>NC_091509.1:0-5776287 GCF_947461875.1 Haliaeetus albicilla
GGAAGGTGAAGACCAGCAAGAGCTTTCCGGGCTGCCACCTTCCGTGTGGGACAAGGAGCCGGACGTTTGCCTTTTCGGGAACAGGCTCTGCCGAGGATGCGCACCGTGAGATGTTCCTTCTCTGGGCAAGCACAGATCCCAAAACCTGTTGTGCCTGTGAATAGGCTGCAGGGGGAAGGTGAAGACCAGCAACAGCTTTCCGGGCTGCCACCTTCCGTGTGGGACAAGGAGCCGGACGTTTGCCTTTTCGGGAACAGGCTCTGCCGAGGATGCGCACCGTGAGATGTTCCTTCTCTGGGCAAGCACAGATCCCCAAACCTGTTGTGCCTGTGAATAGGCTGCAGGGGGAAGGTGAAGACCAGCAACAGCTTTCCGGGCTGCCACCTTCCGTGTGGGACAAGGAGCCGGACGTTTGCCTTTTCGGGAACAGGCTCTGCCGAGGATGCGCACCGTGAGATGTTCCTTCTCTGGGCAAGCACAGATCCCCAAACCTGTTGTGCCTGTGAATAGGCTGCAGGGGGAAGGTGAAGACCAGCAAGAGCTTTCCGGGCTGCCACCTTCCGTGTGGGACAAGGAGCCGGACGTTTGCCTTTTCGGGAACAGGCTCTGCCGAGGATGCGCACCGTGAGATGTTCCTTCTCTGGGCAAGCACAGATCCCCAAACCTGTTGTGCCTGTGAATAGGCTGCAGGGGGAAGGTGAAGACCAGCAACAGCTTTCCGGGCTGCCACCTTCCGTGTGGGACAAGGAGCCGGACGTTTGCCTTTTCGGGAACAGGCTCTGCCAAGGATGCGCACCGTGAGATGTTCCTTCTCTGGGCAAGCAGAGATCCCAATATCTGTTGTGCCTGTGAATAGGCTGCACGGGGAAGGCGAAGACCAGGAAGAGATTTCAGGGCTGCCACCTTCCGTGTGGGACAAGGAGCCGGACGTTTGCCTTTTCGGGAACAGGCTCTGCCGAGGATGCGCACCGTGAGAGGCTGCGTCTTCGGGAAACCAGAGATTCCCCGTGGTGCTGTGCCTGTGAATAGGCTGCACGGGGAAGGTGAAGACAAGCAACAGCTTTCAGGGCTGCCACTTTCCCTTTGGGAGAAAGAGCCGGACGTTTGCCTTTTCGGGAATAGGCTCTGCCGAGGATGCGCACCGTGAGATGTTCCTTCTCTGGGCAAGCCGAGATCCCAATATTTGTTGTGCCTGTGAATAGGCTGCACGGGGAAGGTGAAGACCAGCAAGAGCTTTCAGGGCTGCCACTTTCCGTGTGGGAGAAGGTGCTGGACGTTTGCCTTTTCGGGAATAGGCTCTGCCGAGGATGCGCACCGTGAGATGTTCCTACTAGGGGCAAGCCGAGATCCCAATATCTGTTGTGCCTGTGAATAGTCTGCAGGGGGAAGGTGAAGACCAGCAAGAGCTTTCAGGGCTGCCACCTTCCGTGTGGGACAAGGAGCCGGACGTTTGCCTTTTCGGGAAGAGGCTCTGCCGAGGATGCGCACCGTGAGATGTTCCTTCTCTGGGCAAGCAGAGATCCCAATATCTGTTGTGCCTGTGAATAGGCTGCAGGGGGAAGGTGAAGACCAGCAAGATCTTTCAGGGCTGCCACCTTCCGTGTGGGACAAGGAGCCGGACGTTTGCCTTTTCAGGTACAGGCTCTGCCGAGGATGTGCACCGTGAGATGTTCCTTCTCTGGGCAAGCCGAGATCCCAATATCTGTTGTGCCTGTGAATAGGCTGCAGGGGGAAGGTGAAGACCAGCAAGAGCTTTCAGGGCTGCCACCTTCCGTGTGGGACAAGGAGCCGGACGTTTGCCTTTTCGGGAACAGGCTCTGCCGAGGATGCGCACCGTGAGAGACTGCGTCTTTGGGAAAGCAGAGATTCCCAGTGCTTCTGTGCCTGTGAATAGGCTGCACGGGGAAGGTGAAGACCAGCAAGAGCTTTCAGGGCTGCCACCTTCGGTGTGGGACAAGGAGCCGGACGTTTGCCTTTTCGGGAATAGGCTCTGCCGAGGATGCGCACTGTGAGATGTTCCTTCTCTGGGCAAGCAGAGATCCCAATATCTGTTGTGCCTATGAATAGGCTGCACGGGGAAGGTGAAGACCAGCAACAGCTTTCAGGGCTGCCACTTTCCCTTTGGGAGAAAGAGCCGGACGTTTGCCTTTTCGGGAATAGGCTCTGCCGAGGATGCGCACCGTGAGAGACTGCGTCTTTGGGAAAGCACAGATTCCCAGTGCTGCTCTGCCTGTGAATAGGCTGCACGGGGAAGGTGAAGACCAGCAAGAGCTTTCAGGTCTGCCATCTTCCGTGTGGGACAAGGAGCCGGACGTTTGCCTTTTCGGGAACAGGCTCTGCCGAGGATGCGCACCGTGAGATGTTCCTTCTCTGGGCAAGCACAGATCCCCAAACCTGTTGTGCCTGTGAATAGGCTGCAGGGGGAAGGTGAAGACCAGCAAGAGCTTTCCGGGCTGCCACCTTCCGTGTGGGACAAGGAGCCGGACGTTTGCCTTTTCGGGAACAGGCTCTGCCGAGGATGCGCACCGTGAGATGTTCCTTCTCTGGGCAAGCACAGATCCCCAAACCTGTTGTGCCTGTGAATAGGCTGCAGGGGGAAGGTGAAGACCAGCAACAGCTTTCAGGTCTGCCACCTTCCGTGTGGGACAAGGAGCCGGACGTTTGCCTTTTCGGGAACAGGCTCTGCCGAGGATGCGCACCGTGAGATGTTCCTTCTCTGGGCAAGCACAGATCCCCAAACCTGTTGTGCCTGTGAATAGGCTGCAGGGGGAAGGTGAAGACCAGCAACAGCTTTCCGGGCTGCCACCTTCCGTGTGGGACAAGGAGCCGGACGTTTGCCTTTTCGGGAACAGGCTCTGCCGAGGATGCGCACCGTGAGATGTTCCTTCTCTGGGCAAGCACAGATCCCCAAACCTGTTGTGCCTGTGAATAGGCTGCAGGGGGAAGGTGAAGACCAGCAACAGCTTTCCGGGCTGCCACCTTCCGTGTGGGACAAGGAGCCGGACGTTTGCCTTTTCGGGAACAGGCTCTGCCGAGGATGCGCACCGTGAGATGTTCCTTCTCTGCGCAAGCAGAGATCCCAAAACCTGTTGTGCCTGTGAATAGGCTGCAGGGGGAAGGTGAAGACCAGCAACAGCTTTCCGGGCTGCCACCTTCCGTGTGGGACAAGGAGCCGGACGTTTGCCTTTTCGGGAACAGGCTCTGCCGAGGATGCGCACCGTGAGATGTTCCTTCTCTGGGCAAGCACAGATCCCCAAACCTGTTGTGCCTGTGAATAGGCTGCAGGGGGAAGGTGAAGACCAGCAACAGCTTTCAGGGCTGCCACCATCCGTGTGGGACAAGGAGCCGGACGTTTGCCTTTTCGGGAACAGGCTCTGCCGAGGATGCGCACCGTGAGATGTTCCTTCTCTGGGCAAGCACAGATCCCCAAACCTGTTGTGCCTGTGACTAGGCTGCAGGGGGAAGGTGAAGACCAGCAACAGCTTTCAGGTCTGCCACCTTCCGTGTGGGACAAGGAGCCGGACGTTTGCCTTTTCGGGAACAGGCTCTGCCGAGGATGCGCACCGTGAGAGATTGCGTCTTTGGGAAAGCAGACATTCCCAGTGCGGTGGTGCCTGTGAATAGGCTGCAGGGGGAAGGTGAAGACCAGCAAGAGCTTTCCGGGCTGCCACCTTCGGTGTGGGAAAAGGAGCCGGACGTTTGCCTTTTCGGGAACAGGCTCTGCCGAGGATGCGCACCGTGAGATGTTCCTTCTCTGGGCAAGCACAGATCCCCAAACCTGTTGTGCCTGTGAATAGGCTGCAGGGGGAAGGTGAAGACCAGCAAGAGCTTTCCGGGCTGCCACCTTCCGTGTGGGACAAGGAGCCGGACGTTTGCCTTTTCGGGAACAGGCTCTGCCGAGGATGCGCACCGTGAGATGTTCCTTCTCTGGGCAAGCACAGATCCCCAAACCTGTTGTGCCTGTGAATAGGCTGCAGGGGGAAGGTGAAGACCAGCAAGAGCTTTCCGGGCTGCCACCTTCCGTGTGGGACAAGGAGCCGGACGTTTGCCTTTTCGGGAACAGGCTCTGCCGAGGATGCGCACCGTGAGATGTTCCTTCTCTGGGCAAGCACAGATCCCCAAACCTGTTGTGCCTGTGAATAGGCTGCAGGGGGAAGGTGAAGACCAGCAACAGCTTTCCGGGCTGCCACCTTCCGTGTGGGACAAGGAGCCGGACGTTTGCCTTTTCGGGAACAGGCTCTGCCGAGGATGCGCACCGTGAGATGTTCCTTCTCTGGGCAAGCACAGATCCCCAAACCTGTTGTGCCTGTGAATAGGCTGCAGGGGGAAGGTGAAGACCAGCAACAGCTTTCCGGGCTGCCACCTTCCGTGTGGGACAAGGAGCCGGACGTTTGCCTTTTCGGGAACAGGCTCTGCCGAGGATGCGCACCGTGAGATGTTCCTTCTCTGGGCAAGCACAGATCCCAATATCTGTTGTGCCTGTGAATAGGCTGCAGGGGGAAGGTGAAGACCAGCAAGAGCTTTCCGGGCTGCCACCTTCCGTGTGGGACAAGGAGCCGGACGTTTGCCTTTTCGGGAACAGGCTCTGCCGAGGATGCGCACCGTGAGAGGCTGCGTCTTCGGGAAACCAGAGATTCCCCGTGGTGCTGTGCCTGTGAATAGGCTGCACGGGGAAGGTGAAGACAAGCAACAGCTTTCAGGGCTGCCACTTTCCCTTTGGGAGAAAGAGCCGGACGTTTGCCTTTTCGGGAATAGGCTCTGCCGAGGATGCGCACCGTGAGATGTTCCTTCTCTGGGCAAGCCGAGATCCCAATATTTGTTGTGCCTGTGAATAGGCTGCACGGGGAAGGTGAAGACCAGCAAGAGCTTTCAGGGCTGCCACTTTCCGTGTGGGAGAAGGTGCTGGACGTTTGCCTTTTCGGGAATAGGCTCTGCCGAGGATGCGCACCGTGAGATGTTCCTTCTCTGGGCAAGCACAGATCCCAATATCTGTTGTGCCTGTGAATAGTCTGCAGGGGGAAGGTGAAGACCAGCAAGAGCTTTCAGGGCTGCCACCTTCCGTGTGGGACAAGGAGCCGGACGTTTGCCTTTTCGGGAACAGGCTCTGCCGAGGATGCGCACCGTGAGAGGCTGCGTCTTCGGGAAACCAGAGATTCCCCGTGGTGCTGTGCCTGTGAATAGGCTGCACGGGGAAGGTGAAGACAAGCAACAGCTTTCAGGGCTGCCACTTTCCCTTTGGGAGAAAGAGCCGGACGTTTGCCTTTTCGGGAATAGGCTCTGCCGAGGATGCGCACCGTGAGATGTTCCTTCTCTGGGCAAGCCGAGATCCCAATATTTGTTGTGCCTGTGAATAGGCTGCACGGGGAAGGTGAAGACCAGCAAGAGCTTTCAGGGCTGCCACTTTCCGTGTGGGAGAAGGTGCTGGACGTTTGCCTTTTCGGGAATAGGCTCTGCCGAGGATGCGCACCGTGAGATGTTCCTTCTCTGGGCAAGCACAGATCCCAATATCTGTTGTGCCTGTGAATAGGCTGCACGGGGAAGGTGAAGACCAGCAAGAGCTTTCAGGGCTGCCACCTTCCGTGTGGGACAAGGAGCCGGACGTTTGCCTTTTCGGGAAGAGGCTCTGCCGAGGATGCGCACCGTGAGATGTTCCTTCTCTGGGCAAGCAGAGATCCCAATATCTGTTGTGCCTGTGAATAGGCTGCAGGGGGAAGGTGAAGACAAGCAAGATCTTTCAGGGCTGCCACCTTCCGTGTGGGACAAGGAGCCGGACGTTTGCCTTTTCAGGTACAGGCTCTGCCGAGGATGTGCACCGTGAGATGTTCCTTCTCTGGGCAAGCCGAGATCCCAATATCTGTTGTGCCTGTGAATAGGCTGCAGGGGGAAGGTGAAGACCAGCAAGAGCTTTCAGGGCTGCCACCTTCCGTGTGGGACAAGGAGCCGGACGTTTGCCTTTTCGGGAACAGGCTCTGCCGAGGATGCGCACCGTGAGAGACTGCGTCTTTGGGAAAGCAGAGATTCCCAGTGCTTCTGTGCCTGTGAATAGGCTGCACGGGGAAGGTGAAGACCAGCAAGAGCTTTCAGGGCTGCCACCTTCGGTGTGGGACAAGGAGCCGGACGTTTGCCTTTTCGGGAATAGGCTCTGCCGAGGATGCGCACCGTGAGATGTTCCTTCTCTGGGCAAGCAGAGATCCCAATATCTGTTGTGCCTATGAATAGGCTGCACGGGGAAGGTGAAGACCAGCAACAGCTTTCAGGGCTGCCACTTTCCCTTTGGGAGAAAGAGCCGGACGTTTGCCTTTTCGGGAATAGGCTCTGCCGAGGATGCGCACCGTGAGAGACTGCGTCTTTGGGAAAGCACAGATTCCCAGTGCTGCTCTGCCTGTGAATAGGCTGCACGGGGAAGGTGAAGACCAGCAAGAGCTTTCAGGTCTGCCACCATCCGTGTGGGACAAGGAGCCGGACGTTTGCCTTTTCGGGAACAGGCTCTGCCGAGGATGCGCACCGTGAGATGTTCCTTCTCTGGGCAAGCACAGATCCCCAAACCTGTTGTGCCTGTGAATAGGCTGCAGGGGGAAGGTGAAGACCAGCAACAGCTTTCCGGGCTGCCACCTTCCGTGTGGGACAAGGAGCCGGACGTTTGCCTTTTCGGGAACAGGCTCTGCCGAGGATGCGCACCGTGAGAGATTGCGTCTTTGGGAAAGCAGACATTCCCAGTGCGGTGGTGCCTGTGAATAGGCTGCAGGGGGAAGGTGAAGACCAGCAAGAGCTTTCAGGGCTGCCACCTTCCGTGTGGGACAAGGAGCCGGACGTTTGCCTTTTCGGGAACAGGCTCTGCCGAGGATGCGCACCGTGAGATGTTCCTTCTCTGGGCAAGCACAGATCCCCAAACCTGTTGTGCCTGTGAATAGGCTGCAGGGGGAAGGTGAAGACCAGCAAGAGCTTTCCGGGCTGCCACCTTCCGTGTGGGACAAGGAGCCGGACGTTTGCCTTTTCGGGAACAGGCTCTGCCGAGGATGCGCACCGTGAGATGTTCCTTCTCTGGGCAAGCACAGATCCCAAAACCTGTTGTGCCTGTGAATAGGCTGCAGGGGGAAGGTGAAGACCAGCAACAGCTTTCCGGGCTGCCACCTTCCGTGTGGGACAAGGAGCCGGACGTTTGCCTTTTCGGGAACAGGCTCTGCCGAGGATGCGCACCGTGAGATGTTCCTTCTCTGGGCAAGCACAGATCCCCAAACCTGTTGTGCCTGTGAATAGGCTGCAGGGGGAAGGTGAAGACCAGCAACAGCTTTCCGGGCTGCCACCTTCCGTGTGGGACAAGGAGCCGGACGTTTGCCTTTTCGGGAACAGGCTCTGCCGAGGATGCGCACCGTGAGATGTTCCTTCTCTGGGCAAGCACAGATCCCCAAACCTGTTGTGCCTGTGAATAGGCTGCAGGGGGAAGGTGAAGACCAGCAAGAGCTTTCAGGGCTGCCACCTTCCGTGTGGGACAAGGAGCCGGACGTTTGCCTTTTCGGGAACAGGCTCTGCCGAGGATGCGCACCGTGAGATGTTCCTTCTCTGGGCAAGCACAGATCCCCAAACCTGTTGTGCCTGTGAATAGGCTGCAGGGGGAAGGTGAAGACCAGCAACAGCTTTCCGGGCTGCCACCTTCCGTGTGGGACAAGGAGCCGGACGTTTGCCTTTTCGGGAACAGGCTCTGCCAAGGATGCGCACCGTGAGATGTTCCTTCTCTGGGCAAGCAGAGATCCCAATATCTGTTGTGCCTGTGAATAGGCTGCACGGGGAAGGCGAAGACCAGGAAGAGATTTCAGGGCTGCCACCTTCCGTGTGGGACAAGGAGCCGGACGTTTGCCTTTTCGGGAACAGGCTCTGCCGAGGATGCGCACCGTGAGAGGCTGCGTCTTCGGGAAACCAGAGATTCCCCGTGGTGCTGTGCCTGTGAATAGGCTGCACGGGGAAGGTGAAGACAAGCAACAGCTTTCAGGGCTGCCACTTTCCCTTTGGGAGAAAGAGCCGGACGTTTGCCTTTTCGGGAATAGGCTCTGCCGAGGATGCGCACCGTGAGATGTTCCTTCTCTGGGCAAGCCGAGATCCCAATATTTGTTGTGCCTGTGAATAGGCTGCACGGGGAAGGTGAAGACCAGCAAGAGCTTTCAGGGCTGCCACTTTCCGTGTGGGAGAAGGTGCTGGACGTTTGCCTTTTCGGGAATAGGCTCTGCCGAGGATGCGCACCGTGAGATCTTCCTACTAGGGGCAAGCCGAGATCCCAATATCTGTTGTGCCTGTGAATAGTCTGCAGGGGGAAGGTGAAGACCAGCAAGAGCTTTCAGGGCTGCCACCTTCCGTGTGGGACAAGGAGCCGGACGTTTGCCTTTTCGGGAAGAGGCTCTGCCGAGGATGCGCACCGTGAGATGTTCCTTCTCTGGGCAAGCACAGATCCCAATATCTGTTGTGCCTGTGAATAGGCTGCAGGGGGAAGGTGAAGACCAGCAAGATCTTTCAGGGCTGCCACCTTCCGTGTGGGACAAGGAGCCGGACGTTTGCCTTTTCAGGTACAGGCTCTGCCGAGGATGTGCACCGTGAGATGTTCCTTCTCTGGGCAAGCCGAGATCCCAATATCTGTTGTGCCTGTGAATAGGCTGCAGGGGGAAGGTGAAGACCAGCAAGAGCTTTCAGGGCTGCCACCTTCCGTGTGGGACAAGGAGCCGGACGTTTGCCTTTTCGGGAACAGGCTCTGCCGAGGATGCGCACCGTGAGAGACTGCGTCTTTGGGAAAGCAGAGATTCCCAGTGCTTCTGTGCCTGTGAATAGGCTGCACGGGGAAGGTGAAGACCAGCAAGAGCTTTCAGGGCTGCCACCTTCGGTGTGGGACAAGGAGCCGGACGTTTGCCTTTTCGGGAATAGGCTCTGCCGAGGATGCGCACCGTGAGATGTTCCTTCTCTGGGCAAGCAGAGATCCCAATATCTGTTGTGCCTATGAATAGGCTGCACGGGGAAGGTGAAGACCAGCAACAGCTTTCAGGGCTGCCACTTTCCCTTTGGGAGAAAGAGCCGGACGTTTGCCTTTTCGGGAATAGGCTCTGCCGAGGATGCGCACCGTGAGAGACTGCGTCTTTGGGAAAGCACAGATTCCCAGTGCTGCTCTGCCTGTGAATAGGCTGCACGGGGAAGGTGAAGACCAGCAAGAGCTTTCAGGTCTGCCATCTTCCGTGTGGGACAAGGAGCCGGACGTTTGCCTTTTCGGGAACAGGCTCTGCCGAGGATGCGCACCGTGAGATGTTCCTTCTCTGGGCAAGCACAGATCCCCAAACCTGTTGTGCCTGTGAATAGGCTGCAGGGGGAAGGTGAAGACCAGCAAGAGCTTTCCGGGCTGCCACCTTCCGTGTGGGACAAGGAGCCGGAGGTTTGCCTTTTCGGGAACAGGCTCTGCCGAGGATGCGCACCGTGAGATGTTCCTTCTCTGGGCAAGCACAGATCCCCAAACCTGTTGTGCCTGTGAATAGGCTGCAGGGGGAAGGTGAAGACCAGCAAGAGCTTTCCGGGCTGCCACCTTCCGTGTGGGACAAGGAGCCGGACGTTTGCCTTTTCGGGAACAGGCTCTGCCGAGGATGCGCACCGTGAGATGTTCCTTCTCTGGGCAAGCACAGATCCCCAAACCTGTTGTGCCTGTGAATAGGCTGCAGGGGGAAGGTGAAGACCAGCAACAGCTTTCAGGTCTGCCACCTTCCGTGTGGGACAAGGAGCCGGACGTTTGCCTTTTCGGGAACAGGCTCTGCCGAGGATGCGCACCGTGAGATGTTCCTTCTCTGGGCAAGCACAGATCCCCAAACCTGTTGTGCCTGTGAATAGGCTGCAGGGGGAAGGTGAAGACCAGCAACAGCTTTCCGGGCTGCCACCTTCCGTGTGGGACAAGGAGCCGGACGTTTGCCTTTTCGGGAACAGGCTCTGCCGAGGATGCGCACCGTGAGATGTTCCTTCTCTGGGCAAGCACAGATCCCCAAACCTGTTGTGCCTGTGAATAGGCTGCAGGGGGAAGGTGAAGACCAGCAACAGCTTTCCGGGCTGCCACCTTCCGTGTGGGACAAGGAGCCGGACGTTTGCCTTTTCGGGAACAGGCTCTGCCGAGGATGCGCACCGTGAGATGTTCCTTCTCTGCGCAAGCAGAGATCCCAAAACCTGTTGTGCCTGTGAATAGGCTGCAGGGGGAAGGTGAAGACCAGCAACAGCTTTCCGGGCTGCCACCTTCCGTGTGGGACAAGGAGCCGGACGTTTGCCTTTTCGGGAACAGGCTCTGCCGAGGATGCGCACCGTGAGATGTTCCTTCTCTGGGCAAGCACAGATCCCCAAACCTGTTGTGCCTGTGAATAGGCTGCAGGGGGAAGGTGAAGACCAGCAACAGCTTTCAGGGCTGCCACCATCCGTGTGGGACAAGGAGCCGGACGTTTGCCTTTTCGGGAACAGGCTCTGCCGAGGATGCGCACCGTGAGATGTTCCTTCTCTGGGCAAGCACAGATCCCCAAACCTGTTGTGCCTGTGAATAGGCTGCAGGGGGAAGGTGAAGACCAGCAACAGCTTTCAGGTCTGCCACCTTCCGTGTGGGACAAGGAGCCGGACGTTTGCCTTTTCGGGAACAGGCTCTGCCGAGGATGCGCACCGTGAGAGATTGCGTCTTTGGGAAAGCAGACATTCCCAGTGCGGTGGTGCCTGTGAATAGGCTGCAGGGGGAAGGTGAAGACCAGCAAGAGCTTTCCGGGCTGCCACCTTCGGTGTGGGAAAAGGAGCCGGACGTTTGCCTTTTCGGGAACAGGCTCTGCCGAGGATGCGCACCGTGAGATGTTCCTTCTCTGGGCAAGCACAGATCCCCAAACCTGTTGTGCCTGTGAATAGGCTGCAGGGGGAAGGTGAAGACCAGCAAGAGCTTTCCGGGCTGCCACCTTCCGTGTGGGACAAGGAGCCGGACGTTTGCCTTTTCGGGAACAGGCTCTGCCGAGGATGCGCACCGTGAGATGTTCCTTCTCTGGGCAAGCACAGATCCCCAAACCTGTTGTGCCTGTGAATAGGCTGCAGGGGGAAGGTGAAGACCAGCAACAGCTTTCCGGGCTGCCACCTTCCGTGTGGGACAAGGAGCCGGACGTTTGCCTTTTCGGGAACAGGCTCTGCCGAGGATGCGCACCGTGAGATGTTCCTTCTCTGGGCAAGCACAGATCCCCAAACCTGTTGTGCCTGTGAATAGGCTGCAGGGGGAAGGTGAAGACCAGCAACAGCTTTCCGGGCTGCCACCTTCCGTGTGGGACAAGGAGCCGGACGTTTGCCTTTTCGGGAACAGGCTCTGCCGAGGATGCGCACCGTGAGATGTTCCTTCTCTGGGCAAGCACAGATCCCCAAACCTGTTGTGCCTGTGAATAGGCTGCAGGGGGAAGGTGAAGACCAGCAACAGCTTTCCGGGCTGCCACCTTCCGTGTGGGACAAGGAGCCGGACGTTTGCCTTTTCGGGAACAGGCTCTGCCGAGGATGCGCACCGTGAGATGTTCCTTCTCTGGGCAAGCACAGATCCCCAAACCTGTTGTGCCTGTGAATAGGCTGCAGGGGGAAGGTGAAGACCAGCAACAGCTTTCCGGGCTGCCACCTTCCGTGTGGGACAAGGAGCCGGACGTTTGCCTTTTCGGGAACAGGCTCTGCCGAGGATGCGCACCGTGAGATGTTCCTTCTCTGGGCAAGCAGAGATCCCAATATCTGTTGTGCCTGTGAATAGGCTGCAGGGGGAAGGTGAAGACCAGCAAGAGCTTTCCGGGCTGCCACCTTCCGTGTGGGACAAGGAGCCGGACGTTTGCCTTTTCGGGAACAGGCTCTGCCGAGGATGCGCACCGTGAGAGGCTGCGTCTTCGGGAAACCAGAGATTCCCCGTGGTGCTGTGCCTGTGAATAGGCTGCACGGGGAAGGTGAAGACAAGCAACAGCTTTCAGGGCTGCCACTTTCCCTTTGGGAGAAAGAGCCGGACGTTTGCCTTTTCGGGAATAGGCTCTGCCGAGGATGCGCACCGTGAGATGTTCCTTCTCTGGGCAAGCCGAGATCCCAATATTTGTTGTGCCTGTGAATAGGCTGCACGGGGAAGGTGAAGACCAGCAAGAGCTTTCAGGGCTGCCACTTTCCGTGTGGGAGAAGGTGCTGGACGTTTGCCTTTTCGGGAATAGGCTCTGCCGAGGATGCGCACCGTGAGATGTTCCTTCTCTGGGCAAGCACAGATCCCAATATCTGTTGTGCCTGTGAATAGTCTGCAGGGGGAAGGTGAAGACCAGCAAGAGCTTTCAGGGCTGCCACCTTCCGTGTGGGACAAGGAGCCGGACGTTTGCCTTTTCGGGAACAGGCTCTGCCGAGGATGCGCACCGTGAGAGGCTGCGTCTTCGGGAAACCAGAGATTCCCCGTGGTGCTGTGCCTGTGAATAGGCTGCACGGGGAAGGTGAAGACAAGCAACAGCTTTCAGGGCTGCCACTTTCCCTTTGGGAGAAAGAGCCGGACGTTTGCCTTTTCGGGAATAGGCTCTGCCGAGGATGCGCACCGTGAGATGTTCCTTCTCTGGGCAAGCCGAGATCCCAATATTTGTTGTGCCTGTGAATAGGCTGCACGGGGAAGGTGAAGACCAGCAAGAGCTTTCAGGGCTGCCACTTTCCGTGTGGGAGAAGGTGCTGGACGTTTGCCTTTTCGGGAATAGGCTCTGCCGAGGATGCGCACCGTGAGATGTTCCTTCTCTGGGCAAGCACAGATCCCAATATCTGTTGTGCCTGTGAATAGGCTGCACGGGGAAGGTGAAGACCAGCAAGAGCTTTCAGGGCTGCCACCTTCCGTGTGGGACAAGGAGCCGGACGTTTGCCTTTTCGGGAAGAGGCTCTGCCGAGGATGCGCACCGTGAGATGTTCCTTCTCTGGGCAAGCAGAGATCCCAATATCTGTTGTGCCTGTGAATAGGCTGCAGGGGGAAGCTGAAGACAAGCAAGATCTTTCAGGGCTGCCACCTTCCGTGTGGGACAAGGAGCCGGACGTTTGCCTTTTCAGGTACAGGCTCTGCCGAGGATGTGCACCGTGAGATGTTCCTTCTCTGGGCAAGCCGAGATCCCAATATCTGTTGTGCCTGTGAATAGGCTGCAGGGGGAAGGTGAAGACCAGCAAGAGCTTTCAGGGCTGCCACCTTCCGTGTGGGACAAGGAGCCGGACGTTTGCCTTTTCGGGAACAGGCTCTGCCGAGGATGCGCACCGTGAGAGACTGCGTCTTTGGGAAAGCAGAGATTCCCAGTGCTTCTGTGCCTGTGAATAGGCTGCACGGGGAAGGTGAAGACCAGCAAGAGCTTTCAGGGCTGCCACCTTCGGTGTGGGACAAGGAGCCGGACGTTTGCCTTTTCGGGAATAGGCTCTGCCGAGGATGCGCACCGTGAGATGTTCCTTCTCTGGGCAAGCAGAGATCCCAATATCTGTTGTGCCTATGAATAGGCTGCACGGGGAAGGTGAAGACCAGCAACAGCTTTCAGGGCTGCCACTTTCCCTTTGGGAGAAAGAGCCGGACGTTTGCCTTTTCGGGAATAGGCTCTGCCGAGGATGCGCACCGTGAGAGACTGCGTCTTTGGGAAAGCACAGATTCCCAGTGCTGCTCTGCCTGTGAATAGGCTGCACGGGGAAGGTGAAGACCAGCAAGAGCTTTCAGGTCTGCCATCTTCCGTGTGGGACAAGGAGCCGGACGTTTGCCTTTTCGGGAATAGGCTCTGCCGAGGATGCGCACCGTGAGATGTTCCTTCTCTGGGCAAGCCGAGATCCCAATATCTGTTGTGCCTGTGCATAGGCTGCACGGGGAAGGTGAAGACCAGCAAGAGCTTTCAGGGCTGCCACTTTCCCTTTGAGAGAAAGAGCTGGACGTTTGCCTTTTCGGGAACAGGCTCTGCCGAGGATGCGCACCGTGAGAGACTGCGTCTTTGGGAAAGCAGAGATTCCAAGTGCTGCTGTGCCTATGATTAGGCTGCACGGGGAAGGTGAAGACCAGCAAGAGCTTTCAGGTCTGCCATCTTCCGTGTGGGACAAGGAGCCAGACGTTTGCCTTTTCGGGAATAGGCTCTGCCGAGGATGCGCACCGTGAGATGTTCCTACTAGGGGCAAGCCGAGATCCCAATATCTGTTGTGCCTGTGCATAGGCTGCACAGGGAAGGTGAAGACCAGCAAGAGCTTTCAGGGCTGCCACCTTCCGTGTGGGACAAGGAGCCGGACGTTTGCCTTTTCGGGAATAGGCTCTGCCGAGGATGCGCACCGTGAGATATTCCTTCTCTGGGCAAGCCGAGATCCCAATATCTGTTGTGCCTGTGAATAGGCTGGACGGGGAAGGTGAAGACCAGCAACAGCTTTCAGGGCTGCCACCTTCCGTGTGGGACAAGGAGCCGGACGTTTGCCTTTTCGGAATAGGCTCTGCCGAGGATGCGCACCGTGAGAGACTGCGTCTTTGGGAAAGCAGAGATTCCCAGTGCTGCTCTGCCTGTGAATAGTCTGCAGGGGGAAGGTGAAGACCAGCAAGAGATTTCAGGGATGCCACCTTCCGTGTGGGACAAGGAGCCGGACGTTTGCCTTTTCGGGAACAGGCTCTGCCGAGGATGCGCACCGTGAGATGTTCCTTCTCTGGGCAAGCCGAGATTCCCAAAACTGTTGTGCCTGTGCATAGGCTGCACGCGGAAGGTGAAGACCAGCAAGCTCTTTCAGGGCTGCCACCTTCGGTGTGGGACAAGGAGCCGGACGTTTGCCTTTTCGGGAATAGGCTCTGCCGAGGATGCGCACCGTGAGAGACTGCGTCTTTGGGAAAGCAGAGATTCCCAGTGCTTCTGTGCCTGTGAATAGGCTGCACGGGGAAGGTGAAGACCAGCAAGAGCTTTCCGGGCTGCCACCTTCCGTGTGGGACAAGGAGCCGGACGTTTGCCTTTTCGGGAATAGGCTCTGCCGAGGATGCGCACCGTGAGATGTTCCTTCTCTGGGCAAGCAGAGATCCCAGTATCTGTTGTGCCTATGAATAGGCTGCACGGGGAAGGTGAAGACCAGCAACAGCTTTCAGGGCTGCCACCTTCCGTGTGGGACAAGGAGCCGGAGATTTGCCTTTTCAGGAACAGGCTCTGCCGAGGATGCGCACCGTGAGATGTTCCTTCTCTGGGCAAGCAGAGATCCCAATATCTGTTGTTCCTGTGAATAGGCTGCAGGGGTAAGGTGAAGACCAGCAACAGCTTTTAGGGCTGCCACCTTCCGTGTGGGAGAAGGAGCCGGACGTTTGCCTTTTCGGGACTAGGCTCTGCCGAGGATGCGCACCGTGAGAGACTGCGTCTTTGGGAAAGCAGAGATTCCAAGTGCTGCTGTGCCTGTGAATAGGCTGCACGGGGAAGGTGAAGACCAGCAAGAGCTTTCAGGGCTGCCACCTTCCGTGTGGGACAAGGAGCCGGACGTTTGCCTTTTCGGGAAGAGGCTCTGCCGAGGATGCGCACCGTGAGATGTTCCTTCTCTGGGCAAGCCGAGATCCCAATATCTGTTGTGCCTGTGCATAGGCTGCACGGGGAAGGTGAAGACCAGCAAGAGCTTTCAGGGCTGCCACTTTCCCTTTGAGAGAAAGAGCTGGACGTTTGCCTTTTCGGGAACAGGCTCTGCCGAGGATGCGCACCGTGAGAGACTGCGTCTTTGGGAAAGCAGAGATTCCAAGTGCTGCTGTGCCTATGAATAGGCTGCACGGGGAAGGTGAAGACCAGCAAGAGCTTTCAGGTCTGCCATCTTCCGTGTGGGACAAGGAGCCGGACGTTTGCCTTTTCGGGAATAGGCTCTGCCGAGGATGCGCACCGTGAGATGTTCCTACTCTGGGCAAGCCGAGATCCCAATATCTGTTGTGCCTGTGCATAGGCTGCACGGGGAAGGTGAAGACCAGCAAGAGCTTTCAGGTCTGCCACCTTCCGTGTGGGACAAGGAGCCGGACGTTTGCCTTTTCGGGAATAGGCTCTGCCGAGGATGCGCACCGTGAGATGTTCCTTCTCTGGGCAAGCCGAGATCCCAATATATGTTGTGCCTGTGAATAGGCTGGACGGGGAAGGTGAAGACCAGCAAGAGCTTTCAGGGCTGCCACCTTCCGTGTGGGACAAGGAGCCGGATGTTTGCCTTTTCGGAATAGGCTCTGCCGAGGATGCGCACCGTGAGAGACTGCGTCTTTGGGAAAGCAGAGATTCCAAGTGCTGCTGTGCCTGTGAATAGGCTGCACGGGGAAGGTGAAGACCAGCAAGAGCTTTCAGGGCTGCCACCTTCCGTGTGGGACAAGGAGCCGGACGTTTGCCTTTTCGGGAAGAGGCTCTGCCGAGGATGCGCACCGTGAGATGTTCCTTCTCTGGGCAAGCCGAGATCCCAATATCTGTTGTGCCTGTGCATAGGCTGCAGGGGGAAGGTGAAGACCAGCAACAGCTTTCAGGGCTGCCACCTTCCGTGTGGGACAAGGAGCCGGATGTTTGCCTTTTCGGGAACAGGCTCTGCCGAGGATGCGCACCGTGAGATGTTCCTTCTCTGGGCAAGCCGAGATTCCCAAAACTGTTGTGCCTGTGCATAGGCTGCACGCGGAAGGTGAAGACCAGCAACAGCTTTCAGGGCTGCCACCTTCGGTGTGGGACAAGGAGCCGGACGTTTGCCTTTTCGGGAATAGGCTCTGCCGAGGATGCGCACCGTGAGAGACTGCGTCTTTGGGAAAGCAGAGATTCCCAGTGCTTCTGTGCCTGTGAATAGGCTGCACGGGGAAGGTGAAGACCAGCAAGAGCTTTCAGGGCTGCCACCTTCGGTGTGGGACAAGGAGCCGGACGTTTGCCTTTTCGGGAATAGGCTCTGCCGAGGATGCGCACCGTGAGATGTTCCTTCTCTGGGCAAGCAGAGATCCCAATATCTGTTGTGCCTATGAATAGGCTGCACGGGGAAGGTGAAGACCAGCAACAGCTTTCAGGGCTGCCATCTTCCGTGTGGGACAAGGAGCCGGAGGTTTGCCTTTTCAGGAACAGGCTCTGCCGAGGATGCGCACCGTGAGATGTTCCTTCTCTGGGCAAGCAGAGATCCCAATATCTGTTGTGCCTGTGAATAGGCTGCAGGGGGAAGGTGAAGACCAGCAACAGCTTTCAGGGCTGCCACCTTCGGTGTGGGACAAGGAGCCGGACGTTTGCCTTTTCGGGACTAGGCTCTGCCGAGGATGCGCACCGTGAGAGACTGCGTCTTTGGGAAAGCAGAGATTCCAAGTGCTGCTGTGCCTGTGAATAGGCTGCACGGGGAAGGTGAAGACCAGCAAGAGCTTTCAGGGCTGCCACCTTCCGTGTGGGACAAGGAGCCGGACGTTTGCCTTTTCGGGAATAGGCTCTGCCGAGGATGCGCACCGTGAGATGTTCCTTCTCTGGGCAAGCCGAGATCCCAATATCTGTTGTGCCTGTGCATAGGCTGCAGGGGGAAGCTGAAGACAAGCAACAGCTTTCAGGGCTGCCACCTTCCGTGTGGGACAAGGAGCCGGACGTTTGCCTTTTCGGGAATAGGCTCTGCCGAGGATGCGCACCGTGAGATGTTCCTTCTCTGGGCAAGCAGAGATCCCAATATCTGTTGTGCCTATGAATAGGCTGCACGGGGAAGGTGAAGACCAGCAACAGCTTTCAGGGCTGCCACCTTCGGTGTGGGACAAGGAGCCGGACGTTTGCCTTTTCGGGAATAGGCTCTGCCGAGGATGCGCACCGTGAGAGACTGCGTCTTTGGGAAAGCACAGATTCCCAGTGCTGCTCTGCCTGTGAATAGGCTGCACGGGGAAGGCGAAGACCAGCAAGAGCTTTCAGGGCTGCCACCTTCCGTGTGGGACAAGGAGCCGGACGTTTGCCTTTTCAGGAACAGGCTCTGCCGAGGATGCGCACCGTGAGAGGCTGCGTCTTCGGGAAACCAGAGATTCCCCGTGCTGCTGTGCCTGTGAATAGGCTGCAGGGGGAAGGTGAAGACCAGCAAGATCTTTTAGGGATGCCACCTTCCGTGTGGGACAAGGAGCCGGACGTTTGCCTTTTCGGGAATAGGCTCTGCCGAGGATGTGCACCGTGAGAGACTGCGTCTTTGGGAAAGCACAGATTCCCAGTGCTGCTGTGCCTATGAATAGGCTGCACGGGGAAGGTGAAGACCAGCAAGAGCTTTCCGGGCTGCCACCTTCCGTGTGGGACAAGGAGCCGGACGTTTGCCTTTTCGGGAACAGGCTCTGCCGAGGATGCGCACCGTGAGATGTTCCTTCTCTGGGCAAGCACAGATCCCCAAACCTGTTGTGCCTGTGAATAGGCTGCAGGGGGAAGGTGAAGACCAGCAAGAGCTTTCCGGGCTGCCACCTTCCGTGTGGGACAAGGAGCCGGACGTTTGCCTTTTCGGGAACAGGCTCTGCCGAGGATGCGCACCGTGAGATGTTCCTTCTCTGCGCAAGCACAGATCCCCAAACCTGTTGTGCCTGTGAATAGGCTGCAGGGGGAAGGTGAAGACCAGCAAGAGCTTTCAGGGCTGCCACTTTCCCTTTGAGAGAAAGAGCTGGACGTTTGCCTTTTCGGGAACAGGCTCTGCCGAGGATGCGCACCGTGAGAGACTGCGTCTTTGGGAAAGCAGAGATTCCAAGTGCTGCTGTGCCTATGAATAGGCTGCACGGGGAAGGTGAAGACCAGCAAGAGCTTTCAGGTCTGCCATCTTCCGTGTGGGACAAGGAGCCGGACGTTTGCCTTTTCGGGAATAGGCTCTGCCGAGGATGCGCACCGTGAGATGTTCCTTCTCTGGGCAAGCCGAGATCCCAATATCTGTTGTGCCTGTGAATAGTCTGCAGGGGGAAGGTGAAGACCAGCAAGAGCTTTCAGGGCTGCCACCTTCCGTGTGGGACAAGGAGCCGGACGTTTGCCTTTTCGGGAACAGGCTCTGCCGAGGATGCGCACCGTGAGAGGCTGCGTCTTTGGGAAACCAGAGATTCCCCGTGGTGCTGTGCCTGTGAATAGGCTGTAGGGGGAAGGTGAAGACCAGCAATATCTTTTAGGGATGCCACCTTCGGTGTGGGACAAGGAGCCGGACGTTTGCCTTTTCGGGAATAGGCTCTGCCGAGGATGCGCACCGTGAGATGTTCCTTCTCTGGGCAAGCAGAGATCCCAATATCTGTTGTGCCTGTGAATAGGCTGCACGGGGCAGGTGAAGACCAGCAACAGCTTTCAGGGCTGCCACCTTCCGTGTGGGACAAGGAGCCGGACGTTTGCCTTTTCGGGAATAGGCTCTGCCGAGGATGCGCACCGTGAGAGACTGCGTCTTTGGGAAAGCACAGATTCCCAGTGCGGCTGTGCCTGTGAATAGGCTGGACGGGGAAGGTGAAGACCAGCAAGAGCTTTCAGGGCTGCCACCTTCCGTGTGGGACAAGGAGCCGGACGTTTGCCTTTTCGGGAATACGCTCTGCCGACGATGCGCACCGTGAGATGTTCCTTCTCTGGGCAAGCCGAGATCCCAATATCTGTTGTGCCTGTGAATAGGCTGGACGTGGAAGGTGAAGACCAGCAGGAGCTTTCAGGGCTGCCACCTTCGGTGTGGGACAAGGAGCCGGACGTTTTCCTTTTCGGGAATAGGCTCTGCCGAGGATGCGCACCGTGAGATGTTCCTTCTCTGGGCAAGCAGAGATCCCAAAAACTGTTGTGCCTGTGAATAGGCTGCACGGGGAAGGTGAAGACCAGCAAGAGCTTTCAGGGCTGCCACCTTCCGTGTGGGACAAGGAGCCGGACGTTTGCCTTTTCGGGAATAGGCTCTGCCGAGGATGCGCACCGTGAGATGTTCCTTCTCTGGGCAAGCAGAGATCCCAATATCTGCTGTGCCTGTGAATAGGCTGCACGGGGAAGGCGAAGACCAGCAAGAGCTTTCAGGGCTGCCACCTTCCGTGTGGGACAAGGAGCCGGACGTTTGCCTTTTCGGGAACAGGCTCTGCCGAGGATGCGCACCGTGAGAGGCTGCGTCTTCGGGAAACCAGAGATTCCCCGTGCTGCTGTGCCTGTGAATAGGCTGCAGGGGGAAGGTGAAGACCAGCAACAGCTTTCAGGGCTGCCACCTTCCGTGTGGGACAAGGAGCCGGACGTTTGCCTTTTCGGGAATAGGCTCTGCCGAGGATAGCACCGTGAGAGACTGCGTCTTCGGGAAAGCACAGATTCCCAGTGCTGCTCTGCCTGTGAATAGGCTGCACGGGGAAGATGAAGACCAGCAAGATCTTATAGGGATGCCACCTTCGGTGTGGGACAAGGAGCCGGACGTTTGCCTTTTCGGGAATAGGCTCTGCCGAGGATGCGCACCGTGAGATGTTCCTTCTCTGGGCAAGCAGAGATCCCAATATCTGTTGTGCCTATGAATAGGCTGCACGGGGAAGGTGAAGACCAGCAAGAGCTTTCAGGGCTGCCACCTTCCGTGTGGGACAAGGAGCCGGACGTTTGCCTTTTCGGGAACAGGCTCTGCCGAGGATGCGCATCGTGAGATGTTCCTTCTCTGGGCAAGCAGAGATCCCAAAAACTGTTGTGCCTGTGAATAGGCTGCAGGGGGAAGGTGAAGACCAGCAATATCTTTTAGGGATGCCACCTTCGGTGTGGGACAAGGAGCCGGACGTTTGCCTTTTCGGGAATAGGCTCTGCCGAGGATGCGCACCGTGAGAGACTGCGTCTTTGGGAAAGCACAGATTCCCAGTGCAGTTGTGCCTGTGTATAGGCTGCACGGGGAAGATGAAGACCAGCAACAGCTTTCCGGGCTGCCACCTTCCGTGTGGGACAAGGAGCCGGACGTTTGCCTTTTCGGGAATAGGCTCTGCCGAGGATGCGCACCGTGAGAGGCCGCGTATTCGGGAAAGCAGAGATTCCCTGTGCAGTTGTGCCTGTGAATAGGCTGCATGGGGAAGGTGAAGACCAGCAATATCTTTCAGGGCTGCCACCCTCCGTGTGGGACAAGGAGCCGGACGTTTGCCTTTTCGGGAACAGGCTCTGCCGAGGATGCGCACCGTGAGAGGCCGCGTCTTCGGGAAAGCAGAGATTCCCTGTGCAGTTGTGCCTGTGAATAGGCTGCAGGGGGAAGGTGAAGACCAGCAAGAGCTTTCAGGGCTGCCACCTTCCGTGTGGGACAAGGAGCCGGACGTTTGCCTTTTCGGGAATAGGCTCTGCCGAGGATGCGCACCGTGAGATGTTCCTTCTCTGGGCAAGCAGAGATCCCAATATCTGTTGTGCCTGTGAATAGGCTGCAGGGGGAAGGCGAAGACCAGGAAGAGATTTCAGGGCTGCCACCTTCCGTGTGGGACAAGGAGCCGGACGTTTGCCTTTTCGGGAACAGGCTCTGCCGAGGATGCGCACCGTGAGAGGCTGCGTCTTCGGGAAACCAGAGATTCCCCGTGGTGCTGTGCCTGTGAATAGGCTGCACGGGGAAGGTGAAGACCAGCAAGAGCTTTCAGGGCTGCCACCTTCCGTGTGGGACAAGGAGCCGGACGTTTGCCTTTTCGGAATAGGCTCTGCCGAGGATGCGCACCGTGAGATGTTCCTTCTCTGGGCAAGCAGAGATCCCAATATCTGTTGTGCCTGTGAATAGGCTGCAGGGGGAAGGTGAAGACAAGCAACAGCTTTCAGGGCTGCCACTTTCCCTTTGGGAGAAAGAGCCGGACGTTTGCCTTTTCGGGAATAGGCTCTGCCGAGGATGCGCACCGTGAGATGTTCCTTCTCTGGGCAAGCCGAGATCCCAATATCTGTTGTGCCTGTGAATAGGCTGCACGGGGAAGGTGAAGACCAGCAAGAGCTTTCAGGGCTGCCACTTTCCGTGTGGGAGAAGGTGCTGGACGTTTGCCTTTTCGGGAATAGGCTCTGCCGAGGATGCGCACCGTGAGATGTTCCTTCTCTGGGCAAGCAGAGATCCCAATATCTGTTGTGCCTGTGAATAGGCTGCAGGGGGAAGGTGAAGACCAGCAAGAGCTTTCAGGGCTGCCACCTTCCGTGTGGGACAAGGAGGCGGACGTTTGCCTTTTCGGGAACAGGCTCTGCAGAGGATGCGCACCGTGAGATGTTCCTTCTCTGGGCAAGCAGAGATCCCAATATCTGTTGTGCCTGTGAATAGGCTGCAGGGGGAAGGTGAAGACCAGCAAGATCTTTCAGGGCTGCCACCTTCCGTGTGGGACAAGGAGCCGGACGTTTGCCTTTTCAGGTACAGGCTCTGCCGAGGATGTGCACCGTGAGATGTTCCTTCTCTGGGCAAGCCGAGATCCCAATATCTGTTGTGCCTGTGCATAGGCTGCAGGGGGAAGGTGAAGACCAGCAAGAGCTTTCAGGGCTGCCACCTTCGGTGTGGGACAAGGAGCCGGACGTTTGCCTTTTCGAGAATAGGCTCTGCCGAGGATGCGCACCGTGAGAGACTGCGTCTTTGGGAAAGCAGAGATTCCCAGTGCTTCTGTGCCTGTGAATAGGCTGCACGGGGAAGGTGAAGACCAGCAAGAGCTTTCCGGGCTGCCACCTTCCGTGTGGGACAAGGAGCCGGACGTTTGCCTTTTCGGGAATAGGCTCTGCCGAGGATGCGCACCGTGAGATGTTCCTTCTCTGGGCAAGCAGAGATCCCAATATCTGTTGTGCCTGTGAATAGGCTGCACGGGGAAGGTGAAGACCAGCAACAGCTTTCAGGGCTGCCATCTTCCGTGTGGGACAAGGAGCCGGAGGTTTGCCTTTTCAGGAACAGGCTCTGCCGAGGATGCGCACCGTGAGATGTTCCTTCTCTGGGCAAGCAGAGATCCCAATATCTGTTGTTCCTGTGAATAGGCTGCAGGGGTAAGGTGAAGACCAGCAACAGCTTTCAAGGCTGCCACCTTCGGTGTGGGACAAGGAGCCGGACGTTTGCCTTTTCGGGACTAGGCTCTGCCGAGGATGCGCACCGTGAGAGACTGCGTCTTTGGGAAAGCAGAGATTCCAAGTGCTGCTGTGCCTGTGAATAGGCTGCAGGGGGAAGGTGAAGACCAGCAAGAGCTTTCAGGTCTGCCATCTTCCGTGTGGGACAAGGAGCCGGACGTTTGCCTTTTCGGGAAGAGGCTCTGCCGAGGATGCGCACCGTGAGATGTTCCTTCTCTGGGCAAGCCGAGATCCCAATATCTGTTGTGCCTGTGCATAGGCTGCAGGGGGAAGCTGAAGACAAGCAACAGCTTTCAGGTCTGCCACCTTCCGTGTGGGACAAGGAGACGGACGTTTGCCTTTTCGGGAATAGGCTCTGCCGAGGATGCGCACCGTGAGATGTTCCTTCTCTGGGCAAGCAGAGATCCCAATATCTGTTGTGCCTATGAATAGGCTGCACGGGGAAGGTGAAGACCAGCAACAGCTTTCAGGGCTGCCACTTTCCCTTTGGGAGAAAGAGCCGGACGTTTGCCTTTTCGGGAATAGGCTCTGCCGAGGATGCGCACCGTGAGAGACTGCGTCTTTGGGAAAGCAGAGATTCCCAGTGCTGCTCTGCCTGTGAATAGGCTGCACGGGGAAGGCGAAGACCAGCAAGAGCTTTCAGGGCTGCCACCTTCCGTGTGGGACAAGGAGCCGGACGTTTGCCTTTTCAGGAACAGGCTCTGCCGAGGATGCGCACCGTGAGAGGCTGCGTCTTCGGGAAACCAGAGATTCCCCGTGCTGCTGTGCCTGTGAATAGGCTGCAGGGGGAAGGTGAAGACCAGCAAGATCTTTTAGGGATGCCACCTTCCGTGTGGGACAAGGAGCTGGACATTTGCCTTTTCGGGAATAGGCTCTGCCGAGGATGCGCACCGTGAGAGACTGCGTCTTTGGGAAAGCACAGATTCCCAGTGCTGCTGTGCCTATGAATAGGCTGCACGGGGAAGGTGAAGACCAGCAAGAGCTTTCAGGTCTGCCATCTTCCGTGTGGGACAAGGAGCCGGACGTTTGCCTTTTCGGGAATAGGCTCTGCCGAGGATGCGCACCGTGAGATGTTCCTTCTCTGGGCAAGCAGAGATCCCAATATCTGTTGTGCCTGTGCATAGGCTGCACGGGGAAGGTGAAGACCAGCAAGAGCTTTCAGGGCTGCCACTTTCCCTTTGAGAGAAAGAGCTGGACGTTTGCCTTTTCGGGAACAGGCTCTGCCGAGGATGCGCACCGTGAGAGACTGCGTCTTTGGGAAAGCAGAGATCGCAAAAACTGTTGTGTCTGTGAATAGGCTGCACGGGGAAGGTGAAGACCAGCAAGAGCTTTCCGGGCTGCCATCTTCCGTGTGGGACAAGGAGCCGGACGTTTGCCTTTTCGGGAATAGGCTCTGCCGAGGATGCGCACCGTGAGATGTTCCTTCTCTGGGCAAGCCGAGATCCCAATATCTGTTGTGCCTGTGAATAGTCTGCAGGGGGAAGGTGAAGACCAGCAAGAGCTTTCAGGGCTGCCACCTTCCGTGTGGGACAAGGAGCCGGACGTTTGCCTTTTCGGAATAGGCTCTGCCGAGGATGCGCACCGTGAGAGGCTGCGTCTTTGGGAAAGCAGAGATTCCCAGTGCTGCTCTGCCTGTGAATAGTCTGCAGGGGGAAGGTGAAGACCAGCAAGAGCTTTCAGGGCTGCCACCTTCCGTGTGGGACAAGGAGCCGGACGTTTGCCTTTTCGGGAATACGCTCTGCCGAGGATGCGCACCGTGAGATGTTCCTTCTCTGGGCAAGCCGAGATCCCAATATCTGTTGTGCCTGTGAATAGGCTGGACGTGGAAGGTGAAGACCAGCAGGAGCTTTCAGGGCTGCCACCTTCGGTGTGGGACAAGGAGCCGGACATTTGCCTTTTCGGGAATAGGCTCTGCCGAGGATGCGCACCGTGAGATGTTCCTTCTCTGGGCAAGCAGAGATCCCAAAAACTGTTGTGCCTGTGAATAGGCTGCACGGGGAAGGTGAAGACCAGCAAGAGCTTTCAGGGCTGCCACCTTCCGTGTGGGACAAGGAGCCGGACGTTTGCCTTTTCGGGAACAGGCTCTGCCGAGGATGCGCACCGTGAGAGGCTGCGTCTTCGGGAAACCAGAGATTCCCCGTGGTGCTGTGCCTGTGAATAGGCTGCATGGGGAAGGTGAAGACCAGCAACAGCTTTCAGGGCTGCCACCTTCCGTGTGGGACAAGGAGCCGGACGTTTGCCTTTTCAGGAACATGCTCTGCCGAGGATGCGCACCGTGAGAGGCTGCGTCTTTGGGAAAGCAGTGATTCCCCGTGCTGCTGTGCCTGTGAATAGGCTGCACGGGGAAGGTGAAGACCAGCAAGAGCTTTCAGGGCTGCCACCTTCCGTGTGGGACAAGGAGCCGGACGTTTGCCTTTTCGGGAATAGGCTCTGCCGAGGATGAGCATCGTGAGAGACTGCGTCTTCGAAAAGCAGAGATTCCCAGTGAAGTTGTGCCTGTGAATAGGCTGCACGGGGAAGGTGAAGACCAGCAAAGAGCTTTCAGGGCTGCCATCTTCCGTCTGGGACAAGGAGCCGGACGTTTCCCTTTTCGGGAATAGGCTCTGCCGAGGATGCGCACCGTGAGAGACTGCGTCTTCGGGAAAGCAGAGATCCCAAAAACTGTTGTGCCTGTGAATAGGCTGCAGGGGGAAGGTGAAGACCAGCAAGAGCTTTCAGGGCTGCCACCTTCCGTGTGGGACAAGGAGCCGGACGTTTGCCTTTTCGGGAATAGGCTCTGCCGAGGATGCGCACGGTGAGAGATTGCGTCTTTGGAAAAGCAGAGTTTCCCAGTGCAGTTGTGCCTGTGAATAGGCTGCACGGGGAAGGTGAAGACCAGCAAGAGCTTTCAGGGCTGCCACTTTCCCTGTGGGAGAAAGAGCCGGACGTTTGCCTTTTCGGGAATAGGCTCTGCCGAGGATGCGCACCGTGAGATGTTCCTTCTCTGGGCAAGCAGAGATCCCAAAAACTGTTGTGCCTGTGAATAGGCTGCACGGGGAAGGTGAAGACCAGCAAGAGCTTTCAGGTCTGCCACCTTCCGTGTGGGACAAGGCCCCGGACGTTTGCCTTTTCGGGAACAGGCTCTGCCGAGGATGCGCACCGTGAGATGTTCCTTCTCTGGGCAAGCGGAGATCCCAATATCTGTTGTGCCTGTGAATAGGCTGCACGGGGAAGGCGAAGACCAGCAAGAGCTTTCAGGGCTGCCACCTTCCGTGTGGGACAAGGAGCCGGACGTTTGCCTTTTCGGGAACAGGCTCTGCCGAGGATGCGCACCGTGAGAGGCTGCGTCTTCGGGAAACCAGAGATTCCCCGTGCTGCTGTGCCTGTGAATAGGCTGTAGGGGGAAGGTGAAGACCAGCAAAGAGCTTTCAGGGCTGCCATCTTCCGTCTGGGACAAGGAGCCGGACGTTTGCCTTTTCGGGAATAGGCTCTGCCGAGGATGAGCACCGTGAGAGACTGCGTCTTCGGGAAAGCACAGATTCCCAGTGCAGTTGTGCCTGTGAATAGGCTGCACGGGGAAGATGAAGACCAGCAAGATCTTATAGGGATGCCACCTTCGGTGTGGGACAAGGAGCCGGACGTTTGCCTTTTCGGGAATAGGCTCTGCCGAGGATGCGCACCGTGAGATGTTCCTTCTCTGGGCAAGCCGAGATCCCAATATCTGTTGTGCCTATGAATAGGCTGCACGGGGAAGGTGAAGACCAGCAAGAGCTTTGAGGGCTGCCACCTTCTGTGTGGGACAAGGAGCTGGACGTTTGCCTTTTCGGGAATAGGCTCTGCCGAGGATGCGCACCGTGAGATGTTCCTTCTCTGGGCAAGCAGAGATCCCAATATCTGTTGTGCCTGTGAATAGCCTGCACGGGGAAGGCGAAGACCAGGAAGAGATTTCAGGGCTGCCACCTTCCGTGTGGGACAAGGAGCCGGACGTTTGCCTTTTCAGGAACAGGCTCTGCCGAGGATGCGCACCGTGAGAGGCTGCGTCTTCGGGAAACCAGAGATTCCCCGTGGTGCTGTGCCTGTGAATAGGCTGCACGGGGAAGGTGAAGACCAGCAAGAGCTTTCAGGGCTGCCACCTTCGGTGTGGGACAAGGAGCCGGACGTTTGCCTTTTCGGGAATAGGCTCTGCCGAGGATGCGCACCGTGAGAGACTGCGTCTTTGGGAAAGCACAGATTCCCAGTGCAGTTGTGCCTGTGAATAGGCTGCACGGGGAAGATGAAGACCAGCAACAGCTTTCCGGGCTGCCGCCTTCCGTGTGGGACAAGGAGCCGGACGTTTGCCTTTTCGGGAACAGGCTCTGCCGAGGATGCGCACCGTGAGAGGCCGCGTCTTCGGGAAAGCAGAGATTCCCTGTGCAGTTGTGCCTGTGAATAGGCTGCATGGGGAAGGTGAAGACCAGCAAGAGCTTTCAGGGCTGCCACCTTCCGTGTGGGACAAGGAGCCGGACGTTTGCCTTTTCGGGAACAGGCTCTGCCGAGGATGCGCACCGTGAGCGGCCGCGTCTTCGGGAAAGCAGAGATTCCCTGTGCAGTTGTGCCTGTGAATAGGCTGCAGGGGGAAGGTGAAGACCAGCAAGAGCTTTCAGGGCTGCCACCTTCGGTGTGGGACAAGGAGCCGGACGTTTGCCTTTTCGGGAATAGGCTCTGCCGAGGATGCGCACCGTGAGATGTTCCTTCTCTGAGCAAGCAGAGATCCCAATATCTGTTGTGCCTGTGAATAGGCTGCACGGGGCAGGTGAAGACCAGCAAGAGCTTTCAGGGCTGCCACCTTCGGTGTGGGACAAGGAGCCGGACGTTTGCCTTTTCGGGAATAGGCTCTGCCGAGGATGCGCACCGTGAGAGACTGCGTCTTTGGGAAAGTACAGATTCCCAGTGCGGCTGTGCCTGTGAATAGGCTGGACGGGGAAGGTGAAGACCAGCAAGAGCTTTCAGGGCTGCCACTTTCCCTTTGGGAGAAAGAGCCGGACTTTTGCCTTTTCGGGAATAGGCTCTGCCGAGGATGCGCACCGTGAGAGACTGCGTCTTTGGGAAAGCAGAGATTCCCTGTGCTGCTGTGCCTGTGAATAGGCTGCACGGGGAAGGTGAAGACCAGCAAGAGCTTTCAGGGCTGCCACTTTCCGTGTGGGACAAGGAGCCGGACGTTTGCCTTTTAGGGAACAGGCTCTGCCGAGGATGCGCACCGTGAGATGTTCCTTCTCTGGGCAAGCCGAGATCTTAATATCTGTTGTGCCTGTGAATAGGCTGCAGGGGGAAGGTGAAGACCAGCAAGAGCTTTCAGGGCTGCCACCTTCCGTGTGGCACAAGGAGCCGGACGTTTGCCTTTTCGGGAATAGGCTCTGCCGAGGATGCGCACCGTGAGATGTTCCTTCTCTGGGCAAGTAGAGATCCCAAAAACTGTTGTGCCTGTGAATAGGCTGCACGGGGAAGGTGAAGACCAGCAAGAGCTTTCAGGGCTGCCACCTTCCGTGTGGGACAAGGAGCCGGACGTTTGCCTTTTCGGGAAGAGGCTCTGCCGAGGATGCGCACCGTGAGATGTTCCTTCTCTGGGCAAGCAGAGATCCCAATATCTGTTGTGCCTGTGAATAGGCTGCACGGGGAAGGTGAAGACCAGCAAGAGCTTTCAGGGCTGCCACCTTCCGTGTGGGACAAGGAGCCGGACGTTTGCCTTTTCGGGAATAGGCTCTGCCGAGGATGCGCATCGTGAGATGTTCCTTCTCTGGGCAAGCAGAGATCCCAAAAACTGTTGTGCCTGTGAATAGGCTGCAGGGGGAAGGTGAAGACCAGCAACAGCTTTCAGGGCTGCCACCTTCCGTGTGGGACAAGGAGCCGGACGTTTGCCTTTTCGGGAATAGGCTCTGCCGAGGATGCGCACGGTGAGAGATTGCGTCTTTGGAAAAGCAGAGATTCCCAGTGCAGTTGTGCCTGTGAATAGGCTGCACGGGGAAGGTGAAGACCAGCAAGAGCTTTCAGGGCTGCCACCTTCCGTGTGGGACAAGGAGCCGGACGTTTGCCTTTTCGGGAACAGGCTCTGCCGAGGATGCGCACCGTGAGAGGCCGCGTCTTCGGGAAAGCAGAGATTCCCTGTGCAGTTGTGCCTGTGAATAGGCTGCAGGGGGAAGGTGAAGACCAGCAAGAGCTTTCAGGGCTGCCACTTTCCCTTTGGGAGAAAGAGCCGGACGTTTGCCTTTTCGGGAATAGGCTCTGCCGAGGATGCGCACCGTGAGAGACTGCGTCTTTGGGAAAGCAGAGATTCCCAGTGCTGCTCTGCCTGTGAATAGGCTGCAGGGGGAAGGTGAAGACCAGCAAGAGCTTTCAGGGCTGCCACCTTCCGTGTGGGACAAGGAGCTGGACGTTTGCCTTTTCGGGAATAGGCTCTGCCGAGGATGCGCACCGTGAGATGTTCCTTCTCTGGGCAAGCAGAGATCCCAATATCTGTTGTGCCTGTGAATAGGCTGCACGGGGAAGGCGAAGACCAGGAAGAGATTTCAGGGCTGCCACCTTCGGTGTGGGACAAGGAGCCGGACGTTTGCCTTTTCGGGAACAGGCTCTGCCGAGGATGCGCACCGTGAGATGTTCCTTCTCTGGGCAAGCAGAGATCCCAATATCTGTTGTGCCTGTGAATAGGCTGCACGGGGAAGGTGAAGACCAGCAAGAGCTTTCAGGGCTGCCACCTTCGGTGTGGGACAAGGAGCCGGACGTTTGCCTTTTCGGGAATAGGCTCTGCCGAGGATGCGCACCGTGAGAGACTGCGTCTTTGGGAAAGCACAGATTCCCAGTGCTGCTGTGCCTATGAATAGGCTGCACGGGGAAGGTGAAGACCAGAAAGAGCTTTCAGGTCTGCCATCTTCCGTGTGGGACAAGGAGCCGGACGTTTGCCTTTTCGGGAAGAGGCTCTGCCGAGGATGCGCACCGTGAGATGTTCCTTCTCTGGGCAAGCCGAGATCCCAATATCTGTTGTGCCTGTGCATAGGCTGCACGGGGAAGGTGAAGACCAGCAAGAGCTTTCAGGGCTGCCACTTTCCCTTTGAGAGAAAGAGCTGGACGTTTGCCTTTTCGGGAACAGGCTCTGCCGAGGATGCGCACCGTGAGAGACTGCGTCTTTGGGAAAGCAGAGATTCCAAGTGCTGCTGTGCCTATGAATAGTCTGCAGGGGGAAGGTGAAGACCAGCAATAGCTTTCAGGTCTGCCATCTTCCGTGTGGGACAAGGAGCCGGACGTTTGCCTTTTCGGGAATAGGCTCTGCCGAGGATGCGCACCGTGAGATGTTCCTTCTCTGGGCAAGCAGAGATCCCAATATCTGTTGTGCCTATGAATAGGCTGCACGGGGAAGGTGAAGACCAGCAACAGCTTTCAGGGCTGCCACTTTCCCTTTGGGAGAAAGAGCCGGACGTTTGCCTTTTCGGGAACAGGCTCTGCCGAGGATGCGCACCGTTAGATGTTCCTTCTCTGGGCAAGCCGAGATCCCAGTATCTGTTGTGCCTGTGAATAGGCTGCACGGGGAAGGTGAAGACCAGCAAGAGCTTTCAGGGCTGCCACCTTCCGTGTTGGAGAAGGTGCTGGACGTTTGCCTTTTCGGGAATAGGCTCTGCCGAGGATGCGCACCGTGAGATGTTCCTTCTCTGGGCAAGCAGAGATCCCAATATCTGTTGTGCCTGTGCATAGGCTGCACGGGGAAGGTGAAGACCAGCAAGAGCTTTCAGGGCTGCCACTTTCCCTTTGAGAGAAAGAGCTGGACGTTTGCCTTTTCGGGAACAGGCTCTGCCGAGGATGCGCACCGTGAGAGACTGCGTCTTTGGGAAAGCAGAGATTCCCTGTGCTGCTGTGCCTGTGAATAGGCTGCACGGGGAAGGTGAAGACCAGCAAGAGCTTTCAGGGCTGCCACTTTCCGTGTGGGACAAGGAGCCGGACGTTTGCCTTTTAGGGAACAGGCTCTGCCGAGGATGCGCACCGTGAGATGTTCCTTCTCTGGGCAAGCCGAGATCTTAATATCTGTTGTGCCTGTGAATAGGCTGCAGGGGGAAGGTGAAGACCAGCAAGAGCTTTCAGGGCTGCCACCTTCCGTGTGGCACAAGGAGCCGGACGTTTGCCTTTTCGGGAATAGGCTCTGCCGAGGATGCGCACCGTGAGATGTTCCTTCTCTGGGCAAGTAGAGATCCCAAAAACTGTTGTGCCTGTGAATAGGCTGCACGGGGAAGGTGAAGACCAGCAAGAGCTTTCAGGGCTGCCACCTTCCGTGTGGGACAAGGAGCCGGACGTTTGCCTTTTCGGGAAGAGGCTCTGCCGAGGATGCGCACCGTGAGATGTTCCTTCTCTGGGCAAGCAGAGATCCCAATATCTGTTGTGCCTGTGAATAGGCTGCACGGGGAAGGTGAAGACCAGCAAGAGCTTTCAGGGCTGCCACCTTCCGTGTGGGACAAGGAGCCGGACGTTTGCCTTTTCGGGAATAGGCTCTGCCGAGGATGCGCATCGTGAGATGTTCCTTCTCTGGGCAAGCAGAGATCCCAAAAACTGTTGTGCCTGTGAATAGGCTGCAGGGGGAAGGTGAAGACCAGCAACAGCTTTCAGGGCTGCCACCTTCCGTGTGGGACAAGGAGCCGGACGTTTGCCTTTTCGGGAATAGGCTCTGCCGAGGATGCGCACGGTGAGAGATTGCGTCTTTGGAAAAGCAGAGATTCCCAGTGCAGTTGTGCCTGTGAATAGGCTGCACGGGGAAGGTGAAGACCAGCAAGAGCTTTCAGGGCTGCCACCTTCCGTGTGGGACAAGGAGCCGGACGTTTGCCTTTTCGGGAACAGGCTCTGCCGAGGATGCGCACCGTGAGAGGCCGCGTCTTCGGGAAAGCAGAGATTCCCTGTGCAGTTGTGCCTGTGAATAGGCTGCAGGGGGAAGGTGAAGACCAGCAAGAGCTTTCAGGGCTGCCACTTTCCCTTTGGGAGAAAGAGCCGGACGTTTGCCTTTTCGGGAATAGGCTCTGCCGAGGATGCGCACCGTGAGAGACTGCGTCTTTGGGAAAGCAGAGATTCCCAGTGCTGCTCTGCCTGTGAATAGGCTGCAGGGGGAAGGTGAAGACCAGCAAGAGCTTTCAGGGCTGCCACCTTCCGTGTGGGACAAGGAGCTGGACGTTTGCCTTTTCGGGAATAGGCTCTGCCGAGGATGCGCACCGTGAGATGTTCCTTCTCTGGGCAAGCAGAGATCCCAATATCTGTTGTGCCTGTGAATAGGCTGCACGGGGAAGGCGAAGACCAGGAAGAGATTTCAGGGCTGCCACCTTCGGTGTGGGACAAGGAGCCGGACGTTTGCCTTTTCGGGAACAGGCTCTGCCGAGGATGCGCACCGTGAGATGTTCCTTCTCTGGGCAAGCAGAGATCCCAATATCTGTTGTGCCTGTGAATAGGCTGCACGGGGAAGGTGAAGACCAGCAAGAGCTTTCAGGGCTGCCACCTTCGGTGTGGGACAAGGAGCCGGACGTTTGCCTTTTCGGGAATAGGCTCTGCCGAGGATGCGCACCGTGAGAGACTGCGTCTTTGGGAAAGCACAGATTCCCAGTGCTGCTGTGCCTATGAATAGGCTGCACGGGGAAGGTGAAGACCAGCAAGAGCTTTCAGGTCTGCCATCTTCCGTGTGGGACAAGGAGCCGGACGTTTGCCTTTTCGGGAAGAGGCTCTGCCGAGGATGCGCACCGTGAGATGTTCCTTCTCTGGGCAAGCCGAGATCCCAATATCTGTTGTGCCTGTGCATAGGCTGCACGGGGAAGGTGAAGACCAGCAAGAGCTTTCAGGGCTGCCACTTTCCCTTTGAGAGAAAGAGCTGGACGTTTGCCTTTTCGGGAACAGGCTCTGCCGAGGATGCGCACCGTGAGAGACTGCGTCTTTGGGAAAGCAGAGATTCCAAGTGCTGCTGTGCCTATGAATAGTCTGCAGGGGGAAGGTGAAGACCAGCAATAGCTTTCAGGTCTGCCATCTTCCGTGTGGGACAAGGAGCCGGACGTTTGCCTTTTCGGGAATAGGCTCTGCCGAGGATGCGCACCGTGAGATGTTCCTTCTCTGGGCAAGCAGAGATCCCAATATCTGTTGTGCCTATGAATAGGCTGCACGGGGAAGGTGAAGACCAGCAACAGCTTTCAGGGCTGCCACTTTCCCTTTGGGAGAAAGAGCCGGACGTTTGCCTTTTCGGGAACAGGCTCTGCCGAGGATGCGCACCGTTAGATGTTCCTTCTCTGGGCAAGCCGAGATCCCAGTATCTGTTGTGCCTGTGAATAGGCTGCACGGGGAAGGTGAAGACCAGCAAGAGCTTTCAGGGCTGCCACCTTCCGTGTTGGAGAAGGTGCTGGACGTTTGCCTTTTCGGGAATAGGCTCTGCCGAGGATGCGCACCGTGAGATGTTCCTTCTCTGGGCAAGCAGAGATCCCAATATCTGTTGTGCCTGTGAATAGGCTGCACGGGGAAGGTGAAGACCAGCAAGAGCTTTCAGGGCTGCCACTTTCCCTTTGAGAGAAAGAGCTGGACGTTTGCCTTTTCGGGAACAGGCTCTGCCGAGGATGCGCACCGTGAGATGTTCCTTCTCTGGGCAAGCAGAGATCCCAATATCTGTTGTGCCTATGAATAGGCTGCACGGGGAAGGTGAAGACCAGCAACAGCTTTCAGGGCTGCCACCTTCCGTGTGGGACAAGGAGCCGGACGTTTGCCTTTTCAGGTACAGGCTCTGCCGAGGATGCGCACCGTGAGATGTTCCTTCTCTGGGCAAGCCGAGATCCCAATATCTGTTGTGCCTGTGCATAGGCTGCAGGGGGAAGGTGAAGACCAGCAAGAGCTTTCAGGGCTGCCACCTTCCGTGTGGGACAAGGAGCCGGACGTTTGCCTTTTCGGGAACAGGCTCTGCCGAGGATGCGCACCGTGAGATGTTCCTTCTCTGGGCAAGCCGAGATTCCCAAAACTGTTGTGCCTGTGCATAGGCTGCACGCGGAAGGTGAAGACCAGCAAGCTCTTTCAGGGCTGCCACTTTCCCTTTGGGAGAAAGAGCCGGACGTTTGCCTTTTCGGGAATAGGCTCTGCCGAGGATGCGCACCGTGAGAGACTGCGTCTTTGGGAAAGCAGAGATTCCCAGTGCTTCTGTGCCTGTGAATAGGCTGCAGGGGGAAGGTGAAGACCAGCAAGAGCTTTCAGGGCTGCCACCTTCCGTGTGGGACAAGGAGCCGGACGTTTGCCTTTTCGGGAATAGGCTCTGCCGAGGATGCGCACCGTGAGATGTTCCTTCTCTGGGCAAGCAGAGATCCCGATATCTGTTGTGCCTATGAATAGGCTGCAGGGGGAAGGTGAAGACCAGCAACAGCTTTCAGGGCTGCCATCTTCCGTGTGGGACAAGGAGAAGGAGGTTTGCCTTTTCAGGAACAGGCTCTGCCGAGGATGCGCACCGTGAGATGTTCCTTCTCTGGGCAAGCAGAGATCCCAATATCTGTTGTTCCTGTGAATAGGCTGCACGTGGAAGGTGAAGACCAGCAGGAGCTTTCAGGGCTGCCACCTTCCGTGTGGGACAAGGAGCCGGACATTTGCCTTTTCAGGTACAGGCTCTGCCGAGGATGCGCACCGTGAGAGGCTGCGTCTTTGGGAAAGCAGAGATTCCCCGTGCTGCTGTGCCTGTGAATAGGCTGCACGGGGAAGGTGAAGACCAGCAAGAGCTTTCAGGGCTGCCATCTTCCGTGTGGGACAAGGAGCCGGACGTTTGCCTTTTCGGGAACAGGCTCTGCCGAGGATGCGCACCGTGAGATGTTCCTTCTCTGGGCAAGACGAGATCCCAATATCTGTTGTGCCTGTGAATAGGCTGGACGGGGAAGGTGAAGACCAGCAAGAGCTTTCAGGGCTGCCACCTTCCGTGTGGGACAAGGAGCCGGACGTTTGCCTTTTCGGAATAGGCTCTGCCGAGGATGCGCACCGTGAGAGACTGCGTCTTTGGGAAAGCAGAGATTCCCAGTGCTGCTGTGCCTGTGAATAGTCTGCAGGGGGAAGGTGAAGACCAGCAAGAGATTTCAGGGCTGCCACCTTCCGTGTGGGACAAGGAGCCGGACGTTTGCCTTTTCGGGAACAGGCTCTGCCGAGGATGCGCACCGTGAGATGTTCCTTCTCTGGGCAAGCCGAGATTCCCAAAACTGTTGTGCCTGTGCATAGGCTGCACGCGGAAGGTGAAGACCAGCAAGCTCTTTCAGGGCTGCCACTTTCCCTTTGGGAGAAAGAGCCGGACGTTTGCCTTTTCGGGAATAGGCTCTGCCGAGGATGCGCACCGTGAGAGACTGCGTCTTTGGGAAAGCAGAGATTCCCAGTGCTTCTGTGCCTGTGAATAGGCTGCACGGGGAAGGTGAAGACCATCAAGAGCTTTGAGGGCTGCCACCTTCGGTGTGGGACAAGGAGCCGGACGTTTGCCTTTTCGGGAATAGGCTCTGCCGAGGATGCGCACCGTGAGATGTTCCTTCTCTGGGCAAGCAGAGATCCCAATATCTGTTGTGCCTATGAATAGGCTGCACGGGGAAGGTGAAGACCAGCAACAGCTTTCAGGGCTGCCACTTTCCCTTTGGGAGAAAGAGCCGGACGTTTGCCTTTTCGGGAATAGGCTCTGCCGAGGATGCGCACCGTGAGAGACTGCGTCTTTGGGAAAGCAGAGATTCCCAGTGCTGCTCTGCCTGTGAATAGGCTGCACGGGGAAGGCGAAGACCAGCAAGAGCTTTCAGGGCTGCCACCTTCCGTGTGGGACAAGGAGCCGGACGTTTGCCTTTTCAGGAACAGGCTCTGCCGAGGATGCGCACCGTGAGATGTTCCTTCTCTGGGCAAGCCGAGATCCCAATATCTGTTGTGCCTGTGCATGGGCTGCAGGGGGAAGGTGAAGACCAGCAAGAGCTTTCAGGGCTGCCACCTTCGGTGTGGGACAAGGAGCCGGACGTTTGCCTTTTCGGGAATAGGCTCTGCCGAGGATGCGCACCGTGAGATGTTCCTTCTCTGGGCAAGCAGAGATCCCAATATCTGTTGTGCCTATGAATAGGCTGCACGGGGAAGGTGAAGACCAGCAACAGCTTTCAGGGCTGCCATCTTCCGTGTGGGACAAGGAGCCGGAGGTTTGCCTTTTCAGGAACAGGCTCTGCCGAGGATGCGCACCGTGAGATGTTCCTTCTCTGGGCAAGCAGAGATCCCAATATCTGTTGTTCCTGTGAATAGGCTGCAGGGGGAAGGTGAAGACCAGCAACAGCTTTCAGGGCTGCCACCTTCCGTGTGGGACAAGGAGCCGGACGTTTGCCTTTTCGGGAACAGGCTCTGCCGAGGATGCGCACCGTGAGAGACTGCGCCTTTGGGAAAGCAGAGATTCCAAGTGCTGCTGTGCCTGTGAATAGGCTGCACGGGGCAGGTGAAGACCAGCAAGAGCTTTCAGGTCTGCCATCTTCCGTGTGGGACAAGGAGCCGGACGTTTGCCTTTTCGGGAAGAGGCTCTGCCGAGGATGCGCACCGTGAGATGTTCCTTCTCTGGGCAAGCCGAGATCCCAATATCTGTTGTGCCTGTGAATAGGCTGCAGGGGGAAGGTGAAGACAAGCAAGAGCTTTCAGGGCTGCCACCTTCCGTGTGGGACAAGGAGCCGGACGTTTGCCTTTTCGGGAATAGGCTCTGCCGAGGATGCGCACCGTGAGATGTTCCTTCTCTGGGCAAGCCGAGATCCCAATATCTGTTGTGCCTATGAATAGTCTGCAGGGGGAAGGTGAAGACCAGCAACAGCTTTCAGGGCTGCCACTTTCCCTTTGGGAGAAAGAGCCGGACGTTTGCCTTTTCGGGAATAGGCTCTGCCGAGGATGCGCACCGTGAGAGACTGCGTCTTTGGGAAAGCAGAGATTCCCAGTGCTGCTCTGCCTGTGAATAGGCTGCACGGGGAAGGCGAAGACCAGCAAGAGCTTTCAGGGCTGCCACCTTCCGTGTGGGACAAGGAGCCGGACGTTTGCCTTTTCAGGAACAGGCTCTGCCGAGGATGCGCACCGTGAGATGTTCCTTCTCTGGGCAAGCCGAGATCCCAATATCTGTTGTGCCTGTGCATAGGCTGCAGGGGGAAGGTGAAGACCAGCAAGAGCTTTCAGGGCTGCCACCTTCGGTGTGGGACAAGGAGCCGGACGTTTGCCTTTTCGGGAACAGGCTCTGCCGAGGATGCGCACCGTGAGATGTTCCTTCTCTGGGCAAGCCCAGATTCCCAAAACTGTTGTGCCTGTGCATAGGCTGCACGCGGAAGGTGAAGACCAGCAAGCTCTTTCAGGGCTGCCACTTTCCCTTTGGGAGAAAGAGCCGGACGTTTGCCTTTTCGGGAATAGGCTCTGCCGAGGATGCGCACCGTGAGAGACTGCGTCTTTGGGAAAGCAGAGATTCCCAGTGCTTCTGTGCCTGTGAATAGGCTGCACGGGGAAGGTGAAGACCAGCAAGAGCTTTCAGGGCTGCCACCTTCGGTGTGGGACAAGGAGCCGGACGTTTGCCTTTTCGGGAATAGGCTCTGCCGAGGATGCGCACCGTGAGATGTTCCTTCTCTGGGCAAGCAGAGATCCCCAAACCTGTTGTGCCTATGAATAGGCTGCACGGGGAAGGTGAAGACCAGCAACAGCTTTCAGGGCTGCCATCTTCCGTGTGGGACAAGGAGCCGGAGGTTTGCCTTTTCGGGAACAGGCTCTGCCGAGGATGCGCACCGTGAGATGTTCCTTCTCTGGGCAAGCACAGATCCCCAAACCTGTTGTGCCTGTGAATAGGCTGCAGGGGGAAGGTGAAGACCAGCAGGAGCTTTCAGGGCTGCCATCTTCCGTGTGGGACAAGGAGCCGGACGTTTGCCTTTTCGGGACTAGGCTCTGCCGAGGATGCGCACCGTGAGAGACTGCGTCTTTGGGAAAGCAGAGATTCCAAGTGCTGCTGTGCCTGTGAATAGGCTGCACGGGGCAGGTGAAGACCAGCAAGAGCTTTCAGGTCTGACATCTTCCGTGTGGGACAAGGAGCCGGACGTTTGCCTTTTCGGGAACAGGCTCTGCCGAGGATGCGCACCGTGAGATGTTCCTTCTCTGGGCAAGCAGAGATCCCAATATCTGTTGTGCCTGTGAATAGGCTGCAGGGGGAAGGTGAAGACAAGCAACAGCTTTCAGGTCTGCCACCTTCCGTGTGGGACAAGGAGCCGGATGTTTGCCTTTTCGGGAACAGGCTCTGCCGAGGATGCGCACCGTGAGAGGCCGCGTCTTCGGGAAAGCAGAGATTCTCTGTGCAGTTGTGCCTGTGAATAGGCTGCATGGGGAAGGTGAAGACCAGCAACAGCTTTCAGGGCTGCCACCTTCCGTGTGGGACAAGGAGCCGGACGTTTGCCTTTTCGGGAACAGGCTCTGCCGAGGATGCGCACCGTGAGAGGCCGCGTCTTCGGGAAAGCAGAGATTCCCTGTGCAGTTGTGCCTGTGAATAGGCTGCAGGGGGAAGGTGAAGACCAGCAAGAGCTTTCAGGGCTGCCACCTTCCGTGTGGGACAAGGAGCCGGACGTTTGCCTTTTCGGGAATAGGCTCTGCCGAGGATGCGCACCGTGAGATGTTCCTTCTCTGGGCAAGCAGAGATCCCAATATCTGTTGTGCCTGTGAATAGGCTGCACGTGGCAGGTGAAGAGCAGCAAGAGCTTTCAGGGCTGCCACCTTCCGTGTGGGACAAGGCCCCGGACGTTTGCCTTTTCGGGAATAGGCTCTGCCGAGGATGCGCACCGTGAGAGACTGCGTCTTTGGGAAAGCAGAGATTCCCAGTGCGGCTGTGCCTGTGAATAGGCTGGACGGGGAAGGTGAAGACCAGCAAGAGCTTTCAGGGCTGCCACTTTCCTTGTGGGAAAAGGAGCCGGACGTTTGCCTTTTCGGGAATAGGCTCTGCCGAGGATGCGCACCGTGAGAGGCTGCGTCTTTGGGAAAGCAGAGATTCCCCGTGCTGCTGTGCCTGTGAATAGGCTGCACGGGGAAGGTGAAGACCAGCAACAGCTTTCCGGCTGCCGCCTTCGGTGTGGGACAAGGAGCCGGACGTTTGCCTTTTCGGGAAGAGGCTCTGCCGACTATGCGCACCGTGAGATGTTCCTTCTCTGGGCAAGCCGAGATCCCAATATCTGTTGTGCCTGTGAATAGGCTGCAGTGGGAAGGTGAAGACCAGCAAGAGCTTTCAGGGCTGCCACCTTCCGTGTGGGACAAGGAGCCGGACGTTTGCCTTTTCGGGAATAGGCTCTGCCGAGGATGCGCATCGTGAGATGTTCCTTCTCTGGGCAAGCAGAGATCCCAAAAACTGTTGTGCCTGTGAATAGGCTGGACGGGGAAGGTGAAGACCAGCAACAGCTTTCAGGGCTGCCACCTTCGGTGTGGGACAAGGAGCCGGACGTTTGCCTTTTCGGAATAGGCTCTGCCGAGGATGCGCACCGTGAGATGTTCCTTCTCTGGGCAAGCCGAGATCCCAATATCTGTTGTGCCTGTGAATAGGCTGCAGGGGAAAGGTGAAGACAAGCAACAGCTTTCAGGTCTGCCACCTTCCGTGTGGGACAAGGAGCCGGACGTTTGCCTTTTCGGGAATAGGCTCTGCCGAGGATGCGCACCGTGAGATGTTCCTTCTCTGGGCAAGCCGAGATCCCAATATCTGTTGTGCCTATGAATAGGCTGCACGGGGAAGGTGAAGACCAGCAACAGCTTTCAGGGCTGCCACTTTCCCTTTGGGAGAAAGAGCCGGACGTTTGCCTTTTCGGGAATAGGCTCTGCCGAGGATGCGCACCGTGAGATGTTCCTTCTCTGGGCAAGCCGAGATCCCAATATCTGTTGTGCCTGTGAATAGGCTGCACGGGGAAGGTGAAGACCAGCAAGAGCTTTCAGGGCTGCCACTTTCCGTGTGGGAGAAGGTGCTGGACGTTTGCCTTTTCGGGAATAGGCTCTGCCGAGGATGCGCACCGTGAGATGTTCCGTCTCTGGGCAAGCAGAGATCCCAATATCTGTTGTGCCTGTGAATAGGCTGCAGGGGGAAGGTGAAGACCAGCAAGAGCTTTCAGGGCTGCCACCTTCCGTGTGGGACAAGGAGCCGGACGTTTGCCTTTTCAGGAATAGGCTCTGCAGAAGATGCGCACCGTGAGATGTTCCTTCTCTGGGCAAGCAGAGATCCCAATATCTGTTGTGCCTGTGAATAGGCTGCAGGGGGAAGGTGAAGACCAGCAAGATCTTTCAGGGCTGCCACCTTCCGTGTGGGACAAGGAGCCGGACGTTTGCCTTTTCAGGTACAGGCTCTGCCGAGGATGCGCACCGTGAGATGTTCCTTCTCTGGGCAAGCCGAGATCCCAATATCTGTTGTGCCTGTGCATAGGCTGCACGGGGAAGGTGAAGACCAGCAAGAGCTTTCAGGGCTGCCACCTTCGGTGTGGGACAAGGAGCCGGACGTTTGCCTTTTCGGGAACAGGCTCTGCCGAGGATGTGCACCGTGAGATGTTCCTTCTCTGGGCAAGCCGAGATTCCCAAAACTGTTGTGCCTGTGCATAGGCTGCATGCGGAAGGTGAAGACCAGCAAGCTCTTTCAGGGCTGCCACCTTCGGTGTGGGACAAGGAGCCGGACGTTTGCCTTTTCGGGAATAGGCTCTGCCGAGGATGCGCACCGTGAGAGACTGCGTCTTTGGGAAAGCAGAGATTCCCAGTGCTTCTGTGCCTGTGAATAGGCTGCACGGGGAAGGTGAAGACCAGCAAGAGCTTTCAGGGCTGCCACCTTCCGTGTGGGACAAGGAGCCGGACGTTTGCCTTTTCGGGAATAGGCTCTGCCGAGGATGCGCACCGTGAGATGTTCCTTCTCTGGGCAAGCAGAGATCCCAATATCTGTTGTGCCTATGAATAGGCTGCATGGGGAAGGTGAAGACCAGCAAGAGCTTTCAGGGCTGCCACTTTCCCTTTGGGAGAAAGAGCCGGACGTTTGCCTTTTCGGGAATAGGCTCTGCCGAGGATGCGCACCGTGAGAGACTGCGTCTTTGGGAAAGCAGAGATTCCCAGTGCTGCTCTGCCTGTGAATAGGCTGCACGGGGAAGGCGAAGACCAGCAAGAGCTTTCAGGGCTGCCACCTTCGGTGTGGGACAAGGAGCCGGACGTTTGCCTTTTCAGGAACAGGCTCTGCCGAGGATGCGCACCGTGAGATGTTCCTTCTCTGGGCAAGCAGAGATCCCAATATCTGTTGTGCCTGTGAATAGGCTGCACGGGGCAGGTGAAGACCAGCAAGAGCTTTCAGGGCTGCCACCTTCCGTGTGGGACAAGGCCCCGGACGTTTGCCTTTTCAGGAACAGGCTCTGCCGAGGATGCGCACCGTGAGAGACTGCGTCTTTGGGAAAGCAGAGATTCCCAGTGCGGCTGTGCCTGTGAATAGGCTGGACGGGGAAGGTGAAGACCAGCAAGAGCTTTCAGGGCTGCCACTTTCCGTGTGGGAAAAGGAGCCGGACGTTTGCCTTTTCGGGAATAGGCTCTGCCGAGGATGCGCACCGTGAGAGGCTGCGTCTTTGGGAAAGCAGAGATTCCCCGTGCTGCTGTGCCTGTGAATAGGCTGCACGGGGAAGGTGAAGACCAGCAACAGCTTTCCGGCTGCCGCCTTCGGTGTGGGACAAGGAGCCGGACGTTTGCCTTTTCGGGAAGAGGCTCTGCCGACTATGCGCACCGTGAGATGTTCCTTCTCTGGGCAAGCCGAGATCCCAATATCTGTTGTGCCTGTGAATAGGCTGCAGGGGGAAGGTGAAGACCAGCAAGAGCTTTCAGGGCTGCCACCTTCCGTGTGGGACAAGGAGCCGGACGTTTGCCTTTTCGGGAATAGGCTCTGCCGAGGATGCGCATCGTGAGATGTTCCTTCTCTGGGCAAGCAGAGATCCCAAAAACTGTTGTGCCTGTGAATAGGCTGGACGGGGAAGGTGAAGACCAGCAACAGCTTTCAGGGCTGCCACCTTCCGTGTGGGACAAGGAGCCGGACGTTTGCCTTTTCGGAATAGGCTCTGCCGAGGATGCGCACCGTGAGATGTACCTTCTCTGGGCAAGCCGAGATCCCAATATCTGTTGTGCCTGTGAATAGGCTGCAGGGGAAAGGTGAAGACAAGCAACAGCTTTCAGGTCTGCCACCTTCCGTGTGGGACAAGGAGCCGGACGTTTGCCTTTTCGGGAATAGGCTCTGCCGAGGATGCGCACCGTGAGATGTTCCTTCTCTGGGCAAGCCGAGATCCCAATATCTGTTGTGCCTATGAATAGGCTGCACGGGGAAGGTGAAGACCAGCAACAGCTTTCAGGGCTGCCACTTTCCCTTTGGGAGAAAGAGCCGGACGTTTGCCTTTTCGGGAATAGGCTCTGCCGAGGATGCGCACCGTGAGATGTTCCTTCTCTGGGCAAGCCGAGATCCCAATATCTGTTGTGCCTGTGAATAGGCTGCACGGGGAAGGTGAAGACCAGCAAGAGCTTTCAGGGCTGCCACTTTCCGTGTGGGAGAAGGTGCTGGACGTTTGCCTTTTCGGGAATAGGCTCTGCCGAGGATGCGCACCGTGAGATGTTCCTTCTCTGGGCAAGCAGAGATCCCAATATCTGTTGTGCCTGTGAATAGGCTGCAGGGGGAAGGTGAAGACCAGCAAGAGCTTTCAGGGCTGCCACCTTCCGTGTGGGACAAGGAGCCGGACGTTTGCCTTTTCAGGAATAGGCTCTGCAGAAGATGCGCACCGTGAGATGTTCCTTCTCTGGGCAAGCAGAGATCCCAATATCTGTTGTGCCTGTGAATAGGCTGCAGGGGGAAGGTGAAGACCAGCAAGATCTTTCAGGGCTGCCACCTTCCGTGTGGGACAAGGAGCCGGACGTTTGCCTTTTCAGGTACAGGCTCTGCCGAGGATGCGCACCGTGAGATGTTCCTTCTCTGGGCAAGCCGAGATCCCAATATCTGTTGTGCCTGTGCATAGGCTGCACGGGGAAGGTGAAGACCAGCAAGAGCTTTCAGGGCTGCCACCTTCGGTGTGGGACAAGGAGCCGGACGTTTGCCTTTTCGGGAACAGGCTCTGCCGAGGATGTGCACCGTGAGATGTTCCTTCTCTGGGCAAGCCGAGATTCCCAAAACTGTTGTGCCTGTGCATAGGCTGCACGCGGAAGGTGAAGACCAGCAAGCTCTTTCAGGGCTGCCACCTTCGGTGTGGGACAAGGAGCCGGACGTTTGCCTTTTCGGGAACAGGCTCTGCCGAGGATGCGCACCGTGAGAGACTGCGTCTTTGGGAAAGCAGAGATTCCCAGTGCTTCTGTGCCTGTGAATAGGCTGCACGGGGAAGGTGAAGACCAGCAAGAGCTTTCAGGGCTGCCACCTTCCGTGTGGGACAAGGAGCCGGACGTTTGCCTTTTCGGGAATAGGCTCTGCCGAGGATGCGCACCGTGAGATGTTCCTTCTCTGGGCAAGCAGAGATCCCAATATCTGTTGTGCCTATGAATAGGCTGCATGGGGAAGGTGAAGACCAGCAAGAGCTTTCAGGGCTGCCACTTTCCCTTTGGGAGAAAGAGCCGGACGTTTGCCTTTTCGGGAATAGGCTCTGCCGAGGATGCGCACCGTGAGAGACTGCGTCTTTGGGAAAGCAGAGATTCCCAGTGCTGCTCTGCCTGTGAATAGGCTGCACGGGGAAGGCGAAGACCAGCAAGAGCTTTCAGGGCTGCCACCTTCGGTGTGGGACAAGGAGCCGGACGTTTGCCTTTTCAGGAACAGGCTCTGCCGAGGATGCGCACCGTGAGATGTTCCTTCTCTGGGCAAGCCGAGATCCCAATATCTGTTGTGCCTGTGCATAGGCTGCAGGGGGAAGGTGAAGACCAGCAAGAGCTTTCAGGGCTGCCACCTTCCGTGTGGGACAAGGAGCCGGACGTTTGCCTTTTCGGGAACAGGCTCTGCCGAGGATGCGCACCGTGAGATGTTCCTTCTCTGGGCAAGCCGAGATTCCCAAAACTGTTGTGCCTGTGCATAGGCTGCACGCGGAAGGTGAAGAGCAGCAAGCTCTTTCAGGGCTGCCACTTTCCCTTTGGGAGAAAGAGCCGGACGTTTGCCTTTTCGGGAATAGGCTCTGCCGAGGATGCGCACCGTGAGAGACTGCGTCTTTGGGAAAGCAGAGATTCCCAGTGCTTCTGTGCCTGTGAATAGGCTGCAGGGGGAAGGTGAAGACCAGCAAGAGCTTTCCGGGCTGCCACCTTCCGTGTGGGACAAGGAGCCGGACGTTTGCCTTTTCGGGAATAGGCTCTGCCGAGGATGCGCACCGTGAGATGTTCCTTCTCTGGGCAAGCAGAGATCCCAATATCTGTTGTGCCTATGAATAGGCTGCACGGGGAAGGTGAAGACCAGCAAGAGCTTTCAGGGCTGCCATCTTCCGTGTGGGACAAGGAGCCGGAGGTTTGCCTTTTCAGGAACAGGCTCTGCCGAGGATGCGCACCGTGAGATGTTCCTTCTCTGGGCAAGCAGAGATCCCAATATCTGTTGTTCCTGTGAATAGGCTGCAGGGGGAAGGTGAAGACCAGCAAGAGCTTTCAGGGCTGCCACCTTCGGTGTGGGACAAGGAGCCGGACGTTTGCCTTTTCGGGAACAGGCTCTGCCGAGGATGCGCACCGTGAGAGACTGCGTCTTTGGGAAAGCAGAGATTCCAAGTGCTGCTGTGCCTGTGAATAGGCTGCACGGGGCAGGTGAAGACCAGCAAGAGCTTTCAGGTCTGCCATCTTCCGTGTGGGACAAGGAGCCGGACGTTTGCCTTTTCGGGAATAGGCTCTGCCGAGGATGCGCACCGTGAGATGTTCCTTCTCTGGGCAAGCCGAGATCCCAATATCTGTTGTGCCTGTGCATAGGCTGCACGGGGAAGGTGAAGACCAGCAAGAGCTTTCAGGGCTGCCACCTTCGGTGTGGGACAAGGAGCCGGGCGTTTGCCTTTTCGGGAATAGGCTCTGCCGAGGATGCGCACCGTGAGATGTTCCTTCTCTGGGCAAGCAGAGATCCCAATATCTGTTGTGCCTGTGAATAGGCTGCAGGGGGAAGGTGAAGACAAGCAACAGCTTTCAGGTCTGCCACCTTCCGTGTGGGACAAGGAGCCGGACGTTTGCCTTTTCGGGAATAGGATCTGCCGAGGATGCGCACCATGAGATGTTCCTTCTCTGGGCAAGCAGAGATCCCAATATCTGTTGTGCCTATGAATAGGCTGCACGGGGAAGGTGAAGACCAGCAACAGCTTTCAGGGCTGCCACTTTCCCTTTGGGAGAAAGAGCCGGACGTTTGCCTTTTCGGGAATAGGCTCTGCCGAGGATGCGCACCGTGAGAGACTGCGTCTTTGGGAAAGCAGAGATTCCCAGTGCTGCTCTGCCTGTGAATAGGCTGCACGGGGAAGGCGAAGACCAGCAAGAGCTTTCAGGGCTGCCACCTTCCGTGTGGGTCAAGGAGCCGGACGTTTGCCTTTTCAGGAACAGGCTCTGCCGAGGATGCGCACCGTGAGATATTCCTTCTCTGGGCAAGCCGAGATCCCAATATCTGTTGTGCCTTTGCATAGGCTGCAGGGGGAAGGTGAAGACCAGCAAGAGCTTTCAGGGCTGCCACCTTCGGTGTGGGACAAGGAGCCGGACGTTTGCCTTTTCGGGAACAGGCTCTGCCGAGGATGCGCACCGTGAGATGTTCCTTCTCTGGGCAAGCCGAGATTCCCAAAACTGTTGTGCCTGTGCATAGGCTGCACGCGGAAGGTGAAGACCAGCAAGCTCTTTCAGGGCTGCCACTTTCCCTTTGGGAGAAAGAGCCGGACGTTTGCCTTTTCGGGAATAGGCTCTGCCGAGGATGCGCACCGTGAGAGACTGCGTCTTTGGGAAAGCAGAGATTCCCAGTGCTTCTGTGCCTGTGAATAGGCTGCAGGGGGAAGGTGAAGACCAGCAAGAGCTTTCCGGGCTGCCACCTTCCGTGTGGGACAAGGAGCCGGACGTTTGCCTTTTCGGGAATAGGCTCTGCCGAGGATGCGCACCGTGAGATGTTCCTTCTCTGGGCAAGCAGAGATCCCAATATCTGTTGTGCCTATGAATAGGCTGCAGGGGGAAGGTGAAGACCAGCAAGAGCTTTCAGGGCTGCCATCTTCCGTGTGGGACAAGGAGCCGGAGGTTTGCCTTTTCAGGAACAGGCTCTGCCGAGGATGCGCACCGTGAGATGTTCCTTCTCTGGGCAAGCAGAGATCCCAATATCTGTTGTTCCTGTGAATAGGCTGCAGGGGGAAGGTGAAGACCAGCAACAGCTTTCAGGGCTGCCACCTTCGGTGTGGGACAAGGAGCCGGGCGTTTGCCTTTTCGGGAATAGGCTCTGCCGAGGATGCGCACCGTGAGAGACTGCGTCTTTGGGAAAGCAGAGATTCCAAGTGCTGCTGTGCCTGTGAATAGGCTGCACGGGGCAGGTGAAGACCAGCAAGAGCTTTCAGGTCTGCCATCTTCCATGTGGGACAAGGAGCCGGACGTTTGCCTTTTCGGGAAGAGGCTCTGCCGAGGATGCGCACCGTGAGATGTTCCTTCTCTGGGCAAGCAGAGATCCCAATATCTGTTGTGCCTGTGAATAGGCTGCACGGGGAAGGTGAAGACCAGCAAGAGGTTTCAGGGCTGCCACTTTCCCTTTGAGAGAAAGAGCTGGACGTTTGCCTTTTCGGGAACAGGCTCTGCCGAGGATGCGCACCGTGAGATGTTCCTTCTCTGGGCAAGCAGAGATCCCAATATCTGTTGTGCCTGTGAATACGCTGCAGGGGGAAGGTGAAGACCAGCAAGAGCTTTCAGGGCTGCCACCTTCCGTGTGGGACAAGGAGCCGGACGTTTGCCTTTTCGGAATAGGCTCTGCCGAGGATGCGCACCGTGAGAGACTGCGTCTTTGGGAAAGCAGAGATTCCCAGTGCTGCTCTGCCTCTGAATAGTCTGCAGGGGGAAGGTGAAGACCAGCAAGAGCTTTCAGGGCTGCCACCTTCCGTGTGGGACAAGGAGCCGGACGTTTGCCTTTTCGGGAATACGCTCTGCCGAGGATGCGCACCGTGAGATGTTCCTTCTCTGGGCAAGCAGAGATCCCAATATCTGTTGTGCCTGTGAATAGGCTGCAGGGGGAAGGTGAAGACATGCAACAGCTTTCAGGTCTGCCACCTTCCGTGTGGGACAAGGAGCCGGGCGTTTGCCTTTTCGGGAATAGGCTCTGCCGAGGATGCGCACCGTGAGATGTTCCTTCTCTTTGCTAGCAGAGATCCCAAAACCTGTTGTGCCTATGAATAGGCTGCAGGGGGAAGGTGAAGACCAGCAAGAGCTTTCAGGGCTGCCACCTTCGGTGTGGGACAAGGAGCCGGACATTTGCCTTTTCTGGAACAGGCACTGCCGAGGATGCGCACTGTGAGATGTTCCTTCTCTGGGCAAGCAGAGATCCCAATATCTGTTGTGCCTGTGCATAGGCTGCACGGGGAAGGTGAAGACCAGCAACAGCTTTCAGGGCTGCCACCTTCCGTGTGGGACAAGGAGCCGGAGGTTTGCCTTTTCAGGAACAGGCTCTGCCGAGGATGCGCACCGTGAGATGTTCCTTCTCTGGGCAAGCAGAGATCCCAATATCTGTTGTTCCTGTGAATAGGCTGCACGGGGAAGGTGAAGACCAGCAACAGCTTTCAGGGCTGCCACCTTCGGTGTGGGACAAGGAGCCGGGCGTTTGCCTTTTCGGGAATAGGCTCTGCCGAGGATGCGCACCGTGAGAGACTGCGTCTTTGGGAAAGCAGAGATTCCAAGTGCTGCTGTGCCTGTGAATAGGCTGCACGGGGCAGGTGAAGACCAGCAAGAGCTTTCAGGTCTGCCATCTTCCATGTGGGACAAGGAGCCGGACGTTTGCCTTTTCGGGAAGAGGCTCTGCCGAGGATGCGCACCGTGAGATGTTCCTTCTCTGGGCAAGCCGAGATCCCAATATCTGTTGTGCCTGTGCATAGGCTGCACGGGGAAGGTGAAGACCAGCAAGAGCTTTCAGGGCTGCCACCTTCCGTGTGGGACAAGGAGCCGGACGTTTGCCTTTTCGGGAATAGGCTCTGCCGAGGATGCGCACCGTGAGATGTTCCTTCTCTGGGCAAGCAGAGATCCCAATATCTGTTGTGCCTGTGAATAGGCTGCACGGGGAAGGTGAAGACCAGCAAGAGGTTTCAGGGCTGCCACTTTCCCTTTGAGAGAAAGAGCTGGACGTTTGCCTTTTCGGGAACAGGCTCTGCCGAGGATGCGCACCGTGAGATGTTCCTTCTCTGGGCAAGCAGAGATCCCAATATCTGTTGTGCCTGTGAATACGCTGCAGGGGGAAGGTGAAGACCAGCAAGAGCTTTCAGGGCTGCCACCTTCCGTGTGGGACAAGGAGCCGGACGTTTGCCTTTTCGGAATAGGCTCTGCCGAGGATGCGCACCGTGAGAGACTGCGTCTTTGGGAAAGCAGAGATTCCCAGTGCTGCTCTGCCTCTGAATAGTCTGCAGGGGGAAGGTGAAGACCAGCAAGAGCTTTCAGGGCTGCCACCTTCCGTGTGGGACAAGGAGCCGGACGTTTGCCTTTTCGGGAATACGCTCTGCCGAGGATGCGCACCGTGAGATGTTCCTTCTCTGGGCAAGCAGAGATCCCAATATCTGTTGTGCCTGTGAATAGGCTGCAGGGGGAAGGTGAAGACATGCAACAGCTTTCAGGGCTGCCACCTTCCGTGTGGGACAAGGAGCCGGGCGTTTGCCTTTTCGGGAATAGGCTCTGCCGAGGATGCGCACCGTGAGATGTTCCTTCTCTTTGCTAGCAGAGATCCCAAAACCTGTTGTGCCTATGAATAGGCTGCAGGGGGAAGGTGAAGACCAGCAAGAGCTTTCAGGGCTGCCACCTTCGGTGTGGGACAAGGAGCCGGACATTTGCCTTTTCAGGAACAGGCTCTGCCGAGGATGCGCACCGTGAGATGTTCCTTCTCTGGGCAAGCAGAGATCCCAATATCTGTTGTGCCTGTGAATAGGCTGGACGGGGAAGGTGAAGACCAGCAACAGCTTTCAGGGCTGCCACCCTCCGTGTGGGACAAGGAGCCGGATGTTTGCCTTTTCTGGAACAGGCACTGCCGAGGATGCGCACTGTGAGATGTTCCTTCTCTGGGCAAGCAGAGATCCCAATATCTGTTGTGCCTGTGCATAGGCTGCACGGGGAAGGTGAAGACCAGCAACAGCTTTCAGGGCTGCCACCTTCCGTGTGGGACAAGGAGCCGGACGTTTGCCTTTTCGGGAACAGGCTCTGCCGAGGATGCGCACCGTGAGAGACTGCGTCTTTGGGAAAGCAGAGATTCCCAGTGCAGTTGTGCCTGTGAATAGGCTGCACGGGGCAGGTGAAGACCAGCAAGAGCTTTCAGGGCTGCCACCTTCGGTGTGGGACAAGGAGCCGGGCGTTTGCCTTTTCGGGAATAGGCTCTGCCGAGGATGCGCACCGTGAGATGTTCCTTCTCTGGGCAAGCAGAGATCCCAATATCTGTTGTGCCTATGAATAGGCTGCACGGGGAAGATGAAGACCAGCAACAGCTTTCAGGGCTGCCATCTTCCGTGTGGGACAAGGAGCCGGAGGTTTGCCTTTTCAGGAACAGGCTCTGCCGAGGATGCGCACCGTGAGATGTTCCTTCTCTGGGCAAGCAGAGATCCCAATATCTGTTGTGCCTGTGAATAGGCTGCAGGGGGAAGGTGAAGACCAGCAAGATCTTTCAGGGCTGCCACCTTCCGTGTGGGACAAGGAGCCGGACGTTTGCCTTTTCAGGTACAGGCTCTGCCGAGGATGCGCACCGTGAGATGTTCCTTCTCTGGGCAAGCCGAGATCCCAATATCTGTTGTGCCTGTGCATAGGCTGCACGGGGAAGGTGAAGACCAGCAAGAGCTTTCAGGGCTGCCACCTTCGGTGTGGGACAAGGAGCCGGACGTTTGCCTTTTCGGGAACAGGCTCTGCCGAGGATGTGCACCGTGAGATGTTCCTTCTCTGGGCAAGCCGAGATTCCCAAAACTGTTGTGCCTGTGCATAGGCTGCATGCGGAAGGTGAAGACCAGCAAGCTCTTTAAGGGCTGCCACCTTCGGTGTGGGACAAGGAGCCGGACGTTTGCCTTTTCGGGAATAGGCTCTGCCGAGGATGCGCACCGTGAGAGACTGCGTCTTTGGGAAAGCAGAGATTCCCAGTGCTTCTGTGCCTGTGAATAGGCTGCACGGGGAAGGTGAAGACCAGCAAGAGCTTTCAGGGCTGCCACCTTCGGTGTGGGACAAGGAGCCGGACGTTTGCCTTTTCGGGAATAGGCTCTGCCGAGGATGCGCACCGTGAGATGTTCCTTCTCTGGGCAAGCAGAGATCCCAATATCTGTTGTGCCTATGAATAGGCTGCATGGGGAAGGTGAAGACCAGCAAGAGCTTTCAGGGCTGCCACTTTCCCTTTGGGAGAAAGAGCCGGACGTTTGCCTTTTCGGGAATAGGCTCTGCCGAGGATGCGCACCGTGAGAGACTGCGTCTTTGGGAAAGCATAGATTCCCAGTGCTTCTGTGCCTGTGAATAGGCTGCAGGGGGAAGGTGAAGACCAGCAAGAGCTTTCCGGGCTGCCACCTTCCGTGTGGGACAAGGAGCCGGACGTTTGCCTTTTCGGGAATAGGCTCTGCCGAGGATGCGCACCGTGAGATGTTCCTTCTCTGGGCAAGCAGAGATCCCAATATCTGTTGTGCCTATGAATAGGCTGCACGGGGAAGGTGAAGACCAGCAAGAGCTTTCAGGGCTGCCATCTTCCGTGTGGGACAAGGAGCCGGAGGTTTGCCTTTTCAGGAACAGGCTCTGCCGAGGATGCGCACCGTGAGATGTTCCTTCTCTGGGCAAGCAGAGATCCCAATATCTGTTGTTCCTGTGAATAGGCTGCAGGGGGAAGGTGAAGACCAGCAAGAGCTTTCAGGGCTGCCACCTTCGGTGTGGGACAAGGAGCCGGACGTTTGCCTTTTCGGGAACAGGCTCTGCCGAGGATGCGCACCGTGAGAGACTGCGTCTTTGGGAAAGCAGAGATTCCAAGTGCTGCTGTGCCTGTGAATAGGCTGCACGGGGCAGGTGAAGACCAGCAAGAGCTTTCAGGTCTGCCATCTTCCGTGTGGGACAAGGAGCCGGACGTTTGCCTTTTCGGGAATAGGCTCTGCCGAGGATGCGCACCGTGAGATGTTCCTTCTCTTGGCAAGCCGAGATCCCAATATCTGTTGTGCCTGTGCATAGGCTGCACGGGGAAGGTGAAGACCAGCAAGAGCTTTCAGGGCTGCCACCTTCGGTGTGGGACAAGGAGCCGGGCGTTTGCCTTTTCGGGAATAGGCTCTGCCGAGGATGCGCACCGTGAGATGTTCCTTCTCTGGGCAAGCAGAGATCCCAATATCTGTTGTGCCTGTGAATAGGCTGCAGGGGGAAGGTGAAGACAAGCAACAGCTTTCAGGTCTGCCACCTTCCGTGTGGGACAAGGAGCCGGACGTTTGCCTTTTCGGGAATAGGATCTGCCGAGGATGCGCACCGTGAGATGTTCCTTCTCTGGGCAAGCAGAGATCCCAATATCTGTTGTGCCTATGAATAGGCTGCACGGGGAAGGTGAAGACCAGCAACAGCTTTCAGGGCTGCCACTTTCCCTTTGGGAGAAAGAGCCGGACGTTTGCCTTTTCGGGAATAGGCTCTGCCGAGGATGCGCACCGTGAGAGACTGCGTCTTTGGGAAAGCAGAGATTCCCAGTGCTGCTCTGCCTGTGAATAGGCTGCACGGGGAAGGCGAAGACCAGCAAGAGCTTTCAGGGCTGCCACCTTCCGTGTGGGACAAGGAGCCGGACGTTTGCCTTTTCAGGAACAGGCTCTGCCGAGGATGCGCACCGTGAGATGTTCCTTCTCTGGGCAAGCCGAGATCCCAATATCTGTTGTGCCTGTGCATAGGCTGCAGGGGGAAGGTGAAGACCAGCAAGAGCTTTCAGGGCTGCCACCTTCGGTGTGGGACAAGGAGCCGGACGTTTGCCTTTTCGGGAACAGGCTCTGCCGAGGATGCGCACCGTGAGATGTTCCTTCTCTGGGCAAGCCGAGATTCCCAAAACTGTTGTGCCTGTGCATAGGCTGCACGCGGAAGGTGAAGACCAGCAAGCTCTTTCAGGGCTGCCACTTTCCCTTTGGGAGAAAGAGCCGGACGTTTGCCTTTTCGGGAATAGGCTCTGCCGAGGATGCGCACCGTGAGAGACTGCGTCTTTGGGAAAGCAGAGATTCCCAGTGCTTCTGTGCCTGTGAATAGGCTGCAGGGGGAAGGTGAAGACCAGCAAGAGCTTTCCGGGCTGCCACCTTCCGTGTTGGACAAGGAGCCGGACGTTTGCCTTTTCGGGAATAGGCTCTGCCGAGGATGCGCACCGTGAGATGTTCCTTCTCTGGGCAAGCAGAGATCCCAATATCTGTTGTGCCTATGAATAGGCTGCAGGGGGAAGGTGAAGACCAGCAACAGCTTTCAGGGCTGCCATCTTCCGTGTGGGACAAGGAGCCGGAGGTTTGCCTTTTCAGGAACAGGCTCTGCCGAGGATGCGCACCGTGAGATGTTCCTTCTCTGGGCAAGCAGAGATCCCAATATCTGTTGTTCCTGTGAATAGGCTGCAGGGGGAAGGTGAAGACCAGCAACAGCTTTCAGGGCTGCCACCTTCGGTGTGGGACAAGGAGCCGGGCGTTTGCCTTTTCGGGAATAGGCTCTGCCGAGGATGCGCACCGTGAGAGACTGCGTCTTTGGGAAAGCAGAGATTCCAAGTGCTGCTGTGCCTGTGAATAGGCTGCACGGGGAAGGTGAAGACCAGCAAGAGCTTTCAGGTCTGCCATCTTCCATGTGGGACAAGGAGCCGGACGTTTGCCTTTTCGGGAAGAGGCTCTGCCGAGGATGCGCACCGTGAGATGTTCCTTCTCTGGGCAAGCCGAGATCCCAATATCTGTTGTGCCTGTGCATAGGCTGCACGGGGAAGGTGAAGACCAGCAAGAGCTTTCAGGGCTGCCACCTTCCGTGTGGGACAAGGAGCCGGACGTTTGCCTTTTCGGGAATAGGCTCTGCCGAGGATGCGCAGCGTGAGATGTTCCTTCTCTGGGCAAGCAGAGATCCCAATATCTGTTGTGCCTGTGAATAGGCTGCAGGGGGAAGGTGAAGACAAGCAAGAGCTTTCAGGGCTGCCACCTTCCGTGTGGGACAAGGAGCCGGACATTTGCCTTTTCGGGAATAGGCTCTGCCGAGGATGCGCACCGTGAGATGTTCCTTCTCTGGGCAAGCAGAGATCCCAATATCTGTTGTGCCTATGAATAGGCTGCAGGGGGAAGGTGAAGACCAGCACAGCTTTCAGGGCTGCCATCTTCCGTGTGGGACAAGGAGCCGGAGGTTTGCCTTTTCAGGAACAGGCTCTGCCGAGGATGCGCACCGTGAGATGTTCCTTCTCTGGGCAAGCCGAGATTCCCAAAACTGTTGTGCCTGTGCATAGGCTGCACGCGGAAGGTGAAGACCAGCAAGCTCTTTCAGGGCTGCCACTTTCCCTTTGGGAGAAAGAGCCGGACGTTTGCCTTTTCGGGAATAGGCTCTGCCGAGGATGCGCACCGTGAGAGACTGCGTCTTTGGGAAAGCAGAGATTCCCAGTGCTTCTGTGCCTGTGAATAGGCTGCACGGGGAAGGTGAAGACCAGCAAGAGCTTTCAGGGCTGCCACCTTCCGTGTGGGACAAGGAGCCGGACGTTTGCCTTTTCGGGAATAGGCTCTGCCGAGGATGCGCACCGTGAGATGTTCCTTCTCTGGGCAAGCAGAGATCCCAATATCTGTTGTGCCTATGAATAGGCTGCAGGGGGAAGGTGAAGACCAGCAACAGCTTTCAGGGCTGCCATCTTCCGTGTGGGACAAGGAGCCGGAGGTTTGCCTTTTCAGGAACAGGCTCTGCCGAGGATGCGCACCGTGAGATGTTCCTTCTCTGGGCAAGCAGAGATCCCAATATCTGTTGTTCCTGTGAATAGGCTGCACGGGGAAGGTGAAGACCAGCAACAGCTTTCAGGGCTGCCACCTTCGGTGTGGGACAAGGAGCCGGGCGTTTGCCTTTTCGGGAATAGGCTCTGCCGAGGATGCGCACCGTGAGAGACTGCGTCTTTGGGAAAGCAGAGATTCCAAGTGCTGCTGTGCCTGTGAATAGGCTGCACGGGGCAGGTGAAGACCAGCAAGAGCTTTCAGGTCTGCCATCTTCCATGTGGGACAAGGAGCCGGACGTTTGCCTTTTCGGGAAGAGGCTCTGCCGAGGATGCGCACCGTGAGATGTTCCTTCTCTGGGCAAGCCGAGATCCCAATATCTGTTGTGCCTGTGCATAGGCTGCACGGGGAAGGTGAAGACCAGCAAGAGCTTTCAGGGCTGCCACCTTCCGTGTGGGACAAGGAGCCGGACGTTTGCCTTTTCGGGAATAGGCTCTGCCGAGGATGCGCACCGTGAGATGTTCCTTCTCTGGGCAAGCAGAGATCCCAATATCTGTTGTGCCTGTGAATAGGCTGCACGGGGAAGGTGAAGACCAGCAAGAGGTTTCAGGGCTGCCACTTTCCCTTTGAGAGAAAGAGCTGGACGTTTGCCTTTTCGGGAACAGGCTCTGCCGAGGATGCGCACCGTGAGATGTTCCTTCTCTGGGCAAGCAGAGATCCCAATATCTGTTGTGCCTGTGAATAGGCTGCAGGGGGAAGGTGAAGACCAGCAAGAGCTTTCAGGGCTGCCACCTTCCGTGTGGGACAAGGAGCCGGACGTTTGCCTTTTCGGAATAGGCTCTGCCGAGGATGCGCACCGTGAGAGACTGCGTCTTTGGGAAAGCAGAGATTCCCAGTGCTGCTCTGCCTCTGAATAGTCTGCAGGGGGAAGGTGAAGACCAGCAAGAGCTTTCAGGGCTGCCACCTTCCGTGTGGGACAAGGAGCCGGACGTTTGCCTTTTCGGGAATAGGCTCTGCCGAGGATGCGCACCGTGAGATGTTCCTTCTCTGGGCAAGCAGAGATCCCAATATCTGTTGTGCCTGTGAATAGGCTGCAGGGGGAAGGTGAAGACATGCAACAGCTTTCAGGTCTGCCACCTTCCGTGTGGGACAAGGAGCCGGGCGTTTGCCTTTTCGGGAATAGGCTCTGCCGAGGATGCGCACCGTGAGATGTTCCTTCTCTTTGCTAGCAGAGATCCCAATATCTGTTGTGCCTGTGAATAGGCTGGACGGGGAAGGTGAAGACCAGCAACAGCTTTCAGGGCTGCCACCCTCCGTGTGGGACAAGGAGCCGGATGTTTGCCTTTTCTGGAACAGGCACTGCCGAGGATGCGCACTGTGAGATGTTCCTTCTCTGGGCAAGCAGAGATCCCAATATCTGTTGTGCCTGTGCATAGGCTGCACGGGGAAGGTGAAGACCAGCAACAGCTTTCAGGGCTGCCACCTTCCGTGTGGGACAAGGAGCCGGACGTTTGCCTTTTCGGGAACAGGCTCTGCCGAGGATGCGCACCATGAGAGACTGCGTCTTTGGGAAAGCAGAGATTCCCAGTGCAGTTGTGCCTGTGAATAGGCTGCACGGGGCAGGTGAAGACCAGCAAGAGCTTTCAGGGCTGCCACCTTCGGTGTGGGACAAGGAGCCGGGCGTTTGCCTTTTCGGGAATAGGCTCTGCCGAGGATGCGCACCGTGAGATGTTCCTTCTCTGGGCAAGCAGAGATCCCAATATCTGTTGTGCCTATGAATAGGCTGCACGGGGAAGGTGAAGACCAGCAACAGCTTTCAGGGCTGCCATTTTCCGTGTGGGACAAGGAGCCGGAGGTTTGCCTTTTCAGGAACAGGCTCTGCCGAGGATGCGCACCGTGAGATGTTCCTTCTCTGGGCAAGCAGAGATCCCAATATCTGTTGTGCCTATGAATAGGCTGCACGGGGAAGGTGAAGACCAGCAAGAGCTTTCAGGGCTGCCACCTTCGGTGTGGGACAAGGAGCCGGACGTTTGCCTTTTCGGGAACAGGCTCTGCCGAGGATGCGCACCGTGAGAGACTGCGTCTTTGGGAAAGCAGAGATTCCAAGTGCTGCTGTGCCTGTGAATAGGCTGCACGAGGCAGGTGAAGACCAGCAAGAGCTTTCAGGTCTGACATCTTCCGTGTGGGACAAGGAGCCGGACGTTTGCCTTTTCGGGAAGAGGCTCTGCCGAGGATGCGCACCGTGAGATGTTCCTTCTCTGGGCAAGCCGAGATCCCAATATCTGTTGTGCCTGTGCATAGGCTGCACGGGGAAGGTGAAGACCAGCAAGAGCTTTCAGGGCTGCCACCTTCCGTGTGGGACAAGGAGCCGGACGTTTGCCTTTTCGGGAATAGGCTCTGCCGAGGATGCGCACCGTGAGATGTTCCTTCTCTGGGCAAGCAGAGATCCCAATATCTGTTGTGCCTGTGAATAGGCTGCAGGGGGAAGGTGAAGACAAGCAACAGCTTTCAGGTCTGCCACCTTCCGTGTGGGACAAGGAGCCGGACGTTTGCCTTTTCGGGAATAGGCTCTGCCGAGGATGCGCACCGTGAGATGTTCCTTCTCTGGGCAAGCAGAGATCCCAATATCTGTTGTGCCTATGAATAGGCTGCACGGGGAAGGTGAAGACCAGCAACAGCTTTCAGGGCTGCCACTTTCCCTTTGGGAGAAAGAGCCTGATGTTTGCCTTTTCGGGAATAGGCTCTGCCGAGGATGCGCACCGTGAGAGACTGCGTCTTTGGGAAAGCAGAGATTCCCAGTGCTGCTCTGCCTGTGAATAGGCTGCACGGGGAAAGCGAAGACCAGCAAGAGCTTTCAGGGCTGCCACCTTCCGTGTGGGACAAGGAGCCGGACGTTTGCCTTTTCAGGAACAGGCTCTGCCGAGGATGCGCACCGTGAGATGTTCCTTCTCTGGGCAAGCCGAGATCCCAATATCTGTTGTGCCTGTGCATAGGCTGCAGGGGGAAGGTGAAGACCAGCAAGAGCTTTCAGGGCTGCCACCTTCGGTGTGGGACAAGGAGCCGGACGTTTGCCTTTTCGGGAACAGGCTCTGCCGAGGATGCGCACCGTGAGATGTTCCTTCTCTGGGCAAGCCCAGATTCCCAAAACTGTTGTGCCTGTGCATAGGCTGCACGCGGAAGGTGAAGACCAGCAAGCTCTTTCAGGGCTGCCACTTTCCCTTTGGGAGAAAGAGCCGGACGTTTGCCTTTTCGGGAATAGGCTCTGCCGAGGATGCGCACCGTGAGAGACTGCGTCTTTGGGAAAGCAGAGATTCCCAGTGCTTCTGTGCCTGTGAATAGGCTGCACGGGGAAGGTGAAGACCAGCAAGAGCTTTCAGGGCTGCCACCTTCCGTGTGGGACAAGGAGCCGGACGTTTGCCTTTTCGGGAATAGGCTCTGCCGAGGATGCGCACCGTGAGATGTTCCTTCTCTGGGCAAGCAGAGATCCCAATATCTGTTGTGCCTGTGAATAGGCTGCAGGGGGAAGGTGAAGACAAGCAAGAGCTTTCAGGGCTGCCACCTTCCGTGTGGGACAAAGAGCCGGACGTTTGCCTTTTCGGGAATAGGCTCTGCCGAGGATGCGCACCGTGAGATGTTCCTTCTCTGGGCAAGCAGAGATCCCAATATCTGTTGTGCCTGTGAATAGGCTGCAGGGGGAAGGTGAAGACCAGCAAGAGCTTTCAGGGCTGCCACCTTCCGTGTGGGACAAGGAGCCGGGCGTTTGCCTTTTCGGGAATAGGCTCTGCCGAGGATGCGCACCGTGAGATGTTCCTTCTCTGGGCAAGCAGAGATCCCAATATCTGTTTTGCCTGTGCATAGGCTGCAGGGGGAAGGTGAAGACCAGCAAGAGCTTTCAGGGCTGCCACCTTCGGTGTGGGACAAGGAGCCGGACGTTTGCCTTTTCGGGAAGAGGCTCTGCCGAGGATGCGCACCGTGAGATGTTCCTTCTCTGGGCAAGCCGAGATCCCAATATCTGTTGTGCCTGTGCATAGGCTGCACGGGGAAGGTGAAGACCAGCAAGAGCTTTCAGGGCTGCCACCTTCCGTGTGGGACAAGGAGCCGGACGTTTGCCTTTTCGGGAATAGGCTCTGCCGAGGATGCGCACCGTGAGATGTTCCTTCTCTGGGCAAGCAGAGATCCCAATATCTGTTGTGCCTGTGAATAGGCTGCAGGGGGAAGGTGAAGACAAGCAACAGCTTTCAGGTCTGCCACCTTCCGTGTGGGACAAGGAGCCGGACGTTTGCCTTTTCGGGAATAGGCTCTGCCGAGGATGCGCACCGTGAGATGTTCCTTCTCTGGGCAAGCAGAGATCCCAATATCTGTTGTGCCTATGAATAGGCTGCACGGGGAAGGTGAAGACCAGCAACAGCTTTCAGGTCTGCCACTTTCCCTTTGGGAGAAAGAGCCGGACGTTTGACTTTTCGGGAATAGGCTCTGCCGAGGATGCGCACTGTGAGAGAATGCATCTTTGGGAAAGCAGAGATTCCCAGTGCTGCTCTGCCTGTGAATAGGCTGCACGGGGAAGGCGAAGACCAGCAAGAGCTTTCAGGGCTGCCACCTTCCGTGTGGGACAAGGAGCCGGACGTTTGCCTTTTCGGGAACAGGCTCTGCCGAGGATGCGCACCGTGAGATGTTCCTTCTCTGGGCAAGCAGAGATCCCAATATCTGTTGTGCCTGTGCATAGGCTGCAGGGGGAAGGTGAAGACCAGCAAGAGCTTTCAGGGCTGCCACCTTCGGTGTGGGACAAGGAGCCGGACGTTTGCCTTTTCGGGAACAGGCTCTGCCGAGGATGCGCACCGTGAGATGTTCCTTTTCTGGGCAAGCCGAGATTCCGAAAACTGTTGTGCCTGTGCATAGGCTGCACGCGGAAGGTGAAGACCAGCAAGCTCTTTAAGGGCTGCCACTTTCCCTTTGGGAGAAAGAGCCGGACGTTTGCCTTTTCGGGAATAGGCTCTGCCGAGGATGCGCACCGTGAGAGACTGCGTCTTTGGGAAAGCAGAGATTCCCAGTGCTTCTGTGCCTGTGAATAGGCTGCACGGGGAAGGTGAAGACCAGCAAGAGCTTTCAGGGCTGCCACCTTCGGTGTGGGACAAGGAGCCGGACGTTTGCCTTTTCGGGAATAGGCTCTGCCGAGGATGCGCACCGTGAGATGTTCCTTCTCTGGGCAAGCAGAGATCCCAATATCTGTTGTGCCTATGAATAGGCTGCAGGGGGAAGGTGAAGACCAGCAACAGCTTTCAGGGCTGCCATCTTCCGTGTGGGACAAGGAGCCGGACGTTTGCCTTTTCAGGAACAGGCTCTGCCGAGGATGCGCACCGTGAGATGTTCCTTCTCTGGGCAAGCAGAGATCCCAATATCTGTTGTTCCTGTGAATAGGCTGCAGGGGGAAGGTGAAGACCAGCAAGAGCTTTCAGGGCTGCCACCTTCGGTGTGGGACAAGGAGCCGGACGTTTGCCTTTTCGGGAATAGGCTCTGCCGAGGATGCGCACCGTGAGAGACTGCTTCTTTGGGAAAGCAGAGATTCCAAGTGCTGCTGTGCCTGTGAATAGGCTGCACGGGGCAGGTGAAGACCAGCAAGAGCTTTCAGGTCTGCCATCTTCCGTGTGGGACAAGGAGCCGGACGTTTGCCTTTTCGGGAAGAGGCTCTGCCGAGGATGCGCACCGTGAGATGTTCCTTCTCTGGGCAAGCCGAGATCCCAATATCTGTTGTGCCTGTGCATAGGCTGCACGGGGAAGGTGAAGACCAGCAAGAGCTTTCAGGGCTGCCACCTTCCGTGTGGGACAAGGAGCCGGACGTTTGCCTTTTCGGGAATAGGCTCTGCCGAGGATGCGCACCGTGAGATGTTCCTTCTCTGGGCAAGCAGAGATCCCAATATCTGTTGTGCCTGTGAATAGGCTGCAGGGGGAAGGTGAAGACCAGCAAGAGCTTTCAGGGCTGCATCTTTGGTGTGGGACAAGGAGCCGGACGTTTGCCTTTTCGGGAACAGGCTCTGCCGAGGATGCGCACCGTGAGATGTTCCTTCTCTGGGCAAGCCGAGATTCCCAAAACTGTTGTGGCTGTGCATAGGCTGCACGGGGAAGGTGAAGACCAGCAAGCTCTTTCAGGGCTGCCACTTTCCCTTTGGGAGAAAGAGCCGGACGTTTGCCTTTTCGGGAATAGGCTCTGCCGAGGATGCGCACCGTGAGAGACTGCGTCTTTGGGAAAGCAGAGATTCCCAGTGCTTCTGTTCCTGTGAATAGGCTGCACGGGGAAGGTGAAGACCAGCAAGCTCTTTCAGGGCTGCCACCTTCCGTGTGGGACAAGGAGCCGGACGTTTGCCTTTTCGGGAACAGGCTCTGCCGAGGATGCGCACCGTGAGATGTTCCTTCTCTGGGCAAGCAGAGATCCCAATATCTGTTGTGCCTATGAATAGGCTGCAGGGGGAAGGTGAAGACCAGCAACAGCTTTCAGGGCTGCCATCTTCCGTGTGGGACAAGGAGCCGGAGGTTTGCCTTTTCAGGAACAGGCTCTGCCGAGGATGCGCACCGTGAGATGTTCCTTCTCTGGGCAAGCAGAGATCCCAATATCTGTTGTTCCTGTGAATAGGCTGTAGGGGGAAGGTGAAGACCAGCAACAGCTTTCAGGGCTGCCACCTTCGGTGTGGGACAAGGAGCCGGACGTTTGCCTTTTCGGGAATAGGCTCTGCCGAGGATGCGCACCGTGAGAGACTGCGTCTTTGGGAAAGCAGAGATTCCAAGTGCTGCTGTGCCTCTGAATAGGCTGCACGGGGAATGTGAAGACCAGCAAGAGCTTTCAGGTCTGCCATCTTCCGTGTGGGACAAGGAGCCGGACGTTTGCCTTTTCGGGAAGAGGCTCTGCCGAGGATGCGCACCGTGAGATGTTCCTTCTCTGGGCAAGCTGAGATCCCAATATCTGTTGTGCCTGTGCATAGGCTGCACGGGGAAGGTGAAGACCAGCAAGAGCTTTCAGGGCTGCCACCTTCCGTGTGGGACAAGGAGCCGGACGTTTGCCTTTTCGGAATAGGCTCTGCCGAGGATGCGCACCGTGAGAGACTGCGTCTTTGGGAAAGCAGAGATTCCCAGTGCTGCTCTGCCTCTGAATAGTCTGCAGGGGGAAGGTGAAGACCAGCAAGAGCTTTCAGGGCTGCCACCTTCCGTGTGGGACAAGGAGCCGGACGTTTGCCTTTTCGGGAATAGGCTCTGCCGAGGATGCGCACCGTGAGATGTTCCTTCTCTTTGCTAGCAGAGATCCCAAAACCTGTTGTGCCTATGAATAGGCTGCAGGGGGAAGGTGAAGACCAGCAAGAGCTTTCAGGGCTGCCACCTTCCGTGTGGGACAAGGAGCCGGACATTTGCCTTTTCAGGAACAGGCTGTGCCGAGGATGCGCACCGTGAGATGTTCCTTCTCTGGGCAAGCAGAGATCCCAATATCTGTTGTGCCTGTGAATAGGCTGGACGGGGAAAGTGAAGACCAGCAACAGCTTTCAGGGCTGCCACCCTCCGTGTGGGACAAGGAGCCGGACGTTTGCCTTTTCGGGAACAGGCTCTGCCGAGGATGCGCACCGTGAGAGACTGCGTCTTTGGGAAAGCACAGATTCCCAGTGCAGTTGTGCCTGTGAATAGGCTGCACGGGGCAGGTGAAGACCAGCAAGAGCTTTCAGGGCTGCCACCTTCCGTGTGGGAGAAGGAGCTGGACGTTTGCCTTTTCGGGAACAGGCTCTGCCGAGGATGCGCACCGTGAGATGTTCCTTCTCTGGGCAAGTAGAGATCCCAATATCTGTTGTGCCTGTGAATAGGCTGCAGGGGGAAGGTGAAGACCAGCAAGCGCTTTCAGGGCTGCCACTTTCACTTTGGGAGAAAGAGCCGGACATTTGCCTTTTCGGGAATAGGCTCTGCCGAGGATGCGCACCGTGAGATGTTCCTTCTCTGGGCAAGCCGAGATCCCAATATCTGTTGTGCCTGTGCATAGGCTGCACGGGGAAGGTGAAGACCAGCAAGAGCTTTCTGGGCTGCCACCTTCCGTGTGGGACAAGGAGCCGGACGTTTGCCTTTTCGGGAATAGGCTCTGCCGAGGATGCGCACCGTGAGATGTTCCTTCTCTGGGCAAGCCGAGATCCCAATATCTGTTGTGCCTGTGCATAGGCTGCACGGGGAAGGTGAAGACCAGCAAGAGCTTTCTGGGCTGCCACCTTCCGTGTGGGACAAGGAGCCAGACGTTTGCCTTTTCGGGAATAGGCTCTGCCGAGGATGCGCACCGTGAGATGTTCCTTCTGTGGGCAAGCCGAGATCCCAATATCTGTTGTGCCTGTGAATAGGCTGCAGGGGGAAGGTGAAGACCAGCAAGAGCTTTCAGGGCTGCCACCTTCCGTGTGGGACAAGGAGCCGGGCGTTTGCCTTTTCGGGAATAGGCTCTGCCGAGGATGCGCACCGTGAGATGTTCCTTCTCTGGGCAAGCCGAGATCCCAATATCTGTTGTGCCTGTGCATAGGCTGCACGGGGAAGGTGAAGACCAGCAAGAGCTTTCTGGGCTACCAACTTCCGTGTGGGACAAGGAGCCGGACGTTTGCCTTTTCGGGAATAGGCTCTGCCGAGGATGCGCACCGTGAGATGTTCCTTCTCTGGGCAAGCCGAGATCCCAATATCTGTTGTGCCTGTGCATAGGCTGCACGGGGAAGGTGAAGACCAGCAAGAGCTTTCTGGGCTGCCACCTTCCGTGTGGGACAAGGAGCCAGACGTTTGCCTTTTCGGGAATAGGCTCTGCCGAGGATGCGCACCGTGAGATGTTCCTTCTGTGGGCAAGCCGAGATCCCAATATCTGTTGTGCCTGTGAATAGGCTGCAGGGGGAAGGTGAAGACCAGCAAGAGCTTTCAGGGCTGCCACCTTCCGTGTGGGACAAGGAGCCGGGCGTTTGCCTTTTCGGGAATAGGCTCTGCCGAGGATGCGCACCGTGAGATGTTCCTTCTCTTTGCTAGCAGAGATCCCAATATCTGTTGTGCCTGTGCATAGGCTGCACGGGGAAGGTGAAGACCAGCAAGAGCTTTCAGGGCTGCATCTTTGGTGTGGGACAAGGAGCCGGACGTTTGCCTTTTCGGGAATAGGCTCTGCCGAGGATGCGCACCGTGAGATGTTCCTTCTCTGGGCAAGCAGAGATCCCAATATCTGTTGTGCCTGTGAATAGGCTGCACGGGGAAGGTGAAGACCAGCAAGAGCTTTCAGGGCTGCCACCTTCCGTGTGGGACAAGGAGCCGGACGTTTGCCTTTTCGGGAATAGGCTCTGCCGAAGATGCGCACCGTGAGAGACTGCGTCTTTGGGAAAGCACAGATTCCCAGTGCTGCTGTGCCTATGAACAGGCTGCACGGGGAAGGTGAAGACCAGCAAGAGCTTTCAGGTCTGCCATCTTCCGTGTGGGACAAGGAGCCGGACGTTTGCCTTTTCGGGAATAGGCTCTGCCGAGGATGCGCACCGTGAGATGTTCCTTCTCTGGGCAAGCCGAGATCCCAATATCTGTTGTGCCTGTGCATAGGCTGCACGGGGAAGGTGAAGACCAGCAAGAGCTTTCAGGGCTGCCACTTTCCCTTTGAGAGAAAGAGCTGGACGTTTGCCTTTTCGGGAACAGGCTCTGCCGAGGATGCGCACGGTGAGAGACTGCGTCTTTGGGAAAGCAGAGATTCCCAGTGCTGCTCTGCCTCTGAATAGTCTGCAGGGGGAAGGTGAAGACCAGCAAGAGCTTTCAGGGCTGCCACCTTCCGTGTGGGACAAGGAGCCGGACGTTTGCCTTTTCGGGAAGAGGCTCTGCCGAGGATGCGCACCGTGAGATGTTCCTTCTCTGGGCAAGCAGAGATCCCAATATCTGTTGTGCCTGTGAATAGGCTGCAGGGGGAAGGTGAAGACAAGCAACAGCTTTCAGGTCTGCCACCTTCCGTGTGGGACAAGGAGCCGGGCGTTTGCCTTTTCGGGAATAGGCTCTGCCGAGGATGCGCACCGTGAGATGTTCCTTCTCTTTGCTAGTAGAGATCCCAAAACCTGTTGTGCCTATGAATAGGCTGCAGGGGGAAGGTGAAGACCAGCAACAGCTTTCAGGGCTGCCACCTTCGGTGTGGGACAAGGAGCCGGACATTTGCCTTTTCAGGAACAGGCTCTGCCGAGGATGCGCACCGTGAGATGTTCCTTCTCTGGGCAAGCAGAGATCCCAATATCTGTTGTGCCTGTGAATAGGCTGGACGGGGAAGGTGAAGACCAGCAACAGCTTTCAGGGCTGCCACACTCCGTGTGGGACAAGGAGCCGGTTGTTTGCCTTTTCTGGAACAGGCACTGCCGAGGATGCGCACTGTGAGATGTTCCTTCTCTGGGCAAGCAGAGATCCCAATATCTGTTGTTCCTGTGAATAGGCTGCACGGGGAAGGTGAAGACCAGCAACAGCTTTCAGGGCTGCCACCTTCCGTGTGGGACAAGGAGCCGGACGTTTGCCTTTTCGGGAACAGGCTCTGCCGAGGATGCGCACCGTGAGAGACTGCGTCTTTGGGAAAGCAGAGATTCCCAGTGCAGTTGTGCCTGTGAATAGGCTGCACGGGGAAGGTGAAGACCAGCAACAGCTTTCAGGGCTGCCACCTTCCGTGTGGGACAAGGAGCCGGACGTTTGCCTTTTCGGGAACAGGCTCTGCCGAGGATGCGCACCGTGAGATGTTCCTTCTCTGGGCAAGCAGAGATCCCAATATCTGTTGTGCCTGTGAATAGGCTGCAGGGGGAAGGTGAAGACCAGCAAGCGCTTTCAGGGCTGCCACTTTCCCTTTGGGAGAAAGAGCCGGACATTTGCCTTTTCGGGAACAGGCTCTGCCGAGGATGCGCACCGTGAGATGTTCCTTCTCTGGGCAAGCACAGATCCCCAAACCTGTTGTGCCTGTGCATAGGCTGCACGGGGAAGGTGAAGACCAGCAAGAGCTTTCTGGGCTGCCACCTTCCGTGTGGGACAAGGAGCCGGACGTTTGCCTTTTCGGGAATAGGCTCTGCCGAGGATGCGCACCGTGAGATGTTCCTTCTCTGGGCAAGCCGAGATCCAATATCTGTTGTGCCTGTGCATAGGCTGCACGGGGAAGGTGAAGACCAGCAAGAGCTTTCAGGGCTGCCATCTTCCGTGTGGGACAAGGAGCCGGACGTTTGCCTTTTCGGGAATAGGCTCTGCTGAGGATGCGCACCGTGAGAGACTGCGTCTTTGGGAAAGCAGAGATTCCAAGTGCTGCTGTGCCTGTGAATAGGCTGCACGGGGCAGGTGAAGACCAGCAAGAGCTTTCAGGTCTGCCATCTTCCGTGTGGGACAAGGAGCCGGACGTTTGCCTTTTCGGGAATAGGCTCTGCCGAGGATGCGCACCGTGAGATGTTCCTTCTCTGGGCAAGCCGAGATCCCAATATCTGTTGTGCCTGTGCATAGGCTGCAGGGGGAAGGTGAAGACCAGCAAGAGCTTTCAGGGCTGCCACCTTCCGTGTGGGACAAGGAGCCGGACGTTTGCCTTTTCGGGAACAGGCTCTGCCGAGGATGCGCACCGTGAGATGTTCCTTCTCTGGGCAAGCCGAGATTCCTAAAACTGTTGTGCCTGTGCATAGGCTGCACGCGGAAGGTGAAGACCAGCAAGCTCTTTCAGGGCTGCCACTTTCCCTTTGGGAGAAAGAGCCGGACGTTTGCCTTTTCGGGAATAGGCTCTGCCGAGGATGCGCACCGTGAGAGACTGCGTCTTTGGGAAAGCAGAGATTCCCAGTGCTTCTGTGCCTATGAATAGGCTGCAGGGGGAAGGTGAAGACCAGCAAGAGCTTTCAGGGCTGCCACCTTCCGTGTGGGACAAGGAGCCGGACATTTGCCTTTTCAGGAACAGGCTGTGCCGAGGATGCGCACCGTGAGATGTTCCTTCTCTGGGCAAGCAGAGATCCCAATATCTGTTGTGCCTGTGAATAGGCTGGACGGGGAAAGTGAAGACCAGCAACAGCTTTCAGGGCTGCCACCCTCCGTGTGGGACAAGGAGCCGGACGTTTGCCTTTTCGGGAACAGGCTATGCCGAGGATGCGCACCGTGAGAGACTGCGTCTTTGGGAAAGCACAGATTCCCAGTGCAGTTGTGCCTGTGAATAGGCTGCACGGGGCAGGTGAAGACCAGCAAGAGCTTTCAGGGCTGCCACCTTCCGTGTGGGAGAAGGAGCTGGACGTTTGCCTTTTCGGGAACAGGCTCTGCCGAGGATGCGCACCGTGAGATGTTCCTTCTCTGGGCAAGTAGAGATCCCAATATCTGTTGTGCCTGTGAATAGGCTGCAGGGGGAAGGTGAAGACCAGCAAGCGCTTTCAGGGCTGCCACTTTCCCTTTGGGAGAAAGAGCCGGACATTTGCCTTTTCGGGAATAGGCTCTGCCGAGGATGCGCACCGTGAGATGTTCCTTCTCTGGGCAAGCCGAGATCCCAATATCTGTTGTGCCTGTGCATAGGCTGCACGGGGAAGGTGAAGACCAGCAAGAGCTTTCTGGGCTGCCACCTTCCGTGTGGGACAAGGAGCCGGACGTTTGCCTTTTCGGGAATAGGCTCTGCCGAGGATGCGCACCGTGAGATGTTCCTTCTCTGGGCAAGCCGAGATCCCAATATCTGTTGTGCCTGTGCATAGGCTGCACGGGGAAGGTGAAGACCAGCAAGAGCTTTCTGGGCTGCCACCTTCCGTGTGGGACAAGGAGCCAGACGTTTGCCTTTTCGGGAATAGGCTCTGCCGAGGATGCGCACCGTGAGATGTTCCTTCTGTGGGCAAGCCGAGATCCCAATATCTGTTGTGCCTGTGAATAGGCTGCAGGGGGAAGGTGAAGACCAGCAAGAGCTTTCAGGGCTGCCACCTTCCGTGTGGGACAAGGAGCCGGGCGTTTGCCTTTTCGGGAATAGGCTCTGCCGAGGATGCGCACCGTGAGATGTTCCTTCTCTGGGCAAGCCGAGATCCCAATATCTGTTGTGCCTGTGCATAGGCTGCACGGGGAAGGTGAAGACCAGCAAGAGCTTTCTGGGCTACCACCTTCCGTGTGGGACAAGGAGCCGGACGTTTGCCTTTTCGGGAATAGGCTCTGCCGAGGATGCGCACCGTGAGATGTTCCTTCTCTGGGCAAGCCGAGATCCCAATATCTGTTGTGCCTGTGCATAGGCTGCACGGGGAAGGTGAAGACCAGCAAGAGCTTTCTGGGCTGCCACCTTCCGTGTGGGACAAGGAGCCAGACGTTTGCCTTTTCGGGAATAGGCTCTGCCGAGGATGCGCACCGTGAGATGTTCCTTCTGTGGGCAAGCCGAGATCCTAATATCTGTTGTGCCTGTGAATAGGCTGCAGGGGGAAGGTGAAGACCAGCAAGAGCTTTCAGGGCTGCCACCTTCCGTGTGGGACAAGGAGCCGGGCGTTTGCCTTTTCGGGAATAGGCTCTGCCGAGGATGCGCACCGTGAGATGTTCCTTCTCTTTGCTAGCAGAGATCCCAATATCTGTTGTGCCTGTGCATAGGCTGCACGGGGAAGGTGAAGACCAGCAAGAGCTTTCAGGGCTGCATCTTTGGTGTGGGACAAGGAGCCGGACGTTTGCCTTTTCGGGAATAGGCTCTGCCGAGGATGCGCACCGTGAGATGTTCCTTCTCTGGGCAAGCAGAGATCCCAATATCTGTTGTGCCTGTGAATAGGCTGCACGGGGAAGGTGAAGACCAGCAAGAGCTTTCAGGGCTGCCACCTTCCGTGTGGGACAAGGAGCCGGACGTTTGCCTTTTCGGGAATAGGCTCTGCCGAAGATGCGCACCGTGAGAGACTGCGTCTTTGGGAACGCACAGATTCCCAGTGCTGCTGTGCCTATGAACAGGCTGCACGGGGAAGGTGAAGACCAGCAAGAGCTTTCAGGTCTGCCATCTTCCGTGTGGGACAAGGAGCCGGACGTTTGCCTTTTCGGGAATAGGCTCTGCCGAGGATGCGCACCGTGAGATGTTCCTTCTCTGGGCAAGCCGAGATCCCAATATCTGTTGTGCCTGTGCATAGGCTGCACGGGGAAGGTGAAGACCAGCAAGAGCTTTCAGGGCTGCCACTTTCCCTTTGAGAGAAAGAGCTGGACGTTTGCCTTTTCGGGAACAGGCTCTGCCGAGGATGCGCACGGTGAGAGACTGCGTCTTTGGGAAAGCAGAGATTCCCAGTGCTGCTCTGCCTCTGAATAGTCTGCAGGGGGAAGGTGAAGACCAGCAAGAGCTTTCAGGGCTGCCACCTTCCGTGTGGGACAAGGAGCCGGACGTTTGCCTTTTCGGGAAGAGGCTCTGCCGAGGATGCGCACCGTGAGATGTTCCTTCTCTGGGCAAGCAGAGATCCCAATATCTGTTGTGCCTGTGAATAGGCTGCAGGGGGAAGGTGAAGACAAGCAACAGCTTTCAGGTCTGCCACCTTCCGTGTGGGACAAGGAGCCGGGCGTTTGCCTTTTCGGGAATAGGCTCTGCCGAGGATGCGCACCGTGAGATGTTCCTTCTCTTTGCTAGTAGAGATCCCAAAACCTGTTGTGCCTATGAATAGGCTGCAGGGGGAAGGTGAAGACCAGCAACAGCTTTCAGGGCTGCCACCTTCGGTGTGGGACAAGGAGCCGGACATTTGCCTTTTCAGGAACAGGCTCTGCCGAGGATGCGCACCGTGAGATGTTCCTTCTCTGGGCAAGCAGAGATCCCAATATCTGTTGTGCCTGTGAATAGGCTGGACGGGGAAGGTGAAGACCAGCAAGAGCTTTCAGGGCTGCCACACTCCGTGTGGGACAAGGAGCCGGATGTTTGCCTTTTCTGGAACAGGCACTGCCGAGGATGCGCACTGTGAGATGTTCCTTCTCTGGGCAAGCAGAGATCCCAATATCTGTTGTGCCTGTGAATAGGCTGCACGGGGAAGGTGAAGACCAGCAACAGCTTTCAGGGCTGCCACCTTCCGTGTGGGACAAGGAGCTGGACGTTTGCCTTTTCGGGAACAGGCTCTGCCGAGGATGCGCACCGTGAGAGACTGCGTCTTTGGGAAAGCAGAGATTCCCAGTGCAGTTGTGCCTGTGAATAGGCTGCACGGGGCAGGTGAAGACCAGCAAGAGCTTTCAGGGCTGCCACCTTCCGTGTGGGAGAAGGAGCTGGACGTTTGCCTTTTCGGGAATAGGCTCTGCCGAGGATGCGCACCGTGAGATGTTCCTTCTCTGGGCAAGCAGAGATCCCAATATCTGTTGTGCCTGTGAATAGGCTGCAGGGGGAAGGTGAAGACCAGCAAGCGCTTTCAGGGCTGCCACTTTCCCTTTGGGAGAAAGAGCCGGACATTTGCCTTTTCGGGAATAGGCTCTGCCGAGGATGCGCACCGTGAGATGTTCCTTCTCTGGGCAAGCACAGATCCCCAAACCTGTTGTGCCTGTGCATAGGCTGCACGGGGAAGGTGAAGACCAGCAAGAGCTTTCTGGGCTGCCACCTTCCGTGTGGGACAAGGAGCCGGACGTTTGCCTTTTCGGGAATAGGCTCTGCCGAGGATGCGCACCGTGAGATGTTCCTTCTCTGGGCAAGCAGAGATCCCAATATCTGTTGTGCCTGTGCATAGGCTGCACGGGGAAGGTGAAGACCAGCAAGAGCTTTCAGGGCTGCCATCTTCCGTGTGGGACAAGGAGCCGGACGTTTGCCTTTTCGGGAATAGGCTCTGCTGAGGATGCGCACCGTGAGAGACTGCGTCTTTGGGAAAGCAGAGATTCCAAGTGCTGCTGTGCCTGTGAATAGGCTGCACGGGGCAGGTGAAGACCAGCAAGAGCTTTCAGGTCTGCCATCTTCCGTGTGGGACAAGGAGCCGGACGTTTGCCTTTTCGGGAATAGGCTCTGCCGAGGATGCGCACCGTGAGATGTTCCTTCTCTGGGCAAGCCGAGATCCCAATATCTGTTGTGCCTGTGCATAGGCTGCAGGGGGAAGGTGAAGACCAGCAAGAGCTTTCAGGGCTGCCACCTTCCGTGTGGGACAAGGAGCCGGACGTTTGCCTTTTCGGGAACAGGCTCTGCCGAGGATGCGCACCGTGAGATGTTCCTTCTCTGGGCAAGCCGAGATTCCTAAAACTGTTGTGCCTGTGCATAGGCTGCACGCGGAAGGTGAAGACCAGCAAGCTCTTTCAGGGCTGCCACTTTCCCTTTGGGAGAAAGAGCCGGACGTTTGCCTTTTCGGGAATAGGCTCTGCCGAGGATGCGCACCGTGAGAGACTGCGTCTTTGGGAAAGCAGAGATTCCCAGTGCTTCTGTGCCTGTGAATAGGCTGCACGGGGAAGGTGAAGACCAGCAAGAGCTTTCAGGGCTGCCACCTTCCGTGTGGGACAAGGAGCCGGACGTTTGCCTTTTCGGGAATAGGCTCTGCCGAGGATGCGCACCGTGAGATGTTCCTACTCTGGGCAAGCAGAGATCCCAATATCTGTTGTGCCTATGAATAGGCTGCACGGGGAAGGTGAAGACCAGCAAGAGCTTTCAGGGCTGCCACCTTCGGTGTGGGACAAGGAGCCGGAGGTTTGCCTTTTCAGGAACAGGCTCTGCCGAGGATGCGCACCGTGAGATGTTCCTTCTCTGGGCAAGCACAGATCCCAATATCTGTTGTTCCTGTGAATAGGCTGCAGGGGGAAGGTGAAGACCAGCAACAGCTTTCAGGGCTGCCACCTTCGGTGTGGGACAAGGAGCCGGGCGTTTGCCTTTTCGGGACTAGGCTCTGCCGAGGATGCGCACCGTGAGATACTGCGTCTTTGGGAAAGCAGAGATTCCAAGTGCTGCTGTGCCTGTGAATAGGCTGCACGGGGCAGGTGAAGACCAGCAAGAGCTTTCAGGTCTGACATCTTCCGTGTGGGACAAGGAGCCGGACGTTTGCCTTTTCGGGAAGAGGCTCTGCCGAGGATGCGCACCGTGAGATGTTCCTTCTCTGGGCAAGCCGAGATCCCAATATCTGTTGTGCCTGTGCATAGGCTGCACGGGGAAGGTGAAGACCAGCAAGAGCTTTCAGGGCTGCCACCTTCCGTGTGGGACAAGGAGCCGGACGTTTGCCTTTTCGGGAATAGGCTCTGCCGAGGATGCGCACCGTGAGATGTTCCTTCTCTGGGCAAGCCGAGATTCCCAAAACTGTTGTGCCTGTGCATAGGCTGCACGGGGAAGGTGAAGACCAGCAAGCTCTTTCAGGGCTGCCACTTTCCCTTTGGGAGAAAGAGCCGGACGTTTGCCTTTTCGGGAATAGGCTCTGCCGAGGATGCGCACCGTGAGAGACTGCGTCTTTGGGAAAGCAGAGATTCCCAGTGCAGTTGTGCCTGTGAATAGGCTGCACGGGGCAGGTGAAGACCAGCAAGAGCTTTCAGGGCTGCCACCTTCCGTGTGGGAGAAGGAGCTGGACGTTTGCCTTTTCGGGAATAGGCTCTGCCGAGGATGCGCACCGTGAGATGTTCCTTCTCTGGGCAAGCAGAGATCCCAATATCTGTTGTGCCTGTGAATAGGCTGCAGGGGGAAGGTGAAGACCAGCAAGCGCTTTCAGGGCTGCCACTTTCCCTTTGGGAGAAAGAGCCGGACATTTGCCTTTTCGGGAATAGGCTCTGCCGAGGATGCGCACCGTGAGATGTTCCTTCTCTGGGCAAGCCGAGATCCCAATATCTGTTGTGCCTGTGCATAGGCTGCACGGGGAAGGTGAAGACCAGCAAGAGCTTTCTGGGCTGCCACCTTCCGTGTGGGACAAGGAGCCAGACGTTTGCCTTTTCGGGAATAGGCTCTGCCGAGGATGCGCACCGTGAGATGTTCCTTCTGTGGGCAAGCCGAGATCCCAATATCTGTTGTGCCTGTGAATAGGCTGCACGGGGAAGGTGAAGACCAGCAAGAGCTTTCAGGGCTGCCACCTTCCGTGTGGGACAAGGAGCCGGGCGTTTGCCTTTTCGGGAACAGGCTCTGCCGAGGATGCGCACCGTGAGATGTTCCTTCTCTTTGCTAGCAGAGATCCCAAAACCTGTTGTGCCTATGAATAGGCTGCAGGGGGAAGGTGAAGACCAGCAAGAGCTTTCAGGGCTGCCACCTTCGGTGTGGGACAAGGAGCCGGACATTTGCCTTTTCAGGAACAGGCTCTGCCGAGGATGCGCACCGTGAGATGTTCCTTCTCTGGGCAAGACGACATCCCAATATCTGTTGTGCCTGTGAATAGGCTGGACGGGGAAGGTGAAGACCAGCAACAGCTTTCAGGGCTGCCACCCTCCGTGTGGGACAAGGAGCCGGATGTTTGCCTTTTCTGGAACAGGCACTGCCGAGGATGCGCACTGTGAGATGTTCCTTCTCTGGGCAAGCAGAGATCCCAATATCTGTTGTGCCTGTGAATAGGCTGGACGGGGAAGGTGAAGACCAGCAACAGCTTTCAGGGCTGCCACCTTCCGTGTGGGACAAGGAGCCGGACGTTTGCCTTTTCGGGAACAGGCTCTGCCGAGGATGCGCACCGTGAGAGACTGCGTCTTTGGGAAAGCAGAGATTCCCAGTGCAGTTGTGCCTGTGAATAGGCTGCACGGGGCAGGTGAAGACCAGCAAGAGCTTTCAGGGCTGCCACCTTCCGTGTGGGAGAAGGAGCTGGACGTTTGCCTTTTCGGGAATAGGCTCTGCCGAGGATGCGCACCGTGAGATGTTCCTTCTCTGGGCAAGCAGAGATCCCAATATCTGTTGTGCCTGTGAATAGGCTGCAGGGGGAAGGTGAAGACCAGCAAGCGCTTTCAGGGCTGCCACTTTCCCTTTGGGAGAAAGAGCCGGACATTTGCCTTTTCGGGAATAGGCTCTGCCGAGGATGCGCACCGTGAGATGTTCCTTCTCTGGGCAAGACGAGATCCCAATATCTGTTGTGCCTGTGCATAGGCTGCACGGGGAAGGTGAAGACCAGCAAGAGCTTTCAGGTCTGCCACCTTCCGTGTGGGACAAGGAGCCGGACGTTTGCCTTTTCGGGAATAGGCTCTGCCGAGGATGCGCACCGTGAGATGTTCCTTCTCTGGGCAAGCCGAGATCCAATATCTGTTGTGCCTGTGCATAGGCTGCACGGGGAAGGTGAAGACCAGCAAGAGCTTTCAGGGCTGCCACCTTCGGTGTGGGACAAGGAGCCGGGCGTTTGCCTTTTCGGGAATAGGCTCTGCCGAGGATGCGCACCGTGAGAGACTGCGTCTTTGGGAAAGCAGAGATTCCCAGTGCTGCTCTGCCTGTGAATAGGCTGCACGGGGAAGGCGAAGACCAGCAAGAGCTTTCAGGGCTGCCACCTTCCGTGTGGGACAAGGAGCCGGACGTTTGCCTTTTCAGGAACAGGCTCTTCCGAGGATGCGCACCGTGAGAGGCTGCGTCTTCGGGAAACCAGAGATTCCCCGTGCTGCTGTGCCTGTGAATAGGCTGCAGGGGGAAGGTGAAGACCAGCAAGATCTTTTAGGGATGCCACCTTCCGTGTGGGACAAGGAGCCGGACGTTTGCCTTTTCGGGAATAGGCTCTGCCGAGGATGCGCACCGTGAGAGACTGCGTCTTTGGGAAAGCAGAGATTCCAAGTGCTGCTGTGCCTATGAATAGGCTGCACGGGGAAGGTGAAGACCAGCAAGAGCTTTCAGGTCTGCCATCTTCCGTGTGGGACAAGGAGCCGGACGTTTGCCTTTTCGGGAAGAGGCTCTGCCGAGGATGCGCACCGTGAGATGTTCCTTCTCTGGGCAAGCCGAGATCCCAATATCTGTTGTGCCTATGAATAGGCTGCACGGGGAAGGTGAAGACCAGCAAGAGCTTTCAGGGCTGCCACTTTCCCTTTGGGAGAAAGAGCCGGACGTTTGCCTTTTCGGGACTAGGCTCTGCCGAGGATGCGCACCGTGAGAGACTGCGTCTTTGGGAAAGCAGAGATTCCCAGTGCTGCTCTGCCTGTGAATAGGCTGCACGGGGAAGGCGAAGACCAGCAAGAGCTTTCAGGGCTGCCACCTTCGGTGTGGGACAAGGAGCCGGACGTTTGCCTTTTCGGGAACAGGCTCTGCCGAGGATGCGCACCGTGAGATGTTCCTTCTCTGGGCAAGCCGAGATTCCCAAAACTGTTGTGCCTGTGCATAGGCTGCACGCGGAAGGTGAAGACCAGCAAGCGCTTTCAGGGCTGCCACTTTCCCTTTGGGAGAAAGAGCCGGACGTTTGCCTTTTCGGGAATAGGCTCTGCCGAGGATGCGCACCGTGAGAGACTGCGTCTTTGGGAAAGCAGAGATTCCCAGTGCTTCTGTGCCTGTGAATAGGCTGCAGGGGGAAGGTGAAGACCAGCAAGAGCTTTCAGGGCTGCCACCTTCCGTGTGGGACAAGGAGCCGGACGTTTGCCTTTTCGGGAATAGGCTCTGCCGAGGATGCGCACCGTGAGATGTTCCTTCTCTGGGCAAGCAGAGATCCCAATATCTGTTGTGCCTATGGATAGGCTGCAGGGGGCAGGTGAAGACCAGCAACAGCTTTCAGGGCTGCCATCTTCCGTGTTGGACAAGGAGCCGGACGTTTGCCTTTTCAGGAACAGGCTCTGCCGAGGATGCGCACCGTGAGATGTTCCTTCTCTGGGCAAGCAGAGATCCCAATATCTGTTGTGCCTGTGCATAGGCTGCACGGGGAAGGTGAAGACCAGCAAGAGCTTTCAGGGCTGCCACCTTCCGTGTGGGACAAGGAGCCGGACGTTTGCCTTTTCGGGAATACGCTCTGCCGAGGATGCGCACCGTGAGATGTTCCTTCTCTGGGCAAGCAGAGATCCCAATATCTGTTGTGCCTGTGAATAGGCTGCAGGGGGAAGGTGAAGACAAGCAACAGCTTTCAGGTCTGCCACCTTCCGTGTGGGACAAGGAGCCGGGCGTTTGCCTTTTCGGGACTAGGCTCTGCCGAGGATGCGCACCGTGAGATGTTCCTTCTCTTTGCTAGCAGAGATCCCAAAACCTGTTGTGCCTATGAATAGGCTGCAGGTGGAAGGTGAAGACCAGCAAGAGCTTTCAGGGCTGCCACCTTCGGTGTGGGACAAGGAGCCGGACATTTGCCTTTTCGGGAAAAGGCTCTGCCGAGGATGCGCACCGTGAGATGTTCCTTCTCTGGGCAAGCAGAGATCCCAATATCTGTTGTGCCTGTGAATAGGCTGGACGGGGAAGGTGAAGACCAGCAACAGCTTTCAGGGCTGCCACCCTCCGTGTGGGACAAGGAGCCGGACTTTTGCCTTTTCGGGAACAGGCTCTGCCGAGGATGCGCACCGTGAGAGACTGCGTCTTTGGGAAAGCACAGATTCCCAGTGCAGTTGTGCCTGTGAATAGGCTGCACGGGGCAGGTGAAGACCAGCAAGAGCTTTCAGGGCTGCCACCTTCCGTGTGGGAGAAGGAGCTGGACGTTTGCCTTTTCGGGAATAGGCTCTGCCGAGGATGCGCACCGTGAGATGTTCCTTCTCTGGGCAAGCAGAGATCCCAATATCTGTCGTGCCTGTGAATAGGCTGCAGGGGGAAGGTGAAGACCAGCAAGCGCTTTCAGGGCTGCCACTTTCCCTTTGGGAGAAAGAGCCGGACATTTGCCTTTTCGGGAATAGGCTCTGCCGAGGATGTGCACCGTGAGATGTTCCTTCTCTGGGCAAGCCGAGATCCCAATATCTGTTGTGCCTGTGCATAGGCTGCACGGGGAAGGTGAAGACCAGCAAGAGCTTTCTGGGCTGCCACCTTCCGTGTGGGACAAGGAGCCGGACGTTTGCCTTTTCGGGAATAGGCTCTGCCGAGGATGCGCACCGTGAGATGTTCCTTCTCTGGGCAAGCAGAGATCCCAATATCTGTTGTGCCTGTGCATAGGCTGCACGGGGAAGGTGAAGACCAGCAAGAGCTTTCAGGGCTGCCACCTTCCGTGTGGGACAAGGAGCCGGACGTTTGCCTTTTCGGGAATAGGCTCTGCCGAGGATGCGCACCGTGAGATGTTCCTTCTCTGGGCAAGCCGAGATCCCAATATCTGTTGTGCCTGTGAATAGGCTGCAGGGGGAAGGTGAAGACCAGCAAGAGCTTTCAGGGCTGCCACCTTCCGTGTGGGACAAGGAGCCGGACGTTTGCCTTTTCGGGAATAGGCTCTGCCGAGGATGCGCACCGTGAGAGACTGCGTCTTTGGGAAAGCAGAGATTCCAAGTGCTGCTGTGCCTGTGAATAGGCTGCACGGGGAAGGTGAAGACCAGCAGCAGCTTTCAGGGCTGCCACCTTCCGTGTGGGACAAGGAGCCGGACGTTTGCCTTTTCAGGAACAGGCTCTGCCGAGGATGCGCACCGTGAGATGTTCCTTCTCTGGGCTAGCAGAGATCCCAATATCTGTTGTGCCTGTGAATAGGCTGTAGGGGGAAGGTGAAGACCAGCAGGAGCTTTCAGGGCTGCCACCTTCGGTGTGGGACAAGGAGCCGGACGTTTGCCTTTTCGGGACTAGGCTCTGCCGAGGATGCGCACCGTGAGAGACTGCGTCTTTGGGAAAGCAGAGATTCCAAGTGCTGCTGTGCCTGTGAATAGGCTGCACGGAATGTGAAGACCAGCAAGAGCTTTCAGGTCTGCCATCTTCCGTGTGGGACAAGGAGCCGGACGTTTGCCTTTTCGGGAAGAGGCTCTGCCGAGGATGCGCACCGTGAGATGTTCCTTCTCTGGGCAAGCCGAGATCCCAATATCTGTTGTGCCTGTGAATAGGCTGCAGGGGGAAGGTGAAGACAAGCAAGAGCTTTCAGGGCTGCCACCTTCCGTGTGGGACAAGGAGCCGGACGTTTGCCTTTTCGGGAACAGGCTCTGCCGAGGATGCGCACCGTGAGATGTTCCTTCTCTGGGCAAGCAGAGATCCCAATATCTGTTGTGCCTGTGAATAGGCTGCAGGGGGAAGGTGAAGACCAGCAAGCGCTTTCAGGGCTGCCACTTTCCCTTTGGGAGAAGGAGCCGGAGGTTTGCCTGTTCAGGAACAGGCTCTGCCGAGGATGCGCACCGTGAGATGTTCCTTCTCTGGGCAAGCCGAGATCCCAATATCTGTTGTGCCTGTGCATAGGCTGCACGGGGAAGGTGAAGACCAGCAAGAGCTTTCAGGGCTGCCACTTTCCCTTTGAGAGAAAGAGCCGGACGTTTGCCTTTTCGGGAACAGGCTCTGCCGAGGATGCGCACCGTGAGAGACTGCGTCTTTGGGAAAGCAGAGATTCCAAGTGCTGCTGTGCCTATGAATAGGCTGCACGGGGAAGGTGAAGACCAGCAAGAGCTTTCAGGGCTGCCACCTTCCGTGTGGGACAAGGAGCCGGACGTTTGCCTTTTCGGGAATAGGCTCTGCCGAGGATGCGCACCGTGAGATGTTCCTTCTCTGGGCAAGCCGAGATCCCAATATCTGTTGTGCCTGTGCATAGGCTGCACGGGGAAGGTGAAGACCAGCAAGAGCTTTCAGGTCTGCCACCTTCCGTGTGGGACAAGGAGCCGGACGTTTGCCTTTTCAGGAATAGGCTCTGCCGAGGATGCGCACCGTGAGATGTTCCTTCTCTGGGCAAGCAGAGATCCCAATATCTGTTGTGCCTATGAATAGGCTGCACGGGGAAGGTGAAGACCAGCAACAGCTTTCAGGGCTGCCACTTTCCCTTTGGGAGAAAGAGCCGGACGTTTGCCTTTTCGGGAATAGGCTCTGCTGAGGATGCGCACCGTGAGATGTTCCTTCTCTGGGCAAGCAGAGATTCCCAAAACTGTTGTGCCTGTGCATAGGCTGCACGCGGAAGGTGAAGACCAGCAAGCTCTTTCAGGGCTGCCACTTTCCCTTTGGGAGAAAGAGCCGGACGTTTGCCTTTTCGGGAATAGGCTCTGCCGAGGATGCGCACCGTGAGAGACTGCGTCTTTGGGAAAGCAGAGATTCCCAGTGCTTCTGTGCCTGTGAATAGGCTGCACGGGGAAGGTGAAGACCAGCAACAGCTTTCAGGGCTGCCACCTTCGGTGTGGGACAAGGAGCCGGACGTTTGCCTTTTCGGGAATAGGCTCTGCCGAGGATGCGCACCGTGAGATGTTCCTTCTCTGGGCAAGCAGAGATTCCAATATCTGTTGTGCCTATGAATAGGCTGCACGGGGAAGGTGAAGACCAGCAACAGCTTTCAGGGCTGCCATCTTCCGTGTGGGACAAGGAGCCGGAGGTTTGCCTTTTCAGGAACAGGCTCTGCCGAGGATGCGCACCGTGAGATGTTCCTTCTCTGGGCAAGCCGAGATCCCAATATCTGTTGTTCCTGTGCATAGGCTGCACGTGGAAGGTGAAGACCAGCAGGAGCTTTCAGGGCTGCCACCTTCCGTGTGGGACAAGGAGCCGGACATTTGCCTTTTCAGGTACAGGCTCTGCCGAGGATGCGCACCGTGAGAGGCTGCGTCTTTGGGAAAGCAGAGATTCCCAGTGCTGCTGTGCCTGTGAATAGGCTGCACGGGGAAGGTGAAGACCAGCAAGAGCTTTCAGGGCTGCCACCTTCCGTGTGGGACAAGGAGCCGGACGTTTGCCTTTTCGGAATAGGCTCTGCCGAGGATGCGCACCGTGAGAGACTGCGTCTTTGGGAAAGCAGAGATTCCCAGTGCTGCTCTGCCTGTGAATAGTCTGCAGGGGGAAGGTGAAGACCAGCAACAGCTTTCAGGGCTGCCATCTTCCGTGTGGGACAAGGAGCCGGACGTTTGCCTTTTCGGGAACAGGCTCTGCCGAGGATGCGCACCGTGAGAGACTGCGTCTTTGGGAAAGCACAGATTCCCAGTGCAGTTGTGCCTGTGAATAGGCTGCACGGGGTGTGTGAAGACCAGCAAGAGCTTTCAGGGCTGCCACCTTCGGTGTGGGAGAAGGAGCCGGACGTTTGCCTTTTCGGGAATAGGCTCTGCCGAGGATGCGCACCGTGAGATGTTCCTTCTCTGGGCAAGCAGAGATCCCAATATCTGTTGTGCCTGTGAATAGGCTGCAGGGGGAAGGTGAAGACCAGCAAGATCTTTCCGGGCTGCCACCTTCCGTGTGGGACAAGGAGCCGGACGTTTGCCTTTTCAGGTACAGGCTCTGCCGAGGATGCGCACCGTGAGATGTTCCTTCTCTGGGCAAGCCGAGATCCCAATATCTGTTGTGCCTGTGCATAGGCTGCAGGGGGAAGGTGAAGACCAGCAAGAGCTTTCAGGGCTGCCACCTTCGGTGTGGGACAAGGAGCCGGACGTTTGCCTTTTCGGGAACAGGCTCTGCCGAGGATGCGCACCGTGAGATGTTCCTTCTCTGGGCAAGCCGAGATTCCCAAAACTGTTGTGCCCGTGCATAGGCTGCACGCGGAAGGTGAAGACCAGCAAGCTCTTTCAGGGCTGCCACTTTCCCTTTGGGAGAAAGAGCCGGACGTTTGCCTTTTCGGGAATAGGCTCTGCCGAGGATGCGCACCGTGAGAGACTGCGTCTTTGGGAAAGCAGAGATTCCCAGTGCTTCTGTGCCTGTGAATAGGCTGCACGGGGAAGGTGAAGACCAGCAAGAGCTTTCAGGGCTGCCACCTTCGGTGTGGGACAAGGAGCCGGACGTTTGCCTTTTCAGGAATAGGCTCTGCCGAGGATGCGCACCGTGAGATGTTCCTTCTCTGGGCAAGCAGAGATCCCAATATCTGTTGTGCCTATGAATAGGCTGCACGGGGAAGGTGAAGACCAGCAACAGCTTTCAGGGCTGCCATCTTCCGTGTGGGACAAGGAGCCGGAGGTTTGCCTTTTCGGGAACAGGCTCTGCCGAGGATGCGCACCGTGAGATGTTCCTTCTCTGGGCAAGCAGAGATCCCAATATCTGTTGTTCCTGTGAATAGGCTGCACGGGGAAGGTGAAGACCAGCAACAGCTTTCAGGGCTGCCACCTTCGGTGTGGGACAAGGAGCCGGACGTTTGCCTTTTCGGGACTAGGCTCTGCCGAGGATGCGCACCGTGAGAGACTGCGTCTTTGGGAAAGCAGAGATTCCAAGTGCTGCTGTGCCTGTGAATAGGCTGCACGGGGAAGGTGAAGACCAGCAAGAGCTTTCAGGTCTGCCATCTTCCGTGTGGGACAAGGAGCCGGACGTTTGCCTTTTCGGGAATAGGCTCTGCCGAGGATGCGCACCGTGAGATGTTCCTTCTCTGGGCAAGCCGAGATCCCAATATCTGTTGTGCCTGTGCATAGGCTGCAGGGGGAAGCTGAAGACAAGCAACAGCTTTCAGGTCTGCCACCTTCGGTGTGGGACAAGGAGCCGGACGTTTGCCTTTTCGGGAATAGGCTCTGCCGAGGATGCGCACCGTGAGATGTTCCTTCTCTGGGCAAGCAGAGATCCCAATATCTGTTGTGCCTATGAATAGGCTGCACGGGGAAGGTGAAGACCAGCAACAGCTTTCAGGGCTGCCACTTTCCCTTTGGGAGAAAGAGCCGGACGTTTGCCTTTTCGGGAACAGGCTCTGCCGAGGATGCGCACCGTGAGAGACTGCGTCTTTGGGAAAGCAGAGATTCCCAGTGCTGCTCTGCCTGTGAATAGGCTGCACGGGGAAGGCGAAGACCAGCAAGAGCTTTCAGGGCTGCCACCTTCCGTGTGGGACAAGGAGCCGGACGTTTGCCTTTTCAGGAACAGGCTCTTCCGAGGATGCGCACTGTGAGAGGCTGCGTCTTCGGGAAACCAGAGATTCCCCGTGCTGCTGTGCCTGTGAATAGGCTGCAGGGGGAAGGTGAAGACCAGCAAGATCTTTTAGGGATGCCACCTTCCGTGTGGGACAAGGAGCCGGACGTTTGCCTTTTCGGGAATAGGCTCTGCCGAGGATGCGCACCGTGAGAGACTGCGTCTTTGGGAAAGCAGAGATTCCAAGTGCTGCTGTGCCTATGAATAGGCTGCACGGGGAAGGTGAAGACCAGCAAGAGCTTTCAGGTCTGCCATCTTCCGTGTGGGACAAGGAGCCGGACGTTTGCCTTTTCGGGAATAGGCTCTGCCGAGGATGCGCACCGTGAGATGTTCCTTCTCTGGGCAAGCCGAGATCCCAATATCTGTTGTGCCTGTGCATAGGCTGCACGGGGAAGGTGAAGACCAGCAAGAGCTTTCAGGGCTGCCACCTTCCGTGTGGGACAAGGAGCCGGACGTTTGCCTTTTCGGGAATAGGCTCTGCCGAGGATGCGCACCGTGAGATGTTCCTTCTCTGGGCAAGCAGAGATCCCAATATCTGTTGTGCCTATGAATAGGCTGCACGGGGAAGGTGAAGACCAGCAACAGCTTTCAGGGCTGCCACTTTCCCTTTGGGAGAAAGAGCCGGACGTTTGTCTTTTCGGGAACAGGCTCTGCCGAGGATGCGCACCGTTAGATGTTCCTTCTCTGGGCAAGCCGAGATCCCAATATCTGTTGTGCCTGTGAATAGGCTGCACGGGGAAGGTGAAGACCAGCAAGAGCTTTCAGGGCTGCCACTTTCCGTGTGGGAGAAGGTGCTGGACGTTTGCCTTTTCGGGAATAGGCTCTGCCGAGGATGCGCACCGTGAGATGTTCCTTCTCTGGGCAAGCAGAGATCCCAATATCTGTTGTGCCTGTGAATAGGCTGCACGGGGAAGGTGAAGACCAGCAAGAGCTTTCAGGGCTGCCACTTTCCCTTTGAGAGAAAGAGCTGGACGTTTGCCTTTTCGGGAACAGGCTCTGCCGAGGATGCGCACCGTGAGATGTTCCTTCTCTGGGCAAGCAGAGATCCCAATATCTGTTGTGCCTGTGAATAGGCTGCAGGGGGAAGGTGAAGACCAGCAACAGCTTTCAGGGCTGCCACTTTCCCTTTGGGAGAAAGAGCCGGACGTTTGCCTTTTCGGGAACAGGCTCTGCCGAGGATGCGCACCGTGAGATGTTCCTTCTCTGGGCAAGCCGAGATCCCAATATCTGTTGTGCCTGTGCATAGGCTGCAGGGGGAAGGTGAAGACCAGCAAGAGCTTTCAGGGCTGCCACCTTCGGTGTGGGACAAGGAGCCGGACATTTGCCTTTTCGGGAACAGGCCCTGCCGAGGATGCGCACCGTGAGATGTTCCTTCTCTGGGCAAGCCGAGATTCCCAAAACTGTTGTGCCTGTGCATAGGCTGCACGCGGAAGGTGAAGACCAGCAAGCTCTTTCAGGGCTGCCACTTTCCCTTTGGGAGAAAGAGCCGGACGTTTGCCTTTTCGGGAATAGGCTCTGCCGAGGATGCGCACCGTGAGAGACTGCGTCTTTGGGAAAGCAGAGATTCCCAGTGCTTCTGTGCCTGTGCATAGGCTGCACGGGGAAGGTGAAGACCAGCAAGAGCTTTCAGGGCTGCCACCTTCGGTGTGGGACAAGGAGCCGGACGTTTGCCTTTTCGGGAATAGGCTCTGCCGAGGATGCGCACCGTGATATGATCCTTCTCTGGGCAAGCAGAGATCCCAATATCTGTTGTGCCTGTGAATAGGCTGCACGGGGAAGGTGAAGACCAGCAACAGCTTTCAGGGCTGCCACCTTCCGTGTGGGACAAGGAGCCGGACGTTTGCCTTTTCGGGACTAGGCTCTGCCGAGGATGCGCACCGTGAGAGACTGCGTCTTTGGGAAAGCAGAGATTCCCAGTGCTGCTCTGCCTGTGAATAGGCTGCACGGGGAAGGTGAAGACCAGCAAGAGCTTTCAGGTCTGACATCTTCCTTGTGGGACAAGGAGCCGGACGTTTGCCTTTTCGGGAAGAGGCTCTGCCGAGGATGCGCACCGTGAGATGTTCCTTCTCTGGGCAAGCCGAGATCCCAATATCTGTTGTGCCTGTGCATAGGCTGCACGGGGAAGGTGAAGACCAGCAAGAGCTTTCAGGGCTGCCACCTTCCGTGTGGGACAAGGAGCCGGACGTTTGCCTTTTCGGGAATAGGCTCTGCCGAGGATGCGCACCGTGAGATGTTCCTTCTCTGGGCAAGCAGAGATCCCAATATCTGTTGTGCCTGTGCATAGGCTGCAGGGGGAAGGTGAAGACAAGCAACAGCTTTCAGGTCTGCCACCTTCCGTGTGGGACAAGGAGCCGGACGTTTGCCTTTTCGGGAATAGGCTCTGCCGAGGATGCGCACCGTGAGATGTTCGTTCTCTGGGCAAGCCAAGATCCCAATATCTGTTGTGCCTGTGAATAGGCTGCACGGGGAAGGTGAAGACCAGCAACAGCTTTCAGGGCTGCCACTTTCCCTTTGGGAGAAAGAGACGAACGTTTGCCTTTTTGGGAATAGGCTCTGCCGAGGATGCGCACCGTGAGAGACTGCGTCTTTGGGAAAGCAGAGATTCCCAGTGCTGCTCTGCCTGTGAATAGGCTGCACGGGGAAGGCGAAGACCAGCAAGAGCTTTCAGGTCTGCCACCTTCGGTGTGGGACAAGGAGCCGGACGTTTGCCTTTTCGGGAACAGGCTCTGCCGAGGATGCGCACCGTGAGATGTTCCTTCTCTGGGCAAGCCGAGATTCCCAAAACTGTTGTGCCTGTGCATAGGCTGCACGCGGAAGGTGAAGACCAGCAAGCTCTTTCAGGGCTGCCACTTTCCCTTTGGGAGAAAGAGCCGGACGTTTGCCTTTTCGGGAACAGGCTCTGCCGAGGATGCGCACCGTGAGATGTTCCTTCTCTGGGCAAGCCGAGATTCCCAAAACTGTTGTGCCTGTGCATAGGCTGCACGCGGAAGGTGAAGACCAGCAAGCTCTTTCAGGGCTGCCACTTTCCCTTTGGGAGAAAGAGCCGGACGTTTGCCTTTTCGGGAATAGGCTCTGCCGAGGATGCGCACCGTGAGAGACTGCGTCTTTGGGAAAGCAGAGATTCCCAGTGCTTCTGTGCCTGTGAATAGGCTGCACGGGGAAGGTGAAGACCAGCAAGAGCTTTCAGGGCTGCCACCTTCCGTGTGGGACAAGGAGCCGGACGTTTGCCTTTTCGGGAATAGGCTCTGCCGAGGATGCGCACCGTGAGATGTTCCTTCTCTGGGCAAGCAGAGATCCCAATATCTGTTGTGCCTATGAATAGGCTGCACGGGGAAGGTGAAGACCAGCAACAGCTTTCAGGGCTGCCATCTTCCGTGTGGGACAAGGAGCCGGAGGTTTGCCTTTTCAGGAACAGGCTCTGCCGAGGATGCGCACCGTGAGATGTTCCTTCTCTGGGCAAGCAGAGATCCCAATATCTGTTGTGCCTGTGAATAGGCTGCAGGGGGAAGGTGAAGACCAGCAAGATCTTTCCGGGCTGCCACCTTCCGTGTGGGACAAGGAGCCGGACGTTTGCCTTTTCAGGTACAGGCTCTGCCGAGGATGCGCACCGTGAGATGTTCCTTCTCTGGGCAAGCCGAGATCCCAATATCTGTTGTGCCTGTGCATAGGCTGCAGGGGGAAGGTGAAGACCAGCAAGAGCTTTCAGGGCTGCCACCTTCGGTGTGGGACAAGGAGCCGGACGTTTGCCTTTTCGGGAACAGGCTCTGCCGAGGATGCGCACCGTGAGATGTTCCTTCTCTGGGCAAGCCGAGATTCCCAAAACTGTTGTGCCCGTGCATAGGCTGCACGCGGAAGGTGAAGACCAGCAAGCTCTTTCAGGGCTGCCACTTTCCCTTTGGGAGAAAGAGCCGGACGTTTGCCTTTTCGGGAATAGGCTCTGCCGAGGATGCGCACCGTGAGAGACTGCGTCTTTGGGAAAGCAGAGATTCCCAGTGCTTCTGTGCCTGTGAATAGGCTGCACGGGGAAGGTGAAGACCAGCAAGAGCTTTCAGGGCTGCCACCTTCGGTGTGGGACAAGGAGCCGGACGTTTGCCTTTTCAGGAATAGGCTCTGCCGAGGATGCGCACCGTGAGATGTTCCTTCTCTGGGCAAGCAGAGATCCCAATATCTGTTGTGCCTATGAATAGGCTGCACGGGGAAGGTGAAGACCAGCAACAGCTTTCAGGGCTGCCATCTTCCGTGTGGGACAAGGAGCCGGAGGTTTGCCTTTTCAGGAACAGGCTCTGCCGAGGATGCGCACCGTGAGATGTTCCTTCTCTGGGCAAGCAGAGATCCCAATATCTGTTGTTCCTGTGAATAGGCTGCAGGGGGAAGGTGAAGACCAGCAACAGCTTTCAGGGCTGCCACCTTCGGTGTGGGACAAGGAGCCGGACGTTTGCCTTTTCGGGACTAGGCTCTGCCGAGGATGCGCACCGTGAGAGACTACGTCTTTGGGAAAGCAGAGATTCCAAGTGCTGCTGTGCCTGTGAATAGGCTGCACGGGGAAGGTGAAGACCAGCAAGAGCTTTCAGGTCTGCCATCTTCCGTGTGGGACAAGGAGCCGGACGTTTGCCTTTTCGGGAATAGGCTCTGCCGAGGATGCGCACCGTGAGATGTTCCTTCTCTGGGCAAGCAGAGATCCCAATATCTGTTGTGCCTGTGCATAGGCTGCAGGGGGAAGCTGAAGACAAGCAACAGCTTTCAGGTCTGCCACCTTCCGTGTGGGACAAGGAGCCGGACGTTTGCCTTTTCGGGAATAGGCTCTGCCGAGGATGCGCACCGTGAGATGTTCCTTCTCTGGGCAAGCAGAGATCCCAATATCTGTTGTGCCTATGAATAGGCTGCACGGGGAAGGTGAAGACCAGCAACAGCTTTCAGGGCTGCCACTTTCCCTTTGGGAGAAAGAGCCGGACGTTTGCCTTTTCGGGAACAGGCTTTGCCGAGGATGCGCACCGTGAGAGACTGCGTCTTTGGGAAAGCAGAGATTCCCAGTGCTGCTCTGCCTGTGAATAGGCTGCACGGGGAAGGCGAAGACCAGCAAGAGCTTTCAGGGCTGCCACCTTCCGTGTGGGACAAGGAGCCGGACGTTTGCCTTTTCAGGAACAGGCTCTTCCGAGGATGCGCACCGTGAGAGGCTGCGTCTTCGGGAAACCAGAGATTCCCCGTGCTGCTGTGCCTGTGAATAGGCTGCACGGGGAAGGTGAAGACCAGCAAGAGCTTTCAGGGCTGCCACCTTCCGTGTGGGACAAGGAGCCGGACGTTTGCCTTTTCGGGAATAGGCTCTGCCGAGGATGCGCACCGTGAGATGTTCCTTCTCTGGGCAAGCAGAGATCCCAATATCTGTTGTGCCTATGAATAGGCTGCACGGGGAAGGTGAAGACCAGCAACAGCTTTCAGGGCTGCCACTTTCCCTTTGGGAGAAAGAGCCGGACGTTTGTCTTTTCGGGAACAGGCTCTGCCGAGGATGCGCACCGTTAGATGTTCCTTCTCTGGGCAAGCCGAGATCCCAATATCTGTTGTGCCTGTGAATAGGCTGCACGGGGAAGGTGAAGACCAGCAAGAGCTTTCAGGGCTGCCACTTTCCGTGAGGGAGAAGGTGCTGGACGTTTGCCTTTTCGGGAATAGGCTCTGCCGAGGATGCGCACCGTGAGATGTTCCTTCTCTGGGCAAGCAGAGATCCCAATATCTGTTGTGCCTGTGAATAGGCTGCACGGGGAAGGTGAAGACCAGCAAGAGCTTTCAGGGCTGCCACTTTCCCTTTGAGAGAAAGAGCTGGACGTTTGCCTTTTCGGGAACAGGCTCTGCCGAGGATGCGCACCGTGAGATGTTCCTTCTCTGGGCAAGCAGAGATCCCAATATCTGTTGTGCCTGTGAATAGGCTGCAGGGGGAAGGTGAAGACCAGCAACAGCTTTCAGGGCTGCCACTTTCCCTTTGGGAGAAAGAGCCGGACGTTTGCCTTTTCGGGAACAGGCTCTGCCGAGGATGCGCACCGTGAGATGTTCCTTCTCTGGGCAAGCCGAGATCCCAATATCTGTTGTGCCTGTGCATAGGCTGCAGGGGGAAGGTGAAGACCAGCAAGAGCTTTCAGGGCTGCCACCTTCGGTGTGGGACAAGGAGCCGGACATTTGCCTTTTCGGGAACAGGCCCTGCCGAGGATGCGCACCGTGAGATGTTCCTTCTCTGGGCAAGCCGAGATTCCCAAAAGTGTTGTGCCTGTGCATAGGCTGCACGCGGAAGGTGAAGACCAGCAAGCTCTTTCAGGGCTGCCACTTTCCCTTTGGGAGAAAGAGCCGGACGTTTGCCTTTTCGGGAATAGGCTCTGCCGAGGATGCGCACCGTGAGAGACTGCGTCTTTGGGAAAGCAGAGATTCCCAGTGCTTCTGTGCCTGTGCATAGGCTGCACGGGGAAGGTGAAGACCAGCAAGAGCTTTCAGGGCTGCCACCTTCGGTGTGGGACAAGGAGCCGGACGTTTGCCTTTTCGGGAATAGGCTCTGCCGAGGATGCGCACCGTGATATGATCCTTCTCTGGGCAAGCAGAGATCCCAATATCTGTTGTGCCTGTGAATAGGCTGCACGGGGAAGGTGAAGACCAGCAACAGCTTTCAGGGCTGCCACCTTCCGTGTGGGACAAGGAGCCGGACGTTTGCCTTTTCGGGACTAGGCTCTGCCGAGGATGCGCACCGTGAGAGACTGCGTCTTTGGGAAAGCAGAGATTCCCAGTGCTGCTCTGCCTGTGAATAGGCTGCACGGGGAAGGTGAAGACCAGCAAGAGCTTTCAGGGCTGCCACCTTCCGTGTGGGACAAGGAGCCGGACGTTTGCCTTTTCGGGAAGAGGCTCTGCCGAGGATGCGCACCGTGAGATGTTCCTTCTCTGGGCAAGCCGAGATCCCAATATCTGTTGTGCCTGTGCATAGGCTGCACGGGGAAGGTGAAGACCAGCAAGAGCTTTCCGGGCTGCCACCTTCCGTGTGGGACAAGGAGCCGGACGTTTGCCTTTTCGGGAATAGGCTCTGCCGAGGATGCGCACCGTGAGATGTTCCTTCTCTGGGCAAGCAGAGATCCCAATATCTGTTGTGCCTGTGCATAGGCTGCAGGGGGAAGGTGAAGACAAGCAACAGCTTTCAGGTCTGCCACCTTCCGTGTGGGACAAGGAGCCGGACGTTTGCCTTTTCGGGAATAGGCTCTGCCGAGGATGCGCACCGTGAGATGTTCGTTCTCTGGGCAAGCCAAGATCCCAATATCTGTTGTGCCTATGAATAGGCTGCACGGGGAAGGTGAAGACCAGCAACAGCTTTCAGGGCTGCCACTTTCCCTTTGGGAGAAAGAGACGAACGTTTGCCTTTTTGGGAATAGGCTCTGCCGAGGATGCGCACCGTGAGAGACTGCGTCTTTGGGAAAGCAGAGATTCCCAGTGCTGCTCTGCCTGTGAATAGGCTGCACGGGGAAGGCGAAGACCAGCAAGAGCTTTCAGGGCTGCCACCTTCGGTGTGGGACAAGGAGCCGGACGTTTGCCTTTTCGGGAACAGGCTCTGCCGAGGATGCGCACCGTGAGATGTTCCTTCTCTGGGCAAGCCGAGATTCCCAAAACTGTTGTGCCTGTGCATAGGCTGCACGCGGAAGGTGAAGACCAGCAAGCTCTTTCAGGGCTGCCACTTTCCCTTTGGGAGAAAGAGCCGGACGTTTGCCTTTTCGGGAACAGGCTCTGCCGAGGATGCGCACCGTGAGATGTTCCTTCTCTGGGCAAGCCGAGATTCCCAAAACTGTTGTGCCTGTGCATAGGCTGCACGCGGAAGGTGAAGACCAGCAAGCTCTTTCAGGGCTGCCACTTTCCCTTTGGGAGAAAGAGCCGGACGTTTGCCTTTTCGGGAATAGGCTCTGCCGAGGATGCGCACCGTGAGAGACTGCGTCTTTGGGAAAGCAGAGATTCCCAGTGCTTCTGTGCCTGTGAATAGGCTGCACGGGGAAGGTGAAGACCAGCAAGAGCTTTCAGGGCTGCCACCTTCCGTGTGGGACAAGGAGCCGGACGTTTGCCTTTTCGGGAATAGGCTCTGCCGAGGATGCGCACCGTGAGATGTTCCTTCTCTGGGCAAGCAGAGATCCCAATATCTGTTGTGCCTATGAATAGGCTGCACGGGGAAGGTGAAGACCAGCAACAGCTTTCAGGGCTGCCATCTTCCGTGTGGGACAAGGAGCCGGAGGTTTGCCTTTTCAGGAACAGGCTCTGCCGAGGATGCGCACCGTGAGATGTTCCTTCTCTGGGCAAGCAGAGATCCCAATATCTGTTGTTCCTGTGAATAGGCTGCAGGGGGAAGGTGAAGACCAGCAACAGCTTTCAGGGCTGCCACCTTCGGTGTGGGACAAGGAGCCGGACGTTTGCCTTTTCGGGAATAGGCTCTGCCGAGGATGCGCACCGTGAGAGACTGCGTCTTTGGGAAAGCAGAGATTCCAAGTGCTGCTGTGCCTGTGAATAGGCTGCACGGGGCAGGTGAAGACCAGCAAGAGCTTTCAGGTCTGACATCTTCCGTGTGGGACAAGGAGCCGGACGTTTGCCTTTTCGGGAATAGGCTCTGCCGAGGATGCGCACCGTGAGATGTTCCTTCTCTGGGCAAGCCGAGATCCCAATATCTGTTGTGCCTGTGAATAGGCTGGACGGGGAAGGTGAAGACCAGCAAGAGCTTTCAGGGCTGCCACCTTCCGTGTGGGACAAGGTGCCGGACGTTTGCCTTTTCGGGAATAGGCTCTGCCGAGGATGCGCACCGTGAGATGTTCCTTCTCTGGGCAAGCAGAGATCCCAATATCTGTTGTGCCTGTGAATAGGCTGCAGGGGGAAGGTGAAGACAAGCAACAGCTTTCAGGTCTGCCACCTTCCGTGTGGGACAAGGAGCCGGACGTTTGCCTTTTCGGGAATAGGCTCTGCCGAGGATGCGCACCGTGAGATGTTCCTTCTCTGGGCAAGCAGAGATCCCAATATCTGTTGTGCCTATGAATAGGCTGCACGGGGAAGGTGAAGACCAGCAACAGCTTTCCGGGCTGCCACCTTCCGTGTGGGACAAGGAGCCGGACGTTTGCCTTTTCGGGACTAGGCTCTGCCGAGGATGCGCACCGTGAGAGACTGCGTCTTTGGGAAAGCAGAGATTTCCAGTGCTGCTCTGCCTGTGAATAGGCTGCACGGGGAAGGTGAAGACCAGCAGCAGCTTTCAGGGCTGCCACCTTCCGTGTGGGACAAGGAGCCGGACGTTTGCCTTTTCAGGAACAGGCTCTGCCGAGGATGCGCACCGTGAGATGTTCCTTCTCTGGGCTAGCAGAGATCCCAATATCTGTTGTGCCTGTGAATAGGCTGTAGGGGGAAGGTGAAGACCAGCAGGAGCTTTCAGGGCCGCCACCTTCGGTGTGGGACAAGGAGCCGGACGTTTGCCTTTTCGGGACTAGGCTCTGCCGAGGATGCGCACCGTGAGAGACTGCGTCTTTGGGAAAGCAGAGATTCCAAGTGCTGCTGTGCCTGTGAATAGGCTGCACGGGGCAGGTGAAGACCAGCAAGAGCTTTCAGGTCTGCCATCTTCCGTGTGGGACAAGGAGCCGGACGTTTGCCTTTTCGGCAATAGGCTCTGCCGAGGATGCGCACCGTGAGATGTTCCTTCTCTGGGCAAGCCGAGATCCCAATATCTGTTGTGCCTGTGAATAGGCTGCAGGGGGAAGGTGAAGACCAGCAAGAGCTTTCCGGGCTGCCACCTTCCGTGTGGGACAAGGAGCCGGACGTTTGCCTTTTCGGGAAGAGGCTCTGCCGAGGATGCGCACCGTGAGATGTTCCTTCTCTGGGCAAGCCGAGATTCCCAAAACTGTTGTGCCTGTGCATAGGCTGCACGCGGAAGGTGAAGACCAGCAAGCTCTTTCAGGGCTGCCACTTTCCCTTTGGGAGAAAGAGCCGGACGTTTGCCTTTTCGGGAATAGGCTCTGCCGAGGATGCGCACCGTGAGAGACTGCGTCTTTGGGAAAGCAGAGATTCGCAGTGCTTCTGTGCCTGTGAATAGGCTGCACGGGGAAGGTGAAGACCAGCAAGAGCTTTCAGGGCTGCCACTTTCCCTTTGGGAGAAAGAGCCGGACGTTTGCCTTTTCGGGAATAGGCTCTGCCGAGGATGCGCACCGTGAGATGTTCCTTCTCTGGGCAAGCAGAGATCCCAATATCTGTTGTGCCTATGAATAGGCTGCACGGGGAAGGTGAAGACCAGCAACAGCTTTCAGGGCTGCCATCTTCCGTGTGGGACAAGGAGCCGGAGGTTTGCCTTTTCAGGAACAGGCTCTGCCGAGGATGCGCACCGTGAGATGTTCCTTCTCTGGGCAAGCCGAGATCCCAATATCTGTTGTGCCTGTGCATAGGCTGCACGGGGAAGGTGAAGACCAGCAAGAGCTTTCAGGGCTGCCACTTTCCCTTTGAGAGAAAGAGCCGGACGTTTGCCTTTTCGGGAACAGGCTCTGCCGAGGATGCGCACCGTGAGAGACTGCGTCTTTGGGAAAGCAGAGATTCCAAGTGCTGCTGTGCCTATGAATAGGCTGCACGGGGAAGGTGAAGACCAGCAACAGCTTTCAGGTCTGCCATCTTCCGTGTGGGACAAGGAGCCGGACGTTTGCCTTTTCGGGAATAGGCTCTGCCGAGGATGCGCACCGTGAGATGTTCCTTCTCTGGGCAAGCCGAGATCCCAATATCTGTTGTGCCTGTGCATAGGCTGCACGGGGAAGGTGAAGACCAGCAAGAGCTTTCAGGGCTGCCACCTTCCGTGTGGGACAAGGAGCCGGACGTTTGCCTTTTCGGGAATAGGCTCTGCCGAGGATGCGCACCGTGAGAGACTGCGTCTTTGGGAAAGCAGAGATTCCCAGTGCTGCTCTGCCTGTGAATAGTCTGCAGGGGGAAGGTGAAGACCAGCAAGAGCTTTCAGGGCTGCCACCTTCCGTGTGGGACAAGGAGCCGGACGTTTGCCTTTTCGGGAACAGGCTCTGCCGAGGATGCGCACCGTGAGAGACTGCGTCTTTGGGAAAGCACAGATTCCCAGTGCAGTTGTGCCTGTGAATAGGCTGCACGGGGAATGTGAAGACCAGCAAGAGCTTTCAGGGCTGCCACCTTCGGTGTGGGAGAAAGAGCCGGACGTTTGCCTTTTCGGGAATAGGCTCTGCCGAGGATGCGCACCGTGAGATGTTCCTTCTCTGGGCAAGCAGAGATCCCAATATCTGTTGTGCCTGTGAATAGGCTGCAGGGGGAAGGTGAAGACCAGCAAGAGCTTTCAGGGCTGCCACTTTTTGTGTGGGACAAGGAGCCGGACGTTTGCCTTTTCGGGAATAGGCTCTGCCGAGGATGCGCACCGTGAGAGGCTGCGTCTTTGGGAAAGCAGAGATTCCCAGTGCTGCTGTGCCTGTGAATAGGCTGCACGGGGAAGGTGAAGACCAGCAAGAGCTTTCAGGGCTGCCACCTTCTCTGTGGGACAAGGAGCCGGATGTTTGCCTTTTCAGGAACAGGCTCTGCCGAGGATGTGCACCGTGAGAGACTGCGTCTTTGGGAAAGCAGAGATTCCCAGTGTGGCTATGCCAGTGAATAGGCTGCATGGGGCAGGTGAAGACCAGCAAGAGCTTTCAGGGCTGCCACTTTCCCTTTGGGAGAAAGAGCCGGACGTTTGCCTTTTCGGGAACAGGCTCTGCCGAGGATGCGCACCGTGAGAGACTGCGTCTTTGGGAAAGCACAGATTCCCAGTGCAGTTGTGCCTGTGAATAGGCTGCACGGGGAAGGTGAAGACCAGCAAGAGCTTTCAGGGCTGCCACCTTCGGTGTGGGAGAAAGAGCCGGACGTTTGCCTTTTCGGGAATAGGCTCTGCCGAGGATGCGCACCGTGAGATGTTCCTTCTCTGGGCAAGCAGAGATCCCAATATCTGTTGTGCCTATGAATAGGCTGCACGGGGAAGGTGAAGACCAGCAACAGCTTTCAGGTCTGCCATCTTCCGTGTGGGACAAGGAGCCGGAGGTTTGCCTTTTCAGGAACAGGCTCTGCCGAGGATGCGCACCGTGAGATGTTCCTTCTCTGGGCAAGCAGAGATCCCAATATCTGTTGTTCCTGTGAATAGGCTGCAGGGGGAAGGTGAAGACCAGCAACAGCTTTCAGGGCTGCCACCTTCGGTGTGGGACAAGGAGCCGGACGTTTGCCTTTTCGGGACTAGGCTGTGCCGAGGATGCGCACCGTGAGAGACTGCGTCTTTGGGAAAGCAGAGATTCCAAGTGCTGCTGTGCCTGTGAATAGGCTGCACGGGGCAGGTGAAGACCAGCAAGAGCTTTCAGGTCTGACATCTTCCGTGTGGGACAAGGAGCCGGACGTTTGCCTTTTCGGGAATAGGCTCTGCCGAGGATGCGCACCGTGAGATGTTCCTTCTCTGGGCAAGCCGAGATCCCAATATCTGTTGTGCCTGTGAATAGGCTGCACGGGGAAGGTGAAGACCAGCAAGAGCTTTCAGGGCTGCCACCTTCCGTGTGGGACAAGGAGCCGGACGTTTGCCTTTTCGGGAATAGGCTCTGCCGAGGATGCGCACCGTGAGATGTTCCTTCTCTGGGCAAGCAGAGATCCCAATATCTGTTGTGCCTGTGAATAGGCTGCAGGGGGAAGGTGAAGACAAGCAACAGCTTTCAGGTCTGCCACCTTCCGTGTGGGACAAGGAGCCGGACGTTTGCCTTTTCGGGAATAGGCTCTGCCGAGGATGCGCACCGTGAGATGTTCCTTCTCTGGGCAAGCAGAGATCCCAATATCTGTTGTGCCTATGAATAGGCTGCACGGGGAAGGTGAAGACCAGCAACAGCTTTCAGGGCTGCCACCTTCCGTGTGGGACAAGGAGCCGGACGTTTGCCTTTTCGGGACTAGGCTCTGCCGAGGATGCGCACCGTGAGAGACTGCGTCTTTGGGAAAGCAGAGATTTCCAGTGCTGCTCTGCCTGTGAATAGGCTGCACGGGGAAGGTGAAGACCAGCAGCAGCTTTCAGGGCTGCCACCTTCCGTGTGGGACAAGGAGCCGGACGTTTGCCTTTTCAGGAACAGGCTCTGCCGAGGATGCGCACCGTGAGATGTTCCTTCTCTGGGCAAGCCGAGATTCCCAAAACTGTTGTGCCTGTGCATAGGCTGCACGCGGAAGGTGAAGACCAGCAAGCTCTTTCAGGGCTGCCACTTTCCCTTTGGGAGAAAGAGCCGGACGTTTGCCTTTTCGGGAATAGGCTCTGCCGAGGATGCGCACCGTGAGAGACTGCGTCTTTGGGAAAGCAGAGATTCGCAGTGCTTCTGTGCCTGTGAATAGGCTGCACGGGGCAGGTGAAGACCAGCAAGAGCTTTCAGGTCTGCCATCTTCCGTGTGGGACAAGGAGCCGGACGTTTGCCTTTTCGGCAATAGGCTCTGCCGAGGATGCGCACCGTGAGATGTTCCTTCTCTGGGCAAGCCGAGATCCCAATATCTGTTGTGCCTGTGAATAGGCTGCAGGGGGAAGGTGAAGACCAGCAAGAGCTTTCCGGGCTGCCACCTTCCGTGTGGGACAAGGAGCCGGACGTTTGCCTTTTCGGGAAGAGGCTCTGCCGAGGATGCGCACCGTGAGATGTTCCTTCTCTGGGCAAGCCGAGATTCCCAAAACTGTTGTGCCTGTGCATAGGCTGCACGCGGAAGGTGAAGACCAGCAAGCTCTTTCAGGGCTGCCACTTTCCCTTTGGGAGAAAGAGCCGGACGTTTGCCTTTTCGGGAATAGGCTCTGCCGAGGATGCGCACCGTGAGAGACTGCGTCTTTGGGAAAGCAGAGATTCGCAGTGCTTCTGTGCCTGTGAATAGGCTGCACGGGGAAGGTGAAGACCAGCAACAGCTTTTAGGGCTGCCACCTTCGGTGTGGGACAAGGAGCCGGACGTTTGCCTTTTCGGGAATAGGCTCTGCCGAGGATGCGCACCGTGAGATGTTCCTTCTCTGGGCAAGCAGAGATCCCAATATCTGTTGTGCCTATGAATAGGCTGCACGGGGAAGGTGAAGACCAGCAACAGCTTTCAGGGCTGCCATCTTCCGTGTGGGACAAGGAGCCGGAGGTTTGCCTTTTCAGGAACAGGCTCTGCCGAGGATGCGCACCGTGAGATGTTCCTTCTCTGGGCAAGCCGAGATCCCAATATCTGTTGTGCCTGTGCATAGGCTGCACGGGGAAGGTGAAGACCAGCAAGAGCTTTCAGGGCTGCCACCTTCCGTGTGGGACAAGGAGCCGGACGTTTGCCTTTTCGGAATAGGCTCTGCCGAGGATGCGCACCGTGAGAGACTGCGTCTTTGGGAAAGCAGAGATTCCCAGTGCTGCTCTGCCTGTGAATAGTCTGCAGGGGGAAGGTGAAGACCAGCAAGAGCTTTCAGGGCTGCCACCTTCCGTGTGGGACAAGGAGCCGGACGTTTGCCTTTTCGGGAACAGGCTCTGCCGAGGATGCGCACCGTGAGAGACTGCGTCTTTGGGAAAGCAGAGATTCCCAGTGCAGTTGTGCCTGTGAATAGGCTGCACGGGGAATGTGAAGACCAGCAAGAGCTTTCAGGGCTGCCACCTTCGGTGTGGGAGAAAGAGCCGGACGTTTGCCTTTTCGGGAATAGGCTCTGCCGAGGATGCGCACCGTGAGATGTTCCTTCTCTGGGCAAGCAGAGATCCCAATATCTGTTGTGCCTGTGAATAGGCTGCAGGGGGAAGGTGAAGACCAGCAAGAGCTTTCAGGGCTGCCACTTTTTTTGTGGGACAAGGAGCCGGACGTTTGCCTTTTCGGGAACAGGCTCTGCCGAGGATGCGCACCGTGAGAGGCTGCGTCTTTGGGAAAGCAGAGATTCCCAGTGCTGCTGTGCCTGTGAATAGGCTGCACGGGGAAGGTGAAGACCAGCAAGAGCTTTCAGGGCTGCCACCTTCTCTGTGGGACAAGGAGCCGGATGTTTGCCTTTTCAGGAACAGGCTCTGCCGAGGATGTGCACCGTGAGAGACTGCGTCTTTGGGAAAGCAGAGATTCCCAGTGTGGCTATGCCAGTGAATAGGCTGCATGGGGCAGGTGAAGACCAGCAAGAGCTTTCAGGGCTGCCACTTTCCCTTTGGGAGAAAGAGCCGGACGTTTGCCTTTTCGGGAACAGGCTCTGCCGAGGATGCGCACCGTGAGAGACTGCGTCTTTGGGAAAGCACAGATTCCCAGTGCAGTTGTGCCTGTGAATAGGCTGCACGGGGAAGGTGAAGACCAGCAAGAGCTTTCAGGGCTGCCACCTTCGGTGTGGGAGAAAGAGCCGGACGTTTGCCTTTTCGGGAATAGGCTCTGCCGAGGATGCGCACCGTGAGATGTTCCTTCTCTGGGCAAGCAGAGATCCCAATATCTGTTGTGCCTATGAATAGGCTGCACGGGGAAGGTGAAGACCAGCAACAGCTTTCAGGGCTGCCATCTTCCGTGTGGGACAAGGAGCCGGAGGTTTGCCTTTTCAGGAACAGGCTCTGCCGAGGATGCGCACCGTGAGATGTTCCTTCTCTGGGCAAGCAGAGATCCCAATATCTGTTGTTCCTGTGAATAGGCTGCAGGGGGAAGGTGAAGACCAGCAACAGCTTTCAGGGCTGCCACCTTCGGTGTGGGACAAGGAGCCGGACGTTTGCCTTTTCGGGACTAGGCTGTGCCGAGGATGCGCACCGTGAGAGACTGCGTCTTTGGGAAAGCAGAGATTCCAAGTGCTGCTGTGCCTGTGAATAGGCTGCACGGGGCAGGTGAAGACCAGCAAGAGCTTTCAGGTCTGACATCTTCCGTGTGGGACAAGGAGCCGGACGTTTGCCTTTTCGGGAACAGGCTCTGCCGAGGATGCGCACCGTGAGAGACTGCGTCTTTGGGAAAGCACAGATTCCCAGTGCAGTTGTGCCTGTGAATAGGCTGCACGGGGAATGTGAAGACCAGCAAGAGCTTTCAGGGCTGCCACCTTCGGTGTGGGAGAAAGAGCCGGACGTTTGCCTTTTCGGGAATAGGCTCTGCCGAGGATGCGCACCGTGAGATGTTCCTTCTCTGGGCAAGCAGAGATCCCAATATCTGTTGTGCCTGTGAATAGGCTGCAGGGGGAAGGTGAAGACCAGCAAGAGCTTTCAGGGCTGCCACTTTTTTTGTGGGACAAGGAGCCGGACGTTTGCCTTTTCGGGAACAGGCTCTGCCGAGGATGCGCACCGTGAGAGGCTGCGTCTTTGGGAAAGCAGAGATTCCCAGTGCTGCTGTGCCTGTGAATAGGCTGCACGGGGAAGGTGAAGACCAGCAAGAGCTTTCAGGGCTGCCACCTTCTCTGTGGGACAAGGAGCCGGATGTTTGCCTTTTCAGGAACAGGCTCTGCCGAGGATGTGCACCGTGAGAGACTGCGTCTTTGGGAAAGCAGAGATTCCCAGTGTGGCTATGCCAGTGAATAGGCTGCATGGGGCAGGTGAAGACCAGCAAGAGCTTTCAGGGCTGCCACTTTCCCTTTGGGAGAAAGAGCCGGACGTTTGCCTTTTCGGGAACAGGCTCTGCCGAGGATGCGCACCGTGAGAGACTGCGTCTTTGGGAAAGCACAGATGCCCAGTGCAGTTGTGCCTGTGAATAGGCTGCACGGGGAAGGTGAAGACCAGCAAGAGCTTTCAGGGCTGCCACCTTCGGTGTGGGAGAAAGAGCCGGACGTTTGCCTTTTCGGGAATAGGCTCTGCCGAGGATGCGCACCGTGAGATGTTCCTTCTCTGGGCAAGCAGAGATCCCAATATCTGTTGTGCCTATGAATAGGCTGCACGGGGAAGGTGAAGACCAGCAACAGCTTTCAGGGCTGCCATCTTCCGTGTGGGACAAGGAGCCGGAGGTTTGCCTTTTCAGGAACAGGCTCTGCCGAGGATGCGCACCGTGAGATGTTCCTTCTCTGGGCAAGCAGAGATCCCAATATCTGTTGTTCCTGTGAATAGGCTGCAGGGGGAAGGTGAAGACCAGCAACAGCTTTCAGGGCTGCCACCTTCGGTGTGGGACAAGGAGCCGGACGTTTGCCTTTTCGGGACTAGGCTGTGCCGAGGATGCGCACCGTGAGAGACTGCGTCTTTGGGAAAGCAGAGATTCCAAGTGCTGCTGTGCCTGTGAATAGGCTGCACGGGGCAGGTGAAGACCAGCAAGAGCTTTCAGGTCTGACATCTTCCGTGTGGGACAAGGAGCCGGACGTTTGCCTTTTCGGGAATAGGCTCTGCCGAGGATGCGCACCGTGAGATGTTCCTTCTCTGGGCAAGCCGAGATCCCAATATCTGTTGTGCCTGTGAATAGGCTGCACGGGGAAGGTGAAGACCAGCAAGAGCTTTCAGGGCTGCCACCTTCCGTGTGGGACAAGGAGCTGGACGTTTGCCTTTTCGGGAATAGGCTCTGCCGAGGATGCGCACCGTGAGATGTTCCTTCTCTGGGCAAGCAGAGATCCCAATATCTGTTGTGCCTGTGAATAGGCTGCAGGGGGAAGGTGAAGACAAGCAACAGCTTTCAGGTCTGCCACCTTCCGTGTGGGACAAGGAGCCGGACGTTTGCCTTTTCGGGAATAGGCTCTGCCGAGGATGCGCACCGTGAGATGTTCCTTCTCTGGGCAAGCAGAGATCCCAATATCTGTTGTGCCTATGAATAGGCTGCACGGGGAAGGTGAAGACGAGCAACAGCTTTCAGGGCTGCCACCTTCCGTGTGGGACAAGGAGCCGGACGTTTGCCTTTTCGGGACTAGGCTCTGCCGAGGATGCGCACCGTGAGAGACTGCGTCTTTGGGAAAGCAGAGATTTCCAGTGCTGCTCTGCCTGTGAATAGGCTGCACGGGGAAGGTGAAGACCAGCAGCAGCTTTCAGGGCTGCCACCTTCCGTGTGGGACAAGGAGCCGGACGTTTGCCTTTTCAGGAACAGGCTCTGCCGAGGATGCGCACCGTGAGATGTTCCTTCTCTGGGCTAGCAGAGATCCCAATATCTGTTGTGCCTGTGAATAGGCTGTAGGGGGAAGGTGAAGACCAGCAGGAGCTTTCAGGGCCGCCACCTTCGGTGTGGGACAAGGAGCCGGACGTTTGCCTTTTCGGGACTAGGCTCTGCCGAGGATGCGCACCGTGAGAGACTGCGTCTTTGGGAAAGCAGAGATTCCAAGTGCTGCTGTGCCTGTGAATAGGCTGCACGGGGCAGGTGAAGACCAGCAAGAGCTTTCAGGTCTGCCATCTTCCGTGTGGGACAAGGAGCCGGACGTTTGCCTTTTCGGCAATAGGCTCTGCCGAGGATGCGCACCGTGAGATGTTCCTTCTCTGGGCAAGCCGAGATCCCAATATCTGTTGTGCCTGTGAATAGGCTGCAGGGGGAAGGTGAAGACCAGCAAGAGCTTTCCGGGCTGCCACCTTCCGTGTGGGACAAGGAGCCGGACGTTTGCCTTTTCGGGAAGAGGCTCTGCCGAGGATGCGCACCGTGAGATGTTCCTTCTCTGGGCAAGCCGAGATTCCCAAAACTGTTGTGCCTGTGCATAGGCTGCACGCGGAAGGTGAAGACCAGCAAGCTCTTTCAGGGCTGCCACTTTCCCTTTGGGAGAAAGAGCCGGACGTTTGCCTTTTCGGGAATAGGCTCTGCCGAGGATGCGCACCGTGAGAGACTGCGTCTTTGGGAAAGCAGAGATTCCCAGTGCTTCTGTGCCTGTGAATAGGCTGCACGGGGAAGGTGAAGACCAGCAACAGCTTTTAGGGCTGCCACCTTCGGTGTGGGACAAGGAGCCGGACGTTTGCCTTTTCGGGAATAGGCTCTGCCGAGGATGCGCACCGTGAGATGTTCCTTCTCTGGGCAAGCAGAGATCCCAATATCTGTTGTGCCTGTGAATAGGCTGCACGGGGAAGGTGAAGACCAGCAACAGCTTTCAGGGCTGCCATCTTCCGTGTGGGACAAGGAGCCGGAGGTTTGCCTTTTCAGGAACAGGCTCTGCCGAGGATGCGCACCGTGAGATGTTCCTTCTCTGGGCAAGCCGAGATCCCAATATCTGTTGTGCCTGTGCATAGGCTGCATGGGGAAGGTGAAGACCAGCAAGAGCTTTCAGGGCTGCCACTTTCCCTTTGAGAGAAAGAGCCGGACGTTTGCCTTTTCGGGAACAGGCTCTGCCGAGGATGCGCACCGTGAGAGACTGCGTCTTTGGGAAAGCAGAGATTCCAAGTGCTGCTGTGCCTATGAATAGGCTGCACGGGGAAGGTGAAGACCAGCAACAGCTTTCAGGTCTGCCATCTTCCGTGTGGGACAAGGAGCCGGACGTTTGCCTTTTCGGGAATAGGCTCTGCCGAGGATGCGCACCGTGAGATGTTCCTTCTCTGGGCAAGCCGAGATCCCAATATCTGTTGTGCCTGTGCATAGGCTGCACGGGGAAGGTGAAGACCAGCAAGAGCTTTCAGGGCTGCCACCTTCCGTGTGGGACAAGGAGCCGGACGTTTGCCTTTTCGGAATAGGCTCTGCCGAGGATGCGCACCGTGAGAGACTGCGTCTTTGGGAAAGCAGAGATTCCCAGTGCTGCTCTGCCTGTGAATAGTCTGCAGGGGGAAGGTGAAGACCAGCAAGAGCTTTCCGGGCTGCCACCTTCCGTGTGGGACAAGGAGCCGGACGTTTGCCTTTTCGGGAACAGGCTCTGCCGAGGATGCGCACCGTGAGAGACTGCGTCTTTGGGAAAGCAGAGATTCCCAGTGCTGCTCTGCCTGTGAATAGGCTGCACGGGGAATGTGAAGACCAGCAAGAGCTTTCAGGGCTGCCACCTTCGGTGTGGGAGAAAGAGCCGGACGTTTGCCTTTTCGGGAATAGGCTCTGCCGAGGATGCGCACCGTGAGATGTTCCTTCTCTGGGCAAGCAGAGATCCCAATATCTGTTGTGCCTGTGAATAGGCTGCAGGGGGAAGGTGAAGACCAGCAAGAGCTTTCAGGGCTGCCACTTTTTGTGTGGGACAAGGAGCCGGACGTTTGCCTTTTCGGGAACAGGCTCTGCCGAGGATGCGCACCGTGAGAGGCTGCGTCTTTGGGAAAGCAGAGATTCCCAGTGCTGCTGTGCCTGTGAATAGGCTGCACGGGGAAGGTGAAGACCAGCAAGAGCTTTCAGGGCTGCCACCTTCTCTGTGGGACAAGGAGCCGGATGTTTGCCTTTTCAGGAACAGGCTCTGCCGAGGATGTGTACCGTGAGAGACTGCGTCTTTGGGAAAGCAGAGATTCCCAGTGTGGCTATGCCAGTGAATAGGCTGCATGGGGCAGGTGAAGACCAGCAAGAGCTTTCAGGGCTGCCACTTTCCCTTTGGGAGAAAGAGCCGGACGTTTGCCTTTTCGGGAACAGGCTCTGCCGAGGATGCGCACCGTGAGAGACTGCGTCTTTGGGAAAGCACAGATTCCCAGTGCAGTTGTGCCTGTGAATAGGCTGCACGGGGAAGGTGAAGACCAGCAAGAGCTTTCAGGGCTGCCACCTTCGGTGTGGGAGAAAGAGCCGGACGTTTGCCTTTTCGGGAATAGGCTCTGCCGAGGATGCGCACCGTGAGATGTTCCTTCTCTGGGCAAGCAGAGATCCCAATATCTGTTGTGCCTGTGAATAGGCTGCAGGGGGAAGGTGAAGACCAGCAAGAGCTTTCAGGGCTGCCACCTTCCGTGTGGGACAAGGAGCCGGACGTTTGCCTTTTCGGGAACAGGCTCTGCCGAGGATGCGCACCGTGAGAGGCTGCGTCTTTGGGAAAGCAGAGATTCCCAGTGCTGCTGTGCCTGTGAATAGGCTGCACGGGGAAGGTGAAGACCAGCAAGAGCTTTCAGGGCTGCCACCTTCCGTGTGGGACAAGGAGCCGGAGGTTTGCCTTTTCAGGAACAGGCTCTGCCGAGGATGCGCACCGTGAGAGACTGCGTCTTTGGGAAAGCAGAGATTCCCAGTGTGGCTATGCCAGTGAATAGGCTGCATGGGGCAGGTGAAGACCAGCAAGAGCTTTCAGGGCTGCCACTTTCCCTTTGGGAGAAAGAGCCGGACGTTTGCCTTTTCGGGAATAGGCTCTGCCGAGGATGCGCACCGTGAGATGTTCCTTCTCTGGGCAAGCCGAGATCCCAATAGCTGTTGTGCCTGTGCATAGGCTGCACGGGGAAGGTGAAGACCAGCAAGAGCTTTCAGGGCTGCCACCTTCCGTGTGGGACAAGGAGCCGGACGTTTGCCTTTTCGGGAATAGGCTCTGCCGAGGATGCGCACCGTGAGATGTTCCTTCTGTGGGCAAGCAGAGATCCCAATATCTGTTGTGCCTGTGAATAGGCTGCACGGGGAAGGTGAAGACCAGCAAGAGCTTTCAGGTCTGCCATCTTCCGTGTGGGACAAGGAGCCGGACGTTTGCCTTTTCGGGAATAGGCTCTGCCGAGGATGCGCACCGTGAGATGTTCCTTCTCTGGGCAAGCCGAGATCCCAATATCTGTTGTGCCTGTGCATAGGCTGCACGGGGAAGGTGAAGACCAGCAAGAGCTTTCTGGGCTGTTACCTTTGGTGTGGGACAAGGAGCCGGACGTTTGCCTTTTCGGGAATAGGCTCTGCCGAGGATGCGCACCGTGAGAGACTGCGTCTTTGGGAAAGCAGAGATTCCCAGTGCAGTTGTGCCTGTGAATAGGCTGCACGGGGAAGGTGAAGACCAGCAAGAGCTTTCAGGGCTGCCACCTTCTCTGTGGGACAAGGAGACGGACGTTTGCCTTTTCAGGAACAGGCTCTGCCGAGGATGTGCACCGTGAGAGACTGCGTTTTTGGGAAAGCAGAGATTCGCAGTGTGGCTGTGCCAGTGAATAGGCTGCACGGGGCAGGTGAAGACCAGCAAGAGCTTTCAGGGCTGCCACCTTCCTTGTGGGACAAGGAGCCGGACGTTTGCGTTTTCGGGAACAGGATCGGCTGAGGATGCGCACCGTGAGATGTTCCTTCTCTGGGCAAGCAGAGATCCCAATATCTGTTGTGCCTGTGAATAGGCTGCACGGGGCAGGTGAAGACCAGCAAGAGCTTTCAGGGCTGCCACCTTCCGTGTGGGACAAGGAGCCGGACGTTTGCCTTTTCGGGAATAGGCTCTGCCGAGGATGCGCACCGTGAGATGTTCCTTCTCTGGGCAAGCAGAGATCCCAAAAACTGTTGTGCCTGTGAATAGGCTGCAGGGGGAAGGTGAAGACCAGCAAGAGCATTCAGGGCTGCCACTTTCCCTTTGGGAGAAAGAGCCGGACGTTTGCCTTTTCGGGAATAGGCTCTGCCGAGGATGCGCACCGTGAGAGACTGCGTCTTTGGGAAAGCAGAGATTCCCAGTGCTGCTGTGCCTGTGCATAGGCTGCACGGGGCAGGTGAAGACCAGCAACAGCTTTCAGGGCTGCTACCTTCCGTGTGGGACAAGGAGCCGGACGTTTGCTTTTTCGGGAATAGGCTCTGCCGAGGATGCGCACCGTGAGATGTTCCTTCTCTGGGCAAGCCGAGATCCCAATATCTGTTGTGCCTGTGAATAGGCTGCAGGGGGAAGGTGAAGACCAGCAACAGCTTTCAGGGCTGCCACCTTCGGTGTGGGACAAGGAGCCGGACGTTTGCCTTTTCGGGAATAGGCTCTGCCGAGGATGCGCACCGTGAGATGTTCCTTCTCTGGGCAAGCCGAGATCCCAATATCTGTTGTGCCTGTGAATAGGCTGCACGGGGAAGGTGAAGACCAGCAACAGATTTCAGGGCTGCCACCTTCCGTGTGGGACAAGGAGCCGGACGTTTGCCTTTTGAGGAACACGCTCTGCCGAGGATGCGCACCGTGAGAGACTGCGTCTTTGGGAAAGCAGAGATTCCCAGTGTGGCTGTGCCTGTGAATAGGCTGGACGGGGAAGGTGAAGACCAGCAAGAGCTTTCAGGGCTGCCACCTTCCCTTTGGAGAAAGAGCCGGACGTTTGCCTTTTCGGGAACAGGCTCTGCCGAGGATGCGCACCGTGAGATGTTCCTTCTCTGGGCTAGCAGAGATCCCAAAACCTGTTATGCCTATGAATAGGCTGCAGGGGGAAGGTGAAGACCAGCAAGAGCTTTCAGGGCTGCCACCTTCCGTGTGGGACAAAGAGCCGGACGTTTGCCTTTTCGTGAATAGGCTCTGCCGAGCAAGCGCACCGTGAGAGACTGCGTCTTTGGGAAAGCACAGATTCCCAGTGCAGTTGTGCCTGTGAATAGTCTGCACGGGGCAGGTGAAGACCAGGAAGAGCTTTCAGGGCTGCCACCTTCCGTGTGGGACAAGGAGCCGGACGTTTGCCTTTTCGGGAATAGGCTCTGCCGAGGATGCGCACCGTGAGATGTTCCTTCTCTGGGCAAGCACAGATCCCAAAACCTGTTGTGCCTATGAATAGGCTGGACGGGGAAGGTGAAGACCAGCAAGAGCTTTCAGGGCTGCCACCTTCGGTGTGGGAGAAGGAGCCGGACGTTTGCCTTTTCGGGAATAGGCTCTGCCGAGGATGCGCACCGTGAGATGTTCCTTCTCTGGGCAAGCAGAGATCCCAATATCTGTTGTGCCTGTGAATAGGCTGGACGGGGAAGGTGAAGACCAGCAAGAGCTTTCAGGGCTGCCACCTTCGGTGTGGGACAAGGAGCCGGACGTTTGCTTTACGGGAACAGGCTCTGCCGAGGATGCGCACCGTGAGAGACTGCGTCTTTGGGAATGCACAGATTCCCAGTGCAGTTGTGCCTGTGAATAGGCTGCACGGGGAAGGTGAAGACTAGCAACAGCTTTCAGGGCTGCTACCTTCCGTGTGGGACAAGGAGCCGGACGTTTCCCTTTTCGGGAATAGGCTCTGCCGGGGATGCGCACCGTGAGATGTTCCTTCTCTGGGCAAGCTGAGATCCCAATATGTGTTGTGCCTATGAATAGGCTGCAGGGGGAAGGTGAAGACCAGCAACAGCTTTCAGGGCTGCCACCTTCTGTGTGGGACAAGGAGCCGGACATTTGCCTTTTCGGGAATAGGCTCTGCCGAGGATGCGCACCGTGAGAGACTGCGTCTTTGGGAAAGCAGAGATTCCCAGTGCTGCTGTGCCTGTGAATAGGCTGGATGGGGAAGGTGAAGACCAGCAAGAGCTTTCAGGGCTGCCACCTTCCGTGTGGGACAAGGAGCCGGACGTTTGACTTTTCAGGTACAGGCTCTGCCGAGGATGCGCACCGTGAGATGTTCCTTCTCTGGGCTAGCAGAGATCCCAAAACCTGTTATGCCTATGAATAGGCTGCAGGGGGAAGGTGAAGACCAGCAACAGCTTTCAGGGGTGCTACGTTCCATGTGGGACAAGGAGCCGGACGTTTGCTTTTTCGGGAATAGGCTCTGCCGAGGATGCGCACCGTGAGATGTTCGTTCTCTGGGCAAGCCGAGATCCCAATATCTGTTGTGCCTGTGAATAGGCTGCAGGGGGAAGGTGAAGACCAGCAAGAGCTTTCAGGGCTGCCACCTTCCGTGTGGGACAAGGAGCCGGGCGTTTGCCTTTTCTGGAACAGGCTCTGCCGAGGATGCGCACCGTGAGAGACTGCGTCTTTGGGAAAGCACAGATTCCCAGTGCAGTTGTGCCTGTGAATAGGCTGCACGGGGAAGGTGAAGACCAGCAAGAGCTTTCAGGGCTGCCACCTTCCGTGTGGGACAAGGAGCCGGACGTTTGCCTTTTCAGGAACACGCTCTGCCGAGGATGCGCACCGTGAGAGACTGCGTCTTTGGGAAAGCAGAGATTCCCAGTGCTGCTGTGCCTGTGCATAGGCTGCACGGGGAAGGTGAAGACCAGCAAGAGCTTTCAGGGCTGCCACTTTCCCTTTGGGAGAAAGAGCCGGATGTTTCCCTTTTCAGGAATAGGCTCTGCCGAGGATGCGCACCGTGAGATGTTCCTTCTCTGGGCTAGCAGAGATCCCAAAACCTGTTGTGCCTATGAATAGGATGCAGGGGGAAGGTGAAGACCAGCAAGAGCTTTCAGGGCTGCCACCTTCGGTGTGGGACAAGGAGCCGGACGTTTGCCTTTTCGGGAACAATCTCTGCCGAGGATGCGCACCGTGAGAGACTGCTTTTTTGGGAAAGCAGAGATTCCCAGTGCTGCTGTGCCTGTGACTAGGCTGCAGGGGGAAGGTGAAGACCAGCAAGAGCTTTCAGGGCTGCCACCTTCCGTGTGGGACAAGGAGCCGGACGTTTGCCTTTTCGGGAATAGGCTCTGCCGAGGATGCGCACCGTGAGATGTTCCTTCTCTGGGCAAGCCGAGATCCCAATATCTGTTGTGCCTGTGAATAGGCTGCACGGGGAAGGTGAAGACCAGCAAGAGCTTTCAGGGCTGCCACCTTCGGTGTGGGACAAGGAGCCGGACGTTTGCCTTTTCGGGAATAGGCTCTGCCGAGGATGCGCACCGTGAGATGTTCCTTCTCTGGGCAAGCAGAGATCCCAATATCTGTTGTGCCTGTGAATAGGCTGGACGGGGAAGGTGAAGACCAGCAAGAGCTTTCAGGGCTGCCACCTTCCGTGTGGGACAAGGAGCCGGACATTTGCCTTTTCGGGAACAGGCTCTGCCGAGGATGCGCACCGTGAGAGACTGCGTCTTTGGGAAAGCAGAGATTCCCAGTGCTGCTGTGCCTGTGCATAGGCTGCACGGGGAAGGTGAAGACCAGCAAGAGCTTTCAGGGCTGCCACTTTCCCTTTGGGAGAAAGAGCCGGATGTTTCCCTTTTCGGGAATAGGCTCTGCCGAGGATGCGCACCGTGAGATGTTCCTTCTCTGGGCTAGCAGAGATCCCAAAACCTGTTGTGCCTATGAATAGGATGCAGGGGGAAGGTGAAGACCAGCAAGAGCTTTCAGGGCTCCCACCTTCCGTGTGGGACAAGGAGCCGGATGTTTGCCTTTTCGGGAACAGGCTCTGCCAAGGATGCGCACCGTGAGAGGCTGCGTCTTCTGGAAAGCAGAGATTCCGTGTGCTGCTGTGCCTGTGAATAGGCTGCACGGGGAAGGTGAAGACCAGCAAGAGCTTTCAGGGCTGCCACTTTCCCTTTGGGAGAAAGAGCCGGACGTTTGCCTTTTCGGGAATAGGCTCTGCCGAGGATGCGCACCGTGAGATGTTCCTTCTCTGGGCTAGCAGAGATCCCAAAACCTGTTGTGCCTATGAATAGGCTGCAGGGGGAAGGTGAAGACCAGCAACAGCTTTCAGGGCTGCCACCTTCCGTGTGGGACAAGGAGCCGGACGTTTGCCTTTTCGGGAATAGGCTCTGCCGAGGATGCGCACCGTGAGAGGCTGCGTCTCTGGGAAAGCACAGATTCCCAGTGCGGCTGTGCCTGTGAATAGGCTGCACGGGGCAGGTGAAGACCAGCAAGAGCTTTCAGGGCTGCCACCTTCCGTGTGGGACAAGGAGCCGGACGTTTGCCTTTTCAGGAACACGCTCTGCCGAGGATGCGCACCGTGAGAGACTGCGTCTTTGGGAAAGCAGAGATTCCCAGTGTGGCTGTGCCAGTGACTAGGCTGCAGGGGGCAGGTGAAGACCAGCAAGAGCTTTCAGGGCTGCCACTTTCCCTTTGGGAGAAAGAGCCGGATGTTTGCCTTTTCGGGAATAGGCTCTGCCGAGGATGTGCACCGTGAGATGTTCCTTCGCTGGGCTAGCAGAGACCCCAAAACCTGTTATGCCTATGAATAGTCTGCAGGGGGCAGGTGAAGACCAGCAAGAGCTTTCAGAGCTGCCACCTTCGGTGTGGGACAAGGAGCCGGACGTTTGCCTTTTCGGGAATACGCTCTGCCGAGGATGCGCACCGTGAGAGACTGCGTCTTTGGGAAAGCAGAGATTCCCAGTGCTGCTGTGCCTGTGAATAGGCTGCACGGGGAAGGTGAAGACCAGCAAGAGCTTTCAGGGCTGCCACCTTCGGTGTGGGACAAGGAGCCGGACGTTTGCCTTTTCGGGAATAGGCTCTGCCGAGGATGCGCACCGTGAGATGTTCCTTCTCTGGGCAAGCCGAGATCCCAATAGCTGTTGTGCCTGTGCATAGGCTGCACGGGGAAGGTGAAGACCAGCAAGAGCTTTCAGGGCTGCCACCTTCCGTGTGGGACAAGGAGCCGGACGTTTGCCTTTTCGGGAATAGGCTCTGCCGAGGATGCGCACCGTGAGATGTTCCTTCTCTGGGCAAGCAGAGATCCCAATATCTGTTGTGCCTGTGAATAGGCTGGACGGGGAAGGTGAAGACGAGCAACAGCTTTCAGGGCTGCCAACTTCCGTGTGGGACAAGGAGCCGGACGTTTGCCTTTTCGGGAAGAGGCTCTGCCGAGGATGCGCACCGTGAGAGACTGCGTCTTTGGGAAAGCAGAGATTCCCAGTGCTGCTGTGCCTATGAATAGGCTGCACGGGGAAGGTGAAGACCAGCAACAGCTTTCAGGGCTGCCACTTTCCCTTTGGGAGAAAGAGCCGGACGTTTGCCTTTTCGGGAATAGGCTCTGCCGAGGATGCGCACCGTGAGATGTTCCTTCTCTGGGCTAGCAGAGATCCCAAAACCTGTTGTGCCTATGAATAGGATGCAGGGGGAAGGTGAAGACCAGCAAGAGCTTTCAGGGCTGCCACCTTCCGTGTGGGACAAAGAGCCGGACGTTTGCCTTTTCGGGAATAGGCTCTGCCGAGGATGCGCACCGTGAGATGTTCCTTCTCTGGGCAAGCCGAGATCCCAATATCTGTTGTGCCTGTGCATAGGCTGCACGGGGAAGGTGAAGACCAGCAAGAGCTTTCAGGGCTGCCACCTTCCGTGTGGGACAAGGAGCCGGACGTTTGCCTTTTCGGGAATAGGCTCTGCCGAGGATGCGCACCGTGAGATGTTCCTTCTCTGGGCAAGCCGAGATCCCAATATCTGTTGTGCCTGTGCATAGGCTGCACGGGGCAGGTGAAGACCAGCAAGAGCTTTCAGGGCTGCCACCTTCCGTGTGGGACAAGGAGCCGGATGTTTGCCTTTTCGGGAATAGGCTCTGCCGATGATGCGCACCGTGAGATGTTCCTTCTCTGGGCAAGCCGAGATCCCAATATCTGTTGTGCCTGTGAATAGGCTGCACGGGGAAGGTGAAGACCAGCAACAGCTTTCAGGGCTGCCACCTTCGGTGTGGGACAAGGAGCCGGACGTTTGCCTTTTCGGGAATAGGCTCTGCCGAGGCTGCGCACCGTGAGATGTTCCTTCTCTGGGCAAGCACAGATCCCAAAACCTGTTGTGCCTATGAATAGGCTGCAGGGGGAAGGTGAAGACCAGCAAGAGCTTTCAGGGCTGCCACCTTCCTTGTGGGACAAGGAGCCGGACGTTTGCCTTTTCGGGAATAGGCTCTGCCGAGGATGCGCACCGTGAGATGTTCCTTCTCTGGGCAAGCACAGATCCCAAAACCTGTTGTGCCTATGAATAGGCTGCAGGGGGAAGGTGAAGACCAGCAAGAGCTTTCAGGGCTGCCACCTTCGGTGTGGGACAAGGAGCCGGACGTTTGCCTTTTCGGGAACAGGCTCTGCCGAGGATGCGCACCGTGAGATGTTCCTTCTCTGGGCAAGCCGAGATCCCAATATCTGTTGTGCCTGTGAATAGGCTGCACGGGGAAGGTGAAGACCAGCAAGAGCTTTCAGGGCTGCCAACTTCCGTGTGGGACAAGGAGCCGGGCGTTTGCCTTTTCGGGAATAGGGTCTGCCGAGGATGCGCACCATGAGAGGCTGCGTCTTTGGGAAAGCAGAGATTCCCAGTGCGGCTGTGCCTGTGAATAGGCTGCACGGGGAAGGTGAAGACCAGCAAGAGCTTTCAGGGCTGCCACCTTCCGTGTGGGAAAAGGAGCCGGGCGTTTGCCTTTTCGGGAATAGGCTCTGCCGAGCATGCGCACCGTGAGAGACTGCGTCTTTGGGAAAGCACAGATTCCCAGTGCGGCTCTGCCTGTGAATAGGCTGCACGGGGAAGGTGAAGACCAGCAAGAGCTTTCAGGGCTGCCACCTTCCCTTTGGAGAAAGAGCCGGACGTTTGCCTTTTCGGGAACAGGCTCTGCCGAGGATGCGCACCGTGAGATGTTCCTTCTCTGGGCTAGCAGAGATCCCAAAACCTGTTATGCCTATGAATAGGCTGCAGGGGGAAGGTGAAGACCAGCAACAGCTTTCAGGGCTGCCACCTTCCGTGTGGGACAAAGAGCCGGACGTTTGCCTTTTCGTGAATAGGCTCTGCCGAGCATGCGCACCGTGAGAGACTGCGTCTTTGGGAAAGCACAGATTCCCAGTGCAGTTGTGCCTGTGAATAGTCTGCACGGGGCAGGTGAAGACCAGCAAGAGCTTTCAGGGCTGCCACCTTCCGTGTGGGACAAGGAGCCGGACGTTTGCCTTTTCGGGAATAGGCTCTGCCGAGGATGCGCACCGTGAGATGTTCCTTCTCTGGGCAAGCAGAGATCCCAAAACCTGTTATGCCTATGAATAGGCTGCAGGGGGAAGGTGAAGACGAGCAACAGCTTTCAGGGCTGCCACCTTCCGTGTGGGACAAGGAGCCGGACGTTTGCCTTTTCGGGAATAGGCTCTGCCGAGGATGCGCACCGTGAGAGACTGCGTCTTTGGGAAAGCAGAGATTCCCAGTGCTGCTGTGCCTGTGCATAGGCTGCAGGGGGAAGGTGAAGACCAGCAAGAGCTTTCAGGGCTGCCACCTTCTCTGTGGGACAAGGAGCCGGACGTTTGCCTTTTCAGGAACAGGCTCTGCCGAGGATGTGCACCGTTAGAGACTGCGTCTTTGGGAAAGCAGAGATTCCCAGTGTGGCTGTGCCAGTGAATAGGCTGCACGGGGCAGGTGAAGACCAGCAAGAGCTTTCAGGGCTGCCACTTTCCCTTTGGGAGAAAGAGCCGGACGTTTGCCTTTTCGGGAATAGGCTCTGCCGAGGATGCGCACCGTGAGATGTTCCTTCTCTGGGCAAGCACAGATCCCAAAACCTGTTGTGCCTATGAATAGGCTGCAGGGGGAAGGTGAAGACCAGCAAGAGCTTTCAGGGCTGCCACCTTCCGTGTGGGACAAGGAGCCGGACGTTTGCCTTTTCGGGAATAGGCTCTGCCGAGGATGCGCACCGTGAGATGTTCCTTCTCTGGGCAAGCAGAGATCCCAATATCTGTTGTGCCTGTGAATAGGCTGGACGGGGAAGGTGAAGACCAGCAAGAGCTTTCAGGGCTGCCACCTTCGGTGTGGGACAAGGAGCCGGACGTTTGCTTTACGGGAACAGGCTCTGCCGAGGATGCGCACCGTGAGAGACTGCGTCTTTGGGAAAGCAGAGATTCCCAGTGCAGTTGTGCCTGTGAATAGGCTGCACGGGGAAGGTGAAGACCAGCAACAGCTTTCAGGGCTGCTACCTTCCGCGTGGGACAAGGAGACGGACGTTTGCCTTTTCGGGAATAGGCTCTGCCGGGGATGCGCACCGTGAGATGTTCCTTCTCTGGGCAAGCTGAGATCCCAATATGTGTTGTGCCTATGAATAGGCTGCAGGGGGAAGGTGAAGACCAGCAACAGCTTTTAGGGCTGCCACCTTCTGTGTGGGACAAGGAGCCGGACATTTGCCTTTTCGGGAACAGGCTCTGCCGAGGATGCGCACCGTGAGAGGCTGCGTCTTTGGGAAAGCAGAGATTCCCAGTGCTGCTGTGCCTGTGAATAGGCTGGATGGGGAAGGTGAAGACCAGCAAGAGCTTTCAGGGCTGCCACCTTCCGTGTGGGACAAGGAGCCGGACGTTTGACTTTTCAGGAACAGGCTCTGCCGAGGATGCGCACCGTGAGATGTTCCTTCTCTGGGCAAGCAGAGATTCCCAGTGTGGCTGTGCCTATGAATAGGCTGCACGGGGAAGGTGAAGACCAGCAACAGCTTTCAGGGCTGCCACCTTCCGTGTGGGACAAGGAGCCGGATGTTTGCCTTTTCGGGAATAGGCTCTGCCGAGGATGCGCACCGTGAGAGACTGCGTCTTTGGGAAAGCAGAGATTCCCAGTGTGGCTGTGCCAGTGAATAGGCTGCACGAGGCAGGTGAAGACCAGCAAGAGGTTTCAGGTCTGCCACTTTCCCTTTGGGAGAAAGAGCCGGACGTTTGCCTTTTCGGGAATAGGCTCTGCCGAGGATGCGCACCGTGAGATGTTCCTTCTCTGGGCTAGCAGAGATCCCAAAACCTGTTATGCCTATGAATAGGCTGCAGGGGGAAGGTGAAGACCAGCAAGAGCTTTCAGGGCTGCCACATTCCGTGTGGGACAAAGAGACGGACGTTTGCCTTTTCGGGAATAGGCTCTGCCGAGCATGCGCACGGTGAGAGACTGCGTCTTTGGGAAAGCACAGATTCCCAGTGCAGTTGTGCCTGTGAATAGTCTGCACGGGGAAGGTGAAGACCAGCAAGAGCTTTCAGGGCTGCCACCTTCCGTGTGGGACAAAGAGCCGGACGTTTGCTTTTTCGGGAATAGGCTCTGCCGAGGATGCGCACCGTGAGATGTTCCTTCTCTGGGCAAGCCGAGATCCCAATATCTGTTGTGCCTGTGAATAGGCTGCACGGGGAAGGTGAAGACCAGCAAGAGCTTTCAGGGCTGCCACCTTCGGTGTGGGACAAGGAGCCGGACGTTTGCTTTACGGGAACAGGCTCTGCCGAGGATGCGCACCGTGAGAGACTGCGTCTTTGGGAATGCACAGATTCCCAGTGCAGTTGTGCCTGTGAATAGGCTGCACGGGGAAGGTGAAGACCAGCAACAGCTTTCAGGGCTGCTACCTTCCGTGTGGGACAAGGAGCCGGACGTTTGCCTTTTCGGGAATAGGCTCTGCCGAGGATGCGCACCGTGAGATGTTCCTTCTCTGGGCAAGCCGAGATCCCAATATCTGTTGTGCCTGTGAATAGGCTGCAGGGGGAAGGTGAAGACCAGCAAGAGCTTTCAGGGCTGCCACCTTCGGTGTGGGACAAGGAGCCGGACGTTTGCCTTTTCGGGAATAGGCTCTGCCGAGGATGCGCACCGTGAGATGTTCCTTCTCTGGGCAAGCAGAGATCCCAATATCTGTTGTGCCTGTGAATAGGCTGGACGGGGAAGGTGAAGACCAGCAAGAGCTTTCAGGGCTGCCACCTTCGGTGTGGGACAAGGAGCCGGACGTTTGCCTTTTCGGGAATAGGCTCTGCCGAGGATGCTCACCGTGAGATGTTCCTTCTCTGGGCAAGCCGAGATCCCAATATCTGTTGTGCCTATGAATAGGCTGCACGGGGACGGTGAAGACCAGCAAGAGCTTTCAGGGCTGCCAACTTCTGTGTGGGACAAGGAGCCGGACGTTTGCCTTTTCAGGAACAGGCTCTGCCGATGATGCGCACCTTGAGATGTTCCTTCTCTGGGCAAGCAGAGATCCCAATATCTGTTGTGCCTGTGAATAGGCTGCACGGGGACGGTGAAGACCAGCAAGAGCTTTCAGGGCTGCCACCTTCGGTGTGGGAAAAGGAGCCGGACGTTTGCCTTTTCAGGAACAGGCTCTGCCGATGATGCGCACCGTGAGATGTTCCTTCTCTGGGCAAGCCGAGATCCCAATATCTGTTGTGCCTGTGAATAGGCTGCACGGGGAAGGTGAAGACCAGCAAGAGCTTTCAGGGCTGCCACCTTCGGTGTGGGACAAGGAGCCGGGCGTTTGCCTTTTCGGGAATAGGCTCTGCCGAGCATGCGCACCGTGAGAGACTGCGTCTTTGGGAAAGCACAGATTCCCAGTGCAGTTGTGCCTGTGAATAGGCTGCACGGGGCAGGTGAAGACCAGCAACAGCTTTCAGGGCTGCTACGTTCCGTGTGGGACAAGGAGCCGGACGTTTGCCTTTTCGGGAATAGGCTCTGCCGAGGATGCGCACCGTGAGATGTTCCTTCTCTGGGCAAGCAGAGATCCCAATATCTGTTGTGCCTGTGAATAGGCTGCACGGGGAAGGTGAAGACCAGCAAGAGCTTTCAGGGCTGCCACCTTCGGTGTGGGACAAGGAGCCGGACGTTTGCTTTACGGGAACAGGCTCTGCCGAGGATGCGCACCGTGAGAGACTGCGTCTTTGGGAATGCACAGATTCCCAGTGCAGTTGTGCCTGTGAATAGTCTGCACGGGGAAGGTGAAGACCAGCAAGAGCTTTCAGGGCTGCTACCTTCCGTGTGGGACAAGGAGCCGGACGTTTGCCTTTTCGGGAATAGGCTCTGCCGGGGATGCGCACCGTGAGATGTTCCTTCTCTGGGCAAGCTGAGATCCCAATATGTGTTGTGCCTATGAATAGGCTGCACGGGGAAGGTGAAGACCAGCAACAGCTTTCAGGGCTGCCACCTTCTGTGTGGGACAAGGATCCGGACATTTGCCTTTTCGGGAATAGGCTCTGCCGAGGATGCGCACCGTGAGATGTTCCTTCTCTGGGCAAGCCGAGATCCCAATATCTGTTGTGCCTGTGAATAGGCTGCAGGGGGAAGGTGAAGACCAGCAAGAGCTTTCAGGGCTGCCACCTTCGGTGTGGGACAAGGAGCCGGACGTTTGCCTTTTCGGGAATAGGCTCTGCCGAGGATGCGCACCGTGAGATGTTCCTTCTCTGGGCAAGCAGAGATCCCAATATCTGTTGTGCCTGTGAATAGGCTGGACGGGGAAGGTGAAGACCAGCAAGAGCTTTCAGGGCTGCCACCTTCGGTGTGGGACAAGGAGCCGGACGTTTGCCTTTTCGGGAATAGGCTCTGCCGAGGATGCTCACCGTGAGATGTTCCTTCTCTGGGCAAGCCGAGATCCCAATATCTGTTGTGCCTATGAATAGGCTGCACGGGGAAGGTGAAGACCAGCAAGAGCTTTCAGGGCTGCCAACTTCTGTGTGGGACAAGGAGCCGGACGTTTGCCTTTTCAGGAACAGGCTCTGCCAATGATGCGCACCGTGAGATGTTCCTTCTCTGGGCAAGCAGAGATCCCAATATCTGTTGTGCCTGTGAATAGGCTGCACGGGGAAGGTGAAGACCAGCAACAGCTTTCAGGGCTGCCACCTTCCGTGTGGGACAAGGAGCCGGGCGTTTGCCTTTTCGGGAATAGGCTCTGCCGAGCATGCGCACCGTGAGAGACTGCGTCTTTGGGAAAGCACAGATTCCCAGTGCAGTTGTGCCTGTGAATAGGCTGCACGGGGCAGGTGAAGACCAGCAACAGCTTTCAGGGCTGCTACGTTCCGTGTGGGACAAGGAGCCAGACGTTTGCTTTTTCGGGAATAGGCTCTGCCGAGGATGCGCACCGTGAGATGTTCCTTCTCTGGGCAAGCCGAGATCCCAATATCTGTTGTGCCTGTGAATAGGCTGCACGGGGAAGGTGAAGACCAGCAAGAGCTTTCAGGGCTGCCACCTTCGGTGTGGGACAAGGAGCCGGACGTTTGCTTTACGGGAACAGGCTCTGCCGAGGATGCGCACCGTGAGAGACTGCGTCTTTGGGAATGCACAGATTCCCAGTGCAGTTGTGCCTGTGAATAGGCTGCACGGGGAAGGTGAAGACCAGCAACAGCTTTCAGGGCTGCTACCTTCCGTGTGGGACAAGGAGCCGGACGTTTGCCTTTTCGGGAATAGGCTCTGCCGACGATGCGCACCGTGAGATGTTCCTTCTCTGGGCAAGCAGAGATCCCAATATCTGTTGTGCCTATGAATAGGCTGCACGGGGACGGTGAAGACCAGCAAGAGCTTTCAGGGCTGCCAACTTCTGTGTGGGACAAGGAGCCGGACGTTTGCCTTTTCAGGAACAGGCTCTGCCGATGATGCGCACCGTGAGATGTTCCTTCTCTGGGCAAGCCGAGATCCCAATATCTGTTGTGCCTGTGAATAGGCTGCACGGGGAAGGTGAAGACCAGCAAGAGCTTTCAGGGCTGCCACCTTCCGTGTGGGACAAGGAGCCGGATGTTTGCCTTTTCGGGAATAGGCTCTGCCGAGGATGCGCACCGTGAGAGGCTGCGTCTTCGGGAAAGCAGAGATTCCCTGTGCTGCTGTGCCTGTGAATAGGCTGCACGGGGAAGGTGAAGACCAGCAAGAGCTTTCAGGGCTGCCACCTTCCGTGTGGGACAATGAGCCGGACGTTTGCCTTTTCGGGAATAGGCTCTGCCGAGGATGCGCACTGTGAGATGTTCCTTCTCTGGGCAAGCAGAGATCCCAATATCTGTTGTGCCTATGAATAGGCTGCAGGGGGAAGGTGAAGACCAGCAAGAGCTTTCAGGGCTGCCACCTTCGGTGTGGGACAAGGAGCCGGACGTTTGCCTTTTCGGGAACAGGCTCTGCCGAGGATGCGCACCGTGAGAGACTGCGTCTTTGGGAAAGCAGAGATTCCCAGTGTGGCTGTGCCAGTGAATAGGCTGCACGAGGCAGGTGAAGACCAGCAAGAGCTTTCAGGGCTGCCACTTTCCCTTTGGGAGAAAGAGCCGGACGTTTGCCTTTTCGGGAATAGGCTCTGCCGAGGATGCGCACCGTGAGATGTTCCTTCTCTGGGCTAGCAGAGATCCCAAAACCTGTTATGCCTATGAATAGGCTGCAGGGGGAAGGTGAAGACCAGCAAGAGCTTTCAGGGCTGCCACCTTCCTTGTGGGACAAGGAGCCGGACGTTTGCATTTTCGGGAATAGGCTCTGCCGAGCATGCGCACCGTGAGAGACTGCGTCTTTGGGAAAGCACAGATTCCCAGTGCAGTTGTGCCTGTGAATAGTCTGCACGGGGCAGGTGAAGACCAGCAAGAGCTTTCAGGGCTGCCACCTTCCGTGTGGGACAAGGAGCCGGATGTTTGCCTTTTCGGGAATAGGCTCTGCCGAGGATGCGCACCGTGAGAGACTGCGTCTTTGGGAAAGCAGAGATTCCCAGTGTGGCTGTGCCAGTGAATAGGCTGCACGAGGCAGGTGAAGACCAGCAAGAGGTTTCAGGTCTGCCACTTTCCCTTTGGGAGAAAGAGCCGGACGTTTGCCTTTTCGGGAATAGGCTCTGCCGAGGATGCGCACCGTGAGATGTTCCTTCTCTGGGCTAGCAGAGATCCCAAAACCTGTTATGCCTATGAATAGGCTGCAGGGGGAAGGTGAAGACCAGCAAGAGCTTTCAGGGCTGCCACATTCCGTGTGGGACAAAGAGACGGACGTTTGCCTTTTCGGGAATAGGCTCTGCCGAGCATGCGCACGGTGAGAGACTGCGTGTTTGGGAAAGCACAGATTCCCAGTGCAGTTGTGCCTGTGAATAGTCTGCACGGGGCAGGTGAAGACCAGCAAGAGCTTTCAGGGCTGCCACCTTCCGTGTGGGACAAAGAGCCGGACGTTTGCTTTTTCGGGAATAGGCTCTGCCGAGGATGCGCACCGTGAGATGTTCCTTCTCTGGGCAAGCCGAGATCCCAATATCTGTTGTGCCTGTGAATAGGCTGCACGGGGAAGGTGAAGACCAGCAAGAGCTTTTAGGGCTGCCACCTTCGGTGTGGGACAAGGAGCCGGACGTTTGCTTTACGGGAACAGGCTCTGCCGAGGATGCGCACCGTGAGAGACTGCGTCTTTGGGAATGCACAGATTCCCAGTGCAGTTGTGCCTGTGAATAGGCTGCACGGGGAAGGTGAAGACCAGCAACAGCTTTCAGGGCTGCTACCTTCCGTGTGGGACAAGGAGCCGGACGTTTGCCTTTTCGGGAATAGGCTCTGCCGAGGATGCGCACCGTGAGATGTTCCTTCTCTGGGCAAGCAGAGATCCCAATATCTGTTGTGCCTATGAATAGGCTGCACGGGGACGGTGAAGACCAGCAAGAGCTTTCAGGGCTGCCACCTTCGGTGTGGGAAAAGGAGCCGGACGTTTGCCTTTTCAGGAACAGGCTCTGCCGATGATGCGCACCGTGAGATGTTCCTTCTCTGGGCAAGCCGAGATCCCAATATCTGTTGTGCCTGTGAATAGGCTGCACGGGGAAGGTGAAGACCAGCAAGAGCTTTCAGGGCTGCCACCTTCGGTGTGGGACAAGGAGCCGGGCGTTTGCCTTTTCGGGAATAGGCTCTGCCGAGCATGCGCACCGTGAGAGACTGCGTCTTTGGGAAAGCACAGATTCCCAGTGCAGTTGTGCCTGTGAATAGGCTGCACGGGGCAGGTGAAGACCAGCAACAGCTTTCAGGGCTGCTACGTTCCGTGTGGGACAAGGAGCCGGACGTTTGCTTTTTCGGGAATAGGCTCTGCCGAGGATGCGCACCGTGAGATGTTCCTTCTCTGGGCAAGCAGAGATCCCAATATCTGTTGTGCCTGTGAATAGGCTGCACGGGGAAGGTGAAGACCAGCAAGAGCTTTCAGGGCTGCCACCTTCGGTGTGGGACAAGGAGCCGGACGTTTGCTTTACGGGAACAGGCTCTGCCGAGGATGCGCACCGTGAGAGACTTCGTCTTTGGGAATGCACAGATTCCCAGTGCAGTTGTGCCTGTGAATAGTCTGCACGGGGAAGGTGAAGACCAGCAAGAGCTTTCAGGGCTGCTACCTTCCGTGTGGGACAAGGAGCCGGACGTTTGCCTTTTCGGGAATAGGCTCTGCCGGGGATGCGCACCGTGAGATGTTCCTTCTCTGGGCAAGCTGAGATCCCAATATGTGTTGTGCCTATGAATAGGCTGCACGGGGAAGGTGAAGACCAGCAACAGCTTTCAGGGCTGCCACCTTCTGTGTGGGACAAGGATCCGGACATTTGCCTTTTCGGGAATAGGCTCTGCCGAGGATGCGCACCGTGAGATGTTCCTTCTCTGGGCAAGCCGAGATCCCAATATCTGTTGTGCCTGTGAATAGGCTGCAGGGGGAAGGTGAAGACCAGCAAGAGCTTTCAGGGCTGCCACCTTCGGTGTGGGACAAGGAGCCGGACGTTTGCCTTTTCGGGAATAGGCTCTGCCGAGGATGCGCACCGTGAGATGTTCCTTCTCTGGGCAAGCAGAGATCCCAATATCTGTTGTGCCTGTGAATAGGCTGGACGGGGAAGGTGAAGACCAGCAAGAGCTTTCAGGGCTGCCACCTTCGGTGTGGGACAAGGAGCCGGACGTTTGCCTTTTCGGGAATAGGCTCTGCCGAGGATGCTCACCGTGAGATGTTCCTTCTCTGGGCAAGCCGAGATCCCAATATCTGTTGTGCCTATGAATAGGCTGCACGGGGAAGGTGAAGACCAGCAAGAGCTTTCAGGGCTGCCAACTTCTGTGTGGGACAAGGAGCCGGACGTTTGCCTTTTCAGGAACAGGCTCTGCCGATGATGCGCACCGTGAGATGTTCCTTCTCTGGGCAAGCAGAGATCCCAATATCTGTTGTGCCTGTGAATAGGCTGCACGGGGAAGGTGAAGACCAGCAACAGCTTTCAGGGCTGCCACCTTCCGTGTGGGACAAGGAGCCGGGCGTTTGCCTTTTCGGGAATAGGCTCTGCCGAGCATGCGCACCGTGAGAGACTGCGTCTTTGGGAAAGCACAGATTCCCAGTGCAGTTGTGCCTGTGAATAGGCTGCACGGGGCAGGTGAAGACCAGCAACAGCTTTCAGGGCTGCTACGTTCCGTGTGGGACAAGGAGCCAGACGTTTGCTTTTTCGGGAATAGGCTCTGCCGAGGATGCGCACCGTGAGATGTTCCTTCTCTGGGCAAGCCGAGATCCCAATATCTGTTGTGCCTGTGAATAGGCTGCACGGGGAAGGTGAAGACCAGCAAGAGCTTTCAGGGCTGCCACCTTCGGTGTGGGACAAGGAGCCGGACGTTTGCTTTACGGGAACAGGCTCTGCCGAGGATGCGCTCCGTGAGAGACTGCGTCTTTGGGAATGCACAGATTCCCAGTGCAGTTGTGCCTGTGAATAGGCTGCACGGGGAAGGTGAAGACCAGCAACAGCTTTCAGGGCTGCTACCTTCCGTGTGGGACAAGGAGCCGGACGTTTGCCTTTTCGGGAATAGGCTCTGCCGACGATGCGCACCGTGAGATGTTCCTTCTCTGGGCAAGCAGAGATCCCAATATCTGTTGTGCCTATGAATAGGCTGCACGGGGACGGTGAAGACCAGCAAGAGCTTTCAGGGCTGCCAACTTCTGTGTGGGACAAGGAGCCGGACGTTTGCCTTTTCAGGAACAGGCTCTGCCGATGATGCGCACCGTGAGATGTTCCTTCTCTGGGCAAGCCGAGATCCCAATATCTGTTGTGCCTGTGAATAGGCTGCACGGGGAAGGTGAAGACCAGCAAGAGCTTTCAGGGCTGCCACCTTCCGTGTGGGACAAGGAGCCGGATGTTTGCCTTTTCGGGAATAGGCTCTGCCGAGGATGCGCACCGTGAGAGGCTGCGTCTTCGGGAAAGCAGAGATTCCCTGTGCTGCTGTGCCTGTGAATAGGCTGCACGGGGAAGGTGAAGACCAGCAAGAGCTTTCAGGGCTGCCACCTTCCGTGTGGGACAATGAGCCGGACGTTTGCCTTTTCGGGAATAGGCTCTGCTGAGGATGCGCACTGTGAGATGTTCCTTCTCTGGGCAAGCAGAGATCCCAATATCTGTTGTGCCTATGAATAGGCTGCAGGGGGAAGGTGAAGACCAGCAAGAGCTTTCAGGGCTGCCACCTTCGGTGTGGGACAAGGAGCCGGACGTTTGCCTTTTCGGGAACAGGCTCTGCCGAGGATGCGCACCGTGAGAGACTGCGTCTTTGGGAAAGCAGAGATTCCCAGTGTGGCTGTGCCAGTGAATAGGCTGCACGAGGCAGGTGAAGACCAGCAAGAGCTTTCAGGGCTGCCACTTTCCCTTTGGGAGAAAGAGCCGGACGTTTGCCTTTTCGGGAATAGGCTCTGCCGAGGATGCGCACCGTGAGATGTTCCTTCTCTGGGCTAGCAGAGATCCCAAAACCTGTTATGCCTATGAATAGGCTGCAGGGGGAAGGTGAAGACCAGCAAGAGCTTTCAGGGCTGCCACCTTCCTTGTGGGACAAGGAGCCGGACGTTTGCATTTTCGGGAATAGGCTCTGCCGAGCATGCGCACCGTGAGAGACTGCGTCTTTGGGAAAGCACAGATTCCCAGTGCAGTTGTGCCTGTGAATAGTCTGCACGGGGCAGGTGAAGACCAGCAAGAGCTTTCAGGGCTGCCACCTTCCGTGTGGGACAAGGAGCCGGATGTTTGCCCTTTCGGGAATAGGCTCTGCCGATGATGCGCACCGTGAGATGTTCCTTCTCTGGGCAAGCCGAGATCCCAATATCTGTTGTGCCTGTGAATAGGCTGCAGGGGGAAGGTGAAGACCAGCAAGAGCTTTCAGGGCTGCCACCTTCGGTGTGGGACAAGGAGCCGGACGTTTGCCTTTTCGGGAATAGGCTCTGCCGAGGATGCGCACCGTGAGCTGTTCCTTCTCTGGGCAAGCCGAGATCCCAATATCTGTTGTGCCTGTGAATAGGCTGCAGGGGGAAGGTGAAGACCAGCAAGAGCTTTCAGGGCTGCCACCTTCCGTGTGGGACAAGGAGCCGGACGTTTGCCTCTTCGGGAATAGGCTCTGCCGAGGATGCGCACCGTGAGATGTTCCTTCTCTGGGCAAGCCGAGATCCCAATATCTGTTGTGCCTGTGCATAGGCTGCACGGGGAAGGTGAAGACCAGCAAGAGCTTTCAGGGCTGCCACTTTCCCTTTGGGAGAAAGAGCCGGACGTTTGCCTTTTCGGAAATAGGCTCTGCCGAGGATGCGCACTGTGAGAGACTGCGTCTTTGGGAAAGCAGAGATTCCCAGTGCTGCTGTGCCTGTGCATAGGCTGCACGGGGCAGGTGAAGACCAGCAAGAGCTTTCAGGGCTGCCGCCTTCTGTGTGGGACAAGGAGCCGGACGTTTGCCTTTTCGGGAAGAGGCTCTGCCAAGGATGCGCACCATGAGAGAGTGCGTCTTTGGGAAAGCAGAGATTCCCAGTGTGGCTGTGCCAGTGAATAGGCTGCACGGGGCAGGTGAAGACCAGCAAGAGCTTTCAGGGCTGCCACTTTCCCTTTGGGAGAAAGTGCCGAACGTTTGCCTTTTCGGGAAGAGGCTCTGCCGAGGATGCGCACCGTGAGATGTTCCTTCTCTGGGCAAGCAGAGATTCCCAATACCTGTTGTGCCTGTGAATAGGCTGCACGGGGAAGGTGAATATCAGCAAGAGCTTTCAGGGCTGCCACCTTCCGTGTGGCGCAAGGAGCCGGACGTTTGCCTTTTCGGGAATAGGCTCTGCCGAGGATGCGCACCGTGAGAGACTGCGTCTTTGGGAAAGCACAGATTCCCAGTGCAGTTGTGTCTGTGAATAGTCTGCACGGGGAAGGTGAAGACCAGCAAGAGCTTTCAGGGCTGCCACCTTCCGTGTGGGACAAGGAGCCGGACGTTTGCCTTTTCGGGAATAGGCTCTGCCGAGGATGCGCACCGTGAGATGTTCCTTCTCTGGGCAAGCAGAGATCCCAAAAACTGTTGTGCCTGTGAATAGGCTGCAGGGGGAAGGTGAAGACCAGCAAGAGCTTTCAGGGCTGCCACTTTCCCTTTGGGAGAAGAGCCGGACGTTTCCCTTTTCGAGAATAGGCTCTGCCGAGGATGCGCACCGTGAGAGACTGACTCTTTGGGAAAGCACAGATTCCAAGTGCAGTTGTGCCTGTGCATAGGCTGCACAGGGAAGGTGAAGACCAGCAAGAGCTTTCAGGGCTGCCACCTTCCGTGTGGGACAAGGAGCCGGACGTTTGCCTTTTCGGGAATAGGCTCTGCCGAGGATGCGCACCGTGAGATGTTCGTTCTCTGGGCAAGCCGAGATCCCAATATCTGTTGTGCCTGTGCATAGGCTGCACGGGGAAGGTGAAGACCAGCAAGAGCTTTCAGGGCTGCCACTTTCCCTTTGGGAGAAAGAGCCGGACGTTTGCCTTTTCGGAAATAGGCTCTGCCGAGGATGCGCACTGTGAGAGACTGCGTCTTTGGGAAAGCAGAGATTCCCAGTGCTGCTGTGCCTGTGCATAGGCTGCACGGGGCAGGTGAAGACCAGCAAGAGCTTTCAGGGCTGCCGCCTTCTGTGTGGGACAAGGAGCCGGACGTTTGCCTTTTCAGGAACAGGCTCTGCCAAGGATGCGCACCGTGAGAGACTGCGTCTTTGGGAAAGCAGAGATTCCCAGTGTGGCTGTGCCAGTGAATAGGCTGCACGGGGCAGGTGAAGACCAGCAAGAGCTTTCAGGGCTGCCACTTTCCCTTTGGGAGAAAGTGCCGAACGTTTGCCTTTTCGGGAAGAGGCTCTGCCGAGGATGCGCACCGTGAGATGTTCCTTCTCTGGGCAAGCAGAGATTCCCAATACCTGTTGTGCCTGTGAATAGGCTGCACGGGGAAGGTGAATATCAGCAAGAGCTTTCAGGGCTGCCACCTTCCGTGTGGCGCAAGGAGCCGGACGTTTGCCTTTTCGGGAATAGGCTCTGCCGAGGATGCGCACCGTGAGAGACTGCGTCTTTGGGAAAGCACAGATTCCCAGTGCAGTTGTGTCTGTGAATAGTCTGCACGGGGAAGGTGAAGACCAGCAAGAGCTTTCAGGGCTGCCACCTTCCGTGTGGGACAAGGAGCCGGACGTTTGCCTTTTCAGGAATAGGCTCTGCCGAGGATGCGCACCGTGAGATGTTCCTTCTCTGGGCAAGCAGAGATCCCAAAAACTGTTGTGCCTGTGAATAGGCTGCAGGGGGAAGGTGAAGACCAGCAAGAGCTTTCAGGGCTGCCACTTTCCCTTTGGGAGAAGAGCCGGACGTTTCCCTTTTCGAGAATAGGCTCTGCCGAGGATGCGCACCGTGAGAGACTGCCTCTTTGGGAAAGCACAGATTCCAAGTGCAGTTGTGCCTGTGCATAGTCTGCACGGGGAAGGTGAAGACCAGCAAGAGCTTTCAGGGCTGCCACCTTCCGTGTGGGACAAGGAGCCGGACGTTTGCCTTTTCGCGAATAGGCTCTGCCGAGGATGCGCACCGTGAGATGTTCGTTCTCTGGGCAAGCCGAGATCCCAATATCTGTTGTGCCTGTGAATAGGCTGGATGGGGAAGGTGAAGACCAGCAAGAGCTTTCAGGGCTGCCACCTTCCGTGTGGGACAAGGAGCCGGACGTTTGCCTTTTCGGGAATAGGCTCTGCCGAGGATGCGCACCGTGAGATGTTCCTTCTGTGGGCAAGCCGAGATCCCAATATCTGTTGTGCCTGTGCATAGGCTGCAGGGGGAAGGTGAAGACCAGCAAGAGCTTTCAGGGCTGCCACCTTCCGTGTGGGACAAGGAGCCGGACGTTTGCCTTTTCGGGAATAGGCTCTGCCGAGGATGCGCACCGTGAGATGTTCCTTCTCTGGGCAAGCAGAGATCCCAATATCTGTTGTGCCTGTGCATAGGCTGCAGGGGGAAGGTGAAGACCAGCAAGAGCTTTCAGGGCTGCCACCTTCCGTGTGGGACAAGGAGCCGGACATTTGCCTTTTCGGGAATACGCTCTGCCGAGGATGCGCACCGTGAGAGAGTGCGTCTTTGGGAAAGCAGAGATTCCCATTGCAGTTGTGCCTGTGAATAGGCTGCACGGGGAAGGTGAAGACCAGCAAGAGCTTTCAGGGCTGCCACCTTCTCTGTGGGACAAGGAGACGGACGTTTGCCTTTTCGGGAACAGGCTCTGCCGAGGATGTGCACCGTTAGAGACTGCGTCTTTGGGAAAGCACAGATTCCCAGTGTGGCTGTGCCAGTGAATAGGCTGCACGGGGCAGGTGAAGACCAGCAAGAGCTTTCAGGGCTGCCACTTTCCCTTTGGGAGAAAGTGCCGAACGTTTGCCTTTTCGGGAATAGGCTCTGCCGAGGATGCGCACCGTGAGATGTTCCTTCTCTGGGCAAGCCGAGATCCCAATATCTGTTGTGCCTGTGAATAGGCTGCAGGGGGAAGGTGAAGACCAGCAAGAGCTTTCAGGGCTGCCACCTTCGGTGTGGGACAAGGAGCCGGACGTTTGCCTTTTCGGGAATAGGCTCTGCCGAGGATGCGCACCGTGAGATGTTCCTTCTCTGGGCAAGCAGAGATCCCAATATCTGTTGTGCCTGTGAATAGGCTGGACGGGGAAGGTGAAGACCAGCAAGAGCTTTCAGGGCTGCCACCTTCGGTGTGGGACAAGGAGCCGGACGTTTGCCTTTTCGGGAATAGGCTCTGCCGAGGATGCTCACCGTGAGATGTTCCTTCTCTGGGCAAGCCGAGATCCCAATATCTGTTGTGCCTATGAATAGGCTGCACGGGGAAGGTGAAGACCAGCAAGAGCTTTCAGGGCTGCCAACTTCTGTGTGGGACAAGGAGCCGGACGTTTGCCTTTTCAGGAACAGGCTCTGCCGATGATGCGCACCGTGAGATGTTCCTTCTCTGGGCAAGCAGAGATCCCAATATCTGTTGTGCCTGTGAATAGGCTGCACGGGGAAGGTGAAGACCAGCAACAGCTTTCAGGGCTGCCACCTTCCGTGTGGGACAAGGAGCCGGGCGTTTGCCTTTTCGGGAATAGGCTCTGCCGAGCATGCGCACCGTGAGAGACTGCGTCTTTGGGAAAGCACAGATTCCCAGTGCAGTTGTGCCTGTGAATAGGCTGCACGGGGCAGGTGAAGACCAGCAACAGCTTTCAGGGCTGCTACGTTCCGTGTGGGACAAGGAGCCAGACGTTTGCTTTTTCGGGAATAGGCTCTGCCGAGGATGCGCACCGTGAGATGTTCCTTCTCTGGGCAAGCCGAGATCCCAATATCTGTTGTGCCTGTGAATAGGCTGCACGGGGAAGGTGAAGACCAGCAAGAGCTTTCAGGGCTGCCACCTTCGGTGTGGGACAAGGAGCCGGACGTTTGCTTTACGGGAACAGGCTCTGCCGAGGATGCGCTCCGTGAGAGACTGCGTCTTTGGGAATGCACAGATTCCCAGTGCAGTTGTGCCTGTGAATAGGCTGCACGGGGAAGGTGAAGACCAGCAACAGCTTTCAGGGCTGCTACCTTCCGTGTGGGACAAGGAGCCGGACGTTTGCCTTTTCGGGAATAGGCTCTGCCGACGATGCGCACCGTGAGATGTTCCTTCTCTGGGCAAGCAGAGATCCCAATATCTGTTGTGCCTATGAATAGGCTGCACGGGGACGGTGAAGACCAGCAAGAGCTTTCAGGGCTGCCAACTTCTGTGTGGGACAAGGAGCCGGACGTTTGCCTTTTCAGGAACAGGCTCTGCCGATGATGCGCACCGTGAGATGTTCCTTCTCTGGGCAAGCCGAGATCCCAATATCTGTTGTGCCTGTGAATAGGCTGCACGGGGAAGGTGAAGACCAGCAAGAGCTTTCAGGGCTGCCACCTTCCGTGTGGGACAAGGAGCCGGATGTTTGCCTTTTCGGGAATAGGCTCTGCCGAGGATGCGCACCGTGAGAGGCTGCGTCTTCGGGAAAGCAGAGATTCCCTGTGCTGCTGTGCCTGTGAATAGGCTGCACGGGGAAGGTGAAGACCAGCAAGAGCTTTCAGGGCTGCCACCTTCCGTGTGGGACAATGAGCCGGACGTTTGCCTTTTCGGGAATAGGCTCTGCTGAGGATGCGCACTGTGAGATGTTCCTTCTCTGGGCAAGCAGAGATCCCAATATCTGTTGTGCCTATGAATAGGCTGCAGGGGGAAGGTGAAGACCAGCAAGAGCTTTCAGGGCTGCCACCTTCGGTGTGGGACAAGGAGCCGGACGTTTGCCTTTTCGGGAACAGGCTCTGCCGAGGATGCGCACCGTGAGAGACTGCGTCTTTGGGAAAGCAGAGATTCCCAGTGTGGCTGTGCCAGTGAATAGGCTGCACGAGGCAGGTGAAGACCAGCAAGAGCTTTCAGGGCTGCCACTTTCCCTTTGGGAGAAAGAGCCGGACGTTTGCCTTTTCGGGAATAGGCTCTGCCGAGGATGCGCACCGTGAGATGTTCCTTCTCTGGGCTAGCAGAGATCCCAAAACCTGTTATGCCTATGAATAGGCTGCAGGGGGAAGGTGAAGACCAGCAAGAGCTTTCAGGGCTGCCACCTTCCTTGTGGGACAAGGAGCCGGACGTTTGCATTTTCGGGAATAGGCTCTGCCGAGCATGCGCACCGTGAGAGACTGCGTCTTTGGGAAAGCACAGATTCCCAGTGCAGTTGTGCCTGTGAATAGTCTGCACGGGGCAGGTGAAGACCAGCAAGAGCTTTCAGGGCTGCCACCTTCCGTGTGGGACAAGGAGCCGGATGTTTGCCCTTTCGGGAATAGGCTCTGCCGATGATGCGCACCGTGAGATGTTCCTTCTCTGGGCAAGCCGAGATCCCAATATCTGTTGTGCCTGTGAATAGGCTGCAGGGGGAAGGTGAAGACCAGCAAGAGCTTTCAGGGCTGCCACCTTCGGTGTGGGACAAGGAGCCGGACGTTTGCCTTTTCGGGAATAGGCTCTGCCGAGGATGCGCACCGTGAGCTGTTCCTTCTCTGGGCAAGCCGAGATCCCAATATCTGTTGTGCCTGTGAATAGGCTGCAGGGGGAAGGTGAAGACCAGCAAGAGCTTTCAGGGCTGCCACCTTCCGTGTGGGACAAGGAGCCGGACGTTTGCCTCTTCGGGAATAGGCTCTGCCGAGGATGCGCACCGTGAGATGTTCCTTCTCTGGGCAAGCCGAGATCCCAATATCTGTTGTGCCTGTGCATAGGCTGCACGGGGAAGGTGAAGACCAGCAAGAGCTTTCAGGGCTGCCACTTTCCCTTTGGGAGAAAGAGCCGGACGTTTGCCTTTTCGGAAATAGGCTCTGCCGAGGATGCGCACTGTGAGAGACTGCGTCTTTGGGAAAGCAGAGATTCCCAGTGCTGCTGTGCCTGTGCATAGGCTGCACGGGGCAGGTGAAGACCAGCAAGAGCTTTCAGGGCTGCCGCCTTCTGTGTGGGACAAGGAGCCGGACGTTTGCCTTTTCGGGAAGAGGCTCTGCCAAGGATGCGCACCATGAGAGAGTGCGTCTTTGGGAAAGCAGAGATTCCCAGTGTGGCTGTGCCAGTGAATAGGCTGCACGGGGCAGGTGAAGACCAGCAAGAGCTTTCAGGGCTGCCACTTTCCCTTTGGGAGAAAGTGCCGAACGTTTGCCTTTTCGGGAAGAGGCTCTGCCGAGGATGCGCACCGTGAGATGTTCCTTCTCTGGGCAAGCAGAGATTCCCAATACCTGTTGTGCCTGTGAATAGGCTGCACGGGGAAGGTGAATATCAGCAAGAGCTTTCAGGGCTGCCACCTTCCGTGTGGCGCAAGGAGCCGGACGTTTGCCTTTTCGGGAATAGGCTCTGCCGAGGATGCGCACCGTGAGAGACTGCGTCTTTGGGAAAGCACAGATTCCCAGTGCAGTTGTGTCTGTGAATAGTCTGCACGGGGAAGGTGAAGACCAGCAAGAGCTTTCAGGGCTGCCACCTTCCGTGTGGGACAAGGAGCCGGACGTTTGCCTTTTCGGGAATAGGCTCTGCCGAGGATGCGCACCGTGAGATGTTCCTTCTCTGGGCAAGCAGAGATCCCAAAAACTGTTGTGCCTGTGAATAGGCTGCAGGGGGAAGGTGAAGACCAGCAAGAGCTTTCAGGGCTGCCACTTTCCCTTTGGGAGAAGAGCCGGACGTTTCCCTTTTCGAGAATAGGCTCTGCCGAGGATGCGCACCGTGAGAGACTGACTCTTTGGGAAAGCACAGATTCCAAGTGCAGTTGTGCCTGTGCATAGGCTGCACAGGGAAGGTGAAGACCAGCAAGAGCTTTCAGGGCTGCCACCTTCCGTGTGGGACAAGGAGCCGGACGTTTGCCTTTTCGGGAATAGGCTCTGCCGAGGATGCGCACCGTGAGATGTTCGTTCTCTGGGCAAGCCGAGATCCCAATATCTGTTGTGCCTGTGCATAGGCTGCACGGGGAAGGTGAAGACCAGCAAGAGCTTTCAGGGCTGCCACTTTCCCTTTGGGAGAAAGAGCCGGACGTTTGCCTTTTCGGAAATAGGCTCTGCCGAGGATGCGCACTGTGAGAGACTGCGTCTTTGGGAAAGCAGAGATTCCCAGTGCTGCTGTGCCTGTGCATAGGCTGCACGGGGCAGGTGAAGACCAGCAAGAGCTTTCAGGGCTGCCGCCTTCTGTGTGGGACAAGGAGCCGGACGTTTGCCTTTTCAGGAACAGGCTCTGCCAAGGATGCGCACCGTGAGAGACTGCGTCTTTGGGAAAGCAGAGATTCCCAGTGTGGCTGTGCCAGTGAATAGGCTGCACGGGGCAGGTGAAGACCAGCAAGAGCTTTCAGGGCTGCCACTTTCCCTTTGGGAGAAAGTGCCGAACGTTTGCCTTTTCGGGAAGAGGCTCTGCCGAGGATGCGCACCGTGAGATGTTCCTTCTCTGGGCAAGCAGAGATTCCCAATACCTGTTGTGCCTGTGAATAGGCTGCACGGGGAAGGTGAATATCAGCAAGAGCTTTCAGGGCTGCCACCTTCCGTGTGGCGCAAGGAGCCGGACGTTTGCCTTTTCGGGAATAGGCTCTGCCGAGGATGCGCACCGTGAGAGACTGCGTCTTTGGGAAAGCACAGATTCCCAGTGCAGTTGTGTCTGTGAATAGTCTGCACGGGGAAGGTGAAGACCAGCAAGAGCTTTCAGGGCTGCCACCTTCCGTGTGGGACAAGGAGCCGGACGTTTGCCTTTTCAGGAATAGGCTCTGCCGAGGATGCGCACCGTGAGATGTTCCTTCTCTGGGCAAGCAGAGATCCCAAAAACTGTTGTGCCTGTGAATAGGCTGCAGGGGGAAGGTGAAGACCAGCAAGAGCTTTCAGGGCTGCCACTTTCCCTTTGGGAGAAGAGCCGGACGTTTCCCTTTTCGAGAATAGGCTCTGCCGAGGATGCGCACCGTGAGAGACTGCCTCTTTGGGAAAGCACAGATTCCAAGTGCAGTTGTGCCTGTGCATAGTCTGCACGGGGAAGGTGAAGACCAGCAAGAGCTTTCAGGGCTGCCACCTTCCGTGTGGGACAAGGAGCCGGACGTTTGCCTTTTCGCGAATAGGCTCTGCCGAGGATGCGCACCGTGAGATGTTCGTTCTCTGGGCAAGCCGAGATCCCAATATCTGTTGTGCCTGTGAATAGGCTGGATGGGGAAGGTGAAGACCAGCAAGAGCTTTCAGGGCTGCCACCTTCCGTGTGGGACAAGGAGCCGGACGTTTGCCTTTTCGGGAATAGGCTCTGCCGAGGATGCGCACCGTGAGATGTTCCTTCTGTGGGCAAGCCGAGATCCCAATATCTGTTGTGCCTGTGCATAGGCTGCAGGGGGAAGGTGAAGACCAGCAAGAGCTTTCAGGGCTGCCACCTTCCGTGTGGGACAAGGAGCCGGACGTTTGCCTTTTCGGGAATAGGCTCTGCCGAGGATGCGCACCGTGAGATGTTCCTTCTCTGGGCAAGCAGAGATCCCAATATCTGTTGTGCCTGTGCATAGGCTGCAGGGGGAAGGTGAAGACCAGCAAGAGCTTTCAGGGCTGCCACCTTCCGTGTGGGACAAGGAGCCGGACATTTGCCTTTTCGGGAATACGCTCTGCCGAGGATGCGCACCGTGAGAGAGTGCGTCTTTGGGAAAGCAGAGATTCCCATTGCAGTTGTGCCTGTGAATAGGCTGCACGGGGAAGGTGAAGACCAGCAAGAGCTTTCAGGGCTGCCACCTTCTCTGTGGGACAAGGAGACGGACGTTTGCCTTTTCGGGAACAGGCTCTGCCGAGGATGTGCACCGTTAGAGACTGCGTCTTTGGGAAAGCACAGATTCCCAGTGTGGCTGTGCCAGTGAATAGGCTGCACGGGGCAGGTGAAGACCAGCAAGAGCTTTCAGGGCTGCCACTTTCCCTTTGGGAGAAAGTGCCGAACGTTTGCCTTTTCGGGAATAGGCTCTGCCGAGGATGCGCACCGTGAGATGTTCCTTCTCTGGGCAAGCCGAGATCCCAATATCTGTTGTGCCTGTGCATAGGCTGCACGGGGAAGGTGAAGACCAGCAAGAGCTTTCAGGGCTGCCACTTTCCCTTTGGGAGAAAGAGCCGGACGTTTGCCTTTTCGGGAATAGGCTCTGCCGAGGATGCGCACCGTGAGAGACTGCGTCTTTGGGAAAGCAGAGATTCCCAGTGCTGCTGTGCCTGTGCATGGGCTGCAGGGGGAAGGTGAAGACCAGCAAGAGCTTTCAGGGCTGCCACCTTCGGTGTGGGACAAGGAGCCGGACGTTTGCCTTTTCGGGAATAGGCTCTGCCGAGGATGCGCACCGTGAGATGTTCCTTCTCTGGGCAAGCAGAGATCCCAATATCTGTTGTGCCTGTGAATAGGCTGGACGGGGAAGGTGAAGACCAGCAAGAGCTTTCAGGGCTGCCACCTTCGGTGTGGGACAAGGAGCCGGACGTTTGCCTTTTCGGGAATAGGCTCTGCCGAGGATGCTCACCGTGAGATGTTCCTTCTCTGGGCAAGCCGAGATCCCAATATCTGTTGTGCCTATGAATAGGCTGCACGGGGAAGGTGAAGACCAGCAAGAGCTTTCAGGGCTGCCAACTTCTGTGTGGGACAAGGAGCCGGACGTTTGCCTTTTCAGGAACAGGCTCTGCCGATGATGCGCACCGTGAGATGTTCCTTCTCTGGGCAAGCAGAGATCCCAATATCTGTTGTGCCTGTGAATAGGCTGCACGGGGAAGGTGAAGACCAGCAACAGCTTTCAGGGCTGCCACCTTCCGTGTGGGACAAGGAGCCGGGCGTTTGCCTTTTCGGGAATAGGCTCTGCCGAGCATGCGCACCGTGAGAGACTGCGTCTTTGGGAAAGCACAGATTCCCAGTGCAGTTGTGCCTGTGAATAGGCTGCACGGGGCAGGTGAAGACCAGCAACAGCTTTCAGGGCTGCTACGTTCCGTGTGGGACAAGGAGCCAGACGTTTGCTTTTTCGGGAATAGGCTCTGCCGAGGATGCGCACCGTGAGATGTTCCTTCTCTGGGCAAGCCGAGATCCCAATATCTGTTGTGCCTGTGAATAGGCTGCACGGGGAAGGTGAAGACCAGCAAGAGCTTTCAGGGCTGCCACCTTCGGTGTGGGACAAGGAGCCGGACGTTTGCTTTACGGGAACAGGCTCTGCCGAGGATGCGCACCGTGAGAGACTGCGTCTTTGGGAATGCACAGATTCCCAGTGCAGTTGTGCCTGTGAATAGGCTGCACGGGGAAGGTGAAGACCAGCAACAGCTTTCAGGGCTGCTACCTTCCGTGTGGGACAAGGAGCCGGACGTTTGCCTTTTCGGGAATAGGCTCTGCCGACGATGCGCACCGTGAGATGTTCCTTCTCTGGGCAAGCAGAGATCCCAATATCTGTTGTGCCTATGAATAGGCTGCACGGGGACGGTGAAGACCAGCAAGAGCTTTCAGGGCTGCCAACTTCTGTGTGGGACAAGGAGCCGGACGTTTGCCTTTTCAGGAACAGGCTCTGCCGATGATGCGCACCGTGAGATGTTCCTTCTCTGGGCAAGCCGAGATCCCAATATCTGTTGTGCCTGTGAATAGGCTGCACGGGGAAGGTGAAGACCAGCAAGAGCTTTCAGGGCTGCCACCTTCCGTGTGGGACAAGGAGCCGGATGTTTGCCTTTTCGGGAATAGGCTCTGCCGAGGATGCGCACCGTGAGAGGCTGCGTCTTCGGGAAAGCAGAGATTCCCTGTGCTGCTGTGCCTGTGAATAGGCTGCACGGGGAAGGTGAAGACCAGCAAGAGCTTTCAGGGCTGCCACCTTCCGTGTGGGACAATGAGCCGGACGTTTGCCTTTTCGGGAATAGGCTCTGCTGAGGATGCGCACTGTGAGATGTTCCTTCTCTGGGCAAGCAGAGATCCCAATATCTGTTGTGCCTATGAATAGGCTGCAGGGGGAAGGTGAAGACCAGCAAGAGCTTTCAGGGCTGCCACCTTCGGTGTGGGACAAGGAGCCGGACGTTTGCCTTTTCGGGAACAGGCTCTGCCGAGGATGCGCACCGTGAGAGACTGCGTCTTTGGGAAAGCAGAGATTCCCAGTGTGGCTGTGCCAGTGAATAGGCTGCACGAGGCAGGTGAAGACCAGCAAGAGCTTTCAGGGCTGCCACTTTCCCTTTGGGAGAAAGAGCCGGACGTTTGCCTTTTCGGGAATAGGCTCTGCCGAGGATGCGCACCGTGAGATGTTCCTTCTCTGGGCTAGCAGAGATCCCAAAACCTGTTATGCCTATGAATAGGCTGCAGGGGGAAGGTGAAGACCAGCAAGAGCTTTCAGGGCTGCCACCTTCCTTGTGGGACAAGGAGCCGGACGTTTGCATTTTCGGGAATAGGCTCTGCCGAGCATGCGCACCGTGAGAGACTGCGTCTTTGGGAAAGCACAGATTCCCAGTGCAGTTGTGCCTGTGAATAGTCTGCACGGGGCAGGTGAAGACCAGCAAGAGCTTTCAGGGCTGCCACCTTCCGTGTGGGACAAGGAGCCGGATGTTTGCCTTTTCGGGAATAGGCTCTGCCGATGATGCGCACCGTGAGATGTTCCTTCTCTGGGCAAGCCGAGATCCCAATATCTGTTGTGCCTGTGAATAGGCTGCAGGGGGAAGGTGAAGACCAGCAAGAGCTTTCAGGGCTGCCACCTTCGGTGTGGGACAAGGAGCCGGACGTTTGCCTTTTCGGGAATAGGCTCTGCCGAGGATGCGCACCGTGAGCTGTTCCTTCTCTGGGCAAGCCGAGATCCCAATATCTGTTGTGCCTGTGAATAGGCTGGACGGGGAAGGTGAAGACCAGCAAGAGCTTTCAGGGCTGCCACCTTCGGTGTGGGACAAGGAGCCGGACGTTTGCCTTTTCGGGAATAGGCTCTGCCGAGGATGCGCACCGTGAGATGTTCCTTCTCTGGGCAAGCAGAGATCCCAATATCTGTTGTGCCTATGAATAGGCTGCACGGGGAAGGTGAAGACCAGCAAGAGCTTTCAGGGCTGCCACCTTCCGTGTGGGACAAGGAGCCGGACGTTTGCCTCTTCGGGAATAGGCTCTGCCGAGGATGCGCACCGTGAGATGTTCCTTCTCTGGGCAAGCCGAGATCCCAATATCTGTTGTGCCTGTGCATAGGCTGCACGGGGAAGGTGAAGACCAGCAAGAGCTTTCAGGGCTGCCACTTTCCCTTTGGGAGAAAGAGCCGGACGTTTGCCTTTTCGGAAATAGGCTCTGCCGAGGATGCGCACTGTGAGAGACTGCGTCTTTGGGAAAGCAGAGATTCCCAGTGCTGCTGTGCCTGTGCATAGGCTGCACGGGGCAGGTGAAGACCAGCAAGAGCTTTCAGGGCTGCCGCCTTCTGTGTGGGACAAGGAGCCGGACGTTTGCCTTTTCGGGAAGAGGCTCTGCCAAGGATGCGCACCGTGAGAGAGTGCGTCTTTGGGAAAGCAGAGATTCCCAGTGTGGCTGTGCCAGTGAATAGGCTGCACGGGGCAGGTGAAGACCAGCAAGAGCTTTCAGGGCTGCCACTTTCCCTTTGGGAGAAAGTGCCGAACGTTTGCCTTTTCGGGAAGAGGCTCTGCCGAGGATGCGCACCGTGAGATGTTCCTTCTCTGGGCAAGCAGAGATTCCCAATACCTGTTGTGCCTGTGAATAGGCTGCACGGGGAAGGTGAATATCAGCAAGAGCTTTCAGGGCTGCCACCTTCCGTGTGGCGCAAGGAGCCGGACGTTTGCCTTTTCGGGAATAGGCTCTGCCGAGGATGCGCACCGTGAGAGACTGCGTCTTTGGGAAAGCACAGATTCCCAGTGCAGTTGTGTCTGTGAATAGTCTGCACGGGGAAGGTGAAGACCAGCAAGAGCTTTCAGGGCTGCCACCTTCCGTGTGGGACAAGGAGCCGGACGTTTGCCTTTTCGGGAATAGGCTCTGCCGAGGATGCGCACCGTGAGATGTTCCTTCTCTGGGCAAGCAGAGATCCCAAAAACTGTTGTGCCTGTGAATAGGCTGCAGGGGGAAGGTGAAGACCAGCAAGAGCTTTCAGGGCTGCCACTTTCCCTTTGGGAGAAGAGCCGGACGTTTCCCTTTTCGAGAATAGGCTCTGCCGAGGATGCGCACCGTGAGAGACTGCCTCTTTGGGAAAGCACAGATTCCAAGTGCAGTTGTGCCTGTGCATAGGCTGCACAGGGAAGGTGAAGACCAGCAAGAGCTTTCAGGGCTGCCACCTTCCGTGTGGGACAAGGAGCCGGACGTTTGCCTTTTCGGGAATAGGCTCTGCCGAGGATGCGCACCGTGAGATGTTCGTTCTCTGGGCAAGCCGAGATCCCAATATCTGTTGTGCCTGTGCATAGGCTGCACGGGGAAGGTGAAGACCAGCAAGAGCTTTCAGGGCTGCCACTTTCCCTTTGGGAGAAAGAGCCGGACGTTTGCCTTTTCGGAAATAGGCTCTGCCGAGGATGCGCACTGTGAGAGACTGCGTCTTTGGGAAAGCAGAGATTCCCAGTGCTGCTGTGCCTGTGCATAGGCTGCACGGGGCAGGTGAAGACCAGCAAGAGCTTTCAGGGCTGCCGCCTTCTGTGTGGGACAAGGAGCCGGACGTTTGCCTTTTCAGGAACAGGCTCTGCCAAGGATGCGCACCGTGAGAGACTGCGTCTTTGGGAAAGCAGAGATTCCCAGTGTGGCTGTGCCAGTGAATAGGCTGCACGGGGCAGGTGAAGACCAGCAAGAGCTTTCAGGGCTGCCACTTTCCCTTTGGGAGAAAGTGCCGAACGTTTGCCTTTTCGGGAAGAGGCTCTGCCGAGGATGCGCACCGTGAGATGTTCCTTCTCTGGGCAAGCAGAGATTCCCAATACCTGTTGTGCCTGTGAATAGGCTGCACGGGGAAGGTGAATATCAGCAAGAGCTTTCAGGGCTGCCACCTTCCGTGTGGCGCAAGGAGCCGGACGTTTGCCTTTTCGGGAATAGGCTCTGCCGAGGATGCGCACCGTGAGAGACTGCGTCTTTGGGAAAGCACAGATTCCCAGTGCAGTTGTGTCTGTGAATAGTCTGCACGGGGAAGGTGAAGACCAGCAAGAGCTTTCAGGGCTGCCACCTTCCGTGTGGGACAAGGAGCCGGACGTTTGCCTTTTCAGGAATAGGCTCTGCCGAGGATGCGCACCGTGAGATGTTCCTTCTCTGGGCAAGCAGAGATCCCAAAAACTGTTGTGCCTGTGAATAGGCTGCAGGGGGAAGGTGAAGACCAGCAAGAGCTTTCAGGGCTGCCACTTTCCCTTTGGGAGAAGAGCCGGACGTTTCCCTTTTCGAGAATAGGCTCTGCCGAGGATGCGCACCGTGAGAGACTGCCTCTTTGGGAAAGCACAGATTCCAAGTGCAGTTGTGCCTGTGCATAGGCTGCACAGGGAAGGTGAAGACCAGCAAGAGCTTTCAGGGCTGCCACCTTCCGTGTGGGACAAGGAGCCGGACGTTTGCCTTTTCGCGAATAGGCTCTGCCGAGGATGCGCACCGTGAGATGTTCGTTCTCTGGGCAAGCCGAGATCCCAATATCTGTTGTGCCTGTGAATAGGCTGGATGGGGAAGGTGAAGACCAGCAAGAGCTTTCAGGGCTGCCACCTTCCGTGTGGGACAAGGAGCCGGACGTTTGCCTTTTCGGGAATAGGCTCTGCCGAGGATGCGCACCGTGAGATGTTCCTTCTGTGGGCAAGCCGAGATCCCAATATCTGTTGTGCCTGTGCATAGGCTGCAGGGGGAAGGTGAAGACCAGCAAGAGCTTTCAGGGCTGCCACCTTCCGTGTGGGACAAGGAGCCGGACGTTTGCCTTTTCGGGAATAGGCTCTGCCGAGGATGCGCACCGTGAGATGTTCCTTCTCTGGGCAAGCAGAGATCCCAATATCTGTTGTGCCTGTGCATAGGCTGCAGGGGGAAGGTGAAGACCAGCAAGAGCTTTCAGGGCTGCCACCTTCCGTGTGGGACAAGGAGCCGGACATTTGCCTTTTCGGGAATACGCTCTGCCGAGGATGCGCACCGTGAGAGAGTGCGTCTTTGGGAAAGCAGAGATTCCCATTGCAGTTGTGCCTGTGAATAGGCTGCACGGGGAAGGTGAAGACCAGCAAGAGCTTTCAGGGCTGCCACCTTCTCTGTGGGACAAGGAGACGGACGTTTGCCTTTTCGGGAACAGGCTCTGCCGAGGATGTGCACCGTTAGAGACTGCGTCTTTGGGAAAGCACAGATTCCCAGTGTGGCTGTGCCAGTGAATAGGCTGCACGGGGCAGGTGAAGACCAGCAAGAGCTTTCAGGGCTGCGACTTTCCCTTTGGGAGAAAGTGCCGAACGTTTGCCTTTTCGGGAATAGGCTCTGCCGAGGATGCGCACCGTGAGATGTTCCTTCTCTGGGCAAGCCGAGATCCCAATATCTGTTGTGCCTGTGCATAGGCTGCACGGGGAAGGTGAAGACCAGCAAGAGCTTTCAGGGCTGCCACTTTCCCTTTGGGAGAAAGAGCCGGACGTTTGCCTTTTCGGGAATAGGCTCTGCCGAGGATGCGCACCGTGAGAGACTGCGTCTTTGGGAAAGCAGAGATTCCCAGTGCTGCTGTGCCTGTGCATGGGCTGCAGGGGGAAGGTGAAGACCAGCAAGAGCTTTCAGGGCTGCCACCTTCTGTGTGGGACAAGGAGCCGGACGTTTGCCTTTTCAGGAACAGGCTCTGCCGAGGATGCGCACCGTTAGAGACTGCGTCTTTGGGAAAGCAGAGATTCCCAGTGTGGCTGTGCCAGTGAATAGGCTGCACGGGGCAGGTGAAGACGAGCAAGAGCTTTCAGGGCTGCCTCTTTCCCTTTGGGAGAAAGTGCCGAACGTTTGCCTTTTCGGGAATAGGCTCTGCCGAGGATGCGCACCGTGAGATGTTCCTTCTCTGGGCAAGCAGAGATCCCAATATCTGATGTGCCTGTGAATAGGCTGCACGGGGAAGGTGAAGACCAGCAAGAGCTTTCAGGGCTGCCACCTTCCGTGTGGGACAAGGAGCCGGACGTTTGCCTTTTCGGGAATAGGCTCTGCCGAGGATGCGCACCGTGAGATGTTCCTTCTCTGGGCTAGCAGAGATCCCAATATCTGTTGTGCCTGTGCATAGGCTGCACGGGGAAGGTGAAGACCAGCAAGAGCTTTCAGGGCTGCCACTTTCCCTTTGGGAGAAAGAGCCGGACGTTTGCCTTTTCGGGAATAGGCTCTGCCGAGGATGCGCACCGTGAGAGACTGCGTCTTTGGGAAAGCAGAGATTCCCAGTGCTGCTGTGCCTGTGCATAGGCTGCAGAGGGAAGGTGAAGACTAGCAAGAGCTTTCAGGGCTGCCACCTTCGGTGTGGGACAAGGAGCCGGACGTTTGCCTTTTCGGGAATAGGCTCTGCCGAGGATGCGCACCGTGAGAGACTGCGTCTTTGGGAAAGCAGAGATTCCCAGTGTGGCTGAGCCAGTGAATAGGCTGCACGGGGCAGGTGAAGACCAGCAAGAGCTTTCAGGGCTGCCACCTTCCGTGTGGGACAAGGAGCCGGACGTTTGCCTTTTCGGGAATAGGCTCTGCCGAGGATGCGCACCGTGAGATGTTCCTTCTCTGGGCAAGCAGAGATCCCAATATCTGTTGTTCCTGTGAATAGGCTGCACAGGGAAGGTGAAGATCAGCAACAGATTTCAGGGCTGCCACCTTCCGTGTGGCGCAAGGAGCCGGACGTTTGCCTTTTCGGGAATAGGCTCTGCCGAGGATGCGCACCGTGAGAGACTGCGTCTTTGGGAAAGCACAGATTCCCAGTGCAGTTGTGCCTGTGAATAGGCTGCACGGGGAAGGTGAAGTCCAGCAAGAGCTTTCAGGGCTGCCACTTTCCCTTTGGGAGAAAGAGCCGGACGTTTGCCTTTTCGGGAATAGGCTCTGCCGAGGATGCGCACCGTGAGAGACTGCGTCTTTGGGAAAGCAGAGATTCCAAGTGCAGTTGTGCCTGTGAATAGGCTGGATGGGGAAGGTGAAGACCAGCAAGAGCTTTCAGGGCTGCCACCTTCCGTGTGGGACAAGGAGCCGGACGTTTGCCTTTTCGGGAATAGGCTCTGCCGAGGATGCGCACCGTGAGATGTTCCTTCTCTGGGCAAGCAGAGATCCCAAAAACTGTTGTGCCTGTGAATAGGCTGCAGGGGGAAGGTGAAGACCAGCAACAGCTTGCAGGGCTGCCAACTTCCGTGTGGGACAAGGAGCCGGACGTTTGCCTTTTCGGGAATAGGCTCTGCCGAGGATGCGCACCGTGAGATGTTCCTTCTGTGGGCAAGCCGAGATCCCAATATCTGTTGTGCCTGTGCATAGGCTGCAGGGGGAAGGTGAAGACCAGCAAGAGCTTTCAGCGTTGCCACCTTCCGTGTGGGACAAGGAGCCGGACGTTTTCCTTTTCGGGAATACGCTCTGCCGAGGATGCGCACTGTGAGAGACTGCCTCTTCGGGAAAGCAGAGATTCCCAGTGCTGCTGTGCCTGTGAATAGGCTGCACGGGGAAGGTGAAGACCAGCAAGAGCTTTCAGGGCTGCCACCTTCCTTGTGGGACAAGGAGCCGGACATTTGCGTTTTCGGGAACAGGATCGGCTGAGGATGCGCACCGTGAGATGTTCCTTCTCTGGGCAAGCAGAGATCCCAATATCTGTTGTGCCTGTGAATAGGCTGCAGGGGGAAGGTGAAGACCAGCAAGAGCTTTCAGGGCTGCTACCTTCCGTGTGCGACAAGGAGGCGGACGTTTGCCTTTTCGGGAATAGGCTCTGCTGAGGATGCGCACCGTGAGAGACTGCGTCTTTGGGAAAGCACAGATTCCCAGTGCAGTTGTGCCTGTGAATAGGCTGCACGGGGCAGGTGAAGACCAGCAACAGCTTTCCGGGCTGCCACCTTCCGTGTGGGACAAGGAGCCGGACGTTTGCCTTTTCGGGAATAGGCTCTGCCGAGGATGCGCACCGTGAGATGTTCCTTCTCTGGGCAAGCAGAGATCCCAAAAACTGTTGTGCCTGTGAATAGGTTGCAGGGGGAAGGTGAAGACCAGCAAGAGCTTTCAGGGCTGCCACTTTCCCTTTGGGAGAAAGAGCCGGACGTTTGCCTTTTCGGGAATAGGCTCTGCCCAGGATGCGCACCGTGAGAGACTGCGTCTTTGGGAAAGCAGAGATTCCCAGTGCTGCTGTGCCTGTGAATAGGCTGCAGGGGGAAGGTGAAGACCAGCAAGAGCTTTCAGGGCTGCCACCTTCGGTGTGGGACAAGGAGCCGGACGTTTGCCTTTTCAGGAACAGGCTCTGCCGAGGATGCGCACCGTCAGAGACTGCGTCTTTGGGAAAGCAGAGATTCCCAGTGTGGCTGTGCCTGTGAATAGGCTGCACGGGGAAGGTGAAGACCAGCAACAGCTTTCAGGGCTGCCACCTTCCGTGTGGGACAAGGAGCCGGACGTTTGCCTTTTCGGGAAGAGGCTCTGCCGAGGATGCGCACCGTGAGAGACTGCGTCTTTGGGAAAGCAGAGATTCCCAGTGCGGCTGTGCCTGTGCATAGGCTGCACGGGGAAGGTGAAGACCAGCAAGAGCTTTCAGGGCTGCCACTTTCCCTTTGGGAGAAAGAGCCGGACGTTTGCCTTTTCGGGAATAGGCTCTGCCGAGGATGCGCACCGTGAGATGTTCCTTCTCTGGGCAAGCCGAGATCCCAATATCTGTTGTGCCTGTGAATAGGCTGGACGGGGAAGGTGAAGACCAGCAACAGCTTTCAGGGCTGCCACCTTCCGTGTGGGACAAGGAGCCGGACGTTTGCCTTTTCGGGAATAGGCTCTGCCGAGGATGCACACCGTGAGATGTTCCTTCTCTGGGCAAGCAGAGATCCCAATATCTGTTGTGCCTGTGCATAGGCTGCACGGGGAAGGTGAAGACCAGCAAGAGCTTTCAGGGCTGCCACCTTCCGTGTGGGACAAGGAGCCGGATGTTTGCCTTTTCGGGAATAGGCTCTGCCGAGGATGCGCACCGTGAGAGACTGCGTCTTTGGGAAAGCACAGATTCCCAGTGCAGTTGTGCCTGTGAATAGGCTGCACGGGGAAGGTGAAGACCAGCAACAGCTTTCAGGGCTGCTACGTTCCGTGTGGGACAAGGAGCCGGACGTTTGCTTTTTCGGGAATAGGCTCTGCCGAGGATGCGCACCGTGAGATGTTCGTTCTCTGGGCAAGCCGAGATCCCAATATCTGTTGTGCCTGTGAATAGGCTGCACGGGGAAGGTGAAGACCAGCAAGAGCTTTCAGGGCTGCCACCTTCGGTGTGGGACAAGGAGCCGGACGTTTGCCTTTTCTGGAACAGGCTCTGCCGAGGATGCGCACCGTGAGAGACTGCGTCTTTGGGAAAGCAGAGATTCCCAGTGCAGTTGTGCCTGTGAATAGGCTGCACGGGGAAGGTGAAGACCAGCAAGAGCTTTCAGGGCTGCCACCTTCCGTGTGGGACAAGGAGCCGGGCGTTTGCCTTTTCGGGAATAGGGTCTGCCGAGGATGCGCACTGTGAGAGGCTGCATCTTTGGGAAAGCACAGATTCCCAGTGCGGCTGTGCCTGTGAATAGGCTGCACGGGGAAGGTGAAGACCAGCAAGACCTTTCAGGGCTGCCACCTTCCCTTTGGAGAAAGAGCCGGACGTTTGCCTTTTCGGGAATAGGCTCTGCCGAGGATGTGCACCGTGAGATGTTCCTTCTCTGGGCTAGCAGAGATCCCAAAACCTGTTATGCCTATGAATAGGCTGCAGGGGGAAGGTGAAGACCAGCAAGAGCTTTCAGGGCTGCCACCTTCCGTGTGGGACAAAGAGCCGGACGTTTGCCTTTTCGGGAATAGGCTCTGCCGAGCATGCGCACCGTGAGAGACTGCGTCTTTGGGAAAGCACAGATTCCCAGTGCAGTTGTGCCTGTGAATAGTCTGCACGGGGCAGGTGAAGACCAGCAAGAGCTTTCAGGGCTGCCACATTCCGTGTGGGACAAGGAGCCGGACGTTTGCCTTTTCGGGAATAGGCTCTGCCGAGGATGCGCACCGTGAGATGTTCCTTCTCCGGGCAAGCAGAGATCCCAATATCTGTTGTGCCTGTGAATAGGCTGGACGGGGAAGGTGAAGACGAGCAACAGCTTTCAGGGCTGCCACCTTCCGTGTGGGACAAGGAGCCGGACGTTTGCCTTTTCGGGAATAGGCTCTGCCGAGGATGCGCACCGTGAGAGACTGCGTCTTTGGGAAAGCAGAGATTCCCAGTGCTGCTGTGCCTGTGCATAGGCTGCAGAGGGAAGGTGAAGACCAGCAAGAGCTTTCAGGGCTGCCACCTTCTCTGTGGGACAAGGAGCCGGACGTTTGCCTTTTCAGGAACAGGCTCTGCCGAGGATGTGCACCGTTAGAGACTGCGTCTTTGGGAAAGCAGAGATTCCCAGTGTGGCTGTGCCAGTGAATAGGCTGCACGGGGCAGGTGAAGACCAGCAAGAGCTTTCAGGGCTGCCACTTTCCCTTTGGGAGAAAGAGCCGGACGTTTGCCTTTTCGGGAATAGACTCTGCCGAGGATGCGCACCGTGAGATGTTCCTTCTCTGGGCAAGCACAGATCCCCAAACCTGTTGTGCCTGTGAATAGGCTGCAGGGGGAAGGTGAAGACCAGCAAGAGCTTTCAGGGCTGCCACCTTCGGTGTGGGACAAGGAGCCGGACGTTTGCCTTTTCGGGAATAGGCTCTGCCGAGGATGCGCACCGTGAGATGTTCCTTCTCCGGGCAAGCAGAGATCCCAATATCTGTTGTGCCTGTGAATAGGCTGGACGGGGAAGGTGAAGACCAGCAAGAGCTTTCAGGGCTGCCACCTTCGGTGTGGGACAAGGAGCCGGACGTTTGCCTTTTCGGGAACAGGCTCTGCCGAGGATGCGCACCGTGAGAGACTGCGTCTTTGGGAATGCACAGATTCCCAGTGCAGTTGTGCCTGTGAATAGGCTGCACGGGGAAGGTGAAGACCAGCAACAGCTTTCAGGGCTGCTACCTTCCGTGTGGGACAAGGAGCCGGACGTTTGCCTTTTCGGGAATAGGCTCTGCCGAGGATGCGCACCGTGAGATGTTCCTTCTCTGGGCAAGCTGAGATCCCAATATGTGTTGTGCCTATGAATAGGCTGCACGGGGAAGGTGAAGACCAGCAACAGCTTTCAGGGCTGCCACCTTCTGTGTGGGACAAGGAGCCGGACATTTACCTTTTCGGGAATAGGCTCTGCCGAGGATGCGCACCGTGAGAGACTGCGTCTTTGGGAAAGCAGAGATTCCCAGTGCTGCTGTGCCTGTGAATAGGCTGGATGGGGAAGGTGAAGACCAGCAAGAGCTTTCAGGGCTGCCACCTTCCGTGTGGGACAAGGAGCCGGAGGTTTGCCTTTTCAGGAACAGGCTCTGCCGAGGATGCGCACCGTGAGATGTTCCTTCTCTGGGCAAGCAGAGATTCCCAGTGTGGCTGTGCCTGTGAATAGGCTGCACGGGGAAGGTGAAGACCAGCAACAGCTTTCAGGGCTGCCACCTTCCGTGTGGGACAAGGAGCCGGACGTTTGCCTTTTCGGGAATAGGCTCTGCCGAGGATGCGCACCGTGAGATGTTCGTTCTCTGGGCAAGCAGAGATCCCAATATGTGTTGTGCCTATGAATAGGCTGCATGGGGAAGGTGAAGACCAGCAAGAGCTTTCAGGGCTGCCACCTTTGGTGTGGGAGAAGGAGCCGGACGTTTGCCTTTTCGGGAACAGGCTCTGCCGAGGATGCGCACCGTGAGAGACTGCGTCTTTGGGAAAGCAGAGATTCCCAGTGTGGCTGTGCCAGTGAATAGGCTGCACGAGGCAGGTGAAGACCAGCAAGAGCTTTCAGGGCTGCCACTTTCCCTTTGGGAGAAAGAGCCGGACGTTTGCCTTTTCGGGAATTGGCTCTGCCGAGGATGCGCACCGTGAGATGTTCCTTCTCTGGGCTAGCAGAGATCCCAAAACCTGTTATGCCTATGAATAGGCTGCAGGGGGAAGGTGAAGACCAGCAAGAGCTTTCAGGGCTGCCACCTTCCGTGTGGGACAAAGAGACGGACGTTTGCCTTTTCGGGAATAGGCTCTGCCGAGCATGCGCACCGTGAGAGACTGCGTCTTTGGGAAAGCACAGATTCCCAGTGCAGTTGTGCCTGTGAATAGTCTGCACGGGGAAGGTGAAGACGAGCAATAGCTTTCAGGGCTGCCACCTTCCGTGTGGGACAAGGAGCCGGAAGTTTGCCTTTTCGGGAATAGGCTCTGCCGAGGATGCGCACCGTGAGAGACTGCGTCTTTGGGAAAGCAGAGATTCCCAGTGCTGCTGTGCCTGTGCATAGGCTGCAGGGGGAAGGTGAAGACCAGCAAGAGCTTTCAGGGCTGCCACCTTCTCTGTGGGACAAGGAGCCGGACGTTTGCCTTTTCGGGAATACGCTCTGCCGAGGATGCGCACCGTTAGAGACTGCGTCTTTGGGAAAGCAGAGATTCCCAGTGTGGCTGTGCCAGTGAATAGGCTGCACGGGGCAGGTGAAGACCAGCAAGAGCTTTCAGGGCTGCCACTTTCCCTTTGGGAGAAAGAGCCGGACGTTTGCCTTTTCGGGAATAGGCTCTGCCGAGGATGCGCACCGTGAGATGTTCCTTCTCTGGTCAAGCACAGATCCCAAAACCTGTTGTGCCTATGAATAGGCTGCAGGGGGAAGGTGAAGACCAGCAAGAGCTTTCAGGGCTGCCACCTTCGGTGTGGGACAAGGAGCCGGACGTTTGCCTTTTCGGGAATAGGCTCTGCCGAGGATGCGCACCGTGAGATGTTCCTTCTCTGGGCAAGCCGAGATCCCAATATCTGTTGTGCCTGTGAATAGGCTGGACGGGGAAGGTGAAGACCAGCAAGAGCTTTCAGGGCTGCCACCTTCGGTGTGGGACAAGGAGCCGGACGTTTGCTTTACGGGAACAGGCTCTGCCGAGGATGCGCACCGTGAGAGACTGCGTCTTTGGGAATGCACAGATTCCCAGTGCAGTTGTGCCTGTGAATAGGCTGCACGGGGAAGGTGAAGACCAGCAACAGCTTTCAGGGCTGCTACCTTCCGTGTGGGAGAAGGTGCCGGACGTTTGCCTTTTCGGGAATAGGCTCTGCCGAGGATGCGCACCGTGAGAGACTGCGTCTTTGGGAAAGCAGAGATTCCCAGTGCTGCTGTGCCTGTGAATAGGCTGGATGGGGAACGTGAAGACCAGCAAGAGCTTTCAGGGCTGCCACCTTCCGTGTGGGACAAGGAGCCGGACGTTTGACTTTTCAGGAACAGGCTCTGCCGAGGATGCGCACCGTGAGATGTTCCTTCTCTGGGCAAGCAGAGATTCCCAGTGTGGCTGTGCCTATGAATAGGCTGCACGGGGAAGGTGAAGACCAGCAAGAGCTTTCAGGGCTGCCACCTTCCGTGTGGGACAAGGAGCCGGACGTTTGCCTTTTCGGGAATAGGCTCTGCCGAGGATGCGCACCGTGAGAGACTGCGTCTTCGGGAAAGCAGAGATTCCCTGTGCTGCTGTGCCTGTGAATAGGCTGCACGGGGAAGTTGAAGACCAGCAAGAGCTTTCAGGGCTGCCACCTTCCGTGTGGGACAAGGAGCCGGACGTTTGCCTTTTCGGGAATAGGCTCTGCCGAGGATGCGCACCGTGAGATGTTCCTTCTCTGGGCAAGCAGAGATCCCAATATGTGTTGTGCCTATGAATAGGCTGCAGGGGGAAGGTGAAGACCAGCAAGAGCTTTCAGGGCTGCCACCTTCGGTGTGGGACAAGGAGCCGGACGTTTGCCTTTTCGGGAACAGGCTCTGCCGAGGATGCGCACCGTGAGAGACTGCGTCTTTGGGAAAGCAGAGATTCCCAGTGCTGCTGTGCCTGTGAATAGGCTGCAGGGGGAAGGTGAAGACCAGCAAGAGCTTTCAGGGCTGCCACCTTCGGTGTGGGACAAGGAGCCGGACGTTTGCCTTTTCAGGAACAGGCTCTGCCGAGGATGCGCACCGTCAGAGACTGCGTCTTTGGGAAAGCAGAGATTCCCAGTGTGGCTGTGCCTGTGAATAGGCTGCACGGGGAAGGTGAAGACCAGCAACAGCTTTCAGGGCTGCCACCTTCCGTGTGGGACAAGGAGCCGGACGTTTGCCTTTTCGGGAAGAGGCTCTGCCGAGGATGCGCACCGTGAGAGACTGCGTCTTTGGGAAAGCAGAGATTCCCAGTGCGGCTGTGCCTGTGCATAGGCTGCACGGGGAAGGTGAAGACCAGCAAGAGCTTTCAGGGCTGCCACTTTCCCTTTGGGAGAAAGAGCCGGACGTTTGCCTTTTCGGGAATAGGCTCTGCCGAGGATGCGCACCGTGAGATGTTCCTTCTCTGGGCAAGCCGAGATCCCAATATCTGTTGTGCCTGTGAATAGGCTGGACGGGGAAGGTGAAGACCAGCAACAGCTTTCAGGGCTGCCACCTTCCGTGTGGGACAAGGAGCCGGACGTTTGCCTTTTCGGGAATAGGCTCTGCCGAGGATGCACACCGTGAGATGTTCCTTCTCTGGGCAAGCAGAGATCCCAATATCTGTTGTGCCTGTGCATAGGGTGCACGGGGAAGGTGAAGACCAGCAAGAGCTTTCAGGGCTGCCACCTTCCGAGTGGGACAAGGAGCCGGATGTTTGCCTTTTCGGGAATAGGCTCTGCCGAGGATGCGCACCGTGAGAGACTGCGTCTTTGGGAAAGCACAGATTCCCAGTGCAGTTGTGCCTGTGAATAGGCTGCACGGGGAAGGTGAAGACCAGCAACAGCTTTCAGGGCTGCTACGTTCCGTGTGGGACAAGGAGCCGGACGTTTGCTTTTTCGGGAATAGGCTCTGCCGAGGATGCGCACCGTGAGATGTTCGTTCTCTGGGCAAGCCGAGATCCCAATATCTGTTGTGCCTGTGAATAGGCTGCACGGGGAAGGTGAAGACCAGCAAGAGCTTTCAGGGCTGCCACCTTCCGTGTGGGACAAGGAGCCGGGCGTTTGCCTTTTCGGGAATAGGGTCTGCCGAGGATGCGCACTGTGAGAGGCTGCATCTTTGGGAAAGCACAGATTCCCAGTGCGGCTGTGCCTGTGAATAGGCTGCACGGGGAAGGTGAAGACCAGCAAGACCTTTCAGGGCTGCCACCTTCCCTTTGGAGAAAGAGCCGGACGTTTGCCTTTTCGGGAATAGGCTCTGCCGAGGATGTGCACCGTGAGATGTTCCTTCTCTGGGCTAGCAGAGATCCCAAAACCTGTTATGCCTATGAATAGACTGCAGGGGGAAGGTGAAGACCAGCAAGAGCTTTCAGGGCTGCCACCTTCCGTGTGGGACAAAGAGCCGGACGTTTGCCTTTTCGGGAATAGGCTCTGCCGAGCATGCGCACCGTGAGAGACTGCGTCTTTGGGAAAGCACAGATTCCCAGTGCAGTTGTGCCTGTGAATAGTCTGCACGGGGCAGGTGAAGACCAGCAAGAGCTTTCAGGGCTGCCACATTCCGTGTGGGACAAGGAGCCGGACGTTTGCCTTTTCGGGAATAGGCTCTGCCGAGGATGCGCACCGTGAGAAGTTCCTTCTCCGGGCAAGCAGAGATCCCAATATCTGTTGTGCCTGTGAATAGGCTGGACGGGGAAGGTGAAGACGAGCAACAGCTTTCAGGGCTGCCACCTTCCGTGTGGGACAAGGAGCCGGACGTTTGCCTTTTCGGGAATAGGCTCTGCCGAGGATGCGCACCGTGAGAGACTGCGTCTTTGGGAAAGCAGAGATTCCCAGTGCTGCTGTGCCTGTGCATAGGCTGCAGAGGGAAGGTGAAGACCAGCAAGAGCTTTCAGGGCTGCCACCTTCTCTGTGGGACAAGGAGCCGGACGTTTGCCTTTTCAGGAACAGGCTCTGCCGAGGATGTGCACCGTTAGAGACTGCGTCTTTGGGAAAGCAGAGATTCCCAGTGTGGCTGTGCCAGTGAATAGGCTGCACGGGGCAGGTGAAGACCAGCAAGAGCTTTCAGGGCTGCCACTTTCCCTTTGGGAGAAAGAGCCGGACGTTTGCCTTTTCGGGAATAGACTCTGCCGAGGATGCGCACCGTGAGATGTTCCTTCTCTGGGCAAGCACAGATCCCCAAACCTGTTGTGCCTGTGAATAGGCTGCAGGGGGAAGGTGAAGACCAGCAAGAGCTTTCAGGGCTGCCACCTTCGGTGTGGGACAAGGAGCCGGACGTTTGCCTTTTCGGGAATAGGCTCTGCCGAGGATGCGCACCGTGAGATGTTCCTTCTCCGGGCAAGCAGAGATCCCAATATCTGTTGTGCCTGTGAATAGGCTGGACGGGGAAGGTGAAGACCAGCAAGAGCTTTCAGGGCTGCCACCTTCGGTGTGGGACAAGGAGCCGGACGTTTGCCTTTTCGGGAACAGGCTCTGCCGAGGATGCGCACCGTGAGAGACTGCGTCTTTGGGAATGCACAGATTCCCAGTGCAGTTGTGCCTGTGAATAGGCTGCACGGGGAAGGTGAAGACCAGCAACAGCTTTCAGGGCTGCTACCTTCCGTGTGGGACAAGGAGCCGGACGTTTGCCTTTTCGGGAATAGGCTCTGCCGAGGATGCGCACCGTGAGATGTTCCTTCTCTGGGCAAGCTGAGATCCCAATATGTGTTGTGCCTATGAATAGGCTGCACGGGGAAGGTGAAGACCAGCAACAGCTTTCAGGGCTGCCACCTTCTGTGTGGGACAAGGAGCCGGACATTTACCTTTTCGGGAATAGGCTCTGCCGAGGATGCGCACCGTGAGAGACTGCGTCTTTGGGAAAGCAGAGATTCCCAGTGCTGCTGTGCCTGTGAATAGGCTGGATGGGGAAGGTGAAGACCAGCAAGAGCTTTCAGGGCTGCCACCTTCCGTGTGGGACAAGGAGCCGGAGGTTTGCCTTTTCAGGAACAGGCTCTGCCGAGGATGCGCACCGTGAGATGTTCCTTCTCTGGGCAAGCAGAGATTCCCAGTGTGGCTGTGCCTGTGAATAGGCTGCACGGGGAAGGTGAAGACCAGCAACAGCTTTCAGGGCTGCCACCTTCCGTGTGGGACAAGGAGCCGGACGTTTGCCTTTTCGGGAATAGGCTCTGCCGAGGATGCGCACCGTGAGATGTTCGTTCTCTGGGCAAGCAGAGATCCCAATATGTGTTGTGCCTATGAATAGGCTGCAGGGGGAAGGTGAAGACCAGCAAGAGCTTTCAGGGCTGCCACCTTTGGTGTGGGACAAGGAGCCGGACGTTTGCCTTTTCGGGAACAGGCTCTGCCGAGGATGCGCACCGTGAGAGACTGCGTCTTTGGGAAAGCAGAGATTCCCAGTGTGGCTGTGCCAGTGAATAGGCTGCACGAGGCAGGTGAAGACCAGCAAGAGCTTTCAGGGCTGCCACTTTCCCTTTGGGAGAAAGAGCCGGACGTTTGCCTTTTCGGGAATTGGCTCTGCCGAGGATGCGCACCGTGAGATGTTCCTTCTCTGGGCTAGCAGAGATCCCAAAACCTGTTATGCCTATGAATAGGCTGCAGGGGGAAGGTGAAGACCAGCAAGAGCTTTCAGGGCTGCCACCTTCTGTGTGGGACAAGGAGGCGGACGTTTGCCTTTTCGGGAATAGGCTCTGCCGAGGATGCGCACCGTGAGATGTTCCTTCTCTGGGCAAGCCGAGATCCCAATATCTGTTGTGCCTGTGAATAGGCTGGACGGGGAAGGTGAAGACCAGCAACAGCTTTCAGGGCTGCCACCTTCGGTGTGGGACAAGGAGCCGGACGTTTGCATTTTCGGGAATAGGCTCTGCCGAGGATGCGCACCGTGAGAGACTGCGTCTTTGGGAAAGCAGAGATTCCCAGTGCTGCTGTGCCTGTGCATAGGCTGCAGGGGGAAGGTGAAGACCAGCAAGTGCTTTCAGGGCTGCCACCTTCGGTGTGGGACAAGGAGCCGGACATTTGCCTTTTCGGGAAGAGGCTCTGCCGAGGATGCGCACCGTGAGAGACTGCGTCTTTGGGAAAGCACAGATTCCCAGTGCAGTTGTGCCTGTGAATAGTCTGCACGGGGCAGGTGAAGACCAGCAAGAGCTTTCAGGGCTGCCACTTTCCCTTTGGGAGAAAGAGCCGGATGTTTCCCTTTTCGGGAATAGGCTCTGCCGAGGATGCGCACCGTGAGATGTTCCTTCTCTGGGCTAGCAGAGATCCCAAAACCTGTTGTGCCTATGAATAGGATGCAGGGGGAAGGTGAAGACCAGCAAGAGCTTTCAGGGCTGCCACCTTCCGTGTGGGACAAGGAGCCGGACGTTTGCCTTTTCAGGAACACGCTGTGCCGAGGATGCGCACCGTGAGAGACTGCGTCTTTGGGAAAGCAGAGATTCCCAGTGTGGCTGTGCCAGTGAATAGGGTGCACGGGGCAGGTGAAGACCAGCAAGAGCTTTCAGGGCTGCCACTTTCCCTTTGGGAGAAAGAGCCGGACGTTTGCCTTTTCGGGAACAGGCTCTGCCGAGGATGCGCACCGTGAGATGTTCCTTCTCTGGGCTAGCAGAGATCCCAAAACCTGTTATGCCTATGAATAGGCTGCAGGGGGAAGGTGAAGACCAGCAAGAGATTTCAGGGCTGCCACCTTCCGTGTGGGACAAGGAGCCGGATGTTTGCCTTTTTGGGAATAGGCTCTGCCGAGGATGCGCACCGTGAGAGACTGTGTCTTTGGGAAAGCACAGATTCCCAATGCAGTTGTGCCTGTGAATAGTCTGCACGGGGAAGGTGAAGACCAGCAACAGCTTTCAGGGCTGCCACCTTCGGTGTGGGACAAGGAGCCGGACGTTTGCCTTTTCGGGAACAATCTCTGCCGAGGATGCGCACCGTGAGAGACTGCTTTTTTGGGAAAGCAGAGATTCCCAGTGCTGCTGTGCCTGTGAATAGGCTGCACGGGGCAGGTGAAGACCAGCAAGAGCTTTCAGGGCTGCTACGTTCCGTGTGGGACAAGGAGCCGGACGTTTGCTTTTTCGGGAATAGGCTCTGCCGAGGATGCGCACCGTGAGATGTTCGTTCGCTGGGCAAGCCGAGATCCCAATATCTGTTGTGCCTGTGAATAGGCTGCACGGGGCAGGTGAAGACCAGCAAGAGCTTTCAGGGCTGCCACCTTCCGTGTGGGACAAGGAGCCGGGCGTTTGCCTTTTCTGGAACAGGCTCTGCCGAGGATGCGCACCGTGAGAGACTGCGTCTTTGGGAAAGCACAGATTCCCAGTGCAGTTGTGCCTGTGAATAGGCTGCACGGGGAAGGTGAAGACCAGCAAGAGCTTTCAGGGCTGCCACCTTCCGAGTGGGACAAGGAGCCGGACGTTTGCCTTTTCAGGAACACGCTCTGCCGAGGATGCGCACCGTGAGAGACTGCGTCTTCGGGAAAGCAGAGATTCCCAGTGTGGCTGTGCCAGTGAATAGGGTGCACGGGGCAAGTGAAGACCAGCAAGAGCTTTCAGGGCTGCCACTTTCCCTTTGGGAGAAAGAGCCGGACGTTTGCCTTTTCGGGAAAAGGCTCTGCCGAGGATGCGCACCGTGAGATGTTCCTTCTCTGGGCTAGCAGAGATCCCAAAACCTGTTGTGCCTATGAATAGGATGCAGGGGGAAGGTGAAGACCAGCAAGAGCTTTCAGGGCTGCCACCTTCCGTGTGGGACAAGGAGCCGGACGTTTGCCTTTTCAGGAAAACGCTCTGCCGAGGATGCGCACCGTGAGAGACTGCGTCTTTGGGAAAGCAGAGATTCCCAGTGTGGCTGTGCCAGTGAATAGGGTGCACGGGGCAGGTGAAGACCAGCAAGAGCTTTCAGGGCTGCCACTTTCCCTTTGGGAGAAAGAGCCGGATGTTTCCCTTTTCGGGAATAGGCTCTGCCGAGGATGCGCACCGTGAGATGTTCCTTCTCTGGGCTAGCAGAGATCCCAAAACCTGTTATGCCTATGAATAGGCTGCACGGGGAAGGTGAAGACCAGCAAGAGCTTTCAGGGCTGCCACCTTCCGTGTGGGACAAGGAGCCGGGCGTTTGCCTTTTTGGGAATAGGCTCTGCCGAGGATGCGCATCGTGAGAGACTGTGTCTTTGGGAAAGCACAGATTCCCAGTGCAGTTGTGCCTGTGAATAGTCTGCACGGGGCAGGTGAAGACCAGCAACAGCTTTCAGGGCTGCCACCTTCTGTGTGGGACAAGGAGCCGGACGTTTGCCTTTTCGGGAACAATCTCTGCCGAGGATGCGCACCGTGAGAGACTGCTTTTTTGGGAAAGCACAGATTCCCAGTGCAGTTGTGCCTGTGAATAGGCTGCACGGGGAAGGTGAAGACCAGCAAGAGCTTTCAGGGCTGCCACCTTCCGTGTGGGACAAGGAGCCGGACGTTTGCCTTTTCGGGAAGAGGCTCTGCCGAGGATGCGCACTGTGAGATGTTCCTTCTCTGGGCAAGCCGAGATCCCAATATCTGTTGTGCCTGTGAATAGTCTGCACGGGGCAGGTGAAGACCAGCAAGAGCTTTCAGGGCTGCCACCTTCGGTGTGGGACAAGGAGCCGGACGTTTGCCTTTTCGGGAATAGGCTCTGCCGAGGATGCGCACCGTGAGATGTTCCTTCTCTGGGCAAGCCGAGATCCCAATATCTGTTGTGCCTGTGAATAGGCTGCACGGGGAAGGTGAAGACCAGCAAGAGCTTTCAGGGCTGCCACCTTCCGTGTGGGACAAGGAGCCGGACATTTGCCTTTTCGGGAACAGGCTCTGCCGAGGATGCGCACCGTGAGAGACTGAATCTTTGGGAAAGCAGAGATTCCCAGTGCTGCTGTGCCTGTGCATAGGCTGCATGGGGAAGGTGAAGACCAGCAAGACCTTTCAGGGCTGCCACTTTCCCTTTGGGAGAAAGAGCCGGATGTTTCCCTTTTCGGGAATAGGCTCTGCCGAGGATGCGCACCGTGAGATGTTCCTTCTCTGGGCTAGCAGAGATCCCAAAACCTGTTATGCCTATGAATAGGCTGCAGGGGGAAGGTGAAGACCAGCAAGAGCTTTCAGGGCTGCCACCTTCCGTGTGGGACAAAGAGACGGACGTTTGCCTTTTCGGGAATAGGCTCTGCCGAGGATGCGCACCGTGAGATGTTCCTTCTCTGGGCAAGCCGAGATCCCAATATCTGTTGTGCCTGTGAATAGGCTGCACGGGGAAGGTGAAGACCAGCAAGAGCTTTCAGGGCTGCCACCTTCCGTGTGGGACAAGGAGCCGGACGTTTGCCTTTTCAGGAACACGCTCTGCCGAGGATGCGCACCGTGAGAGACTGCGTCTTCGGGAAAGCAGAGATTCCCAGTGTGGCTGTGCCAGTGAATAGGGTGCACGGGGCAGGTGAAGACCAGCAAGAGCTTTCAGGGCTGCCACTTTCCCTTTGGGAGAAAGAGCCGGACGTTTGCCTTTTCGGGAATAGGCTCTGCCGAGGATGTGCACCGTGAGATGTTCCTTCGCTGGGCTAGCAGAGATCCCAAAACCTGTTATGCCTATGAATAGGCTGCAGGGGGAAGGTGAAGACCAGCAAGAGCTTTCAGGGCTGCCACCTTCCGTGTGGGACAAAGAGCCGGACGTTTGCCTTTTCGGGAATAGGCTCTTCCGAGCATGCGCACCGTGAGACACTGCGTCTTTGGGAAAGCACAGATTCCCAGTGCAGTTGTGCCTGTGAATAGGCTGCAGGGGGCAGGTGAAGACCAGCAAGAGCTTTCAGGGCTGCCACCTTCGGTGTGGGACAAGGAGCCGGATGTTTGCCTTTTCGGGAACAATCTCTGCCGAGGATGCGCACCGTGAGAGACTGCGTCTTTGGGAAAGCAGAGATTCCCAGTGCTGCTGTGCCTGTGAATAGGCTGCACGGGGAAGGTGAAGACCAGCAAGAGCTTTCAGGGCTGCCACCTTTGGTGTGGGACAAGGAGCCGGACGTTTGCCTTTTCGGGAATAGGCTCTGCTGAGGATGCGCACCGTGAGATGTTCCTTCTCTGGGCAAGCCGAGATCCCAATATCTGTTGTGCCTGTGAATAGGCTGCACGGGGAAGGTGAAGACCAGCAAGAGCTTTCAGAGCTGCCACCTTCGGTGTGGGACAAGGAGCCGGACGTTTGCCTTTTCGGGACTAGGCTCTGCCGAGGATGCGCACCGTGAGATGTTCCTTCTCTGGGCAAGCCGAGATCCCAATATCTGTTGTGCCTGTGAATAGGCTGCACGGGGAAGGTGAAGACCAGCAACAGCTTTCAGGGCTGCCACCTTCCGTGTGGGACAAGGAGCCGGACGTTTGCCTTTTCGGGAATAGGCTCTGCCGAGGATGCGCACCGTGAGATGTTCCTTCTCTGGGCAAGCCGAGATCCCAATATCTGTTGTGCCTGTGCATAGGCTGCACGGGGAAGGTGAAGACCAGCAAGAGCTTTCAGGGCTGCCACCTTCCGTGTGGGACAAGGAGCCGGATGTTTGCCTTTTCGGGAATAGGCTCTGCCGAGGATGCGCACCGTGAGATGTTCCTTCTCTGGGAAAGCAGAGATCCCAATATCTGTTGTGCCTGTGAATAGGCTGCAGGGGGAAGGTGAAGACCAGCAAGAGCTTTCAGGGCTGCCACCTTCGGTGTGGGACAAGGAGCCGGACGTTTGCCTTTCGGGAATAGGCTCTGCCGAGGATGCGCACCGTGAGATGTTCCTTCTCTGAGCAAGCAGAGATCCCAATATCTGTTGTGCCTGTGAATAGGCTGGACGGGGAAGGTGAAGACCAGCAAGAGCTTTCAGGGCTGCCACCTTCGGTGTGGGACAAGGAGCCGGACGTTTGCCTTTTCGGGAATAGGCTCTGCCGAGGATGCGCACCGTGAGATGTTCCTTCTCTGGGCAAGCAGAGATCCCAAAACCTGTTATGCCTATGAATAGGCTGCACGGGGACGGTGAAGACCAGCAAGAGCTTTCAGGGCTGCCAACTTCCGTGTGGGACAAGGAGCCGGACGTTTGCCTTTTCAGGAACAGGCTCTGCCGAGGATGCGCACCGTGAGAGACTGCGTCTTTGGGAAAGCAGAGATTCCCAGTGTGGCTGTGCCAGTGAATAGGGTGCACGGGGCAGGTGAAGACCAGCAAGAGCTTTCAGGGCTGCCACTTTCCCTTTGGGAGAAAGAGCCGGACGTTTGCCTTTTCGGGAATAGGCTCTGCCGAGGATGCGCACCGTGAGATGTTCCTTCTCTGGGCTAGCAGAGATCCCAAAACCTGTTATGCCTATGAATAGGCTGCAGGGGGAAGGTGAAGACCAGCAAGAGCTTTCAGGGCTGCCACCTTCTGTGTGGGACAAAGAGACGGACGTTTGCCTTTTCGGGAATAGGCTCTGCCGAGCATGCGCACCGTGAGAGACTGCGTCTTTGGGAAAGCACAGATTCCCAGTGCAGTTGTGCCTGTGAATAGTCTGCACGGGGCAGGTGAAGACCAGCAAGACCTTTCAGGGCTGCCACCTTCCGTGTGGGACAAAGAGCCGGATGTTTGCTTTTTCGGGAATAGGCTCTGCCGAGGATGCGCACCGTGAGATGTTCCTTGTCTGGGCAAGCCGAGATCCCAATATCTGTTGTGCCTGTGAATAGGCTGCAGGGGGAAGGTGAAGACCAGCAAGAGCTTTCAGGGCTGCCACCTTCGGTGTGGGACAAGGAGCCGGACGTTTGCCTTTTCGGGAATAGGCTCTGCCGAGGATGCGCACCGTGAGAGACTGCGTCTTTGGGAAAGCACAGATTCCCAGTGCAGTTGTGCCTGTGAATAGGCTGCACGGGGAAGGTGAAGACCAGCAAGAGCTTTCAGGGCTGCCACCTTCGGTGTGGGACAAAGAGCCGGACGTTTGCCTTTTCGGAAATAGGCTCTGCCGAGGATGCGCACAGTGAGATGTTCCTTCTCTGGGCAAGCTGAGATCCCAATATCTGTTGTGCCTGTGAATAGGCTGCAGGGGGAAGGTGAAGACCAGCAAGAGCTTTCAGGGCTGCCACCTTCGGTGTGGGACAAGGAGCCGGACGTTTGCCTTTTCGGGAATAGGCTCTGCCGAGGATGCGCACCGTGAGAGACTGCGTCTTTGGGAAAGCACAGATTCCCAGTGCAGTTGTGCCTGTGAATAGGCTGCACGGGGCAGGTGAAGACCAGCAACAGCTTTCAGGGCTGCTACGTTTCGTGTGGGACAAGGAGCCGGACGTTTGCTTTTTCGGGAATAGGCTCTGCCGAGGATGCGCACCGTGAGATGTTCGTTCGCTGGGCAAGCCGAGATCCCAATATCTGTTGTGCCTGTGAATAGGCTGGACGGGGAAGGTGAAGACCAGCAAGAGCTTTCAGGGCTGCCACCTTCCGTGTGGGACAAGGAGCCGGGCGTTTGCCTTTTCTGGAACAGGCTCTGCCGAGGATGCGCACCGTGAGAGACTGCGTCTTTGGGAAAGCACAGATTCCCAGTGCAGTTGTGCCTGTGAATAGGCTGCACGGGGAAGGTGAAGACCAGCAAGAGCTTTCAGGGCTGCCACCTTCCGAGTGGGACAAGGAGCCGGACGTTTGCCTTTTCAGGAACACGCTCTGCCGAGGATGCGCACCGTGAGAGACTGCGTCTTCGGGAAAGCAGAGATTCCCAGTGTGGCTGTGCCAGTGAATAGGGTGCACGGGGCAGGTGAAGACCAGCAAGAGCTTTCAGGGCTGCCACTTTCCCTTTGGGAGAAAGAGCCGGACGTTTGCGTTTTCGGGAAAAGGCTCTGCCGAGGATGTGCACCGTGAGATGTTCCTTCTCTGGGCTAGCAGAGATCCCAAAACCTGTTATGCCTATGAATAGGCTGCACGGGGAAGGTGAAGACCAGCAAGAGCTTTCAGGGCTGCCACCTTCCGTGTGGCGCAAGGAGCCGGATGTTTGCCTTTTTGGGAATAGGCTCTGCCGAGGATGCGCACCGTGAGAGACTGCGTCTTTGGGAAAGCACAGATTCCCAGTGCAGTTGTGCCTGTGAATAGTCTGCACGGGGCAGGTGAAGACCAGCAAGAGCTTTCAGGGGTGCCACCTTTGGTGTGGGACAAGGAGCCGGACGTTTGCCTTTTCGGGAATAGGCTCTGCCGAGGATGCGCACCGTGAGATGTTCCTTCTCTGGGCAAGTCGAGATCCCAATATCTGTTGTGCCTGTGAATAGGCTGCACGGGGAAGGTGAAGACCAGCAAGAGCTTTCAGGGCTGCCACCTTCGGTGTGGGACAAGGAGGCGGACGTTTGCCTTTTCGGGAATAGGCTCTGCCGAGGATGCGCACCGTGAGATGTTCCTTCTCTGGGCAAGCCGAGATCCCAATATCTGTTGTGCCTGTGAATAGGCTGGACGGGGAAGGTGAAGACCAGCAAGAGCTTTCAGGGCTGCCACCTTCCGTGTGGGACAAGGAGCCGGACGTTTGCCTTTTCAGGAAAACGCTCTGCCGAGGATGCGCACCGTGAGAGACTGCGTCTTTGGGAAAGCAGAGATTCCCAGTGTGGCTGTGCCAGTGAATAGGGTGCACGGGGCAGGTGAAGACCAGCAAGAGCTTTCAGGGCTGCCACTTTCCCTTTGGGAGAAAGAGCCGGACGTTTGCCTTTTCGGGAATAGGCTCTGCCGAGGATGCGCACCGTGAGATGTTCCTTCTCTGGGCTAGCAGAGATCCCAAAACCTGTTATGCCTATGAATAGGCTGCAGGGGGAAGGTGAAGACCAGCAAGAGCTTTCAGGGCTGCCACCTTCCGTGTGGGACAAGGAGCCGGATGTTTGCCTTTTTGGGAATAGGCTCTGCCGAGGATGCGCACCGTGAGAGACTGTGTCTTTGGGAAAGCACAGATTCCCAATGCAGTTGTGCCTGTGAATAGTCTGCACGGGGCAGGTGAAGACCAGCAACAGCTTTCAGGGCTGCCACCTTCGGTGTGGGACAAGGAGCCGGACGTTTGCCTTTTCGGGAACAATATCTGCCGAGGATGCGCACCGTGAGAGACTGCTTTTTTGGGAAAGCAGAGATTCCCAGTGCTGCTGTGCCTGTGAATAGGCTGCACGGGGAAGGTGAAGACCAGCAAGAGCTTTCAGGGCTGCCACCCTCCGTGTGGGACAAGGAGGCGGACGTTTGCCTTTTCGGGAATAGGCTCTGCCGAGGATGCGCACCGTGAGATGTTCCTTCTCTGGGCAAGCCGAGATCCCAATATCTGTTGTGCCTGTGAATAGGCTGCACGGGGAAGGTGAAGACCAGCAAGAGCTTTCAGGGCTGCCACCTTCGGTGTGGGACAAGGAGGCGGACGTTTGCCTTTTCGGGAATAGGCTCTGCCGAGGATGCGCACCGTGAGATGTTCCTTCTCTGGGCAAGCCGAGATCCCAATATCTGTTGTGCCTGTGAATAGGCTGCACGGGGAAGGTGAAGACCAGCAAGAGCTTTCAGGGCTGCCACCTTCGGTGTGGGACAAGGAGCCGGACATTTGCCTTTTCGGGAATAGGCTCTGCCGAGGATGCGCACCGTGAGAGACTGCGTCTTTGGGAAAGCAGAGATTCCCAGTGCTGCTGTGCCTGTGAATAGGCTGCACGGGGCAGGTGAAGACCAGCAAGAGCTTTCAGGGCTGCTACGTTCCGTGTGGGACAAGGAGCCGGACGTTTGCTTTTTCGGGAATAGGCTCTGCCGAGGATGCGCACCGTGAGATGTTCGTTCGCTGGGCAAGCGGAGATCCCAATATCTGTTGTGCCTGTGAATAGGCTGCACGGGGAAGGTGAAGACCAGCAAGAGCTTTCAGGGCTGCCACCTTCCGTGTGGGACAAGGAGCCGGGCGTTTGCCTTTTCGGGAACAGGCTCTGCCGAGGATGCGCACCGTGAGAGACTGCGTCTTTGGGAAAGCACAGATTCCCAGTGCAGTTGTGCCTGTGAATAGGCTGCACGGGGAAGGTGAAGACCAGCAAGAGCTTTCAGGGCTGCCACCTTCCGAGTGGGACAAGGAGCCGGACGTTTGCCTTTTCAGGAACACGCTCTGCCGAGGATGCGCACCGTGAGAGACTGCGTCTTCGGGAAAGCAGAGATTCCCAGTGTGGCTGTGCCAGTGAATAGGGTGCACGGGGCAGGTGAAGACCAGCAAGAGCTTTCAGGGCTGCCACTTTCCCTTTGGGAGAAAGAGCCGGACGTTTGCGTTTTCAGGAAAAGGCTCTGCCGAGGATGTGCACCGTGAGATGTTCCTTCTCTGGGCTAGCAGAGATCCCAAAACCTGTTATGCCTATGAATAGGCTGCAGGTGGAAGGTGAAGACCAGCAAGAGCTTTCAGGGCTGCCACCTTCGGTGTGGGACAAGGAGCCGGATGTTTGCCTTTTCGGGAATAGGCTCTGCCGAGGATGCGCACCGTGAGAGACTGCGTCTTTGGGAAAGCACAGATTCCCAGTGCAGTTGTGCCTGTGAATAGTCTGCACGGGGCAGGTGAAGACCAGCAAGAGCTTTCAGGGGTGCCACCTTTGGTGTGGGACAAGGAGCCGGACGTTTGCCTTTTCGGGAATAGGCTCTGCCGAGGATGCGCACCGTGAGATGTTCCTTCTCTGGGCAAGCCGAGATCCCAATATCTGTTGTGCCTGTGAATAGGCTGCACGGGGAAGGTGAAGACCAGCAAGAGCTTTCAGGGCTGCCACCTTCGGTGTGGGACAAGGAGCCGGACGTTTGCCTTTTCGGGAATAGGCTCTGCCGAGGATGCGCACCGTGAGATGTTCCTTCTCTGGGCAAGCCGAGATCCCAATATCTGTTGTGCCTGTGAATAGGCTGGACGGGGAAGGTGAAGACCAGCAAGAGCTTTCAGGGCTGCCACCTTCCGTGTGGGACAAGGAGCCGGACATTTGCCTTTTCGGGAATAGGCTCTGCCGAGGATGCGCACCGTGAGAGACTGCGTCTTTGGGAAAGCAGAGATTCCCAGTGCTGCTGTGCCTGTGCATAGGCTGCACGGGGAAGGTGAAGACCAGCAACAGCTTTCAGGGCTGCCACCTTCGGTGTGGGACAAGGAGCCGGACATTTGCCTTTTCGGGAACAGGCTCTGCCGAGGATGCGCACCGTGAGAGACTGCGTCTTTGGGAAAGCAGAGATTCCCAGTGCTGCTGTGCCTGTGAATAGGCTGCACGGGGCAGGTGAAGACCAGCAAGAGCTTTCAGGGCTGCTACGTTCCGTGTGGGACAAGGAGCCGGACGTTTGCTTTTTCGGGAATAGGCTCTGCCGAGGATGCGCACCGTGAGATGTTCGTTCGCTGGGCAAGCCGAGATCCCAATATCTGTTGTGCCTGTGAATAGGCTGCAGGGGGAAGGTGAAGACCAGCAAGAGCTTTCAGGGCTGCCACCTTCCGTGTGGGACAAGGAGCCGGGCGTTTGCCTTTTCGGGAACAGGCTCTGCCGAGGATGCGCACCGTGAGAGACTGCGTCTTTGGGAAAGCACAGATTCCCAGTGCAGTTGTGCCTGTGAATAGGCTGCACGGGGAAGGTGAAGACCAGCAAGAGCTTTCAGGGCTGCCACCTTCCGAGTGGGACAAGGAGCCGGACGTTTGCCTTTTCAGGAACACGCTCTGCCGAGGATGCGCACCGTGAGAGACTGCGTCTTCGGGAAAGCAGAGATTCCCAGTGTGGCTGTGCCAGTGAATAGGGTGCACGGGGCAGGTGAAGACCAGCAAGAGCTTTCAGGGCTGCCACTTTCCCTTTGGGAGAAAGAGCCGGACGTTTGCCTTTTCGGGAAAAGGCTCTGCCGAGGATGTGCACCGTGAGATGTTCCTTCTCTGGGCTAGCAGAGATCCCAAAACCTGTTATGCCTATGAATAGGCTGCAGGGGGAAGGTGAAGACCAGCAAGAGCTTTCAGGGCTGCCACCTTCCGTGTGGGACAAGGAGCCGGATGTTTGCCTTTTCGGGAATAGGCTCTGCCGAGGATGCGCACCGTGAGAGACTGCGTCTTTGGGAAAGCACAGATTCCCAGTGCAGTTGTGCCTGTGAATAGTCTGCACGGGGCAGGTGAAGACCAGCAAGAGCTTTCAGGGGTGCCACCTTTGGTGTGGGACAAGGAGCCGGACGTTTGCCTTTTCGGGAATAGGCTCTGCCGAGGATGCGCACCGTGAGATGTTCCTTCTCTGGGCAAGCCGAGATCCCAATATCTGTTGTGCCTGTGAATAGGCTGCACGGGGAAGGTGAAGACCAGCAAGAGCTTTCAGGGCTGCCACCTTCGGTGTGGGACAAGGAGCCGGACGTTTGCCTTTTCGGGAATAGGCTCTGCCGAGGATGCGCACCGTGAGATGTTCCTTCTCTGGGCAAGCCGAGATCCCAATATCTGTTGTGCCTGTGAATAGGCTGCACGGGGCAGGTGAAGACCAGCAAGAGCTTTCAGGGCTGCCACCTTCCGTGTGGGACAAGGAGCCGGACATTTGCCTTTTCGGGAATAGGCTCTGCCGAGGATGCGCACCGTGAGAGACTGCGTCTTTGGGAAAGCAGAGATTCCCAGTGCTGCTGTGCCTGTGCATAGGCTGCACGGGGAAGGTGAAGACCAGCAACAGCTTTCAGGGCTGCCACTTTCCCTTTGGGAGAAAGAGCCGGACGTTTGCCTTTTCGGGAATAGGCTCTGCCGAGGATGCGCACCGTGAGATGTTCCTTCTCTGGGCTAGCAGAGATCCCAAAACCTGTTATGCCTATGAATAGGCTGCAGGGGGAAGGTGAAGACCAGCAAGAGCTTTCAGGGCTGCCACCTTCCGTGTGGGACAAAGAGACGGACGTTTGCCTTTTCGGGAATAGGCTCTGCTGAGGATGCGCACCGTGAGAGACTGCGTCTTTGGGAAAGCACAGATTCCCAGTGCAGTTGTGCCTGTGAATAGTCTGCACGGGGCAGGTGAAGACCAGCAAGAGCTTTCAGGGCTGCCACCTTCCGTGTGGGACAAAGAGCCGGACGTTTGCTTTTTCGGGAATAGGCTCTGCCGAGGATGCGCACCGTGAGATGTTCCTTCTCTGGGCAAGCCGAGATCCCAATATCTGTTGTGCCTGTGAATAGGCTGCACGGGGAAGGTGAAGACCAGCAAGAGCTTTCAGGGCTGCCACCTTCGGTGTGGGACAAGGAGCCGGACATTTGCCTTTTCGGGAACAGGCTCTGCCGAGGATGCGCACCGTGAGAGACTGCGTCTTTGGGAAAGCAGAGATTCCCAGTGCTGCTGTGCCTGTGAATAGGCTGCACGGGGCAGGTGAAGACCAGCAAGAGCTTTCAGGGCTGCTACGTTCCGTGTGGGACAAGGAGCCGGACGTTTGCTTTTTCGGGAATAGGCTCTGCCGAGGATGCGCACCGTGAGATGTTCGTTCGCTGGGCAAGCCGAGATCCCAATATCTGTTGTGCCTGTGAATAGGCTGCACGGGGAAGGTGAAGACCAGCAAGAGCTTTCAGGGCTGCCACCTTCCGTGTGGGACAAGGAGCCGGGCGTTTGCCTTTTCGGGAACAGGCTCTGCCGAGGATGCGCACCGTGAGAGACTGCGTCTTTGGGAAAGCACAGATTCCCAGTGCAGTTGTGCCTGTGAATAGGCTGCACGGGGAAGGTGAAGACCAGCAAGAGCTTTCAGGGCTGCCACCTTCCGAGTGGGACAAGGAGCCGGACGTTTGCCTTTTCAGGAACACGCTCTGCCGAGGATGCGCACCGTGAGAGACTGCGTCTTCGGGAAAGCAGAGATTCCCAGTGTGGCTGTGCCAGTGAATAGGGTGCACGGGGCAGGTGAAGACCAGCAAGAGCTTTCAGGGCTGCCACTTTCCCTTTGGGAGAAAGAGCCGGACGTTTGCCTTTTCGGGAAAAGGCTCTGCCGAGGATGTGCACCGTGAGATGTTCCTTCTCTGGGCTAGCAGAGATCCCAAAACCTGTTATGCCTATGAATAGGCTGCAGGGGGAAGGTGAAGACCAGCAAGAGCTTTCAGGGCTGCCACCTTCCGTGTGGGACAAGGAGCCGGATGTTTGCCTTTTCGGGAATAGGCTCTGCCGAGGATGCGCACCGTGAGAGACTGCGTCTTTGGGAAAGCACAGATTCCCAGTGCAGTTGTGCCTGTGAATAGTCTGCACGGGGCAGGTGAAGACCAGCAAGAGCTTTCAGGGCTGCCACCTTTGGTGTGGGACAAGGAGCCGGACGTTTGCCTTTTTGGGAATAGGCTCTGCCGAGGATGCGCACCGTGAGATGTTCCTTCTCTGGGCAAGCCGAGATCCCAATATATGTTGTGCCTGTGAATAGGCTGCACGGGGAAGGTGAAGACCAGCAAGAGCTTTCAGGGCTGCCACCTTCGGTGTGGGACAAGGAGCCGGACGTTTGCCTTTTCGGGAATAGGCTCTGCCGAGGATGCGCACCGTGAGATGTTCCTTCTCTGGGCAAGCCGAGATCCCAATATCTGTTGTGCCTGTGAATAGGCTGGACGGGGAAGGTGAAGACCAGCAAGAGCTTTCAGGGCTGCCACCTTCCGTGTGGGACAAGGAGCCGGACATTTGCCTTTTCGGGAATAGGCTCTGCCGAGGATGCGCACCGTGAGAGACTGCGTCTTTGGGAAAGCAGAGATTCCCAGTGCTGCTGTGCCTGTGCATAGGCTGCACGGGGAAGGTGAAGACCAGCAACAGCTTTCAGGGCTGCCACTTTCCCTTTGGGAGAAAGAGCCGGACGTTTGCCTTTTCGGGAATAGGCTCTGCCGAGGATGCGCACCGTGAGATGTTCCTTCTCTGGGCTAGCAGAGATCCCAAAACCTGTTATGCCTATGAATAGGCTGCAGGGGGAAGGTGAAGACCAGCAAGAGCTTTCAGGGCTGCCACCTTCCGTGTGGGACAAAGAGACGGACGTTTGCCTTTTCGGGAATAGGCTCTGCCGAGCATGCGCACCGTGAGAGACTGCGTCTTTGGGAAAGCACAGATTCCCAGTGCAGTTGTGCCTGTGAATAGTCTGCACGGGGCAGGTGAAGACCAGCAAGAGCTTTCAGGGCTGCCACCTTCGGTGTGGGACAAAGAGCCGGACGTTTGCTTTTTCGGGAATAGGCTCTGCCGAGGATGCGCACCGTGAGATGTTCCTTGTCTGGGCAAGCCGAGATCCCAATATCTGTTGTGCCTGTGAATAGGCTGCAGGGGGAAGGTGAAGACCAGCAAGAGCTTTCAGGGCTGCCACCTTCCGTGTGGGACAAGGAGCCGGACGTTTGCCTTTTCGGGAATAGGCTCTGCCGAGGATGCGCACCGTGAGAGACTGCGTCTTTGGGAAAGCACAGATTCCCAGTGCAGTTGTGCCTGTGAATAGGCTGCACGGGGAAGGTGAAGACCAGCAAGAGCTTTCAGGGCTGCCACCTTCGGTGTGGGACAAAGAGCCGGACGTTTGCCTTTTCGGAAATAGGCTCTGCCGAGGATGCGCACCGTGAGATGTTCCTTCTCTGGGCTAGCAGAGATCCCAAAACCTGTTATGCCTATGAATAGGCTGCAGGGGGAAGGTGAAGACCAGCAAGAGCTTTCAGGGCTGCCACCTTCCGTGTGGGACAAAGAGCCGGACGTTTGCCTTTTCGGGAGTAGGCTCTGCCGAGCATGCGCACCGTGAGAGACTGCGTCTTTGGGAAAGCACAGATTCCCAGTGCAGTTGTGCCTGTGAATAGGCTGCACGGGGCAGGTGAAGACCAGCAACAGCTTTCAGGGCTGCTACGTGTCGTGTGGGACAAGGAGCCGGACGTTTGCTTTTTCGGGAATAGGCTCTGCCGAGGATGCGCACCGTGAGATGTTCGTTCGCTGGGCAAGCCGAGATCCCAATATCTGTTGTGCCTGTGAATAGGCTGCACGGGGAAGGTGAAGACCAGCAAGAGCTTTCAGGGCTGCCACCTTCCGTGTGGGACAAGGAGCCGGGCGTTTGCCTTTTCGGGAACAGGCTCTGCCGAGGATGCGCACCGTGAGAGACTGCGTCTTTGGGAAAGCACAGATTCCCAGTGCAGTTGTGCCTGTGAATAGGCTGCACGGGGAAGGTGAAGACCAGCAAGAGCTTTCAGGGCTGCCACCTTCCGTGTGGGACAAGGAGCCGGACGTTTGCCTTTTCAGGAACACGCTCTGCCGAGGATGCGCACCGTGAGAGACTGCGTCTTCGGGAAAGCAGAGATTCCCAGTGTGGCTGTGCCAGTGAATAGGGTGCACGGGGCAGGTGAAGACCAGCAAGAGCTTTCAGGGCTGCCACTTTCCCTTTGGGAGAAAGAGCCGGACGTTTGCGTTTTCGGGAAAAGGCTCTGCCGAGGATGTGCACCGTGAGATGTTCCTTCTCTGGGCTAGCAGAGATCCCAAAACCTGTTATGCCTATGAATAGGCTGCAGGGGGAAGGTGAAGACCAGCAAGAGCTTTCAGGGCTGCCACCTTCCGTGTGGGACAAGGAGCCGGATGTTTGCCTTTTTGGGAATAGGCTCTGCCGAGGATGCGCACCGTGAGAGACTGCGTCTTTGGGAAAGCACAGATTCCCAGTGCAGTTGTGCCTGTGAATAGTCTGCACGGGGCAGGTGAAGACCAGCAAGAGCTTTCAGGGGTGCCACCTTTGGTGTGGGACAAGGAGCCGGACGTTTGCCTTTTTGGGAATAGGCTCTGCCGAGGATGCGCACCGTGAGAGACTGTGTCTTTGGGAAAGCACAGATTCCCAATGCAGTTGTGCCTGTGAATAGTCTGCACGGGGCAGGTGAAGACCAGCAACAGCTTTCAGGGCTGCCACCTTCGGTGTGGGACAAGGAGCCGGACGTTTGCCTTTTCGGGAACAATCTCTGCCGAGGATGCGCACCGTGAGAGACTGCTTTTTTGGGAAAGCAGAGATTCCCAGTGCTGCTGTGCCTGTGAATAGGCTGCACGGGGAAGGTGAAGACCAGCAAGAGCTTTCAGGGCTGCCACCCTCCGTGTGGGACAAGGAGGCGGACGTTTGCCTTTTCGGGAATAGGCTCTGCCGAGGATGCGCACCGTGAGATGTTCCTTCTCTGGGCAAGCCGAGATCCCAATATCTGTTGTGCCTGTGAATAGGCTGCATGGGGAAGGTGAAGACCAGCAAGAGCTTTCAGGGCTGCCACCTTCGGTGTGGGACAAGGAGCCGGACGTTTGCCTTTTCGGGAATAGGCTCTGCCGAGGATGCGCACCGTGAGATGTTCCTTCTCTGGGCAAGCCGAGATCCCAATATCTGTTGTGCCTGTGAATAGGCTGCACGGGGAAGGTGAAGACCAGCAAGAGCTTTCAGGGCTGCCACCTTCCGTGTGGGACAAGGAGCCGGACATTTGCCTTTTCGGGAACAGGCTCTGCCGAGGATGCGCACCGTGAGAGACTGCGTCTTTGGGAAAGCAGAGATTCCCAGTGCTGCTGTGCCTGTGAATAGGCTGCACGGGGCAGGTGAAGACCAGCAAGAGCTTTCAGGGCTGCCACCTTCGGTGTGGGACAAGGAGCCGGACGTTTGCTTTTTCGGGAATAGGCTCTGCCGAGGATGCGCACCGTGAGATGTTCGTTCGCTGGGCAAGCCGAGATCCCAATATCTGTTGTGCCTGTGAATAGGCTGCACGGGGAAGGTGAAGACCAGCAAGAGCTTTCAGGGCTGCCACCTTCCGTGTGGGACAAGGAGCCGGGCGTTTGCCTTTTCTGGAACAGGCTCTGCCGAGGATGCGCACCGTGAGAGACTGCGTCTTTGGGAAAGCACAGATTCCCAGTGCAGTTGTGCCTGTGAATAGGCTGCACGGGGAAGGTGAAGACCAGCAAGAGCTTTCAGGGCTGCCACCTTCCGAGTGGGACAAGGAGCCGGACGTTTGCCTTTTCAGGAACACGCTCTGCCGAGGATGCGCACCGTGAGAGACTGCGTCTTCGGGAAAGCAGAGATTCCCAGTGTGGCTGTGCCAGTGAATAGGGTGCACGGGGCAGGTGAAGACCAGCAAGAGCTTTCAGGGCTGCCACTTTCCCTTTGGGAGAAAGAGCCGGACGTTTGCCTTTTCGGGAAAAGGCTCTGCCGAGGATGTGCACCGTGAGATGTTCCTTCTCTGGGCTAGCAGAGATCCCAAAACCTGTTATGCCTATGAATAGGCTGCAGGGGGAAGGTGAAGACCAGCAAGAGCTTTCAGGGCTGCCACCTTCCGTGTGGGACAAGGAGCCGGATGTTTGCCTTTTCGGGAATAGGCTCTGCCGAGGATGCGCACCGTGAGAGACTGCGTCTTTGGGAAAGCACAGATTCCCAGTGCAGTTGTGCCTGTGAATAGTCTGCACGGGGCAGGTGAAGACCAGCAAGAGCTTTCAGGGGTGCCACCTTTGGTGTGGGACAAGGAGCCGGACGTTTGCCTTTTCGGGAATAGGCTCTGCCGAGGATGCGCACCGTGAGATGTTCCTTCTCTGGGCAAGCCGAGATCCCAATATCTGTTGTGCCTGTGCATAGGCTGCACGGGGAAGGTGAAGACCAGGAAGAGCTTTCAGGGCTGCCACCTTCGGTGTGGGACAAGGAGCCGGACGTTTGCCTTTTCGGGAATAGGCTCTGCCGAGGATGCGCACCGTGAGATGTTCCTTCTCTGGGCAAGCCGAGATCCCAATATGTGTTGTGCCTGTGAATAGGCTGGACGGGGAAGGTGAAGACCAGCAAGAGCTTTCAGGGCTGCCACCTTCCGTGTGGGACAAGGAGCCGGACATTTGCCTTTTTGGGAATAGGCTCTGCCGAGGATGCGCACCGTGAGAGACTGCGTCTTTGGGAAAGCAGAGATTCCCAGTGCTGCTGTGCCTGTGCATAGGCTGCACGGGGAAGGTGAAGACCAGCAACAGCTTTCAGGGCTGCCACTTTCCCTTTGGGAGAAAGAGCCGGACGTTTGCCTTTTCGGGAATAGGCTCTGCCGAGGATGCGCACCGTGAGATGTTCCTTCTCTGGGGTAGCAGAGATCCCAAAACCTGTTATGCCTATGAATAGGCTGCAGGGGGAAGGTGAAGACCAGCAAGAGCTTTCAGGGCTGCCACCTTCCGTGTGGGACAAAGAGACGGACGTTTGCCTTTTCGGGAATAGGCTCTGCCGAGCATGCGCACCGTGAGAGACTGCGTCTTTGGGAAAGCACAGATTCCCAGTGCAGTTGTGCCTGTGAATAGTCTGCACGGGGCAGGTGAAGACCAGCAAGAGCTTTCAGGGCTGCCACCTTCCGTGTGGGACAAAGTGCCGGACGTTTGCTTTTTCGGGAATAGGCTCTGCCGAGGATGCGCACCGTGAGATGTTCCTTGTCTGGGCAAGCCGAGATCTCAATATCTGTTGTGCCTGTGAATAGGCTGCAGGGGGAAGGTGAAGACCAGCAAGAGCTTTCAGGGCTGCCACCTTCGGTGTGGGACAAGGAGGCGGACGTTTGCCTTTTCGGGAATAGGCTCTGCCGAGGATGCGCACCGTGAGAGACTGCGTCTTTGGGAAAGCACAGATTCCCAGTGCAGTTGTGCCTGTGAATAGGCTGCACGGGGAAGGTGAAGACCAGCAACAGCTTTCAGGGCTGCCACCTTCGGTGTGGGACAAAGAGCCGGACGTTTGCCTTTTCGGAAATAGGCTCTGCCGAGGATGCGCACCGTGAGATGTTCCTTCTCTGGGCTAGCAGAGATCCCAAAACCTGTTATGCCTATGAATAGGCTGCACGGGGAAGGTGAAGACCAGCAAGAGCTTTCAGGGCTGCCACCTTCCGTGTGGGACAAAGAGCCGGACGTTTGCCTTTTCGGGAATAGGCTCTGCCGAGCATGCGCACCGTGAGAGACTGCGTCTTTGGGAAAGCACAGATTCCCAGTGCAGTTGTGCCTGTGAATAGGCTGCACGGGGCAGGTGAAGACCAGCAACAGCTTTCAGGGCTGCTACGTTTCGTGTGGGACAAGGAGCCGGACGTTTGCTTTTTCGGGAATAGGTTCTGCCGAGGATGCGCACCGTGAGATGTTCGTTCGCTGGGCAAGCCGAGATCCCAATATCTGTTGTGCCTGTGAATAGGCTGCACGGGGAAGGTGAAGACCAGCAAGAGCTTTCAGGGCTGCCACCTTCCGTGTGGGACAAGGAGCCGGGCGTTTGCCTTTTCTGGAACAGGCTCTGCCGAGGATGCGCACCGTGAGAGACTGCGTCTTTGGGAAAGCACAGATTCCCAGTGCAGTTGTGCCTGTGAATAGGCTGCACGGGGAAGGTGAAGACCAGCAAGAGCTTTCAGGGCTGCCACCTTCCGAGTGGGACAAGGAGCCGGACGTTTGCCTTTTCGGGAACACGCTCTGCCGAGGATGCGCACCGTGAGAGACTGCGTCTTCGGGAAAGCAGAGATTCCCAGTGTGGCTGTGCCAGTGAATAGGGTGCACGGGGCAGGTGAAGACCAGCAAGAGCTTTCAGGGCTGCCACTTTCCCTTTGGGAGAAAGAGCCGGACGTTTGCCTTTTCGGGAAAAGGCTCTGCCGAGGATGTGCACCGTGAGATGTTCCTTCTCTGGGCTAGCAGAGATCCCAAAACCTGTTATGCCTATGAATAGGCTGCAGGGGGAAGGTGAAGACCAGCAAGAGCTTTCAGGGCTGCCACCTTCCGTGTGGGACAAGGAGCCGGATGTTTGCCTTTTCGGGAATAGGCTCTGCCGAGGATGCGCACCGTGAGAGACTGCGTCTTTGGGAAAGCACAGATTCCCAGTGCAGTTGTGCCTGTGAATAGTCTGCACGGGGCAGGTGAAGACCAGCAAGAGCTTTCAGGGGTGCCACCTTTGGTGTGGGACAAGGAGCCGGACGTTTGCCTTTTCGGGAATAGGCTCTGCCGAGGATGCGCACCGTGAGATGTTCCTTCTCTGGGCAAGCCGAGATCCCAATATCTGTTGTGCCTGTGAATAGGCTGCACGGGGAAGGTGAAGACCAGCAAGAGCTTTCAGGGCTGCCACCTTCCGTGTGGGACAAGGAGGCGGACGTTTGCCTTTTCGGGAATAGGCTCTGCCGAGGATGCGCACCGTGAGATGTTCCTTCTCTGGGCAAGCCGAGATCCCAATATCTGTTGTGCCTGTGAATAGGCTGCACGGGGAAGGTGAAGACCAGCAAGAGCTTTCAGGGCTGCCACCTTCGGTGTGGGACAAGGAGCCGGACATTTGCCTTTTCGGGAAGAGGCTCTGCCGAGGATGCGCACCGTGAGAGACTGCGTCTTTGGGAAAGCAGAGATTCCCAGTGTGGCTGTGCCAGTGAATAGGGTGCACGGGGCAGGTGAAGACCAGCAAGAGCTTTCAGGGCTGCCACTTTCCCTTTGGGAGAAAGAGCCGGACGTTTGCCTTTTCGGGAATAGGCTCTGCCGAGGATGCGCACCGTGAGATGTTCCTTCTCTGGGCTAGCAGAGATCCCAAAACCTGTTATGCCTATGAATAGGCTGCAGGGGGAAGGTGAAGACCAGCAAGAGCTTTCAGGGCTGCCACCTTCCGTGTGGGACAAGGAGCCGGATGTTTGCCTTTTTGGGAATAGGCTCTGCCGAGGATGCGCACCGTGAGAGACTGTGTCTTTGGGAAAGCACAGATTCCCAATGCAGTTGTGCCTGTGAATAGTCTGCACGGGGCAGGTGAAGACCAGCAACAGCTTTCAGGGCTGCCACCTTCGGTGTGGGACAAGGAGCCGGACGTTTGCCTTTTCGGGAACAATCTCTGCCGAGGATGCGCACCGTGAGAGACTGCGTCTTTGGGAAAGCAGAGATTCCCAGTGCTGCTGTGCCTGTGAATAGGCTGCACGGGGAAGGTGAAGACCAGCAAGAGCTTTCAGGGCTGCCACCCTCCGTGTGGGACAAGGAGGCGGACGTTTGCCTTTTCGGGAATAGGCTCTGCCGAGGATGCGCACCGTGAGATGTTCCTTCTCTGGGCAAGCCGAGATCCCAATATCTGTTGTGCCTGTGAATAGGCTGCACGGGGAAGGTGAAGACCAGCAAGAGCTTTCAGGGCTGCCACCTTCGGTGTGGGACAAGGAGCCGGACGTTTGCCTTTTCGGGAATAGGCTCTGCCGAGGATGCGCACCGTGAGCTGTTCCTTCTCTGGGCAAGCCGAGATCCCAATATCTGTTGTGCCTGTGAATAGGCTGCACGGGGAAGGTGAAGACCAGCAAGAGCTTTCAGGGCTGCCACCTTCCGTGTGGGACAAGGAGCCGGATGTTTGCCTTTTCGGGAACAGGCTCTGCTGAGGATGCGCACCGTGAGAGACTGCGTCTTTGGGAAAGCAGAGATTCCCAGTGCTGCTGTGCCTGTGAATAGGCTGCACGGGGCAGGTGAAGACCAGCAAGAGCTTTCAGGGCTGCTACGTTCCGTGTGGGACAAGGAGCCGGGCGTTTGCCTTTTCTGGAACAGGCTCTGCCGAGGATGCGCACCGTGAGAGACTGCGTCTTTGGGAAAGCACAGATTCCCAGTGCAGTTGTGCCTGTGAATAGGCTGCACGGGGAAGGTGAAGACCAGCAAGAGCTTTCAGGGCTGCCACCTTCCGAGTGGGACAAGGAGCCGGACGTTTGCCTTTTCAGGAACACGCTCTGCCGAGGATGCGCACCGTGAGAGACTGCGTCTTCGGGAAAGCAGAGATTCCCAGTGTGGCTGTGCCAGTGAATAGGGTGCACGGGGCAGGTGAAGACCAGCAAGAGCTTTCAGGGCTGCCACTTTCCCTTTGGGAGAAAGAGCCGGACGTTTGCCTTTTCGGGAAAAGGCTCTGCCGAGGATGTGCACCGTGAGATGTTCCTTCTCTGGGCTAGCAGAGATCCCAAAACCTGTTATGCCTATGAATAGGCTGCAGGGGGAAGGTGAAGACCAGCAAGAGCTTTCAGGGCTGCCACCTTCCGTGTGGGACAAGGAGCCGGATGTTTGCCTTTTCGGGAATAGGCTCTGCCGAGGATGCGCACCGTGAGAGACTGCGTCTTTGGGAAAGCACAGATTCCCAGTGCAGTTGTGCCTGTGAATAGTCTGCACGGGGCAGGTGAAGACCAGCAAGAGCTTTCAGGGGTGCCACCTTTGGTGTGGGACAAGGAGCCGGACGTTTGCCTTTTCGGGAATAGGCTCTGCCGAGGATGCGCACCGTGAGATGTTCCTTCTCTGGGCAAGCCGAGATCCCAATATCTGTTGTGCCTGTGAATAGGCTGCACGGGGAAGGTGAAGACCAGCAAGAGCTTTCAGGGCTGCCACCTTCGGTGTGGGACAAGGAGGCGGACGTTTGCCTTTTCGGGAATAGGCTCTGCCGAGGATGCGCACCGTGAGATGTTCCTTCTCTGGGCAAGCCGAGATCCCAATATCTGTTGTGCCTGTGAATAGGCTGCACGGGGCAGGTGAAGACCAGCAAGAGCTTTCAGGGCTGCCACCTTCCGTGTGGGACAAGGAGCCGGACATTTGCCTTTTCGGGAAGAGGCTCTGCCGAGGATGCGCACCGTGAGAGACTGCGTCTTTGGGAAAGCAGAGATTCCCAGTGTGGCTGTGCCAGTGAATAGGGTGCACGGGGCAGGTGAAGACCAGCAAGAGCTTTCAGGGCTGCCACTTTCCCTTTGGGAGAAAGAGCCGGACGTTTGCCTTTTCGGGAATAGGCTCTGCCGAGGATGCGCACCGTGAGATGTTCCTTCTCTGGGCTAGCAGAGATCCCAAAACCTGTTATGCCTATGAATAGGCTGCAGGGGGAAGGTGAAGACCAGCAAGAGCTTTCAGGGCTGCCACCTTCCGTGTGGGACAAGGAGCCGGATGTTTGCCTTTTTGGGAATAGGCTCTGCCGAGGATGCGCACCGTGAGAGACTGTGTCTTTGGGAAAGCACAGATTCCCAATGCAGTTGTGCCTGTGAATAGTCTGCACGGGGCAGGTGAAGACCAGCAACAGCTTTCAGGGCTGCCACCTTCGGTGTGGGACAAGGAGCCGGACGTTTGCCTTTTCGGGAACAATCTCTGCCGAGGATGCGCACCGTGAGAGACTGCTTTTTTGGGAAAGCAGAGATTCCCAGTGCTGCTGTGCCTGTGAATAGGCTGCACGGGGAAGGTGAAGACCAGCAAGAGCTTTCAGGGCTGCCAACTTCCGTGTGGGACAAGGAGGCGGACGTTTGCCTTTTCGGGAATAGGCTCTGCCGAGGATGCGCACCGTGAGCTGTTCCTTCTCTGGGCAAGCCGAGATCCCAATATCTGTTGTGCCTGTGAATAGGCTGCACGGGGAAGGTGAAGACCAGCAAGAGCTTTCAGGGCTGCCACCTTCCGTGTGGGACAAGGAGCCGGACATTTGCCTTTTCGGGAACAGGCTCTGCCGAGGATGCGCACCGTGAGAGACTGCGTCTTTGGGAAAGCAGAGATTCCCAGTGCTGCTGTGCCTGTGAATAGGCTGCACGGGGCAGGTGAAGACCAGCAACAGCTTTCAGGGCTGCTACGTTCCGTGTGGGACAAGGAGCCGGACGTTTGCTTTTTCGGGAATAGGCTCTGCCGAGGATGCGCACCGTGAGATGTTCGTTCGCTGGGCAAGCCGAGATCCCAATATCTGTTGTGCCTGTGAATAGGCTGCACGGGGAAGGTGAAGACCAGCAAGAGCTTTCAGGGCTGCCACCTTCCGTGTGGGACAAGGAGCCGGGCGTTTGCCTTTTCTGGAACAGGCTCTGCCGAGGATGCGCACCGTGAGAGACTGCGTCTTTGGGAAAGCACAGATTCCCAGTGCAGTTGTGCCTGTGAATAGGCTGCACGGGGAAGGTGAAGACCAGCAAGAGCTTTCAGGGCTGCCACCTTCCGAGTGGGACAAGGAGCCGGACGTTTGCCTTTTCAGGAACACGCTCTGCCGAGGATGCGCACCGTGAGAGACTGCGTCTTCGGGAAAGCAGAGATTCCCAGTGTGGCTGTGCCAGTGAATAGGGTGCACGGGGCAGGTTAAGACCAGCAAGAGCTTTCAGGGCTGCCACTTTCCCTTTGGGAGAAAGAGCCGGACGTTTGCCTTTTCGGGAAAAGGCTCTGCCGAGGATGTGCACCGTGAGATGTTCCTTCTCTGGGCTAGCAGAGATCCCAAAACCTGTTATGCCTATGAATAGGCTGCAGGGGGAAGGTGAAGACCAGCAAGAGCTTTCAGGGCTGCCACCTTCCGTGTGGGACAAGGAGCCGGATGTTTGCCTTTTCGGGAATAGGCTCTGCCGAGGATGCGCACCGTGAGAGACTGCGTCTTTGGGAAAGCACAGATTCCCAGTGCAGTTGTGCCTGTGAATAGTCTGCACGGGGCAGGTGAAGACCAGCAAGAGCTTTCAGGGGTGCCACCTTCGGTGTGGGACAAGGAGCCGGACGTTTGCCTTTTCGGGAATAGGCTCTGCCGAGGATGCGCACCGTGAGATGTTCCTTCTCTGGGCAAGCCGAGATCCCAATATCTGTTGTGCCTGTGAATAGGCTGGACGGGGAAGGTGAAGACCAGCAAGAGCTTTCAGGGCTGCCACCTTCCGTGTGGGACAAGGAGCCGGACATTTGCCTTTTCGGGAAGAGGCTCTGCCGAGGATGCGCACCGTGAGAGACTGCGTCTTTGGGAAAGCAGAGATTCCCAGTGTGGCTGTGCCAGTGAATAGGGTGCACGGGGCAGGTGAAGACCAGCAAGAGCTTTCAGGGCTGCCACTTTCCCTTTAGGAGAAAGAGCCGGACGTTTGCCTTTTCGGGAATAGGCTCTGCCGAGGATGCGCACCGTGAGATGTTCCTTCTCTGGGCTAGCAGAGATCCCAAAACCTGTTATGCCTATGAATAGGCTGCAGGGGGAAGGTGAAGACCAGCAAGAGCTTTCAGGGCTGCCACCTTCCGTGTGGGACAAGGAGCCGGATGTTTGCCTTTTTGGGAATAGGCTCTGCCGAGGATGCGCACCGTGAGAGACTGTGTCTTTGGGAAAGCACAGATTCCCAATGCAGTTGTGCCTGTGAATAGTCTGCACGGGGCAGGTGAAGACCAGCAACAGCTTTCAGGGCTGCCACCTTCGGTGTGGGACAAGGAGCCGGACGTTTGCCTTTTCGGGAACAATCTCTGCCGAGGATGCGCACCGTGAGAGACTGCGTCTTTGGGAAAGCAGAGATTCCCAGTGCTGCTGTGCCTGTGAATAGGCTGCACGGGGAAGGTGAAGACCAGCAAGAGCTTTCAGGGCTGCCACCCTCCGTGTGGGACAAGGAGGCGGACGTTTGCCTTTTCGGGAATAGGCTCTGCCGAGGATGCGCACCGTGAGATGTTCCTTCTCTGGGCAAGCCGAGATCCCAATATCTGTTGTGCCTGTGAATAGGCTGGACGGGGAAGGTGAAGACCAGCAAGAGCTTTCAGGGCTGCCACCTTCCGTGTGGGACAAGGAGCCGGACGTTTGCCTTTTCGGGAATAGGCTCTGCCGAGGATGCGCACCGTGAGATGTTCCTTCTCTGGGCAAGCCGAGATCCCAATATCTGTTGTGCCTGTGAATAGGCTGCACGGGGAAGGTGAAGACCAGCAAGAGCTTTCAGGGCTGCCACCTTCCGTGTGGGACAAGGAGCCGGACATTTGCCTTTTCGGGAACAGGCTCTGCCGAGCATGCGCACCGTGAGAGACTGCGTCTTTGGGAAAGCACAGATTCCCAGTGCTGCTGTGCCTGTGAATAGGCTGCACGGGGCAGGTGAAGACCAGCAACAGCTTTCAGGGCTGCTACGTTCCGTGTGGGACAAGGAGCCGGACGTTTGCTTTTTCGGGAATAGGCTCTGCCGAGGATGCGCACCGTGAGATGTTCGTTCGCTGGGCAAGCCGAGATCCCAATATCTGTTGTGCCTGTGAATAGGCTGCACGGGGAAGGTGAAGACCAGCAAGAGCTTTCAGGGCTGCCACCTTCCGTGTGGGACAAGGAGCCGGGCGTTTGCCTTTTCTGGAACAGGCTCTGCCGAGGATGCGCACCGTGAGAGACTGCGTCTTTGGGAAAGCACAGATTCCCAGTGCAGTTGTGCCTGTGAATAGGCTGCACGGGGAAGGTGAAGACCAGCAAGAGCTTTCAGGGCTGCCACCTTCCGAGTGGGACAAGGAGCCGGACGTTTGCCTTTTCAGGAACACGCTCTGCCGAGGATGCGCACCGTGAGAGACTGCGTCTTCGGGAAAGCAGAGATTCCCAGTGTGGCTGTGCCAGTGAATAGGGTGCACGGGGCAGGTGAAGACCAGCAAGAGCTTTCAGGGCTGCCACTTTCCCTTTGGGAGAAAGAGCCGGACGTTTGCCTTTTCGGGAAAAGGCTCTGCCGAGGATGTGCACCGTGAGATGTTCCTTCTCTGGGCTAGCAGAGATCCCAAAACCTGTTATGCCTATGAATAGGCTGCAGGGGGAAGGTGAAGACCAGCAAGAGCTTTCAGGGCTGCCACCTTCCGTGTGGGACAAGGAGCCGGATGTTTGCCTTTTCGGGAATAGGCTCTGCCGAGGATGCGCACCGTGAGAGACTGCGTCTTTGGGAAAGCACAGATTCCCAGTGCAGTTGTGCCTGTGAATAGTCTGCACGGGGCAGGTGAAGACCAGCAAGAGCTTTCAGGGGTGCCACCTTTGGTGTGGGACAAGGAGCCGGACGTTTGCCTTTTCGGGAATAGGCTCTGCCGAGGATGCGCACCGTGAGATGTTCCTTCTCTGGGCAAGCCGAGATCCCAATATCTGTTGTGCCTGTGAATAGGCTGCACGGGGAAGGTGAAGACCAGCAAGAGCTTTCAGGGCTGCCACCTTCCGTGTGGGACAAGGAGCCGGACATTTGCCTTTTCAGGAACACGCTCTGCCGAGGATGCGCACCGTGAGAGACTGCGTCTTTGGGAAAGCAGAGATTCCCAGTGTGGCTGTGCCAGTGAATAGGGTGCACGGGGCAGGTGAAGACCAGCAAGAGCTTTCAGGGCTGCCACTTTCCCTTTGGGAGAAAGAGCCGGACGTTTGCCTTTTCGGGAATAGGCTCTGCCGAGGATGCGCACCGTGAGATGTTCCTTCGCTGGGCAAGCCGAGATCCCAATATCTGTTGTGCCTGTTTATAGGCTGGACGGGGAAGGTGAAGACCAGCAAGAGCTTTCAGGGCTGCCACCTTCGGTGTGGGACAAGGAGCCGGACGTTTGCCTTTTCTGGAACAGGCTCTGCCGAGGATGCGCACCGAGAGAGACTGCGTCTTTGGGAAAGCACAGATTCCCAGTGCGGGTGTGCCTGTGAATAGGCTGCACGGGGAAGGTGAAGACCAGCAAGAGCTTTCAGGGCTGCCACCTTCCGTGTGGGACAAGGAGCCGGACGTTTGCCTTTTCGGGAATAGGCTCTGCCGAGGATGCGCACCGTGAGATGTTCCTTCTCTGGGCAAGCAGAGATCCCAATATCTGTTGTGCCTGTGCATAGGCTGCACGGGGAAGGTGAAGACCAGCAAGAGCTTTCAGGGCTGCCACCTTTGGTGTGGGACAAGGAGCCGGGCGTTTGCCTTTTCGGGAATAGGGTCTGCCGAGGATGCGCACCGTGAGAGGCTGCGTCTTTGGGAAAGCACAGATTGCCAGTGCGGCTGTGCCTGTGCATAGGCTGCACGGGGAAGGTGAAGACCAGCAAGAGCTTTCAGGGCTGCCACCTTCCGTGTGGGACAAGGAGCCGGGCGTTTGCCTTTTCGGGAATAGGCTCTGCCGAGGATGCGCACCGTGAGAGGCTGCGTATTTGGGAAAGCACAGATTCCCAGTGCGGCTGTGCCTGTGAATAGGCTGCAGGGGGAAGGTGAAGACCAGCAAGAGCTTTCAGGGCTGCCACCTTCCCTTTGGAGAAAGAACCGGACGTTTGCCTTTTCGGGAATAGGCTCTGCCGAGGATGTGCACCGTGAGATGTTCCTTCTCTGGGCTAGCAGAGATCCCAAAACCTGTTATGCCTATGAATAGGCTGCAGGGGGAAGGTGAAGACCAGCAAGAGCTTTCAGGGCTGCCACCTTCCGTGTGGGACAAAGAGCCGGACGTTTGCCTTTTCGGGAATAGGCTCTGCCGAGCATGCGCACCGTGAGAGACTGCGTCTTTGGGAAAGCACAGATTCCCAGTGCAGTTGTGCCTGTGAATAGGCTGCACGGGGAAGGTGAAGACCAGCAAGAGCTTTCAGGGCTGCCACCTTCCGTGTGGGACAAGGAGCCGGACGTTTGCCTTTTCGGGAATAGGCTCTGCCGAGGATGCGCACCGTGAGATGTTCCTTCTCTGGGCAAGCCGAGATCCCAATATCTGTTGTGCCTGTGAATAGGCTGGACGGGGAAGGTGAAGACCAGCAAGAGCTTTCAGGGCTGCCACCTTCGGTGTGGGACAAGGAGCCGGACGTTTGCCTTTTCTGGAACAGGCTCTGCCGAGGATGCGCACCGTGAGAGACTGCGTCTTTGGGAAAGCACAGATTCCCAGTGCAGTTGTGCCTGTGAATAGGCTGCACGGGGAAGGTGAAGACCAGCAAGAGCTTTCAGGGCTGCCACCTTCCGTGTGGGACAAGGAGCCGGGCGTTTGCCTTTTCGGGAATAGGCTCTGCCGAGGATGCGCACCGTGAGATGTTCCTTCTCTGGGCAAGCAGAGATCCCAATATCTGTTGTGCCTGTGCATAGGCTGCACGGGGAAGGTGAAGACCAGCAAGAGCTTTCAGGGCTGCCACCTTCCGTGTGGGACAAGGAGCCGGGCGTTTGCCTTTTCGGGAATAGGGTCTGCCGAGGATGCGCACCGTGAGAGGCTGCGTCTTTGGGAAAGCACAGATTCCCAGTGCGGCTGTGCCTGTGCATAGGCTGCACGGGGAAGGTGAAGACCAGCAAGAGCTTTCAGGGCTGCCACCTTCCGTGTGGGACAAGGAGCCGGGCGTTTGCCTTTTCGGGAATAGGGTCTGCCGAGGATGCGCACCGTGAGAGGCTGCGTATTTGGGAAAGCACAGATTCCCAGTGCGGCTGTGCCTGTGAATAGGCTGCACGGGGAAGGTGAAGACCAGCAAGAGCTTTCAGGGCTGCCACCTTCCCTTTGGAGAAAGAACCGGACGTTTGCCTTTTCGGGAATAGGCTCTGCCGAGGATGTGCACCGTGAGATGTTCCTTCTCTGGGCTAGCAGAGATCCCAAAACCTGTTATGCCTATGAATAGGCTGCAGGGGGAAGGTGAAGACCAGCAAGAGCTTTCAGGGCTGCCACCTTCCGTGTGGGACAAAGAGCCGGACGTTTGCCTTTTCGGGAATAGGCTCTGCCGAGGATGCGCACCGTGAGAGACTGCGTCTTTGGGAAAGCACAGATTCCCAGTGCAGTTGTGCCTGTGAATAGGCTGCACGGGGAAGGTGAAGACCAGCAAGAGCTTTCAGGGCTGCCACCTTCCGTGTGGGACAAGGAGCCGGACGTTTGCCTTTTCGGGAATAGGCTCTGCCGAGGATGCGCACCGTGAGATGTTCCTTCTCTGGGCAAGCCGAGATCCCAATATCTGTTGTGCCTGTGAATAGGCTGGACGGGGAAGGTGAAGACCAGCAAGAGCTTTCAGGGCTGCCACCTTCGGTGTGGGACAAGGAGCCGGACGTTTGCCTTTTCGGGAATAGGCTCTGCCGAGGATGCGCACCGTGAGAGACTGCGTCTTTGGGAAAGCAGAGATTCCAAGTGCTGCTGTGCCTGTGCATAGGCTGCAGGGGGAAGGTGAAGACCAGCAAGTGCTTTCAGGGCTGCCACCTTCGGTGTGGGACAAGGAGCCGGACGTTTGCCTTTTCGGGAAGAGGCTCTGCCGAGGATGCGCACCGTGAGAGACTGCGTCTTTGGGAAAGCACAGATTCCCAGTGCAGTTGTGCCTGTGAATAGTCTGCACGGGGCAGGTGAAGACCAGCAAGAGCTTTCAGGGCTGCCACCTTTGGTGTGGGACAAGGAGCCGGACGTTTGCCTTTTCGGGAATAGGCTCTGCCGAGGATGCGCACCGTGAGATGTTCCTTCTGTGGGCAAGCCGAGATCCCAATATCTGTTGTGCCTGTGAATAGGCTGCACGGGGAAGGTGAAGACCAGCAAGAGCTTTCAGGGCTGCCACCTTCCATGTGGGACAAGGAGCCGGACGTTTGCCTTTTCGGGAATAGGCTCTGCCGAGGATGCGCACCGTGAGCTGTTCCTTCTCTGGGCAAGCCGAGATCCCAATATCTGTTGTGCCTGTGAATAGGCTGGACGGGGAAGGTGAAGACCAGCAAGAGCTTTCAGGGCTGCCACCTTCCGTGTGGGACAAGGAGCCGGACATTTGCCTTTTCGGGAAGAGGCTCTGCCGAGGATGCGCACCGTGAGAGACTGCGTCTTTGGGAAAGCAGAGATTCCCAGTGCTGCTGTGCCTGTGCATAGGCTGCACGGGGAAGGTGAAGACCAGCAACAGCTTTCAGGGCTGCCACTTTCCCTTTGGGAGAAAGAGCCGGACGTTTGCCTTTTCGGGAATAGGCTCTGCCGAGCATGCGCACCGTGAGATGTTCCTTCTGTGGGCTAGCAGAGATCCCAAAACCTGTTGTGCCTATGAATAGGATGCAGGGGGAAGGTGAAGACCAGCAAGAGCTTTCAGGGCTGCCACCTTCCGTGTGGGACAAGGAGCCGGACGTTTGCCTTTTCGGGAATAGGCTCTGCCGAGGATGCGCACCGTGAGATGTTCCTTCTCTGGGCAAGCTGATATCCCAATATATGTTGTGCCTATGAATAGGCTGCACGGGGAAGGTGAAGACCAGCAAGAGCTTTCAGGGCTGCCACCTTCGGTGTGGGACAAGGAGCCGGACGTTTGCCTTTTCGGGAATAGGCTCTGCCGAGGATGCGCACCGTGAGATGTTCCTTCTCTGGGCAAGCAGAGATCCAAATATCTGTTGTGCCTGTGAATAGGCTGGACGGGGACGGTGAAGACCAGCAACAGCTTTCAGGGCTGCCACCTTCGGTGTGGGACAAGGAGCCGGACGTTTGCCTTTTCAGGAACAGGCTCTGCCGATGATGCGCACCGTGAGATGTTCCTTCTCTGGGCAAGCAGAGATCCCAATATCTGTTGTGCCTGTGAATAGGCTGCACGGGGAAGGTGAAGACCAGCAACAGCTTTCAGGGCTGCCACCTTCCGTGTGGGACAAGGAGCCGGGCGTTTGCCTTTTCGGGAATAGGCTCTGCCGAGCATGCGCATCGTGAGAGACTGCGTCTTTGGGAAAGCAGAGATTCCCAGTGCAGTTGTGCCTGTGAATAGGCTGCAGGGGGAAGGTGAAGACCAGCAAGAGCTTTCAGGGCTGCCACCTTCGGTGTGGGACAAGGAGCCGGACGTTTGCCTTTTCGGGAATAGGCTCTGCCGAGGATGCGCACCGTGAGGTGTTCCTTCTCTGGGCAAGCCGAGATCCCAATATCTGTTGTGCCTGTGCATAGGCTGCACGGGGAAGGTGAAGACCAGCAACAGCTTTCAGGGCTGCCACCTTCCGTGTGGGATAAGGAGCCGGATGTTTGCCTTTTCGGGAATAGGCTCTGCCGAGGATGCGCACCGTGAGAGGCTGCGTCTTCGGGAAAACAGAGATTCCGCGTGCTGCTGTGCCTGTGAATAGGCTGCACGGGGAAGGTGAAGACCAGCAACAGCTTTCAGGGCTGCCACCTTCCGTGTGGGACAAGGAGCCGGACGTTTGCCTTTTCGGGAATAGGCTCTGCCGAGGATGCGCACCGTGAGGTGTTCCTTCTCTGGGCAAGCCGAGATCCCAATATCTGTTGTGCCTGTGAATAGGCTGGACGGGGAAGGTGAAGACCAGCAACAGCTTTCAGGGCTGCCACCTTCCGTGTGGGACAAGGAGCCGGACGTTTGCCTTTTCGGGAATAGGCTCTGCCGAGGATGCGCACCGTGAGAGACTGCGTGTTTGAGAAAGCAGAGATTCCCAGTGCTGCTGTGCCTGTGCCTAGGCTGCAGGGGGAAGGTGAAGACCAGCAAGAGCTTTCAGGGCTGCCACCTTTGGTGTGGGACAAGGAGCCGGACGTTTGCCTTTTCGGGAACAATCTCTGCCGAGGATGCGCACCGTGAGAGACTGCGTTTTCGGGAAAGCAGAGATTCCCAGTGCTTCTGTGCCTGTGAATAGGCTGCACGGGGAAGGTGAAGACCAGCAAGAGCTTTCAGGGCTGCCACCTTCCGTGTGGGACAATGAGCCGGATGTTTGCCTTTTCGGGAATACGCTCTGCCGAGGATGCGCACCGTGAGATGTTCCTTCTCTGGGCAAGCAGAGATCCCAATATCTGTTGTGCCTGTGAATAGGCTGCACGGGGAAGGTGAAGACCAGCAAGAGCTTTCAGGGCTGCCACCTTCCGTGTGGGACAAGGAGCCGGAAGTTTGCCTTTTCGGGAACAGGCTCTGCCGAGGATGTGCACCGTTAGAGACTGCGTCTTTGGGAAAGCAGAGATTCCCAGTGTGGCTGTGCCAGTGAATAGGCTGCACGGGGAAGGTGAAGACCAGCAAGAGCTTTCAGGGCTGCCACTTTCCCTTTGGGAGAAAGAGCCGGACGTTTGCCTTTTCGGGAATAGGCTCTGCCGAGGATGCGCACCGTGAGATGTTCCTTCTCTGGGCTAGCAGAGATCCCAAAACCTGTTATGCCTATGAATAGGCTGCAGGGGGAAGGTGAAGACCAGCAAGAGCTTTCAGGGCTGCCACCTTCCGTGTGGGACAAAGAGCCGGACGTTTGCCTTTTCGGGAATAGGCTCTGCCGAGGATGCGCACCGTGAGAGACTGCGTCTTTGGGAAAGCACAGATTCCCAGTGCAGTTGTGCCTGTGAATAGTCTGCACGGGGCAGGTGAAGACCAGCAAGAGCTTTCAGGGCTGCCACCTTCCGTGTGGGACAAGGAGCCGGATGTTTGCTTTTTCGGGAATAGGCTCTGCCGAGGACGCGCACCGTGAGATGTTCCTTCTCTGGGCAAGCCGAGATCCCAATATCTGTTGTGCCTGTGAATAGGCTGCACGGGGAAGGTGAAGACCAGCAAGAGCTTTCAGGGCTGCCACCTTCCGTGTGGGACAAGGAGCCGGACGTTTGCCTTTTCGGGAATAGGCTCTGCCGAGGATGCGCACCGTGAGAGACTGCGTTTTCGGGAAAGCAGAGATTCCCAGTGCTTCTGTGCCTGTGAATAGGCTGCACGGGGAAGGTGAAGACCAGCAACAGCTTTCAGGGCTGCCACCTTCCGTGTGGGACAAGGAGCCGGATGTTTGCCTTTTCGGGAATAAGCTCTGCCGAGGATGCGCACCGTGAGATGTTCCTTCTCTGGGCAAGCAGGGATCCCAATATCTGTTGTGCCTATGAATATGCTGCAGGGGGAAGGTGAAGACGAGCAACAGCTTTCAGGGCTGCCACCTTCCGTGTGGGACAAGGAGCCGGAAGTTTGCCTTTTCGGGAATAGGCTCTGCCGAGGATGCGCACCGTGAGATGTTCCTTCTCTGGGCAAGCAGAGATCCCAATATCTGTTGTGCCTGTGAATAGGCTGCACGGGGAAGGTGAAGACCAGCAAGAGCTTTCAGGGCTGCCACTTTCCCTTTGGGAGAAAGAGCCGGACGTTTCCCTTTTCGGGAATAGGCTCTGCCGAGCATGCGCACCGTGAGATGTTCCTTCTCTGGGCAAGCACAGATCCCAAAACCTGTTGTGCCTATGAATAGGCTGCACGGGGAAGGTGAAGACCAGCAAGAGCTTTCAGGGCTGCCACCTTCCGTGTGGGACAAGGAGCCGGATGTTTGCCTTTTCGGGAATAGGCTCTGCCGAGGATGCGCACCGTGAGATGTTCCTTCTCTGGGCAAGCTGAGATCCCAATATCTGCTGTGCCTATGAATAGGCTGCACGGGGAAGGTGAAGACCAGCAACAGCTTTCAGGGCTGCCACCTTCCGTGTGGGACAAGGAGCCGGAAGTTTGCCTTTTCGGGAAGAGGCTCTGCCGAGGATGTGCACCGTTAGAGACTGCGTCTTTGGGAAAGCACAGATTCCCAGAGTGGCTGTGCCAGTGAATAGGCTGCACGGGGAAGGTGAAGACCAGCAAGAGCTTTCAGGGCTGCCACTTTCCCTTTGGGAGAAAGAGCCGGACGTTTGCCTTTTCGGGAATAGGCTCTGCCGAGGATGCGCACCGTGAGATGTTCCTTCTCTGGGCTAGCAGAGATCCCAAAACCTGTTGTGCCTATGAATAGGCTGCAGGGGGAAGGTGAAGACCAGCAAGAGCTTTCAGGGCTGCCACCTTCCGTGTGGGACAAGGAGCCGGATGTTTGCATTTACGGGAAGAGGCTCTGCCGAGGATGCGCACCGTGAGAGACTGCGTCTTTGGGAAAGCACAGATTCCCAGTGCAGTTGTGCCTGTGAATAGTCTGCACGGGGAAGGTGAAGACCAGCAAGAGCTTTCAGGGCTGCCACCCTCCGTGTGGGACAAGGAGCCGGACGTTTGCCTTTTCGGGAATAGGCTCTGCCGAGGATGCGCACCGTGAGAGACTGCGTCTTTGGGAAAGCAGAGATTCCCAGTGCTGCTGTGCCTGTGCATAGGCTGCAGGGGGAAGGTGAAGACCAGCAAGTGCTTTCAGGGCTGCCACCTTCGGTGTGGGACAAGGAGCCGGATGTTTGCCTTTTCGGGAATAGGCTCTGCCGAGGATGCGCACCGTGAGAGACTGCGTCTTTGGGAAAGCACAGATTCCCAGTGCAGTTGTGCCTGTGAATAGTCTGCACGGGGCAGGTGAAGACCAGCAAGAGCTTTCAGGGCTGCCACCTTTGGTGTGGGACAAGGAGCCGGACGTTTGCCTTTTCGGGAATAGGCTCTGCCGAGGATGCGCACCGTGAGATGTTCCTTCTCTGGGCAAGCCGAGATCCCAATATCTGTTGTGCCTGTGAATAGGCTGCACGGGGAAGGTGAAGACCAGCAAGAGCTTTCAGGGCTGCCACCTTCCGTGTGGGACAAGGAGCCGGACGTTTGCCTTTTCGGGAATAGGCTCTGCCGAGGATGCGCACCGTGAGCTGTTCCTTCTCTGGGCAAGCCGAGATCCCAATATCTGTTGTGCCTGTGAATAGGCTGGACGGGGAAGGTGAAGACCAGCAACAGCTTTCAGGGCTGCCACCTTCCGTGTGGGACAAGGAGCCGGACATTTGCCTTTTCGGGAAGAGGCTCTGCCGAGGATGCGCACCGTGAGAGACTGCGTCTTTGGGAAAGCAGAGATTCCCAGTGCTGCTGTGCCTGTGCATAGGCTGCACGGGGAAGGTGAAGACCAGCAACAGCTTTCAGGGCTGCCACTTTCCCTTTGGGAGAAAGAGCCGGACGTTTGCCTTTTCGGGAATAGGCTCTGCCGAGCATGCGCACCGTGAGATGTTCCTTCTCTGGGCTAGCAGAGATCCCAAAACCTGTTGTGCCTATGAATAGGATGCAGGGGGAAGGTGAAGACCAGCAAGAGCTTTCAGGGCTGCCACCTTCCGTGTGGGACAAGGAGCCGGACGTTTGCCTTTTCGGGAATAGGCTCTGCCGAGGATGCGCACCGTGAGATGTTCCTTCTCTGGGCAAGCTGATATCCCAATATCTGTTGTGCCTATGAATAGGCTGCACGGGGAAGGTGAAGACAAGCAAGAGCTTTCAGGGCTGCCACCTTCGGTGTGGGACAAGGAGCCGGACGTTTACCTTTTCGGGAATAGGCTCTGCCGAGGATGCGCACCGTGAGATGTTCCTTCTCTGTGCAAGCAGAGATCCCAATATCTGTTGTGCCTGTGAATAGGCTGGACGGGGACGGTGAAGACCAGCAACAGCTTTCAGGGCTGCCACCTTCCGTGTGGGACAAGGAGCCGAACGTTTGCCTTTTCAGGAACAGGCTCTGCCGATGATGCGCACCGTGAGATGTTCCTTCTCTGGGCAAGCAGAGATCCCAATATCTGTTGTGCCTGTGAATAGGCTGCACGGGGAAGGTGAAGACCAGCAACAGCTTTCAGGGCTGCCACCTTCCGTGTGGGACAAGGAGCCGGGCGTTTGCCTTTTCGGGAATAGGCTCTGCCGAGCATGCGCATCGTGAGAGACTGCGTCTTTGGGAAAGCAGAGATTCCCAGTGCAGTTGTGCCTGTGAATAGGCTGCAGGGGGAAGGTGAAGACCAGCAAGAGCTTTCAGGGCTGCCACCTTCCGTGTGGGACAAGGAGCCGGACGTTTGCCTTTTCGGGAATAGGCTCTGCCGAGGATGCGCACCGTGAGGTGTTCCTTCTCTGGGCAAGCCGAGATCCCAATATCTGTTGTGCCTGTGCATAGGCTGCACGGGGAAGGTGAAGACCAGCAACAGCTTTCAGGGCTGCCACCTTCCGTGTGGGATAAGGAGCCGGATGTTTGCCTTTTCGGGAATAGGCTCTGCCGAGGATGCGCACCGTGAGAGGCTGCGTCTTCGGGAAAACAGAGATTCCGCGTGCTGCTGTGCCTGTGAATAGGCTGCACGGGGAAGGTGAAGACCAGCAAGAGCTTTCAGGGCTGCCATCTTCCGTGTGGGACAAGGAGCCGGACGTTTGCCTTTTCGGGAATAGGCTCTGCCGAGGATGCGCACCGTGAGGTGTTCCTTCTCTGGGCAAGCCGAGATCCCAATATCTGTTGTGCCTGTGAATAGGCTGGACGGGGAAGGTGAAGACCAGCAAGAGCTTTCAGGGCTGCCACCTTCCGTGTGGGACAAGGAGCCGGACGTTTGCCTTTTCGGGAATAGGCTCTGCCGAGGATGCGCACCGTGAGAGACTGCGTGTTTGGGAAAGCAGAGATTCCCAGTGCTGCTGTGCCTGTGCATAGGCTGCAGGGGGAAGGTGAAGACCAGCAAGAGCTTTCAGGGCTGCCACCTTTGGTGTGGGACAAGGAGCCGGACGTTTGCCTTTTCGGGAACAATCTCTGCCGAGGATGCGCACCGTGAGAGACTGCGTCTTTGGGAAAGCACAGATTCCCAGTGCAGTTGTGCCTGTGAATAGGCTGCAGGGGGAAGGTGAAGACCAGCAAGAGCTTTCAGGGCTGCCACCTTCCGTGTGGGACAAGGAGCCGGACGTTTGCATTTTCGGGAACAATCTCTGCCGAGGATGCGCACCGTGAGAGACTGCGTTTTTGGGAAAGCAGAGATTCCCAGTGCTTCTGTGCCTGTGAATAGGCTGCAGGGGGGGGTGAAGACCAGCAAGAGCTTTCAGGGCTGCCAACTTCCGTGTGGGACAATGAGCCGGACGTTTGCCTTTTCGGGAATACGCTCTGCCGAGGATGCGCACCGTGAGATGTTCCTTCTCTGGGCAAGCAGAGATCCCAATATCTGTTGTGCCTGTGAATAGGCTGGACGGGGAAGGTGAAGACCAGCAAGAGCTTTCAGGGCTGCCACCTTCCGTGTGGGACAAGGAGCCGGAAGTTTGCCTTTTCGGGAATAGGCTCTGCCGAGGATGCGCACCGTGAGAGACTGCGTCTTTGGGAAAGCAGAGATTCCCAGTGCAGTTGTGCCTGTGAATAGGCTGCACGGGGAAGGTGAAGACCAGCAACAGCTTTCAGGGCTGCCACCTTCCGTGTGGGACAAGGAGCCGGACGTTTGCCTTTTCGGGAATAGGCTCTGCCGAGGATGCGCACCGTGAGATGTTCCTTCTCTGGGCAAGCTGAGATCCCAATATCTGCTGTACCTATGAATAGGCTGCACGGGGAAGGTGAAGACCAGCAAGAGCTTTCAGGGGTGCCAGTTTCCCTTTGGGAGAAAGAGCCGGACGTTTGCCTTTTCAGGAACAGGCTCTGCCGAGGATGCGCACCGTGAGATGTTCCTTCTCTGGGCAAGCAGAGATCCCAATATCTGTTGTGCCTGTGAATAGGCTGCACGGGGCAGGTGAAGACCAGCAAGAGCTTTCAGGGCTGCCACCTTTGGTGTGGGACAAGGAGCCGGAAGTTTGCCTTTTCGGGAACAGGCTCTGCCGAGGATGTGCACCGTTAGAGATTGCGTCTTTGGGAAAGCAGAGATTCCCAGTGTGGCTGTGCCAGTGAATAGGCTGCACGGGGAAGGTGAAGACCAGCAAGAGCTTTCAGGGCTGCCACTTTCCCTTTGGGAGAAAGAGCCGGACGTTTGCCTTTTCGGGAATAGGCTCTGCCGAGGATGCGCACCGTGAGATGTTCCTTCTCTGGGCAAGCAGAGATCCCAAAACCTGTTATGCCTATGAATAGGCTGCAGGGGGAAGGTGAAGACCAGCAAGAGCTTTCAGGGCTGCCACCTTCCGTGTGGGACAAAGAGCCGGACGTTTGCCTTTTCGGGAATAGGCTCTGCCGAGGATGCGCACCGTGAGAGACTGCGTCTTTGGGAAAGCACAGATTCCCAGTGCAGTTGTGCCTGTGAATAGTCTGCACGGGGCAGGTGAAGACCAGCAAGAGCTTTCAGGGCTGCCACCTTCCGTGTGGGACAAGGAGCCGGACGTTTGCCTTTTCGGGAATAGGCTCTGCCGAGGATGCGCACCGTGAGATGTTCCTTCTCTGGGCAAGCAGGGATCCCAATATCTGTTGTGCCTATGAATATGCTGCAGGGGGAAGGTGAAGACGAGCAACAGCTTTCAGGGCTGCCACCTTCCGTGTGGGACAAGGAGCCGGAAGTTTGCCTTTTCGGGAATAGGCTCTGCCGAGGATGCGCACCGTGAGATGTTCCTTCTCTGGGCAAGCAGAGATCCCAATATCTGTTGTGCCTATGAATAGGCTGCACGGGGAAGGTGAAGACCAGCAAGAGCTTTCAGGGCTGCCACTTTCCCTTTGGGAGAAAGAGCCGGACGTTTCCCTTTTCGGGAATAGGCTCTGCCGAGCATGCGCACCGTGAGATGTTCCTTCTCTGGGCTAGCAGAGATCCCAAAACCTGTTGTGCCTATGAATAGGCTGCACGGGGAAGGTGAAGACCAGCAAGAGCTTTCAGGGCTGCCACCTTCCGTGCGGGACAAGGAGCCGGATGTTTGCCTTTTCGGGAATAGGCTCTGCCGAGGATGCGCACCGTGACAGGCTGCCTCTTCGGGAAAGCAGAGATTCCCCGTGCTGCTGTGCCTGTGAATAGGCTGCACGGGGAAGGTGAAGACCAGCAAGAGCTTTCAGGGCTGCCACCTTCCGTGTGGGACAAGGAGCCGGATGTTTGCCTTTTCGGGAATAGGCTCTGCCGAGGATGCGCACCGTGAGATGTTCCTTCTCTGGGCAAGCAGAGATCCCAATATCTGTTGTGCCTATGAATAGGCTGCACGGGGAAGGTGAAGACCAGCAAGAGCTTTCAGGGCTGCCACTTTCCGTGTGGGACAAGGAGCCGGAAGTTTGCCTTTTCGGGAATAGGCTCTGCCGAGGATGTGCACCGTTAGAGACTGCGTCTTTGGGAAAGCACAGATTCCCAGAGTGGCTGTGCCAGTGAATAGGCTGCACGGGGAAGGTGAAGACCAGCAAGAGCTTTCAGGGCTGCCACTTTCCCTTTGGGAGAAAGAGCCGGACGTTTGCCTTTTCGGGAATAGGCTCTGCCGAGGATGCGCACCGTGAGATGTTCCTTCTCTGGGCTAGCAGAGATCCCAAAACCTGTTGTGCCTATGAATAGGCTGCAGGGGGAAGGTGAAGACCAGCAAGAGCTTTCAGGGCTGCCACCTTCCGTGTGGGACAAGGAGCCGGATGTTTGCCTTTACGGGAAGAGGCTCTGCGAGGATGCGCACCGTGAGAGACTGCGTCTTTGGGAAAGCACAGATTCCCAGTGCAGTTGTGCCTGTGAATAGTCTGCACGGGGAAGGTGAAGACCAGCAAGAGCTTTCAGGGCTGCCACCCTCCGTGTGGGACAAGGAGCCGGACGTTTGCCTTTTCGGGAATAGGCTCTGCCGAGCATGCGCACCGTGAGATGTTCCTTCTCTGGGCAAGCCGAGATCCCAATATCTGTTGTGCCTGTGCATAGGCTGCACGGGGAAGGTGAAGACCAGCAAGAGCTTTCAGGGCTGCCACCTTCCGTGTGGGACAAGGAGCCGGGCGTTTGCCTTTTCGGGAATAGGCTCTGCCGAGGATGCGCACCGTGAGAGGCTGCGTCTCTGGGAAAGCACACATTCCCAGTGCGGCTGTGCCTGTGAATAGGCTGCACGGGGAAGGTGAAGACCAGCAAGAGCTTTCAGGGCTGCCACCTTCCGTGTGGGACAAGGAGCCGGACGTTTGCCTTTTCAGGAACACGCTCTGCCGAGGATGCGCACCGTGAGAGACTGCGTCTTTGGGAAAGCAGAGATTCCCAGTGTGGCTGTGCCAGTGAATAGGGTGCACGGGGCAGGTGAAGACCAGCAAGAGCTTTCAGGGCTGCCACTTTCCCTTTGGGAGAAAGAGCCGGGCGTTTGCCTTTTCGGGAATAGGCTCTGCCGAGGATGTGCACCGTGAGATGTTCCTTCTCTGGGCTAGCAGAGATCCCAAAACCTGTTATGCCTATGAATAGGCTGCAGGGGGAAGGTGAAGACCAGCAAGAGCTTTCAGGGCTGCCACCTTCCGTGTGGGACAAGGAGGCGGATGTTTGCCTTTTCGGGAATAGGCTCTGCCGAGGATGCGCACCGTGAGAGACTGCGTCTTTGGGAAAGCACAGATTCCCAGTGCAGTTGTGCCTGTGAATAGTCTGCACGGGGCAGGTGAAGACCAGCAAGAGCTTTCAGGGCTGCCACCTTCGGTGTGGGACAAGGAGCCGGACGTTTGCCTTTTCGGGAACAAAGTCTGCTGAGGATGCGCACCGTGAGAGACTGCTTTTTTGGGAAAGCAGAGATTCCCAGTGCTGCTGTGCCTGTGAATAGGCTGCACGGGGAAGGTGAAGACCAGCAAGAGCTTTCAGGGCTGCCACCTTCCGTGTGGGACAAGGAGCCGGACGTTTGCCTTTTCGGGAATAGGCTCTGCCGAGGATGCGCACCGTGAGATGTTCCTTCTCTGGGCTAGCCGAGATCCCAATATCTGTTGTGCTTATGAATAGGCTGCACGGGGAAGGTGAAGACGAGCAACAGCTTTCAGGGCTGCCACCTTCGGTGTGGGACAAGGAGCCGGACGTTTGCCTTTTCGGGAACAGGCTCTGCCGAGGATGCGCACCGTGAGAGACTGCGTCTTTGGGAAAGCACAGATTCCCAGTGCAGTTGTGCCTGTGAATAGGCTGCACGGGGAAGGTGAAGACCAGCAAGAGCTTTCAGGGCTGCCACCTTCCGTGTGGGACAAGGAGCCGGACGTTTGCCTTTTCGGGAATAGGCTCTGCCGAGGATGCGCACCGTGAGATGTTCCTTCTCTGGGCAAGCCGAGATCCCAATATCTGTTGTGCCTGTGAATAGGCTGCACGGGGAAGGTGAAGACCAGCAAGAGCTTTCAGGGCTGCTACCTTCCGTGTGGGACAAGGAGCCGGACGTTTGCCTTTTCGGGAATAGGCTCTGCCGGGGATGCGCACCGTGAGATGTTCCTTCTCTGGGCAAGCCGAGATCCCAATATCTGTTGTGCCTGTGAATAGGCTGCACGGGGAAGGTGAAGACCAGCAAGAGCTTTCAGGGCTGCTACCTTCCGTGTGGGACAAGGAGCCGGACGTTTGCCTTTTCGGGAATAGGCTCTGCCGGGGATGCGCACCGTGAGATGTTCCTTCTCTGGGCAAGATGAGATCCCAATATGTGTTGTGCCTATGAATAGGCTGCAGGTGGAAGGTGAAGACCAGCAACAGCTTTCAGGGCTGCCACCTTCCGTGTGGGACAAGGAGCCGGACGTTTGCCTTTTCGGGAATAGGCTCTGCCGAGGATGCGCACGGTGAGAGACTGCGTCTTTGGGAAAGCAGAGATTCCCAGTGTGGCTGTGCCTGTGAATAGGCTGCACGGGGAAGGTGAAGACCAGCAACAGCTTTCAGGGCTGCCACCTTCCGTGTGGGACAAGGAGCCGGACGTTTGACTTTTCAGGAACAGGCTCTGCCGAGGATGCGCACCGTGAGATGTTCCTTCTCTGGGCAAGCAGAGATTCCCAGTGTGGCTGTGCCTATGAATAGGCTGCACGGGGAAGGTGAAGACCAGCAACAGCTTTCAGGGCTGCCACCTTCGGTGTGGGACAAGGAGCCGGATGTTTGCCTTTTCGGGAATAGGCTCTGCCGAGGATGCGCACCGTGAGATGTTCCTTCTCTGGGCAAGCCGAGATCCCAATATCTGTTGTGCCTGTGAATAGGCTGCAGGGGGAAGGTGAAGACCAGCAAGAGCTTTCAGGGCTGCCACTTTCCCTTTGGGAGAAAGAGCCGGACGTTTGCCTTTTCGGGAATAGGCTCTGCCGAGGATGCGCACCGTGAGGTGTTCCTTCTCTGGGCAAGCCGAGATCCCAATATCTGTTGTGCCTGTGAATAGTCTGCAGGGGGAAGGTGAAGACCAGCAACAGCTTTCAGGGCTGCCACCTTCCGTGTGGGATAAGGAGCCGGATGTTTGCCTTTTCGGGAATAGGCTCTGCCGAGGATGCGCACCGTGAGAGGCTGCGTCTTCGGGAAAACAGAGATTCCGCGTGCTGCTGTGCCTGTGAATAGGCTGCACGGGGAAGGTGAAGACCAGCAAGAGCTTTCAGGGCTGCCATCTTCCGTGTGGGACAAGGAGCCGGACGTTTGCCTTTTCGGGAATAGGCTCTGCCGAGGATGCGCACCGTGAGATGTTCCTTCTCTGGGCAAGCAGAGATCCCAATATCTGTTGTGCCTGTGAATAGGCTGCAGGGGGAAGGTGAAGACCAGCAAGAGCTTTCAGGGCTGCCACCTTCCGTGTGGGACAAGGAGCCGGACGTTTGCCTTTTCGGGAATAGGCTCTGCCGAGGATGCGCACCGTGAGAGACTGCGTTTTCGGGAAAGCAGAGATTCCCAGTGCTGCTGTGCCTGTGCATAGGCTGCAGGGGGAAGGTGAAGACCAGCAAGAGCTTTCAGGGCTGCCACCTTTGGTGTGGGACAAGGAGCCGGACGTTTGCCTTTTCGGGAACAATCTCTGCCGAGGATGCGCACCGTGAGAGACTGCGTCTTTGGGAAAGCACAGATTCCCAGTGCAGTTGTGCCTGTGAATAGGCTGCAGGGGGAAGGTGAAGACCAGCAAGAGCTTTCAGGGCTGCCACCTTCCGTGTGGGACAAGGAGCCGGACGTTTGCCTTTTCGGGAACAATCTCTGCCGAGGATGCGCACCGTGAGAGACTGCGTTTTCGGGAAAGCAGAGATTCCCAGTGCTTCTGTGCCTGTGAATAGGCTGCACGGGGAAGGTGAAGACCAGCAACAGCTTTCAGGGCTGCCATCTTCCGTGTGGGACAAGGAGCCGGACGTTTGCCTTTTCGGGAATAGGCTCTGCCGAGGATGCGCACCGTGAGATGTTCCTTCTCTGGGCAAGCAGGGATCCCAATATCTGTTGTGGCTATGAATATGCTGCAGGGGGAAGGTGAAGACGAGCAACAGCTTTCAGGGCTGCCACCTTCCGTGTGGGACAAGGAGCCGGAAGTTTGCCTTTTCGGGAATAGGCTCTGCCGAGGATGCGCACCGTGAGATGTTCCTTCTCTGGGCAAGCAGAGATCCCAATATCTGTTGTGCGTGTGAATAGGCTGGACGGGGAAGGTGAAGACCAGCAAGAGCTTTCAGGGCTGCCACCTTCGGTGTGGGACAAGGAGCCGGACGTTTGCCTTTTCGGGAATAGGCTCTGCCGAGGATGCGCACCGTGAGATGTTCCTTCTCTGGGCAAGCAGAGATCCCAATATCTGTTGTGCCTATGAATAGGCTGCACGGGGAAGGTGAAGACCAGCAAGAGCTTTCAGGGCTGCCACTTTCCCTTTGGGAGAAAGAGCCGGACGTTTCCCTTTTCGGGAATAGGCTCTGCCGAGCATGCGCACCGTGAGATGTTCCTTCTCTGGGCTAGCAGAGATCCCAAAACCTGTTGTGCCTATGAATAGGCTGCAGGGGGAAGGTGAAGACCAGCAACAGCTTTCAGGGCTGCCCCCTTCGGTGTGGGACAAGGAGCCGGACGTTTGCCTTTTCGGGAATAGGCTCTGCCAAGGATGCGCACTGTGAGAGACTGCGTTTTCGGGAAAGCACAGATTCCCAGTGCAGTTGTGCCTGTGAATAGGCTGCAGGGGGAAGGTGAAGACCAGCAAGAGCTTTCAGGGCTGCCACCTTCCGTGTGGGACAAGTAGCCGGACGTTTGCATTTACGGGAAGAGGCTCTGCCGAGGATGCGCACCGTGAGAGACTGCGTCTTTGGGAAAGCACAGATTCCCATTGCAGTTGTGCCTGTGAATAGGCTGCAGGGGGAAGGTGAAGACCAGCAAGAGCTTTCTGGGCTGCCACCTTCCGTGTGGGACAAGGAGCCGGATGTTTGCCTTTTCGGGAATAGGCTCTGCCGAGGATGCGCACCGTGAGAGGCTGCGTCTTCGGGAAAGCAGAGATTCCGCGTGCTGATGTGCCTGTGAATAGGCTGCACGGGGAAGGTGAAGACCAGCAAGAGCTTTCAGGGCTGCCATCTTACGTGTGGGACAAGGAGCCGGACGTTTGCCTTTTCGGGAATAGGCTCTGCCGAGGATGCGCACCGTGAGATGTTCCTTCTCTGGGCAAGCTGAGATCCCAATATCTGTTGTGCTTATGAATAGGCTGCAGGGCGAAGGTGAAGACCAGCAACAGCTTTCAGGGCTGCCACCTTCGGTGTGGGACAAGGAGCCGGACTTTTGCCTTTTTGGGAATAGGCTCTGCCGAGGATGCGCACCGTGAGAGACTGCGTCTTTGGGAAATCAGAGATTCCCAATATCTGTTGTGCCTGTGCATAGGCTGCACGGGGAAGGTGAAGACCAGCAAGAGCTTTCAGGGCTGCCACCCTCCGTGTGGGACAAGGAGCCGGACGTTTGCCTTTTCAGGAACAGGCTCTGCCGAGGATGCGCACCGTGAGAGACTGCGCCTTTGGGAAAGCAGAAATTCCCAGTGTGGCTGTGCCAGTGAATAGGCTGCACGGGGAAGGTGAAGACCAGCAAGAGCTTTCAGGGCTGCTACCTTCCGTGTGGGACAAGGAGCCGGACGTTTGCTTTTTCGGGAATAGGCTCTGCCGAGGATGCGCACCGTGAGATGTTCCTTCTCTGGGCAAGCTGAGATCCCAATATCTGTTGTGCCTGTGAATAGGCTGCACGGGGAAGGTGAAGACCAGCAAGACCTTTCAGAGCTGCCACCTTCCGTGTGGGACAAGGCGCCGGACGTTTGCCTTTTCGGGAATAGGCTCTGCCGAGGATGCGCACCGTGAGAGACTGCGTCTTTGGGAAAGCACAGATTCCCAGTGCAGTTGTGCCTGTGAATAGGCTGCACGGGCCAGGTGAAGACCAGCAACAGCTTTCAGGGCTGCCACCTTCGGTGTGGGACAAGGAGCCGGACGTTTGCCTTTTCGGGAATAGGCTCTGCCGAGGATGCGCACCGTGAGAGACTGCGTTTTCGGGAAAGCAGAGATTCCCAGTGCTGCTGTGCCTGTGAATAGGCTGCACGGGGAAGGTGAAGACCAGCAAGACCTTTCAGGGCTGCCACCTTCCGTGTGGGACAAGGAGCCGGACGTTTGCCTTTTCGGGAATAGGCTCTGCCGAGGATGCGCACCGTGAGATGTTCCTTCTCTGGGCAAGCCGAGATCCCAATATCTGTTGTGCCTATGAATATGCTGCAGGGGGAAGGTGAAGACGAGCAACAGCTTTCAGGGCTGCCACCTTCCGTGTGGGACAAAGAGCTGGAAGCTTGCCTTTTCGGGAATAGGCTCTGCCGAGGATGCGCACCGTGAGCTGTTCCTTCTCTGGGCAAGCATAGATCCCAATATCTGTTGTGCCTGTGAATAGGCTGCACGGGGAAGGTGAAAACCAGCAAGAGCTTTCAGGGCTGCCACCTTCGGTGTGGGACAAGGAGCCGGGCGTTTGCCTTTTCGGGAATAGGCTCTGCCGAGGATGTGCACCGTGAGATGTTCTTTCTCTGGGCAAGCTGATATCCCAATATCTGTTGTGCCTATGAATAGGCTGCACGGGGAAGGTGAAGACCAGCAAGAGCTTTCAGGGCTGCCAACTTCCGTGTGGGACAAGGAGCCGGACGTTTGCCTTTTCAGGAACAGGCTCTGCCGATGATGCGCACCGTGAGATGTTCCTTCTCTGGGCAAGCAGAGATCCCAATATCTGTTGTGCCTGTGAATAGGCTGCACGGGGAAGGTGAAGACCAGCAACAGCTTTCAGGGCTGCCACCTTCCGTGTGGGACAAGGAGCTGGACGTTTACCTTTTCGGGAATAGGCTCTGCCGAGGATGCGCACCGTGAGAGACTGCGTCTTTGGGAAAGCACAGATTCCCAGTGCAGTTGTGCCTGTGAATAGGCTGCACGGGGAAGGTGAAGACCAGCAAGAGCTTTCAGGGCTGCCACCTTTGGTGTGGGACAAGGAGCCGGACGTTTGCCTTTTCGGGAATAGGCTCTGCCAAGGATGCGCACCGTGAGATGTTCCTTCTCTGGGCAAGCCGAGATCCCAATATCTGTTGTGCCTGTGAATAGGCTGCACGGGGAAGGTGAAGACCAGCAAGAGCTTTCAGAGCTGCCACCTTCGGCGTGGGACAAGGAGCCGGACGTTTGCCTTTTCGGGAATAGGCTCTGCCGAGGATGCGCACCGTGAGATGTTCCTTCTCTGGGCAAGCAGAGATCCCAAAAACTGTTGTGCCTGTAAATAGGGTGCAGGGGGAAGGTGAAGACCAGCAAGCGCTTTCAGGGCTGCCACTTTCCCTTTGGGAGAAAGAGCCGGACGTTTGCCTTTTCGGGAATAGGCTCTGCCGAGGATGCGCACCGTGAGAGACTGCGTCTTTGGGAAAGCAGAGATTCCCAGTGCTGCTGTGCCTGTGAATAGGCTGCACGGGGCAGGTGAAGACCAGCAACAGCTTTCAGGGCTGCCACCTTCCGTGTGGGACAAGGAGCCGGACGTTTGCCTTTTCGGGAATAGGCTCTGCCGAGGATGCGCACCGTGAGATGTTCCTTCTCTGGGCAAGCAGGGATCCCAATATCTGTTGTGCCTATGAATATGCTGCAGGGGGAAGGTGAAGACCAGCAAGAGCTTTCAGGGCTGCCACCTTTGGTGTGGGACAAGGAGCCGGATGTTTGCCTTTTCAGGAACAGGCTCTGCCGAGCATGCGCACCGTGAGAGACTGCGTCTTTGGGAAAGCAGAGATTCCCAGTGCAGTTGTGCCTGTGAATAGGCTGCACGGGGAAGGTGAAGACCAGCAAGAGCTTTCAGGGCTGCTACCTTCCGTGTGGGACAAGGAGCCGGACATTTGCTTTTTCGGGAATAGGCTCTGCCGAGGATGCGCACCGTGAGATGTTCCTTCTCTGGGCAAGCCGAGATCCCAATATCTGTTGTGCCTGTGAATAGGCTGGACGGGGAAGGTGAAGACCAGCAAGAGCTTTCAGGGCTGCCACCTTCCATGTGGGACAAGGAGCCGGACGTTTGCCTTTTCGGGAATAGGCTCTGCCGAGATTGCGCACCGTGAGAGACTGTGTTTTTGGGTAAGCAGAGATTCCCAGTGCTGCTGTGCCTGTGAATAGGCTGCACGGGGAAGGTGAAGACCAGCAAGAGCTTTCAGGGATGCCACCTTCCGTGTGGGACAAGGAGCCGGATGTTTGCCTTTTCGGGAATAGGCTCTGCCGAGGATGCGCACCGTGAGATGTTCCTTCTCTGGGCAAGCCGAGATCCCAATATCTGTTGTGCCTGTGAATAGGCTGCAGGGGGAAGGTGAAGACCAGCAACAGCTTTCAGGGCTGCCACCTTCGGTGTGGGACAAGGAGCCGGACGTTTGCCTTTTCGGGAATAGGCTCTGCCGAGGATGCGCACCGTGAGATGTTCCTTCTCTGGGCAAGCAGAGATCCCAATATCTGTTGTGCCTGTGAATAGGCTGCACGGGGAAGGTGAAGTCCAGCAAGAGCTTTCAGGGCTGCCACCTTCCGTGTGGGACAAGGAGCCGGACGTTTGCCTTTTCGGGAATAGGCTCTGCCGAGGATGCGCACCGTGAGATGTTCCTTCTCTGGGCAAGCCGAGATCTCAATATCTGTTGTGCCTATGAATAGGCTGCACGGGGACGGTGAAGACCAGCAAGAGCTTTCAGGGCTGCCAACTTCCGTGTGGGACAAGGAGCCGGATGTTTGCCTTTTCAGGAACAGGCTCTGCCGATGATGCGCACCGTGAGATGTTCCTTCTCTGGGCAAGCAGAGATCCCAATATCTGTTGTGCCTGTGAATAGGCTGGACGGGGAAGGTGAAGACCAGCAAGAGCTTTCAGGGCTGCCACCTTCCGTGTGGGACAAGGAGCCGGACGTTTGCCTTTTCAGGAAGAGGCTCTGCCAAGGATGCGCACTGTGAGAGACTGCGTCTCTAGGAAAGCAGAGATTCCCCGTGCTGCTGTGCCTGTGAATAGGCTGCACGGGGAAGGTGAAGTCCAGCAAGAGCTTTCAGGGCTGCCACCTTTGGTGTGGGACAAGGAGCCGGACGTTTGCCTTTTCAGGAACAGGCTCTGCCGAGGATGTGCACCGTTAGAGACTGCGTCTTTGGGAAAGCAGAGATTCCCAGTGTGGCTGTGCCAGTGAATAGGCTGCACGGGGAAGGTGAAGACCAGCAAGAGCTTTCAGGGCTGCTACTTTCCCTTTGGGAGAAAGAGCCGGACGTTTCCCTTTTCGGGAATAGGCTCTGCCGAGGATGCGCACCGTGAGATGTTCCTTCTCTGGGCTAGCAGAGATCCCAAAACCTGTTGTGCCTATGAATAGGCTGCAGGGGGAAGGTGAAGACCAGCAAGAGCTTTCAGGGCTGCCACCTTCCGTGTGGGACAAGGAGCCGGACGTTTGCCTTTTCGGGAAGAGGCTCTGCCGAGGATGCGCACCGTGAGAGACTGCGTCTTTGGGAAAGCACAGATTCCCATTGCAGTTGTGCCTGTGAAAAGGCTGCAGGGGGAAGGTGAAGACCAGCAAGAGCTTTCAGGGCTGCCACCTTCCGTGTGGGACAAGGAGCCGGACGTTTGCCTTTTCGGGAACAGGCTCTGCCGAGGATGCGCACCGTGAGGTGTTCCTTCTCTGGGCAAGCCGAGATCCCAATATCTGTTGTGCCTGTGCATAGGCTGCACGGGGAAGGTGAAGACCAGCAAGAGCTTTCAGGGCTGCCACCTTCCGTGTGGGATAAGGAGCCGGATGTTTGCCTTTTCGGGAATAGGCTCTGCCGAGGATGCGCAGCGTGAGAGGCTGCGTCTTCGGGAAAGCAGAGATTCCGCGTGCTGCTGTGCCTGTGAATAGGCTGCACGGGGAAGGTGAAGACCAGCAAGAGCTTTCAGGGCTGCCACCTTCCGTGTGGGACAAGGAGCCGGACGTTTGCCTTTTCGGGAATAGGCTCTGCCGAGGATGCGCACCGTGAGATGTTCCTTCTCTGGGCAAGCAGAGATCCCAATATCTGTTGTGCCTGTGAATAGGCTGCACGGGGAAGGTGAAGACCAGCAAGAGCTTTCAGGGCTGCCACCTTCCGTGTGGGACAAGGAGCCGGGCGTTTGCCTTTTCAGGAACAGGCTCTGCCGAGGATGCGCACCGTGAGATGTTCCTTCTCTGGGCAAGCTGAGATCCCAATATCTGTTGTGCTTATGAATAGGCTGCAGGGCGAAGGTGAAGACCAGCAACAGCTTTCAGGGCTGCCACCTTCGGTGTGGGACAAGGAGCCGGACGTTTGCCTTTTCGGGAATAGGCTCTGCCGAGGATGCGCACCGTGAGAGACTGCGTCTTTCGGAAAGCAGAGATTCCCAATATCTGTTGTGCCTGTGCATAGGCTGCACGGGGAAGGTGAAGACCAGCAAGAGCTTTCAGGGCTGCCACCCTCCGTGTGGGACAAGGAGCCGGACGTTTGCCTTTTCAGGAACAGGCTCTGCCGAGGATGCGCACCGTGAGAGACTGCGTCTTTGGGAAAGCAGAAATTCCCAGTGTGGCTGTGCCTGTGAATAGGCTGCACGGGGAAGGTGAAGACCAGCAAGAGCTTTCAGGGCTGCTACCTTCCGTGTGGGACAAGGAGCCGGACGTTTGCCTTTTCGGGAATAGGCTCTGCCGAGGATGCGCACCGTGAGCTGTTCCTTCTCTGGGCAAGCAGAGATCCCAATATCTGTTGTGCCTGTGAATAGGCTGCACGGGGAAGGTGAAGACCAGCAAGAGCTTTCAGGGCTGCCACCTTCGGTGTGGGACAAGGAGCCGGGCGTTTGCCTTTTCGGGAATAGGCTCTGCCGAGGATGCGCACCGTGAGATGTTCCTTCTCTGGGCAAGCACAGATCCCAATATCTGTTGTGCCTATGAATAGGCTGCACGGGGAAGGGGAAGACCAGCAAGAGCTTTCAGGGCTGCCAACTTCCGTGTGGGACAAGGAGCCGGACGTTTGCCTTTTCAGGAACAGGCTCTGCCGATGATGCGCACCGTGAGATGTTCCTTCTCTGGGCAAGCAGAGATCCCAATATCTGTTGTGCCTGTGAATAGGCTGGACGGGGAAGGTGAAGACCAGCAACAGCTTTCAGGGCTGCCACCTTCCGTGTGGGACAAGGAGCTGGACGTTTGCCTTTTTAGGAACAGGCTCTGCCGAGGATGCGCACCGTGAGAGACTGCGTCTTTGGGAAAGCAGAGATTCCCAGTGCAGTTGTGCCTGTGAATAGGCTGCACGGGGAAGGTCAAGACCAGCAACAGCTTTCAGGGCTGCCACCTTCGGTGTGGGACAAGGAGCCGGACGATTGCCTTTTTGGGAATAGGCTCTGCCGAGGATGCGCACCGTGAGAGACTGCGTTTTCGGGAAAGCAGAGATTCCCAGTGCTGCTGTGCCTGTGAATAGGCTGCAGGGGGAAGGTGAAGACCAGCAACAGCTTTCAGGGCTGCCACCTTCCGTGTGGGACAAAGAGCCGGACGTTTGCCTTTTCGGGAATAGGCTCTGCCGAGGATGCGCACCGTGAGCTGTTCCTTCTCTGGGCAAGCAGAGATCCCAATATCTGTTGTGCCTGTGAATAGGCTGCACGGGGCAGGTGAAGACCAGCAAGAGCTTTCAGGGCTGCCAACTTCCGTGTGGGACAAGGAGCCGGACGTTTGCCTTTTCAGGAACAGGCTCTGCCGATGATGCGCACCGTGAGATGTTCCTTCTCTGGGCAAGCAGAGATCCCAATATCTGTTGTGCCTGTGAATAGGCTGCAGGGGGAAGGTGAAGACCAGCAAGAGCTTTCAGGGCTGCCACCTTCCGTGTGGGACAAGGAGCTGGACTTTTGCCTTTTCAGGAAGAGGCTCTGCCGAGGATGCGCACCGTGAGAGACTGCGTCTTTGGGAAAGCAGAGATTCCCCGTGCTGCTGTGCCTGTGAATAGGCTGCACGGGGAAGGGGAAGACCAGCAAGAGCTTTCAGGGCTGCCACCTTCCGTGTGGGACAAGGAGCCGGACGTTTGCCTTTAAGGGAACAGGCTCTGCCGAGGATGCGCACCGTGAGAGACTGCGTCTTTGGGAAAGCACAGATTCCCAGTGCAGTTGTGCCTATGAATAGGCTGCACGGGGAAGGTGAAGACCAGCAAGAGCTTTCTGGGCTGCCACCTTCGGTGTGGGACAAGGAGCCGGACGTTTGCCTTTTCGGGAATAGGCTCTGCCGAGGATGCGCACCGTGAGATGTTCCTTCTCTGGGCAAGCAGAGATCCCAATATCTGTTGTGCCTATGAATAGGCTGCACGGGGAAGGTGAAGACCAGCAAGAGCTTTCAGGGCTGCCACCTTCGGTGTGGGACAAGGAGCCGGATGTTTGCCTTTTCGGGAATAGGCTCTGCCGAGGATGCGCACCGTGAGAGGCTGCGTCTTCGGGAAAGCAGAGATTCCCCGTGCTGCTGTGCCTGTGAATAGGCTGCACGGGGAAGGGGAAGACCAGCAAGCGCTTTCAGGGCTGCCACTTTCCCTTTGGGAGAAAGAGCCGGACGTTTGCCTTTTCGGGAATAGGCTCTGCCGAGGATGCGCACCGTGAGATGTTCCTTCTCTGGGCAAGCCGAGATCCCAATATCTGTTGTGCCTATGAATAGGCTGCACGGGGAAGGTGAAGACCAGCAAGAGCTTTCTGGGCTGCCACCTTCGGTGTGGGACAAGGAGCCGGACGTTTGCCTTTTCGGGAATAGGCTCTGCCGAGGATGCGCACCATGAGATGTTCCTTCTCTGGGCAAGCAGAGATCCCAATATCTGTTGTCCCTATGAATAGGCTGCACGGGGAAGGTGAAGACCAGCAAGAGCTTTCAGGGCTGCCACCTTCGGTGTGGGACAAGGAGCCGGACGTTTGCCTTTTCGGGAATAGGCTCTGCCGAGGATGCGCACCGTGAGAGACTGCGTCTTTGGGAAAGCACAGATTCCCAGTGCAGTTGTGCCTGTGAATAGGCTGCACGGGGAAGGTGAAGACCAGCAACAGCTTTCAGGGCTGCCCCCTTCGGTGTGGGACAAGGAGCCGGACGTTTGCCTTTTTGGGAATAGGCTCTGCCGAGGATGCGCACCGTGAGATGTTCCTTCTCTGGGCAAGCATAGATCCCAATATCTGTTGTGCCTGTGAATAGGCTGCACGGGGAAGGTGAAAACCAGCAAGAGCTTTCAGGGCTGCCACCTTCGGTGTGGGACAAGGAGCCGGGCGTTTGCCTTTTCGGGAATAGGCTCTGCCGAGGATGCGCACCGTGAGATGTTCTTTCTCTGGGCAAGCTGATATCCCAATATCTGTTGTGCCTATGAATAGGCTGCACGGGGAAGGTGAAGACCAGCAAGAGCTTTCAGGGCTGCCAACTTCCGTGTGGGACAAGGAGCCGGACGTTTGCCTTTTCAGGAACAGGCTCTGCCGATGATGCGCACCGTGAGATGTTCCTTCTCTGGGCAAGCACAGATCCCAATATCTGTTGTGCCTGTGAATAGGCTGCACGGGGAAGGTGAAGACCAGCAAGAGCTTTCAGGGCTGCCACCTTCCGTGTGGGACAAGGAGCTGGACGTTTGCCTTTTTAGGAACAGGCTCTGCCGAGGATGCGCACCGTGAGAGACTGCGTCTTTGGGAAAGCACAGATTCCCAGTGCAGTTGTGCCTGTGAATAGGCTGCACGGGGAAGGTGAATACCAGCAAGAGCTTTCAGGGCTGCCACCTTCGGTGTGGGACAAGGAGCCGGACGTTTCCCTTTTCGGGAATAGGCTCTACCGAGGATGCGCACCGTGAGATGTTCCTTCTCTGGGCAAGCCGAGATCCCAATATCTGTTGTGCCTGTGAATAGGCTGCACGGGGAAGGTGAAGACCAGCAAGAGCTTTCTGGGCTGCCACCTTCGGTGTGGGACAAGGAGCTGGACGTTTGCCTTTTCGGGAATAGGCTCTGCCAAGGATGCGCACCGTGAGATGTTCCTTCTCTGGGCAAGCCGAGATCCCAATATCTGTTGTGCCTGTGAATAGGGTGCAGGGGGAAGGTGAAGACCAGCAAGCGCTTTCAGGGCTGCCACTTTCCCTTTGGGAGAAAGAGCCGGACGTTTGCCTTTTCGGGAATAGGCTCTGCCGAGGATGCGCACCGTGAGAGACTGCGTCTTTGGGAAAGCAGAGATTCCCAGTGCTGCTGTGCCTGTGAATAGGCTGCACGGGGAAGGTGAAGACCAGCAAGATCTTTCAGGGCTGCCACCTTCCGTGTGGGACAAGGAGCCGGATGTTTGCCTTTTCGGGAACAGGCTCTGCCGAGCATGCGCACTGTGAGAGACTGCGTCTTTGGGAAAGCACAGATTCCCAGTGCAGTTGTGCCTGTGAATAGGCTGCACGGGGAAGGTGAAGACCAGCAAGAGCTTTCAGGGCTGCTACCTTCCGTGTGGGACAAGGAGCCGGACATTTGCTTTTTCGGGAATAGGCTCTGCCGAGGATGCGCACCGTGAGATGTTCCTTCTCTGGGCAAGCCGAGATCCCAATATCTGTTGTGCCTGTGAATAGGCTGGACGGGGAAGGTGAAGACCAGCAAGAGCTTTCAGGGCTGCCACCTTCCATGTGGGACAAGGAGCCGGACGTTTGCCTTTTCGGGAATAGGCTCTGCCGAGATTGCGCACCGTGAGAGACTGTGTTTTTGGGTAAGCAGAGATTCCCAGTGCTGCTGTGCCTGTGAATAGGCTGCACGGGGAAGGTGAAGACCAGCAAGAGCTTTCAGGGATGCCACCTTCCGTGTGGGACAAGGAGCCGGATGTTTGCCTTTTCGGGAATAGGCTCTGCCGAGGATGCGCACCGTGAGATGTTCCTTCTCTGGGCAAGCAGAGATCCCAATATCTGTTGTGCCTGTGAATAGGCTGCAGGGGGAAGGTGAAGACCAGCAACAGCTTTCAGGGCTGCCACCTTCGGTGTGGGACAAGGAGCCGGACGTTTGCCTTTTCGGGAATAGGCTCTGCCGAGGATGCGCACCGTGAGATGTTCCTTCTCTGGGCAAGCAGAGATCCCAATATCTGTTGTGCCTGTGAATAGGCTGCACGGGGAAGGTGAAGTCCAGCAAGAGCTTTCAGGGCTGCCACCTTCGGTGTGGGACAAGGAGCCGGACGTTTGCCTTTTCGGGAATAGGCTCTGCCGAGGATGCGCACCGTGAGATGTTCCTTCTCTGGGCAAGCCGAGATCCCAATATCTGTTGTGCCTATGAATAGGCTGGACGGGGACGGTGAAGACCAGCAAGAGCTTTCAGGGCTGCCAACTTCCGTGTGGGACAAGGAGCCGGATGTTTGCCTTTTCAGGAACAGGCTCTGCCGATGATGCGCACCGTGAGATGTTCCTTCTCTGGGCAAGCAGAGATCCCAATATCTGTTGTGCCTGTGAATAGGCTGGACGGGGAAGGTGAAGACCAGCAAGAGCTTTCAGGGCTGCCACCTTCCGTGTGGGACAAGGAGCCGGACGTTTGCCTTTTCAGGAAGAGGCTCTGCCGAGGATGCGCACTGTGAGAGACTGCGTCTCTAGGAAAGCAGAGATTCCCCGTGCTGCTGTGCCTGTGAATAGGCTGCACGGGGAAGGTGAAGTCCAGCAAGAGCTTTCAGGGCTGCCACCTTTGGTGTGGGACAAGGAGCCGGACGTTTGCCTTTTCAGGAACAGGCTCTGCCGAGGATGTGCACCGTTAGAGACTGCGTCTTTGGGAAAGCAGAGATTCCCAGTGTGGCTGTGCCAGTGAATAGGCTGCACGGGGAAGGTGAAGACCAGCAAGAGCTTTCAGGGCTGCTACTTTCCCTTTGGGAGAAAGAGCCGGACGTTTCCCTTTTCGGGAATAGGCTCTGCCGAGGATGCGCACCGTGAGATGTTCCTTCTCTGGGCTAGCAGAGATCCCAAAACCTGTTGTGCCTATGAATAGGCTGCAGGGGGAAGGTGAAGACCAGCAAGAGCTTTCAGGGCTGCCACCTTCCGTGTGGGACAAGGAGCCGGACGTTTGCATTTACGGGAAGAGGCTCTGCCGAGGATGCGCACCGTGAGAGACTGCGTCTTTGGGAAAGCACAGATTCCCATTGCAGTTGTGCCTGTGAATAGGCTGCAGGGGGAAGGTGAAGACCAGCAAGAGCTTTCAGGGCTGCCACCTTCCGTGTGGGACAAGGAGCCGGACGTTTGCCTTTTCAGGAAGAGGCTCTGCCGAGGATGCGCACCGTGAGGTGTTCCTTCTCTGGGCAAGCCGAGATCCCAATATCTGTTGTGCCTGTGCATAGGCTGCACGGGGAAGGTGAAGACCAGGAAGAGCTTTCAGGGCTGCCACCTTCCGTGTGGGATAAGGAGCCGGATGTTTGCCTTTTCGGGAATAGGCTCTGCCGAGGATGCGCACCGTGAGAGGCTGCGTCTTCGGGAAAGCAGAGATTCCGCGTGCTGCTGTGCCTATGAATAGGCTGCACGGGGAAGGTGAAGACCAGCAAGAGCTTTCAGGGCTGCCACCTTCCGTGTGGGACAAGGAGCCGGACGTTTGCCTTTTCGGGAATAGGCTCTGCCGAGGATGCGCACCGTGAGATGTTCCTTCTCTGGGCAAGCAGAGATCCCAATATCTGTTGTGCCTGTGAATAGGCTGCACGGGGAAGGTGAAGACCAGCAAGAGCTTTCAGGGCTGCCACCTTCCGTGTGGGACAAGGAGCCGGGCGTTTGCCTTTTCGGGAATAGGCTCTGCCGAGGATGCGCACCGTGAGATGTTCCTTCTCTGGGCAAGCTGAGATCCCAATATCTGTTGTGCTTATGAATAGGCTGCAGGGCGAAGGTGAAGACCAGCAACAGCTTTCAGGGCTGCCACCTTCGGTGTGGGACAAGGAGCCGGACGTTTGCCTTTTCGGGACTAGGCTCTGCCGAGGATGCGCACCGTGAGAGACTGTGTCTTTCGGAAAGCAGAGATTCCCAATATCTGTTGTGCCTGTGCATAGGCTGCACGGGGAAGGTGAAGACCAGCAAGAGCTTTCAGGGCTGCCACCCTCCGTGTGGGACAAGGAGCCGGACGTTTGCCTTTTCAGGAACAGGCTCTGCCGAGGATGCGCACCGTGAGAGACTGCGTCTTTGGGAAAGCAGAAATTCCCAGTGTGGCTGTGCCTGTGAATAGGCTGCACGGGGAAGGTGAAGACCAGCAAGAGCTTTCAGGGCTGCCACCTTTGGTGTGGGACAAGGAGCCGGACGTTTGCTTTTTCGGGAATAGGCTCTGCCGAGGATGCGCACCGTGAGATGTTCCTTCTCTGGGCAAGCTGAGATCCCAATATCTGTTGTGCCTGTGAATAGGCTGGACGGGGAAGGTGAAGACCAGCAAGACCTTTCAGAGCTGCCACCTTCCGTGTGGGACAAGGCGCCGGACGTTTGCCTTTTCGGGAATAGGCTCTGCCGAGGATGCGCACCGTGAGAGACTGCGTCTTTGGGAAAGCACAGATTCCCAGTGCAGTTGTGCCTGTGAATAGGCTGCACGGGCCAGGTGAAGACCAGCAACAGCTTTCAGGGCTGCCACCTTCGGTGTGGGACAAGGAGCCGGACGTTTGCCTTTTCGGGAATAGGCTCTGCCGAGGATGCGCACCGTGAGAGACTGCGTTTTCGGGAAAGCAGAGATTCCCAGTGCTGCTGTGCCTGTGAATAGGCTGCACGGGGAAGGTGAAGACCAGCAAGACCTTTCAGGGCTGCCACCTTCCGTGTGGGACAAGGAGCCGGACGTTTGCCTTTTCGGGAATAGGCTCTGCCGAGGATGCGCACCGTGAGATGTTCCTTCTCTGGGCAAGCCGAGATCCCAATATCTGTTGTGCCTATGAATATGCTGCAGGGGGAAGGTGAAGACGAGCAACAGCTTTCAGGGCTGCCACCTTCCGTGTGGGACAAAGAGCTGGAAGCTTGCCTTTTCGGGAATAGGCTCTGCCGAGGATGCGCACCGTGAGCTGTTCCTTCTCTGGGCAAGCATAGATCCCAATATCTGTTGTGCCTGTGAATAGGCTGCACGGGGAAGGTGAAAACCAGCAAGAGCTTTCAGGGCTGCCACCTTCGGTGTGGGACAAGGAGCCGGGCGTTTGCCTTTTCGGGAATAGGCTCTGCCGAGGATGCGCACCGTGAGATGTTCTTTCTCTGGGCAAGCTGATATCCCAATATCTGTTGTGCCTATGAATAGGCTGCACGGGGAAGGTGAAGACCAGCAAGAGCTTTCAGGGCTGCCAACTTCCGTGTGGGACAAGGAGCCGGACGTTTGCCTTTTCAGGAACAGGCTCTGCCGATGATGCGCACCGTGAGATGTTCCTTCTCTGGGCAAGCAGAGATCCCAATATCTGTTGTGCCTGTGAATAGGCTGCACGGGGCAGGTGAAGACCAGCAACAGCTTTCAGGGCTGCCACCTTCCGTGTGGGACAAGGAGCTGGACGTTTGCCTTTTTAGGAACAGGCTCTGCCGAGGATGCGCACCGTGAGAGACTGCGTCTTTGGGAAAGCACAGATTCCCAGTGCAGTTGTGCCTGTGAATAGGCTGCAGGGGGAAGGTGAAGACCAGCAAGAGCTTTCAGGGCTGCCACCTTCGGTGTGGGACAAGGAGCCGGACGTTTGCCTTTTCGGGAATAGGCTCTGCCGAGGATGCGCACCGTGAGATGTTCCTTCTCTGGGCAAGCCGAGATCCCAATATCTGTTGTGCCTGTGAATAGGCTGCACGGGGAAGGTGAAGACCAGCAAGAGCTTTCTGGGCTGCCACCTTCGGTGTGGGACAAGGAGCCGGACGTTTGCCTTTTCGGGAATAGGCTCTGCCGGGGATGCGCACCGTGAGATGTTCCTTCTCTGGGCAAGCCGAGATCCCAAAAACTGTTGTGCCTGTGAATAGGGTGCAGGGGGAAGGTGAAGACCAGCAAGCGCTTTCAGGGCTGCCACTTTCCCTTTGGGAGAAAGAGCCGGACGTTTGCCTTTTCGGGAATAGGCTCTGCCGAGGATGCGCACCGTGAGAGACTGCGTCTTTGGGAAAGCAGAGATTCCCAGTGCTGCTGTGCCTGTGAATAGGCTGCACGGGGAAGGTGAAGACCAGCAACAGCTTTCAGGGCTGCCACCTTCCGTGTGGGACAAGGAGCCGGACGTTTGCCTTTTCGGGAATAGGCTCTGCCGAGGATGCGCACCGTGAGATGTTCCTTCTCTGGGCAAGCAGGGATCCCAATATCTGTTGTGCCTATGAATATGCTGCAGGGGGAAGGTGAAGACCAGCAAGAGCTTTCAGGGCTGCCACCTTTGGTGTGGGACAAGGAGCCGGATGTTTGCCTTTTCAGGAACAGGCTCTGCCGAGCATGCGCACCGTGAGAGACTGCGTCTTTGGGAAAGCACAGATTCCCAGTGCAGTTGTGCCTGTGAATAGGCTGCACGGGGAAGGTGAAGACCAGCAAGAGCTTTCAGGGCTGCTACCTTCCGTGTGGGACAAGGAGCCGGACATTTGCTTTTTCGGGAATAGGCTCTGCCGAGGATGCGCACCGTGAGATGTTCCTTCTCTGGGCAAGCCGAGATCCCAATATCTGTTGTGCCTGTGAATAGGCTGGACGGGGAAGGTGAAGACCAGCAAGAGCTTTCAGGGCTGCCACCTTCCATGTGGGACAAGGAGCCGGACGTTTGCCTTTTCGGGAATAGGCTCTGCCGAGATTGCGCACCGTGAGAGACTGTGTTTTTGGGTAAGCAGAGATTCCCAGTGCTGCTGTGCCTGTGAATAGGCTGCACGGGGAAGGTGAAGACCAGCAAGAGCTTTCAGGGATGCCACCTTCCGTGTGGGACAAGGAGCCGGATGTTTGCCTTTTCGGGAATAGGCTCTGCCGAGGATGCGCACCGTGAGATGTTCCTTCTCTGGGCAAGCCGAGATCCCAATATCTGTTGTGCCTGTGAATAGGCTGCAGGGGGAAGGTGAAGACCAGCAACAGCTTTCAGGGCTGCCACCTTCGGTGTGGGACAAGGAGCCGGACGTTTGCCTTTTCGGGAATAGGCTCTGCCGAGGATGCGCACCGTGAGCTGTTCCTTCTCTGGGCAAGCAGAGATCCCAATATCTGTTGTGCCTGTGAATAGGCTGCACGGGGAAGGTGAAGACCAGCAAGAGCTTTCAGGGCTGCCACCTTCGGTGTGGGACAAGGAGCCGGGCGTTTGCCTTTTCGGGAATAGGCTCTGCCGAGGATGCGCACCGTGAGATGTTCCTTCTCTGGGCAAGCACAGATCCCAATATCTGTTGTGCCTATGAATAGGCTGCACGGGGAAGGGGAAGACCAGCAAGAGCTTTCAGGGCTGCCAACTTCCGTGTGGGACAAGGTGCCGGACGTTTGCCTTTTCAGGAACAGGCTCTGCCGATGATGCGCACCGTGAGATGTTCCTTCTCTGGGCAAGCAGAGATCCCAATATCTGTTGTGCCTGTGAATAGGCTGGACGGGGAAGGTGAAGACCAGCAACAGCTTTCAGGGCTGCCACCTTCCGTGTGGGACAAGGAGCTGGACGTTTGCCTTTTTAGGAACAGGCTCTGCCGAGGATGCGCACCGTGAGAGACTGCGTCTTTGGGAAAGCAGAGATTCCCAGTGCAGTTGTGCCTGTGAATAGGCTGCACGGGGAAGGTCAAGACCAGCAACAGCTTTCAGGGCTGCCACCTTCGGTGTGGGACAAGGAGCCGGACGATTGCCTTTTTGGGAATAGGCTCTGCCGAGGATGCGCACCGTGAGAGACTGCGTTTTCGGGAAAGCAGAGATTCCCAGTGCTGCTGTGCCTGTGAATAGGCTGCACGGGGAAGGTGAAGACCAGCAACAGCTTTCATGGCTGCCACCTTCCGTGTGGGACAAAGAGCCGGACGTTTGCCTTTTCGGGAATAGGCTCTGCCGAGGATGCGCACCGTGAGCTGTTCCTTCTCTGGGCAAGCAGAGATCCCAATATCTGTTGTGCCTGTGAATAGGCTGCACGGGGCAGGTGAAGACCAGCAAGAGCTTTCAGGGCTGCCACCTTCCGTGTGGGACAAGGAGCCGGACGTTTGCCTTTTCGGGAATAGGCTCTGCCGAGGATGCGCACCGTGAGATGTTCCTTCTCTGGGCAAGCAGAGATCCCAATATCTGTTGTGCCTGTGAATAGTCTGCACGGGGAAGGTGAAGACCAGCAAGAGCTTTCAGGGCTGCCACCTTCCGTGTGGGATAAGGAGCCGGATGTTTGCCTTTTCGGGAATAGGCTCTGCCGAGGATGCGCACCGTGAGATGTTCCTTCTCTGGGCAAGCTGAGATCCCAATATCTGTTGTGCTTATGAATAGGCTGCAGGGCGAAGGTGAAGACCAGCAACAGCTTTCAGGGCTGCCACCTTCCGTGTGGGACAAGGAGCCGGACGTTTGCCTTTTTGGGAATAGGCTCTGCCGAGGATGCGCACCGTGAGAGACTGCGTCTTTGGGAAATCAGAGATTCCCAATATCTGTTGTGCTTATGAATAGGCTGCAGGGCGAAGGTGAAGACCAGCAAGAGCTTTCAGGGCTGCCACCTTTGGTGTGGGACAAGGAGCCGGACGTTTGCCTTTTCAGGAACAGGCTCTGCCGAGGATGCGCACCGTTAGAGACTGCGTCTTTGGGAAAGCAGAAATTCCCAGTGTGGCTGTGCCAGTGAATAGGCTGCACGGGGAAGGTGAAGACCAGCAAGAGCTTTCAGGGCTGCTACCTTCCGTGTGGGACAAGGAGCCGGACGTTTGCTTTTTCGGGAATAGGCTCTGCCGAGGATGCGCACCGTGAGATGTTCCTTCTCTGGGCAAGCAGAGATCCCAATATCTGTTGTGCCTGTGAATAGGCTGGACGGGGAAGGTGAAGACCAGCAAGAGCTTTCAGGGCTGCCACCTTCGGTGTGGGACAAGGAGCCGGACGTTTGCCTTTTCGGGAATAGGCTCTGCCGAGGATGCGCACCGTGAGAGACTGCGTCTTTGGGAAAGCAGAGATTCCCAGTGCAGTTGTGCCTGTGAATAGGCTGCACGGGGCAGGTGAAGACCAGCAACAGCTTTCAGGGCTGCCACCTTCCGTGTGGGACAAGGAGCCGGACGTTTGCCATTTCGGGAATAGGCTCTGCCGAGGATGCGCACCGTGAGAGACTGCGTTTTCGGGAAAGTAGAGATTCCCAGTGCTGCTGTGCCTGTGAATAGGCTGCACGGGGAAGGTGAAGACCAGCAGGAGGTTTCAGGGCTGCCACCTTCCGTGTGGGACAAGGAGCCGGACGTTTGCCTTTTCGGGAATAGGCTCTGCCGAGGATGCGCACTGTGAGATGTTCCTTCTCTGGGGAAGCAGAGATCCCAATATCTGTTGTGCCTATGAATAGGCTGCAGGGGGAAGGTGAAGACGAGCAACAGCTTTCAGGGCTGCCACCTTCGGTGTGGGACAAGGAGCCGGACGTTTGCCTTTTCGGGAATAGGCTCTGCCGAGGATGCGCACCGTGAGATGTTCCTTCTCTGGGCAAGCCGAGATCCCAATATCTGTTGTGCCTGTGAATAGGCTGCACGGGGAAGGTGAAGACCAGCAAGAGCTTTCTGGGCTGCCACCTTCGGTGTGGGACAAGGAGCCGGACGTTTGCCTTTTCGGGAATAGGCTCTGCCGAGGATGCGCACCGTGAGATGTTCCTTCTCTGGGCTAGCAGAGATCCCAAAACCTGTTGTGCCTGTGAATAGGCTGCACGGGGAAGGTGAAGACCAGCAAGAGCTTTCAGGGCTGCCACCTTCGGTGTGGGACAAGGAGCCGGACGTTTGCCTTTTCGGGAATAGGCTCTGCCAAGGATGCGCACCGTGAGATGTTCCTTCTCTGGGCAAGCCGAGATCCCAATATCTGTTGTGCCTGTGAATAGGCTGCACGGGGAAGGTGAAGACCAGCAAGAGCTTTCAGAGCTGCCACCTTCGGCGTGGGACAAGGAGCCGGACGTTTGCCTTTTCGGGAATAGGCTCTGCCGAGGATGCGCACCGTGAGATGTTCCTTCTCTGGGCAAGCAGAGATCCCAAAAACTGTTGTGCCTGTAAATAGGGTGCAGGGGGAAGGTGAAGACCAGCAAGCGCTTTCAGGGCTGCCACTTTCCCTTTGGGAGAAAGAGCCGGACGTTTGCCTTTTCGGGAATAGGCTCTGCCGAGGATGCGCACCGTGAGAGACTGCGTCTTTGGGAAAGCAGAGATTCCCAGTGCTGCTGTGCCTGTGAATAGGCTGCACGGGGAAGGTGAAGACCAGCAAGATCTTTCAGGGCTGCCACCTTTGGTGTGGGACAAGGAGCCGGATGTTTGCCTTTTCAGGAACAGGCTCTGCCGAGCATGCGCACCGTGAGAGACTGCGTCTTTGGGAAAGCACAGATTCCCAGTGCAGTTGTGCCTGTGAATAGGCTGCACGGGGAAGGTGAAGACCAGCAAGAGCTTTCAGGGCTGCTACCTTCCGTGTGGGACAAGGAGCCGGACATTTGCTTTTTCGGGAATAGGCTCTGCCGAGGATGCGCACCGTGAGATGTTCCTTCTCTGGGCAAGCCGAGATCCCAATATCTGTTGTGCCTGTGAATAGGCTGGACGGGGAAGGTGAAGACCAGCAAGAGCTTTCAGGGCTGCCACCTTCCATGTGGGACAAGGAGCCGGACGTTTGCCTTTTCGGGAATAGGCTCTGCCGAGATTGCGCACCGTGAGAGACTGTGTTTTTGGGTAAGCAGAGATTCCCAGTGCTGCTGTGCCTGTGAATAGGCTGCACGGGGAAGGTGAAGACCAGCAAGAGCTTTCAGGGATGCCACCTTCCGTGTGGGACAAGGAGCCGGATGTTTGCCTTTTCGGGAATAGGCTCTGCCGAGGATGCGCACCGTGAGATGTTCCTTCTCTGGGCAAGCCGAGATCCCAATATCTGTTGTGCCTGTGAATAGGCTGCAGGGGGAAGGTGAAGACCAGCAACAGCTTTCAGGGCTGCCACCTTCGGTGTGGGACAAGGAGCCGGACGTTTGCCTTTTCGGGAATAGGCTCTGCCGAGGATGCGCACCGTGAGATGTTCCTTCTCTGGGCAAGCAGAGATCCCAATATCTGTTGTGCCTGTGAATAGGCTGCACGGGGAAGGTGAAGTCCAGCAAGAGCTTTCAGGGCTGCCACCTTCGGTGTGGGACAAGGAGCCGGACGTTTGCCTTTTCGGGAATAGGCTCTGCCGAGGATGCGCACCGTGAGATGTTCCTTCTCTGGGCAAGCCGAGATCCCAATATCTGTTGTGCCTATGAATAGGCTGCACGGGGACGGTGAAGACCAGCAAGAGCTTTCAGGGCTGCCAACTTCCGTGTGGGACAAGGAGCCGGATGTTTGCCTTTTCAGGAACAGGCTCTGCCGAGGATGCGCACCGTGAGATGTTCCTTCTCTGGGCAAGCAGAGATCCCAATATCTGTTGTGCCTGTGAATAGGCTGGACGGGGAAGGTGAAGACCAGCAAGAGCTTTCAGGGCTGCCACCTTCCGTGTGGGACAAGGAGCCGGACGTTTGCATTTTCAGGAAGAGGCTCTGCCGAGGATGCGCACTGTGAGAGACTGCGTCTTTGGGAAAGCAGAGATTCCCCGTGCTGCTGTGCCTGTGAATAGGCTGCACGGGGAAGGTGAAGACCAGCAAGAGCTTTCAGGGCTGCTACTTTCCCTTTGGGAGAAAGAGCCGGACGTTTGCCTTTTCGGGAATAGGCTCTGCCGAGGATGCGCACCGTGAGAGACTGTGTTTTTGGGTAAGCAGAGATTCCCAGTGCTGCTGTGCCTGTGAATAGGCTGCACGGGGAAGGTGAAGACCAGCAAGAGCTTTCAGGGATGCCACCTTCCGTGTGGGATAAGGAGCCGGATGTTTGCCTTTTCGGGAATAGGCTCTGCCGAGGATGCGCACCGTGAGAGACTGCGTCTTTGGGAAAGCAGAGATTCCCAGTGCTGCTGTGCCTGTGAATAGGCTGCACGGGGAAGGTGAAGACCAGCAAGAGCTTTCAGGGCTGCCACCTTCCGTGTGGGACAAGGAGCCGGACGTTTGCCTTTTTGGGAATAGGCTCTGCCGAGGATGCGCACCGTGAGATGTTCCTTCTCTGGGCAAGCTGAGATCCCAATATCTGTTGTGCTTATGAATAGGCTGCAGGGCGAAGGTGAAGACCAGCAACAGCTTTCAGGGCTGCCACCTTCCGTGTGGGACAAGGAGCCGGACGTTTGCCTTTTTGGGAATAGGCTCTGCCGAGGATGCGCACCGTGAGAGACTGCGTCTTTGGGAAATCAGAGATTCCCAATATCTGTTGTGCCTGTGCATAGGCTGCACGGGGAAGGTGAAGACCAGCAAGAGCTTTCAGGGCTGCCACCTTTGGTGTGGGACAAGGAGCCGGACGTTTGCCTTTTCAGGAACAGGCTCTGCCGAGGATGCGCACCGTTAGAGACTGCGTCTTTGGGAAAGCAGAAATTCCCAGTGTGGCTGTGCCAGTGAATAGGCTGCACGGGGAAGGTGAAGACCAGCAAGAGCTTTCAGGGCTGCTACCTTCGGTGTGGGACAAGGAGCCGGACGTTTGCTTTTTCGGGAATAGGCTCTGCCGAGGATGCGCACCGTGAGATGTTCCTTCTCTGGGCAAGCCGAGATCCCAATATCTGTTGTGCCTGTGAATAGGCTGGACGGGGAAGGTGAAGACCAGCAAGAGCTTTCAGGGCTGCCACCTTCGGTGTGGGACAAGGAGCCGGACGTTTGCCTTTTCGGGAATAGGCTCTGCCGAGGATGCGCACCGTGAGAGACTGCGTCTTTGGGAAAGCAGAGATTCCCAGTGCAGTTGTGCCTGTGAATAGGCTGCACGGGGCAGGTGAAGACCAGCAACAGCTTTCAGGGCTGCTACGTTCCGTGTGGGACAAGGAGCCGGACGTTTGCCTTTTCGGGAATAGGCTCTGCCGAGGATGCGCACCGTGAGATGTTCTTTCTCTGGGCAAGCTGATATCCCAATATCTGTTGTGCCTATGAATAGGCTGCACGGGGAAGGTGAAGACCAGCAAGAGCTTTCAGGGCTGCCACCTTCGGTGTGGGACAAGGAGCCGGACATTTGCCTTTTCAGGTACAGGCTCTTCCGAGGATGCGCACCGTGAGATGTTCCTTCTCTGGGCAAGCAGAGATCCCAATATCTGTTGTGCCTGTGAATAGGCTGCACGGGGAAGGTGAAGACCAGCAACAGCTTTCAGGGCTGCCACCTTCCGTGTGGGACAAGGAGCCGGACGTTTGCCTTTTCGGGAATAGGCTCTGCCGAGGATGCGCACCGTGAGATGTTCCTTCTCTGGGCAAGCCGAGATCCCAATATCTGTTGTGCCTGTGCATAGGCTGCAGGGGGAAGGTGAAGACCAGCAACAGCTTTCAGGGCTGCCACCTTCCGTGTGGGATAAGGAGCCGGATGTTTGCCTTTTCGGGAATAGGCTCTGCCGAGGATGCGCACCGTGAGAGGCTGCGTCTTCAGGAAAGCAGAGATTCCGCGTGCTGCTGTGCCTGTGAATAGGCTGCACGGGGAAGGTGAAGACCAGCAAGAGCTTTCAGGGCTGCCATCTTACGTGTGGGACAAGGAGCCGGATGTTTGCCTTTTCGGGAATAGGCTCTGCCGAGGATGCGCACCGTGAGATGTTCCTTCTCTGGGCAAGCAGAGATCCCAATATCTGCTGTGCCTGTGAATAGGCTGCACGGGGCAGGTGAAGACGAGCAACAGCTTTCAGGGCTGCCACCTTCGGTGTGGGACAAGGAGCCGGACGTTTGCCTTTTCGGGAATAGGCTCTGCCGAGGATGCGCACCGTGAGAGACTGCGTTTTCGGGAAAGCAGAGATTCCCAGTGCTGCTGTGCCTGTGAATAGGCTGCACGGGGAAGGTGAAGACCAGCAAGAGGTTTCAGGGCTGCCACCTTCCGTGTGGGACAAGGAGCCGGACGTTTGCCTTTTCGGGAATAGGCTCTGCCGAGGATGCGCACTGTGAGATGTTCCTTCTCTGGGGAAGCAGAGATCCCAATATCTGTTGTGCCTATGAATAGGCTGCAGGGGGAAGGTGAAGACGAGCAACAGCTTTCAGGGCTGCCACCTTCCGTGTGGGACAAAGAGCTGGAAGCTTGCCTTTTCGGGAATAGGCTCTGCCGAGGATGCGCACCGTGAGCTGTTCCTTCTCTGGGCAAGCATAGATCCCAATATCTGTTGTGCCTGTGAATAGGCTGCACGGGGAAGGTGAAGACCAGCAAGAGCTTTCAGGGCTGCCACCTTCGGTGTGGGACAAGGAGCCGGGCGTTTGCCTTTTCGGGAATAGGCTCTGCCGAGGATGCGCACCGTGAGATGTTCTTTCTCTGGGCAAGCTGATATCCCAATATCTGTTGTGCCTATGAATAGGCTGCACGGGGAAGGTGAAGACCAGCAAGAGCTTTCAGGGCTGCCAACTTCCGTGTGGGACAAGGAGCCGGACGTTTGCCTTTTCAGGAACAGGCTCTGCCGATGATGCGCACCGTGAGATGTTCCTTCTCTGGGCAAGCAGAGATCCCAATATCTGTTGTGCCTGTGAATAGGCTGGACGGGGAAGGTGAAGACCAGCAAGAGCTTTCAGGGCTGCCACCTTCGGTGTGGGACAAGGAGCTGGACGTTTGCCTTTTTAGGAACAGGCTCTGCCGAGGATGCGCACCGTGAGAGACTGCGTCTTTGGGAAAGCACAGATTCCCAGTGCAGTTGTGCCTGTGAATAGGCTGCACGGGGAAGGTGAAGACCAGCAAGAGCTTTCAGGGCTGCCACCTTCGGTGTGGGACAAGGAGCCGGACGTTTGCCTTTTCGGGAATAGGCTCTGCCGAGGATGCGCACCGTGAGATGTTCCTTCTCTGGGCAAGCCGAGATCCCAATATCTGTTGTGCCTGTGAATAGGCTGCACGGGGAAGGTGAAGACCAGCAAGAGCTTTCTGGGCTGCCACCTTCGGTGTGGGACAAGGAGCCGGACGTTTGCCTTTTCGGGAATAGGCTCTGCCGAGGATGCGCACCGTGACATGTTCCTTCTCTGGGCTAGCAGAGATCCCAAAACCTGTTGTGCCTAGGAATAGGCTGCACGGGGAAGGTGAAGACCAGCAAGAGCTTTCAGGGCTGCCACCTTCCGTGTGGGACAAGGAGCCGGACATTTGCCTTTTCAGGTACAGGCTCTTCCGAGGATGCGCACCGTGAGATGTTCCTTCTCTGGGCAAGCAGAGATCCCAATATCTGTTGTGCCTGTGAATAGGCTGCACGGGGAAGGTGAAGACCAGCAAGAGCTTTCAGGGCTGCCACCTTCCGTGTGGGACAAGGAGCCGGACGTTTGCCTTTTCGGGAATAGGCTCTGCCGAGGATGCGCACCGTGAGATGTTCCTTCTCTGGGCAAGCCGAGATCCCAATATCTGTTGTGCCTGTGAATAGGCTGCACGGGGAAGGTGAAGACCAGCAAGAGCTTTCAGAGCTGCCACCTTCGGCGTGGGACAAGGAGCCGGACGTTTGCCTTTTCGGGAATAGGCTCTGCCGAGGATGCGCACCGTGAGATGTTCCTTCTCTGGGCAAGCAGAGATCCCAAAAACTGTTGTGCCTGTAAATAGGGTGCAGGGGGAAGGTGAAGACCAGCAAGCGCTTTCAGGGCTGCCACTTTCCCTTTGGGAGAAAGAGCCGGACGTTTGCCTTTTCGGGAATAGGCTCTGCCGAGGATGCGCACAGTGAGAGACTGCGTCTTTGGGAAAGCAGAGATTCCCAGTGCTGCTGTGCCTGTGAATAGGCTGCACGGGGAAGGTGAAGACCAGCAAGATCTTTCAGGGCTGCCACCTTTGGTGTGGGACAAGGAGCCGGATGTTTGCCTTTTCAGGAACAGGCTCTGCCGAGCATGCGCACCGTGAGAGACTGCGTCTTTGGGAAAGCACAGATTCCCAGTGCAGTTGTGCCTGTGAATAGGCTGCACGGGGAAGGTGAAGACCAGCAAGAGCTTTCAGGGCTGCCACCTTCCGTGTGGGACAAGGAGCCGGACATTTGCTTTTTCGGGAATAGGCTCTGCCGAGGATGCGCACCGTGAGATGTTCCTTCTCTGGGCAAGCCGAGATCCCAATATCTGTTGTGCCTGTGAATAGGCTGGACGGGGAAGGTGAAGACCAGCAAGAGCTTTCAGGGCTGCCACCTTCCATGTGGGACAAGGAGCCGGACGTTTGCCTTTTCGGGAATAGGCTCTGCCGAGGATGCGCACAGTGAGAGACTGTGTTTTTGGGTAAGCAGAGATTCCCAGTGCTGCTGTGCCTGTGAATAGGCTGCACGGGGAAGGTGAAGACCAGCAAGAGCTTTCAGGGATGCCACCTTCCGTGTGGGACAAGGAGCCGGATGTTTGCCTTTTCGGGAATAGGCTCTGCCGAGGATGAGCACCGTGAGAGGCTGCGTCTTCGGGAAAGCAGAGATTCCGCGTGCTGCTGTGCCTGTGAATAGGCTGCACGGGGAAGGTGAAGACCAGCAAGAGCTTTCAGGGATGCCACCTTTGGTGTGGGACAAGGAGCCGGACGTTTGCCTTTTCAGGAACAGGCTCTGCCGAGGATGCGCACCGTTAGAGACTGCGTCTTTGGGAAAGCAGAAATTCCCAGTGTGGCTGTGCCAGTGAATAGGCTGCACGGGGCAGGTGAAGACCAGCAACAGCTTTCAGGGCTGCTACCTTCCGTGTGGGACAAGGAGCCGGACGTTTGCTTTTTCGGGAATAGGCTCTGCCGAGGATGCGCACCGTGAGATGTTCTTTCTCTGGGCAAGCTGATATCCCAATATCTGTTGTGCCTATGAATAGGCTGCACGGGGAAGGTGAAGACCAGCAAGAGCTTTCAGGGCTGCCAACTTCCGTGTGGGACAAGGAGCCGGACGTTTGCCTTTTCGGGAATAGGCTCTGCCGATGATGCGCACCGTGAGATGTTCCTTCTCTGGGCAAGCCGAGATCGCAATATCTGTTGTGCCTGTGAATAGGCTGGACGGGGAAGGTGAAGACCAGCAACAGCTTTCAGGGCTGCCACCTTCCGTGTGGGACAAGGAGCTGGACGTTTGCCTTTTTAGGAACAGGCTCTGCCGAGGATGCGCACCGTGAGAGACTGCGTCTTTGGGAAAGCACAGATTCCCACTGCAGTTGTGCCTGTGAATAGGCTGCACGGGGAAGGTGAAGACCAGCAAGAGCTTTCAGGGCTGCCACCTTCGGTGTGGGACAAGGAGCCGGACGTTTGCCTTTTTGGGAATAGGCTCTGCCGAGGATGCGCACCGTGAGATGTTCCTTCTCTGGGCAAGCCGAGATCCCAATATCTGTTGTGCCTGTGAATAGGCTGCACGGGGAAGGTGAAGACCAGCAAGAGCTTTCTGGGCTGCCACCTTCGGTGTGGGACAAGGAGCCAGACGTTTGCCTTTTCGGGAATAGGCTCTGCCGAGGATGCGCACCGTGAGATGTTCCTTCTCTGGGCTAGCAGAGATCCCAAAACCTGTTGTGCCTAGGAATAGGCTGCAGGGGGAAGGTGAAGACCAGCAAGAGCTTTCAGGGCTGCCACCTTCGGTGTGGGACAAGGAGCCGGACATTTGCCTTTTCAGGTACAGGCTCTTCTGAGGATGCGCACCGTGAGATGTTCCTTCTCTGGGCAAGCAGAGATCCCAATATCTGTTGTGCCTGTGAATAGGCTGCACGGGGAAGGTGAAGACCAGCAAGAGCTTTCAGGGCTGCCACCTTCCGTGTGGGACAAGGAGCCGGACGTTTGCCTTTTCGGGAATAGGCTCTGCCAAGGATGCGCACCGTGAGATGTTCCTTCTCTGGGCAAGCCGAGATCCCAATATCTGTTGTGCCTGTGAATAGGCTGCACGGGGAAGGTGAAGACCAGCAAGAGCTTTCAGAGCTGCCACCTTCGGCGTGGGACAAGGAGACGGACGTTTGCCTTTTCGGGAATAGGCTCTGCCGAGGATGCGCACCGTGAGATGTTCCTTCTCTGGGCAAGCAGAGATCCCAAAAACTGTTGTGCCTGTAAATAGGGTGCAGGGGGAAGGTGAAGACCAGCAAGCGCTTTCAGGGCTGCCACTTTCCCTTTGGGAGAAAGAGCCGGACGTTTGCCTTTTCGGGAATAGGCTCTGCCGAGGATGCGCACCGTGAGAGACTGCGTCTTTGGGAAAGCAGAGATTCCCAGTGCAGTTGTGCCTGTGAATAGGCTGCACGGGGAAGGTGAAGACCAGCAAGATCTTTCAGGGCTGCCACCTTTGGTGTGGGACAAGGAGCCGGATGTTTGCCTTTTCAGGAACAGGCTCTGCCGAGCATGCGCACCGTGAGAGACTGCGTCTTTGGGAAAGCACAGATTCCCAGTGCAGTTGTGCCTGTGAATAGGCTGCACGGGGAAGGTGAAGACCAGCAAGAGCTTTCAGGGCTGCTACCTTCCGTGTGGGACAAGGAGCCGGACATTTGCTTTTTCGGGAATAGGCTCTGCCGAGGATGCGCACCGTGAGATGTTCCTTCTCTGGGCAAGCCGAGATCCCAATATCTGTTGTGCCTGTGAATAGGCTGCACGGGGAAGGTGAAGACCAGCAAGAGCTTTCTGGGCTGCCACCTTCGGTGTGGGACAAGGAGCCGGACGTTTGCCTTTTCGGGAATAGGCTCTGCCGAGGATGCGCACCGTGAGATGTTCCTTCTCTGGGCTAGCAGAGATCCCAAAACCTGTTGTGCCTAGGAATAGGCTGCAGGGGGAAGGTGAAGACCAGCAAGAGCTTTCAGGGCTGCCACCTTCGGTGTGGGACAAGGAGCCGGACATTTGCCTTTTCAGGTACAGGCTCTTCCGAGGATGCGCACCGTGAGATGTTCCTTCTCTGGGCAAGCCGAGATCCCAATATCTGTTGTGCCTGTGAATAGGCTGGACGGGGAAGGTGAAGACCAGCAAGAGCTTTCAGGGCTGCCACCTTCCGTGTGGGACAAGGAGCCGGACGTTTGCCTTTTCGGGAATAGGCTCTGCCAAGGATGCGCACCGTGAGATGTTCCTTCTCTGGGCAAGCCGAGATCCCAATATCTGTTGTGCCTGTGAATAGGCTGGACGGGGAAGGTGAAGACCAGCAAGAGCTTTCAGAGCTGCCACCTTCGGCGTGGGACAAGGAGCCGGACGTTTGCCTTTTCGGGAATAGGCTCTGCCGAGGATGCGCACCGTGAGATGTTCCTTCTCTGGGCAAGCCGAGATCCCAAAAACTGTTGTGCCTGTAAATAGGGTGCAGGGGGAAGGTGAAGACCAGCAAGCGCTTTCAGGGCTGCCACTTTCCCTTTGGGAGAAAGAGCCGGACGTTTGCCTTTTCGGGAATAGGCTCTGCCGAGGATGCGCACCGTGAGAGACTGCGTCTTTGGGAAAGCAGAGATTCCCAGTGCTGCTGTGCCTGTGAATAGGCTGCACGGGGAAGGTGAAGACCAGCAAGATCTTTCAGGGCTGCCACCTTTGGTGTGGGACAAGGAGCCGGATGTTTGCCTTTTCAGGAACAGGCTCTGCCGAGCATGCGCACCGTGAGAGACTGCGTCTTTGGGAAAGCACAGATTCCCAGTGCAGTTGTGCCTGTGAATAGGCTGCACGGGGAAGGTGAAGACCAGCAAGAGCTTTCAGGGCTGCTACCTTCCGTGTGGGACAAGGAGCCGGACATTTGCTTTTTCGGGAATAGGCTCTGCCGAGGATGCGCACCGTGAGATGTTCCTTCTCTGGGCAAGCCGAGATCCCAATATCTGTTGTGCCTGTGAATAGGCTGGACGGGGAAGGTGAAGACCAGCAAGAGCTTTCAGGGCTGCCACCTTCCATGTGGGACAAGGAGCCGGACGTTTGCCTTTTCGGGAATAGGCTCTGCCGAGGATGCGCACAGTGAGAGACTGTGTTTTTGGGTAAGCAGAGATTCCCAGTGCTGCTGTGCCTGTGAATAGGCTGCACGGGGAAGGTGAAGACCAGCAAGAGCTTTCAGGGATGCCACCTTCCGTGTGGGACAAGGAGCCGGATGTTTGCCTTTTCGGGAATAGGCTCTGCCGAGGATGCGCACCGTGAGATGTTCCTTCTCTGGGCAAGCCGAGATCCCAATATCTGTTGTGCCTGTGAATAGGCTGCAGGGGGAAGGTGAAGTCCAGCAAGAGCTTTCAGGGCTGCCACCTTCGGTGTGGGACAAGGAGCCGGACGTTTGCCTTTTCGGGAATAGGCTCTGCCGAGGATGCGCACCGTGAGATGTTCCTTCTCTGGGCAAGCCGAGATCCCAATATCTGTTGTGCCTATGAATAGGCTGCACGGGGACGGTGAAGACCAGCAAGAGCTTTCAGGGCTGCCAACTTCCGTGTGGGACAAGGAGCCGGACATTTGCCTTTTCAGGAACAGGCTCTGCCGAGGATGCGCACCGTGAGAGGCTGCGTCTTCGGGAAAGCAGAGATTCCGCGTGCTGCTGTGCCTGTGAATAGGCTGCACGGGGAAGGTGAAGACCAGCAAGAGCTTTCAGGGCTGCCACCTTCCGTGTGGGACAAGGAGCCGGACGTTTGCCTTTTCGGGAATAGGCTCTGCCGAGGATGCGCACCGTGAGATGTTCCTTCTCTGGGCAAGCCGAGATCCCAATATCTGTTGTGCCTGTGCATAGGCTGCACGGGGAAGGTGAAGACCAGCAAGAGCTTTCAGGGCTGCCACCTTCGGTGTGGGATAAGGAGCCGGATGTTTGCCTTTTCGGGAATAGGCTCTGCCGAGGATGCGCACCGTGAGAGGCTGCGTCTTCGGGAAAGCAGAGATTCCGCGTGCTGCTGTGCCTGTGAATAGGCTGCACGGGGAAGGTGAAGACCAGCAAGAGCTTTCAGGGCTGCCACCTTCCGTGTGGGACAAGGAGCCGGACGTTTGCCTTTTCGGGAATAGGCTCTGCCGAGGATGCGCACCGTGAGATGTTCCTTCTCTGGGCAAGCTGAGATCCCAATATCTGTTGTGCTTATGAATAGGCTGCAGGGCGAAGGTGAAGACCAGCAACAGCTTTCAGGGCTGCCACCTTCCATGTGGGACAAGGAGCCGGACGTTTGCCTTTTCGGGAATAGGCTCTGCCGAGGATGCGCACCGTGAGAGACTGCGTCTTTCGGAAAGCAGAGATTCCCAATATCTGTTGTGCCTGTGCATAGGCTGCACGGGGAAGGTGAAGACCAGCAAGAGCTTTCAGGGCTGCCACCCTCCGTGTGGGACAAGGAGCCGGACGTTTGCCTTTTCAGGAACAGGCTCTGCCGAGGATGTGCACCGTTAGAGACTGCGTCTTTGGGAAAGCAGAGATTCCCAGTGTGGCTGTGCCAGTGAATAGGCTGCACGGGGAAGGTGAAGACCAGCAAGAGCTTTCAGGGCTGCTACTTTCCCTTTGGGAGAAAGAGCCGGATGTTTCCCTTTTCGGGAATAGGCTCTGCCGAGGATGCGCACCGTGAGATGTTCCTTCTCTGGGCTAGCAGAGATCCCAAAACCTGTTGTGCCTATGAATAGGCTGCAGGGGGAAGGTGAAGACCAGCAAGAGCTTTCAGGGCTGCCACCTTCCGTGTGGGACAAGGAGCCGGACGTTTGCATTTACGGGAAGAGGCTCTGCCGAGGATGCGCACCGTGAGAGACTGCGTCTTTGGGAAAGCACAGATTCCCATTGCAGTTGTGCCTGTGAATAGGCTGCAGGGGGAAGGTGAAGACCAGCAAGAGCTTTCAGGGCTGCCACCTTCCGTGTGGGACAAGGAGCCGGACGTTTGCTTTTTCGGGAATAGGCTCTGCCGAGGATGCGCACCGTGAGGTGTTCCTTCTCTGGGCAAGCCGAGATCCCAATATCTGTTGTGCCTGTGCATAGGCTGCACGGGGAAGGTGAAGACCAGCAACAGCTTTCAGGGCTGCCACCTTCCGTGTGGGATAAGGAGCCGGATGTTTGCCTTTTCGGGAATAGGCTCTGCCGAGGATGCGCACCGTGAGAGGCTGCGTCTTCGGGAAAGCAGAGATTCCGCGTGCTGCTGTGCCTGTGAATAGGCTGCACGGGGAAGGTGAAGACCAGCAAGAGCTTTCAGGGCTGCCATCTTACGTGTGGGACAAGGAGCCGGATGTTTGCCTTTTCGGGAATAGGCTCTGCCGAGGATGCGCACCGTGAGATGTTCCTTCTCTGGGCAAGCAGAGATCCCAATATCTGCTGTGCCTGTGAATAGGCTGCACGGGGCAGGTGAAGACCAGCAACAGCTTTCAGGGCTGCCACCTTCGGTGTGGGACAAGGAGCCGGACGTTTGCCTTTTCGGGAATAGGCTCTGCCGAGGATGCGCACCGTGAGAGACTGCGTTTTCGGGAAAGCACAGATTCCCAGTGCTGCTGTGCCTGTGAATAGGCTGCACGGGGAAGGTGAAGACCAGCAAGAGGTTTCAGGGCTGCCACCTTCCGTGTGGGACAAGGAGCCGGACGTTTGCCTTTTCGGGAATAGGCTCTGCCGAGGATGCGCACTGTGAGATGTTCCTTCTCTGGGGAAGCAGAGATCCCAATATCTGTTGTGCCTATGAATAGGCTGCAGGGGGAAGGTGAAGACGAGCAACAGCTTTCAGGGCTGCCACCTTCCGTGTGGGACAAAGAGCTGGAAGCTTGCCTTTTCGGGAATAGGCTCTGCCGAGGATGCGCACCGTGAGCTGTTCCTTCTCTGGGCAAGCATAGATCCCAATATCTGTTGTGCCTGTGAATAGGCTGCACGGGGAAGGTGAAGACCAGCAAGAGCTTTCAGGGCTGCCACCTTCGGTGTGGGACAAGGAGCCGGGCGTTTGCCTTTTCGGGAATAGGCTCTGCCGAGGATGCGCACCGTGAGATGTTCTTTCTCTGGGCAAGCTGATATCCCAATATCTGTTGTGCCTATGAATAGGCTGCACGGGGAAGGTGAAGACCAGCAAGAGCTTTCAGGGCTGCCAACTTCCGTGTGGGACAAGGAGCCGGACGTTTGCCTTTTCAGGAACAGGCTCTGCCGATGATGCGCACCGTGAGATGTTCCTTCTCTGGGCAAGCAGAGATCCCAATATCTGTTGTGCCTGTGAATAGGCTGGACGGGGAAGGTGAAGACCAGCAAGAGCTTTCAGGGCTGCCACCTTCCGTGTGGGACAAGGAGCTGGACGTTTGCCTTTTTAGGAACAGGCTCTGCCGAGGATGCGCACCGTGAGAGACTGCGTCTTTGGGAAAGCACAGATTCCCAGTGCAGTTGTGCCTGTGAATAGGCTGCAGGGGGAAGGTGAAGACCAGCAAGAGCTTTCAGGGCTGCCACCTTCGGTGTGGGACAAGGAGCCGGACGTTTCCCTTTTCGGGAATAGGCTCTGCCGAGGATGCGCACCGTGAGATGTTCCTTCTCTGGGCAAGCCGAGATCCCAATATCTGTTGTGCCTGTGAATAGGCTGCACGGGGAAGGTGAAGACCAGCAAGAGCTTTCAGGGCTGCCACCTTCGGTGTGGGACAAGGAGCCGGACGTTTGCCTTTTCGGGAATAGGCTCTGCCGAGGACGCGCACCGTGACATGTTCCTTCTCTGGGCTAGCAGAGATCCCAAAACCTGTTGTGCCTAGGAATAGGCTGCAGGGGGAAGGTGAAGACCAGCAAGAGCTTTCAGGGCTGCCACCTTCCGTGTGGGACAAGGAGCCGGACATTTGCCTTTTCAGGTACAGGCTCTTCCGAGGATGCGCACCGTGAGATGTTCCTTCTCTGGGCAAGCAGAGATCCCAATATCTGTTGTGCCTGTGAATAGGCTGCACGGGGAAGGTGAAGACCAGCAAGAGCTTTCAGGGCTGCCACCTTCCGTGTGGGACAAGGAGCCGGACGTTTGCCTTTTCGGGAATAGGCTCTGCCGAGGATGCGCACCGTGAGATGTTCCTTCTCTGGGCAAGCCGAGATCCCAATATCTGTTGTGCCTGTGAATAGGCTGCACGGGGAAGGTGAAGACCAGCAAGAGCTTTCAGAGCTGCCACCTTCGGCGTGGGACAAGGAGCCGGACGTTTGCCTTTTCGGGAATAGGCTCTGCCGAGGATGCGCACCGTGAGATGTTCCTTCTCTGGGCAAGCAGAGATCCCAAAAACTGTTGTGCCTGTAAATAGGGTGCAGGGGGAAGGTGAAGACCAGCAAGCGCTTTCAGGGCTGCCACTTTCCCTTTGGGAGAAAGAGCCGGACGTTTGCCTTTTCGGGAATAGGCTCTGCCGAGGATGCGCACAGTGAGAGACTGCGTCTTTGGGAAAGCAGAGATTCCCAGTGCTGCTGTGCCTGTGAATAGGCTGCACGGGGAAGGTGAAGACCAGCAAGAGCTTTCAGGGCTGCCACCTTCGGTGTGGGACAAGGAGCCGGATGTTTGCCTTTTCAGGAACAGGCTCTGCCGAGCATGCGCACCGTGAGAGACTGCGTCTTTGGGAAAGCACAGATTCCCACTGCAGTTGTGCCTGTGAATAGGCTGCACGGGGAAGGTGAAGACCAGCAAGAGCTTTCAGGGCTGCCACCTTCCGTGTGGGACAAGGAGCCTGATGTTTGCCTTTTCGGGAATAGGCTCTGCCGAGGATGCGCACCGTGAGATGTTCCTTCTCTGGGCAAGCCGAGATCCCAATATCTGTTGTGCCTGTGAATAGGCTGGACGGGGAAGGTGGAGACCAGCAAGAGCTTTCAGGGCTGCCACCTTCCATGTGGGACAAGGAGCCGGACGTTTGCCTTTTCGGGAATAGGCTCTGCCGAGGATGCGCACAGTGAGAGACTGTGTTTTTTGGTAAGCAGAGATTCCCAGTGCTGCTGTGCCTGTGAATAGGCTGCACGGGGAAGGTGAAGACCAGCAAGAGCTTTCAGGGATGCCACCTTCCGTGTGGGATAAGGAGCCGGATGTTTGCCTTTTCGGGAATAGGCTCTGCCGAGGATGCGCACCGTGAGAGGCTGCGTCTTCGGGAAAGCAGAGATTCCGCGTGCTGCTGTGCCTGTGAATAGGCTGCACGGGGAAGGTGAAGACCAGCAAGAGCTTTCAGGGATGCCACCTTTGGTGTGGGACAAGGAGCCGGACGTTTGCCTTTTCAGGAACAGGCTCTGCCGAGGATGCGCACCGTTAGAGACTGCGTCTTTGGGAAAGCAGAAATTACCAGTGTGGCTGTGCCAGTGAATAGGCTGCACGGGGCAGGTGAAGACCAGCAACAGCTTTCAGGGCTGCTACCTTCCGTGTGGGACAAGGAGCCGGACGTTTGCTTTTTCGGGAATAGGCTCTGCCGAGGATGCGCACCGTGAGATGTTCCTTCTCTGGGCAAGCCGAGATCCCAATATCTGTTGTGCCTGTGAATAGGCTGGACGGGGAAGGTGAAGACCAGCAAGACCTTTCAGGGCTGCCACCTTCGGTGTGGGACAAGGAGCCGGACGTTTGCCTTTTCGGGAATAGGCTCTGCCGAGGATGCGCACCGTGAGAGACTGCGTCTTTGGGAAAGCAGAGATTCCCAGTGCAGTTGTGCCTGTGAATAGGCTGCACGGGGCAGGTGAAGACCAGCAACAGCTTTCAGGGCTGCTACGTTCCGTGTGGGACAAGGAGCCGGACGTTTGCCTTTTCGGGAATAGGCTCTGCCGAGGATGCGCACCGTGAGATGTTCTTTCTCTGGGCAAGCTGATATCCCAATATCTGTTGTGCCTATGAATAGGCTGCACGGGGAAGGTGAAGACCAGCAAGAGCTTTCAGGGCTGCCAACTTCCGTGTGGGACAAGGAGCCGGACGTTTGCCTTTTCGGGAATAGGCTCTGCCGATGATGCGCACCGTGAGATGTTCCTTCTCTGGGCAAGCAGAGATCCCAATATCTGTTGTGCCTGTGAATAGGCTGGACGGGGAAGGTGAAGACCAGCAACAGCTTTCAGGGCTGCCACCTTCCGTGTGGGACAAGGAGCTGGACGTTTGCCTTTTTAGGAACAGGCTCTGCCGAGGATGCGCACCGTGAGAGACTGCGTCTTTGGGAAAGCACAGATTCCCACTGCAGTTGTGCCTGTGAATAGGCTGCACGGGGAAGGTGAAGACCAGCAAGAGCTTTCAGGGCTGCCACCTTCGGTGTGGGACAAGGAGCCGGACGTTTGCCTTTTTGGGAATAGGCTCTGCCGAGGATGCGCACCGTGAGATGTTCCTTCTCTGGGCAAGCCGAGATCCCAATATCTGTTGTGCCTGTGAATAGGCTGCACGGGGAAGGTGAAGACCAGCAAGAGCTTTCTGGACTGCCACCTTCGGTGTGGGACAAGGAGCCGGACGTTTGCCTTTTCGGGAATAGGCTCTGCCGAGGATGCGCACCGTGAGATGTTCCTTCTCTGGGCTAGCAGAGATCCCAAAACCTGTTGTGCCTAGGAATAGGCTGCAGGGGGAAGGTGAAGACCAGCAAGAGCTTTCAGGGCTGCCACCTTCGGTGTGGGACAAGGAGCCGGACATTTGCCTTTTCAGGTACAGGCTCTTCCGAGGATGCGCACCGTGAGATGTTCCTTCTCTGGGCAAGCAGAGATCCCAATATCTGTTGTGCCTGTGAATAGGCTGCACGGGGAAGGTGAAGACCAGCAACAGCTTTCAGGGCTGCCACCTTCCGTGTGGGACAAGGAGCCGGACGTTTGCCTTTTCGGGAATAGGCTCTGCCAAGGATGCGCACCGTGAGATGTTCCTTCTCTGGGCAAGCCGAGATCCCAATATCTGTTGTGCCTGTGAATAGGCTGCACGGGGAAGGTGAAGACCAGCAAGAGCTTTCAGAGCTGCCACCTTCGGCGTGGGACAAGGAGCCGGACGTTTGCCTTTTCGGGAATAGGCTCTGCCGAGGATGCGCACCGTGAGATGTTCCTTCTCTGGGCAAGCCGAGATCCCAAAAACTGTTGTGCCTGTAAATAGGGTGCAGGGGGAAGGTGAAGACCAGCAAGCGCTTTCAGGGCTGCCACTTTCCCTTTGGGAGAAAGAGCCGGACGTTTGCCTTTTCGGGAATAGGCTCTGCCGAGGATGCGCACCGTGAGAGACTGCGTCTTTGGGAAAGCAGAGATTCCCAGTGCTGCTGTGCCTGTGAATAGGCTGCACGGGGAAGGTGAAGACCAGCAAGATCTTTCAGGGCTGCCACCTTTGGTGTGGGACAAGGAGCCGGATGTTTGCCTTTTCAGGAACAGGCTCTGCCGAGCATGCGCACCGTGAGAGACTGCGTCTTTGGGAAAGCACAGATTCCCAGTGCAGTTGTGCCTGTGAATAGGCTGCACGGGGAAGGTGAAGACCAGCAAGAGCTTTCAGGGCTGCTACCTTCCGTGTGGGACAAGGAGCCGGACATTTGCTTTTTCGGGAATAGGCTCTGCCGAGGATGCGCACCGTGAGATGTTCCTTCTCTGGGCAAGCCGAGATCCCAATATCTGTTGTGCCTGTGAATAGGCTGGACGGGGAAGGTGAAGACCAGCAAGAGCTTTCAGGGCTGCCACCTTCCGTGTGGGACAAGGAGCCGGACGTTTGCCTTTTCGGGAATAGGCTCTGCCGAGGATGCGCACAGTGAGAGACTGTGTTTTTGGGTAAGCAGAGATTCCCAGTGCTGCTGTGCCTGTGAATAGGCTGCACGGGGAAGGTGAAGTCCAGCAAGAGCTTTCAGGGCTGCCACCTTCCGTGTGGGACAAGGAGCCGGACGTTTGCCTTTTCGGGAATAGGCTCTGCCAAGGATGCGCACCGTGAGATGTTCCTTCTCTGGGCAAGCCGAGATCCCAATATCTGTTGTGCCTGTGAATAGGCTGCAGGGGGAAGGTGAAGTCCAGCAAGAGCTTTCAGGGCTGCCACCTTCGGTGTGGGACAAGGAGCCGGACGTTTGCCTTTTCGGGAATAGGCTCTGCCGAGGATGCGCACCGTGAGATGTTCCTTCTCTGGGCAAGCCGAGATCCCAATATCTGTTGTGCCTATGAATAGGCTGCACGGGGAAGGTGAAGACCAGCAAGAGCTTTCAGGGCTGCCAACTTCCGTGTGGGACAAGGAGCCGGATGTTTGCCTTTTCAGGAACAGGCTCTGCCGATGATGCGCACCGTGAGATGTTCCTTCTCTGGGCAAGCAGAGATCCCAATATCTGTTGTGCCTGTGAATAGGCTGGACGGGGAAGGTGAAGACCAGCAAGAGCTTTCAGGGCTGCCACCTTCCGTGTGGGACAAGGAGCCGGACGTTTGCCTTTTCAGGAAGAGGCTCTGCCGAGGATGCGCACTGTGAGAGACTGCGTCTTTGGGAAAGCAGAGATTCCCCGTGCTGCTGTGCCTGTGAATAGGCTGCACGGGGAAGGTGAAGTCCAGCAAGAGCTTTCAGGGCTGCCACCTTTGGTGTGGGACAAGGAGCCGGACGTTTGCCTTTTCAGGAACAGGCTCTGCCGAGGATGTGCACCGTTAGAGACTGCGTCTTTGGGAAAGCAGAGATTCCCAGTGTGGCTGTGCCAGTGAATAGGCTGCACGGGGAAGGTGAAGACCAGCAAGAGCTTTCAGGGCTGCTACTTTCCCTTTGGGAGAAAGAGCCGGACGTTTCCCTTTTCGGGAATAGGCTCTGCCGAGGATGCGCACCGTGAGATGTTCCTTCTCTGGGCTAGCAGAGATCCCAAAACCTGTTGTGCCTATGAATAGGCTGCAGGGGAAGGTGAAGACCAGCAAGAGCTTTCAGGGCTGCCACCTTCCGTGTGGGACAAGGAGCCGGACGTTTGCATTTACGGGAAGAGGCTCTGCCGAGGATGCGCACCGTGAGAGACTGCGTCTTTGGGAAAGCACAGATTCCCATTGCAGTTGTGCCTGTGAATAGGCTGCAGGGGGAAGGTGAAGACCAGCAAGAGCTTTCAGGGCTGCCACCTTCCGTGTGGGACAAGGAGCCGGACGTTTGCCTTTTCGGGAATAGGCTCTGCCGATGATGCGCACCGTGAGGTGTTCCTTCTCTGGGCAAGCATAGATCCCAATATCTGTTGTGCCTGTGCATAGGCTGCACGGGGAAGGTGAAGACCAGCAACAGCTTTCAGGGCTGCCACCTTCCGTGTGGGATAAGGAGCCGGATGTTTGCCTTTTCGGGAATAGGCTCTGCCGAGGATGCGCACCGTGAGAGGCTGCGTCTTCGGGAAAGCAGAGATTCCGCGTGCTGCTGTGCCTGTGAATAGGCTGCACGGGGAAGGTGAAGACCAGCAAGAGCTTTCAGGGCTGCCATCTTACGTGTGGGATAAGGAGCCGGATGTTTGCCTTTTCGGGAATAGGCTCTGCCGAGGATGCGCACCGTGAGATGTTCCTTCTCTGGGCAAGCAGAGATCCCAATATCTGCTGTGCCTGTGAATAGGCTGCACGGGGCAGGTGAAGACCAGCAACAGCTTTCAGGGCTGCCACCTTCGGTGTGGGACAAGGAGCCGGACGTTTGCCTTTTCGGGAATAGGCTCTGCCGAGGATGCGCACCGTGAGAGACTGCGTTTTCGGGAAAGCAGAGATTCCCAGTGCTGCTGTGCCTGTGAATAGGCTGCACGGGGAAGGTGAAGACCAGCAAGAGCTTTCAGGGCTGCCACCTTCCGTGTGGGACAAGGAGCCGGACGTTTGCCTTTTCGGGAATAGGCTCTGCCGAGGATGCGCACTGTGAGATGTTCCTTCTCTGGGGAAGCAGAGATCCCAATATCTGTTGTGCCTATGAATAGGCTGCAGGGGGAAGGTGAAGACGAGCAACAGCTTTCAGGGCTGCCACCTTCCGTGTGGGACAAAGAGCTGGAAGCTTGCCTTTTCGGGAATAGGCTCTGCCGAGGATGCGCACCGTGAGCTGTTCCTTCTCTGGGTAGCAGAGATCCCAAAACCTGTTGTGCCTGTGCATAGGCTGCACGGGGAAGGTGAAGACCAGCAAGAGCTTTCAGGGCTGCCACCTTCCGTGTGGGATAAGGAGCCGGATGTTTGCCTTTTCGGGAATAGGCTCTGCCGAGGATGCGCACCGTGAGAGGCTGCGTCTTCGGGAAAGCAGAGATTCCGCGTGCTGCTGTGCCTGTGAATAGGCTGCACGGGGAAGGTGAAGACCAGCAAGAGCTTTCAGGGCTGCCATCTTACGTGTGGGACAAGGAGCCGGACGTTTGCCTTTTCGGGAATAGGCTCTGCCGAGGATGCGCACCGTGAGATGTTCCTTCTCTGGGCAAGCCGAGATCCCAATATCTGTTGTGCCTGTGAATAGGCTGCACGGGGAAGGTGAAGACCAGCAAGAGCTTTCAGGGCTGCCACCTTCCGTGTGGGACAAGGAGCCGGGCGTTTGCCTTTTCGGGAATAGGCTCTGCCGAGGATGCGCACCGTGAGATGTTCCTTCTCTGGGCAAGCTGAGATCCCAATATCTGTTGTGCTTATGAATAGGCTGCAGGGCGAAGGTGAAGACCAGCAACAGCTTTCAGGGCTGCCACCTTCCGTGTGGGACAAGGAGCCGGACGTTTGCCTTTTTGGGAACAGGCTCTGCCGAGGATGCGCACCGTGAGAGACTGCGTCTTTGGGAAATCAGAGATTCCCAATATCTGTTGTGCCTGTGCATAGGCTGCACGGGGAAGGTGAAGACCAGCAAGAGCTTTCAGGGCTGCCACCTTTGGTGTGGGACAAGGAGCCGGACGTTTGCCTTTTCAGGAACAGGCTCTGCCGAGGATGCGCACCGTTAGAGACTGCGTCTTTGGGAAAGCAGAAATTCCCAGTGTGGCTGTGCCAGTGAATAGGCTGCACGGGGAAGGTGAAGACCAGCAAGAGCTTTCAGGGCTGCTACCTTCCTTGTGGAACAAGGAGCCGGACGTTTGCTTTTTCGGGAATAGGCTCTGCCGAGGATGCGCACCGTGAGATGTTCCTTCTCTGGGCAAGCCGAGATCCCAATATCTGTTGTGCCTGTGAATAGGCTGGACGGGGAAGGTGAAGACCAGCAAGAGCTTTCAGGGCTGCCACCTTCGGTGTGGGACAAGGAGCCGGATGTTTGCCTTTTCGGGAATAGGCTCTGCCGAGGATGCGCACCGTGAGAGACTGCGTCTTTGGGAAAGCACAGATTCCCAGTGCAGTTGTGCCTGTGAATAGGCTGCACGGGGAAGGTGAAGACCAGTAAGAGCTTTCAGGGCTGCCACCTTCCGTGTGGGACAAAGAGCCGGATGTTTGCCTTTTCGGGAATAGGCTCTGCCGAGGATGCGCACCGTGAGAGACTGCGTTTTCGGGAAAGCAGAGATTCCCAGTGCTGCTGTGCCTGTGAATAGGCTGCACGGGGAAGGTGAAGACCAGCAAGAGCTTTCAGGGCTGCCACCTTCGGTGTGGGACAAGGAGCCGGGCGTTTGCCTTTTCGGGAATAGGCTCTGCCGAGGATGCACACCGTGAGATGTTCTTTCTCTGGGCAAGCTGATATCCCAATATCTGTTGTGCCTATGAATAGGCTGCACGGGGAAGGTGAAGACCAGCAAGAGCTTTCAGGGCTGCCAACTTCCGTGTGGGACAAGGAGCCGGACGTTTGCCTTTTCAGGAACAGGCTCTGCCGATGATGCGCACCGTGAGATGTTCCTTCTCTGGGCAAGCAGAGATCCCAATATCTGTTGTGCCTGTGAATAGGCTGGACGGGGAAGGTGAAGACCAGCAAGAGCTTTCAGGGCTGCCACCTTCCGTGTGGGACAAGGAGCTGGACGTTTGCCTTTTTAGGAACAGGCTCTGCCGAGGATGCGCACCGTGAGAGACTGCGTCTTTGGGAAAGCACAGATTCCCAGTGCAGTTGTGCCTGTGAATAGGCTGCACGGGGAAGGTGAAGACCAGCAAGAGCTTTCAGGGCTGCCACCTTCGGTGTGGGACAAGGAGCCGGACGTTTGCCTTTTCGGGAATAGGCTCTGCCGAGGATGCGCACCGTGAGATGTTCCTTCTCTGGGCAAGCCGAGATCCCAATATCTGTTGTGCCTGTGAATAGGCTGCACGGGGAAGGTGAAGACCAGCAAGAGCTTTCAGGGCTGCCACCTTCGGTGTGGGACAAGGAGCCGGACGTTTGCCTTTTCGGGAATAGGCTCTGCCGAGGATGCGCACCGTGAGATGTTCCTTCTCTGGGCAAGCAGAGATCCCAATATCTGTTGTGCCTATGAATAGGCTGGAAGGGGAAGGTGAAGACCAGCAAGAGCTTTCAGGGCTGCCACCTTCGGTGTGGGACAAGGAGCCGGACGTTTGCCTTTTCGGGAATAGGCTCTGCCGAGGATGCGCACCGTGAGGTGTTCCTTCTCTGGGCAAGCCGAGATCCCAATATCTGTTGTGCCTGTGCATAGGCTGCACGGGGAAGGTGAAGACCAGCAAGAGCTTTCAGGGCTGCCACCTTCCGTGTGGGACAAGGAGCCGGATGTTTGCCTTTTCGGGAATAGGCTCTGCCGAGGATGCGCACCGTGAGATGTTCCTTCTCTGGGCAAGCACAGATCCCAATATCTGTTGTGCCTGTGAATAGGCTGCACGGGGCAGGTGAAGACCAGCAAGAGCTTTCAGGGCTGCCACCTTCGGTGTGGGACAAGGAGCCGGGCGTTTGCCTTTTCGGGAATAGGCTCTGCCGAGGATGCGCACCGTGAGATGTTCCTTCTCTGGGCAAGCCGAGATCCCAATATCTGTTGTGCCTGTGAATAGGCTGCAGGGGGAAGGTGAAGACCAGCAAGAGCTTTCAGGGCTGCCAACTTCCGTGTGGGACAAGGAGCCGGACGTTTGCCTTTTCAGGAACAGGCTCTGCCGATGATGCGCACCGTGAGATGTTCCTTCTCTGGGCAAGCAGAGATCCCAATATCTGTTGTGCCTGTGAATAGGCTGGACGGGGAAGGTGAAGACCAGCAAGAGCTTTCAGGGCTGCCACCTTCCGTGTCGGACAAGGAGCCGGACGTTTGCCTTTTCGGGAACAGGCTCTGCCGAGGATGCGCACCGTGAGATGTTCCTTCTCTGGGCAAGCAGAGATCCCAATATCTGTTGTGCCTGTGAATAAGCTGCAGGGGGAAGGTGAAGACCAGCAAGATCTTTCAGGGCTGCCACCTTCCGTGTGGGACAAGGAGCCGGACGTTTGCCTTTTCAGGTACAGGCTCTGCCGAGGATGTGCACCGTGAGATGTTCCTTCTCTGGGCAAGCCGAGATCCCAATATCTGTTGTGCCTGTGCATAGGCTGCAGGGGGAAGGTGAAGACCAGCAAGAGCTTTCAGGGCTGCCACCCTCCGTGTGGGACAAGGAGCCGGATGTTTGCCTTTTCAGGAACAGGCTCTGCCGAGGATGCGCACCGTTAGAGACTGCGTCTTTGGGAAAGCAGAGATTCCCAGTGTGGCTGTGCCAGTGAATAGGCTGCACGGGGAAGGTGAAGACCAGCAAGAGCTTTCAGGGCTGTCACTTTCCCTTTGGGAGAAAGAGCCGGACGTTTCCCTTTTCGGGAATAGGCTCTGCCGAGGATGTGCACCGTGAGATGTTCCTTCTCTGGGCTAGCAGAGATCCCAAAACCTGTTGTGCCTGTGAATAGGCTGCAGGGGGAAGGTGAAGACCAGCAAGAGCTTTCAGGGCTGCCACCCTCCGTGTGGGACAAGGAGCCGGATGTTTGCCTTTTCAGGAACAGGCTCTGCCGAGGATGCGCACCGTGAGATGTTCCTTCTCTGGGCAAGCCGAGATCCCAATATCTGTTGTGCCTATGAATAGGCTGCACGGGGAAGGTGAAGACCAGCAAGAGCTTTCAGGGCTGCCACCTTCGGTGTGGGACAAGGAGCCGGACGTTTGCCTTTTCGGGAACAGGCTCTGCCGAGGATGCGCACCGTGAGAGACTGCGTCTTTGGGAAAGCACAGATTCCCAGTGCGGCTGTGCCTGTGAATAGGCTGCACGGGGAAGGTGAAGACCAGCAAGAGCTTTCAGGGCTGCCACCTTTGGTGTGGGACAAGGAGCCGGACGTTTGCCTTTTCAGGAACAGGCTCTGCCGAGGATGCGCACCGTGAGAGACTGCGTCTTTGGGAAAGCACAGATTCCCAGTGCAGTTGTGCCTGTGAATAGGCTGCACGGGGAAGGTGAAGACCAGCAAGAGCTTTCAGGGCTGCCACCTTTGGTGTGGGACAAGGAGCCGGACGTTTGCCTTTTCGGGAATAGGCTCTGCCGAGGATGCGCACCGTGAGATGTTCCTTCTCTGGGCAAGCATAGATCCCAATATCTGTTGTGCCTGTGAATAGGCTGCACGGGGAAGGTGAAGACCAGCAAGAGCTTTCAGGGCTGCCACCTTCCGTGTGGGACAAGGAACCGGGCGTTTGCCTTTTCGGGAATAGGCTCTGCCGAGGATGCGCACCGTGAGATGTTCCTTCTCTGGGCAAGCTGATATCCCAATATCTGTTGTGCCTATGAATAGGCTGCACGGGGAAGGTGAAGACCAGCAAGAGCTTTCAGGGCTGCCAACTTCCGTGTGGGACAAGGAGCCGGACGTTTGCCTTTTCAGGAACAGGCTCTGCCGATGATGCGCACCGTGAGATGTTCCTTCTCTGGGCAAGCAGAGATCCCAATATCTGTTGTGCCTGTGAATAGGCTGGACGGGGAAGGTGAAGACCAGCAAGAGCTTTCAGGGCTGCCACCTTCGGTGTGGGACAAGGAGCTGGACGTTTGCCTTTTTAGGAACAGGCTCTGCCGAGGATGCGCACCGTGAGAGACTGCGTCTTTGGGAAAGCACAGATTCCCAGTGCAGTTGTGCCTGTGAATAGGCTGCACGGGGAAGGTGAAGACCAGCAAGAGCTTTCAGGGCTGCCACCTTCGGTGTGGGACAAGGAGCCGGACGTTTGCCTTTTCGGGAATAGGCTCTGCCGAGGATGCGCACCGTGAGATGTTCCTTCTCTGGGCAAGCCGAGATCCCAATATCTGTTGTGCCTGTGAATAGGCTGCACGGGGAAGGTGAAGACCAGCAAGAGCTTTCTGGGCTGCCACCTTCGGTGTGGGACAAGGAGCCGGACATTTGCCTTTTCAGGTGCAGGCTCTTCCGAGGATGCGCACCGTGAGATGTTCCTTCTCTGGGCAAGCCGAGATCCCAATATCTGTTGTGCCTGTGAATAGGCTGCACGGGGAAGGTGAAGACCAGCAAGAGCTTTCAGGGCTGCCACCTTCCGTGTGGGACAAGGAGCCGGACGTTTGCCTTTTCGGGAATAGGCTCTGCCAAGGATGCGCACCGTGAGATGTTCCTTCTCTGGGCAAGCCGAGATCCCAATATCTGTTGTGCCTGTGAATAGGCTGCACGGGGAAGGTGAAGACCAGCAAGAGCTTTCAGAGCTGCCACCTTCGGCGTGGGACAAGGAGCCGGACGTTTGCCTTTTCGGGAATAGGCTCTGCCGGGGATGCGCACCGTGAGATGTTCCTTCTCTGGGCAAGCAGAGATCCCAAAAACTGTTGTGCCTGTAAATAGGGTGCAGGGGGAAGGTGAAGACCAGCAAGCGCTTTCAGGGCTGCCACTTTCCCTTTGGGAGAAAGAGCCGGACGTTTGCCTTTTCGGGAATAGGCTCTGCCGAGGATGCGCACCGTGAGAGACTGCGTCTTTGGGAAAGCAGAGATTCCCAGTGCTGCTGTGCCTGTGAATAGGCTGCACGGGGAAGGTGAAGACCAGCAAGATCTTTCAGGGCTGCCACCTTTGGTGTGGGACAAGGAGCCGGATGTTTGCCTTTTCGGGAATAGGCTCTGCCGAGCATGCGCACCGTGAGAGACTGCGTCTTTGGGAAAGCACAGATTCCCAGTGCAGTTGTGCCTGTGAATAGGCTGCACGGGGAAGGTGAAGACCAGCAAGAGCTTTCAGGGCTGCTACCTTCCGTGTGGGACAAGGAGCCGGACATTTGCTTTTTCGGGAATAGGCTCTGCCGAGGATGCGCACCGTGAGATGTTCCTTCTCTGGGCAAGCCGAGATCCCAATATCTGTTGTGCCTGTGAATAGGCTGCACGGGGAAGGTGGAGACCAGCAAGAGCTTTCAGGGCTGCCACCTTCCATGTGGGACAAAGAGCCGGACGTTTGCCTTTTCGGGAATAGGCTCTGCCGAGGATGCGCACCGTGAGAGACTGTGTTTTTGGGTAAGCAGAGATTCCCAGTGCTGCTGTGCCTGTGAATAGGCTGCACGGGGAAGGTGAAGACCAGCAAGAGCTTTCAGGGATGCCACCTTCCGTGTGGGACAAGGAGCCGGATGTTTGCCTTTTCGGGAACAGGCTCTGCCGAGGATGCGCACCGTGAGCTGTTCCTTCTCTGGGTAGCAGAGATCCCAAAACCTGTTGTGCCTGTGCATAGGCTGCACGGGGAAGGTGAAGACCAGCAACAGCTTTCAGGGCTGCCACGTTCCGTGTGGGATAAGGAGCCGGATGTTTGCCTTTTCGGGAATAGGCTCTGCCGAGGATGCGCACCGTGAGAGGCTGCGTCTTCGGGAAAGCAGAGATTCCGCGTGCTGCTGTGCCTGTGAATAGGCTGCACGGGGAAGGTGAAGACCAGCAAGAGCTTTCAGGGCTGCCATCTTACGTGTGGGATAAGGAGCCGGATGTTTGCCTTTTCGGGAATAGGCTCTGCCGAGGATGCGCACCGTGAGATGTTCCTTCTCTGGGCAAGCAGAGATCCCAATATCTGCTGTGCCTGTGAATAGGCTGCACGGGGCAGGTGAAGACCAGCAACAGCTTTCAGGGCTGCCACCTTCGGTGTGGGACAAGGAGCCGGACGTTTGCCTTTTCGGGAATAGGCTCTGCCGAGGATGCGCACCGTGAGAGACTGCGTTTTCGGGAAAGCAGAGATTCCCAGTGCTGCTGTGCCTGTGAATAGGCTGCACGGGGAAGGTGAAGACCAGCAAGAGCTTTCAGGGCTGCCACCTTCCGTGTGGGACAAGGAGCCGGACGTTTGCCTTTTTGGGAATAGGCTCTGCCGAGGATGCGCACTGTGAGATGTTCCTTCTCTGGGGAAGCAGAGATCCCAATATCTGTTGTGCCTATGAATAGGCTGCAGGGGGAAGGTGAAGACGAGCAACAGCTTTCAGGGCTGCCACCTTCCGTGTGGGACAAAGAGCTGGAAGCTTGCCTTTTCGGGAATAGGCTCTGCCGAGGATGCGCACCGTGAGCTGTTCCTTCTCTGGGTAGCAGAGATCCCAAAACCTGTTGTGCCTGTGCATAGGCTGCACGGGGAAGGTGAAGACCAGCAAGAGCTTTCAGGGCTGCCACCTTCCGTGTGGGATAAGGAGCCGGATGTTTGCCTTTTCGGGAATAGGCTCTGCCGAGGATGCGCACCGTGAGAGGCTGCGTCTTCGGGAAAGCAGAGATTCCGCGTGCTGCTGTGCCTGTGAATAGGCTGCACGGGGAAGGTGAAGACCAGCAAGAGCTTTCAGGGCTGCCATCTTACGTGTGGGACAAGGAGCCGGACGTTTGCCTTTTCGGGAATAGGCTCTGCCGAGGATGCGCACCGTGAGATGTTCCTTCTCTGGGCAAGCCGAGATCCCAATATCTGTTGTGCCTGTGAATAGGCTGCACGGGGAAGGTGAAGACCAGCAAGAGCTTTCTGGGCTGCCACCTTCCGTGTGGGACAAGGAGCCGGGCGTTTGCCTTTTCGGGAATAGGCTCTGCCGAGGATGCGCACCGTGAGATGTTCCTTCTCTGGGCAAGCTGAGATCCCAATATCTGTTGTGCTTATGAATAGGCTGCAGGGCGAAGGTGAAGACCAGCAACAGCTTTCAGGGCTGCCACCTTCCGTGTGGGACAAGGAGCCGGACGTTTGCCTTTTTGGGAATAGGCTCTGCCGAGGATGCGCACCGTGAGAGACTGCGTCTTTGGGAAATCAGAGATTCCCAATATCTGTTGTGCCTGTGCATAGGCTGCACGGGGAAGGTGAAGACCAGCAAGAGCTTTCAGGGCTGCCACCTTTGGTGTGGGACAAGGAGCCGGACGTTTGCCTTTTCAGGAACAGGCTCTGCCGAGGATGCGCACCGTTAGAGACTGCGTCTTTGGGAAAGCAGAAATTCCCAGTGTGGCTGTGCCAGTGAATAGGCTGCACGGGGAAGGTGAAGACCAGCAAGAGCTTTCAGGGCTGCTACCTTCCTTGTGGAACAAGGAGCCGGACGTTTGCTTTTTCGGGAATAGGCTCTGCCGAGGATGCGCACCGTGAGATGTTCCTTCTCTGGGCAAGCCGAGATCCCAATATCTGTTGTGCCTATGAATAGGCTGGACGGGGAAGGTGAAGACCAGCAAGAGCTTTCAGGGCTGCCACCTTCGGTGTGGGACAAGGAGCCGGATGTTTGCCTTTTCGGGAATAGGCTCTGCCGAGGATGCGCACCGTGAGAGACTGCGTCTTTGGGAAAGCACAGATTCCCAGTGCAGTTGTTCCTGTGAATAGGCTGCACGGGGAAGGTGAAGACCAGTAAGAGCTTTCAGGGCTGCCACCTTCCGTGTGGGACAAAGAGCCGGATGTTTGCCTTTTCGGGAATAGGCTCTGCCGAGGATGCGCACCGTGAGAGACTGCGTTTTCGGGAAAGCAGAGATTCCCAGTGCTGCTGTGCCTGTGAATAGGCTGCACGGGGAAGGTGAAGACCAGCAAGAGCTTTCAGGGCTGCCACCTTCGGTGTGGGACAAGGAGCCGGGCGTTTGCCTTTTCGGGAATAGGCTCTGCCGAGGATGCGCACCGTGAGATGTTCTTTCTCTGGGCAAGCTGATATCCCAATATCTGTTGTGCCTATGAATAGGCTGCACGGGGAAGGTGAAGACCAGCAAGAGCTTTCAGGGCTGCCAACTTCCGTGTGGGACAAGGAGCCGGACGTTTGCCTTTTCAGGAACAGGCTCTGCCGATGATGCGCACCGTGAGATGTTCCTTCTCTGGGCAAGCAGAGATCCCAATATCTGTTGTGCCTGTGAATAGGCTGGACGGGGAAGGTGAAGACCAGCAAGAGCTTTCAGGGCTGCCACCTTCCGTGTGGGACAAGGAGCTGGACGTTTGCCTTTTTAGGAACAGGCTCTGCCGAGGATGCGCACCGTGAGAGACTGCGTCTTTGGGAAAGCACAGATTCCCAGTGCAGTTGTGCCTGTGAATAGGCTGCACGGGGAAGGTGAAGACCAGCAAGAGCTTTCAGGGCTGCCACCTTCGGTGTGGGACAAGGAGCCGGACGTTTGCCTTTTCGGGAATAGGCTCTGCCGAGGATGCGCACCGTGAGATGTTCCTTCTCTGGGCAAGCCGAGATCCCAATATCTGTTGTGCCTGTGAATAGGCTGGACGGGGAAGGTGAAGACCAGCAAGAGCTTTCAGGGCTGCCACCTTCGGTGTGGGACAAGGAGCCGGACGTTTGCCTTTTCGGGAATAGGCTCTGCCGAGGATGCGCACCGTGAGATGTTCCTTCTCTGGGCAAGCAGAGATCCCAATATCTGTTGTGCCTATGAATAGGCTGGAAGGGGAAGGTGAAGACCAGCAAGAGCTTTCAGGGCTGCCACCTTCGGTGTGGGACAAGGAGCCGGACGTTTGCCTTTTCGGGAATAGGCTCTGCCGAGGATGCGCACCGTGAGGTGTTCCTTCTCTGGGCAAGCCGAGATCCCAATATCTGTTGTGCCTGTGCATAGGCTGCACGGGGAAGGTGAAGACCAGCAAGAGCTTTCAGGGCTGCCACCTTCCGTGTGGGACAAGGAGCCGGATGTTTGCCTTTTCGGGAATAGGCTCTGCCGAGGATGCGCACCGTGAGATGTTCCTTCTCTGGGCAAGCACAGATCCCAATATCTGTTGTGCCTGTGAATAGGCTGCACGGGGCAGGTGAAGACCAGCAAGAGCTTTCAGGGCTGCCACCTTCGGTGTGGGACAAGGAGCCGGGCGTTTGCCTTTTCGGGAACAGGCTCTGCCGAGGATGCGCACCGTGAGATGTTCCTTCTCTGGGCAAGCCGAGATCCCAATATCTGTTGTGCCTGTGAATAGGCTGCAGGGGGAAGGTGAAGACCAGCAAGAGCTTTCAGGGCTGCCAACTTCCGTGTGGGACAAGGAGCCGGACGTTTGCCTTTTCAGGAACAGGCTCTGCCGATGATGCGCACCGTGAGATGTTCCTTCTCTGGGCAAGCAGAGATCCCAATATCTGTTGTGCCTGTGAATAGGCTGGACGGGGAAGGTGAAGACCAGCAAGAGCTTTCAGGGCTGCCACCTTCCGTGTCGGACAAGGAGCCGGACGTTTGCCTTTTCGGGAACAGGCTCTGCCGAGGATGCGCACCGTGAGATGTTCCTTCTCTGGGCAAGCAGAGATCCCAATATCTGTTGTGCCTGTGAATAAGCTGCAGGGGGAAGGTGAAGACCAGCAAGATCTTTCAGGGCTGCCACCTTCCGTGTGGGACAAGGAGCCGGACGTTTGCCTTTTCAGGTACAGGCTCTGCCGAGGATGTGCACCGTGAGATGTTCCTTCTCTGGGCAAGCCGAGATCCCAATATCTGTTGTACCTGTGCATAGGCTGCAGGGGGAAGGTGAAGACCAGCAAGAGCTTTCAGGGCTGCCACCCTCCGTGTGGGACAAGGAGCCGGATGTTTGCCTTTTCAGGAACAGGCTCTGCCGAGGATGCGCACCGTTAGAGACTGCGTCTTTGGGAAAGCAGAGATTCCCAGTGTGGCTGTGCCAGTGAATAGGCTGCACGGGGAAGGTGAAGACCAGCAAGAGCTTTCAGGGCTGTCACTTTCCCTTTGGGAGAAAGAGCCGGACGTTTCCCTTTTCGGGAATAGGCTCTGCCGAGGATGTGCACCGTGAGATGTTCCTTCTCTGGGCTAGCAGAGATCCCAAAACCTGTTGTGCCTGTGAATAGGCTGCAGGGGGAAGGTGAAGACCAGCAAGAGCTTTCAGGGCTGCCACCTTCGGTGTGGGACAAGGAGCCGGACGTTTGCCTTTTCGGGAATAGGCTCTGCCGAGGATGCGCACCGTGAGATGTTCCTTCTCTGGGCAAGCCGAGATCCCAATATCTGTTGTGCCTGTGAATAGGCTGCACGGGGAAGGTGAAGACCAGCAAGCGCTTTCAGGGCTGCCACCTTCGGTGTGGGACAAGGAGCCGGACGTTTGCCTTTTCGGGAATAGGCTCTGCCGAGGATGCGCACCGTGAGATGTTCCTTCTCTGGGCAAGCCGAGATCCCAATATCTGTTGTGCCTATGAATAGGCTGCACGGGGAAGGTGAAGACCAGCAAGAGCTTTCAGGGCTGCCACCTTCGGTGTGGGACAAGGAGCCGGATGTTTGCCTTTTCAGGAATAGGCTCTGCCGAGGATGCGCACCGTGAGAGGCTGCGTCTTCGGGAAAGCAGAGATTCCCCGTGCTGCTGTGCCTGTGAATAGGCTGCACGGGGAAAGGGAAGACCAGCAAGAGCTTTCAGGGCTGCCACCTTCGGTGTGGGAGAAGGAGCCGGACGTTTGCCTTTTCGGGAATAGGCTATGCCGAGGATGCGCACCGTGAGATGTTCCTTCTCTGGGCAAGCCGAGATCCCAATATCTGTTGTGCCTATGAATAGGCTGCACGGGGAAGGTGAAGACCAGCAAGCGCTTTCAGGGCTGCCACTTTCCCTTTGGGAGATAGAGCCGGACTTTTGCCTTTTCGGGAATAGGCTCTGCCGAGGATGCGCACCGTGAGAGACTGCGTCTTTGGGAAAGCAGAGATTCCCAGTGCTGCTGTGCCTGTGAATAGGCTGCAGGGGGAAGGTGAAGACCAGCAAGAGCTTTCAGGGCTGCCACCTTCGGTGTGGGACAAGGAGCCTGATGTTTGCCTTTTCGGGAATAGGCTCTGCCGAGGATGCGCACCGTGAGATGTTCCTTCTCTGGGCAAGCCGAGATCCCAATATCTGTTGTGCCTGTGAATAGGCTGGACGGGGAAGGTGAAGACCAGCAAGCACATTCAGGGCTGCCACTTTACCTTTGGGAGAAAGAGCCGGACGTTACCCTTTTCGGGAATAGGCTCTGCCGAGGATGCGCACCGTGACATGTTCCTTCTCTGGGCTAGCAGAGATCCCAAAACCTGTTGTACGTAGGAATAGGCTGCAGGGGGAAGGTGAAGACCAGCAAGAGCTTTCAGGGCTGCCACCTTCGGTGTGGGACAAGGAGCCGGACATTTGCCTTTTCAGGTACAGGCTCTGCCGAGGATGCGCACCGTGAGATGTTCCTTCTCTGGGCAAGCAGAGATCCCAATATCTGTTGTGCCTGTGAATAGGCTGCACGGGGAAGGTGAAGACCAGCAAGAGCTTTCAGGGCTGCCACCTTCCGTGTGGGACAAGGAGCCGGACGTTTGCCTTTCGGGAATAGGCTCTGCCAAGGATGCGCACCGTGAGATGTTCCTTCTCTGGGCAAGCCGAGATCCCAATATCTGTTGTGCCTGTGCATAGGCTGCACGGGGAAGGTGAAGACCAGCAAGAGCTTTCAGGGCTGCCACCTTCGGTGTGGGACAAGGAGCCGGACGTTTGCCTTTTCGGGAATAGGCTCTGCCGAGGATGCGCACCGTGAGATGTTCCTTCTCTGGGCAAGCAGAGATCCCAATATCTGTTGTGCCTGTGAATAGGCTGCAGGGGGAAGGTGAAGACCAGCAAGAGCTTTCAGGGCTGCCACCTTCGGTGTGGGACAAGGAGCCGGACGTTTGCCTTTTCGGGAACAGGCTCTGCCGAGGATGCGCACCGTGAGAGACTGCGTCTTTGGGAAAGCACAGATTCCCAGTGCGGCTGTGCCTGTGAATAGGCTGCACGGGGAAGGTGAAGACCAGCAAGAGCTTTCAGGGCTGCCACCTTTGGTGTGGGACAAGGAGCCGGACGTTTGCCTTTTCAGGAACAGGCTCTGCCGAGGATGCGCACCGTGAGAGACTGCGTCTTTGGGAAAGCACAGATTCCCAGTGCAGTTGTGCCTGTGAATAGGCTGCACGGGGAAGGTGAAGACCAGCAAGAGCTTTCAGGGCTGCCACCTTTGGTGTGGGACAAGGAGCCGGACGTTTGCCTTTTCGGGAATAGGCTCTGCCGAGGATGCGCACCGTGAGATGTTCCTTCTCTGGGCAAGCATAGATCCCAATATCTGTTGTGCCTGTGAATAGGCTGCACGGGGAAGGTGAAGACCAGCAAGAGCTTTCAGGGCTGCCACCTTCCGTGTGGGACAAGGAACCGGGCGTTTGCCTTTTCGGGAATAGGCTCTGCCGAGGATGCGCACCGTGAGATGTTCCTTCTCTGGGCAAGCTGATATCCCAATATCTGTTGTGCCTATGAATAGGCTGCACGGGGAAGGTGAAGACCAGCAAGAGCTTTCAGGGCTGCCAACTTCCGTGTGGGACAAGGAGCCGGACGTTTGCATTTTCAGGAACAGGCTCTGCCGATGATGCGCACCGTGAGATGTTCCTTCTCTGGGCAAGCAGAGATCCCAATATCTGTTGTGCCTGTGAATAGGCTGGACGGGGAAGGTGAAGACCAGCAACAGCTTTCAGGGCTGCCACCTTCCGTGTGGGACAAGGAGCTGGACGTTTGCCTTTTTAGGAACAGGCTCTGCCGAGGATGCGCACCGTGAGAGACTGCGTCTTTGGGAAAGCACAGATTCCCAGTGCAGTTGTGCCTGTGAATAGGCTGCACGGGGAAGGTGAAGACCAGCAAGAGCTTTCAGGGCTGCCACCTTCGGTGTGGGACAAGGAGCCGGACGTTTGCCTTTTCGGGAATAGGCTCTGCCGAGGATGCGCACCGTGAGATGTTCCTTCTCTGGGCAAGCCGAGATCCCAATATCTGTTGTGCCTGTGAATAGGCTGCACGGGGAAGGTGAAGACCAGCAAGAGCTTTCTGGGCTGCCACCTTCGGTGTGGGACAAGGAGCCGGACATTTGCCTTTTCAGGTACAGGCTCTTCCGAGGATGCGCACCGTGAGATGTTCCTTCTCTGGGCAAGCCGAGATCCCAATATCTGTTGTGCCTGTGAATAGGCTGCACGGGGAAGGTGAAGACCAGCAAGAGCTTTCAGGGCTGCCACCTTCCGTGTGGGACAAGGAGCCGGACGTTTGCCTTTTCGGGAATAGGCTCTGCCAAGGATGCGCACCGTGAGATGTTCCTTCTCTGGGCAAGCCGAGATCCCAATATCTGTTGTGCCTGTGAATAGGCTGCACGGGGAAGGTGAAGACCAGCAAGAGCTTTCAGAGCTGCCACCTTCGGCGTGGGACAAGGAGCCGGACGTTTGCCTTTTCGGGAATAGGCTCTGCCGAGGATGCGCACCGTGAGATGTTCCTTCTCTGGGCAAGCAGAGATCCCAAAAACTGTTGTGCCTGTAAATAGGGTGCAGGGGGAAGGTGAAGACCAGCAAGCGCTTTCAGGGCTGCCACTTTCCCTTTGGGAGAAAGAGCCGGACGTTTGCCTTTTCGGGAATAGGCTCTGCCGAGGATGCGCACCGTGAGAGACTGCGTCTATGGGAAAGCAGAGATTCCCAGTGCTGCTGTGCCTGTGAATAGGCTGCACGGGGAAGGTGAAGACCAGCAAGATCTTTCAGGGCTGCCACCTTTGGTGTGGGACAAGGAGCCGGATGTTTGCCTTTTGTGGAATAGGCTCTGCCGAGCATGCGCACCGTGAGAGACTGCGTCTTTGGGAAAGCACAGATTCCCAGTGCAGTTGTGCCTGTGAATAGGCTGCACGGGGAAGGTGAAGACCAGCAAGAGCTTTCAGGGCTGCTACCTTCCGTGTGGGACAAGGAGCCGGACATTTGCTTTTTCGGGAATAGGCTCTGCCGAGGATGCGCACCGTGAGATGTTCCTTCTCTGGGCAAGCCGAGATCCCAATATCTGTTGTGCCTGTGAATAGGCTGCACGGGGAAGGTGGAGACCAGCAAGAGCTTTCAGGGCTGCCACCTTCCATGTGGGACAAAGAGCCGGACGTTTGCCTTTTCGGGAATAGGCTCTGCCGAGGATGCGCACCGTGAGAGACTGTGTTTTTGGGTAAGCAGAGATTCCCAGTGCTGCTGTGCCTGTGAATAGGCTGCACGGGGAAGGTGAAGACCAGCAAGAGCTTTCAGGGATGCCACCTTCCGTGTGGGACAAGGAGCCGGATGTTTGCCTTTTCGGGAACAGGCTCTGCCGAGGATGCGCACCGTGAGCTGTTCCTTCTCTGGGTAGCAGAGATCCCAAAACCTGTTGTGCCTGTGCATAGGCTGCACGGGGAAGGTGAAGACCAGCAACAGCTTTCAGGGCTGCCACCTTCCGTGTGGGATAAGGAGCCGGATGTTTGCCTTTTCGGGAATAGGCTCTGCCGAGGATGCGCACCGTGAGAGGCTGCGTCTTCGGGAAAGCAGAGATTCCGCGTGCTGCTGTGCCTGTGCATAGGCTGCACGGGGAAGGTGAAGACCAGCAAGAGCTTTCAGGGCTGCCACCTTCCGTGTGGGACAAGGAGCCGGATGTTTGCCTTTTCGGGAATAGGCTCTGCCGAGGATGCGCACCGTGAGATGTTCCTTCTCTGGGCAAGCACAGATCCCAATATCTGTTGTGCCTGTGAATAGGCTGCACGGGGCAGGTGAAGACCAGCAAGAGCTTTCAGGGCTGCCACCTTCGGTGTGGGACAAGGAGCCGGGCGTTTGCCTTTTCGGGAATAGGCTCTGCCGAGGATGCGCACCGTGAGATGTTCCTTCTCTGGGCAAGCCGAGATCCCAATATCTGTTGTGCCTGTGAATAGGCTGCAGGGGGAAGGTGAAGACCAGCAAGAGCTTTCAGGGCTGCCAACTTCCGTGTGGGAGAAGGAGCCGGACGTTTGCCTTTTCAGGAACAGGGTCTGCCGATGATGCGCACCGTGAGATGTTCCTTCTCTGGGCAAGCAGAGATCCCAATATCTGTTGTGCCTGTGAATAGGCTGGACGGGGAAGGTGAAGACCAGCAAGAGCTTTCAGGGCTGCCACCTTCCGTGTCGGACAAGGAGCCGGACGTTTGCCTTTTCGGGAACAGGCTCTGCCGAGGATGCGCACCGTGAGATGTTCCTTCTCTGGGAAAGCAGAGATCCCAATATCTGTTGTGCCTGTGAATAAGCTGCAGGGGGAAGGTGAAGACCAGCAAGATCTTTCAGGGCTGCCACCTTCCGTGTGGGACAAGGAGCCGGACGTTTGCCTTTTCAGGTACAGGCTCTGCCGAGGATGTGCACCGTGAGATGTTCCTTCTCTGGGCAAGCCGAGATCCCAATATCTGTTGTGCCTGTGCATAGGCTGCAGGGGGAAGGTGAAGACCAGCAAGAGCTTTCAGGGCTGCCACCCTCCGTGTGGGACAAGGAGCCGGACGTTTGCCTTTTCAGGAACAGGCTCTGCCGAGGATGCGCACCGTTAGAGACTGCGTCTTTGGGAAAGTAGAGATTCCCAGTGTGGCTGTGCCAGTGAATAGGCTGCACGGGGAAGGTGAAGACCAGCAAGAGCTTTCAGGGCTGCCACTTTCCCTTTGGGAGAAAGAGCCGGACGTTTCCCTTTTCGGGAATAGGCTCTGCCGAGGATGTGCACCGTGAGATGTTCCTTCTCTGGGCTAGCAGAGATCCCAAAACCTGTTGTGCCTGTGAATAGGCTGCAGGGGGAAGGTGAAGACCAGCAAGAGCTTTCAGGGCTGCCACCTTCGGTGTGGGACAAGGAGCCGGACGTTTGCCTTTTCGGGAATAGGCTCTGCCGAGGATGCGCACCGTGAGATGTTCCTTCTCTGGGCAAGCCGAGATCCCAATATCTGTTGTGCCTGTGAATAGGCTGCACGGGGAAGGTGAAGACCAGCAAGCGCTTTCAGGGCTGCCACCTTCGGTGTGGGACAAGGAGCCGGACGTTTGCCTTTTCGGGAATAGGCTCTGCCGAGGATGCGCACCGTGAGATGTTCCTTCTCTGGGCAAGCCGAGATCCCAATATCTGTTGTGCCTATGAATAGGCTGCACGGGGAAGGTGAAGACCAGCAAGAGCTTTCAGGGCTGCCACCTTCGGTGTGGGACAAGGAGCCGGATGTTTGCCTTTTCAGGAATAGGCTCTGCCGAGGATGCGCACCGTGAGAGGCTGCGTCTTCGGGAAAGCAGAGATTCCCCGTGCTGCTGTGCCTGTGAATAGGCTGCACGGGGAAAGGGAAGACCAGCAAGAGCTTTCAGGGCTGCCACCTTCGGTGTGGGAGAAGGAGCCGGACGTTTGCCTTTTCGGGAATAGGCTATGCCGAGGATGCGCACCGTGAGATGTTCCTTCTCTGGGCAAGCCGAGATCCCAATATCTGTTGTGCCTATGAATAGGCTGCACGGGGAAGGTGAAGACCAGCAAGCGCTTTCAGGGCTGCCACTTTCCCTTTGGGAGATAGAGCCGGACTTTTGCCTTTTCGGGAATAGGCTCTGCCGAGGATGCGCACCGTGAGAGACTGCGTTTTTGGGAAAGCAGAGATTCCCAGTGCTGCTGTGCCTGTGAATAGGCTGCAGGGGGAAGGTGAAGACCAGCAAGAGCTTTCAGGGCTGCCACCTTCGGTGTGGGACAAGGAGCCTGATGTTTGCCTTTTCGGGAATAGGCTCTGCCGAGGATGCGCACCGTGAGATGTTCCTTCTCTGGGCAAGCCGAGATCCCAATATCTGTTGTGCCTGTGAATAGGCTGGACGGGGAAGGTGAAGACCAGCAAGCGCATTCAGGGCTGCCACTTTCCCTTTGGGAGAAAGAGCCGGACGTTACCCTTTTCGGGAATAGGCTCTGCCGAGGATGCGCACCGTGACATGTTCCTTCTCTGGGCTAGCAGAGATCCCAAAACCTGTTGTACGTAGGAATAGGCTGCAGGGGGAAGGTGAAGACCAGCAAGAGCTTTCAGGGCTGCCACCTTCGGTGTGGGACAAGGAGCCGGACATTTGCCTTTTCAGGTACAGGCTCTGCCGAGGATGCGCACCGTGAGATGTTCCTTCTCTGGGCAAGCAGAGATCCCAATATCTGTTGTGCCTGTGAATAGGCTGCACGGGGAAGGTGAAGACCAGCAAGAGCTTTCAGGGCTGCCACCTTCGGTGTGGGACAAGGAGCCGGACGTTTGCCTTTCGGGAATAGGCTCTGCCAAGGATGCGCACCGTGAGATGTTCCTTCTCTGGGCAAGCCGAGATCCCAATATCTGTTGTGCCTGTGCATAGGCTGCACGGGGAAGGTGAAGACCAGCAAGAGCTTTCAGAGCTGCCACCTTCGGTGTGGGACAAGGAGCCGGACGTTTGCCTTTTCGGGAATAGGCTCTGCCGAGGATGCGCACCGTGAGATGTTCCTTCTCTGGGCAAGCAGAGATCCCAATATCTGTTGTGCCTGTGAATAGGCTGCAGGGGGAAGGTGAAGACCAGCAAGAGCTTTCAGGGCTGCCACCTTCCATGTGGGACAAGGAGCCGGACGTTTGCCTTTTCGGGAAGAGGCTCTGCCGAGGATGCGCACCGTGAGAGACTGCGTCTTTGGGAAAGCAGAGATTCCCAGTGCGGCTGTGCCTGTGAATAGGCTGCACGGGGAAGGTGAAGACCAGCAAGAGCTTTCAGGGCTGCCACCTTTGGTGTGGGACAAGGAGCCGGACGTTTGCCTTTTCAGGAACAGGCTCTGCCGAGGATGCGCACCGTGAGAGACTGCGTCTTTGGGAAAGCACAGATTCCCAGTGCAGTTGTGCCTGTGAATAGGCTGCAGGGGGAAGGTGAAGACCAGCAAGAGCTTTCAGGGCTGCCACCTTTGGTGTGGGACAAGGAGCCGGACGTTTGCCTTTTCGGGAATAGGCTCTGCCGAGGATGCGCACCGTGAGATGTTCCTTCTCTGGGCAAGCATAGATCCCAATATCTGTTGTGCCTGTGAATAGGCTGCACGGGGAAGGTGAAGACCAGCAAGAGCTTTCAGGGCTGCCACCTTCCGTGTGGGACAAGGAACCGGGCGTTTGCCTTTTCGGGAATAGGCTCTGCCGAGGATGCGCACCGTGAGATGTTCCTTCTCTGGGCAAGCTGATATCCCAATATCTGTTGTGCCTATGAATAGGCTGCACGGGGAAGGTGAAGACCAGCAAGAGCTTTCAGGGCTGCCAACTTCCGTGTGGGACAAGGAGCCGGATGTTTGCCTTTTCAGGAACAGGCTCTGCCGATGATGCGCACCGTGAGATGTTCCTTCTCTGGGCAAGCAGAGATCCCAATATCTGTTGTGCCTGTGAATAGGCTGGACGGGGAAGGTGAAGACCAGCAACAGCTTTCAGGGCTGCCACCTTCCGTGTGGGACAAGGAGCTGGACGTTTGCCTTTTTAGGAACAGGCTCTGCCGAGGATGCGCACCGTGAGAGACTGCGTCTTTGGGAAAGCACAGATTCCCAGTGCAGTTGTGCCTGTGAATAGGCTGCACGGGGAAGGTGAAGACCAGCAAGAGCTTTCAGGGCTGCCACCTTCGGTGTGGGACAAGGAGCCGGACGTTTGCCTTTTCGGGAATAGGCTCTGCCGAGGATGCGCACCGTGAGATGTTCCTTCTCTGGGCAAGCCGAGATCCCAATATCTGTTGTGCCTGTGAATAGGCTGCACGGGGAAGGTGAAGACCAGCAAGAGCTTTCTGGGCTGCCACCTTCGGTGTGGGACAAGGAGCCGGACATTTGCCTTTTCAGGTACAGGCTCTTCCGAGGATGCGCACCGTGAGATGTTCCTTCTCTGGGCAAGCAGAGATCCCAATATCTGTTGTGCCTGTGAATAGGCTGCACGGGGAAGGTGAAGACCAGCAAGAGCTTTCAGGGCTGCCACCTTCCGTGTGGGACAAGGAGCCGGACGTTTGCCTTTTCGGGAATAGGCTCTGCCAAGGATGCGCACCGTGAGATGTTCCTTCTCTGGGCAAGCCGAGATCCCAATATCTGTTGTGCCTGTGAATAGGCTGCACGGGGAAGGTGAAGACCAGCAAGAGCTTTCAGAGCTGCCACCTTCGGCGTGGGACAAGGAGCCGGACGTTTGCCTTTTCGGGAATAGGCTCTGCCGAGGATGCGCACCGTGAGATGTTCCTTCTCTGGGCAAGCAGAGATCCCAAAAACTGTTGTGCCTGTAAATAGGGTGCAGGGGGAAGGTGAAGACCAGCAAGCGCTTTCAGGGCTGCCACTTTCCCTTTGGGAGAAAGAGCCGGACGTTTGCCTTTTCGGGAATAGGCTCTGCCGAGGATGCGCACCGTGAGAGACTGCGTCTTTGGGAAAGCAGAGATTCCCAGTGCTGCTGTGCCTGTGAATAGGCTGCACGGGGAAGGTGAAGACCAGCAAGATCTTTCAGGGCTGCCACCTTTGGTGTGGGACAAGGAGCCGGATGTTTGCCTTTTCAGGAACAGGCTCTGCCGAGCATGCGCACCGTGAGAGACTGCGTCTTTGGGAAAGCACAGATTCCCAGTGCAGTTGTGCCTGTGAATAGGCTGCACGGGGAAGGTGAAGACCAGCAAGAGCTTTCAGGGCTGCTACCTTCCGTGTGGGACAAGGAGCCGGACATTTGCTTTTTCGGGAATAGGCTCTGCCGAGGATGCGCACCGTGAGATGTTCCTTCTCTGGGCAAGCCGAGATCCCAATATCTGTTGTGCCTGTGAATAGGCTGCACGGGGAAGGTGGAGACCAGCAAGAGCTTTCAGGGCTGCCACCTTCCATGTGGGACAAAGAGCCGGACGTTTGCCTTTTCGGGAATAGGCTCTGCCGAGGATGCGCACCGTGAGAGACTGTGTTTTTGGGTAAGCAGAGATTCCCAGTGCTGCTGTGCCTGTGAATAGGCTGCACGGGGAAGGTGAAGACCAGCAAGAGCTTTCAGGGATGCCACCTTCCGTGTGGGACAAGGAGCCGGATGTTTGCCTTTTCGGGAATAGGCTCTGCCGAGGATGCGCACCGTGAGATGTTCCTTCTCTGGGCAAGCCGAGATCCCAATATCTGTTGTGCCTGTGAATAGGCTGCAGGGGGAAGGTGAAGACCAGCAAGAGCTTTCAGGGCTGCCACCTTCGGTGTGGGACAAGGAGCCGGACGTTTGCCTTTTCGGGAATAGGCTCTGCCGAGGATGCGCACCGTGAGATGTTCCTTCTCTGGGCAAGCAGAGATCCCAATATCTGTTGTGCCTGTGAATAGGCTGGACGGGGAAGGTGAAGTCCAGCAAGAGCTTTCAGGGCTGCCACCTTCGGTGTGGGACAAGGAGCCGGACGTTTGCCTTTTCGGGAATAGGCTCTGCCGAGGATGCGCACCGTGAGATGTTCCTTCTCTGGGCAAGCAGAGATCCCAATATCTGTTGTGCCTATGAATAGGCTGCACGGGGAAGGTGAAGACCAGCAAGAGCTTTCAGGGCTGCCAACTTCCGTGTGGGACAAGGAGCCGGATGTTTGCCTTTTCAGGAACAGGCTCTGCCAATGATGCGCACCGTGAGATGTTCCTTCTCTGGGCAAGCAGAGATCCCAATATCTGTTGTGCCTGTGAATAGGCTGGACGGGGAAGGTGAAGACCAGCAAGAGCTTTCAGGGCTGCCACCTTCCGTGTGGGACAAGGAGCCGGACGTTTGCCTTTTCAGGAAGAGGCTCTGCCGAGGATGCGCACTGTGAGAGACTGCGTCTTTGGGTAAGCAGAGATTCCCCGTGCTGCTGTGCCTGTGAATAGGCTGCACGGGGAAGGTGAAGTCCAGCAAGAGCTTTCAGGGCTGCCACCTTTGGTGTGGGACAAGGAGCCGGACGTTTGCCTTTTCAGGAACAGGCTCTGCCGAGGATGTGCACCGTTAGAGACTGCGTCTTTGGGAAAGCAGTGATTCCCAGTGTGGCTGTGCCAGTGAATAGGCTGCACGGGGAAGGTGAAGACCAGCAAGAGCTTTCAGGGCTGCTACTTTCCCTTTGGGAGAAAGAGCCGGACGTTTCCCTTTTCGGGAATAGGCTCTGCCGAGGATGCGCACCGTGAGATGTTCCTTCTCTGGGCTAGCAGAGATCCCAAAACCTGTTGTGCCTATGAATAGGCTGCAGGGGGAAGGTGAAGACCAGCAAGAGCTTTCAGGGCTGCCACCTTCCGTGTGGGACAAGGAGCCGGACGTTTGCATTTACGGGAAGAGGCTCTGCCGAGGATGCGCACCGTGAGAGACTGCGTCTTTGGGAAAGCACAGATTCCCAGAGTAGTTGCGCCTGTGAATAGGCTGCAGGGGGAAGGTGAAGACCAGCAAGAGCTTTCAGGGCTGCCACCTTCCGTGTGGGACAAGGAGCCAGACGTTTGCCTTTTCGGGAATAGGCTCTGCCGAGGATGCGCACCGTGAGAGACTGCGTCTTTGGGAAAGCAGAGATTCCCAGTGCAGTTGTGCCTGTGAATAGGCTGCACGGGGCAGGTGAAGACCAGCAAGAGCTTTCAGGGCTGCCACCTTCGGTGTGGGACAAGGAGCCGGACGTTTGCCTTTTCGGGAAGAGGCTCTGCCGAGGATGCGCACCGTGAGATGTTCCTTCTCTGGGCAAGCAGACTTCCCCAAAACTGTTGTGCCTGTGAATAGGCTGCACGGGGAAGGTGAAGACCAGCAAGAGCTTTCAGGGCTGCCAGTTTCCCTTTGGGAGAAAGAGCCGGACGTTTGCCTTTTCGGGAATAGGCTCTGCCGATGATGCGCACCGTGAGATGTTCCTTCTCTGGGCAAGCCGAGATCCCAATATCTGTTGTGCCTGTGAATAGGCTGCACGGGGAAGGTGAAGACCAGCAAGAGCTTTCAGGGCTGCCACTTTCCCTTTGGGAGAAAGAGCCGGACGTTTGCCTTTTCGGGAATAGGCTCTGCCGAGGATGCGCACCGTGAGATGTTCCTTCCGTGGGCAAGCACAGATCCCAATATCTGTTGTGCCTGTGAATAGGCTGCACGGGGCAGGTGAAGACCAGCAAGAGCTTTCAGGGCTGCCACCTTCCGTGTGGGACAAGGAGCCGGACGTTTGCCTTTTCGGGAACAGGCTCTGCCGAGGATGCGCACCGTGAGAGACGCGTCTTTGGGAAAGCACAGATTCCCAGTGCAGTTGTGCCTGTGAATAGGCTGCACGGGGAAGGTGAAGACCAGCAACAGCTTTCAGGGCTGCCACCTTCCGTGTGGGACAAGGAGCCGGACGTTTGCCTTTTCGGGAACAGGCTCTGCCGAGGATGCGCACCGTGAGAGACTGCGTCTTTGGGAAAGCAGAGATTCCCAGTGCAGTTGTGCCTGTGAATAGGCTGCACGGGGAAGGTGAAGACCAGCAAGAGCTTTCAGGGCTGCCACCTTCCGTGTGGGACAAGGAGCCGGACGTTTGCCTTTTCGGAAACAGGCTCTGCCGAGGATGCGCACCGTGAGATGTTCCTTCTCTGGGCAAGCCGAGATCCCAATATCTGTTGTGCCTATGAATAGGGTGCACGGGGCAGGTGAGGTCCAGCAACAGCTTTCAGGGCTGCCACCTTCCGTGTGGGACAAGGAGCCGGATGTTTGCCTTTTCGGGAACAGGGTCTGCCGAGTATGCGCACCGTGAGATGTTCGTTCTCTGGGCAAGCAGAGATCCCAATATGTGTTGTGCCTGTGAATAGGCTGCAGGGGGAAGGTGAAGACCAGCAAGAGCTTTCAGGGCTGCTACCTTCGGTGTGGGACAAGGAGCCGGATGTTTGCCTTTTCGGGAATAGGCTCTGCCGAGGATGCGCACCGTGAGATGTTCCTTCTCTGGGCAAGCCGAGATCCCAATATCTGTTGTGCCTGTGAATAGTCTGCACGGGGAAGGTGAAGACCAGCAAGAGCTTTCAGGGCTGCCACCTTCCGTGTGGGACAAGGATCCGGACGTTTCCCGAGCTGCTGTCGAAAATATTTTCGGGGCCGTCCGAGCTCCCGTCGAAAATATTTTTGACGCCGGCGGAGCTTCCGTTGAAAATATTTTCGGTGCCGGCCGAGATCCCGTCGAAAATATTTTCGGAGCCGGCCGAGACCCTGTCGAAAATATTTTCGGGGCCGTGTGAGCCTCCGTCGAAAATATTTTCGGCGCCGTTCGAGGTCCCGACAAAAGTATTTTCGGGGCCGTCCGAGCCTCTGTCGAAAACATTTCGGCACCGGCCAACACGCCGTCTAAAATATTTTCGGTGCCAGCCAAGATCCCGTTGAAAATATTTTCGAAGCCGGCCGAGACCCCGTCAAATGTATTTTCGGGGCCCTCCGAGCCTCCGTCAACAACATTTTTGGCACCGGCCAACACGCCGTTGAAAATATTTTTGGTGCCAGCCGAGCCCCCGTTGAAAATATTTTCAGTGCCGGTCGAGCTGCAATCGAAAATATTTTCCGCACCGGTCGAGGTACTGTCAAAAATATTTTCAGTGCCGGCCGAGCTCCCGTCTAAAATATTTTCGGTGCCGGCCGAGATCCTGTCGAAAATATTTTCGGAACCGGTCAAGGTACTGTCAAAAATATTTTCGGTGCCGGCCGAGCTCCCGTCTGAAATATTTTCGGAGCCGGCTGAGCTGCCGTCGAAAATATTTTCGCCACCGGTCAAGGTACTGTCAAAAATATTTTCGGTGCCGGCCGAGCTCCCGTCTAAAATATTTTCAGTGCCGGCCGAGCCGCAGTCGAAAATATTTACAGCACCGGTCGAGGTACTGTCGAAAATATTTTCAGGGCCGTCAGAGCTCCCATCGAAAATATTTTTGACGCCGGCGGAGCTTCCGTTGAAAATATTTTCGGTGCCGGCCGAGATCCCATCGAAAATATTTTCGGCACTGGTCAAGGTCCTGTCGAAAATATTTTCGGGGCCGTCCGAGCTCCCGTTGAAAATATTTTTGACGCCGGCGGAGCTTCCTTTGAAAATTTTTTCGGAGCCGGCCGAGACCCAGTCGAAAATATTTTCGGCGCCGTCCGAGCTCCCGTCGAAAATATTTTCCGCGCTGTTCGATGTCCCGTCGAAACTATTTTCGGGGCCGTCCGAGCCTCCGTCGAAAACATTTTTGGCACCGGCCAACACGCCGTCGAAAATATTTTTGGTGCCGGCCGAGATCCCGTCGAAAATATTTTCAGTGCCGGCCGAGCTCCAATCGAAAATATTTTCGGAGCCGGCCGAGCTCCCGTCGAAAAAATTTTCGGAGCCGGCTGAGCTGCCGTCGAAAATATTTTCGCCACCGGTCAAGGTACTGTCAAAAATATTTTCGGTGCCGGCCGAGCTCCCGTCGAAAATATTTTCGGAGCCGGCTGAGCTGCCATCGAAAATATTTTCGGCACCGGTCAAGGTCCTGTTGAAAATATTTTCGGGGCCGTCCGAGCTCCTGTCGAAAATATTTTTGATGCCGGCGGAGCTTCCGTCGAAAATATTTTCGGTGCCGGTCGAGATCCCGTCGAAAATATTTTCGGAGCCGGCCGAGCTCCCGTCTGAAATATTTTCGGAGCCGGCAGAGCTGCCGTCGAAAATATTTTCGCCACGGGTCAAGGTTCTGTGAAAAATATTTTCGGGGCCATCCGAGCTCCCATCGAAAATATTTTTGACGCCGGCGGAGCTTCCGTCGGAAATATTTTCGGTGCCAGCCGATATCCCGTCTAAAATATTTTCGAAGCCTGCCGAGACCCTGTCGAAAATATTTTCGGCGCTGTCCGAGCTCCCGTCGCAACTATTTTCGGGGCCGTCCGAGCCTCCGTCGAAAACATTTTGGCACCAGCCAACACGCCGTCGAAAATATTTTTGGTGCCGGCCGAGCCCCCGTTGAAAATATTTTCGGTGCTGGCCGAGCTCCAATCGAAAATATTTTCGGAGCCGGCCGAGAACCCGTCGAAAATATTTTCGGTGCCGGCTGAGATCCCGTCGAAAATATTTTAGGCACCGGCCGAGCCTCCATCGAAAATATTTTCGGTGCCAGATTAGACACCGACAAAAATATTTTCGGTGCCGGCCGGGCCCCCGTCTAAAATATTTTCGGTGCCGGTCAGAACCTTGTCGAAAATATTTTCGGGGCCGGCTGAGATACTGTCGAAGATATTTTCGGTGCCGGCCGAGCTCCCGTCGAAAATATTTTCGGAGCCGGCTGAGCTGCCGTCGAAAATATTTTCGCCACCGGTCGAGGTACTGTCAAAAATATTTTTGGGGCCATCTGAGCTCCCGTCGAAAATATTTTCGACGCCGGCCGAGCTTCCGTCGAAAATATTTTCGGTGCCGGCCGAGATCCCGTCGAAAATATTTTCGGAGCCGGCCGAGCCGCCGTCTAAAATATTTTAGGCACCGGCCGAGCTCCCGTCGAAAATATTTTCGGTGCCGGCCGAGGTCACGTCGAAACTATTTTCGGGGCCATTCTGCCTCCGTCGAAAACATTTTGGCACCGGCCAATACGCCGTTGAAAATATTTTCGGTGCCGGCCGACCTCCTATCGAAAATATTTTCGGTGCCGGCCGAGCTTCCGTAGAATATATTTTCGGTGTCGGCTGAGATCCCGATGAAAATATTTTCGGAGCCGGCCGAGACCCTGTCGAATATATTTTCGGGGCCCTCCGAGCCTCCGTGAAAAACATTTTTGGCACCGGCCAACACGCCGTCGAAAATATTTTTGGTGCAGTCCGAGCCCCCGTTGAAAATATTTTCGGTGCCGGCAGAGCTGCAATCGAAAATATTTTCGGAGCCGGTCGAGGTACCGTCGAAAATATTTTCGGCACCGGTCGAGGTACTGTCGAAAATATTTTCGGGGCTGTCCGAGCTCCCGTCAAAAATATTTCTGACGCCGGACGAGCTTCCTTCGAAAATATTTTCGGTGCCGCCCGAGCCCACTTAAAAATATTTTCGGTGCCGGCCGAGCCCCCTTAAAAATATTTTCGGTGCCGGCCGAGCTCCCGTCTAAAATATTTTCGGTGCCGGCCGAGCTCCTGTCAAAAATATTTTCGGCACCGGTCGAGGTGCTGTCGAAAATATTTTCGGGGCCGTCCGAGCTCCGGTCGAAAATATTTTTGACACCGGCCGAGCTTCCGTCAAAAATATTTTCGGTGCCAGCCGAGATCCCGTCGAAAATATTTTCGGAGCCGGCCGAGACCCTGTCGAAAATATTTTCTGGGCCATCCGAGCTCCCGTCGAAAAAATTTTCGGCGCCGGCCGAGCTCCCGTCTAAAATATTTTCGGTGCCGGCCGAGCTCGAATCGAAAATATTTTCGGAGCCGGCCGAGCTCCCGTCGAAAATATTTTCGGAGCCGGCTGAGCTGCCGTCGAAAATATTTTCGCCACCGGTCAAGGTACTGTCAAAAATATTTTCGGTGCCGGCCGAGCTCCCGTCTAAAATATTTTCGGTGCCGGCCGAGCCGCCGTCGAAAATATTTTCGGCACCGGTCGAGGTACTGTCGAAAATATTTTCGGGGCCGTCCGAGCACCCGTCGAAAATATTTTTGACGCCGGCGGAGATTCCGTTGAAAATATTTTCGGTGCCGGCCGAGATCCCATCGAAACTATTTTCGGCACTGGTCAAGGTCCTGTCGAAAATATTTTCGGGGCCATCCGAGCTCCCGTTGAAAATATTTTTGACGCCGGCGGAGCTTCCTTTGAAAATATTTTCGGAGCAGGCCGAGACCCTGTCGAAAATATTTTCGGCGCCGTCCGAGCTCCCGTCGAAAATATTTTCGGCGCCGTTCGAGGTCCCTTCGAAACTATTTTCGGGGCCGTCCGAGCCTCCGTCGAAAACATTTTTGGCACCGGCCAACACGCCGTCGAAAATATTTTTGGTGCCGGCCGAGCCCGCGTTGAAAATATTTTCGGTGCCGGCCAAGCTGCAATCGAAAATATTTTCGGAGCCGGTCGAGGTACTGTCGAAAATATTTTCGGCACCGGTCGGAGGTACTGTCGAAAATATTTTCGGGGCCGTCCGAGCTCCCGTCAAAAATATTTGTGACGCCGGACGAGCTTCCGTCGAAAATATTTTTGGTGCCGGCCGAGCCCCCGTTGAAAATATTTTCGGTGCCGGCCGAGCTCCAATCGAAAATATTTTCGGAGCCGGCCGAGCTCCCGTCTGAAATATTTTCAGAGCCGGCTGAGCTGCCGTCGAAAATATTTTCGCCACTGGTCGAGGTCCTCTCGAAAATATTTTCGGGGCCGTCCGAGCTCCCGTCGAAAATATTTTTGACGCCGGCCGAGCTTCCGTCGAAAATATTTTCGGCACCGGCCGAGATCCCGTCGAAAATATTTTCGGAGCCGGCTGAGCTCCCGTCTGAAATATTTTCGGAGCCGGCCGAGACCCTGTCGAAAATATTTTCGGCGCCGTCCGAGCTCCCGTCGCAACTATTTTCGGGGCCGTCCGAGCCTCCGTCGAAAACATTTTGGCACCGGCCGACACGCCGTCGAAAATATTTTTGGTGCCGGCCGAGCCCCCGTTGAAAATATTTTCGGTGCCGGCCGAGCTGCCGTCGAAAATATTTTCGGAGCCGGCCGAGCTCCTGTCGAAAATATTTTCGGAGCCGGCCGAGAACCCGTCGAAAATATTTTCGGTGCCGGCCGAGATCCTGTCGAAGATATTTTCGGTGCCGGCCGAGATCCCGTCGAAAATATTTTTGACGCCGGCCGAGCTTCCGTCGAAAATATTTTCGGCACCGGCCGAGATCCCGTCGAAAATATTTTCGGAGCCGGCTGAGCTCCCGTCTGAAATATTTTCGGAGCCGGCCGAGACCCTGTCGAAAATATTTTCGGCGCCGTCCGAGCTCCCGTCGCAACTATTTTCGGGGCCGTCCGAGCCTCCGTCGAAAACATTTTGGCACCGGCCGACACGCCGTCGAAAATATTTTTGGTGCCGGCCGAGCCCCCGTTGAAAATATTTTCGGTGCCGGCCGAGCTGCCGTCGAAAATATTTTCGGAGCCGGCCGAGCTCCTGTCGAAAATATTTTCGGAGCAGGCCGAGAACCCGTCGAAAATATTTTCGGTGCCGGCCGAGATCCTGTCGAAGATATTTTCGGTGCCGGCCGAGATCCCGTCGAAAATATTTTAGGCACCGTCCGAGCTCCCGTCGAAAATATTTTCGGTGCCGGCCGAGCCGACTTCGAAAATATTTTAGGCACCGGCCGAGCCTCCATCGAAAATATTTTCGGTGCCGGATGAGACACCGACGAAAATATTTTCGGTGCCGGCCAGGCCCCCGTCTAAAATATTTTCGGAGCCGGTCAGAACCATGTCGAAAATATTTTCGGGGCCGTCCGAGCTCCCGTCGAAAATATTTTCGGAGCCGGCTGAGCTCCCGTCTGAAATATTTTCGGAGCCGGCTGAGCTGCCGTCGAAAATATTTTCGCCACGGGTCAAGGTACTCTCAAAAATATTTTCGGGGCCATCCGAGCTCCCATCGAAAATATTTTTGACGCCGGCGGAGCTTCCGTTGAAAATATTTTCGGTGCCAGCCGATATCCCGTCTAAAATATTTTCGGAGCCTGCCGAGACCCTGTCGAAACTATTTTCGGAGCCGGCCGAGACCCTGTCGAAAATATTTTCGGCGCCGTCCGAGCTCCCGTCGAAAATATTTTTGACGCCGGCCGAGCTTCCGTCGAAAATATTTTCGGTGCCGGCCGAGATCCCGTTGAAAATATTTTCGGAGCCGGCTGAGCTCCCGACTGAAATATTTTCGGAGCTGGCAGAGCTGCCGTCGAAAATATTTTCGCCACGGGTCAAGGTACTGTCAAAAATATTTTCGGGGCCATCCGAGCTCCCATCGAAAATATTTTTGACGCCGGCGGAGCTTCCGTCGAAAATATTTTCGGTGCCAGCCGATATCCCGTCTAAAATATTTTCGGAGCCGGCCGAGACCCTGTCGAAAATATTTTCGGCGCCGTCCGAGCTCCCGTTAAAAATATTTTCGGTGCCGGCCGAGTTCCCGTCTAAAATATCTTCGGTGCCGGCCGAGCTCCCTTTGAAAATATTTTCGGCGCCGTTCGAGGTCCCGTCGAAACTATTTTCAGGGCCGTCCGAGCCTCCTTCGGAAATATTTTGGCACCGGCCAACACGCCGTCGAAAATATTTTTGGTGCCGGCCGAGCCCCCGTTGAAAATATTTTCGGTGCCGGCCGAGCTCCAATCGAAAATATTTTTGGAGCCGGCCGAGCTCCCGTCGAAAATATTTTCGGAGCCGGCTGAGCTCCCGTCGAAAATATTTTCGCCACCGGTCAAGGTACTGTCAAAAATATTTTCGGGGCCGGCCGAGCTCCCTTCTAAAATAATTTTGGTGCCGGCCGAGCTCCCATCGAAAATATTTTCGGCACCGGACGAGGTACTATCGAAAATATTTTCGGGGCCGGCCGAGATCCCGTCGAAAATATTTTCGGAGCCGGCCGAGCCTCCTTCGGAAATATTTTGGCACCGGCCAACACGCCGTCGAAAATATTTTTGGTGCCGGCCGAGCCCCCGTTGAAAATATTTTCGGTGCCGGCCGAGCTCCAATCGAAAATATTTTCGGAGCCGGCCGAGCTCCCGTCGAAAATATTTTCGGAGCCGGCTGAGCTCCCGTCGAAAATATTTTCGCCACCGGTCAAGGTACTGTCAAAAATATTTTCGGTGCCGGCCGAGCTCTCGTCGAAAATATTTTCGGTGCCGGCCGAGCCGCCGTCGAAAATATTTTCGGCACCGGTCGAGGTACTGTCGAAAATATTTTCAGGGCCGTCCGAGCCGCCGTTAAAAATATTTTCGATGCCGGCCGAGCTCCCGTGTAAAATATCTTCGGTGCCGGGCGAGCTCCCTTTGAAAATATTTTCGGCACCGGTCGAGGTCCTGTCGAAAATATTTTCGGTGCCATCCGAGCCCTCGTTAAAAATATTTTCGGTGCCGGCCGAGCTCCCATCGAAAATATTTTCGGGGCCGTCCGAGCTCCCGTCGAAAATGTTTTTGGCGCCGTCCGAGATCCCAATGAAAATATTTTCGGAGCCGGCCGAGACCCCGTCGAATATATTTTCGGGGCCCTCCGAGCCTCCGTCGAAAACATTTTTGGCACCGGCTGAGTCGAAAATGTTTTCGGCACCGGTCAAGGTACTGTCGAAAATATTTTCGGTGCCGGCCGAGCTCCCGTCTAAAATATTTTTGTCGCCGGCCGAGCTTCCGTCGAATATATTTTCGGTGCCGGCCGAGGTCCAATCGATAATATTTTCGGTGCCGGCCGAGATCCTGTCGAATGTATTTTCGGTGCCGGCCGAGCTCCCGTCGAAAATATTTTCGGCACCGGTTGAGGTGCTGTCGAAAATTTTTTCGGGGCCGTCCGAGCTCCCGTCGAAAATATTTTCGGCGCCGTTCGAGGTCCCGTCGAAACTCCTTGCGGTGCCAGCTGAGATCCCGTCGAAAATATTTTCGGAGCCGGCCGAGACCCTGTCGAAAATATATTCGGGGCCGTCCGAGCCCCCGTTAAAAATATTTTCGGCACCGGCCGAGCTCCTGTCTAAAATATTTTCGGTACCGGCCGAGCTCCCATTGAAAATATTTTCGGCACCGGTCGAGGTCCTGTTGAAAATATTTTCGGGGCCGTTCACGGTCCCGTCGAAAATATTTTCGGCACTGGTCGAGGTACAGTCGAAAATATTTTCGGGGCCGTCCGAGCTCCCGTCGAAAATATTTCTGACGCCGGACGAGCTTCCGTCGAAAATATTTTCGGTGCCGGCCGAGATCCTGTCGAAGACATTTTCGGTGCCGGCCGACCTCCCGTCGAAAATATTTTCGGCACCGGTCGAGGTACTGTCGAAAATATTTTCGGGGCCAGCCGAGCTGCCGTTGAAAATATTTTCGGAGCCGGCCGAGACCCTGTCGAAAATATTTTCGGGGCCGTCGGAGCTCCCGTCGAAAATATTTTGGCACCGTCCAACACGCCGTCAAAAATATTTTCGGGGCCGTCCGAGCCCCCGTTGAAAATATTTTCGGTGCCGGACGAGCTCCAATCGTAAATATTTTCGGAGCCGGCTGAGCTCCCGTCGAAAATGTTTTCGGTGCCGGCCAAGCCGCCGTCGAAAATATTTTCGGCACCGGACGAGGTACTGTCGAAAATATTTTCGGGGCCGTCCGAGATTCCGTCGAAAATATTTTTGACGCCGGCGGAGCTTCCGTCGAAAATATTTTCGGTGCCGGCCGAGATCCCTTCGAAAATATTTTAGGCACCGGCCAACACGCTGTCGAAAATAATTTCTGCGCCGTTCACGGTCCCGTCGAAAATATTTTTGGCACCGGTTGAGGTCCCGTCGAAAATATTTTCGGGGCTGTCCGAGCTCCCGTCGAAAATATTTCTGACGCCGGACGAGCTTCCGTCGAAAATATTTTCGGTGCCGGCCGAGATCCTGTCGAAGATATTTTCGGTGGTGGCCGAGCCGCCGTCGAAAATATTTTCGGCACCGGTTGAGGTGCTGTCGAAAATATTTTCGGTGCCGGCCGAGCTCCCGTCGAAAATATTTTCGGCGCCGTTCGAGGTCCCGTCGAAACTCCTTGCGGTGCCAGCTGAGATCCCGTCGAAAATATTTTCGGAGCCGGCCGAGACCCTGTCGAAAATATATTCGGGGCCGTCCGAGCCCCCGTTAAAAATATTTTCGGCACCGGCCGAGCTCCTGTCTAAAATATTTTCGGTGCCGGCCGAGCTCCCATTGAAAATATTTTCGGCACCGGTCGAGGTCCTGTTGAAAATATTTTCGGGGCCGTTCACGGTCCCGTCGAAAATATTTTCGGCACTGGTCGAGGTACAGTCGAAAATATTTTCGGGGCCGTCCGAGCTCCCGTCGAAAATATTTCTGACGCCGGACGAGCTTCCGTCGAAAATATTTTCGGTGCCGGCCGAGATCCTGTCGAAGACATTTTCGGTGCCGGCCGACCTCCCGTCGAAAATATTTTCGGCACCGGTCGAGGTACTGTCGAAAATATTTTCGGGGCCAGCCGAGCTGCCGTTGAAAATATTTTCGGAGCCGGCCGAGACCCTGTCGAAAATATTTTCGGGGCCGTCGGAGCTCCCGTCGAAAATATTTTGGCACCGTCCAACACGCCGTCAAAAATATTTTCGGGGCCGTCCGAGCCCCCGTTGAAAATATTTTCGGTGCCGGACGAGATCCCTTCGAAAATATTTTAGGCACCGGCCAACACGCTGTCGAAAATAATTTCTGCGCCGTTCACGGTCCCGTCGAAAATATTTTTGGCACCGGTTGAGGTCCCGTCGAAAATATTTTCGGGGCTGTCCGAGCTCCCGTCGAAAATATTTCTGACGCCGGACGAGCTTCCGTCGAAAATATTTTCGGTGCCGGCCGAGATCCTGTCGAAGATATTTTCGGTGGTGGCCGAGCCGCCGTCGAAAATATTTTCGGCACCGGCCGAGCCTCCATCGAAAATATTTTCGGTGCCGGATGAGACACCGACTAAAATATTTTCGGTGCCGGCCGGGCCCCCGTCTAAAATATTTTCGGTGCCGGTCAGAACCTTGTCGAAAATATTTTCGGGGCCGGTCGAGCTCCCGTCGAAAATATTTTTGACGCCGGCCAAGCTTCCGTCGAAAATATTTTCGGTGCCGGCCGAGACCCCGTCGAAAATATTTTCGGGGCCGTCCGAGCCTCCGTCGAAAACATTTTTGGCACCGGCCAACACGCCGTCGAAAATATTTTCGGTGCCGTCTGAGAAACCGTCGAAAATATTTTCGGAGCCGGCCGAGATCCCATCGAAAATATTTTCGGGGCCGTCCGAGATCCCGTCGAAAATATTTTGGACGCCGGCTGAGACCCCGTCGAAAAAATTTTCGACACCGGCCAAGATCCCGTTGAAAATATTTTTGACGCCTGCCGAGCTTCCATCGAAAATATTTTCGGTGCCGGCCGAGTCCTGTCTTAAATATTTTCGGTGCCAGACGGGCCCCCCTCGAAAATATTTTCAGTGCCGGCCGAGCCCCCATCGAAAATATTTTCGGCGCCGTTCGAGGTCCCGTCGAAAATATTTTCGGTGCCGGCCGAGACCCCGTCAAAAATATTTTCGGTGCCGGCCGAGATCCCGTCGAAAATATTGTCGGAGCCGGCCGAGCCGCCGTTGAAACTATTTTCGGTGCCGGCCGGGCCCCCGTCTAAAATATTTTTGGTGCCGGTCAGAACCTTGTCAAAAATATTTTCGGGGCCGGCCGAGCTCCCGTCGAAAATATTTTTGACGCCGGCCAAGCTTCCGTCGAAAATATTTTCAGTGCCGACCGAGACCCCGTCGAAAACATTTTCGGGGACGTCTGAGCCTCCGTCGAAAACATTTTTGGCACCGGCCAACACGCCGTCGAAAATATTTTCAGTGCCGGCCGAGCCCCTGTTAAAAATATTTTCGGTGCCGGCCGAGCTCCCGTCTAAAATATTTTCGGTGCCGGCCGAGTCCTGTCTTAAATATTTTCGGTGCCAGACGGGCCCCCCTCGAAAATATTTTCAGTGCCGGCCGAGCCCCCATCGAAAATATTTTCGGCGCCGTTCGAGGTCCCGTCGAAAATATTTTCGGTGCCGGCCGAGACCCCGTCGAAAATATTTTCGGTGCCGGCCGAGATCCCGTCGAAAATATTGTCGGAGCCGGCCGAGCCGCCGTTGAAACTATTTTCGGTGCCGGCCGGGCCCCCGTCTAAAATATTTTTGGTGCCGGTCAGAAACTTGTCGAAAATATTTTTGGGGCCGGCCGAGCTCCCGTCGAAAATATTTTTGACGCCGGCCAAGCTTCCGTCGAAAATATTTTCAGTGCCGACCGAGACCCCGTCGAAAACATTTTCGGGGCCGTCTGAGCCGCCTTCGAAAACATTTTTGGCATCGGCCAACACGCCGTCGAAAATATTTTCAGTGCCGGCCGAGCCCCTGTTAAAAATATTTTCGGTGCCGGCCGAGCTCCCGTCTAAAATATTTTCGGTGCCGGCCGAGATCCCGTTGAAAATATTTTCGGAGCCGGCCGAGACCCCGTCGAAAATATTTTTGGGGCCCTCCGAGCCGCCGTTGAAAACATTTTTGGCACCGGCCAATACGCCGTTGAAAATATTTTTGGTGCCGGCCGAGCCCCCGTTGAAAATATTTTCGGTGCCGGCCGAGCTGCAATCGAAAATATTTTTGGTGCCGGCCGAGCTCCCGTCGAAAATATTTTCGGAGCCGGCGGAGCTGCCGTTGAAAATATTTTCCGCACCGGTCAAGGTACTGTCAAAAATATTTTCGGTGCCGGCCGAGCTCCCATCTAAAATATTTTCGGTGCCGGCCGAGCTCCCATCGAAAATATTTTCGGCACCGGACGAGGTACTGTCGAAAGTATTTTCGCTGCCAGCCGAGATCCCGTCGAAAATATTTTCGGAGCCGGCCGAGCTCCCGTGTAAAATATCTTCGGTGCCGGGCGAGCTCCCTTTGAAAATATTTTCGGCACCGGTCGAGGTCCTGTCGAAAATATTTTCGGGGCCATCCGAGCCCTCGTTAAAAATATTTTCGGTGCCGGCCGAGCTCCCATCGAAAATATTTTCGGGGCCGTCCGAGCTCCCGTTGAAAATGTTTTTGGCGCCGTCCGAGATCCCAATGAAAATATTTTCGGAGCCGGCCGAGACCCCGTCGAATATATTTTCGGGGCCCTCCGAGCCTCCGTCGAAAACATTTTTGGCACCGGCCAACACGCCGTCGAAAATATTTTTGGTGCCGGCCGAGCCCTCGTTGAAAATATTTTCGGTGCCGGCCGAGCTCCCGTTGAAAATATTTTAGGCACCGGCCAACACGCTGTCGAAAATAATTTCTGCGCCGTTCACGGTCCCGTCGAAAATATTTTCGGCACCGGTTGAGGTCCCGTCGAAAATATTTTCGGGGCTGTCCGAGCTCCCGTCGAAAATATTTCTGACGCCGGACGAGCTTCCGTCGAAAATATTTTCGGTGCCGGCCGAGATCCTGTCGAAGACATTTTCGGTGCCGGCCGACCTCCTGTCGAAAATATTTTCGGCACCGGTCGAGGTACTGTCGAAAATATTTTCGGGGCCGTCCGAGCTGCCGTTGAAAATATTTTGGATGCCGGCCGAGACCCCGTCGAAAATATTTTCGGGGCCGTCCGAGCCTCCATCGAAAACATTTTTGGCACCGGCCAACACGCCGTCGAAAATATTTTCGGTGCCGTCTGAGAAACCGTCGAAAAAATTTTCGGAGCCGGCCGAGATCCCATCGAAAATATTTTCGGTGCCGGCCGAGATCCCGTCGAAAATATTTTAGGCACCGGCCAACACGCTGTCGAAAATATTTTTGGCGCCGTTCACGGTCCCGTCGAAAATATTTCTGATGCCGGACGAGCTTCCGTCGAAAATATGTTCGCTGCCGGCCGAGATCCTGTCGAAGACATTTTCGGTGCCGGCCGACCTCCCGTCGAAAATATTTTCGGCACCGGTCGAGGTACTGTCGAAAATATTTTCGGGGCCGTCCGAGCTGCCGTTGAAAATATTTTTGACGCCGGCGGAGCTTCCGTTGAAAATATTTTCGGTGCCGTCCGAGCTCCTGTCGAAAATATTTTGGATGCCAGCCGAGCCTCCGTCGAAAATATTTTCGGTGCCAGCTGGGCCCCCGTCGAAAATATTTTTGGCACCGGCCAACACGCCGTCGAAAATATTTTCGGCGCCGTTCGCGGTCCCGTCGAAAATATTTTCGGGGCCGGCCGAGCCGCCGTCGAAAATATTTCCTTCACCGGTTCAGGTCCTGTCGAAAATATTTTCGGAGCCGGTTGAGCTGCCGTCAAAAATATTTTCGGTGCAGGCCGAGACGCCGTCGAAAATATTCTCGGCACCGGTCGAGGTACTGTCGAAAATATTTTCGGGGCCGTCCGAGCTCCTGTCGAAAATATTTTGGATGCCAGCCGAGCCTCCGTCGAAAATATTTTCGGTGCCAGCTGGGCCCCCGTCGAAAATATTTTTGGCACCGGCCAACACACCGTCGAAAATATTTTCGGCGCCGTTCGCGGTCCCGTCGAAAATATTTTCGGCACCGGTCGAGGTACTGTCGAAAATATTTTCGGGGCCGTCCGAGCTCCCGTCGAAAATATTTTAGATGCCAGCCGAGCCTCCGTCGAGAATATTTTCGGTGCCAGCTGGGCCCCCGTCGAAAATATTTTTGGCACCGGCCAACACGCCGTCGAAAATATTTTCGGCGCCGGTCGAGGTACTGTTGAAAATATTTTCGGGGCCGTCCGAGCTCCCGTCGAAAATATTTCTGATGCCGGACGAGCTTCCGTCGAAAATATTTTCGGTGCCGGCCGAGATTCTGTCGAAGATATTTTCGGTGGTGGCCGAGCCGCCGTCGAAAATATTTTCGGCACCGGTCGAGGTAGTGTCGAAAATATTTTCGGGGCCGTCCGAGCTCCCGTTGAAAATATTTTGGATGCCGGCCGAGACCCCGTCGAAAATATTTTCGGGGCCGTCCGAGCCTCCATCGAAAACATTTTTGGCACCGGCCAACACGCCGTCGAAAATATTTTCGGTGCCGTCTGAGAAACCGTCGAAAATATTTTCGGAGCCGGCCGAGATCCCATCGAAAATATTTTCGGGGCCGTCCGAGATCCCGTCGAAAATATTTTGGACGCTGGCCGAGACCCCGTCGAAAAAATTTTCGACGCCGGCCAAGATCCCGTTGAAAATATTTTTGACGCCTGCCGAGCTTCCACCGAAAATATTTTCGGTGCCGGCCGAGTCCTGTCTTAAATATTTTCGGTGCCAGATGGGCCCCCCTCGAAAATATTTTCCGCACCGGTCAAGGTACTGTCAAAAATATTTTCGGTGCCGGCCGAGACCCCGTCGAAAATATTTTCGGTGCCGGCCGAGCTCCCGTCTAAAATATTTTCGGCACCGGACGAGGTACTGTCGAAAGTATTTTCGGGGCCATTCTAGCTCCCGTCGAAAATATTTTTGACGCCGGCCGAGCTTCTGTCGAAAATATTTTCGCTGCCAGCCGAGATCCCGTCGAAAATATTTTCGGAGCCGGCCGAGATCCCGTCGAAAATATTTTCAGAGCCGGCCAAGCCGCCTTCGAAAATATTTTAGGCACCGGCCGAGCCTCCATCGAAAATATTTTCGGTGCTAGATGAGACACCGACGAAAATATTTTCGGTGCCGGCCGGGCCCCCGTCTAAAATATTTTCGGTGCCGGTCAGAACCTTGTCGAAAATATTTTCGGTGCCGTCCGAGCTCCCGTCGAAAATATTTTCGGCGCCGTTCGAGGTCCCGTCGAAACTATTTTCGGGGCCGTCCGAGCCTCCGTCGAAAACATTTTGGCACCGGCCAACACGCCGGCGAAAATATTTTTGGTGCTGGCCGAGCCCCCGTTGAAAATATTTTCGGTGCCAGCCGAGCTCCAATCGAAAATATTTTCGGAGCCGGCCGAGCTCCCGTCGAAAGTATTTTCGGAGCCGGCTGAGCTGCCGTTGAAAATATTTTCGCCACCGGTCAAGGTACTGTCAAAAATATTTTCGGTGCCTGCCGAGCTCCCGTCGAAAATATTTTCGGTGCCGGCCGAGATCCTGTCGAAGATATTTTCGGTGCCGGCCGAGCCCCTGTTAAAAATATTTTCGGTGCCGGCCGAGATCCTGTCGAAGATATTTTCGGTGCCGGACGAGCTCTCATCGAAAATATTGTCGGAGCCGACCGAGCCGACATCGAAACTATTTTCGGTGCCGGCCGAGCTCCCGTCGAAAATATTGTCGGAGCCGGCCGAGCCGCCGTCGAAACTGTTTTCAGTGCCGGCCGGCACCTTTTCGAAAATATTTCTGGTGCTGGCCGAGCTCCAGTCTAAAATATTTTCGGCACCGGCCGAGTCGCCGTCGAAAATATTTTCGGTGCTGGCCGAGCTCCAATTGAAAATATTTTCGGAGCCGGCCGAGCTCCCATCGAAAATATTTTCGGAGCCGGCTGAGCTGCCGTCGAAAATATTTTCGCCACTGGTGAAGGTACTGTCAAAAATATTTTCGGTGCCGGCCGAGGTCCCGTCTAAAATATTTTTGGTGCCGGCCGAGCCGCCGTCGAAAATATTTTCGGCACCTGTCGAGGTAATGTCGAAAATATTTTCGGGGCCGTCCGAGCCCTCGTTAAAAATATTTTCGGTGCCGGCCGAGCTCCCGTCTAAAATATTTTCGGTGCCGGCCGAGATCCCGTTGAAAATATTTTCGGAGCCGGCCGAGACCCCGTCGAAAATATTTTTGGGGCCCTCCGAGCCGCCGTTGAAAACATTTTTGGCACCGGCCAATACGCCGTTGAAAATATTTTTGGTGCCGGCCGAGCCCCCGTTGAAAATATTTTCGGTGCCGGCCGAGCTGCAATCGAAAATATTTTTGGTGCCGGCCGAGCTCCCGTCGAAAATATTTTCGGAGCCGGCGGAGCTGCCGTTGAAAATATTTTCCGCACCGGTCAAGGTACTGTCAAAAATATTTTCGGTGCCGGCCGAGCTCCCATCTAAAATATTTTCGGTGCCGGCCGAGCTCCCATCGAAAATATTTTCGGCACCGGACGAGGTACTGTCGAAAGTATTTTCGGGGCCATTCGAGCTCCCGTCGAAAATATTTTTGACGCCGGCCGAGCTTCTGTCGAAAATATTTTCGCTGCCAGCCGAGATCCCGTCGAAAATATTTTCGGAGCCGGCCGAGCTCCCGTGTAAAATATCTTCGGTGCCGGGCGAGCTCCCTTTGAAAATATTTTCGGCACCGGTCGAGGTCCTGTCGAAAATATTTTCGGGGCCATCCGAGCCCTCGTTAAAAATATTTTCGGTGCCGGCCGAGCTCCCATCGAAAATATTTTCGGGGCCGTCCGAGCTCCCGTTGAAAATGTTTTTGGCGCCGTCCGAGATCCCAATGAAAATATTTTCGGAGCCGGCCGAGACCCCGTCGAATATATTTTCGGGGCCCTCCGAGCCTCCGTCGAAAACATTTTTGGCACCGGCCAACACGCCGTCGAAAATATTTTTGGTGCCGGCCGAGCCCTCGTTGAAAATATTTTCGGTGCCGGCCGAGCTCCCGTTGAAAATATTTTAGGCACCGGCCAACACGCTGTCGAAAATAATTTCTGCGCCGTTCACGGTCCCGTCGAAAATATTTTCGGCACCGGTTGAGGTCCCGTCGAAAATATTTTCGGGGCTGTCCGAGCTCCCGTCGAAAATATTTCTGACGCCGGACGAGCTTCCGTCGAAAATATTTTCGGTGCCGGCCGAGATCCTGTCGAAGACATTTTCGGTGCCGGCCGACCTCCTGTCGAAAATATTTTCGGCACCGGTCGAGGTACTGTCGAAAATATTTTCGGGGCCGTCCGAGCTGCCGTTGAAAATATTTTGGATGCCGGCCGAGACCCCGTCGAAAATATTTTCGGGGCCGTCCGAGCCTCCATCGAAAACATTTTTGGCACCGGCCAACACGCCGTCGAAAATATTTTCGGTGCCGTCTGAGAAACCGTCGAAAAAATTTTCGGAGCCGGCCGAGATCCCATCGAAAATATTTTCGGTGCCGGCCGAGATCCCGTCGAAAATATTTTAGGCACCGGCCAACACGCTGTCGAAAATATTTTTGGCGCCGTTCACGGTCCCGTCGAAAATATTTCTGATGCCGGACGAGCTTCCGTCGAAAATATGTTCGCTGCCGGCCGAGATCCTGTCGAAGACATTTTCGGTGCCGGCCGACCTCCCGTCGAAAATATTTTCGGCACCGGTCGAGGTACTGTCGAAAATATTTTCGGGGCCGTCCGAGCTGCCGTTGAAAATATTTTTGACGCCGGCGGAGCTTCCGTTGAAAATATTTTCGGTGCCGTCCGAGCTCCTGTCGAAAATATTTTGGATGCCAGCCGAGCCTCCGTCGAAAATATTTTCGGTGCCAGCTGGGCCCCCGTCGAAAATATTTTTGGCACCGGCCAACACGCCGTCGAAAATATTTTCGGCGCCGTTCGCGGTCCCGTCGAAAATATTTTCGGGGCCGGCCGAGCCGCCGTCGAAAATATTTCCTTCACCGGTTCAGGTCCTGTCGAAAATATTTTCGGAGCCGGTTGAGCTGCCGTCAAAAATATTTTCGGTGCAGGCCGAGACGCCGTCGAAAATATTCTCGGCACCGGTCGAGGTACTGTCGAAAATATTTTCGGGGCCGTCCGAGCTCCTGTCGAAAATATTTTGGATGCCAGCCGAGCCTCCGTCGAAAATATTTTCGGTGCCAGCTGGGCCCCCGTCGAAAATATTTTTGGCACCGGCCAACACACCGTCGAAAATATTTTCGGCGCCGTTCGCGGTCCCGTCGAAAATATTTTCGGCACCGGTCGAGGTACTGTCGAAAATATTTTCGGGGCCGTCCGAGCTCCCGTCGAAAATATTTTAGATGCCAGCCGAGCCTCCGTCGAGAATATTTTCGGTGCCAGCTGGGCCCCCGTCGAAAATATTTTTGGCACCGGCCAACACGCCGTCGAAAATATTTTCGGCGCCGGTCGAGGTACTGTTGAAAATATTTTCGGGGCCGTCCGAGCTCCCGTCGAAAATATTTCTGATGCCGGACGAGCTTCCGTCGAAAATATTTTCGGTGCCGGCCGAGATTCTGTCGAAGATATTTTCGGTGGTGGCCGAGCCGCCGTCGAAAATATTTTCGGCACCGGTCGAGGTAGTGTCGAAAATATTTTCGGGGCCGTCCGAGCTCCCGTTGAAAATATTTTGGATGCCGGCCGAGACCCCGTCGAAAATATTTTCGGGGCCGTCCGAGCCTCCATCGAAAACATTTTTGGCACCGGCCAACACGCCGTCGAAAATATTTTCGGTGCCGTCTGAGAAACCGTCGAAAATATTTTCGGAGCCGGCCGAGATCCCATCGAAAATATTTTCGGGGCCGTCCGAGATCCCGTCGAAAATATTTTGGACGCTGGCTGAGACCCCGTCGAAAAAATTTTCGACGCCGGCCAAGATCCCGTTGAAAATATTTTTGACGCCTGCCGAGCTTCCACCGAAAATATTTTCGGTGCCGGCCGAGTCCTGTCTTAAATATTTTCGGTGCCAGATGGGCCCCCCTCGAAAATATTTTCCGCACCGGTCAAGGTACTGTCAAAAATATTTTCGGTGCCGGCCGAGACCCCGTCGAAAATATTTTCGGTGCCGGCCGAGCTCCCGTCTAAAATATTTTCGGCACCGGACGAGGTACTGTCGAAAGTATTTTCGGGGCCATTCTAGCTCCCGTCGAAAATATTTTTGACGCCGGCCGAGCTTCTGTCGAAAATATTTTCGCTGCCAGCCGAGATCCCGTCGAAAATATTTTCGGAGCCGGCCGAGATCCCGTCGAAAATATTTTCAGAGCCGGCCAAGCCGCCTTCGAAAATATTTTAGGCACCGGCCGAGCCTCCATCGAAAATATTTTCGGTGCTAGATGAGACACCGACGAAAATATTTTCGGTGCCGGCCGGGCCCCCGTCTAAAATATTTTCGGTGCCGGTCAGAACCTTGTCGAAAATATTTTCGGTGCCGTCCGAGCTCCCGTCGAAAATATTTTCGGCGCCGTTCGAGGTCCCGTCGAAACTATTTTCGGGGCCGTCCGAGCCTCCGTCGAAAACATTTTGGCACCGGCCAACACGCCGGCGAAAATATTTTTGGTGCTGGCCGAGCCCCCGTTGAAAATATTTTCGGTGCCAGCCGAGCTCCAATCGAAAATATTTTCGGAGCCGGCCGAGCTCCCGTCGAAAGTATTTTCGGAGCCGGCTGAGCTGCCGTTGAAAATATTTTCGCCACCGGTCAAGGTACTGTCAAAAATATTTTCGGTGCCTGCCGAGCTCCCGTCGAAAATATTTTCGGTGCCGGCCGAGATCCTGTCGAAGATATTTTCGGTGCCGGCCGAGCCCCTGTTAAAAATATTTTCGGTGCCGGCCGAGATCCTGTCGAAGATATTTTCGGTGCCGGACGAGCTCTCATCGAAAATATTGTCGGAGCCGACCGAGCCGACATCGAAACTATTTTCGGTGCCGGCCGAGCTCCCGTCGAAAATATTGTCGGAGCCGGCCGAGCCGCCGTCGAAACTGTTTTCGGTGCCGGCCGGCACCTTTTCGAAAATATTTCTGGTGCTGGCCGAGCTCCAGTCTAAAATATTTTCGGCACCGGCCGAGTCGCCGTCGAAAATATTTTCGGTGCTGGCCGAGCTCCAATTGAAAATATTTTCGGAGCCGGCCGAGCTCCCATCGAAAATATTTTCGGAACCGGCTGAGCTGCCGTCGAAAATATTTTCGCCACTGGTGAAGGTACTGTCAAAAATATTTTCGGTGCCGGCCGAGGTCCCGTCTAAAATATTTTTGGTGCCGGCCGAGCCGCCGTCGAAAATATTTTCGGCACCTGTCGAGGTAATGTCGAAAATATTTTCGGGGCCGTCCGAGCCCTCGTTAAAAATATTTTCGGTGCCGGCCGAGCTCCCGTCTAAAATATTTTCGGTGCCGGCCGAGATCCCGTTGAAAATATTTTCGGAGCCGGCCGAGACCCCGTCGAAAATATTTTTGGGGCCCTCCGAGCCGCCGTTGAAAACATTTTTGGCACCGGCCAATACGCCGTTGAAAATATTTTTGGTGCCGGCCGAGCCCCCGTTGAAAATATTTTCGGTGCCGGCCGAGCTGCAATCGAAAATATTTTTGGTGCCGGCCGAGCTCCCGTCGAAAATATTTTCGGAGCCGGCGGAGCTGCCGTTGAAAATATTTTCCGCACCGGTCAAGGTACTGTCAAAAATATTTTCGGTGCCGGCCGAGCTCCCATCTAAAATATTTTCGGTGCCGGCCGAGCTCCCATCGAAAATATTTTCGGCACCGGACGAGGTACTGTCGAAAGTATTTTCGGGGCCATTCGAGCTCCCGTCGAAAATATTTTTGACGCCGGCCGAGCTTCTGTCGAAAATATTTTCGCTGCCAGCCGAGATCCCGTCGAAAATATTTTCGGAGCCGGCCGAGCTCCCGTGTAAAATATCTTCGGTGCCGGGCGAGCTCCCTTTGAAAATATTTTCGGCACCGGTCGAGGTCCTGTCGAAAATATTTTCGGGGCCATCCGAGCCCTCGTTAAAAATATTTTCGGTGCCGGCCGAGCTCCCATCGAAAATATTTTCGGGGCCGTCCGAGCTCCCGTTGAAAATGTTTTTGGCGCCGTCCGAGATCCCAATGAAAATATTTTCGGAGCCGGCCGAGACCCCGTCGAATATATTTTCGGGGCCCTCCGAGCCTCCGTCGAAAACATTTTTGGCACCGGCCAACACGCCGTCGAAAATATTTTTGGTGCCGGCCGAGCCCTCGTTGAAAATATTTTCGGTGCCGGCCGAGCTCCCGTTGAAAATATTTTAGGCACCGGCCAACACGCTGTCGAAAATAATTTCTGCGCCGTTCACGGTCCCGTCGAAAATATTTTCGGCACCGGTTGAGGTCCCGTCGAAAATATTTTCGGGGCTGTCCGAGCTCCCGTCGAAAATATTTCTGACGCCGGACGAGCTTCCGTCGAAAATATTTTCAGTGCCGGCCGAGATCCTGTCGAAGACATTTTCGGTGCCGGCCGACCTCCCGTCGAAAATATTTTCGGCACCGGTCGAGGTACTGTCGAAAATATTTTCGGGGCCGTCCGAGCTGCCGTTGAAAATATTTTTGACGCCGGCGGAGCTTCCGTTGAAAATATTTTCGGTGCCGTCCGAGCTCCTGTCGAAAATATTTTGGATGCCAGCCGAGCCTCCGTCGAAAATATTTTCGGTGCCAGCTGGGCCCCCGTCGAAAATATTTTTGGCACCGGCCAACACGCCGTCGAAAATATTTTCGGCGCCGTTCGTGGTCCCGTCGAAAATATTTTCGGGGCCGGCCGAGCCGCCGTCGAAAATATTTCCTTCACCGGTTCAGGTCCTGTCGAAAATATTTTCGGAGCCGGTTGAGCTGCCGTCAAAAATATTTTCGGTGCAGGCCAAGACGCCGTCGAAAATATTCTCGGCACCGGTCGAGGTACTGTCGAAAATATTTTCGGGGCCGTCCGAGCTCCTGTCGAAAATATTTTGGATGCCAGCCGAGCCTCCGTCGAAAATATTTTCGGTGCCAGCTGGGCCCCCGTCAAAAATATTTTTGGCACCGGCCAACACACCGTCGAAAATATTTTCGGCGCCGTTCGCAGTCCCGTCGAAAATATTTTCGGCACCGGTCGAGGTACTGTCGAAAATATTTTCGGGGCCGTCTGAGCTCCCGTCGAAAATATTTTAGATGCCAGCCGAGCCTCCGTCGAGAATATTTTCGGTGCCAGCTGGGCCCCCGTCGAAAATATTTTTGGCACCGGCCAACACGCCGTCGAAAATATTTTCGGCGCCGGTCGAGGTACTGTTGAAAATATTTTCGGGGCCGTCCGAGCTCCCGTCGAAAATATTTCTGACGCCGGACGAGCTTCCGTCGAAAATATTTTCGGTGCCGGCCGAGATTCTGTCGAAGATATTTTCGGTGGTGGCCGAGCCGCCGTCGAAAATATTTTCGGCACCGGTCGAGGTAGTGTCGAAAATATTTTCGGGGCCGTCCGAGCTCCCGTTGAAAATATTTTGGATGCCGGCCGAGACCCCGTCGAAAATATTTTCGGGGCCGTCCGAGCCTCCATCGAAAACATTTTTGGCACCGGCCAACACGCCGTCGAAAATATTTTCGGTGCCGTCTGAGAAACCGTCGAAAATATTTTCGGAGCCGGCCGAGATCCCATCGAAAATAGTTTCGGGGCCGTCCGAGATCCCGTCGAAAATATTTTGGACGCTGGCCGAGACCCCGTCGAAAAAATTTTCGACGCCGGCCAAGATCCCGTTGAAAATATTTTTGACGCCTGCCGAGCTTCCACCGAAAATATTTTCGGTGCCGGCCGAGTCCTGTCTTAAATATTTTCGGTGCCAGATGGGCCCCCCTCGAAAATATTTTCCGCACCGGTCAAGGTACTGTCAAAAATATTTTCGGTGCCGGCCGAGACCCCGTCGAAAATATTTTCGGTGCCGGCCGAGCTCCCGTCTAAAATATTTTCGGCACCGGACGAGGTACTGTCGAAAGTATTTTCGGGGCCATTCTAGCTCCCGTCGAAAATATTTTTGACGCCGGCCGAGCTTCTGTCGAAAATATTTTCGCTGCCAGCCAAGATCCCGTCGAAAATATTTTCGGAGCCGGCCGAGATCCCGTCGAAAATATTTTCAGAGCCGGCCAAGCCGCCTTCGAAAATATTTTAGGCACCGGCCGAGCCTCCATCGAAAATATTTTCGGTGCTAGATGAGACACCGACGAAAATATTTTCGGTGCCGGCCGGGCCCCCGTCTAAAATATTTTCGGTGCCGGTCAGAACCTTGTCGAAAATATTTTCGGTGCCGTCCGAGCTCCCGTCGAAAATATTTTCGGCGCCGTTCGAGGTCCCGTCGAAACTATTTTCGGGGCCGTCCGAGCCTCCGTCGAAAACATTTTGGCACCGGCCAACACGCCGGCGAAAATATTTTTGGTGCTGGCCGAGCCCCCGTTGAAAATATTTTCGGTGCCAGCCGAGCTCCAATCGAAAATATTTTCGGAGCCGGCCGAGCTCCTGTCGAAAGTATTTTCGGAGCCGGCTGAGCTGCCGTTGAAAATATTTTCGCCACCGGTCAAGGTACTGTCAAAAATATTTTCGGTGCCTGCCGAGCTCCCGTCGAAAATATTTTCGGTGCCGGCCGAGATCCTGTCGAAGATATTTTCGGTGCCGGCCGAGCCCCTGTTAAAAATATTTTCGGTGCCGGCCGAGATCCTGTAGAAGATATTTTCGGTGCCGGACGAGCTCTCATCGAAAATATTGTCGGAGCCGACCGAGCCGACATCGAAACTATTTTCGGTGCCGGCCGAGCTCCCGTCGAAAATATTGTCGGAGCCGGCCGAGCCGCCGTCGAAACTGTTTTCGGTGCCGGCCGGCACCTTTTCGAAAATATTTCTGGTGCTGGCCGAGCTCCAGTCTAAAATATTTTCGGCACCGGCCGAGTCGCCGTCGAAAATATTTTCGGTGCTGGCCGAGCTCCAATTGAAAATATTTTCGGAGCCGGCCGAGCTCCCATCGAAAATATTTTCGGAGCCGGCTGAGCTGCCGTCGAAAATATTTTCGCCACTGGTGAAGGTACTGTCAAAAATATTTTCGGTGCCGGCCGAGGTCCCGTCTAAAATATTTTTGGTGCCGGCCGAGCCGCCGTCGAAAATATTTTCGGCACCTGTCGAGGTAATGTCGAAAATATTTTCGGGGCCGTCCGAGCCCTCGTTAAAAATATTTTCGGTGCCGGCCGAGCTCCCGTCTAAAATATTTTTGGTGCCGCCCGAGCCGCCGTCGAAAATATTTTCGGCACCGGTCGAGGTAATGTCGAAAATATTTTCGGGGCCATCCGAGCCCCCGTTAAAAATATTTTTGGTGCCGGCCGAGCTCCCGTCTAAAATATTTTCGGTGACGGACGAGCTCCCATCGAAAATATTGTCGGAGCCGACCGAGCCGACATCGAAACTATTTTCGGTGCCGGCCGAGCTCCCGTCGAAAATATTGTCGGAGCCGGCCGAGCCGCCGTCGAAACTATTTTCGGTGCCGGCTGGCACCTTTTCGAAAATATTTCTGGTGCCAGCCGAGCTCCAGTCTAAAATATTTTTGGCACCGGCCGAGTCGCCGTCGAAAATATTTTCGCCACGGGTCAAGGTACTCTCAAAAATATTTTCGGGGCCATCCGAGCTCCCATCGAAAATATTTTTGACGCCGGCGGAGCTTCCGTCGAAAATATTTTCGGTGCCAGCCGATATCCCGTCTAAAATATTTTCGGAGCCGGCCGAGACCCTGTCGAAAATATTTTCGCCACCGGTCGAGGTCCTCTCGAAAATATTTTCGGGGCCGTCCGAGCTCCCGTCGAAAATATTTTTGACGCCGGCCGAGCTTCCGTCGAAAATATTTTCGGTGCCGGCCGAGATCCCGTTGAAAATATTTTCGGAGCCGGCTGAGCTCCCGTCTGAAATATTTTCGGAGCCGGCAGAGCTGCCGTCGAAAATATTTTCGCCACGGGTCAAGGTACTGTCAAAAATATTTTCGGGGCCATCCGAGCTCCCATCGAAAATATTTTTGACGCCGGCGGAGCTTCCGTTGAAAATATTTTCGGTGCCAGCCGATATCCCGTCTAAAATATTTTCGGAGCCGGCCGAGACCCTGTCGAAAATATTTTCGGCGCCGTCCGAGCTCCCGTCGCAACTATTTTCGGGGCCGTCCGAGCCTCCGTTGAAAACATTTTGGCACCGGCCAACACGCCGTCGAAAATATTTTTGGTGCCGGCCGAGCCCCCGTTGAAAATATTTTCGGTGCCGGCCGAGCTGCCGTCGAAAATATTTTCGGAGCCGGCCGAGCTCCTGTCGAAAATATTTTCGGAGCCGGCCGAGAACCCGTCGAAAATATTTTCGGTGCCGGCCGAGATCCTGTCGAAGATATTTTCGGTGCCGGCCGAGATCCCGTCGAAAATATTTTAGGCACCGGCCGAGCCTCCATCGAAAATATTTTCGGTGCCAGATGAGACACCGACAAAAATATTTTCGGTGCCGGGCGGGCCCCCGTCTAAAATAATTTCGGTGCCGGTCAGAACCTTGTCGAAAATATTTTCGGGGCCGGCCGAGATACTGTCGAAGATATTTTCGGTGCCGGCCGAGCTCCCGTCGAAAATATTTTCGGAGCCGGCTGAGCTGCCGTCGAAAATATTTTCGCCACCGGTCGAGGTACTGTCAAAAATATTTTTGGTGCCATCTGAGCTCCCGTCGAAAATATTTTCGACGCCGGCCGAGCTTCCGTCGAAAATATTTTCGGTGCCGGCCGAGATCCCGTCGAAAATATTTTCGGAGCCGGCCGAGCCGCCGTCGAAAATATTTTAGGCACCGGCCGAGCTCCCGTCGAAAATATTTTCGGCGCCGGCCGAGGTCACGTCGAAACTATTTTCGGGGCCGTCCTGCCTCCGTCGAAAACATTTTGGCACCGGCCAACACGCCGTTGAAAATATTTTCGGTGCCGGCCGAGCTCCAATCGAAAATATTTTTGACGCCGGCCGAGCTTCCGTAGAAAACATTTTCGGTGCCGGCCGAGATCCCGTTGAAAATATTTTCGGAGCCGGCCGAGATCCCGTCAAAAATATTTTCGGAGCCGTCCGAGCTCCCGTTAAAAATATTTTCGGTGCCGGACGAGCTTCCGTGAAAAACATTTTTGGCACCGGCCAACACGCCGTCGAAAATATTTTTGGTGCCGGCCGAGCCCGCGTTGAAAATATTTTCGGTGCCGGCCAAGCTGCAATCGAAAATATTTTCGGAGCCGGTCGAGGTACTGTCGAAAATATTTTCGGAACCGGCTGAGCTGCCGTCGAAAATATTTTCGCCACTGGTGAAGGTACTGTCAAAAATATTTTCGGTGCCGGCCGAGGTCCCGTCTAAAATATTTTTGGTGCCGGCCGAGCCGCCGTCGAAAATATTTTCGGCACCTGTCGAGGTAATGTCGAAAATATTTTCGGGGCCGTCCGAGCCCTCGTTAAAAATATTTTCGGTGCCGGCCGAGCTCCCGTCTAAAATATTTTCGGTGCCGGCCGAGATCCCGTTGAAAATATTTTCGGAGCCGGCCGAGACCCCGTCGAAAATATTTTTGGGGCCCTCCGAGCCGCCGTTGAAAACATTTTTGGCACCGGCCAATACGCCGTTGAAAATATTTTTGGTGCCGGCCGAGCCCCCGTTGAAAATATTTTCGGTGCCGGCCGAGCTGCAATCGAAAATATTTTTGGTGCCGGCCGAGCTCCCGTCGAAAATATTTTCGGAGCCGGCGGAGCTGCCGTTGAAAATATTTTCCGCACCGGTCAAGGTACTGTCAAAAATATTTTCGGTGCCGGCCGAGCTCCCATCTAAAATATTTTCGGTGCCGGCCGAGCTCCCATCGAAAATATTTTCGGCACCGGACGAGGTACTGTCGAAAGTATTTTCGGGGCCATTCGAGCTCCCGTCGAAAATATTTTTGACGCCGGCCGAGCTTCTGTCGAAAATATTTTCGCTGCCAGCCGAGATCCCGTCGAAAATATTTTCGGAGCCGGCCGAGCTCCCGTGTAAAATATCTTCGGTGCCGGGCGAGCTCCCTTTGAAAATATTTTCGGCACCGGTCGAGGTCCTGTCGAAAATATTTTCGGGGCCATCCGAGCCCTCGTTAAAAATATTTTCGGTGCCGGCCGAGCTCCCATCGAAAATATTTTCGGGGCCGTCCGAGCTCCCGTTGAAAATGTTTTTGGCGCCGTCCGAGATCCCAATGAAAATATTTTCGGAGCCGGCCGAGACCCCGTCGAATATATTTTCGGGGCCCTCCGAGCCTCCGTCGAAAACATTTTTGGCACCGGCCAACACGCCGTCGAAAATATTTTTGGTGCCGGCCGAGCCCTCGTTGAAAATATTTTCGGTGCCGGCCGAGCTCCCGTTGAAAATATTTTAGGCACCGGCCAACACGCTGTCGAAAATAATTTCTGCGCCGTTCACGGTCCCGTCGAAAATATTTTCGGCACCGGTTGAGGTCCCGTCGAAAATATTTTCGGGGCTGTCCGAGCTCCCGTCGAAAATATTTCTGACGCCGGACGAGCTTCCGTCGAAAATATTTTCAGTGCCGGCCGAGATCCTGTCGAAGACATTTTCGGTGCCGGCCGACCTCCCGTCGAAAATATTTTCGGCACCGGTCGAGGTACTGTCGAAAATATTTTCGGGGCCGTCCGAGCTGCCGTTGAAAATATTTTCGGTGCCGTCCGAGCTCCTGTCGAAAATATTTTGGATGCCAGCCGAGCCTCCGTCGAAAATATTTTCGGTGCCAGCTGGGCCCCCGTCAAAAATATTTTTGGCACCGGCCAACACGCCGTCGAAAATATTTTCGGCGCCGTTCGTGGTCCCGTCGAAAATATTTTCGGGGCCGGCCGAGCCGCCGTCGAAAATATTTCCTTCACCGGTTCAGGTCCTGTCGAAAATATTTTCGGAGCCGGTTGAGCTGCCGTCAAAAATATTTTCGGTGCAGGCCAAGACGCCGTCGAAAATATTCTCGGCACCGGTCGAGGTACTGTCGAAAATATTTTCGGGGCCGTCCGAGCTCCTGTCGAAAATATTTTGGATGCCAGCCGAGCCTCCGTCGAAAATATTTTCGGTGCCAGCTGGGCCCCCGTCAAAAATATTTTTGGCACCGGCCAACACACCGTCGAAAATATTTTCGGCGCCGTTCGCAGTCCCGTCGAAAATATTTTCGGCACCGGTCGAGGTACTGTCGAAAATATTTTCGGGGCCGTCTGAGCTCCCGTCGAAAATATTTTAGATGCCAGCCGAGCCTCCGTCGAGAATATTTTCGGTGCCAGCTGGGCCCCCGTCGAAAATATTTTTGGCACCGGCCAACACGCCGTCGAAAATATTTTCGGCGCCGGTCGAGGTACTGTTGAAAATATTTTCGGGGCCGTCCGAGCTCCCGTCGAAAATATTTCTGACGCCGGACGAGCTTCCGTCGAAAATATTTTCGGTGCCGGCCGAGATTCTGTCGAAGATATTTTCGGTGGTGGCCGAGCCGCCGTCGAAAATATTTTCGGCACCGGTCGAGGTAGTGTCGAAAATATTTTCGGGGCCGTCCGAGCTCCCGTTGAAAATATTTTGGATGCCGGCCGAGACCCCGTCGAAAATATTTTCGGGGCCGTCCGAGCCTCCATCGAAAACATTTTTGGCACCGGCCAACACGCCGTCGAAAATATTTTCGGTGCCGTCTGAGAAACCGTCGAAAATATTTTCGGAGCCGGCCGAGATCCCATCGAAAATAGTTTCGGGGCCGTCCGAGATCCCGTCGAAAATATTTTGGACGCTGGCCGAGACCCCGTCGAAAAAATTTTCGACGCCGGCCAAGATCCCGTTGAAAATATTTTTGACGCCTGCCGAGCTTCCACCGAAAATATTTTCGGTGCCGGCCGAGTCCTGTCTTAAATATTTTCGGTGCCAGATGGGCCCCCCTCGAAAATATTTTCCGCACCGGTCAAGGTACTGTCAAAAATATTTTCGGTGCCGGCCGAGACCCCGTCGAAAATATTTTCGGTGCCGGCCGAGCTCCCGTCTAAAATATTTTCGGCACCGGACGAGGTACTGTCGAAAGTATTTTCGGGGCCATTCTAGCTCCCGTCGAAAATATTTTTGACGCCGGCCGAGCTTCTGTCGAAAATATTTTCGCTGCCAGCCAAGATCCCGTCGAAAATATTTTCGGAGCCGGCCGAGATCCCGTCGAAAATATTTTCAGAGCCGGCCAAGCCGCCTTCGAAAATATTTTAGGCACCGGCCGAGCCTCCATCGAAAATATTTTCGGTGCTAGATGAGACACCGACGAAAATATTTTCGGTGCCGGCCGGGCCCCCGTCTAAAATATTTTCGGTGCCGGTCAGAACCTTGTCGAAAATATTTTCGGTGCCGTCCGAGCTCCCGTCGAAAATATTTTCGGCGCCGTTCGAGGTCCCGTCGAAACTATTTTCGGGGCCGTCCGAGCCTCCGTCGAAAACATTTTGGCACCGGCCAACACGCCGGCGAAAATATTTTTGGTGCTGGCCGAGCCCCCGTTGAAAATATTTTCGGTGCCAGCCGAGCTCCAATCGAAAATATTTTCGGAGCCGGCCGAGCTCCTGTCGAAAGTATTTTCGGAGCCGGCTGAGCTGCCGTTGAAAATATTTTCGCCACCGGTCAAGGTACTGTCAAAAATATTTTCGGTGCCTGCCGAGCTCCCGTCGAAAATATTTTCGGTGCCGGCCGAGATCCTGTCGAAGATATTTTCGGTGCCGGCCGAGCCCCTGTTAAAAATATTTTCGGTGCCGGCCGAGATCCTGTCGAAGATATTTTCGGTGCCGGACGAGCTCTCATCGAAAATATTGTCGGAGCCGACCGAGCCGACATCGAAACTATTTTCGGTGCCGGCCGAGCTCCCGTCGAAAATATTGTCGGAGCCGGCCGAGCCGCCGTCGAAACTGTTTTCGGTGCCGGCCGGCACCTTTTCGAAAATATTTCTGGTGCTGGCCGAGCTCCAGTCTAAAATATTTTCGGCACCGGCCGAGTCGCCGTCGAAAATATTTTCGGTGCTGGCCGAGCTCCAATTGAAAATATTTTCGGAGCCGGCCGAGCTCCCATCGAAAATATTTTCGGAACCGGCTGAGCTGCCGTCGAAAATATTTTCGCCACTGGTGAAGGTACTGTCAAAAATATTTTCGGTGCCGGCCGAGGTCCCGTCTAAAATATTTTTGGTGCCGGCCGAGCCGCCGTCGAAAATATTTTCGGCACCTGTCGAGGTAATGTCGAAAATATTTTCGGGGCCGTCCGAGCCCTCGTTAAAAATATTTTCGGTGCCGGCCGAGCTCCCGTCTAAAATATTTTCGGTGCCGGCCGAGATCCCGTTGAAAATATTTTCGGAGCCGGCCGAGACCCCGTCGAAAATATTTTTGGGGCCCTCCGAGCCGCCGTTGAAAACATTTTTGGCACCGGCCAATACGCCGTTGAAAATATTTTTGGTGCCGGCCGAGCCCCCGTTGAAAATATTTTCGGTGCCGGCCGAGCTGCAATCGAAAATATTTTTGGTGCCGGCCGAGCTCCCGTCGAAAATATTTTCGGAGCCGGCGGAGCTGCCGTTGAAAATATTTTCCGCACCGGTCAAGGTACTGTCAAAAATATTTTCGGTGCCGGCCGAGCTCCCATCTAAAATATTTTCGGTGCCGGCCGAGCTCCCATCGAAAATATTTTCGGCACCGGACGAGGTACTGTCGAAAGTATTTTCGGGGCCATTCGAGCTCCCGTCGAAAATATTTTTGACGCCGGCCGAGCTTCTGTCGAAAATATTTTCGCTGCCAGCCGAGATCCCGTCGAAAATATTTTCGGAGCCGGCCGAGCTCCCGTGTAAAATATCTTCGGTGCCGGGCGAGCTCCCTTTGAAAATATTTTCGGCACCGGTCGAGGTCCTGTCGAAAATATTTTCGGGGCCATCCGAGCCCTCGTTAAAAATATTTTCGGTGCCGGCCGAGCTCCCATCGAAAATATTTTCGGGGCCGTCCGAGCTCCCGTTGAAAATGTTTTTGGCGCCGTCCGAGATCCCAATGAAAATATTTTCGGAGCCGGCCGAGACCCCGTCGAATATATTTTCGGGGCCCTCCGAGCCTCCGTCGAAAACATTTTTGGCACCGGCCAACACGCCGTCGAAAATATTTTTGGTGCCGGCCGAGCCCTCGTTGAAAATATTTTCGGTGCCGGCCGAGCTCCCGTTGAAAATATTTTAGGCACCGGCCAACACGCTGTCGAAAAGAATTTCTGCGCCGTTCACGGTCCCGTCGAAAATATTTTCGGCACCGGTTGAGGTCCCGTCGAAAATATTTTCGGGGCTGTCCGAGCTCCCGTCGAAAATATTTCTGACGCCGGACGAGCTTCCGTCGAAAATATTTTCAGTGCCGGCCGAGATCCTGTCGAAGACATTTTCGGTGCCGGCCGACCTCCCGTCGAAAATATTTTCGGCACCGGTCGAGGTACTGTCGAAAATATTTTCGGGGCCGTCCGAGCTGCCGTTGAAAATATTTTCGGTGCCGTCCGAGCTCCTGTCGAAAATATTTTGGATGCCAGCCGAGCCTCCGTCGAAAATATTTTCGGTGCCAGCTGGGCCCCCGTCGAAAATATTTTTGGCACCGGCCAACACGCCGTCGAAAATATTTTCGGCGCCGTTCGTGGTCCCGTCGAAAATATTTTCGGGGCCGGCCGAGCCGCCGTCGAAAATATTTCCTTCACCGGTTCAGGTCCTGTCGAAAATATTTTCGGAGCCGGTTGAGCTGCCGTCAAAAATATTTTCGGTGCAGGCCAAGACGCCGTCGAAAATATTCTCGGCACCGGTCGAGGTACTGTCGAAAATATTTTCGGGGCCGTCCGAGCTCCTGTCGAAAATATTTTGGATGCCAGCCGAGCCTCCGTCGAAAATATTTTCGGTGCCAGCTGGGCCCCCGTCAAAAATATTTTTGGCACCGGCCAACACACCGTCGAAAATATTTTCGGCGCCGTTCGCAGTCCCGTCGAAAATATTTTCGGCACCGGTCGAGGTACTGTCGAAAATATTTTCGGGGCCGTCTGAGCTCCCGTCGAAAATATTTTAGATGCCAGCCGAGCCTCCGTCGAGAATATTTTCGGTGCCAGCTGGGCCCCCGTCGAAAATATTTTTGGCACCGGCCAACACGCCGTCGAAAATATTTTCGGCGCCGGTCGAGGTACTGTTGAAAATATTTTCGGGGCCGTCCGAGCTCCCGTCGAAAATATTTCTGACGCCGGACGAGCTTCCGTCGAAAATATTTTCGGTGCCGGCCGAGATTCTGTCGAAGATATTTTCGGTGGTGGCCGAGCCGCCGTCGAAAATATTTTCGGCACCGGTCGAGGTAGTGTCGAAAATATTTTCGGGGCCGTCCGAGCTCCCGTTGAAAATATTTTGGATGCCGGCCGAGACCCCGTCGAAAATATTTTCGGGGCCGTCCGAGCCTCCATCGAAAACATTTTTGGCACCGGCCAACACGCCGTCGAAAATATTTTCGGTGCCGTCTGAGAAACCGTCGAAAATATTTTCGGAGCCGGCCGAGATCCCATCGAAAATAGTTTCGGGGCCGTCCGAGATCCCGTCGAAAATATTTTGGACGCTGGCCGAGACCCCGTCGAAAAAATTTTCGACGCCGGCCAAGATCCCGTTGAAAATATTTTTGACGCCTGCCGAGCTTCCACCGAAAATATTTTCGGTGCCGGCCGAGTCCTGTCTTAAATATTTTCGGTGCCAGATGGGCCCCCCTCGAAAATATTTTCCGCACCGGTCAAGGTACTGTCAAAAATATTTTCGGTGCCGGCCGAGACCCCGTCGAAAATATTTTCGGTGCCGGCCGAGCTCCCGTCTAAAATATTTTCGGCACCGGACGAGGTACTGTCGAAAGTATTTTCGGGGCCATTCTAGCTCCCGTCGAAAATATTTTTGACGCCGGCCGAGCTTCTGTCGAAAATATTTTCGCTGCCAGCCAAGATCCCGTCGAAAATATTTTCGGAGCCGGCCGAGATCCCGTCGAAAATATTTTCAGAGCCGGCCAAGCCGCCTTCGAAAATATTTTAGGCACCGGCCGAGCCTCCATCGAAAATATTTTCGGTGCTAGATGAGACACCGACGAAAATATTTTCGGTGCCGGCCGGGCCCCCGTCTAAAATATTTTCGGTGCCGGTCAGAACCTTGTCGAAAATATTTTCGGTGCCGTCCGAGCTCCCGTCGAAAATATTTTCGGCGCCGTTCGAGGTCCCGTCGAAACTATTTTCGGGGCCGTCCGAGCCTCCGTCGAAAACATTTTGGCACCGGCCAACACGCCGGCGAAAATATTTTTGGTGCTGGCCGAGCCCCCGTTGAAAATATTTTCGGTGCCAGCCGAGCTCCAATCGAAAATATTTTCGGAGCCGGCCGAGCTCCTGTCGAAAGTATTTTCGGAGCCGGCTGAGCTGCCGTTGAAAATATTTTCGCCACCGGTCAAGGTACTGTCAAAAATATTTTCGGTGCCTGCCGAGCTCCCGTCGAAAATATTTTCGGTGCCGGCCGAGATCCTGTCGAAGATATTTTCGGTGCCGGCCGAGCCCCTGTTAAAAATATTTTCGGTGCCGGCCGAGATCCTGTAGAAGATATTTTCGGTGCCGGACGAGCTCTCATCGAAAATATTGTCGGAGCCGACCGAGCCGACATCGAAACTATTTTCGGTGCCGGCCGAGCTCCCGTCGAAAATATTGTCGGAGCCGGCCGAGCCGCCGTCGAAACTGTTTTCGGTGCCGGCCGGCACCTTTTCGAAAATATTTCTGGTGCTGGCCGAGCTCCAGTCTAAAATATTTTCGGCACCGGCCGAGTCGCCGTCGAAAATATTTTCGGTGCTGGCCGAGCTCCAATTGAAAATATTTTCGGAGCCGGCCGAGCTCCCATCGAAAATATTTTCGGAGCCGGCTGAGCTGCCGTCGAAAATATTTTCGCCACTGGTGAAGGTACTGTCAAAAATATTTTCGGTGCCGGCCGAGGTCCCGTCTAAAATATTTTTGGTGCCGGCCGAGCCGCCGTCGAAAATATTTTCGGCACCTGTCGAGGTAATGTCGAAAATATTTTCGGGGCCGTCCGAGCCCTCGTTAAAAATATTTTCGGTGCCGGCCGAGCTCCCGTCTAAAATATTTTTGGTGCCGCCCGAGCCGCCGTCGAAAATATTTTCGGCACCGGTCGAGGTAATGTCGAAAATATTTTCGGGGCCATCCGAGCCCCCGTTAAAAATATTTTTGGTGCCGGCCGAGCTCCCGTCTAAAATATTTTCGGTGACGGACGAGCTCCCATCGAAAATATTGTCGGAGCCGACCGAGCCGACATCGAAACTATTTTCGGTGCCGGCCGAGCTCCCGTCGAAAATATTGTCGGAGCCGGCCGAGCCGCCGTCGAAACTATTTTCGGTGCCGGCTGGCACCTTTTCGAAAATATTTCTGGTGCCAGCCGAGCTCCAGTCTAAAATATTTTTGGCACCGGCCGAGTCGCCGTCGAAAATATTTTCGCCACGGGTCAAGGTACTCTCAAAAATATTTTCGGGGCCATCCGAGCTCCCATCGAAAATATTTTTGACGCCGGCGGAGCTTCCGTCGAAAATATTTTCGGTGCCAGCCGATATCCCGTCTAAAATATTTTCGGAGCCGGCCGAGACCCTGTCGAAAATATTTTCGCCACCGGTCGAGGTCCTCTCGAAAATATTTTCGGGGCCGTCCGAGCTCCCGTCGAAAATATTTTTGACGCCGGCCGAGCTTCCGTCGAAAATATTTTCGGTGCCGGCCGAGATCCCGTTGAAAATATTTTCGGAGCCGGCTGAGCTCCCGTCTGAAATATTTTCGGAGCCGGCAGAGCTGCCGTCGAAAATATTTTCGCCACGGGTCAAGGTACTGTCAAAAATATTTTCGGGGCCATCCGAGCTCCCATCGAAAATATTTTTGACGCCGGCGGAGCTTCCGTCGAAAATATTTTCGGTGCCAGCCGATATCCCGTCTAAAATATTTTCGGAGCCGGCCGAGACCCTGTCGAAAATATTTTCGGCGCCGTCCGAGCTCCCGTCGCAACTATTTTCGGGGCCGTCCGAGCCTCCGTTGAAAACATTTTGGCACCGGCCAACACGCCGTCGAAAATATTTTTGGTGCCGGCCGAGCCCCCGTTGAAAATATTTTCGGTGCCGGCCGAGCTGCCGTCGAAAATATTTTCGGAGCCGGCCGAGCTCCTGTCGAAAATATTTTCGGAGCCGGCCGAGAACCCGTCGAAAATATTTTCGGTGCCGGCCGAGATCCTGTCGAAGATATTTTCGGTGCCGGCCGAGATCCCGTCGAAAATATTTTAGGCACCGGCCGAGCCTCCATCGAAAATATTTTCGGTGCCAGATGAGACACCGACAAAAATATTTTCGGTGCCGGGCGGGCCCCCGTCTAAAATAATTTCGGTGCCGGTCAGAACCTTGTCGAAAATATTTTCGGGGCCGGCCGAGATACTGTCGAAGATATTTTCGGTGCCGGCCGAGCTCCCGTCGAAAATATTTTCGGAGCCGGCTGAGCTGCCGTCGAAAATATTTTCGCCACCGGTCGAGGTACTGTCAAAAATATTTTTGGTGCCATCTGAGCTCCCGTCGAAAATATTTTCGACGCCGGCCGAGCTTCCGTCGAAAATATTTTCGGTGCCGGCCGAGATCCCGTCGAAAATATTTTCGGAGCCGGCCGAGCCGCCGTCGAAAATATTTTAGGCACCGGCCGAGCTCCCGTCGAAAATATTTTCGGCGCCGGCCGAGGTCACGTCGAAACTATTTTCGGGGCCGTCCTGCCTCCGTCGAAAACATTTTGGCACCGGCCAACACGCCGTTGAAAATATTTTCGGTGCCGGCCGAGCTCCAATCGAAAATATTTTTGACGCCGGCCGAGCTTCCGTAGAAAACATTTTCGGTGCCGGCCGAGATCCCGTTGAAAATATTTTCGAAGCCGGCCGAGATCCCGTCGAAAATATTTTCGGAGCCGTCCGAGCTCCCGTTAAAAATATTTTCGGTGCCGGACGAGCTTCCGTGAAAAACATTTTTGGCACCGGCCAACACGCCGTCGAAAATATTTTTGGTGCCGGCCGAGCCCGCGTTGAAAATATTTTCGGTGCCGGCCAAGCTGCAATCGAAAATATTTTCGGAGCCGGTCGAGGTACTGTCGAAAATATTTTCGGCACCGGTCGGAGGTACTGTCGAAAATATTTTCGGGGCCGTCCGAGCTCCCGTCAAAAATATTTTCGGTGCCGGACGAGCTTCCGTCGAAAATATTTTCGGTGCCGGCCGAGATCCTGTCGAAGATATTTTCGGTGCCGGCCGAGCTCCCGTCGAAAATATTTTCGGCACCGGTCGAGGTACTGTCGAAAATATTTTCGGGTCCGTCCGAGCTACCATCGAAAATATTTTTGACACCAGCCGAGCTTCCGTCGAAAATACTTTCGGTGCCGGCCGAGATCCCATCGAAAATATTTTCGGTGCTGGCCGAGCTCCCGTCGAAAATATTTTCGGTGCCGGTCAGAACCTTGTCGAAAATATTTTCGGGGCCGCCCGAGCTCCCGTCGAAAATATTTTCGGAGCCGGCTGAGCTCCCGTCGAATATATTTTCGGGGCCCTCCGAGCCTCCGTCGAAAACATTTTTGGCACCGGCCGAGCCGCCGTCGAAAATATTTTCGGGGCCGGCCGAGATCCCATCGAAAATATTTTCGGAGCCGTCCGAGCTCCCGTTAAAAATATTTTCGGTGCCGGCCGAGTTCCCGTCTAAAATATCTTCGGTGCCGGCTGAGCTCCCTTTGAAAATATTTTCGGCGCCGTTCGAGGTCCCGTCGAAACTATTTTCAGGGCCGTCCGAGCCTCCTTCGGAAATATTTTGGCACCGGCCAACACGCCGTCGAAAATATTTTTGGTGCCGGCCGAGCCCCCGTTGAAAATATTTTCGGTGCCGGCCGAGCTCCAATCGAAAATATTTTCGGAGCCGGCCGAGCTCCCGTCGAAAATATTTTCGGAGCCGGCTGAGCTCCCGTCGAAAATATTTTCGCCACCGGTCAAGGTACTGTCAAAAATATTTTCGGGGCCGGCCGAGCTCCCTTCTAAAATAATTTTGGTGCCGGCCGAGCTCCCATCGAAAATATTTTCGGCACCGGACAAGGTACTATCGAAAATATTTTCGGGGCCATCCGAGCTCCCGTCGAAAATATTTTTGACGCCGGCCGAGCCGCCGTCGAAAATATTTTCGGGGCCGGCCGAGATCCCGTCGAAAATATTTTCGGAGCCGTCCGAGCTCCCGTTAAAAATATTTTCGGTGCCGGCCGAGTTCCCGTCTAAAATATCTTCAGTGCCGGCCGAGCTCCCTTTGAAAATATTTTCGGCGCCGTTCGAGGTCCCGTCGAAACTATTTTCAGGGCCGTCCGAGCCTCCTTCGGAAATATTTTGGCACCGGCCAACACGCCGTCGAAAATATTTTTGGTGCCGGCCGAGCCCCCGTTGAAAATATTTTCGGTGCCGGCCGAGCTCCAATCGAAAATATTTTCGGAGCCGGCCGAGCTCCCGTCGAAAATATTTTCGGAGCCGGCTGAGCTCCCGTCGAAAATATTTTCGCCACCGGTCAAGGTACTGTCAAAAATATTTTCGGTGCCGGCCGAGCTCCCGTCTAAAATATTTTCGGTGCCGGCCGAGCCGCCGTCGAAAATATTTTCGGCACCGGTCGAGGTACTGTCGAAAATATTTTCAGGGCCGTCCGAGCCGCCGTTAAAAATATTTTCGATGCCGGCCGAGCTCCCGTGTAAAATATCTTCGGTGCCGGGCGAGCTCCCTTTGAAAATATTTTCGGCACCGGTCGAGGTCCTGTCGAAAATATTTTTGGGGCCATCCGAGCCCTCGTTAAAAATATTTTCGGTGCCGGCCGAGCTCCCATCGAAAATATTTTCGGGGCCGTCCGAGCTCCCATCGAAAATGTTTTTGGCGCCGTCCGAGATCCCAATGAAAATATTTTCGGAGCCGGCCGAGACCCCGTCGAATATATTTTCGGGGCCCTCCGAGCCTCCGTCGAATATATTTTCGGGGCCCTCCGAGCCTCCGTCGAAAACATTTTTGGCACCGGCCAACACGCCGTCGAAAATATTTTTGGTGCCGGCCGAGCCCTCGTTGAAAATATTTTCGGTGCCGGCCGAGCTCCCGTCGAAAATATTTTAGGCACCGGCCAACACGCTGTCGAAAATAATTTCTGCGCCGTTCACAGTCCCGTCGAAAATATTTTCGGCACCGGTTGAGGTCCCGTCGAAAATATTTTCGGGGCTGTCCGAGCTCCCGTCGAAAATATTTCTGACGCCGGACGAGCTTCCGTCGAAAATATTTTCGGCACCGGTCGAGGTACTGTCGAAAATATTTTCGGGGCCGTCCGAGCTGCCGTTGAAAATATTTTTGACGCCGGCGGAGCTTCCGTTGAAAATATTTTCGGTGCCGTCCGAGCTCCTGTCGAAAATATTTTGGGTGCCAGCCGAGCCTCCGTCGAAAATATTTTCGGTGCCAGCTGGGCCCCCGTCGAAAATATTTTTGGCACCGGCCAACACGCCGTCGAAAATATTTTCGGCGCCGTTCGCGGTCCCGTCGACAATATTTTCGGTGCCGGCCGAGCCGCCGTCGAAAATATTTTCTTCACCGGTTCAGGTCCTGTCGAAAATATTTTCGACGCCGGCCGAGCTGCCGTCAAAAATATTTTCGGTGCAGGCCGAGACGCCGTCGAAAATATTCTCGGCACCGGTCGAGGTACTGTCGAAAATATTTTCGGTGCCTGCCGAGCTCCCGTCGAAAATATTTTCGGTGCCGGCCGAGATCCTGTCGAAGATATTTTCGGTGCCGGCCGAGCCCCTGTTAAAAATATTTTCGGTGCCGGCCGAGATCCTGTCGAAAATATTGTCGGAGCCGGCCGAGCCGCCGTCGAAACTGTTTTCGGTGCCGGCCGAGCTCCCGTCGAAAATATTGTCGGAGCCGGCCGAGCCGCCGTCGAAACTGTTTTCGGTGCCGGCCGGCACCTTTTCGAAAATATTTCTGGTGCTGGCCGAGCTCCAGTCTAAAATATTTTCGGCACCGGCCGAGTCGCCGTCGAAAATATTTTCGGTGCTGGCCGAGCTCCAATTGAAAATATTTTCGGAGCCGGCCGAGCTCCCATCGAAAATATTTTCGGAGCCGGCTGAGCTGCCGTCGAAAATATTTTCGCCACTGGTGAAGGTACTGTCAAAAATATTTTCGGTGCCGGCCGAGGTCCCGTCTAAAATATTTTTGGTGCCGGCCGAGCCGCCGTCGAAAATATTTTCGGCACCTGTCGAGGTAATGTCGAAAATATTTTCGGGGCCGTCCGAGCCCTCGTTAAAAATATTTTCGGTGCCGGCCGAGCTCCCGTCTAAAATATTTTTGGTGCCGCCCGAGCCGCCGTCGAAAATATTTTCGGCACCGGTCGAGGTAATGTCGAAAATATTTTCGGGGCCATCCGAGCCCCCGTTAAAAATATTTTTGGTGCCGGCCGAGCTCCCGTCTAAAATATTTTCGGTGACGGACGAGCTCCCATCGAAAATATTGTCGGAGCCGACCGAGCCGACATCGAAACTATTTTCGGTGCCGGCCGAGCTCCCGTCGAAAATATTGTCGGAGCCGGCCGAGCCGCCGTCGAAACTATTTTCGGTGCCGGCCGGCACCTTTTCGAAAATATTTCTGGTGCCAGCCGAGCTCCAGTCTAAAATATTTTTGGCACCGGCCGAGTCGCCGTCGAAAATATTTTCGCCACGGGTCAAGGTACTCTCAAAAATATTTTCGGGGCCATCCGAGCTCCCATCGAAAATATTTTTGACGCCGGCGGAGCTTCCGTCGAAAATATTTTCGGTGCCAGCCGATATCCCGTCTAAAATATTTTCGGAGCCGGCCGAGACCCTGTCGAAAATATTTTCGGCGCCGTCCGAGCTCCCGTCGCAACTATTTTCGGGGCCGTCCGAGCCTCCGTTGAAAACATTTTGGCACCGGCCAACACGCCGTCGAAAATATTTTTGGTGCCGGCCGAGCCCCCATTGAAAATATTTTCGGCGCCGTTCGCGGTCCCGTCGAAAATATTTTCGGCACCGGTCGAGGTAGTGTCGAAAATATTTTCGGGGCCGTCCGAGCTCCCGTTGAAAATATTTTGGATGCCGGCCGAGACCCCGTCGAAAATATTTTCGGGGCCGTCCGAGCCTCCATCGAAAACATTTTTGGCACCGGCCAACACGCCGTCGAAAATATTTTCGGTGCCGTCTGAGAAACCGTCGAAAAAATTTTCGGAGCCGGCCGAGATCCCATCGAAAATATTTTCGGTGCCGGCCGAGATCCCGTCGAAAATATTTTAGGCACCGGCCAACACGCTGTCGAAAATATTTTTGGCGCCGTTCACGGTCCCGTCGAAAATATTTCTGATGCCGGACGAGCTTCCGTCGAAAATATGTTCGCTGCCGGCCGAGATCCTGTCGAAGACATTTTCGGTGCCGGCCGACCTCCCGTCGAAAATATTTTCGGCACCGGTCGAGGTACTGTCGAAAATATTTTCGGGGCCGTCCGAGCTGCCGTTGAAAATATTTTTGACGCCGGCGGAGCTTCCGTTGAAAATATTTTCGGTGCCGTCCGAGCTCCTGTCGAAAATATTTTGGATGCCAGCCGAGCCTCCGTCGAAAATATTTTCGGTGCCAGCTGGGCCCCCGTCGAAAATATTTTTGGCACCGGCCAACACGCCGTCGAAAATATTTTCGGCGCCGTTCGCGGTCCCGTCGAAAATATTTTCGGGGCCGGCCGAGCCGCCGTCGAAAATATTTCCTTCACCGGTTCAGGTCCTGTCGAAAATATTTTCGGAGCCGGTTGAGCTGCCGTCAAAAATATTTTCGGTGCAGGCCGAGACGCCGTCGAAAATATTCTCGGCACCGGTCGAGGTACTGTCGAAAATATTTTCGGGGCCGTCCGAGCTCCTGTCGAAAATATTTTGGATGCCAGCCGAGCCTCCGTCGAAAATATTTTCGGTGCCAGCTGGGCCCCCGTCGAAAATATTTTTGGCACCGGCCAACACACCGTTGAAAATATTTTCGGCGCCGTTCGCGGTCCCGTCGAAAATATTTTCGGCACCGGTCGAGGTACTGTCGAAAATATTTTCGGGGCCGTCCGAGCTCCCGTCGAAAATATTTTAGATGCCAGCCGAGCCTCCGTCGAGAATATTTTCGGTGCCAGCTGGGCCCCCGTCGAAAATATTTTTGGCACCGGCCAACACGCCGTCGAAAATATTTTCGGCGCCGGTCGAGGTACTGTTGAAAATATTTTCGGGGCCGTCCGAGCTCCCGTCGAAAATATTTCTGATGCCGGACGAGCTTCCGTCGAAAATATTTTCGGTGCCGGCCGAGATTCTGTCGAAGATATTTTCGGTGGTGGCCGAGCCGCCGTCGAAAATATTTTCGGCACCGGTCGAGGTAGTGTCGAAAATATTTTCGGGGCCGTCCGAGCTCCCGTTGAAAATATTTTGGATGCCGGCCGAGACCCCGTCGAAAATATTTTCGGGGCCGTCCGAGCCTCCATCGAAAACATTTTTGGCACCGGCCAACACGCCGTCGAAAATATTTTCGGTGCCGTCTGAGAAACCGTCGAAAATATTTTCGGAGCCGGCCGAGATCCCATCGAAAATATTTTCGGGGCCGTCCGAGATCCCGTCGAAAATATTTTGGACGCTGGCCGAGACCCCGTCGAAAAAATTTTCGACGCCGGCCAAGATCCCGTTGAAAATATTTTTGACGCCTGCCGAGCTTCCACCGAAAATATTTTCGGTGCCGGCCGAGTCCTGTCTTAAATATTTTCGGTGCCAGATGGGCCCCCCTCGAAAATATTTTCCGCACCGGTCAAGGTACTGTCAAAAATATTTTCGGTGCCGGCCGAGACCCCGTCGAAAATATTTTCGGTGCCGGCCGAGCTCCCGTCTAAAATATTTTCGGCACCGGACGAGGTACTGTCGAAAGTATTTTCGGGGCCATTCTAGCTCCCGTCGAAAATATTTTTGACGCCGGCCGAGCTTCTGTCGAAAATATTTTCGCTGCCAGCCGAGATCCCGTCGAAAATATTTTCGGAGCCGGCCGAGATCCCGTCGAAAATATTTTCAGAGCCGGCCAAGCCGCCTTCGAAAATATTTTAGGCACCGGCCGAGCCTCCATCGAAAATATTTTCGGTGCTAGATGAGACACCGACGAAAATATTTTCGGTGCCGGCCGGGCCCCCGTCTAAAATATTTTCGGTGCCGGTCAGAACCTTGTCGAAAATATTTTCGGTGCCGTCCGAGCTCCCGTCGAAAATATTTTCGGCGCCGTTCGAGGTCCCGTCGAAACTATTTTCGGGGCCGTCCGAGCCTCCGTCGAAAACATTTTGGCACCGGCCAACACGCCGGCGAAAATATTTTTGGTGCTGGCCGAGCCCCCGTTGAAAATATTTTCGGTGCCAGCCGAGCTCCAATCGAAAATATTTTCGGAGCCGGCCGAGCTCCCGTCGAAAGTATTTTCGGAGCCGGCTGAGCTGCCGTTGAAAATATTTTCGCCACCGGTCAAGGTACTGTCAAAAATATTTTCGGTGCCTGCCGAGCTCCCGTCGAAAATATTTTCGGTGCCGGCCGAGATCCTGTCGAAGATATTTTCGGTGCCGGCCGAGCCCCTGTTAAAAATATTTTCGGTGCCGGCCGAGATCCTGTCGAAGATATTTTCGGTGCCGGACGAGCTCTCATCGAAAATATTGTCGGAGCCGACCGAGCCGACATCGAAACTATTTTCGGTGCCGGCCGAGCTCCCGTCGAAAATATTGTCGGAGCCGGCCGAGCCGCCGTCGAAACTGTTTTCGGTGCCGGCCGGCACCTTTTCGAAAATATTTCTGGTGCTGGCCGAGCTCCAGTCTAAAATATTTTCGGCACCGGCCGAGTCGCCGTCGAAAATATTTTCGGTGCTGGCCGAGCTCCAATTGAAAATATTTTCGGAGCCGGCCGAGCTCCCATCGAAAATATTTTCGGAGCCGGCTGAGCTGCCGTCGAAAATATTTTCGCCACTGGTGAAGGTACTGTCAAAAATATTTTCGGTGCCGGCCGAGGTCCCGTCTAAAATATTTTTGGTGCCGGCCGAGCCGCCGTCGAAAATATTTTCGGCACCTGTCGAGGTACTGTCGAAAATATTTTCGGGGCCGTCCGAGCCCTCGTTAAAAATATTTTCGGTGCCGGCCGAGCTCCCGTCTAAAATATTTTCGGTGCCGGCCGAGATCCCGTTGAAAATATTTTCGGAGCCGGCCGAGACCCCGTCGAAAATATTTTTGGGGCCCTCCGAGCCGCCGTTGAAAACATTTTTGGCACCGGCCAATACGCCGTTGAAAATATTTTTGGTGCCGGCCGAGCCCCCGTTGAAAATATTTTCGGTGCCGGCCGAGCTGCAATCGAAAATATTTTTGGTGCCGGCCGAGCTCCCGTCGAAAATATTTTCGGAGCCGGCGGAGCTGCCGTTGAAAATATTTTCCGCACCGGTCAAGGTACTGTCAAAAATATTTTCGGTGCCGGCCGAGCTCCCATCTAAAATATTTTCGGTGCCGGCCGAGCTCCCATCGAAAATATTTTCGGCACCGGACGAGGTACTGTCGAAAGTATTTTCGGGGCCATTCGAGCTCCCGTCGAAAATATTTTTGACGCCGGCCGAGCTTCTGTCGAAAATATTTTCGCTGCCAGCCGAGATCCCGTCGAAAATATTTTCGGAGCCGGCCGAGCTCCCGTGTAAAATATCTTCGGTGCCGGGCGAGCTCCCTTTGAAAATATTTTCGGCACCGGTCGAGGTCCTGTCGAAAATATTTTCGGGGCCATCCGAGCCCTCGTTAAAAATATTTTCGGTGCCGGCCGAGCTCCCATCGAAAATATTTTCGGGGCCGTCCGAGCTCCCGTTGAAAATGTTTTTGGCGCCGTCCGAGATCCCAATGAAAATATTTTCGGAGCCGGCCGAGACCCCGTCGAATATATTTTCGGGGCCCTCCGAGCCTCCGTCGAAAACATTTTTGGCACCGGCCAACACGCCGTCGAAAATATTTTTGGTGCCGGCCGAGCCCTCGTTGAAAATATTTTCGGTGCCGGCCGAGCTCCCGTTGAAAATATTTTAGGCACCGGCCAACACGCTGTCGAAAATAATTTCTGCGCCGTTCACGGTCCCGTCGAAAATATTTTCGGCACCGGTTGAGGTCCCGTCGAAAATATTTTCGGGGCTGTCCGAGCTCCCGTCGAAAATATTTCTGACGCCGGACGAGCTTCCGTCGAAAATATTTTCGGTGCCGGCCGAGATCCTGTCGAAGACATTTTCGGTGCCGGCCGACCTCCTGTCGAAAATATTTTCGGCACCGGTCGAGGTACTGTCGAAAATATTTTCGGGGCCGTCCGAGCTGCCGTTGAAAATATTTTGGATGCCGGCCGAGACCCCGTCGAAAATATTTTCGGGGCCGTCCGAGCCTCCATCGAAAACATTTTTGGCACCGGCCAACACGCCGTCGAAAATATTTTCGGTGCCGTCTGAGAAACCGTCGAAAAAATTTTCGGAGCCGGCCGAGATCCCATCGAAAATATTTTCGGTGCCGGCCGAGATCCCGTCGAAAATATTTTAGGCACCGGCCAACACGCTGTCGAAAATATTTTTGGCGCCGTTCACGGTCCCGTCGAAAATATTTCTGATGCCGGACGAGCTTCCGTCGAAAATATGTTCGCTGCCGGCCGAGATCCTGTCGAAGACATTTTCGGTGCCGGCCGACCTCCCGTCGAAAATATTTTCGGCACCGGTCGAGGTACTGTCGAAAATATTTTCGGGGCCGTCCGAGCTGCCGTTGAAAATATTTTTGACGCCGGCGGAGCTTCCGTTGAAAATATTTTCGGTGCCGTCCGAGCTCCTGTCGAAAATATTTTGGATGCCAGCCGAGCCTCCGTCGAAAATATTTTCGGTGCCAGCTGGGCCCCCGTCGAAAATATTTTTGGCACCGGCCAACACGCCGTCGAAAATATTTTCGGCGCCGTTCGCGGTCCCGTCGAAAATATTTTCGGGGCCGGCCGAGCCGCCGTCGAAAATATTTCCTTCACCGGTTCAGGTCCTGTCGAAAATATTTTCGGAGCCGGTTGAGCTGCCGTCAAAAATATTTTCGGTGCAGGCCAAGACGCCGTCGAAAATATTCTCGGCACCGGTCGAGGTACTGTCGAAAATATTTTCGGGGCCGTCCGAGCTCCTGTCGAAAATATTTTGGATGCCAGCCGAGCCTCCGTCGAAAATATTTTCGGTGCCAGCTGGGCCCCCGTCGAAAATATTTTTGGCACCGGCCAACACGCCGTCGAAAATATTTTCGGCGCCGTTCGCGGTCCCGTCGAAAATATTTTCGGCACCGGTCGAGGTACTGTCGAAAATATTTTCGGGGCCGTCCGAGGTACTGTCGAAAATATTTTCGGGGCCGTCCGAGCTCCCGTCGAAAATATTTTCGGTGCCAGCTGGGCCCCCGTCGAAAATATTTTTGGCACCGGCCAACACGCCGTCGAAAATATTTTCGGCGCCGGTCGAGGTACTGTTGAAAATATTTTCGGGGCCGTCCGAGCTCCCGTCGAAAATATTTCTGACGCCGGACGAGCTTCCGTCGAAAATATTTTCGGTGCCGGCCGAGATTCTGTCGAAGATATTTTCGGTGGTGGCCGAGCCGCCGTCGAAAATATTTTCGGCACCGGTCGAGGTAGTGTCGAAAATATTTTCGGGGCCGTCCGAGCTCCCGTTGAAAATATTTTGGATGCCGGCCGAGACCCCGTCGAAAATATTTTCGGCACCGGTCGAGGTAGTGTCGAAAATATTTTCGGGGCTGTCCGAGCTCCCGTTGAAAATATTTTGGATGCCGGCCGAGACCCCGTCGAAAATATTTTCGGGGCCGTCCGAGCCTCCATCGAAAACATTTTTGGCACCGGCCAACACGCCGTCGAAAATATTTTCGGTGCCGTCTGAGAAACCGTCGAAAATATTTTCGGAGCCGGCCGAGATCCCATCGAAAATAGTTTCGGTGCCGTCCGAGATCCCGTCGAAAATATTTTGGACGCTGGCCGAGACCCCGTCGAAAAAATTTTCGACGCCGGCCAAGATCCCGTTGAAAATATTTTTGACGCCTGCCGAGCTTCCACCGAAAATATTTTCGGTGCCGGCCGAGTCCTGTCTTAAATATTTTCGGTGCCAGATGGGCCCCCCTCGAAAATATTTTCCGCACCGGTCAAGGTACTGTCAAAAATATTTTCGGTGCCGGCCGAGACCCCGTCGAAAATATTTTCGGTGCCGGCCGAGCTCCCGTCTAAAATATTTTCGGCACCGGACGAGGTACTGTCGAAAGTATTTTCGGGGCCATTCTAGCTCCCGTCGAAAATATTTTTGACGCCGGCCGAGCTTCTGTCGAAAATATTTTCGCTGCCAGCCGAGATCCCGTCGAAAATATTTTCAGAGCCGGCCAAGCCGCCTTCGAAAATATTTTAGGCACCGGCCGAGCCTCCATCGAAAATATTTTCGGTGCTAGATGAGACACCGACGAAAATATTTTCGGTGCCGGCCGGGCCCCCGTCTAAAATATTTTCGGTGCCGGTCAGAACCTTGTCGAAAATATTTTCGGTGCCGTCCGAGCTCCCGTCGAAAATATTTTCGGCGCCGTTCGAGGTCCCGTCGAAACTATTTTCGGGGCCGTCCGAGCCTCCGTCGAAAACATTTTGGCACCGGCCAACACGCCGGCGAAAATATTTTTGGTGCCGGCCGAGCCCCCGTTGAAAATATTTTCGGTGCCAGCCGAGCTCCAATCGAAAATATTTTCGGAGCCGGCCGAGCTCCCGTCGAAAGTATTTTCGGAGCCGGCTGAGCTGCCGTTGAAAATATTTTCGCCACCGGTCAAGGTACTGTCAAAAATATTTTCGGTGCCTGCCGAGCTCCCGTCTAAAATATTTTTGGTGCCGGCCGAGCCGCCGTCGAAAATATTTTCGGCACCTGTCGAGGTAATGTCGAAAATATTTTCGGGGCCGTCCGAGCCCTCGTTAAAAATATTTTCGGTGCCGGCCGAGCTCCCGTCTAAAATATTTTTGGTGCCGGCCGAGCCGCCGTCGAAAATATTTTCGGCACCGGTCGAGGTAATGTCGAAAATATTTTCGGGGCCATCCGAGCCCCCGTTAAAAATATTTTTGGTGCCGGCCGAGCTCCCGTCTAAAATATTTTCGGTGACGGACGAGCTCCCATCGAAAATATTGTCGGAGCCGACCGAGCCGACATCGAAACTATTTTCGGTGCCGGCCGAGCTCCCGTCGAAAATATTGTCGGAGCCGGCCGAGCCGCCGTCGAAACTATTTTCGGTGCCGGCCGGCACCTTTTCGAAAATATTTCTGGTGCCAGCCGAGCTCCAGTCTAAAATATTTTTGGCACCAGCCGAGTCGCCGTCGAAAATATTTTCGCCACGGGTCAAGGTACTCTCAAAAATATTTTCGGGGCCATCCGAGCTCCCATCGAAAATATTTTTGACGCCGGCGGAGCTTCCGTCGAAAATATTTTCGGTGCCAGCCGATATCCCGTCTAAAATATTTTCGGAGCCGGCCGAGACCCTGTCGAAAATATTTTCGCCACCGGTCGAGGTCCTCTCGAAAATATTTTCGGGGCCGTCCGAGCTCCCGTCGAAAATATTTTTGACGCCGGCCGAGCTTCCGTCGAAAATATTTTCGGTGCCGGCCGAGATCCCGTTGAAAATATTTTCGGAGCCGGCTGAGCTCCCGTCTGAAATATTTTCGGAGCCGGCAGAGCTGCCGTCGAAAATATTTTCGCCACGGGTCAAGGTACTGTCAAAAATATTTTCGGGGCCATCCGAGCTCCCATCGAAAATATTTTTGACGCCGGCGGAGCTTCCGTCGAAAATATTTTCGGTGCCAGCCGATATCCCGTCTAAAATATTTTCGGAGCCGGCCGAGACCCTGTCGAAAATATTTTCGGCGCCGTCCGAGCTCCCGTCGCAACTATTTTCGGGGCCGTCCGAGCCTCCGTTGAAAACATTTTGGCACCGGCCAACACGCCGTCGAAAATATTTTTGGTGCCGGCCGAGCCCCCGTTGAAAATATTTTCGGTGCCGGCCGAGCTGCCGTCGAAAATATTTTCGGAGCCGGCCGAGCTCCTGTCGAAAATATTTTCAGAGCCGGCCGAGAACCCGTCGAAAATATTTTCGGTGCCGGCCGAGATCCTGTCGAAGATATTTTCGGTGCCGGCCGAGATCCCGTCGAAAATATTTTAGGCACCGGCCGAGCCTCCATCGAAAATATTTTCGGTGCCAGATGAGACACCGACAAAAATATTTTCGGTGCCGGGCGGGCCCCCGTCTAAAATAATTTCGGTGCCGGTCAGAACCTTGTCGAAAATATTTTCGGGGCCGGCCGAGATACTGTCGAAGATATTTTCGGTGCCGGCCGAGCTCCCGTCGAAAATATTTTCGGAGCCGGCTGAGCTGCCGTCGAAAATATTTTCGCCACCGGTCGAGGTACTGTCAAAAATATTTTTGGTGCCATCTGAGCTCCCGTCGAAAATATTTTCGACGCCGGCCGAGCTTCCGTCGAAAATATTTTCGGTGCCGGCCGAGATCCCGTCGAAAATATTTTCGGAGCCGGCCGAGCCGCCGTCGAAAATATTTTAGGCACCGGCCGAGCTCCCGTCGAAAATATTTTCGGCGCCGGCCGAGGTCACGTCGAAACTATTTTCGGGGCCGTCCTGCCTCCGTCGAAAACATTTTGGCACCGGCCAACACGCCGTTGAAAATATTTTCGGTGCCGGCCGAGCTCCAATCGAAAATATTTTTGACGCCGGCCGAGCTTCCGTAGAAAACATTTTCGGTGCCGGCCGAGATCCCGTTGAAAATATTTTCGAAGCCGGCCGAGATCCCGTCGAAAATATTTTCGGAGCCGTCCGAGCTCCCGTTAAAAATATTTTCGGTGCCGGACGAGCTTCCGTGAAAAACATTTTTGGCACCGGCCAACACGCCGTCGAAAATATTTTTGGTGCCGGCCGAGCCCGCGTTGAAAATATTTTCGGTGCCGGCCAAGCTGCAATCGAAAATATTTTCGGAGCCGGTCGAGGTACTGTCGAAAATATTTTCGGCACCGGTCGGAGGTACTGTCGAAAATATTTTCGGGGCCGTCCGAGCTCCCGTCAAAAATATTTTCGGTGCCGGACGAGCTTCCGTCGAAAATATTTTCGGTGCCGGCCGAGATCCTGTCGAAGATATTTTCGGTGCCGGCCGAGCTCCCGTCGAAAATATTTTCGGCACCGGTCGAGGTACTGTCGAAAATATTTTCGGGTCCGTCCGAGCTACCATCGAAAATATTTTTGACACCAGCCGAGCTTCCGTCGAAAATACTTTCGGTGCCGGCCGAGATCCCATCGAAAATATTTTCGGTGCTGGCCGAGCTCCCGTCGAAAATATTTTCGGTGCCGGTCAGAACCTTGTCGAAAATATTTTCGGGGCCGCCCGAGCTCCCGTCGAAAATATTTTCGGAGCCGGCTGAGCTCCCGTCGAATATATTTTCGGGGCCCTCCGAGCCTCCGTCGAATATATTTTCGGGGCCCTCCGAGCCTCCGTCGAAAACATTTTTGGCACCGGCCAACACGCCGTCGAAAATATTTTTGGTGCCGGCCGAGCCCTCGTTGAAAATATTTTCGGTGCCGGCCGAGCTCCCGTCGAAAATATTTTAGGCACCGGCCAACACGCTGTCGAAAATAATTTCTGCGCCGTTCACAGTCCCGTCGAAAATATTTTCGGCACCGGTTGAGGTCCCGTCGAAAATATTTTCGGGGCTGTCCGAGCTCCCGTCGAAAATATTTCTGACGCCGGACGAGCTTCCGTCGAAAATATTTTCGGCACCGGTCGAGGTACTGTCGAAAATATTTTCGGGGCCGTCCGAGCTGCCGTTGAAAATATTTTTGACGCCGGCGGAGCTTCCGTTGAAAATATTTTCGGTGCCGTCCGAGCTCCTGTCGAAAATATTTTGGGTGCCAGCCGAGCCTCCGTCGAAAATATTTTCGGTGCCAGCTGGGCCCCCGTCGAAAATATTTTTGGCACCGGCCAACACGCCGTCGAAAATATTTTCGGCGCCGTTCGCGGTCCCGTCGACAATATTTTCGGTGCCGGCCGAGCCGCCGTCGAAAATATTTTCTTCACCGGTTCAGGTCCTGTCGAAAATATTTTCGACGCCGGCCGAGCTGCCGTCAAAAATATTTTCGGTGCAGGCCGAGACGCCGTCGAAAATATTCTCGGCACCGGTCGAGGTACTGTCGAAAATATTTTCGGGGCCGTCCGAGCTCCTGTCGAAAATATTTTGGATGCCAGCCGAGCCTCCGTCGAAAATATTTTCGGTGCCAGCTGGGCCCCCGTCGAAAATATTTTTGGCACCGGCCAACACGCCGTCGAAAATATTTTCGGCGCCGTTCTCGGTCCCGTCGAAAATATTTTCGGCACCGGTCGAGGTACTGTCGAAAATATTTTCGGGTCCGTCCGAGCTACCATCGAAAATATTTTTGACACCAGCCGAGCTTCCGTCGAAAATATTTTCGGTGCCGGCCGAGATCCCATCGAAAATATTTTCGGTGCTGGCCGAGCTCCCGTCGAAAATATTTTCGGTGCCGGTCAGAACCTTGTCGAAAATATTTTCGGGGCCGCCCGAGCTCCCGTCGAAAATATTTTCGGAGCCGGCTGAGCTCCCGTCGAATATATTTTCGGGGCCCTCCGAGCCTCCGTCGAAAACATTTTTGGCACCGGCCGAGCCGCCGTCGAAAATATTTTCGGGGCCGGCCGAGATCCCATCGAAAATATTTTCGGAGCCGTCCGAGCTCCCGTTAAAAATATTTTCGGTGCCGGCCGAGTTCCCGTCTAAAATATCTTCGGTGCCGGCCGAGCTCCCGTCGAAAATATTTTCGGCGCCGTTCGAGGTCCCGTCGAAACTATTTTCAGGGCCGTCCGAGCCTCCTTCGGAAATATTTTGGCACCGGACAACAGGCCGTCGAAAATATTTTTGGTGCCGGCCGAGCCCCCGTTGAAAATATTTTCGGTGCCGGCCGAGCTCCAATCGAAAATATTTTCGGAGCCGGCCGAGCTCCCGTCGAAAATATTTTCGGAGCCGGCTGAGCTCCCGTCGAAAATATTTTCGCCACCGGTCAAGGTACTGTCAAAAATATTTTCGGGGCCGGCCGAGCTCCCTTCTAAAATAATTTTGGTGCCGGCCGAGCTCCCATCGAAAATATTTTCGGCACCGGACGAGGTACTATCGAAAATATTTTCGGGGCCATCGGAGCTCCCGTCGAAAATATTTTTGACGCCGGCCGAGCCGCCGTCGAAAATATTTTCGGGGCCGGCCGAGATCCCGTCGAAAATATTTTCGGAGCCGTCCGAGCTCCCGTTAAAAATATTTTCGGTGCCGGCCGAGTTCCCGTCTAAAATAACTTCAGTGCCGGCCGAGCTCCCTTTGAAAATATTTTCGGCGCCGTTCGAGGTCCCGTCGAAACTATTTTCAGGGCCGTCCGAGCCTCCTTCGGAAATATTTTGGCACCGGCCAACACGCCGTCGAAAATATTTTTGGTGCCGGCCGAGCCCCCGTTGAAAATATTTTCGGTGCCGGCCGAGCTCCAATCGAAAATATTTTCGGAGCCGGCCGAGCTCCCATCGAAAATATTTTCGGAGCCGGCTGAGCTCCCGTCGAAAATATTTTCGCCACCGGTCAAGGTACTGTCAAAAATATTTTCGGTGCCGGCCGAGCTCCCGTCTAAAATATTTTCGGTGCCGGCCGAGCCGCCGTCGAAAATATTTTCGGCACCGGTCGAGGTACTGTCGAAAATATTTTCAGGGCCGTCCGAGCCGCCGTTAAAAATATTTTCGATGCCGGCCGAGCTCCCGTGTAAAATATCTTCGGTGCCGGGCGAGCTCCCTTTGAAAATATTTTCGGCACCGGTCGAGGTCCTGTCGAAAATATTTTTGGGGCCATCCGAGCCCTCGTTAAAAATATTTTCGGTGCCGGCCGAGCTCCCATCGAAAATATTTTCGGGGCCGTCCGAGCTCCCGTCGAAAATGTTTTTGGCGCCGTCCGAGATCCCAATGAAAATATTTTCGGAGCCGGCCGAGACCCCGTCGAATATATTTTCGGGGCCCTCCGAGCCTCCGTCGAATATATTTTCGGGGCCCTCCGAGCCTCCGTCGAAAACATTTTTGGCACCGGCCAACACGCCGTCGAAAATATTTTTGGTGCCGGCCGAGCCCTCGTTGAAAATATTTTCGGTGCCGGCCGAGCTCCCGTCGAAAATATTTTAGGCACCGGCCAACACGCTGTCGAAAATAATTTCTGCGCCGTTCACAGTCCCGTCGAAAATATTTTCGGCACCGGTTGAGGTCCCGTCGAAAATATTTTCGGGGCTGTCCGAGCTCCCGTCGAAAATATTTCTGACGCCGGACGAGCTTCCGTCGAAAATATTTTCGGCACCGGTCGAGGTACTGTCGAAAATATTTTCGGGGCCGTCCGAGCTGCCGTTGAAAATATTTTTGACGCCGGCGGAGCTTCCGTTGAAAATATTTTCGGTGCCGTCCGAGCTCCTGTCGAAAATATTTTGGGTGCCAGCCGAGCCTCCGTCGAAAATATTTTCGGTGCCAGCTGGGCCCCCGTCGAAAATATTTTTGGCACTGGCCAACACGCCGTCGAAAATATTTTCGGTGCCGGCCGAGATCCCGTCGACAATATTTTCGGTGCCGGCCGAGCCGCCGTCGAAAATATTTTCTTCACCGGTTCAGGTCCTGTCGAAAATATTTTCGACGCCGGCCGAGCTGCCGTCAAAAATATTTTCGGTGCAGGCCGAGACGCCGTCGAAAATATTCTCGGCACCGGTCGAGGTACTGTCGAAAATATTTTCGGGGCCGTCCGAGCTCCTGTCGAAAATATTTTGGATGCCAGACGAGCCTCCGTCGAAAATATTTTCGGTGCCAGCTGGGCCCCCGTCGAAAATATTTTTGGCACCGGCCAACACGCCGTCGAAAATATTTTCGGCGCCGTTCTCGGTCCCGTCGAAAATATTTTCGGCACCGGTCGAGGTACTGTCGAAAATATTTTCGGGGCCGTCCGAGCTCCTGTCGAAAATATTTTAGATGCCAGCCGAGCCTCCGTCGAGAATATTTTCGGTGCCAGCTGGGCCCCCGTCGAAAATATTTTTGGCACCGGCCAACACGCCGTCGAAAATATTTTCGGCGCCGTTCGCGGTCCCGTCGAAAATATTTTCGGCACCGGTCGAGGTACTGTCGAAAATATTTTCGGGGCTATCCGAGCTCCCGTCGAAAATATTTCTGACGCCGGACGAGCTTCCGTCGAAAATATTTTCGGTGCCGGCCGAGATCCTGTCGAAGATATTTTCGGTGGTGGCCGAGCCACCGTCGAAAATATTTTCGGCACCAGTCGAGGTACTGTCGAAAATATTTTCGGTGCCGGCCGAGATGCCGTCGAAAATATTTTCGGAGCTGGCCGAGCCGCCTTCGAAAATATTTTAGGCACCGGCCGAGCGTCCATCGAAAATATTTTCGGTGCCGGATGAGACACCGACAAAAATATTTTCGGTGCCGGCCGGGCCCCCGTCTAAAATATTTTCGGTGCCGGTCAGAACCTTGTCGAAAATATTTTCGGGGCCGGTAGAGCTCCCGTCGAAAATATTTTTGACGCCGGCCAAGCTTCCGTCGAAAATATTTTCGGTGCCGGCCGAGACCCCGTCGAAAATATTTTCGGGGCCGGTCGAGCTCCCGTCGAAAATATTTTTGACGCCGGCCAAGCCTCCGTCGAAAACATTTTTGGCACCGGCCAACACGCCGTCGAAAATATTTTCGGTGCCGTCTGAGAAACCGTCGAAAATATTTTCGGAGCCGGCCGAGATCCCATCGAAAATATTTTCGGGGCCGTCCGAGATCCCGTCGAAAATATTTTGGACGCCGGCCGAGACCCCGTCGAAAAAATTTTCGACGCCGGCCAAGATCCCGTTGAAAATATTTTTGACGCCTGCCGAGCTTCCATCGAAAATATTTTCGGTGCCGGCCGAGTCCTGTCTTAAATATTTTCGGTGCCAGACGGGCCCCCCTCGAAAATATTTTCAGTGCCGGCCGAGCCCCCATCGAAAATATTTTCGGCGCCGTTCGAGGTCCCGTCGAAAATATTTTCGGTGCCGGCCGAGACCCCGTCGAAAATATTTTCGGTGCCGGCCGAGATCCCGTCGAAAATATTGTCGGAGCCGGCCGAGCCGCCGTTGAAACTATTTTCGGTGCCGGCCTGGCCCCCGTCTAAAATATTTTCGGTGCCGGTCAGAACCTTGTCGAAAATATTTTTGGGGCCGGCCGAGCTCCCGTCGAAAATATTTTTGACGCCGGCCAAGCTTCCGTCGAAAATATTTTCAGTGCCGACCGAGACCCCGTCGAAAACATTTTCGGGGCCCTCCGAGCCGCCGTTGAAAACATTTTTGGCACCGGCCAATACGCCGTTGAAAATATTTTTGGTGCCGGCCGAGCCCCCGTTGAAAATATTTTCGGTGCCGGCCGAGCTGCAATCGAAAATATTTTTGGTGCCGGCCGAGCTCCCGTCAAAAATATTTTCGGAGCCGGCGGAGCTGCCGTTGAAAATATTTTCGCCACCGGTCAAGGTACTGTCAAAAATATTTTCGGTGCCGGCCGAGCTCCCATCTAAAATATTTTCGGTGCCGGCCGAGCTCCCATCGAAAATATTTTCGGCACCGGACGAGGTACTGTCGAAAGTATTTTCGGGGCCATTCGAGCTCCCGTCGAAAATATTTTTGACGCCGGCCGAGCTTCTGTCGAAAATATTTTCGCTGCCCGCCGAGATCCCGTCGAAAATATTTTCGATGCCGGCCGAGCTCCCGTGTAAAATATCTTCGGTGCCGGGCGAGCTCCCTTTGAAAATATTTTCGGCACCAGTCGAGGTCCTGTCGAAAATATTTTCGGGGCCATCCGAGCCCTCGTTAAAAATATTTTCGGTGCCGGCCGAGCTCCCATCGAAAATATTTTCGGGGCCGTCCGAGCTTCCGTTGAAAATATTTTCGGTGCCGTCCGAGATCCCAATGAAAATATTTTCGGAGACGGCCGAGACCCCGTCGAATATATTTTCGGGGCCCTCCGAGCCTCCGTCGAAAACATTTTTGGCAAAGGCCAACACGCCGTCAAAAATATTTTTGGTGCCGGCCGAGCCCTCGTTGAAAATATTTTCGGTGCCGGCCGAGCTCCCGTCGAAAATATTTCTGACGCCGGCCAAGCTTCCGTCGAAAATATTTTCGGTGCCGGCCGAGATCCCGTCGAAAATATTTTCGGAGCCGGCCGAGACCCCGTCGAAAATATTTTCGGGGCCGTCCGAGCTCCCGTCGAAAATATTTTGGACGCCGGCCGAGCTTCCATCGAAAATATTTTCGGTGCCGGCCGAGCTCCAATCGAAAATATTTTCAGAGCCGGCCGAGATCCCGTCAAAAATATTTTCGGCGCCGGCTGAGTCCCGTCTAAAATATTTTCGGTGCCAGGGGGGCCCCCGTCGAAAATTTTTTTCGTGCCGGCGGAGCCCCCATCGAAAATATTTTCGGCGCCGTTCGAGGTCCCGTCGAAAATATTTTCGGTGCCGGCCGAGCTCCCGTCGAAAATATTTTTGGTGCCGGCCGAGCTCCCGTCGAAAATATTGTCGGAGGCGGTCGAGCCGCCGTCGAAACTATTTTCGGTGCCGGCCGGGCCCCCGTCGAAAATATTTTCGGTGCCGGTCAGAAGCTTGTCGAAAAGATTTTCGGGGCCGTCCGAGCTCCCGTCGAAAATATTTTGACGCCGGCCGAGCTTCCGTCGAAAATATTTTCGGCACCGTTCGAGACCCCGTCGAAAACATTTTCGGGGCCGTCTGAGCCTCCGTCGAAAACATTTTTGGCACCGGCCAACACGCCGTCGAAAATATTTTCGGTGCCGGCCGAGCCCCCGTTAAAAATATCTTCGGCGCCGGACAAGCTCCCATCGAAAATATTTTCGGCACCGGTCGAGGTCCTGTCGAAAATATTTTCGGGGCCGTACGAGCTCCCTTCGAAAATATTTTTGACACCGGCCAAGCTTCCATCGAAAATATTTTCAGTGCCGGCCGAGCTCCAATCGAAAATATTTTCAGAGCCGGCCGAGCTCCCGTCGAAAATATTTTCGGAGCCAGCCGAGACCCTGTCGAAAATATTTTCGGTGCCGTCCGAGCTCCCATCGAAAATATTTTCGGCGCCGTTCGAGGTCCCGTCGAAACTATTTTCGGGGCCGTCCGAGCCTCTGTCGAAAACATTTTGGCACCGGCCAACACGCCGGCGAAAATATTTTTGGTGCTGGCCGAGCCCCCGTTGAAAATATTTTCGGTGCCGGCCGAGCTCCAATCGAAAATATTTTCGGAGCCGGCCGAGCTCCCGTCGAAAATATTTTCGGAGCCGGCTGAGCTGCCGTCGAAAATATTTTCGCCACCGGTCAAGGTACTGTCAAAAATATTTTCGGTGCCTGCCGAGCTCCCGTCGAAAATATTTTCGGTGCCGGCCGAGATCCTGTCGAAGATATTTTCGGTGCTGGCCGAGCCCCTGTTAAAAATATTTTCGGTGCCGGCCGAGATCCTGTCGAAGATATTTTCGGTGCCGGCCGAGCTACCATCGAAAATATTTTCGGCACCGGACGAGGTACTGTCGAAAATATTTTTGGTGCCGGCCGAGCCCCCGTTGAAAATATTTTCGGTGCCGGCCGAGCTCCAATCGAAAATATTTTCGGAGCCGGCCGAGCTCCCGTCGAAAATATTTTCTGAGCCGGCTGAGCTGCCGTCGAAAATATTTTCGCCACCGGTCAAGGTACTGTCGAAAATATTTTCGGGGCCGTCCGAGCCCCCGTTAAAAATATTTTCGGTGCCGGCCGAGCTCCCGTCGAAAATATTTTCTGCGCCGTTCACGGTCCCGTCGAAAATATTTTCGGCACCGGTCGAGGTCCTGTCGAAAATATTTTCAGGGCTGTCCGAGCTCCCGTCGAAAATATTTCTGACGCCGGCCGAGCTTCCGTTGAAAATATTTTCGGTGCCAGCCGAGATCCTGTCGAAGATATTTTCGGTGCCAGCCGAGTTCCCGTCGAAAATATTTTCGGCACCGGTCGAGGTAGTGTCGAAAATATTTTCGGAGCCGGTCGAGCTCCCGTCGAAAATATTTTCGGAGCCGGCTGAGCTGCCGTCGAAAATATTTTCGCCACCGGTCAAGGTACTGTCAAAAATATTTTCGGTGCCTGCCAAGCTCCCGTCAAAAATATTTTCGGTGCCGGCCGAGATCCTGTCGAAGATATTTTTGGTGCCGGCCGAGCCCCTGTTAAAAATATTTTCGGTGCCGGCCGAGATCCTGTCGAAGATATTTTCGGTGCCGGCCGAGCTCCAATCGAAAATATTTTTGACGCCGGACGAGGTACTGTCGAAAATATTTTCGGGGCCATCCGAGCTCCCGTCGAAAATATTTTTGACGCCGGCCGAGCTTCCATCGAAAATATTTTCGGTGCCGGCCGAGCCCCCGTTGAAAATATTTTCGGTGCCGGCCGAGCTCCAATCGAAAATATTTTCGGAGCCGGCCGAGCTCCCGTCGAAAATATTTTCGGAGCCGGCTGAGCTGCCGTCGAAAATATTTTCGCCACCGGTCAAGGTACTGTCAAAAATATTTTCGGTGCCGGCCGAGCTCCCGTCGAAAATATTTTCGGTGCCAGCTGAGCTGCCGTCGAAAATATTTTCTGCACCGGTCGAGGTACTGTCGAAAATATTTTCGGGGCCGTCCGAGCCCCCGTTAAAAATATTTTCGGTGCCGGCCGAGCTCCCGTCGAAAATATTTTCTGCGCCGTTCACGGTCCCGTCGAAAATATTTTCGGCACCGGTCGAGGTCCTGTCGAAAATATTTTCAGGGCCGTCCGAGCTCCCGTCGAAAATATTTCTGATGCCGGCCGAGCTTCCGTCGAAAATATTTTCGGAGCCAGCCGAGACCCTGTCGAAAATATTTTCGGTGCCGTCCGAGCTCCCGTCGAAAATATTTTCGGCGCCGTTCGAGGTCCCGTCGAAACTATTTTCGGGGCCGTCCGAGCCTCCGTCGAAAACATTTTTGGCACCGGCCAACACGCCGTCGAAAATATTTTTGGTGCCGGCCGAGCCCTCGTTGAAAATATTTTCGGTGCCGGCCGAGCTCCCGTTGAAAATATTTTAGGCACCGGCCAACACGCTGTCGAAAATAATTTCTGCGCCGTTCACGGTCCCGTCGAAAATATTTTCGGCACCGGTTGAGGTCCCGTCGAAAATATTTTCGGGGCTGTCCGAGCTCCCGTCGAAAATATTTCTGACGCCGGACGAGCTTCCGTCGAAAATATTTTCGGTGCCGGCCGAGATCCTGTCGAAGACATTTTCGGTGCCGGCCGACCTCCTGTCGAAAATATTTTCGGCACCGGTCGAGGTACTGTCGAAAATATTTTCGGGGCCGTCCGAGCTGCCGTTGAAAATATTTTGGATGCCGGCCGAGACCCCGTCGAAAATATTTTCGGGGCCGTCCGAGCCTCCGTCGAAAACATTTTTGGCACCGGCCAACACGCCGTCGAAAATATTTTCGGTGCCGTCTGAGAAACCGTCGAAAAAATTTTCGGAGCCGGCCGAGATCCCATCGAAAATATTTTCGGTGCCGGCCGAGATCCCGTCGAAAATATTTTAGGCACCGGCCAACACGCTGTCGAAAATATTTTTGGCGCCGTTCACGGTCCCGTCGAAAATATTTCTGATGCCGGACGAGCTTCCGTCGAAAATATGTTCGCTGCCGGCCGAGATCCTGTCGAAGACATTTTCGGTGCCGGCCGACCTCCCGTCGAAAATATTTTCGGCACTGGTCGAGGTACTGTCGAAAATATTTTCGGGGCCGTCCGAGCTGCCGTTGAAAATATTTTTGACGCCGGCGGAGCTTCCGTTGAAAATATTTTCGGTGCCGTCCGAGCTCCTGTCGAAAATATTTTGGATGCCAGCCGAGCCTCCGTCGAAAATATTTTCGGTGCCAGCTGGGCCCCCGTCGAAAATATTTTTGGCACCGGCCAACACGCCGTCGAAAATATTTTCGGCGCCGTTCGCGGTCCCGTCGAAAATATTTTCGGGGCCGGCCGAGCCGCCGTCGAAAATATTTCCTTCACCGGTTCAGGTCCTGTCGAAAATATTTTCGGAGCCGGTTGAGCTGCCGTCAAAAATATTTTCGGTGCAGGCCAAGACGCCGTCGAAAATATTCTCGGCACCGGTCGAGGTACTGTCGAAAATATTTTCGGGGCCGTCCGAGCTCCTGTCGAAAATATTTTGGATGCCAGCCGAGCCTCCGTCGAAAATATTTTCGGTGCCAGCTGGGCCCCCGTCGAAAATATTTTTGGCACCGGCCAACACACCGTCGAAAATATTTTCGGCGCCGTTCGCGGTCCCGTCGAAAATATTTTCGGCACCGGTCGAGGTACTGTCGAAAATATTTTCGGGGCCGTCCGAGCTCCCGTCGAAAATATTTTAGATGCCAGCCGAGCCTCCGTCGAGAATATTTTCGGTGCCAGCTGGGCCCCCGTCGAAAATATTTTTGGCACCGGCCAACACGCCGTCGAAAATATTTTCGGCGCCGGTCGAGGTACTGTTGAAAATATTTTCGGGGCCGTCCGAGCTCCCGTCGAAAATATTTCTGACGCCGGACGAGCTTCCGTCGAAAATATTTTCGGTGCCGGCCGAGATTCTGTCGAAGATATTTTCGGTGGTGGCCGAGCCGCCGTCGAAAATATTTTCGGCACCGGTCGAGGTAGTGTCGAAAATATTTTCGGGGCCGTCCGAGCTCCCGTTGAAAATATTTTGGATGCCGGCCGAGATCCCATCGAAAATATTTTCGGCACCGGTCGAGGTAGTGTCGAAAATATTTTCGGGGCCGTCCGAGCTCCCGTTGAAAATATTTTGGATGCCGGCCGAGACCCCGTCGAAAATATTTTCGGGGCCGTCCGAGCCTCCATCGAAAACATTTTTGGCACCGGCCAACACGCCGTCGAAAATATTTTCGGTGCCGTCTGAGAAACCGTCGAAAATAGTTTCGGGGCCGTCCGAGATCCCGTCGAAAATATTTTGGACGCTGGCCGAGACCCCGTCGAAAAAATTTTCGACGCCGGCCAAGATCCCGTTGAAAATATTTTTGACGCCTGCCGAGCTTCCACCGAAAATATTTTCGGTGCCGGCCGAGTCCTGTCTTAAATATTTTCGGTGCCAGATGGGCCCCCCTCGAAAATATTTTCCGCACCGGTCAAGGTACTGTCAAAAATATTTTCGGTGCCGGCCGAGACCCCGTCGAAAATATTTTCGGTGCCGGCCGAGCTCCCGTCTAAAATATTTTCGGCACCGGACGAGGTACTGTCGAAAGTATTTTCGGGGCCATTCTAGCTCCCGTCGAAAATATTTTTGACGCCGGCCGAGCTTCTGTCGAAAATATTTTCGCTGCCAGCCGAGATCCCGTCGAAAATATTTTCAGAGCCGGCCAAGCCGCCTTCGAAAATATTTTAGGCACCGGCCGAGCCTCCATCGAAAATATTTTCGGTGCTAGATGAGACACCGACGAAAATATTTTCGGTGCCGGCCGGGCCCCCGTCTAAAATATTTTCGGTGCCGGTCAGAACCTTGTCGAAAATATTTTCGGTGCCGTCCGAGCTCCCGTCGAAAATATTTTCGGCGCCGTTCGAGGTCCCGTCGAAACTATTTTCGGGGCCGTCCGAGCCTCCGTCGAAAACATTTTGGCACCGGCCAACACGCCGGCGAAAATATTTTTGGTGCCGGCCGAGCCCCCGTTGAAAATATTTTCGGTGCCAGCCGAGCTCCAATCGAAAATATTTTCGGAGCCGGCCGAGCTCCCGTCGAAAGTATTTTCGGAGCCGGCTGAGCTGCCGTCGAAAATATTTTCGCCACCGGTCAAGGTACTGTCAAAAATATTTTCGGTGCCTGCCGAGCTCCCGTCTAAAATATTTTTGGTGCCGGCCGAGCCGCCGTCGAAAATATTTTCGGCACCTGTCGAGGTAATGTCGAAAATATTTTCGGGGCCGTCCGAGCCCTCGTTAAAAATATTTTCGGTGCCGGCCGAGCTCCCGTCTAAAATATTTTTGGTGCCGGCCGAGCCGCCGTCGAAAATATTTTCGGCACCGGTCGAGGTAATGTCGAAAATATTTTCGGGGCCATCCGAGCCCCCGTTAAAAATATTTTTGGTGCCGGCCGAGCTCCCGTCTAAAATATTTTCGGTGACGGACGAGCTCCCATCGAAAATATTGTCGGAGCCGACCGAGCCGACATCGAAACTATTTTCGGTGCCGGCCGAGCTCCCGTCGAAAATATTGTCGGAGCCGGCCGAGCCGCCGTCGAAACTATTTTCGGTGCCGGCCGGCACCTTTTCGAAAATATTTCTGGTGCCAGCCGAGCTCCAGTCTAAAATATTTTTGGCACCGGCCGAGTCGCCGTCGAAAATATTTTCGCCACGGGTCAAGGTACTCTCAAAAATATTTTCGGGGCCATCCGAGCTCCCATCGAAAATATTTTTGACGCCGGCGGAGCTTCCGTCGAAAATATTTTCGGTGCCAGCCGATATCCCGTCTAAAATATTTTCGGAGCCGGCCGAGACCCTGTCGAAAATATTTTCGCCACCGGTCGAGGTCCTCTCGAAAATATTTTCGGGGCCGTCCGAGCTCCCGTCGAAAATATTTTTGACGCCGGCCGAGCTTCCGTCGAAAATATTTTCGGTGCCGGCCGAGATCCCGTTGAAAATATTTTCGGAGCCGGCTGAGCTCCCGTCTGAAATATTTTCGGAGCCGGCAGAGCTGCCGTCGAAAATATTTTCGCCACGGGTCAAGGTACTGTCAAAAATATTTTCGGGGCCATCCGAGCTCCCATCGAAAATATTTTTGACGCCGGCGGAGCTTCCGTCGAAAATATTTTCGGTGCCAGCCGATATCCCGTCTAAAATATTTTCGGAGCCGGCCGAGACCCTGTCGAAAATATTTTCGGCGCCGTCCGAGCTCCCGTCGCAACTATTTTCGGGGCCGTCCGAGCCTCCGTTGAAAACATTTTGGCACCGGCCAACACGCCGTCGAAAATATTTTTGGTGCCGGCCGAGCCCCCGTTGAAAATATTTTTGGTGCCGGCCGAGCTGCCGTCGAAAATATTTTCGGAGCCGGCCGAGCTCCTGTCGAAAATATTTTCGGAGCCGGCCGAGAACCCGTCGAAAATATTTTCGGTGCCGGCCGAGATCCTGTCGAAGATATTTTCGGTGCCGGCCGAGATCCCGTCGAAAATATTTTAGGCACCGGCCGAGCCTCCATCGAAAATATTTTCGGTGCCAGATGAGACACCGACAAAAATATTTTCGGTGCCGGGCGGGCCCCCGTCTAAAATAATTTCGGTGCCGGTCAGAACCTTGTCGAAAATATTTTCGGGGCCGGCCGAGATACTGTCGAAGATATTTTCGGTGCCGGCCGAGCTCCCGTCGAAAATATTTTCGGAGCCGGCTGAGCTGCCGTCGAAAATATTTTCGCCACCGGTCGAGGTACTGTCAAAAATATTTTTGGTGCCATCTGAGCTCCCGTCGAAAATATTTTCGACGCCGGCCGAGCTTCCGTCGAAAATATTTTCGGTGCCGGCCGAGATCCCGTCGAAAATATTTTCGGAGCCGGCCGAGCCGCCGTCGAAAATATTTTAGGCACCGGCCGAGCTCCCGTCGAAAATATTTTCGGCGCCGGCCGAGGTCACGTCGAAACTATTTTCGGGGCCGTCCTGCCTCCGTCGAAAACATTTTGGCACCGGCCAACACGCCGTTGAAAATATTTTCGGTGCCGGCCGAGCTCCAATCGAAAATATTTTTGACGCCGGCCGAGCTTCCGTAGAAAACATTTTCGGTGCCGGCCGAGATCCCGTTGAAAATATTTTCGGAGCCGGCCGAGATCCCGTCGAAAATATTTTCGGAGCCGTCCGAGCTCCCGTTAAAAATATTTTCGGTGCCGGACGAGCTTCCGTGAAAAACATTTTTGGCACCGGCCAACACGCCGTCGAAAATATTTTTGGTGCCGGCCGAGCCCGCGTTGAAAATATTTTCGGTGCCGGCCAAGCTGCAATCGAAAATATTTTCGGAGCCGGTCGAGGTACTGTCGAAAATATTTTCGGCACCGGTCGGAGGTACTGTCGAAAATATTTTCGGGGCCGTCCGAGCTCCCGTCAAAAATATTTTCGGTGCCGGACGAGCTTCCGTCGAAAATATTTTCGGTGCCGGCCGAGATCCTGTCGAAGATATTTTCGGTGCCGGCCGAGCTCCCGTCGAAAATATTTTCGGCACCGGTCGAGGTACTGTCGAAAATATTTTCGGGTCCGTCCGAGCTACCATCGAAAATATTTTTGACACCAGCCGAGCTTCCGTCGAAAATACTTTCGGTGCCGGCCGAGATCCCATCGAAAATATTTTCGGTGCTGGCCGAGCTCCCGTCGAAAATATTTTCGGTGCCGGTCAGAACCTTGTCGAAAATATTTTCGGGGCCGCCCGAGCTCCCGTCGAAAATATTTTCGGAGCCGGCTGAGCTCCCGTCGAATATATTTTCGGGGCCCTCCGAGCCTCCGTCGAATATATTTTCGGGGCCCTCCGAGCCTCCGTCGAAAACATTTTTGGCACCGGCCAACACGCCGTCGAAAATATTTTTGGTGCCGGCCGAGCCCTCGTTGAAAATATTTTCGGTGCCGGCCGAGCTCCCGTCGAAAATATTTTAGGCACCGGCCAACACGCTGTCGAAAATAATTTCTGCGCCGTTCACAGTCCCGTCGAAAATATTTTCGGCACCGGTTGAGGTCCCGTCGAAAATATTTTCGGGGCTGTCCGAGCTCCCGTCGAAAATATTTCTGACGCCGGACGAGCTTCCGTCGAAAATATTTTCGGCACCGGTCGAGGTACTGTCGAAAATATTTTCGGGGCCGTCCGAGCTGCCGTTGAAAATATTTTTGACGCCGGCGGAGCTTCCGTTGAAAATATTTTCGGTGCCGTCCGAGCTCCTGTCGAAAATATTTTGGGTGCCAGCCGAGCCTCCGTCGAAAATATTTTCGGTGCCAGCTGGGCCCCCGTCGAAAATATTTTTGGCACCGGCCAACACGCCGTCGAAAATATTTTCGGCGCCGTTCGCGGTCCCGTCGACAATATTTTCGGTGCCGGCCGAGCCACCGTCGAAAATATTTTCTTCACCGGTTCAGGTCCTGTCGAAAATATTTTCGACGCCGGCCGAGCTGCCGTCAAAAATATTTTCGGTGCAGGCCGAGACGCCGTCGAAAATATTCTCGGCACCGGTCGAGGTACTGTCGAAAATATTTTCGGGGCCGTCCGAGCTCCTGTCGAAAATATTTTGGATGCCAGACGAGCCTCCGTCGAAAATATTTTCGGTGCCAGCTGGGCCCCCGTCGAAAATATTTTTGGCACCGGCCAACACGCCGTCGAAAATATTTTCGGCGCCGTTCTCGGTCCCGTCGAAAATATTTTCGGCACCGGTCGAGGTACTGTCGAAAATATTTTCGGGTCCGTCCGAGCTACCATCGAAAATATTTTTGACACCAGCCGAGCTTCCGTCGAAAATATTTTCGGTGCCGGCCGAGATCCCATCGAAAATATTTTCGGTGCTGGCCGAGCTCCCGTCGAAAATATTTTCGGTGCCGGTCAGAACCTTGTCGAAAATATTTTCGGGGCCGCCCGAGCTCCCGTCGAAAATATTTTCGGAGCCGGCTGAGCTCCCGTCGAATATATTTTCGGGGCCCTCCGAGCCTCCGTCGAAAACATTTTTGGCACCGGCCGAGCCGCCGTCGAAAATATTTTCGGGGCCGGCCGAGATCCCATCGAAAATATTTTCGGAGCCGACCGAGCCGACATCGAAACTATTTTCGGTGCCGGCCGAGCTCCCGTCGAAAATATTGTCGGAGCCGGCCGAGCCGCCGTCGAAACTATTTTCGGTGCCGGCCGGCACCTTTTCGAAAATATTTCTGGTGCCAGCCGAGCTCCAGTCTAAAATATTTTTGGCACCGGCCGAGTCGCCGTCGAAAATATTTTCGCCACGGGTCAAGGTACTCTCAAAAATATTTTCGGGGCCATCCGAGCTCCCATCGAAAATATTTTTGACGCCGGCGGAGCTTCCGTCGAAAATATTTTCGGTGCCAGCCGATATCCCGTCTAAAATATTTTCGGAGCCGGCCGAGACCCTGTCGAAAATATTTTCGCCACCGGTCGAGGTCCTCTCGAAAATATTTTCGGGGCCGTCCGAGCTCCCGTCGAAAATATTTTTGACGCCGGCCGAGCTTCCGTCGAAAATATTTTCGGTGCCGGCCGAGATCCCGTTGAAAATATTTTCGGAGCCGGCTGAGCTCCCGTCTGAAATATTTTCGGAGCCGGCAGAGCTGCCGTCGAAAATATTTTCGCCACGGGTCAAGGTACTGTCAAAAATATTTTCGGGGCCATCCGAGCTCCCATCGAAAATATTTTTGACGCCGGCGGAGCTTCCGTCGAAAATATTTTCGGTGCCAGCCGATATCCCGTCTAAAATATTTTCGGAGCCGGCCGAGACCCTGTCGAAAATATTTTCGGCGCCGTCCGAGCTCCCGTCGCAACTATTTTCGGGGCCGTCCGAGCCTCCGTTGAAAACATTTTGGCACCGGCCAACACGCCGTCGAAAATATTTTTGGTGCCGGCCGAGCCCCCGTTGAAAATATTTTTGGTGCCGGCCGAGCTGCCGTCGAAAATATTTTCGGAGCCGGCCGAGCTCCTGTCGAAAATATTTTCGGAGCCGGCCGAGAACCCGTCGAAAATATTTTCGGTGCCGGCCGAGATCCTGTCGAAGATATTTTCGGTGCCGGCCGAGATCCCGTCGAAAATATTTTAGGCACCGGCCGAGCCTCCATCGAAAATATTTTCGGTGCCAGATGAGACACCGACAAAAATATTTTCGGTGCCGGGCGGGCCCCCGTCTAAAATAATTTCGGTGCCGGTCAGAACCTTGTCGAAAATATTTTCGGGGCCGGCCGAGATACTGTCGAAGATATTTTCGGTGCCGGCCGAGCTCCCGTCGAAAATATTTTCGGAGCCGGCTGAGCTGCCGTCGAAAATATTTTCGCCACCGGTCGAGGTACTGTCAAAAATATTTTTGGTGCCATCTGAGCTCCCGTCGAAAATATTTTCGACGCCGGCCGAGCTTCCGTCGAAAATATTTTCGGTGCCGGCCGAGATCCCGTCGAAAATATTTTCGGAGCCGGCCGAGCCGCCGTCGAAAATATTTTAGGCACCGGCCGAGCTCCCGTCGAAAATATTTTCGGCGCCGGCCGAGGTCACGTCGAAACTATTTTCGGGGCCGTCCTGCCTCCGTCGAAAACATTTTGGCACCGGCCAACACGCCGTTGAAAATATTTTCGGTGCCGGCCGAGCTCCAATCGAAAATATTTTTGACGCCGGCCGAGCTTCCGTAGAAAACATTTTCGGTGCCGGCCGAGATCCCGTTGAAAATATTTTCGGAGCCGGCCGAGATCCCGTCGAAAATATTTTCGGAGCCGTCCGAGCTCCCGTTAAAAATATTTTCGGTGCCGGACGAGCTTCCGTGAAAAACATTTTTGGCACCGGCCAACACGCCGTCGAAAATATTTTTGGTGCCGGCCGAGCCCGCGTTGAAAATATTTTCGGTGCCGGCCAAGCTGCAATCGAAAATATTTTCGGAGCCGGTCGAGGTACTGTCGAAAATATTTTCGGCACCGGTCGGAGGTACTGTCGAAAATATTTTCGGGGCCGTCCGAGCTCCCGTCAAAAATATTTTCGGTGCCGGACGAGCTTCCGTCGAAAATATTTTCGGTGCCGGCCGAGATCCTGTCGAAGATATTTTCGGTGCCGGCCGAGCTCCCGTCGAAAATATTTTCGGCACCGGTCGAGGTACTGTCGAAAATATTTTCGGGTCCGTCCGAGCTACCATCGAAAATATTTTTGACACCAGCCGAGCTTCCGTCGAAAATACTTTCGGTGCCGGCCGAGATCCCATCGAAAATATTTTCGGTGCTGGCCGAGCTCCCGTCGAAAATATTTTCGGTGCCGGTCAGAACCTTGTCGAAAATATTTTCGGGGCCGCCCGAGCTCCCGTCGAAAATATTTTCGGAGCCGGCTGAGCTCCCGTCGAATATATTTTCGGGGCCCTCCGAGCCTCCGTCGAATATATTTTCGGGGCCCTCCGAGCCTCCGTCGAAAACATTTTTGGCACCGGCCAACACGCCGTCGAAAATATTTTTGGTGCCGGCCGAGCCCTCGTTGAAAATATTTTCGGTGCCGGCCGAGCTCCCGTCGAAAATATTTTAGGCACCGGCCAACACGCTGTCGAAAATAATTTCTGCGCCGTTCACAGTCCCGTCGAAAATATTTTCGGCACCGGTTGAGGTCCCGTCGAAAATATTTTCGGGGCTGTCCGAGCTCCCGTCGAAAATATTTCTGACGCCGGACGAGCTTCCGTCGAAAATATTTTCGGCACCGGTCGAGGTACTGTCGAAAATATTTTCGGGGCCGTCCGAGCTGCCGTTGAAAATATTTTTGACGCCGGCGGAGCTTCCGTTGAAAATATTTTCGGTGCCGTCCGAGCTCCTGTCGAAAATATTTTGGGTGCCAGCCGAGCCTCCGTCGAAAATATTTTCGGTGCCAGCTGGGCCCCCGTCGAAAATATTTTTGGCACCGGCCAACACGCCGTCGAAAATATTTTCGGCGCCGTTCGCGGTCCCGTCGACAATATTTTCGGTGCCGGCCGAGCCGCCGTCGAAAATATTTTCTTCACCGGTTCAGGTCCTGTCGAAAATATTTTCGACGCCGGCCGAGCTGCCGTCAAAAATATTTTCGGTGCAGGCCGAGACGCCGTCGAAAATATTCTCGGCACCGGTCGAGGTACTGTCGAAAATATTTTCGGGGCCGTCCGAGCTCCTGTCGAAAATATTTTGGATGCCAGACGAGCCTCCGTCGAAAATATTTTCGGTGCCAGCTGGGCCCCCGTCGAAAATATTTTTGGCACCGGCCAACACGCCGTCGAAAATATTTTCGGCGCCGTTCTCGGTCCCGTCGAAAATATTTTCGGCACCGGTCGAGGTACTGTCGAAAATATTTTCGGGTCCGTCCGAGCTACCATCGAAAATATTTTTGACACCAGCCGAGCTTCCGTCGAAAATATTTTCGGTGCCGGCCGAGATCCCATCGAAAATATTTTCGGTGCTGGCCGAGCTCCCGTCGAAAATATTTTCGGTGCCGGTCAGAACCTTGTCGAAAATATTTTCGGGGCCGCCCGAGCTCCCGTCGAAAATATTTTCGGAGCCGGCTGAGCTCCCGTCGAATATATTTTCGGGGCCCTCCGAGCCTCCGTCGAAAACATTTTTGGCACCGGCCGAGCCGCCGTCGAAAATATTTTCGGGGCCGGCCGAGATCCCATCGAAAATATTTTCGGAGCCGTCCGAGCTCCCGTTAAAAATATTTTCGGTGCCGGCCGAGTTCCCGTCTAAAATATCTTCGGTGCCGGCCGAGCTCCCTTTGAAAATATTTTCGGCGCCGTTCGAGGTCCCGTCGAAACTATTTTCAGGGCCGTCCGAGCCTCCTTCGGAAATATTTTGGCACCGGCCAACACGCCGTCGAAAATATTTTTGGTGCCGGCCGAGCCCCCGTTGAAAATATTTTCGGTGCCGGCTGAGCTCCAATCGAAAATATTTTCGGAGCCGGCCGAGCTCCCGTCGAAAATATTTTCGGAGCCGGCTGAGCTCCCGTCGAAAATATTTTCGCCACCGGTCAAGGTACTGTCAAAAATATTTTCGGGGCCGGCCGAGCTCCCTTCTAAAATAATTTTGGTGCCGGCCGAGCTCCCATCGAAAATATTTTCGGCACCGGACGAGGTACTATCGAAAATATTTTCGGGGCCATCGGAGCTCCCGTCGAAAATATTTTTGACGCCGGCCGAGCCACCGTCGAAAATATTTTCGGGGCCGGCCGAGATCCCGTCGAAAATATTTTCGGAGCCGTCCGAGCTCCCGTTAAAAATATTTTCGGTGCCGGCCGAGTTCCCGTCTAAAATATCTTCAGTGCCGGCCGAGCTCCCTTTGAAAATATTTTCAGCGCCGTTCGAGGTCCCGTCGAAACTATTTTCAGGGCCGTCCGAGCCTCCTTCGGAAATATTTTGGCACCGGCCAACACGCCGTCGAAAATATTTTTGGTGCCGGCCGAGCCCCCGTTGAAAATATTTTCGGTGCCGGCCGAGCTCCAATCGAAAATATTTTCGGAGCCGGCCGAGCTCCCGTCGAAAATATTTTCGGAGCCGGCTGAGCTCCCGTCGAAAATATTTTCGCCACCGGTCAAGGTACTGTCAAAAATATTTTCGGTGCCGGCCGAGCTCCCGTCTAAAATATTTTCGGTGCCGGCCGAGCCGCCGTCGAAAATATTTTCGGCACCGGTCGAGGTACTGTCGAAAATATTTTCAGGGCCGTCCGAGATCCCGTTGAAAATATTTTCGGAGCCGGCCGAGACCCCGTCGAATATATTTTCGGGGCCCACAGAGCCTCCGTCGAAAACATTTTTGGCACTGGCCATCTTGCCATCGAAAATATTTTTGGTGCCGGCCGAGCCCCCGTTGAAAATATTTTCGGTGCCGGCCGAGCTCCAATCGAAAATATTTTCGGAGCCGGCTGAGCTGCCGTCGAAAATATTTTCACCACTGGTGAAGGTACTGTCAAAAATATTTTCGGTGCCGGCCGAGCCCCCGTCGAAAATATTTTCGGCACCGGTCGAGGTCCTGTCGAAAATATTTTCGGGGCTGTCCGAGCCCCCGTTAAAAACATTTTCGGTGCCGGCCGAGCTCCCATCGAAAATATTTTCGGGGCCGTCCGAGCTCCCGTCGAAAATATTTTCGACGCCGGCCGAGCTTCCGTCGAATTTATTTTCGGTGCCGGCCGAGATCCTGTCGAAAATATTTTTGACGCCGTCTGAGAACCCATCGAAACTATTTTCAGGACCGTCCGAGCTCCCGTCGAAAATTTTTTCGGCGCCGTTCGCGGTCCCGTTGAAACTGTTTTCGGGGCCGTCCGAGCCTCCGTCGAAAACATTTTTGGCACCGGCCATCTTGCCGTCAAAAATATTTTTGGTGCCGGCCGAGCCCCCGTTGAAAATATTTTCGGTGCCGGCCGAGCTCCAATCGAAAATATTTTTGGAGCTGGCTGAGCTCCCGTCGAAAATATTTTCGGAGCCGGCTGAGCTGCCGTCGAAAATATTTTCTGCACCGGTCGAGGTACTCTCAAAAATGTTTTCGGTGCCGGCCGAGCTCCCGTCGAAAATATTTTCGGCACCGGTCGAGGTCCTGTCGAAAATATTTTCGGGGCTGTCTGAGCCCCCGTTAAAAACATTTTCGGTGCCGGCCGAGCTCCCATCGAAAATATTTTCGGGGCCGTCCGAGCTCCCGTCGAAAATATTTTCGACGCCGGCCGAGCTTCCGTCGAATTTATTTTCGGTGCCGGCCGAGACCCCGTCGAAAATATTTTCGGTGCTGGCCGAGCTCCAATCGAAAATATTTTCGGAGCCGGCCGAGCTCCCATCGAAAATATTTTCGGAGCCGGCTGAGCTGCCGTCGAAAATATTTTCACCACTGGTGAAGGTACTTTCAAAAATATTTTCGGTGCTGGCCGAGCTCCCGTCTAAAATATTTTTGGTGCCGGCCGAGCCGCCGTTGAAAATATTTTCGGCACCGGTCGAGCTAATGTTGAAAATATTTTCGGGGCCGTGCGAGCCCCCGTTAAAAATATTTTCGGTGCCGGCCGAGCTCCCATCGAAAATATTTTCGGTGCCGGACGAGCTCCCATCGAAAATATTGTCGGAGCCAACCGAGCCGACATCGAAACTATTTTCGGTGCCGGCCGAGCTCCCGTCGAAAATATTGTCGGAGCCGGCCGAGACGCCGTCAAAACTATTTTCGGTGCCGGCCGGCACCTTTTCGAAAATATTTCTGGTGCCGGCCGAGCTCCAGTCTAAAATATTTTCGGCACCGGCCGAGTTGCCGTCGAAAATATTTTCGGCACTGGTCGAGGTACTGTCGAAAATATTTTCGGCACTGGTCGAGGTACTGTCGAAAATATTTTCGGGGCTGTCCGAGCCCCCGTTAAAAATATCTTCGGTGCCGGCCGAGATCCCGTCTAAAATATTTTCGGCGCCGGTCAAGGTAGTGTCGAAAATATTTTCGGAGCCGGCCGAGCTCCCGTCGAAAATATTTTCGGAACCGGCTGAGCTTCCGTCGAAAATATTTTCACCACCGGTCGAGGTACTGTCAAAAATTTTTTCGGAGCCGGCTGAGATCCCGTCGAAAATATTTTCGGAGCCGGCCGAGCCGCCTTCGAAAATATTTTAGGCACCGGCCGAGCGTCCATCGAAAATATTTTCGGTGCCGGATGAGACACCGACAAAAATATTTTCGGTGCCGGCCGGGCCCCCATCTAAAATATTTTCGGTGCCGGTCAGAACCTTGTCGAAAATATTTTCGGGCCCGGACGAGCTCCCGTCGAAAATATTTTTGATGCCGGCCAAGCTTCCGTCGAAAATATTTTCGGTGCCGGCCGAGACCCCGTCGAAAATATTTTCGGGGCCGTCCGAGCTCCCATCGAAAATATTTTCGGAGCCGGCCGAGACCCTGTCGAAAATATTTTTGGGGCCGTCCGAGCTCCCGTCGAAAATATTTTCGGCGCCGTTCGAGGTCCCGTCGAAACTATTTTCGGGGCCGTCCGAGCCTCTGTCGAAAACATTTTGGCACCGGCCAACACGCCGTCGAAAATATTTTTGGTGCCGGCCGAGCCCCCATCTAAAATATTTTCGGTGCCGGCCGAGCTCCAATTGAAAATATTTTTGGAGCCGGCCGAGCTCCCGTCGAAAATATTTTTGGTGCCGGCCGAGCCCCCGTCGAAAATATTTTTGGCACCGGTCAAGGTACTGTCGAAAATATTTTCGGGGCCATCCGAGCTCCCGTCGAAAATATTTTCGGAGCCGGCTGAGCTGCCGTCGAAAATATTTTCGCCACCGGTCGAGGTACTCTCAAAAATATTTTCGGTGCCGGCCGAGCTCCCGTCGAAAATATTTTCGGCACCGGTCGAGGTCCTGTCGAAAATATTTTCGGGGCTGTCTGAGCCCCCGTTAAAAACATTTTCGGTGCCGGCCGAGCTCCCATCGAAAATATTTTCGGGGCCGTCCGAGCTCCCGTCGAAAATATTTTCGGCGCCGGCCGAGCTTCCGTCGAATTTATTTTCGGTGCCGGCCGAGACCCCGTCGAAAATATTTTCGGTGCTGGCCGAGCTCCAATCGAAAATATTTTCGGAGCCGGCCGAGCTCCCATCGAAAATATTTTCGGAGCCGGCTGAGCTGCCGTCGAAAATATTTTCACCACTGGTGAAGGTACTTTCAAAAATATTTTCGGTGCTGGCCGAGCTCCCGTCTAAAATATTTTTGGTGCCGGCCGAGCCGCCGTCGAAAATATTTTCGGCACCGGTCGAGCTAATGTCGAAAATATTTTCGGGGCCGTGCGAGCCCCCGTTAAAAATATTTTCGGTGCCGGCCGAGCTCCCATCGAAAATATTTTCGGTGCCGGATGAGCTCCCATCGAAAATATTGTCGGAGCCAACCGAGCCGACATCGAAACTATTTTCGGTGCCGGCCGAGCTCCCGTCGAAAATATTGTCGGAGCCGGCCGAGACGCCGTCAAAACTATTTTCGGTGCCGGCCGGCACCTTTTCGAAAATATTTCTGGTGCCGGCCGAGCTCCAGTCTAAAATATTTTCGGCACCGGCCGAGTTGCCGTCGAAAATATTTTCGGCACTGGTCGAGGTACTGTCGAAAATATTTTCGGGGCTGTCCGAGCCCCCGTTAAAAATATTTTCGGTGCCGGCCGAGCTCCCGTCTAAAATATTTTCGGCGCCGGTCAAGGTAGTGTCGAAAATATTTTCGGAGCCGGCCGAGCTTCCGTCGAAAATATTTTCACCACCGGTCGAGGTACTGTCAAAAATTTTTTCGGAGCCGGCTGAGATCCCGTCGAAAATAATTTCAGAGCCGGCCGAGCCGCCTTCGAAAATATTTTAGGCACCGGCCGAGCGTCCATCGAAAATATTTTCGGTGCCGGATGAGACAGCGACAAAAATATTTTCGGTGCCGGCCGGGCCCCCGTCTAAAATATTTTCGGTGCCGGTCAGAACCTTGTCGAAAATATTTTCGGGCCCGGACTAGCTCCCGTCGAAAATATTTTTGATGCCGGCCAAGCTTCCGTCGAAAATATTTTCGGTGCCGGCCGAGACCCCGTCGAAAATATTTTCGGGGCCGTCCGAGCTCCCGTCGAAAATATTTTCGGAGCCGGCTGAGACCCTGTCGAAAATATTTTTGGGGCCGTCCGAGCTCCCGTCGAAAATATTTTCGGCGCCGTTCGAGGTCCCGTCGAAACTATTTTCGGGGCCGTCCGAGCCTCCGTCGAAAACATTTTGGCACCGGACAACAGGCCGTCGAAAATATTTTTGGTGCCGGCCGAGCCCCCGTTGAAAATATTTTCGGTGCCGGCCGAGCTCCAATCGAAAATATTTTCGGAGCCGGCCGAGCTCCCGTCGAAAATATTTTCGGAGCCGGCTGAGCTGCCGTCGAAAATATTTTCGCCACCGGTCAAGGTACTGTCAAAAATATTTTCGGTGCCGGACGAGCTTCCGTCGAAAATATTTTCGGTGCCAGCCGAGATCCTGTAGAAGATATTTTCGCCCCTGGCCGAGCTCCCATCGAAAATATATTCGGCACCGGTCGAGGTCCTGTCGAAAATATTTTCGGGGCCATCCGAGCTCCCGTTGAAAATATTTTTGACGCCGGCCGAGATCCCGTCGAAAATATTTTCGGCGCCGTTCGAGGTTCCGTCGAAACTATTTTCGGGGCCGTCCGAGCCTCTGTCGAAAACATTTTGGCACCGGCCAACACGCCGTCGAAAATATTTTCGGTGCCGGCCGAGCTCCAATCGAAAATATTTTCGGAGCCGGCCGAGCTCCCGTCTAAAATATTTTCGGAGCCGGCTGAGCTGCCATCGAAAATATTTTCCGCACCGGTCAAGGTACTGTCAAAAATATTTTCGGGGCCGTCCGAGCCGCTGTTAAAAATATTTTCGGTGCCGGCCGAGCTCCCGTCTAAAATATCTTCGGTGCCGGCCGAGCTCCCTTCGAAAATATTTTCGGCACCGGTCGAGGTCCTGTCGAAAATATTTTCGGGGCCGTCCGAGCTCCCGTCGAAAATATTTTTGACGCCGGCGGAGCTTCCGTCGAAAATATTTTCAGTTCCGGCTGAGATCCCGTTCAAAATATTTTTGGAGCCGGCCAGGACCCCGTCGAATATATTTTCGGGGCCGCCCGAGCCTCCGTCGAAAACATTTTTGGCACCGGCCAACACGCCGTCGAAAATATTTTTGGTGCCGGCCGAGCCCCCGTTGAAAATATTTTCGGTGCCGGCCGAGCTCCAATCGAAAATATTTTCGGAGCCGGCCGAGCTCCCGTCGAAAATATTTTCGGAGCCGGCTGAGATCCCGTCGAAAATATTTTCGCCACGGGTCAAGGTACTGTCAAAAATATTTTCGGTGCCGGCCGAGCTCCCGTCTAAAATATTTTCGGAGCCGGCTTAACCGTCGTCGAAAATATTTTCCGCACCGGTCAAGGTACTGTCAAAAATATTTTCGGAGCCGGCCGAGACCCCGTCGAAAATATTTTTGGTGCCAGCCGAGATCGTGTCGAAAATCTTTTGGATGCCAGCCGAGCCTCAGTCGAAAATATTTTCGGTGCCAGCCGAGATCCTGTAGAAGATATTTTCGCCCCTGGCCGAGCTCCCATCGAAAATATTTTCGGCACCGGTCGAGGTCCTGTCGAAAATATTTTCGGGGCCATCCGAGCTCCCGTTGAAAATATTTTTGACGCCGGCCGAGATCCCGTCGAAAATATTTTCGGCGCCGTTCGAGGTTCCGTCGAAACTATTTTCGGGGCCGTCCGAGCCTCTGTCGAAAACATTTTGGCACCGGCCAACACGCCGTCGAAAATATTTTTGGTGCCGGCCGAGCCCCCATTAAAAATATTTTCGGTGCCGGCCGAGCTCCAATCGAAAATATTTTCGGAGCCGGCCGAGCTCCCGTCTAAAATATTTTCGGAGCCGGCTGAGCTGCCATCGAAAATATTTTCCGCACCGGTCAAGGTACTGTCAAAAATATTTTCGGGGCCGTCCGAGCCGCTGTTAAAAATATTTTCGGTGCCGGCCGAGCTCCCGTCTAAAATATCTTCGGTGCCGGCCGAGCTCCCTTCGAAAATATTTTCGGCACCGGTCGAGGTCCTGTCGAAAATATTTTCGGGGCCGTCCGAGCTCCCGTCGAAAATATTTTTGACGCCGGCGGAGCTTCCGTCGAAAATATTTTCAGTTCCGGCTGAGATCCCGTTCAAAATATTTTTGGAGCCGGCCAGGACCCCGTCGAATATATTTTCGGGGCCGCCCGAGCCTCCGTCGAAAACATTTTTGGCACCGGCCAACACGCCGTCGAAAATATTTTTGGTGCCGGCCGAGCCCCCGTTGAAAATATTTTCGGTGCCGGCCAAGCTCCAATCGAAAATATTTTCGGAGCCGGCCGAGCTCCCGTCGAAAATATTTTCGGAGCCGGCTGAGATCCCGTCGAAAATATTTTCGCCACGGGTCAAGGTACTGTCAAAAATATTTTCGGTGCCGGCCGAGCTCCCGTCTAAAATATTTTCGGAGCCGGCTTAGCCGTCGTCGAAAATATTTTCCGCACCGGTCAAGGTACTGTCAAAAATATTTTCGGAGCCGGCCGAGACCCCGTCGAAAATATTTTTGGTGCCGGCCGAGATCGTGTCGAAAATCTTTTGGATGCCAGCCGAGCCTCAGTCGAAAATATTTTCGGTGCCAGCTCAGCCCCCGTCGAAACTATTTTTGGCACCGGCTAAGCCGCCGTCGAAAATATTTTCGGAGCCGTTCGCGGTCCCGTCGAAAATATTTTCGGCACCGGTCGAGGTACTGTCGAAACTATTTTCGGGGCCGTCTGAGCCTCCGTCGAAAAACATTTTGGCACCGGCCAACACGCCGTCAAAAATATTTTTTGTGCCGTCCGAGCCCCCGTTGAAACTATTTTCGGGGCCGTCCGAGCCTCCGTCGAAAACATTTTGGCACCAGCCAACAGGCCGTCGAAAATATTTTTGGTGCCGGCCGAGCCCCCATTGAAAATATTTTCGGTGCCGGCCGAGCTCCAATCGAAAATATTTTCGGAGCCGGCCGAGCTCCCGTCGAAAATATTTTCGGAGCCGGCTGAGCTGCCGTCGAAAATATTTTCGCCACCGGTCAAGGTACTGTCAAAAATATTTTCGGTGCCTGCCGAGCTCCCGTCGAAAATATTTTCGGTGCCGGCCGAGATCCTGTCGAAGATATTTTCGGTGCCGGCCAAGCCACTGTCAAAAATATTTTCGGTGCCGGCCGAGCTCCCGTCTAAAATATTTTCGGTGCCGGCTGAGCTCCCGTCTAAAATATTTTCGGTGCCGGTCAAGGTAGTGTCGAAAATATTTTCGGAGCCGGCCGAGCTCCCGTCGAAAATATTTTCGGAGCCGGCTGAGCTTCCGTCGAAAATATTTTCGCCACCGGTCGAGGTACTGTCAAAAATATTTTCAAAGCCGGCTGAGATCCCGTCGAAAATAATTTCGGAGCCGGCCGAGCCGCCTTCGAAAATATTTTAGGCACCGGCCGAGCCTCCATCGAAAATATTTTCGGTGCCGGATGAGACACCGACAAAAATATTTTCGGGTCCGGCCGAGCTCCCGTCAAAAATATTTTTGACGCCGGCCAAGCTTCCGTCGAAAATATTTTCGGTGCCGGCCGAGACCCCGTCGAAAATATTTTCGGGGCCGTCCGAGCCTCCGTCGAAAACATTTTTGGCACCGGCCAACACGCCGTCGAAAATATTTTCGGTGCCGGCTGAGATCCCATCGAAAATATTTTCGGAGCCGGCTGAGATGCCATCGAAAATATTTTCGGAGCCGGCTGAGAGCCCGTCGAAAATATTTTCGGGGCCGTCCGAGCTCCCATCGAAAATATTTTGGACGCCGGCCGAGATCCCGTTGAATATATTTTTGACGCCTGCCGAGCTTCCATCGAAAATATTTTCGGTGCCGGCCGAGCTCTCGTCGAAAATATTTTTGTCGCTGGCCGAGCCTCCGTCGAAAATATTTTCGGTGTCGGATGAGACACCGTTGAAAATATTTTCAGTCCCGGCTGGCCCCCCGTCAAAAATATTTTTGGTGCCGCCTGAGGTCCCGTCGAAAATATTTTCGGTGCAGGCCGAGCTGCCGTCGAAAATATTTTTGGCGGCCCCCGAGTCCCAGTCGAAAATTTTTTCGGTGCCGGCTGAGACACCGTCGAAAATATTTTCAGTGCCGGCCGAGCCCCCGTCAAAACTATTTTCGTGCCGGCTGAGGTCCAATCGAAAATATTTTTGGTGCCGGCGGGAACCTTGTTGAAAATATTTTCGGTGCATTTCGAGGTCCCTTCGAAAATATTTTCTGTGCCGGCCGGAATCTTGTCGAAAATATTTTCGGTGCCAGCCGAGTCCCGGTCGAAAATATTTTCGGTGCCGGCTGGCTCCCCGTCTAAAATATTGTTGCTGCCGGCAGAGGTCCCGACGAAAATATTTTCTGTATCGGCCGAGCTGTCATCGAAAATATTTTCGGCACCGGTCGAGGTACTGTCGAAAATATTTCCGGTGCCTGCCAAGCCCCCGTCGAAAAATTTTTCGGTGCCAGCTGAGTCTCCATTGAAAATATTTTCGGTGTTGGCCGGAACCTTGCCGAAAATATTTTCGGTGCCGGTCGAGCTCCCGTCAAAAATATTTTCGGAGCCGGCTGAAATCCAGTCGAAAATATTTTCTGTATCGGCCGAGCTGCCGTCGAAAATATTTTCGGTGCCGGCTAATACACCGTCGAAAATATTTTCGGTGCCAGCCGGGCTCCCGTTGAAAATATTTTCAGAGCCGGCCGGAATCTTGTCGAAAATATTTTCAGTGCCAGCCGAGTCCCAGTCGAAAATATTTTCGGTGCCGGCTGAGACACCGTCGAAAATATTTTCTGTGCCGGCTGAGGTCCCGACGAAAATATTTTCTGTATCGGCCGAGCTGCCGTCGAAAATATATCGGTGCTGGCTGACACACCATCGAAAATATTTTCAGTGCCGGCCGAGGCTCCGTCAAAAATATTTTTGGTGCCGGCTGAGGTCCCGTCGAAAATATTTTCGGTGCTGGCCGGAATCTTGTCCAAAATATTTTCGGTGTCAGCCGAGTCCCGGTCGAAAATATTTTTGGTGCTGGCTGAGACCCCGTCGAAAATATTTTCGGAGCCGGCCGACCCTCTGTCGAAAACATTTTGGCACTGGCCAACATGCCGTCGAAAATATTTTTGGTGCCGGCCGAGCCCCCGTTGAAAATATTTTCGGTGCCGGGCGAGCTCCATCGAAAATATTTTCGGTGCCGGCCGAGCTCTCGTTGAAAATATTTTTGGTGCCGGCTGAGGACCCGTCGAAAACTTTTTCGGTGCCGGTCGAGCTCCCGTCAAAAATATTTTCAGAGCCGGCCGAGCCCCCGTCGAAAATATTTTCGGTGCCGGCCGAGACACCGTCGAAAATATTTTCGGTGCCGGCCGGAACCGTGTCCAAGATATTTTTGGTGCCGGCCGAGGTCCCGTCAAAAGTGTTTTCGGTTCTGGTCGAGCCCCCGTTGAAAATATTTTCAGGCCTGGCCGAGCTCCTGTCGAAAATATTTTGGATGCCAGCCGAGCCTCTGTCGAAATTATTTTCGGTGCCAGCTGAGACACCGTCGAAAATATTTTCGGTGCCAGCCGGGCTCCCGTTGAAAATATTTTTGACGCTGGCCGAGCCTCCGTCGAAAATATTTTCGGTGTCGGATGAGACACCGTTGAAAATATTTTCAGTGCCGGCTGGCCCCCCGTCAAAACTATTTTTGGTGCCGGCTGAGGTCCCGTCGAAAATATTTTCTGTATCAGCCGAGCTGCCGTCGAAAATATATCAGTGCCGGCTGAGACACCATCGAAAATATTTTCAGTGCCGGCCGAGCCTCCGTCGAAAATATTTTCGGTGCCGGCTGAGACACCGTCGAAAATATTTTCGGTTCTGGCCGAGCCGCCGTCGAAAATATTTTTGGCATCGGTCGAGGTACTGTGGAAAATATTTTTGGGGCTGGCTGAGCTCCCGTCGAAAATATTATCGGAACCGGACGAGACCGCGTCGAAAATATTTTCCGCGCCGGCCGAGCCTCCGTCGAAAATATTTTCGGTGCCGGCTGAGACATCGTCAAAAATAGTTTCGGTGCTGGCCGGGCCCCCGTCGAAAATATTTTCGGTGCTGGCCGAGCTCCCTTCGAAAAATTTTTCGGTGTCGGCTGAGTCTCCGTCCAAAATATTTTCGGTGCCAGCTGGGCCCCTGTCAAAAATATTTTCAGTGCCGGCCGAGCCCCCATCGAAAATATTTTCGGCGCCGTTCGAGGTCCCGTCGAAAATATTTTCGGTGGTGGCCGAGCTCTCGTCGAAAACATTTTCGGTGCCGGGCGAGCTCCCGTCAAAGATATTTTCGGTGCCGGCCAGGCCCCCGTTGACAATATTTTTGGAGCCGGCCGAGCCCCTGTCGAAAATATTTTCCACACCGGATGGGCCCCCTTCGAAAATATTTTCGGCACCGGCCAAGCTCCCGTCGAAAATCTTTTGGACGCCGGCCGAGCCTCCGTCGAAAATATTTTCGGTGCCGGCCGGAACCTTGTCGAACATATTTTCAGTGCTGGCCGAGCTCTCGATGAAAATATTTTCAGAGCTGGTCGAGCTCCCGTCGAAAATAATTTCTGTATCGACCGAGCCGCCGTCGAAAATATTTTCGGTGCCGGCCGAGCTCCTGTCGAAAAAATTTTCCACGCCGGATGGGCCCCCGTCGAAAATATTTTAGGTGCCGGCCGAGCTGCCGTCGAAAATATTTTCGGATCCGGCCGAGCTCCCGTCGAAAATATTTCTGACGCCGGCCTAGCCTCCGTCGAAAATATTTCCGGTGCCGGCTGAGACACGGTCGAAAATATTTTCCGCGCCGGATGGGCCACCATCACAAATATTTTCGGTGCCGGCCAGAACCTTGTCGAAAATATTTTCGATGCTGGCTGAGCTCCCATCTAAAATATTTTCGGAGCCGGCTGAGCTGCTGTCGAAAATATTTTCGCCACCGGTCAAGGTACTGTCAAAAATATTTTCGGTGCCGGCCGAGCTCCTGTCTAAAATATTTTCGGTGCCGGCTGAGCCGCCGTCGAAAATATTTTCGGCACCGGTCGAGGTACTGTCAAAAATATTTTCGGGGCCGTCCGAGCTCCCGTCGAAAATATTTCTGACGCCGGCCGAGCTTCCGTCGAAAATATTTTCGGTGCCGTCCGAGATCCCGTTGAAAATATTTTCAGAGCCGGCCGAGACCCCGTCGAAAATATTTTTGGTGCCGGCCGAGATCCTGTCGAAAATCTTTTGGATGCCAGACGAGCCTCCGTCGAAAATATTTTCGGTGCCAGCTGGGCCCCCGTCGAAAACATTTTGGCACCGGCCAACACGCCGTCGAAAATATTTTCAGTGCCAGCTGGGCCCCCGTCGAAAATATTTTTGGCACCGGCCAACACGCCGTCGAAAATATTTTCGGCACCGTTCGCGGACCCGTCGAAAATATTTTCGGCACCAGTCGAGGTCCTGTCGAAAATACTTTCGGGGCCGTCCGAGCTCCCGTCGAAAATATTTCTGACGCCGGCCGAGCCTCCATCAAAAATATTTTCGGTGCCAGCTGGGCCCCTGTCGAAAACATTTTGGCACCGGCCAACACGCTGTCGAAAATATTTTCAGTGCCAGCTGGGCCCCCGTCGAAAATATTTTTGGCACCGGCCAACACGCCGTCAAAAATATTTTCGGCACCGGTCGAGGTCCTGTCGAAAATACTTTCGGCGCCGTCCGAGCTCCCGTCGAAAATATTTCTGACGCCGGATGAGCTTCCGTCGAAAATATTTTCGGTGCCAGCCAAGATCCTGTCGAAAATCTTTTGGATGCCAGCCGAGCCTCCGTCGAAAATATTTTCGGTGTCAGCTGGGCCCCTGTCGAAAATATTTTTGGCACCGGCCAACACGCCGTCAAAAATATTTTCGGCACCGGTCGAGGTCCTGTCGAAAATATTTTCGGGGCCGTCCGAGCTCCCGTCTAAAATATTTTCGGTGCCGGCCGAGACCCTGTCAAAAATATTTTCGGTGCCGGCCGAGCTCATGTCTAAAATATTTTCGGTGCCGGCCGAGCCGCCATCGAAAATATTTTTGGCACCGGACGAGGTACTGTTGAAAATATTTTCGGGGCCGGCCGAGATCCTGTCGAAAATCTTTTGGATGCCAGCCGAGCCTCCGTCGAAAATATTTTCGGTGCCAGCTGGGCCCCTGTCGAAAATATTTTTGGCACTGGCCAACACGCCGTCAAAAATATTTTCGGCACCGGTCGAGGTCCTGTCGAAAATACTTTCGGCGCCGTCCGAGCTCCCGTCGAAAATAGTTCTGACGCCGGACGAGCTTCCGTCGAAAATATTTTCGGTGCCGGCCGAGATCCTGTCGAAAATCTTTTGGATGCCAGCCGAGCCTCCGTCGAAAATATTTTCGGTGCCAGCTGGGCCCCTGTCGAAAATATTTTTGGCACCGGCCAACACGCCGTCAAAAATATTTTCGGCACCAGTCGAGGTCCTGTCGAAAATATTTTCGGGGCCGTCCGAGCTCCCGTCTAAAATATTTTCGGTGCCGGCCGAGACCCTGTCAAAAATATTTTCGGTGCCGGCCGAGCTCATGTCTAAAATATTTTCGGTGCCGGCCGAGCCGCCATCGAAAATATTTTTGGCACCGGACGAGGTACTGTTGAAAATATTTTCGGGGCCATCCGAGCTCCCGTCGAAAATATTTTTGACGCCGGCCGAGCTTCCGTCGAAAATATTTTTGGTGCCGGCCGAGATCCTGTCGAAAATCTTTTGGATGCCAGCTGAGCCTCCGTCGAAAATATTTTCGGTGCCAGCTGGGCCCCCATCGAAAATAGTTGTGGCACCGGCCAACAAGCCGTCGAAAATATTTTCGGCGCCGTCCGAGCTCCCGTCGAAAGTATTTCTGACGCCAGCCGAGCTTCCGTCGAAAATACTTTCGGTGCCGGCCGAGATCCTGTCGAAGATATTTTCGGTGCCGGCCGAGCTCCCATCGAAAATACTTTCAGCACCGGTCAAGGTACTGTCTAAAATATTTTCGGAGCCAGCCGAGCTCCCGTCGAAAATATTTTCGGAGCCGGCTGAGACGCCGTCGAAAATATTTTCCGCACCGGTCAAGGTACTGTCAAAAATATTTTCGGAGCCGGCCGAGCTCCCGTCTAAAATATTTTCGGTGCCGGCCGAGCTCCCATCGAAAATATTTTCGCCACCGGACGAGGTACTGTCGAAAATATTTTCGGAGCCATCCGAGCTCCCGTCGAAAATATTTTTGACGCCGGCCGAGCTTCCGTCGAAAATATTTTCGGTGCCGTCCGAGATCCCGTTGAAAATATTTTCAGAGCCGGCCGAGACCCCGTCGAAAATATTTTCGGGGCCCTCCGAGGCTCCGTCGAAAACATTTTTGGCACCGGCCAACAAGCCTTTGAAAATATTTTCGGAGCCGGCTGAGCTGCCGTCGAAAATATTTTCGCCACCGGACAAGGTACTGTCAAAAATATTTTCGGTGCCGGCCGAGCTCCCGTCTAAAATATTTTCGGTGCCGGCCGAGCCGCCATCGAAAATATTTTTGGCACCGGACGAGGTACTGTTGAAAATATTTTCGGGGCCATCCGAGCTCCCGTCGAAAATATTTTTGACGCCGGCCGAGCTTCCGTCGAAAATATTTTCGGGGCCGTCCGAGCCTCCGTCGAAAACTTTTTCGGCTCCGTTCGAGGTCCCGTCAAAAGTATTTTCGGGGCCGTCCGAGCCTCTGTCGAAAACATTTTGGCACCGGCCGAGCCGCCGTCGAAAATATTTTAGGCACCGGCCGACCCTCCAACGAAAATATTTTCAGTGCCGGATGAGACACCGATGAAAATATTTTCGGTGCCGGCCAAGCTGCAATCGAAAATATTTTCAGGGCTCTCCGAGATCCGGTCGAATATATGTTCCGCACCGGTCGAGGTAATGTCAAAAATATTTTCGGTGCCGTCCGAGCTCCCGTCGAAAATATTTTCGGTGCCGGCCGAGCCGCCGTCGAAAATATTTTCGGCGCCGTTCAAGGTCCCGTCGAAACTATTTTTGACGCCGGCCGAGCTTCCGTCGAAAACATTTTGGCACCGGCCAATACGCCGTCGAAAATATTTTCGGTGCCGGCCGAGCCCCCGTTGAAAATATTTTCGGAGCCAGCCGAGCTCCCGTCGAAAATATTTTCGGAACGGGCTGAGCTACCGTTGAAAATACTTTCGGTACCGGTCAAGGTACTGTCAAAAATATTTTCGGTGCCAGCCGAGCCCCCGTTAAAAATATTTTCGGTGCCGGCCGAGCCGCCGTCGAAAATATTTTCGGCACCAGTCGAGGTAATGTCAAAAATATTTTCGGGGCCGTCCGAGCCCCCATTAAAAATATTTCCGGTGCTGGCCGAGCTCCCATCGAAAATATTTTCGGCACCGGTCGAGGTCCTGTTGAAAATATTTTCGGGGCCGTCTGAGCTCCCGTGAATAATATTTTTGACGCCGGCGGAGCTTCCGTCGAAAATATTTTCCGCACCGGTCAAGGTACTGTCAAAAATATTTTCGGTGCCGGACGAGCTTCTGTCGAAAATATTTTCGGTGCCGGCCGAGATCCAGTCGAAAATATTTTCGGAGCCGACCGAGACCCTGTCGAAAATATTTTCAGAGCCGTTCGAGATCCCGTTGAAAGTATTTTCAGGGTCGTCCGAGCCTCCGTTGAAAACATTTTTGGCACAGGAAAACACGCCGTCGAAAATATTTTTGGTGCCGGCCGAGCCCCCGTTGAAAATATTTTCGGTGCCGGCCAAGCTCCCATCGAAAATATTATCGGAGCTGACCGAGGTCCCGTCGAAACTGTTTTCGGAGCTGGCTGAGCCGCCGTCGAAAATATTTTCCGCACCGGTCAAGGTACTGTCAAAAATATTTTCGGTGCCGGACGAGCTTCCGTCGAAAATATTTTCGGTGCCGGCCGAGATCCTGTCGAAGATATTTTCGTTGCCGGCAGAGCTCCCGTCGAAAATATTTTCGGCACCGGTCGAGGTCCCATCGAAACTATTTTCGGGGCCGTCCGAGCCTCTGTCGAAAATATTTTGGCACTGGCCAACACGCCGTCGAAAATATTTTTGGTGCCGGCCGAGCCCCCGTTGAAAATATTTTCGGTGCCGGCCGAGCTCCAATCGAAAATATTTTCGGAGCCGGCTGAGCTGCCGTCGAAAATATTTTCGCCACCGGACAAGGTACTGTCAAAAATATTTTCGGTGCCGGCCGAGCTCCCGTCTAAAATATTTTCGGTGCCGGCCGAGCCGCCGTCGAAAATATTTTCCGTGCCGTCCGAGCTTCCTTCGAAAATCTTTTTGGTGCCGGCCGAGCCCCCGATAAAAATATTTTCGGAGCCGGCCGAGCTCCCATCGAAAATATTTTCGGAGCCGGCTGAGCTGCCGTCGAAAATATTTTCCGCACTGGTCAAGGTACTGTCAAAAATATATTCGGTGCCGTCCGAGCTCCCGTCGAAAATATTTTCGGTGCCGGCTGAGATCCTGTCGAAGATATTTTCGCTGCCGGCCGAGCTCCCGTCGAAAATATTTTCGGCACCGGTCGAGGTCCTGTCGAAAATATTTTCGGGGCCGTCCGAGTTCCCGTCGAAAATATTTTCGACGCCGGCCGAGCTTCCGTCGAAAATATTTTCGGTGCCGGCCGAGATCCGTTCAAAAATATTTTCGGAGCCAGCCGAGACCCTGTTGAAAATATTTTTGGCACCGGCCAACACGCCGTCGAAAATATTTTTGGTGCCGGCTGAGCCCCCGTTGAAAATATTTTCGGAGCCGGCCGAGACCCCGTCGAAACTATTTTCGGGGCCGTCCGAGCTCCCGTCGAAAACATTTTTGGCACCGTCCAACACGCCGTCGAAAATATTTTTGGTGCCGGCCGAGCCCCCGTTGAAAAAACTTTCGGTGCCGGGCGAGCTCCAATCGAAAATATTTTCGGTGCCGGCCGAGCTCCCGTCGAAAATAATTTCGGCACCGGTCGAGGTCCTGTCGAAAATATTTTCGGGGCCGTCCGAGTTCCCGTCGAAAATATTTTTGACACCAGCCGAGCTTCCGTCGAAAATATTTTCGGTGCCGGCCGAGATCCCGTTGAAAATATTTTCGGAGCCGGCCGAGCTCCAATCGAAAATATTTTCGGTGCCGGCCGAGATCCCGTCGAAAATATTTTCGGAGCCGGCCGAGAGCCTGTCGAAAATATTTTCGGGGCCGTCCGAGCTCCCGTCGAAAATATTTTCGGCGCCGTTCGAGGTCCCATCGAAACTATTTTCGGGGCCGTCCGAGCCTCCGTCGAAAACATTTTTGGCACCGGCCAACACGCCGTCGAAAATATTTTTGGTGCCGGCCGAGCCCCCGTTGAAAATATTTTCGGTGCCGGCCGAGCTCCAATCGAAAATATTTTCGGAGCCGGCCGAGATCCCGTCGAAAATATTTTCGGAGCAGGGTGAGCTGCCGTTGAAAATATTTTCGCCACCAGTCAAGGTACTGTCAAAAATATTTTCGGTGCCGGCCGAGCTCCCGTCGAAAATATTTTCGGTGTCGAACGAGTCGCCGTCGAATATATTTTCCGCACCGGTCAAGGTACCGTCTAAAATATTTTCGTTGCCGGTCGAGCTCCCATCGAAAATATTTTCGGCACCGGACGAGGTACTGTCGAAAATATTTTCAGTGCCGGCCGAGATCCCGTCGCAAATATTTTCGGGGCCGGCCGAGCTCCCGTTGAAAATATTTTTGACGCCAGCCGAGCCGCCGTCGAAAATATTTTCGGTGCCGGCCGGGCCCCTGTCTAAAATATTTTCGGTGCCGGTCAGAACCTTGTCGAAAATATTTTCGGGGCCGTCCGAGCTCCCGTCGAAAACATTTTCGGCGCCGTTCGAGGTCCTGTCGAAACTATGTTCGGGGCCGTCCGAGCCTCCGTCGAAAACATTTTTGGCACCGGCCAACACGCCGTCGAAAATATTTTTGGTGCCGGCCGAGCCCCTGTTGAAAATATTTTTGGTGCCGGCCGAGCTCCAATCGAAAATATTTTCGGAGCCGGCCGAGCTCCCGTCGAAAATATTTTCGGAGCCGGCTGAGCTGCCGTCGAAAATACTTTCGGTACCGGTCGAGGTACTGTGGAAAATATTTTCGGTGCCGGCCGAGCTCCCGTCTAAAATATTTTCGGTGCCGGCCGAGCTCCCATCGAAAATATTTTCGGCACCGGTCGAGGTCCTGTCGAAAATATTTTCGGGGCCGTCCGAGCTCCCATTGAAAATATTTTTGACGCCAGCCGAGCCGCCGTCGAAAATATTTTCGGTGCCGGCTGGGACCCTGTCTAAAATATTTTCGGTGCCGGTCAGAACCTTGTCGAAAATATTTTCGGGGCCGTCCGAGCTCCCGTCGAAAATATTTTCGGCGCTGTTCGAGGTCCTGTCGAAACTATGTTCGGGGCCGTCCAAGCCTCCGTCGAAAACATTTTTGGCACCGGCCAACACGCCGTCTAAAATATTTTTGGTGCCGGCCGAGGCCCTGTAGAAAATATTTTCGGTGCCGGCCGAGCTCCAATCGAAAATATTTTCGGAGCCGGCTGAGCTGCCGTTGAAAATACTTTCGGTACCAGTCGAGGTACTGTGGAAAATATTTTCGGGGCCGTCCGAGCCCCCGTTAAAAATATTTTCGGTGCTGGCCGAGCTCCCGTCTAAAATATTTTCGGTGCCGGCCGAGCTCCCATCGAAAATATTTTCGGCACCGGTCGAGGTCCTGTCGAAAATATTTTCGGGGCCATCCGAGCTTCCGTCGAAAATATTTTTGACGCCGGCTGAGCTGCCGTCGAAAATATTTTCGGTGCCGGCCGAGACCCCGTCGAAAATATTTTCGGAGCCAGCCTAGACCCTGTCGAAAATATTTTCGGGGCCGTCCAAGCCTCCGTCGAAAATATTTTCGGCGCCGTTCGAGGTCCCGTCAAAAATATTTTCGGGGCCGTCCGAGCCTCTGTCGAAAACATTTTGGCACCGGCCAACACGCCGTCGAAAATATTTTCGGTGCCGGCCAAGATCCCGTTGAAAATATTTTCGGAGCCGGCCAAGACCCCGTTGAATGTATTTTCGGGGCCCTCCAAGCCTCCGTCAAAAACAGTTTTGGCACCGGCCAACGCGCCGTTGAAAATATTTTTGGCGCCGGCCGAGCCCCCGTTGAAAATATTTCCGGTGCCGGCCGAGCTTCAATCAAAAATATTTTCGGAGCCGGCCGAGCTCCCGTCGAAAATATTTTCGGTGCCGGCCGAGCTCCCATCGAAAATATTTTCGGCACCGGTCGAGGTCCTGTCGAAAATATTTTCGGGGCCGTCCGAGCTCCCATTGAAAATATTTTTGACGCCAGCCGAGCCGCCGTCGAAAATATTTTCGGTGCCGGCTGGGACCCTGTCTAAAATATTTTCGGTGCCGGTCAGAACCTTGTCGAAAATATTTTCGGGGCCGTCCGAGCTCCCGTCGAAAATATTTTCGGCGCTGTTCGAGGTCCTGTCGAAACTATGTTCGGGGCCGTCCAAGCCTCCGTCGAAAACATTTTTGGCACCGGCCAACACGCCGTCTAAAATATTTTTGGTGCCGGCCGAGCCCCCGTTGAAAATATTTTCGGTGCCGGCCGAGCTCCAATCGAAAATATTTTCGGAGCCGGCTGAGCTGCCGTTGAAAATACTTTCGGTACCAGTTGAGGTACTGTGGAAAATATTTTCGGGGCCGTCCGAGCCCCCGTTAAAAATATTTTCGGTGCTGGCCGAGCTCCCGTCTAAAATATTTTCGGTGCCGGCCGAGCTCCCATCGAAAATATTTTCGGCACCGGTCGAGGTCCTGTCGAAAATATTTTCGGGGCCGTCCGAGCTTCCGTCGAAAATATTTTTGACGCCGGCCGAGCTGCCGTCGAAAATATTTTCGGTGCCGGCCGAGATCCCGTCGAAAATATTTTCGGAGCCAGCCGAGACCCTGTCGAAAATATTTTCGGGGCCGTCCAAGCCTCCGTCGAAAATATTTTGGCACCGGCCAACAGGCCGTCGAAAATATTTTCGGTGCCGGCCAAGATCCCGTTGAAAATATTTTCGGAGCCGGCCAAGACCCCGTTGAATGTATTTTCGGGGCCCTCCGAGCCTCCGTCAAAAACAGTTTTGGCACCGGCCAACGCGCCGTTGAAAATATTTTTGGCGCCGGCCGAGCCCCCGTTGAAAATATTTCCGGTGCCGGCCGAGCTGCAATCAAAAATATTTTCGGAGCCGGCCGAGCTCCCGTCGAAAATATTTTCGGTGCCGACCGAGCTCCCATCGAAAATATTTTCGGCACCGGTCGAGGTCTTGTCGAAAATATTTTCGGGGCCGTCCGAGCTCCCGTTGAAAATATTTTTGACGCCAGCCAAGCCGCCGTCGAAAATATTTTCGGTGCCGGCCGGGCCCCTGTCTAAAATATTTTCGGTGCCGGTCAGAACCTTGTCGAAAATATTTTCGGTGCAGGCCGAGCTACCGTCGAAAATATTTTCGGTGCCGGCCGAGCTCCCATCGAAAATATTTTCGGCACCGGTCGAGGTCCTGTGAAAATATTTTCGGGGCCGTCAGAGCTTCCGTCGAAAATATTTTTGACGCCAGCCGAGCTTCCGTCGAAAATATTTTCGGGGCCGTCCGAGCCTCTGTCGAAAACATTTTGGCACCGGCCAACACGCCGTCGAAAATACTTTCGGTGCCGGCCAAGATCCCAATGAAAATATTTTCGGAGCCGGCCGAGACCCCGTCGAATGTATTTTCGGGGCCCTCCGAGCCTCCGTCAAAAACATTTTTGGCACCGGCCAACACGCCGTTGAAAATATTTTCGGAGCCGGCCGAGCCGCCGTCGAAAATATTTTCCGCACCGGTCGACGTACTGTCAATAATATTTTCGGTGCCGGCCGAGCTCCCGTCTAAAATATTTTCGGGGCCGGCCGAGCTCCCGTCGAAAATATTTTCGGTGCCGGCCGAGCTCCATCGAAAATATTTTCGGTGCCGGCCGAGCTCCCGTCGAATATATTTTTGACGCCGGCCGAGCTTCCGTCGAAAATATTTTCAGTGCCGGCCGAGATCCAGTCGAAAATATTTTCGGAGCCGACCGAGACCCTGTCGAAAATATTTTCGCTCCTGTCCGAGCTCCCATCGAAAATATTTTCCGCACCGGTCGAGGTCCTGTCGAAAATATTTTCGGGGCCGTCCAAGCTCCCGTAAAAAATATTTTTGACGCCGGCCGAGCTTCCGTCGAAAATATTTTTGGTGCCGGCCGAGCTCCAATCGAAAATATTTTCGGAGCCGGCCGAGCTCCCGTCGAAAATATTTTCGGAGCCGGCTGAGCCGCCGTCGAAAATATTTTCGCCACCGGTCAAGATACTGTCAAAAATATTTTCGGTGCCGGCCGAGATCCCGTCTAAAATATTTTCGGCACCGGTCGAGGTACTGTCGAAAATATTTTCAGGGCCGTCCGAGCTCCCGTCGAAAATATTTTTCACGCCGGCCAAGCTTCCATCGAAAATATTTTCGGTGCCGGCCGAGCTCCAATCGAAAATATTTTTGACGCCGGCCAATCTTCCGTCGAAAATATTTTCGGAGCCGGCCGAGCCGCTGCCGAAAATATTTTTGGTGCCGGCCGGGCCCCCGTCGAAAATATTTTCGGTGCCGGTCAGAACCTTGTCGAAAATATTTTCGGGGCCAGCCGAGCTCCCGTCGAAAATATTTTTGACGCCGGCCAATCTTCCGTCGAAAATATTTTCGGTGCCGGCCGATACCCCGTCGAAAACGTTTTTGGCACCGGCCAACACGCCGTCGAAAATATTTTCGGTGCCGGCCGAGCCTATGTTAAAAATATTTTCGGTGCCGGCCGAGCTCCCGTCTAAAATATTTTCGGTGCCGGCCGAGCTCCCCTCGAAAATATTTTCGGCACCGGTCGAGGTCCTGTCGAAAATATTTTCGGAGCCGTCCGAGCTCCCGTCGAAAATGTTTTCGGAGCCGGCTGAGCCGCCGTCGAAAATATTTTCCGCACCGGTCAAGGTACTGTCAAAAATATTTTTGGTGCCGGCCGAGCTCCCGTCGAAAATATTTTCGGTGCCAGCTGAGCTCCCATCGAAAATATTTTCGGCACCGATCGAGGTCCTGTCGAAAATATTTTCGGGGCCGTCCGAGCTCCGGTCGAAAATATTTTTGACGCCGGCCGAGCTTTCGTCGAAAATATTTTCGGTGCCGGCCGAGTTCCAATCGAAAATATTTTCGGAGCCGGCCGAGCTCCCGTCGAAAATATTTTCGGAGCCGGCTGAGCCGCCGTCGAAAATATTTTCCGCACCGGTCAAGGTACTGTCAAAAATATTTTCGGTGCCGGCCGAGATCCCGTCTAAAATATTTTGGACGCCAGCCGAGCCTCTTTCAAAAATATTTTCGGTGCCGGCTGAGATATTGTCGAAAATAGTTTCGGTGCCGGCCGGGCCCCCGTCGAAAATATTTTTGGTGCCAGCTGGAACGTTGTCGAAAATATTTTCGGTGCCGGCCGAGCTCTCGTCGAAAATATTTTCGAAGCCGGCCGAACTCCCGTCAAAAATATTTTCTGTATCGGCCGATCTGCCGTCGAAAATATTTTCGGTGCCGGCCGCGCCCCTGTCGAAAATATTTGAGGTGCCGGCCGAGCCCCCGTCGAAAATATTTTCGGCACCTTTCAAGGTGCCGACTCAGATCCCGTCGAATATGTTTTCAGGGAGGGCCGAGCTGCCGTGTAAAATATTTTTGATGCCGGCTGAGCCTCCGTCGAAAATATTTTCGGTGCCGACTTAGACACCTTCAAAAATATTTTCGGTGCCAGCCGGAACCTTGTTGAAAATATTTTCGGTGCCGCCTGGCCCCCGTGTAAAATATTTTTGGTGCCGGCTGAGACACCATCGAAAATATTTTCGGAGCCGGCCGAGCTCCCATCGAAAATAATTTCGGAGCCGGCCAAACTCCCGTCGAAAATATTTTCTGTATCGGCCGAGCTCCCGTCAAAAATATTTTGGACGCCGTCTGAGCGTCCGTCGAAAATATTTTCGGTGCCGGCTGAGACACCGTCGTAAATATTTTCGGTGCCGGCTGGGCCCCCATCTAAAATATATTTGGTGCCGGCCGAGCTCCCGTTGAAAATATTTTCTGTATCGGCCGAGCTCTCATCGAAAATATTTTCGGTGCCGGCCAGCTCCCGTCAAAAATATTTTGGACGCCAGCCGAGCCTCCGTCGAAAATATTTTCGGTGCCGGCTGAGACATCGTCAAAAATAGTTTCAGTGCCGGCCGGGCCCCCGTCGAAAATATTTTCGGTGCCAGCCGTAACGTTGTTGAAAATATTTTCTGTATCGGTCGAGCTGCCGTCGAAAACATTTTTGGCACCGGCCGAGACCCCGTCGAAAATAATTTCGGTGCCGGCTGAGACACCGTCGAAAATGCTTTCGGTGCCGGCGGGAAACTTGTCGAAAATATTTTCGGTGTCGGCCGAGCTCTCGTCAAAAATATTTTCGGTGCCAGTCGAGCTCCCGTTGAAAATATTTTCGGTGTCGGCCGAGCTCTCGTCAAAAATATTTTCGGTGCCAGTCGAGCTCCCGTTGAAAATATTTTTGGTGCCGGCCGAGCTCCCATCGAATATATTTTCGTCGCCAGTCGAGGTACTGTCAAAAGTATTTTCGGGGCCGTCCGAGCTCCCGTCGAAAATATTTTTGACGCCGGCCGAGCTCCCATCGAAAATATTTTCGGCACCGGTCGAGGTACTGTTGAAAATATTTTCGGGGCCGTCTGAGCTCCCGTTGAAAATATTTTTGATGCCGGCCGAGCTTCCGTCGAAAATATTTTCGGGGCCGTCCGAGCTCCCGTCGAAAATATTTTCGGTGCCGGCGGAGATCCCTTCGAAAATATTTTCGGAGCCGGCCGAGACTCCGTTGAAAATATTTTCGGGGCCGTCCGAGCTCCCGTCGAAAATATTTTGGACGCCGGCCTAGATCCCGTTGAAAATATTTTCGGTGCCAGGCGGGCCCCCGTCGAAAATATTTTTGGTGCCGGCCGAGCCCCCGTTGAAAATATTTTCGGTGCCGGCTGAGCTCCAATCGAAAATATTTTCGGACCCCGCCGAGCTCCCGTCGAAAATATTTTCGGTGCCGGCCGAGCTCCCGTCAAAAATATTTTGGACGCCAGCCGAGCCTCCGTCGAAAATATTTTCGGTGCCGGCTGAGACATCGTCAAAAATAGTTTCAGTGCCGGCCGGGCCCCCGTCGAAAATATTTTCGGTGCCAGCCGGAACGTTGTTGAAAATATTTTCTGTATCGGTCGAGCTGCCGTCGAAAACATTTTTGGCACCGGCCGAGACCCCGTCGAAAATAATTTCGGTGCCGGCTGAGACACCGTCGAAAATGTTTTCGGTGCCGGCGGGAAACTTGTCGAAAATATTTTCGGTGCCGGTCGAGCTCCTGTTGAAAATATTTTTGGTGCCGGCCGAGCTCCCATCGAATATATTTTCGGCACCGGTCGAGGTACTGTTGAAAATATTTTCGGGGCCGTCCGAGCTCCCGTCGAAAATATTTTTGACGCCGGCCGAGCTTCCGTCGAAAATATTTTCGGGGCCGTCCGAGCTCCCGTCGAAAATATTTTCGGTGCCGGCTGAGATCCCTTCGAAAATATTTTCGGAGCCGGCCGAGACCCCGTTGAAAATATTTTCGGGGCCGTCCGAGCTCCCGTCGAAAATATTTTGGACGCCGGCCTAGATCCCGTTGAAAATATTTTCGGTGCCAGGCGGGCCGCCGTCGAAAATATTTTTGGTGCCGGCCGAGCCCCCGTTGAAAATATTTTCGGTGCCGGCTGAGCTCCAATCGAAAATATTTTCGGACCCCGCCGAGCTCCCGTCGAAAATATTTTCGGGGCCGTCCGAGCTCCCGTCGAAAATATTTTGGACGCCGGCCGAGACCCCGTTGAAAATATTTTCGGTGCCAGGCGGGCCCCCGTCGAAAATATTTTTGGTGCCGGCCAAGCTCCCGTCGAAAATATCTTCTGTATTGGCCGAGCTGCTCTCGAAAATATTTTCGGAGCCGTCCGGGCCCCCGTCTAAAATATTATTGGTGCCGGCTGAGGTCCTGTCGAAAATGTTTTCGGTGCCGGTCGAGCTCCCGTCGAAAATATTTTCGGAATCGGCCGAGCTCCCGTCGAAAATATTTTCTGTATCGGCCGAGCTCCCGACGAAAATATTTTCTGTATTTGCCGAGCTGCTGTCGAAAATATTTTCGGTGCCGTCCGGGCCCCCGTCTAAAAAATTTTTGGTGCCGGCTGAGGTCCTGTCGAAAATGTTTTCGGTGCCAGTCGAGCTCCCGTCGAAAATATTTTCGGAGTCGGCCGAGCTCCTGTCGAAAATATTTTCTGTATCGGCCGAGCTCCCGATGAAAATATTTTGGACGCCGGCCGAGCCTCCGTCGATAATATTTTCAGAGCCGGCCGAGACCCCGTCGAAAATATTTTGGACGCCAGCCGAGCCTCCGTCGAAAATATTTTCGGTGCCGGCTGAGCCTCCGTCGGAAATATTTTCGGTGCCGGCCAAGCTCTCGTCGAAAATATTTTCGGCGCCGGCCGAGCTCCCGTCTAAAATATTTTCGGTGCCGGCCGAGCCGCCGTCGAAAATATTTTCGGCACTGGTGAAGGTACTGTCGAAAATATTTTCGGGGCCGTCCGAGCTCCCGTCGAAAATATTTTCGGCGCCGTTCGAGGTCCCGCCGAAACAATTTTCGGGGCCGTCCGAGCCTCCGTCGAAAACATTTTGGCACCGGCCAACACGCCGTCGAAAATATTTTCGGTGTCGGCTGAGATCCCGTCGAAAATATTTTCGGAGCCGGCTGAGCCACCGTCCAAAATATTTTCGGCACCGGTCAAGGTACTGTCAAAAATATTTTCGGTGCCGGCCGAGCTCCCATCTAAAATATTTTCGGCACCGGTCGAGGTACTGTCGAAAATATTTTCGGGGCCATCTGAGGTCCCGTCGAAAATATTTTTGACGCCGGCCGAGTTTCCGTCGAAAATATTTTCGGTGCCGGCCGAGATCCCGTCAAAAATATTTTCGGAGCCGGCCGAGACCCTGTTGAAAATATTTTCGGGGCCGTCTGAGCTCCCCTTGAAAATATTTTCGGTGCCGGCCGAGCTCCCGTCTAAAATATTTTCGGTGCCAGCCGAGCTCCCATCGAAAATATTTTCGGGGCCGTCCGAGCCTCCGTCGAAAACATTTTTGGCACCGGCCAACACGCCGTCGAAAATATTTTCGGTGCCGGCTGAGATCCCGTCGAAAATATTTTCGGAGCTGGCCGAGACCCCATCGAAAATATTTTCGGAGCCGGCCAAGATCCCGTCGAAAATATTTTCGGAGCCGGCTGAGCCGCCGTCGAAAATATTTTCCGCACCAGTCAAGGTACTGTCAAAAATATTTTCGGTGGCGGCCGAGCTCCCGTCTAAAATATTTTCAGAGCCGGCCGAGCCGCCGTCGAAAATGTTTTCGGCACCGGTCGAGGTACTGTGGAAAATATTTTCGGGGCCATCCGAGCTCCCGTCGAAAATATTTTTGACGCCAGCCGAGCTCCCGTCGAAAATATTTTCGGCGCCGTTCGAGGTCCCGTTGAAACTACTTTTGACGCCGGCCGAGCTTCCGTCGAAAACATTTTGGCACCGGCCAACATGCCGTTGACAATATTTTCGGTGCCGGCCGAGCCGCCGTCGAAAATACTTTCGGGGCCATCCGAGCTCCCGTCGAAAATATTTTCGGTGCCGTTCGAAGTCCCGTCGAAACTATTTTTGGGGCCGTCCGAGCCTCCGTCGAAAACATTTGGGCACCGGCCAACACGCCGTCGAAAATATTTTCGGAGCCGGCTGAGCCGCTGTCGAAAATATTTTCGGCACCGGACGAGGTCCCGTCGAAAATATTTTCGGGGCCATCCGAGCTCCCGTCGAAAATATTTTTGACGCCGGCCAACACGCCGTCGAAAATATTTTTGTTGCCGGCCGAGATCCCGTCGAAAATATTTTCGGAGCCGGCTGAGACCCTGTTGAAAATATTTTCGGGGCCGTCCGAGATCCCTTCGAAAATATTTTCGGCGCCGTTCGAGGTCCCGTCGAAAATATTTTCGGGGCCGTCCGAGCTCCCGTCGAAAATATTTTCAGAACCGGCTGAGCTCCCGTCGAAAATAATTTCGGAGCCGGCTGAGCCGCCATCGAAAATATTTTCCGCACCGGTCAAGGTACTGTCAAAAATATTGGCATTGCCCGCCGAGCTCCCGTCGAAAATATTTTTGACGCTGGCCGAGCTTCCGTCGAAAATAGTTTCGGAGCCGGCCGAGACCCTGTCGAAAATATTTTCGGAGCCGGCCGAGCTACCGTCGAAGATATTTTCGGAGCCGGCCGAGCTTCCGTCGAAAACATTTTGGCACCGGCCAACACGCCGTCGAAAATATTTTTGGTGCCGGCCGAGCCCCCGTTGAAAATATTTTCGGAGCCGGCTGAGCCGCCGTCGAAAATATTTTCGGCACCGGTCAAGGCACTGTCAAAAATATTTTCGGTGCCAGCCGAGCTCCCGTCTAAAATATTTTTGGCACCGGTTGAGGTACTGTCGAAAATATTTTCGGGGCCGTCCGAGCTCCCGTCGAAAATATTTTCGGTGCCGTCCGAGCCTCCGTCGAAAACATTTTGGCACCGGCCAACACGCCGTCGAAAATACTTTTGGTGCCAGCCGAGCCCCCGTTGAAAATATTTGCGGTGCCGGCCGAGCTCCAATCGAAAATATTTTCGGAGCCGCCGAGCTGCAATCGAAAATATTTTCGGTGCGGGCCGAGCTCCCGTCTAAAATATTTTCGGTGCCAGTCGAGATCCCGTCGAAAATATTTTCGGAGCCGGCCGAGCTGCCATCGAAAATATTTTTGACGCCGGCGGAGCTCCCGTCGAAAATATTTTCGGTGCCGGCCGAGATCCCGTCGAAAATTTTTTCGGAGCCGGCCGACACCCTGTCGCAAATATTTTCAGGGCCGGCCGAGCTCCCGTCAAAAATATTTTCGGCGCCGTTCGAGGTCCCGTCGAAAATATTTTCGGGGCCCTCCGAGCCTCCTTCGAAAACATTTTGGCACCGGCCAACACGCCGTCGAAAATATTTTCGGTGCCGGCCGAGCTCCAATCGAAAATATTTTCGGAGCCGGCCGAGCTCCCATCGAAAATATTTTCGGAGCCGGCTGAGCCGCCGTCGAAAATATTTTCCGCACCGGTCAAGGTACTGTCAAAAATATTTTCGGTGCCGGACGAGCTTCCGTCGAAAATATTTTCGGTGCCGGCCGGGATCCTGTCGAAGATATTTTCGCTGCCGGCCGAGCTCCCGTCGAAAATATTTTCGGCACCGGTCGAGGTCCTGTCGAAAATATTTTCGGGGCCATCCGAGCCCGCGTTAAAAATATTTTCGGTGCCGGCCGAGCTCCCGTCTAAAATATCTTCGGTGCCGGCCGAGCTCCCTTCGAAAATATTTTCGGCACCGGTCGAGGTCCTGTCGAAAATATTTTCGGGGCCGTCCGAGCTTCCGTCGAAAATATTTTTGACGCCGGCAGAGCTCCCGTCGAAAATATTTTCAGTGCCGTCCGAGCTCCCGTCGAAAATATTTTTGACGCCGGCGGAGCTTCCTTCGAAAATATTTTCGGTGCCGTCCGAGATCCCGTTGAAAATATTTTCGGTGCCGGCCGAGCTGCAATCGAAAATAGTTTTGGAGCCGGCTGAGCCGCCGTCGAAAATATTTTCCGCACTGGTCAAGGTACTGTCAAAAATATTTTCGGTGCCAGCCGAGCTCCTGTCTAAAATATTTTCGGTGCCGGCCGAGATCCCATCGAAAATATTTTCGGAGCCGGCCGAGACCCTGTTAAAAATATTTTCGGGGCCGTCCGAGCTCCCGTCGAAAATATTTTCGGCGCCGTTCGAGGTCCCGTCGAAACTATCTTCGGGGCCCTCCGAGCCTCCGTCGAAAACATTTTTGGCACCGGCCAACACGCCATCGAAAATATTTTCGGTGCCAGCCGAGCCCCCGTTGAAAATATTTTCGGTGCCGGCTGAGCCGCCGTCGAAAATATTTTCCGCACCAGTCAAGGTCCTGTCGAAAATATTTTCGGTGCCGGACGAGCTTCCGTCGAAAATATTTTCGGTGCCGGCCGAGATCCTGTCAAAGATATTTTCGCTGCCGGCCGAGCTCCCATCGAAAATATTTTTGGCACCGGTCGAGGTACTGTCAAAACTATTTTCGGGGCCGTCCGAGCTCCCGTTGAAAATATTTTTGACGCCGGCCGAGCTTCCGTCGAAAATATTTTCGGAGCCGGTCAGAACCTTGTCGAAAGTATTTTCGGTGCCGGCCGAGTTCCCGTCGAAAATATTTTTGACGCCGGCCAAGCTTCCCTCGAAAATATTTTCGGTGCCGTCCGAGACCCCGTCGAAAATATTTTCGGGGCCGTTCGAGGTCCCATCGAAACTATTTTTGGGGCCGTCCGAGCCTGCGTTGAAATCACTTTGGCACCGACCAACAGGCCGTCGAAAATATTTTTGGTGCCGGCCGAGCCCCTGTTGAAAATATTTTCGGTGCCGGCCGAGCTGCAATCGAGAATAGTTTTGGAGCCGGCTGAGCCTCCATCAAAAATATTTTCGGTGCCAGCTGGGCCCCCATCAGAAATATTTTTGGCACCGGCCAACACGCCGTTGAAAATATTTTCGGCGCCGTTCACGGTCCCATCGAAAATATTTTCTGCACCGGTCGAGGTACTGTCGAAAATATTTTCGGGGCCGTCCGAGCTCCCGTCGAAAATATTTTTGACGCCGGCAGAGCTTCCATCGAAAATATTTTCGGTGCCAGCCGAGATACCGTCGAAAATATTTTCGGAGCCGGCCGAGACCCTGTCGAAAATATTTTCGGGGCCGTCCGAGCTCCCGTCGAAAATATTTTCGACGCCGTTCGAGGTCCCGTCGAAAATATTTTCGGGGCCGTCCGAGCCTCCGTCGAAAACATTTTGGCACCGGCCAACACGCCGTCGAAAATATTTTCGGTGCCGTCCGAGCCTCCGTCGAAAACATTTTGGCACCGGCCAACACGCCGTCGAAAATATTTTCGGTGCCGGCCGAGCCCCCGTTGAAAATATTTTCGGTGCCGGGCGAGCTCCAATCGAAAATATTTTCGGAGCCGGCCGAGCCACCGTCGAAAATATTTTTGACGCCGGCCGAGCTTCCGTCGAAAATATTTTCGGTGCCGGCCGAGCTTCCACCGAAAATATTTTCGGTGCCGGCCGAGACCCCGTCGAAAATATTTTCGGGGCCATCCGAGCTCCCGTCGAAAATATTTTGAACGCCGGCCGAGACCCCGTCGAAAAAATTTTCGACGCCGGCTGATATCCCGTCGAAATTATTTTTGGTGCCGGCTGAGTCCCGTCGAAAATAATTTCGGTGCCAGGCGGGCCGCCGTCGAAAATATTTTCGGTGCCGGCCGAGCTCCCATCGAAAATATTTTCGGCACCGGTCGAGGTCCTGTCGAAAATATTTTCGGGGCCGTCCGAGCTCCCGTCGAAAATATTTTTGGAGCCGGCTGAGCCGCCGTCGAAAATATTTTCGGCACCGGTCAAGGTCCTGTCGAAAATATTTTCGGGGCCGTCCGAGCTCCCGTCGAAAATATTTTTGACGCCGGCCGAGCTTCCGTCGAAAATATTTTCGGTGCCGTCCGAGATCCCGTTGAAAATATTTTCGGAGCCGGCCGAGACGCCATCGAATATATTTTCTGGGCCCTCCGAGCCTCTGTCGAAAACTTTTTTGGCACTGGCCAACACGCCGTCGAAAATATTTTTGGTGCCGGCCGAGTCCCCGTTGAAAATATTTTCGGAGCTGGCTGAGCTCCCGTCTAAAATATTTTCGGTGCCGGCCGAGCTCCCATCGAAAATATTTTCGGCACCGGACGAGTTACTGTCGAAAATATTTTCGGGGCCGTCCGAGCTCCCGTCGAAAATATTTTTGACACCGGCCGAGCTTCCGTCGAAAATATTTTCGGCGCCGTTCGAGGTCTCGTCGAAACTATTTTCGGTGCCGTCCGAGCCTCCGTCGAAAACATTTTGGCACCGGCCAACACGCCGTCGAAAATATTTTCGGTGCCGGGTGAGCCTCCGTTGAAAATATTTTCGGTGCCGGCCAAGCTCCAATCGAAAATATTTTTGGAGCCGGCCGAGCTCCCGTCGAAAATATTTTCGGAGCCGGCTGAGATGCCGTCGAAAATATTTTCGCCACCGGTCAAGGTACTGTCAAAAATATTTTCGGTGCCGTCCGAGCTCCCGTCTAAAATATTTTCAGTGCCGGCCTAGTCGCCGTCGAAAATATTTTCGGCACCGGTCGAGGTACTGTCGAAAATATTTTCGGGGTCGTCCGAGCCCCCGTTAAAAATATTTTCGGTGCCGGCCGAGATCCCGTCGAAAATATTTTCGGAGCCGGCCGAGCCGCCTTCGAAAATACTTTAGGCACCGGCCGAGCCTCCATCGAAAATATTTTCGGTGCCGGATGAGACACCGTCGAAAATATTTTCGGTGCCGGCCAGGCCCCCGTCTAAAATATTTTCGGTGCCGGTCAGAACCGTGTCGAAAATACTTTCGGTGCCGGCCGAGCTCCCGTCGAAAATATTTTTGACGCCGGCCGAGCTTCCGTCTAAAATATTTTCGGTACCGGCCGAGCTCCCATCGAAAATATTTTCGGCACCAGTCGAGGTACTGTCGAAAATGTTTTCGGGGGCGTCCAAGCTCCCGTTGAAAATATTTTTCACGCCGGACGAGCTTCCGTCGAAAATATTTTCGGTGCCGGCCGAGATCCCGTCGAAAATATTTTCAGCGCCGTTCGAGGACCCTTCGAAACTGTTTTAGGGGCCGTCCGAGCCTCCGTCGAAAACATTTTGGCACCGGCCAACACGCCGTCGAAATTATTTTTGGTGCCGGCCGAGCCGCCGTTGAAAATATTTTCGGTGCCGGCCGAGCTCCAATCGAAAATATTTTCGGAGCCGGATAAGTCGCCGTCGAAAATATTTTCCACACCGGTCGAGGTACTTTCGAAAATATTTTCGGTGCCGGCCGAGCCGCCGTCGAAAATATTTTCGGAACCGGTCGAGGTACTTTCGAAAATATTTTCGGTGCCGTCCGAGCTCCCGTCGAAAATATTTTTGACGCCGGCCGAGCTTCCGTCGAAAATATTTTCGGTGCCGTCCGAGACCCCGTCGAAAATATTTTCGGAGCCGGCCGAGCTCCCGTCGAAAATATTTTGAACGCCGGACGAGACCCCGTCGAAAAAATTTTCGACGCCGGCCGAGATCCCGTCGAAAATATTTTCGGAGCCGGCTGAGTCCCGTCGAAAATATTTTCGGCACCGGACGACGTACTGTCGAAAATATTTTCGGGGCCATCCGAGCTCCCGTCGAAAATATTTTTGATGCCGGCCGAGCTTCCGTCGAAAATATTTTCGGAGCCGGCCGAGGTCCTGTCGAAAACATTTTGGGGTCGTCCGAGCTCCCGTCGAAAATATTTTCGGTGCCGGCTGAGATCCCATCGAAAATATTTTCGGAGCCGGCCGAGACCCCGTCGAATATATTTTCGGGGCCCTCTGAGCCTCCGTCAAAAACATTTTTGGCACCCGCCAACACGCCATCGAAAATATTTTTGGTGCCGGCCGAGCCCCCGTTGAAAATATTTTCGGAGCCGGCTGAGCTCCCGTCGGAAATATTTTTGGAGCCGGCTGAGCCGCCGTCGAAAATATTTTCTGCACCGGTCAAGGTACTGTCAAAAATATTTTCGGTGCCGGCCGAGCTCCCGTCTAAAATATTTGCGGCGCCGGCCGAGCTCCCATCGAAAATATTTTTGACGCCGGCCGATCTTCCGTCGAAAATATTTTCGGGGCCATCCGAGCTCCCGTCGAAAATATTTTTGACGCCGGCCGAGCTTCCGTCGAAAATATTTTCGGTGCCGGCCGAGATCCCGTCGAAACTATTTTCGGGGCCGTCCGAGCCTCCGTCGAAAACATTTGGGCACCGGCCAACACGCCGTCGAAAAAATTTTTGGTGCCGGCCGAGCCCCTGTTGAAAATATTTTCGGTGCCGGCCGAGCTCCAATCGAAAATATTTTCGGAGCCGTCCGAGCTCCCGTCGAAAATATTTTCGGTGCCGGCTGAGATCCCGTTGAAAATATTTTCAGTGCCGGCTGAGACCCCGTCGAAAATATTTTCGGTGCCGGCCGAGATCCTGTCGAAAACCTTTTGGATGCCAGCCGAGCCTCCGTCGAAAATATTTTCGGTGCCAGCTGGGCCCCCGTCGAAACTATTTTTGGCACCGGCCAAGCCGCCGTCGAAAATATTTTCGGCGCCGTTCGCGGTCCCGTCGAAAATATTTTCGGCACCGGTCGAGGTACTGTCGAAAATATTTTCGGGGCCGTCCGAGCTCCCGTCGAAAATATTTCTGACGCCGGACGAGCTTCCGTCGAAAATATTTTCGGTGCCGGCCGAGATCCTGTCAAAGATAGTTTCGGTGCCGGCCGAGCTCACGTCGAAAATATTTTCGGCACCGGTCGAGGTACTGTCGAAAATATTTTCGGGGCCGTCCGAGCTCCCGTCGAAAATATTTTCGGTGCCGGCCATGATCCCATCGAAAATATTTTCAGAGCCGGCCCAGCCGCCGTCGAAAATATTTTAGGCACCGGCCGAGCCTCCATCGAAAATATTTTCGGTGCCGGATGAGACACCGACGAAATTATTTTCGGTGCCGGCCGGGCCTCCGTCGAAAATATTTTCGGTGCCAGTCAGAACCTTGTCGAAAATATTTTTGGTGCCGGCCGAGCTCCCGTCGAAAATATTTTTGACACTGGCCGAGCTCCCGTCGAAAATATTTTCGGTGCCGGCCGAGCTCCCATCGAAAATATTTTCGGCACCGGTCGTGGTCCTGTCGAAAATATTTTCGGGGCCGTCCGAGCTCCAATCGAAAATATTTTCGGAGCCGGCCGAGCTCCCGTCGAAAATATTTTCGGAGCCGGCTGAGCTGCCGTCGAAAAGATTTTCGGCGCCGTGCGAGGTCCCTTCGAAACTATTTTCGGGGATGTCCGTGCCTCCGTCGAAAACATTTTGGCACTGGCCAACACGCCGTCGAAAATATTTTTGGTGCCGGCCGAGCCCCCGTTGAAAATATTTTTGGTGCCGGACGAGCTGCAATCGAAAATATTTTCGGAGCCAGCCGAGCTGCCGTCGAAAATATTTTCGCCACCGGTCAAGGTACTGTCAAAATATTTTCGGTGCGGGCCGAGCTCCAATCGAAAATATTTTCGCTGCCGGCCGAGCCGCCGTCGAAAATATTTTCGGCACCGGTCGAGGTCCTGTCGAAAATATTTTCGGGGCCGTCCGAGCTCCCGTCGAAAATATTTTTGACGCCGGCGGAGCTTCCGTCGAAAATATTTTCGGTGCCAGCCGAGGTCCCATCGAAACTATATTCGGGGCCGTCCGAGCCTCCGTCGAAAACATTTTGGCACCGGCCAACACGCCGTCAAAAATATTTTTGGTGCCGGCCGAGCCCCCGTTGAAAATATTTTCGGTGCCGGCCGAGCTCCAATCGAAAATATTTTCGGAGCCGGCTGAGCTGCCGTCTAAAATATTTTCGGTGCCGGCCGAGCCGCCGTCGAAAATATTTTCGGCACCGGTCGAGGTACTGTCGAAAATATTTTCGGGGCCGTCCGAGACCCTGTTAAAAATATTTTCGGTGCCGGCCGAGCTCCCGTCTAAAATACTTTTGGTGCCGGCCGAGCTCCCATCGAAAATATTTTCGGCACCGGTCGAGGTCCTCTCGAAAATATTTTCGGGGCCGTCCGAGCTCCCGTCGAAAATATTTTTATCGCCGGCCGAGCTTCCGTCGAAAATATTTTCGACGCCGTTCGAGGTCCCGTCGAAAATATTTTTGGTGCCGGCTGAGTCCCGTCGAAAATATTTTCGGTGCCAGGCGGGCCGCCGTCGAAAATATTTTCGGCACCGGTCAAGGTACTGTCGAAAATATTTTCGGTGCCGGCCGAGCCGCCGTCGAAAATATTTTCGGAACCGGTCGAGGTACTTTCGAAAATATTTTCGGTGCCGGCCGAGCTCCCGTCGAAAATATTTTCGGTGCCGGCCGAGCTTCCGTTGAAAATATTTTCGGTGCCGGCTGAGACCCCGTCGAAAATATTTTCGGGGCCATCCGAGCTCCCGTCGATAAAATTTTGAACGCCGGCCGAGACCCTGTCGAAAATATTTTCGACGCCGGCCGAGCTCCCGTCGAAAATATTTTTGGTGCCGGCTGAGTCCCGTCGAAAATATTTTCGGTGCCAGGCGGGCCGCCGTCGAAAATATTTACCGCACCGGTAAAGGTACTGTCTAAAATATTTTCGGTGCCAGCCGAGCTCCCGTCTAAAATATTTTCGGTGCCGGCCGAGCTCCCATCGAAAATATTTTCGGCACCGGTCAATGTCCTGTCGAAAATATTTTCGGGGCCGTCCGAGCTCCGGTTGAAAATATTTTTGACGCCGGCCGAGCTCCCGTCGAAAATATTTTCGGCGCCGTTCGAGGTCCCGTCGAAAGCATTTTTGACGCCGGACGAGCTTCCGTCGAAAACATTTTGGCACCGGCCAACACGCCGTCGAAAATATTTTCAGTGCCGGCCGAGACCCCGTCGAAAATATTTTCGGAGCCGGCCGAGCTCCAATTGAAAATATTTTCGGAGCCGGCCGAGCTCCCATCGAAAATATTTTCGGAGCCGGCTGAGCTGCCGTCGAAAATATTTTCGCCACCGGTCAAGGTATTGTCAAAATATTTTCGGTGCCGGCCGATCTCCAATCGAAAATATTTTCGGTGCCGGCCGAGCCGCCGTCGAAAATATTTTTGGCACCGGTCGAGGTACTGTCGAAAATATTTTCGGGGCCATCCGAGCTCCCGTCGAAAATATTTTTGACGCCGGCGGAGCTTCAGTCGAAAATATTTTCGGGGCCGTCCGAGACCCCGTTAAAAATATTTTCGGTGACGGCCGAGCTCCCGTCTAAAATATTTCCGGTGCCGGCCGAGCTCCCATCGAAAATATTTTCAGCACCGGTCGCGGTCCTGTCGAAAATATTTTCGGGGCCGTCCGAGCTCCCGTCGAAAATATTTTTATCGCCGACCGAGCTTCCGTCGAAAATATTTTCGGTGCCGGCCGAGATCCCGTTGAAAATATTTTCGGAGCCGGCCGAGACCCCGTCGAATATATTTTCGGGGCCCTCTGAGCCTCCGTCAAAAACATTTTTGGCACCCGCCAACACGCCATCGAAAATATTTTTGGTGCCGGCCGAGCCCCTGCTGAAAATATTTTCGGAGCCGGCTGAGCTCCCATCGAAAATATTTTCAGAGCTGGCTGAGTCGCCGTCGAAAATATTTTCTGCACCGGTCAAGGTACTGTCAAAAATATTTTCGGTGCCGGCCGAGCTCCCGTCTAAAATATTTGCGGTGCCGGCCGAGCTCCCAGCGAAAATATTTTTGACGCCGGCCGAGCTTCCGTCTAAAATATTTTCGGGGCCATCCGAGCTCCCGTCGAAAATATTTTTGACGTCGGCCGAGCTTCCGTCGAAAATATTTTCGGTGCCGGCCGAGATCCCGTCGAAAATATTTTCGGAGCCGGCCGAGACCCTGTCGAAAATATTTTCAGGGCCGTCCGAGCTCCCGTCGAAAATATTTTCGGTGCCGTTCGAGGTCCCGTCGAAACTATTTTCGGGGCCGTCCGAGCCTCCGTCGAAAACATTTGGGCACCGGCCAACACGCCGTCGAAAAAATTTTTGGTGCCGGCCGAGCCCCCGTTGAAAATATTTTCGGTGCCGGCCGAGCTCCAATCGAAAATATTTTCGGAGCTGTCCGAGCTCCCGTCGAAAATATTTTTGCCACCGGTCAAGGTACTGTCAAAAATATTTTCGGTGCAGGCCAAGCTCCTGTCTAAAACATTTTCGGTGCCGGCCCAGCCACCGTCGAAAATATTTTCGGCACCGATCGAGGTACTGTCGAAAAAATTTTCGGGGCCGTCCGAGCCCCCGTTAAAAATATTTTCAGTGCCGGCCGAGCTCCCGTCTAAAATATTTTCGGTGCCGGTCGAGCTCCCTTCGAAAATATTTTCGGCACTGGTCAAGGTCCTGTCGAAATTATTTTCGGGGCCGTCCGAGCTCCCGTCGAAAATATTTTTGATGCCGGCCGAGCCCCCGTTGAAAATATTTTCGGTGCCGGCCGAGCTGCAATCGAAAATATTTTCGGAGCCGGCCGAGCTCCCGTAGAAAATATTTTCGGCACTGGTCGAGGTCCTGTCGAAAATATTTTCGGGGCCGTCCGAGCTCCCGTCGAAAATATTTTTGGAGCCGGCTGAGCCGCCGTCGAAAATATTTTCGGCACCGGTCAAGGTCCTGTCGAAAATATTTTCGGGGCCGTCCGAGCTCCCGTCGAAAATATTTTTGACGCCGGCCGAGCTTCCGTCGAAAATATTTTCGGTGCCGTCCGAGATCCCGTTGAAAATATTTTCGGAGCCGGCCGAGCCGCCGTCGAAACTATTTTCGGTGCTGGCCGGCACCTTGTCGAAAATATTTTTGGTGCCGACCGAGCTCCCGTCGAAAATATTTTCGGGGCCATCCGAGCTCCCGTCGAAAATATTTTTGACGCCGGCCGAGCTCCCGTCGAAAATATTTTTGACGCCGTTCGAGGTCCCGTCGAAACTATTTTTGGGGCCGGCCGAGCTTCCGTCGAAAACATTTTGGCACCGGCCAACACGCCGTCGAAAATATTTTTGGTGCCGTCCGAGCCCCCGTTGAAAATATTTTCCGTGCTAGCCGAGCTCCAATCGAAAATATTTTCGGAGCCAGCCGAGCTCCCGTCGAAAATATTTTCGGAGCCGGCCGAGCCCCCGTCGAAAATATTTTCGGTGCCGGTCAGAACCTTGTCGAAAATATTTTCGGTGCCGGCCGAGCTCCCGTCGAAAATATTTTTGACGCCGGCCAAGCTTCCGTCGAAAATATTTTCGGTGTCGGCCGAGACCCCGTCGAAAACGTTTTTGGCACCGGCCAACACGCCGTCGAAAATATATTTGGTGCCGGCCGAGCCCCGTTAAAAATATTTTCGGTGCCGGCCGAGCTCCTGTCTAAAATATTTTCGGTGCCGTCCGAGCTCCGGTTGAAAATATTTTTGAGGCCGGCTGAGCTTCCGTCGAAAATATTTTCGGTGCCGTCCGAGCTCCAATCGAAAATATTTTCGGCGCCGGCCGAGCTGCAATCGAAAATGTTTTCGCAGCCGGCGGAGCCGCCGTCGAAAATATTTTCCGCACCGGTCAAGGTACTGTCAAAAATATTTTCGGTGCCGGCCGAGCTCCCGTCGAAAATATTTTCGGCACCGGCCGAGCTCCCATCGAAAATATTTTTGGCGCCGGACGAGGTACTGTCGAAAATATTTTCGGGGCCATCCGAGCTCCCGTCGAAAATATTTTCGGGGCTGGCCGAGCTCCCATCGAAAATATTTTCGGTGCCGGCCAAGATCCCGTTGAAAATATTTTCGGAGCCGGCCGAGACCCTGTCGAAAATATTTTCAGGGCCATCCGAGCTCCCATCGAAAATACTTTCGGCGCCGGCCGAGCTCCCGTTGAAAATATTTTCGGTGCCATCCGAGCTCCAATCGAAAATATTTTCGGAGCCGGCCAAGCTCCCATCGGAAATATTTTTGGAGCCGGCCGAGCTCCCGTCGAAAATATTTTTGACGCCGGCGGAGCTTCCGTCGAAAATAATTTGGATGCCAGCCAAGACTCCGTCGAAAATATTTTCGGTGCCAGCTGGGCCCCCGTCGAAAATATTTTTGGCACCAGCCAACACGCCGCCGAAAATATTTTCGGCGCCGTTCGCGGTCCCGTCGAAACTATTCTCGGGGCCGTCCGAGCCTCCGTCGAAAACATTTTGGCACCGGCCGAAATGCCGTTGAAAATATTTTTGGTGCCGGCCGAGCCCCCGTTGAAAATATTTTCGGTGCCGGCCGAGCTCCAATGAAAAATATTTTCGGAGCCGGCATAGCTGCCGTCGAAAATATTTTCGGTGCCGGCCGAGCTCCCGTCTAAAATATTTTCGGTGCCGGCCGAGATCCCGTCGAAAATATTTTCGGAGCCGGCCAAGCCGCCTTCGAAAATATTTTAGGCACCGGCCGAGCCTCCATCGAAAATATTTTCGGTGCCGGATGAGACACCGACGAAAATATTTTCGGTGCCGGCCGGGCCCTCGTCTACAATATTTTCGGTGCCGGTCAGAACCTTGTCGAAAATATTTTCGGGGCCGGCCGAGCTCCCGTCGAAAATATTTTTGACGCTGGCCAAGCTTCCGTCGAAAATATTTTCGGTGCCGGCCGAGACCCCGTCGAAAATATTTTCGGGGCTGTCCGAGCCTCCGTCGAAAACATTTTTGGCACCGGCCAACACGCCGTCGAAAATATTTTCGGCACCGGTCGAGGTACTATCGAAAATATTTTCGGGGCCGTCCGAGCTCCCGTTGAAATAATTTTCGACGCCGTCCGAGATCCCGTCGAAAATATTTTCGGTGCCGGCCAAGTCCCGTCTAAAACACTTTCGGTGCCAGGCGGGCCCCCATCGAAAATATTTTCGGCGCCGGCCGAGCTCCCGTCGAAAATATTTTCGGTGCCGGCCAAGCTCCTGTCGAAAATATTGTCGGAGCCGGCCGAGCCGCCGTCGAAACTATTTTCGGTGCCGACCGGCACCCTGTCGAAAATATTTTCGGGGCCGGCCGCGCCCCCGTCTAAAATATTTTCGGTGCCTGTCGAGGTACTGTCAAAAATATTTTCGGGGCCGTCCGAGCTCCCATCGAAAATATTTTTGGCACTGGTCGAGGTCCTGCCGAAAATATTTTCGGGGCCGTCCGAGCTCCCGTCGAAAATATTTTTGATGCCGGCGGAGCTTCCGTTGAAAATATTTTCGGTGCCGGCCGAGCTCCCGTCGAAAATATTTTCGGAGCCGGCCGAGCATCCGTCGAAAATATTTTCGGTGCCAGCTGGGCCCCCGTCGAAAATATTTTAGGCACCGGCCAACACGCCGTCGAAAATATTTTCGGCGCCGTTCACGGTCCCGTCGAAAATATTTTCGGCACCGGTCGAGGTACAGTCGAAAATATTTTCGGGGCCGTTCGAGCTCCCGTCGAAAATATTTCTGACGCCGGACAAGCTTCCGTCGAAAATATTTTCGGTGCCGGCCGAGATCCTGTTGAAAATATTTTCGGAGCCGGCCGAGACCCTGTCGAAAATATTTTCGGAGCCGGCCGAGCCGCCGTCGAAAATATTTTAGGCACCGGCCGAGCCTCCATCGAAAATATTTTCGGTGCCGGATGAGAGACCGACGAAAATATTTTCGGTGCCGTTCGGGCCCCCGTCTAAAATATTTTCGGTGCCGGTCAGAACCTTGTCGAAAATATTTTCGGGGCCGGTCGAGCTCCCGTCACAAATATTTTTGACGCCGGCCAAGGTTCCGTCGAAAATATTTTCGGTGCTGGCCGAGATCCCATCGAAAATATTTTCGGAGCCGGCCGAGACGCTGTCGAAAATATTTTCGGGGCCGTCCGAGCCGCCGTCGAAAATATTTTCGGCGCCGTTCGAGGTCCCGTCAAAAGTATTTTCGGGGCCGTCCGAGCCTTTGTCGAAAATATTTTGGCACCGGCCAACACGCCATCTAAAATATTTTTGGTGCCGGCCGAGCCCCCGTTGAAAATATTTTCGGTGCTGGCCGAGCTCCAATCGAAAATATTTTCGGAGCCCTCCGAGATCCCGTCGAAAATATTTTCGGAGCCGGCTGAGCTGCCGTCGAAAATATTTTCGCCACCGGTAAAGGTACTCTCATAAATATATTCGGTGCCGGCCGAGCTCCCGTCTAAAATATTTTCGGTGCCGTCCGAGCCGCCGTCGAAAATATTTTCGGCACCGGTCGAGGTACTGTCGAAAATATTTTCGGGGCCGTCCGAGCCCCCGTTAAAAATATTTTCGGTGCCGGCCGAACTCCCATCTAAAATATCTTCGGTGCCGGCCGAGCTCCCTTCGAAAATATTTTCGGCACCGGTCGAGGTCCTGTCGAAAATATTTTCGGGGCCGTCCGAGCTTCCGTCGAAAATATTTTTGACGCCGGCCGAGCTTCCGTCGAAAATATTTTCGGTGCCGTCCGAGATCCCGTTGAAAATATTTTCGGAGCCGGCTGAGACCCCGTCGAATATATTTTCCGGAGCCTCCGAGCCTCCGTCGAAAACTTTTTTGGCACCGGCCAACATGCCGTCGAAAATATTTTTGGTGCCGGCCGAGCCCCTGTTGAAAATATTTTCGGTGCCGGGCGAGCTCCAATCGAAAATATTTTCGGAGCCGGCTGAGTCGCCGTCAAAAATATTTTCCGCACCGGTCGAGGTACTGTTGAAAATATTTTCGGGGCCGTCCGAGCCCCCGTTAAAAATATTTTTGGTGCCGGCCGAGCTCCTGTCTAAAATATTTTCGGTGCCGGCCGAGCTCCCATTGAAAATATTTTTGACGCCGGTCGAGGTCCTGTCGACAAAATTTTTGGGGCCGTCCGAGCTCCCGTCGAAAATATTTTTGACGCCGGCCGAGCTTCCGTCGAAAATATTTTCGGTGCCGGCCACGATCCCGTTGAAAATATTTTCGGAGCCGGCCGAGACCCTGTCGAATGTATTTTCGGGGCCCTCCGAGCCTCCGTCGAAAACATTTTTGGCACCGGCCAACACGCCGTTGAAAATATTTTTGGTGCCGGCCGAGCCCCCGTTGAAAATATTTGCGGTGCCGGCCGAGCTGCAATCGAAAATATTTTCGGAGCCGGCCGAGCTCCCGTCGAAAATATTTTCGGAGCCGGCTCAGCTCCCGTCGAAAATATTTTCGCCACCGGTCAAGGTACTGTCAAAAATATTTTCGGTGCTGGCCGAGCTCCCGTCTAAAATATTTTCGGTGCCGGCCGAGCCGCCATCGAAAATATTTTCGGCACCGGTCGAGGTACTGTCGAAAATATTTTCAGGGCCGTCCGAGCCGCCGTTAAAAATATTTTCGGTGCTGGGCGAGCTCCCTTCGAAAATATTTTCGGCACCGGTCGAGGTCTCTCAAAAATATTTTCGGGGCCGTCCGAGCTCCCGTCGAAAATATTTTCGGTGCCGTTCGAGGTCCCGTCGAAACTATTTTCGGTGCCGGCCGAGATCCCGTCGAAAATATTTTCGGAGCCGGCCGAGATCCTGTCGAAGATATTTTCGGCGCCGTTCGAATTCCCGTCGAAACTATTTTCGGGGCTGTCCGAGCCTCCGTCGAAAAATTTTTGGCACCGGCCAACACGCCGTCGAAAATATTTTTGGTGCCGGCCGAGCCCCCGTTGAAAATATTTTCGGTGCCGGCCGAGCTCCCATCAAAAATATTTTCGGTGCCGGCCGAGCTCCCGTCGAAAATATTTTCGGTGCCGGCTGAGATCCCGTCGAAAATATTTTCGGGGCCATCCGAGCTCCCGTTGAAAATATTTTCGGAGCCGGCCGAGCTTCCGTCGAAAATATTTTCGGTGCCGGCCGAGATCCCGTCGAAAATATTTTCGGAGCCGGCCGAGCTTCCGTCGAAAATATTTTCCGCACCGGTCGAGGTACTTTTAAAAATATTTTCGGTGCCGGCCGAGCTCCCATCTAAAATATTTTTAGTGCCGGCCGAGCTCCCATCGAAAATATTTTCGGCACCGGACGAGGTACTGTCGAAAATATTTTCGGGGCCATCCGAGCTCCCGTCGAAAATATTTTTGACGCCGGCTGAGATCCCGTCGAAAATATTTTCGGTGCCGGCTGAGATCCCGTCGAAAATATTTTCGGAGCCAGCCGAGCTTCCGTCGAAAATATTTTCGGCACCGGTCGAGGTCCTGTCGAAAATATTTTCGGGGCCGTCCGAGCTCCCGTCGAAAATATTTTCGGCGCCATTCGAGGTCCTGTCGAAACTATTTTTGGTGCCAGCCGAGATCCCGTCGAAAATATTTTCGGAGCTGGCCGAGACCATGTCGAAACTATTTTCGGGGCTGTCCGAGCCTCCGTCGAAAACATTTTTGGCACCGGCCAACATGCCGTCAAAAATATTTCTGGTGCCGGCCGAGCCCCCGTTGAAAATATTTTCGGTGCCGGGCGAGCTCCAATTGAAAATATTTTCGGAGCCGGCTGAGCCGCCGTCGAAAATATTTTCCGCACCGGTCAAGGTCCTGTCGAAAATATTTTCGGGGCCGTCCGAGCTGCCATTGAAAATATTTTCGGCGCCGTTCGAGGTCCCGTTGAAACTATTTTCGGGGCCGTTTGAGCCTCCGTCGAAAACATTTTTGGCACCGGCCAACATGCCGTCGAAAATATTTTTGGTGCCGGCCGAGCCCCCGTTGAAAATATTTTCGGTGCCGGCCGAGCTCCAATTGAAAATATTTTCGGAGCTGGCAGAGCTCCTGTCGAAAATATTTTCGGAGCCGGCTGAGCCGCCATCGAAAATATTTTCGGTACCGGTCGAGGTACTGTTGAAAATATTTTCGGGGCCATCCGAGCCCCCGTTAAAAATATTTTTGACGCCGGCCGAGCTTCCGTCAAAAATATTTTCGGTGCCGGCCGAGCTCCCATCGAAAATATGTTCGGCACCGGTCGAGGTCCTGTCGAAAATATTTTTGGGGCCGTCTGAGCTTCCGTCGAAAATATTTTTGACGCCGGCCGAGCTTCCGTCGAAAATATTTTCGGTGCCGGCCAAGATCCCGTTGAAAATATTTTCGGAGCCGTCCGAGACCCTTTCGAAAATATTTTCGGGGCCGTCCGAGCCTCCGTCGAAAATTTTTTCGGCGCCGTTCGAGGTCCCGTCAAAAGTATTTTCGGGGCCGTCCGAGCCTCTGTCGAAAACATTTTGGCACCGGCCAACACGCCGTCGAAAATATTTTCGGAGCAGGCCAAGATCCCGTTGAAAATATTTTCGGAGCCGGCCGAGACCCCGTCGAATGTATTTTCGGGGCCCTTCGATCCTCTATCAAAAACATTTTTGGCACCGGCCAACACGCCGTTGAAAATATTTTCCGCACCGGCCGAGGTACTGTCAAAAATATTTTCGGTGCCGTCCGAGCTCCCGTCGAAAATATTTTTGGTGCCGGCCACGATCCCATTGAAAATATTTTCGGAGCCGGCCTAGACCCTGTCGAATGTATTTTCGGGGCCCTCCGAGCCTCCGTCGAAAACATTTTTGGAACCAGCCAACACGCCTTCGAAAATATTTTTGGTGCCGGCCGAGCCCCCGTTGAAAATATTTTCGGTGCCCGCCGAGCTGCAATCGAAAATATTTTTGGAGCCGGCCGAGCTCCCGTCTAAAATATTTTCGGTGCCGGCCGACCTCCCATCGAAAATATTTTCGGCACCGGTCGAGGTCCTGTCAAAAATATTTTCGGGGCCGTCCAAGTTCCCGTCGAAAATATTTTTGACGCCGGCTGAGCTTCCGTCGAAAATATTTTCGATGCCGGCCGAGACCCTGTCGAAACTATTTTCGGGGCCGTCCGACCCTCTGTCGAAAACATTTTGGCACCGGCCAAGACGCTGTCGAAAATAGTTTTGGTGCCGGCCGAGCCCCCGTTGAAAATATTTTCGGTGCCGGGCGAGCTCCAATCGAAAATATTTTCGGAGCCGGCCGAGCTCCCGTCGAAAATATTTTCGGAGCCGGCCGAGCCGCAGTCGAAAATATTTTCACCACCGGTCAAGGTACTGTCAAAAATATTTTCGGTGCCGGCCGAGCCTCCGTCGAAAATATTTTGGCACCGGCCAACACGCCGTTGAAAATATTTTTGGTGCCGGCCGAGCCCCCGTTGAAAATATTTTTGACGCCGGCCGAGCACCCTGTCGAAAATATTTTCGGGGCGTCCGAGCTCCCGTCGAAAATATTTTCGGCGCCGTTCGAGGTCCCGTCGAATATATTTTCGGGGCCCTCCGAGCCTCCGTCGAAAATATTTTGGCACCGGCTAACACGCCGTCAAAAACATTTTGGCACCGGCCGAGCCGCCGTCGAAAATATTTTCGGTGCTGGCCGAGCTCCCTTCGAAAATATTTTCAGTGCCGGCCGAGCTCCCATCGAATATATTTTCGGCACCGGTCGAGGACCTGTCGAAAATATTTTCGGGGCCGTCCGAGTTCCCGTCGAAAATTTTTTTGACGTCGGCTGAGCTTCCGTCGAAAATATTTTCGGTGCCGGCCGAGATCCCGTCGAAACTATTTTCGGGGCCGTCCGAGCCTCTGTCGAAAACATTTTGGCACCGGCCAACACGCCGTTGAAAATATTTTTGGTGCCGGCCGAGCCCCCGTTGAAAATATTTTCGGTGCCGGCCGAGACCCTGTCGAAAATATTTTCGGGGCCGTCCGAGCTCCCGTCGAAAATATTTTAGGCACCGGCCGAGCTCCCAGCGAAAATATTTTCGGCATCGGACGAGGTACTGTCGAAAATATTTTCGGGGCCATCCGAGCTCCCGTCGAAAATATTTCTGACGCCGGACAAGCTTCCGTTGAAAATATTTTCTGTGCCGGCCGAGATCCTGTCGAAGATCTTTTCGGTGTCGGCCGAGCTCCCGTCGAAAATATTTTCGGCACCGGGCGAGGTACTGTCGAAAATATTTTCGGGGCTGTCCGAGATCCCTTCGAAAATATTTTCGGAGCTGGACGACCCGCCTTCGAAAATATTTTAGGCACCGGCCGAGCCTCCATCAAAAATATTTTCGGTGCTTGATGAGACACCGACGAAAATATTTTCGGTGCCGGCCGGACCCCGTCTAAAATGTTTTCGGTGCCGGTCAGAACCTTGTCGAAAATAGTTTCGGGGCCGGCCGAGTTCCCGTCGAAAATATTTTTGACGCCGGCCAAGCTTCCGTCGAAAATATTTTCAGTACCGGCCGAGCTCCAGTCGAAAACATTTTCAGCACCGGTCGAGGTACTGTCGAAAATATTTTCGGGGCCGTTCAAGCTCCCGTTGAAAATATTTTTCACGCCGGCCGAGCTCCCGTGTAAAATATTTTTGGTGCCGGCTGAGCCGCCGTCGAAAATATTTTCTGCACCGGTCAAGGTACTGTCGAAAATATTTTCGGGGCCGTCCGAGCCCCCGTTAAAAATATTTTCGGTGCCGGCTGAGCTCCCTTCGAAAATATTTTCGGCACCGGTCGAGGTCCTGTCGAAAATATTTTCGGGGCCGTCCGAGCCACCGTTAAAAATATTTTCGGTGCCGGCCGAGCTCCGTTCGAAAATATTTTCCGCACCGGACGAGGTCCTCTCGAAAATATTTTCGGGGCCGTCCAAGCTCCCGTCGAAAATATTTTTGACGCCAGCGGAGCTTCCGTCGAATATATTTTCGGGGCCCTTCGAGCCTCCGTCGAAAACATTTTGGCACCGGCCAACACGCCGTCGAAAATATTTTTGGTGCCAGCCGAGCCCGCGTTGAAAATATTTTCGGTGCTGGCCGAGCTGCCGTCGAAAATATTTTCGGAGCCGGCCGAGCTGCAATCGAAAATATTTTCGGAGCCGGCCGAGCTCCCGTCGAAAATATTTTCGGAGCCGGCTGAGCCGCCGTCGAAAATATTTTCCGCACCGGTTGAGGTACTTTTAAAAATATTTTCGGTGCCGGCCGAGCTCCCATCTAAAATATTTTTAGTGCCGGCCGAGCTCCCATCGAAAATATTTTCGGTGCCGGCCGAGCTCCCATCGAAAATATTTTCGGCACCGGAAGAGGTACTGTCGAAAATATTTTCGGGGCCATCCGAGCTCCTGTCGAAAATATTTTTGACGCCGGCAGAGCTTCCGTCGAAAATATTTTCGGTGCCAGTCGAGATCCCGTCGAAAATATTTTCGGTGCCGGCCGAGATCCTGTCAAAGATATTTTCGCTGCCGACCGAGCTCCCGTTGAAAATATTTTTGGCACCGGTCGAGGTCCTGTCGAAAATATTTTCGGAGCCGGCCGAGCTCCCGTCTAAAATATTTTTGACGCCAGCCGAGCTTCCGTCGAAAATCTTTTCGGTGCCGGCCGAGATCCCATCGAAAATATTTTCGGAGCCGGCCGAGCCGCCGTTGAAAATATTTTCGGTGCCGGCCGAGCTCCCGTCGAAAATATTTTCGGAGCCGGTCAGAACCTTGTCGAAAGTATTTTCGAGGCCGGCCGAGTTCCCGTCGAAAATATTTTTGACGCCGGCCAAGCTTCCCTCGAAAATATTTTCAGTGCCGTCCGAGACCCCGTCGAAAATATTTTCGGGGCCGTTCGAGGTCCCGTCGAAACTATTTTTGGGGCCGTCCGAGCCTCCGTCGAAATCATTTTGGCACCGGCCAACAGGCCGTCGAAAATATTTTTGGTGCCGGCCGAGCCCCCGTTGAAAATATTTTCGGTGCCAGCCGAGCTGCAATCGAAAATATTTTCGGAGCCGGCCGAGCTCCCGTCGAATATAGTTTTGGAGCCGGCTGAGCCTCCATCAAAAATATTTTCGGTGCCAGCTGGGCCCCCGTCAGAAATATTTTTGGCACCGGCCAACACGCCGTTGAAAATATTTTCGGTGCCGGCCGAGCTCCTGTTGAAAATATTTTCGGCACCGGTCGAGGTACTGTTGAAAATATTTTCGGGGCCGTCCGAGCTCCCGTTGAAAATATTTTTGACGCCGGCCAAGCTTCCGTCGAAAATATTTTCGGTGCCGGCCGAGATCCCGTCGAAAATATTTTCGGAGCCGGCCGAGCCGCCTTCGAAAATAGTTTAGGCACCGGCCGAGCCTCCATCGAAAATATTTTCGGTGCCGTATGAGACACCTACGAATATATATTCGGTGCCGGCCGGGCCCCCGTCTAAAATATTTTCGGTGCCGGCCGAGACGCCATCGAAAATATTTTCGGGGCCGTCCGAGCCTCCGTCGAAAACGTTTTTGGCACCGGCCAACACGCCGTCGAAAATATTTTCCGCACCGGTCGAGGTCCTGTCGAAAATATTTTTGGGGCCGTCCGAGCTCCCGTCGAAAATATTTTTGACGCCGGTGGAGGTTCCGTCGAAAATATTTTCGGTGCCGGCCGAGATCCCGTTGAAAATATTTTCGGAGCCGGACGGGACCCCATCAAATATATTTTAGGGGCCCTCCGAGCCTCCGTCGAAAACATTTTTGGCACCGGCCAACACACCGTCGAAAATATTTTCGGCGCCGTTCGCAGTCCCGTCGAAAATATTTTCGGCACCGGTCGAGGTACTGTCGAAAATATTTTCGGGGCCGTCCGAGCTCCCGTCGAAAATATTTCTGACGCCGGACGAGCTTCCGTTGAACATATTTTCGGTGCCGGCCGAGATCCCGTCGAAAATATTTTTGGGGCCGTCCGAGCTCCCATCGAAAATATTTTGAACGCCGGACGAGACCCCGTCGAAAAAATTTTCGACGCCGGCCGAGATCCCGTCGAAAATATTTTCGGAGCCGGCTGAGTCCCGTCGAAAATATTTTCGGTGCCAGGCGGGCCGCCGTCGAAAATATTTTCGGTGCCGGCCGAGCTCCCGTCGAAAATATTTTCGGCACCGGACGACGTACTGTCGAAAATATTTTCGGGGCCATCCGAGCTCCCGTCGAAAATATTTTTGATGCCGGCCGAGCTTCCGTCGAAAATATTTTCGGAGCCGGCCGAGGTCCTGTCGAAAACATTTTGGGGCCGTCCGAGCTCCCGTCGAAAATATTTTCGGCGCCCTTCGAGGTCCTGTCGAAACTATTTTCGGGGCCGTCCGAGCCTCCGTCAAAAACATTTTGGCACCGGCCGAAATGCCGTTGAAAATAGTTGTGGTGCCGGCCGAGCCCCCGTTGAAAATATTTTCGGTGCCGGCCGAGCTCCCATCGAAAATATTTTTGACGCCGGCCGAGCTTCCGTTGAAAATATTTTCGGGGCCGTCCGAGCTCCCGTCGAAAATATTTTGAACACCGGCCGAGACCCCGTCGAAAAAATTTTCGACGCCGGCCGATATCCCGTTGAAATTATTTTTGGTGCCGGCTGAGTCCCGTCGAATTTATTTTCGGTGCCAGGCGGGCCGCCGTCGAAAATATTTTCGGGGCCGTCCGAGCTTCCGTCGAAAATATTTTCGGTGCCGGCCGAGATCCCGTCGAAAATATTTTCGGAGCCGGCCGAGACCCTGTCGAAAATATTTTCGATGCCAGCCGAGCCTCCGTGGAAAATATTTTCGGTGCCAGCTGGGCCCCCGTCGAAAATATTTTTGGCACCGGCCAACAAGCCGTCGAAAATATTTTCGGCGCCGTTCGCGGTCCCGTCGAAAATATTTTCGGCACCGGTCGAGGTACTGTCGAAAATATTTTCGGGGCCGTCCGAGCTCCCGTCGAAAATATTTTTGACGCCGGCCGAGCTTCCGTCGAAAATATTTTTGATGCCGGCCGAGATCCCGTTGAAAATATTTTCGGAGCCGGCCGAGACCACGTCGAATATATTTTCGGGGCCCTCTGACCCTCCGTCGAAAACATTTTTGGCACCGGCCAACACGCCGTCGGAAATATTTTTGGTGCCGGCTGAGCCCCCGTTGAAAATATTTTCGGTGCCGGCCGAGCTCCAATCGAAAATATTTTCGGAGCCGGCCGAGCTCCCGTCGAAAATCTTTCCGGAGCCGGCTGAGCTGCCGTCGAAAATATTTTCGGCACCGGTAGAGGTACTGTCAAAAATATTTTCGGTGCCGGCCGAGCTTCCGTCGAAAATATTTTCGGTGCCGGCCGAGATCCTGTCGAAGATATTTTCGCTGCCGGCCGAGCTCCCGTCGAAAATATTTTCGGCACCGGTCGAGGTACTGTCGAAAATATTTTCGGGGCCGTCCGAGCTCCCGTTGAAAATATTTTTGACGCCGGCCGAGCTTCCGTCGAAAATATTTTCGGTGCCGGCCGAGATCCCATCGAAAATATTTTCGGAGGCGGCCGAGCCGCCGTCGAAAATATTTTAGGCACCGGCCGAGCCTCCATCGAAAATATTTTCGGTGCCGGATGAGACACCGAAGAAAATATTTTCGAGGCTGGCTGGGCCCCCGTCTAAAATATTTTCGGTGCCTGTCAGAACCTTGTCGAAAATATTTTCGGGGCTGTCCGAGCTCCCGTCGAAAATATTTTTGACGCCGCCCAAGCTTCCGTCGAAAATATTTTCGGTGCCGGCCGAGACCCCGTCGGAAACATTTTCGGGGCCGTCTGAGCCTCCGTCGAAAACATTTTTGGCACCGGCCAACACGCCGTCGAAAATATTTTCGGTGCCGCTCGAGCCCCGTTAAAAATATTTTCGGTGCCGGCCGAGCTCCCGTCTAAAATATTTTCGGTGCCGGCCGAGCTCCCATCGAAAATATTTTCGGCACCGGACGAGGTACTGTCGAAAATATTTTTGGGGCCGTCCGAGCTCCCGTCGAAAATATTTTTGACGCCGGCCGAGCTTCCGTCGAAAATATTTTGGATGCCAGCCGAGCCTCCGTCGAAAATATTTTCAGTGCCGGCCGAGATCCCGTCGAAAATATTTTTGGCACCAGCCAACACGCTGCCGAAAATATTTTCGGCGCCGTTCGCGGTCCCGTCGAAACTATTCTCGGGGCCATCCGAGCCTCCGTCGAAAACATTTTGGCACCGGCCGAAATGCCATTGAAAATATTTTTGGTGCCGGCTGAGCTCCAATCGAAAATATTTTCGGGGCCGTCCGAGACCCCGTTAAAAATATTTTCGGTGACGGCCGAGCTCCCGTCTAAAATATTTTCGGGGCCGTCCAAGCTCCCGTCGAAAATATTTTCGGCTCCGGTCGAGGTACTGTCGAAAATATTTTCGGGGCCATCCGAGCCTCCGTCGAAAACATTTTGGCACCGGCCAACATGCCGTTGAAAATATTTTCGGTGCCGGCCGAGCCACCGTTGAAAATATTTTCGGAGCCGGCCGAGCTCCCGTCAAAAATATTTTCGGAGCCGGCTGAGCTCCCTTCGAAAACGTTTTTGGCACCGGCCAACACGCCGTCGAAAATATTTTCGGTGCCGGCTGAGCCCCGTTAAAAATATTTTCGGTGCCGGCCGAGCTCCTGTCTAAAATATTTTCGGTGGCGGCCAAGCTCCCGTCGAAAATATTTTCGGCACCGGTCGAGGTCCTGTCGAAAATATTTTCGGGGCCGTCCGAGCTCCGGTTGAAAATATTTTTGACGCCGGCCGAGCTCCCGTCGAAAATATTTTCGGCGCCGTTCGAGGTCCCGTCGAAAGCATTTTTGACGCCGGACGAGCTTCCGTCGAAAACATTTTGGCACCGGCCAACACGCCGTCGAAAATATTTTCGGTGCCGGCCGAGACCCCGTCGAAAATATTTTCGGAGCCGGCCGAGCTCCAATCGAAAATATTTTCGGAGCCGGCCGAGCTCCCGTCGAAAATATTTTCGGAGCCGGCTGAGCTGCCGTCGAAAATATTTTCGCCACCGGTCAAGGTATTGTCAAAATATTTTCGGTGCCGGCTGAGCTCCAATCGAAAATATTTTTGGTGCCGGCCGAGCTGCCGTCGAAAATATTTTTGGCACCGGTCGAGGTACTGTCGAAAATATTTTCGGGGCCATCCGAGCTCCCGTCGAAAATATTTTAGACGCCGGCGGATCTTCAGTCGAAAATATTTTCGGGGCCGTCCGAGACCCCGTTAAAAATATTTTCGGTGACGGCCGAGCTCCCGTCTAAAATATTTTCGGGGCCGTCCAAGCTCCCGTCGAAAATATTTTCGGCTCCGGTCGAGGTACTGTCGAAAATATTTTCGGGGCCATCCGAGCCTCCGTCGAAAACATTTTGGCACCGGCCAACATGCCGTTGAAAATATTTTCGGTGCCGGCCGAGCCACCGTTGAAAATATTTTCGGAGCCGGCCGAGCTCCCGTCAAAAATATTTTCGGAGCCGGCTGAGCTCCCTTCGAAAACGTTTTTGGCACCGGCCAACACGCCGTCGAAAATATTTTCGGTGCCGGCTGAGCCCCGTTAAAAATATTTTCGGTGCCGGCCGAGCTCCTGTCTAAAATATTTTCGGTGGCGGCCAAGCTCCCGTCGAAAATATTTTCGGCACCGGTCGAGGTCCTGTCGAAAATATTTTCGGGGCCGTCCGAGCTCCGGTTGAAAATATTTTTGACGCCGGCCGAGCTCCCGTCGAAAATATTTTCGGCGCCGTTCGAGGTCCCGTCGAAAGCATTTTTGACGCCGGACGAGCTTCCGTCGAAAACATTTTGGCACCGGCCAACACGCCGTCGAAAATATTTTCGGTGCCGGCCGAGACCCCGTCGAAAATATTTTCGGAGCCGGCCGAGCTCCAATCGAAAATATTTTCGGAGCCGGCCGAGCTCCCGTCGAAAATATTTTCGGAGCCGGCTGAGCTGCCGTCGAAAATATTTTCGCCACCGGTCAAGGTATTGTCAAAATATTTTCGGTGCCGGCTGAGCTCCAATCGAAAATATTTTCGGTGCCGGCCGAGCTGCCGTCGAAAATATTTTTGGCACCGGTCGAGGTCCTGTCGAAAATATTTTCGGGGCCGTCCGAGATCCCGTCAAAAATATTTTTATCGCCAGCCGAGCTTCCGTCGAAAATATTTTCGGTGCCGGCCAAGATCCCGTTGAAAATATTTTCGGAGCCGGCCGAGACCCCGTCGAATATATTTTCGGGGCCCTCTGAGCCTCCGTCAAAAACATTTTTGGCACCCGCCAACACGCCATTGAAAATATTTTTGGTGCCGGCCGAGCCCCCGTTGAAAATATTTTCGGAGCCGGCCGAGCTCCCGTCGAAAATATTTTCGGAGCCGGCTGAGACGCCGTCGAAAATATTTTCTGCACCGGTCAAGGTACTGTCAAAAATATTTTCGGTGCCGGCCGAGCTCCCGTCTAAAATATTTGCGGTGCCGGTCGAGCTCCCATCGAAAATATTTTTGACGCCGGCCGAGCTTCCGTCGAAAATATTTTCGGGGCCATCCGAGCTCCCGTCGAAAATATTTTTGACGCCGGCCGAGATCCCGTCGAAAATATTTTCGGAGCCGGCCGAGACCCTGTCGAAAATATTTTCGGGGCCGTCCAAGCTCCCGTCGAAAATATTTTCGGTGCCGTTCGAGGTCCCGTCAAAACTATTTTCGGGGCCGTCCGAGCCTCCGTCGAAAACATTTGGGCACCGGCCAACACGCCGTCGAAAATATTTTTTGTGCCGGCCGAGCCCCCGTTGAAAATATTTTCGGTGCCGGCCGAGCTCCAATCGAAAATATTTTCGGAGCCGGCCGAGCTCCCGTCGAAAATATTTTTGCCACCGGTCAAGGTACTGTCAAAAATATTTTCGGTGCAGGCCAAGCTCCTGTCTAAAACATTTTCGGTGCCGGCCCAGCCGCCGTCGAAAATATTTTCGGCACCGTTCGAGGTACTGTCGAAAAAATTTTCGGGGCCGTCCGAGCCCCCGTTAAAAATATTTCCAGTTCCGGCCGAGCTCCCGTCTAAAATATTTTCGGTGACGGTCAAGCTCCCTTCGAAAATATTTTCGGCACTGGTCAAGGTCCTGTCGAAATTATTTTCGGGGCCGTCCGAGCTCCCGTCAAAAATATTTTTGACGCCGGCCGAGCCCCCGTTGAAAATATTTTCGGTGCCGGCCGAGCTCCAATCGAAAATATTTTCGGAGCCGGCCGAGCTCCAATCGAAAATATTTTCGGAGCCGGCCGAGCTCCCGTCGAAAATATTTTCGCCACCGGTCAAGGTACTGTCAAAAATATTTTCGCTGCCGGCCGATCTCCCGTCGAAAATATTTTCGGTGTCGGCCGAGCCGCAGTTCAAAATATTTTCCGCACCGGTCAAGGTACTGTCAAAAATATTTTTGGTTCCGGCCGAGCTCCCGTCTAAAATATTTTCGGTACCGGCTGAGATCCCGTCGAAAATATTTTCGGAGCCGGCCGAGACCCTGTCGAAAATATTTTCGGTGCCGGCCGAGCTCCCATCGAAAATATTTTCGGTGCCGGCCGAGCTCCCATCGAAAATATTTTCGGCACCGGTCAATGTCCTGTCGAAAATATTTTCGGTGCCGTCCGAGCTCCGGTTGAAAATATTTTTGAGGCCGGCCGAGCTTTCGTCGAAAATATTTTCGGTGCCGGCCGAGCTCCCATCGAAAATATTTTCGGAGCCGGCTGAGCTCCCATCGAAAATATTTTCGGAGCCGGCTGAGCCGCCGTTGAAAATATTTTCCGCACCTGTCAAGGTACTGTCAAAAATATTTTCGGTGCCGGCCGAGCTCCCGTCTAAAATATTTTCGGTGCCGGCCGAGCTCCCATCGAAAATATTTTCGGCACCGGACGAGCACTGTCGAAAATATTTTCGGTGCCGTCCGAAGTCCCGTCGAAAATATTTTTGACGCCGGCCGAGCTTCCGTCGAAAATATTTTCGGTGCCGGCCGAGACCCTGTCGAAAATATTTTCAGGGCCGTCCGAGCTCCCATCGAAAATGCTTTCGGCGCCGGCCGAGCTCCCGTCTAAAATATTTTCGGTGCCGTCCGAGCTCCAATCGAAAATATTTTCGGAGCCGGCCGAGCTCCCGTCGAAAATCTTTTTGGAGCCGGCCGAGCTCCCGTCGAAAATATTTTTGACGCCGGCGGAGCTTCCGTCGAAAATAATTTGGATGCCAGCCAAGACTCCGTCGAAAATATTTTCGGTGCCAGCTGGGCCCCCGTCGAAAATATTTTTGGCACCAGCCAACACGCCGCCGAAAATATTTTCGGCGCCGTTCGCGGTCCCGTCGAAACTATTCTCGGGGCCGTCCGAGCCTCCGTCGAAAACATTTTGGCACCGGCCGAAATGCCGTTCAAATTATTTTTGGTGCCGGCCGAGCCCCCGTTGAAAATATTTTCGGTGCCGGCCGAGCTCCAATGAAAAATATTTTCGGAGCCGGCTGAGCTGCCGTCGAAAATATTTTCGGTGCCGGCCGAGCTCCCGTCTAATATATTTTCGGTGCCGGCCGAGATCCCGTTGAAAATATTTTCGGGGCCGTCCGAGCTCCGGTTGAAAATATTTTTGACGCCAGATGAGCTTCCGTCGAAAATATTTTCGGTGTCGGCCGAGCTCCAATCGAAAATATTTTCGGAGCCGGCTGAGCTGCCATCGAAAATATTTTCGGTGCCGGCTGAGCTCCCGTCTAAAATATTTTCGGTGCCGGCCGAGCTCCCATCGAAAATATTTTCGGCACCGGATGAGGTACTGTCGAAAATATTTTGGATGCCATCCGAGCTCCCGTCGAAAATATTTTTGACGCCGGCCGAGCTCCCGTCGAAAATATTTTTGGTGCAGGCTGAGCCCCCGTCTAAAATATTTTCGGTGCCGGCCGAGATGCTGTTGAAAATATTTTCGGGGCCGTCCGAGATCACTTCGGTAATATTTTCGGCGCCGTTAGAGGTCCCGTCGAAAATATTTTCGGCACCGTTCGAGACTCCGTCGAAAACATTTTCGGGGCCGTCTGAGCCTCCGTCGAAAACATTTTTGGCACCGGCCAACACGCCGTCGAAAATATTTTCGGTGCCGGCCGAGCCCCCGTTAAAAATATTTTCGGTGCCGGCCGAGCTCCCATCGAAAATATTTTCGGCACCGGTCGAGGTCCTGTCGAAAATATTTTCGGGGCCGTCCGAGCTCCCGTCGAAAATATTTTTGACGCCGGCCAAGCTTCCATCGAAAATATTTTCGGTGCCGGCCGAGCTCCAATCGAAAATATTTTCGGAGCCGGCCGAGACCCCGTCGAAAATATTTTCGGAGCTGGCCGAGACCCTGTCGAAAATATTTTCGGGGCTGTCCGAGCTCCCGTCGAAAATATTTTCGGAGCCGGCTGAGCTGCCGTCGAAAATATTTTCGTCACCGGTCAAGGTACTGTCAAAAATATTTTCGGTGCCTGCCGAGCTCCCGTCGAAAATATTTTCGGTGCCGACCGAGATCCTGTCGAAGATATTTTCGCTCCTGGCTGAGATCCCGTCGAAAATGTTTTCGGTGCCGGCCGAGGCTCCGTCAAAAATATTTTTGGTGCCGGCTGAGGTCCCGTCGAAAATATTTTCGGAGCCGGCCGAGACACCATCGAAAATATTTTCGGCGCCGGCCAAGCTCTCGTTGAGAATATTTTTGGTGCCGGCTGAGGACCCGTCGAAAACTTTTTCGGTGCCGGTCGAGCTCCCGTCAAAAATATTTTCAGAGCCGGCCGAGCCCCCGTCGAAAATATTTTCGGTGCCGGCCGAGACACCGTCGAAAATATTTTCGGTGCCGGCCGGAACCTTGTCTAAGATATTTTTGGTGCCGGCCGAGGTCCCGTCAAAAGTGTTTTCGGTGCTGGTCGAGCCCCCATTGAAAATATTTTCAGGCCTGGCCGAGCTCCCGTCGAAAATATTTTGGATGCCGGCCGAGCCTCTGTCGAAATTATTTTCGGTGCCGGCCGAGCCCCCGTCAAAAATATTTTTGGTGCCGGCTGAGGTCCCCTCGAAAATATTTTCTGTGCCGGCCGGAATCTTGTCGAAAATATTTTCGGTGCCAGCCGAGTCCCGGTCGAAAATATTTTCGGTGCCGGCTGAGACACCGTCAAATATATTTTCTGTGCCGGCTGGAATCTTGTCGAAAATATTTTCGGTGCCAGCCGAGTCCCGGTCGAAAATATTTTCGGTGCCGGCTGAGACACCGTCGAAAATATTTTCGGTGCCGGCTGGCCCCCCGTCTAAAATATTGTTGCTGCCGGCAGAGGTCCCGACGAAAATATTTTCTGTATCGGCCGAGCTGCCGTCGAAAATATTTTCGGTGCCGGCTAATACACCGTCGAAAATATTTTCGGTGCCAGCCGGGCTCCCGTTGAAAATATTTTCAGAGCCGTCCGAGCTCCCTTTGAAAACATTTTTGACGACGGCCAAGCCTCCGTCGAAAATATTTTCGGTGTCGGCTGAGACACCGTTGAAAATATTTTCGGTGCCGGCCGGAATCTTGTCAAAAATATTTTCGGTGCCGGCCGGAATCTTGTCGAAAATATTTTCGGTGCCAGCCGAGTCCCGGTCGAAAATATTTTCGGTGCCGGCTGAGACACTGTCGAAAATATTTTCTGTGCCGGCTGAGGTCCCGACGAAAGTATTTTCTGTATCGGCCGAGCTGCCGTCGAAAATATATCGGTGCCGACTGACACACCACCGAAAATATTTTCAGTGCCGGCCGAGCCCCCGTCAAAAATATTTTTGGTGCCGGCTGAGGTCCCGTCGAAAATATTTTCGGTGCCGGCCGGAATCTTGTCGAAAATATTTTCGGTGCCAGCCGATTCCCGGTAGAAAATATTTTCGGTGCCGGCCGGAATCTTGTCAAAAATATTTTCGGTGCCAGCCGATTCCCGGTAGAAAATATTTTCGGTGCCGGCCGGAATCTTGTCAAAAATATTTTCGGTGCCAGCCGAGTCCCGGTAGAAAATATTTTCGGTGCCGGCCGGAATCTTGTCAAAAATATTTTCGGTGCCAGCCGAGTCCCGGTCGAAAAATATTTTCGGTGCCGGCTGAGACAACATCGAAAATATTTTCGGTGCCGGCCGAGCTCCCATCGAAAATATTTTCGGCGGCGGCCAAGTCCTCATCGAAAATTTTTTCTGTGCCGGCCGATCCTCAATCGAAAATATTTTCGGTGCTGGCCAGAACCTTGTCGAAAATATTTTCGGTGCCGGCCGAGCTCTCGTCGAAAATATTTTTGTTGCGGCTGAGGTCCCATCAAAAATGTTTTCAGTGCCCGTTGAGCTCCCATCAAAAATATTTTCGCAGCAGTCCGAGCTCCCGTCGAAAATATTTTCGGTGCCGGCTGGCCCCCCGTCAAAAATATTTTTGGTGCCGGCTGAGTTCCCGTCGAAAATATTTTCGGTGCCGGCTGGCCCCCCGTCAAAAATATTTTTGGTGCCGGCTGAGGTCCCGTCGAAAATGTTTTCGGTGCCGGTCGAGCTCCCGTCGAAAATATTTTCGGAGCCGGCCGAGCTCCAGTCGAAAATAGTTTCGAAGCCGGCCGAGCCTCCGTCGAAAATATTTTCGGTGCCGGCTGAGACACCGTCAAAAATATTTTCGGTGCCGGCCGGAACCTTGTCGAAAATATTTTCGGTGCCAGCCGGGCTCCCGTTGAAAATATTTTCAGAGCCGTCCGAGCTCCCTTTGAAAACATTTTTGACGACGGCCAAGCCTCCGTCGAAAATATTTTCGGTGTCGGCTGAGACACCGTTGAAAATATTTTCGGTGCCGGCCGGAATCTTGTCAAAAATATTTTCGGTGCCGGCCGGAATCTTGTCGAAAATATTTTCGGTGCCAGCCGAGTCCCGGTCGAAAATATTTTCGGTGCCGGCTGAGACACTGTCGAAAATATTTTCTGTGCCGGCTGAGGTCCCGACGAAAATATTTTCTGTATCGGCCGAGCTGCCGTCGAAAATATATCGGTGCCGACTGACACACCACCGAAAATATTTTCAGTGCCGGCCGAGGCTCCGTCGAAAATATTTTCGGTGCTGGCCGGAATCTTGTCCAAAATATTTTCGGTGCCAGCCGAGTCCCGGTCGAAAATATTTTCGGTGCTGGCTGAGAGAACGTCGAAAATATTTTCGGTGCCGGCTGGCCCCCCGTCTAAAATATTTTTGGTGCCGGCTGAGGTCCCGATGAAAATATTTTCTGTATCGGCCGAGCTGCCGTCGAAAATATATCGGTGCCGGCTGACACACCATCGAAAATATTTTCAGTGCCGGCCGAGGCTCTGTCGAAAATATTTTCGGTGCTGGCCGGAATCTTGTCCAAAATATTTTCGGTGCCAGCCGAGTCCCGGTCGAAAATATTTTCGGTGCTGGCTGAGACACCGTCGAAAATATTTTCGGTGCCGGCTGGCCCCCCGTCTAAAATATTTTTAGTGCCGGCTGAGGTCCCGATGAAAATATTTTATGTATCGGCCGAGCTGCCGTCGAAAATATATCGGTGCCAGGTGAGACACCATCGAAAATATTTTCAGTGCCGGCCGAGGCTCCGTCAAAAATATTTCTGGTGCCGGCTGAGGTCCCGTCGAAAATATTTTCGCTGCCGGCCGGAATCTTGTCGAAAATATTTTCGGTGCCAGCCGAGTCCCGTCAAAAGTGTTTTCGGTGCTGGTCGAGCCCCCGTTGAAAATATTTTCAGGCCTGGCCGAGCTCCCGTCGAAAATATTTTGGATGCCGGCCGAGCCTCTGTCGAAATTATTTTCGGTGCCGGCCGAGCCGCCGTCGAAAATATTTTCGGTGCCGGCTGAGACACCGTCGAAAATATTTTCAGTGCCGGCCGAGCCCCCGTCAAAAATATTTTTGGTGCCGGCTGAGGTCCCGTCGAAAATATTTTCTGTTCCGGCCGAGATCCTGTCGAAGATATTTTCGGTGCCGGCCGAGATCCCGTCGAAAATATTTTAGGCACCGGCCGAGCCTCCATCGAAAATATTTTCGGTGCCAGACGAGACACCAACGAAAATATTTTCGGTGCCGGCTGGGCCCCCGTCTAAAATATTTTCGGTGCCGGTCAGAACCTTGTCGAAAATATTTTCGGGGCCGGCCGAGATACTGTCGAAGATATTTTCGGTGCCGGCCGAGCTCCCTTCGAAAATATTTTTGGGGCCATCTGAGCTCCCGTCAAAAATATTTTCGACGCCGGCCGAGCTTCCGTCGAAAATATTTTCGGTGCCGGCTGAGATCCCGTCGAAAATATTTTAGGCACCGGCCGAGCTCCCGTCGAAAATATTTTCGGCGCCGTTCGAGGTCCTGTCGAAACTATTTTCGGGGCTGTCCTGCCTCCATCGAAAACATTTTGGCACCGGCCAACACGCCGTTGAAAATATTTTCGGTGCCGGCCGAGCCCCCGTTGAAAATATTTTCGGTGCCGGCCGAGCTGCCGTCAAAAATATTTTCCGCACCGGTCAAGGTACTGTCAAAAATATTTTCGGAGCCGGCCGAGCTGCCGTCGAAAATATTTTCGGCACCGGTCGAGGTACTGTCGAAAATATTTTCGGGGCCATCCGAGCTCCCGTCGAAAATATTTCTGACGCCGGACGAGCTTCGTCGAAAATATTTTCGGTGCCGGCTGAGATCCTGTCGAAGATATTTTCGGGGCTGGCCGAGCCGCCGTCGAAAATATTTTCGGCACCGGTCAAGGTACTGTCAAAAATATTTTCGGTGCTGGCCACGATCCCGTTGAAAATATTTTCGGAGCCGGCCGAGACCCCGTCGAATATATTTTCGGGGCCCACAGAGCCTCCGTCGAAAACATTTTTGGCACCGGCCATCACGCCGTCGAAAATATTTTTGGTGCCGGCCGAGCCCCCGTTGAAAATATTTTCGGTGCCGGCCGAGCTGCAATCGAAAATATTTTTGGAGCCGGCCGAGCTCCCGTCGAAAATATTTTCGGAGGTGGTTCAGCCGCCGTCGAAAATATTTTCGGCACCGGTCGAAGTACTGTTGAAAATATTTTCGGGGCCATCCGAGCTCCCGTCGAAAATATTTTCGGGGCCGTCCGAGGTTCCGTCGAAAATATTTTCGGTGCCAGCTGGGCCCCCGTCGAAAATATTTTTGGCACCGGCCAAGACGCCGTCGAAAATATTTTCGGCGACGTTCGCGGTCCCGTCGCAAATATTTTCGGCACCGGTCGAGGTACTGTCGAAAATATTTTCGGGGCCGTCCGAGCTCCCGTCGAAAATATTTCTGACGCCGGACGAGATTCCGTCGAAAATATTTTTGGTGCCGGCCAAGATCCTGTCGAAGATATTTTCGGTGCCGGCCGAGCTCCCGTCGAAAATATTTTCGGCACCGGTCGAGGTACTGTCGAAAATATTTTCGGAGCCGTCCGAGCTCCCATTGAAAAAATTTTCGACGCCGGCCGAGCTCCCGTCGAAAATATTTTCGGTGCTGGCGGAGATCCCTTCGAAAATATTTTCGGAGCCGGCCGAGACCCCGTCGAAAATATTTTCGGGGCCGTCCGAGCTCCCGTCGAAAGTATTTTCGGTGCCGGCCGGCAGCTTGTCGAAAATATTTTCGGGGCTGGCCGGGCCCCCGTCTAAAATATTTTCGGTGCCAGTCAGAACCTTGTCGAAAATATTTTCGGGGCCGTACGAGCTCCCGTCGAAATTATTTTTGACGCCGGCCAAGCTTCCATCGAAAATATTTTCGGTGCCGGCCGAGACCCGTTAAAAATATTTTGGTGCCGGCCGAGCTCCCATCGAAAATATTTTCGGCACCGATCGAGGTCCTGTCGAAAATATTTTCGTGGCCGTCCGAGCTCCGGTCGAAAATATTTTTGACGCCGGCCGAGCTTTCGTTGAAAATATTTTCGGTGCCGGCCGAGTTCCAATCGAAAATATTTTCGGAGCCGGCCGAGCTCCCGTCGAAAATATTTTCGGAGCCGGCTGAGCCGCCGTCGAAAATATTTTCCGCACCGGTCAAGGTACTGTCAAAAATATTTTCGGTGCCGGCCGAGATCCCGTCTAAAATATTTTGGACGCCAGCCGAGCCTCTTTCAAAAATATTTTTGGTGCTGGCTGAGATATCGTCGAAAATAGTTTCGGTGCCGGCCGGGCCCCCGTCGAAAATATTTTTGGTGCCAGCTGGAACGTTGTCGAAAATATTTTCGGTGCCGGCCGAGCTCTCGTCGAAAATATTTTCGAAGCCGGCCGAACTCCCGTCAAAAATATTTTCTGTATCGGCCGATCTGCCGTCGAAAATATTTTCGGTGCCGGCCGTGCCCCTGTCGAAAATATTTGAGGTGCCGGCCGAGCCCCTGTCGAAAATATTTTCGGTACCTTTCGAGGTCCCGTCGAAAATATTTTTGGCGACGGCCGAGCTCTCATCAAAAATATTATCGGAGCCGGCCGAGATCGCGTTGAAAATATTTTCCGCGCCGGCTGGGCCCCCGTCGAAAATATTTTCGGAGTCGGTCGAGCTCTCATCGAAAATATTTTTGGTGCCGGCTGAGGTCTAGTCGACAATGTTTTCGGGGCCGGTTGAGCTCCCGTCGAAAATATTTTCGGAGCTGACCGAACTCCCGTCGAAAATATTTTCTGTATCGGCTGAGCTGCCATCGAAAATATTTTTGGTGCCGGCTGAGGTCCCGACGACAATATTTTCTGTATCGGCCAAGCTGCCGTCGAAAATATATCGGTGCCGGCTGAGACACCATCGAAAATATTTTCAGTGCCGGCTGAGCCCCCGTCAAAAATATTTTCGGTGCCGGCCGAGCCGCCGTCGAAAGTACTTTCGGTGCCAGCTGAGACCCCAACAAAAATATTTTGGTGCCGGCTGAGGTCCCGTCGAAAATATTTTCGGTGCCGGCCGGAATCTTGTCGAAAATATTTTCGGTGCCAGCCGAGTCCAGGTCGAAAATTTTTTCAGTCCCGGCCAAGCCGCCGTCGAAAATATTTTCGGTGCCAGCTGAGTCCCGGTCAAAAATATTTTTGGTGCCGGCTGAGACACCGTCGAAAATATTTTCGACACCGGTCGAGGAAATGTCGAAAATATTTTCAGGGCCGGCCGAGCTCCCGTCGAAAATATTTTTGATGCCGGCCGAGGATCCGTCGAAAATATTTTTGGAGCCGGCCGAGACCCCGTCGAAAATATTTTCGGAGCCGGCCGAGACCCGGTCGAAAATATTTTCGGCGCCGTGTGAGATCCCGTCAAAAATATTTTGGACGCCGGACGAGCTCCCGTCGAAAATATTTTCGGTGCCGGCTGAGACACCGTTGAAAATATTTTCGGTGCCGGCCGAGCTCTCGTTGAAAATATTTTTGGTGCCGGCTGAGGACCCGTCAAAAACTTTTTCGGTGCCGGTCGAGCTCCCGTCAAAAATATTTTCAGAGCCGGCCGAGCCGCCGTCGAAAATATTTTCGGTGCCGGCCGAGACACCGTCGAAAATATTTTCTGTGCCGGCTGGAATCTTGTCGAAAATATTTTCGGTGCCAGCCGATTCCCGGTAGAAAATATTTTTGGTGCCGGCCAGAATCTTGTCAAAAATATTTTCGGTGCCAGCCGAGTCCCGGTAGAAAATATTTTCGGTGCCGGCCAGAATCTTGTCAAAAATATTTTCGGTGCCAGCCGAGTCCCGGTCGAAAAATATTTTCGGTGCCGGCTGAGACAACATAGAAAATATTTTCGGTGCCGGCTGGCCCCCCGTCAAAAATATTTTTGGTGCCGGCTGAGTTCCCGTCGAAAATATTTTCAGTGCCGGCTGGAATCTTGTCAAAAATATTTTCGGTGCCAGCAGAGTCCCGGTCGAAAATATTTTCGGTGCCAGCCGAGTCCCGGTCGAAAATTTTTTCGGTGCCGGCTGAGCCGCCGTCGAAAATATTTTCGGTGCCGGCTGGCCCCCCGTCTAAAATATTTTTGGTGCCGGCTGAGGTCCCGACGAAAATATTTTCTGTATCGGCTGAGCTGCTGTCGAAAATATATCGGTGCCGGCTGAGACACCATCGAAAATATTTTCGGTGCCGGCTGAGGCTCCGTCAAAAATATTTTTCGTGCCGGCTGAGGTCCCAACGAAAATATTTTCTCTATCGGCCGAGCTGCCGTCGAAAATATATTGGTGCCGGCTGAGACACCATCGAAAATATTTTCAGTGCCGGCTGAGCCCCTGTCAAAAATATTTTCGGTGCCAGCTAATACACCATTGAAAATATTTTCGGTGCCGGCTGGAATCTTGTCAAAAATATTTTCGGTGCCAGCCGAGTGCCGGTTGAAAATATTTTCGGTGCCGGCTGAGACACCGTCTAAAATATTTTTGGTGCCGGCAGAGGTCCCGACCAAAATATTTTCTGTATCGGCCGAGCTGCCGTCGAAAATATATCGGTGCCGGCTGAGACACCATCGAAAATATTTGCAGTGCCGGCTGAGATCCCGTCAAAAATTTTTTCGGTGCCGGCCGAGCCGCCATCGAAAATATTTTCGGTGCCGGCCGAGCTCCCGTCGAAAATATTTTCGGCGGCGGCCAAGTCCTCATCGAAAATTTTTTCTGTGCCGGCCGAGCCTCAGTCGAAAATATTTTCGGTGCCAGCCAGAACCTTGTCGAAAATATTTTCGGTGCCGGCCGAGCTCTCGTCGAAAATATTTTTGTTGCGGCTGAGGTCCCATCAAAAATGTTTTCAGTGCCCGTTGAGCTCCCATCAAAAATATTTTCGCAGCCGGCCGAGCTCCCCTCGAAAATATTTTCGGTGCCGGCTGGCCCCCCGTCAAAAATATTTTTGGTGCCGGCTGAGGTCCCGTCGAAAATATTTTCGGTGCCGGCTGGCCCCCCGTCAAAAATATTTTTGGTGCCGGCTGAGGTCCCGTCGAAAATGTTTTCGGTGCCGGCTGAGGTCCCGTCGAAAATGTTTTCGGTGCCGGTCGAGCTCCCGTCGAAAATATTTTCGGAGCCGGCCGAGCTCCCGTCGAAAATAGTTTCGACGCCGGCCGAGCCTCCGTCGAAAATATTTTCGGTGCCGGCTGAGACACCGTCAAAAATATTTTCGGTGCCGGCCGGAACCTTGTCGAAAATATTTTCGGTGCCGGCCGAGCCGCCGTCGAAAATATTTTTGGCACCGGTCGAGGTACTGTCGAAAATATTTTCAGGGCCGGCCGAGCTCCCTTCGAAAATATTTTTGACGCTGGCTGAGACTCCATCGAAAATATTTTTGGTGCCGGCTGAGACACTGTCAAAAATATTTTCGTTGCCGGTAGAGCTCCCGTCGAAAATATGTTCAGTGCTGGCTGAGACACTGTCGAAAATATTTTCGGTGCCGGTCGGAACCTTCTCGAAAATATTTTCAGTGCTGGCCGAGCCTCCGTCGAAAATATTTTTGGTGCTGGCTGAGACATCGTCAAAAATGTTTTCGGTGCCAGTCGAGCTCCCGTCGAAAATATTTTCGAAGCCGGCCGAGCTCCCGTCGAAAATATTTTCTATATCGGCCGAGCTGCCGTTGAAAATATTTTGGGTGCCGGCTGAGACATCGTCAAAAATATTTTCGGTGCCGGCCGAGCTCTCGTCAAAAATATTTTTGGTGCCGGCTGAGATCCCGTCAAAAACGTTTTCGGTGCCGGTCGAGCTCCCGTCAAAAATATTTTCGGAGCCGGCCGAGCTCCCGTAGAATATATTTTCTGTATCGTCCGAGCTGCCGTCGAAAATATTTTTGGGACGGGCCGAGCCCCCATCAAAAATATTTTTGGCGGCGGCCGAGCTCCTGTCGAAAATATTTTGGACGCCGGCCGAGCCTCCGTCGAAAATATTTTCGGTGCCGGCTGAGCTCCCTTCGAAAATTTTTTCGGTGCCAGCCGGGCACCCATCTGCAATATTTTCAGTGCCGGCCAATCTCTCGTTGAAAATGTTTTTGGTGCCGGCCGAGGTCCCGTCGAAAATATTTTCGGTGACGGTCGAGACCCCGTTGAAAATATTTTCAGGCCTGGCCAAGCTCCCGTCAAAAATATTTTCGGTGCCAGCCGAGACCCTGTAGAAAATATTTTCGGGGCCGCCCGAGCTCCCATCGAAACTATTTTCGGGGCCGTCCGAGCCTCCGTCGAAAACATTTTGGCACCGGCCAACACGCCGTCGAAAATATTTTTGGTGCCGGCCGAGCCCCCGTTGAAAATATTTTCGGTGCCGGCAGGGATCCGATCGAAAATATTTTCGGAGCCGGCTGAGCCGCCGTCGAAAATATTTTCCGCACCGGTCAAGGTACTGTGAAAAATATTTTCGGTGCCGGCCGAGCTCCCGTCTAAAATATTTTCGGTGCCGGCCGAGATCCCGTCAAAAATATTTTCGGTGCCGGCCGAGATCCCGTCAAAAATATTTTCGGAGCTGGACGAGCCGCCGTCGAAAATATTTTAGGCACCGGCCGAGCTCCCATCGAAAATATTTTCGGCACCGGACGAGGTACTGTCGAAAATATTTTTGGCACCGGTCGAGGTCCTGTCGCAAATATTTTTGGGGCCATCCGAGCTCCCGTCGAAAATATTTTGGACGCCGGCCGAGCTCCCATCGAAAATATTTTCGGGGCCGTCCGAGCTCCCGTCGAAAATATTTTTGACGCCGGCGGAGCTTCCGTCGAATTTATTTTCGGTGCCGGCCGAGATCCCGTCGAAAATATTTTCGGTGCCGGCCGAGACCCCATCGAATATATTTTCGGGGCCCTCCGAGCCTCCGTCGAAAACATTTTTGGCACCGGCCAACACGCCGTCGAAAATATTTTTGGTGCCGGCCGAGCCCCCGTTGAAAATATTTTCGGTGCCGGCCGAGCTCCAATCGTAAATATTTTCGGAGCCGGATGAGCTCCCATTGAAAATGTTTTCGGTGCCGGCCGAGCCGCCGTCGAAAATATTTTCGGCACCGGACGAGGTCCTGTCGAAAATATTTTTGACACCGGCCGAGATTTCGTCGAAAATATTTTTGACGCTGGTCGATATACTGTCAAAAATATTTTCGGGGCCGTCCCAGCCGCCGTTAAAAATATTTTCGGTGCCGGCCGAGCTCCCGTTGAAAATATTTTCGGTGCCGGCCGAGCTCCAATCGAAAATATTTTCGGAGCCGGCCGAGCTCCCGTCTAAAATATTTTCGGTGCTGGCCGAGGTACTGTCGAAAATATTTTCGGGGCCGGTCGAGGTACTGTCGAAAATATTTCCGGGGCCATCCGAGCTCCCATAGAAAATATTTTTGACGCCGGCCGAGCTTCCGTCGAAAATATTTTGGATGCCAGCCGAGCCTCCATCGAAAATATTTTCATTGCCAGCTGGGCCCCCGTCGAAAATATTTTTGGCACCGGCCAACACGCCGTCGAAAATATTTTCGGTGCCGTTCGCGGTCCCGTTGAAAATATTTTCGGCACCGGTTGAGGTACTGTCGAAAATATTTTCGGTGCCGGCCGAGCTCCAATCGAAAATACTTTCGGAGCCGGACGAGCTCCCGTCGAAAATATTTTCGGCACCGGAGGAGGTACTGTCGAAAATATTTTTGGGGACGTCCGAGCTCCCGTCGAAAATATTTTCGGAGCCGGCCGAGCTCCAATCGAAAATATTTTCGGAGCCGGCCGAGCTCCCGTCGAAAATATTTTCGGCACCGGAGGAGGTACTGTCGAAAATATTTTCGGAGCCGGCCGAGCTCCCATTGAAAATATTTTCGGAGCCGGCTGAGCCGCCGTCGAAAACATTTTTGGCACCGGCCAACACGCCGTCGAAAATATTTTTGGTGCCGTTCGAGGTCCCGTCGAAACTGTTTTCGGTGCCGTTCGAGGTCCCGTCGAAACTATTTTCGGGGCAGTCCGAGCCTCCGTCGAAAATATTTTGGATGCTGGCCGAGACCCCATCGAAAAAATTTTTGGTGCCGGCTGAGTCCCGTCTAAAATATTTTTGGTGGCAGGCGGGACCCCGTCGAAAATATTTTCGGTGCCGGCGGAGCCGCTGTCGAAAATATTTTCGGTGCCGGACGATATCCTGTCGAAGATTTTTTCGGTGCCGGCCGAGCTCCCGTCGAAAATATTTTTGACGCCGGCCGAGCTCCCGTCTAAAATATTTTCGGCACCGGTCGAGGTACTGTCGAAACTATTTTCGGGGCCGTCCGAGCTCCCGTTGAAAATATTTTTGACGCCGGCCGAGCTTCCGTCGAAAATATTTTCGGAGCCGGCCGAGCCGCCGTGGAAAATAATTTAGGCACCGGCCGAGCTCCCATCGAAAATATTTTCGGCACCGGACAAGGTACTGTCGAAAATATTTTTGGCACCGGTCGAGGTCCTGTCGAAAATATTTTTGGGGCCATCCGAGCTCCCGTTGAAAATATTTTTGACGCCGGCCGAGCTTCCGTCGAAAATATTTTCGGAGCCGGCCGAGACCCCGTCGAATATATTTTCGGGGCTCTCCGAGCCTCCATCGAAATCATTTTTGGCACCGGCCAAGACGCCGTCGAAAATATTTTTGGTGCCGGCCGAGTCCCCGTTGAAAATATTTTCGGTGCCGGCCGAGCTCCAATCGAAAATACTTTCGGAGCCGGCCGAGCTCCCGTCGAAAATATTTTCGGTGCCGGCTGAGACACCGTCAAAAATATTTTCGGTGCCGGCCGGAACCTTGTCGAAAATATTTTCGGTGCCGGCCGAGCCGCCGTCGAAAATATTTTTGGCACCGGTCGAGGTACTGTCGAAAATATTTTCAGGGCCGGCCGAGCTCCCTTCGAAAATATTTTTGACGCTGGCTGAGACTCCATCGAAAATATTTTTGGTGCCGGCTGAGACACTGTCAAAAATATTTTCGTTGCCGGTAGAGCTCCCGTCGAAAATATGTTCAGTGCTGGCTGAGACACTGTCGAAAATATTTTCGGTGCCGGTCGGAACCTTCTCGAAAATATTTTCAGTGCTGGCCGAGCCTCCGTCGAAAATATTTTTGGTGCTGGCTGAGACATCGTCAAAAATGTTTTCGGTGCCAGTCGAGCTCCCGTCGAAAATATTTTCGAAGCCGGCCGAGCTCCCGTCGAAAATATTTTCTATATCGGCCGAGCTGCCGTTGAAAATATTTTGGGTGCCGGCTGAGACATCGTCAAAAATATTTTCGGTGCCGGCCGAGCTCTCGTCAAAAATATTTTTGGTGCCGGCTGAGATCCCGTCAAAAACGTTTTCGGTGCCGGTCGAGCTCCCGTCAAAAATATTTTCGGAGCCGGCCGAGCTCCCGTAGAATATATTTTCTGTATCGTCCGAGCTGCCGTCGAAAATATTTTTGAGACGGGCCGAGCCCCCATCAAAAATATTTTTGGCGGCGGCCGAGCTCCCGTCGAAAATATTTTGGACGCCGGCCGAGCCTCCGTCGAAAATATTTTCGGTGCCGGCTGAGCTCCCTTCGAAAATTTTTTCGGTGCCAGCCGGGCACCCATCTGCAATATTTTCAGTGCCGGCCAATCTCTCGTTGAAAATGTTTTTGGTGCCGGCCGAGGTCCCGTCGAAAATATTTTCGGTGACGGTCGAGACCCCGTTGAAAATATTTTCAGGCCTGGCCAAGCTCCCGTCAAAAATATTTTCGGTGCCAGCCGAGACCCTGTAGAAAATATTTTCGGGGCCGCCCGAGCTCCCATCAAAACTATTTTCGGGGCCGTCCGAGCCTCCATCGAAAACATTTTGGCACCGGCCAACACGCCGTCGAAAATATTTTTGGTGCCGGCCGAGCCCCCGTTGAAAATATTTTCGGTGCCGGCAGGGATCCGATCGAAAATATTTTCGGAGCCGGCCGGGCTCCCGTCGAAAATATTTTCGGGGCCGGCCGAGACCCCGTCGAAAATATTTTCCGCACCGGTCAAGGTACTGTGAAAAATATTTTCGGTGCCGGCCGAGCTCCCGTCTAAAATATTTTCGGTGCCGGCCGAGCTTCCGTCGAAAATATTTTCGGTGCCGGCCGAGATCCCGTCAAAAATATTTTCGGTGCCGGCCGAGATCCCGTCAAAAATATTTTCGGAGCTGGACGAGCCGCCGTCGAAAATATTTTAGGCACCGGCCGAGCTCCCATCGAAAATATTTTCGGCACCGGACGAGGTACTGTCGAAAATATTTTTGGCACCGGTCGAGGTCCTGTCGCAAATATTTTTGGGGCCATCCGAGCTCCCGTCGAAAATATTTTGGACGCCGGCCGAGCTCCCATCGAAAATATTTTCGGGGCCGTCCGAGCTCCCGTCGAAAATATTTTTGACGCCGGCGGAGCTTCCGTCGAATTTATTTTCGGTGCCGGCCGAGATCCCGTCGAAAATATTTTCGGTGCCGGCCGAGACCCCATCGAATATATTTTCGGGGCCCTCCGAGCCTCCGTCGAAAACATTTTTGGCACCGGCCAACACGCCGTCGAAAATATTTTTGGTGCCGGCCGAGCCCCCGTTGAAAATATTTTCGGTGCCGGCCGAGCTCCAATCGTAAATATTTTCGGAGCCGGATGAGCTCCCATTGAAAATGTTTTCGGTGCCGGCCGAGCCGCCGTCGAAAATATTTTCGGCACCGGACGAGGTCCTGTCGAAAATATTTTTGACACCGGCCGAGATTTCGTCGAAAATATTTTTGACGCTGGTCGATATACTGTCAAAAATATTTTCGGGGCCGTCCCAGCCGCCGTTAAAAATATTTTCGGTGCCGGCCGAGCTCCCGTTGAAAATATTTTCGGTGCCGGCCGAGCTCCAATCGAAAATATTTTCGGTGCCGGCCGAGCTCCAATCGAAAATATTTTCGGTGCCGGCCGAGCTCCAATCGAAAATATTTTCGGAGCCGGCTGAGCTCCCGTCTAAAATATTTTCGGTGCCGGCCGAGGTACTGTCGAAAATATTTCCGGGGCCGTCCGAGCTCCCATCGAAAATATTTTTGACGCCGGCCGAGCTTCCGTCGAAAATATTTTGGATGCCAGCCGAGCCTCCATCGAAAATATTTTCATTGCCAGCTGGGACCCCGTCGAAAATATTTTTGGCACCGGCCAACACGCCGTCGAAAATATTTTCGGCGCCGTTCGCGGTCCCGTTGAAAATATTTTCGGCACCGGTTGAGGTACTGTCGAAAATATTTTCGGTGCCGGCCGAGCTCCAATCGAAAATACTTTCGGAGCCGGACGAGCTCCCGTCGAAAATATTTTTGACGCCGGCCGAGCTTCCGTCGAAAATATTTTCGGAGCCGGCCGAGACCCCGTCGAATATATTTTCGGGGCTCTCCGAGCCTCCATCGAAATCATTTTTGGCACCGGCCAAGACGCCGTCGAAAATATTTTTGGTGCCGGCCGAGCCCCCGTTGAAAATATTTTCGGTGCCGGCCGAGCTCCAATCGAAAATACTTTCGGAGCCGGACGAGCTCCCGTCGAAAATATTTTCGGCACCGGAGGAGGTACTGTCGAAAATAGTTTTGGGGACGTCCGAGCTCCCGTCGAAAATATTTTCGGAGCCGGCCGAGATCCTGTCGAAAATCTTTTGGATGCCAGCCGAGCCTCCGTCGAAAATATTTTCGGTGCCAGCTGGGCCCCCGTCGAAAATATTTTTGGCACCGGCCAACACGCCGTCGAAAATATTTTCGGCGCCATTCGCGGTCCCGTCGCAAATATTTTCGGCACCGGTCGAGGTACTGTCGAAAATATTTTCGGGGCCGTCCGAGAACCCGTCGAAAATATTTCTGACGCCGGACGAGCTTCCGTCGAAAATATTTTCGGTGCCGGCCGAGATCCCGTCGAAAATATTTTCGGGTCCTCCGAGCCTCCTTCGAAAACATTTTTGGCACCGGCCAACATGCCGTCGAAAATATTTTCGGTGCCGGCCGAGCCCTTGTTAAAATTATTTTCGGTGCCGGCCGAGCTCCCATATAAAAAATTTTCGGTGCCGGCCTAGCTCCCATCGAAAATATTTTCGGGGCCGGCCGAGACCCCGTCGAAAATATTTTCAGTGCCGGCCCAGACCCCGTCGAATATATTTTCGGGGCCCTCCGAGCCTCCGTCGAAAACATTTTTGGCACCGGCCAACACGCCGTCGAAAATATTTTTGGTGCCGGCCGGGCTCCGATCGAAAATATTTTTGGTGCCGGCCGAGCCCCCGTCGAAAATATTTTCGGAGCCGGCTGAGCCGCCGTCGAAAATATTTTCCGCACCGGTCAAGGTACTGTCAAAAATATTTTCGGTGCTGGCTGAGCTCCCGTCTAAAATATTTTCGGAGCCGGCTGAGCTGCCGTCGAAAATATTTTCGCCACCGGTCAAGGTACTGTCAAAAATATTTTCGGGGCCGTCCGAGCTTCCGTCGAAAATATTTTCGGTGCCGGCCGAGATCCCGTCGAAAATATTTTCGGAGCCAGCCGAGACCCCGTCGAAAATATTTTTGGTGCTGGCCGAGATCCTGTCGAAAATCTTTTGGATGCCAGCCGAGCCTCCGTCGAAAATATTTTCGGTGCCAGCCGAGATCCTGTCGAAAATATTTTCGGGGCCATCCGAGCTCCCGTCGAAAATATTTTCGGCGCCGTTCGAGGTCCCGTCGAAACTATTTTCGGGGCCGACCCAGCCTCCGTTGAAAACATTTTGGCACCGTCCAACACGCCGTCGAAAATATTTTTGGTGCCGGCCGAGCCCTCGTTGAAAATATTTTTGGTGCCGGCCGAGCTCCAATTCGAAATATTTTCGGAGCCGGCCGAGCTCCTGTCGAAAATATTTTTGGAGCGGGCTGAGCTGCCATCGAAAATATTTTTGCCACCGGTCAAGGTACTGTCAAAAATATTTTCGGTGCCGGCCGAACTCCCATCGAAAATATTTTCGGCACCGGTCGAGGTCCTGTGAAAAATATTTTCGGGGCCGTCCGAGCTCCCGTCGAAAATATTTTTGACGCCGGCCGAGCTTCCGTCGAAAATATTTTCGGGGCCGTCCGAGATCCCGTTGAAAATATTTTCGGAGCCGGCCGAGACCCCATCGAATATATTTTCGGGGCCCTCCGAGCCTCCGTCGAAAACATTTTTGGCACCGGCCAACACGCCGTCGAAAATGTTTTCGGTGCCGGCCGAGATCCCATCGAAAATATTTTCGGCACCGGACGAGGTACTGTCGAAAATATTTTCGGGGCCGTCCGAGCCTCCGTCGAAAACATTTTTGGCACTGGCCAACACGCCGTCGAAAATATTTTTGACGCCGGCCGAGCTCCCGTCGAAAATATTTTCGGTGCCGGCCGAGCTCCCGTCTAAAATATTTTCGGAGCCGGCCGAGCCGCCATCGAAAATATTTTAGGCACCGGCCGAGCCTCCATCGAAAATATTTTTGGTGCTGGCTGGGCCCCCGTCAAATATATTTTTGGCACCGGCCAACTCGCCTTCGAAAATATTTTCGTCGCCTTTCGCGGTCCCGTGGAAAATATTTTCGGCACCGGTCGAGGTACTGTCGAAAATATTTTCGGGACCGTCCGAGCTCCCGTCGAAAATATTTCTGACGCCGGACAAGCTAACGTCGAAAATATTTTCGGTGCCGGCCAAGATCCTGTCGAAGATATTTTCGGTGCCGACCGAGCTCCCGTCTAAAATATTTTCGGCACCGGTCGAGGTAGTGTCGAAAATATTTTCGGGGCCGTCCGAGCTCCCGTTGAAAATATTTTCGACACCGGCCGAGATCCCGTCGAAAATATTTTCGGTGCCGGCCGAGCTTCCGTCAAAATTATTTTCGGTGCCGGCCGAGATCCCGTCGAAAATATTTTCGGAGCCGGCCGAGCCGCCGTTGAAAATATTTTTGGTGCTGGCCGAGCTCCCGTCGAAAATATTGTCGGAGCCGGCCGAGCCGCCGTCGAAACTATTTTCGGTGCCGGCCGGCACCTTGTCGAAAATATTTTTGGTGCCGACCGAGCTCCCGTCGAAAATATTTTTGGAGCCGGCCGAGCCGCCGCTGAAAATATTTTCGGTGCCGACCGGGCCCCCGTCGAAAATATTTTTGGTGCCGGTCAGAGCCTTGTCGAAAATATTTTCGGGGCCGGCCAACACGCCGTCGAAAATATTTTTGACGCCGGCCGAGCTTCCGTCGAAAATATTTTCGGGGCCGTCTGAGCTCCCGTCAAAAATATTTTTGACGCCGGCCAAGCTTCCGTTGAAAATATTTTCGGAGCCGGCCGAGATCCCATCGAAAATATGTTCGGAGCCGGCCGAGACCCCGTCGAAAATATTTTTGGTGCCTGCCGAGATCCTGTCGAAAATCTTTTGGATGCCAGCCGAGCCTCCGTCGAAAATATTTTCGGTGCCAGCTGGGCCCCCGTCGAAAATATTTTTGGCACCGGCCAACACGCCGTCGAAAATATTTTCGGCGCCGGTCGTGGTCCCGTCGAAAATATTTTCGGCACCGGTCGAGGTACTGTCGAAAATATTTTCAGGGCCGTCCGAGCTCCCATTGAAAATATTTTTGACGCCGGCGGAGCTTCCGTCGAAAATATTTTCGGTGCCGGCCGAGATCCCATCGAAAATATTTTCGGCACTGGTCGAGGTCCTGTCAAAAATATTTTCGGGGCCGTCTGAGCTCCCGTCAAAAATATTTTTGACGCCGGCCAAGCTTCCGTTGAAAATATTTTCGGAGCCGGCCGAGATCCCATCGAAAATATGTTTGGAGCCGGCCGAGACCCCGTCGAAAATATTTTTGGTGCCTGCCGAGATCCTGTCGAAAATCTTTTGGATGCCAGCCGAGCCTCCGTCGAAAATATTTTCGGTGCCAGCTGGGCCCCCGTCGAAACTATTTTTGGCACCGGCCAACACGCCGTCGAAAATATTTTCGGCGCCGGTCGTGGTCCCGTCGAAAATATTTTCGGCACCGGTCGAGGTACTGTCGAAAATATTTTCGGGGCCTTCCGAGCTCCCGTCAAAAATATTTTTGATGCCGGCCAAGCCTTCCGTCGAAAATATTTTCAGTGCCGGCCGAGACCCCGTCGAATACATTTTCGGGGCTGTCTGAGCCTCCGTCGAAAACATTTTTGGCACCGGCCAACACGCCGTCGAAAATCTTTTGGATGCCAGCCGAGCCTCCGTCGAAAATATTATCGGTGCCGGCCGAACCCCGTTAAAAATATTTTCGGTGCCAGACGAGCTCCCGTCTAAAATATTTTCGGTGCCGGCCGAGCCCCCATCGAAAATATTTTCGGCGCTGTTCGAGGTCCCGTCGAAAATATTGTCGGAGCCGGCCGAGACGCCGTCGAAAATATTTTTGGTGCCGGCCGAGCTGCAATCGAAAATATTTTTGGTGCCGGCCGAGCTCACGTCGAAAATATTTTCGGAGCCGGCGGAGCTGCCGTTGAAAATATTTTCTGCACCGGTCGAGGTACTGTCGAAAATATTTTCGGGGCCGTCCGAGCCCCCGTTAAAAATATTTTCGGTGCCGGCCGAGCTCCCGTCTAAAATATTTTAGGCGCCGTTCGCAGTCCCGTCGAAAATATTTTCAGGGCCGGCCGAGCTCCTGTCGAAAATATTTTTGATGCCGGCCGAGGATCCGTCGAAAATATTTTCGGAGCCGGCCGAGACCCCGTCGTAAATATTTTCGGAGCCGGCCGAGACCCAGTTGAAAATATTTTCGGCGCCGTGTGAGATCCCGTCAAAAATATTTTGGATGCCGGCCGAGCCTCCGTCGAAAATATTTTCGGTGCCGGCTGAGACACCGTCGAAAATATTTTCGGTGCCGGCCGAGCTCTCGTTGAAAATATTTTTGGTGCCGGCTGAGGACCCATCGAAAACTTTTTCGGTGCCGGTCGAGCTCCCATCAAAAATATTTTCAGAGCCGGCCGAGCCCCCGTCGAAAATATTTTCGGTGCCGGCCGAGACACTGTCGAAAATATTTTCGGTGCCGGCCGGAACCTTGTCTAAGATATTTTTGGTGCCGGCCGAGGTCCCGTCAAAAGTGTTTTCGGTGCTGGTCGAGCCCCTGTTGAAAATATTTTCAGGCCTGGCTGAGCTCCCGTCGAAAATATTTTGGATGCCGGCCGAGCCAATGTCGAAATTATTTTCGGTGCCGGCCGAGCCCCCGTCAAAAATATTTTTGGTGCCGGCTGAGGTCCCGTCGAAAATATTTTCGGTGCCGGCGGGAACCTTGTTGAAAATATTTTCGGCGCTGGCTGAGGTCCCCTCGAAAATATTTTCTGTGCCGGCCGGAATCTTGTCGAAAATATTTTCGGTGCTAGCCGAGTCCCGGTCGAAAATATTTTCGGTGACGGCTGAGACACCGTCGAATATATTTTCTGTGCCGGCTGGAATCTTGTCGAAAATATTTTCGGTGCCAGCCGAGTCCCGGTCGAAAATATTTTCGGTGCCGGCTGAGACACCGTCGAAAATATTTTCGGTGCCGGCCGGAATCTTGTCAAAAATATTTTCGGTGCCAGCCGAGTCCCGGTTGAAAATATTTTCGGTGCCGGCTCAGACACCGTCGAAAATATTTTCGGTGCCAGCTGGCCCCCCGTCTAAAATATTGTTGCTGCCGGCAGAGGTCCCGACGAAAATATTTTCTGTATCGGCCGAGCTGCCGTCGAAAATATTTTTGGCACCAGTCGAGGTACTGTCGAAAATATTTCCGGTGCCTGCCAAGCCCCCGTCGAAAAATTTTTCGGTGCTAGCTGAGTCTCCTTTGAAAATATTTTCGGTGTTGGCCGGAACCTTGCCGAAAATATTTTCGGTGCCGGTCGAGCTCCCGTCAAAAATATTTTCGGAGCCGGCTGAAATCCAGTCGAAAATATTTTCTGTATCGGCCGAGCTGCCGTTGAAAATATTTCCGGTGCCGGCTAATACACCGTCGAAAATATTTTCGGTGCCAGCCGGGCTCCCGTTGAAAATATTTTCAGAGCCGTCCGAGCTCCCTTTGAAAACATTTTTGACGCCGGCCAAGCCTCCGTCGAAAATATTTTCGGTGTCGGCTGAGACACCGTTGAAAATATTTTCGGTGCCGGCCGGAATCTTGTCAAAAATATTTTCGGTGCCGGCCGGAATCTTGTCAAAAATATTTTCGGTGCCAGCCGAGTCACGGTCGAAAATATTTTCGGTGCCGGCTGGCCCCCCGTCTAAAATATTTTTGGTGCCGGCTGAGGTCCCGATGAAAATATTTTCTGTATCGGCCGAGCTGCCGTCGAAAATATATCGGTGCCGGCTGAGACACCATCGAAAATATTTTCAGTGCCGGCCGAGGCTCCGTCGAAAATATTTTCGGTGCTGGCCGGAATCTTGTCCAAAATATTTTCGGTGCCAGCCGAGTCCCGGTCGAAAATATTTTCGGTGCCGGCTGAGACACCGTCGAAAATATTTTCGGTGCCGGCCGGAATCTTGTCGAAAATATTTTCGGTGCCAGCCGAGTCACGGTCGAATATATTTTCGGTGCCGGCTGGCCCCCCATCTAAAATATATTTGGTGCCGGCTGAAGTCCCGACGAAAATATTTTCTGTATCGGCCGAGCTGCCATCGAAAATATATCGGTGCCGGCTGAGAGACCATCGAAAATATTTTCGGTGCCGGCCGAGGATCCGTCGAAAATATTTTCGGAGCCGGCCGAGACCCCGTCGTAAATATTTTCGGAGCCGGCCGAGACACTGTCGAAAATATTTTCGGCGCCGTGTGAGATCCCGTCAAAAATATTTTGGATGCCGGCCGAGCCTCCGTCGAAAATATTTTCGGTGCCGGCTGAGACACCGTCGAAAATATTTTCGGTGCCGGCCGAGCTCTCGTTGAAAATATTTTTGGTGCCGGCTGAGGACCCGTCGAAAACTTTTTCGGTGCCGGTCGAGCTCCCGTCAAAAATATTTTCAGAGCCGGCCGAGACACTGTCGAAAATATTTTCGGTGCCGGCCGGAACCTTGTCTAAGATATTTTTGGTGCCGGCCGAGGTCCCGTCAAAAGTGTTTTCGGTGCTGGTCGAGCCCCTGTTGAAAATATTTTCAGGCCTGGCCGAGCTCCCGTCGAAAATATTTTGGATGCCGGCCGAGCCAATGTCGAAATTATTTTCGGTGCCGGCCGAGCCCCCGTCAAAAATATTTTTGGTGCCGGCTGAGGTCCCGTCGAAAATATTTTCGGTGCCGGCGGGAACCTTGTTGAAAATATTTTCGGCGCTGGCTGAGGTCCCCTCGAAAATATTTTCTGTGCCGGCCGGAATCTTGTCGAAAATATTTTCGGTGCTAGCCGAGTCCCGGTCGAAAATATTTTCGGTGCCGGCTGAGACACCGTCGAATATATTTTCTGTGCCGGCTGGAATCTTGTCGAAAATATTTTCGGTGCCAGCCGAGTCCCGGTCGAAAATATTTTCGGTGCCGGCTGAGACACCGTCGAAAATATTTTCGGTGCCGGCCGGAATCTTGTCAAAAATATTTTCGGTGCCAGCCGAGTCCCGGTTGAAAATATTTTCGGTGCCGGCTCAGACACCGTCGAAAATATTTTCGGTGCCAGCTGGCCCCCCGTCTAAAATATTGTTGCTGCCGGCAGAGGTCCCGACGAAAATATTTTCTGTATCGGCCGAGCTGCCGTCGAAAATATTTTTGGCACCGGTCGAGGTACTGTCGAAAATATTTCCGGTGCCTGCCAAGCCCCCGTCGAAAAATTTTTCGGTGCCAGCTGAGTCTCCTTTGAAAATATTTTCGGTGTTGGCCGGAACCTTGCCGAAAATATTTTCGGTACCGGTCGAGCTCCCGTCAAAAATATTTTCGGAGCCGGCTGAAATCCAGTCGAAAATATTTTCTGTATCGGCCGAGCTGCCGTTGAAAATATTTCCGGTGCCGGCTAATACACCGTCGAAAATATTTTCGGTGCCAGCCGGGCTCCCGTTGAAAATATTTTCAGAGCCGTCCGAGCTCCCTTTGAAAACATTTTTGACGCCGGCCAAGCCTCCGTCGAAAATATTTTCGGTGTCGGCTGAGACACCGTTGAAAATATTTTCAGTGCCGGCCGGAATCTTGTCAAAAATATTTTCGGTGCCGGCCGGAATCTTGTCGAAAATATTTTCGGTGCCAGCCGAGTCCCGGTCGAAAATATTTTCGGTGCCGGCTGAGACACTGTCGAAAATATTTTCTGTGCCGGCTGAGGTCCCGACGAAAATATTTTCTGTATCGGCCGAGCTGCCGTCGAAAATATATCGGTGCCGGCTGACACACCATCGAAAATATTTTAAGTGCCAGCCGAGGCTCCGTCGAAAATATTTTCGGTGCTGGCCGGAATCTTGTCCAAAATATTTTCGGTGCCAGCCGAGTCCCGGTCGAAAATATTTTCGGTGCTGGCTGAGACACCGTCGAAAATATTTTCGGTGCCGGCTGGCCCCCCGTCTAAAATATTTTTGGTGCCGGCTGAGGTCCCGATGAAAATATTTTCTGTATCGGCCGAGCTGCCGTCGAAAATATATCGGTGCCGGCTGAGACACCATTGAAAATATTTTCAGTGCCGGCCGAGGCTCCGTCGAAAATATTTTCGGTGCTGGCCGGAATCTTGTCCAAAATATTTTCGGTGCCAGCCGAGTCCCGGTCGAAAATATTTTCGGTGCCGGCTGAGACACCGTCGAAAATATTTTCGGTGCCGGCCGGAATCTTGTCGAAAATATTTTTGGTGCCAGCCGAGTCCCGGTCGAAAATATTTTCGGTGCCGGCTGGCCCCCCGTCTAAAATATATTTGGTGCCGGCTGAAGTCCCGACGAAAATATTTTCTGTATCGGCCGAGCTGCCATCGAAAATATATCGGTGCCGGCTGAGAGACCATCGAAAATATTTTCGGTGCCGGCCGAGGCTCCGTCAAAAATATTTTTGGAGCCGGCCGAGACCCCGTCGAAAATATTTTCGGAGCCGGCCGAGACACTGTCGAAAATATTTTCGGCTCCGTGTGAGATCCCGTCAAAAATATTTTGGACGCCGGTCGAGCCTCCGTCGAAAATATTTTCAGTGCCGGCTGAGACACCGTCGAAAATATTTTCGGTGCCGGCCGAGCTCTCGTTGAGAATATTTTTGGTGCCGGCTGAGGACCCGTCGAAAACTTTTTCGGTGCCGGTCGAGCTCCCGTCAAAAATATTTTCAGAGCCGGCCGAGACACTGTCGAAAATATTTTCGGTGCCGGCCGGAACCTTGTCTAAGATATTTTTGGTGCCGGCCGAGGTCCCGTCAAAAGTGTTTTCGGTGCTGGTCGAGCCCCTGTTGAAAATATTTTCAGGCCTGGCCGAGCTCCCGTCGAAAATATTTTGGATGCCGGCCGAGCCAATGTCGAAATTATTTTCGGTGCCGGCCGAGCCCCCGTCAAAAATATTTTTGGTGCCGGCTGAGGTCCCGTCGAAAATATTTTCGGTGCCGGCGGGAACCTTGTTGAAAATATTTTCGGCGCTGGCTGAGGTCCCCTCGAAAATATTTTCTGTGCCGGCCGGAATCTTGTCGAAAATATTTTCGGTGCTAGCCGAGTCCCGGTCGAAAATATTTTCGGTGCCGGCTGAGACACCGTCGAATATATTTTCTGTGCCGGCTGGAATCTTGTCGAAAATATTTTCGGTGCCAGCCGAGTCCCGGTCGAAAATATTTTCGGTGCCGGCTGAGACACCGTCGAAAATATTTTCGGTGCCGGCCGGAATCTTGTCAAAAATATTTTCGGTGCCAGCCGAGTCCCGGTTGAAAATATTTTCGGTGCCGGCTCAGACACCGTCGAAAATATTTTCGGTGCCAGCTGGCCCCCCGTCTAAAATATTGTTGCTGCCGGCAGAGGTCCCGACGAAAATATTTTCTGTATCGGCCGAGCTGCCGTCGAAAATATTTTTGGCACCGGTCGAGGTACTGTCGAAAATATTTCCGGTGCCTGCCAAGCCCCCGTCGAAAAATTTTTCGGTGCCAGCTGAGTCTCCTTTGAAAATATTTTCGGTGTTGGCCGGAACCTTGCCGAAAATATTTTCGGTACCGGTCGAGCTCCCGTCAAAAATATTTTCGGAGCCGGCTGAAATCCAGTCGAAAATATTTTCTGTATCGGCCGAGCTGCCGTTGAAAATATTTCCGGTGCCGGCTAATACACCGTCGAAAATATTTTCGGTGCCAGCCGGGCTCCCGTTGAAAATATTTTCAGAGCCGTCCGAGCTCCCTTTGAAAACATTTTTGACGCCGGCCAAGCCTCCGTCGAAAATATTTTCGGTGTCGGCTGAGACACCGTTGAAAATATTTTCAGTGCCGGCCGGAATCTTGTCAAAAATATTTTCGGTGCCGGCCGGAATCTTGTCGAAAATATTTTCGGTGCCAGCCGAGTCCCGGTCGAAAATATTTTCGGTGCCGGCTGAGACACTGTCGAAAATATTTTCTGTGCCGGCTGAGGTCCCGACGAAAATATTTTCTGTATCGGCCGAGCTGCCGTCGAAAATATATCGGTGCCGGCTGACACACCATCGAAAATATTTTAAGTGCCAGCCGAGGCTCCGTCGAAAATATTTTCGGTGCTGGCCGGAATCTTGTCCAAAATATTTTCGGTGCCAGCCGAGTCCCGGTCGAAAATATTTTCGGTGCTGGCTGAGACACCGTCGAAAATATTTTCGGTGCCGGCTGGCCCCCCGTCTAAAATATTTTTGGTGCCGGCTGAGGTCCCGATGAAAATATTTTCTGTATCGGCCGAGCTGCCGTCGAAAATATATCGGTGCCGGCTGAGACACCATTGAAAATATTTTCAGTGCCGGCCGAGGCTCCGTCGAAAATATTTTCGGTGCTGGCCGGAATCTTGTCCAAAATATTTTCGGTGCCAGCCGAGTCCCGGTCGAAAATATTTTCGGTGCCGGCTGAGACACCGTCGAAAATATTTTCGGTGCCGGCCGGAATCTTGTCGAAAATATTTTTGGTGCCAGCCGAGTCCCGGTCGAAAATATTTTCGGTGCCGGCTGGCCCCCCGTCTAAAATATATTTGGTGCCGGCTGAAGTCCCGACGAAAATATTTTCTGTATCGGCCGAGCTGCCATCGAAAATATATCGGTGCCGGCTGAGAGACCATCGAAAATATTTTCGGTGCCGGCCGAGGCTCCGTCAAAAATATTTTTGGAGCCGGCCGAGACCCCGTCGAAAATATTTTCGGAGCCGGCCGAGACACTGTCGAAAATATTTTCGGCTCCGTGTGAGATCCCGTCAAAAATATTTTGGACGCCGGTCGAGCCTCCGTCGAAAATATTTTCAGTGCCGGCTGAGACACCGTCGAAAATATTTTCGGTGCCGGCCGAGCTCTCGTTGAGAATATTTTTGGTGCCGGCTGAGGACCCGTCGAAAACTTTTTCGGTGCCGGTCGAGCTCCCGTCAAAAATATTTTCAGAGCCGGCCGAGCCCCCGTCGAAAATATTTTCGGTGCCGGCTGAGACACCGTCAAAAATATTTTCGGTGCCGGCCAGAACCTTGTCTAAGATATTTTTGGTGCCGGCCGAGGTCCCGTCAAAAGTGTTTTCGGTGCTGGTTGAGCCCCTGTTGAAAATATTTTCAGGGCTGGCCGAGCTCCCTTCGAAAATATTTTGGATGCCGGCCGAGCCTCTGTCGAAATTATTTTCGGTGCCGGCTGAGACACCGTCGAAAATATTTTCGGTGCCAGCCGGGCTCCCGTTGAAAATATTTCTGACGCTGGCCGAGCCTCCGTCGAAAATATTTTCGGTGTCGGATGAGACACCGTTGAAAATATTTTCAGTGCCGGCTGGCCCCCCGTCAAAACTATTTTTGGTGCCGGCTGAGGTCCCGTCGAAAATATTTTCGGTGCAGGCCGAGCTGCCGTCGAAAATATTTTCGGCGGCCCCCGAGTCCCAGTCGAAAATTTTTTTGGTGCCGGCTGAGACACCGTCGAAAATATTTTCGGTGCCGGCCGGAATCTTGTCAAAAATATTTTCGGTGCCAGCCGAGTCCCGGTCGAAAATATTTCCGGTGCCGGCTGAGACACCGTCGAAAATATTTTCAGTGCCGGCCGAGCCCCCGTCAAAAATATTTTTGGTGCCGGCTGAGGTCCCGTCGAAAATATTTTCGGTGCCGGCGGGAACCTTGTTGAAAATATTTTCGGCGCTGGCTGAGGTCCCTTCGAAAATATTTTCTGTGCTGGCCGGAATCTTGTCGGAAATATTTTCGGTGCCAGCCGAGTCCCGGTCGAAAATATTTCCGGTGCCGGCTTAGACACCGTCGAAAATATTTTCGGTGCCGGCTGGAATCTTGTCGAAAATATTTTCGGTGCCAGCCGAGTCCCGGTCGAAAATATTTTTGGTGCCGGCTGAGACACCGTAGAAAATATTTTCGGCACCGGTCGAGGTAATGTCGAAAATATTTTCAGGGCCGGCCTAGCTCCCGTCGAAAATATTTTTGATGCTGGCCGAGGATCCGTCGAAAATATTTTCGGAGCCGGCCGAGACCCGGTCGGAAATATTTTCGGCGCCGTGTGAGATCCCGTCAAAAATATTTTGGACGCCGGCCGAGCCTCCGTCGAAAATATTTTCGGTGCCGGCAGAAACCTTGTTGAAAATATTTTCGGCGCTGGCTGAGGTCCGTTCGAAAATATTTTCTGTGCCGGCTGGAATCTTGTCGGAAATATTTTCGGTGCCAGCCGAGTCCCGGTCGAAAATATTTCCGGTGCCGGCTGAGACACCGTCGAAAATATTTTCTGTGCCGGCTGGAATCATGTCGAAAATATTTTCGGTGCCAGCCGATTCCCGGTAGAAAATATTTTGGGTGCCGGCCGGAACCTTGTCAAAAATATTTTCGGTGCCGGCTGAGACACCGTCAAAAACATTTTCGGTGCCGGCCGAGCTGCCATCGAAAATATATTTGGCACCGGTCGAGGTACTGTCGAAAATATTTTCAGGGCTGGCCGAGCTCCCTTCGAAAATATTTTTGACGCCGGCCGAGGCTCCGTCGAAAATATTTTCGGTGCCGGCTGAGACACCGTCAAAAATATTTTCGGTGCCGGCTGGCCCCCGTCTAAAATATTTTTGGTGACGGGAGAGACACCATCAAAAATATTTTCGGAGCCGGACGAGCTCCCTTCGAAAATATTTTCTGTATCAGCCGAGCTCCCGTCGAAAATATTTTGGACGCCGGCCGAGCCTCCGTCGAAAATATTTTCGGTGCCGGCTGAGACACCTTCGAAAATATTTTCGGTTCTGGCCGAGCCGCCGTCGAAAATATTTTTGGCACCGGTCGAGGTACTGTCGAAAATATTTTTGGGGCTGGCTGAGCTCCCGTCGAAAATATTATCGGAACCGGACGAGACCGCGTCGAAAATATTTTCCGCGCCGGCCGAGCCTCCGTCGAAAATATTTTCGGTGCCGGCTGAGACATCGTCAAAAATAGTTTCGGTGCTGGCCGAGCTCCCTTCGAAAAATTTTTCAGTGTCGGCTGAGTCTCCGTCCAAAATATTTTCGGTGCCAGCTGGGCCCCCATCAAAAATATTTTCAGTGCCGGCCAAGCCCCCATCAAAAATATTTTCGGCGCCGTTCGAGGTCCCGTCGAAAATATTTTCGGTGGTGGCCGAGCTCTCGTCAAAAATATTTTCGGCGGCGGCCAAGTTCTCGTCGAAAATTTTTTCGGTGCTGGCCGAGCCTCCGTCGAAAATATTTTCGGTGCCGGCCGAGCTCCCATCGAAAATATTTTCGGCGGCGGCCGAGTCCTAGTCAAAAATTTTTTCGGTGCCGGCCGAGGTCCCTTCGAAAATATTTTCGGAGCCGGCCGAGCTCCCGTCGAAAATATTTTCGGAGCCGGCCGAGCTCCCGTCGAAAATATTTTCTGTATCAGCCGAGCTCCCGTCGAAAATATTTTCGACGCCGGCCGAGCCTCCGTCGAAAATATTTTCGGTGCCGGCTGAGACACCGTCAAAAATATTTTTGGTGCCGGCCGAGCCCCCGTTGAAAATATTTTCGGTGCCGGCCGAGCTCCCGTCGAAAATATTGTCGGAGCCGGCCGAGCCGCCATCAAAACTATTTTCGGTGCCGACCGGCACCTTGTCGAAAAAATTTTCGGTGCCGACCGAGCTCCCGTCGAAAATATTTTTGGAGCCGGCCAAGCCGCCGCCGAAAATATTTTTGGTGCCGGCCGGGCCCCCGTCGAAAATATTTTCGGTGCCGGTCAGAGCCTTGTCGAAAATATTTTCGGGGCTGGCCGAGCTCCCGTCGAAAATATTTTCGGTGCCGGCCGAGACCCCGTCGAAAACGTTTTTGGCACCGGCCAACACGCCGTCGAAAATGTTTTCGGTGCCGGCCGAGCCCCGTTAAAAATATTTTCGGTGCCGGCCGAGCTCCCGTGAAAAATATTTTCGGAGCCGGCTGAGCTGCCGTCGAAAATATTTTCGGTGCCGGCCGAGATCCCGTCGAAAATATTTTCGGTGCCGGCCGAGATCCCGTCGAAAATATTTTCGGAGCCGGCCAAGCCGCCTTCGAAAATATTTTAGGCACCGGCCGAGCCTCCATCGAAAATATTTTCGGTGCCAGATGAGACACCGACGAAAATATTTTCGGTGCGGCCGGGCCCCCGTCTAAAATATTTTTGGTGCCGGTCAGAACCTTGTCAAAAATATTTTCGGGGCCGGCCGAGCCGCCGTCGAAAACGTTTTTAGCACCGGCCAACACGCCGTTGAAAATATTTTCGGTGCCTGCCGAGCCCCGTTAAAACTATTTTCGGGGCTGGCCGAGCTCCCGTCTAAAATATTTTCGGAGCCGGCCGAGCTCCAATCGAAAATGTTTTCGGAGCCGGCGGAGCCGCCGTCAAAAATATTTTCCGCACCGGTCAAGGTTCTCTCAAAAATATTTTCGGTGCCGGCCGAGCTCCCGTCTAAAATATTTTCGGTGCTGGCTGAGCTGCCGTCGAAAATATTTTCGCCACTGGTCAAGGTACTGTCAAAAATATTTTCGGTGCCGGCCGAGCTCCCATCGAAAATATTTTCGGTGCCGGTCAGAACCTTTTCGAAAATATTTTCGCGGCCGTCCGAGCTCCCGTCGAAAATATTTTTGACGCCGGCCAAGCTTCCGTCGAAAATATTTTCGGTGCCGGCCTAGCCCCGTTAAAAATATTTTCGGTGCCGGACGAGCTCCCATCTAAAATATTTTCGGTGCCGGCCGAGCCCCCATCGAAAATATTTTCGGCGCCGTTCGAGGTCCCGTCGAAAATATTGTCGGAGCCGGCCGAGACGCCGTCGAAAATATTTTCGGTGCCGGCCGAGCTCCTGTCGAAAATATTTTCGGTGCCGGCCGAGGTCCCGTCGAAAATATTGTCGGAGCCGGCCGAGCAGCCGTCGAAACTATTTTCGGTGCCGGCCGGCACCTTGTCGAAAATATTTTCGGGGCTGGCCGGGCCCGCATCTAAAATATTTTCGGTGCCGGTCGAGGTACTGTTGAAAATATTTTCGGGGCCGGCCGAGCTCCCATCGAAAATATTTTCGGCACCGGTCGAGGTCCTGCCGAAAATATTTTCGGGGCCGTCAGAGCTCCCGTCAAACATATTTTTGACGGCGGTAGAGCTTCCATCGAAAATATTTTCGGTGCCGGCCGAGATCCCGTCGAAAATATTTTCGGAGCCGGCCGAGACCCTGTTGAAAATATTTTCGGGGCCGTCCGAGATCCCTTTGATAATATTTTCGGCGCCGTTAGAGGTCCCGTCGAAAATATTTTCGGCACCGGCCGAGACCCCGTCGAAAACTTTTTCGGGGCCGTCTGAGCCTCCGTCGAAAACATTTTTGGCACCGGCCAACACGCCATCGAAAATATTTTCGGTGCCGGCTGAGCCCCCGTTAAAAATATTTTCGGTGCCGGCCGAGCTCCAATCGAAAATATTTTCAGAGCCGGCCGAGCTCACGTCGAAAATATTTTCGGAGCCGGCCGAGACCCTGTCGAAAATATTTTCGGGGCCGTCCGAGCTCCCGTCGAAAATATTTTCGGCGCCGGCCGAGCCCCCGTCGAAACTATTTTCGGGGCCGTCCGAGCCTCCGTCAAAAACATTTTGGCACCGGCCAACACGCCGTTGAAAATATTTTCGGTGCCTGCCGAGCCCCGTTAAAACTATTTTCGGGGCTGGCCGAGCTCCCGTCTAAAATATTTTCGGAGCCGGCCGAGCTCCAATCGAAAATGTTTTCGGAGCCGGCGGAGCCGCCGTCGAAAATATTTTCCGCACCGGTCAAGGTACTGTCAAGAATATTTTCGGTGCCTGCCGAGCTCCCGTTAAAAATATTTTCGGTGCCGGCCGAGATCCTGTCGAAGATATTTTCGCTCCTGGCCTAGCTCCCATCGAAAATATTTTCGGCACCGGTCGAGGTCCTGTCGAAAATATTTTCGGGTCCGTCCGAGCTCCAGTCGAAAATATTTTTGACGCCGGCCGAGCTTCCGTCGAAAATATTTTCGGAGCCGGCTGAGCTTCCGTCGAAAATATTTTCGCCACCGGTCGAGGTACTGTCAAAAATATTTTCGGAGCCGGCCGAGACCCCGTCGAAAATATTTTCGTGGCCGTCCGAGCTCCCGTCGAAAATATTTTGGTCGCCGGCCGAGATCCCGTTGAAAATATTTTTGACGCCTGCCGAGCTTCCATCGAAAATATTTTCGGTGCCGGCCGAGCTCGAATCGAAAATATTTTCGGAGCCGGCCGAGACCCTGTAGAAAATATTTTTGGGGCCGTCCGAGCTCCCGTCGAAAATATTTTCAGCGCCGTTCGAGGTCCCGTCGAAACTATTTTCGGAGCCGGCTGAGCTGCCGTCAAAAATATTTTCGCCACCGGTCAAGGTACTGTCAAAAATATTTTCGGTGCCGGACGAGCTTCCGTCGAAAATATTTTCGGTGCCAGCCAATATCCTGTAGAAGATATTTTCGCCCCTGGCCGAGCTCCCATCGAAAATATTTTCGGCACCGGTCGAGGTCCTGTCGAAAATATTTTCGGGGCCGTCCGAGCATCTGTTGAAAACATTTTGGCACCGGCCAACACGCCGTCGAAAATATTTTTGGTGCCGGCCGAGCCCCCGTTGAAAATATTTTCGGTGCCGGCCGAGCTCCAATCGAAAATATTTTCGGAGCCGGCCGAGCTCCCGTCTAAAATATTTTCGGAGCCGGCTGAGCTGCCATCGAAAATATTTTCACCAACGGTCAAGGTACTGTCAAAAATATTTTCGGGGCCGTCCCAGCCGCCGTTAAAAATATTTTCGGTGCCGGCTGAGCTCCAATCGAAAATATTTTCGGACCCCGCCGAGCTCCCGTCGAAAATATTTTCGGAGCCGTCCGAGCTCCCATTGAAAAAATTTTCGACGCCAGCCGAGCTCCCGTCGAAAATATTTTTGACGTCGGCCAACACGCCGTCGAAAATATTTTTGGTGCCGGCTGAGCCCCCGTTGAAAATATTTTCGGTGCCGGCCGAGCTCCAATCGAAAATATTTTCGGAGCCGGCCGAAAACCCGTCGAAAATATTTTCGGAGCCGGCTGAGATCCCGTCGAAAATATTTTCGCCACGGGTCAAGGTACTGTCAAAAATATTTTCGGTGCCGGCCGAGCTCCCGTCTAAAATATTTTCGGAGCCGGCTTAGCCGTCGTCGAAAATATTTTCCGCACCGGTCAAGGTACTATCAAAAATATTTTCGGAGCCGGCCGAGACCCCGTCGAAAATATTTTTGGTGCCGGCCGAGATCGTGTCGAAAATCTTTTGGATGCCAGCCGAGCCTCCGTCGAAAATATTTTCGGTGCCAGCTCGGCCCCCGTCGAAACTATTTTTGGCACCGTCTAAGCCGCCGTCGAAAATATTTTCGGAGCCGTTCGCGGTCCCGTCGAAAATATTTTCGGGTCCGGTCGAGGTACTGTCGAAAATATTTTCGGGGCCATCCGAGCTCCCGTCGAAACTATTTTCGGGGCCGTCCGAGCCTCCGTCGAAAAACATTTTGGAACCGGCCAACACGCCGTCAAAAATATTTTTTGTGCCGTCCGAGCCCCCGTTGAAAATATTTTCGGAGCCGGCCGAGCTCCCGTCGAAAATATTTTCGGAGCCGGCTGAGCTGCCGTCGAAAATATTTTCGGTGCCGGCCGAGATCCCGTCGAAAATATTTTCGGCACCGGTCGAGGTACTGTCGAAAATATTTTCGGGGCCCTTTCGAGCCCCCGTTAAAAATATTTTCGGTGCCGGCCGAGCTCCCATCTAAAATATTTTCGGTGCCGGCCGAGCTCCCATCTAAAATATTTTCGGGGCCGGCCGAGCTCCCGTCGAAAATATTGTCGGAGCCGGCCGAGCCGCCGTCGAAAGTATTTTCGGTGCCGGCCGGCAGCTTGTCAAAAATATTTTCGGGGCTGTCCGGGACCCCGTCTAAAATATTTTCGGTGCCAGTCAGAACCTTGTCGAAAATATTTTCGGGGCCGTACGAGCTCCCGTCGAAATTATTTTTGACGCCGGCCAAGCTTCCGTCGAAAATATTTTCGGTGCCGGCCGAGACCCGTTAAAAATATTTTCGGTGCCGGCCGAGCCACTGTTAAAAATATTTTCGGCACCGATCGAGGTCCTGTCGAAAATATTTTCGCGGCTGTCCGAGCTCCGGTCAAAAATATTTTTGACGCCGGCCGAGCTTTCGTCGAAAATATTTTCGGTGCCGGCCGAGTTCCAATCGAAAATATTTTCGGAGCCGGCCGAGCTCCCGTCGAAAATATTTTCGGAGCCGGCTGAGCCGCCGTCGAAAATATTTTCCGCACCGGTCAAGGTACTGTCAAAAATATTTTCAGTGCCGGCCGAGATCCCGTCTAAAATATTTTGGATGCCAGCCGAGCCTCTTTCAAATATATTTTCGGTGCCGGCTGAGATATCGTCAAAAATAGTTTCGGTGCCGGCCGGGCCCCCGTCGAAAATATTTTTGGTGCCAGCTGGAACGTTGTCGAAAATATTTTCGGTGCCGGCCGAGCTCTCGTCGAAAATATTTTCGAAGCCGGCCTAACTCCCGTCAAAAATATTTTCTGTATCGGCCGATCTGCCGTCGAAAATATTTTCGGTGCCGGCCGTGCCCCTGTCGAAAATATTTGAGGTGCCGGCCGAGCCCCCGTCGAAAATATTTTCGGTACCTTTCGAGGTCCCGTCGAAAATATTTTTGGCGACGGCCGAGCTCTCATCGAAAATATTATCGGAGCCGGCCGAGATCGAGTTGAAAATATTTTCCGCGCCGGCTGGGCCCCTGTCGAAAATATTTTCGGTGCCGGCTGAGACACCATCGAAAATATTTTCTGTGCCGGCTGGAATCTTGTCAAAAATATTTTCGGTGCATGCCGAGTCCCGATCGAAAATATTTTTGGTGCCGGCTGAGACACCGTCGAAAATATTTTCGGCACCGGTCGAGGTAATGTCGAAAATATTTTCAGGGCCGGCCGAGCTCCTGTCGAAAATATTTTTGATGCCGGCCGAGGATCCGTCGAAAATATTTTCGGAGCCGGCCGAGACCCCGTCGAAAATATTTTCGGAGCAGGCCGAGACCCGGTCGAAAATATTTTCGGCGCTGTCTGAGATCCCGTCAAAAATATTTTGGACGCCGGCCGAGCCTCCGTCGAAACCTTTTTCGGTGCCGGTCGAGGTCCCGTCAAAAATATTTTCAGAGCCGGCCGAGCCCCCGTCGAAAATATTTTCGGTGCCGGCCGGAACCTTGTCTAAGATATTTTTGGTGCCGGCCAAGGTCCCGTCAAAAGTGTTTTCGGTGCTGGTCGAGCCCCCGTTGAAAATATTTTCAGGCCTGGCCGAGCTCCCGTCGAAAATATTTTGGATGCCGGCCGAGCCTCTGTCGAAATTATTTTCGGTGCCGGCTGAGACACCGTCGAAAATATTTTCGGTGCCGGCTGGCCCCCCGTCTAAAATATTGTTGCTGCCGGCTGCGGTCCCTACGAAAATATTTTCTGTATCGGCCGAGCTGCCGTCGAAAATATATCGGTGCCGGCTGAGACACCATCGAAAATATTTTCAGTGCCGGCTGAGCCCCCATCGAAAATATTTTCAGTGCCGGCTGAGCCGCCGTCAAAAATTTTTTCGGTGCCGGCCGAGCCGCCGTCGAAAATATTTTCGTTGCAGGCCGAGCTGCCGTCGAAAATATTTTCCGTGCCGGCTGAGGTCCCGATGAAAATATTTTTGGTGCCGGCTGAGTTCCTGATGAAAATATTTTCTGTATCAGCCAAGCTGCTGTCGAAAATATATCAGTGCCGGCTGAGACACCATCGAAAATATTTTCGGTGCCGGCTGGCCCCACATCTAAAATATCTTTGGTGTCGGCTGAGGTCCCAACGAAAATATTTTCTGTATCGGCCGAGCTGCTGTCTAAAATATATCGGTGCCGGCTGAGACACCATCGAAAATATTTTCAGTGCCGGCCGAGGTCCCGTCAAAAATATTTTCGGTGCCGGCTGAGGTAATGTCGAAAATATTTTTGGTGACGGCTGAGCTCCCGACGAAAATATTTTTGATGCCGGCCACGGCTCCATTGAAAATATTTTTGGAGCCGGCAGAGAACCCATCGAAAATATTTTTGGTGCCGTCTGAGATCCCGTCGAACATGTTTTAGACACCGGCCGAGACTCCGTCGAAAATATTTTCGGTGCCAGCCGAGTCCCGACGAAAATATTTTTGGTGCCGGCTGAGGTCCCGACGAAAATATTTTCTCTATCGGCCGAGCTGCCGTCGAAAATATATCGGTGCCAGCTGAGACACCATCGAAAATATTTTCAGTGCCGGCTGAGCCCCCGTCAAAAATATTTTCGGTGCCGGCTGAGACACCGTCGAAAATATTTTCGGTGCCGGCCGGAATCTTGTCAAAAATATTTTCGGTGCCAGCCGAGTCCCGGTCGAAAACATTTTCGGTGCCAGCTGAGACACCATCGAAAATATTTTCGGTGCCGGCTGAGGTCCCGTCGAAAATATTTTTGGTGCCGGCCGGAATCTTGTCAAAAATATTTTCGGTGCCAGCCGAGTCCCGGTCGAAAATAATTTCGGTGCCGGCTGAGCCCCCATAGAAAATATTTTCAGTGCTGGCTGAGCCGCCGTCAAAAATTTTTTCAGTGCCGGCCGAGCCGCCGTCGAAAATATTTTCGTTGCAGGCCGAGCCGCCGACGAAAATATTTTCGGTGCCGGCTGAGGTCCCGACGAAAATATTTTCGGTGCCGGCTGAGGTCCCGACGAAAATATTTTCGGTGCCGGCTGAGACACCGTCGAAAATATTTTCGGTTCTGGCCGAGCCGCCGTCGAAAATATTTTTGGCACCGGTCGAGGTACTGTGGAAAATATTTTTGGGGCTGGCTGAGCTCCCGTCGAAAATATTATCGGAACCGGACGAGACCGCATCGAAAATATTTTCCGCGCCGGCCGAGCCTCCGTCGAAAATATTTTCGGTGCCGGCTGAGACATCGTCAAAAATAGTTTCGGTGCTGGCCGGGCCCCCGTCGAAAATATTTTCGGTGCTGGCCGAGCTCCCTTCGAAAAATTTTTCGGTGTCGGCTGAGTCTCCGTCCAAAATATTTTCGGTGCCAGCTGGGCCCCCGTCAAAAATATTTTCAGTGCCGGCCGAGCCCCCATCGAAAATATTTTCGGCGCCGTTCGAGGTCCCGTCGAAAATATTTTCGGTGGTGGCCGAGCTCTCGTCGAAAACATTTTCGGTGCCGGGCGAGCTCCCATCGAAGATATTTTCGGTGCCGGCCAGGCCCCCGTTGACAATATTTTTGGAGCCGGCCGAGCCCCTGTCGAAAATATTTTCCACACCGGATGGGCCCCCGTCGAAAATGTTTCCGGTGCCGGCTGAGACACGGTCGAAAATATTTTCCGCGCCGGATGGGCCACCATCACAAATATTTTCAGTGCCGGCCAGAACCTTGTCGAAAATATTTTTGATGCTGGCCGAGCTCCCATCTAAAATATTTTCGGAGCCGGCTGAGCTGCTGTCGAAAATATTTTCGCCACCGGTCGAGGTACTGTCAAAAATATTTTCGGGGCCGTCCGAGCTCCCGTCGAAAATATTTCTGACGCCGGCCGAGCTTCCGTCGAAAATATTTTCAGAGCCGGCCGAGACCCCGTCGAAAATATTTTTGGTGCCGGCCGAGATCCTGTCGAAAATCTTTTGGATGCCAGACGAGCCTCCGTCGAAACTATTTTCGGTGCCAGCTGGGCCCCCGTCGAAAACATTTTGGCACCGGCCAACACACCGTCGAACATATTTTCAGTGCCAGCTGGGCCCCAGTCGAAAATATTTTTGGCACCGGCCAACACGCCGTCGAAAATATTTTCGGCACCGTTCGCGGACCCGTCGAAAATATTTTCGGCACCAGTCGAGGTCCTGTCGAAAATACTTTCGGGGCCGTCCGAGCTCCCGTCGAAAATATTTCTGACGCCGGCCGAGCTTCCGTCGAAAATATTTTCGGTGCCGGCTGAGATCCTGTCGAAAATCTTTTGGATGCCAGCCGAGACTCCGTCGAAAATATTTTCGGTGCCAGCTGGGCCCCCGTCGAAAATATTTCCGGCACCGGCCAACACGCCGTCGAAAATATTTTCGGCACCGGTCGAGGTCCTGTCGAAAATATTTTCGGGGCCGTCCGAGCTCCCGTCTAAAATATTTTCGGTGCCGGCCGAGACCCTGTCAAAAATATTTTCGGTGCCAGCCGAGCTCCCGTCTAAAATATTTTCGGTGCCGGCCGAGCCGCCATCGAAAATATTTTTGGCACCGGACGAGGTACTGTTGAAAATATTTTCGGGGCCATCCGAGCTCCCGTCGAAAATATCTTTGACGCCGGTCGAGCTTCCGTCGAAAATATTTTTGGTGCCGGCCGAGATCCTGTCGAAAATCTTTTGGATGCCAGCCGAGCCTCCGTCGAAAATATTTTCGGTGCCAGCTGGGCCCCCGTCGAAACTATTTTTGGCACCGGTCGAGGTCCTGTCAAAAATATTTTCGGGGCCGTCCGAGCTCCCGTTGAAAATATTTCTGACGCCGGCCGAGCTTCCGTCGAAAATATTTTCGGTGCCGGCCGAGATCCCGTTGAAAATATTTTCAGAGCCGGCCGAGACCCCGTCGAAAATATTTTTGGTGCCGGCCAAGATCCTGTCGAAAATCTTTTGGATGCCAGACGAGCCTCCGTCGAAACCATTTTCGGTGCCAGCTGGGCCCCCGTCGAAAACATTTTGGCACCGGCCAACACGCCGTCGAAAATATTTTCAGTGCCAGCTGGGCCCCCGTCGAAAATATTTTTGGCACCGGCCAACACACCATCGAAAATATTTTCGGCACCGGTCGAGGTCCTGTCGAAAATATTTTCGGGGCCGTCCGAGCTCCCGTCGAAAATATTTTTGACGCCGGCCGAGCTTCCGTTGAAAATATTTTCGGTGCCGGCCGAGATACCATTGAAAATATTTTCAGAGCCGGCCGAGACCCCGTCGAAAATATTTTCGGGGCCCTCCGAGCCTCCGTCGAAAACATTTTTGGCACCGGCCAACAAGCCTTCGAAAATATTTTCGGTGCCGGCCGAGATACCATTGAAAATATTTTCAGAGCCGGCCGAGACCCCGTCGAAAATATTTTCGGGGCCCTCCGAGCCTCCGTCGAAAACATTTTTGGCACCGGCCAACAAGCCTTCGAAAATATTTTCGGTGCCGGCCGAGCTCCCATCTAAAATATTTTCGGAGCCGGCTGAGCTGCCGTCGAAAATATTTTCACCACCGGTCAAGGTACTGTCAAAAATATTTTCGGTGCCGGCCGAGCTCCTGTCTAAAATATTTTCGGTGCCAGACGAGCCGCCGTCGAAAATATTTTAGGCACCAGCCGAGCCTCCATCAAAAATATTTTCGGTGCCGGCCGGTCCCCTGTCTAAAATATTTTCGGTGCCGGTCAGAACCTTGTCGAAAATATTTTCGGTGCCGGCCAAGATCCCGTCGAAAATATTTTCGGAGCCAGCCGAGACCCTGTGGAAAATATTTTCAGGGCCGTCCGAGCTCCCGTCGAAAATATTTTTGAAGCCGGCCGAGACCCCATGGAAAATATTTTCGGTGCCGGCCGAGATCCCGTTGAAAATATTTTCGGAGCCGGCTGAGCCTCCGTCGAAAATATTTTTGGGGCCCTCCGAGCCTGCGTCGAAAACATTTTTGGCACCGACCAACACGCCGTCGAAAATATTTTTGCTGCCGGCCGAGCCCCCGTTGAAAATATTTTCGGTGCCGGCCGAGATCCCGTCAAAAATATTTTCGGAGCCGGCCGAGCCGCCGTCGAAAATATTTTAGGCACCGGCCGAGCTCCCATCGAAAATATTTTCGGCACCGGACGAGGTACTGTCGAAAATATTTTAGGGGCCATCCGAGCTCCCATCAAAAATATTTTCGGGGCCGTCCGAGCCTCCGTCAAAAATATTTTCGGTGCCGGCGGAGCTCCCAACGAAAATATTTTCGGCACCGGTCGAGGTACTGTCAAAAATATTTTCGGGGCCGTCCGAGCTCCCGTCGAAAATATTTTTGAAGCCGGCCGAGACCCCATGGAAAATATTTTCGGTGCCGGCCGAGATCCCGTTGAAAATATTTTCGGAGCCGGCTGAGACATCGTCGAAAATATTTTTGGGTCCCTCCGAGCCTCCGTCGAAAACATTTTTGGCACCGACCAACACGCCGTCGAAAATATTTTTGCTGCCGGCCGAGCCCCCGTTGAAAATATTTTCGGTGCCGGGCGAGCTCCAATCGAAAATATTTTTGGCACCGGCCGAGGTACTGTCGAAAATGTTTTCGGGGCCGTCCGAGCTCCCGTTGAAAATATTTTCAGAGCCGGCTGAGCCGCCGTCGAAAATATTTTCCGCACCGGTCAAGGTACTGTCAAAAATATTTTCGGTGCCGGCCGAGCTCCCGTCTAAAATATTTTCGGTGCCGGCCGAGCTCCCGTCTAAAATATTTTTGACGCCGGCCGAGCTCCAATCGAAAATATTTTCGGAGCCGGACGAGCTCCCGTCGAAAATATTTTTGGCACTGGCCAACACGCCGTCGAAAATATTTTTTACGCCGGCCGAGCTTCCGTCGAAAATATTTTCGGTGCCGGCCGAGATCCCGTCGAAAATATTTTCGGAGCCGGCTGAGACCCTGTCGAAAATATTTTTGGGGCCGTCCGATCTCCCGTCGAAAATAATTTCGGCGCCGTTCAAGGTCACGTCGAAACTATTTTCGGGGCCGTCCGAGCCTCCGTCGAAAACATTTTGGCACCGGCCAACACGCCGTCGAAAATATTTTTGGTGCCGTCGGAGCTTCCGTCGAAAATATTTTCGGTGCCGGCCGAGCTCCAATCGAAAATATTTTCGGAGCCAGCTGAGCCGCGGTCGAAAATAATTTCCGCACCGGTCAAGGTACTGTCAAAAATATTTTCGGTGCCGGCCGAGATCCCGTCGAAAATATTTTCGGAGCCGGCCGAGACCCCGTCTAAAATATTTTTGGTGCCGGCCAAGATCCTGTCGAAAATCTTTTGGATGCCAGCCGAGACTCCGTCGAAAATATTTTCGGTGCCAGCTGGGCCCCCATCGAAAATATTTTTGGCACAGGCCAACACGCCGTCGAAAATATTTTCAGCGCCGTTCGCGGTCCCGTCGAAAATAATTTCGGCACCGGTCGAGGTACTGTCGAAAATAGTTTCGGTGCCGGCCGAGCTGCCGTCGAAAATATTTCTGACGCCGGACGAGCTTCCATCGAAAATATTTTCGGTGCCGGCCGAGATCCTGTCGAAGATATTTTCGGTGCCGGCCGAGCTCCCGTCAAAAATATTTTCGGCACCGGTCGAGGTACTGTCGAAAATATTTTCGGTGCCAGCCGAGATCCCGTCAAAACTATTTTCGGAGCCAGCCGAGCCGCAGTCGAAAATATTTTAGGCGCTGGCCGAGCTCCCATCGAAAATATTTTCGGCACCGGACGAGGTACTGTCGAAAACATTTTCGGGGCTGTCCGAGATCCCGTTGAAAATATTTTCGGAGCCGGCCGAGACCCCGTCGAATATATTTTCGGGGCCATCCGAGCCTCCGTCGAGAACAGTTTTGGCACCGGCCAACACGCCGTCGAAAATATTTTTGGTGCCGGCCGAGCCCCCGTTGAAAATATTTTCGGTGCCGGCCGAGCTCCCATCGAAAATATTTTCGGTGCCGGCCGAGCTCGAATCGAAAATATTTTCGGAGCCGGCCGGGCTTCCGTCGAAAATATTTTCGGAGCCAGCCGAGCCGCAGTCGAAAATATTTTAGGCGCCGGCCGAGCTCCCATCGAAAATATTTTCGGCACCGGACGAGGTACTGTCGAAAATATTTTCGGGGCTGTCCGAGATCCCGTTGAAAATATTTTCGGAGCCGGTCGAGACCCCGTCGAATATATTTTCGGTGCCGGCCGAGCCGCCATCGAAAATATTTTTGGCACCGGCCGAGGTACTGTCGAAAATGTTTTCGGGGCCGTCCGAGCTCCCGTTGAAAATATTTTCAGAGCCGGCTGAGCCGCCGTCGAAAATATTTTCCGCACCGGTCATGGTACTGTCAAAAGTATTTTCGGTGCCGGCCGAGCTCCTGTCTAAAATATTTTCGGTGCCGGCCGAGCTCCCATCGAAAATATTTTTGGCACCGGACGAGGTAATGTCGAAAATACTTTCGGGGCCGTCCGAGCTCCCATCGAAAATATTTTTGACGCCGGCCGAGCTCCCGTCGAAAATATTTTTGAAGCCGGCTGAGACCCCATCGAAAATATTTTCGGTGCCGGCCGAGCTCCCGTCTAAAATATTTTCGGTGCCGGGCGAGCTCCCATCGAAAATATTTTCGGCACCGGTTGAGGTCCTGTCGAAAATATTTTCGGGGCCGTCCGAGCTCCCGTCGAAAATAATTTCGGAGCCGGCTGAGCCGCCGTCGAAAATATTTTCGGTGCCGGCCGAGATCCCGTTGAAAATATTTTCGGAGCCGGCTGAGACCCTGTCGAAAATATTTTCGGAGCCGGACGAGCTCCCGTCGAAAATATTTTTGGCACTGGCCAACACGCCGTGGAAAATATTTTTTACGCCGGCCGAGCTTCCGTCGAAAATATTTTCGGTGCGGGCCAAGATCCCGTCGAAAATATTTTCGGAGCCGGCTGAGACCCTGTCGAAAATATTTTCGGGGCCGTCCGAGCTCCCGTCGAAAATAATTTCGGCGCCGTTCAAGGTCACGTCGAAACTATTTTCGGGGCCGTCCGAGCCTCCGTCGAAAACATTTTGGCACCGGCCAACACGCCGTCGAAAATATTTTTGGTGCCGGCCGAGCCCCCGTTGAAAATATTTTCGGTGCCGGCCGAGCTCCAATCGAAAATATTTTCGGAGCCAGCTGAGCCGCAGTCGAAAATAATTTCCGCACCGGTCAAGGTACTGTCAAAAATATTTTCGGTGCCGGCCGAGATCCTGTCGAAAATATTTTCGGAGCCGGCCGAGACCCCGTCTAAAATATTTTTGGTGCCGGCCAAGATCCTGTCGAAAATCTTTTGGATGCCAGCCGAGACTCCGTCGAAAATATTTTCGGTGCCAGCTGGGCCCCCATCGAAAATATTTTCGGGGCCGGCCGAGCTCCCGTCTAAAATATTTTCGGTGCCGGCCGAGCCGCCGTCGAAAATATTTTCGGCACCGGTCGAGGTACTGTCGAAAATATTTTCGGGGCCGTGCGAGCTCCCGTTAAAAAGATTTTCGGTGCCGGCCGAGCTCCAATCGAAAATATTTTCGGAGCCGGCCGAGCTCCCGTCTAAAATATTTTCGGTGCCGGCCGAGCCGCCGTCGAAAATATTTTCGGCACCGGTCGAGGTACTGTCGAAAATATTTTCGGGGCCGTCCAAGCTCCCATCGAAAATATTTTTGACGACGGCCGAGCTTCCGTCGAAAATATTTTGGATGCCAGCCGAGCCTCCATCGAAAATATTTTCGGTGCCAGCTGGGCCCCCATCGAAAATATTTTTGGCACCGGCCAACACGCCGTTGAAAATATTTTCGGCGCCGTTCGCGGTCCCGTTGAAAATATTTTCGGAGCCGGACGAGGTACTGTCGAAAATATTTTCGGGGCCGTCCGAGCTCCCGTCGAAAATATTTCTGACGCCGGACGAGCTTCCGACGAAAATATTTTCGGTGCCGGCCGAGATCCTGTCGAAGATATTTTCGGTGCCGGCCGAGCTCCCATTGAAAATATTTTCGGTGCCAGATGAGACACCGTCGAAAATATTTTCGGGGCCGTCCGAGCCTCCGTCGAAAACATTTTTGGCACCGGCCAACACGCCGTGGAAAATATTTTTGGTGCCGGCTGAGCTCCCATCGAAAATATTTTCGGCACCGGTCGAGGTCCTGTCGAAAATATTTTCGGGGCCGTCCAAGCTCCCGTCAAAAATATTTTTGACGCCGGCGGAGCTTCCGTCGAAAATATTTTCGGTGCCGGCTGAGATCCCGTCGAAAATATATTTGGAGCTGGCCGAGACCCTGTCGAAAATATTTTCGGGGCCGTCCGAGCCTCCGTCGAAAACATTTTTGGCACCGGCCAACACGCCGTCGAAAATATTTTCGATGCCGGGTGAGCCCCTGTTAAAAATATTTTCGGTGCTGGCCGAGCTCCCGTCGAAAATATTTTCGGAGCCGGCCGAGACCCCGTCGAAAATATTTTCGGGGCCGTCCGAGCTCCCGTCGAAAATATTTCTGACGCCGGCCGAGCTTCCGTCGAAAATATTTTCAGAGCCGGCCGAGACCCCGTCGAAAATATTTTTGGTGCCGGCCGAGATCCTGTCGAAAATCTTTTGGATGCCAGACGAGCCTCCGTCGAAACTATTTTCGGTGCCAGCTGGGCCCCCGTCGAAAACATTTTGGCACCGGCCAACACACCGTCAAACATATTTTCAGTGCCAGCTGGGCCCCAGTCGAAAATATTTTTGGCACCGGCCAACACGCCGTCGAAAATATTTTCGGCACCGTTCGCGGACCCGTCGAAAATATTTTCGGCACCAGTCGAGGTCCTGTCGAAAATACTTTCGGGGCCGTCCGAGCTCCCGTCGAAAATATTTCTGACGCCGGCCGAGCTTCCGTCGAAAATATTTTCGGTGCCGGCTGAGATCCTGTCGAAAATCTTTTGGATGCCAGCCGAGACTCCGTCGAAAATATTTTCGGTGCCAGCTGGGCCCCCGTCGAAACTATTTTTGGCACCGGTCGAGGTCCTGTCAAAAATATTTTCGGGGCCGTCCGAGCTCCCGTTGAAAATATTTCTGACGCCGGCCGAGCTTCCGTCGAAAATATTTTCGGTGCCGGCCGAGATCCCGTTGAAAATATTTTCAGAGCCGGCCGAGACCCCGTCGAAAATATTTTTGGTGCCGGCCAAGATCCTGTCGAAAATCTTTTGGATGCCAGACGAGCCTCCGTCGAAACCATTTTCGGTGCCAGCTGGGCCCCCGTCGAAAACATTTTGGCACCGGCCAACACGCCGTCGAAAATATTTTCAGTGCCAGCTGGGCCCCCGTCGAAAATATTTTTGGCACCGGCCAACACACCATCGAAAATATTTTCGGCACCGGTCGAGGTCCTGTCGAAAATATTTTCGGGGCCGTCCGAGCTCCCGTCGAAAATATTTTTGACGCCGGCCGAGCTTCCGTTGAAAATATTTTCGGTGCCGGCCGAGATACCATTGAAAATATTTTCAGAGCCGGCCGAGACCCCGTCGAAAATATTTTCGGGGCCCTCCGAGCCTCCGTCGAAAACATTTTTGGCACCGGCCAACAAGCCTTCGAAAATATTTTCGGTGCCGGCCGAGCTCCCATCTAAAATATTTTCGGAGCCGGCTGAGCTGCCGTCGAAAATATTTTCACCACCGGTCAAGGTACTGTCAAAAATATTTTCGGTGCCGGCCGAGCTCCTGTCTAAAATATTTTCGGTGCCAGACGAGCCGCCGTCGAAAATATTTTAGGCACCAGCCGAGCCTCCATCAAAAATATTTTCGGTGCCGGCCGGTCCCCTGTCTAAAATATTTTCGGTGCCGGTCAGAACCTTGTCGAAAATATTTTCGGTGCCGGCCAAGATCCCGTCGAAAATATTTTCGGAGCCAGCCGAGACCCTGTGGAAAATATTTTCAGGGCCGTCCGAGCTCCCGTCGAAAATATTTTTGAAGCCGGCCGAGACCCCATGGAAAATATTTTCGGTGCCGGCCGAGATCCCGTTGAAAATATTTTCGGAGCCGGCTGAGCCTCCGTCGAAAATATTTTTGGGGCCCTCCGAGCCTGCGTCGAAAACATTTTTGGCACCGACCAACACGCCGTCGAAAATATTTTTGCTGCCGGCCGAGCCCCCGTTGAAAATATTTTCGGTGCCGGCCGAGATCCCGTCAAAAATATTTTCGGAGCCGGCCGAGCCGCCGTCGAAAATATTTTAGGCACCGGCCGAGCTCCCATCGAAAATATTTTCGGCACCGGACGAGGTACTGTCGAAAATATTTTAGGGGCCATCCGAGCTCCCATCAAAAATATTTTCGGGGCCGTCCGAGCCTCCGTCAAAAATATTTTCGGTGCCGGCGGAGCTCCCAACGAAAATATTTTCGGCACCGGTCGAGGTACTGTCAAAAATATTTTCGGGGCCGTCCGAGCTCCCGTCGAAAATATTTTTGAAGCCGGCCGAGACCCCATGGAAAATATTTTCGGTGCCGGCCGAGATCCCGTTGAAAATATTTTCGGAGCCGGCTGAGACATCGTCGAAAATATTTTTGGGTCCCTCCGAGCCTCCGTCGAAAACATTTTTGGCACCGACCAACACGCCGTCGAAAATATTTTTGCTGCCGGCCGAGCCCCCGTTGAAAATATTTTCGGTGCCGGGCGAGCTCCAATCGAAAATATTTTTGGCACCGGCCGAGGTACTGTCGAAAATGTTTTCGGGGCCGTCCGAGCTCCCGTTGAAAATATTTTCAGAGCCGGCTGAGCCGCCGTCGAAAATATTTTCCGCACCGGTCAAGGTACTGTCAAAAATATTTTCGGTGCCGGCCGAGCTCCCGTCTAAAATATTTTCGGTGCCGGCCGAGCTCCCGTCTAAAATATTTTTGACGCCGGCCGAGCTCCAATCGAAAATATTTTCGGAGCCGGACGAGCTCCCGTCGAAAATATTTTTGGCACTGGCCAACACGCCGTCGAAAATATTTTTTACGCCGGCCGAGCTTCCGTCGAAAATATTTTCGGTGCCGGCCGAGATCCCGTCGAAAATATTTTCGGAGCCGGCTGAGACCCTGTCGAAAATATTTTTGGGGCCGTCCGATCTCCCGTCGAAAATAATTTCGGCGCTGTTCAAGGTCACGTCGAAACTATTTTCGGGGCCGTCCGAGCCTCCGTCGAAAACATTTTGGCACCGGCCAACACGCCGTCGAAAATATTTTTGGTGCCGGCCGAGCCCCCGTTGAAAATATTTTCGGTGCCGGCCGAGCTCCAATCGAAAATATTTTCGGAGCCAGCTGAGCCGCGGTCGAAAATAATTTCCGCACCGGTCAAGGTACTGTCAAAAATATTTTCGGTGCCGGCCGAGATCCCGTCGAAAATATTTTCGGAGCCGGCCGAGACCCCGTCTAAAATATTTTTGGTGCCGGCCAAGATCCTGTCGAAAATCTTTTGGATGCCAGCCGAGACTCCGTCGAAAATATTTTCGGTGCCAGCTGGGCCCCCATCGAAAATATTTTTGGCACAGGCCAACACGCCGTCGAAAATATTTTCAGCGCCGTTCGCGGTCCCGTCGAAAATAATTTCGGCACCGGTCGAGGTACTGTCGAAAATAGTTTCGGTGCCGGCCAAGCTGCCGTCGAAAATATTTCTGACGCCGGACGAGCTTCCATCGAAAATATTTTCGGTGCCGGCCGAGATCCTGTCGAAGATATTTTCGGTGCCGGCCGAGATCCCGTCAAAAATATTTTCGGAGCCAGCCGAGCCGCAGTCGAAAATATTTTAAGCGCCGGCCGAGCTTCCATCGAAAATATTTTCGGCACCGGACGAGGTACTGTCGAAAATATTTTCGGGGCTGTCCGAGATCGCGTTGAAAATATTTTCGGAGCCGGCCGAGACCCCGTCGAATATATTTTCGGGGCCATCCGAGCCTCCGTCGAAAACAGTTTTGGCACCGGCCAACACGCCGTCGAAAATATTTTTGGTGCCGGCCGAGCCCCCGTTGAAAATATTTTCGGTGCCGGCCGAGCTCCCATCGAAAATATTTTTGACGCCGGCCGAGCTCCCGTCGAAAATATTTTTGAAGCCGGCTGAGACCCCATCGAAAATATTTTCGGTGCCGGCCGAGCTCCCGTCTAAAATATTTTCGGTGCCGGGCGAGCTCCCATCGAAAATATTTTCGGCACCGGTCGAGGTCCTGTCGAAAATATTTTCGGGGCCGTCCGAGCTCCCGTCGAAAATAATTTCGGAGCCGGCTGAGCCGCCGTCGAAAATATTTTCGGTGCCGGCCGAGATCCCGTTGAAAATATTTTCGGAGCCGGCTGAGACCCTGTCGAAAATATTTTCGGAGCCGGACGAGCTCCCGTCGAAAATATTTTTGACGCCGGCCGAGCTCCAATCGAAAATATTTTCGGAGCCGGACGAGCTCCCGTCGAAAATATTTTTGGCACTGGCCAACACGCCGTCGAAAATATTTTCGACGCCGGCCGAGCTTCCGTCGAAAATATTTTCGGTGCCGGCCGAGATCCTGTCAAAAATATTTTCGGAGCCGGACGAGCCGCCGTCGAAAATATTTTAGGCACCGGCCGAGCTCCCATCGAAAATATTTTCGGCACCGGACGAGGTACTGTCGAAAATATTTTAGGGGCCATCCGAGCTCCCATCAAAAATATTTTCGGGGCCGTCCGAGCCTCCGTCAAAAATATTTTCGGTGCCGGCGGAGCTCCCAACGAAAATATTTTCGGCACCGGTCGAGGTACTGTCAAAAATATTTTCGGGGCCGTCCGAGCTCCCGTCGAAAATATTTTTGAAGCCGGCCGAGACCCCATGGAAAATATTTTCGGTGCCGGCCGAGATCCCGTTGAAAATATTTTCGGAGCCGGCTGAGACATCGTCGAAAATATTTTTGGGTCCCTCCGAGCCTCCGTCGAAAACATTTTTGGCACCGACCAACACGCCGTCGAAAATATTTTTGCTGCCGGCCGAGCCCCCGTTGAAAATATTTTCGGTGCCGGGCGAGCTCCAATCGAAAATATTTTTGGCACCGGCCGAGGTACTGTCGAAAATGTTTTCGGGGCCGTCCGAGCTCCCGTTGAAAATATTTTCAGAGCCGGCTGAGCCGCCGTCGAAAATATTTTCCGCACCGGTCAAGGTACTGTCAAAAATATTTTCGGTGCCGGCCGAGCTCCCGTCTAAAATATTTTTGACGCCGGCCGAGCTCCAATCGAAAATATTTTCGGAGCCGGACGAGCTCCCGTCGAAAATATTTTTGGCACTGGCCAACACGCCGTCGAAAATATTTTTTACGCCGGCCGAGCTTCCGTCGAAAATATTTTCGGTGCCGGCCGAGATCCCGTCGAAAATATTTTCGGAGCCGGCTGAGACCCTGTCGAAAATATTTTTGGGGCCGTCCGATCTCCCGTCGAAAATAATTTCGGCGCTGTTCAAGGTCACGTCGAAACTATTTTCGGGGCCGTCCGAGCCTCCGTCGAAAACATTTTGGCACCGGCCAACACGCCGTCGAAAATATTTTTGGTGCCGGCCGAGCCCCCGTTGAAAATATTTTCGGTGCCGGCCGAGCTCCAATCGAAAATATTTTCGGAGCCAGCTGAGCCGCGGTCGAAAATAATTTCCGCACCGGTCAAGGTACTGTCAAAAATATTTTCGGTGCCGGCCGAGATCCCGTCGAAAATATTTTCGGAGCCGGCCGAGACCCCGTCTAAAATATTTTTGGTGCCGGCCAAGATCCTGTCGAAAATCTTTTGGATGCCAGCCGAGACTCCGTCGAAAATATTTTCGGTGCCAGCTGGGCCCCCATCGAAAATATTTTTGGCACAGGCCAACACGCCGTCGAAAATATTTTCAGCGCCGTTCGCGGTCCCGTCGAAAATAATTTCGGCACCGGTCGAGGTACTGTCGAAAATAGTTTCGGTGCCGGCCAAGCTGCCGTCGAAAATATTTCTGACGCCGGACGAGCTTCCATCGAAAATATTTTCGGTGCCGGCCGAGATCCTGTCGAAGATATTTTCGGTGCCGGCCGAGATCCCGTCAAAAATATTTTCGGAGCCAGCCGAGCCGCAGTCGAAAATATTTTAAGCGCCGGCCGAGCTTCCATCGAAAATATTTTCGGCACCGGACGAGGTACTGTCGAAAATATTTTCGGGGCTGTCCGAGATCGCGTTGAAAATATTTTCGGAGCCGGCCGAGACCCCGTCGAATATATTTTCGGGGCCATCCAAGCCTCCGTCGAAAACAGTTTTGGCACCGGCCAACACGCCGTCGAAAATATTTTTGGTGCCGGCCGAGCCCCCGTTGAAAATATTTTCGGTGCCGGCCGAGCTCCCATCGAAAATATTTTTGACGCCGGCCGAGCTCCCGTCGAAAATATTTTTGAAGCCGGCTGAGACCCCATCGAAAATATTTTCGGTGCCGGCCGAGCTCCCGTCTAAAATATTTTCGGTGCCGGGCGAGCTCCCATCGAAAATATTTTCGGCACCGGTCGAGGTCCTGTCGAAAATATTTTCGGGGCCGTCCGAGCTCCCGTCGAAAATAATTTCGGAGCCGGCTGAGCCGCCGTCGAAAATATTTTCGGTGCCGGCCGAGATCCCGTTGAAAATATTTTCGGAGCCGGCTGAGACCCTGTCGAAAATATTTTCGGAGCCGGACGAGCTCCCGTCGAAAATATTTTTGACGCCGGCCGAGCTCCAATCGAAAATATTTTCGGAGCCGGACGAGCTCCCGTCGAAAATATTTTTGGCACTGGCCAACACGCCGTCGAAAATATTTTTGACGCCGGCCGAGCTTCCGTCGAAAATATTTTCGGTGCCGGCCGAGATCCTGTCAAAAATATTTTCGGAGCCGGACGAGCCGCCGTCGAAAATATTTTAGGCACCGGCCGAGCTCCCATCGAAAATATTTTCGGCACCGGACGAGGTACTGTCGAAAATATTTTAGGGGCCATCCGAGCTCCCATCAAAAATATTTTCGGGGCCGTCCGAGCCTCCGTCAAAAATATTTTCGGTGCCGGCGGAGCTCCCAACGAAAATATTTTCGGCACCGGTCGAGGTACTGTCAAAAATATTTTCGGGGCCGTCCGAGCTCCCGTCGAAAATATTTTTGAAGCCGGCCGAGACCCCATGGAAAATATTTTCGGTGCCGGCCGAGATCCCGTTGAAAATATTTTCGGAGCCGGCTGAGACATCGTCGAAAATATTTTTGGGTCCCTCCGAGCCTCCGTCGAAAACATTTTTGGCACCGACCAACACGCCGTCGAAAATATTTTTGCTGCCGGCCGAGCCCCCGTTGAAAATATTTTCGGTGCCGGGCGAGCTCCAATCGAAAATATTTTTGGCACCGGCCGAGGTACTGTCGAAAATGTTTTCGGGGCCGTCCGAGCTCCCGTTGAAAATATTTTCAGAGCCGGCTGAGCCGCCGTCGAAAATATTTTCCGCACCGGTCAAGGTACTGTCAAAAATATTTTCGGTGCCGGCCGAGCTCCCGTCTAAAATATTTTTGACGCCGGCCGAGCTCCAATCGAAAATATTTTCGGAGCCGGACGAGCTCCCGTCGAAAATATTTTTGGCACTGGCCAACACGCCGTCGAAAATATTTTTTACGCCGGCCGAGCTTCCGTCGAAAATATTTTCGGTGCCGGCCGAGATCCCGTCGAAAATATTTTCGGAGCCGGCTGAGACCCTGTCGAAAATATTTTTGGGGCCGTCCGATCTCCCGTCGAAAATAATTTCGGCGCTGTTCAAGGTCACGTCGAAACTATTTTCGGGGCCGTCCGAGCCTCCGTCGAAAACATTTTGGCACCGGCCAACACGCCATCGAAAATATTCTTGGTGCCGGCCGAGCCCCCGTTGAAAATATTTTCGGTGCCGGCCGAGCTCCAATCGAAAATATTTTCGGAGCCAGCTGAGCCGCGGTCGAAAATAATTTCCGCACCGGTCAAGGTACTGTCAAAAATATTTTCGGTGCCGGCCGAGATCCCGTCGAAAATATTTTCGGAGCCGGCCGAGACCCCGTCTAAAATATTTTTGGTGCCGGCCAAGATCCCGTCGAAAATCTTTTGGATGCCAGCCGAGACTCCGTCGAAAATATTTTCGGTGCCAGCTGGGCCCCCATCGAAAATATTTTTGGCACAGGCCAACACGCCGTCGAAAATATTTTCAGCGCCGTTCGCGGTCCCGTCGAAAATAATTTCGGCACCGGTCGAGGTACTGTCAAAAATAGTTTCGGTGCCGGCCGAGCTGCCGTCGAAAATATTTCTGACGCCGGACGAGCTTCCATCGAAAATATTTTCGGTGCCGGCCGAGATCCTGTCGAAGATATTTTCGGTGCCGGCCGAGATCCCGTCAAAAATATTTTCGGAGCCAGCCGAGCCGCAGTCGAAAATATTTTAAGCGCCGGCCGAGCTTCCATCGAAAATATTTTCGGCACCGGACGAGGTACTGTCGAAAATATTTTCGGGGCTGTCCGAGATCGCGTTGAAAATATTTTCGGAGCCGGCCGAGACCCCGTCGAATATATTTTCGGGGCCATCCGAGCCTCCGTCGAAAACAGTTTTGGCACCGGCCAACACGCCGTCGAAAATATTTTTGGTGCCGGCCGAGCCCCCGTTGAAAATATTTTCGGTGCCGGCCGAGCTCCCATCGAAAATATTTTTGACGCCGGCCGAGCTCCCGTCGAAAATATTTTTGAAGCCGGCTGAGACCCCATTGAAAATATTTTCGGTGCCGGCCGAGCTCCCGTCTAAAATATTTTCGGTGCCGGGCGAGCTCCCATCGAAAATATTTTCGGCACCGGTCGAGGTCCTGTCGAAAATATTTTCGGGGCCGTCCGAGCTCCCGTCGAAAATAATTTCGGAGCCGGCTGAGCCGCCGTCGAAAATATTTTCGGTGCCGGCCGAGATCCCGTTGAAAATATTTTCGGAGCCGGCTGAGACCCTGTCGAAAATATTTTCGGAGCCGGACGAGCTCCCGTCGAAAATATTTTTGACGCCGGCCGAGCTCCAATCGAAAATATTTTCGGTGCCGGCCGAGATCCCGTTGAAAATATTTTTGAAGCCGGCCGAGACCCCATGGAAAATATTTTCGGTGCCGGCCGAGATCCCGTTGAAAATATTTTCGGAGCCGGCTGAGCCTCCGTCGAAAATATTTTTGGGGCCCTCCGAGCCTGCGTCGAAAACATTTTTGGCACCGACCAACACGCCGTCGAAAATATTTTTGCTGCCGGCCGAGCCCCCGTTGAAAATATTTTCGGTGCCGGCCGAGATCCCGTCAAAAATATTTTCGGAGCCGGCCGAGCCGCCGTCGAAAATATTTTAGGCACCGGCCGAGCTCCCATCGAAAATATTTTCGGCACCGGACGAGGTACTGTCGAAAATATTTTAGGGGCCATCCGAGCTCCCATCAAAAATATTTTCGGGGCCGTCCGAGCCTCCGTCAAAAATATTTTCGGTGCCGGCGGAGCTCCCAACGAAAATATTTTCGGCACCGGTCGAGGTACTGTCAAAAATATTTTCGGGGCCGTCCGAGCTCCCGTCGAAAATATTTTTGAAGCCGGCCGAGACCCCATGGAAAATATTTTCGGTGCCGGCCGAGATCCCGTTGAAAATATTTTCGGAGCCGGCTGAGACATCGTCGAAAATATTTTTGGGTCCCTCCGAGCCTCCGTCGAAAACATTTTTGGCACCGACCAACACGCCGTCGAAAATATTTTTGCTGCCGGCCGAGCCCCCGTTGAAAATATTTTCGGTGCCGGGCGAGCTCCAATCGAAAATATTTTTGGCACCGGCCGAGGTACTGTCGAAAATGTTTTCGGGGCCGTCCGAGCTCCCGTTGAAAATATTTTCAGAGCCGGCTGAGCCGCCGTCGAAAATATTTTCCGCACCGGTCAAGGTACTGTCAAAAATATTTTCGGTGCCGGCCGAGCTCCCGTCTAAAATATTTTCGGTGCCGGCCGAGCTCCCGTCTAAAATATTTTTGACGCCGGCCGAGCTCCAATCGAAAATATTTTCGGAGCCGGACGAGCTCCCGTCGAAAATATTTTTGGCACTGGCCAACACGCCGTCGAAAATATTTTTTACGCCGGCCGAGCTTCCGTCGAAAATATTTTCGGTGCCGGCCGAGATCCCGTCGAAAATATTTTCGGAGCCGGCTGAGACCCTGTCGAAAATATTTTTGGGGCCGTCCGATCTCCTGTCGAAAATAATTTCGGCGCCGTTCAAGGTCACGTCGAAACTATTTTCGGGGCCGTCCGAGCCTCCGTCGAAAACATTTTGGCACCGGCCAACACGCCGTCGAAAATATTTTTGGTGCCGTCGGAGCTTCCGTCGAAAATATTTTCGGTGCCGGCCGAGCTCCAATCGAAAATATTTTCGGAGCCAGCTGAGCCGCGGTCGAAAATAATTTCCGCACCGGTCAAGGTACTGTCAAAAATATTTTCGGTGCCGGCCGAGATCCCGTCGAAAATATTTTCGGAGCCGGCCGAGACCCCGTCTAAAATATTTTTGGTGCCGGCCAAGATCCCGTCGAAAATCTTTTGGATGCCAGCCGAGACTCCGTCGAAAATATTTTCGGTGCCAGCTGGGCCCCCATCGAAAATATTTTTGGCACAGGCCAACACGCCGTCGAAAATATTTTCAGCGCCGTTCGCGGTCCCGTCGAAAATAATTTCGGCACCGGTCGAGGTACTGTCGAAAATAGTTTCGGTGCCGGCCGAGCTGCCGTCGAAAATATTTCTGACGCCGGACGAGCTTCCATCGAAAATATTTTCGGTGCCGGCCGAGATCCTGTCGAAGATATTTTCGGTGCCGGCCGAGCTCCCGTCAAAAATATTTTCGGCACCGGTCGAGGTACTGTCGAAAATATTTTCGGTGCCAGCCGAGATCCCGTCAAAACTATTTTCGGAGCCAGCCGAGCCGCAGTCGAAAATATTTTAGGCGCTGGCCGAGCTCCCATCGAAAATATTTTCGGCACCGGACGAGGTACTGTCGAAAACATTTTCGGGGCTGTCCGAGATCCCGTTGAAAATATTTTCGGAGCCGGCCGAGACCCCGTCGAATATATTTTCGGGGCCATCCGAGCCTCCGTCGAGAACAGTTTTGGCACCGGCCAACACGCCGTCGAAAATATTTTTGGTGCCGGCCGAGCCCCCGTTGAAAATATTTTCGGTGCCGGCCGAGCTCCCATCGAAAATATTTTCGGTGCCGGCCGAGCTCGAATCGAAAATATTTTCGGAGCCGGCCGGGCTTCCGTCGAAAATATTTTTGGAGCCAGCCGAGCCGCAGTCGAAAATATTTTAGGCGCCGGCCGAGCTCCCATCGAAAATATTTTCGGCACCGGACGAGGTACTGTCGAAAATATTTTCGGGGCTGTCCGAGATCCCGTTGAAAATATTTTCGGAGCCGGTCGAGACCCCGTCGAATATATTTTCGGTGCCGGCCGAGCCGCCATCGAAAATATTTTTGGCACCGGCCGAGGTACTGTCGAAAATGTTTTCGGGGCCGTCCGAGCTCCCGTTGAAAATATTTTCAGAGCCGGCTGAGCCGCCGTCGAAAATATTTTCCGCACCGGTCTTGGTACTGTCAAAAGTATTTTCGGTGCCGGCCGAGCTCCTGTCTAAAATATTTTCGGTGCCGGCCGAGCTCCCATCGAAAATATTTTTGGCACCGGACGAGGTAATGTCGAAAATACTTTCGGGGCCGTCCGAGCTCCCATCGAAAATATTTTTGACGCCGGCCGAGCTCCCATCGAAAATATTTTTGAAGCCGGCTGAGACCCCATCGAAAATATTTTCGGTGCCGGCCGAGCTCCCGTCTAAAATATTTTCGGTGCCGGGCGAGCTCCCATCGAAAATATTTTCGGCACCGGTCGAGGTCCTGTCGAAAATATTTTCGGGGCCGTCCGAGCTCCCGTCGAAAATAATTTCGGAGCCGGCTGAGCCGCCGTCGAAAATATTTTCGGTGCCGGCCGAGATCCCGTTGAAAATATTTTCGGAGCCGGCTGAGACCCTGTCGAAAATATTTTCGGAGCCGGACGAGCTCCCGTCGAAAATATTTTTGGCACTGGCCAACACGCCGTGGAAAATATTTTTTACGCCGGCCGAGCTTCCGTCGAAAATATTTTCGGTGCGGGCCAAGATCCCGTCGAAAATATTTTCGGAGCCGGCTGAGACCCTGTCGAAAATATTTTCGGGGCCGTCCGAGCTCCCGTCGAAAATAATTTCGGCGCCGTTCAAGGTCACGTCGAAACTATTTTCGGGGCCGTCCGAGCCTCCGTCGAAAACATTTTGGCACCGGCCAACACGCCGTCGAAAATATTTTTGGTGCCGGCCGAGCCCCCGTCGAAAATATTTTCGGTGCCGGCCGAGCTCCAATCGAAAATATTTTCGGAGCCAGCTGAGCCGCGGTCGAAAATAATTTCCGCACCGGTCAAGGTACTGTCAAAAATATTTTCGGTGCCGGCCGAGATCCCGTCGAAAATATTTTCGGAGCCGGCCGAGACCCCGTCTAAAATATTTTTGGTGCCGGCCAAGATCCCGTCGAAAATCTTTTGGATGCCAGCCGAGACTCCGTCGAAAATATTTTCGGTGCCAGCTGGGCCCCCATCGAAAATATTTTTGGCACAGGCCAACACGCCGTCGAAAATATTTTCAGCGCCGTTCGCGGTCCCGTCGAAAATAATTTCGGCACCGGTCGAGGTACTGTCGAAAATAGTTTCGGTGCCGGCCGAGCTGCCGTCGAAAATATTTCTGACGCCGGACGAGCTTCCATCGAAAATATTTTCGGTGCCGGCCGAGATCCTGTCGAAGATATTTTCGGTGCCGGCCGAGCTCCCGTCAAAAATATTTTCGGCACCGGTCGAGGTACTGTCGAAAATATTTTCGGTGCCAGCCGAGATCCCGTCAAAACTATTTTCGGAGCCAGCCGAGCCGCAGTCGAAAATATTTTAGGCGCTGGCCGAGCTCCCATCGAAAATATTTTCGGCACCGGACGAGGTACTGTCGAAAACATTTTCGGGGCTGTCCGAGATCCCGTTGAAAATATTTTCGGAGCCGGCCGAGACCCCGTCGAATATATTTTCGGGGCCATCCGAGCCTCCGTCGAGAACAGTTTTGGCACCGGCCAACACGCCGTCGAAAATATTTTTGGTGCCGGCCGAGCCCCCGTTGAAAATATTTTCGGTGCCGGCCGAGCTCCCATCGAAAATATTTTCGGTGCCGGCCGAGCTCGAATCGAAAATATTTTCGGAGCCGGCCGGGCTTCCGTCGAAAATATTTTTGGAGCCAGCCGAGCCGCAGTCGAAAATATTTTAGGCGCCGGCCGAGCTCCCATCGAAAATATTTTCGGCACCGGACGAGGTACTGTCGAAAATATTTTCGGGGCTGTCCGAGATCCCGTTGAAAATATTTTCGGAGCCGGTCGAGACCCCGTCGAATATATTTTCGGTGCCGGCCGAGCCGCCATCGAAAATATTTTTGGCACCGGCCGAGGTACTGTCGAAAATGTTTTCGGGGCCGTCCGAGCTCCCGTTGAAAATATTTTCAGAGCCGGCTGAGCCGCCGTCGAAAATATTTTCCGCACCGGTCTTGGTACTGTCAAAAGTATTTTCGGTGCCGGCCGAGCTCCTGTCTAAAATATTTTCGGTGCCGGCCGAGCTCCCATCGAAAATATTTTTGGCACCGGACGAGGTAATGTCGAAAATACTTTCGGGGCCGTCCGAGCTCCCATCGAAAATATTTTTGACGCCGGCCGAGCTCCCATCGAAAATATTTTTGAAGCCGGCTGAGACCCCATCGAAAATATTTTCGGTGCCGGCCGAGCTCCCGTCTAAAATATTTTCGGTGCCGGGCGAGCTCCCATCGAAAATATTTTCGGCACCGGTCGAGGTCCTGTCGAAAATATTTTCGGGGCCGTCCGAGCTCCCGTCGAAAATAATTTCGGAGCCGGCTGAGCCGCCGTCGAAAATATTTTCGGTGCCGGCCGAGATCCCGTTGAAAATATTTTCGGAGCCGGCTGAGACCCTGTCGAAAATATTTTCGGAGCCGGACGAGCTCCCGTCGAAAATATTTTTGGCACTGGCCAACACGCCGTGGAAAATATTTCTGACGCCGGCCGAGCTTCCGTCGAAAATATTTTCGGTGCGGGCCAAGATCCCGTCGAAAATATTTTCGGAGCCGGCTGAGACCCTGTCGAAAATATTTTCGGGGCCGTCCGAGCTCCCGTCGAAAATAATTTCGGCGCCGTTCAAGGTCACGTCGAAACTATTTTCGGGGCCGTCCGAGCCTCCGTCGAAAACATTTTGGCACCGGCCAACACGCCGTCGAAAATATTTTTGGTGCCGGCCGAGCCCCCGTTGAAAATATTTTCGGTGCCGGCCGAGCTCCAATCGAAAATATTTTCGGAGCCAGCTGAGCCGCAGTCGAAAATAATTTCCCCACCGGTCAAGGTACTGTCAAAAATATTTTCGGTGCCGGCCGAGATCCCGTCGAAAATATTTTCGGAGCCGGCCGAGACCCCGTCTAAAATATTTTTGGTGCCGGCCAAGATCCTGTCGAAAATCTTTTGGATGCCAGCCGAGACTCCGTCGAAAATATTTTCGGTGCCAGCTGGGCCCCCATCGAAAATATTTTCGGGGCCGGCCGAGCTCCCGTCTAAAATATTTTCGGTGCCGGCCGAGCCGCCGTCGAAAATATTTTCGGCACCGGTCGAGGTACTGTCGAAAATATTTTCGGGGCCGTGCGAGCTCCCGTTAAAAAGATTTTCGGTGCCGGCCGAGCTCCAATCGAAAATATTTTCGGAGCCGGCCGAGCTCCCGTCTAAAATATTTTCGGTGCCGGCCGAGCCGCCGTCGAAAATATTTTCGGCACCGGTCGAGGTACTGTCGAAAATATTTTCGGGGCCGTCCAAGCTCCCATCGAAAATATTTTTGACGACGGCCGAGCTTCCGTCGAAAATATTTTGGATGCCAGCCGAGCCTCCATCGAAAATATTTTCGGTGCCAGCTGGGCCCCCATCGAAAATATTTTTGGCACCGGCCAACACGCCGTTGAAAATATTTTCGGCGCCGTTCGCGGTCCCGTTGAAAATATTTTCGGAGCCGGACGAGGTACTGTCGAAAATATTTTCGGGGCCGTCCGAGCTCCCGTCGAAAATATTTCTGACGCCGGACGAGCTTCCGACGAAAATATTTTCGGTGCCGGCCGAGATCCTGTCGAAGATATTTTCGGTGCCGGCCGAGCTCCCATTGAAAATATTTTCGGTGCCAGATGAGACACCGTCGAAAATATTTTCGGGGCCGTCCGAGCCTCCGTCGAAAACATTTTTGGCACCGGCCAACACGCCGTGGAAAATATTTTTGGTGCCGGCTGAGCTCCCATCGAAAATATTTTCGGCACCGGTCGAGGTCCTGTCGAAAATATTTTCGGGGCCGTCCAAGCTCCCGTCAAAAATATTTTTGACGCCGGCGGAGCTTCCGTCGAAAATATTTTCGGTGCCGGCTGAGATCCCGTCGAAAATATATTTGGAGCTGGCCGAGACCCTGTCGAAAATATTTTCGGGGCCGTCCGAGCCTCCGTCGAAAACATTTTTGGCACCGGCCAACACGCCGTCGAAAATATTTTCGATGCCGGGTGAGCCCCTGTTAAAAATATTTTCGGTGCTGGCCGAGCTCCCGTCGAAAATATTTTCGGAGCCGGCCGAGACCCCGTCGAAAATATTTTCGGAGCCGGCCGAGCTCCCGTCGAAAATATTTTGGACGCTGGCCGAGACCCCGTCGAAAAAATTTTCGACGTCGGCCGAGCTCCCGTCGAAAATATTTTCGGAGCCGGACGAGACCCCGTCGCAAATGTTTTCGGAGCCGGCTGAGCCGCCGTCGAAAATATTTTCCGCACCGGTCAAGGTACTGTCAAAAATATTTTCGGTGCCGGCCGAGCTCCCGTCTAAAATATTTTCGGTGCCGGCCGAGTTCCCATCGAAAATATTTTCGGCACCGGACGAGGTACTGTCGAAAATATTTTCGAGGCCATCCGAGCTCCCGTCGAAAATATTTTTGACGCCGGCCGAGCTTCCGTCGAAAATATTTTCGGTGTCGGCTGAGATCCCGTCGAAAATATTTTTGCAGCCGGCCGAGACCCCGTCGAAAATATTTTCGGGGCCGTCCGAGCTCCCGTCTAAAATATTTTGTATGCCGGCTGAGACCCCGTCGAAAATATTTTCGACGCCGGCCGAGATCCCGTCGAAAATATTTTCGGTGCCGGCTGAGTCCCGTCTAAAATATTTTTGGTGCCAGGCGGGCCCCCGTCGAAAATATTTTCAGTGCCGGCTGAGCCCCCATCGAAAATATTTTCGGCGCCGGCCGAGGACCCGTCGAAAATATTGTCGGAGCTGGACGAGACGCCGTCGAAAATATTTTCGGTGCTGGCCGAGCTCCCGTCGAAAATATTTTCGGTGCTGGCCCAGCTCCCGTCGAAAATATTGTCGGAGCCAGCTGAGCCGCTGTCGAAACTATTTTCGGTGCTGGCCGGCACCTTGTCGAAAGTATTTTTGACGCCGGCCAAGCTTCCGTCGAAAATATTTTCGGTGCCGGCCGAGACCCCATCGAAAACATTTTCGGGGCCGTCTCAGCCTCCGTCGAAAACATTTTTGGCACTGGCCAACACGCCGTCGAAAATATTTTTGGTGCCGTCCGAGCCCCATTAAAAATATTTTCGGTGCCGGTCGAGCTCCCATCGAAAGTATTTTCGGCACCGGTCGAGGTCCTGTCGAAAATATTTTCGGGTCGTCCGAGTTCCCGTCGAAAATATTTTAGGAGCCGGCCGAGACCCCATCGAAAATATTTTCGGAGCCGGCCGAGCTTCCGTCGAAAATATTTTCGGTGCCGGCCGAGCCGCCGTCGAAAATATTTTTGACACTGGCCAAGCTTCCGTCAAAAATATTTTCGGTGACGGCAGAGACCCCGTCGAAAATATTTTCGGGGCCGTACGAGCCTCCGTCGAAAACATTTTTGGCACCGGCCAACACGCCGTCGAAAATATTTTTGACGCCGGCCGAGCTTCCGTCGAAAATATTTTCGGTGCCGGCCGAGATCCCGTCGAAAATATTTTCGGAGCCGGCCGAGACCCTGTCGAAAATATTTTCGGGGCCGTCCGAGTTCCCGTCGAAAATATTTTTGACGCCGGACGAGCTCCCGTCGAAAATATTTTCGGCGCCGTGCGAGGTCCCGTCGAAAATATTTTCGGCACCGGTCGAGGTACTGTTGAAAATATTTTCGGGGCCGGCCGAGCCGCTGTCGAAAATATTTTCGGCACCGGTCGAGGTACTGTCGAAAATATTTTGGGGGCCGTCCGAGCCCCCGTTAAAAATTTTTTCCGTGCCGGCCGAGCTCCCGTCTAAAACATTTTCGGTGCCGGCCGAGCTCCCATCGAATATATTTTCGGCACTGGTCGAGATCCTGTCGAAAATATTTTCGGGGCCGTCCGAGCTCCCGTCGAAAATATTTTTGACGCCGGCGGAGCCGCCGTCGAAAATATTTTCGGCACCAGTCGAGGTACTGTCAAAAATATTTTCGGGGCCGTCCGAGCTGCCGTCAAAAATATTTTTGACGCCGGCCGAGCTTCCGTAGAAAATATTTTCGGGGCCGGCCGAGCTCCCGTCTAAAATATTTTCGGTGCCGGCCGAGCCGCCGTCGAAAATATTTTCGGCACCAGTCGAGGTACTGTCGAAAATATTTTTGGGGCCATCCGAGCTACCGTCGAAAATAGTTTTGACGCCGGCCGAGCTTCCCTCGAAAATATTCTCGGTGCCGGCCGAGAACCTGTCGAAAATATTTTCGGTGCCGGCCGAGCTCCCGTCGAAAATATTTTCGGCTCTGTTCGAGGTCCCGTCGAAACTATTTTCGGGGCCGTCCGAGCCTCCGTTGAAAACATTTTGGCACCGGCCATCACGCCGTCGAAAATATTTTCGGTGCCGGGCGAGCTCCCGTCGAAAATATTTTCGGCACCGGTCGAGGTCCTGTCGAAAATATTTTCGGTACCGGACGAGGTACTGTCGAAAATATTTTCGGGGCCATCCGAGCTCCCGTCGAAAATATTTCTGATGCCGGCCGAGCTTCCGTCGAAAATATTTTCGGAGCCGGCCGAGGTCCTGTAAAAAATATTTTCGGGGCCGTCCGAGCTCCAATCGAAAATATTTTCGGCGCCATTCGAGGTCCCGTCAAAACTATTTTCGGGGCCGTCCGAGCCTCCGTCGAAAACATTTTGGCACCAGCCAACACGCCGTCGAAGATATTTTTGGAGCCGGCCGAGCTCCATTCGAAAATATTTTCGGAGCCGGCCAGCTCCCGTCGAAAATATTTTCGCCACCGGTCAAGGTACTGTCAAAAATATTTTCGGTGCCGGCCGAGCTCCCGTCTGAAATATTTTCGCTGCCGGCCGAGCCGCCGTCGAAAATATTTTCGGCACCGGTCGAGGTCCTGTCGAAAATATTTTCGGGGCCATCCGAGCTCCCGTCGAAAATATTTTCGATGCCGGCCGAGATCCCGTTGAAAATATTTTCGGAGCCGGCCGAGACCCTGTCGAAAATATTTTCGGGGCCGTCCGATCTCCCGTCGAGAATATTTTCGGCGCCGTTCGAGGTCCCGTCGAAACTATTTTCGGGGCCGTCCGAGCCTCCGTCGAAAACATTTTGGCACCGGCCAACACGCCGTCGAAAATATTTTTGGTGCCGGCCGAGCCCCCGTTGAAAATATTTTCGGTGCCAGCCGAGCTCCAATCGAAAATATTTTCGGAGCCGGCCGACCTCCCGTGGAAAATAGTTTCAGAGCCGGCCGAGATCCTGTCGAAAATCTTTTGGATGCCAGCCGAGCCTCCGTCGAAAATATTTTCGGTGCCAGCTGGGCCCCCGTCGAAAATATTTTTGGCACCGGCCAAGCCGCCGTCGAAAATATTTTCAGCACCGGTCGAGGTACTGTCGAAAGTATTTTCGGGGCCGTCCGAGCTCCCGTCGAAAATATTTCTGACGCCGGACGAGCTTCCGTCGAAAATATTTTTGGTGCCGGCCGAGCCCCCATCGAAAATATTTTCTGCGCCGTTCGAGGTCCCGTCGAAAATATTGTCGGAGCCGGCCGAGCCGCTGTCGAAAATATTTTCGGTGCCTGCCGGGCCCCCTTCTAAAATATTTTCGGTGCCGGTCACAACCTTGTCGAAAATATTTTCGGGGCCGGCTGAGCTCCCGTCGAAAATATTTTTGACGCCGGCCAAGCTTCCGTCGAAAATATTTTCGGTGCCGGCCGAGACCGTGTCGAAAACATTTTCTGGGCTGTCTGAGCCTCTGTCGAAAACATTTTTGGCACCGGCCAACATGCCGTCGAAAATATTTTCGGTGCCGGCCGAGCCCCCGTTAAAAATATTTTTGGAGCCGGCCGAGCTCCCGTCTTAAACATTTTCGGTGCCGGCCAAGATCCCATCGAAAATATTTTCGGCACCGGTCGAGGTCCTGTCGAAAATATTTTTGACGCCGGCCGAGCTTCCGTCGAAAATATTTTCGGCGCCGTTCGAGGTCCCGTCGAAACTATTTTCGGGGCCGTCCGAGCCTCTGTCAAAAATATTTTGGCACTGGCCAACACGCCATCGAAAATATTTTTGGTGCCGGCCGAGCCCCCGTTGAAAATATTTTCGGTGCCGGACGAGCTGCAATCGAAAATATTTTCGGAGCCGGCCGAGCTCCCGTCGAAAATATTTTCGGAGCCGGCTGAGCTGCCGCCGAAAATATTTTCGGCACCGGTCGAGGTACTGTCGAAAATATTTTCGGGGCCGTCCGAGCCCCCGTGAAAAATATTTTCGGTGCCGGCTGAGCTCCCATCTAAAATATTTTCGGTGCCGGCCGAGCTCCCATCGAAAATATTTTCGCCACCGGTCGAGGTCCTGTCGAAAATATTTTCGGGTCCATCCGAGCTCCCGTCGAAAATATTTTCGGAGCCGGCTGAGCTGCCGTCGAAAATATTTTCGCCACCGGTCAAGGTACTGTCAAAAATATTTTCGGTGCCGGCCGAGCTCCCGTCTAAAATATTTTCGGTGCCGGCCGAGATCCTGTCGAAGATATTTTCGGTGCCGGCCGAGCTCCCGTTGAAAATATTTTTGACGGCGGCCGAGCTTCCGTCGAAAATATTTTCGGTGCCGGCCGAGACCCCGTCGAATATAATTTCGCGGCCCACCGAGCCTCCGTCGAAAACATTTTTTTGCACCGACCATCACGCCGTCGAAAATATTTTTGGTGCCGGCCGAGCCCCCGTTGAAAATATTTTCGGGGCCGGCCGAGCTCCAATCGAAAATATTTTCGGCGCCGGCCGAGCCGCAGTCAAAAATATTTTCGGCGCCGTTCGAGGTCCCGTCTAAAATATTTTTGGCGCCGTTCGAGGTCCCGTCTAAAATATTTTCGGGGCCGGCCGAGCCGCCGTCGAAAATATTTTAGGCACCGGCCGAGCCTCCATCGAAAATATTTTCGGTGCCGGATGAGATACCGACAAAATTATTTTCGGTTCCGGCCGGACCCCCGTCTAAAATATTTTCGGGGCCGTCCGAGCCTCCGTCGAAAACATTTTTGGCACCGGCCAACACGCCGTCGAAAATATTTTCGGTGCCGGCCGAGCTCCCATCTAAAATATTTTCGGTGCCGGCCAAGCTCCCATCGAAAATATTTTCGCCACCGGTCGAGGTCCTGTCGAAAATATTTTCGGGTCCATCCGAGCTCCCGTCGAAAATATTTTCGGAGCCGGCTGAGCTGCCGTCGAAAATATTTTCGCCACCGGTCAAGGTACTGTCAAAAATATTTTCGGTGCCGGCCGAGCTCCCGTCTAAAATATTTTCGGTGCCGGCCGAGATCCTGTCGAAGATATTTTCGGTGCCGGCCGAGCTCCCGTTGAAAATATTTTTGACGGCGGCCGAGCTGCCGTCAAAAATATTTTTGGGACCGGCCAAGCCTCCGTCGAAAATATTTTCGGTGCCGGCCGAATGCCCGTCTAAAATATTTTAGGTGCCTGCCGAGTCCCCATTGAAAATTTTTTCGGTGCCATCCGATCTCCTGTCGAAAATATTTTCGGCACCGCCAATGACCCCGTAGAAAATATTTTAGGTGCCAGCCGAGCCGACGTCAAAATTTTTTTCGGTGTCGGCCGAGCCCCTTTCGAAAATATTTTTGGTGCCAGTCGAGATCACGTCGAAAATATATTAGGTGCCTGCCGAGCCCCGTTTGAAATATTTTTCGGTGCCGACCGAGCTTCTGTAGAAAATATTTTAGGTGCCAGACAAGCCCAAGTCGAAAATATATTCGTTGCAGGCCGAGCCCCCATCGAAAATATTTTTGGTGCCGCCGAGACCATGTCGAAAAAATTTTCGGTTACGGCCGAGCCCCCTTCGAAAATATTTTCGGTGCCAGCAGAGCCCCCTTCGAAAATATTTTCAGTTCCTGCCGAACCCCCTTAGAAAATATTTTCTATTTCGGCTGAGCCCCCATCGAAAATATTTTCGTTGCAGGCTGAGTCCCCGTCGAAATTTCTTTTGGTGACGGCCGAGCCCCCATCGAAAATATTTTTGGTTCCTGCCGAGCCCCCGTTGAAATTTTTTTCAGTGCCGGCCGAGCCCCCTTTGAAAATATTTTCGGCACCAGCCGATCCCCTGCCGAAACTTTTTTCAATGCCGACCGAGCTCCCGTCGAAAATAATTTAGGTGCTGGCCAAGCCCCCATGAAAAATATTCTCGCTGCCAGCCGAGCCCCCATCGAAAATATTTTCGGTGCTGACCGAGCTCCCGTCGAAAATAGTTTAGGTGCCGCCTGAGCCCAAGTCGAAATTTTTTTCGGTGCCGGCCGAGCCCCCGTCGAAAATATTTTCGGTGCCGGCCGAGCCCCCTTCGGAAATATTTTCGGTGCCTGTCAAGCCCAAGTTGAAAAAATTTTCGGTGCCGGCCGAGACCCTGTCGAAAATATTTTCGGTGCCGCCGAGACCCCATAGAAAAAATTTTCGGTTACGGCCGAGCCCCCTTTGAAAATTTTTTATGTGCCGGCCGAGCCCGCTTTGAAACTATTTTCGGTGCCGGCAGAGCCCCCTTTGACAATAATTTTGGTTGCTGCCGAGCCCCCATCGAAAATATTTTCAATGCCGGCCCAGCGGCCGTTGAAAACATTTTCGGTGGCGGCCGAGCCACCTTCGAAAATATTTTTGGAGCCGGCCGAGCCCCCGTCGAAAATATTTTTGGCACCGGCCGAGCCCCAGTCGTATAATTTTCGGTGCCGGCCGAGTCCCCATCGAAATTATTTTCGCAGCCGGTGAAGCCCCCTTCGAAAATATTTTTGGCGCCAGAAGAGTCCCCGTCAAAAATATTTTTGGTGCCAGCCGAGCCCCCATTGAAAATATTTTCGGAGCCGGTTGACCCCCATCAAAAATATTTTCGATTTCGGCCGAGCCACCATCGAAAATATTTTCGGCGCCGGCAGAACCCCCGTCGAAAATATTTTCTGTGCCGGCCGAGTCCCCGTCAAAAATATTTTAGGTGCCTGCCGAGCCCACATCAAAATTTTTTTTGGTGTCGGCGGAGCGTCTTCGAAAATATTTTCAGTGCCGCCTGAGCTCCCATCAAAAATATTTTAGGTGACGGCCGAGAACCCATTGAAATTTTTTTCGGTTCCGGCCAAGCCCCCGTCGAAAATATTTTTGGGACTGTCCGAGCTGCAGTCGAAAATATTTTTGGGACAGGCCGAACTGCAGTCGAAAATATTTTCCGCAATGGCCGAGCCCCCGTCAAAAATATTTTCGGTGCCAGCCGAGCTCCTGTTGAAAATAATTTTGATACTGGTCGAGCTGCTGACGAAAATATTTTTGGTGTCGGCCGAGGCCCCGTCAAAATTTTTTTCGGTGCCGGACAAGCACCTGTAGAAAATATTTTCAGTAGCGGCTGAATTCGCGTCCAAAATATTTTTGGGACAGGCCGCCTGCATTCGAAATTTTTTTCAGTGTGGGCCGAGGCCCCGTTGAAAATATTTTCGGTGCTGTCCGAGCCCCGTTCGAAATTTTTTTCGGTGCCAGCTGAGCCTCCTACGAAAATATTTTCCGTGCCAGCCGAGCCCCCATGGAAATTTTTTTCGTTGCCGGCTGAGCCCGCGTCGAAAATATTTTATCTGCTGGTCGAGCACACATCGAAATTTTTTTTGGTGCCGGCCAAAGCCATGTCGAAAATATTTTCTGTGCCAGCCGAACCCCCATCGAAATTTTTTGCGGTGCCGGCCGAGGCTCTTTGAAAAGATTTTCATCACGGGCCGAGCCCCACTGGAAAATATTTCCGGTGCCGGATGAGCTCCCGTCGAAAATATTTTAGGTGCCGGCTGAGTCCCGATCGAAATTTTTTTCGGTGCTGACCGAGCTCCCGTCGGAAATATTTTAGGTGCCGGCCGAGCCGCCATCGAAGTTTTTTCGGTGCCGGCCAAGCCCCATTCCGTAATATTTTCGTTGCCAGCTGAGACCACGTCTAAAATACTTTAGGTGCCGGCTGAGCCCCGTTAGAAATTTCTTTTGGTGATGGCCAAGCCCCCTTCAAAATTTTTTTCGGTGCCGGCAGAGCTCCAGTCGAAAATATCATTGGGACCGGCCGAGCTGCCGTCGAAAATATTTTTAGGACAGGTCGAGCTGCCGTCGAAAAGATTTTCGGCGCCGGCAGAGCCCCCGTCGAAAATATTTTCGGTGCTGACCGAGCCCCCATCGAAAATATTTTAGGTGCCGGCTGAGTCCCCATCGAAAATATTTTCAGCGCCGGACGAGTCCCCGTCGAAAATATTTTCGGTGCCGGCCAAGTCCCCGTCTAAAATATTTTCGATGCCAGCCAAGCCCCTGTCGAAATTTTTTTCGGTGCCGGCTGAGCCTCCTACGAAAATATTTTCCGTGCCAGCCGAGCCCCCGTGGAAATTTTTTTCGGTGCCAGCCGAGCCCACGTCGAAAATATTTTCTGTGCCTGCCAAGCCCCCATTGAAATTTTTTTCATTGCCGGCTGAGCCTCTTCGAAAATATTTTCAGTGCCAGCCGAGCCCCCATTGAAAATATTTCCGGTGCTGGCCGAGCTCCCGTCGAAAATATTTTAGGTGCCGGCTGAGAACACTGAGAAATATTTTTCGGTGCCAACCAAGCCCCCGTTGAAATTTTTTTCGGTGCCGGCAGAGCAACCTTTGAAAATATTTTCGGCGCCAGCCGAGCCCCCGTTGAAAATATATTTCAGAGCCGGCCAACCCCTGTAAAATATTTTCAGTTCCGGACCAGCCCCCATCGAAAATTTTTTTGGTGCCGGACGAGCCCCTTCGAAAAAATTTTCGGTGCCAGCCAAGCCCCCATCGAAAATATTTTCGCTGCCAGCCAAGCCCCTGTCGAAAATATTTTCGGCGCTGGCCGAACACCCATCAAAAATATTTTAGGTGCCGGCCAAGCCCATTCGAAATTTTTTTCGGTGCTGGCCAAGCCCCCTTCGAAAATATTTTCAGTACCAGCCGAGCTCCAGTCGAAAATATTTTCGGTGCCAGCTGAGCCACCATCGAAATTTTTTTCAGTGTCGGCTGAGCCTCTTCAAAAATATTTTAGGTGCCGATCGAGAACCCATCAAAATTTTTTTCGGTGCCGGCTGAGCCCCCGTCGAATATATTTTCGGTGCCGGCCGAACTCCTGCCATAAATATTTTCGGTGCCGGCGGAGCCCCGTTAGAAATTTTTTTCGGTGCTGACAGAGATCCCGTCGAAAATATTTTAGGTGCCGGCTGAGCCCAAGTCAAATTTTTTTTCAGTGCCGGCCGAGCCCCCTTCGGAAAATATTTTCGGCGCCGGCCGAAATCCCATCAAAAATATTTTCGTCCCCGGCTGTGACCTGGTTGAAAATTTATTCTGTGCCAGCCAAGCCCCCATCGAAAATATTTTTCGTTCCGCCGAGCCCCTGTCGAAAATACTTTAGGTGCCGGCCGAACCCCGTCGAAAATATTTTCGGTGCCGGCTGAGCACCCGTCGAAATATTTTCCGGTGCTTGCCAAGCCCCCGTCGAAATTTCTTTCGGTTCCAACCGAGCTCCCCTCGAAAATATTTTAGGTGCCTGATGAGCGCAGTTCGAAATTCTTTTCGGTGCTGGCCAAGCCCCCGTCGAAAATATTTTCGGTGCCGGCTGAGCCCCCGTCAAAAATATTTTCGGTGCCGGCCGAGCCCGTGTCGAAAATATTTTTGGCGGCGGCCAAGCCCCCGTCGAAAATATTTTCGGTGCCGACCGAGCTCCCGTTGAAAATATTATCAGTGCTGGTTGAGCCCCTGTCGAAAATATTTTTGGCGCTGGCTGAGCCCCCGTTGAAATTCTATTCGGTGCCGGCCGAGTCCCTGTCGAAAATATTTTTTGGACCAGCCGAGGTCCCGTCGAAAATATTTTTAGTGCCGGCCGAGCCTCCGTCAAAAATATTTTCGGTGCCGGCCAGGCCCCCGTCGAAAATATTTTCGGCACCGGTCGAGGTCCTGTAGAAAATATTTTTGGCACCGGCCAACACGCCGTCGAAAATATTTTCTGTGCCGGCTGAGACACTGTCGAAAATATTTTCAGCACCGGTCGAGGTACAGTCAAAAATATTTTCGGGGCCAGCTGAGACACCGTCGAAAATATTTTTGAAGCCGGCTGAGCCTCCTTCGAAAATATTTTCGGTGCCGGCCAAGCCTCCGTCGAAAATAGTTTCTGTATCGGCCGAGCTGCCTTCGAAAATATTTTCAGTACCAGCCGAGCCTCCATCGAAAATATTTTCGGAGCCGTCCGAGCTCCCATCGAAAATTTTTTCGGTGCCGGCCGAGCTACCGTCGAAAATATTTTCGGTGCCTTCCGAGCTCTAGTCAAAAATATTTTGGGGATCGGCCGAGGTTCTGTGGAAAATATTTTTGATGCCGGCCAAGATCCCGTCGAAAATATTTTCGGCGCCATCTGAGCTCCCATCGACAATATTTTGGACACCGGCCGAGCCTCCATCGAAAATATTTTTGGTGCCGGCTGAGACAATGTCGAAAATATTTTTGGAGCCGGTCGAGCTCCAGTCGAAAATATTTTTGGTGCCGGCTGAGGTCCCGTCGAAAATATTTTCGGAGCCGGTCGAGCTCCCGTCGAAAATATTTTCTGTATCGGCCGAGCTGCCATCGAAAATATTTTCAGCACTGGTCGAGGTACTGTCGAAAATATTTTGGACACCGGCCGAGCCTCCGTCGAAAATATTTTCGGTGACGCCCGAGCTGCCATCGAAAATATTTTCGACACCGGTCGAGGTCCTGTCGAAAATATTTTCAGGGCCGGCCGAGCCGCCGTCGAAAATATTTTTGGCACCGGTCGAGGTACTGTTGAAAATATTTTCGGCTCCATCCGAGCTCCCGTCGAAACTATTTTGGACGCCGGCCGAGCCTCCGTCGAAAATATTTTCGGTGCCGGCTGAGACATCGTCAAAAATAATTTCAGTGCTGGCCGAGATGCCATGGAAAATATTTTCGGTGCCACCTGAGACAAAGTCAAAAATATTTTCGGTGCCGGCCGGGCCCCCGTCGAAAATATTTTTGGTGCCGGCTGAGGACCCGTCGAAAATGTTTTCGGTGCCGGCCGAGCTCCCGTCGAAAATATTTTCGGCGCCTTTCGAGGTCCCGTCAAAAATATTTTCGGCGCCGTCCGAGCTCCCGTCGAAAATATTTTCGGTGCTGGCTGAGACATCGTCCAAAATATTTTCGGTGCCAGCCGGGCCCCCCTCAAAAATATTTTCGGTGCCAGACGGAACATTGTCGAAAATATTTTCGGTGCCGGCTGAGCTCCCATCGAAAATGTTTTCGGTGCCGGTCGAGCTCCCGTCAAAAATATTTTCAGAGCTGGCCGATCTCCCGTCGAAAATATTTTCGGTGCCGGCCGAGCCTCCATCGAAAATATTTTCGGTGCCAGCCGAGCTCCCTTCGAAAATTTTTTCAGTGCCGGCTGAGACTCCGTCGAAAATATTTTTGGTGCCGGCCGCGCCCCCGTCGAAAATATTTGAGGTGCCGGCTGAGCCCCTGTCGAAATTATTTTCAGCGCCATCCGAGCTCCCGTCGAAAATATTTTGGACGCCGGCCGAGCCTCCGTCGAAAATATTTTCGGTGCCAGCCGAGCTCCCTTCGAAAATTTTTTCAGTGCCGGCTGAGACTCCGTCGAAAATATTTTTGGTGCTGGCCGCGCCCCCGTCGAAAATATTTGAGGTGCCGGCTGAGCCCCTGTCGAAATTATTTTCAGCGCCATCCGAGCTCCCGTCGAAAATATTTTGGACGCCGGCCGAGCCTCCGTCGAAAATATTATCGGTGCAGGCCGGGCCCCTGTCGAAAATATTTTCGGTGCCGACCAGAACATTGCCGAAAATATTTTCGGTGCCGGCCGAGCTCTCGTCGAAAATATTTTCGGTGCCGACCGAGCTCCCGTCGAAAATATTTTCGGACCCGGCCGAGCTGCCATCAAAAATATTTATGGGACTGGCCAAGCCCCCGTCAAAAATATTTTTGGTGCCAGCCGAGCCCCCGTTGAAAATGTTTTCGGTGCCGGCCGAGCTCCCGTCGAAAATATTTTCGGTGCCGGCCGGGCCCCTGTCGAAAATATTTTCGGTGCCGGCCGGAACCTTGTCGAAAATATTTTCGGAGGCGATCGAGCTCCTGTCAAAAATATTTTCGGAGCCAGCCGAACTCCCGTCGAAAATATTTTCTGTATCGGCCGAGCTGCCATCGAAAATATTTTCGGTGCCGGCCGAGCCGCTGTCGAAAATATTTTCGGCACTTGTCGAGGTACTGTCGAAAATATTTTCGGGGCTGGCCGAGACTCCCGTCTAAAATAATTTCGGTGCCGGCCGGAATCTTCTCGAAAATATTTTCGGTGCCGGCCGAGCTCTCGTCGAAATTATTTTTGGTGCCGGCTGAGATCCCGTCGAAAAAGTTTTCGGTGCCGGTCGAGCTCCCGTCGAAAACATTTTGGACACCGGCTAAGCCTCCATCAAAAATATTTTCGGACCCGGCCGTACTCCCGTCGAAAATATTTTCTGTATCGGCCGAGCTGCCATCGAAAATATTTCTGGGACCGGCCAAGCCCCCGTCAAAAATATTTTTGGTGCCGGCCGAGCCCCCGTCGAAAATATTTTCGGTGCCGGCCGGAACCTTGTCGAAAATATTTTCGGTGCCGGCCGAGCTCCCATCGAAAATGTTTTCGGTGCCGGTCGAGCTCCCGTCAAAAATATTTTCGGAGCTGGCCGAGCTCCTGTCAAAAATATTTTCTGTATCGGCCGAGCTGCCGTCGAAAATATTTTTGGGACCGGCCGAGCCCCTGTCGAAAATATTTTCGGTGCCGGCTGAGACAAAGTCGAAAATATTTTTGGTGCCGGCCAGGCCCCCATCTAAAATATTTTTGGTGCCAGCTGAGGTCCCGTCAAAAATGTTTTCGGAGTCGGTCGATCTTCCATCGAAAATATTTTCTGTATTGGTCAAGCTGCCGTCGAAAATTTTTTCGGTGCCGGCCGAGATCCCTTCGAAAATATTTTCACTGCCACCTGAGACACCGTCGAAAATATTTTCGGTGCCGGCCGAGCCCCCGTCAGAAATATTTTCAGTGCCGGCCGAGCCGCCGTCGAAAATATTTTTGGCACCGGTCGAGGTACTGTTGAAAATATTTTCGGCTCCGTCCGAGCTCCCGTCGAAACTATTTTGGACGCCGGCCGAGCCTCCGTCGAAAATATTTTCGGTGCCGGCTGAGACATCGTCAAAAATAATTTCAGTGCCGGCCGAGCTCTCGTCAAAAATATTTTTGGTGCCGGCCGAGCTGCCGTCGAAAACGTTTTCGGTGCTGGTCGAGCTCCCGTCAAAAATATTTTCGGAGCCGGCCGAGCTCCCGTCGAAAAAATTTTCGGGGCCGGCCGAGCTCCCGTCGAAAATATTTTCGGCGGCAGCCGAGGCTCCGTCGAAAATATTTTCGGTGCCGTCCGAGCTCCCGTCGAAAATATTTTGGACGACGGCCGAGCCTCCGTCGAAAATATTTTCAGTGCCGGCTGAGAAACCGTCGAAAATTTTTTCGGTGCCGGCAGAGCCCCCGTTGAAAATATTTTTGGTGCCTGATGGGCCCCCATCGAAAATATTTTCGGCGCCATCCAAGCTCCCGTCAAAAATATTTTGGACGCCGGCCGAGCTCCTGTCGAAAACGTTTTCGGTGCCAGTCAAGCTCCCGTCAAAAATAGTTTCGGTGCCGGCCGAGCTCTCGTCGAAAATATTTTTGGTGCCGGCCGAGCTCCCGTCGAAAACGTTTTCGGTGCCAGTCAAGCTCCCGTCGAAAATATTTTCGGAGCCGGCCGAGCTCCTGTCGAAAATATTTTCTGTATCGGACGAGCTGCCGTCGAAAATATTTTTGGGACCGGCCGAGCCCCCATCAAAAATATTTTCGGAGCCGGCCGAGACCGCTTCGAAAATTTTTTCATTGCCGGCCGAGCTCCCATCAAAAATTGTTTTCATTGCCAGCCAAGCTCCCGTCGAAAATATTTTCGGTGCCGGCAGAGCTCTCGTCGAAAATATTTTTGGTGCTGGCTGAGGTCCCGTCGAAAATGTTTTCGGAGCTGGCCGAGCTCCCGTCGAAACTATTTTCTATATCGACCGAGCTGCCATCAAGAATATTTTCGGTGCCGGCTAAGACACCGTCAAAAATATTTTCGGTGCCGGTCGGAACCTTGTCGAAAATATTTTCGGGGCCGGCTGAGCTCCCATCGAAAATACTTTCGTAGCCGGCCGAGCCCCCATCGAAAATATTTTCGGCGCCACCCGAGCTCCCGTCGAAAATATTTTGGATGCCGGCTGAGCCCCCGTCGAAAATATTTTTAGTGCCAGCTGAGACATCGTCAAAAATAGTTTCGGTGCCGGCCGGGCCCCCGTCGAAAATATTTTTGGTGCCGGCCGGAACCTTGTCGAAAATATTTTTGGTGCCGGGCGAGCTCTCGTCGAAAATATTTTCGGTGCCGGCCGGGCTCCTGTCTAAAATATGTTCGGCGGCGGCCGAGCCCCCGTCGAAAATATTTTGGATGCCGGCCGATCCGCCGTCGAAAATATTTTCGGCACCGGTCGAGGTACTGACGAAAATATTTTCGGCACCGGTCAAGGTACTGTCGAAAATATTTTCGAGGCCGGCCAAGCTCCCGTCGAAAATATTTCTGACGCTCGCCGAGGCTCTGTCAAAAATATTTTTGGAGCCGGCCGAGACCCCGTCGAAAATATTTTCGGTGCCGTCAGAACTCCCATCGAAAATATTTTCTGTATCAGCCGAGCTGCCGTCGAAAATATTTTCAGTGCTGGCTGAGACACCGTCGAAAATATTTTCGGTGCCGGTCGAGCTCCCGTCGAAAATATTTTTGATGCCGGCCGAGGCTCCATCGACAATATTTTCGGAGCCGGCTGAGCCGCCGTAGAAAATATTTTCAGTGCTGGCTGAGACACCGTCGAAAATATTTTCGGTGCCGGTCGAGCTCCCGTCGAAAATATTTTCGGTGCCGGCCGAGCTCCCGTCAAAAATATTTTGGAAGCCGGCCGAGCCTCCATCGAAAATATTTTCGGTGCCGGCTGAGACATCGTCAAAAATAGTTTCGGTGCCAGCCGAGCTCTCATCGAAAATATTTTTGGTGCTGGCCGATCTCCCGTCGAAAACGTTTTCAGTGCCAGCCGAGCCTCCATCAAAAATATTTTCGGTGCCGGCTGAGACACCGTCGAAAATATTTTCCGTGCCGGCCGGAAACTTGTCGAAGATATTTTCGGTGCTGGCCGAGCTCTCATCAAAAATATTTTCGGAGCCGGCCGAGCTCCCGTCGAAAATATTTTCTGTATCGGCCGAGCTGCTGTCGAAAATATTTTGGATGCCGGCCGAGCCCCCGTCGAAAATATTTTCCGTGCCGGCTGAGACACCGTCAAAAATATTTTCGGTGCAGGTCGGAACCTTGTCGAAAATATTTTCGGGGCCGGCCGAGCTCCCGTCGAAAATATTTTTGACGCCGGCCGAGCCCCCATCGAAAATATTTTCGGTGCCGGTCGAGCTCCCGTCAAAAATATTTTTGGAGCCGGCCGAGCTCCCGTCGAAAATATTTTCGGAGCCGGCCGAGCTCCCGTCGAAAATATTTTCTGTATCGGCCGAGCTCCCGTCGAAAATATTTTTGGGACCGGCCGAGCCCCCGTCGAAAATATTTTCGGTGCCGGCCGATCCGCCGTCGAAAATATTTTCGGCACCGGTCGAGGTACTGACAAAAATATTTTCGGCACCGGTCAAGGTACTGTCGAATATATTTTCGAGGCCGGCCGAGCTCCCTGCGAAAATATTTTTGACGCTCGCCGAGGCTCTGTCAAAAACATTTTCGGAGCCAGCCGAGACCCCTTCGAAAATATTTTTGGTGCCATCAGAACTCCCATCGAAAATATTTTCTGTATCGGCCGAGCTGCCGTCGAAAATATATCGGTGCCGGCTGAGACATCATCGAAAATATTTTCAGTGCTGGCCGAGCCCCCGTCGAAAATATTTTCGGCACCGGTCGAGTTAATGTCGAAAATATTTTCAGGGCCAGCCGAGCTCCCGTCGAAAATATTTTTGAAGCCGGCCGAGCTCCCATCGAAAATGTTTTCGGTGCCAGCCGAGCTCTCGTCGAAAATATTTTTGGTGCCAGCTGAGGTCCCATCGAAAATGTTTTCGGTGCCGGTCGAGCTCCCGTCGAAAATATTTTCGGAGCCATCCGAGCTCCCGTCGAAACTATTTTCGTAGCCGGCCGACCTCCCGTCGAAAATATTTTCTGTATCGGTCGAGCTGCCGTCGAAAATATTTTTGGGACCGGCCGAGACCCCGTCGAAAACATTTTCAGTGCCGGCTGAGACACGGTCGAAAATATTTTCAGTGCCGGCTGGAAATTTTTGAAAATATTTTCGGTGCCGGCCAAGGTCTCATCGAAAATATTTTCGGTGCCGGTCGAGATCTCGTCGAAAATATTTTCGGTGCCGGTCGAGCTCCCGTCGAAAATATTTTCGGTGCCGGTCGAGCTCCCGTCAAAAATAGTTTCAGAGCCGGCCGAGCTCCCGTCGAAAATGTTTTCGGTGCCGGCCAAGCTCTCGTCAAAAATATTTTCGGTGCTGGCCGAGCCTCCGTCGAAAATATTTTCGGTGCCGTCTGAGACATCGTCAAAAATATTTTCAGTGCCGGCCAGGCCCCCATCGAAAATATTTTCGGTGCCAGCCGGAACCTTGTCGAAAATATTTTCGGTGCCGGCCTAGCTGCCGTCGAAAATATTTTTGGTGCCGGCTGAGGTCCCGTAGAAAATATTTTTGGGACCACCTGAGCCCCCGTCAAAAATATTTTTGGTGCCAGCCGAGCCCCCGTCGAAAATATTTTCGGCGGCGGCCGAGTACTCGTCGAAAATTTTTTCGGTGCCGCCCGAGCTCCCGTCGAAAATATTTTCTGTATCTGCCGAGCTGCTGTCGAAAATATATTTGACACTGGCCGAGCCGCCGTCGAAAATATTTTCGGCAGCGTCCGAGTCCCAGTCGAAAATATTTTTGGTGCCGGCCGAGCCCCCATCGAAAATGTTTTGGGCGCCGCCCGAGCTCCCTTCGAAAATATTTTCTGTATCTGCCGAGCTGCCGTCGAAAATATTTTTGGCACCGGCCGAGCCCCCGTTGAAAATATTTTCAGTTCCGGCTGAGACATCGTCAAAAATATTTTCGGTGCCGGCCGGGCCCCCGTCGAAAATATTTTCGGTGCCGGCCGGAACCTTGTCGAAAATATTTTCTGTATCGGCCGAGCTGCCGTCGAAAATATTTTTGGTGCCGGGTGAGGTCCAGTCGAAAATGTTTTCAGGGCGAGTCAAGCTGCCGTCGAAAATATTTTCGGTGCCGGCCGAGCCCCCGTCAAAAATATTTAGGTGCCATCTGAGCTCCCGTCGAAAATATTTTGGACGCCGGCCGAGCCTCCTCGAAAATAATTTCAGTGCCAGCTGAGACACCGTCAAAAATATTTTCGGTGCCGGATGGGCCCCCGTCTAAAATATTTTTGGTGCCAGCCGGAATCTTGTCGAAAATATTTTCGGAGCCGGCCGAGCTCCCATCGAAAATATTTTCTGTATCGTACGAACTGCCGTCGAAAATATTTTTGGGACCAGCCGAACCCCCGTCGAAAATATTTTTGGTGGTGGCCGAGCTCCCGTCGAAAATATTTTGGACGCCGGCCGGGCCCCCGTCAAAAATTTTTTCGGTGCCGGCCGGAAAGTTGTCGAAAATATTTTCAGTGCCAGCCGAGCTCTCGTCGAAAATAGTTTTGGTGCCGGCTGAGAACCCGTCGAAAACGTTTTCGGTGCCGGTCAAGCTCCTGTCGATAATATTTTCGGCACCTGCCGAGTCCCTGTCGAAATTTTTTTTCGTTCCGGCCAAGCCCCCGTCGAAAATATTTTCCGTGCCTGATGCACCCCCGTCGAAAATATTTCCGGTGCCGGCCGAGCCCCCATCGAAAATATTTTCGGCGGCGGCCGGGATCTCATCGAAAATATTTTCGGTGCCAGCCGACCTCCCTTCAAAAATTTTTTAGGTGCCGGCCGAGCTCCCGTCAAAAATATTTTCAGTGCCGGCCGAGCCGCTGTCGAAAATATTTTCGGCACCGGCCGAGCTCCCGTCGAAAATATTTTTCACGCCGGCCGAGGCTCCGTCGAAAATATTTTCGGAGCTGGCCGAGCCCCCGTCGAAAATATTTTCGGCGCCGTCCAAGCTCCCGTTGAAAATATTTTGGACGCCGGCTGAGTCTCCTTCGAAAATATTTTCAGTGTCGGCTGAGACACCGTTGAAAATATTTTCGGTGCCGGCCGGGGTCCCTTCTAAAATATTTTCGGTGCTGGCCGGAATCTTGTCGAAAATATTATCGGAGCCGGCCGTGACCGCGTCGAAAATATTTGCCGCGCCAGATGGGACCCCGTCGAAAATATTTTGGATGCCGGCCGAGCCGCCATCGAAAATATTTTCGGCACCGGTCGAGGTACTGTCGAAAATATTTTTGGGGCCGGCCGAGCTCCCGTCGAAAATATTTTGGACGCCGGCCGAGCCTCCGTTGAAAATATTTTCGGTGCCGGCTGAGACACCGTCGAAAATATTTTCAGTGCTGGCCAGGCCCCCGTCTAAAATATTTTCGGTGCCAGCCGGAATCTTGTCGAAAATATTTTCGGTGCTGGCCGAGCTCTCGTCGAAAAAATTTTTGGTGCCGGCTGAGGTCCCGTCAAAAATATTTTTGGTACCGGCTGAGCTCCCGTTGAAAATATTTTCGGTGCCGGATGGGCCCCTGTCGAAAATATTTTGGACGCCGGCCGAGCCGCCATCGAAAATATTTTCGGCACCGGTCGAGGTACTGTCGAAAATATTTTTGGGGCCGGCCGAGCTCCCGTCGAAAATATTTTGGACGCCGGCCGAGCCTCCGTTGAAAATATTTTCGGTGCCGGCTGAGACACCGTCGAAAATATTTTCAGTGCTGGCCAGGCCCCCGTCTAAAATATTTTCGGTGCCAGCCGGAATCTTGTCGAAAATATTTTCGGTGCTGGCCGAGCTCTCGTCGAAAAAATTTTTGGTGCCGGCTGAGGTCCCGTCAAAAATATTTTTGGTACCGGCTGAGCTCCCGTTGAAAATATTTTCGGTGCCGGATGGGCCCCCGTCGAAAATATTTTCGGTGCCGGCTGAGACACCGTCAAAAATATTTTCGATGCCAGCCGAGTCCCTGTCAAAAATATTTTCGGTGCCGGACGAGCCGCCGTCGAAAATATTTTCGGCGGCGGCCGAGCTCCCTTCGAAAATATTTTTGGTGCTGGCTGAGGTCCCATCGAGAACGTTTTCGGTGCCGGTCGAGCTCCCATCTAAAATATTTTCGGAGCCCGCCGAGTTCCCGTCGAAAATATTTTTGGTGCCGGCCGAGCCCCCGTCGAAAATATTTTCCGTGCCTGATGCGCCCCCGTCGAAAATATTTCCGGTGCCGGCCGAGCCCCCGTCGAAAATATTTTCCGTGCCTGATGCGCCCCCGTCGAAAATATTTCCGGTGCCGGCCGAGCTCCCGTCGAAAAAATTTTTGGCACCGGTCGAGGTACTGTTGAAAATATTTTCGGCGCCGGCCGAGCTCCCGTCGAAAATATTTTGGACGCCGGCCGAGCCTCCGTCGAAAATATTTTCGGTGTCGGCTGAGACTCCGTTGAAAATATTTTTGGTGCCGGCCGGGCCCCCGTCTAAAATATTTTCGGTGCTGGCCGGACTCTTGTCGAAAATATATTCGGTGCGGGCCGAGCTCTCGTCGGAAATAATTTCGGTGCTAGTCGAGCTCCCGTAGAAAATATTTTCGGAGCTGGCCAAACTCCCGTCGAAAATATTTTCGGTGCCGGCCGAGACTCCGTCGAAAATATTTTCGGTGCCGGACGCGCCCCTGTCGAAAATATTTTCGGTGCCGGCTGAGACCCCATCGAAAATATTTTCGGCGCCGTTCGAGGTCCCGTCGAAAATATTTTCGGTGCTGGCCGAGCTCCTGGCGAAAATATTTTTGGCACCGGCCAAGACACCGTTGAAAATATTTTCTGTGCCTGCCGGGCCCCCGTCGAAAATATTTTTGATGCCAGCCGAGCTCTCGTTGAAAATATTTTCGGTGGCGGCCAAGCCTCCGTCGAAAATATTTTCGGTGCCGGTCAAGCTCCCGGCAAAAATATTTTCGGCACCGGCCAAGACGCCGTCGAAAATATTTTCTGTGCCGGCTGAGACACCGTCGGAAATATTTTCTGTGCCGGCCGGGCCCCCGTCGAAAATATTTTCGGTGCTGGCCGAGCTCCCGGCGAAAATATTTTTGGCACCGGCCAAGACACCGTTGAAAATATTTTCTGTGCCTGCCGGGCCCCCGTCGAAAATATTTTTGATGCCAGCCGAGCTCTCGTTGAAAATATTTTCGGCGGCGGCCAAGCCTCCGTCGAAAATATTTTCGGTGCCGGTCGAGCTCCCGGCAAAAATATTTTCGGCACCGGCCAAGACGCCGTCGAAAATATTTTCTGTGCCGGCTGAGACACCGTCGGAAATATTTTCTGTGCCGGCCGGGCCCCCGTCGAAAATATTTTCGGTGCCGGCCGAGCCCCCATCGAAAATATTTTCGGCGCCGTTCGAGGTCCCATTGAAAATATTTTCGGTGACTGCCGAGCTCCTGTCAAAAAAATTTTCGCTGCCAGTCGAGGTCCCGTTGAAAATATTTTCGGTACCGGCCGAGCATCCATCGAAAATATTTTTGGCACCGGCCAACACGCCACCGAAAATATTTTCTGTGCTGGCTGAGACACCGTCGAAAATATTTTCGGTACGGCCGGGCCCCCGTCGAAAATATTTTCAGTGGCTGCAGAGCCCCCCTTGAAAATATTTTTGGTGCCGGCCGACCCCCATCAAAAATATTTTCCGCGCCTGATGAGCCCCCGTCGAAAATATTTTTGGGACCGGCCGAGCTCCCGTCGAAAATATTTTCGGAGCCGGCCGAGCTCCCGTCGAAAATATTTTCAGTGCCGGCCGAGCTCCCATCGAAAATATTTTCGGAGCCGGCCGAGCTCCCGTCGAAAATATTTTCAGTGCCGGCCGAGGGCCCGTCGAAAATATTTTTGGCACCGGCCAACACGCCGTTGAAAATATTTTCTGTGCCCGCAGAGACAACGTCGAAAATATTTTCGGTGCCGGCTGAGCCGCCGTCGAAAATATTTTCGGCACCGGTCGAGGTACTGTCAAAATTATTTTCTGGGCCGGCCGAGCCTCCATCGAAAGTTTTTTCAGTGCCGGATGAGACTCCATCGAAAATATTTTCGGGGCCGGCCGCGCCCCCGTCGAAAATATTTGAGGTGCCAGGCGATCCGCCGTCAAAAATATTTTCGGTGCCGGCCGAGCCGCCGTCGAAAATATTTTCGGCACCGGTCGAAGTACTGTCAAAAATATTTTGGACGCCGGCCGAGCTCCCGTCGAAAATATTTTCGGAGCCGGCCGAGACTGCGTCGAAAATATTTTCGGCGCCGTCCGAGCTCCGTTCAAAAATATTTTGGACGCCGGCCGAGCCTCCGTCGAAAATATTTTCAGCACCGGTCGAAGTACTGTCGAAAATATTTTGGACGCCGGCCAAGCCTCCGTCAAAAATATTTTCGGTGCCGGCTGAGACACCGTCGAAAATATTTTCGGTGCCGGCCGGGCACCCGTCGAAAATATTTTTGGTGCCGGCCGGAACCTTGTCGAAAATATTTTTGGTGCCGGCCGAGCTCTCATCAAAAACATTTTCGGTGCCGGCTGAGCCCCGTCAAAAATGTTTTCCTTGCCGGTCGAGCTCCCATCGAAAATATTTCCTGTATCAGCCGAGCTCCCTTCGAAAAATTTTTTGGTGCCGGCCGAGTCCCCATCTAAAATATTTTCAGCACCGGTTGAGGTACTGTCAAAAATAATTTTGGGGCCTGCCGAGCTCCCGTCAAAAATATTTTTGGTGCCGGACGATACCCCATTGAAAATATTTTTGGTACATACCGAGCTGCCTTCAAAAATATTTTAGGTGCCTGCTGAGCCCCATTCGAAATTTTTTTCAGTGCGAGCCGATACCCCTTCGGAAATATTTTCGGTGCCGGCCAAGCTCCCATCGAAAATATTTTCAGTGCCGGCCGAGGTCCCGTAGAAAATATTTTCTGTATTGGCCGAGCCGCCATCGAAAATATTTTCGGCACCGGTCGAGGTACTGTCGAAAATATTTTCGGGGCCGGCCGAGCTCCCGTCAAAAATATTTTTGACGCTGGCGGAGCCTCCGTCGAAAATATTTTCGGTGCCAGTAGAGGTCCCGTCGAAAATATTTTCGATGGCTGCCAAGTCCCTGTCGAAAATATTTTCCACACCGGCTGAGCCCCCGTCGAAAATATTTTCAGCGCCGTTCGAGGTCCCGTCAAAAATATTTTCGGAGCCGGCAAGCTCCCGTCGAAAATATTTTCTGTATCGGTCGAGCTCCCGTCAAAAATATTTTTGAAGCCGGCCGAGCTCCCATCGAAAATATTTTCGGAGCCGGCCAAGACCCCGTCGAAAATATTTTCGGAGCCGGCCGAGCCTCTGTCGAAAATATTTTCGGTGCCGGCTGAGACACCGTCGAAAATATTTTCGGTGCCGGCCAGGCCCCTGTCTAAAATATGTTCGGCGGCGGCAGAGTCCTCATCGAAAATATTTTTGGTGCCGACCGAGCTCCCTTCGAAAATATTTTCGGTGCTGTCCGAGCTCCCGTCGAAAATATTTTGGACACCGGCCGAGCCCCCGTCGAAAATATTTTCGGTGCCGTCTGGGCCCCCGTCGAAGTTTTCTTCAGTGCGTCCGAGCCCCCGTCGATAATATTTTTGGAGTCAGCCAAGCTCTTGTTGAAAATATTGTCGGTGCCAGCCTAGCTCCCGTCGAAAATATTTTCGGTGCCTGCCGACTACCCATCAAAAATATTTTCGGTGCAGCATGGCCCCCGTCGAAAATATTTTCGGAACCGGCCGGGCCCCCGTCCAAAATATTTTCAGTGCCTGCAGAGCCCCTTTTGAAAATATTTTCGGTGCCTGCCGAGCTCCCTTCGAAAATATTTTCTGTATCGGCTGAGCTTCCGTCGAAAATATTTTTTGGACCGGCCGAGCTCCCGTCGAAAATATTTTTGAGGCCTGCCGAGTCCCCATCTAAAATATTTTCAGCACCGGTTGAGGTACTGTCGAAAATAATTTCGGGGCCTGCCGAGCCCCCGCCGAAAATATCTTCCGCGCTGGATGGGCCCCCGTCGAAAATATTTTCAGTGCCAGCCGAGCTCCCGTCGAAAATATTTTCGGTGCCTACCGACTCCCCATCAAAAATATTTTCGGTGCCGCATGGGCCCCCGTCGAAAATATTTTCGGAACCAGCCGGGCCCCCGTCCAAAATATTTTCAGTGCCTGCAGAGCCCCCTTTGAAAATATTTTCGGTGCCGGCCGAGGTCCCGTAGAAAATATTTTCTGTATCGGCCGAGCTGCTGTCGAAAATATTTTTGGGACCAGCCGAGCTCCTGTCGAAAATATTTTCGGCACCGGCGGAGCTGCCGTCGAAAATATTTTCGGCACCGGTCGAAGTCCTGTCGAAAATACTTTCGGGGCCGGCCAAGCTCCCGTCGAAAATAATTTCGGGGCCGGCCGAACTCCCGTCGAAAATATTTTTGATGCCGGCCGAGCCTCCATCGAAAATAGTTTCGGTGCCGGCCAGGCCCCCGTTGAAAATATTTTCGGCACCGGTAGAGGTCCCGTCGAAAATATTTTCGATGCCTGACAAGTCCCCATTGAAAATATTTTCCACGCCAGATGGGCCCCCGTCGAAAATTTTTTCGGTGCTTGCCGAGGTCCCGTCGAAATTTTTTCGGTGCTGGCTGAGACACCGTTGAAAATATTTTCGGTGCCGGCTGAGCCCCCGTCGAAAATATTTTTGGCGCCGTTCGAGGTCCCGTCGAAAATTTTTTCGGTACCGGCCGAGCACCTGCCGAAAACATTTTTGGCACCAGCCAACACGCCGTCGAAAATATTTTCTGTGCCGGCAGAACCAACGCCGAAAATATTTTCAGTGCTGGCTGAGCTCCCGTCAAAAATATTTTCGGTGCCGGCCGAGCTCCCGGTGAAAATATTTTCGGTGCGGCCAGGCCCCCATCGAAAATATTTTCCGTGCCGGATGGGCCCCCATCGAAATTATTTTCGGCGCCGGCCGAGCTCCCGTCGAAAATATTTTGGACGCCGGCCGAGTGTCTGTTAAAAATATTTTCGGTGCCAGCCAGAACCTTGTCGAAAATATTTTCAGTGCCAGCCGAGCTCTCATCGAAAATATTTTTGAAGCCGGCCGAGCCTCTGTCGAAAATATTTTCGGTGCCGGCCGAGCGCCCGTTGAAAATATTTTCGGAGCCAGTTGACCCCCGTCGAAAATATTTTCGATTTCGGCCAAGCCACCATCGAAAATATTTTCGGCGCCGGCAGAACCCCCATCGAAAATATTTTCGGCGCCGTCCGAGCTCCCGTCAAAAATATTTTCGGTGCCAGCTGGGCCCCCGTCGAAAATATTTTTGGCACGGTCCAACCCCCGTCGAAAATATTTTTGGTGCCAGCTGGAACCTTGTCGAAAATATTTTCTGTATCGGCCGAGCTGCTGTTGAAAATAATTTTGGGACTGGCCGAGCACCCGTCGAAAATATTTTCGATGCAGGCCGAGCCCCCGTTGAAAATATTTTCCGCGCCTGATGGGCCCCCGTCAAAAATTTTTCCGGTGCCGGCTGAGGTCCCGTCGAAAATATTTTCGGTTCCGGCCGAGCCCCCATCGAAAATATTTTTGGTGCCAGTCGAGGCCCCGTCAAAAATACTTTCGGTTTCATCCGAGGCCCGTCGAAAATATTTTCGGCAATGGCCGAGCCCCCGTTGAAAATTTTTTCAGCGCCGCCGAGATCCCATCGAAAAATTTTTGGTTCCGGCCAGCCCCATTTGAAAATGTTTTCGGTGCCGGCCAAGCCTGTGTTGCAATTTTTTTTGGCGCCGGCCAATCCCCCATCGAAAATATTTTCGGCGCTGGCCGAGACCCTGGTGAAAATATTTTCACTGCCAGCCGAGGTCCATTCAAAAATATTTTCGGTGCCGACCGAGCCTCTGTTGAAAATATTTTTGGTGCCGGCCAAACCCATGTCAAAATTTTTTTTCGGTGCTGGCTGAGCCTCCTTCAAAAATATTTTTGGTGCCGGCCGACCCCCGTCAAAAATATTTTTGGCTCTGCCCGAGCCCCCATCGAAAATATTTTCGGTGCCGGCCGAGCCCCCATTGAAATTAATTTTGGTGCCTCCCAGCCCCTGTCGAAAATATTTTCAGCGCCGGCCAAGCCCCCATTGAAATTCTTTTCTGTTCTGGCCTATCCCCGTTCGAAATTTTTTTCGCTGCTGGCCCAGCTCCCTTCGAATATATTTTCGGCGCCTGCCGAGCCCCCGTCGAAAATATTTTCTGTGCCGGCTGAATTCCCGTCGAAAAAATTTTAGGTGCCTGCCGAGCCCCGTTAGGAATTTTTTTCAGTGCCGTGCTTGGCCGGCACCAAAAAAAATTTCTAACGGGGCTTGGCCGGCACCTAAAATATTTACAACGGGACCTCAGCCGGCACAGAAAATATTTTCCAAGGGGGCTCAGCCGGCGCTGAAAATATTTTTGACTGGGGCTCATCCGGGGCAGAAAATATTTTCGACGGGGTCTCGGCCAGCTCCGAAAATATTGTCAAAGGGGGCTCGGCTGGCACCGAAAATATTTTCGAAAGTGGCTCGGCCAGCACCGAAAAAATTTCGATGGGGGCTCGGCCGGAACCGAAAATATTTTCGAGGCGGTCTCGGCCGGCGCCAAAAATATTTTTGATTGGAGCTTGGCGGGTACCGAAAATATTTCTGACAGGTGCTCGGCCGGCACAAAAAAAAATTTCAACGGGGGCTCGGCCGGCACCGAAAATACTTCCGAAGGGGCCCGGACGGCACCAAAAAAATTTCGAATTGGGTTCGGGCGGCACCGAAAATATTTTCGACGGGAGCTTGGCTGGCACCAAAAATACGTTCGACGTAGGGTTGGCCGGTCACAAAAATATTTTCAACGGCAGCTCGGCCAGTCCCAAAAATATTTTCGAAGGGGGCTCGGTCGGCACCAAAAAAAATTTTGACGGGAGCTCGGCCGGCACATAAAATATTTTCGATGGCGCTCGGCCAGCACCGAGAATATTTTCGATGGGGCTCGGCCGGCACCGAAAATATTTTCGACGGGATGTCAGCAGGCATCGAAAATATTTTCGATGGGGGCTCGGCCGGCACCGAAAACATTTTCGACGGGGGCTCGGCCGGCACCGAAAACATTTTCGACGGGGGCTCAGATGGCACCTAAAATATTTTCGATGGGGGCTCGTCCGGCACCAAAAATATTTTCAAAGGGGGCTTGGCTGGCGCCCAAAATATTTTCGACGGGGGCTCGGCCGGCACCGTAAATATTTTCAATGGCGCTCGGCCAGCACCGAGAATATTTTCGACGGGGCTCGGCCAGCACCGAAAATGTTTTCGACGGGATGTCAGCCGGCATCGAAAATATTTTCGATGGGGATCGGCCGGCACCGAAAATATTTTCAATGGGGGCTCGGCCGGCACCGAAAACATTTTCAAAGGGGGCTCGGCCGGCACCGAATAATCTTTCTACTGGGGCTCGGCAGGAACCGAAAATATTTTCGACAGGGGCTCGACCGGTGCCGAAAATATTTTTGAAGGGGTCTCGGCTGGAACCGAAAATTTTTTCAATGGGGTCTCGGCGGCACCGAAAACATTTTCAAAGGGGGCTCGGCCGGCACCTAAAAAATTTTCAAAGGGGGCTTGGCCGGCACCTAAAAAATTTTTGATGGGGGCTCGGCTGGCACCGAAAATATTTTTGGTGGGGTCTTGGCCAGCACCAAAAATATTTTCAAAGGGGGCTTGGCTGGCAGCGAAAAATCTTTCGACTGGGGCTCGGCAGGAACCGACAATATTTTCGAAGGGGGCTCGGCTGGTACAGAAAATATTTTCAACGGGGGCTCGGCTGGCACCGAAAATATTTTCGACGGGATGTCAGCCGGCATCGAAAATATTTTCGATGGAGATCGGCCAGCACCGAAAATATTTTCGACGTGGGCTCAGCCAGCACCAAAAATATTTTCAAAGGGGGCTCAGCTGGCAGCGAAAAATCTTTCGACTGGGGCTCGGCAGGAACCAAAAATATTTTCAACGGGGGCTCGGCTGGTGCCGAAAATATTTTCGAAGGGGGCTCGGCCGGCACCGAAAAAATTTCGATTTGGGCTCGGACAGCACCTAAAATATTTCCGAAGGGGGCTCGGCCAGCACCAAAAAAATTTCGACTTGGGCTCGGACAGCACCTAAAATATTTTCGATGGGGGCTTGGCTGGCACCAAAAATATTTTCGACGGAGGCTTGGCCGGTCCCAAAAATATTTTCAAGGGCATCTCGGCCGGTCCCAAAAATATTTTCGACAGTAGCTCAGCCAGTACCGAAAATATTTTCGATGGCCGCTCAGCCGGCACTGAAAATATTTTCGATGGGAGCTCGACCGGCGCCGAAAATATTTTCGATGGGGGCTCGTCCGGCACCGAACATATTTTCGAAGGGGGCTCGGCCGGCACCGAAAATATTTCCAAAGGGTGCTCGGCCGGCACCGAAAATATTTTCGAAGGTGGCTCGGCCGGCACCAAACATAGTTTTGAAGGGGGCTTGGCCGGCACCGAAAATATTTTTGATGGGGGCTCGGCAGGAACCAGAAATATTTTCTACAGGGGCTCGACCGGCGCCGAGAACACTTTCGAGGGGTCTTGGCCGGCACTTAAAATAATTTCGACGGGAGCTCGGTCAGCACCGAAAAAAATTTCGATGGGGGCTCGGCAGGCACTGAAAATATTTTTGAGGGGGCTCGTCCGACACTGAAAATATTTCCGAAGGGGCCTCAGCCGGCACCGAAAAAATTTCGACTTGGGCTCATCCGGCACCGAAAATATTTTCAAAGGGGGCTCAGCAGGCACTGAAAATATTTTCGATAGGGGCTCGGACGGCACCTAAAATATTTTCGATGGGAGCTCGGCCATCACCGAAAAAAATTTCGAACGCAGGCTCAGCCGGTCAAAAAATATTTTCGACGTGACCTCGGCTGGCACCGAAAATATTTTCGGCGGGGGCTCGGAAGGCACCGAAAAAAATTTCGACTTGGGCTCGGACAGCACCTAAATTATTTTCAACGGGATCTTGGTTGACACCGAAAATATTTCCGAAGGGGGCTCGGACAGCACCGAAAAATTTTCAGCTTGGGCTCGGCCGGCACATAAAATATTTTTGACAGGAGCTTGGTAGTCATCGAAAATATGTCCAAAGGGGGCTCGGCCGGCACCGAAAAAAATTTCGGCTTGGGCTCGGCCGGCACCTAAAATATTTTGGATGGGAGCTCAACTGGTGCCAAAAATATTTTCGATGGGTGCTCAGCCGGCGCCAAAAATATTTTCGACAGGGGCTCAGCCGGCACCGAAAATATTTTCGATGGGGGCTTGGTCGGCACCTAAAATATTTCCGACGGGAGCTCGTTCTGCACCGAAAAAAATTTTGATGGGGGCTCGGCAGGAACCTAAAATATTTTCGAAGGGGGCTCGGCCGGCACCGAAAAAAATTTTGAATGCGGGCTCAGCCGGTCAAAAAATATTTTTGACGGGGTCTTGGCTGGCAGCGAAAATATTTTTGACAGGAGCTCTGTAGGTCCCAAAAATATTTTCGACGGGACCTCGGCCGGCACCAAAAATATTTTAGATGGGACCTCGTTAGGTCCCAAAAATATTTTCGACAGGGGCTCAGCGGGCGCCGAAAATATTTTCGACGGGGGCTTGTCCAGCACAGAAAATATTTTCGAAGGTGGCTCGGCCGACACCGAACATAGTTTTGAAGGGGGCTCGGCCGGCACCGAAAATATTTTTGATGGGGGCTCGGCAGGAAACAAAAATATTTTTGACGGGGCCTCGGCTGGTGCCAAAAACACTTTCAAGGGGTCTCGGCAGGCACCGAAAATATTTTCGATGGTGGCTTGTCCAGCACCGAAAATATTTTTGACAGGGTCTTGGCCGGCACCAAAAAAAATTTCGACTTGGGCTCGGCGGGCACCAAAAATATTTTCGAAGGGGGCTCGGCCGGCGCGGCAAATGTTTTCGACAGAGGCTCGGCTGGCATCAAAAAAAATTTCTACAGGGGCTCGGACGGCACCTAAAATATTTTCGACGGGAGCTCGGTAGGCACCGAAAATATGAACAAAGGGGGCTCGGCCGGCACAGAAAAAAATTTCGGCTTGGGCTCGGCCGGCACCTAAAATATTTTTGACAGGAGCTCGGCCGGCACCGAAAAAAATTTCGAACGCGGGCTCAGCTGGTCAAAAAATATTTTCGACGGGATGTCGTCCGGCATAGAAAATATTTTCAACGGCGTCTCGGCAGGAACCGAAAATATTTGCAACGGGGGCTCAGCTGGCACCGAAAATATTTTCGATGGGGGCTCGGCCGGCACCGAAAATATTTTCGACGGGAGCTTGGTCGGTATCGAAAATATTTTCGACGTGGGCTCGGCTGGCGCCGAAAATTTTTTTGACGGGGGCTCGGCTGGTGCCAAAAATATTTTAGATGGGGGCTCGGCCGGCACCAAAAAAAATTTCAACTTCGGTTTGGCCGGCACATAAAATATTTTTGACGGGAGCTAGGTCGGCACCGAAAAAAATTTCGACGGGAGTTCGGCCAGCACCGAAAATATTTTCAAAGGTGGCTCGGCAGGCACTGAAAATGTTTTTGACTGGGGCTCGGCCGGCACCGAAAAAATTTTCGACGGGGACTCGGCAGGCACCGTAAATATTTTTGACGAGAGCTCGGCCGGCAACGAAAATATTTTTGACAGAGGCTCGGCCGGCGTCAAAAGTATTTTTGATGGGAGCTCAGCCAGCCCCGAAAATATTTTCGACAGGACCTCGACCGGTGTCGAAAATATTTTCGACGGGGGCTCGGCCGGCACCGAAAATATTTTCGACGGGGGCTCGGCCGGTCCCAAAAATATTTTCGACAGCAGCTCGGCCGATACCAAAAATATTTTCGACGGAGTCTCAGCCGGCACCGAAAAAATTTTCGACTGGGACTCGGCCGCCACCGAAAAAATTTTCGACTGCGACTCGGCCACCGCCAAAAATATTTTCGACGGGGACTCGGCTGCCGCCGAAAATATTTTCGTCGGGGGCCCATCCGGCACCGAAAAAATTTTCGACGGGGGCCCATCCGGCGCGGAAAATATTTTCGACGGGGGCTCGGCCGGCACCAAAAATATTTTCGACGGAAGCTCAGCAGGCACCAAAAACAATTTCGAACGGGGCTCGGCCGGCACCTCAAATATTTTCTAAGGGGGCTAGGCCGGCAACGAAACAAATTTCGACGGGGGCTCAGCCGGCGTCAAAAATATTTTTGACAGGGGCTCGGCCGGTCAAAAAACATTTTCGCCGGGAGCTCGGTAGGTCCCAAAAATATTTTCAACAGGACCTCGGCCAGCACCGAAAATATTTTCGACGGGGGCTCGGCTGTGCCAAAAATATTTTCGACGGCAGCTCTGCCGGTCACAAAAATATTTTCGAAGGGAGCTCGGCCGGCACCGAAAATATTTTCAACGGGGGCTCGGCCAGCACCGTAAAAAAATTTGAATTCGGCTCTGCCAGCACCTAAAATATTATCGATGGGAGTTCGGTCGGCACCGAAAATACTTTCGACAGGGGCTCGTCCGGCACCGAATATATTTTCGACGGGGGCTTGGCCAGCACCGAAAATAGTTTCGATGGGGGCTTGTCGTGCACCGAAAATATTTTCGAAGGGGGCTCGGATAGCAGTGAAAGTATTTTCGACGGGGACTCAGCCGGCACCGAAATTATTTTAGACCGCAGCTCGGACTGTCCCAAAAATATTTTCGACTTGGTCTCGGCCGACACCAAAAAACATTTCGACGGGGTCTCGGCCGGTCCCGAAAATATTTTCAACGGGAGCTCGGCTGCAACCGAAAATATTTTCGATGGGGGCATGGCCGGCACAAAAAATATTTTCGAAGGGGGCTCACCCGGCACTGAAAGTAGTTTCAATAGGAGCTCGTCTGGCACTGAAAATATTTTCGACTGGTTCTCGGCTGGCACCAAAAAAAATTTCAACGGGGTCTCGTCCGGCACCAAAAATATATTCTACGGGATATGAGATGGCATCGAAAATATTTTCCAACGGGAGGTTGGCCAGCACCGAAAAGAATTTCAATGGGGGCATGGCCGGCACAAAAACTATTTTCAAAGGGGGCTCAGCCGGCACTGAAAGTAGTTTCAATAGGAGCTTGTCCGGCACTGAAAATATTTTCGACGGGTTCTCGGCCGGCACCGAAAATATTTTCAACGGGAGATCGGCTGGCACCGAAAATATTTTCGAACGGGGCTCAGACGGCACAAAATAAAATTTTTGACAGGGGCTCGGAAGGCATGGAAAATATTTTCGACAGGTGCTCGGCCGGGGCCAAAAATATTTTCAGGGGGGCTTGTCCTGCACCAAAAATATTATGGCCAGGGGCTCGGCCGGCGCCAAAAATATTTTCAATGGGAGATCGGCTGGCACCGAAAATATTTTCGACGGGGGCTCAACCGGCACCGAAAATATTTTCAACGGGGGCTCGGCCTAGCCGAAAATATTTTCGATGGGGGCTCGGTTGGCACCGAAAATATTTTTGACGGGGGCCCGTCCAGCACCGAATCGAGAGGTGCTCAGCCGGCACCGAAAATATTTTCAATGGGGGCTCGGCCAAGCCGAAAATATTTTCGACGGGGGCTCAGTCGGCACCGAAAATATTTTCGAGAGGGGCCCGTCCAGCACCGAAAATATTTTCGAGAGGGGCTCGGCCAGCACCGAAAATATTTTCAATGGGGGCTCGGCCGGCACCAAAAATATTTTCGACGGGTGCTCGGACAGCATCGAAAATATTTTCGATGGGGGCTCGGCTGGAACCGAAAAAATTTTCGACGGGGGATCGGCCGGAACCGAAAACTTTTTTGACAGGGGTTGTCCTGCGCTGAAAATATTTTCGATGGAGGCTCAGCCGGCACCAAAATTATTTTAGACGGCAGCTTGGGCGGTCCCAAAAATATTTTCGAAGGGGTCTCGGCCAGCACCGAAAACATTTTCGACCAGGGCTCGGCTGGCGTGAAAAATATTTTCGACAGGGGCTCGGCCGGCACAAAAAAAATTTTCGAAGGGGGCTCAGCCGGCACCGAAAAAAAATTCGAAATGGGCTCGGCAGGCACCTAAAATATTTTTGACAGGAGCTCGGCAGGAACCGAAAATATTTTTGATGGGGGCTCGTCCGGCACCGAAAATATTTCCGAAGGTGGCTCAGCCAGCACCGTAAAAAATTTCGACTTGGGCTCAGACGGCACCGAAAATATATTCGACAGGAGCTCCGTCAGCACCGGAAATATTTTCGACGAGGGCTCGGCAGGTGCCGAAAATAAATTCGATGGGGGCTCGGCCAGCACCGAAAATATTTTCAACGGCAGCTCGGTCGGCACCGAAAAAATTTTCGATTGTGCCTCAGCCGGCACCGAAAATATTTTCAATGGGGTCTCGGACGGCGCCGAAAATATTTTCGACGGGGGCTCGGCCGGCGCCAAAAACATTTTCGACCAGGGCTCGGCCGGCGTGAAAAATATTTTCAACGGGGGCTTGGCCGGTACCGAAAATATATACGACGGGGGCTCGGCCAGCACCGAAAATATTTTTGACTGCGGCTTGGCCGGCATAGAAAATAATTTCGAAGGTAGCTTGGCAGGAACCAAAAATATATACGACGGGGGCTCAGCCGGCACCGAAAATAATTTCAACGGGGTCTCGGCCAGCATAGAAAAAATTTTCAATGGGAGATCGGCAGGCATCGAAAAAATTTTTGAAGGGGGCTTGGCCGGCACCGAAAAAAAATTTGAAATGGGCTCGGCAGACACCTAAAATATTTTTGACAGGAGCTCGGCCAGCACCAATAAAAATTTCGCCAGGGGCTCCGCCGGCACAGAAAATATTTTCAACAGAGGCTTGGCCTGTGCCGAAAATATTTTTGACGGGGGCTCGGCAGGCACTGAAAAAAATTTCGACTGCGGCTCGGTTGGCACCTAAAATATTTTCGAAGGGAGCTCGGTCGGCACCGAAAAAAATTTCGACTGTAGCTCAGCCGGCACCGAAAATATTTTCTATGGGAGTTCAGCCGGAACTGAAAATATTTTCGATTGGGGCTCGGCCGGCAACGAAAATATTTTCGATGGGGAATTGGCCGGCAACGAAAATATTTTCGACGGGGGCTCGGCCGGCATGTAAAATATTTTCGAAGGGAGCTCATTCGCACCGAAAAAATTTCGAACGGGGCTCGGCAGGCACCTAAAATAATTTCAACAGGAGCTCGGCCGGCACCGAAAATATTTTCAATGGGGTCTCGGCCGGCACCGAAAATATTTTCAATGGGGTCTCGGCCGGCGCCGAAAATATTTTCGACAGGGGCTCGGCTGGCACCGAAAACATTTTCGACCAGGGCTCGGCAGGCGTGAAAAATATTTTCAATGGGGGCTCGGCCGGCACCGAAAATTTTTTCGATGGGGTCTCAGCGGCACAGAAAATATTTTTGACGGGGGCTCGGCCAGCACCGAAAATATTTTCGACGGCGGCTCTTCCACCGCCAAAAATATTTTCGAAGGGGGCTCAGCAGGCACGGAAAAAATTTTCAAAGGGGGCTTGGCCGGAACCGAAAATTTTTTCGACGGGGTCTTGGTGGCACCGAAAATATTTTCAACGGGGGCTCGGCCAGCACTGAAAATATTTTCAACAGGGGCTCGGCCGACACCAAAAATATTTTCGAAGGGGGCTCGGACGGCATAGAAAATATTTTTGACGGGGGCTCGGTCGGCTCCGAAAATATTTTTGACTGTGGATCGGCCGGCATAGAAAATGTTTTCGACGGTTGCTTGGCAGGAACCGAAAATATATACGATGGGGGCTCGGCCGACACCGAAAAAATTTTCGAAGGGGGCTCGGCCGGCACCGAAAAAAAATTCAAAATGGGCTCGGCAGGCACCTAAAATATTTTTGACAGGAGCTCGGCTGGCACCGAAAATATTTTTGATGGTGGCTCGGCCAGCGCTGAAAATATTTTCGACAGGGGCTCGGCCGGCACCCAAAATTTTCGATGGGGACTTGGACAGCACTGAAAAAATTTCTAATGAGCCTAGGCCGGCATCTAAAATATTTTAAACGGGGGCTCACCCGCCACCGAAAATATTTTCGGATGGGGCTTGGCTGGCACTGAAAAAATTACGACTGGGGCTTGGCCGGCACCAAAAATATTTTCCATGGTGGCTTGGCCGGCACCTACAATATTTTCGAAGGGAGCTCGGTCAGCACCGAAAAAAATTTCGAACGGGGCTCGGGAGGCACATAAAATATTTTCAACGGGTGCTCGTCAGCACCGAAAATATTTTCGACAGGGGCTCGGCCAGCATAGAAAGTATTTGCGACGGGGGCTTGGCAGGATCCGAAAATATTTTCAATGGCGGCTCGGCCAGTCCCAAAAATATTTTCGATGGGAGCTCGGCCGGCAACAAAAATATTTTTGACGGGGGCTCAGCCGGCACCGAAAATATTTTCGAATGCGGCTCGGCCAGCACCGAAAATATTTTCGATGGGGGCTCGGCGAGCACCAGAAATATTTCCGAAGGAGGCTTGGCCGGCACCAAAAAAAATTTTCGACGGGGGCTCGTCCAGAACAGAAAATATTTTCAATGGGGTCTTGAACAGCGCCAAAAATATTTTCGGAGGGGGCTCGGCAAGCACCGAAAATATTTCCGAAGAGGGCACGACCGGCACCGAAAAAAATTTCGACTTGGGCTCTGCCTGCACCTGAAATATTTTCGACGGAAGCTCAGCCGGCACGGAAAAAAATTTTGAACGGGGCTCGGCCAGCACCTACAATATTTTCGACGGGAGCTCGGCCGGCACCGAAAATATTTTCGACGGGCGGCCGAGCCCCAGTTGAAAATATTTTCTGTGCCGGCCGAGCCCACGTCACAATTTTTTTCATTGCTGGCCGAGCCGCCTTCAAAAATATTTTTGGCGCCGGCCGAACCCCCGACGAAAATATTTTCTGTGCCGACCGAGACCCCCTCGAAAATATTTTCGGTTCCGGCTGAGCCCCCGTCGAAAATATTTTAGGTTCCGGCCGAGCCCCCTTCGAAAATATTTTCATTGCCAGATGATCCCCTGCTAGAATCTTTTTCGGTGCCGGCCGAGACACCTTTGAAAATATTTTCGGTGCCGGCCAAGCCCCCATCGAAAATATTTTCGGTGCTGGCCGAGCCCCTAACGAAAATAGTATTAGCGCTGGCTGAGCCACCTTCGAAAATATTTTCGGTGCCGGCCGATCTCCCATCGAAAATATTTTAGGTGCCTGCCGAGCCTCGTTAGAAATTTTTTCAGTGCCGGCCAAACCGCCTTCGAAAATATTTTCGGCACTGGCCGATCTCCCTTCGAAAATATTTTAGGTTCCTGCCGAGTAAAAGTCGAAATTTTTTTTGGTGCCAGACGAGCCCCCTTCGGAAATATTTTCGGTGCCGGCCGAGCCCCTGTCGAAAATATTTTCAGTGCTGGCCAAGCCCCCATCGAAAATATTTTCGGTACAGGCCGAGCTCCCATCGAAAATATTTTCGGTTCCGGCTGAGCCCCCTTCGAAAATATTTTTGGTGCCAGCCGAGCCCCTGTTGAAATTTTTTTCAGTGCTGGCCGAGAGCCATTCAAAAATATAGTCGGCGCCGGCCAAGCCACCGTCGAAAATAATTTTGGTGCCAGCCAAGCCCCCGTCGAAAATATATTCGTTGCCAGTCTAGCCCCATTCAAAAATATTTTCGGCGCCGACCAAGCCCCCGAAAATATTTTCAGCGCCGGCCAAACCCATGTCGAAATTTTTTCGTTGCCGGCCGAGCCTCCTTCAAAAATATTTTCTGTGTCGGCCGAGCCCCCATCGAAATTTTTTTCTGGTGCCGGCCGAGCCCCCTTCGAAAATATTTTCAGCAGCAGCCGAGCCCCCGTCAAAAACATTTTTGGTGCTGGCCGAGCTCGCATTGAAAATATTTTAGGAGCCGGCCAACCCCCGTTCGAAACTTTTTTCGGTGCCAGCTGAGACCCCGTCAAAAATATTTTTGGTGCCAGCTGAGCTCCCATCAAAAATATTTTCATTGATGGCTGAGCCCCCATCGAAAATATTTTTGGGACCGGCCGAGCCCCTGTCAAAAATATTTTCTGTGCTGGCCGAGCCCCCGTTGAAAATATTTTTGGTGCCGGCCGAGTCCCCACTGAAATTTTTTTCGGTGCCAACCGAGAGCCCTTCGAAAATATTTTCGGTGCCGTCCGAGCCCAGTTCGAAATTTTTTTCGGTGCCAGCCAAGCCCCCATCGAAAATATTTTCGGTACAGGCCCAGCTCCCATCGAAAATATTTTAGGTTCTGGCTGAGCCCCTCTCGAAAATATTTTCGGTGCCAGATGAGCCCCCGTTGAAATTTTTTTCGGTGCCGGCCGAGACCCCTTCAAAAATATTTTCGGCGCCAGCCGAGCCCCCATTGAAAATATTTTTGGGACCGGCCGAGCTGCCGTCAAAAATATTTTAGGTCCCTGACGAGCCCCGTTCGAAATATTTTTCGGTGCGGGCTGAGCCCCCGTCGAAAATATTTTCGGTGCCAGCCGAACCCCCTTCGAAAATATTTTCGGCGCCTACCGAGCCCCCCTTGAAAATATTTTCGGCGCTGGCCGAGCCCCTGTGGAAAATATTTTCGCTGCCGGCCGAGGTCCCTTTGAAAATATTTTCGGTGCCGGCCGAGCCCCTGTCGAAAATATTTTCGGTGTCGGCAGAGCCCCCGTTGAAAATATTTTCGGTGCCAGCGGATCTCCCATCGAAAATATTTTAAGTGTCGGCCGCGACCGCGTCGAAAATATTTTCGGTTCCGGACTGTAGCGTTCGCTGCATATCAAGGTGCCACGATTAGATCACTGATCACCCCCAGACCAGGGAAAGAGACAGATAACACACACAGTGTGAGCGCCAACTTCCGCCGTTTATTGCGCAGTCAATTCCTTTTATACTAACAAGGGTAGGCGGGATTACAGACACATCATAAGGCTGCGACTAACCCTCTAACTTTCCCTGACATCGTGAGATCTTCCGAACGTCGAACCCTACACCGGCCGAGCCCCGGTCGAAATTTTTTTCAGTACATGCTGAGCTCCCATTGAAAATATTTTAGGTGCTGGCCGAGCCCCTTCGAAATTTTTTTCAGTGCCGACTGATATCCCATCGAAAATATTTTAGCTTCTGGCAAAGCACAAGTCGAAATTTTTTTCGGTGCAGGCCGAGCCCCTGTAGAAAATTTTTTCGGTGCCGGCTGAGCTCCTGTCAAAAATATTTTTGGCTCTGTCCGAGCTCCCGTCGAAAATATATTTGGGACCCGCCAAGGTGCCGTTGAAAATATTTTCGGAGCCGGCCAATCCCCCTTCGAAAATATTTTCAGTCCCGGCTGAGCTACCGTCGAAAATATTTTCGGCGCCGGCCGAGCTCCCGTCGAAAATATTTTCGGTGCCGGCCGAGCCCCCGTTGAAAATATTTTCACCACCGGCCGAGCCCCTGTCGAAAATATTTTTGGGACTGGCCAAGATGCCATCAAAAATATTTTCGGTGCCGGCCGAGCCCCCATTGAAAATATTTTCACCACCGGCCGAGCCCCTGTCAAAAATATTTTTGGGACTGGCCAAGATGCCATCAAAAATATTTTCGATGCTGGCAGAGTCCCCGTCGAAAATATTTTTGGTGCTGGCCGAGCCCCCATCGAAATTTTTTTCGGTGCCGGCCGAGCCCCTGTTGAAAATATTTTCAGCGCTGGTCGAGAGCCCGTCGAAAATATTTTTGGTGCCGGCCGAGCCCCCGTCAAAAATATTTTCGGTACCGGCCGAGCCCCTGTCAAAATTTTTTTCGGTGTCGGTCAAGCCCCCGTCGAATATATTTTCGGCTCTGGCAGAGCTCCCATCGAAAATATTTGTGGGACCCGCCAAGGTGCCGTCGAAAAATATTTTCAGAGCCGGCAGAGCCCCCGTAGAAAATATTTTCGGTTTCGGCCGAGCTCCCTTCGAAACTATTTTCGGTACCGACCAAGCTCCCGTCGAAAATATTTTCGGCGACGGCCGAGACACCTTTGAAAATATTTTCAGCACCGGCCAACCCCGCCTCAAAAATATTTTCTGAGCCGGCTGAGCCCCTGTCGAAAATATTTTCAGCGCCGGATGAGGCCCCGTCGAAAATATTTTCAGCGCCGGATGAGGCCCCATCGAAAATATTTTCGGTGCCTGCCGAGCCCCTGTCGATAATATTTTTGTTGCCGGCAGAGCCCCCATCAAAATTTTTTTCGGTGCCAGCCGAGCCCGCTTCGAAAATATTTTTGGCGCCAGCCGAGCCCCCGTCAAAAATATTTTCGGCGCTGGCCAAGCCCCCTTCGAAAATATTTTCAGCGCCGGCTGAGCCCCCATCGAAAATATTTTCAGTGCCGGCTGAGCCCCCGTCGAAAATATTTTCGGTGCCAGCCGAGCTCACGTCAAAAATATTTTCGGTGCCGGCCGAACTCCCGTCGAAAATATTTTTGGGACCGACCAAGCTGCCATCGAAAACATTTTTGGGACCGGCCAAGCTGACGTCGAAAATAATTTTGGGACCGGCCGAGCTCCCATCGAAAATATTTTCGGTACTGGCCAAGCTCACGTCGAAAATATTTTCGGTGCCGGCCGATCCCCCGTCAAAAATATTTTCGGCACCGCCAATGACCCCGTAGAAAATATTTTCGGTGCCGGCCGAGCCCCAGTCGAAAATATTTTCAGTGCCGGTCGAGGTCCCGTCGAAAATATTTTCGGTGCCGGCCGAGCCCCCGTCGAAAATTTATTTGGTGCTGGCTGACACACCGTTGAAAATATTTTCGGCGGTGGCCGAGTCCTCTTTGAAAATTTTTTCAGTGCTGGCCGAGCTCCCGTCGAAAATTTTTTCGGTGCCAGCCGAGCTCCCATCAAAATTGTTTTCGGTGCCTTCCGAGCTCCAGTCGAAAACATTTTTGGGACCGGCCAACACGCCGTCAAAAATATTTTCTGTGCCGGCCAGGCCCCCGTCGAAAATATTTTCGGGGCTGGCCGAGCTCCCGTCGAAAATATTTTCGCAGCCGGCTGAGCTCCCGTCGAAAATATTTTCTATGTACGCCGAGCAGCCGTCAAAAATATTTTTGGGACTGGCCAAGCCCCCATCAAAAATATTTTCGGTGCCGGCCGAGTCCCCATCTAAAATATTTTCAGCACCGGTTGAGGTACTGTCGAAAATAATTTCGGGGCCGGCCAAGCTCCCGTCGAAAATATTTTCGGTGCCGGCCGAGCTCCCATAGAAACTATTTTCTGTCCCGGCCGAGCTCACGTCGAAAATATTTTCTGTATCGGCCAAGCTGCTGTTGAAAATATTTTTGGGACCAGCCGAGCCCCCGTCGAAAATATTTTCGGCACCGGCCGAGCCTCCGTCAAAAATATTTTCGATGCCGGCCAAGATCCCGTCGAAAATTTCTTCGGTGCCGGCCGGGCCCCCGTCGAAAATAACTTCGGAGCCGACCGAGTACCCGTTGAAAATGTTTTCGGTGCTTGTCGAGCTCCCATCGAAAATATTTTCGATGCCGGCTGAGCCCCCGTCGAAAATATTTTCGGAGCCGGCCGAGCCCCAGTCGAAAATATTTTCCCCGCCGGATGGGCCGCCGTAGAAAATGTTTTTGGTGCCGGCCGAGCTCTCGTCGAAAATATTTTCAGTGCCAGCCGAGCTCCCATCGAAAATATTTTCGGTGCCAGTCGAGGTCCCGTCGAAAATATTTTCGGTGCCGGCCAGGAACTTGTCAAAAATATTTTCGGTGCCTGTCTAGTCCCCATTGAACGAGCTCTCATCAAAAATATTTTTGGTGCCGGCCAAGCTCCCGTCGAAAATATTTTCGGTGCCGGCCGAGCCCCAGTCGAAAATATTTTTGGTGCCGGTCGAGGTCCCGTCGAAAATATTTTCGGTGCCGGCCGAGCCCCCATCGAAAATTTATTTGGTGCTGGCTGACACACCGTTGAAAATATTTTCGGTGCCTGCTGACACACCGTCGAAAATATTTTCGGCACCGTTCGAGGTCCTGTCGAAAATATTTTCAGAGCCGGCCGAGGTCACGTCGAAAATATTTTCTGTATTGGCCTAGCTGCCGTCGAAAATATTTTTGGGACCAGCGAGCCCCCGTCGAAAATATTTTCGGTGCTGGCCGAGCCCCCGTCGAAAATATTTTTGGTGCTTGCCAAGACCCCATCGAAAATATTTTCCGCGCCTGATGGGCCCCCGTCGAAAACTTTTTCGGTGCCAGCCTAGCCGCCGTCAAAAAAATGTTCGGCGGCGGCCCAGTCCTCTTCGAAAATTTTTTCGGTGCCGGCCGAGATCCCTTCGAAAATTATTTTGGTGCCAGCCGAGCTCCCGTCTAAAATATTTTCGGCGCCGGGCGAGCTCCTGTCGAAATTGTTTTCGGTGCCTTCCGAGCTCCAGTCGAAAATATTTTCAGTACCGGCCGAGCTGCCGTTGAAAATATTTTTGGGAGCGGCAACCTCCCATCGAAAATATTTTTGGTGCCGGCTGAGCTCCCGTCGAAAATTTATTCGGTGCCGGCCGAGCTCCCGTCGAAAATATTTTTGGAGCCGGCCGGGCCCCGTCGAAAATATTTTCAGTGCCGGCCGGGAACTTGTCAAAAATATTTTCGGTGCCTGTCTAGTCCCCGTCGAACGAGCTCTCATCAAAAATATTTTCGGCGCCGGGCGAGCTCCCGTCGAAATTGTTTTCGGTGCCTTCCGAGCTCCAGTCAAAAATATTTTTGGGACCGGCCAACACGCCATCAAAAATATTTTCAGTGCTGGTTTGAGACACCTTCGAAAATATTTTCAGTGCCGGCTGATCCCCCATCGAAAATATTTTCGGCACCGTTCGAGGTCCCATTGAAAATATTTTTGGTACCAGCTGAGCTCCTGTTGCAAATATTTTTGGGACCGGCCGAGCCCCCGTCGAAAATATTTGCGATGCCAGGTGGGACCTTGTCGAAAATATTTTCAGTGCCTGACGAGTCCCCATGGAAAATTTTTTTGGTGCCGGGCGAGCCCCCGTCGAAAATATTTTCATTGCCGGCCGGGCCCCCGTCGAAAATATTTTCGATGCCGGCCGAGCTCTCGTCGAATATATTTTCGGTGCCGACCAAGCTCCCGTCGATAATATTTTCGGTGCCAGCCGAGCTCCGATCGAAAATATTTTTGGTGCCAGCCGAGCCCCTGTCGAAACTAATTTCAGCGCCAGCCAAGCCCCCGTCAAAAATATTTTCGGTACCAGCCGAGCCCCCATCGAAAATATTTTCTATGCCGGCTGAGCCCCCGTTGAAAATACTTTCGGTGCCGGCCAAGCCCCCACCAAAAATATTTTCAGTGCCGGCCGAGCCCCCGTTGAAATTTTTTTCGGTGCCGACCGAGCCCCCTTTGAAATTTTTTTCAGTGCCGGCTGAGCCCCCATGGAAAATATTTTCTATGCCGGCCGAGCCCCCATCGAAAATATTTTCGGTGCTGGCCGAGCCCCAGTCGAAAATATTTTCGGAGCCAGCCGAGACCCCATTGAAATTTTTTTGGGACCGGCCACTCTGTAGTCGAAAATATTTTCGGTGCAGGCTGAGCCACCGTCGAAATTTTTTCGGTGCCGTCCGAGCCCCCTTCGAAAATATTTTTGGGACCGGCCACTCTGTAGTCGAAAATATTTTCGGTGCTGGCCGAGCCCCCATCGAAAATATTTTCGGTGCTGGCCAAGCTCCCATCGGAAATATTTTCGTTGCCGGCCGAGCCCCCTTTGAAAATATTTTCGGTGCCGGCCGAGCCCCCGTCAAAAATATTTTTGGTGCCGACCAATCTCCCATCGACAATATTTTTGGCACGGGCCGAGCCCCCGTCGAAAATATTTTCAGTGCTGACCAATCTCACGTCGAAAATATTTTAGGTGCTGACCAAGCTGCGTTCAAAATTTTTTTCAGTGCTGGCCAAGCCCCCGTCGAAAATATTTTCGGCGCCGGCCAAGCCCCCGTCAAAAATATTTTCGGTTCCCGCTGAGCCCCCGTCGAAAATATTTTCTATGCCGGCCGAGCCCCCTTCGAAAATATTTTCGGTGCTGGCCGAGCCCCCGTCGAAATTTTTTTCGGTGCCGACCGAGCCCCCGTCGAAAATATTTTCAGTGCCGGGCAAGCCCCCGTCAAAATATTTTCGGAGCCGGCCAAGACCCCATCGAAATTTTTTTCGGCGCCGGCCGAGCTCCCATCGAAAATATTTTTGGAACCGGCCACTTTGTAGTCGAAAATATTTTCGGTGCCAGCCGAGCCCCCTTCGAAAATATTTTCAGCGCCAGCCGAGTCCCTGTCAAAAATATTTTCGGCGCCGGCCGAGCCGCCTTCAAAAATATTTTCAGTGCTGGCCGAGCCCCTCTCAAAATTTTTTTCGGTGCTGGCCAAGCCCCCTTCGATTTTTTTTTCAGTGCCGGCCGACTCCCCGTTGAAAATATTTTCGGCACCGGCCGAGCCTCCGTCAAAATATTTTCAGTGCCAGCCGAGCCCCCGTCAAAATGTTTTTTCGATGCCGGCCGAACCCCCTTCGAAAATATTTTCTATGACAGCCGAGCCCCCTTCGAAAATATTTTCAGAGCCAGCCGAGACCCCATCGAAATTTTTTTTGGTGCCGGCCGAGCCTCCTTCGAAAATATTTTCAGTGCCGGCCGAGCCCCCGTCAAAATTTTTTTTGGTGCCGGCCAAGCCCCCATCAAAAATATTTTCGGCACCGACCGAGCTCCCATCGAAAATATTTTTGCGACTGGCCACTCTGTAGTCAAAAATATTTTCGGTGCCGGCCGAGCCACCGTCGAAAATATTTTCGGTGCCGGCTGAGCCACCATCGAAAATAGTTTCGGTGCCGGCCGAGCCCCCGTCAAAATTAATTTTGGTGCCGGCCGAGCCCCAGTTGAAAATTTTTTCAGTGCTGGCCGAGCCCTCGCTGAATTTTTTTTCGGTGCTGGCCGAGTCCCCTTTGAAAATATTTTCGGCACCGGCTGAGCTCCCGTTGAAATTTTTTTCCGTCCGGGCGGGGCGCCCTTCAAAAATATTTCCGGTGCTGTCCGAGCTCCCGTCGAAAATATTTTCGGTGCTTGGACGAGCCCCCGTCAAAAATATTTTTGGCACTGGCCAAGCCCCGGTTGAAAATATTTTTGGTGCCGGCCGAGACACCGACGAAATTTTTTTTGGCTCCGGCCGAGCCCAGGTCGAAAACTTTTTCGGGGCCAGCCGAGCCGCAGTTGAAAATTTTTTTGGGACTGGCCAAGCTGCTGTCAAAAATATTTTCGGCACCGGCCGAGACACCGTCGAAAATATTTTTAGGTCCGGCCAATCTGTAGTTGAAAATATTTTCGGTGCCAGCCGAACACCGTTGAAAATTTTTTCAGTGCTGGCCGAGCCACCGACGAAATCTTTTTCAGTGCCGGCCGAGCCCCCTTCGAAAATATTATTGGCATCGGCCGAGCTCCCATTGAAAATATTTTTGGGACCGGCCACTCTGTTGTCGAAAATAATTTCGGTGCCGGCCGAACCCTGTTGAAAATATTTTCGGTGCTGGCCGAGCCACCATCGAATATATTTTCGGTGCTGGACAAGCCCCCGTCGAAAATATTTTTGGCACCGGCCAAGCTCCCATCGAAAATATTTTTGGGACCGGCCACTCTGTAGTCGAAAATATTTTTGGTGCTGGCCGAACCCCGTCGAAAATATTTTCGGTGCTGGCCGAGCCCTCGCTCAATTTTTTTCGGTGCCGGTCGAGCCCCCTTCGAAAATATTTTCGGTGCCGGACAAGCCCCCGTCGAAATTTTTTTCAGTGCCGTCCGAGCCCCCTTCGAAAATATGTTCGGCACCAGCCGACCTCCGGTTGAAAATATTTTCGGTGCTGGCCAAGCCCTCTTCGAAATTTTTTTCAGTGCGGGCCGAGCCCCCTTCAAAAATATCTTCAGAGCTGGCCGAACCCCCATCGAAATTTTTTTCGGTGCCGGCCAAGCCCCCTTCGAAAATATTTTTGGTGCCGGCCGAGCCCCCGTCGATAATATTTTTGATGCCGTCTGAGCCCCTGTCGAAAATATTTTTGGCTCCAGCCGAGCTCCCGTCGAAAATATTTTTGGTGCCGGCCAAGCCCCCTTCGAAAATATTTTCGGTACGGACCGAGCTCACATTGAAAATAATTTTGGGACCGGCTAAGCTGCCGTCGAAAATATTTTCGGTGCCGGCCAAACTCCCGTCGAAAATATTTTTGGGACCAGCTGAGCCGCCGTCAAAAGTATTTTCGGTCCCGGCCGAGCCCCCGTCGAAAATATTTTCAGTGCCGGCCGAGCCCCCATCAAAAATATTTTTGGTGCCAACCGAGTTCCCTTTGAAAATATTTTCGGGACCATCCGAGTCCCTGTAAAAATTTTTTCAGGGCCGGCTGAACCAACTCAAAATGTTTTTCATAGCCGGCCGAGGCCCCATTGAAAATATTTTTGGTGCCAGCCGAGCCCCCATCGAAAATATTTTTGGGGCTGACCGAGCCCCTGTCGAAAAAATATTTTCAGTGCCGGCCGAGCCCCCGACGAAAATATTTTTGGTGCTGGCCAAGCCCCTGTCAAAAATAATTTTAGTGCTGGCCGAGCCCCCGTCGAAAATATTCTCGGTGCCGGCCGAGCCCCGTTCGAAAATATTTTCGGGACGGGACAAGCCCCTGTCAAAAATATTTTCGGTGCCAGACAAGCCCCCTTCGAAAATATTTTCAGGACCAACTGAGACCCCGTCAAAAATATTATCGGGGCCGGCCGAGACCCCATCGAAATTTTTTTTGGCTCCGGCCGAGCCCAGGTCGAAAATTTTTTCAGGGCCAGCCGAGCCGCAGTCGAAAATTTTTTTGGTGTTGGCCGAGCCCCCTTTGAATATATTATCTGTACCAGCCGAGCCCTCATCGAAAATTTTTTCATTGCTGACCGAGATGCCGTCAAAAATTTTTTCGTGCCGGCTGAGCCGTCGTCGAAAATTTTTTCGGTGCCGGCCGAGCCCCCGTCGAAATTTTTTCGGTGCTGGCCGAGCCCCCATTGAAAATATTTTCTGTACGGGCCGAGCCCCCGTCGAAAATATTTTTGGGACCGGCCAAGCTGCCATCAAAAATATTTTCGGAACCGGCCGAGCTCACGTCGAAAAAGTTTTTGGGACCGGCCAAGCGGTGGTCGAAAATATTTTCTGCGTCAGCTGAGCCCCGGTCAAAAATATGTTCGGTCCCAGCCGAGCCCCCTTCAAAAATATTTTCGGTGCCGGCCGAGCTCCCGTCAAAAATATTTTCGGGTCTGTCCAAGCCCCCATCGAAACTATTTTCGGTGCCGGCCAAGCCCCCGTCGGAAATATTTTCGAAGCCGGCCGAGCCCCCATCGAAAATATTTTTGGCACTGGCTGAGCTCCAGTCGGAAATATTTTCGGTGCCAGCCAAGTCCCCATCAAAAACTTTTTCCAGGCCGGCCAAGGCCCCGTCGAAAGTATTTTCGGTGCTGGCCGAGCCATCGTCTAAAGTTTTTTCCGGGCTGGCCAAGCCCCCATCAAAAATATATTTGGCACTGTACGAGCCCCCGTCAAAAATTTTTTCGGGGCTGGCCAAGCTCCTGTCAAAAATATTTTCAGTGCTGGCTGAGCCCCCATCGAAAATTTTTCAGTGCCAGCCGAAACCCCGTTGAAAATTTTTTCGGGCGGGCCGAGCCCCCATTGAAAATATTTTCGGCGCTGGCAGAGCCCCCATCAAAGATATTTTTGGGGCCAGCCGAGACGCCTGTCGAAAAATTTTTTGGGGCTGGCCTAGCCCCCTTGAAGATGTTTTTGGTGCTGGCTGAGCCCCCGTCATAAATTATTTTGGGGCTGGCCGAGCCCCCGTCGAATATATTTTCCATGCCAGCTGAGCCCCCATTGAAAATATTTTCGGCGCCGGCCGAGCCCTCATCGAGAAATTTTTCGGTATTGGCCGAGCCCCAGTCAAAAGTTTTTTCCAGGCCGGACAAGCCTCCGTCGGAAATTCTTTCAGGGACAGCCGAGCCCCGGTCGAAAATATTTTCGGTGCCGGCCGAGCCCCCGTCGAAAATATTTTCGGGGCCAGCCAAGCCCCATGTCGAAAATTTTTTCGGGGCCGCCTGAGCCCCCATTGAAAATTTTTCCAGGGCCAGCCAAGCCCCCATCAAAAATTTTTTCGGCGCCAGCCGAGCCCCCTTCGAAAATATTTTCAGTGCTGGACGAGCTCCCATCGAAAATATTTTTGGGGTCCACCCGAGCCCCCGTCAAAAAATTTTTTCAGCGCCGTCCGAGCACCTGGCGAAAATATTTTCGATGCCATCTGAGCCCCTGTCATATGTTTTTTCAGGGCAGTACGAGCGCCCGTCGAATATTTTTTCGGTGCTGACCGAGCCCCCATCGAAAATACTTTCAGTGCTGGACGAGCCACCGTCAAAAATTTTTTCGGTGCCAGCTGAGCCCCCGTCGAAAATATTTTCAGCGCCAGCTGAGCCCCCATCGAAAATAATTTCCGTGCCGGACGATCCCCTGTTAAAAATTTTTTCGGGGCCGGCCGAGCCTCCGTCGGAAATCTTTTCACAGCCGGCCAGACCCCATCGAAAATTTTTTTGGTGCCGGACGAACCCTCATCAAAAATATTTTCGGTGCCAGCCGACCCCCCTCAAAATGTTTTTTGGGGCCATCCGAGCCCCCGTCGAAAATATTTTTAGTGCCAGCCGAGCCCGTGTCGATAATTTTTCGGGGCCGGCCAAGCCCCCTTCGAAAATATTTTCAGTGCTGGCCATGCCCCCGTCAAAAATTTTTTCGGGTCCGGCCGAGTGTGATGGGTTGACCCTGGCTGGATGCCAGGTGCCCACCAAAGCCGTTCTATCACTCCCCCATCCTCAGCTGGACAGGGGAGAGAAAAATACAACAAAAAGCTTGCGGGTCGAGATAAGGACAGGAGAGATCATTCACTAATTACCGTCACGGGCAAAACAGACTCAGCTTGGGGAAAATTAACTCAATTTATTACAAATCAACCAGAGTAAGATAATGAGAAATAAAACCAAATCTCAGAACACCTTCCCTCCACCCCTCCCTTCTTCCTGGACACAACTTCACTCCCGGATTCTCTACCAACCCCCGCCCCCAGTGGCAAGGGGAATGGGGTTTACGGTCAGTTCATCACATGTTATTTTCTGCTGCTTCATCCTCCTCGGGGGGAGGACTCATCACACTCTTCCCCTGCTCCTGTGTGGGGTCCCACCCGCAGGAGACAGTCCTCCATGAACTTCTCCAAAATGGGCCATTCCCACGGGCTGCAGTTCTTCATGAACTGCTCCAGCATGGGTCCTTTCCACGACATGCAGTCCTTCAGGAGCACACTGCTCCAGCGTGGGTCCCCCACAGGGTCACAGCCTCCTTCAGGCACCCACCTGCTCCAGCGTGGGGTCCTCCACGGGCTGCAGGTGGAGATCTGCTCCCCCGTGGACCTCCATGGGCTGCAGGGGGACAGCCTGCCTCACCATGGTCTTCACCATGGGCTGCAGGGGAATCTCTGCTCCTGTGCCTGGAGCATCTCCTCCCCTCCTTCTTCACTGACCTGGCTGTCTGCAGGGTTGTTTCTCTTACATGTTCTCACTCCTCTCTCTGGCTGCCGTTTCTGTCTGTCCCAGCAACTTTTTTTTTCCTTCTTAAATATGTTATCACAGAGGTGCTGCCTTGGCCGGTGGCAGGTCCGTCTTAGAGCCGACTGATATTGGCTCTGTCGGACACAGGGGAAGCTTCCAGCAGCTTCTCACAGAAGCCACCCCTGTAACCCCTCCCCGCTACCAAAACCTTGCCACACAAAGCCAATACACCCCCCCCTTTGAGACTATGAGATCTCTTCATATGAGTCTCATAACTCTCACTACTTCATTTTATCGTTATATATGCTCTAGCCATGGCTTGTAAAACCAGTCTCTTGATAGAACTTAAAAACACAAAGTATGATTGTAATAATGACAACAGTGGTCGAAGTTTAGATTAGGTTTGCCAGCCATCCAGTAAGGGAGGATCCTGTTCCATGTAATATTTTATTTAACCACCCTATTTCCATTGTTGTTCTTCTTCTTTCTTAGAAAAACTTTTTTCTAAGTCCGAAGGTAATATTCCCCAATTTAAAGGATTGTCTGCCAACTCAGATGGAGGGAGACAAGTGGTTACACTAACATTCTGGATTTGCCCAAAGGACTGGATAAGCTGTAAAACCAAATTCTCTTGACCTACTGCTAGTACCAAATGGGATATTATAATATTCAGGTTCTTCATTCTCTCAAAGTTCAATGGTCTCAGATTAGCTGAAATTTGAGTTTCCCAGTCTATGGCTGTCCGCTTTCCCTGATCTGGTTCTGGTGCTCTTTTCACTCGCGTGTAATGAATCCAGGAGTCCATTCCTTCTACTTTGGCTGCAGTACAGGTTTTCAATAACATGGTGTAAGGTCCTTTCCGCCTTTATCCAAGAGGAGAGAGACCTTCTGATTTAGATACCTGTGTAGTGAAGATAAAGTATGCAAAAGAGAAATCAAATACTCATTAACATCAGCCTGAGCTTTTATATGCATTTGGTCTCCTGTGATGTTAGAAACATTCATGGGATATGCTTTCCCATAAATGACCTTAAAACGACGTACTTTCTCTTTGACCCTAGGAGTTACTCGAATTGGTAAAAGAGCTATAGGTAAAATTTCTACCCATTTAAGGTGTGTTTTCTTGACATAGTTGTCAAGAAAATTGTGAAAATTGTGAAATTGTGGCCTCCAAGGGGTGTGTAATTCCCACTTAATCTGTAAAAATTTAGAAATCCCTTGCATGACTTCTGCAATGAAATGAGGCCCATTATTAGAGGAGATTCCTTCTGGAATACCAAATTGGGGTATTATTTCCTTCAATAAGATTCTAATTACCTCTCTAGCTCTTTGTTGGTATGGCAAGGGAAAGCCTCTGGCCAGCCAGAAAAGGTATCTACCAATATCAATAAATATTTATATCGGTTATACCTAGGTAGCTCTGAAAAATCTATTTGCCAGTATTCCCCAGGAGTTATTCCTTGTTTCACAATTCCTCCTATAACTTTTTTCCTAATTTTTGGATTATTAGCACAGCAGATGGTACACTTTTTTTACTACCATGTCTGCTACCCTTTGTATCTTTGGTCCAAAAAAATTTCTTTTTGCAGTTATTGTCAATGCGTCTTCTCCTGGATGCATCTCCTGAGGTAATCTCTTGAGCAAAGTTTCCATCATTCTTTCAGGAATCAATAATGGCGTTAACAGTGTTATCCACCAACCTTGTCCATTTCTGGAGCAGTCTGTCTGTTCTGCTAATTAATCTTCCTTCTCAGTATATTTTGGTGGTGGTAATTCTAAACGAGGCCATGGAATCAAAGCTTCTTCAAATTTTGGCTCCTTTAGAGCTGCCTTTTTAGCAAGACAATCAGCCTTCCAATTTCCTTTTATAATTTCACTATTTCCTTTTTGGTGGGCTTTGCAATGCATTATTGCAACCTTTGGTAAGAGAACCGCTTGCAGCAGTCTCATAACTTCAGTCCCATATTTTATTGAAGTTCCCTGTGAGTTTAACAGTCCTCTTTCCTTCCAAATTGCTTCCAAATTGCATGCACCACCCCAAATGCATATTCAGAATCTGTGTGTATATATATATTTACTCTTTTTCCATGACTTAGTTCTAGAGCTTGCATCAATGCTATTAATTCAGCCCTTTGAGCGGATGTGTTGCTAGGCAGTGCCTTAGTCTCTAGTGGTTGGGCATTTGTTACCACTGTGTATCCAGCTCTTCGTTTTCCTTCCAGCATAGAGCTGCTGCCATCAGTGAAGAGCTCTACTTCTGCATCAGGCAGGGGTTCATCCTGTAGGTGTGGTCTGCTGGAATACACTTGTTCAGTCCATCTGTGAGCATGGTCGGCGCGTGACTGCTGGATTATGACAATATGCCACATGTACAAAGCCCATGAACCAATAGACAGGGTGGCTATGGCTCATGCAGCGTGCCTGGCCAGCGAGCACATGTGTCATAGGCTCCCTATGTTGCAACTGAGGAGTGTTTTGGCACTCACTGGCCATGTGTGCCAAAACCCATTCCTCTGCAAATGTGTAAATACTGGGATTTTTCCAAAGAGCATGGGGCTGGTGTACGGCGAGGCCACCATTGCCTCTGTGGGGACGCCCACGTAAAGCCAGCACCTACTGATCGCTGGGCTGAGCTCATGGCACAAGACAGCACAAGAATGTACGGATGGTCCATCTTCCTCACAGTCCTCGAGCTGGTACCTTAATTTGCTTTACAAGATACCCTTAGCATAATGCATGTCTGTAGTTAATAAATGCTTGCTTTTCCCCTTATAGTCAGTGTGTGTGTTCGCCTTCTCGGGAATCTGCAAAACCACCCTAAAACAGTAACCTTGTTTTATGGAATGAAATTTTTTTAATGAAATCTATCAGGAAATGTGTAACTTTGTTCCCCAGCTTTATGGGAACCAGGGGATCGGCTGGGGAAATCTCAGTATTCTCCCCAGTCCCCTTTACTCAGTATCAGATGTCCCTAGCATAATTAGGTTAGTATTTGATAATTAGGTTAGTATTTGATACTGGCCCCATTTTCCTTGAGGATTCAGCAAATAATTTTTCTTTCTGTGGGCATTGTGTCCACATTTTCTTGATAGGACCCCACTGATTGCTTCCAGTTGAATAGATCTGAGGTCGTGAACGGGACATGTACAAATACTGGCTGTCCCTATTGCCCTTCTCAAGGGAGCTTGTATAATGGGATGCTGTCCCCTCATTCTCCCTGAGATTGGGCTAAAATTCTCACTCCCTGCTCTTGAGCTGGAAGTGGGCTGGTCTTCCTAACAACAAATTTAATTTTTCGAGCAATTTTCTATTCTTCTCCCTTTCAGAATTTAATTCATCTTTCAAAAATGTCTTTTCAACCTCCAACTGTCCATTATGAACACTGAAGGCCGCACTTATTTTCCATCCTGCCTCTAAAGCAGTTTTGGTCACTTCAGTTTCTAGTGCACTAAATTTTGTAGCTTCAATGAGATCGGCTGCACCCATTATCTTTGCCGTATCAGATTTCAGTGCCTCCTCCTGTGCACAAGTTAGACATGCTCCACAAATAGTGCACAGGATACCTTTCCCTTTCCCTTTTTGGGGGTTTTGTTGTTGGTGGTGGTTTTTGTTCCTTCTTCCTCGGGCAACTGAATAGTGGCTGGATTGAGACTCAGGGCATACTATTTGTTAAGGGATTCCAAGGTTCAATTCAGGTTTTGGTTCTTTGAATGGTGCAGCCACCGCCCTGTTTAGTTTAGGGCTTATCAGACAACCCAGGGCTAAGCTGTCTACACAGCTCCCCGTGAGTGAGTCGTCTCTGCAAAGAGACAGAGCCTCAAGGCAACCCAAGGCTGGGTCGCTTTTGTAACCCCCCATGAGTCGCCTGTGTGCACTAGACATGGTGAAACTTGTTTGGGAGCTATGAGCCGGACAATCCATACAATCCACCCCGTGACCTGAGTCACAATTCAACCACATGTATGTCCTCCTTGACCGATGTATTGGTATAAGTTGTGTCTGTCTGCTTTGGTAGAGTTATGTATTCCTCAGTTTCTGAGTGAACCCTTACCTGAGAGATAGATCTTACAATCATTCTTTTAGCACAACTAATGGCAATGCATACTACAATAACAGAAAGGATAATCACTACTATCCTGCGATTTCCTTTTCTCATCCCTTCCTTCTACATTTACCAGATTCCCCTCTGGGACCAATATCTGCACATCTTCAGCCTCCCCACCGTCCTTAACACACTGCCTTTTACATTCTTTTCCAATACAACAATTCTTTTTCTTTCCCTTTCCATTAATACTTCCTGCTAATACATTCCATAAGCATCATCCATCAACAATCTATGTTTTTACAGTTTTCATGATCACATCTTAGAAAACAAATCAACATACGCAACTTCACCCCATTTATCATCTTTCTACAAAAAAACATCAATTGTAAAATAGTGTTATAATTCAGCAATCCATTCTCTGGCCATTTTCTCCATCCTCCAATTCATACATCAACCACCATTGTGCACAATAAGCTTTTAATTTATCCTTCTTTAGGGGATCCTCTCCAAACTTTTTCCAATTTTTCAGGATGGATCCTAAGGGAGAACAAAGGGGAGTCTCCTGGGAAGTGGCATTGCCCATATCTGTACCGATTCTAAACCAGAGTTCTGTACAGCAAAGGAGGGATGTCTCCCTTCATTACAGAAACAATGTGTAGAAACGAATCCAGTGTTTCATACACCAAAATGAGGGACGTCTCCCTTTGTTACAAATCAATGTGTAGGAAGGAAATTATGCTCCTGCTGCATAACTTTCCTGATGCATCTTACAGAGAGCCCAAACAGGACAAAATGTCCCCAAATGCTTGCTACTCCCCCAAAGACTTTTCCTTCTTCCCTTATTTATCTATCAGAAAATATCTCTTTTCCAACAGCGTTGCACCATTGTGCACTTACTGCCTGACTGCAGGAGAGGAGCCAATGGAGTCCCCGATCAACGGGTTGATGCGCACTGGAGTCCACTCAGTTCTCTCCCCATCGGGTGCGGCAAGACTGTTAGCAAAAAAGCCAGTCAAAGAAACTCTCTAAGACTCAATTTTGGAGTTTTAGAAAGCAGGCATTCTTTATTGCAGCGCTGGGTGCATGGGGGATCGCTCCACCTAGCTTGCACACCATTACCTACAGCAAGCAAAATTTATATTGTTCCAGTCATATACAAATTCCTATTATCATTTACATAGTGCCCGCCCTTTGGTCATGCGCAGGGCGGGTCATCTCTTTTTCCTAGTTAGCTGGCCTTGGCAAGTTTTCATTACAAAAATTCAGCAGAACTCAAAAGCTTATCATCAAGGCCCAAGACTTCTTCTCTGTTGACGCATATCAGGCCCAAGGCCTCCTGTCTGTTGGTGACTTTAGCACATACCATTGACAAAGCTCAAGGTTTTCTTATCTAATTAGTACATACCAAAATTTCAAAGTTATTCAAGCAAGCAAACATTCGTCACTGCAGCAATACAGTGAAGTTTTCCAGTGATAAAGTGAAGTTTTCCTTCTCATGCCTTTATTCAAGGCATCAACTCCCCCCCTTTTATTGAGACTTTGGACCTACAAATCCAAAGCCTCAATACCCAATCTTAATTTTCATGTACACTTGGTTATAACAGCTACAGCACTGAATCCTTATACAGGCTAAGATGCACACACAGATTACAATTATTGCAATAATGAATAGATTTTTCAACCAAATCCAATTAGGTAGCCATGAGGTAAGTTTGTGCCATAACTCCTCAAATCCCCAGGACGTATTGTCCTTCGTAACCTGATGTAAGATCTTTGTTTGTTTCCAAATCTCTGCTAGATGAGTAGAAATTCTGCCACTTTGATCTATGTATGTACAGCAGCTCGTATTAACAATTGTACAACCTCCCTGTGAAGCCAGTAGTAAGTCAAGAGCCATTCGATTCTGCATTACTACATGAGACAAACTTAGATATTTCAATTTGTAATGCCTGTATGGCACCGGCGGTTCTGTTTTCAATGTCCTCTATAACAGGTGATGTATTTACTATTGCCTTTTCCAATTCACTAACTCCAATTCAAGGGATAAACCATCTGGCAAAACTATGGAATCCTGAGGAATGATCTATAATGGGATTATGAACCCTCCTGGTTTGTTTGAGAAAAGTTTTTACCCATCCGCTCTGTTCATGCAATCTGTCAATTATTGTTATATTGGGGACTATGGCTCCTAATGGGCATGCTCCTTGCCAATTGGGAGGTAGTACTTTTCGAGCGCGTGTTCCGCATAACCAATACCAACCGCTTCCTTCTGGGACTTGGAGGCCAAAGTGATTTGATGTGTCCGTATGACTTAGTGCGGGCCTCCAATACGATCTGGTCCTGGTACATCCTGGGAAACATCCTACAAAACTTTTGTCATTTCGTCTAGCAGTGTAATCATCACACCCATCTTCTCCAGACTTAAGGGTGTAGGAGCTTAGAGAGTCATTACCTGGCCCATATAAGCATACAGTGGAATTCAAGTTATCTTTTGTGATGGTAACTTGTAACCTTCCTTCTTGTCTTTTTCCAGAGAGGCTTGGCCACCATGCATTGTCTGGATGTCCTTTACCATATTGTGGATTGTTAAATAATGATACATTTATTGGCAGTGGCAATCCTATCAAGGGTAGGACTTAGCTTTGTCCAGAGGCTGGCATTTGGATAGAAATCCAACAATCACTTTTGTGGAGTATTTGAGCTATATTCTGTGTTAAGATTAAATGGAGGTTCTGATCCCAAGATGGTATCTGGCACACTTGACTCATTGCTACTGTAATTGTTACAAAGAAATCATAAAAATCAGTCATAACTTTTTCAATTTCCGTTTAAGGGGAGACTCTTGTTCACCTGTCCATGAGGTTGGAGCCCTTTTAATCTTGGAATAATGAATCCACGGGCCTTTCCCTTGGACCTTGACAGCTGTGTAAGTTGTCAAGAGTAATTGGAATGGTCCTTTCCACTTTTCAGTTAGCAGCTCCAAATTCCACAACCTGATGTAGACCAAGTTTCCAGGTTGAAATGGATGGGCTGGTGTATCCAGTTCCAAGGGCCTGCTTGTTGTCACGTACTTTTGCAATTCCTGTAAAGTCTTTCCCAAGGACATTAAGTAATTTTTCAAGTCCATTTCCCCTTTAATGTGAATTGTTCCTGGTATATGTGGGGCCTGGTAAGGCCTTCCATAAAGCAACTTGCAAGGGCTCAAGCTGTTTTTACCACGAGGTTGTATTCTAATTCTTAACAGCGCTAAAGGTAGCGCTTGTATCCAAGTCATTGATGCTTCCTGACATATTTTCCTGATCTGCAGTTTAAGTGTATAGTTCATTCTTTCTACTTTTCCACTTCATTGTGGCCTATAAGGGGTACGGAGACCTCATGTTATGGCTAAGTTTTTACTCAACTGTTTTGTAACTTCAGCAACAAAATGTGGTCCTCTGTCTGAGGACATTCCTAAAGGGATACTGAACCTCGGGATAATTTCTTTCAACAAGATTTTAGTTACTTCTCTAGCTCTGTTGGTGTGACAGGGAAAAGCTTCTGGCCATCCAGTAAAAGTATCAACTAGAAGAACAATGTATCTATATCCCCCTTTTCTAGGCAGTTCTGTAAAATCAATTTGCCAATAGTCTCCTGGGGAATTTCCTCCCTTTGTAACCCCCAAAATTATTTTATTACTGGTATTTGGGTTATTTTTACAACAAATTTCACATTTTTCCATGATAGATCGGATAATTTCTGTCATTGCTCGGCTTATAACTATCTTTTGAAGATGTTTTACTAAATTTTCAGTTCCCCAATGTTCTTTATTATGTTCTCGTTTAGCAATTTCTCTCATTAATGAGGGCGGGATTATTATTTGCCCTGTGGGTGTGACAGCCCACCCATCTGTTTGTTCTTGTGCCTGTAAGGCCTTTATTAAGTTAGCATCTTTACTATCATATTTAGGTGGTGTTTCCAGTAAAGTTATTTATTTTTCTGGTAATAATGCCATGATGCCTGTTTCTGCAGCCTCTTTGGCAGCTTCATGTGCCAATTGATTACCTATTTCTGGTGGTTTTTTTCCTGTTTGGTGGGCTTTGCAATGCATTATTGCTACCACCATTGGCTTTTGAATGCTCTGTAATGTAGCGTTCGCTGCATATCAAGGTGCCACGATTAGATCACTGGTCAACCCCAGACCAGGGAAAGAGACAGATAACACACACAGTGTGAGCGCCAACTTCCGCCTTTTATTGCGCAGTCAATTCCTTTTATACTAACAAGGGTAGGCAGGATTACAGACACATCATAAGGCTGCGACTAACCCTCTAACTTTCCGTGACATCGCGAGATCTTCCGAATGCTGAACCCTACATCTCTCCCCTCCTTATGATGAGTTGGCTTCTATTGTTATGAACAATTCCACACAAAGAAACGACTATGTAAAGTACTATGAGTATAAACATATCTCTACAACTAAGTTGAAACACTCTGTCTTAAACACCCATAAATGTCCCATTTACCCTGCAGAGCAAAGAGCTCCTTTATAGAAATTCACACAGGAGGTAGATTGAAAGTTAAGGCTTGGAAAGAGTTACTTCTATTACTCTATAAAGTTTATCGTTGGTGCGCTGATGTTAAGGCTTAATATCTGAGGCACCTGGATTCCTGGCTGCAAGCTCTGACAGCCGGATCCCATAAAGGCACGTATTGATGGACTCTGAGAGGGACGTCATCCAGATACACATCAGGGTCCCCCAGTTGGCTTTGCATCCACTGCCAGAAATTTGTAGCAGATACCCAAGATGTCACAAGCCAGGAAAGGATGACAGCAATCTGTAAGGAAAAACACTCAAACACTACGAGGTTAAAGCAGGACGAACCATACGACTAGGAACCCATTTCAGTAGCCCTTCAGGTGTCTGTACACAGGCATACCCTCGCCCGAGACAACGCAACTCAAACGGCCCTTCCCACTGGCATGTCTGAAGGTCACGCATGCGGACCAACGGGTAAGGACCTTTCTCTTCCGTGCTCGTAAAATGTCGTTGCGCCGCCGTCTCTTCCAAGTCCCCTCGAACTGTCTGATTTAATGAAGTTAACGCAGTTAACAGAAGACGCTGTGTACGGAGAGCAGGTGTGTTATCTTGTAACCAGGAGGGCTCCTCCTGCTCCCCCTCCCTAAGCCGATCGAGTAAGGCCTTTAAAGTTCGATGTGCTCGTTCTACAATGGCCTGGTCGGTGCTATTATAAGGGATGCCATTTTTACTTAACAAGCTGGACAAGGTAAAATTATTACAATAACTAAAATCACAATAACTACAATAATGCCCATAATTCTTTGAGCCAACCCATTACCCCTAATGACCCAGACCATGAGGACTATGAAGAAGATGAACCATCCATACATTCTTGTGCCAACTTGCTCCACGAACTCAGCCCAGCAATCGGTAGGTGCCAGCTTTCCGTGGGCGTCCCCACAGAGGCAACAATGGCCTCACCGTACACCAGCCCGATGCTCTTCGGAAAATCCCGGTATCTATACATTTGCAGAGGAACGGGTTTTAGCACACGTGGCCAGCGGGTGCCAAAAGTCCGCCTCGGTTGCAATCTATGACGCATGCGCTTGCTGGCCAGGCATGCTGCACAAGTCATAGCCATCTTGTCTATTGGTTCGTGGGCTTTATGATGCGGTTGCGGTGCACAGAGAATCTTGACCTGTTATGTTAACCAAGGTGACCTATACATTAGTTTTTGACTGAGGTGGTATTCGTATTGCCACACCATCTATGATGCTCCAGATGATGATGGTCGTACAGATCGAACAGGAGTCCGTCGTGGTCCTGCATCTGTGGAAACACAATCAACCTCGTTCCCAGGTTATTAATGGAAATAGACCTTACCCCTAATTTTGGCTTTAACTAACTTTTACATTTACCCCACACTATCTTCCCGTAATCACACTATGTTTAATCAAATTATGCTTAACACACTTTTTACCTAAAGCAAGTTCTATATACAATAAGGCACACTGTTCTAAAACCCTCTGAAGGACTCAATGTCCGCTAGTCCTCTAAAGTGTAATACTCTATTAGTCAGAATCTGTCGGATCAGTGGCTCCAGCACCCGCCGGTGCCGTGCCAGTTGCCATTGGGACAAAGTCTTTAATTTCTCAAGGACTTTCCAGTGAAACGCCTCCCATCCCTTTTTTTTACTCTCCTCCAATGCCTCTCCCTCTCGTCTGCAGAGGCTACTGCAGGCGGCTCCGCGTCTATCGCGGGCGCGGTTGGTTTCACCGCCTCTGGCTCCGAGAGGCGGGATGGATGAAAGGGCGGGGGCGGGGGGGCGGATGGTTCTGCCCGGGGCCGGCCGCGGCCGCGCCTGGCGGCGGCCATTCCATGGCCGGCTGGCACGCGCCGCTGCAAGGCGGCGGAGGGGGGGGGCGGAAAAGGAGGAGCCGAGGGAGGGGCCGGAGGGGGCGCAGCTGACGGCTCAGCAGGCACAGGCTCAGGCAAAGGCTCAGGAGGCTCCGTCCGCTCTCCCGGCAAGGGCGCCTGATTTCCCCCGCGGGGGGGTGTTTCCTCCTCTGCCACAGTCTCCAACCCCCGCTGCCTCCCCGTTATCCCCTCCGCGGGTGGCCGTTCCTCCCACTCTCTCAACTGACGGTATAAATCTCCCTTAACATCCCCGCCTGGATCCCAGTCCAAGAGGCACTCCCCCAAGTCCTTCCGAACCTCCCGCCGTAACTCCTCCCATGGACGCCGCAGAGGGGGCTCGTCCGTCCCCGCTGGTGCCGTCCCTACAGGAAGAACCTCCGTCTCTGTCGTACTCTCCGTGTCCACGCTCTCAGTCGGAGATGGACCGCTCTGTGAGCCCCGCTCCACAGCCGCCCACTCCGTCCGAGTCTGACTCACTGTCCCTGGGGGCACTGCCCCCCCTTGGTTTTGAGGCGGCGCTTCATCCGCAAACAAAACAGCTCGCGCCGCCGACCAGCGCTCCCCAGCTCTCCGTCCTGCCGTAACCACCTCCTCCACTCTCCCCCACGCTTGTAATCGTTCCGCAGCTCCGCGCTCACCCGCAAGCGCCGACTGCAGCAACAGCTCCCGAATCTCTCCCCAATTTGGGGGACTTAATACTTCTCTGGGAGAGCCCATCCCTCCCCAGCGCAGCACCCATTGGATGCATTCGCCCGTGGGGCCCCTCCTAACCGTTCCGCGGGCACCCACATCATCAGCCAACACTTTCAACACCTTAATCACTTGCGCAAGTCCCATCGTCGCCTAGGCAACCGATCACACCGGGGTCACCATTATGTAGCGTTCGCTGCATATCAAGGTGCCACAGTTGGATCACTGGTCAACCCCAGACCAGGGAAAGAGACAGATAACACACACAGTGTGAGCGCCAACTTCCGCCTTTTATTGCGCAGTCAATTCCTTTTATACTAACAAGGGTAGGCAGGATTACAGACACATCATAAGGCTGCGACTTAGCCTCTAACTTTCCGTGACATCGCAAGATCTTCCGAACGCTGAACCCTACACTGTAATAGTTCTTGTATTTGTGCAGCACGCTTGATTTCAGTTCCTTGTGCTGATAGTAGTCTTCTCTCTTTCCAGATGGCTCCATGGGCATGTACAACTCCAAAAGGATACTTAGACTCTGTCCAGATATTAACCTTTCTCCCTTTACTCAGTTCCAATGCTTGAGTTAAGGCTATTAGTTCTGCCTTTCGGGCTGATGTTTTGGGAGATACGGCTCGTGCCTCTACTATGCCATCTAAGGTCGTCACAGCATATGCTGACAGTCTCTTCCCATCGCGAACAAAACCACCGCCGTCAGTATATAACTCCCAGTCTGGATTTTCTAACAGAACGTCTTCAAGATCCGGACGGCTAGCATATATTTCCTCTACAGTTTGTAAGCAATCGTGTTCTGGTGAACTCTCCGCTCAATCAGTGGAGAGGAACACTGCAGGATTTGTAACTGAAGTGGTCTTGAGATCGATGTCATCTTGTTCTAGTAGTACCACTTGGTATTTCAGCATACGGCTGAGGGACAACCAATGCCCCCCTTTTTGTTCCGAAACTGTGACTACCGTATGTGGTACACACACAGTAATTTCCCAAGATTCCGCTGCAATTAAGATGTCATCTACATATTGTAATACAGTTCCCTGTCCATTTTCTTTTCTCTAAATCTCTAATTCATTCACCACCTGATTTCCAAAAATAGTTGGGCTATTCTTGAAGCCTTGTGGTAGAACTGTCCAAGTATATTGTGTCTTTTGCCCTGGTTCAGAATTTTCCCACTCAAAAGCAAAAAGCTTTGTTCACTGGTGAGGGTAGTTAGTAACGTACACAGGTTTGCAACAACTGGATGTATATCTTGTACTCTCTGATTTATTGCTCTAAGATCCTGGACTAAACGGTAATCTTTTCCGTTAGCTTTCTTTACTGGTGAGATAGGTGTATTATTGTCGTGGTTTAACCCCAGCCAGCAACTAAGCACCATGCAGCCGCTCACTCACTCCCCCCCATCCAGTGGGATGGGGGAGAAAATCAGGAAAAGAAGTAAAACTCCTGGGTTGAGATAAGAACGGTTTAATAGAACAGAAAAGAAGAAACTAATAATGATAATGATAACACTAATAAAATGACAACAGTAGTAATAAAAAGATTGGAATGTACAAATGATGCGCAGGGCAATTGCTCACCACCTGCCGACCGACACCCAGCCAGTCCCCGAGCGGCAAATCCCTGCCCCCCACTTCCCAGTTCCTAAACTAGATGGGACATCACATGGTATGGAATACACTGTTGGCCAGTTTGGGTCAGGTGCCCTGGCTGGGCATGAGAAGCTGAAAAATCCTTGACTTTAGTCTAAACACTACTGAGCAACAACTGAAAACATCAGTGTTATCAACATTCTTCGCATACTGAACTCAAAACATAGCGCTGTACCAGCTACTAGGAAGACAGTTAACTCTATCCCAGCTGAAATCAGGACAATTATATTTTGACTCACATTCTATTAGCAACTTATATTTTAAGAATTTTTGAACTATTGGTACCAAGCCAGTTCTCGCTTCTAATTTTTAAAGGGTATTGTTTAATTCTTACCAGTGACGATCCTAGATTTAGATCAATTCTTACTGGTTCCGCTCTCTTAGACCTTCTTGGAACTTCTCCTGCCCAAACGATGAGGATCACTGCATCTTCTATTTCTCAAGGTATCTTGTCCCTTTTGGGGTTTGTATCCTGTAACAACAAGGCTATGGCTTCGACATATTTAGATTCTGGGATTAAAATTTCAACCTCCCCGTCCTGGAATCTGATTTCAGCTTCTACCTTTTCAAGTAAATCTCTACCCAGTAAAGTTTTCAGAGAATTTGGCAAATATAAAAACTGGTGAGTAACCCATTGTTTTCCAAGTTTAAATTTCAGGGATTTGAAAAATGGCCAGGTCTCACGAGTCCCTGTTGCACCAATGACATTTATGCTTTTGTTACTTACATTTCCTTCTAGTGTATTTAAGACTGAATATGTAGCCCCGGTGTTGACTAAAAATTCTGTTTCCTCATCTCCCAGCTTTGCTTTAACCAGAGGTTCTGCTGGGAGAGGTTCCTCTGGTCCCCATCAGTCCTCTCCCCCTGCTTACTTCAAAGGCTTCTCTCAGCACAGACACAAATACACTTGATTCCTCTTTCCTTTAACATCCCTCTTCCTTAACCCTTTCCTCTTCTTGACCACTGTAGCCAAACGCACTACCTCATCCATTAACTTCCCTGGTCATTCAGGGACATGTTTAGAAAAATATTTTTCTTGCTGCACATATCCCAGGTTTCCACAATAGTAACATTTTCTTCTAGTGTTCCTTCACATTCTCCTTCTCTTTTTCTAGGTCTTAGTTCAGACCCTGTACCTGATCATCTTTCTTCCTAATCCCTATCTCACTTGTAAACTCCTTGCAAAAGCGACTACCAATAAATCATCCTCTTGTTGCTTTGCTCCTCTTCTTTTTTTTCTCTTTTTCTTTTTTTTTTTTTTTTTAATTTCTGCTATCAGGGGCCATTTGACCGACAAGGACACTAATTGCAAGTGCATCATTAAAATTTTATTAGCAGAGCTTGTCTGAATCCCCCAAAATCACTGGGATGCTCATCAGGTCTCTGCCTGCGTTCTTGCACTTTTAGTCCAGTTTACCAATTTACCCCTAGTTCTCCACATGCCCTAATGGCTTCTATTAAATTTCAGAGCCCTGTCTGACAAACGGCTCACTCTCCTACACTGTTATAGTCCCAGTTTTGATTTTTTTTTTTTTCCCTAGACTGTTGTGCTAGTTCTGCTCAGGGAAATTTAACATTCACCCTTCTCCTTTTATTATAGGGACATCAGATCCCAGGTAGCAGCCGCAGCCTCCTCCAAGGAAGCTATCCTTGAGATTTTTTTTCTTTTTTGGAGGAAGCTCTCCTCTCCAGGATCCACCTGTGACTCCCAGGCATCTCCCAGAGTCTTTTGACCTCTGCTTTCAGTACCAGAGATCGCAGATCAGATTCGACAAGGGTATAAAGAGGATCCCGCTGGAGGACATTTTGGAATCAGTCCTCCCAAGAGCAGCGGATCTGCAGTCAGGGACTCCCCCTTGGGTCAGGATGCCGCCTGAGGTAACTCCTCAAGGTAGAGAGCCCTCAACTTTTAGGTGAGTGATACGCGCGTTTTGAGTCATCATTTTAAATCTTAAGAATTCTTAAGTCGGCTGTGTAGTATTAATTCCCCTTACATCATTGAGCCTGTGGTTTACAAAATGTTACTGGAGTTCTAACTAACTTTTTACTAAAGAATAAAGCTGAGCTTTAACACCTGTTGGATTTGACTGTGTGTGCCTCCATAACACCCCTTTGAGTGTAGGTTAAAGCTCTGCCAATGAGCCCCGCTAGCTCGTGAGCCAAGACCCCCATTCCCCCTTTGAGAAAGGCGAATCCCATCTGACACCAGCAGGCCTGGGGCCGTGCTGGCCACCCCATTATCGAAAAACTCAAAACTCTGGCAGGGGCACCAGCCACAACCCACATATTAACAGACCAGGTCTGTCTCTTTCTTCCAGTGTTGCTGCCCGCAGCTGGAAGGAGAGAGGGAAAAATAACCCGTGTTCCAGATTCCCATCCCAAGGCCCCGAAGACTCTTTCGATCGCCCTTGGACCATGCATTGCAGCTTCGTCGCCACCCAGGTGGAAGAGCAGTAGTGGGCAATAGCCCGTGGGCCGTCCCAGGCTGGGAAGTTTCCCAGTGCTGCCCTGAACCTGGGCCCCAGGGAGGCAGCAGGCTTCCCTAAGAGGAGGCTCTGTCCGGCATCTCAGACCCTCTGTTCCCCTCAGAAGGGAGTCACCCACACCCCTAAGCTGTCCTGGCTTCCTCGAGGAGGCGTTCGTGATACAGGGGTAGGCCTTTCTGACCGTGGCAACACCTCTGGCACAGCTGGCCCGAGCTCCACATCCTCCCTGGACTGGCCTTCCACCTCCGGAGCCTCACGCCTCTTGTTGAGAGGCACCTGGGAAGGCGAGGAGGGGGTTCGCCTGCTGCCCCCAGCCTGGTCTCCTTTTTCTTTTTTCCTTTTTCCTTTCCTTTCCTTTTTCCTTTCCTTTCCTTTTTCCTTTCCTTTTCCCTTTCCTTTTTCCTTTTCCTTTTCCCTTTCCTTTTCCCTTTTTCCCCCTTTCCTTTTCCCTTTCCCTTTCCTTTTCCCTTTCCGTTTCCCTTCCCTTTTCCCTTTTTCCCCCTTTCCCTTTCCCTTTCCTTTTCCCTTTCCTTTCCCCTTCCCTTTCCTTTTCCCTTTCCTTTTCCCTTTCCTTTTTCCTTTCCTTTTGCCTTTTCCTTTTCCCTTTCCTTTTTCCCTTTCCTTTTCCCTTCCCTTTTCCCTTTTCCCCCTTTCCCTTTCCCTTTCTTTTTCCCTTTCCTTTTTCCTTTCCTTTTGCCTTTCCTTTTCCCTTTCCTTTTTCCTTCCCCTTTCCTTTTCCCTTTCCCTTTCCCTTTCCCTTTCCTTTTTCCTTTTCCCTTTCCTTTTTCCTTTTTCCTTCCCCTTTCCTTTTCCCTTTCCCTTTCCCTTTCCTTTTTCCTTTTCCCTTTCCTTTTCCTTTTTCCTTCCCCTTTCCTTTTCCCTTTCCCTTTCCCTTTCTTTTTTCCTTTCCCCTTTCCTTTTCCCTTTTTCTTTCCTTTTCCATTTTTTCCCTTTCCCTTTCCTTTTTCCTTTTTCCTTTCCCCTGTCCTTTTTTCTTTCCTTTTCCCTTTTTTCCCTTTCCCTTTCCCTTTTCCCTTTTTTCCTTTTCCCTTTCCTTTTCCCTTTTTTCCCTTTCCCTTTCCCTTTTCCCTTTTTTCCTTTTCCCTTTCCTTTTCCCTTTTTCCCTTTCCCTTTCCCTTTCCCTTTCCCCCAGCGGCGGGAGGACCCAGGGCCCCCCGGCTCTCGGGTGCTTTCTGGCGCCCGTTGCCGCCTCGGGGAGGGCAGAGAACGGGTCCAGCAGCCGGAGGCTCTCAGAGTCCCTGGTGCGCCTTCCCCTTCCTGCTGCCTCCCGGAGCGCTGCCGGCGGGCTGAGCTGAGCTGAGCTGAGCTGAGCTGAGCAGGTCGTCCCCTCGGTCCCACCTCACAGGGCTGGTCCCGCTCCTGCCAGCCCTTCCCAGGGCCAGGCTCTCGCACGCCCTGAGGCTGCGTGGGAGCTCTCTCCGGGTCGCCACGTCCCTGCTGGCGAGCGCAGAGGACGTGGCTTTCTGCTACCGTCGCCCGGCTCCTTCCCCCGGCCGAACTCCCCTCTGGAGCGGGCAGGGGCACGCCGCCCTTCCCCGCCAACTGCCGCCCCCGGCTCTCTTTGCCCGCTCTGGCCGCGGCGCTCCCCAGGCCGCTTCGGAAAGGGCTGGGGGTGGCGCGGCCCCTGGGCCGAGACCTGCCGCTCCGCTCCGCTGCGGGCCGGGCCGGCTCCGGGCAGCTCGCCTCGGCGACCGACTGCCAGTCGCAGTGACAGCCGGGCAGCGGCCCCAGGCTGCTCCAAGGAAGCTCCCGGAGACGAGGGCTCTCCTCTGGAGGAAGCTCTCTCCGCCGGGAGCCACCCGCCGCTCCGTCCGTCCGTCCGTCCGTCCGTCCTCGGGTCCCCCTTGTCCCGGCAGGCTGCGCTGGCGCCCGGGAAGGGCAGCGGGAGAGCCCCAGGGCTGGGCCGGGGCCGGGGCCGGCTCTGTCCTGGCGGCGACCCCCGTGCGGCGGGGGCACGGGAGGACCCCCTTTGGTCCGCCCCGGGACTGACTGACAGCGCTGCCCTCACAGCGGGGGGGGCACTGACTGACAGCGGCGTCACACAGAAAGCCCTGGGGAGCTGCCCCAGCCGGGGGGGGGCGAGGCGGCAGACAAAAGGGGGTCCCTCGCCTCCCCTGCGACACACGGCCATGGGGGCTTCCTCCCCTGAACCGCTCCGCTCTGCCACAGATTGCCTCTGGGGGGGGGGGGTGGGGGTGTGCGGGGGGGGACGACACGGACACTGTGCATCTAGCGAGGTAGCTCGCTCTCTCTCTACTGCAACTGTAATTGCCAACAAGCCGTAACAGCAACCATCGATCAGAGGAGCACCGGGTGTCTATACAGTATTTTCATACAAACTTATCCTCCCCAAGAAAGTAAATCGCTAATAACGCAAAGCCAGCAGGAGGACAAGCAGCACCAGGGCAGAGGAGATCCCCCCTTTTGGGGAGGGAGCGGGTAAGTAGCACAAAAACGTCCTGCAGGAGGAGGAAAAACGGAGAAGCCTTTCCCAGTTCCGACTTCCCTCACCCACGAGCTCTCCGGCCTGATCACGCTGGCTTCAGCAGCTAGGAGCATCAAGGTCCACAGTCACCAGTGCCAGCAATACAGCACCGGTGCCACGAGCCCAGGTGCCGCTGGAAGTGATGTCAGACACAGAAAACCCTGTGGTAGGCTAGAAAGTCCTGGTTTAAATTTAGTCAGTTAGCCAAGATCAGTCTGATCTTTTCTAGCCTTCCTGTTTAACGGTGCCTCACCTGGAGCACCAGTGCTGATCCTTTCTGCTCTTCCTCATGGATGGCGCGTCCCTCTTGGCAGGAAAATGGAGCGCTGACCCGATACAGAGTGACTGAGCGGTCAAAGTGAGGAGGGGATACCTCCTCAGAAGACCACCAAAGGCCAGCCGAGACCCCCGCACATGCGGAGAAGGCATCTGATGCGTCAGGGTTACACAATGCTACGCACGTGCATCAGATAGTTTGAATATGTATTAGGTAGGAGTAGTTTAATAAATTAGATGCAATTGTTACTGTATAAAAGGGACACAACTGATGAATCCGGCCTGCTTGATTTGTGCAAAGTCCACGGAGCACCCTGCGCAGAATAAAACAGTATCTCTCCCGCCTGTGTGAGATTGTTCTCTTGCATACCGTGTACCAAATCCGCTTTTAGGACAACAGATGCAAGCGTGTGGCTTTCTCCAGGGTTTATGGGATGCCAAGGGGAAGAGAGGGAAGAGCTTGCTTGTTTCTGCTTGTTCTTCTTTAAGTACCTTTCCCTTTCCTTTCAGAAGGCGGCCACTGCTTTAAAGAACAAGGTGCTTTCTCAAAGTTAAAAGAATGCCTATCCCAGTTAAAATAAAAACCATTTTTGTTAAGATTTCATTAACCCATGTTCTTTATCGTCTAAAATGATTTTCCAAAATGGATGCGCATCTTGCCCGTAATTCTGTAATGGCATTTTCCGGACTGAGACATCAAAATGTCTTTGTGTGTAGGTTGTAGCCTCAGCCAGCCCAGCTCTTGCAGGGTAAAGGCCCTTTCTTATGCAGCTGCATCTAAGATCAGGGAAGCGGGACATCCTCCTGCTCCTGACAGAACCAGTGCTAAAGAAGATCAACTCATGGATATCTTCCCTTATTTATGGCTTGTTCTCCATCTGGTCAACTCTCTAGCCATTCCCTGGTCCTCACTGCTGGCCATCTCATTGTACAGCCCCCCAGCAGAAGGGACCTGGTGCACTCAGCCTGTACCACGGTTTGTGGGACAGGCCTAAGGAGAACGGCATAAATGGAACCAGTTTCTCAACCCCATTTCTTCTTGGAGGGAAGGCATTCTTTCACTGCTGATGGGAGTCCGGGAATGAATACAGAGGCATATAGGGTGGATAATCCGTGCACCACGGTGGGAACAAGCCAAACAGACCCCGTGTTGCATTATCATCTGACTCTTTTAGAACATCGCCTCATTCTGCCAGACACATTACCTCGTCAGACGGCCACACGTTGCTACTGCTAAAGTAACAACCAGTAACACAGTGTTATGTGTTAGACCAGCATTGTGCGTGTAGGTGCTGACGGTGCCTCAGCTCCGGAGAGGGCTGAAGAATGATGGTTTATTGCAAATGCGCTAGCGTGATGGCAAAAAGCTGCCTGAGCATGCCCTAGGCACATCTGAAATCTTAACTCCCAGCCTCATCCCACTACCTATCAAAGGCATAAATAATTACACCACTTGTAGCAGAGTGGTAAAATCTAATCCAAAACATTTTCACCAATTTTGACCTTTTTAATGCTGTGAAGCATAGGGCAGCAGTCCATCCAAGACTAGAAACCTCTACTTCTTCTTCTTGGAGGGAAGGTGTGTTTTCTGCCGGGGTAAGACTGATTAAAATAACACACAGTGCCAAGCTGATGCTTGTTTTATTAGAGTCTCATACAATGATTTTCAAATGTAAAATTCCCGATTTATGACACTCAAGGATCAACATCGTAAAGCTTGTCGCTCTTTTTTCCAAAACCTCTAGGTTGTGAAGAAAAAGACATTCTAACCCAACATCTTCAGTATGTTAATTTGAAAACGTAAACAAAGTAGAATTTCATTTTAAAGCATTTAATAGCGGAGACAAGCAATGTGTAAAGCTGAATTACAAAAGAAACAATACAACCCAACATTCATGCTACAAGTTTACCTTTCCACAACCATTAGTACTTCCAGGTCAGTTCTTTCCAACAAAGAGATGCTGTAGTGGCGAGAAGATTATGCTGGGGAAACAACAACAAAACCCACATTATTTCTTCTTCTTTGTAGAGAAGTACTTCTCTGAGAATTGTAACAAGGTAATTTCTGTCCACCAGAAAGACACATCCCCAGCACAAAATAACACAGAGGAAGACCAAAAAAGTAGAGGAAACATAAAGAACAACCTGTGCCGTAACGGTCTAGTCTCAATAGTTAAGGGGACTGGCATACATTAGGATTAACAAGGAGTTTTATTCCTTCCAAAACTAACCCACCTATCAAACAGTTACTGCCAACGTTCAACATGGGCTGTGCAGTGAACAGACCACTCTTGTTTCGACAGCTTTAGAGCGCTCCTTTAGTCAGCAGTGCCCAGCAACTGTTGGGGGGGCTACTTTCATTTCGGAAGTCAAAGTTACAAAGGCCACAGTTGCTAAGCGGCCAAATAAAGGCCATACTTGCCTTAAGGGGACTGAAGGTCCCTCCCAGGAAGGCCCCTCGAGAAGGGGGAGTGTGTAAAAGTCCTTTAGAAACCGGGCTGAAGATGGCACTCCGCAGCTGATAAAAGCCACATCCTACGAGGGCTGTGACTGAGGTCAGTAACACCCCCCCACCCCTCAAGCCCCCCCCCCGTCCCCCATGAGGAGTTTTTTCCCCAAAGACAGCCCAGAAGAGGAACATTTCCTGGCAATGCTGCACCTTACCACAAGACAAAAGGACACCCCTGAATGCTCCTTTGCCTTGGCAGACTTTTTTGTTTAACCACAGAAAAGAGGGACCCATTCTTCAAGAGAACGTAGAATCACCTGAACTGCCAGAATCAGGCACAGGCTCGGACAGAGCCAGGACTGCATCTGCTCGTAGCTGCAGTATTCGTACCTTCTCCAGAACCTGGACAGACCTCTTCCTTCTGACTCCACGTTTCCTTTGTTTACCATTTGGTCCAGTTGCTGCAGGAGCTGCACCGCACCCTCAGCCTGACCGGTTCCTGTTCTTTGTTCAAGGGTAGATCCCACAGGCGCCCCTGTCAGAAACAGCAGCAAGAACAAAAACACAAGCTCGCTCTCTCCACACTCCCTGCACACCCAACGGCAGACCCTGAAACCGAGAGGTCGGTCCAGACTCTGACTGACATCACGCCTGGGAGCTTTCAAAGCAATCGCAGTGCAGACTGGTTTGGAGGTAGGCTCCCATCTCACAGCCCAGCTCTGAAAGAGCTACGTAGCCTGGCTCTGTGGGTGGGAATTGCTTACAGACAAAATCATTGCTGACCTACTGCTCTTCGGTGGTTCTAATTCCTAGTCTCACGTGCTAGAAAATACCAAACGCCACTTTCAAAGGAAAACTATTACCAATGTCATCCTTGCAGCTTTTGACTTCATATGACCAATTCGAATGAAACAAGCCAGGAATTCCTTACTTACACAAACTCACCCGGTTACAGCCCACAGTAAGGGATGCTGGACTAAACTCACGCTCATCTTCTTTGGAGGAATTCTGAAAGGAAAAGGAACCCAAGAACTTTCACACCATGTAAAATTCTATTCTACAGGAGATCTTTGTTTCTTTGCTTGCTTGCTTGCAGAACTACAAGGCAGGGTCTGCTCTCTTGTTCTGTGACTTTATTTTCTTTCCTGCTACTATGAGGACCTTCTTCACCAATATCTTTCTGCCCCTCCCTCCTCAGGACATTCCCAGGCCTAACATAAAGCTGGAATTCATTGACTAGACTTTAATATAGCAGATAGTGAAAGAGGAACACCAGCTATGGCACAGACAGAGATTTTAAAAAACATCGACAGAGGTGCCGTGGGAAATAACAGCCGCTGGACAATACAGGCCCCTAGGCATCAGCCCTGCTAAGACACACTCATAGGAAGCAGAGTAACAGGGCAGGGACAAAAGCGAAAAGTGCCAGAAGCAAGAGGTGAGCCAGGAATACCCATTCGCAAGGCTATCGGCAATACAAAGGACCACAAACAACAAAACCACCATGGAAGCTTCTTTAGGAGAAAGTGAAACAACTTTGTCACAGAGATAAGAGAAGAGAAGAATAGATCCCTCCCTGATGGTGCTTCTCTTGCACTAAGCTCAGGTTCACCTGAAATTCCAAACTTTAGAAGGCCAGAGATCTTTGCAGTTTAGTCTCAGAGCATTAACTAAGGTAGGAAAATTATCTGCAGTGACAGGCTGAGCGTCTCCCAGTTCTTTCTTCCTTGGACTTCTACTGGTGCTCTTGGTAAGCAGAAAGATGCACAGGCTCAACTCCAATCATCCTGACCAGACAGCCTCCTGTCAAAATCGCAGGCCTGCAAGGCATTTGGATGAGAGCTGAAAATGCAATCTATTCAACAGCCATGCGACTGCGGCACTTCCATGCTCCTCCTTCTGAATTGAGTGCCAATGCTGTAAAGTCAGTCCTACGCGTACTAAGCAGACAGATTTCCTTCATGTTTTAACAAGAGCCTTTCCTTTTCGAGATGCACTCTAAAACACCAGCTGGATTTGGATCCAAAGTCATACACTGCTCATAAACTGAACAAGAGCCCTGGAGGAATGACCAGAAGAATCCTGAGAAAGCACAGGTGCTACTGAGATGCTTTTTTTCTAAACCTGATCTTTCTTCTCATTCTGAATACCAGAAGAAAACAAATGCAAAGCAAACCAAATGGAAGGCATGTCACAGAAGCACCTGGCTCTGATCTCCTAAAAAAGCACACGAGGGAGAGGTCATCTGCTCAGGTTTCCATGCGGTGCTCCTGACATCTGGTCTGGTATTCATAAAGACACCAGTTTGTGTCTGGAGCTCCCTCTCAGTGTAACAGTGCCCTGACTAGTGCAAATTGCAGGTACGAGTCATGGTGGCACAAGCATCTCTTCTGGAGAAGGTTCTTCAAATACCTGAACTGGTATTTGCCGACTTGATGATTCACTCATCATAGTGCCAGATTACCTGGAAAGAGCTCAGGACCTGTCCTCCCACATCACTTAACACAGTAGGAGGTTACGGTGATGTCTGCCACCTACCACATCATTTCTCAGGGTCCAACATGCTAATCCGGAGCTCCAGCTTCCAAGGACCCTAATGTTTGGGAAATTCAGCCACCGTACAAGGAGCAGAGGCATTCTGGGGACAGCGATTATAGCAAAGCGGGGAATAAAAAAAAGCATCTTTCAGAGGATGACCCTTATCCCACCAACAGAGTGTTTGGAGCACCTGAGGAAAGAAGCCAGAAAGGGCATGTGTAGAGAGACCTGTCACTAATCCTGCAAAGGTAAGCTGAAGGGAAAAAAAGGGATACAGGTTTTGGAGACAAATCAGCCTGCTTGTTTTAGAGAAGTTCTGTACTGAAGGCTCCTGAGGACAGTGTCCTTCCTACCCTGAAAATCCAACAAACCTGTCAAAAACCCCTCTTCTGAAGGAAAGTTTTGGGCTTACAACAAGGTGAGGGCTCTTTCAATACAGGAGTTTACCTGTGCAGGCTGAAGGTAACCATGCAACTAGCAGCACCTGAAATTGCAGGCTACTGTATATGCAGGGGATCCCTGCAGAGCAATTATGCTGAGACTGGCCCTTTGAAACCAGTCCTACAGCAGCAAGCAGGCAGCATGCCCTGGCCAGCAGGCAGCAAGCCCACGGACGATATTTGCGTAAAGGCTCAGCCAGTTGTGGAGAGGTCCAAAAGGTTTCTGAAATGGGGGCAGCACGTCATCATGCAGAAACACGCAGAAACCTGGGCATCTGATGCAACTGTTCACCTCCCAAGGAACAGCGGGAGAAGAAGCTGTTCCTTTTATACCACCAGGCAACTTCCTTTGTGGACAACCCCAAGAGGAATAAGTTTGCCTCCTCGGAAAAGACTCTCTCCAAAGAGCTGGAGAGGGAAGGCGGCCAGGAAGGCAATAGCACGGCAGGGGTTTGAACTAAATGCAGAATGGCTATCAGGATCCAGAAAATGGATGAAATGCACTGGGAGCATGGGCAACAGCCAGGAGGAGGAGAACAGGGGGGTGAAGGAAGACCCTCTTACCTAAAGGGTGTGCCTAACAGCAGCTCTGTCAGAGCAGCCTTTTAGCTTGTGGGCTACAAGAGAAAGAATCTTGCCCTCCTGACAAGGTCTCTGGAGAACAGCGGGTTTAGAAAGCAACTGCCAATCCCTCGGGAACAATCCTGTCGTAAATCTGCCTTCTGATGACATAGCGAGAAAAAAACATGACACTGTTTCAAGACGAGGGAGATGCCTGCAAGGCCATCTGCACAGAGAAAGGACACTGCTGAGGAGTGGCAAGTACTCGCACCGAAGCCAGTGTCAAGGTGTCAGCACCCACTGTTGGCCCTTCATGGAGTTCTGCACAAAGGAGCATGTGAGGTAAAAGAGGACTGGAGTCTCTTGAGGACAAGGCAGGGCAACCTTCAGGTTCAGCTCCGAGAGGCTATGCTCACCCCTAGAGCTTGTAGCTTCGCGGTCAGAAAAGCCTGCGTTGGTTCCCGGTAAAACTCATCCCGTGGCTAAGTTTGATGAGCAGGAATCACAGATGTCTCCATGCAGGTGATGCAGGTGAAAAGGGAAAAAAAGTTACCTGAAGGCATTTTTATGCTTGCCACTTTAAGAACCTAGGACTAAACAGATGCTGTTGTCTCTGAATATTCTGTAGCTTACTGTTTCAAATCCATGCTTTGCTTTACTCGTATGGCAAACACGCTCGGCTCCAGTTCTAAAAATAAGTCAAACAGGTAAGAACTGAGTTTACCAAAAAGTCACAAAAAGGAAGCAATCTTGTAAATGGCTGCTCAAGTATTTCATTAGAAAGCAGGGTTTTAGTACCTCCCTCTAAGCCAACAAGATAGATACCCTTAATCTGTATTTGTACGCGTGTTTCAAAGTCTCATTTAAAAAATGACAATAGGCACTCACTCCAGTATTAGGCTTTCTGCTTTTCTAGTAAGCCCAACAAGCAGTTAAAGAGAAAAACAGCGTGACGTGACAGGGAAAGGGGCATGAGCAGCAAGGTGAGAAAGCTTGCAAATCCTACAAGATTACTGACACAAGGAGAAGGGCAGGTAGCAAAGAACCATAGAAAGATCTTACAAGACTCGGTCGTGGAGCAATAAAATGGCAGAGAGGTACAAAGTGGTGCACGTGGGGAAAACCAGTCCTGGCTTCACACACAAAATAGTGCTCTTGGAGCTGATCAGCATCACCTGGAGATTCCAATAGCTCAACACTCAATAGCACCCCAAGAAAACCCAAATCCAAATGCCCCACGAGGACTTACGAGCAAAAGACCTTGTCCAAAAAGAAAAAAAAGATCAAGAAGTGGTCTGACTACAGCAGGCAAACTCCTTCCCAGGGTGGGGGAATGCTCAGACTGAATGCTCGGCTCTTCAGTCTAACAGAGTAATCGCAAAAAAATGACAGAAGGCTTGAAGTTGATGCCTGACTGGTTTAATTTTGCAATCAAGAATACACTGTAGAATTATTAACTGTTTTAATCTTTTCTGGAATAGCGTAACTGCTGGGGCAAGACACAGGACTAAGAGAGAACTGCCAGACTGGACCATGAAATAGCCCTTTCTGGCCTTGTATTTTATGAATCTACAACTCACACCTTGGCTAAAAGAGATTAGAAAGCATTCAGGATCCTGGTCTCATTCTTCACTCATGTCCAGCAGTTTTATTGTGACTAGAAACTGATGGGGGGTGGGGAATGAAAGGACTACATCTGGATGAGCGGGAAAAGAACTGGCTTCAGACTTCTCCCATTATAATCTCTGCATGAAATTGGGTATTGGGAATTGGGTAGAATGTAAGGCAACAAGGGAGATGATTTGACATGGTCTGTACGTCGCCATGGAAGGGGAAAGGTGAGCATAAACACTTCCGACCACAACGCTGGATCTGGGACTCTCTGCCACATACTTGTGAATATTAAGTACAGACATGAATCTTCTGTTTTTAAAAGCTACGCTCTGTGAAAGAAAGAAGCGTGCCAGACTATAATAATGGGCCTGCCTCTGAAAGGTAATCCAGAACTAAGCTTGAAGTTAGCCACCACGAGCCAGCATTGCACCCTCGCGCTGAAGACGGCCAACAACACCCTGAGCTGCGTTAGGAAGAGTTTTGCCAGCAGCTCAAGGGAGGTGATCCTTCCCCTCTGCTCAGGGCTGCTGAGGCCAGTCTGTGTGCTCCGTCCAGACTAGGCTCCCCAGGACAAGACTGGGACTCACTGGGGTGAGCCCAGCAAAGGGCCACAAAGAGGATGAAGGGACTGGAGCACTCTTCGTATGCGGAGAGGCTGGGAGAGCTGGCACTGTTCAGCCTGGAGAAGGCTCGGGGGCTCTTATCAATGTACACCTGATGGGAGGGAATGAAGAAGAGGGAGCCGGGCTCTCCTCAGCAGCGCCTTATGGCGGGACAAGAGGCAAAGGGCACAAACCGCAAAACACGAAATTAAAGCTGAACACAAAAAACTTTCTGACAGCAACTGTGGTCGAGCACTGCAACCGCTTGCCTACAGAAGTTGTGGCGTCTCCACCCTTGTAGCCCACTCAAAACCTGAGGGGACACGTCCTGGGCAACCTGCTCTGGGTGACCCTGCTTGAGCAGGAGGGCTTGGACTCGATGATATCAAAGGTCCCGAGAACCTCAGTGGTTCTGTGAAAGCCACAGACAGAGATCTCTGCCTCAAGCCCAGAGGCAGCAGTCATCAGCCGACTCAGAGGAACAGGCTGGGAGGCAGCTAGAAAACTGTTCCCAGTTCCTCCCTTGTCATCCCTGCCTCAGGTGTGCAAGCCAGCGCACCGCTTTGTGGAGCTGCCCAGTTCTCAACCCGCAGACACCAGAAACCTGGTTTCAGGCAACCGACAGGTACCTGCTTTCGAGGACGTCCTCCTTTCTCCCAGCCTAGGGAAGGAAGCAGGAGAGCCAACGGGACGCGACTGCTCTGGAAACGCCGCTGCCGACCTCCCTGAAGCTTGACAGGCCTCTTGCCCCGGGGGCTGCCAAGAACGCCCGGGCAGGACTGCGTCGCAGCCCGCCACCGACGCCAGGCTGTGAGGGACACCCCCGGCGGCTGCGGGTCCCTGCGGGGACAGCCGGCAGAAACTCCTTTCTCTCCACAGCCGCACGTCTCCGCGGTGCCCGCCGGCCTCCGCCGGACAGCCACCAGCGGCAGGCAGTCCCCTGCTGCCCCCGCAGCCCCGGGGGCGGCAGGGAGGGGCCGGGGCTGGCCGGGCCTGCGGGGGGAAGGCCGGGACCCGGCGCCCCGGCCTGCCGCGAGGGGAGATGCCGCCACCGCCGCCGCCTCAGCCCCGCTGCCGGCCTGCGAGGCCCCCGGGCAGCCCCGGCGCTGGCGCCCGCCGGGCAGCCCACCGCTCCACGGACGGGGAGGAGCCCCCGCCACGGCCACCGGCCCCGCCGCGCCCGCCGCCCGCCCTTGCCTCAGGCGGGGCCAGGCCGGGGCTGCGGCCGGAGCGGAGCCGACGGCAGCCGAGCCCAAACGAGACGAGCCGAACCGAGCCGAGCGGAGCCGAAGGGAGGCGAGCGCCGCCGAAACGACATGAGCCGAACCGAGCCGAGGGGAGCCGAAGGGAGCCGAATCCAGCCGAGATGAGCCGAGCCCAGCCGAGATGAGCCGAGCCCGGCCCGGGCGCCCCCTCCCTCTGCTCCAGCTCCCCACGCTGCTCTGCACTGGCTGCTGCTGCTGCTGCTGCTGCGCTGCAGAGGCAGCGGCATTTTGGGGCTTGGAGCGCTTTGGGTTCCAGCGTGAGCCCGAAGCATCAGAGGAGTTGGCCTGTACCTCGGTCCCTTCGCGTCGGTGTCCTTGCCACCGGCTCGGTCCCTTCGCGTCGGTGTCCTTGCCACCGGGGCAATCGCTGCCAGAGACGCGGGGCCCCCCGGGCCGCTCCCTGGCCCCTGGCAGTGTCCCTCTCCATCTGCCCGCCCGCCCCTGCCGTGGGCAGGAGGTCTCCGCGCCCGCGCTCCCCCGGACGAGGAGCTGCAGCGCCCGGTGCGCGGTGCCGAGGGGCCGGCTCCTGCCCACCATCACCTGCGGCTGGAGGAGCCGCACCGCGCCCGCAGGCAGCGCTGCCCGCCCTGCCCGCCCATGGCGCTGCGCCCGACCGCCTCCGCTCGGCTCGGCAAAGCTCGGCTCCGCTCGGCAAAGCTTCGCTCGGCTTCGGCTCGGCTTCGGCTCGGCTTCGGCGTGCTTGGCTGCTCTCGGCTCGGCTTCGCTGTGCTTGGCTCGGCTCGGCGGAGCTCGGCACAGCGGCGGAGCCCCCCCCAAGGCGAAGCGGTCAGGATGCTGACCAAGCAGGAGCTCTCCTTCGGCGGGTCCCGGGACATCCCTGCTGAGCTCAGCCGAACCTTCCTCGCTGGGCAGGACAAAGAAACCCGGGTGGGCGCAGGACAGAGACACGGCGAGAGCGACCTGCCCTTCCCGGGAAAGAGGAGTCAGCGACGGCTCTCCCGGGACTGATGCCCCACGCCCACCCGTGCCTCTGCACCAAACAGGCTGGAAAAGGTCCCTGGCTGCCGACCCCAAACGCGCTCCCCCGCAGGAGCTCCCCGGACCCTGCTCGGGCCACCAGGGCTGGGCTCAGGAAGGAGTTTTTTCCCCCGGGCAGATTGGCACAGGTCCCGGGGGGGTTCGCCTTCCTCTGCAGCACTGAGCACAGCCCCTTGCCGGGGTCCTCGGGGCCATTTCTGGCCAGCGAGTCCCTGCTGTTGCAGGAGCAGGAGTCCAGCTGTGCCCTCCAGCCCTCCGCCTCTCTTCCCTGGGCCAGCTTGGCAGGGGAACCTCATGGACCTCCATGTCTCCAGGTCACTTGGGGCTCTTCTGCCCTCTGCAAAACAAGGAGCCTCAAGGAAGCCGCCTTCTCCCTGGTTGCTTTTAAGCTGGCACACTTCAGTGGGGAGAAGAGAAAGCCTGGGGAGGGGGGGGGGGTGTCTTATCTATCTATCTATCTATCCCTGCTGGGAGGGAATGAAGATGAGGGAGCCAGGCTCTTCTCAAGAGTGCCCACTGAGAGCACCAGCGGCAACAGGCACAAATTAAAACACATGATATGCTCCAGCTGCACATGAGAAAACAATTTTTTCCTGTCCGGCTGGTCAAACACTGGCACGGGTTGCCCAGGGAGTTTGCGGAGTCTCCGTCCTTGGCGATGTTCAAAACCCAAGGGCACATTGTCCTGGGCAACCTGCTCTAGGTGGGCCTCCTTGAGCAGGCGGGTTGGACCAGAGGAACTCTACCGGTCCCTTCCAACCTCCACCCTCCTGTGTGAGTCTGTGCTTTGGTTTCACTCCTCAAGCACCTGAACTCAGCCCTGATGCCTGCGGGAAAGGATGCTGGGACAAGGCAAGATCCCAGACTCCTCCCCGAGGACTCATCACAAAACCCCATCTACCTAGTCCAGAATATCCTATGGCAGACACACTCAGAAGAGAGAAAAGATCCTTTTATTGTGAACATCAACTGCGGTGGGGGGGTGGGCCCAGGAGTCACAGGGGTTCAGCAGTGACATGAAAACAGCACCTACAACGACAGAGTCAGAAAGCACTGATAAACCCACAAAGGCAGGAATAGGCAGGATTTGGTTCCCCTTTCTTTGGGGAACACTGTTGACGAGGAATTGTTCATAGCCCAGAAGAGAGAGCTATGGCTGGCATCCACTAGGGGATGGCTCTGGCGCCTTATCCCCACGGGTAATGCCCTTAGAGACCTGCACGCGTGCAGAGATGCACGGGGCCCCCGTGCCACGCAGCAGGGCTCGATGGGGAGCCCCTGGGGAGCGGCCACAGAGTTATTTCCAAGCCCTGCGCAGCACCATCCCTCGCCGTCCCTTGCCAGTGGGTTGGACCGACTTGGAGCAGCGCTGAGAGTTGGGAAAGATGGGCAGCAGAGCCTGGTACGCACCTGGGCTTCCTGACCTGCTGGACCTTCCTGCATCTTCTCACCGGTCCGTCCCCAAAAACGTTTTCTCTCTTCCTCCTCCTCTTTTCTGCGTGTCTGTCACTCTCCTCTCCCCAGGCCTGCTTTCTCTTTCGGTTTTTCTTTTTCTCCTTGTCCTGGGGAGAGCCTGCAAACCTTTTCATCGCACAGTGGTATGAGGTAGGGGAAGGCACGACCCACTGGAGTCGGTTCTGATGTTAACCAAAGTGAGCTCGTTTTACCGTCTTTCCTCCGACAGGTTTGCCAGCTCTTCTGGGCGCACCAGGGGCTCTGCCGCGCTCTCGGGGGTGGTTGGAGGCAAAGCCTACAACAGAAATGTCAGAGTTAGCAGGTGGCAAGAGACGGCCTGGAACAGTAAGCAACTCTTTGCCAAACTGCTAATCTAGCTCTCCAGAGGAGATCCCTTTGGCTGGTTTGCATCATCCGCATTTCGCACAGTCCCCCCGCCCCCCAAAATAGACTTGGAGAAGCACCGACAAAGTCGGACCTGAGCAAAACCCCGCTGAAGTTGACAGCTACTCCCCTCTGTCTATTTGTAGGTGATTTGCAGGCATTTTGTTTGTCAAAGCACATGCCAAGTGCATTTGAGAAACAACCTTGCCAGTTTTCCTTGCTAGGGATCTTCCCAGCGGGTGGAGGAATAACCCAAACACACACCAGCTCTACTGCCAGGAAGAGGCACAGCAGCATCTCGGCCTCATCAGAAACTCCCCTCTTACACCAGACACGCTGTCACAGCGTTTGGGGACCTGACATACCTCTCCTCTTTCAGACTCCACCACCATAGCTCCCCCAGCTTCTCTGAGGACACCGAGCAGAGAGGGGGGTGCATGCAGCGAGGCTTCTGTCTGATGTTTGGTGTCTGCTGTAACTGCTGGCACACTTTGCTCTTCCAAGTGCAGTTCTGGAGAGCAAAAGCACGTGCAGCAAAGCGACTTGTTGGAAGTAAACAACCACTAAAGCAAAACCCACCCAAAGCCCTACACCACTTAAGTTTTCAGACCTCCGATGCCCTGTCTGCAGGCTTCAGCACATCTTGCAGAGCAAACCGTTCATGCCCCAAGAAGCAGTGGCCAGAGAGGCCACGGGACAAGCGGGGCTGAGAGGACAACACTCCAGGCCCAGCCCTGCCAGAAACGATGCTGAGGTTTCTGGCATCCCAAGCCCCAGCCTCTGACAACCCTCAGTCCTGCCTCTTACCTCCCCAGCTCTCTGTGGGGGCTGCCGACGACTCCTCGGCTGCTGAACAGGAAAGGTCAGTTGTCTGCTCCCCAAAGAGTTCCCTGCAGTTGTCAATCATGAATTCCACCAGCACGTTCACCTGCACACATCAAACCCTCGGGCTCAACCCAGGTGCCTGAAAATGTATCACGCAGCCTTTCCCACTCCCGACCCTTGCCTCTGCGCAGGCGGCTGTGGTTGTGGGGCTGCTCTTGCAGGCAGCCACCCCACCGGCATTTGCTCAAGAGAGGAGGCAGCCAGGGACCTCTGAGCAGCCAAGCTCGGATGGGCCGGCAAGGCTGCAGCCGGCTGCTCAGTACAGCGCACCTTCTCAGTCACCGCCAGCATGGCCTCGAGGGGGAGCAGGTCCTCGTGAGGTGGGCTCAGCAGATTTGGCCCAAGGCAGATGGCCAGGTTGCTGGCGGTCATTCTGCTGCTGGCGGCGTTGTGGCCGATGTGCTGGAGGAGGGCCAGCGGCCGCTTGAGGAGGAGGAGATTGGCTCCAGGCAACTTCTTGGCCACCCTGAGGGAACAGGAACTCAACGTTAATAGAGAAGATGCTGCCCACAGCCGTCCCCAAAGCTTGCCCAACGCAGGGGGGTGGCGCAGCTTTCTGGGTGCTCTCAGCCAGCGGTCAGTGCTCCTGCGCTTCAGGAAGGAAGCACGGCCTTGCTTCCCAGCTCCTCATTTCACCCAAGCCCAGGCAAGGGAAGGCTCCCTGTCCATGCCCTTTTCCCCCGAAATCTAAGCCCACCCCAGCAAAAGCAAGCTGTCAGAAGACACAGCTTTTTAAGGAGACCGTCCCTTTTCAGGCAAGTCCCAGACCTCTACCAGTCCCTCCTCAACAGGCAGGCTGCTGCCCACACTTACGCTTTCAGCTCTTCAACCTTCTCCTCCTTGCCGCTCTTCTGCATCGCTGCCATCCAGTCCTCGTAGAGGTCTGTCACGAGGAGCTTGGCAGGGATGCTTCGGAGGAAGTCCTGCAATGCCAGGGGCTCCAGGTGAGCCTCTGAACACTCCAGGCCAGGCAGGAGCTCTTCCAGCTGCAGGTCAGAAGCGCTCACCTTCAAGATGACGGCCAGCAGCAGCGCAGGCTGGCTGCCCAGGTCGACATCCGCACCGTGGTCCAGGGCCTCCCGCAGCTCACGAAACTCTGTCCCACCGGCAGCTCTTCGGAATACGCCTTCTGTCGACGGTCCTTCCTTGTGCAGGACTGCCAGCATCTCCTGCAGGAGGGGCAGGAGGACAGTTGCTTGGCTGAGAAGCTGCCTTCCAACAGCAGTGACCAAAGCACTGCCCCAGATCCTGCTCCTTCACCCCCCCAAGGGGGCTGGCACCAGAAGCGTCTTCTTGGGGTGAAGGGCCCAATCCCCCATCCCCGGAGCTCCTGGGGACACCCACCTCCCCTCTGGAGCAGCCGGAGGGAGTGCTGGGGACCCCCTGCCCAGGCTGGCTTACCTGGATGGGCTGGGGCAGGGAGCCGTCCTCCCCGCAGAGGGCTGCCAGGGGCTGGCCAAAGAGCGCCCTGCTGCAGCTGGAGCCCGCCTGCCCTGGCGCCTGGGCAGCGGCCGGGGTCCTCCGCAGAGCAAAGGGCCAGGGCAGCCCCATCCTCCTCCTCCTCCTCCTGCTGCTGATGCTGTTCCCTCCTTCTGAAAAGGAAAACGGAGCAAGAGCGCGTCAATGGAGACAGCCAGGCCAGCACTCCCGGAGCCTGCCCTGCCTGCAGCATGGTGCTGAGCGGTGCGGCAGGATGGGCAGGGAGCCAGCAGCTGGAACCACAACTCCAGCTCAGCAGCTCCAGCTGGGACGCTCCTGAGAGCCGGCGTGCTACCGGGACAACCTGTCCCAGCCCTTGCCCTGCCCTCCTCCAAGCTGTGGGCAGCAGGAGAGGCTCTGGGTCCCCACAGAACCACGTCCAGTAGCTGCTGCCCAGCGGGTGTCCTTGCTCGTCCAGGTGACGTCCTCCCTTGGGGTGCCGCACCTGCATGGCGACACTCAAGGGACAAGTGAGCACAGCTCAACCATTTGCAGGACAATGCGTTTCTTTCCACAACTCACCTGGTGAGCGGCAAAGTCCCCCAGCTTTGATAGACGGGGCTGTTGGTGGCCCTTGCTTGGGACGACCCTGCGAGAAGCAGGCTGCGCTTAGAGAGCAGCCCCGCAGCAGAAAGGGCCACCGGCGAGATGCAACCTGGCACCAGTAGCCTGAGCACGGCAGAGCTGGGACCCTCTGCCCTCCCGGGCTCTCTGCCCCACACGGCAGGTTTCCCCCCAGTGCCGCCAGCGAGGATGTGCTGGTATTCCTGGTGGCTCCCCAACCCTCTACGCTCCCCGAGTGGCACCGCGGGATGCTCCCTCCCTCCATCTCTGCCTTACAAGCTCACCCCGCTGGCCGCAGATGCCGGCACAGCCAGAGGCGGGTGAAAGGCAGCCATTCTCACCTCTGCCTGGTCCTCCATCAGCCTCTCCAGGCTCCTGGCGCTGAATGTCCTCCACTGGGCAAGAGAGAAGGAGCGGAGGAAGGTGGGCAGCGATGCCTCTGCTGCTCGGCTGGGGGACCAGGGCTCGGGGACAGAGCCCAGACCGGAGAGACACTCACGGCGTGGCGGCGGCTCAGCTCCTTCTCCAGGGGTCTGAGGGAGGGGAGACGGGTCACGCGGGCTCTCTTGGCTCCTCCTGGTGTCCTGTGCACCGGCAAGGGACAGGGAGAGAGCTGGCTGAGCCCCAAGCTGCCCCTTCTCTCCTGTGAGGCAGCTCTGCCCGAGAGCTGCCCGCAGCCGCAAAGGCACCTCTCCCCAGCTGGGGAGCTGTGTTCCCCCATCCGGCTGTGCCTGGAGCATCCCCCCCGGCTTACCCCAGCAGTGTGCCCACCCACAGCTCCTTCAGTGCCTGGGAGCTGCAGAAAGAGAGGAGAACCAGCGTCAGGCCCCGCTGCCCCCCAGCCCGTGGGGAAGGTAGGACACAGGGGCAGGACGAAGCCCTGCGGGGCAGGACAAAGACGCTGCCCAAGCCCTGGCTCCCCGTGTCCTGCCAGAGCAGCTGCTTTTGCCCTTCTCTTCTGGGGACCCAAAGGGCACCAGGGGATGCAGGACCTGGCAATGCCCCCATCCCTCCCTGCCGGCGTGCTTCCCGCTCCCTGCCCAGGCTCTGCACGCAGGGCAGAGGCCGTTCACAGGATGGCGTGGGCACGGTTGGGAACCTCTCCTGCCCGGCCATGGGACGTGGCACCACGACTCACCCGAAAGCGGCAACGCAGGAGCCGGTGGGCCAGATGAGGATGATGGAGGTCCTCTCCTCATCGCTGCCTTCCTCCTCCTCTTTTTCCTCCCCCGCTGCCTCCTTTCCGCCGCTCAGCACCCACAGCTGGTCCAGGGCCAGGCATAGCTGTGGGCGCAGGGCGGTGCCACGTCTGCAGAGAGGAGAGGCAGGCGGTGAGCTGGAGGTGGCCTCCTGGGGGTCCCCCCGGGCAGAGCCCCGTCCCCCACCTGCCCTTGGGACGGACATCGATGGGTGCATCCAGCACCACGGTCCCGGGGCCTGGGGCTGGTGCTGGGGTGTCCCTGCCCTGGTGCCAGGGCCAGGGATGGGGGAAAGGCAGCTGGGCTCTGAGGGTCTTACTGCAACTTGGCGATCACCACTTCCTCCTGGAGGAGGAGAAGGCGTCTCTCGCTCCTCTTGCGGCCCCGGGTCAGCCGCACGTCCGCGCTCAGCACCGGCTCGGCGTCGGTGAGAGCCTCCCTGCAGAGCAGAGAGCGGCGGGCATGAGAATCAAGGCCCCCGCCACGGGTCCCGGCCGTGCCCGCGTGTCCCCGAGGCACAGGGAGAGCCCACCTGGAGCCGCAGCAGCAGTTGGCCTGGCCCATCCTGCCCGGGAGAGGAGGACCCTCGCCGTGGACCAAGGACGCGGGCCAGTCGGCGACAGCGGGGATGGGAGGCGAGGTGCCGGTGCCGGCGAGGTGCTGCTCGGCCAGATCCTGCCTCCTCCCGGCGCTCCTGCGTGCCAGCACAGCTCCGTGCTGCTGTCTCTGGTGGCTGTGGGCTCCAACTGACCAACATTCCGAGCCCAACGGACCAACATTCTGAGCCCAACGGAAAGTGGGAGGGGCACTGGGGTGAGAGTTCTCTCCAGTATGGCCGTCTCTGCCTGGCACTGGGGAGCCCCGGGCGGGCTGGACGGACCCAGCAGAGGGGAAGGACCGTCTCCCTCCACCTCTTGCCAACGCTTTGCCTACTGCAGCCCAGGAGGCAGTGAGCCGCCTTTGCCCCAGGGGCACTTTTCTGGCTCAAAATCGGTCCACTTGGCGTCCACTATCACCCCAGGTGTCTGCACAGCTGCTTTCCAGCTGGGTGTCCCCCAGCATTTACTGGCACAAGGGCTTCTTCGTCCCCAGGTCTCCAGGACTTTGCTCTTCCCCTTGGGGAACTACAGGAGGTTCCCGTCAGCCCCTTTCTCCAGCCGGTCAAGATCCCCCGGGTTGACAGCAGGACCCTCCTGCACAAGAGCCTCTCCTCCCGGTTCTGTGCCACCTGCAAGCTGCCGGAGGGTCCGCTCTGCCCCATCTCCCAGATCCCAGTGAATGTGAACAGGTCCCCCATAGTGCAGCCCAGGGGGTGCCTAGGACATCCCTTGTCACAGCAGGTTCAGAAATTTAGGGGGAAAACCCACGTTGGGTTTTTGCATTATTTATACACAGTGCTTCCCCTTTGTTGTTCCTGCAAGCTATTAAAAGTTGCTCAAAATAGGTCTCATTTCTCATTTGAATGTCACAGCTCTTCACAGTGCTGATGTCATGTGTAACTCAGGTTGTACTCTCGCACAGAGCGTTAGGTAGTGTGTAGCCTAGATTATTAGGGAGAAGATCACAGATTACTGCATTAGTCATGCTAACACCCATGACAGGAGGTTGCATCTAGCTCCTGAGTCAAAGGGTAAAAATCCAAGGTGTCTATTGAACTCAGTGGGCTATTGACCAGCAGATTGAACTCACCCTGTTCAGAAAAGAAAAGGTACATGAGAAAGGCCTATTCTACCTTGACTGCTACAATGCGTGTTTTTGTAGGTATGAAGATAAATTATCCATGCCCCTCCCGCCACCCCTTTCCAAAAAAGAAAGGACTAGAGAAAAAAGATTCAACTTGTAGAGCAATGGGGCTTGTAACAGCCAAGTAAATTTCCCTAGATCATTCCCATTCAATGAGCCACTTTGCCTGACATTCTGCCTCTACTTGGTACCAGCAGAAGACTCTACCTGTGCCATGCTGTCCTGATTTCAGCTGGGATGTAGTTAATTGTCTTCCTAGTAGCTGGTACAGTGCTATGTTTTGAGTTCAGTATGCGAAGAATGTTGATAACACTGATGTTTTCAGTTGTTGCTCAGTAGTGTTTAGTCTAAAGTCAAGGATTTTTCAGCTGCTCATGCCCAGCCAGCGAGAAAGCTGGAGGGGCACAAGAAGTTGGCACAGGACAGCACCAGGGCAGCTGACCCCAACTGGTCAACAGGGTATTCCATACCGTGTGACGTCCCATCTAGTATAGGAACTGGGGGGAGTGGGGGCTGGGGATCACCGCTGGGGGACGAACTGGGTGTCAATTGGTGGGTGGTGAGCATTTGCACTGCGCATCATTTGTACATTCCAATCCTTGTATTATTGCTGTTGTCATTTCATTAGTGTTATCATTATCATTATTAGTTTCTTCTTTTCTGTTCCATTAAACCGTTCTTATCTCAACCCACAAGCTTTACTTTTTTTCCCGATTTTCTCTCCCGCCCCAGTGGGTTGGGGGGGGGAAGAATGAGTGAGCGGCTGCGTGGTGCTTAGTTGCTGGCTGGGGTTAAATGACGACAGGGGTCTGCTCTGAACCTCGTGACTCAACAGGAGGGGGTCTCCTTATTCCCTGCACTGATGTATATGGTTACACGGTTTACAGAAGTAGTCTTATGCCAAGTCCTGTTGTGAGAAACCCTGCCACCTACTACCACGCCTCCCCAGTTCCGTTTGCTTCTGTCATAAATAACATCTTTAACTGATCCTTTGATGGTGTTTCACCTTAATTTAGCCCAAGGGAAATTCGAATTAAAAACGACTCCCTGGTCTGTCCAGTCTGGGTCGTGACATTTTTTTGGCGTAGTCGGGAGGATTCCCTCAGTGTTGCTAAAGCGGTCATTGGGACCAGGTCCTTACTGTGACCCCTCTCTGAGAGGAGTCATACACAAGGCGAAATAGTCCTCAGAGGACTTAATAATCTGATTTTGTTGCAGTCTCCCTGCGAGGTCCGAGTGTAGAGACAGTCCTCAGGGGACTCGATCTGATTTTGTTGCGGTCTCCCTGGGAGATCCCACTGTAGAGATAATCCTCAGAGAACTACTACTTATGTGTTCATTATGGCCTCCCTGGGAGGTCAGACTGTAGACTGTACCCCTCTCCTGAAGGTATTAGAGGGCTACAATGCTTGACCCTCTCCCCTTGGTATGACTTGGGCTGGTAACAATTGGCATGATCTGCAAGCTGTAGCAGACAGAATTCTCCTTTTGGCTAAAGAACAAAGGTTGAAGCAAGGAAAAGGGAAGGCGTTGGTTTATGGAGTTTTAGGAGCCACTTTGGTGGCAGCACAACAGGACAAATGCATAACCTGACAAGCAGAAGGGAAGGTGATTAAATCCCTTCAAGACTTTGTGAAAGCTTTGCAGGAGCAATCAGAAAATGAGATAAGGAGCCCTTCTGACCAACTCACCACTGAGCGAGTGACTAACCAGAGACTACACACTGCTTTGACTGAGGCTCTGGAGTGGGAAAGAGTATTAAGAGAGCAATTCGATGAAACCTGCTCCCAGATCACTTAGAAAATGTGGGTGCAGACTCTGATGGGGTAAAGGAATCAAAATCATACTGGTGGACCTCCCAACAGTGGGAGAGGTGGCTTTACCCTTAAAACTCCACTGAACACCTCTTCATAGGCAGCTGCTGATACATGGAAAAGACCAGCAAATCCACATGTGATGGATAATACTCTCATTTTAATCTATGTATGTTTTATACCTGCATTTTGTAGAACCAAAGAGAAATGGAGAAAGACAACAAGGGACCCATGCTAGTCCTAACTATAGTAATTGTTATTTGTGTTATCAGCTTATTGTTATTTGTAATTTTTGTCTGTTATAGGGAAAGATGCTTTGGGGAGCCTTTTCCCTCATCCTGAGCCTTTCCAATGGAGGACAGGGAAAAGATTCTCCAGATTTAGCTTGGAATCTGATTCAAGGTTTCATGCACCTCTGGAATGACACCAATCAAGGTGTTTCTACAAAGGAATTCAATTTGGCCTCATTAATCTAAATATCACCAAACTTGTGAAACCCACATTGCTCCTGGAACAACACTTCCAGGGGGCCTTTCATGGCTACTAAAGATTTATCTTCTTCCCTGAGGAGGGAACCTTGAATCTTGTGATGTTGTTAAAAGAACATGGGGTACCTGGGATGTTAAATTTCACCAATGGAGAATGCTGTCTCACCATAGACAACACAACTACCTCCTCAGAAGAAGCGCGAAAGAAGATGAGAGAAGTTACAGACAAGGCTGGAGAACTTTTCCAAGCGATGCAACCTAGAGACTGGCTTAACAGAGGATCGTTGCTGACCTCTCTCCTAACATCCTTGGGACTCACCGGGTGGGGAAAATGGCTTGTTAGCAGTGGACTCATGTAGTTATGTGGATTTTTTGTTGTTAATGGTTGGCTTTACAATTGTTATACTGTTATACTGTTCAAAGTTTATACTGTTTTGTACCGTTTGAAGTTTTATACATGTTCTCGCTCTCTCTCTCACCTTTTCTTGCTTTCTCCTTTCTTTATATAGAAATCACCAGCCTGGGAGAAGACTGTGGAGAATCCACAAAGGTGGTATAGACAATGTCTGAGCCACAGGGTGGTGTGAGAGACTGAAAGAGTTAATGTCTCAAACATTGTGGTGGGACAAGTTCTGCTTAAAGACAAACCCTGCACAGCAAGGAACCAAGGTGAAAAGCCCATCAGCTCAGACATCAGCAACAGGAGGGGGGGGTGTGCTGGAGGGTGCGCAGCTCCCTGTTCTGATACAAAGATCAAACAATGGCCGTGTCTGCAGGGAAGGAGAAGTTACTCCACAAAGGACCCCCAAACCCAAAGGCTCACAAACTGCTCATTAGCCTGAGGAGTTTGGGTGCCGGCCCAGAGGAGGGGCCAGGATGATAAAAGGACACAAACTGAAGCCCCGGGTGCACAAGCCAACCGGGACTGGACCCCTCGGCTGAGTGAACCAACGCTGGACCCAGGACCAGTGAAATCTTTCTCTCTTCCTTTCTCTCTCTCTGTCTCCTTCTCTCTACAATCCCTACACCTCATCCGTTTCAAGATATAAACCGTTGACCAAGTCTGAGACTAAGAGTGGATCCAGCCGCCCCTAGACCCTTCTCTGAAGAGGAGTCTGGAAAGCAAGGGGGTCTGCTCCGAACCTCGTGACTCAACGGGAGGGATCTCCTTATTCCCTGCACTGATGTATATGGTTACACGGTTTACAGAAGTAGTCTGATGCTAATTCCTGTTGTGCGAAACCCTGCCACCTACTACCACGCCTCCCCAGTTCCATTTGCTTCTGTCATAAATAAAACCTTTAACTGATCATTTGGTGTCGTTTCACCTCAACTTAGCTGGAGGGAATTTTGAATTGAACAGGACTCCCTGGTCTGTCCATTCTGGGTCGTGACAGTTGGTTTTGATTTTTTTTTTAATTTATGATTTTTAATTTAATTATGGCGCTGCCTTTACCTGAAACCGTGAGCGGTGGTGCTGCGCAGGTTGTGGCAAGAACCCCGTGGCTGCTCCCCAGGGGCTCCCCATCGAGCCCTGCTGCGTGGCACAGGGGCCCTGTGCATCTCTGCGCACGCACAGCTCTCTAAGGGCATTCCCCATGGGGATAAGGCGCCAGAGCCCTCCCCTCGGCAATGCCAGCCATAGCTCACTCTCTTCTGGGCTATGAACAATTCCTCGTCAACGGTGTTCCCCAAAGAGAGGGCAACCAAACCCTGCCTCTTCCTGCCTTTAGGGGTTTATCAGGGCTTTCCGACCCTGTCGTTGCAGGTTCTGATTCGTTCTCACTGGCTGAACCACTGTGACTGCTGCCCCCCCACCGCAGTTGATGTTCCCAATAAAACAATATTTTCTCTCTTCTGAGTGTGTCCGCCATCGGCTGTTCTGGAGCGGGGAGCTGCTGTTTGGGGATGACCCCTCGGGGAGGAGTTTGGGATCGTGCCTTGTCCCAGCATCCTTGCCGGCGGGCATGAGGGCTGAGCTCAGGTGCTTTAGGAGTGAAAGCAAGGCACAGAGTTGCACAGGAGGGCGGAGGTTGGAAGGGAGCTGTGGAGGTCGTCCAAGCCCTCTGCTCAAGCAGGCTCCCTTAGAGCAGGTTGCCCAGGACCACGTCCTGGTGCGTTTGGGCTATCTCGGAGGAGCAGCCCCATGAGCTCCGAGCGAGGGCAAGACGTAGGCAGACACGGTGGCCAGGAAGGGCTGAAGGTCCTTATGCAGCCACCGTCACCTGCAGCTTGCTGCTCCCTGCGGCCGTCACCCTTGCACAGCGAGTGCCGGGCAGTTTCTGCAGAATCGCCTCACTCATGGCAACGGTATAAACCCAACTGCCGTGCTGGGCGCTAGGAATGCGTCAGCTTGCCCCAAAAAGCTTTGGAAGCGGCTCCAACAGCAGCCGGACTGCTGAGGCTTTTGTGCGCCCTGGTGTGATACAGGGGACGCCCGCGCCCTGAGGGAGGAGGAAGGATGAGCGCTCTCCCCGTCCGTTGGTAGGTAACTCTTTTGCTCACAGGTTGTGGTGGTTTAAGCCTGGCCGGTGGCTGAGCACCACACAGCCGCTCGCTCCCTGCCCCCCAGGGGGATGGCAGGGGAGAATCGGGAGGGCGAAAGGGAGAAAACTCACGGGTTCAGGTAAAGGCAGTTTCATATTTAAACTAAAAATCGTAATTTTTAAGTTTTTTTTAAAAACGAACCTAGAAAGGGAAGGGAAACTAAAACCCATGAAAAACAAGTGCTGCAAAGGAATGCACTTGCTCTCCACCAGCCGACCGATGCTCAGCAAGGGCAGCCCCCGCCAACCTCCACCCCCACCCCCAGTTTTATTGCCGAGCACAGCGGCATGGGCTGCGGGATGTCCCTCTGGTCCGTGGGGGTCAGCTGTCCCGGCTGTGTCCCCTCCCAGAGCCTTGTGCACCCCCAGCCTCCTCGCTGGAGGGGCAGTCAGAGAGCAGAAAAGCCCCCGAGGCTGTGCAGGCACTGCTCAGCAGGAGCTCAGGCAGCCCTGCCGTAGCAACACTGTTCCCAGTGCAAATGCAAAACAGAGCCCCATGCAAGCTACTAGGAAGAAACTGAATGAGTAAGCTCGTCATAGGGTTGCATCTCGGGACTGATTTTGCTCCCTCTTCAAACTCTCCTGGCCTTCGCCAGGCCGTGCCAGTCCTTCGGGCTGCTCTAGGATCTGCCAGTCCTCCTGGGCCATGATGGTCCTAGCGAGAGCAGCCTTCAGACGTCCCGGGCCCTGGAGACCCGGGCGAAAGGCTGGAGCAGAGGAGAGGTACCCTTGGTGCGAGAGGATCTGGTTAGATCATCAGGCGGCAGAGGAGGAGATTAGGCAACCTGTAAGCAAAGTGGAGATGCACAAGCCCCGACGGGGTGCACCCTCAACTGCCGAGGGAGCTGGCTGATGGGCTTGCGAGGCCAATACAAAAGGGAGATGTGCCCGAGGACTGGCAGAAAGCAAAGAGCACGTGGGCTGACAAGCAGTGCACTGGGTGGAAAACCGGCTGAGCATCTAGTCCCAGAGGGGGGTGACCGGCAGCACCAAGCCTCGTTGGAGGCCAGGAGCCAGCGGTGAACCCCAAGGCAAGGGGCACTGCCAGCAGGTGGAGGGAGGTGGTCCTTCCCCTCGGCTCTGTAATAGCTGGGATAGAGACACTTACTGTAGGACAGGTAGAAGATGATAGTGGAGATCATCAGACTGGAGAAGCCAAAGGAAACTGCACAGGGAAGTGGAGCTGCCCACAGAGAGAGGGGTCGGTTTCCAAACTAGATCAGCTCCCATGTGGGAGGTGAATCACACACATGGACTGCAAAGCAACGTTGCCCATAGAAAAAGGTTTCCTTAGCTTCAGATTGCCCAGAGGCATTTAATTGGAATTCAGCCCTTGCCAGCGGGAAAGACACATGCCCTGCAAGCACATACCGAGGCATGAGACCTTGACTGGGGCTAGGGAATAAATATGTCCGGGGACCTCCACGAGACCCCCGGCCTCTGGACTGGTGGCTGGAAGATGGGTAGGTCAAAGGACCCTGATGGGAGCCCTGCAGGGCCTCATCCATTGGACCAAGGGGCACCTTCCCTTGCCACACAGAGCATCTCATGGGCTGGAAAAGGGATGCTCGGGAGAGTTTCTGGCAAATCTCTGGAGAAGAGCTTCTCCCCGCCCCTCTCCCAGGGGGTTTCTCAGCTCTGGTGCCCTTCCCAAGGACAGCCCCACAGGCGGGTGCAGCCAGCATGGCAGGAAAGAACAGGCAGCAGCCACAGCGGTCAGCACTGCAGGAAAGCCAACGATAAAGCCTTATCACTCAAGTGTGATAAAGCCGTAATAACCAAGTGTGCTGCTCCACGGGCAGGAGTATTCCTGCCTAAGCTCACCACACATTTCATGTCCGTGTGGCTTTCGGCAGGAGATGAACGGCTCTTCAGTGCTGGTGGTCGCTCCCCTCTTTCAGTGAAAATTGCAGATTTTCTTCCTGTTGGACCTGCCTCAATTCCACTCTCCTGGGGCTTGCAAGCTGGCACAGCATGTGTGCCAGAGACATTCCCACCGCTGGGCTGTTGTCCACAAAGAGGAGTCTGTCTTTAGCCACGATGGTCATTTCCAGGGAAAACAGCTCGTTTTGTTGACCAGGACCCTATGCGGAAAACAGAAGAGCAGGGATGCGGACGTTTGCCACGAGTCCAGCGGAGCAGGTTGCTCAAACACAGCCCGCTGTGGCTTTCTGTGCCGCTGGGCCTGTGGGGACAAAGGATGAAACCTGAATTACCTACATGAAAGAGAGCTATCGCTAGCCTCGTGCAACAGCACTGCTACGGATGCACGACTAACCAAATCCTACAGGTGTTAAAACTCAGATTTATTCTTCTGCAAAAGTTAGCTAGAAGTCCGGTAACATTTTATAAAATCACAGGCTCAATGATGTAAAGAGAATTAATGCTACACGGCCGACTTAAGAATCCCCAAGATTTAAAGTGATGGCTCAAAACGCGCATGTCACTCCCCTAAAAGCTGAGGGCTCTCTCCCTCGAGGAGTTACCTCGGGCAGTGCCCCGACCCAAGGGGGAGTCCCCGACTGCAGACCCGCTGCTCCCAGGAGGACTGATTCCCACGTGTCCTCCGGCGGGACCCCATTCATCCCCCTGTCGAATCTGACCTGTGGTCATTGAATTCTGTTGGCCAGGAGGGTCACCTTGGTGTACCTGGCACATCTCCATCGGCCAGTTCAAATTTCAACCTGCAGCCTCCAGGGTTTCCTTCCCCTTCTCCCTTCCCAGAGAAGTTTTGTTTCCTGCTGGCAGGATGGGGGGGGACGGGGCAGGGGGGGAATGTACTGCCACAGCACCCAGGAGCTGCTCCTGAAAACCACCAATCCAGGAGATGGAAAGCTTTGAACAGCTGTGGCTATTCTGGAACAGCCTGTGCCATGTGCATCCATGTCTATGAACAAGCCTTCTCCTGCAGCTGCAAAGGAGTTTGAGAGCTTGCTTATGGATAAAGGGGGTTGGTGGTCCGGGATGGTGGCTGAGGCTTGGGGCTTGCATTGCCTGTGACCAGCTATGAGCACAGAGTGAGAGAGGAAAGACTTTCCCTGGGGAAGAGGCACCAGGGAGTGGTTGAGGTGGAGGAAAGCTTCGCCCTGGTTTTGGCTGTAGGTGGAAAGCTCTGCATCAGCAAGAAATTCTACGTCTTCTGTAGCATGGCACAGGTACCGGTTCTTGCCAGACCCTGCGCAGCACCACCCCTCACGGGTTCAGGTAAAGGCAGCACCATAATTAAATTAAAAATCATAAATTAAAAAAAAAATCAAAACCAACTGTCACGACCCAGACTGGACAGACCAGGGAGTCCTGTTTAATTCAAAATTCCCTCCAGCTAAGTTGAGGTGAAACGACACCAAATGATCAGTTAAAGATGTTATTTATGACAGAAGCAAACGGAACTGGGGAGGCGTGGTAGTAGGTGGCAGGGTTTCTCACAACAGGACTTGGCATAAGACTACTTCTGTAAACCGTGTAACCATATACATCAGTGCAGGGAATAAGGAGACCCCCTCCTCTTGAGTCACGAGGTTCAGAGCAGACCCCTGTCGTCATTTAACCCCAGCCAGCAACTAAGCACCACGCAGCCGCTCACTCATTCTTCCCCCCCCCAACCCACTGGGGCGGGAGAGAAAATCGGGAAAAAAAGTAAAGCTTGTGGGTTGAGATAAGAACGGTTTAATGGAACAGAAAAGAAGAAACTAATAATGATAATGATAACACTAATGAAATGACAACAGCAATAATACAAGGATTGGAATGTACAAATGATGCGCAGTGCAAATGCTCACCACCCACCAATTGACACCCAGTTCGTCCCCCAGCGGTGATCCCCAGCCCCCACTCCCCCCAGTTCCTATACTAGATGGGACGTCACACGGTATGGAATACCCTGTTGACCAGTTGGGGTCAGCTGCCCTGGTGCTGTCCTGTGCCAACTTCTTGTGCCCCTCCAGCTTTCTCGCTGGCTGGGCATGAGCAGCTGAAAAATCCTTGACTTTAGACTAAACACTACTGAGCAACAACTGAAAACATCAGTGTTATCAACATTCTTCGCATACTGAACTCAAAACATAGCACTGTACCAGCTACTAGGAAGACAATTAACTACATCCCAGCTGAAATCAGGACAGCATGGCACAGGTAGAGTCTTCTGCTGGTACCAAGTAGAGGCAGAATGTCAGGCAAAGTGGCTCATTGAATGGGAATGATCTAGGGAAATTTACTTGGCTGTTACAAGCCCCATTGCTCTACAAGTTGAATCTTTTTTCTCTAGTCCTTTCTTTTTTGGAAAGGGGTGGCGGGAGGGGCATGGATAATTTATCTTCATACCTACAAAAACACGCATTGTAGCAGTCAAGGTAGAATAGGCCTTTCTCATGTACCTTTTCTTTTCTGAACAGGGTGAGTTCAATCTGCTGGTCAATAGCCCACTGAGTTCAATAGACACCTTGGATTTTTACCCTTTGACTCAGGAGCTAGATGCAACCTCCTGTCATGGGTGTTAGCATGACTAATGCAGTAATCTGTGATCTTCTCCCTAATAATCTAGGCTACACACTACCTAACGCTCTGTGCGAGAGTACAACCTGAGTTACACATGACATCAGCACTGTGAAGAGCTGTGACATTCAAATGAGAAATGAGACCTATTTTGAGCAACTTTTAATAGCTTGCAGGAACAACAAAGGGGAAGCACTGTGTATAAATAATGCAAAAACCCAACGTGGGTTTTCCCCCTAAATTTCTGAACCTGCTGTGACAAGGGATGTCCTAGGCACCCCCTGGGCTGCACTATGGGGGACCTGTTCACATTCACTGGGATCTGGGAGATGGGGCAGAGCGGACCCTCCGGCAGCTTGCAGGTGGCACAGAACCGGGAGGAGAGGCTCTTGTGCAGGAGGGTCCTGCTGTCAACCCGGGGGATCTTGACCGGCTGGAGAAAGGGGCTGACGGGAACCTCCTGTAGTTCCCCAAGGGGAAGAGCAAAGTCCTGGAGACCTGGGGACGAAGAAGCCCTTGTGCCAGTAAATGCTGGGGGACACCCAGCTGGAAAGCAGCTGTGCAGACACCTGGGGTGATAGTGGACGCCAAGTGGACCGATTTTGAGCCAGAAAAGTGCCCCTGGGGCAAAGGCGGCTCACTGCCTCCTGGGCTGCAGTAGGCAAAGCGTTGGCAAGAGGTGGAGGGAGACGGTCCTTCCCCTCTGCTGGGTCCGTCCAGCCCGCCCGGGGCTCCCCAGTGCCAGGCAGAGACGGCCATACTGGAGAGAACTCTCACCCCAGTGCCCCTCCCACTTTCCGTTGGGCTCAGAATGTTGGTCCGTTGGGCTCGGAATGTTGGTCAGTTGGAGCCCACAGCCACCAGAGACAGCAGCACGGAGCTGTGCTGGCACGCAGGAGCGCCGGGAGGAGGCAGGATCTGGCCGAGCAGCACCTCGCCGGCACCGGCACCTCGCCTCCCATCCCCGCTGTCGCCGACTGGCCCGCGTCCTTGGTCCACGGCGAGGGTCCTCCTCTCCCGGGCAGGATGGGCCAGGCCAACTGCTGCTGCGGCTCCAGGTGGGCTCTCCCTGTGCCTCGGGGACACGCGGGCACGGCCGGGACCCGTGGCGGGGGCCTTGATTCTCATGCCCGCCGCTCTCTGCTCTGCAGGGAGGCTCTCACCGACGCCGAGCCGGTGCTGAGCGCGGACGTGCGGCTGACCCGGGGCCGCAAGAGGAGCGAGAGACGCCTTCTCCTCCTCCAGGAGGAAGTGGTGATCGCCAAGTTGCAGTAAGACCCTCAGAGCCCAGCTGCCTTTCCCCCATCCCTGGCCCTGGCACCAGGGCAGGGACACCCCAGCACCAGCCCCAGGCCCCGGGACCGTGGTGCTGGATGCACCCATCGATGTCCGTCCCAAGGGCAGGTGGGGGACGGGGCTCTGCCCGGGGGGACCCCCAGGAGGCCACCTCCAGCTCACCGCCTGCCTCTCCTCTCTGCAGACGTGGCACCGCCCTGCGCCCACAGCTATGCCTGGCCCTGGACCAGCTGTGGGTGCTGAGCGGCGGAAAGGAGGCAGCGGGGGAGGAAAAAGAGGAGGAGGAAGGCAGCGATGAGGAGAGGACCTCCATCATCCTCATCTGGCCCACCGGCTCCTGCGTTGCCGCTTTCGGGTGAGTCGTGGTGCCACGTCCCATGGCCGGGCAGGAGAGGTTCCCAACCGTGCCCACGCCATCCTGTGAACGGCCTCTGCCCTGCGTGCAGAGCCTGGGCAGGGAGCGGGAAGCACGCCGGCAGGGAGGGATGGGGGCATTGCCAGGTCCTGCATCCCCTGGTGCCCTTTGGGTCCCCAGAAGAGAAGGGCAAAAGCAGCTGCTCTGGCAGGACACGGGGAGCCAGGGCTTGGGCAGCGTCTTTGTCCTGCCCCGCAGGGCTTCGTCCTGCCCCTGTGTCCTACCTTCCCCACGGGCTGGGGGGCAGCGGGGCCTGACGCTGGTTCTCCTCTCTTTCTGCAGCTCCCAGGCACTGAAGGAGCTGTGGGTGGGCACACTGCTGGGGTAAGCCGGGGGGGATGCTCCAGGCACAGCCGGATGGGGGAACACAGCTCCCCAGCTGGGGAGAGGTGCCTTTGCGGCTGCGGGCAGCTCTCGGGCAGAGCTGCCTCACAGGAGAGAAGGGGCAGCTTGGGGCTCAGCCAGCTCTCTCCCTGTCCCTTGCCGGTGCACAGGACACCAGGAGGAGCCAAGAGAGCCCGCGTGACCCGTCTCCCCTCCCTCAGACCCCTGGAGAAGGAGCTGAGCCGCTGCCACGCCGTGAGTGTCTCTCCGGTCTGGGCTCTGTCCCCGAGCCCTGGTCCCCCAGCCGAGCAGCAGAGGCATCGCTGCTCACCTTCCTCTGCTCCTTCTCTCTTGCCCAGTGGAGGACATTCAGCGCCAGGAGCCTGGAGAGGCTGATGGAGGACCAGGCAGAGGTGAGAAGGGCTGCCTTTCACCCGCCTCTGGCTGTGCCGGCGTCTGCGGCCAGCGGGGTGAGCTTGTAAGGCAGAGATGGAGGGAGGGAGCGTCCCGCGGTGCCACTCGGGGAGCGTAGAGGGTTGGGGAGCCACCAGGAATACCAGCACATCCTCGCTGGGGGCGTTGGGGGGGAAACCTGCTGTGTGGGGCAGAGAGCCCGGGAGGGCAGAGGGTCCCAGCTCTGCCGCGCTCAGGCTACTGGTGCCGGTTGGCAGCTCGCCGGTGGCCCTTTCTGCTGCGGGGCTGCTCTCTAAGCGCAGCCTGCTTCTTGCAGGATCGTCCCAAGCAAGGGCCACCGACAGCCCCGTCTATCAAAGCTGGGGGACTTTGCCGCTCACCAGGTGAGTTGTGGAAAGAAACGCATTGTCCTGCAAATGGTTGAGCTGTGCTCACTTGTCCCTTGAGTGTTGCCATGCAGGTGCGGCACCCCAAGGGAGGACGTCACCTGGACGAGCAAGGATACCCGCTGGGCAGCAGCCGCTGGACGTGGTTCTGCAGGGACCCAGAGCCTCTCCTGCTGCCCACAGCTTGGAGGAGGGCAGGGCGAGGGCTGGGACAGGTTGTCCCGGTGGCATGCCAGCTCTCAGGAGCCTCCCAGCTGGAGCAGCTGAGCTGGAGCTGTGGTTCCAGCTGCTGGCTCCCTGCCCATCCTGCTGCACCGCTCAGCACCATGCTGCAGGCAGGGCAGGCTCCAGGAGTGCTGGCCTGGCTGTCTCCATTGACGCGCTCTTGCTCCGTTTTCTTTTTCAGAAGGAGGGAACAGCATCAGCAGCAGGAGGAGGAGGAGGAGGATGGGGCTGCCCTGGCCCTTTGCTCTGCGGAGGACCCCGGCCGCTGCCCAGGCGCCAGGGCAGGCGGGCTCTGGCTGCAGCAGGGCGCTCTTTGGCCAGCCCCTGGCAGCCCTCTGCGGGGAGGACGGCTCCCTGCCCCAGTCCATCCAGGTAAGCCAGCCTGGGCAGGGGGTCCCCAGCCCTCCCTCCGGCTGCTCCAGAGGGGAGGTGGGTGTCCCCGGGAGCTCCGGCGATGGGGGATTGGGCCCTTCACCCCCAGAAGACGCTTCTGGTGCCAGCCCCCTTGGCGGGGGTGAAGGAGCAGGATCTGGGGCAGTGCTTTGGTCACTGCTGTTGGAAGGCAGCTTCTCAGCCAAGCAGCTGTCCTCCTGCCCCTCCTGCAGGAGATGCTGGCTGTCCTGCACAAGGAAGGACCGTCGACAGAAGGGATATTCCGAAGAGCTGCCGGCGGGACAGAGTTTCGTGAGCTGCGGGAGGCCCTGGACCACGGTGCGGATGTCGACCTGGGCAGCCAGCCTGCGCTGCTGCTGGCCGTCATCTTGAAGGTGAGCGCTTCTGACCTGCAGCTGGAAGAGCTCCTGCCTGGCCTGGAGTGTTCAGAGGCTCACCTGGAGCCCCTGGCATTGCAGGACTTCCTCCGAAGCATCCCTGCCAAGCTCCTCGTGACAGACCTCTACGAGGACTGGATGGCAGCGATGCAGAAGAGCGGCAAGGAGGAGAAGGTTGAAGAGCTGAAAGCGTAAGTGTGGGCAGCAGCCTGCCTGTTGAGGAGGGACTGGTAGAGGCCTGGGACTTGCCTGAAAAGGGACGGTCTCCTTAAAAAGCTGTGTCTTCTGACAGCTTGCTTTTGCTGGGGTGGGCTTAGATTTCGGGGGAAAAGGGCATGGACAGGGAGCCTTCCCTTGCCTGGGCTTGGGTGAAATGAGGAGCTGGGAAGCAAGGCCGTGCTTCCTTCCTGAAGCGCAGGAGCACTGACCGCTGGCTGAGAGCACCCAGAAAGCTGCGCCACCCCCCTGCGTTGGGCAAGCTTTGGGGACGGCTGTGGGCAGCATCTTCTCTATTAACGTTGAGTTCCTGTTCCCTCAGGGTGGCCAAGAAGTTGCCTGGAGCCAATCTCCTCCTCCTCAAGCGGCCGCTGGCCCTCCTCCAGCACATCGGCCACAATGCCGCCAGCAGCAGAATGACCGCCAGCAACCTGGCCATCTGCCTTGGGCCAAATCTGCTGAGCCCACCTCACGAGGACCTGCTCCCCCTCGAGGCCATGCTGGCGGTGACTGAGAAGGTGCGCTGTACTGAGCAGCCGGCTGCAGCCTTGCCGGCCCATCCGAGCTTGGCTGCTCAGAGGTCCCTGGCTGCCTCCTCTCTTGAGCAAATGCCGGTGGGGTGGCTGCCTGCAAGAGCAGCCCCACAACCACAGCCGCCTGCGCAGAGGCAAGGGTCGGGAGTGGGAAAGGCTGCGTGATACATTTTCAGGCACCTGGGTTGAGCCCGAGGGTTTGATGTGTGCAGGTGAACGTGCTGGTGGAATTCATGATTGACAACTGCAGGGAACTCTTTGGGGAGCAGACAACTGACCTTTCCTGTTCAGCAGCCGAGGAGTCGTCGGCAGCCCCCACAGAGAGCTGGGGAGGTAAGAGGCAGGACTGAGGGTTGTTAGAGGCTGGGGCTTGGGACGCCAGAAACCTCAGCATCGTTTCTGGCAGGGCTGGGCCTGGAGTGTTGTCCTCTCAGCCCCACTTGTCCCGTGGCCTCTCTTTGGCCACTGCTTCTTGGGGCATGAACAACAGTTCATGCTCTGCAAGATGTGCTGAAGCCTGCAGACAGGGCATCGGAGGTCTGAAAACTTAAGTGGTGTAGGGCTTTGGGTGGGTTTTGCTTTAGTGGTTGTTTACTTCCAACAAGTCGCTTTGCTGCACGTGCTTTTGCTCTCCAGAACTGCACTTGGAAGAGCAAAGTGTGCCAGCAGTTACAGCAGACACCAGACATCAGACAGAAGCCTCGCTGCATGCACCCCCCTCTCTGCTCGGTGTCCTCAGAGAAGCTGGGGGAGCTATGGTGGTGGAGTCTGAAAGAGGAGAGGTATGTCAGGTCCCCAAACGCTGTGACAGCGTGTCTGGTGTAAGAGGGGAGTTTCTGATGAGGCCGAGATGCTGCTGTGCCTCTTCCTGGCAGTAGAGCTGGTGTGTGTTTGGGTTATTCCTCCACCCGCTGGGAAGATCCCTAGCAAGGAAAACTGGCAAGGTTGTTTCTCAAATGCACTTGGCATGTGCTTTGACAAACAAAATGCCTGCAAATCACCTACAAATAGACAGAGGGGAGTAGCTGTCAACTTCAGCGGGGTTTTGCTCAGGTCCGACTTTGTCGGTGCTTCTCCAAGTCTATTTGGGGGGGCGGGGGGACTGTGCGAAATGTGGATGGTGCAAACCAGCCAAAGGGATCTCCTCTGGAGAGCTAGATTAGCAGTTTGGCAAAGAGTTGCTTACTGTTCCAGGCCGTCTCTTGCCACCTGCTAACTCTGACATTTCTGTTGTAGGCTTTGCCTCCAACCACCCCCGAGAGCGCGGCAGAGCCCCTGGTGTGCCCAGAAGAGCTGGCAAACCTGTCGGAGGAAAGACGGTAAAACGAGCTCACTTTGGTTAACATCAGAACCGACTCCAGTGGGTCGTGCCTTCCCCTACCTCATACCACTGTGCGATGAAAAGGTTTGCAGGCTCTCCCCAGGACAAGGAGAAAAAGAAAAACCGAAAGAGAAAGCAGGCCTGGGGAGAGGAGAGTGACAGACACGCAGAAAAGAGGAGGAGGAAGAGAGAAAACGTTTTTGGGGACGGACCAGTGAGAAGATGCAGGAAGGTCCAGCAGGTCAGGAAGCCCAGGTGTGTACTAGGCTCTGCTGCCCATCTTTCCCAACTCTCAGCACTGCTCCAAGTCGGTCCAACCCACTGGCAAGGGACGGCGAGGGATGGTGCTGCGCAGGGCTTGGAAATAACTCTGTGGCCGCTCCCCAGGGGCTCCCCATCGAGCCCTGCTGCGTGGCACGGGGGCCCCGTGCATCTCTGCACGCGTGCAGGTCTCTAAGGGCATTACCCGTGGGGATAAGGCGCCAGAGCCATCCCCTAGTGGATGCCAGCCATAGCTCTCTCTTCTGGGCTATGAACAATTCCTCGTCAACAGTGTTCCCCAAAGAAAGGGGAACCAAATCCTGCCTATTCCTGCCTTTGTGGGTTTATCAGTGCTTTCTGACTCTGTCGTTGTAGATGCTGTTTTCATGTCACTGCTGAACCCCTGTGACTCCTGGGCCCACCCCCCCACCGCAGTTGATGTTCACAATAAAAGGATCTTTTCTCTCTTCTGAGTGTGTCTGCCATAGGATATTCTGGACTAGGTAGATGGGGTTTTGTGATGAGTCCTCGGGGAGGAGTCTGGGATCTTGCCTTGTCCCAGCATCCTTTCCCGCAGGCATCAGGGCTGAGTTCAGGTGCTTGAGGAGTGAAACCAAAGCACAGACTCACACAGGAGGGTGGAGGTTGGAAGGGACCGGTAGAGTTCCTCTGGTCCAACCCGCCTGCTCAAGGAGGCCCACCTAGAGCAGGTTGCCCAGGACAATGTGCCCTTGGGTTTTGAACATCGCCAAGGACGGAGACTCCGCAAACTCCCTGGGCAACCCGTGCCAGTGTTTGACCAGCCGGACAGGAAAAAATTGTTTTCTCATGTGCAGCTGGAGCATATCATGTGTTTTAATTTGTGCCTGTTGCCGCTGGTGCTCTCAGTGGGCACTCTTGAGAAGAGCCTGGCTCCCTCATCTTCATTCCCTCCCAGCAGGGATAGATAGATAGATAGATAAGACACCCCCCCCCCCTCCCCAGGCTTTCTCTTCTCCCCACTGAAGTGTGCCAGCTTAAAAGCAACCAGGGAGAAGGCGGCTTCCTTGAGGCTCCTTGTTTTGCAGAGGGCAGAAGAGCCCCAAGTGACCTGGAGACATGGAGGTCCATGAGGTTCCCCTGCCAAGCTGGCCCAGGGAAGAGAGGCGGAGGGCTGGAGGGCACAGCTGGACTCCTGCTCCTGCAACAGCAGGGACTCGCTGGCCAGAAATGGCCCCGAGGACCCCGGCAAGGGGCTGTGCTCAGTGCTGCAGAGGAAGGCGAACCCCCCCGGGACCTGTGCCAATCTGCCCGGGGGAAAAAACTCCTTCCTGAGCCCAGCCCTGGTGGCCCGAGCAGGGTCCGGGGAGCTCCTGCGGGGGAGCGCGTTTGGGGTCGGCAGCCAGGGACCTTTTCCAGCCTGTTTGGTGCAGAGGCACGGGTGGGCGTGGGGCATCAGTCCCGGGAGAGCCGTCGCTGACTCCTCTTTCCCGGGAAGGGCAGGTCGCTCTCGCCGTGTCTCTGTCCTGCGCCCACCCGGGTTTCTTTGTCCTGCCCAGCGAGGAAGGTTCGGCTGAGCTCAGCAGGGATGTCCCGGGACCCGCCGAAGGAGAGCTCCTGCTTGGTCAGCATCCTGACCGCTTCGCCTTGGGGGGGGCTCCGCCGCTGTGCCGAGCTCCGCCGAGCCGAGCCAAGCACAGCGAAGCCGAGCCGAGAGCAGCCAAGCACGCCGAAGCCGAGCCGAAGCCGAGCCGAAGCCGAGCGAAGCTTTGCCGAGCGGAGCCGAGCTTTGCCGAGCCGAGCGGAGGCGGTCGGGCGCAGCGCCATGGGCGGGCAGGGCGGGCAGCGCTGCCTGCGGGCGCGGTGCGGCTCCTCCAGCCGCAGGTGATGGTGGGCAGGAGCCGGCCCCTCGGCACCGCGCACCGGGCGCTGCAGCTCCTCGTCCGGGGGAGCGCGGGCGCGGAGACCTCCTGCCCACGGCAGGGGCGGGCGGGCAGATGGAGAGGGACACTGCCAGGGGCCAGGGAGCGGCCCGGGGGGCCCCGCGTCTCTGGCAGCGATTGCCCCGGTGGCAAGGACACCGACGCGAAGGGACCGAGCCGGTGGCAAGGACACCGACGCGAAGGGACCGAGGTACAGGCCAACTCCTCTGATGCTTCGGGCTCACGCTGGAACCCAAAGCGCTCCAAGCCCCAAAATGCCGCTGCCTCTGCAGCGCAGCAGCAGCAGCAGCAGCAGCCAGTGCAGAGCAGCGTGGGGAGCTGGAGCAGAGGGAGGGGGCGCCCGGGCCGGGCTCGGCTCATCTCGGCTGGGCTCGGCTCATCTCGGCTGGATTCGGCTCCCCTCGGCTCGGTTCGGCTCATGTCGTTTCGGCGGCGCTCGCCTCCCCTCGGCTCCGCTCGGCTCGGTTCGGCTCGTCTCGTTTGGGCTCGGCTGCCGTCGGCTCCGCTCCGGCCGCAGCCCCGGCCCGGCCCCGCCTGAGGCAAGGGCGGGCGGCGGGCGCGGCGGGGCCGGTGGCCGTGGCGGGGGCTCCTCCCCGTCCGTGGAGCGGTGGGCTGCCCGGCGGGCGCCAGCGCCGGGGCTGCCCGGGGGCCTCGCAGGCCGGCAGCGGGGCTGAGGCGGCGGCGGTGGCGGCATCTCCCCTCGCGGCAGGCCGGGGCGCCGGGTCCCGGCCTTCCCCCCGCAGGCCCGGCCAGCCCCGGCCCCTCCCTGCCGCCCCCGGGGCTGCGGGGGCAGCAGGGGACTGCCTGCCGCTGGTGGCTGTCCGGCGGAGGCCGGCGGGCACCGCGGAGACGTGCGGCTGTGGAGAGAAAGGAGTTTCTGCCGGCTGTCCCCGCAGGGACCCGCAGCCGCCGGGGGTGTCCCTCACAGCCTGGCGTCGGTGGCGGGCTGCGACGCAGTCCTGCCCGGGCGTTCTTGGCAGCCCCCGGGGCAAGAGGCCTGTCAAGCTTCAGGGAGGTCGGCAGCGGCGTTTCCAGAGCAGTCGCGTCCCGTTGGCTCTCCTGCTTCCTTCCCTAGGCTGGGAGAAAGGAGGACGTCCTCGAAAGCAGGTACCTGTCGGTTGCCTGAAGCCAGGTTTCTTCATGCAGGCAGGCGTGTGTACGGACTTAGAATCGGCAGGTGAGCGTGTTGAAGCTACAGCCTGCAGTGTGGTGCCTGCCGGTAGCCGTGAGTTCCTAGGAGACCCTAAATTCAGAGGGGGGGGGGGGGCTGCTCTTTTCCTGCCTTCTTTCACTGACCGTGAAAGCGGTCGCTTCCGAGTGGCTACTGCGCTTGCGCGGGCTGAGCATCGGCCTGAGAGAGTAATGGGAGCTGTAAAAAGCACTCCTGTTTCACTGCCGTGCGTGGATTTCGTGCTTCAGTGGGAAAACAGGGTGGTTTTACTGACAGTATTTTGAAATTTTGTTTAAAGCGTTCAGCTGAGAAGCTCTAGAGCCTTTGTGTGCGAAGCCAGGACTGGTTTTCCCCACGTGCACCACTTTGTACCTCTCTGCCATTTTATTGCTCCACGACCGAGTCTCGTAAGATCTTTCTATGGTTCTTTGCTACCTGCCCTTCTCCTTGTGTCAGTAATCTTGTAGGATTTGCAAGCTTTCTCACCTTGCTGCTCATGCCCCTTTCCCTGTCACGTCACGCTGTTTTTCTCTTTAACTGCTTGTTGGGCTTACTAGAAAAGCAGAAAGCCTAATACTGGAGTGAGTGCCTATTGTCATTTTTTAAATGAGACTTTGAAACACGCGTACAAATACAGATTAAGGGTATCTATCTTGTTGGCTTAGAGGGAGGTACTAAAACCCTGCTTTCTAATGAAGTACTTGAGCAGCCATTTACAAGATTGCTTCCTTTTTGTGACTTTTTGGTAAACTCAGTTCTTACCTGTTTGACTTATTTTTAGAACTGGAGCCGAGCGTGTTTGCCATACGAGTAAAGCAAAGCATGGATTTGAAACAGTAAGCTACAGAATATTCAGAGACAACAGCATCTGTTTAGTCCTAGGTTCTTAAAGTGGCAAGCATAAAAATGCCTTCAGGTAACTTTTTTTCCCTTTTCACCTGCATCACCTGCATGGAGACATTTGTGATTCCTGCTCATCAGACTTAGCCACGGGATGAGTTTTACCGGGAACCAACGCAGGCTTTTCTGACCGCGAAGCTACAAGCTCTAGGGGTGAGCATAGCCTCTCGGAGCTGAACCTGAAGGTTGCCCTGCCTTGTCCTCAAGAGACTCCAGTCCTCTTTTACCTCACATGCTCCTTTGTGCAGAACTCCATGAAGGGCCAACAGTGGGTGCTGACACCTTGAAACTGGCTTCGGTGCGAGTACTTGCCACTCCTCAGCAGTGTCCTTTCTCTGTGCAGATGGCCTTGCTGGCATCTCCCTCGTCTTGAAACAGTGTCATGTTTTTTTCTCGCTATGTCATCAGAAGGCAGATTTACGACAGGATTGTTCCCGAGGGATTGGCAGTTGCTTTCTAAACCCGCTGTTCTCCAGAGACCTTGTCAGGAGGGCAAGATTCTTTCTCTTGTAGCCCACAAGCTAAAAGGCTGCTCTGACAGAGCTGCTGTTAGGCACACCCTTTAGGTAAGAGGGTCTTCCCTCACCCCCCTGTTCTCCTCCTCCTGGCTGTTGCCCATGCTCCCAGTGCATTTCATCCATTTTCTGGATCCTGATAGCCATTCTGCATTTAGTTCAAACCCCTGCCGTGCTATTGCCTTCCTGGCCGCCTTCCCTCTCCAGCTCTTTGGAGAGAGTCTTTTCCGAGGAGGCAAACTTATTCCTCTTGGGGTTGTCCACAAAGGAAGTTGCCTGGTGGTATAAAAGGAACAGCTTCTTCTCCCGCTGTTCCTTGGGAGGTGAACAGTTGCATCAGATGCCCAGGTTTCTGCGTGTTTCTGCATGATGACGTGCTGCCCCCATTTCAGAAACCTTTTGGACCTCTCCACAACTGGCTGAGCCTTTACGCAAATATCGTCCGTGGGCTTGCTGCCTGCTGGCCAGGGCATGCTGCCTGCTTGCTGCTGTAGGACTGGTTTCAAAGGGCCAGTCTCAGCATAATTGCTCTGCAGGGATCCCCTGCATATACAGTAGCCTGCAATTTCAGGTGCTGCTAGTTGCATGGTTACCTTCAGCCTGCACAGGTAAACTCCTGTATTGAAAGAGCCCTCACCTTGTTGTAAGCCCAAAACTTTCCTTCAGAAGAGGGGTTTTTGACAGGTTTGTTGGATTTTCAGGGTAGGAAGGACACTGTCCTCAGGAGCCTTCAGTACAGAACTTCTCTAAAACAAGCAGGCTGATTTGTCTCCAAAACCTGTATCCCTTTTTTTCCCTTCAGCTTACCTTTGCAGGATTAGTGACAGGTCTCTCTACACATGCCCTTTCTGGCTTCTTTCCTCAGGTGCTCCAAACACTCTGTTGGTGGGATAAGGGTCATCCTCTGAAAGATGCTTTTTTTTATTCCCCGCTTTGCTATAATCGCTGTCCCCAGAATGCCTCTGCTCCTTGTACGGTGGCTGAATTTCCCAAACATTAGGGTCCTTGGAAGCTGGAGCTCCGGATTAGCATGTTGGACCCTGAGAAATGATGTGGTAGGTGGCAGACATCACCGTAACCTCCTACTGTGTTAAGTGATGTGGGAGGACAGGTCCTGAGCTCTTTCCAGGTAATCTGGCACTATGATGAGTGAATCATCAAGTCGGCAAATACCAGTTCAGGTATTTGAAGAACCTTCTCCAGAAGAGATGCTTGTGCCACCATGACTCGTACCTGCAATTTGCACTAGTCAGGGCACTGTTACACTGAGAGGGAGCTCCAGACACAAACTGGTGTCTTTATGAATACCAGACCAGATGTCAGGAGCACCGCATGGAAACCTGAGCAGATGACCTCTCCCTCGTGTGCTTTTTTAGGAGATCAGAGCCAGGTGCTTCTGTGACATGCCTTCCATTTGGTTTGCTTTGCATTTGTTTTCTTCTGGTATTCAGAATGAGAAGAAAGATCAGGTTTAGAAAAAAAGCATCTCAGTAGCACCTGTGCTTTCTCAGGATTCTTCTGGTCATTCCTCCAGGGCTCTTGTTCAGTTTATGAGCAGTGTATGACTTTGGATCCAAATCCAGCTGGTGTTTTAGAGTGCATCTCGAAAAGGAAAGGCTCTTGTTAAAACATGAAGGAAATCTGTCTGCTTAGTACGCGTAGGACTGACTTTACAGCATTGGCACTCAATTCAGAAGGAGGAGCATGGAAGTGCCGCAGTCGCATGGCTGTTGAATAGATTGCATTTTCAGCTCTCATCCAAATGCCTTGCAGGCCTGCGATTTTGACAGGAGGCTGTCTGGTCAGGATGATTGGAGTTGAGCCTGTGCATCTTTCTGCTTACCAAGAGCACCAGTAGAAGTCCAAGGAAGAAAGAACTGGGAGACGCTCAGCCTGTCACTGCAGATAATTTTCCTACCTTAGTTAATGCTCTGAGACTAAACTGCAAAGATCTCTGGCCTTCTAAAGTTTGGAATTTCAGGTGAACCTGAGCTTAGTGCAAGAGAAGCACCATCAGGGAGGGATCTATTCTTCTCTTCTCTTATCTCTGTGACAAAGTTGTTTCACTTTCTCCTAAAGAAGCTTCCATGGTGGTTTTGTTGTTTGTGGTCCTTTGTATTGCCGATAGCCTTGCGAATGGGTATTCCTGGCTCACCTCTTGCTTCTGGCACTTTTCGCTTTTGTCCCTGCCCTGTTACTCTGCTTCCTATGAGTGTGTCTTAGCAGGGCTGATGCCTAGGGGCCTGTATTGTCCAGCGGCTGTTATTTCCCACGGCACCTCTGTCGATGTTTTTTAAAATCTCTGTCTGTGCCATAGCTGGTGTTCCTCTTTCACTATCTGCTATATTAAAGTCTAGTCAATGAATTCCAGCTTTATGTTAGGCCTGGGAATGTCCTGAGGAGGGAGGGGCAGAAAGATATTGGTGAAGAAGGTCCTCATAGTAGCAGGAAAGAAAATAAAGTCACAGAACAAGAGAGCAGACCCTGCCTTGTAGTTCTGCAAGCAAGCAAGCAAAGAAACAAAGATCTCCTGTAGAATAGAATTTTACATGGTGTGAAAGTTCTTGGGTTCCTTTTCCTTTCAGAATTCCTCCAAAGAAGATGAGCGTGAGTTTAGTCCAGCATCCCTTACTGTGGGCTGTAACCGGGTGAGTTTGTGTAAGTAAGGAATTCCTGGCTTGTTTCATTCGAATTGGTCATATGAAGTCAAAAGCTGCAAGGATGACATTGGTAATAGTTTTCCTTTGAAAGTGGCGTTTGGTATTTTCTAGCACGTGAGACTAGGAATTAGAACCACCGAAGAGCAGTAGGTCAGCAATGATTTTGTCTGTAAGCAATTCCCACCCACAGAGCCAGGCTACGTAGCTCTTTCAGAGCTGGGCTGTGAGATGGGAGCCTACCTCCAAACCAGTCTGCACTGCGATTGCTTTGAAAGCTCCCAGGCGTGATGTCAGTCAGAGTCTGGACCGACCTCTCGGTTTCAGGGTCTGCCGTTGGGTGTGCAGGGAGTGTGGAGAGAGCGAGCTTGTGTTTTTGTTCTTGCTGCTGTTTCTGACAGGGGCGCCTGTGGGATCTACCCTTGAACAAAGAACAGGAACCGGTCAGGCTGAGGGTGCGGTGCAGCTCCTGCAGCAACTGGACCAAATGGTAAACAAAGGAAACGTGGAGTCAGAAGGAAGAGGTCTGTCCAGGTTCTGGAGAAGGTACGAATACTGCAGCTACGAGCAGATGCAGTCCTGGCTCTGTCCGAGCCTGTGCCTGATTCTGGCAGTTCAGGTGATTCTACGTTCTCTTGAAGAATGGGTCCCTCTTTTCTGTGGTTAAACAAAAAAGTCTGCCAAGGCAAAGGAGCATTCAGGGGTGTCCTTTTGTCTTGTGGTAAGGTGCAGCATTGCCAGGAAATGTTCCTCTTCTGGGCTGTCTTTGGGGAAAAAACTCCTCATGGGGGACGGGGGGGGGGCTTGAGGGGTGGGGGGGTGTTACTGACCTCAGTCACAGCCCTCGTAGGATGTGGCTTTTATCAGCTGCGGAGTGCCATCTTCAGCCCGGTTTCTAAAGGACTTTTACACACTCCCCCTTCTCGAGGGGCCTTCCTGGGAGGGACCTTCAGTCCCCTTAAGGCAAGTATGGCCTTTATTTGGCCGCTTAGCAACTGTGGCCTTTGTAACTTTGACTTCCGAAATGAAAGTAGCCCCCCCAACAGTTGCTGGGCACTGCTGACTAAAGGAGCGCTCTAAAGCTGTCGAAACAAGAGTGGTCTGTTCACTGCACAGCCCATGTTGAACGTTGGCAGTAACTGTTTGATAGGTGGGTTAGTTTTGGAAGGAATAAAACTCCTTGTTAATCCTAATGTATGCCAGTCCCCTTAACTATTGAGACTAGACCGTTACGGCACAGGTTGTTCTTTATGTTTCCTCTACTTTTTTGGTCTTCCTCTGTGTTATTTTGTGCTGGGGATGTGTCTTTCTGGTGGACAGAAATTACCTTGTTACAATTCTCAGAGAAGTACTTCTCTACAAAGAAGAAGAAATAATGTGGGTTTTGTTGTTGTTTCCCCAGCATAATCTTCTCGCCACTACAGCATCTCTTTGTTGGAAAGAACTGACCTGGAAGTACTAATGGTTGTGGAAAGGTAAACTTGTAGCATGAATGTTGGGTTGTATTGTTTCTTTTGTAATTCAGCTTTACACATTGCTTGTCTCCGCTATTAAATGCTTTAAAATGAAATTCTACTTTGTTTACGTTTTCAAATTAACATACTGAAGATGTTGGGTTAGAATGTCTTTTTCTTCACAACCTAGAGGTTTTGGAAAAAAGAGCGACAAGCTTTACGATGTTGATCCTTGAGTGTCATAAATCGGGAATTTTACATTTGAAAATCATTGTATGAGACTCTAATAAAACAAGCATCAGCTTGGCACTGTGTGTTATTTTAATCAGTCTTACCCCGGCAGAAAACACACCTTCCCTCCAAGAAGAAGAAGTAGAGGTTTCTAGTCTTGGATGGACTGCTGCCCTATGCTTCACAGCATTAAAAAGGTCAAAATTGGTGAAAATGTTTTGGATTAGATTTTACCACTCTGCTACAAGTGGTGTAATTATTTATGCCTTTGATAGGTAGTGGGATGAGGCTGGGAGTTAAGATTTCAGATGTGCCTAGGGCATGCTCAGGCAGCTTTTTGCCATCACGCTAGCGCATTTGCAATAAACCATCATTCTTCAGCCCTCTCCGGAGCTGAGGCACCGTCAGCACCTACACGCACAATGCTGGTCTAACACATAACACTGTGTTACTGGTTGTTACTTTAGCAGTAGCAACGTGTGGCCGTCTGACGAGGTAACGTGTCTGGCAGAATGAGGCGATGTTCTAAAAGAGTCAGATGATAATGCAACACGGGGTCTGTTTGGCTTGTTCCCACCGTGGTGCACGGATTATCCACCCTATATGCCTCTGTATTCATTCCCGGACTCCCATCAGCAGTGAAAGAATGCCTTCCCTCCAAGAAGAAATGGGGTTGAGAAGCTGGTTCCATTTACGGCGTTCTCCTCAGTCCTGTCCCACAAACCGTGGTAAAGCAGAGTGCACCAGGGTTCGGTCCCTTCTGCTGGGGGGCTGTACAATGAGATGGCCAGCAGTGAGGACCAGGGAATGGCTAGAGAGTTGACCAGATGGAGAACAAGCCATAAACAAGGGAAGATATCCATGAGTTGATCTTCTTTAGCACTGGTTCTGTCAGGAGCAGGAGGATGTCCCGCTTCCCTGATCTTAGATGCAGCTGCATAAGAAAGGGCCTTTACCGTGCAAGAGCTGGGCTGGCTGAGGCTACAACCTACACACAAAGACATTTTGATGTCTCAGTCCGGAAAATGCCATTACAGAATTACGGGCAAGATGCGCATCCATTTTGGAAAATCATTTTAGACGATAAAGAACATGGGTTAATGAAATCTTAACAAAAATGGTTTTTATTTTAACTGGGATAGGCATTCTTTTAACTTTGAGAAAGCACCTTGTTCTTTAAAGCAGTGGCCGCCTTCTGAAAGGAAAGGGAAAGGTACTTAAAGAAGAACAAGCAGAAACAAGCAAGCTCTTCCCTCTCTTCCCCTTGGCATCCCATAAACCCTGGAGAAAGCCACACGCTTGCATCTGTTGTCCTAAAAGCGGATTTGGTACACGGTGTGCAAGAGAACAGTCTCACACAGGCGGGAGAGATACTGTTTTATTCTGCGCAGGGTGCTCCGTGGACTTTGCACAAATCAAGCAGGCCGGATTCATCAGTTGTGTCCCTTTTATACAGTAACAATTGCATCTAATTTATTAAACTACTCCTACCTAATACATATTCAAACTATCTGATGCATGTGCGTAGCATTGTGTAACCCTGACGCATCGGATGCCTTCTCCACACGTGCGGGGGTCTCGGCTGGCCTTTGGTGGTCTTTTGAGGAGGTATCCCCTCCTCGCTTTGACCGCTTAGTCGCTCTGTATCGGGTCAGCGCTCCATTTTCCTGCCAAGAGGGACGCGCCATCCATGAGGAAGAGCAGAAAGGATCAGCACTGGTGCTCCAGGTGAGGCACCGTTAAACAGGAAGGCTAGAAAAGATCAGACTGATCTTGGCTAACTGACTAAATTTAAACCAGGACTTTCTAGCCTACCACAGGGTTTTCTGTGTCTGACATCACTTCCAGCGGCACCTGGGCTCGTGGCACCGGTGCCGTATTGCTGGCACTGGTGACTGTGGACCTTGATGCTCCTAGCTGCTGAAGCCAGCGTGATCAGGCCGGAGAGCTCGTGGGTGAGGGAAGTCGGAACTGGGAAAGGCTTTGTAATGAACGGGTTAACTTTGTTCATGAAATCGAGAAGGGTGAAGAGACATATTGAAAGTTAACATATGCCTTGTGTAAATAATAAAAACTTGCTTAAGTGATGCGTGAAGGTCACGTGTCACGGGAGGAAAGCAATGGCTATAACTTACTAGATAAGGGGGGAGGAAAGCAATGGCTATAACTTACTAGATAAGGGGAGAAAAGCAATGGCTATAACTTACTAGATAAGGAAAGGAAGGACAACAGCTGCAATTAACAAAGACTGTATTTCTCCACATCACAAGACATTCTAAATCAAAGGATACTCATCCTTGAGAAAATTTACCGAATCTACATAGAAACAGACCTGCACAAATGAGGAAAGAAGAAGCAGGACAAGGCGGAGACTTACAAGAAAGGGGATACATGAAATGTATATAAGGAATGTAATGATAACATAAAGTTGCGGGCCTGTGGCGGAGCATTGCCTCCCCGGCCGCCCAGCGCTGTTTTGCTCTCTTATCGCTTGCTATTAAATTCGATTTCTTATTCAACACAAATTGGGTCCTCCAATTTGTCACGAGCGTTTATAACAGCTTCTCCGTTTTTCCTCCTCCCGCAGGACGTTCTTGTGCTACTTACCCGCTCCCTCCCCAAAAGGGGGGATCTCCTCTGCCCTGGTGCTGCTTGTCCTCCTGCTGGCTTTGCGTTATTAGCGATTGACTTTCTTGGGGAGGATAAGTTTGTATGAAAATACTGTATAGACACCCGGTGCTCCTCCGATTGATGGTTGCTGTTACGGCTTGTTGGCAATTACAGTTGCACTAGAGAGAGAGAGCTACCTCGCTAGATGCACAGTGTCTGTGTCCCCCCCCGCACACACCCCCCCACACACCGAGGCAATCTGTGGCAGAGCGGAGCGGTTCAGGGGAGGAAGCCCCCATGGCTGTGTGTCGCAGGGGAGGCGAGGGACCCCCTTTTGTCTGCCGCCTCGCCCCCCCCCCCCCGGCTGGGGCAGCTCCCCAGGGCTTTGTGCATGACGCCACTGTCAGTCAGTGTCCCCCCCGCTATGAGGGCAGCGCTGTCAGTCAGTCCCGGGGCGGACCAAAGGGGGTCTTTCCTGGACTGGGGAGACCAGGAGGGGACAGAGGAGTCCAGACATAGTTGCCAAAGTACCAAGTGAGGGAGAGGGAAAGCATTTTTACTGTTACTTTCTTGTTCTATTGAGGTTTTTTTTAATTTTTTTTGCCCAATCTTGAAAAGAACTCACAAAGCGGCTAGAAGGGGCCTTAATGCTGAAAGCCAGCACTTCTTCCTGGCAGACCTGTAGTCTTCTGCTTCTCCAGAGGAACGGCTGTCTCTCCGACGTCTCCTTTTGATCTATTGCTGTTCTTTGTGCGCCACCGCAAAAGGTCCGGCTTCATCTCCAACCTCCCGTCAGGCAGCCTTCTCGTCCTCAGGCCGAAGAAACCCCACCTCCAGGCCCCAGGGACCTCGGTGGCCCTCCGAGGGACTTCTCCCGGTGCAGCAGCATGGCGGAAGCCATGTTGTCTCGTCCGCTTGTCTTGGGACTCAGAGCAGAGGAGATGGCACCCCTTCAGAGGGGGTGGGGGTAGGGGAGAGGGTGGACGGTGGGAAGGAAGAGCTCACAAGACCCGTGGCCATCAACAAAGTATTGTCGATGCCGGGGGGATGGAATACGTGAGCCTGCAGGCCGCCCAGGTGTGGAGGGTACTGGCCGGGCAGTCCTCTAGCACCGTGTCGATGGTGTTCCAGGTGCAACTCTAGCACCGTGTCAACGTCGGCGTTGTGGAGGGAAGCCCTGGGGCGTGACGTGGTGCTGCGTGGGAAGCTGTCCTGGAGGTGGATCCACCTCCATCGGCTCCTCCTCATCTTCAGGTGGATCCACCTCCATCGGCTCCTCCTTGTCTTCAGGTGGATCCACCTCCATTGGCTCCACACCGTCAGCTGCGCGAGCGGTGGCCATCGCTAGCGTGTAGCTGACGGTGCCTCCCCTCCGACGCCGACGCTGCCTCCTCCGCGCCTTCCGCAATCGCTTCTCCGGTTGCCCACGCAGAAGTGGGCACTTGCTCGCTTTGCTGCTGTGGGTCCTCTTTCTGCCAGCCATTGTGGAAGTCGAGGGCCCAGAAGCTCAGCGAATGTGGGCCAACTGCTGGGGGTTCGCAACAGGAGGTGGTGAGGTAGTTTGTGACATCAGGAGGCCACTGTGATTGTTCTGCGAATAACCATATACGGCTATTCTGGCAGCTGTGGCCTTCAAGGTAGCCTTCTGTAGGAGGAAGAGGAGGCTTGGGGGGGGCTGAGGGCCCCTTTCCTGGGCATCGCTCCCCTGTGTCCATTCCTAATGGAGGGACATTTCAGGGATCGGGTCTGAAACACGGGCAAAGATTTTTCTGAGGAGGGCCAGAATTGTTTGGATTCTACCCACCCATCCTTTTCAGCATTTTAATGGCCGAGGGATTGTTAAAAATCTACGTGAGCCAGATGGAGACTTTCCATCAACTTCGGTGGAGTTTGGATCAGGCCCAAAGTGAGTGGGTCCTTACAGAGCTTGGGGAGAAGAGGGGGAAACTTTGCAATGTCTAACTGGTCCAGAGAAGCGAGGCAGAGGGTGAAGAGGATGAGTGCTACGAAGATGCTGTTACCATTGCGCTTCATTAGCTGAAGGATATGCTGCTGATTCCTCAGGGTGGATGGCAATAGAGCCCTGGACGCTATTCACATTTGGCTACTGGGAAAATGAAGGGGAGCTTTACCAACTGTATGTGTGAAGCCACACAAGATCTTAAATCACAGCAGCTATGAATCCATCCCAAAACCCAAGTGCTTTGTGCAGAGCACTGCTTACAGACTCAGTTCTCAGCCTCTCCCAGTCCTGGCCAGACAGGGAACAGCAAGAACCTGTTGCAGTTTTGGCAGTCCTGGGAATGGACCAGGTCCCACCGCTCCAGTCTTAGAATGCTTCATCTCCATCCAAGAGCTACAACTGCCCATCCCAGCACTGTTCCTGGATGCATCTTTCCACTAGAGGAAACTTCAGCTGGAGAAGATGGTCTTCCTAACCTTTGTATCCAAAAAGATGCGATTACTCCTTGGTTTCTGGAGATCTTGTAGAGAGGGTTGGGATGTCTTTGCAGACTAGGTGGCCTCTGAATTGGATGGATAGTCCAAAATATACCTTCTTTGGCTATTCAGAACTGCCAGTGGATTGGTGCCTTTCATCCAAATGGTGCTTTCCAGCCTTACATTCCTGACTTTGGGCCAAAGCCCTTCACAGTTGGCTTCTCAAGCCCCAGAGCTGCCTTATAAGCTACACTGGATCTTATTCATTTGAATCCGTGCCACCCCCTTTTCTCATTTACCACTTACTGCAGGGGGCTTTGGTTGCATGTGTGTCAGCATCAGGATGCTGTGAGTTCAAGGCTCTTGCCTTACATTGGCTGAACTCTGCTGCCTCTGCAGATTGGGACTGGCCTGGCATTTTTCAGGCAGGAGAAAGGTATTTCTGATACTCTGGCACTGTCAAAAAGCATCAGCATTTGCGTTCTAGCAGCACCTCAGAGTCCTGCACTAATGGTCTGGAACTTCACTCCCAAACAACTGCAGGATCCTAATGAAGTGATAGACTGTTTAAAAAAAAAAAAATGCTGTGGCTACTCCAGAGAGGCACAACTTACCGCACTGGGCTGGGCCCTGGCCAACATCTACCGAACACTGCTCAATATTATGCAGCACCCTCAAAGACAAGAGAGGGGAAACATACCAACAGACACTATGGCTAAACCAGACACTGTATCAGTTGCCCCTATAACTAAAAAGAAACAATGGAAGCAGAAGTCAACTCATTTAGCAAGGGATGAATAAACTTCTGATCCTCTCCCCCATCCCACCAGGGGGGAGTGAGCGAGCAGCTGTGGGCTGCTTAGTTGTTGGGTGGGTTTAAACCATGAGAACAGGCCAGGACAGCTGAGTACAGGGGATGAGGCCCACCAAGGATATATCACCCTTCTAAACTTGGTTCCTCCCTAACCTGAAACAGAGCCAAGACCAATCAGTCCCCTGCACTGGAGTGCCTGTCCTGGTTTCAGCTGGGATAGAGTTAACTGTCTTCCCAGTAGTGTTGCCGAAAAACTCGGAATAAAGAACTTATCAACACCAATTTAGTGTAGATAAGCAGACACTTCTTTATTGACAGCCGGGTGCGCGGGTGAGTCCTCTCACGACCCACGCACACCTGAACACCAAAATCATACACCTTATATTAAACTTACTCATACATATTCATTAGATTTCTGAGAAATGTTATGCATATTCATTAGATTTCTGGGAAGTTCTTAGCATATGTAAATGTCCTTTACGCAGGCGCAGTGAAGGTCTCTGGTGGTCTTCAGAAGCCCTCTGGTGGTCTTCCACAGTCTTCCTCACTTTGTCCGATAGTTGACCTCTCTTACGTGATTCTGCGCAGTACGATTTTCACCATCATGTATTAGATTTACATAAAAGTACATTGATTGTTAATTCTTGAATTTACCGTCTCTAGTGATTGGCCCTCAGTCACACCACCTTATCAATATTCTTATACTAAAACAATCACTGGTTAATCTCACTTAACTCTACTGATTGGAATCCTCAATAATTAGATCGAGGTGGGAAGGGTAAGGGGGTTTCCAAGCAGCAAACTGGTGTCCATAACGGTTTCCTTAGTTTCCTAAAACAAAACACTACAAACCAACAAATCTTTGTCAAAGTTTCTGTGGTTAACTGATTTCAAACAATACTTGAATTCTTATAGTTACACATAATACATTTTCTAAAGTTCCTAAGTTCCTATGACTACATTTCAAACTTAACACTCCCATACCTATGCTTCACAATTTTCTACTTCTTAATCAAACCAAACTCTTTTATATAATTAGATTTTAATTTCTTTATCAAAATATTTGCAACAGTAGCTGGTACAGCGCTATGTTTTGAGTTCAGTATGCAAAGAATGTTGATAACACTGATGTTTTCAGTTGTTGCTCAGTAGTGTTTAGACTATAGTCAAGGATTTTTCAGCTTCTCATGCCCAGCCAGGGCACAAGAAGCTGGCACAGGACACAGCCAGGGCACCTGACCCAAACTGGCCAACGGTGTATTCCATACCATGCGACGTCCCATCTAGTATAGGAACTGGGAAGTGGGGGCAGGGAATCGCTGCTCGGGGACTGGCTGGGTGTCGGTCGGCGGGTGGTGAGCAATTGCCCTGCGCATCATTTGTACATTCCAATCCTTTTATTACTACTGTTGTCATCTTATTAGTGTTATCTTTATCATTATTAGTTTCTCCTTCTCTGTTCTATTAAACCGTTCTTATCTCAACCCACGAGTTTTACTTCTTGTTCCCGATTTTCTCCCCCATCCCACTGGATGGGGGGAGTGAGTGAGCGGCTGCGTGGTGCTTAGTTGCTGGCTGGGGTTAAACCACGACAGTGCCCCAGCCAAAAAATGACCACAGCAGAAGCGCTGGTGATACCACTCAACCACCACAAGCATAGCCCAATGATTCAGCTCCATTCTGCTGGTACCGTGGCATCACACACCAGGAAACGGGCAGGCATTCAGGGCAGGGGAAAGCAGACTCTGACACCCCTTCGCACGCAGGATTGACCTGAAGAGGTGTGCGTCCCAAAGCGCCTCAGGCCCCACTGAAGGAGGCAGTGGCAGGGATGCAGCCAGCCACACCTCCGGTGGGGATCCGTCTGCATCCTTCCCCTCGGCTCCCCTCTGCTCTGGACTGCCTTGCAGCTCCTGATGACAAATCCCCTCCAGAACCAACAGGACCAAGCCGCCACTCACACGCTGCCCGACCCAGGCAGGAGGGGGTGCGGGGGGGCACGCTGCAGCCATCGGGAGCACAAGGCATGGCTGTCGGCGGGGGCGGGTCATGCAGGGCCTGGCCTGGTTTGGCGCGGGTCCTCTGCTGTGCAGGGCAGTGTGCCGAATGGGAAGCTCGACTGTTTGAGATGGTGAGCACTTCCTTGCCCAAAATTGCTTCATCCTGGACCCTGATCCAAGCTGAAGTCTAGTGAAATACAGAAATCCAGTGTTGCTTCAGTAGGTTGGTAATGGGCAGGTACTGCACCTTCACTTCCTTCTTTCAGGTGTACTGCTAACTCCCCTGGCTGCGCTACAGGTAGAAGTGCCAGTTTTACATCAGGTTTTTATTATAGAACTACTCTCCCCATTCCCAACCCAGCATGTCTAAGAAGCTTGGCTGAAATTTTAGCATCGTTAACACCCCATCAATGCTGTGTGAAACACGCCTGTAGGCCAGCACTGGGGAAGTGTCCATCTGGAATCCATCCCTGGCGTGGATCAAAGACACATGAGAGCCTGTCCCTGGACATTTGGGAGACTCTGCTGTGGGGAGAGGAGGCCTGCGGTAGTCCTAAGCATTTGAGACTTCTGATCAAGTGTCAGTAGCCCAGACACTCTGTCCATGAATTATGCTCCGGCTGGTGGAGGGGATGTAGAGGAGAACCCTGTTGCAAAGGGAGCTTGCTCATCTTTGACCAGAACGAGCCAGGTGAACCCTCACTGCTTTGCAAGATGAAACAAAGCTGAAGCTTCCAGCAAAGAGCAAGCACCAGCTGAAGAAGTCCGAACTCTTGCAGTTAAGCTGAGCAGGAAGCAGAAGAGCAGGCATTCAGCAGCTGGCCAAACTAAGGACCAAATCAGTGCAGAGATGGGACAGGGAAAGAAGATCTTCATATACAAAAAGTCTGCTTTGTTCCTCTCATACTTCGTGTCAAGGAACCAGAGAAGGAACTGTAAAATCTCGGACAACTTCTTTCAGAGCCGTATGCTCTGCTTGACTGATAGAAAAACATGCAGGCCATAAATGTATTACATCAATAATACACATCTGCTGTGCGTTCAGGGCCTACACCAAAGTGAATAGGCACACTTATCCAGCTGGGAACATAGCCGCTCTGCAGATTTTTCCTTATCGGCCTGGAACAAATTCTGAACATCTCCAAAGAGAGATGTGGGGTTTCCGCTGATCAGAGCAGCACAGAGGAAGGGAGTTTCTTCTGAGATAGTGCCTGATAGGTTCCCACACAGCAAGCTGGCTGAAGTTTAAATTACCTACTTCAGAGCAGTGAAGGACTGATATGCTTGAACTCTCTAAGGTTTGCATTACTCAAACACCTCCTCTGACTTCAAGACTTTGAAAATAAATCAGAAGGGGGCTGATTAATGCCAAGCTGACACCGTGCTCCCTCTAAAGGCTCAAGGATGCAGGCATGGCATCTTTGGTCCAAAAGAAGACCTTGCAGCTGTCTCTGCTGTACCTGTCTCTCAACACACGGCCTCCTTTTCCCAGAAATTTTCACTCTGGCAGCACTTGGCCCTCAACACATATCAATTGATATATAGTGCTTGTCTGGACGCATTTGGACCCGTTCTGATTCTCCGCCCCTTTCTTCTCTCCCCTGCTTTCCAAATAGCCATCCACGACTGTTTACTTTGGCAACGCCTACAAAAAAAAATAGTCTCGATGAAAAGGAAAAATCCATTAGGAAAAGCCATCTGAGTGCTAAAAGGCCCCTAATCAGGGGAAAGTTTAAAGAGCACCGCTCTGAGAGAGGCTGCGGTGCCTTTCCAACACCTTCACAGCAATGTGTGAGGCTATGACATGTCAAAGTGAAGCCCCAAGCGCAGGCACTGTGCCAAAAGAACTGGTTTCATTAGGGCTGAGGAGAGCGTTTATGTCCAGGTGGGTGGTGGGGAGGGAGTTGCTTATGTGGAAACAACTGCATCAGAGCAAATAACTGCAACCAAATTAATAAGATTTCCCCTAGCTGGTTACAGCACACAGCCTTGGCTATTCTTCTCAGTCAAAAGTGAAATGAGAGAGGTTTAGCTACAGCTCAGCATTACACCTTGACCAAAGCAGGAACTTGAATTTTAAGAACCAATGCAGGTCAAAGTAAGGGGATCTCAGCAAAGCCAGCTGGGGCAGAAAGGCAGTGCTAGAAAGAGGATCTAGTGCTGTCGAGAAAGAAAGGCCCTCCAAATTGTTGTCTTCCTTGATGTCTGAAACAATAAATTCAGCCAACAGCTGGAGAAAGCAGGGAATATAGTTTAAGATAAAATGCAGCTGCCCAAGAAACACCTCTCAGCTACTGATCCCAAAGTGAGAACTGACTGTTCACTTAAGCTATATGAGGTATGTAATGCTCCCGTGTCTGGGTAGACTAGTTGCTTTGGGTTGCAGGACCCTCTGTATTTCAGACCACCATTATCTAACATTTCACAAGTCCACCAAATTACAGATTTCAAAGCATCACACAGAAGTCAAGGAACTGCTCCTTTCAGTTCCCCTGTGAAGAAGAAAGATGCATGTTTTTCTTATAGGGAGGGATCAAAATATTTGTAATGAATCTGCTGCTCTATGAACTGTTTTTTTAAAGCTTGATAGAAACAGTCAGAATTAGGTTTAGTCCATTCTCCTTCATCTTCTACACTTTTTAATCCAGCAAGTAAGGAAACTCAGTCACAATTTAGCCTCTGTCCTGGTTTCAGCTGGGATGTAGTTAGCTGTCTTCCTAGTAGCTGGTACAGTGCTATGTTTTGAGTTCAGTATGCGAAGAATGTTGATAACACTGATGTTTTCAGTTGTTGCTCAGTAGTGTTTAGACTACAGTCAAGGATTTTTCAGCTTCTCATGCCCAGCCAGGGCACCTGACCCAAACTGGCCAACAGTGTATTCCATACCATGTGACGTCCCATCTAGTTTAGGAACTGGGAAGTTGGGGGGGCAGGGATTCGCCGCTTGGGGACTGGCTGGGTGTCAGTCGGCAGGTGGTGAGCAATTGCCCTGCGCATCATTTGTACATTTCAATCCTTTTATTACTACTGTTGTCATTTTATTAGTGTTATCATTATCATTATTAGTCTCTTCTTTTCTGTTCTATTAAACCGTTCTTATCTCAACCCAGGAGTTTTACTTCTTTTCCTGATTTTCTCCCCCATCCCACTGGATGGGGGGGGAGTGAGTGAGCGGCTGCGTGGTGCTTAGTTGCTGGCTGGGGTTAAACCACGACACCTCTAAAAAGTGTATGCCATAAAAGTATGTGTACATTGCAGTCCAAAGGTGAACTTACAGATCAGGAAAATCTACTCAAGCTAATTGTATATTGCCAGCTCAGCCTTTTGCGTGCCCTGTACAACCCTGTCTTCAACTCTGGGTAATCGTGTTGTATCTACAGCCTAAATCACTGCCATGACATCTTTCAGAGTCTGTGCTATCTAGCTGAAGATAGCTCAGTGCATCTACGTAATATCCAAACACGGACAATAATGCAGACCAGCCCTTATTCGCATGCCGTAGCAAGCACAGCAGTTTCAAATTGCTGCAGGAGGAATATACTCTTGGAAGGTGCTTTGATTATTGAAACCAAAACCTTTAATTTTCCACAGAAGAGAAAAAGGACTGGGTGAAGGGCTTGGACTGTGGTACAGTGTACTTTTACAGTAAACGTGATCTCTTCTGCTGCTCAGGATCAGGAATAGGTAATCAAATTTGTCTACTTGAGGCAGAGGCAAAATGGAGAGGCTGAAGAGAAGGATGTTTTGATACGCCACTTTGAGGTATTCTTTATCTTTCACATAAGATACCTAGACCCCCCCCCCCCCCACTCCACACAAAATTCTAAGGCATACCTAAAAAAGTGACAATAATTTAAATTATGATGGGCTACATTTAAAGCCATACGAGAGCTAGAAGTCCCATTACGTAAGAGGCTTCTGAATGGGAACAAACTTGCTTCCTCCTCTGATCTATTTGGAAATTTTCAAAGACGGAAACTTAGAAGTCCCATATTGTTTTGGGATATTCAAAATGTCTTAGCATCAACTTTTAAGAATTTTGCATTTATACAGAAAAACAAAGAGGTATTTCTGGTGCTTTTAGAAGTCTTCCCATAACTCCAATTTTATTACAGAATAAAACTCTAGTGAAACATCCTAAACTGAGGAAGCCATGCAATTTCAGAGAAGTATCTATCACACTATGAAAATTTCATCACCAAACCCTAGATGACATCCATACAGCCAGGAAGGATTGCAGCATAACCTGAATTTCCCTTCTAGCAATTAGAAAATAAACTGATATGGAAGAATAAAAACAGCTGTGTCTGGAACCTTTTGTCATCTATAACAGACAGCTGTAGAAAGACCCATTACCCTCAAATGGGCAGAAGCAGCAGGTAGAGATGAAATGTCTTTGAATTAAGTGATTACACTTTTTGGAATAGCCTCCCTCCAAACAACACAATCTGGAAATATCCAGCATGCCTGCTGGAGCAGAAACAACACGCAGTCTGGGCTTTCCCAAGAACTACTGTACTGTTGGCAACGTGTAGATATGTTGCTATAGTAAAACATCCCTATCTGGGCAAGGCTCAGCCCACTTCAATTATCGTCTTGTTCGAGGACTTGATTCATTCAGCATTTTCACCTGTCTCTGCTGTCAGCCAATCCTAAATTACCATCTGTCCCTCTTGCTGACCAATCCCACTCAGCCTTTCAGGTATACATAGATAGATATGCACACAGCTGCTCCCCTCCTATAGCTCTCTAAGCCTTATATGAGGCCTTTATGTTTAGGTTGTGGGTTCTTTGTTGTTGTTTTAAAAAGCTGTTTGGGGGTTTCTTAAGCAGTCCCTGTGTAAGGATCTGTTGCTAATGTCTGGAGTTAGTTTCTAGCTACAGCAGCATGCAAGGTAAGAATAATTCTCTTGTGCTGATAAACTTTTCCTGTATGTGTTGCTATGTTGGTATTTTTTTCTGCTGTTCTACATGGTGATTTGGTTTGGGGGTTGTTGTTGTTCATTATTATTATTGGAAAGGACACATGCCAGACAAAAGTGGAGCAGGCTTGCTTTCTCACAGGGAGCTGTATAAGGGTTGTAGAACTATACCTGGTTGCTAATAGTTTGTTGTTTCCTGGTTAAGAGACTGGTTTGGTTTGGATCACTACTGTCTGCTTCTAGGCCTAAGGCTCTTTTTCTCATGTAAAACCACATGTCTGAAGGGCAAGCCTTAAGTTCATGTGGGCTTACAGAAACAGTCTTTGCTCCTGAATCTGTGGAAGTAAACAGTTCCTGTGCCCTCCATGCTGTTTTGCCTACAAAGGTATTATTAAAAGTACTTGTGAATCTTGTGGGTTGATAAATAGAGTAGTCTTGGAAACCTCTCCCTGAATTCTGAGGGAGGAATTGAGAATAAAGCCTAAGCTAGAGCACTGTACTACCCTATGCTAAGTAATCTGATTTGCTGACTGGTCTTTTTGTCTAGATCCCTGCCTAAGAGGCATCTTGCATATCCTTGGCACACTCTGTTCTTGCTGGGTATTCTCTCGGTGAATCCTCATATTTTCTGTTTAGCTGCCATAAATGAAGACTTCAAGGACAGCCAGCAAGAACTTCAATGGGTCGGTGGTCGCAAAAGCAGCCCTTCGACTCAAATGGACGCTTCATTGCGCATGATCAGATGTAGGCAGTACTAAGATAATCAGTTGCGATCCAGCGCTGCAATAAAGAATGCCTGCTTTCTAAAACTCCAAAACGAGTCTTAAGAGAGTTTCTTTGACCGGCTTTTCGGTATCAATATAGAATAAGTAATTGCATATTAATCTTATTAGTATACATACACATAAAAATGATCGCAACTGATTATCTTAGTACTGCCTGTTATAAACGCTCGTGACAAATTGGAGGAGCCAATTTGTATTGAATAAAAAAATCGAATTTATTAGCAAGCGATAAGAGAGCAAAACAGCGCTGGGCGGCCCGGGAGGCAATGCTCCGCCACAGGCCCGCAACTTTATGTTACCGTTACATTCCTTATATACATTTCATGTACCCCCTTTCTTGTAAGTCTCCGCCTTGTCCTGCTTCTTCTTTCCTCATTTGTGCAGGTCTGTTACTATGTAGATTCGGTAAATTTTCTCAAGGATGAGTATCCTTTGATGTAGAATGTCTTTTGATGTGGAGAAATACAGTCTTTGTTAATTGCAGCTGTTGTCCTTCCTCTCCTTATCTAGTAAGTTATAGCCATTGCTTTCCTCCTGTGACCTTCACGCATCACTTAAGCAAGTTTTTGTTATTTACACAAGGCATATGTTAACTCTCAATATGTCTCTTCACCCTTCTCGATTTCATGAACAAAGTTAACCCGTTCATTACAATCCCCCCTTTTCTATTTTATCCCGATTTTGTTCATTAAATCGATCCAATGCTTCCTTTGCCCGCCCGAGGATAGGAGTAATTCCTCCATCTCCGATCTGTTCATATTGCTTTAGTAGCAGCATTAAATGTGCAGCTTCTAAGCGCCCTTTAACAACAGCGGTTAACTTATTAAAAATGCATGGCCCAAAAGTAAAAAATAAGATTAACAAAATAAGAGGTCCTGCCATAGTTGACAATAGGGTGGTTAACCAGGGTGAATAATTAAACATGGACTCATACCAGTTCTGTTGTACTTCCCAGCCTTTTTTCCGTTTTTCTAACCCCTCCCGTAGCTTGGCCATTATATCTCTAACTACTCCAGTATGGTCAACATATAGACAACACTCCTCCCGTAGGGCTGCACATAACCCCCCCTGTTGCATGAACGTTAAGTCCAAGCCCCGTCTGTTTTGCAATACTACTTCTGATAAAGACCTAACAGACTGTTCTAGGGCTGTCATGGCCTCTTCTATCCTAGCCAAATCCTTGTCGACCGCTACCCTTAGGGATTGAAATTTTTGATTTTGTTGTACGAGGGAGGTTATTCCTGTACCAGCTCCAGCAGCTCCGATTGCCATGAGAGTTGCCACCGTGAGGGCTGTAAAGGGCTCACATTTCTGTATGTGATGGGCTTGAGTAGTTTGATAGTCATAAACGAAACTTTCGGGATGGTAAATAAGCCTAGGTATCACAGCTACTTGTATACAATATTCAGCTGTCCAATTAAAGACCTTTAGGGATATACAAGGTGTAACCCCAGTTTGGGAGCAAATCCACTTAGTATTATCTGCAGGAATTAACCACTCAGCTGTTATTTCTCCTGATTTGCGAGTTGTGTTACACAGGTGTCGTTTGTCCTTTGGGACATTTCCGATACACTTTCCTTTTTCTGATACTTGGGACATTGTTATCCCTTGTTTATGTCCAGATTCTTTATTCCACATGCACTGAGCTGGATTTATTCCGTTGGACTTTTTAAATCTACTGTCCACCCCAGTAGCTTCATAAAAGGGCGGTCGAATGTCGTAACACAACCAACAATGCTCAGTTATATTAGGGTGGGTGGCATTCAGTACCTGATAACTGGCTTGGAGCATATCCCACAATGGGTTGATTCTTGTTGATACACCCGAGATATTGTTTTCAGCGATATCTATGTTAGGGAGGATAGCAGCAGTCTGTACAATACTGTTACTATCATCTTCCTCTGCTACGACCGAATTTGGTCCTATACCAGAGGGTTCATTTGGCACCAGCTCTTTCCTTATCGTAATTATTCCCCCTGAATCTGCACCTGGTTCTCAAAGTCTGACTCTCCATGTTTTCCCTGTTAACCAAGCAGGATCTTTCGGGTTGGTTACATTAATATAAATATATGGGCAATTTCCACTCTATGGTCCTGTTTGGCTTCCATCCCAACCATGTGAAGCAGGTGTATATCCGTGAGGCCCTCATCCTACGGATAGGAATTTATCTGGACCTCCCCCAGGAATCCAATCAGAAGCTATAGTTTTGCAACCCCAGTAAGCACAATAGTAAGAGTCAGGATGGTTGTAATACCCCTTTCCAGGTTTAGAACTGGGACAAAAGTAAAAGCCTAAGTTATGTAGACATGGGTTCCTGGGTACAATTTGACATAAGGATTGATTAAAGCTTGGGGCCCCAGCAGCAATTACTTGCTGTAGTATCTTTTGATCCTCCCACCTATAGAGCGTCCATTTGTAAGGTTGGTGGGGGTTCCCTTTGCTTTGGGTTGTCCCTATTAGCATTAGCAACAGTCCTATCATCCAAGTGCTTAATCTTGAGTTTGAGAAAAGTGGTGTCACTTTACCCTTGCGACAGGTATTCCGAGGGTGCTGATAATCATTTTGATTTTTGTCTTCATCCCTGGTGAGAGATGGGAGACTTTGGGGAAGCTCTGAGGACGTTTTGTTTGGGAGCAATAAGTCAAGAGGCTCCACGAGCCTTCTCTGGAGGTAGTTCATCAACCTTAATCCCCACAGCAGTACGTCTCTGCCCTCTTCTCTGCCTACTCTGTTGCTTAGAGCAGCGAGGTGTACCATCTTCTCGGCAGCAGTCGTATTCTTCAGGGGAACCTCCTTTATATTTAGTTTGCTTTGACTTATGTGCATCCCAGTTTGTATCCTTCACTTCCCAAGCTCCTCACCCCACTCTGACCACTGTTCGTCTGCGGGATACTTGTATTATTTCAGCCTTCGTTGGGCATAACTCATTTGCATAAAAACAACACCTCTCAGGGTTTATGCCTTTAGCAAAAAATACCCCACCATTCTTTGGGGTCTTTTATAATTTTCCCAGTTGATACTCCCACACGTAATGTTTGCTAAATTAATTTCTGTTCGTAATTATAACATTCGTGGCAAATGTCACTAGGGGAATACCCATAGGAGCAATGTGTCCACCACTTTTCTCTACAAAGTTTACACCTGTAACATACAAAGATAACATATACAGTGAGGATTTTTTACAAAAGACGGTCTCACTCCTCCACTTTTCTTCGGAACTTGATTTTCAAGCTGTTAGGGTCTCTGGTTGCCTCCCAATGTGAATTCCGAATTGGTCCTTTGATCCTGCTTGCATGAGTCCATCCTCGTTCTGCAGTCTGGACAGCAGTTTCTGTGGTAAGTAAAACAAGAAAGGGCCCCTCCCACCTAGGAGTGAGAGAGGATTCTTTCCAGGCTCTGATTAATACCATATCACCTGGCTTCACTGAATGTATGGATATATCTAGGGGTGGCCTCTGTACCACCATTCCCTTCTTTCGCAATCTCTTTCTCCTTTTCATTATCTGAACAATATAAGGGTTAATATTATCTTCATCTAAAGTAGGGTAATTGGCTGGGCATTCCATATCATAGGGCATGCCATATAACATTTCAAATGGGGAAATTCCAGTATCCGTTCGGGGCTGAATCTGAATATTTAATAAAGGCATTGGCAAACATTTTACCCAGGACATTTTGGTTTCTATCATTAACTTAGTTGCTTCTTTATTTCATCCACGTATTGTATTAACACGACCCCATCTTGTAACCGGTATTCCCGTAGAATCCGTTCTAGGGCTTGTCCAAATAAGTTTGGGGATTCCGTGAATCCTTGGGGAAGTACAGTCCACCTTAACTGCTGTTTCCTATGAGTGTCTGGGTCTTCCCACTCAAAGGCAAAATAATCTCTACATTCCTCCTTAAGAGGGCATGACCAGAATGCATCTTTAAGATTTATTACACTATACCATTGGTTTTCGGGCCCCAATTGACTCAACAGGGTGTGTGGGTTTGCCACTACCGGGAACCAGCTGACAGTCCGTTTATTGATTTCTCTTAGGTCATGCACCAGCCGATAACTACCATCGGATTTTTTTACTGGTAAAATCGGGGTATTAAACGGGGACATGCAGGGTTCGAGTACCCCCTTTCCCAACAGTCTTTCAATCTCAGGTTTTAGTCCCCTTCTCCCTTCATTAGATAAGGGATATTGTTTAACTCTCACTGGAATCTCTGGGTTCTTAATAACCACTTCAAACGGTTCAATATCCAGTTTTCCAACTGTTTCGGGGGTATACCACACTTTGGGGTTAATTTGTTTCTCGTCCACCTCTATAAGGGGACAAAGCCTGATTTTCAACTCTTTTTTTTTCCACATCCACCCGAATCCCCATTTCTACGATTAAATCCCTACCTAATAAGTTATATTCCGCTTAAGGTACCAACAACAGCGTTCCGATTCCGTATCTGCAACTTGATTCCACCGCCACATCTTATTATAACGGGGACCCTAAAAGGTTCCCCTTTTGCTCCAATTACATTAACTTTATCCTCAGATATTTTACATCCCAGAGGTAATGATTGTACCGTAGACCTTTCGGCCCCGGTATCTACAAGAAAGGTCACCTCCTGACGCTGAGGACCCACTTTTAAAGTTATCAAGGGCTCTTTCTTACCGGGGGTCCTCAGCACATAGAGCCCCTGACCCTGCTAATCCTCCCGAAACACTTTTTCATCCTGAATCCTTTTTCTACATTCTCTCTTCATGTGTCCTTTTTTCCCGCAATAAAAACATTCCACGGCTTTATCTCCTCTTCCCCCGATTCTTTCCTTATCCCCCCCACCAGGCCGACCGGGTCTCATTATCACACCTTTCTGTCCCTCTCTTACCGCTGCAACCAGCAGCCTAGTCTGTCGCTTTTCTGTTTCCTCTTCTCGCCTCACATACACTTTCTGAGCTTCTCTAAGTAATTCATCCAACCCCTGCTCCTGCCAGTCCTCAATTTTCTCCAACTTCTTCCTAATATCTCCCCACGACTTGGCCACGAACTGAGTTTTCACCAATGCTTGTCCTACAGGAGTGGCAGGGTCCACCCCAGAATATAGCTGGAAACTTTTCCTTAGCCTCTCAAGCCATTCCGTTGGGGTCTCATCTTTCTTTTGTTGTTCATTGTAGCGTTCGCCGCATATCAAGGTGCCGCGATTAGATCACTGATCACCCCCAGACCAGGGAAAGAGACAGATAACACACACAGTGTGAGCGCCAACTTCCGCCTTTTATTGCGCAGTCAATTCCTTTTATACTAACAAGGGTAGGTGGGATTACAGACACATCATAAGGCTGCGACTAACCCTCTAACTTTCCGTGACATCGCGAGATCTTCCGAACGCCAAACCCTACATCTCCCCCCTCTCTATGACGAGTTGGCCTCTATTATTATGAACAATTCCACACCAAGAAATAACTAAGTAAAGTACTATGAGTATAAACATATTTCTACAACTAAGTTGAAACACTCCATCTTAAACACCCGTAAATGTCCCATTTACCCTGAAGAGCAAAGAGCTCCCTTATAGAAATTCACACAGGAGGTAGATTGAAAGTTATACAGATGCATCATGAGGCTTGGAAAGAATTACTTCTATTACTCTATAAGGTTTATCATTGGTGCACTGATGTTAAGGCTTAATGTCTGAGGCACCTGGATTCCTGGCTGCGAGCTCTGACAGCTGGATCCCATAAGGCACGTATTGATGGACTCTGAGAGGGACGTCATCCGGATACACATCAGGGTCCCTCAGTTGGCTTCGCATCCACTGCCAGAAGTTTGTAGCAGATACCCAAGGTGTCACAAGCCAGGAAAGGATGACAGCAACCTGTAGGAAAAACACTCAAACACTACGAGGTTAAGGCAGGACGAATCATACGACTAGGAACCCATTTCAGTAGCCCTTCAGGTGTCTGTACACAGGCATACCCTCGCCCAAGACAACGCAACTCAAACGGCCCATCCCATTGGCGTGTCTGAAAGTCACGTACGCGGACCAATGGGTAGGGACCTTTCTCTTCCGTGTTCGTAAAGTGTCGTTGCGCCGCCGTCTCTTCCAGATCCCCTCGAACTGTCTGATTTAGTGAAGTTAATGCAGTTAACAGAAGACGCTGTGTACGGAGAGCAGGTGTGTTTTCCTGTAACCAGGAGGGCTCCTCCTGCTCCCCCTCCCTAAGCCGATCGAGTAAGGCCTTTAAAGTTCGATGTGCCCGTTCTACAATGGCCTGGCCGGTGCTATTATGAGGGATGCCATGCTTGAGGGTAATACCCCAGATCGTACAAAACCGTTTCACCTTTTCCCCAGTATAAGCTGCACCATTATCTGTCTTAATCTGTTGCGGAATACCTAATTGAGCTATGCAAGCACGCCAATGTTGGATAACTGCCAAACTATTCTGTTTACTATGTGCTGTAGCAAGAATGTATCTACTATAAGTGTCTACGGTAACATGTAAATACTGCAAAGGCTTAAAAGGAGCATATTCTGTGATGTCCGTTTGCCAGATCTGATTTGGTCGCAAACCACGAGGGTTGACCCCTGCTTCCCAAAGGGGTCCTTTAGCACAATGAGGGCAGGCTGCGACAATTTCTTTGGCTTCAGCACGAGAAATGCCCGTTAGTGTCACCAAGCCTCGCGGACCGCAATGCAAAAGGCGATGTAACGTTATTGCGCGGGCCCTTGCTGGCGTGGTGTTATCGTCAGCGACAGCAGCCATCCACGCTTGTGCCGCCTGGTCGGCGCGGCTGTTCCCTTCAGCTAATGGTCCAGGGAGACCAGAATGACTGGTGACATGAATAGGGAAAACGGGTGCACTACGTAACTGTAAAGCATTGAGCAACATACCAGCTATTTCCGTAGAGGAAGCTAATGCCCATTCCCCCGCAATCAAAAGCTTATATACGTACAGTGAATCCATGACCACATTTAAAGGCTCAGTCGGCCAACGTAACAATGCCATGGCCACTGCTTTGGCCTCCAAAAACTGCACCGAGCGACTTGGCTCAGTATATGCTACCTGGTGCCATACCCCATCTTCTTTCCAAACACAAACTGCTTTGCTGGTCTTGGAGGACGCGTCAGTAAAGATTGTTCGTCCGTCATTAGGGTGCTTCGCTACCTGCTGTGCTGGAAGAATGGGTAAAGCATGCAAGATCTCCCCACAAGGATGGACCTCATGTCCCGCTACGGTCCCGGCAAATTCTGCTAATGCACCCTGCAAAACAGCCACCTGCTGATAAACCAAATTCCATTGTGTTAGTGAGCAAGGCAAAACAATGCGGTCTGGATCCCTGCCGGTAAAATGTTGACAAGCTTCCCGGCAACGCATGATCATGGTGGCTACTAACAGAGGCCAAGTGGTGATAGCTGCGCGTACCTTACCCTGATGTAACCACACAAAGGGCCACTCTGGGCCTTCTGCATTCTGTATCAATACACCGTGGCAGCTCTGGCTGGCTACAAAGAGCCGCGCATCAACTGGTTGTGTGGGTTGGAACCTCTGTAGGCCCCACTGCTGGGCCCGTTGGGCTATGTTTTCTAGCAACTCACGTTGTGCTGGTTGCAATACACGCGGTGTTTTTAAGGGTTCGCCCCCCCGAAGTAGTTGGTACAAGAGATTCATTTCATCTTCAGCAATGGGAACGAAGTTCCGCAGCCACAATAGTTTGCCTACTAACTTTTGTGCATCATGTAAAGTACACACTTGGTCAGGGACCAGAAAACTTTGAGCAGTGACTGTACGAGGGGTTACTTGAGTGCCTAAATAACTAACAGAAGGTCCCATTTGTGTTTTGTTAGGGGATATGTGTAACCCGTATTCACGTAGTGTTTGTACCGTCTGATCATACAGGTGTTGCAATACAGACTCATCCTGATGGGACAGGAGAATGTCATCCATGTAGTGCATGATGGTGGCGTCCCGGTAGGTTGTTCGCAGAGAATGCAAGACCTTACCTACCGCGATCTGACAGAGAGTTGGCGAATTTTTCATGCCTTGAGGGAGCACTTTCCACTGATATCGTTGCATGGGTGCTTGATGATTCCGCTCCGGGACAGAGAAGGCGAACCGCTCCCGATCTTCTGGGTGTAAAGGAATACTGAAAAAACAATCTTTAATATCGATTACAATAACACCGTGTCCTTTTGGCACAATGGCTGGAGAAGGCAATCCTGGCTGCAAAGCCCCCATGTCCTGTAAGCAGGCGTTAACCGCTCGCAAATCATGGAGGAGTCGCCACGCACCCGATTTTTTCTTTATGACAAATATAGGAGTATTCCAAGGACTGGTGGAGGGTTCTAGATGGCCCATTTGTGCTTCCCTGTGCACCAATTCCACTACTGCCGCCCTCTTCTCTTCAGTCATTGGCCACTGCTCCACCCACACCGGCTTGTCTGTTAGCCAGGTGAGCTTCAAGGGACGGCAGACGGCAGTGGCCGTCATTAAAAATCCGTGGAAAGGCGACATCCCCAACGCTCGAGGCAGCAGCGCCCAAGGATGGCTGTCGGGACTGCTGCCACCATCGGGTTACACCACGCCACTCTCTCTGCATCTGCAGCAGTTGTGGGCTGGGCAAGAGTGATTTTTACCAGGGCTGTACTTCTCCTCGACTCTTGCGCCCCCCCTACCCCCAGTAATTGCCCTTGTGTCATGGTGGGCCACTCCAGGGGCCAAAGGTGAACTGGAATTACAGTAACGTCTGCGCCCGTATCTAATAGGGCCATCATACTGATACTTCGTGGATTAAGAGGTGATCCCACCTCTAACGTGATCGCTTGTTCTGGACGGGTGTTCATGCCCATGGTCAATGCTATTTGGGCAGCAGTAGGAACTGTTGTTACATTGCCCTGATCCTGCCCCTGCCTTCTTTCGGTCAATGCCACGGAAGTGTCATTTGATCCTGAGTTGTTGCCGTTGTTGTTGGGCCCTGTGCAAAAGTTGAAGGGGAGGGCGCGGCCCCCATCCCTCCCCCCGTACCGTTTACCGGCTTCGGTTGTTGTTGTCGTGGATGTTCCGGCGCCCCCTGCTGGACCTCGGGCACACGGCAGTCTCGGGCTCTGTGCCCGGACTTGCCACACCTCCAGCAACGAGTGTTGCCCGCCCCCGCCTCCTGGCCCGACCCGTTTGGTTTGGTGGCGCAACTCCTCGCCATATGGCCCCTCCGCCCGCATCGGTAACAAGCGCCTGCACCCGTGCGCAAAGCTTGTTGCAAGGCCGTCACCATCGGACGCGCTTCCTGTTGTTGTTCCCTTTCCAATACATGACGTATCATGTCGCCTAACGTGGATCGCGCCGGCAACTGAGCGAGAAGCGCTGCAGTCTGCGGGTTCGCTTGGGCCTTAGCACACTGAATTATAACCGCGTCTTTAGCTATCTCCGGAATATCTGCGGCTTGCATAGCAAGCTGAAGCCGATCTAAAAAGGCAGTAAACCTCTCGGCATGCCCCTGGCGGATCTTCACCCAAGGGGGATCTGCTCTATCCATAGCTGCGACACGTCTGAGTGCGGCCATGGCGGTAGACGCGACCGCCGCAAAGTCACGTCCGCGCATGCCCTGTGCCTGCGCCTGAGGCGTGGCAAACGGCCCTTCGCCCAAGAGTTGTTCTATGGTCACTCCCGCTAGGTGGTGATCGGGATACTGGGCGTCGGCCACTACCCTAACGCACTGAGCTCGCCATTCCTCCTTAAACAATAGCAGCAAAGATGGAGGCAACACCCCTCTCATCAGCTGCATCACATCATAGGGCGCAACAGGCGTTGAGAGCAGACATTCAAACAAAGTGAGCGCCTGCGAGGAATTCACTCCATGCGTCTGCACAGTGCTTGCGAGTTCCCGAACGGTTTTTACATCAAAAGGTGCCCAGGCATACCCGCCCTGCGTCGCCGCCCGAATAGGCAAAACGACCGGCTGAAACTGAACCCCTGAGAGGCAACATTCTTTGGCCACCAGTCGCCAATCTGTACCTTTCTGGGCGCCTCCTTCCTGGTTGTCCCCAGCCCCCTGTGTGGGGGGCATTAACGGCACCGCACGCTCCGCATTCTGTATGGCCCCTTCAAGCCTCCGTAACAGGTTCTGCAGCGTCTGTAAAGTTTTCTGCCCCTCCCTTCTCTGACTCTGTGGCGCAGATTCCGGTGGTCTCCGTACTACACTATCCATCCTCTCCTCATCAGAATTATCGGAATCTATCTGTGTTGGTACCGTGCGCCAGTTTCGGAAGGACCCAGCCGAGGGATTAACCCTTTCCGGCACAGGCGCCATAGGTGGCGCAGTTGATGGCGCAGTTGATGGCGCAGCAGGCAAAGGCTCAGCCAGCACAGGCTTATCAGGCTCAGGCGCAGCAGGCAAAGGCTCAGCCAGCACAGGCTTAGCAGGCTCAGGCGCCGCAGGCAAAGGCTCAGCCAACAAAGGCTCAGCCTGCTCTCCCGGCAAGGGCGCCTGATTTCCCTCGCCAGGGGGTGGTTTGTTCTCTACCACAGTTCTTAACCCTCGCAACTTTCTGATTTCCCTCTCCGAGGGTGGACGCTCTTCCCACTCCTTCACCTGACGGTATAAATCTCCCTTAACATCCCTGCCTGGAACCCAGTCCAGGAGGCATTCGTCCAATTCCTTCAGAACCTCCTGCCGTAACTCCTCCCATATATGCCGCGGAGGGGGCTCATCCGTCCCCGCTGGTACCGTTTCTATCGGAAAAACCTCCATCTCTGTTGTACTCTCCGTACCCACACTTTCAGTCAGAGATGGATCGCTCTGTGAGCCCCGTTCCACAACCTCCCAATCCGTCTGAGCTTGACTCACTGTCCCTGGGGGCATTGCCCCCTTTTGTTTTTGAACCGGCGCTTCATCCGCAAACAAAATAGCTCGCGCCACCGACCAACACTCCCCAGCTTTCCGTCCTGCCGTAACTACCTCCTCCACTCTCCCCCACGCTTGTAATCGTTCCGCAGCTCCGCGCTCACCCGCGAGTGCCGACTGGAGCAACAGTTCCCGAATCTCTCCCCAATTTGGGGGACTTAATACTTCTTTGGGAGAGCCCATCCCTCCCCGGCGCAGCACCCATTGGATGCATTCGCCTGTGGGGCCCCTCCTAATCGTTCCGTGAGCACCCACCTTATCAGCCAACACTTTCAACACCTGAATCACTTGCGCAAGTTCCATCGTCGCCTAGTGCGACCGATCACGTCGGGGTCACCATTATGTAGCGTTCGACGCATATCAAGGTGCCGCGATTAGATCACTGATCACCCCCAGACCAGGGAAAGAGACAGATAACACACACAGTGTGAGCGCCAACTTCCGCCTTTTATTGCGCAGTCAATTCCTTTTATACTAACAAGGGTAGGTGGGATTACAGACACATCATAAGGCTGCGACTAACCCTCTAACTTTCCGTGACATCGCGAGATCTTCCGAACGCCGAACCCTACAGTTCATGAAAGACTTTATTAATATTCTGTCCTCGGGGAACAGATTCCTGTATCCCCTGAATTATAATTATTCTCAAGTCTGACATATTATTCCTATGAGCCGGATCTTGATTATTCCAGTTTGGCCGATTTAAGAGCCATTTTTGATCCGCCGCTGGACCAGCCTGATGCTGCTGGTCCCGCACTCTCATCCCAGCCCCTCTAATCATGTCTCTTTCCTCTACGGTAAATGATATACCCAGGATAGACTGTAATTCATCCCACGTGTACAAATTCGGTCCCAAGAATTGATCCAACCTTTCGGCTACCCCCAGGGGATCATCTAACAGATTCCCCATTTCCTTCTTAAATTCCCTTACATCCCCTGTATTAAGGGGGACTGCCACATACCCCGTTCCTGGTCCTTCCTGTCCATCCCCACCACGCACCAACATTTCCCGAAGAGGAAACAATCTTGCCTTTCCTCGCATTATTCTATTACGTGCAGACCTTCTGGGAGGGGGTGCCGGGATTGGGGAATCAGGTTCCGAATCTGACCCCCCCGGGGCCTGGGCTATTTCCTGGCCTTGGGATGGGTCCTGAGGTGGAAGGGCCTGAGGGGTATAGGGAGGGGGCCAAAGGGGGTCCTCATCATTTTTTTTTTGAGGTTTATCTGATCTGTTTTCCCTTAAGGCAAAGAGGAATGACGGCTCCCAAGATTGGGGAATCCATAAGGCAGCATATTCACTCTCCTCTGGGCTGGCTGGTGGTCTTTTATTGTTTACCCATATATTTAATTGTTGACACACCCAATCCTCAGAGGACCCAAACACAGGCCAAAGTACATGAGGATTGCTGAGAAGTCTCCCACCCCAAATCTCAATACAATAATTGATCATTTTTTTTCCTTAGACTTATCCTTTCTCTTTGGTGAACTGTCCCAATATCTTATCATCAGGCCTAAGGGACTATCAGGGGGTATGTCTGGTAACTTATTTCCCTTCCCCATTCTCATGGGTCCAGAGGGCTTGCTTTTCCTCTGTCCCATCTTCCGAGGTGCCCTTATCCACACACACACTCACTTCCCCTCAGTCGTGACTCGCTCCCTCGCGGGCTACAAGAACTGCACTACTGGAGGGTCCGCACTCGCATGATCTCAGAGAGACCTCTCACACAGTCGCACCTCGGGATAACCACCCCAACCAAACGGCTCACACTTTATATACTCACCCGCTCCTGGGTCTTCACTTGGTCTTCGTGCACAAAATTTAAGGGGTCCTGCAGGTTCTTTTGCTCAGTTATCGTAATTTAAAGGGGTTCGCGGGTCCAGGGTGTGCTGACAACACCTCCTCAAGACGGGGCTATCCAAGGATAGGGCGCCTCCCCGCTTGCGAGGGTCCGCACCAGAGAACCTGGATCCGAGTCACGGCACCAAATTTGTTATAAACGCTCGTGACAAATTGGAGGAGCCAATTTGTATTGAATAAAAAAATCGAATTTATTAGCAAGCGATAAGAGAGCAAAACAGCGCTGGGCGGCCGGGGAGGCAATGCTCCGCCACAGGCCCGCAACTTTATGTTACCGTTACATTCCTTATATACATTTCATGTACCCCCTTTCTTGTAAGTCTCCGCCTTGTCCTGCTTCTTCTTTCCTCATTTGTGCAGGTCTGTTACTATGTAGATTCGGTAAATTTTCTCAAGGATGAGTATCCTTTGATGTAGAATGTCTTTTGATGTGGAGAAATACAGTCTTTGTTAATTGCAGCTGTTGTCCTTCCTCTCCTTATCTAGTAAGTTATAGCCATTGCTTTCCTCCTGTGACCTTCACGCATCACTTAAGCAAGTTTTTGTTATTTACACAAGGCATATGTTAACTCTCAATATGTCTCTTCACCCTTCTCGATTTCATGAACAAAGTTAACCCGTTCATTACACTGCCTACATCCGATCATGTGCAGTGAAGGATCCATTTGAGTCGAAGGGCTGCTTTTGCGACCACCGACCCATTGAAGTTCTTGCTGGCTGTCCTTGAAGTCTTTATTCTTGTCCTTGTTCTTTGATCTTGAAGCTTAATGCAGTTTCAATCACATGTGGTCAGTTGCAGCATTGTTCTCATCTAGTGTACAGGAACATCTCCTCATAAGAGCAAAGGACTGCAAAACTTATGAAGATTTACTAGTTAATCACTTGACTACACTCTTGTAATTATCTCCCCAGTTACCCTTGGTCTCTTGTTTCAACCATAATGTTAATGTATGATCATTTATCAAATCTCACTTAGACAGTCATCTAGCAGCAAACCAGTTTTCATAGAAGGTACAAAATATTAAAACCATAAAAGTGTGAACAAACCACATGAAATGTATGGACATATGCTATGAAGTTCAGTTATACACACTCGATTTCCAAAGTTCTTCCCCAAAGTGAGCTTGTATATAGCATGAAGGGTTGGAAAATGTATTTAAGCAAAATAGTTTTGCTCATGCAGTTTAAATGGCTTTATAAACATTATCGAACCTTTGTATTTCACCAGTAGAGCAATTACTGTACAATGTGGCATTTTTGGAGGCTTTTATAGGTGGGAATCCAAACAAATTGTTGTTACAAAGTAAATTTTGTCTAGTTTCATAAAGAAAGGAAGCCCCGTGTGCGCTTGAGCTGTGCAGGGGAGTGGAAGAGAAGAGGGTACATTGCAATTACTGTCTAAAGACACGAGAAAATAAAAACACTGTGGTGTTTTTATTGAGTCTGGGATCTTGTTGATATTATGGTGCAAACTGGGGCTTAGGAGGCAGTAGCATCTTTTGTATGATGGGCTGCATGTTTGATTCATCAAGGTCTTCTGTGGGTGGTGATTGTTCAAGTACTTCCCTGACAGAGTTTGCCTGGTGTGTCTGAGGGTAAGTTGTTGCCTGGCAAGCATGGGCTTTCCTTGTTTCTTGTTTACTAGAGTCTAGTGGAAGCTCTTGCTACCCTGTTGCCTTTTGGGGACTGAAATGTGCTTTCCAAGTTGTCCAGTTCAGCATGTCTTAATTGGGAATCTGGTGGCTGAATCTCAGGGGGTGCGTGGGGCCACGTTGGGCTTGCATGAACTGGTTTTACAGAGAGAAAAACCAGGCCTTTCTTTCGAACGTGACTGCTACGAACTGTAAAATGTAGCGACTCCCTTACTAGTTCTGATTCACTGCTGTTGGAGCAGTGTATGGTGAAACTATCCCTTCCATGCACAGCTAGAAAGAGAATGCCTCTCCAGTGTCAAATGAGTGACGCTTGCTTGTGATTGCATATTGTGATAAATGAATTTGCTCTCAAACAGGATTCCAATCAAAGTTTACAATTTATTAAATGAATAAAGGCAAGCAAACAGCGCTGGGCACGCCGGGAGCTTCTGCTCTACCAAGACGCGCGCCGTGAAAAACAAAACGGCTTCTTTTATAATCTAACATTAGTTAGATATTCATACTAGGGGTGTCCTTCGAAAAGACTCTCCACCTCCTGGTTGTGTGGGTGCAGTAGTTCTCCTAGAAACTTCTCTCTGACCAGGCTCCCCACTGCTCGGGCCAGACAGCAGACATCCTGGGTAACAGCCGACACCTTGCACAGCACCAGCTGGGATCACCAGAACCCAAACAAGTTCAGAGCAGACACCTCCCCCTCAACAAATGCATACAACAAATTGCCCATCAAGACCCTAAGTACTGCAATCTCTGAGGCTAAGTATACATTTAAATGCCTCAGTTTTCCCCTAGGATCTCTTGTTTAACCCTGAGCAGTTAACAACAAAGCCGGTTTTGGGCTGGATACCTATCATCTGTCTCCTCCAGCCTTCGGTTATAGGAGGACCGACAAAATGGTTAAAGATTACATATATCATGAGGGGCACATCTTATTATGCGGCCCTAGCATTGTTTATATTGACACGAATCAGATATTCACATAAAAAGATACTGTGAAATGTGTTCACATACGAGCAGCATGAAATCCCAGCTGCCACCTCTTGTATTAGATCTTGTTTTCTACTGTGTGGTACTTACTGTTCTGTAGCTTGGAAAATTAGGAAGAGATCTATGTTTGATTTTGTTCCACTTCCAGATACGAGCTTGAAACACATTGAAACATGGAAGGAGGAATGTGACTATTTCAATCATTTTGGTTGTACTTTTCCTGTGGTAATAATCCATCTTTAAGAGGTAAAGCAAAACCCAAATGAAACCAACCCCCTCTCTATGCCCCGCATAAGTCTAGTGCATGATCCCTCCCTAATGAAAAAGTGTTCTGATGGGTCTTGATTGTCTTATACAATTATTTTACTATCTCTTTTCTGAAGATACCAAGAACCAGCCCCAGATTGGTCTAAACAAGGCTGATTACCTTTCTAAAGAGAGAATTGAAAAAGTTTGTAGTATCATCTTGTTTGGAGTATTGCAGTGAGGGAGCAGTTGTGAGTAATTTTGTGTCTTGACTAGTTCTACTACTCCAGTGCTTAAAATGTAGATTTAAAATCCATTCTCACTGGCATTTAGTCTATTTGCCTAGTAAAGGCAGGGGAGGCCCCAGCTTGAATTACATTTGAAAATACAGTGGAATATGGAGAATGGTGGATTATCCCCTTCTGACAAGGGAAAAAAGTATCATGAGACACATAGAAGTGATTAGCTTCTTGGCCCCCACTTTATGCAACAAACCCGATATATCCACTGTCTTCCTTTGCACCAAGGTGCAAGTTCACAATTACAGGGGCTGTGATCCCTTTCTTTTTGAATAGCTGTGCGTGGATCAGCATCCATGTACGTACAGTCGTTGGCAGTGGCTGTGGACTGATGCCAGTGTGGAATATTAGGTGGTGGGCGTACGGCCTTGGCAGGGCTGCGTGATCTGGCTGTTGGCTGGAGATGTCAGCGGTTGCTGACACTGAAGCCTGTAACTCAGAAACTCTCTTCCTGGATCTGCTTTTTGATCTGCTTGGTCCCTGTAAAGAGTAGTGGTGCTATTGGTCTTGGTAAGAATTAACAGTGGTAATTACTGAGCTCTTTGGGAGACTGTGTAGTAACTTTACAGCCTGCTTTAGCTTCTGTGTGCTGCTGCCTGGCAGCGCTACCCAAGCAGGCATTTTGATAATGCTGGGCTGGCACCCAGCAGGGGGAGCAGAGAAACGAGAGACCGTTTGGGTGCTGTTCTCCCAATACCACCTAGAAGTTTGTGGAAGTGCTTTATATTGGAGGATAGGAGAGAAACGGCTGCGTTTGTCCCCAGACTGCTGCCTGGAGTGAACCAAGTCACCAGGGTGGCACTGTTCCAGCTGAAAACTCGATGTGTCCAAGATGTCATCATGTCTGCTAGACTTGTTTGGTTTTGATGTACGGGAGAGACGGGCTGTTCTTTTGAGTCCGAAGACCTGGGACACTGGATTGGGGTGTATGACTGTGGTGGTGCTTATGGGATGTAATGGCTGTGCTGGATCTTGTGGCAGGAGAGATCCCATGGTACAAGGTGACGGTGACATCCAGGGAGGAGTGGAGATGCTCGTCTGAGACAAAATGTTCAGTGCAACCTGCCATCCTGGTCCAGGGCCTGTGTGACAGCTGAAGTTGGTCTGGAATCATGGAGTAGTCCAGCTGGCTCCATCTAGCACGTGGGGGCTTGGGGCAGCAGTGATTCCAAAGTGATCAGTCAGGGTAGCAGGCAGCTGAACAGTCAGCAGGTGAGGCAAAGACCCTCTGTCCTGTACCAGAAAAGCCTTACAGGACACCTGTGTAGCTATACTGAACTAGGAAGTGATCTATATCATCTGTTACTGAGGCCATCTGTCCTGGGAACCAGAAAGGCAGATTGAGTTCCTTCAAGGTCAGAGTGTTTTTAAGCTCAAGGCTTGCATGGGTTCTTAATTGCTGTCACCTTTCAAGATACTTTTAGCTTGAGACTGGTAACACCCCTGCTTACCTTACTAGCTGCTTTTCCTGTGTCGGCTGCAAAGTTTCTTTATCTTTCCAAGGACGGTTTGCTTTGCTTCCCTTATCTGCTTCTGTTCTGCTTTGGGAGTCTTAAATCGCCCTGGCAGCTAATCTTCCTGTATTTCGGGTTCGGTTGTGAGTGATGTAAACTGTTGCTCGTGCCAGCTACTGGCCATTTGATCGACAGGATAGAGATGATACTGCAGCGCTCCAAATGCGAGAACTTAATTCACAGCACCGCGTGCTGGGAGTCAGCCCACGAGGCTCAATCATGTGGGTCAAGGTGGCATCAGTGGGAATAAGGGGTATGAGCCAGCCTTCCCCCTACTTTGCCTGAGTCCTAGCAAGAGCCCATCTCTAGTGACCTGGTGGAGAGGGACCTCCAGGACTCCTTTAGCACCTCTCACGTTTTGACACTCTCTGGGCAGCACCGAAGCTTGGCTGTAGCTACCTAAGCTAGTATGTGAGGTGTGAAAATCAGAGAGGGAGGTGATGCTATGCGGGAGAGCTGTGACCATGACTGCAGAAGAACAGGAGTTGAGGGCTAGTCGTGGCGTAGAATAAAGCCCGCCTTCCCTCCCAGGTCTCAGTATTTGTTTATTGCCTTTTTCATTTGGATTTTCTTCTTCTTTTTTTAAAGAGCACACAAAAATGAGAGATGAATCTCACTTGCCCTAACTTTAAAAAAAAAAAAAAAAAAGACATTTTCTCATTGTTTTTTGTACCCATCTACTGCAGATTCAGGTCTCGCTAAACATGAAAATGTAAGCAGTCTCTCTGAAAACCACCCTTCTCAACATCTTTTTCAATCCAGACTTGTTATAAGGCACTTTACTTGCATTAAACTTAAATTCATCGGTGTTGTATTCAAACCTGTTGCTTCTTCCTGTTATTTATTGGTAGTCATTATGATGAATAAGAAGGGAAGAGTGTTCTGTTCATTAAGGAAATGGCTCCCATATCATTTGTCTCTCTTGCCTCTTCTTTTAATTGTGCCTCCCTTCTAGGTGCATGTCATGCTTTGTGAGAGCTGTGCACTATTTTCTTGGTAGATTGAGACTTATGAGTCAGAGGGGGAATGATCAGAGGAGAAAGATTTATCCCAGTTACTGTTCAAAGGCTGCATTCTCTCTCTCTTTGCGTATATCCACAGGGGTCCAGGAGGAAGGTGTTTTTTCAGGCAGTTGAAAGAGAAATGGACTTCTCTGTCTTTTGGTTTGGGGTTTTTTTTGGTGTCGCAGTCTTCTTGTTCTTCATAGGATAGATGTATTATTGATGACAAGCAAAGCCAGATATTCTGTCCGTGTAAATATCAGACACATGAAAAGACCCAAGTTGAGAAATTCAGATGGACTGTGGGTGTCCTAACAGAGCTGTGCCTCTGAAAGGCAGGGAAGAAATCCACTTCCAAAATGGGAATGAGAGTTTGAGCTGAAGCTCCATGGCTAAACAAAGTCCTGGTAGTAAAGAAGTCCTGCTTTGAGGACTGCCCAATGCCTGTCCTTGAGCACCCTTCTCTGCCTGACGTACGTCGCGTGAATCTGGTATGATAATAAACTCTGAGCATTTGTTTTGCAGCTGTGCAAGGCTTCCAGTTCTGTCTTTGAAAGCGTGTAGATCACCCCCATTCCTTGACATGGACTACAGTACCCCCACCACACACAGAGGGCAAACATATTTTTAGATCCAGATGGTGGTATACCTCTCCAACCACGGGAGTCTCAAATGTCCGTGCGGCACTCCTGTGGGTATACAAGGCTGTTCCCGGGTCTGTGCTTAGTTGCTTGGCTTACGGAAGCTGCTAGCCCAGTCTTCCTTGCAGGTTTTCAGAAGAAACTGTATATGGGCAGGGAGTTGTATATAGGAAAAGACACTAATTTAAGGATAGCCTTTATTCTGATAAGGAAGTGTTTAATAATGCACTATTTAGTTGTCTCCACCATGAGCGATTAAAAGCCTCTACATACTAATATCAAACTGGGATGCCTTGCAATTCCCGTTGACATAATTTTTAGCCTGGTTTCCTAAGGAAAACTGGCTATCCTTTTCCAAAGGAAATTGCTGTATATCTCTCCGTCAGCCTTCCGGTGAAGTTCTTAAACATAGCTGAACTTGATCAGTAGCTTAACAGAATGGTAGACATCTCAAAGGTATTGTTGTGGTTTAACCCCAGCCAGCAACTAAGCACCACGCAGCCACTCACTCACTCCCCCCCCCCCCCCCCCCCCCCCATCCAGTGGGATGGGGGAGAAAATTGGGAAAAGAAGTGAAACTCGTGGGTTGAGATAAGAACGGTTTAATAGAAGAGAAAGGAAGAGACTAATAATGATAACGATACCACTAATAAAATGACAACAGCAATAATAAAAGGCTTGGAATGTACAACTGATGCGCAGGGCAATTGCTCACCACCCGCCGACTGACACCCAGCCAGTCCCCGAGCGGCGATTCCCTGCCCCCACTTCCCAGTTCCTATACTACATGGGACGTTGCATGGTATGGAATACCCTGTTGGCCAGTTTGGGTCAGGTGCCCTGGCTGTGTCCTGTGCCAAGTTCTTGTGCCCCTCCAGCTTTCTCGCTGGCTGGGCATGAGAAGCTGAAAAATCCTTGACTTTAGTCTAAACACTACTTAGCAACAACTGAAAACATCAGTGTTATCGAGGTTCTTTGCATACTGAACTCAAAACATAGCACTGTACCAGCTACTAGGAAGACAGTTAACTCTATCCCAGCTGAAACCAGGACAGGTATTTAGTTCCTCTCTGCTTTGTGAAAACTGCTGGTAGGATAAGAAAGGGTCCCAGTGAAGGAATGGATAGGAGAGAGAGAAGCTGACTTTCCAGAGTTGCTGTCTGGCTGACCAGTGCTAACATCCTCTCTATGTAATCAGCACATCTGTAGCTGTGAATGAGGCACCATATGTGACCACGCAAGCAGGCAGGGCACTATTTGGAGGAAAAGCCCAAGGAGAGCAGAGCAGCAGGAGACGCAGCAGATCAGAGAATGTGTTGCTGTGGGGAAGGTAGGAAAGATGTAAAGTACAAGTGCCTAAGAAACCAGTCACAGCTTGTGCTGCAGCTTTGAGTACTCTTAAGTGCTGCTAATGAAAGGTACTCTTGTCACTACTGTTATGCTATAAATCGTGTCTAATCACCCTGGTGGAGTGGCCCACGTATCTTATTTGGGTAGATTAAGTGAATTCTATGCCATGCCCCCCTGGCCTCTTGGCATGTGGTGACACCCAGCGTGGTGCTTCTGTGCACATGCAGAGGTCGAGGGTTTCCTGATGTGAACTGACTGTCCTGGCGTGTCACCTAATGGGGAGGAGCAGCTGGGTTTTCAGGCAAAATAGCCCTGGAAAGGGGCTGGTGGCCACCTGGCCTATTCCTCCAGCCTGCAGCTTGCCCTTGAAGGGCACTTGGGAGGAGGGGAATGCGGGCTCTGGAAGAGATTTATTGTCCTGGCACTCTGTGCGTGTCCTGTGGTCCATAAGTTGCTCATCCTGTTATTGAATTAAGGCTGTCGTGGTGTATATTTGATTCCCAATGAGAAAATGGGATAGTGGCTTTCTTACTCTTGGCAGTCAGAGAGAGTGTGATGAGCTGAGCTAAGTGTCTTTGATGAATTGCTGAAGCTTTGAGTTCTTTAATTTGCGTAAGCAAGAAGCATTAACAAGGCACTCCAAAGGAAATTCCTATACAGTTTCATCTGCTTTTAAATGGCTGGCTGATGGCAATGAAGTTACGTGGTACGTTGTACTGTGATGCTTTCCTAAAGGATGTGGTAAAACATTCTCCAGATCCAATCCAATCAAGGACAGATTTGGTTTGGTTTTGAGACCACAAAACCTGCAAGTAAGAGTTCAGGAATATTTTGAAGGGAATAGCAACAATAGCAATCATGCAATTACCCAAAATAATCTTAAGGCTGATGGATAAGAGCTTGATCTTTGCTAACGTCCTGCGTTTCTTCTTCGTGTGAAGAGCTTTGAAGGAGGAGGAAAAAGGGATACTTAGCTCCAATTAATTGAGTATGACAATCAGATCTGGAGAGAAAACTGTGTTCCGTCTTGGGAAAACGCTAGCCATTTATGCATTGAAATATCAATTTGAGATTTGTTTTTTTGATGAAACCCAAGAGAGAATCTATGCTAAACATTTACCTGGGACACACTGGAAATGCCCATGCCTGTTGCAGGTGTCATGCATCCAATGGACTGAATTGTTGATTCCCCCAGGAATGCTATGACTCCCAGCTATGGGTTGCTTGGAGTCCCCTGTTTGCACCCCCCGCTCTGTGTATCTCTCTTTTGACCCTGTGCTTTCTGATGAAGGTTTTGTCTGGTTTGCCTCCCCATGCAGAATGATTTTTGGTAACTGCTGTATTTTGCTGGAGATTCTTTTGCCAGAAATTCTGAAGCCCAGCCTAGCAGTGCCTTTGCAGATAGATAGCAAGGTCTAGGTAAGCTGCCGTGAACTGTCGACACCCCTTGCCCACCTAACTTGCTAATGGCTGTTCTTTGTCTGGTTTTTGCCTGTTAGGCTGCCAACTGGCAATTTCTAGAAACTGTTTTATGTAATAGAAGGGTCTCATTTGGAAATGATCACACTATCCATCTGAGTGCTCAGCACTTGCTGATGTCAGAGCCGCTGTGTCTGTAGTTTGCAGATTGGGACATTTATTTGTAGTTGTAATAATTTTTGGATCTGAATCTACTGAAGTGTTCACAGCAAGACTGCTAAAGCTATCATGTGTCAGCTGGTTTCCACGTGAACTTTATAAATTGATCTAAACTTTAGAAATTGACTCTGGCTGTTTTGAAACCAGGCCTGTAGTTTAAATTTGCTGTCAGTGCAGCACCAGTACTCTCTGGCAAAGAGCAATCTTGTATCTTCTTTTGGTGGAAAGGCCTTTATTCTGAGGTGTGGCAATTGACCCAGGAATGTGGGCTTTGGGTCCCCATTTGTGCCCAGGGCTTCCTTCTGTTATGTATGTAGCTTTGATCTGTCTCTTCTTTCATGTGAGCTCTTGCAGTTCCTTGTCAGAGCAACTTTTCTCTCAGCTCAGCTGAGAAAGGGCTAGACCTGAAGTTGTGTTTCTTTTAAATGAGAGCTCCTGAAGAGCATTTCTTGTAAAAAGGAAAACTCTCAGAAGCTTCTTTTGCTTCCTCTTAAATGATGTGCGCAAGCAGCATTTAGATCAGTGTGAGCATCTGGAGTTTCTAAGAAGAAGGTAACATTTCTCTTTCCAGTACTTGGAACCTCAAGACTGATTTTTGTCATGTAATTGTCACCAGTAGTATCTGCTCCTGAATCAAAAAGATGCTTGTTATCCTACCGGCTGCTTGTAGCAGTTACAATTAAGTCTGCCCTAATTCCAAACAGTATTACTCATAATAAAGTAATACTCAGATTCATTCTGAAGATGTTGAGAAAGTTGGATTCCTCTTCTGGCACTGTACCTCCTTGTGAGAGTTTCTTCGCTTCCGAAATAGTTTTAAAGTTGCTTATAATGGGATTACCTGCAACGTCTGCAGTACTTGAGTAAAAGAATGAGAGAGTGTAGTAGTGTAAATGGGGTGGGCCAAAATTGGTGTAAATTGGCGTAAAACTCAGTTGACTTCTGTGGAGTTATACTGATTTACTGCAGGTGAGTGTGTGGCTTGGTATTTCAAAACAGTGCTCGTGCACTGAAACGTGCCTCTTTGTTGATTAATGTTAGAAATCTGCTAAACTTGGGAGAGTGTTTTTGCTGAATCATGAGCGATGCTGTTGAATGATGTGTTAATCAAAGTGGTCTGGGCTAGATACCGCAAATTCCCATCTGTGGAATGCCCACTGGCTTTCGCAAAAACTCCGTGAAGCTTGCAGACTTGGAATCAGTATGGCCTTTAATTGGGCTTTGCGTGTTTGCTCATTGCATTAGTTCTCAGAAAAAAAAAAGTGCTTAGTGCTTTTCTGCTTTATAATTTGTTATATAATATAAATAATTGTGTTATCCTGATATATCGGCTCTTCTGCTAGCAAAACTGTCTTAATTTCTTACAAAAACTGCTGGTTGGTATCAACAGAATACAGGCTCCTTAGTTTTGTGCTGCAGCAGAATATCAGCTGTATTGCTCTCTTTTTTCCAAACTCATTCCATTTTTTTCTGAATTGAGGTTAAACTCAGATTTGTCATCTTCTATATGTCATTCTTTTTGAAGCAGCGGTACAATAATGAATGAAAATTTTATAATAGCAGAAATTGATTCAATCTATTTTACACAGATCGGTTTCTGCTCCGGTCGCCCGTGCCCCAGCATGGCTGTGTTATGGCCTATACAACTGTGGTTTGTGCTGTTTAACATTAATGACCTGGATGATGGGGCACAGCGCACCCTCAGCAAGTTTGTAGATGAACACAACCCCCACCACCACCACCCCCCCCAAAAGAGGGGGTGTGGTTGGTAGACCTGGTGGGCGTGTTGCCATCCAGAGGGACCTCCACAGGCTGGAGAACTGGGCTGACAGGAACCTCATGCAGTTCAGCAAGGGGAGGCACAAAGTCCTGCTCCGCGGCAGGGAAAAACCCCATGCCCCAGTATGTGCTGGGGGCTGACTGACTGGAAAGCAGCTTTGCTGAGAAGAAGCTTGGGGTCCTGGTGGACAACAACTTGGACCATGAGCCGGCAACGTGACCTTGCAGCAAAGGCGTCGGCCAACAGCATCCTGGGTGGCATTAGGAAGAGCGTCACCAGCAGGTCCATCTTCTGCTCTGCTCAGCACTGGTGAGGCCACATGTGGAGTGCCAGGTCCAGTTCTGGATTCCGCAGTGCAAGAGAGACAGGGGCATGCTGGAAAGAGTCCAGCAAAGCACCATGAAGAAGATGAAGAGACTGGAGCATGTGACATAGAAGGGGAGGCCAGGAGAGCTGGGACTGTTCAGCGTGGAGGCAAGAAGGCTTGGGGGAAGCTTATCAATGTAAATACCTGACGGAAGGGGGCACACAAGACGGGGCCAGGCTCTTCTCGGTAGTGCCCAGTGACAGGACAAGAGGCAGAGGGCAAAAATGGAAATTCAGGAAATACCATTCAGACATAAGAAGCAGCTCTTTTTTTTTTTTTTTTAAATGGTTTTTGGGTTGGATTTTTTTGTTTGTTTTGGGTTTTTTTTTTTTACTGTGAGGGGTAGTCAGACACTGGCAGAGGTTGTCCAGAGAAGTTGTGGAATCTCCATCCTTGGAGATATTCAGAACATGATGGGACAGAGTCCTGAGCAACCTGCTGTAGCTGACGCTGCTTTGAGCAAGGGGTTGGACTAGATGATCTCCAGAGGCCCCCTCCAGCCTCAGCATTTCTGTGATTCTGTAGTGGGCACAGCGAAGCTGAATTATCACCCTGTGAGTAAAATCCTAGCGTCTGATCTGCATTGCAGATCTGTTGTCTGCATTGCAGATTTTTGTTGCGTTGTCTGTACACATCTGCTGGGTGGAACTCCCTCTAACATCAGTATGAAGTAGAGGTCTGCAGTGCAGATTGACAGCTGGGATTTTTCTCTGGAGCGTTTCCCCATCTGTGTTTGAGACCAACCAGGATAACATATTTTAAGTTTTTTTTCCTCTGTAAACGGAGTGTTTTGTGAGTTGAGTGTTGCATAGAGAAGTTTATTAAAAGGCAAGCTTCATCTCCCAGTCCTCAAAAAAAAAGTGGCACTGAGTTCACAGCTCAGGTGATAGGAAAGAAGAAACTCATGTGACGAGATACTAATACAGGTCCGCAAGTGTAATTTAAATTTGTCTGAAGAAGTTTCCTCTAAGGAGGGAGGGGAAGTGCAAATGACAGAGACAACTTCCATAGAGAAGCAGTGAAAACTTTTTTTTTATCAGTTCATTGTGGGTTGGGTAATGGTCTCAGTGAGATTATCTGTAGCCTTAGAAAGCATTAGTTCATTTCCAGGGTCAGCCAAATGCTTTGATCTGTTTTGAATCGAAGCCTGGTCACAGAGGTTGCTGCTTGTTGTTTCTGCAGAAGCATTTCTGGGGGTCCTGCTGAGCTTTCTCTAGGTCTTAAAAAATACTGCTTAAATTTTGATCTTTGCAGAGATACTAGACTAAGGTGGCATCTATTTTTAACCAGTAGTCTCTACTAATGTCGATGTCAACAGAGAACTTGGCCTAAAATACTACATGGGAAATTTTCTAGTGTATTTCCTCCAGCCCTGAGATAAGACAAAGTGATAGGAAAGCAAATAAGCCCGTTCTCTCATTAATCTTTCAATTGCTGAATTTGTGTGTCTATTGATGTGCAAAATGTGATTCTACTTTTCCTTTGTCTTGTCAAAGGTGAAGTCATCTTAATGACACTCCTCTGTCCACAGACACTTTATTGGGAACTACCTGTTAAATCCTTTCAGTAGCTGGCTTCTAAAAGTCTCTATTTTTGTTTGGTTTTGTTGGCCCAGGCGTGGCCTCAGATGGGAGACCAGATGCTCTGCCAGTTTTATCCGTGCAGTTTTATCAGAGTACCTGCCTTTAGCAGGGCTGTACCAGTATATGCCTAAGGCAACTAAGATGTCACAAGCTGAATGGCATTAGCTAATGGAGTGCAATTCAGATGGAGAGCAAGGTAATCAGTCAACCAGTTCTCTGTTCTCTTCTGAGTGCCTTCATACTTCTGTGGGAATTTCAAGGACTCTGGTGATAGAAACAAAGCACCAAAAGCTAACTTGACTCAAAATTTCAGATGGGTAGCATGAACAGCGACCATCTGTGTCTTCTTTTTTTTTTTTTTTTTTGAACAGGAGATATTTTCTGGAGGGGAGGTGAAAGAAACAGGTTTGCTATGTGACCCCATTGAGATAAACACTGGCTTTGTTGAACTCTGAGACAAAATGCTGGCTTTTGAGGGCCAAGTATGTGCAATTTTTAGAGTCAGTCCCCATGGCTGTAGCTGTGGCTAGACAACTGCACCATGTTCATGCTGTTTGACATTCCCAGTAGAGAAAGGCTGAGTGCTGCGAGGGATCCTTGCTATTCCACAGCACCTGACTACGGTCTGCCTAGTCTTGGCGAGCATTTGTGCCATACTTGACTTCTCTGTAACGATGCGGACCCCAGGGCCACCTGACTGTTTGTTACCTTTGTAAGTGGCTCTGCCCCGTGTCCTCCTTGGCTGTTCTCCGGTGACCATGGAGGGATTATTTTTCAGTGGGATGTTACTAACAGGACAGGAAAGGCAGGAGGGGTTCAGCTGTTTTGTGAGGGACAGCCAGAGCTGCAGGTAAGAGAGCTGAGGTGACCTGCGGTGACCTCCTCGTGGTCGTGGATAACCAGCTAGTTCACATGCAGGGGGGGGTCTAGCTCCTGTGCCAGTTTTATGTTGTGTGTGGGATTTTGTGTGATTTTGGGTTTGGGTTTTTTTTTGCGATTCTTACTGAACCAAGGCCTGTCACCTCAGGCTGTTTCTGGCAGAGTGACACCAGCAGCCCTTGGTAGGACTGGATTTGCAGGACTGGGCTGTGGGCTAACTGAGCTGGCGGAAAGTCTGGAGTAGTGCCAGGTCTGGGATGAGCTGCCCAGTCCAGGAGGAGAGGGTGGTGTTCATCATCCTCTGCCTGCACTAAACTCGCATTACCTTGTGGCTTTCCTCGCTTGGCACCAGCCTGTTCAATGTCAGCACTGGAGCGTGCAGGTGTGTGAAACTACAGCCATCTGGCTTGTCCTCGACTTAGCGATGAACCTAACAGTCGCTTTCTGACAGAAGGCCATCCTTGGCTGGGCTGGGCATGTCCACGGGTTCCCTGTTGTGTAGCATCTACTGGAGGATAGTGTCCATTTGTGTGGCACTTAGCATTTTCTTGGGATGACTGCCATAAGCATTCCATTTATGCTAGTGTCGCTGATCAAGTCTACGATTTCTGCATGTTTTAGGGCTTTTGTGTGGCCCAAACTCGTAAGCAGTCAAGACCCAGGTGTTAGTTTAGTCTTGTGAAGCCCAGTGGCAGTTACCTGATCAGCAACCTCCTTGCTTGGTGCCCGTGTTGAGATGACATCATGACTGGTTACGGTGAGGCATCGTTGCATCTAGTTTTCTGGGTCGCACTGGCTATAGCATCGTGCTGACCTGGCCATGTAACTACAGTGTTTTGGGCTATGCCTCTTCTCCAGGTGTACATTGACTAGTGATGCTTCAGGTGGCTTGCGTCCAGAAGATGCATCCAAACTACATATGAGTGCCGACCGGAAAGTGCATCAAAAGCCCACTATTTTCAAAGCGTTACTGCTTGTTGAACAAAGGCTGGTGCCTTGCTGCAGCCTAGGCAGTGTGGACATATGGCCAACTTAGCCTGCAAAGCGGCTTTGAGAAGATCGTCTCAATAGAACCAATGGAGAGTTGAGAGAGGATCGCTGAGTTCATTTTATACCTATTTCCTGAAATTTCTTCTTCTCAGCTTCATTCTTCTTGGTCATATATTCTTAAAATGAAACTCTTCTTTACGAAAAAAAAAGAAAAAAGTTCTGGCTCTGTAGTTTCCAGGCAGCATGGATTATAAAATGAAATAACCCAACTGTATATTTAGAAGCATGCAAGTGTCTCGTAGCTAAACTTAATATAAAGGTGCAGCTAATTGGAAGTAGTATGTTAACACAGAGAATAATGGTGTATTTATTTCCCATTTCACAAGGTAGAAAACAGACTTCAGTTAAATGAAATTGCAATGAAAATCATAATTATTTTGTTGTATTCCTGAGGAAGAAAGTAAACCTTGGAAATTTCTTAGGTGATTTTGGAACTTTCTTCTATTGTGGATGTTCTTTCAACTTGAAAACATTTTCATCAGAATTTTTTGATGCCTGTAAAAATAGTAATAAAGTAGGAGACTAGCAATAGCAGATAAACAATTGCCAATTAAATCAGTCTCACTGTTAAAACACAATATGAAAATGTACACTGCAAAGCAGCATGAAAAAAATGCATAGAAAAATGGTAATGCATGATTTTCAGAATCATGTGCTTTATGGTTTTTACATGCCTGTTTAGTGGTTTGTCATAGTCCTTACCAAACAGTCGTGTAAGGAACCAGCTTTGCCAAGGACCTTCCTTGCAACGCTCTCCTTGGGATACCTAGTTTGTGACAGCAAAAATGGGAATGCCACGGAAAGGAAAATGAGGAATAAGAGTAGATGGATGGTTTTCTGTGTGTGTGCATGTGTAGGTAGGGAGAGCCCTGGACCATTTCATGAATGTCAGGCCAGGATCCTGCTGAGAGATGCTGGTGGTGCTGCAGGATAACTCAGCCCCGGATTGTCTTCCTTCTTCAAGTGCTCTGTCTGTGAGAAGCCTGAAAAAGGTGGCATACGTTGGAAAAGCAGGGCGTGTGGTACCAAGTACCTGCTTTTTTTTACCCTGATAGGAGAGGAGGATTTGTGGCCTGTCACAGACTGCAAGTTTCCTCTCTAGTGTCAGCAAGTGGGAATTTTGCTCCTTGCAGGGCAATATCGTAGGTTGAGACCTATGAACACACTGCAACAACTCAGCCAGGTGGGAAGCCTGAAACCATACTGAGGGACAAAACTTAGCTGCTAGAAGAAGCATCAGAAACTGGCAGTGAAGTTTGTCATGAACAGGTCCAGTGAGGAACCCGCTATGTTGTGCTCATCTCTGAGGAGATGCAAAACCCACAGCTGAATACTAAGCAAAAAGGGGGAAAAAAGAAGGAGGAAGAAAAAACCCAAGCAGCATTGTTTGGAGGAAAGCACGTATTTTTCACTCTCATGTAGAATACAGGAAGCTGGTTTCAAAAGTTTTGTTGTTGTCATTACCTCTTTGATAGGAGTAGTTCATGCTGCTACAGGAGAATCACAATGAAAACTGATGACGGTGTGAGGGTAGCGTCCATGATAGGAGGCAGCGCATTCCCCTCTCTCTGTGTTGGCTTGCAGAGCCTCGCTCCTCACTGAGGGCGGCGGGCTGCCACACCGCTCTGAGCATGGAGGTGGGTGATTTTGATGCTGAAGGTCATGCCCAGCTCCTCTTTCATGTGCCACAGGTCTGTGACTAGCTGATGAGTGTAGCTGCCCATTATGTATATGCAACGGGAGAGAAGAGGGCTGTTTTGCTGTGGCTCTACAAAAGCTGTGGACAAGAAGACCCAATGACAGAGGAGCGATAGCTCTGATAAGCCAGACCTCTACGCAGTGTCTAATGTTAGTGTTTATCTGACCAGTGGGTAACTGGAAGTGTTGTCAAATGGCAGATAAAACCCTAAAAACGTGCACTGTGACCATCCTTTTATCATTTGTTGCAAGTAACCATGGGGCTAGGGATGCAAGAAGTCCGTTTTTGTTTCCCCGTTGTTCAGTTCAAGAGTGAAATCAGGAATAACTTTAAGTGAGAGTCAAATGGACTCCAAGCCTGTAGATGAAACGAAGTACAGGGACGGAGACTCTGACCTTGCCTATCCACAAAAATAGCAGTGATTTAGAGATCAGTTTATGAACTTACTACTTGCATCTATTTAATTTAATTCAGTAACTGATGTGTGCAGCATTCCCTTTCTAGCACACCTGGGTGGAAGAAGATGTTATCATGCCAGTTCAGGCACTCATGCAGCAGCAGGAAATCGTGAATAGAATAGCTGTTGTTTTCTTCCTTCACTTCCTCTAGATGACCATCTGAAGTAAGGCAGAGGGGCATCTTTCCACACTGTCATTCTGTGTATTTCTCTTTCTTCAGCCTGTTTCCACTGTACTTTAATTTTGTGCAGAAGTGATGGCTTGCCCATGACACCTGGCTGATGGTTGTTCTCTCATTTGGCCCTTGTCATGGCAGAAGCAGGCATATTGTGATTGCTTTACTCGCCACGTTAGGCTATCAACCAGCATTTGTTGATTGCTTATGCGCTTGCAGATTTGAAGTTGTCATTCTTTCCGTTTGCCACAGTTCTCTTTTCTTTTCTCTTTCTCTTTTTTTTTTTCTTGTAAAGCTTCTGGCACGGGACACAGCCCTCGCTATACTTTAAGTAATCCTCTCTGCACCCTTCCCAAAATTCGTCATAGCTATTATTCAAGAAAGTAAAGAAGGGCTCAATGAACAACACTGAGACAGAAAGAATTAAGTCCTGTCAGTTTATATTTCATGGATGGCATTTTTTTAAATTCCTAATTAAATACCACAACCTTTTCTCATTTCAATTGTTGGCAATAGTTTTGCAGTAGCCCAGTGTGAATTTACTGTTCTCAGGCAAGAGAAGGAGCCCTGTTGGTGGGAGAATTGTGCGGGTGGTGTAACACATAGAGCTTCCAGCTCACCTTCCTGTTATTCAGATGCCAGAGCCTGTGATCAGTTGTATACAGCAAGTTGCCTATATTTGTGTTTCACATTTTGGTGGCACTTGCAAGATACCTACTGCTATGTATTAGTCTTGTATTTTGCCACTAGTAAGAGATTGCTGCTGAGCTGATTCATCCTTGTGGAGAGTGAAGTCATACATGTAAGAAGTAAATTATTTGGCATGTGCTTGACTTACTACCCTGACTTTTTATGATGTTGTGAGTCAAATTCAGAGTGTTTGTCCTCGCCTTCAGTGATCTGGATTGGCTGTAGTTCAAGCTGCAAACGAAGGCTGTGGTCAACAGCCTTCTGGACAGTGGAGCTTTTTCTACAAGCGTACCAGTCTGTATAGGAAATGGAAATAACTTTAGCTTTCAAGGTTTTTCTGCATTTTAACGGCAACTTACAATTCTGAACAAATCCTGTGTGCAAAGGTGGCTGGGTTAAAATCTAAGAGTGACTCCTAGGCACACAAGAACAAGGGGAAGTTTGACAGAAACTGGTCCAAATTCATGCAAGCATTTGGACGAGTTAGCACAATTTTTATTTTTTTTTTAATACACTTGAGGAGATCTTCTTGGCCTCGTTAAGGTATCTTTCAAGGTTGTTAGTTCCTGCAACAGAGAGGTTTCGTTTCCATAGTCATCCTGAGACCTTTCAAGCATGGGATGTTTGGCTGAGCAATATTAATTGAGTGAGGAGTTTGTGGAGTCTGCTATTAATAGATGAGTACTAATAAGGTGATCCAGGAGAATGTAATAGTTTATGAGGTTGGGGGGGGGGGCGGTATAAAAGAGGTGCAGGAGGGGAAAATATTCCTCAGGTGAATCATTCTGATTTAGATAAATGGTTCTCATTCCACCTCCCAAAATGTGGGTTAAATATTCAGAACAAGTAATTGTGAAGTAATGGACAAAACCTGACATGCACCTGCTGTATCATTTCTACCTCTTAATGAACAGTAAATGATGCAGCTGCTTTGCCACACTGGGTGTGTTTAGCTACAGAAATGGGGAGATGGCAATAGAGAGCTGTGATGAGGCTGTGGTAGGTTTCTGTTTTTAACAAAGGCTGCCAAATGTCAATGTGTAATTTATGATCATTTCAATAAAGGCTGCTTTTAGATTGAATACAGAGGGGAAATAGGCATGTCCTGTGTGGCGGATTTATGCCCAAAGTCCTGTACTTTCAAGAATATAAGTGAAATTTGAGAACAAGTAATTCTTAAACCATATTTACTCTGTCCACTGTAAGTTAGGAGTAAGTAGGTGCGTATCAGACTGATAAAGGAGAAGTCAGATGCTGTTATCTGATTTTACTGAATTAACCTAGTCCATAGCGCCTCTCTTGGCTCTTCTCTTAGAGACAATATAGTGCTCTCTTTTTCTCATCTGCATGGCGATGCTGTTGCATTTGTTTTTTCCTTGATGACAATTTTGTTGCCCAGTTGACAGCTTAAGAAAATTTCTTCTCTAAGCAAATTACCTGCAGTTTGCCAAGGGCAGGACTGAGGTTTGTGTGGGAAACCATCTTAGTTGTTGTTCATTGCTGATTTTGTTTGGTGTCAGAGGTCTTTGCTGTGCTGGAGGTCTCAATTTCAGGACAGAGTGACAATTAGAGCAGTCAAAAATTCCCTCCTTTTGAGGTTCTTTGCATATTGATGCAGCTCCCCAAACGTTTTCCAGAGGCAGCCAGCCATATAATTTGCTGGAACAGCAGTAAGGTAACCTTCCAGGTGCTTTCTACATTGCTTGTCTTCTCATACCTCTGAAAAGGGATTTGATCATGGGGAAAAGAAAGTGGACTAGCAGCAGAGAGTGCGTGTAATTTTTGCATAGCTTTTTTTTGGTACCGCGGTTCTAGAACAGGACAGGGTGTGGTGTGTCAAAGCCAGGGCAGATGAAATGTTAGTACACAAACTTCCTAATTTGTCTTTCCTTCCTGTACAAATAAGCCAGTACTTTATCATGCATGAACACAGCTAATGTTGATGAATGGTGAAACAGTGTAGCATGGAGGCAGCAGTGTTTTGGGATTACCATATTCCCCAGTGGATATCTGCAAGTGCTGCAAAAGAAAGAAACAACACGGAGAAAATGTAGGATGTGACTGATGCGCAGTTATCCCGCGTGCTGCCAAGCAGAGAGAGTCTGTGACTTCTGTGTCCAGAGGGACTGTGTATTAAGGAGAAAATGTACAATTGTTTTGTGTCTCCTTCAAGTGGCTTGGATTACGCGGCTTTGCATGCTCGCAGCAGCATAATTCCTCTGGGAATGTCCACCCAAGGAGAACCGATGTGGATGTGCAGAGCTCTGAGGTGTCCTGGGAGTTGTGGAGTGGCAGGGCTGCAAGGCAGCAGGAGCATTTCTTTGCTCCCACATGATGCAGAGGCTGCATGCAGAAATATAATACCAAATTATAGATCTTTGTGAGTCCCAAGCAGTGTGAAAAATCTGCCCATTGTCCTTTTAGGCAATAGTGGGGTGGAGGAAGAGATCTCCATAGCCATACCTGGTCTATGGGTTTTCCATGTGGGCAATGAAAGGATGTGCCTTGGCATTTTTGAAATCAGCATTTCCTACTTGTGCGTTTTTCCATCCAGCCTGCATTTTCAGTGATATTAAAGCATCTTTTTACCTTCCCTGGTAATGGAAAAGAGTCTACACTGGCACATACTGCATTGTACCCACCTCAGGAACATTGTGCTTGGTGAAAGACCGGTGATGTAAATGAGCATCAGACTGGCGGATTTACAGGCGAGGGATGTTTTGGAGTTGCACTTACAACTGGACTGCTGTAAAACTTAGAGAAGTTTTAAAACTGAAAAAGTGTTTTTAAAACCTGAAATCAGTTGTTTGTTTTGAGTGGGCCCATGTTTAGAGATGGAAATACTGAGTACAGTGTAAAACAGTTGGAATTACAGAAATGAAGGATCTCGCCCAACTGGCTTACCAGTGGTGGAGATGTAAGGATAAAAATGAAACAAATTGCAAATTAACCTCTTAACACTGTTGTACGTGTGACATAGACAAATCGCTGATCTACCTGTGCTGATTCCCATTTCTCTATTATTCATTGTCGTGGTTTCAGCCCAGCGGGTAACAAAGGACCATGCAGCCACTCGCTCACTCCTCCCGCCCCCCTCCGGTGGGATAGCAGGGAGACGAAGGAGAGAAAAGGAAAAAAAACCAAACCAAACCGGAACCTCGAGGGTTGAGACAATGGCAGTTTACTGGGATGACACACACACACACACACAAAAAGTCACAACGACAACAACGGTACTAATGAAAGAATATACAAAAAGAGTGATGCACAGTGGAACTGCTCACCACCCGGAACCCGACGCTCCACCACTTCCCCCACCGAAAGTCGAGAGAGCTCCCCCCAGCCTGCTCGCCATTTATATACTGAGCATGATGTCCCATGGTATGGAATAGCTCCTTGGGTAGTTGAGGTCAGCTGCCCCTGGTATGCCCCCCAGCTCCCAGGTTCCTGTAAAAATTAACTCTATCCCACCTGAAGCCAGGACATTCATGTACAAAACCTCACAGTCTCCAGAATGTGTGAAAGATGGCCAGCCTTTCAAGCCATATCACTGCGTAATTTTGGTAGTAATCACAGAGCAAAAACTTGAAATAACACTCAGGGTAGGTGAAAACAGCATTGGACTCTAGTCTTTCTGTTGTCATCTTCACCTCTGGAAAGAAACTAAAACTGTAAGGTGTGTTGCAGTGAAGCTTACAACTTGCAGTTGAGTGAGTAGGTGTATACTTGTTTTCTCACGTTGAGATATGTTTCTTCAGCTATGAAATGAATAACTGATCATTTGAAATGAACACATGCCTATGTATTTTATAATCTGAGGTATGTAGTTACAGGACAGCAAGTTCCATGCTGGTGGATAGCAGTATAAAGATAATATACAGCAGGTTTTTCCAATAGCTCAGCTAAGTTTATGAGTAGAAAATTTGCTTCCAACAGTTACAAACTGAGATTCAGAAGAAAAAAAAGCCATCAGTACAGTGTGAAGTAAGTATTTTCAATGCTAAACTGTGTGCATGTGTTTTTCCTTTGGAGGCAGGGCTACAAACCATGCAGAAACACACAAGCATACTTGAAGAGCTGTTGACATCTACTACTTCCTGGTAATTTCTTCTGGAAAAACAAACAAAACCCCCATCAAGCCCAAACACACCCTAAGGGTGTGACAAATACACTTGTATTTGTCAAGTATGTACAAGTGGAGAAGGACTGTTAAGTACTCAGCTCAAAGGAGTCCTCTTAGCTGCAGATTTTTGAAAACAGTTAATAAAAGCGGCAGCTCTTGCTCTTGAGAAGAGTATTGTCCAGTTTCAGAAGGCAAATCCTCTTCCACTTTCTCCCTTCTCACCCAGTAAATTCACTGTATGGCGTGAATCTTAGTCCTGTGTTTGTCTACGCTGTGGATAGAGGATGCAGCACCCATCCTGGATGCACCAAATGAGACTGTTTTCCCCACCTCGTTAGCCTTTGCACAGGCATTGTCTCACAAATGCCAGATTCTGTATGTGCGGGTACCTGTGGGAATCATATGTATACCTAAGGGTTGACCAGTTGATGTTGCCAATGAGACGGTATTCAAAGCAAGCTGTGATGAAAATAGCCCTACTAAGATAAGTTGCTTGAAATGACTATGTGTATATGAACGAGTGAATACTGATAAGCAATGCAGGTAATTAAGAAAGTGTATAAGAAAGGTCTCTGTGCATACAGAGCGTCTGGCACAGGATGCATGTTAGGCACCTATCCATCAGGTAATTTTAGCAGAGCTTGAACTAAAGCAGACTCTTTGTATTTTCTTTAAAACACTGAGCTTTATATTTGTTAATACATCTGCCAAGGTTTTGATTACTTTTAGGAGTCCAGATCTCTAACTTGCCTAGTTTTTCAAGCTAAAGAGAAGAAGCTTAATCTATGCTTACTTACCTTCTGCAACGTGGTAATACTTTCTACATCAGCTTTTATGGTACGCAATTTAATTCTGGAACAGCTGCATAACATCTTAGTGTACTACGGCGAGGTGTGTGGTACCGTGGGGTATTTTCCAAAGTATGACAGGTAGAGGTGAAAAGCGTATTTTTGCGTTGGGAAACTTGCTCCGCCGCTGTGCTTCTTGGCCCACGATGCACGAAAGCAATCCAGCAATCATTCCACGGGCTGTCGCTGTGCTCGGGAGGCCCGGGGGTCTCTCCCTGCCCTTGGCGGCCATGCCCTGGGCCCAGCTGCTGGGTGTCCCTGGCGCCTGCTCTGCCACTCGGCTCGCAAGGAGAAGCCTGGTGCTGTTCCTCTTCTCTCGGGCCATGGCAGGAACCAAGCGTGCAGCGCAGAGACCGCCCCTATTAGCCGTCCCCTCTCTGCACCAGAGCTAAAGCCTGTGCGGCCCAGCAGGCAGGAGGAGCGGGGACTTGATGTGGCTGGACACAAGCCCTTTTCGTGGGGAGAAAGGGGGGGGGTGATTTTGGCAGCTGCAGCCTGGAGGCAAGCCAAAGTGTAACCAGAGCCATAGGTTGGGATGGTGGGTGCCAACAGCCCGCCACGGAAGTAAGCCAGGCTTTGAGAAACAAGTGCGCGGAGGTGACCCCGGTGTGGTGGAAGGAAAGGTTGGTCGCATTCAGACCTGGACCATTTGGATGCGTGACCAAAGGCCAGCCAGGCAAACGGCAGCTCTTCCAAACTGTCAAAATAGCCCATTGCTGCTGTCACCGTCACGTCCCCTTGTCCCACTGAAACCCAGCTGTGCAGCCTGTCTATTCAACGCACCCGCAGGCCGTGTTTCTACGGGATACAAAACGCGCTTCAGCCACGGGGTGAAAGCTTCAGAGCTCCTTTGTGACTTGAACCTTTCCGAGAGTTCTTTGCCTCCCTCGGTTTGTGGGAAGATGTTCGGATCTTACCTCAAACACTGGCAAGTCTCCTTTTCCTTTAGGATTCAGTATTTTGAGTACTGAGAGATGAAGAGAGGTACTCTCCTTGCCATTTTGTGCGTTGGTGCCAAAATTGATCTGTACCTGCAGACTATGTAGATAAGGGCATCTATGCCACAGCCATTCCTTTGGTTGTGGCGATGCCAGAGGTGAAAGACGGGGGTTTGGTTCCCTCTGCAGGAGCTCTGCAGAGATGCAGAGAGCATGCATGGTTTCCTCACCATTCCTTACCAGCGCACCAAGGGACATTTGCTCCTACACTGTCAGGGGAGGTTTGGACTTGACGTGAGGAGACATTTCTTTCCCAAGAGGGTGGTCGCACCCTGAGACAGGCTTCCTGGAGAGGTGGTGGATGCCCCACGCCTGTCAGTGTTGAAGAGGCACTGGGACAATGCCCTTAATACCATGCTTGAACTTTTGGTCAGCCATGAAGCGGTCAGGCAGGAGGACTAGTAGGGACTTGTAGGTTCCTTCCAGCTGAGCTATGCTACTCTCATTCAGAATGTGAAAAGAGAAAAAGAAACAGTTTTTCCCACTTTGTTGGAATTTGACAGAAAGTAAATTAAAGATTTCTTGTCCAAAGTTGCACAGCAGTTCAGCAGTTGCATTTCAGAACGGTGTTTTGGCAGGTGAAGTAATTGCACTGCCAATAGAGCTGTTCAGGAAGAAAAAGGAGTAGTTTTGCGGAGGATGTGTGAAGGGCTCTCCAAAAACATCTTTAAAGAGTCTGTGGGTGTTTCCCATGGAAAGCACTGGTTTTGTTTGAAAGCTAAGGCTCTTTCAGCTTGGGCATCTTTTAGTTTTACAGCAAAAACTTAGTATTTCTCGGAGGAAACAGGAACTTGTACAAATTGAGTTGAATCCTCAGCTTCCTATTTAAAAATGTCTTTAAGGGAAATGTACCATCAGGCCCCAACTGTGCAATGGCATTAGTCCCGAAGTTAATCCCAATGGCATTAGTCCCTAAATTAATCCCAGACGCATACCAGTTCACAAGGAAGCCATCTGCTTGGTTGTCTGATTTATGAAATCTCCCCTGGCATGTAAGGCTCGCATTGAATCCCATCCGACCATCCCCTTTAACACACTTGTTTTACCCGTGCTTTTATACTTCATAAAATGAGCTTCCATAAGTGTTAGCAACTCCAAGTCAGCACCAATTCTTTTGATAAAAATAACCTGCTACGATTGTCTGAGCAATCATAGTTAAATTATACCACCACTTCCATACAGTTCTGTAACAATATTCCTCTAGTGGTTCTGATACAACAGAGCTTCTTTATCTAATAGTTAATGTTAACACACTTCGATAAGTAAAGAACACATAGATTAATATACTTTTCCAGGGGAAAATATTTTAAAGACTGTACATTAGTATAAATAAAAAGGCAAAACCCCTCAAAGTCTGGAGGAAGATGCAAAAGTGCTTCTTTGCAAGAGGGTTTTCATCCACTCTTACTTGAGTCAACTGAAGGGAAGATCTGAATAAAGCCACAGTGCCTTCTCCCACCCGACTCTTGACCGTTCAGCGAGATCCAGTGCTTAGCGCTGTTCCCAAACAGTTTCCGCTGAGACTGGATGAACTGTCAGATGCTACCATGATTTATAAACTTAAGCTCCCAGTCTCTCCTGCCATTTCCACATCCACTTCTTCCCTTTCTGATAAGGCATGAATCATCATCAGAAATCACTCTCCAGTCCATTAAGAAACTAAACATTGCACAGGCTCATAGAAGTACACGGGTGACTATCGTTACATCTGCCTCGATATGAGAGGGGTCAGCACTGTAAAAATACCTGCAGTTAGCAAATATTCACGTTGCATTTATGAGCATTTTCATTCCAGTACACACATGATGAAACAATATTATCGTGGTAGGAAGGCTAGGTAGGTATTCCAGCAAGGAAGACTGCTTGGCTGCTGTCTTAATACCTTATATTATAGTGCAATAATCCTGTGCTCTACAGAGTCTCAGACGGGTTCATTGGAGCAGGGCAGGGGGGAAGTGTATGGCTTTAAACAGCTTGCAGTATTGGGTCAAAAAGGGCACAGATGTTGCAGCAAATCCTTGAAACAACATAAACTCACCATGCTCATCTGAGCCTATCCAAAAAAGTATTCACCGTGGCCAGACCAAGGGTTCTGTGCTGTGTCTGGCTAATTCAACAGCAGGGCACCCTGCTTGGGAGAACCACTAATCCTCAAACGGAGCATTAAAGAAGATGAGACCAAGGCTACAGAGACTTTTGTGAAACTGAGCATAAGAAAAGAATCATACCTTCCTGAGCCTCAAAAGAATTTCTACAAAATCTTAGATATTTCTGCGATGACTTCAGGAGATAATCTTACAGCAAGTGACTCCTAACAGAATTTTCAGGTGCCTTTAGGAATAGGGAAGGACTCTAGTAATCTCTCACCCTCATATGCAGTCTCGAGAAAGCATATGCCTGAGAAACAGAGGAAAACCAGAGTGAGGAGATGGGGAAGTCGAGAACGTTATTCGCAGTAGCTGCTCTCATTCGACCAGATCAAGACTGGCACAGTGTTAGCAGAGATACGGAATAGATGTGAAAGCCTCAGACGTTTCTGACCAGCGGGTAACACTGTGGGATGTAAATGGTAAGACTGCGTGCATTTTTTTCGCAACGCAGTAGAAAGTGAAGTTAAAAATCTGAAATCTACCAGACCGAAAAGATTTCCATCCTACTCAAGTTATGAGAGGAAAAAATCCTCTCAGGAGATTGAAAGAGAGGTACTCCATAAACACGCACATCTGTGGTTCCCAAGCCCATCGTTCAAAACTTCTGTCATCAGTTTATTTTCTCCCATGGGTCTTCTCCAATTCAGTAGCTGTCACTCCAGTGAAAACCACAACACAAAGCTGACATTTATTGAATTTGGGCAGGGCCCTGTGAACGCTACTGTGGCACTGCAGACAAATCGAAACATCCTCTTTACTCACAAATTTCCATTCAGTTCAGTGAAAGCAGAATTGCCTCTAAGGTGTGGGAATAATAAAGAGAAAATTCTCCTTTTGGTTGCACTTAAGAACGGGCTTGCAGAGGCACTGGTGGGAAGCCTGCTGGAAACCAAGGGGCCGTGTGGGAGTCAGGGAAAGCAGAATATGCTTTCCACCACCTAGAAAAGGAGCATGTGGATGGGGGAGGAGGAGCGAGCAAGAGAGGAGGAGCTGAGACTTTGCCAGAAGAAATAGGAGGGCCCCGTGGTGCTGACCGCCCAGGAGTGCTCCGGGATGTCACGGGGAGGCTGGCCCGCTGGTTCAAAGCACAGAGCGCTTTCCCCTGCTCCTTTTCCATGCGGGCACCAGGACACGGTAGAGCAAAACCTGGGTAAGGTCAAGCAGGACTTGAGAGTCTTGGGGGCAGGAGTGAAAGGGACAGGTGCCCGAGTGATCTTCTCTTCTGTCCTGCCAGTCAGAGGTAGGGGTGCGTAACCGAAAAAGCCGGTCGAAGAAACTCTCTGAGGCTCGATTTTGGAGTTTTAGAAAGCAGGCATTCTTTATTGCAGCGCTGGATGCACGGGGGATCGTTCTGCCTATCGTGCATACCGTTACCTACAGCAAGGCAAGCTTATATTGTTCTAATCATATACTTATTTATGTTATCCTTGACATAGTGTCCGCCCTTTGGGCACGCACAGTGTGGCTCATCTCTTTTTCCTAGTTAGCTGGCCTCGGCAGGTTTTAATGGCTGGATGCACCGATGTCTGTCCCAACGGCAGGTGGGGGACAGGGCTCTGCCCTTCGTGAGACCCCCAGCCCCTGGAGTGGGGGCTGGAAGATGGGTAGGTCAAAGGACCCTGATGGGAGCCCTGCAGGGCCTCATCCACTGGACCGATGAGCACCTTCCCTTGTCACACAGAGCATCTCATGGGCTGGAAAAGGGATGCTCTGGAGAGCTTCTGGCAAATGTCTGGAGAAGAGCTTCTCCCCGCCCCTCTCCCAGGGGCTTTCTCGGCTCTGGTGCCCTTCCCAAGGACAGCCCCACAGGTGGGTGCAGCCAGCATGGTAGGAAAGAACAGGCAGCAGCCACAGTGGTCAGCACGGCAGGAAAGCCAAGGATAAAGCCTTATCACCCAAGTGTGATAAAGCCTTAATAACCAAGCGTGCTGCTCCTCGGACAGGAGTCTTCCTGCCTAAGCTCACCACACATTGCATTTCCCTGTGGCTTTCAGCAGGGTACAAATGGCTCTTCAGTGCTGGTGGTCGCTCCCCTCTTTCAGTAACAATTGCAAATTTTCTCCCTGTTGGACCTGCCTCAGTCCCAGTCTCTTGGGGATTGCAAGCTGGCACAGCATGTGTGCCAGAGACGTTCCCACAGCTTGGCTGGCGTCCACAAGGAGGAGTCTGTCTTTAGCCACGATGGTCATTTCCAGGGAAAACAGCTTGTTGTATTGACCAGGACCCTACGCGGACAACAGAAGAGCAGGGATGCAGCCATTTGCCACCAGTCCAGTGGAACAGGCTGCTCAAACACAGCCCATGGTGACTTTCTGTGCTGCTGGGCCTGTGGGGACAAAGGATTAAGCCTGAATTACCTGCATGAAATAAAGCTATCGCTAGCCTCATGCAACGGCACCCAGGAGCTGGTCCTGAAAACCACCAATCCAGGACACGGAAAGCTTTTAACCGCTGTGGCTATTGTGGAATAGACTGTGCCGTGTGCATCCATTTCTATTAACAACGCTTCTCCTGCAGCTGCAAAGGAGTTTGAGAGCTTGCTTATGGCTAAAGGGGGTTGGTGGCCTCGGACGGTGGCTGAGGCTTGGGGCTTGCATTGCCCATGACCAGCTATGAGCACAGAGTGAGAGAGGAAAGACTTTCCCTGGGGAAGAGGCACCAGGGAGTGGTTGAGGTGGAGGAAAACTTCACCACGGTTTTGCTTGTAGGTGGAAAGTTCTGGATCAGAGAGGAATTCTACATCTTCCATAGCATGGCACAGGTAGAGGCTTCTGTTGGTACCAAGTAGAGACAGAATGTCAGACAAAGTGGCTCATTGAATGGGAATGATCTAGGGAAATTTACTTGGCTATTAAAAGCCCCATTGCTCTAGCAGTTGAATCTTTTTTCTCTAGTCCTTTTTTTTTTTGGAGGGGGGTGGCGGGAGGGGCATGGATAATATATCTTCATACCTACCAAAACAGGCATTGTAGCAGTCAAGATGGAATACGCCTTTCTCACGTGCCTTTTCTTTTTTGAACATGGTGAATTCAGTCTGCTGATCAATAGCCCACTGAGTTCAATAGACACCTTGGATTTTTATCCTTTGGCTCAAGAGCTAGATGCAAGCTCCTGTCGTTGGTGTTAGCGCAATTAATGCAGATAATCTGCTATCTTCTACCTAATAATCTAGGCTACATACTACCTAACGCTCTATACGAGAGTACAAGCCGATCCAATGTTACACGCAACATCAGCACTGTGAAGAGCTGTGACATTCAAATGAAAAAGGAGACATTTTGAACACCTTTTAAGAGCTTGCAGGAATACAAAGGGGAAGCACTGTGTAAATCATACCCAAACCAATATGGATTTTCCCCCTAAATTTCTGAACCTCCTGTGACAAGTGATGGCCTATCAAAGTGCATGTCTGCCCCCCTGCGCTGCACCACGCAGGACCTGTTCACATTCCCTGGTCTGGGAGATGGGGCAGAGTGGACCCTCAGGCAGCTTGCAGCTTGTGGCACACGACCGGGAGGAGAGGCTCATGCGCCGGAGGGTCCTGCTGTCAATCAGGGGGATCTTGACAGGCTGGAGAAAGGGGCTGACGGGAACCTCATGTAGTTCCCCAAGGGGAAGAGCAAAGTCCTGGAGACCTGGGGACAAACAAGCCCTTGCACCAGTAAGTGCTGGGGGACACCCAGCTGGAAAGCAGCTGTGCAGACACCTGGGCTCATGGTGGACACCAAGTTGACCGATTTAGAGCCAGAAAAGTGCCCTTGGGACAAAGGTGACTCAGTGCATCCTGGGCTGCAGCAGGGAAAGCATTGGCAACAGTTGGAGGTAGGTGGTCCTTCCCCTCTGCTGTGTCCATCCAGCCCTGAGCTCCCCAGTGCCAGGCAGAGACGGCCATACTGGAGAGAACTCTCACCCCAGTGCCCCTCCCACTTTCCGTTGGGCTCAGAATGTTGGTCCGTTGGGCTCAGAATGTTGGTCAGTTGGAGCCCACAGCCACCAGAGACAGCAGCACGGAGCTGTGCTGGCACGCAGGAGCGCCGGGAGGAGGCAGGATCTGGCCGAGCAGCACCTCGCCGGCACCGGCACCTCGCCTCCCATCCCCGCTGTCGCCGACTGGCCCGCGTCCTTGGTCCACGGCGAGGGTCCTCCTCTCCCGGGCAGGATGGGCCAGGCCAACTGCTGCTGCAGCTCCAGGTGGGCTCTCCCTGTGCCTCGGGGACACGCGGGCACGGCCGGGACCCGTGGCGGCGGCCTTTCTCATGCCCGCCGCTCTCTGCTCTGCAGGGAGGCTCTCACCGACGCCAAGCCGGTGCTGAGCGCAGACGTGCGGCTGACCCAGGGCCGCAAGAGGAGCGAGAGACGCCTTCTCCTCCTCCAGGAGGAAGTGGTGATCGCCAAGTTGCAGTAAGACCCTCAGAGCCCAGCTGCCTTTCCCCCATCCCTGGCCCTGGCCCCAGGGCAGGGACACCCCGGCACCAGCCCCAGGCCCCGGGACCGTGGTGCTGGATGCACCCATCGATGTCCGTCCCAAGGGCAGGTGGGGGACGGGGCTCTGCCCGGGGGGACCCCCAGGAGGCCACCTCCAGCTCACCGCCTGCCTCTCCTCTCTGCAGACATGGCACCACCCTGCGCCCACAGCTCCGCCTGGCCCTGGACCAGCTGTGGGTGCTGAGCGGCGGAAAGGAGGCAGCGGGGGAGGAAAAAGAGGAGGAGGAAGGCAGTGATGAGGACAGGACCTCCATCATCCTCATCTGGCCCACCGGCTCCTGCGTTGCCGCTTTCGGGTGAGTCGTGGTGCCACGTCCCATGGCCGGGCAGGAGAGGTTCCCAACCGTGCCCACGCCATCCTGTGAACAGCCTCTGCCCTGCAGAGCCTGGGCAGGGAGCGGGAAGCACGCCGGCAGGGAGGGATGGGGGCATGGGCAGGTCCTGCATCCCCTGGTGCCCTTTGGGTCCCCAGAAGAGAAGGGCAAAAGCAGCTGCTCTGGCAGGACACGGGGAGCCAGGGCTTGGGCAGCGTCTCTGTCCTGCCCCACGGGGCAGGGCTGCGCAGGCACCCGCCTCTGCCCACGGGCTGGGGGGCAGCGGGGCCTGACGCTGATTCTCCTCTCTTTCTGCAGCTCCTAGGCACTGAAGGAGCTGTGGGTGGGCACACTGCTGGGGTAAGCCGGGGGGGATGCTCCAGGCACAGCCGGATGGGGGAACACAGCTCCCCAGCTGGGGAGATGTGCCCTCGCGGCTGCGGGCAGCTCTCGGGCAGAGCTGCCTCACAGGAGAGAAGGGGCAGCCTGGGGCTCAGCCAGCTCTCTCCCTGTCCCTTGCCGGTGCACAGGACACCAGGAGGAGCCAAGAGAGCCCGCGTGACCCGTCTCCCCTCCCTCAGACCCCTGGAGAAGGAGCTGAGCCGCCACCACGCTGTGAGTGTCTCTCCGGTCTGGGCTCTGTCCCCGAGCCCTGGTCCCCCAGCCGAGCAGCAGAGGCATCGCTGCTCACCTTCCTCTGCTCCTTCTCTCTTGCCCAGTGGAGGACATTCAGCACCAGGAGCCTGGAGAGGCTGATGGAGGACCAGGCAGAGGTGAGAATGGCTGCCTTTCACCCGCCTCTGGCTGTGCCGGCATCTGCGGCCAGCGGGGTGAGCTTGTAAGGCAGAGATGGAGGGAGGGAGCGTCCCACGGTGCCACTTGGGGAGCGTAGAGGGTTGGGGAGCCACCAGGAATGCCAGCAGATCCTCGCTGGGGGCGCTGGGGGGAAACCTGCCATGTGGGGCAGAGAGCCCAGGAGGGCAGAGGGTCCCAGCTCTGCCGCGCTCAGGCTGCTGGTGCCGGGTGGCAGCTCGCCGGTGGCCCTTTCTGCTGCGGGGCTGCTCTCTAAGCGCAGCCTGCTTCTTGCAGGATCGTCCCAAGCAAGGGCCACCGACAGCCCCGTCTATCAAAGCTGGGGGACTTTGCCGCTCACCAGGTGAGTTGTGGAAAGAAACGCATTGTCCTGCAAATGGTTGAGCTGTGCTCGCTTGTCCCTTGAGTGTCGCCACGCAGGTGCGGCACCCCAAGGGAGGACGTCACCTGGACGAGCAAGGATACCCGCTGGGCAGCAGCCGCTGGACGTGGTTCTGCAGGGACCCAGAGCCTCTCCTGCTGCCCACAGCTTGGAGGAGGGCAGGGCGAGGGCTGGGACAGGTTGTCCCGGTGGCATGCCAGCTCTCAGGAGCCTCCCAGCTGGAGCAGCTGAGCTGGAGCTGTGGTTCCAGCTGCTGGCTCCCTGCCCATCCTGCCGCACCGCTCAGCACCATGCTGCAGGCAGGGCAGGCTCCGGGAGTGCTGGCCTGGCTGTCTCCATTGACGCGCTCTTGCTCCGTTTTCCTTTTCAGAAGGAGGGAACAGCATCAGCAGCAGGAGGAGGAGGAGGAGGAGGATGGGGCTGCCCTGGCCCTTTGCTCTGCAGAGGACCCCGACCGCTGCCCAGGCGCCAGGGCAGGCAGGCTCCGGCTGCAGCAGGGCGCTCTTTGGACAGCCCCTGGCAGCCCTCTGCGGGGAGGACGGCTCCCTGCCCCAGCCCATCCAGGTAAGCCAGCCTGGGCAGGGGGTCCCCAGCCCTCCCTCCAGCTGCTCCAGAGGGGAGGTGGGTGTCCCCAGGAGCTCCGGCGATGGGGGATTGGGCCCTTCACCCCCAGAAGCTTCTGGTGCCAGCCTCCTTTGCGGGGGGAAAGGAGCAGAATCTGGGGCAGTGCTTTGGTCACTGCTGTTGGAAGGCAGCTTCTCAGCCAAGCAACTGTCCTCCTGCCCCTCCTGCAGGAGATGCTGGCAGTCCTGCACAAGGAAGGACCGTCGACAGAAGGGATATTCCGAAGAGCTGCCGGCGGGACAGAGTTTCGTGAGCTGCGGGAGGCCCTGGACCACGGTGCGGATGTCAACCTGGGCAGCCAGCCTGCGCTGCTGCTGGCCGTCATCTTGAAGGTGAGCGCTTCTGACCTGCAGCTGGAAGAGCTCCTGCCTGGCCTGGAGTGTTCAGAGGCTCACCTGGAGCCCCTGGCATTGCAGGACTTCCTCCGAAGCATCCCCGCCAAGCTCCTCGTGACAGACCTCTACGAGGACTGGATGGCAGCGATGCAGAAGAGCGGCAAGGAGGAGAAGGTTGAAGAGCTGAAAGCGTAAGTGTGGGCAGCAGCCTGCCTGTTGAGGAGGGACTGGTAGAGGCCTGGGACTTGCCTGAAAAGGGATGGTCTCCTTAAAAAGCTGTGTCTTCTGACAGCTTGCTTTTGCTGGGGTGGGCTTAGATTTCGGGGGAAAAGGGCATGGACAGGGAGCCTTTCCTTGCCTGGGCTTGGGTGAAATGAGGAGCTGGGAAGCAAGGCCGTGCTTCCTTCCTGAAGCGCAGGAGCACTGACCGCTGGCTGAGAGCACCCAGAAAGCTGCGCCACCCCCCTGCGTTGGGCAAGCTTTGGGGACGGCTGTGGGCAGCATCTTCTCTATTAACGTTGAGTTCCTGTTCCTTCAGGGTGGCCGAGAAGTTGCCTGGAGCCAATCTCCTCCTCCTCAAGCGGCTGCTGGCCCTCCTCCAGCACATCGGTCACAACGCCGCCAGCAGCAGAATGACCGCCAGCAACCTGGCCATCTGCCTTGGGCCAAATCTGCTGAGCCCACCTCACGAGGACCTGCTCCCCCTCGAGGCCATGCTGGCGGTGACTGAGAAGGTGCGCTGTACTGAGCAGCCGGCTGCAGCCTTGCCGGCCCATCTGAGCTTGGCTGCTCAGAGGTCCCTGGCTGCCTCCTCTCTTGAGCAAATGCCGGTGGGGTGGCTGCCTGCAAGAGCAGCCCCACAACCACAGCCGCCTGCGCAGAGGCAAGGGTCAGGAGTGGGAAAGGCTGCGTGATACATTTTCAGGCACCTGGGTTGAGCCCGAGGGTTTGATGTGTGCAGGTGAACGTGCTGGTGGCGTTTCTCATTGAAAACTGCGGTGACATCTTTGTGGAGCAGACAACTGACCTTTCCTGTCCATCAGCCGGGGAGTCGCCAGCATCCATGGACAGAGCCACAGGTACGAGGAGGAACTGAGGGCTGTCACAGGCTGGGGCTTGGGGTACCAGAAACCTCAACGTGAAGAAGACAGCTGGTGTAGGGCTTTGGGTGGGTTTTGCTTTAGGTGTGCTTTACTTCCAAGGAGTCACTTTGCTGCACGTGCTTTTCCTTTCTAGACCTGCATTTGGAAGAGCAAAGTGGCCCTGCAGGCAGAGCAGACAAGGACCACCAGGCAGAAGTCTTGCTGCACACACCACCCGCCTCTCTGCTGGACATCCTCAAAGAAGCTGGGGGAGACGCGGTGGTGGAGTCCGAAATGGCAGAGGTATGGCAGCTCCATCAGGAGCTACCCTCCTACCCGAGACACGGTATCCCCGTGTTTGTTGAGCTGCCAGAAACAAACCGAGTGTCACACACCCGTGTGAACCCTGTGTTCCAAAGTGAGGCCCTTGGAAGAAAGGGCTAATGCAAACCAGCCAAAGGGATCTTCTCTGTAGGGCTAAGGCAGCATTTTGCCAAACAGTCGCCTGCTACTCCAGGGTGTCCCTTGCCACCTGCTGACTCTGACATTTCTGTTGTAGGCACCCGTTGCTTTGGCTCCAACCACCCCAGGGACCACAGTAGACTCCCTGAGATGCACAGAAGGACTAAAGAGCGCTTCAGAGGAAAGAAGGTAAAATGAGTCAGCTTTGGGTAAATCAAGAACTGATTCTAGTTGATCCTGGCTTTACCTACCTAATCATTCTGTGGGATGGAAAGGTTTGCAGGCTCCCCCCAGGAAAAGGAAAACAGAAAGCAAAGAAAGAGAAAACAGGCCTGGGCAGAGGAGAAGGAATGCCAACGAGAAAAGAAAAGAAGGAAGAGAGAAAGTGATGGGGACTTAAAAGAAGCAGGAAAGTCCAGCAGGTCAAGAAGCCCAGGTGTGTACCAGGCTCTGCTGCCCATCTTTCCCAACTCTCAGTGCTGCTCCAAGTCAGTTGACCCTCTGGCGAGGGACTGTGCTGCGCAGGGCTTGGAAATAACTCCATGGCCGCTCCCCAGGGGCTCCCCATTGAGCCCTGCTGCGTGGCACAGGGGCCCTGTGCATCTGTGCACATGTGCAGGTCTCTAAGGGCATTACCCGTGGGGATAAGGCGCCAGAGCCATCCCCTGGTTGATGCCAGCCATAGCTCTCTCTTCTGGGCTATGAGCAATTCCTCATCAACGGTGTTCCCCAAAGAAAGGGGAACCAAGTCATGCCTATTCCTGCCTTCATGGGTTTATCAGTGCTCTCTGACTCTGTCGTTGTAGGTGCCGTTTCCCTGTTACTGGCTGAAGCCCTGTGACTCCCGGGCCCACCCCCCGCCGCAGTTGATGTTTGCGATAAAAGGATCTTTTCTCTCTTCTGAGTGTGTCTGCCATACGATATTCTGGACTAGGTAGATGGGGTTTTGTGATGAGTCCTCGGGGAGGAGTCTGGGATCTTGCCTTGTCCCAGCATCCTTTCCCGCAGGCATCAGGGCTGAGTTCAGGTGCTTTAGGAGTGAAACCAAAGCACAGACTCACACAGGAGGGTGGAGGTTGGAAGGGACCTGTAGAGTTCCTCTGGTCCAACCCGCCTGCTCAAGCAGGCTCACCTAGAGCCGGTTGCCCGGGACAGTGTGCCCTTGGGTTTTTGAACATCACCAAGGACGGAGACTCCGCAAACTCCCTGGGCAACCTGTGCCAGTGTTTGACCAGCCGGACAGGAAAAAGTTGTTTTCTCATGTGCAGCTGGAGCATATCATGTGTTTCATGTGTTTTAATTTGTGCCTGTTGCCTCTGGTGCTCTCAGTGGGCACTCTTGAGAAGAGCCTGGCTCCCTCATCTTCATTCCCTCCCAGCAGGGATAGATAGATAGATAGATAAGACACGCACCCCCCCTCCCCAGGCTTTCTCTTCTCCCCACAGAAGTGTGCCAGCTTAAAAGCAGCAGGGAAAAGTCGGCTTCCTTGAGGCTCCTTGTTTTGCAGGTGACCTGGAGACGTGAGGTTCCCCTGCCAAGCTGGCCCAGGGAAGAGAGGCGGAGGGCTGGAGGGCACAGCTGGACTCCTGCTCCTGCAACAGCAGGGACTCGCTGGCCAGAAATGGCCCCAAGGACCCCGGCAAGGGGCTGTGCTCAGTGCTGCAGAGGAAGGCGAAACTCCCCCCGGGACCTGTGGCAATCTGCCCAGGGGAAAAAACCTCCTTCCTGAGCCCAGCCCTGGTGGCCCGAGCAGGGTCCGGGGAGCTCCTGCGGGGCAGCGCGTTTGGGGTCGGCAGCCAGGGACCTAGAGAGTGGTTTTATGAGTGTGAGTGAATTTGCTTTGCGATGGGATGTGTACGGGCATTGCCAGGGCCTGGCTTTACTCTGGAAGTGACTGTTGTTAGCTGCTGCAGAATTGAAGAGACTGTGCTATGAACACCATGCCAATTAGGCTGTCCCCAGACCTGAAGCTGCATTAAATCTCGTGCCACACTAGTCTCCTTCTTCCTTTGGAGAAGTAGGATGAGTCTTTGAAATTCTGCTGCATGACTTTATTTTGGGATGAATTGAAATGCAGTTGTTTCTTTAGCTTTGCTTATTAGCATTCTGCTGGAATAGTGTCAGATCCAGGAGGATTAACCTTCCTCCTTGTTTTGTTCTCTGTGTTGATTTTGGAGAGGAAGGTGTGTTGTCTGTCTTGTGGTGTTGTGTGGTGTTCAGAAGATGCTTGAAACGTTGCTCTTGTCTGTGACCAAGCTCTTTCCCTCAGCGTAATCCCTTTGGACAGCACTGCCAGTAGCGTGCGTACGTTTCTGAGCAGCCTGCAGGTGTTTGATCTCCTGATGGTAGAGAGAGCACTGCGTTTGTTTGAGTTTGGCAGCTTGTCATCGCCCCTTGCTTTCTTCCATTCTTTCCACCCTCTTCTCCTCATCGCTGCTTCAGTGTCCCTTCCTGAATCGTACTTTTATGTCCCTGCTGATTCATGAAGACTTAATGACCATAGCGTAAGTCTTGGTTGGGTGATATCTGTCCTTCTGCTGTGGCGCGCTGTGCAACTCCTTTAATTAACTTGTTCCATATTAACCAAGGAGAGGGCCTTTCTGAAGAGGAAGGAGAGTTCTCATCTCTGACCGAGTTCTGGCTGGAGCCCCTGAATGTGGAGGATATGAGAATGGCTGCCTGCCAGACCATATACCAGAGAATACTTGCGTGCCGTAATTCCTTACACTCCACCGTATTTCCTTATTTCCAGGTGACACTTGTGCGACATTTGTTTACTTCTTAATGGGTTCAGCTTTTCTTTGAGACCTTCTCTCTCCCTGTGCATTTTATTGTTGGCCAATACCTAGCAGCAAACAACTTTTGAGAAGCTGGCTTACAAAAGATGTAGTTAATAGGTGGGAACACAGTTTGATGCAGGCAGTACACAACTCCCAGCATCACAGGGCCTCGCTCCAATGCTGTGAAGGCCCGTTCCTCTGCAGGTTTGCACTGTGGAGGGGATTAAGAGACACGTCCTGCCGGTTCCTTCTTTTAGTCCCTTGAGCAGAATGGCATTGCGATAGGCTGGAAGAGAGAGGTGCTGGTTTGAGGGCACCTTGTCAAAAACCCCAGTCCTAAAGGTTAGTGAGGATCGACTGAAAAGATCTGATCTCTCATCCTTTGTATCCTCAGACGCACAAAATACAAATGGGCAGAAAATTGAAAAGGAGCAGTCCTTGTGTAAGAATGGATGCTTTTTAAGAACAATACATTGGGAATTCATCTGCCTGCAAAGTATTTTCTCAGTGCAATGGGAATGATGTTTTGTTGTTGTTTAAACTCTTACAAGGAATGTAGCTGTGTTGCTTTTTGGTTGGGGTGGGACTAACTCTCTCTGTTTCACAGCGGTCTGGATCTTGACACCACTGAAAGTTCTGTCAAGGAGTTGGAGATGGAGCAGGTCCATGGGACCTTAGCTGAATGTTAGGCTGAGCAAATCTTTTGTTTGTTATGGGACGGAGGACGTTTTGTCAAATGCAGCATTTCAAGCGCGAGTAATGGGGAACTTCTCTGGAGAGTACGAGGGTGAAAAAAATGACGTAAATGAAAAATGTCATCAACAGGCAGCATTAGCGTAAGCGAGTAATGCTTTTATCAGAACTACTTTAAAGAAGCTACTGACTGTTGAAATTGGACAAATGAAAACTCCTATTTGTGGAGCTAGTTGCACTCTGTGCCTTGCTGGTTCCTGTTGAGATTCATTCTGCAGTAGCACTTTCCCGTGGTTTCGCTCTCAGCCCCAGACCTGACCACTGCTTTGAACTTCTCAGGCTGGACTAGCTGTCAGACCCTTCTAGTTTCTCAGGAGCTGTGGCAGTACTGGTGAGCTAGCTTGATAGCAGCTAATCTAATGCTCAATTGCATGTGCTTTCCTCATAGCTGTGGAAGCCAGGGGACGTTCTTTTAATGATGCCATTACTTTGTGGCCAAGCTTGGTGACAGCTGATGAGTTCTGTTGTTGTCATCTTCTTCCTGAGACAGAAGAAAGCCCCTGCCATTCCTGAGGAAATGAGACCAATATACTGCCTGCTTAGAAATGTTCCTGTTACTTAAGTTTAAACAAATCTTCAGAGTACAGTAGTAGCATTGTAAATATTATTGAAGAAAATGTGCTGGTTTTAACTGATACAGAAAATTATTGGTTGTTTTTTTTTCTTTTTCACTTTTGAAAATACTGAAAGGTATTACTAGAAAAAGTTTCCCATTTATAAAGCAGGAGTTTGTTGGGGCTGAATTACAGTTGCTTTGTAACTGAATTGGGTCAATATTCAGAAAAAGGGGTATATGTTTATTTTTGAAACAGGTCAATACTGCACGTGTTGTGCTGGCAAGGAGGAGGCTTCTTAAATGTAGAACTTCTTAAATTTAAAAGCACATCTCCACTCTCCATAGTAATGCTTCCATGTTAATTCAGGGTTAAGATACTCATTCACTGCAATTTCTGTGAATCTGTTAGGGCAGCGTGCTCTAAGGTGATGGGAGGGACCGGGGGGAAGAAGGGGAGGAGGAAAGGCAAAATATCTGGAACCTGCTCTTCCATGACTCCTGCAGACTGTAATGTTGTTTTTTTCCCAAGCCTGAAAACTGTACTTGACAGTGGAATTGTGGCTATCTTGTTAATATTCTTCCTTCCTTTCTTGTTTTGGTCTCTCCAGGAAGTGATTTGAGTAATCCTTGGAAATCTTGATGATTTACATCTATTTTCTACAGATGACTTCACTATCTTTCTGTGTACCCTTTCTTTCCTACTTGTAAAAGAAAAGATCCAATGACTTGTATCTGTTGGGCATTGCTTAATTCGACATTCCTGCCTAGTAGTGCGCAGATCTTTAGCTGGAGTACGACTCCTTTGAGCTTTGCAGTTTTACACTAGCTGAAGATCCTCCTCAGTTGTTGCCTTCACCAGAGAACTGATGTATGTAAAAAGAATGTTTTGCAGTGTTTTCAGATGGACACCCCTGTGTTCCAAATCTGATTTAGCCAGAGAAAACGAACGTGTATATATAAAGTGCCAGGAAGCCCACGTAATGCGATTGCAAAGAAAGCTAGTGCATTGTTTCAAAAGGTTAATAAAACGTAAAGCGCTCCTTACAGGCGCAGCAGTGTTGGCCCACTAGTAGAGAAGACCGCAGTAGTTTTCCTGTAAGGTACGTAAGGATTAAATATTGTAGTTGCTGTAGTGTAAAGGGTTAAGAGGAAGTTACTCTCCTGAGGCTGTTGTTGCAGAGAAAAGTAAGTTAGTTGAAGGAGAAGCCTTTTCAGTCCTAAGGTGTGTCAGTTTGTGAATCGGATCAGGCCCTTTGGCATCATCACCTCCCGTGATTCCGAGTGCCCAGGAGTAATGAACACCCACGTGTTTCCGCCTCCAAGGCATTCCCTTCCAGTCTCAGCAGGCTGCGTTATTGCCACCCCTGGTCCTAGCAGGCAAGAACGGGATCATCCTCTTTCTCTGTCAGAAGCTGGTATGTTACTGCCAGGAAGAGAAAGTAGCCCAGAGCATCGTCAGACAGGAGGCACCCAAACAAACGAAGCCTCCCTGTTGGTTTGCTTCGCTAAAGCGCAGCCAGTTTTGCCCGTGTGCTTGAGGAGGGTTTGATTCACGAGCTTGTATTTCTAGAACTGGGAAGTCCATCCACCAGCTCAGCCAGCACCGGGCCCTGTGGAGAACTGCAAGCTCAGAGGCCTGGCGTGATGAGTTGTCCGGCAATGTGTGTGTCGGGCTCCTCGCTGTAGCATACCTCTTAGTTAATTACCAGCTGTGGGAGTCCTTGAAGCCAAACTCAAACGAACAATTTCATCCCTTAAAGGAACTGATTGTGTCAGCGTTTCATCTAGGCAAATGTTGGGCTCCATCTCTGGTCCTCAGGATGTTAGTTTCTGCTAGCAAATGGAGTAAAAGTATTCATGTTACCTGTTTCTTCCTGAGATCAGAGGCATGTAAGGAGACTGCTGCCTGGCGTCACCCGTTCTTGCACGCATGAGCTCCTAGGTGTGCGAAGTGCACCCCCAGGAAGGAACGTCTGTAACTGTGGCGTTTGTCATGTCAGTTATCTTTTGTCCTCCCATTTTGAACTGTGAAGTGAATGTAATGACGCTACTCCTGTGAATCCTAGTCCTTTTCAGTTTTAAAAATAATTTTTAAAAGAATTACTTTTTAGTTAGGAAAGCCGATAAGGTTTTATTCACAGGGTTGGGAGAGCCTGGCATGTTGTTTCTTGCGGGAAGATGTCAGGACTGAAGCCAGATACAGTTAAGGAAACACAATGCTATTAATACAAGCAACTGATGGGAGAGTGTCACCTGGATGAGTGTTTCTTGTAATGTGTTACTAGTGTTTTGTCACCAAGTTCATACTGACAGATTGTAGGTGCTCCCTTCTGCATATACGTTCAGTGTGGTATGACTTTTGAAGCTTTACAAGAGGACTCCTGCTCCTTTGAAATGTTAGTGCTATGTTCTTAAGTCTTATCGTTGTTCTCAGATGTGAGTAAATGGGAGAGAGTATCGAAGATGAGATTCAAACATGAGAATGTCCACCTTGTGCCTTATCCCTACATTTGCACGATGTATCTAGAACTCGGCTCTATTTCAGCATGACGTATCTTGTGGTAAGTCACTATGGTTATGTTTGGATAACGTCTGGAAACATCTACGACCTATGTCTTGCTTTTCCCTTTCCCTTCCTCCACTGTGTCTTTGAATTAGAGGGAGCAAAACTGCGTGCGGTATGGCTGTACCATGGATTTGAAATAGAGCATTGCAACGTGTTCTCTTTTGTCCTGTATTGCTTTTTGAAAATGTCTGGAATTTCTCTTTGCCTTTTCACCCACTGCTGACTCTTCAGCTAGTATTTTTATGAAGCAATGCCCAGTGGCTCCCAGCCTTTGTTCTTGAATGTCAGTAGCTAGGCTGGAGCCAGTACATATGTATGGAACACGTGTTTTTCTTCCTTGTGCTTGACTACATTTGTTGACGTTGAATTTCTCACTCTTTGTTTCTATTTTCCTAAAGAAAGAATGCATTTGTTTTTCTGAATAATGATAGTAATAATGGTAATAATGTCTTTTGTATAATTAACAAATGTTGTCACCTCCCTAGTGTCTCATTTTCCAGGTTTTCTATGAATTCCCTGAAGAGCCCCAGGCCCCAGCTGAGACCTCTGTGGGACTCTGCATTTAACCTCCTCTGTTGTGAAAGCAGTGTTTTTTCTTACTATTTCCTGTTCTGATTATTGGTCCCTGGGAGAAGCTGCTGCTGGTCTGTCTTGTGAGGGCTTAGTAGATATTCTGGTCTCCTTTATCAAATGGACAAGTAGTCCAAAGCAATTGTCCCCATCCCACTGGCATGTGTTATTCACAGCCAGGAATTCTGAAAGAGCTGTATTTGCAGTTCTTCAGTTTCAAGATATCATATGGAAGTCCGGCATTGTTTCTAAGTCATTTATCTTGTTCTCCGGAAGTGCAGTGCAATGCAAAAATGTACTATAAAGTTGGTTAAAGAATGAATGTCCAGTCACCAAATATTCACCAGATTTTATAATACCTCTGTTACAGGTAAAGAAGTAAACAAGGGCAGTGATGAGCTTGTAAGTTGCATGTGTGGTTCTGTTTTGTGTGTTGGTTTTTTTTTTTAAAAAGTGATATTCCAAGTAGTCTGGAGAAGCAGAATATATATCTAGGCAATGCTGTAGTTGTCCTGTTTCTGGGTGTCAGTCAGGTAGTGTAAGGTGGGAGTGGATTCTCACCTAGAACCATCCAAGTTGAGGGAAACCTTCCTGTCGATTCCAGCGGACTTTGAATGAAGTCCTGCCTGAGGACACGAGAGCCATGCTGGCTTCAGTTAAATGTGTTTTCGGCAAGTCTGAGCTGAGCTGTCAAATGGTTTCTTCACTGTGAGAGTCTGTATGAGGTCAATATTGCTGAATAATTAAGTAGTTTCCTAAGTGCTGTATGTGTCGAAAACAACCAAGTTAAGCTTCTTTGGAAAGTAGTTGTTTAGTGAGATCTCAGGGTGGGTTTGTTTTCAATACAGGTAAGTGTCTGAAGACGGAGTGAATTAGTGAAGGTGTCCTGTCCAAATTCCCCCAGAGGAAATCCTGCTCTCTCTGCTAGCATTACGTTCCTGCTAATTATGTTCCTAGGCCCTCCTCTAAAAATGGAGCAAGTAGGATGTCCTGGGAAGCAGTAGTTCTTGTTTAAAAGTGTTGAGCATAATTCTCTGGATGGCCTCTCAGTGCTTACCTTCTGTTTGAATAAGGCAGCTTACCTTTTATTCCTGACTCATTTTTTGGTTTTTGTTGTATAAGCCTGGACAATGTTGCGAAACACGGATGTATATTAAGTCTGACTTTTGTTCTAAAATAGAAAAGTCAAAATCAAATTTTATCAATACCAAGTTTGCAATGTTTTGAAGGTCAAGAGAAGAAAAGAAGTGTCAGAAAGTGCTGCAGTGGAAGAAACGGTGAAGAGGAGAAGAGTGGAAGTCGGAGCAGAGGCCTCATGCCCACAGTCGGGTATGGGCAGGTCAGTTGACTACAAAATAGTCTTCCGGGGCACATATCAATGTTTTTGATGTCTCTTGTACCTTCCTCATATTTCATTCCTGTGTAACCCTTTGGCCCATTTGTCTTCTTCCTTCTCTTCCATAGGTGACAGAATCTAAGCAGCATTGCCCACGTTTGGGGAAAAGTTCTCCAGTGCTTTCAGGTTCCCATGCCGTTAACTAGAGCTCTTCCTGTCTAACTCCTCTGTGTTAACGTTACCTGCAGAATCACAGCGGGATGAGAACTGGGCAGCTCAACAAAGCGGTACACTGGCTTGCACACCTGAGGCAGGGATGACAAGGGAGGAACTGGGAACAGTTTTCTAGCTGCCTCCCAGCCTGTTCCTCTGAGTCAGCTGATGACTGCTGCCTCTGGGCTTGAGGCAGAGATCTCTGTCTGTGGCTTTCACAGAACCACTGAGGTTCTCGGGACCTTTGATATCATCGAGTCCAAGCCCTCCTGCTCAAGCAGGGTCACCCAGAGCAGGTTGCCCAGGACGTGTCCCCTCAGGTTTTGAGTGGGCTACAAGGGTGGAGACGCCACAACTTCTGTAGGCAAGCGGTTGCAGTGCTCGACCACAGTTGCTGTCAGAAAGTTTTTTCTTGTGTTCAGCTTTAATTTCGTGTTTTGCGGTTTGTGCCCTTTGCCTCTTGTCCCGCCATAGGCGCTGCTGAGGAGAGCCCGGCTCCCTCTTCTTCATTCCCTCCCATCAGGTGTACACTGATAAGAGCCCCCGAGCCTTCTCCAGGCTGAACAGTGCCAGCTCTCCCAGCCTCTCCGCATACGAAGAGTGCTCCAGTCCCTTCATCCTCTTTGTGGCCCTTTGCTGGGCTCACCCCAGTGAGTCCCAGTCTTGTCCTGGGGAGCCTAGTCTGGACAGAGCACACAGACTGGCCTCAGCAGCCCTGAGCAGAGGGGAAATGCTCCCCCCAGGCCTTGCTTTCTCATTCAGTGCTGTCTGTAGGTACATGCATAACTTTGCATGTCTGAGTAGCCTCTCAGGCTGTTGTTGCTGGAAGCAGAGCCCGGGCCTAGGGCGGCAGGCTCTTATGGTGGCCTTCATCCCCTCTTGGCCAGGTTCTGCGAGCCCTCCCCTGGGAAGGGACGATTTGTCTCTTCTCCTCCTTTCCTACCATGGTTGTCTTTAGCCCTCCTTCCCTCTTCCCTCTATCCCCAAGAGTTTCCAGTGTTTCCTTCCCCTCTGGTGTCTTCTTTAGCCACGATTGCTCGAATGGCAGGCAGAGGATGTGCCGAGGGTGTGTGGTATGGTGTCCCCTCACGTCTCATTTCTCTGCTCTGTAGTTCGATGTGTCACTTGTTCAGCAGCTGCTGCTGCTCATTAAATGTAAATCTCCATTGGCAGGAGCAGTTACAGGGTCGTGGATCTTGGACCGAGGTCCTCAAAACCCCCTAGCTATGCGAGGTTTCCCTGCCGCACATGCACTGCCTTTGTGTCCTGACGCTCTGTCTCTCCAGGAATGTCGGTATTTGCGTGGGGAGTTTCAAGGACCTGCCTGTAGACGCAACGGCCCCTACACGCCTGACGTGTTCCTCTGGTGCTGCATCCTCTTCTTCGCCACCTTTGCCCTGTCAGGCTTCTTGAAGAAGTTTAAAACCAGCCGCTACTTTCCAACCAGAGTAAGTAGAAGATGGTGGCCAGCATCCATCTCCACACTCGTTTCCCAAAATGGCTTTCCTGGAGCACTAAGCAGTATTTGCCCCCCCTTGGTCAAGCTGGGAAACATTGGCCTTGCAGGCCAAGCTCTCCAAGAGCTTGGATGTCCCGCACTCATTTCCATGAGTGCAAAATCATTGTAGCATTTCCCACCTGCCTCGTGACCTGCCCCAGATTGAAGATTTTTGGGGTTTGGTTATTTTGGGTTGTTTTTTTTCCCTCATCAGGTAGTAGGAAGTCAGGTTTCCCAAAGTTTTGGGGGTTGGGGTTTGGGGTTTTTTTTCCTTACCTTCTGCGCATTATGTGCTCGAGCGGAAAGTAGATTCGAATGAGGAGCTTCCTTTTGAGGACTAAAGGATGCCTCAGTGCCTTGTTGCCATTGTAGCTGTGAGTGTAGCTGTAGTGGCAGACATCTGTTTTCTTATTTTTAGTATTATTATTATTATTTTTAGGTTTTGACTTAAACCAACCCTTGTCCGCCTAATTAAGCTTTTTTTATTGTCTGACACCAGATGTCACAGGGACAAACACAGCAACAGTATCTAAGCAAGGGATCAGGCTGCATGTGCTCAGAGGGGTGGTGGGATTTGGTTAACCAGCCTTAATGTTGTGGATGTCTGCAACTCTTGCATCTCACGTTACGGCCCTGTTTGCCATGCCCCTTTCACCTCTGGTTCCTTGCCCCAGGTACGGTCCACAGTGAGCGACTTTGCTGTCTTCCTCACCATCGTCATCATGGTGCTCCTTGACTTTGTGGCTGGGATCCCATCGACGAAGCTCCAGGTCCCCCTGCGTTCAAGGTACTGGGGTGTTTTGGCAGGTGGGGGTGCCACAAGGTGATGCCGGGGCGGGGCAGGGCTGAGTCTGGAGGAGATGCTGGGGGTGTGAGCATCTCCTCTTCCACCTCCAAGTGCCTTGCTTCCTCCTGGAAATGAGAAGATGGCCCCAAAACTAGATACCTACAGGAGAAGTATCTAGAGGCGCTTGCAAAGAGGACACTGGCACTGCTGAAGCCCACGGGAGAGGGGGACATGAAGCCAGGGCTGGGAGGTGCTCTGACACAGGGAGGGAGGGGAAAATGAAAGCCAGTGGAGTGCCTGGGCTGGGAGACGATGCTGATGTGTGGGCTTTGTTGCAGCTTACCAGAGACGACCGCGGGTGGTTCATCAACCCCATAGGACCCAACCCTTGGTGGACGGTGTTGGCTGCGCTCGTCCCAGCTCTGCTCTGCACCATCTTGATATTCATGGACCAGCAGATCAGTGCCGTTATTGTGAACAGGAAGGAGCACAAGCTGAAGGTAAGGGCCTGCGAGAGATGACCCCAGCCCCAGCCCCTTCTGGGCTGCAGGTCTGGGGAGAAGCTCTTCTTCCCGATGCTTTCTGAAGGCATTGGTTTGGGACAAGGTCAGGCTGCGTGGCAGGATGCTCTCCTGGATTAACGATGATGCAGGGAGCAAGTGACAGGGCAGTTCAGATGAGCAACCTTTTGGAGGAGCAAATTAATCTTGGAGCAATATAGAAGCGCCTTTTTGTTTTAAAATGGCAGCAGCAGCAGGTGCGGGGAATGAATTGTTTTGATGCGCTGCCAGGGATAACTCAGAGTCACACCTTCCTTGCAAGTGGTAGAATTTTCTTTGTGGGTGAAAAAAATGGTTTGGTGGTTTTGGGTTGTGGGGTGGTTTTTTTTTTTGGAGAAGTATGTATCGCACAAGCTCCCCATATCCCTTGTGTCTGAACTCCTGCCCGATTTTCATGCCAGGTGCGTGTGCAAAGCCTGCATACACCCTTATTGTTTCCATTTCTTGTTTTAAATTCTGAAGAAGTTGACTTGTGCTCGAGCAGGGTTTGAGTCTGCCTTGCGATGTTCTCCTTGCTCTTGTGCTATGGGATGCTCTGTTTCTTGTTTTCCTGCCTGCAGAAAGGATGCGGGTACCACCTGGACCTTTTTGTGGTGGCCGTGATGCTCGGGGTGTGCTCTGTGATGGGGCTGCCCTGGTTTGTGGCTGCGACCGTCCTGTCCATCACCCACGTGAATAGCCTCAAAGTAGAGTCTGACTGCTCAGCTCCAGGAGAACAACCCAAGTTTCTGGGGATACGAGAGCAGAGAGTCACTGGCTTGCTGATCTTTGTGCTCATGGGCTGCTCCGTCTTCTTCACTTCCGTGTTAAAGGTGAGAGGAAAATGCAAACCACCCAACAACCGCGAGCTTGTTGGAGGTTACAGAAAAACAGTCCCCTCTCTGCAGGCCTGAGTAGTTGTGGAGCGGAGGAGGAGGAGGTGATCCCAACCCTTGGGGCTCGACCCACGGTGGGAACCAGCCTCGGTTAGGCTTTGCAGCCCTTCAGGCCCCCGTTTGGTGTGCTCGAGGCGAGCGAGCAACGCAACTGCTTGAATTTTCAGGTGTCTTTCAGGCCCGCCCATGTTTATGGGTTACAGTTGAGCATATTCAGACAAGCACATCTGCTCTCTTTCAAACAGGCAGCCCTTTACTGGCTGCAATTTGCTGTCCAAATGCCCCGGAGCAGCCATTCCCAGGAGCTAAACACACTGAGGTCATCCCCGTGGGCTTCCTTGCACGTTCCTCCCACAAAGTAATCTCGTCTCTAGGCTAAAAGGAGGCATGTGGCCTTTGCCTGTTGCCCCAAGAATAGGCAGAAGTGTTTTTCTGCCGCCACGGACTGCGGCATAGGGTAGCACGGGTGAAATCGCCTATTTTCCTCCAACCTTTCTGGAAAATAGGATTATTCTGAGGAGAGGTAACTCCAAAGTTCAGCCTAAAGCAGAGCCTTAGCTCACTCATGCGCACAAAATCTTTAATGGTTAAAATCTGACCCATCTCTAAGCCTGAATGGAAGCTGGAAAGCTTCAAGCAATTTTAGGCAGTGCCTGTGGAAGAGGGTGGTAATACTGAAAATGCAATATAGAAAAAGAAATGATTGCATTCTTTTTTTTTTTCTTTCTCCCCCCCCAGTTTATACCAATGCCTGTGCTTTATGGCGTCTTTCTCTACATGGGTGTGTCGTCGCTCAGAGGAATTCAGGTACGGACTCTTACAGCGTGCAGCGTGTCGGCTCCCTGGTATTTTGTCTCCGTAGCAGCAGGGAAAAAAGCAGTGGCATGGGAAAAACTTCTTGCAGAGCAAGCAATGAAACTCTTTTGTGTAAGCAAAAGATTGGTGGAGGCACAGGAGGTATATAGGGCTGGGAGGACCAGGCAAGTTCAGCGCTCTCTGTTTCAGGGTTTAGGGCAGGTCAGTGTTTGGTTACGTGAAAGCGGGGGAATTCAGTGCAAAGGGAAGGCAGTTTCTACCACTGGTGGAAATCCTCGCTTGGGGGATTCAGTGGGCCGAGAAATGCTACTAATGGAATGGCATGGAATAGTTGCCGTTTGGTGGGCAGCTCTCGGGGGCAAGCCGGTTGATAGATGGAGCGAAGGGAAAATGGGTGCTGCTCCCAGGAGGAACGCGGTGGGATCCAGGATTTCTGACGGCAAGTGAGATGCTGCAAACTGCCTCCCCGTCTCGAGAGGGCCAGAACCTTGCCGCAGTCCCAAGGTGGCAACCCGGACCGGGGCTAGACCCCAGCAAGAGCCTTTGCACAGAGCTGTTGCTCTGCAGCTCCCCGGCTTGCCTCCCAAAACTCCTCATCCAGCAAACCTCCCACACTTATGCGGAGCTTTGATTCTCGGGGCTCCGCTGTTCCTCTTGCTGATGCTAATGCCCTTGGTGGCATCAGTTCCCATAATCACGGATTGCTATGTAAAATATTTATTGCAGGGCTGATCCTTCTGAGATTATTATCCTGGATGAAATGTCACAAACGACCGTACGGAAGGCTCTCACTTTGAAGACAGAAACCCTTTGAATCCAGGGAGGAAGAAAGTAAAGGATTGCATGTGAACGTGTCCGTGCTCCTCTGCAAGCGACGGCACACGCCTACGCTTTTCCCACGCTTTGGCCGGCAAGGCTGAGCAAACGGCCTGTCCCTGGGAACAGGCAGTGAGGACCGTGGCACGCAAACCAGCTCCTCTCTGCTGGGGTGGTCCCCCGAACAGGGCTGAATCAGCAGCAGCTGGCAGGTCTTCCACTGATGATGCTCTCCCTCTTTTTCTCTTCCCTTCGCCTTTCCCCACTCCCGCTTTTCACGTTTAGGAATCTTGACTTTGAAGGAGAGGAGTGAGAGTGTGACTCGGGGATGTGCCAACGCAGACAGAGGGAGAAAGCGCTTTGTTTCAGTTGGAGGATTCCCATTAAAGCCATGCAGATGTTTTCAGTTCTCCTTGGTGTGCTTCAGGCATTCAGTATCTCTAGACCAGCAAGCTGAGGTGAACGTCACAGTCAATGGGAGTTTGGTGGTGTTAAGTCTGTGTGCGTACGTGCGTGTGGGGGTGTGGGTTTGTAGTGGTAGAGGGACTGCTACTGCTTTATCATTCAGTGCTCTTCTTTTAATACCTAATTCCTCCTCTTTTTTTTTCTCTCTTTTTTCCAAATGTAAACTGGGAATGTCCAAAATCATTTTCTGTTATGTTTGATGCATTCTCCACTTTCTTCTTCATCACGACCGGGTTTTTGGTCTGGTTTGGGGTCCTGGCTTTAATTCACTCTTATGTCTCTTACTGGTGCGAGAGGGATGCCCTCTGTGGCAGGGCAGCATAGAGAGCGTCCGAGCAGTTGGCCTAAGGTGAAAGAAAAGCATTTGCCCCCTTGCCTCCAGTTTTACCTCTCTTGGTTGGTTTGTTTTTTGTTGGGTTTTTTTTTTTTGCTTTGGCTCTGCCATCAGCCTGGGAGCTGCAAAATGCAGAACTGCCACCTTCTTGTCCCCTGGCTGTAAACTGCATCTAAGGGAGCACTTCAGGTATTTGATTTTGAATACACCGTATGGTCACAGGAGCGGCCAGATGAGACCTGGGGCTCTGTGTCCCTGGGCTGCCCCCTCTGTTGTTCCTCCACTTTCCTTCTCTATTGGGTCTGGCTGAGTTGGAGTTCCTTTACCCCACAGCAGCCCTGGTGGTGCTGTGCTCTGTACTGGTAGCTAGAAAGCTGTTGATAACACAGCAGTGTTTTGGCCATGGCTGAGCAGTGCTGGCACAGCATCAAGGCTGTCTCTCTACCATTCCCCCCCTCCCCAGTAGGCTGGGGGTGGGCAAGCTCTTGGGAGGCAACGTAGCCAGGAAGGAGGCATACAGGCAGCAAGAAGAGGCATCTAGGTAGCAAGTAAATCTTAGGTCCCTTCAGGTGCTGGGGACCCTGCGTTCATACAGCATTGGGCAGACCCCAGATGGATTTTCCCTTGGCACACTGTACAGATCCTGCCTGCGGAGAAGTTCCTCCTTTTTGGTCATTCACGGTGTTATACAACTTTTCTTAGAAGAAAACAACTCCATGCGTAAAGGATGTTCACGGGCGGACTTCTTGCTGCACTTTAGATAACGGCAGGGCCGCGCAGGTGGCGTAATCGCTGGTACCAAGCAGGAGCTGCCTGGAGGCTCCTCTGTCACAGTCAACCAGCTCCGTTTATCCTGCGGCCAAGGGACATGTGTAGGGACACAGCCTGAAGGCCACGCTGTACGTACAGCGCAGCACAGACCTGCACCCGCTCAGGTTAACTGTTAGGTGGATCCCTAACTCCTGGAGGTACAGTGATCTCCCAGTCAGGATCTCTGCGCCAGGCTGTTAAACTGCACGGTAACTCGGGAACCAGAGAAGGTCCAGATCTGGAGGGGATGGTTAAGCACAGGGCCTCACGTTGAACCTCCTCTAAGCTCGTCCTGTGCTTACAGGGTTCTTGAGTCTCTCGGGCATCTCCCAGACTGGCCGGTTCCTCCCAGCTCCCTCGTTCCTGCCTTCCCCTGCCTGCCTGCCTGCCCCACTTTGGCCCCTGCAGCAGCACTCAGCTGAGCACCCTCCGTTGCTCCTGGGGAAAGAGCATCCTCCTTGCTCTCCGTGGCGTTCCCCCAGCACACGGTGCTGTAGCAAGGACAAGGCAGTCAGAGACAGACACAGCCTGTTGAGCAGAGCGTCCTGCACGCAGTGCTTCCGATAGAGCAGCTCAGGAGCAAGGAGGTGAGCTGGGTGTGCTGCCTCTCACAAAGAGCATTTTACATCAGCGACCTTCCCCGCTGGACCCTCTTCAGCCTCTCTTTTTCCCGGCGTTGTAGGTGTTAGGTTGTGTGGTTAAAGGTTCATCTCCACAAACACAGAGGAGGACAAAGGAGCAATGGCAGGCAGGGGAACCCCAGTGACCTAGGCAGAGGCAAGGGAGCACCCTGCTGTGGCTTTTGCCAGGGCTGTCGCAGGAGAGGGATCGCCCACATTGCCTGGGTATGAGGCTCACCAGACAAGTATTGACTCTCCCTTGCTCAGCTCACAGACTGACGGGGGGAATGCGCTTCTGTGGCCATGCCCTGCCTCTGAAGCCCGGCCGTAGACAAAAAACTGGCTCAAACTGTGAAGGTTACCAGGCAACACGTGACTGGGTGCACGTGTGTGGCAAGGTCTGTGCGTGTGAATGTCTGAAACTGAATTCTGAGCTGTCAAGCAGAAGCCTGCTTCTTGCTACACGCAGCCAGCGTGGGCTGGTTGTGAATTTGGGTAACAGCCGGAATAAGCAAAAGTGGCATGTCCCGAATCCTACAGTTACTGAAGAGCTAGGAGACAGAAGCCTTAATTCAGAGGCTGATCAGACATTGTACTGCTCACATAGACAACTTAGATTGGGAAAACTGGGGGCGTGGGGTTCCAGAAAGAAGAGGTGGTGGCAAAAAGAAGGGTTCCCAGAAAGAAGAAGGGATCTTGAAGAGAAGAAAGGGACCCAGGAAGGAAAAGGTGAAGATCCTGGCTGGAGGAAGTATCCTGGAAGTGGCGGAAGATCTTGGAGACCAGAGAGCCGCGTGGAGACAAGTGCCAGGGGATGCCCAGGGACCTTGACCAGCACCCTGCGAAACTGGTAACGGCGAGCAGCTGCACAGCAGGAACCAAGGTGACGTTCTGCCTGACCTTCCCGGGCCTGCAGTAGCCTCCCTGCTGGGATAGGGGAGTTGGATCAAGCAACTGCAGGATTCAATAGGAACGCATTGCACGAAGGTAGAGAGGACACGGCAGTGGATTGGAAATGCTGGTTGGTTTAACGGTAAAACTGGAATTATTCTGCGAACTGTGCATTCCTTTTAATATGGACCTAATTTAAAATAGCTGCTTTGAAGTTGTTCTGACTTCACCTTAATCGACACCTGCAATCTTCATCACCTTATCTTCTCCAACAGCGAAACCACACCCTGCCCCTCCCCACCCCTTGCAAAAAAACCCCAAAGCCAACCCAGGAAAAGAAAGACTTCAAGGGCAAGCTAGGCAGCAAAGTTGTGCGAGATTGGTCAAGCTGCTCAAAGTTTGCAGAGAGATTGGAGCTTGCAATTCAGATGTACATTGCTCAGTGTGGGGAGGGTAGTACGCACCTTTCACTGGAGTCAGAGGGAAGAACGGGGAGAAGGGAGCTGCAGCGTAAAGAGTAAAGGACACAACATTCTTGGGAAAACTCTCCTTTTTCTTTCCTTTTCCTTGCTCCTTTGCTTCCAGACCTCCGTGGTCGCAGTTTGTGCTGCCTCACCTCCAGCACAGCGTGCAGAATGAAACGACTGTCACAGAATTCGTCCTCCTGGGGTTCTGCAGCACCCCAGCCCTGCAGCGCTGCCTCTTTGGCCTTTTCTCTGCCCTCTGCTCTGCCACTCTGATGGGAAACGCACTTGTCTTTCTGCTTATCTGCCTGGACTACTGCCTCCACAGCCCTGTGTACTTCTTCCTCTGCCACCTCTCCATCGCGGACATCTGCTACGCCTCCAGCAATGTCCCCCGTATGCTAAGGAGCCTCCTTGGACAAGGCAGAGCCCTCTCCTTTGCTGGGCGTGGGGCACAGATCCATCTTTATTTAATCTTTGCACTTACAGCGTGCGTGCTGCTGGCCGTGATGTCTCATGTTCGCTACGTGGCGATCTGCCGTCCCCTGCGCTATGCCCTCATCGTGATCTGGAGGCTGCGCCTCACCCTTGCCACGGTTTTGTGGGCTTTGGCGTTCGTATTGGGCACACTGCAAGCCTCTCTGGCTTTACACCTGCCTTTCTGTGGCCCCTGCGAGGTTGTCCACTTCTCCTGTGAAATTGTTGCTGTCTTAAAGCTGGCCTGCACTGCTGCTCCTGCCAATAAAGTCCTGATCTTTGCTGTTTGTGTGTGCTTCTTCCTCTTGCCTTTAGCCTTAATCCTGATTTCCTCCCTGGACACCCCGGCCACCGATCTGCGCATCCGCTCTGCGCCAGGATGGCACGAAACCTTGTCCACGTGTGGCTCCCACCCGACCGTGGCAGGTGTCTTTTATGGAAATGCCATCTTCATGTACGCGGGGCCCGGGAGCGGTAACTCCTCTGGGAGGGAGAAAGTTCTTTCCCTTTTCTGCAGTCTCGTCAGCCCCAGTTTGAACCCCGTCATTTACAGTCGGAGGAACAAGCAGGTGAAGGAAGCCTTGCTGAAGCTTCAGAGAAGGAAGAGGGTCTTTCATTCCGTCTAGCTGGCGCTCTAGGCTTTCACCTGTCTCCTGTCTTTCTGCTCTTTCTTCTTGAGCTCTTGGGGTATTTCTCATGGAATGTTAAGTGGTTAAAAGTTTCCTGGTTTCAGCTGGGATAGAGTTAATTGTCTTCCTAGTAGCTGGTACAGCGCTATGTTTTGAGTTCAGTATGCAAAGAACCTTGATAACACTGATGTTTTCAGTTGTTGCTAAGTAGTGTTTACACTAAAGTCAAGGATTTTTCAGCTTCTCATCCCCAGCCAGCGAGAAAGCTGGAGGGGCACAAGAAGTTGGCACAGGACACAGCCAGGGCACCTGACCCAAACTGGCCAACGGTGTATTCCATACCATGGGACATCCCATCTAGTATAGGAACTGGGGATTGCGGGGGGAATTGCTGCTCGGGGACTGGCTGGGTGTTGATTGGCGGGTGGTGAGCAATTGCCCTGCGCATCATTTGTACATTCCAATCCTTTTATTATTGCTGTTGTCATTTTATTAGTGTTATCATTATCATTATTAGTTTCTTCTTTTCTGTTCTATTAAACCATTCTTATCTCAACCCATGAGTTTTACTTCTTGTTCCCAATTTTCTCCCCCATCCCACTGGATGGGGGGGAGTGAGTGAGCGGCTGCGTGGTGCTTAGTTGCTGCTGGCTGGGGTTAAACCACGACGGAGACAGAGTCACAGCAGCACAGAATGGGTGCTGAATGGGACCTCTAGAGTTCATCCAGCCCACCTCGGCAGCTCGAGCAGGGTCAGCTGCAGCAGGCTGTGAGTCTGGTTCTTGAAGTTTCTATTGGCTGCGTTGCTCCCAGGTCGTGGAGCTTGCATGGGAAATGGGTAATGAAGAGGGATGAAGTTTCCAGGCACTTTCTGGCTGGTGCAGTGATTTTTTTTTTTTTCCTTCTGATTTTTTCTTCCCCCTTCCCAGTCTTGCAGCTGCCCAAGGTGCAGCCAGACAAGGGGAGGAGGGTCCCTGCCTGGCCTGCAGCTCCCTCCCTCGCCATTCTTGGGGTGATTGGGGGTTATTTTGCTGCGTCAGTGAAGCAAAGCTGGGCTCTCCGGGGCTGAGGTCAGTGGGACCCGAGGAAGGCTGTGATGGTCTTGAGGCTTTGAAGGGCTTTGCACCGAGCCCTGTCCCCGCTGGAGGGGACGCTGGTGGTGTTCAAGACGAAGGCCTTGCAGCCCTTGCTGTCGTGTGTGCCCGTGTCCCCCCCGGCCCCCAAGGTCTGTCGTTGTCGCAGGGGCTCTGTGCTGCTTTCTGCGCGGGGCCGTGTCCGTGAGTCCTGCAGGGACCTGTCTGTCCTGGCTTCCCCACCAAAGGGCTGCTCCCCCTGGGGAAGGGGAGAGGGGAGTCGTCCGCGTCCCGCCCCACCGTTGCCTGCCCCGCTGGTGGTGAGACGGCCCTGGGGGTGGCTCGGTTCCCCTCGGGGCTTTCCCTGGCTCGGATCTGGGGCTCAGTGGGGCTTTTGCACCTCTTGGGTGCTGTTCCTTGGTGCTCCCTGCTCTTCCTCCCCCTCCCACACAGGCACGGAGCGGTTCTGGAGAAGGAGCTTTTAATTGAAAAGACAAGAGAAAAGGTCCCATCCAAGCTGGTCTAACCCCTCCCTAACCCCCTCCCCGGCCCCTCCTTCAACAAATACCGCCCCTCCTCTCCCACCCCCCACTCCCCCCATCTCCATCCCTCTCACCCCTGTCTAATCCCCACCCCCCCCTCACACCCCCACGTTGGCTGCAAGAGCCCTGCGCTTGCTGGGTGGCATTGGCAAGGAGCTCTGCGCCTGCCTCTTCCTCCGCTTGCCTGCCGTGGCAGGTGGGGATGGTGGCAGGTCCATCCCCGCATCCTGCCACGGCTCCTGGGGCTCCATCCTGCCGCCGTTGACTATTTTGAGGCTCAGCATGGCGTCACTGAGCTCGGGGATGCAGTAGTCAGGGGTGAGCATCTCCTCAGGCAGCAAGAGCGAGCTGAAGTCGCGGTCGGGGGTGGCTGCGCCGGTGCCACCAGCGTCCCCAGGCATGGGGCTGCTGCTGGGAGCACGCTGGCTGACCGCCAGCCCGCCCAGGGAGCAATCAAAGAGCATTAGGGCCTCTTGGAAAGCCACTTAGCCACGGCAAGGGCATCTCCAAGGGCTTGGCTGGGGGGGACATCGCTCCCCAGGGGGATGTGGCTGCCCGGGGGTGCCCCCGCAGGGGTGGCCGTGCTGGAGATGTTGATCTTCGCCAACCGCCCCTCGATGTACTGGTAGCCGGGGATGGCTGTCAGCAGCACCGGAGGGGCTGGGGCCACCCCACTCCTCTGATTTCCGTAGGGTGCGAGGTATCGTGGTTGGCCCTGGGGGGTCCCTGGGGCTGCCCAGGCCAGGGGGGCCCCGCAGCCCCCGGGACCCCACAGGGCAGCAGCCGGCAGAGAAGCGGCACCTTGGCCGAGCGTGGCAGTGGCCGGTGGAGGCAGGTCGGTGGTTGTCCACTGGATGGGGAAGACCCGGGGGTCGAAGAGGCAGCCACATGGAGCCCTCTGCAGACCTGTGTGGGTGAGGGGGAGCCGTGCTGGGCCGGGGGGACTCTCCAGGGGCACCCGCCGAGCCGGCCCCGATGGCCGACATCCCCCAGCTCTGGGCCAGGGGCGTGGGGAGCTTGTGGCCAGGGCGATCCCCACGAGGTGAGCTGCTGTGCTGGTGGGACGGGGTTGCAAATCGGGGAGGAGACTCGCATCTAGGAGGTGAAGCGGGAGAGGTGGCCCCAAATATTTGGGGAATTCTCTGCAGATGGGCTTTCCTGGGCACGCACTGCCCGGGCGAGGGCAAGGATGCTCACCGGGGCTTGCTGAACCCCCATGCGAAAAGTGCTGGGGGAACGGGTGTGATGGGGATGGGGAAGGTGCCAGAGCAGACTGGGGTGCCATACCTGCTGGTGGTGCCTGGGGTGCCCGGGCTGCAGGGAAGGGCTGCTCCTGCACGGGCAGGCGGCACTGGTTGGCTGAGCCTAAGAGAGAGAGACAGGAGCGATGGCCGGCGGTCACCTCCACTCTTGCCCCCCAAGAGCGTCCCTGGGCTGCAGGGGTTGGGGTCGGTCCCTACCTCGAGGGTAGAAGGTTTTGGGGAGCACGAATGGCTGGAAAAGCTGGGGCACTGGGGGGCCCCAGGGCCCAGGCAGTGGGACCTGCACTGGTGGCCGCGCCATGGTCCCTTCGGGCTGTTGGCTGCCAAGGACTCTTTGGCGTCTCCCCGGAAGGAATGCGGGGGCTCCCTGTGTTCTGCCCCACCGCCAAGAGCCTCCCCAGCTCCTCTGGGGGAGGGAAAGGGTTAAGGGAGGCTGGGGTCATGATCTCCCCCTGCCACCTTTATCTTTCCTCCAGTTTTCAAAGATTTTTCTAACTTCATGCCTATTAGCAATTATTCAACTTTTCAGCACCTCCTGGGGTAGCATGTTCCCTTCTTAGTCTTTTAGTTCTTATTCAGGGGCACAGTAGTTAGCAAGGCATGCATTGGTTATACAAAGGGCATCTTGTTTCACAAGACCTTTGTGGCCTTTTTCGTGTGGCTTAAGTACATAATTTCTTAAGTACATCATTTCCCCCTGTGGTGGGTTGACCCTGGCTGGACGCCAGGTACCCACCAAAGCCGTTCTATCACTCCCCCTCCTCAGCTGGACAGGGGAGAGAAAATATAATAAAGAGCTTGTGGGTCGAGATAAGGACAGGAGAGATCACTCACCAATTAATTACTGTCACGGGCAAAACAGACTCAGCTTCGGGAAAAACAATTTATTACAAATCAACCAGAGTAGGGTAATGAGAAATACAACCAAATCTCAGAACACCTTCCCTCCACCCCTCCCTTCTTCCTGGGCACAACTTCACTCCCGGATTCTCTACCAACCCCCCCCAGTGGCACAGGGGGACGGGGAATGGGGTTTACGGTCAGTTCATTACACATTATTTTCTGCCGCTTCATCCTCCTCAGGGGGAGGACTCATCACAGTCTTCCCCTGCTCCAGCGTGGGGTCCCTCCCATGGGAGACAGTCCTCCACAAACTTCTCCAACGTGGGTCCTTCCCACGGGCTGCAGTTCTTCATGAACTGCTCCAGCATGGGTCCCTTCCACAGCACACAGTCCTTCAGGAGCACACTGCTCCAGCGTGGCTCCCCCGTGGGGTCACAAGTCCTGCCAGAAAACCTGCTCCGTGGGCTCCTTTCTCCACAGATCCACAGGTCCTGCCAGGAACCTGCTCCAGCGCAGGATTCCCACAGGGTCACAGCCTCCTTCAGGCACCCACCTGCTCCGGCGTGGGGTCCTCCATGGGCTGCAGGTGGATATCTGCTCCACCGTGGACCTCTATGGGCTGCAGGGGGACAGCCTGCCTCACCATGGTCTTCACCACAGGCTGCAGGGGAATCTCTGCTCCGGTGCCTGGAGCATCTCCTCCCCTCCTTCTTCACTGACCTGGGTGTCTGCAGGGTTGTTTCTCTTACATGTTTTCACTCCTCTCTCCGGCTGCCATTTCTGTCTGTCCCAGCAACTTTTTTTCCTTCTTAAATATGTTATCACAGAGGTGCTACCACTATTGCTGATTGGCTTGGCCTTGGCCAGTGGCGGGTCCGTCTTAGAGCCGGCTGATATTGGCTCTGTTGGACACAGGGGAAGCTTCCAGCAGCTTCTCACAGAAGCCACCCCTGTAACCCCTCCGCGCTACCAAAACCTTGCCACACAAAGCCAATACACCCCCCTTTGAGACTATGAGATCTCTTCATATGAGTCTCATAAGTCTCACTACTTCATTTTATCATTATATATGCTCTAGCCATGGCTTGTAAAACCAGTCTTTTGATAGAACTTAAAACAACACAAAGTATGATTGTAATAATGACAACAGTGATCGAAGTTTAAATTAGGTTTGCCAGCCATCCAGTAAGGGACGATCCTGTTCCATGTAATATTTTATTTAACCACCCTGTTTCCATTGCTGTTCTTCTTCTTTCTTAGAAAAACTTTTTTCTAAGTCTGAAGGTAATATTCCCCAATTTAAAGGATTGTCTCCCAACTCAGATGGAGGGAGACAAGCGGTTACACTAACATTCTGGATTTGCCCAAAGGACTGGATAAGCTGTAAAACCAAATTCTCTTGACCTACTGCTAGTACCAAATGGGATATTATAATATTCAGGTTCTTCATTCTCTCAAAGTTCAATGGTCTCAGATTAGCTGAAATTTGAGTTTCCCAGTCTGTGGCTGTCCACTTTCCCTGATCTGGTTCTGGTGCTCTTTTCACTCGCGTGTAATGAATCCAGGAGTCCATTCCTTCTACTTTGGCTGCAGTACAGGTTTTCAATAACATGGTGTAAGGTCCTTTCCACCTTTATCCAAGAGGAGAGAGACCTTCTGATTTAGATACCTGTGTAGTGAAGATAAAGTATGCGAAAGAGAAATCAAATACTCTTTAACATCAGCCTGCCCTTTTATATGCATTTGGTCTCCTGTGATGTTAGAAAGATTCATGGGATATGCTTTCCCATAAATGACCTTAAAATGACTTACTTTCTCTTTGATCCTAGGAGTTACTCGAATTCGTAAAAGAGCTATAGGTAAAATTTCTACCCATTTAAGGTGTGTTTTCTTGACACAGTTTAGCAAGTTGCCTTTTAAGAGTTTGATTCATTCTTTCTAGCTTCCCACTTGATTGTGGCCTCCAAGGGGTGTGTAATTCCCACTTAATCTGTAAAAATTTAGAAATCTCTTGCATGACTTATGCAATAAAATGAGTCCCATTATTAGAGGAGATTCCTTCTGGAATACCAAATCGGGGTATTATTTCCTTCAATAAGATTCTAATTACCTCTCTAGCTCTTTGTTGGTATGGCAAGGGAAAGCCTCTGGCCAGCCAGAAAAGGTATCTACCAATATCAATAAATATTTATATTGGTTATACCTAGGTAGCTCTGAAAAATCTATTTGCCAGTATTCCCCAGGAGTTATTCCTTGTTTCACAATTCCTCCTATAACTCTTTTCCCAGTTTTTGGATTATTAGCACAGCAGATGGTACACTTTTTTTACTACCATGTCTGCTACCCTTTGTATCTTTGGTCCAAAAAAATTTCTTTTTGCAGTTATTGTCAATGCGTCTTCTCCTGGATGCATCTCCTGAGGTAATCTCTTGAGCAAAGTTTCCATCATTCTTTCAGGAATCAATAATGGCGTTAACGGTGTTATCCACCAACCTTGTCCATTTTTGGAGCAGTCTATCTGTTCTGCTAATTAATCTTCCTTCTCAGTATATTTTGGTGGTGGTAATTCTAAACGAAGCCCTGGAATTAAAGCTTCTTCAAATTTTGGCTCCTTTAGAGCTGCCTTTTTAGCAAGACAATCAGCCTTCCAATTTCCTTTTATAATTTCACTATTTCCTTTTTGGTGGGCTTTGCAATGCATTATTGCAACCTTTGGTAAGAGAACCGCTTGCAGCAGTCTCATAACTTCAGACCCATGTTTACTGGAGTTCCCTGTGAGTTTAACAGTCCTCTTTCCTTCCAAATTGCCCCCAAATTGCATGCACCACCCCAAATGCATATTCAGAATCTGTGTGTATATATATATTTACTCTTTTTCCATGACTTAGTTCTAGAGCTCGCATCAACGCTATTAATTCAGCCCTTTGAGCGGATGTGTTGCTAGGCAGTGCCTTAGTCTCTAGTGGTTGGGCATTTGTTACCACTGCGTATCCAGCTCTTCGTTTTCCTTCCAGCATAGAGCTGCTGCCATCAGTGAAGAGCTCTACTTCTGCATCAGGCAGGGGTTCATCCTGTAGGTGTGGTCTGCTGGAATACACTTGTTCAGTCCATCTGTGAGCATGGTCGGCGTGTGACTGCTGGATTATGAAAATATGCCACGTGTACAAAGCCCATGAACCAATAGACAGGGTGGCTATGGCTCGTGCAGCATGCCTGGCCAGCAAGCGCATGCGTCATAGGCTCCCTATGTTGCAACTGAGGCGTGTTTTGGCACCCGCTGGCCATGTGTGCCGAAACCCATTCCTCTGCAAATGTGTAAATACCGGGATTTTTCCGAAGAGCATGGGGCTGGTGTACGGCGAGGCCACCATTGCCTCCGTGGGGACGCCCACGTAAAGCCGGCACCTACTGATTGCTGGGCTGAGCTCATGGCACAAGACAGCACAAGAATGTACGGATGGTCCATCTTCCTCACAGTCCTCGAGTTGGTACGTTAATTTGCTTTACAAGATACCCTTAGCATAATGCATGTCTGTAGTTAATAAATGCTTGCTTTTCCCCTTATAGTCAGTGTGTGTGTTCGCCTTCTGGGGAATCTGCGAAACCACCCTAAAGCACCAACCCTGCTTTATGGAATGAAATTTTTTTTATGAAATCTGTCAGGAAATTTGTAACTTTGTTCCCCAGCTTTATGGGAACCAGGGGACCGGCTGGGGAAATATCAGTATTCTCCCTGGTCCCCTTTACTCAGTATCAGATGTCCCTAGCATAATTAGGTTAGTATTTGATTCTGGCCCCCTTTTCCTTGAGGATTCAGCAAATATCTTTTCTTTCTGTGGGCATTGTGTCCACGTTTTCTCGATAGGACCCCACTGATTGCTTCCAGTTGAATAGATCTGAGGTCATGAATGGGACATGTACAAATACTGGTTGTCCCTCCAGCCCTATTGCCTGTCTCAAGGGAGCTTGTATAATGGGATGCTGTCCCCTCGTTCTCCCTGAGATTGGGCTAAAATTCTCACTCCCTGCTCTTGAGCTGGAAGTGGGCTGGTCTTCCTAACAACAAATTTATTTTTTCGAGCAATTTTCTATTCTTCTCCCTTTCAGAATTTAATTCATCTTTCAAAAATGTCTTTTCAACCTCCAATTGTCCATTATGAACACTGAAGGCCGCAGTTATTTTCCATCCTGCCTCTAAAGCAGTTTTGGTCACTTTAGTTTCTAGTGCACTGAATTTTGTAGCTTCAATGAGATCGGCTGCACCCATTATCTTTGCCGTATCAGATTTCAGTGCCTCCTCCTGTGCACAAGTTAGACATGCTCCACAAATAGTGCACAGGATACCTTTCCCTTTCCCTTTTTGGGGGTTTTGTTGTTGGTGGTGGTTTTTGTTCCTTCTTCCTCGGGCAACTGAATAGTGGCTGGATTGAGACTCAGGGCATACTATTTGTTAAGGGATTCCAAGGCTCAATTCAGGTTTTGGTTCTTTGAATGGTGCAGCCACCGCCCTGTTTAGTTTAGGGCTTATCAGACAACCCAGGGCTAAGCTGTCTACACAGCTCCCCGTGAGTGAGTCGTCTCTGCAGAGAGACAGAGCCTCAAGGCAACCCAAGGCTGGGTCGCTTTTGTAACCCCCCATGAGTCGCCTGTGTGCACTAGACATGGTGAAACTTGTTTGGGAGCTATGAGCCGGACAATCCATACAATCCACCCCGTGACCTGAGTCACAATTCAACCACATGTATGTCCTCCTTGACCGATGTATTGGTATAAGTTGTGTCTGTCTGCTTTGGTAGAGTTATGTATTCCTCAGTTTCTGGGTGAACCCTTACTTGAGAGAGATCTTACAATCATTCTTTTAACACAACTAATGGCAATGCATACTACAATAATAGAAAGGATAATCACTACTATCCTGAGATTTCATTTTCTCATCCCTTCCTTCTACATTTACCAGATTCCCCTCTGGGACCAACATCTGCACATCTTCAGCCTCTCCACCGTCCTTAACACACTGCCTTTTACATTCTTTTCCAATACAACAATTCTTTTTCTTTCCCTTTCCATTAATACTTTCTGCTAATACATTCCATAAGCATCATCCATCAACAATCTATGTTTTTACAGTTTTCATGATCACATCTTAGAAAACAAATCAACATACGCAACTTCACCCCATTTATCATCTTTCTACAAAACAACGTCAATTGTAAAATAGTGTTATAATTCAGCAATCCATTCTCTGGCCATTTTCTCCATCCTCCAATTCATACATCAGCCACCATTGTGCACAATAAGCTTTTAATTTATCTTTCGTTAGGGGATCCTCTCCAAACTTTTTCCAATTTTTCAGGATGGATCCTAAGGGAGAACAAAGGGGAGTCTCCTGGGAAGTCACATTGCCCATATCGGTACCGATTCTAAACCAGCATTCTGTACAGCAAAGGAGGGATGTCTCCCTTCATTACAGAAACAATGTGTAGAAACGAACCCAGTGTTTCATACACCAAAATGAGGGACGTCTCCCTTTGTTACAAATCAATGTGTAGGAAGGAAATTATGCTCCTGCTGCATAACTTTCCTGATGCATCTTATAGAGAGCCCAAACAGGACAAAATGTCCCCAAATGCTTGCTACTCCCCAAAAGACTTTTCCTTCTTCCCTTATTTATCTATCAGAAAATATCTCTTTTCCAACAGCGTTGCACCATTGTGCGCTTACTGCCTGACTGCAGGAGAGGAGCCGATGGAGTCCCCGATCAACGGGTTGGTGCGCACTGGAGTCCACTCAGTTCTCCTCTCCCCATCGGGTGCGGCAAGACTGTTAGCGAAAAAGCCAGTCAAAGAAACTCTCTAAGACTCAATTTTGGAGTTTTAGAAAGCAGGCATTCTTTATTGCAGTGCTGGGTGCATGGGGGATCACTCCACCTAGCTTGCACACCATTACCTACAGCAAGCAAAATTTATATTGTTCCAGTCATATACAAATTCCTATTATCATTTACATAGTGCCCGCCCTTTGGTCGTGCGCGGGGCAGGTCATCTCTTCTTCCTAGTTAGCTGGCCTTGGCAAGTTTTAATTACAAAAATTCAGCAGAACTCAAAGCTTATCATCAAGGCCCAAGACTTCTCTGTTGACACATACCAGGCCCGAGGCCTCCTGTCTGTTGGCAACTTTAGCACATACCATTGACAAAGCTCAAGGTTTTCTTATCTAATTAGTACATACCAAAATTTCAAAGTTATTCAAGCAAGCAAACGTTCGTCACTGCAGCAATACAGCGAAGTTTTCCAGCGATACAGTGAAGTTTTCCTTCTCATGCCTTTATTCAAAGCATCAACTCCCCCCCTTTTATTGAGACTTTGGACCTACAAATCCAAAGCCTCAATACCCAATCTTAATTTTCATGTACACTTGGTTATAACAGCTACAGCACTGAATCCTTATACAGGCTAAGATGCACACACAGATTACAATTATTGCAATAATGAATAGATTTTTTCAACCAAATCCAATTAGGTAGCCATGAGGTAAGTTTGTGCCATAAGTCCTCAAATGCCCAGGACGTATTGTCCTTCGTAACCTGATGTAAGATCTTTGTTTGTTTCCAAATCTCTGCTAGATGAGTAGAAATTCTGCCACTTTGATCTAGGTATGTACAGCAGCTCGTATTAACAATTGTACCAACAGCTCCCTGTGAAGCCAGTAGTAAGTCAAGAGCCATTCGATTCTGCATTACTACATGAGACAAACTAGATATTTCAATTTGTAATGCCTGTATGGCACCGGCGGTTCTGTTTTCAATGTCCTCTATAACAGGTGATGTATTTACTATTGCCTTTTCCAATTCACTAACTCCAATTCAAGGGATAAACCATCTGGCAAAACTATGGAATCCTGAGTAATGATCTATAATGGGATTATGAACCCTCCTGGTTTGTTTGAGAAAAGTTTTTACCCATCCGCTCTGTTCATGCAATCTGTCAATTATTGTTATATTGGGGACTACGGCTCCTAATGGGCATGCTCCTTGCCAATTGGGAGGTAGTACTTTTCGAGCACATGTTTCGCATAACCAATACCAACAGCTTCCTTCTGGGACTTGGAGGCCAAAGTGATTTGATGTGTCCGTATGACTTAGTGCGGGCCTCCAATATGATCTGGTCCTGGTACATCCTGGGAAACATCCTACAAAACTTTTGTCATTTCGTCTAGCAGTATAATCATCACACCCATCTTCTCCAGACTTAAGGGTGTAGGAGCTTAGAGAGTCATTACCTGGCCCATATAAGCATACAGTGGAATTCAAGTTATCTTTTGTGATGGTAACTTGTAACCTTCCTTCTTGTCTTTTTCCAGAGAGGCTTGGCCACCATGCATTGTCTGGATGTCCTTTACCATATTGTGGATTGTTAAATAATGATACATTTATTGGCAGTGGCACTCCTATCAAGGGTAGGACTTAGCTTTGTCTGGAGGCTGGCATTTGGGTAGAAATCCAACCATCACTTTTGTGGAGTATTCGAGCTATATTCTGTGTTAAGATTAAACGGAGGTTCTGATCCCAAGATGGTATCTGGCACACTTGACTCATTGCTACCGTAATTGTTACAAACAAATCATAAAAATCAGTCATAACTTTTTCAATTTCTGTTTAAGGGGAGACTCTTGTTCACCTGTCCATGAGGTTGGAGCCCTTTTAATCTTGGAATAATGAATCTACGAGCCTTTCCCTTGGACCTTGACAGCTGTATACGTAGTCAGGAGCAATTGGAATGGCCCCTTCCACTTCTCAATTAGTGGCTCCAAATTCCACAACTTGATGTAGACCTAGTTTCCAGGTTGAAATGGATGGGCTGGTGTATCCAGTTCCAAGGGCCTGCTTGTCGTCAAGTACTTGTGCAATTCCTGTAAAGTCTTTCCCAAGGACATTAAGTAATTTTTCAAGTCCATTTCCCCTTTAATGTGAATTGTTCCTGGTATATGTGGGGCCTTCCATAAAGTAACTTGTAAGGGCTCAAGCTGTTTTTACCACGAGGTTGTATTCTAATTCTTAACAGCGCTAAAGGTAGCGCTTGTATCCAAGTCATTGATGCTTCCTGACATATTTTCCCAATCTGCAGTTTAAGTGTATAGTTCATTCTTTCTACTTTTCCACTTCATTGTGGCCTATAAGGGGTACGGAGATCTCATGTTACGGCTAAGTTTTTACTCAACTGTTTTATAACTGCAGCAACAAAATGTGGTCCTCTGTCTGAGGACATTCCTAAAGGAACACCGAACCTTGGGATAATTTCTTTTAACAAGATTTTAGTTACTTCTCTAGCTCTGTTGGTGTGACAGGGAAAAGCCTCTGGCCATCCAGTAAAAGCATCAACTAGAAGAAGAATGTATCTATATCCCTCTTTTCTAGGCAGTTCTGTAAAATCAATTTGCCAATAGTCTCCTTGGGAATTTCCTCCTTTCGTAACCCCCAAAATTATTTTATTACTGGTATTTGGGTTATTTTTACAACAAATTTCACATTTTTCCATGATAGATCGGATAATTTCTGTCATTGCTCAGCTTATAACTATCTTTTGAAGATGTTTTACTAAATTTTCAGTTCCCCAATGTTCTTTATTATGTTCTCGTTTAGCAATTTCTCTCAATAATGAGGGTGGGATTATTATTTGCCCTGTGGGTGTGACAGCCCACCCATCTGTTTGTTCTTGTGCCTGTAAAGCCTTTATTAAGTTAGCATCTTTACTATCATATTTAGGTGGTGTTTCAGATTTTCTGGTAATAGTGCCACGATGCCTTTTTCCGCAGCCTCTTTGGCAGCTTTATCTGCCAATTGATTATCTATTTCTGGTGGGGTCTTTCCTGTTTGATGGGGTTTGCAATGCATCATTGCAACTGCTATCGGTTTTTGGATGCTCTGTAATAGTTCTTGTATTTGTGCAGCACGCTTGATTTCAGTTCCTTGTGCTGATAGTAGTCCTCTCTCTTTCCAGATGGCTCCATGGGCATGTACAACTCCAAAAGTATACTTAGAATCTGTCCAAATATTAACCTTTCTCCCTTCACTCAGTTCCAATGCTCGAGTTAATGCTATTAGTTCTGCCTTTCGGGCTGATGTTTTGGGAGATAAGGCTCATGCCTCTACTATGCCATCTAAGGTGGTCACTGCATATCCTGACAGTCTCTGCCCACTGCAAATCCCAGTCTGGATTTTCCAGTGGAAGGTCTTTAAGATCCAGACGGCTAGCATATGTTTCTTCTACTGTTTGTAAGCAACCATGTTTTGGTGGACTCTCCACTCAATCAGTGGAGAGGAACACTGCAGGATTTGTAACTGAAGTGGTCTTGAGAGAGATCGCTGTCATCTTGTTCTAGTAGTACTACTTGGTATTTCAGCAAACAGCTCAGGGACAAATAATGCCCCCCTAAAGTAAGTTTACAAGCCTCTTAAATTAATAATACTGTGGCTGCTACTGCTTTGAAGCAGCTGGGCCATCCCTGGTTCACATTGTCCAATTGTTTGGAAAAATATGCTATGGCTTTCTGTTGCCCCCCTAAAAACTGTGCCAGGACCCCTAGTGCCACTCCTCGTCACTCATAAGTGAAAAGTTAAAAAAATTTTGCCAGGTCTGGCAATCCCTGGGCAGGGGCTTTCATCAGAGTTTGTTTTAGTTGCTTAAACACAGCTCTGCTGTCATTTGTCCATTCAAGAGTCCCTTTTTGGGAGTCTTTTAGTAATTCATATAGACGTTTTACCAACAGTTCATAATTTACAATCCATAGGCGACACCACCCAGTCATGCCTAGAGATGCTCGCAGTTCTCTTGGCTCTGGGAGGCAGCAAATAGCTTCTTTACATTCAATTCTCAATTGTCTCTTCCCTTTTAGAATTTCAAAGCCCAGATAAATGACTGTTTCCTGGACGATTTGCACCTTTTCCTTTGATATTCAGTATCCGCTAGGTCCCCAAAAATTCAAGAGGCTTATGGTCAAAGAAAAACATTGTTCTCGAGTTTCTGCTGCATTAAGATGTCATCTACATATTGTAATACAGTTCCCTGTCCATTTTCTTTCCTCCAGATTTCCAATTCCTTTGCCAGCTGATTTCCAAAAATGGTTGGGCTGTTCTTGAAACCTTGTGGTAGAACAGTCCAGGTATATTGTGTCTTCATCCTGTTTCAGGATTTTCCCACTCAAAAGCAAAAAGCTCTTGACTTTCAGTATCCAAAAGAATGCAGAAAAAGGCATCTTTCAGATCTAAAACTATGAACCAGCTTTGTTCACTGGTGAGGGTAGTTAGTAACTGCAACTACTGGATATAGATCTTGTACTGTCTGATTGATCGCTCTAAGATCTTGGACCAAACGATAATCTTTTCCATTAGGTTTTTTTTACTGGTAAGATAGGTGTATTATATTTTGACTCACATTCTATTAGCAACTTATATTTCAAAAATCTTTGAACCATTGGTATCAATCCAATTCTCACTTCTAATTGTAAAGGGTATTGTTTAATTCTTACCGGTGACGATCCTGGTTTTAGATCAATTCTTACTGGTTCCACTCTCTTAGACCTTCCTGGAACTTCTCCTGCCCAAACAATGGGGATCACTGCATCTTCTGTTTCTCAAGGTATCTCGTCCCTTTTGGGATTTGTATCCTGTAACAACAAGGCTATGGCTTCGACATACTTAGATTCTGGGATTAAAATTTCAACTTCCCCATCCTTGAGTCTAATTTCAGCTTCTACCTTTTCAAGTAAATCTCTACCCAGTAAAGTTTTCAGAGAATTTGGCAAATATAAAAACTGGTGAGTAACCCATTGTTTTCCAAGTTTAAATTTCAGGGGTTTGAAAAATGGCCGGGCTTCAGGAGTTCCTGTCGCACCAATGACATTTATGCTTTTGTTACTTAAATTTCCTTCTAGTGTATTTAAGACCGAATACGTAGCCCCAGTGTTGACTAAAATTCTATTTCCTTATCTCCTGGCTTTGCTTTAACCAGAGGTTCTGCTGGGAGAGGTTGCTCCGGTCCCCGTCAATCCTCTCCCATTGTGAGTAAAGGAGTTGGAGAGGTATTTCGTTTCAAGAGGTACAATCAGTCTTCCAGTGTCCTTCCTTTTTACAGTAAGCACATTGATTTTCTCCCAGACGGGGACTAAGATTATGTGATGGCTTAAAGCCCCCCCTTCCCCGGTCTCTTCCGGGGTACAATCCTCTTCTTTGACCGCCCTCTAGTACTGCTATCAGCCTACTGTTTGTCGTTTCCTTTTGCCTTTACCTATTTCTCTACACAATCCATCTAGCAATTTGCTTAGGTCTCGAGTGTCATTTCCTTGTAGCTTCTGCAACTTTCTCCTTATGTCATCCAATGACTGCCATATAAATAAAGGAGCTAGTTGGTTCCTTCTTTCTTCCAAATTAAAGTCTATAGTTATATATTTACAAGCAGCTTCTTTCAATTTGTTCATAAAATCAGTAGGAGATTCTTTCTGACCCTGTTTAATTTCATATAATTTGGACCAATTAATAACTTAGATATGGTGTTTCGAATACCAAACAAAATCCACTTTTGATATTGATTAAAAAGCTGCCTCGATCTTGGTATATTTGGATCCCATTTTGGATCTACAGAAGGAAAATGGACCTCAACAGGTCACTGGTAAAGTTCCCAAAGCAACTTGAGCTTCCACTTGTGTTTTAGCTGTTTCATGAACTATTTCTTTTTCTGTGCTATCAAACAAAATTTGCATAATTGCTTCAATATCTTTCCAATCAGGATCTTGAGTTTTAAGCATCGTTTCAAAAGCACTAACTACCCTATCCGGATCATCCCTATAACTTCCAGCAGCCAATTTCCAGTTATTGAGATCAGTAACTGAAAACAGAACTTTTACAGTCACCGGTCCCTCATTTCCCACAGCTTGTCACAGGGGTGCCTGTATAACTTCCCCTTGCTTGCCTCTCATTCGCCCGGCTATTGGGCTAAAGCCCTCAGCCCCCAGGACCAACTCATCCCCTTGAGGGTGACATTTTTCACGATTTTCTCCATTCTCTTCCCCTGGGACATCATACCCAGTGTTTGAGGTTCCCAACCTTCGTTCAGTGGCTATTATTAAATCAATATCATCCTCTTTTTGCTCGGAAATTTTTGAAGACTGTTGCCCTATACTACAGGCAGAACAACACCTTTTCAAAGTTTTACCCTTCTCCTTTTCCAAAGCTAAAATGAGGTGTCCTGGTTTCAGCTGGGGTAAAGTTAATTGTCTTCCTAGTAGCTGGTATAGTGCTATGTTTTTGAGTTAGGTATGAGAAGAATATTGATAACACACTGATGTTTTCAGTTGTTGCTAAGTAGTGTTTAGTCTAAAGTCAAGGATTTTTCAGCTTCTGATGCCCAGCCAGCGAGAAAGCTGGAGGGACACAAGAAGTTGGGAGAGGACACAGCCAGGGCAGCTGACCCAAAGTGGCCAATGGGGTATTCCATGCTGTGTGACATCATGCCCAGTATATAAACTGGGGGGAGCAGGGGCAGGGATATCACCGCTCAGGGACTAGCTGGGCATCAATCGGGAGGTGGTGAGCAATTGCATTGTGCATCACTTGTATATTCTAATCCTTTTATTATTACTATTGTCATTTTATTAGTGTTATCATTATTAGTTTCCTCTTTTCTGTTCTAATAAATCATTCTTATCTCAACCCATGAGTTTTACTTCTTTTCCCTATTTTCTTGCCCATCCCACTGCGTGGGGGGGAAATGAGTGGGCAGCTGTGTGGTGCTTAGTTGTTGACTGGGGTTAAACCACAACACGAAGGGATCTCTAAGTGCAAGATTTATACCACATTCCTTTTGCCACTCCGGATGTCTCCTCAAAGTAAAGAACATATCCACATACAACACTTCATCCCACTTTCCTTCTGTCCTCAAGAATAACATTAATTGTAATAAGGTGTTATAATTTAACATACCATTCATAGGCCACTTTTCCCATTTGTCGAATTTATACAGTGGCCACCATTGATTGCAATACTTAATCAAATTTTCCCTTGTTGCGACCCCACCGGAGGTCCGGCAATCTGTTGCCAATGTTTCAAGACACACCCCAACGGTGACTTTTTCAGGATGCCTCACTTAGATGATCTCCCACCCATATTAAATATGAGTAGCAAGACGACTATGTATGATCCATGTAACCAGAAACAAATCCATAATTCCAATAGCCAAGTTCCGATAACCAAACCAAAAATCAGAGACCAAATCAAGACAGTTAGCCAAGTTGGAGACTTTTAACCCCTTTTACCAAACCAGAACCCGGGCTTATCAGAACAAATCCCATAGGTACCTTTCTAGCCCAACCCTGCATAGCTTAGGCTGCGTCTTATAGGCAGGCAACCAAAAAACCAACAGATAGAATGCCTTTAAACTTACCAGGGGTCTTACTTTGAGCTCTTTGGTCTGGGGATTGGAGCTTCTCCCTGAGAATCCCTCGGTGCCAGCTGGAGGTCCCGTAATCACACAGAACCATCGAGGTCTGGAAGCAGTGTCCCATCTGGGTCGCCAAAACCATTACCGAGAAAAAGCTGGTTGAAGAAACTCTCTAAGACTCGATTTTGGAGTTTTAGAAAGCAGGCATTCTTTATTGCAGTGCTGGATGCGCAGGGGATAGTTCCTCCTAGCGTGCATCCAGCACTGCAATAAGGAATGCCTGCTTTCTAAAACTCCAAAATCGAGTCTTAGAGAGTTTCTTCAACTGGCTTTTTCACAGTAACAACCTTGGAGAAGTTGGTGAAGGGCTGTCTCCCGTGGGAGGGACCCCACGGCAGAGCAGGGGCCGAGCGCGGAGTCCTCCTCCCCCTGAGGAGGAAGGAGCGGCAGAGACAAGGGGTGAGGAGCCGACCCCAGCCCCCGTCCCCTGTTCCCCAGGGAGAGAGAACAGGGAGTGGGGTGAGGCGGGAGGGCGGGAGGGCTGGGGGGGAAGCTGTTCTCAGGTTGGGTTTTACTTGTCAGTATCCTTGGTTTGATTTGATTGATAGTCAATTAAATTGATTTTGTTTCTTCCCCAAGCTGAGCCTGTCTTTTGCCCGTGACTGTAAGTGGGGAGTGATCCCTCCCTGTCCTTGTCTCAACCAACCCGCGAGCCTGCCTTTATATTTTCTCCTCATCCCACAGGGGCTGGAGGGGAGGAGTGAGCGAGCGGCTTCGTGGTGCTTTGTTACCAGTTGGGCTGAAACCACGACAAGAGGTTACAATTCAGACACTATCCCTCAGACTGCAAAATTCTGCAATAAGGCGGATCTTCAGTTTAACTAGCAAACTATTTCTGAATTAGAGATATCTTCAAAATTGAATGTATGGTTCATTTTTTATTTATTAGGCAGTTCTCCTCGCAGAAAATGGGCCAGGGTTTGGGCCTCTGCTGGGTGAGATGCTTTATGATATTCAGTTCAGACACTTAAATTACATGCTTTTCCCCTTGGTTTTGTAAAATGGCATTTCCTGTGTGCTACTCAGATGATCTCAATGGGCATCTCATTCCCATGCTTCCCCTTGCCTTATTCTGTGCCTGCACAGAGTCTGTTTGACTTCTGTTCAGAGCCTGTGTTTGGGATATTTGTTGTTACCAGCTAGAGTAAGCAGCCTGTATTGGAGGGCAGTGCAGCTCATATTTGTGTATAAGGTAGAATTATCTAGCAACAGTATTTTCGTGCTGAATGCTTCATTACACCCATTCCATTGTCTTTTATGCTGCTAAATTCTCTGATCATGTATGTAAATCCCACCTTCAGGCATGGTCTTTAAAATTACATTAATAATCCAGCTTACCACTTAGCACAAAAATTCTTGCCTGGAAGTACTTTCCTTAATCATTTAAAGCAGAGATCTTTTTTTTTTTAAAGGAGAAGTCTCAGAATAATATTAATTATAATGCATACATACGCACACATGCACACAGTGGAATTGCAATGTGTAAATAGAAACAAATACACAAGATCAAAGACTAAAAAATATGGATCTGTACATATAAAAGGACAGCTGGCAGCCAAATCTGGAGCAGACTTGCCGCATCCTTGTGATACCAAGCTGTCAGTCCTGTAGAGAGGAACCTATGAACCTGAGAAGCTGCAGTATTAAACTTAAAACTTTCCGATACATCTTGCTGAGGATGACACTAACGTTCTGTTGAATTCTGAGGCACTTATCTCCATTTTAGCCCTTTTTTGGTTCTGTGCCAGGAGGCGGCAGTCACTAAGCACCTGATAAAAATCTGTGAGCAGATTACCAGTTCCTTGGGCACTGATGTGTTCCCCACCTCTTCTGCTTTCACAGCCAGATGCAACCTCAGCGAGAGTGTAATCCTTCCTCTGCTTCGCTGGCTTGTGCTGACAGGTTTGCTGTGTATGAGGCTGTCCTCAGTTTTTCTGGTCTCTATTCCTTCCAGAATGGCACGCTCTCTGAATGAGTGGCTGTGGCAGCATGAGTTATGGCTGCCCCCAGGAATCACCTGGCAGGACATGCAAGAGTCTGAAGACATCCATTACCCTCAGCCTCGTGATCTCCTGCTCAGTATCCCTTTTGCTTTAATCTTGGTTGTCATTCGATGTGCCTTTGAAAGGTAGGCTATTTAGTAGTGTTTGGGGGTTTTTAGGGATAATGCTGGGAGTTTGGGTCCAAAAGGTGGCTTTATTGTCTATGCCGATGTATAACTGCAGAGGTCCACAGAAACTCCAGGTCTTAAAGTCTGCTGAGGTACATTTTCCAGCCCTATGTACTGGCTAAAGAAGTGTGTTGAATATAGAACATAAACCCTACCCTTAAGGTCTAATTATAAGCAATGTGACTTCTTACACTTAAAACAGGTAGGCCCTAGATGAGGTTTATGCTTGTGTTTTAGAAGGCAGACTTGCTATTTTGCATTCTGTTGCACATTACTTGCTGTTTCTGGGTTGAGTGCAGCAGAAATCGTGTTTAGACTACCCAAATACAGTTAAGCCTCCTTTCTCTTGGGTAATGGGGTCTGGGGTATCGCACCTGACAGATGAGCCTGAATAAGATGCATTAGATGAGGGTGAGTCATCTGACCTCAGAATCAGCACCACGTAGCCACATGAACGTGTGCATGTCACTGACCACTGCTCAGGGTTCACAAGTGTCATTTCCTTGGGACTGCCATGTAGAGACATTTGTAGCTACTTCCTCTGGGTTGAAGCCTGCTACAGACCCTTCCAGTTGCTGGGCTGCTAGAATTTCTCCTCTTCTCCTTCTGCTACCAGACCTGCTTTTGTTGCTGCTTTTTGCGGACTCTGCAATATCATCTTCCAGGGTTGGCACAAGAAGTTACTCTGGCTCTAGGATCTTTCTGACCAGAGCCATTTGAGTGTTTTCCACATTATGCTTCAGCACAGAACATTTGGGGGTTATGACAAAGGCATAGCTAGAAATCCTGCAGAGTTCATTGACTTTGAGTTTCATAAACGCCCTGAGCTGGTGCTGTTGCTTTATGCAGTTTAGTCAGATGAGTGTGCCGTAGGTAACCATTAAAAAACAAGTGATTCGCATTTCTTCCTTGCTGATCTGCAAGACATGGCTGGATACAGTACTCCTTCAGGCAGGCACTGTCAGTCAGTGACTTGGACACATTTGCAATGTGAAGCTGGAGATTAGCCCCCATGTCCTGCATTTACTAGAACTGTCCAATTCCAGGCTCCCCAGTACAAGACATGAACAGAAAGAAGAAGGAGCCAAACTCTTCTCAGTGGACCCTAGTGACAGGACAAGAGGCAATGGGCACAAAGGGAAACGCGTGATACTCCATCTGAATCTAAGAAAATGTTTTTTTTACTGTGAGGGCAGTCAAACATTGGAACGGGTTCCCCCGAGGGGGAATGGAGTCTCCGTCTGTGGAGATACTCAAAACCCAGCTGGAGACAGCCTTCCACGGCCTGCTGTAGCTGACCCCGCTTGAGCAGCCAAGGTGGGCTGGATGATCTCCAGAGGTCCCTTTCAGCATCGATTCTGTGCTGCTGTGACTCTGTCCCTTTATCCCCCTTTCTCCTGCCACACAGCTCCTAGTCAATCTAAATATCTTTTCCATCTGCTTTAAGATGCTGATGGCCAGGTTAAAAAGATTTTTTGCTTTCCCATCCAAGTGCTGCCTCAGCTGGGAGAGTTTCCCCAGGCCTGGTCCTACTCATTAATGTTAAAGCTGTTTTGATTCACAAACTTCATTAAATAAAAGCTTCTTGTCACACCCTTAAAAAAAGATAATATCACAAGCCCATTTTATAGGTCCAGGAAACCTATAATCATACCGCTATCTTACCTATGCCAATTACAAGGCAGTGTTCTGAGCTGTGTTATTGTTTGTCCTAACTCTCTGCAGTCATTTATTTCAGCATGACATTTTCTCATTCTCAATCACTCAGTTCATCCTGGAGAAGAAAGCTTCCCCTAGTGAATGGGAGGTATGAATCAAGTGCTCTGTTGCTCCGTTACCTTGTGTGTACATGGGCACTAGCCCTGTTCAAAATAATCTGCACAAAGTTTGAGAATTGGAGACTGAAAGCATGCGTGTGTTATTTCTCACTCTCCGTGTAGATGGCCTTGACTTTGTAGCTTCTTACCTCTGGTCTGTGGGTCAAAATGAGTGTATGTAACTAGTATACAAGTTTGGGTTTGGTGGCTTTAGCTTGGCCTCTGGCAATTTATTCCGCCCTCACCTATTACTTGCAGCTGTGCATCAGGTGCAAAGCATTTTTTTCCTCTAGATATGCTCTGTGTTCCTCGTGGTACCTGCTCTGGGATTTCAGAAATGCTGTAATGTGTTCACATCATTTACCTGTGTCAGAACTCCAGGAAAATACTAAGAGGTGGGAGAAGCCCAGAGGATTTTTTGCAATCCCTCATTCAGCAACTGCATCAGCCACTGTGCTTAGCCGATGGTTCCATCTTCTTGGTTTGGAGATTAAACCTGGGAAAGACCCTGCCTCCTCCAGCATGGATTTTCCTGTCCTTGGCACCTGCTGGCTGAACTGGGAAAAACTGAGACAGCGACATCTTTTTAACAGCCAGTTATTCTGTGGATTAGGTGCTGGCTGTGGGAAGAGGACATGCAGTAGCCGGGTGGGGCCTGGGAGAGCTGAGGAGGTTGTGGGTGCAGCCCTGGGGGAGAAGAAACAGCTCACACTTCGAAGAAGCCACTCTTCTGTGAGCCAGTTCGCTCTGGGGAAGGTAGGAAAATGGGGCATTTAGTGCTGGAGAGCAGAAAGCTTGTTATCACTGCAGCGCTCCTAGTCTTTGCCACACTACTGAAGCAGGTGCTGGGGGAGGTAGGTAATGATGTCCTGACAAAAGAGACAACCCAGAAGCTGGGAACCTCTCCCCTTCCTTTGATGTTTCCAGACTGTGCTTGTGAGTAGGAGATATGTCCTGCACCCATAACTTGGAGCCTGATTTTAAGCATCTCTGTACCTTAGCAGAACTTTTCCCTGGGCATATGCCTGCAAGCAGGGATGTTGGCTTCTCTTCTAGTTCTATAATGTTGAAGACTCTTTTCCATAAAAATCAAATTCTTGGAGTTTTATGATTCTGAAGGAATCACAGCTTCTATTGCAAAGTGTTTCTTGCCTGTATGGTTAGGAAAATGTGGAAGCTTGAAGTGCTTTGAGGGATAGTAAAGCAGAAAGTTGAAAACCGGCATTGACATACAGTAATTGTCTGATTTTGGACTTGACTGTGATTTTTGGATGTTTGGGAAATGAAAACCAATGTCTGTGAATTTGAATCCACATAGTTCCCAAATTGCACTAGAGGAGGATTTGATCTGTGAGAAGACTGCATACAGATGAGGGTTTTCAGGGCACCAGGTTCAGTGTCTGCCAGGAGACACTCTCATTGCAAGGAAGGCAAACTGCACCCTGGGCTACATTAGGAGGAGGACAGACAGCAAGTTTAGGGGTTATTACCCCTAAAGTCTGTTTGAAGAACATTTCTACTAAGCTGTAGCAGTTTGATTTACCCAAGGCCGGTGCTCTCATGTAGTGCTGGAGAAATACCATCATTTGTCTCCCTCGAGCAGGACAGCAGGGACTTGCTTTCTGTTGTGTGTCTGCTACTCTGTCTTTGGGCTGTGTCTGTGTACACCTATTGAATAAAATGTCACGAGCGAGAAAATCTTAGAATTGCAGAATGGTTTGAGTTGGAAGGGACCTTTAACAATCATCTAGTTCCAACCCCTCTGCTGTGAGCAGGGACACCTTCCACTAGACCAGGTTGCTCAAAGCCCCATCCAACATGACCTTGAACACTTCCAGGGATGGGGGATCTACAACTTCTCTGGGCAACCTGTCCCAGTGTCTCACCACCCTTATTGTAAAAAATTCTTCCTTATGTCCAATCTAAATCTACCTTCTTTCAGTTCAAAACCATTGCACCTTATCCTGTCACTGCAGGCCCTGGTAAAAAGTCTCTCTCAGTCTTTCTTGTAAGCCCCCTTTATATATTGAAAGGCTGCAATAAGGTCTCCCTGGAGCCTTCTCTTCTCCAGGCTGAACAACCTCAACCCTCTCAGCCTTTCTCCATAGGAGAGGTGTTCCAGCCCTTGGATCATTTCTGTGGCCTCCTCTGGACCCGCTCTACCAGGTCCATGTCTTTCTTGTACTGGGGGCCCCAGAGGTGGAGGCAATGATCCTGGTGGGGTCTCACCAGAGCAGAGTAGAGGGGCGAATCACCTCCCTCGACCTGCTGGCCATGCTTCTTTTGATGCAGCCCAGGATACAATTGGCTTTCTGGGTTGCCGGATTATTAACAGGATAATAATCAGGATTATTGACAAGAAAAATAATGCAATTTTATTTCACCTTGTTTGGGTTGGTTGTTTGGGGTTTTTTTCCTCACATGTAAGTAATGCAGAAATTTCCATCGTCATAGCAGTGCGGAAGATGTAGAGACATAATGACAGGAAGTTTTGATGGGAGATAAGGGAACATATCTAATGTCTTAAATCGGAGCTATTTTTAATAGACTCCCAGTTTAGTCAGAAAGATTAGGTCTCTTCTTAGGAGAGTTGCAACAGTATGTGAGCCATGCATTGCGCATTAAAAGAAAGGAAAACTTTTGATCTGCAGGGAACAAATACTTGAACTCAGGACCAGAGGAAAGACAGAAGAGGGCACCCTTTTCAAGTACTTTATTTTGAAATGTATCTTTCTGAAATTCATTTTGCACAGAGACTTTTGTTGTTGGTCAATAATCAGGAGGTATCTGAAAATAGCTTCCTGTTAGGTCCTATAGGCAGGCTGTAGTATTTAATTAAAAACTGGGAACTGACTTGACTCAGTTTCGACAGTAGCACTGTAGTAACTTGAGATCTTGTGTCAAATGGAACAGTCAGTTTAACTGATTGTGAAGCGTTCTCCTGTAAGCAAGAGAAGGTAGAGACTATTCCAGGAGCACAGGGATAGCCCTCTGCCAAAGGAAAGCATGAGGTTAAAAAAGATTGTGTGGTGCAAAGAGTAGAAATTCTGGTTGCTGCTGTCAGTGGTTCTGCATTTCTTAGTACTAGAAGATATTTGCAGAGTGGCACCCTTATAAATTCAAAAACATTTGTGGGGAAAAAACCCCCACCCCCAAAACCCCCCAAAGTTAAATTATTTCTTGTATCTCATGCTGACTCTGAAAGCCTCTACAGAAGGAGTCTAGCCCACTCTTGCAAGGTGGAAGAGTATCAGTGATGATGAATCTGTGATGTTGAAATCAGTACAAGCATCATCTTCTTAGGGTTGTGCTTGGAACAAGATTTAACTGAAAACTGAGTCAGAGCATACATCCAACATGTATGAATGTCCCTTAGGAAGAATTTCAGGCCGTGATTTCCCAATGATGTTCATAAAAGTAGGATTGGTCCCATAATTCATGGTTAAACTCAAAACCTCAACAATAAAGTAATTGTAACTTTGGTTAATTACACCATCTTCATTAACTGCAACTGGGTTTTTTCTGTTATAGTGAGATTTTATGCCATAACCATGACAAACCAGCAGGAAGGAGAGAGAAAATAGGTGGGGGGGATTGACCCTGGCTGGACGCCAGGTGCCCACCAAAGCCATTCTATCGCCCCCCCCCCCCCCGCCCCTCAGCTGGACAGGGGAGAGAAAATATAACAAAGGGCTCATGGGTCAAGATAAGGATGGGAGAGATCACTCACCAATTACCGTCATGGGCAAAACAGACTCAACTTGGGGAAAATTAACTCAGTTTATTACCAATCAACCAGAGTAGGGTAATGAGAAATGAAACCAAATCTCAGAACACCTTCCCTCCACCCCTCCCTTCTTCCCAGGCACAACTTCACTCCCGGATTCTCTACCAACCCCCCCAGCGGCGCAGGGGGACGGGGAATGGGGTTTACGGTCAGTTCATCACACGTTATCTCTGCTGCTTCATTGTCTTCAGGGTCAGGACTCATCACACTCTTCCCCTGCTCCAGCATGGGGTCCCTCCCACGGGAGACAGTCCTCCACAGGAGACAGTCCTCCACGAACTTCTCCAACGTGGGTCCTTCCCACGGGCCGCAGTTCTTCATGAACTGCTCCAGCATGGGTCCCTTCCACGGTGTGCCGTCCTTCAGGAGCACACTGCTCCAGCGTGGGTCCCCCACGGGGTCACAAGTCCTGCCAGAAAACCTGCCCGTGGGCTCCTTTCTCCACAGATCCACAGGTCCTGCCAGGAGCCTGCTCCAGCGCAGGCTTCCCATGGGGTCACAGCCTCCTTCAGACACTGACCTGCTCTGGCACGGGGTCCTCCATGGGCTGCAGGTGGATATCTACTCCACCTCCCTGGGCTGCAGGGGGACAGCCTGCCTCACCATGGTCTTCCCCACGGGCTGCAGGGGAATCTCTGCTCGGGCGCCTGGAGCATCTCCTCCCCCTCCTTCTTCACTGACCTTGGTGTCTGCAGGGTTGTTTCTCTTACGTGTTCTCACTCCTCTCTCCGGCTGCCATTTCTGTGTGTCCTGGAACTTTTTTCCCTTCTTAAAAATGTTATCACAGAGGCGTTACCACTATCGCTGATTGGCTCGGCCTTGGCTGGCGGCAGGTCCGTATTAGAGCCGGCTGGTATTGGCTCTGTTGAACACAGGGGAAGCTTCCAGCAGCTTCTCACAGAAGCCACCCCTGTAACCCACCCGCACCCCTGCTACCAAAACCTTGCCACACAAACCCAATACAACAAGGATCAAACAAAGTTAAGAAATCAGTCAGGATACTTGAAATTGTTTTTCAATTAAAAACTTGTTGGCAAGCTGCCCTGACAGCTGGCAGAAACATTCTCTTTCCTTTTAATGTGTCTCTAAATTTTCAGACCTTTCAGTTCCTGATGTGGACTGATAAGAAGCTGCAATAGGGTTCTTCTTCAACAACAGAACTTGATTAGATCTTCGTCTTTGGAGGAGTTTGTATCGAATGACTTTTTTACATTTGAAAAAGAAAGATCAGGCCCACTTCAAGGAACCGCTTAACATAAGAACCAAGACCTAGTGCAGAGCTTAGGGTAAATGTTTTCTCAATTTTGGTATAGTTACGGATATCATTGAAATACTGTGTCATTGTTCTTAGCACAGGACCTGCCGGTCCAATGTCATTGTTAACCCCTTTGATATTAACCAAATTATAAGATATTATTGAAATATTTCTTAAGAGCAATCAGAGCTAAAACCCAAAATTCCCAGTGATAGCTATATTCTTCTGCCATGCAGCAGTCTGCTGGTTGCATCAATGCCAGGGTGCTGCTGAATTTCACTGAAACTAATCAGTGCTTACATGTAGCTTTTGTGGTAACTGTGTGTCTTGTTGGAAAGTAGCTAGCCAGCACACTTACCCCTGGCCCTTCTCTTATGGCAGAAACATATCTTTTTTATTTGTCTTGGTACATCTTTGAATGTTCCTGTAGCCAGTGATGCCAAAGGAATTTCCCAGAGATGATGAAAAAGGACAACTGATCCACGACTGGTGGGCTGGCTGTCCATTTGACCAGTCACCAGTGGTGTTCCTTAGGACTCAGTTCTAGAGCCAGTTCTGTTCAATATATTTATCAATGATCTGGATGCAGGAGTTGAATGCACCATTAGCAAGCTTGCTGGTGATACCAAATGGGAAGTGCTGTTGACTCTCTTGAGGGACAAGAGGCCTGGCAGAGGGATCTAGATAGATTGGAGCATTGGGCAATGATTAATGGGATGAAATTTAACAAGTCCAAATGCCGGATCCTGCATCTAGGACAGAATAACGCAGGGCACAAGTATAAATTGGGAGACGAGTGGCTGCAGAGCAGCCCTGCAGAAGGGATCTAGGGGTGCTGGTCAACAGCAGGCTCAATAGGAGCTAGCAGTGTGCCCTGGCAGCCAAGAGGGCAAACCACATCCTGGGGGGCATCAAACACAGCATAACCAGCTGGTCAAGAGAGGAGATTATGCCCCTGTATTCAGCATTGGTGCTGCCTCACCTCAAGTACTGTGTGCAGTACTCTGGGCCTCACCATGTAAGAAGGATGTGTAGGTACTCAAACATGTCCAGAGGAGGGCAACAAAACTGGTGAAAGGTCTGGAAGGCATGTCCTATGAGGAGCAGCTGAGGACACTGGGTTTGTCTAGTTTGGAGAAAAGGAGGCTGAGGGGTGACCTCATTGCTCTCTGCAGCTTTCTGAGAAGGGGAAGTGGAGAAGGAAGTGGTTATCTCTTCTCCTTGGGATCCAGGGACAGGACATTGGGGAATGGTTCAAAGCTGCACCAGGGGAGATTTAGACTGGACATTAGGAAGCATTTCTTTACCAAGAGGGTGGTCAAACACTGGAACAGGCTTCCTAGAGCAGTGGTTGGTGCTCCAAGCCTGTCAGTGTTTAAAAGGCATTTGGACAATGCCCGTATCAACATGGCAGTTGGTACCTTCCAGCTGAAATTATTCTGTTCTTTTTTCTTTCCTTTTCTTTCCTTTTCTTTTCTATTCATTTAAAGACTTTCAGAAAGGATTGATAATTATCCTGGCGTTATAATAGCTTGATTTCTACTGGCTTTGCATCTCTTTACATTATTTTTGTATCAATGACTTTTGAGGTATTATTTCTACGTGAATTTTTTACAAGATTTTGTAGTCTCATACTTGATGATAAGGCTTTGCAAGTTTAAATGGGATTGCAGTTCTCAAGGGGAGGCTTGTTAGAAAAGAAAGAGTTTATGTGGTACTATCTTAACTAGAGTATTCACTTCATCTGCATCTTGCAGGAACCTCCAGAGTCTGACATACTCAAGCCTCACTCTTGCCAATTCATGAGCGTGATGCATGACAGGATTACCTCTTTGATGATGAATCTTCTCAAAAGAAGAGAGGATTTATGCTGACTCTGATGGCAGATCAGCAAGGGCAGTAAACCGGCAAGAGCAGACCTTGGATACAATGCAAGGTCAGTGTCTTGCAACACTGGATTGTGGTAGTTGGATAAAAAGGAGTGGGTGTGTATGCATGTGTGTGTAGGTGTCCTCACCACTTGTGTTAAATAGCAAATAAAAGTGTTCATTAACATAGCTGTAAGTCCAGCAACCAGAACAGTAAGAGCTGATGCTAACGGCAGAGATGCCATGCTCTTTAATGCATGGCATAAACTCACAGTGCTGTGTAAGAAAGTACAATTGGTAATGAAACAGCAGCGACTTTCCAGATCCTAATGTCACTTATATTCTTTCTGATGTCTTTCCATTATCTCAATTGCTGCCAAAGTTGAGGTATGAAGAGAAAATTTCCCATAAACAAACATGATTATCCAGGAATTTGGAGGCAACTGGGCACGCAAAAGATGCTTCCTACCTCTTCCATACTTGTGTCTTATTTCCTTTCTGTGCTTTGGGAATGAGAATATTCATGCCTGAAGTTCTCCAAGCATGTACTCAACCCCAAAGCAGGTGGAAAGCTGGACAAGACAGCCTTGTAGCTAGGAACACATGGGCACAAGCAAGCATAGGGAAGGTCCAGCCCCCGCTAGACTTTCACTGGGGGATTTAGGGTGTTACAAGAGCCCTCAACACTGTGTAGGTTTTGTTCCATGAGGAAGGCAAAATTGACATCTGCCACCAGCGTGGGCCAGCCATACCAGCAGCAGCACACCCTTGTACTTGCTCTCTGGGACTGTCAGTCAGGCTGGAAAGTACAGTAATCCAATGCTTGCTTTGTATTGAGGGGCCAAAGTAGGGGAATGTGGGACTTGCCTATTAGGGAAGTGCACTGAAGCTGTGTCTGCAGCACTGACAGTGGTTGTGGAGCTCGCCACAGTGCTAAGGGATCACTTACCTGCAGGGTGGCTGTTGCACAGTATTGAAGGAGCTACTTTTTGGCATGTTCCAGTACTTTTTGGTTGCTGAAGGAGCTGGTCCTGGTCATTCCTACAGCCCTTCTCTTGCTAAATAAAAAATTCAGGTAAGAGAAGAGCCTTGGGATCCTTCTAGGGCTGAGCACCAGGTATTTACAAGCTAGTTACCAAGGGTGAGATTTTTCAGATCATTTTGAGATTATTTCCCCTGTGAGTTTTTAATTTGAAAAGCATCTAGATCTTCTCAGATCAATCTGAAAAGAATAAGGCTGAGTGCCTGAGGGTTTGTGCGGTGGCAGCAGGGCTTGTACAGCTCCTGGAGCGCTGCACTCTGTGGCAGCATAGCTCAGCAGAGGGGCACTCTGCTGCAGTCTCTCAGGGCACTGGGGGAGGAGCATGTCTGTGTCTCATCTTCATTGAACATTGGGATGAAGATTCAACCGCATTTTAAGAGGTCTTGAGAATCTCAGAAGACATCCTTACTTAGAGACAATAATGAACACAGCTGTTTTAACGTGGCTGGCTGAAGCAAAAAGGGAACATACTTAGGCTAGTTTCCAGTATCCTCTCAAGTCACCCTGCTCCAATGCTGCTGGAAGTGTAACTTCCACCCATCCTTGTCGCTGTAGCTACATGTAACAGCACAAGGAGATGATGTAGTGAGAAAGGGTAGAGGCTGCCAGCAATTCCACAGCCTGGTGTCAGACCTGCTTGTTGGTGCCCCAGGCTAAAGGATGCAGTTAAATGCTGGCAGCAAGTCCAACACAGAGCACACATGAGACAGGGGCATATTGAAAGATGTGTTGCTACCAGTATCTTCACTGGAGCATGTAAGGAAACAGACAAAGGATTTTTCCAAGGATATTGCAAAAATATAGAAGGATTACATGAGCATGCAATATAAACATTTTGTTACCATATTTACCCAGATTACCCAATAATATCCAAAGTGTTACTTTGTAAATGGTATTTGTTTACACTCGCATACTGAAGTAGCAGCAGAGGATTGCAGCATTACTGTAGGTACTGAAGGAGGGTATTGTTTCCTATATTATTGGGAAAGAAGCCAGAATCGCTTCCTTCCCTCCTCCCCTCTGCAGAGTTCCTAGAGATTTGAGCCCTCTATACTGCTAACATTGAACAAAATCATTGTATTAGAAGGAGGGGGTTTGTGTTCTAACTTCAGGAGAAAAACCTTTTTACCATCAGACTACTACACAAAGCAGAAGTAGGAGGAAGAGAAGTGGAAAACAGAAAAGCTACGTCAAAAGAGTGCTATGAGAAAGAGTTTAACAGCAAGGGATGAGGAAAGTCAAATAGTCTGAGAACCATAATGTAAAATGAGTGTGGGAGTCTAGCAGCATTGGAATGAGAAGCAGCTATGGACAGAGAGTGTGAGTGGGAGAAAAGATCAGATGGAAAGTCTCCCTGAAAGACACTGAGACAGGGAACCAAAGAAACCTTAGCAGATATAGTAGATATATGAATGTGGATAAGAATTGTTTAATAATTATCTAGCTTATAATGAAGTTAAAGAAGTTTCAATAGAGGTAGACATGGCCCAAGGGGATGAGAAGTGATGTTTAACACTTGCATTGTTGAGGCTGGCTGGGACAGGAGATAGTCCCTGATAAGAAGCAGCAGTAGCTCCAAGAACCAGCCAAGACCGACCTTGTGATTTGGACAAATGCCAAGGGACAACTGAGTCTGCGCAGGGACAGAAGGTTAAGAGTTCACCGTGAAGAAGACATACAGCCTTCATCTTCACGACCACCAGACGACCACCATAAGGAGGCACTGCGCAAGCGCAGTTGAGAGGAGACTATGGAAATGACTTCCTAGAGCTAATTTTAATATGAAGCGGGGATAGGTAATGCCTATATATAGGTGTATTGCAAAACTCTATGTATATGTAACACTTGACTGTATAAATTTAAAGTGAACTGCCAAATCAGGCACACACGACTTTGGTGGGACTAACCCCAGTGCTGCCCAGTGCTGAATGAACATACCTCCTTTACAATCTCACTGATTGTGGAGTCTGTTTTCCGCACGTCAACAAGCTTGGCCCCCTTGGTTGTTTCCCTCTTCACTGAGGGTGGGTGAAGGCTTAGGATGATGTTCTGTCTGTTGGTTAAAAGAAGTTACAGTTTTTGTTTCCTAGTAGAGGCTTATCTTTAAAATAGGAATTAATTGGCTAAAATAGAGTGAGCAAGGCTAGTACAAAGGACTGATGACAGCAATATTTGTCCTTTTAGCATTTCATAGGATATTTTAGCTGTATCAGCAACTTCTAGTCAGCTATCTTTGGTTAGGTATTTTGGAATCTTATCCTAGCATAGCCTAGCTGTGAGAGAGACAGTTCACTGTACCCATAAAACACACACTTGTGAGTTTTACTGTACTGGAACACACATTTTGCTTCCTCTGTGCAATTACTTTGTGCTACTTGTCACCGAAAGGGTTCTGGTCATAAACATGATTTGGTAAGTATAACTCCATGTTCTTTGTAAATTTAATCATGTGTTTTGTGACATGATAATTTTAAGTCTCACTTCTAGTGGACACTTGTACCAATGTACTCTTTCCAAAGTTCCTCTGTTATGACTTATGCTCACAATGCTAAACTTTGGACATGGAAATCGTAGGAACTGAAATAACTGTGATGCAATGCAGGAATCCAAAAACTCTCAGGAAAGTGGCAAATGGACTCTTGGGAAAACATCTTTATTTCTTTCTTGCATATTTCTCTGCTAAGGGAGGAGGAGAGAGAAGCAGAAAGAAAGCAGGCTGAAATAGCAGAAGTTCTCCCCAGAATGTTGGTTCTCAGTCCACTTTTTTGAATGGAAGTCTCTTTAACCTTAGGCACAGATTAGCTCAGCAGTGTAGTCCTTGTCCAGTGTGGGAGACAGCATTGGCCCTGTTCTTGGTGGCTCTCCAGCATGGTCAAGCTGCTAGTGAATAGCATGTCTGGACCTTGCTGAGGATACTTACATCCTAACTTCATCAGTAAACAAAATGGTAGCACAATCCAAACTAGGAAATAAAGGTGATGAATAACTGAGACCCTGTCAAAGGTGATCTAATCTGGAATGGCTGTTGTGTTTGTCAGTAACATGGAACCTATCAAGCCTAGTGACATGTGCTTCTGGTATAAAGGCCTGAGCTTTTTGGAAGCTCAAGTATTAATGGAGTAGAATCCAAGAGGAGCATCAGATCTATTCAACAGCAATTAAACAGTTTTAAATGAGTAAGGTCACTCTGAAGTTTTCAGAATAAAATAGGGCAGAGAATGTTGATGTCTGGGAGAGGCTCAGCTAACCTTGGTGGTGCAAAGAATACAAAGGAATACTGGTGGTGCAAAGAATACAAAAAGGAATACCTTGGCCATATTTTGAGAATAATAGTTTCAGGTTCCCCAAAAGCATCATATTTTGGCAAGGCAGTCCCAAGGCAGAAGAAAGAAAAATCAGTAGCACGAGAATTGAATTGTATTAGTATTTACTCTTGGTTTTTCTCTTGCTATACCTCATTGATGAAAGAAGAGTTGGGCTTTTTGATAGCACATGGGAGCTTAACTTTTCATTTGAAGTTCAAACAAATCTTGCCCAGCTAGCAATTAAGTTTAAAACAAAGCTCTGTAGCCAAAAAAACCCTGGGCATGCTGTTAGAAACTGTTCTACCAGAAAATCTTCCAAATGTGTTATAATATTTTCTCACTCAGTAAAGCTTACAGTACTAACTAGATGATATTCTTATTAGATTTAAGCAATTGCATTGTTTGTATTTTCTGACCACTGGGAGGTGGGGGTTAGTCCTGAAGGTAGGCTGGACATTGTAGTTTATTCAAGCACTGAATTTGGGAGGCCCTGAATTATAATGAATCACCCCTAGGAAGAGATACCATCCACAGGATGTGCCGGTCCAGTGCACTGTACTGCCTCAGACAAGGTTAAATGAAGATGTGATTAGTATGGTGAGGTTTGCTGATGCTGATGATAAGGTTTGATGACCAAGTCCTACAAGTTGCATTCATTCTCTTTTGACCTTCTTCCTCAGTCTTTGGGATATTGAAGTGGAATTTAAAGTTTTATTTGTAGCAAAACATAGCCTGTATATGGAACATTTTTCCTTTTTCAGCTGTAATTTTCTCTTTTTTTTTTTTTCCACTTTCTCTTTCCTTCCCATTCCTTTTTGTCACTTTTCCTTTCTTGCTGGCACACAAAATTCCTCCAGTGACTTAATGAAGGGGTGCTATCTTACTAGGGCAGCAAAACACCCCTGCCAGGACACTACTGACTGGCATGCTGTAAGTCAGCCAACCTTTCAAGCTCCAGGTAGGTGTTTTCAAAATCAAGTGGAAATTTGTTTCCAAAAAAGAGGCAGAGTGTTGGTAGAAATGTAGTAGTAGGTACAATTTAATATCTCAGACCTTCAGCTCAGCTGAGAGTCAGTGGCTGCAGTAACGGGCTTACAAATGGAGATGAGATTCATGATGATTTATTGGTTGAAGAAAGGGAATTGAAATAAAGAAAAGCTTGGCAAGAGCCTCAAGAAATAATCAGATGTGAAGTCTAAACTGGGTACAGTTAGAAGTGTATTTTCATTATCTTGCAGAAAATTAAAAAGGCTCCCCCAACAGGTGTTCAGCCACACTTCACTCTTTACTGAAAAGTTTTACCAGGAGGCATTGTGACACCTGATTTCAGTACAGTTGTGGGGTTTTTGTGGTTTCCAACCCTTACTGCATCTGCACACTCTCAGCATGAGTTCAAGTCAGGCACAAGCCTTCAGTCAGCATATTTCCACTATACCAGAAAGTGTTGCACATATTATTATAAAGATAAATTGCAAGCTTGCTTAAAAAAAAAAGTTTCTGCCCAATTTGCCTTGTACTAGCAAGAAATGCAGTTGTGTGCTTCACCAAAAACTGGTCCTTTTGGAGCAGCATAGCTCCAAGTCCCTTTCTTTTCCTCCATTCTGTTAATTTAACACCTGAGGAAATGCTGATGGTGGCTTGCTGCCTCCCTTCTCCCAAGAAGATCTGCAGGAAGCTACTCCCTTCCTTACTGAGGCAGGGGTAAATGCAGAAATGCCAAGCAGGATTATGAACCCTGGCTTTATAGAAGAACAGCAAGGAAGAGATGAAGAAAGGTATAGGAAAGATCTGAATAAAAAAAACCTTTTCTCCACCTTCCTGGTGATTCAGAGAAATTGACTCAATAGTTTGATTAACTATTAAGTAGGTATTCTTTATTGGCAGCGCTGGATGCACGGGGGATCGCTCCACCTATCGTGCACACCGTCAGGTCTAATTGTGCAGGTTAAATACATGTTCTATATACATATTCACTAGATTTCTGAGAAATGTTATACATATTCATTAGTTTTCCGGGAAACTATTAGCATATGCAAATGTCCTTTACGTAGGCGCATTGAAGGTCTCTGGTGGTCTTCAGGAGTCCTCCGGTGGTCTTCCATAGTCTTCCTCACTTGTCCGCTATTTGACCCTTCTCAGGTGATTCTGCGCAGTATGGTCTTTTACATGTTTTAATACATCAGTGCTCGTTAGTGTTCTTATTATCTAAGTTCTCATTAGTGGTGTAAAAACCATATGGTTAGTTTAAGCTAAATTATCTACAAGGACGAGAACAAAGGCAGGAGTTCTTATCTTTTCTGGCCCTATCTATTCAAGCAAGGCCTCTACTTGAGCCTTCTCGACAAGATCTTAAATTTATCAAACATTTAATTAAGTTTTGTGATTGTTCATGGTTCCTTCTTGCTCATCACTCCCAAGTACCAGTCTCTGACAGGCTTAATCCTTGACGAGCACTAGTCTTTGGTATGTAAAGTTACAGAGAGACAATCATTAAGCAATTAGCAGTTCGTTCTCTATATCACTGGTTCCAGTGCTGTGTTCTCATCTCTCTCCACCCAGCAGTCAGTGTCTCCGATGTTTTGTGAAGCTGTTGTAAATGTGGTGTTTGTTTTGCTTTGCTCTCACAATGTTTCCAGCATCCGCTGCCCCACAACTGATACAGGATCTCCCTCAGAAGAGCTCTCCCGACCCACTGTGAAATTTCACTCTATTCTGGTGAATGGAACAGGAGACTTCTCTTGAGTATTTTAAGTGCCATTTGTAATCAGAGAAGTCAAAAAGTATTGACTCAGCTAGGCAAACGTGCTATAGAGGCAGTCTTTCCTAATGACAGATACAAAAATAAGGACGGCTTGCAGTGCTATGACCTTTCCAATCACACTACATTAACAATGCTAAATCTTCCATTTCATGATTGCGAGGTTGTCACAGAACCCTGCACTGTGAGGATGTTTTACTATATACTGACAGCATCTTACTGAGACAAGGGGAGTCAAAAGAATCTCAGTAGACATAATAAAGGGGGGTGAAAGATGATGTTTAGTGCTTACATTGTTGAAATTAGCTGAGGTAGAGACAGTCCTTGATAAGAAGAGCTGGTCCCAAGAACCAGCCAATGAGGTAAAGACAGTCCTTGATAAGAAGCAGGAGCAGGCCCCAAGAGCCAGCTAAGACTGGTCTTGCGGCTTGGGTGAATACCAAGAAATCACTGAGCCTGCGCAAGGAAAAAGGTTACTAGCGGTGACGAAGAGGAGTCATCTATCTTCATCTCTGCGACCACCAGACGACCACCATAAAGAGGCCCTGCGCAGGCGCAGTTGGGAGGGGACTATGGAAATGACCTCTTGGAGCAAATTTTAATATGAAGCGGGGATAGGTCATGCATATGTATAGGCGTATTGTGAATATGTAATACCTGACTGTATAAAGTTGAGGCGAACTGCTGAGTCGGGCGCGCACGACTTTGGTGGGACTACCCCCCGTGCCGCCCAGCGCTGAATGAACATACCTACTTTACAATCTCACTGATTGTGGAGTCTGTTTTCCGCACGTCATTACCTACCTCAATAATTGTGATAAAATTTCTTCTTGAAATGTTTTTGAAGAAAGCTATTCCTATTTTACCAATATGAAAACTAAGAGAAAGAGGTTAAATTACTTGCTCAGGGCAAAAATGTAACCAAGTTGCTGAATTCTAACATCTTTGCTGTCAGTTCTGTACTCAAAATTACAAGTATGCTCCTCTTTTTTAATTACATTATTTTATTGATTATTTCAAGGGCAGTGGGAATATTTTCCAGACATAAGCTTTTCTATAAGTATGTTCATCTGAAGAAAAGTGCTTAAAAGTCTTCGTCAATATTATGGTTTTAATAATATTTACATCTTTAATAATATGTCCAAAACTAAAACACTAACATTCACAGTACTGATATATTTGATTTGTATTTCTTTAAGATTCATGATGTATTAAAATATCCATATGCTGTACAGCTTTCCTAACAACCCAAACAAAGCTAGAGTCTTTCTGGCATCCCAGAATTGAACATTTAAATTGGACATTTAAATTTAGGTGATATCTTTTTACCTTAATCTGGATGTTTCTAGGATCCTTTCTGTAGTGTAGATAAAGTCCCCTGTCATCTCAGGTGAGTGTGTGAAGCCATATTTTGTTCATGTAGACAAATGCTTCGCAACCTGAAAATAAGGAATAACAGAAAATTTCAGAAGGGCATTTTTATTCTTCTTTTCAGCTCAAAATGGGAGTAATATTCAGTAAATAAGGTCTTTCACCATACACTGAACAGCAAAGATTAAAACTATTAGAGATACTTGTTCCGTAGGCATTGTCCATTCTGTGTACTGGATAAAATGGGGCCCTGTGGTAAAAAGTATGTGTGCAATAATGTAATTCAAGATTGTATCCTTCATAGCAAAAAAGAGACAAATTTAGATGACACAAGCAACCTTTATTTCTGGTATTTTCTAAGTTTCAAATGTTTGACTTTGTAAACATAAGGTTCCTTTCTTACATACAGTTTTCAATTGGTAAATTCCTCAATTTACAAAATAGCAAAGTGTCTCTTTGCCCTCTCCCTTCTCAAATCCCATCATATGAGTATTGATGTCATCCACAAGCAACATTAGAAAGTTTATCACTTCAGCTAGTCCTTTATGGTAGTTGTAGAACAGCATTCCCCATTTCTCTATTTGGTCAAATGGTATTTAGCTACAGGGGGAAATGATTGGAAAGCTGCTATTCCTTCCTTGTTCTCAGCTACTTTACATGTTTTCCCTTCCTGTGGCCTGCTTTAGGAAGGAAGTGAAGTTCCAAAGGATCCGTTACACATCACTGAAAATCACTGCCTTCTGGGATGGGAGAGGAGGGGTTGGTTTGTATGGATTTTTTTTAACCTGTTTCTCTTCTCTCGTTAAGAAAGTTACCGAGTATTGGTATAGAAGGGTATGTTGGTAGTGGTTGAAAAGGCAAAGGAACCAGGCCTGGTAACAAAAAAGGTCCAGGAGTTCTGGGCAGGAGAAGGCCTAGAAACAGGCGAGGATCAAGGTCATTTCTTTTTCACGTAGGATGCGCTGCTGCTTTTTCAAAAGGTCTTTCCTTAAAGTGAAATGAGCCACTTGGAAGCTCTCCATAAACTCTTGCTTGCACTGGGTGGGAGGCTGTCATGTCCCAATTTCTCAGGACAATGACTCAGGTTTGCTGATTCCCAGGTCAGGATTAAGGTGAAACAACACCAGGGATCCTTTAACTCACAAAACTCCACTTTTATTCACTGACAACAAGAATTGGCATGCTCACCACAAAAATTGGTATGCTCACAACAAAAATTGGCATGAAACTATGTCAGTAAACTGTGTAACATGTGCTAACCCTACATCACCAAACATATACTACAGGCCTTGCTTATTTGGGGATTAGTTCAGGTAAGACAATAAGACGAGCCCTCCCATTGAGTCACAAGGTTCAGAGCAGACCTCCTTGCTTTCTAGACTCCTTCTAAGAGAGGAGCCCAGGGGTGGCTGGATCCGCTCCTAGTCCCAGACTTGGTCAACGGTTTATGTCTAAAGTGATTAGGTGTAGGGATTATGGAAAAGGAAAGCAGGAAAGAGAGAAGAGAAGGATTTCACTGGTCCTGGATCCAGCGCTGGTTCAGTCAGTTGAGGGGGCCAGTCCCAGTGGGCTTGTGCACGTGTGTCCTTTTATCATCCTTGCCCCTCCTTCAGGCGGGCACTCGAACTTATTAGGGTAATTAGGTGTCATGAGCAGTTTGTGAGCCTTTGGGACTTGGCGGTCCTTTAGGGAGTAACTTCCCCTTCCCTGCATGGTGAGTTGCCCTGCTCAGCGCATCAGAACAGCACATCTGAACAGAGAGCTGTGCACCCTCGAGCAGGCCCTCCCCCTCCTGTTGCTGATGGGTGCTGATCGGCTTCTTTTCACCTGGTTCCTTGCCAGGCAGAGTTCCTTGTTATGCAGAGTTAGTTGTTAAGCAGAACTTGCCCCTTCACAATGTTTGAGACATTAACTCTTTCAGTCTCTTGCAGAGGCTGGCACAGGGACCGTGTTTTTCAGGACCTGCCTTAGCTTAAGCACTGATTTACTGAGTTCTTGCAGTGCTGAGTGGTGTGTTACCATCTCAGCATGGCTTGGTGTGATGGGTTGACCCTGGCTGGACGCCAGGTGCCCACCAAAGCTGGTCTATCACTCCCCCTCCTCAGCTGGACAGGGGAGAGAAAAATATAACAAAAAGCTTGCGGGTTGAGATAAGGACAGGAGAGATCGTTCACCAATTCCTGTCACGGGCAAAACAGACTCAGTTTGGGGAAAATTAGCTCAATTTATTACAAATCAGCCAGAGTAAGGTAATGAGAAATAAAACCAAATCTCAGAACACCTTCCCTCCACCCTTCCTTTCTTCCCGGGCACAACTTCACTCCCGGATTTCTCCACCAAGCCCCCCCAGTGGCACAGGGGGACAGGGAATGGGGTTTATGGTCAGTTTATCACATGTTATTTTCTGGTGCTTCACCTCCTCAGGGGGAGGGCTCATCACACTCTTCCCCTGCTCCAGCGTGGGGTCCCACCCACGGGAGACAGTCCTCCACGAACTTCAACGTGGGTCCTTCCCACGGGCTGCAGTTCTTCACGAACTGCTCCAGCATGGGTCCCTTCCACAGCGTGCAGTCCTTCAGGAGCACACTGCTCCAGCGTAGGTCCCCCACGGGGTCACAAGTCCTGCCAGAAAACCTGCTCCGTGGGCTCCTCTCTCCACAGATCCACAGGTCCTGCCAGGAACCTGCTCCAGCGCAGGATTCCCACAGGGTCACAGCCTCCCTCGGGAAACCACCTGCTCCGGCGTGGGGTCCTCCACGGGCTGCAGGGGAATCTCTGCTCGGGTGCCTGGAGCATCTCCTCCCCCTCCTTCTTCACTGACCTTGGTGTCTGCAGGGTTGTTTCTCTTACATGTTCTCACTCCTCTCTCCGGCGGCTAGTTCTCCCTGTCCCAACTTTTTTTTCCTTCTTAAATATGTTATCACAGAGGTGTTATCACAGAGGTGTTACCACTATCGCTGATTGGCTCGGCCTTGGCCGGCAGTGGGTCCATCTTAGAGCCGGCTGGTATGGGCTCTCTCTCGAACACAGGGGAAGCTTCCAGCAGCTTCTTACAGAAGCCACCTCTGTAACCCCACCGCTACCAAAACCTTGCCACACAAACCCAACACACTTGGTTTAGAGCTGACCTCCTCAGACCTGCAGTCATGGCACAAGCTTCCTGCATTTGAGCTGTCTGGTTTTGTTCTAGTATTTCTATGCATTCGGCATTGTTCTGGTGAGTTTGATGGACCCTGTGGAGCTGGTGAAACAGCCACAAGACATCACTGAAAATCTGTACTGAAAATCATGGAAGGAGGCTCAGAAGACCAAAGCACCCCTGTGTGCAGAGGTACCGCTGCCTCCCCCACTCTGGTTTCACTCACTGTGTTCAGGGAGCTGACAGTGGTGTTTGGCTTTAACCTTGGACTATTTCTGTCCAAAGCATTTCAGGGTTCTCTGCAAACAATTTGCATCAATCAAACTGTGTAGATGTGACACATGGGATTTTATGTTACAGTTTGCTCCCTTCTTCCTGCAGACCTCTGTGGTGATGCTGTAGTTAGATCTGCTTGCTTGCCAGGACTGTTCCTTATGGTGAAACGGGGAGCCAAAGGAACCTTAGTAGATATAGTAGATATATGGATGTAGATAGGAACTGTTTAATAATTATCTAGCTTATAATGAGGTTAAAGAAATTTCAGTAGAGGTAGACATGGCCCAAGGAGATGAGAAGTGATGCTTAACGTTTGCATTGTTGGCCCCAGGGGATGAGAAGTGATGCTTAACGTTTGCATTGTTGAGGCTGGCTGGGGCAGGAGATAGTCCCTGATAAGAAGCAGCAGTCGACCCCAAGAACCAGCCAAGACCGGCCTTGTGATTTGGATAAATGCCAAGGAGGGACTGAGTCTGCGCAGGGACAGAAGGTTAAGAGTTCACCGTGAAGAAGACATACAGCCTTTATCTTCACGACCACCAGACGACCACCACAAGGAGGCACTGCGCAAGCGCAGTTGAGAGGAGACTATGGAAATGACTTCCTAGAGCTAATTTTAATATGAAGCGGGGATAAGTAATGCCTATGTATTGGCATATTGCGAAACTCTATGTATATGTAGCACTTGACTGTATAAACTTGAAGCGGACGGCAGGTGGAGGCCTCATTCGCCTGGCTGTTGTCCTCCTCCCAGTGGAGGATGGAGGTGATGGGCTGCCAGCAGAGTGGGCAGGTCGCGTTGACAACAGTGTTGGCCCAGTGCTGGATGCATTCAACACAGAAGATGTGCCAGCACAGAGCCACACAGGCAGCGTCTTCAAAGGGGGCCTGGCAGATGGGGCAGGTCCCCTCCCCAGAGGTGACTTGTGGCAGTACCCAGGGCAGCTGGCTCATGGCTGGATGTCGGATATTTAGAAAACAGTGGACATATAGTGAACAATCCAGGCACAATGGAACTGATTATTCTGTGAGCCAGAGGCCTCTGCAGGCAGCAGGCCTCAAGGACGTGGTGAAGATTAACTGTTGCTACAAGTTTGATGAAGCGAGCATGAAAAGGAAAACAAGGCTAACTGTTGCTACAAAAGTTTGATGAAATAAGCACAAAATGCTGAACAAAGTTGGGCCTACGTGACTGAAAGCAGGACACAAGACAAGTTAGCGGCAGGGGGAACCATTCGCGTGATCAGAAGGCCTTATCCTATCAAATTATTGTTTTAGGCGCGTGGACAGCACATGTTAACCAATCAACAGATGGCTTACGCATGAGCAGGAACTAAAATACTTATATAAACCAAGCTATTTGGGCAATAAATTGGCATCTGCTTTAATCATATTGATTGTGTGCAGTGTCCGTGACTTCCGCGTCGACAGCTGGATGCTCCCAGCGCCACTGCTGGGATTCAATACTTTGTTGGCCACTGCCAGGACTTGATGCCTCCAGTGCTGCTGGCAGGACTCCATGCCTCGGGTGCCACCATGTCGTGGTTTAACCCCAGCTAGCAACTAAACACCACGCAGCCGCTCTATCACTCCTCCACCATTGCCTCAGCTAGACAGGGGAGAGAAAAATATAACAAAAGGCTCATGGGTCAAGATAAGGTCAAGGAGATCACTCAACCAATTACCATCACAGGCAAAACAGACTTGACCTGGGGAAAAGTATCTTAATTTATTGCTAATCAAACCAGTGTACGGTAATGAGAAAAAAAAAATCAAATCATAAACACCTTTACCGCACACCTCCCTTCTTCCTGGGCACAGCTTCACTCCTGAATTCTCTACCTACCCCACCCAGTGGCAGAAGGGGACAGGGAATGGGGGTTACGGTCAGTTCATCACACATTATCTCTGCTGCTCCATCCTCTTCAGGGGCAGGACTCCTCACACTCTTCCCCTGCTCCAGTGTGGTGTCCCTCCCACAGGAGACAGTCCTCCATGAACTTCTCCAACGTTGATCCTTCCCACAGGCTACAGTTCTTCATGAACTGCTCCAGCATGGGTCCCTTCCATGGTGTGCAGTGCTTCAGGACCACACTGCTCCAGTATGGGTCCCCCGTGGGGTCACAAGTCCTGCCAGAAAACCTGCTCCAGCGTGGGCTTCCTATGGGTTTACAGCCTTCTTTGGGCATCCATCTGCTCCACCGTGAACCTCCATGGGCTGCACGGGCACAGCCTGCCTCACCATGGTCTTCACCGCAGGCTGCAGGGGAATCTCTGCTCTGGTCCCTGGAGCATCTCCTCCCCCTCCTTCTTCACTGACCTTGGTGTCTGCAGAGTTGTTTCTCTTACATGTTCTCACTCCTCTCTCCAGCTGCAGTTCCTGTGCTGCAGCAACTTTTTTTTTTTTCCCTTCTTAAATGTGTTATCACAGAGGCACTACCATTGTTGCTGATGGGCTTAGCCTTGGCCAGTGGTGGGTCCATCTTGGAGCTGGCTGGCATTGCCTCCATTGGACAAAGGGGAAGCTTCTAGCAGCTTCTCACAGAAGCCACCACCCCTGTAGCCCCCCCCGCTACCAAAACCTTGCGACACAGACCCAATACACACCAGCAGGACTTGATGCTGGCATTTATAGTTGCCCACCAAGTGATGTAATGGGGTGACAGGGCTCTCAGGAGTGCAACCAGGAACTTCCCCAGCCTCAGAGACAGACCTTGTGCTTGCAAAGCCCGTCTGCAGCATGCTTCATGTCTCCGTGTTTGCTTGGGCACCTTTCAGGCAGTCTCTGTTGTTGTTGATTATTGTGCCAGAATCACACATGCACAGAGCAGTTGGGGTTGGCAGGGACGTCAGGAGGTCATCTGGTCCAAGCCCCTGCTCAAGCAGGGCCACCCTGAGCTGGATGGACACTGGACACCACTGAAAAGAGCTGGGCTCCGTCATCATTGCACCCTCCCTTCAGATATTTATAGATATGGAGAAGATCCCCTGAGCCTTCTCTTCTTGAGGCTGAACAGTCCCAGCTTTCTCAGCCCCTCCTCATTAGAGAGAACTTCCAGTGCCTTCACCATCTTGGTGGCCTTTCACTGGACTCTCTCCAGTCTGTCCCTGTCTCTCTTGTCTCTGTGCCCAGACCTGGACGCAGCACTCCAGGTGTGGCCTCACCAGTGCTGAGCAGAGGGGAAGGATCCTCTCCCTCCACCTTCTGGCAACGCTTCTCCTCATGCAGCCCAGGACACAGTTGGCCACCTTTGTGGCAAGAGCACATTGTTGGCTCAGGTTCAACGTGGTGTCCACCAGGACCCCCAGGGCTTTGTCTGCAGAGCTACTTTCCAGCCAGGCACCCCCAGCCTGTCCTGGTACCTAGGGCTGTTCCTCCCCAGGGGCAGGACTCTCCATGTCCCTTGGTTGAACTTCAGGAGGTTCCTGTCAGCCCATTTCTCCAGCCTGTCAACATCCCTCTGGGTAGCAGTGTGATCCTCTGGTGCCTCAGACACTCCTCCCAGTCCTGCATCACCTGTGTGCTGAGGGTGCATGTGGTCACCTCACAGTAGAAGGTCATCAGGTTGGGGATGCATGACTTGCCCTTTGCAAATGCACGCTGAGTCCTCCTGATCACCCGCTTGTCCTTCATGCCCCTGGAAATGGCTTCCCAGGTTAGTTGCTCCATCCCCTTCCCTGGGATCGAGATGAAGCCATCTGGTCAGCAGTTTCCCAGTTCCTCCTCCTTGCTCTTCTTGGAGCTGGGGGTGGCAGGGTGACTAGACTTTCTTCTAGTCACCAGGAACCTCTCCCATTGCTGGGACTTTCCAAAGGTCATGGAGAGTGGCCCCGCATGGACTTGAGGTAGCTCCGTCCTGGGTGCACCCTGCCAGGCCCCTGGACACATGCAGGGCCAGTATTGGGGTGCCCTGCCCTGCTCCTCCTCTGCTGAGGGTCCTCACCTGGTCCTTTGCTGCACAGCCCCTGGGGCTCCTGAGGGCCAGCGTGACCAGGGCAATGAAGGCAGTGACAGGACACGGGCCCCACATGGGGCTGGTCACAGGCACAAGAGCCCTGTGCAGGGTGTGGGCAACATCTCCAGCTGCTCCTGACCGGACACCTCCATTCCCCAGGCAGCGGCGGAGCGCTCTGGGCGCTCCAGCTGGAAGTGGTCGCAGCATTGGGCCTCATGGCTGCGGCAGCAGCTGCGGGTTGAGCAGCTCCAGGGTGGTGGCTCTGCTGTTGCGCAGCTGACGGGGTGGCCCAGTCCCTGGCAGCCGCTGAGGCATGATGTGCTTCAGGCTGGCCTGTGGTGGCCTGGAGGGGCAGCTGGGGTGCTCTGTGGGTGCGCCTAGCCGTCCCGGGCGAGAACGGGCCCTTTGGCATATGGCTCCGGGGGGCTGGCAGGGTCTGGGCCCAAGGTGCCCCACTCCGCTCCCTCCGAGACACTGGCGGGGGCACTGGGGGCTGTTCCAGGTGGGGGTTCCCTCCAGATTCCTGTACCTATCCTGCGGGAGAGCAGCGGCATGGGGTACTAGCTGGGAGCCTGCCTGCGGTGAAGGATAACCAGCAGCAAAGCAACTGCGTGGGTGTTGGGGGGTGCAGTAATCTGTGGGCAGAGACTGCAGGAGAGCAGCCATTGTTTTCAAGTTGAAATGCATGCTTGTTTCAGTGATGTATTCAATACTAGATGCACAGAAACAGAGGAATTTCTGTTCTATGCCAAGCGTAATAACACTGGAGTGATGCATGTCACAGTGTTGTGGCAATAAAACATTGCTGAAAGAATCGTGTGTGTCATGCCTGTGCTTAAACGGCAACTCTGGCTTTACATGATGCAAAACCTAAAAAGGTTCTTTCGGGTGTTGGGAATTTTTTCATCCCTACTTCAGACACAGAATGGCAGACCATCTCACAGTTGGGGCCACAAGATGTGAGGAAGAAGTTGTCACTCTGGGTGATGTAAGCGAGAGATGCAGGTGATTGTGCTGTTCAGCAATCTGCTTACTTGTGTCATCGCCGTATGTGACTTTTGAATTCAGCAGTCACAGGTAAGGTTGTAATGTTAAAGCAGTTAAGTAGGAAAACTCACTGCACAGGGGAAGGATGGATTTATTTCATAACAAAACCCACTTCACTCACAGTCTTGTACTCGGAAGCACAAAGATGCACATCTGAGTTGTCTGTCCACAACGTCTGCAGTGCCACAGGGAGCTTTAATAAGGCCAAGCAGCCAGCATAGCTCATTCCAAACGCTGATCTTCAACAGCACAGTGATTCTGTTTTGAGAATCTTCCCAAGTATGTCCTAGGAAAACAGACTGGACTAAGGTTTATGCACGCAAACAATTCAAGGATGAAAATCCAGCAGGCTACTTGGATAGATGAAGAGAAATGTTTATAAGTAATGCGGGAATAGAAAACCCTACGGAGCAAGCAAGACTTGCACTTGTTTCAATTTTTGCTCAAGGCTTGGGTTCTAAAGTTTCTGAAAACATCTGAAATATTGTAATTGGCTGGGAGGGGAAAAAGTAGAGGAAATATTATCATAAAATCATAGAATACCTCAAGTTGGAAGCAATCCATAAGGATCATTGAGTCCAACTCCCTGCTCCTCTCAGGACTACCTAAAATGAAACCATATGACTAAGCAGTGTTCAGATGCTCCTTGAACTCTGTCAGGCTTGGTGCCATGACCGCTTCCCTGGGAAGCCTATTCCAGTGACTGACCACCCTCTCAGTGAAGAACCTTTTCCTAATGTCCAATCTGAACTTCCCCTGACACAGCTTCTGACTGTTTCCTCATGGCCTATTGCTGGTCACTAGAGAGACGCGATCAGCACCTCCCCTTCTGCTGCCCCCTTTGAGGAAGTTGTAGGCTATGATGGGATCACATTAGCTTACTGAAGGTAAGATCAGCAAGTTGAATGTAACATGGGCAGCTAAAAGATGCCTCTTACAGGCTAGACAGGAGAGGGACTATCCCCATTTGGGAAGCAGTATCATTAAGACCATGCAGACTCTGATTACCAAGCAAACACACAGACGTTAAACTTGTCCATATAGATGTCACTTCTCTTTCAAAAACAAGATCCCCTTTTTCATGGGGGCGGGGGTTGGGGAGGGGACCCTACAGCAGACACTTAGCCTATCCCACTCAGAGAGCTTTAAACGACTTCAGTCCATTGTGGGAAGAGTAGATATCTCAAGCCTTGTCAAATGGCTTCAGTTAGTAGCTAAATCTGGAAAAAAGTAAGAAAATGTTCCTTTGCCTTGAAGCCAACATAGCCCATCAGCCTTTTTCTTCCCTTCTCTCCCCTTGACTTAAGAGGAGCTGGTGACAAGTTTCAGTATACAACAGGTGAAAGTAATGCTACCTTTTAAAGCAGGGAAAAGCCACATTCAGCTGAGAAAAAGAACATTGACACAACTTAAATCTCTCTTCCCTCCATCTGCATGGTCTCTTCTCTTGGTTTCATTTAAGGGAGCATCACCGCAGAAGGATGTATGAATCAGACTGCCATAGAAAATCTCTCCCCATGGCTGTGCTTGCTGCTATCAAAATCACTTCTCCTTCACCACTGCAAAGCCATCCCAGTTCCCACTGCTGCCCTCAGTGTTTAATGCAAAAGAGTCCTCTGGCCCAGGTCTCTCTCCATCAAGCAGACAACCCAGCCGCATGCTACATTTTTATGTTTCTGGTCAAATGCAAGCCATCCCGTAGGTCACACAGACTGCCTCAATCCTGCTGAGCTTCACAGGTTTCCTCATCCTGATCCCTGACACTTCCAAGGGGAAAAAGTGAAGCCTCCTCATTAAGGGTAAGGTACCTGAGAAACCCATGAGCAAAGAAAATGCACTTGCCCTGCAATTTGCTTGTGACCCTGGAATTATTCACAAGCAATTGTGTTCCTCAACACAGAGACTGTAAATGAGATTTTTTTTTCATTCTCTGGCCATTACTAGACCCTGGAAGATACACACGCAGAGCCAAAAGAAACCTGGATTAAAAGAGACTCTGTACCTGATCTGATCGTTCCCCTCCGACTCCGCCATGGGCCGCAAGCATCAGCACATTTGATACCCACATGAAGAGATGGGAAAGTGCTCACAGCAAAACCAGAAGGCAAATTTCAATTGCAATGAGATGTATGTGATTTATAGGCTGTAATCTTATGGATGGTAAACAACATCCTGAGACTGCCTGCCTGGTTAGGAAGGTTGAACTCAAAAAAAAAAAGGCTTTTCAAATAACATGTACAAGCTTGTGAGAACTGAAGCAGGGAATTTGCTACATTTTAAATCTGAGACTCCACACTTAACCAAATTAGTGACTTTGCAATGACAGCTACTGCTCCCAGCTCAGAAGCATAGCTTGACATTTTGCACCACAAAATAAGCTTTCCATAAATTCCAATGCCTGCTCAAAAAACCTTCAGACTTCACACAACCACACAATGTCACAAACAACTCGCTATAAGTACTTCTGAATTACTATTCACTTAAGTAACAAACAGGGGGAAAAAAACCCTCATTGGGACAAAAGTAAAGGTAGACACAAAAGAAAACAGTTTGTCAGTGAAATGGTTTAATCAGCCCACTCTGCAGGGGCCAGCAGAGGACACCTTCAAAAGTTCTGTGGCTTCAACTTTGTAGAAAAGATCGATGAAAGACACTAACTGGATATAAATAGTTAAGTGGTGCTCAGCCAGAGAAGATTTTTAGGAATCATGTGTAAGCCCAGCTTTCAGGTAAAAAAAATGGGCCCCTAAGTGTGCACAATGAACCCTCCTCATCCTCCATTCCTGCCACCAGCCACCCACTACCAAGTTCCCCTATAGAAGTGCAGTTATGTCTGCACCAAAGAATGGCCCTGGGACACTGGTGGCTCTCAGGTACAATTTTAAGATTTTCACTGTAGCAAAAGTTTTATAAAGCTGCTTATAAGCCAGGAAAGAAAAGGGGGGGGGGGGGGGGGAACCCACCAAACAACAAACCTCTTCATTTTGGCTATCCTATTTTCTTCTGTGATCCATTTTCTTCTATGTCCTGTCATCTTCTGTGTAATCTTCCTACTGAGTTTGGTGTCATAGAAATGGCTCCACCACCTCCAACCAAGGTTATCACAGCCTGAAAAACTCTCATCAGGTCCACCTACTCTCTCTGTTTCTCAGCAAGGCAGTGAGCTCCTTCTTTGGTCTGACTTCCTTCTTCCCTACCCCAAAGGGAGCATCCTTTTCTGGACCAGCATTACTCAGTGCATGTACAGTTTTTGCAGTATGTCCATTTAATGGTGAATTCTCTTGGTTTGGATGAACTACAGGAGGTTTCTCAGGGACTGAGCCACTTCCATCAACCCTATGGGTTTGATCAAACCACATCTGCGTGTCAGAAAATAAGCAACTCCAAAATTATGAAACAAAAGAAGTGAAAAAAAAGAGAATCAAAGTCTGTAAATGCGGCAACTTAAATTAATGTCAACCTGTTTCATCAACTGATGGAAAAAAAGTGCAAAGGTCACCATCAGCATGATGATATTCACAAGCTTACCACAATGAAGATCTAAGTGTATCACTGAGGCAGGTTGAAATACTACAAAAAGAGTCCCCAAACTCTCTGTTCCCGAAAGCCAAACTCATTCAATAACGTATTTGGAGATAACTGAAATAAGCTGTCCTGCTTCACCTTTGAAAACTATTTACAAAGCCCAATGGACAAGAGTTGTGGTTTCACCATGGTAGGCAGCTCAGCACCATCAGCCACTCAACCACTCCCCCACAGTGGAACGGGGGAGAGAATCAGAAGGGTGAAAGTGCAATAACTCATGGGTTGAGATAAAGATGGTGTAATAGGTAAAGCAACAGCTGTGTGCTCAAGCAAAGCAAAATAAGGAATTAATTCACTCCTTCCCATCAGCAGGCTGGTGTTTAGCCATTGCCAGGAAAGCAGGGCTCCATCACGCATAAGAGTGATTTGGGAAAACAAATGCTGTAATTGCACTTCCTTCTTCTTCCCCTGCTTTTATTGCTTTTATTTATTAGAAGCTTATTAAAGCTTTTATTGCTGAGCATGACATCATATGGTGTGGGATATCCCTTTGGTCAGTTGGGTTTAGCTGTCCTGGCTGTGTCATAGAATCATTGTAGTTGGAAAAGACCCTTAAGATCATTGAGTCCAAATGTTAATGTAACACTGCCAAGTCCACCACTAAACCATGTCCCTAAGCACCACATCTACACATCTTTTAAATACCTCCAGGGATGGTGACTCAACCACTTTCCTGGGCAGCCTGTTCCAATGCTTTGACAACTCTTTTGGTGAAGAAATTTTTCCTAATATCCAACCTAAACTTCACCTGGTGCAACTTGAGGCTGTTTTCTCTTGTCCTATCACTTGTTACTTGGGAAAAGAGACTGTCACCCACCTCGTTACAACCTCCTGTGGCAGACCTGTGGCAGGTGCACCCACCTGGACAGGAAACAAAACTTCTCCAGGCAGGGAGGAGAGGAAAAAACAAACCCTAGAGGCCACAGGTTGAAAGCCAAACTGTCGGGGGATGCAACGGGTCTGCGGAATGCCTGACAATTCAAGAACAGTGTGACCTTGAGCAGCTTGTAGTGTATCCTTGAAAGTCTGGAAAGATCCGAGAAGAGTGGTACAAAAACAAGATAATGATAAGAAGAACCGTCCTGACGAACTCACCAATCATGAACTGTTAGTTACTAACTAAACCAATCATATACTAACACATACTCTGAAGAAGGGGATAAAAAGGTGTGTTAGAACAATAAAGTAGCCATTTTGCATGATCTAATACTTGTCGTGTCCGTCTCTACCGTGACAAATGGTGACCCCGATGCGTTTGGGCAAACAGATCATTTAAAGGCGATAAATCAGGCACTAGCAGGAAGTATACCGGTGGCGACGAGAGCTGCGGAGTATACTAGCGGCGAGAAGAGCTGCGGAGACGGAGCCCGGTGAAGCTGAGAGCAGTGGGAATCTGCTTGGTCTGGACCTGAACTTCGACACCTAAAAAGGTGGGCCACTGGGGACCAAACTGTTAGAATGGGGCAGCAATTAACAAAAGAAAAGGAGATGATTTTGTCTACCTGGAAAGTCCTATTAAAAAGAAAAGGGGTTAAAACCCCAGAACAAAGCCTGAAAAGGATTTTAATATGGTATAAGATGCAAGGCTTTGCAGCCACAACAGTTACTGCATTCAGTGTGGGTGCATGGCAAACAGTGGGATGGAAAATGTTTGATGAGATCTCTAAAGGACAGAAAGAGCTGTGTAAGTTGCCAATCGTATGGCGTCTATTATGCGAGACCCTGAAGGAATGGAAAGCAGAATGTGATGCGAATGATCAGCAAAAGAAAGATGAGAAACCAGAAAATGTTAGCAAGGAAAAAGATTCTGATCAAGGAACAACTGCAGCCGATGCTGCAGTATCAGCAGTTGCAGGCAGAAAACCCCTCATGGGCAAAATCAGATCATGCCCTTATCCACCTCCTCCTCCTATGCCATTAAATACTTTACTGGGCGATGAGGGGCCCTCCTCACCTACTGGTGCAGCAGCAGAAGGGGTGACTCCATCAGCCCCCCCCGAGGAGGATAATACGGCGAATCTGGCGAATAACACCGAGCCGGAAAGTGAGAGCCAAAATGAAAGTGAGGCAGAAGAAGCTCTAATTGACACTATGCGATCTCTGCATCTCGCAGATAAAACCATAATGAAAGAACCCCTGCCATGGACTCTCCCCCCATCCACAATAACTGTAGTCCCGAGATCCCCTGATCAATTTTGGGAGGGAGTTAAGAGATATGCTGCCGACACTGGCAACTGGGATCTAGTAGAATGCCTCAGCCCGTGCTCTCTAACACCAGCATTTCTAAAGCCTCTAGATAATGCAGCAGAGGCTCCTGCTACATTTCCTGTTTTCAAAGCTGCTGCAGGCACAAACCAGCACGATGAGCACAATCCAATCAGCTGGAAAGTGGTGCAGGATTTGCAGAATAATGTACAAAAATTTGGAATCAATTCTCCTGAGGCAATGCAACTTATTCGAATAATCAGCACAGATCTGCTGTGTCCATGTGACATTATGCATCTCGCACAAGTGCTATTTCAGCCCGTACAATTGCAAGCGTTTCAATCTATTTGGAGGCAGATGGCACGCACAGCAGCACAGAATAATTTACGACTGCCACAGGGTCACCCGCGATTAGGCCTTGGAGAGGATGTTTTGCTGGGTGAAGGGCCGCTTAGTAACCCTCAGCTGCAGGCTACATGGCCTCCGATTGTTCTCGAACAAGCACAAAAATCTAGGGCTTATGGCATTAAAGCGAACCGTGGAAATGGCAGCTCTGAAGCAAAAATACATCGCTATCTACCAAGGCCGCAGAGAACCCTTTTTACAATTTGTAGAAAAAATATCTGCCGCACTGGAAAAACAGGTGGAAGACGAGGTGTTGAGACAAATGCTGTGCAAACAGTTAGCAAAAGATAATGCTAATGAGGACTGTCAAAAGATAATACAGGCTTTACTAGGAGATCCTTCGGTTCCCGACATGGTGGCTGCATGTTCTAAGGTTGGGACAGTGGAACACACGGCGGTTGTCCACTCAGCAGCGCACGTGGCCGCCCTAGCCAATGCTATGAGAAATTCAGGGAAATGCTTTGGGTGTGGCAGAGAAGGGCACATAAAGTTAACTTGTTCACACAAAACATCACCAGGTAAACAACTGGTGAACAACCCACCGGAGATTAATTGCAACAAATGCAGAAAATCAGGACATTTTGCAAAACAGTGTCGTTCCAAATTTCATATTAATGGGCAGCCGCTACAGGGACACCACAAAAAGAGCGCGGAGGGCGCGCGAGGACAACAAATCCCCTCCCAGCAGCCGGCCAACTCCCCTCTGCGAACAATTGTCAGCCGCAACAGCTGGCTCAGCAGGGCTGGATGTATCCATCACTGACACAGTCACTACAGTCATAAAAGACATCGTTAAGGTCCCTCTTAATGCAAGGGGTCCTATAGGACGAGGACTGAGTGCATTGCTACTGGGAAGATCAAGTAGCACGTTAAATGGACTAATCATGCATGTAGGAGTTATTGATGCTGATTTTACAGGTCAAATTTGCTCTATGGTTTCAACCCCCTACCCACCAGTAACAATCCCAAAAGGTACTCTCATTGCACAACTTATTCTTTTTTCGAGTTGTATTTCAAAAGCAGAACAGTGACTGCGATGCGATGGAGGCTTCAGCTCTACGGGACCCCCTTAGGTCTGCTGGTCTCAGACTGTTTCATCATCCCAACCACATATGACGTGCACGCTGTCGAATCACGGAAGATCGCCGACTACAGTAAGGCTTGCAGGGCTCCTGGACACCGGAGCCGATGTGACTATTATTGCCGATTATCTGTGGCCGTCCACCTGGCCAACAGAGGAGGCTGGTATGGGAGTAGTGGGGCTGGGAGGATCCGCGCGAGCAAAGACAGCAGCCACACCAGTTCTGATTACCAATCCTGAGGGACAACAAGCAGTCATTAAACCATATGTGATGGCAGCTCCCCTCAATTTATGGGGGAGGGATTGCTTGTCACAATGGGGGGTGAGAATTACCACGGATTTTTAACGGGGGCCACTATGCTGCAGGGTGTTAGACAACCCACGCTTGTTTTAACTTGGTTAACAAATAACCCTGTGTGGGTGGATCAGTGGCCCCCTACCAATTGAAAAATTAAAGGCCCTGCAAGAATTGGTAGCAGAACAACTAGCTGCCGGACACACTGAATCATCTCACAGTCCGTGGAATACTCCAGTGTTTGTGATAAAAAAGAAATCAGGAAAATGGCGATTTTTGCATGACCTGTGGCAAATCAATGCTGTCATGGCCACGATGGGGGCTCTGCAATCAGGCATGCCTTCACCTGCCATGATCCCTCAATATTGGGAAATCATTGTCATGGACCTTAAGGATTGGTTTTTTACGATTCCATTAGCTTCCCAAGACAAAGAAAAATATTCATTTTTCTGTGCCTTCTATCAATCATGCAGAACCAGCAAAAAGATATCAGTGGAGAGTTCTGCCACAGGGCATGAAAAATTCACCAACAATTTGTCAATGGTTTGTAGCACAAGCTCTGTTACCTGTAAGGGAAAAATTCCCTACCAGTTATTGTTATCATTATATGGATGACATTCTGTTAGCATCAGGCAACAAGGAGCAGTTGAATGACATGAAAAATTTGGCCACGAATTTGTTACAACAATATGGGTTAGTTATTGCCCCTGAAAAAGTGCAAAAATAGAACCCTGGAAATATTTGGGAATGACAATTACAAGCAAGCAGGTTGTGCCCCAACCTGTGAAACTCAACCTTGCGGTTAAGACACTCATTGATGTACAGAAACTGATGGGATCCTTGAACTGGATCAGGCCCTATCTTGGACTGACCAATTTGCAGTTGCAAAATTGGTACAATTCTTTGTACTAATTGACAAAACTGTGCCATTTGGTGCTTTGGTGCAGTGGAATTCTGAGTGGGATGACCCATTACATATTTTAGAATGGATGTTTTTGTCATTCTGGCCACGAAAAATTGCTCCTGGCTTGTTTGAACTGATTGCTGATGTAATCATAAAAGCCAGAAAACGATATGTAGAACTAACAGGACGTGATCCAGCTACGATTGTTTTACCTGTTCAAAATTGGTACTTTGAATGGTGTCTGGCAAACAATTATGAGCTGCAAGTGGCCATGGTGGGTTTTCAAGGGCAGATCTCATATCATCTACCATCACACCCGCTACTAAAATTTGCTCGAGAAATACCATTTGGTCAGAAATATTTAAGCCAGCCAGAACCTGTGAAAGGCCCCACTGTCTTTACAGATGGTTCTGGAAAAACAGGTAAAGCAGCAGTAGTATGGTATGAAAACAACAACTGGAACAGCAAAGTAGTATATCAAAATGGTTCTCCACAAGTAGTAGAGCTGCGTGCACATGGCACGTTGAAGTGGCAGCTTCAAAAACAAAAAGGGGGAATGATTGGGGAGCCACCACAGGCATGTTTAGATAAAGCAGTTTATGTTCTTAACTTTCTCCATTATGGGGATAATTCTTCTCTACCTCCTCTTTTTCAACACTTCTCTTTTTCAACACAGAATTTACAAAAAGGCATCAAAGTACACATTAAAGATTTAATTACTGGTCAGTGGAGTGGACCATGTGAGCTATTAACCTGGGGGCGAGGTTATGCTTGTGTTTCCACAGATACAGGCCCACGATGGACTCCCGCTCGATTTGTAAGACCATCATCATCTGGAACATCCTAGATGGTGCGGCAATATGAATACCACCTTAGCCAAAAACTAACGTGTAGGTCACCTTGGCCAATATAACAGGTCAAGATTCTCTGTGCATTGCAACCGCATCACAAAGCCCATGAACCAATAGACAGGATGGCTATGACTCGTGCAGCGCGCCTGGCCAGCGAGCACATGCGTCATAGGTTGCAGCTGAGGCGGATTTTGGCACCCACTGGCCACGTGTGCTGAAATCCGTTCCTCTGCAAATGTATAAATACCGGGATTTTCCAAAGAGCATCGGGCTGGTGTACGGCAAGGCCATCGTTGCCTCCGTGGGGACGCCCACGCAAAGCTGGCACCTACCGATTGCTGGGCTGAGTTCGTGGAGCAAGACGGCACAAGAATGTACAGATGGTTCATCTTCCTCACAGTCCTCGGATGGACGTAGTCATGGATACCGCCACAAACCAAAGAAAACATCTGGATGACCCTGGCTGACGTGATCGGACAAGATTGCTTATACCTCAGTACAGCAACACCAAGCAATCCTTTTTTCACAGGTTTAATAGGGGGTTCCACTGACATCAACAAAGTTTAAGAACTTGTTGATGGAGACCCCTGTGCAGCAGGTCATGGACTCAATGGATGGGAATGCCTGGTTTCCACGGATCGGGCATTCATCCTCATTGCCACCCCAGGAATCACAAATTCTGGGGTCCCTGAATACAGACTGGTGTAATATTATCTGATTTACTGCTAGACTTTGATAGTGTCAGACATGCTACGCTACAAAATAGAGCTGCAATTGATTTCTTGCTTTTAGCACAAGGACATGGTTGTGATGAGTTTGAAGGGATGTGTTGTATGAATTTATCCGATCACTCAGAATCCATTTTCAGTAGTATTCAACAATTAAAGAAGGGAGTCAGGAAGCTGACAGAAAGCGATGAATTAGATTGGCTAACAAAGATGTTTGAGGGTTGGGGATTGTCTGGATGGTTGATATCTCTGCTCAAGACTGTGGGGGTAGTTATCTTGGTTGTGGTAACTGTGCTCCTGATGTTGCCCTGTCTTTTCAGCCTTCTGCAAAGGGCCCTGCAGAGGGCAGCCGGGACAATATTTTTAGCACAAATACAAAAAGGGGGAATTGTCGGGGGATGCAACACGTCTGCGGAATGCCTGACAATTCAAGAACAGCGTGACCTTGAGCAGCTTGTAGTGTATCCTTGAAAGTCTGGAAAGATCTGAGAAGAGCGGTGCAAAAACAAGATAATGATAAGAAGAACCGTCCTGACGAACTCACCAATCATGAACTGTTAGTTACTAACTAAACCAATCATATACTAACACATACTCTGAAGAAGGGGATAAAAAGGTGTGTTAGAACAATAAAGTAGCCATTTTGCATGATCTAATACTTGTCGTGTCCGTCTCTACCGCGACACCAAACTGACCAATCTGATATGCGTCAGTACACAAAAGTGTTTACCTTTTGGCCAATGGGGATTAAAATGACCACAGATCAGATTCGACAAGGGTATAAATGGGGCCCCACCAGAGGACATTTTGAGTCAGTCCTTCTCGGAGCAGCAGGTCTGCAGTGGGGCACTCTCCCCTTGGGTCGGGTTATGGCCCTAGGTAACTCCTCAAGGTTGAGAGCCCTCATCTTTTAGGTGAGTGATATGTGCATTTTGAGTCATCATTTTTAAACCTTAAGAATTCTTAAGTCAGCCATGTAGTACTAATTCCCCTTACATCATTGAGCCTGTGGTTCACTAATGTTATCGGAGTTTTAACTAATTTTTTTACTGAAGAATAAATCTGACTTTTTAACACCTGTTGGATTTGATTGCATAAGCCTCCATAACACCTCCTTCCAGGTAATTGTAAAGAGCGATAAGGTCTCCCCTGAGCTTCCTTTTCTCCAGGCTAAACAACCCCAGTTCCCTCAGCCGCTCCTCATAAGACTTAGTCTCTAGACCCTTCAGCAGCTTGTTGCTCTTCTCTGGATGCACTCCAGCACCTCAGTGTCTTTATCATAGTGAGGTCTTGCAGTGTCCCCTCCCAACTTCTTGTGCAGCCCCAGCCTGTTCGCTGGTGGGGTGGTGTGAGGAGCAGAAAAGGCCTTGATGCTGTGCAAGCACTGTTCAGCAGTAACTAAAACATCCCTGCATTATCAGCACTGTTTTAGTCACAAATCTAAACCATAGCACTATACCAGCTGCTATGAAGAAAATTAACTCCATCCCAGCCAGACTCCCATACAACAAGCTGTATTGATTCTCCCGGTGGCAAACATTAATGAGTTGTACAGTCAATTACAGCATGTGTTTCCCCTAACAACTGGCCCATTGTTTATTTTGGCTGTACTGAGAACAGATCTGCTCTGCTCCAGCAACTCTTTCCTCCACCACAAGAAGGACACAAGTTTCCTTCAGTCGGATGCTGCTGGGAGCACATTCCCTTGTTCCTTGTGCCCTGAACAGGACCGACAAGGGCAAGAGCAGAAAAACATTTTTCTTTCTTGTCTCCAGTGGGATCTGGTAATGAACTGAAAGTACTTTCGTTTCCTTCTACCAGGAACATGAGGGCCACCCATAGACAATCTTGCTCATCAGGCCTTAGGCAGCTGCTGGCAGGGCTGACTCAACCCAGCCACTGTAAAAGCTGTATTTCATTTATTAAGGGAAGACGTCAATTGACAGGGACTTTCAGACAGCATCTACTCCAAAAGCAACAATGGCAATGTAATTTCTGAGGTCTGACAAAATTGTATTGTCATAACTCAAGGGTCGTTATACTCCTAACAACAGGCAAGATGGTACCTGTTAAATTTATTCCCACCAAGAACATCAGGCTTCTGCTGAGAACCTCATCCCTCAGAGATGCCGAGACCCTGTGCTCCCCAACGTCCGAAAGAGACCAGCCAAAGGTGTCTCAGGTTGGCTACATATGGCAGGAAGAGCAGAAAGGGCCCAGCACTTCAGTGAGGAGCGATGACCATAGCCCAAGCAGGAGAAGAGAAAGCACCTGTCCCTTGCAGAGAGCAGCAGCCTAAATAAGTCACACTGAATGTCACTTTATTAGTGAAAACAGGCTGCAGAAATCATGTCAGTGACAAACTACCCACAAGAAAAATGTCAAGTGCTTGATTTTTCCTTTTCCCTCTGACTATCAACCTGTCTGCATGGGCTGTTTTTGCTGTTGCTTGCTCCCACCCAAGGATCGAGCAGGGAGCACACTCACTCCTGCTTTACTACAGCAGAAGACTGGCTTTACTGGTCTTACACAGAACACCCCTGCTAGCCAGCCGTGGAGGGTTTGTCACACTGCCTGCACCCTCGGGAGAAACAGGCAATCTGCCCTGTAGTCAGTGCTGTGAAGGGACAGTAATAACGTCAGGCTCTGGATCAAAAGGGACTGCAGTTAAAAAGGAAAACCAACTCTTGAAGGGGAGTTTGCACTGCAGAGCTGCCATGCAGACAGCCTAGATAGACGCACAAGCTAGAGAGGGCTCCCATCAGCCTTAGCTAGGGCCTGCTGTATGCATTTAAGGAATAAGTGCTATATGCACACGTGGGTTTTTTTCCTCCTCATCTGAACAGCAAGAAACAACTGAGAGCAAGGGAAGGGCCATACTTGTTCCTACCTCTCATTTAGAGAAGTGCTGAGAGATCCCCCTTGTTTTGTGAACAGATCTAACTGATAATTGCCCTAGGAAGATAAAATTCTGAGTCAAGTCAAGGAGAAATCTTATGCCACCTATCCAGGATTTCATTATTCAGGGCAGAAAAAAAGAGTTCTACTCTCTAGCCCAGCACCAAAAATGACACCTGCCACTCTATTTCATCTTCAAGCACAAATCAAACCAAACCAAACCCAGATCTCTCTATCTTCAGGGCCAACAGCAGAAAATTATGAGAGCTCTAGAATTACTAGATGTCAGCTACCTTTCCCTAAGGACTATAAGGGCTTTCCTTATACTACCTCCTATGAACCAAGGAAAAGCTTCCCCTAGCTCTCCCAGGTAGCTGGCATTCAGCATTTGTCAGCCCCAGAGCCACACACCATTGCCTGCTGCCTGAAGACAGACAAAACAATGTTAGTGTAGGTAATCAATGCCTGCTTGAAGAGGTAAACCAACACTTCAGCAAAAAAAAAACAGAAATAAAGGCATCTGTGAAAAGTCTGGGCTTTGCAGAGCTGAGATCAGGCAAAACTGCAGTAGAGCGAGTCCTGCTTCAGATTCCCACTTGCAAGACCCAGAGGCATTATTGGATGATGGCCAGAAGAAGCAGGGGCAGAGTGATCCCCTCTCCATGCCACCCCCCGGCTCAGGTCCCAGCACAGCATCACTGTTGGGGTTGATGCAGGGCTGCAGCCAGCATGGACCAAGCCAGGCTAATTTGGCTTGATGGCCTAGGAGAACCGGGGACTGCGAGAAGCCAGTTGTGAGGCTGACACTGGGGTGCGCTGTGCAGTGTGGGCAGGGAACCGTGGGCACACTCCTCCATCACTGCCACATCCCTACCCTGCACACGTGGGTCTTCATGCAGCTGGAAACAGCTCCTAGCCAAATCTCATCCCTCTGATTGAATATTCAAGGAAGCACCCAAAGAACTGAAAAAAAAATTCAGCAAGACATTAAAATCATGAAAGATAAAGCTTCTTAGGGTACTATTTACCTCCAAGTTGATGGAAAGGCTATCCTGCTCATTTGGCCTCATTTGCCATATTCCCAAGGAGGTACATAAACTGCGCAATGCCCCACTTCACAGACTCGCTGGGATTCCTCAGAGACAGCAGCCCTCTTTTCCACTACACTGACATCTGAAAATACACTTTTCCAATGCTAAGGACTTGCCTCTTTGTTTGGGGTTTGGAATGGGTTTCTTATTAGACAGAGGATCATACCCTTGCCCCCACCCTCTCCAGCCCACCCCAAGCCCAGACATTGAAGTAACACACCACAGACCTCTAAAATGGAGACCCCAATTTTAGGCTTACCCCAGGTATTAACAAAATCAGGACACATTACATGGCAAACGACTTGGGCAGCAGACCATCAATTTAAGCCATGGTTTAAGGGGTTTTACCTTAGAGGTAGCTGAGTCTGGTGAACTGTAGAAACCAAGGCATGGCCCATCCCTGATTCTGCAGAAAACACCTGGGAAAACCTTGCCCAGGGTCTTCTTGCCTGTCCTGTGCACTGGCTGGTCTACCTGGGAGATGGTCAACCACCCATGCATGTGTGCATGCACATTTACAGACTCTGAGCATGAGTTTCTGGTGGCCAGCACCCAGACCCTCAGGTCCCTCAGACCGTACATGGCTTTGCCGTACTGGGCATCGAGATCTCCTGCCCTACTGAGCAGCTGGTTCAGTCTGAGGTTCACCAGCTGGTCAAAAACACAGGCTTGGAATGGGGAGCACAATCACACAGAAGAAATGTGATTTAATAAGAGTATAGGACAGACTGCAGTGATGAAACAAGATGCTTAGGCAGGCAAGCATATCTACCACTGTTTACATGCCACCGAACCCTTTTCTCCCTTTTCTTTCTGTTTTCCCATGCTTGTTCCTCCCCGACCCCCCCCCCTCCATTCCTACGTCTATTCCCCTAAACATCCTATATGAAGTTTCATGCATCCCCAGGTTCTGCTCTGCACCATCCCACCAACCCCAAATTCTCCTCTCTCTGCATCCCACCATAAGTCTTATATCACTGTAGGCCATCATTGCCCTTAAGCTTCATGATCGTTATGGGTTTGTGTGGCAGGGGTTTTGGTAGCGGGGGAGGGGCCGCAGGGGTGGCTCCTGAGAGAAGCTGCTTGAAGGTCCCCCGGCTCCCAGTTGGACCTGCTGCTGGCCAAGGCCAAGCCCATCAGTGATGGTGGTAATGCCTCTGGGAGACCGTATTAAGAAGGGGAATCCCCAGTGAGTCAGGGGAATGGAATATGAAAGGAACCCCTCTGCCAATACCGAGGTCAGTGAAGAAGGAGGGGGAAGAGGTGCGCCAGAGGAGGGGATGCCCCCGCAGCCTGCGGTGAGGCGGCAGGCTGTCCCCCCCAGCCCGTGCGGGGAGCGGGGGAGCAGATGCCCCTGAAGATGGCCATGACTCTGTGGGAAAGCCCGCGCTGGAGCAGTGCATGGCTGAAGATCGGCCCGTGGAAAGGACCCACGCCAGGGAAGTTTGTGAGGAACTGCAGCCCGCGGGAAGGACCCATGCTGGAGAAGTTGGTGAAGGGCTGTCTCCCGCAGGAAGGACGGACCCCACGGTGGAGCAGGGGCCGAGCACGGAGTCCTCCTCCCCCTGAGGAGGAAGGAGCGGCAGAGACAAGGGGTGAGGAACCGACCCCAGCCCCCGTCCCCGTCCCCGTCCCCTGTTCCCCTGGGGGGAGAGAACCGGGAGTGGGGTGAGGCAGGAAGGTGGAAGGGCTGGGGGGAAGCTCTCCTCAGGTTGGGTTTTACTTCCTAATATCCTTGGTTTGATTTGATTGATAGTCAATTAAATTGATTTTGTTTCTTCCTCAAGCTGAGCCTGTCTTTTGCCCGTGACTGTAAGTGGGGAGTGATCCCTCCCTGTCCTTGTCTCAACCCAGGAGCCTTTCTTTATATTTTCTCCTCATCCCACCGGGGCCGGGGGGGTGGGGTGAGTGAGCAGCTGTGTGGTGCTTTCTTACTGGCTGGGCTGAAACCACAACAATGGCATTGCCAGGAAAGAGAGCTGCCTTCAGTAAGTCACCTTGGTGGGCTTTGCTGAGCAGGAAGAGGAGTGGGAACAGTTTATGTCAGGGTTGCTGCCTCCTGTCTGATCAGCCAAGCTCGGTTTTTGGAAGTGAAATGCATATTGAACTAAGGACAAGGAGACAAGTGTGGCAGAGGATGCCACAGTGTTACAAGTCAGCATAAGGTTGTTCCTGGTAGGGGCGAGCTCACTCCTGGCCACTGGAGAAAGAGGAAGCATCACTTGGTATGGGCAAAGCAAGGGTCAAGGTAAGGCCCACAACCCCCTCTGACTCCCATCGTCTCAGACAAGTCTGAATGCAGGAAGCCATGGGTTAGGTAAAACATGTCCCAAGGACATGGTGCTTGAATGGGGTCTCAGAAATCTGACTAGCTCTGGATGGATGCAGAAGAAATAGCTTGTAGCCAAAAAAGCAGATGCCAACAGAAGATACAGAAATGATTGTGGACAACTACAAAGTTGGACTATGCAGCTGGTGCCTTCCTCAGGCCAGTATATGTGAGCAAGGTTAAAACATGGGTAGAAGGGAAGGGTGTCTCACAAAATTAGGGGCATGTTAGCCCACAGAGCACATAAATGAGGCCAAGCAAAGAGGCAATGCCTCGCTGAAATAGAGGAAACAGGCATGGAAAATTCATTTTGCACTTCCAAAAACTTCAGTCTCTGTGGACAACTGTGCATGGAAAGAAGCCGGGCAGCTGAGGTGGCATGGGAGGCTCTCAAGGACACAGGCTACATCCAGGACTACTAGCTTCTGGCTCTGAAGAAGAAAAGATTAAGAGGCCATGATGGACTTTTTGGACATGCCACAAATAGCAAACCATCTTGGAATGGATAGCAAACCACAGGTCGTCAGACACCTGTGGCTTGGAAGGACTTTGTCCCTAGCAGCACATGGGGAGCTCCATGAGGGAACTGAGGTGTACAACAAATGTCTTCAGAGCTTCTGTCCCTGGGTACTGAGCACCAACCAGGATTGTCAGCTCAAGGTAGCACAGAAAACAGAAGTCTCAAGCTGGAGATGCAAAGCTCTCGGCCTCTGGTGAGAAGGGGAAGATGACCAGCATGCACATTTAGGTGTCTTCAGTACTGACTGAAGGAGGTTGGACTGCAGGTAGAGGGAAATGGGAGGACCTGAGCATGCGTGGAAGAGAATGAACGTGGAATAAGCGTGGATGCAGAGGACTAAGGGTGGCCTGTGGGGAAAGGGGGGAGAATGGAGGAAACCTAAGGGTGCGTGGAGGGGGAGGGACCAAACCTAAGGGCTCAAGGGGCTGACCTGGACCCGCTACTGCAGTCGGAAACCTCCTTTCCTGCCCCCAAATGCCCCTGCCCTGCTCCAGTGTCCCATTTTCTGCACCGAAACGCCCGAAGGACCTCACCGCCCCTCGGGGCTCCGGTAACCCCGCCGGGCACCCAGACACCCAACACCGCCGAGACGCCCCCTCCCGCGCTCTAGGGCTCCGGCTCACACCCCCCCCCCACGCCTCGGTCCTTTCCCCGCCCGGGCAGCCCCTCCCGTCCCCGCCCGCCGCCCGCCCGTCCGTCTGCTCGGCCGCCCGCCCCGCCCCGGCCCCGCCCCGGCCCCTCCCCTCCCGCCGCAGCCGCCGCTGGGTCCGGGCCTGGGGAGGCGGCGGGCCTGGGGGGCCGCGCCGGGGCGGGCGCCGGGGCCATGCTGGGCAAGGACTACATGCTGGCCATCGTCCTCGTCAACTGCGACGGTCAGCCGCACCGGCGGGGGGGGGCTGCGCTGCGGGTTGCGGGGCCGGGGCGGGAGTGCGGGGCCGGGGCCGGGGCCGGGGCCGGGTCGCGGGGCCCGCGGACTGAAGCGGCGGCCGCGCCCCGGCGCTGTCCGCGGTGCTGAACGCGGCCGGCGGCGGCCTGCGCCGGGGGCGCCCGCCCGGCCCGCGCCGCCTCCCCGCCCCTCCCAAGGTCGCGGGGCACCGCCGTGTCCCCGCCTCGCCCCGCCCTCCCGCCCGCCGGGGGTCCCGCGGGGCGCGGGGGTCGCAGCCGTGGACCGCCGCAGAGCGCCCGCCGCCCCCCCGCCCCGGCAGCGCAGCCGCGGGGGACGAGCACCCATGAGGGGTGCGCCGAGCCCTGCGGGTTTCCGGCTGCCGTTCCCGGGAGCAGAGCTCGCCGCTGCGCTGCACCACGGGCTCATTTCCGTGCCCTCTCCGGGTCTTGGGGCGCAGGGAGGAGGGGGTTAATCCGCCCCTCCTAGCTGCAACCCTCCAAGGGTGCTTTCCTCCTGCCCCGGCCCCTTTCCCCCCGGCCGAGCTGGGAAGAAGCCGGTCTCGGGCACGCTGGGGTGTTGGCAGAGGGCTGGGCACCGCATGCTGGCAGGGGGAGCTCTGGGCTGGCAGCCCCGGGCCCTGCCTGGGGCACGCAGCAGGATGCCTTCCTTGGCAGGCTCAGGCTGCCCGTACTCTCGTGCCCCCGCCGGGGCCACCCTACCCCTCCGGGCAGCAATGAGGCAGCTGCCCACACTGATCACCCGCCTGGGGTCCGCCACTACCGCAGCCTCTCTGGCCTCTCGCCAAGCCTTCCCTAGCCCCGTGCTTCTCTCCTGGGCCGCATGCCCAGCCGCGCACCCAGAGGCAACCGCAGGACCCTTTCGCTGATGGGTGAAGCTGCTCGCTTCTCAGGGCGCCCTGCGGCTGGGGGGACCTTTACCCCGCCCCTTGTCTCACACTTTCCATCTGCACAGACAACCTCTGGAGCGACCAGAGCCTGGAGACAGACCCCGACCTCCCCCCAGGCTGGAGGAAAATCCGTGACTCTCTGGGCACCTACTACTGGCATGTGCCAACTGGCACAACGCAGTGGCAGCACCCCACAAGCACCAGCACCGGCCCAGGAGGGCACACGGAGACTGATGGAGAGGAGACACTCCAGGGAATGGTAGGGGATGTGGGCGGGGGGGGGCTGGTATTGGATCCCAGCCCGCTGGCAGGAGCCTGCTGAAGGACCCTCTGGGCATCGCTGGTCCAGCCTCCCCTTGGATCTGGCCTGTCTCTGTCACCCCAAAGTCCTGCTCAGCCCATTCCTGGCCAGGGTTAAGCTCCTTGAAAGGCTCCAACAGGCCCCACGCTGGCCTCCTCCTGGCTACATGGGATGCCCACAAGCTGAGGCACTGCTGTCCTGGAAGGCAAGGGTCCTACCTGGTGCCTCCTGTCAGCCTCTCTGCTGCCCTCACCCCTTTCCTCTTCTCTCCCAGGACTGCCAGACCCTCGCGGCCAACCACGCGGCAAAGGACAGGCCCATTCCCAGCCCCATGGCTTCGCTGTCCCGGAGGTAGGGCTGTCCGTGTGCTGGCTTGTGGGGCACCGTTGACCCTTGACCACTGCTGGGTGCTGGGCCCCCAGTGCCCCCCACCAGAGCAGCCCCACATGTTGAAGCCAGCAGGACCATGCTGGTCACCTCCATGGGATGCTTCCCAGCTGGTGGCATGGGGGTCTGCTGGTGGCGCTTCCCTGGGTGGCCCAGGTCCATGCTGCTGAGTGGAAGCCATCCCCTCACCACCCCATCCCTCCACAGGACCTCGCTGCCCTGGCACGCAGATGACTTTCAGCACAGCGCAGAGCCTGGATCCAAGGTACCGCACCCAGGGGCTTCACTGCGGCGGCGTGGGCTGGTGCTGGCAGAGGAGGGGGCAGGCAGCAGCTGGCAGGGACAGGGGTGGGAGCAAGAGCAAGGGTGACCACAGTGGCACAGCGAGGGGCATGGGATGGGGGTGGCTGTGCTATCTGGGCACCAAAACCCCGTATGTCTCTGCTCAGTGCTTTGCCGTGCGCTCTCTGGGCTGGCTGGAGATCCCTGAGGAGGACCTGGCACCCGGCAAGAGCAGCATCGCCGTGAACAACTGCATCCAGCAGCTCTCCAACAGCAAGAGCCAGGGCTCTGTGGAGAACCGGGGTGAGGTGAGAGCCTGGGATGGTGCTGCCAGGCAGGGTCCCAACCCAGGGCCACTGCTGCTGAGGCTGGCTGTCCCCGCCGATGTGGACCGTGCCTGGGGGGGAGGGCAGGGACCAGATCCTGTGGCAGAGTCAACTCTGCATAGGGCATCCATGCAGTGGTCCCAGCTGTGCGGCAGGGTGTCTCCCCTTGGAGACAGCGCCAGGAGTGCCTGGGTGGGCTGTCACCACACTCAGGGCTGAGTAGGCTGGGGGGACCGGGGTGTCCCTACATGTGGGCTGGATGCTGGGGACGCCCAGGCTGTCTGCTAGGCTGAGGGAGCCGCTAACCCTCTGCAGGGCCAGGACCTGGTGATGATCCTGAAGAAGGACACCATGAGCCTGGTGGACCCCCTCGACCGCAGCCTCATCCACCGCCAACCCATCCTCAACATCCGCGTCTGGGGCGTTGGCTGCAACAACGGCAGGTGCCGGGGGCCGGGGCAGAGCTGGGGGCTGGGGGGTGGCTCTGCCCGCTGAGGGGCGAAGGCACCCCAGCAGTAACCTGTCCCCTCTCCTCCCTCCCCGACTGCCACCGTGGCTGCAGGGACAGGTAAGGGGGTGTGGGACCAAGGGTCAGCACAGAGATGGGGGGCTGCCTCAGCCAGGGTCTCACTCTGTTGCTCGTGGCCTTGCAGAGACTTTGCCTTCGTGGCCAGTGACAAGGACACCTGTGTCCTAAAGTGTCACGTCTTCCACTGCAACGTGCCTGCCAAGGGCATCGCCAAGGCCCTGCACGAGATGTGCTCCAAGGTGGGATGCAGGGGCCCTGGAGGGTGTGGGCACAGCCCAGGAGTCTCAGGGGCAAGGGGAGGCACTGGGACCCCCGTCTCTTGCAGATTGTGGCTGAGCGAGCCATAGCGAGCAGCGGACTGCCACACGCTGCCATGCTGGAGCCCGTGTCCACCGAGGACCTGCCGCTGCAAGGTACCGTCCCCCTGGTGCTGCCGGCTGCTTCCCCTGCCCACGGTCCACCCTCAGGCAGCAGGATGCCCAGCAGCCAGCACCCTTTGGCCTGCCCAGCTGTGTCCCCGGGGTCCTCGGAGATGGGGGCGGGGGGGGGAAGGACGTGGTGGGGGTAAACGTGGCGGGGCACGTGAGGGGGTCCTCCCCACCTCTCCTGTTCCGGCAGTGGATATCCTGGAAGCGGTGAGGCAGTCGATGCAGACTTACGAGGCGCTGTACATCGGCAGCCTGCCTGTGCCCAGGGCCATGGGTAAGTGCTGCCGGCCCCGCCTCAGCTGGGGGATGCCCGAAAACCCTGCGCCGTGGGGCAGCCGAACAGCCCGTGGGGCCGGCTGGCAGCACCCTGCCTGCACCGGGCCCGCAGCTGGGGCAGGGGCCGGTGGGACGGGGTCTCCCGCTCCCCAGGGATGGACGTACTGAACGAGGCCATTGAGAAGCTGACGAGGGGCCCCGGGCGGGAGCGCTGGACGCCCTCCCTCATCCGCGTGTCCGACACGGCCATGAGGGTGCACCCCGCGCAGGTGGGGAGGGGGACAGGGGGCTCTGGCCGAAGCGGGCACCCCGCTGCTGCCGCAGTGGGACAGGCCCCCCCCGTGGGGGGCCCGGCCTCCCGGCAGAGGGGACCTGGCGGGGGTGGCGGGGCCGCCTGGGCCGCAGCCAGGGGTGGATGGGCCCACGGGGTCCCCGCAGGAGGACGAGGAGGAGGAGGCGGCGCACATCTGGGAGTGCCAGGTGCGCTACGTGACCTTCCTGGGGGTGGGCCGGGACGCCCACACCTTCGCGCTCATCGTGGACACGGGGCGACGCTTCCAGTGCGCGGCCTTCTGGTGCGAGCCCGACGCCGGCACCATCTCGGAGGCGGTGCAGGCAGCCTGCATGGTGAGTGCTGCCGGGGCGGCCCTCGACCCCCCCCCCCCCTCCACCGGCTTCCCGGCCCTCCGGGGGCGCCCGGAGGAGGCGAGGGCTGGCGAAGGGGGAGGGCGAAGCCGGGGCCCCGGGTGGGACGCCCGACCCTGGGGAGGGCAGCCGGGGCAGGAGGGAGCTGACCCCGCGGGGCCGCGCCCAGCACCACGGCCACGCCGCGTCCGGTCACGTCGGAGCCCGCGGCCGCGCCGCGTCGCGTCCCACCCCGCGGCCGCGCCGCGCGTCAGCCCCGCGCCCCGCTCTGTCCCCTCGCGTCCCCGCAGGTGCAGTACCAGAAGTGCCTGGTGGCCGCCGCACCGGGGGCCAAGGCGAAGGCTGCCGCAGCCGGCGGGGACGCTGCCGGCGGGACGGCCAAGGCGAGCGGGGGCAGCGGAGGGGCGGCGGGGGCCGGTTCCCGCAAGCGGGGCCTCTTCTCCTTCCTGGAGGCCTTCCGCCTCAGGCGAGCCCTCCTCCACACCCCATAGGGGGCCGGGGCGGGGGCCGGGGCCGGGGGCCGGAGGTCCCGGCCCCGGCCCCGGCCCCGGCCCCGGCCGCGGCCCCCGGCCCCGGCCCCCGCCCCGTCCCCGGTCTCCCCTGCGGGGTGGGGACAGGGGAAGCCCCGCCCCTTCCAGCACCGCCCCGCCCCGCCCCATGGGGCGGAAGGGGCGGGGCCGGGCGTGACGTGGCGGGATGGCGGAGCTCTACGTGAAGCCGGGTGAGGGGGCGCGAGCGAACTTCCGGGGCGGTGGGGGGGGGGGGGGCGGGTGCAGGGGCTCGGGGCGCTCGGGGCGCGCCGGGCTCGGGGGCCCGGGGGGGCCGCGCCGGGGGAGGGAGAGCCGCACCCTGGGGCCGGGGTCCCGCGTCCGGGGGCTGGGGGGCGTCCCCTCGCCCCCCCACCCAGGGGTCTCACCGTGCCCTTTGCTGCCGCAGGGAACCAGGAGCGTGGCTGGAACGACCCCCCCCAGTTCTCCTACGGGCTGCAGGCGCAGGCCGGGGGGACCAGGCGAACCCCGCTCACCCGCCGGGCCCCCCCTCCGGCTGCGGGGGCCCCCCCAGGTCAGCACCCGCAAAGCCTCCCCCGCCCAGCCAGTGCGGGGCGGGGGGGGGGAGAGGACCAGCGGCAGCCCCCGGGCTGCTGGCGCCCGCGGGGACCCCCTCCCCTCCTCCGCGGGCCCGGCCCCCCTTCCCGCTCGGGCCCGCTGGGAACCGCGGGCCGGCGCCAGGCTGACGGGGCTCCGCGCCGGCGCCTCTTCCCCGCAGGTGCTCCTCCAGCCCCGGCCGGCGCCCCCGCCGGCTCCCCGGCGCCGCCCCCCCGGGCGCTGGGGCCGCCCCCCCTCGGGGCCGTCGGCCCTGCCCCGCGGGCGGAGGGCGGGAGGCCGAGCGCCGCCGCCCGCCCGGAGGAGAGCGGCGTCCCCGCCGCCGGCGCCGTCCTCGCCCCGCTGCGGGAGGCCCTCGCCGCCTGCCGCCCCACGGTGCAGGTGAGGCCCCGGCCGCCGCCGCCAGCTCTGCCGCGGGCGCGGGAGGGGCAGCAAGGCGGGGGCTGCCTCTCGTGGGGCGAGGAGAGCTGCCCCTGGCCCCCGGGGGGCTCCCCGCAGCTCCAGCTCACGGCTCTGCTTCCAGAAACAAGTGTGCGACGACATCGGGCGGCGGCTGACGGTGCTGGGGGACGCCTGGGCTCAGGGGAAGCTGTCGGCCCCGGTGAGGAAGAGGATGGGCCTCCTGGTGCGAGGTGAGGGACGAGGGGGAGGGGGGGGGGGCTGCCTGGGGGCCGGCGCCAGGCCGTCGGGCAAGGGAGCACCGGCGGGAAGGCTGAGCCCCTGCCACCGCGGGGTTCCGCTGTCCTGGCAGAGCTGCAGCAACAGCACTGGGACGCGGCTGATGAGATCCATCGCTCGCTCATGGTGGACCACGTGAACGAGGTGAGCCAGTGGCTGGTGGGCGTCAAGCGCCTGATCGCCGAGACGAGGAGCCTGCCTGCTGCAGAGTCGGCTGCGGCGACGGACGGCAGCGCCAAGGACGGGCCTGGCCAGGAGGATCCCTGATGCCGGGGACGGGGCTGCAGACCGTGAGCGCAGCAGCCCAGGCCTGGGGCCACCGACAGGAGAAGGGCCCCTGCTGCCTGAGTGGGTCTGGGCACCTCCTCTGCCTCCCAATCCTCACCCAGGAAAAGGGGATTTTAATCATTGTGACATTTTAGTGGCGATTCACTTCATGACGTTTAATAAAACAGCACTAACCTGCCCCTGGCCGCAGCCTGCTCTGGAGTTCTGGCACCAGATGGGTCCTGGTTCTCTCCCAGGAGCAGCAGGAGACGGGATGGCTGCGCAAGGCCGCAGCAGCTTTGGGCTTGGCCAAGGGGCTCTGGCCCTGGCGGGGCGTTCCCAGGCCGCCAAGCATGAAGGGAAGGTAGCTCCCTGGCAGCAGCCCCAGCATCACCAGGGTCGAGGGGACAGCAACGCATTTCCCTGCTACACCGGTTGGCAGAGCCTGGGCCCCTCCGGCCTTGTCTTTGGCACTGGGGGGGAACCCACAGCAGCAGGCACACGGCCCAGCTCCTGTGTAGCAAGAGACAGGCCCCTGAGGAGTTCTTGGCTGGCTGGGGAGGCCAACCTGCCACCAGCCCAGAGCAGCGTGGCAGGGCCAGGGTTTGTGCTGCAGCTGCAGCCCATGCTCCCATCTGGGCTCCTGCCTGTCCTGGCACAGTTCAGAGCCAAGTTTGGGACCCAAGAGACCCGGGTGGCCTCAGAGACAGGGAGATCCAGGGAGAAATGTCACGGTGCTAGTGAAGCTCACCAGGTCAGGTAAGGCCAGTGTGGTTACGCTTACCCCAGACAGCAATCGGACTGCTCTGGGCTGCTCCTTCCCACATTCACAGGAGGGCCTCACCAGCCATGCCCCCCCACAGCTGGGGCAGGCTGCATGTCGCACCCCAAGCCTTGGAGCAGGCCTTGAGGCCCTGCATTCACCGCCCCAGCCTCCAGCATCCCAGTGCAGGAGGGAGAGATCCTCTGCACCCTCTAAGGGCCCCTGGTGCTCCTCAGCTCCTTTTAGCTCCCCTCCCTGGGGCTCTGAGGACCCAGCTGAGCCCCAACATAAGAGATGCACCTGGTCAGCACAGGGGGTTCATGGTGTTTATTGATCAAGCATGAGCTCCTAGGCAATTGCACCAGCCAGTTGTGCTAGAGCCTGAGGTGTCACACATCCATCCCCAGCATCAGAGAGGGCTGCAGCCAGCTGGTCACGGTGCCAGCAACTCCACGAGGCCCAGAAACAGGCCCAGCCATGGCCTGGAGACGGGGAGCTGGAAACTCAGATGTCCATCTCAAACTGGTCTTGATCTGCAAGGGTATGGAGGGATACAGGGCCAGGGTTAGGATGGGGCTACCTTGGGAGAAACGTACAGGCAAAGGAACTGGAACTGGGGCTGAGCCGGGATCTCCCCTTGCCCTTGCAGCCAGGTGGGAGCCCCATGCCCCAGGCAGCATGTAGGCAAGGGGCTGCCTGCCTGGGCTGCTCACCTGGCATGGCTTCTTCGCTCTCATTCCGCTCCTTGAGCTCCTCCAGCTTGACGAGGCTGGACTGGGCCAGGGATGTGACACCGGGGATCTGGGGCAGGCAGCAAGGAGGGGTCCTGGCCACGGGCGAATTCTTGCACTCCAGCAGGAACTTGCGGTCGTAGATGATGCGGGTACCTGCCAAAAGCAGGGGGCTGTCAGGCACTGCCGGCCCCTGGCCGCCCCCGTCTCCGAACACCATGGCCTGAGCCTGGAGCAGGGGGTGGAACCCAGCGCTTGGCCACAGCTCAGGGACACTGTGGAGCTTCCCACATGGCAGACTGTGACACCTGTCCTGCCCAGCAGCTCTTCCCCACATTGTTCCTCCCCTTGAAGCTCCTGGAGCTCTGCCAGGGCACAGCACGGCAGGTCCAGCCTTGACGAGGTGCCCTGCAGCAGCTGACACCACAGCCACCCCTGTGCTGCCTGGAAGGCAGGGCCAGCCCTGGGGCACTCGGCGCACAGCCCAAGCCCAACGGCCAGGTAGCAGGCAGGTCCCCAGTGCAGCCAGCCCAGAGGCAGCAAGCTCAGGGGTGGCTCCCTACAGCTATCAGAACAGCAAAAGCTGGGTACCTCCCCATTGGCACCGAGGGGAGATGTACCCAGGGAACTGTTCCCATCAGCTCAGCCGATGAGCTGCCCGGCTGTGCCCTGCATGAGAACAACATGCTGGCTTCGATGGGACACCTCCTCTAGTGTGCCAGCCTGCTGGGTGTACAGCCCCAGGTCAGCGCCCAGCCGGGGCACACGCTGCCTCCCCAAGCGCCTGCTAGCGATCCCCAAGATCGTGCCAGTCTGCACCCTGCTGCAACAGGTCCGGGCCTGCCTTCCCCTGCCTGGCTGTCTCTGCAGCTAAGCAGCGGTTCCCTGCCAGGCTCCAGCAGCGAGCACAGCCCAGGCGGCAGCGAGCCCAAAGCTCCTGCACAGGCCAGGCCCTTCCCAGCACCACAAACACATTATGCAACCCATGCCTGCCACAGCCCTGCCATCACCGGGCCAGGCTCCCCCACCCCAGATAAGCTCATCGGAGGCACACAATGGAGCCAGCGCCCACAGGGTGGGTGCCTGCGGCTCAACCAAAACATGCCCAGGGCACACGCTACCCTGAGGGCAGCCAGCAAAGGACCTGCTCCACAGCTGAACCAGGGGCTTTGGCGGGGGGCTGGAAGGGGGGCAAGAGGACAGGCCTAGGGTACCTCTGGAGGGAGCCGTGCTGCCCAGTACCTTCCCCCAGGGCTGGTGAACTCAGGTGGGAGCAGACTTCTTGCACTAGCCCCCTGCACCTGCACCAGCTCCAGCCAGCCGTGCCCAGGCATGACCTACCCCCAAAGGACCAGCGCTGCATCCACCACCCCAGCATCACAAGCACCAGGCACTGCTTCCGCCTGCTCCCCTCCGTATCACGGGGCAATGACGGCCCTAACTTCTAGCAGTATCTTGCCACAAAGCTTTGGGGTTCCCTTTTCCACTCCAGCTCTGGGCTGCCAGGGAAGCCACCACCCCGTGGGCCTGCCTGGATGTGATGCCCAGAGCAGGTGCCTGTGCTCCCAGGGACCAAGCTGCAAGGTGGAGAGCCCAGGAAGAGACCCACTCAGGAAGGAGCTGCCTAAACTAGGCAGGGATGGGGTGGCTGAGGCCACCGTTCCATTCAATGGACAAGCCCATCCCCATGCTGGGTCTTACCCCCTGGCGTGGTACAGTAGACTGTGCCACCTGGCGTGGAGCTGTAGCCCTCCGGGATGAGGAGATGGTGGCTCCCCGGGATGGGGCAGGAGAGGGTGGTGGTGCCTGTTGCGGCCATGGAGCCCACAGGGGTGGGGTAGGGGAGGGGCAGGCCCTTAGACCCCTCCCCTGCAACTCACCCCAAGAGCAAACACCTATTGCACTACAATACCATTTTTTTTTCAATACAAGTACTGTTAACACGAGTGTTTCTCCTTTGGCATTTCACTATCAGGCAGGCAGCAGCAGTTCAATGTTTTTTGCATTTCTTCCTCAAATACTAGAAAAAAATATCTGAATATATCATCCAGTAGCATTTCTGAGGTTTATCTGCCTGCAGTACTCAGATATTGCTTGTGCACTTTGGGTTTTCAGTACTCCTTCCTCATGCTTTTCCTGGGGAAACTCTGCTGCTGCTGCATGTAAGGATTTGTCTGGAGAAGGTGGAGGAGTCTCCATCTGGTCCAAGAGACCACCAAAAGTGGTCTGTTAGATTGGACACTACATGCCCTGTATGTAGTTACCTGCTTGAGGAATGGACCAAATATTCAGTGTAGTTACTGCATCACCACTGAGCAAAAGCAGAAATAAGCATAGTCCAAGTGCAGAAAGTGGAGAACTTCTGCACCTGTATAGAAAATGAATGTTCATCTTAAGCAGTATGCAAAAATCTCCTTCCTCCTCACAGAAGGGACTTGAGGAGCTCTTACCAGATTTAAAGGGTAACAAGAAGCTTCGAATTTAATATAATACATTTTTCTCTAGTGGGAAGTGGTCTCTGCTTTCCTAAGATCTGCTTCTAGGCAGCTGGTCACAGCAAGTCAGGTGAAGAAACCCTGCATTTACCTACAAGCTACCTATTTACCTTCCACAAATTAAGGTGCCATCAGTTGCCACATTGTCAGCTCAGCCCTTATTTCCAACCCCTGAACCAAACCTGATGTCTCAGGCAACCCACCTGGAAAAAGAGTGCTGGAAGCAGCAGAACCAATCCAGCAGGAAAAAAACCCAAAACAACGCACAACCATGTTCACACAAAACAACTGGCAGGGGGAAGGACTCGGCAGACCTTGTATCACAGATGACTGCAGATCAAAACCCTCCCCCAAACCCTGACTGCATCCACCTGCTAATTACGTGACCCTGAAAAGATGCATCACTGGGCACGGCAGCAGCTACTGATGACAACAACATACAGCCTCTTCCAAAATTCTCACACACAACCTATAAATACTGTTTGCCTTTTATTGAATATTCAGGTAAATATTTCACATTAATACAGGCTACATAAAGTAGAGCCACTATACGACATGAAATTTACTCAGCTTTTCCTTTTAAGTATGTAAACAATTATACATGTATTTACCACCCTAAAAGGTTGAAATCATGTAATCAGCTAGTTCTCTGCTGCATACAAGGAGCATTCAGTAGTGTTTAGCCAAAAGCACTAGTTTTGTCTGATTTTTAAGTTCAAAATGGCTAAACTAACTGGAGAGCAGAATCAGTTTGTACAGGTAAATCAATTTGTTCTTATACAACGGGCAATCAAGTTTCCATTGTTACAGCCCACAGAAAATTGCTTAGTTAGGCACATTAAAAAAATCCCCAGGGTTCTTCAAGACCGTAAAGATTCCCAAACAAGGCTAAAAAAGGATAGACCCCCTTAAATCAGTTGACGTACTTGAGATGCATGTTTCCAATGTGAGGTGCCCAGGTGCCAGGCCAAATCTACAGCAAGAAATAAAAAGACAAGTCTATTATGAAAACAAATAAAGGTTCCTTTAACAGAGCGTTTAACCACTAGAGGGCAAGCTTAAGGCTTCCCCCTAAAACACAACCAGACTGTCCAAAGGCTGGGAAGCCCTCTTCAGCTCTGGCAAAGGTTTGACTGACAACCTTCAAGATGCTGAGTATGGATATAAACCCTCTCACTTACAATGAAGTCGATTACCTGGCTGAGCAGTCTTGAAATGGTGCTTATTTTACCTGAATGGTTTGGTACAGATAGTGCAATATATTTTTTTATAAACACACACAAACTGTAGGGGAAAAGTCATGCAGACAAATCTCAATTCCAGTATCAAAGAACTGAAAAAAACATCACCTATCCAAAAATGAAGAAAAACAAACCAAAGCACAACACCGTAAAAAGCCCCAGGTAAGCAAAAGTGGAAAAAGGCAGCCACACTACCTGCTGAGCATCAGTACATTCTGTTGAGTTCTGGACAACTTTGATCATGGGATTCCAGGCAGGATCTGGAGTATGGAGCCCGTTAAAGAGGGGGCCTCCTGGGCCATCTGCTAGCTGAGGGTGTGAGGGTATTAGAGTGCCACCGTACATGGAAATCGGTAGGCCCTGAGGGAACAAGAGAAAGCAGTCAGTGAAGAAGGCAGTGGTTGTGAAGGACGACGGTAATACCATGTTTGCCAAGATTGACAGAGGCAGTTCACATCCATACGTAACGTTCACCGACTGGCAAATATCTCAGCACTGTGAGGAAATGGGGCATCGCTGCACACCTAGGCAGAGTATGGAATACGGTCACTCTTCAGAGCTTGAAGACTTAAGTCAGTTTACCCATTTTTCTGAAATTACACCTCACCAGTATGCAGCAGACTCTGCACAGCTCTTTCAGATGACCCCCATAAAGCCAGACATCGCAGCTGTACAAAGTGATCTCAGTGCTCCTTCCTCTCACCTCTGCAGCACACGATAACCTTGGTGCATGCCGGGCTGCAGCCAGGGGCTGCACTTCAGCAAAGCCCGTATACAGCTTGAACCTACAGGACTCTGAGTTGAAGATTTTCCATAGATTACTAATGGCCATCTAAAATATTCTTCCAGTTCAGAAAGAGCAAGTTACAGAGCAGCTTTTTGCAATTAAGAGATTTCTTCCCCATGTTTGAATGATTGCTGCTCTGCAATTTAGAAGATCCAAGAGCACATGCTACAGCTACTTCTGAAACATGCTGCGAGCAAGTTTGCTGTTGAGCACACTGTCCTGGACGTTCCCCCAGTGGTGGCTGAGCTCACTATGGCTTGGCTACATCCGTCTGCCTCAAGCTACTTTCCAGCATTAACATACAAGGCACAGGCTTACATGTGGTCCTCTCATCCTGCCACTTCCTGAAGAAAGGCATGTAGTATTCATGGGCATGATTTGTACTGAAAGCATTAAGCTGACCTTTACTCAGCCTCAAGAGCTGAGCAAGCCTTATGAAACGTTTCCGAGCGATTGAGCCTTTGAGAAAAGAAACACTGCAGAGCATGGAGGCATTCAGCTACTTGACAAGAGAACATCTGCAATCTACAAATTCTGGTTTTGTTTAAATGCACCACCAGGCTTGGACACCCTTTCTAGTCAGTACTGGGATAAAAGTAGGTTCAGGACTAGATGCAGCAAGCAATGGTGGAAGAGACACACACAGTGTAAACAGGCCAAACAGGAGACAGAACAAAGAAATTCCTTGGTCATTTTATAGACTAAATCCAACCCTCTGTAACTTACTTTAGAAAAATCCACAAAACTATTTGGCATAGGTTGGTGGAAAATATTTGAGGGAGCCACTATTCCAGAATCATCTCTCTCCATTGGCTGATGCTGAGAAAACGTGCCTGGGTCCGACAGCTGCTGATGCATCGGATGATTTCCCATGACAGGCTGAGACCAACCTGACAAGCCTTCTGGAAATGAGGAGATTGAAAATGGCTGATTACAATTCATTGAAGATACTCTGGAGTAGAATTAAGCAGCTGCACACATCTGCATACATCCAAAGGCTCCCCAAAAACACACAGCCGCAGAGGTATGCAAGGGCTCTGCTCTGAGCAAAGGCAGACCTTCAACAGTCTACACAAAGCAGGAAGATACCTACAGTTTTTAGGCTAATAACCCATTACAGGCAATGCAAACACACAAGTCTTATCTGTAGCATCAAGGCCTCTCATAGAGAAGCTGCAGCAGGCAACGCTATATAAGGCCAGCTACACGCATGCACACCTTCTTTCCCTCCAGCTCCCACATCCTCTCATGTACCATGGGAACACAGAAAAAAGTTACACTTATGACAGGGGCAAAAATAGGGAAAGAAGAGAGACTGGTGAGGCCAGGGAAGCTTGGCCAGGCACATGCTGTCTGCATGTATATTCATCTTGAACCTCCACACAAGTGTGGAGATAATGGGGACTACTAGTAACTGCAAGTTTCAGGTGTCCACAGCAGAACAGCTAAGACCCAATAAACCTCCCAGCACTGTCTGTGAGCACATACAAGCTTTTCCTGAAAAAACACAGTAATGCTGAGACACTAAGTTAACCAAAGTATGGAGGCCTTCACTGAAAAATAGAACAAATACAGTAGTACTAAACATTTGTCTTTAAAGTTACCAATGGAAACACTTTACACCTCAAATGCTGCAGCTCCTCCTTTCCACAGGAACCTCACACTAACAGGAAACTGAACATAAAACTTCAGCTGTTTCAAAGTCATTCTTTTGAAACTGGGGCCACCTGGTACAGAGGTTACCCCATACTATTCAAGAGTCATGAGGAGATCAGTGCAAAAATCAGCATCCACAACTATGTGTTTCTGGATGCATTAGCTGCACCACAACTAATATTTTAAAATGTTAATGGAAAGCAAGCTAGAAACTTGGATGGAGACAGTTGTCCTTTTAGGCCAAGGGCCAGACTTGGAAATGGATGCCCTTAACAGACAAAAGTTGTTTACTTTTAAAATTCTGTACCATTCAATAGACTTAATATGAAATTTCTGAACTCCTCTGAAGGTTTACAAGTGTAAAGTGACAGATAATCTAGGTTGGGTGAGAGCCACCTACATTAGGAGAGAAAACCGTGGCGCTTTCATTGATGCACACCCTCCCACCACTGACACCAGTTTTCCCTTCAGGATGTACTACATGACAGTTGATTACAGACTGTGGAACTTTATTCCTCCTCCCCAACTTTCTTTTCAAATGTAGTACTTCCAAAAGGCCCTAGAAGTTTCTTTAGGCTACCCCAGGCTGTACAACAGACTTACCAGATACACTGTTAACTCCAAAAGACCAAATACCACTATGACCAACAGGAGCTGTGAAGTTGGTTCCCAAGGGTGTAGGAGTGACAGATCCTCCCTGTCGAATTCTAGCAAGCCTTTCTGTCCCGATGGGAGGGGGTACCTTTCGATCTTGATTGGCGTTACCCGTTTTTGGCTGGCCCAAGTTAGAAGGTGCAGAAGCAGCTGAAAGGGGCGAAGATGATCCTGAGGAAACTGATGGAATAGGAGATTCACCTGCTGAAGAGAATATTTCTCTTGCTTAATTACATGCAGCACACAAGCTAGCAAGCATAAACGCTAGCCGCTCTATCCCCCCCAATATTCTCTCAAAGCAAATAATAAACAGGTTTTAAATGCTTTTTTTGGCAAGCATTCTTCAAGTCTTTCATAGAAATTCTGTTTATTTTAACTCTAAAATCAACATTATAAACACAAATGCTTTCAGCCATCAGAATTCATGTGATATTCTTATGACATAGCAGTACATCTAAATTAATTACAAGAAAGAATAAGAAACATGGAAGAGTTTCAGGAAGAGGTGAAAACATCAGCCAAAATACCATAAATATCTAAACAGCCTGGTTTTGGTATCCACCACTTCCAGCAGAAGAGAAATTAGACAGCTTCCCAAAGCCACATGTGTAACATAAGAGCATAAGTCCCACCAACTTCAGAAGCGTCACTGACTCTTCTTGGGAAATCCAACTTCCTTTGGGCACTCATTTAAACATTTTGGTTCTTAAGCTCAGAGTGGCAATGAAGTTGCATGCAGTGACATGAAAAGCCTCTTCACTTAAAATTCTGAATCAAAGACCCATATTTTCTGTAAAGCTACTTCCATGTTCTTCCCATTAGGAGGAAAACCCACTGTTACCTTGGATGATGCTTAAAGATTTTGGAACATTAAGTAACATGAAATAATTCCAGAATCCCAATTTAAAAAAAAAAAAAAAAAAAAAAGGCAAGTATAACTTCAAACCATGGCAAACATGACATTTTCACCTAATATTACACTCATACTATTTAGAGGGGAATCTTTAGCTTGGTGTAATCACCTCCACTCCCCCACAGCTTCATGCCCTCTCCTCTCGGAGCCTATGATGACTCTTTTTTTTTTTTTTTTGCCCAAATATGCCTTTAGTAATGCTACCAGAACTAATGGCATTTTACATGGGAAAAAAACCACAAAATAGTACAGCTTGGGATTTGCACAGCATCCTCACAGCTGCTAAAAGCAATTGGAAAGCATTTTGTGCATCACTGGTTAATTTCCCCTCAAGTTACAAATCTACTAAAGACAACAGCTATGAATTTATAGTTAACTAAGACAGACCCATGAAGTTCCTACATGAATTTGTTGCGCTTGTCCAAGGATGTGGTGAAAAATGCTGTCTGTTAAAGCTGGGAGTCCCAACAGGCGCTGGCCCTTGAAGGTAAACCCGTGCTCCTTGTATGTTTGCTGAAAAGCCTGTCAAAGGACCTGAAGAAGAAGTTGTAGAGCTGTTGGATGGATCTAGAGAGGGTAAGCCTGAAATAAACATAAATTTGATTAAATATCTCTCTTTGGGAACCTGCTTCAAAGCACCAGAGAGAGCTAGTGCTCCAAATATAATTAAAGCATCTCATCACCTTCAGGGGTATCTGCACATGGTAAGTTCATTTTACAGGTGCACGATTCTCCCTTAGAAACCAACAGAAGGCATTTCTGTACACTCTCTGTTTTGGCCTGAAGTTTTAACAAAAACAGCCATCCCTTCGGTCACTGAAAGGAAACGATCTTAGCAGGGAAGGCAAAGGAGGAAAGCTGGGAGTGGCAAGGATCTTTGCTTACAAAAAAGCCACGCAAGTCAAACAGGGATACAGGGCTCTGTGAAAGTCCCAGGGGAATCCGGCACCAGGGAAGCAGTTCGCTGCAGTATTGTTTTTGCTATCCTATAGGTACATTCACATATAGATTGGTCAGAGCATGCCGTGTCCAGAGAAACAGGGCTGACAATGCACAGCACAATAGGTGAGGGGGCTGCTTTCTACAGGGATGCGTGAGAGGAAGGGAGAGACGGAGAGAAAGTTCAAAGTCCCACAAAAATGATTAGCAAGGGAGAATTACAGTTTTTTAATAAGCCAAAGCTTTTAAGTACTTTTCCAAAATGTTATAAAAGCTCTTATCACACATTATTACCTGAAAGTAGAAATGGGCATGGCCATATATTCACCTGAGTTTTGGGTTTAGTTTCAAGGGCCTATTAAACAAGACTACTTTCAAAACCATTTAAACATTTTGAAATGACCACAACCAGGACCAGCCTATATTGCTGCGGAGCAAGGTTGAAGGTTGTACCTACTTACACCACAGCAGTCTGCAAACAGCAGTGGTGACAGGCAAGACCTTAGGTCATAGACTAGATGTGCACCTTTTGTTGCCTAGATACGTTCCTGAAAGCCAGGTCCTTTTCCCCCAATATTATCAACCAAGTCAACCTGATTTACTGCTTCCAGAAGTGCCACATCCAACCTGCTCACATTGACAGAAATGATTCACTGGATTTGAAGGAGGTATTTTTCTCATTAGCCCTACCCCAAAGGTTAAAAAAGAGAAGTCTCCATTACAGACAAGGACAAATAAATCACCACCACCAACAGAACATGGGGTGCTCAGATGAGGAAACCTTGAGTGTCGGAGGACAAACTTTCAGGCTTTGTCACAGCACAAAGTGCAAGACTCTGTGGCTGTGAGGAGGATGCTAACGTCTGTGCAGGCTGCCTGTAAATGCAGTTTGATTGATCTGGGTTTGTCTAGAGCTGCAGACTGGCCTCCAGCACAAAGCCTAGCTGTAAGCAGATTGCAGCACCTCCAGCTGAGGGCCCTCCCTGAGTATCCTCCATGGAGCTACTGATGGGACACTCTTGCTAACCCTCCATCCACAAAAGTCAACTCAGAGGTAGTCAAAAGGCCCCTATGGTGACTGATTCCACCACATATCAAAAACAAGTTTCCAGCTGCTGACACACCACCGAAGTTCCCAAGTCTCTGCTCTATACAGATGGGGTAACAGAGCTGCTGCTGCCCATGGGGACTGCTGGTTTCCTAAACAGAGAACAAGGCAGAGATTATGACAAAAATAGCTCTTCTACAGAAGAGAGATGCCCAGCTGCGTCTTTTGAAGGCTTCGTAGGATGGGTACACAGCTTTCAAAGTGCAATGACTGTACAGCCAAGACTATTTCAGCACTGCTGTGTATTTTCTACAGGCTGAAGGAAGTGTGACAGCCAGAGATGCACAAAGTCAACAGAACAGTCAGTTTTCAGGTTCTAAAGAACACTTTTTATCATTAACTTGCCTTTCATAAAAGTGGATGAAAAAACACCTTTGTTCAATATTAAAAATGGCTTTTATGAACAATGACTTACAGAATCCTGATTTCAGTAATGAGCTTCCTATTTATGTACTTACCAACAAAACCAGGTTTTGTAATACTAAAGCCTTTTGCAATACCATACTCGGCAGTTACTTGGGCCATGAGTTCAAACTCTTCATCATGCTCTGAAAGCATGATGGTCACTCCATGTAAAACAGGGAGCCCAGCCATTTCGTGCAATTTCATACTCTTGTGCTGCTTCCTAAGCTGGCACATTTCACATTTATGATAACCTTTTAATGCCACGTGAGCAAGGCCTAAAACCCCTTCTTAAAATGCAGAGGAAAGAAGTAACAAATAGACTTCTTTTGGTCTTCTCCACAGCCCCTCCAAATGGTTGGGCTAAGTCTGCCCTTAATCTGCAAGCTGCTAGGACAAGAGATCTGAAGACATAAGTGAGACAAAAGGCCATTTCCAGAACAGATCCACAGCTGGTAAGGAGATCTGAATGTGTACCTGTGCCTCAAAGGAACTGGTGAAATCAGAGAAAACCCAAGCTGCAACTGAGCTTGCCCATGAACAGGAAAAGCAGAGTACCCAAACTCCACCCTGAAGTGACAACTTCTTAAGAAAAAGCTGGTTTAGTGCACAATCAAATTATATTAAATCTCCACCAAATTAGCTTAGAGGTGATCACCAAGAGATGTTGATTTCTGGAAAAATTTGCCACAGCTCAACTGTTCAAGACAGGCACAAAAGACAAACCTCTGCTCCGTCAGGTATAGTCACAGCTGACATTAAAGGATCAGTGTCCACCTGCTCTGATGGCCATTACTACTCCCTCTCATCACACAAAGTGTACTGAATTGCCAGGCAAGGCCCAGACTGCCCCTTGTCCATCGCACTGCTGTTGGCCAAAGCGTAAGCCAGCGGTGACTGACTCTTTTCCCCCCTTTTCAACATCTCATGAAACCTGCCACCGAACCCTATGCAAACAGCCAAGGTAGTCCCCAGTTCAACCCACCTCAGAGGCTGAGAGCAGAAAGGTCTGTTGCCCTGGGAAGAGCCAGTGAATAAGATGGGTGGACAGACCACAGGACCACACTTAGGCTCCAAGGGAAGGCATCAGAGAGGTCAGGTCCTCAGCCTACCGTCCCCGCTCCTTTCCTCACTATCACACCTTCAGAAGACCCCTTCTCCCCAGGCTCCCTTAACCTCCCCCTCCTCCTGTGTGACAGACTATTTAGATTCTTAAACAAAGGTGTTCAAAAGCAGTATTAAGTAGAATGATATTAAATGAATCAACTAAGGACCCGGCTAACCAGCCACCTCCTGCCAGGCAGAATTTTAGTGGCACATCTACCTATTTGCAGTTTTTCTTCACTTTCCAAGATCCTAATCAAATTCCAGCTCAGAAAAAAATGTGTTCTGTCCAAATATTTTTCTGCTTCAGTTAAGAACTTCATACTTACCTCCCCAAAGTAAGCCGCATGAGCTCTCCTTGGGTATCTGCCTAACCTTCCTAATTCAGGGAAGAAACAGATTTAGACTACCTTTTAAATAGTTACAGTCATTTAAGGATATATAAAGGACCAAAAAATTTTTCCCAATGACAAACAGATGACCTTAGCATAAGGGAACAGCAAAATGTTTTGCTGCTATGGGAAGTCCCAGTCAGCCATCTTTGCATACACAGGATGCAATCATTAGAAAAATCAGCAGATCCCATTTGGCATAAGCTTCCTTCCCCAGGGGTTATTCCAGCAACAGCCAACTCCGAGTTTAAAGCACTGCAGAGAAAAAGCTGAGCCAAAGTAAAGTGTCTCTAGAGTCTGCTGAGGAGGGTCTGGCAATTCTTTTATTAGCTGCCTATCTGACAAACAAGGTCCAGTTACTTTACCTTCCACAGCCTTAGTTACATCTGGTTCTGCTTACTGCCCTGGGACTGGACGTAGCACAAGAGCTCTAGGTATTCACTCTCTTTGCAGACCTATACAGCCCCATTTAAACTATGAAGAAAACTACAATCATAGCAAACATCCCAGTTTTGTGGTTAAAGCTAGTCAGAGAGAAGTGTTCTGGTTTTCAGAAGTCCTGTACATTTGTAAATCAACCAAGAGGAATGGGAATGCTGAAAATCTTTTTTCCTCACCACCATATCTTCCAAATGCCCCCTCCTCCTTTAGTCTGAAAGTCAAACTATTTGACTTGTCCCAATCCAGCATTCAAGTCCTGAAGCATTAGCCCCAATATCTAACATACACTGCAGGGGTAAAGACAACTTCAAAGCAAGGCTCTCCAGCTACCCAGCTTCAAGGCACCATAAAGCCATTATGGCAAGAATGAAGGGGAGAATGAGGTGACACAAACTAGATCTCTTGCGAGTCCCTTACAGCCAAATGGGTGCAGCTAGTTACTGCAACAGTTTGAACACTAAGATGGTAATAATCCTTTAAGCAGGGCACAGCAAGGGCAGGGACCTCACTGTAAGCGTTCCTAACCCATTTCAAATAAATGCAGGTAAGCTTGAACTGCTATATTTAACAGCAGAAGGATTGTAACTTCCTAATAAAACACCATGCAGTAGCACACCAATTTCCCAAAGCACAACATAAGCTTATTAAAACCTCAGAGCCATATCAAGAGACAAAAAGTACAGTGAGTTTACCCTCACTGAGTCAAGCTGGAGTCTCAGATAAAATATTGAACAACTGCATGCAGTCACTCCTGCAGCTGGAACCTGTCAAGAGTCCTGGCCCTGCTGCTTCAGGTTTGGTATCACCCGACCTCATGTTACATTCCAACCCAAAAGCTAAAATCAATGCTACTCTGAACTCTACAAACAGGTGGAAGCATTCCTGTGTCTTACAGAGGACAAGCAATGTAACATTTGCAATGTTCCCAACACCTGACATCATAGAACTGAAGAAAAGAGGGAAAAAATTATCATCAATGTTTTAAAGAGCCCTTGGAAAAAAAAGGCCATCCTTGTTACATCAGTATTCTCTAACTATCATTTGTAAACTACTTCTCAATCAGTTTGAGATGATCAAAGTGTGATAGTTGGAGAAAGAATTCTGACCAGTGCATGATCTTAATGACTTACCTACAGGACTAGTCGAAACTCGTTGGGAAGGTGGCCTGAAACCAGGAGCCTTGGAGTTGTCAGGATGCACGTTTTCCACGTGTCCTAGCACAGAGTTATTCAGAAAGGTAGACTGAACAGTGAAAGATGGGTCAGCTGCTGCTCGGGTAGAGAGTGGACAGTCTCCCCATCCTTGGTTAGCTGGCACCTGGTTGCTATCAAAAAGACTACTAAAGTGATTGAAGAGTGTTGCTGGCCCAAAGGTCGGAGGCAATGATTTGTTTGTTGGGTTAATGTGCATCTGAGAACCGTTCATAACGTTCATGGCTGACGAAAGCTGCACTGCAGCAGGTGGACCTTGAGAAGGTGTTAAAGGAACTTGATTCGTAACAAAAATAGACTGAGGATCTTGATGGAGGTTTGCATTTGGTACCACTGAATAGAAAGAACCTCTGGACTGCATCCTGTGAGTAACTCGAGGTGCTGGTACAGCTACTTGAGGTAAGTTACTGTTGTCCTGATTATCTGCAACAACTGACCTGGGTGACACTAAGCTTAAAGGAGCAGTTTCTGAGCTGGATGAAAAAGGCATCGACATGGAAGGATTGATCTCTGACATGCTGGTTGGCAGTATTTCATCTTGGACATTATTCAGAGGTGCAGGGCTGCTCGATGGGCAAGTTTCGGTGACTCCTGAGTTGCTGCTAGCTGACATACTGCAACTACTTGCAACCGAAGATGGTGCACATGCGTTTGCAGCAGGCTGGTCTGGTGTTGACACCTTCTCTTTGGGTGCTGAGACAGCTGAGAAAGAGTCCGCTTTAAGTGCAGAATGCTGCGTCTGTGGAGCATTAGATGACAGAAATGCTGCAGGCACTTGCCCGTTGTTTGGGGTGGCAGAGGAAGCTGAAGGCAGAGTGCTACAGGTGCTCGTCACAGTTGAGATGGCTGTTGCTGCAGCACTCGTCTTGGGAACGCAGGCAAACAACTGCTTTCTGACCGAAGAGGGAGTCCGATTACTGGTCACACACAGCGGTTGGGTAGAAGCAGCTACAGAAGAGACAGTAATGGGACAACTAGAAGTAGCTAGTCCGGGAGACTCCGTCTGTAAAATATTTCCATTCTGACTACCTACACGACTTGAACTATTATGCTTTGGAGAGCTGTTTGTGCTGCCCGGGTTAACTGGTCTCACTGGGAATGGTCCCCAAGTGTTCGGTGAAGGTGAAAAAGTTCCTCCAAATTGGGCCATAGGTAAGCGAGGGTGCCGGATCTGTTGCATAGTTTGGGCAGCCAGCAAGGCAAAATGGGGGTGAGAATAAGCTAGAGGAAGAGACACCGGAAAAGATGAGCGCACATTCGCTGGGACATTCTTGTTTAATTTGTTAGTAGGCTGGAAAGTAGATAGTGTTGATGACTGTGATGTGACTAGGGGTGGTGCTCCAAGAGGAAAGGAGTTCTTGTTTGAAGCAGTCGCAGTGCTGACTCCAGATGAAAAGTTTGCATGGATTGATTTGGTACTCGAAGCAGGTGTTCTTATATGAGTTTTAGGAATCAAGTCTTCCAGTTCCTTGGCAGGATCTTGAATAAGGGCATTGATGAGTTGCACTGCGTATCGTGTCGACTCTGTACCACCCCTAGATTAAATACAAAAATATTTGTCTTTTGCAAAAAGAAACCCCACTTTGTACAACATTCCATAACCTCAATTTTATACTGATCTGCAAGTCTATTGCATGTTTACTCCAGTAAGTTATTTCTTGACTTTTGTGTATCTCAAGGATTATCTTTGAAGAAGTAGACCTTCAGCATATCTTGGCAGCAGTAGTATGTTCTATTCTAGTACCAAGAAGCTAAATATGTCCCGTCTTAAAAAGCAAACAAACTTCTTAATAAATGACATTGTGGACTAACTCAAGATTTTAATTTCTAGATACTGTACCTTATAGTGATCATTCTCTCTCCATTCTTATCTTTTTGCTTATCAACATCAATATGGGCACCAGTGACATCTTGAATTGCTGTGATGTTGCACCCACCTCTTCCCATTATTCTAGATACGACAGAAGCTGGGACAGATAATTTCTTTGACCTATATCACAAAGATCACAAATCTGTGAAATGTATTCAAACTTTAAAGGCATACAAAAATCCCTTGCTGCCTGACAGGTGGCTGAAGCAATATTCTTAAGTTTCAGGGCAACAAGTAGTTTTTCTGCTGATATTTTCTTCACCCTTTGAAGCCTCTCTAAAACTTCCCCACTTAAATTACTTATCATCCTCAGTACATAAAGGATTCTCCAGAAGCATTTATTCCACCACTGTTGTAACACAGGTATATGTGCCTTACACTGCTTCAGAAACACTTTTGGATTTTATCTTATCTTGTGTACCTTCAAAGTGAGACAAATCCTTAGCTTATCAATCTAAACTTACATAAATAGCGCTGCTTCAAATATAAAAGCCCATGGCTTAGCTACTTTGATCGTTTATAGCAAGGAGAAGGTGGTTTTTCAATGTTTTCCCAGCGATCAGCTCTGTAATACCACTTGCATTCACAACCCTTTTAGTATCCATCTCTCTGAGACCTCGAGATCTGAAAGTTTATTGGTGACACAACAGTGGATGGCAGATGGTTAAATTGTGCAGTTCTGTGATTTAAGGAGCTGCTGGAAGCCACCGTGAAGGCAGCACAGATTTTCAGAAGCGGACTTACTGTCAGGCCGAAACACTAACCCATGTGTTCAGCAAGACAAGTCAATTCAGGTTTTTTCTAATTCACATGGTATTGGTGGGTCAGTGCAGGCATACAGTACTGGGAAGTCTCTGAACATGAGCTATGCTTGCATCCAGACCCCAGCCAACGTCATTCTGGGCCACCACTGTCCCCAGATTTTAAAGGCTGGCCCTCTCGAGCCCACACACCGCTTTCAAGCTTGCCAGTGATGTGCAATAGTTCAACACTGAACAATTAGAGAGGATTCAAAGGGATTTCAGAAACCACTGTGATCACAGTGCAGGCGCCTCTGAACACTGTACAGATCACCACCACCTCGTGAAAAGGCTGCCAGCTTCACCTAGCTATTCCAGTCTTAGCAACTTTTAAGTAACTTGATCCTCAGGAAATTGTTTCTTACTCAATAGAACTTAAAGGAAACCCACTTTATTTTAAACACATTTAAATACATGGAAATGTTCTAAAACATCACCTCATTGCCAAGGTGTTTTTTCTTTCCCCCTCTCCTGCCAGGAGAGCATGCTACAATCCTCCCCATCCCCAAAAACCAGGTCCTTGGAGCATGCACCCAGCTCTCCTCCCAAGGCTGCTTCATGCTTTGGGCTTTCTTCCCCCCTCCATCCCCCAGGCTCCTCTCTCAAGCTAGACATTCCAGTCACACCCTCCCCAAACCAGAGCTTCCATCATCACTTAACTTTCAAGATATGTGCACATTACTCACAGGGCTCCTAACTGTACCTTGGTCTGCTTCCACCTCAGCCCACTAGGAACCCCGTGCCACCACCCGTGGAGGCATTCCTTCTCCAGGAGAGCTCACCCCAGCACCCAGGCCCCTGCCCACCCATCACCCCCTGCCATATCCCTCCCTACCCACTGAGCTCAATGGTTTTTACCTTGAGAAGTGCCCAAAACAGTACCTTTTTGCTCCCGAACAGCAGCGCCCTCCTCTCTGCAGCTGAAATTGCTCAATTGGTGTTGGCTGCAGAGTGTTGCTAGGGGGAGGGTCTTTCAAAACTCTGCCTACTTGCCTGTCAAGGGCAGAAGGGATGTTTTCATTGGTTACTTCTTTGATAGACATCCCTTCTTAGCCAGGGGATTACTCATGGGGAGAGGGGAGGAGAAGAATTCTTGTTGAGGTCAAGAGAGACTTTAGGAGAAGGCGGGCATGCAGCTCCCAGGCATTTTGCATACTCATCTAAAGTTGCCAAAAAGCTCTTTGGCAGGATACATGCTTTGATCAGTCAGGGCATAGTGAACACCAGTGCAGAACGCTTTATAGACACATTCTTTATGACACAAAGGGTGTCATAAATGCCTCAGGGATGAGGAAAGGTCGGGTTTTGGATGCCATCTCTAGAACCCTACCATCTCCAGCAGAAGAGCAGACAATACACAACCAAGCAATTGACTTGAGCCTATGACACTTAAGAGACCCAGGAGGAGAGATAGAGCAGCTCCAGGGTCAATGGTAGGGTCTGCGTACAGCCCTGGAAAAGTCAGCTGCCTGTTTAATGATTTCATGCCTGCACGACTCACCAAGTGGTGGGCAGTCTGCAACCATATATTTAGCAAGGCCATGTCACAGTGGAGAACTCCATTTGCGAACACAACAAAAGGCAGTCACTCAACCACCTCTCTAAGGGTTCAAACGCTTAAATTTTCAGGTAAAACTGCCTTTTTAACCTTTATTAAGAACAGTCTGTGGCTTCCACTAATCTGAATGCATTAAATCCTCCACACAATTACATTCTTTGCACATAGCCTAAAATTCTCTAAAATGAGCATATTTGGTCACTACCATTGCAGAACACAAAAGGAGGGCATCAAAAGTGCACCCAAAGCATCTGACAGTTGTATGTTCATGTTGTATTCCTTTTTGATAAAGAGAACAAAAAAAGGAAAGCCAGATGATCACTTCTAGTTACAAGTAGTAGACATCATAAAAGTTACAGAAAAGATACTGGGGTGTTAATGGCCATATAATAAAACCCACTACATTTTCAATGGGAAAGTTTGCTTTACAGAAAAATCTTTAAATCTAATTGCACCTCTAGCACTCACTTCAAGATGACAAAATTTTCCATGGAATCAGTGATCAAGGTCTCCACCCAAAGCACAATGAAATTTAGCCTTGAAGAGATCATCCACCTCTCTACTAATATCCATCCTGCCTTTAGTTCATGTGCAAGCAATCGTCTGCTGTAGAGCCTTTTCACTGCCATCTGCTGCCTCCCCCTTTTATCTTATCCCCACATCCTTTACTCCACTGAAGTCACAGGTAAAGAAAACCCTTGTGCCAAATAAAACGTTCATATCATATTGACATTAAGTTAGTGAGGAGTTACTACGAATTAGGACTGCAATTTGTTTTCACAGCACTGCAAGAGTAAGGGGGGTAGATTTTTTTATAAATTAATTATACAATTAAATTAAATAAGCTCTCTGGACAGTCTATATTTGAGAATAATTTACAAGCTAGAAAGCTCACAGACAGTTTTTAAACATAGAATAACAAGTCTTTACCTTCTAACCACTTCTTTCCAGCCTTCTTCTCTTTTCTGGCCTCTTTTTGGACTAGTCAGATTCAGCTTTACATTTGGAGAGGTCAGAGGCAGGGAAACAGGCTTATAAGTAGTTGACAAAGAATTTGAATGACCTTCACCATCAAGTCTGGAAACAGAAATGTACGGGATTACAAATTACAGAATAAAATGACAGCATTACAGTATACATTTCTGCAGCTTAAAACTACTAGCATGAACCATTTCTATTCTTATTTTCTACCTGGAACAACTTTTGGGTGACTTCATAGGTAGTTTTTTTTAACCTTTTAGTCCACAGCCTATACCCTTCCTCCAAAAAGTGTAGAGCTAAACTGAATGAAGTAATACCAGAAGCACTAAGGATATCAGATTAAAATAGTTTATAATAGGCAGTACACAGCCACTTAGGCACATCCTGATTACATGTCTATACTGTGATCTCCTTTTTGAATAGCTTTTTAAGAAAAGGTACTTTGGTAATAATGTCTCTTTCTTAGTAAGTACTTGAAAATGTCCATTTTTCAGCTCTTACTGTTTGAGATTCCCTGGAAAGTGCTTCTACACCCCACCCCCTATTTTATGAATGGGTAACTGAGGCGCAGGTATTTGAGCATATTTGTGTATTTAAGTTCCAGTGACATCAGTTTGTGAGCAGGTGCCCAAGTATCATTACCTGTACTAATACAGCTGTAGCAATAGTCTAGCGATACAAACAACACAAAGTTTGGGTGAGAGAGAAAAAGAGAGAGAGAGAGAACAGGCAATCTGTTGTTAGGCTAACTGATCCAGGTAGAGGTGAAAAAAAGCAGCACTGGGAACTCACAAGTTCATCTGCAGCACTGAAACATTGGCAGCAATCTTCACAAGTCATTGAAAAACTAGCCTTATGTGATTTGACCCAGAAAGTCTATGGCATAGCTAGTAATTTTAGAGGACCTCATGCTTTAGCTGTCGTGCTAAGCATCACTCCTTTTCTTCACTATATGCAAGTTTTTACTCATTCATTTTATTCCCCATTGTTTACAGCATTTTATGTTCATTGTGTCTTCTTGCAGGCAAACTGTTTGTTTATACTACACTTTATACAAACTTCAGAGATCTATCCACATTTAAGTAACCCAAGCACACCAATCATATGAAAAGCAACATTTGGACAATATGCCTTTTAAAATGGCAGCATTTTCTCTCTTTACCTTAGTAAGTACTAGCTCTCTGATAATACACCTGCCCAAGGCATTTCAAAGTTCTATGGAGAATTTTAATTGTCCTCAGATAACTGTAAGATTGAGGCAAAGAGAACAAGAAAATGCGTATGAAAGAAAAGAACAAAGTCCATTGTGGAATATCGACTCCAGAATAGACTTTTTAAAAGCTTTTTTCTGCTTTAACTGAAAATGTCTAGATATGTTTTAAGAAAAGCATCATTATGAAGCCTGAGTTCAAGTTTCAATTACAGTAGCCTTGTCATTGGCATGTCTATGACTAAAAAGAAGAGGATTCAGGAAGAGCAAATTTAGAAATGATTTTCAGACAAAGTCTGCTTAGTGCAAGAGCCAAAGAGCACCTGCAGAAGTTAATAAAATATACTAGCCTCATTTTGATATTTATATACTATCTTGTTTCTTAGGTGTACTTCATCTAACAGAAGCACTGCTTCTAACAAGGAATTAGAAGTAGTTAGTCCTGCTGTAGTGAACTGCACAGGATTCCAAGGCTTTTGTAGGAGACCTTGGACGAAAGGTCCAAGGCAGAAACAATTTATGTTCATAAACCAGAATGTAGACAAAATCCGATTTCTGACATTCCTAATGGTAATCCAAAATCCACTCATTCTGCACCTAACTTTAATCTGGGGAAAAATAAAGAAAAGAAAACAGAAAATCCCAACTCTCTTCCCACTCCCAGAGAAGTGCCTCAATCAGTCTGGCAACAGGCCTCTCGTTTGCTGCCCTTTTTGATCCCATAACATTGGCATTCCTATTGAAGCTGGGTTCTCCATCAGTCAGGTGTCCTGTAGATCAAGCCCCGTACCCTCTCCCCTCCCTTAATGTAGGGAAAGAAAAGAAGAAAAAAGAGAGCTATGGAGGATCAGACTCATACTACTTATATGTAAAAATAAGCAAAGACCACAGATTCAGATGGGATCTAAACTATTTGATTTAGACCAATGACCTGTTAAGAAGCTGGTGTTATAAAAGTTATTAGCTCATTCCCTGGCAGCTGAATGATCTTCCAAACTATTCATATGGCTCCTGTACATTCACCAAGTTCTTTTGACTCTCACCTCTGGCTCGACAAGGTTAAATCAAACTGGCCATCAACCTGGCAGGTGAAATGCTCAGAGTCATCAACTTCTTCCCTCCTTAAAACAAAGAGATTGCAATTCAAACGAGTTAATGACAAAATCATAAAACAATCAAGAGGTAATGAAATCACTTCTGTAAATAGATTATAAGTAAAGCCGGCACTTCCTTTTTAAATTCCCAGCATATTCACTTTAAAATCTATTCTAATAAAGTTGACAACGCAACATGGATGCTTAAATAGCGCAGAGAAAACTGGCTGTTTTGCTAAAGCAGTATTAAAAACTAGCCAGGAATGCCTCCCCCAAAATATCTTATCTTTACCATTTTAAAGAGATTACGTTCAATAAACTCGACAGCATTATTTAACAGCTATGCAAATAAAGCAAACTCAGTCTCTCAAGACTTTGGGAATGTAACCAGCTCATGTAAAGCTTAAGCTACAGAAAATTTACATTGGCATAGGTAAAACCCTGTGAAACAATAGGGGAAGCAATATGGCAGTCTCACCTCGTTGGTGTTTTTGAAGCCGAGGTGCTTGTTTTTTCTTCCTGAGAGGGGATAAGCAATGAGGCATAGCGCCGCTCAGAGGAATTTGTATCCATTGTGAAGTTCAACTCTTGGCTTTTACCTCCACTGCTACTTTCGCTATTGCAATCTGTGCTATCCAAGTTATCTGAATCACTATTCCCACTTGCACCACCACCTCTTGGCTCTCCATTTATTTTATTTTTATCTGCTTTTTGCTGTGCTAGAGATATATGCTGATCTGGCAAAATTATCTGCATATTCTGAGGAGTCTCTTTTGTTTTATTTTTCTTATTTTTTCTATTTGTGCTGGGGGTAGTCACCACATTAGCTCTCTTCTTCCCAAAGGCATTTGTGAAAGTAGTTGAAGTCGCAGAAATTCCAATTGTAGTTGTAGTAGTTGCACTAGGAGGCTCTATAGGAACTTCTTGCTCCACTGAAAGAAAAACAGTTGATAGACAATCAAAAGCCACAAAATACAGAAATCAGTGCCCTGACTGAAGACACTACAGCTGAACAAGGGGGGGGGGGAGCGAACAAGGGGGGGGGGGAGCGAACAAGGGGGGGGGGAGCGAACAAGGGGGGGGGGAGCGAACAAGGGGGGGGGGAGCGAACAAGGGGGGGGGGAGCGGGAGCGAACAAGGGGGGGGAGCGGGAGCGAACAAGGGGGGGAGCGGGAGCGAACAAGGGGGGGAGCGGAAGCGAACAAGGGGGGGGGCGGACGTGAACAAAGGAGTTTTGCCAGGAACTCTGACTGCAGAGGGAAGAACCAGGGCAGAAGCTATGTGACAATGTCACAGTACCAGAGAAGCCAGCTTTCAAACAGATTCCCTTATCTAGATGGTTAAAAAAAGGCACCCCCCACAACTACACTGGACACAAAAACCGTTGTTCTTTACCTTCATCATCATTTTCTTCTTCATCATCATCCTCTTGCAGTTCCAGAGTTTCTTTAGGCTTGTTTTCTTCATCTTCTTCTTGTTTTCTTTTTTGTTCCTCTTTCTTCTTCTTTCTCTTTTCCTTTCTTTTCTCCCTTTTAGCTGCAAGAGCTTGTTTTCTGCTCTCCTCTCTTGACTATGTAGGAGAAAAGGATCCATATTTAAACATTTTCACACAGACTAAATTATAACTATAATTTAGATCTTCCCTAAAAATCTGGGGGGAGGGAGCAAGAAGAGAGCATGATGAACTAGAATGATTTTGTCACATACTGAATCATTACACAGAAACTGGGCAGACCTTATGGAACAACAGGACTACTTGGTCCCAAAACTTCTAAGGAATGACAACAAAACAACAACCAAAACAGAGGTGGTATAAAAATATAATTTTACTGGAAAACCAGCAAAATCTCTCATCATCTCAGTCCTTCCTCAAAAAACATTTAATAACCTTATTAACATTTTTGCAGCAATGTTCACGTCTTTGACTCAAAAAGATCTCCCAGGGTATTTTACAGAAAAAGCTGCTATCGTTTCAGCCGCTTTTTTGTAATATATGGAATTAATCAAGCCAACTATGCAATGCTGTAGCTTTGCACAGCAACTTATAGGTGTTTAACAAGTCAGCAACCTGGAAAATTTAATAAGCTAATACAGAACTTGTTTGTCAAAAATTTTAAAAGCCTCCATTAAGAGAGCCCACTAAAGAGTGCTTAAGAAGTGTCTGCATTACTCTGGGACACTTCACAGCATTCTCAGTGAGGGAGAAGTTGATTTTCCCCACTATCTGCTCAATTCCATATAGCTCATCAGGCAGCTTGTAGGCTCTCCTTTGTAACACTGAGTAGAAGTCCACAAAATGCTTATGGACTACATCTTACACAATATATAACATACCACGTATCACACCATCGAGACTGAAGACCTCCCTTATTCACACATCATCTGTGCTGAAGTAATGCAAGACAGCTACTACCTAAGGTAACTATTGCCAAGTCCAAGCTTTCCTAAAAAGGACAACACAGTGGCTGAAGGAGAAGTCTGTTCTAATTTGCCATCCTCAGTATATGATTCAGTTTTTGTATATTAGAGGAAGGAAAGCACATACAGTCACAGCATGAAGAACTACTGCCCCAAGAAGCACCAAACAGGAAACACAACCTATAGATTAATACATAGTTCAAACCTTTACACTATGACAGCAATTCTCTACTCACTTTTTCCAGGTCTAGCTCCTTCAGCAATATAGTTGCATTCTTATTTGCTTCTGCAGCCTGCTGGTCTTTAGCTTTCACAATTGTCTCCACACACTGGTGACACTTTTTCAACAGGTCCTAGAATGCAAACTTGTCTTATTACCTCCACAATAAACTGAAATTGAGGAGTGAGGCTTGGTCTACAAACATGAGATTAGCTTCCCTGTATTCACAAACACACAAACTATTTCAACAGAATAGGACTCTAAATGTTGATTTATTTTAAGTTCTGTATTAAAAAGGAGACGTGCACAAATCTCCGAATCAAACGTAAATGAGCAAACACGTACATTGAGTTTTTGAACAGTTAAGAATTTCTCATGCATATTTTCACTGAAAATAAGGGACAGAGTCTTTTCCTGAAGCTAAACTCACCTTGTCAGTTATCGTCGCTATGTATCGCATGCATTCAATATCCGAAGGAAACTGGTTAACTTCTTTCACCAGGAACTGAACTACTTTCACGTGCCCCTAGAGTAGCAAAGAAAATTCTAATCTCTTGTATACAATTGTCAACATTAGTCATAAAAATACAAGTTTGATACCTCTTAGTCCAATGCAAAAGACTAAAAATAAACAAAAACATTTCTAGTAAGCTGCTCTTTGGAAAGAAAGGTAGTTACTGTTTGCTCAGTGTTGACAGCATGTCTGCTGTTGTACATCATGGTGGCAAAGACAAGCTCTCCCACAAGTAATTTATTTTAAAATACAAGGACCAAGCCAGGCCCAAGGGCAGAGGCAGCTGTTCATATTTTTAGTAACAGCCAAGACGACCCTCTTTAGACCCCACCTGTTACCCCAGCCCACTCTCTTTTGCCACTCACACCACAGAGCTAACTTAGATTGTTCAATTACAAGGTAAGTCTGATCAGGGAACTGAGCCACACGTTCCTCTGCTGCTGGATCCACTCATTGATGGGGTACACTGTGCAACCACACAGAAACTATCCAACTGTTGCCTCTCAAGTTATTTGGAAGCAATAGAGGGACAGCAGTGGCATGCTCAGTATTGCTGTTTGTCAAAAAAGCTGTACCCTTATTTGATATTTTGTTGATATTTGTTGGTATTTGTAGCAAAGCAGCTACAGTTAATAAATTCCTCTGCTATAGCTATGCTCCTTGCGTCTAACAACATAACTGAAGAAACCATCGCAAAGTAATGTTCTTCCTGCCACGAAGAAAAGGCTGTGACAAAAGAGCCAACTACACAAAGCGTCCCACTGAATAACAAATTAGGAACGGAGCAGGAGAAGCACAAAGTAATCAAGACAGATTATTACAGACTGGTATTTTGTTCATCTTAAAAGCAGGACTGAAACAAGCAGTAGAGTCTGCAGAAATTTAAAGGGGACTATGGTAATCTCAAGACAGTGAAATCTCAAACAGTGAAAGTTTTTTTGTACAGTGTATAACTGGAAATAAAAAAGTTAACATGGTTTATGCAACAAAGTTTTTCACCTCTCAAAAATGAGATCTGCGTGAAGTACACAGATTATGATTACTTTAAAGCAGGCATTTTATCAAAATAGTAATTTTGCTGTGTTATATTTGATTCTTCCAAAGCCAAGCGTTCAGATTTAAAACCAAGTAAGAAACTGTTTTGAAAACATTTAGCATTGAAACATAAAATTAAATTGGCCTCCTACCTTGCGAAACGCTGACATGAGAGGTGTAATTTTCCGATTATCTGCAGCATCCACATCTGCTCCTGCTTGCACAAGCAACTGAACCACATCATAGTGACCACCATTAGCTGCCAACCACAGAGGTGTGTTTCCTTTCTTGTTACGAACATCAATATGTGCTCCTCTAAAAAAGTACAAGTTAATCAAGTGAAACAAGGTATGAATAAAGGTGGAAGTCGGGAAGTAAGATCATGAAAGATCAGAGACCAATTGGATATATGACTTTAATTACTGGAACCTAGTGGCTAGATAGAGAAATTCTGTCCCTGAAATCTGCTGTTGAAGTTGCAATGTAGTGACGCAGGAATTATTTAAACCTCCGTCCCAGAAACACTCACTTAATGTAGCCTACTGTGCCACAGCTATGCAACTAGCAACCATGGGTCCTTTAAATTATCATTAATGTGGTGACCACCTGTAGGACAAAGCAGCCCCTTGAGATTTTAGCAGCACACAGGGTTATGTTTAAAGAGCTCAAGAGCTACTTCCAGGCTTTGCCCCCCGGGTGAGAGTGGGGAAATGCTCATGTGGGAATTGCTGGATTAATACACAGCCAACAAAGCTGCCAAGCCAGACACAGTTTGCTTACCTCTGGTCCCAGCTGCCTGCTTAGCTTAATTAACACTGGCATAGCAGGATACTCCAGGATAACACTGGAGAGTAGCGAATAGATACAACATCCTACTTCCAAAGCTTCCCATTCCCTTTGCTCTCAGGTGCATAACGCAACGTAAACAAGGGCACCCTTGCCACAGGGGAATACAGCTACAGGACAAATGTACTGCTAACGAGGAGAAATAATTTACCTATTAATCAGGAGCTCACAGAACTTGTAGTGACCCTTATCTGCTGCAATTGTTAAAGCTGTATCTCTTGAGGAAGGCACAGGTGGAGCATTAACATCTGCTCCTTTATCAAGGAGAACCCTTCCAACCTCTGCATATCCTCCTGAAGCCGCTTCCATCAGGGGTGTGAGACCAGTCTGTGCAAAGAGAACGAGTTACACAGTGTGAAATTTGTACAATATACTTTGGATAAGACATAAATGATTTCTACACAGGGAAATCAAGATTATTTTTTTTTATTTAGCTGCTTATATTTAGTTTAGGAGCCTAACTTCAAGCACTCTCTCTCAAAAAAAAAAAACCAAAACCAAACCAAAACCCAAACAAAACAAAACCAAACCGAAATACTCTTGGGCTTCGATTTATACAAACCCAGGCAAACTGTTGACTAAGTACCACCAGACACCTGTCTCAAAAGCAAAAACAAAGTCTACAACAGGATCTCTAAAACAGAGGTTAGAACAGATCCAAATGAAGACACAAGTGTTTCTATGAAAATGCTCAGAAACTGGCTTTATAGATTTTCTCTAGCCTCCCTTAGCACTGAGACTGATCTGGGCCCAACTTAGTTGCCAGGCTAGACTGTTAAATAAACTTATACCAGCTGCTAACGTGCCCAACTGACCATTTGAGAGCTGGCTTTTATCCATATCCCCTTTTCTCCAGCCACAGTCATTCCAGAAGCAGGCGGGGTAGACAGACACAGCAATTATTTCAGCAGCCTTAGGAGTTACCAAAAATTCCTTTGTGCTGGGGAAATCAGTCTGGCTGTCTACACAAGCTTTAAGCTTGCTTTATGGCAGGAGACACAAAGCTGTCCCAGAGTACCAAAGGATGGGACCTGTGGAGCATTTCAGAGGCACAGAAAGTCACAGTACTGAAGCCATGGGTTCTACAGCAACGTAAAAGCTTTACAGTTTGATTGCACTACTTCTGTTGTAGACAAGATATCTGTTCTATATGAGAATCACTAAAAGCAATGCTATTCTCTTCCTGCCTAGACTTCACTCACATGTAAAAATATATGTATCTATCTGTACTGACTATCACGTCAAGCTTAAACCTGAAAAGTTTCTCAGTACTACAGAAGAGTCAATCTAAGTTTCATTATGAACTCAGAAGGACCAGTCAGCTTTTCCCTAATGCAAAAAATTCATCAAAGCTTTTATTTATTTTTTTTAAACCAAACTTATTTCAGAACGTTTAATACATCCTCCGATTAAATAAGTCCTCTGACTCTGAGAGGCTCAAAGTAAGAGGAAAATTTGAAGAAACTTGATGACTCAGAAATCACCTGTTAGAAATAAGTCATAAGCAAAAGCAATTCACACACTTACCTTTGCCCTGTGCTCAACATTGGCCTTCCTGTCCAAAAGCAGACTGACCACCTCTGCTCGGCCCTGGAAGCAGGCCAGGGTGAGGGCTGTATTCCGGTTGGTCTCAATTTGGGCGTTAATATCAGAACCCATATCAAGCAACAGTTTCACGGCAGGTACATGACCATTCATAGCAGCCAGCATCAGAGGAGAAATACCTAGCTTACTCCCGGTCCTAAAGGGAAAGAAATAAACTGCAGTTCCCAGAACTGGAGGAATGCTCTGGGAAATGTAAGTGTATCTAAGAGGAACAAAATGTTTTACTGTAAGCCAGAAAAGAACATTTAACATACAAATACAGACACTGACCTAAAATACTAGCATTTCTGAATTGATTAGGAGAAACCATCAGAGTAACTACATGCAATAGACAACTGCAATTTATAAACAAGGAAAATACATTTCAGCTTTTAGACATTCAGATGGCTGAAGCACACATAAGCTTTAAACTACATATTCTAAAAATCAGGGCTGCATCTAATTCATTCAGAAAAACATGCTTCTAGTACAGCTACAGTTTGAAGTTTCTCTAGTAATAGAATATATGTTAAGTTTTCTTAAAATTAATAAAGAGGAGCCTTAAGAGACATAGCTGTGCAATTTTGTTCATCTTACTGCAAAAGACATCTTCAAACACACAGAGCTGCCCTGAGTGCTTTGGCTCATTCCTTTACTTGGTTCTGTTGGACATAGTTTGACTTCTAGATCCCAGAATGGTGGAAAAGGGAAGGAATAGGTTAGCAAACTAGAATAATCCCTTAAAATTTAGGTATAAGGGAGATGAAGTTTGTGATAGTTAAAGGCAATTTAAGAACACTAAGATAACATGAACATAAAGGATAACATCAGTGTAGAAAGGCTGCAAGGTAGAGATTCCAGCCTATGCCTCAGTACATAGCCAACAATGGAGTGTGTGTGCTATAATGCAGTTCATGTGGTGTACATAGTACATTACCTTGAATTAATTTCTGCCCCAGCATTGAGAAGAATCTTGATGATATTAACATAGCCACCAGATGCAGCAAGGCTTAATGGCGTATAATCAGACACATTCCTATGTTCTTTATTTGCTCCCCGGGCCAACAGCAAATCAACAACCTGAAAAGACAGCATGGACATTAAAAGACATATTGTGGCCTTCACTATCATCCAGGAAGTGAAAGGATGTTATCCCGTGTTCAAACCTTCCAGTATGCTACCAGTTTCCACCATCAATAGATAAGATTCTACATGAAAACCTCTACCCCCTTTTGCTTTGTTTTTGCATATGTACTGTACAGACTTAGCAACTGATGAATACATCAGTTAATCTGTGTGGGTTGTAGCAGTGCAGCACTTGTCTTCCAGAAGGATTATTTTACCTAATCAAAAATGCAAGGCTTTAAAGTGAAGCTCTTCCTGTGAATCTTAAGTTTGCAAACAAGGGCTCTATCCCACTCCCGTAATGTCTCACACTATTTGAGCGTCTCTTTCAAACTCCCACAACTTTAATTCAAATGACACTTAAGCCAAGTTTGACCATCTGTATTATATGGTCTTTCCAACAAAACACACAGTAAAAATCAGACCAACTGATGTTAAGGAACAAGTATGAGGAAGGACTTCTCTCCTCTGTCAGAAGCTGCTTAAGAGAAATAAAAGGGGGAAAAATTGAAACATTTCTGCTGATGTACTGCACTTCAGTGGGCCTCATTTTACTACTAACGTAGGCTAGGTGATTTTCAAATAAGCCAGAAAAAAGGCTGCCTCACAAGTTGCTAAGCCAGAAACAAAAGAGGTAGATTCTGGCATATGGGAAAAAAAAAATAAAGAGGAAGAACAAAATACTTAAGTAGTTCAGTAAGTAATGCTATCACAGGCCACATCGATCTCTCCTTTTATTTGTGAGCAGCACTTTTACTGTTGAAGATCTGCAATTCAAAACTCAAAGTGGAAACTTTCCAATTTTGGCCAACTGTTTTAATCCTCAGAAGTTCCAAAACTTACCACTCCCATATCTGGCACAGAGCCCTTTGCCATCTCCATGCCATCTTTTCTAAGCTAGTATGCCCATGACTAAAAGGAGGAGGGATTTAACAAATCTTATTTGGGGGAAAAAAAAAAAAAAAAAGCTGACAGAAAACTGAAACGTCCTTAAAAGACTAGTATAATGTGCCCTGCATTGCATCTGCACTTACCAGCCCTGCACATTACCACTAAAACCAGGTACCACCAGCACAAAATTCTAGTTTGTCCTTGTGTGTCTGCACCGGCTGTTTTAGTTTTGAGAGCAGGGAGGATGCATAAGGGAACTGTTCAGTGAATGAAGTTTAATGAATAATTTCTCTACCTCCCTCACAAAAGTACTTATCTTGCAAGGATACATCGACAGAAGAATGACCACAAGTTAAGACAACCAGTAGCTAACAAAACTGGGATAGCCAAGGGAGAAAAAAAATAAATTCCCTTTCCTCTTGGAATTAGCTACACTTATACAGGTTAAAAACCTTCCAGAAAAAGGATGATTTATTATACCAATCAACAACAACAACAACAAACCCCACTGTACAAAAAACTATCTACAAAACCAGTTCAAACCCATTGAGGACAAAAGTGTCCGTACCTCTTGGCGTCCACCGGAGCATGCCAATGAAAGCGGAGTATCCTTTGTGCGCTCAGACTGTGCTTCTATATCCCCACCTTTGTCTAGAAGAATTTCCACTACACCAACATGTCCAGCAGTTGCAGCCAGAATCAAAGGTGTAAAACCTAGTAACAAGAGATCATGTTAAAAGCAACCTTGAGGATCTCAAAAGCATTATTAAGGAGCAGAAATGCACAAAAAGGTTAATTCACAATGACTTCTATTGATCAGTCATGTCTTCCTCAGACTGGGGGTTTCCTGGTATAGGCCACAATCTCAGAGCCTTTCCTAGCCCTCTTCTAACCCTGACCCATCTAGGCTCTGATTCCAGCCAAATATAATTAAAGGCTCTTCAAAAGAAATCTAAACAGTACTTGCACTTATCAGTTTTGATTAAGTTCCAACCAACTCATCTCTTTAGAGAAGTCACAGCTTTCCACTTAATTCCTATTTAATAAAGCTCCATCAAGTGGACACATCTGGACTGCATATGTTGCTTATTTCCAGTGGTCAACGTGAGTTCCAAGGAGAGAGGCATGGTGGTTTTGTTTTCTCACCTCTAAAAGATTTTGCTGAACTCTGTTATTGGGAACAATATGATATACAACCTGACAACTACTCCCCATTAGCTTTGTCAGCCAAGATTTGATATTTACCCCCATCAGCTGCTCTATCTAATAAGCTAAGGTCTTTTGTAGAGGGTGAATCATAAGGACACATTTCACAAATCTGCTTAAGATACCACTCAGATGCACTTCCTTTCAAAAATACAGATAAGAAAGGCATGCAATGTTACTGGCTTTATACGGCCAGTATTTCTACATGAAGTGCAAGAATGCAATTCTACATTTTTGCAAGCTTTGGTAATTTTCTGAAGCAAAGAATCCCAAATCCCAGTTTGAAATTTGCTGTTTCAAGTTGTAGTTCATAGTCAAACTGTTTTACTGTTTTAGCTTACCCTTCTTGTCTCTGTGTTCAATATTGGCACCACGTGCTATCAGTACAGATACAAGTTCTTCATGACCTCCCGCACATGCAAGGGTCAGAGCAGTGTCATGATTACTTTCAGTCTTCACAGTCGGGAAGAAAAAGAAGCAGATATTCAGAAATTTAAAATACTTTAAGAGAACTTTAACATTTTTAAGACAGTACTAGATTAATTTTTTTCCTTTCAGAACTTATCAGAAAGCAAACTAACTCAAAACCAATTGCAGTTAATCAATTACTCACATGTGCATCGATGTCAACTGAAGGATACATAGGGAGCACCGACTGTGAGGGCACATTGCTCGATGCCTGTGAACAAGGCTCAGGCGTAGGGGATTCGGTAGTGTGCGAGGAGCTGGTGGAGCCACTGGGCACTCTGCTATTCACAGCTGAAAAGTAACAGTGTGTTATTAATCCACTCTTAGGAATGCCACATTTTATATGAAAAATCTTTAGTCCCGTAAAACTGCAATGGTCTAACATCAAAACAGTAATGGGGGGAAACAAATTAAGTGTTCCTGAAAACAAACAAGTTGGTGTCTTGCGCAAAGAAGCCTTCCAGCAGTTAAAAAGTGTAAGCATCGTCTCCAAACTGTGTTAAGTTAGAAAATAATTTTATGAATTAGTCTGTATGCATTACGAGTATGAATTATGAAGATATTAGTTATCCTTTTCAAGTTGTAACCTTCACTGTTAGAGTTCAATCATATGCTCAGTCTAAGCAGGCAAATGATTTATTGCTAAAACATAAACCTATGTTCAGAAATACAGTCTCATTCTGGAATTCAAGTTTTTCATGTAAAGGTTAGTGCACACCTAGTCTCCAGAGAAGGTTTTCAAAGCAAGATGACTGACAGCAACTTATGCCATTAATCATGTTTCAGAATTAAAACAACCCCGGAAGGGTGGAAGAGAAGCAGACAGGAGGGGGCAGTCAATAAAAATAAGAAAGCTGAAAACTGTCTGTGCTCCCTAAAATTTATTCTCATTGATCCACAGCCTGTAAAAGATTTCATCCTGAAGATCTAGCACAGCTCAGGGACACAAGGAATGCAACTTTATCTTCTTTTTAAAAAAAATTAAATAAATAAATAAAAATTTTAAAAAATTGATAATTGAGAATCAGATTTTATTAAACTAGTTTTAAATGAAGCTTTACCAGAACTAGCAGAGAAATATCCCTGCACATATATACTGCAGGGCCAAGATCTCTGGCTGCCTTTGTAACCAAATGAGAGTCCAAGGGGAGCCCAAACAAATCTAAGGCTCGGCTGGGATTACTCAGCAGGAAGGTCTAACAAACCTGTGCACTACCTATGAGTGCACTTTAACTACTGTAAGCCATGCTAATACAGCAGCTGGATTTGACAAGTATTGTCACTGCTGGATTGCCACATTTCTATACTGTGCAGCCTCGTTAGATGGAATACCTGGTTAGCTTTAATTATTCCAAAACACACAGTATTTTGTATTATTCCTAGAACAAGCAAACAATGGAAAACACTAACAACTGCAGGTAAGAAATAAGCAGCAGCACTCTGCTTTTGTCCAAGTGTTTCAAGCAACAAGGGAAGACAAAGGATAAACTCAAACCTGTGTACAACTCAAAGAGAAATTTTGCAAACCCTTCCCAGCTCAACCTTCCTGATTCCATTGACAAATCACATACGAGCAATTACTCATAGGAAAATGGTGCAGACAGAAAAGTCTTAGAAAAATCCTCAGCATGACCACTAATACCTCTAATTCACCCTATAGAACTGCATATGCGCAAGAAAGGAAACACAGACTGGAGCAAGTTTAGATGGGTCACTTCAGCTGGGTTCTGGAAACACGGAGGGGAGGTGTGTGTGGGGGAATGTATGCCACTGAAATTTTGGGAGGTGATAGTTTTCAGTTGTATTTTTTAAATAAAGCATTCTCCTTGGCACATAGGCAAAAACCAGCATTAACATTTGGCTACCATATTTAAGCAACAAAGTACTGTATCTGAATTCAGAGTTGACTTTTGTTTCACATTACAACCTTCATGAGCAAACCAGGTTTGTATTGAAAGTTTCAAATATAAAAGCTCCCACACTTCATCTGCTTACTATGGATTCCCACTTATAGCAGCAGATGAGCATTAATTAATGCAATACAATTATTTTCTTGCTCAATGCACTGAAGTGCAAGATACTAACTAGATTTCTGATGATTATTCCTTCCAAAATACAAGACACTGAATCACCCTGTTAAGGACTTATATTAAATCAAACTGGTCCTTCCTCATGAAAGACACCGGCTCAATGCTTTCAGATCTTGCAACTATAGATACAGCTAAAAACACGTGCATGTGCTGTGCAAAGCAGGGGTGTGCAGAGGAACTCCACTGAGCCAGTTTAAGGGTCCTCAATGTAATATAAAACAGGTTCTACAAATTCTGTACATTTCAAAACGATGACTGAAGACGTCCAAGTACTTCTTGCACACTTTAGACTTTCATCATGTGCTTGAAACATATGAGAGTGCACTAAGCAGTTCACATGCACAGTAACAGCGATGTCAAATGTGAGAGGGAACATCACAGGCAGCAGAAATGCAGATAAACCCTGTACTGATACCCCAAACTCTTGCTTAAAATAAAATTTAACAACAAATAGTCCTATAGCACCCACTGATTAATCATCCACTCTATAACTACTGAGTTTACAAAACTGCAGGATTTTTAAAAGCGTAATTTTCTTATTGTGGCTGGCAAGCTGGCCCAATGGAGCATCAATGTAATTCATGCTCTGTGGAGCAAAACACATCTGAGAACTTCTACCTCCAGTTTCATGGGGCTGATTTAGCTCCACCTAAGTTACACAACATCATATAGATTTTTAACTCAAAGATGACCTTGCAAAAATGGTTCCAACATACCTTCACACACATTTGTACGAAATTGGAGTTAACTTGTACTTCCCCAAGTCCGTTTCCGGACTATCAACGTCAATCATGGGAGGTGGGACAGCTACTGCTCCTGCGAATCCCATCCAGGGAGACAAGGTCATCCTACTGACAGGACACAACAGGAGAGCCACCTCTCTGCTTCTGCCTCCTGCTACCAGGAGAAGCCCAGCCATGTCCTCGGGGATGGCTTCATCAGTCTGACACCAGCCCCAGGGAAGTCAAGCCCATCGCTAGTCTTTAGGCAGGTCATACTCACAGCGCCAGAAGCTAATGTGCATTCTCCCCAAGGAGGAATACTACCATACCCACTCCAGACTTTCATCTCAATAATTGGCATTAATGCACCACAGCTCGGCAGTGGGCAGCAGCACTGGCACTGCCCTCGACTCCAAGGGGAAAGGCTAGCTGGAGGGCATAAAGGCAGCTGTGGGGGAGGATCACCTTCAGCATCTTTATGCCATGCCACCGGATTTTAACAGTCTAGAAAAATGTGTGGCTTCCACCCGTTGAGAAGACAAGGGGGAAAACTTTCCACCATGCAGATTACTTCCTACTTAACAGGCGTTTTGTCTTTTCACCAGGAAGGGTACTGATAAATACACTGATAGCCAGGCATTGACGGGGGGGGGGGGGGGGGTGTGTTAAAAAAAAAATAAAATCAAATTTCACAATGCGTACCTCAGATCTTTATAAAGTACCTATTTTGTGACATAGGCTTTGGACATTTCCATAGACTTCGATATTCAAAAGACTTGTATTAAAAAAAAAATATTATTCTACACAGGACAAAAATCCAGGTTCTTCACATTTTAAGGGCTTGCAACTTTCCAAAGGGGCTTTCTTCGAATCAGTGTGAAGTTGAAGACAGGTCTCCAAAGACATGGGTGACTATTTTCCAAAGTTATGAAAAAATATCAGAGGAAACATGAGTAAGGCAAAAGGAAGCAGGAACTTGGTATTTTATCTAAGTATGACTCTGGAGGCATTAGCAGAACCTTGAGCAAGCAGCGCTGGATAAGATTGCAGCTGTAGTCCAAAGCTGCATCTTTCAGCTCCTGCTTCCTCAAAGGAACTGGGATTTTCAGGACAAAGAAAACAATCCTTTTTCATGACTGAGCAGTCTTTCAGCCTGTCCGTGCAGCTTCTCAGTAACATGTTACTGCACAGAGGCTTTTGCACATTGGTAACTGCGTCTCATTTTATGAGTCACCATTTCACACTCCAGATTATCCTAGTAACCAGTTTTACTCTGAACAGCAATCCTAAATACATAACTCAGATGTCACCTTCCAAATCATTACCTTAAAAGTACCATATTTCTGTATAACTGACCACAACCAGAATTACAGAACCAACCAAGAGTTAATAAAGTTTGTCAAAACACGCCTGGAATTTCAGTATACAAATGGGAGCTCGCAAGAAGAGAGTCAGACAGAAGCACACAGAGATGCCACCACCTGACTAAAAATACCAGCCAAGTAGAACAAACAAGAATAAAAATATTCCAACTAGAGACAAAACCTAGCAACAAAGAAAAGGAAGTTCCTCATCTTGAATACCCTAAACCAGCAAAAAAGCCTCAATTCAGATACTGCCAACTAAGAAATCTACTACAGTAAATGCATAATGTGAACTGAAATGAAACTCCAACTATGCAAGACAAGATGCTTTAAGAAACCAAATGGGTACTGGGTAATGAAAATTAGATCCAAAACATCCTCTTCCATTGGAAAATGTGATCCAAAATAATTTTATTGCTTTCCCACTCTAAACTGCACAATGTCTGTATCTCTTTTGTAAACCCAATTAAAGTTTTGACTGTAACAAGTCACACCTTCAAAGATAGGATTAGTTGCAAGATTTTTGCTTCAGCACATCTAAAAAACTCCTTTACAAACAGAACATTCTGGAGTGGAAAGAGCTGCTTCACTTTCAGGTTTTACCTGACTTTCCAAAGGTTACTCAGTTACTTCTGCATAGCTTTATGAAAGAGGGGACTCAGGTACACATCTACCAGTGACTGACTGCCAGCACGACTTCCAGCACTTCACACCTTGACATCAATCATCTCGACATCTATCAGCTGACAGATTATGCCAGCAGACTGGCAAGATAAATACTCCATTTATGTATGTTGTCACAATTAAGGTAGTCAGCAAAATATAGATTTGAGGCTTTGCAGAAATGCAAGTTTTCCCTTACAACCGAGGCTTTGAACAATTTGCCTCTTACATTGCCACTGGTAAGAGCAACAGTAAAAGATGTTTCAGTGCAGAGGGCAAAAAGCCGATTTAACATTTCTGTTCTTCTGAAGTAGACCTAATACAAACTGGAATGCTCAGCAGGAATAAAAATGTTGCTATCTCTTCTAAACCAAGAGTCACTCACCACCATTACTGCAGCTCCGCCAGTGGTAGGTACCGTGATCAAGGGAGACATCAGCACACCCGAGTACAAGACACAACTTCTCTAAGAGACAGACTTCCCACGCACCAGGTAAAAGCCCCTTAACAATTTTATCTGGCATCTGTAGCACATGTGTAAAAATCAGTTCTCATAACAGTTTTTATTGCTCAAAATTTCTTTACAAAATTAAGGACTAATGGGCAAGTTTGTGGAAAAAGGTCAATTGTGTTTTAAATATGGATCAAAGAGTTTGGAGTATGAGTATGGAGACAAGACAAGATTTACATTTTGTTTTTAAATGTACATAAATCTGAGACATAGTAGGATTATAATTTATGCTGGGGTGACTTTTACACAGTCTGGATTTTAGAAGTGAGCAAAATATCCAATTGTTTTCCAACATTTTTTTGTGGAGAGGGAAGTAAAACTAACTTATGAATTTCAGAAGAAAATATATTTCAATAAAAGCAACATCAATACATTTTTGCAGGAGCTTCTGGAATTGGGCAGCTAAAGTTTCCCTGAGTTGCATTTCTGTAAATATAGTTTCTAATAGTTGTAGAAGAGCATGCTTTTTGTATCAATTTTTGAAATGAGTAAATCTCATTTCTTAGCAAAAAATGTCTTTAATTACTTAGCAAAACCAGTAAACAGTTTCAGAAAATGAATCGGTGTCTATTCATAGGGGTTTTAAAATTATTTTTAAGATAAAGTTTTTTTGGTTGTTTGCAATCTTTTCGCAAACGGCACAGTTCTCGCAGTCAGCTGATGGCAGCAGTTTTTCATTTTGGGTGCACTGAATATTTTGGATGTAATACGCAGCTGCTAACCAAGAAAGGGTATATACTACATGGTCTTGTGCTAGATACGTTAAACTGTCAGCAACAGGAACCACTCCAAAGATTAAGACCTTGTTGATTATGTTTTCCATTAACCGTTCAAATTTTCCTCCTCACACCCTCCAGTACTAAGTCTTGAGTAATAAAAAAGAAGAATAATCCAATTGCATTTTTGTTTTGATGTTGGCTGAACACTCTGATGACCACCGTAGAGTGGGGGAGGCACGCCATACCAGAAAAGGGGGAACTAAGACCAATTCTCTATAATACAAGAGGATTTCTTTGAATTACACTGTATAGCTGAAGGGAGCTGGTACAACACACCCCACTATTCCACCAACTATGGTTTCCATGGGAGGTTGCAAGTTGCAGGTAGTCTTGACTTGCATGAGCTTGATGCAATTAACATTCTAAAAGTTCACAGGAAAGGCTGGGCAAAAGGTCTTACCAAACATTTCTACAACCTTGAAATGAACTTAAGAGGACAGTGCAGTGACTATGAAGAGGGTGTGGGAAGACAGGAAAATAAGGGCTGAGGGACAGACACAAGGTGCAAAGAAAAGTTGAAAAACACTGAATTAAAAAAACCTACAGACCAACAACACTGACTATATCCTACATACCTCCAGCAATCCTAGTCAAATCCATGAAACGAAGTCAACCAAAACAATACTTCTTTTTCCACAAGGGGACTCACAACCCAATGTGCGGGAACTTCCATTCCTCTTCACACCGTTATCAACAAATGGAAGTATGTTTGGATTTTTGCTTTTCATCCAGATAACAGGACACATTTTTGCCATGTGTTATATCTAATAAGCAGATATTCCTGTACAACAACCAGGGTTTAGAGGGTATTCTGAAAACACAAGCCATTACAGAACTGAGCGGTTGCATGAGGATTCCAGGTTGTGTGTAAACCATAGCAGCACATGGAGCAGCAAGGAGAGGGACATATTTGTCCATTCAAGTGACAATAATTTGGCTTTTTCTAGAGATGACTATTACACCGAAGAAAGTCACTGAGGTATAAGCCTGTACAGAAAATTCTAAAGAAGATATAAAACTGTCACGCTTTCAGGTTTCCTAATGGGCACTACTCATCACTCATGATAAGGCTTTTTAAAGAAGCACAGAAAAAGATGAGGCCAAAGGGGCTGAAACAGGTCTCCAGTACAGGAAGTTTTGCACTTTGGAAAAAAGATATTTAAAAGTCTCATGTTAGAATTGGAAGTCACTGTTAGGATTAATAGCACTAATCAGGAACTTTATTCTTAAGCAAGTATTCCCAAACTGGAAAACCCCAAGATGTTTTTGAAGGGAAGGAGAGAGAGGGAAACTGAGCACACAAATTAACGCAAAAATAGGTATATTTCTTAACCCACCTGCTATTAGGTCATCAAGAGTGTCGGTAAGCGTCTGTGCTGGAGTGGCAACCATTAATCCGTCTGGTTCTTGAACTAAGAGCCCCTGCCCAGCAATTTGCTGCTGCTGTCCTACATTGTGCTGATTCCCTAATGCTTTCTGAAGTTCAAGAGACTCTGTCCCATTATAACCTAAATTACCAGAAAAATTACATTGCGGTGCTGGCAAAGGCTGGATAGGGACAAACTCTATTTGTTCAGCAGGTGGTGGAGACTGTTGTTGCTCGTCATCTTTAGACAAGATTGTGTCAGCCTGAGGTAACCCTGAAATGTTATCCTCTGGCAGACCCTTATCAGCTTCCACTTCTGGGAAGACCCCTGTAAGTGGGCACTGCTGCTGCAGGGGAAGTGGTGTGTCTGTCTGACCTTTGGTCTCCAAATATTCTTTGGTAAACTGCTGTTGGGTTTTCATCTGCAACTGCCTTTCCACCTTCTGCAGCTCCTTCAATATTTTCTTCTTCTTCTGTACTTGTTCTTCTCTGTTCTTTTTAAGTTCTTCAATCTTATCTTTATTTAAAGGTTCACCTTGAATTAATTCCAATGATTTAAGTTGTGCTTTTTCAATAGCACTAATTCTCTGTCCAAGTTCATTCAGCTTGCCTTCAGTCTCTTCTACTATGCATTCCAAAGGCTGGTATGGGTGAAAAGGTGGCAGTAGGTCCTTATCTGCTACCTGCAGGGAACTTGACTTCTGCTTGGATGCACCTAAGCACATGAAAAATGTTTGAAAAAATGCCATGCTGAAGATACCCCAAACCTCCCCTCTCACCCACCAAAAAAAAAAAAAAAAAAAAAAAAAAAAAAAAAAAAAAAATCTTTACAACTAACACTGCACATCTGTCAAACCACAGAAAGGTAAACCCTACACTCCATGTTAAGACAAGAAAGGACAAAGCATATAGCTGGAATTTTCAATATTGATCCTAATATCCCTTTGGACACAGCTATTTTAATCTTAAGGAATAAGGAACCTTTATGGTTTCTGACATACATGACAATGCATATCTGGGAAGTGAAATCAGCAAGAAGAGCAAGGCAATTTAAATAATTTAATGAGTTCCCAAAGTTGTTCTGGTGTGCAGAGCAATTAAACTATTTTCCAGAGGCTAACTGCCAACAGCAAGGTTACAAGCAAAACTAGTCTCTATTTGAGAGAAGACTAACTCTACAGTAAGATCAGTATTTTGAACTAGTATTTCTCTAAAGACTATAGCATTCCACCTTTACATTCCAAACAGAATCCTACCAGCGTAGAATTAATGTATACAAATGTATTTTGAAGCTCTAGCATGTTTTTTAAAGTTCTGAGGCAAAATTAACAGTTTGCTTGCCTCCCTCTCTCCAGTAACAAACTAACAATTCTGCTCACTATTAAAAAATAATCTTCAACACGAATCTAGCTAGGAACACCAAGCCAGGGCAGCACTTCCCTGAGTGCTCACTGCCGTCAAGCAACCCAAGGCTGCTTTCCTGAAAGCCAAGTCTGTGAAACATCTAGTCAGATCTTAGGAATCTATTAAGTGCTGAAATTTTAATTATGACTTCAGATAAGAAATTTTAATTAAAAATATGGAAGGTTTTAGCCTGATCAAATAATTTTCTGCAATAACACTCATTCACTATACCCAAACAGTAATACATGTAGATTTAAAAAAACAACAAACACCAACCAACCAAAAAAAACCCCCAAATCCAAACCTTGAATATTTACAAAGCAAACTCATACAATTAATCATTAAAAAGGGAATTAAAACTTGTACACCAAAATACTAACTCACAAGTGACTTCATTTTGCATCGCTGTCAAAACAGGAGTCACATACACCTCACTCTGAAATGAATCTTTTTTTGAGGAACTAATTGAAAAAGCAAACAAATGTGAGAATTTTCTCTTAAAAGAGAATTTTCTCCTATAAAGAGGAACAACAGATATTAAAATAGAATTGAACCAACTCTGTGCTGAATACCTTCACTAGACCCTCTGGAGTCAAAGCAAGCCATATCTAAATTTAAGGAAAACAACAAAAATCTTAATGACCCCAGGAAATACCCCAGCATCCCACAAACACCGTAGACACCCTTCAGTAAGCCCTTTCTCGAGCTCAGTAATTTACACAGCTGCCTTGTACAGGTCAGTAGTTCCAGCTGAACACCTATTCCAACCACTACTGTTATTTTGTCTCTAAACCATAAGTGAGTCCCAAGACAATTTCTTGGAAGACAATAAAGAATTTGACTAAAGTTTAACAATAACTTGCTTTGTGCTAGCTGGTGGATATTTAGCTCAAGTCTGCTATAAGCTGCTGGCTATTTGGCTTTCTAGCATACTTGGGGTTTATACAGTTATCTTTTCATTTTAAGAAGTGTGACTTATAATGTAAGTTTTGCAGGCTACACTTGAAAAATACATTTGAACTCACCAAAAATCTCTGAAATGTTTGTCTATATCTTTTTTAGAAACTAATAAAAGTCAGTTAGTGTCTTTTGAAACTAAGCTGCTCCACTGTTGAAGTGGCAGAAACATTATAGTAACCTAACTGCAAATTAACCCTGCCTTTAAGACGTGACTAAGATGGGAACCCTTTGCACTGCTCCGTTTAATGTCATTCCTAAGGTTACTCTATCTCATTTCCATCCTAACACAAAGCATTCCCACGATCTGGCAGCTCTGGACAGCTTCCATCACTCTGTAGGAAAGAAAAGCTGCAGTTCAAAGAGCCCCGAAATAATACAGTACCAATATTGTTGCTCTCAATTAAGTCCCACCTGGGGAGACAACAAGCCTGTCATAGGAAAACTATTCTACAAGCACAAGAGAAAGTAAAGAGCAGAATTACAGCCTCATATTAAGACCTGGACTGGGTAGAGGAGCCCAGGGCTGGTCTCACAACAGGCAGCACTCCCCAGACAGTGGCTCAGATCAGAAATGACCACAGAAGGTTGGGACAGTTTCTGAAGACAGGCGTTAGGAAACCAGCAAGTGAAGAGTTGGGCTCTCAAGTTCCAGAAGAGGTGCAGAGATTTACTTTAATCAGCTTCTAATTAGTTAACAGGGCCACTTTTCAGGTTCCAGATCACCCCCTTCCATGCCAGAAAATAGTTGCAACTGGTAATTTTGGGGATACTGGAAGAGGACAAGGGGCAGGAAGAAAGATCTGCTAAACATGACATGCACTCCTCAACAGCCATTTCAAACCAGAGGTGGAGAAGACACTGTTGGTAGCTTTGAATACATAAGCACTATAATATAGTATTATAATATTGGAAGTATTTAAAGTAGCCATTTCCTGTTTTATCCAAATCTCATCTATATTACAGTATCCTGAAAAATACTGTGCCCATTTTAGTAAATAATTATGAAGACGACACTACTTTATACTTTCACTTTTGAAATACAGTGCAGTGAGACTTAAAAATCCAATCATAGGCCTGATCATAATTACTTCAGCTTCCCACCTCCTCACTCCCCGCCACCCCTCCAGTTTATCTTTTTGGTGGAGCATCAATCTTCTACACAATCAACCTACTACAAAATTAATTATTAGCAATATTAAGTAGTCAATTTAGCCTGTAAAGCACCTGTATTGGCCACTTTTAGAAGACTTGTTTAGTATGAAATGAAGAGCCAAGATCAATGAAATCCAGATGTTGCTACACAAATACCACTTGCCATCAGGTAATCACAATTATAGGACAAAGAATTGCTTGGTTGACAGAAAACCCAGAGTGGTTATGGGCACACCAGAAAAGCCACAGAGTAAGGAAACGACCGTTTCCCGATTTATTTTGTGAACAGTAGCACCAATTGCTGTTTTACTTATATTTCCATATTCCCACAGGTTCTGGTCCCTAACCTGACCAACTCAGCCTTCACCACCATTCCTGCAAGGCACGCACATGTCTTCAGCAAGTTTTCTGACCCACACACACAACTTAGGGCAAGACCTACCCTGCACAAATGCAGCTTCCCATCCATTTCTCTGAATTCTTATTCTCTCCAGGAAATGAGTGCTAAATGTTTCCTATGGAAATCTCCTGTACTTCTCCCATACATTGTAGATAATCTCCTAAATCCCTCAGTTGCAATAATCCATTCACCCAAATGAGCATCCCCCAAGCACCATTACTGGTCTCTTGAGCATCCACTAATATGCAGGGAGGACACCATTACCAGTTTTTAATGTCTTCTGGCTGCAAATTTAAAGGTCCTAGACATCTAGACACTGTGGACAAGAGTTTGGAAAAATAACCTTCATAGTTATAGTCCTCAGGTGGCTCTCCTAAGCAATTAAACTCTTCTAATTTAAGTTTGCTTAAAACACATTCACTCTTTATAGGGTTGCTGCCTACAAACAAGTCTGATACCATATTTCATCCTGTGTGCTTATGGTTCTCAAGGAACTTGCTCTTCTAGCCCTGACTTCTAATCTATAGGATGTCATCTTCTCCCAAGAAAGAAGTAATTTATATGCCCTTTCACAATGAGTAGAGCAGCACAGATGAGATGCTGTCGGTCCAAAATAAACCTACCTAAAACTAGCTTATTGACGCCAATGACACTGTTATTAGATGTACCGTCTACAGTTGCTAAGACTCAAATGACAGCCTCGTACTTTAGAGCAGTAGCACAGACAGGTACTTGTGCTGTCCTCTGCAAGTCTGAGAACTGAGAAATTTACTCCAAGGAAGTGTCTGAGAAATATGAAGTAGATAAGTAATTTTCTAACCTAAACGAAGGCTAGTTCAGATCTTACCCTAAAAGCACTAACTGATGAATTAGCAAGGACAGACATTTGTTGTATTTTAAAGCAAGCAACGAAAGTTTAAGAAAAATCACTACTTTATTTTTAAGGTCTTTTCAGAAAATTAAAAAGACCAAAGGTTTGTTTTTACAAACCATTATACTCTTCAGGAAGTTTCTGTCAACACAACTTGCATTTCAGCTTAGTGGTTTTCATCTTAGCCACCACCTGAAACAGTTATATTATACTTTACTTTTTATTAGATGAAATTCTGGAACTTGTTGACAGCTTCTTAGAGTTGTTAAATGGGGAAGAAAAAAAAAAAAAGAAAGAAAAAAGAAAGAAGAGGAAGAAAAAAATAAGAGTGGATCCGAATCAAAAAAGTTAAATTCTAGAAGATTTTTCCAGTATTAAAAAAATGGCAACAAGGAAAAAAGTCAACTGCGTGATACACATTTGTACATTGAAATACATCTTCTCTGCTGGAACCAATGCCTAGCATATAAAGCTGTATCAATCACCATGTCATCCTGATAGGTAATATTACCTAGAACTTGAAAACAAACAAACAAAAAACCACACCCCAAAACCCAAAACAAAAACAAAAAACCAAAACAACCCAGATTCAGTCTGTTCCTCACTTCACAAAAGACAGATGTCAGGAAGCATAAATCTATACTAAGATCTTTATGCTTTGTTAACAGAATTGCTTTTCCACTGTTCTTGCACTTTAGGGTTTTTTAAAAATCTGATTTCACTCAGAAGTCGAGAATTAGATTTGCAGTCTGCAATTAAAATTCACCAGCCTCATCAACAGGAATAAGATGAGTTCAATATTGAATTTTCATGAAAATTCTATATTTAACTGTAATTCATAACAGTAAGAAATTCAGCTCTAAGAACCTGGGGAAACAATCAGTCAATCCATATACACACAAATGCAAAGTACAGTATTATATAATCTGGCTAATTGGGCAATAAAAAAATAGCCTACTTTTTCCAAGTAAATTCATCCGCTACATTGTTTTTAATACATATTCAATTCTTCTTTAAAAAGAACAGGACAATTTGTGGAGGGCTGAATGATGAGATGAGTTTGTATTTTCACTACATTCCTCCTGTGAACCATGCAGTATTTTTGCCAATCTTTATCACTCCTGCAGCTGTTTCTATGGAAAACTTGCAGGGAAGAGGTGCAACGATATCCAACAGGCAATGGTTACATGGCTGAAACCAAGCCAAACTTTCTGACAGTCAAAAACATGAGTTACCTTCCAGTATTAGTCATCTTCCCAAGTTTCCTCTGGTGGCTTGACAGTATCTAACTGGAAAATTGCTAAGATGTAATTAAATTAGTTGGTGGCAAGCAGGTGACTGAAGCTTCAAAGGAGCAGAATTTCAAAAATCACTGCGAAAAGATTTTTATACGGTTGTGCTCTTAGGGACCTACACGTGTCTTGATTTTAAATAATCTGCTTGCACTGCTAAAGATTTGCATAAAAGAATAACAAGTCTGTAAGTCTACTAAGAAAGTACTAGTGAAGTTAAAAAGCCATGAGGCATGGACTGTTACATTTCATTTGGTAACTCATCCTGGATAACTGGGTCAGCTGCTGAGCCAGGCAGAAAATACGGAGGAAGTGGCAAGAGTTAATGAGAAGATGTTGAAGCACATGAAACAATGAACAGGCAGCTGGACTGTGCACTAGAGAAGTCTGAAAGGAGTCAGAATGGAAAAGCAAGAATATCAGCTTGCCTTTTTAATACCTTCACCTCAATGAGAACAATATAATCTTTCTAGTTCTACTGTTAACCTGGCCCGTATTTCAATTAAATCACACAACGTATGAGATCTCTGCCAGTATATAACTCAGTATTAGGCATAAAAGTCAGATATTGGAGTATAAAATATTAATTGAATTTGTAGCTACTGAAGCTATGTGGAGTTTGTTTTTCTTTCCTTTCTCCAAGCCATTAGACTGTTAGATTTAGCATGGGGATACAGGGGATACCGTATATTGAAGGTCTAACTTAAAAAGCTTACAGATTCCAAAAATCCTACTCAACTTTAAGGGAACTCTGGTCTCCTTCCCAGGGATCAAAGGCAGACGTAGGCAGCTTTCACATGAATAACTTAAGTCTATTACATCTTCTGGAATTCTAAGAAAACATGCACCCCAAATAAGAAACACTGCAAGTTACTGCCCACTTAAAAACAACAATAGAGAAGTCTAATGACAGCATGTTGATAGGTTTTAAGCACTCAGTTAAGGCCTATTAGTTCATTTGTAAGCACAATTTCAGATTAGCTATTAAGTAAAGCAAAGCTGGAGAAAAACTTACAAAATAACAGACACCTCAGCCTCCAAAAATAGACTATTTTAAATTTTGACATGTTTAAAAACACCTTACATAGTTCAAATATTTCAACTATGAAAACAATCTTGCTGCTTTCCATAGAGTTCCTGAGCATCCTCTTGTCGCACTAGTGTGTTGTTTTTCAATAATGTTCTAAAAATATGCCACAGGTTCAAGCCACTCTGCTCACCAGGCACACTCTGTGAAAGACTAAGGCAGAATCACAGATACTGCCGGGAGCTTCAGATCTCACTCTTACTAAACATTAGCTTGCATTTGCAAATTAGACAAGATTATCAACAGCAACACTATTACACCAGCTGATTTCCTGAAGAAATCCAACAGCATTCCTTTTGACCATTTCATGTGCTGGGCACTGAGACCCCTCGCCCCAGGGAACCAGATGCAGGGGCACTTCGAGCTGCATCATAGCCACTGTGCTTTACACCCCTTGCAGTATAAAGCAGGAGTGACCCTCTGCTCCTGCAGAAATAGCACATTTGTTTTTTCTAGCCAAAAGGCTCTCCGTGTTGAGCTGCCACATCAGAATTGCTGCTGGCTGCTGAGCAATCCTGACCACATTCAAATGAGGGCAGCAGCAAGTACAAAACACCAGGGAAGGAATCTCCTGCCTCTCCCCATGAACGCCCAGAGCTCAACTTCACTGGGATTTCACTTTTACATGGACACAATAGACACATGCTAAACGTAGTGCATTAAAAACGATCCTTCCTAAGCATGTAAGAGTTGAGGTCTGTTCAGTCCTGTGAACTAATTCCCCTGCTTCTTTCACCTGATTTTTCTTCAGCTCTTTAGGAGGTTACCATCTTTGTGTACTACTTTTATCTAAGTCTCTCTAGATCCACTGTCAGCTCTGAAATGTTTTTTTCAGTTGCTAAACATTGATATTAAATCCTTTGCCAAAATAATTATTCAAATGCCAATTATTCCATATGCCTTCTTACTTTACTGAAGAATAATAACGTAAGTCAAAATCAGACCATAGATGCCTCTTGAAAAAGCCTCACACATATTTGAATCGTAACAGTAACATACAAGTGTATTGTAGTTTTACACTCGACTTGCCAAGAACTCTTCAGGAAACAAGTTGTTACTATGGCATTTCTTGCAAAACTAATACAGGTCCTTAAAAATCAGACTGCATTGAGGTTAAGAAGGCTAGGTGCTCCTCTCCTTCCTCCAAGTAGTTAAGAGTTTATACAAAAACTCAGAGGGCTACTTCTAACTGTGAAGGCAAGAAATTTGTCTTCCCCAGGATAAACTGTTTTGTTACGTAAGAACTTACGACTGCTTCCCCTCCCCCCTCCCATGGAAATAATGAACACGTCTTTATTCACACCCTCTTTTGCCCCTCATCTCCTAAGAAGTCTAACAATGAAAGTCCGGTATATTAAAGCCAAGTGTGTATAACAAGTTAAGAATGGAAGTTCAGCAAAGAACACTAACTCTATCACAGTTAAAGTAGCAGAGTGGTATCACTACATCATCACACAGCGTTTACCACAAAAATACCATTTTTCCCCTAAGGATCTGAGATCCACAACAGGTTTGCACACAAAGTTTTCAGGAATGCTTCATCAGCCCAATGACACTTTTCAGATTACTACTTCTCTTGCAACGCATCACAGATTAGTTTTGCTGACACGCGTGAAGCATGTCTTGAAACACTGAGAACTACTAGATCTCTCTGTGCCAGTTCCGACAACACAGTACTTCTAAAAACATGCCTAAAGTATGTGCTGACATTTGCAATAAGGTGTTGGTTTTTTTTTAAATGAGAGCTATTTCTTAAACTACAATCAACTATTTGCTTTGCATAATTTGATTAAATAACATGAGACTTTAAACTTATAACTTTAGTCTTCTGACTCGGTATCAACTAATCTCTCATTGGTTTCTATGCATCACAAAATGTACTTCCAGAACACTAACCCACTTCGCAATACTAATAGTTATTTAATTGTAAGGGCATGCACATACTGGTATATAGCTTTTTGCTGTTTTATTTGAACCAGAAGTTGCATATTCTTTTCATTTGTTTGGTACTCATTTTTATGAAATCCAAAATATCAAGTGTTGCATATCCTAAGAAAATGATACAATAACTGCATTAGAGAAGTCACACACATGGCATATATGCATGGAGAGAGTCATGGCTGCACACTTAAATACCATTAGGTACACAATTTTTTTCCTCTCTTCATTTGTGCCCTTGGGGTTTTTTTGTTTGTTCGTTTTAGGAAGCACTGAGCACTTCCAGAATAAAGGAATTAAGTAAAGCTAGCTAATAGAGCTTTGGATACTATAATATTTCAAATTCAAAACTGTACATCATTAGGAGCTGCAGTTTGTAACTTTCCACTTGAGAATCTGCTGCTCTTTCGGAGCTGACTTAGCAGACATGATGAATTTGTTACAGAACCCATAGCTAGAAACAAACTGCTAAATTCACCATTTAATGACTGCGAATAGTTTTAACCAGTCAGTTCAACCATGGTCAAAGCAAAAACCCTGATGTTATGATCACTTACAAGAGTACTATAACTAATACAAGAACGATTCTCCTGTAAGTAGATCTGCATTGGCTTTTTACAGTGCTAACATGTTTGCATTGCTACTGTAGGAACAGAAAAAAGTTGATATATCAAGTTCATGGACAATAGTTGCAACTATTCTAGATAACCAATGTACAATATTTAAAAAAGTTAACACCACACCTAGAGTTTATTCAAGTTTTTTATCAGTCTGCACTATGGCAGTTACTACCATCATTCTCTTCCAAAAAATGAGAATAAGCATAATTCTAATAAATTAGAATAAGCATAACAAAATTAGAATAACCAGTGTTACTTTACTGTAGAATACAAGAAAATAAGCAAAAACTATACACTATATAAAATACTTCAAGTTATACTTCATTAGAGGTGTTCAAGAATTGATGGAGTGGACTATACTATGCATAAGCTCTAACAAAATTGTCCCCAGCCTATCAGTTTCCAAACTGCATATATTCTCCAAGTGGCTACATACTAACCTTTCACCACTCCCAAGAGAGGTGGCGAGTTCTCTTGAGGGGTTCTGTCAGGTTCCTGGGGGGGTACAACCATAGCAAGTGTATGCACCGGTACACGTGGAACCTTAAAACAAAGCCACAGACACACACTCAGATAAAAAAAAACTTTTAAATGAACCAGATCTTGAAGTGTTAATACAAATACATGTTTCTACAGCAGACCTCCATTCCACGCTTCCCAAACTGCGCGTGCTATGCTACCTCTTGGTATGACCTGTCCCATGCTATTTTATTGTGGATAATATGTCAAAGTTAACTATGTTACTCTTCACAAAATCCTGGGTTGTGTAGGCTGGAAAACTTAACATCTTTAGGCTTTTAATCAACTAACTCCCCTGGAAAGCTACCTCTCCAACCTGCAGAATTCTAAATTTACACAATATATTTTCTTTCATATAACAAACAAAATCAGCAACAACATTTGAGGGGTGCTGTCACAACAGTTTGGAACTGTTGAAACAAAATACTAAGCAAACGCAAACAAGAAAATAATATTCTTTTGAGATACCAGGTTTGGGACTATCCTGTCTAAGGAGCAGGAAAGAGAACAAAGTTCGTGCACTCTTCAGGACACTGCAGACAGTACCAATCACCTTCCTCACTCTCTACCATTTTCAAATGCGTAGACTTTTTTTAATTCTTTCCACTGTTCATGTTCACATCTAAATTAACCTCAGAAGGTAACTACTAAGAAAATGCTTCTTTGCAACATTCATAGTGATATTTAAAAAAGAATTCCTTATTCCTTACCTGAGACTGATCCTGAGATGGAGGTGTGAGCTGAGACAAGTCTGCTGCAGGAACCGACAAAACATTGTTTGGGTAATCCAGCAAGTAAGAAACAACATTTGTATGTCCTCCTTTGGCGGCTTCAATGAGCATTGTTGAGCCATCCTGAAGTGAGATTTTAGAAATAAAAAGCCAGAAGATGAATTTTGCTACCTGGTGTAGCACATAAGATATGAATTAGACCATTTAAAAATGCACATTTACTAATCCATTAAATCACCTACGTGGTTCTTTCAGTACCTATGATAAATGCATAGTTTTAAATGAGTACCTTGAGCCGATGAGTAGGATCTGCACCATGAGCCAGAAGGAGCTCAACAACTGCCAGGTGGCCTCCGGCACATGCCAGTGACACCACCGTGTGGTCATTATTAGCTGTAGCCCTGTTAACATTGGCACCTATAAAGAGAAGATCTCAGAATTAAACACAAGGAAATTCTTTTAAAAAGAAAGTATCAACAAGTACAGTATTTTCTGGAATAGAGGTAAACTTTCCTACTCTTCCTAATTCATACACACTTCTAGGGTAAAAGCAAGGGATTTTGAATAACTGATGGCTTCTACACATCATCCTCTTCATCTTGTAGAGACAAGGCAGTACTAACAGTAACAGTGGGCCTCATAAGTGGTAAGAGAGGGGGAACACAGTGTACAAAGCACAACTTTTACATTTTCATCCTAAGCACTTATCAGTATCCCTACATGGTGCAGTTTTTACTGTTTCAGACAGTACTTGAGGATGTGTGTTTTCTGAAGGAGGAAGTGCTTTTTTTAAGAAACTGAAAATATTTGCTGTACTTCAATTCTATTTATTAATTTATACAACTGAGTAGGAAAAGTAGCAAAATATTTTGATTCATTGTATCATGAACTAAATGAAATTCAAAAACCCTTAACAGTTTTACAAATGCTCACATATACACAACCAGATTAATTTTGAAGAAGGATCACAAACATTCAGTAAAGTGCCATTTTAAGTTTTTTAATTAGTTATTTAAACTAGTATTTTACCTTTGCTAATAAGGAATTGCACAGTGCATAAATGACCAGCTCGTGCAGCCTTCATAAGTGGGGTTCTCCCACCTTCAGATTCATGTTCCTATTGTAAAGGAGAAATAACAGATATATAAATGGGCAAATATTATATCACTGTTTCAGCTTTTGGACCATCTCGTGATGGGACCAGAATTACCTGTCTCAGTAGCAGATCTATCTTATAAGCTGACTGGAATCAATGTAAACTGACTGGAATCAATTTTCCTGTTAACTTAAATACTGAATCACACTGTCAAAAAGCATTAAGACCGCATCCATACTGTTATCACACAAGGAAGTTTCCCTACTTACATAGCCCTTTTTATTTTCGTCTTCAAATGCATAACATACTTGAGAACAGTAACATCTTGTTTCCTCCTCAAAAAGGAAAGACCATTTAACAGAAATATCATCCAGCATCAGACAGTATACAAATAACTATGAACTGATGTGCAATAGTCCTGAGAGCTGTCACATACTGCATGCCAGACCTTTAAAACTGCAGTAATATCTGAACTGCAGACATTTTTAAAACACACTGAAGAGGATCAGCAACAAAAATGAGACAAATCACTGCAGATCACAAAAAGTCTCTGAATAAGAGGACTGGAGAATAAAGCGGAAAGAAGACAAAAGGATGATACAAACCAACAAAAAGGAAATGAGCGACAAGAACAATTTTCTAATTTAAAAAGTTTCTGAATATTGGAAGGATGTGGCTAAATACAAATGCACTAGAGAAGTTACAGAACTAGAAAATTTGCCTGCTATGTAGACATATCAATACCACAAAGAATGCTGACTAGTATGTATCAACCCTCCCACAGCAACAAGGAGAGAAAACATAGTCTTCCAGGGAGTGTTTGTATTTACGCTCTGAATATTCAGGCTGATCAATAATATACTTGGACCATGGGCTTTTTTAATTAAATATCTGGGAAGCCAAGCTCTAAATTCACTATGTACTTCTGGAATTGCATGTATATCTGACAGTGAAAGTTAACATTTAGTACTGACTGTGGATGATACTGTTATTTACAAATATAAAAGGACAAAAATAGATTTGACAGAACAAATCAACTCCTTCCCATAGTTTCAGTATTCCTGAAAACTCTGCATATGTCCTCTGTCATATGTCTTGCTTTGGTTGCAAGCTGCACTGTAAGTTAGCTTTCTGTTCATACCCACAGTGAAGAAGTGTCTTGACTGGATCTCCTGTTGGAGACAGACCCCATGCAGAAAACACAAACCAATGCTTTGCTGTAACAAGGGTTACACTACCCCTCTCCTGTGAGCTTTGGAAAGAGCAGAAATGCTCTGCTCCTCCGCCTTCATAAGAACTTTGTATTATTGTACACCGCTTTAACACACGTTTAAACACCACATTAGCGCTCTGATTTCTTTGCTTACTTGGTAGTATGATGCGTAAGCGCACACATGCAGATAGGAAGCCTTACTGCTTACAGACCTACTAAAGTCACTTTTTTTTTTTTTTCTTTAATAAGTAGTTTCCACTCCCAGGGCAAATGACTGTTTAGCTGTCAATAAATATATGCATGCTTTTGGATTGTCTGCATGTCAGAAATATCTGCAGGACACGTAAAGCTAATTATGTTAGTATGTGGCCCTGTGATGTCCAAGACCTAGTAGCGTGCCCTTGAGCTCTGATGCTTACTCTGGTATTTGACATAGTTTTTCCTTCCTCAGCCACTGCCAATAGATCATAAAAAGCCAGATGCTGCTGTTTGCCTTATGCACAGTAAACCCCTGGTATTGCTAGCAAATCACTCACAAAGCAGCTATGGATGCAAAGAACTATTGAACATCGCTTCACTCACTGAGCAGGACCAGAACATTGCTGCCCAAACAATTTAATACACATTCCTAAATCCCCACTGATGCAACAGCAAAAGATGGCAAGAAGCAAAATTTATTTTAGGTCATCTTAGCTATATTCAAGATAGAGGAAAAGACATCCTATATTGCCTTCAAATGTAGCATTTTAGATAACTAGCAGTAAGATATCATTATTTGTAACATTCTCTATTCCTAGCAGACTTCACTGTTGAAGTCTTAAACACAGATGTCAGGAGGCTTCCTCATTTAAATGCAATGCAGTTATTCTGCCCAGTTTAACCAACTGTCACTTCATCAAGCAGGCAGAACTTGATCCTCAACTATTATGCACTTCAGATTCTTGCAGTACTGTACAAATCATCAGTTCAGCCATACTAAACCATTTGTGTGCCCACCTGCTGTAGATCTTCAAAAGTTATTACATTTTGATGGTATTTTTCACACCAGAAGATAGAAATGCTTATTTTATTTTAAGATGAAATTAGTTCTATGACTTCAGCACTCTACTTACCCCTAATAAAGGCTAACAGCATCAGCTCAACCTTTAAGGGAAAACATCTAGAAGAAGCCAAAACAAGAAGCTGAGCCACTGCAGTGCCTTTGTCTACTCACATCCTTTCTTTTACCTAGAATAGCCATAAATTTCAAAGACTTTTCTTCTTAGCTGTAGCAGATAATCAAAATCAGGACAGACAACATGAAAGCTGTCCAAAAGCATCCCCCCCATCAGCTTTCCAATATGCTTCTTCCTTGTATTAATATGAAGTACATGCAAATGCTTATTTTCTAAGAACAAAAACTACCAAGGAGTACTCATCTCCAAAGACATATTTTCCCCAGCTATCTGCACTGTAGGCCTCACCACAGTATTCTGCCTCTCTTCACTGCTCCAACCCTGAGAAATACTGCAGTTAGTATGATCAGAAAGAGGTATAAAGGAGAACATCTATGCCAGCTTTGACTAGAAAAGCCAGTCTCTAAACACTTGAGTAATGTGCTCTCCTGCTAGTTCTGCTTGAATAGAAAGAAAGCCCGAGAAGAATTTTCTGTCAGTTTGGGTACCAGATGGAAAGGAAGGGGAAAGCAAGACTATTACCCAAATCGGGTAAGAGTTTACATTATCTAAACCTTTTCCACTGGGACTCAAAAAGGAGATGCGAATCCAGTCATTAATAATTATTTCCTTTCTAGAAAAATGAATACTTCAGACAGCAGAGCAAAAGCAGTGTCATCAGAAGCATCTAATGACAATCATTGATATTTTTTATTCTTGACTTTTGAGTTCTCTGTTTCAGGCAATTCCAAGATCAGTTACATAAGGGCTTTCCCGCCCCCATTATTCTCCTTGATTCACAAGTATTCATGGTTGGCAAGTATTCACTAGGGTATTTTTCTCAAGTTTCCAATGTCATCTGTTATTTAAAAGTTCTAGAACAAAATTTGCGTTTTCAAAGTAAAGGTCCAACTGCTCTCTTCAACAAGCCTCTCTCATCCATGACAACAGTGCATATTTAACGGAAATCTAAATGTTATTCTAAGCAAAATGATTTAGACAAAGTTTTTGATGCCAGACAATAGCCAGACAATACAGTTCTTAATACTATGCCACTTTGCTAATTTTCAAGATTGAACTCCTATCAAGAGATACAGTATTCTAGCAGTTACCAACCTAATTGTCCCAGATAAACTTCCTGAGATATGTAGCAAACCAGTATTTCAGAAGCACCTAAAAACTCAACTAGGCCTCTAGTTTAAAGTAAATATCTGAAAACGGAAGACCTTACAGGAAGCTAGGTATGTACTAACAGGTTTAACATAGCTACTTGTGCCAATAGACTCAACGAGATAACTTGCTGCATTTGTGATGGTTGAGATACTGTTTTTTCAAAATAGGGCTTTAGAAAACCCAACAGAAGGGAAAATGCAGGACAAAGATGACATGTCTAGCCTACACAGCAAGTCTTTGTATTTTTCAAGAAATTTAGATGCCTTAAAGCCATGCTTATTTTTAGCATGTATCCTGAGGCTGCAGCTTACAAGCATCAAAGGCCAACCTCACCTGATGCTTGCCCGGCTCTATGCCCTCCAAAATAGTCTTCTTTAAGTCCTCCTGTTTGTCCTGTGAAAGAAAAAGAAGAACTCACGGCTCTTGTTCTACAAATAGATGTTGTTCTTGGTCATGAAGACCTGGAATATGAACTTAAATGGACCAGATCCACCAGCTGAAAACTCTGTTTTGCTGGAATTAGGCAAGCAAGCACAAAGGTAAGACCAAGCAATGCAGCTCTCACCAGTTAAGACTCCTACCACAAGCCATTCAGATTCATGAAGAGAGCACAAAGGTCATACAAAGCATCTCATTAAATACAGGTGACTTTTTGTCCACTACTGGCAAAAGAGAGGATTTCATTGTACTTTGCACCATCCAAAGACTGCAACACAACATCCAAAGGTGTTAACTACAAAAGTTAGCTTCACATGTCCTACAACCTTTTGCTTTATTTGTAGAAGACTGAGGGCCAAGTCTAAAAAGACCTGAAAACCCTGACCATCCCCTGATGGTTCAAGAAACAGTACTGAAAAGCATGACAGCCTCTCAGGTCCCTCACTATAACAACAACATAGCTACCTCCAAGCATGGTTTCACTCAAATCCATAAAGTATTGGCTACTTTTGTAGATGTTTAAATGCTGCCTTATGCACACATGACTGTCATACATATAAAGGAAAGCGAGTTTCTAATTAAGGAGCCATGTTAGTGTGAGGGATGTTATCAGTGGAAGGCAAAGCAATGATCCATGCAATGACAAAAACTTATCTGTCTAAAAATATTTTGTCATAGGGGAAGAATCAAGAGGTAGCTTGGCATGCCTGTTTGGTTCTGGGTGGGGGTTTTTTTGCAACTGGAGTTATGTGTATGCCAGGTAGCCAGTTTTAGTCTTTCAAGAAAAGCCATGCATGGAATTTTAACAAGTATAAAGAGCTTTGGGGAGAGCTTGACAGTGTAAAATGAGAAGAATGCAAGGATGAAGCTGCCCTCAGGGGTCCTCCTCTGTCTCTCAATTTCAGCATAAAAGCACCCAACTCCAGCACTAGATCAACTCTCCTGTGCAGCAGAGACTCATGCACAGCTGCAAGGCAGCCCAGATTAGAAAATCCCAATTTAAAACTCTTTTCTGTACATCCCAGTTGAGAAAAGCTGGGATCTTCTCAGTGTCCAAAAAAGAAGAATCTCTTTTGTTTTCAGCTACACTGAAACAAAGATGCAACCACCTTGTCAAGAGCAGTCTCACTTTCAGAAAGGAGACTAGAATCTCCAGTGTACAACACTTCATCAAGGTCTGATTCTACATTAAAAGGGAACAGGCATACAAACAGACACTTTTAGTTTATAGAAAGGTATACAGCTTAAAAGCAGGGTATTTCCTCTTATTAAATATCACCAGTACTCTTTGTGAGCTTTACACTCCTTAACCTAGCTCCTGTGAGAACATATATGCAATACACGTCTTACCTTACACAAGCTTTGAGATAAAGGCAACTTCTAGTAAAGACGCAAAGAAGAAGGAAAAAAAAAAAGAGAACTCTTGTAGGAAAAACAAACGTCTCCTCTCACCTTTGAGATTAGACAAATCCTTGCCATACAGGTAGATAGCTGAATTACTGAAGTGCTGGTAATTTTTTCCTGAAGCTATTAAACCATACCACCACTTAGAAAAAATGCCTTTTATCAAATCATACTTCAGAGTTCTAATCTCCAAAATTTTACACCTATTAATCACAAAATCTTTTGTCCCCATAAAGAAGTTTATAAACAAGTAAAATGCACATTCGGTCCAGGGGCAGGAGTTCAGACTAAGACCCTGAAAGCCTCTAGTCCTGCAGGCGATAAAGGAACTAGAATGAAACTAAGGCACAGATGGGATCACAGGCTGAAGTCTTCAGATGTGCCACATATTAAGTCATACATATACTTGGCAAAGCAAGCTGATTTCAAAATGCATACATTAACGAGGAAAGGTGTAGGCCTGCCAAGCTCATTTTGCTACAGATTTTGACAGGCCAACTTTGTCCCTGTAAGGACATGGAAGAGACATATCCCTTAAAGAAGGGCATCAGAAAAGCATCAGAGTAATTGGTAACAAGCCAGACTTCATAAACAATTAGTCACAAGGAGATACAAATTCATCAAAATACCATACACGATTGAGCAGCTCTCCAGCAGACAGAAACAGATAAGCATTTACTCTGACACTGTTCATTTCTAGTGTAACTTGCCACTGCAGAGTTTTAAGGAAAAATTAACCACAAACCAAAGAAAGTTCACCTTAGCCATCATTTTCTTTTTGTTCTCCTGGTTCTTATAAAGCCATATTCCTTAATGAATTTAACAGGAGCTCTCAAGATTTTCACTGGTTCTTGAACTGAATTACATATTCGATATCTAGGCCAGAGGATCAGTCCCTGAAAAGCAAGAGTTCCCATTTTCTACTTGCAAGAACAACAGCTTTTTTGTGCTGAGTTGTAGTGGCAATAATCGCTCCCCATTCAGACAAAACTCTACTGGGGAGTAGAATCACTTATAATATAATGATCATAAAATGGTTTGGGTTGGATGGGACCTTCAAAGACCATCTAGACCACCCCCCTGCCATAGGCAGGGACATCTTCCACTAGACCAGGGTGCTCAAAGCCCCATCCAACCTGGCCTTGAACCCTTCCAGGGATGGGGCATCCACAGCCTCTCCGGGCAACCTGTTCCAGTGCCTCACCACCCTCATTGTAAAACATGCTCAAACTTTAGCTCAAGGTTCTATTTTGAGATTGAGAAAACCTCAACTGGACATGAGCAACACCCAAGAATCAGTTCATTAGAGTGAGCTGGGTAACTTCAGCAAAGTTGTAAGACTTCACTTTTCAATGAGCACAATACAGGAAACCCCCTGACAAAAACATCTCCTGCCCTCTGCCCATTTGGCTAACCCAGCACGAAAGAGGCTCATCTTCACACCTTGAATCTCAAAGTCTGCACCTCAAATGGCACTCAGTTCTGACCTCCTGGCAATTGAAGAGACACCTGAGAAGTCAAGAAAGATTTGAGCTCTTAAAATAGATTATATGCTTTCCAAATCACGGAAAAAAGGCTCTGAACTGGGAAGAAATGGGAGAACTGATTGCAACAGATCTTGACAGCCACTGTTTATTGTTCCTTTAACTCAAGAGCATTTGGGGAAGAAAGATCAACTTTCTTTCCTCAATCTAGAATCAGGGAGAAGAAAAAAAAACCTCATAAACTATGCTCCTTGACTTCCTGGTCTGCAATAAAACAGAATATGCAGGTGGCTCACAAAACAATAAAGTAACAACAGCAAAATCCAGTAGGGGCTACATCTCTACAGGTAAATAAAATAGAGCCAGGAGACAAGCTTAGACATGAGATCACAGGTCATTCACACTGCTTATTCCTTTGCAGCCTCCCTGGCACAGTGCTGGCCCTCTCAAGAACCACAGGGGAGGAGGTCACCAGGGACTGTTCCCAGTGGGCAGCATGGAAAGAAAATGTGACATCAAGTTAGTCTCTACTTATCTCCAAGTCCTCAAACCCTCAAGAACCCCTTCAAGATCTCATCCCACAACCCAGGGGTGTCCAATGTATGCTCCCAGTATTGCATTATGAAAACACCACTCTGACAGGCTGCAACATCACCACTGACATTCTTACGGACACAGGGGCACAACCCCAGGCTGGATAACCTGCCAGAACCAGTGCTACACAGCAGGTATGCATTCAGTGGGTGCCATTTGTCCTTGCCATCACAGAAAAGCCCTCAGCCCTGTTTAAGACATAACCAGTATTTTCCTCAAAAAGGACCATTCCACAGCAGGGTAAGATGTTGTATGTCCAGCTCCTCTGTGACTGTGATATAAACCTCAGGTATAAAGAATGCTTCTGGAAAACAATGAAACATCAGTGAAAGCAATCCCAGGTAAGACTGAAGTTGCAGGATGAAAAGGGAAAGAAAAGCAACTGGAGATGTACTTTCATTTGCTGTGTCTGAACACTAGGAGAGCAAAATTAACTAGACAAAGACAGACCAACCAGAGGTTTAAGTCCAGATCTGCATTCAACTCCCTACTCCACCACAGACTCCCTGGGACAACTTCGCGAAATCATCTAACCTCATTTAAATTATTCTTCTAGATTTCAGTTTTCATTAGTAATCTGCCACAGTACTGCCAAAGAAGCTTTTTCATACTCCAACAGTAAAGCAACACACTTCAGAAACCTTTCTCAGAACAATTACAGAGATAACAAAACAACTTACAACTTCTAATAAAGCAAAACAACACAGAGGTTTGAAAGGAAACTACTCCAAACCCAAGGCACCTGCTGTAAAAGCATCACTGCAGTTTTGCAGTTATGTCCACATTTACTGACAATCAGAATTCAAAACTGGTAGATTTATATGGCAGGTCTCCCTTTCATGTGCAAATTTCCTTTGCTTCCTTACTATATTTTTCTTGGCAGCTCTGCATTTTGATTGGCAATACAAGAAAATGCAGTAAAATAAAACTTTAGAAAGGCATGAGATTTTTCTCAGCAATACTGATCAGAACTCAATGCTAAAGGCCACAAGCACTGCTCACCTTAGTGATGAGAGGAGAAAAATAAAAATGACACAACTCTAGTAGTTTGAAGTGACATTTAAGCAGCAACCCCTGCATGTTTTTTAAACTTTATGCATAGCAATTTGTTTGTTTGTTTGTTTGAGGCTTTGCTCCTCACTGTGAGATACTTCATGGATTATATGTTTTTATAACCAAGTACTTCTTTTTTTTAATAATCAATAAAACCCCCAAAACCTATCCTGCCTCTACTAAAGTGGCTGATGCTCAGTACCCAACACTGAATTGAGCGAAGTGCAGCAGGTGTGCCAAAAAACCCCACAAACGCACACGCACACTGCCTGTCCCTTCCCCCCCCCCCCCCCAATAACATGACCTTCCTCCCTGGTAGGAACATATGACGCAGAACTTTACTGCAGAAGAATTAATAAGGCCTAAAAAAAGTATATTCACAAAGAGGAGTGGAAGTATTAGTAATTCACAATTACAGCGTTTATTTATATTTGTAAATATAAACTTAAAAAAATAAAACACTTCATTTAAGAGTGAAATTTAAGTAACTTCATTAGGATGTTGATTTACCAGGTTCAATGATAAACTCTTCTGGCATTCTTATTATTTTAAAGGAACAAAACCCCCTAAAATATCCAATGAAAACCCCAACCTCCTCCCCAAAACAAAAAAACCCCACACAAGCAGAGAGTGTGGAAAAAGGAGAATAGTGGGAGAAAAAACAAAAAGGCAATGAAAAGAACAATCTTCTCTGCTTATGCCATATTAGAGATAAGGCTCCTAAACTCCTTTAGAAGACTAACATATCAATTGCTTTTTATTGCTTAAAAGCCAAACAAACATTATATCCCTGTAGCTGATGAAGAAGCAGTTTTAAGTCTCCCACCACATAACATGAAAAAAGTCAAGACAATTATGTAAACAACTTAGTTATGATTAAATGCATTACAGAAAATAAACTCTGTGAAAGCAATATGCTAAAACCAAGAGTTACAAGAAAGAAAAGAGATCATATTATGCTCTTCATTTAAAAGGCATTGCTTTGTTTGGGTTTTTTTGTAGTGGTGGTTTAAAAAGTTAAGAGACTCACAGTGTTCAGAAACTAACACTAAAATAGAGAAGCAGTAGTTCCTAGTACTAAAACATTTTAAATTCAGAGCAGCAGAGCAGGTAAACTCTAATCCACAAGAGCTTGGGAATACTAAAATAGCATAATGAATAAAGACAACACAGAAATATATCCTGCTAAACAATTAAACTTATGGATTATACTGAAATGAAGTTAATAAACTGTCACAAGTGTAAGCTATAGCTAAAACATTTCACTTATCGGATGAAGGATTACTCAATAAGAATTTTTATTTTTCAGACCAAACAGAATATGCAGGCTTTTAAAAAAGTTTTTCATGCCTCTTTTCACACACATATGAATCTCAATTGCTAAAACAGTCTTCCTGCTCTATAAGCATATAAGTACTTTCCCCATAAGATGCAGCAGAATTCTTACCAAATCAGCACCAGCTTGAAGCAACACATCTGCAACATCAGTATGTCCATTTTCACAGGCATAGGTCAAAGCTGTATCTCCTGTTGCTGTGGTGGCATGAACATTAGCTCCTGGAAACACAACATTATTTTTTTCTTATTGGACATCTCCTTATCAAGTATTTCATATCAGATAAACACAAAAATCAGGGCACTTTATCTGTAACAACAGCTATATCCTACTGACCAACAGCTTCCACAACCCAAGGGCATTGCTCTCATAGTAAAAATCGCTCTTGTAGTAAAAATATTCTGAGCAGAGGGGATAAGCCAAGGCTTGGAAAAAGCATGACTGGCAATCTAAGCACTTAAACCTATACGCTCACATATTCCTACGTTCCCTCTACAGCAATGAAGATTTCAGTTGTTACAACAAATAAAAGTGAATCCAGACAGTTGTCTAGACTATCCATTTGACAGGGAGCTGCATGCCAAGGAAAACCAGACAAAATGCATGTTATTGAATTAGTATTAATATCACAAGACCATACACTTCTACAAATTTCATTTCTTCCCTGCTCTTTAAAATCATTTGCTTTAAAACCTTTTTGTTGAAATAATTTCACTAGCTTTATATATGCCAGCTACATGAAAACTATGCATGATTCTTGCTATGTAATGCATTAGTCTTCAAAAGAAACGCCAATATGATTAGCCATTTTCTTATTTTCAAAGTGTGAGATATATTTAGAGACTCCCTGATACCAAAACAAGGCTCCTCAATTAACTTTCTACATTATCAGAAGTGAAGTGCAAGCAGCATTCCAAGTGAGCTGATGACGGGTGTCACATGCTGGTATCACTGCACAAAGAGACACAGTTGTTACTGTCCCTTGATGAGCAGGGAGCATTACTTTCTAGAATTACAAATCCAGACAATTTTATGCTTATTCTTAGAAAGGACAAACAAATAAATCACCTCCCATAACAAGGAAGATTTCCAAAATGCAACTCCTTTTTATTTATTTATTATTTTAAGCAGTATTACTACACTTTAGTCTCTACCAACTGTAAACTGACAGATGAACATTGAAGTGTCATTTCCCCCCAACTCCACCAAGATTTTACTACTGTATAATGTAGTAGTAAAACTCATTCATCACAGAAATTCAGCAAATTGCAGAATCTGTCTTGCACACTATTTCCCAGGGCACAATTCCTAAAATACTTGTTATTCAGGGAGACTGACTGCAGATAAACAGGCTTAGTCAAAGCAGGAGTAGCAAAAAAACAAGCATTATCTGTGTTAACATTTTGTCCTGAATGCAGTTAGCTGGAAACAATGTTCATAATGAACATTGATTTTTTTTAGATATGCAACAGATCTGGTGCTCCATGAGGCACTTTCCTCTGTTAACAGTATCAAACAATATTAAGGTGTAACATACACTATTTTTCTTCTTGCTAAGGTATCTGAGAATATAGTTTCTTGTTACAACACTGCCACCATGTAGCCCAGATATCTTCTAAATCATATAGAACATGGAGTCTATAATACCTGTTGGCTAGATCATTTGCACTGTACACTTACCTGCTGCCAGCAAGTATTTCACCAATTCAAGATGACCCTCTTGAGCAGCTTCCATCAAAGGCGTTGAGCAACCAAGTTCTATATCAGCTCCTGCCTTAATGAGGAAATCAGCTACTTCAGAAAACCCTCCACAACATGCCAGAGTAAGAGCTGTTTCCTGCGTTTCTTCTGTCTGTGCATTTATATTCGCCCCTAGGAAACAAAATAGCTGTTATTTTAACTGACTAGACACAGGGTAGGAAGGTGAATGCTCATCACCTCACAGTTTGGGTGTTTTAGCTTTGCTCTATATTTACAGCAACAAGCGGTGACAGCCACATACTCTATCAGAGGAGTTTGCACAGAATACCTAGTGGCAAATGGTCAACTCTGCATTCTTCATAACGAACGCTCAAGAAATGACAGTAATCTCACCTTGTGCCAGTAGCAAGGCTACCATCTCTTCATGGCCTTCCCGGGCAGCTTCCATTAGAGGAGTATAACCTTCATCATTAACTTCCTCCAGGTTAGCTCCCCTTTCTATCAGAAGAGCTGCCAACTCCACATGTCCACCACAAGCAGCCAGAGTGAGTGGAGATTCAAATGAATCTGCAGGCATATTCACTTGAGCACCACTGTCTAAAAGCAAGCGTGCCACTTCCACATGTCCATCCTATAAAACAAAGGTCAACACAAAAATCAGGAATAGTTGAAGTCACTTGATGCTGTAGTTGCAAACACTATCATACTACATCTGAAAATGATCCTATAAAAGACAGGGTCTTTTGACTTAGGATAGTTCAGTTTATGACATAGTTATGGTAATACTTGGATTAAACCGACATTTAGGTTTCCATCTACATCTAAGTTAGGTTTAAATGCATGAGGAAAAAAGAGCTAGATATATGTTGGGTTTGGTTTGTTTTTTTTTTTTTCCCCTTTCTTTCTTGGGGGAGTAGGGAAACAGTTATGGGATAAGACTTTCTTAAATATCCAGCAAAATATCTGGGACACAAAAGTAACAGAGATAACAAACAAGTACCATAATAATAAACCCACTACATAACTAAACCCCAAAACAAGCACTGAAAAAAATATATTATTTTTCTTTGTAGTTGATTCATGGTTTCTACAGACCAAAAAAAGCTCCAACTGGCAGCTTCTAGACCTTGGGAAAGATAACTGCAGAGAAACTGAAGTGGGTTACAATGAGGTAGGTAACAGGAAGAGGGAAGACTTGAATAAATCTTAAAGGAGACTGAAAAGTGCCTTGGGGCAAAGCAATCTTTGCCATAGAGGAAAAGAGAATTAGGATCGCCAGAGCAGTCTGTCTGAGCCCTTACCAATCAAAGCATATAAATGCAGCTGCCAGCTTCTCAAGAAACTATTACTAAAGTCCTCAAAGTTCCTTGAAAGAGACCAAGTACCAAAAAAAAAAAAAAAATCCATGTTTAACCTAAGGTGTTGTTTGTAGAGAGTCACAATACCTCTGAAAAGGGGAAAACGTAAAGAAGTTTTGGCATTAGGAAAGAAGAAACACTCACATGGTTTCCCCCTCCTACATAACTTAAGAAACTGGGACACAAACTTGTGGAACAATTTGGAGAATAGATCTTGGAAAAGTGAAACAGATTACAAACTACACCTAATGAAGGGCGAAGGTTCGAGTCGTGCAGAGTGCTCAGTGAGATACAGAAAGTGTGAGGGTCTAATCAGAGGACATTTCTTCAGCATACACAATTAATAGGATAACTTAAGGATGGAAAGGGAACTCAAGTAAAAGACTTGAACTGAAGCATGCTCTTTGTATCTCTCAGTGGAGAGAAAACCACTTGCTGCCTTGCATACTGCAGGTGCATAGGTATTAGGTGCATCACCTTGGTCACTCCGTTTGCCATCCAAAGAAATGTGGGGTTCTTCCAGAAGGAGGAAACTGTCAGCCAGTTTTAATGATGTAGAGCACTGTGTCCTGACACAGTGGTTCTCCTAGGATTTGACAGTTAAGCTGGATTAATTCTTTAAATTAGCCCAAATGCACACTGACAGATTTTGCTAAAGAACTAAAGAATACTTATTCCTGAAGAAGACATAAAAAGGGCCAATTTCAGTGGCAAGTAGCAGATGTTTTTATGTTGTGTCCTTGGAAGGAAATCTAAATAAAAAGTTGGGCAATACTAAAGGAGGGAAAAAAAACCAAAACAAACAAACAAAAAACCCCAACCCACATTAGAAGACCTCCCTGCCCAAAGTTAAAGACAGAGTTGTCCAGGCTAGGGCACTGATACCTAAGGGTGATTCAGAAAGTTATAAAGCTAAGAAGAATTCCACTAATTCCCCAAATTAAAGAACTTGCGTATTAAGAAAAGCAACCTCAAGCAACCTACCAGTTCCTCATTCCGATCTCACCAGAACTGTCAGCCAGTAACTCAAACAGCTAACACAGAGCTATAGAAAAGGGGGCAAGAGGGATATCAAACACACAACTCCTGTCAACATTTGTCTTAAATTGACCATGAAGCAGGTATTAAGTAACCTGAGATTGACAGCAATCAAGTCTGTAAATTAGAGACAGGCTGTTGTTCTCCAAGAAGCTGACTAAAAGCCAACAACCACCTCACCTAACTAAAGGCATTATCCTAGGTGTGGCACTCCATCTTGACCAAAACATATTAAAACTCAGAGGCACTTACAATATAACTGGTGATCAAAGACCAGATGTCTCAGCTTCCTGTATCTGCAGTATTCATTAGTTGGAAAACAGTGAAGACTGGGAAAAGTCACAATAATTTGGTTGAATGGTTCCCTTCTGCAAGGGTGCAGCCGAAAGATAAGAAGGAACAAACTCCATCATTCAACTTGGAGTTGGAACTTCAAAGGATCAATTTCCTCTCTGTTGCTTTTAAAGGTCAATATACACTCTGCAATGCAAACTAGTTTGAAACATCCAAGAACTAAAAACGTGCAGGCAACCCACACAACTTTATCTTCCCCAAGCGAGATACTTCATAGCCTCCAAGTCAACCCAGTGCTCAGACTGTATCACCATGAAAGGAGGGAAAAAAAAAAAAAGAAAAAAGAAAGACTAAACCTATACAGAACAGTGGGCTGATTAAAACATTTAGTTTGCAGTCATGCTGCAATCTCCTTTAGGTGACAACATACACCCACTGCAACTGCATCCTTCTGAATTCCTTACTGGCACTAGGCTCTGATACAGGGAAGACTATTCAAGGATACTATTACCATCTCACTATCGGAAGACTTCAACAGCTTGAGACATTATAATCTGACCTTGGTCACTTGCATGATCACCTCACAACTGCACTAAAAGAACACTTGATCCTGCAGCTCTCAAGACTGTAGGAACACTGCAGCCTATCTTCTAAGGATTATAGGCTACTGGGAGCAAATTAAGTTTTCCACTATTCGCTGTGCTTCCTATGAAAACAAGGTCCCTGTTCTTTCTTCAAAGAAGGTCTCCAGCTTGAAGAGCAGATAAAAGGTCACCTAAGGTCTGGACAAAAATGGCTGCAGACATACTTTGACACAATAGCACACTCTTAATAAAGAGGAAGATCTTGGAAAGGGAAGTTCTTCCTCAATGGCTGCTTTGAAATGACATGAGTTGTCCAAGAACTAAGAACTAAACTACTTCTGACCTACCATTTTATTTTCAAAAGAAAAACCTCACAGCACCATTTACAAAAACCTAGAAGAGAGCAAACAATCTCCACATGCAAAACACTTCCTGCAGTGGTGAAAGGACAAGTGTAATGCATTAGTCATCCAGCTCAGTGCACTTCTAGTAGGCTCATACCATGATGACCTGAAAGACCTTGTTTACAAAGTCAAAGGTGGAAAACTAACTCTTACACTGCAAAGAAACAGTGACTTGGGCTCAACCCACCACTTTACTGCATTGCAGATTAGTTGCACCTACACTTCATGTTGGGAGCATATAAAACAACACATCACACCCCCAAAAATTAGAATAATTTTTTCCCCTGTAACCAATTAGGCTGAAAAGCTGGTCACCTATGGTAACTATAGTAAAGGCTTTCTTACTATAAAAAGTAACACACACTCACTTGCAGACCCAAACCAGCTTGTTAACAAAGGCTCACTTTATTTTGTTATCTTTTATTCCTCTCTCATTGAAAAGAGAGCAGTACAAATAAAGGCTATTTACCATGCAGGCCTCCATTAGTGCCGTGTGCATCTCATCTGTTTTATGTTCTTGATCAGCTCCAGCTTCAAGCAAAAAACGAACCATATCTAAATGGCCTTCAAATGAAACAGATCAAAATAAAGAAGCACTTAATATTGTAAACTGTTAGTAGTACAGACAATACATTTAATGAAATAACTTATATTTTCATAGTTTGCTATTACAATTTTTAGAAGTTATAATTTGCAAACCTGCTCTTTTTAAAGTACTCTAAAAAATACCAATGCAAAACAGTCTTTCCCAAAGATACTGCCCAACCATGAGATGAAAACAGACCCCTCTAATTCAAGTTTACACAACAGGAACTTTTGCTTGTGACTTCAAGCTATAAAAGACTGTACTTATTCCTTATTCAACTGTATAGAGATGTATCATTTAAGTGTTCCAAGGCAGCACACAAGTGGGGGGCATTATCTTTTAGAGAAAGGTCCATGTAGATCTGAACTAAACTTTAAGCTTTTTAGTAAAAGCATTCACATATTTCTGAGAACTAAGATACATGTATTATGTCCTCAGACACTATTTTTAAAAGCTTCCACTGAACTTCACCAATACTTGTTTTCAACTCTGTTATGACTTCTGTCATTTTAGAATTTGTCCCTTACAAGTTCTACATCTTAACCTCTTGACGAGCATCCTTTTCCAAGACAAGACTTAGTTTTACATAAACTGATAGGAAAACAACATAGCTCAACCATCTTGCCAAAGATAATGCAGGAAATTTCTAGTCAATGAAGGTCTCACATTACATCACTCTCACAAGAAACAAGAATGCTCCTCCAACACATCCAGGAGTACCATTACTGAAATTTCTCTGTAAGGAACTACTATACGCTGCAGGAAATCCATGACAAATCCAGATGCAAGTTTTCAGATGGGTTATACATGGTATGTATCCTCCAATTCTAACCAGAGGCAAAACCTGAAGTTAGTATGACAATAATCTGCATCATTAAAGCTTCTATTACGAGAAAAACAATTGTTGGAAATTTTATGAAGGTTTTTGAAAGAAAAAAAAAAAAACTTGGAAGCACACTGGATTAGCACTGCACTAAGTTACTTTCTATATAAACTTTAAATAGCAAAATAAATTAAGTCAAAAGTTCATAATACTTAACAATTTATAGACATCCTCCAAAATTACACTAAATGAAAAGTATCCAGTAATAATGCTAGCATTTGCACCCCATCAGGTATTCCAGGAAGACTTGTTCTAACTTCACATTTTCCTAACAGCTAACAGAGATGTTTTCAGAACTTGCAGATATTTAGTGAGGGGAAGCTGAATGAAATAGGGAATGTGGTAGTGAGGGAAGAGGAGAGTGGCAGTGTGTCAAAGCACAAGTTTGGATGCAGCCAGTCACGAGTTTTCACCTGCAACATGTCGAATACACGTCCACCGTATCTGAACACAAGTAGACAGGATTAATACCACTACATCACGGATGAGCATTTCCTGACATAGAGTTTAAAACCAAGATCCAGTATTCCAAAACTCCTAAGAAAATATTTGAAGTACAGCTGGAAGCTTTAGTTAGATAAATCCTAGCAAATAAATTCAAACAAAAATACAAAACAAGGCAAGAGACAATACCTTTATAGCATGCAAGTGTAAGTGCACTTTCTTTGAACTCGTTGGAGTGAGTGTTGATTCCTGCACCATATTCCAGCAATACTCTTGCAACCTCAACATGACCCGCACTGGCTGCTTCCATTAAGGGGGTATGCCCATTCTCATTGTGGTCTTCTATATTAGCACCGGCTTTCAATAGCACCTTCACTATGTCAACAAAGCCCCCAGCACAAGCATAAGTGAGAGCTGTGTTCCCTGCAGAGAAGAAGTAGTTTACATGAAAGGCCTTTTCATCATCCACTCCTAATACAGGAAAGAAAATTAGTTTTAACATCTCTGAACAAAATCAAGTACATCACTAGCAGCAGCTTTTTACCTCACAGCAATGTTACTCCAGCCAATAATTTCAGGCTGGGTATAAAAATCACAACACGACTATAATGTGAAAGAGTTTTAATGCTAAGCCAATATTACAAATCAGGATTTTTTTCTTTTATAATTATGTTTCCTACTTCAGCCCACAAAGAGAGACCAAATACATGCGCGCGCGGGCGCACACACACACACACACGAAGATCAATGAGTAATTTTCACGCTCACTGTGAGTTTGGGCAGAGGGGTGTTTGGTTTTTTTTGCCTGAGACTGTATCCTGCAATCCCTTGAAAAACTTTTAGGGGCTAGATGAAAATAAATTTCTAATTTAAAACTCCAGTACTGTAAGTGACAGACAATTACGTATGGCTCATGTTTTAAATGCTACTGTTAATTTTAAGCTAAGTTCTGCTTAATATGGCTAAACATCAAGATAAAAAGAACATTTCATAGTTCAGACACCTGACTTTTTTTAAATTTGAACAAAGTTTAAATTCCATCTTAATATTAGCAGAATCCAACTGCAGGTTAATACTCCTAGCAAGGTTAGTTAAGCTGTGGTCAAGCATCAGCAGTGTAGACAACATTCAATGCTCAAAGAATTGTACCTCCGCTTTGGTAAAAAAAACAATAGACCGAAATAAGTGGTCTTGACCAGATGTGTCCCATGGTCTTCTTACTGGCTAATTCTGGATTATACAGATAAGAAAAACTAAACTTCATGTATTTTTCTGGTCATCTAACACCACAGTGGTTTTCACGGGAAGAGTGCTTTCCATTACAGTTTATATTTAAAACAATCTTTAATAATGGCCAGGTAAGACTCTAAACACATCCTCTATGTGTCTGGCCTATTCTTAATAGTTCCTGTCATGTTTTCTTGTGAATTAAACTATCTGACAAAAACACAGATGTTCCGAACAGCTGCACATCTTATATGCCAATCTTATTAATTCTTCGTGTTCCTGCTTCCCAGTTACCTGTTGAAGATTGTGCGTTGACGTCTGCACAATGAACAAGGAGAAGTTTAACAATATCTACATAGCCTCCGCTGGCAGCTGCCATTAAGGGAGTTATGTCTCCTTTATTCCCTCGATCTTCAACATTTGCATGCATTGCTAGTAGCACCTAGAGAAAAAAGTTCACCTTAATAAATAAATTATAACACCGACTTTTAGTTTGCTTTTCGTTCAGTGGGGCTTGTGAGAATGATTCCCCAGCCAGCCATGACATTCCCTTGCAGTAATACCCCCAATGGTGAAGCACAATGGCACTCCCCAGGGCCATCTATAATTACTACCTGCACTGTGCTCTGCTTCAGGAAGTGCTGATTTTCTACATTTGTTCATATCTGCTAAAATCAACATTAAGTTACAGTGCAATACTGACATTTTCAAAAGTCACAGGGCAATGCACTAACCAGAATGACAGCAGAGAAACTGTAAACTTGCATTAGTGACCACATCACACATTGGGTCAAGCTTACAGGTAAACAATTTTCTCCCTGTACTCTTCCCTGGCACCAAAACATGAAGCTGGCCACTTTCTGAGAACTATCACCTAAATATCTTCAAGCACAAATTCTGCCCTTAGATACATAAGTATAAAAGCCAAAAGTTAACAAATTAATCCATTGTTTTTACAGATGTGATTAAAAAAAAAAGATTGAGTGAGAGAGGCATGAGCTTTTAGAAGGTAACCACTTGTAGTGTTTGATTTTGCTGCTATTTTAGATCCTCTTGCAATGTGTACTTGGCAGAACAGCTTGACTACATCTAGACCAATGCCAGAAAAGCAGATACATCATAAAACGCAAGACACATTCCTCAGACGAGTCCCTTAAACCTAAAGGCATATATGATGGCATTTTTCCCTTAAAAAGACAAATGATAACTGGAAGCCCACAATAAATTGTATTAACTGATACTCTGTTTAGAGTATAAAAAATTATTATAATCAGAATAGCTAAAATGTTTACCTACCAAAGCAGCCCCTTAGACAGTGCTTCACAAAGGTTTAGTTGTGATTACATTTGTTACTTACTTGTGCCAATTCATAATATCCTGCTGAACAGGCCAAGCAAAGGAGACTCTCCCCTTCTTCAGTATGTTCATTTACGCTTCTTCCTTCATCCAACAGCTTCCGGACAGCATTTACATCCCCATCTGAGCATGCTTCTGCCAAACTGCGACTGGAAAATCAGTTACCACAGAATAAGCTCAGAACAAATCTGCCATAGATGGGTAGCTTTCCTATGCAAGGAAGAAGTCTTCACTTAGAGACTCACATTAGTACTAAGCCTTGCTAGAAAAATATACCTTACAGATTTAAGAAAAAATATATACATAAACATTATTTCCATAGGTGCAACAGAGATAAAGAACTTGCTTATGTCTAAATTAGCTCTTGTCCTCATCAGTTGCTAACTCTCATAAGCCTCATACAGACTAGATGCAAAGAAGAGTGCTCAAAAGCAGGTAACTTGTGGTATTTGCAAGACACAGAAGTAAACCCCACTGATGCTATTCACACTTTGGCTGAATGCCAGACACACAGAGGCTATGATCACGACAAACTACTGACTATGGGTACCAAGGCTAATTTCTAGTAGACATAAAGCCAAAAAGTAAACAGCCTAGTATCAGAGAGACCACTAATACTGAATACTGCAACAAGACAAACTTCCAACCGTTGTCTCTGCTGTAGTGGGACTACTTCCTTCTCTACACTAGCCAAAAGACTTTTTTTTCTTTTAATTCAAAACACCAGTTTCTTAATTTAAGTAGCCATTTCAAAGAAAAATCCTTGCCTTACCTAATGACATCTTAAAGGAAGAAAGGAGAAGAGCCTTACAAAAGTTTACTGTGTTTCCTTTCATGCACTGTTAAAAGCATATTACAGAAGTTTTCAGATGGATGAAATAAGCCAGTTGAACTGCACGTTTTTTAAACAGCAATAACACCACAAATCCTACATGGAATGCTACTAACTCATCCTTAAAAAAAGCATAAGAGGTAATTACAAGCTAAGAGTCAAAAGGAAAAGACAAGACAAACCTTGAGTTCTTGGCATCTAAAAGCGCTATAATCACTATAAAGTCTATAATCACTACTTCAACCATCATTAACCTCTGAAGTAGAAGAGAATAGCTATTTCCCCCAAGACCTAGGAAAGTACACTAATCAAATCTTGAAAAAGATGAGCTGAGCTTCAATTTCAAACCAAGTCACCTGTCCTTTAAATCTTTTTCTGTACAAAAAAAAAAGTCTAACAGCAAAGACAACTGTTAAAGCACTGCTAAAAACAAGTGTAAACAAGTGCAAGTCATGCTCAGTACCAACTCAGTTACACTTCTCCAACTGATGATATAATTTTATTTAGAAAATACATGCAAGGAATCATGGTCCCTCAGCCACTGGGAACCAAACCACAATCAATGCCCTGGTGGGAAGGGGAAGGGAGGAAGAGCTTTTTGTGGTAACAGCAGTGGACTGTATGTGATGCATTCCTATCAGTATATTTTATTTGCAAGATATGGAAGCTTGTTGCTTAAAACAAAAACTAGTACACTCAGATTCATTAAAAACTTCAAACTTCTACTCTTCTTCTGTAAAAGACAGAAGTTCACTCAAGAAATTCACTCACAATGAAGAAAATATCCATTTGAGCACAAAGTTCCCTCAGGAAGGCATGCAAGTCTCAATTTTCAACTCTTCAAAGACTGTAACGGTTAAAACATGTTAAGTCCCTTATTTTAAAAGGAACTCATTTGCCATATACCCCAAAATGAAATAAACTGTGGTAGCAGCTGCTAGATAAAAGCTGAGATCTGACTGAAAGAGAATATCCAGTATCTGATCACTTACATTTGCATTGTAATCACTAAGTATTTTAAGCAAAAAAAAATGGTATTTTGGTAAAGTGTATTATTTGACTACATAGTCAAATTCATATACTGAAGCAAAGGGATCCCACTAAAAGGCTGCAGGACACTATCAAACCTGCCACCTTCTCCTGGGAGGTAGTAAGGGACAGCTGTGCGCTCATGGCACAAGCAGTCAAAGAGCCTTGCTGCAACCCACACGTAACCAGGCATTTACAGCTTGGGCTCCCATGTTCAGCTGGGAGGAGAGTGGGGATTCGTGTACTTTTGCACACACATAGTCTAGCCTTTAGAAACGGGAGCCACCCAACACCATAACCTGTGAGACAAATCCTGAAGCAGGTCCCATCATTCTCAGAAGATGACCTTAAGCCACCTCATATAATACAGAACTGCAGTGAAACCAAATATGGTCTGGGAAAAAGCTATTAAAAACAAGACTTGTAGTTGATTCTAGTTGACCCAGGCACCTCAGGGGGTCTCCCATTTTGCCCTCTGCTCAGGTTCCCTTTGAGGTACTTCCAACACATTTTGTAAAAGTGACAAGAATGACACTGGGATGCTCTTCCAAATTAAGCACAGGATGCTGTTGACCTTTGCTCCAAGGGTGCATTGCTGGCTTATGTTCCACTTGTTGTCCACCACAAAACTCAGGTCTTTTTCTCAAATGTTGACTTCCAGCCATTCGGCCCTCCCCATCCATATCAACGCACAGAGATATTCGTCCCCAGGTGCAAGACTTTGCATTTCCCTTTGTTGAATTTCATGAGATTCCTGCTGGCCCCCTTCTCCAGCTTGTCAAGGTCCCTCTGAATGGCAGCACAACCATCTGGTCCACCAACCACTGCTTTCCGTTTTGTATCATCTGCAAACTTGCTGAGGACGTACTCTGTACCATCACATGGGTCACCGATGAAGACATTAAACAGTACTAGCCCCAGTATCATGCCCTGAAGTACAACACTAGCAACTTGCTTTCACCTGAACTTCGTGCTACTAACAAATCTGAGCCTAGTAGTTCAGACAGTTTTCAATCCACCTCACTGGTCTGTACTTCATCAGCTTGTCCCACAGGATGCTGTGGGATACAGCATGAATACTTGCTGAAGTCAAGATAAGCAGCAGCCACTGCTCTCCTCTCACCTACCAATGCAGCCATCTCATCGTAGAAGGCTATCAGGTCAGGTTTGATCTCCCCTTTGTAAAACCATGCTGACTACTTCCCATCACCATTTTGTACTTACTATGCCAGGAAATGGTTTCCAGGAGGATTTGCATCATCACCTTTTCAGGGACTGACTTGAGTCTGACCTGCCTATAAGTCCCTTGGATCCTCTTTCTTGCCCTTCTTGAGCACAGGGGTGACATTTCTTTCTTCCAGTCCTCAGGAACCTCCCTCATTCCTCATGACCTTTCAAATAACTTGAGACTGGCCTCGCAGTGACAACAGCCAGCTCCTTCAGTACTCATGGGTACATCCTATCAGGTCCCATGAACTTGTCCGCTGGATTATGTCCAACCTGTTTAAATGCTCCCTGACCTGGTACCAACCAAGGGCAAGCCCTCCTTGGTCCAGACCTTCCCAGTCATCTCAGGGGCCTGGGATTCCTGAAAGCAAACCACACCAGTAAAGCCCAAGGTAAGTGCAGCATTCACTACCTCCTCCTATTCTGTGTCCCCGTCACTAGGTCCCCTGCCATATTCTGAGGCAGGCCCACATCTTCCCTCATCTTCCTTTTGCAGCTGATATACTCACACTAGTAGATCTTACTGCCTTTCATGCCCTTTGCCAGATTCAACTCCAGGTGGGCTTTGGCCCTCCTAATCACAACCCTGTATGCTTGGACATTGTCTGTATATTCCCCATGGGCCACCTGGCCTGCTTCCACCTCTTGTACGCTTCCTTTTTATGGTCAAGCATGCTTCCCCAGCTTATTTTCATCTCCCCATGTTTTGATTCACAAGTAATTTCTCTAGCTTGTTAGGAAATGAAACTATATTTGTTCTGTATTTGTATTTACATTTTGAGTACTGACTCAAGACTACCGCCTTTACTGTAAGCACTTTGTTTTGCAAATCCCAAGCCTGAATTTCAAGAAGATATCCATATGAAAGGAAACGTAAGTCTTTCAATTTTTGATCCTAGATCTTAAGTTCAACAGTATATGCAGTCACACCATCCCAACAGTTTAGGAACTATTTGCCTAGTAGAGTAGAAAATATTGTCAGAGTAGAAAATATTTCAGGACGCCTAAAGATGGTTTGGAATTACCAACATAGAAGAAAGCTTTTGATGCCATAGGACAAATCTTCAGTTTTGTCATCATGGGAGTTAAATGCCATCCTCATTAATTATCAGTTACAAAAAGTTATCCGATAACACAGTTTTCATTTTCCCCTAAGTTCCTGAGCAAGATCCTGGGACAAATTGCTGCCCTGTAAGTGTGAGTATTCTCTTCCAACTTTTAATACAATGAACTAGATTCATTAGTTTCCAAAGTATGCTGAGGCAGTAATTAGAGAACTATCACCAACTCTTCTACATGTACGAATTTAACCTGTTTTTGAAAAAAAAAAAAAAAAATCAACTGTCTAGTTGTCTAGTACACAGAAAGAGCAGCAGGTTAGAAAGTAACATTTTTGTGTACTTTTCTCTTACACTTTGAAGCCAATAACCTGATAGGACAGTAGTTACACCTTCAGATTCAATAACTGCTTCTACTAGTAGTAGAGCAGATACACTACCAAGTACTAGCTATAAAATTAACTGAATTTGAAATTAAAAATACAAACTTGCATTCTACAGTTGGGAAACTAGGGGTGGGGAGTGATCAATACATACTTGTCCACTTGTCCTGCATTGTGATTGTTCTCTGCTCTCATCCGCGTCAATGCAGCAGCAGCTTCATCCAGCGCACAGCTGACAGAGGACGTCAGTCTTCGGAGAACCTCAGGATCTGCGAAGGCTTTACCATCGGCAGTGGACAATTTACCAATTCCTTCAGTGTACGTTCGTTCATCAGTCAAGTTAGTATGAAAGTCACACAAAAGAAATGCAAAGACACTATTTTAGATTTCAGCCACATGCACTATTAGTTAAAAATCATTTGCAAACATGCCAGAAAATCAGCTACTTAAAAGTAACTGTTAACATTTGCCTAAGACCTGAACATTTAATTAACCATAATACAGCAGTAAGAAAACTATTTTTCAACTGGCAGCTTCATTACCTGTCCCAAATTCCCAACTCATACCTTTGAAGAATAAAATAAAACATTAAAAAAAAAAATCTTGGGGGGAATAAGGATAAGTCCAGGGGTCAAGCCCAAAACCAGAAGTTTGGGAAACAGGGATTATTCTACAGGCTTGGTTTAATATTTTCTGAATGTGAAGAATTTTCTAATTTAAAATGTAAAGTTATTACCTCTTTCCCACCCAACTTCACCCAAAATGAAGTGGACTTAGCTCTAATATATCTTTTCTTTTTTAAAAGTAGGAAAAAACTTTAGAAAGTTATTAGCTTAAATTCCCAATAATTTAACATTCTAAACTGCACAGCTCTAGCTACAGACACTAAAATTACAAAACAAAATTTCAAATATTTATGTATACTTGAAATCAATGCCCCCTCTACACTAACATTACACAGCAGAAATGCTTAGACTCAAGGAACTTTTGTAACAGGTTCTTTTATCAAAACAGTTTCTTTGCTGCAAGACTAAAGCTGAAGGCCAATACAGAACAGCACCATAAGAAGGTATTTATCCCACTCATTTACATGGCTGATATAAAATTATGGTACAGCTGTGTACTTTTACTCCATACAGTTCAGCACAGCCTATTTTACATATGCAAACAGCACTGCACAGTTGCCTCTGCGGTGTAGGCAGGGCTTATATTTGCATATACAAATGTGCAAATAGTGTAAGGAAATGCACTGATGAATAGTACCCCCCCCCCCAAATCAATTTCGCATGCTACAGAAAAAAAAAAATGGTTACTGGTTTATAGATTAGCTACCTTCAGCAGTGATGTATCAGTAACTTTTCAATTCCTTAGCTGTTAAACAGGGTCAAATTAGATATAAAGCTCTGAAAACAACATATCTTTTACCTCAAAATATTTGCTATTTGGTATGTGCATATCTCTGCAAGACTGATTCACACCATGTCTCCCACAACCCAGCCTGTAATTATGACAGAATAAACACTGAAATCATACTCTGAAAGTTTCAAACATTTGTCTTCAGACAATGTATTTCCCCAGTTTGAGAGCATCCAATTTGCTTCTCATTAATGTAAGAATCAATACTTACCAAATTTCTCCACCCTGAAAACATTTTAGGCCAGCATACCCCAGGCACACTGTGTTACATCACCCATCATCGCTGCTGCAGTGCTGGTAAGTGTTGGCTTACAGTATTCAAACTCAGTGTTGCTGGAAATGATGAGAGTCCCTATCCTGTCATCAAGGCAGACGCCTACGATGGGGTGCAGAAGTTTACTTGGCCGACTGAAACCGAGCACGGGCTATGAAGGTTGAGATGAGCTGCTTAAGCAACCGGGTCAGATCCAAGCGTACTACCTCCCTAGCTCCAACATCCTACCTCCAGATCACTTCAGCAGTGTCAAGAGGCTACGAAAAACAATTTATTATGAATTACCCACTCCACAGTAAAATGAGAAATTACAACTAGATCTGTCTACACCATACCCATCTGGTCTTCAAAGACTGTCTAGTGCACTGCAGAGCAATCAGAGCAGAGAAACATAGTGCCACGGACTCTTGACTCCACGTACTTCAAGAGGCTATCAGCCACATGCCCCCTTCCACTGCCAAACTGTTGAGGCCATAACCCTTCTAGCCACTGCTGTTAAATATAGTGAGGCTATAAACAACAAGCCTCAAACACCACAGCTCACACCTCACATTAATGTAAACCGAATTTGTTGTTGGTTTAAAAGGGGATGTAAGTCATGTTCGGCTCTGCAGTTGCAGCAGGTGGGACAGCAGGAGATAGAGGAGATAGTCACTGCGAAACTGCACTAGGGCATTGATTTAGTACTAAACACACTGAGAAAGTGATAGTTTTTACATAGATCTGCTTCCCAGGACAGGTCACAGAGTAACTACACAGATGTTTACACTAGCTATTTCTGGTGGCAGTGCTGGCTTACACTAGCTTGCAGAGTACATGAAAGCACTGCCTAAGGAAAGAAAGGGAATTAAGTCTTCACAGCTCAGCACTGAGGCCTCATCTAGGACCGCTGCAACCAAAGCTGAACACTGCAGTAAGCAAAGTAGAAAAGTACTTGAGAGAAATCCACAGGATTTAGAAAAGTGACCCGAGTAAAGTCTAAAAAAGCATAGATTTAGCTTACAAGGAGCAGCACAACAACAGTTTCCCTCCACTTAGACGGGTCTCATGAAGGAGCTGGTAAAGAGCTCTACTGCCAGCAAAAGAAGTGAGAAATAAAAAGTCCAGTAAAAACAAAACAAAAAACAAAACAAAACAAATCACCCTCAAAACCCCCAAACAAACAAAACCAAAATGACCTGGCTATCTCAAACTAAGCTGGATATCTCAATCATTTCAAATCATTAAGGTAGTAGATCAGACAGGTTACCTAGACAAGCAGAACCTACACTTGACTATTCTCTCCATTTTTAAAGTTTGCATGTTGAAGCATTCATACACGGGATTTCTGAAGGCAAGAGAAATCACACCATGGATCCAAGTCCTGTATCCTGTAAAGACAAACAAACTCCAACTGCTGCAGAGCTCCTGTTCCAAAGCATCTGTTTTCATGGATTACTGCTGCTGGTGTCTGGGAGGACTTACCAACCACAGATGACTGGCTCCCCCTTCTAGCTAGTAAAAGCACGCTTACAGCTCACTAGTTTCCTACTTTGTTCCAAAAAAGGTGCTATAACCACAGCAAGCACTTTCGGAGGGTAAGCTGAAGATGCCTTTTATTTACCTCACCAGCTAGGACTCAACCCAGGTGCCATCCCCAGCTGTTAATTTCATACTTTTTTATATATTGCACATGCCAAAACTAATCAACAGCCACAGAAGACATCAGAGCAGACATTTGTTAGGCTGGATGGAGTAAAAGGGAGACAGACTACAAGAATTACCACTGCAGACACCCATTCATTTATTTCCCTTCTGCAAGTTTACAGTACCATCTAAATAATTGCTCAGTTTTTACTTCACTGTGATTTAGGATGACTATGCCAGAATCTTACTGCTGTAACACTCACTTACCTTTTAATTTCTAATTTAATTGGTTTTGTCCACTTCATAAGTATTTGCTCTTGTGTCACTCTCCCAGGTGTTTAAGACACCTCAGACACAGGGCCAGAAACAACCTGATCTACCTGCAGGTGCTGGGCTAAAACTCTTCTTGTCTCCTCCCATCCAACAAATACTGAAAGCATCCTGAAGACCATTCTCCACATTTACTCAAATTCATCCTTCTTGCACACAAGTGATCACAATTTCTCACATTATTGCAGTCTCACCAGCATGTTACTGATTACTGATCTAACACTACCTGAACTGAAACCTAGTGTTTGACATTCTCTTTTTTTCTGCACAGCAATGGCACATTTTCAGGAATACAAGCCATCACAAAGGTTGTTTAACATCATCTTTTCATGGACTCATCACTGTTGCAGGATAAGTCTGAAAAGAGAATATGGGAGCCACTGAGGACTGTTTTTTATTGAGAACAGTCCATAGTCATTAACCATATCGAGATGGTGACGTTCCCAATGCAAAGTTACAGCTTACCAGTCAAATTATGAAGAGCATGTTCATAAGTAAACCAAAAGGAAGTACCTCCATACAACACGAGCTGCCACGCAAAGACCAAAAAGGTGAATTTAAAAATAGATAGGTTCACAGAAGGGTTTACAATAATACTAAGAACAGTGGCCCTGGGAAGTCACTATTTAAGGACATTCCTGAACAAGAGACTACTGGAAGGATAGAGAGAGGAGAGACTATCACTTGTACTGCAATTTCACTGCTTTTCCCTCAAGTGTCCACAGCTAGCCCACTGCAGGACACAGGGAGCTAGACACATCTTCAGTCTGCCTTCATGGGGCAGTTCTTTAGCTGAGCACCTTCTGCTGAAGCCACATGCCAGTGTGTTCACAAACCCTGGCAGGGACAAGGCCAGTAGCATTATCTAACAACTGAAAAGAAAGCTCTTAACTAAACCTGGGAACAGGTTGTCTAGAGGAGTTGTGGATTCCCCATCCCTGGAAGTGTTCAAGGCCAGGGTGGATGGGGCTTAGAGCAACCTGACCTAGCGAAAGACATCCCTGCCCATGGCAGGGGGGTTAGACCAGATGATTTTTAAAGGTCACTTCCAACCCAAAACCTATTCTATGATTCTACAGTCTCCTCTGACTGGAAATAGATGACCTAGCTCCTCCCCATCCAACACATCAACACACAGACTGTAGATCTCTAAATTAAGAGAGAAAAGCATGAATTCCAAGATCTGCAAGCAGATTAGTCCTTCTACTGAGCCACAAACCACCAATTCTATGGTACACAGATTCGGGCTGGACCTGAAAAGGATATTTCCACCAGTTTAAACAAGTCAACAATTCAACAGTTTAACAGAGATTAAATGCCCAGTACAACTGACTACTATATAACTAGGTTGAATCTGGAGCAGATGGCTTTTTTTTTTTTCCTAAAGCTACTGTGGCACACAGCATGACTGAACTTAGTGGCAGATAATGCCAGATGTTCCTCAAGTTAGTGCCACACTACTGAACTATTTACATTACCCTGAAGTTAATTACAGAGGTGTATTAGAACAAGATCACCTTTCAAGGGAAAAGCTTGCTCATCAGATACACACCTACGCACCTATAACGAACACTCCGATTTGAAGCATGGGCTTCCTTGTTGACTTTAAGACACATTAGGATATTCCTACCATGTAACTACCAAGGTTACAGTTGTAGGATAACCTGAAATGAGCTGGTAACATCTCAGTGTGATCTTCCTCAGTTTAACGAGTCAAAGATACAGATACCACCTCAGAAAAAACAGAATACAACCAGGGTTGTGTCTTTGGAAGACCCAAAAGAGCACAACCTTATACCGCTGGTGTGATTTTGCCATGAGGAATCAGAGATTACATTCTCTGAAAACCATGTCCCTGTATTTTCAGAATTTGAACACAGAAGTTGAAAGCCATGAATATATCTTAAGGAACCAACATGAATAACCTAGGCCAAAGTTGTTTCAAGCTCACTGCAGTAAAGGAACCAGTCAAATACCCACACTTGAGCAACCATTCCCTTCACTTCTATTTCAAGAAAAGGAACATTCTCACAGGAGCATCAGTTGCTCTACCCTCCCTAAGGACAAAGAAAATACTTAAGCGTAGTTTCTAGCTAGTAGCTCATAATTATCACCACTTAAAATAACTGTCGGCTTTGTACCAGAGTGATTTCTTTTTAAGGTAAGTCCTTCATACCACACACAACTGGTGTCAGCATATGCTTTGACCAAAAGAGATTGCTCCAAAGAGATCAACATATCTAAGCCTAAGAGGTAATGTCCAATAACCCTCACAAAAAACTGCAGAATCAGTGGTGATTATGTTCCTTCCCCAGTCAGTTCCAGCACACCATATGTTCTAACATACACTTGAGGCCATTCACCTGCTAATGTGTCCAATTTATGATCTCACATTCATCACAAAGTCTAACTCAACTTAAGCTCACATGGAATCATCTGCTGGTCCCAGAAGCTTAAAGGGATTCTCCATTTTCCTTGAGGTCTTGTATCACTTGTCCCCCAAAGGCAGGTTCTGATGGAAATGTGGACAGCTTTGAAAGCCCAAAAGAAGAATTAAATGAGAATTCTGGCCCAGAAATGTGTCTCTATTTTTTTTATTTTTTTTAATATGTCAAGAACCTGCTTTAATCAGCATGGCGTGCAAGTAGCACCTCAGACAAGGTGAAGTGGGTTCAAGGAAGGAGAGAGGGGACTTCATTTTAGCTTCTTTATTTGAGTCCCCATTCAGAGGAATCGAGAAGTTCTACACTGTCAAAAGCAACTGCCACAGTCTTGTGCCAACAAGCAGTAACTCTACCAGAAAAGTATTAATACTAGCACATCACACAGTTGCTACTGCAAGACAAGGCAGCAACATGAAGGACTGAGCACACCCTTTTCTGGAAGGTCTCAGGTGGCTTAACTCAAATTCTCAACACAGGTACGGCTCCCCTAGCAGCATACCAGAGGAATTCAGTTCAGGCATGTTAAAAGTAGAACCTAAGGGAAGATTTCCTAAAGAAGAGATTTCTCAGGACCTTTTAATCCACATGCTATAAGTTTATTTCTGTTAATACTTCGGAGCAGTGCAGCATCTGCAGAAAATTACCACCTACTATTTTCTGTAAATTCTAGCAGTGGCGGAAGCAAGCAGAGATGATATCAGCCATCTACCAAACAGCAGGCTGCTGCTCTCTGCAATGTCGTAACTTCCTGCTTCATGTATTTTAACAGAAAGTGATTTTTGTAATTCCCCATATAACTAACAAAAAAGTGTACACTTCACCCCTCTCCGATGATGTCAAAATATTTTCCCAAACACTAAGTTCATATTACATCATTTGCAGAGCCAATAAACCAAAGTATAGTGTTGTCAGCACACTCACCAAGACCCACATTGATCTTCTGGCAAACCCAGGAAAACACTGAATCGGCTCTAACCTGCTGCCCATGTTTAATGCCTAAGCAAGGTTTGCAAAATTCTAGTTGCCTTCAATAAGTAACTTGTTAGCGGCCAGGTGGTGAAGCAACTGGAATTGACAAACACAGCACAGACACCAAGAGCACACTCATTGACAAGATCTGTGCTCGCTCCAGGTCAGGCTTCAACAACTGCATGATGCTCCCAGCACAGCCACTGCCAGTTAGAAAGACACAGGCACAGAAGCACTGAACACAGTTTTGTCTCACCAGTTTTCTAATAGACCCCAGCTACACCAAAAAGAGCTGGGTCCCACTGATTACATGACCACACAGCAATGGAAAGGCAGACAGACTTTAGTCTTGCAAAAGAGATTTCAGCAAGGACGCAACACAAATTATTTCAGCCCATCTAAAGAGTGGACTGTGCTGGCTCTATGTTTTCTTGTAAAAAACAGTCCAAAGACAAATCAAATGGAATAGCCATTTTCAAGTGTCACTGTTTCTGCATCAAGGTATCTAATTTACAACATCAGAATGAGGAACATAATATATATTTACAATTTTTGAATATATTTTAAATATTTAAATGTGTTTTATTGTATGCTGATTGCTCAGACTAAAGTCCTCAAGGAAGAAACCACATGTTGAGTAGTGCTTTTTGTATATAGGACTTAGAAAAATATTAATAATTCATTCTAGTGTAGTAATCTTTCTAAAATTCATATACTTTTAAAAACTTTAAGATAAAGTGGTGTTAAAAAAATGTAATTCACACTAAGCTAAAGAACATTAGAGTTACAAGGGAAAGTTTACTTGTATAAGTAAAATAACTGTTTTAAGTCAGAGTACAGACTGAGCTACGCCATTGGGATTTTTGGGTAAGCCATTTGGACTTTAAAACAAATTTCTTCATTAAAGCAGTTAAAGTTTTAAACCCTCTTTATTAAGTTAAGCATGCCATACTGAAATTTCTGTATGATTCTGGTGAGCCTTTGAAGAATTCACACAATGTTTACAGACCCTAATCGCATCTAATGCGGTACCCAGGACCATGTGTCTTCGAAGGGAGACCTTCAGAAGCTTGTAATCCGAGGATACACGCAGAAGGGTTGCACTGAAATCTGCAGAGATTTTGCATCTGGAATATCCATATCTCAAAAACCAAACCAAACAAAACAAAAAAACAAAAACAAACAAACAAACCAACCACACAAACAAACAAAACCCCAAACAACCCAAAACCCCCAAAAACAAACACAAAACAAACAAACAAAAAACCCCAAACCCAACCAATCCGACTAGTTACTTCAGACACTATACTTTGCCTTACCTGCCTACATTTCATTGCTAACATTATTTGTATAATGACATAAACCCTGTTCAGGAATAGCTGATTCTACTTCGCCTTTCAAAAAACCCACATTTTGACATCAATTTCATAGCACACAAGTCCTCTCCTGACATACCTTCCCTTAATAAACACACTGGTAGCAAATTCCCTTTTATCATCATTTTTTTTTACCTCATCTTTTACATCATTCAGAAGAAAGATGAACTTGGAACGGAAATGCTCTTTCAAAGTTTTTGAATTCTCACTCCTGATATTTAAAATGCCATACACTTCCATATTGCAACAAACTTGCTTATAATCTTACCATATCATCCCAATCCAAGAACACTTTGATTATGGTCTGGCACATCCTTGGAAAGATATCTAAGCCACTTGGCAATACCCTTTCTAATCACTACATAACATTATCACACATTACTGTGCCACTATGTATGAGATTACCCATTAATGCTTAAGTAAGCATGCAATTTCATAGATAATATGAATCTCTTTAAACACCAGTAATTATTTTGAACAAGAAAATATCATGACCTAAATTGGTTGGGTCCCCCTTCCTGCTCCAGATTCTTCCTAAATCAGTCCTTCTGCACTGTATAATACTGAAACTCAAAGATAGGAAACCTTAATCCCTATTTAACAGGAAGGGTTATTTCCAGAAGACAGATGTGAATGCACATCAAAAGAGACAAAATTATGGTGACACATATTGGTCATGTTTTCAAAGGCCTGATCAATCCTCATTCAGACTAACCTAGTTCCCTAGCCCATCTTCAGCAGCCAGTAACAGGAAAAAAAAATATCATTATATACCTGCTCTCTCTGATTGCTTCTATACATTGCCCATGTGCTTAAATTGTAACTCAGTTGACCATTACTAAACTTCTTGCTAAAATGCACAACACACTCTCAAATACAGCCAGGCTGGATTATTCAAGCTGACTAAATGGCATATATGCTGAATTTAGAGATCTAGTTCTTGTGCTCCTTACAGTCCCCTTTTTACTAGGGCAAAATAAAGTACCTGAGTGATTTGTCTTACAACTAGCCATATCATAACTGAAAGATTTTTCCTTTCCAACAAATACAGTTCTCTAAAGGCTCTACAACAGCACTTTCCAAAGTTTTTGAACCTCAACTAGTGCCACCCAGTAACATTTCTGGAAGGCTAATATAATTCTTTATTACCATGCTGATTAAAAATCAACCTCTCTAAAGGCAGTGCCATTCCCTTGGAAGCAGTGCTTGAGATGTATGCAACCACGACAGTGCTTGAGAACACACCTACTGCCCTGGCCTGCTCTGTGATTCTCACAACACAAATAACTCCTCTTGTACAGCACGGTCGCTTGCCTGAGCAGGCTGCAGCTTGATAGCTTTCTCAACAGATGATTTATCACCTTATAAAACCAAATAGAAAACCCAGGATAGGAGAATATCCCTTCTAACTGTATTCTGCTGTATTTACCAGATTTCAACTCAATGACATTCCCAGATTGAAATGGTAACCCTGAAGTTTACTCAGTTTACTTGTTGCCACAGAGGTTCAGTTCCTTGGCTGTTTTCTGTTGGTTTTAGTTCTAAGGCTATCAAAGTGTGAAAGTTCAGGGTACTGCAAAGCCAATGTAATATACCAAAAACAGGGCTTGTCTTCTGCCCCAAAATCTCTAAGATAAAATCCAATGAATAAATATTTAAACTCCCCTCCCTACCCCGAAGTCATGATAACTCAAAATCTTGCATCAGTAAGATGCCAGCTTCTAGTTAAGATATAAAAATCTCCAAGCACAAAGTCCTCCGTTGGCTATTCCCTCCCCACTTGCAAGGGCCAAATTTTGGGGGGAACTCAAATTATAGGTGACTTCAACAAGAGGTCATGTTCATTTCCTCACCATAATATGTACCACCTAGAAGGTATTCTTTCACACAGAACTAGATTTAAAGTTTTACATTTTCCCAACACCTTACTGAGATTAAAAAAAAAAGTTCAGCACTTTTGCTGGAAACAGATCATGTAATAAGGTAAATGAAGCATCTTTCTGACATGACATGGTGGGTGAGTAGACCACCACTGTTACACTCAAAAAAAACAAACAAACAAAACAAAACGCACTCCAGAAACCATTTAGAACAGACTAAGCTGTTACTGTCTCATGGGATACCTCCAAACAAAAAACATACAGGCAAAAAAATCATGCAGAGGTGTTACCCAATCGCCTCGTGTGCGGCAAAAGCTAGCCATGAGCCTTCCTAATACTTCTGTCCTTTACACCGATGTATTTGCAGAGCAGTAACAGCACTACTTAGCACAGTTGTTCAATCTAGTAACTCCTATCATATGCCTGGAAATCCCATACATCTACAGAAAAACTTCAAACTTTCCCAAGCAGAGTACCTGTAGAGAAGAAAGAATAGTATTCCCCATGGACAGTACCAGCAAACAGAGGATGATAAGCTCAGCATAACTTAGGCACTTGGTGCCAAATTGACAGCAGAAAGGCTCAGCTTAACTCCCTGAGTAAGCCCTTGTCATCTTCCAAATCACAATAAAAGAATTCTCCTGCAAATAGTTCTGCTGGCTTAATGTGACACCAGGAGCTGACACCGGTGGCAGAAAGAAAGCATTCATTACTGTGCAAAGGAAACTTGATGTTGTGCCTAACTTCAGACCCAAAAGGATGTAACAACCAGACAATTAATGGCAGCGCTACTATTTAAAATCCTGGGACATCTGAAATATGCCCTCAAGATTGCAAAAAGCTTGTAAAAATAGACAAATTTGGTTTGACTGGGGAAGGAGAGGAGGAAGGTGGCAAGTTCCAAATCCCTTAGGAGAGAAAACCTGCCAGGGAAAGACAAGAACATCTCTTGATAGCAACCACAGAGTGAGAACAAACTTTTTGAATATGTAATGGTGAACTATTTAGACCACAGCTAAGTAAACCTTGTAGAAGTTTTACACCACCACCACCCCCCCAATGGTATTTTCTGCTTAGCTTGATCTCCCTGAAAAATGTGTTTGGTCCTTTGAAAGTTCTCATTTAGAAGACATTTTCATGTAGATATAGCCTACAGCCTCTTTTTGAGAAAAGCATTAACCAGAATGCCTCTCCATTTTTCAGTTGGTCATTCCAACACTATTAGTCCCAGGCAGGGAGTAGCAGAGATTTGATATGGTAGGGTTTATTTTAGCTTTGTTTTCTAAAACACTAAAAAAACTACATTGAGGCTTTCAGTCTTTTCAAAGTCAAGCACACGCCTTTGTAATCTTCACCACTGAGTATCAAAATTATAGTTTGATCTTAGCTCCAGTGCACAGAAAACTGACTGTACACTTAACATCCCTGTTGTAACTATGCTGAACACAAGAATTTATCCTTTTATATACATTCGATACAAACTTTCACTATAAAATTGTATTTTTTTTCCCCTGTACCACCAAGTGCATGGCACAAAACAAATTCACTGGCTACAACTTTTATTTTTATTCAATTTTATATTTTATTCAATATTTATATTTTATTCAATTAGTATTTGGACATGCTAAATAGAACTCATTTAGCATGAAATTAAGAGGTACAGCTGGGGGGGTAATTAGCATTTTACAATATTTCATGTGTCACCATCACAGTTCCTCACAGACTTTCAGAGCAGCCGAGTTTTCAACTTCTACAGATCAGATTCCTGACAGCAAACCATCACATCCAAAAATGACATTTTCAATGCTATCTGAAAAATCATGTTCAGATCATCTGCTAAGCATATTCTGGCAAAAGCAGAAATAATTTTATTCTCCTAGGTTGTATTTCATGGTCTTAACCTCAAAATAGCCCTTTATTCACAAATCCCTCCTAAAAACAATAGGAACTCACCCACTTGAGCAATATCCACAAGTGAAAGGGGATGTCTGGAAAAAAACTGAAAGGCCAACACAATATACACATGCCATTGGAGAAAATTACCCTTAATTCCAGCTTCTAATTTTTCACTTGCTTGACACTGCAAACTCTTAATATTATATTTGCATTTACATGTATTTCAATGTAGTTGTCAGAACAGGAGCCAGAAATCTCAATGACATTTCCCTCTGCTTTCCAGTATGGCAACTGTAGCAACAAGATTTTCTTTTTTCAGACTCAAAAGCTAGGAAGTACTTCTCCAGCTACAATTAGTTCGTAGTGTTATTTTGGTAACATTTTGATGACAAGGGGTCCTTTCTGGGATCATCTGCTTTTACACCAGTGTGCTCAGATATCTCAAAATATGAAAACTAATTTTTCTATATTTCAGCACAAACATGAATTCTTATTTAACTAGTCAATACTCATTAACATTTACATTTGAGAGTTTCTCCATTAGGTTTCAATTTAGTCTCATGCTACTTCAATACTAGGTTACCTACTCAGGTAATTCACAACATTAGCCAGCAACTTCCACTTTCACTAAGGCTTGGAAGCCCCGTAATCAAATTCAGCAAGAAAAAAACCCAGCTCTACGTAGACTTACAGATATTTCTGGTAAAATCCCAATCTCCCCAAATAGCCTGCAATTTCATTTAATTCCTCTCCACCAACCCAATCCACCCATTTCCTTTCTTTTCAGAATGCAAGAAAAAATACAGATATTTGACAGATATGGAATACCACACATATTTTAAAATACTAAAATAAAAGATTGGTTTAGACCTTGTGACAGAGTTTTGTTACCATATGAGAGCTCACACAGGAAAGAAAAACACCAGAAAAGTTACCCATATATCTACTTCCTCATACTCTTCATCTTATTTAAATTCCTGACCATGACAGACTTTACTACAGCATAACTCCAAATTTTTCTATCCGTTTGATTTTTTCAAGCTTTCAGTAGGCATCCTTTTTTTCCCATTGTAAGAAAACTGAGTTACCTTTTCTAAAGCTGAAATAACATGAGCTCTTCTGTGCCGATCTAACATATGGCCACTGCCAGAAAGATGACTCAGTGCTCCTCTTCTCTCTGGGTTTCCCCAGGCACCCCCACCAACCCCACTGAACTCACACTTGGGAAAAGAAGAGGGAGCTTTCTACCAGCACAGCACAATGAATTTGACCAGTAAAGGGTCTTTCTTGCCAGTTTTGGTGGTGGCTAGAGGAGAGAACACTGTGCAGCCAGGAACAGAAGACTCCTGCCTGATGGTGACAGCAAATAGTCATTAAACCACCTCAGCCACCTCACATACCTCCCCCCGTGCCACTCATTCAGAATGTCCAAATTTTTATCTTTCCTAATCAAATATCTTTATAAAGAAACCCAACCTTTCAATTTTTCAAGATTTTGTTTCTATTAAATCTCTAGCAAAGAAACATTTGCCTTACTACAAGGTGACAAGTTCCCACATACAATTCTCAATGCTCCTGACTCCTTACAGGAACCAGGACTTTCAGACACATTCATCATGTATGTGCATAAAATGATGGTGATCACACAACCAAATGCACTTTGATCCCATACGTATTACATATAGTTAATATGGAAGCATCATAAATTACTCCTGCATCATAGTTACAGATGTACTTCATCATCAGCAAATGGCTTTTTCACCCATCTCACTGCAGGTAAGCACCTGGGAGAGGTATCTGCCTCTTTGATTACCTCGTGCTTTAAAGAAGCAACTACAATTTTGACAAAAGCAATAACACAGTAAAAAAACCTACCAGCTCTGCCACAGTTATCATTTAAACAGCAATTCAATGGCTGAATTGCTTTAAAGCAAACCAAAGGTCAGGGGAGAATATGAGGGCTTGTAGGTCAACACAAAGCCTGAAGAATTATATTCAAGTACAGGAAAGTGTTCATATTTCCTCTAGCAGAGAAGCAAAAAGTTAACACAATTATGAACTGAACAGACATTAATATTGAACTTGTCCAGATTTGTCTGGAGTGTTCACTCATTCTCCCCTCTTTCTTTTTTGGGGGTTTTGGGGTTTGTTTGGCTGGTTGGTTTTGAAGTATCTTTGGAAGAATTAAGCCTTGGTCCAAAACCTAGTGAGTACACTCCCCACACCTATGAAATACTATAACCAATCATGGCAAAAACCGACCTGGTATGCACTGAAGGCTACTACACATGTGAACCACTGGATTGAAGTTCTTACTCTCTACCTACCACTAATAGCTAGGCTTCAATAAATATGTAACTGCTAGTTTATCTCATCTTTGATTCCACAGCACCCCTGCTGGCCACAGCATCTGCTCAGCTAGCGTATTTAAGAGGCAACAAGATGAAGAAGCATCTTCTGCAACCCTATGATTTTGTACTGGAAAAGCCTTGTTGTTTAGTGTCTTCAAGGAACCTTTTTTATTTAAAAAAAAAAAAAACACAAACCCCAAAAGTGTAGGGCAAAAGAGATGCAGCTAAACTAGATCTTTTCAATGTGTGGCAATAGAGATTCCTACAAAAGAAGTTCATTGAAACTATCTGTGTTTTGGCTTGCAAGACGTATCAAATGCAAGTACAGACAATTGAATTTGGTCTTGGAGGAGAAAGCTTCTGTTTACTCATTATGAGTTAAGAGCAATGGTAGAAGACCAGCCCAGAAAAGAAAAAAAAAGAAAAAGAAAAGAAAAAAAACCCAAACAAAAACACTAAAAACCTGACCAATGTGCATAGGGACTGCTAGGTAAGAACCGCAATAGGAAAGAGTCAGACAAAGCAATTATTCATCAAGAAACTGCTCTAACCCTGGGACAGTTGCAACCCAGTAACTACAAGTTATGTAAGGCACAAGTCAAGCCAGGGATGATCCCAGCAGCACAAACTACTCTTTTTCTAGATTTTCTCAGTCTGTAAAGATCTAATGTCTACTAGGCATCTATATTGGAATATTCAGAAAAAAAAAAATTCTGCATCCTATAGAAAAGTCACAGCACCCTGCCTGTCTTCCCTCAGTACGTGCACTAGTTCTAGTTAGTGCACTATTGTACAACAAAATCTGACAGCAACTCAGGTATTTTTATTAAGCAAGTCACAGGTTAACAACTAGTTCTATCACCTCCAGTAAATTGCTGGGGTTTGTTCTCGTTTGTTTGGGGTTTTTTAATTAAAAAAAAAAGAAGCACTTTTACCCATGGCAACTAAGGCCTCCTTTCTAACTTGTTTTTGATTGTAAGAAAATGTGTGGTCTTGCATTTGAGAGGAATATTCAAAACATAATGCTAACTTTAATCCAAATTATAAAGGACAACGATGGGATTAAGCACTAGTTTATAAACATCTACATTACTCTGGATGTGAATTTGTTTTGGTGCTTCTCTAGGATTAAATGGGAGGTACTGTTACAGTCAAATAGGAGCTTATGACTTTTTTTTGTTTGTTTTAATGACCAAGTCAGGGATTTTTTTAGGGTTTTTTTTTTTCCACCCTTAACATAGATAAGAGCCAGTGATACACACCCAGAAAGATTTGCCATGGCAGCAAAATCACAGTGAATTACTTGGGTGCCTGATGCCTTTTTCATTGCCAGACTTCTCTTCCCTCCCTCGTTACCTCCTCCTGCAACATCTTTTCCAGGGCCACAGCACCAGCAAGCATGCAAGCACATTTACGCGCTTAAAACAAATGCTCTTCTGGTTGTATCACGCTTGCCAGTATTACTGTGATTAGCTAAGGGAAAACTTCAGCCACAAGCTGAATTGTTTGCCTGGCTTTGTTTAGCTTTTAAATGGACACAGGCTCAAATGGCAGACTCAGCACATTTCCCCTAGAGACAGGCAGTCACCTGCTCACACCCTGTCAAATGAAGCGTGAGGGCACACACACATACCAGCACACTCAACTGGATCGTAATGACAGTATACGGTGCTAAACGAACATGCAAGAATTCGTATCATCTACTGAGTGCCCCAGCAAGAATCAAAGGAGTTAGGCTCCAAATTCAGAGCTCTGGACATCAACTCTGACGCTCCTGTATTTCAAAGAAGCATCCAGGCTAGAGACTGAGAAAAAAGAATCAGATTGCCTCTGGTTGCTTATACAAAGTAGTATTGAAACCCCAAGTCACTCGTGGGGAATTTATTTTCTTTAAGTTGAGATTGTAGTGCTTACAGTATTTACCCATACAGCTGTAAAGGCAGTGACTTTGTAAATTATCCAGAAGCAGAAATCATGACCTCTGTGAGGAAATCTTCAAAATAAATTCTTTACTTCATGCCATAAAATATGGGAAAATTTCCAAGGTTGATTCCATTATTTTACAGAAAAATACCAAGGCTGACAGTAGGCAATAATTCTTTAATTCCTGGTTCTTCCTCTCATGCCTTACCAGAGAGAAAAACTAATGTTTCCTCATTTAAAGTCTGACAATTGGTTGCCTGCAAGAATCTGAAAGATAGACCTCAAAGAGCTAAGACTGCTACTGAAACATGAAAAGGAGGAACATGGCAATGGTACCGTCCACTGTGGGAGGGTAAGGAGCAAAGAAAAACCCCACATATCCCTGAGAAACACCAAGGAAAAAAAAATTCATTCATGCTGAAGGAGGTGCACAAAATTCCTGTTCTTGACTTCTAGCATTCTAACTAAGCCAAATATTTTAAGTCTCACCTACTTTTGGGCTTCTGACCTTTGAAAACAAGTTACCTCACAGACACTCTCGCCTATTTGGTGATAGAAGGAGAAGAGTGGAATTACTTTCTGCTTTCTGAGTAACCTATGGCTTATGGAGGAAAAGCATCATACCCCTATGGAGCCTAACACCGGGATATGACCCCCATGCACAACAGAGATGCAGGAAGAAGAGAACTCAAATAACCTTTGAATGCTATTTATAGGCAAACATCCCACTTGAACTCTTTTCTCCAAATTTCTAGCATTTAGTGGGAAACCGAGTCCAAATGGGCTGCAATTGCCTTCCTGAATCAGAAAATGGCTCTGGCTCAGTACAGTACTCAGTGACTAACTGGGTTTAAAAAAAAAAACACTTGAAAACACTTCTACATTTTCAAGCAAAGAGCTAAGAGTAAACTTTGAGGACCAGTAACATCATCGACTTAACTCAGAAGCCCATGGACTTTTAGCCCCCAGTTTATGCCAATTATGTATAGCAAAGCAAACCAAAATACTCAAGTATTTTCAGAGGATGACCGAGTCTGCAACTTCTTTAAAAAAAAAAATCACTACCCTAATGGTGTATAGCACAGCCTAGTGTATAAGTTCATGTTTCAAACTGAACTTTTGAGAAACTGTCCATAAAACCTCTCCTCTACCTAGGAGGATCCACAGCCTTTCAGTGTACTGTCATTACATACATGCTGCATAAGAAAACATCCTGAAAATAAGATCTCTGGGAATGCCACAGTAGATTACAGAGTATAAAACGACCAAAAATCAGGATGTTACAGTCTTCAGAAAGAAAATACGGAATTTATTTTAATATGACCCAACTTGAAGAAAGAACACACTAATGCATTAGAAAAAACACATTCCTCTACAAACACAGTCCAGGGGACTCATACCATCACATCTTTTTATTCTTTTGCAGCATCCTCCTACAGTTCAAAAACAAAAAGGGAAGCGGGGACAGGTGCATCAAGAGATGCACTTTCACCTAGGTCCACATCTCTGAAGCTATGCTTCTTCAGATGGAGTTTTTGTCCATCAGAGGTCACAGAATCCAATGTGTGGCAGGCACACAGAGCACAAGTTTTACTGAGCTTCTTTGGAGCACAATGCAGAGAGAAATTGTAACAAGCATTAATCCAATGGACAGCTTCTGGATGGAGCTGTTTCAAATAGCAAGTATGGAAAAGTCCAGCCAATTATGATTTTACTAAAGCAAACCTCTTCCATCATTTATCTCCAGGTCTTTGCTCCTATCTGCGTAAAGACTAAAATAAAGTTGTTTTATCTCTTATTCTACCTCTACAGTTCAGGACAATCAGGCACTGGGTGTGCTCACTGTAAGAGAAGGCTAATAGTCAAAAGCACAGCCACATTGCAAGTTTCTCCTCTTTTCATTAACTAAATTTTCCTACATGCTCCTTTCCCTGTAGAGACTTCGAAAACATGCTCCATGCTTGTTTTTGGCAATACAGGTCAAAGCCAACCAGAAGTCAGGCCAGGTTCGTTAGAATATTCTTGCTCACCGTGGCCTTCCTCTGTTACTCAGAAGCCATGTAATTCTTTGAAAGCAAAGATAGAATTTTAGCCTTTATAGCGATTCAGATTCATGAAGCTTTTTTAAAGGACATACCTAAACAGGAGTGTCAGCAAATACATAATATACACACACACACACACACAGAGGAATAATCAACGGCACAAATACAGAATAATTTGTTCAGGTAACAATTCTTCAGCAAAGTATTGGTAGATTTAAAGTCAAATTCAACTTGCAAACCAACATGTCTCCTGCAAAAGGCAGACAACAAACTGGGATGTATAAATAAAAGCACAGCTTGCAGTACAGATGAAATAACACTCCTACTCTCCATGCATCAATAGAGCTCAACTTAAGTAATATGACTAATTTGGGGCAACAAGCTATGAAGAACAGAGATCACATACAGAGACTCCAGAGGAGAACAAGAGAAGATGAAAGTCTAAATAACATCACTTAAGAGCAGAGAAAGATTTGATGTTATTTAGCTTAAAAAAACCCCCAAAACCCACACCACAACACCAACTGAGGAAGATGACAGTCTGCAAGTCAGTTCTAAGGATGGCTGCATTGAAAAAGGGAACACTGAACTTGGATACAATGCATAAAACAAGCAGCCAAAGCAAGGCCACTAAAAAAAACACTAATTGCTTTATTACGACAATTTTCTTCCTTCCCTCGTGAAGCTCTTCCAAAGCAGCGTAGTGCCCCTTTTGCCCCAAGTTACGTATTTCAGCATGTAACACTAAGGACTGATACTCGGAAAAACCTTCTCATCCTAAGGACTGCAGTTGGCTTGGCATGCTGTGGAGCTTCCAGCACTGGAGATAGTTTGTCTAACCAGTTCTTAAAGCCACATGTCAGGAATGACACAAGCATAGCTGAATTTGCCTGGGGAGAAGGAAGAGAAGGAGATAAATCTAGATCTACGGAGATTTCTTTCAGCCCTATTTTTCAAAAAGTTTTAAGAAGCTGTACAGAATTTGAGGAAAAGGTGATGGCTAAATGACAAGTTAGTAATTGCTGTTTTAGAGATAATGCTTTGTTACACAGGGGAAAAAAAAGTTAAGAGAACTGCACTGTGCCTTTTGTTCCCACGGCAAGTATTTTCTTGATGGATATGAGGATAAATTTGTGCAATGCAATAATGTTGGGGGTTTTTTTTAAGTTTCCTAGGACGTGTTGAATCCTCAAGTATTTAAATACCTCATATTCACAAAGAATATAAACTCCATTTTTGTGTATGATGCTTAACGTACTACAGCTTGTTTTCAATCAAGAGATTTAAGTTCTTACTTTTCAAAATAAGGTCTTTAAAAAGGCAGAAAATAATTTATAATAGGCAATGAAGATGCTCATGCCCCACTGCAAAAAAAGCCACCTGCTTCCATAAGTAGAATCAAAGACGAGTGGCAGTATATTTTACATAATTTTATTTTTCATTCATCTGGTGAAAACTAGCTTGACTTTCTAGAAATAAGCAGAATTTGATTATTTATGTTATGCATATACTATATTATGGTTTATTTTGCTGGAAACTCATTTATTGTAATTACTTCCTAAATATACAATAGTAATATTTTGTCAAAGGTAAGTTACCAATTGAAAAAAGCAACAGATTCACCTGTTATACCATATATTGTAAAGCATTAATTAAAACAGTATAATCTGTTGCTTCTGACACTTTAAAAAACCCAAATATTTAATACCATTATAAAACTGATAGAACAATGTATCGTAGGTCCACCAACAAGAGCTCAGTTAATTCCTCTCATGTGCCCTGAGACACTCCTCACAGCACACAAACTAGACAGTTTAAGCAACTCCTACATAAACAGGTAGCAAGCAGCCCTGCTTCCAATATAATTATGTTACATTGCACAGTATACTTCCAATCAGCCCCAGAAGGGGTGGCTACACACTGAGACTACCAACCTGCCTTACCAGTCTTTCTAGTATGGAGCTAAGTGGCTGGCACTAGTTACTGCCACCACACTTCGCCATTAAGTTACAGAACATCAAAAAAATTGAAATCTGAGTGGGGAGATTCAGCTCTGATCTTCTGCACACTATGAAGCATTCACTTAATACTCAAACTCTGTTCTGAACACTTCTAAACTCTGGTTTTATCATCATGTGCTAAGGAAACTACATGACTGACATGCAGAAAATGATAAAAAATGCAAACCTAAAACCCAACTCTGTGTAATTGAGTTTTTTTAATAAACTATTAATGGAGTCTTCTTGCAGGAGATACAAGCAAGAAACACAGGCTTTTCTACCTTCTCACTCCTTCCTCACGCTCCTGATGCACTTAGGGAGAAGAGTTACATTTTGATGAACTCAAACTTGCAAGCATAGTAACTGCTTCATTTCACAAGGTTAACATCTATGCTCCCCTCTTACACAGGCATCACAAAGGAAGAATCTTACCAGTAGCCATCTGTTTAGAGAGGAAAAGCATGGACATGAATGAAACAGAACAACACAGAAAAAAATACTATACCACACTCAAACAAGATACATTTTGTGGTAAGACACTTGGGTCAACAGCAATATTTACCAGATATAAGCTTTAAGCGACCTGTGGTTTGAGCTAGTGTTCTAACTTTTTTTCTGTACCTGATTAATATCAGAGACCCGCATAACCAGCTTACCTGCAACATTGCTAAGCAAGATCTTTATTTACCAACTCTAGCACAAATCTCAAGACAACTAAAACAAAAGCTTGCTTCAATGTACTGTCAACAAACAAGTGTCTTACTCTCTGTCCCACAACAGACCCCTTGTACCTTGTAAGGGGTACCAGCTCCCCAGTACAGACCACAGTGCTACACAGCCAGCTCTAAGCTGATGGCCAGCAGTAGCACAAAGCCCAGTGTAAGCTTCTGCACCCCACTGCAAAGCCTGAATGTGATTATTTTCTCTTTGATGGATGAAGGAAGAATACTTGTAAACAAAAGAAAAAAGTAGGATCTCCTCTTGGTATAGGCTAAATTCCATCTCAATTCAGGCATTACGTAGGACTGTCAATAAAGCACTGCTGCTTTTCTGCCCAGACCCTCCCTAATTTCCTTCTATGGCTGAGGCTACTCCAAGCACTAATATAACAAGAAGTCCTGAAAAAAACACTGAATGGAAAGAAGTTTTTAATGAGTAATATCCCCGTATTGGAACAGGAGAGCAAAGGGGATTTTATCTTGCAGAAGAATCCAACTTGCATGAAAAAAAAAATATGACAGAAGTAAAACAGAAAGCAGTAGATATCCAGGACTTTGCAAAAATCATGTTAAAAGGAGACTTGCACAAGTTGTTTACAGTACGGTCATGAAGCACTGGCTGATTAATTATGATTACCTCTGATATATATAGATAGATATAGACATATATATATAAATATGCAGACAACTTAAGAAATTGAGGAGTACCCTGGCCAATTTTAATACTTCACAATTAAAACCTGTAACTTTGTCTCATCTCTTCCCACTCCCCATCCCCACTGAAGAAAAGTTAAAAATCGCAGAATATATCTTCGCCAAAGAATTCCAAAAGCATAGTGTTCAGATCTGGTAAGATAATTTAGCTGCCTGATACCTAAAAGCATCAATTAGAGTGTTACGACAATGAAACTGTTCTTCACAGCAAAACCCAACTGAAAAAGAGCCAAAGAATATGAAGCTAGTACATTTAACACACTTTCAAAGTATAGAAGTTAATTTGACTAAGAGCAGGATTAGACTAGACTTCTTCTAATCTAAAAGCCTACTAATTAGAAAAAAATATTTAAATCATGCAAAACCTCAGAAAAATATAATATTAGTAATTCAATTACATGCACAAAATTCAGACAGTTTATCCAACTTACTCAAAAGCACAACACATCTGTACATTTCACATACCATATATTCCTTCCCACTCTGAATCTTTAGGTGGTGAAGAAAGAAAATGAGCAAGTCACTGTAATGTGCCAGTATCAAAAAAGGCAAAAGTTTTCCAGTTAACAAGACAGTGGTGATTTTAGCAGTAGTACAGCTTTGATCTCTAAAGAAAGGCCTAGAATGAAGTCTATTCAAACTTTCTTAATGAAAACTGTTTCTCTTGATTTGTATACTGTGTCCATGTAACACCAAGTATTTCAGATCAGATCAAATTAAGGTGAAAAGCCTTTCTTGGTTTAAAAAAAAAAGTATCAGTCAAAACAGTTGGACTAAGGTAAGACTTCTGCCATGTTGAAGGTGGCTAAACAACTTCAAATTTGATATTGCTACATTTTTACAATATAGTTCCATCTTTGTTCAAATTCCAGCAATTGTCTCTCAAATTCCCCCCATTAAAGGCCCTATTTTTCTTTTTTATTCAAAAACACCAATACAGACCTAGAAATGTATTTGTTACATTCCACAAGCACAGGGGTGCAGCCATTAAACTGACAAACATGAATCGTCCATTTTCTGCAGTCCTCAACTTTTACAGTTTGAAGTGGAGCTTGAATAACTCTTCAGAGATTAAGTTTCTAATGGATTAGATGCCCACCTCCATTTAAATCACAACTAAGTTACTCGTCAACCCTAAGAAATGAAACACCAGGTCCACACACGAATCTTACTGATCATAAACAACATGATCAAAGAATTTATCTAGTCCAGTCTCTGCCACTTTCCAAGGGGTCTCTCTGATGCAGGATGAAAGCAAGCTGTGCATCTTTTGAACTGTTCTTTTAGACCACAGCTCACTCCCCAGTAGTGCTGGATCACAGGTCTATCTTGTCACATTCGAGTCCTCTAATGTTGGGGGAAACAAATATAGTTCACTTTATTTTATCTTAATAATAAAAAAACCAAACCCTTGCTGTTAGTGAATAATGAATGGGTTTGGTCACATCACACACACACACAAAAAAAAAGCAGGTTTGGTCAACAGTTTGGCGAGTAAATATAGAGATACACATACACACACTGGAAAGCATTCAATTTTACAATTGCTGAATCTCACTCTATCCTTTCAGTTTATCCTAAAGCAGGCAGATTTTATCTGAGCCCATTCATATTTTGACCTGTGTTTTGTATTTCCACTAAGTAGGTGATTACTTCCACTTTTTGCCTTCCCCAGTTCCAGAATACACAACCCATTCCCACCCCCACAGCTCATCCCACCAGCTTTCCAAAGAGCAGTATCAGGCCCTCATGCCTGAATCAGGTACTGCAATTCACCAGGTATTAAAAGACACTTGCTACTAAAACTAGATTTCTCTTTCACCATTTATACTGCATTTAATCCTACAAAGTGTCAAATACACCAAACCATCTATGTGAGGGTCTCTAGTCACCTTTAATCCTGTATTTCAACAGAAAAGAAGGATGTATGTAACTCTGCTCCCTGTTTGAACATAAGGATGTACTCACACCCATTTCATTAAGCAAACCTTGGCTGAACATGGTTCCTCTCCAAAATACCCTGATTTTCCTCACAAGCCTCCTTATAAACAACAGTAGGACTTCTGAAGAACTCACTGCTAACAAAACTCCTCCCTGTGTAGATACTCAACAGGAACACCAAGTGCTCCAATGCTAGACAAAGAGTTTCTTTACCACTTTCTTCTGCCTCTATTTTTTGATGCTTCATTGTCAAAGTGCTTCAACATTCATATTGAGAAGGAACATGCTCAAAAGCTCTGCTGGTAAGGATACAGGCACCCAAGCTACTTCAAGGTAAAAATCAGTTCAGTAACATTCTACGTCACTTCCCAGAAAACTCAGCAAAACCATGCTGCAACACTATGAACAGGGTATTTTAACTGCAGGGATCAACATTTTGATGTTTTACAACTTTCTGTGTAATTCTGTGTTTTGAGTGCAAAATACACCAAACCAGCATCCAGGATGTTTATGTGACCACATGCTTCAACCAACACCTTTCTCTAGCCTCTTTAAGAAACAACCTGTACTCCAGAAAGAGGACTGCACTGCATAAGTTATTTCCCCTTCCTGATGCCTATAACAGGCGGGACCAGAAAATGAAAGAGCTTTAACCTGTTAAACTTTCCCCAAGTCTTTGGAGGCGAGTTTGCCCTTTTAAGAACACATGTTGAGGGACCCACAGAGGAACCTGCCAAGAAAAGCAAGAGCTCTGAAGGCTGTAACCGTTCATTCACAGCAGCAAAGAGCTCTCATCCTCCAGCAGTCAACTACTGTCCCTAAAAAGGAAATTTAATAGGCAACCTTACTGAAGATCCACAGAAGAACCACGATTCTTCAGAGCTGGAATATTATTTTAAGAAATCAAGTCCCGTAATTAGCAGCGGAGCTGAACATTTCTAGTGCAGAACATGAATCCACTGTCAGAATGCTAAGAATCTGTTTAATTACAGTCTGAAAAATAGAAACATCTCTGAACAGTATGGTTCTCTTTCCATAGGCTATTTTACCTATAAATCCCTTCTTTGCTACTAGAAGTCAAACTGAAGGAAGGTATACAAAAGACTTGGTTTGTTTAGGATAACTTCCCAAAGAACAGGATTCAATTGTTTTAATTTATCTTCCATTTCTGAAGATGAAAACAACTCATATTTATGATGTTCACAGAACAGTGAAGTCTCTCCTTCAGAATGTAAAATTAGTTTTTTTGTGAAATAATACAATTGCTGACAGTTGTTTAAAGATAGTTGTTCATTAACAAAGTGCCTGCACTTTGCTTAAACAGACTACAGAAGGAAGTACAGTTGTCCAAACTAAAGCTAATCAGCCAGGTTTTCAGAGGACCTAGTAAACATAAGGAATTTAACCACTGTTTGTGTGCACATGTACGTATGTATGTCTGTGTATATTTGCTGCTATGTTACGGGGGGCGAGGCACAACCCTCTTGCTAGAAACTCTACTTAAGACTGTCATCCTCAGCATCCAAAACCACAAAATATTTTAAGTCCTCTTGGAAACATAATAAACAAGCTGAATTGAAAAAAAAATTATCCAGCACTCTTATGATGGGTAAATATAATGTATAGAAACATTTTTAAGCAGTTCAACTAACCTCTGGCCTCCACAGTTGCATATACAGGCCTAACCAGCTCTCAAATCAAGACAGCTACTTAAAAACAAAACTCCCACGTATCTTGAAGAGTGCAATGGTTGAAAACCACTTCTGCATAAGTAATTTGAAGAACATCATCCCATCTGGATGTAGTTGCTAGAACTTACCTGCCAGAATTAATGAACAGCATGTCCATGTGAGATCTGAGCATTAAAGGATTCATGAAGAATGAGCAAAACTAGTTTTGCAAGTCATACTCATTAAGATCCTAATGACACAGGCACAAACCCTACATGTGAGAAACCCTAAGAAATCCGAGACCCTAAATGCAAGACCAATTTTCCTCTAGATTGTAAGTTAGGGTCAAGCCTCCCACAGGAGAGGGGATCATGACAACAAAGGCCAAGCTACCCTGGAAACCACATCAGCCAAGGCCATAGCTAAACTATTTGTTTGAGCAACAGTTCTGCCATCTACTTTTGCAAGCTATCCTTAACACTGGGGACTAACATAACAAGAGAAATCACTTGCTTTTGCCAAACTACAAAACAATAAAAAGTCCCAACATTAGGCCACTTTGTTGCCATGATGTAAACCTAGAAGCTCACTTAAGGTTAGTTAGAAAGGGTATTTTCAGCCAAACCAGCCAGAGAAATCCAGTGAAGATATTAGAACACCTCCCAGAAACACTAGCTTCTTTTTCAATCACTTTCAAATTACGGCTTTTAATAATAAACTACCAGATTCTCAGTGTCTCCTTTAGGATAGCCTAATTATATTTTTAGTGTTCAAATTTACAGTGGGAAAGACAAGTACTGGTTAACTAGAGGACTTTCTTAACAGTATTTTCAGTCTTTTGATCTCGCACATTCATCAACTGGCATTAATTTTGTCCAGTCTTTTTAGAGAGGGAGATGGAGCCCCCAAACAAAAGCACTCTTTTCTTGATTTGCTCTTCTTTCCAGATTCCTTCTATTCTGTCCAGTTTCTACATCCCTACTCCAAGCACTCAGGGAATCAAAGCATGGAAACCTCAGCTTAAAAACAAATCATCTAATCCCAGGGCCAAGTGGCCAACTACTGCTTAGAAATCTAAAGAAAGCATTCTCACAGGCATTTCAAGAAGCAATGGTATCTCCTAGATTTGTTAAATACTGTGAAATCATTTTGAACACTGCAACCCTAGATGTAAGCACATACATCAGAGACTGAGTGCCCTCGTTAACACTAGCCATCAGACATCTCCACTGACAATTTATAAAGCTAGCAGTAAGTTTTAGAACACACCAGTCACCAGGTACAGGAGAGAAACTGAAACTGATTTTCATTTTTAAAAGTGCTTAAAAAAGGATCAGATTATTCAAATTCTCTTAGTGTCCAGATGTATCCCAGAAATAGTCTATCTTCCTGCAAAGCAAAGTTTGGCCCCCAAGAGTTATATCAGGTTAGAATAATTTTAGGGGACCACCTTTAATTAGGCTGCTGCTGCAACTTTCTGCTGACAAAAGGTATGCTATGTTCTAAGTTGGGTTTTTTTCAAATTCAAAATTCAAAGAGAGCCCAAAGCCTGAGTCCCTTTCCCCCGCTTCGCTTCCTCAGAATGCAGTTCTCCTTTAAGACTCTACATAGCTTTACATCTAAACACCTGCAAATAAATGCTATTTTATCTAGCTCTTAAGTGTGTTCAAAGCTAAAGTCTGAAAACTCCAATTTCAGCACACTACTACTAGTCTGAGTATGCGCCCATAATGATCAAACAGGCAGGGTTTTGTTTCAAGGCAGGGTTTTTACATCTTTTTGTCCTTGGAATTCTGAAACTGACAATTTTCAAATCCATTGTAAACACCCCAGTCACAAACCTTCCCTATAGAAGTAACAAATGTAGTAGCACTATGTTCATCTAGTCTGGTTCTGAAACATGAACATTAAATATGTGTTTCCCAACAGTCATATCTCAGAAACACAGAATGGAAAAATATTTTTGTGAAAGTAAAACCAGAGAAACAAGTATTTCACCTGTAAATTTCTGGAGTAATGAATTAATAATTATATATTGACCAAAGCAGCAGAAAAAAATTGTCATTTTAGCAAGTCTACTTCCTTCCACTCTCTCCCCTTTAATCCTCCCTCTGGTAACACATGTTGTCTCATCTGATCAATGAAATACCATTTAATTCAAATTAACTCTTCTAACTTTCTATGTACAGAAAGAGTGGACCTAGCAACCCTCAAGAGCTGTAAGAAATATGAGCTTGTTTTCCATGTTCTGCTGCACATCGTCATGATAACTTCCCAGATTTGTCAGTGTTTCACCAGGGTCAAAATTTACAGGTTGCCAGATCTGTATGCAAGTTAAGTTCAGAAAAAAACTATAGAAAGAAAGTACCTGCTGCCTCCAGTAAGGCTTCTAGTCTTGCTTGTGTTTCTGGATCCACAGTCCTCAAGTCTGCACCTTCTGCAGCACTCGATAAGAATAACTCCGACGTGGTTTTAAGCACTGGATTATCAAGATCTTCTTGGTCCAAAATAAATGATTCAACCTGTTTGCCAAGTTAGAAAAAAGAATTTTACCATTTTTGAAGTTTTATACTAAACCTGTAGTATTAGGAAAAACACAAAATAATTTAACTATATTATCATAACCATGTTTTAACTGTATAGATTATAGGACACAACTGTAAAAAACATGCAATCAACGTGCTGAAAAGGTAGTTGAAATCACAAAAGAAAAATCTCTGTGAAAAACAGCTTAATGTAAAAATTACAACTAACAAGATCTTAAAACTACAGCAAGGGCAACTCAGATTAAATATTGAAAAAATGTTACACATTTGGACAGTTAACCACCAAAACAGACTGCCACAAGAGGCTGTAGCATCTTTGTCACCAGAAGTCTGTCTACCTTGTTATTAAAAAAAGCTGTCAGTAATGACTTCGGTATATCTGAACCTATCTGAGAGCCAGGGAGGGATTGAATGGTTTCCCAAGATGTCTTTCAGTTCTATTTTAAAAGTAATTTCAACTAACTTAGAACAAGGATTTTGTTTGGTTTGAGTAGAAACACAATAGTTCACTAAAACTCAAAACCAAAACATCTGTTTCCAAGCTGGCACTTAGTATTACCTCAGTCATTAATGTTTTCTAGACAAGAACAGATACGTGGAACAATTAAGCAGCCAGGTATTCCAACTGAGCAGCAATAATGCTGTCCCACCAGTGGCCCACATGATCTCCAAATACAAGCTCATAGAATTACTCAACATAACACACTGTAGTTTTATGACAGCTTGCCAGAGTAAACAAGGAGAATACCTGACTCATACTCTAATGAGAGCAGAACTACATTTCAGAATCTGTCCCAAGTTCAGACATAATCTCCTCTATTTTCAGGAATATTTTAAGATAAAACCCCCACAATTTCATAATTAGACCTTACTGTTCAACACTATCACCATAGAAATGAGACATGCTCGTTACACAACCATTGCTGCCCTTTCCCACTTCATGCCCCAGTCTCAATTCCCTTTCTGTTTTCCCCTGTCTTTCTCACATCAGCAGTAAACTATCATCATATTCAGCCCTATCACAAAACACCCACAACACCTTAAGAAAGGGATAGTTTATACTTTAAAAAAAAAAAATCATGCCATCTGCAAATTCATTAAGTGCCCCATTGTGTGAAAAATGTTAAGAGTCTGGAGATCTACATAGAGCACCACTATTCAAGAGCAACTTGTGTTAGTTTCTTCCCCTTTTTGATATGTAAATGTTCTGTAACATTATTCCCTGGTGTCCAAGCCCATCCATGGGTGTCCAGGGAAATGCAGTGCTAACGTATGAATACAATGGGCATCAGGGAGAAAGAGCTAGCTACAGGTGTCATATCTTATGTGCCAAGGCACAAATACTAAAAGCTAAGACAGCAGGCTATGATTTAGGACTCAAAGCAGCAAGATTTCTTCTAGATTAGTCCAGACGACGGTCCTAAAATAAGAGAACTGTCACCGGGAGAAAGAGCTGAACATTAAACAAGCAGAAAATTAGTGACCTAAACCAGTGATACACATTTTTACTACAAATGAAGAGCAGCTATTTAGAACTCACAGCAAAATGTATCCCTACAGTAAGATTCCCCTCTGCAGAACTCAGATTCCAGGTTAGGTCTATACAGCCAGTTTAAGGACTCCCTGCTGGTGTAAGCTCTGATGCAAAACTGACTTCTGGAAAAGTTCACCCTTATCTACAGGAGTACTTCAGCGTATTTCATTTTCTCCCCCAAGACTACACAAGGCAATCTGCCTCACCAATGTGCTAGAAATATTATTGCAACAACGTTTGTGTGACATGGTGACTGGCAGAAAAATCTCACTGTGTGTCTAAGTGACTATTCATTATATATAGCTGAGAACTACATACAAGAAATTTTATTACATGCTAATGGACTTTTTTTCTTTTTCAATTACACCACTAAATTTAACAGCAGTTCCCTCTTTTGAAGACATACCAAAAGGGGTAAAAGTGCTACCTACCACTGAAGTAACTGCACTTATGAGCAACAAATACTGCAGAAACATGCAAAGTGGCTTCTGGCAAGCCTTAACTTTCAGCCTCAAGGAACAGTCTGACAACACCCAGGCAAAGGTAAGCACATCAGCCTTGCATCAACCTTCCAGAAGCTGTCCCACTGCAAGTTTTAAAACTTCATTTTTTTGACACTTAGGTAAAGATATGGACCATCTCCTCCCTGACTGCTGCCACCCCAAGCTCACTTGTGTATATTTACAGGACGTTACCCGCAACAATACACCTCTTGAACCTAAATCAGTGTTAATTCACCATTCACAAATACTCTATCGACTTGCAAGGAACTTCTCTCTCTCCCCCCAACAGGAAGTACATTTTGCTTACAAGAACCTCTAAAAAAGTCTGTCTTTTTAACATTGATTATGCAAATACTACTTATTAAAGTGAATTACAGATACAGCTTTTACTTAGGGTACAAGCTGGGTAGTACTGGTGCAGTCTGTTCTTTTCACCACTCTTTTCAACTCTTACTGCCTTTCAGCTCTTCTTTAGGTTTGCAACTGTACTTCCAGAAACCTCACACATTTAAAGTCTCACACAAAAATCTTGCTTCATATACAGTATTTTCATCTTAGTTTTATATCACAGCAAGAAAAGGCAGCTGCTTTCATTATTTCTGCACATGTTGAGCATCAATTTTTAGTTTTTGTTTTGATTTTTAGTAAGAGCTTAATAACATACCCTCAATACAAATATAACTTGAGTGTGAAAATACTGAAAATCCATATGCAAAATGTTAAAATAGCTGTACCATTGCCAGTCTCCCAGAACAAGTTTCAATGCATTTTCAAGTCAGAATGTCTGACATTTCTGTAAATCAATGCGGTTTCTCACACATGAAGATGAGGCTAGAGAGGATGAACCTTATCACTAACAGCAGAGTAAGAAATTACCTAATCAACCAGATGTCTCCTGTGAATGGAAGTGACCTGCGATGATCACATATTAGTAATTTTTAAATTTTTTTTAAATCAAATTACCCCAAATAGATCAAACAAATTTTAATTTTTAAACAAACAAAAAAAACTTTGCAAAAAAAACCAAAAAACAACACAAGCAAACAAAAAAAACCAAACAGATTTCATGTTAGCATTCCTGGAAGACTCAATATACTGCTCATGTGGCAAAATTTAGGCACTCTGCTCTATCCTAATCAGATCTGCAGCAAAGTGATAGAGTAACCAGTCACTGTGCTATTTTTGGATTATTTTGCGAGCTGCTTTGGGCAATTAATAAGCATCTTACTTGGTAAGGCTTATTAGGAACACATGGATTCAAGACATTATTCTAACTGCCGGAACAATTGCAACTAGGAATGATTCCCAATCAAAAACCAAAAAAGCTGCTAGCTGCATGGGACCTGAGTACAGGGTGCTGAACATCAGCGTACTTCACTATATCATCGTGTTTCACACTCATCCACAGGAATGATGGAGCTTTCCTGAAGTTCTGCCAAGGACTGCAGCAGCCTCACAGCTCTGCAGATCCAGTTACACCACTGGTTCCTCCCTCCATAGCAGCTACATTCACAGCTATTTGGACCCAACTACATCAGTATTTATATGTTAATACCATGATTGAGTTTACCTGAGGTCAGGGGTATGTAAAGGCATAAAAGACTTTGCAAGCACTAACATCACAACTAACACGAGCAATTCTTGCAAGATGGGCAGTGATATATGGGGTTAGAAACACATTTCTAATATTAAGTCTAAACTGATTTTTCCTACATTGCACTCCTGCAAAAAAAGCACTTTACCCAGAATAGCCAGAACCTGCTCACAAAGAGCCTGTTACTGACACAGGCTACAGACGATGGAAAAGCTTCCTGTTGTAGCTGTACCAGCACCATTCTCTCCTCCTCCCCTTCCTGCAGGCAAGGGCAGCAGCAGAGACAGCTCATTCTACCTTCTTCTTCCGTTCATGCCAAACTAGTATTTTTGGGAAGACTATCTTCACAAAAATTGTTGATAGGAAAGAGAAAGCTGCTATTAAATCTTTTCCTTGAACTTGTATTTTCCAGATACACCCCGAGTTAGGAACACTTTTCTCGGGTAACAATACTCCTTGCTCTGTGTTTGTGGAGTGTCAACAAATACTGAGGACCCAAGCCCTTGACTAGGACTCCTGAACTCCTATCTATTACGCAAATAAACAACTACCTGATTTTCTCTTTTGTGTTAGGTAACCCTTCCTAATTATTTCTATAAAAATTCCATTTGGACATGTGTCTAAATACATCTGAATATATGCAGAGGGACCTTAGCTTACTTAAGGCTAATATAGGCCTGTAGATCAGGCTGAAAGTTCATACCTACAAAGTAGAAATAGATCATCTATATTTAAACTATTTTCATTCCATAATTAACAAGATGTGCAATGGTCTGTTAGCATCACACTAGGAAGATACTGTGGTTTTGTCTGATAAACCCAACCTCCGACAATTTATGTTGTCATGTCCTTTATTACACTGAATGCCAATATCTGATTACTACTTGTAATCCTGCTCTAAAAGTTTTGGGGAATACTGATAGGACATCAGATACCATAATACTAAGTTAAGATTTATTTGTATTTCAAATTTGACATCAAACCTCTTTAAACTGTACATATAAAGAATGTCAGCTTCAAAACTATTAAACATAGTTATTCCAAGGAGAAAGTAAAGTGAAGGACTTTGTCACTGACATGGCACTCTTAGGAGCTTCCTGTGACAAGTGCACCACTACACCCCTTGCGTAGACTCTCCACGTCAGCAAGGCTGGCTGGCTTTGGTTTACCTTAAGATGTACTTTTCAACACTCCCCCTCACCCCCCACACCAGCCATGCCAGTCAAACATTTTTGCACCTACTTAAGATATCTTCCTAGCATTATTATTTCAGTTTCAAGCGATGGCATAAAGGAAAAGGAAAAACCACACACAAATGCAGGTATTTTCACAACACCTTTCAGTGGGACCTCAGTACACTACCCTTTCTTGGCACTTCAAAGCTAGAGAAACAAACACTTCAGAGAAGTACTTCAGAGTCAGTACATAGGAACAACATATAATCAATCTAAACAACAATTCAGACATAATTAATGACATAAGACCATACCCACTCTGTTAGGCTTGAACTTTAATTTCTGAAGACAGTTTCTTCAATAAAAAAAAAGTTTCAGCCCAAGAAGACAGAAGCCGCTAAGATCTGTGAATCACCAAGGGATCATCTTCCAGTGCCAGCCCTACAGATCTCGTGATTACAAAGTACCCTAACAACCCAGGGGAGTTACAGGGTGCCTGGGGACACCACCATCTCAATGGAGAAAGCATACAGAATCTGAAACATCATTTCCAGTCACTGCTCATCTTGGAACAAGTCAGGCAGCTATCAGACACTTTCATGGGTTGATTTAACACATCAAAAAGGGAGAAAACTCGGGGCGGGGGCAGGCAGGGAGCAAATAACTTTCTACCACTTTACTGAATTTCATGGACTTACAAAGGGGTCTGATAAGCTGGAACACCATTCTTCCGGGAACAGCAAGCCATTAGATCAGCTCAGCTCCCTATGAGGCTACAAACCCAACTGCCCCCCACATTTAAGTGGAGCTGTTCGTACCTGCACCCCACCTTAGCTTAGCAGTCTACAACAACAGTTTTGTAGGCAGTAAATTAAACTGGGAGGGTGAGGGAGAGGAGGGGTGCAAATCTATTTAGCTCCAATTACAATAGGAAGTTGACTAACTTGAGGTAGGATTATCTAAAGGACAGCCTTTATTCCAATATATATTAAGCAATTATCAGATAATGAAACAAGCAGCTACAGGATCTGGGCTGTGATAAGTTCATTTCAAAACACAGGTTCATTTTGCAAACACTGCTATAGATACAATGTAAATAAAGATGGACACAGCTTTATGCTTTGTCACTGGAGACAAGGAAAGTGCCTCTCACACACACACTGTGGTCCAGAAGTCTGACATTCGTGTATGAAACTGTGCCATATGTTCTTGATGTGTTAGCACACACTCAAACTGATCTCAGCATTAACTTAAGCTGACTAGAATGGTGGGTGAGACAACCAGCCATGAGAGGCCTGACATTTGTATGGCAGCTCCCCTCTGCTCAGTCCAGCCCCATCAAAGGATCTCTCAAGCCTGGCACCCCAAGTCACTAGTCAATTCTCAAAATTATGGCTAGTATTTGAAACATGCAGATAAAACAATAAATCAGAATTAACGTTTTATGGGAGTACTCTTCCATGCCAGAGATTGTTGATCCTGGGTTTTCAATTTTCTTGCGCCAACACTAAACGCATAAGCAGGCATTCATGAGCAAGCATCTGTCAGATGCTTCACGTAAATTTAATCACTTACCTAATTTCTCTCTTAAGCAATCAACTGATACTAGATATCCTTATGCCAATTCAAGTAGTTTTGAATACTACAAACTCCACCTTATCACACGCCTCTGGACAGAGCTGTCCGATTTATGGTTCTTCCACAAACAAGAAATCTCCAATTCACTTTTATTAAAATACTGTTCCACAATGACAAGCCCAAGACATCACTGCACCCCCAGTTAACCCTCAAAAAACCTAAGCCACAAAACACACAGGTTGAGTCCTCTTGGTACAAGAGGCTGGCAACACTAAAAAGTTTCTCTGTATAGCAGAAAAGAAAGCATTACGCATTTCAGTCACTATTGGGGAAAAAAAAAAAAACCAAACCAACAAACTGCCATCACAAAACTGTCAAAAACCAGCCTGCAGCCATCACATATTCCACGTCTGATAAACAAAAATAATTATGACTAAGTTTTCCTGATGTACAAGAGAATCTTTTGCAGCAAGAAGCTGCCATTTACAGAAATGGAACTGACAATTGAAATATATTCAAAATTCACATGAATCCCAGAAAATCAAGTGCCTGTTCTTGACATATACAGTCTTCATACTGAAGAAAACCATTGAATGTAGACCAGTAAACCTTACTAAAATAAACAAGCCCCACTTACACTAAGCACTCCTTATTTTCACATATTATATCTCAGTCCACTCTGAATCATGCTTTCAGTGCTCCATCTTCTCCATGTGCTTTAAGATTCCCTCATCTTAGACACTTTTTCTGTCTAATAATCCTGCAGAAATAGACCCTCTTCTTTCCTCACCTCAAACCAAGGAACAGCAGGCATAACTCAATATTCTGATTTATTAGAATATAAAACAGGATTGTTGCATCAATTTAGCCAGGGCTTCCAGGGTGGGATCCTTGCTCAAGTATTAAATCCCAGGCATGAAAACAAAGCGAAAGAAACTTCAAAACAGAAGATGAACAAATGCATTTATTTGTTGATGTAAAAGCTCACACCCACCCAAGATGGCAAGTATTCTAAGCCACCTTGCTGGGAGTGACCTTTTAACACCTCTTGTCAACCCAAAGGGACACAGTGCTTAAAGTCATACAAGTGGATCCGACGAATGTAGCCCAGTCTAGTAATTCAATGATCTGTTCTCAGGCCAAGCTATATGTCTGAGAGGAGTCTCAGCATTTAAAGTGAATAATTAACTTCAAATTATCTAGAAGCTTATACCAAACTGAAAATCATACTGGGCTTTCTGTTATTCTTAGAGCTGAGGCTAGTGGTAGCTATTTTTTCAAGGCTTGTATAAACAGGTTTGTCCGTGCTCTACTACTGCAAAACCAGCAGAAACCATAATGTAACTACTGATCCATCAGTTTGCCATTGAAAAGAAACTATCATTATGAATAACATAGCAGAGATGCCCATCTAAAATACGATCCACTGAAAACTCAAGAGGTAGCAGTAAAAGGGCTTTAAAATGTAATTATTTTAGAAAAACAATGAAAAGATGTACATCCCTATAAGGTATTGAGTTTATCCTACCTAACAAATCCTAAATGTTAAGCATCCACTTCACAGACTCCCTTTTCCCCTGGCTACCTGGCCACGCTGTGGACGAACACATGCTCCAAACAGGTGATGCTCTGAAGCCACCATGATTGAGGAACATGGCTCCAAAGTAGAACATTCAGCCCTGAAAGCTGATCTCCTCTTTTCCCTTGGTTTGAAATACGACTGATTTACTACCTACTCGCCATGTGACACCATTACTTTTATTCATGATTTTGGAAAGGGAAGAGTTCAACAGGGTTAGGGATTTTCCTAGAAGAAAATCTTAGTTAATTAGTAATCTCTGTGTTTTACTGACAGCAAATGAGAATAACTTATGGACCTAGCTGAAACTTAACGCCTATGAAATGCTAAAACAACCAGAGAAGTGCTTTTCAGTTGGCCCACTGTTCATCAGCCAGTGAAACATCCTTTTTTTTGCTTGACAGATAGAGAATAATTTTTCCTGCAGGATGGACATACAGTTAGGTAACTTTCAAAACTTCCCCTGGTCAGAAAAGCCAGCCACACACGTTCCTTCTCACTTACCACCAGCATTCTGACAAACACAACGTAGCAACTCAACCATGAGTAAGTAACCCCTCTGAGTCTAGGACACTTTTCCTTCAGATTCTGGGATGCTTTGCAAGAGCTAAATATGAAAAGCAGTTTTTAAAAAAAAATAAAATCTGTGCAACTCCCTCTTAGAAGCAAAAGGCAAAAATGAGTAAGTGGTCTCATCCCCTGAAAAGCAATTAAGAAGTAACAGGATCCAGCACAGGACCAATTCTTTTATTTATGTTTCACAGTAATAAGTGTTTTCTAGATGCATTTGAACAGAAGATGCACTTGAACAGAAGACGCACAATACTGCCAAAATTGAGAAAAAAATCTAGTATTTTATAAAACTTCCAAACAATTGATGTTACCTAAGAAAATATTCTTAAGTAATGAGTTGCAAGAGTAAAAGGAAGACATTATCCTCCGATAGGATGCATTTCCATAAATTTCACTTGTTCAGCATTCCTCCAAAAATACGCAAAATGAAACCTCTGCACCTACCCAACAAAAAGGGAGAGCTAGTTGTCAGCGGGGGGGAACAAACAACAAAACCAAACCAAAAAAACCCACAGAAACTATCTATTGGAGGTATACCAAACAGTTAGAGCTCAGACAAGCATATCATCCTAACAAAATGAACCCTTAAATCCAAATATTAATTCACCTGTACCCATTTTTTTCCTCTTACTCAGAGGCAGCACAGTTTTATAACACAGACTGCAGTAACGAGGTTGCTACAAAAAACAGTATTTATATAATTTGAAAGTTAAAACTAATCTTCAGCTTATCATAGAAGACCAAGGTCATATGAGGTATCAGTGAGAAAGTTTCTATTTAAGATAACCTCTGAGGCCAGGCACTTTTCAAAAACTTCCTAAATTTACAAAAGTACTTGAATAAATCACTGATTTCTGAAGTTTTGCTTACAGTATCAGTATCCCATTCCTCACATGGACATTCCCATTAGGGAGATAAGCTTTACACAAGGACTTTAGATGGTATTTGCATGGTTCATGGGCTGCTATTAGGAAAGAAAGTATCCACAGAAGGAAAATGAAAGCACCCTACTGAAGACTTGAGGCTCCAGAGCTTAACACCAAGTTCCACAAATAGTCCTCAAACAAGATGTAGAAGTTATTTTTCTTGCTTCATAAACTTTTAAGTGGAAAACAAATCTAAAAAAGGTTCCTTTTTCCATATAAGTCAGACTTGCCTCTGTTTTAAATCCAAGAGTCACTTTTATCCCCAACAACAGCTTAATACTTCTAAGGAATCTTCATATATGCTACAAGAACTCAAAATGACCTACTAAGATCAAAGCTATGCAGCCTCCTCACCTGCAGGGTCTAAACCCCAGTTTTGAACTCCTTCAACAAACACGTCAATTCAGTAATGTCGCTGCTCCCAGTTTTAAAGGCCAGGCCACATGTGCACACAAAAAAAGGAGTGCATTTACATTCCCCTTCCCTCCACACCTACCCTTCCTTTAAGTGAACGTCGCAGGGATGGTTTGAGCTCTAAGCACAGGACAATGTTGGAACAGCATCATCCAGCTGTCCTTACAGCTGTATTTCAGGATCCTCTGAAAGGAGGAAAGGAGAGAGGAGAGCATCCCAACATCAAGCCCACAACGGGGCAGCTGGGTAGCCCCAATTTAAATCAGAACACAAGAACTCGTGATTCACCAGCTGTAGTCTTGCCTTGCATTAATGCTCAAATGAACCCTTTCCCCCTCCCTGTAACTAGTTGACTGCTGAAACCTATGTGCAAATTTGTAACTAAATATAGATGTTCTGCTAAATTTGGTAAATCTCTCCTTACCAAGGGGTTGCACCACATATTTATATAATTACACAGTAGTATTTCACATCTTTACTGTCTACACCTATCATTAGAAAACGGTTACTGACATTTATTTTAGGTCATGTGCTCAACTGGGTCAAGCTGCACTGAAGGGAAACTAGAGTTCTGCAAGTAACTTTAGAAATCAGTTTGTTTTAAAGTGTTACTGAATAGTAAGTATTAACTGTAACTAGACAGACTGTTTCTAGCTACCAGTTAGTCTGAAGGCCAGACCTTCAAACTTACTGAGATATCTACCAAGATTTTTCCAAGAATTAAATGCCTAATCAGGCTGGGAATGAATGAACACCCGACTAACCCTACTAAGCAATCTGCATCCTTAAGCATCATCCCAATACTTTTGGAAACCTGAACCCATTATCCCTCACTGTTTTCTAACCAGTGAATAATTCTTGAAGAAAATTTTCCATTTTGCTCCACCTCTTACTTCCTCAACTTTGAAAGAGCTCGTCAACATAAGAAAAACATCAACTGCTAAACTGAAATTTAGGTTTTTCAGAGGAAAGGCTTTTCTGCCTAATATTATCTACCTGAATTTGCATCAATTTTTTTAATTTCTAGTCCTTATGGTCGAGAAAATGCTGCCATTTACTTTATTTCAAACCTAATACAGAAAACTAAAATGTATAAGCATTAAATTGACCTCAGAAGTCAAAGATACATTGCATATACTATTTAAGAAGCAGTGCCATGTTAAGAAGGTTCACTAACATAGCAACAACTTTAACAGACTACATTGACAATTTAGAACAAACTACCTAAGTATTTACTCTGAATTCAAAACCCTGTTTAAAAATTAAGAGGCCTCAGATTAGGGGGGGGGGGGGGAAGATTAAGCTCCAGCCAAAATCTCCAAGTACTGAAGTGATCTGGAGTGCATGCCATTTCACTATTAATTCTACTCATTGTAGGAGGTAGGTTATGTCTGATTTTTAATTATGCTTTATGTAAATATCCCCAGAGGCTTAGGCAATAGGTACAGGCTTAAGTAAGGCAAGCTGGTGTAGGCAAGCAGCCTGCTCTGGAGAGGGAAGCTGAGAGCTGAGTTGACTCCATAGCCAAGGGGTGGGTGAGCTCTAGTTGCCATTGAAGGCCTCCAAACCCCTGAATTACAGAATGCAAGAGAATTGCTACATTTAAACGCTCACCGCCAAAAGCCACTTACTGAACTGAGCTCCAAGATCCTCTGGTACTTTTGTCAGCACAGCTGGCTTCTCCTACTTGATTTACAACAGATCAGCAAACTGCACAATCCTGCGAGCACTAACACTTGCCATATTTATCACTTGCTTCAACTCTCTATTTCTACAGCCCAGCTTTCTACCACGATGGTTTTTGATAAGAACCTGCATGCTCTGTGGCCAGAAGCCCTCAACCACCAAGGACCCTATGGACTTCACATAGATGCACTATTAATCACTGCCCTGCCAGCACACCTTCACCTTGACCTACAGGCTTCACAACTAGTATGGAGGAGGCTGTTTAATACTCATGCCTTTGGCACCACTAAGTGCCAGCAAAATTCACAAGGAGTCGTAGTAACATACTTAAAATTACACCAAAAGCTCACTCTAAACAAGTTGCATGCTGTGTCCAAACCCTGATCAAGCTTAGAAGGCAACCAAGCAACTATTTACACCAAGGTCAAAGCCACCTCATCCCTCAGACTGCAGCCAATGGCCAAAGTTTCTCTGAATGCCCAGGAGAACCATGGCTTCCCCTCTGTTTTACAGAGAAATAGCACAAAGCCTTCTGGCCTTGTCCTTCCATGCCCAAAGGCATGCTTCAGCTTGCAACTGTTTCTATTTGCATGTGATAATTTTAACTGGTAATTCTAGAAAATATTCTATACAGCCGTATTTAAATTTCACCTTGCAGACCTGATACAACCCATTTATACAGGATCCACTTCAGTCCCTGGTTTCCCACCCAGCAGTCTGGTGAATACTGTAAGTGGACACTGAGCTAGGAAACCAGAAAGCTTTGATTTTTCTCTTAGTTCTGCAATGCAGGATAAATGTGGCACACACTCTTCACTGTCTTCACCCGTAAAATGGGAACAGTACTCCCACTGTAAAGTACTTGAAGATCTGATGTAAGAAATGCAATATATTTTCAGAAAAAGTTAAGCTAAAATATATTGTTCTTTTCATTCTCTAGATAAATACTTCATTACACTCTTCGTCCTGTGCTTCCCTGATTATTTTCTTTTCTACCTAATTTGCCATTTTGACTAATCCAATTATTTTAGCATATTAAATTCAGACTAACGCAAGGATACAAAACCTAAATACCACTGCAGAGCCTACAGAACATTGTACCATTGTTTTTATGAATTCAAAAGTAGAGAAAAAAGTACAGATCAAGACAGCATGGCAAACACTCACTTTATTTTAATTCTCCCTTCTAGTTCTCACTAATTCCACTCACTGGTAATAGCTGAAGGCATACACCCAAATCAGTGACTCATGGCACAAGACCACAGTCCAACAGTCACTGGGTTTTCAAAGCAGTGCTGTTCAAGAATTGCAATGTTTCATCCAAGGAGTATAATTGCCTTTTCTTTGTTAATAAAAAAAAAACCACACACAAAAACAAACAACACTGACAACAGGTGCTTCTTTAGTTCTCATACATACAGAAGAAAAAAAATTGGAAAAAAAAAATTCACTCTTGGTCCTCCCAGCCCTACCCTGTAGTCCAGCAAGGCAGCACAGATGTGAGGCACATCCTTCCCAGCCATGCTTCTTCCCCAGGTTACTCTCCACTACCAGAAACACAGGACAGAAGGAACTCCCCAGGCAATTTCAGCTTCGAGATCAGCCCAACTCCTCTACATGTGTTCTGGAAATCTCCAAGTGTTTTAACTCCAACTTTTTTTTTTTATTATATATTTTAAACAAGAAAGCTTTTCCCAGGTTTTTCAAACAAGTAATTTTACTTCAGCAGCTGTTTGGAAACCTTTATTTTTTTGACCTCAATGCCAACCTCCCAGACACATTATTTATAATAGGCTGTCTTTCTTAATACTTGCTATTAGTCAAAAGACCAATAGAGTGCTTAGTAAACACCTTAGCTGTTCAATCTTCACATCCTTTAAATAATGGGGCGGGTTCAAAAGGGCTAAGCTTTCAAAGCAGAACTCTGCTCATCTTTTAAAGAGTCACAAACACTCTGATACAGCCCACTTCCCATCATTTTCCACGTTCTGTAACTACTGCTTTGTATCTTCAAAGATACATAAATATGTGACATGAAAGACATCCTAGAGAGCGGAAACTCATAAATTACTTGCGTCCTATTCTATCTACAGCAGGCCTTCCAGCTCCCCAAAACAGGTATGTACTTGAACATGTAATCACCTATCATCATATGTTCAGGATACCAATCATGCAAGGAATGTTCACATACAACTGCTCATCTGCCTGATCATTAGATTTTTAGTTTAGTTAAACATCCTGCTCTTAACACAGTTTTTAACTTTGGTTAGGTGGTCACGAGCAAAGTGCAAATGTGAGCCTGCATCAGTTTAATCACTTTTTTATTCAGATAAGACAAGTCAGTTCAGGTGTCGGGAGGGCCAGACAAAAGAGGATCATCAACAGAAGGCAAAAAATTTAGACATGGGAGGATGAATGCAGGCTCCCCTCCTTCCATTTCTTCAGAAGAAACATGGACACACACCGAAGCACCCACTTGTGACCCCCAATGAAAAAATGGTACGTATCACCTTGGCTACCATCTTCTTCCTCCTGCAGGAGCGCACAGAAGTACAAAACACTGGAACTGCAACAAGCTTGCAAGTGCTAGCCACTTTCTCCTGCTCTCCACTAAGACTACATAAGGGCTGCGATGGCGGCTGTGATCTCAAGTCTTCTTTCTAAAAGAGGCAACTAAGGAAATAAGATTCACCCCTTTGGTGTAGGATGAGTGGGCAGTAGCGACAGATAAAAGCCTTCATTTACCTTCTCTCCCTAGGCTACATAAAGCAGCATTAGATGCAAGTTTACAGGCCCAACAATGCTCCATTTGGTTTGGGATAAGGCTCCAGTCCCTCCCCCACGCCCTTCCCTTAAAACTCCCTGCAGGTTTGGAAGATCAAAGGAAGACACCTCCATTACCCTCGTCCATTTTGTTGGCTAAGAATATTTCTACCGCATAAAAGCGTGTATATATGTATCCCTATGTATCTCTCTCAGGAATTTAGCAGAGTCTGGGAATCCCGTATGCTTCCTCCCGAGTCCAGGGCAGCGATACCGGGGCCGTAGGCTTTACTTTGTTCTCCGCTGGGTGGAAGATCTCGCCTGCCCCTCCAAACCTGGTTCAAAGTGGAAACCACTCCTCGAGGTCAGGAGGCAGCAGCACGGGAGACATCTTTCCCCCACCCTCCGCACGCAGAGAGGCAGCGGCGAGCAGAGGGCCCGGCCGCCCCAGGAGGGTGCCGGCGGGGCGCCCGGCCCCCTTTCCCCGGGGCCCGCCGGGAGGCGCGGCGGTGCCGAGACGCCCCCCCCCGCCGCCCCCTCTCTCCTTCCCCCCCGCCGCCCCCTCCCTCCTTCCCCCCCGCCCCGGCCTTAGCAGAAGAGCCCCGGGCCGCCCTGCCCGTGCGGGGCTGCCTGGACCCCGCCCCCGCGGCTCCGGTGCGGCCGCTCACGCCCATGGCGGCGGGGAGGCCCGGCGCGGGGGGGGGGGGGGGGGGGGGGGGGGGGCGGCCCGCGACCCCCGCGCCCGGTCGGGGCGGCGCCGAGCGCCCGGCTGGCGGCGGCGGGCCCGGCGCGGCGAGGGGCAGGGCGGGCGGGCGGGCGCCGGCCCCGGCCGCCGGCCGGGCCTGTCAGGAAGCGGCGGAGAGCAGGGGAGGGGAAGGGAGGGCCGGGCCCGCCGGCGGGATCGCTCACCTCGGACACCTCGTCCTCGTCGCTGCCGGAGCCGCCGCCGCCGCCGCCGCCCCCGCTCCGCAGCACGGCGGCCGCCAGCTTGAAGTCGAGGGCGGCCTCGCCGGCCGCGGGCGCGCCGGGGCCTCCCGGCCCGCCGGGCCCGGCCTCCCCGAAGAGGCGCACGGCCCGCAAACCCAGCGGGGAGGGCCCGGCCGCGGCGGGCGGCTCGGCGGCGGGCGGCGCGCGGGGAGCAACCGAGTCGATCTCCTCGTCGCCGACGGGGGCGGCGGTGCCGTCCGTGAGCATCGCGCTGATCCGGGGCCGCCGCCGCTCGCAGAGCCCAGCCGTCTCCGTCCCCTCACGGCACCGCAGCAGCGCCACTAACTTCTCACACCCTACCCGGCCGCGGGCGCCGCGCCGCCCACCCGCCGCTCCGCCCGCGCCCATTGGGCGCGCTCGGCCGACGGCGGCGCGCTATTGGGCGCGGCGCCCGCCACTCCGGGCCGCGTCACGCGCTCCCAGCATGCTGCCCTGAGAGCGCACGCCGAGGCGGTTAGAGCCCGCCGCCCCGCCCCGTTTCCCCGGCCTCGCTTCCTGAACTTCCCGGGAGCTGATTGGCCGTCTGGAACATCAGTCACGCGCCGTGCCAGAGCTCCGGGCGTCGACGGGGCGAGCGCGCTGTCGGTCAAAGCGAATCCGGGAGCCGCGGATTCCGGTTGGCCAGCGGGCGCATCGCTCGCGGCGCACGGCGTCTGGCGCCGCCCGATTGGCTCCTGCCGTGCCCCGGGCCCGCCCCTCCCCTTCGAACCCCTCTGAAGGTCTCCGTCAGCGCGAGAGAGCGTCACACGCCCGCCCGTCCCGAGCGGCGATTGGAGCCGCGCTCTGCTCGTCGCGGCGAACGACCCGCCCCCCTCCCTTCCCGCCCTCCCGTCCCGAGCGCGGCCCGCCGTAGGCTGAGCGCGCCGTCACTCCGCCGCCTTTGCCTCCCCGCCCGCCGTGACGACACCGGCGCGGCCACGTGGCCTCTGTCAGCGCCGCCGGCCGGGCCCGCGGCTGCCCGCGGGAGGGGCGGGGCCGGCGGCGGGCGGGGGGAGGCGGCGCCGCTCGTTGCCCCCGGCAGCGGCGGGCGCGGGCCGCCGTCAGAGGGCGAGGGGCGCCGGGGGGGAGAGCCCGCCGGCGGGCTGGGTGGGGCCGGCCCCCGAAGAAGTGTTGTGGGGTGCGAGGGGACCCCGGGACGGGCCGCCGCGGGTGCCTCGTCCCTGGCGGGGGGGAGCTCCAGGCCGGGCCGGACGGGGCCCTGAGCCACCCGGCCTCGCGGGAGACGCCCCGGCCGCGGCGGGGGGCCGGCCCGGCTGGTCTGCGAAGGTCCCTTCGGACCCAGACCGGGCCGAGGTTCGACGGCGCCCCGCGTCTGCCGAGCCGGGCGGGATCCGGCGGGCGGGCCCCAGCCGCGGCCTCCTCGCCTCGCCCTGTCCCGGCTGCCATCCTAGTTCACGGAGATGTTGATCTCTGGTCCCTGGCGATGCATCAGCTCAGACTGGAGGGAGAATCGAGAGGGGGACGAGGCTGGCAGCGCGCCCGGCCCGTGCTCCCACCGCGCCGCCAGCTGCAGCCCCGCCGGGCAGCTCGGTCCTTAGCTCTGGCCCAGTTCAGCCCCCGCACCAAAGCATCCCCAGCGACGGCCGTGGACGAGCGTAGCGCCCAGGACGTCGCCCACCTCCTCGCTGTTGCTTTCTTCCTTCCGATTCCCAGGCTGTTTCCCCTCTGCCTCCTTCCTGGCCGTTTCGGGCAGGAGGCTGTCCAGCCAGCTCAGGTCGCGCGGGGAGAAGATGCGCTCCAGTCCTTTCCGGATCCCCACCAGCGCCAGCAGCTGGGACCAGGGCGAAGCATGGATCAGCATTGCACAGTGCTTGGGGCTGGGGGCCAGGCAACAGGCAGCGTGGTGCCTCTCGCACCCCCTCCATCCCCCCGGTAAATGCCAGGGAGGTGGCACATCACCTCTCCTGGCTTGGGCCCAGGGGACGATGCTTGCACAACGCCTGCAAAGCGGTGGCGGCCCCAACCCAGGAGGTGAAGGCTGGCGGCCAAGGCGTGTTGTGGCCCTGCAGGGACCCCACTGGCTCTCGGGGGTCTGAGCAGCCACGTACGCTGCCCGCCAGGGCAGCACCTGCACCCTTGCCCAAGGCGAGCACCAGGGCTCCAGCGACGCTCAGGGCACGTGTGGGCAGCACCCAGCCCGGCACCGAAGTAGTGCCACCCAATGAAAAGGGTCATCATACCATCACTGGGAAAATAATAGCGGCCATGGTGGACTTCAGGACCCAGAGCAGGGCCAGGCACAGCAGCTGGATGATGGTGAAGAGGTGCACTCTGCGCAGAGGCACGTGGCGGAGGTAGGCGAGGTCTGGCTGGTGCTTGGCTGGTATCAGGAGCAGCCGCACACGGTCTGTGAGCTGTAGCAAGAGGATGGGATGTGGGTCACACACCTCCAGCTTTCAGGCAGCTCTCACCCACCTCCCTCTTGGGACCAGGGCTGGCAGGATGGGTTTTCGCCATTCTTTTTGCAGTTCGGTCTTCCTGCTGTCTGCCCTGACCGCCAGCATGATGCCTGGGTGGGTGAATTTGTCTGCAAGACTAGGGGTCTTGGTACCAGCATCAAGCCAGGCCAGGGGAGTGCTTTCCAGGCAGACATCTAGAAAGGGCTCAGGCTTGTCTTAAAGGGTTAATTGAGCAATAACAACACCTTGATCCCTTTCCCTGCATGCAGGAAACTGCTGCTGCCTTTGCCAGAGCACAACCCTGGATTCCCCAAGCGGAGGGAGGGGTGGAAGGGGTTTCCCAGCCTGTCATCCAGAGCAGGGTAATTGCAAGGAAAATGTACTGTTTAGAGGAAAAAAAGGGGTAGGTATTTCTGGAGTGGGGATTTTTTACCCCTCTGTGGGTTTCTCGGGAGAGGAACAGAGCTGGCACATCAGCAGCAATGCCAGGACCAAAGGACCAGCAGGTCCCAGCTCTGCCTGCAGCTCCCAGATGGGGACATCCCTGCAGCTTTGAGAGCAAGTCTGGGTTATCTACTGGTCCCTCCACTTCTCCCAAGCCACCTGATCCATCAGTGCAGAAGTCACTTGTGCTCCTCAGCATTGCAGGCACCTCCCTTTCCCTTTTCGCTGCCCCAGGAAGGTCCCTGTGTCCCTCCTTGCCCTGGGCCTGGCAGGGAACCAACCCGCGTACCAGGCTGCACATCATGCAGAGATAAAATCCAGGCTCTGCTGCACAGTGAGAGCTGGTATTGAGCAAGCCCCCTCATTGCCAAAACAGACCCCACCAGCACCCCCAGCATAGCCCCCGCTCACCTGGATGCTGTTCAGTGCCGCCACCCCCATGTGCAGAAAGACCCCATACAGCACCGGCATCGGGATGTGCTGCAAAACAGCAGGGTGAGGGGTCAGCAGGGCGCAATTCCCCGAGGGGACTGCGCTTGCTGAGCATCCTCTCCTGTGTAAAAGCCTGCACATGTCGCTGCAGCATTTGCTTCCTTCATTTCCAACAGCCCAGTTTAATTTCATGGCTTTTTGCTTATCTTTTGGCTTCGAGGGCTTTAAAGCCCAGACGTGCTCCTGGCTACGCTGCTCCTGCAGGAACATTGCAGTCTTCAGAGAGGGGAAACATGCACCAAGTTCCTTGCCCTGTTTTCCAGCCCATGGTAGGAGCAATCCAGGCTGGAGATGGAGAACACGACGCCAAGCCAGTTGGAGATACGGCTTATGGCTATAAATGCTGGGGGGTTCCTGCCTCCCTGGCACATCGCTTTCCTTTTTACCTCCTCTGCAACTGTGATCTAGCTCCTGCCCTCTGTGCTGCTCAGCATGGTTTGGTTTTCTCCCAAGCCTAGGCAGGCAAGGAGGGAGAAGGGGGTCATTTGCTGCTCCCCCTGGATTCCACCAAGGACACAGGGACTGGCCAGGGCTGGGTTGGCTTCCCTGGCATCACACCAGGGCCGTTTGAGAGGAAGCATCAACCCACATTCCTGAGGCAGGAGGTAACTGCGAGTCCTGGGGCTGCCGCAGGTGTGGCAGGGGGAGTTATAAGGGCAGATGCATCCTTGCATGAAGGACCAAGCCAGACTCATCCTGGGGCTGGGGAGGCAAGAAGATTTTCTCTGGCCGAGGCTCCCAAATCCCACAGACACCACTCACTGACCTGCATCTCGCCACCTGCTGCAAAGGGAGAGGGAGGACCAGGCAGGCTTGGTCTCTGGTTTCTCCACCACAAAATCACAGAATGGTTTGGGTTGGAAGGGACGTTCACCAGACCATCCAGTCCAACCCTTCACCATGGGCAGGGACATCTTCCACTAGATCAGGTTGCTCAAAGCCCCATCCAACCTGACCTTGAACCCTTCCAGGGATGGGGCAGCCACAACCTCTGTGAGCAACCTGTCCCAGTGCCTCACCATCCTCATCATAAAACATTTCTTCCTTTTGTCCAACCTAACCCTGCCCTCTTGCAGTTCAGAACTGTTGTCCCTTGTCCTGTGACGGCAGGCCCTGGTAAAAAGTCTCTCTCCATCTTTCTTATAAGCCCCCTTTAGGTATTGAAAGGCTGTAAGAAGGTCTTCCCAGAACCTTCTCTTCTCCAGGCTGAACAACCCCAACTCTCTCAGCCTCTCTCCATAGCAGAGCTGTTCCAGCCCTCGGACCATTTCGGTGGCCTCCTCTGGCCCCGCTCTCACAGATCCATGTCTGTCTTGTGCTGGGGACCCCAGAGCTGGAGGCAGTGCCCCAGGGGAGTCTCAGGAGAGCGGAGCAGAGGGGGACAATCCCCTCCGTTGCCCTGCTGGCCACGCTGCCTGTGATGCAGCCCAGGAGATGCTTGGCTTTCTGGGCTGCGAGCGCACATTGCCAGCTCGTGTCCCATCTGTCACCCACCAGTATCCCCAAGTCCTTCTCAGCAGGGCTGTTCTCAGTCCCTTCATCCCCCAGCCTGTATTGATACTGGAGGTTGCCCCCACCCAGCTGCAGGACCTTGCACCTGGCCTTGTTGAACCTCGTGAGGTTCACATGGGTCCATGTCCTCCAAGGTCCCTCTGGATGACATCCCTTCCCTCGGGCGTGTCAACCACACCACTCAGCTTGGTGTCCACTGTAGATGTGCACTCAATCCCACTGTCTATGTCATTGATGAAGATATTACGTAGTATTGATCCCAGTAGGGACCCTGGAGGGACGCCGCTCATTACTGGTTTCCACTTGGACATTGAGGCACTGACTGTAACTTTTTGGATGCGGCCATCCAGCCAATTCCTTATCCATCTAACAGTCCATCCATCGATCCCATATCTTTCCAATATGAAGCTAAGAATGTTGTGGGGGGCAGTATCAAAGGCTTTACAAGGCCGTCCTCAGAGGTGAGGGCAGAGGTGGAGGAAAAAGGATCTCCTGCCTACCCCCATGTAATCCAGATGTGGCCAGGGGTACCCTGGTGGGGCTCTGCCTAATGTGGCAGCAGCGGCAGGCGAGAGCCAACATCACCCAGGCTCTGCTCCCCATGTGGCGGTGTGGAGGGTAGTGGTGGGGTGTGTTTGGGTACTGCAGGGGACCCCGATGCCCACAGGGAGGCCGGCCAGCTGACACAGGGCAGCAGTGTGCTGGTGTGCCAGCCCTCCTGCGGCACTCAAGCCAAACACTTTGCCCAGCTCCTTCCCACACAGCGCACAGATCCCTACCTGCCGGCCAGGCTTCCTGCGATGGATTGATGGGATAAGGGATGGTGGGGTTAGGAACCTTCCAGCCTTACGGGATATGGCCACACCCCCGCCTTGGAAAAGAGGCCAAACCCAGCAGCCAGGCTCCCTACCTTGAGAACGGGTGCCATGAACACAGAGACTCCCGTCAGGACGAAGACGGCCAGGCCGGTCAGCCTCTGCTCCCTGTGGGCAGCAGCGCAGGTGTTGTGGGTGCCCTGGGGTCCTTTGGGAGCCCGCAGCCCCTGCCTGCCCTCCTGGCCCCCGGGGTCTCTGCTCTTTTCAGCTTTGATGGCCACGGGGACTGGTGGCATCCCCGGGGAGACACAAGCAGCCCCAAAGCCGGATCTGCCGGCCAGCGTGGGCACGGCCCTGCTGCCTCCTGGCTCTGCAGCAGGGGCTCCCCCAGAGCGGGGCCCAGGCTCGTTGCGTACCTGATGCCCAGGAACTCGGGGTGCTCGCCGGGGGCCGAGGTTGCGCTCTCCTTCCTCAGGCTCTCCATGTGTGCCAGGGAGATGACAGTGGCTGAGACATACCAGGGGAGGCCGGTGGCGGAGGTGACGACCATCAGGAGGGAGACGCAGAGGAGGTCCAGGTGAAAGCCTGCTCCTTTCTGCAGTGGGAGAGGCAGCGGGGCTGGGGGCAAGCCGTCTCCCCCGGCAGCATCAGAGGGGCAGTAGTGGGGTCTTCGCACCTTGCCAGCCAGTTTGGGGTGCCACTTTCCCCTGGCTGCCCCCCTGGCCCACAGGGTCCGGCCGGGACCTGGGTCCTCCCTGTAGGCTGGGTCCTGCCCTATCCCCTGTCCCCTGCTCACCTGCAGCTTGTACTCCCTGCGGTTAAGGATGACAGCTGTGATCTGCTGGTCCATGAAAATGAGGATGGTGACAAGGACAGCAGGCACCACGGACACCAGGCAGACCCACCACGGATTGGCTCCAAAGGGGAAGACGATCCAGCCCCGCACTGGGTTTGTGGGCTGCGGAGAGCAGAAGGGTCATGACAGCTGCCACCCGCCTGTGGGGTCTGCAGCACAGCCGGGTGACAGGACCAGGCCTGGGTCCCCAGGCTGGAGCCCTCTGGGCACGCAGGGATGCTCCACCCAGGGAGAGGAAAAGCATCCTCTCTCGTCCTGGGGATGCTTCTGGGAAGTATGACCCACCAGCCCCCATGAGGACACCCCGGCTGTGGCAGAGCAGGGGGTTGCTCCTGGGCAGTGCAAGCCAGGAGCCGGGCACATGCCCCCAGGAGCGGGTGGAAGAGGTGGCACTGGGCGTTGATGATGGCAACGCCAAGGAGATGGCAGCGAGCACGAGCTGCTCTGAGGTGCTGCCAGCTCCGCTCCACACCCAGGGCGGGGAGCCCAAGCCCGGACTTGAGCCTGTGGCTCTTGCTCCGGTGTGAGCTGTACCATGACGTGGTTAGTCCAGGGCCGAGCCAGGTTATTTACAGAGTGTAGGATCGGCTGTGGTTCAACCCCTTCTTGTTTGCTGGGGTGCAGCCCACATCCCTGTAGGCCTGGACCCAGCGGTGGGAAGGACAGCAGCAGCACGGCAGGATGGCCACTGTGGGGGGCACAGACCCGCTCCCTGACAGCGCCATGCCCACCCCACCAGCACCTTCAGCTCACTGGGGACAAGGAGCTTGGGGGTCTCCAGGCCCAGGGCGGCATCGACGGCACAGGAGGCGAGGATGGCCAGGATGATGGCGAAGTCGCTTACCAGCTTCCGTACCTGCAGATGGAGAGGACTTGTCCTGGGCTGGCCGGGGCGGGGGGCTGCCCCAGGAACACCCCCAGAGCCATCCCCACATCACCAGGACAGGTGGCCATGCAGCCAGGGTGGCCAAAGGATGCTCACCCCCGCAGGGAAGTAGCGGCTGCTCCTGAAGCGCTTGAGTGCAGTGCAGGAGAGGAAAGTGCCCCCAAAGAGCAGGAAGGAGACGAGGGTGACATCAGGCACATACTGGCAGCTGGTCCCCAGGAGGTGCCCGCCTCGACCCAGGCACTGGGTCCTGCTCAGCCCAGCCGGGGCAGCAGGAGGCTGTGGGGACAGGGCAGGGAGCGAGGAGGGGTCACGCATGGACACCTCTGGCCCACCCCAGCCCCTCGCCCAACCGCCCGGGAGCAGGGGCTGTACCTGCAGGGGGGCCAGGGGCGAGGGGAGCGGTGTGTCATTCCCTGCGGAGCTGTGACCTGCAAGGGGATGGGGGGTCAGAGTGCCAGCACCATGGGGATGCTCCATCAGGGATGACTGGGACTGCACTGCCATCGGGGCAGCTCCCCAGGCTCTCCCCAAGGGCTCAGGGTGCTAGATGGTGCCCCATGGGACCGCTGAGGCCCCGGCACCAGCAGATGCCCAGGGAGCACCAAGGGGGGATGCCCCTGTGAAGGGCTTGGCTAAAGCACCAGCCACTCAGAGGCATCAGCAGCCCCAGGCCGTGCCCAGCACTGATACTTTTGGTACACGGTGTGGGTCTCATTTGCAGGATCAGTGTGGACACCTCTTCAGGCCCCAAGAACCACCCTGTGATTTACAGACCAGGCTGGAAACAGCAGCACAAACCCACCCAGGTGCCCACATCCAACCCCTGCCATCCTCCATCCTGGAGCCATGGGAGCCGGACCCAGGCTCTCCTTGTTCCTGGCACTGCCCTGCCCAGTGCCTGGGCAGTGCTGGCAGGCAGAGATGGATGGACAGATGGCATGGAGAGGAGTGGAGTGCCGATGTGGCCGGGCAGGCGAGGATGGGATTGAGCAGCCTCCTCCTCCTCCAGCGTCTTCTGCCATCTAGTCAGGCAGCTGGGTCCCAGTGGGCTCCCAGTGTGGCAGCCTCCTGTTTCCCACCAACTGCACAGCTGCTTGGGCTCACCGGGGCTGGACAAGTTGCAGATGCAACTGTAGGAGGTGACGTTGTCCAGCCGGTACTGCCAGTTGATGGGGAAGGCATCCGCCAGGCTCAGCATCTTCTTCAGGGAGTCATAGATGAATATCAAGCTGATGAGGGCACAGAAGCCTTCCTCTGTGAAGCGGGTGAAGTACCGCACCAGGTGGCTGGCCTCGGTGGCCACCAAGACCACGCCAAAAAAGGCCACCCAGAGCCCAATCCAGAGGCGAAACTCCAAGTAGTCCAGGCTGTGGTCCCTGGTGGGAAGAATGACCCAAAGCCTCAGCAATGACACCCGCCTGGCATGATGGGGGCCCATGCCCCAGCCAGGGGATGGTGGCCCAAGGAACCGTCCCTGGCAGGGTACTTACTGGCTGAAGGAGAAGAGGAGGCGCTCAAAGACCAGCATGGGGCCAGTGCTGCTCAGGATGGTCAGGGGCTGGCCAGAAAAGAGGCAGAAGATGGAGCCGGCAAAGGCCGTGCCCAGGAAGCTCTCCAGCACCCCCTGAAATGCAGGGAAGGGGTGCCAGGCGCCAGTCACGTGGCAGGGATGGGGGTCCCAGGCCTGTCCTCCACAGCAGCACAGCTGCAGGCAGCTGCCCACACCTCCCTCCACTGCAGGGTGCAGGGTCAGTGCTCAGGGACTGCAGAGGCCAGGGAAGGATGCAGGATTCGGGTGATGCTCAGGATGCCCCAGGGGCACCACTGGTTCCCCGGGCACTGGTGGGAGGTGGGTACCCAGGAGACCCACGGGCTGGGCTGAGTGGGGTTGGTGTGGGACACCCCGTGGCCGCACCGACCTGCATGTTGGCAGTTGCATCCCCCAGCATGCCCCCAAAAGTGATGGCGTTGGTGACCGTTGCCAGGTAGATGTAGAGCACCGCCGAGAGGCACTGGGGGTGCAGGGCGTCAGAGAAGTCGCTGCCATACCATGGTGCCTTCCTCCGGATGTCTCGCAGCAGCCCCCCAAAAAGCCTGGGGCAGTGGATGGAAATCTCAGAGCAGCCTCTGCCAGCCAGCCATCACCCCCTGAGAGCTGCAAGGCAGGGGACAGTCCCTTCCCCAGAAGACACCAGCCCAAAGTGGTTTGGACGTGGTAGCCCCATGTGCTGGGGAGAGCCAGCACCCTGCCCCGAATTCAGCATCCTGCTTCACGTCTCACCATCCTTGTCCTTCCCGGCACCCACCTGCCCGTCCTCTCCAGCTCCTCCCTGGAGCACGGGTGCCTCAGGCTGGCTCTGTCCCCAGCTGCTGCCATGTTCCCGTTGCTGTGGGACTGCTGATCTGGCAGGTGGATGGTGGTCCTGTGGCAGACCAGAACCTGAGCCAACAGGCTTCAGGTTGGAGCCCTCAGGACCCAGCTGCGTCTAGGGGATGCTATGAGGGGACAGGGAAGATGGAGAGGGGACAGGGGTGCAAGCAGGGCTGGGAGGACCTCGTGTATCCCCTGATAATGAGGAGGAGGAGAAAGGTCAGGAGGAGGAGGAGAGATGGGGAGATTGGACTAGGTGATCTTCAAAGGTCCCTTCCAACCCAAACATGACATTCCCAGCAGCTCCTGCAGGAAGGACACGTGGGGCGGTTTTGCCATCCCCTGCCAAGTGGGACAGCAGGACCAACAGCAGTGGGGAGCAGAGCTGTTGTCATCAGCTGGAGCTGTAGAGGGGCTTGGCTGGGAGGACCCCATTGGCAAAGGCTGGCTCCTGGGTGGCTTCATCCCCCATGGAGATGGAGATTTCAGTGTCACAGACAGAGGTCTCTACCTGCAGAGGGGCTGGCAGAGGCTGTGGGTGCCCTCCCTCCAGCCTACCTCCTGTGAGGAGACAGCAGACAGCTCAGTGGAGGAATTCGGGCACTGGGGTCCCATTTCCTGGGAGGAAGCACAGTCAGCTCATCCAGGAACACCTCCATCCCTGCAGTGAGGTCCTCTCGGTGCTCAGCCTGCCGGGCAACCCTTTGGAAGAGCTGCAGGGAGATGCCATGGTTTAGCCACCACGTCCCTGCATTCAGCCACTCGGAGCCTTCCTCCCAGCCTGCAGCCATCACCAAGAAAGGCACCCGCCCACCTCGGTGCAACGGGTGCACCTACATCCTACAGACCCACCCTAAACCTTTGTTTTCTTATCCTGGGCAAGGGAGGCCACCTGCTTGCCCTATCCTTTGCCTCCTCTGCTGCAGCCTGCAGAGGAGAGGAGCCCCAGCGTCCTCAGCCTAGGCCTCATCCCAGGCCCATCCCACCCATGGGTGCTACACCAGGCTCACCTCATCCATCAGCAGCGTGGCCATGGCCCTGCCAACCTCGTGGTAAGCTTTCACTTTGGCTCGGGGACCCAGCAGAATGAAGAGGAACCTGCAGGTGAGACAGCGCATCCCCTGAGCAGCCCTCTCTTCGCCGAGGGATGCTTCTCCCAGGGGAGACCATGGTGCTGCGGGGATGCTGGGGTTGGCAGCTGGGTAGGCTTGTGGGGGCTGCTGCCACCCTAAGGGGTGGCCACCCTAAGCAGGGGGTGGGGGACAGGAGACAAGATACGTGTCTGCTGCCCACTGCATGGAAACCCCATGGGAGACCATGGGACCACCAGGACTCTGGCTGGATCACAGGGTCTGTAGAAGCCTGGGCTGGGGGCAGGGGGACAACGGGTCTTGGGGGCAGAGAAGGAGACATCCTCAGCTGGGGATGTCTGTGGGGTCACGTTCTCAGCTGGGGGTATCTGTGGGGTCAAGCTCTGGGATGGGGATGTCTGTGGGGTCAAGGTCTGACTGGGGCTATCATGGGGTCATGCTCATGGGAATGTTGCTTGCAGGCAGGATGCAGGACCATTAGCATCTGGAAGGAGAACTTGCCAGCTGCATGGGCAGCAGGTTTGATAGGACTATGGGGACATGGGAGGAGATCGGAAAGAGGGCTCAGAGTTGTTGAAGAACTATGGCTAAAATCCCACACCTCAAAGGGTGCTGCAAAATAAGAAGGTCTCCAGAGGGACAGCCCATCCAAATATTTAACCAAACCCTCCACTTCTTTCCAAAACTGGCAAAAACAGTTACAGTCCTGGTACCCCAAGGCTGTGGAGGAGTTCCAGTCATCGCACCCTGACCAAACCTGCAGAGAGGGGGTAGGGAAACTCCTTTGACAGCACGAGCAGGGCTGAAGGTGGCTTGACAGAACCTGCTGCAGCCCTGATGTGTGGCATCAGTGCTGGAGGCCTCCCAGAGCCTTTTCTGAGGGGTCGGGAGGTGACAGTAGCCACCTGGGATTGCTTTCACCTAGGCATCTTCATCAAGGCAATGAGAAAACCTTAGGATCCTAGAGATGGACCTGGGTGGGAGATAGCCCCGAGATGGTGGCTGCACCCACGGGACAGCCCAGGGCGGTCGGCAAAGGGGATGGCACCACGGGCAAAGGGATGGGTAGGAACAAGCTCTCCTTCCCCTCCTGTTTGGTGGAGGGAAATACAGAGCAAGGGGTTGTTGTGAGCCTCTCGAGACCCACGGGGCCTCCCCAGCGACCTGCCACCCATCTCCCACCAAGGAGAGAGCAGGAGGTGGGTGGATGTCCTGCTCAACCCAGCTCGGGGAGGGTGGGTGCTCTGGGCAGAGTGACCAGGAGGTGGCAATGTCCCTCCTGATCCCAGCCTGCCTCCTCCTCACACTCCCTAAGGGAGTCCCCAGCTCAAGGGACACACCGACCGTTTCCCCTTATGGCTTCAGATGACGCATTCCTCAACCTCCTGCCCTGCTCCTTTCCTCCTGTGCCAACAGTGCCACAAGAGCCACCCCACCACTTCGGAGAGCATCATGGGCAGCAGGAGGGCAAGAGGCTCCTGCAAACCTGTGTCCCTTCCCAGCTGCGAGCCCCCATGCTCCCGGGCAGTAAGTGGAGATCATCCAGACCCTCATAAGGAGGAGAGTGAATGCAGAGCCCAGGTGGGGATAACCCAGGGGATGTCCCCCGCAGGATCCCCAACAGATGCTCCACTCCAATCTCAGCCCATCATGGGATACTCCTAAGGAGCTGGGAAAAGCAGGAGGGGAAGCAGTGAGCCAGGGTTCTGGGACTGCATGTGACATTGGGTGCTGTACCCTTTGCTTTTGCCAAGCAAAACCCTGTCCTGTGCAGGAGGGAGCGGGAGACAGGGATGAAGGGGGGCACAGGGCCATCAGCCGTGTTCCATTTACCTGCTGGGGAGAGCAACTTCAGCCAGCGAGCCAAGGGCCACCCCTTGCCTGAGGCGGATGAAGGCAGTGAAGGGTTTCTCCAGGAAATCAACTTCACCTACGGCAATGTGGGCTGCTTCAGCCCCCAGCGGGACCTTCTTCTTAAATCGATTTCTCAGCTGAAAGGAAAGGGATGCAGCAGCTTGGCACTTGGGATGCAGCAGCTGCTCTCAGTCCAGCTCCATCCTGCCTTACCTGCTCCTTAAGAGGTGTTTCGGAGAGTTGGGCTCCGGGCTCAGACCAGATTTTGGCCTTCCCTGCAAAGAAAGGGAGAAAGCAGCAAGATACATGTGCAATTGAGCAGCTAGCACAGGTCTTGCCCCAGGCTGGTGGCAGCAGAGAGATGCCCAGTGGGACAGCCATGTCACCACCCATGGCCAGGCACCGTGCCTACCTCGGCAGGGAGAGAGGCCGAGCTCGGCGAGGAGCCGCAGCAGGGATTTGGTGGGCTGGTGCCGTGGCTGGCGGAGCAGGAGGGCTGCCAGGCGCTCCCTCAGCTCAGGTTGCAGTTCTGCTTCCTCGGGCTGCCCGGAAAGCGCCTTGTCTGCAATAGGGATGGGGACAGTCCTGACTCCCTCTGTTGTCCTGCCCGGTGGGAGGCTGCCCAGGGAGTCCTGCCCGGGGGCTTTGCTGGAGCAGCAGACAGCCACCCCAGGTACCTGGCTATCATGCATCAGTGCTTTTATACAGGGACCTCCTGGTGGCCTGGTCCCTCTCTGGTGATCAGCCTGTCCCAGGAGGTGACCTTTGCATTCCCCACGTACCGATTATTTCCTTGAAACTGGGGGCATCCAGATCCAGGAGCATTGTCGCCTTCTGCAGGCATGTCCTCAGCTGGAAGAGGCTGTGCAGGGGGAGGGCTGGGACATGGGGTGCACTCCAGCGCTCCCCGCCATCCTCCACCTTCTCCTCAAACTTTATCCACCTGCCCGGGGAGATGTGCAGGGTCAGCAGCAGGGTAGTCCCATGCCAGGCAGTGGGAGCTAGAGCTTGGGTCCATCTCTGAGTGTGGCATGGGACTGCCAGCGGGGAGGGGGGAAGTTGGGGGCTCAGAGGGGGCTGCAGTAGGCTCAGGGAGCAGGGGCAGGTGGGCAGCCTCAGTGGTCACATCCCCATTCCTGCTGTCCACACCTCGCTCCGATCTCCTGATCAGGGGGATTTCACCACTTATGGGATCACAGAATGGTTTGGGTTGGAAGGGATGTTCACCAGACCATCCAGTCCAACCCTTCACCATGGGCAGGGACATCTTCCACTAGATCAGGTTGCTCAAAGCCCCGTCCAACCTGACCTTGAACCCTTCCAGGGATGGGGCAGCCACAACCTCTGTGAGCAACCTGTCCCAGTGCCTCACCATCCTCATCATAAAACATTTCTTCCTTTTGTCCAACCTAACCCTGCCCTCTTGCAGTTCAGAACTGTTGTCCCTTGTCCTGTGACGGCAGGCCCTGGTAAAAAGTCTCTCTCCATCTTTCTTATAAGCCCCCTTTAGGTATTGAAAGGCTGTAAGAAGGTCTTCCCAGAACCTTCTCTTCTCCAGGCTGAACAACCCCAACTCTCTCAGCCTCTCTCCATAGCAGAGCTGTTCCAGCCCTCGGACCATTTCGGTGGCCTCCTCTGGCCCCGCTCTCACAGATCCATGTCTGTCTTGTGCTGGGGACCCCAGAGCTGGAGGCAGTGCCCCAGGGGAGTCTCAGGAGAGCGGAGCAGAGGGGGACAATCCCCTCCGTTGCCCTGCTGGCCACGCTGCCTGTGATGCAGCCCAGGAGACGCTTGGCTTTCTGGGCTGCGAGCGCACATTGCCAGCTCGTGTCCCATCTGTCACCCACCAGTATCCCCAAGTCCTTCTCAGCAGGGCTGTTCTCAGTCCCTTCATCCCCCAGCCTGTATTGATACTGGAGGTTGCCCCCACCCAGCTGCAGGACCTTGCACCTGGCCTTGTTGAACCTCGTGAGGTTCACATGGGTCCATGTCCTCCAAGGTCCCTCTGGATGACATCCCTTCCCTCGGGCATGTCAACCACACCACTCAGCTTGGTGTCCACTGTAGATGTGCACTCAATCCCACTGTCTATGTCATTGATGAAGATATTACATAGTATTGATCCCAGTAGGGACCCTGGAGGGATGCCACTTGTTACTGACATCTGTCACCTACCAGTACCCCCAAGTCCTTCTCGGCAGGGCTGCTCCCAACCCACCCGTCCCCAGGCTGTGCTGGCACTGGGGGTTGCCATTGGCAGCGCATGCCAGAGTCAAAACAGAAGTGTCTTGAGCTGTTTGCCATGCTCAGGCCCTGCCAAATATTTTAATGCCGGGAGCAGACAGAGCTTCCCTTTGTCCCCATGGGTGGGCGCGCTGCTGCAGGGTGGCTCGGCGTGCTGCATGGGAAGAGCATGCCCCAGCATAGCAGGCTCCTGGTGATGAGCAGCCGTGCCAGGGAGAAGAGGGCTGGGTGCTGGGGAGAGCCGTCACAGCCACAGCCTGCTGGCTTTGCCCCTCCCAGACCCTCCGACCCTGGGGGCAGACCTATTGCTGCCCCCAGACCCCTGTGGCCCTGTGCCCCTGCCAAGCCGTGGAGGGGCGGCGTGGGGCGTGGGGACATCCCAGCCATGCTCCTGCCCCACACCAGCACCCAGCTGGCCCCAGCTCCTCTCCGTTGGGCCCCATCATCCCCAGACAAGCTTGCCCTGACTTACCCCCCAGTCGCCTGCGGGGCGAAAGCATCAAAGCACCATCCCAGCCCCAGCACAGCCACTGGAGCCTTGGTGAGGCCGCAAAGGCAGGAGAAGAAGCAAGGGTGCTGTGCCCGTGCAGGGTCACTGCTTGCGCCCTGCCTCACACTCTGCTCTCTCCCATGAAACAAGCCACCCTAAGCCAGGCAGAAGCACTGCAGGCACCGGCGGGGGCAGAGGGCAGCAAGCAGCCCTGCTTTGGGGCTGAGGTTGAGGAACCACCAGCCTTAGGAGATGCCGTGGGCTCCATCAGAGCTGGGCTTAGGCTTCCCAAAGTGTTGCCAGGCAGTTTGGCCATTGCAGGCGTGCCTACCTGGCCATCTCTCTCCACTCCATCCCTGCCGGGGTGCTGAGTAGCTGGTTGAGCTGGATGAAGAGCAGCGGGCAGGTGGCATCCCCCCATTCCTCCTGCTGCAGGGTGGCACCGGCTCGCTCGGCTGCTGGGGCCATGCTGGAGGGGAAGTTGCTGTGGCCGAAAGCCTGGTAGGGAGCTTCAGGGTTGCTCCCCTCCGGTCTGGGCTGTGAGAGAGCGTCTGCTGCCTGGAGAGCCATGCTGGCTTCCCCAGGCATGTGGGCTCGCATGGCCACAAGCACTGGCAGCCACAGGCGTGGGGTCCCCTCTGGAGCTGCTGGCACTCGCAGGTTCCCACTCATCCCACACCTTATAAAAGCTGTGAACCAGTTTAAACTGGCCACAAACCAATACACGGGAGCCAAGCCCAAAACAATGATCTCAAAGCAGCAGGGCCAGCCCTGTGGGTCCCAGCGTGGCCAGCTCCTGCTACCCACTGCTACTCTAGCTGCCCACCACAGACCAGGGGACCCCCCTGCCTCCTTCCAGTAAGCCGTGTGGACAAAGCTGCACCGGTGCTCTCAGGGGAGCACCGTGTCCCCAAGCCCTCCCGCACCCCACAGTGTTTTGGCGAGGGGGTGGCAAGGCCGACCCCAGACAGCCGGTGGCAGTGTTGGTGCCTGCACCAGTGTGCCTGTGCCCACTGCAGAAGGGGTGGCATGGCCTCGTGGCAGCTCTTCCTGAGAAAAGGGATGTGGGGACATGCTCTGGGGAAGGATGTGTCACCGCTGAGGAAATCCAGAGTGGGGCAAGAGGATGCTGCCAGCGGTGGGAGTCACGGCAAGGGCCAGGAGCGCATCAGGGCTGCAGCCATCCTGGTGCGCGGAGGGTGTCTACATGAGCTGCAGCAGGTGAGCGGATGTTGCAGCGTACGGAGGGAGGAAGGATGCGGGCACAGCCGCATCACCCTGCCAGGCTTGGGGAGATGGCACAACCAGCACAGTGCTGCCAGCGGAGAGCAGCGCCCCGTGCTTGCTCTGCCTGTGACGTGCCCACCGCTGCCATCACTGGGCCCGGCTCCCTTGGCTCCATGCAAACAAACAGCCGGGTTGTGTGCAGTGCAAACACGGCGGCAGGCAACACAAACACCCGGCCAGCACAGGTGGGTTTGTGCTGGAACCCGCTGGCCCCGGGCAGGATTCAGCCCCAGGAGCGGGCACAGGGCCAGGCACCACCGCAGCTGAAGTCACGTTTCAGCGGGGTGTGGGTGGGCACGCACCGGTCCCTGGGGTGCTGGTACTTGCCTCGCAGCGCATGGGCTGGGGGGGCACCCATCCTCATCAACCCCGCTATCCCAAAGTACAACCAAACCTCACCCGTGCCCATCCCTTGCCCCATAGCTGACTCCCAGGCCTCCTTCCAGCCCCACAACCAGCTTCACTCCAGCACCAGCAGCTGCCCAATGGGGCCTGCCTCATCCTGCCCCCCTTTAGTGCAGGCAGGAGGGTTGAAGGCAGCAGCCTGCGGCATGGTGGGGGCAAAGGTATGCCAGGGCACCCCGGGTGCCGAGGCATCCCCTGGCCATGCGGTACCAGGTTCGGCTTAGGCCACCCCTGGCTCCTTGGAGACCCCCAGCTCCTCCAGAAGAGGGGTGGGGTGGGGAGAGGATGGGGGGGGGGGGGGCCGGGAAGCAGTTGGGGCTGAGGTCAATGTGGAGATCCTGCTTCGCTGGGCTGTGATTCCAGGGGTGCACGTGGTGTGTGTGTGTGTGGATCACACAGCTTGTGGGGTTGCATGCATGGGGGGGTCACATGGCATGGGGGAGCACATGGTGGGGGGCTGACATGGCGTCGGGGGGGATCGCATGGCATGGCAGGGGGTCACACAGCAGGGGGGCAGGCAGTGGGTGGGGGTCAGATAGTGGGGGGGGGGGGCTATCTGGCCAGCTGTCCCTTGGTTCTGCCATGCCTGCCCTCCCCCAGCTTCAGGGCTGCCATGGGTTCCCCCACCCCAGTCCCCCTCACCCCAGTCCCCCTCACCCATGTGGAGGCCTGGAGACTTGGCGGTGGCCTTGGTGGGCTGCCCTGTGCCCCAGCCCTACCCTGCACCCCATCCTCCTGTCCCCACAGTGCTGTTATAGTGCTCCCCAGGGCCATCATCCTGGAGGAACAACGCTGCCCATGGGGCTAGATCCTGGCATCCGCCTCTTCCTCAGCCTTCGCACCCCCAGCCATGCTCCCCATGCCCCCCCAGCCACACTCCCTGTGCCTGACAGGCTGTTTGCTCTGCAATACCAGTGTGTGCCCAAGGCAGGTGCCGCTGTGTGTGGGGGGTGCCCTTGGCCAAGGTGGGGACCACGGGGAGACCCCCCCCAGGCAGCAGGACCCACGGATGAGGAGAGCCGGAGAGGCCCCGGGGCACCCAAACCTTCCTGGGGGTTCGCCCCCCCTCCGGTGGGGGCCACCCCAGCCTGGGATGGTGCATGGCTGGCAATGGGGTGCCAGCAGGGAGGCTGTGGATGGCTGCAGGAGGTGGGCAGGAGATGGCTGCAGAGGCTGTGGGAGGCAGAGCCAAGGGAGGCAGAGGCAGGCAGAGGGGAACAGGCAGCAGAAGGCAGGGAGGCAGAGGCAGGGAGACAGGCAGCAGGAAGCAGTGGGAGGCAGAGGCAGGGAGGCAGGCAGGATCGGCAGCCTAAAACCCCCCACCCTTGCCCACTGCCAGCCCTCTGTGCCAACAGCCTCCCTGGCAGCTGACGTGAGCCGGTGCCTCCCTCTCCCAAGGTGCCAGGTCAGCCAGCAAACGCTGCCCGCACATGCTGCCGGCGCACACCCGGCCTCGGGGACACGGCAGGGAACTGGCAGGGGGGAAAATCCTACCCCCATGGGACCTACTGGGGAGCCACTGTGCAGGGCTCCCCAGGGATGCAGCCCCTCGGCTGGGCCACCACTGACCCGCCTCAGTCTGCTGCCAAAGTCTTTTGGCTGCTGATGGCCAGAGGAGGCGGAAGGAAAAACATCCAGCAAACAATTGCAAAAGTCAAGTCTGAGCAAGAAGGGGGGGGGGGGGGGGGGGGTGTTGGGTTGCCAAATCCGGTGGTATTCCTTGGAGATGCTGACAACAATGGCAGGAATATTTAATCACACCTTGCTGAACCCAAACCGGCAGCGAGGCTGGGGGCTTGGGTCCTCGAGGAACTGGCAACCCCGCGGCCAACCTGAACGTGAGCTGGGACAAAACGCTGCACTTGCCTGGCACTGGGGTCAGCAGTGTTTTCTGGGCTGTCACCTGGGCTGAGGACGAGGCCAAACACAACAAGAGGTCACCAGCACAATGAGAGGGACAGAGAAGCGCTGGCACCCCCAAATGCAATGGCCACACGCTGGGATGGAGGAGACAAGGACAGCGGCTGACTAGGAGAGGATTGCGAGATGAAGCTGTGACCGAACCGCTCGGGCTGTCCGTTGGGGCATGAAGGTGGCCTCTTGGGCAAAAGGGGTCTCTGCCACCGTCTCGGTCTGCCACTGCCAGCCCTCTCCCATCGCCAGTGCAGGGTGGCACATGGCTGGAAGTGTGTCCCCTGTCGGGGTGCCACCCCATCAGCAAGGCCAGGAGGAGGTTTTAGCTCTGCACCGTGAGGTCCTGCCTCTTGCCCGATGCTCTTCTTGTGGGGTGCTCCTCCTAAACCCCCCCGGGCCGCCGCTGGCACTGCTCCCAGCAGCCGGTGGATGCCCTGTGGCGGCGTACCAGGGTGCCCACTGTGATCGCCCCTCTTCTTCCCTCGCCTGAGGCCAGTCAGTCAAGTTTCCCATCTACTGTCCCTGAGCCATCTCCTCGCCTCCCCAGCGTCAGCGCAGCCCTTAAGGGGTCATCAGCTCCCCCGGGCCCCCCGCCACGCAGCCCAGCGCCGGGTGCCCCGGGCTGCGGACAGGGGGGTGCTACCGGTGCGGCGGGGGCTGATGAGGCCAGGGGGTCCGTCCCCCCCCCCGGCCCCTGGCCCCCCCCGCCCCCGCGGCGGCCGGGGAAGCCCTTCCCGGGGGCGGGCCGGCCGGCCGGCCCCGCCCCGCCGCCTTCTACCCGCCGCGGGGCCGCGTCGCCCGGAGAGCGGTTGCCGGTGCGGGACCGAGCGGAGCGGAGCGGAGCGCGGCTCGGGCAGCGGCTGGGACGCGGGTGCCCGCGGGTCATGGACGGGCGGGCGGTGCTGATCCACGCGCTGCTGGCGGCGGGTACGGACACGCGTGGGGAGGGTCCCGGGCGCGGGCAGCGCGGGCTCAGCGCCGGCCACGCGTGGGGGCTCCCGGGCAAGGCGGGCGCGGCCCCCGGTCCCGGGTGGGAGGTCCCGGGCACGGGCGACGCGGCCCGGGGCACGGGGGCACGGGTGGGGGCGGACGGGGAAATCGGCCTCCGTCCCCGGCACGCGTGGGGGGTCCCGGGCACGCGTGGGGCGTCTCGGGCAGGGTCGGGCCGCCTCGCCTGACCGTGCCCCCTCCCCACAGTGTGCTCGGCGGCGGCGGGCGGGCTGGGCCGGGACGAGCTGCACAACGAGGTGCTGCACAAGGGCGGCGGCGGCGGAGGGGCGCCGGTCCCGGCCACGGCCGCGCTGCTCGGCGGCAGCCCGGAGAAGGAGGGCGGCGGAGCGGCCTCGGGGGACGACCTCAGCGAGCTGCCGAGAGGTACGGGCGGGCAGAGCCGCCGCCGGGGCGCTTGGGGCGGCTGCGGGTGCCGGGGCGGTCCGGCGGGGAGGGCTGGGGGCGGTTGGGCCCGGCGTGGCGGGGGAGGGGAGCGGAGGGACCGGGCCGGGCTCGGCTCGGCTCGGCTCAGCCCCGCGGCTGCCCCGGCAGCAGCTCCGGCTCCGCGTCGGAGGGAGCTGCGGGGGAGCCCCCGGGGCCGGCCCGCGGGGCAGCAGCGCGGAGCAGCCGGGCTCTGGCAGCCCGTCGCCTTGCGCCAGCGGCTGGCCGTGTCCCTGAAGTCCCTGGCTCGGGGGTCCGCAGGGCTCCCGGGCCCCCGACTCCTTGGGCAGCTGGAGGGCAGAGCCCTCTGGGGGCCGCGGCAGCCCCTGCCCGCAGGTGCGCGGCCCCGGCCGGTGGGCCCGTGCCGCCTTCCAGGCGGTGGCCGCCGGCGAGGGGATGGCCGTGACTCACCCGCCGCCTACACACGGCTGCTCCTCATACCTAGGCAGGGTTAGTCAGCCGGCGGTCCCCGCTACGGGGGCGTTGGGGACACTGCCGCTCTGTTAGGCTCGCTGGGCACTCGTGCTTGGCTCCTCTCCCCCGGCTCGGGACCCGAGAGTGTCCCGGGGACTCTCGTGGGGGTGGGACGGGGAGGCCCCAGGCAGGCTGAGGAAGGGTGACCTGTACCTGTGCCTTGCACGTGTGACGTGCTGAGATCAGGAGCAGCGCGCTCTGCCCCGTATGGTCCATACCCCCTTTTTTTTCCCCCTTGTTTTTCCTCGCTTTCCGGCTGTGCTATCAGACTGTGACAAAAAACCTGCAAAACCAGCCTGACCCCCTTGCATCCAAGGGGTCGTGGCCCCCGTGAAACACTGTTACCCTTCCTGCTGGGAGGGAGATGCTCCAGCCTGCTCCTCTGTGGACATCCCCCTGAGGAGGGGACTCGGTCCTAGAGCAAGTGATCTGGCAGGCGTGGGCTGACCCTTGTCTGCAGGACAGGCTGAGAGGATGGGGGATATTTGGTTACTGAGGCTGCAGCCTCTCGGAGCACTTTCTCGATGCCTCGAGCTGAGCGACGGTCAGAAAAATCTGTCTTTTGTGTTGAAGGCACCTTCCTCTGCGCCGCAGCACCCAGGGTGCCTGAGCTGGGGGTGAGCGGCAGCATCCCCCAGCCCACCAGGGCTGGACCAGTTTTCCTACCAGCAAGATCTTCCAAATCTTCTCTGGCTGTTCTAAGGGACAGAGCCCTGGGGAGGAGGGGTGGTAACAGTGGAGATGGCTTGGGGGGGTCAGCAGCACTGTGTGTCTGCTGGCTGCAGCCGGGAGATAACCCGCAGGGGATGGGACAGCCCCCGCTGCCAGCCCAGGGCAGAGCCCCAGACCTCACCCGGATCTGGGGGTTTCTCCAAGCCGCAGAGTTTCCTGGAGTATCAGTTTTCTCCAGGCGTATTGTGAAGGATGTTGAAATAGCGACATAACTCTGCTAGGTGTGCAGCCGGTGTGCCGCAGCACGAGAGGCGCCGGGTACATCAGGAAGTGGCTGAGAAGGAATTGGGCAGGTTACAACTCGCCAGGTTGGACTCAGCCGCCCTCTCATCCCCGACCAGCGTAGGGCTTAGTTCATATTTCCCCAGGCTTGCTGGAATTATTAAGCACCGTGGTTTTGAGGGGAGCTGAAAAGTCCCTCTTGGAGCAGTGAGCATTCTCCAGCATCTCAGCACCTTGCGAGATCAAGCTGGAGGCTGATTTTTTTTTTGGCATCTGCACATTAAAACTATTAAAACTATTCCAGTAATGTTGCTGGTTTCGGTCCCTGTCCAGGCAAGGAGCTCACTGCTCTGGTTCCCACTAACCCAGCAAGGAGCTGGCCTTGCACCAAAAGCCACTGGTCCCTGCACCACAATTAAAACATACCTTTGTAATTCATGGGAACGCTGCCCTTGCCATCTCTTTGGCTCTGCAAAACCAAAAATTAAGCCAGGCTTGTTCTCTTAATCCTGCTCCGGGTGTGCAAGGCATCATTGTACCCACAGGAAGGAGAGTCCCTCAGAGCCATGAATAGGGTCTTACAAAAGACCATGCTCATTAGGGAATAGAAGCCTGATAAAGGGGCAATTAGCAATTTTCTGTGTTCAGTGGAAACTGGTACATATAATAGCAACATTTGAGATGCGTAAAGCTCTGTTTCCCCCCACACACACCCTGATCCTTCTCTTTCCTTGAGAATTGTTCTTATGAATTGGAAAGGATGTGATATTTGTGAGAAGCTGGGGAAAAAAAAAAAAAAAAAAAAAAGGAAAAAAACCCCTCTGCTCGGGGGCAGATTGCTGCACAAAAGGCTGCGGAGTGCCAGGGCTGAGCTGGCTGCAGCAGCCTGGGGTTTGCAGCTCTGCCTTCTCTTTGGCTGATGCATGGAGGTGATCTGACTGCTGTTTTCTCCTTCCCAAATTGTTTTCCAGTTGCTTTCCTGTCAAAGCCTCAAGGCCTGGTTACTCCCAAGAAAAAAGGGAACGGGAATAAAAGAAGAAAAGGCAAAGGCCTGGGGAAGAAGAGAGACCCGTGCCTGCGGAAGTACAAGGATTTCTGTATTCACGGCGAATGCAAATACATCCGAGAGCTGGGAGCTCCCTCCTGCATGTGAGTTGCTGGCGTGTGCCTGTGCCCGGGGGAGCCTTAGTCACGGTTCCTTCAATTCTCCAGGCCGGGCAGAGGAAGAGCGGAGGAGATATTTTTAGTGCATGTTCCCTGTCTGTGTGGGGACAACTCTGACTTGACCTCTTCCTTGTGCTGTTTGAGCAATGTCCATCCCCCACCAAAATCCACCATGGATTTAGACCCAGCATCCCCTGCCAGCGCGGTGAGCTCTGGCTGATCTGCTGTGCGGAGACCTGCAGCACTGGGGTTCGGAAGACGGTGAGCAGGAGCTCGGGTCTTGCAGCCAAGATCTTCTGCAGGGCTGGTTTGCGAGACCCCATCCTGACTCTGTAACCTTGCGTCCCCCTGTCCCTCACTGCTGCCAGCCTTGGCTGAGAGCTTGGGGTTCCCGCAGCTGTCGGGATGTATTGGTGCAGGCAGGAGGAGCATCTCTGCTGTGGCACCAGCAAGGCAGATTAGAGGTAGTGCCTTTGGGGACAGCCTGCCAAAGCCATGCCCAAGCTGTCCTTTGGTCCAGATGAAAGACAGGGCTATGTACCCCTGCTCTCCCACTCCTCTGGGATGCAGGTAGAGAGCAGAGACTAGATGAGGCAAGTGGAGGAGAAAGCGTTTTCCTGCTACTGGGGCACCTGGATCCAGCACTGCTACTGTGGTAAATACCCAGGGGTGCATATTTGATCCCCGCTGACGTGGGCAGGAGTTGAGCTGGCAGATATATAAGAGGCTTTGTTTTTTGCTATCAATCCTCTGAGCCACCCAGCCCTGCGCCTGGAGCCTGGGGAAGATAATAGCTCCCCGGCTTATGGTGCCCACAAGATCTCGCGCCCTGCAATCTGCAGGGATCAGGCTCCACATAGCTCCTTGAACCGCTTAGTTTCTCTCTGCCTGGAAGCTGTCATGAAGTTGGGCCCTGCACAGGGGGCTCGGGACTGCCAGCAAGAGGAGATCTCTGCTGGCTCAGCTTGGGCTGGTGACCCAGCGTGATGTGGGGTGCAGCAGCCCCTGCCTGGGACTGGGACAGCCAGGTGGCCCCTGCCCAGCCTCCTGCCCTTCCCAGATCCCTGGGTCTGGGAGAGGACCTGGGACATGGGCAAGCAGGAGGGGTCCAGGGGCCGGCTTGGGCTCTCCAGCCTGCTGGCATATCCCTGGGTGACATCTCTCTGGAGCCATCATGGCTTTTAGGAACAGCGACCAACTGTCCCTGTCCCCTCTGATAATGAGGCCTCGTGTTGGCTGGTGTCACTCGGTTGTGGCTGCTCTTGGTGGCTGGCTACCCGTGTCGCAGGGTCTCCTGGATTGTGGCTTCCTTGGGCTGGTCCCCGGGGTGTGGGTGGGGTGAGGATGCTGCCAGGCTGGGTCCTGCACCTCTGCCTTGTGCCCAGCTTTGCTGCCGTGGCTGTGAGGTCACGCTGGCACGTGGTGGTGTTGTGAGCTGGGCAGGAGGGCTGGGCTGAGACCCCGTCTTGGAGATAAGCTTGAGGGTCAGTGGCACTAGATATGGAGAGATATAAATATCTGGTTGCATCAGTGCGCTTTGACTCACGGGGAGGGTTGGCAGCCTTGCAGCTCTGCTGGAGAGCGTTATTTCTGTTATGTGAGTAACCTCCTGAGTCTGCAGGGAACTGGCACCTCTCTGGCTGGCAGGGTGTGCAGGGACATCCTGCTCCGAGGGAAGTGCTGAGCTCCGGTCCAGCTGCCTCTCTGCTCCCTTGCATGGGTCTTCCCACTTCCAGAGGTGGCCTGGGCAGCCTGGCTCTGCCTGGGGACAATTGGGAAAAGCACAGACCCTGGTGCCTTCTACTGGGGGAAGCTCAACCTTTCTAGGAGTCTTCACTTGGTGCTTAGGGCAGAAGAAACTTAATTTACCAGTATCAGGGAAGTGATGGTGACACCAGACCCTCCAGGTCAGGGGAGGGGGACCAAGGGGAGTGGGCAGGGTGCTGGCTAAGGCTGAGCAAAGAGGCAGCTCCTTTCCATGTGGTTGTGAGGGACCCAATGACCTTCCGCACTTGGTCACCACCAACATTTAAGACTTTTTTTCTTCTCGTCCAGATGCCAGCCAGGATATCATGGAGAGAGATGCCACGGCCTCTCGCTGCCTGTGGAGCACCCCCCCAGCACATACGACCACACCACGGCACTGGCCGTCGTTGCTGTCGTCCTGTCCTCCCTGTGTCTTGTCATCATTGCAGCCCTGCTGATGCTCAGGTGAGTGGGATGGGGCTGAGCCATCGGATCCGCATACCCAGAAAGACCACAGGGGAGGGTGGCAAGGGCTTCTCCATGCTCTGAGCATCTCTGCTTGGCTTCACAGGTGTCACAAGAGGGGTGTCTACGATGTAGAAAACGAAGAGAAAATCAAGCTGGGCATCACTGTGAATCACTGAGGATGCCGGGTGCTGGCGAGGTGAGCCCCTGGGCGGGCATGGGGCAGCAGTGGGCCTGGTGGGCGTCTGGGGGCTCTGCTTGTTCACGCTGGCTGGGACCATTACGTGGACCCTGTGCCAGAGCCAGGCAGGAGCTGAAGACAGTTTGAGCCTGGAGAAGCAGCTCACTGGATTTGGCCCAAGAGCCTGGGCTGCCCCATGGGGCTCCAAGCCCTCTTTGTGCCCCTTCCTGCTCAAGACCCTGTCCATTGACAACCCCAACCACCACCACCTCCTCCTTTCTAACCTTAAGTCCCTGCTTTGCCCTGTCGCAGTGGGGAAGCTGCTTCTGTGTCGTCTCCCCCCCCTTGTTCTGCTCCCTCTCTGACCCTCTGAGTCACTTCCCCTCCTTAGATATTGCCTCTATTTATATACATATCAAAAAAAACCCCTTCCTTTTCACTCCCACTCTGCTTATTACTTGCATCAGTGTAAAGCCTTGCAGTTGGGCATGCAGGGATCTTGCTGCCGGCCCCATGCGATGTAACTCTGGCTGGGTGGTGGGGTGTGCTCTGCCCCAGGGGTGGCCACGTGTCTGTGGCCGGGTGCTGGAAAGCTTGCAGACTTCCTCTGGTCTGGTCCAAACCCTGACGTTGGATGTGCCCATACATATTACAGCTACTTCTTTTTTTTAAAAAAAGAAAAGTTTTGTTCTTTGTGAGGATGAAGTAATGCCTTCAAAGAATTTCTGTAACGTTGGTAATAATTTTGGGGGTGGGATTTTTAGCTGTTTATAGGAGTTGAATTTTGGGGAAGGGGATTCAGCACAAGGTTTTCATCACTGTCCCCTCTGCCCTGGGGATTATTGGGGTGGATGTGTCCAGGGGGAAAAGTGCTGTGGTCCCTGGAGCATGGTGGACATGGGGTGGGATGCTTAGCCACTGCTCCCCCAGCATCCTAGCTCCCAACCTTCTGGGTCCAGCCCTGCAAGGCGGCGAGTGGCTCCTGCTGCTGGGCCTTCGGTGGCCATGAGGGCTCTCCTGGCAGGCTGGGTGGGATGGGCACCTTGGCCCTGCTGTGCAGGAACCGCTCCATGGGCAGAACGACCCAGGGCCATATTGTGAGCTCTCCTGCTGCTGTCTTGCAGGGGTCGGCACTAAAGCACTTCTACCTCCTGGAAGAGGCGAAAGCCGTGGAGCCAGCGCCGTCCCTGGGAGCCCACAGCATGGTGGGAACTTGCTGGAGCAGCAGAACAGCACCCGCTTCGGGGCTGGTTGGGCAGCAGTGTCACTGCAGGGAGCTTTGTGGCCATCTCCAGGATGGAGGGGGCTCAGGAGAGGCCCTCGCTGACCAGGTGGCTGTGTGGAGGCAGGAGGGACTGGCCAGCCAGCGGCAGAGGGACTCTCCAGCAGCTCTCCGTCCACTGCGGTGCATGCCAAGGAACAAACTGTGAAAGGCGAGGAGACCGGGCTTGGGGCTTTCTAGGTGCAGGAGGGGTGGGAGGGTAACAGCTATTTAACAAGATATTTTTCATTTTAAATTATATATTTATTTTAGATAAACTGTACATAGTATTTATATTTATTGTAGGTCTGGCCCTGCATCCTTCATGTAGATCAAGATGACAGGGTCAGACCTCCCTTATTTTTTAAGTGCAATGTAATATTCTAATAAATAACACTTTGTTACAAACACTTGCATTGTTAATTTAATGACGGAGGTGGAAAGGAGTCAGACCTCTGAAGGCTGCACATAGCAACATGCCCTTGCTAGTGGGGCATTGCAAACAGTGGCAGAGATCCTGAGTGCATGGTGGGGGTTGCTGGATCAGCTTGTGCCATCCTTGGGATGTGGCAGAGCAGCGTGGTGCAAGGGGCTGGTGGCAGGATCTGTCCTGCAGGAGCCTGCAGCCAGGCCAGCCCCATCTGTGTTTCTTTGGAGATCTGCATCTTTGCCAGCTGATGCCCTGGGAGGGATGGGATGTTTGGGTGTCTGCTCATCAAGCAAAGCTGCCTCTGGTATGGGTGAAGCCACTCTGGCCACTGATCAATTGAAATGGGACTGATTCCTGGTTTTAAGCCAGCATTTGGCTAAAAAATCAAGAGGTGGACTCACACCTCCCTTGCAGGGGATCCCAGCAGTTCCTGGGGTGGCTGCAGGCTCCTGGGGCTGGGGTCATTCCAGCGAGCTTCATTTCAGATGGTAGTTCAGGACTGATTCCTGACTTTGCAGTAAAAATAACCCCCAAACCACTTCTTTCCTCTTCCCTGATCTTCGCCACGGGGAGCTGAGATCAGGGTGAGATGCTGGCTCTAGTAGAGAGCCTTGAAGCAGAAAGGGCTTCCCCCCTGCAGGAAAGCTGCTTTCCTCCAGCCCTTTTCCCTTGAGCAGATGTCAAACTTCAATTTTCAAAGGGGAGTGCTAAGCTACTGCTTTCCACTCCTGCTCCTACAATGTGTGCTAAAGCTGGGCAGCAAGCAGTCTGCAGAGCTTTTTGGCCTAATTTAGCCAAAACTTAGCTCTGGTAAAGTAGGAAATAAGCTTTATGCTCACTGGGGGAGGGGTTGCTTCGGAAGTGAGTGTGTAGGTTTATCCCCCTTGTGCAGCCACTAAGTGTTGTGGTAGCAAAACCTGGGGTGTGGGAAGGGGGGAATGCAGCAATACTTTGGCTTTCCAGCGTTTCCTGAGATAGAAGAGCTAAAGTACATGGCTACAGGAGATGGGAAGTGGGTGGGTGACAACAGGCACCCTCATGTATTATCACCTGGAGAGTAAGAGCCCCAGCAGCTGCAGTGGCTTGAGTCCCAGAGCCAGGGAAACAAGTTACTGGCTCTGCTTTGTGCAACCCGAACCTTAATGCTGTGGGAGTGCCAGTTTAATCAGACTCCAAACTTTGGCCTTTTTCAATGTCTATTAAGCAAATAATGCCTCCAGCTGCTGTGCAGGAGCCCTTCTGCTCCGGGTCACCTGGCTGTGTCCCTGCCTTGCTGTGCTGCTGCTGCTCCCCTTCCCAGAGCCCCTCTCCCTGCTTCAACCCTGCCACCTTTCTGCCTTTTCTGGTGGGCAGCTCCACATGCCTGGGGCTCCATGCCACCCTGGCAGGCACTGGGAATAGCTCTGCTGGAAGGCTTTTCTGCAGACAGCTGGAGCTTCTGCCCGGAGCCCAGCTGCCCTCTGCCCTCCTCCTTCCCTGCAAGGATGTGTTCTGGTCCACTTTGTTCCTCTGCAGCCAGCAGTGCAGGCTGGGCTGCCTGCAGGGCAATTTAACAGGCTAGGAGATCGGAAACATACTTTGGAGATGTAGGGAGTGGGAAGCTGGCTGGATCTGTGGGCTGGCTCCCTCTGCCCCGCAGGGCTGGGAAAGGCTGACAGATGCTCTTTTCCTGGCTAAGGCAGGCAGGAAGCCCCCAGATGGCCACCCCCATCCGGCTGCACTTGTGGCCACAAAACAGGAGGTGCCCCAGAGCCTAGCTGGGGCATATGGGGCTCTGCCCTGCCCAGGATGCCCACATACTGCAGGGGGAGGCTGGGGTGCTCACCTGTCGGTCCCTGCAGGAACGGCGTGCCAGGAAAGCAGTCTCCACCTGGACAGGAGTGGGCTGCCGCAGCAGCCGGCCAAGCAGGGGTCCTGGGGAAGGCAAGCGGTGGCCTCCAGCAGCCCCAGCCCAGCAGCCTGGCCTTTCACCCCCGCTCCAGGCACAGACCCAGGAGCACAAACACGTCACCAGCTGCAGCGTTTCCTGACCGCCACGGTGCCGAGCCCGCTTGCTGCCTGTCTGTCCCTGGTTGTTAACACCCGTTACTGCTTTCTGGTCTGTCCCTGGTGCTCCCGCTCTGGGGACCCTGGTACACTCTCCCGGGGCCGGCTGGGCCCCCGTGTCGGTGCTGGTGGGTGGCAGGGAGGTGGCCGGGGTGGCTGCTGGACTCCCAAGCCCTGGCAGGGCTCCGCCAGCTTGGCCGGGGGGGGGCCGGGCTGTGGCAGCCATCGCGAGGAGCGGGCAGCGGAGCGGGCGCGTCCCCCCCGCCACGGCCGGGTACCGCCGGGCTCCGGGGGCACCTCCGGGCTGCCCCGGGGAACTAAGCAGCCCCCGGGCCCACAGGGCACGGCCAGGCCCGCTGGGCTCTCCCCTGGTTTCGCCCTCGGCGCCGTCCCCCGAACAGGGGCCGCGTCCGGCCCCCCAGCGCGGCCCCCGCCTCCTGCTGAGGCGGCCGGGCCAGGGACCCCCACGCGGGACCGGCCCGAGGCGGAGGCCTCATACCCCACACCCCAACCAGGTGCCCCCGCCCCATGAGGGGACCCCCAGCCCAGCCGGACGTCCCCACCGTGCGAGCAGACCCCGGGGCACGGCCACGGCCCCGCCGGGCCCCCCCGAACCCACGGCGCCGCACGCCGCACTGAAGGGACCCGCACCCCTCCCCCGCGCATGCGCAGCAGGACGCCGTGCCGGCGCTCCCCCACCGCGCAGGCGCCCTGTGGAGACAAGATGGCGGCGCCCGTAGACCTGGAGCTGAAGAAGGTACAAGCCCCTCCGCGGCGGGTAGCGTGTGTGTCTCCCCCCTCTTCCTCCGTGTCCCGGGCGGCGCCTGCCCGGTCCCCTCCTACCCTGCAGGCCGGGGCCGGTTCGGCCCCCACCGCCTGGCCTCAGCGGCGCGGGGCCGGCGGGACGCGGCCTGTCAGGGCCGCCCCTCATAGCCACTGCTCTCCCCCCCCCCCCCCCCCCCCCCCAGGCCTTCACCGAGCTGCAGGCCAAGGTGATAGACACACAGCAGAAGGTGAAGCTGGCCGACATCCAGATCGAGCAGCTGAGCAAGACGAAGAAGCACGCCCACCTCACCGACACGGAGGTCATGATGCTGGTAGATGAGACCCGCATGTACGAGGGCGTGGGGAGGATGTGAGTACTGGCCCGGCCTGTGGTGGATGGCGGGGGCTTCCTTGCTGTGCCGAGAGTGGCTGGCTGGCTGGCTCTCTGCCTGGGCATCCCTGGTTTCTGTAGCCGAGTGGGGTAGTGATTGCGGCCCCGTGCACCGGGAGACCCCCTAGCCTTCCTGTGTAAGAGGCATTTAGGCTGCTGCCCTGGCCAGGAGGCTCTTCCCTTTACAAAGAACATGCCAGCTTTCTCTCAGCATGTTCATTTGTTTCAGTTTTGTCATTGTCTTTCATTTTTAATTCCAGCCATCTGCCTGGGAATGCAGTGAGACTTACTGGGTTTTATCTCTTGGGATTAGCTGCCGGCTGCCTTGAAGAAGGCCTGTTATAAATGTTATTGGCTTTGTCTGGTTTTGCTTGCTGGCTCTGCTCCTGGCTGCGATGGTCTCATCTGACATCTCTGTGAAGTTTGTAATCTAGACTAGCAGAGTGGCACTGTAACGACAAACAGCATTTGTGAGAAGGCCCTCACAAATCTGTCCAGCTTCAGTCATTTCCACTGTAGTTGATATCAGGCTCCTTGAAAAACCACAGTGCACAGTTCATCTGCTCAGGGCTTTGCTTGCACAAATGTTCTACAGAAATGCACTTTGCAGTAGCATGCCAGGGAATGGATCTAACGGGTGTTGCCCAGATTTTTTTAAACCCTTGGAAGTGAGCGTAAAGCTCATATGGGTAGTCGCAGTGCACTCATAAAGATGTGTTTCCATGTGTTGGATGGCTGTCAGAAGAAACACCTTAAACCATAAGTACGTGTTTTGATTAACTTCCACAGCACACTTCTATTTGACTTCAGCAGCCTCTAGAAGACCATACAAAGTGGTTTCAGATCCGAAACACGTGCTTAGTTCATAAATTTCACACTAGACTTCGGTGTTTCTGTTTTGAGAGTACTGTGATTTTTCTCTTGTGTCTCTTGCGAGTTGGGTAACAGTGATGACTCTGCTCAGCTTGGGATGTGGTTTTGCGAAACACTGAATCTGCTCTGACTACTGCCAAAAGGGGTGATTGTATCGACCTCTTCCCCACCCTGTGTTTACCCCACCTTCTTTGTGTCAAAGTGGATGATCACAGGGCCAAGTGGTGAGCCAGGTCAGACTACAAGTGCCCTGACCATGCAATCTCCAGATCAAGTTGTAGGAAGGTGACAGGATTGGGAAGCCCGGAATGGTGTGTATTTTGCCCTTTGCTGCGAGTTTTCAGGTGAAGTTGTACCCAGGCTAATGGAGGTGTTCAGTGTGACAGACTCCTCTTCTTCGCTCCCAGTAAATAAACTTCTTCATATAGGTGAATTAAATGTTGGGTTTGTGTGGGGGTGCTAGTGACTGGTACCTTAAAAGGAGATAGGTTTTGTTCCCTTGCAAGAGGTGACTGATTTGACCTGGGCAGGCTGTAGGCGTAGCAAACACTTGTGTTTAGAGTAGTCATGAGACGAGTCATAAGGGTTTTTTCTGTTTGATTTTTGTCACAGAGCAGACAGATGAAGAGTAGAAGAGAATTCTGGAGTCAACAATTTTTTTTAAAGTTTTTTTAAAATCCAAAAGTACAGAATACTTCTCCTATATGGAGAATTCCCTCAGGACACTTTAAAAATATGAGTGTATTGATTTTTATCATAAAGTAATCCTGCTTGTGAATCAGATGTAGGTAGCAGATGGTGTTTCGGCGCTGGCTGAAGTACATTTTCCTGCATTCTGCTTCTGCCTCCCACTTAGGAGTAAGAGATGCTTATCTTCTTTGTGTCCTAAACCATTTACACTTTCTCTGTGTGTGCAGCTGTGGGAGTGGCAGTCTTCTGGGGAGTCTTCTTTTGCTTACCTTTCCATGACCAGACAGGGTGGCTTAGGCATGGCGGGCAGCATTTGCTCCTCAGGGGTGGCAGAGGCGCCATCAGAAAAATATTTGCATTATGATAGTTATTTAAAAGCTGAACTTTTCATGGGCTTTGTTGTACTAGTTGCTATGCAAATATAGATTAAGAGAGTGCTCTTCTTCTGAATACTACTCATTCACTCATGTTTTTTCTAATTTTTTAATTTTTTTTTTTTTTAATTCCTGCCTTAGCTTGATATGGTATTTCTGTGAGCTCTGCCTGTTCTGGCCATGGGGCTGAAGACTGCCTTGCCAGTTGGCAGTAATGCTCTGGTGTGATCTGTGTCTCTCCCTAGTGTGGAGATAGTGCATCAAAGACATGAGGGTCTTCCTGGAGCCCACTCCAACCCCTAGTAGAGAATTTATTGCTGAAATCTGGGCTTTTAGCAAAGCAGGCTAAAGCAGCCCTTGAGAAGGAGTTAAAATCCAAGGGCAGTCTGGCATCTTGTGTTCCACTGCAGACCAAAGAAGGTGGTCATTATGGTTCTTCTGGACATGTAAGCCATGTTCTGTGAAGTGGAATTGCAGATTTTTTAATTTGTTGGCTTCATTGGCTTGCACAGATGTGGGAGTTCAGCCACCAAAGGGTTATTTATGATGTCTCAATTTCTTTTGCATAGTCTAGCATGCAAATGTTAGAGCTCTAGTGGGTTTCAGTTATCCAGAAAGGGTGGATATCTGCATCAGTGTTAACTCTGGTTATCGGTGCTCTTCTGACAGCTTGCTTGAATAGCTAAGTTCTTTGAAGTAAGTTTTGTGCTTCTATTCCCGTGCTCAACTACTTTTTTTTTTTTTTTCCTTCTTTAATCCATTTAAGCTGCTACTTAGAGTCTGGCTTCTAATAGAGTTTCTCTTTTTTTCTCTAGCTTTGGTGGTTTGGGGTGTGTGCAGGGGGCTAGTACGTATGCTTCTGTAGGATAAGATACTCCAGGTCTTCGTGGAATTTGAGGGCTTGAGGAACTGTGGTGATGTGCTGCATCCTGGGAGGAAGTCTGCCTAGTTTGGTACTTGCTTCTGCACTACTTGGAAAGCAGTTGGGCAGTTTGTGTTCTTTCGTGTTCTCTGAACCCCTATCTTGAGCCTCCTTCCTTTCCGAGAGGCTTTCCCTGCACTGCTGGTGAATGTGAAAGTCCCATTTGTCGTTTCTCAACTTGGTTGTTTTAGGGTTTTTTTTTTTGTTGTGGTTTTTTTTTTTTAATTGTAGTCTGTATAGCATGCAGAGGCCTTACTGGCCTCCATGTGTGGAGCTCAATTTACTTTTGCTGTAGCTATTTTTGGTTTGACACAAGAAATGTCAGTGCCACATAGTATGAGATGATGAATTGCTGTGTACTGTACATATCCATGAGGCTGGGATATCATCTGAGTGGTGGCATCTTGCCAAATACATTTCAATTCTGTTACTTCATACTCTTTTGAAAGGCCTGTTACGTAGCCTGAGACAACTACCACTATCCTGGACTTCTTCTTAAGCTATTTGTGAACTGATACCATCATATTGCTTTGAGAGCTATGCTGAAAGTTTAAGCTTCAGAATTCTGTCTGAATATTTCAGAACTTTCCCTTTACATTCTTTTAACCCATAACCTGGACAAGATTCTTATTTACAGAAGAAAAAATGTCCAGCACTTGTGCTAGGCACAGTGGGGAGAGCACTGCAGTTTTTCATGCCATGCCAAAGTAGATAGTCAGTTTTGGGTTGATATTGCTTTATCATCAGTTTACTTCTACAACAAATGGAAGAACACATACGAAAATAAAATATAAGAACGTAAAAATCAAGTAAATACCGTAGCACAACTTTATGATCAAGGTTTTCTGCAAGTATGGTATATTATTACAGCTGTCCCTATAAAATGACTTTGTGCGAGTATAGTACTTTATGAGGACAGCTGTAATAATACGATTTTGACTTTTTTTTTAGCGGTTCAGATTTTTAGTGGCTGAACTATATACAAGTGAAACCTGAAAGAGGATTAAATGTTCTTGATCGTTCCTGGAATTTAAATGTATTCCTGCTTTTACTGTGTTTCTTGGTTTTGTTTGAAAGTGAGACATCACAGATCATTGTAAGCTCTTTCCTGAACCCCTGAAGACAGCAATCGCTACCACTTTTTGTGTGTGTTTGAGATTGGTGTTCAATTCTACCAGCACACATCACTGCAGAATATGGTAGCTGTACTGTGCTTCCTGCTCACATTTCAAAAAACTCACAAAGAACTGAAGGACATGCAAGGCTTAGTCTTTATGGTTCAGTTACTAACTATAGGCTGGTCTGTGAAATCTGAGTGGCTTCTCTATCACCCATCTCCTTGGGTAAGGCTTTGTGCGGAGTTCAGCACTGAAGCCCAGCTGCTAAGAAGCTGACAGGTGCTGCAATACTTAAATGCATCCCAGGGACAAGCATGTTGCTATCAGCCTCTGGTCAATATGTGGTGTATAAACTTGAAGCTCCTCTGTCTAGCTATTGAAAAAGGGAAGATTTTATTTTCAATCAGGCACTGAATTGTGATGAAACCAAAATTTATGTCCAGCTGCTTGCTACTTGACCACTGTTTATGCTGTATGTTGAACAAGACAAGGTTGTTGGGAGATGGTGCGTCAGGAATCAAAGCTACGTGGTGTGACACATGTGCATAAGCCATAAGGTTTTCCATCACCCAGTTGGTTTTTATTTCAGGTTTTTCTCGATTTTGAACTACTCACTTTTGTTGCAGCCTGAACAATGTTCTTCACAGTGTTATGTGTGAGTGGGCCTCTAAAAGCTTGCAAGATCTTTTCAGAGCTGTTACAGAAAGCAAAAATCAAAATTATGCACTTGGGGGTAGTGCAGTAGTAGTCTGTACAGGTGCTTTTGACTTGAGCAGGGAAGTAAGGGGCAGCAGTTTGTTGTCATCCTCTTCCTGGCACCGCTGGTCAGTGGGCTTCGTGATTAGCTGCTGACAATAGTGGGATACTGGGAGTCTGGACTCCTGGATTCTGTTCCAGATCAGAAAGGGAGCTTGTTCTCTTGGGCACAGGCTCCTTTTCCAATGACATCTTCTGATTCCTCAAACACACTCCCCCCTGCCCTTCCCCCACTTAGTTCTTGATCTTATTCCTGCTGCCCTGGGCTGCTCATTTGTAATCTCCTGGGTGTCTTGGTCCAGTTATAGCTCTCCTGCCCTGCTGCTCTACATAATTTCTCCATGCAATACTGAAACTTCAGAGAAGAGATTTCCATGGCTTGCATGCAAGATGTGTATCTGCCCTGTTCTAGGAAACAGCTGCATTTCTTTAAAAAATCAGCTTTAGACAGAGAACTGGTGTAGAATGGATGCATCTGATAAGTCAATTTTTGTCAAATGTATAAGCAGTAGAAAAAAGGGTCTTACAGTAAAAATAATAGCTAATTAAAAAAACCAGGTGTTTAATTTAGCCCTACTTGAAATAAACCTGTTAGTTATAGTCCCCCCACCTACTCCATGTGCATTGTGATAGAAGATTAGTGATACAGCTTTTACTTGATGCTTGTCTCCCTTGCCTGGAGATATTAACTCTTTAGGAACATTTTTCTGTTGGGACTAGGAATATGACATTCAAACAAATCTGTTCCATTTGTCTTTTCTTTATCGCTAACTTTTTCCCTGCCTGTTGTCTAGACAACACAGAGGAAGGAGCTACCTGAGTAAACATAAAGGAGATGAAATCTAAACTGAGAAGATAAGGGTCAGAACAGAGACAAGCTACTTGTGCAGACTGCCATTGTTGCTAGAAGAAGCAGTTTGATCTGCTGTGATCCAGAGGCAACCTGCTGTCATATAAGTGCCAGAGCCTTCAAGTCTTGCACTTGCAGGGCAGCAGTTTGGAGGTCAGACTGTTGTGGGGAGTGAGGGCCATAGTAAGGCACCTTTGTTTTGTCCCTACCTCCAGCAGGAGGAAATCTGGAGTCTCTTGCAAGTGCAACCAATCTGTTGCTTCAGTGGTGCGGAGTTCTCTTTGGATACCTGCTAGACAAGTATAAAATGTTTTGGGGAGCTTGAACTGCTCCTGCTCTTGTGGCTTGCTGTGCCAAATGACTTTGCAAAAAAAAATTATGGAACATGACTGTCTTATTTCTGAAGTTCTCCAAGCACTTAAAATGTCACTCTGATATTCTGAAACAGCAAGGAACTTCCATTTATTTTAATATTGAGGGGATTTAAAGTACTGTATTTTGAGTCTTTTCTGCCATTTCCTAAACGAAATCTTGGAATCAAGGGTTAGAGTTCCTGGGAAAATGCTGAGTGCTAGAGCACTTTTAGCATATAGGGCTGTTTCTCTGGTTTAGTGTGGGCACTTAAATTTGGCTTTCCTGTGGCAGAGGAGAATGGCCAAATCACTGGACCAAAGTAGTACTGGGAGAATCCCTTTCGTATCCCTGTCTTGCTTGGGGATGCCCTTCCAGGTGTGGTATCAATGGATACCTAGCCAGAGGGGCAGGGTGTGACAAGGTACCCAACACTTGGGGCCCACAGCTGTCGGGTAGACATGCCCAGAGTCAGGCTCTGGTCTTATATGCGTATGTCAACATAATATATAAATTCTACTTGGAACAGCCTTCATACAAATGAAAAATCTAGGTCTGAGCATCCTCTGACCTAGCTGCCTCTTCAAAGCCTGAAAGGAGGAGGGTTTAATTCATGACCTCTACGTTAAAACACTGAAGTAAAATATGAAGAAACTAATCCTGTGGGATGAGATCACTATTTTACACAAGTTTAATACAGAGACGCAAGAACCAAAGTACTGAACTCAGGAATGCTACAACTGCTGTCTTGAATTTTTATTTTTGTTTTCTTCAAAACTATTTGCTGAACTAACAGAATGTTTCAGCCAGTTAAAAAAAAATAATTAAAAAAAATCAGGCTTTCTGAGAAGAAACGATTTTCCAAAGCAACATCCAGCCTTTTTGGTCCACAAATGCTGATTCTAAAAAGTTTATTCTTACTGATTAGGAAACAACAGTGTGATTGTTTTAGTGCTAGCAAATTTAACTCTAGCATCCAGAAATATCTCTGTATTGGTGTTATGCTTGAATTCTTTTGACTCGGTTGTCTTTACATCCACTTCTGTGATGTTTGCTGTATTGCTTTCTTTGATGCTTTGTTGTAGCAGGATTTGCGATGTGCAGAAGCCAAGGCTGTGCTATTTAACAACCACAAGCCGATAGTTGGGTCTTCCTCTTCACTTAGCATTTCAAAGGTTTCTTCCTGGGCAAGGCGCAAAGCTGGTTTTTTGGTTTTTTTTTTTTTTCTCCTTGCAACCGTGGATGTGGATGGATTTGCTTTCCAAAAGAGATGTAGCCTGGTTTTTCTAGTTTTCCTGTGTACATTCTTGGTGAAGGGCTGCTCCTGAGAAGGGTAAATGTAAGTTTGCCTGTCAGAGTATAACAGTATCTCCGTGTTACTTCATTTACTACTGCAAAGTTCACCTTTCTGATCACAGAAGATTTACCAATAGAAAAAAACCTTTTTTTAAACAGAAATTTCTTTAGGATTAGTTGACCAGGATGTTCACAGAAACGTTTGCTTGTTTGTGTTTTCCTAGATGTGTGTTTATTTGATGTTGTGGGGGTTTTTTTGGTGTTTGTTTGGTTGTTTGGTTTTTTTTTTAATTTAATGTTCTTCCTTAGGAATTTGTGGGGAATTCTTAAAAATATAGGAGACTTTAGAAATGGATTTTGACTTCCCATTATTGGAAAAATTGTTTCTGTTTTCTGCTGCTTGCAACTTTCAAATATGGTACAACGTAGACTGCAGAATATCTATTTGAAGTGCATCTGCTTGTAGGCCGTCATGTGGGTTTCCTTTGTTTAAACAAGCTACAGGTCATCATTGCTATGTAGTAAAAAATTACATTAAAGCAAAATTAGAAGGTAAAACCACTAAACCAGGGATATAGTGAGAAAAAACTACTCATGGAGATATCACCTCCGTGAACTGCAGTCATGTTGCACTGTTTTCCCCACATGGTTTGAATCTCAAATGTTACGAATTCCGGTATGATAGAGGAGCCATTTGCTTTCTATTTTGTTTTGTTTTGTTTTGTTTTTAAAATCCACTTATGTCAATTGAGCCTTCAAAAAGAATTGATCATATTCTTTAAAAGCAGAACACAGTACTATTTTATTATTTTGGGTTGTGCTATTTTTAATACACACTTAAAGGTATATTCCTGCTTTCTTTTTTTAAGGAACCAAGCACGAACAATGGTATAAATCTACCATCTAGTTAAGTGTCTGGCAATGCAGAAACTGCTGTTTGCAAGCTGTGTTACTATCTTGGCTTGAGGTAATGTAATATGCTGTAGCTATTGACAGATCCCCCCCCCCAAAAAGAGTGAAAACTCTATGTAAACATGGCCTGAAGTGCAGAACAAACACCATTGGCCCTCAGCAGGGCCGGATGGACGTGTTGGGCTAGTCCGTGGAGAGGTTACAGGAAGCAAACAGTGTGGCACTTTTTGTTCTTGTCCTTTAGCTCCTTAAAGTAAATAGGTTTATGGCTTACAAATGTTCATCTGAGTAAAAGTTACCCTTGTTGTGGCCTACATAAGACTCAGTTTGGACTGCTTCCAGTGCCGCTAATCCTGGTCTCTGTGCGTTCTCCAGTGCTGTTGGGCTGAGTTTGCACAGGTTCTGCTGCCCACGAGAGATGCTGCCAGCGTGCTTCAACCCATGTCTCCCTCCCAAACAGTTCCTGGTGCATATCCACCTCTCTGAGTGCAGTAATAAAATGACATGTGAACTATAAACTGCTGCTCCTGGAATGTATTCATATATAATCCTCCCAATATAAGCTGCAGGATTTGTTTTGCTTTAAGGTATGTGCTGCTTTGGCAGGGGGAGGGGGAATAGTTAGGCTTAGCTATATTGAGAATGACCCAATGAGATGACTGACCACTAAAATAAAAGCAAACATAGGAAAAGCTTTAACTCATCTGTTCCAACTCCATCTGTTTCTGAACAAGCTCTAGTTAAGGCATATGATCTGTTGAATGGGAAATTCAAAATCAGACTGAAAAATGTGAAACCCTTAGACATGAAGGGTGGCAACACAAACTATAATTAGTCATGATTTTCCTTTTTGTTAATATTGCTTCCTTGTCTTGTTTGGAACTGGGTAATTCATCTAGGATGACTAAAATTGGAATTTGCTGGGCTATAAGCAGTGCCTGTTGTGAACTGCATAGGGAATCATTTACAGAAGCATAAGCAGACCCTAGGAGAGTGGAAGGGGACTACTGGGTGCTTGCAATTGTGCACAGCCAGCTCCTGTTCAATCAAGCTAGATTGCTTGGGATCAGCTCATGGGAAGCCTCTCTTCCATTGGCTTTGAATAGTACTTAAAATGCAGTAATCCCCTACTGAGTCTGCTCAAAGCTTGAACAGCAGTGCAAGTTCAGAATTAAAAAGTGTCTTTAAATAGATAAGGGCATGACTGGGCTTAGCCTAACTTTTCTCATGGAGTAGTCTAATGAAAATGTTTGGTTTCAAGGAGCAGGATATTCCATGTAAATGACTGTGCTGTGTTATAGCACAGCATGTTAGTTTTCTTAGAAATAGAATAAACATGTTAAAATAATGTTACGGCTGTGTACAAAGTTTTTAGTTTTCTTTTCAGTATCTTAAGTTTTTGTAGAGAGTTTCCCAAATGCAATGGGAAACGTAAGGCTGAAGTTATAATGACACTTTGTGTGAGCTGGGACCCAGGCTGAATGGACTTTTAGATCTGTCACTCATCATTACTCTGGCAAAATAGCACTGGAGCATTCCTACCTGTAAAATTGTCTCTCTCTGAAATTAGGCAGAGGGATGTATGTCAGTATTGGGCAGGGGAAAAGCTAAGGCTTCCCCTGGTACCCTGCGCAGGTTCTTGGAGTGATCTACGTGGACCCAAGTGGGAAGATTTGCTTTGCAGACTGGCAGGATGGAGCCGTGTGGCCTCTTCCCACCTGGTTTTAATACTTTAATATGAACAGCCTCTTGCACTGGCAAGCTGTGCAGGAGAAACACCTGAACCATGTTCCCTAACCAGAAAGGGAAGAGGAGAGGGTGCTTGTGTCTGGGACAGATGCCTGCCACTGAAAGCTTCAGATGTAAGGGTTGAAGTTGGTTGCAGTTGCAAGTGATTGAACATAGGGGTTCTTAATGGAAAACATTAACTATGAGCATCGCTGGTACTCCACCTTTAATAATTTCAGTGACTTGTATGTCATAATGAAGAGTGGTGTGTGCTGAACAAATATCTCCATAACCTCATTCATTAAGAGATGAATCTTTCATTATCTAATATGTCTTAAAGTCAAATAAACAGTACATTTTGGTGCAGACAGACTGAGTTATGGAATTACTTACACTGTACGAACATCACTTTTTGTGGGTGTGTACGTGTCACACAAAGGAGCAGACAGATGATGAAGTTGACAGCACTGCTGACCAGCCTGACTAGAGCCTGAAGACCATTTTGACCAGGGCATAGGGGAGTGCTGTATAAATACTGAACAAATGGGCACCATATCTAGATATTTATAATTGGGAAGGGGTAAGAGGTCCCTTCAGAAGGAGACAACTAATGAGTCTCAGAGAGAGTGTATAAACCACTTTCTCTGCCTTAGGGAAACAAAAATCCCAATGTGGAGCTAGCAGAGGGAGGAAAATAGAAACAAGTGGGAATATTTAGAGTGAGGTTTCTCTTTCAGTTCCCTTGTGCTCTATTTTTGTTCCTTGTATTACACTTGAGAACCAGCAGTCACCGGGACACCAGAGCACGTAGGTACAGCCGATTTGCAAACGCTTCCCTCTGTTATAGAGCTACTCTTGTCAGCAGCCCACATTTGACTGAACATTGCTGTCGAGGACTGTGCTCCTCTGTAGCTTTCTTTTGTAAATTTCTTTTGTTTTTTCACCTTTGTCTATGGACATTGGAAAAATTGCTAAGTATCCGAAATCCTGCTCTGTTTTTACCAGCCATTCCCTTTGAAAAGGGGTGGCCAACTGAGATATGGTGAACTTGCCCGTTCTGAGCCAGATACTTCTGGTGTTATTTAACAACAGTGAAAAAGTTCCTGTGTGAAGAGGTGATTGTTACTAAGCTTTGTAATTGCCACTGTGGTGCTGAACATTTTTCTGAATCATTGTTTCATGTTTGATAGTGTAGGTGGTGTGTTTGACAGATCTATTAGTGTGTGCTGTGATGCTTCACTGAGAGGAGGTAGGCATGAGTGAACTACTTATCTGGAAGAGGATTTGGTTTGCTGCTTGTCTTCTGTGGACTATCAATACTTAAAAGTGATCCCAGTTCAATGTGCAAACTCTCGGAGCTTGGAGCCTCCCATGGTGGACTCCGGCAGAGCAGTCTGCGGATGTAGCTCTTTGGTGCTGATCTGCGCCAAGGGGTTGGTGTTAGTCATGTCATCTGCCAAGCTCAGCGTCACGGAGCAGAAGGTGGTTCCTCAGCTCTGTGATGCGGTGACTGTAATGTGGGGCCAGTTCTCAGCTGGTGGTGTACCTCCAGGCAGTGAATGAAAGTTCATGTATTTGAAAGGCTTGTTCACAAACTCACTCCGGGAAGAACTAAGTCCTCAGAACCTCCTGTCATTCTTTCATGAGCTTAACAATTCATAAATAAAATAATCACGTTTAACTAAAAGTAGGCAGCAGTATGATACTGCCCTTTGTCTCTAGCTAGGTGAGAAAAAAAATCATCAAGTTGGTGTTTTACTTAGGGTAATTGGAAGAATGAAATCCAGATTAAGTTTAAACTCTAGTTTAGTACAAGTGCCCCACAGCACCTCTTACCTAGTGAGCAGAACAAGCTTCTGCTTTTTCCAAGTGCTGCCGTAAACCACATTATTTCCTTAGGTAAAAACTTTGGCCAAGATCTCCATAATGTGTGTATCCCAAGCTAGAAGCTAAAACACTGTTGAGTTTTTTGAGTCCTTCTTTTGTTGGAAAGTGAAGCCACAGATTTAAATAGTTAACTGTGGATGTGGATTTATAGTTTCAACTTTGGAAGAACTGGCCTTTGACAGCTTACACGGCAGCACCCGTGTGCTTTAGGCTGAGGGCTTGATGGTCTTGCAGCAGGGAATTAAAATGGGCGGCTTGAAGCCAGTACTGGTGAAGACCTGAAGGATGCTGCTGGCCAAGTCACGGACCTTTGTTCTGCTTCTGAGCCAGCGTGTGAATGGACACAGGTTCCAGCCCACTATTTTATGGCAAGTAAAATCGGTGTGGTTGTATTTGTGCCCAGCTGCCCGCATAAGTCTTGTCAGTGCTAACTTTGGCCATCCAATTTTAATTTGCTGTCGCATGTCTGCCAGAGTATTGCCAGAGGGTGGGAGGGAGGTTATTTTCCCCAATGACTGCTGTTGACATTTGCAGAATAGAAGTGAAGTCAGCCGCTTGTTTTTTCAAAGGTTTTAGTGCCCGTAGTGGTTCTCAGCCAACCGGGATTGCTCAGCGCCTGTAGCCCAGCAGGGACCTTCCCAGCTGCAGCATGGGGAAAATTGATCAAGCTGTGTTGGTGTTTAACTTTGTTTCTTAGACCAGAGGCGTCAGTGAAACCAAAATGGTCCATCTTGCTATACAGTTTGGGGAAGCAAATGAGGAGGTATTCTGTTCTTCTTTGCTGCCCCCACAAAAAAAGGAAATAATTAAGGAAACGTTCATATACACACACAAGCTCAGAGAAGCTGTGATGTGGGAAAGGACTGATGGCTTTGTTTACTGAGGGCATCTTGCAGCTTTGATTTTTCACTAATGGCAGCTATTGCAGAAACAAGGCAAAATTTTAGTCTTCACCCCAAAATCTACAGGGGGTGTGTGTGAAGGCTAATGTTTGTTTCTTCTGGTGTTGCAGGCTCAAGGTAAGACTGTCAGAATGACTTGGTTGCTGGTGGTCCTGGAAAATAGCTCCTCTCTGGCTGGATCCAGGCTCTGCAGCTAATAGCAATGTAAATAACTTCTCTTTCCTAGAAGGGTGGTCAGGGACTTGATTTTTCACAAGACAGCAAAACCTGCATTTTATTTCAGCAGGCTGGTGTCTGCTGGACCTGGAAACGTTACCACTGGGTGAAAGTGGATTGTGGGGGCACCTAATGGAAAGGGGGGCATTGAGGGGACAAAGAGAGTATGAGTGAGCTGTGTTATAAAGAACAGGAGCAGATACAGAACAAAGATGACGCCAGTAATAAGAGTGAGCTGAGACTGGGAAGAAACGAGGAGAGATTTGAGAAAATTGCAAAGTAAAAGATATGGTGGAAGTTACTGTAAGAAAGAGGAGGTGAAGTGGAACAAGGGAGAGAAGTGGGAGAAGGAGGAGGAAGTGATCGCTGAGTGCAGTTAATAGCAGCACTGAAGAGAGTTTTAATTTGAAGCCTGTTATAATTAACCGCAATTCTGCTCCCATGCGTTTCAGGAATGCATGTGGCAGGTAGTTTTCCTTTTGGCTGTTGTGTTGCTGATGCAAAGTATGCTGGTTTCCAGCCAAGTGGCAGATCCGCATTTGTGTTTACCAGGCCCTGAGCAAACATGTTAATAATGTCATTTGTCATGGGACATAGCACTACAAACTGATTTCAGATTTTTCTGTAGCAGACGGGGAATGCTCTCTTATACTGCCCTGTCTAAAGCTGCTCATTTTAACTGTTCAAGCATGAGTGCTTGTCACCTGGCAGGAAGACATTGACCCTAGTTGGTGCTGGAGGGAGACCTTGACCTCGTTGGTATGACCCGTAGAGGCTCCTTCTAAATCCCCTGGGGGGATTTCTAAGTAGGGAAGGGGCGAATCTGTGGCTTGTACATTCTTTATGTCTGGAAGGATGAAAAACAACCATGAAGGGTTCCTAAAATTCATTTGAACTTAGTTGTCCTTTACCTCTTTGTGGGATGCCAGTGCCATGTGCTGGAGAGCTGCTTTGGATGCTGGTGCTGCATCAGAAGCTCCTCTGAGCAAGTCAGGCAGCTTTTTGCATGCTGGTGAGCAGGATTGCTGTGACTGAGATGTTATAGATGCACCTTTCAAATCCCTTTGGCAATTCAAAACTAGAACAATTTCAGTTAAAAACGACCACTTCCCACGCCACAGAAAAACCCTCTGAATGTAGAAAACATGGGAATTCAGAGGTCAGTGAGGGGGTGTGTTAAAGCCAAGTTCTGAGCAGTGCGAGATGTGAAAGTTCAAATAAAGGCAGGTATACCATGGCTCTGTTTCTGGTGGAAGCACCTGGCTCTATATCATCAAATCACAGAAGGGTTTGGGTTGGAAGGGACCTTCACAGACCACCCAGTCTAACCCCCCTGCCATGGGCAGGGACATCTTCCACTAGACCAGGTTGCTCAAAGCCCCATCCAACCTGACCTTGAACACTTCCAATGATGGGGCATCCGCAACTCCTCTGGGCAACCTGTCCCAGTGTCTCACCACCCTCATCGTAAAACATTTCTTCTTTATGTCCAATCTAACCCTGCCCTCTTGCAGTTTAAAACCATTGCCTCTTGTCCTGTCACGACAGGCCCTGGTAAAACGTCTCTCTCCATCATTCTTATAAACCCCTTTTATATATTGAAAGGCTGCAGTAAGGTCTCCCTGGAGCATTCTCTTCTCCAGGCTGAACAACCCCAACCCTCTCAGCCTTTCTCTGTAGAAAGCTTTGTTTTTATTGTGCAGGTTTGTTTAGCTTGTGAGCACTAAAATGGTAATGAATTACTTTTATCCATTGAAAGAGGCTTCCTTGACTATATGCTGTCAACTGATCTAGATCCCTTTGAATGGAACGTGATGACAGACTCCCCTTGCTAGCTGTGTGTAAGAACTGCTTTCAAATCATTCAAGGACACTGAATGATAGAGGGAGATCTGTGTGCATCCATTTTCTTCCTCTCAAATCATGGCTGAGATTCATGAGCAAGCCTTTGAAGCCAGCCCCGTGGTTTGTGTGAGCTATTGTAGCAATTTCTTCTGCCTCTGTCCAGAACGCACGGGTTGAGGATGAATACTTTGCAGAGGTCAATGTAGTTTAACTCAGTGTGCAGCTAGGTGTACAACAGATGTAAAAAATACCCAACAGTTGTCTGTCTCTTTTTCTCTTGTAGGTTTATTCTTCAGTCTAAAGGAGTGATTCATAATCAGCTCTTAGAAAAACAGAGAATAGCTGAAGAGAAAATTAAGGAATTAGAGGTAAGTTTTTTTGGCAGGTAATGATGATGAAAGTAGAACATTGAAGGTCAACAAGATGCTGTTTGCTACATCCCTTGTTCTCGGCTGGTACTTTTCACTCTGAAGGATTGTAACTAGGTGAACGATAGTGCCTGTTACAAGTAACCTACAAGCAATTCATGTCACTTGGTTTCTATGCTAGATCTACAACCCCAGCAGGGATTGATTGTTTGCTCTGTGTCCTGATACGAAAACTGGGATTCAAATGACATTAGTAGGAGCAAGGCTTAAAACCAGCAAAAGGAAGTTTGTGTGGTTATTTGCAGCAGATAGGTGATGTGAAACTTGGCTAGTGCTGTGGATATTAAGAGTTTACACTGGCTCAGGACAATTGCACAAATTAATGGAAGAGAAATCCATTGAGAATGACCAAATATGTAGAAATGGCATCCTGCTCAGGAAGTCCCTGAGCTAAAAATGTCTCGAGGCTGGGAAAGTATGAGGAGGAAGTACTGTATATGCCTGCCCTGTCCTTACACTCTGCCCTAGGCATCTACTTGTGGCTGCTATTGAAGACCGGAGCTAGGGGGAGATGGGACTTTGTTTTGACGATGTGGTCAGAGCACTGCTGTGTTCTTATGTTTATCTGGTTGGAGTATTCAAGGCAGAGAAGAATATCTAGGAAATATGAAGTAGTGCCTGCGCAAGTTCCAGTGTTCAAACAAGTTATCTAGTGAATCTTGACTATCTTCTAGTGACTACACGTACAGCTTGCAGTTCTTTGGAGATGTTCAAAATGTACTTCTCCAAGGCCGTTAGCGTATTTTTTTTTTCTTAATGCCCCTAAAATGTAATTAATACAAAACCCTGTTCCTTGGTTTTTGGGGAATGACAGAGAAAGCAGTTGAGTTGTGTGAAGCTGCTTATCTCATCTGTTAGTGTTTTGGAGAAAGTGAGTGTGGAGACCAGCTAAGAAGGGACAAGCAGGAATGGGAAGTCAGTGCTCAAACCTACTCAAATCTGTGCAGTTCTGTCTCTGTTGTCTCATACTTACATTAAAGCAGAAGTAGAGTTTGTATTCTTTTTAATTCCTTCTTAAAACTCAGCTTGCCTGGGGAGCTGTAGGGCAAGCACATCACCATATGTTGTGTTGCCTGGAGTGTTTTCTGTGCCAGATACTGAGGGGTTTTGTGTTTCTGGTGATGAGAATGTTTTCTGCACAGGGAAAACAAGTACTCTCTAGATAGGCTATATGTTAAAGGTAGTGTTAATGCAGACAAGGCACAGTTAATTTTTTTATGGTTATGTTATAAAAGTGATTGTATCTTGGCTACTCTGGAGCCATCTCAGGTGCTAGTGGATTTGTGCAAAGACCCCTGTGACTGGGGTTGGAGAACTTCATAGCAGCACATCTGGATTTGGAAGTGATTGGAGTGTGGTTGACAGCCTCTGTTTACAAACTGCCCATTGGGTTCCTTACTGCCAGGTCCATCAGGCTGCAGTCAGCTTTTTGGCTACTGTGCCCTTCAGCTGTGCATCTCAGTTTCTTCCTGTTCCTGGTGGGGAATGATCTTACCTCCTGAACTTTCCAATTGCTGAGTTCAGCAGAATGGATGGAATTCCCCCCAGATTTTAACCTTTACCATTCTTGCACAAAGTCTCAGAGCTGGCTGCTTTGCAAATGTGTTTTTCTGCTTCATAGCTCCCTGTTGCTTGAGTCTCTGGTTAGGGCTGCTGAACTGAAGTTCCCAGCAATAGTGACTGTCTCAAAAGGTGGTGGGAGTGGAAGGTTGGTTGCCACATGGGTTGGTTTTTCTTTTTAACCATGGATAGTAGGGCTCAGATTGCCAAAACTTTTATCAGTTTGTTTTAAGTGAACATTCAAGTCCATCTTTTAACTATTCTGCTTCCAGCTGGCTGGCAGTTTTGTGAAAAGGATTTTCTTTGGGCTTGGGATTCCCCATGGAAGAAGGCAAGCTCTTAGACTGACAACTGCTGGAAACTGAGATTTCAGGGGAAATACCTGAGTCCAAGTCAGGGAGCACTTATCACAGGAGTAGGGGATTTTGCTGTCCTGAAAGCAAGTTGTGACAGAAGCAGGAAAGAATGTGAAACTTTGTGACCTTGTGCTTCCACTGCATCATTGTAAATTAAATATCAAACTAAGATAGGTTAAAACTTCCCTCCATTCATTACTAAAACTGGAAGGATTTTAAAGCTTAGGTTTATATTTTACATTGTTAACTACCTTATTGCTTACTCACATTTCTCACTTTGCATAGTTGAATCAAGCTGCTCAGAGTAATCTTCCAGTATCCATACGGTGTGGCTGATCTGGTTACTCATGTAGTGTGAGCTTGAGACAACTATGCCTTGCTATTATGACGCTATTGCCAAGGTATTGCGAAACGTGTATTTTTGATACAAGCCTGAATTTGAGAAATGCTCTCACCACTAGCTTGGTGCTCTTTGCAGAGGAGCACAGCACAGAGGGCTGGGTTCACTGCTGAGCTCTTCTGTAAATCTCTGACCTCCTGAGTGCTGACTATTCATGAAAATGTGGGCTTTAACCTGTTTCAGAGATGTGAGCTGGATTTCCTGATATTCACAGCTGTCAGAGTGGACTTTGAAAATAGTGACATGTTTTGCATCTGGTTTGAAAGTTTCTTTTCTCCCTCCTCTGATAGTCTCCAGTGCAATGCATGATTGCAGGTTATTCACTTTCCCTCACTCCCCTCTCTTGGGTTCCTCCACTGTTGAAGCAGTGCATTGCCTTTTTCAAGGCAGCATCACAAAATTGATGTGATACTGCTAGTTTGGTCCTCTCTGTTGCTGATCGCATGGCAAAGCAGCAGGCAGAACCAGACCTGTCTTTGTACAGGGCTGTGAAAATAAGGCTTGGCTGGAATATGCATTGGACGTACTTAGCTAGAGGAACTGTGTTCTGAAAACACCAAAGGAGTACAGATGTGTACAAGGGGGCAAATGCATAGCCTGTCAGTTACTCTGCAGAAAAAGCAAGGTAGCTTTACCCTTCTTGTTAAAGCTAAGGTATGAATGTGAATATATGTATGTACATATGTAGCATTCTCAACTTCACAACTTGTATATAATCCTTTGGAATCCAAATAGACTGCCCAGGCTTGCTGGCAAAATACACATGCCTGCTTAAAGGCTGTGCCAGTGAGGCTTACAAAAACCTGCTTGAATCTTGCAGAGATTGATGGCATAGGCTCGCTCACATACTGGCATGGGAATTGTCCCGCTTAGCAGTAGCGATTGGATTTTTCCAGTACTGATACTATCAAATTCTTGTTGTGTTTCACAGTACGAGGGGTATGTGTTAAATCTATTTTGAAAGCATTCTAAAGGGATGAGCACAGACTCTTTTTAGCTCAGCAATGTTTGTGCAGTATTAGGAGAAAAACCGAGTAATGTTTTTCTTCCCTTGTTTTTAAGGAAACATGATATGTGAGGGGTGGAACAATGCTTTGTTTCAGGAAATGTTATCCGTTTCCATTGTAAGGCTAGATGGATTCTGTTTTTAAATGTGGCATTTTAAAAAGAACAAACTCTATGATGTATAAAGACATGGAAAATTGATTCTTCGTTAGGGGTGGAGAAAGCGATTATCGCTGTGTGTTTTCTCTGATAATATCTGATAGTCCCCTTCTCTCCTGCTATATTCAGCATGTTTAGTTGTCAGGCGGTGTCAGACTAAATTGCTAAAAATAACAAATAAGGGGGAGGCTCTGCTGGGCAGCTCTGTCTACTGTGTGCCACTGAATTTAGCTCCTTCGTGAAAAGGGCAAAAGCAACCTGCAGCTTTCTGGTTGAATGGGATTTTGGTTTTAAACTCTGACCACAACATTGTTGCGTGCTTGTTTCCCAGGCAGTTCTTTCACATGTGTATGGGAGACTGAAGGTTTACTGCTGTGGAGGTAAAAGGTTGGTTGTTTTCTTCTCTGCCTGGAGTAGAAAATACGATCGGGAAAGCTATACCTAAGTGCTTGATTTCTAATTCAGAAATTCTTCATGTGGTCCCTGAAATGCCATGTCCAATTGCCCTATCCCACACAGAAAACTTCTTTGCTCTCGTTCATGGTGGAGAAACGAACGGTGTGCTCTCAAATACCACTGTGTTCCATGTTTAAAGGCTTAGATGGTGTTACAGGTCTCCTTCCTGGTAAAGTTAAAAAGTGTCTGCATTCCCATGCCTTATGGTGACCAGATGTCAGAGGTAACAACAGACTTCTTCCCTGGTGCTGCCTGGACACAAATTTGCTTGTGCTGCAGCTTCCATTTCTCTAATCTTCTTTCTCTAGGAGCTTTAAAATGGCTTTGCTGCAGCCCTGAGGCATAATGGTGGTGCCCCCCTTCTTGATGAGTCGACCAGGGCGTCTCTGATGGTTGCCACAACAGTGTTTTTGTACCCTGTGGGAGCAAAGATTTAAACAGGCGCGGTGTGGCTGGGGAGAAGTGCCAGAGCCTGGGAGTTCTTGTTCTCCAAGCAGGTATGGGTCGGATGGACCCGCTCAGCGTGGCTGCGTGCCTCTGAAGTGCTCCAGCAGCAGCTCTCTGGACGACCCTTCATTTTTTACGCTGAAACCCGTCAGCATGGAGGCCAATTCTGAGGGTGGCTTTAACGATGTGAAAACAAGTCTCTTGAGATTTGTGGTGCACTTCACAGACCACTAAGCGACCATCAGAAGGTAACAATTGTTAGCCTGTTCCCAAGTTAGACCAATTTCTGCCTGGGATTTACAGCATAAAAGATCTCATCCCATGGTTGGCTTGGGATAGGCCAGTGCCCAGGAATGTGCAGTGGGCTTTTTAAATAAACAGGGGAAAATAAGGACTGCTCCTGTTTGCTTTGGAGAGGGGAAGCCTCAAGAATAGCCCTCTGTGCTTTAGCCTGGAGCAGATTTTACTTTGCATGAGCGTGCTGTTCTCTCATTCCATCGGTGGCATACATGCACGTACCGAGGACATGATTTTAAACACATGTTGTCACAGAAGCTGCCCCTTGTTTCTAAGTGTGTGCATAGACGAGGTCAGTCCCTGGCTTGGTTTCAGCACTGTTGGCATTATGGCCTGGTCTGCTCTAAGGAAGGCTGGTGTGTTTCTGTCACTGTTGTTCGTACAGGAGCCAAGCCAGAACCATCCATGCAACCTGGAGGCTTGGCTGCAGTCATGATTTGCAAACATGTACAAAACTCCTCTGGCACATATCATTTGCAGGTTTCGGGCATTACTGGGGAGTAGATTGATTTTTCTTTTCTTAATTTACTTGTCCTGGAAGGTGGTGTGTTGTGGCATTGGTTTTTTGTGGGTGGTTTGTTTTTTGGTTTTGGGGGTTTTTTTTAGCTATTTGTTTCCCTTTCTCCCCAACCCCACCCCAACTTTACTGTACCTGATGTTTGGGAATTCAGAGTGGTGATAATCTCCTTCTCCTCTTGCCCCTGAATTACACCTTGGAGTTTCATTAAGTCTCCGTGGCCATCTGTGAGTCAGGATGTTCTCTGCAGTCAAGAGAAAGACAAGAAATGCTTCCAGAGGGTCACTTGTTCCTAGAGGTGATCATCTCTCTCTGCTTGCTGTAGAGGGAGGCTGCACACCTGATGTGGGGAGAGGTGGAATACGGAAGTGAACTTAACATGTAGGATTAACATTTGGGCTTGCATGGACCTTTTAGGAGGAAGCTGTGGGAGCTCCACAAATTATGGAGATCAATCTGAAGGTGAGCTGCAGAGCCTCATCAGGCCCCCTGTGAGGACCAGGCCAGGCAATAGCCTTCATCTTGCATGGCTTTGGGTGTCTGAGGCAGGTGCACGTTTCTGGGCACGGACATTTGGACTGGGTGATGTTCCTGGGAAATGTGTTTCATCTTGACTCTGTTGGCTTCTGTCATCCAGGCCTGAGTCTGTGCCTTCACTGAGGGCTTGCTCCTGCTTTTCAGGCTGCAAAGCTGGAAGCTTAGCTTGCTTTTTGAAGGACATGGGTGGTCCAGCTGTCTGCCTAAGCTTGCTGTCAGCTGGGGAGCATCCACAGACACTCCTGTAGGAGAGCAGAGCACAGCCTGCATGGGCAGAGATGTCAGCACTGTCTACCCTCCACAGAGATGCTTGTTTTGAAGAAGAGAGTAGCTGAAGCCTCCCCCCCTGCCCCCATAGGTCTCACTGTCTTAGAGGGAGGAGAATCTGTGTTCTCATTCCTGATTTTTTGAATGAAAAATACTCTGAGCAATAAGAAAAATAGGCTTTAAAATAATAAAACGGTGTGAAGGTTGAGAGAGTAAGGGACACAGAGCTAACACTATCAGGACAAAATCATTCTTTATGGAGAAGCCCTCTGACATTGGGCTGGGGCCGTACAAATTCAAGGTAAATACTGGAGGAACTGGGGCATAGCTAATGCTGCTCTAATTCTTTCTGTCCCCTAAACTGACGCTGCTGATGGTAACATGAATAACAGGCCTTATTCCTTGCTTTCAAGGCTGTGATGAATCACTGACTTAACATTTCTTTATGTTTAAAGCCTCACAGTCTGTCTTATTGTCATTTGTCAAAAGTGAGGATAGCAAAAGGATTGTATTCTTACAGTCTAACTTAACATGCATTTTATGCTGTTTCTCTTTTATCCAAATCGCATCATCTCTCATCCCACATAAATGAAAGTTGATTGTGTGCAGCGAGCACCTTGCAGCTTTAAAAGGGAACAAATGCTCTTCAGTAATCGCATGAAAGGAGGTGTATTATTTTTAATACTGGTTCTGCTTCCTGTGGTAGATTTGTTAGATAAAGATCAAATAAGAATATGTTCTGCTTTGAAAATTGCGTAAGAAGCTTGTCCTGTGTTAAATAGTGCACAAGTCACTGGTTGCAAAACATGACGTTGTAATCTTAGAGGCATAGGAAGAAGAAATCATCACATTTAAGAGGGGATTCCCAGCTCTCTGAAAGGGTCTTCCACTGGTTTAGATCTGGGATGGCTTATAAAAACTTAACATCTCATCACATTTTTGTGAAGAGTGCTTGTGCATGATGCTGATTTTGGTGGAATGACATTTATACCATCACGTGTTGTATGGGTATGCATTTGCGAGGCTGAATCTTTCATTTGGAGCAATCATTCACCACAACAAGTTTTCAAACTCCCAGATTTTTGCAAGCAACTGTTCAATTAGTAATTCTTTGTTAGTCTTCCCTGCACTGCAGACTGCAAAGTAAGCACACAAACTAGCTGAGAGGGCAAAGGCTTCATGAAGGGAGAACTGGAATTTGATGACTCTTTATTTTCACTGTTCCTACCTTTATTTTTAGGTGGATAATTGTAGATTTTAAAAGCAGAGTAATTAACATGAGTGTTGATTTCTTCCTTTTAAATCGTTTAGAAGCTAGTTATAGAGATGCTTTCAAAATACATGCATCCCAGAACTCGTTTTAGGATTTTTTTTGAGGGGTTTGCTCCGATTAAAAAAAAAAAAAAATCTAATGGAAAAAGCTTTTCAAGCAAACTTTGCCAGTATGCTCACATTCCTTTGTAATTCAGGGGAAAGTGAAATACATTATGCATTAATAAAACCCCCACTTCTGCTGTGTCTAAATGGTTTTGTCCATCCAGGAGCTTACATTTAGTCATCTCAGTCTGAAAATGTTGCTTGTTTCCTCTGATTAGTATTAAACTGCTTTTATGATTACACTGAAATCATTTTAACACAAAGTTGGTAGATAAGTCTGTCTTTGTCATTTTAAACCAGGGTCTGATTCATTGTCAAAGCTCTCCTTTGTGCTTATGGCTGCAGAAGTATCCAAAGCAACCAGCCGAGCTGGATGCAAGTCCCTCTCCAAATTCCTCCTTGCATGAGTAATAGTTAGTCACAAAACCAGTGCCGCTGTCCTTGCCTTAGTCACCAGGCCCATGCAGTCGCTCCTTGCTGTCCTTTATGCTAGGCAGCTCTGGGGAGGGGGATTATCTGTGCCCTATAAACCTCCATCCTGCCCCCATCTCCTCCATCTCGCCTGGGGAGAACAGGAAACAATTATTTGGAAAGCGTGCTCCTGCGTGTAGGAGACCTGACCCAGCCCTGAGTCAGCTTTACAAAGCCACACCTTGCTCACCAGGTATGTGGGGAGGCCGTCAGGACTTCCTGCTGGCCCCGCTGCTCAGGTCGCTCCTCTCATCCTTCTGTAAATGTGTTCCTAGAGGGGATGTGGCTGCTTTCTGCCTGCGAGGCAGCTGAGTTCAAGGGTGTCTGAATTAGGGGGCGATGCTGGTTAGTTGGGAGTTTACCTCATCTTTTTGTTGCTGATTTGTTGAGTCTTTGAAACTTATGGAAGTAATTTTTCTTTTAAAATGGCCTTGTTTGGCCAGGACTGCAAGAGGTGAAAGGTGTGGTATGATTTTGCACAAGTCATATCGCTGGGAGGTATTCTGATGAGCCATACTGGCTCTATAGGACCATAGAAACCAAAGCACCGAATTAGGGAACTTGCCACATTTTGCAAGAGGCAGTTTGGTGAGGGACACTTCCACCAAAGCAAAACGTGGGGATTTTCAGAATCTGGGTGAGTTTCCCCTGCCCAAGTTCTCTGTGTTTGACCTGACTCTGCTGTTGTAAGTCTGGTTAAGGTGCGGTATTTGACCTGAAGCAATGTACCTCTGAAAACTGCTCTAAATGAGTAATTTTGCCAGGAAGGGGTGTCCCTAAAGGAATCCTCTGGGTTGATAATATATTTCTGCTGCCACCTACTGAAAGGTTGCCAGTCGGCTTTCTTTTGTAGTGGTTAACATCAGGCAGCAGTTCAGTGGAATAGTCGGTTATTTCCCAGTCGCAGAGAGCAACAGCTGTCTTCACCTCTACTGAAAATGCCATCCTGTGGCTGAGACAACAGGTATGTGCGTTGTGCTCCCATCGGGACTGGGGCTTGGGGACAGAAAGGCTGCTATGTCCTGCCCCTTATGTTGCACCTTCTTCTCTTGAAGGTGGCCTCCTTTGGTACCAAGTGTGGAAAGCACTGGGTGCTTTTCAAAATTAGCTTTTCCAGTGCATGTTTTTCAGGGTTTCAAGGCACTGTGATAATGATGGTAGAAGGCCTGCTGGTTGTGCTGTGGGTAGGATCGATACATGATGAAGGTTGGTTTGCACCAGCAGTTCTTTAGGGAGGTGCTTATAAACATCCTCCTGAGTTGACAAGTGGACTCGTATGCTTGATGTCTTGTCTTCTCCACTCTAATCCAGATGGTTTTCAAGTGACCGAGGGTCCCCGTTACCTTGTGGAAAGAATGGCTAAGGGAAAACCCAGGGATCTGAATCATCACTTCTCCTCTTAGGTAAATGGCATCATCGTGCTTCTGTCAGCAGCTGTCATCAGAAACCAGCTGGGCTCCCTTCCTATTGCAGTTCATTCATTCTTGAGCAAACTCTGGGCAACTTCCTGAGAGCAATAACTCTGCTTGGAAAGTCTTGAAGTGTATCTAAATATTTGGTGGTTGCTGTAGCATGGTAATTCCCAATGTGTACATGTGCCACAGTCTTGCACTGGGTGAGGACCAGTGCTGGGTGGACCCATCAGGGTGTAGGACTGCCAGCAGACCCACCCCGCCCCATCACTGGTGCCCACTATTTCAGTTTCTCCCAAAGTAGAAGCAACCGGGTGCTGTTCAGCAGGTCCACGTCCTTCCCATGTATGGGTTCCAAGTGAAATCCTGTTAAACAGAGCGCACATCCTAGGCACATCATTTTCCATGATCTCAGGCTGACCAAAATGTTTACCTTGCCCATGGTGCATGCATTGACAGCTTGGTGTGCTGTTCTCCGGCAAGGCGGGTTTGGGCAATTCCAGCCACCCTAATAGCAGCAGTGGCCTCAAGAGCAAGGGCAGCTCACGGTGCTGCTGCTGCCTGGCCCCCAGCATGCGGGCAGCACAGCTTGCTTTCCTCTCGGGGAAGATCCTTCCCCAGACAAGTGTGTGCTCCCAGCTCTATCTCAGGATCACTTTCCCAAACAGTGTGCACACAGAGTCCTTGAAGAATGCCAAAAATGACCTGGGTTAACTTTGGGAGATACAGAAACTCTCAGCTAGCAGGTTTATTGAGACGGTGTCACAAGATGAGTTGTATCAGGGCTCCTATTTGAGGCACTGCATCATGCCTGAAGACTCTACAGCATTCCTCGACGAAAGCCTTCTAAGTGCAAGAGTGGGATGCCAGCATCTGGCAGCTGGTAGCCAAGCATGCTGTGAGCTGTGGGGAGGGAGGTGTTCTCTGGGAAGGAACCTGCCAGCTTGTTTCGTGCTCACAAAGTTGGATGTAAAACAAGTTTGTAGAAAAACAGTTTAAAAAAAAAAAAAAGGGCAGAAATATGAAGGCATGTTCCAATACCAGATCCTTAAATTTCCATGGAAACATTTTTATTTGGGTTTAAGCATATTTGTGTTTGCAGGTCAGGGGTTGAAGCTCTTTTTCTCTTGCTGAGGTGAAGAGAGAGAAGTGGAATTTGAAGAGCAAAAGGAGTAGACATTGAATGAGAAACCACTACGTAAAACAGGAAATTCACCTGTGAGCACGAGGCGTAGTGCAGCATGAATAAACCGTGGCTGCTGTGTATTGGTTTCCTGCTGAGAGCAGAAGTGGTGTTTTGGCTTTTGGAGTTGAGTGTGCACACTCTGAAATGCTGTGCTGAACTACCAGCTCTAGACAAGGCTCTGCAACACGTGGGTCTGGCCAGTGGCTGACCAGCTCTCTCTGAAGGCAGAGGTGTCTGAATCACCGTGCTGGGGGAAGTATGTTGCTTTGATCATCAAAAGCCCATCCAAGAGGAGCTGATTAATAGTTTTTTCTTGCTGTGGAATCTGTGGATGCTGGCTTTTTAATCTGCCAGGAATGTAAGGTCTGGGTGCGTCATTGTGCTTCTCCAGCAAAGCATCGGCCTCACTAGGAGCATGATGCAATGGGAACAGAGGTGGGAGGCTCGAGCAGGAGGTGACTTCCCGCCGTGTCAAAAGGCCACGGGCCACCTCTGTTAACCACAACTCCTTTTCTTCTTTGGGGTGTGAACTGTAATTGTATTTGCATTAAATCTAGTATTTCCGCAGCTGCTGCCAAAAGCAAATAGTGCGGAGCTGGTCAGGGAGCAAGTGTTGCCTGTGTCAGGGAGCAAAGTGCAAGGGAGAGCCGTGGTATGGGATAATGGCAGGGCAAGTATTTACCGTGTTGCTTTTGCTGTAACCACCAGCACCAGGGCATAGGCTCGCTGCTCTGGTGCATGTTGGTAAGAAGCGTGCGCAGTGAGGGATGGCTTGTGGGTGCTGCCATACATTGCCTCTGGCTGGGGCCAGTCGAGCCGGTGTTTCCAAGAGCTTGCACTTCATACACCAGCGAAGCGAAGAGGCAGCTGCCCAGAGCCATTGCCTGCAGCTGCCCAAGAGCGGAGCATGTTGGTAGCAGGCATTGCAGCCCGCCATCCTTGCTGGGTTACGGGGTCCGGCGTAAGGCAGCTGCCCTGTCCTCCTTGCAGGCAGTGCTGGGGTTGCGGTGCCCTCCCTGCCCGGCCATGTGGCTCCTTCTGCGGGGCTGTTGGCTGCACAGCCGCCCTTCCTCCTGGGAAGGGTTCCCAGGATATTGATGCGCCTTGCCTGTCAGATGGGGCTGTGTGAGCAGCCAGTCCTGTTTTTGGCTGCATCTCTGATCACATGGGAGATGGCGCTTTTACTCTACATAGCTGTACTGACACCCCACACAGGTTAGCCCCTTGCCCCACACACCTGATTTAGGAAGGCTGCAGGAAGGCTTGGAAGTGGGGAAGGCTTCCGAGTGCAGGGAGGGGAGAGTAAGGGCCAGGCTTGGTGGCGCCATCTGTGGTCAGATGCAGCAGAGCCTTTGAGCCCAGCTTCAGAGCCCCTGGTAGGTGCTGGGAGGTCCAGCTGGTGGGGTTGGCTCTGCTGCCCAAGGAAGAGTTCTTGGCCATCTCTTCTCACCCTCCATCTCAGTGCCAGGCAGCCATTAGCATGGCAAATCTACTTTCAGAAAGCAGATTTAGGTGAGAACATTTCCTTTTGGGCTAGTTTTCAGACAGATCATCAGGGCTGTGGTTTGTATCGCTCCCAAGCGTGGCACCCCTTTCTGGCCAGAGAAGGTGACTGTTGTTGCCAGCAGGGTTAGCTTAAAGGAATTATGAAGCTACAGGCTGGGAGGAATTGACTGCGATAGCTTTGGGGGGGGCATCTTCTGCAGTTTTGCACCCTATCAGCTGTTCTGCACGTGGCCCAGACCTTGCTAGCCCTGTTGCAGTAACCATGGGTTGGTCTCATGTCCCAGTGCAGGTGCCAGTGCCCTTCCTGTGCAGGGACAGAGCGGGGCAGGAGGGGGATTGAGGGGCTGTCACTGCAAATAAGGGGTTGGATGAGAACTGGTGAGTGGCATGTAGTGGGAACAAGTGAGGAGGGTGCAAGAGCTCATCCTGTACTGGAGCAGGGCAGCTCGCTTGATTTCACAGTGCGTGCGAAGCGTTCTGCCCATCTGGAAATCTGTAGCTGCAAATCCTGCTACCTTCCCACGTGCCTTCAGACACCTTCAAGGTGGCCTTCGGCTCCCCTTCCTCGCTTCTGCAGTGGAGAGGCTTCTTGCACGCTGATGGGACCTGCAACCTCAGGTCATTCCTCCCTGTGTGGGAGTTACTGTGCCTGGTTCATGGAAACAAAGCGGCATTTCTGAAACCTCTGAAAACCACGGGGCAGTGGAGGCTGGTGGGCGTGTATGCTCCTTGCCCTGACCGAGCAGGCATTCAGAGGCACATTCAGTCTGTGCCTCTTAAGTAAGTTTCAGTAATGCTCAAGAAGTGTATTTTGCAGTGTGGTAAATAAATCTCTAGCAAGTGGATGTGGCAATTGCAAACCAGGAGGAGGAACTGGCCTCTCACTGCAGCCAGAGCCATCGTCTGACAAAGCTGTCTCTTCCTGCTGTACTGTCTGTATTTCCTCCTTCGCTGCCTTGCCACACTCTTCTCGTAACTGCTGGGGAGATGCCAGCACCTCGTGGCACTGCCTGGCCTCGCTGCAGAGCGTGGCCCTGTTTGTAAGCCGTGAGTTTGGGCTTTTCTGGGAGCTGAGTGGCATGCGTCACCTTCACCCCATTGCCTTCACAAAACAAGTTTCCTTTCTCAGTCCTACCCTGAGACTCTGTGACTCAGGTGGTGGTATCTCTTGCTGTTTTGGGTAACCACCTTGTCTGGCCAGAGGCCTGCAGCAGCTGGTGGGTGGGTGAGGGCAGTTTACGGCACTGCTGGTGTGGGGAGCAGGTAGGAGCTCTGAATCTGCAGCTCATAGGTTGTGCAAGCCTCTGAAGTCAGTGGCTTGCTGTGCAGGGCCAGGGTGCTGCAATGTACCATTGAGCTCCTGACTGGCAAGCACTGGAGTTACTGGTGTAGAAGTAATATCAGAGGCTGCAGAGAGCAGCAGCCTTTGATTTCATGAGGGACTAAAACCAGCAGTTCGTTTCTGGCATTGCACTGGAAATGTGCTGCTAGCTGCACTTGCTTTGGCACAGGCAACAGAGAATTAACATTTGGAGTGGCAAACACACCTTCACAGGAAAATATATGCAGCTAATTGGGTGATGAGCTAAAACCTAGCAGCCATGGGGTTGGCCTAAAATGTGAGGTCACAGGACATAGAGTTAACTAGGGCTGCAAGTCAACATCAAGTGCAAATGAAAGCATGTGAGTTCAGGGAAGCTTGGAGGAGGGGTTTGGGAGGTTGTGGTACTGTTCCTCCCACAGGGAGCAGATACCACCAGCCTGGCAGATCTGGCTGGACTGGAACAGCCTCCGGGGTGACTTAAGAGCTGTGCTGTCAGACCGTCTCTGGGCTCTTGCAGAGCTGGTGTGACTAGGCAGCGTGTGTGTCAGCCGGCTTGCTCACAGTGCTGCTCTCTGGGAAGGCGCACCAGGGAGAGACGGAGTTTCCTGTCTAGACCCCAGTAATCGCGGTGAGGAGGGGTTTGCACGCAAGCTCCTGCTCTTTCTCCTGTGATTACCGAAGCAGAAACCAGGCCACAGCTCCTCAGGAAGGAACACCTCGCTTCTTCCACGTGTCTCGGAAAATGCAGCGACTGTCTGCTCCTCCCTCCCCCTTGATTTGGGCTGTTAGTTGGAGTGGGAGCCAGATGCCATGCTGGCTCCAGTATTGCCTGCTTGCCGGCCTGCAGGAGAGCTCAGAACGCTTGCAGCCCCCCAGCTGCGGGTGCAGGTTTCCCTTGATGCCCAAGGGATGCTCCTTGAGCCTAGGGGTGAGTCACCCTGGAGGCTTCTCTTGGAAGGAAGGAGTAAAAGCATCAGGGCCAGCCCAGATCCTCTTGCCCCAGAAACTACATGACTGAGGAGAGTGATTGAGAGAAATACAAATTCCCTGAATCCTCACCTGCCTGGGACTGCAGGTGATGCTTAAGTAGAGAAATGGCATTAAACCATGTCCCTTTGCCATGAGCTGTGTAGCTCCAGCACCCCTGCTCCCCCGGGGAGGGCAGAGCATGCCACTGCACAGGAGTGGGCAGCATGGATCCCTGTGGGCCACAACAGCCATGAACACTCCTGCACTGCGTCAGGCCATGTTAGTGCTCAGGGTCCCTCGTTCTCGGGGAAGTGGGTCCCAAATGGTTGCCAGCACAGCTTCCTAACGGGATGTTTGAAATCCCACTGTGTTAGGGGAACAGAGCTGTCGTTTGCAGCCCACCAGCTCCCTGGCTGCATGTGGAGGCTTGCCTGTGCAGCGGCTGGCCTGCCTGGCTCTCCCGAGGTTGCTGCTGGGGCCAGCCTGCCCATGGAGAGCTGTTCTCTGGAAATGTCTCTTGCTGCGTGGTGAACATGAGGGGGAGTGGAGAGGACAGAAAGCCAGAACCATTTCACAGACTAATTTAATTGCAGTAAAAAAAATGTTTTAGTAATAACCGAATGCATAGAAGTCAGCTCTGCTGATGCCACTCTCCTCCAGTCAGCGGAGTGAGGTGGAGCTCGGACCCACGCAGGTTTTCTGGGACCTGTCTCCCCTCGCAGCCTTCAGATTCAGTTCCCTAGATGTGAAATCCCTCGACGTCTGTCCGGGCAAAGTGAGAACGGTGCGGTGGTGGCAGAAGTACTGCTCGTGCGTCAGCGAGTTGTTGGCAGTGGGAACCCGTGCTGCGCCTCCTCTCCCAGCAGTTTCCTGAAAAGCAGCTCTTGTAAGCGAGAGGGATCCCACGTGCCTGGGGCACTGCGTGAGAGGGACAAGGAGCCCTTTGCCATACCCACAGCCCTAGCTGTCGCTAACAACCTTTACTGTTTTAAATAAAAGCCCTTCAGTATTTAGAAACGGGGCTGGAAGAGATGTCCTCATGGCATGGGCATTTCAGCTGAGTGTACAGAAGTGTCACTGCAGGTCTGCTGTGGGGGGAGAGATGGGGAGTGATGGCAGCAGGACTGTCCCATGTACTAATGAATTTTCTTTCAGTGTTATGGGTCCCAGTTCCCCGTGGGCTTGCAGGAGTCAGGGGGAGGCTGTCAGGAGAGCATCAACTTCGCAGTTCCTGCCTGTCACTGGCTGGCAGGGGCTGTGTCCTCTGGCTCACACACAAGCCTCCTGCGGCCTGCCCCCCATGGCAGGAGGGTGCTGCTTGGCAGAGGCCAGCACGTGCTATTGCTGCAGCCTGCACCCATAGGTGCTGCCCTGCTTCAGCCAGCTGGCAGCTGGGGAGCACCCCAGAACGGCATGTGTTTTTACCCTTTCCTACAGCCCCCCTGCATGGCTGAGCAGTGTTGAGGACGTCCACTGCCGTCCCCCTTTAGCTGTCCTTGGTTTTGGTGGGCTTTGCAGGTCATTCATGCCATACTGGGCTCCTCTGCCTGTGGCTAGAGACATGATTAGTGGAGCGTATGGCAGGATGCTCTAGGCTGAGGCCTGGGCTCCTGTAATTTAATAATAATCCTGCCAATGCTAATTGGTACCTTGCTTGGCCTGGAGACTGAGCTCGGTTGAGCTCCTCAGGCCTGTGGGAAGGTGCTCAGTGCGTGGCTGTAGCTGCTGTGGGGTAGTGGGAGCATTGTGCCGCAGCAGTCCTCTGCAGGCTTTGTTGAGAAGAGGACCTTGTGAGGACAGCAAGCCCCACGCCAGCGTGCAGCAGGTACCACCCGTGGACCCCTATGTGTGCCCCCGAGGGCTCTCCCCATGGTCCTCCACAAGCCCAGCTCTGGGGAGCCTCCCCAAGGGTCCCCCCAGCCTGTAACGAACTGCATTTGGAGCGGTGCTCTGCCTGCTGCTGCCAAAGGAGGTCTGCATCCAGCAGCGAGGGCTGCCTGCCCTCACACAGCAATGCCTTCTGCTGGCCTGACGTCCACCAGAGACTGTTGTGTCTGTTGTTTGGAAACCCAGAGAAAATAGTCAAAAGAGCCAAGCGCTGATTTTTCCAGTCACCTAGGAGCACGCAGACTAGCAGGAAAAAACGCTGCATGCTGAATTCCTATCTTGGGATGCACAGCTTCAGGCTGCTTCCCTGCCAAGCCTAGCCTAATTAAAGATGATTAAGGAAACACACGTATTTGGTGATGATGCCAGGGAATTTCTGATAGAAAGGAGGGTCTGGGTTTAGAAAACTGGCCCAGCTGGGAAAAAGAGCCTTTTTTACCCAAGTGTGAAAGGATTTTGCTGTTGTCTCCATAAGGAGGCCTCAGCATGTTAATTCCTCTCTAGGCTGCAAGTGCTACAGGATCTGATTTCCTTTTCGTTCCTTCCTACAGTTAATGTATCCCACTTTTTGCAGCTCTGCTGTTGCAACAGCGCAGGCAGCTCTGAGGAGAAGCTTTCAGAGGGAACAAAATTCAAAGTCTGTGTAAATGTTGCCTAGGCTAAATATTAATGCTTTCAGAATGCCTCTGGAAATGAATAACCACTGTCCTCGCTTCGGGAAACCTGCAGGGTCGTGTGTGCCCTCAGCAGGCTGCTCACAGCTCTGCCATGGGCAGTGCTTGGCCCCAGCACCCTGGCACGTGCTGTCAGTGCCAAGGTGGACCTTAACTCCCCTCTGGGTTTTCTGCCTTGCAGCAGAAGAAGTTGTACCTGGAGCGGAGTGTGAAGGAAGCAGAAGATAACATCCGGGAAATGCTGATGGCCCGAAGGGCACAGTAGCTGTGCGGTTCCCCCCCGGGCCTCCTGCAACGCCTTCTGGGTGGTTTTGGGCAGCCCTGCCTGTGTGCTGCTCACCGCCGCCCAGCTGCACAAGCTCTGTTTCTGTGGCAGTTTCAATAAAATTCTGCTGCGAAGCCTGAGGTCATTTCCTCTGCCTGCCACCTTGGTGTCTTGCAGCAGCTGCTCTCCCTGTGGGGATTTGACAGAGAAAGGAGATGGTGGTGGGATTTGGGGTGAGGGCCCTTTGGGGAATCCTACTTCACTTTAAAGCAGATGTAGCCCTCGCCCTCCAGAAAGACCCCGTGCACTGCTCGGCGCTGGGAACAGGGGAAGGCTCGCTGTGTTGTTCTGCTGGAGCAAGGCTGACGAGGCTCTGGTGGGGGAAAAGGGAGGCTGGCAGGGCAGAGCAGGGCCGGCCATCCCAGGCACCTCCAGGTCCATGACGGGTGGTCATTTACTCTGTCTCAGCGGTGACAGGCCCCGGTTCCCTCTTTGTACTCACGGGCCTGGCAGAGCCCCAGCGCGGTAGCGAGCTGGTGGAGGGCCAGTGCCACCCTGTGCTTCGTGCTCGCAGTGCACCAGCCCGGCCTCCTTCCCCTACTCCTGGCTTTGGTGCTTTTCCGAAACGGAGCTTTCAGGGACGTCTCCTCTCCTGCCACCAGCTCCTTAGGACTTTGGCGCTGGGCAGGTCCCATTGCTGACCCCCCCGTGCTCTTGCCCCGTAGACACATGGGCGCTGTCACACTCTGGGCTGGCCCTTTGCCACCTGCTGCTCCCCAGCCTCCCAGGCCACGTCACCTGCTCACCGGCCAGTCTGGCTTCATCTTCACCAGTGATCACACACCTGCACCGGCTGCAGTCGCTGCCCCGTGGACACAGGGGCCTGTGGACTGATCCCCCCCAGTGCACTCACACCCTGTCCACACACGTGCACACTCAGCATGGAGCCCTCACCCAGGACAGAGTTTAAGAGGAATTTAAGAAGATTAGACAGACTGCGCTGATCAGGCGCTGGACAAGTGTACCGACCAGCTGGTCGTTTATGCCCAACTGGTCCTTTCATCCCCATACCTCACTGGTTTTCCACACTTGTTCCTCCCCAAATCACCTACACCTCTGCCTTTAGGGCATCCACTAAATGTCCTATAGCAAGTCCTGTGCAATCCCAAACAGCTTTTCCCTGCATCCGATCATGTGTCCCACCTACCAGGCATCAACCACTTATTCCAAAAGGCGATCTGGACAGCTGCTCTGGGTCACTTATGGGGCTGGGTGTAGCTTGGACATGGGGCTTAGGCGCTGTGGGGACAACCCTGGGGAAGGCCCCAGGCAGGGATCTGTACCTCGAGTGTCCCAGGGTTGAGTTCCTGCCTGCCACTGTCCCCATGTGATGCTCCAGGCTTGTGGAAGAGCCTGTGAGGGGCTGACAGACCCTCTGATGGGCCTGGGGGTGGCCTGGCTGGGTACTGCTTGGGCTCCTGTCCTGCTGGGTCTTGCTGAGCTCCTGTGTGAGTGTACAAAGGTGCTTCACCCTGTAACTGACCAAAAGCTGCCATGTCTGCTGCTTCCCAACCTTGCCGTCCTTGGCGGCATCCAGCAAAGGTGTCCACCCATTTTGGTCGTGGGGCAGGGTGCCGGTCTGGCCTGGGCAGGGGGTGGATCAGCCTGCAGCTGGGCTCAGCAGCCGGGGACTTACCCGCTGCAGGGGCTGCCTTGCACCAGGCTGGGCTGGGCTGAGCGTCACCCCCAGCCTGGCCTGGCCCCGGCATGGGAAGGCGGTGTCCAGGCTTACTGGGGGACTGGCAGAGCCCTTACTTCTCCAGCACCTTGAGCCTGATTTCCCTAGTGAAATCCTAGTGCCAGGCAGCTGGCACTCCGCACGGTGCCTGGTGGCTGGAACCCAGGGCAGCCCTTCCCAATGGAGCGTGGGAGATGCGGCATCCCCAAGGACAGGCACTGTGGCACCGGGGGCAGGGTGCTGCAGGGTTGTGTGCTGCTGTAGCCACACGAGCACAGGACCGCAGCCACTTTGTAGGTGTTTGTGATGGTGCCAAGCAGGAGGCAGAGAGCAGCAAATCCAAGTCCTCCCCCCTTCCCACACTGGGGTCTGGGGGCAAATGGCCCCCAAGCAGCTCCTGCTCCTACCCGAGGCAGAGCAAGAACCGGCCTGCAGCTGTGAGGTGACGGGGCTCGCCTCGCACCCAGCAATGCCATTTCTGGGGAATCAGCCACGGCCAGGCTGGGTGGGCTGACCACTGTGGTGGGATGAGGGGCTGGAGGGAGGGGGAAAGGGGACAGCCAGGGGCACAGGCGTGGGGCAGCTGAACGCTCCACTTTTAACCCCCTGCCAAGGTGGGGTGAGCCAGGGACCACCCTTCTGAGCCCTGACAGGGAGGCGACCGCGACCGGGAAGGTGACAGCGACTGTTCCCCGGGGCAGGGAGCCTCTGGGAGCCTGTCAGCGGACCTGAGCTTAGGGCTGCAGCCTGCAGGGGCCATCATCACCCCAAACCAAATTGTCTTGCCCCAGACCAGAGCCCCAAAACTGCATTTCTAAGACCCAAGCAGAGGTGTACAGAATGGTGGCAGGCACCTGGTCAGGGGGGAACTCTCAGACAAAAAAAGCACAGAGGAACCCAGTGAGTTGCTTTGTGAGGCCTGAGCAAGCCTGGCCACACGGCAGTTTGCAGCTAAGCCCTGTCCCTATACGGGTTCCCTCAGGCCTGGATGCTGGACCTAGGCCCACACCGGAGCCGGGGCAGCAGAGCTACTGCCTTGGCTGCAGCACAGGAAGGGCCTTAGGGTCCAGACAAGCACAACCCTCATTTAGCTCAGCTTGGGCCACCCTTCCCTCTCCTGGCACCTGCTGCCAGGTCTCAGCTGGATGCAGCATACACAAACTGAGGGATGGCGAGTGCGGAGCCCTTTGAGGCCCTGCTGCAAAAGGGTACAAGATCACTAGGTGATCTTCAGGCAATACAAAGCAAAGGCAGTGTGTGCCAGTCCACCAGGATCAGTTTTGCTCCTGAGGCAGGGAGAGCAGCAGGGAACCCGGGGCAGTGGGCAGCTGGGTGGGAACCATCCCCCATGGTGACCGGCAGCAGGTTTCCCCACTTTTCTGCAGGCAAAAGCTTTTTATCCCTCTTCTGGCCAGGCGTGCCATGAAAAAGCTTCAGCTATAAATCCTCAGCACTAAATTAATCCATGGCCTTGTTTCTTCTTACCCATTAATTTACCCCCCGCAAGCCTATGCTCTGCGGCAGGGAGATGATGGATCACTGCTCAAAGCCCTTGAGTGGGATCAGTCCTCCCTCAGGAACTGCTGGTGCATGCACACAGCATCTCAGCATGTGCTTCCCCCAGCTCTCTGCCGTCCCAGGAGCTGCTGGGGAGGCCCCTAGGCCCCGAAGGGGACCTGGATGTCCAGCCCTGAGTAAGCAGAGGGATGAAAACCCGAGCAAGCTGCCCTGTGTGGGATGAAGGGGCTGATGGTGTCAGATACCAGTGTGCCACCCTCCCCACTCCAGCTGGCTTCACTGTGCTGCAGAAAATCCCCCAGGTGCTGGTGACAGCTGGGCCAGACACCCCCAGCCCAGGCCCCAGCAAGGGGCCGAGGCACAAACTTCTGCAGCAAAGCCACTTGAAGCCAAGTCCATCATTGCTGCTGCAGAGTCAGCGCATGCAGGAGGCTGAGAACAGACAGCGACGGGGCAAGCACACCCTCTATGGGACAGATTTATTGAAACAGTCAGAACCTAGCGAAGAAAATCAACTGTTGGCTTTAATTATTGCGTACATCTTCATTTCTAGGACTAGGAAAATTTCAACTGATAAATATACATTTCATCAGAATGCCTTTGGCTGAAATATACCATTAGCACATTCTTCAAAGTTACAACAAAAGTCTTAGAAATGTTAAAAAGGGATTTTTCCTTTACTAAAATAAAGGAGTGCACCCCCCACCCCAACAAGGCGCTAGGACTGACAGACGGGAACTCTTGGCTGTGCAAAGCAGAGCATTGATTACAGTAACAGAAAGAAGTCAGGACAGGAGTGGGGAGCCTGCATAGCACTCAGTGAGAGGTATGGGAGGCAGCTGCAGTGGAGTCAGGTCAGCATGTCCCAGAGGCAGCAGCAGCAGAGCGCGGTCCAGCACGCCGTCAGGCAGGCGCTCTCGCCCGTGTCATCTCTCCGCCGCTCCTCCACGACGTACACTGTGGGGACAGGAGAGCTCAGTCAGTCAGAGAGTGGCACAGCGACACCTGCAGCGGCCGACCATGTCTGCTGCCCTCAGCACAGCCGGCCCCGGCACAGCCGTGGTGCCCCTCTTTACCACAGCGCTCACTTTGGGTGGCCCACACTTGCTGGAGACAATCTGGTGCACGGGGGAGCACTCGCAGGAGGGGAGGTCCCAAGCTCCCCTCAGGCCACGATTTCATCACCGCAGCAGCACCCTGCAAGGACCCGCTGCCCCCTCCCACCACTGCAGCAGCCCTCGGATGGGAAGGGTCCCCAGGGGAAGCACTTCTTTCCGCAGCCAGGCCCAGGCCACTGGGACTGCGCAACATTATGGTCTCGACGCAAGCAGCTGGTGCAGGCCAGCCAGGACCAGGCTTCCGTTATGTCATGTACAGTTACTGAGAAAGGAAACAGGGCTCAGCCTGGAAGGCATCTGCTCCGAGTGAGCTGCCCTCTTGCAAGCACTGGTGCCTAAGCCTCCTTGCCTGCCCCCCTGCCTCCCCCTGCCCTCTGGCAACCCCCAGCCAGCAGGAGGTCCCCAGAGCAGAGCGCCCACAGGTGCCCTGGCTGCCCCAGCTGAAGCCAATGCCCCTCCAGGCCCGGCACAGCCACCCTTCCCAGGGGGGAGGTCCGCAGCCCAGGCAACCGTGCTGGAGGCGGCCCCACACTCCTACGGCACTTGGGGTGCTGGGGAGGGAGCACGTGCAAGGAGGGTGGTGGGTTCAGACATGGCTAAGGGCCAAACTCCCACCCAGCTGCTCACTTGCTGCCCCTCCTCAGCAGGGCAAGATGGGAAAAGAGGATAAGGAGGCTCATGGGTCATATAAAGGCAGAGAGATCGCTCACCTATTACCATCATCGGCAAAACAGGTGCAACTTGGGGAAAAATTAATTTATCACCAACTACAATAGATTTGGGTAGTGAGGAACAAAGACAAACACTAAAACACCACCTTCCCTTCTGCCTCCTCCACCTCCCCTCCAGCAGCATAGAGGGATGGGGAATGGGGGCTGCAGCCCATACACAGCAGCTCCTCTCCTCTCTGCCGCTCCCGCCAGGAGAGGCGAGCTGTGTGACCGTGTGTGCAAACAGGGAGGTGACACCTGTGGGCTGGGGTTGTTCCCTGCAACCTTGGCAGAACCCATGCTCCCCCCCCCCCCCCCCCCCCCCCCAGCAATCAGTGGTCTGGGTACATTAATCTTTGGAGGGATCATTAGGCACCTGGTGATGGAGAAGGCAGCTCAAGGCTCCCAGCAAACAGTGCTGAGACCAGTGGGAGCAGCTACCCTGGACCAGACTGGGCCCTGCTGGAGGCTGTCGCAGATCTCCCACCTGGCCTGAGCTCCAACACAGCACGGCCTTTGGGCACCAGGGTCCTTGCCAGGAGAACTTGCTCCAGCAGGGGTCCTCTCCATGGGCTGCAGGTCCTTCTGGAAACATCCACCTGCTCCATGTCCTCTACAGGTTGCAGCAAATACACAGAGCACCTCCTCTTCCAAACTTCTTCTGTTTCTTACTCTTTTGTTCCCTCCTCTCTCTCTGGCATTTTCTGCCCTTTCTTAAATATGTTAGAATCATAGAATCATTTAGGTTGCAAAAGACCTTCAAGATCATCGAGTCCAACCATTAACCATACCCACTAAACCATGTCCTGAAGTACCCTGTCCACTCGCTTTTTGAATATGTCCAGGGATTGTGACTCAACCACTTCCCTGGGCAGCAAATTCCAATGTTTGACAACCCTCTCAGTAAAAAAAATTTTTCCTAATATCTAACCTAAATCTCCCTTGCCTCAACTTGAGGCCATTTCCTCTTGTCTTATCTCCAGCCACCTGACAGAAGAGACCAACACCCACCTCACTACAACCTCCTTTCAGGTAGTTGTAGAGAGCGATAAGGTCTCCCCTCAGCCTCCTCTTTTCTAGACTAAACAGCCCCAGTTCCCCCAGCCGCTCCTCATAAGACTTCTGCTCCAGGCCCCTCACCAACTCGGTTGCCCTCCTCTGAACATGCTCCAGCAACTCAATGTCTTTCCTGTAGTGAGGGGCCCAAAACTGAACACATTACTCTCACAGAGGCACCACCAGCTTTGCTGACGTGCTCAGCAGTGTCCCGTGGTAAGTCTGTTGCAGAGCCTTGCCAGCTGCAGGAGGAGAAAGAGGTAAGCTCCCAGCGCCAGGACGTGGTCTCAAGGTGAGATTCAGCTACTGTGTATGAATGGCCATGGGGAGGTGGGTACAGACAAATCCTGGGAAGAGCTGAGGTCAGGGGCAGAACAGCGTCCCTCCTGCCCCTCAAGGCTGGAGAAAGCTCACTCTGCATTTTGGGCATTGGGCAGAAGGTGCTTTTGCACCAGCCAGCACTTCTCAGTGGTGGGAAGAGCTCGCTCTTCTCAGGCAGCAGGCCCCACAAAAATAGCAGGGATCAGCTCTGGCTGACCGACGTACCCAATTATAAAGCCACGTGGTCACTGCGAGGAGGCTGTGGCAGAGCCGGGATGCATCGCCTTCAGAGCCTCCCTCTCGTGGCCTCTGCAGCTGAGGCCAAGGAACACTGACAGTGCTGGTTTCCAGAGGACTCCAGGATCAGCAACCAGCTGACTTGGAAAACAAGCAGGTGGGTTCCTTGCTGTTGGATCACTTCTGTGCACAATCAAAAAACCAGAGTTTTAGCACAGTGAAGATGACAAGAACCTGTCTGCTGCCAGGTCTGGCCAGGCCACAGGCAGGATAGGCTGGATAGGCACCCAGAGCAGAGTTCTCCACGAGATGCCAGCTTCCATAGCTACAAGCACACTTGCAGTTTGTCTGCTTGTTGTCTGTTTAGAGTGGCACTGCTAAGTCAGTTTGCTTAACTAAGTAGCTGTTCCCTGACACTACTGCAGCCCTATCACACACAAAACTGCCTCCTCCCCTAGGAAGTCAGCACAGGGATCAGTCCTTGCTCCAGCAAGATGTATCCATCGTGCATGCTAGGGGACTTCCACCTCTGCCTGCTCAGCACGCAAGGCACAGCCAGCCTTTAACCAGGCTAGAAGGCAGCAATCCTCAGACACTTCACCTGCCAAGGGGCGGATGCCCAGATCACACCCCCAAATGCTTAGGGTATTGCCTCATGGACAGAAACCATTTAAGCTCTGCCCCTCAAGGGCTGCCCAGAGGCTCCCAGCAGGCTGTTGCGATTTACTGCACACTGCCTGCTGCCTGAAAGCACAGGAGGGAGCCCCGGGTTTGGATGGAGCTCTCCCAGCAGGGTCTCCTACCCAAGGCCAGCGTGCTGCGTGCTCTTTCTGCCAGCCCCTGAAGCCCATTTGGGACAGATGAGCAGATTACCTTTGGTTCCTCCTCACTGAACTTGGGCTATCACACCCAGAACTGCAGCAGACTGCAGGCAGGCACATGACCTTCCTTCCTTCCTTAAAGCTTTCTTGGATCTGTTATGGTCTGTGTGGGAACCGTGCCTTCACACAGGAGTCTGACCCAGGCATGCAGCTAGTGCTTTAAGTCAAGTGGCTGAATACATGGTGTTGACAGGCAGAGGCCTGGGCAGGAGACAGCTCATGTCATCAGCCTGGTCCTCCCTGGGCTTTGTGCTCAGAAAAATGTTCCCCCCCACCCCACCCTTCACTGCTTCAGTTCTCTCAAGAGCAACGCGTGGAGGATGATGTGCTCTGGCTTACATGATACAAAAATCCTGCCACCATCAGGGTAGGGCAGAGAGACCAATAGCCCAGTAATCCCCCTCAAACATATGCCCTCAGGTACAGCCTGTACCCCAGCCTCAGGCAGCCTCCCTCTTGCCAACCGGAATAACAGAGAAGAGGCACCTGCTGTGCAGGCACAGCCCAGCTCCAGAGGAGCCACTGCATGGTGCTGGCAAAGCACCACTGTCCATCCTTCCCTCCAGGGCTTTGCAGCTGCCTGTGGGCATTCAGTCACAGCATATGGTGCCCTTGCTCCAGGAATGTCAGGGTGGAAGCACATCTCTTCTCCAGGCAGCCCCAAAAGGAGGTGGCAGCATGCAGCAGTGCTGTGACAGGCTGCGCTGGAGCAGGAGACATACCACGTGCTCTCCTCCTCCAGCAGCTGCTGGCCCTGCCTGCCCCTGCAGAGCCAAAGCAGGCACCTCCAGGCAGGAACAGACCAGGACCTGATGGAAACCTGGCTCCCACGCACAGACCAGGGCCCTGCAGGCTGCTGGGCAGTGCTGCAGTAGTGGGGGAGGCTGCACGACCTCCTCCCCAGAGCCTGTGGACAGGGCAGGGCTGCGCCCACAGCCAGCAGCCCAGCCACGCTGGCAAGGACCACAGAACAAGGTCAATGACTTGTGAGCCCAGCACCCTGGCCTCCTCCTGTGATCCAAGAGACCCTATTTCATCCCTTTGAAAGGGTGGACCACAGACCCATCTGTCCCAAGGCAGACAGGACTTTGGTCAGGCCCCTCCCTCCTTCCTGCCCACAGCCCCAAACTGGCACTCAAAACCATGCATGGAAGACTTGCAAAGGCTTCATGTTCCAAAGCATGAAGACTTGCGAGTGTTTGACCTTATAGAGCATTATATCAGTATCTGTCTATTCACTGCCTGTTCTCCCTGGTGAGGTGACCCAAGTCCACTCGTTCCTATACACCGCCGTGCAGCGCAAGCTGTCATCAAGCGGCCGGTCAGGTCCCTGGAGCAGTGGGCTATAGTGGGTCACCGACTGCTCAGCAGTGGGAAATAAGGGAGCTGTGCCCTGCTGTCCATGGGAGAAGCTGGCTTAGCAGAGCTGCCCACACTGTTTTGCCTTCCTTCCCTGACTGGCATTGCTGGGAGCGGCTGGACACCCTGACATTTGAACCTTTTACCCTCCTCAGCTGAGCAGCATTCTGCCCTGCAGCAGATAGAGCTGCCCTTCTGTCTGGCTTAACAGACAGAGCTGTGACAAGAGGCGAGCCCTGGCGCCACACAACACCTTTGTGCAAACCCAATCATACGACCAAGCTGTTCGGGAGGAAGAGCAGCAGGGCAGAGCTGCACAGAACAAGTTCAGCTTGCAAGGACTGAAGGAGGCACTGGTGTGTTTCAGGCTGGGAAAAACCTTTGGGCTTTTTTTCCCTGGTGGATCCAGGAGCTCTGAGCAAGCAGCAAACTCTTTGGTGCTTTTGTTTCCTCTGAGAAGGTCCAGTTACAATAAGCAAAGGCAAAACACATACCAAATGCTCCAAGAGTCCTGTGTAAGACGATGACATGCAGTTGTTCAGCAGGGCAGAGTGCACACCCAACAGGCAGAGATGGCCAAGAGCTCCTCAGCAGAGTGGGGTACTGGCCATGCTCTCCTGCCTATGTTCAGGTGGAAGAGGATGCTAGCTGGCTCCTGCCATCCCTCAGGGTGAACAGACAAGGGTGCTTTTCCCATGGCTGCTCAGGAAGCTTCCAAACCAGCTCCCTGTGCTGGAGCCCTGATGCAGCTGTGGTTTCTAACGGTCTGCCAGCTGCCATTCAAGCTGTCCTGCTTTGGAGCCACAGAGAGCTGGATTGCTGCTGCCAGAGCATTGCCATACCCAAAACTGAGGGCCACAGTGCCCTGTGACATGTGGATCTGCACAGCAGAAGGGGGCTGGGAGAATGTTTAGGGAAGCACTGGTTCCTCGTGGTTTGGAGACAGCAGGGTGACTCTGACCTCTGGAAAACACCACCAAGAACAGATACCACAGAGCCAGCTCCAGAGCAAAGTCCTTGCAGCTTCAGACTGAGTGAAACCCAGGGGAATGTGACACCCTTCCCTGCCCCAGAAAAAGCTCTGCAGCATGTGACACTCCCAAATGTGGTGGACAGCGTAAGGTTACACTGCTTTGGGGGTGCCTCACATACCCTCAGCTCCCTTGCTGGAGCAGCTGAGATGGATTGAGTTCTCAGGCTGACAACACCTGGCCTGAGGGTGGGTACCCTCTCCTCTGAGCACTAAGGTATGGCACTTCACACTGAGCACAGGCAGACCTAGCTAGCCAGCTGCTCTGGCCAGCCTCCAGCAGGCATCTGCTGACCGGAGGAGGCCATGTCACTGCAATGCAAACCATGGGCTGGAGAGCAGTTACCAGTTTTGGCCACTCCAGTCAAGCCCATCTTCACCCTGGTTGAAGGCAGCTGCATCCATAGCTGCAGCCAAGGCACCATCCAGGGAAGAGGTCTAACACCACTGCCTTTTACTGCTAGAGTTAAAGCAATTTTGCCTTCTGGTAGCTCAGTGCTAAGCTAAGGAGTAATGCCTGAGCATGCAGAAGACACGAGCTGTCAGATGATACACTAACATTGACAAGTCCTCCATGGTAGCACATAGACCAGTAAAGCATTTTGATGGTTAGTCAGCAACTTGCAAAGAAGTCAGTGAAATCCAGTCTAACTGCATACTCTGCTGGAGGATGGGTCTGCATAACCTTCCCCACCCCAAAGCAGAGTTGAAATGGATGCTGCCCTGTGCAATTTATAGTAAGCTGTCCATGACTGCAGGCATACAAGAAGAATTTGCCTGAAGTATTTATGATTAATCTATCAGAAGTTTTAAACTACAGCCAAGTGTCGAGGACATACTGACAAAGCATGTTCAAAGCATGTACAAAGTGCTGTTATGAAACACTTGCTGAAATATTAAACAAAATGGCTTTCCCAAATTTGGGCCTGTGCAATGGGAGATCGGCATTTTCACTACACGGCTGCTCAGCTGACTCGCATCGGATGCTGCCTCTCAGCACAAGTGGGTCACAGCAGCAGCGGGCATCGCTGCTCCCTGCCAGCCAGCACCTTCAGCTGCCTGCACGGCACTGCTGGTGGCAGCTTGTGCTAGAAAGGTCTGCACTAAACTGGTTGATACCCAGGCACAACTGCCCACTAACAATTCAGGGCAGGACTGGGACAGAAGAAGGTACAGCGAGGGACAGCAGCCATGCCAAGACCTTTCCAGGACTCACCATGGGTTTGGGGGGTGTGCCTTTCTGTTAGAAATGGTGAAACAGCACTGGAAAGAGCCACGTCCTTTCACTCTGTTCTGCTAAAAGCTGGAAGTCGTTCAAACGAGCAGCACATTGTGGCACAAGTACCATCCTGCAGAAACCCTTTGAGAAAAAGCTGTGGTTTTCCTCATGCAGGGAGTTACAGGACCTTACCAAACGCATTCACCTTCCAAATTCAAGGAAAGCCCCAAAGATGACCATTCGAAATACGCATTAGAGAAGTTGCTGCCTTCCACTGCAGAGTTCCTCTCCCAGAGAGAGCAGGAGTCTCAAGAGGGCAGCTCTCTGCCAGAGCCAGCTCACGAGAGCTGGTGTCAACCGCTGCTGCAGTTTGAGAGGAAATACAGTCACCACTGAAAGTTTTCAGACTTTGAAAGCATCTGGGCAATACTCTAAATAAAAACAACCACCTCTCCCTTACAGTTTGAGTTTAATGATTACTTCCTTTGAAGCTTATCAATGCTTCAGAATTTGTAGCTCTGTCCCTGTCACCAGACAAATTGCCAGAGAAACTGTAAACACAGCCACACAGCATTAATGATAAAAAGCTTTTCTCATCAAATAGTTGGGTGTGGGGCTTATACAGGAGAGGGTAAGAGCAGAACAGGTGAAGGTTGGTCAACTATTCACTTACAGCTACCAAAGTGCATAGGGTAAAAAACAGTTCAAAGGCAGGCTAGATAAACTATTCCCAGCCAAGCCTCTCATTAAGCTGGAAACATCCTATACCAATCCTTTCATTTTGGACACTGTGCAACTGAACATCAGCTTCAAAGCACTAACACAAACACGGAAGTACCCAAGGAAATCAAGAGTGAGCGGCAGCACCTTTATTCACTCTTCCCAGCCTATGCATTAGCACTACTTTAAATGCAGAGGATCCCCTGTTAACAGCACAGTAAGAGACAGCATAACAAAACCCTAAGCACCTTACTCATACCTCTTAAAATGATTTCGTTAGGAAGACTTGCACAGCACATTACTGACGCAAACCACCCAACGTCTTCCCAGCTCACTTCATCCAGCAGCTTTCCATTAACAGAGATCAGGTTTTCTACTGGAATAGCTTTGCCAACAAAACCCCGGCCCAAAATATGTCAATTAAGGGAACTCCTGGTTTTGTATGCTTCTTGTCAGAAGCCTGAATGCCTCCAAGCTAAAGCCACTTGGTTTGCTGTGGCAAGCCTTACTGGGGACTTTACTAGCTGCTTTGTGCCTCTCTTTTGTCCAACGTCGGGCACTCCAAAGATCTCCTACAGCATGCTGGAGTCTTTGCCACTATGAGCAGAAGCCCATTAGCACTTTGGGACTGGTGGTCTGATAGAGAAGAGAAACAAGGGCGATTTCTCTCAGAGGCACTAGACAGCATTCAGTTTTAGGCTCAAGTTTTGATGCTTCCATTGTTTTTTCTAAAACAGGATGGGAGAAGGTGTAAGCTGAGCACACCCTCCCATCTTCTAATGAGCCTTAAAGAGTGTAGATCACAATGAATCATTCTTACCCCTAAAATGGTAGCACTCCCTGTAATCACAGAGTACCAGCCTGCACAAGCCAGTGCAAATAACTCCCACTATTTTTAAAACAAATATTACAATACCTAGTTATTTCATGTACAGTCTGCCTTATCTTAAGCATACACATTTTGTTTCTTCTCATACCTAATTGATATGTTAATCATTAGCTCCATGAGAGACAGGCATGAGCAGTACTTTTCACCTGGTTTGATAGAAAGTAAAGTCGTGACCTGAGACTGTAGTGCTCCTTATTGCAGTGCTTTACTGGGTCTACAAGGATTGCAGCACAAGGATACCAGCTTTGATGATAGAACCAGCCCATCCTGTCCCAGGGCCTAGGCACAGACATCACTGTTAAGGTACTGATGTACCTACATGGGGACCCACCCCCCAGAAAGCAGGCAGCGATGGTGCCCGAGAGCACTCAAGCTCTGCAAGCCCTCCCAGAAGTCTTGCTGGACGTCACCGGGGGCCCTGGCCCTTGTCTAGATATTTCAGGTATGACATCCAGGCAGACAGACAGCAAGCAAAAGCTCACTTCAGGCAAGCCAAGGGGCAGACTCAGCCAAGAAGTCAGCCGCCCGGGGAGAAGCGAGGTGCACGCACCCTCAGGGTCAGCCCAGCCTAGCACTAGCCAGCTGCAGGGACTCCTTCCTCTTCCTACGGTGAGAGGGCCAGGAGCATGAGAAAAGCAGCAAGTCTTGAAGTTTACTACTTCTTTCACTCCAGCTGTGTGCTGGCACACAGACCCACTTTGCATGCAAACAAGTTAGTTACACTCCTAGCTGCTCTAAACTATTAGGCAAGGCCTGGAAAACACAAGAGGAAGCAGCAACAAGCAGTTTACCAACCACTGCTAATGCAGACCAAAAACTCTGCCCGTGGTATCTGAATGGCTGTTTGCCATTGTAACAACTGTTCAGAGCAGAAGTATTAATTAATACACAGTCTTCTCATCTGGGAGGAAGCACACAGCAGAGAAGGGACCAATAAGCCTTTTCCCACATATGAATAAAGTGGTTTTTATCACAAGCCACTTCTGCACCAAGAACTTTGTTTTTGCTTGTACAGCCAGCAAACAATAAGTCTTGCTTAAAACTGCACAACACCATTTTAATAGTAACTTCTTACAGGGTTAAGTGCTGCTGGCAGCAGATTGCTAAGTCAAGTCAGTCTATGCATCCGGTTCTACCTTCAAAACCTTCTTACCCAAGTTCTTTGAAAGTCTTTCCATTCAGGATGGAGGCCAGAGAAGGGAAAGTCAGCACAAGGGCATTGGTGGCAGCCAAGAGATGCAGAGGTGACAGTGGCTAGAGATCAAGTGTTTCTGAGCCGCTCTTTGGGGTTCGCACTCTAGGTCTGCAGACCCAACTGCAGGAGGAAAGAACACCCAACCCTGACCGCCCAGACAGCCACATGTCCTGGAGTAAATGCCACGCAGGCAGCCAGTGTGGAAGAAGAGATTGCATGACTGGGGAACAGGGACCCTAGGACTTCAACTAAAACTTTCATACTAGCTGCCAACAAGCCTCCTCTCTGCCGCTGGCCTCCTCCCTTACCCACAAGACCTCCAGGGCAGAGCCTGGGCACAGATGAGATCTAATTCCCTTGGCAAGAAAGGCATTTAATTATTCTTTCCCCTCTCTGGGGATATTTGCTCATGCTTAACAGCTTCATGCCTGTCACATCACATTCCTGCCCCCCCAACTCCTTCCTGCCCAGAGGCTTTTGTTGTATGCACAGTCTCTACCAACACCATATTCAGATTTCAGGAAATACCTTAGCACACTCCTGAAACAGATACCAGCCAGAGCCAGATGGAAATACAGTAGTCTACTTCCAAGCAAAAATCTTCCAAAGCTGCAAACACTCAGAGCAAGTTTCACAATCCCCAGCTCCAAACACAAACAGCTCTACTGCCAGAGCCACCCAAGCAAAAGTAAAGTATCGAGGAAGCAAACTGCTAGTGCGTACAGGTAGTTTCACCTGCAAATCCCCTCTGCCACCAGACAGCTGCTCCTGACCCAGCCCAGATTTCATCCTGGACTCAAGCAGAAGCAACTGATCTACAACTACCTACTCTGGTATCAGACCTGCCCTGTTTCGTGGGCTGCGTGACTATGTCCAGCAGGTTAGGAAAATTCCTTTCAGTTCCTGCAAGTCTGAGAAGCTCTTAAGGTCACCCTAGAGAGCTGTTTCAGCTTTCAGTGAGCTGAACACACAACACATTTCAGGGAAATTACTGTGCAGGCATGCCAAGTGAGCACTTTCCAGAGCCAATGCTGCACTGGCCACATTTCACACAAAGGTAAAGTTGTTCCCCTCTCGTACACTGCATGTGCTCCAAGCATGGGTTATGTCTGACCATAAGCCATGCAGAAGATTTTCTTGCAGCTCAGGGCTGGGAAAGAGGTGAGTTTCCTCACCTGAGCACACAGGGATGGGATTCAGAGATCTCTGAGATAATGGAATTGATACTAATCAGCATCTATGGAGTATAGATGTGCCCAGGAAGGATTTAACGTCTCTAAAACGCAGGGCTACAGGCTCTCCTCATAGGAGAAAAGCGTACCTTATGTAGTAAGTACTCAAGTCTCTGAAGGATGTCAGCAGGCATTGGCCAGCTCTCTGAAGCACTATAAACCCCATCACACAGGTTAGAAAGTGTACAGGTCATAAGAAACCAGCTTCCCCCCAGCTCAAAAGTACAGTAATTAAGGGCTTCAGACCCTTCAGTTTTCTTCTAGACTGCAACAGATGCAGAGACATCTCCGAAAACTACAGAATTTGAGAACTTCCTCTAACTTTTTTTTTTAATCAGTGAAATCTTAATTTAACGTTAAAGCAAGGAGGCATTTTCCACCAAGTCAACTGCAGGGCTAAGAACAGCACATTCCTCAGCTTGAGTCAGTGTTTTCATTGAAAATCAGCATCAGTCCTAGAATTAAACAAGATGTGGCTTGGAGGGATTTACACAGCACAAGCTCGGACTTACAAGGGTCTTGCAAGAGTGTCCTGGGTGACAGACACGAGGGACAAAGTCCAGTTTTAGACTCTCCTTGAGCAGTGCCCCCAGGGCTTGAGTACCACAATCTGTGCAGCGCTTACAGAGCTGGAAAATGGCTTTACACAATTTGCTTCTCACCCAGGCTAGGTGCTCAGCAGATGAAGACTGTCCAGAACAGCAGCCTCATTTAATTTGGTCCACTACAGAGCCAGCCTTAGCCCCATTTAGCCAGTTTGTCTCAAGCATGTTTTCAGACACAGGACCTGAATTTGGAAATCCTTTTCTTTGCATCAGGCTTTTCTCAGATTATCCCCTCCTTCAGGGTGAAAAGCAGCGAAGGTGAGTCAGAGATCAGCCCCCAGGACAGCAGTTTGCCAGCAAACAGCCCCCACTGTTTGTGCAGTCAGCTGACACAAGCCAGGGACAGAGGGAGGTATGATACAGCAATCTTGGGGGAGAGAGAACACCAGGTTTTAATGCACACTACAGTATGAGAAGCAAATAAGAGGACAACTGCCAAGTGGGATTTTTTTTTTTTTTTTGGCAGGACACCAGCTGTCTGGAGTTGCAGGTCCTGAAGGTACAGTAACAGTTAAATTAAATGCTCTGACAGACTGCTTGGAAAGGGTCAATACACCCAGAAAGCCGCCTGGAATTGCTACATGCTGCCCTCCAAATAAACTTCTGGGGAAGGCTCAGCTTGACACAGTTTGAAAAGCAGGGGGGGGGGGGGGGGGGGGGGGGGGGGCAACCACTGAAAGGCACCAGAAAGCCTAACCAGAGCAATTAGAAACCCCTCCTTTCCATGCTGAGACCCATGAAGAGGAAAAATCCACCCCTCTAGCAGAAGGCAGTGACTGTATCTAGGTGACCTGTTTATTCTTGCAGCTGGACAAACATTAGGAGGCAGGCAGCATCACTGTGACTATTACTCTTACCACAGCTGGCTTTGCCACAAGTAATCAACTTCCAGAAATAAGATTTCCACCCTGTGCGTACAATAGGTCAAACGCAATACTGAGCTTTGTTTGCCTTCAGTTGGAAGGAAGGCTGCTGACAGAGCCTGGTTCCCTTTGGCACAGCACAGAATAGCCTCGTCCATTACGTTGTTATGTATCAATGAGGTGGGGGGTGGGGAGAAATTAAGCTGCACAAATTGCTCACATCAGCTTGTGCTTTCAAAATTAGTATGTCACTTTGTACTTTGGCTCATTCCACTTCTTTTTAAAGCATGCCATTATCAACAGCATTACATTTCACCTCTAATTTACATAGACAAGAAAGTACCTGCTGACCAGTCAGCAGATACTGTGGTTTCCTTCTGCCAGCTGATACCAAATTACTCTATAATGAAAGTACTCAGAGGTAAATGAGATTTTTCTGGAATGAGGTATTTTCTTCCTCCTAAGCAAGCCCGTGCTGCTCAAGGCAGCCTGGCTCCTTATGCCACGCTCCACGCAGGCACTGTGCTCCTACTGCTGTGCGTTTCTCAGCTTTGTTCGGGCGCAGATGAGTTCCCTCTAGCTACCCAAAGCATTGTGTGACACTAAATGGCAGATCTGTGGTATTCCAGGAACACATGCCTGGACAGACTTCATGTGGACAGACACGAAGACAGCCCTCAGTTTGTACAGCAGGAAAGATGCAGACAGAAATCAGCACAAGTCAGTTCACAGAGCTAGGAAGCTGAAGCAGATAGCCTTAAGTACAACTTCCCTCAGGCTTAGCATATAACTTACCAGCTCTAAAGGTAAAGGTCAAGTTGTTTACTTCTAATGAACAACTGCCAAGTCAGTTATTAGCCCTTACAAGAGGCAAAAAGTGTTTTTTCTTTGGAGACACTACTATCGGTAGCCTGTACAAGCCCAAAAGCCAGCTATCAAAAAACCCAAAACAAAAAACCGACACCATGGCCACGAGGTCTTCTGTGACACCTCAGCAAGTCACCTAGCCTCTCCGGCTCACTGCTCTTGCACCTGCAGAAGGAACATATGCTTCAAGGCCTTTCACGCCCAACAGTGTTGAGGTAGCTAGGGTGACTCTGAGGGGGTGCAAGCTTGCACAGGCTGGACTCCATCCACTCAGGGAGAACGGACAAAGGACCACCAGCTGCCATTATTAGCTGAAGACTCCCTCTTCTACAGTGCTGTAGTACATGGGAGCCATATGGCCAACACCACTAAGTCTTAATGCATAAACTGCAAGCTGATTTCTGCAACTGTCATCATGGCTAACTAATCCTACACAGACAGTCTAGAGTGGAATATACTTGTTCTTGTTCTGCATTGTTCTGGACTGCACCTTCGTCCAGCAAGCCTTTATATATGTCCCCCTCTTGAACGTCATATTGAAAAGATGACAACATCCTCCCTCTCTCACCTATTTCTAGCAGAGTCATTGCTCACTTAACAGTAATAACTTTGTCTTTCCAGCCTAGATGTTACCTACCCTTGCCAAGCATGACCCCAACAAAAAGGAACAAACTCTCCGGTCTGGGCTCACAGCTCCCACCTCCGGAGGATGTGGAAGAATGGGTGCTGTGGCTGGGAGAAGCACGGCTGCAGCACACATGCCAGGTACAGGCGGCGTAACTCACACCAGTGCTGCTCAGCCTGAAGAGTCCTTCAACAGCAGCCTTTGAAACAAGGCTCAGTGGTTCACGAGCTCTTCTGCAGCGTGGGTGACAAAACCAGTCCTAAGTTTAAGCTGTTTCCCTATTACATCTCAGCTATAGCTTTCTTTTTAATACATGAGGTTTTTTTCCTCTCCAAGGGCCAATTGGACAGGCTATGTCCATTGCTACTCCAGACAGGCCACAAAGTGTTAAGATTAAAAAACACTGTCACCATGAAATGCTATTTTACCAGCAGATTTTGATAGCTCAACAGTACTTATTTCCCTCTGCGTGATCCACTCAAGACCAAAATATGATGCATAATTATTTCCACACATTAGCACACCGGCTGCGATCCACAACTTAAGAGCCCACTTTGCAGGTTGTCTACACAGTAAAATAACTTAAAGCATAAAATGTAAAGTATAGCAAATTTCCCAGCTTTCAGCATGAACACATGTTTGTTCACAAATACTAATGCATTACTTGGAGTAGCTTAATTCATTAGATTAAGCTAAGTCATCTAGGAGAGCAAAACATCCGCTCTGAAAGGAAAGCATCCACACAGTAGCTCTTCCCAGATAACTGCTTGGAAACATCACAAGAACTGACAAGCCACATTAAATCATGCCAGACTGGCTAGGCAGACTGTAATGACTTGATTAAATTTAGATGTCAATTTTTTTATATTAGAGGTTCAGCCACACCAACAGATAGATAGCATTAGTATAACAGATTTTTAAAAAATTAGCTTTTTTAGGGACATCTGTTCTATATTAGACACTCCTGGAGGTGATCATTAAACAAAGCCTTATTGAAAGCTCTCTCAGAATACTTCTGTTAAAGTGTCACAGGACAAAGATCAGGTTCCAGTTTGATGGACTGGCCAAAAAGGAGCAAGGGGGAGACAAGGTATTTAACAGAAGGAGAATCAAGAAAAAGGAAAAGCTTTTGCAGACAAACACAAAATTATAGCCCTGACTTCATTTTACACACATTTATTAATATTTTTTTGTACATTTAGTTACATCCACTTCAGCAAAAGCAACGCAAATTGGAGGCTCCTAAGGTGGGTTCAGAGACCGCACATGCTACAGGAAGGCAGTTCAAAGACAGGACTTACCAGAAGATCTTTTGTTCGTGGGTTAGGGTGCTACTTCCGCAGAACTGTAGTTGTGTTCACTTAGGTTTAACAACAAAACCATGCCTCCTGCAGCATAAGCCTGGTCTCTCAGTGAAAGAAACACTCAAACACTCAGCTACTTGTTTTCTGCAATTTCCCAGCCTACACCTTTGTGCTGGTCCACGGGTTTGTGAGCAGAGCAGAGGACATTCAGTGTCATCGCTTCCCTGATCCAGTCTGATATGAGATCCTTTAAGCCTCCAAGGCAGCAGATCTGGCTCAAAGACAGACTGCCCAAAGCAGCAGACCCACTCTCCCTTCAGCTTCTGCTAGCACATCCCTTTTCATGGCTATAGCAGCAAAGTGACACTTGCACTAACCAAAGATGTTCTACATGGAAGACTAGGAATTCCCTCCCTGCCTCCCCGCCCCAGTACCAAGAAATGCCTGTTAACCACCCCAAAACTATGTGCATTTCCCAGGGAAAACCCTGATTACACTTTGAGTCCATGTGGTGATAGTGGTGGGAAGCATCACCATGCTGCTGCCTCCTTTTCAAAGGCAGACCCTTGAAGTTTTCACTCTTTTACAGAGGAAGCTGAACTCATGACTTGCACTCATTGACATTCTTATTCACTCAGACCAATTGTTCACTGCTTGTATTTGGGTCCTGCGGCCAGACCTGCACCAGAATATTCCTGACATCTTACATCAGCTATAAATCCAGGGATGCTACTATATACATTGGTCCAGTAGTCCAGCATTTTAGCCAAGAAGACTGGAAAAAAAAAAGTTCTTGAAAATGTCCTCTCCGCAGTTCAGCCTGTCCACCCAGCTATGTCAAGTCTCCTTTGTATTCATTACAGTGAAAAACTCTTGCTGGGAACTTCTGAAGTTCCAGCTTCCCAAAAAGTGATGGCTTTGAAAAGGCCTTTGTCGCAGTGTGCTGCAGAGTCAGAGTAACATGAAGTGGTAGAGGGGCACAGCAGGCAGTTATCTCAAAATGCAGCAAATGCATATAGACCTCAGTCCTAAGCAGGCCCCAAGCGCAAGTGCACATTGTCCCAAGCCATGGCAACAACAGTATGTGGAGAATGACCTTAACGTGCAATGGCCAAAGACAGCTTTGCATAGTGGCAAACGCCTTGGGGGAATTGTCTGAGTCCTGACAATTTTCCAAGCGATGTCAGCTTCGATACCCACTTTATCAGCTGGTCTTTACAGCAGTAGTATCTGCAGTGCTACTGCCTTGCATAGCTGTAAAGCACTGACTTAGGTTTTGATTTGGGGTACTTATTAGTCTCATTTCTTTCCACCCAAGGTCAGTCTGTCCATGACCATGCCACACATACCGAGCACATAAAACCCCTGAGTTTCCTTTTCCTCCTGAGAGCAGCTTCCACCAAAGCACAGTGCCTGGACAGCACCTCTACAGCAGTGCTCCTCACACTCCCTCCTGCAGAACAGGCCCTTTCGTAGCTCCGGCCACATCCTCTGCCACCCCAAGCCAGCCAGAACAGCTATAGGTACTTAAGACTCTTCTCAACAGCTCAGGTCTGTTTGTGATATTCACTGGAAGAGACGCAATGATAGTTTCTGGCTTCGCAGCCTGGATGAGTATCTTTATCACTGAAGAAGCCTGGAAGGAGGCACTGGAGTTGGCATGACAGCATGAGCCCCTGTGCTGATGGTGAAGGGGTAAGTACACCCCCATGATGTACAAGCAGAGATTTTAGAACCAAAGCCTGTGAAACACTGACAAGAATAAACCTGGTCTCTAGGCAAGTGTCCTTACCAGCAAGACAAAAGAGTTACCAAAAAACCCCAAGCTAAATCCTCCTCTTTCTAATGGGGAAAAGGCACAGACCACACCCAACCTCACCAGAATCCCAGAGCTGTTGAGTTGGAAGGGACCTCTGGAGATCGCCTCGTCCAACCCCCCCTGCTCAAGCGGGGTCAGCTAGAGCAAGCTGCCCAGGACCACTGTCCAGTCAGGTTTTGAGTATCTCCACAGATGGAGACTCCACAACCTCTCTGGGCAACCTGTGCCAGTGCTTGATCACTCCCACAGTAGAAAAGTGTCTTCTTGTGTTCAGAAGGAACCTCCTGTGTTTCAGTTTGTGCTCATTGCATCTGGTCCGGTCACCAGACACTACCGAGAAGAGTCTGGCTTTTCTTCATTCCCTCCCATAAGGTATTTATACACATGGATAGGCCCCCTTGAGTCTTCTCCAGGCTGAACAGTCACACCTCTCTCAACTTCTCCTCATATAAAGATGCTCTGGTCCCTTAATCATCTTCTTGGCCCTCCTCTGACAATTTGAGCCTGCACCAAGCACTGCAGCAAGCCCCACAAGAGCTATGGGTGCCAGAGTAAACCAGCATTCCATACTGAGGGGACGTGGCACACAGATGGACCAGCTAGCTGCCAAGATAAGTTACACTGTCCTCCTTCCCTCCCCCAGAAATCTGTTTTTCCACAGAATGATAGTAGCTTCAGAAAAAACAAAAGCGCAGGAATGATTCCAATGGCACTATTAGGTCATTTGGACAGATATTGATGGGCTCAAGAAAACTGATGCACATTAAGTTAGTTAGGAACTGTACATCTGAATATTACAAGCTTCAACTGTGCAGCCTTCAGTTGAAGTTTATCAACCAAAAGACAGGCAGAATGAGAGTTGTGGCAAATTTAAAGCCAGCAAAAAGCATGTCTAACAACCTCAGCATAAGGATTCCCTTGAGGGATCAGCATTAAGGATGTTCAGCAGTACCTTCCAACAGCCAGATAACTGTTAGAGACACAACAGAAAAATAAAGCAGGAAAACAGCCTATAAACAGAATTGCTACTGCAAACAAGTCTCCACCTCCCCCAGCCCCATTAGAGCCAGATGCTGGTAACCATATTACTTCAAGGTCAACATGTACTCATGCATTTGCAAGCCAGAAAGGGTCACGATTACATTGCACCACAGCTACTATGCATACCTGTGTTTTTAGGCCCATCTGCATACACTGGTCCTGGAGGCGGAGGTGCGTTTTGCCATCCATACTGGGGATAACCTTGATAACCTGGCTGGCCTGGCTGGTATGGCCCAGTAGGTCCAGGAGGATAGCCTGGGTATGGGCCAGGAGGACCACCCGGTTGTTGTGCATAGGGTGGGTAAGGGGCAGTTGGACCCGGGCCAGGGTAAGGTGGAGGATTTTCGTAGTTCATGTGGGATGCAGAATCTGTCCTGCAGAAGAAGGAAAACAGAAGAGAACTGGTTTGCTTTTGTCTGCTTCATCTATGACCATACAGACCCATTTCAGACTGCTCTCCAGAGGGCCCTACATTAAGTGTGAGAACAGACCTCAAAATACCTGGTCAAGCAGTGAGTTTATTTTTAACCCTTTGCCAGGAGCAAAGACCGAGTTGAAGAGATTTCTTTTAAGTGACATGAGTTTAGCTCAGCAGCAGAGTGACTTGCTGCTTTCCAGTCACGTATCAGCTATTCACCCTGAGACATTTAACAGTCTTGCAACAGCAAAGCAAAATCCTCTGCTTCCACTCATGATTAAATTGCTTTTAGGAGAGATTTAGAAGCGATTACTTCATGTTTCTGTCAATATTAGAAAAGAAAAGCATGCAGAAATGCAGCCTGTTCCAGACATGTTCGATAGCCTTGACAGGAGAGTGAACACAAAGGTCCGTTATGCTTCTGCTAATTGTTACAAGCATCTAGACCAGTACTCTGGAGCAAGACTATATGAATAATTTCCTGATGATGCTGTAACCCAGCACATTGCGTATTCTTCCAGTAATATGCAACTGAATCATTAAGCAGCCACAAGCAATCAGGACCTTGGGCTCAGTCTCAATCAAAAAGGAACACTAAAGACACCTCAGAGAGTTGATGTTCATAAAACCTAACATATTACTCATACAGCCATCAAGACTGTCACAATAATGCAACTTTAATTAACCTCTAAGCAGCATGACTAAGCAAACCATTTCTTACATTAGGTTTCTGAAGCTTCTCCTTGTTTGAGAAACAGAAGTGTTCAGGAACCATGTGTTCAGGAACCATCCTGACTGAAGTAGCTGTACTCTGCTATTTCCTTTTACCATTACAGGGTGCAGAAGGGTCACCATTTTCCCTTTGCTACACACCTCCTCCCACACGCCACAGGCTTCAGGGAGAAATACCAGGAGCATAATTTGCCTCCACTGAGGCTCACTGCTGCCAGCATGGAGCAGGAGAGGCTGGCAAGCAGGATCCTCTTTGGACAGTGCTGAAAGGGCAAGCAGCTGGGCCAGACTGACCTGGATGCTCAGTACTGTGCACCCACTCTTGGGGACGTGCAGATTTTGAGTCCAGAGGAGACCATTAGCACATCTAGCCTGAGCTCTGGCATGACGCAGATTAAAGAATTTCACCTTTGTAACTCTATAGCGAGCCCAGAGCAGTCATCTGCCAGGCAGAAGCCAAGTGAGTCAAGCCTCTGGGGCTATGTTTAGCTGCTGCAGTCCCTGACAGTGTTGAAGTGATCTTGGTTTGTTTATGGCTTGCTATTTCATCACCTCGGAGAGCGCTGACTGTCCCTCCCCAAGGAAGGATCCCTAGGCTCTCTGCTTATTTACATGTTACTCCTGCCCAAACGTCGCTAGCACAATGCTCGCTGCTGTACAGGCACCACGGGGCTCTCCCATGCACACAGCCCCATCCCACCCTTGCAGTAACAGCCAGTCTAATCCCACACAATGCCCAGGAGAGCATTGCCAACTTGAAATGACTCCAGAGGCGCACTCCAAGGGAACAGGGGCTGCTGTCCCTCCCACAACGACACCGAGAAGCCCTTCAGTCTCGGCAGGCTGGGTCTTCCCAGGCTTCACCAGCCTGCAGTTGTCATTCACCTGAATTCATTCTAATGCTCCTCTTGCTGTGCAAGCCAGGCACAATCCCAGTTAATTGCTAAGGCAGTGCTGCTAACTTTCAAACTATATTTCTTTATGTCTTTGACAAGAATGTTAACTGTTTAACCAATGCCAGGGATTAGAGGAATTTTTTTTTCCCATTGCCAGGCCAGCCAGACTGCTTAACTGCTCATTTGAAAACGGACAAGCACAACATACATTTAACTTGAGGCTCTTTAACCACTGTGCTGCACTGCAATGCCTCTACCAAGTCTGCAGCAAGGAAATTCTCCCTTCAGAGAGCCAGTGGAAGGCAGGCAGCAAGCCCTACAACTCACTTCAATGCAACTAGACAATCAGGACATAATGGGTCACTAATGTTCATCTAACCCAGAAAATCATCCCAAAATAGCAGCCAAAAGCAAGTTCCCAGGGAAGAACAAGGCCAGAGCAAATGCGTGTGTATACCTACATACTGTTGCACATGGCAGGGTAACCATTTGGTGCCCAAGCCAGACAGGGCCCAGGCAACCAGCAGACCCCTGTGAACTCTCCTAGAGTTTGCTGAGTCTCCCTGAGCCAGCATACAGCTGCAGTGCCTGCTCCCGCATGAGGGGATCCAAAGCTCTGCTGCATGCTTTGTGGAAAACTGCCTCCTGCCCCATGGGGGTAACTGCAGGAGGTAGGGATCAGCAGCCACCCTCCTGAATTCAGGGATTCACCAAACCAGGGAGGAGGCTTGTGGGAGAACCCTGTCCCAGGCCGAAGAGCCCCAGCCCATTGTCTGCTCCTTGGGCAGGAGCCAGCCCCTCCACCCACCTTCCCCTTCTCTGAGTCCCTCCAGGTCTGTTCTAGGCTGTAAGTTGGCATCCTAGATACATATATATGTGTATATATATATATATACGTATACACACACAAGGCATATATACACACACACACCAGGCATTCAAAGGCAACAAACCGCATATCATGTTTTTTGTTCGTAAACCTTAAGAACCCCCAGGGATCAGCTTGCTTTGGTGATCATTCCCAAGCTCCAGCAAACAGTCGCATGCATTACTTCAGTTTTCTGAAGCCCTCCTACCTAAAAGGACAGTCAGCTCAGCCCACCCTTTCCAGTAAAATTCAGTGAAGTCTGGTCTTCCCTTCTATCCCTTCATACGCATCAATTCATTCATCTACATTTGATATCATTGCCATTTTAGTACTATAGCAAGGCTTAAAAGATGTGTCAATTCTTCTGTTGGCTGTGAACTCAAATTCAGGCAGTAGATAACAAACTCAGCCATCGCACTGCTCCTTTGCCACAGGGACTTGTGCTGGGACCCCTGGGGGCCATCCTCCACTGTCAGGGCTGGCCATTCGCACCCTTCCCTGTTCCCTTCAGTACCCAAGCAGGGAGCCTGCCCACTATCCTGTGGCTGCCTGGTTTCTATACGAGCAGCCAGTGTGGGACCATACCAAAATTTGGTCTTTGGGGAGCTGGTACAACTGCCGGTGGAACTACACAGGTAGAAAAGCATCTCTGCAGAAAGGTCTGAGATGGGTATCAGCTGTACAAGGCTGTACCTGGTCAAGCTTAGAAAACACTGAAAGAGTGTGGGTAAGATGAGAGCCTGGCTAAAACCAACAGCCACAGGGGATGACTAAAGAAAACTGGACATCAGCACCTCTGCAAAAAAATCTGAGAAACCAGACAGGAGTTAAAGATCCAAGTCTGCCAATGGCTTGAGCAAACACGGAAATGGTGGCACAGGGAATGAGAAATACCAGTGCTCTTTGTCTGTTTAACAGCTCAGTGTTAGCCATGTCAAAGCAGTTTTTGAAGAGGACGAGGTTTGGAGTGGAGCTAGTAACTGAGCTTCTGCCTGTTAATGCTGGAGAGGGACTAAAGAGAAAACTGGAGTCTACTGAAAGCTAGACAGATGCCTGGTCAGATACCACAGAAGAACAACAGACCAGCAGAAAAGATGAAGAATGAGATTAAGAAGGGCATATTCCACCAGGACAAAGGTTACTTTTCCCCTCAAAACTGAGGGTAAAGTAACACAACTGAGATTAGGCAAGAAGTAAAATAGAGCATTCAGCAAAAATAGTTTCGGCAGCAACTGTACTGGAGATTTATCTGTGATGAATGACAAAACTTCTGGAGAATTTATCAAGGCATTCAGCAAACCCAGGAAGCGGTTGTGGAAACCAGGTCCTCTGGAGGTCTGAAGGATTACTTCTGTCCACTCCCTCCCAGCTCCACCTCAGCTGTGCACATCAGCTTTCTCGCAATGGTCTTTGTCCCCAGTTACATTCTCGGAAAGCATTTTTCCTTGTCCCCAACTTCCGCTGTCAGTTACTGCCACCCATATACCCTTCCCTACTTGCCCTTTTTGAACTGTGTGACAACTTTCAGGTTTTCCTCATTCTCACGAACTCATACATGAATTTACATGCTCACTAGCCCTATTTACATGCTCACTAGCCCTATTTACTCACCTGGGTATGTGTTTGCAAGGCAGAGCCTTGAATCACTAAGCAGATACTTTTCAGAGACATACCTGAGCTCCTAGTCAAATGCATTACCAAGCTTTGCTGTGGGTTCTCACCCCAACTAGTAATTCCATGTGAGCTGCAACTAAGACCAACTCTTATTAGCTTGCATCAGGGCTCATATCTGTGGGTTTCCCAATGAGCACCTCTCGAAGACAAAGCTTGAAAGAAAGAAGCCAATGCATCAATAAAGCCCTTTGTTTTTCACGGCACTGCAGGAGGTCCATCAGGAAAAGCCGGTACAGTACTGCACAGTCTCACCCGATGTGAAACTTCCATTTAGCACTAAATCCAGCAAATGATTGATTGTCACTAAGCACTTGCCCCATCTGTTGCTGATTAATGATAAGAAATTACTAGTCCATCTGAACAGAATTACAAAACATGTTCCTATTCTTTCCTCTCCCCACCCCCCCACCATTAATAGTTTTGCTAAGAGGTAAACGCGTTAATATATCATTAAGTTTCCTTAAGCTATCTTTGAACTCCTTTGTTGCGCACTGCTGAACAAACATCATTTCCCCTACCCTAACAGAAGGATTTTATTTCTAAACAAGCAGCTTCCCATACCCCAAAAAGCTGCACTGTCTCCCATAAGGTCTGCAAAAAAGGAATCGCTGAAGTAGGAGTATGCACACAATATATCATATAGAGAATACATATGGCACTATACATACATGTATGACACACACACAGAGATCAATATGTAAGAACCACCATCCTATGTGAGAATGTAAGTGCCCCTACACCTGTAACCTGTCTTTGACGAAGGTTTAGCAAAGGTGCAAGTACATAACTATGAGGCTTTGTATACACTATATATATATATTTTATTATTTTTTAACCTGTCCATTTTGGCAACTAATACACCTCAGAGAAACAAATTTCATCATGAAGTGTTGAAAATACCTACTCCTTTCTGATTGCTTTAAACTTACTGCCTCATACAAGGTCAGCATACCAATGCAGCTATTACAGAACTAGTTGCTGCTCCTGACTCTCCTCTTCCAGCACACTCATGAATTTATTATCTTTTTTCTCCAGGCATCTCTCCCGAGCTGAGGGCTCTCTGCTTTGACAAAGCCTGTCCTATTCCTTGGTCATTCTTGCCGCCCATTGCTGTTCCTTTAGTTTTACCATTTGTTTGAGAGGGAGCATGCAGGCTCCATGAAGTTCTGCTGCACAGTGCTGCAGTCTTCTACCTTCTGTCCCCCTCCTAGCCCATTCCAAGGACAGCTCTTGCCATACGTCAAGCCAAACACAGAGCTCAAGCTGCACTGGACTAATTGTAACTGCAAGATCCTTCCAAGTGAGAATAGTTTACGTAGAGCCTGTCACTGCACACGTACAGCTAGGACCGTTGTCCTCCTCACACACATTGCTCACTAAAGTACCAATGCAGAGTCTCTTCCACCATTTCACTGACTGGGTATTAGACTCTTCCACAAGTCTCTGAAAACAGCCTTAGTTTTCTCTGAAAACAGAGATGGGAAAGTCTCATCAACCACAAGCTGCCACCTATTTACCCCTTTTTACAGATCAGCACATGGTGGATTATGAATCCAGTGAGATCTACCTTTACCCCATCTGTGTTTAGGAATCACTGGGAAGTATTACCTCCCCCCCCCCCCCAACTAGAAAAAAAAAATCGGTAGCCTCATTTAGATATCCAACCATTATCTCACTTTGCAAGAGCGATCCTGCAGCACAGCATGAGGGCCTGAACAGGTAGGACTTTCGGTCAGAAGATAACATGATGCAGGAAAACCACCACAAATGAAGAGAACAAGGGAAAGTGTGATGGAAGGAAAGTTCTTCTGTTAGCACAAGGGGTTCCCAAACAAAGAGCCTTCATGCCCTGCCAGATGACCCAGTTTTACCCTCTTCCTTCCTCCAAAAGGCCACTTACAAGGCTGGCGCTCCCAAGCATCAATTCTGAGGTCAGCATAATTCTGGCCTTCAAAGGGACTGGAGACCAGTATGAAACTGCTTCTGCCTGTTGGCACTGATGACACCTTGTTATCTTGGCAAAATTGAAAAGAACATGCATAAAACAACCACCTGCATTTTTACACAGTAGGTGTTCACAGCTCCTAATCCACCTGCAAAGAAATACCAATCCCTACAGACAGCTGCCAGCAAGTCAGATCCTTCAAATGCAATCTCCTATGCAAATGAATCAATGAAAAAGCTGTGTATGTGGGGGGAAATAACAATCTAATCTGAGCACTGAAACAGGGTTAAATGCCTTCTGTTGCATCAGGAACAGTGCAAGAAATAGCCCTCTGAAAACAAATGGGGGATTAATAAATTAAAAAACCCAAAGCAGATCAGTAGTCTGGAACACCTAGACAACCTCCCCCCCCCAAAAAAACCCCAAACCACCAATTAGCAGATTTTAGGAATTTAAAGGCAAGAAGTTGTTTATTTTTAGGACAGCAGAACAAGCACCACACCTCATATGCTGCTCTACTCGGGAGGAATCACATTTGGGGCATGTCAGATATTGATTCAGCTGGCCTTTGCATGGATGAAGATGGAGAACACGGCGAGAGGCACAGATCCCGAGAAGGGCAACCAGGGCACTCTGATGTAACCCATCCCTTCCAATGCCTGCAGCACTAGGAAGTAGTTTTCCAATACAGAGCTCTAATGGAAAGTACATTTAACATCAACAATCCAGCTCCTGGCAACCAGCCTAGCACTGAAATTACATTTCATATGAACAGTATCCAAATGAAAAAAAAAAGCACGAGCAGCTTTTAAATGGCACTGGTGCTGTGTTTCCCTCTTACCAGCTTCTTTGCAAGCTCCATTTACTGACTGCATGAAAGGTACGTTGAAGATAAACTGTAAGAGATTCCCTTCTTGCTTGGTTCGCTTCCAGGAAGCCCTCCGAGGTTTACCCACCCACTTCACCAGGCAGCACCATCAGCCTTGAGTAATAACTGAAAGAGAACTGCACAAGAAATGCACCCACCTTTTCTGACAAAAGCTGCTCAAAACGGTTTTACTTCCCAAAACGCAGGTGTAGGCAAAACTGAAAAAAAAAAAGCCCAGCTTTGTGCTGTCAAAGGAAAAGCTAGAAAACATCGATTTGTTCAAACCCACTTCCGCAAGAGGTCTCCGGGCCTATGGGATAGTCCATGATCATTAGGAAGATGTGCATTTCCTCACCTTTATTTGAGTGGCTGCCAGGCACTTCCTGCACAAAAAAACTCCGCTGTTGATCCCAGTGGCTGAAGCCAGCAGATCAGGCAGCTCTGTGGAGTGAACAGCAGTGGTTTGGATAACAGGCACTCAGCCTTCCAACTTCCTGATCCACTTATTTCCTCCTCCTAGTACCCTCCAAGCCCTCTGGAGGCCTGAAGTCTGCCCATCTGTGCAAATGGAGAGTGCACCTGATGTGCAAGGCTGACACTTGTGTCCCTACAAACCGTCCCACCTCTCCAGTCCCATTGTCTGTCCTGCCTTCTTGACAAAATCATAATTGATATGCATGTTTCCAGGTGATTTTGGTTTCAAAAACCAGGGGTTTGATCAGCTCTAAAGGACCTGTAGTCATGTTGACAGTGTTTGCCTCAGACGCAATGTCCTTTGTAGAGCTTCGCAGTCACATTATCTGTCCTTGCTGCTCTGTCTCCACAGGACTCTGTAACAATGCAGCCTCACGCCCACACAGGTTTGAATGCCAGGATTTTCCTTCTGCAGACAAGCTTCAATGTCTTGTTAATCGTTACGAACATACAAAACCTCTTCAGAAATACTACTGATAACTTATTGTCTAGTTTTCCTGCTTGCAATATGCTGTCCACCTACATGTTCTGCATGGCAGAAGTATGAAGCTGAAATAGTTACCTATGTAGTTCCTACAATAAAGGGGTTAGTAGAAAAAAAAATAATCCAATGCTCTGGTACTGTTATTACATGAACTGCAGCCTTATGGGGAAAAATTTTCAGATTTTTCAGACACCTGATAAAAGGTTTTAAGAACATACAATTTAACACCAGATAACAATGACAACACTGGGAAGTACCACAGCCTAGCCTCTCCAGTGTTGTAAGGCAAGGCACTTGCTGCTGACACACCAGCTGAGACTCTGCCCAGTTACAGGAGTTACATGAAAAAACAAAGGCCGTTACACAAAAATCACTGCAGATATGGGCACCAACACCCTGGTTTCAGGTTCTGAATGCTTTTGCGTGCTCTGCTCTTGTTCAAGTCTTTGTATAGTGTGCTACATTAGATAGTTCCAAAAATACATAAATATATTTTGTTCTTAAAAAGATGTATTAAGACAGTTTTAAGGTGCAACGAATACCAAAACCAAAAATCAATGAAAACATCTGATCGTCAAGTTAAACTAGACCCTGCAAATAATAGTTAAAGAAAGAAGCTTTGTTGGTCCAACTGAGAAGAGAATGTGAAACAAACAGTATGACTGGCAAGAAAATTAAGAAGCACAGATAATACATTCATATGTGTTATTCAGATGGTGTTCTGGCAGCATCCCAGCAATGAAACAGCAGTAGTCTTTCACAATAACCTCCCCAGCTCTGATACAGTGAGGGATTTAGTGGAAGATACTACCCAGACTGCATGATGATTTTCTACCATGTCAAGCAGGAAACACACTGAAGGGCAGCATACAACTTCTAAGAGACAGTAAAGTCAGTGTATGCAGACAGAAATACATGCATTTCTACAGCTAAGATCTCATTACTCAGAAAGAGATTTTCGTGACAGGCTGGAAAACAGAATGAGACAGAGATTTTTTTTTTTCCCTCACGTTTTCTCACTTTTTCTGCTTTTCCACATCCTACACGCAGTTGTAACGTGATGCTTTACTTTGCGTGTAGGGCATATGCATGAATCCTCTTTAGTGGCTGCTTGTCACAGGGCACATGCAAGTACCTCTGATACCAGTTGTCACGAAACCAAAAAAGCCTTTGCCTTACTCTGACAGAGTTTGAAAAGCTATTACAGTTCAGGACACTGCTCTCAATAGCTCGTACGACCAAATAATGCCTCAACAAGACATTATAATGCTAGCATGGAAATATATCTTTCTGATATGCAAGTGAAAGAAACAGCAGCTTTTGTTTAGTACTGGTGGTGCCTGGTGTAAGGAATACACTAGACTAGATGTTTCCACATAGGTGAATTCCCCGAAGCCCCCTGCAACCCTGATGGGCCGTGGGCAGGCACTGAAGCACAGCACAGCTCCCTTTCCAAGAAAGCAGTGCGGTGGCAGCAGGAATGCACACATGCACTTCCACATCACCAGGTAGTGGCTGGGAAAGGCTCCCTGGGATATGACTGTGGAGGGCGGCACAGCACGCACCTGCCCTGCGGCACGTGTGCGAGGTCAAGCACTTCATCCCAAAGTCTGGAAGGAAGGCAATCTCTCCCATCCCAGGGCAAGCGGCCTTGGAGGCTCCCAGGCTGCCTTGTGGGAAGCCAAGCTGCAGGTGGCAGGATGCCAGACGTGGCAATACTGACCGTCTGCTTAAATGACTCTGGCTTCTTGCTGTCTTCCCCTATTCCCAGAAATGACAGAGTGCTATTTTCTACTGATTGAGCCATACAGTTTCAGTGGTTTCAGTTCAGAAACAGGAAGTTGAGAAAGACATAATACACAACCGAGGGAGTAGAAAAAGTCAGTATCGAAGGCAGGCATTCGAACCCTGCTCATTCAAGTCTGCAGCTCCCAGCAGAAGTTTTCACGGCCCCCTGCTAAGCCGACAGGGAGATCACAAACAGGTAACAGGAGAAATGCAGACCTGTTTGTTGAAAATCCAGAGTTACACAAGCTTGCTCTGCCCTCCTAGAAAAAATTAAGTAACATATTAATTTGATCATGCACAGAACTACCTGAAAACAGGTAGCTCCTCTGTTTACCATAAACACAGCCCTCCATGTAATTCTCCATCGTCCCAGCACAACGCTACCCGCAGGAACACCGCTGCTTATGCTTACAGGAACACCTCTGTTTTTTTGAGCAGCAAGCCACTGCCAATTTTAAATGTAATATGAACCTGGGGGGACACATGGCAGCAAAACACTGGAGCCCTCTCCTCTAACTGACCCTGGGGTACCACCTCGCAGGGTCTGCTCAGCCCATGTCAGAGCCACTCGTTTACAGGACAGTCTCTTCTCCTCTTTGACCTCTGCAGCGAGGACACCCACCAGCCTCTGCAGATTATCAGTTACTGCTCTCAAACCATTAGGGGAATGACAAATCAGTATTTTAAGAAAGATAGCCTTTGTAGCACATCAGTAAGAGGCAGAGTGTAACAGACTTGGTGCTGAAGAAGTTTCAGTACTTGGTAAAAATGCTGTTCTGTGCAGTGCAGATTATTATCCAATATGCACGCTAATTCCTGACCATCCCCAAAAAGCACTGAAATACGATCGCTAAAATGTACCAAGTCTCGGCATTTTCTGCCTCCTCCTCAGTCTATCTGATAGAGTAATAGTATTCTTATCACCCAATGTTTCTAGGAACAGCCAGTAAAGTAACTGATGCAGTTGAAAGAAAAATACCCGTTTTCAGGCACAGCAGCACTTCCCACACCTTGTATCTCATCACTATATTTACCATAGCACAAAGGAGGAGGCAGCTGCTCCGCGCAGTCATTTTCACTCACCCACACTTACTACCTTACCGCGACTTACCCTATTCAGACAATCAGGTTGAACCTTCGGCTCACACAGGTCTCGTAGCAAAGGTGAAAGCACCGAAAGCAAAAAGCACTTTTTTTTTTTTTTTTCCCTTTCAGATAGAGCTAAACACGAATCTGGGATGACTGGGACAAATCTTGGCGCTGCCCCGGACAGAGAAGGTCTCTCCACTACTGTCGCAAGGGGCTGCCAGATCCATATGGCAGGAGGAAAGGAGGCAAGTACTCTCCTTCCCTTATTCTCCTATTTCACCATGACATCTAATTATCCAAATGAGGTCTTCAACAGCTACAGGAAATATATATCCAGGACAACCATAATGGCTTTTAAACACACGATGCAGCATTATTATTTTTACTCAGAGCGTGCTAGCGTGCCCCTTGCTCTACACTAAATAAGCCCATTAGTATTAAACATGCCCATCTGCTTTGAGCACAGATGCCTGCCTACCTCTTCTCCCCCCATGTTGCATAAACAACCGCAGCGGAGCGGCACTGTTCTCCCTGATGCATAGGGCAGGTCTGTAAAACCCCACAGCACCCCAGAGCCACCTCGCTCTCTGCAACGAAAGCCTGAAAGGGTTTAAAGCAACGTTTTGACAACAACTGCATCCTTAGAGCTGTCAGACGGGGAGAGACAGCCCCTGGTCAGCAGCACCGAAGCCCAGGCCTGCCCGGGGGGCTTCACTGGCGACCCACCCTCCTGCTCCAGAACAGCATGCACCTGACCTGACACCTCAGAGACCCCTGACACCCGAGCAGCCACCCCGCAGCTGGCCGGCCGGAGGTGGGACGGGTCCCTCTCTTCACCCCGAGACGCCTTCCTCCTCATCCTCCTCAGAGCAGCAACCCTGACCAGCACACTCCCTTCCCTGCAGCAAGGGCCCCGCGTCCGCGTCCCAGTCCCACCCCACAACTCGGCCCTCCTCCCCGCAGCGCCCAGGCTCCCTCCCGCCCGCACGACGCCCTCCTCGGCCACCAGCCCTCGCTGCGCAGCTGGGGCAGCTCAGCCCAGCAGCAGGCTCACGGCTTCCCCCGACACAGGCTGGGGTACGGGCTGCTCCCGGCCGCACACCCGGCTCCCACAGCCCCTCGCCCCACGCACCCCCCCCACGGGGGCTCCCAGCCCCACACCCGGCTCTAACTGCCCCTCAGCCCTCGCACACCCCCACGGGGTGCCCAGCCCCGCACCCGGCTGCCACAGCCCCTCACGCCACACACACCCACCAGGTCCCCAGCCCCGCACCCGGTTCTCACAGCCCATCGCGCGCACCCGCGGGGGCTCCCGGCCCCGCTCCCAGCTCTGCCGGCCCCTCACAGAGCCCTTCCCCCCGCCCGGTACCTCAGGCGCTCCCCGTCTCGCGCCGCCGGCGGCACCTGCTGCGCACTCCGCGGCGGGCGGTGACGTCAGGCAGCGAGGGCGGAGCCCCCACCCCCGGCTGAGCGGCGCCCGGCGCCCGGCGCGGAGGGAGGAGGAGGGGGCGGGCACGTCACGAGCTACGCGCCCCTCCTCGGGGGCGTGGCCGCGCGGGGGGGCGTGGCCGCGCGCGGAGGGCGTGGCGGAGGCCCGAGAGGAGGAGGAGGAGGAGGAGGAGGAGGAGGCGGAGGCGGCGGCGGCGGCGGGGGGGGGGGCGAGGCGGGGGCGCGTCTGAGGGGCGAGAAGCGGGAAGGGGCCTGTCCGGGCGGGGCGGGGTCGCTGTCCGCCGGCAGCCGCGGGGGCCTGCCCAAAACTAAGGCAGTCGAGGTCCTAAAAGGTGAATTGAACCAAAACAGGAACGCGCGGCTGAGTAAGAGCAGAAGCAGGGGAGGGGAAGCGCAGCCGCTGCGCGGGGATGGCGTCAGGGTGGAAGCGGGGGGGGGGGGCTCGTCCCCCTGGAATTTCACGGGGGCTCGGGCTCAGCCCCCGCCGGGGCCGCCGCGGGTGCACGCAGGGCAGGCAGCAGCAAAAGGCTGGCCGGGGTCGGTGCCGGCAGCAGCGGGGCCGGGGGAGCCGCATCCCCCTCAGGGGGACCCCCGGGGCCTGGGCCGGGACCCGCAGCCCCGCAAGGCCGCCGGTCCCCTTCCCCTTCTCCGTGGGACACGCGGGCCGGTGGCTGGGGTCTTCGCACAGCGCCGTGTCACCTTCTGATCACGGGCCACGCGCGCCGGAGAAGGCCCAAGCCCAGAGAGGGGGAACGCGATGGCGGGGGGTCGCCCGGCTAAAATCGGTCAGGGGCGCAGGTCAGCCATCCGAATTACCGGCCCTGCCCTCCGCACGCGACCGTGACTCACGGCGGTGACCGGTGGTGAGGGGTCGGCCGTTGCCACCCGCAGTGACGCTGTGCCTGGCGGGCGCGAGCTGGGGCTGGGGGCTGCGGTGGCACCTGCGGCCGGGGGTCGGTGGTGGGCCACGGGGGGTGGAGGGCCGTGATCCTGCTCCTCTGCTGCCCTGCGTGCCGAAATCGGCTTCCTTTTCCCCTTCATCGATTAGTAGATCTAATCAGGCCAGTTTAATACTGGGTCCCTAATGAGGCTCAGCCAGGAAGATTATTTACATGAGTTATATGACATGCTGTGTTCTTGGGCAAGAGAAAAACAAGATGCACAGCTACCACTGCTCTGCACGAAGAACCCAGCACCCCAAGTGCATCCTAAATGAAACCTTTTCACTGATGGGAGGTGTGGGAGGCACCAGAGAGCCCTTTCCAGGCAGCCGGCTGCTCCGGCAGAGGCTGCGGTTCCCTGGATGCAGGGAGTGAATCGCCAACCCACCGTTCCCCAGCCTCATCTGCCCCAGCCACGCTGCCCTCCTCACAGCTGGCAGAGCCTCCCAGGAGGCAGTTTACTCCGCTAAATGGGAGAAAACTAACATAACAAAACAAAATCCTCTGGATCATTTTGTGCCACACCAGTGATTCCCAGTGACTCGTGCAAAGGGCGTGAGGAACAGGAAAGCTGGTGCAAAGGGGCCAAGGGGAAGGCACCGCACACGTGGGCGTGAGGAGGGGCTGCTGCTCCGCTGGTCTGGAAGCTGCAGACCAATTCCCTCATGAGCAGCTTTCTTTGCCCTACGATATTATTTACATATGCATTTGTAAATGATACTGCCTGGCCAGGTACCTTGCAGCAGACTCAATATACTTTGTTCCGCTGGTTAACATTAAACTTGCCTTGGTCCTTTATTCCAGTGCCAGTGGGCACACACCATTGTCTTGTTAAACATTAACTGAGAAAGCGGCTTGAAAAACATTGCTTGCCTTCATTAAAATCTTAAAATGACACTTGATACTTAAATCTCCTTATCACCCACTTTGCACCTACTTAAAATATTAACGCAGTCCAGGCTTTATCGCTCTTATTACCCCTCCAGCAGAAATTATATATTAACTTCTAGGTGCAGATATCTTTACTGTACCCTGGAAATGAGGCTGGGATGTAATGCTGTACAGCAAGTTGGGATTTAGCTCCTGCAAAGAGAAGACAAGCCAGCTCTCCCCGGGATGAGAAGAGGCAGGTCTCCTGCTGAGCAAAGACACGTGGAGGGTACGTTCACCCAGTTTCCATCAGGTGTGTTAGCACCTCCCCAGAAGTTAACTGAGAGGCGGTGGGAGCATACTGGAGATGTTACACATGTAGAACCGATGGGTTCACATGAGCTCCCATGCAGGCTTCACTACACACTTGTGATGTGGCGAATACTGAGTCGCAGCTGAGGGCAGGAAACTCCTGCGATGCATTAATGTGATTGTTTGAAAATGTTGTCCAAAATGCTGGAAGGCAGATTGGCTTTTGCACCTACGAAACCAGTCCCCTTTGTGCTTTTCTGTTACCAGTGATTTTTCTCCCTTGCTTCCTCGTGTTCCCTAATATGACCTACTGTTATTAGCAGACGTGGGAAAGGAGGTGTGAATCCTGTTTACTGGGAAACCTGTGCTGCCTGGAAACTTTGGTTTAGCAACATTTATCTCCTCTAGCCCTCCCCATGCCTCGCAAACTCAGTGGCTCTATAATCACAGCTTTTGTCTTTGGTGTTTACTATTTTTCATTCTGATTGCCTGAAAGACACAAACCAGAGGGAAGGACTTGACCTTGCAGAGGATGAATGCAGAAGCTGGACCCACACAGCATGTCAAGCTGCAGACAAGAGGTGAACTGTAAAAAGGGGAACAGCAGAGTGCAAGACCATTTCCTAGAGGACTTGCGGTGGTTGCTTGCCCCCATTCTTGCCGCCTTTCGCACCTCTTTCCGCACAGTCATTTGGTTAAACCTGTTGCAAAAGCCTTGTGAAACACCCCACTGTCTTGCAAGACAGTTATGTGAGACTACAGGTTGCAGGCAGGGCAGGGCAGTTTTGCTGGCTATTGGTTTTGGCAGAGGTGTCTGCGGGGCAGAAGGGATCAGGGAGGATACATCCTCGTCCTTTTCTCTGTGACAGTGCCAGCTGAAGACATCCCAGTCCATCCCCACACTCCCACCAGTCTGCATGTTCGTTCCTACCACATGCCAGCACCTCAGCACAAAAATACCCTTTAGGACCTTGTGGGCAGATCCAGGACTGATAAAACATCCCAAAATGAAAATGCTGCCTAGGAGGATAAAGTCAGTGGATCTGCACTCTGTGTGCTGCAATCCCAAGGCCTGCTGGGACAAAGGTCTTTCTTACCCGTCACCTGTACTATCAGGAAATTTTTCTGACTTGCTTGATAAAATTTAGCAGTTTAAAAGTTCAGGTCCATAGTTTCTTTCAGGGACACAGATGGCTTTAGAAGAAGGTATTTGTCTGCCGTGCCAGCAGCTGTGCCCAGCTGTCTGATCCAAATCAAATGAGCGCTGCTGGATCTGGGAGCAGATGGGGCTGGTACTCCTGATGGCAAACCATGGTCCTGTGAGCAGAGAAGCAGCAGCAATGCAGGCTGCAACACCCACGTGCGAAGTGGGTCACTGCCGTGCTGGCTGGTCCAGCTTGAGTCACGCCCTCCTGGCATGATGCTGTTGAACAGATACAACGTCCCTTCATATCTTGCCAGCCTCATCTGGGTGAATCTAAGCCCTGCACTCTAAAAACTGGCTCTGCAGCAGAGAAGTGGTGGTTGTTCATCCCTCCTTCCTCAGGATGGGTTCTGATGTGCCTCCCACTGACTTATGAAACCCTCCAACTGCTCCTTGTCTCAGTTGCCCTGTCTGGTGGTGAAATGGAGTATTAATGGCAGCATCTCCCTTCACCTCTTCAAAGGGCTGGGAAGCACCGCATGCTAGAGCAGTGCAGAAGGCTGTTGCATTGCTTGCTGTGCCCTGACCCCATGAAGATCATCCTGAAGTTGCTCTGCTCTTCTGCTCTCACACGTCCCAGGGCTCCGTGTCCTTCCCCAGCTGCTGTCTGGGTCTCCCTGAAGACTTGGGTCTCTGCGCTCCGTCACGCTCAGTGTCTTTTGATCTCTGCCTGCTTCGTGCTCATCTCTCACTCTCACCCAGTAAAGTAAGATTTATGCTGGAAGATAAGATAGGAAGGCTGTTATACTTGGGTATGTGAAAATAAAACATCACCAAGGGCCAGGCTGATCACTAATGGAAAGAGAGCAGATCACCTGGCAAGGCCCTAGGCTCAAGAACTCCCATGTGAAGGTGCCTACTGCAGGAGAAGATAGAGCCGTAGCTCTTCTCCTGCTATACCAGGTTAAGAGAGGCTTGGGGTGTATCTCAAATACATGAATGCTCCCTGCACTCCAAAGTGGCTGGTAAAAGTAGAGCATTTTGCTGTGCCTCAGTTTTCCTAACTGCAAGAAAAGGCTGAGCACAGGCCACCCCTGAAAGTGTGGATTTCAACTCACCATCATTTGTAAATGAGGTGAACAAGCTCAAAGCTGGGTGCTGTTGAAAGGACAACATCATTTGTACAGGAGAAAGCATGCAGCAGAGCCACAGGATTGAGTTCAAAAGGCAGATGTGATTACTTTGCTCTCCAGCTGGTGTATTCCCAAGGGCTGTCACTGAGGGGTTTGGGCAGACAAACCCTGGTTGGTCTCAAGGGGATTGTTTAGTCCATTGCTCCTACAGCCATCAGAGCTGAGGGAGCTGATAAGGAAATACCCATTACCTCCTTGACTGAGTGCTCTGCAGCACCTGAGGCAGGGCACATTTCAGTTCTGCTGACTCCGCTCCAGAGGCGTTGAATCCATGGGAAACCAAGACAGCAGCAGCAATAAACCAACAACAATACATCATTCCTGGGCTGGCCTGACTGCGATTCAGCAGAAGAGATCGATGGAGGCTTGGCAGAGCAGATGTGGGCTGTGGAAATCGTACCTTTGTTTAGGCCACAGGGCCCCTGTGTGGTTTTCTCCAGGAGCCCTGAGCGATGCCAGGGAGCCCTGCTGGCTGCATGGGACTGTGGGGAGATGTGGAGTGCAGCAGCACGGCAAGCCTTGGATGCAAAGGAGTGGAGAAGGCATGGGAATGGTCTGAAAGTGATCTTTGTAGAGCCAGAGCAGCTCCCAGCCAAATAGCTAGGGGAATTCACCTGTGGACACAGGATTTGCAGACCTGTCATATTTGGAGTACATAGTGCCCACTCTGTTGATGTTCTGCAGAACATACTGGCTGCTGGGAGGCCAGACAGCAAATGCCATAATGCCTGTAGAGGGGCATTGTCCCTGAGAGGTGCTATTTTAAGATGGGCCTCACAGACGGGATAACCTGTTCTTGCCGTAGTCGAGGCTCTCATGGCAGGGCCATGTGGATCTAGCCCTCCAAAGGGCCAGGATTTTGATCTCCCATCAGGATCCCGTTTCATTACTCTGATGCTGGCCCCTGCATAGCTAAGAGGCTGCAGGCAGAGGCCTGGTGTTTGGAGGATGTTAGGGCAAACCAGCACTGCTATTACTATAAACAGGATCTGCTTAGCTGAACTGGTGCAAAAGAGCTTCAAAGCAGCCATAAATCAGCCTTAGAGCAACCCCAGCTGGGTCTGGACCCTTGGGCAGACTCCTGCTGCCTCCTTGCACCATAGGAGTGAGGAGCAGGGGCTGGACATGACCCACTCCTCATTCCAAAGACACCTACCTGCATGGCCAGGAGGCTGGGGCAGTGCTTGGGGTGGCCTGGATAGGTCAACTGCAGCCACTGTAAAGAGTGTGATGTGCATGGAGGATGGCATGTGTCCATGCGGATGCAATGCTCCGAGCCCAGGCAAGTCTGGGGAGAGGAGGTGGTGCAAGATGAGACTGAGCACAGGAGACTTCAGTGTGGGTTTTACCAGGGTCCTGCATGATGGCTGGAAAGGGGGAAGAGATGAGATTTCACAGTGGGAATTATATCTTAATAGTTGCAGTTTTATGCTGTTAGTAGGCAAACAACCACCCTTCAGAGCAGAGCAGTGGCAGGTACCCTGTGGTATCCAGGAGCCAAGGGCTCCTGGAAGGCAGACAGAAGAGCATTAGAGAAAAGGCGTTCTCATAACAGTGCCTTGTGCTTCCTACAAAGCATTTTATCCCAAGAATGCCAAGTGCTTTGCAAGATCCTAAATAATTAAGCCTCAGAGCAGTACCACGCAAGACAGAAATACCTCCCTCCCTCCTAAAATTCATGTCTGGGATGGCTCACAGTAGTGTAACCCAATGGGCAGAGCAGGAAAAGGAAAATTGTCCCAAGCCCCCCAGCTCAACATGCTGGGGGGCTCAGAGTAAATACTGAGCTGGGATTTCCCTGGGATGCCCCCAGTTCTGCAGGGACATTTGGTGGGATACTCAACCATTACCAGGGTAGGAGGCTGTGGTTCCAGCAGCAGTCCCCTCTGGACCTTAATTTTATTCAGTGTTTCTCTGTTAGTAGCTGGAATGATTATGGGTTTTGGCCCTGGTCCTGGAGGAACTGGGCAGGACACATACCTGGAGAACAGACCTCCTCTGTCCAAGGGCTCTAAACTTTGCATGCATGAGTTGCTTTGAGCCCTGTGACCGGTGTTGGAAGCTCTCTCTGCCGCTAACTCAAGCAATACCATACTTCACAGGACACCCATGCGATCTGCCTATAGCCCTTCTGCTGTCACTGCCCCATGGTCAACCCCGACCCACGGGACCTGCTGAAATCAGACCCTTGCAGAATTGTACCCTGGCTGCTGGCAGGGCCCTTCCCTTGCACCTGCGAATCTCATTTGCACACTATTTATATCCCATGGGACAGCATGTAGGCACTGCTCTCTTAACAGAGGGCTATGCCAGCCCATTTTCAGCCAGCTCCCCTATTGCTGTGGACTGACCTTACTTCCAGATTTCAGCAGCAATTTAGCAGCTTGAGGGCACAGGCAAAGCCCATGTCTGTCTTTGTGGGTGTTCTGGTTTGCTTCCAATACTGGCTTTCCACCTCCCAGCTGTAGGACCAAGTCACTTTGTCTGTGCTGGACAGACATGGTATGGCCGCTTCTGCACTTGAACTCCACTTTTCTGGTGCGAACAGCATCACTACTGTGTTGCCACGCAGCTCAGCCCGGGAAAACCTCCTGCTGCTTAAGACACTGGTACAGAAAGGCAATGGAGGGAGGGAGTCGAAGGCTGAAATCACGCTAGGAAGTATTGTGAGTAGCAGCTAAGCCTGGGGAAAATCCCAGTTGTAGAAAAGGCTCCATCTGAATGATCTTCGCTTCCAGCTGAGATTGTTTAGATGTGGAGGAGCTGGCTTGGGCTCTGGGAGGCTGTGCCAGAGGGATCGGCTGCTTCCTGAGCAGCAAACACTCCATTGAGCCCAGTTGCATGGCCTGGGTGCCTGGTCTCTCCTCTCCAAAAGAGCAGGTGGGGAATCTACTTCTTTCCTCCACTTACTGTGGGAGTCCTTCTCCCTGCTCATGGCTACCCCTGGATGGGACCCTGTGGTTCCCAGGCCCTTCAGGGTGCCCAGTCCCCACTTCTGACACAAGACTGGGAGGTTTCCCATGGAAAGCCTGCCTTGTGCAGCTCTGTTCCCTGTTCTTACACCTGCATTTCTCTCTGCTGGGATGCTTTATCCCTCACAGGGCCTGTCTTGGGTTGTACAGCCTCTTGTCCCACCTGGATTAATGGGATGACTCTTGAGTCCTTGAACCTGTGCAGGGAGAGAGGGTCTATCAGCTGAAGCCAACAGTAGCAGCAAAGACCTCTGCTTTATGCTGAAGGACTGTCAGCAAAGGACTGAAGGACCAGCAGCAAAGGGGACCGGGGTGATGGTTTGTACCAAAGTCCCTACAAGGTGCCTGCTGTAGTTCAGTTAGTGGAGACAAGGCCAAAATTTTCCTCCTCGGTGGTAGGAGGCTTTCCAGGTGTTGGGGTTATGGTCACAAGCACCCATGGACTGGCACAGCCAAGCTGATGTGGCCCCAGGGTCCCCAAACCTGGCTAGAGTGCTGCTCACTACCTCGCTGAGCAAGTCAAACCCTTCAGCTCATCAGAGTAGGTTTTGGAGCCTGTGGACTGTCCTTCCAGGGGCATTAACGCAGATCTGTGTTTGCTGGGAGCTCTGGAGCCACCTCCCAATGGGGTCCTGACATTAAAGCATCCTCACAAAGAAAGCAAACCATGGCTCCTCTGTTGTGGGACATGTGTAAGCCCTTGGTCCCATCCAGGGGCCGGTTGTGATGTCCTGGAGCCCCAAACCCAAGCACAGCTTTGGTTAAGCCTTTCTGTTGGGTTTTGTCGGGCTGACGAGGCCTGCACTGCCACAGGGAAGCTTGGAGAGGGCTGCAGGGCTGGGTAGATTGGGTTTTAGTTGCTCTGTGCCTGTTGTGAGCTCTTTGCCCTGTTGGGTGTGCTAATGGCCACAGTGGTGCAGGTGTCCTAGCATGGATGAGGCTGAGCAACCTTTGCAAGAGGTGCTGGAGCCGCTGGCATAGCTCAGCTCAGTGCACAGCCTTGTAGCTGCCACTGGTAGCATCCCTGTGTCATAGAATCATAGATTCATAGAATCATAGAATTGTTTAGGTTGGAAGAGACCTTTAAGATCAATGAGTCCAACCGTTAACCCAACACCATCATGCCCACTAAACCATGTCCTGAAACCATGTCCCCTCCCAGGGGGGGACATCTGCTGCTCGAGTCCTGTGGCTCCACAGCCGGGCTGGCTCTGGCATTTGAACTTCCCAAGAAGGAATTTAGGTCTGCAGTCCTCACAACATCACGCAGCCCCAGGACCTCTCCTGCCCCTGGCTGCCAGAGAAACCCTTTGCCCCAGCCGGGACAGGTGAGGGCGGGGTGGGGGGGGTGGTGGTGGAACACGCTTGTTCTGCAGCGCAATGCACTGGCACCCTCTAATGACACAGTTACGTATATTCAGTGAGTGCCTGGGTTGCTTGCCACAGTCCTTCCTACCATGCTGGAGCTGACTGTTGCACTGCTCACAGGTATTTTGGAGGCTTCAGTGGGGCAGGGCCGCAAGCTGGGTTCCCCGTTCTTCTGCCCCGCTCTGCTCCAAATCTGCACCCTCGGCTCCCCGCGCTGCAATTGCCCTGGGTGTAAACAGGGACCATGTGATACAGCAAGAAGGGTTTGTGTTTGTGCATTGCTTCTGCCAGGTGCAGTGTCAGTGAGGACTCTGTTCCCATCCCTCTCAGCTCCAGGAGCAAAGCCAGCTGTGGTTGCCCCTACACAACTGGAATAGGAGAGCTGGTGAGCCTGCTGCCAGGTCGTGTAACCCCATCTTTTGGCCATGCTACCTCAGGAAGCCCCTTTGCTCTGACTCGTCCTACCCCAGAGACACCAGGAGAGTTTGCCAGCTTGGCTCCCGCAGGCTCCAATGTCTCCTTCCCAGCCCACTTTGGACAAAGCCAGAGTGTGTGGCTGGAATGGGATCATTCAACTTCATCCCAAATGATGCTGAACCTAATGAGAAACTGAGCTGCACAATAACCACAGCATTTGTCTGCTTGGTAACATCGTGCTTTGGCCAACAATCTGGGTGGCCCATGTGGCTTTGGAGATGCACAGCAGGACACAGTGCCCTTTGTGGCAGATCGGGGGGAAGCTGGGCTCCTCTGCCAGCTGCCCCAGCCCTGCTGAGCCCCTACAGCATGGCTCTGAAAGCCCGGTGGAGTTAAATTCACTGCAGCAGAGTTTGGTCTTGCTCAGCAAGATTGGTTCAGCCATGCTCAGCAAGGTGCCAAGACCTGATGGCAGAGCCTGCCACAATGCCAGGCAGCAGCTCTCTTGGCACGGGGTGGACAAATACGGCCAGGTCTTCCCTGGATGTTGTGTTAGGTTGAGAAAAGGCTTTGGTGCCCTGGATTTGAGTTTGGACATCTGGACTAGCAGGGCATGTCCCAGTGCTGTCCTGACAGTCTTGTGGCCAAAGTCAGCATGTTTTTACCTCTCTCCACTGGGAGAGAAGGAGAGGAGCTGAGGAATGGTCCTGGCAAAATCAGGATTGTGCATCCTTGTACAAACAGGTCAACAAGACTCTTGAACAGTGAATCAACAGTATGAGCAGGGCCAGGGCCAAGTGCTCCAAGGGATGCCTTTGCCTCCTGTGGCTGAGACACAGGCAGCAGAGTACAGGCGAGCAAGCTCTGGTCCATGTCCCAGTGCACCCCTCCAACAGCTCCAGCGGGAGCTGCCCAGCACTATTGTCCTCCCAGGAAATGTCCCTGGAAACCTTTCCCTGCAAGGGTGGATGGCTGTTGTTGGGGAAGCCTTTGGGGACTGTATACAAAAGAGGAAGATAGGGATAGGGTGGGATGGGAATGGGGATGAGATAGGAATGGAATGGGTATGGGTGTGGGATGGGGATAGGAATAGGGATGAGGATGTGAAAGGAGTGGGGTGGGATGGGAATGGGATGGGGATGACATGGATGGGATGGGGGTGGGGATTGAGGTGGGCTTTAGATGGGGTGCGGAAGGGCATGAGATAAAGATGGTGAGTGGGAATAAGATGGGGAGGAAAGGGGAAGGGGGTGGGATAGAGTGGGGAGGGGAAGGGGGTGGGATAGAGTGGGGAGGGGAAGGAGTGGGATAGGAGGGGAAGGAATGGGGCTGAGATAGAGATGGGGAGAGGAAGGGGATGGGAAAGGGGATGGGAAAGAGTCACGTCTTGTTCAGAGAAGCACAGGTTCTGATGGCAGCTCGCACTAGCTCAGCCACATTGGACACAAGCAGCCTTGGAAAGCACTGAATGCCTTTCTCTTCTGTTGTTATCCCAAGGGACTGTGCTGCTCAGCTAGCTAACTATACCAGCAGGTTTTTATTTTACATTTATTTTCCTAATGGCTTGGGTGGCCTGAAAACTTGAGCAGTGAATTGTGACTGCTCAAGATTGGGTAAAAAAAACCACACAATGGATGTGCACTGCAGTGTGGCACCAAGGATGAGTCACTGAAATTGCAATTAGGAAAGAAAATAACAGTGGGTTTACAAGCTTCTTTCCAGGAGCATTGCATTTTGCCTGAATTACAATGATGTTTTAGACTGGTTTATGAGACATTGCCCCATGTCAAAAAATACATAGAAATGGAAGAAGTGGTAACTGATATAAAACAGTTTAACAATTAAGGGAGGAAGAAAAAATGGCACCGATTTTTACAGTGACAGCATAGGTGCTTTAGGAGGGACATGTGGGAGTGAGCAGAGGAAACTATAGCAAAACCCAGGGATGTGGGACAGTGGAGTTGTGCTCTGATGTGGAGTCCAACGTGATGCAGATAACCTGGGCAGAAAGGGTACACAGGGAAGGAATCCCCAGGAGTGATGGGAGTCCCATGAATGTTCCCTTCTCAGCTATCCAATTCTCAGCACCTTGCTGGAGCGAACCTCTGCAGAGTGCAGCAACCAAGGAAGATGCATCACCCACGGATTGCAGTGTGGCAGGGAGTCCCAGAAAGCAAAAGTCAATCTTTTGATTGTCTTACAGTAGCTTTATTTTATCTTTCTAGAACGGCACATACTGCTTTGCAATGAGCAGGGGTGTAAAGCACTAAGCAAAGCAGCTCTGTTGCGAATGGGCACATATATAATCTTTATGGCCTTGCACTAGCATCAGGTTTCAGCAAGTCCTGGCTATGAGGCTGAATGCAGCCCTCCAGTCCACATGGTGCCAGACAGACTTCTGACCCCTGCAGTTGCTGTCACCTCTTTAGCAAGTTGCCCCAGCGCTGGACGAAAGCCCAGCAGTTCCCAAAGGGCTCAGCAGGGCTCGGACATGGGGAGCCTGTGTGCATTCATTGAGCTTGGCTTCACTTGGAGATCAGCAACTGCACAAGAAAGTCTGCAAAACCTGGGGCCCTGGGGATTCAAATCATCACCTCCATCCCAGCAGAGACACACACTAGGACCAGGGCAGAAGCAAGCTGCTCCTCACTTGTCCCCAGGCAGGCAGCAGGCATCAGCCAGCTCTTGCCTGTGGGCTCTGAACAATCCTCAAGTTCATCTTCCTGGATTTACATGTTTTTAATTATTTTAATTAAGCACAGAGATGTTCCAAGGTGGAGACCAGACAGCTGCTGCTGCCACTAGGAAGCAGAGCCCTGCCTGCTTGCTGTGATCACTCTCCTGCACTGCCTCCATCCCCAAAGCAACAGGACACAATACTAGGAGGGAGCCATCAGCACAGGTGCCATTTTCCTGTGCCCTGATGCTCCAGGGCAGCCATCCGGCAAGCCATCTGGTCCAGCCTCCAAGGACAGACTTCCCGGCTCACACTGTCCCTGGGAAATCCTGGCAGGAGGCTTCTGGGGTGCTGGCATTTCTTCCCTCTAGTTTCCCCTCCTTTACTGGGGCCTCCCTTCTCCTGGAGCAGCACGTCTGGCAGCCACCATGCCCATGCCACCGATGGCAAGCAAAGCGGCACGTCCATGGGTTGTGCTTGGTGCCAGTGACAACATGTGATGGGACGTCTGCCAGCTACTGGCTATTTTGAGTCCAAGATCTCATTAGTCCTTTCTGTCCCAGGACTCCCAGATGTGCTAGACCTGAACCCTTCTTGGAGCATGGTTTGTATCTCCACCATTAAGACCATAGGAAGAAGCAGATGCTAGTTAGTGCTCTCTGTCTGTTCTGACAGAGACACTGTTCTGGTGGTGGCATCCAGCAGCAGCTTTAACCCCAGTGGGAAAAGTCCCTCAGTACTAGTTAATATGCAGTGTGGCTATTCCCAAATACTTTGTTCCATCCCTTGGGAAGGTCGTGTCCCCAGAGAGGCCAGGCACCAGAGCTCCCTGGCTTCTGGGGCATAGTGACAGTCTCCTGCCCCTTAATGCCAGCTGCTGCCTCGTCAGACTGTCCCCAGCCTGTTCCCTGACTGACTACAGTCATGCTCCACTCGGGCAGCTGCAGGTAGTCTGCAGCCCCAGTAGCACAGGGGACCTGTAGCTCTGGGCAATGATGGGAACGACCACATCAGTTAATCTGAGGAGACTGGGCCTGGCTCGTGGCTGTCCCTGCCACTTCTGCTGGTGGGTGAGCATGGCATGGGAACTTGGGGGCCTCCCTGAGCGTGGATGTTTGAGCCTTGTAATCGTCCTGTTGAAGGAGGTTGCTGAGCATTGCTGGTTGCCAGGAATTGCAGAGTTGAAGATCAATTATTTACATACCTGAGACCCATTATGCAGGGTTATGTGCCCTGTAAAACAGCAGCATGGCATGCGTCCTGATCTCCAATGACGTGCCTGTCTCAGAGTGGCAAAACCACAGGGCAAGCTGTGAAATGGGATGTCTGTGCAGCGCTTCACCCCTATGTGCAACCTTAGGCTAATCAGACTAATCTCAGTCTGCCTAATTACACCTTATCCTTGTCCTGAGATCCCAGTAAAGTGCTCCACTAGAGCACTTCATAGCTTTGACTGCAGGGCAACACCAATTTGCTGATTTTAGGAGCACATCCCAGTTTGTAAGGAGCTCTGTGGTGTCCACTTTTGAACACCTCCTTCTGAAGACAGCCAGACCCAAGCTGGGGAGTGGCAGGCATGGCTGCAGAACATGACGGAGTGAGAAGCAGAGCAAAAATGCTCAGTCTCTTCAGATTAATTGACACAAGCGAAGACTCAGTCCTGGTCAACTTGGGGTAAGATGTCTGAAAACAGCTGCCTTTTGGCTCCAGGAGGAGAAAATACGGAGGGTCCACAGCTGGCTAGACAGGTTTGGACTAAAAATACGCTGTCTGGCTGCTGAGGACTGATGGAGAGTGATGCTGGAGTCTCAGAGGACTCATCCTGAAGGTCAGGACAGGGTAAGACAGGGACTGTAAACTTCAGGATCCTAGGGGAGGGAGGAGGGTGAAAAGCAAGTTCACAGTCCTGGACTTTAGGAGATCAGACTTTGGCCTCTTCATAGATCTGCTTGGAAGTGTCCCATGGGATAAGGCCCTGGAGGGAAGATGGGCACAGGAAAGCTGGTTGATACTCAAGGATCACCTCCTCCAAGCTCAAGAGTTGTCAATACCGACAAGCAGGAATGCAGGCAAAAATGCCAGGAGACCTGCATGGATGAACAAGGAGCACCTAGCCAAACTCAAACACAAAAAGGAAACATACAGAGGGTGGAAGCAAGGATGGGTAACCTGGGAGTAATACAGAGACACTGTCCAAGAACAAGATGAGGTTAGGCAAGCTAAAGCTCACCTGGAATTTAATCTGGTAAGGGATGTCAAAGGCAGCAAGAAGGGCTTCTGTAAGTGTGTAGATGACAAAAGGAAGACTAGGGAAAATACAGGCCCACTGCTGAAGGAGATGGGGACCTGGTTACACAGGACATGGGAAAGGCTGAGGTACGGAATGCCTTCTTTGCCTCAGCCTTTACTAGCACAAATGGCCTTCAGTAATCCCAGCGGCCAGAGACCAGGGGGAAAGTCTGGAGAAAGGCAGACGTACCCTTGGTGGAAGAGGATCAATCAGGTCAGGAGATAAACTGGACAGGAGATAAGTCCGTGGGCCCTGATGGGATATACTCATGAGTGCTGAGGGAGCTGGCAAATGTCACTGCAAGGCCACTCTTGATAATCTTTGATCCATCATGGCAATTAGAAGTACCCAAAGCCTGCAGGAAAGCAAATGTCACTCCTATCTTTAAGAAGGGCAAGAAGGAGGACCCAGGGAACTACAGGCTGCTCAGCCTCACCTCCATGTCTGGAACGGGAGCAGTTAATCCTGGAAAACCTTTCCAGGCACACGAAGAACAAGAAAATATCAGGAGTAGTCAGCATGACTTCACCATGTGGACGGCCACACATGGAGTACTGTCTAGTGCTGGGCTTCCCAGCAGAAAAAGAGACATGGACATACTGGAGAGAGTCCAGTGAAGAGCCGCAAAGATGGTGAAGGGACTGGAGCATCTCTCATGAGGAAAGGCTGAGAGAGCTGGGACTGTTCAGCCTGGAAAAGGGAAGGCTCAGGGGGATCTCATCAATGTATATGAATACCTGAAGGGAGTGTGGAAAGAGGACGAGAGCCAGGCTCTTTTCAGGGGTGACCAGTGACAGGACAAGAGACGATGGGCACGAACTGAAGGATAGGAGATTCCCTCTGAACAACAGGAAACACTTTTTCATGGTGAGGGTGACCGAGCACTGGCACAGGTTGCCCAGGGAGGCTGTGGAGTCTCCATCCTTGGAGATATTCAAAAGCTGTCTGGACAAAGTCATGGGCAATGGGCTCTGCGTGGCCCTGACTGAGCAGGGGGTTGGACCAGATGACCTACAGAGGTCCCTGCCAACCCCAACCAGTCTGTAGTTGTGTGATTCTGTGACTTGGCACAGAAATGTCAGGGTGAGCTTTGCGGCAGGTAGGACAAAGAATGCTGGTGGAGCAGGCACTGCTGGGTGTCCATCCAAAGGTTGCGAGCTTGCAGACAGATGACCTGGACAGGTTCCCTGCTAACCTGTGCTGACTGCACTGGAGGTGGGACAGTCGCAGAGCTGCTCACTTTGCTGGTTTTGGTGCTGAGCCAGGACGTGCATGTGTGTTTCTTATGTCGGACTATGAGCATTCACCAATGTCCTGGGTTTGGCTGGGATAGAGTTAATTTTCACATGAAGCTGGGAGGGGGCACAGTCAGAACAGCTGACCCAAACTAGCCAAGGGGATATTTGATACCATATGATGTCACGCTTAGTCTATAACTATGGGAGCTGTCCGGGGGGAGGGAGGATCATGGCTCGGGAACAGGCTGAGCATCGGGTTCCGGGTGGTGAGCAATTGCATTGTGCATCACTTGCTTTATACATTCTTTTATTATTATTTATTATTATTATTATTTCATCTCTCCTTGTGTTGTCCTATTAAACTGTTCTTATCTCAACCCACAAGATTTAACCTTTTTCTTCTGATTCTCTTCCCCATCCCACTGGGGGCAGGGAGGAGTGAGCGAGCAGCTGTGTGGTGCTTAGTTGCCGGCTGGGCTTAAACCACGACAACCATAAGGGCACCAAGGTGTATGGTGTGACCTGTCTCTGTTGCCTGGCTGATACTTGGATGGCGAACATCTGGGCTGAGCTCACCCAGGGAAAAACAAGTTAAGTGCGTGACAGTTTTGGGGATAAGCTGATATATTGTATGGGCCAGGAGAAATGATAAGTACTTAAATATCTGCTTTAGTCTGTATTTAAACAGCTACACAGCTACTCTGAATTTTCAAAAATGCTGTGTGCTGAGCAGCTCCTGTGAGATACAGACTGTTTGTTGAGCTGGCTGAAATACAAATTAAAGAGGTCAGCTTCGGGCAACTTTATTTCACAGTCCTGGGGCTGGTATTTAACACACACATTTTATGTGAGCATCTCATCTGAGTGCCAGGAACAGCGTACACAGAAAGGAAGCACTGTCAGCCTTGCCCCTAATTTACAAGGCTTTCGGCTGGGCAAGTCCTTCCTGCAGAATGAAAGCTTTTGGCAAAGCGGAGTTTTAACTAGACGTGAAGGGTCACTCCTCCTTTTGCTGTCAAACCAACCCATAGTAATGTGCAACCCATAGGTGACAGCTCTGCACCTTTCTGAGCAGTGCCTCAGGTGGCCCCCTGCCACGGAGGGGGTTGTGCTGGGCGGTGGTGAGACAATTTCCCCATAGGGATTGATATGAGAGAGGAGGGATGCGCAGAAGGGTTTGGACCATGCAGTTTAAACACACGGGTGCAGGGTTTGGACCATGCAGTTTAAACATGCGGGTGCAGCCCATGCGTGGTGGTGAGTGGAGAGGCTGGTGGGTTGCTGTGTGGTGGCTACAGCCCCTCTGCCCCAGAGCAGGAGGGAACCCCTGGGATGCTGCATCCCACCGGCATGCCTCTGACGTCTGCCTGGGGTCCGCAGGGTCCAAGACCGCGGGGACATTCCCCCTTAAACTCACTTTTACTTTGCAGTTCCCCATTTCTACCCATCTCATGGAGCAGAGCAGAAAGAGCCAGTGTAAGCGTGTCCCTTGCCGAGGGAGCTGGGTGGCACAACCTGGTGGTTAAAAATGCGTGTTTCATGTTTAAGTGCTCAGGCTGGATTTTGATCCTGTTGTGGGCACAGGACACATTTTCTGTTATATTGCCCTTCTCCCCCACAGTGGTTGAAACTATTGTGCAGGCATCTGTAATGCTTTTTTCTGAAGAAAAATTAATGGCTCTATAAGATATTTTATAGAAATAAACAGAACAGTGAGTTGCAAAAGGAGCTTCAGGAAAAGCAGTCTTATAAAAACCTTGTTCCCTGCAGTGTCTCTGAGGGCTTGTACTGCAGCTGAGCTTTCACTGCATTTTTTCCATACTGGAGGAGCAAGTTTAGGTTTCGTTCTCCTGCCTGGCCACCATTTTTCATGCAGCGTAGGGGAACTTAATTATCCTGATAACTCTCACATCCTTATTTTTACTAAAATTGGCTGAAATACAAATGTTAATGGGGAAAGAAGGGGGCTGTGAGAGTACCCACTCCGAGCATCCTCAGCTGAGGCAGCTCTCTGCTGTTGGACGGTGCCGTGGAGGATGAGCTAGCACGTGGGCAGCAAACTAGGCCAAGCGCTCAGCTCCCGGGGCTGTCCTGGCCCACAGCAGAAATGAAATCAGGGACATGCTGATGGTTTTGCTGCAGAACCTGGCAATGAAGCAGGACGTGAAGCGCCTGTGAGTGCATAGGGGCTAGCAGAGCAGGAACTGTCCTAGCACCGGTGCAAATGTCCCAGCGGAGATCCCAGGGGGATGTTGAGCAGAGAGAGGGGGAAATCCCGGCAATGACATAGGGGAATTACCACCAGAGGGCACTTAAATATTGCTCTTGCTGAACAAATGGTGTTTCCTAGCAAGAGGCCAGCTCTGGACTGCCTGACAATGCACATCCAAGCCTGACTCATTCCTGGCACAGAGAGCAAAGGAAAGCACTCAAAAGGCATTTGAGAAATCATGCATGAAAGGGAATTTACTAGCAAGATGCAGAGGATTGAACTTTTCTTCCAGACTTTTTCAGACAGGTCTGCCAGTGGGTTTCCACCCTGCCTAGTCTGGCAAGGTGAGCAGTGCACCACTAAACTTTGACCTGTGTGGTACCCACGGGGCTTGGCACAGAGGAAAGGAGATTTTTTTACACCTCCATCCTGCTCGCTATGAATATGTCCTGTCTGCCACTCATCATGACTGCTGAGGAGAAAAGAGTCATAGGCCTGGCAGGGATCCTGGCTCGGCACCTTCTGTGATGCTCACCTGGGTGCACCTGTGGCCTGCTTTTTATTCCAGAGCTGGGCAGGGATAGAAATATTATCTGTCTTCTAGGAGAAATTGCAGGGAATGAATAAGGAAGGAATTGAGTAGGATTTCAAACTCAGTTCTCAGAGCTCTTCAATACCCATGAGGATCTGGGTGCCAAATAAAGTCTGCAGATATGAGGACAGCCATGTGCTACAGGTGGAGAATCACATTACAAAGATGAAAGAGAAAAACTTCCACCCTCATTTTGAAAGCAAGCCAGAGCACCCTGTTCATCACCCACATTTGTCTCAGGGAGGCACCCTGGGGCTCAGTAGTGGGAAGTGATGATTTGGCTGGGGTCACAGTGCAGCTGCAGGTCTTGGTGCCATGCTTGGAGATCTGCTCTGAGCACAGAGAACTTCATGAGGACTCTGGGGCTAAAGCAGCAAAAGCTGAAAGTGCTACAGGTGTAGGTGATGGAGAACTGAAGGGAGTGTGGTCTCTAGAGAGAAAAAGAAGACTGCAGACAACAGAAAGCAGATGCTGTGTTGGAAATGCTATTATTTGACTACCTCAAATATATGGAGAAAATGGGTTTAACTCCACTGGGAGAAGAGAGGCCCCAAGGCCTCGCAGGAGCACCTTTGTGCACTGAGAATTTCACCTGGGTGGGCCCAGGGTGCTGGGAGGACAGGAGCAACGCTTGCTTTGCAACATGGCATCTCCCAGCACCTCCTGGGATCGTCTGCCCGGTGATTCTCCTGCCTTTGAAGTGGCCAGAAGCCCGGGGAGGACCAGCAGCCCATCCTAGGTTTTGCAGCAGCATTTCCCAAGATGCGTAATGTGAACCCTTCTGGCTATGGGAATTGCTTCCAAGGGACATGGGACAGCAGCTTGTGAGGAGCCACACATGTGCTGCAGCACATAGGCACTTTTGTCTGGATGGAATATGGGAAGAGTGGGTAACAGTATGGGGGGCCGTGTGGGGTCCCCATCTCTGGGGTTCTCCCACTACGACCTGCCAAGCAAGTGCCCTCCTCACTCTAGCTGGAGCTATCGATCGGCTTTGCCAGGACTAGGTTCCTTCATGTTCTTAGGTTTGGCTGATTTCTTGCAATTAGCACTAATAAGTGTCTCTTTTGACAGTGCCTTGTCTCTGCTTCCCTGTGTTTTGTCCTGACACATGATGCTAGGTGCTTCCCATTTTGTCCTGTGGCACCATGGAGGTCTTGGCAGCAAAGTCAGAGGGTTATTTTGGGGCTGCAACTTGTTGTCCTGGAGGGCCTGCCCGTAGGGGTTTCAAGTGGGGCGGGGGGGCCCTGTTGCATCTCAGCTTTCCTGGAGGCTCCCTGATTTCTTTTGCTCTGCAAAGCCATGGTGCTGGCTGTGCTGTCCCACTGACCAGGTAGTTGTGGCTTTTCCCCAGGACTGGGGTACTGAGAGCAATGTTACAGGATCTCCTTGACTGCTGCTGGCAGAACGGGACCGTGGGGGCCACTGCTGGGCAGCCCTGCACTTTCCCAGCCCCCTTGAGCCATCCTGAGCTCTCTCACGGGGCTGGAGCAATAAGGGCAGGCTGGTGGGAGCAGGATGGCTGTCACCGCCTGCCCCTGCTCCTGGCTCCACGGGAAAGCCCCGTGCAGGTCCTCAGGCAGTTAAATCCTGCTGGGAACTGGTGCAAGAGTGGTCTCAGCAGAGAGTCACGTTTACTGAAGCAGTCTTACCCTCTGGAAGAGCGTAAGCTAGGGTGGCAGCGAGAGGTAGAGGATGGTCTTAAGAAAGACCCCCTGCTTCCCTGTAAGCAAGCCCAGGAGAAATGGAGAGGAACCCCCAACAGGGAAGGATGTGAAAAACCAACATGCAAATAATATATACTTGAGCATTGGCTCTGTAGAGATTTTTGGATAAGGGGAATATAAGAAACCCTCAAATGATGCCCCAGATGACTTGAGCAACTCAACAGGGAAAGCTGATTCACAAAGTGATGTGCCTTTGGAAACCTCCACCCCTCATCTCAGCCACTCCCTTCACTCTTGTCTTGTGTTACGTTCGCAGCCTACCCCAGCTCTGGATATCTGCCATTTGGATGGCGCATGAGGAGAGGAGGACAGGACAGGTCTATCCAGCCCCAATGGGATATTGCACTGTCACAGCCTTGGCACCACAAGCAGTTGGCCACCCTGGCCCCCGCCCGCACAGAAGCGTTCAGACTCTGTGTGCAAACATGGGCAAACTGTGAGTGTGGCTGTGGTGCCACACAATGGCACAGGCTGGAGAAGACAGCCACATCAGCAGTTAAACCATTACAGCAAAGTCTAACAGAGTCTCAGCTCTGGAGTCCTCCAGTGCAGCTCCTGGTAAATCAGTTTTCCTACATTTTCCCAAAAGTTCCTGTATCAGACTGCCAGGAGAAAGAGGGGCTGAACCGAAGACTTTTGTGAATACCAGTGCAACCATTAAAGAATTGTCTACTAAACCTGCAGTATTTTATAGTTGATTAATCTAAAAGGCTACGTAGGAAAGTATTATCACCTCCTCCCCAGGCTTGGAACCTGATTGCATCAAACATAAATCTTGTAAATGGACTTGTACTTTTCTCTGGGAATTATTTAAATAGATGAGCATTTTATTTAATCTCACAACCATTAAATGTGTTAGGTCTAGCTGGAAGATATGGGCAGAAATAAAGTGCATCACACTTGGGATAGGTCCATTTTGGTGTGGGAGTGAGGGTTGAAGCGATTGCACCATTTGTGGTCTCCAAGCACCAGTGAAAAACCTCAGTGCCAGCCAAAAACTGTTGGGAAGCAAAAGGGAGGCCCTGTTCCTGCTGGGAGGTCTTGGTGAGCCAAGCGCAGGGATGTTATGGTAATGAAGTTTCATTTGGATTTTGTTGGGTTTAGACACAACTTTGGTGGATCTTTGCACACAGGTGTTGATGCATGTGTGCAGCCAGGACTGCCCAGGAACTGCTAAAATCCCCAATCCTTTGTGCTTCAGCTAGATTAGAGCCCTGAAAAGTTTTGATATGTTATTTTTTCAATACTCACAATAGCGTGGTTTGGTGTCTAGTAAATAGCTGTTTAACAGCAGAACACACAGCAGTCGGCTTCACTTATCCTTTAGAGATGTTGAAATTGGAGAAAAAGATTTAAAAGGCAGAAGAAAGAAAAGGATTAAAGAAAAGATGAAAGGAGGCAGAGTCAGACCAGACACAAGCACCTCAAGAGAGCCAAATCTAGCTGCTCACGCTCAGGAATGCAGCTGGGAGCGGAGGTAAGGGCAGGGAAGCCTGCAGGTTGTCAGGGGTCAGAGAGCAGGATGGGCCGAGCCTCACGGGGCATCTCTTTCCCACCTCCGAAGTTTCGGAGCACCAAAGCCCTAGGTTGCCTCCATTTCCTCTTACCTCCCAACCTAGGCTGAGCACCTTGCAGGTCTCCTTTCTTTTCCTCTCCAAATTCTCCTTGGGCACCCAGTGGCCGAGGTTAGAAAAGCTGGTTTTGCACGTGGCTTGCTCAGGATTAGCTACTACAGTGAGTGGAAAAACTGGCTTTTTTCCTAATTTCAAAGCTATTTAAGCCAAATGTTCCTGTGTGGACTTTAGGTGAAAATCACCACACTGTTTTTAGTAGGAAATCAGCTTTCCTAGAGTAGAAAGAGAAGCATTTTGTAGCCAAAGTTCTTGGTTAGATGCTGGGACACAGCAGGAGGACTGCACTCTGTGTCCTGGGAAGATGGTCTTCCTCCAGCCTGGTGGAAGGACAGTCCCCTTAGACCTGGGACAGCCCTGTAGACGTCTTAGGCTATGGCAAAGGAAAGGTGCTGAGCAGAAGTTTGGCTGAGCCATGAAATAGAGGTGTGTGGAGGCGGCAGGGCAGCACACCCCATGGCAGAGCCTCCTGCACTTGGCTGACACCAGTGGGTGCCCCCTCCTGGCATGGCAGCTCCCAGACCACCCCAAATGTGGGCTGCTGTCGGAGGGGTGGCAGCATGCTTGCATTTCTCTGCTGTAAAAAATTACTACTAATATTCTACTTGAGATCAAAGCCCACATGCTGGACATGCACAGGAAGCAATGAGTTATTCCCTTCAAAATAGAAATGTCATTAAAAAAAATTGTAGCTAACTCTGCTTTGCCCAAATGAGCAGGTCTTTTGAGAGCTCACATATGTGAATGATCCAAGAGGTCTCTGCTGTTATGCTGCTCAGCAGATGGTTTACTTTTTTCTGAATCACTGATTCCCATTTTGTGTCGAGAATCTGTCTGGGCAGAATTACCTTAGGGTGCACAACTGAAAGGCCAAAAAGCCAGTTCTGCTCTGACTGAACCAGGGGACTTGACCCAGCTCTGCACCACAGAGAGGCCCAGCAGGAGTGTGGCTGTCACTGCACTGCCTTCTCCATCCTCGTCTTCCCAGGCACCACTCTCCTAAGAGACTGAGAGCTGTTCTGGTGCATCCAGCTTCACCCAGTAACGGCAATTTGGGTGCCCTCATTCAGGTGCAGCCATCCTGGCTCCACAGGCAATGTCTGTCTGTCTAGCTGCCCATTTCCAGGGCTCGGGCTGCGTATTTTTCCAACAACCCACAAGGGAGAGCCTGGGTCAGCGGTGAGCACATAGGGCTGGGCCACCCGTTCTGCTCACAGTTCTCTCTTTCAGTAGGGGCTGGACAACTGGGAGACACATAGGCCACCAGTTCTCCAGTCCGAGGTTCATTTCCTCCTCCCCAGAGGCACTTGGTTAGCACGTGGGCTCTCCTGAGAAGATCAGAGGTGTTGGCTATTTAAGCTATATACCTGGCATCCCACTACCCATTGTGGGCAAAATGAGGGCAGAAGACCATGTTGCTTGCAGGGAATGAGGCTGCATGAAGGACAGCATTGCTCAGGAGACCCTGCCCAGCACGCTCCCAGTTCAGTGGCACTGGGAGCTGAGCGGTCTGAGAGCAGGCCTTGAGTTGGAGCTGAGAAAGTCTCTTTCCTGCCTGTTCCTCTTGGCATCTCCTGCTGTGGCCAAGAGAGGTGCCAGGGTTGTGCCAACATATTGGCAATAAGGTCTGATGGCCTTAAGACTGGCAAATGTCCTGGGATAGGCAGTGGTGTTGCCTGATATTCCCACCAGCAGTCCCACATCTAATGGCTGTGCGCCCACAGCTGTTTCAGGAGGATGGACTGGGTAATCCCTCCCACTCCCCAAAAGCCACGGCTGGGCTGCTCTTCCAGCCAGGGGCTGCAAAGGCCATGCCAGGGATCCTTGTGTTCTAGCACTCTCTGCACTTGAATAGGGACACCATGGCCCAAAGTGGCACACGGGTGGTTCCCTGGCTGTGACACCAGCACAACTCAAGGGCAGGTGTCCTGGCTCCAAACAGGGTCCTTCACTCACTGAGAGACTTTCTGGTGCTGCTCCCATCTGTAGCTCAACTTTCCCAGGTGTCCTTTGCTGTTTCCCCAATGATAGTGCTTCAGAAGCTTCTCTAGGTTCGTGAATGTTTAGGCCTTGGTAGAGCTGCAGATTTTTAAAACCAAAAGGTCATTTCTAAGGCACCTTCATCCCATCTCTGGCTTCAGAAAGGGTGTAGAAACACCTGCCCACACCTTCCACATGACAGTGCTGAGTTGCAGGGCTCTGCTCTCAATTTCAAGGTCTTGTGTGACTGTCAGTCCAACATCACTTGCTTAGCCATATCGTAGGCATGTCCTCAGTGCTATCATCTTCAGGCCACTCTCTCTTTCTATGCTTTTATGCAAGAGTCATCTGATACCAGAAACCTCTTCTATGCAGGTACCTGTAGAGATGCTCAGGGCAGATTGTCTCTCTGCACTAAAGACATCACACTGCTTAAGTTCCCCAGTGTATCACAGGTACCATACCTTGAATGGTATTTATGGAAGGGCTGCAAGCTTTCATTAAAATAATAGAAAACCCATGAATTTATTTTTTGCTGCCAGTAGGCGTGCAAGGGGATAACAAAGTGCAATAATAGTTTTCTATGTAAAGCAAATTAAACTGGTATTTAGTTTACTAATTACTAATTATTGAATAATTATTTGCTATTGCTGTATCCACTGTTACTAACTCCATCACAGAAAAGCAGAGGCTTGCTGAGAAATCATAGAACTGCAGGCTAAAAATGAACTAAGGGAAGGAAATCCACCACAGAAAATGCAAGGATTAGGGGCACTTAGTGCCATGGGGCATCAGGAGGGCCAGGAGGAGAAGCAGGGCCAGAGGACACCAAAGCTGGGCACATGGATTCCCTACGCCCCTGCTGCTCTCTATGATGGGACTCACAGCTCATCCTGCACATGATGTTACTTTTAGTGTGCTTAGACATAGTGTTTGGCTAAACGTGTGTCTGCAGTTCCTTTGAATCACACTTCCACCAAAGATTTTGTCTGCAGGGTTTTTGGTACATGGGAGGAGCCATGATGGGGAGAGCCCTACACTGGAAGATACCTGGGTGCCAAGCCCCCATTGCTCAGGCAGGGATGCTCCTCGGTGCCGGTTCTGGCACTGTGCAGTGCTGGGCTCAGCTGCTCCTGCCAGGCATCACCATGACTCAGCCCAAACATAGGATCTCCCAAAGAGCAGTGGGGGCTCACCTGTCTCCAGCAACCCCTGCTTCACCCTCCACTAAACTCTCAAACTCCCTTCTTGCAGCCGCTGGTCAAAGCAACAGGTCAATCACAAAGTCTTTGGGGCATCAGCATCTGCTATGAGCCAGAACAAACACTAACAGGGTGGGGGGACACCACCAACCAGAGGGAAAGCTGTTGCTGCTAGAGGTGATTTTTGTCAAGGAGCGACATGATCTTCCACCTGAATGGTATTATCTTGGGATAGGTTTACTGACTGGCAAAGCGAGGGGAAGCATCACTAGCTGGTGGAGATAAATCCGATCTCTGTCACTCAGGAAAGCTTCAAAGAGCCTCTAACACCAGGGACTGCTCACTCTCGGGGTAAAGCAGCTCCTCCTGTGCTTAGAGGGAGCCCAGCAACCACATCAGGCCACCAACTGCTCTTCTTACTGTCGGGAGGCCATTCTGCCCCTCTGCCAGTGCAGCAGTGGAAAGTGTTGTGAGGTGCTTTTCCATTGCCATTCCTGGAAGAGATGCTTCCAGCGGGCTGATTTTCACAACCAAGGTGAACAGCCTCAACTGGAAATGCTTTGCAGGATGCAAACTGTAGTGAAGGTTACAGCTGTAGTTACTGTTCGTCTCACCTGGCAGGGTAGGGAGATAGCACTTTGCAGGATCTCCTGCTTTCAGTTTTAGTACAATTCAGTTCTTCTTGTCAATCCTCAAAGCATTTGCTCCTCCCTCCAGGTAGCCCAGGTGTGATGGGTGCAGGCTAGCTCAAGGAGACACTTCTGGGAGGGAGATCAAAGGGAGGCACAGGGAAACCAAGCGTCCGTTGTAGAGGCAGTAGGGCTAGGCTGGGCTTTGCCATTCAAAACCAGCCCCTTCCTCTTTCCCTCTGTGTTTACTGCTCTCTCAGGGTATCCTTGTAGGGGGTCAAGCTCTTCCAGGCATCCATCGGCATTGAGAGCTCAGTCTAAGTGCTAACAGGCTTTTGCTGCACTGCAACATGAACACAGCTTCCCACGGCAGCGTCTGCCTGACGGCTGCCCAGGAGCAGGCAGCTGCCTCCAAACGCCCTGGTCAAACTCGAGCAGCCGGAGACGTTTGTGCACCAGCTTGTCTGGGAGGTGCAGAGCAATGGCTCGCCAGCAGTCATGCTACCTTCCTCCTTGCCTGACAGCAGAAATCACCATCCATCTTTGCCATGCCTTTGATTCCCAGGCCAACTTAAATGCTGGGCGAGTTATAAAATAAAATACAGTAGGAGACAAGACTCTCCCACTGCTCCTGTGGGTGGCTACAACAAATGATCAGGCTGATTTCCCATCTGAACAACTATTTGATGTCATCATCAGTATTGCTTCTCCCTTTTAAGCTCCTCTCTTTCCCCACTTTTAGCATCTCCATATTTTAGACTTGGAGAAACAAATCTGGGGTGAAATAATTCAAGTTATGGCTTTACAGTTACCATGCTCTGCTGGGTAAGCTGTTTGGACATGGATCAAGTTCATGTCTATGCCTCCTCATTGCAATGATGCACTTCTTGAACTCAAGAGCAGTGTCTACTCCAAACACCTATCTGGCAGTACTGGGAAGCTATCAGTTGGCTTTCCAATCACCTTTCCACGTGAGCAGTGGTGGTGACAGCAAAAGTACCCGCTCTGGTTTCCTATGTCAGAAAACGCCACACTGTGGCACTTCTTTCTTCTTGAATAACCTACTTTAGCTCATTTCCAGAAAAGACAGTGGGTTCTCTGCAATGCCAAACAAGCCAGCATGGCTTTGGTTGGAAGCCATCATGTGAGGCAAAGCCAGTTCAAGATGCTCCATATCTCATTGGAGTGTTGCCCCATCAGTTACAAACAAATGCAAGCATTTACTAAAAACACAAGTTTGTGATCATTGTTTTTGTCCAATGTTTCAGTTTTGTTTTTGTTTTAACCATTAAAATGAGAAGAGGAGCCACCAGAGGCTGCGGGATTGGAGCTGCAGGCACATCTCTGGAGCAGGTTGGGCTATCTACCTTGTTCTCTCCCAGCCTCTGTATTAAAACATTGTTAGAGCTGCGAGGCTCAGCAGCGGGTTGAATCATTTCCTGAGCTATGTTTGCAATGCCTCATGTTAAAAAGAGAGTAGGGTAGGGGTGGGGGTGGGAAATGAAGCTAATGAGGAAATATTTTCTTCCAAAATAAGGGCTTTGCATGGCTCAGCAAGGTGCAGAGCAGCTGTTTCCAACTTCTTCTGAAGCACCAACCATTGGCCAGGGCTGGTAGGTATCAGCTTGGAGAAACATCTGTCCCAATTAAGTTTCCTGATGTTACTCAGATAAATGTAGCCATTTTACCAGTGTGCTCAACTTCCCCCAACCTAGAAAGCAAATTACTAGGAATATACTACCCATAACCATGTGCTAGCTCTCCTGTGAGAAAAAGATGCATGTAAATACACTATTCATAATAAGCGGAGAGCAGAATTATTTCCGATGGAAGCAGTGCAGGGTGCAGTGTTGGGATCGGTGAGCAGCTGGGGGTGAAAGGTTTGGGGAGAGCTGGGACTGCACTGCGGGGCCAGGGGATGGAAATCTTGGACCTTTCCAAACCAGCAAGAGCAAGAGGACTGGGAAGGGTGAGTGGGTGGGTGGGGGAGACACTGGTTGTGTGCGTGGAGCAGGGTCTGGGCTCACCACTCCCCAGCTGAGTCACGGCTCCCGCAAGCGCGAGGCAGCCAGCAGCATTGCTGTGGTGTGAGCACACTTGGGGAGGACGGGAATCCTGCCCTGAATATGAAGTGTGAAATCCATGTCCAAAAAAATTTTCAAATAGTGCATAATGTAAGTGTTTGATGGGTTTTCTAACCAGGGATCTAGCATTGAGAGCATTAAACTAAACATTAGGTGACTTAGCATGCTGTACAAGAAAGCCTGGGAAATGAGAAATGCAAGGATAGATTGCATTATTTATAGTTTCATTTTTTTCCCAGTTTTGAATGCCTAAGAAAGAACAAACGTATGCAGTGCTTAGAGGGGGACACAGTGTGGCCAGACTCTGCATTTGCAACGACTGCCTGCTATTCTTGCCTGGTCCTTTTACATGGATTTCTCCATCCAGCCTCTCACTAACTGCACTCCTGCCGCTTTCCACCTGCAGCCAGAAATCCTGCCAACCCCACTCCACGCCGGACAGGAGCCCCAAGGCAAGGCATCACCTACTCCATCCTCCACCCCAGGAGCCACAGAAGCCAGCTTCCCCATGTCAGAGAGCAGCCCCAGTCCTCTGCTGTTCGGAGGGGGTCGAAGCCCCCCGAATTCACCTTCAGCCTCGATGATGATCCAAAGCACTTGTCCGCTTCAGCTTCTCGCGACTGCTCGCGGACCCAAGGGCCTTGAGTAGGGTCATGGGGCCGGGAACATGGGGCTTTCCAGCAGCCTTGTAACAGCAGAAAGCAGGACCGAGCCATGCTGGAACTGTTTGACAACTCGTTACCTTGAAGGATGGCATTTTACTTCTATCCCAATGCTTTCTGCTAAAAAAAATAAATTATATATACACATGCATCAGGACTCAGAGCGGTGAAAACTGAAGCTAAGCAGTACCATTTGCCGCAGGGCTTTCAGTTCAGAGCATCCTGCTCTGTCTCAGCAATGTAATCAGTTGTTTGGGACATGAAGGGGCGACATGGAGGGGGTTGGAAAACATTAGCTAGCACTCCTGTCAGATCTTGCAGGGAGAGGCATGCTTTGCGTCTTCCTCAGAACCTAATTTAAAACACAAGGATGCATTGAAAAAATCTGCTTTGGAAGATTTTAAAGAACAGCACGAACTAAAAAAGCAGCTGCCAAAATTAATTTCCAGCATTAAAAATCAGCACTGATGAGAGCCATCTTAGATCAAATAATTTATTTAGTAATTCCATGTAAACACTTCAGATTTACTAGCAAATACAATGCTTGCTGTTCTTTTAAATAGATCATTCAAAAAATAAGAATCTATTATTAATGGCAGGTTGACTAGAGATCTCCATACTACTGTACAATAAGGAATTTGTTTTCTAATGGATTTAACATCTCGATTTTTCTTGTTCTGCGTTTGCTTTACACAAAGCCCAAAGGACACACATTTGAACTGCTCCCTGACGATGCCACTGCGGACCGGGGTGTTTTGGGGAAGGTACGCAGGCAAATCCTCCCATCCTGGCATTGGTATAAGCTGATGTGAGAGTGGGATGGCAGAACTTGCGTGAACACTGTTCACAAACACACGCCTTTTCAGTCAGAAAACAGAAAATGAACGGTGGAGAACTTCTCTTTGGGATGTATAAAAGCAACGAACTCCATCGTTGGCATTTACTTATCAACACAGCAGTACACAAACACGTATCCACAGTCTCGGAAAAGCATCCTATGAGCTGGAGAAAGCAGTGGTTCTGAGGCTTGGTACACCAGTGCACTAAAACCAAAAGAATGATACCTTCTTACATAGTCAAATGAAAAATAAATATCTTTATTTTCTGCCTACTTTATTTCAGTTTTCAAATAAATTTTAAATAAATCTGTACAAAGTATACTGTTACAGTATATATTCGTAAGTTAACTGAAATGCCTAAGTGTAACAACACTACAATAAAGCAGTATAGATTGGCACATCTCTAATAAAGATTAACTTTTACACTCAAAAAATACCAACTCCTGTGAAAACCCTTGATATATTTTTGGTATTTTTATGCAAGTTACGTTGCAAACATATTACAGACCAATTCTCCCCTGCCTTAAAAAGAAAATAATTTCTAAAGGTTTTTCAGAGAACGTGAACATCTTTATGCTGTTAAAGGGACACCATCAGGCTAAAAGAGAGAGAGAGTAATTTAAAAAAAAAAAAGCAAAAACTTTGGTCAAAAATTGGCAAGTTTTAGACCTTGTGCACTTTCACCCATCTCACCGAGCTCCGACTGCAGTCGGTGCCAGGGATGGCAGGACCATGGCAGCACCGCCAGGCATCTCGCCTCTCGCCGGGACTGGAGAGACTCCTCGTAGTGGCTGGATTTCCACCCCGAGCCCCGGCTGCACAGATGCAAACTGCTGCGGGAATGTTTCCAGCCAAATTCCCAAATGAACAACGGATTTTTTCCCCTTGAGATTAAAAAGGTATTAACACGCATGCACTGGGGGTGAGTTTTGCTCCCCGCCTCCCCCTCCCCCCCGCCCAAAACAAGAATCTAAAATTATCTGACAGTGTCCCTTTGCTCAAAATAAAGACTTCCGTACTATATAGATTAGATATTGAAGCAAACTTGTTCACAGGGTGAAAGAGCCAGGTACATTTCAAAATTCAAGTTTTCAAATCCAGCAGTTGTTAGATTCATGAGCTCTTGAAACCTCCTAATATTTCGTTAAATAATTCCAAACTGGGAATTGGGGGATAAATATTACAGATTAAGAGCGAGAGTTTTCTCTCTTAATCTTTCCAATGGTATATTAAATCAATGTTTACACGCTGAAAGTTAATCTTACATTAGAATGTAATGCAATATTGGCTGCAACATAAACCTATAAATAAATCAACTACCATAGATTAAACTCTGTTAAATATTTCTAAGTTAATAAAATATTGACAGTATTATAAAATTACAGTATTTACAATAAGAAAAAATCTAGACTAATATATACCTTTAACAGATCTCTTCTCCAATTTGGGATTGCAACGGAATTATGAATATATGAACAATTTATTAGAAAGTTGCATTGCAATTATCATTTTTCCATTAGCACTAGAGAGGGTAATCTATCACTGCCTTTGAAAAAAAAGTAAGTGACTTCTGATGGTGGGGTGTAGCTTTTGAGTACCAAACTGGTAACAGGAGTCCTCCGCAAGACGTCTGAAGATAATGTAGGACCAGCCTCAATTGCTCAGATTAAAGTTGTATTACAGAACTGCCAGCAATCAGAACCACCCAGGCTGCAAAAGGGGAGGAAAGGTAGTTTTCAGCTCAAAGTGCACAGCTGGAAGGGCTCCCCTCATTCTGGACTCCAACTAAGGCTGCAGGAGCTTCGATCTGCACTTCAAAAACTGCAAAAACCTCAGCTTTTGGGTTCATTAGGAGGAAATTAGCTGCTGGTGCTCCTTAAAGGGACATAGTTAGGTTGCAGCTATGCCAAAAAAGCTCTTGCCAACCATGTACAATAAAACCAGGCTAGGCATTTGAGATCCTCTTTGGCTTGCTTTTTTGGGAGGTTGCGTTTTTTGGGTGTTGGGGCTGGGTTGGTTTTTCTGGTTTGGTTTTTTTTTTTTCTTTTTGTTTGCTTGGGAGAAAAAAATTGGCTGGGACTGTGCAGTCAACTCATTTTCTATTCCTCACCAGCTTCTCTGTTTCTTGAGTATTAGCATAATGCTGTTGTGTTTGGGTCGCAAACACTTGCGGAAAAAAAAAGGAGGCTTCAACACTCCCAAGTCAATTTGTCTTGGTATAAACCAAAACTCTGAAAAAATGACCTAAAGCGATTCCCGTCATTAAAAAGCGCCAGCTGCTTTTGGGGTCCCAGACACCTAGCAATGTCCTTTTAAGGATCAGACCTTTTACTTGCCCTTTCTCCTAGCCTTGGAGGAAGAGTTTACAGCAAATTTAGGAAGGGCAACATTCAAATTCTCTCCCTCCTCCCCATGTCACACTTGCTTTCTAGCAGCAAATTAGAAAAAAATGGGGGGGGGAGAAAATAATTTTCAAGTTCCTTTCCCGCCCTTCCCTCCCCCAGTCCTGCTCACTGTAAAACAGAAATGGCATTTTTAGTGAATATTTTTGGATAAATTATTTTCTCAGCCCCAAGCCTGAAGATGCTTGTGAGGGACCTACCCGTTGGCTTTGGAGAGGTCAAGCAATTTATGCATTTGCAGGGGTTCCTACCAGTTCCCATAGTGGGCAGCCAGGAACACCTCTGTCCTTAAAAGCAGGCTTTAAAACGGTAAAAGAATAATTTGTAAACTCGGGTCTACATTACCAACAGAAGGCTCTAGGTCCTGCGGGCTCCAGTTCCCAGAGATGCAGAGCAGGAAAACTAGAAAGAAAACTCGGTACCTTTCAATCACCTGCCGGTTTGTACTGGGGGGGAGCGGGGAACGAGAGAGACAAAATGACAACTGACCTTATAAACAAAGGTATGTTTAGGGCTTCTGGTTTCAGGAATAAACCGATATTTACTGGTAAAAGTCTGCCAAAAAACAAAAACAGAAACACAGGATTACTGGTAAATATTGGTTTATACGGATAAGTTAAAAAAAAAAAAGAGTCATTGTGCTCCTGATCTCCATGTGCTCCTGGGCAGGAGCTGAGAACTGCCCCGTGGCATCCCTACACTCAGCGGCATCTTTGGCACCCGGACACCTCAAACCAGAAGCCTTGTGTTGAGAGGAAAGTCGTGTTTCTTTCCTTTACTCCCCTTAAACTACCCGTTTCTTTCTGGATCACCCCCGCCCCCCACCCTCCGCAAGGCTGGTCCTACAGGGGTTTGGCTCAGGGAATGGAAAGTCTTCTTCCGAAACTACTTGGAAATGAATTTGTACATAATATGGTATCTGATCACCAAGGCTGCTGGTGCCTGAGCCTCATCCGCTCCCTGAGATACCATAAAATATACAAGACTGAGTGTATATTTTAAATAAAGCATTTTCTTGTAAGTGGCATAAACCCATTCATTTTATTTACATGCTTATTTATTTCCAAAAATAGAGTTGGTCCACATTGGACAAGAGAAATCAAGAAGCCATACAGTAGAAGAGTTAAAGGTCCAACATTTAACCAAAGTACAATGAAATTCCAGAAGTCTGTGGCTGACTTGAACCACAGAAACATACACATGAGCCACACAGACATTTGTACATAGAGCATTATATTACCAATAATATTTGCAAACATGAGGTCAAGATGGCTAAAAACCCAGCAGAACTGAACCAGGGGTCATGGCTGAACAGAAGCGGGTGGTGAACAGCTGTCACTACCGCGGGGAAACACCACTCTCCAGAGATTTTGCTTCACTTTTTGTTTTTTCTTTAACTGAGAAAGTCCTAATTTTTCTGCCCTGGGGATCAAAATTGAGGACACGGTGAAAGCCAACCACACGTAGCTCCCTAAATGCACACCAAGCGGCTGGGCGATGTGCGGGCAGCATCACCCGTGGAGATGCCGGGGGTCTCGTACCCGTGAAGATGCAAGGAGCGCAAAACAGCGCGGATGCCAAACGGCACTGGCCAGCCCCGGGGCTGGCTGTGCCGGGCCTGAGCTCTGCTCAGAGGACAAAAGCCCAGCCTAAAAACCGTCGGGTGTGATGCCAAAGCAGGGCAAATCCGCAGGGCAGGACCCCCGTCCTGTCCGCCCGGACAGACTGACCCTGCCCGCTGCTACCTGGCCTTAAAGATCACCTGGAAAAGAAAAAGAGGTATTTATACCCTTGTAGTGTGCTGCGGGGGGTCTGAAAAGGGTCTGGATGGGTTTTGTCTTGAAAACAAGGATTTCCCTCCTTTGTCTTGGGCAACTTTTGGCATTAGTAATTTCAGTCCCGTCTACCTTTTCTGGAAGACCACATGTAATTCAGCCTGAACAGACCTATGGTATTAGAGGATGTCGCACCGGACAGATGAGGGAAGTGATTTTTACTGAAACAATTTAACTTTTACACATTTAAAATAAAAAAGCTCAGAGGCCTGACGGACAGCAGAAGAAAAAAAAAAATGGAAAAGATGCATTATCTCTGTGTTATGGCCTGGTTTATCTCGGTATTTCCATGGACCTCACCGTGATAATACCTCAGTGTCTCTAAAGGATGGAAAAATAGATTTAAATCTGTATGTTCTCCTGCAGAGAATCACAGCAAGTAAAAGGGGGAAGACAGTTGTAACACTCCTGGTACTTCTACAAACAACCCCCTATACAGGGTAGAACCGCATTAAAAGGGTATAAATTAACTTTCCTTTTTCAAGTCATCTTTGACACTTACAATATTAAGCCTAGTCCAATGTGAATGCTAGTATAGAGCTAATTTACAGAATACCAATGATAATTATCTGTACCTAACAGGATTTAAAGGCAAGTATACTCAGTACATTTAGAAAAAAATATTATTACCAAAATGCCAGACCTTTGACAGCAGTTAAAACAGAAGCAGCCGTGCAGTTTTCTATGTGGACGGACAGCTTTTAGCACAAGTTGCTATTATCATCTGAGCCTGTAACAGACAACTTTATCTTCTGATTTGTCTTCTAGAATGTTTCTAATCTCAGATGTGAAATACATTTTTAAAAAGAGATGGGCCTGTTCCCGTGCAGTTGGGTACATACAACACTCCCCAATGAAACTCAAAGCCCAAATTCCTAAAGAGAGAGCACAAGAGATTTTTTTTCTTACATCAAATAGCTATCATGCAAGCATACCACGACATTTTTATATTAAGTACTTCAAAGTCAGCTGGTATAATTTAACTAGAAGTGAGCAATCTAATGAAATTAGTATTTCTAGGGGGAGGGGACAAAGGTTGTGCCAGTGACAACCACCAGATTACCAAGGGAAAACAGCAGAGGGACACCGTGGGCGTTAATGAACTGTGTTACAGGAGAGTTCACGCACAGCAGCCTCTCAGACCTTAGCGCCTAAATCTGTAATATGCAGTTATTTTCTACGGCAGTCTATACACCATCACTTCATTTGCTTTTGCTACCCAGAATCAGATATTCTTCTTCCTGAATGAGCAAATCACTTAAAGCCTAGCAATATTGTTGGAGCATTGAAAATTGCTTTTTTTTTCCCTTGCCTGTTGCCTTGAATTTCCCAGGGTCATGCCCCCCCCCCCCCCCCCGCTTGCTCACAGTACCAGACCTTATCATGTCCTTCTGAATTTTCCAGGTCAATTCTTATATTTAAACACTAACTCTAACCAAAAGCCTCGAGATGCTTGCAGTTAACCTGCTCCTATTGCAAAATCCAATGACTTATCGAAGCACTTACTCTTTGGTACCACCACCTACTGAAGAAGGTAAGGTGGGAGAAGCAAGGGTATTTGCCATGACTTCTAGACTTTTAAGAAGCCTAAAACTAAGCTAGAGCAGCAAAGGGTTGCTCTAGCTCACGTCAGTTAGCTATGGGTCCTCCTAGGTCTCTTGGGAAGAGAGGTTAACACAGGTCTGCACGTGCGTGCACACAGACACGGACAACCCTCCCTCAAGAACAGAGCTAGACAAGACCCGGAAAATGTTGACCAGACCTCTCTCCCTGCTCCTTCCCTTTCTGCCCATTGTCAAAACCAAAACCTTTTAGCTTTTCCTTGGTAAAAACAAAAGAAACCAGAACATATCCGCAACATTAGTTGCTGAGGCATGCTCTGGGATCTGGCAGACCTGCAAGTCAAGCTCAGGGTAGGAATTTGAAATGGGGGTGTCACATCACAGGAGAAATCTAGATGCCATGATACCCAGTATTCTGGACTTGTTTCTCCTCTTTGGTCAACCAGACTTTGCAGCCTGGATCTCAATGTGCTCACCAGAAAAGTTCAATGAAAATCAACCCTTCTCCACCTGGCAACTTTGGTTTTAACAAATCGGTGTTTTCCAGAGGAAACTCATTTGCTCAGAGGCCAAAGATCTACTCAGGACACAGACCTGGAAGCCTTCCATCACCATCTCCAACTAGAGTCTACCTTGTGCTGCCTAAGTGATCAACAACGGCTGCAACCAAAGACGGACTCCATGATATTTCACTTCTCATTACAAGCATAATTTTTTAATATCTTCTTGGAAGGCCTTGATAGAAACCTTTTAAAACACCCAAATAAAAATCAGTTGACACTCCATCTGCTGCTGTTAGTCAACATGTTCAAAGATTCTGGTAGATTACCCAGAAAACAAGACCAATCATAGAATCACAAAATGGTTTGGGTTGTAAGGGACCTTCAAAGACCACCTGGTCCAACCCTTTTTCTTTGCAGAAAGTATGTTGCTTTCAACCTATCACATACTGAAGAGTTACAGCGCTTCTGTTTCTCCTTCTCAAACCAGAGTTCAGGGTTGCTGATCTGCAATTCCCAGTGCACCGTTTAATACTTTAATTAAAAAATAATAATCCAACATTAGGATGTTATCTAGTCATGGAGAGTACTAAGCTATTTTTTAACAGCCCTATTTTTGCTAGTAACTTAGCGTTTCAGTCTCAAGCTCTTTTAAAACTGCTAGGTACATCTGTTGCTCTTCCACTTGAACTTACTACTTTGCTCCAGCATCTCAACCTCAAATACTTGAGTTTCAGAGGGAGGCTCCTTATCTTTACCATCCAAAAGGACTAGGTGACATTAGGTAGGCTCTCAAACATGCCCTGTGCTCCAGCATGACAGGGAGAAGTCACTTAAGTAGTATGAAGTAGTGCAGAGAATTCAGTGTGTCTTCAGTCCCACATGCTCAGATTTTCTCCCCAGTCTTCTCTCTGATATACTCGGGATAGCACTTGCTCCCTCAGGCCCCCAGCTCTTCAAAGCCCCTCCTAAACTGCTTCATTTCCAGATCATGGGTTACGTGCCGTACAGCATGGCTCTTTCAGTCTACTTCGCAAGAGTTGGACATCTGTCTTTTGATGGAGTCTTGCTGGACTCCAGAAGTCCCTTCCTTTATAACTATTTTACTTCATAACTTTGTAACTATTTTACTTTGTAACTGATTTCCACTTCAGCTCTGAAGCTCCTTCATGACAGACCTCTGCCTACCTAACCTGGACATCAGTAACCTTCCCAGGTATCGTGGGGCTGCTTTGACAAGTCTAAGGACTTCATTGTTCTGATCTTCTCCCCCACAGTATTTTATAACACAAGACTCATTTTTAGTCCAGCACCTTCCACCCCTGAGGATGCTGAACCTGTAATTGTACTGTGGTCACTGCTATTTAATGACTCAACGGTAATTATATCTTGAACCAGTTCTTACGTTTTAGTCCTAAATCAAGGCTAACTCTATACCAGGCTGTGACAAGAAATGATCCTTTAAGTAAATCAATATGTTTGTTCACCTAAATGTTAGCCAGCTCCTTCCCAAACAATCCAGCCAGATAGCATGGACATAATTGAATTTACTTCTTCTTACAGGTTTATGAAGACACGTGAGCCTGGTTTTCTCCCAAGCCCCATGAAATCCATAACCACCTTCTTGTCTGGAATAGAAAATTTCCTAATACCTCTGTGTCATTAAAATACAGGATTTATATCCAACATAAATTTGGCTGTGTGGTCGTCACTACTCCAATTTCCTCTCAGATTTTACGGCAACTTTTTAGATCTAGTGTTCCTTCACACCTTTATGACCTAGCACACCTATTCGGTATACCTTGATGGCAGATATTGCAGTATCTTACTGATTTTCATCACTCCCCCCAGCAGCTTTCAATCAGACCAGCTATGCCAAGGTCTTTTTACACCGCTGAGCAGTCTACAACAACTATTTTTGTTTCATGTTTCCATACTGGTATACAGGCATTTTTCTTGTTTGGACCACATGCCCGTTTCTTATCCCAATCTACAGCCCCACAGCTGGTTGCTCCTCCCACGTACACAACTCTGCTCTCAACCTCCTCAGATCCTGTGCTGAAAAGTCGCCCCTTGCCCTCCAGGAGAAACAGGCACAGGTTTTTGCTCCCAACACTCCCATTCAGTGCCTTCGCCCAAGCCCTGACAGCCTCAGCCTTCTACCAGCACTGCGTTCAGTCCATCCATCCAAAACCCTGTCCACTTTCTGTGCCATCAGTCTAGGGACACTTTGGCTGAAGTGGAAACCAGCCCATGCTGCGAAATCATGACTCCTAACTTCACCTACTTATCATACCCTTTCTACCATTTTCCCAGGCTCGCATTAAGACTTCAGGAAGAGGGACCGCGATGTCCTAAATTCTGTCTTCTTCCCAGGCACGCAAATTTAGCTTCCCAAGTATCTCAGCTTCAAGGATAATAGCCTCAGGCTTGCCCCAAGCACTCTGGTATCTTCCAGGATCTACTTCTCCACTCAACAGGCAACTCGTCAGATGGATCTCCTAAGCATCGGGAGCAAAGCCTGTGATTTCCCATGATCAAATCCTCTGCCATCCAAACCTCCCAGAGCTACTTCCCCAGCTTCTGGAGGCATCTCCAGCATAGAGAACAACCCCTCAACCAAGGCTTTAGTATTAAATTATAAATCGCCCCTTTAATCCTATCCAGTTGCAAGTCAAGTTTCCACAAATAAAAGGCAAGGCAGCCAGTGCTGAGGCGAGGATAGACCATGACCATCTGCACATGATTTGATGCCATCTCTTCTCCACCAGCTCAGCAACTTTGGCCTCAAGACATTTTCTGGAGCTTGGAGTGCCTCCACTTGTTGCACTGTATAGTATTTTATCAGAAGATAATAACTTGTAAAGTGTGTCCTCTCTGCACTCGTGTGTGCAGTTCCTAGTGCAATTAAGCCAATGTTCTTCAATTCCCATAATTAAGCTAGGATTTTTACTTTATGACCATATAAGTCCATCTTTAAACTAAAAATAGACTGACTGTTAATGGATTCTTCTTTTAATTACTTTAAACCACCAATTAGAGACTTTCATTGGACAAGATAAGTTACATATGGCCTTGCAGAAGCCTGCAAGGATTCATTTACCAGGACTTTTATTGACAGTTGCAGCTCAGAACCCAACTTTTTTTTTTTTTAAAGATCAAATGAGCCTCTGAACACAGCACTGTCAAAAGACCTATCCACAAACCAAACTGTTTGCATGCATGAAAGCAGAGATGACAATTGCATGAATTTGCAGTGCTTAGTTCAGAATTATTAATGCCAGAAAATAATTCAAAGCCTCTAGTCCCTATTTTGCTCAGAGACCTGCCTGGTTGCCCTTCAGCAGCCCCTCGCAACAGTGATCCTACCATCATTTATTATTTAAATAAAATAATCTCTTTAATAAAAAGAAATTTTGACCCCATTTATAACTCTGTACCTGACAAGACACTGGCTTCTTTTCTTCACTTCTGGTGCTGCTCAAACAACATTTTTCTTAAGTTGACCTGCCCACACAGCTCCTGATAAGCCAATGCTACATTGCCAGCTCTCCTCAGCATCACTTGAGTGGGAGGTTTAAATACCAGATTTCACAAAATCCTTTATCCATGCTTCCTAGCCCCGGCATTTCTTGAAGTATTGACAGATCAGCAAGCCTTCACAGTTTGCCTAGAAGTGAGACAGCTGGACGTGCTTCTGCTGGACTGGCACAGAAGAGCTGGCCCTTGAAGACCCAGCACCCACCTCTTGACCCCCAGGTGAGTCTTGAGGAGTCTGGACCAGCTGACGCCGGCATGCTGATCCATGCTCCCAAGGAGCTGCTGCTTTGAGCTCCTCTGCCCATACTAAATGCCCGAGCAAAAGGCAAGCCCAGGAAAAGCAAGTTCCAAACCTCAGGAGACTACAGGCAATAAAGCCAGCAGCTTGCACTGGACTCACAAACTATTGTGCAACCAGGACAGAACACAGAGAAATAAAACTTGTTCGCTAGTGAGACACTACAGCAAGCCCAACCAGGGGGAGAGAAAGGCACTCAAACCAATGTGGCTAACCTTCAAATGACAGCACTGCTCTGAGATGTCCTATCCAGACAGGTCCTGCCCAAGATGCACAAACACTGTCCTGCACGCTGGCACGTGACAGCATGCCTTTCTACCCTGAGTTAGAAGAACAAAACCCACCCCGCTCTTTGACCAGGGCTAACATACCAGCTGGAGGGCAGAGCAGATATGAGGAGCACCTGGTGCTTTGAGCTCAAGTTGCACATCAAGACATTCACCAACAACGGAAAAAAACGCCACCGCTTATTTTCTCCACCCTCAACTGCCAGGAATATAAATTACCCAGGCATGTACCTTATAGAGACTTAGCCTCCTCCAGCTGCCGTATGAAGCCTGCAGCTTCATCTCAGCACTGGCCACAACAGCACAGCTGATGACACAGAGGAGCTGAAAACACGCTGGAGCAGCAGAGACCCTGCAGCTCACATGTCCTCACATGCCAGCCCCGAAGCCCCCTGTGCCTGTGCTGGCCCACCTTACAGCACCTGCACATCGGTCCAGTGGGATGATGAGATGTCTCTGAGATCCCAGGCTCAGCTCCCAGACCTTCCCACAAGCATGACAGTGCCACCTCACAGTCAAAACCACTGATGTGCATCAGCGAGAACACGATCTCTTGCACCAAGACAGTCACCCATGGGGGCTGCTGCATGGTCTCTGCACCATGTCCAGCACAAAATCCAGACCCGCTGGGGTCAACATGGTCATGGGGATTCAGATGCTGTTTGCAAACCACCTTTACGAGCAGCTCTCCGTAGAAATCAACATGCTGACCAGGATGACATTGCAATGTGTAGAGGTTTTTCCCTGAAAAGCTGTCTGAATCTCTCCAAGGCATGCACTTGGGCTTCCCGGCAGCACGCAGTAGATCAGCTCCCACAACAGCCGCCTCCCTCCAAGGTCTCACTAGTCAAGAGGGGCACATCCTTCCGTGCTGCAGATGTAACTCCACACCCCTCACCTCTCTGATCTGCGACAGAAAGAATGAAGCTTTTCTTTGCTTCCCGCATATTTCAAGATAGTGTTTCAAGAAAAAAACCCTTCTGCGCCACAGCCAGGAATGCTCAGCACAAACTCCCTCTGTCAGCGTTGCAGCTAGTCCTCTTTTCACTTCAGCCTCCTACGTGGCCTAAGCCTAAGAAAAGGCTAAGGTGTGTATTTTTGCAAAGCTAACGTCAGGATGGACAGCAAACCAACTGATGACCAGCAAAGCCAAAGAATTATCTGAATTAAGACCGAGTTATGTGCTGGGGAGATCCAGAAGATGCCCATTCAAAGCAAGCGCTCTCCCAGCTGATGGCTGATCCAGAAAGGAGCAGAAGTACACCGCGTGTCGTGAACCTGAGCCTCAAGACAACGAGGTGCAAAAATGGCCAACCATCTACACAGGCAGTCTCCTGTTTTATCTAGGGCTACGTCTACACGAGCAATCATTACAGACAGAGCCAAGTTCGACAGCAAAGGAGTCACTGCTCAGGACCCAACGGTCACGTTATCCGTGTTTCAGGGATTTTACTCCCCCATGAGCTTTAGCTTGGTCTGACGGCCCTAATGCCAACCAGTTGGTAGAACTCATCTTTTGGCTCAGTTAAACCCCAAACGAATCAGGTCATGTGCTCTGAGACTGCTCCACAATAAAACCAAGGTATGTTATGCAGGGACAGCAGAGCACTTCGCTGCAGAAGTGTACACCCGATCCGAGCTGCAAAGCTACCGCAGACACTGCCATGGCCCCGGGGATGTCCGGCGCGGGGTCCTGGTCACCCAAAATGAGACAATACCCACACGTAGGCAAAACCTACAGCCAGCCTGAGCAGGGCTCCATCTTGGCTGGACATGCTGCCTTCCAGAGCAAAAGGCTCAGGACCAGATCCCCTCTCCAGGCGAAGGAGCACCAGCGGTATCGATCCCCAGAGGGACAGTGAAGCATTGTTCGGGGATATTCAGCCATTCGCTCTGTCTTGTTTTAATCAGTCAACACTCAAAAGAGAGACAGCGGGGCCAGAAGTCCTCTATCTTTATCTTTTCTCACTTAATCTCCAGCTGACATTTTTCCCTGAAAACATGCTTCATTCCTCGCTGTATGAATTAAACTCTCCCTCTTCTGTGACATTTTGCCTCAAACAGGCTACACAACTGTTTACTACTTGCACAGAGGCAGGCGTAACATGCTCTGACCCTCCCAAAACCCATGACTGCACGTCTGGCCTCAGCCACGTACAGACACCAAATTGTAGAGATGGGACCAGCAGAGCTACCCCAGCTGGGGAGTTCAGTCCCACGCACCCGCCACTCCGTGCTCCCCTGGGATCAGCTGCCCGACACCCCTGAGTTGTCTGCAGCAAACGGTCTGCCAGAGATGCTGTCATCTGGCTCTTGGGTGCTTCTCCACAAGTGGCATCACCTACCCTCCATCCTGAACACCAGTTCAGGTGCTGAAGCACTCGAATGGTGGCCAAGGCGCAACTCGGCCGTCCACCTCTGCCAGCCCACCCCTCCCGCCTTGCTCTGAAAGGCTTTTCCCACCCTCCAGATGGACAACATCTCCTCTGCTGTGACTGCTGGGAGCTTCTCCCCCAGGACAAACTCTTTTCACCCGGCCTGGTACCTGCCCGAGTCCACCGGCTCAGGAAACGTCTTCATTAGCGACAACGGCACCATACCTCCCTGCAGGAGCGCAGGTCCGAACGCAAACCTGCTCGTCCTTTCCCTTCCAGTGTACTTCTCCAGCAGCAACTTTTACGCCATCCAAATTGCAATAAAATATCCAGTATAACGTTGCAGAAGTAACTGTGAACCCCTAAAAATGGATGATTTGGCATTTACTTCTCTCTGCTATCTACAGCTGGTCAGACCTGCATTAATGACAAGCAATGCACGGCCCAGTAAAGCCTTGTAGCCTACTTGTATTCTGCAAGAAGTGGGATGCGTTGCAGACCCCTGTGTAGGCTGACTTTCCCCCACACTGTAGTGCGGCTAAAACACAGTCCCATCAGGAACCGAAATGCTTTGAAAAGGTAGAAGGTAAAAAAGAAGGACAGGAGGCTAAGAGAAACTCCCAGAGCAGACCCAAGACTGCCTAGCACGAATGGGAGGCAGCATCGCTGATGGGAGCAGAGCAGGCAGCCCGGCTCTGGCAGAGGAACTTCTGCTGCCACCAGAAAGGAGCATCCTTCCTATGCCATCAGACCATCACCCTCAGTAATTTCAACACGAGAGATCCCACTTAAGAGGAAAAAAAAAAAAGCCATGAACTTCAGGCCAAAGATTAGGCTCTGGTTAAAACAGGCTTTTAGAAAAGGTTATCATTTTGAAAGTCCATTTAGATTAACCTTAACTAGCTTTAAACTATATATACGTACCTCCTTGCCACGCTCGCAACCCACGCACAACATTTTGCGGTGCCAGCGAGCTAAATCATGTGCAAGTGAGCGGAGTAAAAGGAACCACAGGCTTGAAAAAAAGCTCTGGGCTGAAATTATCTTTCATTGTTGCAAGTGGCACAGGAGATGGCAACAGCAGAAGGAATCAAGAATAAAAATGGAACTTGCTTGTTTACCTTGTCGGTTTTGTCAAAACATTTTGACAACACTTTGCATGCAGCCCGCATCTCTGTTCTGCTACCAAAAACTCAGATCCTTTCACCTATCTGCACGCATTATAGAAGAAAGCCAAGAAGAGTAAAACTTTTAGGGAGAGAAGTGCATGTGCAAAAAGTACAAAGCCCAGCACGAGAACTTAAAACTATGGTGTACTCTTCTTCCACATAGTCCCAACACCGACACGAACAGTGACCCTTCAATTACACAAGCTGAGTTAACAAGGAGCAGGCAGCCAGCAGAGGAGGATAGTAAGAAAATAAAAGGAAAGTTTGGGCAAGCCTGACGAAAATCAAAGACAAAAAAAAAAAGAAAGGAAAAAAAAAAAGAAAAAAGAAAAAAAAAGGTGCAAACGTGGATTTTAAATTCGTGATCAAAAAATAAAATCTTCTTGACGGTGTCATTTTAACAGAGAAACTCTCCAGCACTTTAGGCACAGCCCTACCTCTCAAAAAGCAATCCAAGCCAGTAAGAGCAGCAGGTTTTTGAATGAGCAAATTGCACAGCCGTGGAAGCATTTGCTTTCACTGCCTTCTTTCCAACTCACCTAAGAGAGACTTGTTTTCTACCCTTTGGACTAGCAAAACCCAGGAAATTGGTTGGTTCTAGTTATACTTTGAGTTTTCATGTTTCATGAGAGTCCCCGAAATGTAAACCTGTTTTAGCATTCTTGTACATTAATGTCAGGATTCTCCACTTCTAGCTCCCACAACTTCTGCCACAGACAAGTCAATCAGATTTGGTATATGCCCTGGAAAGGGAAATAGGAGGTCTGGGTTTAAAGCAGACAAGCAAACAAAAAATAATTATGTCAGTACTCTGCAAGGTGTTGGATCCAAACTTGGTGGATCTGCTGAAGTCTTCAATCCAAAACACTCGGTAATTTTACTTAAACAAAATTAAAAAAAAACACACCTTAACCTGTTGAACTTAGAGAAAAGAAGAAAGTGGCAGACCTTTGAGGAAGGGAGACAAAGTGTGTGGGTGCAAAAACATAAAGTGCCGTAGTTCACCACCTTAGAAGGTATCAGAGTTTTGCTTTGTTTGGTTTTGTTTTTCTTAAGTGCCAGGGAAGCGTGATTCCCAAAGGGCGGCTTTAGAGTTTACGGGCACCAAGGTGGAAGCGTGAAGTGAAGACATGCCAAAAACATCAGGTTTTCATAAACCCTTCTTGAAAAAGTGCACCGTGTTTTTAGTAAAAATGCATATCTACCAAATCTCCACTGACCACGGGCCACTTGCGTACGCATCAATTTGCGGCATCAATGCTGACATTTTTGCCTTCTCCTTCCACCCACCTCCCCAATTTTTTTTCCTTGGGAGACATACAGCGCCACTGCATTAGAACGTACAAGAAATGAAAACAGTGAGTACGACTGATATAGATCCATTGACTTTTTATTACAAATGTACTTGATCACTTGGCTTCAAAAAAGTTTAAATCAACCCCTATTTTCTGTACGCCAGTACAAAGTAAAATCTATTTTACAAATTAAATACCTAAAAATTTGACAAAAATATTAAAGTTTGATGGAAAAAACAGTTATAAAAATCTTAAATCCCCTTTTAAGAAGGTAAGAGATAACATCCCCTCCCAACCCCCACAGTCCTGTTATACAATATTAATAGTCATTTTTTTAGAATAGGTAGGTATGTTATATCTTGCTGTTAGCATACAAGTCACTCTAATAGCTTTATCTGTATATACTCCAGTTAGTGCATGAATGCCATCTGATTGAATATAATCAACTATCTTTAACTGATCCCTAATTTACATTTCATAGCTTGCATAGTTTGAAGGGACAAAGATTATACTACAGCTAATCGTAAAAAAAGGTGGTTACAGTGCTATTTTTAAAGGCAACAAAGTAATTGCTCCCCCCAAAAAAAGAAGTTATCGGTCGGCTCTGAGCAGGGGTTAAAATCACCGGCAGCTTTCTGCCTCGCTCCACGGACCGTCTCTGCCTCGCACCCGCTGCCCGCACCGGGCAGCCCCCTGCGCTTTACAACAGTCAAGTTACAGGTTGCGAACCGCTCCTCAGCGAGCGCTACACCGAGCACATTTCAACCCCTGCAAGGGATACGCAAGAAAGTGACACTGTCGAGTAGTTTTTTTGGTTTCGTGTTTTTTTTTTTTTTTTTTCTTTTTCCTTTTTTTTAAAATTGAATTTTCCAAAAAAGCTCTCCACCGCATACGGGTACGCCTCGCTGGAAGCTCAGCGTCCTGCCCGCACCCCAGAGCTGAGGCTGTGCCCACCGGCACGGCTGCCCCGCGGCTCCTGCCCGGCGAAGCCCTGACCCTTGCCGCCACCACCGGCCTCGGAGCCAAGGCCAGGTCTGGTCCGGCCAGTCCCCTCCTGCTCCCGGGCAGCGGGAGGGCTGCCCCTCGCAGCGCACCGCAAGCGGGACCACGAAAAAGAGGCAGGAATCAACGGCGGCTCGTTCTGGTTCTGTTTTTTTTTCTTTTTTATTTAACTTCTCAGCCACAGAGCAATTTTACTTTTTTTTTTAAAAAAAAAAAAAAAACCAAAAAAAAATAGTAATAAGGACTTTGAATTTGGAGGACGTTTCTCCGTTAGCATAAAACCACTTAAAGGGTGGTTGTGTTTCAATGGTAAATTACTTGACAGTGTCCCTTTAACTTAAAAATGAAATAATGTCAGTATTGCAATGCATTTCAAGTTTTCTTGCACGTAGTCATTATAAAGTAGTTTTTATCATGCTCTTGGACCTATTCTACAAGACATTTAAAAGCATATCATCAAGGAAAATATAAGGCATACTTCTCAGGAATTAGATAGCTTGGCACATTTGAGCATACTGTCTTTTTTTAAAACAACACATATGGTCAAATATACCTTTCTTCTTCTAACATTAAACAGGGTTTTCTGTACTTTGTTTTAAATACTGAGATATCAGAGCCTTGGTAAAGTACCGAGCACCTCCGGGAAAAAAAAAAAAAAGAGCAAAAAAATAAATCAAAACATAAACAAAACCAGAAGCGAAATCCCACGAACCTTTACAGTCATTTTTGTCTTTCATTACCATCATTCATCAAGTCCTAGAACATGCATAACGTGCGTTAAAAGAAGAAAAAAAAAACACCCAAAAAACAACGAAACAACGCAGAGAAGAAACCCAAAACCAGACAAAAACTGACCACGAGTTCTCGGACACTGTTCACAAAACTGCCAGTGGGCTGTTACAGGCTGTACTGGTTTGACCGGAACCACGCAGCCCGTGCGCTTCGCGGGTCAGCCGGATCCCGGGCAGGATCCGGGCGGCGCGGGTGAGGAAGACCGCGGGGAGCAGCCTGCCTCGTTAGCGATGCTCCCAGGAGCCGGGAGGGTACGGAGGGCCACTCCGCCGTGCTCTCATCGCCTCCCGCTACTTATTGCTGGGAACACGACGCAGCAGCGTGGAACTACGAGCGCCGGACCACGTCCGTCGGCAGCGCGACAACTTTTGGGAGGGGAGTGAACAGCAGGACCGAGACAATCAATCAAGTAGCAAAACCAAAGCAATTAATTTCCTAACTACGTCTAGCAGCATGGAGAATGCAGTCCCGCACACATCACAGTTGAAGTACAATAATCGATGGAACTGCCCATCCAGACCCTCCAATTCAAAAGCAGGTTATCAGACAAATGTTTACATGCAATTGAGAACCATTTCAAATGTCACATTACGCACTCCGAAAGCTTATTTTACTACTGGGAAATAGGAAAGTGCACATTAAAGCAATTTTAAACATTTCCAGTGATTGTTTAAAAGAAACAGAAACACCTCACTACCGGCATCTCGTATTTAACTTTCTGTGAACACTAACAGCAAACTTCTTCAAAGGGAAAGAATGCATGGTACAATGGAAACAGCTTGTTTTGACACTTACAGTACATCTCAAAAAAAAAGGGAATTATAATTTCAAATGGGAATAAAAAGACAACGGGAAATAAAATTCTTTAAAACAAGCTTTTTTTTTTTTTTTCCCCACCCTTCCGAAACTCCATCCTCGACCATCAGTAAAGAAGCGCAGGCAGCTCCTGCTCGCACAGGTGGTGCCTTCTACGCGCAGCAGCTAGGTCTACCAGACGGCTAACTTTGCCAAAAGCATTAAGAAAAATGATTGCATCCCAAAAAAACTTCCGAGTGGAACAAGATCCTAGTTTCTCTGAAATGCTGTCTACTGAATTCCGGCCAAGAAAAGAAAAGAAAAGAAAAGTTTTGTTTTCACTGTTTAAGGCATCTTTTTTTTTTTTATAACGTTTTCTCTTCACTCATAACGATGATAGTCATGCAGCAGTTTAATGATAAAAATATATTAATATTTTACTATACAGCAGCAAGAAGTTAGTCAATTAAAAGCACACCAACTTTTTTTAAAAGAAAAAAAAAACCAAACCAACAAAAACAACCTGTAAAAGTCTATTATTATTCTTCTTATTATTACAAACGATTTCAATTTGGAGAACACACCTGGACAGATTAGTGTTCTGACAAATCTGCATTTCCCTACCCTAGGCTTCGACCAGAGCCCGCGAGCACGCGCACCGGCGAGGAGGCTGGGACGGGGAGGGAAGGGCACGGCTAGGCTCGCCAGGTATGTAGCCACTAATAACTAGCACCACAGCTACATGGAAATCCGTTACAGACACACACCGGCTTGGCTTTCACTTTTAAACGAAACTCCGAACCCCATGGCTCAGTAGGATTACTCTGCAATTACGTCGCACTGATTTCTAACAGGCCTACAGAAGTTAACGGCACTGGCAAGGATCAAAGCATAGGTTCGGACCTCTCACGAGTTTAGGAGACAGTGCTAGCGCCAGTGGCGACACGGAAAGACTCGCTACCTGCTGTCCAAAACCAGGTTGACTGGAAACCGCTGCACGTCAGGTTAAGTACTTTAGGTACACAGAATAAAAAAAATATATTATGAACAATACAAGTACATCTCATATACACAATAATGACAATACGCCTACTCAGTTGTAAACCAAACAGGTGCAGAAAAAAATATTACGGGAGGAAATTCTTTACTTTTCTTTCTCTCTCTCTCTCTCTCTCTTTTTTTTTCCTTTTCCTCTTTTCTTTTTTTTTTTTTTTTTTACTATTTGAATAACTTTGGTTCAAACGTAAAAATCACAAGTTAGCAAATTTCATTTAAATGCCTTTTTTAATAATTTTTCTTCATGTTCACAGAAGTTTCACTGACCATTTTTATATGTTTAAGGTCCAGATGCAATGCATATTGTATAAAAGAGAGCACTTATTGTTTACCTTGCATGAATTAAACCTACGTACCTTTTAACTCTACAAACTTCTGCATAACATTTAGACAAAGCTCAGACACACAGCATGCCTAGCCCTCATATATATATACACATCTCTAATCACAGGTATATAGGGTGTCAAATATACTATAGTAACCTCCATGTAAGGTTCGAAATTTGGTAACAAAATGAGAAGAAAAAACTAAAAATATTATTTTACGTGTTCTAAAATATCTCTTTTTTTTTGTGCTAAAGTCAAATGTTAGCTCAACATGAAAAGGACTTTTTTTTTATATAATTCAGCAATATTATAATCTTGACCATTTTTGCAAACACTTTTAATAATAATAGCTTAAACGTGTACAAAAGTTCTCGGTTAATTAGGGAAATAAACACTCAGTTCTTTATATTTTTAATCAAGTAGGAAACACAGTTCATATATAATGTTATTACTTTTTTTTGACTTTTTTTTTTCTGTGTGTTTTGTTTTTTTTTTGTTTTGTTTTGTTTTAGCAGCTGCTTACTGTTTGATACGGTGGGTAAAGTGGAGGAACATCCAGCGATGGGTGGCGGGTCGGAGGCGCTGCTGCCGGGCGGCGGGGGGCGCCGGGCGGGCGGCGCGGCCGGGGGGGGCGCCGGGCAGCGGGGAGGGCTCCTCGCCGCCGCCCCCCCGCCCCGCCGCCCGCCCGCCCTCCCGCCGGCGGCGGGGCCAGTCCGCGTCCCGGGGGGGCGGGCGGTCAGTCCTCCTCGGGCTCCTCGGCCTGCAGCAGGGCGCCGGGCGGCCCGGCGGCGGCGGCGGCGGCGGCGGCCTCGGCCTCGGGGGGCGGCTCGGCCCCGGCGCCCGCGGGGGGGGCGGCGGCGGCGGCGGCGGCGCGCTTGTCCCGCTGCTTCTCCTGGATCTTCTTCATCTCGTCCGAGTACTTGCAGAAGGTGTGGCCGAACTTGGCCCAGACCTTGTAGGGGACGGTGATGGAGTTGCGGTAGGTGGGCTTCACCTCGCTCACCCGCATGAAGACGCCGTACTTGTTGGAGCCCACGTCGAAGAAGAAGCGCTTGTTGTCCACAGTCAAGGAGGTGCCCTCGGGCAGCTCGGCCGGCTCCTCCTCCACCCCGTAGTCGTCGATGAGCTTGGCCAGGGCGTCGCGGAACTCGATCAGGCCCTGGGCCGGCAGGGCGATGGTCTGGCCCTGCGTGGAGCCCAGCCCCGGGCCGCGGTTGACGGTCTGGCGGACGCGGAGGAAGCGCCCGCGCTGGTTCTCCTTCAGATCCATGTAGTACTTGCGGTTCTCCCGCACCAGGAACTCGCTCTTGAGCGCCCGCCGGGGCTCGTCGGCCGCCTGCGCCAGCTCGGGGGGCTGGCTGGGCCCCAGCTGGGCGTAGTGCTCGATGAAGTCGCCCAGGTAGTCGCGGAACTCGACGGCCACCGACATGGAGAGGGTCAGGCGGCTCTTGTTGCCGCCCGCCCCCACCTCGGCGATCTTGAGGAAGCGGCCCTTGGCGTTCTGCTTGACGTCCAGGTAGAAGCGCTTGTTCTGGATGTCCACCCGCTTGGAGGCCAGCTCCTGCGTCTCGTGCTGCAGGCCGCCGCCCGGGCCGCCGCCGCCGCCGCCGCCGCCGCCCGAGCCCGGCCCCCCGGCGCCCGCCGCGCCCCCGCCGCCGCCGCCCTGCTCGCTGCCGCTGTCTCTGTCCGCCATGATGCCGCCGCCCGCCGCCGCCGCCGCCGCCGCCGCCGCTCGGCCTCGGCCGCCGCCGCCGCTTCTCGCCCGGCGCCCCCCCCGCGCCGCCGCCCGCGCCGCCTCCGCCGCCGCCGCCGCCTCCTCCTCCTCCTCCTCGGCCGCCCCCGGCCGCCGCCCGCCGCCGCTCCGCCCGCCGCCGCCGCCGCCGCCGCCGCCGCTGCTGCAACAGCCCCCGCGGCCACCAGCCGGCCGCTCTCGCGAGATCTGCGGGAGCGAGGAGAGGGCGCGGGAAGGCGGCAGAGAGCGGCCCCCGACGCCGGCCGCCCCGCCGAGCCGGGCAGCAGCGCCGCGCCGCCGGGCGGCCGCGCCGCGCCGCGCCGCGCACCGCCGGCCGCCGCCACCGGGCGGGGGCGGGCCGCCCCCCCCCGGCGCCGTGACACACACCCCCCCCCCCCCCCTCCCGGCGCCGTGACACACACACACACCCCCCGGCGCCGTGACACACACACACCCACACCCACACACCCCCCGGCGCCGTGACACCCCCCTCTCCCCCCCGCCGTGCATCAGCGGCTCCCGGCGCCGCGTCCCGGTCCCGCCGGCGGGCTCCCACCCGCCCCTCCGGGCGGGACCGGGACGCGCCGTCGGGCTCCCCGGGAGGGATGCTCCGGGACGAGACCGCAGGGGCGACCGGGGAGGAGCGGGGTCCGCCAGCGCCCCCCCATCCCATCCCATCCCATCCCGGTGCGGCGCTCGCTGCGCGGAGGGGCTTCCCGGGTGGGAGAGCGGAGAGGGGGGATACGGGTGTATTCGGGGCTGCGGAGGAAAGTGATTAATTAATACGTCTGTGGCGCGGCGCCGGGAGCGGAGCGGGGATGGCGACCGGCGCGGAGGGGGCAGCTGCCGGCGGGCAGAGCTGCGGGCAGGGGACGGGGCAGGCTGCCCCCCCCAGCATCCCCTCCCAGCTTTGCTTTTTAGGCAACTGCTGCTGCTTTCTGCTGGTGGGTTTTGGAGGAGATCTCTTCCCTTCCAGTCCTTGTTACTGAACCCGGAATTCTGAATCCCGAATCTCGAATCCCAAGCCAGCGCCAGCCCAAGTGAGGATGCTTTCTGCCGGTGCTGGGGGCCGGGAAGCAAACTGGCAGGCTGGGTTTGGCTAAAAGTCCCTTCCCTGCCTGCTTCCCCACCTGCCGCTTCCAGCACAGCGAGTGCTGACTTGCAAGGAGGGCATCACTCTACCCTGAGCATCCCCAAAAACGTGCCAGCATTACACAAGGCAGTCGTGCTACGAGGCAGATTTCGCGGTGGCCCCCAGGATGTGCTCTGCGATGGAGGAAATAACATATGTGTTCACAGAGGAGAAGGAGAGTAAATTGCTAAGACATCTGCGTGTCTTAGAAGTTGCTTAGGTATCATGGGAGGAACCCCCAGTCTGCCCCATCGTTACTATTAAAGCCTTGGATATTAGTGACTCCATGGCTAATTAAAAAAAAAAAAGAAAACAGAGAGGAAAACGGTTTCCTTCTAATACAGAAGTGATGTTTCAGAGCTGCGGTGAGCTGCAGCTTGCAAGCTGGCAGCAGCTGGCTGTTGGCTTGCAGAAATGCCCTGCATGCCTGGGACGCGCGGTGCTACACGGATGCTACGTTTCATTTTCAGCCGGCCCGAACGCGAGAGCGTGCGTGGCCAGGCCAGCATCGCCGTGCTGCACCCCTGTGGCAGGCTGAGGGCTGATTCTCTGGCAGTCCCTGTCTCTCGATTTGCTCTTTTTATCTTGAAGGCAAATGACATTAAACAACCCTAACCGAGGCCTAACCGTGACACCTCTTGCTAACCCCAGCAGGTATCCTTATGGAGTCTAATCCACTGCTTTATTCATGCGGTTGAGCTGGGAAATACGTAACTGCTGAGGAAATGCATTTGGTGAAAACCTGGCACCCAAGAAGCATGTGGCCGGTCTGTCACTGACTGCGGTGGGGTGAGAATTGCTGGTGGTGACGATGCTGGTCAAGTGCAGCCAGCCGCAGAGGTTATTCTTCCTCCCCGATGCAGGCCAGGATTACTGCTTCCAGAGTGGATGTACTCCAGGTGGATGCTGGTGATCCCAGGAACAGACCTGCCAACATTTCTCCTTTGGTGGGATGGTGTCGGTGGGACCCTGCTTGCTCAGCGTCATTCTGTGTTGCTAGTCACAGCGACTGCTGAATACTCTGATTTTGAGTCTGAATTTGGCTTGAATACAAGCATTTGCTTATTTAAGTAACCAGAACAAAGCAAAAAATGTGTTTTTTCTTCCCAACGAGCAACCTTTTTCAATAGGACCTCTACCATAGCAGCCCCTCCTGGGCAGCTGGCTGTGGCTGTGCTGCCATGCTAGGTCTGCCCAGCGCTAAAACAAGAAAACGTGGCCAAGACAAGCCTGGGATGACTGCTTGAATGAGACAAGGTGCAAAACAGGACAAAGGCAATGGACAAATGCGGGAGCCAGGGGAATCTCTTCATACCTTGTCCAGGTACTGATGGCCAAAGACTGGGTAGGGATCTTGCAGGGACCTCCTGGGTCACACGCTGCCTTCCCTTGCTGTTGCAGTCGTATCAATATGTCCCATATGTTTATTAGGCTTGACGCTGGGCTGCTTCTGTGGGTTCTGCTGAAACCCATCCCACACCTCTTTGCTCTGAAAATCAGAAATCAGTTCATCCCCAGCCTGAATGTATCAATGGCTTCTTTACACCTCCACAGCTTTTGGCTTGGAACTTTCGCAAGGTTTTCTCATGTTTTCTCCCCTTCCACATGTCTCTCAGTAGCAATTATATCCCCTTCAGCCCCTGTTCTGGTAGTCTAAATAAGACCAACTTTTGGTAGTTTCCTCTTGTAAGATAAATCCTCCTTTCTTTGACTGTTGTAGTTCTCCTTTATCGCACCAGTTTCAGTTCCTCTGAAAGACAGGGGAGAAGGTTTTCAGAGCCGTGGCTGGGATTTCAGGCTTAAGATCAATGGGCCTTTTGTTTCAAAATCCAATTCGGAGGGCTTTTAAGAACATATCTGATCATTACAGCGAGCATCTCAAATTTTGGAGCCCAAGCCTGTTATTCAGCTACAAAACAACAACTCTGCTGACTCCAAGAACTTGTACGAACATTTATAATCACAGGAGGGAACCTAAAAGCCATTCAAACAACAGATAAGATTAGTAACGAAAGTGGCTGGGGTGCAATTGTTATTGTGCAAGTCAAAGAAAAGGCTGTCACACACGGAGGATGTTGCCAAGGAAGATGCATTCGAGTTGCCGAGCCATCCTTCTCCCATCCGCTGTCCGGATTCTCCTGCAGTCTTCCCAGATCTATTCAGGCTTAGTTGGGTGATCTGCTGGATTAGGAGGTGACTGAGTTTAGACTTGCCACTGGACACAGCTTTTTGCCAGGATGTGTCAGACCTTTGCTCTGGTCCAGTCCTTGTTCAGTGCTCCCGCTGTGGAAAAAGGAGCGTATTCTGGTTCAGAGTATTTCCTGAGCCATGATGGGGCTTGGAGCAATAAAGCAATCAAAGCAAAGTTCCCATTACCATCTCTCAGAGCCAGAGCATTTAGAAGGCAGTTACAGCCACATGGGGATGTCTGAAGTTGTGCAAAGGCTTAGACCAGCCCCTGAACTGGACCATATTACAGGACGGTGAAAGCTTCCTTTGCTTTGCATCTGGGTCCTCTTCAGAGCGTGCCTTTGGAGAGAGGAGTTCAGCATGGCTTGTGCACTGTCTGCGAGGCGTTGGTTGCCCCGTGAACAAGCCCCATCGTGTGCAGTGAACAAGAAACTAGCACACCACATATGTAAGTCATTTATGAAGACAGGAATGATGAACTGTGCACACAATAGAGTTGCTATTAGGTCTGTCGATCCTAATTAAAAAAATACTTCTCAATGAAAATTATTTATAAAAAGGAATCACAGTGACCCTAAATCAAATTATTTGTGAATGGTTTTTAGTCTCCCAGATCAGTTAAAACTCCTGTGTTAGTCACTGGACGTCATCCAAACTACATGCTGAATGAATAACATGTCTGCCAAATTTCTTTTTTTTTTCACCCTCGCCCAGTTTGGCACAGGACAGTTAAAGTCATTTTTCTAAATATCTTTCAGAACATCAAGCAGCTGTAAAATAACAATGGAAAAGCTTGGCCACGGTTAACTGCAGCCCTCCAGTTGTAACCGCTTCTCTCAAAAAAAATCACTCTGGTTCCTTTGATGATCTCTTTTGGGTGAGCGGCGAAGCAAGGTTTCCCCTATGGGGGTACTGGAGGGTCACTGCCTGAGGGGTGACCCTGATAGGGAGCCTGGCTTCCAGGTGTTCAGGAGTGGGGCACAGCTGGATCCAGGCTGGCCCTGGGTAGAGGGTTTGTGTCCTTCTGGCCACCTGCTAGAGACTGACATCCCGAGGACATACCAGCCATTCCTTGTCCACAACTGCAGTTCCCATGGCGAGCTGTAAAGACACCTCTTTTGCTCGTTCTTCAAAAAAAAAAGGGGGGGGGAGAAGGCAACTGGTGACTGCACAATGGCAGAACAAGTTCTTGCTTCTTGTGTCTGCAAAGATAAAGTGCTAATTCTTCTAAGCATCATGTGAAGTCCCATCCAAGTGAATTAAGTTTGGGATTGTTTTCATGATGGCTTGTTCCAATTATGCAGCGTGCTTTCTCTTTTTCCTTGACTGGCCTGCAAGTCTCCCCGCTACCCTTTTCTCAGCAAGCTGGCTTCCTCCTCCTCGGTTCTTTCTCTTTCTGATCATGGAGGATGCTGCGGCAGCGTCACCTGCAGAGAGGGAGAATCCTTGCCAGTTCTTGGTTCCCAGGGAAGTTAGAGGGAAGCGTGGTTCTCTACTCCCCACATAATTCAGTAAGTGCTGGCTGCTGTTCTGTTGAAAACTAGCAACAAATGGCCACCAAATTCTAATATTGCTGGTTTTCAGTGACAACAATTTATAAAACCAGGGCCCTCTGCTCCTTGCCACCTAAGGAAGAATAAGGAGTAGAGTCCAGCATCATGTACAGTACTTAGGAAGGGTTATGCAACCCCTAAATGTGACCGTGCCCTGGATCGACACCAGCAGTCTGGGGCTACACTCACCCCACTTTACAACAGCCGTCCTCCCGGTATCCAGCTTGTTTGCCTCCAGTCGAAGCGGTGCGATGCCTGGCTGGGCCTCCTGCTTCCCTTCCCTCTTCCCATGCCCACAGTGTTGGCTGGGAAGGTGCTCCGTCCCCAGGAGTGTCCAGGAGGATGGGCAGAGCTGGCTCAGTGGGACAGCTGGCTCTGGCTCCTGCTGCACCAGCTGACTCGTCCTTTTATTTGGATGAGGGCACTCCTGTGTTTTTTGCTGCATGATTCCTGTTGTTCTCATGCTGCCTTGCTGGTGTCTCCAGAGCTGTGCCCGGATGGTCCTGGGGTGCTGTTCCTACAGCCATGACTCCAGGTCCTTGACTTGTACAGCCGTGCAGCAAGCCAACTGACAGCCTCTCTGGTCTTGTTCTTCTTTCTGGGCTTAAGGACATGCTGGGGTTTGTGGGCTGTGAATCTATCCCCTCAAGGCATGTTTTTGGAAAGTGTGCTTTAGAAAGCACTGGCAGGCATTGCCTGCAGCACTTCTGGATTTCCCAGCCCTGCCTGATAGAGATACACCCCGCTCCTGTGCCAGAATACCTGATTTAGCCTGCCATTAATTTACAACCTCCAAAAGCTGCTGAATCAAACCAAGTAGGGTCACTAACGTGTTCAAGAGCAGTCCAACCATTGCAGGTTCCCACAGAAGAACGGGGTGGGAGAAGGCAGTGCTCTTCACACCGTGTGGAGAGGAGCCATTGCTCGAGACGTCCAGATATGTGTGTGCCTCGGTCCAGACAAACCTCCATGCCTCCTCCAGGCTGGGGGAGCTTTCTGACTTTTTGTAACATCTGGTTTCTGAGGTTAAAACTCCAGCCCTTCCCCGGCGCAGCTTCTTGCAGTCTGGTGATTCTTTCCCACTACTTCAAACCCCCTTTCCTTAAAAAGCAGGTGAGGATGTTGGCAGTTCCCAAATTGTGGACTAGATCTTTTACAATCCTTTGAAATGTCCTTCCTGTGTTCCCAGGTCGAAACAGCCTTCCGCAGCATTCAGACAACCTGCTGAGAGCTATGCAAGCCCATCATCTCATCCATCATTTCTCACCACTTTAATCTCTGGATGGTACCCAGATGCCAGCCTAAAGCTACTGATCTTGTGGGGTTTCTTTCCTCCAGTTTTTCTGTCTGAAGTGTTGTCTCAGTGGGACCGTAGGGCATTAACTTGACACGTGTGGAGGAAGTTTCCTATAGTCAGTGCATGTCCCCAAGTCCTTGGGGCTACTGGCCCAGGGCAGCTAGGGACACCAAGATGACACAATTTCTTTTGAGAAAACAGCTTCTGGTTGAGCTTGTCTTTCAGCCTCCTGCCTGTGCAAGTGGAATTTGACAGGTGGCTGCCCTGTGGAGACCTCTCCCTGGCTGGACCATGGTCTGGTGCTGGTAAAACCATTTCTTCAAGCTCTTTATTACCGAGCCCTGTTGGGTGCTGGAGGTTGGATGTAGCTCTGCCACAGCTCCTGGTCAGAGCTGCCATGATTCATCGTGGCTGGGGACGTGTGAGGAAGGCATCTTTGTGCTCCATGGCTTACTACGGCCAAGCTCCCCATGGGGCTACCTCATCCACCAGGAATGTTGAAATACAGTCAGATTTGTCCTGTTGGCCCTCCATGGCTGCGGGCCCATCACTGCAGTAAGTTTGTGGTTTCCTTGCTAGCACTTCCCAGGCCCTACCACCTTGTCCCAAGCAGTGGGATGTTTCCAGTTCAGGAGTCAGTCTTCCTTGTGAAGACTGCTGTCTCCACACGCTGCTTCCCATCGCCCTGCAGAGAAACTGCCTCTCCCAGATCCTAGCTGGCAAGTTCCCAAAGTGATACAGCACTCGAGCTGGTAGAGAAGTAGAGTTTAGAGCCCTTGGGGATCCAAAGCTGAGGCAGAGCTGCCTCCCCACTTCCATCCCTCCTCGCTTTTCAAAATTCGTACACACAGCAAACATAGAAGAAAGCTGTCAATAAAAACCATTGTCTGGGGCCTTAATGTTGGTGGCATTGTCCAGGTCATGCTGCTAAAGACATACCTCATCAGCAGCCCATTTACCCCTCACCCACTGTCTTCTCAAAGTACCAGCCAAAATACTCTCTTAGGCCAACTGGGATTTATTAGGGTACTGCAGGAGCCAGAGGTGGGCAGTAACCCTGTCTGCCCTGACCTCCTCAAGTCCCTTAGTGCACCCATCCCTGTTCACAGGGAGTGAAGTCACTCACGGAGCTGGGGTAAAGAGGGGCCGTGGAGTTGTCTGAACTGACTACTTCCATCTGGGGCCAAAGAAATCCCAAACATTTGCGAGGATGAGAAAGAAGATTTAGAAAAAATTGCAGTTTTGAAATGAGATTTAGAACAAATCACAGTTTTGCAGTTGTCAAGAAAAGAATGCTTTGCCTTTTTTTTTTTTTTTTTTTCCCCAAAAGAGAAGTTCTTCTCCCAAGCTCAACCAGAAGTGATGTTTCACAACTGGCCAGGAGCATTGGGGTCCACAGCATAACAACTTTCCCCTGCAGAGGCCATGCAAAGGATGCTGTGAGACAGGATGCCAGCCCTAAAGCCTTTCTTTTTCCTTTTAAAACTCTGACTTTTAATGCATCTTTTTATTTCCAGCATAGCCCAATTCTTTGTGCCAGAGAACATAGAGGGACAAGTTCCCTATTACCTTGGAGGAGATGTCATAGCTTTGGGGATGCAGGGTGGGACACTGTGTGAAACAAAAGACAACACACCACAAGGACTTAAAGGCCTCCCCCCCCTCAAAAAAAAAAAATTAAAAAAAGGGCAAGGAAGCATCAGCATAATCCTGTAGCACATGCTTTCAGCCAGATACCACAAATCAGCTAAGTGGGACTAAAAACAATTAATCCCTCACGGAGAGGATGAAATCATTGCTTAGCATAAAACATGTGGATTGTCAGAATGTATTGACATGTCAGCAAATGCCTGGATCTTGAGATAGGATGCTAACCCGACTGTTCCCACTCTGAGAGGACACAGTGAGTCCTCAGCTCTCAGGTGGGCTGGCTGCTGCCAGTGTGGCAAAGTACCAACTCCCCATCCTCTGTGGGGTTTTGTTTACATGGCTCCAAAAGGAAGACTTCCCCAATACTCACACAACAAAGAGCAAACCAATTGTGCAGATCAACGCATGCAGAACAGAGAAGTGCTTAGATTCGTTACTGGATTGCAAGTAGTTGATGCTGTTGAGTTTAAATGTCCCTATGGTGGAACCTTTTGCTGCATTCAGCTAATGGTTGTCTCCTGCACCCTGCTCCCACCTAGTGATGTAACTGACTGTGGTTTTGAATCTTTGATCCTTGTGGTGGTAAGCTGCAGTCAGCACTGGCTAATGGATGCGTTCAAGGCTCATTCTAGTGGTGTAAGCTCATTGCAGACCTGCCACTTGGGTCCTGGGGGTATATGTATGTGTGTGAGTGAATGCAGCCCTGCAGACACATAGCTGCTATCCAAAGCAGTAATTTAAAAGGATACTACATAAACCCAGGAATAGAGTAGGAGAGCAGAAGCACTGGAGCTGTGTGCACATATCAATAATTTAAACACTTCCAACTCCCCTCCCTCCCAATTCTAAGATACGGTGGACAAAAACATGCCCTGGAAGCTCTTGTTGATGCCCAGCCAGAGATGAGCGGGAAGGACTCAAAGGCATTTCCTCAGATCCTCTTGCAGTGCAGGGGTCTTTGGGGAGGTGTTTATAAATGTCTGTTCTGTTCGCAGTGCACTTGGCCCCTCTCTGGCTTGCAGGCAGTCCAGCCTCAGCACTACCGCCGTGGCCGTTGTCCAAGCTTGTTTTGAAATGCTTCACCCCCTGCTCTCTCCAGGGCTGCCCTGGTGCTGAGGCTGAGCAGGGAATTGCCCTGGAAGCAGGTCCATGCTCTCCAGGGGGGCTGGGGGCTGGTGTGCAGATCCAGGAGGAGGGAATTGCCCTCTTCAAAGCTTCTCCTGGAGGTTAGTCATTGTTCTTCCAGCACCAAAACTGCACGGGACATGAGGGTCTTGTCCTGGAAGGAGACCAGTTGTGAGGTTTCCCTGCCATTGGGCATGCTGGGAAAGGGCATTTCCAAGTGAGATTGTGCGTTTGGGTGGGGATGGCCAGGACGAGCTGGCAGCCCCTGCAAGCCTGGTGCTGTCGCTGCCACTCGTGTCCTTTCCTCTGCCCCTTGTTAGGGGTCTACACACCTTGTTGGAGGGAGGGTCAGGGAGAGACGAAACGAGGGCTAGCGGGAACCTTCTGCCTTCCTTGGGTCCCACCCCAGTGTAGAAAGCCAAGTGGTTTTTGCAGGGTCAGGTGAGCGGCCGAAGGGGCAGAGCTGGCTGAGCAGCAAATTGGCTGCAAGGAAAAGGTGAAACAGCAGTCTTTTATTTTCCCAAAGCTGCAGGGAACAGCAGCCAGAGGCGCCTGGCCAGTTGCTGTGGCAATTTGGGCACTGGCAGAGGGGAGCTGCGTGGCAGCTCTGGCTGGAGGAGGGCAACTGCTGGGTGCCTTCGGACAAGCGCAGTGCTGGGGACCTGCATGCAGAGTGGAGCCGAGAAGCTTGGAGATGGTGCTGGCAGGAGGGAGATATATCTGCCTTGCCTTGGGGAGTGGGGTGTCCTCCTGTCTCCCAAGCTTGTTGCCCCAAAACACCAGGAGGGGTTACCATCTCATTTTCCTGGTGTTCCCTTTCCAGAGAGGAGAAGTACCTGCTTTCTGCCTTGCCAGAGCAGGCAGACGGTCCTAGTCTGGGGTGTGGATCGGGCTCTGAGCCCCAACAGTGGATTGCCCCCTTGCAGGGCACATGCCAGAGCTGCTGTTTCTCTCCCCACTTGCTTTGCTGGAGGCTTCCTTGGGTGGCACTTGCCCATGCACAGTGCCCTGTGGCCAGGTGGTGCTGTGGAGCCAAGGGAAGCTCGGGGATACCAGAGGTGCCTGGCCTGAAGCCCCAGAAGAAGGGGCCCATTTCTGCCCCTAGAGCAATGCCTTGGGCTGCTAGCTCCTTCTTAGTTTTGACAGCAGAAGAGAAAGAGAAAGAGAAAGAGGGCAAGAACTGAAGCAGTCGCGTGTCTCAGCATCTCTCAGCCCCGGTGCCCAATGTTTTCTGTGTTTCTTGCATTAAGCTGCCTTCCAAGAAGACTTGCACAGCTCCTGGAGCTGAGCCTGAGTTTTCACACTAGCCCTGTGCTCGGTCTTGCCCTTTCTGAGATAGGTGATGTGTCCCATGAGCTTGACCTTTCTCCAGAAGGCTGGACCCTCATATGGACATGGACCCCACAGCCTTCTGGGCCGAGCCCAGATTCAAGCAGGGCACCCGCTGCTCCAGCTGGTGCTAGTGGAGCTTGTGCTGATGCTGTTTGGCAGTCATCAGGAGAAGAATTTGGTTGGCTCCCCTGAGACGAAAACACTTGGTTGACTGTAAACAAACCTATTTATGCAGATGCCCCTCGGCCTGGCAGGGAGCTTAGAGAATGTGGGAGCTTTGGTCCAGAAGAATTTATAGCTTGTGACTTCTAAACTACTCATTATGCAATCATCTACCTGAGAACAACAAAGGCATATCGTTATCAGCTCTTCACAGCAACTGGCCATGGTGGCAAACAAAGTCCTTTTGGAGGACATGAAGAGGTGGTCCCTAAGTATGATTTGATGGAGCAGGCTGAGAGTTTGAAGCCATCCTTCAGGTACTGCAACACTGGCCTGTTGCCTAGTCCTTCAGTGGCCCAGTTAGGTGGCCTGCACCACACCTGGGAGGAGGCATCCACCGGACCCCAGTCCCTGTCTTTGCCAGGGGGACAAAGCTGTTCTTTGAACCATGCTCCAGTGTCTTCCCTGGGCAGAAGCCACAGCTGTCCTTCAAGGAGAAGGAAGACCTGAACCGTGCATTGACCATGCTGATAGATGGAGGTATGGGCCAGCTCTGCAATCCTCCTGCAAGAGATGAGAGGGGGGCTGCCACTGATGGGAAGTGGATGTGAATTTGTGGACCTGGAGGAAGAGAAGAGCCCACCTAGCTTCTCACTTGAAGCTTCACCAAGAAGCAAAGGGGCTGTGACAAGGGTGTTGTCTAAGGGCAGCAGAGTCGCTTGTCATTCACAGGGTGATGGGCTTGATATCTACCAGCTCTGAGGTGATGAAGAGGCCCAGCTTATGACTGCAGAAGTCCCATGTGCCTGACATGGGTGCTGTGACAAGGAAGAGTCAGACACAAGGTGGAGAGAAGTCCTTTGTTCCTCGTCTGCAAGTGACTTCCCATGGGCGGCATCAAGAAATGTTGTATTGTAACAGGGAAATGTTTTAAAGTATCTGATTTTATTTATGAATTATTTAACCTTTGCTCTTATCTCTTTCAGAGCTGCTTTGGGGGTGTTTTCTGGAGCATCATCATGGCCCTGGGAGCTGGTGGGATTCCTTCCTGTCCTACTGAGACCTGGCTGGGGTTTGAAAACCTGGGATGCCTGCTCTCTGTGGCGTAGCTGGAGACTTCCAGCTCGAGGATGTTGTCCCATAACTTGTCTCAGTGTCATGGGATTTTGCTGAAGGGGTGTTTAATTAAAACCTCTCAAGCCATAAGCCAGACTCTTACCATGGAGGCAACATCTCTTTACTTTTCCCTGCAAGATGCCATGGGAAAAACTCTATAAAGGTACTGGGTCTCTTGATACTCTGGTTTCTTATAGTGCAAAAGAGGCTGCAGGGTCCACTCTGGCACGATGTCCACAAGGAAATAGCTTCACTTTTATGAGGCAATTCCTTGGAGGAGGACACAGTAAGAGAGGGTGGCATTTGCTGGGATGACCCTTGGTATAAGAGAAAGGGACATTTTTGTGCCCCAGTCCTAGAGGGATGATGGCAGCTGTCTGTCCTGGCAGGTCCCCCAGCACCTCGGGGGTGTTTGGATCAGATATGGGCTCCAAGGATGTCTGCTGGTTGTATGCTTTTAGATCAGCAAGTCCCAGCTGGGGTTGTGCGAGCCCTGCAGTGGATGGGACAAGGAGAGCAGTTGACTGAATCAGGCCAGGAGGAGGAGAAAACCACAGCAAATCCATTGCTCCCCCAAATCCTGCTGCTGCGGAAAGCAAGAATTGCCTGGAGCCAATGAGAAAGGCACCCGGCACAGCGAGAAGTCCTTCTCCTTCCCCAGGTTTCAACCTCACACAGTGTGTCTAGATAGAGGGGCTGGTTTGTTTTTATGGTTTACAACTGAGGATATTGCTTACGGGAATGTTTTGGGAACTCATTAAAAAGAGAATTATAGACCAGCCCTGGCGTGATTGAGATAAAGTGGTGTGTAAGTGTGCAGGAAACATGAACATCCTCTCAATAATTATATTCAATTAATTGTTTTACAGCTGCTCAGCAAATACCACGTGGTACAGGTGGGAAGAGACAGTGCTCTGATCCTGCAAGGTTTGGATGGAGCAGGTAAGAGACTGCGTGAGTGGAGCACCCGGTTTGTGTTAGAGAGGAAAACTGTTTACAAAACAGGAGCATTAGCAAACTGGCTTTGCCAGAGAGTTGTGGGATAGTCTGCAGCCAGCACAGCAGCTGCAGCCCTTGTTCTGCCGAAACCAGTGCTGGCGTCTGGAAAGGGAAGGGGCTCTGGCACGTGCGAGGGAGACCTTGTTCTGCACTGTGGGGTGAGGTGAGGTGTGGTGGGAGAGTGGGTTATTTCTGCGTCTCAGTAAGAAAGACCTGACACCAAATGGCTTAATAAAATAGCTGCTTTAATAAGATAGAATAAAAAGAAGGATATATAATAGCTTCAAGGACCAAAAAGGAGAAACTTCTCTCCAGGGAAGGGAGTATGCACAGCATCACATGAAAATCCATCCTGGGTCCACCCGATGCTGCATGAATGCAGGGTGCCCCACAGCTGAAGGGGTGTAAGATTTACTCCCTCTTGATATTTCCCTTTTTACTCTGCCTTATTAAAACAGCTATTTTATCAAGCCATTTGCTGTTGGGATCTTTCTCACTGACACCGGAGAGACCCCTGTACCACCTCCCCTCCAGCCCAGACATGCCTTGGGAAGAAGCAGGGAGTATGCCCGAGGAAGGGAGTGTGTGAGGGGCTTGGTGGGGGGCTTGCGAAGGACTGCTCCCCCCATATTGGGGCCACGGCTCCCTGCAGGCTCTGGCTCCTGCCTGCTCTCCGGCCATCCGCAGCCTGGGGATGTGGGAGGGATGTGAGGGAGCCCTGCTCTGAAGGGGCTCTGGGACCCTCACTCAGGTCCTCACCACTTCCCCACATGAAAGAGTCGTGACTCCTGCAAGGGGAGCAGGCAGGGGTTAAGTGCTCCCTGCTGTGTCACAGGCAGCCAGCATTTCCAACCCCCCCCCCCCCCCAGCCGCAGTTAGGTGTTGAGAAGTAGCCTTGCCAGACTGGTTAGAGCTCATATATCCCAGAATCATAGGGTGCTAGGAGGGGTAGTGGGATGGGAGCCCTGGTGTGCTCTGGCCAGTGCCTGCTTGCACCATGACTGCTGCCAGCGGTAGGTCAGGATGACCACGGCCTCATTGGGCTTAGCCTCATTAACCCCCAACGACGGAGGACCTGTGCTCTCTCCTAGGTATACACCATCTCCTGGGAAAAAAAAACCCATTTGGATGTCCAGCCTAAGCACCCCAAGCTGCACTATAGGGCCATTGCCCCTTGTGACATGCCCCACCAAGGAGACTTTGGCCATGTTGTCTTTGTACCTGCCCTCCAGGTAGTTTTTGGCCACCATTCATTCAGCCCTTAGCCTCCTCTCAGCCAGACTAAATGAGACCACCTCCCATCATCCTTCCTTTTAGTCCCTGTGTCCCTAACCCAGCAAGCGTGTATGTGTGATCCTGTATTACCAGCATTTCACGAGACGACAGAGCAGGCATTAACAGTATCCCCTAGGCCAGGTAAGCAGTGGTGATGTCTGTACCCCATCACTCCTGTAGCAAGCAGAGACTCCCACTGAAGCCTCTGTCTTGGCAGAGCTGGCCTGGCAGCCTTCCCAGATGATGAATTTTGGATGAGGAAATACAAATTGTTGTCCCTGACTTTGCAGGGTTAATCTCAGTACAGATGCATGTGGTGCCGCCTGTGTCCTCAGCTCCAGCCAGGACGCGCACAACAAAGGGCTGAGGAGGGAGCTACAGACCAGGAAAGATGCGTGGCCATCACTCCACGATATGTTGGGGAAAGTCGTGAAGTGCCTGTGGAGGGAGGATACGGCACACACACGTGTGTGCCCACGGATCACACAAGTGAGATGCAGCAGATGAGCTGCCTTGCTCTATTTGTAACCTCCCACTGCTGTTGAACAGACTTTGCAGGGAGGAGATGGAGCTGAAAATGGAGCTGAAAATTGAAACTTGAGGCTCAGATGCTTGGAGTGGCTTAGAAGCCCAATTCAACCCATCGCTCCCTGGGGAAACAGGAGCTCATGTGCCTCTTGGGCCCTGCATTTTGCTCTCAAGCTCAGCACAGAGTGAGACTTCCATGCTCCACCTTGGAGCAAAAATCATTTGCATTAACTCATTGAGAAAAGGAGACATAAGGACACAATTAAACTGCAAAGCACAGGATTAGTGTGATATGAAGCAAGGAAAGAAAGAGGGAGGAGAAGGAAAAACAACTTGGCCTTTATCTTTTAATTTGCATCCCTTTAACTGGCTGAAGGAGTGCTGGATGAGGACAGTGGCAGTGTCACGGTGTGCCCCTCTGGGTAGGATCCACCCTCCCTACCTGGGCATCACAGCAGGGAGGTTGCATTCAGGCCCTTACTACCTCAAAGCCTGATGCCCTGGGCTGGATAGTCCCAGGTGGCTCCATCCTGGCCCCCCAGCTGGTGCAGGACAAGAGGCCGGTGTGCAGGGAACCACTGAAACCTGTTCTGCATGGAGGAGATGCATCTGGGGAGCTAACAGAGGAGCCGACCAACAATTCACAGGGCAGAGATTCCAAGGACTTGTCTGAGCCAAGGGATGTGGGATCACTTAGATTCATCCACGGGCATGAGTAAAAATCCCGTGATGATGCTTAGTGGAAAATCAGACTAAAAGAGAGTAAAGCAAAGGCAACAGATAATTAAGCCAGGGCAAACATGTTTGCAGCAGCTGTCTTGAGACAGAACCTTCATCCCCACTCCCATATCCTTGACATTGCATCAACCAAACTGCACGCCAGGTTGCAAGAGCAGAGCTTGCACGCGCTGCGCTGGGGAGGACCCAAGACATCCAGCAGCTCTCCTCCTGCGATGGCTCTGCTCCTTCTGTGCAGTCACAGCCTGTGCCCAGGCCCAGGCTGTGGTTTCCTTCCTGGATTCAGCACTTGCTGCCCTGGATGTTGTCTTTGAGGAGTGTAGGATATTCCAGGGAAAGTGCATGCTGATGGGGAGTCGCAAGGGGAACAACCAGGTCTCATCTCCAGGTTTTTCTGCCCCTTATATGCAGCAGCCTGGGCACAGCCCACCCCTCTCCTGATCCCAGCCCTCCTTGCAAAGGACAAGATGGCAACGTAAGTGAGGGATGAGGCTGCACCACCCCTTTGGTCCTCCTGGCTTCTTGCCAAAACTGCTAATTAAAAAGCCAGCTTCATCAAGTGATTTTTCTGACGTGAAAACTTTTCCATAAGGAACTGGTCCCGAATCCACCAACTCATTTCACATTTATTTTAAATCTAAGCTTTATATCATGTAATTTCCTCCAGGGCTTGATTATCTTCTCAGTAAAAGCGCTGTTGTTCCGGTTTGTGAGACCTATATTTAATCTCGCCGTAAGGTCTCTGCACCTCTCAGCACAGGGCTTAGATGCTGCCACCTCAGCTCCTGGGCTTTCCTATTTATTTGAATCCATTAAACAAGTTACCACTTCTGTAATGTCAAGGGTGTTCTCCAGCCACAGGGTGCCTGCAAGTATTAACTTGTTGCTGCAGAAACGGTCCTCTGAATCTCAGAAGTCATTTGGCGAAGGTCTCTTGTCTAAACAGTGGCAGATGATATTTAAACAGGCAATCAAGGGCAAAGCCAGACAAGGAGCCTTGTCTATCTCTGTTGTTGTGGTGGCACCTCAAGTCCTCCTTCTCTGTATTTCCTACACCTGTAATAAGGTATATACCCACTCAGCATATTTTTACATCAAAATACACAGAACAGGCAAAAGTGGGAGAGGGAAACATGTTCCTGAGTGTGCAGACAGCCCTCAGCACTCAGTCAGAGGATCTGAGCAGCCCAGTTCACCTCGATGACACATAGAGTTTGCAATGCAGAAAGCTCTTGTTTTCATGGAAATGCTTTCATGAGCTTTTCACTGGATGCACAGACCCCCCGTTTCAAACTTGCCAGCATCCCCCCATGGCCGTCAGCCTCATTTGTCACACCCCTTAGCCAGCCCCTCAATCTCGGCAATGCGCTGCCCATACAGAGCTCTGGGATGTCCTGAAGCAGGGAGGAGGGGTGCTGAGTATGGACATTTATAGCATGAAACCTCTGCACCAACTGGATCAACTGCCACCTTGAATTAATTTGAAGCCTCCTGTGTCATGCTTGGCTGATGCGATGGTAGCACAGTTTCTGCTCTGTTGTGAGATGCAGTTGCCATGAGGAATTTGCAGTATCGTTACGAGCTTAAAGTGCAATATGAAGGGAAGTTGCCACCCATGCTGGGCCTGGCTGCTCCTGTGCCAGCATCACTTGGTGGCCTTTTATGCACGTTGTTGTGTCTTTGGCAGGAGCTTGGTGTGAAAAATTTTTCACCCGGAGTTGTGATAGACTTCTTGTTGGTCAAAACCTGGTGGCTTCTGGGTGAGCAAAACCCATGCGTACTCCCCCTTAGTTGATGATGTTATTTTTCAATGACAAGTTGGGGGGGAGGTAGAGATGCTCCGAGCAGAACTGGTGGGGCTGTACATGGAGAGTTTCTCATGTCAATACATGGTGCTGCTTCAGAGAGAAGGTTCATTGCTATCACACAGCCCTCCAGGCTGCTTCATCTGCTTTCACAGCAAAACTTTAAACAAATGTTGTTTGAAACACCACCTCCAAAAGCAGGGGCTGAACTGGTTTTGAATCCATGAGAAACAATCTTGCAGCAGATGACCTGGAGCCCCCTCACTACTTAAAACGCTAAAGCTTAGGACAGACTTTATCACTGTGACAGCACCCATTTCTCAGTTTTGCATCCATGCCCTCTAGAGATGCATCATTCACTCTCTAGACAAGTAGCATCATTAGAGAAGCCAAAACTGTATCAATGCTTTTACAACCAGCACTGTTTTTTACCTTTGCAATGGTATATCATGTTTGGCAATAGCTGGCTGCTTCAACTACTGCATTTTTCATGGTGATTTGGAGATTTTGCTCTTCATTTTTCTTCTTCACAATACTTCTTTATAGTTCTTCCAAATAGAGGCTGTCCTGACTCAGGATATGCATGTAGCAACACATAACTGATACAGACTTTATCTATGAAGGGAACTCGGAAGTGCACGGACATACTTGATGTACTGACATAACTGTAATAGTTATTTAATACACAGGGGGGTGTAAGGAGGTTATGCGTAGAGAAGGGAAGAGAGAGAGAAAAATCACAGTGGCTGGCAAAGAAATCCAGTCCCAGGGGAGAGTCTCTGGGATGGAGGGATGTGCTGGTTTTGGCTGGGATAGAGTTAATTTTCTTCATAGTAGCTTGTACAGGGCTATGTTTTGGATCTGTGCTGAAAACAATGTTGATAATGCCGAGATGTTTTCATTATTGCTGAGCAGTGCTTACACAGCGTCAAGGCCTTTTCTGCCTCTCATCCCACCCCACCAGCAAGAAGGCTGGGGGGAGACAAGAAGCTGGGAGGGGACACAGCTGGGACAGCTGACCCCAGCTGACCCAAGGGATATTCCAGACCATATGACGTCATGCTCAGCATGTAAAGCTGGGGGAAGAAGAAGGAAGGGGGGGATGTTTGGAGTGATGGCATTTGTCTTCCCAAATAACTGTTATATGCAATGGAGCCCTGCTTTCCTGGAGATGGCTGAACACCTGCCTGCCCATGGGAAGTGGTGAATGAATTCCTTGTTTTGCTTTGTTTGTGTGCGTGGCTTTTGCTTTACCTATTAAACTGTCTTTATCTCAGCCCACGAGTTTTCTACTTTTATCCTTCTGATTCTCTCCCTCATCCCACCAGGGGGGAGTGAGCGAGCGGCTGTGTGGTGCTTAGTTGCCAGCTGGGGTTAAACCATGGCAAGGGGTCTCTCACTGGTGGCCTGGAGACTGGGGGCTATAGTGCCCAGGAGCTGAAGATACACCCTTGTGCGGGGAGCATTGCCCCCGCTGGTGCTATTTTGCACCCATGTGTCATCTTTCTGGTGACACATCACAGTGCCTGGCCCACACTGTCCTTCTGGGCGACAAAAAGTGTTGCCTCACTGATCGTCAGCTTTCTGCTGGTGTCCGCATCTGCCGGTGTCACAAGAGCCGTCCTCTGGCCCTGCGCAGGGTGGGCAGTGATGACGGAGCCATTGCTCTTCAGAGGCAGGCTCCCCTCTGTCTCCTCCATCCCGAGTGGTGCGACACCCTCGCAAAGCTGGAGCTGCTGATAAATCTACTGGATGCAGATGTACGTATCTAAGAAACAGAGTGTGTGAGAGGCACAGTGAGCCAAGGCTGTATCGGCATGCCATTAGAATGATCAACGTGCAAAATTTGGGTACCAAGGCATGGACTGAAACATCTGATTGGAAGGCTGTGAGGAAAAAGGGAAGGCTGAATTGTTTATATTTTGTTTTCATTCATCATTCCTGCTCATGTGGGTGGACAAGGAGTGAATGAGTTTCTTGGGGAGGGCAGCAAATAAGAGGCACACATTTCCTTGAAAGATGAGTGGCTTTTTTTTCTTCCTTGCACCTAGGTTAATGTGCCACAAAGGGGCTGGAGGGAACCCAAATAGCTTCTCTCCCATGTGAAAGAAGTCATTTGCTCTTGATTTTTCTTCCCTTTGATTGCCATGTGCCAAGAGAGAAAAGGTTTTTCAGGATGGGTAAAGTGCTGGTTTGTCTCCCAAAAGCAAATGTGCCCAACTTTTCTTTGGACTGTTGAAGCATCTCACAGAAAGACAGTAGGACAATGCTCTCACAGCTCAGGGAAGGGGGCGTACCTGGATCAGGCCTCCACACCGTGATGGTCTCTTTCTGGGAGAGGCAGCACTGGTGCCTACAGCTACATCCCTCAGTTCTGCCTTCCCCTGCTGGCACTGGTCCAGAAGGTGACATAAATAGGCAGGAGATATGGGAACACAGTGGGCAGGGGTAAGTCAAGGAAATTGCCGAGACCGTGGCAGCATTGCTGGTGGAGGACTCCCGAGATGGGTCTTGGTTTTCTTTGCTGCAGCCATGCTGCTTGTTGGAGCCTTTGACAGGCCAGTGGAATAGATTTTGGGGGTTTCTTTCCATACTGGTCCTTACCTACCTGGAAGGACTGCCAGTTATGGTTTATTTTGACCATGGTCCTGCTTAGTCATTCTCCAGATTGGAGTCTCAAATCGAGTGCTGGGCTTTGCTTTTTTCATATTATTTCTGAGTTCATCGTTTATCATTTGCCTTTCTCATTTCAACCAAGGCTGTGGCAGCCTTTCCTTGGTGCCAGGAGTCTGGTGTGTCCTGGCAAAGGACTGGTTCCTGCCCTGCGTGGCAGATACTGATGTTCTCCATGGGCCACGTACCTCCTGTTGCTGGGCAGCCCCAAGCTGAACAAGCTGAATTCTTGCAGAGAAGACATTGAGGTGGGAAAAAAATGTCTGCATTGGATTTGTTGGTGTTCAGGCACGTTTATAAGCCTTTGTACAACACCTGACTGTCACAGGGAAGGAAAACTGTGTTCCCTTGGCTGGTGTATGGGTGGGGGTCTCCTGAGTCTGCCATCTTCACACCAGCAGGGCTCCAGGGTCCCTGCAGGGGACCAGGATAGACCCCATGCTGGGGAGGGCTGGGGGAGGTGGAGGGACACGCTCGTGATGCACACATGCTTCGGAGGCTTGCCCGAAGCAGGAAAGAGCTTAGCACAGCCCCATGCTGGATAACACCAGCCCATCCAGAATACCCTGGGGTGGAAATGCAGATGCTGTGTTCCTTGTTATATCAAAAGCCCCATTTCTTTGATAGGACTTGCCCACATCGGCTCTGCAGGAACATGTCTTCAACTAATGTGGAGAAGGCTGAGGATCTGCAATCTGTGGAAGATGCTGAAGACGTGCAGCCCCCCTGCCTGTGCTTTTGGGGGTCAACATTTTTCCTCGCAGAAGAGCTGCAGGGTTCCCTGAGGCAGGAAGGGACACTGGGACACTGCCCTTTGTGGCATCCCTTGGGACACTGCCCTTTGTGGCATCTGTCACCAAGCAGGGCTCTGTGCCAGGAGCTGCCTTGGCAGCGGGAAAGAGAGACCTGAGAAGCGCTTTGTTTTGCAGGCATCCCTGGGAAATTACAGGAACAAAATTAAAGGAGGTGAATGAAAAACCAGCCCCTGCAGCAGTTGTCTGAGGGGTAAAAACCTCTGATGGTGCTGCTGAGCTCTTGGGGTCCTTTAGGCAGGGTGGAATCTGGGCTGAGCTCAGATGCTCCATCTCCCTTTCAAGGTGGCAAATATGATGGGTTTTCACAGCAGGGAGGTAGGGGACAGACAGGCTTTGGAGAAATTAAAGCAGCTGGGGGATGAAACAGTTGTTTTCTGAAATAATGGCTCTTCATGAGGGATCCCAGCTTGTGCCTGAATGCAGAATGAACTGACTTTGCTGGTTGACAAAGGGAAAATATGGAAGATAAAGAAATAAAATCCCAGAAGGGAAGGGGTACGGATGGGTCAGAGACACAAACATTCAAGAGCAGTTGCATTGAGATGGTTTGGTGCAGAAAGGTCTGGCTTCTGGCTGATGACAAACACAAAGTCTCTTTACTGAAAGGTGCAGTGGACTTTGCAGAAGAGAGAAGCTGGGAAGTATTTAAATTTGCTGCAGTTTTGACTGTCCTTTAACAGGGTGAAAATTTGAAAACATGTGTCAGCCCTGATACTAAGCAAGGATGATGTCAGCTAACAACCATGGTGACGAAGCTGGAGAAAACTCTTTCTGAGACAAAATGAGTAGCAGAAGAGGTCCCAAAGACGAGATAGCTGGTGATGCAGGCACAGTGAAATGGGGTTGGGGGTCCCTACGCTGAGGAACAGACACGTGAGCTGCAGAAAATGCATCTAGAAGCCAAGCGTGAGATTTAAAAAGTTCTGTTTGGCAAACTGGCTTTGGAGCCCAAAGATTTTTGTCCATCTCTCTGTGCAGATAAAACCAATGCAAGACCCTGACCTACAACAAAGCACAGCCCTGGAGCCCCAGCATGCTTGCTCTTCCGAGCTCTTTCTAGAAAGCTTTGAAAAGACCATTGTGGCCAGGAGGCTGCATGGTGATGGATGGTGCGGCCCAGACGCAAAGAAAGACCCTGCGCAGATTACTGCCTAAGCCGCCAGGCAATGCAAAGCTTGGGGGGGAGATGTTAGAAAAAGATGCGACTCAGTGTCACCAGTCCATGGGCATGCTAGAAGTAAGCCATCACTCTAACTGTGCACTTTCCTGTCAGTGAAACCACACCACCTCCTGCCTGGCTTTGCTGCCCTCAGTGGGTAATGAATGGTCAGCCTTGTCCCTGCACACTTTGGGCCATCTCCCTATGCATCCCCAGCATCCCCCTGGGAGAAATGCCCTCCAGCCCTGGGGGATGAATTAGGACCTACTCCCTCCAGCTGTTCTTTTGGGACCTGTAGGGAACTCAAGCCTGACTTGCGGATGAGGATCAGCCATCTGACACCAGCACACTGAAGGAGTCCTTTGGGCCCTTGCTGGTCTTCACCCTAACAAACAGAACCTCTCCTAGAGCCCACAAAGCCCGCTGTACGGCCAGGGTGCAACGAGCAGGGTGAGGGAAGGGATCCCTCCCCTCTGTGTGGCATTTGGAAATCCCAGCTGGAGGCTGGGTTGAGATTGGGACTTTCCAGCACTAGAAAGACATTGACAGGCTGGAATGAGAGCAGCAGAGGTCAGGGGCTGGAGATCAGGAGGTATGAGGAAAGTCTCAGTGAGCTGGCTTTGTTCAGCCTGGAGAAGAGGAGATCTCAGTGCTGCCAGCAGCCACCTGGGAGAGGGGCTAAAGCGGTAGAGCCCCTCAGATGGAGGGGGGGTGAGAGGCAACAGGCACAAGCTGGAACGCAGGGCACTTCCATTAGAGATAAGGAAAAGCTTTTTTCACCATGAAGGTGGTCAGAACTGGAACAGGTTCACCAGGGAGGTTCAAGCTTGAGGTAGGCATGACCCGGAGTGACCTACCCCAACTGGCCCTGCTGTGAGCGGGGGCTTGGACCATAGACCTCCTGAGGTCCCTGCCAGCCTCAGTTACCCTGTTACTCTGTGAACAAAGGTCAAGTCTTTGTGAGGCAATTGAAGGGACGTATTTTTAAAAGTACGTTATTTAGGCATCATTCTCTCAAAACCGGTGCTCAGATTGGGCTGGTGACTGTACCCAGGGCCTTGCCTTATTAATTTCATATGTCAAAATGCCCAAGCACCTACAGCAAAGAGTGATTTTCCATTTATGCGGGAGAAGCAGCAGGGAAGGGGGGAAGGGATTTAGTCCTAAAGCATTTCCCAAATGATAACAGAAATGCAAGCATCTCTGACAATGAAGACTAGTTGTCTTCACAGGAACTAGGCTGAACAGCCAGAGAAATACTGCTAAAAGGAGATGTGGGCAGTGCCCTTTTAGGAGGCCAAGTGTCCTGGACTCCAAATACCCCAGAGACAGAGAAAAACCTCACTTTTCAAAATTGCCCCAGAGGTCTCACAGGTATCTTGTGCTGAATGTCTCTCAGTGGTCAAACCACTGTGGTCCCACTAGGATTTCAACCTGCAAACAGGGGGAAGACAAGGATTGGCAACTCAAATGCTTGGGCGTTAAACCATCTTTTTTGGTGAAGGGCAGAGTAGAGTGGGAGAGCTTCAGATCAAGTTATGCTATCAGCTATCTCCTTCCTTCTCAGGCAGAACCTGTGTTGCTATCTGAGCAAAATGTTAGGGAAAGGGGAATTTCCACAGAGATTTGTGTCAAAAGCAGAGAGAAGTCGGGTGGTTTCCCTACTCCTCCAAGCAGCTTCCTGAATCCAAAATACCATCCTTCCCTCTGCCATGGGAAACACTTCTGGTCCCTTCTGCCTCTGCCTGTGTTCCTCTGCAGTTTTGCACGGTCACCAAACAGGGGAAAAGAGAAAGCTTTCAGGAACATCTGAAAACAGAAAGCCACAGAGAATCACAGTTAGTTAGCAAGAGAAAATGCATGCCAGAAATGCTCCTCGAGCCCTGCTGTTAACACACTGCGCTGCTTCCGATGCATCACGGTCCTGCAATGGCAGAGCTGTTCAGAGAGCTGTTAGCCTCCCCGGAGAGGGGGAAAAGCATGTGTCCTGGCTGGCCGCTCCATGGCTGGAGAGCTCTGTGTGCGTGTGCTGAGGCCGTGCCGTCGTCGTGTGCCAGCGGTGGGACAACGCTGGCTCCCGCCCCGGGCAGCAGAGCCAGGGCAACACGAGGAAAGGCAGCGCTCGGTGCCTGTGCTGGGCACAGCAGCTCTGCTCCCTTCCCATTTTTCCTGATGGTTCTGGCTGCGCTATGTTAAATGGAGAGCAAACCCTGGTCCTGCTATCTGTGCTCCTCTGCTCTCACCAATGTGCTCAAAGACCTGGCTCTTGTCATCTCTTGGGGTGTGCTGAGGGATTGCCTAGAGGCTGTAAGGCCACTGGGGTGGGGGCTGTGTCTCCATCACAGCGCAGGCAGGGCTCTGCATCCCTACTACAGGATGTGCCCCTGCCCATTGCCTCAGAGAAGGCTGAGCCCAGCCTTCCTGCCTCCGGGTCACCTCCGTCACGATGGGACTATGGCCGCTCTCCTTCAACGCAGAATCTAGAGCAACAACAAATATGAAATCCTCTGCTGCTAATTTAGCATCTCAGATCCCTGCCACACTGTAGCAGCTGGGCAGCGAGGCTTTGTGAGTACAGATGCTTCAGGCTCAGCTTTGAAAATAAACCCAAATAAGCCACTTTTTGGAGATTAAACTGACTTCTCCTGGAAACCACTGCAGGGGAAGAGCACTTGTTTATTAAAAAGAGACAGCAGGGATCAGGGCATGAAAGGAGGCTTTGTCTCCTCGGCTATTACCTTACTCCATTTGTCTCTATCTTAATGCCTTTTCTTCAGGTGTGCAGGGAATCTCAGGCACAAATCTCCCAGCCCCATGAAAATATTGGGCAAAGAGCTCCTAACATTGGGCCCTGCACCTCACGGAGGCCCTGTGCCACCTGCAGCCACCCCCAAATGAGTGCATCTTTGGTGGCATCTTGGGGGGGGGAGTGGGTCTGTGAACGCTTGGGGGCTTGGTGAGGGGGCTGAGATCTCCATGGCTGAGCTGGAGGCAACACCATCTGTCTCCCATCTCCGGGGACCCCCAGGCCCTGCAGGAGCGGGAGACAGGGATGCAGGGATCCCCTCTGCTGCAGCGGGCATCCCCCGTGGGGGGGGGGGGGAGGGAGTCCCCGGGCAGGGAATCACCTTTTTTTTTTTTTTTTTTTTTTTTTCCGGGGGGGTGGTGGGTGTCAGCATCCCGGGGGAAGGGGCGGCTGTGCGAGCATCCCACCTCCCTCGCTCGGAGGAGGATCCGCGCCGCTCCGCGTCGCGCCGCGCCCGCCGCTCCGCTCCGCCCCGCCGCGCCCGCCGCGCCGCAGCCCCGCAGCCCGGCCGCCGCAGGGCCGGCGGGGAGCGAGCGGTAGCCGGCGGCATGAGGCGCGACCCGGCGCCCGGCTTCTCCATGCTGCTCTTCGGCGTTTCCCTCGCCTGCTACTCGCCCAGCCTTAAGTCGGTGCAGGACCAGGCGTACACGGCGGCGGTGGTGCTGGAGGGGAAGGTGCAGTCCGTGGGCCCCCCCGCCGGCGGCGGCAATGACAGCCGAGGAGCCGCCGGTCCCGCCGGGGGGGTCTTGGTCAAGGTGCTCGACCTGTGGCCCCTCAACAGCGGCGGGCTGCAGCGGGAGCAGCTCATCAGCGTGGGCTCCAAGGCGCCCTGCTTTAAAGTGAAGCGCAACCACCGCTACATCTTCTTCCTGGAGCCCACCGAGGAGCCGCTCGTCTTCCGCACCGCCTTCGCCCCGCTCGATACCAGCGGCAAGAACCTCAAGCGGGACGTGGCGCGGATCCTCTGCGCCGACTGCGGTACGGGCCGCGCCGCGGAGGCGGGGGGCGGCGGCCGGGGGGGGGGCGGCGGGACCAGCGGCGGGGGGCGGTGATGGAGCGGCGGCGGGGAGCGCCGGCCGGCGGCCCGGGCGGCCGCGGGGCGACAGGTCCGTACCCCCGGGGGGGGGGGGGGGGGGGAAGCGCCTGGCGATGCCCCCCCCCCCCGCCTCAGCCCGGGCCGGCACCGGCAGCCGCGCCTGCACCGGGGGCGATGCGCTCCGCCGGGCCCGGCCGCCGCAGCCGCGCTGCCCCCCCCGCCCCGCCCCGGCCCCGCCGGCCCCGCCGGCACGGCTCAAGGTCCCGGCCCCCCCCCCGGCGCCGTGCCGGCAGCGCAGCCCCGAGCCCCGGTGCGGGGCGGGCGGGGAAGGGCCCGCAGCCCGGCTGCCGCTGCGCCCGGGGCCGCCGGCTTTCCGGCGGCAGCGCGCTGGAGCCCTCGGTCTCGGCGCTTTTCCAGAGCCCCCCCCCCCCCCGCCTCCGCCTCGGGTACCGTTTCCCTCGGTTCGCCTCGGTGGTGGCAGGCAGCCCCCGGCTGGGAGAGCCGCTACCGGCATGCGGCGGCGGCTCCGTTAACTCTGTGCGCGCTGGCACTGCCCGATGCGTTCCCTTCCCCGGGCGTGTTTACTGATGGGGAGAGGGGCTCCTTCCCGGGGGCTGCGGGGCCTGGGGCAGATGGTGGCTCTCCAGGTGTGCCCTAAGTGCGGGGAAGTTTCGCCTCCCTCAAAATACCGGCCTCACGTTGTGAAGTTGGCGTTCTTTTGTTCGTTCAGCGCATCTAGATGTCTCCCGTCAACGCACTCGCGCTGTTCTCCGTGCGTGCTGTGTGCTGATCCTCCACCACCTTTGTAAACGCGGTTATGAAATGACTTGAACGGGGAAGCGCCTGCCGGAGCGTTACTCCTTTTGTGCCTGGATTTTCCTTGCTGTCCTCCGGCAGGGCGAATGCCTGCGGTGGGCTGGGCAGCGGGGGACGGGGCGAAGACAATGACTGCATTTTCCCCGGGTTAGGATCCGAGCTTACAAAAATGCGAGGCTGGCCCTTCATCCAGCTCGAATGTTCAGATACCGTGTCACAAAATCCGGAGAAGGCCGGTGTTAACACGGAGAGCTCTGAGCGCTGCGCCGTGCCATCAGGAATGGATTTGAAGCTCTCATGTTTGGTGGGTTCCAAGGATGTACAGGGCCTATCTCCAGGGAATCCAGGTCCCCCACTCAATGACAGCATGCTGTACTTCCTCATCAGGTTAATTGGCCTTTTGCCTCATTAAAAGCAAGGTGCCGTGTCAAGTTAAACTTAGCTCTGTAATGAACATACGTGTGCTGCTTTGTTGTTGTTGTTGTTGTTGCATTATTAACTAGGTGTTTCTGGGGCAAACACTTTGCTATTTGGGATTGCTGACCCCAGATTTTGAAAGCCAGACCTGTCTCTTTTTTTAGTTATCCAAAAGATATATTTAGAAGATTGCGTTTCCTGGGAGAAAGGTGGAACCTTGCGGATCGTAATATGTTGTTGAGGAAAATGGGCTAGGGCTGCATACGAGAAAACTAATTTGGGAGACACTAATTTCCTGTGCATCTGTATGTGGGCCATCGTGGACATAGAGGTTTTAGTGAAATAGCTGTTGCAGAGTTAAAAGGAAGGTAAATGGCGGAATTTCTCGGGACTGTGGTCTCATCATCAGGTGAAAGCACAGCAAAAGGTACGTAGCTTTTATTTTTTTTTAAAGCAAGAAGGATTCTTCCAAACTTGCGCATCTCTGAGCAGCAGGGTATGACTTTAAGAGGAACGGAGGCTGCTCCATTGCTTCCTGGATCAGGCCCAAAGTGTTAACGCGTAGGCTGATGTAACAATAAGTTAAGGGATGTCATTTTGCCCGTGACACCTTCTTGGAGCTGATGCTTTTGTTTCTGTATTTTTGATGGTCTGAACAGGATCCCTGGCTAAGGGACTCTGCAGGTTGTCGGGAGCGTTGTCTCAGCAGAGCTTTACGGCAGATTACAAAAGAAAAATAAAAGCTGGTGCTTGGGAACTGTCACAACTGTGGTTTGGTTCAGTGATGAAGATTAAACAGGAGCCTCAGCCTTCTGAACTTGTGGTTCCCCAAGCACTTCATGTTCTCGGTTCGGCTAGGAGGTTATTTCTGAAGGTGACATTCCTGGCAGCATCTTCCGATTCGTAGCACCCTAGCTGCAGGAAAGGTGCGTGGACTGGGAAACCAGGCCACGGTCTGCCTTCTTGCGCCTTGGTTTCTGCTGGGAGGGGAGAACCAGAGGGGTGCGGGGCTATTTCCTGTTCTTGCTGCAGGCGGGGGCTGTGGACGACGCCAGAGTTGGCAGGGGGTGAAGTGTCCAGGCACAACGTGCACGCTGAGGGACAGCCGGGCTGCAGCCTCGTGAGGGGTATTATGGAGCCAGGGGGACAGGCAGTGGGGCCACTTCGGAGTGGGTGGAGGGGGACCTCATGGCTCTGATCACTCCAATCCCCCCCCTCTCAAAGATGGAGGCCTCGCAGGACCATCTTCTCCCTGCTCTGGCTCCATGCCTGGGTCTGTTTTCTAGTGAATCATCCCCTTCTCACAGGCTAAGGTGCTGTGTGTCCTCTGCTGTCGCTGGTCACCGAGGTCCAGGATACGTTGCAGGATTAGGCCTGCGGTTGGAGCATCTGTGTCTCTCTCCAAGGAACAGTCTCTGCTGTTTGCAGAGCTCACTGGGAGGGGAGAAAGTGGGTGGTGAGGCTCTGCACAGGACCCAGACCCTCGCCAGGCAGAGCCAGGAAGGCTGGAGGAGAGGGAAGGGTAGATGGGGTGCGGGAGGCAGAACAGGAAAACCAGTCTGTGCAGTTGGCATGTGCGGGGGCTCGCCTGGACTGTTTCACATCTGTCCCCACCATGCTGAGGTCCAGGGAGAGGGATTCTCACTTTGGCCATCCCACTGCTGGGCAGGCTCTGGAGGCTGGAACTTCCCTACCTGCAAACCCCAGAGGTTTGCAGCTTCTGCATCTCCTCCCAGCCATGGATTTGCATCCCCTGGCACACAGGGAGCAGCTGGTCCCTGGGCCCAGGATCCTGCGGGTCTCACCACCCACTTGCCCATCTTAAAACCTCTTCTGCACTAGGAGTATTACTGTTTTCTTCATACTGTTATATAATGATTCCTGTTATTGCTTGTCCTCCTGTCTCTTTTCTTTACATCTTTTAGCTCCTTAATTTTGGGTGGTCTCTTATCTCCTTTGTGCCTACATGCACAGATGAAGGAGGAAGAAGTAGGTGCAAGATGCGGCGCTGGCTCTCACTGGTGGGGTGGCTGTGTGGCATGGTATCCCTGCTGAAACCACTCCTGATCTGAGTCCAGAAAGGGGTTGTGATCCTGACCCTCCTGGTCTTTAAGGGTCACTCCTGTCATCATCTGCTTTCCACTCTATATGAGTCCATGCTTCCTGTGAGAAAGATATATTTGCAGGTATTTTGCATACAGGAGAGGCTCTTGCTGGTGGGGATTTAACCTGTCTGGGCTCTGATTTCTGCTTTCACAGAGGAACAAATATCTTCCTGCCTCCATATGCAGGGAGTTGCAAAGTAGCTTTAATTAGAGCTTGTACATCTCCTGGAGCACCCCACCGAAAATGCTGCAGAGTTCCAGGACGAAGTATGCGACTTGCCTGTAGGATTAGCTAGCTTAGTCTGGGCAATAAGTAATCTGGTGATGGCAGATCCCCAGGAGGATTTGCAGGCAGAGGACCTGTTGTTGCAGCAGGTACTTCTTGTGAGATGAGGTGTTTTTCTTTTTTGCCAGTCAGAAGGCACCTTGATCTTGATGGGAATCAGGAACATTGGACTCGGTGGCCACACGATGCTGGGAGCTGTTTATCTGTTGATTCTGGGAGCCAGGTTGGTTACAGCTGGCCTGCGAGGAGAGGAGGGAGGCCTGATTTTGAAGTGCCCGCGGGAAAATACAGCCCTCTGGATTACAGTGTAGGTGTTGCTGCCTGAAATAGCGCTGGCAACTTTGGACCAGCAGCTCATGCAAAAATAGCCCTCTCTGTTATCCTGCAAATCTTTGGGCTAGCTCCAAGCCAGGCAGGCACAGGGGGAGGGTGCAGGTGGGCTCCAGCCACCGATGCCGATGCTCTCCCTTCATCCCAGGACAGCTGTGGAGCAGGGAGCAGCAAAGCTGGATTTTCTCACGCGCCACCCTGCTTATTAGAGCTGTCTGAAACTATTTCTCACCACCTTCAGAAAATCACACTTCCTTAGGTTCGCAGAAGAGTGAAAACTTGCTTCCTTCTTGCCTTGAGTTTCTGCAGATGGGGAACGGTCACTTTGCTGTAGAAAGCTTTTACCCCTTGCAAGGGCGGCACATTTCTGGGTGTTCTCTGCTCCTGGTTAGCTGGCACGCAGGATTTGACCTGGGAGTGGAGCTGGGGTAGCTGGGTCCCCACGGCCAGGTCAGCTCCTCGTCTCCCAGCTGAGCCAGCCGTGACGGGGAACTGGCAGCTGCAACTTTTCTCGGCCGGTGCTGCAGGTCCAAGTGACTTTAGCTGTACCTGGAACAACGGAGGTTGTCCACTCCCAGGCACGTGCCATGCGTGGAGCAAAGCCTGGCTAATTTCTCAGTGTCCCTTTCAGAAATGCTTGACTAAATAAAGCATCTGCCCAAGGATCTCTATGAGTAAGAGGAGACTAAAAAGGCTCCTGCGTGATCCCAGCAGTGCTGGTTTCTATATCTAGGGCCTCTCCATGCACAGCCCTGGGACACCAGCTGCTGCTCGGTGGCTGTCTTTGTGCTCTGCTAACTAATAACCCTTAGATATGGGCCCTGAAGCATAACGCCCTTTCTAAATCACAGGCAACACCTTGACTTGGGTTTGGACCTGGATCAGAAACTGGTGCATGCTTGGGAGCACAGAGGCAATAAAGTCCATCATCAAGCAAAAAGGGAGCCATGTTCTGCTGCAGCTGAGCTCCCCTCTTGATTTGGGCAGCGTAAGGCAAAATGTGCCATGGTCACCAGGGCCTTGAGCCTTAAAGCGTTTGGCACACCCCAAAATCTACTGTGAAGACCTCCAAGGGATCAGTTTTGGTACTGTACTGCTGGGGTGAGGGTGCCTCTCCCCAGGATCAGAAGGGGTTCCCAGTTCCTGTGAGCAGCATGGCATGGCTCCTGCGAGGAGTGGCTGCTGCTTTGCCAGGTTTAGGGCTTTGGATGCTGGTGCTGGAGTGTGCCTTGTCTCCGTTTCCCCTCCTGAGTCACTAAGTGACACCACTGAGCGTAGAGGAGAACTGTGCTGCCCTGGAACAGCGCGTAGGCTTCCCTCAGCGAGCTGTGCTGGCCTTTGGCAGGCAAGGGTGCGGACGCAGTGAGAAGGGCAGAGGTGAGTGTCATGCTTGGCCAGGAGGAGCTACAGGAGATCGATCCATGGTGGGCAGCAGGTCTGCGAGGCTGAGAGCACTGTGGGCGACTCTGGCCGGCTCAGAAATTCTCACTGCAGAGGAGCCTGAGCGATCAAGTGCTGGGAAGCGATAAAGTGCTTCCACTGAGCTGGGAGGCGCTGGGGCTGTCCGGCAGCTTCTGTCGGACCTCTTGTGCCTGCGCGGTGCTGGGTGCAGCAGCGTGGTCAGTGCTGGTCGCGCTGGCAGGGAGCTGGCCTGGGTGTAGCAAAGATGTCAGTAAATCCTGCCTCTCTCTCTGCTCTTACTGCTGATCAGAGGAGGCTGCCAGGATGCGAGCACGCACCCTCCCAAAGGGCTGGACCACTCTTTTGTGTCCAAAGGGTGCCGTTTGAATGAGAAGGCTCTGCCCCGCTCCTTGGTGAGGTGTTCTCTGCGCTACTCCTCCGTGAGGTGTTCTCTGCGCTGTGTGATGCTCTGTCCGGTGCAGATGGTGGAGGATGCCGGTCCTCGGCAGGAGCTCGGGCGGACGTTTGCGGCGAGGGGAGGCTCCGGAGGAAGCTCATCTCCCTGGCAACTTTGGCAGCCAGGCATCTGCTCGCCTACTGAATTGGGTGTGCAGCAGTTGAACCCCTAAGGGGTGCCAGCACCTCTCAGCACTTGCTTTCTCAGGTCTGGGGGGAGGTGGAGAGGTCTGCTAACTGCCAGAAATTTTGGGGACAGAGTATTGAGCCTGCAAGGGTAGGCTAAAGATCAAAAGGAAGATGAATCACTGTGCTGCTCTTTCTCTGCTGAATGACCATGCTCCCAGTGCTTGCCTGCTGCAGCTTGGTGCTGGGCTGTGTACTGCAAAGCTTGGCCAGAAGGGTCAGTGAAAACTGCTTTCATTTAATTCCCATGGTCCAGCTCTGTCGTGGATAAGAGGGTGACCGGTCTGGAGGAGGAAAACATGAGGTTCCCCAGAACATGGGGTACTAGAGGGGAGCAGGTGATTTGCAGCTTGAATGAAAACAATTTGTATAACTCCAGGCAGGGAAACCTAGGATGTGGTCGGGTGGGGGAGGATCACCTCTGTGCTTGGAGGATTTGGGGAGAAGTTTTGTATGGAAGTCGCAGCAGACGGCACTGAAGCTGTTCAGGGAAGGGGGAGAGTTCATATTAGGGAAGAAAAAGGAAATGAGAAAATAAGAGATTCAGTGGGTTGGAGAGGGACAGGAGATGCTGCCTTGGGGACCCAGGGCACTGGTGTTCAGCTGAGTGGGGATTTCTTGTCTCTGCATGTTAGGGTCAGCCAACTCTTGCTGAGCTTGTAGTCATGTCTTGGCATTGCTGGCTGATTACCTGTGTCAGGGAATCCTCTCTGGTCTTCTTGTCTTTCCTGTCTCGGGGTCTTACCCCAAGCAATCGCTCTCTTAAGGTATCTCTGCAGTCCAAACTATGACCACGGTGACCTCCTAGAAGTGCTCCCCAGTATGAATCAAGGGTTGGAACTGGGTTGGGCCTCATGGTGGTAGCATGGGCTGAGCATGGCCTCAGCTGATGTGGCACCTTGAGGATAGAGCTGGGTGGGCTGATGGGAAGAAGTCGTGCGCAGAAAAGAGGCCAGAAGATGGCAACAGTCCTGATGAGGCTGTGGGAACAGCAAACCAGAGGTATGTGCCCCTCTGAAAGGAGTTATCCCCTTGTCCCTGGTAGCCTGATCTGGAGCTGGGTGAGAGCTATCAGCAGAGCAGGTTGGGCAGACACCCATCGGGAATGACCCTGGTACGGCTGACCTCCTTGCAGGCAGGCAAGGCACCAGATAGGTGCTTGGGTCCGTTCCCACTCTGTTGTCTGATGTATCCAGGGACAAGGTGCTGCTTCTCACAGCATCTCTCTCTGGCCAGGGCAGTCCTTTAAGGTCTCTTGGCTGGGGTTTGTGGCTGCAGTGGTTCTCACTGGTTGCCCCATCTGCCTCATGCCCCATTGTCTGCAGCAGGATAGTGCCATCCTTTCCTGTATTCCTGTCACTGTTTGCTGGCCTATGGAGGGCAACTGAGTTCATCCTTCCAGGGTGGAGTGCATGTCCTAAGTTTGCAGGAATGCCTCATAGTTGATGGCCTCCTGGAGGAGAGCTGGCTGCTGTCGTCTCTGGGCACAGCATCTCTCTGGGATGGGACACATGCACTTGATGAGTGGGGACGTGTCATACTTGTGACAGAGCACCCAGCTCCCACCCTGCTGACCCCCACTCTCAGCCTGTCATGGTGTGAGGGGGACTGTCCTTTGCCCTCTTGATGAAGGTGAGGATTCTGGGAAAGCCTTCCCAATGGGTTCGGGTGCTGGAAATGAGCCTGTGGCATCTGCGGGTGGGAGCAGGGCCCCAGGGCTGATGCAGAGCAGATCTTGGACGTGATGGTTTTCTAGGGCAGTTCTGGATGGGCAGTCCTGTGCCTGATGGCTTGTGGAAATGCTGAGGAGGATGGGAGGGCTTTGCAGAGCCTGTGGAAGGACATGCTGTACTACTTAGTGGGACAGCTAGTCAGGTCCTGCCAATTTGGGGTCGGGAGGCAGGTATTTGCATTCATTATAATCAATCACTGCTCATCCACTTTTCGTAATGGCTCAGTAATGAAATGCTGTTCAGGATCCTCTTGGTGGTCTCGGGGCAGGCAGATGGCTTGGCAGGAGGGTGGGGACTGGAATTAGCTCTGCTTTCTGGGCTGTCTCAAAGTTGGCAGCAATGCACCAGCCCTGGTTGCTGCACTCACCAGAGCCTGTCCCCATCGGACCCTGGCTCCCTGCTGGTGCACTGTCAGCTTTAGCTCTTCAAGGTGGGCTGCACTTGGGTCAAGCCAAGGTGAGGTCGGGATCAGGCATGGCCTCTAACTGTCAGCCTCTACCAATGTAATGTGACCTTTCCCAGCTTGCAAGGGTGTGTGGGTGTGTGTAGGACAATTAGCAATACATTCATTAGTCCTGCAAGTATGACAAGGAGTATGAGTGGGCTGTCAGGATGCCTCGCTTGGTGGTTGGATCATCCCCATGGGTCCACGGGATGGTAGTAACAGCAATGATGGGAACAGGTGCCTCTGGCTCTTGTCTGGACCTGCTGCTCTGGGTGTTCCCTCCTTCCCACCTCCACCCCTCTGGTCTTCCTCAGCTGCCCTTCTGTGTGGCTTGGTGCAGAGGAGAGGAGGAGTGGGGACCTGAGTGGGTGAGTCTCCCCTAGGCTGCTTTCAGCCTCAAGCCAGGCTGACAGTTGCTACTGGGAGTCCAGCTGAAGTCACCAGCGTCCCTGGGACAATCCACTGCCATGCAGGGTCTCAGCTGCCTTCTCCCTGTGTCCCTGGTAGGAGAAGGAGCTGTCTTCCCATCCTGGCTGCCAGGTTGTCTCTTGTGCTGCTGGCCCTGAGCTCCGTCGGGAGCTGCCTGGTGATGCTGGTGTAACCTAGGGAACATCAGGGCCACTTCTCATAGGGCCGTGGGACACATGCTGCCTGCTCGGGCAGCTGCACATTTATGTCCTGTGCTGGAACGAAGCGGAGATTCCTGTCCGGGGGGGACCTGGCGTCGCAGGGTGGTGCTACCTGCTGGCTTTGAGGTGACCTGGAGACCCTTTCTTATAGTGCTGGAGAGCCTGAGTCCCACAGACACGTCCCCAGATCTGCAGAGCTGAGGCAGCAAGAAGGAGCTGGAGGAGTTTCCCTGCCAGGTCCCTCCTGCGGCTCCTGGCTTGGCTCGGCACGGTCCATATACATGGCAGGAGGAGGCAGTCCCCATTCCGGCATCCACACACCCAGCCCTGCTTGTCCGGCCTCTGGCAGTGCTGCTGGGCCCCAAGCAGATGGGACAGACATCAAATGAGTGTCCTACCACCCCAATGCTGCCCTGATCTTGAACACTCACAGAAAGATGCCTTGATGTCAGCAAATGGGGATGCAGCTGGGGTGGAGGTCTGTGGTACAGAGAGATCACCCTTCTCTGGCACACTTTCTTCCTAGGTTGGTGATTTTAGCTGGTCTTACTGGCATGGGGGACACAAGAGGCTGGGACTGTAGGATGACTGTTGTTGTTTCTTGGACATTCAGGTACAACAACAACTGCAGGCCATGGCAAATGCTGTAGGAGTCCCAGACCTGACGGTGCCCTAGAGCCCAAATGGGCTTACAGGCAAGGAGGAGAAAACCTAGAGGGTGCAAGGTGTTCTGGTGGGTTTGGGAAGGTCAGATGCAGGTGAGATGCTGGGAAAGGCTGAGGTTTTTGGGCACTGGGTAGGACATAGTGGTAGATGCAGGATGGTGTGGATGGAAATTAGGAATTCTTCTATACCTACAAGCATGAGGGTGATGGGAAGCAGCAGGCATGGGGTCATCCAAAGAAGGTCCTTTTTCACACAGTGCCTCACTGCAGGGTGCTGCTGGGCCACAGGGAAGAAGAATCACACAGGCTTCCAGAGGCCATGCCTGTGTCTACAGCATGGTTGGGGTGCAGCTGCTGATTCTGCATTTTCCCAAATGCCTTGCTGCCAGAAGGGGTGGGCTACAGTGGGGAGAGGCACGGTATGGGGCTGAAGCAGTGTTGTGGTTTTGGTGTGCTCTGCAGGGAGGCAGTGTCATGTTTCTCCATTTATTGATCAGTAATTCCTCCATGGAGCCTGATCTCCATCGCCTGGACCATGCTCCAGAGAAGGACCTTTGTGGAGTATTGAGCCCATTTCTAGTGTACAGACATTCTGTGTGTGGGGTGTAGCACAGAAAGCCAGCTGTATGGGTTCGTCTCAGCTCTGTGTCTGTGCAGTTGTGCTGGGTGCACGCACTGCAGAGAGGTGTGTTTGTGTGGCTTCACGCTCTGGAGGGAACTGATGCAGGCAAGGGGGCTGTGCTTGGAGATTTGGTTCAGTTCCCATCTGTGCCACTGATCATAGGAAAGCTGCTTAGCATCCCCACACCATTATTCCCCGCCTGGCAAGCAGGAAGGATGCTGCTTTGCATGCTCTGCTAGGGAGCAGGCAAAACCTGGTAGTGTGCTGGGCTCATATCAGCCAGTATCAGTGCTGGTAATCAGCAGAAATGGTGATGAAATCCTGTCCCCCCTGCAGTGCCTTTCACTGGTGGACCTCAGAGCAGTCCATCCCCCAGGGTGCAGGGCTGTCTCTGCTGCCAACTTGTCCTTCCTGGAGGTGGCAGACCCTGCCAGAAAGGAGGCAGAGCCTGCAGTGGTACTCTGTGCAGCTGGGAGGATCTGAGTGGGTGTTTGGGGGTGGAGGAGCCCTGGCTTGTTCCTGGAATGGGTCTGCAAGGGACCTGCCTGGTACCAGCCAGCAGCGTGTTGACTCTCCTTGGGTGGCCATCTAGCTCCGAACATTTCCCAGCCAAGCTCAGCTCACAGCAAAGGTGTTAGATCCACAAAGACATAAACTTGAGGTCCCCAAACCTGCCTCTGATCTGCAGCGGCATGCTCTGTCTGTGTGGGGGAGCTGTGACGTGTGAAGAGACAATTTCTGTCAGTCCATTGCGTGGTGACATGCAGGCTTCTGGCATTCAGGCTGTTTTTCTGGTGCTCAGAACTAGCTGGGAGTGCTGGCGGTGAGCATGGATCCCCGAGGGCACTTGATGCTGCATGATGGTGTGGAGAGAGGATTTCCCAAGCTGTTACAAGGCTGAGCAGCTTTGTGGTACACGCTGTGATAGAAGGATGCTCGGGTGAGGCAGGCTGAGTGGCTGGTCTGCTGATGCTTGCAAACTTCTGCAAATCTGTAGCTGCTGCATGGAGCTGAGAGATTAGGGTTGTCTTTTGTGGCTTGAAATGACCCTGAGAGTTGCCATCAGGGCCTATTCCCCAGCCCTCTGGGATGCTATGTGTCAGTAAATGTTACTGGGAGGTGATCCAAACCCAGACAGGCAGGGGTTTGTGTGCTTGTTTACTTCTGCAGACTCTTCCTGGTGAGAGGAAAGACAACTGCACTCTCCGCCTGTGCTGAGACAGCTAATCTGGGAGTCCTCCTGCCTCAGGTTGCAGACAGTTTCAGGCCTCTCCTTCCTTCCCAAGCACTGCAGGCTGAATCGCCTTCTGCTGCATGTCATCAGAGCAGCAGCACAGAGACCAGAGCTGTCACAGCAGGACAGCGCAGGTGCAAGGAAGTGGAGGAAATCCTGCCCACAGTGTTAATACACCTGTAGAAAAAACAGCTGAATTTGCCAAGAAAGTGCATGCCTTTCTGTAATCAGACTGGTAATTGTGAATAAAACTATGGCCATTGCAGGAAGGAGGCTCCGGATGGTTCTTTGAGCAAGGATAGAAAATGCCTTTCCGTGGTGAACTCTGAAACTGGCTGATGAGACCACCAAACCTCATATTTAGGTGTTAAAACATCCAGGAGAGGAGCTGGTAACTCCCAAATCATAAGTACACGGAGAGAGTTCTGGCTTCAGAAGGGCAGATAGGCACACTGGAAGGTGCCATTAGGAAACTGTGACCTTTTGAAACCTTCCTGCTGGAAGAGTGGCTATGGTTTTCCTGCAGCGGCTGGTGCCAAGGCAGCCCTGGGCAGCTGCAGGACCGCAGCTGCCTGTTGCCCATGTTGGGTGTTGGCCGGCTGCACGGGGTGCGAGCATGCTGGTGCTGAGCTCTGGGCCACCTTTGCCAGCGAGAGCTCCTGGGGCTGGAGGTGGCTCCTTGGGTCACAGTGCTGGGCAGCTCTGCAGCTAGTGAGAGGGGTCTTGTTCTGTCCTTTGCCCTTGACACACTGGGAGATGTGTGGCTGTGCGTGCTCTGGTGTAGGTCGGGCTCTGAGAGACGTCGCTTAGTCCCTGCCCCTGCACAGATCCCTGCAGGGCTCGTGTCTGGGATGAGGGATACTGAGGCTTTGTGGATAGGGCTGATCTCCATCTGGGATGTTTCCTTATGTTGCACAAGATTTACTGAAAGCATCATGTGAACCTGCTGAGAAGGGACGAGTTGCAGAGTTTCCTTTCCCATCATCTCTTTTGTAATTCAGTGCCCTTTCCCATCATTCTGCCTTCAGGGAATTTCCCACCCCTTGCACTTGCCCGGTAGTCAGGCTGTGTCCCAGAGCCAGGAGAGCAGCACTAGCCCTTTCCTCCTCTGGGTAGGCAATAAAGTCCTTGGCTCTCCACCTCCTGGGCCCGTGGGGTGCCAGGTTAAATCTGACCTGAAGCACAGCACAGACAAGCTCTGCCAAGCCTCTGATTCTGGCCCAAAGAGGCTGCAGAGTCCAAGTTGTCTCACCTGAGTGTTTCTTAAACAAGCTGGTCTAGGGGCCTTTCCAGAGATCCCAGCAGTGCAGTCAAAGCTGGTAGCAGACCTGTTGTCTCTGTCTCCTTTGGGCTGGGGGTGTGAGGAGGGGGGTCAGCGATGCCCCATCAGGCTGTGGCTCCTGCCAGCTCTGCTGCCTGCTGTTGCCAGAGGTGAAACCTTGTGCCATGGCACAGGTTCTCAGATGCTGCACACCGGCAGCCAGATTTGAGGAGGGAAGAGTGGTCATGGTGATGGGCATTGCCTGTGTGGGAGACCATGCGCTGGGCTCCTCTTATTAAAAACTAAGGTCGGCAACCTGCCACGCAAATGAAATTCCCAGGAGAGTTATCAGATTGGTGGGAAGGAGGTGAGCATGGAGCCTGTGGAAAACACATCCATGTCCCTGGGGCAGAAACATGCCCAGCAGTGGGGCTTGGAGGTTTGGAGATCTTTGCTGTAACAGACACACACCCCTCCCAGCAAGTGAGGCTAATAGAATTTTATGTGGAGCACTTTTATGCTGGGCTAAACTATTCTTTTCTTGGAGGGTGGGGGAATGGCATACATGGGGGTAAGCTCTTGGCTGCAGCATCTGAGGGAGCCCCCCCCCCCTTTGAAGTCTTACTTTCATGGCCGATGTTCTTCAAAATAATGGTTTTTTCTCCTTCTCTGTGTAACGGGTGACATGGGAAACCCTTCTGCAAGGAAATAAATTCTGCTTGTCACAGGGGCTTTCACTTGGCACTGTTGAATTTCCTTCCATGCTGCTGTTGTCTTTCTCTTTTCCCCCTTCTCTGCTCCTCCCTCCCACACATACTCTTCTCTATCGTACATCCTCAGCTTTCAGAGCAATAATTGTGGTTGAGCTAAGAAAACCCTAACATGTTTTTAATGATGGCTTTGGTTCCTTTTTCTGCAGTGTTCTCTGAGGCTGCACCCTGTTTGAAAACTTGAAGGTGTTTCAATGACCTTTTTTTTCCATTTAGACTTATTTTTTGAGGAAATTTCCTGGAAATTCAGTATTTGGATGAGAAGTGGGAATATGAAGTTGTCTGGTGTCACTAAATACGCAGGACACGCAGGTTGGACCTGCCTGCTGGGAAAGACTCTTAGCACCCCTTCTAGGTCTCCCTCATGCAGGAGTTTGCTGGTGAGACACAGGCATTTTTGTAGGAAGTCGTGTGATTTTTGAGGTGAAAAGTCACAAAAGTCTTAGACTGCCTAGAGGAAGACCACTGTGTCCAACCTGATCACCTTCTATAATGCAATGACTGGCTTGGGAGATGAGGGGAGAGCAGTGGACATTGTCTGCCTGGACTTCAGGAAGGCCTTTGACACTGTGTCCCACAAGATACTCATAGACAAGCTGTTGATGTATGGGCTGGGTGAGCAGTCAGTGTGGTGGATTGAAAACTGGCTGAATGGGAGATCAGTGGCACACAGTCTAGTTGGAGGGCGGTACCTAAGGGTGTTCCCCAGGGGTCAATACTGGGGCCAGTCCTGTTTAACAACTTCGTTAATGATCTGGATGATGGGGCAGAGTGTACCCTCAGCAAGTTTGCAGCTGACACCAAACTGGGATTAGTGGTGCATATGCCAGAGGGTCATGCTGCCATCCAGAGAGACCTTGTAAGGCTGGAGAAATGAGCTAACAGGAACCTCCTGAAGTTCAACAAGGAGAAGTGCAAAGTCCTGCACTTGGGGAGGAACAACCCTAGGCTGGGACCAACCAGCTGGAAAGCAGCTTGGCAGAAAAGGCCCTGGGGGCCCTTGTGGGCACCAAGTTCACCATGAGCCAGCAATGTGCCCCTGAGGCAGCGAAGGCCAGTGGTATCCTAGTCTGCATTAGGCAAAGTATTGCCAGCAGGTCAAGGGATGTGATCCTTCTCCTCTACTCAGCACTGGTGAGGCCACATCTGGAGTACTATGTCCAGTGCTGGGTTTCCCAGTACAAGAGAGACCTGGACATACTGGAGAGAGTCCAGTGAGAGCCACAGAGATGGTGAAGGGACTGGACTATCTCTCATGAGGAAAGGCTGAGAGAGCTGGGACTGTTCAGCCTGGAGAAAAGAAGGCTTAGGGGGAGCCTTATCAGTGCATATAAATACCTGAAGATGCTTTTGTTTTAAGTCTTTCTCAAGTGAACGTGCAGCAGGGGGGCCAGGCTGCAGAGAGCAGGGCTGGAGGTTGGAAACCACTGGGAGCAGCATGACTGGGTGCTGTACCTGGAGAAGTTGGGGCTGCAGTTGCAGTAGGCTGAGCTCTGCCCAAGCTGTCTCTTGGGCAAAGTGGGAGCCAGGATAGCATGAAGAGCAGCTCTTTGCCATCTTTGCCAGACTGGATTCTATCTCATAAACTCTCTGCAAAGTGAGACCTGGTGCTGGTCTTGTTGTTGTTTGCAGACCTGCCCGTTCTCTGCTTCTCAGATGCCATTGCCTGCTCTCCCTCCTCTGTCTTCCCACGCAGATCAGTGACGCAGAAATGACAGGACCTAGGCAGCAGAGAATGGCTGTCAGGAAGGCTGTTGGGCGGACTTTTTGCTTTTCTGCCTTGCAGCTTGGGGAGTAAGCATCCTACTTGTGGTGGGACTGCGAGCACAGTGATGCTTCTGCCAGCACACCATGTCCTGGGGCAAGGAGGAGAGTGGAGTCCAGCAGCCTGCCTGGGGCTTCTGATCCAGCTGCTGGATCAAAAAGGTTTGAGCAGACAAGCTGTGCCTGCCCCAGCCCTGCTGACCTCTGCTGTGACGCTGTGACCTGTTTTCCCAGATGCTCCTTTGGCCCAAGCCATGGGCCATGTTGTCTGTGTGCTGCCCCATGCCGCATTGCAGCCAAAGCTGCCCCTCTTCAGCCCAGGATACCAGGTGTGCTGCAGAGGCTACCAGACCAGCAAACCCACGCTGGCTTCTGCCTGTCTCACACTCTGCACCTTTGTCTGGCTTGGCAAAGGTTGCAAGATGGCTGGTTCGGAGGGGAGTAGGACAGGGAGCAGTGGAAGAGAAGAGGCCATGCCAAGAGGGCGGCTATGGTTGTCTTGGTACGTGAGGGCTGCCCTCCGCCTGCCACTGACCCTTCTGTGCCTCAGCTTGTGCAGTGTGGGCTTTCTGGGGCTGCTGGCAGCAGTAGCACTGTGGCTGCTGCTGTGGCTTTGCATCCCTCACTGTGGAGATCAGTCAGAGTCCTTGGAGGAGCCTTCAGAGTCACATCAGTGTCACTATCCTAGTAGCTGAGCCAGCTTGGTGCTGGGGTGGGGCGGGTGTACTCAAAGGAAAAAATACCCTGGGGACAACCTAGGAAACAGAGAAGCCACCATCAGCTAGAACTGTACAATGTTGCATGACCTTTTTTCTCCCTCGAGCAGTCTTGCTCAGAGGGAAGTGGAGGACCCTTGACGTTGAGATACTGCACTGAGATACTCAGCAGCATGTGTGCTGTGTGTCAGAAGCTGCATGCTGCATGCGCAGGTGTTTATGGCAGGGAAATGAGGCAGCTCTGCCAATACCTGTTCCTAAACCATTTCTAGTTCCACCTGGCTGCTTATGCAGTCAGCAGAGAGGAGGCAACCATGCTTCCTGCCTGTGGATGCGGGGATATTTCCCTCCCCTCCCCCTGCAATCAGATCCTTGCAGAGCAAAGCTTGCAGAAAGCCAAGCATCACTTGCACTCCATCAGACGTGGGTGTCTATAAAAAGCCTCTCTGGGGTTGCGATTGGGTGGGTTGGCTGTGCCACGTGGTCTCTCGTAAGGCCTGTGTTGCTGAGCAAGTGGCATTCCACTTATTTTTGGCACTAATAGTCTTTAGTTAATACATAAATTCAGCTTAAATTCTGGATGGAAAATAAATCCCAAGTGGAGGCTCTGCTAATAAGACGACAGACGCTTCGGGGAGCCTGGGACGCCTGTCAGCGGAGCGGTCGTGGCTGCTGAGATCTGAGAGCAGCAACATGCGCTGGCACAAGGTCCTTAAAAGTTACCATGAGTTGTCTGACTAAATTACAGAAGCATTAGACAGATGGCTGAGGTGAGCTCTAACTTTAACTGCTGGAGCTGAAGTCATTACAGCAAATGCCCCAGCGAGATCCCCAGTCTCATGCTGGCATGGTGAGAAAAGGGAGTCAAAGCATCAGTTTACATCTAACTGCAAAACACCCTCCTCTCTGACAGTCTGACGAAAGGCAAGAGTGGTCCGAGGTCCTCTGTCCTGCTTCTTTCTTGCTAACCCACTGCCAGTCACCCCAGAATGCTTCCCCACATCCTGGTTCATCCCAGGGAACCTTCAGCCCAGATTTGGGTATGTTGAGGACTGCATCCAAGTTGCTATGTCCTTCCAGCAGTGTATGTGCCTGTGAGAGCCTGGCTGGGGAAACGCATCCATAGTGGCCAAGCCATGGAGAGTGTGAGACCTTGGAGCTTTCACCTTAGGCTTTGCTCCATGGGTTGGTGCTGTCACCTGAAGGAGGGTCTGGCTGAGAGAGCAGATCCCAGCAGCCTGTCAGAGGGTTTTGTGGCAGCATGCTCCCCAGCGCTGTGCCATGGGGCTCTGTGAGTGCAGCAGGATGGAAGGTCCCCAAGCCTGAATTCACCATGCATACAGTGGCTTTGAGGGTCGAGGCTGGAGCTGACTCATTTCCATGCCCCAGCAGGCAGGCTGCTCAGCAGCAGCACCGTTACCTTGTGGCTTGCTCACCCTACTGCTTTGCAGTGATGCCCACCACACATACACAGGGGTCTGCCTATGGCTCTGGCTCTGGAGCCCAGCAGTGGGACAAACCCCAGTGCATGTCCTTTGCATGACCATGCTGAAGCCATTTTGTGCCTATGTGCCAGACTGACAGGCCAAGAGGGATGTACTCATTCCCGTGTCCAACTACTTTCTGATTCCCTCCTCACTTTTATCCAGCTGCTGTGAGGTGAAATGCAAAATACATTGGATGCTTTTTGAGACACGGTCTGTACTTGTGAAGAAGCAGCTTTCTAGGGACCTCTCCAGGGGGGTGCTGCACTGGGAATGAAAGCCACTGGTAGTCTGCCAGCATGTCCCACTCCTGCCCTTCCCTGCCCCGTCCCTTCCCTCAGAGCTACGGGTGCAGGGTGCATGCCACTGAAAAGGGAAGGTGTCCTGGTGACTGGGCTACAAACCCTGTGGCTAAGGAATCGCTTGTACCCTTCTTGCTACCTCCTGACAGGGTCCTGAATTTCATGAATTTCAACTCTTTCCAGAGTTGAAAAGGGATTGGAGGTTAACCAGAGTTTAGAAGAATGCCAGTCTCTCCTGCTGGCCTGCCTCACCTTGTGCACAAGGTCAGCCCCTGCGCACTCAACGTGTTAACCCCTTGTCAGGCAGCAGGCAGAACTCTAAAGTCATTTAGGCCTCAGATCGATCTTTCTGGGGAGGTTCAGGTCTCTCAGTCTCAATCAGGACCAATGATACACCACTGGCCTCATGAAGTGGGGAGAGTCTGAGGTAATTTCTTTCCTCAAGTTCCTTGCTCTGGATTTCCACTGGACCCTGCTTCTTTCCTCTGCAGTTTCCATCCAAAAGAGTGACAAGGAAAGGCTCAATTGTTTTGTTTTTGTGGGCAATGGTTTGCAATCGCATTGTTTTCCCATGTTCTTGGTGCGGGGGCGGGGGGGGGGGCTTATTCTGGAGCCCATTGGGGCTGTATTTGCTGCAGTAGGGAAAGCCCTGGCTAGTGTTACCAATGGGTATCCCTGATTCACAACACAAGGTGGTAAAGTGCCATGGGCAAGATCTAACAGCCTTGAGGCTTTATGGGGGAGCTGCAGGTAGATGCAGCTATTCCTTTCCTTTCCGATCCCCCACATCTATGTTCCCATTGGGACCTGCCTTGGGGATGCATCATGCTGCAGTGGAAGCTGCAGCGTAAGATGATGCAGGGGCAGCCCTGGGATGCTCCTCTCTTGGAGCAGGGGCCTTGGGGAAGTAAGTGTGTGTATGCCCGTGTGTTTGTGCCAGAGGCTTCCTCTGGAGACAGAAATGATCGGTGCTAGAGACTGGGCGGGGGGCGGGGGGGGGGGAGAAATCCCAGCATCTTCCTACCCCGTAGCCAGCAAATAACCTCTTGGGATTGGTCGTTGCTAAGCACAGGGCTGGCCAATGAGCGAAGAGTGGTCCAGGCATGGGCTGGGACATCCTGGCTGGGACTTGCAGTCGGGTTCGTGCCTGTGTCCGGAGCGGACACGCCGCGGCAAGGGACAGCGATACACAGGAGCGAGTGTTTTGCGTGCAGTGGTGAGTCCCGGCTGCCTGAGGCAGAGCTGCACAGATTTGGCTCAGCCAGACCAGGGGCTGCGTCTCTCAGCTTCTTGCTCCCCCAACCACTCAGTTCCCTGCTGCCCTTCTGGTACTTGAGGTGTCCCTGCCCACTACCCCCTGTACCTCGAGCCCTTGCTCTGCCCGCTGCCTGTGTTCCCCGGGGAAGATGTGTGTCCTCTCTGCCTCTGTTCTCACCTCACCCCCACAGGCGGGGGTGAGGTGGGAGCGAGTTGGTTCTCAACGGGAAAAGCCCGGCGACAACTGTCTCAATAAAATAGTTCTAATAAGATAGAATAAGGACTATATATAGTGAGTAAATCTTATGTCCCTTTAGATGCTGGGCACCCTGCGTTTGTGCAGTGTCAGGCAGACCCTGGAGAGATTTCTCCCACGGCTCAGAGCAGATCCCATCGACGGAGAGCAGCTCTCCCTTTTTGTCCTTCGAGCCATTACATAATTTTCTTACAGGAAAACAACTCTACTCCTAAAGGGTGTTCTCACAAGAACTCCTTGCTGCACAGATAGGTAAAGGCAAGGCCGCGCAGGGGGGATAATGGCCGGTACCGAGCGGGAGCTGCCCGTGGGCTCCTCCGTTGCCATGAGCTGGCCGAGTCTGTCCTGTGGCCCAGGGATTTGTGCGGCACAGCGCAGCCTGAGAGCACTCTGTGTGTCCGGCACAGCCCAGCATGTCACGGGCATGGGTGTACTCGGGTTATAGATGCATCGCTAACTCCTCGGTGTACAGCGGTCTCCTGGTCAGGATCAAGACGCTCCTGCTGCTGAAGCACTCCTGCGATGTGGGGTGCCTTCCTCCAAATATCCCTGGTCACCCTGTTGGTGCAGCTGGGTGCTCCAGGCTTCAGCCCAGTGTGATGCTGTGCTTGCCCGTCAACAAACCTGAGTCTCCCCACATAACTCGGGCTCATCCTGGCCTCAGCCTCAGCCTCAGCATGCGCTCTGCTCCCAGCATAGCCACTGAGGTCCCAAACCTTCCTGCACTAGTGAGTGAGAAAGGGAGCTAGTCTGGCATCTTATCTGTTCTCATGAAATTGATTGTGCTACCGCCAAAACTCGGGCTGTGTCCCAGAGTCACGGGACTGCAAGGTATGACTGCAAGTATCACTATACATTTAAGGCTGTTCTTTGGTGCTGTTCCCCTGCCAGTGGAGAAGGTGTGCTCCCGTGGTGCTGCCAGAGATAGTGAGGGAGGAGGCTACAGCAGCAGTCTGGAGGAGGGAGCGATTTGAAGATGGACGAAGGGTTTGGGGTTTATTGTGTAAGGAAATGGTTACTTCTGAATGGTTAGAGCATAGGGGGCTGGAGCTATCTCTCATCGCCTCCATATAAACAGTATCAGGTCTCCTTGGTGGAGCAGTCTCTCCTGCTGCTTGCTCCTTTCCCCCAGAAGAAGGGATGAGCCCCCAGATCTGTGTGCAGATGCTGCATTGCAGGCTGCAGCCAGCACATGAAAGCCCCAAGACTGTTGGGTTGCTTTCAGCCTACTAGGCGAGACACGGCAGGGGACTGGGAACAGGTGGGTGCTGGCGTGTGGGTCTGGAAGAAGTCAAGAGAAGTAATTTTGGCTGCCAAAGCAGGGGATCATAGTGGCTGGGATGGGGTGGGAGATGAGCAAGGGGACAGGAAAAGGGCTGATAGGGTTGAGAGAGAGCAGAAGAGCCTGGTGCCGTGGCAGCTTCTGTGGTGGCTCCACTCCCAGCTTGTGACGGGTTCGGATTAGCCATGAAATCAGGGCAGGGATGCGGGGATGCAGAGATAGGCCTGTCCACAGGCAGGGCCAGTCCTGCTCTGCCTTCACTCTGCCTGGGGTCCCCACTCCATGGGGCTGTGCTAATCCCTGCTGGGTAAAGCAGGGAGGGAGCTGTGCTTTGATGGAGACAAGGAACGGTTTAGAGGGAATTAGAAGGGATTTGTGATGGTGGAGGAAATCACAGTAAGCGTGGCTGGCTTGGCCCAGGTCAGGAGCACTGGGCTGCATAGAGAGGGTTGCCACCTGAGCAGGCAACTAAGGAGTTGCTACATGGTGATGGGGCTGCTCACAAGGGTTTCTCTTGAAGCCCTAGTTCCCAGAGTTGTGGGACTGCACGCAAATCTTGGTTTCCTTGGAGAAGTTCTATAGTGACTGAGAATACGAATGAGCAAAGCTCATCCCACCAGGAGATGAGTGAAAATGTCCCAGCATTTATTTAGTATCTTTTCTGTGTGCTTGAAATCCACCCCCCCAGCTTGAGGGTGTCCAGCTCTCAGTTCTGCACTATTTTGGTTTAGCAACAAGGACAACTCCCCAAATCTCTCTGTTTGCAGATCTCACCCAAGGTTTCTCCCAGTTACAGCTTGCTTCCAGTTGTTAGACCATGGTATGATTGCTTTGGGTACCAGTGTCCACCATCGGTAGCTCAGAGTCTGTTGTCCCAAGGCTTTGTTGTGCAGCATCGTCTCTCCTGGCTGGCCGGCTGGCTCCTCAGTGCTGGCTGAATGTGATGAGGCAGCATGCAAGATGAAGAGGCTGCATGCCACCATGCTGGGAACCTCTAGGGTCTCACAGATATCATCTGTTCCTCTTGACTTGCCTGGACAGGAGGCCAAGGTTGATAGACAGAGTTGGTGCTGATCCCGACTGCTCTGGTTGCTAATTGTTATGGAAAATGTCCTGCTGGCCTGGGCAGGTCCTTGGCTGTCATCGCCAGCTGTGTCTCTGCACCAGCAGCTGGGGCAAGTTGTTGGAGCAGTTTCGCTTCACAGCTCCAAGGATGCCAGGACGTGGCAGTGTCTGGCAAAACACAGGCAGGCTTCTCTGAAGGAGCCAAGGACCTGGCGGGTGGGTGGGAGGCTGACGGCTTCGCCAGCTGCCCTCAGCCTGCTGCAAAGAGACCACTTTCATCTTCCAAGGTAACGAACACCCAGCCTGTCAGCGAGATGTTTCTGAGCTCCCTGTGGTGTCTGGCAGGACTCGCCCACTCAGAAATCAGAGGGCTTGTTGGTCTTGGCAGGCAGGGATTTGGGATGCAGCTGGACTGTACTTGGGGCTTGCACCCCCGTTGTGTAATGCAGAGGCAGAAGCTGTGGGGTGGGTGTCCCATGTCCCAGCTGCTGAGCAGTGGTGCACTGGCGTGGTTTCCCTCATGCACAATAAGGGATGGAGTGGGGAAGGCTAGAAACCTGCGGTCAGGTGGAAAACCTCTCATTGCTGCTGTCCCCAGGGGGGTCTGCAGTGAAAGCTCTGGCAAGGTGCTTGCCAGAGCTCTGCCTGGAGGTGGCCCTGCGGTCTGCTCTTAGCACTGGGAATGTCTCTGCTCTGCTTCCTGCCGCTTTTCAGGCAGCATCCTTGGGAGGAGATTGCAAGACAGGAGGGAAGAGGACAGGGGCAGCACATGTGAGACAGCATCAGAGAGAGGGGTGTAGGAGAGCTGGTGGAGACGTGGTGGTGGGAAGACATGTGAACCCTTTGATTATTTCGTTTATGATAACGATTTCCCCGGATCCCCCAGAAGGGTCAGCCAGACAGTCTGTCTTGGAGTGCCTCACCTCAAGGTCATGGAGCAAAGGCTCCTTTGGAGGAAGGGCTGAAGCCAGTGCAGCCCTAATGAGCTTCTGGGCATCTTTGGCCAAGCCCAGTGCAAAGGGGCCTTTGCTTCCCCATGCAGGCTCCAATGAAGACTTGTGTCCAGCACAGACAGCATCTGACAAAGCTCCAAGGTAACAGAGCAATTCATCAGTGGCCTTGTCAGATGCTGGGGCCTCATTCCACTGAGTAAGGATTTTAGGCTGTGACATGCATTCATATACCCATTTAACTGCCAGCTCTAGCTGGCTGTTGTTTTCCTGCTGTTGGAGGATAGGGTGAGGGATGGACTGACCTGCATTTTATTGGATCTACTTAATTTTTAATGCTTTATTTGCTGGAGATAAAACAAACTGAGGCAGGATTTGGGCTGCTCAGATAGGCAGTTTTTTCTCTTACACACTAGCTCTGTTGTGTGTCTGTAGCACATATGGTTTGCAGTACTGTGGGATGATGGGGAAAACTTGGCCCTCCTGTCCCACTGGCTGCTGGACATCTCTTGCCATGGCTCATCTCAGAATGCCTCGACTGCATTCCTATGAGATTGTTTTCTGGCACAGAGACCAACATGCAGCCTGTGTCCATGCTATTGAATACAACCACTGAAAAAGAGTTACCTATAGAGAAGGGTTCTTAGTCATGCCAGCTCTTGAACTGTGACCAGGGGTTGTTTCATCCGAGATAAAACAGTGTCAAGGAGTCTGCAACAGCATGAGAGAGCAGATGCTCACATTATCTTCGTGCAGCTTAATATACTGGTATAGCTATATCTTAGTGTCTGGTTTTCAAGAGATCACAGCTAATAGCGGCAGCAAGACTCCCGTGGTGCCCAGTGATACAAATACTGAGCCTTAGGACTTGGATGAACATTTCTTTAGTGGTCACCCTTTGCTGTCCTGTGCTGCTTGTAAACCAGCAAAACCCCTAAACCCCAAAGGTATTCTTCTGGGTAGGCAGGGGCAGCCCATAGTGGGATGGCTGTTTCAGAATGAGCATTTATCAAACTGTGCCCTTCTAATCCCATCGTAGGAGATGATGGGTGCCGGGAAGGAGCAACAGCCTCTCCCAGCACAAGACTACTGGGCTTCCTGGGAGAGGTGTGGGAAGGCTGCGGAAAGCTCAGACTAGGTCTGCTTTCTGCCCTTCATGGCCCAGGGCTGCCGGAGGAGAGGAAACCGTGGCAGGTCAAGGTGCATGGAAGGGTTTTCATGAGATGGCTTCTCCATGGTGAGGGCCTTCAGAGTCCTTCCCTTCTGGAGGGTCTGGAGGAGGGAGAGCATTCCTGGGAGGGACCAAGCTCTGCCAACAGGCTCTGCAGAAGGAGTGGTTTGCTGTGGCCAAGACTGAGCAGGAGCCTAAAGCTGACTTTGGTGGTGCTACAAACTGCCCCCGGGCAGGAGCTGGTTCTCCATTGCATTCAGCATGCTCTTTGGAGCTCACAACTGGAACATGCTGTCCTAGAAAACTGCATGCGTTAGTCCCAAAGTCTCCAAGGCCCTCGCTCCCATGTAGTGACATCCAGTTGCAGGAAAGTGGGACAGGAGAGACCTGGTGACAGCTCTGACGTGGTGCCAGCATGGCTGGGAGGAAATGACGAGGTCTGCCAGCTCCCATACAATTGCTGGTCTGAGCCTGATGTGGCTTTTCCCCATGGGCTTAGAAAAATATGGAGGGGAAACCAAGGTAAAGAGGATGAAGGTTGGTATCTCGAGCTGGGCCAAATACCTTTTTTTTCTATGCCTAAATTTTTTTCAGATCCTAATTAAGGACCAATTAAGTGATTAGCATCACCTGTGTCTTAATTAAAGTTAATAGGCAGCACCTGGGCCATAATGGTCTTCTGAAATTATCCATATCAGCTCTAAAGTGCTTGGGGTGAAGCTTGTTCTTGCCACAGTGTTGTGGGGAAATCTGCCTGAGATGAGATGCTCAGTTGTAACACAGCTACCACTTTGTGTTGAAAGGGACTCTCAGTTGAAAATCATACCTGGAAATAATAATGCGTTCCCTTGCGTTTGTTTCTAATCAGACAGCTGATGGGGTGAAGTCAGGGGACATTCAGAAATCAAGTGCACTTGTCCTTGTTTTTATTCCACCTCATGGTACTCCCTCATCTCCCCAGTTTGGAGAAGGTGAGAGAAGCTGTCAGTTTTGGTGCTGCCCCATTAGTTTCCTGCTGGCTCCTGTGTAGCCAGCTCTCACTGTCGGAGCTGTCTCGCTCCTGCAGAGCCTGGCCGGGCATGGCAGTGTAGGATCTCTTGAGGGCCCAGTTGCACCTAGGAAGCTGGTCTGGGATGCAGGAGCAGCCTCGGTACAAGCCTGGGGCCTCCTACATGTCCTATTCTTACTCTTTCTGCAAGCTGAAACAACGAGGGTACATTTTAGTTGTGGTAAAAATATACATCCCTAACTCCTTTGATTATTAAAGGATTGTTTAAGTTTTACAAATGCATGGGAAATAGAAGCAGCCCTTCTGCAATTTGGATGGTGTATTTGTGCACAGTACTGTTCTTTCCATCACTTTTAGCCCAACTCTACTTTGGCAGAGATGACACCAAGAAACCAATGGGTTTTTTAGGTTTGCCACAGGAAATGGCTGGACACACAGCTGTCTGCTTTGTGGTCATTCCTGTGTAGACACTCATGTGCAGACCCCATAAATATATATATTTTAATAATCATAAGCAATGTCTTCAGGAAAAGCTGCTGATATTTTCCCTTCTAAAACTATGTCTTTTGCTCCTTGTGTGATTCCAGCGAATTTCCCATGGGATTGTTTTCCAGGGGTGGGGAAGCCAATGACGGGCAGCTATCACTGTGCAGCATTGTCAAGAACTTGCTGCAACTTCCAGTTGGTTTCTTGTGCACCTGCCATACAAAGTGGTCTTTGTCTTGATTTCCAGGCTGCAGAGATATCCCATGCAGGAATGCTAATGAGTGGCTCGATAAGACAGTGCTCAAGTAAGTTGTAACAGCAGTGGGTCTGGACACAGGCCTGGAGGTTTGCAAGGGCTCTGCCATAGCAGACCGGTTCTGTAGCCCTCCTGATCCCCACTTTCACCCAGATGCATGGAGGCTCCTTATGTTTTAAGCTGCTACGAGATGAGGAACCCTGTTAAAAGCTAGCTGTATCCTCTTACTTGAACATCAGCGCTGGGAATTGCAAGAGATCATGGAGGATTCAGAATGACCAACTGAGAGAAGCGATAAGCTGTGCCCTGGGATGGGAACATGCAGGGACAGAGGGCTGGTCAGCACAGTCAGGAATTGCCTGGGTGGCAGGCGGCTGGACGCGGCAGCCTTCCCTGCCCTTTGCCTGCCTGGAGTTGCCAGACATGGAGCAGATGGTTTCATCCACACCCAGACAAGGCTCTGTCTACGGGGCTGACATGGGAGGCAGAAGAGATGTGTGAACAGCTACACATTCCCTCTGTCATTGCCTGCTTTCCCACCACTGTGCTGTGGCCAGTTAAGACTTCCGAGGAATAAAGAAAGGGGTCAACATGTGGCATGGCTGAGCACAAGGACCCCCTTGGTCCTAGTCCAGGTCTGTGGAGGCCAAGTGCCGGCAGAGGAAGAAGAGGACTCAGCTGTTATGTATAATGGGGACTCTTTTTGCAGGGGTTGCCAGTTACACACTGACCGTGGTGTTCGCCAGCTCCCGAGGGAGGAAGCAATCTGTGTCATCTCACAGCAGGCTTCCTTAAATCTCAGCCTGATTAAGCGGTGGCAATATGGGCTGCCCGATATGAAAGAGCCGTCCCCCAAAAGGGCCAATTGTTAGTGCAGAAATAGCCTGTTTCACTGTTTGCGTTGCCCTTCAGTCAGAGGCTGGTAGCACATGAAATCATCAGATTCTGACTCCAATTGAGTAGGAATCTGGAGATGAATAGTGTCCATCAGCTACCGATGTTGGTTTGGGTACAGACACTGTTGGCCATACACCTGGGAAAGCTGCATTTGAACACTCTGGGTTTTTTTTTCAACCTCAAGATGTCGGAGGGATTTTGGGAATATCCACTCAGCTTTTGACCTCTTGTCTGTCCTTGAAAAAGCAGTATTTGTGCTTTCCATGGTGAGGCTGTGGGCTAAAATACTCATGGAGTGCACAGAGAGATGCTGAGGCTTGCAAGGTGGCATTGCTATAGAAAGAGGAGGTGGTGTGGCAGGTCCTTGGAACAGTTTCTCCTGGATTTATGTGCTAGATTTTAGACAGATTTGTGAATGTGGCCAGTGGTTTTCCATCAGCACATTTGCTGAGAGCTGTATCGGAGTAGGTCTGGAAAAGGAGTTTGATACTCAGAGATCCGATGAAAAATTGCTGTGTGTAGTTACGTCAGAGTTATTTATTCATTGCATAGAGATAAAAGCTTTTTTTGATAAAGCACAGTCATCTTAGCTTGTGGCGGTTGTTTTTCTTAGTTTCTTGTGTATTTTAGGGATCTAATTAATTATACGGAGCAACTGATGCTCAGAAAAAATACAGTTCAAACTGAGCTGCAGTTTTCTTCATGTTTCTTTGCCTTCATACCCAGAAAAAGCAGTGAGCTGGAGCCTACCTTGGTAGCAGGCCCTCAGTATTCAACAGGCAAGAATAAAGTATTGTCAACTGTAAGTTGTCTGAGGTAGTGTGTTTGTGCTCATATACAGGCAAACATTGGTGCTTCTCTGATTTGTGGAGCAGAGAGATATCGAGTTAGTGTAAAGGCCAGCATTTATCCTTTTTGGCTGATTGTCACTATGTAGAAGACATAAATTAAGAGTTGTCTGCTGGGATCCCCCGGAGACGTGATGAGTTTGCAGCATGTTCTTTGGAGGACGTCAGCCTCAGGTTTTGCTACTCAGCTGCTCATCTGGGGTGGTCTACTCTTTGTCTGCAGGTTTCCAGTACTGCAGAGGGAAAGGTGGGACAGGCTGGCACACTGCTTGTTTCAGCATGCCGGTTAGAAGTAACATTAGACTTGGAGATATTTATATGCAACTTCTCTTTGAAAAGCTTTCAAGGAGGCCTTGCCATCCTTTACAGATGAGATATGTAGGGATTGTTCACTCCCTGTTGAAAGGCAGGAGTCAGAATGCATCGTAACCTCTTGAGCAGCGCTGTTAGACATCACAGGGCCACTACAATCTCTAGCTTAGGAGGTGGGCTGAGTGGTGTGCAGGCAGCTGGGAAGGCACTGTCAGGGGTGGGATCACTCTATACTCACCTCATTTCTTGTCGTCTTTACCAAGCTGCCTGCTGCTGCTGGGAAAGAGCAATAGTCTTGGGAGACTGTTGCTCTGACCCGGTACAACTTGTACCATGGGCCAGGTACAGATGCCTGAATTTCCTCGAGTGGTGGGAACAGAGCTTCAGCATCTACTACCAAGGGAGTTTCTTCTGTGAGCAGACCCTGACTCCCATGCCACATGACGAAGAGTGGCTTAAGTCCACAGTGCTTGAAGATGGCTACTTCCACACTGTGTAATCTTTGGCCCAGGTCTCTTCTGGGTCCCTTGTAGTACTCACTGGCTCTGAGACACCATCAGTAATTGCTGGGGTTTCAGCAGTCCCAGATTCCTGTGATCTCAAAGAGGTATGGCAGCCCAAGCATGATCCATCATGTGCCGTGATCCATCAGCTAGGAGAGGCCAAACTGATCTCCTCCAGACTACGGCCCACATGCAAAAAGCTGTACCTGCAGTGTGGATGGACAATGAGAGACTGGGATCTGGGAGCAAGACAGGGAGAAATTCTGTTGGGCAGTGCAGGCATACCCCGAGGGAGCTTAGCCATGCCTCAGTACCCTCCAAAGATGTTTGTTTGAGCCTTCCTTCCTGTCGATCCTAGCTATTCCTCTTGCCTCCCTGAGGAGCATTGCCCTGGACTGCTTGGGCAAGTAGGTCTGAGGAGACTTCAGTTTCCTTGGAGGGGTCTAGTCTGAGACCCAAAACTTATTTTGGTACAGGGTCTAGTTAAAGCCACTGTCTCGCAGCAGGGAAGCTCCTTCTCCTCTCGAGTTATGTTGGGCTTACCTGTTTCATTCTCCAAGACCTAAAAAGGCTCTCTAGAGCCAGATGGCAGATGTTAACACCTTTCTTGGGATTTAGACGATGATGTGTCATGCTGAGGGACCCTTTCCTATGCAGATGCCAGCTGCCATATTCAAGCGTGGTGTGGTCAGCCCTCTGGGTTTTTTGCTGAGGGAAGCGGAGCTTGCCTGAGTGTACAGCACTGAAGGCCACTCTGGCCTCACACTGTCTTTCTCATCATTCTCTCTGCCTTGGGGACAGGCCATGCACCAGCAGGGACTTGATTGCTGTGATCATTTGGGCTGTTCAGAATCTGATGGGTCTGACTATCCCTGGGCTTTTCTAGGATCCAGTAATCCCACCCCAAAACACCCCTTTCTCCAGTCTTCTCCCCTGTCCTAGTAACAGTGTTAGCCCTGCTATGTTCATGTCTCTCCCCGTGTCCTCCTTCCTTCCCCACAACATACTGACCATCCTCACCTGCGCCGAGCCTCACTCCCCTCACTGCCTGCCCAAATCTCTCTGCAGCTCATCACCACCAGCGTGTCCTGACAGGTTGGCAAAATTTGCAAAATGAAAACCTCTTCTACCACATTTTTCAGTTTTGCCACCAAATTTTGACAGAGCCAAGACCCTGGAGCTGCTTCTGCTGCCCTGCGTGTGCTTGGTGACCTGGAGGGGACCTAGCCAAGTCTCTCCTTAGCAGTTCCCAAGCTATTCTTTCTCTCATGTAAGTGCTCTTAAAATAATGATCTGGTCCTAAGCTGCTGGAGGGGTTCAGCTTTGAGACTGATGTTTGCCCCCACCTCTTTCCTTTCTTTCAGACTGTGCTGCTCTGGGAGGAGAGGGCAGCTCTTGGAGGACACTAGTCATGAGGAAGCCTATTGGACCACCACAGCTCACTTTACTCCGATCCCAAGTTCTGCTGGGTTTAAAATAGGCGGTAGGCTGGCAGCTGGGACGTGTGAGATCAGAGGAGGTGAGTTCATGGGAAGAGGACAGCCTTCAGTTCAAGTGCTTGGGGACCAGCTGGTGTTTCATTGGGATCCTGCAGGGCTTTTGCTGTAGGTGAGAAGGGGCTGTCCTAGGGAGCAGGGGCTAAGGAGGGTGTGATCTCATGGGGATATCATTTGCTGTTGGGACATACCTGAGCTGCTCATCTGGTGCCTTGGCTTTGTACTGAGTTCATGTTTGGAGAGATGTGCCCAACCTGTTAGCTTGCCTAGGCCCTGGATGGTACCAATAGCCTTCTTAATGACAGGACTTTTTGTTAGCTCCTCCCTCCTGTTGCCTTGAACTCTGTGGCCATCTCTTTTTGAATGTGTTTCCTCTCTCCCAATTTCTAGACTTGTCTCATGTATTACTGCAGAAGTGTTTGGGATCCAGCCTAGCTGAGATCATCACCATGATGGGCTGATTTTCTAGCCTCACACTTTGCCTTGATTTCAGGGTAGATCATGAGGTTAATAGAACATCTTGCAGCTGATTTAATTTTTGCAGGGATTTGAGTTCCCTGGAAAAACTCTGTGGAGAGATGCTCAGCTTAATCATGATTAAGGCCAACAAAAATCTGGTAGCTGACCCTCTGAGCAAAGAGGGGCTGTGTTTGATCAGTAGGTGAACCTGGGGCATCTACTGGAAACTGATAGTTTTTGGGGGCCATACTTGGTCTGTTTTCACTGTCTGGGCTGTACTACACTGGGCAGACCTGCTGGGTGACACGCTGGTCGGTATTCATGAGGGTGCCTTTATCTGGAGAAGGCTCCATCTGTTCCACAAGGTGTCATGGTTTTCTCTTTAATATCCTAGGGATTGTTGTCAGGCTGAGGACGTGTGAGGAAGGAAGAGACTGAGGATGCAGATGGAATGAAAGAAAATGCCAAGTGATTAAACGGCTGTAGATGAGTGGAGATATGGCTTAAGAGATTGACGGTCGCCTGCTGGCTGGAGAGATGGAAGGAAAGATTGCATTCACGTGCACCAGGATTGCAAATCCAGTCACACCACCCCCCATGTTAAATTGCATTTGTTACTTGTTTTTAGCCTTCTCATGTGTAAACTTTCACACAGCTCTGTACTGCACCTTTTTGGCCCCATCTGCTGTTTCCATCTTCTAGAACCTCTGGTCTGGTCTGGGGGGAGAAAGCCTATAAAATAAAACTTGTGCAGTCAAACAAGCTGTTTGCTGTGCCAGTGTTTTCTTTGGCTGATGTGTCTGCGATGCGTTCTTGTATATGCATGACTGTGTGTCAGAGTTAATGTGCATGGGTGAGGGATAATTCTCAGGTAGCCGTGCAGGTAAAAAAATGCATCAAGAATCAGTGTGTAATACTTTTGGGGGGCTTTCTTGAAACATCCTCTTACGAGAGTGGCTCTAATGCTTTCTGGACACTGCAGCTCATGGGCAGAAGCTATGGATCTCCAGCCAGGTCTCTCTGCGCTCACCCTGTGCAGGACGGAAACCCAGTGACTCGACAGGACTGTACTTGATGTGATTAACAAACTGCACCTGGAGTGAATTCCTCCCTCCCTCCCGTGGTGGTGCTTTACACAATCTCTAGGGCCCAGGAGGAGCACGTGTGGGAGGAGAGCTGGCAGGACACACTGCCCTGCTGCGGGGCCGTGCGTGGGATTGGGGTGGCTGCTGGAGCCAGGCAGGGCTCCAGGGTGGTGGGAGAGGTTGGCCTGGCTGGGGAAGGTCTGCTGTGCCCAGCAGCACCCAGGTCTCGGGGATGGGTGGCCCCTGAGGGTTTCCTGTCCCCCACTAGGTGGCACTGGGAGCCCTGCTATGGTGTCCCGGTCCCCCCCAGCCACGCAGCCTGGCCTGCCCCCGCACCCCTCCCGTGGCAGGACAGTGGTACCCACGGCCCCCCTGGATGGGGAGCAAGGCACAGAGGGGCCTGTGAATTGCACACCAGCCCTTTTCCACTGGGAGCTGGCGTGTCATTTGGGAGTTGGTGTCATCTGGGAACTAGCGCTTCACACGTGTTATGCCAGAAGGCTGCGCCTCACCCACTGGCCCGGCCATGCTAGAAGTCATTGCGTTGCACGTGTCTCACTGGGAATCGGTGCGCTGTGCGTGTCCTGGTGGGGGTCAGTGCGTTGCACGCGTCCTGCTGAGAGTCAGTGCGCTGCGCGTCTCACTGGGAGCTGGTGCGTCATGTATGTCGCACTGGGAGTCGCTGCACTGCGCGTCTCCTGCTAGGAGTTAGTGCATCACACGTGTCCTGCTGGGAGCTGGTGTGTCACTGGCAGGCCTTGCCCTCCCGGGGGTTGGTGCATTACATGTGTCCTGATGGGAGTCGGTGCAGCACGCACACTCTGGTGAGAGTCCGTGTGTCACACAGGGGCTTTGCCTTGGTGGGATTCAGTGTGTTTTGCACGTATTCTGCCGTTTGCTGGTATCTTGCACTCTGGCTCTGCCCTACTAGGAGCTCTTTTGTGGCCTGTGTCCTGCTGGGAGTTGGTGTGTCAGGTGGATCCCACTGAGAGTCTTGGCACTGCACACATCCTGCTGGGAATCAGTCAGTCCCTTGTGTCTTACTGGGAGCTGGTGCATCTTATGGGACTCAGCTCAGCCCCACTGGGAGTCAGTGTACCACACGTGTCCTGCTGGGGGTCAGTTCATCACATGCATCCTGCTGGCAGTCAGGGCATCAGCTGGGAGCTGGTGCATCGCAGTTAGCCCTGGCTGGCTGGGAGTCAGTATGTCTCATATGTCCTGCTGGGAGCTAATGGATCCCACGTGTCCCTCTAGAAGTGTGTATGTCGCCCTCCAGCCCTGCCCTGCTAGGAGCCAGTGCAGTGTGTGCTGACCATTCCTCATGACAAGTCAGTGAGTCTCACACGTCTGGCTGGGAGCTGGTGCCTCACGGGTGTGCTAGGACTCTGTTTTGCTCTCCTGCCCTGCCTCGCTAGGAGTCAGTCAGCATGTCACATGCTGGTCCTGTCACTACAGCAGCCAGCACCCTGCACACAGTGTCCCCTCCTCTCTCTGCCGGTCTGTTGCACAGCAGCCCATTCCCCCGGTTCCGTCTCCTCTCACCCAGTGCAGCAGATGTGATCTCCTCCTCCCATGATGAGGATCAAGGACACCCGGCCACAGCTTTCTCTGCTGAAGACCTCCTGTCTGCAGTGGACACAGGGATGCCGCGGCGCTGTGATTATTTTAATTGATTTATTTTTAAATGTCTGCAGTGACAGAGGTCTCTCCATGCCTGTCTCGGTGCCGGTGTTGCTGTGTGTCTGTCTCTCTCCTGTCCCCTGGGACCTGCCCTGACAGCCTTGCATCCCACGGTGGCTGGAGCTTCCCCAGCCTTCGGGGATCCTCTGCCTGCACTGCTGGGCCCGGCGCCCTGCCCTGAGGAAGCTGTGGTGGCGGCTGAGGGAATGGCTGTCGGCGGCACAGCTGGGCAAAAAGCTGCCGGTCTCTGCCTTGTTGCTTCAGAGGGGGTGTATGCAGCAAAGCAGGGGTCCTGGCCATGGAGTAAGGAGGGATGGCCTCAGTGGGAGAGACCCTTCCCACCCAGGGCTGCTTTTGGTGCCAAGTGGGGTTTTGTGGCGGCTGCTACCTCCCCAGGGATGCACTGGGTTCCAACACAAGGCATGTAGACGTCCTGCCCTTCTCCTACAGCTCCCCAGACTCCATGGCCTTCTTTCAGGGCTGCAGAGCCTTCCCTCAGGCCCCATGGCTTCCCTCAGGGCTCTGGGGCCTTCCCACTGATTCCTGTTGCCAGCTCCCCATTGCTGTGGCCCGTGTCCCTCAGGAAACCCCCCCACCCCCACGCCTGCTCACTCCACACCTCTAAACCTTCCCTTCTCTGTGTCCAGGCCTGTGCTACTCTTGGTGCCTTTCTGATTATCCTGCCTTTCCCCCAGCACCCTGGCTGGTGGCTGTTTTTCTGGGAGATGTGGAAATAAGGTGGCCACCATGTGGGTGGCATTGCAGAGAGAGATGCTTGGGTGAAGGACGATGCCACAGGGACTGAGGGAGAGTTCAACCATTCTGTGGTTCTGGGGTTCTTTGGCATAAGGCAGATAACGTGAATTGAAGCAGCCAGCATTGCTGAGTTGGTGAGAGCTGGCAGCACTTAGGCGATGCTTCCCTCCTTCCCCCTTGCCCTGAGCAGCCATGGGGTGGGTAAGAAAGGGGCTCAAGCCCTGTCAGTATGGCTGTCCCCCTTCAGAGCAGCTTTCTTAGGCTCCCTGCAAACTCAGGAAGAGGTGTCAGTGCTTTGGGGCTATTCCTAGACTTTCTGGAACTGGAAGGAGAAAAAAAAAGAAAGGAGAAGAAACTCATTTTTATCCTGCTGGTGCTTGTCGTTTGACTGCAGTTGGGTGTGGCTGTGTGATGGGGCCGATGGGACAGAGGGGACAGTGGACTGTCCCAGGGGTCCTGGCAAGCCTCTCTGATAAAGTCCAAGCATGTGTCTATGCCATACAGGCACCTGCGGGGACTGAGGAGCCGGTCCTGGCACACGTCGTTATCCAGGGTTAGGCCATTGCATGCCGCTGATCGTGGGCTGGGGAATGCCGGCACCCTGCCTGCCTGCCTGCATCATGCCTTGCCAGCGAGTCGCTGTGTGACTGTCATCCCAGTGCCTGCATCTTCCTCCCCCTGAGTTGGTGCTGGCCTGGGCTCTGGTGTTAGTGGGAGCGGAGAGCACGTGTGTTACTGTTTCCCATGCAGGGGAAAGTTAGTCGCGTGCTTCAGGTTGGTGTTTGCAAGGACATGACCTAGAGCTGGTGAAAGGGACCGGCAAGATGTGCAGGCACTTATGTACATGCGTATGCACCAGCCAGCCCTGGAAGGGGCTGCCAGACTTTGCTTCTCCACACATGGCTGAGTTCCTGGGCCAGGGGAGTTTGGTACCTCCACAGGTTATTTGCTTGCAATGGGAGAGACAGGTAAACCAGGAAACTGGGTGTTGTGGTTTCACCCAGGTAAGCAGCTCAGCAGCACCAGCCACTCAATCACTCCCCACACAGTGGCATAGGGGAGAGAATCAGAAATGTAGAAGTGTGATATCTCATGGGTTGAGATAAAGACGGTGTAATAGGTAAAGCAAAAGCTGCGCGCACAAGCAAAGCAAAAGGGATTCATTCACTCCTTGCCATCAGCAGGCAGGTGTTTATCCATTGTCTGGGAAGCAGGGCTCCATCATGCATAACAGCAACTTGGGAAAACCTACGCTGTAGCTGTGAATGTCATCCCTTCCTTCTTCTTCCCCCAGTTTTTTATTGCTGAGCATGATGTCATATGGTCTGGAATATCTCTTTGGTCAGTTGGGGTCAGCTGTCCCAGCTGTGTCCCCTCCCAGCTTCTTGTGCGGCCCCAGCCTCCTTGCTGGTGGGGTGGGTGGTGTGAGGAGCAGAAAAGGCCTTGATGCTGCGTAAGTACTGTTCAGCAACAACTAAAACAGCCCTATGTTATCAAAACTGTTTTCATCACAAATCCAAAACATAGCACTATACAAGCTACTATGAAGAAAATTAACTCTATCCCAGCCAAAACCACTGGGAATTTCAAGAAATAAATGACCCCCCTCCTCTTCAGCTATCTGTGTTTCTTCTTGACTGGAAAACAAGTATCAATGACTTGTGCAGAGCTGTTATGCTGCCTCCATCAGGGTCTGCAGAAGTGAGGTTGTTGCAGTCTCTCGGTGTACATGTGTCATGGTTTAACCCCAGCCAGCAACCAAGCACCACGCAGCCGCTCGCTCTCTTCCCCCCCACCCAACAGGATGGGGGAGAGAATCGGGAAAAAAATTAAAACTTGTGGGTTGAAATAAAGACAGTTTAATAGGACAGAAAGGAAGATAATAATAATAATAATAGTAGAATTGGAATATACAAAACCAGTGATGCATGGTGCGATTGCTCACCACTCCCCAACTGATGCCCAGTTAGTTCCCAAGCAGCGATCTGCCCCCCACCAGGCCAACTCCCCCCAGTTTATATACTGGGCATGACGTCATATGGTATGGAATATTCCTTGGCCAGTTTGGGTCAGCTGCCCTGGCTGTGTCCCCTCCCAACTTCTTGTGCCCCTCCAGCCTTCTTGCTGGCTGGGCATGAGAAGCTGAAAAATCCTTGACTTGGTATAAACACTGCTTAGCAACAACTGAAAACATCAGTGTGTTATCAACATTCTTCTCATACTGAATCCAAACCACAACACTATACCAGCTACTAGGAAGAAAATTGACTCTATCCCGGCCAAAACCAGGACAACATGCTACTCTTGTTCAGCTGGAGCCCTGGATCTTCATCTGTGCTACCTGATGGTCTAGAATTAGTAGAAAGGCAATGGTTATCTTAACTTCAACCTCTCTTCATTTGTTTTCTTTGCCCGGCTGACTTTGCTTTTACCCATGAAGCTGTAATATCCATTTTTGTTTCTAGCTTACGGTGACTAGACCTGGGTTTCACAACCTTCTGTCCCTGGAATGAATGTGGGAGCTGGAATGCTCATTTGAGCTGTGGCTGTTCTCTGTTGCGTAGCTGCTTTTAATTCCCGAACTTGCATTTATTTGATCAGTGAGTGCCAATTGCAGAGAGCACACGTGATGACCCTGCTCAGGTGACCACAGCTGCCCAGTGCTTTTACCTTGAGGTCAATCTCAGCTCAGACTAGATTTTAACTGAGGACTGGTGAAGCTCTGCAGATCCTGTTAGCAGCCTCTTGAGCTTGGTAAGATCTGTGCTTGCAGAGCAGCAGCCTCGGAGAGAGCAACTAAGGTAGGTTTGGATATGCTAAACACATGAGAGAAAGACTACAGATGCCAGAGTGGGTCCTGTGTAAAAATGTTGCCTGTAGTGCCTAAAAACAACTATTGCAGTGGTGCTGCAGGTTGTGGCCAGACTGCTTAAATGTGCTCAGGTTGTCACTAGAGGGAGCAGCATGTGATTTTTCCTTAATCTTGAAAAAAATGACATGATGCAGAGACCCGGCTGGTGGAGCGGTTTGGCAGGAGGGATGTAGGAGAGGTGCTGGAGTCTCTTTGTCTTCATAAACACAGGTGTTTCTCTAGCTGCGAGGGAATCTCTTGTCCTGCTTAGCCAGCAAGGTCTGGGGGGAGTGGGAGGAGCTAAGCACATTAAAAAGGTCAGTTTGCTGAGCAAGAATCACTTTCTTGACTCTCCTTTTGGCTCTTGGAAGTGCAAAGTTTTGAAGGCGGACAGGGCCCTGCCTAATGCAGGCACTGTGTGCTCTGTGGGGGAGACGGCTGGAATGGGAGAGATGTTGCATTTAGCTGGTTTTGCCGCTACTGCGAATGAGCTGGGCTTGCTCTGTCTATAAGGGGCCTGGTTTAACACATGCAGCTGCTGGACATCTTCAAGAGCTCTCTGTTATCTGGATTCTGGTACCATTGCCACTTGCATGGCTCTACTGAGTAGTGCTAAGTTGCATCTCTGTGTCATGCTGTGCTGCAGTGGACACATTCAGAGGTACCCCTCCAGGCCTAGAATCTAAATACAAGATGAGGAGCAAGGGAATAGAGACAATGCAAGGAAACAAAGAGACCATAATGGTATCCTGCCTTGCCTTGAATTGGATAATTCCCCTATGACTAGTTGGTGGGCAGTGGATTACTCAGTGGGAGGAAAGGGGTCTGGAGTCAGTCCTGTGAACTTCGTTCCCTCATTTGTAAAATGATGTTGTGAACATCTGGCTCACACATGGAGCGTGACACTTGGCTCACAGAGGCATATAAATGTTTTCAGATCCTTGAATGGCTGTTGCTGAAATGCGAAGGATCATCATTAATGAAGTCTGCAATAACACTGACGGAGCATTTGTGTTTGCTGCAATTTGTAACTATGTTCTAACACTTGTTAACGAATGCTATTGTGGGTTGCAATGCGACCAAGGAACACTTGAGGATAAACATGACGAAGTGGTTGTTCCTGGTTTGTGCTACTATTTATCACTGCAGGTGTTGAAACATATCATGTTGTGCAGCAAGGCTTTAAATGGGTGAATAGGGTAAGAGGGGAGACTTAGCTACCGCTACTTCCTTTGTGGTTTTTCCATCTGTTCCACTTACATAGCAAACCCTGGCAAATGCTGCAATTGGCTGATATGAGAAGATCTGTTGTGATGGGGAGCTGAATATCCATATGACATCAGAAAAATCTAGCTGGTGGGCTGGAGGTTGGTTTTAGACAACATGGCTTGGAGTAACCAAGCTATTCGCCATCAAGAGACCTAGATGAGGTCCTGAAGAAGAAGCAAGTTCATACATAAGCCAAAGTTGAAGGCATAGAACTGAGACTAATCAAGCAAAGGCCTGCATGGATGAGCAAGGAGCTCATTACTGAACTCAGACATACAAAGGAGGCATGCAAGAGGTGGAAGCAGGGACAGGTGACCTGGGAGGAGTACAGAGTTTCTGTCTGATCTTGCAGGGATAGGGTGACATGGAGTTGGATCTGGTGAGGAGTGTGAAGGGTGACAAGAAAGGATTCTGCAAGTACGTAAATAGCAGAAGGAAGACTAGGGGAAATATGGGCCTGCTGTTGAATGGTGCCAGGGACCTGGTAACAAAAGACAGAAAAAGTTGAGAAACTCGGTGCCTTCTTTGCTTTAGTCTGTACTGGTAAGACCAGCCTTCAGCAATCCCAAAACCCTGAGACCAGGGGAAGTCTGGAGCAAGGAAGTCTTACTCTCAGGTTAGGGAGCACTTAAGCAAACTGGACCCATGAGTGCTTAAGAGACTGGAACATCTCTCATATGAGAAGAGGCTGAGAAGCCAGAACTATTCAGCCTCGAGAAGACAATGCTCAGGGGGACCTCATCCATGTGTATAAATACCTGATGGGATGGAATGAAGAAGAGGGAGCCAGACTCTTCTCACTAGTGTCCAGTGACAGGATGAGAGGCAATGGGCACACAGGAGGTTCCATCTGAACAAAAAAACCCCTTTCCTGCTGTGGGAGTGACCAAACAGTGGCACAGGTTGCCCAGAGAGGATGTAGAGTCTCCATGTCTGGAGATATTCAAAACCCATGGGACTCATGCCCCCTCCCTACCATGCCCATCAGTGGGCATGGAGTCCTGTGCAGGCTGTGACCCACAATGCCTTCTAGATCCTTCTCTGCCCCTTCTCTGCCTGTGGGGCTGACTGACCTGCTGAGGCCTGGCATGGTGTATTCACACTGACTCAGTTGTTTCTTATTTCTTTTCTGACTGCATCTCCCAAGTTCTTGAGATTGGTTTGAATCCAAAGCCTGTCCTGTGATATACTGGCAGCCTCTTCTGTGCTGGCATCATCTACATGATGAATAAACCTGCTTCTTTTTCTGTTACCTGGCTGTAAGTAAAAAGGCTAATTGGGATTGACCCAAACCCCATCTCTGTGAATCCTCACTTGATGTCTCTTCCATCAGGCAGTAAGCGATTTATGACTACTCTTTGAATATGTTTTTTCTAGATGTTCTCCCATCGTATGGCCATTTGAAGCTCCCTTAACTTGCTTAAGAGAGTATAGCCAAACAAATATCAAAAGTCTTACTAACATCAAGAAGTGATAACTGTTGTTTTTCCTCATCTACAAAGTTCTTTTGCCTGGCTGTCCAGGGAAGCTGGGTTGGTCTGAAGAGGCTGTGTTAGTTCCTGCACCCTTCCTTGCTTGCCTCTAGTACTTATGGTAATGAAAACTATGCTAGTGGGTCTGTAACTGCCCTGATTTTCTTTTCTTCCATTTTGTAAAGCACCACTTCATTTGCCCTCTCTGCGGCCTTCTAAGGCTACCTTGGTTGTCTCTGGAGCCCAAAACCCAGCAACCTGCATCAGTGCCTTGAGATAAGGCTTATCAGGCACATCTCATTGGAAACCCTTCACATAGAAAAGTACTCCTTACTCTGCTCTTGCCTTATCTGAGGGTTAAATCTTGTCCTCTTGTGGTTGATAATAGCTGTGCTGCATCAGCTGCTGCTTTTTTCTCACACTGGTCTTTGTGACCTTCAACATGTAGCCAAGACATCTGATAGCTTTCCAGCTCTGAGCAGTGGACATGCCATGTCTCCCTCTCACGACTGATGGGCTTAGAACAGTTTCTCGCCTTCACTGTTCCTCCAAAGCTAAGTGTCTTGGCTTTTCAGCTTTGTCCTTTTGTGTTTGTGAGACTGCTTTTAGCTGTTGCCTGTTGTAATCTAATCTAATGCCAATTCTGAACTCCACAAGGATCTCATGATTCAGCTGTATTCGTCCCTTCCTTTTCTTCCTGCCTTTTGCCTGGCAGTGAGAAAGCTTGTTCAAGGCCCACTTCTTCAACAAACTAGCAGATCTGTAGCTGCTCTTTGTTTCTGTAGTTCACCCTTCCAAGATATTCATGCCAAAGCTCAGAGCTTATGGTGGTTTGCCTTTCTGAAATCAGCATTTCTACTTTACTGGTACCCCTCTGAAGGCTCCCCAACCTTTTTGGGTCAGTCACCTTCACCCATGTTGCCTTCTATGTTTGTGTTCTCCCCAGTCCTCCACAGTGAGTCACTCCTGAGAGTAAGCCTATCAGTCACCTGCACCTTTCCTGTCCCAGCAACTTGTCCTCAGTATGTTCCATTTTGCCCTTTTGTCCCCAGAGCTGCTTCTCTGCACTGCCAGGACCTTCTGTAGGTCTGAGTTTTTCATTCGCCCCAGACCCTGCAGCCAGTGCCTTTGTTCTTGAAACACACAAACAGTGTTGTTTGTCCTTCTCAACAGGCTGACACTTTTCTGGGTTCACTTTGAGTTCTCCCAGACAATCTGTTGCACCTAGTAAATCATAATTCTGGTCATTTATAAAGCCTTCCTGTTTATTTTAAGCTAGCATCTCCAGGGCATTTGGCAAACTGATGTAAGGTTCCTTGTGCTCCTCCTACAGCAACTGTGACTCCTCTATTAGCCTCTTCCTGGATACTGCTGTCTGGACCTGTTGTGCTTTTGCTATAGCCACCCCTACAAAGTTACCAGGCTGTTTTTTAGAAAGAAGGCTCTTCAACTCTTTTTTTGTCTCTTATTACCACTTGAATGTGGGATGCATGAAAGTTTTCTCCTTTCTGGTTTACCCTGTGGTATGTAGTGGCTGGCTATATAGTTGATACACATCACTGAGCAAGTATGACCTTGCAAGTGTTCATTATTGTAGTGTTGCTAGATCTTCCAGATTCCAGCTCAACCAACTATGGTCCTTCCACTGTGTTGACCAGACAACCTGCAGGGTATTTGGGCTCTTCATATCTATGTTCTTATTGCCCAAGAGGATGTTGACATCTAGTTTGTGGCAATGAAGGCTTCTCGAGGTCCCTCTAACCAAGCTGGGGGATTGCAGGACACTTGACATGGAGATGTCTAGAACATGTAGCACAAGTAACTTTTACCCCTGGCTGGCATGGGAAGGCTGTGGTGAAACCCTTTGACTAGGAAATCCTTCTAAAGCAAATCAGAAGCCTTTTTCTTTTCTGCATTGGTGCTCTTGTTTTTCATTCGATGTAATGGATATCACGCTGGAATGAAATGGTGTGCAGCTCTGTGGGATTAGCAAAGACACTAGCTACTCTGCTGGTGTTAGTGGATCAGAAAGACTGCTTTATTATGTGTGGAATGAATAGAGATAATCTTCCATTGAAGGGATGGACAAAAGCCTTCTCTTTTTCCTGTCTGTACAGTTTTCTTTGAAAACCTGCTGATGCTTGGCTGGGTCAGGCCAGGATACACTGTGAGAGGATATCCAGGCCAGTATCCTAGATGCAGTGGTGATTAATAGGGCATCTAGTAATTTGCATCTTGGATACAGTGGAGACTGAAATAGTGGTGAGGACCCTTGTGCTACCAGGATGCTACTATGTGCAGCTCTTGTGTGCCACCAACTGTTTTTGGAAGTCCAGTCTGTATTACCATAGCAAAAGACACACAGGAGCTGGAGCTGACTGCCTCAAGGATGTCCATCTTCCTGCCACTACCTCGCTTTTGCCAGAAGGCTTTTCCTAGTATGCTAAGCGAATTTTAAAGTACGCCCATTTTGCTTGCTATGATGACTCAATCCAATACATTTTTCTCTTATTCCATTAGAGCATTTTCCCCTTTGCCTTTTTCCTTTTCCTTCATTGAAAGCTTCTGAACTCTTCTTGTAGTTTTCGGTCCTTCACTTGCTTCATCTCTGTGTGGCATCCTGTTCCTGTGAAGGTGCTAAGTGCTAGGAAATGTGGTCCTCTAGATCCATAGACCATGGGCTGGTGAATCTGACCTTGATCTAACTCTAGCATAAAGAGAATTTCTGCCCTTTTACTGCTTGCTTTTCCTCTAAGGGATCCAGTTACTTTCAGTGCCACTTTGGCTGCATACAGCCACTAACTTGCTGGGTATGAGATCATCTAATGATGAAAATGAATGTGTAAAACGGCTAGTATTTTAGTGTTGGTGCAAGCAATGAACATTTGTTTGGCTCTTAAGACTGTTACGTAGGAGATGTAAAACTCTGTTCTACCACAAGCCATAGAAGTCTACAGAAATAACTGACCAGGGGCAGAGAGAAGGATGTAGTTGCAGAGGAGATTATATCTGATGAAAAAAGACCACTGGCCTGTAACGCCCAGGCTGGGTTAGCAACAGAACAGGCACTTCCCAGCGTGTCCGCAGCTTTCCTCACTGTGCAGTTCAGGGCAGATGCTCTTTGCAGCGCGTCTTGAGCTTGAGGGGTTAATATGATAATGTGAGCTACCCTAAAGCAGTATGCATGATAATACAGTTAGCTCTTCTCTTGACATATATAATCATAGACTTGAGATCAGGGCACCTTCCCTTTAGTCAGACATAGTGATTGCTGGTACCAGTCACAGGTTATAAACTAATTTTGGCAGTTGGCCATAAAACTGCTCCTTTCGGTGAGACACAGAGGCGTCTGGTGTCAGCCTGACACTAACCATTTGACCAGGGAAAGGCATCTCCTGGTGGGATTGCAGAAGGGCTGGTGCTGTTAGTGAAGGTAGAACTATAGAGAGAGGGGCTTATAACCCTGCACTAATAAATATTAAATGCCTGTTATCAGGCCTGGCGTTTGCTTTGTGGCCCCAGCTTTTTTGCCTGCTTTACTGGTTATCCACTGAAGGCAACAGGTTTATCAGCAAGTTCAAGCATGTTTGGACTGCAAGGTCTCTCCTGGTGTCTGGCACGTGAAATTATCGTAATCTGCCTTTAATATACCACTCTGTACTCTGGGTGCCATGACGCACAATCTCTGCCCTGCACCTCTGGTTTGGGTTACTAGCTGCTCAAAAAGGCTTTAATCCTCTCTCCATCTCTGTAAACACTGAAGGGTACTTATTTCGTTGCCCCCCCTGCCCCGCAATCAATGCAAAAGTTTGGCAGGGTGCCAGAGCCTGCAGGCTCACATGGCAGAAGAGCCTGGGGCTGTTTTTCGGGGGAGCAGGGTGAGCTATGCTTATATGGTGAAGGGCAGTCCAGAAGTGAGCATGGTGGTTGTTTGTCCCTGTGCTGCCCAGACTGCCATTCCGTGCTGGTGGCAGACATGTGGAGCTGTGTCATTTCAGCCTGAAAGCTCATTATTGCCTTCAATGGCTCTTTCCCCAGGAGGGTGGGGAATGGGTCACCAGGGTCACCAGGGAGGTGGGGGATCTCCATCATTGGGGATTCCTGGGTAAGGGGTGCAGGAGCTGCAACAAAACCACTGCAATGGTGAGGAATCTGAAATTAAATGAGCAGTTGTTGTAACAATCTTCTCTCAAATGGACTCTCTTGGTCCCTGAATCACCATGTGTTTGTTGATAATGATAGCAGTTTTGCCAGGATAGAAAATGGAGGATCAACATCCTTCAGATCTCTTGGCTTGCAAAAGATGAGTGCGCAGTCTGCTGAGACAGTTCATTTAACTGTGCGCTCCCAAGGAGTTCAGTTTCACTTCCCATATCCAAACCAGGGATTAAGAACAGGGTGCTAATTGCTGTTGGTCCACCTCATTTCAGCAGCTTTAAAAAAGGAAAACGGGGAAAAGATCATATTTTTTATAAGGTTTGGGTTTTTTTTCCTGGCTCACTGGCACAGAAAGCCAAAACAAACCAGTCTGGAAAGAGGCAATGTGTCTTACTAAGAAACAAAACAAATCACAGAACCCCACCAAAGCTAACAGGTTGCTAGTGAACTTCCTGTCTGAACGCGATTGTGCTTGTCTGTAGTAGGGCACCTGGAAGGTATTTTCATTGTTTTCCCTTCTTCCCTCTGTCAGGGAAGATGGTGTGTTTATTTCTCTCCATCTCAGGTTGTGAAGCTCTAGGAACAGTTGGGAGAGCTCTCCCTCTGCTGCTAATGCAGTAGTGGTCATTTCCATCTCAGCCCAGAGCTGCTGGACTTGCCCTGTTGAGAGGATCACTGGCTCCTAGGACACTTCACCAGAAGAAAATGCTTCCAGATAGGGTCACCGGGAACTGACTGAGTCAGTTAAGAAATGATGCTGTGCTCTGCCAGAAGAGTTCAGTTGATAATTACAGCAGGTCATTGGAGAACGACAGGAGTGGAAAGTACAGATTAAGCCACTGCTACTTCTACTGTATATATGTTATGCAAGGAAGGAACATGACAGTGTCATAGAGAATCAGTTAGAAAAGATATTTCAGACTGGCTGTGGGCAGTAGAAAATTTGGACAGAACTGCTCAGAGATCCAGACTGGTCTGAGCCCAACACAGGGTTATTTTGGAGCTGGAGAGGTAGGTATGGGCTTCTTTCTTTTCTCCCAAGACTGACAAACTTTACTGTTGCTGTTTATTCCAAGAGGCAAACTTGAGTTGTATGAAGTATTACAGATATACTTTCTTGGTTGTTTAGCTAGACATCCATTCCCAGTCTAGTAGAACAGTGTGAGATGTCTACAAGGTGGTTGTCACTGTGCTCTGAGTATTTGGTTTAGTCCCCTCCTGTAAGCTTCTCCACCACAACATGTTCTGGGATCTTCACTATGTGTGTGAGGATGTGAGGAGGGGCTTTGGATCCTGTGACTCACTCTGGGAAGAACCTTAATTGTGTGGACTAAAGAAGGATGTTGTTGTCTTGAATGGAAAATGGCAGGACCAGCATTAAGCATTTTATAGCCCTCCAGCAAGCCTTTTTGCAAAGAAGCTTAGATTTATTCCAAGCTAAAAGCATAGCTCAGCCATTAAATTATATACCAGAAACATAGCAAGGGCCTGAGGAACATGTTTGCATGTGCTTTGATTTAAGGGATGTGGTATTGGTGCTCAGGTAGAGAGCTTAGGTATGTAGACAGCTGTCTGTGCTTCAACCAGCTCACCCTTACACAAGACGCATGCACCTGCAGTGGTGTAAAACACTTCGATTGTCCTTAGTCCCTGTTTCCAGGCCTGCCTTTTGTTTCTGGCTTCTCCCTGTATCGTGGATCCAGCAGCTTGGAGGAGAACACATATCTGTTTGCCTGGTGCGCTGTCTCCAGGAGAGCTTGGGTTCCTGCCTACTTGTTAGGCCTCCTGCCTGCAATGTTGACATGCCCAGTTATCATCTTCTTGTAATGCCTGTTTAGCCTTGTTTGCTGTCTAAGGACTTTCTGAGCTCATGGTGGCATCTCCCAGGGCCAGTGCTGGCAGATCATAGTGTTCAAGTTGCCTTTTTTATCAGACTTTCAGGCAGTCTGCAGGAGACCTGTGCAGAGAACGAGTCTCGATGGGTTGGCAGAGATGTAGATAGAAGGAAAACCATGTCCGTGTTCTGCTGAGCTGGAAGATGTCTCAGGGGGTCTGTCTGTTGTCTCAGACGCTGCTGCTCAGTGAGATGCTTGTCAAGCAGCACATGAGTACACAGTTTAAAGGAGGACAGTGATAAGCAATACTGCATGATGTGTCCCTTCAGGCCAGCCCAAAGGGCACAATTAGTTCCAGAAACTCCCAAGGCATTACAGTATAGGGAATCTGTACTCCCGAGAGCTGGATAAATGATTTCTACATTATCTCAGTTCGGGAGTCTTTTGCTCAGACCAAAGAAGGTGTTGCTTCCTGTACAAACAAAGACCTTGGTCAGTCTCTTATTCCAAGGCAAATCATGGTTAGCTGTGAAGAGGGAATGTCTGTTGGAGTCTGGTACAGCAGGGTGAACTGAGGCTCGGTTTTCCAGGAAGTGGAAGCACAGGGAAAACTAGCACTGGCTTTCTAAGGCCAAATTCAATGCCAGTGAGAGTTTGACAGGAGAAAGGACACAGATTCATCCCTGTTGACTCCTCGGTCCATTTGGTCCTGAGATTTTTAGCTACTTTTAGTTGGCCTATGAGCACAAAAATGATATCATGGTAAAGGAATTGCTAAGCAAGAACTGCCGCCTCATGTGAAGTTATTTAAGCGTATCTCATGATATATTTTTATGCGTCGGTAATTATCATCCATACCCAGATTGCCCTACTTACACTTTCCTCTTGTGTCATTACTTGTTCATGCAGGAGTGTTTTCCTCGGGGGATGTCATCAAATACATTATAAAAGTAGAAGACACTGAAGTGTGTCATATATAACCTTTTGCATTTTTTTTATAACTGGCTTGTATGCAATTAGCATAAAATACTTTAGCATCAGAAGTTTCCTAGCAGAAGAGACCAAGTGGATTTGAACAGGCTCTAAGTCCCACTGTCCCAGGCAGAAATTTCACCAGCGGAGCTCACACCAGCACTGCAGACAAGGCTGAGCAAGCAAATTGAGCAGGGCAAGCAAGTGAATGTTGTAGTTTTCAGAAGATTGTAAGAAAAGCACTGAACTGATTTCAGCTCCAGAGTGGATTGGACATGTCCTAGCATATTGATCAGGATATAGTAAAAGGCTGCTTACTGGCCTGCTTTCTCAGCAGTGCTGTTGATTTCTTTCTGCTTTCTCAGAAATTGTTAGGTCCAAACAGCCCCCTTCTGCACAAACCTGGCTGTATAGCAAGGGCATGCATACAGGTGCCTGGCTCTGAAAAGTGTTACCCGAGCTGGGCAGAAAATGCAGGTGTCAGAAGAGATGCTTCCATTGAGACTAGAACCAGAAAGAAGCAGAAGACACCATGGGGGAGGAGGATCTCTGCTCTGGGGACTGCAGGTATTCCCAGGTCCTTTAAGATGGAGGAGGTGCCGTTACCTGTCCTGCAGGCCCCATGAGGGCTCTCAGGAAGCAGGCATGGTTTGTGGAGAGATGCTCTAATACTGTAGGTTCCTGCTCTGTCAGGATGCAGATCTGGCCACCAGTTCCCCAGGCCATCAGCTTGTCTGGGAAGGGTAATGGAGCTTGCGTGGACTGTGCAGAGGCCAGATAGACACTGGGTCAGTACTGAGGGAAGCAACGCAGCTGTGAGCTGCCCCGAGGAGTGGTGGAGCAGACCATCTAATTTTGTTGCAGTTCTGGGCTGACAGATTTGCACTGACCATGCTAATATCTCTGTCGTACCAGCTGTGAGCCCAATCCAACATCTAAATGGCATTCTCTCTTCCTTGCCCCAGCATCCTTTTCCCTGTGCCTACAGGCCTGTCTCATTGGTACATCTTCCAGCTGGCTGCACAGGGTTGCAATGGTTACACTAGCAGCCGAGATACTGAAAAATTGCTCTGTAGGGTTGGGCACAAGTCCCTCCTTCTGTAGCTCTATTGACTTTGGCGTGTTGTGTAGGTGGTGGGTGTGGGAAGAAAGTTACCTAGAAATTTGTCCTAGAAGAAACTGTTTATGAGCATTGGGGCCAGTGGACCCTGGCTTGCTTTGTGACAAGCATTGCAACTGGTCTTCAAGAAAGTTTCCCCATCAGGTAGAGAGTTGTTTAGGGCTTTATTGGACAGCAGTGTTGCAGTTAACAGCTGCGACAGCTTTCATCTCTCTGCTCTCTCTTGTTCCTCTCCAGAACACTCCCAGGCTTCTGTGCTGTCTCTCTTACTCTTCTTCCATCTGCTCTTTCTTGACCTTATCTTGTTCTTCTCCTTCTAACATACCCTTTTCTCCAGCATTAGGTAGCTGCTTTTTGGAGGAAAATCATCACCCACAAGGCCTGTGGGCATTTCTGCAGAGACATTGCATCCTTTGAAGCTTTGTGGAGGCATCATTTCTTTCTCTTCTGGAACATCCAGGTGACATCCTCCAGACAGCCACACTTAGTCCAGTGAGTAGTAGGGTTAGAGGCTTCCTGGGCACACAAGAGCCTTTGGGCCTGGTGCTTTGCCTCCGCAGTCGCTTACATTGCAGAGCTTTCTGACTGCTACAACCTCTGCATTTCTGTCCATCTGCTTAAATGGAGTTGAAATCAGACAGGAGAGTCAGAAGTTTCTGGAAGGAGAAATACAGATTCATGCACAGATCAAGCAGTTTAATTAGACCCATTTCTTAGGTAAAAAGGCTGAAATGTTTTTTCTGGTTTCTAGAAATGCAAAGTTCTTCCTTATCTGAACGTAGATCCAGCCACCAAATCTACTGTTCACCAATGTAGAGCAGTTCTGCCAGAGAGGGAGAAGTTTGAACAGAACTAAAGGAAAGGGTGGGGAGAAATTTGAAAACACCTACTAAAGTGCCCTGATGAAGGCATTGGTCTGCGTGGTCTAATAGTGGCAACCTTGCTACTGCGGGGAGTGCTTTATGGATCCTTGCCCACATGGCATTGCTTGTGTTGGTTTTGTTTCCACACTGACTGAATCTTGCAGATTCCAAAACCTGGCATCTAGATTAATCAAATGTTTAATATGGGGGCTCCCTGCTTCACACCCAATTGTCTGTGGCAACAAGCCTGAGTAAGGATTTAAGGTCGTGGCCAATTCCCTTCGATGGCGTTCTTTGGGTAGCATTTGGGCCCAGTGAGTGTCGGTGGATGCTCGCTCAACCTATTGGTTACTGGAGTCACATCAACCCTTGCTTTCCTCCTGCAGGGATCTGTTGTAGAGCCACATGGGTTAATCTGAATCAACTTTGCAGCTGCTCCAGGCACTACCATCAGCTCTACCACCACAAAACAGAAGCTTTCCCTGTCCATGGAGAACTGCTTTTCTGGCTCTAGATCACTGGGGCTGGCCTCAGTATCCCTGTTAGTGATGTCCTGTGAGTGGCAGTGCATGATACTCCCATGATCATCTGGGAGGAGCAGGTTTCGGCTTCCAGAACAGCTCCGTGACACCTACCTGGCACTGGTTTTTGGCTATTGTGTTTCCTAGCTGAGATTGCACAGTGTGTGCTCTGGCCTGGGACCTGCCAGCAGTTCGCTGAGAAAACAAGGTGGGGTGGGTGTTGTGGGGCATCTGCCAGGTTCCTGCCAGGGGCTGTGCTGCAAGCGTTAACTCTCCCAGCAACTTTGCTGAACCTTTTGCACAAACGCTGTGTTTGTCAGTTAGTGTTTGCTGGGGCCAGGCTGTCCCTGCTGTGAGGAACCTGGCCTAGGTGGAATTTGGAGGTGTCGTGTGATCTGCAAAGGCCAGGTGGTCCTGATGCAGGCTGGAGGAAGGCAGTGAGGACACATATATTTATATATATCTATGTATGTGTAGGGAAGTTTGGACCTTCATTTGCCTTTGAATTTCTCTGGCAAAATGAGACATTTTGCCCTGTGGGTTCTGCAGATAAGGGATCATCTCTATAAGCTACTTCTGCAGTAGTGAATACCATGTCTGGGTGCAGGGTGCTGGCTGAATTTGGGGTCAGGAACCTAGAGATGAGGCTGGAGGTAGGTGCGTCATCTCCAGGGAAAGCTCATAATTAACAGCAGACCTTACTGGTTTGGCACAGCACAGCCTTTGCCTTCAGACTCTCCAGTAAATACCATGCCATTGTATGATCTGGAAGACCTCTGATTTTTTTTTCTTAAAAAAGTACCTCTTAAGGTACTAACTAACAAAATAATGAGCCTATGCAAACTCCCAGAAATGGGAGGAATATGTTCACTGCTGGCTTTCCTGTAATGGCTTTATACTCTCAAAGGGTATCTGATCCACGTTGGGAGTTCTCACCTGTAGGAGGTACAAAGACAAGAAAACACCACTCCTCGGCTTCCTTCACTAGCTTAGAAGGTAAAAGATGTCAGGAAGGCTTTTGCCTGGGTTGCTGATTGCCTCCCAAAAGGTGAGCCTGTGTACCCCCCTTGGCTTGCTGTCATGCAGTGTCCTGAGTGTCCAGGTGGGAACACTTCAGTGGGCCTAGCCCAAGTGGGCTAGTGACATTCCAGCTCACTTCCCAAGTTCATTCCCCACCTCAGAGCACACAGGCTATGCGGCGAACATGTGGAAGAGCTGCAATGGATGGTGTGACCACAGGGTGGTTCTCTGAATTTGACTGGTGGAGCCGCTTGTTAAAGACCCCTGTGGGTGACCTCTGGGGGCCCTTAGGAGGGGAAGGCATGAGTGGGAGAAGACAGGGGTGATGCCAGAAGACATTCTGAAGTCAATTGGCCTGCAGGGAAAAAGAAGACCTGAACTGGATGGTGGGAAGCTCATGCTGTGTAGAAAGTGATGTGACTGCACTTTTCTCTGGTTTCTGGACAGTAAATGGAGTGAACTGAAGGGGGCAAGCTTAGAGCTTGACTTCACAGTATGAAGAGAAAGCAAAGTCCTGGGTGGAGAAGGGGCCTGGGAAAGAGCCTTCGAGGAGGAGGGGAGGTAACTTGCCATGGTGAGCTGTGCTGTCGAAGAAAGCCAAGGTTTTGAGGAGGTCTTTAACTCATTTCCCATGTGATAATTCCAAATTTCCAATTGTTTTTTAAATTTAAATTTTAAATTGTCCATTTTTAAGTACCCAGGCCTTGGATAATCTCTTTCCTTAGTTTTGGCAAGCACCAATGCCTGTGCTGCTTTCATCAAGTCTTCCTTTTATACCATCTGGAAACTTCACTTCTCAAATCTCTTCCTGGAGATTCCCAATTCAGTCTAGAACATCTTCATGCTCTGCTCCTAGTGACATGAATTCTGACCTGGGCACTGCATGGAAGACCTCTATTCATACCTGGAGAGTGCTAGTGACTCTGATAAAAGATGGGGTTGGATTTAACTGCCAGGCCTAATAATTTCAGTGGTAGTCATTAACAGAGATTTCCCTTCGGGATGATCCCTTTTATGCAGGGTTCTATTTTGCTGCATTAGCTGCATGGGTTCCCTGCCTGGGCTGCAGAGGTCCTGGCTGTCACGGTCCTGACACTGCCACCGCAATGACATGCAGTTCAGCAGTGCCGAGGTGCCATGCTCCATCAGAGCAAGTGGCTGAAGCACTCTAAGAGGTCTAACTGTGTAGCTAGGGTTCTCCCCAGACCAGACCCACAGCTTGAGGCTCTGGGACCTGAATAGAGATGCTGAGGGCAGATTTTTGGGCCTACATGATAGGATGCTGATGTACCAAGCAGAGTTGAGATCTGATGCAGAACTGACTCGGTATGCGTCTAGGGCATCCATGATCCTTAATGTTACAGTGCCACAAGATGTAAGGGGCTGATCCTGCCACCCTCACTGCAGGAGCAGGATCTTGTCACTGTGGCTGTTGACCTGAAGGAAAAAGTTTTGCTGGTACCTCCACCTGCCCTCAGTTAGTACTGACAAGGCTTTTCAAGGAACCTGTTAACGAGGGTCTCTAACCCCTCAGGAATTCCTTTTGTTCATAATCCTCTCCCAAAAGAGCCCATTAAAAAAAGAAAAAAGCTACAGACAAGTCATTATTGCTGATGAGAAGAGCTGTAAAAAAAGGACAGGTGTAAGCTAAAGGGTGTGTTCTCCCCTTTATATAGCAGAATTTTGTGCCATCAACCTCTAAAAGTCTAGTATGAGATTCCCAAACCTCCTCAAGAGTGTCTTAATGGATAAATAAAGCTGCTTATCCTCTGCACACAGGTGCATTGATCTAAAGCAAGCAAGAAGCTCTATTTTTGTTGGATGAATGGGAAAATCCAGTCCTAAGCTCTCTGAGGGCTAGGAAGTGATCTGGTGTCTGCACTCCGTATGCAGGTAACTGGGATAGAAGTAGCGGGACAAAATCCAGTGAGAACCTGGCAGAGGAAAGAGAGGTCTCAGTGTGTGAATGACCAATGAATGCATCATAGTGCTAAGGATAAATGGTTGTGTCTAACGTCTGTGCATACCTGGATTATGTTCAGCAACATACTTTGAGAGCAGTAAATTTATCTTGGCAACTTGCTTTATTTAGCTGCAGCATGCAAATGTGAGGCTGCTCCTGCCTTTCACTCCTCATATGTCAGCGTGACTTTGAAGTGACAGATTTCCCCAAGATATGAAAGTGTCAGCATGCCATGAGCAACAGCCCAGAGCTCAGATGAAGCTGGAGGTGGTGATTTTTCTCTGCATGTTATTTATCTGACTGCAGAGAAGCATTTTTTTACCCTGTTCAACACATGCTTTTGAAACAGAGGCTGAGTGTGAGGCTTTGGGAAATCCTCTCCTGAGACAGACCTCTCCTATGCAGATAATAGTCTCTGTTCCTTTATTTTTAGATCTCCTGTGCCAAAGGTTTTCTCTGTCTTCCACTGACAAATGGAGACAAAAGGATTTTTAGCCTCGTTTTTCTGGCTGGAAGGGGGAAGGAGCCAGACATCCCCCCAGGTTTAGTCTTTGGGTGGCTTCACTCCCCAGGACGAGAGCTGCAGTTCACCCAGCAGCACTGACTCTGCTAGTGTTGCTAAGGCAGCATGTATGGGAGCAACAAAGCACACGCTCCGCTACGTTAGCGAGGCAGGCTGGATGGGACATGCGCTTCTAGGCACAAGCTCCTGCTTGCTTCAAGGCACGGGAATGTTTCTCTGTGTGGAAATGGTCCTTCTTTGATTTCCCAGCCCTCCCCTGCCGCCCGTCACGATGGCTGCCAGCTCCTCCCGTCTGTGTTGCTCCGAGGAGCCCGCTAGAGAAGGCAGCCTGGGTAGCTTGGCACCAAGGCAGCGGGGTTAGCAGTCGCCTTGCCAAGTGCTTTGCTTTTGTCTCCATGGCTTGGGGAGGTAGTGTGATTTGTGCTCTCGGTCACTGACAGGTCTCAGCTGACAGCTCCCTCCTTCTTTTGTAAAAATTACTTGCAGAGCAGCTAGTTGAGACATGACAAAGTTTTGAAAGAGGGAATTTCGTTTCCCATACGGTTTCATGAGAAAGGTCACTGTTCCACCCCCAGTGCCACTCTGGGTAAACTAAACACACACAGCTGCTCTTGCCGCACAGGGTGAGACAGCCTGATGCAGGCCAGGATACACACACCAGGGAAAGGGTCGAGCTGGCACCGGGGCTGGGGAGAGCAACTCAGGGTTGGTGCTGCTGCTGCTTTACAGGGTGGGCCTTGCGTAGCAGCTCTGGGCAGGACTGTGGCAGCACGTCAGCTCTGTACGGCATTTCGTACCTCTGGAAAGGCTGTAGACTAAATTGCACTAGATCCCTGTGGTGCCCCGGCTGTGTGCAATGAAGTCTTCACTTGTGCAATATCTGAGTATCAGCAAAGAAAGAGCCCCGGTGCTTCTCTCACCTGGCTGATTTGGCATCAGCATCACCCCTTGATTTCCATAAGAGCATACCCATTTTGAATGGTTGTAACAAAAGAGGAGAAATGGGCTCTGAGAGTGTTTGGCCCCTATACCTGGCTCATTTTCTGATTCTTTACTTGAGCAGATGTCTGTCTGTAAATCAAAGAGTGCCTTCAGCTTACACTTGCAAATGGTCCCACTTGTGGGGCTATTTGTAGATCAGCTGCTACTGCTGTGCCCCACTGTGACTCACAGTAAGCAGATCTTTGCCTTGTGCATAGCTGAACTGGCTCCCAGAGATCTCTTTGACATCAATAGTTGTTCCTCAGAGTGACTCAGTCTGGCATGGAGTGAGTGACGGCTGCAGCACTGGGCTCAGCAGCCACGTGGGAGGATTTCCATTCGCTAGCAGAAGTGATTCCAGCAGCATGTATGCATGACATCTCCCTAGATGCAACAAGGGCATCCATCCAAGGCAGCAGAGAGGCTTTGAGTTGAGGTGCTCTCTGGCCAGGAGGCCATTGCTACAGACACCTCAGGGTCATGGCAATGAAGTCTGACAATCTTGGGTCTGGCAAAGACGTGTTTCCTTTGCTACCCTGCCTGCGGGATGAAGGGATTTTTGTAGCAAGCTGCTACCTCCATTGCAAACTTCCAACAGCCACAGTGCTCTACGTTGGTTTTGGACTCATGCATGCTGTTTTTCTGGTGGTGGCACCAACAACAACCACATTAAGTCCAAAATAACTGCAGTGTGCCTGCCTGCCAAGCTCCATCCTCTAATACTTTGCTACAAGCCTGTGGTCTCTGTGATGGTGTGGTTTTGGGCCCTTGGTGCTTTTGTGTTCATTGTACTCAGTAGCATTTAGATTCTGTTTGGCTGGAACATGAGGAATAACAACAGTCTCTGTTTGTGAATTTCGTTAAAATGGTGGTTCTCTCTTCAATGTCTGCTCACTGCTGCTGACTTCCTCTTGCTTCCAGTTGCTTATTTGCCTTAAAAGGCAACAGAAAATTCTCTGTGCTTTTCCAATGGCACATTTTCCAGGTAAGGTGTGCCCAGAGGGCTGTTAACTTTCTGTGAATGAAAGCAAAGGGACCTGCTCCAATAGGAAGCAGATGTTCTCTGGGAAGTCCCATTGATTCAAGAGAGGCTGATCTGAGAGCCAGTCACTGGTGTGCATGTGTGCCCTTTGCATGGTTCGCTCTGTTGTTAAGGAGCAGGAGCCGAGATGAGCATCAAGGCTTCAACACTTTGAGCATCAGTCATGTTCCACAGCTGGATACTTAGATGCTGTGAAGAGAAATCTCTTTGTCCTGTGTGCTTTGATGATCCACAGTCAATTGAATGGCTGAGCCCAACCCAGATTACCCAAGGTGATTTCTGCCTTTTGGTACATGCAGCAGCTCAGCTTCCTTTCTGAGGAAATTCTTGTGAGGAGAGGAAGGAGAAGGTGGAGTGTGAACAAAATGTAGTTGGCTCCTTTAGCAAGACTGGAGCTAAGGGATTGCAGTGCTCAGAGCTTCAGTGACTGCAAAGGGGATGTGTGTGAATCACAGAGCTCTGCCCAGGATGTCAGGAATAGAAGTGATTTTTATGCTAAGGAGAAGATGACTCAGGTGTATTTGAATGATCAGTTAAAAATTGTTTTTTCTTCCTTATTGAGTACCAGTGTTAAAACGTAGCAGGACCTTAATGCTGTCACGCAATTGTACAAGCATGCAACCCATACTACATTTTTGTCCTTCTCGCTGGAAAAGCCTCTCAGTTTACATGTTCTTAGGACACGAGGGTTGTTACAACACAAATGCAGGTCTGAGACCGATGTTGGCTTCCTCCAGGAAGAAAAGGCTTTGTTAAGACTTCTGAGCCAGAGAGGCACAGATGTTGTGTCTCTGGGTTGGACAGGCAAACATCTCCCAGTGTGGAGAGGCTACTGAGCTGCTCTGCAAGCTCCGCTGGGTGTTCTGTACTTGTGAAGCTGCTCCCGTGGTTGTTAGGCCTGGACAAATGAGATCAAAACCTGGGTACCTGACTCTATGTCTCCGCCTTTCTCAATGAAACATAGCTCTAGCTCTGTTGAGTAAAGCCCTAAGCAGGGCGTCTGCTTTGGATGGTGGAGGAGATATCTCATTGTTTAGCAGGCTGTGCCGAAGGTACCAGCTGAGCAATACAGCACAGGGCTGTGCCGAGGGAGCTGAAGGAGCGATGCCCACTGGAAAGGAGCAGGGCTTGGTGCAGAGAGTTGTGTTCTCGTCAAACATGGCAAGTGGGCACACATGCCCACAAAAACCCAGGTGCAGGGCTTGGTGCAGCAAGTTGTGTGTTCTCGTCAAACACGGCAAGTGGGCACACATGCCCACAAAAACCCAGGTGCAGAGGCAAAGGCCCAGGCAGAAGTAGGATGGGGGGTGGCTGGGCAGAGCTGCAGGTATTGTCACTCAGGTGTAACGTTACAAGGATTGTGTGGGCATCTTCAGCTCCCACTGGGCATGTTTAGGCAGATGGAAAATTAAACCAAAGACAAATGAAATTCCACAAGAGCATATAAATTGCAGCATGATCCTCATAAAATGAGCTCAGCAGCACTCGGCAGAAATGGCCCCGAACCCTGATGTTGCACGGCTGGTTATGTTAAGGTTTTGTATTGAGAGCCTTTTGGAAGACATTGTCTTGGAGGAGTCAGTGATCTTGAACATGCCATGTATGCTCTATTGCACCTTGTACTTAGGAAGCCCATATGTTATTAACATAATCTGTAACTTATCATTCCTTTGGAAAGGAAAACTGTATGTGGATCAAGGGGTGAATGCAGTGATTCCAGTCAGGAGCCACTGTGCATGGAGAAGTCAGTGATCCATGTCAGAGTGACCCTGAGTACGCCCAGGCCATGCTGTGCTGGGTGTCTAGCATGGCCTTCAGGCTGGGCTGTGCCGCACAAATCCCGTGGCTGCAGGACAGACTCGTCCAGCTCATGGTAATGGAGGAGCCCGCGGGCAGCTCCCACTCGGTCCAGGCGATTACACCACCTGTGTGGCCTTGCTTTTATCTAACTGTGCAGTAAGAAGTTCTCGTGTGAACATCCTTTCTGTTTGACAGTACACATGGTGAATAGAGTTGTTTTCTTGTAAGAAAATAATAGCTCAGATGACCATAAAGGAGATTCTCTCCAGGGACAGGATTTCTGCAGCCTTGTAGGAAAATTCATCTGGGGTCTGTCTGATGCTGCACAAATGCAGGGCTCCCAGCATCTGAAGGGATATAATATTTACTTGCTATCAATATTTCTCTTTAATTCTATCTTATTAAAGCAGCTGTTTAATTAAGGGATTTGTTATTGGGCTTTTCTTATTGACATCAAGAAAGAGCCCTGCGCCTGCTCTCCCCCTCTCACCTCACCTGGTGCAGAACAGGTTTTATAAAAACCCAAAGAAGAACTCTATCTTTATATTTTTCTGTGTGATCTGAAAGCTGTTTGCTAACAAGTCTAGAGGGTTAGCATGCACAAAGGGGTTGGGGGTGGCTCAGCTCTGGCTCTGCAAAGTATGTGTTAAGAGTCCTAGCTTTTTAGAGGATTTGGCCATGCAAATGGTGTAAGGGGAAACCAGGGGAGTTTGGGTGAATTTGGGCCTGGCATTGTCCTTTGCATAGGCTGAATGTCATCTAGCTGGAGGAGACATCAGGGAGCCTCTTAGGACCAGGGAGTGTTCAGTATCCCAGGCCTAAGCTAAAAGCAGTACCCAAATGAGGAGAGGATAGCCAAGTTGTGATACCCTGCAGAAGGGAGAGGGGTTGCTCTCCTCATCATCTGCTAAACTGACTGGGAGCTTCAAAACCTCACGGAAGGGCAGATGGGACCTTTGCTAGCTCTAGGAAGTTCTCCTTGGAACAAAGAAGCACTTCAATGTCATTTAGTGAAAGGGGGTGGTCTCAGAGTCTTTTCACAGGTTGCAACCCCTGTATCTCCCTGGGCCACCCAGCCTGCCCACCCTCCTGCCTGTTGGGCCACTTGCTGTGGTATCCAGCAATTCCACTGCGGCTTAACACAGAAAAGCTGTGCCCTGCTTTGACTGACCAGGCTGGGGTTTTACTCTCAGTCATTTGAACTGCAGAGAGGTCATAACCTGCAGAGAGATGGGGTGAGGATTTTGGGAGAGGTCTGAACACCAAACGGTCTCCAGCCGCTCCTTGCTCTGTGTCACTTATGAACTCTCCTCTGTGTGCCTGGGGAAATAAGGCCACAAATGACACAGGTCCAGAGAGGCAATTTATAGCAACCCCCTAGATGTACGTAACGGCCATACCTCCAACTCACTACATGAATAAGAGTGTTTCAAACAGGCACCCAAGTCTTTTCAGGCTCTAGAGAAATCAGCCTGCAGGACCACCTGAGTCAGCATTGCCTACTCAGCCCCGTACTTATGTGGAGGGACCATGAACTTCTCCGTCTAGCGAAAGGCTTTGGTCATGCCACAGCTGCCTAGATAATGTGCTTTTGGCAGTGTAGACCTGGGGCTGAAAACTTCCTGGGGCTGCTGGTGTGAGTGTCCAGTGCTGCTGTTGCTAGTTAATTAGAGTTTGACCGGCTAGCTGCTCTCAGAATGCCTCTCCTGTTCATTAGCGATTCCATCTCTGTGGTGGCCGGACTTCTTTTTGGTGTTTGTAGGCTGCCCTACAGGGAGAAGGTGCTGGCAGCACTTTAAGTCAAGCTTGATTTGATTTACAAAAAGTTCCAGATAGGCTCTGTAGCTGATAGGGACTGAAAATGGATTGCACTTCCCTCATGTGCTAAACATAGTCTCTCCCAGCCAGACGTTTGAACTCCTTCGCCCTTGCACACTCTCTACCTTCACCACTCAGTGCACTCATGCTCTCAGTGTGGGATGTGGATGCTTGAGTCCCAGCAGGTTTACAAAGTACTTGCATTGTCAGGCCAGAAGACTTGATGGGACTCAAGCATCCACATCCTACACTGAAATATTATTGACGACCTGGGACTAGGCATACCCTGCTTCCATTCCTCCCCTCCAAAGCACAGGCTGAGTCCTTTTTTCTGCCTTGTCTGTTTGTGCTGTAAACACATTGGATCTACACAGCCCCACCTGAAATCAAAACTCGTTTGGAGCTGTTAGATGTTCCCATGATAAACCAGTACCCTGATAATGATATAGCTCTCCCCAGAAATTATTGCTGTGTCCCTAAGCTCTTTCCAGCAGGTGTATCTCCAATCCCAGTGATCAACTGACTTTAAATCTTTTTCTAAAGTCCAGGCTTCTGAGTCATCTTGTGCTGTAGTAAAATGGAGGTCCAGGAAAGGTGGACCTTCTCCCTGCAATGGTTAGGCACATATGCTGTTATGCGATCTAAGCAGGTGCTTAACCACTGTGTGAATAGAGACCAAGGGCAGATAAAAAGGTGTTGTCAACCGTCTTGCTCTCAGTGGATGCAGCCCTCAAAATCTGACCCCAGGTGGCAATATTTCAACTTGCACTGATTGCTGTTACTGCTTTTTGCCACAGAGAAATGCGATAGAAAAGACGACATCAGGCTTCTTTCTGTAACTTCTTCATAGTTTCCTTTTCATAATGCTATTGCCTCTTCCAGAATATATTGTTAAAATTACCCCTGACACTTGGTTTACCCATTGTCATAACACAGGGTTTGATGAAGGGGAGCTTTGCAATGGCTTGTTGCATCTGAAATTCATTAGAAGGTCTCATCTTTTTGGATAATGAAATTATCCTCATAGCAAGGTGCTTCAGAGGAGACAAAATCCTTATGAGGCATAATAGGGTCCTTGATTCCCGGCGTTTTCAGAGAGCTGCAAACCCTGCAAGGCTGGGGAAGGAACTGGCAAATTCCCAGTGCCAGTCAAAAAATCACCTGTTCAAACATTCTTTCTGCCCTTTGTCTTCCAGTGCTGAGTGCTCCAGGGGCTCTGCAGCCCTTGGCTTCATGTGGGGTAGTGAGAGGGTGGCAGAAAGGCTCTCCCTTTTTAGTAGGGACTTATGTAATATATTCAAGTTCTTCTCATGTGTTTCCTTTGCTCAAGTAACTTCATGCTCAGAGAACAAGTGCACAAGTGCATAACCTCTAGAAAGATGCTTTGGAGGAGATCGCTTTCTTTTAGGGTTGGTCTGCACTGGGGAGCAATTAGATGTGTCTTTATTGGTCTTTATTTCATAACCTTCCCTGGGATGACTGTTCTTCAGTCTTGTTCTTTATGCATCCTGCAACTGTGGTGAGGTGTGACTTGCAAGTATCACTTTTTCTCATGGTTTTTCCCTGCTCCTGGGGTTGATGAGTTTGTGGAAAGATGGATCCTTATCCCCAGTGAATCTCAGCAATTCCCAAAGGGCTGGTTGAAAGGTGAAACCAAGTTGCATGAAATTTCCTGGCAGAAACCTAGGTAGGGTTTTTTTCTTAACCTTGGCCAGAGCTGATCTTTGGCTTTGTAGGCTTGAAGCAGAAACTCAGCTTTCCTGAGTAGTACATAAACTACATTTATGTAGTACTAAATGAGCCCCACTGGGGCTTGCCTTGCACTAGCCTTCCAGAATTACCCATGCCTCCTCATGGGGATTAATGGAGATGATTCAATGATGCTGTCAATAATGATTCCAGCAGAACAATCTGGCTTAGCACCATCTGTGAAGACAAAGATGTAAGTTTCTGAATGCTTTTGCTAAAAGAGAAATAAATCAGCCTCTTGTATCCAGCATATGCACTTGCTGCTCTTCATTTTGTAATGCTCTGGGCTTCCTTCTGTCCTCTCTTCACTGTCACCAAAAGCCTAACTCAGCCTTTCAGTTATGAAAACTGTCTTTTTCTCTTTCTAGGTGACTAAACACAGAATGTTTGTTGTCAATATTTTAAAATATTTAGCTACATGAATTGAAGTGGCCTGGCTGTCAAATGCTGAAAATGTTGGTTACAGCTACTGCAGTTCAACACCTCTGAAAACCAGGTTGTGTTGGTATATGTTAAAGTGAAATTGGCTTTAGGTGCTTGGTCTGATGGAGACCAAAACCCAAGATGCTTGACTGCTGCAAAGTTGTTTGGGAAGGTCTGGCAGAACTGGGAGGTGAATGCAGGTACCATGGTCCTCCTTCCCTCTCTGTGATACTGCCGTGCATTACACACTGGGGAAAGCAGGTAGTGTTTACTTATGTTTATATCTGCAGAACCTGTACAATTTTACGTAAGAATAAAATAAATATTGTTTGTTTGAACAACACAGAATGTCTGTTATTCCAGGAATTCCAGGGGTGGGGGGGAGTGAAAAGTGCTGTGGTCAGTTTAAGTGGCTGGAGCCGTGTCTGGTCTATTTGTCATTGAACTGAATCACCCTGTGCATATCTGGACACGTTTTGGGATTGTTTGTTTACCTGAGTGAATTCCTGTAATTTGATTGTACTTTCTGATAGGGGCAGATTTGTAGATCTTCATCCTATCGGATCCCTTCAAGTGTTTTAGTGCTGGACTGCTCATCTTAGCCTTATCTCAGACCCTACCCAGATGAGAACCTTGAGAAAGCAGCTGATCAAGAAATCCTTTGAGATCCATTTGTCATTGCTTCACTTTGTGAGGGAGTTTTGTGTGAGGGAGAATTTCCAATACATTTTCCCCATAAAAGCAGATGAGGGATATATTAAGCTGCAATAATCAAAACCTTCCCCATAAAGCGAAGCAACAAGGAAAGCCAAATTGGCTGGGAGAAAATATGAAGTAGCTGGACTGTGCAAGAGTCAAGTGACAATGAGCAATTTTAACCATACTGCTTCATACATAATTTTCTCTTCTCTAGATTTCCTGGCTGGGACTCTGTGGAGATCCACACAGTTCATTGAGAACTGATCCAGATTTGTTTGCATCACTTACTTTGCAAAGGTTTCTAAGGTAATATACAATAACAAAGGAATTGAAAAATTACTAGTGATTTTTGGATTGTCTTTCCCCAAATTCAAGGGGAATCTGATTTCTATAAGTTGGTGTGGTTGGAGCAGATCTCCTTCCAAAGCAGAGTGGTAGGATGGTGCATCTCTTTGGAAACCCCAGCTCTAACACATAATGTAGCCAAGGATTTAATTTGGATGAACACCTCCGCTTCTCTTCATGAAACTGGCAGAAGTGCTTGAGATGATGATAAAACATCCCTCACCCATCTGGTAAATGATCTCTGCCAATGAATTGCCTGCAGTTGATCTCAGCCCATGGAAAGAACAGCTGCTTAGCAAGGGGTCAAAGGATGAACTGTGCTGGAAAGGACAGATGAGATGACACCTTCTTACACTCAGTGCAGCGGCACTCTGGGCACATCTGCGGATACAGAGGCAGCAGGTGAACAGTGGGTGGAGAGGCAGAGAAAGGTGATTGCTCCAGTCTTGTTTTGAGCTCACTGCAGGGGAAAGAAACCAGCAGTGCTCTGATAGGCAAGTGTCTCTGTTCTCCTTGGAACCACCCGGGGAGCCCAACAGTGCTGGGAGGCCAGGGACAAGTGGTTTTCATAGCACGTAGATCTGTTGAGGTCCTATTGTGTGGGTAGCTCTGAGGAGCAATAAGAAGACAGTATTCGGTCATCAACATTGGTGTTTAGTCTCTGTGGGTTCCTCCTTTGCTGATCACAGTTTAGTGCCCCATGGGGTGGATGCGACGCCTGTGGGCAAATGCACAGTTTCATGCTGCTAAAAGTCTTTATGCACCCCCAAATGGCTCCCCAGCCCAAACTCTTCTCCTTGCTCTTCTTCTTGCTGCAGCACCATGGAAATGATAGCTATTTTCAGGCTTACAGAGATGAAGCCAGTGCCCAGGGCTGCACATGGAGTACCTGCGCATCCTAGCATTCCTTGCCTCCCAAGGCAGTGCTGTCAAGAGCTCATTCCCTGTCACAGCTGCAAATGAAGGCAGAGAAGGGCCAGCTGCATCCTTGGGGGAGTGAAGCAAGAATTAGGACTACTTCAGTGGACACACCAGACCAGGAGGAGGAATTTTTATTGACAGCCCTACCAAAAAGAGATGTGGGCCTGGGCTTTCAAGTTGGGCATGACAGGATTGGGACTTCTGGTATATATAAGAGCAAAAGAGCTATAAACCCAAGAGATTAGAGACATTGCAGAGGTGCCAACAAAGATCCAGGCCTTGTCTTGGTGTAAACTTGTGTGAATGCTAACTGGGCTAGGGAAAAAAGTCGATTTAGAGGGTGGGAGAGTGGGATGGAAAGGGGCCACTTGTCTCAGGAAAGACAATTTTTATGAAGACACCAGCTTCTTCTTAATTGTGCTCTCACATGTTTAAGGACTGGGCGTCCTGCAGAGCTTAGTGCAGCAGCAGGGTGGGAGGGTGCTGGCTAGGAGGGCACTTGGGCATAGGAAATGCCCATTTTGCCTTAGGGACAGGGCTGTTTACAAGCTGCCCGTGTTGGTGGATTGTTTCTTTAGGTCATGGCGTGCCAAGTATTGTTTAGTTTAATAGCCCTGTTAATAGGATTATATTTGCCTGGACTATTACGTGAAGGAAAATGATTCCTACTTTGAAAGGAAAAGACACTTCAGTAGCGATGTTGCAAGACACACATCTGTCGTCAAATGCTGCTACTAAGCTCAGATGTCTCTGGGCCAGTGCCAAGGTTTCTTCTCATGCTTTACCACTTGGACTAAGGAGGAACACACACGCGCACAGAGACGTGCCTCGCAAGCCTGTCGGTAGCTTTCCATGCAGAGCCAGTGCTAGGAGTGGTGAAAGTCTGTGCTCTTTGTGGAGATGTCCTTGAGCAGGGGGTATCAAACTGGCATAATGAGGCTACAGTCAGCAGGTACCACAGCTGGGGTCCATCGAAGCGGTACTGGTTGCCTGGGTAAAGCTGAGCCACCCCATACTGGTGAGCTTTGTGGATCAAGGGCTAGATCATGGTCTCTGTCAGAGCTCCTGCAGGGCATGAATTTACTAGTCCTTCTGGGAAGGTCCAAGGAGCACAGCTGGGACCTTGGTGTAGTGCACAGCTCTCTAGCTTGAAGGCTGCCAGTCTTGTGTTCTTTCCCCATCTCTGCCAAGAACATCTCTGTTCCTTTAAACACTTGGCTCCGTGTTTCTTCTGCTTTAGTCCTGCCACCACCCAAGCAGGGTCAGGCAGCTGCTGGCAAGTGTGAATTGTGACAACTTGACATATGGGGTAGAAAGTTCAGTTAGCAGAACAAGAGCCTGAGAGAAGTGGTTTTCAATTGTGGAGCTCTAAAAATTTTTTCCCAGTAGGACTGTAGACTCCTGAGCAGCTTAGCTGCTCAGCCATGAAGTCTGGCTTTCTGGGCTATCTGCAACAGTTCAGAAATCAAACAGAGGTAATTCCCCAGCAAGCAGCTAGAAGAATCCTGGGACTTAGTCACTGATTTATGCCTAACCTTTGGAGCCAGGACATGTGCGGAAGTCATTACGAGGTCTTCAGCTGAGGTGAGCCATTGAGAATCGTGGCTTCTCAGCATGAGGCTGACCTGTTACTGTCTCTGTCTGGGCAGCCAAGAAGGCCAGCTAGGAAGTACAAAAAAAAAAAAAAAAAGAAATCCCACTATAGGTTGCACTATCCAGCCTTATTCTATAGAAAAGGACTAATATGCAGCACCTTAAGGGCTGGCAAGCAGCTGCTGTATATAGATGGGTGAGAGTCTGTCAGTTCTCAGAGAAGCATAGGGCATGACTGTGGGCATATCAGAAATCTCTGTGCCATGCATAAATACTCCATCTAGGCTAATATGTATATGGTTTTAATCTCTTCCTCTTGTTGAGTGATCTAACCTTGTTGAGTGTCCTCCACTCAACACCCAAGTTTTCCCCAGCCCAGAAGTTCCTGCTGCTTCTTCTGTCACTTCCAGTCACTCTGCTTGAGCCAGTGAATGTGAGTGCTAGGTGACTTGTGTTCTTCATGCCTGCCAAGGGGTGCTCCTGGCCCTGCTGGCTCTTCACCTGCTGAACTTTGTGGGTGTGGGCCAGCACTGCCTGCAAAATGTCATGAGTGGAGAACTCTGCCTCTAACCCTACTTCTGTCACAGAGACTGTGGTTTGGCACTTCATTTTGCCACATCATCTAAGAAGGTTGTGTCCTAGGCCCTTCCTACAGACAAGAGATACAGGTATGTCCAGAGGATGACATGAATCTGAAGTGGGTGGCCAACATGGAATTTGCACCACCTCAGCCAGCTGGGGTGACTCTGAACTCAGGTGACCTGAGGACACTCATCATCCTTTGACTTCCCTACTGGTTTCCAGCTGCCATGCTGCATGTCATATGGCTTTATGTGGCAAAGGCTGTTGTGATTCAAGGTGTAGAGGTGACAGTGCAGAGCACTACTACACAAGACCTCCTGTGAGAAAAATACAACTGGGAAGCACAAGTCCTGGATGTAGTTGATGTTGTGAGTGGGCTCTCAGGTCTGGGCTCAGTGGCCCAGCCACCTTGTCCCAGGAGTAGCAGAGGCAGATGCTGGGACGCAGAATGTGACAGACAGGAAGGGCTGTGACATCTCCAAGACCAGGGCCAGTGGGAGATGGATTGCTCGTCAGACATTTCTGAATGTGGAAGTGCTGGGGGGGATGTCAAAGGGCTGGGGGGTACAGGGCCTGATCCGTCTGGCTCCAATCTCTCTACCCTGGTGCATGCAACTGAAAGAGCCAAGAGGGACAGAGGTTGCTCTGAGCTGTCTCTTGTCACCCCATGCCTATGCCTCTGAACCATGGGAATCTTGCTCATGGTTTGGGACAGTGAGGGAACACATGGGACTCTGCTTTTCTCTGTGCGATGTGTGATGTCTCAGAGCAGGATGGGGCCTTGGGTTATTTATGGGCATTGCTAACTTAGTCATCTGCACTGAATTTGCCTTTAAAATTACCAGCTTACCTTTGGGGAACCCAAAGGACAGGACTGAGTGGTGGGGTCACTCTAAGTTTTATGCCTTAGATGAGAGGAGAAGCAGAACATCTTGGATGTGCTCTAAACAGAGGCAGATGGGACAAGCATTTCTATTGCTTATGGATCAAATTATTCAGGGTCAAATGATTGCCAGAGAAGGTCATTATCATTTCATTATGGCACGGAAGGCAGAAAAAACACTTCATTATGTTAGACCAAGGAACTGCAGACAAGAGTCCTAAAGCAAAGACTCTTGTTGGGAATGGTGGAAATGGAAAAATTTTTTTCCCCACAAGTGGGGGAAACATATGGGATCAAACCCTGTTATTTTGCCAGAAATTCTGCCATGTCTGCTTGTGTGCTTTATACAGGAAGATACTAATTTCTGTGTACACTTACCTGATTTAACAGAAGTCTCTGAGACAGAGATAAGAGTCTTTCATCAGGATAGTGGGCATTTAACACCATAGAAAGGGATGCACCATAGAAAGGTGCAAACACTGCCCTGTACCCTCTTAATCTCCAGTGTGCCAGTCTGAGGGCCTTACTAGTCCTTATGCATCACTTTTTCACTGTTTGGTCACTTGAATCATGCCTGTGGTGCATCGTAGGCTTTCACTTGAGACCCTGGTCCTCTCCCTAGGGTTCCTTCCTGCTTGCCTCAATTTTAGCTGTGCTCAGGGAGGTATATTGCAAAGGGCCTCCATAATGAAACTTCTCTTGGGGCTGAATGAGGCCAATGGGGATCAGGCAGACTTGTCAACCAGCTATTTTTCTGCAGTGCTGTCAAAGGCTTGGTCTAAGACGGCTTTTCGGCAAAGACCAAACAAGGTTGGCCAGGCTCTTGGGTGCCTCCTCCCATTTCTTGAGCATTGTATTTGCCAGAGTTGTAGGTCATCATTAATGGGGTGGTGCTTGGTGGTTAGGGGAACTGCTGGGACTTGTGACCTTGCTTTGCCTAGCACACAGGCATCTTGAGCAGGAGAGATGCCAAAGTGCTACATTATATAATGCAAATTTATATATATATAAATGATAGCTGCAGGGGAGTCAGTGTGAGGCTTCTATTTGGAGCGCAAAAGCAGATACATTTTGTGTACTTGGGTTTCTGGCTTGCCCTGAGCTCTCTCTTCGCTGATGCACTTACCTGTCCTAGTCAGATAAAAGCCCACAGGCTTATGTGTGTGATTGCGACAACTGTATCTTTGATTGCTGTGTGGACATAATGCAGATCATAACACATGACCTGCGTCAGAGCCTGACATTTCTTCCTGTAAACTATTTAGCAGATGTTTATAAATGTATTTGTATTCTTCAGCTGGTAAGATCAGCTACCAAACATTTTACAAACAGGAAGGAATATCTAGTTCTTCAGTGAATTTATTTGCAATGTATAATTCATCCAGGTGTATCTGTGAATGGTGTCCTAGCCTGAGAAGCCTAAGATAAAGCAGCCTTCAGACTAGTTCTAAGAAGTTCATCCTGTGAATTGACACAGCATTCCAGAAAAAACTCTTTTCTTTTTGTGGTTTCCTATGAGAAGGATTTTTCTCAGCTTTAATATCTGCAGGGGGTAGTTACAAAAGCAGTTGGTCTGTCATTAAAGGAAGATGGAGGAGTCCTGTCTGACTGAGCAGCATGGTCATTCTCCTCCATTAACTCTCTGCTGAGATCTACAACTGAGCTGACCAAATGGTCTCAAAGTGGTGTTTTTTTGGTGTATTCCCCTCATCTCTTTTTGTGAAGTCTTATCAACCCTTGGCTTACAATGAGGAAGCCAGAACAGTAAAAGGAGAGACTGCTTTATGAAATGTCTAGACTTAATGAAAGCTGAGAGCACCAGGCCTCTCATGGGAGACCCCCTTTCAGAAATATCTAGGAGAAAGATGGTTAGAATTAAATTTTATAGGGACATTTAAATTCTCTTGTGGAATACTATGCCAGAGATAACCTTGTGTGAGGCTTAGTAACACATCTGGTCTATTATCATGATCAACAGTTCTAACAGTTCTTTTCTTATTGCCCTGTGTCTGTGGCACCAAGTCAAGTAAGCCAAAAGCTGGAAATTCAAAATGGAAATTAAGCCTGACATAAGTTTCCTCTGGATATCACCAACAGTCAGACTGCCCAGGGCATCCAGCTCTGCAGTAAACTCCAATTTATTCCTGTAGAAAGGTCCCTTAGGTCTCTTCTGAGCCCCTTCCCTGGGTTGTTGCTGATAAGGGTAGATGATGAACTTGGGACTATTGCCATGAGCTCTTGCCTGCATGGTCTGCTGCATAGCTCTGGCAGTGAGTGAGAAGTCCAGGTTACGTAGGCACTGTGGCTGGCAGAGAGGAAGAGATCCAAGATGTATTTTGTGCCAACTGACCACCTAGGCTCGTTAGAGCCTGTCCGTTACATGACCATCCCTGTTTTGCTGTGCTCTGCTAACCTGTTTGTGAGGTGTGATGCACAAGGTACAACTGTGCCTTTGGGGCTGCCACATGGGCCCTCCAAGGAAGGGAGGTTGTGTGTGGTGCAGAAGGAATGGAGGCAGCTGGGGCATGATGGGTGGGGGACACGGCATGAAGGAGCAGAGCAGCTGCAGGACTGATGCTGCAGGTTCACCCATTGCATGTAGGCAAGATTCCTTCTCTATGCATCTGGGTGTCACTGGGCTGCTTCTGGATCTGGCTTGCCAAGGAACTGTGGTGGGACCTCAAGTGCCTAGAGATAGCTTAGGCATTGCTGAGGCAACTTCTGCACTGTGAGTCCTTCTGGGAGACAAGGTGCACAGTGTGGATGTGCTCCTGGCAGGCGTATGTTGGCCCTACCTTGCCCAGCCATCCCTGGCTCTTCCAAAAGGGTGCATCAGTCCCTAACTTCATGGATGAGTCAGTCATGTGAGCTGTTCTGTGCCTTCAGCCTTGGTGCATACTCAGGACATGGGTGTCACAGGACTGAGCTGGGAAGGAAAATGCAAGGGAGGAGCACCAGCAAGTTGAAAAGAAACTGAGATCTGATGCTGGGAAATGGCAGAGAGGATAGTCAGGGGCAGGGATAGGCCAGGAAGGGAAGATGAACAAAGGGATCAAAACTAAAGACTAACAAAACCAACTATTATCACTAAGCCTCAGCACCCCCTTGCCCATACTAAATGCTCCCTCAACTCCCGGTTGACCCTGAGGATTTGCATTTGCTACAGTGCGAGAGAGGTGGGTCCTTCTGGCAACATTCACTGTTGGGAAGGTGCTTCTGTTGGTGTACCTGCCCAGAGCGATGCCAAGTGCTGCTGTTGGTAGTGCAGTCTCCCACTCTCCTTCACTCCTGGGCCTTTGGTGATCTCACATGACCTCACTTAAGGTTTCATTTGGGGGATGAGGGATTTGAGGGATATGCTGACACACAGGACCTCTGCTCAACAGTACTGTGCCTAGGTCTCAACCATAAAATAGCTGCTGGGTCTGGGACTCCCACTCCTGCCTGTGGTGGTGCTGACACAAGGTAAGGCTCTTAATTTTTAAGAAGACATCTGGTGGCTGCCCTGGTGTCCCTCTGATTCGTCTTGTCTGCAAGGAGGGAAATTCCCTGAAATACTACTTCTCAGGGCCTGGAGGTCTCCTGACATGTTGAGTCTTGGGCAATGGGCCAACCTTTGTGCCCCAGCTCTCTCCAGCCCCACTGCTGACTTTCACCAGCGTGGCCTGGCCTCCTGCAGCCATCCCCCACCTCCAGCATAGCCCTAGAGGATCCACAGTCCCAGGGAACTTGGTGCTTGGTCCAGAGCCTCCCTAGCCTGCCTCCAATGCCCTGTCCCCAAAAAGCAGTGGCTCACATCTGCTGTGCCACCTTGAAGTCTATCAGGATCTCCAGCCAGGTTTCTGGCCATTAGCCTTCCTCTAGCTCAGAAGATCCAGACTGGGGAGGTCTGGTGCTGACCTTGTCCAGGCATGCTGCTAGACCTGTCAGGCAGATGAAAGCAGGGGATGGTGGTTGCATCCCAACGTGCATAGGTTCCTTCTCTCTGGAGGGGGGCTGCTCTGAGCTCAGACCTAGTGCATGCTTTTGGCAGGAAGCTGAGTCTGAAGAACAGGCCTTAGTTGGTGTTTGACTGCACAGACAGATGAGTCTGGCACCAGGCCGAAATCTTGTATGAAGCAGAGAACCTGCCTGTCTCCTCCTCGCAGGATGGACTGAGTAGCAAAGAGCTGGCAGTACGTACCCATAGCAAAGGGTGAGGTGTGTGGACCCTGCAAGCAGTCAGCATGGGACGGCACACGTCCCTTTGCTCCCCACACTGAGGTCCTGCACAGCCTAGCCTCATGAGTCTGGCAGATGAGCAAATTGCATGGGAAAGACAAGAGCAAAGGCACCTTTGCTGAACTGAGACAGCAGGGGAGTCTGAGCCAGCCTGGAGACAGTGCTAGATCTGCTCCTGACCAAAAAGGAGGGAGCAGTTGAGAAAATGAATACAATGTTTGCAAGGACTTCAGGAATTGTTCCCTTGTTAATAGAACTGCAATTTGTGGAAATATGATGGAGGGTGAAGGTCTGCAAATACTTAGAGGAATAATGAGCATTGTAAGCAACAAGCACCACAGGGGAGTATGAGAAATAGATTGTACCAGACAGGCCATTTCTGCATAATTACACAATTAGTGGACTGGGGAAGACAGTGGATAACCCTTCGCAGTGTGCTGTGGTGCAGCGTAGACCTTGTTGGAGACTGGAGCGCCAATTAGCTGGAATAGCTTGCAATATGTGGAAAGGATTGATGGAGGGAGGAGCAGCCACGCCGAATGCTCCTCTGGCAAGGGCGAGAGAGGAGATGCTGCCCAGGCAAATAGTCACTCTCCCCACTACATCATGTGGTGGTGGTAACATGGGGGGACCGGTGTGGAAAACCCCCATGTTGGGTTCTTGAAAGGCGTAATACAAATGAGAGGAAAGAGCAGAGAATAAAAGGCGAGATGGAGGGTTTTGACAGTGAGCAGAAAAGGATAATCTCGGTTATAATCTGCGAGAAACACAGCTAATACCTTTGGGCAAGAACAATTATAGGCAGAATTATGTAATGAGAAGGAGCTGTTTGGAAAGCAGTAATTCTGAGAGAGCTCTGGCTGCATGAACAGATAACAAGTCAACAGCAGGCTGTAATACAAAGGGGTGCTGAGCTCTTTGCTCCCAGGCATCTGCGGGGAGAGGTGGCAGAAGGTGGTATCTCCTTGGGCAAGCTGTGGCCTCGACTGTGCATTAGTGAACAAGGCAGAGGTGAATTGGCAGTGACCCAAAAAGAGGATGGGTTGGCTGGTGGAGGGCAGGAGGCCTTCCTTTGGCCTGGTGGAGCCAAATATATGGAGTGGCTGTGAGACGAGGGAGTGAATCAAAGTCTGGAGACAGCTCCTCTTGTGCTTTGTGCCCTCACACCTGCACAAGAGGCAGCCTGTTGGGGAGGACAAAAATAATAACGTGGATTTGCTGCTGCTTCTTCCCTGCTGCAAAGTCACAAGCCATTCCCTCAGGCACTTCTCTCTCTGGATTAGAGAAGTTATGCAAAGAAAATGCTCTCTGCATAGCCCTGATCCTAAGGCAGCCTAGAGCAAGGCACAGATTAGTTCCCCTGTGTCCCTGTGGGACAGAGGGCTGCCTAAAATCCATGCAGGCTGTTCTTACCTGGCTGAATAGCCGGTGCTGTCAGTTCAGGCCTTTTCATTCTGAGTTATTTCTGGGAATCACCAGGGACCCCCCTCTTCGCCTTCTTCCCCACTCATCCTGGAGGAATCCCCTCTGCAGCCTGCTTTCTGTGCTGAGCATCACCTGGCTTCTCTGGTCCCTATCCAGGGAGAGTATGTAGCTATTCTGGTGGCTACCTGAGCTCCCCCTTTCTTTTCTCCCATGGGCAGAGACAACAGCAGATGCTTCAACTCTCTCCCTGGAGCAGGAGGAGCAGAACTGGCTGCTCTGGCCCTTCTCCATTGCTGTCCCCTGGCCAGCCAAGCACAGATGGCCATGGTGTCAGTGCCAGCAGACCCTGCCCGGGGGAAACACGTTCCCTAGTGTTGCACAGGCATGGGAAGGTGACGTGAACATCAGTACCCTCCCTGAATGGACATTTTGATGTTCTCCTGTACTGGGCCTGGCTAGGATAGAGTTAATTTTCTTCATAGCAGCTCATATGGTCCTGTGTTTTAGATTTTTGACCAAAACAATACTGGTAACAGACTAACAGTCTAACTTTTGCTGAACGGTGTTTGCACAGTATCAAAGCCGCCTCTTTTTCTCACTCTGCCCCTCCAGTGAATAGACTGGGGGGGGGGGGTTGTGCAATAGATTGCAAGGGGACACAACCAGGCACATGACCTGAACAAAGAGATATTCCATACCATATAACGTTATGCTCAGCAATAAAAGGGTTAGCCATCTTTGGCTTGGGAACTGGCTGGGCATCGGTCTGCCCATGGGAGGTGGTGAGTGATTGCTTTTGCATCACTTTTTTGTTTTGTTTTCCTCTCTCTTCTCCTACTCATCCTTCACTTATAAAGCAATTTATTTTTTTTTTATCTTGATGCCCAAGTTTTCTTGCTTTTATTCTTCCTTTCCTCTTCCCCCATCCCACTGCGGGTGGGAGGGAGTGAGCGAGTGGCTGTGTAGTGCTTAGCTGCCCACCAGAGTTAACCCACAGCATCTCGTCCATTGAATCAAATGCAGTAGATCCAATTACTCTGTCGCTTCAGGTGCATTTTAACCAGGCAAATACAACACAGAACAGCACCAGCCCTGCGTAATGTACTCGTCCATCTGATCACACTCTCCACCCACAACACTGCAGTCAGTGATGCTGTATCTGCTTTTCTTGGTCTTTTAAGGTTCCAGAAGAGGTTTCTGGGGAAGAACCCTTTCATTTAGGTAGAGATGTAATCTAATTGCTTTTTTAAACAGTTCTGTAAGGCAGAGCTCAGGTGTTTCAGTCAACACCCTTGCAGAGCCTTTCCAAGTAGTGAGATCTGGTGGGTATGTCACTGGTTGGACCTTGCACCTGCACTCTCTGGTGCCTGCACAGAACCAGAGGCAAGCTGGACCCATGGTGAGGTGAGCCTGGGAATCCCCTTGCTTCATGGAGCCTTGTGAGCTCTTACACATCTGAGATGTCCTACATGCAGCCTCTTGCCCAAGATCAGATCTCTAGAAACGACAAGATCAGCTTCTGATTATTCTTGCTCCAGGTGGTCTCAGTTTCTCCTGTCCAACCTTCCTTCTGTCCAAGTTCTTTTTTGAATGGGGGAACTAACACATCAAATGTGCCTTTTCTGTCCTTGGCCATGTGACTGTGGCTTTGGATGCATTTTATCTTTGGAGAACATCCCCTGTGTCTGGGTGCAGCCTTTAGGCTGTAGGTCTGAGGAACTAATGGATATATGGGTGTTGCGACAGGAAGGGGTAATGATGGATCGGGGACAAACAAGTTAGAGTGATCGCATGTAAGCAGTACCTCCTATAGACTTCTCTAGGTTGTGCATGGGTCTGGCACAGTGCTTAGCAGAGGATCACTCTTAGATCCACTCATATAAGCAACTGAGGTGTTAGAGTGCCTCTCATTACAGGGTCCACACATGCACGGGCTCTGCCTCTGCTTCCACTCCTCCAGCCCAAGACTGACCCTGTGAGCAGGCGAAGGGCTGAGGGGGAGAGGCTTCATGCTATCACTTAAATATAAACATTCCTAAAAGCAACTTTCTGATTTCTTTGTAGGAGGCTATAACCTGCTGGGGCCTTCAGCACTTCAGCAGAGTTGCATCTAGAGAAAAAGAGACCATAAGAATTCATGGAATTTTTCACAAAACTTCCTGGCCTTTTCTGGCCAGACGTACTTGAAAGGCTTAGGATAGAGATGTGAATGGAGGATGCCCTGTTCATTGGTTTCACGTGAAAATTGCTGTTGACTGCAGGAGCAGGAGGAGGAAATGGAAATAAGGAAGAAGTTTTGAAGGAAATGGCACATGTCTCTTAGCTGGGATGAAAAGTGTCCAGGAGGATTTCGGAGACTCTGAGGGCTGGGGCGGCTGGCTCAGAAAGGGGCTGACTTCTGCTTTTAAGGTGTCAAGGCTGGCTTGTGGGCATGGGCACAGTAACTTAACTGGAGCTGTCCCAGACCAGTTAGTGAGCTTGAGATGGTTCACAGCAGGATTGTTCTGAGCAGCCTCAGAGGCTCAATTTGCGAGAAGGAAAGGATAAGTCTGTGATTCAAAGCCCATCATTGGAGCCCATTGATGAGGCTTGGTCACATACAAGCCCTCGGTGCTGTCGCTTCCAAAGCAAGGATGAAGCGTGTGTCCAAGCTCAGCACTGTCTGTCATGGCTGTGGTGGGCCAGGAGAACCCACCTGTGTGGTGGTCTTAAGGAGTCTCCACATGGTACAGCACAGCGACTGACTTGCCTGCTCTGTGAGGGCGCTCAAATATCAAAGGGCTGCTCTGTGAGGCACCTGTCGTGGTTTAACCCAGCCAGCAACAAAGCACCACATAGCCACTTGCTTACTCCTCCCTGCTCCCATTGGGATGGGGAGGAGAACTGAAAAAAAAAGAAGTAAAATTTATGGGTTGAGGTAAGAACAGTTTAATAACTAAAGTAAATAAAATATAATAATAACAATAATAAAATATAATAACAGTAGTAATGAAAAAGAATATGAAAAAAATATATAGAGAAATAAAACCCAAGAAATGACAAGTAATGCACAATGCAATTGCTCACCACCTGCTGACTGATGCCCGAGCAGTTATCTGCCCTTCCTGGCTAACTCCCCCCCGTTTATATACTGAGCATGATGTTCTATGGTATGGAATATCCTTTTGGCTTGTTCGGGTTAGCTGTCCTGGCCATGCTCCCTTCCAGCTTCTTGTACACCTGCTTGCTGGCAGAGCATGGGAAACCGAAAAATCCTTAACTTAGGATAAACACTACTTGGCAACAACTAAAACATCAGTGTGTTATCAACATTATTCTCACACTAAATCCAAAACACACTGTACCAGCTACTAAGAAGAAAATTAACTCTATCCCAGCCAAAACCAGGATAGCACCTCATAGAGACACCCCGTAGCACCCATCTTCTCCAGCAGTGGAACCTTGTCTAGCCCTGCTTTGGACCCACACAGAGCAGTTGCAAACAAGGGCTGGGATTTATATAAGCTGGCAGTGACTTTGCTGTCATTGGTGTCCAAGAGATGGGCTTGCTGAATGTGTCAGGAGTGGGGAGAGGCCATCTTCAGGAGGAAAATCAGTGCTGTCTTCCCTGTCTTCCTGCCTGCTTTCAGAAGCAAATTCAGCTGGGTTTCAATAAGAGTAGATAACATATGCTCACTTCTGTGAGCAAAAATGTATATGGTTATAAGACATAACTGCTATGTGATAAATCATGTCAAGATGAGGATTTCATTCCTTAAGGGTGAAAAGGAAAAGATGCAATGTGAAATACCCCACTCAGGCTGGCTGGGTCAGGTCTCTATCAATCATCCACAAGACCTGTCCCATTTAGGAGCTGCTTTTGAACGTGCAGTGGGGGGTAAAGCTGGACTTGGGAATGTGCAGATGTGAAACATGAGCATGGCAAAATGCCATTTGTGCAACAGAGGGACATCAGGTGATGGTCAGATGGAACTTATCTGGGCCCTTATTGGACAAATAAATAGCTGTACTTGTTGCATAGTTTTTCTTTTTTCTTGCATGGCAACAAAAAATGTGGCAGCAAGAAGTGCAAAAAGAAGGATGGTATTTTCAGTTTAAAAATACCTTTCCCAGCTTGTTGGTTCCAGCAGACAAACCTATAACACAGCTTTTCTTAAGCTGATAATCCAGCAAGTGCCAACATCTTTTCTTCTGGCAGAAGATGCTTGTCGTGAGGAGATAACCCCCAGGATCTGGTTTTTACCCTGGTCCTGGAAGTGCGGTCTGAACAGCAATGACAGGAAGGCTGTGCTCCTTTTCAATAGTTTTGCTTCAGAGAACCTGCTGGTAGAATTCTGCATATCTGCAGCTCAAGGTGGGTCAGCAGCCTGAGCTTTGCTGCTTTCACAATGCCGTAGTCTTTCTGTCAAGCCTGCAGTGTTTTGTAGGAACAGCATCGTGGAGGAATGGTGTCCAGCGGATTGCCTTGATAAGCCAAAGGGATGCTGACAGGTACAGTCCTAGCATGTATTCTTTTATTCTACTTCTCTAGAAATAATGTGTAAGTATTTCTGGCTACCACCAATTTTGGGTCGACTCCACTGTTAAATAGGAGCTGACAGTTCTAGGATGGACCATGTAATGTGACACAGAGGTTCCCCAGAAGCTGATGGCCACCTCCTGGTGATGCCAGTGAGAGCAGAGTTAAGCCAATACCAAAGGCTTTTGAAAACACCACGATTTAAAATGGGTCATTGTGCTCCTAAGATTGCTGCCATAAATACAGCCTCAGAAGTTTGTGGAGCATGCGCGCCTGCCTTTGCTTCTGAAATTTGGAGACTGGAGGAGCTGGAGTGGGCTTGCCGTCTGGGTTTCAGCGAATATCAAGTAGCACTGATGGGTCAGCGCTTTTTTTTAATCTCCATCAGGCCGGGGGGTGTTGTATTAATAATTTTTTTCCAGACGCAGACCTTGCTGTTGCAGGCTACGCTGTTTTCCCCTGGAGAGCACACTGCTGTTCTGCATGGGAGTGGTGCCTTATATCCTCCCAGAAAAGAAGCCAGAATGCAATGCAGCAGTGTGACTCTTAGCTGCGGACTCCGTTCTCCACTGAGCCGATCTGGGATTTTTGTTTGAAGAAGTAATTTTACAGCCGCTGACTGCAATGGATACTGTGTGGGGGAAGAGGTAGGGAGGTTCTCTTTCACCTGATCTCGGTTCTGACCTCCTGGGGATTATTAAGGAGCCCAACTTATTAGGTTGGCATATAGGCAAATTCTAATGAGGGTAAGGATGCTCTGCCTGGTAAACTCACCCTGCTCCTCACAGTGTGGCAGTGTGTTGTAGAATCAGTATGCTGGATTTCATGCAAGAATTAGCTGTGCTTAAGTTATGGCTCAGTCTCTTATATAATTACATGCCTCCTCTTTTTTAAGCTTAAAGCTGTACAGGAATTGTAAAGACTAGAAAAAACACAGGTTGATAGTGTTTTAGGTTGTAACTTTCCATGAGACTGTTTAAAGCAATAAGCATTAAAAGCTATTTTAGAAGGAAGTATTAAGTGACTTGTGAGAGCACAGCCATTAAAATACATGCTGACCACCAGATAAGGCACCTGGGACACCAAAGTAGAATACCCTTCCCATTGGTAGGTTTTATTATATTAGTGTAGCCACATAAGGACTGCAGTCGCTTGCTGGATTTAGCTCCTGTGTTTGCACACCGGGATTGTTCAGGAGAGAGCATATTCCATACGTCTGTGATGCTAAAGCTGGATCTAGAGGGGCAGAATGCTGCCATGGGACAGGGGCCAGCCAGTTGCATAAGATATCAAGATGTACAAGATGTACACCTGCCAAGGCAAAAATTAATGTGCATATAATATTCCTCATCTGCTACAGGTGAGACCATGATTGCTGCCATGGTACAAAATTACTCATACTGGGTGTTGCTGGTGCTGTTTCTTCCCACCACGTCCCACGCTGTTTAGGACAGCAGGGCCAAGCCAGCCACTTTTGCTTCTTAGACTTTGTAATTTTCATTTTTCTGATGCTGAAGCTGAGCTGTGCGTTGTTGTGCACAGCTTCACGCTCTGAACACTGTTCAGCAGTAGGACATCTTTGAGTATTCATTAATTTGAAAAAAGGGGGGAAAAAGGTAGGGCATCATCTTAGCTGCACTTGTTAACTTTAACAAACCTCTGCTAAACACAAGCACTTTGGAAAGATGATCCCAAGAAAATACAGACTTTGTGTCTTTAACAGGAATGAAGGCACTGATTTGCTGGAGTGGAGGAAGAGCTGTTTATCTTCAGAAATGGTGGGGTGGGAGAGCAAAAAACCACAGCCTTCATGTGAAGGAACCCATGGTAAAAGATATTTCAAGATGAAAATAAAATTGCAAAAGAAAAGAAAGGAGGGAGGGAAATGTGTTTTTTATGAGACACATCCATTCGGGAGACACGTGCTGGCAAGAGAGCTATCTCTAGCAATAAAACATCAAAGTCTCTCAAAAGTCTGTAGATCTAGCATGAAGTTAACACACTAAAGCAAGGGAACTCTGTTTGGGCCTCATTATGTCCATTAAGTGCTGGCGTATTGATTTGGATGGCTGAATTAATCACTAGTGGTTGACATGGGCCAGTGACTATGATGGGTTTTCATTCATATGGGCTAGCAGATGAGAGTCCTAATCATAAGTATATATATATATATATATATAAAAGACACTCCTGAGGATTCAAAGGAACTGATTTCCTAAGGCTGAGGAAAACTGAGTGAAGTTGATTGGGTGTTAAAACATTCACAGGAAAATGTGAGTAAGAACCGGGAGCTCTTTGAGCAGAGGCCAGGGAAGTTGAGATTTCAGAGTCAAGAAAGAGGACAAGGTTTAGCTAAAAGCCAGCCTAGCTTGGTAGCAATGAAAGCAACTTCTGGAAGCAATAATAAGATTAACAAATTTAGAAAAGAGAAAAATAGGTAGCAATCCATATGCATCTGGAGTTATGGTGTGTAGACAACAAGCTAAAGACATCTGGAGGGAAATTGCCTATCAAATACACTCAAGCACAGAATTAAGGGACTCTAGAAACACATTAGCAAAGAGGAATATGGTTATGAGCCAAACAGTGAAATAACCATGTGGAAATCATAATTCATAATGACTTTGTAGACACTAACTGGTCAGTAACCACTATTATCCTGCCTTTGGAAAAGAAACAGTATGATGGGTTACTACTGTCCTGTGACCAAGAAACCATGGAGGATGTTAAAACAATGCTCAAACTCCAAATCAGCAGCTTGGTAGCTTTTGTCTAATAGTTCAAAGCAAGTTTGCTTAGGTGCTCTCTGGCATATACCTCTTGGCTTTTCGTAAGGCTGTATACAAAGTATTCAGTGTGGTGATGTCCTCTGCTCAAACTGGAAAATAAGTGGTCTAAGTTCTCTAACGTACCATACATACAGGCGAAGAAGTGATTGACTAGCACATACCAAAACGTCATTGCTGGCAGGCAGTCACTGCTCTGTGAAGTGTTTCTAGTGAGATCATTGTCACCAGCAACCTGGAGGTAAGCATGCTCATAAAATTAGCGAGGGGACACAGAGCCTAATGGAATTTCAAGCACCAGTGGGAAGAAAGAAGCTAGAGAGGGTAATCTGAGTGGCTTGGCACACTGGCTCTTTTAAAACAAAATGAAACTTCACCACAGAGAGTGGTGCTGTGAAGGAGCAAGAAATTCCTCCTGGTTAGAGAGCAGGGGACTATGTCTGGCAGAGCAGGGACTTGGTAGGAGCTGCAGTAGAAACACAACAGAACAGATTTTCCTTGTGAAGCCTGGTGCCCGAATGTGACTCTTGGGGTTTAAAAGGCTGGGAATGGGTGGCAGTAGGGATTTTGCCTCTGTATTTGCCTCTGCACACAAGAGACAATGGAATAGTGCCTGTTTTTTGTGTTCTTAGCTTAAGTAGGATATTGCAAAATGGGATAGCCACAGATATGATCCCTGAGCTGGAGAAAATGCTGTACAGCAAGCAATGGAAAAAAGCTTGACCTGTTTAGCTTATCAAAAAACAGATTGAGGGATAACTTGATTACAGTGACTAAGTACTTCCATGGGAGAAAATACCAGTTGCTGAAGGGCTTTTTAATCTAGAGGAGAAAACAAGAGTAAGAAACAATGCTGGACAGTGAAGCCAGATATTCCACTTCAGAGCAGGCAGACATTTTTAACAATGAGGGTGATTAACCACTGGGAGAAGATCCCAAGGGGGCTGATAGCTTGTTCATTTCTTGATGTCCATACACCAGGCGGGAGTGCTTCTCTGGACAACATGCTTTACTCATGGCCGTGGAATTGGATTTGATTCATGGATAACTGGATCGAATGTGCTACCCAGTGCCTTATGGCTTTTGGCCGCTTTGGGCCTTTGAAGCCCTTAGCTGCATCTGGGAATGATTTGGCAGTACTCTGGGGCTTTCCAGCTGGGGATCCTGAAGGACTTTTGAGGCGATGTCAGCATGGCCTGCCCTACAGAAGGGGATTGGGCTGAGTCACTCATCACATGTTGGACCTGTGGAAAAGGGCCTTGTTAACCCCCAAGCAGATGAGACATGGGCTTAATCAACCACCTAGAGCTCCCAGAGATGGAGGACAGATATGAGAAGTGCAGGTAAGGGCTCTCCGGCCATTCCTAGCTTTTGGAAAGATCTCCTGGGACAGCAAAGAGTTGGGTGCAAGGGCAGGTGAAATTACTCTGATTTATGGTGGGAACAACAATATGAAGGGAAAGGTCAACTTAATCCCTCTGCAGGGTCAAAGCAGAATGAGAATGTGTTGCAAGCCTCTGCCCTTTTCTTTAGCCTCCGCTGCCTTTCACGTATCACTGAGGTCTCAACCTCAGCAGTTCCCCAAAACACTTATTTCTGTGATGCTCCAGAAGTTGTTCAGAACTTATTTGCAGACAGAGACAGAATGAGCAAGCAGAAAACCACCTCTAGACTTCATGTGTCCAAGACACTTTTGGGGGAGCTACTCCCATCCTGTAGCACTGCTCCCCTTGCCCTCCCACTGTAACCCAGTGCATCTTTTCAGACAACTGGGAGCAGTGAGCAAACGGTTAAAGTTTTGCTTCTCCACCCAGTGGTGGGTGTTGTCTGTGTCAGAAACAATATAAGAACAGTCGGAAGTTGCAGCTGGCAAGTAACATTTGGAGTAGCAGTCCTGGGGCATATAGATCTGGTGTGGACTGTCTTTTCCTGAGACTGTAAACACTTGTGCAGAATGTCCGAGAACAAGAAAAAAGGGAAAGGAAAGAGCAAAAAGAACAAAGAAGGGAAAAAAGGGGAAAGAGAACCTGACCCAGGAAAAGGTACTTCCCATTTTTAACAGATTTTACTTAAAGGAAGAAGAGAGAAGCCAGAAAGCCAGCAGGAAAGTACTTGTGGGTTGCATGAGGGTGCAAATGATAGGGAGCATTTGCCAGGCAAGTGTGCAAATCTCTGCATCTCATTCATATTTCATGCTGTTATAGGTCTGCTTTCTTATTGATCTTATCTTTTTTTTTTTTTTTTTTTTTTTTAAATACCCAAAGCCCCAAGAATTCAGGGCAACGTACTCTTTCAAAAAACAGCAGCACTCGGTTCCTGTCCTGGTGATACGGTAATTGAGGGGGTTTGTGCTAATTCTCTGGGGATTCTGGTGTGTTGTGTTTTGCTGTTTGGTTGGTTGTTTTCTTTTTCCTGAGGTAAATATCAAAACCCACTATTTTGGAGGATCACAGGGACTGTTACTTGGGACAGACCAACTCTCAGAGGTCAGATTTAAGTTATAGCCTCACTTTTTGAGGTAACTGTATTGAGTTGTAGTTAAGGACACGTGGACTGTAAACCTTCACTCTTTGCTGATATGCTTGTTAGTGAAATCGGGCTGTTCTTTAGAGGACATCTGACTGTTCCTTGCTGAATGAGCAAGGCAATATTTAAGATGTTGCCAGGATAAAATGTTTAAATTGCCTTTAACTGACAAAGTTCAATTCTTGAGTAAATGGGGAGAATGAGCCGGGGCAATGCAAGAACTGTCTTGGAAAGATACAGAAGGTTTGGTGGTAATGCAGCACAGTGGTATTTCTTTCTCTGTCATGTTATCAGGGAGGGATTATCCCTAGCTGTTTCTTATCTGTGGTTCATCGGGCAATGTATTTGGACGGAGTGGCAACTCTGTCAGACTTCATGTTTTATCAGTGTTAAGAGAGGCTACAAGCTGGACCAGGTCCTGGAGGAGACTGTCAGTTTAGCTCTTCACTTGCCTGGATGCAATTCTGCAATTCTGCTCTTGGTCCTACTATCATGACACTAGTGAGTGCTCTTGACCTGAACAGATTTGGTTTGGCTTCACACTGGCATCACTGGTGGCAGGATTTGTCCCTACCCTTTTTCATCCCTTTACTCTGAGCACAGAGACCCACCACCCTGCTGTGCCCAAGGCATGGGCTCCTCCATCGGCTCTGCCCCAGAGCTGCCAGAGTGGCAGCAGGTGCTGATGCCATGGCAGGCTGACTTCACACGTGGTCTCCTGCTTATGACATCAGAACATAGCTGTTGCTGTGGGATCTGGAAGGAGACTTTTTGGATAGTTTCAGGATGGGGAGCTTGAAACCACCAAGCAGAGGCAGCAGCTGCTTGAAGATGACCAGACCTGCCCAAGGGGCTCTGGAGTGTGCGGGTACTGGGGGCTGTCTCACAGCCATCGGCAGGATGACCCTGCCTCCTAAGTGCACGGACAGGACAGGGCAGTGCCTACATCGTAGGCATCTTCTTTACTGGGAGCAGGATGGAGGGGTTGGTGGGACTGAGAGGCACTGGCTTGGGCACAGCAGGGGAATGAGGCACACTGGGATTGCTGAGAGAGCAACCACCTGCCTTGAGCCACGTGGGCCATGGTGGGGCCATGGGGGCTGCATGTGGGGAAAAGGACCATGTGTGAGCTGAGGGGTCAGACCACACTGTTTTCTAGTGCCACATCAAAGCCCTGCAGTAGCTCACTGCTCTAGAGGGAACAGGTAAGGACCCTTTACCTGTAGTTACTCATGCTGACAACCTAGTCCTCTGTAGACATGCACTGTAGGGGTGTTTTATCACATATAAATCGCACAACTGGACACTTTGGCCAGAGTGCAAACCCCCTTTCTCTCTACTAATGGATCCAGAGCAGAACTGGGGATGACCGCATTGATCCTGTCTGTACCTCAGCCAAAGAAAAGAAAGGGTCTGGGTTTGGCTTGCACAGCACAAACCCAGTCCTTTTATTGCATTCATTACTAACTAGATTACTTAGATTCAAGTCACTCATTTGCCTTGTATTGCTGCAGAGGTTGCCCATTTTTTGCTCTGTGGGTCCATCAGAGGAAGACATTTGGTTGTCTGTGGTGTCTCTGAACCAAATCCTACTTTGGGTTGGGTTGGTTGGGATCAGTGGAACCTGTGAACACCATTTCCCATCATGGTCACTTTTGCCATGTGGTCTGAGGGGCACCACATCAATGCTTCCCCAAAAGGACTTTTAGAAGAGAAGAGTTCCTCCCCTGATCACTTCTGAGCAGATGCCCCAGTCCTGGTACATAGACCCTCACTCCAGGCAGCAGATTACCCTGTGCACTCTATTTCTTCAGCTTGTGGCTGGACCTCAGACCCTCTCCAGCACGCTCAGGCTGATACAAAAACCCAGCCCTGGCACAAATCAGGCAACTGGCAGGGCTCTGCAAGGGGAATTTGTGTTCTCTGTTTTTTTCCCAGGTTGTACTATTTCCATGCAAATGGGGTGTGCTGAACCCTCTGAAACCAGGAGGCATAAGAGGAACCTACAAAAGTCTTACACAGACTCTAAAGAGATCCGGACAGCAACATTTGTTTGATTGCCAGTGCAGGGGAGAATTGGGATGATAACAGGGTGGAAAGCGTTCCTTCTTCACACTGCATCCCTGACCAGTCTCTGGCTGTTGAGGGCCAAACTTTGTTACCTACGACACTCTGATAGTCTTGATCTACCCTTGTGCTCATCATAGGTGTCTGCATGGGAAATTACCCTTACACATGCCTTCACGGTGTGCTCTGTAGAGAGCCCCAGGACAGCTCTGGCACAGAATAACACTTTGACTTCCAGAGGTGATCTCTCCAGCCCTGCCACCTAGTCTGGGGGAATTGCCCCATGTAGTAAAGCTATTCACTGCCAGTGAATCAGAGCAGCAGAAAAACCTGTTAAAGGAAGAGAGAGCTGAAACAGTAGTTTCAGGAAAGAGCATCAGTGTGCCATGGGGGGTGCTAGATTTCCCCTGAGGTATCTCAGACTCAGGGGAGGAGAAGATTCTTGCACTGCGGCTTTCAACACAATTATTTTGGCTTCTGTGAATGTGTAAAAGAGGATTGTTGATCTCATGTGAAGTGCTAGCTTTGTTCTGAGGACGAGGGCTATCTTTAACCTAAACTCACATTTTTATGCCTCTAGTGGTGCATCTGTCCTAAAGTGAGTGCCTCGGCTACAGATCTAGCCAGTGGAACAGCCTGTGAAGGCCTCCAGAGGGAGATGGTGTCCTCCTATGAAGAAGCACCATCAGGATCCCTCTTTTAGATGTTTGTAACGTGCATTGAAAGGTAGACAGACTGTGTCCCACCCAACACACGCGGAAGGCACACCCTGCAGGGACTACGTGAGCTGCAGAATGTAGCAACAGACCAGCAAATAAATGTATAATGCTCCTGCAATGCTGGCAAAGTTCAGGTCTGTAAGAAAACTTCCTCACTGCGAGAGAAGATGGTACTTTATCAGACACTGGATGGCTTGTGGCAATCAAAAACTTGACACTGAGGCAAGACTGTGAGTGTAAAAGAAGCTGCCCTTTCACACTCTGAAAAGATTTAGGGTAGACTTTGGAGAAATGGGAGAAATGGACTGCTGCCAATGCAAAAGTTCAGAGCAGAACAAGGTGAGCAAACGCCAGAGCTGTGGCAGTGGATTAGGAGGCCAGTGCACCAGCCTCATAGGGAGACAGGCAGAAGGAGAAGTAAAAGGGCTGGAGGAAGCCTTGGTAGTGGGGTAGGCAAGGAGCAAGTTGGAAAGGGAAGGGGTATGAGACTGCAAATAGTCTGTGCTTCATCTGTACTTCTGTGAGGTTGCTTGGGGAGAAAAGACCAGAGAAATGTAAAGCATTTGCTTGGTTAAATTCCCCAGCAATTCCAGGCATTCTCTCTTATTTTTACTTGGCGGTGAGGAAAACATTGCGTGTGCTTAAGTGTTTTGTTGTTTGTCGGTGCTAATAGGGCTGGCAACACAGGAATTGTGCCTTTCTCTTGAACTGCCCATGGCAAATGCTCATGTTGGAAAACGCTCATGTTGGAAAACTACTTGGAGAGCAGGTGAAGAGTCTCTGCAGAGAGTATCTCATGTTTCAGTAGGAACCAGCTTGACCCCAGTTCCCAGATGATTCAGGATGTGGTAGAAAGGTTGTACAGAAGGGTATTGCTATTGAAACTCCGGAGGCCTTAAGGAGGAAGGTGCCCCTGGACACAAACCAGCAGTGGGAATGCAGCAGAAGCAGGCATATGTTAGCCGGGTCTACCAGCCTGGGATGCTTTAGGGTGCTGCCACATTAACACGGAATTTGGTGAGGGATGTGAAAGTCCCTTGCAGATGCTAGGTGCGGGCTTTGTGGTGGAAGCTCATGCTATCAGAGATACTCAACAGTAGCGCAACCAAACCAGTTACTTCACTGCTGGCTAAAGTATCTCTGTGTGATCTATGTCCACATTGCAGGGTAAACATGCTCTTAATTTGTTCTTAGTCTTCTGTTTGTAGGAAAGACTCTAATTCTAAGGACCTCATAGAAACATTAGCCAAAAGGTTTGTTTACAAGAAGGATATCCTACAGTAGGAGTTTTGTTTTTTATAAACACCCAGACACAGAAGGTACCAGATGTCAGCGGTGCTCCAGGATCTGTCCACATGCATGTTTTCACTAGATTATTTCCACTGGCTGCTAGACTAATGGACTGCTGTTACCATTGCCATGTGGCTGAGAGCACGCATGTGGCCAGTTACCACGGATCAGTGAACGTGCAGTAACTTGCTCAGCTTTGGGAAATGAGGGGGTCTGACTCACAAGCTCCAGTGATTCATGCTGGGGTAAAGGAAGAGGTTATATGTCCCAGCTGCTTTCTGGTCTTTTTGCTGGAGCTTGCTAGCTCTACAGAAGGAGGCATTGATAAATGAGCATGCAGCTCTGTTCCTCCACTGTCCATGGCTCATAGTCTCAGGTGTTAATACAAACAGAAGGGTTATGGGAGAGAGACCTAGCAGGGTTGAGGAATAACCTGTCTCTCCATTCAGGCAGGCTAGGGGGCTAGGAACTCCTGGCAGAGGGGCAGGATGGAGCAGAATGGTACATTAGTAAGTAATCCCACCATGGATCCCAAAGTTGGTGAGTCAGAGCCCTGGGCATCCCATTTTCAATCCCTTTTTGGAGGTGGGTATAAGTAACCTGGGAAAGGCAGTCTCTGGTGAGAGGAGGAACATCTGGAGAGGGGCTGAGCACAGCCTGGCTGCTGACCTTTGAGGTCATGCCCTTGGCTCATTCTCCAGCTGTTGCTAATGTGACGGGCTCCAGCTGCAAAGCGGCTAAAGGAAAGCTGTGTTGCCATGAACAGCATGGCTCCGTCATCCTTCTTCCTGCAGCTGGACTGCCAACCTCCTGCTCTGAGTACTACCCTGATCTCAAGTCCTGTCTCAGCACTGAGCTCTAATGGGACTGCAGCAGTGCTTGAACTCAAAACCGACTGGAGAAGTTGGGATGAGACTAGAGCAGGGTGAGTGTGTGGACCTACATCCCACTTCTTCCGTTGCTTAACTCCAGAGGCAGTGAGAGGAGGGGAAATGAGCCTTCTAGTTCCTCTGACCCCTCCTCATAGTCCCTTGGACTCCAAGGAACACTTCCAGGTGCACAAGGGGAGTTCAGCACTGGGGTTGTGTGACCCTGTGCCTTTTTCAGTGCCTGGGAGCTTTGTTATAGCAGCGGCATGCTCTTGCTATAAGCAATGAGCTTATGATGAGCTGTGGGTCACACATGGCTCTTGCTTGGATGTACTTTTTTTTCTTCTGGGAGCAAAGCTCCATAAAAAACAAAGTGTCTCTGGAAGAGAACTTGGAAGAACGTAAGTTCAAGAACAGCTGAGCTTGCAGCTCCTGACTAGGACCATAAATCGAGGCCATTCCCTTTGGCTGAGAAGTCACAGGACTGTGAAGTCCCAGCAAAGGCTGGCCATCCGCTTTGTGCTGAAGACTGTGTTCAGGACAGAGGCCGTCAGGCAGTGAGATAACCTGGAGCTTTCCTTTGGGAAAGCTGCATCTCGTATCCCTGAGGATGAGGCTGGAGGGGAGTGGAAAGCTGGGTAGGAGCCACCCACCACTCCTGGTTCACCCAGAAGTTTGCTCTGTGCTCTGTCAAGCTACTCGCCCTGGTTTCTGTCAGTGCGTGCTGTCCTGGCGGCTGGTCACCATCCACTGATCTGCCAGCACCAGTGAGCTGGAGGGACGTGGTGGCAGCAGAGGTGGTTTGGGAGGGTGAAGGCCACTCCACCTGGGCTGGAGCTCGGACATGCATCACCTGTTGCACTGACCTCCTGTCTGGGGCAGCACAATGAAACTCACACGATTGGGAAAGGTGACTCTGCCCACGAGGGAAGCTCTCACTGGACCCGCAAGGGCCTGGTTGGAGCAGAACTGCAGGTTCCCTCAGCGTGCCGTGAGAGCGGCCAGAGCAGTGCAAGATGTGCGTGGCCTCCTGGCCAGGACACAGTCCTGGCTCCCGTGCTGTGCTCCAGACAGAAAGCTCTGTTTTGAACTGGCATGACCTGGGATTGTCTCCTCTCTGACGAGGGCAGCGTTATGTTGCTGCATTTTTGAAATGTTCCAAATTGTAACAACAAATACAAGTAATAATGGTAAAATTTAAACATTTAGGTAATTAATAACTCTGGTAATTAGGCTTGGCAGACTCAGTCATTAGTCCTTATAAAGGATTTTAGTTCAGGCATGTCTGGAAGGTATAAGCTCCTCAGTATGAGGGAGAGCTGCTTTGCAGAGAAGAGCAATAAGCCACACAAGGCTGTCTCCACGCAGTAATGGTGATGGTCATACTTCTGAGGAGTCTGATGGTCCTGGAGCTCTTCTACAGCTTGTCTCGTCCTTACTATCCCCTTAAATTTTTGACTACATGTGGAAGTGAGAGCCCAGTTTTTCTTGCTGAATTTTCATGCCTGGTGAGGATGGGGAGGGGAAGGGAACTGCATTTGCTCTCCAAGTCTAAGACTGAGTGGCTGGCAGCTCAGAAGAAGACAGACAGCTACAGATGTGTGAGATGATGGACAGAAAAACTGTTTTTTAGGGAAGCAGTGAAACTTTAATTTACCTTAAAACTGCACTAAAGTCAGGTGCTTTAGTGTTTTGTTTTTTAAAAAAAAACAACCCCAAATTTGAAGCAGATTTCCTACATAATTGACTGATGTTTGGAAGCCCTTCAGAGAAGCCTCTTTTTGGTGTCAGAATTTGCACATTTGCTTAATTTGAGGGTAAAATTGGGTTAAAATCCATCAGCCAGGTTCTCAGCAGATGTTTCTCTGACCTATCTCCTCTGGCTTTGTTGGTGTGTGTGTGTGATATGTACCAGCTGAACATCCGACCCTCTTGTTTTCAACAGCTTTTTGATTTGAAGGCTAGGACTTTATTCCAACTCCAAAACTGTGTATGTGTACATGTGTACATATGTTTGTGCTCATATGAATTTTTTATTCCACTTTGAAGTCCATGGCACTTTGCAAGACTTCCCTGGTTCCTGATATACTCCAGCCCTCTGGGGGGTGTGGGTATGCAATTTTTGGCTAGCACACTACTCTGGCAAAGCCTGTACTGATCCTGTTGCTCCTTGTATGCCTCTTGTACATCTCTTCCTCCAGTCAAACCATTGACAAAACTCCAATGCTCAGCAGCTATGTCTCTGGTTCAAAGCACGCCAAAAGAGCTCTTTGTGTTCAAGCTGTTTCCCACCTCTCGGCTTGACCTAAGTGCTCCCAGAGAGAAGCCTCCTTGCTCTGGGGGCAAACTGGTCTTACTCCAGGAGTGGTGCGTGCACAGGCGTGGGTTTGTGGAGTCTACTCAGAGCACCTGGTGCTGGCCAGATTATTGATAGCGCTCCCACATTTGTGATGTGACAAGTCAGATCAGCAAATGAGCTCAAGTCCCAGCAGGGAACTGGCTATTGATGCTCTTGGGAGAAAACCAGCCAGGGAGCTGAGGCAAAGGCACTGCCTGCTCCCTTGAACCTGTCCATGTCCCCTTTGCCTGCACTGTGTGGGTGTTCAGATGCCTGTCTCTTGTGCTCATTTCCAAGCTCTGGTGAGCGGGGCAGGGCTGGAAGAGGGGAATGCTGAATTTGGGCCAGGCAGAGGAAGGGAGAATCTTTCAGCTGCTAGCACAGTTGTTCTGCATGGCAAGGTAACCAGCTTCAGCTGTGCCCATGCTAACTTGCTGCTCTCTGCAGGAGAGAAGTTTCAGCTGTACTACAAAGCAAAAAAACCCCCCAAACTTAAAAATCACCTGTCTGACTGCCATTGCAGGGTTTGCAAGCAAGAGGAATACTGATGGGGGAAGAGGCTTGGGAGACACTCCAGTGGCTACTGCTGCTGGTATATTGCTCCCTTTTGGGTAGACAGCTGGCAATGTGAGGCAGGGCTTTCTCAGCCAGCAGGTTTTCAGAGCCAGCCTGTATTGCTGCTGTGCCTGCTCGATGATGCAATCACTGATGGACACAGCAGCTTATGCAGCAGCATCAGTTCTACATCATGCAATATTCCAGTGCTAGGCTGTGTGACTTCTGCCATGAGTGGAGCAAATTGCAGATTTTTTGCTATGAATCTTGGTTGCCTGAAAATGACTGAGGTGTTAAAGTAATTCAGATCCAGAAAGTCTTGCTAACAGGTCCTGGATGCCTAGGTCAAGGTGCTGGAGCTGAGCAGGATATCTTTCAAAGGCCAGGAGTCTGCCTGATTGCTACTGCCCAAGAAGCAGTTTGTTTCCCTTGCAGAGATCATGTGTGTTTCATCTGCTCATTCAGGCTTTTGCCTGAAGGGCAAGGACAAAGAATGTGATGAACTTCTCTTTGGCATGGAAGTGTATTTTGCTTCACATTTGTCAATAAATGAGATTAGGTTTCTGTATTTGTGCTGAGAATCTGCGTGAGAGGCACGTTTAATGAATGCTAAAATAAACTCTCTAGCTAGCTGTTGGTAACAAACACAGCTAAAACTTGCATTGCAGAAGATGTCCTAACATTGCAGAGATGCCAGTTATATGATTGAGAAAAAGAGATTCAGCCCAAACCAGAAATTATCCTGGATCTTACCTGAAATGATGAGTCAGTACCAAAAGTGTTGTGTGTATAATAATGTCCATGCTGCTTCTATACTTGAAAGAACATTTCCCACTCAGTCCTGTGTTACCTCCCCCAGTCCTTCCAGCTATGAATAGTCTTTGTCTAGAATCTGAACCTTTTCCCCTAAAAAGGTCATCTCAGGAAGATGAGAGGCAGCACAAATTACCTATTTCTGGGTGTCCTTCCCACTGCCCATCCTGATGAGCCCTGGGCATGCCCTTTCTGTCCAGCAGGGCTAGTGAGACCATTTAGGAATAAGAAAACCTTTCTGCCATCTGAAGTGGACACATTTAGATCAAGGTAAACTTCTGGGTATCTTGGTTTGGGACTCCCTGAAGAAATGTCAGTGGGTGGATTTCAGGAGGGACATCTTGGCAAATAATGCTTGTAGTTGGGGGAGAAAATGGTAAAAATCTGGAGGAATGGTTGCAGTTGATGGTTAACTGAACAACTGAGTTTCCTGCAGGAGGTGAAGGACAGTGCCCATCCCGTGCTGTGGTGGTGGCTTGTAGGCACCCAGACTGCACTGCAGCAGCCTGTTCCTTAACGACAAGGCTGAGGATCTGACTCAGCTTTCCTGATTCACAGTTGTGCACTTTCAGGCATGAGGATGAAGAGATTTGTTGATAACCAAAGAAGAGCTGTCAAGTGAAAAAGGTTTCCCTGGGCAAACGGTCCTTGCCCAGCCAGCATGGTGTCTGCACTGCAGTCAGGAAAGAGCATTGCTCCATGAAGACATCCTGAGTGAGCTTTTCTGTTGCTTGCTTGTTTACCAGGATTGGTAAAGCAGCAGTAAAGGCATGCTACAATTTTGGGCTGTGTAGCCCTAGCACCTACCATTTACATACTGGTTACAGTGCATACTTCTGCCTCTTCAGTGCTCCTCTCTCAGCTAATTTATCAAGGCAGGCTCATGGATGCTGATTTGTCCTGCTGCTGGTGGTGTAGGTGCTGCAGACCTTCCCAGGGCAAGTGACCTCAGCTTCCACAGACCTCCCAAGCTTTAATTTTTTTCAATAATACTTCTAGGTCTTCGACTGGCAAACTACCAGGTGTAAGACTGCCCTCCTGAATATGCAGACAAGCAGCTCCAATGCTGCTGCTGTTGCTTAGGACTTTCCTAAGCTGCATTTCAGGGAATTGCTTCTTTCTGTGGTCGATCTTATCCATTCTGTCTGCTCCTAATGGGCAGAAGAGAAAGCAGGAGTGGCAAAGAAATGTTGTACAATGGAAATATGTTGATAACAGCTTTCAAAACCACCTCTGTCCGCATAGCATGTATTTGGTTGGTTGTTTGAATTATTAGTGCTTCTGGAGAGGTTTTCTTGTCTATCCTATATTTAGAAAATGTGGGCAGGCCATGCAATTTTAAGAACAAGCCTTGTGTTAGCAGGGCCATTGCTCATTTCATGTATTGTAACATTTTGTGTTGGTAATGTTTTGAGTCAGTGTTTGAGAGAGATGGCATGAGTCACAGCTCTGGTTCTCTTACAGGGTTAGGTAGGTGTCTTGTTCATTTTGGGGGTTAGAAAGGAAAAAAGAAGCAGTAGTAATCTGAAGCACTGCCAACAGTTTTGGTTTTATTGCCAGAACTGTGATAATCTGGTATTTCCCGTAAAGCCCCAGGTATCGCTTTATTTTCTGGGAATCTTCAATTTCTCTTATCCTTTGTCATCGCAGGGCAAAGCCAGACAGTGTGTCCTTTCTGGGGCCTAAACATTCACAATACCAAAGATAATAACAAGCCTCAAACACATCTCTAGGTGGATAGCTCATTGTATTTAATCCAATATCACCATTTTTGAGAAAGAGAAGAGGCCCAATTCATGATTTCCAGGGGAGCTGAGTGTGTGGCATCTGTCTGTCCTTTCCTCTTTTCCCCTTCTTCTCTTCATGGTCTTTTTTGCAGGTCAGAAGAGACACCGAGTGTCTCTTGTACATATTTGGTGTCTTCTCACACTAATGGAGAGCCACACGTCTCTGGGCCTGCCCCATCTTTCCTGCCACGTGCAGGCTTAGCAGCTGCCTCATTGTAATCCTCGGGGCCCTGGTCTTGAAATGGCTTGGGTGCTTCCCCCAGCAGCGGCGGTTTTTTGCATTGAAGCCTCAGGGCTTGTCTGCACAGGGAGGCTCTTGCAAAACATGCTTGGCCTAGGGTGTGAATTTAAAGGGAAAGAACTGTTCTGCGTCAGATTCCTGCCTTGAAATCTCTTACTCTGCAGGAAAAGGCTGTTATTTTTACCGTGCTGCAGGACAGACTTGGTTGAACAGCTGCACTTGACCTGAGCAGCCGAAGGCTCTTGTGGCAGCTCTCTTCTGAGCTGGCCTTGGGTTCTCGCTGCTGGCTCCAGTCAGCCCTGTGGAGGAGGCGAGGGGGCGGCAGGGAGGAGGCTGGTGCTCTTGGGCTCCCTGTGTACCCAGAAGAGGGGGGCCGCTTCAGAGCAGAGCCTTCCTTAGGGGTTCTTCGTACCCTCCGGAGAAGCCACCCTGAACAGAAAGGCTGTGCAGACCAACTCGAGTTGACAGTCCCCCTTCCTCAGCTTTGGGCTTGGCTTAGCTGCTCGAGTCCAAACCTGTCAGAGCAGCCTGGGACTCAGCCTGATGAATTACCCTGAGTCAGCAGCCCTTCTGCGCTGCGCTCCCAGTCCACGTGAGCTGGCTGAGTTGCTGGGGCAGTATGCTACGGGAGTTGCGTGTAGGTATGGTATTTTGCTTTGTAGACCACAAATATGGTCCTCACTGATTGCTGTTGGACTGGCCAACCTAGCTGTAATCTGTGGCGCTCACGTGCCAGAGCGTGAAGCTTCCTGAAGCCTTCTCCTCAAATCCACCCCTCCAGCGCTGTCTCAGTCCCACCAGGCCAGACCTCACATGCTGGGGAAATGGTCCTATGGGGAGCGGACTGTGGTCCATGGGTGGCCTGTGCCTGCTGAGCCGAGGTCAGAGGCATGGTGGTGGTCCCTAGCCCAGCTCCTGGTGGTAGATGGAAGGAGGTCCCGTGCCCCCAGTCACAGTGGTACAAGGCTGCTAGTGCTTTTCATGTGAAGCATTACCGTGGCTCTTGCAAGAACAGAGTGTGAGTAGGGAAGGACCTTTGCATTTGAGAGTCAGGGAAGGGACCCTGGAAACAGCTTGCACCTTACAGGATTGAAACCTGAGCTCTCTGAAAGGAGAAGGGGCACCATGACAGTACAGAAAACCATGCAAATGAAGCACCCTTTCTTTTTGTCTCAGCTGAGGCCAAAGGTGGAAGCCCAGACATCCCTAACTGCTCCCGGCCAGTTTTCACTCAGTACATCAGTATCCCCTGGAAGTTGGTGTCACTGCAGTCACTGAAGGCAAGAGCATAGCAGGACCGGCAGAAAGGGAGAGACATTGATATGAAACATAGGCATGCTGTCAGCTGGATTAACTAGGGTAAAAATGCATGCGAGGCTTATAAGCCTCTGGGCATCAGGGCAGAAAATCCACTCTGTCCTTGAGAGAATGCAGAAGACTTCCCTACTGGGAAGTTATTCAAAAAGAGTAAGTGATACTTGCTGCCATGAAGTGGAGGTCCCTGTCTAGCAAGGGGCATGGTCTAACCCAATATGGCAGCCTCTCTGCAGCATGGTGGTCTTTTCTGGCTGCTCTCTGTGCCTGTCACGAGTCCCCATGCGTCACCGAAGCCTTCCCCTGTTCTTCACTAGTGGAGTTACCCTGCTAACAGAGTTGGCTGCTTGAGGCCTCATCAGGGCTGAAATGATTTATTCCTCAGCCATTTATTGCAAATGAACCATTGGAAGTCTTTCAAAAGCCATCTTCTCTTGACCTAAGTTCAGCTAAATGTTTCAGCAGCATCAGCTTTACATAACAAGTTAGAGGTAGAGGAGAATTCTGGCAGAATAAGGTTTATGTTGATAAACAGTCCCTGCTGACCAGGATCTTGCTCTCAAAGTTACCTGGTTATTTGGAGGATCACTGAGGGGGCCTGGAATTACAAGCCAACTATCCCAGAAAAAAATATGATGGCTTGCTTGTTTACGCCAGGTATCTGATAAAAGGCCAAAATATCTGTATGAATGCAGGTAATACTTTGACAGCATTTAGATTGTAGTAATGTCTCTTGATAGAGCCCTAGCACCCCAAATTAATTCCAGTTGTTAGGGACAGGAGAGCATCACATGGGCTGAAAACTGGGTGGGGAGGACCATGAACAATGGATTAGGATAAACAGCAGTGTGTCAAATTGTCAGGGGAGTGAAGGAGAGTGCAGTGTTGGGAGCTAAAGTCTTGCCAGTCGCTGCCCTTCATGGTGAGCCGCGCATAGTTAACCTCTGCTGCGTTTCCTTGGGGCTCCTACAGCAATTAAGGGGAGTCTGTGAGTGTACTTGGGAAGTTGGATCTGTTCCTCTTTAGTTACCTGGGAATGTTTTTCAGAATATCCTTCATATGGCAGGGCTGATGTGTGATCCTGCCTGAGGTGTCCGTTTAGCTTTTGTTCATGTTCACAAAGACGCTCCCCAGTTAATTATCCGATATTTTGACCAGGCATTTATTTGCCACCAAATTACAAAGGGAGGAGTGCAAGTTGAAAAATGGGATGAAAAGCATAATAGAGTAGGCTGCGCTTGACTGTGATGTTCAGTCTTCATGATCCCCTGGCTCTGGGTGAGACCCAGGTAACTACTGTCATGGGTCCTTGCTCAGAAGCACCATTAGAAAAGTGGATCTGGGATGGATTCTTCCTCTGTGCATGTATGGGGGTCCTGTAACTACAAACAGCAGCATCTAGGTGAGCAGGAAGACTTTCTTCTTTTGGTGTTTCAGGCTTGACCGTTACATAGAGGAACTGCCACTGCAGGGACTGACAGGGCATGAGGGTAAAGAGCAGTCACCTTTCACGGAGTGTAAGTGAGTACAAGTGGAAGCTCAGCTTCTACATCCTGCACCCAGGGGGCGAGTGTGACCAGATCATGACACAGCCTCAAAGCATCACTGAAGTATTTACTGAGCTGTGTGTGGTAATGTAGCTCCTGATGCACCATCTCAAACTGGCAGAGAACCAGAAAAGCAGCACCAATATTCAGGTGCCTGTCTGAGAGAATGATTCAGGCCTTCTTGATTTCATGAAGACAAGGCTGCCTGGAGCTCCTCAGTGAGGTACTTAGCATCTGCAGGAATGAAAGGAGGATGAGGCTGGGGCTTAAGAGTGATGTTCAAGGTTTTCAAGATCATTGATTTTGCAAAGAAAGAAAAAAAAAATGCATCTCACAGTCAAGGTGAATTGAGACAGGAAGGACAAAGATGAGTGATTTTGATTACTTGTGATTGGTGGCAGCTGGCATGGGCAAGGAGAAGAAAACAGAAAGAAGGGGCAGCGTAAAGGACTGGAAAACAAAAGGAGAGATGGGCTACATCTTTGGGAATAGGTAATACATCTCTTTTGCACCTGGGGACCAAAAGAGCCTCAAAGGTCTCAATAGTTGATAATGTGGCTGGGTTCCCTCTCACATGCTAACTAGAGTGCCCTGCTACTGACAGCCTTTCTTGCAGGGACCCTGGGCCTTTTCCCAGAGGGGATCTAGTGTTGCCTCTTGGAGAGGTTGTGAGGCTGGGATCAGGTATATCCTTGAAGAGAGCCAGATCCTGGGGAACTCTGTGGGATGCAGTGTAGATGTGTAGTACCAGGTTGTTTGTGTGTCTGGATCTGTGTCTGGATCCTGGTGAGTTGGATGGATGTTGTAGGGCTGATCCCACCTCAAGGCAGGGATGTGGTCTGCTCAACTTCTGAAAGGTTACTCCAAGCTTATTCTTGTAATCCTGTGATTTGTTGTGCCCCTGAACCCCATCTTTGGGCCTTTCCAGATTGGTTCTGTGGACACAGAAGATGGTAAATGTCTATCCAGGCCTTTCCAGGGCAGCTCCTCAGCACCACTGCACCTTCTACATGTTTATCAGAAAGAAAGGCATATGCACAGGGTATTTAGACTGAGTGTTTCCTACAAAAATGTTCCCCAGCAAAGGAGACCCCACTCTTTCCATCAGGGTTTTCATACTGTGTCTCGGACCCCTGAACATTCCTTTTTTGGCATTTCTAGGTGGTTGTATTCCTCTGCATGGAGCTATTCAAGGATGGCTTGGAGAGGTGGTGAAGAGGAGGGGCAGTAAGAGTGCAGAAGTGAAGGAGCAGCTCTGCACGAATTTTGCTTAAGCTGTAGTCTCTGGGCAGAGAGTCGTCTTCTTTCCTGTCTAGCTCAACTACTTCTTTGCTTTTCCCTGTCACTTTTTTATGGAGATGAGAACCATCCATGCTTATAATACAAGATGAATCCCACATTGTGCCCTGTCTTTTCTCAGGTCTTCCTTGGATCTCAAACTCGTTCTGTTTGTTGTCACTGCTGCTTAAAATTGGCATTTGTGGTGGCATCCAGAGGTCCCGACTGCAGCATTGTTCCCCTTGTGCTATTCGCAGCACAGAGTCATAACAAGAGACAGTCCCTGCCCCAAATAGATTAAGTGGGATCTTTGAGAGAGGAAATGGAAGCACAGAGAAGGGATGTGAATTGTCCCACTTTACGCAACATTTCTGGGATAAAACCCAGCACTATTAATAGCTTTTTGCTCAACAACCATCTTTTGTTCAGAACTCTGGTTTTCACCTTAAGTTGTTTGTATTGTGCCGGATCTGTTGGCCAGTTTGGCGAAAGTTGCCACCTTGTGATCTACAGCTAGTTGTAGAGCAGGTCCAATAAACCCTTATCCATTTTAAACTCGGAACAGTCTTTCTGCTTGAGCCACCACTATGCTGCCTGTTGTCTTTTTTTTCACTCACATTTCACTGCTGCATCATTGGTCTTTGTCTTTGGATGCTTGCATTCTGCAATATCTCCTAGAAAAGTACTTGTGTCACACCTTTGCTGCTCTTCCCTAAATCCTACAGTGGAGTAGCTGGACAGTCAGCAAGGGTTTGCTCACATCAAAAACTCAAATTTGCTTTACCTTCCTTCTTACTTGTTGCCCATGAATATTCTATAAAGTGAACTTTCTGAAGGAAACATTTGTGGAATCAGAAACTGTTGATTAAATTTTAACGAAGAGTCACAGGAAGCAAATTTTAAAATTGCAACTGTATGTTTGTGATAATAAGAGCTCTGTCACTGCTGTCAGGGACTAGAATTGATGGAGGCCACAAAATCTCTTTATCCAACCAAAATGAGCCAGAGTTGCTTGATTTTTTTTTTTTAAAGACAAGCCACAAAATGCTCATGAGCAATTTACAGGCCAAAAATTAGCCAGGATGGCTTTCCAGAGAATAGTTCTGAAGAGTATTGCAATAAGCAATATTCAAATATAAAACGAGGGAAAATAAGGATAAAAAAATTAATCAGGAAGAGCTGACATCCTTGAGACTCCTGGCAGCCATAAATCAGCCTGGTTGGGGGACATTTCAGTGTAAGCCACCCATCGCTGCACTTCAGTGGGGGTCCGGAGCTATTCAGAACAATGCTGGGAAGCCGCACTCTGGACAAGGCAGGAGACACGCTGTGTTAGTGTCTCCACTGGGCAGTGCCCAGAGTCCCAAATGGAATTTACAGCTAGCTGCTTCCCTGCAGCCCACGGAGGAGGGTGGCCCCTTCTCTGCGGGGCTCGGGTGCTCCCTCGGCTCGGCCAGCACGCGGGCGCTGCCAGCACGGAGCACAGCCGGCCCCTCTTTGCAGATCGTGTTCTCTCGTGCTAAGGGTCCTGCTGATTTCAACGGAGAGGTCAACGCGTGGAAGAGAGCAGAACTTGGCCTGACATGGGCCGTCACTGCAGCAGCGGCAGAGACCAGGGCGTCCTGGGCGTTGGGAGAATATTGTAATATAGGGTGGTAATTCCATCTGTGCTTGGTGGGGTTTGGGCATGTATGTATCTGGCTGCCTTGAAAAAGCTGTCTCAGGGATGATCTTTATTTTCTTTCCTTTTCCTGCGTTTGGATGAAAAACAGACCTGCGGTCACTGTCTGAGGTTCTTTTGGTACCAGTGCTTTAAAGCATTTCTTGAACTAACAGAAAAACTTTTAATCTTTCTAATATAACATTACAGAGAACAAACAAGTCTTTAATGCAAGCCCCAGGGTCTCTTGTGGGGAGATCCCGATAAAAACACGGCTTTCTGTTTTGGAAATACCCTCTGGTGGATTTGTCAAAACCCTACCAGAGACAATGGTGAACTTTCAAAGTAAGCAGAGACATGGAAAAAAAAAGATCGTAATTAAGACTGCAAGTGGTTGGCTTTTGTCACGGAATGCTCGCGGATATGATTTTATAGGTTAAAAGTTAAAAATCCCCCCGCCTCAATGTTAGAGACTGCTAATTGAATTTATTTGTCCAGACATTAAAGTGCTTTCTTCTTTGAATGCCTGCTTTGTGTGGTGTTTTCACCTGGTTGTGTATGAAACACTGGGATGTCCTCTGGTCCAGGACTTCCTGGGAGGTTGAAATACCCCAAAATGTTGCAAGCTGGGCTGCCGCATCTGACCTTCACTTGACCTCTGCCTGCCCTGAATTAACATCTTAGTAACTGATCCCAAGTTTTGCTGATTTTTCCCTACTTGCTGATGTTAAGCATATTTAAAAACACTTGTTAAAACTGATGCTCACCTCCAAGTGTGCTGGGGCAGGGAAGGGGGCAGATTCTGCACTGGGATTTTGCTGGTGTGGGCTGGGTTTGAACAGTCCCTCCACAGTGAGGTGCTGCAGACGGTGCTCTGTGTTTATGGTCTTCCTGACCTCAGACCTCTCATCTTGGTAATTAATACCTCTGGAGTCCTCATTCTATTTAAATACAATATATTGAGAGAGGAGGAAAAAGATGTCCAGAAGTGCTGTGTTATCTAAAGCTGAGAGTGCATCCCTGGTCCTTTGCTTCTGCACCTAACTTTGATGGGCATGAGACAGGGCTAGGCAGAGAGAGAAGGGTTTACTTGGTACATACTGCATTTCACTCAAAGGCTCGGTCGCATTTATCTGTTTGTAGTGGCCCTTCTTGCTGATTTATTTGAAGGACTTGGTGGGTGGTGTTTGCGGTTGTCCTGTACCCATAGCATTGCAGCGGCTCTTGTTTTTTCAAGTTTACCTGCAATGCTCCTCCTAGTCCACGATGGTGTGTCTTCTGTCCTCTCGTCACTGGGAGAGCCCAGGTAGTGCAGGCAGTCTCTGTTGAAAGAATTTCAGCTCCACTTTAACTGAGCTTTTTCCCCCCCATGTTTTAAACAAGCACTCCTGTGGTTGATAGAGCTGTAAAACACCAAATAGTTTTTTTTCATCCCTTTCTAGAACAGATGATATTCCACTAATGGCCATTTTACATCAGCAAATCTTTCCCTGGAACCTGAAACGTAGCCTTTACCTTTGCCATGACCGTAATGGGTCTATATATGGTTTCATGTACAGATTTTATAATAAACATTTAATGAAACAAGTTTTTTTACTAACTTAGATTTGTTTGTCTCCTGGGGTGAGGGTTACACTTTGGTGATTGGAAGATGATGGATGCCACCCAGGTCTTTACCAGGGTACTAGGGTAAGTAATTTTTGCTTAGTGTGCAGTGGCTGAAACAAAGAATTAATGTATTTTAAAGTTTTGGATGCTCTGGGTAATTCATTTGTTGGCTGAGTCTTGACTGGCAGTCCACAGAGTATGGGTGGGCCATTTTTCTGGCTGATTGTGAAGATAGAGATAAAGCTATATTTTATGAATTGCTGTTTCCAAGGTCATCTGGAAATTGAGCAGTTCATAAAATATATCTTTGTTCAAAGATATATTTGATTATATAAAATATGATCCCAGAATCAATTGGGTACAAACAAGATGTTGCCTTTAGGGTTGAAAACACATTGTTAGAGGCATGAAGAGCAGAAATTGTTGCTGCTGTCTTTGTGTGGCTATTGTTTTTGGTTTTAATAGGAACAGAATGAATGACATTTTTCCACCAGACCACTTATGCTCAACTATACCTCCAGGACAACTTCCTGGCCAAAAATATTCAAAACAAACAAACACAATAGCAATTCTACTCCAATTACATTGTTTGCAAACCAGCTAGTGTTCATAGAGTACTAGGTCTGGCAAATCCAAGCACTTCAGCCCTGGCTTTTAATATTGGATATTTGTATGTGAATTACTTGTAGCTGTTGTGCTATTCAGATAAGCGTTTGCATGGCCATGTGCATGGGTACCTCCAGCACTTCTGCCCAATTTGTGATAAAAGCATACCCTAGCTGTCTTAACAATTTGGGTGAAAAGCGTGGGTACAGGGAAGACATCCTTGCCCAATGGCCAAACACTCATTGATTTCAATGAAGCTGAGATTTCAGCCTAGGGCTCTGAACCAAATCATACACACCAATTTCAAAACTTTCACTTGAAAGAAGAATAACTAAATATTAAGTGTGAGAAAGAGAAAGACAGAGGAGGAAGAATTTATCAGTTGCTCTTTTATGTAAGTGGAGCCAGTATTTGTGAGAGGAGAGTGAACTTGCTGGCTTTGTGGCACCTTTTCCTGTGGTTTGAGCTGCCAGAGTGATCCTATAGAGAGCAAACCTACATCAGCAAACCTGCTTGTGACTTTCCAGTCATTTCTCTTTGGCCAATGGGAATGGTCATGGAAATGCTGATTGTTGTAACTCACAGTTTTAAATATATACAGTGCTGTGGATAGGCATTGTAGTCATTTCTTCTCCCTGAGGTAGAGGGCTACAGGAACCTATTTAAGGGAAAAGAACTTGTATGGTAAGGGTGCTGTGGGACACGTAGGGAGGAATAATGCAGATGTTCTGGCTCCAGCAAGGTTTCCAAGCTTCATTCCAACCCTAGGTCTGCTGGTCTCAGTCTTTTCAGCATCTTCACACTCCCAGTCATCTGGGTACTCTCCACATCCCTGTCTGTTCTCTGTGAGTCAGCTGGGTGGGTGTCCTCAGCAGACCCTCTAGGACCTGGAGGAGTGGCTCCTGCATTGTCATACCTAATGTCTCCCGCTGTCAAAGTGGGACCTCTCCCAGGAACACAAAGATATGCCTCTGACTCCTGCTGGCATACGCTGCAGGAAGGGCACAGCAGCAGGGTGCATGCTAGACACAGAGTACATCTCCCGTGTCCTTGGAGAACTTTGGGTTATTAACCCTTGCTGAAGCCTATGTCTTTGCAGTTACTGCACAGATAGACCCATGGACAGTGCAGGCGAGGTGTAAATGCCCAAAGTGAGCCACATCATCTAGTATTGGCTCCCACAGTGGAGTCCCTACCATCACAGATCTAGTAAGAGAAACATGGTTATGTGTTAATTAAAAGGCCTAATAGTGGCTACAGCAGAAGGCTGCCCCTTGGAAATTTAAATTTGACTTTGTGGTTTACCTGCCATGTACCCCTGCCTAGGATGCAGAGATCTGAGTGAGCTGCTGCAATGTGCAGAGACAATCATGTTGACAGCTGTGAGAAAGTTTGATCATCCTTTTTTGCATAAACTGGAAATATAAATTGCCTAAAGCATATTACTAATACTATTATAATAATAATAATATTATATTTTATATTCTCAATTTGGAGCCTGTAGTTACCCACTGGTGGGTTGCAGCAGAGGTTGGTATAGGGTGATATGGCATTTTGACATCAAGGTTCTCTTCCCGTAGGCTCAGGTCTGTGTGTGTTTTGTGGAGGTTGTGTCCATCTGTTGAATAAAGCCATGGTCTTTCACTCCCTCCCATGTTTCAGATGCAGCTTTAGTTAAATACAGCCCTGTTACCTTCAGTGGCATTGGAGGGTCACAGACTCAGAGCAGTTCTTGTCACCCTGCCACCAAAGAGTTGAACTCTGTTCAGAGTCCCAGCTGCAGACACCACAGCCTGCCTAGGCACGCAGCAGTGACTGCAGTTTTACCCTCTCTGTAAAAACCCAGAAAAAAGGAGGATAAACACTTAGAGTGTGTAAAGTGTTAAGCAAGGCTTTTTTTTCAAGTGGGCCCCATGTTTCTACTCCTGGCTGGAGGGAGCCTTCTTCAGAGTAGGTCCCTCTTTGGCAAGTTGGCATTTGCAGCCAGTATTAAAAAGGTCAAAGAGTCAGGGTGGGCAGGAGCTGCTACTGCTGAGGTTCAGTTTTGTCTCCTTGTCAAATAAAGGCCAAAACAAACACAAGCGAAAGGAGCATTGCCTCTGATAAAAACAGTAGAGGCAGCAAACATACCAGAAGCGGTAGGGCTGCATTAGCCAAGAAGTAAGATGTATTAGCCCAGTGCATGCTGACCCACCAAAGACACGTCTGGTCTCCAGACCTGCATGGTAGTGCTCTGTGCCAGGGATATGTGTCCTCACCTTGTCGGAGAGATGACAGAAATGGGAAAAATTCTGTTTGTTAGGGAGTCGCCATCTTTGTAAAAGTTTGTGTTTGAATTTGGAGCAAGTCAAGGCTGCAAAACATTTCCCATGGAAGGATGAATTCTGGAATTTTCCATCTGGGAGAACATTGAAACTCTCCCATCTGAGCTGCCCTCCATAAATGGGAAGGCCTGTACTCCTGCGGGAGAGACTTTGAACAGCAAAGTGGTGGGGACTCTCCAGAAGAAGCTGAGGGAATAGCAACCTTTGAGACGTGGCTTGGGCGGGTGTCATGCCTTCAGACCTTGTACGTCAGTGGTGAGGAGCCTGGAAGCCTCAAGGACTATGTCTGTAGCATCCTTTGGGTGCTGAGAACTGGGAGCACGGACCCTTGGAGACACTGCTGGACCTACAGCTTCTCCACCCCAGTGCGGTAGCCCAGAGGCTGGAAGCCCTGGCACCTGTGGGGAAGGGCTGTCCTGGGGCCAATGGCTTGGGCAGTCTGAGAAACCCAGCTGATTTCCAAGAGATCACCTGTGCGGCTTCCCTCCCCTCCTGACAGAATAGGGGAGTCCTGACCCGAGGATTACAGTTGGAGGGGGCGAGTGTGCTGAAAACCATTGCTCTGATGTAGACATGTCAAGGCATCACACCTGTGAGTTTGTAGGTCCCAACTCTCCTCACATCTCCCCCCATTCCTGTGAGAAAGTATTTTTCAGACTCCCTTTTCCGTGGCCGGGGGAATTCAAACTAAGTTGCCTTCTTCCTCAGCTGCTCAGAGAGACACAGAAGGATCATACCCTCCCAGTTCTCTAGATCCACCTACCTAAACATTTTGCCACCCGCCATGTGCCAGGCAGCGTGGGGGAGCCTCCAGTGGTTGGCACTGCATCCTCTGGAGGAGGCCGGGAAGATAAGTCACGTCTATTTATGAGGTCTGTTGCCCGGAGATCCCAGATGAGTCTGTAGATTGTCTGCTCTGGAGGTTCTCCCACAGTGAGCAAGACACAGCTCTGGAAGCAGTGTTTGTGGCTAGTGTTGCTGGCTGTTAAAGAGTTCACTGAGCACCTTTCCCAGGATGACTTGCTTCTCCTCTGTGCTGCCGAGGGGTTGTTTATGTATGATGCTTTGTGGATGGAATGTGGTTTTGTTGCTGCTCCATTATTGGACTCTGTTTGGGTGGTCTGCATGTTTATGATTAATGATATTTTGAGTTGAGACTCTAAGGTGCTTTCAAGCATACTTCAGGTACCAGAAGTGAAAGAGGTGTTGTTATCATCAAGGTACTTCAATGTAATATCAGATGTAATCAGAAGTGAATTAATTAAAGCAGTGTGTACATGTAAGTCCTTTTATGGTGGATGTTCAAGCAACTCACATGGCATAGTTTAGAACGCAATTTTTTTAGACTTTTGTAACCCTCTTCTCTCCATGAGAAAGTGGTAACTTGGCAGTAGATGCCAGGACTGCTGTCAGAGGGCAAACCTCTCCTGCAAAGGCCTCTTAGTGAAACATGACTCTTGAAACAGATTAAGAAATTGTGTGCATTTTTTGATCCCAGCTCCAGCACGTTTTAGGGTTAATTCTTATGGCTTACACAACTGGTGTAGGCTGAGATCTAATGGTTGCTTGGGTTTCATCTGACCTTGGAGTGAGCAAAAACCTGTAGAAAATCTATGGTGACTGTTGGTCTCAGCTCTACCAGGACTAAACCATCCTTTCTGCAGCACGGCATAGTCTTGACATGTTTGTCTGTTAGAAAAATCGCCTGAAGAGCAGCTGCCTCTTTTGTCCAATACCTCAGGCTTTGTGAGGCTGGTTGTTCTTCACCCCCACAGAGAGGAGACTTGAATTCAGATAGAGGAGGGGTTGACAGGATTGCAAAGTGACCTAAATGATTGCATGAAGCAACCTGTAGCTTCAGTCTGAAAAGCACTGCCAAAACACTCCTCCTCATTCTTGTGAACCCAGTGGCAGTGGTGGCTGCGTGGTGTGTTTTGCTAAACTAGCTGTGGAGGAGACCACGAGCTGGCAGACCAGAGCCCTGAGATTCAGATGAGGAGGATCTGAAATGGCAGCTTGAGCTCAGCCTGCGCCAGGATGATGGAGTGACTTGGGTGGCCCTGGTTTGGTGTTTTGGCTCTGACAAAAGCTGTACTGGCCACATCTGAGCAGCAGTAACCTGTGTGGAGGAGGCTGGAAAGCCAGGAGCTGGTGGAAACGTGGGGAAATTGGACCTGGACCCTGCTTGGTATACATCTGAGACTGTTTGCCAGGGATAGTATGTTATCTTGATATGTACGAAGCCAGTGTTTGTTTTCCCAACATGTTTGAAAAAGTACCAAACACGGAGGAGACTAAAATGACCCCAAATGTTCAGAGCACTAGAGAAAGGGGGCACTTTTAAAATCCTCGCATCTATTTGAATCAAGCTCACGACTTTCTGAGCTGCAACTCTATGATTTGGACAGGGCAGAGATAGGAAATGGGTCGATGTTGAAGCTGAAAATGAACCAAAATGTAAAACTTTATCATTGACATAGTCCAGTATTAGCACTCTGTGTGCTGCTTTGGTCTCTCAAGCTACTTCAATTTACTGTTGGAGAAGGTTGAAAGGTGATTCATTCATAGTTTACAAGTACCTAAAAAGGAAAGAGGTTTCTGGTTGCTAGATGGGATTCAAATTTACCAGAGAAAGGCAGAGAGATCTCTTGGCTGGAAGCCAAAGTTAGAGAAATTCAGGCTAGGAATAAGGGCTGCAGTTTAAACAATATGAATAAAAAACAGTGGAATGTCTTTGGCTGGCATTAAGCAGACTCATCAGCAGTTAATGGCTCTAAATGAGGATTTCTGTGTTTTTCTAAAAGATGCAGGAATTATGAAGACCTTCCAGCCCAGAGCAGCCCTTCCAGGAGACCAAGGCTGGGTGTCCCTTTTGACCGGAGCAGCCTGTGCATGGCTCTGGATGCTGTGTCCCCAGGCTTGGGGCTCTGCCTGCTCTTCCCATGCTGCTGTCTAAGCACAAGCCACACTTGTAGCGTAGCAGTAAGGCGCACAGATGTGCTGGGCGTCGGGGAGCATGGCTGTGTTTCTTTGTGCACAGTGCTTTTCCCAGACACAGTCCAAAATATTTCTGGATTGGATTTCCCTTTCACTGGCCTGCCTGATTCAACCAGGGAATTACAGTCCATGAAGTGTGGCTTGCGAGCAGAATGCACAGTCCTTTTCCCTCCTGTAGTAAGGCAGCCGAAGACATGCAATCTGGGGAGGAAATATGTTCTCTTCCCTTTTTCTGGACAGGACTCTTGGCTGGAGGGGTGCGATGCAGGCAGAGCCCCTGCCCTGTGTGAGCATCAGCTCCATCTCTGCCACACTTGGCATATGTCTCTTTGGACCTGCCTGTTTAGGAATGTCATGTAATTTATCACTGGAGGCCAAGAGCACAAGGTGCAAGAGGTGCATAGGTTTGAGTGAGATGTGATTCATGTCAGTAGGGAGGAACCAGGGAACAGAGATCTTGGAAGGTTTCTTGCTTGTCTCTTGGCCCTTTCCTTCAGTGATCTCCAAGTTTCTGGGCTTTGCTCTGCTCTTGCCAGCATTTTCTGGGGAGGGGGACAGGGCCGACACATCTTTCTCCGAGGCCATGCTGCCTGCTTCATAATTCTGCAGACCACAGGCCTGGAAATAATATGAAGCAGATGCACCAATGCCAAGGTCAGGACCTTCCCAGTATTTAAGGCATATGTATACTGTTGGCATGGTACAGGGTGACCTCAGTGTACAATAGGAGCCAACCGACACAGACATTCAGACAGAATAAATATTTGACAGCCTCTATTTCTCTATTCCCCCAAATGACTCCTATAAAAGCAAGGTCCTGTTTACCTTCCCAGCTGTCCGTGCACAGTGTTCTGAGAAGAGGCAAGCTCTCTTCTCCATTCATTGCCTTCCTGCTCTTCTGGGTGACCCATTTCCAGGCAAGGATCAGGGATACTGACTTCGCCAAATCCAGGACACCTTGGATTTTCACAGAACTCCTGAAATTTGGGGAAAGCTGAGATCGTTTTTGTTCAGAAGTCTCCCTGTTTGTGCCAAAGCACAGTGACCTGGGAAGCAGTGCAAGGCATCAGTGTGCAGCCTGAAGCAATTGCCTGCAGCTGTCCAAGCCATTTTTTGTGCTGTCCCTGCCCCATTAGCACGTGTGCAGCCCTCCCCTCCTGTTGCCTGTGGCACAGGTTTCTAGGAAGCCTGCAGCAGGCTTGGGTGTGCAAAAATAACAGTCAGGAAGAATATTTAGTGGGGTTTATTCTTTTTTCCTTGGTGTACTAAACATGCTTCCTTTGCACTCCTGGATCTTCAGTTTGCTTCTGTGCCTTGGCGCCAGAATAGCTGTGCAGCTCAGAGTCAGCGGAAAGTCTGGCATGCTTGGGACCAGACCTGCCGTGTTACCCACCCACGTGCTGCCAGGCACCTCTCCTCTCACGGTCGCAGACACCTCTGGGTTTGCCTTTCAGGCACTGTGAGCTTTGCCCAGCCAATTTGTGTTACCCTGAACTGTTCAATTTCTGTCCATGTTGTATCTTTTTGATTAAGGACAATTTAGCTTCTTATGCCCTCGCACACAACAAAAGAGTGAGAGAGTCTTCAGAGTTTCCTACCACAGGAGTATATGCCTGATGATTGTTGTGCTTTTTATTTTGTATAAGATCACTTTCAGTGAAAACAGTCTTTAAATAAAACCAACCTGTGGTAACTTAGCTTGGCATAAAGAATGAGTGAAGACTTACAAAGGTCTATAAAATAGTGATTGCTCTAATGAAACCCATCCAGTTCCTCCTCCTTTGATTACTCTTCCATATCGCAAGATCAGAATGCACTAGGCAATTAAAAGATGGCTTCTGCCTATTAGACAGAGGAAATACTTTATCTGTAACACATCTTACACAAGTGGAAACCATTGTTACCAATATTCTTAAGGCAAAACTGGCAACTTGCTATTTTCTTTTTTAAGGTTAACACTGATAATGAAAAAAGGGAGCTAGAAGAGTGCAGAGCTGTCAGTTGAAAGAAAAATTGCAAGTCTGCTAATCCTTTCATGTCAGGTGTAATATAAAGCCTGGCAGAGATTGATAAGAAGTGTCTCCCTCTCTGCCTGATGTTCCAGGTGCATGGTAAAATCACCTCTCTGAAACACCCAGGAAAGCTCACATGCAGAGCCAGGCTTCAGACTGGAAAGGCTGCTGACCATTTTAAATAGCTTTATTCTTTCACTTTTCTAACTGCAACCTGAAGAATAGCTGTCCCTTCCCTTCTCATCCTTTATATGCGCAGGTTTTCATTGCAGCCCCTCTCAGTGGCTGTTGCTCTGCTGCTGACGCTGTCATGCGGAATGACCGTCTGTCTTAGCAGCAGGCACGGAGCATCTGTGGCACACACTGCTGGGGGACCGGGACGGCTCTCCGTGACCTGCCTCTGCTCCTTCTGCAGTGAAACGCTCTGGCTGTGGTTGGTGGGGCTGTGGGATTGGCAGCATGCCCGTCGGCAGCAGCAGAGGTCATGTAGGTGTTGGTAATCATCAGCAGCGAAGGCAGGATGCAGGGAAAAATAGTCTCGGAAGAGCGTGAGCTCCTGCACCCCTGGCTCTGGCCTGGTGGGAGAGCCGGGAGAGCAGAGCAAACCCCGCTCTAGCAGGAGACACGCGGGTCCTGCCTCTGTGAGTAAGGGCGGCCGTGGAGCAGTCGAGTCTGGTCACACAGAGCAGAGAAAAGAGTGAGCCAGACCCGGGGGATGCCTCTGTTCCCCATGTGGATGTTTCTGACCCCATGATCCTTCCCTGCCTGTGTGCTGGTAAAACCTCGGGAGTCGAGCTGGCGTGCAGCCCCATCCCAGCCATCACGGGGCAGCAGGGGCAAGCGCTTTTCCCAGGGGAGGGGGCTCGGTGGGCTCACATTGCTTGTGCGCAGCCTCTGAAAGAGGCAAATTTCACGTTGTCTGGTTTCTCTTTTTATAGCTGTCCCTCCCAAACTGAAGAAACTGAAAAGCCCAAACGTTCATGTTGGTGAAAAGATTTCACTGAAATGTGAGGCGACCGCTGGAAACCCTCAGCCATCCTACAAGTGGTTTAAAGATGGCAAAGAGCTGAAGAAGAGCAAAGATATCCGGATCAAGTATGGGAATGGGAAGTAAGTATGCTATGTGGCTGCTCTGCCTCTGCTCACTAATAACACTGAGTGTTGGGGTCCAGGGGACTATCTGGCTAGAAGTGGTGCTGTGCTCTCCAAGTCACTGCTGAGCAATACTGAGATGCTTCCTTGGAGTCACAGGGCCATGCACAGCCCATTTACCATGCATGGGAGAGTGGGCAAGATTCCCAGTTTCCTCAGAGAGTAGTGGAGAGAAAGGAGCAAGGCAAGCACAGGATAGATGCTGGATTTGTAGATGGGGCTCTCCTTGGGTAACTGTGTCATTGGATATCTGAGAGGGGTGTGCAGTGACCTGGGGAGATAACTCTTTCCCTGCTAGCTGTAGACTGGTTGTAGGCAGCTCAGGTTACCTGTGGTGAATCCTGCTTTGTGATTAGGGGTTTTTAATGCAGAAGCTATCCAAACTCAACAGTTGCCCCACCAGCCAACAGTGGGCCTGCATAAATATGGGAAGAATCACTCTGTTCTCTCCTGAATTTAGGTGGACTCAAAAGAATCTAAGGAAACTGCAAGGATACAAGAGCACATCACGATACTGTCTGATTAGGGCCCATAGTCACCCACCAAGGCCTTGTCTCACACAAGAACTTCCATCGCTGCACCCAGGGCAAGCTCCACCGTGGCTGCCCCAAACTCCCCATGCAGCGAAGCTCTCAGGCAGCTGTTGTCAGTGAGTGTCATCCTAGGTAATGCCTCATTCAGGCAGTGCAAAAACACCAGGAGAAATAGGCCCCAGTGACTAAACTAAGGGGTTCTCACTGGGAATTGATTTAAATGGTTCCATGTTGATATTTTTCAAGGCCAAATGTTTACATAGGATGTATCTTAAAATTATTCCATAATTGTGACTATGCTTACATGCATATATCCTGACCTAGCCAGCAACCTAACCAGTCAGCTTGCAACTGCCCAACCCATTGGAAAACTTGAAACTGAGTCTTTGCTAACATAGGTTATGTCTGAGTGTGTGAAAAATAGCTCAGCTCTTCTCATTATGGATAGAAGCCACTAAAAAATCAGTTAGAAAAATCGGTTAGTGCTTGAATGGGCCATTGTCAATTGCTCTAATTTAATTTCAGTCCTGTTAGTTTTGATTTCAAAGTCACGCCCAAAATGGTTGACCTCCTTTGTAATAACTGTAGGATTCATGGCTGGTTTAGGATGAGATGGTCAGTGGAAGGCTTAGGCTAGAAACACCAGCGTATCCAGGATAACTGGCTCATATCTAGTGGATGCCGTCTGCTCAGGAAGGGCTGTCTGGGCTTGCAGGCAGCAGAGGTAGGGCAGAACTGTGCCTGCCTCTTTGCTCTGTCGCCCTCAGTATTTCTGTGGCCCTTGTCCGCCTCATGGCCTCAGTGTGTACCGATGGGTACTGGAGCTGGGATGCCCTGGAGGAATGTCTGCACCACCCACTGCAGCCCAGCGTGGGAAGTCTGCCGGTCCAACTGGTGTGGACACTGCATCCCTGCGGGCGGGCAGCTTGTAGGACCTTGAGCTCGCTGGCACTGGGATCTTGCAGGGATGTTGGGGAGCTATTTCTGTCAGAGCTAGAGAGAAATCAGCCCCAGACCAAACACCCAGCAAAATTCTCTGGGGACCGATCCTGGCGATGGCGAGAGGCGCCTCTTGCAGCATTTCCCTGCTGTGCTCCCAGAGATCACAGTCCTTCCTTGCCTCCTGGCACCCCGCGGCCAGCACGAAGCTGTGACAGGATGGTAGCCCACCCACAGTGGTGCAGGGCAGGCACGGACTCCCTGGGTCAGGGACATAAACATATGGAAGAAGGTTGATCCTCTTTCCTCAGGACACTGCTGTCAAGTCATAATTTTGCATTTACCAGTTTCCATGGCAACACGTTGGCTCACAGCCTGCCAGTGACAGGCCAAAAACATGTGCGTGCTAGAAGTTCTTCCTGCTGGCAGAATAAGCCCAAGGATAAACATTTTAAAGAAAGCTGAGCACCTGCCTCCTCCAGTGTCTGAGGCTCCCTCAGCAGCAAAGGTGTGAGCCCAAAGCATCCCCCACTGATCTGCCCCCAGAATTGCTTCCCATCCCTGCTCCCGCTCCCTGCTGTCATTAAAACATACCATTAAGTGGAGAGGTTGCCTGTCTGGGGCTGGGGCCTGGTTATGGAGACTCGACTCAAGCAGCTATCGAGCTGGGACAGGTCTGAGATGATAACCCCTTGTTGACCATTTGCCCCTTGTTGAACAGTCAGCGGTGCAGGAACACTTCTCCAAGCAGACCTGGATGGGCCTGTGCACCCCTGGTCTGCCATCCTCAGCTTTCAGGCTCTCCTCTCCACTGGGCTTGCTAGATCTCAGTGCTTGAAAACACCTTGAGGGCAGAGTGCTCACTGGCATTGGACCTGCCTCCTTCTGGTCTTGCTGCACGCAATAAACATTAAAAATTGCTCTGTGCATGCAAGCTGAGGATCGAGGGAGCCCTCATGACTTTGCATATCTCCATTAAGTAGCTAGGGGGGCTGAGTTTAGTAGAGGGACCCAAAACTGGACACGGGATATGGGTGTACATCATTACTTCCAGCATGATAGGAGAGGACTCCAGGCAAGGATAAGCATCCTAAACTGTAAAGCTCAGAAAGGAAGTCTTACTCTATGGTGATAAACTAAAAAATAGTGGGGTTTATACATCTGGCTCCACTTAGAGATAACACTGGTCTCCAGCTAATCCTCTGCTCTTCCTTTCAGTTCAGAGTGGAGTGGGGTTTCCAGAGGGCTAGAAATAGAGCACTGGGGAGGGACTTTCACAGAGAAAGTACACAAGGCAAAAAGTGTCACAGCCTATGCAGCACCTGGCCAGGTGCACAGGATCATTTCTTTAAAAGTTTGATCCAAAGACCTAATACAGTTGTCTGCTGGAGCCAGAGAAAACGAGCCCTGCCAGGATGTGGAAGTGTTGTCCATAGTGTTTCACTTGGCCCTGCAAGTCCCCAGCAGAGCTGGGCAAAGCTCTGCATGGGACTCTTTCTTTGTCTGCAACTCTGCGGTCCTTAAACAACATGCACAGGATTAGGATGGGAGACAAGAAGAACGTGGTTGCCCTCTGTGACTCATTTCTCTACTCTTCTGTGCCTGGCTTTCCTCCCTGTGTGTTTAAAGAGGCTTGAGATCTCTAACTAGAAAGTGTGACTGAAGCCCTTTTTTTTTGTGATCAAGTTTTCATCTGATCCCACTGGCCCTCCTAGAGTAGGAGATTTCTTTGAAAATAAGGGAAGTATATATTGTAAGGAGGAGAGGAGCAGTTAACTGCATGTCAGCTCTTCAGCTTTTCCATCAATCATCTTTCCTCTTGTTTTTTAAACTTACCGGCAAAACTTCTGGTGCCATCAGGCAAAGGAGTCATTTATTTTTCAATGGATATTTGCTGGAGGGAGGGGAACAATTCTGATTCCTCCTTTCTGAACTGCATGTTCCATCTGTAATTAGTAACAGGCTGGGGCAAGCCTGGCTTGCACGAAGAGGAAACTTCTCTTTAAGGTAGAAGAAATTATTGGCTGGAATTTTATCTCCAGCTCAATTTAAATAAAACACAGTTGATGGGGAACCTAGAGAAATTACCCAGAAAGAATTACATGCAGTAGTGAAGTACAGCATAGTGAGTGGCTCTCCCTCTGAGCTGCCAAAGCAATACCATTTTCTCCTGAGTGTATCTGAGATGTGATTGAGGCTGCTGGCTCCCAAGAAGTTAAGGTTGGGTTTTGACTCTCTGACTGTCCTGGCAAATGGTCAAATGCCAGTTGTGGAGAAAGCCAAGGGAGTTTCTGTTTGCGGAGGTGTAGAGAACCTACCCCACTTCAGGCTGTGCTCAGGGCTCAGCCCTGAGACACGTAGATCTTCAGCTGGAGTCAGAGGGGGTCCAGGAGCCTGGTAGTCTCCTAGCTGTGGCTGTCCTCACAGCCTCTTCTCTTTGTGTGCTCTTTTACCAAGGGAGATTGCTGGGGTGATGAAGTAGGCGTATCATTAGATTGGAGAGGGTTGGTGGTTCAGTTTGGGACAGGCTGACCATATGACATCCCTTGGGAGTGGTGTCCTACTTTCAGTATCACCAGGAATCCCTATTGTTAGCCTGTAAGTGGAGCCAAGGGATACCCTCCTCTCCTGTTTCTGTACAGTAGTCCCTCAGGCAATGCTAGTTGGGGCAGATTCATTGCTGGGGTCTTCCTTGTAGAGCTCCCTGCTGTAGATTATTCCCCACCCACAATGAATGGGGCTGTGGTCTTCCCTGTCCAGCTCACTGCTCTGGAATGAAGGCAAAAAAAAATAATAATGCCAAAGCAGCAGGGGAAAAAGAGTGCCAATAAAGATAAATGATTTCCTAATTAAGCCTGGAGACAAGGAGGGGCAAAGAGAACTGTTGAAGCCTTGTGGGAGTCAGAGTGAACCCAAGCAGGCTATACCACCACTCTGGCAGGGGTCTTCAGGCTGACATTTTTAAACAAAGGAAAAAGCTCATTTGACAATGGATCTTGCAAGAGCAATTCCAGATGCCTTGAAGCTAAGACTCTTCTCAAGCACCGGTGTTGTTATAATCACCAGGGGAGCTTCTGCCTTGCTAACTCTCACGATGTCATTATAAGTCTCCGATATTTGGGATTTGGTTTTAGCTGCTGAAGGCACTTTATTGGGGTGGGGGGGGAGGAGGCTGTGAAGGAGAGCATCTCCTTTGTTTGTCTGTTTGTTGTTTTAAAGGAGATGATGGACATCATCTTGGCCAATGCACCTGGGACTGAACCAGGGAATTTGAGAACTGAAAGGAGAAGCAGTTGGGTCTTGAGCTAGAACAATCCACAGACTTAGCAAGTTGGGGCTCCTAAGAGATTCAGGGAATGGGCATTTAATCAAACTTGACTGAGTTATAGTGGCTAACATGTTACGGTCAGATGCTGGGATGCTTCAACTGATGTGTGCAGACTTAGAGGTGGAAGGAGCTTTATGTGCCTGAAATTTCATGTGGTTTTCCAGTGATGTTGGCTGCTTAAAAAAAAAAAATCTCTCCCTACAGACCTTAGCCCACTGTGGTTGCAAAATGTCACAGATTAGGTTGAAGCACTCATGGAGACATGAGCTGAAATACCATTCATCCAGTTTAAGTTAAAATGCTTTGCCTTGGGGGAGGAGGCCTGGGGTGAGGGCTGAGGCTGCAGGCAGTTCATCTGGGACAGCATATTATATACCTACAGGCATGAATTTGCCAGGTCCCCCTTATACTTCATGCATCAGGCACTGGTGAAGATCTGTGATGCGTACCAGTTGCAGAAAAATGACTTAGGAAGAAAAGAATGACATGCATCCCAAAGGCTCCAAACTCAGAAAGGAGCCCCAAAACTGTAACTGAATCTCTTGCACAACCCTGTGTACCACCATGGTGGTGTGTTTCGAAGAGATTTTGGAGGGGTAGTTCTCTGTCCATCTGAAGGCGCCATCCCTTTCTCATGACCTTTCTTCCCACAAATGCTTTTTCCTGATCTGAGTATTTGCAGCCTGGCTCTGCTCATCTCCATTCCTGTGCTCTGCACAGGGTTCCCCCCCAGACAGCTGCTTTTAGTATGGCACCTCCCTCTCCTTCTCCCCTGTTTCTTTAAAATTAATTGGCTTTGCTTTAAAGGCCCTCTCAGGCCTTCCTCCCCTGCTTCTGGCAATCCCTGAAGTTTTGGTCCTGCCTCTGATTTGCCCAGTATATCAGCCTCCATCTAACATGTGATACACTTCCAAACTAGGGCCTCTGTGCCTTCTCCTCAGCAACATTGACCCTCTCTTCCCCTCCCTGCTACAGAACGAGCTTGTGGTTTGGTTACCGAGACAGTGAGACCTCTGCACAGTGTCCTGGCTGCACACCTACCAGGGGTGCCTTGTCTGTATTGAGGTCATACACTCTTTAGGACAGGGAGGTATCTGTTCCACAGTTGGTGCTGGGAGGCCCCAGGCAGTTGCGGGGCTGCTAGCGTGCTCCTGTGAGCTACCACAGTAAGCAGGGAAAGAATCGGCTCTGAGCTGGCCTCAGAGTACTGCTCCAGGATCTACGTTTTCTCAAAGAAATTCAAACCCTGGCATTGGGGCTGGAAGAAACATTTGTGGGATGGATCAGTTGCCTTGAATTCCAGGACAAGTAATACAAGGGACCCTACACTGACATCAGGTCTGTGCATCATCCTTAACCCAAAACTCAGCTTTTACGTATTTATTGATTTCACACCCTGGCAACTGCCACAGACTTGCCTGGCACGAAGAGCAGCAGCACACAGGGGTTTGCCTCTCAACAGAGCGGCCACAAAGTCCACTCCAGGGACCGGTATGTGGTTGCATTACGTTGCCTCTGTTGCCCTACACCTCTTCCCATTGCAGGAACATCCGTGGCAATTCAGTGATCTGGCCCCAGGCTGAATTTGAGGATGGAGGGGGGTTGCACAAGTGACCCTGCTCTTTGGAGCGTCCTTATTGATCTTTTCCCCTTTTGTTGACACTGTGTGACCCAGAAGGGACTCCAGCTCTCACTTAGAGACCAGTGTCAGTGTCAGCTCTGCAGAGCGAGGACTGGTCGAATCTTCCTTTAAAATCAGCCTGTCCCAACCCTGGGCACAGAAAGACAAGAGCACTGCTGAGCAGAGAAGGGGCAAATCTGCTTTTCAGGTTAGAACAGCACTTTAATGTTGGGGGACAGGGGTAGGACAGAGCAGGCAGAGGGGGACAGAGGATGGTTAGTCCTGTCCTGGGCGCCTGCAAAGACATTAGCTGTCTTCCACACCTGCTTCTCCCACAGTCCCAGCAGGTCAAACACTGAGTGGGGCAGATGATGGTGTGAGAGGAGGAGGAAGGAGGACTTTGCCCACTGCAAAAGGAATGATGGCCAAGCTGAAAACTCCAAACCTTCCTGTCCTTACCCCTCTTATTTGATTGCTTTGCTTGAGGGCATTTTTTTTTCCCATTTCCATTTGCTGTTTCTGTAGCTAATCCTGAGCTAGCCAGATCATGCCCTAGAGTGCATAGCAGCCAACATAGGGTCACTTGTTTTTCTCAAGCACTGCAAGGCACGGCCAGCTTGCCCAGCTCTGCTGTGCTGCTCTGTAACTGAAGGGTAAGGAAAAGATTGGGGTGGTTTCCATCTGGCTGTGCAGGGGAGAGGATGCTCCTGGCTGCCACTTCTGCCCTGCTGGACAGAGGTGGTTTGCCACAGCCATCCCCACTCTGCTTTGCATTGCAGTGATCTCTTCTACCTGATTTTATCCCACTGTGTGCTGGAGAAGATGAATGTGTTCCCTGAGGCCAGGGCACTGAGAGCCCCTGCTCCAGCCAGTGGGGCTGCTGATGTTTGATGGTTGCTGGACAACACTTCTTGACTGTAAGCTGAAGAATTGAATATTCTGAATCTTCTTGCTAATCATTAACCTGCTCTCTCAGGGCAAATGCACCACTGTGCAGAGTGCCAGGACAGCACACAGGCACCAATTAAATCTTTGGCAGGAGTGTAAGCAGTACACGTTACAGCAATTGCTGGCCTTTCTGCTCTCTGCAATATTGGTGTGCTTCCTGCCAGTGGCTGTCTGTGCAAACAGAGAGGAATGGAGTTAATAGGTAACCACAGCAGTGTATTCAGTGTGTCCTTTGCAAGGGTCATGTTTGGGAATTTCCTTTTCCTAGCATCTCAGGTGAGTTTACTATGTGCAGTGTTCTTAATTGACAATTTAGGGGCCACATATGGTGGTGTAGTCTTCAGATTCTCTTAATCAGCTGATTCCTTGACTTCTTCATTACTTATGTGTTAGCTACCCTATTTTTAGAAGACTAATAAAATACTACAGCAGTAGTAATCTTAGAACTATTTTTGTCCTGAATGATACAGAAGCAGCTGAACTTACACAGGGAACACTGAGTCCTCAGTGAAACGTAGGTGTCTCAGACGCAGCTCGTGGCAGCTGCTCTCCTGCTCACACGCTCTGAGATGAATGGATTTGTGAGGAGATGACCTGGGAAGACGGTCCCATTTCCACTTGGCAGTAGGTAAGAGGAGAAAAATGATTCAAGCTTGACCGAAGTGCTGGTGGGAACATGACTCCTGTCATGAAAAGGTCCTCCTTGGCTGAGATGAAGTGCTTGTTTCTTTTCCTCTGACTATACTGGAGGCCTCAGGGCCCAAGCTCACATTTAGATGTCTAACCCTGAGATGTCTAAATTACAGCAGATGAGGCTACCCTTCCCGGCCAGAATTTGCCAGGATCTTTGTGTAGGTCCCGGCCAAGGGCTGATTTCCCTGTTTCCCATTGTAGTCCGGAGATTGGCACTGCAGAGGGTGATTTACTCATCACTCCAAACTTCCCTCTGGGGGACTCTTTTCTCTTGGCCAGAAAGGTATTTTGGGGGATCTTCTTCTGGCCAGGCTGAAGGTCTCCTTGTGAATCCTATCCCCCAGAGCTTGCAGACAACATATTCCCCATGGCTTATTCCTCCTCTGGCACTACAGGAGATAATTAGTGTGTGGCTAAGTCATATGTGCTGAGGGTCAGAAAAGACAATGAGGCAGATTTTCCCCTGGAGTAAAGAAATGTCAACAGAGTTGCACTGCAGTGAAATGATGGGATCTGTCAGTGACCCTGGCCCTTTCACTGAACAAACAGCCTGGGGCAGCGCCTTCCTCCAGAAGAATGGCATCGTCTGGCAGCCAGGCACCCTCGTGAACTAACGTGGTAGGGCTTTCCCAGGGGCTGGTGTCCCCAAGAGACACGCTGCCCAGAAGGGCAGCAGGGGACTTGATACAAAACTCCTGTGCACGACGTAATTCCTCGTATGCTACTATTTGGTATTTCTGTAAAAACGTGCCTCAGCCCTCAAGTGAACAAAGTACCTGCCCTCGGGGGCAGCAGGAAGAAGAACACAAACTTGAAAAACCAATTCCCTAGGCAGTTTTGAGATATTTCAGTAGCACTTGGAGATAGCAAAATAGAACAGAGACAGACTGGTCATCTTTGTCTTTGCCAAAGACAGATCAAGCAAGGTCTAGTCTCTTTTACATCCTTCAGTTCAGTTCTTCTAGTCCACGGGCATTATCCATGTGAATTAAAAGGCACATGACTAATGCTGTGAAACGAGGTATCTCTCTGGCTATTTCAGTGCTTACTGGAATAGGGAAATTCTCTTTACTGTGGCTATGCTCCACATTAAAACTGATCCTCATCTGTGCCCTTCATCTCTCTTCCCCAAGTCTGTTACTTGACATTATACAGCACAGTGTGGAGACCAAGAATAGCTATACCATTGGTCTGGGTTATGAAAGCAAGAAAAAGCTCTTGATTTTTCAAGGGGATCTTACAATCCAGGAAAATTTCAACAAACTGATGGAAGATAAAAATAAGCTTTTCTGACAGTACAACAGTCTTGTGCATTAAAACAAAATAATCCTCTTTGGTTTCACCTTGATGCCCATATGCTATAAATACCAACATTGCTTTCTATTCTGCTCACAGTCCTCTCCAGTTCCAGGTAAAAGACCAAATGTCTCTCATCCTCTTCTTGGAGATGAATCTGTCAAGTGTGCCACCATTTCATTAGCCTTTTGTGTCACTAATAACTTACTAATTTGTATCTTTGGGACTTAAACCCCTTTATCTGTAAAAGATCACGTACATAGGTGATGTTCTAATGCTGTAGTGGATTTTTCCAGCTACTACACACAGTGAAATGTGCTGTGCATATGAGATTGCAATGCAGCCAATTATCATTAGAATATCTGTCCTCCGGCAGCCGAAGGCAGCATGTTCGTTAATGCTTTCAGCTCTGCATTGGCAGATAGCCTCAGCATGCTGGTGTGCGAGGGTGGTGTTTTCTACACGACTTTGAGTTAGAGCCTTTCTCTTCCAAGCTGCTTTCAACACGTGCTGCCTGCCTTTTTGCTTTGCGTTGCAGCAATAGCTACAAGCCTGTCACAGGGGTGGTTTATAAAACAAATGGTGTATTCTGTCAATGAGGGTTGAGACAGCTGAGTGAAAGTAATGGCTGTGCCATGCTGGGGGCAGTCTTGTTGGAGTTGCATGCAGTAATACCAGGAGCCCTCCTCGCCCCTTTGCTGAGTGTTCCTACACCTGCCTCTGTGGAGGCAGTGGGGAATGTGGTCCTGGACTGGGCACTGCAGCCCAGCAGAGCCAACCCCCTCTATCAGGTGCCCATCGTACCTCCCCGGCAAGATGCAGAACCCAACTGCCACCAGGCAGCAACAGGCCCTGGAGGCCCTTAAATGCTTTGCTGTCTCTTGGATGCTGCTTGACTCCTAAAGCATCACAGCAGCGAGGACCATGATGCCCAGGACTGTCACAGGTTGCTCTAAGAGACCTGAGAAAACGAGAAGTGCACAGCACTGCGAGTCAAGGCAGCTTTGCACCACTGAATCAGCCTGCTTTTTTAGGCACCCATGTTGGAACACATTGGCCAAAATAACTGGCTTCGCACAGTGGATTAGGGGAGACCTAGGATTAAAGGGATTCAAGAGATCTTTGCATACTGTCAACATTCATTTAAAAATTGCTCCACATGGGGCCTAAACTCGTGCAACTGAACACTCGACCGCATCCTGTAAAACAGGGCAGCGCCTGTATCCTGGGAGCTGTACCAAGTTGTCTCCAAGTGCTTTTAATTTACTAATATAACTAGTGAGATGTTCATGCTGTGTCCTTGTGCCGAGCCTTCCAGTAGAACAGCATGTCAGGGTGTTAAAAAGATGCCAGTGTGCTTCTGTGAAGGACTTCCTATGGACAATGATTTGCACAGCCCAAAGAAAAGTCCTTCTCAAATGGCACATGTAACATTGCAAATATGTCCAAAGCTAATGATTATTTTCCACATAAAAAGAATTTTATTTGCCTTCAGCAACATGGGCCACTGGGACCTCTTTCTAAAGCTGGCAGTGTTTCCAAGTCTCTAAGTAAAGCGACTGTATGACACGGACCTGAGGTAAAAGCTTGGGGTAGAAAGCAGAGAGATGTTCTCAGGAGAAGAGTACACAGGATGGTTTTTGATAAAATGGCTAAAATGGAAGGAAATGTAGTGAAACAGAGGGCCTAATGTGGGAGTCCCACTGTGGTCACACGTGGTATTCAGTGTGTGTTGAAGGCTCCTATAGATCTCTGTTAAACCAGGCAACAAAAGGTTTTGCCTGTTAGTCAGAGAGACATCCCAGAGAATGAGACATCAGTCATAGCTGGTGGGAAAGGCGATGCTCGTCTTCCCTGTAGTGCCGCAGAGCTCTGCTGCAGAGCGGCTCCCTCCCCCATGAAGCACGCAGCACAGGTTGTTTGGTGACACCAGCAATCATCACGTACATCATCTTCTGCTCTTTCTAGGCACTTCTGGCTGATTAGATGATTGTGTGCATTTCAGCCCCACATATTTGTAGTATACTGGAGTGTTTGTATTCGGGGGACACAAAGTGCTTGCCCTATTTGTTGGCCTGGATAAAGCTACAAGCTAGCGGTGTAGGTCAAACCACAGGGTTTTGATTTGCAGGCTGGGAAGGGATGAGTCCCCCCTGACCCCGTGGGTGTTGCGTTTGAGTGTGTGGCACTGCTGAACACAGCCAGTGAAGCACCAGACTGCTCAGCCTCCTTGTTGAGGAAAGTGCAGAACATGCATCTCATCTCCACATCTCTGTCTCACAGGCAGATCCCTCTGTCCATCAGTAAAGTGGCTTTTCTCCAGTGCAGAAAGTCTGTGTGCTGGGTTGCTGGGACTCTTGGGCTCAACCCCTCGCAAGACTTTCTGTGCGAATGAGAGCAGGTGTCAGACCAAACCATGGCAACATGCTAAGAGCAGTGGGTTCAGAGGGAGATGTTCATTTAGAAAATCATGGTGGTTGTGGTTCCTGGGAAGGGTCTCATCTGAATTCTGACCAGGCTAGAGTGCCTGTTCAGCTTGTGAGGTCAGGCAGCCCATCCTCTCAAGAAGGGGTGATGTACCAGGGCCAGGAATGGTTATCAATTCATGAGGATGGTTAGCAATGGAGTAAGAAATGTCTGCTGTACTTTTCAACAGAAAGATTTCCAGACTGCAGTTCAACAAGGTGAAGCTGGAAGATGCTGGGGAGTACAGCTGCGAAGCGGAGAACGTTTTAGGGAAAGACACCGCAAAGGGCAGCCTGAATGTGAAAAGTGGTAAGTGAAGAAGCCAGCAAATGTCTCGAGCTGTCTGCCATTCAAGCAGAAAGCGGGAGGTTCTGCACATGGTCTGTCTTGTATTTTGTTTCATGCTTTCAGGATATCAAGTAAAACAGTCTTGAGAGATAAGAAAAATGCAGCTTAGCATAAATGTTTATCTTTGTTATCTGTCACTGGCAATGTGGTTAATTTACATTTTAAATAAACTTACAGTCTATGTATTTTTTTAAAAGGGGAAAGGAGGAAAGAAAGCTGGTGGGCTTGATGTTTTCTTTTTTAAAAGAACTTCTGAGAAGCAAAACTCACCAGAAGACAAGTAATTAAACCATAGCTTTGTGATGAGTGAAGTTGCTTCTGGTTTTCATCCTAGAATGTGTGCTCCATCTCTTAGAACTCAGCGGATGGAGTCTGAGGTTAGGTGGTTTTATTATTATCTTGGTCATAATAATTATATTGCTTAACATGATGGTTTGGAAGCACCCTCCAGCTCAGAAAGTCCCTACAGTGGTTGCAGAAGCCGGGAGGGTGCGACTAGGGGAGGGATGACTGTACAAGCTCTGTTCCTAAGCTCTTCCTCCTGCCATTCACAATGGGCCACTGCAGGAGCCTGGGCTCTCTGCTCTGCAGCCCTTTGGTGTGATCCAGTTTCTCTGTTGTGCTCTTATTAGCATGAGTCAAATGTGAAGGAAGGTAGCTTTCTGCTGCTGCTTTCTGGCGTTATTTTCTCTATTAACCTCTGCCTCAGCAGTGTTTGCAGTCCTGAATCTTTTATTCTGTGAAGCTGCAATATCACATAGCCCCCCCCTCAGTTACTCTGCCTGTAAAAACCCAGTGCTTGCAAAGTCTGGAGAAAGGCCATCCATGCTCAGACCTCCATGCCTTCGTGCTCCACATCTATGAAGTTAGCCCTACTGCTTTGCTGTGTTTCTTCCCAATCACGATAGGAAAAGTGTCCAGAGTAAGCTAACTGAGGCAGTACCACTCCTTTTTTTCCGACTCACGCTCTGGCTGTCCCATCGCAATGTAGACTGTTCCTTTTTTGACTGGGAGCTGCATGTGCAACGTGCACGGGCAGCATGTGCCTGCCATCAGAGCCCTGTCTGCCGCCTCTGCTCACCCTACACAGTCACTAGCGCTTCCTTCACAAGAGGAAGAGTGTGACTCCACTGCAAGGCTGTGATCCTGCACACTGCTTACGGCACCAGGAAAATGCACATCAGGCCACTACAGCTTCGAATGGCCCCCTCCCAAATGCACAGATAATGGCAGCATTTGTCAGGGTTTAATTCTTCCTCTGCGGGAAGGCATGCTGTCTGGCAAGGACAGCTGGTTGCTCTCAGTCAGGTCACAGGGGGTATGAGGACACACCTGGGTTGCCCAGAAATGTGTTGAGACCTGAAAAGCAACCAAAGAGACCCAGAGATCTGGCCTGTACCTTTTCTTAGTGGGAGCTCCAGGCTGCAAGGTGCTGCAGATCCAGGAGATTGCCTGCTGTGCCCTGCTGTGGCAGTGCCTTGATTAATCTGTTTTCTAAGCTGCCTTGCAAATCTGCCTTTGGCTTGCCCCTCTCAGCTGCATGCACACCCTGCCGCTGCTATTTGCAAGTCACCTGGCAGGACAGCAGTTGAATGCTAGTTGTAGTCCCTTGCAAAGGTAAATAAGACGATGGTGATCGCTGTAGGCTTTTGCAGCTCTGTCACCCCCTTTGCACTCTTTTTTCACTTCCCCCTGGAGCTACCCAGAGCCAAGCAGCCTTCATCTGTGCCCAGGCACTTGCTGTTGTGGAGTCTCCTTCCTTCCTTACTGCTGGCCTTCCTGGGACCTTGACAGCTTTCCTCGCTTCTGCAAGCTCCCTTCTGTGGTATCTTTCAGTAGAAAACTCCTCAGGGCATCTGCTTGTCTGAATCCAGATGTATTTCTGTCTTAGGTCCCTGGCTGCATTCTTCTCCAGGCTCCTTAGCACTAGTCCTATTGTGGCTAAGTCTCAACACAGTGCTCTGTGAAGTTTTAGCAGTTTATAACAATTAATCAGAGCCGATGCTTGAGCTGGCCTTCCCTCAGAGCCTTCCCCTCTTTCCCAGAAGCTCACTCCAGCTATTGCGGTTTCTGTAAGTTCTGCTGCTTTACATTCTGCTTCTTTACTGCTGCCTGGTCCCTGGGAACCTGGTGCGTCTGCCTGTCCTGCGCAGGCTGGCTGGGACTGATGCTCTGGGACCATCTGCTGGAAGCACACTTTCTGACCTGACACTTAGTATTCTTGGAGGTCCTGTAATGTTGCTGTGATACAGGCGGCTGAATCCAGGACTGGGAAAAAGTCCTGAGCTAATACCACATCTTGTGGTACAGAGACATGAGGTTTGGGGACATCTCTGGGTGCCCCTGTAGAGAGGTGGCATTGCGAGAGGTGGCCTGAGCTGTTGAGGCTTGAGATGAGCATCGTGGAACGAGGTGTCCTCAGCCCAACGCGCTGTTCCCCTCCAGGGGTGCAGAGGCCAGAGTCAGAGGCTCCCGAGCCCACCTGAATCTTGGCTGACAGAGAAGGTGCTCACACATGAGACCCTCAGGCCCATGGATGTGAATGGCTGAGATTCAGTCTTGGCTGGTAAAAATTTCTCAGCCTGATGAGGCAGCCTTGCCATTGCAAAACACTCTTTGCTCTATTCCACTGCCACTTTTTGGTTTATACCAATTTCAAAAGAGCACTTTTTCAGCCATGCATATCTGTTGCAAGTCACTGAAAACACCACATTGAAGAGACATTTTCTTTAGAAAGTGGCTGCAGTGCAGCAACCCCTTGTCACTTAGAAAATGCCCATCAGCCAAATCCATCACCTCATCTCTCCTCTGCAATTCTGGTATTTCCACAAAATACCAGGCTCAGAAATAAATGCTTTTGCATTGAAAAGCTTTGGGATGGTGTCAGTTTCTGAGGAAATGCTTCTGGGCTTAGCCAAAACATATTGTGCTTTGGTGCTATTTTCAGATTTTTATTACTTTGAGGTAAATCAGATGCTTTCTTAGAAAAAATGTCCCATTTCCCAGTTCTCTTTATTGAGTAGTCTAATATTGGTATCACATGAGCATGAGGACACAGCAGAGATGTGACTGTTGCGGACTTTTTTCCTCAGAAAATTTCTAGACACTTCCTTAACTGACACACCTCCTTCCCACCCCACCTCCGCCTTTGCTAAACACCGCAGGAAAAATCAAACTTTTATAAAAAATTCTTTCTGCTTTTACCTTTCCATGGTGGTCTCACCCCCTATCTCTGACAGGGTGCTGCACGCACAGTGTAGGCTCCTGTGCTTTCTCCTTTTTGCATCTAGATGGTTGTGAAGGGCTTTGATCCTGAAGGGTCTGTTGCTGCCAGCAGGCTCGAGTAGAGCTGGTGACTGTGGACATTGGACTTTCCCAGTATCCTGGTTTATAAAGAGGAAATCACTACAAGTGCTCATCTCCCGCGTTGCCTTGGGCCATGGCCTTCATCTGTTTCATGTTCCTCCATCTCTTGTACGAGCATTACTTTGTGCAGCAGAACTGCACGTACCTGTGGGATGGAGGCTCTTCAGATGATCTCACCTTTTCTTAAACTCCACATTGTTCTCACTGTCGTGTTCTGTGATCCCGTCTTTGCACTCTCGTGGCTGTCAGGGCTAAGAAAACCTCCCACAGTTTTGCTCATCACCTGCTGAGTGAATCCTGAACCATTTCTGCCTTTTTATCACAACAGAGATCCTAATGGCATGAGGCCCTTCACAGCGAGGGGACCAGCGTGCCCAGTGCAGGGGCACTCGTTTATCTGCCTCTGTTGCCCAGTTGCCCATCTGAGCGTACTCTAACCAGTACTAACACGTTGACAGCCACCCCAGCCTGCGCCACCCAGCAGCACCTGCTCTTGTCCTCCTCCCTGCAGTAGCTAAGCCCACTCTTCTCTGCTCAAAATAGATATTTTGTTCACTACTTTCTTACCTTAATTTCCCCAGGAACAACGAAAGCACCACAAGTCTTACCAGCCTCAGAAACTAAAATAGTTGTTATGGAAGAAGAGTGTAAGTACCTCTCCCCCCACACCCCCCATATAGCTTCTTTCCCCTTATTTGTTTTGTTTTTATGAGACATTTTGCATAAATGCTTTATTGCCTCCTGGAATCTTCTTTAATCGCTACTTCTCTTTGATTTCTCCCAAAGCCACTATCTTTCCCTAGATCTTTCAAAAAATATGATTTATATTGCTGGTGTCTATCTTAGAGAGAGAGAGGTTGATGACTATTGCAATGGTAACTTGAAGAACATGCTATTTAAAATTGCAGCTGGATTTGAAGCATTCCCAGCTCTTTCAATACATGGGTTTATTGATACTTGTAAGATGTGCTTGTTACAGCCTTTGATTTAGCAGGGGTTTTTGTTGGTTTGGTTTGGGGGTTGGGTTTTTTTTTGAGGATAGATGAGAAAACCAAAAGGGGCTATAGGAAATACAAGAAAAAAGACTGAGTCTTCTAAGCATAAGTCATAAGAAAATTGCAGAAAATACATCTGCGCCCTGCCATCACATTTCTCCTTGAGTCTCTAGAAAACAAGAACAGATTTCCCAAAATGTTTAATTTGATTTAGTGTGGCGGAAGTGCTTTTTAGCGTTCCCTCCTATTCAGTTGTCGCAAATGCAGTAGAAAATGGGCACACAAAAATAAAAATCAAAGCATATATACAAATGTAGATCTAGAAGCCATTGCCTGGCCGTTGGTTCAGCTCTTTCTGGTGGAGGGCATTATTTCTCTGTCGGATAGTCTCTCCCTGCTGGGGGACACCGTGCCACCCAGGCAGCGTCAGCACGCTGGACAGCCCACCAGGATCCCGTCCAAATGAGCAGGCACCCGGAGAGCCGAGGACCAGGCAGTTATTTTGAGATCTGTGCTATATTTCCATTCCAGCTGCTCACGCCCAGAACTGACAGCACAGCTGGCTGTGCCTCTCTGTTGACAATTCCACTTTGCAGATTTTATGGGGATATTTCCTTCTTGGAAAGCTCAATCATTTATGATTTTAAAGGACATCTGATTGCAGCCGCAGCAGGGACGAGCCAGGTATCCTTTAAAAGCTTTTCTGATTAGAAAACTGCACTTGAAATTTGCTCTTGTGTTGTGCTTAGCCTTCCACTGCATTGGGAACATCAAGCTGAGATGCAGTACTACTAATGCAATGACCACACCATCCTTCCCCAGGATTTTTCCTTTGTGTTCACCAGCATAGATCCATGCTACATATTTGCATCGCATTAGACATATGCTATTTTCACTAAAAGCCAAATTTTAACAATAGAAAGGAAACTGGCAAAATGCCGTGTGGCTTGCATGGAAGTTTGTCCTTTTGGAAAACTTCTTTCCTCTGTGGGAATGTCATCCTTGACTGCCTGTTTTTATCTTAATGATGTGAAGAGATGGTAAAGTCTCCCGAATTAGTTGTAATTGACTTTTTCTTTCACATTCCTTTTTCATGATCTCTCTCAATTGTTATCTAAGTAACACATAGTCCCCCTGATTTTTATGGTTACTGATGATCTATCATAGAATTGCACATGTGTATAACATATGGGGAGGTAATGAAGATGTTGTGAGGTGTGGTGAACTGAAAAGCTGACAAGTATCTCATTCTTGTAAAATTCTTGCCTTTCTTTTAAATATCTGTATTCCAAAGCTTGTCTGGCACCTGTAGGTTGTTCCACCTCTCATTGTTTCACTGAAAGGTTGTAAATGATCCACTGGATTTTAAACACCGTGTTGAGAAAGCACCATGCAACTTTGTGGTAGCTGCAGTTCCCTGGGAAAGGAGAGACAGCCTCGCACAGGCAGCTTGGTCACGGTGCTTGGTCACTTCTGTTTGGCCTGTGGTGCGAGGCAGGCATCTTACCAGGTAGGCTGGGCAAGGGTGTTACAGCCTACATCTCAGGAAGCTCACCATGTTCTCCCCATAGCCCAGAGAGTCCCTATGGGCAAGGGGATAAAACCTCATCACTCCATGTAGCCCCACATGCCTCACCCCCTGTAGCCCTGTTGTTCCCAGTGTCTATATTTTTAACTAGTGTTTTTTCTGAAGGTCCCAGTTCCTTCCTGGATGGTCTGGCCTTCTTTCTACCCCCTCCTTTGGAAAAGGAGTGGATTATCACATATTTCCCCCTTGGAGTACTGTTAAAGTCTTTCTTACCACCTCTAAGTGTAGCTGCTAGCAAATCCTGCCACATTCTGAGTCACCCCTGCCTTCCTCCTCCTCTTCTCCAGTGGCTACAGACATCTGGGCACTGCTGCATCCTTGACACAAGGCAGGTTTACTCACCAGACAGCACTCAAAATGCAGCCCAGGCCTCCAAGGTGTTCTGTCTCTGGTTTTGGGTAACTTTTTTCTCTGGAAGCCTATTTTTTGTCCCACTACGTTCCGTCTCAGCACCTTCCAGTGCCTAGCTGGCACCTGACACGAGGCAGCAGAGTGCAAGGAGGCAGACTGGTACCATAGTTTCTTGGAAGCCTCTGCATTGTTACAATGATGTGCATGGGATCTCTTCCCCAGCTGCTGTTCCCCTTGCCTACATGCTGGCTGGAGCAGGACCTCTAGTTCCCTTTGACGGGGGCACTGTTTGTTGTGGGCCTCACAGATCTCATGACAGTATGGAGAAACCCAAGGATCTCATGGTGCTTCTGGTGTAGAGACAACCCTGATACCAGTCTGAATCTGGGACCAAAGACAGCACATTTGGGAGATCTGGGATCTGATGGTGCTGCATTTTGAGAGCTGTCTGGATTCAAATCTGCCTTGCATCCTTGTCCAGTCCATGTGGATGCAACCCTATACTCAGGGTGAGTACTGGGACCTGTCAGTCAGTTGGGTTTCCCGATGCCCCCACTACATGGTATGTGCATGGCATGGGATACCACTCAGCTTCATTCAGTGGTGTGGACACCTTCAGATGAGCTAGAGCCATTTAGCAGATGTAACAAACTGGACCATGGAATGTGATGAGTGCTGGCCTGGTCACAGGGGTGTAGTGTCGATCTTAACACCAGCTTTGGTCCACATGTCAAGCTTGACTCTGAGGGGCAGATTCAGAAAGCAAAGCTGGTGTCTGGGAAAGCCTTTCCATGATGCTGCATATTTTGACATGGTACCACAGTCTTACACCTTCCTCTGAGTATATGCTTTTGTTTGAGCATTGTCAGACTAGAGCAGCCCTAGAGATACTTTCTTCAGAAAGCACTGGAGCTCAAAAGACAAGCTATACCTACTACTCTTATCAAAAAGTCTTCCTATTGAGCCCAGTAAGCATGAGATAGTTGCAGTAGCCTCATCCATAGTGAAAAAGTGTTAAATAAGATGTATTATCTTGTGTTTGCCACAGGCTAAGATTGTGCAGTTGGATGGTCACAGCTCACAGGTAGGAACTTGCAGGGATGGGGTAACTTGATCATGTGCCCTGATGCAGTGAGAAAAGTCCTTTATGCTCATTTCAACATCCAGAGAACTCAAAATGGTAATGTGATCCTGTCACTGAGCAGCTTGAAGCAGCTAAACAAGGTTCAGGAGTCTATGGCTACAGACCTGCTTGGTAAACAGAATAGGAATCAGTGTCAAAGTTCAGAAATATTTTGATGGAGGCAAAAATGGAAGAAGGTTCAGAGAAATCTGTGGAGCATTCTGAGATGGAAGGTTTATGCAGGACAAAGATACTAAAATCTTACCAGTTTAATTTTTAACAGGTAAGCTAATGTTTGAAATCTCTGAAAAGGTCAGGTAATCCCTTTTGCTTGTTTTCTACTGTTGAGTTCTCCTCTAGTTTATTTCCTTGACTGCAACAAACAGGTAGAGTCTTGAGGGTAAAAAAAAAATACAGGCTGGGTGGAGAAAGTGTGGTTTGTATACCATCAGGATACAAGGGGATCCACCAGTGACGGGCAGATGTTCTAAACCAACATGTGGATTATTGCAGCTGCTCACCTGGACTCTGGTTATGGCCTTTGTCTGGGTCACTATCTAGCTAATCTGGTTGAGTGCCTTTACTTTACCAGCCTGTGTAGACTGGCAGTGCTGGCTGGGCTGTCTAATCTCACTCTGCGGGTGCTCTGCAGCAGAGAGAGATTTTGGATCAGATGAGAAGATGAAAGAGGGAGAAAGAGAAGAGGTGGTGCTGAGTTGTTCTGGGAAGATGAGAGCTGGGGGAAAATGTGAGGCACCTGAATGAAAGCTGGGCTCTCTGGATGGATTTTGGGGGCCTTTATTTCGACTGCTGGGGATCACAAGCCCTCCCTGAAGTCCCTTTAGAGATCCACGTGGGAAGGTAGGTGAAGCAGCCCTTCTTTCTCCAATTAAGTCTGACTGGCCACACACCGGTTTGGGTCCACAGATTTCATAATTGTCATCCTGGTGATGCCATTGGACTAAGTTTGTAGGCTCATTGGTTTAGACTCATTCTGGCTCTCCCTCTTCCATTTAATACCTTCCCCAATGCTGGGTGTTGGAAATGTTTTCTTTACTTTCTCTCTCCCAGGTGAGGTAGGCCTGGTGGACTTGCATGATCACAATGGCTCAGTGATGTCTTCACTGTGATGTGGTTTGTAAGTCACATCTAGTTGAATGGAAGCTCCAGCATATACTACACTAAGATGTACCCTGTAATTAAGGTTCAGCCAATTCCCCCAAACCTTGTCTCAAGTCCAGTCTGGCATGGCCTTTATTGGGTGACCATGGCAGACCTTCACATTAATTGGCTGCTCAATCTCTGGTCACTCCAGTCTGAAGGCACTGTGCTCTCCTGGAGCCAGCAATGCTACAAACATGAGCGTTGTGCTGTTGGTTTGGAGTTGAAGGGTGTCCAGCCAGCCCAGAGCATGGGTAGAACAGAGAGAAGTCGGTCCACCAGGAGCCGTGCGGACAGACCAGTTTTCAGTATTAGACTAAAAATAAGTCCTGGCGTGGTCTTTGCTCAGATAATTTAAAACCCACAACTGGAGGTGTGGTTGATAATTGAGCGGAGCCTGCACGCATGCAGGCATGGTACCTTGATGTGTACGTGTTGGAGATCTCGCTGACAGTCTGCAGAGAGAGCTGTGTTGTGCCTGCCTGCTGTAAGGTCCCGGTCATCGCTTATTTTGCACACTGTGTATTTTTAAGTAGCCATCACATCTACTACTCTAGATGAGATGTAAAGACAGGCCATTGTGACTGTAAAGGCAGGGATGGACAGTATAGAGTGAAGCGTAGGATGGAAGTTTATGTCCCCTGGAAGAGCTGAGGCTGTAAGCCCAGCCTTCAGAGCAGGCGGCTGTGTACCAGGAAATCTGCTCTGTCTGACTCCATCGTGTGATCCTGGCATGTTGCTTCACTTCTTGGGCTTCGGCTGGTCCGCCTGCAAAGCAGGTCCGCCTGCAAAGCATTCATGCTGGCACTGGGTCTGCAAAAGGCTTTTTAGGTTGTTGAGCAAATCCCCTCATTGAAGTATTATGTTGCTGCTATTACAATTGAGGATGGGTATTTGGGAAAATAAAATGCTGCAGTGCTCACATGTGCATTCTGGGACCTTTGTGGTAGAGAAAAGCATAGGAAGGACTCCTTCATAGGGGCAATAGCTACCTGTCCTACGGAAACAGGCAGTCCCTTGGTGCTCAGAAACCTTTAAACTTGCTCCTCAGTGAAACACCTGAACAGGGCAGATGGGAGGTGTGGGGAATGCTGCCTGTGTTGTTTTGACCAACAATATCTGATGCTCTGAGGTGAGTGTCCTGCAGTCTGGCATTTGTATTTTGGGATGAACTTCTAGTCTGCAGCCATTGAGCCTCATGATCCCCTCAGGAACTGGGAACATAATTCCAGCAGGTTCTATTTCAATAAAATGCAGGGGTAAATATTGGATCATTTCCAAATGAATAAACACACAGGAGCAGAATTTTTATCAGCTCCAGAGTCCCCAGTCTGTTGCCAGGCGAGTCCCAGTCTGCACAGGCCCTTCTGATTTTATGTACAGATACCAGCAGTGAGCATCCAGCCTCTGTTCAGGTTTATTAAGAGAGTGTCATACCAGACGTACAGAAATCTGCCACAGAGAGAATGGTTAGGATCAACAGCCCTTCAGTGTATTAATCAGTGTAAATCATGGATTTAGTGTGGCTCACGCCAGGATTACAGTGCTACAACTAAGGAATAGCTTGGCCAGACACCTTCTCATCCATGTTCTCCTGACAAGCAGTTGGATGAACTCAGTTGAGAGGAACCTCAGCAATTCTGTGTTTTATCAGTAAGTACATGAGGCATATACAGAGCAGGCAATTTGTATACACTTTCCAACCAGCTGAGTTCATCTGTCTAACTGAATGTCTAAATATTGAGAGAATAAAGTGTCTGTACTCTGTGAACCCACCAGTCAAAGTTATTTATTAAAAAAAAAAAAAAAAAAGGAGCAGAGAAACTACTGCTGTCTCCCTGCTCTGCTCGACAGTAGCTGTAGTTTGTGAAAAATTAACTATAATTTATACTCCAAGCTGCATTAATTAACTCTTTGCAGGGGGAATATTTCACCAGATTTCTGGGAACAGGCTGGTGAGCTGTCTGCAAAGGTTAAATGACGTGCATGGTAGGAATTGTGTAAGAATCCCTGCACAATCATTAAAGACCTTTTTGCGTAGGTGGATTGTTTGAAAGGAAGTCCACATGGCAATGTCAGTGCCTGTGGCTCTCCTCTCTGTTGCCCTGTCATTGATGTTAGTCCCAAATAACCTAGGCATGCAGTGGAAGATAGACGTTCTGAATGACTATGGTGCCCTGAATCTCTCATGTGTTTATGCTGCACTGTCCTCACCGACTGGGACAGCAACAATAAAACGTGGCTTCAGATTGTTCGCAATCACATTCATCAAGAGGCAGCCCTCTTTTCCTTGTCCTCACCTTATTCCCTTCTCCTTTGTTGTCAGCCCTGGGACTGAGGTCAACTGGAGATGTGACTTGCTGATGGGTTTGCTGGTCCAGGCTTTCTTCCACCTTGCAGGAGCTTTGTGACCAGTTTGCCTGTGTGTTTGCAGAGGCCCCTGTCTCGAGGGCACCTACCTTCTTGCCACTGGTCTAATTTCACTATTTTTTCTAATACAAGAGCCAGGAAGGGGCAGGTTTAAAAGAAGTAAATGGAGATGTGTCTTTACACACTGTGTACATAACACTGGAGCTCTTGCCATAATGTTCTAGATGCTACAAGATTAGATTTGTTCAAACAGCAGCTAGACACATTCATGGAAGAGAAATCCATCAAAGGGTACTAAATGTGAAGACACTGCGGCTGACAGGTAGTCCCTAAGCTACTCCTCCTAGATGGCCAGAAGTAAACTATCATTGCATGCTCGGGCTGATCTTAACCATTGGCTATTGGCCACTGTCAGAGACAAGACAGGGCTTTGGTTTGACCAGTACTGCTCAGCTTATAAGACTGCTCAGTCTTATAATGGCCTGTATTTCATGACACTCTCTTCTCAACAGGGAGCTGGGCTGACTGCCTCTTTTTGTAGCCTTTGCTGCACCTCTTCTGCTAACAAATGGCTCATAGTAATATGATTCTGTGATCCAGTTTTAAAACACTTCGTGCTTCTTTGGGAGAAAAAGCATGGCACTTGCAGAAAACAGAATTTAAAAGATAATGACATTAACAAGATGCTTCTAGGAGAACTGCTCAACCATGTATTTTTCTGACAGGCATAGCTCTGTTGACAGTTCTCTTTCTAGAAGTGCACAACATGCATGTCCCAAGCCTCATACATGTCAGTGTCTTTTTTAATTGTTTAAAAGGAACAGAATTGTTTATATGGGATGAAAATGCCATGCAATCTCTAGCTGGTCAGCACTGTAATCCACGCTGGTATCACAACATCACAGAGCACTGCATCTTCCCATCCACCTTTTCTGGTGAAAAGGGTACCTTTTTATCTGAGGTGTTTTATATGGGGAGGTTTCTGGGCTCTGTTTTTATTTCTCCCTCTCTGCTCCTCCCTTACTGTGGGAAGGCTCACTCCAGAATCCTTTCCTGTAGGATTTATGATGTGAGACATTGCCAGATGGACCGTTTTGCTTGCTAGCAACTGGTACATTTGATGGTTGCAGGGGTGATGGCTTCCCGCAGGCTGTGCTTGTTCTTCATCCATGTGCCTTTCAATTTGCACCAGTGCTTTGGTTCATGAAGTTTCGGTGCTCCCTGAGCTGACAGCACACTTGCAGCTTTAACAGAGACCTGTTCCTTGTGCAGTTTTAAGGTACTTCAGTAAAAGCCTGCAAGCACTACAAACCAAAGGCTTTCCTGTGAGCATCTTTCAGCAGCTCCCATGCTGTGTGCTGGCCAGGCAGCACTCAGGGACTGTTAGAAGGGACAGTGGCTGTCTTCTGTGTACCTGCTCCCCTGCAGTTTTCACACTTCCCTGGCAGGCCCTTGCTTGCTCTGCTGTTGCTTCTGCCTCCACAAGACTGGCCCAGCCAGCCCCAAGAGAGCTGCAGAGCAAAGCAGGCAGCTCCCACTAGCCTGGCAGCCTGCACAACCTGCAGCTTCCCATGCACACGGACAGTGAAGCCCATGGGACACAGTCGCATGCTGCCAGGCTAGGTTTTATTTTCATGCTGATTTTTAAAATGGCTTTTGGTGTTAAGGCTTGGTTTAAGTGGCTGGATCAAGTAATAGCTAAAGGAGAGGCCTTGCAAAGAAAGTCTGGGTGCTATCATACAGTTAGAGGTCCTCTGCTCAAAACCTGCAGCTCTCCACTGGCCTTAGAAGAAATATGCTACTATCTTGTAAAGGTATAAATTATACAGACTTGTTACAAAGCCATTACGATGGCTTCAGCCTCTAGTTCCTGTTAATCTTAATCAGAAGGGACTGCTGAATTTCCCTACACAAGTTGGGGAGTTTTAATATTTGAGGGTTTTTTTGCAAGGATTTCTTTGGTAGCTTGGTCAAATCATCGTCTGTTCTAAAACCCAGCATACACTCTAGTATGTGTATGCTGCTCTGCACATTTGGCTCCCAGCTGGCTGGCGTTATGTGCTGTAGGAGGGGAGCAGCTATTTGCTGTCCCAGGGCCATGTGCATTTTCAGCCTTTGCTGAAGTATTTGCCACGTCTGGTTTGCAGAGCACTTTGGGACAACTTGCTCTGCCCTGGATAGCTGTGAAAAGACAACCCCAGAGGCAATGGTTATTCAAGGCAAAGCATAGAAATAGCTTTGCTTGGTGCATAACCCCAGCTCTGTCAGACAGTGGAAGGCGTTGACTTCCCTATGGGAACAGAAGACAATGGGGTTGGACAACACATTGGTTCAAGCAACATGAACAGTAAGCTTGGGTCTGCCTTGAGCTGTGTGCAGGTAACAGTGTGGGCTACTCCTGCTGTGCACAGACTGATGAGAAAACTCCTCATTCAGAGAGGCATGGACCCCATGCAGTCAGAGAGAGTCCTAGAAACAAGAGAGCTGGAACGAGCTTGTTTGGCTGCTCATGTGCCAAGCATCACCCAAATGTGAGACACTTTACAGGGTGCCGGGAGCCCTCCTTTACCTGTGAGAGCCCGGACGTGCCTGGCAGGCGCTGGGCTGGAGCTGGAGCGTGAGAGCAGAGACCTTGGCTCCGGCGGTGTGGGCTGCAGCCGGAGGCAGCAGGGCAGGCACCTGCGGCAGCCTCTGGGCTGCACGGGGGCTGGCCGAGGTGCGGGGAGCAGCCGGGGCAGGGTCTGGCATGCCTCGCTGCTTCTCCCGTGGCTCTGACTAGCTCCTGCCTGGGGCTTTGGCTCCAGCCTTCTTCCTCAAATCCTGTGTCAATTGAGGTGTTCAGTCTTCAGCGACTGGTCTGAAGTCACTAACCTCTTCATGAGGTCCGTTCATGCTTTGAAAAACAGGATGGAGGAGGGTATCTCCTCAGAAACCTCTAGTACAGCATAAAAGGGACTGGAAAGCAGGTAGTAGCCACACTGCTGGAGATATAACTGTGTTAGGGTATAGGCAAGGTGGGTAGTCCAGGAAGGGGGACTATCTTTAGTGAGGTTAAGTCTTCAGTTGGAAAAAGCAGATGCTTTTGAATGCCCAGCCCTTCTTTCAGTTATGTAAGATGGGTCTGCATTCCCCAAAGCTGGTCTGCTTTTGTAACCCAGATCAGTTGCTCTAACAGAAGGTTTCTCCCTTCCTAGAAGCCTTCATCTTGCCTATGGAGACTCTCTGTTTTGGGCTGTAAGTTTGTCTGAGTCATTCAGAGGTGGGATTTGCAGTGAAATTCTGCAAAGTACTGTCAGTTTTGTTTGTACCTTACATGGCTGGAGGGCTTTTCTCCAGAAAGAAATTTGGATTTGGAAAAGCATCCGTATCCCAGGAAACTTGAGTCATGCTGGCTGCCTCCCTTTTAGCACAGACCAGGGCTGACTGACTTCTACTGCTGAACTTCTGCTTGGTCTCCTGAGGCAGCCCCATTGGGGCATGACAGAGAAAGGCTCAGAAATAGGGGAGGGAGAGATGGAGCTGTTCTTGCTTGCGCTGGACCTGTTCCAGGGATAATGAGGGCACTTGCTGCTGGCTCTGAAAACTTATTTCCTCCCAAGGATGTGGAGCAATGAAATGTCCCCTGCAGTATCCCTGGATCTTGGTCCAGTATCGTGATGCAAATCAGGCCTCAGCAGCTCGCCTCTGTGGCTCTGCAGCACATGTTCTTCCTAACCTTCTGCCTGCCTGCTGGTGCAGGGTTGCATGCATGTATAAGGGGAAGGCAAGGAGAGGTGGGAAAGGGGCACTTTTCCCTGCAGCTTGCCAAAAATATGATCTTGTCCTGACATGCTGGCTGCTTAGAGGAAGGCGTGCCCTCAACTCTTCACTCACTTGGCCACTTTTGCTGGAAAGGAAAGGTCAAGTCACAGCCCCAGGACCTGAAGCGGTGAAGATGGGTCTAAAGGTACAGGCTGAGGTTTGTAGCTGTGGGGTTTTTACTTTGGCAAATGATCTAGTTGAAAATCATCTAAGAAGACAGAATTGCCCAACATAGGAAATAACAGTATATCCTTTTTGTGTGTTTTTTTTTTCCCTGCAGTAACCACAACTCTCTCCTCCTGGTCCGGGCATGCTAGAAAATGCAACGAAACAGCCAAGTCCTATTGTGTCAATGGTGGAGTATGCTACTACATTGAGGGGATTAATCAGCTGTCTTGCAAGTAAGTGAGTGTAGCTTTTGTGTCAGTATGGAAGTTACTTGGCTGGGGGAGAGGAGACTTCTGTGCAATTGCTGAGGAGGGGTAGCTCTGAAATTCTCCTGGCAATTGCAGTTTGACCCGTGCAGGTTCAGAAAGGGAGACTAGAGGGGCAGGGGTGGGGGAGGAGAGTTCATATTTTCTTTTTTGTGTGAGTGCCACTGTTCACTTTTCATGACTGCCTCTAAGAATATGTTTGTCCTGGCTGTTTCCTTTCCCTTTCTTCCCTTTCTCCTCTGCAGCTTCAAGGAAGGTCAGTTCCCTTTTGCTCTCCCTGAGCTAGGTCAAAGCTCCACGTGCCCTGCTGACACATTCTCCCCTCCGAGCAGGGGGGCTTTCCCCAGTGCACAGCCACCCCCCTCCTCCATGACTGGAGAGGGTCCCTTGCTGAGGCCAGATTCTTACCTCTCCTGTCTGCACCTCGTGGGCCTGGAAAGGCGTTTAGCACACAGCTGTTCACCACTCTGTGCCACTTTGTGGCAATCTGTGGGTTGTTTATTTCTCTGCTTCGAATGTTAAAACCTGCAGAAAAACCCAGGGAGACATACTAAGTTATCCTTGAAATGAAATTTCATGGAGAGGTTAAGGTGGGGCTGCATAGTCCGAAGGATGTGGAACGGGATGTGAGACCTTTTCACCTCTGGTTCAAACCTATTGCAGCCAGCAAGCGCAATAGCATCTCACAGCTCACCCTCCAAGCCTAGTGGGGACTGGAATGAAAAGTGCAGTCTGATTGCCAGTGCTGGAGATGTAGGTACCCAAAGCACACCTGTACCTGCCCCCAGGCTCCTGCAGAGTGAGCATGAGATGGTGCCCTGGGTGTGCATTCGTTGAGCAGATGCAGTCAGCTTCTGAGGTCACCTGGGGATCCAGGTGTCACTGTGCCTGTCTTGGAGAAGCCCAGAGCCGACTATTTTCTCCCTGCTTGGCCCAGAGACCTCTCTGTGGAGATGCACAGCTGAAGGTATTTACATCTGTGGATGTCAACCTAGTACCACTGCCACTGCATGGTGTGATGCTCACTAGACACCTCTGCTGTTCAGGCCTTGAAGGATGCATCTGAACAGAAACATCACCCCTCCTGAAAGGGTTGTGAGCTGGGTTACGCTTAGCACAACTCCTCCCTTCTCCCAGTACTCCTTTGTTTTGTCAAGGAGCAGTAGGAAAGACCATGTGGAAATGCATTCTGCTGAGCTCCTGTGCTCTCACTTTCCAATGCAGGATCAGCTGTGGTGAGAAGGACGTAGGATGAACAGCATCTTCCATTTCTCCCAGGCTTGCCCCTTCAGACATGAAAAGAGCCGGGTAGGACAGAAACCACATGCTGTGGTCTTCCACGTTTCCCATGTGCATGAAGTGATAGCCGCCCTTGTACACCACAGACCTGTGCTTTAGGGCAGTTGCCTCTGCCATTGGCTTCTTGGTGGCACTGTAAGTTCATCTTGCCAGTGTTCCCCATAGGAAACATGGGGGAAGCCCCATATGATGAATCAAAGTCACAGCCACTATTCTGGTGTAGCTGTAGCTGCAGGAAGCCCCAGCCATTCCAGTCTTTCCATGCTGGGGAGGGCTCAACCCTGGAAGCCTGGAGGAGCATATCAATCAATATCTCTATCTGTAAGCAATGTGGTAGTGCCAAAAGCATAGAACTCAAGACTATTTTCTGGGGGAAGAACTTGAATCCAGATCCTTTTCAAATTGGATCAATTTCTAATTACGGCAAGTTACCTGAATTCCTACCATACACAGCTATAATGGTAAGGCTCCATTTTTTCTTAATGAAGGATACACGTGGTAGTTATCAAGTGTCTTCAGCAGATAGACTGTGTTAATCAAAGTAATTCCAGCCTTGCGAAGAAACAGTCTGCCTTCAAACTGGGCTGCTATGATAGCTGATGAACAGAGGGGAAGCTCGGTGATGGATTCCGTTAAGGTTTTATGTGCCATACGAAACAGACCTAATTATTTCATATCATTTGAAAGCCTTAATTCCTTACTTGCAGATGGTAAAATTATTTCCTTTTCTGATGAGTCCCAAGATACCAATTGCTAAAACCAGATGGGAATTGAATGGGTGTGTATGGAAGGGCAGCAAAGTGTTAACCAAAAGGAGGTGCTTTGAAGATCTGCACTGTCACTATTCATCTGCTGGAAAAGACAGTTCTGCATTAACAGGAACCCAGTGGACCCAAATGCCTTCCACACAGTACAGTCATTTCTGAAATTACTGCTTGAGAAGATACGTGGATGTTCATTCTCCTTGGGTGTTTTTATCATTAACTCATAGACTGAAGATAAGGAAGCCTGGCTTTTGAAGTAGTGTAATTTTAGAGTTTCTGGACTCCAGAAAACAACAGTTATAGAGGAATGCAGAAACATTTGAACTGAACATAGTATTTACCATAAAATGGCTTTCCGAATAACAGGAACGATTCTTGGGGAAGGCTGATGATGGGTAAACGGACTTCACATCTGTCTGGCTGCAAACTAGCAAAATGCTGAAAAGTTTCACAGCTTCGTCAGCGCACCAAGACAGGAGATCTGCTGCTGTGGCTTGTGAAAGATACAATGATACAAATTCAGAAGAGAAACTAGAGGAGGCAAAGATGCAGGCTTTGACCTGCTTTTCTGAACTCTGTAACATGGGAGCCAACCTTAGTCCTTCAGCCACACCATGCCTCTGAGACATGGGCATCGAGGAGATCAATAGGTCCTTCTGCACACAAGCTTCTCAAAGGCCTTGGAGATCAAACAAGAGCTGGGTGAGCATCTTGAGCCAGGAACAACATGTGTCCATGTGCTGTTCCCACTTTGCTATTCTGATTAGAGTCAGCAGGGCCTTGGGGGGTCTTCTGGCACCACGTGCCAGCCTGCAGTCCTCCATCACCGAGTGCTAAGGAGATTCTAGCATGCTGGCACCCATGTAATGTTACCAGCTTTTCCAATACCAGCTATCAGAAAACAGAATTTTAGAGAGTTCTTGTTTGCTACCTGCCACCATCCTGTAATCGGCTTCCTGGAGTGGATTTCATTGTTTGCAGCTGTCCACAAGCACAGGAGATCCTTCCTGTAGATGTTACCCCTGATGCTCCGGAGCGAAAAAGAGCAGCTGGGTTCTCAAATGATTTCTTCTCCTGAAGTGGATCACACTTGATTTCTTACAGGTATTGCCTAAATTGGCAGCTGGCCTTTTATTATTTTTTTTAACAGGCTTCCCAGGAACATGTTCCTCCTGATCTCTAAATTCTGGGGAACAAACTGTTTGCCTGTAAACCCACCTCCTTGTCATGGCTTAACCTCAGCTGGCAACTAAGCACCACGCAGCCGCTCACTCACTCCCCCCTGGTGGGATGAGGGAGAGAAGCAGAAGGGTAAAAGTAGAAAACTCGTAGGCTGAGCTAAAGACAGTCTAATAGGTAAAGCAAAAGCCGCGCATGCAAGCAAAGCAAAACAAGGAATTCATTCACCACTTGCCATCAGCAGGCAGGTGTTCAGCCATCTCCAGGACAGCAGGGCTCCATCACGCGTAATGGTGACTTGGGAAGACAAGCACCATCACTCCCAACGTCCCCCCCTTCCTTCTTCTTCCTGCAGCTGTATATGCTGAGCATGACGTCATATGGTCTGGAATATCCCTTGGGTCAGTGGGGGTCAGCTGTCCCGCTGTGTCCCCTCCCAACTTCTTGTGCCACCCCCCCCCAGCCTACTCATTGGTGGGGTGGGATGAGAGGCAGAAGAGGCCTTGACACTGTGTAGGCACTGCTCAGCAATAATGAAAACATCTCGGCATTATCAACACTGTTTTCAGCACAAATCTAAAACATAGGCCCATACTAGCTACTATGAAGAAAATTAACTCTATCCCAGCCAAAACCAGCACACTCCTCCATCCCTTTTCAATACACTTCAGCTAGACCTTGGACAGTGTGTTTTCTTCACCAGGGAAGAGCCCAGAATGGATTTGGAGCTGTTGCAGAAATTGTATCTTTTTTGGATTGTGTTCTTGCATAATTTTGTCCTTAATTTGAAGTAAATTCTACACATGGTAGTGTCAAAGGAAGCCTGAACATGATACAATCTGTGCTGTTATCTTGACTCTGCAAACACACCACCTGGAAGTTAGATGGGAGAAGTGTGATCTGCCTCAGATATTCTGCAAATTTTCAGCATAAACTCAGGAAACGACTGAGCGACACACATACAGAATTGACTCAACAGCTCTAGTAAATTAAAAAGCCCCAGGCTCTTGTTGACAGGAAGAATTTCTCGACCCTTCTCCAGACCATTTTACTCAGAGAGGCCTTATGAGTTGGACTGGATTCTCACCAAAACTGTAGGGAAGTGGTGAGTTTGAGTAGAGCAAATTCCAGTGCCTGCAGAAGGGATGCACACAAGCAAGTCTCAAGATCTTGAGCCGGGCTGGGACACAGTAGAGCGGAGACTGGTTTGTTGTGTCCAGCTGAACGTAGTGCTTGGGAAGGCTAGCAGCCTCTGATCTTGGGTCTGCCTCAGTCCTGGAGCTCATTGGGTTCTTGGCACAACTTAGAGCAGTTTGAGGCTGCTCTAATCTTTTATTGCTGGGTACCATGCCCCACGGGGTTGTGCTAGTGGGTGTATCACAGCAGAAATACTCTTTTTCCCAGTTAGGTCTTGGCATGTGTTATCTACAGTTGGGGTCTTCCCAGCCAAACAAAGAAACAAAGACAAGTCTCATCGCTGCACAGTCCTCTGCCTACTTAAACGCACTTCGTGACTCTTTTGTGTGGCTGATGAAATCAAAGTGGTTGGTGCCCTGGGCCAGGATCTTCCTAAATTGCATGAGATCAGAAGACTTAAAGAGCTTTATAGAGCAACACCCCCTCATCATGTTGTACTGGTTGTGCTTTCAAGAGTCAGGCTGAAGGATTTACAAATGCTGACAGATAAACAGACTCTTTGGGTTTGGGCTGACAGCATTGCATTATGTGAGAGAGTGGTCAGAGGCCTGGAGGACCTCAGACAAAAAGTGAAAGTCAAGGAAAGAATAAAAAACAAAACAAAGCAAAAGAGAAAACATAATTAATTTTTAAACTAGTTGAGGTATGTAAATCACCAATTTACAAAATTACATGTTCACTTCCTAGAAGCCCATTTGCTTACCACATCCATGTATATTGTTTCCTGCAGATTTTCCCAGGAAAGGGGAAAGATCATTCTGAAGGGTTAACCACATTCCCAAGAGCTCCCCTGTGCTTTTCCAGAGCACCATTCAAAGGAATGAACATCAGGCCAATCTCATAGGCCGTGGTTCTCTTTGCAGCACAGCTTGCTCAGCTCCCCTGTGGTGTCAGGAGCTATGCTATCCCTCTCAATGACTCTACTGATTTGGTCAGCACAAGTTTCACATTGCACAACCACAAGGACGTCACTGCCATGGATATACGAGCAGTTCTGCGGGGAGGTGTTGCAATATCCTTGGAAATGAAGAGCCCACAGTGTTGAACTAGGGGTGAAAATCTCCACATCCTGTTCCAAATCTCCTGAAAGAGCGAGGACTCATTCGTTGGGGTTTGCATGCTGTTTATCTTGGGTGATGAGATCAGGTACCTTTTTGGGTTCAAGTGGCCCATCTATGCATCTTGTTCAATGCGTCCTTTTTAATGCACATATATCTATAGCAGACCCTTAAGAATCATCAGAGTGTGGAAGCTGATCCTGCAACAGTGACACTCAGCAAAGACAACAGTGCAGATCCTGCTGAGCTCCCATAGCTTAGTCAGAACTGCGCTGTAGTCTTCACTGAGCCCAGAAGTGGGTGACCCTGCAGTTTGGACTCTACTATACAGCAAACATGCCTTGATTAGCTGCTCTGGATAAGGCCTCTGCATTTATTCCGGTTGCTTTCTTTTCTTCCCATCAGTGATTTTGTGGAGTCCAGCCTTTTGTGGCTCTCCAGAGCCTGATCATCTGGGACTGGTCAGGGGACAATGACAGAACTGTCTTCTTTTTCAGCCCTTTGCACAAATAAGCAACATGCTTGAAACATTTCTCCATTTGCTTATATCAGTGCATTGTGTCCTTCTGCTACAGCTTCTCCTTATCCCATTATTTTGAAGCACCTGCTCATTCACATTCTTCTGTAACATGGATTGTATTATGAGAGCTACCGAATTTGGCATACTTTAATTAAGATCTGAGGGAACAAAGGAAATGTGCCAACCCTTGCAAGATTTAGAACAACAGCTGGGCAGAAAAAGTTTTGCTTCCAGCAGGAACATTATGATAATGATGTTATTAATTAATAGCAGCAAATAATAATTAACAATAATTATTGCTCTGCCCTGATACAAGGCAAAAGGTCAAAGTTTCTCAATTTTCATAAATAAGTGCTCTGCAAACAACATAGAAATAGGTCATTCAAACCGTTTTGGTTTGTACTTTTTGAGATGCTTTATTTGACTGATCATCTTACTGCATTTTTTTTTACCATGTAAATATTTAACTGCAATTCATCCTGAACCCAAGAGCAGAACTTTGTGGATTTTTTCAAAATGGAGTAAAAAAAAAGGTCTTAAATAATTGGTCAAAAGTGAAAGAATTGGACACTTTCAAGCAACAACAGAATCTGGACAGAAAACCTGACCAGTTTTATCGAAGGCATCTGCAAGTAGCAAATTTTCAGATGTGGCAATTTTTTTTTAATTTTCATGCATCTGATTAGGAACAGAGAGATGGATTTAAGCAAGGGCAGTCTTGGGAGTTCACAAAGGCTAGAGAGGGGACAAGGTGCTGTCTGCAAGAGGTTGGTGCAGCCTTGTACTTCCCCAAGACTGTTCCTGCAGATACAGCTTTGTCCACTTGCCTTTGCCTTTGAGAAGAGACATGTTGGGCCTCCATAACACCAGTGAGTGGACCAGAAAGTCCAAAGGTAATATTTACAAGAATAGTCTACCATCTCTGTAGTCCCTGCAAGAGCTTTCAAAAGGAGAAGGGACCCTGTTTTGCTGGGGTAGCTGGCCAAAACCTCTTGACTAGGGTCAAATGTGCAGGAATAAGGATGCCATAATCAAAGACCATCTCATGGCTCTTGACCTTAGTGAGCCTTAACTTTCAGGTATATCCCTCAGGCCATATGGTTGCCCACTGAAGAAGAGCTGCCCAGAAGCCCTTACCACAGGCAGCAGATTCTGCCTGCAGAAGGGGTGATTTCCATTGCTCTTCCTGTCCAGACTGGGACACTCCTGTGCAATTTCATGCTGGAAATTTCTTTGCTAGAAGTCACATCTGGAGCCATAGTAATAAATATCAAATCATCTTCACCAGCCTAGACGTATGAGACAGCTGAAAAAAAAGGAACCATGAACACTGCATGCTTTCAAAGGTCTCCTGGTCACTGTTGCTGCCAGCAGCCTTGTATATGAGGAATCAGGACCCAGGGACACAGAATGGCACATGTGTCTTGACAGCTTGTATGCTAGCTTGGGAGGTGGCAGAAGGTGCTCGTGTTCACGAGGGCTTCTTTTCTGTCACTTTTCCCAGTGCTGATTCACTAGTAAGTAAAGATGAAAAGCCTGAGCTGTCCTAGACACAGAGAAGACAGTTATCTGCTGCCTTCCGTCTAGAAAGCTCTTCTCCCCACCCACGCTAGGCTGACTGCAGGGATCTGAAGATGGGCTATATGGTAGCTGTCATGGCATCAAAGCTTCTTTGACACTTTTCTGTTTTGCTTTTTCACTTCTCACCATTTTTTTTCTCTGGGTTTTTATTTCCTTCCACCAGTTTTCATGTAATTTTCAGTCTTTCCTTAATGGCATGCAGCTTCAGTCCCACTGAAGTTCCAGCCTTGACTGACCTCTTGAGGATGTGCGCCTGAGACAGCTGTAGCTCCTTTCAGACAAAGCGCCCCTTTTTGAGGTGGGTGGGACATTTGCTTCATTCAGCAGTACCCTTGAGGCCCTTCAGTGTGCTCACAACATACATGAAAACTCAGATCCCAGACAAATGGGCAGCACACTGCAAGCTAAACTGGATACCCTTGAAGACTCTGTGAATAAGTTCATTACTCTATCAGTGGTGATGAATAAACTTCAAAAAGGATTGGGAAAACACCTTCTATTTTGGATGCCTTGTTCAAACCCCAGTGCAATCTCTTAAAGGTTTCTCCAAAGTCATGCTTCCCCAGGGCTGTCCTTGTGAGTCTGCATCCCCCAGCTGCCTCAGGTTTATACTCTTTGATTGCCAACAGGGCATCTTCTTCACTCCACTTCCCAGCACCAGCTTCCTCTGCTTCATCAAGGGGAAGGTCAACAGGCCTCATGTCTGATGGTAACCCCTTGGCCTGGGCTTTCCTTGGGAGCTGGCTGGGCTCCCTGGTATTGAAATGACATTGCTGCTATGTCTCCTTTTCCTGTGCTCCAAGGTGAACGTCCAAGAATGAGAAAAGAGGGTGAATTTTTCAAAGATATTTGCCTGACCAGGGAGTCAAATTTACAGTTTCAAAAGTGACTTGGATACTGAGAAACTTAAGTGTATGACTAGGGAGTTCAGTGAAGCCTCATGCAGAGCCATGCCCTTAAGTTCACCCCAAGCAGTTCAGGGTACACAAATATCCCGGCACACTTCCACATGGAGGTCTTAGCACAGGTCCCAAAAAACAGATGCTGTGTAGCACAGAAAACAGGTTTGGTCATGGGCAGGGAGGATGCAGCAGCTCTTTTGCTCATGCAGAGCTAACAAAACTGCAGTGAAAACCAGCACGAAATCGGATGCCAAAGCCATGTCAGTCATGCAGGGCCTTCCAAAGCTTTCTTCTGTGAGAGGGACAGCAGGTGAAATGTCCCCTGGACATGGGACACCCTGCCTTGGAGAACGGAAATGCATTCTTTAGGGGAAAGATGGACAGGTTTGAAGCTGTGGAGGTGTTGAGATGGAGAAAGATGGTAGATGGAATGGAGAGATTATGCAGCCTTTTATTAGCTGTATCTTCTCTTTGGATCATGCTGGATTCAGAGGTGCATCTGCAGGTCCCCTGTAGGCATCCAGCACTGAGGGTCAGGCTACCTCTGGAGTACCAGCAGGTTGTCCTACAGGCAGATGGCCTCCTTTAGGAGCCTGTGGCAGTGGTGTATCACTGTCAGCAAATGCCTCAGCCTTCTCCCCTGGGAGTGTTAATGCATGTCTCCAGGCAGGGATTAGACATCTATGCACTGGGGGAATGGTACCAGCCATGTCCATCGCCACAGCTGGGAGATCATTACACCTTGTCCTGCCTTGTGCCTAGCCATCTGGTGCCTCCTCAAGTCCTTCCCCAGACCTCAGCTGAATCTTATCTCTCCTATTCGGAGAGGAGCCCTCCAGCTTGGAGAAATCTGAATCCCTGCAGGCCTGATAGATGGGCTAGTGTACCCTTGGTCTGTACAGCTGGTGCAGCTGCTGAGAGCCCCTAGTGCTCCCTCACATGTTGTGATTCCCACCTGCTGGCCCAGATAGGTGTTTGTCCATGATCAGGGAGAACTATTAAAAATCAAGGTTTTTCTGGTCATAATGAATAGGGAAGACTTCTCTAAATTCTACCTGTTCCCCCCAAGGAAACTAAATAGTTGCTGAAAAAAACTGTCTGTGTTCCCTTAAGCAAACAGAGAGAAGCAGGAGTTCATCTCTCTTCTTGACTTTTTTTAATTGCTACTGGAGCTGCATATCTGTAACGTGCCATCTAAACATAAATCTGTCAAGAACAACAAATGCTGCCATAGCCCTTGAGCAACAGTACAGAACTAATCTGCCAACAAGCTTTGGAACTACAAAGCTTTGGTCATATGAAACATCAAATCCATCCCTTCCTCATCCCCTTCACTGTGTCTGCAGACTGGGAGCAGGTGTTAGCGTACCTTTGGGAGGCACGAAAGGGTCAGATCTGCACTGCCCATGTGGGGCTGGCCGTGGGTGCATGGGACCTCGACCTGGACCTGTCCTCCTCCACCCCACCATATGCGCAGGTTGGGACCAGTCGTCTGACACCGTGCTGAGGCTGCTCCAGCTGCTTGCTGTCCTTCGCAGTGGACCATCAGGGAGCTAAGTCTTATACCTCAGGCTTGGGCCTCTGGTCCACGTCCTTTTTGCTGAGGTGTCTTTCAGTCCCTTCTTTGTTGACCAGCTGGGGCCTGCCGAACACTGAGGGACAGTGCGATCTTGTGGGTGACAGCTGAGAGAGAGGAAGGTCTGACATGTATGACGCGCAGAGCCTCCAGCCCTGCTTACATTGGGAAGGTGGAAAACAGATGTTAAGATGCTAGCTCTAATGATAAAGCCCTCTTAAGCCTAGAGGAGGGAGAGGTTGGTTGGGGAGGGAGGGAGAGAATTGTGGGACAGGCAGGTAAGCGATGGGACTTCAAGAAAGCTAGGGATAACTTTGAGGAACTATCCAACAAGGCCAGAAGAAAAGATGTGAAGTGAAGGAGAGAGATAAATGCCTGAGGGAGAAGTGCTTGACCACCCACAGCTGAGCTCCCATCGCTTCCCAGGTTCACCTGCAGCTGCGGCGGTCACAACACAGAGGGTGCAGGTGCTGCTCCACAGTACACGGTTCCGCAGCTCCTGCTGCACCCTTGCCCACGTCCCAGTGCTCCCCAAACCTGGCTCAGCCTGGGAGCTGCTCCAGAGAGCTTACTCATGAGCTGGTGCACGTTTCTGGTGGCCCTCATCCACAGGGCACCATCCCTGCCACTGCAGCATCATGCTAATGTATAACTGGTGCTCCATGAGCTGGCACATTCCAGCCCATCATGTAACGTTGGTCAGGATAAGTGTGAGAGAGCCTTGCAGTTGGACAGCATGTGAGACCTGTTCGGTTCAGCTTTCTTCTCTGTCCCTTCCTCTCTGTTAACACAGAGACTCTGCACATGCTTTCTCTCTAACCGCAACGTAACCCTTTTCCCTGGAACATCCTGTGGGTAATTCTGGGGTAATAACGGGAGGATGCTTGCCGTACACAATGCTCGCTGTCGCCTGAGCAGCTGCTCACCGCTCTGTGGTGCCTCTTGCCAGTCTTGTCTAGATAGTAGCTCCAAGGAGAGTCTCTGAAAGTAGCATCCAGCCCATCTCGATCTTCCTGCCAGCTGGTGCTTCTACCAGGTGAGAAGGAAGGAGGCAGGCAGAGGAGGAAAGGAGGGGTTTGGCTGGCTGCTTGAAGACCCAGGCCAAAAATAGAGCTGGAATGCTGATGTTGCAGGTGCCTGGTTAAAGCAAAGCGAAGAGTAAATACGCGTGTAAAGCCTTTATTTTTTCCATTCATCACAATGCACTTTTTATTTCTGACCTTAGCCTCAAGAATGGTGCCAGACATGTTCTGTGATTTCTCCCCTTTTCCCCTCCAGATGTCCAAATGGATTCTTCGGACAGAGATGTTTGGAGAAACTGCCTTTGCGATTGTACATGCCAGATCCTAAGCAAAGTATGTTTGAAGACAAAAAATACACCACACTACTTAAAACCTCCCGGGCACAGCAGTGGATGTAGAGTGGTCTAGTCAGGGATGGCTCTTGGTGTCAGCTTTGGGCTAGGGCTTAGGGATGCAGGTAAGGGTGAAGGCTGAAAGCAGACGGATAGGAGCCGTGAAAGGGATCAGAAGGGGCCTCAGTTCAGTCTGTTTGAGTGTCATTTTGCTATCTTGTTTCTCTCTTTCTGGTTTTCTTTCTTCCGGTAGGTGTCCGATCGAATTCACAGGAGACCGGTGTCAGCATTTCGCAATGGTCAGCTTCTCCAGTATGTCTGTTTCTACTTCTCTCTCTCCCTGGTTATTGTAGCTCTGTGTCATGTCCTTAAAGCAGGTTCTTCTGTTCTCCAAGAGCCCTCTTCCTGTCTTGTGCGCTCCCAGCTCTGCTTGGCCATAAGAGGAGCTGTGATCATGTCCAAGAGGAGAATCGGGGCTCTTGTTTATCTCCCCATTTGTTAGAATGGGTTCTGCTTTCATTTCTGATTGAACTTAATGTTGTTTGCTTTTTTCATGCAAAATGCAAATAAGGCACAAGGTTATGTGGTGTGCTGTGTGAGAACAGTTTGTCTGATAAGCTGTATCTGCTAGCATTACACTCTCAAGATAGACTATGTTGTGCAGTGCAAGAGATGTGCATTTTCCCATGACTCTTGCGAAGGGGTGTGTGAGTCTCTCTGTACCAACTGAGGAAATCACAGCAAGGGCTGTAATGAAATTTCCCCTGAGGTGAGGTTGTGTTTCTGTTTCCAGAAGCTAAACCAAGCATCAGTTGCTGTTCAGGTGAGACGGTTGGAGGCCGGCTCGGAGTCAGGTCCTGGAGCACGCCCAGAGGGCTGAACAGGGCACACATGCACACCTGGAGCCCCAGAGGCCACGCTGGTGGCTGCCACTGTCTCAGGGCTTCCCACACCTCAGTGTCACACAGGATACGGGCTAAATCTGCTGACTGTGCACCTCAGAGTGTATCCCTCCCAGACACAGAGATGTGCCCGTCTCTCCTAGGGGGTTGGACAGCCTTGCATATGGGGTTGTGTCTAACGACAGTGACCGATCCTTTAACCTCGTATTCAGTTGGTGTAAATGCCCTAGATCCCTTGCACTCAGTGCTTCCCAGTTTCTAGTTCCCAGTTCCTACAGGCTCTAGGTCTCCAGAGATGTCTTGCTTATAGAAATCAATAGCTCATTTTGCTCAAGGCAGATGATTTTTCTGGGTCCATATTCAGACAGTGTCCCAGCATCAGTGGGATCCCGGTCTGGGTAAGGACTGACCTGAAAGGAGTGCAGGAAATCGGCCACGGTGACCCTCTGTGTGACCCATCCTGCCTCCATGCTGGCCGTTTGGGCCACCACAAATGGTGGTTTTAAAAAGAGCTACAAAAGAGGCTTTAATTAGTGGGAACCAGAGGAGAAATGCCTCTCCATCATGACTCCCTGATTGCTAGTACACCCTCTCCCACCGTTCTGTAAGAAATCCTGCAGTCTTCATCGTGATCTGGCAATAGCAGGACTCTCATTAGCATGTGCTAATAGCTGGCAAGTGCTCGAATTAGACACCCTTCTACAGAGTATGCAGACAAGATGCAAATGGACTTTGTGAGGCCCTTGGGACAGCTTGATGTTTTTACATTGCCTTTTGTTTCAAATTGGCTTCCAAAGTTGAAACCTCCATTGATTTATTCTTTCAGACTAAAACACCCAAGTAAGCTCTTTTTAAAATGATAAACCAAAATGTTCTGTTTTGATCTTTAACCTGATGCAAAATGGTTTCCTTTCTGCTTTTAAGCCCATGGTGTCAGGGATCCTGACTGCAGATAGCAGTGGGATGCTCATTCAATGAAGCTGATTTGTAGCATGTTTCATGAGGTGGTATCCAACAGGCTTAAACGTTATTGCTACCATGCTGCAAAACCAAAATGGGGTGAAAATGAGTTTTATGTCAGGAAAATGCCTTTTCAGAACATTAATAGCAAGAGTAAACAGCATGTGTTTTTTCCCCAGCCTGCAGAACCCAGCTTTTTATGGGAATGAGATTTGTTTAAATTTTATTCATGTGTTAGAGGAACAATGCCAACTTTAAAACCAACACATGTACATTTCTTACCTCCATTCTGCTTTAACCCAGGATAGTAAGGTAAAAACAGCTTAACAATCCAGGTTACCTGTCTGAACTTGGATAAAAATAATCTAAGAAGATGATTCATATGTGTTTATAGCTGTTTTCACTTTCGGGTCACAGTTGGGTAATATATGTAGCAGCAACACTGCAGAAAAGCATGCACTGAACTTGCTGTTCTGAATAGGAAAGGCATTTCACTTGAGTCTGGACTGCGCAAATGCTTACTTTCTACTTTAATCAGTAATTAGGGCACAGTAGAAGTTGCTGTTGTGCTGTTGCTCTATAGTTCGCTCAGTGCTTCATCCCATATGGGTTCTGACAGGTCAAAAGCTGAAACAGATTAAATGAGGTTCAGGCACTTCCACTGGAAATAAAATAGCTCTGTCCTGATTCATGTTTTGAGAACATTGCCAGCACTTGACAGATACTTAAATAGTAAATAATGACACCTACGCTGGTATTGTTTTAAATGCATTTAGGGTATTTTAGGTTTTCAGGCCTAGATCGGAGCCTTCTGATTCTTTAACATAAATATTAAATATTACAATATGACTTTTAGTAGTTATATCTCAGAGCTGATCAAGAGTCTCTGCAGAGTGAACTAAATTTAAGAAGCTGTTCTGAAAAGATATGGCAGATAAGTTTTCTGAATTTGGGCCAGATATGGAGATGGTGCAGCATCCCAGCATCATGCCAGATGTTGTGTATCTTTCTTCTGGGAGCAACTTCCTATCTCACCGGTTTAAACCCTTATTCAGATCTTGCTCAGGTAAAACTCCCCATGTTCTCTAGGAGTACAGGCTATCTTTGTTTATTTGACAGGTAGCTCTGGAGGTTTGTTTTTCTCTGATTGTCCAAAATACCTGCTAGACCACTGCAATTATGAACATGAAAATCAGATGTATTTAGATAGGTTTTTCTCACATGTGGTGTTTCTCTCTGTAGCTGTTACAACCATATGGCCAAGTGCCTACTGCCAGACATTCTGAGTGTATACCCTACTGCTTGAAAATGAAGAGGAAATGTTAAAGATGGAGGGTTTTTCCATGTCATGCTCACACTGTTGCTATTTTCTAACAGATTGGTACAGAGGAACTCACTAGGAATTGTATTATTGGGCTAGTTCGGAGACCTCCCAGTCTGTCCTGGCTAAGCTCTTATTTGGGTGAATAGCATTTGCTTTTGGTAGGAATTTGCAATAGCAGAATTCAAGCAAGTATCTCAGCAGTTGGTTCCTATCTGCTTATAAGGAGTTTACATTTTATTTTGCTTGCATTGTAATGCAAATGTAATGGGAAATGTGTTGAGATACTGGAGAAAAAAAGCGAAGCATGCTAAACCAGCTACTTATCTGAGAAAATGGATGCACAGTGCAAACAGACAACATTGCTCTGGCCTAGCAAGGTGCCACTTCTGAGCAGAGCTGTGGTACCTGACCATGTCAGCTCTCTAAGCCTGCCTTCATGCTAAGCCTGCTTTAGTCTAAGCCACCCTGATGGTCTGTTTTCTAGCAAGGCTCATACCGTGAGGAGATCTAAGGCAGCGTGTTTATTTTGCGCAGCAGTGGCTAGGTACGTGTAGGCAGTTGGCTACCATCAGTCAGCAGACAGACAATAACCTGCTAAGTGGCAGCAACGCAGATGAGGGCCTTTGAGACATTGACACATAGTAATCCCACATCCAGTAAGTATGGGCAAAGTCTCACAGGGAAACTTAAAAGCTTTATCCTGTTTATCATAGGTCAGTTTTAGGACAGTATGACAGATGGCTTTCCCACATTCATCAAAACAGAAAACCTACCAGAAGAAGGAAGGAAGGAAGGAGAGATGTCAGAGCAAACAACTGCACGTTCACTGAGATTAAAACAGTTGAAAGGTACATATCTGAGAAGAAAAAGATGTCCTGACTTAAGATGTGCTGACTTAAGCCTGGTTAGATCCCTTCTGTCTGTATGAATTTTCACTGATCTCGGTCTCTCTGCACGCTCCTCCATCCACGCTTAAGGAATTGACTGATGGATCAAGGTTAGAAGATCATGTTGTCTAGGCTTTAACTAACCTGTAAGAGGAAAGCCTTATAGAGGCTATACAGTAGAACTGAGGGACATGAAAGAAATATTTAAAACAGTTTTAATTTAGACTAAGGAGAGTTAATGGCAGTGAACAGAGGGGACAGTGATTGTCTGCAATTGCTGTATAAAACACAGGAATGCCCTGGTAGATGAGAACGCAGAGAATTATTTCCATGGGTGATGAGTCATTGAATCATCTTACTAAAATGTTTTTCACATCAAGGTCTTCATATTTCTATGTCTCCATACAATTATAGTTGCAGATATAATTAATATATATACTGCATTGTACATATGATGGTAAAGTCATATTGTCTGCTAGTTTCAGGAGTTAGATCTTACAGTTATGATGTAACTCCAATGAAGCCAGAGGGCTAGGAGATCCTAACTGCAAAATTTGACCTAAAGCAGGAATCCTACCTGACCCTGGCCACAGAGAATGCAATGTGCAGGCAAGGAGTAACCAGCCATACTGGCAGTCTGAGTTCATGTCATGAACTCATCTTCTGACCCCTGTTCTGCCTGCCCCCTCTTTGCAGCAATAGTGCAGCCAGACCATCATCATTTTTTCAGTGGGCTTTTAGACTTCTGTGTTAGAGGTTTGAGTCCAAATTCATACCCCAGGCTCCCTTAATAGTCACTGCAGAGAGTTCAGCATCCAAGGATGAACATCTGGCTAATTGAACTCCAGTGCTGCCATCAGGATGAGATGTCTCATCCTCCAGAGGTGCTGAGGGAGATGAATACAAACTCATAGGTTTAGCTGTCAGATGTCTCTACCAGAGCTCTGGTACAGGTACGTGCAGAGTCACAGATCACACGTGTCTCTGTCTGGCTGTCCATGCACAAGTGAGAACAGAAGCTTAACACATCAAACTGTTGCTCCACAGCCTGAATGAATCCATAGCATTAGTACCCAGGGACCATTTTGCCTTTGGAGTCAGATCTTCATCTCTGCTGGCACACATGGGTGAGAAGTTCAGCAATATTACAAAAGAGTCAGGAAGTCTTTCTAATATGAGAACTTCTAGTGGGTACTGGAGACTCACCCAATTGACAGATGTCTCCTGGGTCCAGCTTCATAGGCACAACTATGGCTTGCAGCTATTTGCAGAAGATAGAAACATGTCCAAAATCATACTTCCTTTTAAGAAACTTTTTTTTTTTTTTTAAAGCTGTGCTGGCACCTGTATGTCATAGCTGCCTGTTCTACATCAGATCAAGATCTAGCTCCATCTTCTCTCTTCTACAATAAACTTTTCAGGTCTTTGTAAAGCCCTGCTGGAAATTTACTAATAAATTGCCAGGCTTTGGGCTGGCTGATTGTAAAGGTTTTGTAAAACACATTGGCAGCTATGGCCTCACTCCTGGTGAGGCGAGATACTGAAAGTTAAACATTGTGAATGGGAACATTTATAACCTTGCCTAAGTCTGCGCATTTGGATTCTTTCCACTTGCGATTTATGGAACAATTTAGAAATTTGGGATGAAGTTTTATGTTTGTGCTTGTCTCTTGTCTGTGGAATCTGAAATTTTATCTTAACTTTGCTATTTATTCATCTCCCAAAATAATTGTCACTGATCTGGAGGACAAATGTCATACCGTTCATCTTCTTGTTTAGTGAAACATTTTCATTTTCTACTTTGTGACCTAATTAAAGTTGAAGTCTGTAGCCTGCCTGTAAACATCCTGGAATAGAGCTGACATTCATATACAATCTAGCATATTCTCCATTTTTACTCCATATTTCATCTTAGTTGGAGTCTTCCTACTGGTCTGCTTTGGAAGCACAGAGCAGCATTTTCTGCTATCCATTGGGAGGGCAGGCTTTCACTTCAACTTTGGGCTCCCCTAAGAGTCTGTTATTCAGGCATGAAATCCCTTTTTCAAAGAGGAGAAAGACAGCTACTCTTGTTGCATAGCACTCAGTGTAGTCATCTGGAAACATGGAAGAGAACAGCTTGGGCTGAGAAATCAGTCTTGCAGTCGCAGACTATCTGGTCAATTCTGCCTGCAGTGGACACTGATATGAAAGTGTATCCTGAGTTCCCAGCTTGATATGTCTCCCAGGACTCTCTAACTGTAGTCATTAAAAGTTTAGTGTGATGGGTCTAGCTCCTGAAAGATTTGCTGCGTGGCAGGGCATTTCCTTTGCATAGGCATTACAGATTCCTTCGAACAACAGATGACAAGCACGAGTATTTCTGAGATGAGAACCACCATTTGTTCTTAAGCATCCACTGCACCATCACTGGGTGTGATCTGTGTAATGATCTCAGCAGCATGATTCCTGCCCTATCATAACACATTTCCTGTAGATCGGATGTCTGGGTCTTCCCATCAGTCATTCTTTCCAAGGAGATTGCTTTCATAGAGCCTTTCCAGCCAGAAAAGCATAAACTGTTTCTACTTGGTGTCTGTATCAGGCTTTCCAGGCTGGAAACAGCATGTTCCCACAGTGGCACACAAACTGGCTCCAACGCTGCCAACTAAACCATCACGGAAGCAGAGCAGCATAGGTTTATTGGGTGAGAGGCTTCTTACTTTTCTGAGGGGTGGTCACATTCACCCTGAAGCCACCAGGCTGCACCCGGAGGAGTGTTGGTCATCACCCTGACATGTAAAAGTGACCCTTCTGACAGGGGGGTTTTGGACACTTGCTCCTCACACTGAGGTGAAGCGTCCCCATGAGCAGAGGGATAAATGTACCACTTCAAGCTCTTCTGGGAAGGTCTAGATCTGAATTTCAGCTTTTCTGTTCATTTCACTTCAATTCACTTACTCAGCAGTAGTTTCCTACCTATTGATTGTGATATGAAAATGATAAGCGGAAGAATACTTATTTTTTTTATCTACCTTTCTGTTTCCTCCTCCATCTCTTACTCATCTGAACCCTAAAACAATATTTAGGAGGATTTTAAATTCCACAAACATTCTGCAGCTTCCTTTCAATGACACAATAACCACTGACCACTTAATTACAGGGTGAAGACTATGCTGTGGTGTGGCTGGGTAATTACAGGGCATTTGTGGTTTATCATAACAGGGTTATTCCTCTCCCCTGGACAGCAGTACAAGTTACCTTTAGGGATCTCCTGAAGTTAATTACATGCTAATCCACAGGAGCTTGCTAATACTGTATTGTTATGTATCTGGACTCTTGAGACCTCCCAAATTATTTTTATTGATACAGTACTGGACAAGCTAAATGGCTGTGCAGTTTATGGAAAATTTGCAGACTTTCTGTACTTGGAGATCCCACATATTGCCCAGCCCTTAACATGAGCACAGTGTCCTCTGTCCCCAGCATCACGGGACTGTCTTGCATTGCTCCCTGTATCCCCTGGGGCAAGCCTCGACCAGGGTGCTGCAAGTATTACTCTTGTCTGTACAATTTATTGTCAGTAGTCTGTCTTGCTGGTACTCAAATGTTAATTGTCCACTTTGTTTCATGCCTCGGAGCATGCTCTGTGACCCAGATAGCCCTCTGGGGGACCCAAGCATTTTTGGGAGGGAATAATGCATGCGGTAACTAAACGTCTTAATGATGTTCTTGAGGAACCTGAAGTGCATGTGAGCACAGGCCCAGTTTTCACAGCTGTTTGCTAAGGCTTTTATCCTTCTTGATCACCCCATAAATCTACAGTTCAATGAGAGCCATCTTGTCTTGAGGTGTTACTCCTTTAAGGACATTTTAGAGTAAATGTTTTTGTCTGTTCATCTTTTAAAACAGGTAAAATACATCATAGAGAACAACATAGTCACAAATTCACTGCAGATCAAGTAAGTGTAGGACTTTGTCTTCTGTCCAATGATGAGAAAAAAATCCACCACAAAATTTGTGACAGTGCGTTTACAGAGTACCCGCCATATTGGTAGCACCTAAATCCGACTGAATTTGGTCTTTCAGTCCACTTCAGCTGAATGTCAGCCTTTGGGGGACTTGAGTGTAAGGTCCATGCATCACTTGACTCTTCAGCAAGCCCTGCTTTGAACAGCTGAGTCATACCAATCTGGGTGAAGGCGTCCAACCTGAATCCCACGCAGATGTGCTGCAGCTGAGATGAAGAGTGTGAAAATGAAACATTTTTGTCATCTCTTTCATATTTTTTCACTTTTTCTCTTCCTCAACTCTACCATGCTCACTGCCTTTCTCTGTTTGACAGCCTTCTGTCATATATACAGTAGTTAGGTATTTGAACATTCTAAACTACTGGTCCAGTCTCCTTTGGGATCAACACAGAAGAGCCTAGCTTAGCTTTTAGGTACAAGAAATAACATAAATACTGCAAAATAATACGTTAAAGAGACCAGTAGGTACTGTTTCTTTAACACTGATGGCTGCATTAGGAAGAATGGGTTCTATCTTAAGTCCAACATTTTCAGAAAGGTTCAGTAGGCACATTTGGAACAAGATTTTCCAAAAAACATGCCTCCACTTCAAAAAGTTTGGGGGGGGTCTCACAGCAGTTCAGGGTGCTCAGCCCTACCTCCTTGTCATGACCAGGGAGCATGTGTGGAGTTCAGACAGAAGGTGAGAAAAATAATATGCCCATTTCCTCAGCCTAGAGCTACCACCTCAGTGCTGTCTCACTGTAATTTATTTGTGTGGTAGCCTCTGGATATATTGTGTCCAATGGAGCTTGTCCCATGGGAGTTCAAGAGTACTGCTGCACTCTGTCACCACTCCTGGCATGTATCCGTTTGTCTCTACAGCTGGGATTCTATAATTTAATTTTAGCTATCCCGAAGGGTCCCTCTGCCACAAGCCTGGGATACAATACACCTCCCCATTGCAACCACCTCTATCAGCATAAAGTGAATCACTGTCTGGAGGAGCTGAAGGACTTACCTGGACCTCATGCTTCCCTCTGTATGGTTAACAGCTGCAGAGGGGACTGTTGCCCAAAGGTTTCTAGGCATCCCCAGCAGCCAGGCTGGCCAGACTGCCAGTCTAACTGGGAGGGTGAGTAAAATGCAGGTTGACTCAACTGTTGCAAGACACAGTGCAGGTGCTACACGTCAAGCTGAGCATTTTCTCCACCTAGCAGCAGATACAACCCAAAGCTTTTAAAGATGTGTTACTTTTCCTGATCAACCTCTTAAAAAAGCAAAGAAGACTTCTTTCAAACATGGTATGCAGTCAGAAATATCTTTTGCTCCAGACCAAAATAAATTGTTGTCTCTAGGAGAAATTTTGATTTCTCAAACTTGTTTGCTACCAAGCAGTATATTGTTGATATAAAATAGGCACGTACTATGTGGTGACCCATGTTTGTGAAGATGATACCCCTCTGCTGAATGCAGAATGATTACATTTTGAAGCAATGTTTTTCCTGGAGCTGGTTCATCTCGTTAGCCTCTGGATTGTAACATGTTGAATAATTTTGAACAGTCTCTTCTTTAAAGAAGAGACAAAACCTCCAAATCCCAGCCTACTCTTGAAGTGTCTTCTCCCTCACTGTCCCAGCACAGAAGGCAATACCTGCCCAGGCTGGGAGGAACTCCTGAGCAGGGGAGGGGGAGAGTGGCTCCGTATTCGATGTGTTCAGTTATGGGTGATACAGAAGCAATGTCTGTAGTCTGAAATGATGATAAGTGTTGAGTAGCCATGGACATCAGATGCAGGAGCATAGGCTGGGGTAAGGCTTCCTCTATCTTCAAAGCTATCAGTGGGTCTGTAGGCATAAGCAGGCACATACATTCCAGCTGCTGCATGATTGCATGGTTTCTCTCCTGCTCAGGGAACCTGTAGCTAAGATCCAATGAGCCAGCTAGCTGCATCTCCTCCATGGGGTTGGGGAGCCAAAAGAAAATGCAATTCTGATGTGAGAGGGACAGTGGGAAGGCTAAAGTTCCTCAGGTCCTGCCCACCACCTCTGTTTGCACAGGCATTTCTGAGTTTGCAAACATGAAAATGTTTTGAATTGCATCCATTTGTAGCTATAGATGTTGCAGCAAATCCTGGAACAGGGAGGAAATGTGGCAGTATAGGCAGTATGCAGCTATCAAATGGATCAATAGTGTAGATATATAGATGAAATTTAATGTGTCTCTACACACATTTGTCATAGTGTCAGCTGAAACAGTGTGTGTAATGGTAGCGTGCCTTAGGAAAAGGTCAAGGCTAGATGTGATAACCAAGAGATTTAGGATGAATGTATTCTGTCCAGTTCTCTGCTGCCCACCACATTGTGTCCATGTCACTGCAACTTGTACAAAATGACTGTGAAACGCATGGTAGAGTTTGCCATTCCTTTTGCACAAATGTGAGATGTGAAGCAGAGAGCAGCCAGGTTTTGTGGCCTTTAAATTACACAAAATTTTAAAAACCCCAACCCCACCTAACTCCCACCTCCCAAAAAAGGCCCCAAACATCAGCATTGATTTGAAGAGAAGAACCTGCTTTAGAAAATGTGTTTACATGTTCCATAATGATTAGTACTGATTTCCCCCCTGCCTAAATTTTGAACAGTATTGCAAAAGAAAGCCAATATTTCTGTGCAGCAAAAAGCAGTTCCTATGGAAAATATAGTAAATAAATCTGGACATCTCCAAGCTGCAAATAATCTTGTCTGTATGGTGATTGGGAACAACAGAGCTCACTTTTGTGTACAATGGTAAGTATGGAGAACTTTAATGTTTATGTAAGAAAAACTGTCTTTAGGTGAGGCCTGCACCAGGAAAATTACTAAAATTCAGGATCCCTGTTTTGGATAACTGCATTGTGGATTCATTAGGTAAACTGCTTTGCTTAGCACTATGTCTGCAAGATGAACTGCAGTCTTACTTGTAATGAATATGAATCTGAAAAGAGATTCTCTAATTTGTGCTTTTTTCAGCATGCTTGTTGTTTCTAAAACAACGCAGAACCACAGCAGAAGTGAAATTTGGAAGATCACAGACTTGAGGGAAACTTTCAGTGCAATTTGCACTTTTAGATCTGCAAGGGATTCATTGCCTTGCCTGGGCAACTAATCCCTTGCAGCATCAGCGGTTCAACTGCAGATCTCTACCGCCCAGAACAATGCTTGCAAAACTGACACGCTGTCAGGTGATTTACAGGCAATGCTGCCAGATGACGCTCTGCATCCGAGACCAGACTTGAGGTCGTGGGCAGCAGAATCATGCTGGCAGGCCTCAGGGCCCCGTGCAAGTGACCGCACATCTGTCTGCCCAGCGCTCTTCTTTGGTGCACAGGCCCCCAGGCAGAGAGGGATGTGTGAAACCACGCAGGGCATATTTTGCCTGTAGAAAGTGAATGAAGTTTTTACCAGGTTCATGCAGTTGCTATGTGTTTTGACCTGTCAGGAGTTGTTTCAGAACAAGTGTACCTTTTTTTCTTTCTTTTTTTTTTTTTTTTTTTTTCTGCCTAAGCTGTGAATTCCATATCAGGTACTAACAAACATGGCTCATCTCAAAAGAATTCATAATTAACTAAAAGAATTCATAATTAACTTCCACTGCAATTTGTTTGGGTCTTTCTTTACATAAGATATAAGCTCTGGTGGGAATTTTAAGTGCTCTGAAGCATACACTGTCTTCTGTGTAACTTCTGCTGAGCCTACAGAAAAGCTAACCTGCTGTAACTGCACAGTGTGTGTGTTTGTATATTAGAGATCTCTGACAGACCTGTTTTTCTTTTTCTCTTTCTCTTCCTTGTCTTCTTTCTGCATTGGCAGAGCATCTTGGATTTGAATTAAAGGGTATGGAACAACCATTCATTTATTAATCAGAAGCCATTAAGAGCTGCCCACATTATATTTATGGCTTTAATGGGATGATTAAAAAATCAGCTGTTCTGTTCTCTTCCCTGGCACCAAGATAGATGTTTGGATTAAAAAAAAAAAACAAAAAAAACACAAAAAACAAAGCAAAGCAAAACACAAAATCTAAATGTAAACCTATAAAAATGCATGTGTATTTTTAGCAGCACTTTTTTCTTTGTTTCAAACAGCAGCCTGGTGTGTGTGGTGTGACTGGGATGTTACAATTGCCATACGTCTTCTCATTCAACATGCTTTTGTGTATTTAACTGAAAAGCTGGAGTTTGTGTCCATCCAAAAGGTTGCCAGCAGGCACCACTTGGGAACGGGCAGGCATTCCAGGAATGAGAAGGCAAGTTTTAGGAAGATCAGGGCTTTTATAGAAATTGCCATCCTAGATGAACCAAACTCCACTGGATCCCACAAAGGGTCAGGATGAGCTTTGCCGTTCCTCCTCCCAAAGATTGGTAGCTTATTTCTGTTCTTGACCAGGAGGAGATTGTGCCAAGAAAGGCAGCATGAGATGAGTTAGTCTAGAAAACAGAGAGTCCAGGGAAGTCAGTAGTCTCCCATGAGAGTGGAGGGTGTAATGCTGAGCATCACGGTGGTAAGCTGAAGTTTGGAAAAACTGCAGCAACTTAAATGCTTTTAAAAATATCTCCTTTTGGCAGTTACCTGCTCCTGCCCAGTTGCTCATAATCATATTATTTTTCTTCCATTCTCCTCAGTTGTTTTTAGAAATACATTGAGTATCTCTTGAATGAGCACCTGGGAAATCAAATCCTTGAGGCTAGGTTTCCCTTGAGTTTACAGGCCAATTGCAGGGAGGGCTTGGTCAGATGAAAGCAGAGAGATTTGTCTTTATCACTTCACTTAAAAACATTGACCTGGCAATGGCAGCCAGAGCAGATCTTCACATGAAGATGCTTCAATTCCATTTGCTAGAGGTATGGGGACACCAATCTTTCACTTCTGGATCCTAAATTGTCTTCTTGGGTCCCTGAGGTGGAGGGACATGCACTAGCTGAAGCTGGAGAAACTTCTCCTCTGGTTTTTGCATGCCTGATCCACCAGGATTGGTGTGTATCCCCCAGCAGTTCTTCCCTGCTGCAGAAAATGTGTGCATTTTGTGGTCAGGTGTTTCAGAGAAAGTGGTGCTGCTAATGCTAATACACTTAAATAAACTTTAAAATTAAGGATTTTTGGCATCCCTTTTTTGTTGACCTTTTGTCCTTTTCCTCATCCATTCTCAATGTCATCACAGAACCGCACACATCCTGTTCCCAGTCCGCAGTCGTCTCTTCTCTGTCATTCGTCTTTCACTTTCATGCGTTGCTGTGACACCCATGGCTGGACTGTGATTCTGTCGGCATTATGTGGCACCACATGGTTTGTTCATAGTGATTGCTGCTGTAGAGTGACGATGCTGCTGATGAAGACATGGTGTTTGTAGAGCATAGAGACACAAACGGACAAGTCCTGCTCCAGGATCTTACCTTCTAAAATACAAATTGTAGTGTGCATTCTCTTATTTTCTTTCTGTGACTGTTCAGATGGTTTTGTGCAACATGAAGCTACTGTGTTACTGACCATCAACTTTAATGAGATGTTAGGAGCCAAGCTGAATTACTATCAGCAGGTCATTTAATTTTTACTTTTGCAGCAGTGACACACAACCTCACACTTCACTGCTTCACATAGCAGAGCTGTCAGCTCAAGACAGAGAGGCTAAATCTGCATTTCTGATGAGCTGAAACATTCCCCATGCAATTCAGGTGAAGGCTCAGGACAGTCAGACATGCCATAGTCAGGGTGCCATACTGACATGATCACCAGAACAGAGGCTGTGATTTGAGCCTTGAGTGAAAAATTTTGTCATTTAGGTAATAGGTTAAAAAAAAGCCATAGTTTTGATGGCTTTGCTCTTTCTCCCTCCTCCATGATTCAAAGGGAATGATTTATGCTTGGAAAAAAAGTCTTTGTAGCAAAAAACATAGCTGGTGAAGAATCTTTGAAAAAATTGGCTTGATGGATGGTCCATGGTGAAAACTGACCTCCTGCCCAGCCTTATTTTTTTTGGTAAAAGTAGTTTTTGCTGGGTAGTAGCAAAATTCTTGCCCAGTTACTTGTAGTAAGACACAAAGAGTATAAGGTCAGCCAGCACCCAAAACTCCCTCCATGAGCAGGTCCCAGGCCATACAGGCTCTGGCTCTGAGGAGGTGCAGCCGGCTGGTGAAGCTGCTGTGGCACAGTAACTTTCAGTCCAAGTGATAGCCATGACCTGTTGTTCCTGGTCCACACCACCATGGAGATGGAGTCTGGGAGAGTCTCAGCTGCCCGCATCTCTAGTGAATGGTGGGACATTGCCTTCCTGGCAACTCCATCAGCACCCTGAGCACCTCATGAAGCCAAAGGCCAGTGCACAAACAAAATGGATGGAAATGTGTTTCTTTAAACTGTAGCTTTGCAGCACGGGCATGAAGCAGGCTCTGCTGATTATGTTTTGCATCTTCACGCCAGGGCTGTCATTCTCAGCCCTTGTTTAGCAAATCTTTCTTCATTCCCATTTTGAGAGTTAGATAAACATTTTTCCTAGCACTATTTTTTTCTTTCAAAAATGCTTTTTCCTTCCTAAAATGGCAAGCTGAAGTTGGTCTAAGTATGCAGTTATCTGGAATGTTTCTTTGCTTCCCCCTTGCTTTTTTGCTAGAGGCTAGACCCAGGGGTTTCTGGGACCAGACCTGTTTATCTTCTCATTTTATATTCCATTGTTTGGTAGTACTGGGGATTTCATACAGTCCATTGAAGGTATTTAGTGTGGCATGGTGCACCATGCCAAGCACAGCAATCATGGCATGAGTTTTATTGCCTAACCTATATGAAAAAATATTTCAATGAATATTAAAGAAGGCACAAACCCCAATAACTGTAACTTTAACACATAGTGTGGAGGCACGAGGACATCATTCATAGATGCTGAACTAAAATGCTCATGGCAACTGTGCACTGAATTCTTCTCTCAGTCATCCAGCTGGAGAACCAAATTGCCTCTGCTGACCTCAGTGGAGATTGCTGGATGACGCTGAGAAGAGCATCTGCTTGGTGTAGCCACAGAGGAAGAGGTGTCCGTACCTTGCAATTGCTGCCTAGGTGCAGTTCAGTTACACTGCAAGCAACATCCTAGCACTTCTTGGAGCTTTGATTAATGTGAATGAATTACCTCACTTCCAGCATGGTCCGGGTTTTGGTGCAAGTGACTGACTTTTCTGGTTTGAAAGGTGGTCCATGACAAATGGTGACATTTGAGAGAAGCAGCAGCATGCTGCTTGAATTTTGTGTGTGCATCTGAGTTACCTGGTGCAATGGAATTAATTGCTTCTTAGGGTTTCATTAAAAATCCATAACTGTAATTGGTTACTGTATTTTAATTACTCCACTCCCTTTTCTTTGTCTAATGCGCTGTCACTTTTCCATCCTCATTCTGCTTTTTGACTGTTTTAGGATGTCCCTTTCAGCACCTACATGCTTTGGGGCCTGTTGCTCGGTGGTTTCTAGCACACTGCCAAGCTCCAGGGCATGCAGCCGCTGCAAGGAAAAGGCATTCTGAGTCCGTCAGAGCAGAGAGCCTGTGATGAGAGCATCACAGGGCATGCATGTACGTGGTGAGTGGGGGATGTTTGGGGACTTCCTTGGTAAGCTACTAAGTTGCTGAGAAGGGGGGATCTGTTGGAAGGGAGAGGAGAGTCATGAGGCTTTTTGAGATTAGTCACCGAGTTATGCTGTGGGAAAAGAAGAGAAGGTGAGAAGTGTGTCTGAGCGCAGAAGGGGTGAGGTACTGAGCAAGAAAGGGCAAAGCTGCAGAGAGACAAAAGGCGTGAAGGTCTCTTGAGGGGTAAGGTTGGGCCAGCTGGTCTCAGGTTTGGGGCAGCTATTGGAGATGGGCAGTGGATTGATAGGAGGTCTGACCGAGCCCTGTTCTCCATCTTACCCACATGCAGTGCTGGTTCCTGTGCAGCCAGACGCATCCCGGGTGCTGAAGCCCATTTGTAACTGGTTCCTTTCTCTCCATTTGCAGAAGCCGAAGAGCTCTACCAGAAGAGAGTTTTAACCATCACAGGAATCTGTGTTGCCTTGCTTGTGGTGGGCATCGTCTGTGTGGTAGCTTACTGTAAAACCAAGTGAGTATGGGTGGTTAACAGACAATAACTGGCCAGAGGTTACTGAGTGATTCATGCTTCATGTTTTCATGCTCTTCACCCAAATGCTATTTTAAGGTGATGCTGTGCGATGGTTTTCCCAGGAAGGTCTCATGAAGGAGGCCAGTGAAGCCATCTACCAGGCCGTGCCTGAGCAGGATGTTTTCCTGGGACTATTTACTTGTCCCCTGAATCAGCATCATCCTGCCCAGCCAGGTGATGCTGTGTTACTGGGAAAAGCTGGCCCCCAAGCCAGCACCTCATCTCCTGACAGCAGAAGCACACTGGGCTGCTGTGCAAGAGCTGTGGGCTCAGCTATGTACATTTCAGGGACTTTCAGAGCAATTGTGATGGAACAAGAGGCTTAGGGACCTCTTTTATGGCTAGCCTTCCCTGCCTGGACAGCACTTTTTTCCCTACTTAGCCTGCACCTCACCTCAGTTCAGGGTGCCGCTGGGACACAGGGTGGGGGGTCTTTTGGAGTGGATGCCCTGACAGCGGTACAGGTAGACTTTGCCACTTTGTGCTTAATGCAGGACAGGTCAAGTGTCTTGCCACCAAGGCCAAGCCAGGATCTGCTTCCCCTTTTCCTTCTCCCTGCTTTTCTCCTCTGCTCCCAGCGCCATGGTGCCTCTGGCTCCACTGCATTGTGCTGTGCCTTGTCTTGCAAAAAGGGACCCTGGACCCAGCTTTCCAAATTGACCATGATGAGAAATGTTCATCTTTTTTTGAAAAAGCAGCAGAAGGTGGCAAATGTTGAATGCATTGTTTCTTCCTGTTTGCAGATTTCCAGAAACACCATTGAAACATCAACTGTGCCTGCGACTTGCCTTCTCTATCATCTGCATCCTCCAGGTGTCTCTGGGGGCAGACAACCCCATGAGATAAGTCTTCCTAATAGATTTTTCCTTTTCTGTTTTAAAGGAAACAAAGAAAACAAATGCATAATCATTTGCGGCAGAACATGTGCCCTGCCCATCAGAACAGGAGCCTTGCAAATGGGCCAAGCCATCCACGTTTGGATCCTGAGGAAATCCAAATGGCTGATGTAAGACCTTTTGTCTCCATCTCCCTGCATGTTACTGACTGCCTATTTTCCACCAGGGATTTGACATGGATGTGTATGCTTACATCCTGTGTGCATGTGGTGAGGAGCAAAACACTAACAAACTTGATGAGACTCTGCATAGAAACATTTCCAAAACCAACATCTGAAGAGAGAAATGTGATTTTACTTTGAAGCACAGGATGAGATTAGAGCACTTGGGACAGGCTTGTTTTGATGAATCAAGTGTGATCCTGTTTTCCTCTGAAAGAGATGTTCCCAATGTTTCCTGTTTATTAAGCTATCCCATCAAACCCTGCTTTGTGGCATGACAAATGTGATCGGTACGACGGTGGCTGGAGCAATCGTGCTGAAGCATGTCTGACCTGGTCAGCCCCGTGTTAGCCTACCTGCCTGTACCAAGAGTTGCATTATGGGCAAGGTTGGACATCCTGGTGGGGTGCCAGCGTCATGCCAATGAGAATGATCTAAGAATTCAGGACCAGATCCAGAGAGTGGCTTCAGTCACATGAGATTCCCATCAAACTTTGTGATCACAGTAGGACCATCAAGGTGGTTAAGTGCCTTGCTGGACCAAGGCGTTGAAAGGGGTCAGAAAAAGGGACGGGGGAGGCAGAGCCAAATGAAAAGTACTGATGGAAATGAGTACAATGAATCAGTTACAAGCTCTGCTGGGTCACCCTTTGGTTGTTAAAATTTAGCTAGGTTGAATCCCAGCCATGAAGAAAGAGGGAAAGGGAATTTCTAAGAACCACAGTCCTCTGGCCCCAAAGTACTGACTCCCCTGAAGAGTTAGTGTCCCTGTGAAAAGTAGTGCTTGTTGTTAGATGATGGAATATCTCAGCATAAATATTTGGATTACACCTGGTGTTTCTGTAGGACTCATATCTCTGGCAGATCTCTTGTGGGTTTTTTGCTGGTACTATGGTGGGTGTATAACCTCCTGTGAGCAGAGAGGCTTTTCTGCTCAGTAGCTACACATGGCACCACTGTCCTCGGGGGAACCCGTGGGCTCTTCATACCCTCCTGCAGTCCCTGTGCCATGGCCCTTCTCCAGTGTTCAAAGTGCAGGGGCAGAGAAGAGCCTCCAGCCTCCTTGTCTCTTTCTGTGGGGTGCGGAGCTGCTGAGTTCACTCAGTCCTCATCTGATTTCACTGGAAATAATCAAGCCAGCTGAATTTGGCTGTGGCAGCATTGGCAAGCTGGTGGCTGATCTGTGTGATTCTTCATATTTTACAGTATATTTCTAAGAATGTTTCTGCCACTGAGCATGTGATCCGAAGGGAAACAGAGACAACTTTTTCGGGAAGTCACTCCTGCTCCCCGTCTCATCACTGCTCCACAGCCACTCCAACATCCAGCCAGAGGTGATGTATACCATTTTCCCCTGAACTTTCTCCTGCTGCTTGCCTTAGGATGCTGTGAGATTCAAAGCCAGTAAAAGGTTTTCCTTTCACCTCCCTTTCTGTTTTTACTTGAAGTTAGGCACTACACTGGCATACAGGCCATGTCGACACTGCGGGTCTTTGCTGGCACAGCTAGTTAGTGAGAGGTGTGGAAAGGTGTGATCCTTGATCTGCAGCGAGGTGCCAGCAGGAACCTGCAGCGCTGACATAGCTGGAAACTAGGAGGAAATGAAGTTGTGCTTTCATGCTTCGGACAGACACAAACAGGAGGATGCATCTAGGAAAGGTTTTGCAAGTTGTGTTTACAACCACACTGGACACCTGCAATAATTCATTAAGCACACACAGGTTATTCATTTCATGCTTGATATATTTAGAATGTATTTGCCTTGTGGAAGGCAGTGTACACAAAATATCACAAAATGTTTTGGCCAGTTCCTCAAAGTTAGGGTCTGGCTTGGGAGTCACAGTTTTTCACCAGAAAAAACACTCCTGTGCAATTTATCACAGTCCAGAAAGCTGTGTTAGAATCTTAGCCTCTGAGGTGGTGGCACCTCTTTCACTGGAATTCTTTTTGAACCTCTCAGGAAAACTGGGCCTAGCAGGAAAGTACCAATAATTCTTGCTACACAGGATAAGGCATAATTTTTTTTACCTTGCAAAATAGCCATCGGGGGGAAGAGCAGCATGGCTCCGAAACTGAAGTTCTCACAGGTTTTGAGAGCATTTAAATTGCAGATGGAGCTTCCCTAATTTTATGATGTCCAGAAAAGTCCATCAAATGCTCTGGAGAAAGTCCAGTGCTGTTTTGAGTTTAAATGTTCAGGTTCTTCCTCTTACATAGCTCTTGTGCTTCTTCCAGTAAGTGATGGTGTTTCCCTAGAAGAACACTTGCCTTTGAAAAGTGACTGCAAGGTTCAGGGGGCACATATCTGCAGCCTGTCAGTGACGTATAGATCACATCATTGCATCAACTTTGTAAAGCAAAAGATGTCCTGGCTTATTTGCTTCATTAGCCCAATGTGTTTGTCTCCATTCGTCCAGGAATCAATGAATCCTTTCAGCTAAATCTCAAAGATGGCTCCTGGCAGGTTTCTTCAGGGTTCAGGCATTCATCAAGGATGACCAAGTACTCTCGGTGTTCAGTGCATCAGATCAGATATTGAACTTAGGTTTTCAGGTGAATTCCTCCCCAGACTCCTCTGGCTAGACCTCCAACAAGTAGAGAGGGAGCCAAGAATGACTTGCTGGCTGGAACTGACTGCCTTTGTCCTGGGAAATCCTACCCCCAGTGAGCTAGATGGTTTTCCAGGTTTTTTTCAATTGGTACGCTGCAGCCCAACCCTGGCTAGGACTGTGCAAGCTTGAGCCAGGCCCACAGAGGCTCCTGTACCTGCAGAGCTGCACCTTGCTGGCCTTCCATGCTCACAAAGTCCTGGGACCCTGGGGCCATCTCTGGACACCTCCTGAAGATGCAAAGGTGTGTCTGGAGGGCAGCATTAACACATGACAGCTCTGGGGCGGCACCTAGCTTGCATAGCCTCTGATCCTGGCTACCTGCCACCTAATCTTCCTGAGTCAAGTACAGTGAGCAGGTGTTTCTTGAAGTCATGCCAGAGGCAAACTACTGGCATAATCAGGCTCCATTTTACTTGATCAGCACCTCTAATGAAGACACTGTTTGAAGTTATAAATGAGTGTGGTGGTTGCAGCCAAGCGTGTGCCCTGGAGCCATCAATAATTAACAAGTTCTTGGGAAGTCTTAATGAGGCTTGCTCTCCTCTTCAAACCCCCACCCAAAATCCTCTGCCGGCACAGCTCCATCTGGTGCAGTTTGGGAGTTCAGAGCTGTTGCTCTAATGGACCACATATTTCTGCTCTGGAGAGGGGTCAGCCTGGTGGCCATGGTGCGGGTGGGCCCCCAATGTGTGCATGGCCCCATGCATCCCTGCTGAGTCCTTGCGGGATGCCTTCTTTGCACCAAGACTAGGGCAGGTGGAGTTCCAAGTGCTCAGCAAGGTCTTGCCAACATATCATAGGTTTTTGTCTAGCACTTTGAAAGTGTTTTGCTGCCAAAATCTTTTATAAACCGTTGGAAACTGAACATCTAGATCTACCTTTGGTATGCTTTTCTCTGCTGATGACGAAGTAATTTTGTGTGGTTTTATTTCTGGCTCCTTTCTGGTAGCATTTCTGAAGGGGCTGTCACTTGGCAATGCAGATGGCACATTTGAAGATCCTTTGCGGGCTTGCCTTGGCACGGCCAGTGCATTGCTCCACACCCAGAACACTTTGCAAGCACAAAGCAGAATTGCCCTGGCCTCCCTCCAGAGGCTGTCCCAGCCATCAGGAGGTGGTGTGATAAATACACTGGCTTGCCTTTCTTTACCCTCTAATCATATCTCTAAGAAGTTGCAAAGAAAGGCAAATCAAAGCCAGGGTTGGGAAGTTGGGCATCCCTGGCCAGAGGTATCCTAGTGAGAGAGAGAGGGAATGCCAGTGCAGAGCAAGAGTGTGAACTGTGCCTACATGCAGCTCTTTGGAGAAGACCTTGGTGGGGATTCCTTGCTCACTGTCCATATGGGGTTTGGTCCACAGACATGAAAGCCACACCTGGAGCTTGGAGCGGACGGAGAGTCTGACTTCAGATTCCCAGTCTGGGATAATGTTGTCCTCGGTGGGAACCAGTAAATGCAACAGCCCTGCGTGTGTGGAGGCACGGGCTCGCCGCGGAGCCGCCTTCTGCATCGAGGACTCACGGAGGCCCATGACACAGTATCGTGACTCAGTGGATTCTCTGCGGGACTCACCGCACAGCGAGAGGTCAGACCCCACTGCTTGGTGCCGCCCTGGCAGAGCAGAGGCGAGCCATGCCCTCTGTGCTGGACACAAAAATGTTTGCCTCTGCCCAGCCCTAGAGCAGCAGTCCTGTGGTAGTACTGGAGAAACTCCAGCTCTGGTCCTACCAGAGAGCAAGCCACTACCCCAAGAGGCCACTCTGGTAGGTGCAGCAGCAAGCACTACACTCTGCTTACCTGGTGGCAACATAGGTTTGGAGCACAGGGATGAGAGGATCGGAAAATACCTGGCTGCAGTCAGCAACTAGTGAAGAAAAACTGGCTGAGAGCACACCCTGGGCAGCTCGGTCAGCTGGCAGCTCAGGCAGGGTCTGGCCTTCAGGTATATGGGGAAAAGATGTGCATCCTCAGCATAGTCCTGGATGGCCTGGTGAGCAGGGGTGCCATATGTGGGCACAGCCTTGAGACAGGGCTCTGTATGACCCAGCCTTTCTGGGAACACAGCTGCAGAGCCAAGACACCGTCAGCCAGTGAGAGGCAGCAACAGTCATCCTCTTCCCAATTCTGGTTCCTCATGGTGCAGAAGCACATCTCCACCCTTGCTCCAGCCCTTTGTGTGTAGCTGTGGGTGACCCTGGGTGGCCATGTGGCCACTTTGGGGCAGTTATCCTTCAAGGCAGTGGGACTCATCCATGGGGCAGAGGAGTAAGGCAGCATCTCCTGCTCTCATTCCTGTCCCTGGTCCATTCAGACAGGCTGACCCAGCTCGTACAGATGTCTCATACTTCACAAGACACATGGGTAAAAAGTCACTGGGTGAGCCAGGCAGCCTGGGCAGCCTGAGATGAGCAGAGACACCAACTGGCACACTGGAGAGGAAATGAAATCTGCTTCTCAGAAAGAGGTGATGCTGGATGAAGGGCTGTTTGGAGAGGGGCTAGACCAGACCTGAGTTGCCACACTGATGTTGTTACTAGAGAAGACGAAAGTGGTAGATGCCTTTTTGAGATGGAAGACTTTTGCTAAGTCAGAGGAAGCAATGCCCAGGCTTTCATCATCTATGGCCTGAGCAGGGGGAGGGCATTTTGGGGACTTTCCTTGGCAACAAGCCTGGCAGCTGCAGAGGGAACAGAAAGCAGCTGACAGGCAAGTGAGAGGCAGGGAAGTCTTGACTCAGCCTGCTGGGAAATGCTGCAAGGTTTGCAGCGATGCAGGGTGGGAATTGCACACCGAGTCCCTCGGGTGAGGCAGTCCTGGGGTGCACAGTGCATGGTGCCCAAGTGCCTGCTGAAGCCCAGCAGCTCATCGTCCCTCAGCACAGCGGTGCAGGCTCCCTCCTCCTGGTTCCTCGGGAGATGCCAAGCTCCAGAACCAGGTGTACTGGAGGCCTCATGGGTCCCTGCATCAGGTGTTCAGCAGAGCGCGGGCGCAGCTGGAGGTTCTTGGGGTTGTTCGGTGTTCAAACGGAGGTGTTGCTTTTTTCAGGTACGTGTCGGCCCTGACCACACCAGCACGCCTGTCGCCTGTCGACTTCCACTACTCGATGGCTGCACAAGTGCCCACCTTTGAGATCACCTCCCCTAACTCGGCGCATGCCGTCTCCCTGCCGCCGGCGGCCCCCATCAGCTTCCGCGTGGAGGAACAGCAGCCCCTCCTGCGGCGGTACCAGCTCCCCTTCCAGGACACGCAGAGGTACGACAGCTACTACCAAAGGAAGACCTACCTAAATGACAGCATGGGGAGCCTGCCCTCCAGCCCCTTCCGCATCACGGAGGACGACGAGTATGAGACGACGCAGGAGTACGTCACAGCGCTAGAGCAGCCAAAGAAAACAGCCAGCAGCAACAGGCGGTGGAAAAAATCCAAACTGAACGGGCACATCCCTCACAGAGCCAGAGCCGTCCGGGACTCCTTCTCCTTGAGCAGCGCCTCTTACAGCGAGTCTGACGAGGAGCTGGTGGCCGAGAGCACCCCATTCCTAAGCACTCAGAACAATGAGGCGGCGCACACAGAGTCGCCCCCGCTCCATCGGCCAGGCGACAGCCGGACTCACTACTCCTGCAGCAGACACAGCGCTCACGGGGAGAGCGGGCGCAGCAGCCTGGCACACACGACGCCCAAACCGGACCCAGATCCTCTCTAGGCGCCTCCCAGACTCACGCGCCCGCAGACGTAACCCGCATGGAGGAGGCTGAGGAGGGAGACAAGACAAAACAAAACAAAAATAAATATTTTTATTTTATATAAAAGAGGGAAAAATATAACAAATAAAATGTTTTATTTTCATTTTAGCAAAGTTGTCTTATAATAGCTAACAACAATGACTTTTTTATAGGGAATCTCTATTTATATGTAATGTCTTGATTTACAGCTTCCGAGAAAAAAAAAAGTAAAACAAAAAAAAAAGAAGAAAAGAAAACAAACAATAAAGTTAAAAAAAAAGTGGGCCAATTTTTGACTACTTAAAAATAGAAAACAAAACTATCGTGGTGCCTTTTGCTGTATGCTAGTGCTGGGATTCATGCCGAGGATTCTGTTTCAGTAGCATTTTTAAGATCATAGATTTTTGTTTGGGAGACAACCTGTCACAAGGGCGCTCTTCCGTTGGAAGAAAACAGCCTCGTCACTTTGCCCTGTACCCTGCTATTAATGATCTTATTCTTTAAGGTATCGTTTAAACACACATCAAGAACATGAGTGGGAGCATTTCCATTATCATGTCTAATGGGGATCTGTCTTGCCCTGTAAAATACTTGTATTTCTGCTTAAATCAGGAGAAAAAGAAACCCAACAGCATCGTACTGAAATGCAGAAATAATGTTTCTTTTGCCACACAGGTAGGAAGGGAAAATGAAATCGCGCAGCAGCAGCCCTTACAATATAGCTCTCAACCTTTGGCCATTTCACCTGTGGGTCTGAAGTTGGGTTGGCACAGGTTTGTAGTCAAACAAGGCAGACACCCATATGAACGTGGCAAAATAATACCCCGTTACATACGGTTGAATCCAGTTCACTGAAGCCAGCCCTGGCAGGCAGATGGCACTGCGCGGTGGGCCCAGCAGGGCAGTCTCCATTCAGCTGCGGTGCCCTGTGGCTGCGTTGCCATACTGGTGCCGTGCTGGCCGCGGCATCCCCTTGATGGAGCGGTGTTGCTGCGGTGTGGTGTTGGCCATGGTGCTGCGTGCCTTGGTGCCGTAGGGCTGCCGGGGCTGTGTTGTCCTGCGTGCCATGCTCGGCCACGGTTCAGGCGGTTCCGGAGGACACCCAGAGGGCAGCCCCAGGGCGCAGCACGGCCACGGCTTGCCCTGGACACCATGCCAGGCAGCTGCCGGCCGTGCTGCCCTGGGGTTTGGCAGAAGCCCAAGCGCTTTTGGCTCCACTTGTTGCCCCTGCATTCGCTGGGAAGGGCCCTGCGTGGGGCAGCCCAGCGAGCGGATTCTTCTGTACTGCCGTGCCGTATATTGTAAAGAAAGACAGTTGTTACCGTCACATCTTGCCATCGATGATGGACATCATGATTCCGAACTCGGAGCAGCTCTGGCCATTGGCTCTGTGGTGCAAAGAGACAGTCCTGCGTGTCCAGGCGGTAGAGCATCCCCTGTGGAAGTGCCCCTCTCTCCTCAGTTCTCTGCAGCAAACCTGTTTACATTGTAGCCTGACTTTTTTCTTTTTGTATTTTTACTTCTGCATGTCCTTTGCATTTCAGATACTGTAGATTGGATGCATGGTGAAGCTGTGACTGAGAAGATAATACAACAATTGACAGTGTATTTCATTTAACTTTTAGCAATAAAGTAACTAAACCCTCTATTCCTCACCCATGATGGGGTCAGATAGAAAACTCTGCTAATTTGTCATAAGATGATTGTCAAAGTTTGCTCTGGATTGTCTGAATGTCAGAACTCTCGACTGTTTAACACTTGAACATTTTTTATATTATAAATAAAATAAGAAATAACAAGCTGTGGGCTGCATTAATCTCAGGCAATTGGGGGGCAAATGGGGAGCTGTGACAGGTGCCATACACAAAATCAGACTGGTTGAGGTTGGAAGAGACTTCTGGAGGTCATCTGGTCCAACTCTCCTGCTCAACCAGCTCACCCAGAGCCAGTTGCCCAGGACTGTGCCCAGTCAGGTTTTGAATACCTCCAGGGATGGCGACACCACAACTTCTTTGAGCAACCTCTGCCAGTGCAAAAAAGTGTCTTCTTGTGTTCAGACTGAATTTCCTATTTTTTAATTTGTGCACATTGCCTCTTGTCCTGTCACTGGGCACTACTGAGAAGAGTCTGGCTCCCTCTTCTTCATTGCCTCCCCTCAGGTATTTATACACATGGATAAAGTCCCCCTGAGCCTTCTCTTCCCCAGGCTGAACAGTCCCAGCTCTCTCAGCCTCTCCTCATGTGAGAGATGCTTTGGTCCTGTAAACATATTTCTGCCTTTAGAGGCCCAGAGGTGGGTGTTTTTCTACCTGGCATGGACATTTGACCTTCACGGCAGGGCTCAGGAGTGGGAGCTCACTGAGGTGAGTGGATGCTACCCACATGTCTCCTGGGGGGATGCCATTTCTTCTCCACCTGGAGACTGGGAGATCCCCCTTCATCCCACCTGCGGAAACTTCCTGTTGTGCCAAGAAGGGCCAAGATGCAAGCCACATACTTCACATTCTGGCACCAATTTCAGTGACTTTTGCAGTAGAGTGGAGATGTGTTGGGTGCAATTCTGCAAGTGCTGTGCCACCATGCAACATCTGCCTACCCACAAAACAGGTCCCTTCTTCAGCTCTTCCATGGCAAGTCTGTGTCTCTGGCTAGCCCCCATGTAGGGGAATCACAGAGAATACGGCGTATTCACAGGAAGCGCAGTTCCTGAGGCTGGACCTGTGACTCAGTCCAGCTCAGACCACACTCCCTTGTTCCTGCTCAGTGAGATGAACAGGTGCCCAAAAGTCCCAGCTGAACTCACCTAGAAGGAGAGGGATCTGGTACACACTGGTCTGAGTCAACACCATAGGAATGCAAAGAGCCATGAGAGAAGTCCCTGGTCCTCACAATGATGCCCATGCTGAAGGCCAGGCTAAGCACACCCACATCCTAGGCTCCTTCTGCTCCAACACCCCCAGGATGCCCATTGCCTTGGAGCTGACCTGACTGGGTCACAGGCCACCCTTAACATCCATTGCACGTGCTGTGGGGACTCCAGCCAGAGAGGGCTCAGCACTTCACCCTGAATAAAGGCATCTCAACGCTGATTTCCCAGAAGGTTAAAGGCTAAAGGATCCTGTCCTCCTGCCACGGGGCCCATGTGACCCAACAGCAATGTGTAAAGGAGGTCTTAGACGTCTAGGACTAGGGATAAAGGCAGTAGGGTCAAGTGCTGATTTGGATGACATTTGCCATGTAACCTTTGGACACATCATGTCCCACTTCTGCACAGCCCCAAGCCTTGCTGGATGAAAGCAGTAGTACCGTGCAGCTCGCCACTCTCCTGCTACTCTTGGGACAGGCTGCGACTCCCCATTGCCTTTGGTCCCCCAACTTATCTCTTCCAGGAGCTCCTGGAGTGTGGTGAGATGGACAGGAATGGGTAGGAAGCACCTGACCCCCTGGAAAGGACACACGTGGGAGGTCACAGAAGGTGAGGATCCTTGGGGAAACCAGCCACATAGATGAGAGATGGGGGGCCTTTGGATTCCCAAAACAACCCCATCTCCCTGCCTGTCTGTCCTCAGCATCTGTGAGCTGGTGAGCTCTGTTCATGGAGAAGTCCACCCAGGGCTGGGACAGCAGCATCTGCATTACAAGGCGGCTGCAGCTCTTGGGCCTCCTGCTGCTGTGTTCTGGGCTGGGGTGCAGAGCAATGGTGCGGCCAAACCTTGAGGTGTGCTCGGGGTGTGCAGCTGTTTCACACCAGGCATTAGCATCGCAGTCCGCTCTCTGGGTCCCTCGGAAAGGAGCTGCAGGTTTGCCGAGTGCTGCCCTGTGCAGGGGGATGTTTTACTGCTCCATGGTTTGCACGGAACTGGGATGCTCTGTATCTGCTGAGACACCGCTAGCTCTGAGCTGTGGCAGCCTCATGATTTCTTGTGGTGATTTCTTGTTCAACATGCCCCTTGATTCCCATAATTGTGTTCTATATTTGGAGGCTACTTCAATTTTCTCTCCAACTGCCTCTGAAGGAAGCCTATATCTCTCTCCTTTTTCCCTGTGTCGTTTATTTTTAGACCCCTCATTTCCAGCCATGTGTATTCCTAGGGTTTGGCTGTAAATATTTTATAGCAATTTTCACAGGTGGGGGGAGCCACCAAAGCATCCTGCCAGCTCTGCATCGCAGGTATGATGCCTTTGCTGCCCTTCCCAGAGGGGAGGGAATTGTTCCGCTGACACAGATGGGGTGATGCAAGCAGGAGAGGAGCAGGATCCTGGCTTTGGGATTGCAAAGCCTCCACCCCCCCAAAAAGTCTCTCTAGAATAAATGTGGTGTCAGGTTGTGTCCAGAAGAAGGGACCTGGCAGGAAGGCCAGGCTGTACCAGCACTGTCAGGGGATGCTGTCTGAGACCCCGAGCAGCCATGTTGCCTGCTGGAGGGCCTGGCACCGACTGGGGATGTGCCAGAAAGTACGTTTGGGTACCTCCAGGAGGAGAAAAAGCTGTGGCTGTTTAATTCCACCGAGATGCTGCTCTTCTCTCTTAGTGGTGGGTGGCTGAGTCCTTCATCTCCAGGCAGGGAAAGAGGAATTAAAAAAGCATTTTCCTCCTGGTCACAAGCTGAGGCTGTGGGTTGGTCAAACAAGGCATTTTGGGTCTTCTCAGTGCCCTCTTGTAGGTAAAATGCTCACCACATCTGCACATGCATATGCACCCGGATCACTACTTGCACATCAGGGCAAACTGCTGGTTGTCAATAAGCGCAAGTTTAACCCTCTTAGCTGTCTTGCCAAGGGCTGTTTAATGCTGGATGCTACCTCATTCCACATCCATTGGGTGGTGAGTCTCATGGCTCTGAGGCCCCTTCCTGGTGCCCAGAAGAGACTTTCAAGATCCTGCTTTTCCCTGCAACTTACTCCCAACCGAGGATGGCAGACTGGCACCTTCAACATGGGGGACTGGGCTGCTCTTGGTGGCTTCCTCAAACACATCACAGATGTCACTGCCTGCTGGAGGGGATGGTCAGAAAGGACAGGCTGAGGTACATAATATTACCTGGGATTTTGGAGAGCAAGAGTTGGGCCTGGCTTTCCCCCAGGCTTCCCCTCTGTGAGTCTGGGCACCAGATGCTTCATGTGAGTAACATCATCTTGGAGGTCTTCAGTGCAAGGGATATCTGTACAGTACCTGACACAGCAAAGCACAGGATGCCTTGGAGAAACAGCCATGACACTCAATGTAGCCATGGGCTCCTCTGGGAACAGGTCCCAGAATATGTCCAACCACCAATGCAGATGTTGGTATCTTTCTTCTCCCATAAACCTCTAGGGTGCATGTGGACAGACAGACCTGGGATGCACCAGACCGAGCGAAGAGTTACCTGGATGCATTCCCAAAGCAGCCCATCTTTCCACAGCTGCCCCACGGGTGAGCCAACCATCCAAAGCACGGGCAGGCCAGTGCTTTCAGCACCCAGGAGGATGGGTGGGCTGGTACCCCACTCATGGAAAGGCATTGCAATTTTCTGGTGCTCTCTGTCCATAGGAACCTGGCTTTCATGCAGCAGGTGCTGATGGACATCTGTGTCAGCCTGGCCATCTAGTGCCATGAAGTCTGGGACCAGTCCAGCACATGGTGGAACTGTACTTCAGACCAATTCTCTTTACCAACAGATTCAGCTTTATTGTTATTCTTTTTTACATGATCCTTAGTGCATCATTTCAAATGAACTATCAAACTGTACAAAGAAACAGATAAAAGAAGAGGTGACAAAGTTGGGCAGAGGTTTTTAGTGTCATGAACCATCATGGAAAACAGTAGTCCATAGGCTGTCAAATACTGAAGGTCCAAATAAATCTTATTTTCTTTGTTTAAAAAATGCTGCAAAATATAAACAATAAATGACTGTAATTAGCAGCTACAAGATCCTTCAAAACTGGAACTTGATTACTGTGAATGCATCTAGCGGAAAGAAAAGCAATTTGAGATAAAGGACCAAACAAAACAGTGAAATAAATAAATAAAGTGTGGGAGGACAGTCATGGCATTGAAATGCAGAGGAATCACTTCTAGCACAACAGTAAATCGTTGGACCACAGACAGCAGAAAGGAACAGAAACACAATTCCCCGCTTAAAAGATTATAGCATGTGCATTGCAAAATGGAGGAAGTACAACATTGATGGGCAGGTGGGATTGCTCCTGCACACAAAGGTTCAGCTGGATCTGAAGCACGGCTCCAGTTGCACCTCAAAGCCAAAGTGGCGGACACCATGGATGCTAAATAAGCAGCCACTTGGCCAGTTTGTCTGAACAAGCAGGTACAGGAGAGTGATGTTTCACAGCAAAGCCAGGTGGGCTTTCCATTTGAATAAAAAAGGGAGGAACAAAAAAAAGATACATAAGCTACTGCAATTTTTAAAACATCCTGGTGGGCTGGTCAGACCCTCCATGGTCCCTAGTGTCTTCCCCAGGCAGCTTGCCTTCACTTGCACACTGAGGTTAAAAACCTACATTAAAGTTTCCTTATATATATATATATTTATTTATATATATTCATATGTATATATATATATAAAAAAAGGATAAGGTGACAGAGGGCACTTCAGGCCTCTCCTGCCATGGGCAGATGACATTCCCACATGCTGTGCTGAAGACGTCTCTCGTTCAGTCGGTGACTAGCTCATGACAACCATCCTATCGCGATGTGCTGAACGGTGCTCCTCTTGGGGGAGGGACATGCTCCCTGCCACTCTGTGCCCTTCTCTGGGAGTGCTGGTGGTGCCACAGATGTCATCTTGGCTGAGTTTCCTGCACTACCAGGAACTGTGGACATGAACGGGTGGGGACTCCAGGAAGAGAAGGAGGAGGAGAGAGAGAGCTAGTGGAGAAAAGAGCAACCTGGCCCTTGGAGAACCAGCATATCCCTTTGTTGTACAGGCTGCGGTAGGAGGGAAAGAAAAGCCACTGGTGCTGTTGGGGATGAAGAAGATATGGCATGTCTATGATGCTGAAATGCCAGCGCGTTGCCAGAGAGTGTCAACTAAAGCTTCTTTGATTTCTTTCACTAGAGCAATCACCATGTTGTACACGTCTATGGTTTTGCTCATGTAATTTCCTAGGTAAAATTGTGCTCATCGATCTAGTCCAGGAGCGCAAAGCATCGCCGGTTCATCCCCGCTGTGCACGCATTCCTTGTTAAGTGTTCTGCTCTAAAATGTCCTTTTCCACCTTACAGCTGATGGACATGTGCCCTTGGCTCAAGGAAGGGCTTGAATGTGTCTTCCGCAAAGCAATGTCATCAGCTTCCACCTTGAAGAAACTGGTTTCAATTCTCTCTAGGTCATCTGTCCCGACTTTTATCTTCATGCACAGCAGGTTGATGTATGTCTCATAGCGGCTCTTCTGCAGGGAAAGAGGGAACAGAGAGCCTGGGAACAGGGACAGGCCATGGCATGCATGGAAAGCAGAGGCAATGCATCTGCATACTGCAGGAAAACCCATCCTATATTGTCAGGATCCCACTAATCACACCCAACAAGTACTGTTTAACCACAGCACAATGCCTGGTCTACACAAAGCCTGCAAAGACTTATCAACCCATCATTGAAAGGGTTGAGGAGAAAGGGCAGGGTTGTGCAACACTCTCCAGTTGCTGTTATGGATCTTGAGTGCCACTCTGATTGTATAAGGCAGATACTGGAGGTGAAACCAGACCAACAGATCTGCTCTTTCCTGACTTAGGAGTTCCCCTCAATTGATTCGAATACTTCTGCTTGCCATTGTTTCCATCCAGTGATTCACTTGTTATTGCTGAGTCGTGCCCCCATTGCTCCTCACAGAGCACAGCATAAAGGGAGGCATCTTCTCTCTGCCTGGCACCTTTATTCCAAGGCTACATGGGACCTCTTTTTATGGACTTGGGTAATACTCATCCTTTCCCCTAACATGTCAGAGGCAGCCTATACTCACTTCTTTGTCAGCACAGAGAAACAAGCATTTCTAGAGCACATCTCATAAGACAGATGAGATGAATTATGCTCTGGAAGTGCCAACTTCTCCTTGCAGACTGAAAAGGCAGCCTAAAGAAAATGCTCAGATGGAGACTTCTCTGCAGGCATCCCAAACAAGATGTCTGGAAAACAGGAGGCAGCAGCAAGCAACTATTTGAAGGGTTGGTACAAAGGCAAGGGAACCAGCAGCCAGAAACTGTGGCTTTGGAGAGTCAGGCTGGGTGTTACACAAAAGGGTGGTGCAGCCCTGGTATGCGGAAGGAGGTGGGACATTTCCATCCTTGGAGATTTCTGACTCTGCCACAAAATAACACACTCAGCCTGGGCTAATAGTGGGAATAATCCAAGCTCCTGCTGGAAGCAGGAGTAGAGGCCTCCAGCAGTCCCTTCCCACTGACACCTATGTGGCAGGAATCACACCTTCTGCTCAACTCTCACTGGAACAAAATATCCAATTTCTCCCACAACTAAATGCTTCTTAGACTTTGCAGAGAGTTTAAACTTAGCTACATGCATCCTCAAAGAGTCTGTAATCACCTGTAATGCTGGTTTTGGCTTTATTTACAGAAAAGGTTCCAGCAAAACAAGATTAATTCTCCCACGGATTCCTTCAGCTTTTTATTAATGTTGCTGAAAAAGACTGATGCACACCGAGAACTGAACCATTTCCTTACTTAGGACCTGAGGAAATGTCAAGTTTCAGCACAGTAAAGTAAGATTTTATTTCTCTCATCAGTTTTCCCCTCCTCTGGTTAGAAATCACAGAGGGGAGGAAATGTCTGTTATTTCTTTTTTTAGCTTCAGTGCAAAACAGTGAGGCTTGCTGCTGCCCCAAGACACGCATCCAGCTTGTGAACCCTCTTCCTTCTCTCTCCTTTCACACTCTCCCAGGCTCACAGCATCCACTCTGGAGTTCTTAGTTCTCCTCAATCAACCAAGGTATCATTTATCACAGACAAGATGAAAGTTCCTTTACCTCAAATATTAGGTAATGTTCTTTGAGTCTGTATTCCTCAGCCTCTTTTGACTTGAGGCTTTTCTCTACAGGATGTAATTTATGCTCTGCTAATTCGTCTGCAATCTGCTTCATTTTATTTTCATGAGACCTCAGCTGTTCCTCCTGCCGAGAGAAGCGTGTCAGGTATTAAAACGTAGGAGTGCAACACCCAAGTGCACCGCCTATCTGTTGATCTGGGATCTGTCTCCGCAAAGATGTAAGTTTAGCTACTGTGCTGGAGACAAAGGTGTGCAGTACATTTGCAAATTCATCTGATAAAGAGCAGATGAACAACAGGTATTTGAGTAAGATTAAACCCCATGTATTGCAAGTGCCAAGAGTGGATTTCTCTGGCACCTGGGCTTCTTTAGCACCATAAACACAAAATGCTCTGCATCTTTTAACAACCAGGCAGAACCAGAAGTGTCCCAAGAGCTGCTCATCCTGCTCTTTTTTTGAGGTAAAAGTACCCTCCCCACCTGGGCTCTGAGAAAGGTGACATCTGGCCACATCTGGTTCAGCAGATAGGAGCTGTATCTCTGCCCTGACATTTCAGGCTGTCCTCCCCTTTGCTGGGGGCCAGTAGCAATGCGTCCCTACTTTCTGGAAGTGCTAAGGGATGTTGGGCTTTCCCTGGACAGTGCAAACAAAAGCTACTCTTTGGGTGGCAGCTGCCCATTCCTCGTGGTTAACTGAGCCTTAGGCAGCCATGGACTGGTGCACTGTGCCCCCTTGCTTCCAGAAAACCTTCCCCACCAAGACTCAGACTCCCCCTTTGTCTGTGGCTTTTTGGCTTGAGAAACAACAGGGTGCCACTTCTGAGTGCCAGATTATAAAATAAACCAGGGCTGTTCCCAGCTGTTGCGCTCAGTAGCACCAGCTGTTTTAACTCCAGCAACAGAAAGGTGCTGGGGTGTGATGAGCAAAGAGCAATAAGCAAGCCAGAATCAACAGCCATACAGGCAGGTATGTGTGCATAAGGTGGCTTTATAGCCATTGCAAAAGAAGCATTGGCCAGACAATCATCCCACGGTCTGTCCAAGTTGCCCACTCCACTCCCCTGTTCCTGCCCTGAGCACCTGAATGTGTCTATCAGGCAGGAGCTGGGGGAGCTGCAGATGGGCTCAGCCTGAGCTGCATGCTGAAGAGATGGCTGAGTGCTGGGCACCCCTCCATCTCTCCTTCTCTCACATGTTACCTGGCACAGCTTGGTCATGGACGAGGGCAGGAGCGGGCGGCAGAACTTCTTCATGGAGCAGATTGCAGCTGGGAAGGCTGGGGCAGAGAAAATGGCAGCAACAAGGTTGATTCGCAGGATCCAGGAGAGCATTTCTTCCTTACTTCTGTTATGGAGGAAGGGAGAAGAGAGAGGATGTCTGTAAATGCTCCTGACCCAGGACCAGCCAGCTCAGAACAGCCCTGGAGCCACCCGCTCTCAGGAGACCCATCAGTGGCCTTGCTTTGACGCCATTTCTGTGCCACCCTGACTTGTGAACAGAGGAAAACACTGGCCTAATTGGCTCCTTTACAGTGCCCTAATGATTTCAAGGCTGTTGTCTGCCTCTTGAAGCCCTGGCAGTCCTGCCTTCCTCATCAGCTCTGATTGCCTTCCCTGAGGAGCTGGGGAGAGGTAGCATGGTGAAAAGGGCCAAGGATATCCTGCTCTTTGGAGAGTGGGAGGCAAACAACAGAGGTCCCACAGAGCAGGGTGGATCCCTCATTTGTGTCATTCATGGGACACTGCCCAGGGTCCCTCATCAGATCTGTTCAGGCACTGCTTCCCCCAGCTTTCAAGTGGGCTTTCACTGCACAAATTCAGATGTCAAGCTTTAGCTTGATGTTAGTACCTCAGCCCAACTTACAGACAATATCACCTATCTCAGCAGGAAACAAGGAAAACATCAGACAGAAGATGACTCTTGGTGATGACACATGACACTTACTAGCAGAGCAACTTTCCTCTGCAATGGACTAAGGAAGAAAGAAGATCTAGCCTGGCTGGGGAGACTTCTTTAATGAGCTTTAGACAGTTTCGCCATCAAAAGCTGACAAGAGGAACATCAGCTCCCTAGTTCAATGTACCACATAGTTTTTTTCCCTTCCACAGACTGACAATAGAAGTTAGTAAGGTGAGCCCTTTACTCAGCCCTTTATATTCCAGCCCACCTTGGTGACAGATGAGAAAGGACCTCCAGGACTGACACACAGCTACCAAGAGTGACAGGTAGAAACCGACCCCGTGACCAAGTCCTTTGCACAGCCCTACAGACCTCACCCTTAACCCTCCTGCTCAGCACCTTCCTTCCCCCCCCCAGATTTTTCCCCTAATGTGTGTGTTGATCTGGCCAGGTTGGAGGGAGTCTGGTGGTGGCTGGAGGCCAGGCTGCTGGTCCAGGGTCTGCAGGAAGAGCTGGTACTTACGGGGCCTGGAAGAGGAAGACTCTCCAGTCAGCTGTCTTCAGCTTGAGCACATTGGACTTCTTGCTGTAGTCAGAGGCTTTCGTGGCTAAGGCGTGGTGCACACGGATGGCATTTTTCAGATCCACTTCAGAGAGGTCTTTGTCAGGTTTATATTCATCCTGTGAAGAGGAACGTTAATTGGATAATGACAACAGTAACATTTGCGGGCTACTTTAATGAACCTGCCTTTGTCTCTGTGCTATAATCACAGAGTGCTGAGACCAGGAAAAGCACTGCTTTGTACAGTAAATGCTAGGAGCTGATAATGATAATAATTAACATCTGGCAACTTCTTCCATCATTAAGTTCACTGGGAAGATGTGAAGAAGGAGATGAAAGTTTTAAATGTAATTATCAATAGTTGTCTCTAACACGGCACAAGCCTGGGGCTTTGGGGGAAGGCACAAGACAGGGCCAGGTTTGCAGAACTTCACCCAGAGCACAGAGCTCAAGCCGGGATGCAACTCCCAGTCATTGGCAGGTATTAGTGAGCGCCTGCTGCAGCTTTGTGTGGTGGAGGATCTGGGCTCAGGTTTTGCACCGTCTCGGGCAGCCCTGGAACAGCAGCATTCCTGCAGCCAGTACATCTCTGTGCAGGTGTGGGTCTAGCTGGGCAGTTGTCAGACTGAGCGTGGCCCACCTGAACCATGCTTGGTCCCTCATTAGTATGTTTGCCCCTTTGGCATGGTCTCTCATGTAATTCATTAGACTGGCACTTGCAAATTGCAGCAGCATTCCCTGTATTCCTGCTTTAGTTTCTCCAATGAAGGACAATTTCACACAAGTAGGGAATGTAGCAATAACTATATATGTATATTTTTTATAAACAGATAGAAAATGTCAAACATGGGATTCTAAAAGGATGATCTTGGCACAGCACTTGTTAGGAAAAAAAGGAATTCAATCAATCCTGTGTTTACCCTTTGCTTTCCCAGTGACTGAGCTCTCAGCCAGTTAAAGTGATACCCTCCCTCCCACTCTGCACCCTTGCCAGCTCAACAGCTGGTCCAGCCGGGTGGTGGGATGGAAGGATGGACAGATGGATGGATGCATGCACACGTAGATAGGTGGATATAAGAAAACCTGGCCCTGGCTAAAACAAACCACCACCCCACCGCCCCTGACCATGTTAGACGCCATGTCAAGACAGGGTGTCCCTGGAAGGGCCTCCCTTGCCCTGCTGATTACAGTGCAAACCTACAGGACTAATTTGCCCTTATGTTTTGATTTCCTTGACTGTCCTTGGCTGTCAGCACAGGGGCAGCTCTGTCCAATGGCGGTGGTCTATGTCTCCCAGCCCTTCCTTAGCTTTTAAGCTAGAGCTTGGTCTGTTGTGCAAATTTGCAAAAAGATGTTTTTTTTCCTCTGTCCTGGTGGTACAAATCCAGCCATTCAGGGAAAAGCCATGCTACAGTCTCCTGGTTGCTAACCCTGGTCAGTAAGGCTATTCTCTGGTGTAGGGTCAGAAAGGTCTCCCCTCTGTTGCTCTTCAGAGCCCAGGGGCCAGCACTCCCCAGCCCATAGATTTGGGTCACCCAGACCCTTGCTCCTGATGGGAAATAAGCTTCTGAAGGGTTTCCTTCCCTCCTTTTTTGAAGCAATGATCCCATCTGGGAGAGTGGTTGCCATACTGTGTTCACCAGCATGTGATACTTGGTCTTGTGCAAAAGAAATGCCGTGGGCCCCAGAGCCCAGAAATGTCTGGCATGGGCTCCTGGCGCATGCAACTTCCTTCTTAAGGGTGAACCCCAGAGAAAAGCCCTGGCTTTCCAGGAGAGGAAGGGGTGGGTGCTGCAGGCACCCTGTGTTCAGGATGACATTCAGATGGGCTACGCCACTGGGCGGTATAGATGACCTTTCCACAGTGGGGATTTCAGTAGGCAGAGGAATGGGCTGTTAGCCTTTTAACAAAGAAAAACACGTGCTTTGCCTTATGAGGACCTAATATGTTACCCCACTTGGAGAGAAATAGTTGCTTGAGGAAGACATTGCCACTCAGGCGTCATACACTGTAGAGACTTCTAACTCTGGATGTTTTTCAAGGCTGAAGCTCTTTGGATCTGAATAAATCTGGCTGTGATGCCCACGATCTCTTATTTCAAGATAAGTTTTCTGAAAATACTGTGCAAATAGCTAGGCTTAATGGCACGTGACAAGGAGAAACTGCCATGGTTGCAAACCAGTTTGATTAATGCAGATCTTCGCCTTGAATGGTATCATCGTGTATTGCCTCTACTGATTTCAGGCTCACAGGCATCAATGTAGCTGTAAGGAAAAGCCAAATCTTCTTTTTCTACCACTGGGCTCAGTAAATCAGCGTAAGGTTCAATCAAGCAGGTTCTCTCTACCTTCTGCCTCCCTGCTGGTGGAAACAGGCTGTGTTTGCAGGAGTGCATGGTGCTGGAGGCTCACTTCTGCATGGGTTGGCTCTGCCAGGAAGTTCATTTTAATGCCTGTGCTGCAGTAGTCATGATGATATGTACTGCTGCCGATACTGGGACACTTCTAGGTGCTCTTAAACAGGCAGCCTCCACAAACAGCTCCAAGGCTGCATGATGCCACACACACATGGCTGGAGCTGTCACAGTGCCCAGCACTTATACCGTAATGTAGGCTACACTGCGTAGCCTTCCCCTGGAGAATAATCCCATTGCCCTTCAGCAAAGCATGTCAGCTCTGCTATAAAGCTTCCAGCAGCTTCTCTACATTTTGCCTCACTCCCTTTCTGAGCTTTGATGTAAGTTTAAGTGTGTGCATAAACTGCTGCTGAGGAAGAGATGTGTCCAAAAACATAACAGTAACACAGACACTTTCAGTGAAGGAGTTCTGGTTTAAATCTCAATGAAACTCATTTATACTAAAACAAAAGCAGTATCGTATTTGGAGGAACTTCAGGCAGTGGTTAGTCCATGCTATAGCACTGCTAACCTCACTCTCACTTTTTTCATGGTGTTATCCTGCCATACATTTCCTTGCAAAGGGGTTAATTTGGTATCACAGGGCTGTTGAATTTTTGTCTTATGTGTCCTGCACTGTTCACACAGGTACTTGTCACTGGGAAATGGGTAAGGTATGCTATACCACACCCTTCCAGTTACACTTAGCCCCCAGCCCTAGAATGGTGACATGTTTATTTTTCCCTCGATTCTCCAGGTGTAGGATGGTGGGGGTCAGCAATTTTCAGGGTCTGTTTTGGGGCTATCTTCTGCAGGAATTGAGCCCAAGTGTGGATGTTTTGTTTCGGAATCCCTCTAAATTAATTTAATTCACTTTCAGTTTTTAACGTTGATGGTATAGACAGACTCTCCGTTCATGTGCCTCTCCTGCCCGCACAAAGGCTCTGCTTAAACATGCACAACCACCCCCTTGTCTGGGCTTAGTTTCTGCCATGGCAGTGCTCCGTGGTGTCTTTGGTTCACTCTTCTGATGCCAGCTCTCCCCTACTGCCCGCTTCTGTGAGCAGGTGGTGGGAGATCCACAACTGAAATGAGCTCCCCAGCTCAAAGCTTGTTTTTTCAAGAAAAGGCATCGATCTCTTGGGCCTGCCTTCATGGGGCACCTGGATGGGGTGAGAGAATCCAGTGTATTGGTCCTGCTGCCCTCTCCTCTGGACTCAGCACCAGTCCTGAGCAGTGATGTGAATATGGACATGGAGATACAGAGATTTCTCATGCTCTGGCTTGTGAGTGGGTTTTCCTCTTTTTCCTTTTTTTCAGCTCACATCTACCAGCCTAAAGAAACCATTTAATGAGGAAAAGTAACCACTGCGCCCTTTTCAGTCTGGTCATGAACTTGGCGCTCCAAGTAGCACTACCACGGCAAGGGCCTGCCTGCATGGCACAGCATCCATGGCTCAGGGCTGTGCTGAGAACTCCTTCATGGTTGGGGGCTGCAAGGGCAGACCCTGTGGGAAGACCTGCACCCTTTCCAGTACTTCCATATAAAAGCATTGCATGCTTTATAGCTCTCCATCATTCCTCTCAACACCCCTCTACGTGTGGTGATTAAGGGTTATTATCCCCATTTCACAGAGGTGAAGTAAGTTGCCAAAGGCCATGGAGTGAGTCAATGCCCAGTGCAGATTAGAGCGCAGGAGAGGTGTGCCCTGCTCCCAAACCTGCATTTCTTCCTCAAGACTGTGCTGCATCCCTTTAGGGGATCAAGCAATTGCTTCAGCAGACTATGCTAGAACACGCTAATCCAGCAATTAACACTGGCGAGTCAATGACATGTGACATCTCTACATCAGCAGGTTTATGGCTGCTGCCTGAATTGCTTCTAACAGACTGATTTCTACCTGTCCACCCACCTACCCATTCTTCTGCCTATCTTATGTCCACGTCCCTCTGTATCTGGCCATTCCTCCTTTCTACACACCTACCTCCCCAGGGCTTCCTTCCCACCTCCTTCCCTCACTCTCTCACTCTTACGTCTACTCAACTTGCTCCCCAAAATGAAATTGAGAAGAGTTTCCTATTAAACTTCGGGGAATTTCCTATTAAAGACTAGATCCTTGGTTTGGTCTGAGCAAAAAACTGGAACAGGCTGAACCTGTGCTTCATGGCATCAGGTGAGCCTGGAAGCAGGTACTTTCTCCTCTATCTTCACATCAGAAAATCTTTTCCCAGTGATTTGTGCTCAAGCCAGCTTCTATCTTATGTTTATCTGCAGGCATCTTCCACTGAGAGCTTGGGAGGCTGCACACCATTTCCTTCCTGTATTGTGCAACTCTCTTGTTCTGCAAACCACCCCATAGGCAAGAAATTGCACTAAGAATCGACAGGGCAGATGGATGTTTATCCACTCTCTGTTGTGGTGCTGGGAATATTTGGAAGTGGCAGGGCAAGGACTTTGTCTTTGTGGTCTCATCCTTCTGTCCGGTCTCTGTAAGCCTGATGATAGACACTGTCTACAGCCAAGCCCAGCCCAAGGAATCCTCTGAAGAGGACCATATACAGTCTGGCAGCAGCTCATGACTAAGAAACCCCTCTTTGCCCAAATCCTTTGCCCAAGCATTCCTCAGGTTAATTTTTGTTGTTGTTCCAAATGCTACTTCCTTGGGGCACCCTTGGCAATTCCAGTCCCTCCTGCTAATTACACATCAGTCATGGCTGTTATTTATCAGGCATTTTCATAACCTAGCCAAATCTTAGGTGTTTTTCTTCTTCAGTCCTTGTTCGTAAAGAAAGCCCTCAGTCTCTTAACCATTTGCTCCTGAAGGTCATCTAGTCAAGAACATTGGCCCTCTAACTGCCACATCAATCTCATCCTCACTCTCTTTTTAAATTCTAAACACCTAGTAGTAACATAATGAACTATGGTAATAGTCGGGCTGGTTACTGCTGCTAGCCTTGTACAGCAAAGAAAACCCAACCCCTCTGCCCCATCAGCAGCAATGACACTCAGTGTTGTCTTCATGGCTCCTTCTAGTGGTGTCCAAGCAGTCAAGAAAATCTTCACTAATCTGGATTTTGGTCCAGCATGGGAAGAAAATTCTGTCCTGAAGGTGTATTTTATTCCAGATATATACCCCCTCAACAGACTTATCCCAAGAGACATGCCCTAGAAGTCCTTGGTAAAAAATTCATTTAGATCTAAATGGTTCCTGTGATTTTGATGAAATTGTTGGGTTTTTTTCCATAGAAAAACTGTCATAAAATTAAATGTTGATGGTAGCGCTGTACAAGTTAAATCCTCATGCATCACCCATGGTCAGCATGAGGACCTCTTCGGTGGACCCTTTGTGGAGACTTTTAACAAGACAAGAGACTGAGATGTAAGAGTGCCACTGACTTGAAGAATGCCACACTTAGAGGGCTGGAGATCTGGGCTCTCCTGTACGCTGCAGCTTCCCTCAGCTTCAGGAAAGAGTGGCAAGGCTGTAAAAATACCACTTGGCTAAGAGCAACCTGTACTGTAAATTACGATTGGCTGCTGCCAGATTTCTGTTGGCTTTGTGACATGTGCCATAGAATCTGGCAAAACACGAGAATCGTTGGGGTGTGCTACGAGCTCTGAGTCATAATTCCGTGCTGCCCTGAGGATCTTTCTGCCTTTCTTATATAATCCAACGTTTGTTTACTGACATTGCTTTGGAGATAATGCTGCAATACATAGAAACATCTACCCACAGGGAGTGCTGTTCCAGCAAGGTGAGTTCAACGGGTTACTGCACAGCAAGTGCTACTAAGGTAGTTCAGACCTAGTTCAGTGGGTTATGCTGTTGCATGATGAACAGACATTTGGCATCCCTGGCTGGCTCACACTGACATTCAAGTGAGCCCCTATCCAGGCTCCTTGGATTTTCCCACAGAATAGACTATCCATGGAAATCCTCCTAGCATCCAAGTGTCTTGAAAGGCAGAGAGCTGAATGCTATAGCATGCAGGGAAGCCCTTCCATGGTGACTTTGCCTCCCATGAGGACCTGGCATTCATACTTGTGTTGACTAGAGGTGGCTACAGAACAAACAGAGATGAAGAGAGCCAGAAAGTGTCACTTGGCAACCCATGGAAGGACCCAGTTCGGCAAGGTCCTGAAGGAGAAGAGAAACTTTAAGCATGGTCCACACCAGACTCAGTGAAGCTGCTCATAATCAGATCTATGCCAGCAAATAAAAAAATAGGCAGGATAAGACTGGTCTGATGCTCCACCTCTTCAGCTTCCTATTCATGTCTCTCCAACATCCTATTTCACCTATTCCGTATCACCTGTTCATTCATCCTCCCCAACAGCTCCTACTTGCTGGGACACTTCTGCAGAAATCTTGCCTCAATATTCCCTCTTTCATACTTCTTCTGTATAGCCCTCTTTTCAGGATGTGAATAGTGCCCTTAGCATGAACACCACCACCAAAGATGATGGCATCCTCCAGTTCTGTATACTGGTCTCTGGAGGTGCTCTGTAGATGTGCATGCATGCATTAGGACATGGATTCACCTCTACTTGCATCTATGGGTCTCCTGCTTAGGACAGCATGACTGTTTTGGAGACAGCATGAAACAGCATATGGGATAGTCCACCACAGTTACCTTTTGTAAATAAAGGATGGTCCCTTTAAGCACAGCATAAAATTTCTTCCAACCTCTTCTTCCTCTGGGAGCTAAAAAAGGAAGAACATTTAATTATATATGTCTGCTTCTGCTAGTGCTGCTTGACCTTCACATTTCTGGCAAAACCAACCCTTCTCCTGACACACCAGAGGCATGCAGTGATGCCCAGAGCTCATACACCTCCAAGCTATTGCTTATGAGTGGCTTGTCTGCAGGGACATGTGTTTGAGAGGCATGGGCTGGGAGATGCAGCCTCCCAGCAGGAACACAAGCAGGTCAAAACCAGAGATGAGTTGGTATAGGGGTACCAGTGGACACGTGCAGGAAGTGCCTGCTCCTCCAAACCCAGGTTCATGTTCCTTGGACTAAATGCTTGAGGAGCAGAGACATTCCCTGAGCTCCTCTGCTTCAGATTAGTTAGGCAGACATACCCTGGATAAGGCAGCTTCTGTTCCACTGAGGAGGGAGCATTAACACCAGCCGTCTTGATGGACTTGGGGACAGAGAGCTTGCTGGAAGCTGGAGAGGGGTGGGAGGTGAGGGGAGCCATTTACATCACCACAAGACAGCTAATCCTCTAGGCATGGGCTATTAAGAAAGTGCTGGAAGCAAGGGAGGCCTTTGGTGGTAATCTCTACTCAAGACTTTTAATCAGCTGCAGTGACTGGGCCAATCATATCAGTTAGCAAAAGGGGTTATCCAAGGTTTCATTAATCTCTGCTCATTAACAGTTCCCAAATATATTTTCCTTTACCTTTTCTGTAATCCCATATGCTGACAGCAGAGCTAGGAGGCATCCTGTTGCCCAGCCAGCACATGGCAGCTGTTTCTAGCACATGGCAGAATATGGACAGCAACAAAACTTCAAAGACCAGACTGTCCCCAAGGTCAGGGCTGGGGTGGACAACTGCTGTGGAAACACCCTCACCCCATTGCTCAGAGTGTGGGATTCAGGATTATGCCCATGAACAGGATGGAAGACCAGGTTTATCTGTGTGGGACAGGCACTGTTAGGTTCCTTGGCAGTGAGAAGGGAAGACTGAGGCCTCCTGAAAACAGTCATGTCTATAAATGCCTCAAAACACCCTCTTTTCCCTCTGCCCTGGCACTCATGGATCTAGGGATCTCTCTTGTGTTCCCTGGGATGCAGTGAGGAAATGCCTTCAGCAGGAGAGCCAGAAAGAAAGCTAGGGCAAGGTTCTGGTACTGCCTGGGGCACATCTCCTCCTGTCCCATTAACACGTACTTCTCTTCCCATCCATGTCTGCATGGGTTTTACGTGTGAGGACACCGTGCTTGTAGGTGACTGCGTTCAGCGCTTGGGGGATGTCCAGGAAGGGGTTGCTGCTGTCAACAATCCTTGTCACTTTCTTCGCACTGGCTCCGAATTTGTCATCTACCAGCTCCGAGAGTGATTTCCTCAACTCGTCCTCATCACTTGGAAACAAAGTCAGAGAAGAGATTGAGTGGAGGACACGTGGGTTGGGTCACAGTGTGCACTATCTGCTTCGGTTTTAAAAAGAGTTATTTATTACAAGGCTAGTCAGAGAAAGAAAATGAAAGGAGACGCAGGGACTGTAACACACAGAGTGTGCCAACAGTGGTGACCTGGACATAGCTGGGAGGAGCATGGGTGGCAGGTAACTGTCCCAGTGGTCCCACTGTGAGGTTACTCAAAACAGGTAAGGGAATGGGTGCTTGTCTGAACACCAGGGAACAGCAGACACACCATTTCTGAGGACTACAAGCATTTCACAGGGACAGTCTCCAATTTTGTGCCCTAAAATCAGAGCTTAAGGAGGTCTTTTGCTGCAGGCCAGGTATCACTGGGGTTTCTCAACCTCTGAGAGGCAGTCCCTGGGGCCTCCTAGGTGCTGAAGGAGCTTGAGGAATGTCCTCTGCATCTCTAAGGAGCAAAAGCTCTGCAGACATTAGGGAGATGGGCCACTTGATCAAAAAATCACAAACCCTGGAACAGATTATACATCAGCTCCCCATTTGTGTCCTCAGGGTGGGCCAGCAGAGAGCAAGAAGTGCTGGTCATTTCCATAAAAACTGCTTCTTCTCACAGATCTCCTGGTCCTGGACCCTGGGCAGCATGGGCTGAGCAGCTTATGGAAGTGTCCACTGACTCCACCAAGCCTGCCTCTTCCTGGTTGGAGTAAAACATAATCTGGCAAATAGCAACTAGAACTTGTATGGGAAGTGATATTTCCCAGTGTCCCTGGGACATTAAGGAGGGAGAGCAAACAGGGAATTTCTGCCCTGTGTGATACATGTCAATGTCTAAATGGTATGAGTGGTCACCTTAGGTTGCAGATTAGATTGGGACCTCAGCTGAGGAGTGACTCAGGGATGAATCCACTAGCTGGGATGTAAGCAGTAAAAATCCCACACTTTCCCACCTGCAGCAAGTACATGGCCAAAGCATCAGACACCTCTTGGAAGAGAAGGATGATTTCTCAGCCCTCAGCACCCACAGGAGTCCTGAGGCTTAGGCAGAGCCCAGACACTGCACCTGGGTGGGGAGTTAGCGGGGCTCAGTTCTCTGAGCTGCACCCTCTGAGCTCCTGCTTGCTGGTGGTCATATACCTGCCTGTCCAGTTGGGCTTTGTGAGCAAGGGCATTTTATTCCCTGGGATGGGCAAGGACAGAAGGCAGAAGCAAGCAGGGAGAAGAGGGTCTCGCCTGTGCAAGGTTACAACTCAGTGCCACATCTCCGAAAGAAAAACAGGTACCCCGTGTCAGGGAGCATCTGTCCCACAGCAGAGGAGCTGAGAGGTCTCTCGTGTTGCAACCTGTCCATCTGCAACCAAGCAGGACACCCTGCAGCAAGGCAGGTCCCAGGTCAGTGTGGGGTGAATGAGGGGGTGCAAGGATACAAGTGGGGTGGGTGGAGGAGGGCAAGAGGGGGGCTAGATGCTGCTGAGTGGAACTGCACCGCTGCAGCAGGACATTGCGGGGGGCTGACATCCCTCGGATATGCTCAAGCCAGGGAGCATGTGCTGGCAGGCGTTGTGTAACCACTGCCCACATCCAGCGAGCAGATGCACTTCTGCTGAACTCCTCTTACGTAAACTGTCCCACCGGCACCTTCTGCGGAGCTGCAGGGCTCCCTCTCGTGACTACGTCCACCCGCTGATGCGGCCTTTGCTGCAGAGCTGGCATTGCTGCTTTCCTCTCACATAGATGCCACGCAAAATTATTTTTAAAGTGAAACTGATGCTACGTGACCCACTAAGAAACCACTGCCCTTCCAGGGCCACCGGCTGGCTGTGTCCTTTCCAAAGGAGACACTGGCCCACAGTGAGCACTGCCATTGGGGGCATGGCTGGCAATGGAGGCTCCTGCTCTGCAAAGCTTGACCCAGGTAGCTGGGGAGGGAGGTAGGATCAAACTGTCTCCAGACACTTTTCTGGCCAGGACAATATGAGGAGAAGAGCAGGTGATAGAGCTAATGGTCCAGAACATCCTGCTCAGTTCCACAACCCTCTGGAGACAAGAGAGATCTGAGGGGAGGGGAGAGAAGGAGAGGAGAGGAGAGGAGAGGAGAGGAGAGGAGAGGAGAGGAGAGGAGAGAAGAGAAATGTCCACTGTGTTAGCTTAAGGCCCCAGGTCTGTCATGGGCTTCCCCACAGCAGTGGTGGGGAGGCTTTGGGGCTGGGGAGCACAGCACACCCCTTGCTGAGGGTCCTGGTCTGTGCTCTGGGCAGGGGGTGGGTAGCAGAGCAAGGGAAAGGGCTGAGGAAGGTGCTGCGTGAACCTGTCACGGAGGCCACCATGCTAGCTGTTCCCAGACTTGTTTCAGAGTAACAAATGATGATCTGGAGGAGACAGAGTACATCTTGAGTTTGTGGACGACATAAAAATGAGAGGTGCAGGGCCACCGCTCAGAGGGACGGGAGCCTCACCAAATGCAACACCCTAGTACTGCACTGGTCCTGAAGGAGGGTTGGCCGGGGCTGACTGGCTGGGGAGCAGCTCTGCAGAAAAGGCCCTGGCACTCCTGGTGAACAGGAAGATGAACAGGAGCCAGCCAGTGTGTCCTGGCAGAAACAGAGGCCAAGAGCATTCTGGGCTGTGTAACAGCGGCACAGTGAGGAGGCTAAGAGAACTGATCATCCTCCTCTACTCTGCACTCATAACATCATATCTTGATACAGCAAACAGTATTGGGCCCCCAATACAGGAAAGGGCATAAACAAGGAGAGAGTTCAGCAGAGATCACTAAGATGCCTGGGGACTGGAGCACTTGCTATGTAAGAAGTGGCTAAGGGAACTGCTCTTGTTCAACCTAGAGAAGAGATGGGTTTGGGGGACATCATGGCAGCCTTCCAATATGTGTGAGGAGGTTATCGAGGGGACAAAGCCAGGTCCTTCACTATGGTGCATGACAGGAGGACAAGAGACAGTGGGCGAAGTCAAAACAACAGTGGTTTCAAATGGATAAGAAAAAAATATCACTCTCAGAATAATTAAGCATTGGTTCATGGATCCAGAGGGGCTGTGGGTTCTCTATCCTTGGAGGTTTTCAGGATCAAACTGAACAAAGCCCTGAGCATCCTGGTCTGAATTCAGTGTTGACCATACTTCGAGGAGGAAGCTGGACTGGAGATCTCGCAAGGTCCCTTCCTGCCTGAGTGATTCTCTGATACTACTTCCAGAAGAAACTATGTGGAAGAGATGGAAAGTCTCAGTGACCAAAATAACCCCAAATCTTGAGCTCCTTGTGCAAAGACCTCTGAAGCACCTGGAGTGGGACCAGCATTTTATAGGTGTAATAGTAAACAAAGAGGGCATTCCCTTCCTTTAGATCATGCCTGTGGACCCTGTGTCCACTGGCTGCCACCAACTTCCCCATCTGCTTTTGTGTCTAAGCCATAAATAAATCTAACTTGCCTACAGGAGGGACTTCACTGCTTAAGGGCTTGGCAGGAAAAGTTCTGGGAGCTTCTGCGGCTAAAAACATGACTCAAGACCTGTGAGCTACTTTGAAAGACACACTCTCTCTCAAATGCTTAATGTATACTTACATGGCCCACTCCAGCTTCTCATTCTTGATGGAGTTATATAGTGTCTGAAACAAGAACATGGTATTAGCTGTGTCTCTCATGGAAGACATGTCTGGGTGGTGGAGACCATCTCCTCCACACTCTGCCTTGTGTTCTTGGAGAGATACCTTCCTTGCTGAACTGTCCTGGAGAAGTATTCACCAATGAGACAGACAACTGGTGTCCTGCTCGACCCTTTTTTGTCTATGTGCCATGCTAGGTATTGGACTGGACATGTCAGCAGCAGAGGGATCTGGCAGCCAGCCTTGGTCAGGAGCCTGTATATGATATTTTTGACTAATTCTAGGTGCTGCAACTAGTCCTGAGTGAATCCTGGCCTACACAAAGATGATAGAAGACTCTGGGGTACACCAAGACACCTCCAGTGTCTTGACTAGGGGAAAAGGACAGTGGAGGCTTGAATGCTGCCCTGAGAAGCAGGGTAGGAATGAATGACCTTGGGGATCAACTTTTCCAGTTCCTCCTGTGCAAAATTCCAGTTACTTCCCTGAGTCAGTGAGAAAGAAGCAGGAATGGGCTAGGAAAACAAAATGTGGAAGTGGCCCTGACCACACTGAGGGGTGAGGTAGGGTGAGGTCTGCTGGGAGGTGGGGGTGTCGTCTAAAGCATGATGTGACACCCCCGATATGGCACTGGTCGTTTCAACCTCCTTCCATACAGCAAAATCCAGGTCAGATTGCTGGATCTGCAGCAGGTGCAGGCAACAGTGGTGGTGTTAAACCACATGGAAGGAGAAAATACTCACTTTGCGGTGTTCAACCAATATCCCATGGTACTGAACTAGTTGTGTTGGAACACTACATCTAATTACATGGAAGTAAAGCCAGATAAAAGTATCAGTGCCAGATGGTCATATTTGGGGGCAGAGGGTACCTTGTTCTGTACATTGTCTGCTGCATCACAGAGCTACCATGGGGCAGAGGGACCCCTGGTATGCTCTGAGGACAGATATGACACAAATCTGGATAAAACACCACCAGGGAACAGACCTCTGGTGGCTCACTGTGAGTTAGAAGAAGATATCCATGTGGGTTACAATTCTTCTAACGAAACAATTGTGCACTGAAAAATGCTGATTCAAGGGCTCAGAGTGTCTCAGCAGGACTAGGTGGCACTACAATAATAATGACAGTATCCCACTATCTATTTATATCATGTTACCTTCAGCAAATCCTTTGCAAAGTCCTTCCCATCGTTCAGGCCATCCAGGTTTGCTATGAACTGTTGACATGACATCTTTTTGCCAATATTCTGTAAGGCAAAGAAGCAGCTCATTAAACTTCTGGAGAGTTTTGACTTTAATCAGAGTGTCTTTTAAAGAACAATTTTATATGTAGTGGTGAAGTCTGGGTTTGCCCCAAGAGCTCAAAGCTGAAAGGTTTTCTGCTCTGATTTTCTATTGTGCTTTTTGCTTTATTTGCTCATGCCAGCACCCAAACCTTTCAAATAACCTCTTTTTTAATGGTGGAGATAAAACACCTGAAAATAACCCCTCTAGCTCTTGCTCCAAACTTTCTAAGTGCTCTCACCTCTGGTCTCCAGGTTGGTCCTGGTACACAGTCTGTGTCTCAAAACCCAAGACAAGTACTCAGACTGCCTTGAAATTGCAACGCTTGGATGTGTCTCCAAGCCTGCCGTGTGTGAAATTGTGTGAGTATGCAGTGTCAACATCTGAAGACAGCCAGCATTGGGCAATTACTTGTCCTTCACAGAAACTGTTATTTTTGATTGCCATTATGAAGAGATGATCCTGCTACTGGTACTGCGTGAACTTGAGTACTGTGGCATGTGAGGGCAATACATGTACACTGGGAGAATCTCACAACCTGGAACAATGCCAAGGTTCTAATGCCAAGACTATTTGGTGCTGATGCTGCCAGGTCATCTGGCATCCCTGATATCAGTCTGTGGCATCTGTCTTCCCAAACCCTTTACCTCTCACTGTAGCAGGTGAGTCACTCTCAGCCTGCAAGGGTCGAGGGGCTGGAGGCAGGCAGCCTTTTTTCAAGCCTTCCCCTGCAATCCTACCTCTCCAAAGGAGTGAAGCAGAGGTGTGGAGGAGTCAGTGAGAATTGTAGAGTTCAGAAAAAGGAGTCTGATACCACAAAGGAAAGATAGGTGTCTCCAGTGCCATGTCATATTGCAGCCTTCACACCCTGGAGTGAAGTCCCCAAGGACAGACCCTGTGGTGACACCACATGGAGCAGACGATGGAGTTAGCGAGAGGAGAGCACGAGCTGCCACCAGTGGTCCTAAAGATCCCAACAGCATCCTGACACTGGGTGGACTTTGCATCAAGGTATCAACAGGGTGGCCATCCAGGAGGACCTGGGAGGATGGCCAAGAACAGCAGAGCCAGGAGCCTGCTTAGGGACTCAGTGAGGAAGAAGGGCCTCACTGGGTCACTGGGAGGGGATGAAGCTGCAGCAGATGATATAGCAGGTGCCCTGCAGGGCAAGATGTGTCCTCTGTGCAAGAAAATAACCTCTTGAAAGAGACTGACACCAGAAACCCCTGCCCACAAACATGCACAACAGATGACCTGGAGGCTTCTCCCCAGGTGAAAGCATCAGGAAAGAGTGAGGCCTTGGGATTAGCCCACAATGGCCCCCCACACACCCACCATCTGTGTGTGCAGACATACTCTTTGGCTACACAGGGAGTCAGCACTGCCTTTGAGCAGCTCTGTCTCATACTCTTAATTATGCCTCCTGTCAGTGCCACCTCCAGATGAGCTGGCACCCTTGAGAGATCAAGAAAAAGAGGAGTAAAGCACTGTTACAAATCTGCAGTGCCTTGGGACAGTGCAGCACAACATGAGGCTCTCTGCTTTCTCACAGGGGAGACGCACAGCTGATGCCTGACAGCTAGAGGCTATTGCCAGCTAGTGCTCAGGGGGTACACTAGCTGCAGAAGAGCTGTGGGGAAACCTGCAGACAAGCTAGGTTTTATCAGAAGAGAGAAGAGAGATTTGTGTACTTGCTGGCTGGTGAATTACAGCCAAAAAAAAAAAAAAAAAAAGCCAACAGCACAAAGGCATGTGAATGGAGAAAGGAAGGGGGGTAAGAGAGTGCATTAAAAAATGCAGTAATGAACTTCCACAAGGGAGGGAGTTTGAAGGTGAGGTAAGTGTGTTGCCTGAGACCTTGAGGCACCAAATTACTTTGCACAGAGAGAAGGTGACTACTTCTACCCCTGCCTTGAGGCAGGAAAGCAGAGTGCACAGCACAGGTTTTTCTGCCTGCAGAGATCTTGTTGCAGTGATCCAGCAATGAATGCAGAGGCCAACACATTTTAGGAAGTGAGTGGATACAGTGAGATAAAGTGGCATAAGTTACCAGCCTTGCAGGCCCTTCTTTGGGTTTCTCACATATTGTGTCCAAGACATATATTAATCCCAGGGGATGGCTTTTTATTCTGTGATTTGTCTCTTTCTCTTGTGCAAGATCTCTGAGCTTGGAGACAGCAGCCACACTGTGGAAAAGCAGCTAATTGCTGAGCAATTGAGAAGGATGAAAACATACCCTTTCTTTGACAGCCAGAAGAGGTGATGAGAAAGGTCCAGCAAGGATGCTAATACTATGAATCAGCTTGTTGGACAAGACTGTTGAAGCACTGCAGAGTCGGGGCAGGATTCAGGCTGGATGTCAGTAGGACTGAGCACAGGATGCTGGGGTGGCTCAGATGCAATACAACCTCAAGTCAATGATACCTTAACACTTCAGCTTGCTGCTTTGAGAAGTGGCCTGGAGCCAGCCACTCAAATACAAAGCCCTGCAAGTGCCTCCAAATCAACACCATCTGAACAGAGAAAACAAAAAAACACGGACTTCACAGCTTCACTTGATCAACACTTGCAAAGAAACAGTTCTGTGATCACAACTGCCTCACTATCAACGGCACCAGCACCAGGGGCTGCCTGAGCTTTCACACGCTGCAACAGTGTTTAGCAAGTATAGGGAATCCTAGGAACAACTCTGGAAATGGTCACTATGAGGGCGCAGTGGGGTGCCTTCTTATGCAGTAGGCCACCTTGCTGATTCAGCAAGATCATCACATGTGGACATAATCTTCAGGTGAATGTATCTGCACACCTCAAAGCTCAGTGTTCAGATGTTCTATATCCCTTGCTGAACTGGGACTGCTGGGCAGGGAGATGCATCTTCATTTCTGGCCAGCCACACAGATGGGGGCATTTTGATTTTTTGTGGTGCATCAATCACTTACCAGCAATAGAACAAGCAGCAAGGCTGCTTCACAGCCACACGTAGCTACTATTCCTGATATGTCCCCCTGGCAGAAAAGAACTTCTTCCCATCTTTGCTTGCTCCAGGCCATGCAGCAAAGCATGAGAAATCACTGTCAGACAATCAGCATGGTGTGCTTGGATGGAGAGTGAGCGAGCAAACAGTGGATTAAATAGATGAGAAGGGATGGATAGTTAGATGAATGGATAGAGACAGTATGGGAATGGATAGACAGAGGTGGACGGCTGCAAACAGTGTATGAGAATGGAGAGATGCAGAGACAAGGTGCACAATGGTGGTTAGAGTGCATAAGAAAAAATTAGGAAGGATGAGATTGATCTGATGGAGGGTAGACAGGGCTGATCCTGCCACCCCATTGTTTCAAACCAGTGTAACTAACTCCCCTGTTTACAGTTGGGTTCTTGCCTCCTCTGGGCCTCAGCCATCTGCTGCTGAGCTGACTCATCCAAGATGATCGCAGACCATCTCCTGAAGTGTCCAGGATGGCTCTATCCACCTCTAGAAGACTCTGGGCTGTAGCCTGGCATCCCTTGGCTGTTGCCAAGTTCCAGCCTTAGGAGGCTGGGCCAGTGAGTATGGAGCTGGGTGCTCATACCTGGGAAAAGCAGGTGCCGTGTGAAAGGCCCAAGAGGAGAAACAGTTCCTGGGGGCCAGAGGCCATGAAGGGTGGCTATCTGGAGTGCTCTCCCCAGCAGTCTGTGAGCTGTTAAACCACTTGAGCTTCTGGGCTAGAGGCCCCAGGCATCAAACATCTCAGCTGCAAAGTGGTGAGTGGAGTACATCTCCTGTGAGCTCCCCAGCATGAGCCTCATGCCCCTAGAAGGCCCTGCTTTTACTCAGGCTCTTTTGACCTCTCCTAAACACTCATCTTCAGGGGAAAAAAACCCAAACAACTACATTTACGCTTCAGCATGAAGTGAGGGTCATTTGTCTGACTGGACCAAAGGATCTGGTAGTGGATGTGTTCTAGGCTGCAGAAACAAAATCACCCCACTGCAGGGAACAAACCTGCAAATTTTGGGTACCAGTGACCCCTGGGCCATGCACAGCTGCTGTGGGCAGACTGGTGTCATTCTGCAGGTGACACCAGCAGCTGCTCGTACCTCAGAGCTCTTCTGCTCTCTCAGTGCTACTAACACAGCACTATTGCTAACACAAAACCATAAGCTTGGCTTAAGGAGAATATCACAGGGTTTGTAAGATTAATAGTGAGGGACATGTGAAGTTAGGAGCTGCCAGAGATCCCATTTCAAGCTTTGTTCAGTGGCCATGAGAGCTGCTGGCCTGCTTTTTGAACAAAAGCTAAAGCTTGTTACATTACAATGTGACTCCAGAAGCTGGGCTTTGCTGAAGTACCAAAATGCAAGCATGAGTGCTGGTGAGGCATAGGTGTTGATTTGTCACTGTCCTTCCATGGCCAGCAGTTCTGAACAAGGAGGGATAACAGTGACAATTGAAAAGGAGACATCCCAAAGCTTTGTCTCCAAGGAGCAGAGATGGAGCAGAAGAGTGCTTACTTTGTCATAAGATCTCCTGGAGCTCAAACAGCACCAGCAGAGCAAGGTAGAGAGTTGCAACAACTTGGTTTATACTACAAGGCTTGTAATGCTGGCTTTTAAACACCAACTCCAGGTGATTCTATGAAAATGGAGTGTCTCATTTTAAAGACAGTAAGTTTTCTAGACAGCTTGGAAACTGGGTCTGAGTGTACCTGTGGTAGAAAATCAACAGTACTAAGGCAAAACTCCAGTGTGGCCAGGTGCAAATCTCATGTTTTAAAGCCAGTCTCATTACTTTTAACCCTGGACTCAGTATATGTGATGGTCATTGCTGGAATGGTGAACTAGCCCATCCTAGACACACTGCTGTAGGGAACTGCCCCTTTACAGAGACACATCAACTATCTTTTCCTAACCAAAGGAATTTCCCACTTGATGACAATGCACAGTAAAACACTGAAACACACACACAATATTAAAAAAGGAAATAAAATAACAAGTGATATGCAATATCGTGACAGCATCTTTAACAAAAAGGGGTGAGAGGTCAAGTCACACAGTCCCAGGTACGCTGCAGTTTATGGAGTTTTTTTTACACAAGGAGAATTTCATGTGATGCATATCAGCTGCCAATGGGTTGCTAAGTAGTGAAGGACACTGCACAACCACTTAGGAATCCAGACAAACAAAAATCCTTTTTTTTTTTTAACACAGAAAAAACAAGTCAAAAGCCAGTGCTTTAAAGCAAAACACTAGAATGACTGCACTTACCACCTGGTAAAGGGTTAAAGAGCAGAAAGAGAGGTTCCAGGAGCAGAAGGAAATAAAAAAAAAGGAGGAGAAGGAGAAGAAGAAATTAATGTTACACATGCGGAAAAATAAAGAGAAGATTTTTCAAAGAAAAGCTCGGGCATTTCTACACCTGGTCAAAAGAAAGCTATTTTTGCTTTGCCTAGATAGCATGAGATCATTTTTTCTTATCAAGCTTCTTAGCCAGCTTGTCAATGAAAAATAGAAATGGTGAGGTTTAGGGTTTTTTTGGCCTTTTCAATAATTTTTATCTTCCCAGAGACATATTTAGGATTTTTTTTAAATTAAAAAAACCTAGACAAAATAGTAAGATTACTTTGGAGTCAAGTTGCATAGTTTGCCTTCTGCCACAATGCTGTTTTGCTGTTGCAGGAAATGCTTTAATGAAAATATTTCCTTGGCTCCAACCATTTCGGTGGAAGGATGAATGCTTTGTGAGACCCTCCCAGAAGCCAGCCCCATTGCTATCCCACCGCGTGCAGAGACACTTCGCCTAGACATGTTACTGGCAGCCATGTGGGTGGGAACGGACCCAGTGGCCAGTGTAACACTGGTCGCAGGCTGCCTGTTCCTCAAAGGATGAGGCCATGGCAGCTGTAGCCAGCTTGGTGCAGGCTACAGCACATGTCCAGAAAGGATGGTCTTGCAGAGACCAGTAATTCCCTTCACTGACTGCTGTGTTCGTACCTTGCCAGTCATGAAGGCAGTATCTGTGCCCTAATGATGGGGACGGTCTCCCAGGAGGACTGTCAGGATTGCACCAGTGAAGCTGGTGGCCTTTGCATCTTTGCTGTCAAAGGTGAAGAGCACTCACGTAATGTCCTCTTCCCACCTCCACAGAAAAAGGCTCCTTTCAAAGGTGATTATAAACCAGTATGCAAAAACAGAGCTAGGTTATGGCCTACTGTCCTCTCATTAACAGACTAATGAAGAGAAAATCAGGGCAAGCCTCTGCAGATGCACAACGAATTGTTACCAGCTGGAGGCAGAAGAGAACTCTGATCACACAGCTTGGAAATCACGGGCTTGTGGGGCAGAAAAAGGGTGCATAGGTTTCACATGCACAGGCTGCTATAACAAGCCATACCCCCATAGCCTCTCCCAGATGTATGCTATAACAGGGGTCTCTAAGGGTACACAATGTCCCAGTGCTGGCCCCTATGGCCAGTCCCATGTCCCCTCTGCAGTTATTTTCCCTCCCACTCTGCTCTGCCCTGTACACTTTTAGGAACAAATCCAACCTATGCTGCCTGAAAGAGCCTCTAAAAGGTGGTGAAAGATCTTCTTACAGCCTCTGCTGTTTTCCAACCACACCTTTGGGCACTGAGCTCTGCTCACCCTGCTCTTTGTCCAGAGGCCTCTCTGATATGAAACTCTCTAGTGGCTTTCTGTTACACCTTGAGGAAAAAGAACAGCTGGGACTTAGTTCATGTTTTGGGAAAGAAAGATCAAATTTAGACCTGCATGAAAGTACTGATTCCCTTGCAGCAGTTTTTGGGATGAGAGAAGCCTCAGGTGTCTGCACCGCAAGAAATAGCAGCACAATTGGTGCTGCTGTTTGCCAGCCCCACAGAAACTGGCGATGAAGACCTGGGACAGGGCTGATGCATGCAACTGGTCCTGGGAAGAAAGCTGCATTGCCTGTGCCTGTACAAGATAACTGATGTCAGCAGGAGATATGCCTTTGGCTTGAGTGTGGGAGTGAGACACTAAGAGGACTGTCCCCAGGTCTGGGCCTGGCACCCAAAATTCCCCCTGGAGCTGGTCAGAGTACTCTCTGACATCCTATCTCAATTTTCCAGCAACACATCCCGCATAAGGGGACAGACCTCTATACTGGGAAGGAAAAAAGGAAGGATGCCTCTCCAAGTACTACTTACATGGCCGTGAAGGTCTGTGTTTAGCAGCATCAGGGCGCAGGTGAGCGTATGAATCCCATCTGAAACACACAAGTCAGATGGGTATGATTACTCCCCTTCCCATGCAGTTTTGGTGTTTGCTGTCTTGGCAGCCCACCCATTGCAAAACCAAGGCTAGTTGCTATGTCTGGGGACCTTAAAGAATACTTGTTTCCTTCAACTGCATAAGATAGTTTTAAAAAAAAGATATCCTCTTTTCTGTCAAACTTTACCTTTTTCTGAAACGATCACCAGGGAATTGACTTTAAAGCAGTTTTGTCAATGGCTTTCTAGAGACCAGACTTTCTGCTGAGTCTTCCTCCGTATCTGTTTTGTGCCAATGCCATTGTAGAATGGGGCAGAGACCCTGGCAAACAGAGCTAGTTTGCCCCCAGTTGATCACAGTCACCTCAGGGGTTTGTCCTGAGGTCTTTAGCCATCATTCCCACCAGCCTGTAAGCTCTTGAGTTGTTCAACAAACACAACTAAAAATTAGTGCAGCGTTTTTGGCTCTTTGACTTAACAAAACTCACATGAAGTTTTCCTTCCTTTTGAGACAGTACAGCACCCTCTTCTTTACCATGTAGCCTGGCGGCTTGCTGTTATTTCAAAACCATGCTGTATCCTGAAACTGTTCAAGCTCAAGAGACCAGTTGCCACACACCACCTCACAACAGTGAGATGTAAATGCAGTCTGGCACATCAACTGGTCCTTGCCAAGGACCTCACAAAAGGGCTAGAGAGCACCAGGGAGGAGGCAGGGTCAGAAATACTACAGCCTTGGTCTTTGGCCCTGCTCTTGGCATGAGTTGGTGTGCTCACACAGATGGGCTGCTCCACAGACCAAGTAAGACATGACGTGATGCTCCTGGCTTATTTCCCTCGTGCATCCTGCTCTATGAATTGGTGGCCTAAGGTCAGGCTGTGATTTACCCCAGGCCTGGCTGGGGAAGTGGCACTGGCCTTTTCTTGTGGGGGTATATGTGCAGCCACAGAGAGCCAGATGTGGCCTGTCCCCATCCCAGGCTGCCACTAAACAAAGGCACCATTTGTGTGGAATAGTGATGAACCCTGAACACCCCATGCTCAAGGCCAAGCTCTAAACACTGCCAGCTAAAGGCAATCAAACACACAAGCCCAGGATGAAGGCAACTCAGCACACAAGCTTCTCCCTTTCCTGGAAGAACCATGGTCTGAGGAAAGAAGGGTTTCTCATGGGAACATCACGTATTTCTCTATGAGGGCTGACAGTTCTGGGGACATGGTGTGATGGACATCCCCCTTCAAGAGAGAATCAATTCCTAAGAAAGATGCTTCCTTCACTTTCACAAGAAGCAGCTTTGGGCTTAGGACAACATGCCTTCCCAGTGTGTATTTTTGAGTTTCTGTGGGAGGTTCTGGGCTGACATCTTCACCTGGCCCTACTGTATCACTTTGGTCAGGTAAATCATGTTTCACATGGCCCCAAGGTGGAGCTGGTGTCCCAAAACTTGCTATTCTCTCCCTGTTGCTTAGCTCAGTTGCATTCACTTTTTCTCTCTGCTCACACGGTGTCACAACACAACTATATTGTTCTTCTATGCCTGGGCTTTATCAGTACAGGAAAGCACTAATAATGTGTCCAGGACACCACTCTCTGGGAGAAAAAAACAGCCACCTCACTCAGTGGTCAGCAAATCAGAGCTCCTGCCACCCTCATTTGCAGCATCCCATCATGCAAGTGAAGTGACTCTCGGTGTTGCAACAGCCATGTCTCCATCAGTGGAGGAGTTATTGAATCAGCGCGTAGTAACACCCTGAAATGTCTTAGAGGGCTGTAAGACCTTCTCAGCTGCCTGATCATCTCCAGACAAAACTGCCTTGACTCTATCATGCCTCTATGCCAATAGAACATCACAGCCAGAGGTGTTTCTTTAGAAATCTAGATAACACACAGTGGCTCAGATTTCATCTTGGTGGAACATCCTTTGTGAGTTTAGGCTGGATGCAACAAGAAAGAACTGCTTCCTGAAGAAAAAGCTTGCAATAACTTTCTCAAATTACCATGTACCTAGTGCATGCTTTTGAAGTATCTGCAAAAGATGTGACCTGAAGGAGCCACTTTTCTTCCCTCCATTGCATCAGCTTCAAGTAGTACTTGGATTACAATTGTATTTTTCAAGCCCCATTCAATTCCAGTACTGAGCACAGCTCTGTCCTGCTTGGGACTCATTCAGTTTACATTTGGTCTGCAGAAAGTGGTCCTGCCCAGCCTTGTGAAATGTGCTGCCACCATCACAGGCAATGCTGTGGCCCTAAGTGTTAATGAATAGGTCATGACAGCAGCAGCAGCAGTAATATGTTTCAGACCCTGTTTTCCTTATTCTTAATAGTTTTATACTGTTTAGGAGTATAATATTTTCAAAACAGGTCCTACTGGCAGCATTGACATCTCCACTGAGGGCCATGCAGTTATGGAAGAGTTTAACTTTCTGGCTTCATTCGTGTTTGCATTAGCAGGCACCTTCCTTGCAGAGTGTTCAGAACTGGGATCTAATTTCTCTTCTGAACAGTTGCCGTAGCATGGCTCCATCAGCAGTTTTGTAACCCATGTTGCCACACGGCAAAGCTTGCGCTTTGTTTGACTAGTTACTGTCCTCATGCTGAAGGGTGTGGGCTGGAGTCAGAGGTCTGACCCCCTGTGCTCCAGCTCAGCCTGTGCTCAAGTTGGTGTGTGCATACATCCACCCCCCCACAGTGGGTGGTAGGCACCTGGGGACCAGAAAGGGAGAAAGGGACCCAAGGCCCTTGTCTATAGGGGTGGGAGATGGATGCAGTAGAATTGGGGATCACTTCCAGGGGGAAGTGTTGAAGAGGGGTCAGGACGTGGCATTTAGGATATTTCAGCTGGGGACTGCTGCTGAAAATTCAGCCTGCAGCTTAATGTCTTCATGTGAAAGACCCTTCCCAGGGAAGGTTGTCTTTGGATCAGTGGGTGAGAACATCATACAAACACAGGGAAATGAAATCTAAACCTATGTTTTATTGGGATACCACTGATAAAAGAAAAGAGGTCATTCTGTTCTGAGAACAGTGCGTGTCCAGTTAGCTTGGCAGAGGGACTGGAAGGTTCATGTAACACTAGGCACTGCTGCTCTTTGGGAAGCCTGCAAGATGGAGACAAGCAGGAGCTCTCAAGCACAACTGGCATACTGCATGCAGAAGGGGGTGGAGGAATAACTGGCACTGCCATGGTGCCAGCTGAGAGCAGGTCAGCAGCCTGATTTCCACCCAAAAGGGCATTTCCAGATACCTGTAAGCAGGCATGTAGAGGTATTCATGTAAGTGCGAACGTGGGCACGCTCATGTTTGGACGTGTGCGTATGCACATGTGTACCAGGAATGACCTCTCCCATTTAAAACTATAAAACTAGAAACTATATCTAACAAAAAAAAAAATAAGGGGGGGGGGGGGGGGCTGAAAGTAGCTAACAAAATCTGCAACTTAAGTGAGCCCAGAATTTTACCCAGCTGTGCTTTTTTCTGCTGCAGATGTAGATGCAACGAACAATGCAATGAACACAACTCCTGTGCATGGCAAGGCAATAGCATTCCTCTATCTGCACGGAAATGTATTCTTCCATTCAATGGACAAGGTCTTGGGCTGAGCTAGCACCAGCCACTCATTTGCCCACTGTCAGCAACCACTTTGCAAGCTACAACTGCGGTAATTTGTTTGAGAACCATTCACCACCTGTGTCCCCAGTCCCTGCCAGGGCAAGGATAATCAGCAGGGCAGCATCCCAGAGAAAGGGAGAAGCTCAGCCTTGCCTGCCCAGTGGGTGCTATTCAGGCCTGGCTGTGGATGGTTGGTTTTACACTCAGGCTCTGTGACACACATGCACTGTGAGTGCACAATGGACACTAGAGCCAGGGAAAGCAAGTGGTACCTTCGGACGTGCTCTCTTCTGGGTTGCACTGGCAGTATCGCCGGGAGAAATGAATCAGCACCCGCTCCCGCTCCTGCGTCTCTCCCATCAGCGGGAATGCTTTCAAGAATGTCCTGCAAAGAGAAAGTGATACTTAAAGATGTCATGGATCAATCTGCTGGGCAGCATCCATGCTAAGGAGGGTGATGGAAAGGGGGTCCTCAGAGCAGCTAGGAAGGCCTTTGTCCTCCCCCCAGCCTGTGCACCCCTGGGCCCCTGCAGGTGCAATGAAAAGGGTGTCTATGGAGCCAGCTCTGAGCTGTGCGGGGAAACATGCTGTCAGCTGAGATCTGACCCACCTCTGGCTTGATGGCACCAGGATGGGTTGTCCGTCCCAAGGGAAGAAGTTGCTCCCACTTGCTCTGAATTTGTATGGGATAGGATTCCTGGAAAAGCTGCTCTCCACCATGGGGAAGCAGGTTGTGGGCCCTCCTGTTGAAGCCCACTTTTGGTGGCAGTACCTTGTGCCAAACGTGACACCAAAGCAAAGATTAAATGACAACCTGGAGCTCCCCCCAGTCCCTGCTCCTATCACACGGACAGCTTCCCATGGCGTCCAGAAGTCTGGAGGAGAAACCCACCGCGCTGCTCCGCTCTGTTCAGCCCAGGCCCTACGCGGGAGTGCCAGAGACCAGCTCACCTGAGTGCTTTGTCAAGGGTCAGGCCAGTGAAGTCAAAGAAGCTGAGATACTCCTCTGCTACCAACTTGCTAAATTCGTTACTGTAATTAAAGAGGGAGTAGTCAGCCCTTTAATCAGGGAAGAAGACACTGTCTACAAGAGGAACAGCAGACTGCTGCCTCCTGGCCAGCCCAACTCCCAGCAAGACACTGCAGATGTGACCCCAGACCCAAGGGGACTTTATCCTAACTTGAAATGCTGCTGGACAAAGCTCCAAAGGGCCCTAACGTGCCCACAGCCTAGCACTGCAGCTGCCAGCCCTAGACACCTGAGAGAGATGCCTGCCCCCACTGAATCCCTCTGCTGTGCTGCTGGCCAGGGAGAGCCTCCTCCCAAACCAGCCAGGAGAAGGAGGCCATAAGGATGTCCTGTGCTCATCCAGTACCCTCTCTCTTACCTAGACCCCTCCCATTGCTGGACGTGTCCCCTCCTCCTACTGCAATATTCCTGCTCTCCACTCCAGGTTGGCTCCCATACCACCCTCTCACCACAGCACCTTGCTCACGTCAGATGGATGCCACTGGGAACTGGAGCAGGAGAGCTCAGAGGAGCTTTTGGCCCTGCTCATCCCTGAATGCTTCTCCAGAAACCATTCCCCTGCCACGTTTTTGAAGGACACTTGCAGACATGTTGCCTTTAAAGCCAGAATGGGTGCTGTTAAGTTCCTCTATCTATACAAATCAGGTAGTGGAAGTGCAAGAATAATCAATGAATGCTGGCAAGAAATGGGAGATGATCTCAATATGCTCAGCCTTTGCCATATACAATTCCTTTTCCTTCTCCCCACAAAATGAAAAGCATATTGCTAAGCATTGCACATCCAGTTTCATGCCGGGACATGTTACAAGCACAACTCATTGTCTTTCCTACAGCATTGTTTCATCTTCTGCTGTGAGGTGGATGCTGTAAAGCCTCTGGCATGGATGCTGTCCAGAAGCACAACATACAGCAGGATCAGGCAGAGCAGCATGACAGCTCCAGGGAAGAGGTCCAGGCTGAGTTTTGAGGAGCAGGACATAAGTATTGGTGCTGGAGTTTGTGCAGGAGACTGTTTCAAAGCCACATGAAGCCACAAGGCCTCACACTCATAAAACAATCTTATCATTTGGGATTGCTAGCTCTGATAAAGACCATGTCCTCATGGGCCCATGGCCCCCCAGGTTAGTCTGTCTGAAGCAGTGCCACAATAACTGGAATGCAGATTGCTGACAGCTTCCCAGGGAGACTTCTCCATTTGTCCTGGAACTTCACAGCAAGGTGATATGAGATGCAGAAGATGACCACATGTTTGTGAAAGGAGATGTCACCACATCTTCACCCCTGTGCCAAAGAACGAGCAGAACCAAGCAAGCCCCAGGTCTCCTCTGGGATCCTCTCAGCTCTAAGTCTGCAGAAGACCTCATGCATTGCCCGTGCCAGTGCTGGGAATTAGCCAGCACTGTCCCTTCCACAGGTCAGGTCCCACCTCATAGGTGCAGATGTAGTCTCTCAGAAGAAAAGGTCTAATTCCTTCTGTCTGAGCACCTGTTTACCAGGTGTCCTGGGAACCTGCTTGGGCTCTGGGCACACAGCAACAACTGCCATGTACTGCAGCACTACAGCAATCAACAGGGGAGAACAGTGTCTGACTCCTCCCATTTAACCTCAAGCTGGGCTTGAAGAACTGGCCTTGCCCAAGGCTCCCTAAATCCAAAGGACTTGGCATGTCTATATCCCAGCACAGATCTTGGGTGGGCTGAATTGCTCTTGTGATGTCTCCATGGCCTACACTGGGAGCCACACCCTAATTTACATTCCTAACTAGATCTATAGTCAGGCAGGATAAAGGTGGGTGGGAGCTCCCCTTCACCCCACTCTCCCATCAGGGCAGCCCTGAAAGGCAGGCAGGCCTTGCTGCCTGTCCCTCAGCTCACTGGGTCTTGCTGAAGGCCAGGAGTCCATAGGGAATTAGCGACCCCCAGGACAAGTTGTCTGTACCAGCTGCTGTGCTGCCAACAGTCCCCAGCCTGGATGCCCATCACACTTTCCTGTGTGCCTCACTTGGTCCCTCTCTGCTTGGAAAAGGTCCAGGCAGGGACTGCCAGCTCTGCCGAGGGAACCAGACAGTGTTGCAGGACACCTGAAGGCAGCTGGCCCCCAGGAAGCAACAAACTCCTATGTCTAGCCAGGGGCTTAGTGACATTGATGGGACCCTTCTCCCTGAGCTCCAGAGCCAGTGAACATGCCCAGGCATGCCTGGGACACAGAACTCCAACACCTGCCAGGGCAAGATCATGGCCTACACTAAGGTGGGCTTAGGTGTTTGCTCTGGTTTTCTCATTCAAGAATTGGCCTCCTCTCAATCTGTGCCAGTCCCAGCCCCTCCTGCAGGAACAGGTGACAATTCCACCATGCAGTTCAAACATGACAGAGACATCCCCACATGAACAGCAAGGTATTTCCCATGGGGACATGTCTGGCATCCTCTGGCTGGTGGCCTTGCCACACAGCCAGCCTCCTCAGACCTCCTTTCATCTTACACCCCAGCTTGACACTTCCTCCCTCTGCCTGGTTTGGGAAGGTCCAGGCACCAAGAATGCTTAGTGACCTGCTGGGTCACAAGCCACCCTGGGGGTAACACAGAAGCCCTGGCCTTTTCTCACAGTTTCATTCCTGCGTGGCTGGACGTGGACAGATATGTGTTGTTTTACAGCCTGAATCACACTGTCCTACAGAACCAAGCTTGTATTGTCCAGGATCCTTTTTGCACCACAGTCACCTGGGTGAAAAAAGATTGTCCTTAAGAAGTTTGCCTAAGGAAAATTCACCTAATCTCCAGGGGAGGAAAATAGGCTGTGTGCCCATGTCATACTGCCCATGGGACTCTGACAAACCCCCCAGTTCCCAGCGCACTGTGGTGCTGAAGCTGTGCTCTGTTCCCTGCTCTGTTGCTGCCTGCGTGGTTTTGTAAGCACAGTGGAATCCTGGGAAATCCCACAAGGAAGCGCCCAGCACTACCTTCTTCATGGTCTGGCAGCTGAGACAGTTCAACCTCCAGCCAGCAAGAGACATGTGACGATGGGTATTGACAGAGCTGAGACAATGCCACAGACCAGTCCAGGAACAAGAATCTTCCATGGAGAGTTCAGTTGCCAAAACACATGCTCTTCAGAGAGACAAAGGTAATTTCTGGATTTGAGGTTAATTTCACAGAATTGTGTCAGCTGGAAAGAAAGTATTTGGAGATATCCAACCTGCATTTCCTTGTTCATCAAGCCTTTTCTACTTGTCCTGGTTTCAGTTGGGACAAAGTTAATTTTCTTCTTAGTAGCTGGTACAGTGCTGTATTTTGGATTTAGTATGAGAATAATGAGAATAATAGCTGATGTTTTAGTTGTTGCTAAGTAGTGCTTATCCTAAGTCAAGGATTTTTCACTTTCCCATGCTCTGCAAGTGAGCAGGTGCACAAGAAACTGGGAGGGGACTGGCTGGGCATTGGTCAGCGAGTGGTGAGCAATTGCACTGTGCATCACTGGTTTTTCTTGGGTTTTATTACCTTCTCTTTTTGTTGTCTTCCTTTCCATTACTATTATTATTATTATTGTTGTTGTTGTTGCTGTCGTTATTGTATTTTATTTCAATTATTAAACTGTTCTTATCTCAACCCATGTGTTTTACTTTTTTTTTTTGATTCTCTTCCCCATCCCATCAGGAGTGGTAGGGGGAGGAGTGAGCAAGTGGCTGTGTGCTGCTTAGTTGCCAGCTGGGGTTAAACCGTGACACTACTTATTTGATAATGATGAATGGTTTTGGTTTGGTTTGGGGGGGGGTTTGAGAAATTTTTCAATGCTCACAAAGAAAAAAAAAAAAGAGGTTAAAATGAGCTAAAAAGCTTTAAAATTAGTTTTTACTTTTTTCACAACCCTCCTAGCTAGCCCACCTCCTACATGGATCTGGCCTGAAAGCATCACTTAAACTTACCCTGCTCCCACCACTGTAGGTTGGTCTTAAGATTGTCTTAAGTGGGCAAGACCAACTTAAAACACACCTATCCTCATCCTTCTTCCTTTCTTGCTCTGCAAATCCACCTGCTTGGTCCAAGAGCCTGCAGCTCTATTCAGGTCTTGTGCTAGGAAATTATTCAGATGTCAAAAATGCAGATGATCAAAACAAAAGTTTTCTTTTAAAGGCTGTATCAATTCCCAAATGTGGGTCACCAAACAGCTTTCCAAGGTGTAAGGATTGCAGGTGTGAGTGAGGACTGCAGGAACTAGCAAAGGGACACACTCAGATGTACCCCCAGAGACCTATTGCTTGAAACTTCCCCCACTCAGTGAGCTGTCATAGCAAATTTGCAAGAAAGAAGAAGGATGTTAGACCTAAGGCAGCAGCAACCAACAGTGCACCGGCTACAAGAACCACAGCAAAAAAAGAAGAATGGGGATGCTGCCAGGTGATATAAAGAGCCTCTAGGAGATAATTCGTGGGCTCCTTCTGTCGCAGGACTAAGCTGGGAGTCACAGACAATCCTTGGTACTGAAAGTTTGGGTATTTGCTGAGGGAGTTGTGTTCTGATGATCTGGACAGGAGTGAGACATTTCAAGGACATAACCCCCCCCAGCAACACAGGTTATATCTGATCCAGGAGAAGGATGATGGAGATTGATATCCTCACACCCACTGGCATCCTAAAATAATCTGTTACTGCTACACTCATTACTGTTCCTCTGTCTCTTAGAAATCTCTGTAACTCTCCCACTTTTGAATAAGCACTTTTTATTTCTCTTCTGCCTTATGCAGGCAAAACTACCAGCTGAGGTGCTTGGACCTCTAGTGTGTATCTGGCTCTCCATCAAACCCTTCACGCCATCTATACAGACTGGGTCTAGGAGGCACTGCAGCAAGAAGATTTTGGGGTGCAGACATGAAAAACCTGGGAACTGGCAGGGAGCCCAGTGCAGATCCAGGTCTGGATCCCAAACACTTCAGCCTGGGGGCTGATTTAGGGGGGTCTTCCTGGGCCCTTATCAAATGCAGGAAGCTCTTGGTTCTGGTGGGCAGCAGCTTGTGGCAGTTAATGCCCAATATACACAGACAACTTGTAGGATTCAGATTGCAAGGGCATCGGGCTTGGACCACTTTCAACTGGAAGGATGACCAGTTTCAACTGGAAGGATCTCCAACAGTCATGACTCCACCCAGCAAGCCCTTGTAACAGCAGGCTTGTCCCTTCCTGCCTTTGTCCTGTCCTCCCAGCACAACCAGTGCTCCCCCACTCCCTCCCCAACACAGCTGTGTTTCTGCTGGCCATGCTCAATGCTGCCATCTCAGTCAACCCCCTTGCAGGGTTGGCTGCAACGCAAAGCCCACTTACTTTTTCCCAAGCTGGCGTGCCACATCGCAGCGCTTGAACCCTTCGAGGTTGTAGAGGCGCTTGGCCAGCCTCTTGGCAGCCTCACTATCCGCCCTGCAGCCATTCGCCAAGGTGTCTGTGCTGCCCTGGTCAAGCTGCTCCATGCTGCCCATGTCAGAGTCAGAGTCTGACAGTGCGTCTTTCAAGCTGGCATCGCTATACAGAAACAAGAAATAATTCAAGGAGCAGCAATGTGACTTGACGAAACCCACAGAAAATGCCACAGTTTGATTTCTTCTTGTTCCAACCAAAAAAATATGAAAAAACAATACATTTGTGAACTGGGCGTTGGACAAACCCTCTTTCATTTCAGGTCAAATGAAATAGTACAATTTTGTAGAAAATGACTGAAGAAAAGGTGACTTCTCCCTGAGAAATGAGGACATATCTGTTCAAAGCAAGCAGCAGCCCCAACACCTTTCTAGGCTTCCTCTCTCTCCACTGGTATGGAAAGTGATACCAAGCTCTTTCAGAGCTGTGGACATTCAGGAAATCTTGGGAGATAGATGGTATGCTTTTCAGTTCAGATTATTTGCCAAGGATGAGAAACTGCACTTGTACAAATCATGCCAATGGGACTGGCACCAGACCTGCTGTCACTGGTGGGCTGCTCCTCTCCCAGCTGCCTGCTGGTGTCGTGGCCAGCTGTTCCCACAGACAACACGCTGAGCAGCCCCACTGGCACCATGTAGGTGGAGCTGTGTCCCTTTATTTTCTTGCCCAAGGCCAGTTATGGCACCTATTCACACATTTTTGGCCACTGTGACTCACTAAAGGCCTGATAGCTAGGTAGACATATGGCTTCGCTCCAGCTCTCCCATGACCTGGCTGCTCATCACCTGGCTTCCTCATGCAAGGAACTGCCCTGCAGATGAGCTGCTGCCTCCAAGGGATGATGGTTTGGGTCTGAGCTGGTCCAGAGGACGAAGTCTCTGCTGATCTCACTGCCTGTAGAAGAACTTTGGTTACGCGTCTACAGGGGCACCCAGTCCTAAGTGAAACCTTGAGGTTTCCCTGCGCTTCAGAGCATGTTTGAGAGTGTGCCTGACTGCCTTCAACCTGCCAAGGGCTTTTGCAGATATCAGGCAGATAAGGCAGTGGTCTACCCAGAAGACCCACAGCTTTGCCTGCTGACAGGATTTGTGAGCAGCCAGATGAACAGTGGTGCCCTCCAGAGCAAATGTGAACACAAAGTGCTGAGCCTTGGCTTTTCTTGGGCTCGCAGGGCTCCTACAGGACGCTGCAGCTCACCTGCAGTTTGGGGTCCTGGGTTTGAGAACAGGGAGGACTCAGACACAGGCCCACTGGGGACTGGCTGGTTTAATGCCATGACACCTTGGTCGCCAGCTGCAGTCCTAATATACAGGTAGGAAGGTTTTTCCTGTTGGCATTTGGCAGCACATGAGAGGAAGCACAAGGGCGAAAAAAGCAGCTCCATCTCTATCATGTCCCCTGAGCCTTGGTCCTGGACTGGCACCCCATAAGACAAGGAGCCCTTGCCCAAGGAATTCCCAGCTTGTCTTACCTGATGGAGTTAATGATCTTGGTGGCATCTTCCTCTGACCCTTCCACATGGAACCCATTTGGGATACTCTTCAAGGACAATCGGCTCAGCACGTTCTCCGACCTGCTACTGGTAATTGAGTGCCTGAGAGGGCTCCCAAAATCCCCCTCCACTGGCTTTGCTGCTGCTTGCTCTTGCTTATCAGCAGCCATGTGGTGAAGGGCTTCTCTCTGCTGGGCTACCAGTTTCTGCTCCAAGAGCTCTGGGCTTTCTTTGACCCTTTGCTGGATCAATGGGGTAAGTGGGGCCTCAAAACTGACACAGCTGTCTGTCTCGTCTGTGAGAGAGAGGACGTCCAAAGAGTCCAAGCTGCTGTAGTATGTACCCTTCATAAGGTCAGACTCAACTATCTTCTCAAAGGTTGAGCTGAACCCATCCCTGATGTCTTTGAATTGAAAATGTTCCTTGTCATCCTCACTGCAGTTCAGCTTGGCATCTCCAGAAGCAAACCTGGACCAAAAGGGGAAATGTAGAAAATACTGTCAAGGTAATTGCTTGCACTGTCCCACTTGGAGCTAGGCAGCAAGAGAAGAGGCAGAAATGGATGCTGTGATTATAGGCCCTTGGGACCTTTCTGTGGTATAACCTGCTTGGTTCCCAATTTTTTTTACAAGCCTGTAGAGCTGAAAAAGGCAGAGTTTTATGATGAGCAATCCCAGGGGCCCAGCCAACCCTTAATTTGGTCATGCCCCAGTAAAAAGCCAGACCTCTGAACTGGAGATGTTTGCACCTGACACCTGCTACTGGATCCACTGCCAGAATGGATTTAATCTACAGGTTATCTCTCCCTTCAAGTGTTCCAATTATGGCTACTTCAAAAGCATGAAAATCCTTAAGATCGAGGCCATTTCATCTAAATTTGGATGTTGGCAGCAAAGGTCCTTGATCCCTTTTATAGCGGAGAAAAAACAGAAGCTCTTAGGGAGCAATTCATATGCTGTAACTTAAGCTTTTTTTCTTAGATGAGGCACCCTAGAAGTGCAAGGCACCTTACAAATAGTTTTCTCTCCACTGAGAGGGATGTAAAAGGTGATGGACACACATCCAGGCAGGGGAGGCTCCATGCTGCTTTACAGCTAGCCTGTGGGATTCAGGCACAGCATTACAGACTGTGAAATGCATGAACCTACAAGCCTAGCTTCCAAGTAAGCATGGATGACCCTCAGCAATCGACACTGGCTTTGAATGCAGGGGCGTTTCATTCCAGTGTATATCTCAATATGAACCCACACGGGGAGAATTAATCTGAGTCAAATCCAGCAACACCCACTGTGCTGGGAGCCCTGGAGAGCTCGGAGTGCTCAGGCCCTCCTGGAATAGACCAGGCTGCAAGGACCTGCCTGAAATACCCCGGGTTTCTCAGGTGAAACCTGCCTCCCCACTTCCAGCAGATGCTGGTGTCATTTGCTTTGTCAGAACCAGACATTTCATGCTGTGATACAGGTGAAAGCTAGGGGAACAGTAAGCTGCTTTTCCTCTGCCTGTGACAGAGTTAACTTTCTCCGTACCAGCACATATGGTGCTGTGGTTTGGATTTGTGACTAAAACAGTGTTGATAATGTACTGATGTTTTAACTATTGCTGAACGTGCCCACACAGCATCAAGGCTTTCTCTATTTTTCACTCCCCAGCAAGTACGCTGGGGGTACGCAAGAGGCTGGGTGGGGACACAGCTGGGACAGCTGACCGGAATTGACCAAAGGGATATTCCATGTCATATAATGTAATTTTCAGCAAAAAGAAAAAAAGGGGGGTGGGAGGGATTGGTCTTTCAAAGCAGCCATTGCTCAGAGACTGGCTGGGCATTGGTCTGCTGATGGGAGATGTTGAGTGATTGCTTTTGCATAACATTTTTTCTTTTTCCTTCACTTATTAAACTGCTTTTATCTTGACCCACAAGTCTGCTCACTTCTGCTCTTCTAATTCTCTCTCCCATCCCACAAGGGATGGTGGTAAGCAAGTGGCTGGATAGGTGCTTAGTTGCTGGTTGGAGTCAATACACTGCACCTCCTCACTACGGTTGTCTCAGTTTGGAAATCCTGTGTCAGCATCGTGGCTGTGCCTAGTGCCCCTGCTAATGAGCACAGCCTCACTTTGCAGCAGAATACGTTTCCCTGAGATGAATTCTGGGGGTGGATGAGGGATAAGCAAGTTTCCTGTGCCAGTGAACTGTACCTGTGCATGCCCAAACCCAGCTACTGTTAGCAATGTTTCCTACTGGGCATCAGTGACAGCCTACTCTCTGCCTTCCACATCAGCTGGCACAGAAGACACTGGAAATGGATGTTGGGAGGTAGTAGGTCTAGCACAGAAGCAGCAAAACACTTGTGAGCCAGACATGGCAGAGCCATGAGAGTGTCTCCTAGGAGCCTGGCCACTTCTCAATGCATTTTACAAAACAGCTTAGTCTTTTTAGGTGGGGAAGCTGAGGCACACGACTGCACTCCATGGAACTGCTCATAGCAAAAGTAAAGAGAGGTAGAGAGATATAGTCTTGTATCCCATCTCCACCAGCAGACAGCGGAGAACAGGGAAATCAAAGCGACCACTCCCTGACAGCCCCCACAGCCAGCCCCATTTCCAGCTCCCAGCTATTTGCATTCAGGAAAGGCTGTCTGGTTTCATAATGGAGACGGACCCCTGAACATCACTGCCGTGCTTGGGCCGAGGCTCACTGGAGCCCTGAAGCCAGGTCTCCTTGTACCATTACAGGGTCTAGGGTGCATACTTCCTTCTCTCAAGGCAGGAGGGATTTGCCTGTACTTCCACTGCACAGCTGAGCAAATAGCAAGGAGGGAAGGCTGCCTCTTGAGCAGAGAGCAGGTTAGTAAGGCCCTGAATTTACTGGCCCAGATATACGGATCGACTGTCATCCATTCCTGGAAACCCTAGCCCTTCAAAATGCCTCAGGCAGGGTGGAAGATGGCTGGCCATTTCAGGACACAGTGGCCCTAAGGGCTAGGGAATGCACATCTTGCCACCGATAATAACACACCCATCTGGGAACCATCATCATCATTTTTGTGGAGCAGCCAGTTCTCATGGGCAGCACAGGATAGACCATGCCCGAGCGGTGATCCTTACACAGACCGGTAGTCCTCCAACACCCTCATCAGCATGGGCAGCAAGAACTCAGCATTTACATGAACACTAATTCCAGGGAGTAAAATGGGACCCGGCATCCCTTCATATAGGGAAGTCCTCAAAGTTATCACCCTTGTTTGCTACAGCCAGTGTGTTTAAAGACCCAAGCCTACAGGATAGGACGTACTCTGCCAACAGGGATCTTCTCACCCCAAGAATCCACAACAACCAAAGACAGTCATAGCGTAAGAGGAGATAGAGTGGACAACTAACACAAAACCAGTGTAATGAGGGAACACTGCAATGACAGATACACATAGCCTGGCCATGACTTTGTGTACAGAAAAGATCTCCTGCCACAAAGCAGGACGAACTTTAAAAACTTCCCCTTGTGACAGGAAGGACTTTACAGCCTTAATTACACCCAGCAGTGGGAATTATGGACCTGCCTTGGCAGCTCATCCCATTACCAAACTTCTTGCAACATCCCTCATCCCCAGTGAACTTCCACATCCCCTCCCCTACAGAGGGTCTGTGTCTTCCCCACACCAAAGAAAAACCCTGGGTCTTTGTGGTTTCCCCAGGTCATCACACCACTCCTTGGCCTGCATCCCTTCACTCCCATCACCAGCATGTCTGTGCGGGAGCACCCATGCAGGACGGCATGCCCTGGTACATCCCCATGAGGTTTGGTGCTCAGCATGTGTTTCCAGGGATGTTGTACACTGCAGCTGTGCCTGTAGGTATTCCCGTGGGTGCTTCTGGGCATCAAGCCCTTCAAGAGCCATCAAGCCCTGCACCTCCTGGATATTACTTAGCAGGTTCCACTTTGCCATAATCCCAAGGCAGACAGCTCCCGCTCTCTCACCCCACTGAACAGAATCATTTCCATTAACTGTTCACACCACAGGGCTTTTCCAGCCCTTTACTTATTCCTTGAGCCCAAACTCATACAGCAGGCAACAAAGTGAGAAAGTCTGTGTCCCTACAAATGCCCCAGCAAAGACTGCATGGGACAGAACGCAGGGACTGGGGCAGGAGCCATGGTCCTGGATGGGTCAGTGGGCACCAGCAAGTCAGGCAAATCACATCTCTCCTTGCGTGGTCCCAGAGAAGACAGAGGACAAAGACTTTCTACAGCTTACACCAGCCTAGGAGCACCATCTGCACCTAATTCAAACAAAGCCAGGCTAAGGTGGGAGACAGTGAAAGACCTTGCTCATGTGAATAAACATGCCTCCCCACAGAGAAGTGTTGCATACTTATTACACAGCAGGGAAAGCAATCGCTTTACTTAAATAAGGAGCTGTATATTTATTTGCATTGTAATCACAAGGTTTTGTAAGCGTATTGAAGTAATACTGTATCTAATTGCCTGTGCTGCTTTTCCCAGTCATGTCTGAAATGCTGTTTTATTGCTTACGGCGAGGCATGCAGAGCAATGCACTTGGTTATTATTGCAGCTGAACCATACTGGATTCTTATGCACTGAGTTGTTTACATTTCAATTCTCACTGGTTAATTAATTGTAATAAAGTACAACCTAGTTTGCTGTGTTGGTGGAGTGGGGAGTCCTGTCGGAGAAGGACAGGATGGAAATCAGGATTTTCTTGCCTATGCACTGCAGACTTTCTGCAAAGTTTTTCTGAAACTTTATTTAATGGAATTTGAATTGCTTGATGGCTGTATGTTGCCATGGGAGAAAACATGTGGGCAAAGGCAGCAGTCCCAAACCTGCAGGTACTAAGCACATCTACAAGCCAAAGGTGGGGATTCCTCTGTTAAAAAGTTTGACCTTTTTGCATGAGTTCATGGGGCTGAAAGCAGAAAATATCATTCACTGGTGAAGCTCTCAGTTTGACTGCAGAGCTGCAACCTCCCTGAGATCAGCAAGGCTAATGCTGGGGGCTTCTGGGAAAGTGAAAGACCTCTAGGCAACATAGCCACAATGATAGGAAAATGGGGCTTTGACAAATGGTATATTGGCATGCCAATGGATGCCAAGGGATAAACTAGAAAGGAGGTAAAAGGGATTCAGTTAATGCAAACTGCAGCACAAGCACTAAAGCTTTGGCTTTATTTCCTTTACTTTTTTAACAACCACTTCCTGCATAGACGCACTAACCTACCTTTAGGGGGGCAATCATGGTTTCTTTCTCCAGCTCCACTATGGAGTTGATGACTTTGGATGACTTTTTCCCCTTTAATTCTCCATTGGTTCAGTGGGAAGAGCAAGACTCAACCCCTTCTTGTGAAGTATTTTAAGTTCCAGGGACAAAGTGCATCATATGAGAACCAGCAGGCGGATGATGACAAGTGATTTGTTCCCCAGGAATGAATAGTTGACTGCTCATCGGTAAAACATTAGGCCAGAGACAGACAAACCCCAGGTTCTCCTATATCCAGAATGGGTCATAACAGAAACAGCAACATACCGAACGGGAGTAAAGAAAGAACTGGGGAAACTCAGAGATGATGCAGGATGACAGTGACTTCCCAGTGCCTTGGTCCATCTGTCAGGTTTGTTACTCCTGATCCACACTGATCTAGGAGAGCCAGAGAGTCAGCTATGGTCAGGAAAGAACCAGCTCCATGCTGTGTTTGTCCCAGCCACGTTTCTGCCGTTTAGTCTAAAGATAGGTGGTCAAAGTATTAAGGAGCTCAAACACAGCGAGCTAACCCAATCCCTAGGCAATAAGTGGTTTCCCAGAGTTCAGCTGTGTCCCTGAAGTTTTCTAACTGCCCTTCTGCCTTTGAATATAGTGTGTGACTTGTCCCTTGAGCATTCAGCTTCCCAAAAGACTTATTTGCTATCCGAGTGAATATGTTTAGAGCATAAAATCATGAGCTGTGCATGCAGAGCCCAGTCAGGTTGCATCATCTCCAAATCCTCAGCCTGCCACTTCTCCCCATTCATGCCCTAGTACCTTAAAATAATTGCACTTTCAGTGATTGTAGCAGCATTCACTGATCACCCTTAGATTCCTCTTGAACTCACAATCCCTGCCAGGGAGCCACATACCAAGCAAATATGATTCCCTTGCACCTGAGAGACTTGCAGACATCCAAGACCTGACTGCATAGCTTACAGGGCTTGTGGGACCTACCTGCGGGTAGACTCCTCTAGCTCTCTGGACATCAGCAGCCTGCACTGGACACTCTTCCTCTTTGATACTTTCAATAGTGCATGTTGAAACAGTGCTGCTCCTTCTTGCTGGGGGCCTTGGGTAAAAAAAACCACCAGCTTTTTATAGGGGAGCCTGTTCAACACTAGAGACGCAATGAATTAGGGACGCCTGTTGTCAGCCCACATGCTGTGTGGCTTCCCAGCTCTGCTGACACTCCTGCCTACGCTCCAGACAGCGCTCTGAACAAACGGCGCAGCCTGAAGCCTGCACTGGACTAAAACTAGGAGGTGATTCACAGGCCCCTCTTGGCCACCCCGTCCCTTTCATACATTCTGCTCTTAAGAAGGCCACACTCCTCTGTGACAACCTCTGCTGCTCTTCTCCAGCCCCCTCCTGCTTGCAGCATCTCTCCTGTGCTGGGGTAGGTATGTAGGCAGGGCCGTAAAATTCACAGCAGCCATCAACCCTGGGTGGCTACAATACAGACCCTCAGATGATTTCTGGTGGCAAAGGGAAGCATCCGTACTTCTCCCACAGGAATGGCATAGGAAGCACCCCGCCTCATCCCAGTGACCAGTCATTTCCCCTCAGCCCTCAACCTGCAGAACCCCAGGGAGGTCTAGGCAGTTGCAGAGGCATGAAATCAGCTGTGGACACTACACCGGTGTGAGCGTTCCCCAGCCTGGAGGGTTATCCTGTGAAGTCAGGCTGCCAGTACAGAGGACACAGAGACTGAGGGGCATTGCACACGTGCTGGTTTGCCTCAGGCACTTGAAAATAGGATGACGCTCATATCTCAACTCACACTGCTATCCCTGTGCCACCCAAGCACTGGTAACACCTGCCACAGGTGCAGCAGGGAGCAAAGCTCAGTGCCTTGCACTCTCTTACTAATGGCATGGCCCTTTGGATACAAAGCTGTAACATGCTAGCCCAGGGACTGCTAGAGCAAGCCATGCTGCCAGGGACTTCCAGGGCGTACCAGTCTCCCAGACAAGCCTAGCTTTCTGTCATCCCCAGGCTGTTCAACTTATCCTAAATTATCTCTGGTAACTCTGCCACAAGTGCTGAGCTGAATCTCCAACTTGCATGTAGGACACCCCCAAAGTAAGCACAACCAGCACCCAGCACTCTTGAGATCCCTAAAGCTTCTCCTTCGCTTTAGTGACTCTGTGGGCAGACACTGGCTCTAATCACAGCTTTTCTGCATTTGTAACAGGGAAAAGCAATGTGAGAAGCCCAGAGAGAAAAAGAGTGAAAAGCCACAGTCAGCCATGAGAGCAGCTGCAGCTTTTTAAACTGATGAGTTACACACGGAGCAGAGTAACTCGAACCAAGGAGGCTTGAAAAACACATATAAACCAGCACTGAGCCGACGTTACAAAGGCTTCACACTCACCCAAGCTGCTCTTCTGGCTCGTCAGCACTTAGAGCTTCTGAGGATCCCAGAACACTGTGCCACCGCTCGTTGCTGAGGGCCTCGCTAGGTATCTCCTGGCTTGGGGAGCCCCTCTCCCCCAAATCCGTACTGCTTCGGCTGGGCACACCACCGTCCCGCTGCTGCAGCGGCGTCTGCTCCCGCCCCACGATCAGCTCTGCATCCACGCCGTTTGCCAGCGCCGGCCCATCCTCATGGCTGCTCTCACTGGTGGCACCCGTCCCTGGTCCCCGCTCACCCTGACTCTCGCCCGGCTCTGTCGTTGCTTCCAGATGTTCATCCCCCTGGCCCCCGCGCTCCCCCTCCACTCCTTGGGAGGGCTGAGCATCGACCCGGGGGCTGGCTCTCCCGCTGGCAGACTCCGGAGGCTGGCTGAGCTGCTCGTCCCCATCACTGCAGGCCAGCACGGCCGGCTGCGAGCCCGAGGAATGCAGCTCACAGCAATCTGCGGCAGACCATGGAAAGTGGCTGTTCTCGCTCATATTCTGCTTGTCCCAGCGCTTACGGGCTCCCTCCCCGCACTCAGCTCAGGCTCGGTACTACCTACAACGGAAAAGAATCCACGTCACAAGCGCCCGTGAGGGCTGTCAGAAAGGCATGGGCTTGTCGTTAGCAGCTCAGTAGGGCAGCAGTTTGAAGCAGAGCATAGGAAAATGCCCCCCACCCTTCTCGACCCCTCATTGTAAAAGCAAGGAAGGACCATACTGGGTTTTGCTGCTTTTGCAAAGACTAATGCTTGTTACTCAGCACAGTGAGATCTGGAGAGGAAAATCTGCCGTTGTGGTCTTGATCCATCAGGGGTCCAGGCACCCGCCTTCTCCTGCTGCTCCCATAACCTCCAGTCAGCCCCAGCCTCAAGCACAGGGGACCCATACCACACAGGCTCTTGGTGCCCCAGCTGTGGCAGGCAGCTGCCCAGGGCTGGGGACAGGAACATAGCACAGCTGCTTTTCCCAGGCTGGCTACCAGGGTGCTATTCCCAAGTATTCCCTGCTGGCCAGAAATGGGAGAAATAGGGGAAAGAGGAGATAGGTGTGATTTTTTTTTTTTTTTAACACTTCTAAGCAGCTGGGATGTGCCAACCTGTGTGATTTTCCCTGCTGACTTTGCGTTTATGCAGAGCTTCTTGCCTGCCAGAGTAACACTCCTCTTTTCCCAACACACAAGTACTGCTGAAGGGTGTCATAAGTTGCCAGCTAAGACTCTGGCAAAAGTGTCCTTACTGAATATACCCTGGGGTGTTTTCTCTGTAGGGCAAGGGAAGGACTCTGTATTGCACCAAATGAGACAAGTAGCTTTTTGATAAAAAGGCACCTTATTGGTGAACATGCGAAGTTTGCAAGTCTTACAAGCACCATCCTTAGCCATGGGCTGTAGCCCCACAGTGCCGTGCAAGCTTTTCTCTGTTGTAACACCTGGAGCTGTAACCAAGTGCCACCAAAAATTATCTCTTCTGGAAGCAGAAGTTTCTGTATGGCATTCAGGCTGAGCCATGATAACAGCTGATTTTGTTTTAAAACAATATCTGTCTTCACCTGGACAGGAAGCATGGCTAATTAATTACAGCTGGTAGATGGGACCCCTGGGTTTTCCCCCTAATTCTGTTCCTAACTTGCATCTCAAGCAGATCATTTAAACTCCCTGCCTCAGCTTCCCTCTCTGTAAACCAGGGGTTATACATCACTTCTGAGAAGCCACGAGGTTGCCCAGAGGTCAGCAATGGGCTCTGGGTGCTCTGACTTGCTGAGCTGCAGCTCTCATGAGCAGTAAAATCACTAACTGCTTGGCTAGTACAGGGTTCTACTAGCTCTTGGTAACAAGAGGTGCTGGACTGCAGCTGCCTCTGCTTTTACAACCCTTCACCCTGTGGAGATGTCAGCAGCCTCCTCCCTGCTGCTGATTGCTCTGCATCTGGGCAAGGAGCAAGGGAGAGGTGGGATTCTACCCCAAACACCCCTCTATGGCCTGGGTATGGGCAGATCCACAGGGGTACATGCTGAGCTGCTGGATGAGCAGGACAGACCCTGAGGGGAACCCCAATCCCCAGCTGAGTTTGCTCCAGTCCCACAGCCCAGGCAATCCTGGAGCCAGGATCTGGCCCGCTCTCCATGTTCTGCTCCCCACAGCTGGGAGATACGGTGGGCTGGGGAGTTCAGAGCCCTGCATGGGATGGTTTTGGGGAGAAACACTCCTTGAGGGCTGCACATGCCACAGTCATGAGATGGGGCAGGTCCCTCCTCGAGGCAATGCTGGCAGTTTTACCTCTTGTCCACGTGCATCCGTGTGCATCCCCCGCTGTCACAGAGTGTGCAGCATCGCCGCACCTATTGTACTAGGCACAGCCAGGCGTATCCGATCCCTGCACGATCCCTGCCTGTAACAAGGGATCAGAGAAAGTGAGACCCAGGCCAGAGAGGACAACCCCACTGATCTCCTGCTACCCTGCCACTGCTCCATATCAGACTGTTTCCCAGACCCACCCCATGGCCTGTTCTTTGCAGAGCACTGCAAATAGTCTTCCCTCTGCACAGTCTGGTCCTCCCTGGTTTTCAACCATAGCAGTCCATCAGCCAAGGGTAGAAGTAATCCTTAGAAAGGGCTTCTGACTTCTTTCTTTATCAAGTCCCCCCTGACCAATTAAAGCAGAGCAAAGGGACTGTGTGATTGCAGGTTTCAGAAGAAACTTGATGATGAGCCCACTGAATGTCCAGTTTCACCCACCAGATCCACAGACGGAGACACCTGTGTTACAGATTAATCCCCCCCCCCCCCCCCAACAGTCCTTCCCAGGCCCACCAACAAACCAAGAGCCAGGTTAGAGGTCTTTGAGCCAATTGTAAGCAAATCTGAACTATCAAAATCATTGATGTAATGACATTTCCCTTGCAGAGTGTATTGTACAATGCAGACTGGCAGAGACAGGGACGCCTCTCCACGAGGCAACCCCGGGCTGGAGGAGCATGTCTGGTCACCACAGATGGTGTCATCTACAGACAACTGCCTGAGCTAGCAGGCCAGGCTTGCTATAGAGTTGATGGAGACAGACAGACAGGGCACCATTGCCTATGTGCTGTTAGAGTCTACCTCAAGCTGGGTAGATCAGGCCCTAGGTGTGCCAGCTGCTTTCCAATGGCTGGAGAGAGCCCATGGAGGAGCTTGGCAGCAGATATCTGTGTCAAGACTCTGTGGAAGGATCTGCTTACACCCTCTCTTGGGCTTGCCCTTGTGGGCCTTTGGCCTCTCTCTCAGCCAGCCCGCCTCTCCCTGACAAGAGAAAGGCCAGCCTAGACTTCCTGGGACACGGGTACATCAGCCTCCTGTGGCCCAGAATCCCACCCGCAGGAGCTGACCCTCCCAAGGGAGGTGTTTTGGGTTTGTGTGGCGGGGTTTTGGTAGCAGGGGAGGGGCCGCAGGGCCGGCTCCTGGGAGAAGCTGCTCGAAGCTGCCCCGGCTCGGAGCCGGACCCGCCTCTGGCCCAGGCCGAGCCCCTCAGCGACGGCGGGAGCGCCTCTGGGAGAAGAGATTTCAGAAGGGGAACGAACGCCCCGTGAGGGAGTCGGGGGAGCGGGATGTGAGAGGAACCCCTCTGCGGATCCCGAGGTCAGGGAAGGAGGAGGGGATGCCCCCGCAGCCCGCGGGGAGGCGGCAGGCTGTCCCCCCCAGCCCGTGGAGGGGAGCGGGGGAGCGGATGTCCCCCAAAATGGCGGCGGCTCCCACGCTGGAGCAGTCTGTGACGGAAGGACTGCACCCTGCCTGTGGAAGGGACCCGCGCTGGAGGAGTCTGTGAGGAACTGCAGCCCGCGGGAAGGACCCACGCTGGAGAAGTTGGGGAAGGGCTGTCTCCCGCGGGAGGGACGGACCCCACGGCAGAGCAGGGGCCGAGCGCGGAGTCCTCCTCCCCCTGAGGAGGAAGGAGCGGCAGAGACAAGGGGTGAGGAGCCGACCCCAGCCCCCGTCCCCTGTTCCCCAGGGAGAGAGAACAGGGAGTGGGGTGAGGCGGGAGGGCGGGAGGGCTGGGGGGGAAGCTGTTCTCAGGTTGGGTTTTACTTGTCAGTATCCTTGGTTTGATTTGATTGATAGTCAATTAAATTGATTTTGTTTCTTCCCCAAGCTGAGCCTGTCTTTTGCCCGTGACTGTAAGTGGGGAGTGATCCCTCCCTGTCCTTGTCTCGACCCGTGAGCCTGCTTTATATTTTCTCCTCATCCCACCAGGGGCGAGGGGAGTGAGCAAGCGGCTGCATGGTGTTTTGTTACTGGTTGGGCTGAAACCATGACAGGAGGTCAAAACAAGCCTCTGGGACAGTCCTCAGGTTCACACATGTGGGCCAAGCCTCCTCTAGCTTATTCTTCTGCCATCCCAAATGAAGAGGAAAGACTTGCAAATCTCCATCCTACCAAATCCAGGACAGAAAATCAGTCCCAGGCACTTGGTCTTCCCATGCACCACCAGCAGGGCCAAACCAATGCAGCATCTTCAAGGAGTTTACCTGCAAAACTACCAGGACTCTCTGAGCATGACCACACTGTAATCTCAAGTAATTACTGAAAACCTAACATGGGACAAATTTTGACTTTCCCATAGTGAAGGCATAATACAGACATGCAACACAGAGCCAATGCTCAAATCTTTGGAGGAACCTTTCCAGCAAAGCTTTGCTGGCCTTTTCTTAACATAAGATGAATAATGTGGCTTTTTCGAGTCCAATTTTAAAACCAGCCAAAGACCGTGGGCTGAAATTCCCCACCTCCCTGCCATCCATCCAAAAACTCCAGTAGGAACCAGACACCCCACCCAAGCCAGTCCAATAGCTAAAGCTTGGCACAGCTATATGCAACCAGAAAACAGGAAGCTAAATGCGGTTAGGAGATGGGCCTGTGTAAGAAATGTTGGCAAACCTTAGTAAGTGTGATGTCCCATCCATCCCTCCTAACTTCAACCAACTTATTAATATAAAAAAAATTAATATTTTTGTTATTACGTATAAACTACCGCATTATGCTCTGTTTTACCCTCTGTGAAGTCTAACTGGGACATTTATGGTCTGGAAGAAGGGCTGAGGAGTCAATAGTTAAACCCTTAGGCATGCTTTTCCTTGGCCTGGGTTCCTTCTGGAGAAGAGGCCCTGGGGAAGCCCTGGGAGGATACATGCACAGACTATTGCTGAGCCAGGAAGACCATCAGCTCCCAGCTTCCAGCGTACCTGTCTGAGCAGAGCCATGAGGAGACATCCAGGCCTCTCGCAGTCTCCTGACCCCTTTGAGACTTGTATGTCTCGTGTTGGATCCATACTCCATCGCACACATGGATGGAGGCTGTCATGTGCACCTGAAGTCTGCAGGCAAGCTGAGTGTTTATCATCCCATGACAAATCACCCAAAAAGTCACTAGCTACTTGATTTATGCTTGTGGTGACAGTCACTTGAAGCATACCCAGGTTACGTGTGGCTGAGGCTTCCCAGAAGCTCCAGAGGAACTGGGAGGTTGGGTTGTAATGTGCCACAGCTCCATTCCCCGCTGCTCACGGTGATGCCTTGTACTGAAGTCACGCAACTGACTCCTGCCACAGTCAACCATGCAGCCCAGCCTGCTTGTCCCACATTAGCTGCACAGGGTCTCTCCCACTCTACAACCCAATGAGACATCCATATGTGGTAGGGCTCATCTGTCAACTGCTGCATTCTCCAGCTGTGTCGGGTAGGTACATCAGCAAAGGGAAGAGGAGGCAGGCTGTGATGCCACAACTTGGACTCAAAGGAAGACAGTCAAGGGTGGAGTAGCTGGTTGCAACTGTCCACATCTGCCTCCAGCAAATAGCTGGAAGGTTACCAATGCTGGACAGAATCCGAAGACAGACTGAACACCCTTCTGTTAGTTCTGAGAAAGCACCAAAGTGCAGTTCAGCCTCTGGCTCAAAGCAGCCACAGCTTCAACCAGGCCGTTGGGATAAGTCACACTGCAGCACTGGGGGAAGCGGGGGCGGAGCTGGAGCTGGTATTCAGAGGTCCCCCTCTGGGACTCCTTTCCATTTCCCCAAAGCAGTACAGCCTTGCAGACAGGAGGCTGAGTTGGACTGCAGGTTGATATTCCCCTCCCCATGTCCCTGCTTGTTTCTTTTTGTTTCTGCTTTGCAAAGCATTCTCCAGCACAGGTAAGGGCTGGAAGGTGATATCTGGGTTCCCACCAGCAGATTTTCATACAACCATAAGTCTTGCCCTTTCTGCTGGCTCAGGCATCCTCTCAAGTGACTGCTGCTTCCCTAGGTCCTGTGGGTATGGTGGGCATCCCTTATATGTCTACTGCTCCCAGCCTCCTGCAAATGTAACATGGGTTAGCATACAAAAGAAGGGTGTGGCAAGAAAAGGGAATGACCTGGCATATGTCCCAGCCAGGACTGTTCACACTGATGACTACTGTGGCTCTGCTGAGTTGTAGACAATTGTTAAGCTGCAGTTCCATGATTTGGACCAGCCTATCTCTGTAAGGCCCACATAAGCAGAAGAACATGATGCATGCTGGAAGGAGGCTATTACTGCTGCAGGAAAGGGTAAGGGAAGCCAAGGCATCCATGATCCAGTGCTAACCATAGCTTTTCCATCTCCTCCTTAGTGCTTGGGCTTGGTGCTTCCACCGCAAGATGTGAGAGAGGCAGAAGGTACCGAGGATCCCATCCCCTGTGGCCCTCTGATGCTGCCCTTTCTTGCAGGCCAGATCCAAGCAAGCCAACTGCTCTTAGCTTCATTTATCAGAATCCTGGCAACACCAGCCCACCACTGTCATGTGCCCAGTGCCACAGGATAGCAATGCAGGACAGCCACCAACTCCCTACTCCAGCCCCACTCTGGCCCTGGGGCCCTGAATGGCCCCTGGACCATGAAGAGACAGAGCAGGGCTCATTAGGGGAGGAAGGAGAGCAGAAATGTCCCATCACTTACTTTGGGATGATGGCTGGATCCGCAGTGGGGCCAGCAAAGCTGGGCTGGCATCCACTGCAGGAAAGCACCAGTCCCGAAGAGGCTGGGCAGAGATGCAGCAAAGTTTGCTCTGATTGTGTGAGGGGTTGGAAACCACACAGCAACTCTTTCAGGGACTGGCTCTGGAAATCTCCCAGCTTTTGTTAAAGCTGAATGGCTGGTGGGAAATGATTTATTTTTAATTTTCTTCCCTGCGTTAGGAACTGGAAAGGCTCCCACTTCAGTTTTGTGTAACCGCTTGGCTGCTGCAACACAGGAAAGCTTGGAGAAGAATCTTGCTGCTTAGTCGAGCACGAGCTTTTCCTCAAACTCATGCCGAGCTGGGCTGCTTCGTGCTGCAGCCTTGCTTTGCCTTGCTGCTCCACATCCCATTCTGTGGGCTTGGTGGAGATGGGGCAGCAGCTCCTTCATGAGGCCTCTGTTCTCACCCTGGCACTGCAAGGATGTCAGGGGGTGAGCAGGAGGCACAGGGATGACACGGAGGAGAAAGGTGCATTCTGATGTGGCTCCCATGGTGCTGGAGGTGAAGGAGAAAGTGAGCAGATCCTGTGCTCATCTGACAACCTCAGAGTCAAGATCAGAAAGCGGGGGGTCAAGGGGGAGGATGCCAGGAAGGGAAAGGGGTGGCAAGGTAGGCTGCCCTGCTCTGGGATATGCTGGGGTGCAAATCCCAGGGGAAGGAGGGTGCTGGGACCTTGCACCTGCTTGTGTGCACCCTGTAAGTTCAGAAGATGCAGGGCAGAGCAGGACTGACCCTTCTGGATCTTTCAGCAAAATTGTAGAAGAAGGCATCAGCCAGAACATCACTGTGCTCAGCCAGATCTAAGGTGGTGGCAGTGCCAGGAAGGGGTGTTGTAGCCCTTGCCCAGGTCCTGGTGCTAAAAGGGACAAACCAGTTCTTGTGAGTGGGCTCAAAGCAGGCTGGGGGACACAGCAGCACCTTGGCCCACATTTTCTCCTGGTGAATTGAGGCGAAGGCTGTTATGAAGGGAGAGAAGATGTCTGTGCTGCCACTCAGCAGCCCTTTGGCCTCGTGAACCCACGCTGAAACCTGGAGGCACATGTAATCCCATGTCCAGCTTCAGTTTGTATATTTCTTTCTTGTACTTGGAGGTCCAATACCAGACATGGAGTCCAGCTGTGGTCTCACAAGCCCTGGACAGAGGGGAAGACTCTCTTGCCTGAAGCTGCTGGCTGTGCCCTTGCTAACACAGCCCTGTATGCACTTGACCTTCATTGCACGCTGCTGACATGGTGAATTTCAGCAGAGCAGCTACTGCAGCAGTCAGTCCTCAGCCCATACCGATGCCTGGGGTTACGCCAGCCCAGGCTCAGTTCTGCCTCATGGTCCTGCAGGCAGAGGCTGGGGGACAGCTTCTTCAGCCTGAGAAAACCTCGCAGGATGGGATTTGCTCAGTGTAATGTGAATACAGCATACCCAACTAGAAGCATCTCAGGATCTCCATCGTCTGAGCAACCCCCAGTCCCACACACTCAGCCAGCCAGGTCAGGAACCCTTATTCCTGCTCCTTCTAAGTTATTTTCATCCTCAGGGCAGGATGTACCACCCTCACACCTCATTTGCTGACCACCATGAAATGCAGACCTCTGCGGCACTCTCTGTGCCCCAGGACCCCGTTCCAGGCCATTGCAAAGCAGCTACAGATTTCTCAAGATGTTGGTTTCTGAAAGACACCTTCCATCTTCTTTTTGCAAGAGTGAAAAGCAATTTCAGGTGGCAGCTTTTGTGGCGGGAAGAGTTCTTCAGCAGAATTCAGAAAGATGTGACAGGCAGATGTTTCCTGCTTGGCCCTTTTCCATGACACAAACTGCCACGCAGACACGCAGACACCACTGACTCATGCAGCTACAGCTGGGCCTCATCCCTGTCTGCCTTACAGCCAGCCTGCTACGATTGCCTTCTGCTTTTCTTAGAGAGGGAAACACTAATGAGCCGAATCTGTGTTTCTGGGCATCCGTCTTGGGTTTTATAAGAGCTTAAAAATTCCCTTGGTCACTTGTTGGAGTGAGCCCTTGAACTCCTTGGGCTAAAATGCCTATAGTAACATCCTCTGCTGTGACAAACCACATACTCTGAGTTCCCACCCCCTTTGAGCAGGAACGAAATGCACTGTATGGCTATTTGATCTACACGCTGTTGATCTCATCCATAATGTGGCTGGTGAACAGGAACAGATATGCTATTATGACCCAACTCACCAATGAATTTACAAAATGCAGGTGCAACACATTACCCTGGGCGGAGGGTGTGTGCATGGGCACAACGATGTTTCTTTGAGGACGCAAACCTACAGAGAGATGGAGAGATCATAGCCATGGTTCTTCCTTTTGAAGTATGTCTCCTCCCTCTTATGTCTCTGCTTTAACCTCTGCCCTTTCAAGACAGATGAAAATAAAAACCTTTTACCATTCTTGTTGTGAAAATCCTCATTTATTTCTCCCATAGGCTGGAGATTTCTTTTTACGTGATTTGAAGACATCAGTCATATCACCTCTCAGCCTCTCCTCTCCAGATTGTAGTCCCTGCCACCTTAGCCTGTTCTCATAAGACAGCTTCTCCACCCCTTTGAGCATTTTGACTACCTTTCTTTGGATTTTTTCTAACTCTGTTACTTCTATTACAGTCTGGAGATGGGCAAAGCAGCACTGCATAGTGAACTCAAGATGTGGGCACACCAAAGATTTATACAGCACCGAACTGTTCTGTACAGCACCCTCTGTGCAGCACAAGAGTCCCTCCCAGATGACACTGAGTTCTAACTCACCTGTAACATCTCTGCTGAAGAGTAGGGTCTCAGGAGCAGGGCTGGGCTAGGGTCTCAGGCAGACACTGACTATTTCAAAGGTGCTACTCCAAGGCAGGATAAAGAGGAAAGTGGGCAGAGCTCGAGGGACGCAGTACTTTCCCACTCTCTTTTCTCCCCTTACTGTTCCTCTGACCATGCTACCTTTTACACTACTCTCTGAAGCCCTTCCCTGTGCTCCCAGTACCTGCTGGACCCACCAGAAAAGGTCCTCCAACATGCAGTGGAGAGCATCTGTGACTACATTACCCATCGTGTGTAATAACTAACAGCTGATGTGTGCAACTGCTCATAGCCCACACCATGTCCTGGTTCAGGTGGGGCTGTGTCCCCTTCCAGTGTACATGGGTGCATGGAGATGCCCTTCCCTCTGAAGATCTGGATAGGATCCATTGGCTTGTGGTAGTCTAAGAAGGATTCTGGCAGTTTCGGTTACAGTCTTGGCTTGACTTGAGAAACCCATCCCATCCTTCAGTTCCCTGCTTTGCAACAGCCTTTCTGAGACAAGGCAAATCATTCAACCTTGTAGCTCTCTTGCTCCTGGAAACCGGGTAGAAGAGCAAAGCTCTGTACCCTGGGAGGGGAGGGCTGGAAGGAGTGAGATATGCACTCCAAATGGGGAGGAACTGGACACCCACCATGGGGGTCAGGTCTGTGTACTCTCTGCTCCAACTCACATCCCCAAGCCTTGCTGTCTGGGAGGGACTTGGTGTGGACAAGGGTCAGTGCAGTGCTGTGGAAGCCCCAGACCAGGCTTCAAGGAGCCCCCTGTGCGAGTCACCAGGGCCAGCATGCTTGTGCTAGAGCCAGGATGCCAGTTGTCCTGCCTGGGTGCCACTGCATGCCAGCACTCACCTGGGCTGAAAGAAAACGTGGCTCAACAAGGAAATATGAGCACTCACTGATGCTAGTGTTATGCTTTACAGAGCCCCTGGGGTACTGATGCTCATTGCTCATGGCCAATATACTGTCCCAGTGGTTTCCATCCATCACTGACAGTTTAAACTGCAGGTCCTATATCCTTCACTTCCAATGTAGAAAAGAGGCCATGGATAAAACATCCCACAGACTAAAATAAACCAGCTACATGCTAAAAAAAGAGCCTTTGGGTAATCAGAAATCACTGTGCATGGAACATACTTTTTCTTGATGCTAAATCTTACAGCTCCTTATTTTGAATTTTTATTAGAGTCCCCAGAGCTATTAGAACACACTCAGATTCAAACAACTCCTGCAAAACTTCATCTTGGGGAAACAACGGCAGTTTTTTGCTTACAGAAAAAATAAACCTGAGTCTTAAAATCCTTAACAGCTTTCCTGCTTGCACTCTTTTGCAGTTACTCAAAGGGGGAAAAGAAAAGAATATACTTAGTATTTTTCACATGTTCCTTTCTTTGAACTGACACCTTGGCTACACAGCACTTTGTGCACTGAGTCTTCCTCTAGCCCTGTGCATGCATCATGCAAACCTGACTGTACTTTTCACAGGGAAAACAGAGTCACAGTCTCAAGCCTGTGGGGGTGAAAGCCTGCACTGCACCATCACTTTACATCTTATTGAGGTCGTAGGAGTTGCTTAAGCTTCCACAAAAAAAAAAATGGGCCAAAACATAGGGATGGTGAACTTGTGCGTTCCCCAGGAGAAGCGTAAGCTTGAGACGTAAGGTCCAGGAAGCTGATGAACATGGACCTGAACATCCCTGTATTCTAGACAGCATGTTGCATCTGTAATCTTCCTGGAATAGGCTCCTTTAAAACCACATCCAGGGCTTCCAGGTTTGACTATGGGAGGAGAAAGGTTCTATCAGTGACAGAGCTGGCAGCAGGGTCTGTCTGACCCTTCTTCCCCACTCCTGCAGAAGCAAGCCTTGACCCCCTTGGAGAGCTTGCAGGGTTCCCTGCAGGCTCCACCTGCAGAAAACTGCTGCGATTCACAGGAATCCTCCTGTGGCTCAGAGAGAAGCAGGAGCTTCCTGAGAGGGAACAGCAAAGGAGGGGAAATTTTTACTGCATCCTAGGCGAAGGACAAGAAGGGCAGCTCCCATGGGGCTGTTGTTCCTGCCTCCCCAAGATGATGCTCCCCACTAAGTGGATCTGGCCAAGGTGGTTGTTTGCTGCAGGAGATCAAGGCCAAGAACCTGTGGCACAGATATAAAGCCTGAAGCTGTAAAGGCAGGTCACAGGGACACCAAAAGAATCCCATGTGTGCAAGGATCCCTACCACGCCTTCCCTGGCATGGGAGCAAAGGCAGGGGAAAGGGGGCAGAGGCTTTCTGTGTGCTGGCACCCCATCTTCAGGCAGCTCCTGCAGCTCAGAAAAGAGTTTGAGAGCAGGTTGCCTGTCAGGGCAGCAGGTGGGTCCCAGTGGCTCAAACCCTGTGTTAGTGCAGAACAAACAGCTTATAATCAGTCCATGTTGTTCAAGTTAGGAGTTTTCAAAGGGTAATTCCAGACAAACCTTATCCCTCTTTGGCTGTGAACAGCAGGGTTTCTTAGCTCAGCTCAGAGCTGGCTCCATCCTTACCTCTGCCTATTTGCTCTGGTGCTCACCTTCTCTTGAGGGGGAGCTTTATAGTTCAGGTGGCTGTAAACTGGGCTTCTGTCCTGGTTGTCCACAGGTTTTATTGTAAAAACAGGCTGTTTATGGGGCCTTTCCACTCTGTTCTGTGCAACATTATAATTGAATTCATTAAACCCCATCTTTCCCTGCAGCTAGGGTTACCTTCCATAAAAGTCCACAAGAGCTGTAACTGCTTTTCCTAAGGATCCTCCTTCGAGGAAGAGAACAGCAAGCATTGGGGATGTCATTATATACATCTACAGACATCTCAAAAGGTCTGCCTTTCCATCCTGGATCATCTCCAGAGGAAAAGGAATGACCTTCAGTCTCTTCTTAAAGGGTAACTAGGCCCCCTTGGCAGAGACAAACAGTCCTTGTTTCATCCAGCAGAGACTCAGCCCTGGCCTCTAAAGGGCTATCCCTGCTCTATCAATCAGGCATGCTTTCCTCTTGTCAACACTGCTCTGCACTCTCCAGGCCACAGCAGCATGGCACATTGGTCCCCATGTCCTTGAGACTCCCATGTAGACAAACAACTGGTTCAAGACTCTTGGATGCTACTGAGTGTCACCATGTCAACCTGGCCAACTTGCGTTTCCAGCTGGCCTCCAAGCCAAAAGCATTGGTACCAACGCATCCATGACTAGGTAGGACATATCTTGACTTCTGAAGATGTTCAGGCCCAGAAGGCACCGAGTCTAGAAAAGACTGTTGGAGAAGGCCAGAAGATTGTCCAGATAGGACTAAGCCCTCCAAATGACTTCAGCAAGCAAAGCCTAAAATGCCATCAACTAGTCTCCACTTTGGACCTAAGGTGAGACAACCAAGCCCATCTGTGAGGGAAACAGTTGGGTAACTTTCACACCAGTGGTGATTTTCTATTTTCATCCCTGTGAAGGAAAGGAAGAACAGCTCCCTCACCCAAATCAGACTGAGATGCACTTATTTGGCTTGAGAACACAGACTTGGCCAAGATTTACTGACAGCCAACAGGGCTGAAAATTCACTGCCTAACATTACAGAGCGTCAGAGCATGAAATGTGGCATTTCCACTGAGGTCAGCAGCTCCGCTTAGGCATAAAGATGTTTGCCCAGAGGTCCTGCAAGGAGCAGCCTGAGAAAATAAGATCTAATATGAAGGGACTTTAATACGTTGTCAGGACCAAATCAAGACATTTGGGAGACAAACTGGAAAAAGTTACGGGGGATCAGACAAGACAATGCTCTAGGAAAATCATCTCCTCTCAGACTAGGACATGAACATCAGCCCTTTACCTAGCGAATACTCCACCTATAAGCTCACTAGTTCTGCAGCAGGCCATTTTTTCTTTGGTTTAGCCCAAAAATTCCACCTTCCCTTTCAAAACTGTGGGAAACATTCCTACAAAGGAAGTGTGGGTTAAGTAAATCCTACTCTTCCAAAGGCAAACACACAATCACTGAACTTCTGTCTATTGGCTGTAGAGCACCAAGGAGGCACTGACAGTTCATCATTCTTCCATGTTGGAGGAGTCATACTCCTCCATACTGCTCACACTGTTTGCTGGCAAAGGTGTATGTTCTGCAGGTAGCACGACCACCCTCCCTCTTTTCTCCTGGGGCCCACCTGCATTTTCAGTTGGTCCATCACACCTATGTGGTAATGTGCTGCCTGTCTAGCTCAGTGTCCCAGACTGCAGTCTGCAGGGTGCTGAGAGTCAATAAAATGACTGAAAAGATAATTGCATATTTAGTTCCAGAACTTAGAGACTGTGATGGAGCCACTAAAAGAAAAGCAGGATTTCACTGATCTGTTAGGATGTGGTTAAGTTATCATTATCTTTAACATGGCAACAGGAGATGTTAGTCAGAATTTGACTATACCAGAACTTGCCTGAACACATGGGAAAGCACTTTGAGTGGGACTCATCTCACCCAAATGTAGACATCTCCAGCTGAGCCCAGCCCCCAGGCCCTCTTCAGAGTCAGCAGAAAGACTGCATCTGATCTGTATTGGAAGTCTGTGTTACAGAAAAATGCACTCTGGTGTTCACTGGCTAGAGCTCCATAGCCTGGGACAGCAATCCCAGCTGCTGATGTTTATGTTGCAGACACCTACTTTTAGAAAACGAGCTTCCTGCCCAGCACTGCTGACCATGTTTAGGCTGCAAACACTTCCTCTGTATGCAGCTCTCCACAGACAGGCTTCTGCTTTCACAGTGCAACTAATGAGTAAGGAACACACCTTCCTGAAACCTGCAAGTCTTCTTTTTTCTTCCCACAGACTGTTCAAAGCAGATCCAGCTTGCATTGCTGTGTTTTCATTTTGAGAAAACAGGTGCTTCAGAAAGAATCGGTGAGATTTTCTAAGTTTCTCCGTTTTGGAACAGCTGCTGTCGTGAGGACCCTGGGAGTGACAGCCCCCAGGAACATCACTTTCCGACACAACCAGAACTGGCTCCCCTAATCATGGATGTCTTTGAGCAGCATGAAATGTTGAAGCTGACTTGTTTTGAAAACTGAGCAAGTTGTCCAGAAAGTACTACTGAAAACCAAATGGAGCCATTTTGCAGCTCTTGTGCAGAGGCTTGATCTGCCCTTAATGGATGTGCTGGATAACCATGCCAATAGGACTGTGATTTTCCTGATGAAGGAGTACAGCTCTAACAGGCACCTACACTGATGTAAAAGTGTTTTATAGAGGAGACAGGGTTGTTTCTTCTCCTCAAGGGAATTATAAGAAGAGCAAAAAGCATCATCAGGGTGATGTAATTGCATCAGGACAGTGCACTGTTTTAACTATACCAGCTCTGGGACCCAGAGGCTCTCCCAATCTCCCAATGCGCAAGATGTGCTGCACTAGATCTTGTGATCAGGCCACAGGATAGTTCCCACACCAGACTCCAGTAGGTTGTTTTGTCTCTTAGTGGGCTTTTTTAAAGTACAGAGTTCTCAGGGCTTTTCTCCTGCTCCTTAGACATCATTACATCTAGGCATCAGACAACGATTTTGGGAACTGATGAATTACATCCTGGACTGAGTCTTCACTGATGCACAGATTGGCCAGAGAGGCCTGCCAGAAATAAGTGCATTGTAAAGATGAAATAAAGGTTCAGGAGATGAATGCCGTTCAGCTTGGTTCATCAGATGACCCAATGACATAGTGGCACAAGAGGAGTGGCAGTTAGGCTTGCTGTAGGAGCATGCAGTCTGAGAAAACTGTGCAAACTGCACATCCTATGTCTGAGACTAGGAATCTCTGATTTTTATAGCATGAAAAATTAAAGGAACCGTGTCACCAAGGTGCACTCCTTACAGTTTGCTGTTATCTGGAGAGCAGTGGATTCCCTACCATTCTGTTTGTGCTTACAAAAACCATCTAGGTCATTAAAGCACAGGTTTCTGCTAGAGGATCATTCCCTACATCTGCCAGGAGCTGCTATAATTTTGTGGCCACCTTCCTTCTCTTTTGATCTGATGGCAGTAATAGTAACACATCTGCATTTTAGCTGTTGCTATCATGCTGTGATTTTGCTGTGATACTGCACATCCAAGTCTCCTGCGTTTCACCGGGGGTTGTTACCCTGCTCCTGGTCCCCAGCCAGGTCTGGTCCAACACTCCCAGCAGGCAATGCAGAGTCACCTCCTCTTGATGTTATCACAATTCTCACACCAGGTGCACATGGGAAATCCAAGCTTTCTGAAGCCACATCTGAATACCCCTTCTTGCATGCAAAAATGAAAAGACTGTGGAGGAAGCCTGGAGAATACCAGAGCTCAAAGTGGCAAAAGGAGGCAGCTCCCAAAGTTTGGGATAAAAATCTCTTGCTCTTTTAAGACAGTCTTATGATTTGGGGGTGAGAGATAAGGCCTATCCTAGTGTCCCATGCCTCACACTGTGAGGTGCTGTGCCAGAGGCAGGTCCTAGTTGTACATGCATCTAACACCCTTGCACAGTACTCAGGTGCTGTGCACAGCGTGAACACTGGAAAGCACTGCGGTGGGCACGGATGCTGCTCGGGGGACTGGCAGCTGCCTGTGAGGAGCAGCCAACAGAAAGGACTACCCAACAGAGGAGAGGAGGAGGGGTGCAAATGGAAAGGTCATGTTTTATTATAAAGCACATTTGTAAATAGTTTATAAAGGGTTAACAAATTATTAGCAGAGGTTTTCAGCGCCTTGCAGACAGGTGCTTCTGAGCACCTCAGAAATACTGCCGGTAACACTGGACAAGCTGAGTATTAAGAACGCTCATTACCTGCCTTAATCCTTTCAAAATAACTTCTAATTATCTGGAGCCTAAAACCAAGGGCTGGACTGACAGGTAGGTGGGATGTTTTTTTATTTTGAAAGACAGTTGCAAGCTCTCCTCTCCTTCACTGCTGGGCTTAAGATGTCCCAGATGAGAGTGGCTGTGTGGCCCAGCTCCTGCCAGGCTCCTTGGCTGGGGGGCACAGGGAGGCTAACAAGCCTGCAGGTTTAATGATGAGTAGGGGCAGCAGGTTTGGGAGAGAGAAGGCTTCATTTCTCAGAGTGGGAAGGTGCAGAGTTGCAGGTCACCATGACATGGGGCTGCAGAAAGAATCTCTTGGTAGTAACAGCTCTTCTGCAGGTGACCGGAGCCCCACCACCCCCAGCTCCCCCAGCACACACCTCAGGAGGGGCTCACAGCTGTGCCAAGCAGGCAGGGCTGGAGAGCAAAGGACACCACAGACAAGCAGAGTCAAGCCTTCAGGCTTGGGACCCTCAGCCCAGCCCAGCTCAGCTCAGCTCAGCTCAGCCCAGTGCAGCCCAGCACTCCAAAGTCCAGGCAGGGGGATGACTGGGGGTCTCTCAGCCCAGCAGCCCCCACACCCCATCATGGTTCAGGGAATCAGGCCAGACGTGGGCCAGGGACACGCTGTTTCTACTGCCATGTCTGTGACCGGCTCGCTGCCTGGTGGTGGCTGCCCATGGTGAAGACAGCCAGCAGAGTTGGGCAGGGCTCAAGGCAGCGCGGAGCCAGCCAGGCTGTCCCTTTGCATGGCCACCCAGCAAAGGCCACCATCAGGCCACAATGAGGCCATGGGCCAGCAGTCCCACCGTCCTCTAGGAAGGAGGCATCAAAGGAAACTGCCTCAGCTGCTGCAGCAAATTAATTCTCTCTCCTTCTGGGAGGAAAAACAACCCTGTGATTATCTACTGCCTCAGTTTCTACAACTATGCAATGGAGAAAGCTGCCTCTTGGGACCTGGGGAAGAAAGAGAACTTCAATGGCGAGAGAATACCAAGAAACCTGGATAAACAGCCTTGAAAAGGCACAGGATGCCCTTTCCTCGAAAGGCAGGTTAACATTCCCAGCTGCAGGCAACCAGTTCCTGCTTCGGCAAGCTCAAGACTCTGGTGAGGGGTGGCTCGAATAGCTGCCCTTGCCTGGTGTTGCTAACTTATGAGATAAAACCTAAATACTCATTAAAGCAGGTCTTGGCAGAAACCCCATCCTCAATTACAAAAATAATTTCTTTTTTTTATGAGTCTGAAGCCTTTGGGGCCTCATAATCTAATTAAATAAAGCTTTCTCACTCTCCTCTTGCCTGCTCCCCTAGCTTCTGTTGTACCAGCAAAGACAAATATATATTTTTAATTTAGCATAATCCCCCTGCATCGTGTATCCCCTTCTGGCCAGAAACCACCCCTGTTCCCCCCATGCCTGTGTCCTGCTTGGGCAGGCTATCTCCATAGCCTGGTTGCTTTTGTACCTAGAAAGTACCTGAAATAGCAGGGTCCCAGTCCACCTCCATCCACTTCCACTGTCTGAGTAACCAGTGCCCCTTTGAGGAGCAAACATGTAGAGCCTAGCAGGAGCAGAGCCTCACCTAAGGTAAGCTCTGCATTGGGACCAGTGCCTCGTGCCGCACTGAGATCTAAGTCTGCAAGATCCATCTGCCAGGACGTGCAGTGGGGAAACGATGCTGCTTCAGGACATGCAACAGGGAGAGGCTGTTGGTGAACTGGAGAAGGTGCCATCCTCTCCTTCTGTATGTGTCCAACACCAGCCAACATCAAGTGGCCATGCACAGAGTGGACAGAGACTTCTGCAAGTGGGCCCGGGGCTTGCTGTGGAGGACCCTACAGTCAGCAGGTCCTGCTTTGTATAGAGCAGCACGTGGATGTTTCTCTGAGCTGGCTTCAGAGCATCCAGCTCTGGATTGGGTGCTGGAGGGAGGTGGGAAGGTACCACAGGGAACTCCCTCTCCACCTCTATGAGGCTCTTTCCCAGAAGTGTGCAAAATTTTTTGGAAAAATTGTTCATTGGCCGAAAATTGCAATTACAGGTCAGCTAAGTCTTACCTAGATTTGTGATGCATTTGTGCTGAAACCACTGAAGAGCTGTATTTAAAAAAAATCCCCAAAGTGTAAAAAAAGGTCACAAGAACTGAGCTTTATATGCTTTGACTTTGGAGCATGTAAGCCAATACAGAAAACAAAAATTGAAAACAAAAAATGAAATTCTTCAATTTAGTTTGGTATTGCAGCATTTCCCTACAATCTTACAATTTTTTAAGGATTTAAAAGAAAAAAAGATTTAGGTCAAATTTGGTTTTTTCATATCTAGAAAATAATAGACAACTGTCACATGGGGGAGGAGAAGCAAGAGAGGTGGCTGAGCTCACATAATTTTCTCTGGGTTTTTCAGCACAGTTGGTGAACTGTAAGTGTATCAATCACCAGGGTCTGATGTAAGTTTTCCTGCTTGATACTGATCAGGAAAGCTCAGAGGCACATGCTCCAACCCCCAAAAAGGTGGCAGCACTGGGATTCTCTCTCCTAATGCAGACCTGCAGGTTTCATCTTTTGGGGGGGGGGGTTGGTTGTCCATCACAGAGCCATAGAAAGGCCACAGAGAGATGAGGAGCTCAGCTGCATCGCCTGGCAGGGAGATACAGGGTGGGAAGTGACCACACAAGCCACCAAAACCAGCTGTGAGACCCTCAGTCCAGAAAACACTTCATCCAGATCAGAGTGCTCCTGTCCCCAGCGCACTCCCTGCCACACTCACAACAGGCTTAAAACTCCAGGAGAGACCAGGAGCCTCTGCGATGCTAAGGTGTCTCAGCTGAAGAGCAGGAGGTACAAAACCAGTGGACTAGGGCTTTGCCATAGTGGGGGCTTTGGGATATGATCCTAGGAACCAAACCATGTCCTATGCTGTAGAGGAAGGCAGAAAATCCTGGGATGAATCCCATGCCCATCCTGCTTGAAAGGAAACATTGCCCTTTCCCTGAGCCCTTATGAGGTGTCTCAAGGCAGCCAGCAATGACAGGGCATCCCACCAACATTACCTTTGTTGGGAGCCATTCAGGATGCCTCAGAGAAGAGGGCCTAGGAGGAGATGAAGCAAGGCCTTCCTGAGCTGGTGATGCCACAAAGGTGACACCCTGATGAGTTTGCATGGGACCCCTCAGAGTGGTGCTGGGAGGCTGCCTTCAGGTGTGGTCAACCTCCTTTCCTGGGTCCCAGTGCGAATGCGACTCCTGCCCAGGACATGGGGACACACTTTTCCTTCAAACAACCCTACAGCAGATAGCCTGAACCACCTGCCAGTCCTGCCTCCTCCACAGCCACCAGCCAGGCCCTTCAAGAGTGGCTCACATACCACAGCGCTGAAAAACCGTGAGGGAAGGACCTGAGGTGATGAGAAGGAGAAAGAGGAAAGAGTGGAGGACATGTAAGCAGTGGTGGTGAAGAGACAGGTAACAAACCATGCACCCAGTGCCAGGCGGAAGCCCAGAGCCCAGAGAAAGCATGGAGAGCACAAGAAGGGGCTCAGGCTCAGCTGCACCATCTCTGCTCAGGCTGCCTGCAGCTCCTTATATACTCTGGCCCTGCCCAGTGCAAGTGAGGGAGCAGGGAGCACTGGGGCTGCTCTAGTGACGGGAGCAATGTTTTCTCTAAAGAAGGAATCATGTGTATCCCTGCCTGGGACTTGAGCAGAACTAGGTGCTGCCCAGGGTCAGGAAAGCCAGGTTATGGACTGCAGGGAAGGACCTCCCTGAGCATCTCAGCCACTCATCTCCTGGAGCTCCTGCAGGAAAGCAAAGGGACAGCAGTGAGGATGAAGGGTGAGGTGGTTACTGTCCAGGTTGGACAAGTGCCTCTCCACCAGTGAGCCCAGCCTGCCAGCCACGTCCCCAGGGCGACAGAGGAAATGAGGGAGGGAGCCAGAACTGACCCCGTCCCTCTCGCCTATGAATCCTGCACCATAATGACCACAGAAAAGCATCATGAGTCTCATGTGCAGAAGGTACCACTCCTTTGGACCCATCTGACCACTGAGAGCCTGGATGCACTGAGCTCACATGGACCTTATCCCAGCACATCCCTGGGAAAGGCATTTACCTGCTGAAAGAGCAAGGAGGACCTTTTCACCCTCAGCAAATCTGGCAAGGAGATGTCTCCATGGCAGAGACTTTGTCAACTAGCAGAGCAAGCAGCAACCTCAAGAGATGTGGCCATTTACAGCAGCAGATCGCCCACTCCAGTGACTGCTTGTATACAACGTCCAAGCAGGCTTTTCCCTCAGCAGGAATCACTCTGCCCATAGCCAGCACTTTGGTGGCAGTAGCAACAGCTCCCTCCCAGCCCAGAGAGCATCCTTCTGGCAACGCCATCAACCTGTGCAAGTCAGCAGGACCACACACAGATGTCTGAGCTGAGCAGGCCTTTCCATTTCCTTCTGGCAACAAGCACCAATTCCAGCTTTGGGCAGAACCACTGACATGACATGGGGCAATGCCACAGGTGGAGAAGGTACTCCCAACTTCAAAGGAGACTTTTCACTTCAGTCCCTTTAACGTTGTGGCCTGACATACTCGGCGCTGTGTGTCTTATGGCAGGCATAGCACATACAAATCACAGCATGGGCTGAAGCTTGTTGTAACACCAGATGGAGAGTTCTTCATTGGTGGGAAAACTCATGGAGGAAGGGGACAAAAAGGTGTCAGATTATGGGATGGAGGGAAGAGAAGGGATGGGGCTATAGGTTGAAGTCAAGAAGGGCAATACAGGGTTTTACAGGACGGGAGATGAGCTGTGAGCAGCACCGGTGAGGAGAGCGGAAAGTCAAGACACCTGTAAAGGCTTCACACTCAGAGCTGGATGCAACCAGAAAGAGAAATAAGGCAGATACCTCCTGACAAGCACTAAGTATTCAACTCCATGTGAAGAGCCGTGCGATGGGTCACATAATGAGGACACCAAAGGGGGCTTCATTTCAGTTACACTGTAGGTGGGGTCAGAAAAGCATGTCCTCATCTTGGACACAACAGGAGCTGGTATAAATCTTCTCAACTCCCTCTTGCCACCTGCCATGCAGCTCTAACGAGTGGCCTCGGCAAGAAGCACCCTTGCTCCATTCATCCAGTCTCCATGAACCAGTACTGCTTCCCATCACCGCCACCCTCCCACTGTACCTACAAACAGAACCACACCATCTGGATACTGAATGGGCCTGGTGGTCAGGGAGAGGGGCTTGTTGGCAGAGCTCCTGTGTCCTCTGCCCAATGCTGCTGCTGCCACCTTGGCAAAGTCACTTGACCATGCCGAGCCTCAGTTTCCCCAGAGAATAATACAGCCACGTCCTTGGGTGGACTGAAGAGTGATAACACACTGAGACAGGATGAAACTCAGTATTAATTCAGAACTACTTGGCTTCTAGCCTCATGGATCCAAGGGGATCTCCAGGGAAAACCACCCACTTCAACTCCACTTGTGCCTAACTTTTAGGGGGAAAGAAGAGACAAAATGAGAACCATCCATTTTGTGAATCAGCCATCTCTTTGATTTCCCCTCTGGGCTTGGCCACCCACTTTCAGACTTTATCCATTGTTTGCTTGGACTTGTACAGGAGAAATCACGTTAAAGAAAATCCTAGCTGAATCACACACTTTGGAGCAGTTGCAATGGACAATTTGACAAGGGCATGGGGATTTAGCATAATTTTAATACAAAAATATCTAATGATAATAGGCTACACTCCTGGCTAAAAACATTATCTACTGGCATGGGGCGAATTTAAGCCATAATACTAGCTACTATAATGCAGGCCTGGAACTCCATGCAAATATTACCCTGATCCAACAGCTACAAAGCTCTGTTTATCCTAGTAATTAATTCTCTCTTATGTTTAGTGATACAATTAGAGAAACACTGCTATTCTGATGGGCTTGTTTCCACCAGTGCCTTTTACTATATTTACATCCCCACAATAGGCTTGGTCTTACAGAAAAGGGTGAAATTGCATTTATGGAGACAATGCACATGCATTCCCAAAGCATTTTATAGATGTAAAGTTAGGCTCCAAATTACACATTTATTGTGTGAGCACACAATGAGCTCAGATTAAATATTGACTAAAGCCAGCCTAACACCCAAAATAATGAAGATGAGCACAATAGTGTGATTTACTCCCAGCCACTAGAGAAATACACATCTGTAACATATAACATGCCCTTCCCACAGATATACTCTTTGTATTGTAGCTAGCCTTAGGCAGGAAAATTTCATTCTCATAAATTATGGATTTTCTTTCCCAACTGCCGACACATTCATATTACCAGTTGCAAAGGAAACAAACATAATAACAAAAACCAAATGCCATTCCCCTGATACAGTGATGAGCAGGTGACTGGCTTCTTTTATCCTCAAAGTTGAGGCAGGAAAATGGAAGATAAACATGGCTAAAATCAGAGAATCCTTTCCTTTTGTCCCCTAAGATGTGGGAGCCGGCAGGGACATGTGGGCATGGCAGGTGTCTTTTTAGAAAGTACTCCCAGCCCTAGCTGTGCTCTGAAAACTATCTGTCCTTCTCATGCCTTCCTCCTCCCCAGACTTGCAGAAGAAATTCAGGGAGACACTGATGCTAATATAACAATTACGATAATAACACAGCACTGAATGAGGACAACACACACCCTTCACAGCAGCTCGACCTCTAAATCCTCTAATATGGTACTCCTTCATTCAAGATTAAAAGAAATTGTAACCTAGCACAGACAAAAAGACACAGGAGGCAAAGCAGGATCTCACTCGGCGGTGAAGCCCCACTCCAGTCCAGATGCAGTCATATCACTTCAGCTTCTCTGTACCATCTCCATGACAACCATGTAATTTGGATGCAATAACCACTGCCGAATTGATCTTTAAATGTAGCCTTGTTATAAAACATAATACTGAACATGTCAGGCTCAGGATAAAGAAAAGTAGCCCCCTACCAATGAGGACTGTGATTTAAGAGCCCCCCTTTAATTTTCAGCTGCTAAACAGTCTTGCTATTGCAATAATTGCGTAGATGAGTGGATTTTAAAATCAGTAACAGCAAACACCATTTGTGTGTGTGTGTGTGTGTGTACAGCATGCTGTAGTATAACATCTCAAATGAGACACCACACTGAGAGCTGGAAAAATGTGTCAATGTATGTTCAGAGAATGGGCATCTTTCCACATGCACGCGCATGCACACACACACACACATACACGTATCAGGGAGATTCAATCTCTAGCAACTGAAGCATACAGCTGATGCATCAAATAATCCTATTAAGAATAAAAAATGGTATAACTAAGTAAAATAGGATGGGGGATTAATGTACCGCATGATAATGAGAGCAGGGGAGCTCACATTTGCACTTACCCGAGCAATAAGCTGTTTATTTTTTGGTCCCTTCACAAATGCAGCTCCCTTTTCTCTTCAACAATCCATGCAAAATAATCTGCAGTCCCACCGACGGAGGAGTGGCCCCGTCCCTCCCCCTCCACCACCTTCCTAGACCTCCCTGTTATTGGCTTCCTTCTCCCTTCCCTCCTGCTCTCCCTCTCTCTTGCTGGCGCTGGTTACACCTCCCAGCCTTCCCCCAAGGTGTCAAGAGACTGCTGGGGATCCAGCAGGCAGAGTGGGAGGGGACGGGGAGAAGGGGAGGAGGCAGGGAGTGATGGTGAATGGACCCAGCGAGAGGATGGAATAAAGCCCTCGCTGGCGAAGCCCCTGGAGGAGCACACGGAGGAGCAGACCTGCCGCTTGGCTGGGAGGCTCTGCTCAGGCTCAGGCTGTGCAGGAGCTGCGAACAATATCCCCAGGAGTGTGGGGGCTTGTCGCCCCACATGCACCTGCAAAGCGCCGGGGGACAGGTCAGCTTCCTGCCAGCAAATCGTCGCCCTTCAAGCTGAGACTGGCTTGAAGTTTTGGGTTCAAATCCTGCCAAATACTCACACCGTCTTTAACAACTGATGCCCTTCCATACGCAGACGCACAGCACTGGAAATGCCTCAAGGACCCGCCCTGGTGCAGACCCCAGCGCTGCAGGTCGGCTTGCTCCATGCCTCTGGACACTCCCACCTACTGCAGCCCCCCCTCATCGCATCCCACCCCACCCCATGGCCGAAGAGCCCTGCTGGCCTTCAGCAGCAGTACTGCCCATGTGCCTGCCTACCAAGCGTGCTCCAGAGCCACCCCCACCATCATGCGCCCGCTCACCATCAGTGGGACCTTCTTTGACAAGGCTGACACATCTCCCTCCTGACAGCTCTTGCATGCAAAGGCAGTGGTTTTGTCTACAGGCTAATACAGGCATCTGGCTCACCGAGATGGCTGGAGATGCAGTATGGTGTGGAGAGGCATAGGGACACAACACTTTTCCTGCTTTAGGGGCCCCTTACTTTACTTGCAGACCCAGTGCTGTAGGGAAAACACTGCCTCTGGCCATTTGGTGGCTGTAATGCAGCAAGGGTTTCTATGGGGGTACAGGTGAGAGGTGGTGGGTGCTCTCTGGTTCAAGTTGCCCAGCTGGAGCACAAGCCTGTGGTCCCTCAGGCTGAGCTGGCTGGGGCAGTGGCCAGCTACCAGGATCCTTCACCTGGAGCTGGCACACGCCTTTGCACTGGGATTGCCCATGTCTTGGCGACACAGGATGCTCACCCATCTGCTTGACTGCTTCAAAGGGATGTGTTGATGCCTGCCTGCCCTCAGCCCTGTGCCTCACGGTGCCCAGAGCACTACATGCATGCTCCGTCCTCCCTTCTAACAGCTCACAGGGGACCGAGGGCTTCCTCAGCAGCATGCAGAGAGAGCAGCCCCAGGCTGGACCTTTAGGCCAACAAAGAAGGGTTTGGTGTCTGCCCAGATGCATGTTCCAATACAGCTGATGGCTTCCTGATTCCCTGGAGAAAACCTCTCCTTACACCTCTGTGCCTCTTGGAAAGCTTGCTCCAGAGGATGCACACTGCTGAATGAGTGGACAAATCCCCAACATCCCGAATTAAAAATATCATTACAATATATAGCAATACATCCAAACTCCAATGCACAGCCATTAGATGAAATAATGTCCTGGAGCAGCTCAGCAGAACTCGGCTGTATATTCTTCCAGAAGGGATACCCCACAGCACAGCACACAGGGTTGTTTGCCAGGGATAGTATCGGTAATGAACCATGTAATGAGCCACCCTGCAGCTATACTCAGGAGTTATCCAACAAATGCAAGTGTGAATGAAGGTTACTGCGCTGAAGAGCCACATGAAATGGATCTTGTGGCCACAGACAAGGGCAGTAAGCAGCCAGACAAAACTAGGTGTGGGACTGTTAACCTCCCTCAGGGCTCCTTCATCCAAGAGACAGGATTCACTTTACACCATCACAAAAGTCTATCCTGCTCCTCTCTCTGATCAATTCAAATGTATTTGTAACCAACCAATTATCAGGTTAGGGTGCTTTAACAACAACAACAAAAATTAAGGAAAAAAAAGCACAATCAATATTCATCAGTCTATTGTAATGTTCAGGTCTGAAGGCAAGTAACAAAATCCAATTTCTGCGCAGCCAGTCCTAGGAAGTCACATTTTACAGCATGAAAAAATGAGGTTCTAGTTTCTAAGAATACATCCACTAGTGGGGCTCCAAATAACTGGGTTATCAATCATTCTGCTTCTGGGAATGAGCAGAACAACAGCTGGATTCAGGGAGAAACCTCCTCTCATCCCTTGAGCAGCATGGTGTGCTTGTCCTTATCATTTATGAGACACTCCTAACACTAACAGAGTACTAAGATTATTCCTGGATTGCCAGTAGATCTGTTTTAGATGCCTTGCATCTAAAAACTCCTGAACTATAGCAATTTTGGACATGCTGTTTAACTGCCCGGCTGTGCACGTGAACATGCAGATGCCATTTGCCACCTGTGATACGAGTTCTCTGGGGAAGTGGGAGCAACCTAGGGTGAGGCCACCTTCCTTCCACACTAACAGCAGGGAAGCTGTCCCTCAAGCCCCAAACAAATGAAAGCATACGTCTGGGAGCCCTCCAGGCAGCAGGGAACAGCAGGCACCAGAACTAAACACTGCAGAGCACACAACAGGTGTGAAAGTTAACCAGCTACACTATACAGACCATGCAAACACTCCAGCTAGGCTGATAGGAGAGGCAGACACCTGGAAAAAGATGGGAGTTTGTGGTCCTGAGATTGTTCATGGTCACATACCCCCATGGGATCCACTGATAAATCTGAGCTCCAAGGCTGCTCCAAGATCTGGTGGCTCTGCTCCCCCTTCACTCTGAGTGGAGAAGCCAAGACGACTTACCCTACAACCCCAAAGGGTTCACTGACTTCACCTGACAATTTTAAAAGTGTCTTAATCGCAGCTTAATGCCTAAGTTTGAAATGCTGCATCCCTGTTACAAGTAGTTTTCTAACCATGCCCTGCTCATGGTACTTAGTGTGGCACACAAGGACACTCCTGGGTGCTGCTCAGCCTTCTCCTTATTTTTTCTATGAAAACATCACAAGTGTTGTCACGTGCCCAGGAATGATTTTGCTTCCATGTCCTCCCACAGCTGTTTCTCTCAGGAAATGCCTTGGATTTCCCAGCTGGGACTCACTAACTTTCAGTACAAGTCACTTTGATGGAAGCCAGAATTAGGAGAAAGTTCTATGAGGACTTTGCTGCATGTTCTTTGCAGGTAGTGTGAGTGGGGGGATGTGGAAGGGAATAACAGGCCTCTGAAGAAGGGTCAATCCTTGTGAGCCTTTGTCTGCATTTCTCTTGACACTTAAAATCAGCTCTTTGTTCTGGATAATGGCTCTCCTGAAAAGTCTACCCTGCAGCTGTTTGAGCAGACTACTAAAATGTGGAAATGGTGGTTCATATCAGGGGCACTAGAGCTGGTGGGGAGATGTCTCCCCATGGCTATTCTGGGGGCTGGGAGAGCTGAGATTTGTTAGTCTCACCCTGGGTGGCTGGATGACAGGCAGAAATGATGCTTTAAAAATAATCATGAGAAAAAGGGTGCATGCAAAGAGCTCCTTTATAGCTCTGAGGCAGAAGGGCTGCTAACAAGTTTGTAAGTCTGGGAAGATGGAAAGGGGAGTGGGAATAGGAGAGTCTTTCAGAAGAGGGTCCAGGGAAAGTATATGCTTTTGTGTGTGTGCGTGTGTGTGCATGTGCATCAGTGCATGTGAGTGCATAAACCTGGAGAGACCCCACAGAGTGCAACACTTTGCTGGATTGGGACTGAAGCCTTGGACACTGAACATGAGACCCACAGCTGGTTCCTCTTCTCCAGTCGCATCGGTTCTTGCTCCACAATGGCTTGTTCTGGAGCGGCTCATGCTTGGTGTGGGGTCACAGAGCCACTGGGGGACCACGGTGCCATGATGGGTCAGGAGATGGTGGGAGGGAGATGTTACGAAGAGGGAATTGCCAGGAGCCTCTGCTTTAATAGCCAGCTGAAAACTCTTTGGCCTGAGAGGTTTGGAAAGCCCAGATAAAATGTGTCCTTCAGTAAAGCAGCTGCCACTTATGTACAGGAAAAAGCACCTTCATCCCAGGAGAAAGCCTCCCAGCCTGTAGGTGATAGTGTTTATGGCAGGTACTGCCAGATCCAGACGCCATGGCCCACACTCGCAACCGCTCCTGCAGGAGGATGAGGAGGGCAACAAAGTGACCTTGGAGATAAGATGTGGTCAGAAAAGTCCACACCCAGAATTTCTTCATCAAAATGGGCTCTTGTCTGAATTATAGGCATACGGGGAAGACAGCCAAGCACTGAACTACACCAACCACCTCACCCTGAGACAAACTGTCCAGCAGTTAATTAACTCATGGGGGAAATTACTCCAATCCCAGCCCCAGGACTTGCACCTAAACACCATGTCTGGTGTCACCCTGCAGCCATTGGCTTTTCTTACATGACAAAGCCCAGCTACTGCAAGCATTTTCCCCTAGGAAAAATTTTTTCCCATAGGCTGTGACCAGTTCTCCTTATAACCTCCTCCTGGATATACATTCAAGTGGAACTTGTTTAGTGGCTCCAGAGGAGTCTGGTTTTCTACACCATAGTTCATCCTTAGAGCTTCTCGATAACTTTCTGGGTGCTGGTCCAGGAGTCAGACTTGAGTACCAGCCTGGCCAGTGCCCAACACAGCCACCATGATGTTCAGTGCCCTCTGCAAGTCCTGAGACAACACTGTGCACAGCACGAATCTCCTGTGCGATGATTAGTCACCTCTCTCACGCGTGCAAAAGAAATCTTGATGTGCTCTGGAGATTTTTGATCCCCTGCCCAGTGTAGGTATTTGTGCCTGGGAAATCCCAGCCTGGAATATGGGAGACATCACTCCTGGCATTTCACGTTTTGGCAGAAGGCAAGATTGATGCTGCTGGATGATCATTCTGTTCATTCTCTATCTTCCTGCATGTCAACTTTCAGATGAGTCACTGTCCTCTAAAACACCATCTTCCCTCTGCTCGTGGGGGTTCCTGAGTGTATGAATTTGCATTTGTCTTCCTGAGAGCCCATCGTTGACATAAAATCAGCTCCCCAAGCATACCCAACCATTCTTAGCATCTGACTTGTCCTAACTTCTCTAACTTTTAGTGTATGAAAACTGTATCCTCAGCAACTGATCTGAGCAAACTCTGGGAGGTCCAGCAGGGAGTCTGCTGTTCTGGCTACAGGAGGTTGGCAGCATCTCTTCCATGTTTTATTATATTCCACTGCAATGAGTCCCCCTCTCTGCCATTCATCATCTCACCTAAACAAACATCATCCTATTTTGTCTGACTAACTTGAGGAGCAAATACAGCTTTCCCCAATGCCCCAGGTACCAATATACATGAAGTATCAACACCCTAAAAGGATTTCTCAGCCATGTCTTATGAAACTGTTCAACATAGTTTTTCTAGTCCTAGATATGTACAAACATTTGAGTTTACCAGTTGTCATTTAATATGCTGCCTGATTACTACTGGAGCAAGAAGCTTTCCATCATCTCTGTAAGATATGAACCCATCAGACTCTCTTTCTCCAGAGCTATGAATCTTTGGCTGGACACTTCTTTTTTTTGCAGTATCAGAGCAGACTCTTTTATCACCTTTATCTAAAACCAACACGCAGCATTTATTTTCTTCCTGACATATATGCATATAAATACACATACATGCACACTCTTTTATAGTCCTTAATGCTAGTAAACATTATTTTCATTGACTGCTCTTTCAAATTAGCCTTCCAGGTCTCTGCATTACATAACAGTTAATTCACAGCTTTTGTTACTGAATCCCTTCTTTCTCTATTTGGTTTTTTTTCTTACTGTTATTATTTTTGCTTTTCTTTTCCTTAACAATGATAGATTCTTAGCTAAGAATACCTTTGATGACTGCAAAATTGTGTGCATGCTGTGGAGGAGACAGCACCTATCAAAGTTTTCTTAAACAACCCCCATTTATAACACACATTATTTTGTCTCATTTTTTCCTTCAAACATTTCTTGCTTGTAATTGTTCTCAACTTAGGAAAATTGACCCCTTTAAAGTGCCTTGCATATGTATTATCAATTTAGGATTACATTCTGCTCGTAACAAATGCAATTAGGTTGTTTAAGCAACCATTAATTCTGAGTTCAGTAATCAATTCACTTTTATCTGTCGGATTGAGGTCTGATACAGAATTACACCAAATTCACTGCAATACTTTTGGTAACAGAAAATTATCATCCATCATTTTTAGAAACACTGGGGCTGTGTTATTGGCAGTAGCATGAGTCCTTCAGCATCTATCCCTGAGGCTGAAAAGCTGTTCTGGGAACATGGATTTTCTTTCACTTTGTTATGAAGCTGTTTAGGGAAGCTATTTGTCCAGCCCCCTAGTTCAATAATGTAGTCTGCAGAGATACATCTGTGCTGGGGCAGATCAACTTGAACCTGAATGGAAGAGCAACCTTTGGCTATGTATTAGGACAAGCATGTGGACAGTGTCACAGGAAAGGCTGACGATTTGGAGGCAAAAAAGGCTACGGCTCTGTTAGCAAATCCCCTCCCTTTACCCAAGGGAAAGCAACTTCCAGAGGTGACCAGAGCTCCTCCGCTGTTGTCTGGGGGTATCCCTAAGGTGCTGCTTCACCTAAGTGCCATCCCAGGGAGGCAAAGCTCTGCTGCGTCTCCAGCAAGCTCTGCACAGTGGCACCTCCCCAGCTCACCAGGATCTCCAGTGTGGTCACCACCAGCTGGACGGGGGATGTGACAGGCAGAGCATGGCTTTCTCCTGACACCACTTGGCTCTTGGATTCCTATGAAGGTCTCTCCTGGTGACTAGGATGTCCTGTGATTCAGGCCTGTGTCAGTGTGTCTCAGTACCACCTAGGATGTCCTATTTATTTTTGGAAATGAGAATTTCTGATGTCCGTTTATTGCCCAGGCACGTGGCATTGATGTATGGGATGACTGCAATCTCCTTTCTACCCGCTTCTCCTCATTTCAAGCTCAGATGGCTGTAAGGGTGCTGCCAATAACTTTGTTCATACAATTACACAGAGTTTATAATTTCCTGTGATGGCCAAATCTAACTCATGGTTCAGAGGAGTCACCTTCCTTCTTTAACCAAAGGCTTTTGCCAGGTCCACCTCTGCTAGGGGCTTCTGCCAGCCCCGGCACCCGGAATACTGCGTTTGTCCTCAGAGCATCCTCACAGCCCATCACTGCAGACTCTGCATCCTGCCTCATAGATGAAAGAGTCCCCCTAAGCAGGCAGTCTACCCAGAGACAGATACACTCCGACTGGATCATCTGGACTTGCTGTGAGCTGCCCAGGACTCAGCGCTGACTGCTGGGCACCCGGGACCACGATGCAGGGAGGAAGCTGGGGAGCGGCAGCTGCAAAGAGATGTAATTTATGCATCCTCACATCAGTCAGGTTGTGCAGGCTCCTGATATCTCTGGGAGGTTTTCTCTTGCCAAACTGCAGCAATTCCACCTCACCCTGCCCAGGCCCTCGCTCTTTTTGAGATGCCTCACACGCTGGGCTGAAAGCCCTGAGCTCAGCATGGAAGCAGACATTTGCAGAGAGATTTGCTCAGAGCTTATACTTGTTTGGGGCTTGGACACCGCCTAAAGTTGTGTGGAGGGCACAAGGAGTAATTTTGCTGCCCGTGGGCAGGTTCTGGAGCACTGACGTGAAGGTGCAGAGAGCAGAGGAAGTAGAATTTGCTGTTACCTGAGACAATCCAAGACATGGAAAGAGAGGATGCTTCAGCCATGGGAAGAGAGCCCTGGCCCTGGCTCTTCCAGGTCAAGGACTGCTCAGCCTGTAGGATTCAGTATAGTGGCCAAGGATGGTCAAAAACTCTGGCCAAGGTAAGCTACACTGTCTGTGTACAGGGGGAGCATTGCCTCTCTAACCATAGATGTTGGCCTAGTCATCTATCCTCACCTTTAAGGCACATTGTCAGTCTGGATCCAACCTAGAGGCATCAGCCAGGTGGTCTGGCTCTGATTTTTCAAGGAGTTGGAATAGGGGAAGGAGGATTAAAGACAAATTTTGGAATGATAAATCTGATTTACATTATATTGTCTATAAATGTAAGTTTTCAGATGAGGGAAAGGGACATTTAAATAATCTGATGTTTCGTTTAAGCTCAAGAGTTAGGCCCTGCCTGGGAGATATGGGGAACAGAAGTACAGAGGGCATGGAGCTCCCACATCTGGGAAGGTGTTGGGTTGAAGTGAGACATTTAGCAATGATGAGGCTTGCACCTACACGAACTACTGTGAGGAGGATCCCAGCATCTTCTCTGCTCTGAGTGTTCCTGGGTTGCTAAAGTGGATTCAATAAGAGGGACATTTGGGGATGCTGATGGAGACACAACACAGATGCCAATGAATTACCATTAGCTATGCGTGCCCTTAGGACTATTGTAGCTGTAGCATTTAATCTTGTTAAAATGGCCACTGGAACTGGGACAGGGAGCACAAAACTGCATGGCTGAAGCCTTTACAGACACCTAACATCACTGCAGCTAATGGCACTGAAAGGGGCAAAGAACACATTATTCAGTGGCTGGACTGAGAGACTAAACCAAAACTACTTCCGATAAAGCAATTAGTTATAGCCCAATGTTTCATCTCTTTTGAGCTAGGAGTCAGGGGAAGATAGTGATCTTCTGCAGGTAAGGAGATGGAGAGCAGTTAAACAATTTAGGAAAAAAATCAATTTCAGTAAACTATCAGAACAAGACCATTCGCAATGAAGAACTACAATTGTAACCTTTACGATGTGATTTTTTCCGTGTGCGAAACTCCCACAGGAAGCTGTGAGCTAGTTGAGCTACCAAAATATGTTTCATTTGCAAAAGAAATGGCTTTTTTTATTTTATTTTTTTTATTCATTTTACTTCCAGACATTTTGCTTCCATTCTAGAAGAGCTGAATTTCTGTAAGGCATCAGGAAGGGACAATTCACTATACGGGGATTGGGAAGGAAGCTGAGATACGTCTGGAAAGGCTGTTACTGTTCCTCATGCATTAACACATCTGCTGTTGCCATCACTGACGGCATCAAGGGCACAGGCATAACCAAGCTTCCTTTCTTCATCCTTCCAGCCACTTATAGATAATCTCACCAGGGCTCATGTTTTTCAAAAATCTCGATCACAGGACACGTTCCCATAGAGTTGGCATCCCTGGGGCTACTCCACACCATGAGCACGTGTCTGTAGCACAGAGGATGGGAACCGTGTTTTCAATGGGAGAGTTTATCATTCCTCAGCCACAGGTCGGTATGGGACTGAGATGCAGTTAAGTAGTTCCCCAGCCTGCATTACCTTTTAACTCAATTTCCATTTCCTAAACCACTGCTGACGTCTGTCTAAATAATCATTATCTCCACAACCACGCTGAGTGTTAGTTTTTGCTGAGCATTGCGCAGAAGATTTGGAGCTTTTGAAAGGATGCTGAGCTTAAGAAGCTGCCGCTCCAAGCGGCTCTGGGTGTTTGTCACATTTCACTGGCTGTTTTTTCCAGTGCACACACAAACACACACAAACAAACACCCTACGTGCACACACGCTCTTCTTTCATGTGAGTTGCCTAAGTGAATACTTGCCATCAGATCTTCCAAGCCACAGCACATTTTTAATCAGTCCGATAATTCAATCATTCATTTCAGACCTGCTCTGCGCAGCTGTCATTTTCAAGCATCAAAGCTTCTCTGTCAAAAACAACACAGGCTGGAGGTTCATTCAAGCATCGCTATTTCAAAGTCCTGGGTGGGGAGCGGAGGGAGTGCAGAGGAAAAGAACTAACGGGATGGATTAAATGAACTTATTATAAATACTTCTGAAGCTACCAGCCAACCATCCTCAGCAGAGAACAATGGCATGGCACAAGGGCGACTCAGGCATCTGCAGGATTTGTAAGGCATTTGCAAATCTCACTCTTAAATTGCAGAGCGGGGAGAAGGGGGGATGTGTCAGATGAAGCTTCCTGCCTGAGATGCTCAAAGCCACCGAATGGGATTTGGATGTCTGGTTCTCATTAAAATTAATGGGAATTGGGTGCCCAGACCTACAGGCAGCTTTCAAAAGCTTCGTCTCCATTTATAATTAATGTTCCCAACAGAGTGACTAAATATTTATACAATAGGTCATGTTGTATGCAAAATGGAAGAGGTGCCTATTGGTAGATCAGGGACCAAGAGAAGGAGAATCTGATGGGGTGTCAGGTTCAATCCGCATTGTCCCTTGTTTAAAGCTCTTCTACTTGCAAATCTCCAGCAGCTCCCACTAGATGAGCAGCTAGGGTGGTAGCTCCAGCAACAATTATATTCTCAGGGTACAATACAGCAAATTAAAATGGCAGCTTTACAGCTTTCCTGAGTTCTTCTCCTCTCCCTCCCCACAGCTCTGACTTCCTTCACCAACTCACTTCACCTCTGCAAATCTCAATTTCCACTATGAAAAATACACAGTATCACTGTAGGAGGAATGCAGCAGAGCTTAATCCATGAACACTGCTCTGCCTTGGTCAAAGATACTATAGATGGCAGACATCAAGTAAAAGATTGACACTAATCTGCCTCCAAGCATTAGCAAAGCTGTGGCTGGATCTGTACCGCTGCATTTGCTCCATAGTGATGGAGTAATTCAGTGTACAAAGCTGGTGGGTTGAACCCTGAGAGCATCTGGGGGGTCTATGATCTGTGGGTGAAAGCTTGGCACTCCTGCAGGGGAAGTCCAGAGCAACCAAGTCCTGTCCTGGTTTGCCTGTCCCCCAGAGGAAACTCTTCCTCAGCTGGGCCATGCCTTGAACCCTGCCCCAGCTGACCCACTGAGAGGGTGTCCACGGAAGCTTGGGCCTTGTGTACTGGCTAGCCTTGAGTCCCCACCCAGAAGAGCTCCTGAGCTTGGCTTAAGACAGACACTTGGGGTGGGCTTGATGATTGCACTGCTTTACAATGCTTTAATGGAGGAGATTCAACTCCTTGAACCTTTGAAAATTTGCCTTTTAATTTTTTCTTCCATGTCTCATCCAAAGCCACCAGATGGAGAAGCTCTGATGACTCAGGGAATATGGAGACCCCTGCAGTCTCCTCCCATGCGTTGGCATCTCAAGGTTTGTCAAGCGCAGGTATACGTATTGAGTGGTACCTCAGAGCTCATCTGGGATTCCTCTGTAGGTCCCCAGCTTCTAGTATGCAAGTTGTAACTCCAGCTTCACTAAAATGACGCAAAGCTTAGTCAAAAGACAAGTAGTCTGGTCTTGTCTCTGTGGTCAAACACTCTCTGTTATAAAGGCATGCCTTACTACTCCTAGCCTCTAGCTTCTAGTCACCTTGCTCTTCTTCTCTACTACACTAGAAATCACCAGTAGCTAATGTTACCCTTCCATGTGACCTTGGATGCATTACACAGATCTTTCTTTGGTTCTCCTGGCTATCCTGACCATATTTCACAGCATAACATGGGCTATGGTTAGTGTCAAGGCTGGCTTAGCACAGTACACAAAGCTGTATGCAGTCACTCAAAAGATGAAACTGAACATGAACTACAGCCACAATACCTGAAACCCACAGCCCATTGGGCAGTGCAAAGGGGAAAGAAGGCATCATTCCTCTCTAACACCATGGCCAGCCTGCTTGGCATGGGACATTTGCTGTTCCGTGGCTTTGTTCCTAATTAAAACAATCGGCTTTGCAAGACAAAAATTCAAATTCAAGGCTTAGAGCTGTTGTCCCCAGACAAGATGTCAGGAGAGCATCAAGGACACATAAAGAATAAAACAGCTTCATTTTCCTTGTGAATACCTGTCTGCTTATTTTTTAATTAAACAACAGCTGGGTGTAGACTTGTGAAACAGCAGAAGGATCCCAAGACAGAGGAGATTAGGCGATCTACATAATGCAAGGATGTAAACCCTTTCTGTCACTGCTAGAGCAGCAGCTGACGCTGGCAGAATCCACTCCATCACTGAACTCATCATTACAACAAGCTTCTGCAAAGGGCCTCTTAGATTTCGAGCATTTAAACCCAGAATCCATTATGTACCCCAAATCACAGTCAACTTCCCATTTTGCAAAAGAGATAGGGGTCATGGGCAAGGGTTTTAGGAGCAGGCTGGAGAAGCCTCTGTTGGTAGCAACCTACATAAGAACTGGTCCCATCTTCAGGCATGAGCATGGACTAGGCCACCTCTCAAAGCTCCTGCCAGCCCTGCAGATCTATCACTTGTTGAGATAAATGTAGGTGAAAGTCTGAAAGTCTGTGTTTTCTTATCACATAGACTCAGGGACAAAGCAAGCTTCCCCATCCAGAGGTCCCTCAGGGCTTGGCCATGGAGGGAGGGCTGTGAACCCTGGGAGAACGTCTTGGCCTTGCTGCCAAGCAGCCAAGCCTGCACCCCTCTGACGTGTGCGGTTAAGAAGAAAAGACTGGGACCAAGGGCTTGCACTGCTCAGCCCCAGTAATGCCCCTTCTCAGACCCTGAGCCACTGACCCAACCATCATCCGAAGCCAGAGGCAATCCCCCTTGCTGCTCAGCATAGCCATGCCAGGCACCCATGCTGGGAACACAACCGTGCTCCCAAAGAGAGCTGTGCAGGCTGCTGCACTGTCAAACTGCCCTAGATTGGAGTGAATAAGCTCCTTTCTAAAGGAAGATAATTGCTCTATTTTAAAACTAAGTGGTTCAAGGAGAAAACTGCAGGCAAGAGGGCCTGATGCTCTGAGCTTGGGGTGGGAAACAGGAGGTGTGCGGGGCAGAGCAACTGCACAGCTGCTTTGCTGGATGGTCAAAGCGCTGGATGAAAAACATGAGTCAGGCTGCTACTGTGTCCTCAGCCCAGCCAAATCGGTGCCGCTGGAGAAAGCAGAGACCTTGGCAGGAGAAGTGGGTGCCCCTCCTCAGGGTACTGAGCTGTGAGGCTTAAAAGCCAGAGGGAAAAAGCTCCTGGTGGAACAAAGAGCCTCTGTCTCCTCTTGCCTGTGCCCCCTCCACTTGCAAGTTCAGGTTTTGTGGCCATAAAGGAGGTCCCCAGAGCACTTTGTGTCAGCCCGTTAGGCCAGCGCCACTCCACAGGCTGGTCCGAGAGCTGGCGTTGTAAAGCTCAGCCAAGCAGAGGAACCGCCCCCACCACAGGGACAGCTCGCAAGGAAGCTTCTCTGGGGAAAATAGTTGCTGCTTCGGCAAACCGTCTCCCAGAGTGAAGACCAACAAACTAGAGCAGACAACAACAGAGTCATTAATAAGGCCAAGCCTGGCATCTTCCTGGATGCCCCCACCACTGTGATCAGTGATTTTACCAAACAAGCACAGAAGAGGCCTCTTCAGCAGAGTTTTGTCTTTGCTGCTTAAAATTCAATAGCTCCACTTTCCAAGCGGGCAGGAAAGAAACAGTTTTTGTACGTTAACGGCCCGCCCCCCTCGTCCCCATTTGTATGGAGAAAGCTCTCTGGTTTGAACTTGGCAGACGTGCCTCTGGCCTGCAGGGGAAGGACACCAAGAGGCTTGAAGGATGTGTCAGCTGCTTCCTAGCCCTGCTGAACCGGCACTGGTCCTGGCAGAGACGGGTCCCGTTTGAACGTCCCTCGGCTGGAGGTCAGAGAGACGTATTCAGTGCTCCAGCAGCCTGGGTCCCACCACGGATGCCTGTGAACAGCTCCCAGCTTCCCCCAAGGTGGGCACCCTTGCTGATTCTCCCCGTGTCCCTTCTTCTCAGGCTCAGGGGCAGAGTCATGTCACTGGCAGGATCTGTTGAAGGATTGGCCTCATACATCCACACAAAGAGAAAACATGCACATGGTGAGCAAAGCAGCAGCTTGCCTTCAGGCAGCATCTCAAGATGATGATGTAAAATCTGTTTTGGGGGGACCCTGTGACCTGGAAACAATGGTGGAAGCACTCAGCTGACCTCTTATACAGGAGCTGAATACTATTTATGTAAAATTTTGCTTTAAAACCAAGGCTGGCTGCCCTGTCTCATGAGAGCTATTAGCTGTCATTTTAGGTCAGAGTTAAGGTTACTAAGAACATAAATGACACATTTTCTCTCACAGACAGCTGAGACTCCTCTTTTGCACAATGAGCACCCAGAATGAACGGGAGGATGCAGTAAGTGCCCTGGAAAGCTTTTTTCACCTTAAAATAGTTTTGCAGTTGATGAATCCATAGCTGTAACTTAGCACATATGTCTGGAAAAAGGAAGTCCTTGGGCCTTGCTTGTGTAACCCCACCTCATGCCCGTGACTTCCCTCTCAGCTGCCAACCTGCAACAACGCTGTTGGGCTGGCCAAGCTGTAGAGACCCAGCTTCTCTCCCAGAGACCTAGGGTCATTGCCCCGGGATGGTCACCTCCATTGGTTTGATACACTGCAGTCTGCCAGAGGCAGAGCCAACTACTCCCTCTGCGCTGGATCATTGATGAACCGGGCACAGACAAGCAGCAAAAAGGGTTAGGGGCTGAAGCACTGGGGCCAGAGAAGTACACGTCATTCACACAGATAAGATGTCCTTCTGGAGAGCTGGCAGCAGCAAAGGCAGCAGAGAACAGGCAAACAAGGGGAGTGTTTGCTATCTCTGACCCCCGAGCACGCTCCTGGCAGTACAGCTTCAAAGGGAGGAATGAAACGTAGGAACAAGCAACCTGGTCTGGGCATAGACATTGCACTCAGCGAGGGACGTGCCTGCCTTGCACAGATATGAGGGACCTTCTGCCTTCAAATCCTTTCTGACAGTCACCCCACTCCCTCCCCATGGTCTGCAGCCCCTCCATCCAGCTCTCCCACAACAGCAATTCACCACGTGAGCCTTATCTTAGCCACACGTAATCTCAGTCCTTTGTCTCTCAGGACGGGGCTTAAAGAACTCCCCAAAGTTAACGAAGCAGGTCCATCCCCTCATTAACTCACGGGGCCTGTCTCCTTTGATTAGGTTGTGCTGACTCTGCTCACACTCACACTTGCTGCTCTAGATGCAGGGACACTGGGGCATTTCCAGCTGGGACACAGACAAAAGGAGGAGATAGCAGAGCCTTGGTTACCACCGGAGCAATTCAGGACAAATAATTAGAGGCTTTCATGGCTAATTGGATCTGTACTGTCAATCCAGGACAGGAGATGCCTTAACCCACACTGCCTGCCTGAGATTGCTAAGCAGGCCATAAATAAACTGCAGCACTGGTCCAAAGCTCACCGGCCTTCAGCTTCCACCCTGCGGGCTCCCTCCTAGTCCTGCTACGGCACAGCCTACCTGGCGGGGGAGTCCAGCTCCCTTGCCTTCTTCCGTGACCACAGCCTTGCAGCCATGCAGCCACACCAGGACACTTGGAGTCCACCTCAGGTAGCTCAGAGACCCTTCAGGCATGCAGACCTCAGCATGTCATGGCTAGCTTGAACAAGAAGCTACTGTTTTCAAACTAAAGTCAAAGGGTAAATGAACCAGTGGTCAGGAAGAGCCAGTGTCAGAGATCAGTATTAGCAGGGGCTGGCAAGCCAAAGCCAAAGTATTTTCAGAGGAAGGCTTGTGAGTTGGAAGTTGGTTCCTGCAGTACCTAAACCTACTTTTTGTTTTCAGTTACAGGACAAGGCTCCAGTCCCATCCCCATCTCACTCTCAGCCCTGAAAGTCCTTCTTTCCTTCTGTGCTCAGACATCTCTTCCAGATCCTGGGAGTGCTGGAGCTTGAAGACAAGCCATGCAAACAAGAACAACCACCTTCACATGACTGCCAGCCAGTGCAAGGACATCCAGACCCTTAAAGCAAGCTGGAAGCGTGACCCTTCCCTCTGAGGACCTTCAGTATTTAATCATCTTTAAGGAGGCAGGCTCAAAACTGTGCATTGGGCCCCCGAGCTCGCACCCTCTGCAAGGCTGATTGCTATCCAAGGTCCCAAGTGCTTCCCCCAGGAAACAGAGCAAAGGAAAATGGCTTGTACTGTTGTGATGGGTTGACCCTGGCTGGATGCCAGGTGCCCACCAAAGCCGTTCTATCACTCCCCCATCCTCAGCTGGACAGGGGAGAGAAAAAAATATAACAAAAAACTTGCAGGTCGAGATAAGGACAGGAGAGATCATTCACTAATTACCGTCACGGGCAAAACAGACTCAGCTTAGGGAAAATTAGCTCAATTTATTACAAATCAGCCAGAGTAAGGTAAATGAGAAATAAAACAAAATCTCAGAACACCTTCCCTCCACCCCTCCCTTCTTCCCGGGCACAACTTCACTCCCGGATTTCTCCACCAAGCCCCCCCAGCGGCACAAGGGGGACAGGGATGGGGTTTACGGTCATCACATGTTATTTTCTGCCGCTTCACCTCCTCAGGGTGAGGGCTCATCACACTCTTCCCCTGCTCCAGCGTGGGGTCCCACCCACGGGCGACAGTCCTCCACGAACTTTCTCCAACGTGGGCCATTCCCACGGGCTGCAGTTCTTCACGAACTGCTCCAGCATGGGTCCTTTCCACAGTGTGCAGTCCTTCAGGAGCACACTGCTCCAGCGTGGGTCCCCCACGGGGTCACAAGTCCTGCCAGAAAACCTGCTCCATGGGCTCCTCTCTCCACGGGGCCACAGGTCCTGCCAGGAGCCTGCTCCAGTGCAGGGTTCCCACGGGGTCACAGCCTCCTTCGGGAACCCACCTGCTCCGGCGTGGGGTCCTCCACGGGCTGCAGGTGGATATCTGCTCCACCGTGGACCTCCCTGGACTGCAGGGGGACAGCCTGCCTCACCAGGGTCTTCACCACGGGCTGCAGGGGAATCTTCACTCCGGTGCCTGGAGCATCTCCTCCCCCTCCTTCTGCACTGACCTTGGTGTCCGCAGGCCTGTTTCTCTTACATGTTCTCACTCCTCTCTCTGGCGGCTGTTTTCTTCCTGTCCCAACTTTTTTTCCTTCTTAAAAATGTTATCACAGAGGTGTTACCACTATCACTGATTGTCTCGGCCTTGGCCGGCAGCTGGTATGGGCTCGTTTTCTCTGGAACACAGGGGAAGCTTCCAGCAGCTTCTTACAGGAGCCACCCCTGTAACCCCCCCCCGCTACCAAAACCTTGCCACACAAAACCAATACAACTGTTTGCAACCACAACCTGCAGAATTTCTACCTCTGCCACAGGAAAGCCAGGCACAGGTTGTGTAGAAAGGCAAAGTCACAACAAAGGACAGTCCAACACTCTGGGCCAGGCAAAAATAGATTAACCTACTTGAAAGTAGGACGACATCGCTAAAGAGTAGGACATCTGGTCACCACAGCAGGAGGAGCAAATACAGAGGAGGCATCTTGTCCATAGACATGTCTAATCTGATGGGAGACAGCTAAAGCACAGACGTGTAGTATGTTCAGGCAAGTAGCTGGGACGAGCGGTCCCCGATCAAAGCAGAGTGGCTCTCCATCTTTCTCAGATGACTGCTAGACTTGCTGCCGACTTGCTACCTGCCTACCAGAAGCAATATCCTGCCCCCAGGAGCCTGTGGAATATGCGTGCCCAAACCTAACAGCTGATCCCTTCTACCTGACCTGCTAAATCCAGGGTTTTGCAAGAAATGATCACCAAGAGAGAAAACATAAGAAGATTCCCGATGTGCCTGAACAAGTTTAATGCTTGTGAACTGCTTCAAGGCTCCCTGGTGCCGAGGCCATCCCCTCCGCTGGCTCGAGCCCACCTACCTCTGCTCGACTCCTTGCACCTCAGCGCCTTTCCCCCAGACAGATTTTCAGCCTGCTAGCAGAGCACTGTTCGGAGAGGACATGATAAAGAAGTGATTAAGGATCACCACTGAGCTTGTATTAGCATCTTCAAAAGCTCGGCAGCCCACCAGCCAGCCAGCAGGCTGCAGCTAAGCCAGGCATGATGGGTCTTTCAAAATGAAACAAGAAAGCAAATGCTGCAGATAGCATGCTCATCAAAGGAGCCTCACTGCTGTTTGTAGAGAGGAGTTAATGCCATGCCACTGACTGACTGCTCCAGGGCCGAGTTTCCTACCCAGCCTTGGCAGGACAGGCAGTTTTCTTGGCTTAGGACCCTGTGCTGGAACGGAAACCCGGAGCACCAGGTCTCAGGACACCATTCAAAATCCTGTTCCTTGTTGCTGCTCTCAAAGGATGCAGTAGGAAACCATCCAGGTCCTTTTGCAGAAAGCTCTAAGCCCCTCCAGAGAAAGGTCTCCCTGCCAGGTGTGGTTTGTTTTCTTAAACTCAGACTTGCAAAAAGCAGTCTGGGGCAGCCATGAACTTAGGTGTGAACCACAGCAGCTCCCTCAACAGACCCTAGACTGAGGTGAGTGGTTTCTAGTCTAACCTGACAGCTGAGCCCACTCTGAGAAAAGCCGTCAAGACCATTTTGCAAGTATCCCCACATCAGCTTCCTTTTAACCTTAAAATTATCAGTCACCCACAATGACCTTTTAACTGCCTTGCATTGAATTCAGCTGCTCAGCCACTCACTCTGGGCCAGGGGAGTTTGCACACCAGCCTAGGACAAAGCCGAGAGGTGGAGAAAGGTTTCTCTAGTCTTTGCTAGGGCTGTTACAGTGGCTGCTTGCTAGCACTTGTCTTCAAGAGAGGACAAGACTTTTGGGGCAGAAGGAGTCATTATTTTTATGGATCAGGCAGGGCAGATTCAGGCAGCAGTAAAGCAGGAAGGTGGCCTGCCTGCCCTGTGCTGGAACAGTTGTCATGGTCCTTCCCCGGGGACAGCAGTCCAGGATGGTGAGCGGTGCTGCTGGATGGGGAAAGCCCAGGGGTGACAGGAAACACTGGGACAGAAGAGACCACCATCTCCAGTGCAAGGCTCCCTGAGTGCCATTTGTGGTGGTGCCAGCAACGGTGATGGGACAATGCCTTTGACCTCACAACAGTGAAATTTGGTTTGCTGACAGCAGGGTGCAGGCTGAAGCCAGCTTTGAGCTGCAGAAGCTGACTGTGGGTGCACAAGCTGGCTGTTCAAGGCTATCCCATCGCACACCACCTCTGCCAGTCCAGGCAACAACCCCAGAACTGCTTCCTCCCTCACACAACCCAGAAATCATTTCTCCCCTTTTCCTCCTGTACTGATGCCAATTATTGCCAGGCAGAAAGAACCAGAAGTACTCACTTTGGGACAAAGATGTTTTTTTTTACTCTAGAGTGTCTTTCATCCTACGCAAAGGCACTTCTAACTAAGGAATCATCTCAAATCCACAAACAAGAACTTAGTTCTGAAGATGTGATAAACATTTTCCTTTATTTTAATTTCAAAAAAAAGATATTTCAGAAAAGCAACCTAATTCATCAGATATTCTCATACCCTTAAACCTGTCCTCTATCTCCCCCAAAGTATGTCAACAAAGAGGTGAAAGCAGACACACTAGGCAAGGTCTGCTTTCTTCCTACCAGCACTACCCAGAGAGACTAACAATGAACTTGAGGCTGAAGATATTTAATAGCACGAGAAGACTGCTCCTCATAGCAAGAGCTTCCCGTCCCACAGAGGCAGCGCCCTATGTCTGCAACTTTGCCAAGAGGCTACTAACTTTGCATGCCAAGAAAGGCCTGAAACCTTCACAGTGCAATTCTTGTCCATCAGACCAAGGTGACCTGCAAGTCAGCTTGAATGGGGTTGTCCAAGTCACGCCTTTTTAATTCTGCTTCTCAGCCTTCCCTCTGTGGCAGGGAATTACAGCCTCTCACCCATGTCCAAGCAAAGGAATGCTGCTTAGACCCTGGCGGGTATACTGCTTCTCTGGCTCATGTCTTACACAGCACTGGGTGGTGGTTGAAAGGGTGTTTCTGCCACCCTGTTGAGCCTGCTCCGCTACACAGAAGAAAGCTGGAGAGGAAGAGCTGGACAAGGAAGCAGCTGGCCAGGAACCTGAGAGCAGAAAAATCCTTGCAGCAAACCCTCTGCCAGGCCTCAAATCCTCCACAACCCGTACACCAAGTCCTTCCCTGAACAGCCCGAGAAGCATTGCAGCCCTTTGACACCACTTGAGCACCACCTTAATCCCCCAGTACTCCTTCCCTGAGGCTCTCGGGGAAGGACAGCCTTCTAACTCGGTGCGCGTCCCTTCACCCAACACCACTTCTAAAAGGATGGTGATCCCGGGGGTGGGCGCACCAGCTTGGGGCGCTGCCCGGCTTTGCAGAGAGGCGTGCGTGCAACGCCCTATCCTGCACCCTGCTGCTGATCCGGCGGATAACACCGGCCCAGCAACACCCTCCTCCCTCCGGCACGGAGCCCGGGGGCTGAACCACCCCCTCCCCCCTTTCCCGAGGAGCCGCGCCCGCTCCCACTCCCGGAGATGCTCACCCCCTTACCTCCGCGCTCTGCCAGCCTCCGCTTCTGCGGCTTCTCCGCGCCGGGCTCCGGCTCCCGGGACAAGCGTGCGGCCATGGGGAAACCGCTCCGCTCCGCTCCGCTCGCTGCATCCCCCCCCGGGGACACCCGGCACCGGGCTCGGCACCGGGCGCAGCGCGGGCTCCGGCCGCCAGGGGGCGGCAAAGGGCGCGGCGGCGGCGGCCGCCGCCGCCGCGCCCTTTGCCGCCCCCTGGCGGCTGCGCCCGGCGCGGCGTGGAACGGACCGAAGGGGGAGCGAGGAGTGGGCGAGCCGTGGGGCAGGAGGGTGCAGAGAGCTAGTTGGGGGGGGGACAAGCTACGGAGGTGTGGGCAGGGCGTGGGGGGCTCCCCAGCCCTCTGCACTCACCAGAGGACCTGTGCTTGGGAGGTGGGAGTAGGACGCTGCGTGGGTGTCGTGGTTTAACCCCAGCCGGCAACTAAGCACCGCGCAGCCGCTCGCTCACTCGCCGCCCCCCCCCATCCAGTGGGATGGGGGAGAAAATCGGGAAAAAGAAGTACAACTCGTGGGTTGAGATAAGAACGGTTTAATAGAACAGAAAAGGAGAAACTAATAATGATAATGATAACACTAATAAAATGACAAGAGTAGTAATAAAAAGATTGGAATGTACAAATGATGCGCAGGGCAATCGCTCACCACCCGCCGCCGATCGACACCCCGCTAGTCCCCGAGCGGCGATTCCCCGCCCCCACTTCCCAGTTCCTATACTAGATGGGATGTCACATGGTATGGAATTGTGATGGGTTGACCCTGGCTGGACGCCAGGTGCCCACCAAAGCCGTTCTATCACTCCCCCATCCTCAGCTGGACAGGGGAGAGAAAAATATAACAAAAAAAACTTGCGGGTCGAGATAAGGACAGGAGAGATCATTCACTAATTACCGTCACGGGCAAAACAGACTCAGCTTAGGGAAAATTAGCTCAATTTATTACAAATCAGCCAGAGTAAGGTAAATGAGAAATAAAACAAAATCTCAGAACACCTTCCCTCCACCCCTCCCTTCTTCCCGGGCACAACTTCACTCCCGGATTTCTCCACCAAGCCCCCCCAGCGGCACAAGGGGGACAGGGATGGGGTTTACGGTCATCACACGTTATTTTCTGCCGCTTCACCTCCTCAGGGTGAGGGCTCATCACACTCTTCCCCTGCTCCAGCGTGGGGTCCCACCCACGGGAGACAGTCCTCCACGAACTTTCTCCAACGTGGGCCATTCCCACGGGCTGCAGTTCTTCACGAACTGCTCCAGCATGGGTCCTTTCCACAGTGTGCAGTCCTTCAGGAGCACACTGCTCCAGCGTGGGTCCCCCACGGGGTCACAAGTCCTGCCAGAAAACCTGCTCCGTGGGCTCCTCTCTCCACGGGGCCACAGGTCCTGCCAGGAGCCTGCTCCAGTGCAGGGTTCCCACGGGGTCACAGCCTCCTTCGGGAACCCACCTGCTCCGGCGTGGGGTCCTCCACGGGCTGCAGGTGGATATCTGCTCCACCGTGGACCTCCCTGGACTGCAGGGGGACAGCCTGCCTCACCAGGGTCTTCACCACGGGCTGCAGGGGAATCTTCGCTCCGGCGCCTGGAGCATCTCCTCCCCCTCCTTCTGCACTGACCTTGGTGTCCGCAGGCTTGTTTCTCTTACATGTTCTCACTCTCTCTCCGGTGGCTGTTTTCCGCGTCCCAACTTTTTTTTTCCTTCTTAAAAATGTTATCACAGAGGCGTTACCACTATCACTGATTGGCTCGGCCTTGGCCGGTGGCGGGTCCGTCTTAGAACCGGCTGGTATGGGCTCGCTCTCTCTCGAACACAGGGGAAGCTTCCAGCAGCTTCTTACAGGAGCCACCCCTGTAACCCCCCCCCGCTACCAAAACCTTGCCACATAAAACCAATACAGGAATACACCCTTGGCCAGTTTGGGTCAGGTGCCCTGGCTGTGTCCTGTGCCAACTTCTTGTGCCCCTCCAGCTTTCTCGCTGGCTGGGCATGAGAAGCTGAAAAATCCTTGACTTTAGTCTAAACACTACTTAGCAACAACTGAAAACATCAGTGTTATCGAGGTTCTTTGCATACTGAACTCAAAACATAGGACTGTACCAGCTACTAGGAAGACAGTTAACTATCCCAGCTGAAACCAGGACAGTGGGGACCCCCCTGAAAGGGAGCAGGTCCTGGCTCCGCAGATGTTTTCTCACGGCGGGGGGGAAGGAGCCACCAGTTTCCAGCTCGCTACCTGCGCTGGCAGCATCGGGCCCGCCCCGCCACCGGGTCCCGCGCTGGGGATGTGCCCATGGGGAGCCCCCTCCTCCCTGGGGCACAGCCGGAGCGCTGGTGCCCCAGCCTGCCTGAACCCGTGCTCATCCCCACCACGGCTCTCTTGGGGCAGGAGCCGTCTGAGCAGCTTCTCAGGGCCTCATGAGCGGTGGAGGAGCGAGCGGTGGCAGAAGACAGGCGGTGGGATTTTTGCAGGCCCCCAGTGTGGACAGGGGCCGTGGAGAGCTCTGCAATAGGCCAGAGCACAGGGCAGGGGCACAGGGCTGCGGTGCCCCACGTTGGTGCTCAGCATCCTGTGCGCCTCGCCCACTTCCCAGGGACAGGGGAGAGAGGAGGTGGTGTGTATGGGGGACGCAGTCCCCTCCCCTCCAGGCAGCAGCTGCCCTCTGCCCTGTGCACGAAGCCCCCATGGACCAATGGACCAGATGTGTGCTCAGCATCTACCTTCTGGGCTGGAGCGTTGCTAAGAGACGGGATCCCTCGGGAGGCTGCGGTGCCAGCGGCTGAGCCCGGCAGATCGGCAGGAGGGGATGCAGCCGCCCAGGAACCTCTGGATGAGGGAAGGCCTATGTGGGAGATCACACAAAAGGCTGCAGCAGAGCACCGTGAGAGACACACCCACATCTCACAGGGAAACCTCTAAAGTAGGGAGAAAGGGGTCAAGACCAGGAGGAAGCGCTCGGCATCAGCAGGATGAGATTAATCTGGAGGGAGGTCACTGGAGGGTTTCACTTCAGGGAGATCACACTGAAGCGAGACGTTTCTGTTAGCAGCTCGTTCCCCCTCCTGGGGCCACAGGGGGGTCTCACTTGGCTCATCAGGGGCGAGCAGCTGGCATGTGCAAGCTGAGGGGTGAAGGCTGAGCAAGCAGCCTGGCAGAGGGGAGGGCAGGGGGACACTGAGGGCAAGGATGAGTGCACTGGGAGCTGGGCACTGCTACAGCCAAGCTGCTGCTTGGGTCACTGACTGGGGCGTTCACACTGGGTTGAGAAATAGTCACTCGGCCTCTTTTGTCCCCCCTCTTTTGATGTGGGCAAGGAATTCACAGGGGATCTGAAACCCAGTGCAGGGGATGGTGAGAAAGATGGCCACAGGTGATGCAGGACCCAGCTTCCAGGACTTTCCCCAGTGCAAGTTAGCTGGACAACTGTCTCAGAGGTCGGACTGGGGCAATGGGGTGTCTCAGACATGCTCTGACATTTTACAGGGTGAGTAGCTGCCCCTCGGTACCATGGTAGGCATTTTTCCACCTATATGCAAGTCCTTTTCATGCTTTTCACGGTAACTCACACAAGCTAAAAACTTTCTTTGCTTTTTAGGTGACGAACATTTCTGTCACATGCTTTAAAATTAAAAAAAATATGTTGTGAAGTTGGCAGCACCAAGGAGGCCTAAGGAGAGAAGAGCAAGAAGCACAGAACAAAATAGACTGATGGCCCTGCCCCTCATCCTTTGACATTGCCTCGGTGAGCCTCCCGTGCAGTTGCAGGCACTGAGTTTAAAGTCCTGGGCTGCAGTGACAGAGCACATTAGGGGATGGCTGCTCCAAGCAGGCAGTTAATTGGGCTCTCCCAGGCCTTTGCAGCCCCAAGTGGGTGCCCTGAGCCATCCTTGATGGTGCTGCAGGCTGGGGTGTCAGTGGGTGCCACAGCCTGGCTTGGTTGCTAGTGCTGAGCTACTCGTGTCACTGTCTGATGCAGCACGGAGCAGGGCAGTATTGCAGTGGTGGCCGGCGGAGGGATGCACAGCCCATCTGCCACCGAGCCGAGCTGAGCCCCACACTCTGCAGGGACCCCATCCTCTGCAGGGGCTTGGTGAAAGGGACATTCCCTGGCATGTTTACTACCCTCACTCTCATGCAGATACATATTGGATGATCCTCAAAGCAGAGGATCAGACCACAAGAGTCCTTCCCTAGTTCATTGAACCTTGACCCCAAATTTTGGTATTTTTGATGTGGTCATTAGTGGTAATTTAAAACTACAGACTCCTTTAACATCAGACTGCCCCAGAGTGGTGTCCAGATAAATGAAAAAGCTTTACTCTGCTTGTAATTCTTCCCATGTGATAGGTTACCCTTCTTCTTCTTCTGCGCGCCCCACCCACGTGGGCCATGTTTTCCTTTCTCTGGGTGCCCCTCTCCCCCACCCTATTGCCCTGGGAAGTATTCAGCATTTTGCAGGGCAGAGCACCTGGAAACACAGGACTCCTTGTTTGCAGAGGTCAGTCATCTTGAACTGAGGCCCAGTCAGGTTAACAATTAGGTTCAAAAGTTTCTTCAAACTAGGGTGATCTGAGAGACAAAAGACTCATGCTGGCAAAATGAAGGCTACTAGAACAGCATAGGAGTGATGCTTGTTTTCTCTAGTTTGATGGGAAACTGTAAACAGCAGCTTTTCATGAATGTCTTGCCACTGAGACTGCCTGAGAGCTGGTTTTTCTGGGCTGAAAACTCAGGTAATGTGACCTGGCTTTCCCAGGGTCGAAACCCAGGTACCCCAGGGGATGCACTAGAGGCCAGAAGGTGCTGTTCAGAGGCAATTTTTCCCTTCCCAGCACTGCCATAAATTCAGGGCATAAGTGTGGGAAGGTCCCAGCCTGATCCTGAAGTGAGCAGACCTGTCCCACCTGCTGGGCACAACACTGGTCCCTGGCTCCTGCCCCATGCTGCCCAGCTCTGAATCATGTTTTCAGTGTCACCTTCTCTACAACTCCCATTCCCTCCTTTCTGATGTGTGGGACCCCAGCTGGGAAGAGCTAATGGCACACGTCAGTGAGTAAGGCACAGCCCTACTGAAAGATGCTGAGCACTGCTGCATTGCCTGCTAGGAGAGGAGTCTCTGGCACATCCCAGATGCTGATGGTCTGGCTTTCTCTGGAGAAATACCACTGAACACGCCAAGCCTGAGGGTCCAAAGAGGTACTATCATGGCTGGACAGGTGGGATGCTCCATCCCCCAAACTGTGCTGCACGAGAAACGTACCCAGCTGTCCCAATCACCCCCAGCCTCATTTTAAGAAGCTGGGCATCCCAGTTCCGCCCATTTGGAAAAGGGTGCTTCAAATCTCCCAAGAAAGTGAATTCCCTCTTTCCAGAAACATGCACTGAACTGCACTTTGAGGACTCTCAGTCACTGCCAGAGACAGCCCTGTTCTTGGGTTCCCTCCCTCTCTGCCGTGACTCTAAGTATATGGCAAGCGGGGCCATTTGCCAATGTTTGTGTCTCGACAAACAGTCTGTCAGCATTTTAGTGTATGGCTTCAGCTGGGATCAGCTATGCGTTCTCTCCCCATTAAATGGCAGAGCTGTGTGCAAACACCCTGGCATCAAACCATCTGGGGCATGCTCGGGGCCAACTGCTGATCTCCCAGTAGCATGTGTCAGGCACCCTCTCGCACCAAGGCGAAGGACGACTGTGGGATTGGTACTCCCATGCCACTGCCTGCACAGGTAGCCAAACCCCATCCTGCACATGGGGGGTCTCCTCTGCCACCAGTCACCTCTCCTACTAGGACTGCCTACCTGGATCCCCTTTGCTCCAGCCTGGCTCACAGAGAATCTGGCACGAGCAAGCTGCAGCAGATAGCAGTCCTGAATAAAACAGACTATTGAATGGTAGCAGAGGCCAGTGGAAACAACTTCTGGTTGCTGATAACACACAACCCCCCCCACACACACACTCCCACTAACATGATAGCAAGCTTTCAAGACCTTCATTCATGGAGCTATTGAGCATTCACCTCCCTTCGTGCCTTGCTGGGGAACTGTGGCCTGGGAGGCTGGGAACGGGGCAGACTTTCCCCTATGGTTGCACCCTGACAGGGCACAGTCTTGCTTACACAGATGCTGTTTGAACTCAATGGTAAGAAGACACCTTGGACATACAGTCTAGATTCTGTCCAGACTCAAAGGCTCTGGAAATAGTTTCTGGCCCAGAAAGCTGGGATTCAGGTACTTTTAGCTTCAGCCTGACCTCTGCTATGTCCTCCAGCCTCAGCAGTCTGCACCAAGACCAGAATCTGATTTTTTTTTGCCCAGGGTCACATTCTGCCTTGGTGTAGCTGTTAGAGGAGAAGAGCAAACTGGAAGAGTAGATGTGTGGGACATCATGCATCCCATCTGTCATCAGCTGGTGGAGACACCAGCCCCTTGCAGCAGCCAAGGGTCTTCTGAGTTAGCCCAGTGGACCCAAAGACAGTGCATCCATTTACACCAGAGCTGAGTTTGTCCCCAGTAAGCTGTTAGCGTATTCTCCTGCCTTTCCTAGTGCACTAGTTCCTCAACGCTGATCTGTGAAGACTTGAAATGGTACCAAGATCGTCACTTCTGAGAAGATTTCCACATCTCTGTTGGACACTGGGAAGACATGTGGGTTCCCCCAGACCCATCTCCTCTGTACAGCACAGCATAGCAAGGGTCTCACCCCTGTTACTTAGCACAAAATGAGGATACTAGCTAAGGCAAATAGTAAAGCTGGTAATTTATTTTACATCTCTGAGCCTCCTCTTGCTTGGAGGAGACTGACTCTGGTTCACCATGGAGTGGAGCAATACAAAGCTGCAAGGACAGGTGATACTCAGAATGTCACTGGTGGTGCTCAGTGGTTAAGCCACCCTTTGTAAGGCAGATCTGGAAGCTTCTTTCTGCTACAGCCCCTCCTCCCCTGGAGTTCAGGGAAGTCAGTGATCAGCCCCAGGCACTGACTCCATGAACCGTCACAGAAGGTAGCACTGCTGGCAGAGCAGCCAAGCTCACAAGACCCACCGCATCTGGGCTGAGAAATCTTCCAAGATGTGTTCAGCAGGGCTTGGACAAACTGCTGCCTCCACATAAAGCTGGAGATGGAGCAAGTGACCTTCAAAGGAGTACGCGAGTAGAAACTGATGGCCACAGACTGCGGTGGGACGTGTTTCTGTTGTGGTTTACACCATGGATTTGTAGGTAGTGCTGCTTGAAAGCTGGTGTGACCAAGAGCAGGTTTACACTGGGTCTCAGCAGCTGGGCTGAGCTGCAGATGCACTGATCACCCAGGCACCACTGAAAGCAAGGCACCCACCTCCTTGCTGGGCAGACCGCAGACTCGTGGTTGGTATTGTGGGGCACAATCTCAATCCACAGGCAGGCCTAGGTTTCATTCTGGTGGTATTGCTGGTAATGTGTTCATATACAAGCCCTCTTTCTTTCCAAAGTTACACATTAATGTTTCCTGAGGATAAAAGGACAGAGCAATCAGCATCACCACAAAGAGAGGCCATCAAGAACTGCAGATGACAAACACGTAACTGATCAAAGATCAGGGTTACAGCAGTTATTTCACAAATCTGCTGCCACTGAAGGAAATGCATGTTGCACCTATATTATGATTAAACTACAGCAAAAAAAGTGATCAAAACAAGAGCAAAAACTGAGCCTGAGCAAACACAGAGCAACCATGGCTAGCACCCCGTCACAGAAGCCTGATCTGCTTGCCATAACTCCCCCAGCCCCAAGCTGAGTGCTTAACTGGGAAGTCAGTGCCTGACTCCACAAGGCAGCTTGTGCCAAAATAGCAGCCATGGCTTGCTTCTGTATCTGCTGCTCTTCAGACGGACACAAGCATCCCTAAAAATCCAGTTCCTGGGGCTCGCCAGGAACAGCAGCCCAGCAAATGGACCATGCCCAGCACATGCTGGGTCCCAGCCAGGGAAGGCAGTGCCACAAGGATGCATGGAGGCCAGGTCTGGTATTGGGATGCGCGGGGCAGGAGCTGCCTGTCTGCCTGTCCCCCAGCGTGGGCTGGCTGGGAAACACTGCACGTGACACCCAGGTGTCCTCCCTGTGGCAGTGCTCTGCTCCTTGGGCTGGGACTGGGCTGCATCAGGTCTCGGCAGCATGCACAGAGGCTGCGTGTTCATGCTCAGGCGTTCATCACCACGACAGTTTGATCACAGCTGTGTTCTGGAGGCGAATGAGCACAGAGGTGGGATGTGTTCATGGGGGGATGCATGTAGCCAGGGCATTTTCTACCCCCTGCACAGGCAGAGAGGGGTAGGAATAGGGTCTGGGGAGGAGGGGGAGAGGAGCTGCATGAGGATAAATCAGTTTGGGATTAGAAGGTGGCACTGGCAACCTGCCATGTGACAGCCAGGCTTGCACAGCGAGAACCCCAGCTGTCAGCCTGGTGGCAGCAATTAAATGAGGTATCGATTGAGGAATTGTTGTCTGCAGGGTTTAAAGACAAGATCGATGGAGACCAAAAGGTTTAGGCTCCGTTTACTAATTAGTCAAGCACGCTTGGGAGAGAAACCTTTGGAGACACAGAGAGCTGAGCTGTGTACGGGCAGTACTGCCAACGTGCTGGGGTTACTCCCTCCCTGGCATCCAGTCTTCACCACTCCTGACTGGTGCCAAAGGGTGGACAGGCACCAGTGTGCCCATGCCAGGGATTTAAATCAGCAAGGAGGCAATCAGCGAGGAGCGGGTGGGGGCAGCAGGGTGGAGTATTCTGTGCTGGGGCTATGAGCTGCTTTTCTCCCAAGGCAGGGATGTGGGAAAGAGGGGCTGTGCATGTGTCTGTGCGTGGGGAGGAGTAAACCAAGAGGAGAGCTGCTCCCTTTGCATTGCAAATTGTTTGGGGGTGAATTGATCCATTTCTTAGGCTCTGGCATTAGTTACAGCCTGAACACATTTCTCTTCCCCCTGCTCCTTGTGCAGCAAGCCCAGAGACACAAAGGAGACAAATGTGGCACAGACTTTTTGTGGCTTACGTGCTGATTCTGCCTACGCTCCATGGAGCTAAATCGGGGGAGAGCAAGGCAATGGCTTTATTCCCTCTGCTTTGTTCCCTCACTTCCAGACAATGTCCAGGACATGGTCAAATGGGGACAAGCAGGCAGTGGCCTTGCCTGGATGTGGTTTGGGCAGCCTTTGAGACTGTCTTCGTGCCTGCTGTTGTGGGAGGGGGGTCTGTGGCTTCTAAACAGAGTCGCTTTTAAACCAGCTGGGGAGCTCGGCTAGATTGTGTCTCCCACGGGACGTCTTGATGTCAGCTCTCGGTTAGAAAGAGGCATCAACGTGGCTCCCCCTTCCCAGGGCAGCCAGAGAATTCCTCTTTTCATCTCAGCTTACTAGGAAAACTCAACCCCAGCAAACAGAAGAGGGTCAGGAGCTGTTGCGATGGGTCCTGTGACCCACTGCCAGCCTGGGGGCAGTGCTTCATGGCCACCACAACCATGGGTCATGCATCGCCTCAGACCCACCATGTGACAGGACACGCCAGAGCACTTTCAGCCCCATGACCTAACACGAGCTCTGGGGGAAAACACCCACTGGTTTACATTCCCTGCACAGGTCAGTCCTTCTGGTGCCTCCCAAAACAGGACAGAGGGGAGTGGGGGCCAGACACCAATGCTACTGACAGAGGTGCAGCACGTCCTGCTGGAAACCTTGTCCTTCAGCTGGGACTGCCCTCCCTCTGTGCCGAGCTTGGTGACTGCTATTAGCAACTGCAACCTGACCCAGCCGGCTGTAAAACACAGCAGGACGGGAGAGAGCAGCATTTGAGCAAGCTGAGAAACCATAGTCACCAGGAGACTGAACGTGCCTCCGGGGGTGGGGGCTGAAAGGAAGGGATGGAAGAGAAAACAGAGATCAAGGACACTGTGACGCCGTGTGGCTGTTCCAGGGTGTCTCATACTTTCACAGCAGGGCGAGGCAGATTTATAGCTTTGTCTTGAGGGTCTGGAGCCAGCCTCCAGTTATTTCACATTTAGAAGGCAGTTTCCTTTGCTTTTGCTCTTTCTCTGGCTTGTAAAGCTGCACGCCCCACACTGGACCAGCCCCATGTCCTTGTTCTCTGCGTACAGCATCAGTGCCTGGGACAGATACTGCACCTCTGCCAGTGCAGGACAGAACCGACTAGGGTTTAAGGGATCATTGTTTTCCTGCTGTTGTTACACAGCTCCATGCCACTGCAGTGTCCAGAAACTGTGAATTTAACAATCTTTTTCTGTTGGAGACATGGACCAGGCAGCTGGTCCAGGGCTGCCAAAGCCATGATGTTCTTCCAATGTAGATTTCACTTTCCTTATTATCCCTCAAGTCAGTCTGACCACCCTGCCCCTGGCCACCTGTCCATGCTAAGAGGGAACAGGAGACCATGTGGTTTCTATGGGTTGCAGAGCCAACAAGCCTCCTCTAGACTCTCTGCTCCAAAAGCTATTCCAGCCCATGCCACCTCCTACACATGGCTGTAATGAGCGAGCAATGCAAGAAACGTCTCCCTGGCTCTCTCTGGACCATCACTGCTCAGCATATCCAGGATGCTGGCTTGTGATATGGCTCTGCACGTTGGGCAGGAGATCATAGCACTGTTTCCTAAATGTTTCCTAGAGAGGTTGCAAGAACCACCCAAGCTGACCCAGGCTGCTTGCCTTCCAACATCTGCCTCTGCCAGGAATGAGGTTGGCAGGTGGCTGATGATGGCTACCCCAGTGCCACCTTGACCCCATAAGCAGTTCTGGGGGACCCATAGCTATCTTCCAGGCCTGCTGGCCATGATAAGGCACTTGAAGAGTCCTCCCAAGGGAGATGCAGGTAAGGACAAACCTATCTGCAGAGAGATAGAAAATACTCCAGAGATCAAAGTGGGTCTCCTACCAAACGCAGTGTGTCCCCTCCGTACCTGATCACCCCAACTGGTCTGTTGAATCAGAGATGCCCAGATGGTGCCTGCTATAACATTTCACTTTCCACTTGGCATCAGGCTGATATCTTCCCTTATCAGGGCCATGCTGTGGTTTAATGCCCATCCAGGAAGAGAAGTCTGAGTTCCCCACATGTTCCTAGGGGTTGGATGCTGCTCACAGACAGGAAAGCTTGATATAGGCAGATGTCCAAGAGCCACAGAGGCATTTATTTCTTATTTGTCTGCCCTGGGTGCATAAATTCAGTCTGTCCAAGTCAGGGTGTAAGTGTTTGCCTGCACACAGAAAGGCTTGACTCTTGTAAGGTGAGGAGAAGCAGAAGATTGGGTCTGTGTGGGAGGAGACAGAGTTCCTCTGCCACCTTTCTCTCCTGGCACCCTAGGAGGGATGAGGCATGGGATGGGTGCAGGGGCATGCCAGGCTTCCAGAGCGTGCAGGAGGCACCCTGCCTTCATGGGTCACCATGACAAAGGGGACAGCAGAACTATTCCCACCTCCCATCCATTTTCCTTGTGGCTTGAGTCTGTGATCCAGCGGCAGAGAGAACAAAGAGCAGGCATTGGGAAATCTGTTCACAGCTCCCCACTGCGGGTTGCTGTGAAGCAACAGGGAGCAGGAGTAGGACTGAACCCCAGCCTATGCCAAGAGCATAAGCAGAGGCACAGTACTTTCCTAGGCCTCCTCACATGCATAATCTCAGTGTGGTCATTACTCTTTAACAGACATGCATGTCTACAGACAGATAAATAACCCCAGCAGCATGCAGGAGGTTTCTTGTCTGTGCACAGGAAATCTCCATCTTTTAGGCTCAAGGGGGATCTTACCAATGTATATAAATACTTGAAGGGAGGGTGCAAAGAGGATGGAGCCTAGCTCTTTTCACTGGTGCCCAGTGACAGGACCAGAGGCAATGGGCACAAACTGAAACACAGGAGGTTCCCTCTGAACAACAAGAAACACTTTTTCACTGTGAGGGTGACCGAGCACTGGCACAGGTTGCCCAGGGAGGCTGTGGAGTCTCCATCCTTGGAGATATTCAAAAGCCATCTGAACATGGACCTGCGCTACTGGCTCTGGGTGGCCCTGCTTGAGCAGGGGGACTGGACCAGATGACCTCCAGAGTTCCCTGCCAACCTCAGCCAGTCTGTGATGCTGTGATCTTGCTGGAGGCTGCATTTCCAGACCCTGGTTCTTCTTTCCAAGTCAAAGCCATAGCTTCTTCTAGCTCCCTCCTACCGACTTGCCCAGCTTGGTGGCTGTCACAAATGCCAAACTGATCTCCATCTATTCCTGCTGGTGTGGGGCCAGGCAGACACAGTTCACTCTCACAGGCAAGGGAAGTTGTTTACCTGCTCAGCTGCAGCCCTGGGAAAGCAGTAGGCTCTGTGTATGGGCCAGAGCCATCACATGCAGGAAACTTCACCTCCTCTCTCTATGCCAGGAGGGGCACACAGGCTGGGAGCTCCCACACAGGCCACAAGCTGGCCTCAGCCCCTCCAGCACTGGTTTTGATGTGGGCTCAGCCAAGGATGTATTAGAGACAGACTCTGCACAGAAAACAAGGCTGCCCCAGGGACAGCATCCCGCGTCAGGCTGTTCCTGCCGCCCAGGCTTCCTCCCACCCAGACTTCCCTTCCTCAGATCCGGGTCACTGCCTCTTGCCCTCCCATCGTGAGAGATGGTGAATAATTCACTCCCTTCATTTATGTCATTACCTTGAAGGTATTTATAGTGCGTGATCAGTGCCCCTAGAGAATTCCCTCTCCTGAACTCCACAAATTGCATTGTCTCGGTCTCTCCTCCCCACCCGCCTGTGCTAATTGCTGCATCGTGTTTGCTGACCTCTTGGATTTTGTTTCATTTCTTCCATCCTTAGACTTTGGGGGCAAGTGCTCTCTCCATTTCTCCCCAGGCTCTTCAATCATGCTCCACATCTTTGTGGGCAACCCGATCCACAGGTAACAGGGACACAGCGGGTGTTATGAGACTGCAGGGTCATCTCTCTGCTTGCTGGACATTAAATATGTTCTTGCTCATGGGCACATCCCACATGAAGAACGGGCTCAGCCAGAACAGGAGGACGTGTTTCTTTGCAAAGCAAGGGCAGCTGGAGCATGTGGTGAACTGATGTTACATATGCAAAGTCTAGATGGGTCATTGCTAACTCCAGCTCTGCCCCTAAAGGTTTTGGGGACAGAAGGGACCTAAACTGATGTATGGCTTAGCATGAGGTTAGATGTCTTCCAGCATTTTCTGGTTTGGGCCATGCTACCTTACAGGGGCATGCACTTTAGAGCTGCCTCACCTTCCAGTAGGAACCATCTGTCCTTCATGCCCATGGAAGAACTCGCTCAGAAACAGGCCAAGAGTAACACATGGTGTCCCAAACTCTCAGGGTCTGCTACCAGAGTTTTCCAGAGGAACATGTAGCTTTGAGCCATTCCCCATGTCGCAGAAAACACCACATCAGTGCAAAGCACCTCTTGCAGGAAGCCCGTGCTTAGCAATGCCTCACTGACCCAGAGATAAGCACCACGATCTAAGCTTGTGGTGTTTCCCTGCTCAATGCTAGACAGCCCATAGGACATTGTATGATACAAAACAGGAGACAAAGGTACTAGGCATGTAGGAGCATTATGCCTGCTTTTCTCAGCAATGCAGTTAGTTCTCATCAGTTGTATTATTTCTTTATTCCTGTATCCTCAGCTCTTACCACCACTAGTCTCTCATGGCAGGGAGTGCTATGGATTAGACTTTCAGGAAACAGCCTGCTCCTCCCCAGCTCAATGTTAATGTGGTTACTTTCAGAGTTGCTCAGGGTCATTTCGTCCCTCCCATCTGAGGGAGGATCACCAGCTGAGCTGTGCTGTGTCTGTCAGGTCTGAACACTGCTGGTGGGGCAGGATCCAAAGCTGGCCTCAACTGGACTCCCAGTGGGGCAGCTGCCAGTCCCCAAAGGGCCCCTGGGGCAGTTGTGGGGTCCCAAGGGAGGGCTCCACTACCCCCGGGGCTGCTGAAACAGAAGAGGAGCTTTCCCACAGGGTGGTCTTTGGCACAGCACTGTGCAGCAGACAAAGCACAGATCAGGGGAAGACTGGGCTGGAGCAGGTCAGGGAGGACACAACTGCCCAGACCCACAGCGCATGCTGAGCTCCAGCCTCCCTCTGCTTGCATCAGCTGGATGGGCATCCAGGAAAGCTGCTTGCCTGGGGACCATGCACACAAGTGATGCTGGTCCAGCACTGCCATGCTCCCTTCTCGGAGGTGGACCCACCAGGCACCAACTGTCCCACTGCAGGGAGTGGGGAGCATCGCCAACCGTTTGCAGGTCCCCCCAGGCCCAGACCAGATGGCCTGCCCTGCTCTGCACTGCTTTGTAGGGACCAGGGACGAAGTGAGGCAGGCTGTACTGCTGTGTAGATGCTAAACTAGGCCAGCATATGGTGCTGTAGGTCCATGGTATAGCTTGCAAGACATCGTACTGACCTGGGCTACAGGAATTACTAGAAGTCAACCCAGTAGCCCTGGGGAAGCTGTGGCGGGGAGCGGGGGGCTGTCTCCAATTTTGCTTGTTTTGGGGGGAGGGCAGATGTTTAAATCCTAAAAATTCTGCCCCCAAACCCTACTAAGCAGAGGATGAAATGCGGCTGGTGTGTTCCTGCAGTAATGCTGCTGTGCTCCGGAGCCCGTCCTGGCTACCGGCACTGGACTGTGCATCTCCAGGCTGTATGTCCGTGGGGGGCCGGTGGTGAGAAGCCAGTGCACCCAGGCTGTGCCTGGCTGCCTGAACTGCAGGAGATGCTGTGGGCACAGGCCAGTGGGAGAGGAGATGGGTGCAGTGAGAAATCTCATTTCCCATGAGGTGCTGCACAGCATTTCCTGGCTGTTTCCAGTTTTAGAGGATTTCTTCCCAAGGAGAAAAAGGAGGAGTCCCACTTTCCCAGGGACAGCATGCACTGTTTGCTTCGTCTCACAAATCTACTGAAAGAGAGTTTTGATGAGCAGTTTTCAGGTAGTCACACCCAGAGGACCACTGCACCCTTGCTGTAATGGGGAAACCCAGTTACCTGCCCTCACTTCAGCCATAGCAATGGGTGAATTCTCACACTACTGCCATTTATACTCTTACCCCACATCTGACCCCCATCAACACCCCCTCTGCTTTTACGAGGGCCCAAGGACACAGCATCATTGCCTCTGGAGCATCAGAGAAGCCTGCGTGCCTTGGGGACCACGATGGCTCCGAGGTGGCTGGGCGAAAAGACTAGCTGCTGGAGGCAGTGACGATACCTGGCTCCACACCCCCGCAGCCCCATGGCCAGCGTGAAAGGAGATGCCGAGAAGTGAAGCCCTTGCCCATGCTGGGTCCTCGGAGTATGGCCAAGGACTGCACTCACTCCAGCACCACCTCAGAGCTTCCCAGGGCAGGGGGCTGCAGGTTCCTGCCAGAGCCTCCCCTCACAGTGTACTCATGCTGGGTGAGGGTCTCACCCCAGGCAGGGACCCCTCACCAGCCCCAGGCCAATGCAATCCATCTGCACATCGCAAGGGCACCCAAATCACCCCTCCCTCCTTTCCTTCCTCCCTCCTTCCTCCCTCCCATGGTCCACTGGCTTCCCAGCTCACAGCCCTTCCTCCCAGCATCTGAGGGGCACTGATGTGAGATTAACCCCGTGCTCTCCACAGCCTCGCTGTTATTACAGGCCTCCAAGCGGGAAGAGTGTAGGGGACGGGTGTTGCATGGTGGTCAGCCCCTTCCAGTGGGTATAGCCGTGGCCAGTGTTGGGGTGACAGTCTGGACTGCCAGGACAGCTCTAGTGCCCCTCTGCTTTCTGCTGTCTCCCCTCCAGCAGCACTCTCCTTGATACTCTGGTCCCAGGACTGCTCCCTGGGCTTGGGGACCGCTGCTGTCCCCATGGCTGGAAGCAGTGGCTCCTCTCTGGGGAAGGCTGCTCCCTGCACCCTGGGCGGAGGGTGCACCAGAGCTGGCCGGAGCCCTGGCAGCTCAGCCTCGTTGGGTGCTCTGCACCACACAGAATGATTTAAGGCTGTGGCTGGAGCCTTCTGCATTTCCCTGTCAACAGTGCAAACGCCACGTTTAATGTCGTCCTTTGTGTTTCTCAGGCAGGAAGAGCTGTGTGTACAAATAATTAAAGGGAAGAATCGGAGTGATTAGGGCAGATGATTATTGTCAAATTATGATTTATCTCAGAGGGAAGTTAGTACCCCCCCTCCCCCAAAGGGCTCAGCCTAGCACGGTGAATGGGCACTGGTTTTTTGATTAATAGATGCCTTTAGAAGGTCACCTACATCCATTGCAGATTAACTCAGTGGGAAAAGTTCTTTCAGTAATTCAAGCTGTTGTTCTCACAAGCTGTCAGCTAGCTGCGAATCGGGAAGGTCCATCCGTTACAGGGCTGCTGGTTTGGAGGGGATCTTTCTTTCCTCCGGACACATAGGCGTGATATATGATGCACAGAGACATGGATGACCGAGAAAACGAGCTGTGGAAAGAAAACAAAAACAGCAGTAAAGGGAAGCGAGGAAGCTGAGCAGGCAGAGAGCTGGCCCAGGCAGCATGGGGCCTGGGACTGGAGGGGCAGAGCTCAGCTTGAGGCTGATGCTGGAGCAGTGGTCCTAGAGCTGGTCTATTCAGCATGGTGGAGGAAGGGTTTAGATGCCCTCTTGTTGCAACCATTATGAGCTCCTCCTGCTATGGAGGCAGTAACTCATCTTGTGTTTGTTTCATCCATGCCTGTATTTAGACATGTCTGTGGAGGTGCTGGGCAGGCTGAAGCCAGCATCCCACAGGATCTGACAGTCTCCTGTGCATTTCTGGCAAAGATCCCTCAGTGTCATGACTTGACTCTTCCACACTGTGGACACCTCCCAGTTGGCCGCTGAGGAGGAAAGACCACACCAGGATCTAACTGCCACTCAGGCATCTTCTTGGGGAATGCAGGAACTGTTGATGGGAAAGAGGAAACAGGACCAGCAGGGCTGGTGTGAGCAGAGGTTGGGACTTGCACCACTGTGAGGAGAACAGTACAACAGCATCAGTCCACCGAGTTACAAGCAGTGTCAGAAATGCCCATGCTGGTACAAGCTGCTCTTCATATTGACCTTCTGTAGATGCTCCACTATATTTCTTTTGAGCTCCATAACCACTGTGCTTAACAAAGATGGGACTGCTCCTCTTCTCTCCTCATGTGTCCGTCCCTGCATGGAGACATGTATGTGGTCTCACTGAGGTGACTTTCTACACGGTGACTTTGTGCCATTAGGTTCTGAACACGGACCAAGGCCCAACATCTCTAACTGTGTCGGGAATGCTGTGATGATGGCATACGTCCTGCCACAATGCTGGGTGTACAGTTACCCATTTTTAACTTGCATGCATTCAAGGTGAAAGGAGAGACAGGGGAGTGCAGGTATCCTGCATGTTAAGGTGGACAACGGAGATGAAGAAGACTCTATTCCCTGATAAATAACCGTGATGATTATATTTAGCTTTCTTTTCACAAATGAATGGTATTTCAGCACAGTCATCAAAAATTCCCACTAACAAACGTTTCTTTTGCATCCATCTAGCCTTCCTCATAAATCTATGTGCCAGGCATTAATAATATTTTCAGCAACAGATTGATTGACTAGAACATAGCTTGGTTGTCTCTAAACACTAAGGGGTTCTCAACTGATTTATCGCTTACTGAAGTCTGCACATATTTATATATGTACCATATTCCTTGTTATATACGTACCCCTCCTTTACCCAAGCTTTCTCCAGCAGATCCATCATGGTGGTGTCAATGGCTACTGTAGATTTGGACATCTTGTTGCCAGATCTATAATAAAGGCTTTGCTGCCACAGTACAGAGTCGGCATATTTTTGATAAATGACTTTTAAGGCCAGAAAAAACAGTTAGATCATTTTGAGTGGCAGAGTCCAGAGGGTCTTATCCAGTTGCTCCTGCATAATGTCCAGTAACATGAAGAGACCCAAGGTTTCCCTTCCAGAAAAGCCTTCTGTTTGAGGCATCAAGGGGTTGCTGGTTTAGCTGATTTTAATGTAAGGCTTTGGATATTTGGAAGGCTTGGGGGTATGGGAGAATCTTGCTTTGATATATTTATATTTTAGTTAGTTTGAAACTTGCTGGGAAGAGCTTAAGCCTGTGGGCAACACTCTTCAGAGGACTTCAGGCTGGAGAAGAAATAAAACCATCTCCTGATGCAGTTTTCTAAAGCAGTCTACATCTAGATTTTGAGGGATTGGCCACAGAGTACATCTGCTCCGGAACCAAGAGGTAACTCTGGAGCTGGTCCCTGTATCCATTACACTCTAAGGACAGGACACAACAAAATGGAAGAGGAAAGAGAAGCAGGACAGTGCCACACCAAAGCAAGGGCCAGTTTGCCCTGTATATCCAGACTCCTTGCATTGGATCTCCACAACAGTATTGGTCATCACAGGGCTTAAGAAAGTCTATGGCAGGGACAGAGACAGAGACTCCTGCCTTCAGCATATCCTGCAGTCTGATTTTGGCTATGTATGAAAAAGTTACTGGTGAGCTGATGAGAGGCAAAGCTTTAGACAGTGGCTGCCCAGAGAGCTGAGCATCAGCTGGAAGAGACAGTCTCTGGCATGGGCACGGCATCCTCAAGATGTTGTGTCTCTACCGGCAGGAAGAAGAGGCAGCTGGAGGAGAGATCAGGTTGAGTATTTTATTTTTACCCATTTAATATCCTTTGATCCTGTGGTATGTGCTGGGGGGACTTGCTGGTGTACTGCTGTGCCCAGCTCTGGTGGGAAAGCATCCGCTGGTGTATGTACCATTATAGTGATCACTGATGTGATTGACTGGCTGTCTAATGGGTTGTTACAGCACTGCAGAGTCTGTCTTGCTCTACAGGTTAACTGTGAGGAGCTGGGGAGATGAAGCAACACTCCTCTAAATTGGGCTGTGCATTGGGAGCACCAGGAAGGATCTCAAAAAAACACCCTACCCTTTGCAAAAATTTCTTTTATGGTCTTCACAAGGGAGGACACAAACAAACAGATCAGATGCCAGGAGTCAAAAGGAAGTTTTCATGTGGGGTTTTTTTTCCCCTTTCTCTCTTTAAATGGCCTGAGATGTTCAAGGCAGGTTTACTGCTCCTGGAGGTCATGTAAGTGCAGATATGCCCAGCCTTTGTGTGCTGCAAGGAAGCCAATGACCTTGGGCCTTTGCACCCCTGTATGTGAAGTTAGGGGCTAGGTGCTCTCTTCTGCAAAGCAGCACAGCTCTGCAGAAGCCCCATGCTGGTTTACACCCCCCTGCAGATCTGCTCCAGCTATTTAAAACTACAGGCGTTCCTTACCAGGTACGTAAATCTGCTACCGTGGATATTTGATATCAATCATGAATGCTTGCTATCTATTTCTAATGTGCATGCATGTCCTACACAGATTCATGGATGTCACCAACACAAGAGCTCCTGGGCTGGGTGTCTGTGCCCTTGGCTACAAAATCAGTCTCCTCTCAGCAGATGTATTGTCACAGTGCGTCTGGCTCAAGGCATCAGTTGCTGTGCTAAGCCACAGCACAATGCCCCAGCAGATCAAGGGGCAGGAGCCCTCAGCAGTGTGGACCTTTTCTTCCCAAGTCATCACATGAGTCCCACCACACAGCAGAGCCAACCTGGGAGCTGGTGCAGCCCTTGCCCCATGTGACTAAACCCACAAACCACACTGGGCAAGGGATGGATGGTAACCCCCCCTTGTGATGGGAAGGATTCTGATGCTGAGGGACAGAGGAGGTTTGGCTGCAGGATCGCTTTGGAAGAGCAGCCCCCGGAACTCCCTCCAGCAGTGTGCAGCTGAGGGCAACCCTCCCCGGAGGAAGGCAGGAGGGATGATGGACGATCCTGCACTGAGCCTGGAAGCAGCCTGCCTCCGGGTGGCTCCTGGAGGGACATGGAGGACCACGCAGCTCCCGCTGTCGATGCCATGTGTGGCAGGAGCACACTTGCCGTTTGTTCTGGCTTTCAAAACAGCAGGCTTTTGATTCCCTTGGTAGAGCTCATCTGCGCTTCTTTCTGGCCTCCTCCTTTCTCTGTGCCAACCACGTGCCCCGCAGCCCGTGGGCTCTGCTGTCATTGTTGGCTGCTGGTTCCACTGGCCTCAGCTTATTGCATCTGTTTTGATTTGCTAGGTCTTGCATTCAGCCATTCGTTCAGCTTTTATTGTACGTTTCTAAGCGTCAGCTCTGGGTGGTCATCGTCGGCTCCTTTCACTCAAGCCCGTGCACCAGCTGCATATTAATTGCTCTCCTTTCTCCTCTCACTTGCTCCCTCCCCGTCTCGCTGCATGACATTTGCGGTTTGCAAACTTTGTGAGAACACATTGCGATCCAAGCCCAGCTCTTCTCTGGGTGAAGGTGTGAGGAGGGCTTGGCACACCACCTCTTGCAGAGAGACTGGGGAGCTGAGGATTACACCGGAGGCAAATCTGGCCTCTCTCCTGCAAATCTGCACTGGGAAAGCCTTCCTCTGATCACTCTGTCCGTCTGCTGGTTGGTGGCAGATTACTCACCATTGTCTACTGGCTGATGCTTTGTCCGGTCTAACTTTAGTGTCCTGAGCAATGGGGCTCTGACTCTTTTCTCTGGTTGATCATTGCCATGCCAAGTCAATTCCATCTTCTAGACAGTCTCCCTGATGCTAAGCCTGAGGTTCCCTTTCCCTGGTGCCCCTGTGGTACTGCCTAGTGCCAAGCAGAATTTCACTTCTCAATATGAGCTGTTGCATTGAGGGAAAAAAAAAAAAAATGTTCATGTTCACATGCATGAACAGGCTCCTTCTGCCTCGCCTTGCACTGCTCCTCTGGGCTACAGCACTTTGGAGAATCATGAGTCTGCCCTGGCTCTGAAGTATTGTGTTGCTTAATGACTGATGATAATGTCTCTGTATGTAGGTTTGTAGCCTGGCTATCCATCTTTAAATTTCAAAATCTTTCCTCCTCAGCCATTACCTCCACCCCCGTAATCATTCCTGTTGCTCTTCTCTGAATTCCACCTCATTTGTCCTTGTTTGAAGGCAGAGCACAATCAAACCAACCGGTCTGGGAGCCTGGGTGGGGGCCGAGGTCCGAGAGGGGTCCACCTCCACTCCTTGGCCCTGAGCTGGCCTGAGGTCAAGAAGGCTCATCGACCTGAGTGGATCTGGGCTGCGGTCCGACAGCCCATCAGCTGACCTGGGAAGAAAGGTATTTCTCCAAAGCTTTATGAGGACAGAGGCTGTAGGCTAAGAAACGCTTCCAGAATTTAACCTGCCTTTGCCTGTATGTGCGCACCTTCCCCCCAAAAATCATTGCAGATAAATGGCTTAGTGTTTTTCCAAGGTCTGCCTGCTCACAGGAGCCCTTAGCAGAGCATGCTACACCTGAGCTCAGTGAAACAGATAATGTCAGAGTGTGCCAAACTGACACATGAAATAAAACCTGCAAGTGAGCCGGTCTCTTGGGAGGTCTCTAGTCCAGCCTCCCACTTGGAGCAGGACTGTTGTCGGTCAGATGTGGCTTTGTTTGGCCACGTCTTGAAAATCCCGCATCTCTGTGACCTGACCCAGGGCTGCACCACCCATCCAGGGAAGAAATTTTTTCTAATGTCCTACCTGAAGGCTCAACCCATAGCCATTGCCTCTTGCTATCTCATCCACCACTATTGAGACCTTGTGGGTCAATCACACTGGCCTGTGCTCTAGGGAAATAACTTTCTGTCTTAAGGTGAAATAAAGCTAGACTGACTCCCCAGCATGTAAAGAAATGCCCCCTCCTGCCTATATCTAACTCACTATTATGCATCTGAGCCGGCTGGGATCTCAGCCTGAGCCGATACCCACTGCTGCAACCATGATTTCTATAGACCGTGGCATTGCTCCTGTGGCAAGACAGGGCCTGGCAGCTCCACTAAGCCCCAAATTTTTCTTTGCCTGGAGTAAGACTGGCACTTTTTCATCATAGCAGGGGAACCGTGGTATCCAAATTAAGCACAAGCTGTAGTGTTTAAAGTCTGAGCAATGAGCTTTCCTCGGCAGTGGGTGGGTTTTTATCATGGGGGTAGGGAATTCCTCATCTGTCCTTGATTTCATTTGCAAGCAATTTCTGTTCTGTGTCCTCACCTCTGTTCATTTGATGGACACCAGTGGGATAAGTAGATCACAATTAAAGCCACAGTTAGGGGAGCTGGTCAAAATATTTGATCGGAACTTATTTAAGTGGAAAGATTGACACTTTTTAATAAATAAGTGGAAGTTGGCATGAATTCAATTTGACATTTGCCACTTTCTGCAGAATTACGAGTATTCGCTTTTTTCAGAAACCATATTTAAACAGAGTGCTTTTGGTCGATGACAAATTTTGAACAGTTTTGAAGAAGATTTCAGTAAAAATAGACAACGTGTTAGCAAATGAAAATCGGGTCTTTTGCGAACTTTCTGGGAGACCTTTGCAACTTTAGTGTGTTGACGGGCAACAATTCAAACCATTTTTCAACTCAGAGAAGTTGATTTGAAGAAGCTGCTGAACTCCTTGTGAACATCACTGAGAGGGCCCCCAGTTCAACCCAGCACCTCTGGACAGAGATGATCACGTACCTGCCAATAGGTAACAAAGCATGTGCATTTGCTCAGTCTCACCAGCTCCAATTGACTACTAGCACATGGCTTCAATTATCCAGCACAAAGAAGCTTCTTGCCAGCTTTTGCTGTGAGCAAGGAGGTCCAGTGGGAGGGGGGGAGTTTTGATGTGTGGTGCTATAAGCAAAGAGGACATGTCTGAAGCCACTTCTTCTGTCTGTACATGCATGCCTGGCCCCAGACAGTAAGTTCCTCTGCTGCACCTCACTCCTCTCTCCTCTGTGTTCTGAATAAAGGACTTTTGTCATTTCCAGCCCCAGAAAGTGGGGTATCTTAATCTCTCAACTTTAGAAACCAATTAGCTGATCCATCAATGACTCTTGAAATGTTTGGGGTAATGCCATTTGCAGAACCTCCTGTCGTTGGTCCCAGCAGCATCAAAACTCTTCCAGCTGCAGGTAACTTGGAGATCTTGCTTAGCAGCTGCACTTGGTTTTGACAGTTTCTTCCCAGATACAGGCAAACTGGACGGGACTCAAGTGGCCCTGCCATACTGTCAGGTCCTGCCAGGAACAATCTGCTTAACACTGCCTGTTGGCTCCTCTCCCGTTCAGTGTTTGAGCATATCTTATTTCTGCAGTCAGGGCATGACTCCTGTCTGCCTGGTTGGTGAGGCTGTCAGTGCAGGTTTTTTCTGATAGTTTTGCAATGCCGATAGTAAGACCCCATTGAAACCTTTCTCCTGTTCACGCACTGATGGGGACACACACAGACTGATACCTTTGCCAACATCTTCCTTTCCATCACTGTATGGTATAGTCCTGCAGAGGTGAGAAGCTAGTCAATCAGTGGCAAGTAAAACAAAGGACAATGGCCACAAGTTGTGCTTGAGACATTCTGGTTAGAAAATGTCTTCTCCGTATAGGTGTTTCTTCCCGGGGATAGGTCACCAGAGAAGTGGTGCTCTCAGTAAGCAGTTAGAACAAACCACAGCTGACCTGGCATTGCATTGGCCATAGTCCAGCTCTGAACAGATTGGACTAGAAATCTTCAGAGGTCCCTTCCCATCAACATTTCTTTGTGCCTGTGATGGATACGGGTGGCCATTGGTTTCCCTTTTGTTCAGTGGCAAAGCTTGGATGTATCCTTTTCCTTTATTGTCTCCTTGCCTTGGTCCATCCTTGGATTTCAGCTCTTGTAGAAACCTCATTTGTGCAAAACACAAAATGTAGAAATCGTATACAATAATCACAGAATAATTGATTTACCCTGATTTAGGCATGTGCTCAGTCAACTTGAAAGTGTGTGAGAATCTCTCAACACTGGGCCCAAAAAATGGGCTGGTCCCCCACTCAGACCAAGCTTGACCTGGAAAGGGCATTGGAGTGTTTCTGGATGTCAAGGGTAGAAACCCTTCAAGGAGCCTTAAGCTACTGGATTTGCTCAACAGACACTTTTTGCCCTTGCTTTCTTGAGTGAAGTATGCCCAAACAGCCAGGTCAGGGACAGAAACAACATGGGGCAGCTCACGGAGGCAAAGGTGGACTAGTCCGCCCCACACACTACAAAGCCATGAGTTATCACATATAGCTTCTCACACCTGATAGCTCCTTACCTAAATCACAACTTGATGTCTGAGCTCCCTTCACAGCCAGAGAAACAGCTGCTAGTGTTTTCTTCTGCCTGGGACAAACTGGTCTCCGAGGTAAGAGGTCTCCCTTCCTTACCAAGGAGATCAGATAGCAAGACTCCCCAGCTGTTGGGAAAGAGCAAGGTGTGATCCTTCTTTGACCATGATGTTGCCCGCTGGAGAATGGATAGTTTCGGATGAGCAGATGGTGGATAGTTACTTCTCCCAGCTTCCCTGGGAACTCTGGTTGTGTCTTATCAAAGGCCAGTGGTCATGCACAGCTTTCCAAATTCACCTTCCACCCAACAGTCCCTTTGTGGTGTCCCGTCTCCTCTACTGACAGTTTGAGGAGGAGTCCTGCTCCCTGCTGACTTATGTGTCTTTCTGAAGACCTCTGCAGCAAGACATGTCAGTGTTGAAGTCCAGGTTTACGCAGGAGATGAGAGAAGCAGCAACTGTTCTACTTCTAGTGTACATCCCCTCGCTGATATGTAGTGTGTCCTGACCCTCTGTGCTCAGCGTTTTATTTGCTGAGATGCTGTAAAAAACGCTGTAAGAAAAGTCCGGCTCCTGCCTAGAAAGCAACTGTGTAAAAATGGCACCTTCTTACTCAACCCACCAGCTCCCTTGTGCCTCAGTCTGAACTGATGTGGTAGTGGCAGGAATAAAATCTTGCTGCTTTGCGTGACTCACAGCTCTGCAGAGCTGGGCTGGCTACAGGGGAGGGAGCCAGGAGGATGCGTTTTCTGGTGAATCATCAAAAAGAGCAACCTGCCCTTAACACATGTGGAGACCCTGGTAAAGGCCATGGAGCAGCCACACTCTTATGAGTACAGAAAAGTGACTTGCACTTTCCCCTTTTACACCCGTCCTTTCCCTCTTGCTTCCCTCTTGAATATGGAGGAGCGGTGGCAGGAGTGGGAAGCAAGGCAGTGAGGATAAGGGCTGGGACACCCTAGGAAGGACTGGCCCTGTCTGGCTAACTGATGCACATAGGCCATGAAGGCAAGTTTTCCTCCACAGCAGGTACAACACTGTTGTAGAGGAAGAGGAAGGTCTTTCTGCCCTGGAACCACACAAAGCCTGATCCTTCCTTTGTACAACCGTGCAGTTAGGAAAGACTCTTTACTGTACTTTACATTTTCTTACACGGCCAGTAAGATAATCACCATGGATTAATCTTACCACAGAAGTCAAAGCTACCCTCTGGTAAAATATCAGTTGTTCTTCGTGAGTGTGACTGTTCTTCCAACCATCTGAGCTAAGTTATAAAGAGGAACACTAGCTCTTTAGTAAACTGTGGGGAAGCACGGTCAGGTAGCATTCAGTTTCAGCTGGAAACATCTCCAAGACTAGATTGGAGAAAGACTAGAGAGTCCTGTAGTCAGACAAATATGTGATATCTAGAATTCTCGAGGTTACTTATTTTCAGCTCTGCATCCTAAGACAGCATCTGCAGGAAAATGGCATGTCTAGACCTTTATAGAAGGACCATAGGGTGAAGGGCTGAGCAGATGTTCAGTGAAGCCAGCTTTTATCCCAGAGAACCTTTAGTATCGGTGGTACAAGCAATGGAAAAAAATCTGAATCTCAATTTCCTACTGAGCTGATGGGCTGAAAAAACATCTGTTAGCTTTAGGCTGCATGCATTTGATGTGGGATCCTTGCAAACAGAAAGTGGGAGGCACCTTGGGTGAGAGCAGCTGTGAGAGTTCACAGCTATGAAGTGGCAGGAGAGTGGCAGGAGAGTGGCAAGACAAAGACAATGGGCTTGAGAGACATCTCCGACAGCCTCGGAGAGCCAGGAGGTGAGCTCCCAGGGGGTTAAGGGGGACAGAGATGAGGGCTGCTGACAGTTCCTTACAGAAATGATCTTAAGGATACAGGTACAAAGTAAGGCAAGGAAACGCAGCAAATAACCAAAGCAGCAGAATCCTGAACTCTTCACTGATCTGAAACTCAAGAAGGAAAAAAAAAAGCTGAATAACTACAGCTGAGAAACAGATAAAAGAAGAGTAAGAAAGTATGGGTCAAACTCAGAAAGGTTAAGGCTCAAAAAGAGCTACAGCTAGCCAGAGAGTACAGGACAGCAAAGTCCCTCTTGCCTACCTGGGCACATGCATGTCACCCACACTGAGAAGCCATTATGGGTGAGTTCATGATCCAAAGCTGTATTCCAGGCTGCTGGTCAGATGCAGGGAGAGAACTTGTCGCTCACCCCTGCCAACACAAGGTCAGCAGTGCCACTGGTTTCTCACTACAGAGCTCTTTCAGGACCCCAAAGCTGAGAAAGACCCTGCTTGGTGCAGACCTTCATGCCAGTATAATCCAGCACAGGAGCTGTAGCACAAGACGAGGTCTGCCTGGGGCTACGCGGTACACCACCTGGAAGTGGTTCAGTTAAAACCTGACTCAGTCCCCATCTGGATGCTTGGAAATGAGTTTTGGTGGGTGAGACTGGCTGATTGCTGAACGCTTGTGCAGAGATATGTGTAAGTCAATGCCGACCCAGAAAACTGGCAGGAGAGTGGCAGTGATGCTACCTTCTGGCTCTGCTTGTATCTCTTTCTGTTTAGTTCAGGATTATGGAGATAAGTCCCATTTTATATGAAATAAGGATATCTGAACCATATGTTGTGCAGGTTCACATCACATCTTGTGGCACAGATCTGCAGGGAAACTTCCGCGAGTCTTAAACCAAACCGGTCCATATCCAGGTGGAGGTTACCTCTTATGGAAGAGGCAGCGCAAAGATAAACAAGGGCAGAGGAGACATGACACAATATCTATGCAACAGAGCTGGCTCCAAATGATTTTACACAGCCCATCTCTCTCCCTGATGTCCCTGCATCACCACCAACTCCTGGGACACAAGCACTACTTCTGCTCTTGGGCAATGGGAAAATGAGGCACAGGGAAGGTAATGACTCAACCATTCTTCAAGACATCAAAATTGAAGGGTAGCACACTCTACCCACTAGCTCTTCCCTCCAGCCTCAGGCTGTCTGTCCCTTTGGATCAATAGAAGATCTGTGGGGCAAGATGGTCTTGATGGACCTATTTCTGTATACGGTATCTTTAGGGCCCAACAAAGCTTTTGTCCACAGCAGACAGAAAGTGACGCCCCAGTGCTGCTTTGTGAACTAAACTTTGTGGGTGTCCTGGGTCTGGCTGGAGTGAAGTTAATTTTCCTCACAGCAGCCCATATGGTGCCGTGTTTTGGATTTGTGACTAAAACAGTGTTGATAACACACTGGTGTTCTGGCTATTTCTGAGCAGTGTTTGCATTGTGTTGAGGATTTCTCTGTTTCCCATTCTGCCCCCAGGCATGGGGTGGGAAAGAGGTTAGGAGGGGACAGAGCCAGAATAGCTGACCCCAACTGACCAAAGGGATATTCCATACCATATGATGTCAGCAATAAAATCTCAGGGGAAGGAGGATGAAGCAGGGATGTTTGTGGTTATGGTGTTTGTCTCTCCAAGTAACCGTCACATGTACTGAGACCCTACTCTCCAGGAAGCAGCTGGACATCTGCCTGCCAATGGGAAGGAGTGAATGAATTCCTTACTTCCCTTCACTAGCACACAGCTTCATTTCACTTCTTAAACTGTCTTTACCTCGACCCATGAGTTTTCTCACTTTTGCTCTTCCTGTTCTCTCCCCCATCCTGCTGGGGGGAGGGAGCAACTGAGCAGCTGCCTGGGTGTTTAGCTGTTGGCCAGGGTCAGCCCACCACAGTGGGCCTAAAATACACAGCCTTCAGGCTGAAAAAGCATCCTTACATGCTGAGACCGCAGTGAGTGCTCTCATCCCTCTTTTAGAGATGGGTAGCTGTGGGGTGATGATCAGAAACAGAGCAGACAGGGTGAGCTCCTCAGATCTCTGCTAGACTCTTGAACCCCCAGGTACACACCACATTCCAGCTGTCCATGAAGGTACCATTTGCATCAATACCATGCGTTTATCTAACTGCTCTCAGTTCCTAAGAACCTGAGAACTATTGAGCTATTGCAGCTCCCAATAGCATCAGGGATGGGCAATACGTGAGTGGTATGCATTTCTCCAGGATGGGCCTGGGAGCTGCTTTGACATGAGGACACAGATCGTCTCTGTTGTCCCCACTTCAGAAAACATGCTGGGCCTTCTTTACCCTCCTCCCCACAGAAGAACAATGCTAATGAAAACCAAAAGCAAATGGTGTGTTACCTGAGAACATGACTTGCTCAAAGTCATCAATGCGTGGACTTTTGGGTTATGGATTTTCACATGCAAAGTCCCATTGATTTCCTATAGATCAATGGGAAGAAGCCAAGCAAAGAGGAAAAACTCCAGAGAATGATTTATCAGCCTTTGTCACTCAAATATCTCCCTATATGAACATATTCTGTGTGGAGTATTTGTTCAGCTTTAATACAGTGACAGTGCCTGTCTGCTTTTACATGTACCTGGGGAGTGCAAGATCCTCGCAGGGGCAGGAATCTGAGGTTTCCAAATACCTTGAGAACTACTCTGGGAATCGGAAAGGGTTTTGTTTTCCAGCTCTTGTGATGTGTTGCAGCTGCCCACCGACTTTTTTGTTTCCATCCTTGGCACACAGAAGAATTTCATCACCACACTCTTTATCATGGAAACATGTCATTCAGTGGCATTCGTACATACTGTTCACATCAAATCAGAAGGTTGGCTCGAAACCCCTGCAGAGATGGGACCTTTCCAATTGAACCTGCCTCCATAGGTTTGGTGCCGGGCTGAATGCAAAGCCAGAAGGAGACCAATTTTTTTTCAGACAGGTTTTCAGAGACGACAGAAGATGCATGGAAGCCTCCCAAGAACCGCCTACCCCATGAGATGTTCACCATTCAGGATGTTGGCAAACTTGTCAGATCAGAAGGTTTTGCAAGACGCCAGCCGCTCAGGGCCAGAAGTGTTCGTGAAGTTTTGGGGACTGTCAGATTTTCGCTGAAGAGCTACCTGAGGCAGCCGTATGGCCGAACACCAAGCGCTGAATTGAATCTAGGTCTTCCTCAGGATCTGACACCCGCTGCTCTCTTTCCCTGCTTGGGATTTGGAAAGCCAGACCTGGAACAGGATGTGATTTGCTCATGTTGGTCTGCGTGATGCCAGCTGAGGCTACTGGCAAATTCTGCTCACTGAAAAATTATCTCATGTAGATGAGGGTCAGATGATTAACTTTGATGAATCTTGCCACAGCTGAAATTACTGCCAGTGCTAGGTATGAGAAGGAAACATTGGCAGAGCTGTCTCCCTGCCATGGGAAGGATCTCTTTTTCTTCTGGAAAGTAAAACAGGGGTGCTATAGCAGCTTTAGCTGGACTCCTCAGCAATGATGAGAGAGCAGGGTTTAGTTTCAGTGCTGCTTGCCTTTCCTTCTGAAGTGCTTAGACAAATGAAGTATTCTGCCTGAGGAAAGAGACCCTGGAGAGGAGACTTTCATCTGGAATAAACAGGACAGTGGATGGCATTTCACAACAAATCCACCAGCTGCCATGTATGAGGCAAGGGCGATGGGGACTGCTGTGTTTGAGCACGGTTCTTTTCATCTGGTCTGCCATCCAAAAAGTGTCCTGGCACAGGAACTCCCTCTGGGGCTGATATCAACAGTGAGGGATTGATAAGGCTAGGAGATCTGCCTCATCTGCCAGACCCCAAAGCCCATGCCTGTCACCAGCTCTATGGAGGCATGGGGGGTCCTTTGGGAGATCAGAGCAAGAGCAGATGTGTGTGATCACTCGCGTAAGGTGGCACTCCTATGCAGTTGTCCTAGGTGAAGTTTGAGGAGGGTGAAGGAGGCTCCTTGGCTGTTATCAAGTCATATCTGAACGGTGCAAACAGGAGAGGTGAAGAAAAAGATGTACAAGACAACCAGTACAACGCCCAGTACAGTGCAATCACCACAGTGTTCCCACCAGCCTGCGCAGACCTGTGGAAGCCTATGCTGTTTTCAGGATGCTTGAACTGCAGCCACATGATGGCTGCTGGTTGTCCTGCAGCAGCAAGCGTTGGCTCGTTAAGAGTATGAGGAGCACTACCCCAAAGGGCTTCAGCTGACAACAAGTTTATGGAGGGCAGCCATGTGCAGTGATACCAGCAGTAGGTGTCACAGCGCCCTGTAGGAAGTCCTAATGCATTGGATGCTTGGAGAACAGGCACAGATGGGCAGGCCTACTTCTGGGACCCCAAGAAAAGCAGGGCCACTGGTGTAGGGGAGCACAGAAAGGCAACATGTACTAGCTGCAGCCAAGTGCAGCTGGGCTCTCACAGCTTTTTGTTAAACATCAACCACTTTTTGTGATGACACCAATCAAATTTCCAGCCGGTTGTCTCACTAGGGGGACCCAAAGCAAGAGCAGAGAGACAGATGAATCAACTATAGATTTGCTTGCTGTAGCATGCCTGTTGCCAATAGATTTCCATGTTTCCAAGAGCAAGCTAAAAGCTTAGTTCATTTGCTGAATAGAGGGATGCTCTACCAGATTGTCTGCGGTTGGAAATAGACTCATCCAAAACTTCTAGGCTGGACATCTTTCAAAAAGCCATGCTTTAGCTCAACTGCAGGTTTACTGAGCACAACGTATGAAAGTCAGGGTGAGATTTTGTGCCCTGTTATGCAATAAGTCTGATGAGACAAGGACAACAATCTCCCCAAGAGTGTGTATAGCCTCTCTAACAGAAACTGTGGCTTTACAGTTGCAGAATGAGTGGGGTTTTTTCAAAACACAATGGAAAGATAATCTACTAGTGTGTTAATTTCTAATGGATCCATACTTTGTGAAGGCAGTATCCCATCTACAGCCTGTGCTATAGCTATTACAACCAAACCACCTAGATGAGGAAATTCATGGAGCAGCCACCCTTCCCCAAGTTCATGTGCCAGAAACTCACTGATACTGAAAAGGATAGGGACACTGCTGCGCAAATATCCCCGCTAGTAACTGATCTGTCAGGGAACAAAGAGCAACCTGCTGAAATCATGTCAGAGACAGGCAGAGACAAGGAACTGATGGTGTCACCAGCAGTGATAGGAGAAAGTCGTCCAGAAATAACAGCCCTGCTTAGCTTGGGAGAATGGCACACAAAGGACTCAGAGAAGCTGAAGAGAAAGGGGTGAATAGTCCACAACTTGTGATTCCAAAATTCATATAGAAAGAGAGAGTGTGTTAAAGAAAGAACAGGGAAGCATAAATACAGTGAGGTTTCCGGTGCTGCTCAGACATTAAGATAACTGATAGAGATATGTTTACATCAGCCACAGGGATGTGCCTGGATCCCAAGTGAATGAGATCCCATCATTATAGTTCTTGTCTTCCTCTAGCTTTCCTCCTGTTTCTGATCTTCACTTACTACAGCATGGCAACCATAAACACTACTGGACCAGGAACTATTTCTTTCTTTAGTTTTGGGAAGAATCTGTCCTTCTTAAACATGCACAAAGTAAACACTAATGCGTGTTATTGCTCTATCCCAAGCTGCTGTCCAGGCTCTGTCCAGAGCAATGAAGCACAGGAGCTCAGGCAAAGCAGAAAAGGTCAGACTATGGAGGAGGGAGGGAAGGAAGAGAGGGAGAAACAGATTGTGTTGATTTCAGTAAGCTCTGGACTACCCTTGTTTCTGGATGACAACTGGGTCAGTGTTGGTCTGTCTGAATGGGTCCCCTCTGAACATATAAGATGCATGACTGAGAAGTTTGGTAGACAGGAGGTGAGAGGAGATGTTCCTGAAGATGGTTTGAGAATGAACAAGACACCAAGCACCAGAGAGCTGTCACCTTCCCAACATCCCAGTCTGCTGAGGGCATGCAACAAAAGAAACGTTCAGTCAGTGTCTTGCATCGTCTAGACAGCCACTATGGAGACAACACAACTAACGAGCAGGCACATCTTCTTGACTCAGCCATTCATCAGGGTGGAACTGTGCAATTGTTTCCCTGCCTAGGTTTCTACTCTCACCCTGCCTTTAGTCCCTTCTCTGTTTACAGTGACCATCCCCCAAGGTGACCATTCCCCAAGTCACTCAGCCCACACCACCTCCTGTGTTGTTGCTGTCAGCGCTGAAGTTCCCCTGAGGTTCCCCATATCATATGTGCCAACTGCACTGGCGACAAGCCTGCTGTCTCATTACATATAGGTATTGTGCTGTCAGAGTGCAGCCTAAGATCTCGGCCGAGGCCTTTATGTGATACTAAAAATAATAATGGAACAAATCTTGGAACAGAAAATAATGCAGAATGTGAGAAAATGCTGTGGAAAGTGTGAGCCAGTGGAAACGATCCTGAAGGAACCTTCTCCTAGAAGAAACTGTGAACCAGTGCCACTGGGGAGGCAGTATCTCTCATAAGCTTTCTGGGGCAGGGGATACATCTGTCCCAGTCTGCTATTGGCTTTATGAAAATGCGCAATCATTAATAACAACTGGTAACGAGGAATCTGGAGAGCCTCCTCCTGCACAGCTGCGTCTGTGGCACACACACATCAGCAGTCGCCTGAGACAGGAGAGAAAGCAGCGTTTGACAGATCAGTGAGAGGAAGTCCAGACTGGAGTATTGGCAACTCTTTAATCACTCAGGTGGTAAATGGGAAGTGGATGCCATGGAGCACACCACAGACACAGACCATCCACTCACCTCTACCTCTAATGGTGAAGATGAGCCCCTGTCTAAGCAACAGGCAAGTGCCCACGGAGTTGCAGCAAGATGGGAGGGAAGAGCAGTGAGGTGCCCATCATTCAGAGCAGCAAGGACAAGAGAGAGGATGAGGAAGCTACAGCTGTGACCACACAAAAGCCTGGCACAAAGTCCCAGGATCTGGGAGAGGAAATGCTGCTAGACCTTGTGCTTTAGCTACCCCATGGGTTTCCCACTGGGGCAGCACCATGGTGAGTAAATATGGTCACCCAAAGGATGGAGACACACTGAGAAGAGAGGGAGTGGCCCACAGGAAAGGCAAATCCAGTGCCTTTGGGATGAATTAATATCTCTTCACCATTTTTGCCAGTGGAAGGTGGTTCTGCTGCCATGGCAGGAAGAAAGCAGCAGCCACATGAATGGGTAGTGCTCTAGTATGGTCCCCATAGGAGCCCAGTGGCTCCTGGGCTGCAGCAGTCCACACTCACCCCACGAGGGTGCAATGCCCTCCGGTGCAGACAGGATCACCTGCTGTGCTGGCAGAACCATAGGAAAACAAGCTTGCATGGCTATGCTGGAGAGACTGCCAGACGCCGCCGAGTCACCCACCCAGGCTGGCTGCAACCATGGCTGAGAGGTCGCCTATTACAGACTGCAGCTTTGTCACTCTCCATTATTTAATTGATAATTTATCATGCCATTCCAGACAGAGAAGAGTTCCTGTTCATGCCACTGTTTGTTCCCTGTCACATAGTCAATTCCCCAATCCAATACCCCAGTTGTACTCTTATTTTATGAACCATACCTTAGGGCCTAATTAATGCAATTAATCAAACTTTTACTTAGGCAGGCATATCTTCATTTCTCTGCTGACTGTCTGCTTGGACAGCTGGGTGTGTTGTCTGCATAGTATTCATCATCTTAAGCCATTACAATGCTCTGGAGTGCACTGAAGAGTATGGGGAAGGGAGGGGACTGTTGGTAACAGAGCGCTTGTGATCAGGTTTCAAATACAGACACCGAGGGCAGATTATGCTCTGTCTGAAGCCAGTCACCATCAGGAGAAAATCCAACAACTCATCACCAGGGAGCTGGGGTAATGGAGAAGTGAGTGGTCACAGAATCAGGCTCTCAAAACCGGGTCCCCGTACCACCTGGACAGTGCCTGCAGTCCCGACAGAACGTGCTCCCAGCACCTCATCCATCAGCACAGCTTCCATCTGCCCAGGGGAGCCGCTGACCAGCAGCATGCCTGCAGCCAGATTGCGCGCAGGCCATGCCGCGGAACTGGAGATCCTGCTAGGGCCACACAAGAGGGACAGGAAGATGAAATTTTCATCTCTTCTCCTCCTGATCATGGCTGCTGCTTGGGGTCAGGAGATGGGCTTGGGGGCATTGCTAGTCTGTTGGAAGACAAAAACCAAGGGTCTACATATCTGTAGGATATGCCTAACAGACATTTAGGTGAGGGAGAGCATAAAAACTGAACAGCTAAGGATCCTTCAAGCCCTCCTACTCCTCCACCCTCAGTGCTCCCTACAAGAGACACCTGCAGGCATCCATTGGCTGTAGAGGGAGGTGATGGTAAGGAGCTTACAGCAGAGATGGATACTTAGTCAGATGGCCCCTCAAAGGGTCTGTGTGCTGACTTTCTGGTGTGTCTGGAGCATAGGATCTACTGTTGACTACAGCTTTAAAAATGGTATTTCAAAGGCACTTTTGACACCTCACTCACAGCAAACTTGAGCAAATCCTCACTTTTCAGGGAAAAACTCCTTGGAAATATTTCTTCATTAATATTACTGAAGAACATAGAGGTCAGTGGATTTACAGGTCACTTTCCACAGCAGATGAAAATCTGATGATAATTGGAAGTGTTAGCCAGAAACGTAACAGTGATTTTGTGACTAAAAGACCCATGAAATGGAGTAAACTGTCAATTGGGACAATTTTCTAAGAAGCCATTTCACATCTGATATCCCAAAAGATCACTTGCAAAAGACCCAAGTAACCTTTCCTATAAAACCAAATGGCTTTATTCTCTTTAATTATCTGTCAGAATCTAGAAAGTGACTTATAAGGGGTCTTTTGTGACCAAAACCATTGTTATCTTCCATCACCTCCTAAAAATAATAAATAGATGAAGCTGTGAAGATAATCTTCTAAAGCATCTTGGAAATGGTTGGGGCCAGCCCAGCACAAATACAGGCTGGGCAGAGAATGGATTGAGAGCAGCCCTGAGGAGAAGGAATTGGGGGTATTTGTTGGTGAGAAGCTCAACATGACCCAGAAATGTATGTTTGCAGCCCAGAAAGCCAACTGTATCCTGGGCTGCATCAAAAGAAGCATGACCAGCAGGTCGAGGGAGGTGATTCTCCCCTTTTACTCCACTTTTGTGAGACCCCACCTGGAGTATTGCATTCAGCTCTGGGGCCCCCAACATAAGAAGGACATGGACCTGGGGGTTGGAACTAGATGATCTTTAAGGTCCCTTCCAACCCAAACCACTCTATGATTCTATGAACACTTGGCTGAGTTGTGACTTGCTGGTATGGTGGACCTCGACGGAGTCATGGTTATCAATAAACTATGTCCAGGCTGACATTCAAACATGATCAGACAAGGTTCTTTACCACATCTGTAAACACTTAAAAATGTGTCAGGACTCACTATTGTGTTGAGTGCTTATCAATTAGATACTCTTGAAAGCACTGCCAGAAAATACTAACATCAGGGATCACAGAAAGGACTCAAGGATATTTATAGTGTTTCCCCCAAACTGGCATCCGCTCCACTGTCAAAACAAGAGTAAAAAGAGCTTTTTTCCATATCTGGCAAGTTTTATAAGGGAGAACTATAAAGAGCCAAGCAAAACAGAGTCATAGCTAAAACTGGTCAAAATGTATTGTGTCACCACTTCACAACATCTCAAGGATTGTGTCCTGTAATGTGGCAAAGCAGACAGTAGGACACTTCAGTACAGAAACGACAGCTACAAGCCCAGGACATCTGCTGTGTTAGTGTCTGAACCCAGGTTAGCAATGTTGTTCTTCCTGACTCTTCAGCATTTACAAACTAGAAAGCTTAGGACTCCCTATCACACTTGGCATGGAAAAGGCCAAGCTTATGTTCATTGGTCATGAAAAAGCCACTGGTCCATGCATTAATTGGCTGTGACATTGTTTTGTTCTTTGCAAAACAGGGTAGGCATGCAGAGTGTGTTTGACAACATCATGGCTGCCGCAATAAACCTAATGAGCCATTGATGGAAATCCTTAAAAGACTGAAAATCTACCTCTAGGTTTTTTCCGTAACACCACAATGGCCACTCTGGCTGGATCAGCCCTGCTGCTCATGGACAGGAACATCCACCTGCTCATGCAATGGAGTATGTGCTCGCCAAGTGGCCCTGCCTGTTACCATTTGCTAGCAAACATCTCTGAAATACAAGTATTAGACAACCAGAACTGGGACGATAAGGAGAGGTGGAAGAACTGTGATAGTCCATGGACTAAGAGGAGGTTCTTAAAACATCACTTGCCAGAGCTTTAAGAAGCTGTTCCAGTTTTAAAAGGTAACTTTCCAATTGTTAGTCCATTGTAGCAAAATGCAACTATAGTGCCCAGCATAAGAACCATCTGCAAACTTCCAAAGCCATGGTATGTGTGACACTGTGAATTTCTGGGATATACTGCAAATACACAGTTATCCCTGAGAGGTGGCTGAAGGACCCGCTGCTGCGTGATTGTGGGATACAGATTAAAAAGCAGCCTGAGCTGATAGGTGGAGCCACACATACACAAAATTTTACAAAGTTCATAAGAAACTGAAGCAATTATTGCTTGTATTCAGCATTAACTTATTATGACAAGCATTTAGCTAAGCCCAGTTTTAAAAGATATACTACTGTCTGGAAATTCAGTTTCTGCTCAGACCAAAACCAACATATGTGACAGCAGTATGATATAATAATGATGTCATGCTGCATCATTGTAAAGGAGCTTAAATCAGTCAACATACGGGCTTGGTCCGTAGCTGTGCCAGACTCCATGTTATTAGCAACTGGACCCCCATAATATTGTTAGAGCACTCTGACTGAAGCACCAGTATAGAGAGAGAGATTTGGGGGTGTTTCAGCACTCTTCACTATGGAGGAAAAAGGATATAGTTCCCACCAGTAATGGGGTAGATGTTAAGACCACGTATGGACCAGGGAACTTTATCCATTTCTTAGAATACAGACATGGAGGGACAACCATAACTAGATCTAGGCTTCGGCAAACCCACTGCTTGGCATTTTAATGAAAACAGGAGCTGTGAGACAAACACTTGATGTGGCCAAGTGCAGCCCAATGGAGATGTCTTACAGGAATAGAGCAGAAGAATACACACCAAGCTGCTCTTCTGTTGTATCTGAGGCTATGCTATTTCCACCTTTTCCTGTTCTTGCCCTTCCCCTCCCACCTTCACTTGGACTTAAACCCTGGTGAAAACCAGTTGGTTTTCCCTAGAGATGATGACTGTGATAGTTAAGGTCAAATTCCAGTTCTGGAGTGCAGAGCTCAAGGCTCTCCTCTTCTGACTATTTTTTTTCCAGGGGTATAAAATTGATCACCTTACCTAGGGCAGAAGTAGAAATGAAAGTGATGGATGAGGAAGGTGAGAAAGATACCACAATGCCACTGGGGACATGGCCCGACGTCAGTAGGAAAAGACTGTTTGGGTCTGGGGGATATCTGTCAGCCTCTCTGGTGGAGCCACAGCCACCTAGACAAACTCTATCTAAGGGTGACATGCCTTCTGTAGACTTCAGAGTGTGTTCTTCAATGGGAGGGCTAAGAGCAAGAACAGATCAGGCTGCCAGGAGAGCCTTGGGAAAGGAATCTAGCTCTTCCTTAGATCCTGGTACCATTAACACAGGATCTTTGCAGACCACAGTCATACCTCATAAACATCATGCCTCCAGTATGTGCTTCAGTAGTTTATACTCTTTGCCAGCAGTCAGTGCTGAATCCATGTCCCACCATGGTGACAAAGACCATGTGCTACCTAGCATCTGCCATCTTTCAGGTAAGGTCCTGAGCACTAAGGGTTCCAAATCCTATTTGCCTCATTTGCATTATTCCAGGCCAGATACCGATGTGGATAGCTTTGCCTAGATTACTCGTGTGGAATCTGAAATGTCACTGTATATCATCAAAGCACTGATGTCCTTCAAGGGAGAGGCTGGAACCTCCCTGTAGAGTTTTCACTGGTGGGTAAAGTGAGGTTTCACAGGTAGTTCCCAGTTTGGCAGATGCCTCCTTGCAGGCAGACACCCACTGCGATACAAGCATCAGGACTCTCGGGCAGCAGATGCACCCTGCAGGGCTGGGGCAGGGATGTACTGAGGTACGCAGGAGTCCCTAGAATAACCAGCACTACCTAACTCATGGGGGGGGCGGGGGGGAGGGGGCGCAGATCTCCAGGACTGAAGCTATACAGAAAGATAGCTTTGCTTTTTCCTTGTTACTGCCAGTAAGTGAGCTGTCTTTTCAGCTGCTTATTACCAGGCACGCAGAAAACATCTGCATAGTGTGAGTAATTACATGATAGCAAAAGCCCAGCCCCACCTTGGGGAAGCCTTGCCATGGCTGCTGGTTACAAAGGGCGGGCAGAGATATTTCCAGCTCGTGTCTTCAGATGCGCCGGAAGAAATGAGCTGTCCTTACTGGAAACCACCTTGTGGCAGTCTCGCGGCTCCTCGGAGCCACACAGCCGCCCTGCTGCTCCTCAGCTTCCCCTCCCCAGGGGCTGATAAATCACCATCTGGCAAGAGAGGGGACACCAAGGACGGCGCATGTTGGGGCCTGGGCTGGATCTCCACCCCAGTACTGCAGGAGCTGAGCTCCTCACCAAGGATGCAGCATCATCACTGCTGGCGGGTCAGGGATGCAGGAGAGGCAGAGCTGCTGTAGCAGCACCCCTGGTGCTTCCCACAGCACTGACCCCAGCCCTGCCTCTGCCCCCATGGGGCAGCGGGGGGACATGCTGTCCCCCACTGTGAGGGATGCAGCCTTCCCCCTGCAACATCAGAGCTCAGGCTGGTCCCAAAGGCCTTGGTGGTCTTTCCGTTGGTTCAGCCAGCTCTGGCACAGCCCCAGAGGGACCAGGTTTCCGATGACTCACAGCGCTGGCCAGGGTGAGATCATAGGAAAAGTGGCCAGTATAGCCCTTTCCATGAAAGAACGGCGCCTGGCAGGACCTGGGTGCAGGCAAGAGCTGTGAAGGCATCTCCAGACTGAGCACTTGAGGCAAGCCGGGTGCTGTTTCAGCCTTTTGGCTCTGCTGCCTGCAGCTCCCCTGCAGCATGGAAATGGCTCCCTCGGAGCATGTTCGGAAAGCTGCCCCAGCAGAGCTGCACACAGGGAAACAGGCAGCAGAGGCAGGGGCTGGGGGCAGCCGAGGGAGAGCGCTGGCAATGTTGCCCTGGCTGAACCGATAACTCAGGGGGTGGCTGCCCTTGGGAAAGGTGATATGGGATCCAGGGGATCCCGCATCCTACCACAAACCCCTGATTTCTTATGGCCTCACTGGTCCTGAAGGAGTCAATCTCTTTTAGGGTGAAAGAGGGAGGTTCCTGCTGCTGCTTGCATGGCTGCGGGTGGCCGTGGGAAGCACAGCACATCCCTACCACAGCATCCAAAGTGACAGCAGCATGTGCCAAAGGTGCCTGCACTAACCCTGGCTGTCCCCTTGCTCCCCAGGCACTGACAGCAGCATCACCATGTCGGGCTGGGACGAAGGACCCCACCAGGATGCAGGGCATGTTTTTAGCCCGTGTTTCCAGGGGTTTGGTGCCTGACTGCCTCAGAAGGCTTTGGCCAGGCAGTCTCTTGCTCCCTGAAAAGCAGAGCTGAGTGGCCAAGGAGAGGTTATGTGCAGGAGCACACACGATTTATGGACAAGTCTGACCAGACTTCTCCCTATAGGACACCTCCATGGTACTGCTGCTCTTTTGAAAACCTTGTGTTATTTTCTCTCCTTTGCCCTCTCATACCATTTTGCCCACTAATCTCCCGGACCCCAGAGGTGTTCCCAGATGGCCAGAGGTGCCTCAAGCACGCACAAAGCACAGCGCTCACGGGAGGGAGCTGCAGGAACCACGATCTCACCACTGCCTGGAGGCCAACATACTGGCCCCAGCTCCACCAGCACGGCCTCCCCGCTGGCTCTGGCGACGCTGCGATGTGGAGGCATCTGTGCTGCACGGCCACAGGCACGAGCAAGGACTCAGACCTCCCCGGGTCCCTCTGGCTGTGGGGGGGGAATTGCAATTTCGGCGCTGCCCCACGGAGCTGGGTGGGTGCCGGGGCAGGAATAGCGCTGGCAGGGGGTCCAGGCCAAGCTGCAGGACGGGGGTCACACTCTTACTGCAGAGGCGGCAAAACCCAGCGGGGCAGGGGGCCTGGCCCTGAGGAAATTGCCTGCCAAGGACTGCGGAGGGCAGCCGCCACTCACTCTCCATTAGCATTCAGCGGCACTGCCACCGCGCGAAGGAGAAAGCCACCCTCGTAAACATAAGGAGAGGAGATAAAAGCACTTAGCGCAGGCTGGTGAGCGAGACACAGGCACTTCGGCTCAGGTGGCTGGCTCCTTGTCGGGCTTTTGTAGTCTCGCTGCAGCCTTCCATGCGGCACCGCAGCGGGTTTGCGCCCCATCGCTCGGCTACGGCAGAGCCGCTGCTACGCCTGAGTGGCACTGGCAGAAGTTCCCCAAAGGTTAATTGATGCTGCAGTGCTGCAGCCACCCTGTAGACAGCCGCCTGCTAGCAGCTTTGCCCTGTCAGCTCCTGTGCCGGAGCTTCTCCTCCCTCCGCAGCATCCTTCCCCGAGGTGGACTGCCTCCCGGGCAGCCGGCGCAGCCCTTCCACCCACGGGAGACAGCCAGCGGGAGCTGCATCTCTCCCCCCTCGGGGCACGGGGCCGGGAGATGGGGCTCCTTGGGCTCCAGCACTGTGATCTCACCCGGGACCGAGAGCACTGCCAGCAGCAGGAATCATCATCCCCATACCCCCTCCTGCTCCCATCCCCGCAGACAGCAGTCTGGCAGGCTCCATGCCCTGCGTTCTTCGGGCAGGAGGAGGGACGTGCAGCCCCAAAGCCTGCGGTAATGCTTGTGCTGTCCCCCACCTCACTGTGATGGTCTCCACGCCTCACAGCCCTCCACCCCCGCGTCCCCTGCCTCATAAGTAGCGGCACCACCCACTCTAGGAATACAGACGGATGCTAAAGCCCACAGCACATCTCCTGGTACTTTCAGTGGCTGCAGAGTGGGTCAGCAACAGTATTTAACCCAAGGGAAGACAGAGGATGGGATTCAGCATGCACTCTGTGCTAGTTAGCCCCCCTCACTCCAGACCCTTTGTATCCCCTTGGTACCCAGTGATGAGGTGGTGCAGAGATCTTGGACTGTGCATCAGGGCAGCCTCAGAAGAAAGAAACAGACTGTGTATTTCTACTTGAGTGGCTTGCTGGGGGGCACAGCACAAGCCTCTGGCAGGGAAGCCAGCAGTCCTGAGCAGACGTGAGACTAGACTGGGCAGCCCTTTCTTGGTTTGTACTGGAGTCACCATGCAGGAGGCCTCTCCTCAGATGTATTTCTAAAATCTCATGTGATGTCAGCTTGTTTCCCTGTCCACAGGCTTTAAAATAAAAAAGACCCATCTCTGAGATGTCATCCATGCTCAGTCAATATTTTAATTGTCCTGGGCTCTGCCCCCCTGCTTACTTCCTCAGAGCTATAAAATAAATAGCACTGGCCTTTCCCCCTCAAATCAGAAAGATCTTCCTTTGTTCTTCCCTTAGGGACTGATGGCTTGCCCATCAGAGGCAGATCGTTATGCTACAAAGTCCAGCAGGCCCCTCCCCACAGCAAACAAGGTTAAAATTCAAAGCTCACTGGAGTCTACGTGATGCTGATCATTTATACAAGCACACTGCCCTGAACAAGGGCTGTGTGAAGGCACTGCACCTCACTGGAGATGTCCCCATCTCTGGGAGCTCACAGCCTTGCCTGGAGACAAAGGCCAGAGAGAAGATGAGCCACAATCTACGGAAGCCCAAAGCAAAACACTGTTTGATAAAAGCACCCTGGAAATACGGTGGGAAACCAGCTTTTGCATCACTTTAGCCAGTGACCAAAACCAGAATCGGGGAATAAAGACACTCGTGCATCAGCAGCCTCACGTGTGTGTGCTAGCTGCAGGCTTGTGCTGCACAGCAGCGACCGTTGCTTCCTGTGACCCAACTGTGTTTCTCCTCTGCTGGGCGTGCTGGCATGTGCAGCAGTCACTGCAGCCATGCCAGAGGGTGCTGTGGGGTGCAGGGGTACAATCTGTGGTCCCAAGCACAGGGACCCACTGCAAGACCTCAGGGGAAGGCTCCCTCAGCTTTTACATCCATGTCAGCTACAGAGGATGGCAAATTCCCCCTGCCCCTGGTAGCACACAGAGCTTTCCAACATGGGTCAGCAAAGCCACATCCCTGGCTAGACAGTGAGCTTCCAGCACAGGAACTCCTTGACATGGGTGCTGCAGTCTTGCGCTGCCAGTGTCCCCATTCAGTGCCAGCCCCTTCTCAAAGAGACACCCAGCTCGCCCTCCCTCCCGCTCCAGCCTCCCCTGGGCTCTGCAGCAGAGCAGCGCTGGGACAGCCTGGCAACGCTGGCCAATCAGGATAGGAAACTCTGCAAAAGAGGCTTTGTAAATTAAACAAATACCAGTTGAGGAGCCAGTTTCTTCCTTCTCCTTTGTACTCTCAGTGCAATCTGGCAGGGACCGGTGTGTGCATGGACTGAGGGCTGCAGCTGGTGCTGGGAGGAACTCAGTCTCCTGCTGAAACATGCTCAGCTCTGGGGCAGGACGATGCAGCTATTTAACAGTACACAAAAATGTTTTGCAGCAAGCACACCCGATCCATTTGCTAAGGGCAAACAGCAGTGAACAACTTGAAAAATCAAAATCCCCCCGTAGAACTGAGCTCAGCTTCACCTCCCATGAGCCACCGGATCACTCGAGGGACCAGGACCTGTTTCAGGTAGCCTGAGAGTGTGAACCTCTCACAGGTCTGTGAAAAGCTTGCACTGGCAAGATAGCTAATGATTGGGATGACCTCAGCTTTGGGAGCCCTGATTTTCCTTGAGAGGGTGCCCAGCCTCTAAAAGCAGAGAGGTCCCTGGTACATGCAATGCCAGGTGACAGCCCACAGGTTATTCCCAATCCCATGGTGGAAAAACCACCCCCAGAGCCTGTGAGCTGGAGGGCCTCCTTTGGGTCAGGGAAATTCCCACTGCCTGCCTCTAATACTGCTCAGCTATGTATCATGGGCCTCATGCTGGGAAGTGTCTGACCATTCCTAGCTGCCCTTGGCTCCACCATGTCCAAAGCGCTGAAATTCAGTCCCAAGAGATCTCCTGCCAGCTGCCCAGCACTGGGCACTGCTGCAGGTCTTGTTCCTACCTGGGCTTTTCAAAGGTGCTGATTTATACAGTGGCTAAGCAGCACAGACAGAGCATGTTTGTGGAGCAGGTCAGAAGAGTCTGATCCATTTTAAAGATGGTAAGCAGAAGCACATAGGGCTGTCTCTTGGTTATGATTAGAGACAATTTCATTCACAGAAGAACAGGAGCAGTGCTGAGTGCTCTTGAAACATCCCAGCCCTCATAAAGGCCACATTTGGTCTAGAATAGACCCCAGACCTGCTAGTTTCTCATCCTACATTTCAGCCACAAAACTCCCTTCCTTTAGACAATTGGGAAGTGATGCTCACTCCTCGCAATCCTTTGAAAGTCATTGCTCTCACAATGGGGGTCAAAGAATCAATATTCCTTATTGCATGGGGTCTCCTGGAAGGAGTTATTTTTCTGTTAGAACATATTATTCACTTCCATCAAGTAGGCTTTGATTTACAAATGCTTACAGATGTGGCCCAATGTTCTTCCATGTGCCTTTGTGCAACAACAGGAGAAGACATTGGAGCCCATCATTCAGCAGCACTGTGAAGAACCTATCCAAGTTACTCAACAGCAAACACAAGGATTATTCTGTTGTGTCAGGTGGACTTGCCAATGCAAGTAATCAAGAAAAAGCCTGCAAACAAGGCAGTCTTTTACGGCCACGGGAAGGAGCTAAAGGACAGAGTCTTGGGAAGAGGACTGAGCACATGGGACAGGTTCTGGGAAGCAGTGAGCACGTAAACTGCATCCTGGGTTTTGAGTCTAACTGTACTCAAGAAATAGGATCTTGTATTCATCATCATAAAATGGATTGACCCAATATATCTTATTAATATTTTCCCTTCTCGTGAAAAAAGAATTCTTCAGGAACCTAAATATTATCTGATGTTTCAGGTCAAAAAAGAAAGGACCAACAGTTCAGACACTAATGAAGGGTTGTGTTTAGAGCTGCTCCTTAGCCCGTATTAAGTAAAAAAATTACACTTGATTATTTGCTGTGAACTCTTCTGTACATGTTCTTCAAATGTTCTGCAACTGCAGAAGAGCCAACTGCCTTGTAACAGCTTGCACAGACAATACATAAATGCGTTTGAAGTGGAAGGGCATGTTGAAAGGACAGTGTCAAGGAACTTTACCAGTAATACACCCAGAGAAACCAAATGCAAAACAGCGCTTCCGTGAGAGAGGGGGATGAGGATGCCTCCAGCAAAGCCCACCTGGCGGATCCCAGGGGAATGCGGAGGTACCACATGGAGAAGGGACGAGGCAGGTAAGCCGGAGGCTGAGCTCTCAGCAAGTCAGCTGCTCCACGGCACCTGGGCACGCACGGGACAGCGAGTAGCTCACAGTGCTTTGACTGAGGAGAGGAATGTATGAATTACTCAACACTTAGCATTAGGCAGAAACATGCAGATGAGCAATTACTACAGCACCTAGTGTGCAGTGATCAGCGTGTGTATACATGTCTTGGGATATAAATTTGTCCAGAGATGTGCAGGTTCCTGCAAGATGGGGAAAAATTATCACAGGACAATCTACTGCACCAGGAGATAGGAAGATACTCTGTCTTCCTGATTTCAGTTCCCAAGCACATGGGAGCTGGTGGAGTAGCCTGTTATGACTACAAGAAGAAATGAAGTCCTGCTTTGTACAGGGGTAACATGAGAAACTCAGACCAGAATATGATGCTACAAATCATATGTGACTCAATTAGGGCAATGTGACTATCTCTCTCTTCACCAAGCAGAAATGGTTTGATGTGGCTCAAAGCCATCTTTCCAAAGCAAACGTAAGTTCACCTCCTTGAGTATCTGATTGCCATTTGCTTATTTTGCCTCAAAGGAGGCTTTTGGAAAGTAGAGTGGTAAAAGAGGAGAGGGAAGACCCTTCATATAAATTCTTTGGGGTTTTTTTGTTCTGCCTACACACAAAAAGGAATAGACTGCTGGGTAGAAAGACGGAGGGAAAGGAAGAGTTGGAGGTTGCCTTTAATGTTTCTGGGGCCAGTGAGAGGAACAGTGGTGAAGATATTCCTGCATATATTGGGGTATGAGCTAAGACACTGTTTCAGTCTTGTTACAAAGCTGTCAGGCTGGGGAGATGAGACAGGGATGTTGGCTGCTGACTGTGGAAGCTGGCCTTTCCCACTTAGAAAGAGATGTCCCTCAGTGATACGTGCAACACAGATCCAACAGCACACCTGGTCTGCTGTCCAGGTGCCCCTAGTGAATTGCTTAAGACCTGAAAAAGAGGAGAGGAGCAAACTGTAGCAGCAGATGGCATCACTGATGGAAGACGAGAGGCAGCAGCTGGGTCCCTTCTTAGTAATTGCAGGGCAGATTCGGATTTTGCCTTAACCCGGAGCAGCTGAACCAGACCAAGAAGAGGGAACATTTTCACTTACCCAATAGGAATTAAAATTTTGCTGAAATGAGGCAAATTCTTCAATGAATTAGGTGCATTAGCAGGGTATGGGCAGATTCCCCTGGACAGAGAGGACGTCAACATCTTCAGCACTCTGTTTGGCAGACTTCTCTGCTTCTTGAAACTGCTTTGCAGATGTGGGCAGTACAGCATGTGTTTGACTGGATGGTGTCCCAGCTTCGCCATGGACTCTCTGGAGTGAAAGGCTACAGTGACAATGCAAGATGGAGAGCACTTCTCATCGTTACTGGCAGAAAACTTACCCTTGCTCCCTGCACACTTCCATCTCTCTGCCCCCACTGCTTCTTGTCGTGCTCTTCACTTCCCACACTAAATTCCATGCAGCAGGGACCAAGCCCTGAACAGTTCAGGGCAGTTCAGATGTAAAACAGGAACCTTGAGAGGCTGTAATGGTGAGGAAGAGGAGGAGGATCTGGACAGCTATGTTGAGGAAATATTAAAAATGATTGCTGCATTGCTGTGGGGCAGGAGAACATTCTAGGAAATCCCACGCAGATGAAATTATCTTCTAATGATCGTAAAGGGCCAGGGATGTCGACACACATCGTGGTTACCAGACTTTGATGCAGAGATCCCTGAACACAAGGACTTGGGGACTGCAAGTCCCCTCTAAAGCAGAACAGCAAGCTTACAGCCAGCTACTGAGCTCAAGCAACTTATCTTTGTAAAATCCTTTGCCATGGTAGAAAGAAGCCCAGAAAAGAGACCTCAATGCTTTGAAGTGAATGCTGAAATTATTGCCAAAGGCTCATGGCAAAAGATCGTGGGAAAAGACTTTCTATTGATTCTTTTTTTTAACTAGTTACTTAAAGCTTCCTCATCTTGGCCAAGGAAATGTAACCATTCACTATTGCCTGCTGTTCAGAATAGCTCCTGTATCCATTTATCATGTACTAGGAGATGCAAGCTACTTGTTCTAGGGTTGTAACTCCATTGGGAAGTTTTCAGTTAAGGCGAAGGCAGTTCTTCAGTTCTGGTTAGATTATATATATATATTTAAATCCTCTAAAGTATCTACATTTTGGATCTCAATCCCTTATGAAAAATTGGGGCATTGCAGTTGCCAGCCAGGGGCTGACACCGGATGCTGAGAAGCAGAGGGGAGAACCCTGCTGAAAGAGCTGTGGGACAAATGTCCCCCAGCACCAGGTCCCATCCTAGTCTGCAGCTGGTTAGGTTGCAAAGCCGAGGTTCATTTTCTAAACTGTTGCTATTACTCATGCTGGGAGACTCTGATAACTGTAGTTAAGTACATGAGTGCCCAGGAGAGTCAGAAAAAGCAGCACCAGGAGGAGATCTGACAATGTCAACCAGCTGGAGTACTTGGAAGTGCCCACCTCTACCAGCAAGATGCTATGGGCTGTTCTGGCTTCCTAGGAAAGATTTTAGCAGATCACCAATTCCTGTATGTGTGCTATGTCTCTGATAAAGTGGGAGCTACTCACCTCCAAGCACCAGTGTGAGCTATTGCCCCAGTAACAGTGGGTACACTTCACCCAGGAAAAGGCTTTGTAGTGATCTGCAGCCTAAAAGGGGACAGCAAGAATCAGTGATACTCACTGTTCTTTAACGAAAGTGGAAGAAAGGGTGTTCTTTTGTTCAGGGGAATATGAAGGGAGCACATGGCTAGGGACAAATCAGCCCAGGAAAGAAAAGGCAACTTGTGCTCCCTGAGCGAGAAAGTCTGGATCCTGTGCCTGACTCAGCCAGTGACCTTGGGAAAGTGACCTTGGCCTTATCTACACAGAGACAATCAGTTAAATGAATCTGAATTAACCTTTGCAAATTGGATTAGCTAAACTTCATTAAACTGTCTATGTGGACATTCCTATTCAGAATTCAAGCAGCCTCCACTTATCCTAGCTTACCTCATATCGACAACAAATGAGAAGAAATTAAACTCAGCTTTTTTCCGTTATGAGTAGGACTAACCATACAACTGTTTTCAGTGCAGTTTAACTAAACCACTGTAACATCCAACTTTCTGCTCCTTCAGACTAATGATCCCTGGTGGGCTCACATTTCTTCATCTTCCTACCATGCTGTCTCTTTGGACAATAGGAAATCTAGAGTGTCTAGATGAAGGAGCAACGCTGACTGTATGCACAGACCATGCCTACTGCAGGATCAACATAACCTGTAGATCAGTCTTTTATATAAGTAGTAGCAGTGCAATGGAAAAGGTGTTGATCTAGGTAGGAGAATGTCCATCCAGGATGGGTTGATTTGAACCCAGCTGAACAAAGCCTAATGAATGCATGCCCTGGTACACATGGGGGACTTCAAAACCCCTGCCTCTGGAACTGCAGTGGGGGTGGGTGCAAGCAATCCAGGAGATTTCTGGAGTGTCTTGAGGACAATTTCCTCAAGGTAATCAATGAGGTGACATGGGAAATGCTCTGGTGGAGCCATGACTCACAAATCAGGAAGAGCTGGTCAGGAGTAGGATGGCTGAGGGCAGCCTTGGCTGTAACAGCCATGAGATGGCAGAGTTTCAACTACTGAAATAAGGATGCAAGGTACATAGCAGAACCCCAACCCCAGATGCAGAGCCGGTTTTAGCTTCTTTGGGGATCTGTTTAGCAGGATCCTGTTTGAGACTTCACTGGAGGGCAAAAAGACCAAGACAGCTGGTACATCTTCATGGACCACCTCCTCCAAGCACAAGAATGAACCATTGCTGTCTGGAAGAAGTCAAGCGAGTGGGGCAGAATCTAGCATCTGTTAACAGGGAATGCCTGACTGAGCTCAGATGCAAGAAGGAAGTACACAGAAGGTGGAAGTGGGCACAGGCAACCTGGGAAGATTGGAGAGGTGTTGCCTAAGTTGTATGGGGTACACAGACAAAGCTCTGCTGCAGTGGGAACCAGCAATGGATGCAAAGGGGAATGAGGAGGCTCCTAGAAGTACATTGGCAGCAGAAGGAAGGCTGAGGGACAGGTGGCCCTGCAGCTCATTGTGGCTGGACCTAGTGACCACAGACCCAGAGTAGCTAAAGTACTCAAAGCCTTCTTTGACTCGGTTGTTACTGCTGAGGTTTGCCCTCAAACAGCCCAGGTCCCTGGTCCTAGTAGTGGAGTCTGCAGTGGTGAGGTATTATCCATGTCAGAGGAAACTTGACTTAGGACACACTTGAGCCATCTGAACATATGCAGGACTGGGTGGGATGCACTCGAAGATGCTGAGGGAGATGGCTGATGCCATAGCAAGGCTCCTCTCTGATCTCTTTGGGAGATCATAGCAATTGGGATGTTCTGATGAGTGAGAGAATGCAAACATTACACACAACTTTGAGCAAGGCAAGAAGGAGTCTGGTGAACTACAGCCTGCCCAGCATCACCTCTGTCCCTGGGAAACTGATGGAGAAAATCCTCTCAGCAATCACTGCCAAGCACCTGAAGGACAAGAAGGGAACAGCCAGCAGGGATTTACAAAGGGCACATCGTACCTGAGCAACCTGACTACCCTAAACAGCAAGAAAACTGGCTGTGTGGATAAGGCGTGGATAAGAGGAGAACAGTGAAAGTGGTTCCCCTTGCCTGTAGTAAAGCCTTCAATGCGTACTCTCCTTATAGCCAGACTGGGGAGATATGGACCTGATATATAGAGAAGAAGGCAGCTGAAAATAGGTTGGACTATTGCATTCAGAGGTTGACAATCAGCAGTACAAAGCCCACTTGGCAACTTGTTCCTGGTCAGATCCTGGAGGGACAGGTACTGAGGCCAGTACTGTTCTACAGCTTTACTGATGGCCTGGATAATTGGGCAAAGTACACTCTCGGGAAGTTTTCAGATGACACCAAAGGAAGAGGTAGGGAGAGAAGCACTCAATACCCAAGAGGCTGCAGCTGCTGTTCAGAGGGGTTCAACAGACTGGAGAAACGGCCAGACAACAAAAGCAAGTGCACAGTCTTAATGGCATAACCTCATGAGGGAACAGGAGAGGCTAGGGGACAGCTGGCTGGAAAGCAGCTTGATAGAAAGCAGCTTTGCAGAAAAGGAAATGGGATACCTGGCAAATAAGAAGTTGAACCGGAGTTGATACTGTGTCTAGAGCAAAGGCTAACTACACTATCAGCTGTGTTAGCAAGAGTGTAGCCAGCACATCAAGGGAAGTGATAATTCCCCTTTGTTTGGCCCTTCTGAGATTTCTTCTGAAACACTGGGTCCAGCTTGGGACTTTCTAGGACAAAAATGACATTGACAGATTGGAGAAGGTCCAGCAGAGGCCACCAATATGGTTGCGGGGCTGAAGCACAGGAGGTATGAGGAGAGGCAAAGAGAGCTGGGTTTATTCAGCCTGGAGGAGAGCAGGCAAAAGATCTAATTTCTTTCCGCAACTACCTGAAGGAAGGGGTAGAAAAGACAGACGGACTCTTGGAGGTGCAGAGCAGAAGGATGAGAGGCAATTGGCAAGGCTGGATTGCGGAAAATTCCCAGTAGATACAAGGAAAAACATTCTCAGCTCATGTCAGAAAGCAAGAGTAGGACTGTTTCATGAGAGGGGATGAGGCGGGAGCCAAGGGTGACCTGAGCACAGACAGTACTCTCACTTACCAGGGCACAGTCCTGCAGCACCTGACCAGAGTGGGCAGAGCATGGTAACAGGGTTCATCAACTGTCTGAGACAAGGCCAGGCAACGAACCAGGTCCAGGGTCCATCTAAGGAGTCCAGTCAGGAGCAGCCAGAGAGACGGCCAAAGACAGGACTGGAAACAAAGCTACAACATGATTCAAGGTCCATCCAGGAGACCATACTGGAAACAAGTATACTTACAAAGTAGGTCAGGCAGGGGCTGAAAGCCCAGGGCTGGGCTCAAATTGAGCTTCCAAGCCCATGGTAAAAACTGTGGGTTGAGGCCCCAGATTAGGGCAATTAAGCTCAGTTGCAGCATCAACGTGTCAAACACTGAGATGAGGTCAAGAAGGGCCGTGGAGTCTCCATCCATGGAGGTACTCAAGCCTCCACTGGGCACAGCCCTGAGCAGCCTGATCTAGGCTGGCCCTGCTCTGAGCGGGGCTTGAACTCCAGACCTCCTGAGGTCCCTGCCAACCTGAGTTGTTCTATGATCTAAGTCTGGGCTTTGACTTCCAGAAACAGTGCTAGGCTCAGCCGCAGGTCCTTGCAGGACAGGGATGCTAGCATCACAATGGCAATCTACTTAAGGATTTGACGATGCTCTCCATCATGTTTAGGTACTGTTGGTGAGAGACAGAGAAATATTGCCTCCATATCCATATAATCTGGATAAGTGGAATAGTAAGTACATAATAAAGTAATAATAATAACTGTAGTTCCCTTCTAGATTGATTAATCTGAGTGCTAATCAAGGACTCATTCTGATCTCTATTCATATGTAAAGGTGCTTGCCAAAGCTAATCCTTTGAACTTCCTCATACCTTTCCATCAGTGGCTCCACACATGTCTTCAAAGCTCCAATGAAGCCCGTGAGATGTGTCACTGAATTCACCCTTGCTCACAAGTGGGGAGAGTGAGGTTCAGAGAAGCCGAGTAATTTGTTTAGAGACATGGTGAGCACTGTGTTAGGTAGATGATCAAAGCATTGAATGCACCTGCCTTGTGTTCCTGCTTCAAGTACATTTCACCCTGCTTTTTAAATCTGGACATAGTCCACTCTTACAGCTCAACTGATGGATGGTAACACATTAAGCAGCAGTAATGCAAGTGGGTCTCTGAGCCCTGCAAACAATTCCCTAAGGACACACAGCCTCCCCTCTGTTCACACAGGGAAACTGCTTTTATTTCCCTGACTCTCCCTGAACCTCTTGCTGTTCCCAATTTGAAGTCCTTTCCTGGGGCACTTTCAGTAGGATGTTTGGAAAAATTGGGTGATTTTATCTGTCTTTTTGTTTTTTTAATTTAAGGAGATAATAATTGTGGAGATCATTGTGTTGATGCTCTACTAGACAATCAGAGAGGCTCAGCCACTGAACTGCTGGCAGCAGGTGGACTGTGAGTCGCTATATGCTCCAGTTGCCTGCCAGGAGTCCCCCACCCCTCCTCAAGCAGATCCACTGATGGGTTGTTGTGTATTTTTTGTTGTTGTTGTTGATTGCTGACATAAAAGAAGCTGAAGCAACACCATTTTAAGCTGAGTATCCAAGGCGACCTCATTAACATCTCTGCAGAGGAGCCCTTTAAAAAAACATCAGTCACGTTCAGTAGTCCTAAGTGGAAGAGAAACAGTTCTGTGTTTTCTTGATCAATTGCTTAAAATTCAAGGTCGGGGTGCAGAGCAGGGAGGGCTCCCCGCCAGTCACTGCAGGGTTGGGCTGAGGGTTTTTTTGGAAAATAGTGATGCTGTCGTACTGGAGAAAATCCATGCGCTCCCTCAGAGGAGCACTATTGGGAATAAATGCTGGAAGCTGTTCCACTTGAGCAGATGGCTGAAAAACTTTGGCTGAGAAATAAATTGAGTATGACGGTCTGAGGGCCAATCACAGATGGATGAAATTCTAGTGATGTCCCAAATGTCCTGAACATAGAAGGTTCTCTTCTTTCCCCTTTTGTGCTAAAAACCATAGTAGGATTTTTAATACAGACTGAAAAAATGTTGATGGAGTGAGACACAGAGATAATGGTTTAATGTCTTCTGGATCAGCACCATGTTTAGAGGAGCCCTGAGATTCTGCTACCTCCAGGTCAGCAGTGGAGGAAAGAGCTGATCGTGCATGGACTGTGACAGAGGGTCTGGGAAATGTCTCCACTGCATAGCTGCAGTGGAGATCCTGCGCTTCTCCAGACACCAGACGTTAGAATATTCCTGCTAAAGACAAGTCGTGAGGAACCCAAAAGCAAATTATTCTTTCTTTAGGATCTTTCAACCCTGCCTCAGGGTAGACTGGAAAACTGTGTTCCCAACATGAAGTTAAATAGAGAAGTCACTAGGAATGCCTTTTCTTGGTTCCAGGCCATCTCCACAAACCCCGGGATGACCGTTGAGGCTTATAACCTCAACAACCATTCTCCCTCCAGTGCAGCACATAAAAGGAGCCGTGAGGACTGGGTTTCAAATCATGGGCTCTGGGATCCAACTCAGTGTGAATCCCAGACTTCAACTCATCTCTGCTCAGGCTTAGAAGTGAGATGAGCCACATTTCAAGTGGCACATGTATTTCATGTCCTGAAAACACCCTGAGCCCAGATCCTCCCTTCCCAATTCCTCAATTGACAGGATGCCATAAGAGCTGGTAAGAGATCATCTGTTTAGTTAGGTTAGCACAGCTTGGCAATCAATCTGAGCGTAGCATGATTCCCCAGGGACCCAGTCCTCTGTAATGTGAGGACCAGAGGACAGAGCAATCCTGTGCCTTTTCTAGCAGACAGATGAAGCCACACACCAACCAAATTCAGATTTCTTTCCTTGAACAGGGCCCCCGTTCACTGCTTCTCATGATGGGAGAAGCTCATGCACATGAAGGCTATTATAACCCAACTCCAACATGCAATCTCATGGGGCAATCTCGGCAGCTTCTGACAAAAAACATCTTCTATGATCAAGTGACCAGCTGGACCAATTACGTGGGATATAATCATCGTTTCAACAACACAGGACACCAAAAACCCATGGAGCTACAAGAAGGGTCTACGCTGCCTATGGAGTCTTGGTACCAACTTGCATTAGTGTGTGCAATTTACTTAGATATCATCTAGTGATGTATGGTCAGGTCAACGACAGCTGTGGCACATAAGACCACACCTTGAGGACTCATCAGGACGCACTGAAAGCTGTACAAGAGGTAGACAGGGTTACAATAATTCCTGGCAGCTCTGCCTGAGAACACTGCCTATGGAACTGACATTAAAGGCTGGACTTAGCCTGCATCTGCAGTACCCAGCAACAGCTTTATCAAATGAGCTTATCAGCAATTCTGCTTATTCCTATCAGCCATCGGCTGGTGTGTGCTGTATTAACTACCTTGTGTTAGATGTCTGTTTAAAAGCCACGGTCTGAAAGCAGTCTTTGCAGCTCAGGGATGTATTTGGATTTTTTCAACAAACATACATTCACACCCGTATGATCTTTGTGGGTTCTAGTCCCAAGAACAAATGAGACAAAAAAAATACTTCACTGGGAACAGTCTTCATTGCTGAGAACGTAGGTGATGAAATTCCCATGGGAAGAGGATGTGAAATCTGCTCTGTCTGTGTAGAGAGCACGACCTGCCATGCCACTGTGACTTCCTCAGCCAACCTCACTCCGCTTTACATTTGCAGGCTGAGTCTGGCACTCAGGGTGCCCTGCTTGGTCCCACGCCAACCACAAAAAAAGGAGTTTTAAATACTGGAAAAGACTCTCCACTGAAGACAGAGGAGTTTCAATCCTGGGCTGTGCCCTGCCTTTGCTCTGTGGCCAAGCAGAAAGCAGGAGTCCAGGTTTGGAGATGTTTTTGCCATCTGCTCCATGGGCATAGGGGTAGCTCCCACAGGGCATGGCCAGTGCAAGCAGAGAGGAGGGGTGGCATGCACACCAAGGATGGTGCTTCGCTCCTCATCTCATGGTATGTGAGCAGGGCCCCTTGCTGTCTGTCTCCATCATCAAAGTTCTGCAAATCAGATCATGACTGTAGCATGACACAGGACTAGCGGCACCAGGCAGCACAAAGATCCACCTTGGCTCAGCAGCCTGTCTCCAGCACTGACCAATATATAGGGGAAGATGATCATGGTCAAATACTTCCCCATGATATTATTCCAATGTGCAATACTTTGTGATTTAGAGACTTCCCGACCCAGAGGTAAAGTCTTTGTATTTAGTCATCCTCAATGGATTTCTTTTCCATGACCTTGTTTGTGAGTTTGTACTCCCCAGTAAAGTCAGAAATTCAGATGCTTCATTGTAAGCATTTTCTTTACCATTTCCTGATTAATCATCCCCACCACTATGGTCATTACAGCGGTTCCTAGAGACCAAGCAATTGTAGGCCTCATTGGTTAGGCACCACGTAGCACACAGTTCTCACTTCAGAGAGTCATGATGGAGTAACTGAGCAGAACCACCAGTGGGATGTGGGCAAAGTCACATCCCCAGGAGGAGGACATGGGAGGTATCTAGCTACGAGGCACACACTGAGCAGCAAGACGCTGGAGGAGATGGGGGAGAATGTCAGAGGAGGGTGAGGCAAGGGGAATAGACAAGTGAAGCTGGAGGCGCAGGTGGATTAAATAGTTAATTGGCATTATAAACAGCATAGGTGAGAGTTTATTACTGAATCTCTTAATCCAGTTATTATCATGCAACATGGTCATTTCCTGCCATTCTAATGGACTGGTCATCCTTTACATTTGGAAAAACAACAGCAGCAACAACAACAAGGAAAGAGAGCACTTTGGGTGTTTGTGCAGTTTGGGATTTCCCTACTATAAAAATGTACCAATTCTTGAAAGAGATAACATCTTCAGGAAGAATGAGGCTGCCTGGCTTACCCATGTGTTGATGCCAAAGTTGACATTTCTGAGTTACTCAGAAATGACAAGGTCAATGCTTAGGTGCAGATCTCCTGGGCTCCTGTGCATGGTACAGCAGGGCCAAGACACAGCAGATGTGACCTTTTGAGAATGTACTTAGATGCAGATATAGGGGATTTAAGTGGTGGTACTGCCTTTACCCTACAACACACACATGAGCCAGCAAACAGGAGATTCAGCGCATGACAAAATACAAGGAGATGGGTGGAAGGATGGAGGACAAGCTCTGAAAAGATCAGTGCAAAGAGGTATGGATCTGCTCGCAAACAATTTGTTACTCAAAAAAAGGAGGCAGAACTCCTGGACTGTGCATCCTCAGCTGCTAATGCCTCTTTCCATCCTTATGCTGACATGAGTCCTTCCCGCCGTGAGAAGTGCAAGCATTATCATAGCAGGTGGTGTCCCACGTGCCATGTCACAGCGAGATAGCAGCATTACAGTGATGGTGCCGTGGCTGCTGGGAGAAGTGACCCAAGTGTGACCTAGCACATCTGAAAGGCAGGAATGGGGGAACCCAGTGTCTTCCCCAGGGGCATGTGAAAATCAAATGAAGCCTCTCAGTGTAGGAGAGGGGTTGTTGGCTCGGGAGCATGAATCTGTCTGACACACAAAGCCCTGAGTCCCTGTTCTGTCTCAAGCTCCCAGCGCCATAGGTACCTGTGCAGAGAGTGCTGCCCTTGAGTTCCCATCCAAATGGTTTACGTCTCAGTAACACGCCACTGAACATGCTCAGACCTTCATCTGAGAAGAGAGCAAAGCAGGGATGTGCTGTTTCTGGAATTTCAACCAGTTCTGGAGATTGTGTGAAGGCAGCAAAGATTGTCTTCTAGCCCAATGCAGAGACAAGGACTTGAGGTCCAAGATGGGGCAGACCAGAGCCATCCACTAAGCTGAATTCAGACAGCACATTTCAAGAAAAAGGATTGGATTTTAGCTGCTTTTTCAGGAACCACCTGGCATTTCAACAGCCAGTTTGATTAAATGAGTTCAAAACACCTCCATTGACAGCTCCAGAGGGCACAGCTGCATGGAGGCAGTTGACAAGTTGCACCAGCAGTGCATAGGACAAACAGGTATTGGTGGCGGGGGCTAGCATGTCCACTGATCCTGCGAATTTGCAGCACAGCCAGGCAAAGCTCTTGACTCTTGTGCTGCTGCTTAGATGTGGCCCAGCTGGTCAGAGCAGCAAACGTGCAAGGGTGGGAGAGAACCAAAGGGAACTGTTCAAAGCTCAGTGGTGTGTTCAGTGAAAACCAGCAGAGCACTGGTTGAGGACTCTGCACCTAAGTGGGGTACCTCATGCCCTCTGGGCCGAAGCGCTCAAAGGATTTTGTGAGGCCATGAAGGGTGGGCCTACGTGGACCCTGCCAGAAAATAAATGCTCACTCTGCCCACACCAGAAGGCATATGAAAGAGCATGAATCCCTCACTGCTGCTGACTGCACACTGCTGTGTAGACACTCCAACACTCCTGGAGAGAGTCTGAAAGGGCACAGGGTGTCAGAAAGTCTGAAGACTTCCCTCAGCACCTCTGGGAGAGCAGTGATGGAGAGGAGAATATTGTGCTAAAGCAGTATTGTTCCAGTTCCTTCGGTAATTCTTCATTGCCTGATTGGAAAATGATTTTTGCTAAAAAAAAATGCTTATTCGGAGGTGTTTTCTCACTCCTGCTTGGCAGATTCATGATTTAGCAGCAGTCACATCTTCAGCTGATGTGGCTTTCTGAGCCCTGTAGAGATTGTATAGTCCTCCTGGAGGGGCTAGGACCTTTTGCCTCCATGATGGGCATTGGAAGCCCAGGCCCAGGAGAGATCTCTGGCTTCTCTCTGTCAGATTTCTGGCTTCGCGTGCAGGGTTGGAAAGGGTGTTTTCCTCCTGAAAACCAAGTGAAGCTATGTGGGTGCAAGTTTTTGAGTGGCTCTTTGAAACAGAAGTTACCAGAGGTGCAGAAAAAAAGAAAAGAAAACTGCTCCTAAAAAAGCTCATGTGCACAACCCAGCCTGATTCCTTTAGACAAAAGCACCTACAACATCAGCCAAATATTTAATGTTGGCAGCACTGCCTGGAGCACACAGCCTGCGGCACTGCAGCAGAGCTCCAACAGCCCCACTCCAGCAGCAGAGCAATCAATCTCCTCCTGTTGCTGGCCTCGGCACCAGTCAATGTTTCTCAGCCATTTCTCCCATACCTGCAGTCTCAGTAACCACCGCTGTAACCAGTGGTTCTGTGCCTGGTGTTTTAGGGAGGGATGCTCAAAACTGTGCAGTAGTCACCTCACCACTTCTGCTGCTGTGGACGGTAAAGCATCCCCCCAAACCATAAGAATCAAATCCAGCACACATCAGTCTTTTGCTAATAAGGCTCAACATATGCAAAATGTTGACAAAGTGGGCCTAGCAGAGACCCCTCCAACACAAGAGTGGAGTGAAGGGGCAATGCTGCTCCAGGATCCTTTCATGCCCAAAGGACTCAATGCCTCCAGTTTAGGCTGAAGGTGCTAAAAAGTCACAGGACTCTGGATAGAGTCAGGAGTTGGTGACACACAACTTCTGACAGCACTGAGCAGACCAGTAGACTGACTGGTTGGTGCTCAAAGGAAGAGATCAGGAAGGGGCGATATGGCATTGCACCAATTCTTGCCTTGCCAATGTCACCCTGAGAAAGGAACAAGTGTGGTCAGCTCACAGAAAACATTACAAAGACCTCCAGCTAAGATCAGTCCCCCTCATGAGCTACATCAGCTACAACAGCATTCATCAAACCAGAGATGGATTAGTTTGTTTAAACTCTCCTTGCAAATCACTTCTAATCAGCAGCTGATTTTTTGCTGAGCCTGGGCATGCAGGTTGCTCAGGAGGGCTGGAGCTGCCTGTAGAAATATACAGTCACCTGACTGGGGCCTCATCGTCTTCACAGGCTGTTTTGTAAACAGTCATTATAAATAATAAATCAACAGCATGCTAATGAAATGAGCTCTTTTTAGGATGCTTTAGAGAAAGCCTCCAATTTAATATAAAAGAAATTCTAATCCACTCTGGCAAATTACAAAGAGGACTAAACTATCTTCAAATAATGATAAAATATTCAGTTTCTGTCTTAACAGCACAAAAACTGAGGGGGAGACCTTCAGAGGTACACAGGAGAGTTCCGTTCCCCAATCCTGTTGCATTCGAAGGAGAGATGTTGTACCATGGTGCCTTGAAAACCTATTAAAACACCGATCCTATGTCCATGAAAATCAAAGACCTGCAATCAGTTTGGTGGGCACTGCCTTCACCCTTCAATGAATTAATAAAAAAACTCTTTCTAAGTCATTGTAACCATGAATTGGTCATGGCCAAGTGCTGTTTAAATATGTAGTAAGAAAATTGTTGCTCCAGTGTGTGTTCAAGCAAAGGAAGGACCTGAGAAAGCAAGGACCTAAGAGACACTGAGATCAGAAGGGTAGGGACTGGGGAACAAGCAAGATGAGTTGTATGACTTTGCAATAAAGTTCTGTGCTCATTTAACAGTTAAGTCAAGCTAAACATATAGAGAAGAGAGCACAGGTCTGAGAGCCTCATCTTCCCTCTATTTTTGAGAGTCAGTCCTGAGAATCAGAAGCTAATCTGTGAAATTATAGCAAAGACATAGACACACAAATGTCTTCCTACATGGGCAAGCAAGTCATCAGAAAAAGGAGAAATAGAAGTAATAAGTGATCATGGAAAGCTGGCTATAATGAAAGCTACTAGAAGAAAGCTGCATGAGAGGCTCTGGATTTTTTCTTAGTGGGATTCAGTGGCCTATGGATTTGAAAGGATTGAGAAGGACTGTTCTGTACTGTTCAATTGGTCCTTATGTGGGAAGCCACGTGAAATAGCTTCTCTTAAAAAGCCGTCCATGGACTGATGAAAATTTCTGCCAGCAGAGCACCCTCAGCACTTCCCTACAAATACAGACAGAGCCAGCCAGCAACAAGTGCAAACACACAGATTATTAATGGTATTTGTCAATGATCCTTTATCACAGAGATTTTTGAGCTGCCAGCACAACTTAGGAGCTCAAACCTGGTTATGAGATGGTGGATGTTCTGGTTTGGTCTCCCGTCGCCATATGCACACTGGTGTGCATTTATAAGCAAACACTGTGGGTCTCCTGGAGCTGAAGCTACCCCAGCTGCCTGCAGGGTACATAAGCAGGAGTGGAGCATCTAACTCACATCACCAGCTATGGAAATTTCTACTGCTCTGTTGCTTAGCCAATAGTCCAACCCATCCAAACTGCTCCATGCAGCACACAGCATACCTGGAGCTGTGAACCTGAATACTTGAGCTGTGTAACTGCAAGAAGGAAAAGCTTGAGAGACATGCTGGAGGACTGAGGAGTAAGAAGTAGGTTAGTTTTAGCTTATGAGGACATAAGGAAGATCTGCACAGGTACCTCTGGGCATGAAGAACAAAAAATGTCCAGCTATAGCAGCTAGATGCAGAGCTTGAAATCTGCCAGTAACTCTGTCAACAACTGGAGTTTTAGCACATGAATAAAGTCATTGATCACTTCAAAAGTGCTTGATAGACATATTACAGATGATGATACCCCATACAAAAATGCAAGATGCAACAAATGAGGACCTGACTCAATGCACAGAAAAGTGAGCTGCAGTTGGACCCAGGCTGCTTGGCCCAAAGTGTCCTGTTGGATCATCGGTGTCCAGTTAATCTTGGTACCCATAACACCACCCTGAATAAAGCAAGCCAGAAACCGGTCTAGGGTGTCTGGACAACACTAGAGAGCTAGTGGTAGATCAGAGCTCCCAAACAGCTATCAGTATTTCAACTTGACACTGACCAATGGTCAAAGCAGGGCTGAAAGGAGCGGCAAGCACTCAATGCCTGATTATTTTCTCTCATTTCCTATGCAAGTCTGTTGTTAAGTCATCCCACAGTGACCCACAGCTGCACTGATATACGATGCTGTGCATGCACTGGCATTGTACACCAGGGAGTACAGCTGTTGGATTTTATACTCCAGCCTTCCTAGGTGCTGTATAAAACAAAATACAGCCGGTCCCTGTCTCAACAGAGCATGCAGCCTTCTGCAGAGATACCAAAAACATGCTCTACCTTCATGCAAGTTTTTAATAGATAGAGTGATTCTTGTCTATTTAATAAGGAACTGTCTAAATATGCATGGATTCAATAGAGCAAAACAGCTATCTGTCTGCCTGGGAGTTTGAAATGGCTCCAGGTTAGACTTTATTCCCTTATTTAAATTTTTTAAAAGCAAGGTACTCCAGTGTAACAAAGTCTTGCTGTATTATATTTACACAAAGGCCATATTCTGGCCTTTGTCTATGCTGGGAATTCTTCTTGGCAAAATAGGGCTGGGTTTGGCCATGGAAACAGCATCCTGACCCGAAAGGCAGACCCCAGCAATGTCTGCCCTATACTCTCAAGCACACTGGCTGTGACAAGAGCCTCTGATTCACTCCATTTGTGAGCTCTGCTGGCCTAAGATGAGACAGCTTGCAGAAGAAGACATGTGAGTCCAAGAGGCTGGATGCTGCCTTGCAGAGATGCTGAATGTCTGTGGTCTGCTGCACTTGGTAGAGACAGGAGGGCTCTCATACCTTGGAAAGCCAGGTCAAACTTGGGACTTGACTTAGGTCTGTCACTTTAGAGCAATTCATGGCCATTTCCCACTTGCCTATGTCTGTTTGAACTGTGAGCTATCCAATACAGAGACATGCCTAGAGACTATTGTAACAAAGGTAACAGGACTTTTTGGCTCTCCTTGAAAATCTACAGTCAGCCATTGCAACTGGGTAGCATCCTCATGAGATTCCTACCAACACGGTGTGAGACTGGGATGTTGATCAGACACTGTGCTGGCTTTTAGCTGCATGGACAAAAGTGATGCCTTTTAAAAGATGGTAGCAGGATTGCCAATGAAAGCAGCCATCCTAGGATCAGTGCAACTTGTGATGACTGAGATTATTTTAAAGAATACTGTTTACCATAGTAACAGCAGAGACTGTTTGTTTTGGGGAACCCCTGATGAGTTCTCACCAAGTGCATTCTTTCAACTACAATGCAGAATAGCAGCAAAGACCATATGCAAACATTGGGGCAGGTTTGTCATCCTCCTTTTCCACTGCTTAATTCTCAGTGATATCAAAGGCTTTAGTAGGCACCTCAAAGACCATACCTTTTTTAGCTTGATAAGCTGCCTTTGCTGATGCAACACAACTCTTCTCCTATGGGACATCTCCACACTCCCTCTGAGACTTCAGCCATGCTCCAGTCTGCCTCTGCAGGGAGACTGATGCACCTTGTAGCAGGTCCTGAAGATAACTTGCTTGAAATTCATGGAGAACAAAGCAGGGTGTATTCATGAAGTCGTAGGCATCTGGCCAAAATCACATTGCTACAACCCTGTCCCATGTCAGTCAGAGACTCTGAGCCCGCACTCCACATCTGATGCCCTCTGGGAGACAGGCAATAACCACAGCAGACAAGACTGGAGGAGCCAAGACCAATGGCCAGAAGTCAGTGAGGAGACATTGCAGCACAGTGCTTCTAAAGGACAGCTAGAGCCATCTAGCAGATGTGGCTAGGTTCGTGTTCTACAGAGGTGTCTGCTGTTGGCTGTTCCTGGGACCAAAGCCTCCACAAGCACGTGTGATGAAAGTCCTCCAAAGCTATGCAGCGTGACAGCAAAGGCCAAGCAGTTCATGCATCAAAGGAACTGACACAAGCCTTCCCAGTTTCCCCAGCCTTGCCTTTGCTGACCACAGCCCACCAGGCAGCTCTCAGACAAGTCCTGGGAGCGGCTGCAACACTGGACTTATGTGCCCACGGTTAGAAAGTGGTTGATCCACAGCTGGAAGTGGAGTATTCCTGTCCCTTGGGAGGCTGAACCACTGCCTCCCCAGCCTGGCCACAAAACCCAACAGGAGGCCACTTTGCCATGAGCCAGCAGCTCCCATGCTCCCACTTGCACAGCCTGTACTCTGAAGAGTCTCTTCAAAGCTGGTGCAGTCCCTAGGGCTTCCTTGGCTGGGTAACAGTGACGCACGAGTCACTGAAAATTACTTCTCAGTGCTCAAGCCCATGGGCTTGAGGGCTGGGAAGAGTTATGGTGACCCACCCACCTAAAACACTGTCCTGGAGCCACTGCTCTGTCTGTGAATGAATGAAGAGCCCTGGGCTGTCAATAAGAGTAAAAGTTCAAATACAACATTGTGTCTCAGGTCTCTCATACTCTGACTTCCCTTCCTTTTTCCGGCTCTTTGCTGTCTCCAGCTTAAGCAACGAAGTTGTCATGCAACTGATATTTGCTGTAAAAATAATTCATAGCATCACCAAACTGGTTGTCAGTGCTGCCCCACTGCCTGTGTGTTGCCAGTACCTCTCACAGGAGCACTTTAATCAATGCTTGCAGCATCCAACATTCTTTATGTTCAAAGAAAGGGAAGTTATGATGTCACTGTCATGACCTTCAGAGAAAGAGCCTAATTATTCCCAAGCAGGCAGCTTAGGGCTGGGCAGCTGCTAATGAACATTGATAGGGAATGAAACGCATCCAGATGCAAATTGCAGAACTGTCTTAGGAGGTTTATGATGAAGATGATCCTGTGCTGGCTGCAGCTTCATGTTTTTGCTGTGGCTGAACTTTTCCAGATTTCTGTCTGTCTCAGATGCCCCTTTTCTTCTCCCTTCTCCACCTCCTCCCAAGCTGTTTACAAACCAAATGACTGGGGCCATTGCAGGGAGCAGAGCTGTGTGCTGCAGGACCCAGGTGTTGGTCTTCAGGGAGGCCTCAGCAGCACAGGGGCTGAATCATCATCTGCAGCATCGGCAGCCGCAGCAACTGCCTTTTGTTTTGGGATGCATGGAAAGCGAACGGCAGTGTCTCTGCAGAATGGAGCCAAGCTAGCAGCAAACTGGCACACTGTTTCCACAGAGGACACAACTGTCCACAGTGCCAGCCCTTGCTGCCTTGGAGCCCCAGGAGCCCTTGGCAGTAGGGGCAGAAGTGCAGCAAAGTAAGGAAGGTATAATTTGGGGGAGAGGTAATGTTGTGAGAAACAGATAGGTGGGTCAAAGCAGCTGAAAATAGCCTCTGAGCTGGTCAGGTTGCAAAAGGAGCAGTTGCTGGTTCCCACGTAGTCAAACTGCATGCCTAAAAGCCATGTGCACCTCTCACAGAAAGCTGTGCTGGGGGCTATGATTGCAATCACCCTTGGCAAGACCCTTTCTACGCATGGTAGGGGTGATAATCGCTTGTCTATTGTTAGCATCCTGAAGGAGCCCAGAGCGCACTGGCGGGCTGTCATCAGCATGCATTCGATGCCTGCTGTTTGGCTGCCTGTCCAATTCTACCTTGAACAAGAAAAAGAAAACACGCGGAGGAGGTTGCAAAAAACTCAAGCGCCCTGAAGACCAGAAGTGTCAAAATTCAGGCTGCCTGCTCAGCCTGGCTTTGGCAGACCTCTGAATGCCAACAAGAACAAGTCTTCCATTTTACGAAGGGAAACATGCCTTGTTCAGTGTTGAAGAGGTTCTGTCTGTGGAAGGTTGTTCAATGTTTCACTTCCCCAGCATCTCCAGTGTGTGTTCTGGCCCTGCTCAGGGCAAGCCTCCCAAATGCTGTCCTGGTGATGGAAGTGTTTGTCCCCTTCTGGGCTCGCCTGTAGGATGTCTAATTCTGATTTTTGGCTGCTTGAGGAAAAAATATCAGTGTCAGTAAGATGTGCAGTATGTAAAGGTCTCAATGTGCACTGTCCATGTGTGGCAAAATCGACTGGTCACTGGTGCTACAGTGGAGCTCCTAGCCAGCCTGGGCACTGGCAGCTCTGCTTGAACTATACCTTTGCCTCTGCTCTCCCTGTGCCTTTCCCAGTGAGCAGAGGTGGAGGAGGGCTGCAGACAGCCCCCCTTCAAGCAGCCTTTCCTGCAGAACTGCTTTGTCTGTCAGGAATGTGCAAGTCCATCAAAGGCCATGGCTCCTACCAGCCTCACTTTCCTCCCATCTTGGAGGGACACACCTGAGTCCAGAGCGTGTCAGGATTTTGTCAGAGGTCATTTCAGGGGTCACCTACCTTTCCCAAAGTGTCTCGCATCCACCTCATACCAGCCATGATCTCATAGCTTGCTGTTCACTCACAGCTTTCCTATGGGCAGTGGCATGATGGGTGGCAGACACTGAATCCAGCACAGTCTAATCAGGAAATAACCATGTGCACCAGTCACGCCTGGGGAAGAAAGAAAGTGCAAGTCACTCTACTTCACAGAGACAAGCAGGGACATAACACTCCCAGTTAGCAGCCACAAAAGGAACAGAGAAGAGATGGTCATCTGCTGGTCTAGCTTGGAACTTACTGGGTTAATATGTTGAAAATCTAAAATCTTCTTAGGTGTTGGTAACAGAAGTCTCAGGATTCTGACTCTAATTCATTTGATCTGAGTTTGGTTTTCCCACTGATAAAAAAACTCAATCCTCAGTCACAATATTCAGAGAAAGCTTTTGCAAAATGGTATGGAACCACACGTGAAAACTGTAACTGGCATAAAATTAACTGCTTGGTAGAGGTATGCTCATGATTATTAGACAACTCAAGCAAGTGGACACCCACTTGAGCTGGTGAAAGTTTACAGCTCTGTCATTTTGCAAAGGCTGCTTTGTGTGGCAAGTTCATGGCTTGCCACAAATCTAGCATAATTCAGGATTTACTCACCATCACAGTCAACTCTTCTGATTGGACACTGAGGACCTGATTTGAAATTCAAGATCAAAATTAGACTTGCATTTTTTTAGGCTCTAATCCAACCCAGCTTTTATGACCTGATACTATGAACTGATGTCACACTTTGCTGATCACTGTCGGCTCAACTCAGCTGTTCATATTAGCCTCCAGGAACAACTGGTGGCTCAGGACCTTACCATACATTCAGCCATGCATTGACTCTTTTTGCATGTACTTCTCCTGTACCAAACCTTAGTCCTGTGGTATCTATCACTGCCTCATCTTAGTCAGTCACATGTCATCTTTGACCTGTCCAAGACAGAAAACCAGTCATCCTGTTTACAGCTGATGAGTACAAATATGTTGCTCTCCTTTCCCTGGCTGTAAATCCCCACTGTTGAGGATGCAGTCATACAATCACAGAACTAAAGACTGGTTGAATTTGGAAGAGGCCTCTGAAGGTCACCAGGTCCAACTAGTAGTCTCAGGTAGGGCCAACTAGACCCATTATCCAGGACCATGTCCAGGCAGCTTTTGAATATCTCCAGGGATGAAGACACCACAACTTGCCTGGGCAACCTGTCCCTGTGCTCAGTCACCCTCACAGTAAAAAAGTGTTTCCTGATCTTCAGACGGATGCTCCTGTGTTTCAGTCTGTGCCCGTGGCCTCTTGCCTTGTCACTGGCAACCACTGAAAAGAGCCTGGCTCTGTCTTCACATCCCATCCTGGTATTTATATACACTGATAATAACCCCCCCTGAGTCTTCTCTTCTTGAGGCTGAACAGCCTCAGCTCCCTCAGCCTTTCCCCGTGAGAGATGGTCCAGTCCCTTCACCATCTCTGTGGCTCTTCAGTGGACCCACCACCTCTGTGGACACTCTCCAGTATGTCCATTTCTCTTGTACTGCAAAGCCCAGCACTGGGCACAGTACTCCAACTGTGGCTTCACCAGTGCTGAACAGAGGGGAAGGATAACCTCCCTTGACCTGCTGGCAATACTTTGCCAAATGCAGACCCGGATACCACTGGCCTCTGCCTCAAGGGCACATTGCTGGCTCATGGTCGACCTGGTGTCTTAGTGTTCACCAGGACACCCAGGTCCTTTTCTGTCAAACTGATTTCCAGCTGGGTGGCCCCTGGCATGTACTGGTGCATGGGGTTGTTCCTTCCCAAGTGGAGGACTTTGCACTTCATCTTGTTGAAGGTGAAGCCCATTTCTCCAGCCTGGTGAGGTCCCTCTGGATGGCAGCATGACCCTCTGGCATATCAGCCACTACTCCCAGTTTGGTGTCAGCTGCAAATTTGCTGAGGGTACACTCTGCCCCATCATCCAGATAGTTAATGAAGATGTTAAACAGGACTGGACCCAGTATTGACCCCTGAGATACACCACTAGTTACCAGCCTTCAGCTAGACTTTGTTCCACTGATCTCCACCCTTTGCACCCAGCCATTCAGTCAGTTTTCAATCCACCTCACTGTCTGTTCATCCAGCCCATGCCTCAACAGCTTGCCTGTGAAGATCTTACAGGAGACAGTGTCAAAGGCCTTCCTGAAGTCTAGGTAGACAATATGCACTGCTCTCCCTGTGTCTTCCAGGTCAGCCATTTCATCATAGTTTACCAAGTTGGTCAAGCATGACTTCCCCTTGGTGAATACCTGCTGACTACTCTTGATCGATTGTTTTTGTTGTTGTTCATGTGCCTGGAAATGGTTTCTAGGATTAAGCTGCTCCATCACCTTCCCAGGCATGCAGGTGAGGCTGACTGGCCTGTAGTTCCCTGGGTGCTCCTTCTTGTCTTTTTTGAAAGCAGGAGTGACATTTTCTTTCCTGCACTCCTCCCAATTGCCACAACTGATCAAAGATTATCAAGAGTGGCCTTGCAATAACATCTGCTAGCTTTCTCAGTACTCTTGGGTGCATCCCATCAGAGCCCATGGACTTTTGTAAGTCCAGTTTGCTCAAGTATTCCCTGACCTGAAGCTCTTCCACCAAGGGTATGTCTGCCTTGCTCTAGATTTTTCCATTGGTCTCTGGGACCTGGGATTCCTGAAGGCCGGCCATGCTGGTAAAGACTGAGGCAAAGCAGGCATTCAGTAATTCAGCCTTTCTCATGTCCTGTGTATCCAGGTCCCCCACCTCCTTCAGCAGTGGGCCTGTATTTTCCCTAGTCTTCCTTTTGTCACCTACACACTTACAGAAGCTCTTCTTGCCAACTTTGACATCCCTTACCAGATTCAATTCCAGTTGACGTGGCTGAAAGCATCAATCTCAGCAGTGAAAGGGTTTGCAGTGTCCAGATAGGCACTGATGTAAATGCCTGTTTGAACTGATCAAAGTCAGACTAGGCTTCCTGCATCAGAACAAACTTGACATTTTTAGGCACAAGCAGAATTATCAGGAGTACTCCTGATCAAATATCCACAAAAAACTCAAAGGACATCCCTAAAGATATCACTGGCTAAGCAGAGGAACATAGCTTGGTTAAACAGCACTTGCAGGTAAGATTGGACACTCAGAACATCCATCAGGCAGGTACAGCTCCAAGAGCTGTTGGACTCAGCTGCAAGGTTAGAGCGTCCCAGTGGGATCTTCAACTTACAGACATGGAGTTGAAAGGGACCCTGAGCAGTCATTGGCTCCATCCTCCCGCTCAAAGCAGGGCTAATTTAAAGGCTAAATCAGGTTGCTTGGAGCCTTATCTTCCTTATAGGTTGTAAATAAGTTGGTCAATTACAAAGCCAATGCAGAGGCAAGGTATCTTCTTGTCAAAAACATTGACTAAGTCTTGGTGTTTTTCGGAGAGCAAGAGTCTGAAGTTTCTTGGGTTTTGGGGTTTTTTTTATCAGCTCTAGGTGACCAGTGACAGAAAAATTGGTTGAATTGTACCTGGCAGGTCTTCTAAGAGATAACCAGTTTCATGGGGAAACGCATCTTCTTGACAAAATGGAACTGCTTGGTCATGTGGTGATCTTGGATGAGGAGTCAGAAGGGATAGTTTCCAAAACAACAGGGTCAGAGGTGAAGATGTCCCATTAACTGCCTGAATGAGATCAGGAGAATGCTTCAGCAGGACAGAAACATTGCCACCCTGAGGAACCTGATTATCCCTGAAATTACCAGTAGCACCAGAGCTGACAACCTAGTAGAACTGAGATTAGACAGACTCCACCTGGACATTAGGCTGAAGTTTACCTTGCAGGAGACAGTTCAGCACAAACAAGTTGTGCAATTGGAAAGGATATTTACTAACAAAGTGGAAAAGATCAGCTCTTTATGGGACTTGATGGTAGAATTCCCACATAATTTCTGGCTGGGAAACAGTAGGAAAATATCCCAGTTTAAACAAAGCCTAGTCTGTCACCAGCACACTTTCTGTTCAGCAGAAATGCATGTTCATGTTGCATCAGCTGGCACTGCGTTGACTGTAAGCTCTACATCTGCAGCTGGTTTGACTTCGGCAAAGTATACCTAATCATGAAGAAGACATTACTCCTCTTGTTGACTTATGAAGAGGTGGCATTAACCTCCCATCTTTGTTTCTTGCTATATCTGCCTTAACATTTAATGGACCGCATGACATAGCCCCATTCTTGGGGATGACAGGTCTAGACGTTACAAACGCTGCTCAGTAATGCATCTACTTCATTAACATGGGCCTTAGAGTCTGCCCTGAATCCACTGATGCTAAAGGCGTGTGACCAAGGGTAATTTGTAACAAAGAAGTCCCATTTCAGCAGAGGTGGCCATGTGCTCACCCTTCACTGTGACCACAGCCTCTCCCCTTTCTCTTGTTTTCCAAGAAACAAACAAAAAACCCCCGACGAATCTTTCCTACTTGCATGATGCTAAGTTGTGGCTCTGGAGCTGGGCCACTGGTGCGTAACTGGGGGCGGCTGCACAGCTGCAGTGCAAGCAAACTGTCCCGAGAGGAGGCAGTGGAGAAGACTGCAGTGATTGCATTGTGATACAGAAGAAGTGTTAGAGCTAATCCATTGCCATCTGTCTTTATTTTGCTAACCCGTTCAGTTGGACGCCACATAAGTGCATTCACAGCAGATGAGCTGGGAGAGCCGTGGCATGGCAGCTCTTGGATTACTGGCATGAAAAGAATCCTTTTGTTCACGAGCCAGGAAGATTAGCTGCTGCCACGTCTGTGTCTGGTTTGTAGGACAAGAAAGAGAAGATGCAGCTCTCTTGCTGCCTTGGCCACTGCTTTGTGGCATCCCAGCTCCAGCTCTTTTCTCACCTCCCTCTTGCTTTATCCTTCCTCTGCTCCTTCCTTCCTGCTCTCTCCTCATCTTGAGCTTTCTCTGCCTTTTCCATCTGCTTCTCTCCTCTCTTGGCATCTTCTCCGCTTCTGCTTGAGTGCACACAATATCCCTTCTCCTCTTCCCTGAGTTCAGGCGGGCAACAGAAAAGTTCAGAGCAGCGCAGCTCCTCTCCACTGAGGTGCTTTACCTGCGGCCCCTGCTGCGAGAAAAATTGGCTAGCACCACCTGATCCTAGGCAATTTTGTTCACAGCGGGTGCTGGGGATAAAGCGCTTCAGTGCAAGGCGGCTGCGTTATTCTTAATAGTGGGGCTGCCAGTGCCAGTTGGGTGAGCGGCTGCTCATGGGGCTGCCTTCAGGAGAGTGGAGCTGGGGAGGGAGGAGGTCTGGTCCATCCGGACCCTGTGGCCATGCGCTGCTGAAGTCTACGAAGTGGCGTGACCCATTTAGCAGTTCCCCAGATGACTTCAGGCATGTCGTGACCCGCAGTTTGAGAACCGCTTCTTTCAGCAGATGCAAAAGCCCTCTGTGTCCTTTAATTTCAAGAGTGCCACGCTGGAAGGAGATGCCCTTCGCATGCCCTCTCTGCTATACCTGCAGACTCTCTGCAGTGTCACCTACGCAGAGCACAAGGGAAACCCAGTCGTCTCTGGTTTAGGGGTAACGGCACAGTTGGCAGCTCCAGGGCAGGAGCACAGGATTGCACATCTGCCTCCCGCATGCCAGGCAGTGGCTGCAGGCTCAGTGGGGATGGTCTTTCCTCTGTCATGCATACCTAGGCTTTGCCAGTTCGGGTCCCAGCAGGACCTGCAGATCCAGCAGAGATCAGAGCTGCCTTCTGCTAATTTCTCCCCCAGAAGAGGACAAAGCACAGAGGCGAAGCAGGGAAGGGAAATGGGAAGAGTTCCTGTTTCTCCATCACCCTGTCTCAGCTGCAGAGCTGGGCATGCAGCTTCAGCTACCACTGCACTGCCCACCCCTGGGCTTGGAGAGGGCTGGCACGATGTGCACCCTGCAGCTGGGCTTACTGCAGGCAGATTAATCTCGGGGCTGCATTCCCAGACAGATGCTGGTGAATGGGACCCTCCCCCACAATCTATCAGGGAAATGCAGCCTCATACCAGACAGGATGGCCTTCAGAAATGGTTGGGGACACTCACAACCTGCTTGGTGGTGTGCAAGAGTCCCAGGCATACCTTTATAATATCCTTAAGTCTGCCCTATACCCTGCAGTTATCAGGATCTGCGCCAAAGCCAGCATTCCCAAATGCAGCACACTGCCGCACATACAGTGACTTCTGCATAGCGCTAGAAGGAGTAAAGAAAGGCGTTCAGTTGCTTCAAGTGTTGCCAGGCCCTCACTAACAGAGGTGAAAGCTCACCCAAGTGAAAAGATTCCCCAGAAATGGGTCTCTCAGTAGGGCCTGAAATGGGTGCTGTGAATGAGAGTGATGGTGTGCCTCCAGGAGCCAAGCTGCTCCCTGTCCCTCTAGATGCTCAGTCCTCCTCCAGCATCCTTCACAGCTACCTTTGACTTTCAATCCACATTCATGAAAAAACTTCATAATCTCCCTGACTAGGGAAGGTTTTGGGTCATATACAGATGGATGGAAGGAAATTAATTTTCTGCTTGGGCACTGAATCGTCCTAGGAGAAGACCTTCATCTCACACTTCAGCTCGCTGGACCATGCAGGCCTGTTGAATTTCCTCATGTGACACTGCAGGGGGCTGTTTGGGACCTTCACAATCAAGTAAGAGTCAGATACATAAAAGACGAGAAATGAGAATCCCTGCTCCCTTGCAGGGTGAAAAAGCCCCTGCTGACAAGAACACAGCCAGAATTTGCCCCCCATGGTTTTCAGAGCTCGTCAGTAGTTTGGGGGTGCCCAGTGCCTCCAAAGCTCAGCACATTCATCAACATGGGGGTGTCCAAGACCTCATGCTTGTCAAGTGTTTTAGGGTGCTATGAGCCAGGTACCTGCAATCATCAATGGTTTGTGAAATGTGGACAAGAAATGTATGAGGGCTCCACCATTGCTTTGTGCCATCTCCTGGGAGCCAAGAAAGGATCTGACTCCTTCGCACATCACATCCCTGCACTGGCTCAGCAGTTGGACAATCAGGGTGCTTCCTGCTCCCCATGGCAGAGCTGAGCACCCCCCCACCGTGGGATCCTCTGCAGCCAGGTGAGGCCATAGTGTCTGCAGCTTTCCACTTCAAACCATCCTTGCAGACGGACCTCTCAAAACATCCTTGCACGTGGATGTTTTTAAATGGTGGCTGCCTTCCCCACCTGCTCCCCGTGGCTTGGAAGCAACATGGCTGCAGCATTTACATGGTCACGGGTCTGATCCTGTCTGTCCTCACGCCTCTCTGCCCTGCCACGGGCTGAGTCCCTGCACGGCAGCAGGAGACGGGCCACAGCATGGGGAATGTGCCTTCTCCACATGTGCAACTGGGGGCTTCTCCCACCAGCAGCGCCTGGGACCAGATGGCAGATCCAGCACCGGGCAGATGCTGTGGCGGACAGCGAGCGGCTGGGGCGGCGGGCATGGCTGGCGGGGGGTGCCCATGCAGCAGCACAGTGGGGACTGCCAGGTGGTCAGTTCCCCTGCGCAGGAGGCGAGACGTGCCGGATCATGGCTCCCTGTGCTGACTGGGGCCGGTGATAGCCCTGACAGCACCCCTCGATCAGATGGGAGCTGAAGGGCTGCCTGGCTCTCCGTGACTCAGCAATAATGCTTTGGGTAGTTAACATTTCATTATCATTTTTAAAGGCTAAGTGGCTTTTACCACCTGAGAAGTATATTAATGGCCCCAGTAAAACACTCCCCTGAGTGCCCTAATGCTTCTGTTATATCGATTCATTTCCCCCCTCCCCCCTTTCCTTCTTTCTTTTTTAAAACATTTTTTCTCTCTCCCTGCATGTATTCCCCCATTATGAAAAATACACACTCATTTATACGGTGCAGACAGGGGGAATAATGCCGTTCTCCAACTAATAACACTGCTGAATCCTCCCCTCCTCACTTGCTTATTACTCTCCACAGCAGAGAGACAAGAGGCAGATGGTGACAAATTCCTTCCCAGCCCCCGCAGATGATCAGCTTATGCCCTGAAGCACAAGGGGTCTTCTTGGGGTTTGGGGGTGGTTTCCTTCAGGCTCTGGAAACCTCCTTTCCCATGGGTTGTGCTGCTGCCTGCATCTTCTTCCTTGTGCAGAGCCCGTTTCCCAGGACGGGGACATTGTGTGAAGGTCCCTTAGCATACATCTCGAACCCTACACAAGAGATCAAGGAAGGAGCAGTTTGGTGCTGCATTTCAGGGCTAAGCTGAAAGAAATAACCGAAATGAGAGTTTTGGTCATTTGCCAGGGCAGGTCTCAGCAGAGGGACGTGGAGAAAGTCTTTGGTTGGGGTCTGCTCTTCTTGGCACCCTACTTACTGCTCAGATGGACATCGTGCCATGGGGCACCTGGTCACAGTCAATCCCAGCCAGCTGTCAGGTCTCCCTCACCCCAGGCAGCATGTTCCTGGTGCCATCAGCTCTGGAGCCAGCACATGGGTCTCCTGCACCAGTGCTTTTCTCCTCTGCCCCTTTGCAGCCACTGTCCTCACGTGAAGGGTCAGTGCTGCCAGGCACCAGCCTGCTCTGTCCTCTTCTGTACATGCGTCGCAGGCCCAGGAAAAGTTGGATCACTAATGCCATCTTCCCCTGGCTTCCCTTCTCCTGGTTCTCCAAGCAATTCTACACCTCCTTTTCTTAAATCTCTTACAGTTCAGGGACAAATTAATAATATAATTATTACTCATTAGTAATCAGTATTTCAAAGCCTTCTGTAGCCTCCAAGAAGCTTCCCAGCATTCCCATCACAAAGGTGCCCATTTCCCTATCTCTGCATCAACATGCAGTAAAAGAGCCACCTCTCCCCTGCACAGCATATCTCTCACTGCCCCATAGATAATTAGTTTATAGACTTATTACAGCCAGGGTGGGCTTTTTGCTTTTCCCTCAAGTTGAAGCATCACAACAGAGAGCCAGAGGCATCCTCCTCCCCAGGAACATGTTCCCATCAGCCTGACCTCTGCCTGCTGTGCTCAGCCCATCTCCCCTTCCCCACGGACTGGCTGCAGCCCCCCTGATTTTGCAAGGCAGCTAGCAAAGTGGTATGGCTGGCTTCCAGCTTCCCCACTTCTCACTCTACCTGCACAGTCGAGATCAAATGACCCCCAGGATCACCCCCCCACCTAACCTGCCTGCTGCCCTCCTGCCTCCCAGCCCTGCTTCTTCCTGCACAACCTGATGATCTGCTCAGGCTTGAAGGTCTCCAGAGCAGGACTAGCAGTAACTCTCATTCCCATGCTCATCTTTGCTTCTTCTCTTTTTTGCCCTACTGCTTCTCTCAGCTGTAAGGGGACATAAGGCAGCCACAGAAAAGGTCTCAGAAAGGCTCTGGGGGTCCTGGGGATACATCTTTGTGCTGCCCGTGCAAAATGAGGGAATAGCTTTGCTCAGGTGACGCGTGTGGTAGGGCTGGATTCACTCAGTGCAGGCTGGTTGCACACAACAGGAAGCAGCTCAGGATATCCACACACATGCAGCCTCCAGAAATCCAGATCAACTATGTGCTATTTCCATGGGTTAAACTGAGTTCTCCAAAGACCCCGTCCTTCATGCATGGATGGTTACTGCTAAAAAGGTGAGCATTTGCCTTGAATGCAACCTGATCAATCCTGTCTTGAACTCTATAGCGTGCAGGGACGTCCTGAGTGGGGGCCTTATCCCAACCCTGTGATGTTGGCCTCATGTCCAAGAGTCCAGCAGCATCACCCCTTGTTCTGCATGACCCTGGTGAGCCCACAAATTGCTCTGCTTATGCCTTTTCCCAAGGTCTCTTGCTGGACCTCTCTCAGTGCAGAAGCAGAAGATGCCATCTTCCACCTGGGTCCTGGGCTGCCTCCAGCATCCTCAAGAAATAAGAAAATTGGGGACTGAAAGACAGGTTCAAGGCTCCACTCCATGTCAGCTGCAAGAGCAGCTCCAGGCTGGCATGCACAGACATGTATAAGAGGAGGCAGGATGTCTCTACCCCTGAGAAAATCTTCCCTGCGCACAAATGCAAACCCCAAATTCCTGGATACTGCCAGCTGCACAGATCAGGCAGGAGCCTCCAAATCCAGATTTGGTAGCTGCTGCTGCTGCTGGGTCCCACAGTGAAGGACTTGCCATGTCACCAGTGGCACACATGCTGCTGTGTGAGCTCCTCTGAGCTAATGGACTGGGACAGCAGAGTTGCTGAGTGAGGAGTTGTTATGCCATGGGCTCTTGCATGGCAGTACTTCAAACTTGATGGCAATGGGAGGCTGTGAAAAGATGGTGATAAATGTTCCCAGTGGAAGACTCTCAAAAGGCTTGACACATTTGTTACCTGCTGAACTGGGGAGCTGGGAAGGGTTTTTAAAACCCCGAACATTTTCATGGTGGTTTTTTTGCTTTATGGAATCACTTCCCAAAAGTGGTTGCCCTCTTTCCTCCACCCCTCCCTTTCATCAAAAAGCCATTTTCTAATACATAAAATGCCAATTTTAAAAGATGGGAAAGCAGAGAGCATCCCTGACAATGGCAGCTCTCAGGCTGGCCCAATCATCAACTGATCGTGTTCTTCTGTCGGTGAAAGTCACAACTGAAAGATGCTCAACACTGTTCCAGAACCTCACAAGACTCCTGTGGCATCAAAGGACCTCTGATGTCAGTGAAGGCTTTGTAGGAGGGGTTATTCAATCAGCGATATTACCCACCATTAATAACCTCTTGGCCCACCCAGCAAAGGAAACCCCAGCAGATGTCTGCAGGAGTGTTGAATCTCTTCCGTGTCACAGGCACGGGCTTTCCTCCCCCAAAGTTTTTGTTCTGCAGCTGGGATCCCTGTTTCTGCCCAGCAGGCACCAAATGAAGATGGAGAAACACAGCCCTCTGGGAGGGAACACCCAAACCTGTGGAGACATCTGCATGGGGAGGTGATCGGAGAGGAGAGGGCTGGCAGGTGGGGTGCTCACAGCCTTTCTGCCCCAGAAAAGGCTCACTCCAGAAAAGGGCAGCTCTAGAAAACCTCTAGAGGGTCTGCTCTGGGAGATACCACAGAACCAGGCAGAGCAGAGTGCCCGGGGGGGCAACCCTTGGTATCAATACTGGGGGGGATGAAGGAATTGAAAGCAGCCCTGCAAGAAGGACTTGGAGATACTGGTGGATGAAAAGCTGGGCAAGAGCTGGCAATGTGTGCTCACAGCCCAGAAAGCCAACTGTATCCTGAGCTGCATCAAAAGCAGCGTGGTCAGCAGGTCGAGGGAGGGCATTCTGCCCTTCTGCTCCGCTCTGGTGAGACCCCACCTGGAGTACTGCATCCAGCTCTGGGGTCCTCAGCACAGGATAGACATGGACCTGTTGGAGTAGGTCCAGAGGAGGGACACAAAAATGATCAGAAGGATGGAACACCTCTGCTATGAAGGAAGGCTGAGTGGGGTTGTTCAGGCTGGAGAAGAGAAGGCTCTGGGGAGATCTGATTGCAGCCTTTCAGTACCTGAAGGGGGCTTATAAGAAAGATGGGGACAAACTTTTTAGCAGGGCTTGTTGTGATAGGACAAGGGGTAATGGTTTTAAACTGAAAGAGAGTAGGTTTAGACAAGATATAAGTAAGAAATTTTTTACAATGAGGGTGGTGAAACACTGGCACAGATTGCCCAGACTGGTCGTAGGTGCCCCAGGTCAGGTTGGCCAGGGCTCTGAGCAGCCCGATCTAGTGAAGATGTCTGCTCGCTGTGGGGGGGGGGGGCTAGATGACCTTTAAAGGTCCCTTCCAACCCAAACTGTTCTATGATTCTATGGTTCTGTGAACTCCAGGTTCTCAGCTCAAGGAAATGCCTCTGACACCGGCTGTGCTGATACACATGTCTCCATCCCTGATTTTGACCAGGAGTTACAGGAAGGTGAGGCACCCTTTGGTCAAAGCTGTGTTGAATTTGGCACCAGTAGCACCAAAGCCCACCGTGTAACAGAATACATCAGTCATGTAGCTCATTATTTCCAGTCACAAGACATGATTTTTCACAGAGAGTGGGGATGGACCTTGGGATATTTTAAACCCTTTTTTTCCTGACTGGGGCAGCAGTCACCAAGTCAGATTCCAGTGTGACTTACTCCAACATGCTACCCCATCTCAGCTGGAGTAACAAGAGCTTCAGACTTTTATTTTTCTTGAAAGTTTCTGGCTATTTTTCTGTTCTCAAAGTTTTTCCTAAAGACTGGCAGTTCAGTTACATCCACTTAAAGTTAGTTGTTTGGCTATGTAACACTGTACAGCACCAAGAGCCAGTGGTTCCTACTGCCTAGCCACAGATGCTTTGTTCCCAGGATCCTCAGTTTTTCCTTGTCCCTAAATCTGGGGAGACGTACTCCTCCCAGCATTTATTCTTCAATAGGCAAAGCCTCTAATTCTTTGCTGCCTTTCTAAATGACCTTTCCCTATCTCATCACGATTCCCTATCTAAACTACGTGGGAAAGGCAACTTCTTTCCATTGTCTCTAACATTTGTTGATATAAAACGGATTTCTTATCTCTGATGAAATATACCTCCCCTTTTCTCATCCAGTTTGTTACTATTTCAGGTGAGCTGCAGAAATTAACTTTAGCAGTTTCTCTCTCAGTACTTTTCTCCTCTAGGGGCTCACAGACAGCTTCATGCACTGCCCAGCCCTATGGGAAGGAAGGCTTCAGGCATCCTTAAGAGCCACTGAACCTCGCTCCAGCCTAGAGGGACTCAGCCCTCCCCTCCTCTCTTCCAGACCTTGACATCCTTTGCATATATATCCTGACCTCAGGCTCTCTGCATGCCAGGCAGGGGTGTGCTCCCCTGTGACTCTCTGGCAGCTCTGGAGGGAGGAGCAGTGACAGTTTGTGGGGCAAGAGGCACAGCAGCAGCAGGAAGAAAGGGAGAAGAGTTTGACCACACCGGCCAGGATCAAGTAGTGACTTTAGCAGCTGGCTAGCCTGAGCCCACCGAGCTGCCTCCAGAGCAGCCCTGGCAGAAGCTGTCAGCTCTCAGACCTGACCACCCTGTTTAGTTCATCCTGGAGGCTTCGGAAGCCAACTGCACACACCAGCAGTGGCACAAGCTATCGAGGAGGACATCTGTTTAGGCATTGTAGGGGTCATAGTAGGGGCATAGTAGGACCCTTTCATTCCCAAGAGTTGAACCTCCAGTGGTCCATCATGCCCTCCATTTCAGTGCCCACAAGTGATTCTCTGCCCACCTCCCAGGCTCACCAATCCCTCTCTCCACCTTGCCTGCTCCCCACTGGCTCCCCGAAGCATTAACCCCTCTCTTCCCTCCGTGTGCCCACTTTCCCACCCAGCTCCTGCTTCTTCTGTCACCTCAAGCTCAATGACATGTTGCTAGAGTGGAGGGGACACGGCTGCTAGGTGGATCTGCAAAATACGGTGAGATGAGGAAGCTGGCTGAAACTGATGCCCAAGTCTGCAGACTGTCACATTCAGAGCTGCTCTCCTGGAAGTGAGAAAATTTGGTCCCGATAGTAACACTTGGATCGCTGCTTTGCACAGATGTAACTCCTTTCTTCAGCTTCTGTTTTAATACACGCGTTGCTGCCTATTCCTGGAGATGCAATTCAGTGCACGCTGCCGGATGGAGGGAGCAGCCCATGAGACCAAGTCAGCTTGCCTCTGCAGCCAAGGGGCTTTCCATTGTTCTCCAAAAATGTTGCCCAAATCCGGAGACGTTCTGCCCCAGGGGACCATGCCTGGCTCCCAGCATATCCCTCTCAAAAAAAACCCCCAGCCCTCAGCCTACAACCATTGCATTTCATGGGAGTGGGGGATTTGGGGACTGAGATTAAGACACCATGCCCTCCTTTTCTTTTGCTTTTACCAGTCTATGCTAGCTGGGGCCAGGGGTGCTGGAGTGAGGCAGTTGAAGCAATCAGTGCTCTTCAACAGCACGTTGCTGCAGCCATGTGGTGTCCTGGCAGCTGGAGGAGTCTCCACTGGAGTGGGATGGGCAGCTGCGCATGTACGGTGGGACCTGGATCGCGCTGCAGCTGCAGCACTGAGCTGCCTGGCTTTGGGGCTTTCCGATTCACAGCCCTAATGCAACATTAATGGGTTTTGCTGGCGCTGAATATTTATAAACCAGGAGCAAGTTCCTACCCATCTACGGAGAAACTGGGGTCTGCAGGAGAGAGAGTAGACACCCGGCCTCTGTCTCACCATGGGGGGCTGGCCAGGACCCTTCCCACACTCTGGGCAATGGGAACTGCCCTGTCCACCCACTCAGGAAGGGGAAGAAGATGCAGACAAGGAGGACCCAGGGCTGAGCTGTCCGCAACACCTCTTCCTCCCCTTTCAATCCTACATCTCTGCCTAAATGTGTGGAAAACCGCACAAGCTCACACCAACCTGCCTTCCTCCCCTCTCCCATCTTCCCTCCCAACACCCCCATGCTGCCATACCCCTTCTCAATGCCCAGCTCTCCCAACGAGGGTCTCTTGTCCCCCTCCTCTGCTCCCCTCAGCATCCCCTTTCCTTCCCACCTCCCAGACCAGACATCTCCCTTCCCCAACGCCTGCTCTCCTTGCCTCAGTATCGACTATGTCCCAGGGCTCCTTCCCCTCTTTCTGCACATCCCACATCCTGGAGACGCCACCAGGACCTGGTGGCCGCATGGCCCCTTCCCTCCTGGTGGAGGTCCCCATGGCATCCCGCAGCACTGGCCAAGCCATGCAAACCACCGGTGCACGCAGGTGGCACGTCATGCCAGAGGACTGTGACCACCAGGGCGGTGAGGACACCCTGTGGAGACCCTCTACCAGGCCCCGCAGGCTCCGTTTCACACTGCTGCACACAACAGCCTGCACTGACTGCTCCAGATAAGCTTTTTCAGCAGGAAAAGCACACGGAATAAATGTTTCTTTTCCATTTTTACCCGGTTTCGAAGGGATGCTCTGGTTTTTGCTTGGCTCTTGAAATCTTTTGTGTGGAGACAGAATGAAAAATCGCCATGCTATGGCTATCTGGCTGTCCAGAGGGATACACCAGCACCCAGGGGACATCACTTTTGGGGTGTGGGCACTGTCTGTCCCACCCAGCCTCCTTGGACCACTCTTTCTGGGGGCAGGTGGAAAGCCCTCCTCCTGGGTGGAGGGAAAGCCCAGGCAGGCTCCAACGCACCTGGGGCAACATTGCAGTGAGGAGCAGGACTGGGCTCTGCTCCAGCTCGCCTTACCTTGCACTGGGCACTGCAGCTGAGGGGGCTCGGGGGGGGGGGGTTCCGGGGGCCAGGCTAATCCCCCTCCCCATCCCCACCGCCCAGGGAGCGCCCGGTGGCCCAGGCCACCTCTCGCCTATCTTGTTTGAACCGTCAGCTGCAGCAATAAAAGCACCTCCCCTCCCCAGACCTACATTAAAAGAGCTGGACCTAAAATTAATTTAGCCCTGCTCTTTGTTGTGGACAATACAGAGGGGATATTGTGTGTGGGGAGAGAAAGGCTTTTTGTTTGGGTGAGGAGACAGCGGCGGTCTGTTCTTGCGGACATCTGAAAACAAGGCTGGGAAGAGCGGCCCTTTAAGTTCGGCTGAAGCAAAAACACACAGCCCCATCTCACAATTAAACACAGTATCAAACCGAGAAAGGATCAATTGAGCCTAAAACAGAAAGCTCCCCATGTGACAGATTCCAGAAAGTACGTGATACACCATGCCCAGGGCTAGTACATGCCTGCTGTGTTTCCCAGTACATGATTAATTTGACTCAGGGCAGGAGGCTGCAGGCAAGGGATCTGCAGCACACACTGAAAAGTTTTAACACTTTGAAGACTGGAAGCGCGGCTGAGCGTGAGAGACAAAGGCAGGCTGCGAGAAGGCACGGGCTGGCTGGACAGGGAGCCTGGTTACTCTTCTTTTCTGTTCATCGCCAACAAAGGGTGGGTTTCCCGCTCAAGGCCAGCACCAGGCTCACATCTCCCCCACCGAGCATCCCTGCCTCCATTCCCTGCGGGGGGCTGCTCCCCATGGCCCTGCTCCTGGAGAGGATTTTGGGGCTGGGGGACTTGGGGTCCATAGGGCAATCCCTGGGCTGCAGCCTCTTCCCTTGGGGCGGGTGACAGGGATGACTTGGGGAGGACGTTTGCTTCCCTCGCCCAGTCTTACAGGTGACCTTGGAGAAGCGCGGATTAGGAACAATTAATATATTAGTCCCTTAATTGCTGGAGAGCGCAGATGAAGCCAACGGGCACTTTCTCCGGGAGGCAAGGGGTGGCGCTGCGACACCAGCAGAGCGGCCTGTCCTGGTGGGGTGCAGGCTGGGGACACTGGGGTGGCATCCCCAAAGCTGCCCCCTCCCCCGCCTGCCACTGGCTGGCCACGGGGGGACACAGCTTTTCTCAGGGCAGGATGCGATCTTGGCCAAGGGGTGCAGGCTGGGGACACAGGGGTGACATCCCCAGAGTCGGATGCCCTCTCCCCCCGCTGCCCGGCCGTGGGGGATGCAGCCCTTCCCACAGCAGGACATGACCCTGGCTGAGGGATGCAGGCTGGGGACATGGGGGTGGCATCCCCAGAACTGGGTCCCCTGTCCCCCACCGCCCAGCTGTGGGGGATGCAGCCGTCCCTCCGGCAGAGCTCACCGCCCCAGTCAAGGTCCACGCCACCAGTCCTGCACACCTCGCTGCGCAGGTGGTCCTCGCCTCCAGGCCCCAGGCTGCCATCCTGGGGGCAATGTGGGACCGGGGCGACCAGCATGCAGCAGCGGGGGCTGGCATCGCTGGGGCTCAGACAATGCAAGTCCCCTTTGAAAGCAAGCCAAGCCCAGGCTGCGACTGCACTTGCTGGGATGGCTGGAGACAGGACCCAGCAGCTCTGCTGCTTGCTGCCAGCCTCTTTCCCCAGGCCTGGGAACGGTGCTAGCTTGAAAGCCCCTGGGAGCCATACTCCCCATCCTCAGCCCCAGCTCTGGACCCTGCATGCTGCCGCAGAGGTGCTGCAGCCCACTGCAGGGAGCCAGCCCCAAGCCACAGTTTGGGACAGGAGGAGCCCCAAGAGCGCTTGTCCCTGGGGGAACATCCCAGGGCTGCTCTGTTCCCTGCCGAGCTGAGCCCCAAACCTGCGCTAGTTTTCCCAAAATAGCTTTGTCAACAGGGCAGCTCAGGCTGTCTCGGGAAGGAACCAGACCCACAAGCTACTGGGGAATGAGCCCCACAGGCATTTGGCACCATCGCCTCTTCATGCGACTCTCCAGGGTCATGCTAAAGCAGTTGAGTCGTCTGCATGCGGGATGCCGCCAGGACAGAGCCAGCAAGTAGCGGGGTCAGCCCGTCCTTGGGCTCTGCTCCCCCCAATAAAATGCAGACGCTCCTGCCTGCCTCACAGAGGGGCTCCGTTCATTATCCGCTGCAAAGTGCTCCGAGATCCTCGGATCAAAGGTGCCGTCACAGCGTCGAGCCTGATTATTATTGATTATCCGTTTCAAGCCAGGTCCCAAACGAAGCCAGCGAGCCCTGAACGCGGAGGAGCCGAGGGAGGGCCCAGCAATCGACTGGCGATTTTTACTGCGGATGACCCGAGCCAGGGAGCAATTTCTGTTCATCCATCAAGGAAGATCCAGGCGTGAGCAAACAGTCAGGTCATGGGCATTCATTTTATTATTAAATCCTAAAGGGGCCGCGGCTCATGCAGCTGGATGTAAGTGATCTTCGTGTTAAAAAGACGAGCTTTGAATTTAATTTTGCAGCCAGGCTGATAGACCTGGGGATGACTCAGCCAGAAGAACCAGCCAGGCCTTCTCTTCAGGGAGGATCAGATGCAGCCAGGGAGAGTCAGGGGCCAGCTCCCAGCACAGCACAGCCCTCCGGTTCCTCCTGAAGCTCCCGTTGTCCCCACTTTGCCCTCCTATCCTCACTCAGGCCGGCTCTCCCTTGCACCGTGTGCCAGGGCGGCTGCCTCTCAGCCTGCACTCATGTAGAGGGTTGTGCCTGTGCTGGGGACAGGCTCAGAGCTGTGCTACTCCAACATAAATGCAGGTAGAGTGAATTGCAACAGTGCTCTGCTGGTGTGAGGCATCCCTGGAGCAGGAGCGCACACCTCACAACGTGCGGCTGCACCACACACAGCTGTACCACACACGCTGCACCATGCACAGCTGCACCCTGCACACTACACCATAAAGACTGCATAATGCATGGCTGCACCACGCGCACTACACCGTAGAGACTGCACCACTCATGGCTGCACCACACACACTGCACCACGCATGGCTTTAGCATGCATACTGCACAATGCGTGGCTGTACCACACATGGGTGTACCACACACATTGCACAGCGCACACCGCACCGCGCATGGCTGTACCACCCACAACGCACCACGCGTGGCTTTACCGTGCACAGCGCACCACACACGCCGGTCCACGCACCCTGGGCTGCACACGCGGCAGCGCCATCAACACTGCACCACACGCATCAGTGCACCACGCACGCTTGTACCGCGCATTCCGCACCATGTGCCCAGCACCACGCATGGCTGCATCCACGGCCCCCTCTGTGCCAGGGAAGGGGACAGGCTCTCTGCCCCGGTCCAGCAGGACCAGCGGGGCAGGAATCGGCGAGGCGGTGCTGCCGGCAGGGAGGATGCTCCTGCCAGTCAGCCATGCGGGAACATCCCCAGAGGGGCTGCGAACGCTGTCGACGCTCCCAGGACTGTGGGCGCGGGGAGACGAGTCCCCTCTTCTCGCATCCCCAGGACGTCGCCTGCAAGGAGCAGGGGATGGCGCCGTGCAGGCTCAGGGCGTCCTGCACGCTGGGAGCGGAGCGCATCAGCCGCCCGTAATCCCTGGCGCCCTTCCTCGTCCTCCCCCTGCCCCCACAAGACTGGCTCCACTTTCCCCAGCAGGAGCCCAAGGAAAAAAAAAAAAAAAAAAGGAAGAGAGAGAGAGGGAGGGAGGGAAAGAGAAGCTAAAAATCTGTCTTCTTTAATTAATGAGGCAAGCCAGCCTGGAGAGCACGTTTGGGATCGCAGGCCCCCAGCCAGGGGCGAGCCGGCAGCCAGGGCCGGTGACATGGAGGAAGAGAGATGGGGGGAGCGTGGGGGGAGACAGGCATGGCTTTTTATACTCTCCTGTTAACTGATCCACGGAGCTTTCCTGGCATCGGTTTCAAAGGTATCCCTTCACTAATCCGCCGGGCTGTTCCAGGATGGTGGTTTTGACCAGCAGGAAGGGGGAAGGGAGGGAGGAGAAATGGTCACAGGCAGACTGCACCTTTTCACAGCCCGCAGGAAAGAAAAGCAGTGGGGGGAAAAAAAAAAGGAGCAGAGGGTGGTGTGGGGCCGGGGAGGGGGGGATGCTGGTGCGCCTGGGCTGGGGAGCTGCGAGCTCGGCGTCGCGGCCACTCGGCCGGCACTGCGGACAGCTTGCTGCAGCGTCCGGGGAGGAAACCGAACGGCACCTTCCAAATATAGCTCCTACCGCGCATCTGCCCGCCGAGCGCTGCAGGTATCCCAAACACGTCTTCCCCAGCGGGCTTGGCTTAATATAGGCTGACCCCCTCCCCGCCGGCACAGGAGCCGACCTTCCCCGGTGGGCCGAGCAGGGCAGGAGGATGGGTCCTGCTCCGGGGTGGGTACCACAGGGCAGGGCACCCACCCAAATTCCTCGCGGGGCACACCTCCCACCATGCAGCGTCTCGGTGCAGCGAGGGAAGGCAAGCTGGCGGCCATGCGGTGCACAGGCACACTGGGGCCAGGTGGGAGGAAGGTGGCCCTGTGGCATCTGTCCCTTGGGAAGGGCCGTGCGGATGCCACTTTGGCCATGCCAGGTGGGGGGGACGGAGCAGATGCACTGGCTTTCGTGGAGAAGCGGCCCCTTGGGACCTGGTTACTGGGGGATGAGATGCTGCCTACCATTAGGCCAGGGGACTTTTTCAGTATTAGTTCTTGCTGCTCTGTTGTTGTTTTGATTAAAAAATGCAGCCCCGGAGAGAGCCTGGGTGGGTGCCCAGCCTGCTGCAGGCTGGGGGGACTCTCCAGCCAAGTCCGGCCATGCACCCTGCCCCACCGTCTCCCCAGCATACTGGCATCATTTCCTCAAGTTGTATTTCGGCCCCATGAGCTACTGCCCATCTACCTTCAGCAGCCTCGGGCAGCCTCTGCTGTGATGCGGGACTGACCCTGGCTCTCCTGCAGCTATCACCAGCAGACACCAGCACCCACGGCCCATCCCTCCACGGAGCAGAGATGAGATTGCGAGCTCAGCAAGAAGCCCTTTGCAGGGCACCGTTGCAGGCAGCAAGGGTGTTTGATCATTAATGTCATTTTTCTAATTGCAGTCAGACCTGGGCACAGAGTCACCACCTGGGAAAAGCTGCTGGTGCTGGCCCAGGGAGTAGGTGCAGGAAGAATTTGCTTATAAGCTTTTTTTCTTTTTTTTTTTCAAGGGCCGGCAGTTAGAAAGATCAGTCTGCATGACACAGAGAGCGCTACGCTAAGACGGATCTCGCACCACGGCTCTGATTTCTCTGTCAGGTCAAGGCCAGTTTGCTAAACCTCATGTTCTGGTATTGTGTAAGATTTGGGCAAAGACAGGTAAAACCTTCACCCTCCCTGTGTCTCTCTGAAGTAGCTGTATTAGCTCAAAAACCAGATGTATTCTGCTCTTCAGCATATCTATCTAAACTAGCATCAAAATGGCTACAAAACTCCCCTTCAGTATAGGAAAAATGTCAATCCTTCGTTCAATAATATTTTTACAGGTTCTTGCTTCCCAGCAAACACCCTGAAGTTCCAACAGTGTCAGCTTTGCATAGTTTTTTAAAGGCCTCTTTTTGAGTGAAGGAACAAGCTTTTTTGTGTAAAGAAAAAACCCCCAAACCCTCCTGCACAACCTAACAAAAATGGTATGGTGCCATTTGGTATTGAGGACTGCTCTGGCTTCCAGAGTGCACATGGGCAGGGCTTTTTTGGTCCCTCCAGACCTGGCCCACCGCACAGACGGCTCTTCTCCTTGCTGCCGGGAAAGGTGCTGGGAGGTCGGTGTAGCTGCGTGCAGAGTCCCATCTCCCGGGCTGGAGTTTGCGTACTGATCCTCTTATCTGTTGAGAAGAGGGATGGTTCCCCACACACCTGCCTTTGCCTGGAGGCCCCCAGGGAGAGAGGAGAGCCCTTTTTGTTGCTAAGCTCAGCCTCTGATGCTCCCAAGTTCCAATGTACTGAGAGAGAAACTGGTGCATGCTCCTGTGCAGAAAGTGCATCAAGGAAGGTGGTGGGAAGGAAGCTGGGGAGGGGCCGATCACCCGATCCAATTTTACACCAGAGTGCTGGACACATGAAGATGGTCCCATGTCCTGCAGACAGGGAGGTTTGGACAGCTGCTGCCTCCAAAGGGGAACACCGCAGCTTGCCGGGTCGTGCTGGTAAGTGTGCTCCACCATACCCAGTACAGAGACCTGACTAATGTTACACTGACTGAGTCACATTTCTCCCTGACCTTTGTCCATGGGCTCATTAAAATAATTGATCCTAGCCACGACAGTCACACAAGGACCAGATGCTTGTCACGCTGCCTCTTCGGTGGCTCCTTCCTTCCCACCGCTCTGGCCAGACCCACGTCTTTTTTTGCCAGACCTTCCCTTGCCCTGCATCCCCCTGGGGCCACCCTGGAGCGGTGCCCCAAGCAGCATGCCCCAAGATCAGCAGGCTCAGTTGGCTCAGGGGGCTTGGGGAAGGTGTCTAGCTGCTGCCCACAGGGAGATCCAGCCGGTTGTTTTGCTGGCTTTATCTCCAGTGTTAATTATTGCAGCCCCAGGTGGCATTGTCCCTTACTATTACATGGTTGACCTGTATCTAATCCGTCATCATCTGAAACCCTCTGCCCCGTCCTGGCACCCCTGTTCGCCCATGATCCCCCCAGCTTCCACATGCCCCTTGCTTTATTACTCCTGCATAAACCAAGTTACGGTTTCAGGACAGAATCAAAGAAAAGCTCCTTAATTTTCATCCAGCAAAGAGCGGTGAACCTGGAGACCCCTGGGGCGGACGAATCCCAACCAGGCAGGAGCTCAGAGCTTGCCCACAGTGGCGGTGGGTCCCTGCCACCCCGTCCTCCTTACCCCCAGCTGCGAGCAGAGATGTCTCTCAGCTCGGGCTGGCTTTTGGGTTGCTCCCCGCTGCGAGAGCAGCACAAAGGAACCCTCCCCGCTGGTGTCCAGGCCAGCAGCATCTCTAGCGCATGACTTGTAACCCGCCGAGCCCGCCGCTGGTCCTTCACACGCCGTGAATGATAACAGGGAGCCGCAGCCCATTGTCTGCCGGCCGTTGCGCCGGTTTGTCAAGTTTGCGGTTGCATTTTAATCCTGACGCCTTTTCAAAGCCCAGCTGCGCATTGTGTGGGCACAGGAATTCTTGACTTGCAAATCCCCCTAGCATTAAATTCAACCTTCTGGGGCTATGGTGATCGTCCGCACATTGAATGGGGGGCGGGGGGGTGGGGAGAGTGGGGGGAGCTTCTTGCCCCCTGCCATGAATAACAAGCAGATGAGAAGCAGCAGAGGACAGCAGAGGGGCTGGAGGAGCCTGGTGCAGCCAAGGTGACAGCAGTGGTGACTGTGAGGCTGGGTACGGTACTCAGCAACGGGATTTGTTGCCAGCTTGCCAGCTCCCCTCACCCCTTGCCTGCCACGCTCAGTTTGGTGCCTACAGCCATTAAAAACCATATGCGGTCTCCGGCAAATAGGGTTGAAGCGTCCCTTGGTGTCGGACCACAGGGACAGTCCTCGCTGCTGAGCCAGAGAGAGGAAGGTGGAAAGGACGGGTATGGGATAGCAAAATCCTGCCAGTGCAGTGCCAGCCGATGGCCGGGCTGGGTCACGCGGGTGGATTTTAGCCTTTTCCTGCCTGTCTCAGTCTGTTCCAGAGCTTGGGAAGCCACCCTGCAGGCTGGAGGCATAGATGCTGCCCAGACCCATCTGAAGCAGACACAGAATAGGAGTCTGCTCATGCGGGTGGGGGTCCAGCCTCGATGACCCAGGCGGTCCCGTCCAGTCCTCTGGTTTAATGCAAGCCATCCTCCTGCTCTGAGTGGAGAACAATAGGCAGCCTGTGTACGAAGAGATGGGCCTGCTGCCCCAGCTCTCCTAGGGGCTGGCTGAACCATCCTCAGACCAGTCGGGCAAGTTTTCAATGCAACAGAGTTGGTTTTTTCATTTAAAAAAACAAAAAAAAACCAAAAAAACCACACATTTGTCAAAGCTGAAATGTTTCATAGAGCTGTATCGTTCGGGCAGACTTTTGCCAAAAGCCGGGCAGACTTTTGGTGGCAGCCTGCCCGATTTCCTAACCCTTTGCCTAGCAGACAGCCTCAAAACCCAGGTTCCCAGGACGCCTCCAGGCTGCCAGGGCTCGCAGCTTCCCAGCCCCATGCTTCACGGGAGGTAGCAGGCAGCTGAACTGCCTTTCCTTGCTGCAGTGGGAGGACACCAACTCCAGGCACTGCTTTGCACAGGACCCCATGCTGCAGGAATCCCACGCCTCACCCCACGTCTCTTGTCTCTTCCGTGACGTCTCTTGTCTGCTGGAAGCGGCCCCAGCAACCCTCTGGAGCTGGGGCAGTGCGGGAAGTGTCAACTGACAGCTCTGCTTTGTTTCAGGGGGAAGAAAGAGAAACACAATCCCTTCTCATCTTCTCTGGTGGCCTTGCTTAACTTCTCAGTGCCTCAGTTTGCCAGGTTCTGGGATCATAAAGCCCTGTAAAAGACTCGGAGATCCTGGCACTCGGGGGAGGAAGGTAAGAATTAAAACAATAAGAACAACTGGCTCCCAGACCCCTCTACCACCTCTTGGACCAGCACTGTCCTTTCCCCTCCTTTTCGCATGCTGTCATGTGCATATGATCACTCTGTATGTCCTCACCTCCCAGGACCCCTCTTTATGTTCTCCCTGTCCTGCTTTCCTTCTCTCCAAGGCCCAGGTACGCTGCAGCCATCCCTGCTTCGGCCAGGCTTCCCTCCTCTGCCTCTCTGCCTGCTCTGCTCTGTGCAAGGGCTCAGACAGACAAGGTGGTTGTCCCCAATTCCTTCTTTGTGTCCCTGAGCTTTCTTCATCTAGGGAGAGACCCTTGCTCTGGGCACAGACCACAGTCAAGCTCAGCAGAGCCTGGGAGCAGGGACCGCTCACTGGGAGCCTGGAAAACTCAGGAGTACGAAACCTGCACAAGGAGAAAAAGCATTCAGGTTCCCCAGGACTTTGGGCAGGAAGCCAGACCCTGGCCCCAGCTGTCCTGTCCCAGCAAGAAGATGGCCACTGTCTGTTGGCCACACAGGACCTGGGGGCTTGGAGTGACAGCTGTCCCCAGAGCATCACTCTCAGCTCAGCAGCGTTCCCCGCACCAATGGGAGAGAGAATTATCCACTGTTTGTTTGCCCTGATTTGTTTTTAACAAAACTGTGCTGCTGGCTGTTTATCACTTCATTTTCCTCCAGGAGATGAGGCAAGCGAAGGAGATCAGCCAGAATAAAACATGACCTTTATGGGCTGTGCTGTGGGCTTGGACTTTCCACCTACCGCCTCTATGTACCAATGGGGTCTGAGATGAGCAGATGCCAGGTGCCATGTTTGGTGCTGGCAGAGGAGCAGCATATGTAGCTCTGAGCTCAGGCCCACGGGATACTCCCCAGCGTGTGCTCATGACACCCACCCAGAGAGTTTTTGTGCCACAGCTCAAGTCACTTCCTCACACCCAGCAAATTCCTCCTCCTGGTCCTCATGTCCCCCCCCGGTGAATCTCAGCAGAGGAGGGCTGAGTGCTTGTGGGGGAACATCACACAAGACACTGCTTCTGGGTTGCTGCAAAGACCCAGGCATGTAGGGACTGTCTCCCTGGTCTTGTTCAGTCCCCAGATGGGCTAATGTGTGCAGCATCCCTTAGGCTGGGGATCTGAGAGACTTTGCTCCCTGAAGTGCCCTGTGTGTGAAGGCAGAGTCTGCACTGACACAGCAATGCACAGCCACGTGGAAAGATGCTCTTATCAGCGTGTGCCGAACACCCAGCCCATGCCTGCCTCTCCACTCACGACTCTCCAGCCCAGCCTGGAACCTGCCCTGTGAAGGTGTGTGTGCCGGTTCAGGCAGAGCTGACTTGGTTCCAGCCAGGTGCTTACCAGCCTGGGCTCTAAGCACAGCTCAGGTCTTTGCTATTGGGAAGAGTATGGAGCAGGCTGGCTGGCTCACCCAGCTCTCCAGCCACGCCCTGCTTGCTCCCCAGACCACCATGCACTGGCCAGCCTTCCCATGGGCTCCTCCTGTGTCACACGTGTGTGCATGGCCATCCCCCTCCCTATGTGGGTGAGCTGGGCTGTGGGCAACAACTTCGTGGTGAGGGGTCTGGCTTGGGGGTAGAAGTGATGTCTTAAGGGGAGGCTTAGGAAAGCAGGGCTCTCACCACAAAATGTCTTTGTCCACCCAGTAGCCAACATTGAATGCCAGGGTGTGGACCACTGGACAGGGCCATTGGTTCCTACAGGGTGCTGCTGAGCCTCCCGGGTGTCCACCCACTCCTGCTTGGGGATTCACACCCACTGCTCCTGTAGCATCCTCCCCATTCTTGTCTGGACCCAGCCTGTCTCTCCTTCCCTTTCCTCAGAGGGGGTGTGAGGCTCTCTCCATTGTCATTGTTACTGCCTCCAGCCCCAGGCTGTTCTGTCCAGCGACCCCTTAGACTTGTCATTATTTGGAAGCACAGTGCGTACAGCACATCTCTTCCAAATGCATGGCTCTAGGCAGCCAGATACCCTTGAGAGATGTTCTTGGTCCTAAGAGGGGCTGGGGGGTGCCTCTGTCCTGGCTTGTGTGGTATTCAGACAGGAACTGAACATTCATTGCATTTATGACAGACTCTAGCGGTGAAAAGACCTTCTCTGACCTGTTTTGGGACAAAATCCAAAGCCTTTCTCGCCATGGATGCATCCTGAGTTTTGAATGCTTTTACTGCGTAGCAGTGGACATCGGAGATGTGACAATGGACCAGAGAAAGGGTACCTTGGTGGGGGTATCTCTAAGGGGAAGACGGGAAGACATCCCTTCTGGTTGACACCCTTCACTCCACATCTGAAGGCCAGCCTGGAGAGAGGTCCCCAATCACCTGCGCCAAACACTGTCTGCATGTGGACACACTCTGCTGAGCTCAAGAGAAGGCTTCGACATCGCCTGCCTTTCTCAGCATTCAGCTTGGGCAGCCTCAGCTGGCTGCCTGCTTTCTGAGTACCCCACTCTGAAAGCGACGTGCCCAATGTCCTAGTGGCTTCTGGGGGACTAAAGAACACTGAGTCCTGGGCCCAAAGGGTAGCCATGGGGACCTGTGTGAATGGGGACAGTGAAGGTGACAGTTTTGAGCTTTTGTGAGAACAAAGCACCTTTCAACGATATGTCTTATCTCCTGCTTCAGTGTTTGGGTGAAGGTCCTGAGCTTCAAAATACCCCACCTGAACCACCAAGAAAGTTGTCCTCCATCCCCACTGGAGCCCCCAGACATGGTAAGTTCAAGTGATTTTTAGTCAGAGCTAAAGAATACCCCTTCAGGACACAGGAGAGCCTTTGGTCATGCACAGGGAAGCAGGAGGGCACACGGCCTTGCCTTGGCAACTCTGGGAAGGCAACCAGCTTCTTGAAGGCATTCAGGGACACCCTGGGAGAGCAGTGGGGATGAGAGCTAGCCTGGAAGACTGCTCCACAGCCTGTCTTCCTCCTCCCTCTGCTGAGTCCCTGGCAGGTAGTGACATAAACCAAGCAGGTTTGTTCACAGTGACATTTTAGAGGATGCCTCCCAAAGATGAGTCAGGCTGTGCCTGCTGCAGAAAAACAGTGATGCAGAGTCTTGTGGGACAGTTTTAATGGCTGTGGAGGAGGCAGACTCACCTGAGCCAGCCTCAGTAATCTGGTCCTTGGGAACTGCCTGCCACAGATAGAGCCACTGAGTCCTGCAAGAGCATCCCAAACACCTTTTCCTTTCTTCCACAAAGTCATTAAGGCTCTTAGAAACTCCTGCAGCAGCTAGAACTGAGGTGTCCTTTCAGTAAGGTGCCCACCCAGCGGTATCTCAGGTACCTCTGCCTACAGTATTCCCATCCCATCGTTGCCCTGTTGCTAAGGTGCTCAGCCTAGCAATGACTGATGCTGACATGAGACCCTAGATACTGCCTATCACGTTTCCCATGAGCAACAGAGAGCAATGAAAATAGAGATCAGTGAGATGAGGAGAGGAGCCTAACCTGCTAATTACAGTGGTAAAGCAACATTCAGCACCTGCTGCTGGCAGTTAGGTACTTCTGCCAGGGGCTATATGGCAAAACAGGTTTGGTTGGTGGTGAGACAGGGCAGCAAAACAGGATTCATTAGGGCCAGGAGTGGTGTGGAAATGGTCTTACAACAAAGGAATAAGGCAAACTGGTGGGGTTAGAAGCTGGATGTGCATCACAGATGCACTCATGATCCTGCTGGTCAGGGTCTACCCCCTTCAGACGAATTGGGTTTGCAGAGAGGCAAGTTGTCTTGATCATCAACCTTCTGTCATCTCTGTGTTCACCTCTGTGCAAATCACAATGTTTTCTTCCTCCTGCCGTTCTGCCAGGGTGATTTGTGTCAGCAGGGTCTCTGGCCAAGGTGATTGCAGCAGCCTATTTTTGGGACTGCCCTTGAGAGTTGCAAGCCAGGAAGTTGGAGCCCAGCTGTTCCAGTGTCCATGCCCTGGAGAGGCACTAACACCTGCAGTCCGTGCTGGCTGCTCTCCAGTGCCTTGCTAATTGTGTCGGGGTCCTTAAATAATACAGTGGCCATGTGCTGAAGGGGCTGCCTGCTGGCTCTCCCGGTGCTTGGGAGGGGACAGAGTGGCTCAGCTGGGGGCCACTTCAGGCTGCAGGAGATGGGAACGTCTCCATTCAGATCCTGGGATTTTGGCTCCAAAGGTGCTCTCTGACTCAGCTTGGTTGCTGGATGCCTGCCCTAGGAGATTTATTTGGCTCTGAAAGTCAACAAGGGGCTCATAGATGCTCACTCCTTTGAGGCCATTTTGGGTACAGACAGGGATTTAAGGGACAGGTTGGTACCCACATGAATGTGCATCCTATACTGACCATAGAGCTTTATTTATCTCATCTTACAACTCCAGGTAACATCCCATTGAGGTGTTGTCCACCCCCAAATCTGCCCCACCACCTGAACATGGCAGGGATCTGAGTAGCTTGTTCCTGGGCCTCCCTTGATCTGTTGACCTGCAACACCATGAAATGGAGGCAGAGACCTGGGTGAAAGCATGATGAGCATGCTGCAGCTTTGCCTTCCAGACCTGCCCATGCAGTGAACACTAACAGTCCTTCCTGGAGCAGGTATCACCCTTCGGGAGCCAAGTTGACAGTGACACATGGGCTTCTTCTTCCTATGTTGTGTTGCACCTCAGGGTCTGAAATTTGCCTTGCGTGAGAATGGCAGTACCACCAGCCCAAAGGCTCATCTTGCCTAGGTCCTGTCTCCAACAGCAGTTGATACCTAGGGAAGGATATAAGAAGAAGATAAACGCATAGTACTTCCTCCAGCACTTGCCCAGCCCCTAGCTAGTCTTCCTGAGCCAGATGTCATCTGCAGAGAGCATACTTTTCAGTGGGTTTCTCTTCCATGATGTTCTGTCGATGTTAATGCTATGATGCCCTTTCTCAAGGAGTTCCACAGCACCACAATATGTTGCTTGAAAAATTGCTTCCTTCCATCTGCTTCGACTTACTGACTTTGCTTCATGCCCCTGCTTCTCCACTGGGAGCGAGAACGAGCAGTCCCTATTCACCTTCCCTGTGCTGTTCATCTTTTTCTGGATCTCTCGGCTACCCCTCAGGTGTCTCTTCCTGCTCTGACTGTTCCTGAGAGGTAGCTGCAGCTCAGTTGTATGGGTGAGAAATGCTGTGGCCTGCAGAGTTACCTGTGTGAAGCTTTAGTCTTGTGATACTGTCCAAATATTGCTGAATTTATCTTTCTGGCACACCTGCCAAGCTAAGAAGTCCTGTTACCCCTATTCTAATGAGGCACAGCATGGCCAGGTATCAAATACTCCCCCGATGCAAAACAAGTGGTTGAAAACCAGGGACTGAGCCTACACCTCCTTGTTCCCATCCCAGTGCTTTGCTAAGCTCACTCAACCAGCTGACCAAAAACCGTCTTGTCATTACAGTGACCAATCCACCAATGCAGCAATTTGAATGGTGGCTGTGAGCATCACCTGGGGTTGTCATCTGGCTCAGACGCCAGCAAAAAGCTAGCTGGAGTGAAGTCGCATTTCACAAACAAAGGGAAGGAGAGGAAGGAGGCAGGGGAGCAGCTGAGCCAGTGGAACTGTTTGTGCAGCCATAATCACGCCATAAAGCAAGGCAACAGCACCTGGAAAACAGCCCTTGTGCTAGCCTGGCAAACAGGGCCTGGTGAGCAGAACTGTTCAAAGCGAAGCTGCCTTTGCCGGAGGACTCGCTCCCCTGAACGACGTGCTTGCACACTGGCTGCCCACTGGGGCAATGCTTTGCTCCTTTTTGTCCATGGAAGAATTGCTCCCTCCAGGTTTTAACTTTACATCTGTTTGCCTTTATTAAATATTTTTTTAAAAAGAGAGGAAGGCCAGTTGGTTTTGGCAGTTTGCAAAGGTCTCACCTAATGGAAACAGAAGAGAGGAGAGGATGGAGGAAGGCCAGGAGGGAAGGTGTCACAGCCCTGCCTGGGGCATCTGCCGCTCCCTGTCGTGTGGCTGTGGTCTGTGTACCCTCCAGCTGGGACATCTTCCCCTGCCCATATTTCCCTCGCTGAGCTTCCTCCAGCTGACCCCTCTGTAGGGCCAGAATGATGGGGTACAGCAGAGAGACTCGGCGCTCAGCTTTTCCCAGCACGAACCGGGATGCCAGCCGATGGCAGGAGTGGGACAGTGTGGGGCCAGACCTCGTAACCCACCTGAGCCAGGCCACACACCTCCATGCTGTGTGCGGTCCAGGTGGAGGCTGAGGCTCATGGGGATGCTCACCTCTCTCACCAGGAGAGAACTTGCTGTCCCGAGCATTCAGAGATGCTCAGGTGCCATTCTGGGAGGCACAGGCAGGGACTGGGAAGAGCACATGAGCCAGGCATTCTCCCAGCAGCTGAAGCAGGTGGAAGAGACAAGCCAGACTTTCCCTCTCTCTCAGCCCTGTCCCACACACACACTTCAAATGAGAGCTGCAAAGACCTCTGTTCTCTGGGCTGGCCTCCCCCTCCCTCGGTACTACTTCTCTCACTCACTCAGCAGCTCAGCCCTGCATCCAGGTTTACATATAAATAAAGAGTGAGTGTGAAATCCACCCTGGGGTCTCTCCTGACTCCCACTTGGCTCCCTAATTGGAAAGTCTGCCAGCAGGAGATATTGCAATGAGCTAAAGCAGAAACAAACTCCCTTTATCCCAGGCAGAGATGGCGGGTGGGTTTAGGTCCCCAGCCCAAATCACACCAGCCAAGAAGGACACAGAGCACATTTGCACAGGCTCAACCAGGGTCTGGTTCTCCATCAGGCTCTGGGGGCTTCTCCGCTCTGCTGTGCCGGGAGGAAAGGGACAGGCACATATCAGAGAGGATCATGCAGCAGCTCATTCCTCAGGGCAGGGCTAGGCTAGCACTTTGCAAGCCCTGACCACTTGATGCCAATAGGGCGAGACATTAGGACAAAGATGTCATCTCTGTGCGGTACTGGGTACGTGTGTGGCTCAAACACCTGCACCTTCAAAACAAAGACACCTGATTTGCTCTGTGCTCAGGAGAGGGGATTCCCCAATGCATACACAGCTCCCATTGAACCACTGCTGACCTACAGGGACACCCCGTCTTGATTATTCAGCCTAAAGGAATCAAGAGCCAGACTCTCATCTTCATCTCCTTCCTGGTGGGGAAAACTGACCCTCACACCTTGGGTCCTCTGTTACTACCAGCCGAGCCCTGTATCATAGATGGTGTTTCCCACAGGGTTGGCAGCACCACCTTCCATGGAGGCAAAGGCCACACACCTCACCAGGCTACACTGCACCTCAGACATGCATATCAGCAGCCAAGAGCCACCTGGCACTGTGAAAGCAGCTAGGAAACCTCCTCCACCAAACCCCCATTGATTTTTTGCTGCCTCTAGTTTTTGGAAGGCCTGGAGGCACACACATTGCCTCCAATAGAACTGCTTCAAAAGCAACAATGATCTCAGTACAAGCAGATCAATGTCCCAGAGCTTTATGTTTTCTGAGAAAATAACACAGGTCTTCTGCTCCCGGTGTCAGGGAGGTTTGTTATCCACATTAGGATGCTATATTCACCCTGAGATGAGGGGCTAAGTGCTATACAGATTCATATTTTTTTGGTCTAGCATCACCCAGCCTCAATGAACTCAACAGATGAGCAGATGGGGAAGAAGCCCGGGGAGGGAAGAGGAACAAGGTGTGGTTAGATAGCACGCCAAAACAAGAACGGAGTCAAAACAGGTACCCTGAGCTGCTGACCACCATTCTTGTGCAGAAATGAACTACTTCCATGAAGGGCAGGGGACAGATGATGCTTTCTTTCTGAAAGTTCATCAAAATTTCTGATGGATGTAGGACCCAGATAACTGGGAAGTTAAACTTCTTCAAAGAGAAATTTCCTTTTCTGACCAGTTGTCTAAAGGGAAAACAATACCGACTTATGAAATATAGTATTATTGCTCATATTGTCCATGTGAATTAAAACATCAACTGACCCAGCAAACAGTTTATGCCAAAACACCAGCAAAATCAGTAAGCTCACTACTTTGATCATGATATTTGGAGCAAGAGGCAAGGTGATGCAGTAGACTTGTATACATCTCCTGTACACATATTCATGGCTTCTGTGGCCTTTGGAGAGTTTCTCATAATCATTCCCATGATTTACCCTCTAAGATCAGACAGGAGCTTGCAAAGGCACCATTATAGCTATACTTTTTTCACGGTGAGATACTGCCAGCTGAGTATTGCACACTCTTCCCTTTACTAATCCTACCTCCTGGAGGCACTTAGAAACTAATCTGGATTACCTATTTCTACTGTTCTGTGGCAAAAGAAACCTCATTGTTTCAAGTCCTGTGGGCTCACTCCAAGGCAGTGGCCCATGGGAACATCCCCTTGTCTTCCTAATTTGATTTAGGTTGCTCCTTTGCCAAGACCCTTCAAGTCTCACGTGTATTTAAGCGGGCCATTGCACGGGCTCCAAACACACACTCTAGCTAGGGACATTATCCTGTTGTAGCAAACCACACTCAGACGCAGACTTGCAGCAGGAGGATTACCACTATTTAGCAGTGGCTTGTTAACAGATGCCTTAAGGAAATATAAACAGCACAATGCTGACCCACAGCATGGAGCTGGAAACGCCTTCCTGGTCTGATGCAGACAGGAGTTTTCTACTTCAGAGCATCCCTTGTCAGGTTTTAGCCAGCCCGTGTCACCGTGGGTCAGAGCATTCAAACAGAAAAAGTCCAGTTGACTTCACCAAACACTGGAGCAAGCCTTTGGCTCCAGTCACCCAAGAAGCAATCAGCAGGAGTTAGGAGTCCCAGAGCTTTGCAAGCCAAATGGGCCCAAGCTTGTGCATATAAAAGTCCCAGGGTCTGCCAGTCTTGGAGATATTTTCCCAGCCCTCCTCCAGATCCTTCCCTGTGACTGTCATTTGCGAGGTGGGATGCACAGACCTGCCCGCAGCACTCAATGCAAGGTCATCATGACACCACCCACCTGTCTAACGCCTTTGTGAAACTCCTTACATCCTTCTCTACAGTCTCCTCCAAGAAGCCTCTCGGTTTTATTCACCTTTTTGGTCACTGCTGGGCTCTTGATCAGGGGTCCTCATTCAGTTGTCACAAAATAACCTGATTCCTGGAAGGTCACGGCCAATTCAGAAGCCCTCAGCATAGAGAGTGACTTTACAGAGGCTCAGGATGGGCTCTGCCTCCCTTTCACATGCACTGCTATCTGCTTGCGCACACATCTCACTAAGCCCATCTCCAATTCCTTGCCATCCTGTTTATTCCCCACCAGGGTACACAGGTCTGCCTATTCTGTATGGCATCATCTTATTTGTAACATGGGTGCTGAGTTGCCTCTGTACCGCGCTGAGCTCGGCTGCGTAAGCAAGGTCCATGGCATCTCTTGCTCTGCTCAGCCTGACCACCCCACTGAGCCTGACCCTCACAAGTTTTGAGCAAATTAATAGGACATAGTCTTGCTCCAGACTGCTCTCCATGCTCTCTCATGTGCCTCAGCTTGGCGCACATGAGATTTTTCACAGATGCTGCTGAGTTTCATGTAGGAGGATTATTCCCAGGGAATACCCATTTCTCACTTCCACTTACACATCCTGGTGGCCCCTTCCTAAGGACAGCAAAAGCCCCAGCCCCAGAGCCTCTCCAAAGAGCATGCAGCAGATCATTTAGCCCAATTACATTAGGACAGTGTAAAAATTTATTCCACAAAATGTTCTTGGGAAGGAGCAGCCTGGCTTTGTGACCAGGGGTGTCCTGCTCCAGAAGGAAGGATGCTGGTAGCTGTACCTAAAGTCTTCAGCTTGTTCACTGAGCCAGGAAAGATAAAGGCACCAGCTTGTCCCCAGCAGCCATGTTATGCTGGTTGTGGTGCCAGGATGCTGCACTGCAGTATGGCAGTTCCTAGGAAAACCAGTTCGGTGGGGCTTGTGGTGTTTGCAAGAGTTCAAAGCTGGTTGTCACAAAAGCTTTTCCACCTGCCTGCCGATCCACTCCTACCCTTCCCAGGCACCTTCTAGCCTCCACTACTTCATACATGGCTCTAGAGATGGCAAGTCCCTTGCCTGTCCTGGTGAGCCAGCACTACAGGTGAGGTGAGGCTGGATTTCTCCAACTCTTCCAGACACTGCACCAAGCTCCATCCAGCTATTTGGGCTCTGCCCTGGCTGTTTCTGGTTTAGTGCTTACTGCAGCAGGGCAGGCAGTGGTTCTCCGTTGCAGTATGCCATTGGCAAGAAGCAGTGAAGCTGGGTAGCTGGAGGACAATTATCTCTGCTCTACATGGGTGAATGAAATCTCTGGTGGTGGGGCAGGACCTCGCTGCGGACCTGGGTATCTCTGCTGCCTCTGGGATCTTTGTCAGAGCAGCTTGGAAGTCGGTGAGGAAATTGTCTTCCCTTTAGCACTGCCCATGAGGGGTTCCCAGGTGCTGGCTGGACGGCATCAGGTGGGTCTCCTTCCCCCCAAGCAGGGCAGCCAGCTCCTCCGGGCAGCACTTCAGAGCAGCTGAAGCAGCTTCTTCCTCCTGGTTGCCCTAGAGAAGAGCTGACCTCCTTCAGAGTGGAAGTGCCTTGCCAAGCTAAAATTAGCTTTTCTAAATATCCTGTCCTCACCCTGAGGCCCCAGAAGCACTTCCGAGGCCCAGCACTTGTGATGGCAGCCAACACACTGTCCCACAGGGAAGGGAAGCCCCACATTCCTCCTTCCCACCGCAGCACATCCCACCCTGGCCTCCACACAGCCTCAGCTCTGCATCGCCTGCCCAGTCTGTAGCAAAGGATGCACCAGAGCCTGTGAGTAAACTGGGCAAAGCAGCCCAGGCCAGTGTCCACCAGCGGGATAATCATCTCGTGCATTGTGCTTGTGAAGCAAGACACCAGCCTGCTTGCGTGGTGGGGGAGGACCAGCCAGGACCACTGCCTCCCCTCCACACTGCAGCACCCAGGACTGCAGCCCCAGGCGGATTCTCTCCTCGCTGGATAACTTACATGTATCTTCCCTGCTCCATATACTCAGCTGTTCCTCTGATATGGTGCCAGTCTCAACACATGGAAACCAGGCCTTCGAAATCTTCCATAAGCTCAAGCAACTTTACATTAGCACATTGTCTATAATCTCGAAGCCTACAGGCTGAGACCAGCAAAGCCTTCCATAAAATATCTAGCAAGGTAATGGTAGGTTTGCATGAAGCAGAGTGAAATGATGGAGTCGTCCATCTTTCCAGCTACCACATTTTTCTGGGCTGAATAAAAATTTTATTTAACAGTAGCATTAAACCCAGTGCCACCTGTTTTACTCCTGTGTCACCAGGACCTGGAAGGAATGATTTTCTCACAGCTTTCAATGCTATTTGCGAGGATACGGCTCCTAATTGCAGCTCTGCTATGTTAACATTTCCAGGAATTTTCATCAGACCATTCAACACAAACCCTTGGTTTCTGGGAGTTTCCCTTCTCTTACGAAACTTTTGCTATTCTTCTCCCAGCATTAGTGAAAAATCAGAGGGGAGAGGGGAGGTAAGAGCATTCAATGTTTTCATGAACCAATTTCTCCAACATTTTGCATTTTGGGACTGTTCACCCCCAGTGACTAATTTGTCCTTGCTCCTCCTTACGAAGCCACATTTGTTCCCTTCAAGCCCACTTTCCACCCTACCCCTTTCTCAAACTCCAGCCCTACAGTCCGCAAGCAAATCTGGAAAACCATCCCTGCTCTCTTTCAGGAAGCACAATTAATGGAGGAGAGCTGGACAAAGGCCTGGCTGCAGGTCTGGTCTGGCAAGAGATGCCCCCTCCCATCCCTCCGTGGCTGAGTGATGAAGGCTCTCAGCCTGCTCCCAGGCAATGTACCGGCCAGCTGTCAGCAAGGTCTTGAGGATTTCACTCAGCATCTCCTGGGCAAGCCATTGCCCTGTAAACTTTGGACAGGTGGGCCACAGCTGGGTCTTGCGACCCTGGAGCAGGTTCTGGCTGCCCAGCAGGACGGGGAGGGAGCAAGCCCCCTGCCAGTGCTGGCAGGGCTGCTTGAGGTGCTCAGCACCATGGCAGTCAGGTCCAGCTCAGAGAACGTCTCCCTGCCCCATGGATGGAGTCCCCTGTCACCAGGCCACCGAAAATGTCCCTAAGATCAGCTGTGGGTTGACCCACCTGGCTGGTTCCCATGACTTGGCAGCAGATGGCTCCCAGAATCCTGCGGTCTCTGCTCCCAGCAGACCTGCTCCACGCTCCTCGTCCCTGCTCCCCGCTCCTCATCCCACTGTTGGTGCATGTTTGCAGATGGCTCATCCCACCCCTGCCCTTTCCAGCCCACCTGGAGTCCCTCTTCTCCCATCTCTGTCTGGACTCCGGCACCAGCACAGCCTGTGCTGTCCCCAGCGTGCTTCGTGGACCAGCCTTGAGTGTGCTCCAGCACCTGCTGCCTTTCACCTTCTCCCCCGCAAAACCCTTGGCCCAAAGCCCTGCAGGCAAGGCTGACCCTCTGGAGATACCTGTCAGCACAGCCTGCCTGGACTCCCTGGAGGCAGGTTTCCCCAGGGGGACAAGGGGGAAGGAGATGCTAGTCCTTCCTTATGGCAGCACCCCCTGCCCTCGTCCCTGCATCATGCCGCATCTGCATCCCCCGAGCATCCTGCAGCGCCCCGCCGCCATCAGCCCCCAAGGCCTCGCATCCCACCCACAAGAGCACCGCAAGGGATGTCACAAGGGTTTGATCGCTCTGCCTGGGGACAGCTTGCTTGTTCTTGTTCCAGCCCCCTTCCCTGCAAGCTGCCAGCCCGCCTGGGAATCCTAACCCCATCCCTTCATGCCACACAGGGGGAAGAGGACAGGGGTACCACGGCAGGGAACCCCATCTCGCCTGGCACTACAGAGCAGCAGGGTCTGAGGGCAGGCAATGGGGTCTCAGATTTCGGTTTCTCTGCCCTTGGGGAGCCCATGCGGAGAGGACAGAGGAGTTGTTTGGACTCGTCTGCCACTCCCCGCCTCTGCAGGAGGGTGTGTGTGAGATCCTTCTTGCCAAGAGAGCCCCATGGCTTGTCCTTTTTGGCTGTTTATGGCTTGGACCAGATCGGGTTTCTAAGCTCTTCCCAAGCCCGTAACTTTGTTTTTAGAAAAAAAAAGAGCACTGATTTTCTCCTCTCCTCACCCTCCCATCCTCCACCCTGCGATTTGTGGCCTGGCCTGAAGATGGTGAACGAGCAGCGGTGCTCCGGAGTGCAGCTGGGGCTGAGTGCCTGTGTCCACCCAGGTCCCCCCTAAAATGCCCACGAGCCCAGGCAGGCAGCGGGGCGGGGGGGCTTAGCATCATCCTGCTGGACCCAGTCAAGCAACCTCCCCACGGTCTCCTGCATTATCTATCCCGGCCTCTCAAAAGGACACAACCCAGGAAGGGAGGGGGGCAATGCCATGGCCCTTTCAGCCCCCAAAAAGATGTTTTCTGCTCCCTGCTGAGCTGCAGGCTTGCAGCATGAGCCACCATGTGCCTCAGTCCCCCACTGCAAAAAAGGCTGGGAGCCCTTTCCCAGGGTGCCGTGGGGATGAATACAGCAGATAGCGTGAGGTTCCCAGAGCAGGTAACGTCCCTCTAATTAAGATAAATACTAATTAAGTCTGGGACTTTCAAAGAAGCCCTGGGAGCAGACTCCAACTCCTGTTGAATTTCAATGGGAACGAGACACCTGACTCCAGAAAAACCCGGCCTCTGATATTAAGCTTAAATGGGCCCTTCTCTAACGTTGATATATTGCTGCTCTGTAACTCATGAGTGCCTTCCTGTATATCCGAGCACAACATCAATGTCCTGGAAATGCTAATAAGAAGCTTTAGGAGGGCAGCAGCAAACAGGCTCCCAGTCAGATGCCCGTGATCATCCTGTGCTATTAAACATCATGGACAAGCTTTGAGCAGAGCTTACCCGTATTGCGCACGAAGCTCTGGCTGAGCCAGGGGTGCTTTGTGCATCCCTGCTACTGACAGTGCTGCCTCCTCCTCCTCCTCTTCCTCCTCCTCCCCGGCTGTGGAGAGTTTATGCTTGCCAGTCCTGATCCTGCGCTGTCTGGGAGACCTTTACTGGGGTGAGCAAGGCGAAGAGATGGTGCACACCTGATAGCTGGTTCACGCACGGAGCTGTGCGTGCTGGGAGCAGCATCCCAAAGACCACCAAAGGACAACAGCAGGAAGCAAGCCCTTTCCCTTGTGAGCAGACCTCCAGGCAGCCACAGAGAGATGTGGGGGCTGCAGCCCCCCATTAGCATGCCCATCCTGTGCTCACGCGTCCTTCGCCTACCCTCCCTTGTCTGGCAGAAGGTGCGGGCCACCCCTGCGAGGACCACGCCGTGGGGGCTGTGCTGTGTGGCCGTGGCAGCCGGAGCCATTTGGGGAGGTGGCGGGACATAGCACCGGTGTAGTGATGGAAAGCACTTGGGATTTTCAGTGACGGTGATCCAGGAGCGTGGACCGACAGCGCTGAGCTTGGGCTGCAGAGCCATTTGGGAACACCAGACCGTGAGACCCCTCTGCAAGCCACCACGTGTCCAGCTGGCTCAGACCCAGCATTGTGACGGACTGGACTTTGCAGGCCCATTGCCAGCCCAGAGGTCTGAAAAACACAACCTCCCTGTCCTCCTGTCCTGCTCGCCAGCGCCTGTTTCAAATTAGCATTTCCCCTGCCCCCACCTCCAGCCATTTGGGCAAATCCCCTCAGCTGTCTGCCAGCGGTGCCGGGGTGAGACGAGACCAACCCAGGAGCCCGGTTTTGTTTCCAAGGACTTTCCCAAGTCCCCAGTACACTTTAGCAATTAGAGGGTTAAGTTTCCTCCCGGCCTCGCTGCATTAACTGGAAAGGAATGAAGTGTCAGGCATGTTCTCACCACAGCAGGCTGTTGGAAAGCAACTCCCTTCTCCACGCACACACACCTCCCACTGCTGCGACCAAATTATTTTCTATCCTCCAGAGACCCAGTATGCCAGACAAAATCTGCAGCATGACTCTGATTCATTGCAAAAGGATGCAGATGTAATATTCCCTTTTTTGCCGGGGCTTCTCGCACGCTAATTCACACGGCATCTCGGCGTTTCGAGTTTTACAGCTCTCCTTCTCTCTTTATTATTTTTTTTCGGAGGGCTCTGACGCCCCTCACTGACCCTTGGCCCCACGTCCTTTCTCCCAGCACCACCAAAATAAAGACACTAAGCCTCCCATCTCCAGCGTGCAAATAGGCAGCTCTCCCCAATGTGCTAATTAGCTGAGTGTTTGGAAGTAAATAGGTATGATTGGTGGTAATTTCCTGGCTGAAGGGGTAATTATTTGTTTCAAACAGGCTGCAAAATAACCCCTGTAAGGTGAGATAGGAAACTAAATTCAAAAGAGGTTTCCTATTCCCACTAAGCAGGATTGAAAACTGGTTTGAAATTCCTTTTTTTATTTATAGTACATGGTATCCATGGAAACCTACAGAGGAGGTCATGGTAGCTAGGCCTCCGTTTCACCCTGCTCAGGGGATTACCGTTGCACAGTGGTACGCAGCCGTGTAAGAAAGTAGATTCACAATTCCCCGCAAATAGCCCCCCCCGCCAGCCCCCAGCCCCAGCCTTCCTCGAGGGCTGCGGGAGAGCGTTTGGGAGGCTCATAAATCTGCTCCGAGATGGGAAAGTGATGGGAACTCTGCCTCCAGCGTCCCCCAGAAGCAGGAGGCTGCCGAGAGCGCGCAGGCTCCCCGCGGTACCCTGCCAGCGATGCGCTGCGGGACAGAGCCGCTCGCAGCACGGCAGTGGGATGCTCTTCCCCTTGTCCGGGCTCGCATCCCCGGCTCCCAAACCCTGCACAAAGGGGAGGAGCACCCCAGCCAACTTTTCACTCGGCTCACCCAAGTGAGGAAAGCCCAAGCGTGGTCCAGATCCCAAATTCCCATTCGCAAGCAGTGATGTGCAGGCAGGGCATCTTCTGCGTTCACCTTTCCTTGTTGTTCTCAGGAAAGCCATTGCTTTAAAGGAAGAGGGGAAAGTGTGGGGAAAGGGATGCCGCAGAAACTACTGCAGGTTTTGGCTGGATCCTGGAGGCGTGGTGCTGGGCACTGCTCCCCTCATTGATTTCAGTGGGGAAACAAAGGCTGTTTCTCACCCTCAGGAGCTATTTGGGCTCTCCCTGGTACGAACCTTTTGCCGCTGTGGACAAGAGCGACTCCATATTACGACTTGACTGCGTGTGATTTAGCGGGAGAGAGCGATCATTACTTTTTATGCTGTATGTAAAAACCCAGTTACAGTCCGTATAGCGGCTGATGCTCTATAAACAGTCAGCGGCAGCAGCGAGCGAGCAGTGCAGAAGTAGGTGCGCGCTGCCAGCTCGCTCCCCCGTGCTGGCAGGGCCACAGCGGCTGGATGTTCCCTGGGAAGGCAGAGGTGGAGCACGGATCTGCTCCACAACCATTTTCCACCCCAGACGAGCCTGCTGTCCAGACCCCCACGCCATCCCCTTTAGTTCTTCACGCTCTGCCCCAGCAGCGCGCAGAGCGACATTATGCCTGTGACCTTCACTAATTCACTTTCCCTCTCCACGCCGCCTTTCCTCCGCTTGCAGAAAGACACGCTTTTTCACACAGCATAAAAATAGCCTGCGTAAGGCGTTGCCAGAGGAAGCTGCGGGGCCAGCAGCGTGCAGGCAGGCAGAGGGACCGGCTGCTCTGTGCGGGTCCCTGGCCCTGCTCACACCACCCCTTGCCCAGGCAGGGAGCTCCCAGACCAGCCTCCCATCATCCAGACGCCCTTGGCCTTCTTAACATCTCAGCTTCTTCCTCTGCCACTGCCTTGTTGTGGACTCAGTCTCAATGTGGTGAAATCCAAACGGTGGAGGTCAGCAGCAGGGAAGTGCTGCTTTATCAATGTTCTCCCTGAAACTGAATTTTTTTGCCCTCTGTTTTGGGAAACTGAAGGCTGTGAGCATCAAAATTAGGTGAATTGGGAAGCAGATTTTGGAGGCTTTCTAAACAAAAAAACTGTCCAAAAAATACTTTCCATGTCCTTTATGGAAATGATTCTGGTTTGAGTATCTGTCAGTGGGAAATAGTACTGGAGCCAATACCATCATGCAAAACTGAACTGTTCGTATCAAACCGAGTTTATGTCACCAAAAGCCCTGTTCTGATAAAACACCTCCAACTGCTCTTCTCTTCACAAGCCCTTACCTTGACTCTTCCTCTGCCGTCCCTCCAGCTGGCATGTGCACGGCACTGTACGATGACAGCCACCCCCAGCCTCTTGCTTAGGCTTCAGGCCAGTACCGTGGTGTTTTCTCATTTCCCGTCACCATCCCTAATGCACCCCAGCCACCCCCCTGTTCTTCAAGCCCTTTCCTACGCCTGTCCTTTGGCAGAAGGAGAGCGCCCCGGGGGGTATCTCATCTGCTGGGCAGGGCTTCAGCTGGCAAGGGGGGAAGCCACCACCTGTGAAGTAAACCTCTGGGCACAGCTCATGGCTGATTTGAGGAGGTGAATTACATCCTAGAAGTGTCCTCTCTCTAGCAGTGGCTATAAACACTGGAGACATCAAAAGGTAGACGGGATGAGTCCAGCTCTGCTCTATCAAGTGACCAGCCAGTGCCATCACGTGCCTCTGTGCTCCGTATCGGACTCATCTCCTCTACTCCTCCCTACCCCAGGGAGCTGCGCCGTTCCCCAGCTCAATGCAAAATCTGCATCTACCCCATATGTCTTTTCTCACATTAAGTTCATCCACACGGCTGGTGGTTTTCTAGTGCTAACCACAATTTTGTGCCTACCTTGACGCATGCTATGCTATCGCAAGTACAGTCAATCAATCTTGCCTCGGCCAATAAGCAGGAGAGAAGTAATGTTTTTCCTACTCCCTCAGCTCTCTTCTCCTCCCGTTCTCCATCAGGCACTCAGCAAGTTCACAAGGGCAGCCAGCTCTTGGTTTCCTTGGTCACGCACAGCAGCTTGCCCTCCTAGAGTAATAAAAACAAATGACACGTTGCTGTTTGTTGTCAGAAATGTTACTGGGCCCCTCCATGGAGAGGTTTTGGGGGAAGGAAGCATTTGCATTTTTAGGTTTCTTCTTGAGCAGGTGGAGGAAAAGTTGTCTGTAGATGTTTGTTGTCAGTAGATATAATGCCAGAGTCAACCGAAAAGGGTGAGTAAAGATTGAGACGTACTGAGGGACGCAAGGCTGAGAGATAGGGGTGTGCTTGCTTGTAGATGCCGGAGCTGGTGTAACGATACTGGATCTGATTATCTGGGAGCAAGTGAGACCCAAGAGGTGTCTGTACCAAGTCCTGATGCCTTCCAGAGGGGGACAAGTCCCCAGCCTGTAATGCTGCCCTGCATGCCCTGCTCCTGGCACTGAATTTAGTGACCTTAAAGTGTGGACACTGTGTCTAGTAAGATGAAGAACAGATTAATCCTCCCTTGTGGCTGTAGCCAAGATCTGCCCTACTTCCATTTGCAGTGTACCTGTATTTTCTCCTGGTTCAGCATCCTTGCCACATAGGCACATGGAGAAGCACTGGCCCATGCACATGTGCACATACACTTAACTGCATGGGAGGGAGCCCTGGGACCCCCAGCAGAGCTGGAGCTTTGGCGTTCAGGAGCTGCTCATGCCAGGAGCCAGGTCTTCCTTTAGCTCACATGTAGCTCAGGGTGACCAAGACCCTGCCAAGCTGGCCCCCTGACCCAGGACCCCTGCGCCACCCATCCTGCAAGCTTTGCATCCCATCCCACATCGACGCGACCAGGCAGGCTGTCCAAGGCCACTGGCCCTGGACCTCAGCGAGCAGCCCGCTTCAGGCTCCGGCCACCCTCCCAGGCACGGCGGGTGGCCAGCAGTGAGCAGCGCTGTGCCTGAAGGGCTTCACCATCTGGTTGCTGATTCAGACACCAGCCCCCACTCCGTGATGTTCCAAAGGCTGCAGGATGGGAGGACTCGCGACACCTTTATCTTTAGCTTTGCTTCTCCCTTTTTTCCTATTTTTATTAGCTGGGAATCATCCCATCCTTTTTATAGCTCTGAATTCGAGGGTCATCAGATGAAAGTGTAGTGGGGCTCCTGCATGGGTAGATGTGCAGCCATAAGGTCAAGGCACCTGAAGGAAAAGTTTCCAGTTTTCACAGCCCAAAAGATTGTGCCATAAAATTACTCATAAAATTAAAGTGGGGTTTGGGTTTCAAAGTCCTGAGAAACTTGAAATAGTCATCAGTCAGTTCTGGTATATGGGAAGCCTCAAACCTCTGCATATTGAAGCAGAGGTTAATGCTGCACTGTAACATCTGCTGGGGACGGGGGAACACGTCTGACATGGCAGCATCCAAATCAGCTTGGATGTTATGGCTTAGGCAGTGGGTGATAAGTTGTTTTCACTATTACAACATTTAGCTGGCTCCATGCTATGGATCTGAATTGCTTTGGTCAAATTCTTCCCAGTAAAATGCAGAGCCACCTTCTCAAACCCTTCTGCAGGATTTATGAGGACTGGGTCCACTCCAGTTTTCCTTCTGTATCAAAGTGATGATTTAACTAATTGATGATCTAATGTCAGGCTGGAACTGAAACTAACCTGCCGATTTGTGAATTTGACCTTGGTGCAGATTAACAGCAGCAGCAGTTAGTGTTAGTTTAACAGCATTCATAACAACTTTTTTTCTTTGGTGATACCTTCTCTGGACTTCACTTTTGCTTTTTAAAATATATCAATAGCACCGTAAATGGCGAGTGTGAGGGACAGTGATTCAGGCAGCTCCAAGCATCTCTTGAGGGGGGGAGACCCTGGCTGCAGATGTCACTGTCATACCTTTGGCAGCAAATGCCAGCTTTGAACCAGGCAGGGGAGCTGATCTCACTGAAAAATACCCCCGGCAAAACAAGGGGAGGTTCCGCTCGGCGGCAGCGACAAGGTCACGCAAACGCGTGGCTCAGCACAAGATGGAGGGAGAGGCTGCATGGGGGAAGCCGCTCACCCGCCTGCACCTGGGCAGGAGACCAGCCCCAAGCCAGCAGAGCCGGCGCTGTCCTGTGCTGTCTCTGCCAGGCAGAAGGCAGCAGCTCCAGGGACCATGACCTCCAACCCGCGCCATGCCTCCCTCGTGTCCCTCAAAACACCGTGCCAGCAAGTCCGTGGAGCAGAGGTCAAACAGCTACTGAGGACCCTGTTTGCATGTGCTAAAACAGCCTCAGCACACACCTCGCACCCACACACACCCCCTTCCCCATGTATGCTCGGTACCTGCCCGTAACCTGCACGTATACATACACATGCTGTCTCTGCACACAGACTGTGCACACATGCACACAGACACACACAGAGTGTATATCCCAGGGTGCATGGACACAACAGCCTTTGTCCCTCACACATACGCACACACATCCAAGTGTACCTTTATACATGTGAACACACACATGCTTGTACATGCCAACAGATGTATGCACTCCCAGGCACACGGGCTGCCTGCCCCGTGCTCCCCACGCACCTCCCACGGCCACCCTGCGGGACCCGTGGCCCCACGTTCCTCACCTTCACCCTGGGCCAGGGCTAGTGATGCCCCAAGACCCCAGGCAGTCACTGGGCTGCTCAGCCTGCTCCTGGCTGAACCCAGACCTGCACCAGGGATTTCCCAGAGCCTTGCACCAAGCATAGGACCCCACTAGCCTCCTCATGGCAATCCCAGCTGCACCAGGCAGAACGTCCTCCTGCCACCGTCCAGCAGCTCTTTCCATCTCAGAGGGGCTAATGCTTTGGGACATTGCCCAAAATCAAGAGGCAATAAGTGGTGCAGCAGGACCTGTGTGAGCTGGGGCTGCAGGATCCTGCTGGGTGGTGGGATGGAGGAGCAGAGACTGCAGGAGAGCGGAGCTTGGAGCTGGCGTGGGTCTGTGCACACATGGTGGGACACTGCCAGCGGGTACAGCATCCTGACATACTCCTCTTCACAAAAAGCCACGCTGTGTTGCTTGTGCTTGTGTTACTCCATGTAAAACAAAGCCGTCCTCTCGGTCCCCAGCACTGCCGCAGCTCCAGGTGCAGCCTCCGTGCTGCCAGAGCCCTCCCGGCACTTTCTGCCCTGGTAGGCAGCACACGCAGGATCGGTCCTCATGACCTGGGGAGGTGAGCCATGAGCGATACAGCTTTGGGGTGGGAAGCTGGGGGTTATTCTATGTGAGCAGTCCCCGTGGCTGCTGGCGTGGACAGGCTGTGGCTCGGGGCGCTGCAGGAAAGGCCAGCAGGGTAGGGGCTGGTGTGCACAGCCGGCGGGTAGGATGACAAAACCTTATTTCATATGAGCCAAAGTGCAAAGCCACTCTGCCTGCTGTGGGAGCTCACTCCTGCGTGGCCACAGAGCTGCCTGCAGGCTGCCTGCCCTGCTAGCGGAGCAAGCATCTCTCACCGGGGCTCTTGCAGCACAGCACTGAGAAGGTGAAACCAGCTCAAGCTGCAGAGATCGCCGCTGGGGCGGGGGGATGGCTGCAGGCTAATAATATTCCGTGTCTCATTATGCTGCGTATTAAGCTGAAATTTGCAGATGCTCTAATCACCGCGAGGCATTCCGCGCACACAGCCTCTCTCCAGCCCGGCAGCTCTGTGCAAACACCGAAGGAGAAGCCCTGCTAACCGTCCTACCACATGGTGTCCTGGAATCTTTACAGACCATTTCACCTTCACAAATAGCCTTGGAAATGTCTGTGCATCGACAGCCCCTGCGGTAGCCAGATAGCACAGCCGCCTCCTCTGCAGCTCCCCGGGCCCCTCTTAAGCTTTTTCCCATCACGCCATGCAAATGTGAGGCTCCAGAATTTACACCGGGGCTGGGTAAAGCACCTCACGTCGAATGTGATCTGCGCCCCAGGCTCGCAGGAAACGTGAACTGTATTTTATAGAGGTTGAGGGAAGCTCCTGCCTGAATTGCTTTATTTTTTTTTCCTTTCTGTGTCTTCTCTCTTTTTTTTTTTTAAATTATTTTCTTTTCTTTCCCCAGATCTCTGCCCTTTGCCCTCCTGTGATCAAAGGGGGCACGCATTCAAGTGCCGTGGGAATACTCGGTCCTTGGGTATTCTGGGCAATCTCACGAGAAAAGATGCTTTTTCCCCAGAAGCAGAGAAATGCACATGAACCAGGGTGTGGGAAGGAGGGGTGTGAAGCCTGCTGCCTGGCTGCGCGTGGGAAGGGAGGAGAGGGGAGCAGCACGGGCAGGCGAGGTAAGGGTTAATCAGAGCCTGTCCTTGCTGTTTTTTCCAGGCCTGGCTGCACCAGATTCTTCCATTTCTCTTGGCAGGGATTTAAACCGTGGGGCTGAGCTAAGCACGTGAGCCTGGAGAGTCCCTGCACTCCGACGGTGAGCAGGACCCTGAGCGAGACGCTGCAGCTCATTAGCAAAGCAGCAGGCTGGTCCAGGGCAAGCAGGTGCCAAGCAGGCAGCAACAACAGCAAAACAGAGATGGTCTCGCTGTGGAGAGGCAGAAATGCAGCTAGATGGGGAGCCCCTTCCCTCAGCAGCAGCCTTTGCCGCCCTGGGCACGCACACGCACATGCATGCTTACTACAAGTAGTAATGCAGAAGGAAACCTCACCCTCTCTCTGCATAGGGTGAAATGGAAGGGGTTTGGAATCGGGCTCATCCCCGTTCTTGGTGCTGGTGTGGGCCTCCCCCTCTGGTCTCAGTTCATATGCATTTGGCAGCTTTTCCTTGCCGGGGGGCTTGTGGTCTCCCTCCCCCATCGTTCCACCCCACGGCGGGGGGGGGGTAGGGGTGGAGGGGAGTGAGGATTTGAGATAACCCACCCCCAGCCTGCCAGGGACTCTCAGGTAGGGCCATTTGCTGCCCATCTCTGGGCTCGCAAAACAGGGTGACCTATGGAGCCTCCTGACCACGGAAAAGGGCTGGGAATCATTCCCTGAATGAGCACAATGGCTCCTCATCCTGATGGCTTGTCTGGCTCTGTGCTCACAGTTGCCCAGGCGACTGCTTATGGAAAAGCGCGCATGGCCGGAGAGGCTCTGGCTGCTTGTCCCAGCGGGTCCTCACCCCCTGCTCACTCCTGGAAGGGATGGCACTGCCCTGCAGCAAACCCTCTGCACGCACGCCGCTGAGGGTCACCCCAGTGCCTGCCACCACTTAAACGGACCAAGGTCCTGTCCTTTGCAGGTGCTCAGAATCCAGACCCAGATCTGCTGCTTCCAAAGAAAATCAGTTTCGGCCATGAAACCCCCTCCCATGGTTTGATTATTATTGTGTGCTGCTGTCTCCGTTGCCACTGTGCCTGGGTGTTGTGCCAGGTGCTGTACAAATGCTGCCCATGCCAGCGCAGTGCAGTCAGCCTTTCAGCAATGACAGCAGTGACTCTATTCCTTTTGATCATGGTCTTTCCTTCACCTAGGACATGTTTTTCCAGGTGGACCCAGAGCTGGATGGTCTGCTGGTCTTAGTTGGTTGTGCCACAGGCTGCTGCAGCGATGCCAGGGGAGCAGGAAAAGTTATGGGCAGAGAGCCCAGGTGACCAGCAGAAGTGGAAGGGTTCGGGATCTCCCAGGGTCCTATGAAAATCCAAGCAGGCATCTTCCAAAGAGGTGTTCCAGGTGCCGGCTCCCCCAACATCCCAGCCCCAGTCTGTCACGTTACCTCATCTGTGCCCAGACACAGTGCGGTACCAGGCAGCTGAACGGCCCCGGAGAGCAGCTGGCTCATGTCTTCCCAAAGAGACAACCTTTTCGTGTCCAGTCCACTGCCTGCTCAGTGGAACCTGAGCACCTCTGTGATGGGGGACTCCAGCACCTTCAAAACAGACCATGTCCCCATGGGAGCCAGTCAGGTAAGAAGATCCGGCCAAAACGTACCCCCTGCAACCTGCTCTTGCTAAGGCTCGCAGGGTGGGCAGCTCTGTGCTGCTTTGTCCTGTGGCTGTGTGAAAAAGGCCAGGAGCCCCTGAGCTCTTGGTCTTGGTCCCACATGGTCCCTCTGCAACCATAAAATGGAATAACTGCTTTTTGTACAGTGAGATTGCTATCCTTCGGGCCAGTGTCTGGCATGCCCTTGTGGATGGGCTGCAGCCACCAGAGTGGACCTGGTGCAAAGGCATGGATAGCAGCTTCACCTGCCCCTTTCTGCCGGCCACCCTAGCCCTGACGTGGCACCTCTCTCTGGGCATATCCCCACTCCCCAGCCATGTTGCCTCCAGCCAACGCATCCCCACATTTCTCCATCGCAGGGTGTGCTCAGGGCATAGCCACAGAAACAGCCCCAGCATCCATGCACATAGCCATTTGGGAGCAGATCCAGAGACCAACGTGTTCCAGCTTGGACACCCTTGATCCAACATCCGCTCTGCACAAACGTATCCCTCAGGAGAAGGAAAACAAAAGCAGGGATGATTTAAAAGGAGAATAAACCCCCTCCTTCTGTTGGACTTTGTCCTTGCCCAGAGGAGGAATCACCTACTGCAGGAGTTTGATTGGGGTAAGTAATAGACCACCTTAAGCTGAGATGACATCTCCTATGAATGCTGCATTCAACAGTGGACAGGCCATATGCAGAAATAAACAGGGACCCAGGACACACTGGCAGCTCTTTAAAAGATTGTTAATAATGTGCTGTTCACGTTCCTCAGAGACTGCTGCCATGGTCTGCCAGTAACAGACGCTGGCAGTCCTGATGGGGAGTAACTCCTGCCGTGACAGAGCCTTTGCCTGGCGTCAGGCACGAGCCCAACCTGCCTTTCCCCTGGCCCTGTCCCATCAAGACCATCAGCACTGGGAAGGGGAACACAGTCCTGCAGCAAGGACCCCAGTGATGCAGGCAGCACAGAGGAGACATGAGTGTGCACCAGGGCACAGGACAACCTCAGGTTTTACACCCAAGTCCTGGTGAGCTGAGGGAGCCTTGTGTGTAGGGCTGGTGGTTTCCAGTACGGACCCAGACCTTGAAAGCACGAGGGGACTCTGGGGGTGGTGATAAGATGCTGCTCCAGACCTGGCAGGGTAGGGTTGTTAGGGGGCAGGACTGGACCTGCAGCTAATGAGGCCAAAAGGACAGTACCTGGAGAGCAGGACATCAGTAGGACAGCCTGGCATGACATGCATCCATCACCACTAGCCACTTCTCCCACTGCAGCTTGTGAGCCAGCATCTCCATGGTTGTCCTGGAGCTTGAGCAAATAAGGTCCAGGGCAGAGTGGTACAAGGGAGGGTGAAATAGAAAATCATTCAAACTGCCACACTTCTGTGCAACCCACCTCCCCAGGCCCAAGTCAGCCTGAATCTGGCCCATTAGCTCCCAGCACTGGGCATGGGGATGAGGGAAAGAGCAGAGAGCTTTCCCCCTTTCCCATAGACAGACATCAAAATGTGTCAGGCTGGAAATCTCCCAAGAGCAGCTCCCTCCTGGGCTTCACTGCTGCTTCCTGTTCTCGGGGGCAGGAAATACCAAGCAAACAGCTCCGTGCATGACTTCAAAACTTCCACTTCCAGCGCCGGCTGCAAGATGAGGATGGAGGAGTCTGCATGTCGGGAGCAGCCTGCCTAGAGACTTTGCTCCCATGGACGAGACCCCCTCCATCTCTCCTCTGCCCGTTGGGAAGTCAGGTGCCCAGGAACAGCTTCTCCTAGCCCTTAAGTTCCAACTCAAGAGGTGGTTACACTAAGGTCCTAGGCTGTCAATCCTGATGCTGTTCATTTGCTTTTGCTCTCTGCCTCCACTCAGAGCCAGGCAAAGAGATGTATTAGTAACTGCACAGAAAATGAGACTGCACTGTGCACCGTGAGGCTGCTGCACTTACCCCTTGTGAACATGGGTAGCCATTACAGCACAAGAGCTTTTGCAGTCCCCCCAGTGCGGTCAGCATGGACTGCACACTACAAGCTTTGCATGGAAAAAAAAACCTCATTGCTGCTCCCCTTCCCCATTAGGTAATAGCCTCCCCTCCCCACAGCCTGGGGTGGTGTGCCCCATCTTCTTGTCTCCGTTCAGGTTTTTGAGGGTTGGTTCAGCCCTGCCCTGCTGTGCTAGGAGCTGCACAACAGCACAGAGTGACTGCCAGTAGATGAAAAAGGTCTGTTTCCCCCACTTCGCTGGTTAGAAATAACAAGGTAGTGCCTGGCCTGGCTCTGACAGGACTTCCAATTGATCTGTTGATCACCCAGCAGTTCATTAGGCCAGGCAGCAAGGAGCAAATGTGGGATGGGAGCTGATGGCTCAGAGCAGGGTCCACCCTGTGGTTCTTCATCTCTGTGCCCCGGGGCGCAGGGAGAGGCCCCTCTGCATGACTGCCATCCAGGTCTCACTGGAGCAAATGTGCCCCGGGGGGGGTCCTGCATCAGAGCTGGGCTTTGGGACTGTCCCCCAGAGACACTTGCCTCCTCCGGGGCACTGCTGGTCCCTGCCAACACCCTCCCGGCGGCCCCGACGGCCCCGACGCAGGGTCCCCGCAGGCAGAGGCAGGAGCTGGCAGTGCACCCCGCATGCGTGTAAGAGCCCAGATGTGCCCAGCACAACCTGAGCCTGGCAGGGGAGGTCACTGCCTCATTTGCCTGCCGTGAGCTCCCCACGCTGCTCGGCATCTCTGCTCTTGGCCCGGGTATGGATGGAGCCAGCTGCTCCTGGCGCCGGCGCTCGTCTCTGCCAGGCGCTGAGCCATCTGCCTGGCAGGGCCAGCCACACCTGCTGGGAAGGAGACAGAAGCTGGGCAACCTCCCCGCCTTTGCGGCTTTCCGGCTGGCGGCATCACACGGCGGCTCCAAGAGGGTTCGTGTGTTTGCACAAAGAGAAAAGAGATAAGGGGATGCTTCTCCCCCACCACCCCCAAAGCCTGGCCGTGGCTGGGCACCTCGTGAGAAGGGTGGGTACCAAAGTGAATCTCAGGCCGCGCCATGAACGGAGCCATGTGACCTCTCCAGGGACCAGCCGAGGGATGAGATGTGTGCCCCAAGCCCCTCTGCCGGGACGATCCACGGCACAGGCAGCCCCATCCCCAGCACTGCGCGGAGTCTGCTGCCAACGCCCAGTGCAGGAACCAGCAAGGACCAGAGAGCGGCTCTGCCCCAAGCAGGCAAGGGGGTCTTTGCTCCCAGGAGAGCAGGCATTTCAGAGGAGACATACTCAAACAGCTGGCTCGGGACAGTAATGATGTGTCCCCCTCCACAGTGTCAGGGCTGGCAACTGGTGTTGTTCAGAGCCCACGTGCACCCGCCGCCGCGGTCAGTGGTGTGATGGAGAGCGGCAGAGGGGACCCGATGGCTCTGCCCTCTCCTGCTGGGTTCACCCCATCCTGCCTCTCTGCACCAGGATCTGCGGCAGCCAGAGATGTGCCACATGCTGCTTCTCCAGCTCCTGGTGTGTCAGGGCCAGGCGGCACCACGGCACCGAGGGTGCAGGATGCTGCCACCAGCCCTCACATCCCAGCCCCGCTGCCAGGAACAGCACCAGTTAGGTGCTGGGATGGAAATTCCCTCCCAGTCCGGGCTGGGGTCTCCTGGCCTCTGGGGTGGCAAAGCCAGGCAGCAGGACAGGCAGAAACGATGGAGAGATCTCCAGACACCCCATTGCTGAACATCCCACAAGTGGCTCTTCTGCCCTGTCTTGTTTCTCCTCGGTGGGATGAGGCAGCTGACGGGCATCGCAGAGTGGTGATTCCCGCAGCATGGCTGGCTTCTCCCACCCCAGGGGAGCCAGGGCTGCTCTGCCACTTTGGCACCCAAGTGTCACGGCTGGCAGCCTGGCAGACCCTGCTGCTGCCGCTGAGCCCAAAACCAGCCTGGAGACCTTCCTCCAGTCCCCCACAGGGCCAGGTCACACCAGACCTTTGTCCGCAGTCCAGTCAAGGCAGGGAAGTGACCCCTGCTTTTGAGGGGTTGGGAATACAGAAAAATTATCCTCTGAGAAGGCCTCCTTGCCCAAAACTCCAGCCCCAGCAGCTCTCCTGAGTACACACAGCTAAGAGGTGTCCACACGGAGCTCAGCTCCTCCTGGGCATCATGCAAAGGCAAGCCTGCCAGCTCCCCCATCCTCTGGGGCAGCTCGCCCCTGGGCTGCTGGCACAGTGGAGCTCAGCAGGACCAACCCTCTAGCTGACAGAATAGCAAATGGGGGCACAAAAGATCCTCCTGGATGGTTTGGTCTGGGTTTAGTGGCCTGCCTAGGAATGAGGATCCGTGGCCCTGCCCGTTTCCAGCTTCACCTTCCTCAGATATGGTGGCAGCCTGCTGACATGGCTGCAGCTTTGCTCTACACAGGAGAGCCTGAGCTGGGCTGGGGAGAGGAGGTGGACCAATATGAGCACTGTTAGTCCAGCAGATGTGGATGTCCCAGATCAGCCGCCTGCACAGTCCTGGAAACGGGGACCATTGCAATCCTCTGCAAACACCTCCATCCCAGCAAGTATCTTGGCTCTGGCAGGGAGGCAGAGGTGCTCTCAGGACATGGTGCATTCAGCCTATTTCTTCTGATGACCTCAGAAAAGGTGAATTGCCTCCTGGCATCCACTGATGATGTCTCCGCCAGGCAGAGCAAGAGTGGAGGGTGACGGCAGACACAGCTCCCACACTACTGACGCCACAAGTATGCTGAGGCCGGGCAGACAAGTCCTGTGACTCCCCATGTGCCCAATGTCCCCCAACCGCCGTCCCAGCCAGCTGACACCCCAGTGCATGCCACAAAGCTCTGTGCTGGTCACGGGTCTGCTCAAGCACACGATGCTCCTGGCTGCAGCAGAGGACTTGGAGGAACAAGAGAGGTTGAATTGTGAATCCAGCTGCCCTGGGAAGCACCTGTGACACCCCAGCCTGGCTTTGACATGGCACAGAAAGCAGGTAGCAGCAACACTGAGGAGCTTAGCAGCTGGTCCTAAACTTTGTGTGAGCATTCGGGGGGATGCTGACCCCCGCTGGGGTCCTGCTGAGACCCAACGCTTTCACTCAGCCCCACCTAGGTGCCTGCTCCCCACCATCCCACCCACTTCAGGACCAGCCTGCCAGCCTGCAGTGGAGGGCTCAGGCTGGTTCTTGCCCGTGCCCAGGGCTTCCTCCCCCCATGTGGCTGTCCTGCCCCATACGATGAACCCTGCCAGCTGGTGCCACCCACACCTCCCGCTGACACCAGCCCAAGCCCACCTGAGTGGGCACCTGATGGCTCCTGCAGCATTTTGCAAACCTCCTCCTGCAGCAGCTTAGGAAAACTTTGTTCCAGGAAAGCTGCTATGACCTTGACCTGGAGTAACTCTGTGGTGGTGGCTGCAGGAGGGGACATGAGCTCAGCAGCCTGTCTGATGGGAAAAAAACACACAGAGCAACCTCTCTCCTTCCTTTCTTCTCTCTCTGCCATCCATTTGGTGGGCAATGCGGCCTCGCTGCAGCTTTATCTTGGTTCTTTAAAAGGCTCCCTGGCTGACATGCACACCGTATGGGAGCAGTCAGCCGAGGAGAGCTGTAAATCTCTGAAGGCCTCATCTTGCGGGGCACATTAGCTGTTTTAAACTTGTCAGCTTTCAGCGATGGAAATTGACTGTTCAAAGCCATTCTTCCCTCCGCAACCTGCTCCATTTTACGCAGTGGAGAACGTGCTGCATCCCCATTGTGTCGGAGCAGGGGGCTGTGCATCCCCCCACGTGCGTCCTCGGGGACTGTGTGCACTTTAGGGATGTTTCTCGAGATCTCACCAGGGCTACGAATGTCTCCAAGCCATCTCCTTCCATTCTCTCCCCTGCAATCCTGCCCTCACCTGGAGGTGAGGATGGGGATATGTGACCCCACAAAGCACGCCCGTCCACGCCACCTGGCTTTCCCTTGTCCGTCCACACAGGATGACACCAGATCCCACTGAAGCTGAGTCTGGGAAGCTTTATGAAAAGCAGCCCGAGTTTCAAGGTGAGCTGGTGGGGTTCAAATGCAGCACTCTGTGTGTGTGCGTGTGTGTGAGCTCCAGCATCCGGCACAGCCTTGCACGCAAAGCCCAGGGACACGCAGCCTGGCTGCTCCGTGCCCACCTGGGGAGGATGCTCCCGCTGCCGCTGCCCTCACGGCGGCTCTGCCAGCACCAACAGCTCATGAGCTGTGTCAGGAGTGCAAAGCGTGGGGGCTGCGAGGAGGAAAAGCTCTGCTTGAACAGCTCTCCCGGAGGCAAACTCCCACACAGGCATCTTCTCAAAAGGGCACGTGACCCCATCCACGCATCCAGCCTGGGCATCCCACAGATCTGCCGTGGAGCCAGCGCTTCATGGGTGCCCACCTCGCCCCCCCCTCGCCCCCCACTCGTGCGTGCAGCTCAGCTGAGCGCAGCCATCCCTCTCCATCCTGCTGGGCACACGGTTCGTCTCCGCAGATGCTCCCCAGCCCCTGTGAAGGACCCGGAGAGGAGACCCTGGAGCAGACATGGCCCTTCGTCCCCCTCCCCCTGGGACAAATCCCCGTGTTGTGCTTTGCAGCCGTCGCCCCAAGGAGCCCACCTGCACGGGGGGGTGTCTGAGGAGCAGCTTCACCCCTGGGCGAACGCGGCCACCCTGAAGCAACCCCCCGCAGTGCCCGGCGAGCAGCAGCTGCGGCGTGTCTGCGGAGGGAGCGTGACAGCCACGCTCGGACCCAAATCAGCCCCGGGTCCCTGACCCTCCCCGCTCGTGGGGTCAGGGCGGCTGTGACAGTGGAGACGAGGGGGGCCCGGAGCAGCTCCTGGCACCGGGTGATCAGCGCTGCGAGCCCTGCGTCAGAAAGCATCGCTTCCCACCGCCGCCGATTTCTCTCCTTGGTTACGGGAGGCAGGGGGAAGCGGTCCGGGTGGGAGGGGGGCATCTGGGCCAGGGAGCGCGGGGGCCCTGGCGCAGCACGCGGAGCGATCCGTCGCAGGCGTGAAAATCGTTGCCCCCGAATTAGCCAAGTGCCGGATGACGCACCCGCGCTCGCAGCCGGCGGGTAGGAGGGGGAGGACGGCGGTGGCAGCGGGCAGCCCACCCGTGCCACGGCCACCGGGCAGCAGCGGGGCCAGCGACCGGGAGAGGCTGCCGGGAAGGCGGGAAGGCAGGCATCGCCGGCACGGCGAGAAGGGTGCCGGCCGCCAGCGCCGCCGTGCCCCCCCCCGAGCACGGCTCCCAGCACGCCCCTGCTCCGCAGCCTGCACGCTCCCTGCAGCGTCCGTCTGTGGCGATGCCCAGAAATAATCTGGCAGCAAAGCAGAGCCGGAGCCGCGTCCACCCACTGCTCCACGTGAGCGATGGGGAGCGGAGAGGGCGAGAGGCGCCAGCTGGGCCCCTCGCTGACACTGCGGCCCTCTGATAACGCTGGATTTGGGTCCTGCAAACCCGCGACAAGGGGGGTGCCAGCGTGGGGGGAGCAGTTAAGCTTCCTATCACCTGCAGGGCAGTGCTTCCTCGGAGACCCTGCCAGCCCACCTCCCCGAGGGCAGCGGAGAGGCTCCAAAAGTGGGGAGGGTGCACACGCATCCCGAGCCCTCTGCCGAAGCACGGCACGGGTCCCGACGCCGGTCCCGCAGCCTCGGCCACGCACCCCGGCTGCAGGGACAGCAGGGCCCACATGAAAAGCCTGATTTGCAGATTGCTGTTCATGACACGGTGCTCCAGCCCAGCTAAGGCCGATGGGTTGGTTATTATATCGACAGCATAAACGTGTCGCAAATTGCCTGAATTAGCCGTGTGCCATGAACAGGTTTATGGATAATGGGATGCAGAGCCCTTTCAGGAGCAGGCAGCTCACAATCCAGTTAGACAGCTCCAGCCCCAGCCGTTCCCCGCTGGAAGATGAAAGCCCATCGGATACACCGGACAAAAGCCAACGTGCCTCTCGTGTGTAAGCAGAAGTGCCCTGCGGGCAGGATCCAGCCCGGCTAGCACAGCCTGCTCTCCCAGCTGCCGCCACCTCCTCTGTCCTCCTCACCTGATTTTTTTTTTTCCTTGGGGAAAAAAATTCTCCTTCTCTTCCCCAGAAGATACTTTCCCTTAGGGTGTGGGGAGGGGGATGCTGTTACACTCCACTTTTGTGTCCAAATTGTATAGCAAGGACTTTGGGCAAAATACCCTGTTGCGCACCCAGGGCTGTCCTTAGCTTGGACTTTTGAATTAAAAACTCACCAGCTGTACTGACTCGGCCCCAAGGCTGACCAGGTCCAGGGTCACATCTTGCAGCAGCTCTAACAGGGTACAAGGGAGGACCTAAGGGCTGAATCAGCTCTTGCTGGGTTTTCTGTGCATGGATTGACCTGATCATTTTGTTTGATCCATGTTTAGCTTTTGGGTTTCCTGCAGCAAGGCGTTCCCCAGCTTCCTCCCAGACACTCAGCCGGACTGAAAGGGGTTGGGTCACTGTGGTTAAAATGTGGCCAGTCTGACGTCCTTGGCTGGGCTTTCCTCTGAGTCTGCAGCCTCTCAGCCTGGACCTGAGCCCTTCTGAGTGTTTTCAGCGGGGCATGGGGTGTCACACCACAATCTGGAGAGCATCCCCGTGGGGCAGCAGAAGGTCTGGAGGGGCCCTGGTTCAACATGCATCCCCACTCTGCACCTCTGCAAGAGAACTGGCTTTAAAAAGGGGTTTATTAATGTCCACTGGCATCTCGGTGCAGCAGGCACCAGGCGGGAGCGTGCAGGGGAGAGAGACAAAGAAAAAGCCAGCAGTGGTGGGGAAGGGCCAGGCTTGCCTCCCTGCACAAGCGCTTTTCTTCAACCAAGTGGCGAGAAAGCAAAACTGAGAAGTGCCTAAAATTAGAGCTGCCAAACCCCAGCTGGGGAAGCCTGGAAAGATCCCCAGGCCCTGGAGCCTTGGGCGACCTGCATAAAAGGCAGCGGAGGGGAAGGGAAGGGAGCTTGGGGACCACAGCAAGTAGAGCAAGGCACAGTGGGAGCGGGGAGCGGATGGCTGCCTTCCCCCACCCCGACATCCCACAGCCTGCTCGTGACACCCCCTCCCTGTGTGCACGGGGGGACGGATGCACGCCCCACGCCGCAGCCCAGCGGGACCTGCTGTCCCTCTGAGGGCATCTGTTTGGGGACGCAGCTGTTCTGGCGCAAGCGGGGACAGGGCGGGTATGGCCCCAGTGCTGTGAGCACCCCCCAGTCAGACATCCCGGCTTGTTTGCCTCTCCAGGAGACCCACGGACATCACGCTGGTGCCTGGAGAGGTCCACACACTTGGGGACCACTCCCTCAGCCCAGGGGCTGAAAAACACATAGCTGGGGCATTCCTCAGTGGGGCTCAGAGCCCCATGTGGTATCCCCTGCCTTACACCCTGCCACAAAGCCAGCTGAGCTTCTGGAGGAGCAGGAATAACTGAGGAGGCCAGAGGCTGGGTGACTTGGGCCACCGGTGCCCTCATAGGTGGGCATTCACCTCCACCCAGCAAACCGGGATGGCAACCCTATAACCCCCCAGCTACGCAACCCAAGGTATCTTCCTGCCCAGGGAGACACAGTCGATGAGTCAAAAGCACAAGCTCTGCCATCAGCCAAAGGCTCCAACCCAGCTGAGGTCCAAGATACCATCCCCCAGGCCTGCTCCTCCCACAGAGGTGAGAGCAGACATGGCCAGGACCATTCCCACCAGCATCCCAAGGCTCCTCTGGATTCACAGAGCAGAAGCTCGGATGGTGCCATCCCAGCCCCAGCAGTGCGGGTGGCAAAGTCACCAGCCGTGCACCAGACAGACAACTAAACCTGAAAAGGCAGCAGCTTCACAGACAGCCGGTGACTTTGCACTGAATTTGGCTTCCCAGCTCCTATTTGTCATGATCAAAGCGACCGAGGTTTAGCGCCAGCTTCACTGAGCTCAAGAGATGCTATAAAATGGCTGAGTCAAGGGCAGGTCTATATCATTTCCCTCGGTAATGGCAAAAATCACAAAGGCAGCCGTACCCTGACACCTGGTGAAAGCCTGGTCCCTGCCTTCCCCAGTGCTAGGACCCCACTCTAATCAGTCCTTTCTGCATGCCACAGAATCAGACCCTAGCCACTTAATTTGGAGTAAATCAGCCCCTGCTTGACATTTGTCCATGACTCAGTGCTAGATATGTCCAAAATTACCCAAGGAGGAGGTAGACGCATTGGACAGGAGCTGTAGAGAAAGGGTCTTGGGGGGAAATTCACGCCAGAGGGATGCCCTGGGAGTGGCTTGCCCTGAGCTCATTGCTGTCTGTCCTCCTGGCAGCCTCAGGTCCCAGTGTGAAAGCAAGTGTGTGCTGTGACAACCAAGGGAGAGTGTCCTGGCTCTGCTCCGCCACCCCAGCTCCTGCCTTTGGCACGGCCAGCACCGCAGGATGTGCACCCAGCGGGAACAGGGCTGGGATGGAAGAGAAACAGGTGGCCATGGGGGACTGGTCGGGACCAGAGGCTTGCATGAGATTGGTCACTGGTAGATGCAGACAGTGACACAGCTGTTGCTGGGAGGAGGATAGGATAGGATAGGATAGGATAGGATAGGATAGGACAGGCAGAGTGGGATGAGACAGCCAGGAGATGATGGAATGGGATGTCACGGGAGAGGACCGTTGGGACAAGACAGGATGGGACAGGATAAAACAGAGGGGATGGCATGGCATGGCATGGGAACAGATAAAACAGAGGGGATGGGATGGGATAGGATGCAGTGAGACAGGATAAAAAAGGGGATGGGATAACATATGATGGGATGGGATGGGATGGGATGAGACAGGATAGGATGGATGGGATGGTGTAGACAGGACATGATGAAGCAGTGACTTCAGCAGTGATGGAAGGGACAAGAAGTCCTCCTGGGAACCAGCTCCCTGGGGCCACACTGGGCTGGCCCAGCCAACACCTCCTGGCTTGAGGCAGAGCCCAGCACAGTGCACTTGCCCAGCAGCCCCAGCAACCCCTGCCAGCCCCGCTGGCCTGCCCCCCGTGCCCTGCTGGGCACTGCACCGCAGGTGGGGAGCCACGTGCGAGGCCCAGCACAAGCGTCTCGCACTTTCCCATGGGGAAGCGAATTGCTCCCTGGAGCATGAGATCTGATTAGATTCGTGACACACCGCAGCGTGGCAACAACGTGATAGCCAGGCCCGCAGTGTGTGCCCCGCGCCCGACCCATGTCCTCCTGGGGCTTTGGGGGCTGATGCACGGCAGGAGGGTCAGGAACGGCTTGGGGAGGGGACAGTCTGGCATGCTCCGGGATGTGTCCAGGCTGAGAGATGGGAGATGGCAAGGACAGGGTCAGGGCTGGCTGCCAGTGTGGCTGGGTGATGAGTTCGGCTCAGCTGGCTGCACGCTCCCCTGGGGCAGCCACCAGCCCTGGGGACTGTGGGAGGGATGGAGGGGGGGTCTGAGGTTACCCCACCCTGCTGGTTGGCTACCCCATCCCTGCCTCCCGCCGGATGCGAAATGATGCTGTCTCACCTCTGGCTGGCAAGGCAGCTGCTGTGCTGTGGGCAAGCACAGCTTGCCCATCCTACTGGGGCAGCAGCTGACGGAGACCCCAGAGAGCCCCAGGCAGCCGGAGGTCAGATGAGATGCACGGCCGGTAGAGGAGGGATCTTCAAAGGCCTCTCAAGGCGACAAACAGTACCTGTTCTGCAGTTTACCCTTCACATTTGCTGCCTCTAACGGTTTCTGAGCGATGCCTGCCTCTTTATTTGAGATCTTTTAACAGCTGTCTGATAGAGAAGACCTTTATCTTGCCTCTCCTGGGCTCCCATCCAACACCAGTCTCTGGAGGTGGGGAAGAAGGGGAAAAAAAACAGAATTCACTCCTGACCGAGAGCCTCACCTAATCCACCGCGTGTGGAAAATTACTGCCACCGCACGGAGCCCAGCCCTGGCCCCTTTCCCACCCTCACCAGCCAGCGCCTGCTCCTGTGGCTTTTGTGCCTGGATTTTTTTTCTCTCCTCTTCCTGCTGGGAGAATGGGAACTTCGGCGTTTGGACAAACCCTTGAGAAAACAACTTTACACGTGCTTAGGGCACTGAGTCGTTTTTTTATTTAGTTTCGTCTGATCCTGAGACAGATTTGCCTAGAATCACTGTGCAGGCTGTAAAAGCTCCCACCCAACTTGCCAGCCCACCACCCAGTATCAGCAGACCAGGGACCACTTGTGCCAGTAGCATTGCTGGGAGTCTGCTAAGCTGTGCCAGCGCTGCAGGCTGTGGCACCAAGCTTTTCCCCCTCCAGGCACAGGTCCAGCCTTGCAGTGTCACTAAGTCCAGCTCAGCGTGCTCCACAGCCCTGCCCCAGCCCTGGCCACCTCACGGCCACACTTCCACCCTGAAGGGCATGGTGTGAAAAAGCTCTTTGGGATGGTGTCAAGCTTCAGAGCAGGTGACCTCCTTCCTCTGCTCAGTACAGACACAAGGCTAGGAATCACCTCTGCCACTTCAAGATACCTGCATGTAGACCTCTGCAGATGAAGGTAGCCCTCCCTGGATGGCTCCTTCACAGGCAGAAAGACCAAGGCACTGCAAGGCTTTCTCTGAGCTCTTCCAACATCTCTTTCAGCACAAAATGGATTGTACCCTGGGGTCCATTGCTTGGGCCCTTGCTGGCCCCAAGGGATAAAGGCACCGGGCTGTGTTTGTGCTGTCCACAGCAGCAGCTCAGTCAGCATCTCCTTTTGTCTCCAGGACATGCAACTGTATGGTCCTACAACATGCTCGCCAGCAGTTTGGAAAACACTTAGTCCTGGAACCGGGACTAAACACACACAGGTGCAGAGTTTCTGCCCATCTGGATGCTCTGGACAGAGCTTTGCCTCAGGAAAGATGTGCACAAACCTTCCCATACTGCTAGCTGGGAAGAAAGGGTTGTTACCCTAGATCACAGTTAGGGAAACTGAGTCACACGGTGGTAAATCTCAGAGCTCAGAGAAAGGTTGTTTGCCTAATTTTGTCTTGCCTGTGAATATCAGGCAGAAGAAAAAAGAAATGTAAATTGTTTCCTATGGTAAATAAACCACCAAGAGCCACCCATTTTACCTCCTGTATTCTCTGTTTCACATCATCTGATGGCCAGTTCAGACCGAGGCATTTGCAACCCCTGCACCATGTGCGACTCCAGACTTAGCATCACCTCCTCATCGCTATGTGATCGGCTATGTAAATCACATGGGATTTGCTTTCTTCATTCCTCAAATGGTTTCCGAGCTATAAAGCACTTCCAGCATAGCTGCCAAGCTAAACCTGTGTGATCTTGCCCCGGGCCACTGAGATCTGAGCCCTGGATACAGTCCGTGACTGTACCCCAAAAGGACCTCACCAGTATGGCTGATGGCACTCACCTCACCCTGAGAGCTGAGGGGAGGGAGAGGGAGAGGACAACGATGCAAACCCATTTCCTAATCTGGAAAGTGTAAAGGCAATGCTGCCCGTGCACACAATGAGTGTACAAATAAAAATGCAGCACAACTGCAGGGTTGTTGGTGCCAAATATTTATAGTTTGATTGCACCTGAAGTCCCTCCCCAGGCCTGGGAGAGGGGAGGCAGCTGCAGCCTGGCTGCTTGGGTGGAAAGAAGGGAAAAAAACTGCTGCTTTGGGCAAATAAAGCAGGGGGAGGCTGGATTCACGCTTGGGTGGGTCAGCGTGGTGCTCTCCGGCAGCGTGCTTTGGAAATACCAGCCCCCTCCACAGCCACCCCGCCGGCGCTGGCAGCCCCCTGCATGGCCAGGGGTCAGCTGCTGTCGCTGGCTGGATGCTCGGGGATCCATGGACTGGCAGGAAGGGTGCTGGGGTAATCTTTTGCTAAGAGGGGATGCTGGATAACATTTTCTGAAGTGTCTTCAGGATTTAAGGGCCCAGCTCTGCAAAGGAATGGAAATTGCAGGAATTAGGTACCTAAATAAGACTAAGGCACTTGAAAGCCACTCTGGATCAGGCTTTTAATTTACTCTTTAACCATACAGTAAGAAAGCCTCTTGAAAGATAAGGGCTGTATTATAGGCACACAGTAGATGTTCCTCTAACCTGGTCCCCTGTTTCCATCAGGGCTGATGCCGGGTGCCTGGGGAAGAGATTACAAATGTGGCTGGTGCGTGTAATGCTTCCTTGCTCTCCTGATCTCCAGGCATTCATGGAGTGGGGTTTTCTGAGCTAGAGAGGTGCTGCCTTTCTGCTTAAGAGCTCTCCACAGGCTTTTTTCTTCTGTCTTTCAACTCTCACACCTCCCATGCGAAGTGGGAGCACCCGCTCCCCATGCAGTGAGGAGTTCCCCTTAAGGATGCTCCACAGAACAAACATCTCCTCGAGTTTCCTTTGAACCTGGCCCCTGCTAACTTCATTTCACCTAGATCTCAGTTGGTATATGAGAAGAGGCAGCGAACAGCCATCCATTTTCTCCCTGCTGTTCAGAGGTCTCTGCTTCCAGGAACCACATCTTCCACCACAGGGAAGGATGGTCCCAATGACAGGGAACGAAACGAGTTCACACCCCTTGTCATGGCTGGCTTTGGACATGGTTTTCTTTTCCATTCATGACCAAAACAAAGAAATACAGAAGAAAATCTCGTCCTGCCACATTCACTGGCTCACCGCATTTCACAAGTGACCTTGGAGCTCCCCACTGTGCTGAGAGTGTCTCTGAAGCTCAACGCTGCTTCCAGAGGTGGGGAAACTGAGCCACAAGGCAATTACTTAGATTTCTTCTGATCACCTAGTAACTCCACGTGAGAAGGTAAAAAAAGGCTCCCAAAGCCTGATCATTGCCTTTGGAGGTCAGTCCAGCCAACATCGCTGGAGCATTTATGTTCTACTTTTCCTTAGGTGGATTTATCTTCACCACTACTGCTTGTTCACATTACTAGATTTTAGCATCCAAAATAGCGAGAGCAGGTAAACTGAGGCACCAGAGGGGCTCCTACAGCCTAACCAAAATCGCACAGAAAGGTGGTAACACAGGTGTAGGTACACCCACACCTGGACCCTTCACCCTCTGGCCTGGTTGGGTACTTGGGGAAGTGGGATGGCAGCAGTTGGGTGGAGGGGCCACAGCGTACCCACAGCCCCACGGCTCCCCGAGGGACTGCGCAGAACCGGGGGAGCCTGGCAGCAGAGGCAGGGATGCAGAGGCAGGGACATGAGCATGGGCTTACCAGCCCCAGCCAGGCAGCTGATTAAAATGCAGTCCGGCCACCCCGGGCCTGTCCCCACCGTCTCCCGGCTTTAAATAATAGCTTAATTATCTCATTTACATTTGGCTCCTTTCAGGGAGGCACTGCAGTTGATTAACATTTTCCCTCCCGGTGGCTCGCTCTGCGTCCCCGTTGCATCCCACCCTTCCCACGCTGTTGGTCCCGCTCCTGCAGGCACGGGTCCCTGGCTCCTCTCGCAGTTGCCCACTGCAGCTGGCCTCCAGCCCCACTCCTCTCACCGGGTCGGGGCTCTCCAGGGCTCTGGAGATGCGGAGACCCAGCTTGCAGATGGCCACAACAGACACAGATGCTGGAGGATGGGAATAGATGCCCTGGCTGGACAGTTGCATGTTGAAGGCTCTCCTCATCTTCTCCCCACTGCTCACCGGTGCTCGTCGGTGTCCTGCCATTGCTTTGCTGCCAGAGCTGCCCCTGATCTCTCCCCACGTTCCCATTTCCACCCCTCACTGGGCAGCTTTTAACTTTCTTTTTTATCTTCTCTTTTTAAATCTCCTTTGAAAGCTCCAGCCAAACACTGAATTCCTTTGAAGAAGAAAAAAACGTCTCTGTGGGTTGCCCTTTCTCACCGACTGGAGCTGCGGGAGATCCCAGTGCCCAGCCTGGAGAGGGGAGCTGCTGCCCAGTGGCTCCCCTGGCCCCAGCCACATCCCCAAGGGTGTTTCTGGAGGAGACCAGGACTGGAGACATCACCAGCCCTCATCTCCTGGCCCCTCCAAGCCCCCTACCGGGTTTCCCAGAAAACCCAGGTTGTGCTCCTATATCACTTGGGGTCTTTGGGACAATTTAGTGTCCCCTGCCAAGCTGAAGGGCAGATTTTGCAGCAAATTCATGAGTAATTAGCTCCCCAGGCACCCAAAGCAGGGAAGGGGCCAGAAGGATGCGTGTGGCACTGGACTGCCCGCTCCCCCCACCAACCTGTCACACCGTATGCCGAGCGAGGACAGGACCTCACGGACAGGGGACAGGGAGGTGATGCCACCAGAACCCCACACCACTAGCACTGGCCTGACACAGCCAGCCTGGGGGAGATGAAGGTCCTCAAGGCTCCTCAGTAGACCGGCTTATTGCTGCACGAGCCCGTGCCCTGGCAGCCCCTTTCCCCCCCCGCTCCGTCCTCTCGTCCCCCTTCCCTGGCTCAACGCAGCCCCAGCGGCTCCATCCCTCCCTGGGCTTGGCACAGGCGGCCGAGCCACGGCACAGCGCTGCAGGCCCTGCTGCTGAATTACAATCTCCTGCATGAGTGGCAGGCGTTTCCAGATAGTCCTATTGATTTTGTGTAGCCTCCAAAACCCCCGTTCCTGCTGCTAATTTAGCTGGGATGGCCGCGTCGTCCCTTCTCTTGACGAAGTGTGCAGCGAAACCCTTTGATCCGCTCCCTCTCGCTCCCTTCAAACAGCCCCCCATTGCCAGGAGAGTTTGTGCTTCAGTGCAGAGGTGCTCTTTTTGGAACATATATTTTTAATGGGTATTTCAGACGTGGCGCAGGCATGAGGGAGTAATTCTCCTGTGCCCTGGTATTTACATATTTTCCAGCATGCACAGCACAGGCAGGGGAAGGTTTCACAGAGGGAGCACAGCAAACAGGAAGGAAAGAGCTTTGTGCTTTGTATCGCCAGGGCCCAATTACAGCCTGAAAGGCAGGGAGCCCATCCGGGTATTGCCCTCTCCAGCCAGTCCAAGCTGCAATTATAGTCCTCGCCAGACTCAGCAGGATCTGGAAAAAAAAAAAATCTCGAGAGCTTAAAAAATGATCACTAGCTCACTCTTCGGGGCGCAGGGATTTTAGGGCACCATCTGCTCACTCTTCTCTGCCAACACAGATCCTAAAAACTACTGGGTTTTACCTGGCTTCTGAAAGAAAACAAGGGCTAGGGAGAACCCAAACGCTGACCACTGTGCTGGCAGTGAGGGCCAGGAGACCGGGGAGGTGATGCTGCAGGGAGGGGGCTTCAGGGATGTGGCTGGTGATACGGCCAGGGAGGGCTTAGGGTGTGCAGAGGACGTGGGAGGAGATCCTGCACAGCAAAGGTGACGGGAGATGCGCAGGGGAGCTGGGATGAGGTTCGCCCCTCCCACTGCGAGGGCTGACAAGACCAATCTTCCCGCAGACTCACATGGCTCCCAGACCTGCGGCATGCCCAGGCATCGCTCTGCAACCCCAGGAGCTGGCAGGAGCCCTCTGACAGCACCCGTTACCTGGAGGGACTGCACAAAGCCAGATACCCCCTGGGGTACGTCACACCACAATTCAGGTCTCTTCTGAGGCCACCCTGCAGCCACCGCAAGCCATTCAAGGCCACTTAACACCCCCCTCCCCAAGCTATTTGCCCCATCGGGGCAGCACTGCTGGGGCCCTGCCTGCAGGTGCCCTGCCACTCCTGCTAGCTTGGTTGCCCTCAGGGTGGTTGACACTGTGGGGACAAGGGTGTGTTGAAGCAGAGGATGGTGGCATTGCTGCTTGAGGACCCGTGCTGGGGACCAGAGGAGGCAGAGTGGCTGGCTCTCCAGGGGAACCTGTCTCCACAATCAGTCCTGCATGCTGCTCCCAGCTGCATGTCATTGACCAAAGCAAGATCCTCTGCCAGTGACAGTGTCTTCCACTTTTGCGGGGCAGTTTCTAGGCGATGCACTGAAAAAAGTGAGCTGCAGAGATAGTAGGAAGAGAGAAAAAGAGCTATATGGGAATGTTGTGCATCGTGCTAAACCCAGCAAGCTCTATTTTTGAGCCATACCAACAAATACTTAAGTGGTGCAAGTTTCTCAGCTGAAGCAGGCTCTTGAGTGAGCCAGATTTGACCTTCAGGCACTGCTAGGACTAAGTAACACGCAAAGGTAGGGTTTGTCCCACTAAACTTAATGCACCAAGTACCACCACACTGCTGTCAAGGCATATGAGTTCTGTTTGCTTTGAAGCTCTTCCAGCCTCAAAGTCCTGCCTGGCAATTATACACATTTTCAGGTCTAAATTTGTTGGCCTGTCTCTAGGCATATGCTGTACGATATGATATGGAGCATTTGGGCATAGATTTCCGTGCAGCAGCGCCGTCTGCTTCCGAGCACTCACGCTGTGGCACTCTCTGCTCCTTCTGCACTATAAAACCTACGGATTAATATTTCGATGTACAGGAGACTGCTCTGCATCTCCGTATGGGCAGGGAAGAGGTAAGCCTGAATCCAGAGTTACCACTGCTGGAGCAGAGAGGGGAGGACACGTGGGGGCAGAGTGCAGGAGGGGGTGCATAGTCCTGGACAGGGTGCATAGTCCCGTTGCTCTAGCCGGGTGCTAGTCACCCACCTCTCCCATGCTTTTTCCCATAACATTGACCATACACATCCAAACATCACTAAGGAGCACCTGCAGTCAGCAAATGGGATGTGGCAAGCACTATGAGGTGCATTAAACCCAGCCCCGTGCCTTGCTTTCCAAGGCATTCTGTACCTACCAGAACTGTCCACATGAGGAACTGCCCAGGACAGTGTGTCAGGTTTACTGCTGCCCTCCCCAGCCTTGTTCAGGATCTGTGGGCACAAGAATCGTTCACAGCAATAGTGGAACAGACCAGAAGTTGATTCTGATTCCCATCAGTAGGTTCCAGTGTTAACAATCAAGTTGTTACCGTGGCAAAGGGGATCTGTCCCAGGAAAAGCAACCTGCGGACAAGGTCTGCACATCCAGCAGTGGAGGCGTGCTGACTGCAGCTCCCAGCACACCCCCGAGGCAGGGTGCTGCTCTGGCAATCTCCTGCCTTTCCCTCAGCGCAGGCAGGCTGACGAGCTGGCTCTCTGCAGGAGCCCCTCCATGCTGATGGGTTGCAGCAGGGGACAAGGCCAGATTTCCCCCTTTGGGGTGCACACTGAGGCCCTGACCAGGGTGAGCCACCTGGGCTGACACAGGGGATGAACACCCCCAGACGCATCCCAAAAGACTTTAAGTAGCAGACAGAGATTTGGCAGGCCAAATACCATCAAGCCAACCTACGATTTGGCCTGGAAAGGGCCCCAGATGTTCCCACTCGGCAGCCAGGAACCGAGCATGGTTCTGGGTCGTGAGCAGGGCCAAAGTGTGTCCTGGCTGAAGCCCTGCAGCTCTCACCAGCCAGCAGACCACCCCGTCCGACCTGTATGCCATGCCCAGTCCTGGGGGCTCCCTGCTCTGGGGGCAGCGGAGGACTCGTGGCAGCGGCAGGTTGCTGAGCGAGGAAGGCAGGGATGCTGGAGCTGCTGGCACAGACATCCTCTCCAGCATGGGGTGCCATTCCTGGAGCAGGGAGGTGGCGAGGGTCAGTTTGGGGGCCAGACTGAAGATGTCCCTTTCTGTGCCCATCTCCTCTTCGGAGAGCTCTTATTGCTGCAGGGGTAAGAGGAAGGACGTACAGTGCCATGGCTCCTGCCTGGGGATGCTCCCAGCAGCTGCCAGCTCTGCAGCGAGGCAGAGGTGACCGAGCCTGAACACCCCTGCATTTCAGCACAAGCGAGGTGTCAGTCCCACTGACTCCATCCCACCACCCGGTCACAGCCAGCTTTGCCTCCCTGTGCAGGAGGGAGACACCCACTGAGCGTGGTGTCCAGCCGGAGGTCTCCACCTCTTTGTTAGCTGCCCTCAGCTAACGTGTAGGATGGGGGGACAGGAGGGGCTGGGGCTAGCTGGCTCACTGCTGTGCTCTGGTCCCCCTGGTTTGGCCTTGCTGGAGCCATGATTGTTGGTGATGGCTTGTGCATCCCTTCTGATGAGGTCTCACAGCCCAGGAGACCCAGCAGTCCTCAGGCCAGAGGAAACCAGTGGGTGGATCAGAGCCATTTCTGTGACCCTCCCAGGTCTCCCAGCACTGAGAGCCTTCACCCCTGTTTAGGGGCTAAAGGGGGTCCCCAACCACACAGCATGAAATGTCACAAGTCTCCATGTCAGGACTTCTCCAAGTCCCACCTACGAGGAAGCTTCAGCTGATCGAAGTCCTGCACCAGGTTGCTATACGTCTGAAACCCCTTCCAAGCCCCAAACACCATGAGTAGCATCACATCTGCTGGGTCACCCCACCAGCCTGCACTCGGAGACACGTGGGGATGAAGTCCCCTCTTGAGCCCATCATACTGCCAACCCCCCGGTCCCCACCTCCCCTGCACACCACTGCCCCTAAAAAGCAAGAGCCACGTGCCTTGCTCCCAGCTGCTGGAGAACAGCCAGGAACCACTTCCAGACTGCGTCACCATATTCACGGCTTCTTTTGGGCTATATATAGTTGTGTGACTGCAGGTTTTTCTGGACATCGAGTTGCTAAAGAACTAGCATTCCCCAGCCAAAGCAGCACACATCCCAAAGGGGAGCTGAGCTGGAATGGGGGAGGTGGGGGAGCTGGAGGAACCCTGAGCATCCCCAAGGTGAGGTTTGCCTCACTGACAGGTATCTGCCCTGTAAAAGACCAGCACACTGGGATTTTCGACCTCTCTGTCTCCTCAGTGGTGAAGTGCATGTGGAGCTGGGGAGTTTTTGTAGAGCCAATTTTGTTTGATGTAGCCTGCAGATCTGGAGAGGATGTGAACCTCAGTGCCAAAAGCTGCCTCGCAAAGAGGTCACAAAACAGAGAGGGAGAAACCGCTGCTGTATTGCGCATCACATCCCCGGCCTTTCCAGCCACTGTGGTCTGCAGGTTTTTTATGAGTCTGAGCTCAGAGGCACTGACTCAACCACTGCAACCTCCCTCTCTTCCCCTGGAGGCCCTGAATGCTCCAGACTGGCCTGCAGCACAGCAGGGGATGGCATGATTGCATCTCTCTGCATCCCACTGGGTCCGTTTGGCTCAGGCACAGCCGGTCGGCTGCCAGACCTTGTGAGTCTCCTTCTGCTTCACTCTGACACCTGGGAAGATCCTGGGATGGGACACATGCCCAGGAGATGCCATGGATGGGGTGTATAGGCTCTATCCAATGTACTAGCTCAGAAGAGGGCTACTCTCAGACATTTGTGGGAAGGTAGAAGAGATCCTATGAATCTCCTTTTTCCCAGAGGAGTTATGAGCACTTTCTCTCCAGGCACTGCTTTATCTGTAAGCACTTAGTTTAACCCTTGCTACCCTAGACCAGACTTAGGTGACCCAGCGCCACAAGGAATCCCAAAGCAACACACAATCATATGGCCCATTGCTCTTCAGGCCATAGTGTCCTGGTGTACCAGCTTCTGCAGAAGCCATTGGTTGAGTCTACCCTCTACCTGACCTCTTCTTCACACTGCTGTGTTTACTGTGCCCGTGATTGCACCAACTGCTTCCTACAGCCATGCTGTGAACAGCTCGGTAAAATCATATAGACTAAAAAGCAACTCCAAAAAGCACAAATACAGAAGAAGCCAGTGCGTGGTGATCCACGGCCTTAGACATGGCACAGCCACCTAATTCCAGCCTTCAGGAACTCAAATAGCTGCTTGTTGGAGTTAATCATGTGAGGAGGTGGAGCAGTCCTGGAGCTTTGCCCTTCCTATGAGCTCATCCGTGTTGACCTCATCATAGTGTCGCGGACTACTTCAGGTTGGAGGGGACCTCAGGAGGTCTCTAGTCCAACCTTCTGCTCAAAGCAAGGTCAGCTGTAAGATCACATTGTCCAGTGGGGGCTTGAAAACCTCAGAGGATGGAGATTGTACAGCTTCTCTGGGCAACCTGCTGATGCTTGACTGCCTTCATGGAGAAAAAAGTGTGTCTTTATCACCAGTCTGAACTTCTCTTAATTCAGCTTATACCCACTGTCTCTCTTCCTCTCACCATACACTGCTCTGAAGAGTCTGGCTCTGTCTGCTTGAAAACCTCCTCATAGGTACTGGAAGGCTGCTATTAAGTCCCCCTGAGTCCTTCCCTTCTCAAGGATAAATCTCCCACTATTGCTGCTGTTCTTGCTATCCTTTCTACCTGAGAGGAGGCAATAGTCTTCTCCAGCTGCCCTGAGTTCTTGTGACCCTTTTCACCCCAATCCCACTAAACATGAAGGCAGATGAGGAGAGCACATCCCATCATACTGAACTGCTCTAAGAATCAGGAACAATAAATCAACTGAATTAGCTCAGTCCAAGATGTTCCCATCCCTCTGCCGACACATGATAACACAGGGCTATGAATACTCCTAGCCTCAAACACCTCTGAAGGAAAAAAAGCCACTTTCTGTAAAAGCTCAACTTTCTCTATGGAAGCAGAGATATTTAGTAGGTAAAACAATGGAAAAGGAGGCTGGACAAGTCCCTTAATCCTACCGTGCCTTCATTTTCCATGCTGCTCCTGCAGGAACCAGTGGCTGAATGCACTAAGCATCTGCACAGAAATGCATGTGCTACCTCTTCCCCTGGGTGCATTATCTGTCCTGTGCTCTGTTTTCACAGTCCCTCAGCATAAGCCAAACCCAAAATTCAGTCCTGACATAGTTAAGCCTCTTCAGAAGGTGAGCTATATTTTTTTCCAGGCTGAAGACAGAATTAAGAAGGGTTGGAGACACTGGGAGTTAGCTACATCGATCAGAAGTGTATCACCATCATCAACCATCAGTCCCTCTGCCTACAACAGTATTCCTACAACATCTTCCCAACAAGCATTGACCGAGGCCAACCCTGGTTCACGGAAAAAGCAGTACTAGACATGACAGCTGTGGACAGGTAGGTAGGAGACTGTAAGTGAGCAAGGACGTAGGTGTGATGGAGACAGGTGGTTGAGAGCAGTGTGGAGAAAAGGCCACCGCCTGTGAGGAGGAACAGGAGATAACCAGAGCTGACTGGGCAAGAGCTGACCATAAGCTTTGGATCTGCTGGAGAGGACCAACTTCCATGACAGAAGGCCATTTGTGAGCTGGCATAAAGGTGAGAGCAAGCCAGGAAGTCTTTGGAAGTCACCAGCAAGACTTAAAGAGGGTCAGGAGATCGTAGGTCTCATCTCGAGCTACTCATTAGCCACAAGGACTCTGGCCTTTCAACCAGACTAATTACTGATTGCTCAAAGGATAACACTTCCCACAGCTGCTAAACTTGCTGACGCTGGGCCCTGGATGTCTTCTATTCTGGGAAGGGGGAGTGGAGTCTCCTAGTGTGAACTTGTGGAGCTGGGCAAAGCCACACTGGAGCAGAGATAAAGTCAAGGACAGCTGCAGCTGCTTGGCAATTGTTCAAAATGAGCCACGAGTCAGTGACTTGGCTATTCTGGGATGAGCTGAGGAGCCAGTGCTGGGGAGAGCAAATTCATAGCCTGCTAGCACATAAATGGACTGCAGCAAGCCTGAATTTGAGCAACGCCCAGCACGGAGGCAGAGCAGATACATGTTTGTTGGAGAGCTGATTGGAGACCTACAAAGCCCTGTCCCTGGTCACCAGCGAGGACCCATGGCTGCAGATCTGACAAGGGATTTATCTACCAGACCTCACAGGTCTACCACAGGGAAGAGCCACATAGGCTCCCCAAAAGTCACAGAGAGAAATAGGTGCTTCAAGGACTTTTCAACCCCCCCCAAGTTACAAATTGGATCAATGCCTTAGCCTAGGGCTGGTGTACCTGAGCTCAACTGTTGCTGAAGCTTATAGTAAACCTGGTGGAGGTTTCCCAAGTAGGAGTTCATTGGGGATGGGGTGTTTCACTGGATGAAGCCTGTGATATTCCCTGAATCTGAAATCAGTGACCAGACAAATCGTCTCAAATCTTTGCCTAAACCTGGAGCCTGAATGCTTTATGTGCTGCATTTCCCAGCTTTTGGGTGGGAGCACTAGGACTGGATGCTCTGATGTGCCTCAGCAAAGGCCTGTTCCCTGCCTCCAGTATTCCCATTCTGACCCTGGACAGCATGGCTGGGACGGACCTGACCCCACCACTCAAGACCGGTGCAGCTCACCTCCAGAGCTGCAAGACTCAGCTAGACAATTAAGCTTTTTGCAAGCTCACCCAAAGGACACCCGGCCTTTTGAGGTCACTCACTGCATATGCTGGAAAGCAGATATGATCTCATTAGGGAAATATTTATGATCAATATTGTCCACTCCCTGGCAATGAATAGCATCACTTGGAGCAAGGAGCTCTCCAGGGATGGTTAGAAAGGATGCGGGTTGACAGAACAGCCTAGGTTGAGCATGAACCTCTGCTCACCTGGCTTGAAAACATCTACATTTATTCTAAATATTTTTTTCACGATTCACCAGGAGATTAATTAGCTGCTTGGAAACCCCAGACATTAATTATTGATTATGCAAAAGATTTTGTTCATCACAGTTTCTGAGCTTGTCAGTGCTGGGGGACTGGATGGCTGAGGACATCAGGATGGAGGGGAAGTCTGGATGAGCCCTGGAGAGTGGATTTGCCACCCATTTCCCATGGTGGGCCTCGCTGCAAGGTAGCACGGCTCAAAAAAAGGAGCCAAGTGTGGCAGCGAGAACCCAACTGAAACAACGCTTGCCTTGAGGGGACAAGGAACTGAGGCAGAGGACGACGTGACCCATCCAAGCAACAGATCCAGGACCCCCTGCATCCCGGGGTGCCCAGGCTGATGGATGGGGCTGCCTCCAGGGTGTGCAGCAAGGAGATAATTCACCATCACCTCCCCCTTGCAGCGACGCGCTGGCTCCACTGCAGCACCCGATGCACGCCAGGTGGAGAAGGGTGCCGGTGGGCTCCTCCTCGCCGTGGCTCCCCGGGCAGCACGATGGCAGGCGGAGCAAGCCGGCAGCCGCGGTAAGAGGTGAGATGCAGCCAGCCACGGGTGGCAGTGATAAACCTCCTGCAACGCCCGGCAATTAATCTTGCGAAGCGGTGAGTCAGAGTCACCCGGAGCTTCCTCCCCTCACCCAGAACGAGCCACCGCCGTCTCCAGAAGCTCTCAGCTTGAGGGACCTGCAAATGTCACCAGGCTCGGGGAGAGGGTTTTTTCGTGCTGTGCCACCAATTGAGAGCCCTGCCCGCGGAGAGGTGCCGGTTCCCCTCCAGATCCCTCTGCTGCACCTAAGGGAAATGAGACTGACTGATATCTACGTGCACCGGCGTATCTTAGCAGAGGAGCGGGGTGGTTTAGTCCTGGCTTCTTTGGCCATCGGGAAAGTGAGAGCAAGATGCCATCCTCATGATAAAGCTTCATATAAAGAGGTGTCAAAAGCGAGAGGGTTGGAGGAGGCGGGGAGGACTGTAGGCATTTAAATAAAGACCCCGGGAAGGAGTGGGCAGGCTGGGTGTTTAACTCAAGCCAGGAAAATGCCCCTGCCCATTTACCCCTGTGCTTCCTGCAAACCCGTGGTGCTCCCCAAGTTTGCCAAGCTTTTCCGGGGAAAAACCTCTTCCCGCCTTGCCTTAGGCATGAATGCAGTTTGCAGTTTTAACAGCAGATGTCTCTCCTATTATGATTTATAAAAATGCTTAAAATAAATAATGCAAACATATTTACAGGAATGAATTCCTGCTCCTGAGCGCGTTTGTCACTCGGAGGCTCCTGAGCAGGAGCAACTCTCTGCCTGAGTGCCTCCCGCACAGCCTCCCCGCTGCCCCCACGCCGCTCCCCCTCCTGCCGGCACTGCGGCGGCTGCCAGGAGCCCAGGGCAGGGTGGCCAAATCCCAAATCCCCCGCCCCCCAAGCCCCAGGTCTGGGCCCACACCAGCGTTTCAATACAAATGTTGTATAATCAACGTGTTAAATATTTAAAATGGTCGTGCAGGAGAGCTGCCCGGCAGTGCCTGATTTCACACATCCTGACAATTTCACGGACCTCTGGGCTTACGTTTCTTGGCAAATAATGAAAGGCTGTTGGAGCCCCCTTCCTCGAAGGGCACGTTGGGGAGGTTTGCCCTGGCCGCAACTCCTTCAAACGCGATGCGACTTCTGCAGCGCCTCTCCCACCTCCGCGCCCAGCCATGTCCAATGCTTTTAAGCGTGACCTTCGCGCGGGGCGGATGCAGCCGTCACGCCGCTGAGGTGACTCAAAGGCAAAGCGGGGGGCCGGAGAGGGGGGACGGCCAGGGGCAGCTGCTAGCAGAGCCGCTGCTTCCAGTGGAGCAACTTTTGCATCGCCGTTCCCGCAGCCCCGCTCTTCCCGGCGTGCATGCACACAAAAGAGCCAGGCATACCTGCCTGCGCGGCGGTGATGCGAGTGGCCCAATTACAGCTCCGCACCCAGCCTGGCCGTTTCCATAGCTTCACAGCGCAGCGCTTCCCTCTCCCGAGGCCATCGGAGCAGGACCTGGCATCTTATCAGCGATCATCCTGCAACGCAGCTCTCCTCCGGGCCCTACCTGCCAATGGCCGGTCTTGCTAGCAACGCAGGATAATATCTTTTCCCACCAGAGCCATGTGATGATTTTTTCCCGCTATAATTTTGTCTTGCTTCCAAAGCCACTTGCATAACCGGTGCCGAGGGAGCAAAGCACAAGGCAGGGTGGCTACGAGAGCTCCCTGGGGCAGGGGATGGGGCAAGAGGCTGTCCCAGCCCAGAGGACACCCTGAGCATCTCTGGTGCTCTGGTCCTGCCTAAGGAAGAGCAAGAGGAGCCATCCAAAAGGACTAATGGCTCTCTCTGGCCAAACCCCACCTCGGGGAGGGGAGGCAGTCCTGCAGCCTGCAAAGCTGAGCCAGGAGGACAGGGAGAGGGAGGGCAGGCGCTTCCCCCCAGTGGGCCAGATCCTGCCTGGGTGAGAGCCCCTAGGGAGCTCAGAACAACACCCTGCCAAAACAGGCACAGAAACTAGGCTGAAAAGCCTACTCCAGAAGGACATGGGATGTTTGTGGTCTCCTGAGGTGGTGGTTTGCTCAGGGTCCTGCCTGCTCACAGGCTTCCTCAGCAGGGAGTAGGAGAACTGGGAGTGCAAAGGCATGGGGGGTCTTTGCTGGGACCTGTGCCATGGTGGAGATGCATGTTCCAGGTGGGACAAGCAGGGGTATCACAAACTGCATATCCTAACACATTCCCAGTGAGGGTCCTGCGCCCTTCCCTGCCTCATCCAGAGTCACAGCCAGTGCTGCAACTCAATAACTGACCTTGCCTCTACTTCTCAGCTCCAGAACTGGATCTGCGGGCAAAGCCAGCAGGGTGAACTACCTGACACAAGCAAGTTGAGTCCCCATCCTGGCCAGAGGACCGTGGCTGCACTGCCAGCCATCCCACCAAGCTTTGCCTAGCAGGGCAGTAGCAGCACACAAAATTAAGGTTGCTCAGCACTCTGCATCCTCAAGTTGATGATGTAGGAAGAGCAGGTCCTGTCATGGAGCCGTCCACAGCTTCCCAACTAGGTGGCCAGGCTGGAATTGTTCACACTAATAGTTTATCCAACAAAGTCTCTAATTTCATAGAGACAATAATTAATTGTGAATTTGGGCTCCATTTGAAAGGACAAGGAGCATCTGTTAGCTTGCAATAAACAGTGTTTCTTTCTGACTTATACGTTTTTAGAGGAACTTTGCAACTTTTGACAAGTAATTCATCTAGAAACGTAGTTAATACCAGTAATGGATAAAACCAAGTGCCTTCTCCTGCACAAGGAACACTTTTTTCTTTCAGAAAGAATATCTAGAACAGTTCCTTTTAGGTTGACCCAAAGTGATTTCCTTCCCCTGGGTTTTTGATTTAACAGCCAAAACAATACAACCCCACTTACTCTTACAGCCCAGGTATACTTTTTGCCACACATCAGCTGCCTGCTTGAAATTTTCCATGCTTTGTAGCTGAGTCAGACTACATTTTTCTCTCCAAAATTCAAGCAAAAACTCATTTCTGAGAATACAGTTTGCCATCAAGTAGGACCACAAAGCTTTCCCACTGCCTCACCTGAAATCAGGAATGAGACTGCTGTGCTGGGCCCAGATGGGGCTGCGCCATTTCCCGAGGAGCTGCACACACATTTGTGTGTTACCAGCCCCTGGATATGGCTGTTTGCAGACTGCCAATGCCACAGAATATGCCTAACCTCTGGAAAACCAGGGGTCCTCCAGCGGAGCAGGCTGCAGGAAGCAGAGCGCAGCCAAGGGGCCAGCCATGCCGGGGCTGCTGAAGATCCGAGTATCATCGTGCCCAGCAGCCGATGCCTAGGGAAGGCACACAGGCAGGGCAAGTAGGTATGAGATGGTCCCAACCCTGGTGATGCATGGCTCAAGGACTTTGCAAGATGGAGTTGGGATGTTTGTGTTTTCTCTTCTTTCTTGCTTTTTTTGCCTTAATCTCTCTATGCCAGGTTTGAAAGCTGTACCTGCAGGACAGTTCAACGTCTAGTGCTAACTAACTCACCTGCTTCACACCTAGACACTGAAAGACCCGCAATGGTACACCCTCCTGGCTCCCTCCTTGGGGCAAATGGAGGTGATGACGGCCCTCCGTACCCAGATGCTGCAGAGAGGACGGCTTCCTCCAGGACCTGCTGGTCCATTAGGAGGAATTCATTTCCCAGCACAGCTCAACAAGCAGGTGGAGAAGGAGGCAGCTGCTACCCGGTGAAGGCAAGCAGTGGCTCACTGGGACCAAACGAATCTGCAGGACCCTGCAAGAGGAACAGGACAAGGCTGACAAACTCAAGAGTGTTCATGACCTTACACGGCCGTGTTTGCAACGGGAGAGACGGCCGCAGCATTTTCTGAGCTATATCCTCAAATTGTCCCGTATGGCTTGGGCCGGTGCCTGCCCAGGAGCACCCGGCCGCAGGCAGGGCTTGCAGGCTCTGCCGGGAGGCGTGCCAGCCCTGCGCCTGCCCTTCAGGAGGGCTTCAGAGGGCAAGCCTCAGGGCAGGTCTCCAGCTCACTGCGGCTGCTGCTTGGGCTTGCAACCGTCTCGTGCTGGGCAGCAAAGGCATGTCCACCCTTGCCTGAGCCGGCAGCACTTGCCTAGCCAAGGCAGGACAGGCTGTGACCCGATTCCTCTTTAGTGGGAGGAACAGAAAGTCTCCCAGGCAGCAAATGCAGCATCCCAGGTTGTGCTGGGTGTCAGCTCAGCTCTGCTCGGCTCAGACACGACTCAGGACAACTGGCAAACTCCGAGACAGCCAGAGCAGCAGGGAGATGGCAAGTTAGGTCCGTTTCCCTCTTTACCCTGCCCTTCTGGAGCTCTGCCACCTCCAAAGAAGAGAAAAGATGCCAAAAAAATGCGACTGGAATATGAATATGATGTTCAGACTGCGGCAGCGGCTGTAACCCAGCTTGAACTCTCCAGCCACAAAAGGTCCATCCCGTGCTGCAGGCAGCAGGGATGACGGCCAGCCCTGGCTGACAAACCCTCCCTCCAGACCCAGCCCTCCACCAGCAGCCCGTTGGTGAGGTCCTGCTGGTTGCTGCCTGCACCCGCTCCCCTGCCCGCAGAGCTCTCCTACCTGCCTGCACCCACGGTCCCGCAGCGACCGAGGCCCTTGGCATGCCCGTGGCACAGCAGAGGTTGCTGGCAGAGTCCGTCCAAGCAGATGCCGAAGGAGAGGGAGTAGCCCACGCATGGTTATGCCTGGGAGCGGTCCAGACCGTTGGGTTTGGTTTGGTCTCGCATCCATAATGAGACGCACAGCGCGAAGCAGCCACACGCATCACAACTGAGAGCGGAGTCAGGGATGCGGACATGAGAAATCCGTTGGCTCCGAGGACGGGAGGCTGCACTCCCAGGCACTGGCCACTGCCCCAGCGGGACAGCATGGGGGTGTCAGGGCTGGACAGCCCTGCCCAGGGGGCTGTATCGGGGGGGTCCCCACCTGCCTCCAGCACTTTGGCTCTGAACAGGGCCAAAGTCCCAGGAACGGCTCAGGCAAGGCTGCCACGTGCCATGTCCAGCAGAGAAGGACCGCCTTGCCCTCCTCACCCTTGGCTCCCTTTGCATGGGCATTACTACCCTGCACTTACCCAGCCCAAGCACTGGAGAACCCAGCTGAAGAGTTTCCTCTGGTCTTCCAACCTCAACACACCAGAGCAGTGAGTTGGGATGAGGCAGAAGAGCCACATCGGGCCTATGGCATCCACAGAGCAAGTCCAAAGTCCCCAGGATGCAGCATCCATGTGTGAGCCAGACCTTGCTTGTATGGGCTGTACCTATTCTAGTCACATTTTGGGGGGGCATCATTCCCCTATTGGGAGGTGGCTGGCCTGGGACTTGTCCACAGCTAGAAGGATGCTCCACGGTACTGTGGGCAGCAGGTGCTTTGCTTGGGTCTAGATGGTGCCTGTTCTTGGGCTGGGAGAGGGGACTGAGCAGGGCTTTGCTCTCCAGCCTGGGCAGGCCAGCAGCTGCAAGGGAAAGGGGGAAAAGGAGAAAACTATGTATAAAGAGAGGCTGCTGTGGATCTGCCCAACCAGGGCTGTGGCAGCACCGGGATCTGTGTTAAGAACTGGCTTCCCCAAGTTTAGGAGGCTGAGAGATGTGTGGAATAAATTACTTGTGACACTGACTCCTACACTTCCAGACTCACGCGGGATTTAGCCACCAGACTCCCAGTTAAGTCAGCGCCAGTTATTAAGGTCAGGAGAAGTCGGGTAGCTAAATCCTATCTGGGGGCTGCGGCATGGCGGGGCTGTGCCAGCCCGTGGAGGCATCCCGGCACTCCTGGGGGACATGCCCCCCGGCACCACTCCCCAGCACCCAGTGCAGCCTGGGAGCTGCTCCCATTGCAGGCTGGAAATCAAATAAATAAATTATGCATTGCATCCAGCTCCTTCATGGGGATACTCTGCAAAATAGAGGAGAGGAGAGGAGACTGAGATCTTGCCCTGATCCAGGAACAGCCTGGTCTGTTTTGCTGCTGGTTTCACTTATCTCTTTCCTCCTCCACTACCTGAGGTTTCAAATGCTCCAGGGAGATGTCTCCATTAACCACAGTTTTCTTTGGCAGTTATATTTCATTACAGTGTCTCTTCCCGCTAATCTTTCCCAGCTTTTCTTGTTGTTATTTTTATTATGATTATTTTCACAAACCCTTTGTTTCCAGCTTTACTTAACCTGGCCATGTCCCTTTAAATACCACAGCCTGGGCAGAATAGGGGATCAGTCCTTTGACAGGAGCTAAAGTCCTGTTTGATCTGGATTAGATGCTGATTTTGCTTACCAGACTAAAGACCGAGGGGGACCACGCAGCGCCTGTGTTTGCACAAACCTGCCTGGTTGCATTCCTCTTCCTCCCCGTGTCCAGCCGAAGGGGTGAGCATGGGGCTGTGCACACAGCTTGCAATCCAAGCGGATAAACGGTCACTTTGTCTGGAGACGTAAGAAAATGGAGGTGGGAGGACGGAGTCAGCAGCTCTGCACTGTGCTGGAGAGCTGACTCAGGTTGCAGACCCTCCCCAGGGTGCGAGCAGGTCAGCACCCGCCAGCTGAGATGCCCACGAGCATCCCTCAGCCCTTGGCAGGCTCCGCATTACTCACCTGGAGGGCCCAGCTCTGTCTTGCTGCCCATCTTGCAGGCTGGGGCTTAATTGTGGTATCCTGGGTCCCTAATGACCCACCTGATAGTGGGATGGGTTAGGATGTGGGGGCACCAAGACCTCCGCGTGCCCCACACCCAACAGACTGTGTTTTCTCCAAGGACTCCCATCCCCACTGTGTCTTTTTCCCACCCCCATCTCCTGCCTCTTCACCTGCCCTTTTCTGTAGTCCTTCTGCCCAAATGACAAGTGTTTTCTCTTTCCCTGTGCAGTCCCCATCCCCTCATGTCTTGCCCTGCTCTGGCCCCTTCCCCCAGCTCAGTATCCCCCAAGCCCCCAGGAGCGGCACTGCCTCCTCGGCTGCCCTGTGGCTCAGCCCCCCCCCCTCCCCGGTCCTGCTTCTCCCGCAAGGGACCACGGCCAAACCAGGCTCCGGGAGAGATGGAGGGGGCCACCAGTCAGCTCAGGCACTTCATGGACTGGAGCTGGAGGGGGGGGCAGGGACCCCCCATTACACACATACGTACTTGCAGCAAAGCCAATTTATACGTCCCCCTGCGGCTGTCTCGGTGGAGAAATGTCAGGACTCACTGCAAGGCAGCGAACCGCGCTGCTGGTGGGAGCCCTCCAGGCCAGGCAGAGCGGGCAGGAGCTGGAGCTCAGCGCAAGCCCAGCACCTGCACCCCATGCCTCACTGCAGGGAGTGGGGAGCACACAAGTGGGCTCTGCCCCAGGCTGGTTTCACCCCAGCTGCTCCAGGTTAAAAGCAGCAGGAAAAAACTGGAGCAAAGCCTCTGGCTTTGCTGGCCTTGCCCTTGCAGCAGGGTGGAGCGCGTCTCTTGCTTAGGCAGTCAGGCAGGGCGCAGAGCCTTGCTGAGGGAGCATCTCCCACCGGGATGGTGCCCAGGTCACCTGGCAGTGGGAGAACTGTGTCTACAAGGGCAAGGTAGAAGGATGTCGGTGGTACCACCACTGCATGAGCAGGAGCATTCGGAGGGTCACAGGGCACGGCTGAGAGGTGCTGAGCTGTGCCGAGTGCTCCTGCTCACTGATGGGGTCCAGCACGATCCAGCTCTGCAGGAGAGAGGTGAAGGACCTGTGAAGCCTTCCTGGGCATTGATCTCCTGGCTGGTCCACTCCTGAAGCTGGAAAACTAAGTCTGCCAGAGGTGGGGAGGCTCATGGCTGTGCCACTGCTGGAGGTATCATTACCCACAACAGATGGAGCTTTAAAAAGAACAGGGCCAGCAAGTGAGATAAAATGCAGAAATTAGTGACCGTAAAGGTCAAGCGGGATGTACTCATCAAGGGGGTGGGTTTGGCTGACTTGCACTGCTGCAGTCCCAGCCCGCACAGCCAGAAGGCATGCAGGCACTGGCATTGCCCACCTGCCTGCACCTATGTCCTCCGAGACAAGAGGGTGTCCTTGCAATGCCAAGGGCAGGTGAGGAGATGCAGAAACTCAGGGCTCTGCCAGGGCAAATTGATGCTGTGTTATGGCATGTGCAGGTAAGAGAGGGGGAGATTGTCCTTTTGTCTTGTTCTTGTCTATGGGGAACTCTCATGGCAGAAGATGGCCTTGTGAAACACCCTGGCCACTGTTCTTTGCCCAGGAGAACAGGCAAGACCAGAAAGTAGGTGGCACCAGTTGGCACATCAAGAAAAAGGAACTTAATGATTTGGGAGGTCGCATCCATGCTTGCCCTGTTCTTGTACCCTTCCTGGGTTTAGTATAACCTGCTCTATGCACTTTTTGGCTTGTGGGTTTACCCAAAATACACAGGCCAACAGCTCCTCCACCCGCTGTAGGCCTGCCCCAGGCTTGCTTGGGCTCAGGGAGAGGGGGCTGTGCAATGGCACAGGTTTGGGGCACAGTGTCCAGCCAGCCCAGGTGCAGGAGAAGCCAGCCCAAGTGTCCCAAAGGCAAGGCAGGAGAGGGCAGGACATTATTCCTGCCCCATGGGCATCTCATCCTCCAGCCCTGGATCAGAGGCACAAGGGAGGCTGCAGGACTATCTGGGAGGGCAAGGACAGGGCAGCCGGGTCTTGCGTTCCCGCTACCCATGGTACCAGCTGGACACCTTCACAAGCACTACGTCCACTTGCAGCATTTTGGTTGCAGGAGACATAACATCCCAGACCCATGCTTTACCAGGGCTTTCAGCGTCTGTGTCTGGCCAAGGGGGAGGCAGGTTCCAGGCTGCAAACCCCCCCAGCTTGGACTGGTACCTGTTACCTCTGCTAAGCCCCCGCTCAGCTGCTGTCATTCACCCATCTTCACCCAAAGGCTGAAGGCTAATGCCCACACCAGCCACTCCCTCCCCTGCCTGATAACACAGCATCTTGCACTGAGTAGCCTCCTTCTGCTGTCACAGGCCGACCTATTTCTCGCAAATCCTGACTGCTCTGGCCTTAAAACATCTTGACGCAGTGCTGAAACCGGCATTGGCACAGCAGCGAGTCCCTGATTAAGTGGGAGCCGCCACGACTTGGCGTGGGCTTTGCAGCCAGCAGTTGCTGGCTGGAAGAGCAGAGCAGCCGTGGCATGGCTGGAATAGGGGAGCACCTACATGGTCCTCAGGAATAATCAGGCATTGTTCTTGATTAAAAAGAGGGACACCACTGCTCAACCAGGCTAGACCGCCCTTGTCGCCCACAGCCATGGGATGCTGGAGGTTGGAGTACTCTGCTGGGGCTGAAGGAGCTGGGGATGCAAGAGGTGTTCTCCATTGTGCAAGCAAAACCAGCACACCCCAAGCAGTCATTCACTCTAAGGGCTGCAGGGATAGGAGCTGAGACCCTAGACCAAGATGGCTTCCTCTGTGGAGACAGCACCACTGAGCTGCAGGCAGGGTGCCTGGTCTGGTGGCACACCAGTCCCTAGGGTGGGAGGACCTCGGGCAGTTTCTGTGCAGCCCCAGCTACAGAAACCACCTAGTGATGGCTGCAGCAAAGTCCCCAGTCTCCTGCAGAGCCGCAGCAGGGCGGCCAGCCAGGGCACTTGGCCAGCTGGAGCCGCAGCTTTGCCTTGCTGGAGACCCAGCTCATGCCAGGGTGGGCTGGCGGGATGCAGGAATGGGTGTCAGCTCCTACCTACAGGATCCTTTCCAAGGATGCTGCCAGGTAAACATCCTCCCGCCCCAGCTCAGGCACAGGAAGATCTCAATGTGTGGTGGTAGGTCAGGAAGTCTGGAAGTCCCAGAGGTGAATGATGTGGACGTCAAGCCTTCAGGTGATAAAGGATCTCCCATGGTTCCTCTTTCTTGAGAAAAGCCCTTTTCAGGCTTGCTCTGGTACAGACACAGTGATGGGCACAGCATTCCAGAGTCCTGGTGGGACCCTCCTGCCCCCCGGTTCCACACCTCAGCATGGGCAGTTTCTGGGGAAAGAAGCCAATGCAGTGCTCGTTCCCAGTGGAGAAGATACAAAGAGATGAGGAATCCTTAGCCTGAATTTGAAAACTGCACAACTACTCAGAAGAACTTCAGCCAGGGTTGAAAATTGGGCTGGAAAGCTCACAGGAGGTGTGTGACACAGGGAAGGTCACCTGGCCAGGAGGGAATTTTATTTAGATCGGTGCTCCCAACCGAGCCGGCCCAGCAGCCCCAGGCTCCAGCCTTGAAGATGGTTAGACAGCCTGAACAAAGCCAGCCCTGGGGTGGTGAACATCCCCCCCGGCTGCCCATGCCTGGTGAGGGACAGTTAACCCTGGCAGACCTGCATCAGTTGTGTCCAGCTGTGGTGGGGCTGCCAAACCCCCAGCCAAGCTGGTGTCAGCTCAGCACCAGGACTCGCTGGGGAGCATCCATAGATGGCCCAGCCTTGCAGGAGATGCTAGATGTCTGTAATGCCTGGCGCGGGGGCTGGCTGGACCCTGCCTTGGCCCCACAGCCCCCTGGACTATGCAGTGTCCCTACCAACCAAGCCTGAGCGGATCCCACCACCCCAACCCGCTACCACCCTCTTGCCCTTGGGGTGAACCGCTGGGTTGCCTAGCAGCAACCCAGACCCAACGCTCATGGACCTTCCTGTCCCACCACCAAGGATCCCACAGCCCCCTTTGCCAAGACCCTGGCCCCTCGTTGTCCCACCAGGCCCCTCCCCGCAGCTCCAAGCCCCCGCGGGGAGCGTGGCCGGCCCTGGCAGCAGGAGCAGGCTGCCGGCCGGGAGGTCACGCCTGGCCGGCGGCGCTCGCGGCGAGCCCGCCATCCGGCTCAGCTGAAGCACATTTTGTTCGGCGCTTCCTGCATCCTGCCCCATCCCCACGCCGGGGGGGCGGGTCAGCCCGGGGTCAGGCTGCTAATTGCAGCGGGATGAGGTGGACGCCAGCCCACTGCACCAGGCTGCAACCCAACGCAGGGGAAGCGGTGGGTCCTGCTCTGGAGAGGGATGGGTGACACCCCGCAGCTGAGCCCCGCACCCCGCCAAGATGCCCCTGTGGCGGGACGGGATGTGTCCCTGGCACCAGTGCAGAGGTTTGCGGCTCCTGCTGCTGGCTCTGCTGCAGCTCACCCCAGACTCAGGGCTGCGGACACAACCCTCTCAAGCCAGACCAACTCCACCACGCAAACAGCTGCTGGCATCGCCACTGTGCTGCTGCACCAGCCCCACGCCAGTGTCTCTCCTTTCCTGGCATCACTCGCTGGTGTCTTCCCACGTGGAGCCACCGAGGCCGACTGAGGAGGGGCTCAGACACAGCCGTGCCCTCTGGCAGCTGGAGGTTTCCTTCCCCTTCTGCTAACTCTAATGAGGATGTTAATTAAGAGCGACCCCGGGCTAGCTCTTGTGGTAGCACCCAAGGTTCTCCCTCAGTGCCGTGCGGAGCTCATTATCGTCATCCCATGCTCCCCGTGCCACCTGGCTGCCAATGGCCGCCTTGGGGACAGCAGCCCTGGGTGCCACTTCCCCACCAGCAGCTGGGCAGGCAGTGGGGACAGCCGGGCACAGGGGACATGCCTGAGGGTGAAACTGCGGCTGAGTGTGGTGGAAGGGATGGGCTTCCCCCTCAGGGGATGCCTGAGGTCCTGCCTGCCTGGGCAGGAGCTCGTTAGACAAGGCTCTTTGGTGAGCACAAAGCCGTCCACCTACACAGCCCCCCAGGAGGCGCAGATGCAGCCCAGCGTAGGGTGAGCTAGAAGTGGGGACGAGGGGCCGCTCCACAGCCCCAGCACCCCATCTCCTACCTCCCACCACCCCACCACCCCACTCACGGGCAGGGTTTCAATCCCACCCTCTCTCTGGCTCCTTCCTTTCTCCCAAACCCGCTTTCCCTCGTCCTTTGTGGGAAAGCCCCCACTCTCCTTGGCCCCTGCTAATGCCCACGTCCTCCCTGCAAGCGCCACGTGCCCTGCTATCACTCCCCCCGCGCCAGCGCCCACCTCTCCCACTAACGCCCATAGTCCCTGCAAAAGCCCAGTCCCTGCCGATGCCCTGGCCAGAGGAGCACACCGGTGCCGGCGGCACTGGGCTCAGTGTGGCAGTGAAGGCAGGGGCTCTGGCAGGGCATCGCTCCCAAACCACCTCCCTGTACCGGCAGCAGCACCGTGCAGAGTGGCTGCATTGTCCTCTTCCATGCTCCCTGTCCCCGGGGCCTGGGTGCTGCCCCATGCCTCCCGAGGGGCTCCTTGGAGCATTTGGGCTGCCACGATGCAGTGTGCCGGTGTGATGCCCATGGGGGTGATGGGGGACACGTGCCCTGTGCCTTATGGCTTCCTGGGGGAAAAGCAGAGTTGGGGACAATGCCGTCCCTGGGGAGAGCAGGCAGCAGAGAAGCAGCGTGGCACAGCGGGGTTTGTCATGTCTGCAGCTGCCCTGATGGCACTTCACCAAGCACCGATCTGTGCCAACGGCAGCCCTGCCGTGCTGCACACACAGCACCAAGCACAACCCTCTTGTGGGTGACACGGCCAGACCGGGGGAAACAGCCCCGTGGGGCAGCCCCAGCAGTCCCCAGCCCTGGCTGCCGGTGGGATGAAGCAGCACCCCCCCACACAGCTCCCCCAGCAGGTCGGGGCCGGAAAGCCCCAGGGAGGGGCTCTGCGTGCTGCTCCCCAGGACGCTTTCCCAGCGTGGGGTAGGGGCTGGCTCCCCCCCAGGTGCCAGGACTGTGCGTTCACACAGCCCCAACGGTTAGCCACAGTCGTAAAAAACCAGCCAGACTCCTTTTTCCCTTAACACCCCCCCCCCACACACACATTCCTGCTAAGTGATTTCGGCTGTTGCCCGAGCAGCATGAACTGAGAACCAGCTCCCCGCAGCCCCTTGCCAGGGCCACCCCGGTGGGTGCACAAGCTGGGCATGCCACGCACCAGAGCACTCCTGGGGCGCAGGCAGGGTCCATCTGTCCCCGCAGGCCTTGAGCTTCGTCCCTCGCCACGCTGGCCCAGCTCCACCGCCATCACCGTGAGCTCCAGTCATCCCCGCAGGCACCGCCAGCCCAGCCACCAGCGTGACCTGGGTGCCCCGGGGCTGGGCTCCAAACCCCCCCCCCCCGGAGCTGCTGGGGCAGCCAGTGGAAGGCTGCTGGAGATGTTCAGGGTGGTTTTCCCCAGGGATCCTCAGAGCACTTTCTGCTCTGTCCGGGCAGGTAGCTGCCCGGCACGGATGCAGCCCATGCACCGCCATCACCCTCCGCTCCCGCCTCCTCTGGGCGCACATCTGGTCAACAGATGCTGGCCCAAATGCTGGCTGGAGCCAGGGACAAAGGCTCCGGCTACCTCCTCCCAGTGAGACAAGAGCCGGCGCTGCCGGGTCTGGGCAGGTCTGCCTCTTCTCCCGGGCTGGGACGACCCTGCCTGCGTGGCCAGGAGATTCCCCCTGACTGGATGCCGAGCGCAGCACCCCAAGTGCTGGCAGCGACCCTGCCAGCTTGTCCACGGCCGAACCCATCCAGCATCCCCTCCATCCCGGATGGCTCCTGCTGACCCAGTGCCGGCACGAAGCCAGCCTGGAAAGGCATCCATCGGCTGCACCAGACGCTCAGCCTCCTGAGCTCACTCACCTTTGGGAGCTCCTTTTGGACTCGTCCCAGCAAAACAAGCCTCACCGCAGCTCTCCACGGCACGTTAACGGTAGCGTTTTACCAAAACAAATGGTGTGGCGCTACCCAGTAGAACTCCAGGCAGGTCAAGCTGGGAAAAAACCCCGGGAGGAGCCGGGGCTGGCTTAGCCCAGCCACTGCCGGGATTAGCCACGCAGATTTAGCAGCCGGGGCAACTCCAGCTCAGCTCATCACACCATCCCGCCTGGGCCGGCCGCTGCCACGCTCCGGCACGGTCTCCGGTGAGGTGCCCCCAGCAGCCGGCAGGACCGTGCCTGGCAGCCTGGCGGGGATGGGGCGCACAGGCAGGCGAAGGCAGGGGGGGACCGGCCACCATCGGCACTGGGGGGGGCCGGATGGCTGGAAAGAGGGGTGGGAGAGAAATAACAAAGCTGTAAATCATGACACAAAACATGCATTCATTTTATTCACAAAAACAGCCTGGATCGCTAAAACATTACAAACAGCATTTCAATTTAATGATGTAGAGAGAGCTGGAGAGACGGGGATTTGAACAGAAGAGAAATATCACTTTTCGTAACTGCTTCAGCACAGGTCCTGCAATATTATTTTTATTTTGATTTTAACTTCAGTAAGTTTACAAAAATTACTTCTAGGAGTAAACCGTTGCAATTAGGAGGTTTTTCTGTATGCAGTGTTTCTTGTTCTATATTAATAAACTAACAATGACTTTTTTTTCTTTTTTTTTTATATCCTTTTTTTCCTTTTTTGAAGACCGCCAGTTGTGTAGCAATTGTTTTCTTCCACCTTTTATACCGAACCTCTTGCGGGTTAAACTTACATAGGTGAATGGCTAGGAAAAGGGAGACTACATCGCTTTAAACATATTCTCATTTATAAACATGAAGTTGAGGCATTCTAGAAACTATCCACTCTATTGTATGATGGGAAAGAATCAAATAAAAAGTATAAATGAGGGTGCAATTAAACAACTGTGCTAAATTACAGTAGTGCTTATTAGTAACTAGATTTTAAAAGGTTACTGTAAATTTACATTCCCTACACAAGTACTGCATCTTTCACACATAAACAACATCAACACCAAAACACAGAAAGAAACTGATTGTCCATACTCTGTCTATTAAGTCTTGGTACTTTACAGATCCATTGTTTTTTTCTTTTAATTATTTTTATTTGAAAAGCAGTTAAATGTCTGACTAGGACTCAAAGATGTTAAAACGAACGCAAAAAAAAAATTATAAAAACAGGAATGAGATTTGCGAGAAAATATTTTTGGTTCTAAAGAGACACAGGTGCATCCATTCATTTCAGCCAAAAATCCCTTGCCTGAGACAACACAAGCAAGCAGTGACATTGCACTTGGATGACAGAGCTTTGGGATTCCCGTTCCTACTGGAACCATCTGAACGCGGCTCCTGTAGGAAGCATCACCTTCTGGAAAGGAAGAGAGACAGGGAGGGGGGACAGAAGAAGAAGGGACAAGGCGTTAGGTCGGGTCCGGCACAGCCATGCGGCACCAGGGTTGTGCACCCGCCCGCCCCCCCTCCACCCCAGCCCCATCCCAGCATCCCGGTCACCAGCCTCGGGACGGATCCAGCCCAGGCTCGGCATCCCCCAGACACAGCCGCGCATCCCAAGGTTTCCAGCCCACCGGCAAGTGCCGGGGTGCCGGCCGGAGGGAGACGGGGGTCCCCCCACCGCCGGCCCCCACCTCCCTGGCAGGGCACCCGGCAAAGCAGCTCGGCCATTGTTCCTGCGTCCCCGCACCCCAGCCGGGACAATGGCGCAGTCCCTGACTTCCCCTCCGGCCGATAGCAAGCACAATGGCCAAGCTGTGGTGAGCCGGCATGGCCCGGCACGGCGGCCCCCTTGCTGCGAGCCCCCACCTGCCCTGCCACGGACGGACGGACACCCGGCAGACAGGAGCTCGGCCAACAGATGGGTTTAGGAGGGCATGTGGGGGGAAACTGAGGCAGGGACCACCAGACCCAGGAGCTGCTCAGGACACAGGAGACATCACCCCGCTGCTGCCCGGCCACGATGAACAACCTTGTCACCAACAGAGCAGCCCCCGGCACAGCTGGGGACCACTTGGTGTCTCACAGGGGAAGAGGGATGAGTCCCCCCAGGCTCAATCCCACACGCAACAAAGCGCCCAACGACAGACGAGACCTCTTTGAAGCCACCTCCAGGAAAGGTGGTGTGGGGCAATGGCCCCGATGGCTCTGCAGTCCTCTGGAAGAAGAACCTGGGACATTTCCCAGCTGGATGGGGTGGGAAGCCTGCGCAACATTCATGAGACCATGGGTGAAGTATGCAAGGACTGCAACGTCTCTCAATGCCAACAGCCCCCAAGCAAGTCTAAGCCATGCTAGCCAGCAGACAGGGCCACACGATCACCAAAAGGACGTGCCTTAGAGGGCCCTTCTCCAAACAAGCAAGGCACACCAACGGGAAACAAGCCACAGGCTGTGGTGACGGGTGCGGGGCAGCAGGATGGGCTGCCAGGGGCAATGGTGGGGACAGACAGCCCCAGCACCAGCTCCCGGCATTGAGCCCATGTGCAGGGCTAGGGCAGCTCATGTGTTGTCCCAAGAGTCAAAAACCATGCCACATTCAGGTCCCTAACCCCACACAAGAGCCAGCTGGCTCTCATCGAGTCCTTCTCTTGGATGAAGGCACCCACCTCAATGAGTAAGCAGGGCAGCGTCTCCCCCCCACCCCTGTGGGAGGGACCCCAACATTCTCCCTTCCACAGGCACCGTGACCCAAACGTGGGGCTTGGGCAAGGGGAGGGGTGGCAAAGGGCGAGAATGAGCAGCAGATGGTGGTGCCCAGCTAGGCTGCTGACAGATCGCACCTTCTCCTGCTCCCAGCCCATGTCTGGTCCTTCAGGGCACACTGAGCTGGGGCAGTCAACAAGCAGAGAGCTGCAGGCATCACCACTTCCCCAAAAGTCTCTGCAATAAGTAATCAGGCATCTGAGGAAGACACAAGTGCCTCTGGCCAACGATGCACAGGGCTGTGGCATGGCACGCTGCCCATGCTTGATCCTGCCCAAGGCGCCAGGTGCAGAACTGGTGAGGCAGAGCATGGCGGACTCACTAGCAAGGGCCACCTACTCAGATATATCATCCCAGGAGAGAGGAACGAGGGGAGAGGAGGGCTCCTAATGAGTCTGGAAGGAGATGTCTGATACAAGTCACCTTAAACACCTCTACCCCTTCATTATTAAAGGAAGACAGGCAACCAGATCTAATGTGGATGCCCAGGAGAGATCTCCCCTTGTCCCCACGATTATAGAATCACAGAATTGTGAGCCCAGGTCGGAAGGGACCTTCACAGACCACCCAGTCCAACCCTCCCTGCCATGCGCAGGGACATCTTTCACTAGATTGGGTTCCTTAAAGGCCCGTCCAACCTGACCTTGAACCCTTCCAATGATGGGGCATCCGCAACTCCTCTGAGTGATCTGTTCAGTGTCTCACCACCCTCATCATAAAACATTTCTTCCTTATGTCCAACCTAACCCTACCCCTCTTCCAGTTTAAAACCGTTGCCCCTTGTCCTGTCACAACAGGCCTTGGTGAAAAGTTTCTCTGTGAGATTCACCTGAGGGTGGCAGTGACCCTCACACCAGTGCTAGCTGGGGCACCAAGGCGCTTCTCCAGATGGAGGACAGCTCTACTGAGTCAAATCCCAACTACTCATGGCCTTCATGTGACCTACAGCTCTGGAGACAAGCCCAGGGTGACCTGTCCAGGGCCGACCACCAGCCCCCATGGCATTACCCAGGGTTGGTGGGGCTGGCAGAGCCCAGAGGAGCCTGGTAGGTGCAGGGACGTGCTGCTGCCTGCTCCAAGTATCCGACCTGCCTCGCTGGTCTTAGAGCCTCAGCCAGCCACCATTGCACTGGGACACCAGCAGCGACCGGTTATTTGGGCTCTGTAGATGTGCAGATAGAGCTTAATGGCAGCAGAGGGATTTAGCCCTTTTTTTTATGCCACCATAAAGGTTTAATTCTATTTTTTTTTACTGCTTGATTTTAGATCAACATTTAATCACAGCTGCGGCCCCTGTCCAGGCTCTCCAAGGACGCTGCTCTGGGCTCACCGGGCTGGCAGACCAGAGTCACTGCCGGCTGCTCTTCTCCCAGGCAATGGCACAGCTCCCTGCAGAGGGGGACAATGCTTCACAAAGCCCTATGAATTTTTCAGCCCCATATAAAGGCCCACTGAATGGCCCCTCCTGTCCTGGTATCAAGCACTACGGTGTGATGGCACCTCATCAGGACCAGTGGTCCATGGTGCTGCGGAGCTGGCAGCAGATCTGCATCCTGGCCACTGCTACCTCCAGACGGGTCTCCACCACAAGGCAGGTGCCAGTGGTTGCCCTACAGCTGGCCCAACACAACGCATTACTGATGCTGGTTGACATAGGACGAGGTTTAACAACCCAGTCATTGACCCAGGTGACCTTGGGACATCAGCTGGGGTCCCAGCATCCCTGTCCCAGCCACATATGGCCACAATCTCATTCAGCCCTACCAAGGTCAACACACGGCACAAGTGGATATCCTGAGAGAGGAGAGGATGTCTGAAAAAGGGATGGTGATGCCCTGGAGTGACCCACATCTGCCCAGGCATCCATCCCCACCAGCACAACATCTCTTTTCAGCCTCAACACACCTCTGGTCGTGCCCAGGAGGGATGGGGACCCATCTTCGGTGGGGCCCAACTCTATCACATGAAAAGCCCTATTTCAGTGGCTCCAATTTCTCAGCCAGCCGCAGGATGGGGAAACCAATCAAAGGGGGGTGACCGTTTCATGGGCTCCCGGTGCTATTTATCATCCTCGGACCCGGCACAGCGCCAGGAGAAGGGAGTGACTCCTCCAGCTGCTGTGAGCTCCGAGTCTATTGACCCGCTTTAGGACTCTTTGGAAGAGATGAACTTTTTTTTTTTTCCCTTTCTCCCTTTTTCCAGATCACTGACTCAGCAAATTAGAACAAGAATATAATTTAGCAATACAGCGGTTTTTGAAAGACACAGTCCCCCTCTCCTCATCCCCACCACCCAAATAGATTTTTTTTTCCCCTTCACTATTCATTCAGACCTGATGCTAATTGAAAAATGTAGAACATGGCTAAGAAAACAGTGGGTCATCTCTTTGGGATGACCAGAGGATGGGCAATGCCCTCATGCCAGGATGCACGATCCAGCTGATGTCCAGGTGACTTTTTAGCCTTTGCTACCTCTGGGGATGCACTCACGGGCAGGAAGCACGCTGTCACAGCTGATGGTGGGATCAGCTCCCAGAAAAATCAAACCCGGCTTAAGCACAACATATGGGAGACCCAGCACACAGGTCTTGGTCCAGAGCACCCACGGGTGTGCAGCAAGAGGCAGGCTCTGCCAGAGCGCCGTGCCCACGCACCACACCTGCACCGCATCCCAACACTGCCAGCACCCGGCCCTCACCCATGCCACGCCACGCCACACCACGCCATGCCACACCACGCCACGCCACCAGCAGCTGCCCACAGCCCCATCCGAATTTCAGACCCACACGACGACCCGAGTCACCAGACTTTTCCTGCGCTCCCCAGGCGAATATCACACCTCCCCGGTGGATTTGGCAAGGTAGCACCCAACCCAACGGCAGCTTGCAGCGGCTCTCCTCCGAGGCCAAGGGCAACATCCATGGGTGGACCGTGGTGGGCAGCGACACCCTGAGTGCCACCTGAAAACCTCACACCGGGGGGATCCAGGCATCCCAGCGCTCGGCCAGTGTGGCAGGAGCAGGGGTGCTCCCGGCTCAGTCGGGTGCCAAAGCAGGCGCAACGCCTGTGGGAACTGCAGCTCAGCTGCCACCGGGAAATCTGGCTGGTGCCTTACGGACTCATCCTGACCGCCGCAGATGGATGCTGGGCCAGGGAGACCCAGCACAGCCACAGCACAGGAGATGCCGCCGAGCGCACACTGCAGCTGTTTACCACCCAAAACCAAGGACCGCCTTGCTCCTGTTCAGAGCAAAGAGTGAGGTAAGGGGCTGGGCTCCAGCTGCACCACAGCCATGGGTTTCACCATCACCGATTACCCCCAAGCTCTGCCCCAAAAAGCTGCCTCCTGCCTCCCCATCCTCTGACCCGATTGCCTGGTTAGAAGCCACTCCCTGGCTCGGGGAGCTGCAGCCCACCCAGGACAAGGGATGCTGGTACTAAAACTCAAGCAGAGACCCACTGCTGCCCATGCCTGCAAAAGGCAGAGTGAAACCCAGCGCACTCGGGGACCCCAGGGAGAGACCCCAGCCCTCCTCCCCAAGCCAATCAACCTCAGTATGTAAGGGAGGGCAGGGACTGGGGGCACTGGGCAGAGCACACATCTCACGGTGAGAACTGTTAATGGAAAAGGGAAAAATAAAAAAGTAAGAAGTACCAGGTGTTTTATTATCTAGGGCAAGATCCGAACCCAGGAGCGCAGCCCGAGGAGGGGTTAGGGTGCCTGAGAGGGGCCGGTTACCTCCAGTGCTGCAGAAGGCTTCTTTTTGAGTTCTTCACATTTTCGGAATTTGCAAATCTGGTGGCCAGTTTTGCGATTCCTACAACTGCTGCACTGCTCGCAGTTTATCCGTCTTCGGCAGGGCGGGCACATGCCGCATCTTTTCCGTTTCTTTTTCCCCGAATTGATGGCAGATGCCAACTCATTCTGCATGGGATACTCTGCCAAGCCAGCCATATGGAGCGCGCTCTCTGCCAGAAACACGCCGGCAGGGGTCATAATGAAAAGGCCTGGGTTGATGGGAAAAGCCCCCAGGTAAGGAAAATCAGAGGGGCCGTTCATTGTCTCTGCAGCTGAGACTGCCTCCATGTCAGAGATACCAGTCCCGTGGTCGCTTGCTAGAGGAAGATGCTCCTGTACCACTCTTTTGAGCATTTCTGTTGACTGAGCAAACTGTTGTAGGGCGGTCTGTCCTTCTGAGGAGATCTCCGACACCCGGTCTAATTTGCTCAGCATACTAGAGATGTTTTTGTGCTTTGAGGTAGAATGACTTTTATCCACAGTCGCTTCGTTGCCATTAGCTAAGGGGTTGCCTTTCTCTGAATGTTCGCTTACCGAGCTGCTGCTACCAAAGGTGGAATAGTGGGAGAGTGGACGGGACTTCTTAAGACTTTTGTTCAAAGGTTCACTTATTATTCCACTTTTGTTCCTCCTCTCGGAGCTGACGGGGGGTTGAGAGTCATCTTGGTTATTTTTTTCCGTCTCTGGCTTGTTCCCAGTGTCTTGATGGGAGCCCGAATTTGACATGGTGCCCAGAGCGCAACAACAAAACCAAACCCAAAATAAAAAAAAAAAAAAAAACAAAACAAAAAAAAAACCCCAAAACCCACCCCCAACGCCAAAGCGAAAGACCCCCAAAGCCCTTCTGGTAGCACCAGCCCGCCAGCCACCAGGGAAAGCTCAGACGGGAACGCTCATCAATGGGGTGTCTCCTCCAGCGTCGGCTGCAGAGGACTTCAGTCCAATCTCAGTGCAAAGACATACTCTGCGGCTCTGGTACACAACATGCGGCTCTGGAAGTAGAAAAGAAAAGAGAGTTAGCGCTGGCAAGAGCCAACAGGCTTTTCAAAGCGGCTCTTCCTCCCCCTGCCATGAAAGTCTCTGCGCCACAAACAAAGAAACTCCAGGGAACGGACCTCGGTGGAGATCCGTTCCGCTGCTCTTTAAAAGGGTCGCCATCCAGACAGAAGTGGGGGGTCACAGGGGAAGTCCTGGCCTGGTAGCAATGGCACTCCAACGCTTAAAGGCTCTCTGTGCCCGGCTTTCCTCCCCCAGCGACAGCAGGCCCAGGGAAGTCACGGGGCTCATCTCCTGCTCCGCTCCAGCGGCGTGCAGCCCCCGCGCCGCACGGGACCGTGGGCACCCACGGGATGCCCCCGAGCCAGCAGCCAGAGCTCGTGTGAGGGGCACCCAGTCCCCAGCCTGCAGCCCCCCGGGTTTCCCCGGCTGGGTGCCGTGGAGGCAGCAGGGTGTAGGGCTGCGCCCCAGCTCCTGTGCCCTTCCAGATGCCGCTGCTCTCCCAGCTCAGGCTACGCTGCTCCCCCTGCACTCCTCCTTCTCCTCCTTCTCCTGGACCCTTGTCCCCAGGCCAGCATCGCACACCAGTGCTGGGGAGCTGCAGCATCCACCTCCAAGCCCCGCAGGGAGCCATGCTGTCCACCTCCAAACCCCACCAAGAGCTGCAGTGTCCACCTCCGAGCCCCTGCAGTGTTTACCTCCAAACCCCGTGGGGAGCCATGGCATCCACCTCCAAACCCCATGGGCAGCCATGGCATCCACCTCCAAACCCCACGGGCAGCCACGGCATCTACCTCCAAGCCCCATGGGGAGCCATGGCATCCACCTCCAAACCCCGTGGGGAGCCATGGCATCCACCTCCAAACCCCGTGGGCAGCCACGGCATCCACCTCCAAGCCCCACGGGCAGCCACGGCATCCGCCTCCAAGCCCCACGGGGAGCCACAGCGTCCACCTCCAAGCCCCATAGGAAGCTGCAGCATCCACCTCCGAGCCCCGTGAGGAGCCACAGCATCCACCTCTGAGCCCCATTGCTGACCTCCTGCCATGCCCCACCATGCCCTGCCCGCACGCCCACTGCAGGCACCCGGCTGCTCCGGCGCAGGCAGGGGCTCGGCGGTGATGGCCGGAGCCCCGACTCGGTGCAGTTCCCTGGAGCGAGGGTGATGCCGCCGTCCCTGGGGCGGCCCTGGGGCAGCTGGGCCCAGTGTGGCTGCAAACACTTGTTGTGAAATTCCTCCTCCTCCCCTCCCGAGCACGCACGCACGCACGCACAGGCACCGCCGGAGTAATCAGGCTTTAGAGGAGAAAAGCTGCAGGGCTTAGCGGAGCAGGAACCCACGTCCCCACCCCGGCAGCAGTTGGGGGAGGGCAGCGCTGGGAGGAGGCCCCTCGCCTACCCCGTCCCTCCATCCCGGCTATCCTGGCAGCCTCCTCTCCGGAGTCCGGGCAGGGACGCAGCCATGTGCGGAGAGCTCTGCTGGGACCCTTGCTCCTGCCTGGGGTGATGCAGCGGAGCGAGGGGCATCCCTGCACCCCCCCGCACCTTCGCTCCCGCTCATCCATCGCCCTTCATGCCCCCTTTGTCACAGCCTGGCCGCGATGCAACCCCAGGAGCCCCGCAACGGCCCAGGACCCTTCCCCACGGGCACGGCTCGGGAGCCGAGCCACGAGCGTCGCCATTAAACCGCTGACGGGGGCAAGGTCCCCGCCCCAACCACCACGGTACTGGCAGAGGAAGACAGCCCGTCTCACCCTGGTGCCAGAGCCCGCTCGCCTGCGGAGAAACCCCCCCCTGCCCACACACTAAAAACCGCTTGCTTCAGCTGCTGCGGGATTTAAGATGCAGCGCAGATCGATGCAGGGCTTGGGTTCCAGCCTGGAGCTCGCCAGGCCACGTGGGGAGGGAGGGCTGCAGCGGCAGGACAGACTGCCCTTCCCCGAGCATCGCGCACCATGTCGGGCAAGGGGCTGCCGGGCGGTGGCGAGGCTGGGGTGCACCCGAAATGGGCGCCGGGATGCTGGGAGGGTAGGTGAGCCGCTGCCGGGCAGCTGGGGCACCCGTCCCCTGCTGCCAGGGAGGTGGGGGACCCATCCCTGGAGGCACTGGGAGGGGTCACACCTTAACACCAAAAGCAACGGGTGCTGGGGCCGGAGCGGGGAGCGCAGCAGGAAAAGCACCGGACGGGAGGATGTGAGATAAAGCCGCCCGGCGGCGTTATCTTGCGCCCGCCCGCGGCTGCCTTTCCTGCGGCCCTGCGCCTCTTCCGCCCCACGGCGCGGCAGCCCCGCTCAGCCGCTGAGCAGGGAGCCAAGCACCGGGCCGGATCAGCCCGGGATTTACCAGCCTGCCCGCTCGCCTTGTGGTGTCGTAACCGCCAAGCCGCGATGCTGCTGCAGCATTAACCGGGGGGTCTCCAGCCACGACCGGGAGCACGCCTCACATCACTCCGGCAAAGAACCCGCGTTGTGCCCACGTGCGGCTCGCCACCGCATCGAGGCGTCCTCCCCGCAGTGCCACGGCACCGGAGAGCGGGGTCCGCGTGCCAACGCGGGGAGGACACCGGCTGGAGGCATGCCGTGGTTGCCATCTTCATCAGTTCACATCTTCCTCCGCAGCCAGCCGTACTGGCCAGCCTTCCCCAGCTGGCTCGAGCAGGCAGCTGCCCGCTGGTCCCACCCTGCCCCGTCAACTGGGTGCCAGCAGCACCGAGCCCCCGCCAGTCACAGCCTCCTCTGACGGGGGCTGATGGCTGCAGACCCTGGAGCACGGCCCCCCCCAAACACCCACTGCTGCGGCGGGTGGCAATGCACGATGACGCCAGCCCGGCCCACCCAGCGCAGCTCCCCTGTCACCCGTGGGGACGAGGGGTATGCCACCGCGTCCCCTCTCAGCCCCAGCGGTGCCCAGCTGCTGGCGCGGGGTGCCGCGCCGAGCCGTGCCAAGTTGTGCCGAGCCGTGCCGAGCGACGCCACCGCACAATCCCGCCATTGTCCCAGCCGCCACTCTGCCTCCGCCGGCTCCTGCCATCTGCAACCGCTCGGCGCTGCCCTCCAGCCCCCCGGGGCCCGTGCTCCTGCGCAGCGGCGGGCACTGGGCACCGCTGCCATGCCAGCTGGGACGGGTCTGTCCCCACACCGTCTCCCCTCCAGGGACCCCAGGACCTCCTCGCTGTGGGGTGCCTGGCTAATTTGCACGAAGGGGGTGTCCCCCCCCACCCCGACACTGCGGGACCACCCAGCGCAGCAGACATCTCAGCTGCTCCTCGCCAGCCTCTGCCCGCCGGGTTGCTAATTGCAGCGGGGGGAGGAATTAATGATCTTAATCCCTTCTTTATGATTGACCCAAGTAAAGACCACAAGGCCCCCCCCCCCCGTCCCATTTCTGCCCCTTTTCTGGCCCCCATCCCCTGGGGAAAGCACCGGGCAGCGTCATCTGGGTCCCTGTCAGAAGGTGCTTAGTCCCAGCCACGGCATTAAGGGGCACGTGATGGGCTCCCTCGCCCGGGTTTTTGCACCGGGCAGCTTAGCAGCCTGGAGGGATGCCAGGGTTCAAGGGGACACCACCAAGGTCGGGAGGCCCCAACCCACGCCCAGGGGCTTCCCAGACCTTTGCAGGACCCTGTGGGCTCCCCACCCCCACCCCTATCTCCCTGCCAGGTACAGGCTGAGCCCACAGGGTCTGAAAGCCGGGTGCCCCAGGGACTCAAGCGACCAGTGAGCTACAGCACCCAGGTGAGGCTATCACTTGGACGTCACCTGCTTTGCCCTTCCTGCTCCCACCGAGACCCATTTCCATTGGTCACCCCAAAACCCCCCACCAGCCTGGGACGCTTGGCTGGGGTGAGGCAGCAGCGCTTTCCCATGGTCCAGGGGAGGAGAAAATGAGTTCTCCTCTCCCCAGGGCTTCCCCCCGGAGCTCAGCCCAGCACCACCCCACATCCCCTCTTCACTCTGCCCCAGGGGTCCCTGCAGAGCACCTCCCTCCTGGCCAACCTCAGGAATCATGCTGCAACAGTCCTAACAACTCCAAAAAAAAAAAAAGGTTGTAAAAGGATCTCTGGTGGTCCAGCACCTGGAGAAACCCTCACCAGCTGATGGGCTAAGAGCGTCCCTGATTGTGGGCACCATTTACTGTCAGAGGGGAGCAGGAGAGGAGCTTCGCTTCTCGTAAAAAAAATGACAAGCTGCGATTTCCAGCCCGCTCCCCTGTGTTATTTCACTGCATCGCTGGAAAGCCATCAGCTCCTGCCGACGTAGTCTCATCTTCAAGAAAGAACTTCTGCTTTCCTTTAATTTTAAATAAATCAACCTCTTCCTGGAAAAGCTGCCGGTTGGTCAGCCGTGCACAGACAGGGCCGTAAAGGGAGAAGAAAGCAGCAAAGCCGAAGCCGAGCCGCTCCCGGGCTCCGGAGACAAAGGGAGAAAATAAAAATTCGGCTTTTTTCTAATCCCTGGGCGCTGGGTGGGCACCGGGGGCGGCGGCTTTGTCCGCCTGGAGCAGACGGAGGACGAGGACGGAAGGGACCCCGGCGTCTTTTCAGCCTCTAGAAAGGCAGTAATTGTCCCCTCCGCCAGGTTTTTGTCCCTGCTTCCTCCCCCTTGCCATGCGGCTGCCCGCCCAGCACGGTCCCCACCTCCCCAGTAAAGCCCTGGTGATGGATGGACAAATGGACAGACGGACGGACAGACTCAGCCCTGCCACCAGCATGCCTAAGGGGGGCACCCACCACCAGCACTTGCCCCTCTCCAAGGCATCCCAGGAAGGGTGCAGGTCAAGGGATGCTGCAGCTGGAGGTAACTTCCCAGCTTGAGGTCCCCTCGCAGCTCCAGAGGGGCCAGAGGTGGGCCCCGTGCTTCTCAACCAGCCTGGCCAACAACCATGGACAGGACCTCAGGATGGCCAGGATTGCAGGGCCATGGGTGGTAGGAGCAATGCATGGGGAGTGCCAAGATACCCTTGAGGCATCTTGGTGCCTCATACCCTCAGATGAGAAAAGTCAGCAGGTAGAACAGGACCACCATCCTGTAGCAGCATCATAGGTCAGAGGGTCCAGCTGCAACCCAGGTCAAAGGCTCAGGAGAACAAGTACCACCAGAACAAGGTTCAAAGCAGCTCCAACCCCAGCACCACAACACCCGACTCAGCTCCCAGGTACTGGATTTCCACAGCACAGTCAAACCTGCTGCTCCCTCCACCGGGTGACACACGTCAACTGAAAGCTGGCAGTGATGTCTCATCACAGCCTCATCAACCAGAAGGCAGGCAGCAAGCACCAGACCAAAGAGCTACTGGATCCCTCTGACCACGCAAGGAGGCACCATCAAGTCTTGAGCTGCCAGGGACTCAGCCAGGCGAGAGCCGGCCACGGGGACTGCTGGCAGGGCAGAGACCCATAGCACCATCACCTCTGGGCTGCTGCTTCTGCCAAAGCCATGTGGAGAAACAAGGTGAACCAAGAGAGAAATCAAGTCGCAATCTCCCAAGGCTGAATATCCCTGCAGGACACCATGATGCCTGATAACCAGGCACGGACACCCTAAGGCAAAGACAAGGATGTCCTTCACCTATGTTGTTTGCAAGCCATCACCTCTGTCAACCCAAGAGCCCCCAAGCTCTGCTCTTCGCATTCATCCCCCCCAAGAACTGGTCCAGCCAGAAGATCGACTCCTGCATGCACCATGGAAGCTACCATCACCACTACATTTTCTCCAGACATCAAGAGAGGATGTCTAGGCCTGGGGGAGGTTTGGGCAGTGTCGTAAATGCTAAGCCTCACCCTGGGCGTTTGCAGGTTAATAAGCCAGAGGTATGACAGGTCGCCAGATGGGCAACTCACATGGAGATAGTTCATCTCCCGTGCTCCAGAATATCCTTCGAAGGGCCAGTTGTGGCAGCCGCTCTGCTCATCTCTGCTGCCGAGGTGGCACTGAGGGACGTTAAGAAGCCAACTCCTGAATTAAAAAGGCTATGGAAGATTAAATCCAGCATCTGGAGTTAGCCCTGGAAGCAGATGGCGAATCATCATGGCACACAGAGTGGCTTTCACCCGTCTCCTCCTTGCAGGCAGCCACTCTGCTCTGGTGGTGCCTCCCAGGAGCAGCTCTTGGATGCACACACAGCGTGGCCAGCAAGGGCCAGAGATGCTCCCTGCCAGGCACATCCTCCAGGGATGGTGCAGTGAGGCCATGCCGCCATCCTGCAGATGCCCAGCTGAGCACGCAAGAGGTGATACCACCTCCCCAGGTGGGCTCCCTACACCAGGGCTCCAGCAAAGGCGTATTTTTTCCCCGCTGGTGGTGGGTTTCCCCACCACCACCATGGGTAACCACATGGCTGCTGCGGGCTTCCCAACCTGCTGGCACACTGTGCCAGTACAGCACAGCCACGCAGGGACAGCCAACTTGGGCAAATGCACCCAAGCAAGGCAGAGCCTATCACCAATGTGCCCTGGGCTTCCAAGGAGGTCACCACTGTGGAGACGAGGACAAGGATGTCCCCAGTGACACCACCACCTCCATGCACGTCCTTGAACCTCACCCCACAGCCAGCCCCACGCACACTCTGCTGCCCCGGTGAGCCGCGGTGCCGGCACAGCCGGAGCCTCCGCCACGGGGACCAACCTGCACCCGGGGCCGCCCCACGCCGCCCAGCTGGGAAACGTGGCTGCGTCCTGCCTCTGCGGGGTGGTGGTTACGGATTAAGGAGTCTTAAATGTCAGACGACCAGGCGCTCCCTGGAAATCCACTTATCTCCGCTGCCACTCGGAGCGGCCGGAGCTGGGCGGTTATGGAGATAACGCGATTTGAAACGTCCACCCGAGCATTGCAGGGCTGCGGGTGCCCTGCGGACAACGGCAGGCACCTCCTCCCCTCCTCCCCTCACCCAGCTGCTGCCCACAGAGCCGGGTGACGGCCGCACTGCTCAGCCCTGGGGGGCTGCACCCACCTGCGCGGCCCCCCCTTCCCTCATTCGGGGAGGACGATGGAGGCTTGGCAGCCTCACCTCCCCGGTGCTCATCCACCCCCCCCCCGTTCTGTGCCAAAGCTGCGCCAATTCACTGCCCAAATCCTAAAACGCCTGTAACTAAAACCTACCAGATTGAGCCTCGGGAAGGGCCCCCCCCCCCGCTCTTCTCCCCCCTCCAAATGGGATTGAACAGATCTGCGCTCGCACGAGCCCAGCTCGCAGCCAAGCAGCATCTGACATTCACGCGCCGTGGCACGGCTCTCTGCCGCTCGCCCACTCCCCCCGGCTTGGCATCGCCTTGCCTAACGCTGCCCCCCTGGAGATGCGGCATCACTGCCAGCCCAGCAGAACCTCCCTGCTCTCCTGCAAAGCCCCCCCTGACAATCCTGGAGGGATCCCAGCAATTTGGGCCAGCTAGTCCTCGATGTCCCCTCCACCAAGGGAGGTTCCCAAGGTGATTTCAGGGCTTTGACGTTCAGGAGACCAGGTTGAATGACCCAAGGGCATAGGGGCCAGGTGGACAGGGGGCAGGCACTGCCCAGCGGCAGACGCCAGCATTGACAGGCATCCCGGCAAGAGCCCCGAGAGCCACCGCAAAAGGCTGCGGGGGGCCCAGGCAAGGCTTCGCCCTGGGGAGACCCGCACACAGCCCGCCGAGGACAAGCTAAGACGTGTGAATCACTCCTGCTAACAGATGGGGCGATTACAGCGTAAATTACTTGGGGTCTAACCGATAACCAGGTCATGAAGAGACTGATCAGCAGGCACAGAGCTCCGAGAAGTTAATTAAAAATAAGAAAAAAGTTGTAGGCACAGCCACATGGGAATATTTGATGGCAAAGAGCCCCAAATCCATCAGTGCCACCTCCAAGAGCAGCCCCAGCCCGGAGATGTCCCCTTGTGCTCCCGGCTCTTTCAAAGCCCCATCCCTCTGCATCCTACTAGGCAGCTCCACGGTAGCAGAGCACAAACCAAGGAGCTGCTCCAGATCCCAGGAGAGCCGGCGGTCGGAAGGGCCGGTGTACCCATGCCAGCACCTGTGTCACTGTCACCATTGGCGAGCAAGAAGCGCGCCAGCAGTGGGAGCGCACGCTCAAGAGCACCAGGGCCAGCTCTGTGCATTTGAGTTTGGTCATTAATGGGTGGTGGGGACCTCATGGTCCTTAGTGATGAGACCCCCACCTCAAAGGTGGCAGGGCAAGGCTAACATCATGGACCAAGCGAGCGCAGGGAAGCAAGGCAGGAGCCGTGCAAGCAAGGGTGCAGCGAGCACCCAGCCTGGCCAGCCACCCCTCTGAGGGCTGAAGAAGACATTGGCATCTGAAAAGCATCTCCGTCGCTCACACCAAAAACACCCCGGAGGGCTCGGTCCCCACTGCTTCTGCGCCAGTGGGATTAAGGCGTGCGAGCCCCCCAAGTCCTCCGCAAGAGCCCACTCGTGAAGGTGACCACTTTGGAGGAACCGCTTTTACCACCAGGAAGGCAGCGGCACCATCGGAAAGTCACTGGGGTCCGCAAACGGCAGCTATTGACAGATGTCTAAGAGGACGGCGAATAATCCCGTCTTCCTCTGGGAGGATTCGGGTCGCCCTCGCCCTCGCCGGGGGTTTATCCATTGTCTGGATCTGCTGGCGGTTGTTATTTTTGGTCAGCACCACGTTTTGCTTGGCCTCGCTGGCAGGAGGGAAATAGGAGGAAGAAGAGAAAGGGGAGGAGAGCTGCTTGGCCAGGGTTTGGTGGGGAGGAAGACCAGCTCAGCTTTGGGAGGGGGCAGTGGGGCACCCCACAGCCCTTGGTGGAGTCTGGGTCGGTCTCCTCCCAGCCCCACAGCCTTGCTGAGCACAGCCAAAACTCACCACAGCAATGGGGCTGGCCAGCCCAGGCATCACACTCTCCCCTGGTACCCGGGGGGAATTGCTCCCAGTAAGCCCAGTGGACCAGAGAGGCTTGAGAGTTTTTGGGGGGCAGGTCTTGCTTCCCAGCTGCCAGCACCCTCCTGCACAGGCAGCAGTCAGGGTCATCTCCAGCAGCAAAAGAAAGTGCAGGGGAGCTCTGGCAGGGATGGGCAAACCCTGCCCACTACCAGCACCACCCCAAGCCCTGCCTGCAGATCCGCATGTGCCTCAGGTCCATCCAGATGGGCCAAAAAAGGCTGGGGAGGCTCATGAAGGCAGGTCTCCGACCTGCCCTGACCCACCCTGGGCTGAGGACTCCCATCGCTCACACTTCATCCCCAGCACTGCAGCATCCCAGGCAGCAGGCAAGCCCTGCCAGCAGGTCCCATTCCGCCCAATGGCTCGGGCTTGCCAACGCTGCGGGATGCAGTTCAGCCAGCCGCCGGGATCCACACCCGTCCCTCCCAGCTGGGTACAACAGGAGGTGCGGGAAGAGCTGGGGTAAGAGGCACCCAAGAGCTCTTAGGGAGAAGACACCATGCCCCAAGACTTTGCAGTTCTCCCCATCTACCCAGCAGCGACTCAGGGAGCATCCCCGCTCACTGGCAAGGCAGGACTTGCCATCATTCTGTGTGTCGCCTTTCCACCACCGCCCGGTCTGCCTGTGAAGCGCAAAGACAATAAAAAGCTGCCTCCCTGCTCGGCGGGCTTTCACTCCTGCAAGAGATCGAGGGCACACCGCACGAAACCGCCTCTCCCGAGCTTTCCCCACGCTTGGCGCCACTTGTCATTCAAGCAAACCCCGTGGCCTTTAAGCTGCCAAGGTACCAGAGCTGCTCCGGAATCAGAGTTTGCTCGGCTCCTGCCCTGGAGCAAGGAATCTGAAACGCTGCCACTGGAAACGAAACAGAGCATCCGTCATTTTACTTGCCAGGAATATATCCAGCCCCCAAAAAAAGAAATACTGCCTGCTAAAGAGCCAGCAACAAAAGCCCTCAATTTCACTGGCGAAGCAGAGCCCGGCATCGGGCATTTCCACCCAGGTCCCAATTCTCTGCTGAATTCAAAATCACCCGAAATAAAACAAGCAGCAGAGTCGGGTCAGGGCCAGAGGGGCCAGAGCCACCCCAGAGCCAGGAGGAGGGCACTGGGTCAGGACAGCCGGTGGGGACCAGCGGACCCCACCCGGGATGCTACAAGGAAAATCCATGGGTTGGGGAAAAAAAGAGGCAGGTGGCAGAGGCAGGGCTGGAGGGGACAAAAGCTCCGTCCCACCGCTGCCAAACCAGCACATCCAAGCACAGCCAGCCCCGCTGCGGGGGGTGCCCTCGGGAAGCCACCCTGCCCACAGCTGCTGCTAGCATCCTGCCCGCAAACCGCCCCCGGCCAGGCAGGTCGTCACCCCCTGGCCATTCCCAGTCGCATCCCCAGGAAAAGGAGCAGCACGTTCCCAGTCAGCCCAGCCCCCAGCCCAGGCACGCCAACCCAAATATCTGCAAGAGGCGCTCCACTCCATGGGAAAGGCGACTCGACACAGAGTTCACATGCCCCAGCAATGCCTGATTAAACTCCCAAACTCCAAGGGAATACCCCTGAGGCTGTCTGAAGATAAGCTAGGAGCTAGGCTGCTCTCAGGAAGTGCAGGAACTGGGAAAGAGCAATCGCTTTTTTTCCTTTTCAATCCAGAATAATACAGAGCAAACCCTGGCGGGCTCTAGCTCGGACACAAGCGCTCACCCAAGCTCTCTGCCGTGCACCCTGGGAGCCTCCCGCTTGCCGGCACAACTGGGAGGTCATGGGTGACCCCAGTGCCAAGCCAAATCCTGCTGGAGGTGGTGAAGATGGAAACCAAAGAGCCCAGGACAGCTCAAGGCAGCACAGGTGAGCTCGGCATGACCTGCCAGGCTCTGCATGCCAGGCTGGAAGACGTTGAGCAAGACGACGGTGCTGGAGACCTGGGCAGAGGGAAGGCTGCAACCGCAAGGCCAGGGGGTACCAGAGGACAGGGACACTTGCTGCCAACACCTCCAGGACCTGAGATGCTCTGCAGGTGCTCCGTCATTTTGGTTCACCCTGGGGAACACCACAGACGCCGGTTCCACCAGTCCTCAGGTCTCCTGCGATCCTCACCACCCTTCTCCCCTTTGGCTTCTCCACGACACGTAGTCGTAGCACTAGACCCAGATGTCCCCAGCCATTCGCACGCTCAAGGGCAAGGGCAGTCAAGAAAACCATGCTGGTGCAGAACCCAATGCAATGGGCCAGCTGGAGCATCTCAGGATAAAGAAAGAAGGAGATGATGCTCCTCCCTTTTGTACCTGATGGAGATCAGGGAGCAACCAGCTCCTTGTCCTCCGGGAGAGCGGAGCCGCAGGGAGGGTTTGCACCACATCCTGGTGATCAGCAAGCCCTGGCACTGCGGCACCCCAAGGCGAGTGAGAACAGCCCTGTCCTGGCTGCCGGGGCTTCGATGGCAACCAACTGTGAGGTCATAGGTGAGAAGTTCTACCTTCAAGCAGGACCACAGCCAGGAGGGAGACCTGCACCAAACACACACCGTGCTCTCGGATGGGAAACGTGTCTGAGGCCAGAGGAGCACAGGCGATGCACCTACCCCACACCAAGCTCTCCTTCGGAGGAGATGCCTAACAGCTCTCTTGGTTCTTGACTCTTCTTCAAAAATCAACCCAAGACAAAGGGTGTCTTCTTTGCCTGTGGAAGAAGGGAAGAACAGCAGTCCTGGCCAAGCTGATGGGAAGAGTGATTAGGAAAACAGTTCCCAACAAACTGTTGGGACAAGAAGTCCCACCATAGGGATGCGGTGGCACGGTGGGGAGGGGTTGTACCAACCAGGCCCAGCTTCTGTCTCTGACTGGATACCAGTTTGGCTGCAGAAAGCAACTGGACTGCTACAAAACACTTAAGATTTTCACTGGATGTCTCGCACACAGCCACAAGACCTTACCATATATGAAGGGGGCTTTAAGAAAGATGGGGACAGACTTTTTACCAGGGCCTGCCATGACAGGACAAGGGACAATGGTTTTAAACTGCAAGAGGGCAGGGTTAGATTGGACATAAGAAAGAAATGTTTTACGATGAGGGTGGTGAGGCACTGGAACAGGTTGCCCAGAGAAGCTGTGGATGCCCCATCCCTGGCAGTGTTCAAGGCCAGGCTGGATGGGGCTTTGAGCAACCTGGTCTAGTGGAAGGTGTTCCTGCCCATGGCAGGGGGGTTGGACTGGATGATGATCTTTGAAGGTCCCTTCCAACCCAAACCATTTGCTGATTCTATTGTAATTTAACCACCAGCACCAGTGACTTATCCAAAAAGCACAAGTGAGACGAGTGAAGCTGGAGATCTCAAAGAACCAGCCACAAGACAGTTGGAAAGCAGAGCTGAGGCCCTGGGATGGAGGAAGGGGCCACCACCACTACCAGCCATGACACGAGTTGGGATGAGGGGACCCTCAGATGAAAGAGCTGCAGGACACACAGTAAGAAACAGAGGGGTTCACTCTGCGTGTGGCCTCAAGGAGAGCTGCCATGGAATAATCCGTCTCACAAAATTTCACAACATGGAAGAAGATGGGGAAGAGCCGCAAGACCGAGTCTTGAGCATGAAGGAAACGCCACATGGTGGGAGCTGGAAAGGGCTCGATGTGGTGAGCTTACCGCACTGGAGATGTGCTTTGAGGAGACTTGATGACAGGGTGTAAACATCCTTCTGGACTTACTGGTCCTTCTTGGTCCCAAGCTCTGAGGGTCTACAACTAAAACTAGAGTTAGATATCAATGCTTCTGCCTTTTCTCACTTCCCCAAAAACTGAGAAACACAGTGGCAAGCTGGAATGGCAGGGAACAAGCTAGATGTAGTTGTCACAGCCAACACCTGCCCTGTGGTGGTCCACCTGTTCCCCAGCCAGCCCAGGATGGGTTTAGAGGCCCCAGCCTCTTCCCAGAGACCTGGTGCTTGACTGGTGACCCCTCTGCAAGAGAACCATCTTCCTTCATCTGTACAGAAGTGTTTGATCCCATTCCCACCTGAAACCCAACAGCCACGTCCGCATCTCCGGACGGGTCCTCCTGTCGCAGCACTGGCAAGCCCCCAGACGGGAGGAACGGGGCCTCCAGCACACGGAGCACCAACCCAAAGGGTTGACGTCCCCACCACCCGCTCTCAGCTTCCACAATGAACATCCTCCTCCATCTGCTGCTTTCTCCAGCCTGTTCCATCTCCCCCTCCTCCCCACATTGGCACCACCATGCCACAGACTCACACACCTTGCCCCTGGTGACTTGCTCCATGGTGGCAGAGCCCACAGGAGCCTGAGGGACAAGCAGGGGCTGTGGGGGCAAGCTGGGAAGGGAGCCCCAGCAGCCTCCATCCCCCAGCAAACAGGATTGGTCTTGCAGGCGGAGGATCGGGCAGAAAGAAACTCGTCCCCGCAGCTAGGACGAGCCACCGGCATTTTAAGGACTGTCCACGATGCCTTCCTTGGTCTTCTGGCGGGTGGTGGGCAAATCCAAGGCATGACATAGGGCAGGGTGAGGGAAACACCATGCTCACAAAACAGAGGAAGGTGCATTACCATCTCAAGGCCTTCACAAAGACCCATTCTTAGGGTCTTCTTTTCCTCCTTTGGTAGCTTTTGACACTTTTGACATGGGGCACATCCAGGTTAAAAGCAGAAGAAATTCCCCAGTGCTTCCTGACCAGGTTCGCCTTGACAAGTGTGGCTACTCCATCCTTGCGTAGCCCGGATGGATCCACATGGCCTCCTCGCACCTTCCTCCTACGTGATGTGAAGCTGAACCTCAGTACTGGAAGGAGGAACATCCTCCTTAAGGATTTTGCAGAGAAAGAGGTAATTCTTTACCCCAACGATGCATTTTAATGATGCATCAATGCCAAAACCCTACACCAGGGTGCTCCCAGGGCTGCAGCCTTCACCGTCCCTTGCAGCCGAGGGAAGCGGCCAGCACCCGCGGAACATCCAGGATGGGCATCTCTGGAGCGTGGCCGTGGACGTCCTCATGTCCCCGCAGCAGGCGGCCCTGCTTCGGCTCAAGGGGTTTAAGCTGAACTAGTGCAAGTCCCTCCTGCAGACCCCCAAGGCGTAAGGCTCCCTGAGCTCTTAATGGGCTTACGGAGCTGCTGGGACGAGAGCGGCTCCCCCAGCACAGGGGCTGGGGGCACTTAAAGGCGTCGCCGGCCAGCAGCCCCCCGCGGCACCACCGGCACCGGCCGTCCCTGGCACCCCGGGGGCCGCCCACCAGCCCCATCCCGGACGGGCTATCGCTGACGGCACCAAGCGCTCAGCCCGCTCCTGCCCTGTCCCAAATCCCACGCACCCTCCTCCAGGCAGGTGTTCCCTGCTTGGCCTTGAGGACAAAGGCGGCTGCGTGTCCTCCCCCCCGAGCTGCTCTGGCACTACAGCAGCTCTAATCCCCCCCAGCCTGTGCCTGGCATCCCCAGGGGAGAGCAGAGACAACAGGCGCCAGGGAAGAGAGGAATGTCCCCAGTAAAGACTGGGGTGCAGCAAGCCGGTGGCAGAGGGCAGCCCAGCACGCCTGCTCCGGCACCCACACCCCCGTGCCGGTACCTGCACCAGCACCCTGCACCAGCACCCCATGCCTGCACCCCGTGCCCGCACCTCCACTCCACGCCCCACGCCGGCACCCCACAGCTCACCCCACACCTATGCCCCATACCTCACCCCATGCCTTGCAGCTCACATTTCACCCCACATCTCACCCCAGTGCGTTACCCAGGGCCGTGCTGAGCCCACGCGGCGGGACCAGGGGGTGGCTGGCATCGGGGCAGGACCGGCTACAGGTTCCCCTCTCTCCGGGGGGCTCAGACCCCCTCAAATTCAGGCTGGGGTGTGACCCGAGTATGTGCCACCCAGCACCCTGCCCAGTGATGATGGAGGGGCCAGCACACCATCCCACGCCATCCCCAGGAAATCCTGTTTTTGCAGGTTTGGATCAAGCACAGGGGACCAGGAATGATGGCTGGCAGGAGCAGGGCTGTCCAGGGAAAATCCTGCTGGAAAGCAGCAGAACCCCATCCCCAACAAGCCCGACCTGCGCTGCCGAGGCAGCCCCTCGCCAGCCTGCCGCGCTCCAGAAGCGGCAGTTCTGCCTTCCTGCTTCAACATATTTTGGGGGCTTGGACTCCAGCATCTAGGTTTGTGCCTTCGGGTATCTTCAGAGGGGAAATATATAAAAAAAAAAAAAAAAAAAAAAAAAAAAAAACACAAAACAAAAAACCTGGGCACATAACTGAGCTCCCATGATTTCCATATCAGCTACTGTACACGCACATGGCATGGAAAAATCCTTAGGAAATTTCTGCTAAAAAAATAAAAAAAAATAAAGGAAAACCCACAGGAGGCTGAGCTCACCGGACACAGCATGCCAGGAGGGGCTGACAGAGCTGTTACGGTCTATTGGGCCAATAATCCACAAACTAAGACGGATTTATTGTACATGGCAGATCGTAACAGCTCCAAAGAAACCATCACTGTCTCCCGGTGCTTAAAATTCACTTTCTTGGGGGAAAAAAAAGGGCCAAAATATGGCTTTACGAGATAAGATGCGTGGTTGTACCATTCTGTGACAGACAGAAGCCTGTGCAAACACATATATGGGTTTTTTTCTTGATATATAAATAAATAAAATATCTCCTCTTCCAAGGCGAGCGCGACTGCATTACCCGGCTTGGAGCGCTGTTGTTACCACCAGATTACCCAGCTTGGTTTCACCTCCGTTAGCAAGATGGATTTGCAGGGATGTTGTTTCCGCCCCAATATTACCACCCAAACACAGAGGGAGATAAAAATTAAATTAACTGAAGCCAACTTGAGTCCCTGCACCCATCTGGCTTGCTGGGATGGGTGGGTTTGGGTGCCCTCTCCTTGGAAGGTGCAAGCCTCCAAGAAGCAAGATGCAGGAGCAGAGAGCACGCTCTTCCTACCGGCACGACACCGTGATGGCAAAGCAAGCCCGGGACGGGGGCGATATTTAAAAAAAATAAAAATAATAATAATACTTAAGGGCAGAGCCGGTGCTTTCTTTTGAAGCTTTGTTTCTGGGTGGACAGGAGCCCCAGCCAAGCGCGGAGGAGCAGGACCAGGAGCGGGACCAGCCCGACCCCGGCGGTAATTGCGGCGTCTGTTCGAATCGCTGCGACGCTGGAAATCACGCTGGGCCTGGCTGAGAGCTTACCGGCCGGCTGATCATATCAGACGGGGATCAAAGAGGCTCAGCTAACGGGTTTAGTGCGCAGCTCGTCCCAGCCGGCGCTGCCGCCGAGGGGGGAGGCCAGGCTCCCGCTCACCCCGGGGGGGGGCCGCGCACCCGGGATGCTCGTGGGAAGGCCGGAGGGTGCACATGGCAGCCAGCCTCCTTCGGCGGGGGGGTGCCCGGGGGGACGCCCGGGGGGACGCCCGGTGAGGCAGCCAGTCCCGAAGACCCCGGGATCGCGCCCGGATGATGGGTCGGGCAACGCCATGTGCTCACCCTGCCAGCACCCACCGTACAGCCCCCCAGCTGCATCCCAAAACCATGCCGGGGGGTGCGAGCAGTGGGATGCCGGAGCAGGCGACCAGGTGAGCAGCTTTCAGCTGCCCTCGGAGACTCAGAGTGATGCCCATGGGCACGGATGGGTGCAGGGAGGGAGTTTGCATGGGGTGCCCCGGCTCCAGCCCCCTCCCCGGCAAGCAGCACAGCCGGCCACGGGAAGCGATATGCCGGGCGGCTCCAGGGAGGGAGTCGAGCCGAGTAATTAGAGCAGGAGGCTGTGAGTCAGCAAACGATGCGTAACCTCACCGAGGTTGACAATGAGGCAAAAGATGGCAGTTTCGACCGAGAGCGCCCGCTGAAAGGGCACATTTAGATATGCAAGAAGCAGCAACTCCCAACAATTGCAGGGCTGGCGACCCGCTCTGCAAACCACGCTGCTCCACAGTGACCGTCTGGCTGCCAAATATTTGACGCCTTTCTCCAAAATCATTGCAAATAGAGATGCGGTCGGTCGCAGCCCAGACCCTACGGGAGCAAGGTAGCAGGAACCGCTTCCAAAAAACGAGTGTTCAGGGGGGAAGATGCCAAGCAGCCTCTCCTCCAGCACCCCAGGCTGCCCGGGGAGTGGGATACGGCCAGGCTCGGCAGCTGACCTTGCTCCAGATGCCCTGGAGAGAAGAGCAGCCGGCAGCAGCGATCCTCCCGGCACGCCCGCCGCGCTCCGGGATGGATATTAAGGGCGAGGTTTGGCTTGGAAGCAAACCCCAGCTCCAGCTACAGGCTTGTCCCCCCCGTTTTGGGGGGGTCCGTCAGGGCTGCAGGCAGGTAGGGCCCTGCCACAGCAGCAGCTCTTGGCGAGGAGAGTTTAATTAACCCCAGAAAGCAATCGTTAAACGGCCAGCCCGGGTAATCGATGCGGAAGGGGCAGCTTGCTGCCGAGGGACCATCTGCTCTGGGGAGGGATGGCGGCTCATCATCCCCCCCCCGCTGCCCTTCGCCCCGTGCCTGCCGGGAAGCCGCCGCAGGGCAGCTGGTTTGGGGGCCCAATCCTGAGCTTAACACCAGCCAAGCTGCCCCCAGGCAGGATGGGAGCTGCCCAGCGTGGGTCCCTCCGCCTCTCGCCTTGACCCTCGCTTCCCGTAAAGCCCCAGGTCCCCAAACCACGTGATTTCCTACACGTCGCAGCCCCCCTCCGCCCGACCCCGGCACAAAGCCCGTCCAGGGGCCCCCGCCGGAGGGTCCCTCCAGAGCAAGACAGCTCCAGCAGCCGGGATGCGGCTGAAGGAGAGCTGGGCAGGGATGTGGCCAAGCATCCTCCTCGCCCTGCAGCTATTTTCACCCATGAGATGAGTTTGGGGCAGTCTCAGCCTTGAGGGCACAGGGGGGTTGTGTCTTTTGGAGCACCTGGCCCCCCAGGCACACCTACGGCCAGACTCACAAGGGAATACTCAGAGGGATGCTCTCAGGATCCCGGCATGGCGCAGGGTACCAGCCGTCCTGCCGTGGGGCACCGCATCCCCTCCCGTCCCTGCCTGCCCTGCCTGTCTGGGCAGGGATGCCCCAGAGCAGCCCAGTGGGAGATCAGCCGGACAACCAAACCCCCGCGGGCTGGAGGCAGCAGGGAGACCCTGGAAGAGCTGCACTGCTGGAGGGAAACTGAGGCAGGGATGGGCTGGGATGTGCTCACACTAAGGGACACAGATTCGGTTTTTCATGCTACTCCCCATCCCATGGCCACCCCAGTACGAGCATGCACAGAGCAGAACAGGGAGAAAAGAGGTTTTGCTGCATCCAACAAAAAAGCTGGCTGCATTGCACAGTGCCTGCCTGTGCTCCGGCAACAGCCTCTGCTCCCCCAGCACCCACCTGCGTCTTCAAACTCCACGGGCAGCCCTGAGCTCTTCTCTAACCCCGTACTTCCAAGCTTCTCCTTATTTGCTTTTATTTCCACCTGTTAAATAAACGATGCCGGGTCCTCAGGGGCAGCGGGGCTGGGTGGGGCATGCCCGCTCCCAAGGGACCCAGGAGCTGCTCCCCACTCCAGGGCACCAACTCCAGCTCTGGGATGGGGTCCTTCGGCAAGTTTGGGACAGGCGCAGGGAGACCCCTGGCCCTTCACCCCATGGTCACCCCCCAGGAGAGCTTTGGGGGGCAGCTGGGGATGCAGCTGGCAGCAGCGTCCCAGGGCAAAGCCAGCCGGGGTGGAGGAAGAGCAGGGTTCTGACCTCCAGGACGGGACTCAGCAAGACTGGTGTCCCCAGTAGCCTCATTCCTCCCTCTCCTACAAGGGGACCTTCTACGGTCATCACATCCCACCCAGCTCCCAGTGCCATCCCATCCTGGGAAGCCCGCAAGGACACGCGTGGCTCTGTTGGGGGACACAGAGAGAGCCCAGCTGCACAGCGGGGAGTGCTGGGGATGCAGATGCTGGGCATGGAGCCGCAGGCATCCTCCTCCTGGTCTGGATCTGTCCCCCACCCCTGGGGAGGAGAGGGGGCATCCCGGAGCAGGAGGAGGGCTGCATCCCACAGAAAGAAAGGAGACGCCGCGAAGAGCTCGACGGCACTACCAGAGCAGATGCTGTGGCAGGACTGGCACAAGGGACAAGCGCTGGGACACGGCACAGCCCTGGCACCAGGAGGAAGCCCTGCCCTTGTCCCCTGACCTCCCTGGGGTGGATGAGAAGATGCAACTGCTGCCATCCCAGGTGCAGGCAGGGTGACAAACGGGTCCCCAGGATGCCCAGGACCGGCAGGATCCAAGGCGACCTGCGAGGCACAAAAAGTAGGCTTGCGCCCTTCCTTGCCCAGGGCCTGAGAGACACCTCAGGCTCCTCTTCATCACCTCCTCGTGCTGTCCCAGACCTGCAGACCCCCAGGGCAGGGACCATGTGGTTCTCCCCTCTCTGATGGCAGCAGCTCAGCTGGAGGGGGATGGTGCTCCCTGCACCCAGGCACAGACACCCCACACACACCAGCACCACGGCACGGGCATGGGTACCAGCTCGAGGGCCACCTCTGGTCCAGGAGAAGGTTCTGGTGGATTCGGTTCCTGGCTGGCGATGGCTGCTGGAACTGCTGGGAGAGCAAGCTCGGGCTCTGGCATGGAGTTGGTTGGGCGACAGCTTGCCAACACACCCCACCGCACCGGAGCTTCCAGAAGAATACTCAGAGGGATACTGTTGGTACCCCAATGATGGCCAGGGTACCAGCTGCCCTGCCATAGGGTGTGGGGATGAGGCATTCCTTCGCACGCCTGCCCGCCCTGCCTGTCTGGGCAGGGATGCTCTATGGCAGCCCACTGGGAGAGCAGCCAGACTGCCGTGGGCAGGAGGCAGCAGGGGAGACACCTGGAAGAGCTCAGCTGGAGGAGGGAAACTGAGGCAGGGAAGGGCTGGGATGTGCCCACACACTTGGTGCCAGCAAAGGGACTCAGGAGCCAGCTTTTCCTGCTACTCCCCATCCCATGGCCACTCCAGTATGAATGCACACAGAGGAGGACAGGGAACAAAGAGGGAGCAGAAAGAACCTCCCCCCCAGCCCCAGCACCACCAGCCCCCTGACATGCAGCATGGGGTGGGAGGCAGGAGAACATCCTCAGCGGGATGCCCCCCCAGGACTCTCAGGAAGGATCCAGCCCCCAGCTGCCTGTTGGTCTTCACCACTGCTGGATCCAACCCCACAGGCTATGAAACACCCGAGCGAGCAGTGGCTGGACCTGCCCAACCACCCTAGCACAGTATCTGCCTATACAGCTGCCAGGCCAGTGCTTAGCCCCTCAAGCCGACGCTTGACCCCCGAGCTGGTGCTCAGCCCCTCAAACCAGGGCTCAACCCCAGAACCAGTGCTTAGCCCCCTGAAACCACTGCTGAACCCCCGAGCCAATGCTCAGCCCCCTGGACTGGTGCTTGACCCCCAAGATGGTGCTCAGCCCCCCAGAACAGTGCTTGACTCCCCCAAGCTGGTGCTCAGCCCCCTGAACCAGTGCTCAATGACTGAGCTGCTGCTCAGCTCCCCGAAATGGTGCTCGATCCCCAAGCCAGCGCTCAGACTCCAAAGTGGTGCTCAGGCCGCCAAAACAGTGCTTGACCCCTGAGCAAGTGCTCAGTCTCCCGCAACAGTGCTCAATCCCCATGCTGGTGCTCAGCCCCCCAAAACGGTGCATGACCCTCGAGCCAGTGCTCAGCCCCTTGAAATGGTGCTCAGCCACCCAAACCAGCACTTAACCCCCCAAACCAGTACTTGACTCCCCAGCCAGTGCTTAGCCCTCCAGAATGATGCTTGACCACCAAGCCAGTTCTCAGCACCCCAAAACGGTGCTCAACCCCCAAGCTCGTCCTTAGCCCCTTAAAACGATGGTTGACCCCCAAGCCGGTGCTCAGCCCACCAAAACAGTGCTCAACCTGCCATGCTGGCAGTCAGCTCCCTGAAATGATGCTTGACCCCCCAAGCTGATGCTCAGCCCCTCAAAACAGTGTTTGACCACTAAGCCAGTGCTCAGCCCCCCCAAAAAGGCTCAGCCCCAACAGAGGGGTCAACCCCACTGGGAGGTGCCCAAAGCAGAGCCGGCTCTGCTTTACCCCCCCGGAGCACCCATGGACCCAGGGAAGAGGTCCGGGCTCCCAGGCGAGGAATTCCCCCCAGGCCAGCCCAGCCCTGGGTGGACAGGGAAGAGAAGGGACTAGGACACGGCTGCCCTGGGGTCACTGCTGCCCATCCTCCCCAGAGAAGGCCACTCCAGTTTCCTCCCAGTACGCAGACTGGTCATGCGGTCCTTCAGAAAGGCCAGACTACCCAGATTCCTTTGCCCCCGGTCTCAGCATCTCCCCTGCTTCATCGCCAAAGGGACGCAGGAGCACCACCTCTCTTGGCTGCTGGAGGGGACATGTCCCCAGCACAGCGGGGACCCCCCCATCCTGGAGGGGACCCTCTCGTCCCCCCTTCCTGGTGCTTCCCAGGGCAGCGTTGCGAGGCTGAGATTGCTGGGGCTCTGCCAGGCCCCAGAGCCACCAAGGCGGGGGGCCAAGCCAAGGGCGAGGAGCTCTATTGCCCGAATATATGGTACCAGGTCCCCAGTTATCCTCGGAGGAGGCCGCGTAGCAGGATGGTTTCGGGATGCGGTCCGGGGAGCTTGGGTGGGACGAGAGCATGCCCACTTCTAACGGGGACAGCTGCGGGCAGGGCAGGGACTTATTCCCCACTGCCAGGGGTGTTTCCCAGCCCCATCTGCCGAGCTATCGGCCTTTGGGATGAGCTGCTGAAGCCGGCACCCCGCAGTCCAGTGCCAGTTCTTTCCAGGATTAGGCTGGCACCGGTTATCAATATGTGTCCCCCCCCAAAAATCCCCTCCCCATCACCTGCTGCCAGTTGTGGCTGCCTGCAGCCAGCACCAGCCACAGGCAGCCTGGCTCCCAGGGACCCCTGGGGACCTGCCGCTGGCCCCCCAGGTCCCCCATTCCCATCCCCCAGCTCTGGCATCTCCAGACCCACAGACGCAGCCCCCATCATTGCCCCGTCCCCCCATCCCTCCCTGCCACCCCCCCCACCCCTAAACAAACTGCTGGCCGCAGCATGAATTCATTCCGGTTTAATCTTCACGGTGCATCAGCATGGGGGAAAAAAACCACCACCTTTTTTCCTTTTTTTTTGGGTCTTAATCTTTACCTGGGGTCATATTTACTAATCCTCTTGCTAATCCCCCAACGCCTTCACAAAGAAAAAAGCCCCATCCTCCGCCGGCCTGAGATGCAGCGACCACTGGCTGCTCCCGGCAGGACCGGGGCTGGGGAGCACCCAGAGCCCGGCGAGCGTTCGCCGAGGCCCCCGGGCACCGCAGGTTTAGCGCTCAAGGTGACACCATTTTTTCCCAACATGTGTTTTTAAAGGCTTTTTCATTTAAGGAGCCCAAATGTGAGGATGGGGAGAAGGGAGGCAACGTGGCGGCAGGGAGATGCGGGCGCTCCGGGCGATGGAGGCAAAGCCTGCAGGTTTCTGCTCGACTGATGGGCTCAAATGTTTAGGAAGTATTTAGGGAAAGGAGAAACTGCCTCTTTGAAAGGATTCGGTGGAAAACCATCCGCCACTGGTTTGCATTGCCCCCCACAGCCAAGGTGCACAGGGACCCCCGGGAGCATCCCCCACCACTGGCCCCCAGCCTGCAGACACGTGGGGCCCCGAACCACAGCGGTGCTGGGGGTGTGGGCATGCCGTTCCCTGCCTCAGTTTCCCCATGTGTAGAGATGACGGGTCACCCCCTCTTCGGGGGGGATTCAGATGGCACAGGCTGCTCTTGAACCACCTTCAGGTCACCATTGGTGCTGGGGGTGGGGGGGGGCATGCTTGGGAATCACGCCGGGGTTCTGCTGATGGGGGGTACAGAGGGTCTGCAGACAGGGGGACAAGGGTTCCTGTGGATGGGGGGGACACAGGGCTCTGCAGAAGGGGGGACAGGGGCCTTTGCACGTGGGAGGCTCTGCAGACAGGGGGGGACAGGGCCCCTGTAGAGGGGGGGACAGGAGTCTCTGCAGACCAAGGGGACAGGGGTCCCTCCAGAAGGGGGGACAGGGTTCCCTATAGATGAGGGAGCAGGAGGCTCTGTAGAAGGGGGACAGGGGGCTTTGCAGACGAGGAGGGGACAAGGGGGACAGGGTTCCCTGCAGAAAGAGGGGACAGGGCTCCTTGAAGACGGTGGGACAGAGGTCCCTGCAGAAGGGTGGGACGGGGGTCCTTGCAGACAGGAGGGGACAGAGGGGACAGGGATCTCTGCAGGTGGTGGGACAGGGGTCCCTGCAGACAGGGGGGACAAGGGTCCCTACAGATCTGCCCTTCTCAGGCCAACCTCCTGCTGGGCCACCACTGTACTGGGGCTGCCCCCCACCTCTGCTGCAGCGGGGGGCTGCACAGAGCCCCCCCCCCAGCATGGCAGGGGCTGCCTGCAGCCCTGCCTCAGCCCCCAGCCCCCCGCGGGCCCTCGTGCCCCGCCAGCAGCCGGCAAGCTAACCGGTTATGGCAGTGCGGCCCTCTCGGTCGCGAGACAGCGCACGCTCGACCGCGGCCGGCACCTTGCCACGCCAGGCTGGAATTTGCAAGCTGTCCTGATGCATTAAAGCGCAAACGCCTGGCGTCCGGCTCCCAGCCCTGCCGGGGCCGTGCCGGGCCACGGCATCCCCTCCCCAGGGACGCCAACGCTGGGCCAGCTGTCCCCAAGGGTGGCCAGAGCCGCCCTCTTCATCTTCATCTTCTACATTTATTTTTTTTCTCCCCCCAACGCCAGCTTTAAATAGCTCCTTCAGCGGAGCAGGGAGACGCTGCCAGGCTCCCACTGCCACCACAGCAAGGCAGGGGACAAGGGGGACATCAAAAGCAGAGGGTCCCCACCAGTGCTGGCACTGCGGGCAGGTGGCCCCAGCCAGGCAGAAGCATGGCAGCGTGGGGCCCCTTCCAGCAGGCAGCCCAGTGTGCCGATTCAGTGATGTGCACCGGGGCACAGAGGCGATGGAGAGGCACAGGTGGGCGCGGATGGACAGACAGACAGGATGCTCCGCTCGCCATCCCGGGGGGGGTGGGTCAGGCAGAGGCACAGGACCCCGCGGTGGGTGTCACGGCATCCTCACAGGCACAGTACTGCGAGGACCACCCTGGAGAGCCAGTTGCAGATGGGCTGCAGTCCCCTTGGGGAGCACCCATTCCCTGGGGATCGCAAGGTCCTCCCTCCCCTGTGCCCAGAGCCGCACCATGCCCCCCCCAGCTCTGCTCCCCACGCTGGGAGCTTCCCACCAGGGCCAGCACCCACCATCCCACATCCCCCACCCCAGTGCCCCGCAGACAGCCCCCTGCTCCCAGGGGACTCCCTGGGACCTCCCAAAGGCCACCTGCCGCGCGTGCCCTGGGCTGCTCCTCCAGGTCTTTCCAGTGGGCTGGGCACACTGCAGGAGGCTTAGGCACCCACCAAGGCTGCAGGCAGAGGGGACGTCCCACTCCCCAGCATCAGCACGCACTCGCCCCTCGCCCAAGCCCACAATGATGCTCCCAAATCACCGCGGGCCCTGACGCCTGCCCACAACCGCCAGCGCAGCCAAGAGCCGACCTGCAGAGGGACATACCCATCCCGTGGCCAGGCAGGATGGGCTCAACCGGCCACGCCGATCCCAGCCGGCACAGGGCAAACGGCAGCAGGATGCCCGTGGGAGGAGGGAACGGCAACAGCCGGCTGGAATAGGAGTGTGAAGAAACGCCTCTTGCGTGCTCTGTCCGGAGCCAGCTAACGAGGCCATATTTGAAATGCTTCGCATACCTCCGGTCATCAGATTAGCAAGATGCAGAAGGTAAAGCAGAGGGCAAGAGGAGCGCTCCCCGAGCCAGTGATCCTCGGCCGCTTGCTCCCACGGGCTGCGGGAACTGGGGGAAAAGTCCCTGGCTGGCAGAGGGCCACAGGGACTGAGAGCGGCCACAGGGACCCCGGGAGCAGCGGGTGCCTGGGATCTACCTCCCTGCTGTGATCCCAGCCAGACACGGCATGGATGCAGGAGGGGAAGGTGGGGAAGGATAACCCAGCCCAGCACTCGCAGCCCCGGGCTCAGCCGCCTGGGCTGTCCACAAGCCCGCTGCCATGTTCCGGCCACTGGCCACTCCCACCCCTCACCTCCCCATGGCCCAGTTGAGACCTGGATCTGCCGAAAGACCTTTCAACATGTAAAGGGGCTTATAGGAAGTCAGAGAGAGACTTTTTACCAGGACCTGTCATGACAGGACAAGAGGCAAGGGTTTTAACTGAAAGAGGGCAGGGTTAGGTTGGACATAAGGAACAAATGCTTTACGATGAGGGTGGTGTGACACTGGAACAGGTTGCCCAGAGAAGTTGTGGATGCCCCATCCCTGAAAGTGTTTAAGGTCAGGTTGGATGCAGCTTTGAGCAACCTGATCTAGTGAAAGATGCCCCTAGATCTTCCGGGGGACGTTGGACTAGATGATCTTTGAAGGTCCCTTCCAACGCAAACCATTCTATGAGTCTGTAAAAGGAGGCAAGACCCCACACAGCCTCCAAGTAACCTCAGCGGGCACAGCTCGTTTGGCCTCCCTTGACCTGGACCCAAACCCAAAGACAGACTCCTCCAAAGCGGAGGGCAGAGCACTGGTCTGCACCTCCCACGGGTGTAGACCTCCCTCCACCAGGCTTTGCACCAGCATCAAAGGGTCTTGAGCCACCCCCAAGACATGAATGCTCCTTGGGCACAAATGGTCCTCCCTGGCCATGCTCCAGCTGCGGGAGAGGCTGGAGAGCAGGAACCTGCCTCTGAGCAGCAAGAAGGCACAGAGAAGAGCCTATGGGGCATGGAGGCAGCAGAGCTGAGAGCACCTGGATCTGCAAACACTTGGGACCCTTCAGGGTCAGGATGTTCAAATAAGAACCCCTCAGCTTTCAGGATGTTCAAGTGAGAGACTCAGGACTCGGATCTGGACCCCAAACTGCTTTTCTCAGCCAGTCTCCGAGGGAGGGAGAGAGAGAGGCATAAAAGACACAAGGGCAGGTCCCAGCAAAAAGAAGTGAGAACCGATGACCCCAGGACCCCTGGGGACACCAAGAGGCCACCTGGTGTCCAAACAGACAGAGCTGCATTGCTCATTTGGGCACAGCCAAAGACTCTCATAAGGAAGACCATGGGAGATGGATATTGTCCAGATATCCCTACGAAGAGCTGGAGCACAGGCATGAACTCAAGGCAGGTTTGCAAAGGCAAAAATGAAACATCCATCAAGCCGCAGCCACAGGCGAAACCAGGGCTGCCTCCAACAGCGGGTGACCACCAGCAAACCAAGAGATGATCAGAGACAGCAGCACCAGAGGACGCCAGAGGTGAACATGCCCAATCTCATCATACCAGAGCACAAACCCAACCCTTGCTCAAGCCTGGGCCATCCCCAAGAAGCTCAGCAAGTGCTAAGCAAATGTGTGCCAGAGTCAACTGGGGTCTCATGGGTGGCAGCAGCCACCCAGAACCCACTGGACTCACCTAGAAGCACCTGGCAGCCCACAAGGCAGCCCACAGCACTGTTCCCCAGCCCTGCCGCCACCAAGAGTCTGGTGCCACAAAGGTGGCAATCAGACCCTTCGGATGAAGCCCATCTCAGAAGCAACCCAGAAATGACAGGCTACATCTCACACCATGGCGCAGGTCCCATCCATCACCCACACCATGCCACCGCTGAATTAGTGTATTGCAGCGTTGACAGGGGGCAGAGCCAGTGACATAAGCCCTTTTCCAGCTCCCACCTCTCTGAGCTGAGAGAGTGGAAATGGAAAAGCACATCCTGCTGGGAAAATCAGAAAATGGCATTTTCTTTCTTTCCCACCAGTTCCAGGGTTGAGGGCAACACATACCTTCCCACGCCTGGGCCACCACACCATAAGCAGCATTCTGTGGAGGTGACGGGTCCTCATCCTCCCAGCACAAATTATGTCCAAGTTCAGGTGATGGAAGATGCTTTGGTACAAGCAATACTGTTCGAGGATGAGGACACAAAGCCAGACCCACAAATCCCAAGGCAAGACCACAGCCTGGGAGCCAAGCCTTCACAAGGTGGACACCGCAGGGCTGTTATTCAAGTCCCTTTTCCATAACATAACGATGGATGGGTGGAAACCCGAGACACCAAGGCAGCCTCTCGAAAACCTTCTGACCTTAAAACTCCTTTTATTCACATATTAACAGGCTGCCACCCATGTGCAGCAAGGGCTGTCATCTCAGACCGTCAATACCCTCCACCTACTTGCAAACCATGGGAAAAGATGAGCCAGGATGAAACCACTCCAAAGATGCTATCGATGCACCCCCCCAGCCCCATAGCACCCCAAAAGGAGAGACTATTGGGCAGGGCAAGGCCCTGCTCCTTGGCATGTTTGCACCATCAGCACTGAGCTGTTGATGGCTCCAAAAGCTTCTTTTGACTCTGGTCTTCAGGCGCCCAAGGGCCAGTGGCCAGGGTAAAACGTGCCCCTTGGACTCTCCCAAAGGCGATGGGACCCACCGGTCACCCTCAGCCACTCACTGGGGTCACACCATCCCACTGCCTGGCTCTCCCTGGAGCTCTCCTAGGGCTCTAGCACCGCAGGCGTCCCAAGGGACACAGGGCAAGGATAGGGACACGGGCTGCTCCTCACCCTCATGCCCTGATGCTCACCCAGGGGGTTCCCCAGGATGGGGAGTCACAGCCTCCCTACCGGGACACGTCCCTCTGGTGAAGGCAAAGTCTGCTGCAGGCCTGATCCTGCACTGCTCCCCATGGCAAAGCCACTGCTGAGCAGGAGCAAACTCTTATGTTTCCTCCCCGCTGGCCTGGGCCTGGGATTTCCCAGCCGGTTCCTCCTGGGGGTGGTTCCTCCTCCAGCCACCCTTTTGCTCCAACACCTTTTCCCTTCTGCCCCTCCTACGCCACTGCCGCCCTTCACTGAATCACAGAAGGGTCTGGGCCAGAAGGGACCTCCAAAGACCATCTAGTTCCCACCCCCCTGCCATGGGCAGGGACACCTTCCACTAGACCAGGTTGCTCAAAGCCCTGTCCAACCTGGCCTTGAACACTGCCAGGGATGGGGCAGCCACAACCTCTCTGGACAACCTGTCCCAGTGCCCCACCACCCTCATCGTAAAACATTTCTTTCTTATGTCCAACCTAACCCTGCCCTCTTGCAGTTTAGAACTGTTGCCCCTTGTCCTGTCATGGCAGGCCCTGGTAAAAAGTCTCTCTCCATCTTTCTTATAAGCCCCCTTTAGGTATTGAAAGGCCATAAGAAGGTCTTCCCAGAACCTTCTCTTCTCCAGGCTGAACAACCCCAACTCTCTCAGCCTCTCTCCATAGCAGAGCTGTTCCAGCCCTCGGACCATTTCGGTGGCCTCCTCTGGCCCCGCTCTCACAGATCCATGTCTGTCTTGTGCTGGGGACCCCAGAGCTGGAGGCAGTGCCCCAGGGGAGTCTCAGGAGAGCGGAGCAGAGGGGGGACAATCCCCTCCGTTGCCCTGCTGGCCACGCTGCCTGTGATGCAGCCCAGGAGACAGTTGCCTTTCTGGGCTGTGAGTGCACATTGCCGGCTCCCATCCCATCTGTCACCCACCAGTATCCCCCAGTCCTCCGCAGGGCTGCTCCCATCCCATCCACCCCCAGGCTGTGCTTGGACTGGGGGTTGCCCCCACCCAGGTGCGGGACCTTGCATTCGGCACGGTTGAACCTCCCATCCTTCCTCCTGCCCCACCGCCTGCCTGGCAGGAAAAGAGCCGATCCCACACACCAGCTACTGCCAGCGTCTCCATCCCTTTTCCACCCACTGCAGCCCTTCCCCACGTCCCCAACAGGGTGGGGGGCCACCCTCTTCCCAGGATGGTGGTTCCCATCCTCCTCCCCAGACTGGCTGAGCTTCAAGAGCCCCATTCACTGGGGGGGACACCCAGCCAGACAAGCCCCCCCAACCTCCCTGCCCTGGGCAGTGGGGACAACTGGGTGTCCCCCCTGGGGCAGGGGGGCACTCCAAGACCCCCCACACTCCCAGGAGTCAAAGTCGAGTCAGGGGAAAAGGAGGGGAAAAGAAAAAAAACCCCAACCCTTTTGAGTGCAATATTTTAGTTGAGCAACAGAGCATGAGTAAAGGAGGGAGCTTTTCGTGGTCTGGTGAGTTTAAGCTATGAGCTGAAAGTTTAACTATTAATACACTTAATCAAGAGGTTGTTCCTACGGTCGGGGTTTGGGAAAACAAACGTGCCAGCAGGGCAAGGAGAGGCAGGGAGCAGCAGCACCCGCTCCCGCCACCCCAGGGAATGTCCGTGCTGGGGGGGGGAATGGAGGTGGAGGGTCCGGGACCAGCCGGGTCCGGATCCAGCCTTGGCTGAGCCTTGAACGGCCACAGCAGGAGGTGCCGGCGGGATGCTGGTTACAAGGGCCAAGCACCCAGGAGCCAGCCCTCCTCCCGGCCCCCCATGCAGGACATTTGGCAGAGGGGACAATTTTGGGGAGAGGATGACACCCCCAAATCCCACAGCATCCCCAGGTCCCAGGCAAGCAGCACCTGCACCGCCGACACCTGCCCATCCCCAGCCTGGAATGGCCCCGGTGACACCGGGGGGGGCTGCCGGTGGGTGAGGGACCCCCAGGGTGGGGGAACCCCAAAACGTCCCCCCTCGGTGCCCCCACGGCATCTCCCCCACCGCCCACCTTTGCCGAGGAGGAGGAAGAGGAGGAAGAGGCTGAATTCCGGGCCACGGCACCCAGAGCTCCTCTCCCCTGCCCGCCCACCTCACGCCGCGGGCAGGAGGTGCAGGCAGGCGCCTGGCAGCGTGGCGCCGGCTGCCTGCATCTCCACCACAAAATCCATGTCAAGGACGAGTTGGCCGCCTCCTGCCTTCTTCCCACCGAGGAGGGGCGGGGGCAGAGGTATGTGTGGCACCCAGCACAAACACCCCCCCAAATCCCTGCCTGCACCACCCCCCCCCCGGGCCAGCAAACAGGCCAAACGCCCTCCCTGCCCACGAGGCCACCAAATCCCCGGACGGCGCCGGACAGCCGCAGCGGGGGGCCGGGACGAACTTCTGAGCACCACCGGCGGGTCCTTTGTTACTCTGCTTTTGTTGTCACACGCCAGCGCGTCCCCGTCCCCATCGTCCCGTCATCGTGTCCCACACACACATGCACACCCCCCGACGCCGGCCCTGAGGTCAGGGCGTGACATCTGCCAGCTTGCCGGGTGGCATCGTCGGGGCGACACCAGCACCGGCATCCTGGGTTTCCCGGGCCTTCGGTGGGTATCCGCCGGGAGCCGGAGCCACCACGCGCGGTGACACTTTTCGGGTTCGAGGCTCAGCCCACGTGACGCCGCGACCGATTTGAATTCGATGCGGTGGCAAGAGCCGCCGGCATCGCCGGGAAGGCGAGAGCTGGCGTCCCTGCCGGGTTCGGATGCTGGGAACAGGGAGGTGCTGCTAGAGAAGATGGTTCTGCAAAGCTTTTCCAGATAGAAATTTTAAGAAGAGACAGACGGACGGACGGACAGAGAAGGGTTTCCATGCCTACAAGCGCTCCCGCCGAGCGGTACCTTTGGGGGGGTCACCACCTGCCCCCCCCACCTTCCCATCCAACCCCTCCTTGCCTCAACCTCGCTGCCCTCCCGGGGAGGGGGATGCAACGCAGCTCCCCGGGGACCAGCGACGGACCAGGGAGCGGTGGGGGGGTCCATCCCTCTGCAGCCCCAGGTGCGGCCCCGCCGCCGGGCGAGAGGGCCGGGGGGGGGCGGAACGGACAAAGCGGCACAAAGGGGCTGCTGACACAGCAAGGGCCCGTTTCCAGAGAAACAAAACTTCCGCCGGCTCCGGCCCCGCGCCCCAGGTAGCCGGGCTTGTGCATCCCCCCCCTTCCCCAAATCCTACCTCTAACCCCCCCATCCCTGCTGCACATCAGCTCCCCCCCCCCCATCATACCCTCCCCTTCCCTTCCCGGGGTCGTTTGCAGGCAGTGGGTGGCGGGGGGTAAAGGTTGCCAGGCCGGGGTCAGGGGCGACGGCACGGCGCACACATGTGATCCGTTATCGCAGGATGTGTGCGCAGCTTTGTTTATGCGTGGGACGTGGAGCGGGGCGGGCGGCGGCGCTTTGCCCCCCCCCCATCCCTATCCCACCCACCCCCCCTCCTTCTCTCCCCAGTCAATCATCCCAGCAAAGAATAAACCGACCCAAAGCAAACACGGGCCCGCAAATAGGACGTTGCCGGTTGCGGGATGCGGTGAAAAAAAAAAATAGTAATAATAAAAATAAAATAAGAGGGGAAAAATACCCAACACCACGGGGCCCATGGGGCTGCAATTCAGCAGAGTTTGGTGCCATAATCCCAGGGTTCAGGCACAACTCACAAAACCCCACGATGGCTTTGGGGCTGGCAGCACCAACGCCGGGCGCGTACAGGGGATATTACACGGTGGCCGCTGGCTCTTTGGGCGTCGGGGTGCATTGGGTGCCCTCCCCGCCAGAGGTAGGGTGGACCGGGAGGTTTGGGAATCCCATCTGACGGCGAAGCGGGGGCGGGGGGGGGGAGAATTACTTGGAGGGGAGAGGGGGAAGGATAATAAAGTTGGGTTAGTTGTTGCACATGGCTAGGCGATGGCGAGCGGCGCCGCTCCCACGGCCACCCCGCTGCCGGTCACCGGTGGAGCCAAACTGCCGCCGAAGCCCGGCGCACCCGCGGGGGAGGCGACAGCAACCCAGGCGGGGAACCCCGGCGCGGAGGGGCCGCTGCAAAGCACGGGCGGCGGGGGAGCGGGGAGGCTGCCCCCCCCACACACCTCCCTACCCCCCCACCCCCCCCCGCGAGATCCGCCGCGGGTGGCAGCGGCCGGCCCCGCGCGCTGCCCGCTGCCCGGGGCGCGCCGCCTCCCCCCGGCGCCGCGGCGCTGCCGGAGCGGCCGCCCCCGCCGCCCCCCGGCCCCGCCGCCACCATTGTCACCCGGGAAACCACCGGGCGATGCCGCGGCGGCCCGGGGCGGGGGAGGCTCGCCCCCATCCCACCCCCCCCCCTCCCGGCTCCCAGCGCATCCCCCGCCGGGGTGCGGGGGACCGGGGAAAGGGGACGGGGGGGGGACGACGACGACGGGGGGGGTTCAGCCGCACCGAGAAAAACTTTGCTCGTTACCCCGCCGCACCCCCCCGGGAAGCGGCGGGGCCGCTCGGGCGCCGCGCAGGCAGCACCGGCCGGGCCCCGGCGCGGGCAGGCGGGCAGGCGGCCAGCTCCGCGCCCCGCCGCCGCCGCCGCGGGCAGCCCGGTAACGGCGCCGGGCGGAGCGGGGCGAGCCGCAATCGCCCCCCGCCAAACTTTTTCTTCTCCCCCCCCTCCCCTTTTTCCACCACCCCCCACCAACCCCTCCACCCTAACTCCGCCGCCGCCCGCCGGAGCGGCCCCGGGGGGGGGGGGGGCCGGCACCTACCGGCGGTCCGGGAGCCGCCGCCGCTGCGGGCAGCGCTGCCGGGAGCGGCGGGGGCTGCCCGGGGAGCTGGAGAGGGGGAAGAAAGGGAGCGGGGCGCGGGGGGCGGGGGGGGTTCAGCACCTGCCCGGCGCCGCGGAAGGGGCGGGGGGGGGGGCCCGGCGAGAGGGGAGCCGAGGCGGGCACGGTGCCTCGCCGCCGCCGCACACCCACCTCCACATCGCCGCTCGCTCTGGGAGTGCACAGCCCCCGAATCGCGCTGCACGGCGCTGCCGCCGCCGCCGCTGCCCGCGGCTGCCGGCAAAACCCGGACCGGACCGGACCGCCCCGCGCGCCCAGCCGCGCCGTGCCGTGCCGTGCCGCGCCGAGCCGCGCCGCGCCGCGCGCGCCCCCCGCCGCCCCACGCGCGCGCCGCCCGCCCCCCACCACCCCCCTCCCGCGGCTCGCCCGACCCCCGTGGCGGTGTATACACCGCCACCCCCCTCCCGCCCCGTGTCTCCGTCGCCCCCACGGGTGTCACCCTGCTGTGCCCCGCCATGGGCCGTCCGCCCCCACGGGGGCTACCGGGCTGTGGCCCCCCCGAGTCCCATCTGCCCCCCACCGGTGTCACCCCGCCGTGCCCCCCGTGGGCCGTCCACCCCCCACGGGTGTCGCTGTGGTGTGGTGTGTGTCCCCCCGTGTCCCAGTCACCCCCACGAGTATCATCGCAGTGTGCCTCCCCCTCCCGTCCCGTGTCCCATCCGCCCCCACGGGTGTCACCCCACTGTGCACCCTATGTCCCACCCACCCGCAGAGGATGCCGTCCCACTGTGCCCCCCCATATCCCATCCACCCCCAGGGGTGTCACTGCAGTGTGCTCGCCGTGTCCCATCCGCCCCCACGGGTGTCACCCCCTTTGTACACCCCGTGCCCCACCTGTCCCCCACGGGTTTCACCCCACTGTGCACCCCATGTCCCACCCGTCCCCGTGGGTTTCACCTTGCTGTGCCCTCTCTGCCGTGTCCCACCCGACCCCACGCGTGTCACCCCATCGTGTCCCCCCGGTCCACACCCATCCCCAATGGCGTGTCGCCCCACTGTCCCTCCCCATCCCCCCTGTGGGGCGTCAGCCTGCTGTGCCTCCCCCCGCCCCGCTCTGCCCCACAGGGTGACACCCCCGTGTGCATCCCTGTGCCCCCCCCGCCCCACTCGCCATGTGGCCAGTCCCCTGTCCAGCCCCAGGGGTGTCACCCTGCGCCCCACCATCCATGTGCTCCCGTGGGTGTCACCCCAGGATGCTCCTCCAGCCCCCACCCGCCCCATGAAGCTTCACCTTGGCAGGTGGCCCCCATCCCGTTTGGGGGTCCCCCCTGTGGGGTGACCCCAGAGTGTTCCCTATCCCTCTGCCCCTTCCGCAGGGTGCCCCATCCCTCCCCCCCCCAGGCAGTGCCCCCCAGCATGTGCCCCATCCCTCTGTCCCCCCCTGTGGGGTGTCCCCCCACATGCACCCCATCTCTCTGTGTCCCCTGTGGGGTGCCCCATCCCTCTATCCCCGCCGTGGGGTGCAGCTGCCAGCGGGGCACAGGAGCCAGGGTCACCCCCGGGTGCCCGAGGTACAGAGGGGGGAACCCCTGGGGTGCAGGACCCCCCCACTCCACCACCACACCTGGATCCACAGGGATCATCACATCGGTCCGGGGGTGGGGAACCCCAGCGAGGGAGCCCCTGAGCCCCGAGCCTGCCGCCGCCACCGGGAGGGACCTCTCCAGTCCCCAAGGTGCAACATCGGTTGAAAACCCCCTGAATAAACAGCAAATAATCGATGGTACCGATAAGTCACACGGAGGGAGGGGACAAAATCCCCCCCCCCCGAGGTTTGGCCCCAGCGGGGGGGCAGGGGGAACGCCTGGCACAGAAGTTTTCTGCTCAACTTTTTGGCAGGATTTTTTTTGGCTCCTTGGGGGGGAGATTTTGAGATTTCTTTTTTCCCCTTTGAGGGGTGGGCACCGAAAAATTGGAAGGTTAAAAAATTCATTAAACCCCCACTCCTCAGCTGAAAGCAGCTTTCCAGGGACAAACAGCCCAAAAAAAACCCCACCACCCCCAATTCCTGCAGCCTTTTTGGTTGCCAGCAAAATACCCAAAACCTCCCAAAAGCAGAAACCCTGACAAAAATGAAACTGGGTTTGTGTTGCCGTTGATTTTTTTTTTTTTCGCAGGAATGCGAAATCGCTTCCCACCCCACTCCTGCCTCGAAATGAAACAAAAAATGTAAGATGGGGCGGGGGGGGGGGGGCAAGCAGCGAGGATGCGCTGTTTGTATTTGATCCACGTCTCGTTAATTATGCGCCTTTCGCATATTTAGCGACTGGGATTTTCAAACGCGGGCGCTGTAACGATGCTCTGGCTTCCCAAAAATCTCCCTCCCGGCTGGCAGTGAGGGGGGGGAGGCACTGCCCCGTCCTCCTGGGCACCCTTTGTGCCCGGTCCCTGGCTGGCATCACCACCGGCCCTGGCTCGTCACCCTCAGCTCCTCTGCTCACCCTCTCCGGCACGCTCCTCGCCTGCCTGCCTGTGCCGTTCAGCCTCTCGCCCCCAAAAAAAGAGGCGGCGGAAGAGCCTTGTGCCAGGTGCGTGGGATGCGGGTGGCACCAGTGACGCGGGAGAGGGGACAGCATCCCACCAGCACCGCAACCCAGCCACCACAGCCCGGCCGCAGTGACGCCGGCAACGCCGCCCGGCTTACGACATCTCCTCACCTGGGCGGGCTTCACCCAGGGAGTTTCATTTACCCTTTTTTTGCTATTTTTAAGGACCCAAATGTGCCCCGACCCCCCTGATGCCACCGTGAGCTGCAGGGTACTGCCGTCCCCCTTGCGAAGGCAGGGCCTCCAGCGATTGCACCTGGAGTTTGCCACCCACCGAATGTCGTCTCCCGGCCGCAGCAGGATTTCAGTGCTCAGCATACGTGGAAAACTCATGTGAATGAAAATTGCCTTTACTGAGGGCTGAAGTCTCTCTAAGAGAGAGGGGAAACTGAGGCACGGAGCCAAGCAGGGACTCGCTCACAGTGACAGCAGCAAAGCTGGGGCTCCAGCCCAGTGCTGCCCAGCAAATCCAGCAAATCTCCAGGCTCCCCAGCGTCCCCGAGTTGGCTCCCACTGCCCGACACCCAGTGCTCCACCCTGGGGAGGACGTGGTCCCCCAGTGCCCCCAAACTGGCACATCCCCACGGCACAGGGACAAGGGCGTCCTCCTGGGGATGCAGCCTGTGAGCCTCTGTCCTGCTACTGGACCCTTATCCCTTGGCATGCTGGGGGCTGCGGGGGACAGGGGGATGGGGATGGAGAGCAAAGGGGACAGGGATGGAGGATGACAGGGATGGAGAGTGAGGGAGTTGGGGATGGAGGATGACAAGGATGAGGATGGAGGGCAAATGGGACAGGGATGGAGGATGACAGGGCAGGGGATGGAAGATGAGGGGGACGGGGATGGAGGGTGAGGGGGACAGGGTTGGAGGGTGAGGGGGACAGCGTTGGAGGATGACAGGGATGGGGATGGAAGGCAAGGGGGACAGGAATGGAGGGCGAGGGGAATAGGGGGCTGGAGCGTGGCTGGGACAGGGGTGGAAGGCAAGGGGGGCAGGATAGAGGGCAAGGTAGATGAGGGATGGAGGCCACAGGGGCCAGGGATGGAAGGCACAGGGGACAGGGACGGATAGCAAGGGGACAGGGTGGAAAGCCCACCTGCAGACAGCAGCGCTGCCTCAGGTCTCTGCCTGCCAGAACCGGTGCCAAAATCTTCCCCGACATGTTGGGCACGAGGCTCCTGCAGCGGGGTCTGTGCTGCCTCCTCCGCAGCCAGGGAGCGAACCCGGACCCCTGCCCGGCTCCAGGCAGAGGCACAGGGCTGGGAATAACTTGGGTGGGGGACACGGGATGTGGAGGTGATGCTGGGCAGCCTGACCCTGCAGCGGTGGGGGGGGTCACGCAGGTTCATGGCCCCCCCGGGTGGCAGCGGGGCACTATGGGATAGCAGCTGGAGGGCTGCCAAGGCTGCGTGAGCGGGAGACGCGTCCCAACAGCCTCCGGAGCACAAACACGCTCCAAAATACCCAACCCCAACCTGAACACACACCCCCCCAGCCCGGCCGCTGCCATCCAAGTGGGTTACAGAGCTGGCAGTTGCTTGCCACCTCCTCCGCACCGGGTGCAGGGCGTCTTCTGGTGCAGGGGACCCAAATCCGGCCAGACACTGTGCCGGGAGCCCCAGGCCTTGGTGACATCCCTGATTTCAGGGAGGGGGTTGGATTTCTTCAGCTACTGGGGTGGGGGAACCTGCTGGGACCTAGCACTGGGAAGCTGGACAACCTCCTCCAGATGCTGTGCTGGGAGACCCCCCGCCTCAGCAAACTGGGGTCAGGCTGGCACAAACCCCTTACATTTTTTTAAAAACCAGTTTGCTCCCTGGGCCCTGATGGTGTCAGAAATTGGAGCTCAAGCAGCTGGCATTTTTTTGGGTGCCAACCTCTAAGAGCATACCCACTGCACTTGGGGTCAGAGTGACCCACCATCATGCTCGGCCGGCTGCCCCGGGGGCGTAGGGCTCTGCCTGTGCCCAGCCAAGCCCAGGGGACACAACACCTCCTCGTCCCCTGGTTGGGGGGACCACGGGAGTTCCCACCTTCCCCGCTGCAAAAGCTTTGAGTCCCAAGAAGGGGGTGCCCCGAGCCTCACGTAACCCTCCACCAGTCCCTGCCGCCCATTAATTGAGGCTCTGTCTGTGTTAATTTTTAACCCCAGCTGTCTCCCACATGGCAGGCGCTGGCCGCAGCGGCTCACACTGGTCCCGCTTCCCGGGGACATGCCGCAGCCGCTCAGCGGTGCAGAGTCCGGCCACCCTTTCCTGGAAAGAGCTGGGCGGGGGGGACACACGAGCCCCCGCTGCCCACGGTGGTTGCTGGCTGGTTCGCGTCCCTCGTGGGAGCCCAGCCTGGGTCCCCGGGGCACTCAGGGAGGGGGACACGGGTGCAAGAGCAGGCATGTGGCACTGGCCTTTGCAGCTGGGGGGGCCACAGTCCAGGCTGTCCCCCAGGCTCCTCTGCAAACAGCAGCAGCCGCTGCCCGGGAATGTCCTGGCAGGAGGGACCCGGGCCTCAAAGCAAACAGACGCCGCGCCGGCGGTTGGGAGAAGGGCAGGAAGCCGTTTTCCCTCTGCCCTCTCCCACCCCAGTGTGGCGGAGCGAGGGGGGGAGCGAGGCACGGAGAGCCGTGGGGGCTGGCGAGCATCCCCCAGCCCGCAGCAACGAGGCAAGGCAAGATGCCCACCCAAATCGGCCTCTTCTGGGGGCCGAGGAGCTGCTCACATGGTGCCAAGGGACACCACGGCCATCCGGGCGCCCCGCACACGCAGCCTTTGCCGGGAAAAGGGCGAGCAGGCGCGACGGGTCTCTGCCACAGGGCCGAGGACCGTGTGGGCTGCTGGGCGAGCAGGCGTAGCTGCAGGCACGCCTACGTGCCAGGCGGCAGGAGAGCCACGAGGACACTCGAGCTGCAGCATTTCCACCTCCGGGGACCCTGGCAGGCATTGGGGTTTTTTTTTTTTTTTGAGCCGGGGATTCGCCTGGAATTCAGACGCCCACGTGGTCCAAAATAGCCTCGCTCCAACATCCGGAGCGCCCTGCAAAAGCCATCTGCCTGCGCAGGCAGGGCAGGCAGCCGCGGGGCTGGGGCACGTCGGTGCAGCTCGGATCCCTTCCTGGTGGCTCCTGCTGCCTACGTCTGTGCTGGGGGGTTACGGAAGCGGTGCCTGAGTCCTGCCAACGAGAGAGGGACAGGCAAGTGCCATGATGCACGGCCAGGCAGGGGACACTGGTCCTGGGTCACAATAACAAGGGACTTTTCCTAGTGCCTGCAGATTTTTGGCTCCCCCCAAACTGCTGCTCAGCAGCCAGGTCTGGGAAAGACACTAGCAGCATGAGAACTCCCATTCTCAGACCAGGGTGATTGCCCTTCAGGTGGGAGCTGAAATGCAGAGCAAGCCAGACTCAGGGAGGAAATGATTGCCAGTCCACTTGTGTCCTCCCATGTTTCATCTCCTGGCCAGCCCTGTGTCACCATCTCGGATCCAGCATCAGTCCCTTGGTGGGACAGGATCCTTCAGACCCGGTCCCTGGGATGAGAGGACACCTGCTTGACATGGTCCCTCCTCACAAGCCCCCACTGCCAGGACTGCGGGGCCAGATGGGGCTTTCCAAACCGCTTCTGTCTGCAGCAGCCGTCCACCCAAACAAGCAAACATAAATGGGTCAGGGCAACCGCGATTTTAAAAAAAGACGTGCAAGTTAAATGATTTCCCTGGGAAATATCAGAAATTACTTATGGCAAGAGCTAATTTGGGCATGCTTGAATCAGGAGCCGTGGAGAAACAACCATCGAAACTGTGCTGGCCTCCTCCTCACTGGCATAGCCAGGACATCACCTGCCCAGCACACCAACCTCCATGCTGCCTGCACCCCTGGTATTACCCATACACCTTCCCAGCAGGCAGCCTCAGCAGGCAGCAGGAATCTGGGTTCCTGGGGATGATGGCGAGTCTCATCTGAGCATGTTAGTGCTTTATTGAAGACCGCAGAGAAGCAATGGCCTGGAGCTTGTAGCATAAGACCTGGTTCACGGCAGCATCCCTCCAGACACGTTGGTGTACATGGGCCAGCAGCCAGCTATGTCCATGGGCACAGGAGAAGGAGATGATGTCTGGATTGCCTATGCAGGGGACCAAACCCATTTTACAGGGAACCCTTTGCACCACGGCAGGGCCCAGTTTGGAGGAGCTGGCCCACCAGGAGCCCTGGGAGCAGAGCCACTTGCCAGCGAGGACACCAACCTGGGGGGGGTGCTCTGAAGAAGTTAATCTCTCAGGAGCCCCAGAAGCATGGTAACCTCAGAGCACAGTTTAACCCTAAGGGTTATGAGGGTCTCCGTGAAAATCCCCATCATCCATCACATCCCTGCAGAGGCAGGTTGGGTCACCCTGCTGAACGCCCAGGCTGCACCTTGTTTGGAAGCAAGAAAGTCTGAGTGAGGCTGAGATGGTCTGCCAGACAAAGGATGCTCTGTCACTGCCCACAGTCACGAGGCCTCTGAGAAAAGGCATGCAGTGGGTCCCTCCGCTGTGAGATCCTGCCTGGACACATTCCTCCCCATTTCACATCCCCTCTTCCCAGCAATGCTGCTGCAGCTGAGCCTTGACCGAGACACCATTGACAGAAGGGCTGTGGACGTGAGCCGTGCACTGCCTTTCTTGCAGAAAGGACTCTCAAACGCTACCTTCTCTGCTTGGGTTGGGATCCTTTGGCCAGCTCCACCATCTTAGACCTGAGGAGCAAACACCCCCTGACTCTTACATGCTGGAGCAATGCCCAAACCCACCGCACTCCTCTCTGCTCCCATTTACTGCCCGTAAAAGACGTCAGCAGCAATGTGTGATCAATGCTATTGAAAGAAGCTGACAGATCTGACTCTATGGGTATAGGAAGCTGTCCCCCCTTGATCACCTAAACACCATCTATCATTCAGGCTGATGCCACCTCTGCACTGATCTGCAGCCTGTAATGGATTGGAAGATGTCAAAAGGACCCATTATGTCCAGATGACTCTTCCTCCAGAAAGGAAGCTTAGGGGCTTAGCAAGAACTGCATGTCTCACATCACATCCTTAACCACCTAAGAAACCTCCAAGATATCTCTCCTGGCTTCATCTTCAAGGGACCCTTCAACATAGGAGTTCAACTACAAGGACAGCACCAAATTCCTGGGCAAGCTGAGATGTGCAAGGGTGCCATCAAGGTCTTCTGGGAGACACCCTGTGTAGCCACCTGAAAAGCAGGAACCAGCGCTCACCCACTCTCCTGCTGTCAGAGAAGCTGCCTCTTCACCAGGAAGCTCTCTGTGACCTGGCTGGGAGCACTGGTCGTTACTGGGAACGGGCCAGATGGGCTCCCAGCGCTCCCAGCGCTCCCAGCCAGCTGCTCCTCCCCACCACCCCATCCCACCTTGCTGCTCTCCACTGAAGGCTTCCCTTCACTCACCCACACCCCATGCTCAGGGCGGACCTCTGCAGCCCCCCAGGAATGTCTGGTATTGAAAGCCCCAGCAGGCGGAGAAGAGCTAGGCCTGAAGCTCCAACTTGTAGCTCCATTTCTTCCGGGGCAAACACAACCCAAGAAATCACGGCAAAGAGCCAGCCTAGAGTTGGATGGGAACAGACCACCATCTCCTTACCTAGGAAGACCAACTGGACTTGTCAAGAGGAAAGAAATTCATCTACATCTCACACATATGGTCTCATCCTAATGGATATGTATGAGCATAAGGGAAGAAGAATAACCTTCTGGTTAGGCTAAGGGCTTGGCAGTTGAGATTTCGCGATGCTATTCTCAGCGCTGTCCACACCTTGCTCCAAAGCCTTGGAAAACTCTTTATCCATCCTCAGGCCTCACGTTTCCATCTGGAAATATAACATGGCCGATACCTATTTTGCGCTTGCCACAAAGGAGAGAGGAGGGACATTTGAGATGCGTCTCCCTCCTCAGGCGACTCTTGTTTCAAGTTAAAGAGAGTGGGCAAGAGAGACAGGAAGAATAAAGAGCCACGAGGCTCCACCGGGAAAGCTCCAGCACTGTTCCTGGCATCCCAAGGCTGCCTGGAAAACTTAAGCTCTGGATGGAAAGAGGGAAAACATCCTTTCCCAGCAGTCTGGGGCAGCACAACTCATCCCCTCTAACAGCCCAGAGCAAGCTGGAGCTATCAGAGATTGTTTTCCCCCACATGTCCTGGCCCCAGATGCTTCCTGGGCTCAATGTGTTCCAGGAGGGATGCGCTGACATGCACCACCTGAGCCGGCGGGAGCTCCTGGGACGACCCGCTGGGCTGCCAGCTGCGCAGGAGGCAATGGGCTGGTGGTGGAAACCCATCAGTTGTCAGCAAACATGCACCTAGAAGCCTGCTGCTGCCTGCTCAAGGAGGACAGTGCTCGCCACTGGGACCCGCAGCGGCCAGTGGCCTTGCCCAAGGTGCTCCAGGGGATGAGGTGCTCCAGGGGATGAGGTGCTCCAGGTATTTCGGGGACCCACGGCACATGGCCAGGCCATGCGGGAGATTTCAACGGCTTCCTGGAGGTGGACGAGGTGTCTTCCCACCAGTTCCCCGTTGCTGGGAGACTTGGTGTCAAGCTGTGCCCATGCTGGGCAGCATTACCCACCTCCAGCCCGGCATGGGGGTCGCAACACTGCCCTGGAGCTCCCAGCCCCACCGTTGCTGCAGACCTGCAGGTGGACCAAGGATGTCCCTCTTCATCCTGGCTCCTCCAGCCCCTTTGTCCCCTGATCTGGTGCTGGCTGGGACCCCGTTCCCCAGATGGATGCCAGCACGGGCTCCCTCCTCCACCTTCTCCTCCCACGGGGCATTTATGTAGGAGCCCCAGCACTGCAAGGAGAACAAGAGCAGCCAGAGCAGCCGTAAATCCTTCCCTGCAGCCCAGGGCTCTGCCAAACTCTCCCTTCCACCCAAATTTATGGAAAAGCAGGTCCCTGCCAGCGAAGCACAGTACAATTGCGAGGTAGAACAGGCGGTGCTCACTGGCTGCAGAAAAGGCTCCTGCAGCCTCCTCCACTGACAGCCCTTCTCTTTTTCTTCCTCAGGCTGTCACCCTTGGTGGCCTGAGGATGGACACATCCCTGCACAGCTGAAGGACCCACAGCACAGCTTGCCTCCCCCCATCCCACTCCCCTGGGAACCCCAGGCCCCCAGGAGCATCCCAAGCCACAGGTTATGGGTACTGGGTCCCGAAGCAAGGGAGACCCTCCATGGATGAGCACGGATGAGCTCAACCACCGCCTTGTGCCACCCCCTTCTGCCCTGTGCCCCCGAGGGCTGGCAGAGGGGCGATCCCAGGCATAGGTGGGGGAAGACAAAGAGTTAGGGGAGGGAGGCAAGAGCCAGAAGCTGAGCATCACCGGGGATTTCATCACAGTAGCAAAGGTCAGCCACGTGCCAGCCCTCTCCTCCGCTGTCACAGCAGAGGTAGAGCTGATGGTAGACCCGAGTATTTGCATTTCCTGATGGCTGCGTGCTGAAATTTGCAGTCTTAATGGTGCATTAATGCTGGCTCCTGCATTTCATTACTTCTGAGAGCGAGAAAAGGCACAGAGTGAAAATAAAAATTCCCCTCAACTTGGCCGGGTGAGCCTGGCCACTGAGTGCCTGCTTCTGCCAGCCACCCGCGCACACGGTTGCAAGCCGGCCTCCGGCCACGAGCCACACATCTGCAGAACTCCCATCACAAAATGTCACGTCTTTCCTTCATTTATCCTTAACCCCGGGATGCCCCTCAGTGCAGCCCGGAGCCCATGCACGCCCCCCCCCCAGCCACCGTCCCAGCTGGGCTCCCTGGGGACACCCTTGCAAACACAGAGATGCTTTGGAGAGGCGACTCCTCGGCCACCTTCCCATTTCACGTCCTGTACTGCACAGGTCAGGGAATTCAATATACTTTTTGCCCAAATCAGACTTGGCTGCTGCTTCATTGCCGCAGCCTGGACACAAATTTCTGGGCCTGAGCTTAAGCATAAAGCACTTGGAAACCTCTCTGGCCTGAAAGCACGGGGAAGAGGGGCAGCCAAGGCTTGCGCAGGAGAGCGGGAGGGAGCAAGCGCAGCACAAGCATCAGTGCTGGAGGTGGCTGAAAGGAGGGATCAGGCAGGAGGGAACCTCCTGGATGCTCGGTATGGGCCAGAGCAAAGCTCGCCTGCTAGCCATGCTCTCTGCAATGCGCTTTTTGGGGTGAGTTCTGGGGTGTCCAGCACGCCAATGGCCAGCACCCTCTGTATCCCTCAGGACTTTGCCTCCTGCATGTGTCCAAGCCTGACCAAGGGCACACCGATGAAGTCAGATAGCCGAGGGCACATGGAGGAGAGCATCCGGGCAGGATCACAGCATCTCCTGTGGCCTTCAGATCTGCAAACCTCTGTGTCTCTACCCACTTCGACCTTGACATCCACCGTCAGAAGGGTGTTGTACCTCTCCATCCTCTCCCTTGTGTGAGACTCATGAAGGTCTCAGCCATCAACACCAGGCAAGGGCAGGAGAATTAGGCTGGCTGAATGTGACTCCACAATCGCCAAAAAAACCCAACCCCACCCACAGGCCCTCCAGACCCTCCATAACCCTCCTTGAAAGCGACTGGCCAGAGCTGACCCCAACACCTCCGTCTGAGCAGCCTCACACTGTTCCCCAAGCCAGGGAGGACCATTTGTCACCCTTATGGCATCTGGGGTGCATCGATGGGGCAAGGTCCGTTCCTGTATCCACCCCCACTGCTGGGTGACTTTCCCAATGCCCAGCCTGAAATTCCCACTTGCTCTCCTGAACCTGGTTTCCATCTGCATGGCCAGCCAGCAGCCCCCTCCTGCCCAGGCAGGCCTGCCCTGCCTTTCCTGGCCATAAAAACAACGGGGCAGTGGAAATATTTCGGAAACACCTTTTACAGTTCTCTAGACAGGGCTGCAGTTAACCCCTAAAGGAGCTGGCTGCCATCAGGAAAAACAATTTGATTCCAGCCAAATTATTTCACAGGAAAAGGCTGATTTTGGTGCCATTTTTAACGCAGATGACTTCAGCATCGTTCCCTTGGACTCTGCCATCTTTTCCTGTTCTCACGTTCTGCAGCGACCCGGTGCTCTGGCATTATCTGGATCAAACGTTTTCCCTCTCTCCACATTCAGCAGTTTCAGTTCCTCGGGGTTTCTCTGTTGAACTGCCCTGTGGTGCTGCCCCGTCACGGCCCCGGTTCGGGAGCCCTGCTGAAACCCAGCCCCTGCAACCGCCCTCCAGCTATTTTCAAAGGCACCTACAGAACATTAGGTCACAGCGATTAAAATAGCAGATTCTGGTCCGAATCGGGGTGATGAGCACATTTTGTCCAGCCCTTGCCTAGGTCCCAAGCATCCGAGCTCCTCCTGGCCAGGAGCACTGGCACAGCTCAGGGCAGGTACACCAGCCACCCAACCGTGGGCTAGCTCATGATGCCTTTTGCTTTCAAGAGCAATTCCTCTCCACTTCAGACCCGCTTGAAAAGTCCAGCGCCTGGTCAGGATGAGACCCTCCGCAGTCAGCTGGGGACTTCCACTGGAGTCCAGGCACAGCGGGACGGGAGGGACGCAGCCCACAGTGGGGCAAACGGGAGGGTTTGGGGTTCAGACACCCCTGGGGAGGTCCTGGGGTCCTTTTGCTCTGCACGAACCGTACAGATGATGTCTGAGAGGGGTGCAGCCAGTAGGCTCAGCCCATCACAGCTCCTCCTGCTGCTCGGGCACCAGCAGCGCTGACCTCCAACGCGTCCCGGCCCCCTCAGCCGCTCCTGGAGACGGCAGCACCCGGACGTGACATTCCCTTCATTTTATCTTCACACATGGGCAGTTCTCAACAAGTGCTTCACTCTGCCCGCAGCAAAGGCCAAACTCGTCCACCACCTGGCACGTAAGCTGGGATGGGGGCAACGCCGGGCTGAGAACACACGTGTCCCACAAGCAGCCAGGAAAAGGGGCACCCGGTCCCCAGCACCTGGCTCGAGCCCACCAGCAAGGTCCCCAGGAAGGGACAAATGCTGCCTGGAGGTGGAAACCAGGTTTCTTCAAGCAATGCCCTGGCTGTGGGGTCAGATTTATGGGTCCCAGAACAGCTGGGTCCTCATCCCAGGAGTGGTGCTTCGGTGCTGCTTTGGCCACAGCACGCTCCTGGGCCAGTCTGGGGATGGGCACAGAGACTGTTCCAGTGAGGACCCTATCTACACGTGGCACCAGCAGGTTGTACAAGCTGTCCTGAGCTCTCCAGGCATGAATGACCTCCTGGAAGGGGACCAATGTGTGCCCTAGCAGATGCTCCACGGAGATCTGGCTGCTGGCACTCGCTCCAGTTCACAGATGATCCCAAATACCCCTCTCTGATATGGTCCTGAGGAGGACATCATCTCTGTCCCCTGCTCCCCCTCCCAGCTAGACCATCTCCTCATGCTCACGTTGGTGTCCTGGGAGCCTTTCCACTAATTGCTCCCCCTTCCTGAGGGCTCAGCATCCTCAACGGGTGCTTCAGAGGCAATCAAAAATTGCTATTTTTTGCCTCTGGGAAAATTCAGCAGCAATTCAGAAAAGAGCCTGGGATTCGGGCCATCTGCATTCGACATCAGTTACCACCATGTCACACATGGCTTGACTGAGTCCCTAAATCATCCCGTGCCTCAGTTTCCCACCTTTATAAAACTAACTTCCTTTAGTTGTCCCACTCCTTATCCTCCCTTTGCAAACCCTCTGGGGCAGAAGCTGCCTCTCTTCATGGGGACTGGCAGCATCCTTGCTGCAGAAATGAAACCTTCAGACATCCCGCTGTAATGGGGCAATCCATCTGCATTTGAGAAATGGTCCTACCCTCATCCAGAGTGAGGGCTGGGCTTCCCTCATTCAGTTGCTTGGCACTGCAATTTGCTTTCCCCTTTTAAAAATGCACAGACTGGGGGTTTCCAGCAGCTGATCTGGGAAAGGGGCTCAGCAAGGAGGCAAGGGATGGAGAGGGTACCCCCCGGGGCTCGGCTGTCCCAGGAATTAGGAGAAAAGGCACCACCACCAGCCAGGCTGGGGCTGCAGGGGTGGCAGGTGCCCAGAGGGTCTGGTGGGACTGGTGGCCTTTGGATCGTTGGGGTTATTCCCCAGCATCCTAGTCACTCGGGAATCCAGGAGAGGGTTTGCAAGGCACTGAGTCACTGAGTCAAAAAAAACCAGTATTTCCCTTGGTGGATCTGTGCTTTATAAATGGCAGGGCCAGATGATGTGAGGACAGTCTCTGCAGCCCTCATGAATGCTGCTTCCAGTTTCATTTCCTTCCCTTTCCTCTCCAGCCTCGGCTGAAAACCATCTCCTCCCACCTCCTCCATGGCCCCTTCCAGGGCCCACAGCTCATGGAGCCTGGACACACGGTTCCTCAGAGAGCCCCTGTAGCAAGGGCAGAGCAAGACGATGGGTGCTCAGGGTTCATGGGAGCTGCCTGAGGGTGCTCATACTGCTCAGCTTCCAAAGGGACACCAGACACGAAAGGACCTCCACGCCTAAGAGAGCATCTCCCATTTCTTCCCCTGCACCTGTATGAGGTGAGGGGGAGATGCCAGGGCTCTGTATGACGGGCAGCACCCCCCCATCAGGAGTCCCAGGGCAGGATGCCCAAACAAGCGGTGTGGACTTTGCACCCTGTAGCTGGGCTCACTGCTAGCTCCAGGCTCAGGAGCCCTGGCCCCGTTGGACCTCATGTTGCTTCCCCAAAATTCTATACACACACACTTTGGAAAGGGCAAAGGTCTCAACTCCAGCTGAGACACAGGGAGGTTTGGCATGTCCTGATGGGATGTGTCAGGGAAGATGGGAAATGATCTGCCCTCCCTGAAACTGGGAGCAAAGTGGGGAACCACCCCCTAAATTTGGTGAATCCCAGATCTCACCTCCCATCACTGGTGGTCTGAGACCTGGAGCCCCCACAGGGAGGGATCAGCAGGTTTCCATGGCAAGGGGCTTCCCCGCAGCAAAGCCTTCCTTTCCCAGAAGCCGATCTCCAAGGGCACCAGTGGCCTGTCCCCACCGTAGGGACATCCTGGCTGCGTGGGGGGAGGCAGAGGCAGAGTCCCCTGTCCCCCGTGGAACAGGGATGGAGGAACCGGCAGAGTTGCCATGGAGATTTTCTCCCTAGCAGATGCTCTGGGCAGGTGCAAGAAGAGGCTCTGCCCCCCTCGCTGTGCGGCACAATGCCAGCCGGATCCTGCAGAAACAGGAAGCCTCTGCAACCGCCCGCCTGCCAGCCCAACGGCCACCACCACTGCCACCACTGCCACCGGCCTCCCGGTGAGCAGGCGGGGGCAGCTGGGCCCCCCCCGCCGGCATCGGTGCAGGGAAACTGAGTCACCTGCCAAAGCTACCCCGAGGTCCCGGCTTCACCTCCCCTGGCCGCGGCCACATGTGATGATGGCACATCTGGGGTGCTCCAACCCACCCTTGGGATCCGCCAGCCCCCCTCGCTCTCTGCTTTGGCTGTCGCCCATTGCCTTCTCGCTGAGAAGACTGGTTGCACACAGCACTTACCCAATAGCCTATATGATCTATAGGGGTCTCCCCACGCTGCCGCAGTGCTGGCGTGGTCCCTCACAGGCAATCAACCTAAGCCAGCCTCTCCAGCCTGCCCCCAGCACTGGAGGGGCACTGCTGGCCTCAGGGAGCGACATGGGGCATCCCAGCAGGAGATGGGTGATGCCAGCCCAGGGTTGAGGTCCATCGGTGGGGACAGGTGCTCCACAGCTCTGAACCCATCCTGGGAGCCCCCAGATTCCCACCTTTCCTGCTGCTCCCAACACTTCTCCCTGTCCCTGTCCCTCCAGCTACTCACTGCTCCTTAAAACCATCCTCTGAAGTTCTCAGTGCAGCAGCATTAGATACTCAAAAGTCCTCCTTCCCCAGCTTTGTCACAAAGGATGCCTCGAAAAACACATCACCGGTGCTCTCATCTTAACGTACAGTTGAAGCGCAGCTCCTCCAGTGGGACTTTTATTAGGAGCTTATTTCAAATCAGGCTCTGGCCAGCCTTGTTTTTCAACTGTTTGCGTTGCCGGTTGTAAAGCGGTTGAGGCGAGCAGCGGGAGGGTTTCGAAAGCGTTACCCACACAATCAAAAGCTGCTCTATTAAGTCAGCGGCGAGCGTTTCCGTGGTAAGCTAAAGTCACCGGTTTGTGTACCTAGCGCAAAGGCTGCGTTTCAAAACATGCTTGGGTCGCTCTCCCGCTTGCGCCGAGAACCGAGGAGGAGATAATGGAGGCAGTGTTTGGACATATTTCGGCGCTATCGCGGAAATAACGCAAGCCGGCAATCCTCCTGCAGCTGCACGACAACCACGGCACCCTACCGGCGCCACGGGCACTTGGGGGGGACCGCTGGGATAAAGCCAGACGAAGCCTTTAGCTCCGCGGGTCGGTCCTCTTCCCAAAATCCCAAAGGAATTAAGGGCGGTGCAGTACTGCTGAGCCCGTCCTGGCAGCCCAGGGACGGCAGACCTGTTGCTGCTGCACCCACTTAACCGTGGGTGGTGGGTGGCACTTGCACCCTTAGGACAGGCTCTTGAGGTGGCAGCGCTGGGAAGGTGCAGGAGCACCTCACGGGTGCTAAGGGGACAGAGCTGCAGTGTTGGTGTCCCTGGGGGCACACGTGCACCTTCCCAGGGGTCTGCTGGCACAGGGAGCAAGTGTGAAGGGCAGCAGGGTAGGGACCTGGCACAGTGTCACACTGGGTGGCAGGGTGGGGTGCTGGGGTGGGACTGGAGGAGGGGAGTGCAGCGTGGGAGTAGTGGTGTAGGGTGCTGGTGTAGGGTGATGCTGCGGGACGGTGGTGCGGTGTACAGCACCAGAGCGGTGCCTAGTGCAGCAGTGCCCACTGTGATGCCCGCTGCAGTGCAGCACCCAGTGCGATGCGGTGGTTATGCCCGGTGTGGTTACACTTGGTGCAGTGCAGCCTGGTGCAGTGCCTGCCGCAGTGATGCCCAGTGTGGCACCCGGTGCCATGGTGCCCAGTGCAGTGCCCAGTGTGGCAATGCCCAGTGTGGCAATGCCCAGTCTGGTGCTCAGCACGGCACTGCCCAGTTTGGTGCTGGTGTGGTGCCGCCTGGCACTGTTCCTGGGTTCAGTGCCCGGTTTGGTGCCTGGTGCTGTGGTACCCGGTTTGGTGCTGCCGCGGTGCTGCCCAGCACAGTGCCCAGTTAGGTTTTGTGCCTGGTTAAGTGTCTGGTCCGGTGCTGCCTGGTTCAGTGGCAGCATGGTTCTGCCTGATGGGGTGCCTGGCAGGATGCTGCCCAGCCTGATGCCCTGTTCAGTGCCTGCTTCAGCAGTGCCAGGTTCGGCGCCTGGTTCGGTGCGCGGCCCAGCGCCGCCCGCTGCAGTGCCTGGTTCTCTGCCTGGTTTGATGCCCGATTTGGTGCCCGGTGCAGCGCGCGGTGCAGCAGCGCCCGGTACGGTGCTGCCCAGCCTGGTGCCCACTTCTTTGCCTGGTTCTGTACCCGCTTCAAGTGCCCACTGCAGCGGTGCCTGGTCCGATACCCGGTTCTGTCCCTGGTTCCGTGCCTGCTCCGGTGCCCGGTTGTTCGCCCAGTCTGGTACCCGGTCGGCTACCCGGTGCCATGCTCAGCCTGGTGCCCTCTCGGGTGCCCGCTGGGGTGCTCGGTGCCGTGCTCAGCCCACTGCCCTCTCGGGTGCCCGCTGGGGTGCCCGGTGCCGTGCCCAGCCGGGTGCCGGCTGGGGTGCCCGGCGGTTGGTTGGCCGCCCGCTCCTCCGCTGCCGGCCCGGCGGTGCGGCTCCGCGGCGCGGCGCGGTCCAGGCCGGTTCTTCGGGGCAGCGCGGCGCGGGCGGCGCGCCAGGCGGGGTGTGCGGTGCCACCGGCGGGGCTCCCCGGGCCGCCGCCGCCGCCGCCGCCTGACATTGGCTGGAAAGTGGAGCAGCGCGGCGGGGACGGTCGATGCGGATCGATCGCGGCGCGGGCGGCACCGCGGCGCGGCACCCCGGTTCCCCCCCAACAACACCTCCCCTCCCGGTGTCGTCGTCCCGTCGTCGTCCCCGTCCCCGTCCCTGTCCCCCCCCGGTGTCCCCGCTCGGCATCGCCCCGCAGCCCGCCGGGGGCTCCCCGGGGCGCGCCCGCCCGTATCCTTCCCCCGGCGCCCCCGCGGAAGGGACCGCCCGAAGGGCGCGGGGGGGGGGGGGGGGGGGTCAGCGGGAAGCCGCCCCGCCGCCCGGGGGGGATGCGCGGCCCCCGGGACCGGGCGGGGGAGGAACGCCAAGAGCCCAGCCCCGGGGATGTCCTGCCAGGCCCGGGAGGACCGCCTGGGCGGCGGTGGGGGGGGGGGTTGGAAGGGGAGGGGGGGGGCACACGGGCCCCCGGGACTCGGGGAGGCGGCAGCGGGTTTTGCTGGGGTGATGCTGCCCTGTCACCGTGTCCTTGTGTCCCAGCGGGACGCGGACAGATGGGATCAGCCCCGTACCCCAAACCCAGCCTGGGCCACCCCCATGTCCTCCCGGGTCCTCCCTCCGGCAGAAGGCACCGGTTGGGACATTTCGCTTGGGGGTCTCTCCCTCCCCCAATTCACAGAGCCGTTTCAGATGCGGCAGCAGGATCCGGCCCTCCCGCCGGTCTCCTTCCATAACCCTGGGCCTCGCAGCTCCTCGCAGGTGTCTCCACCGCCAGGTACAAAGAGCTCCACGACCAGCCACCAGCGCTGGGACAAGGACCGGAGCAGTTGCGCCCATGCAGACCCCCATGCTCGCCCCAACCCTGCCAGCTCTGAGCATCTGCCGTCCCCAGAGCTGGCGAGGGCTTCGCTCCGGCTGCTGCTTTCAGGCTGCTGCACAGGGGACGTTGCCCAAAGTTTCCTTCCTGGCAGCAGGGAAACCTTTTTTAATATAGGAAACCAAAGAGGCTGGCTCACAGTGCACATGCGCCACGGCCAGCGCAGCCCAGCTCACCGCTTGCAACTGCCCGGGAGGGATGGCTGTGTCTCTGCCCTTTATCTTTCCCAGCCAGTGCCGGATTTGCAAGGCCACGAACACGGCGGCGGTGTAAAACGACAGTGTCGGACATCGTAGCAGCATCTCCCTGTCTGCCTTGGGGTGGGGGGATGCCCTGAAATCGTGCGGTGCAGGATGACGGTTGTCCCCCAGCGCTGGAGCAGGGAGAGCTACTTTTTCCGAGAGTGCCTTTAATTAATGGCAGAAGGAGCTGACAGGGTGGCTCAGCAGTGCTTAGGAAGGGTTTTAGCCTGGGAGCTGGCAGTTCCCCACGGACACCTCCTCCCCTGCGCAGGCAGCCCCTGGCCACTGCCTGATCTGAAGTCACTGGGTGACGGCAGGACCAAAGTTTCACCAGGTTTTGCTCTTGTTTTACAGTGATTTTAATAATAATGCTGAAGGATCCTCTTGCAGCAGGCACCCTGGGGGAGACTGATCATCTGCTGGATGGGGTGGGGCGGGGGGCCGGGGGAGGCGGCATTTGAAATCAAGGGACTGAACACACTTGGGAAGAAAGAAAAAAATCTGCTGCATAAAATGATAAATCACATTCCTGGGTTGGGTCTCCTTCACTTTTTGCCCCCATGGCATTAGCAGGCAGGCTGGGGAGGAAGTCACACCGTATCTACAGCGCTTTGCATTAGGGGGGGCATAGGCCCATCTTCCCCTAATTTTTTTTTTTAAAAAAGGAAGAGAAAAATCCCTTTATTTGGCAACTCCTGCATGAATCAGGTTAGAATTTCACAGCTATTTAACACCTGGTTACAGCTGTTGCAGCAGAACCGATGATACTCCACGTTCCCCCGCTTCACATCACGGGATCTTGCCCCTTCCCACAGGCAGGGATGAGCCTTATTTATTTCTCCTTTATCAGGCAGGGATTTAAGGCAGGAGGGGCTTTGCAGGACTTTGGCGGGGGGGTTCCCCTGGCCCTGCCCGGCAGGGTGAAGCCCCAGCTCTCCCCCCAGCTCGCACCCAGTGCCGCCGCTAACCCCGTCCAGCTGCCATTACGGTCGGGTGGGAATCGACTCAAGTCCTTAAACCCCAAGAGTTAATCAAAGTGCTTTGAATATGTAAATGCTGAGTATTGTTTATCATTGCCTAGAGCTGATACAGCAGTTTTCCTGCTCAAAGCCCCGTTCAGATGGTAGCTCATGAAAATTCACAACAGCCTCGCAAATAGGTGATGGGTATTATTACCCCCTGTCTTCCAAATGAGCAAACGGAGGAAGAGCCATCGAGTGATGTTCCCTGTGGCAGCAGGAATCAGCGACGGAGGCCGGTGCAGTGCTCAGGAGGAGATGGTGGTCTGCCCCGCCGGGTGTAAATCAGCGCTCTCCCCTCCACCGCTTGCCTCATTTCCTCCGGCCGAACATTTGTCCCTCGCTGCCCAACCTCCAGACGGCGTTTGGTAATGCAGCCAGCGATAGCTGGGTGTGATGCTCGCTTAAATATACACACTGCAGGCTTCGGGCAGATAAATCTGCGCAGGCAAAATGCAATTTTCCATGAGGCTCTTCTGCAAGGCCTCCAGCAACAAGCGCTCTATAAATTAATAAAACAACACACTTGACCAGGAACATGTAGCATATGCAGGGATCCAGAGGCGCAAGGGCAAGCGAGAGGACCGCACAGCCCGCGGGGAGCCCGATGCCTGCGGAGGTGGATCACTGAGTTGGCAGGGGTCCCCGGGCACCTGCACCCTCGGCAGGCAGGGCAGGGCCAGGCAGCCCCAGGGCTGGCTTTCTGCCCTCGCCGGGATGGAGGGGTAAGGCATGGACTCCTCCATTACTCAGCTCCCCCCAGTAAGGGCACTGTAGAGGGGACCATGGGGCTGGAGACCTCAACTGACTTCAAACCCATCAGTATCACTGGGGTTCATCCCATGGTGCTTCCCACCAGGTTCCCGCAGGTCAAGTTGTTGACGCCAACGCCTGGAAGAGTTTTTGCCGTCAACCCGAGCTGGGTGCCTCTGCGGCTGAGAATATGCCCCAGTTTTGGGTTCCCTTTGTGCAGGGCAGCCGACCCTGGAGGTCCAGGGCAGCCTCCTGCATCATGAGCTGTGCCTGCAGCAGAGCTGCCAACCTCAGGGGAGGCTGGGGGACAGCTGGGAGCAGGACGTGTCTCAGCCAGCCAAATTTAATCCTCCTACGTTAGCAAGGCTTAAAATAGGCTCCCTGCAGCATCGATGAGGGTGGTGGAGTTGGCCTACTCCAGCCCTCCCAAGTATTTTGGGGAAGCAGGGATGGCTGTATTGCAGACAAGCACAGCTGGGAGAAACTGCACCGTGCTGCTAGGATGTCCTTTGCTGAAGCCATCCAGGGAATTAAACACACCTTGTGGCACCTTCCCCCCCTCTAACCTCCCACCAACACGGGCTCCTCCTCTCAGGGTGCCACCTCCTCCCTTGCCATTTCTCTGCAGCCCTCTCCCGCTGTCTCCTGTGGTTGGAGGATTCCCGCCCCAGCTCATTTTTCCCTGCACCTCATTGAAACGATCCCTTTTGGTCAAGCCCAGCTCATGATTCTGTCTCAGTCCACCCTCCATTGGCTGCTGCCCCCAGGAGTTGCCGTCCTGAGAAGTGGTTGCCCATGTCATGACCCCGCTCATGGCATTTCAGCGGCTCTTGGGGGTAGCTGCCCTGGGGGACCGGCTCCTCCATGGGCAGAAAGCCACACAGGTGGCCCCACTGATGGGAGGTGGCAGGCTCCTGATTCTTGTGGTGGAAGGAAAGAGAACCCCTTGAAGCAAGGCAGATGTGGTGACACACTCAAGGAGCCGAGCTGGCAACTCTGAAGACAAAGGTATTACCAAGCGGTCATCCTGTAGAGGGACTCTCCATGTCCATGTCCCAAGCATGCCGGATGTCTTCTCAGTGCTGGATGTCTTAATGCAAAATGCAAGCCCCTGGACCGCTGCAGGGCCAGCTCCAGCTGTTGACCACCATCCCATGGTGAGGAGCACCCAGGCTTCCCTGGGCTTCTGGCTTTGCTTCCAAAGCAGCCAGAGAGATGCTCCTTGGGCAGAGCTGAGATTTTTTTGGTTACCAGCAAGCAGGCTGTGCTTCCTCAGAGGTGCTCCCATCCCCTTGGGAATGGGTATCAGCACTCATGGGCCAATGGAGGAGTCTGTCATTGGCCATCACTTTCAGTCAGGGAAACAGCTGGTGCTGAACAGGAGGGGAAGAATGGACAGGTGGATGTATGTGGGTGTATAGAACAGATTGAGATCAGCAACATGCCCACCTCTGTGGGACATACACATATCATCCCAGCACGTACCCGATGATCTGGAAGAGATCTCTCGCTGCAGCCCTGCAGAGGTGGAGCTCTGCCCCCCACAAGCCAGAAGGTCCGTTGAGAGCCAGGATCAGAGCCCAGAAAGTCTGAAAATGCTGGAGTGGGAGCCTGTTCCCTTGGGCAGGTTCCAGCACCTCCCTGGGCAGGGCAGGATGGTGGCTCCAGAAGAAAGGGCTCCTGCCTGCACCTCGCCCCCCAGGACCCCACCCTGGGCTGTGGAGGGATGCAGGGGCTTAGTCTATGTGTTGGTGGCTCCTGGGGACCAAGCTTCAGTGGGGTTTGTGGGCTACTGGGAGAGTCCTGCTCCTAGCCCGTCGGCTGCATTGGCAATGCCTGTGGTCACCGGTGGAGCTCAGTCACCGGAGCTTGGACCAGCCCCGAGGGCTCTGCCTTCCTCCTGCCCAGCTCCCTGCCTGGATGCTGCCTTTCCATCCCCTCCTGGGCCAGAAGCTCCCCTCGGGCTCTGCCCTCCCTGCCTTGCCCCACTCCTGCCTTCCCACGGCGCCCAGAGCCCAGGGATTTAAAGAAGCCGTTTTCCTGTTTCTCCTTTCTCTGTGCAGACTCTGTGGGCCCACGCACCAGCTGGGCCCCCCACCATGCTACTCCCACCGCCCCTGCTGTGCTCCTGCCTGCACAGCCTGTGCGGCTGCCTGACGCCTTCCTGGCTTCACCTGGCGGGGCCGAGCCATGCTCGGGAAGGCAGCGAGCACAGGAGAGGCGGGAGAAGCCTCATCTCCCTTTTTGGTGAAGCCCCCCTGAGTTGCCCCTCTTCCCAGTGAGCCACCTGTGAACCATGCAGGACCATCACTGCTGTGGGCATCCCCCCCCCCCGGGGCATCAGGCATCCCCCCGGGGCATCCTCTCTGGGTCAGCTGAGCCCCCCTGCCCTGGGCTTTCCCTTGGCTCTTTGCAGGAGCAAAAATTCCTCAGGAAAGGGTGCAGGGGCAGATCCCCATGTTCTCCTGAGCTCTGCTGGGCTGCCCCAGCCAGCCAAGCAGCAAGCCAGGACCATCATGGGGTTGCCTCCCAGCCGGTAGACACCCCGGTGCTTGCCACTTTGCAAGGCCTTGCTTTTTCCTCCACGTCCCCGAAGGAGGCTTCTAGACTGTTAAACTCGTTACTCACACGCAACCCAATTGCACCCACTCACGTGTGCATCCATCTCTACCGGGACACCACAGTCCTGCAGCAGCAGCAGAGAAGACCTGCCTACGCTGCTCTGTCTGCTCGGTGTCTCCGGTGTCGCTGAGTGGACATGGCTGGCTCTAAAAGAAAACAAAAAACCCAATAAAAGCCCCTGATTGTGCATATATGTATGTGGAGGAAGGATTTTATTACTGAGAAGTGGCAGCACATCCATTGATCAAGCTGGCAGGGATGGCTAGCAGGCAGCCAGGCTGAGCACCACGTCAAGCAGTGGCAGATCTGCTCCTCGCCAACTGCACAACCTCGGTGCTGTCAGTTCATCTGTCCCTCCTCCGTCCCCCTGCCCCAGCCCCGAGGGGCTCGCACGGCTCCACGCATGGACCATCACCCCATTTCTCAGGGATCTGAAGGCCGTTATCAGGCGATGAGGGAGGAAAAGGAGTCTGCAGGAGCTAGAAGAAGGAGGTGAGGGAAGCCAAGGGATGCCCGAGCAACCTGGACCATGGAAAAAAGGAAAGAGCGAGGGTTTCTCCCTAGCAGCAATAAAGAAGAGGTGATCGGGGCATTAACGCATTGCTAAGGAGAACTGGTGATGGTGGATATTCACATTTGTGCTCAGAAACCCCGCTGGGACAGGACAGTTGCTATCCCAGGATGATGCCAAAACACCATCATCCCCACAGGCACCAGGAAGACTTCCTCTGGACACAGGTACCAGCAGCAGCCACTCAGGTGGCAGCTGCCGGCACACAGGGAGCGCGTGGGATGCCCAGAGGCACCTCGAAATCCGCTGCATGCTGATGGTGTGGGAAAAAATGAGCATTTTGCCAGTATTTTAAAGGAGGCCGTGGGACATCCTTGTTTGCGACTTTGATAAGTGCAAAATGGGAAGAAGAATGAGTGGGGCCCTGTTCAATCAAGAGGGGAAGGAGAGCTGTGTGGTTTATGCCAGTCCAAATACACAAACTAGGTCTTGTCCGATCCCGAGGAAATCATGTTCTGCTGGAGCCGATGCGCGGGTTGGTAGCAGGAAGACTGCTGCCAGGACGGGCTTCCGCAAGACTTCCTCTCTCATGGCCCTTCGTTAGGGAATTAGGACGTAACGAGACAAATGCAGCGGAGAGGAAACGAACGCCAGGGGAGCCGCTGCTGGAGGAGTTTCGGGGGCTCTGCCCTGGCCCCGTTTGCTCTCATTAGGGAGGTGGAAGGAAACACAGGCAGACTGTGGCAGGCGACCCACAGCTTGGGGAAAGCGTGACAGCACGGGTGCCCGGAGCAGCCCTGCACCCCTGGGAGGGTGCCCAGCCAAGGGGCCAAGCCAGCCCCAGCCAGGGAGGGACTGAGCTGCGAGGCTGGTGGTGGAAAAGGCGAGCGAGCGTGGAGCTGGGGGTGCAGCGGGAGGGGGGACAAATGGGCAGCAGCGCTTGGGCTTGCAGGGTCCACGCCAGTGCGACGGAGGGTCGACCAAAGAGGTGACGAGCTTGGCACAGGGCATCGGGCAGGTGCCACCGGCTAGACCTGCATGGGGCCATCTCCAGCACCCATCCCAGCCGTGGGCACCAGCAGGAGTGGTGGGGCTGAGCCCCAAAGAGGATGGGCTGGAGCCCATGGGGGTTGCTCAGAGCCCCTCGCCTGGCCCCAGAGCGGTCCTCCCACCCCAGCCGGCTGAAGGGGGGCTGCAGGATGTTGCTCTGTCCAACCCCCCCCCGGGGACAGCCTGGGCTTTGCCCTTCTGGGCTCCAGCCTGGATGCGGCCCCAGCTGCATGCCAGCTCCAGCTCAAGCATGCTGACAACTGGCTGGGGAAAACGCTGAAATAGCCCCAGCAGCTCTCCCTGGGGGTACCCTGGCCCCTCTGCCCCTAGTCTCCTGGGATCAGGGAGGCTGAATCCCCCCCATGACACTCCTCCAGCCCAGTCTCCAGTGCTCCAGGCCCCACTGGTCTTTCCAAGCCGAGCAAGGGGAAACACCTGCCCTCCAAACCCGGCTCCCCGTGTCCTCCCCAGGCAGGGGCAGGATGGGCAGCAGGGACGGCGCTTTCAGTCCTTCGCTATTTTTAATTGCTCTTTCCCAGAAAGGCTGGTGTAGGCTTCGAAAGCCGCTTCCAGCTGGGAGTTTGGAAAGCTGGTTCCAGTTAGGCGCCCGGCGCTCGCCGCGCTCTGAGCTGTTATTTTTAGAAGGGCTGAAGGCGACGGCCCCGCTCCCCAGGCTGCCGCTCAGCTCTGGCCACGGCTCACGGTAGCCAGCACCTCACTGGACCCTCGGCTGGGCACGTCTCGGCGGCGTGATTTTACGACCGCCTTTTTTCTGGTGCTTTTTTGGCAGGGGGAGACTTTCATCTCCCCACATCAAGCTGTGCAGCCAGGAAGACCAAAGGCGGAGGATGTGAGCAGTGGTCATCCCTAAAGGGCCGGGGCGCAGAGCAACGTCTTCTGGTTTTAATTAAAAACCATCCGCTGGCAAAGTTTGAAGGCGTGAGCGGTGCCTGGGCTAGGGCAAGGCCAGCTGGGAATGGCTCCGGGGAGCGACTGGCACCAGGGCTGCTGGCTGCCCGAAGCACTACCAGGACCTCCTGCCCCATGCCTGGGTCCTGCCCTCATCCCTCCCTCTGCTCCCTCCTGCTTCGTTCCCTCTCCCCAGGGACCCGCCAGAGCCACTGCTCTGCCGTCCCCTGATCACCCCACCCATGGCCGTGCCCCCATGGGGAGCCGTCCCCATGCCCAGCCTCGCTGAGGTGCCCCTGGGCTGCCCAGCTCAGGGGGGCAGAGGGCTGGCTGTGCCCCTCAGCTGCCCAGCCGCAGGCAGAGCTCCCACCCCGCACCCAGAGCAGGGCACCCCGGGGGTCCGCTCGCTCCCAGCCCCCTGCCATGGGCCCTATCCCCCCACCGTGACCCCCATCCCTCTGCCATGGTGCTCATCCCATCACTGTGACCCCCCACCCCAAACCTCTTCCATGAGGCTCATCCCACCACTGTGACCCCCAACCCTCTTCTGTAGAGCTCCCCCCTCTGCCACAACCCCCAGCCCTCTGCTGTGGGGCTCACCCACCCACCCCACACCCCAACCCGGAGCCACGCTTACTTCCCCCCGGCTGAGATTTTTATCCCCGCAGCCCAACCACCCCCCCCTCGAGACCGGCTCAGTGTCTCCTCGCAATAGCCTCCTCTAATCAGCTATATTATCTTTGCCCCCATTATTCACGCGCTCGCTGCTGTCGGCCCTCCCAGCCCTGCTGCCCCCCGTGCTGCCCGGGTGCGGGGGCTCATCCCACCACCCTCCGCCTCCCCCAGCAGCCACCTCCATCCTTCCTTCCCACCCTCCAGCCAGACTGTCCCCCCCTGGCCAGCACCCAGCACCCCCTGCTCGCCGGGCCACGGCCAGCTGGCTTTGCCTGCATTTCAGCTTCAGCCTCCCCCTAGGATTCCTAAATCTGATAACGGAGGGGGGGGGTGTGCTGCTTTCAAAGGAGCAGGGTTGACCTTTGCCGCTGCAATGAGAGCCGCATGGAGGAAAAAAATTGGCTGCGGCGAGAGAGGGGGAGCGAGCGAGCTGCTGTGGTTTTACAATCCCTAAATAACGCCGGGAGCTGAGCTGTAAACACATGGCAGTATTGCCTGAGCGTGTCCATTCCCCCCCTGCTTGAAACCCAGCTTGGAAAATACTACGACCTTAAGGAAAAAAAAGAAAAGAAAACAGCTTTCTCGCAAAAAAAAAAAAAAAAGAAATCTCCTGAATTATTTAGCAAACGGTTCCAATACGATGGCTAATTCTGCTGGCAGACGCCGGCTGCCGGAGCCTGGCGTTTGGAGATGACTATCGGCAAGGGCCGGCGCGGCGGGTGCTGGCGGTGGGAGCCGGGTGGTCCCAGCCCAGGGCAGCTCCCGCCAGCCGGGGGGACCCACAGGCGCCGCAGCAGTTAAGGGAAGAGCAAGGGTCCCTGCCTTATTTTCACCCTGCCTGCTCGGTTTTCACATCCCCTCTTGCTGCCGGCTGGCTGGGGCGGAGGACAGAGCCACCCCACCCAGCAGAAGGGGAGATGTTCACAACACAGCCTGTCTCCTCCGCTCATCCCCCGCGCGACACACAGACCCAGAGAGGAAAACCCCGGTGGGGAGAGCTGCCGGGCAGTACAGCCGCGCTTCTCCATCACCTGCAAAAAGTCACAGCCCGAATGCTCCCTTCCCCAGCAGCCCCCAGCCCAAGGTGGGCAGCCCGAAAGGTCACGTCTCCCCGGCCAAAGCCCCACCACCGGCTCCCCTGCAGCTTCCCAGCAGCCAGGGAGGGCTGCCACCCCTTTCCGTCTCACCTGTTTCTTCCCAATTTTTTTTTTTCAGAAGCAACTAACACTTTTCTTTGAAGAGCAACAGATGAGCGGGACCCTCCCAGTGCCTTTTATGATGTTAAATTTATTGCCTCGCTTCGCAATTGCCATTTTAATGATGAACACTCCCGTGGCTTTAATGCATCTCGAGTGCTGGCATTAAAAAAAGAAGCAGGGGGGGGACGACACGTTGTCTCCGGTCTTCTGGAGGAGAATGAACTCCAGCCCATTTCCTGGTCCTTGCATAAACTTTTGCCAAATAGATAATGTGTTTTATAATTTCGTGGCGGCGCGGTGCTCTGTTGGGTAAGGGAGGCCCTCTGCTGGCACCGGGCTGGCCAGGGAGTCCAGCCCCGAAAGCCTGCTGGGGAACCACCACAGAGACACCAAGCCTGGGGAGACACCTCCAGCAAGTGGTACCTGGAGAACCAAGCCTGGAGAGCCACCTCCAGCAAGCCGTGCCTGGAGAACCACCGCCAGCAAGCCATGACTGGACACCCGAGCCTGGAGAGCCATACCCTTGGACCCAAGCTTGGAGAGCCATGTCCAGCATGCCAGGCCCAAGGAACTGAGCCTGGAGAGCTCACAGAGGTCAGCACAGGGAACTGAGCCCAAGGAAAGGAGCCTGGGAAATCCAGTTTGGAGAACCGAGCTCAGCAAGCAGAGCCTGGGGCACTGAGCCCATGGAGTCACAGAGACCTGGACCTGGAGAGACATGCACAGCCAGACCAGCCTGGAGACCCAAGCCTGGAGGGCCGTGCCTGGGCAGACGAGCCCATCCCCAGTCCTGCTTCATCCAAAGGTGAGCCCCATCCCTGCTGCCTGTGCTGGTCCACCGACAAAGTCAGTGGCTGTTCTCAGTGCTGTGCAAAGCCAACAGGAGCATCCCAGCCCTTCCCCTGCAGCTGCCGCAGGGTTGGGGAAAGACCCCGTGTATGTGCCCTGGGGGGACAGCTGGGTGGGATCGCACGGGGACGGCTGGGATGCTGGGGGGGATCAACGGCAGCTTTGCCCTGGGGTGGGCTAGAGCTCCGACAGCTCCCACCTTGTCCTAGATGGGCCCAGTGGCCGTTCCCCCTCCACTGGGCACAGAGCCCAGGGGTGACAGCCCCTGCGCTGGGAGCCCCCATGTTCCCGCTCGCCTCTCCGGGAGGGTGTCACGTCCCTGGCTGGGGGAACACGCTCCCTGCCAGGGGACAAGAACTGGCCTGGTGCTAGCGATGGGCAGCACCAGTCAGCTGCGGCGTGGGGCCAGCCGTGCACACCCACACCGAGGGGCTTCAACTGAGGACGTGTACTTTTGTCAGCAGATGCTTCTTTATTTTTTTTTAACGGTGCCTGAATCTTGGCCTGCGTTATCAGGGAGGTATTAAATTGCTGTGGAAAGCAACACCGGCGGGGAGGAAAAGCCATCATGTGCTCTTACCTCTTCCCACAAGGTCGAGCCAGGCAGCCCCGGGGGACGACGTGTTTGCCGCGTCCTTCCTGTAACGAGGATCACATGTCAGAGCCGAACGAAGCCTTGAGAAAATTAAACCTGTGAGCTCACTGCCTTCCTGAGCGCAGGCGCCAGCCGTCCCTGTGGTCCCCGAGTCTGGCCTGCCAGCTGGGGTGACCAGGCAGCGGTGCCAGTGCCGGGAGGGATCCCTTCCTACCCGGGGGACGGCAGCAGTCCCCCCCAGTGTGCCTGCAGCTGGTGTGGGTGTGGGATGGAGGAGCTTTGAACCCCGGCGTGCATCACTGGGTGATGGTGAGGGACCTTCCCCTGGAAGAAGCTGTCAGCCCTGGCAGGACACAGCCAGCAAAGTCCCCTGAAGGCCTTCAGCCAGATCTCCTCCTGGGACCCAAGTTCTTGCCTGGGCAAAGGGACGGACAGACGGGTCCAGCTCTGGTTGGGACAGACACGTGGGCAGCCATGTCTTGTCCTTGCCAGGGCTGTTCCCCACACTTGGAAATGGCCAGGCACATGGGTTGGGTTTCTTCCAGGGCAAGGTGATTCCTTCTGCATTGTTCCTCTGTGACACAAGGGACGGACAGTGGACTGAGTCAGCAAGAGAAATGCATCACTGTCCCCAGCAGAGCCCATGGCAGGGGGTTGGGGGGTGGTGTCATTTAGACAGTGCCCAGGGACTCCAACCAGGGACCTCAAGCAGCCCACACCGCTCAGTGATCTGGGACCAGCACCGAGGAAAGGGCAGGCACCATGAGCAACGCTGGCTGGGGAAGCCAAGAGGGGCCAATGCCATGAGTGTGGGAGCTGGGGACAGCCAGGCATCAGTCAAGCCGGCAAGAGGACCCTAGGAGAGCACCAAGGAGAGGACCAAGAGAGGACCATCCGTGGGCCATGGCTGGAAAAAGCCCAGGGGCTGAGCCGGACCTGTTCCCAGGGCGCCCACCACTCTCCCAGATTTGCTTGCACTCTCCAGCTCAGGGGGAGCAGAAATGCAGCTCAGCCCCCTGCCACTTGCTCCTTCATCACCCTCTTCCTCCTTGCACCAACCCAGCTCTGCCCCTTGTCTCTGCCCCATCCCAGCCAGCCGGGAAGTGCCAGGGCTGGTGTTTCATGGCCACACTGGGCATCCCCACGGGGGACAGGGTTTCAATCCACCCATCAGCACAGCCCTGGGGCACAGCCGGCCCCCTGCGCATACAACCCCAGCTTCACCCGTGGCCAGGGACCTGACAGGCAGTGCACACACCCCCCCCAAACCCCCTCTCCCCGCCATCACGGGGACCCACGCGTGCCCAGGCTCAGCAGCCGCCTCCGAGCCCTCCCTGGGGCCGTGGGGGCCGCATCCAGCCCCAGCCCCGTGGCAGAGCGCTGCCTGCGTAGTGCCTCCAGCCCAGAAGCAGGCGGCTGAGGGGCAGCAGCAGGCAGGCAGGAGGCATGCAGGGATCCTCCGGCAGCTGCCGCCGGCTCGGCTGGCGGATGCCCTTTGGCCAGGAGCAGCCAGGCTTTTTTTCCGGCCCTGCCCCGAAAAAAAAAAAAAAAGAGCAAACCAAGCCCCATAACAAGCTGGCTGTAGCGAAGCAGCAAGGAGGCGGCAGATAAGAGGCTGGAGCCCGCGCTGAGGCCTCACGGAGATGAAAGGCGATTGCGAGTGAGCCTCCCCATCCCCTGCGGACAAAAGAACTCCTAAAATATTAACAAGGCCCTGTGCCGCCAGGTCCCCCAGCCCTCAACGCCAGCAGGAGCAGGCGGTACCCGTGCTGCCGGCCGAGGGATACCCGGGGGGATGGAGGCGCAGCGGGGAGCAGCGCAGGATGCTCATTAATTACCTTCCACGCTCAGCGCTGGCAAACCTGCCCCCCGCTTCCCTCGCCACCCCAGGGAGCTGCTGCCGCTCCGACCCCGGGCGAGGGAACTGCCGCCTTCCCACTGGCTCAGCATTTAAAGAGCACGTAGCAGGGGGCCATGCTGGGGAAGGTGGCCCCTCGCTGCCATTTCGGCACCCTTGGGTATGGCCTATGTCCTCCCGACACTCCTCAGGGTGAGCTTGGGGAAAAGCCGGGGCAGCTCACTGAAGTGTTTGCACACCAGCTCCACGGTGGCGAAAGGAGCGCAGGGGCTCGCACTCGGTTCTGCTTTTTTTGTGTCTGCGTGTGGTTCGAGCAGACCCCAGGCTGAGGACAGGGTCCCTGGGGTGGGGGAGCGGGGTGACCTATGGGAACGGCTCAGCCCTGAGTGTCACCCCCCCAGTCAGTGCTCACCCCGCACCCGGGACACCCGCTCTGCTCCTGGGGCTGTACTTGCCTCCTGCCCAGTTCCCGGTGCCAGGGACCCTGCTGCACCAGTCAGCCCCGGGACCTTGACCCACCGGCTGTGTTGGCTGCTCCAGTGGCTGAGCATGCCTCGGTCCCCACCGGTCCCCATCCTCAGAGCCCACCTGCGGGTAGCACAGCCGAGCCACGCGGCCACACACCCGCCTCCATCCCCAGGCGCTGAGCCTGCTGCCCCTCTGCCCCAGCCCTGGCTTCATATCTCCTGCTTGGGGAAGACAGATGCTCCCCGGGTACCGTGATACAGCAGCCAGACCCAGCACCCTGGGGACTCGAGGTGACCGGTGACCCAGTGGCACAACCATCCCCCCGAGCCACCACAGCCGACCCATTCCCTCCTGACTCTGTGGGCCAGCTCGGGCAAAGCAAAGGCCTTTTGTCAAAGGATGTTGGGCTTCTTCCCGGAGGGAAGGGTGATGTTTCTGCTGCTCCGAATCTGCCGCTGGGTGCTGGAAGGGAGGAGGAGCGAGATAATAACAGCTCCCGTCGCTGGGTCCGGAAGCGGGTCCACACGCAGCAGTCAGATTGGGGGATTTGCATAGCACAGATGGCAGCCCAGGAATTTCAAAGCATCCCCCGTGCTGCAGCAGCTGAACGGCTCGGCGGCCCCGTGCAGCTGCCGGAGGCGAGCTGAGCTGCCCTGGCGTCCGGGGCCAGGCAGCCAAGAGGAGGACACACGGCACGGCATGGCACAGCACGGCACGGCATCTCCCCGCTGCAGCCCAGGAGCACTGCCCATGGTCCAGGGTGGGCAGGAGTCAGCCGTGGGGGGGTAGCGATGGGGCCACAGCAGCAGAGGGGGGACGTGGGGGCTCCGGCACCTGCCAGCGAGGAGCTGCACAGAAGGGCTCCCGCAAGGACTGGAGGGCATGACATGTGAGAGACGGCGGGAGCTAAATTTACACCACCGTGAAGCAAGCTGCCTCCAAGGAGACGTGATCACAGGCTATAAATACCTGCAAGGAAACAACGGGGACAGAGGCAGTGAATTATTCACAGGCGCAAGATGGCAGGACATGGAGCAAGCCAGGCCGGGGAGGGGGGAGCTGGCGCCGCGGGGGGCACCCTGAGCTGGAGCCTGGCCGTGGGGCATCGGGGCAGCCTGGACCAGGCCACCCCACGTGCCGGGAGCCGGCAGCTCCTTGGCAGAGGTGCGAGGGTCCCGGGAGGATGCACCACCCCCGGCTGCACCCCAGCCTGGCTCTGCGGAGCCCCAAGGTGCCTCCTGCCAGCAGCGGCCATAGCAGATGGCCGGCACGGGTCCGTCCACGCCACTCCTTGGCACCGGGCTGTCGGGATGGCTGCTGGGGGGAGGTGGGTGGCGGGGCTGGGGTCGGTCCTGCCAGACAGGGGGTGCTGGGCAGGTCCAGCATCCCCCATCCCGGTCTCGGCTTTGCAAGAAAGGACGGTGACGGTGATGTTCCATGTCCCCTGCGCGAGGGGCACCCCACGGCCTCCCCTGTATCACTTGGGGTTTCCCCAGAGCTGCTGAGCAGCCACAGCAGCAGGACGAGCCCTCTGCATCTCCAGAAGAGACTTGAGGGAGGATTTGGGGCACTGGAGCATCGCAGAGCGCATCTGCTCATGCGGGGGCCGGGAAGCATGCTTTTTATAATACTAAATAATAATAATAAAACTCCTAATCGTAGCCGTTGCCCAACGAAAAGGGATTTCTGCGCCCTGCCCCGCTGCCAGCCCGACGCTGCAGGGAGGGAACGGGGCGGGGAGGGGACGGGGCACCCCGCGGCGGGGCAGCGGGCAGCCGGCAGCGCTGCCTTCCCTGGGCCTTTGCTGCCATCCCCTGGCAGCGCGGCGGATCGGTGCTCCGCTCCCCGCCCGGGGACAGCCCGGGCCCCGCCGGCCGGGAGGGACGCGGGGGGGCCCAGCCCTGCCCCGCTGCCGGGCGGAGGAGGGGGAGAGGGATAACCCCTCCCCGGCCCCAGCAAGGTGTGGGGGGTAAGGTGGGATTTTCTTTTCTTGGCGCTGCTGGGGCGGGGGTATTTCCGATTTTCAGCCGTATTTTTTTCACCCACACCGAGTGATGCAGTGGGCTCACCAGTGGGGCGGCCGGTCCCCCAGCCCCCTGCTCCTCCCCCCTGCTCCCAGCACCCACACGCTTGGGACTGCCCTTGCATCCAGCTTCACTCACAGCTGGAAAGCCTAAATCTGGCCCAACAAATGACACCCAAGTGATAAATGCCCCTTCCCTGTGGGGGTCAAGCTGCTTCCCCCCACATCACCCCAGCCTGCCCCTTCCCACATCCTTGCTTCCCCAGCAGTGCAGCTGCAGGGGGACCTTTCGCCTCGGGACCCCCTGGCACTCTCCCCTCCCTGGGGCCCTTGGCCAAGGTGTGACAGCTGCCCAGCATTGCTGCCCCCCCCACTGCAGGCAGCTGCTTGGGAATAGGTGCCCCAGCACCCCCCCTTTCTCTTGGGCAAAGCCACAGGCAGCAAGGATGTGACACTGCTGCCTGCCCAGGGGCCGAGGGGGCTGTGCGCTCCGGGGCCAGCATGGGGCAGGGGCTTGTGCAAGCCCAACAGCAGCCCGTCAAGCAGCTCAGCAAAGGCAGTACCAGTTCCATCTCAGCCCCCCCGGCCCTTACAGGCTGTGGGGAGGAGATGGGCCCATTCTTGGTCCTTCCTGGAAAAGTCCTTGAGCTTGCAGCGGTACCCAGAGACAAGCAGCCTAGGGGCAGGAAGGATGGTTTTTCTTTGGAAGGAGTTTCTGGGTTGGGTTTCTTCCCTTGCGTGAAGGCTCAGTCTGGGCCATTTTGCTTTAGGGGCAGATGGGGCTTGGGCTCCAAGACAGGGGCATGAATTCAGCAGATCCCCTATTTACACCAAGAGGTTCGAGGACTCCTGGTCTCCTCGCCAGCTCTGGCCCCGCTCCTAGCAAACAAAATTGCAACAAGAGTCATAGGCATAGGCTGAAAGGCAGAGCCAGGAAAAAAAACCCAACCCAAACCTAGAAACACGGAGCAGTTATTACAGTTGTACAAGCAGATTCTCCCTCAGTGGCTGGACAGCCCCGAGAGGCTTCCAGCTCCCCATCACCCTGATCCTATACCAACCTATCCAGGGAAAATGGTCCCATGGCTCTTGGTGGCAGCCTTTCTAAAAGCAAAGCCAAGGGACCCTCCGCAGCATCAGCTCAAGCCCTACTGAGCCGTGGTGGGGAGGCAAGGGTCAGGCTCCCCCATCATCAGGCTGGATTGCATGGGGGTCTTGCCGCTTTTCCAGAATCCCACGAGCATCCCTGCAGCGCAGTCGAAGCAGGTATGTGGCACGCTTGCTTTCCTAGCAAGGACTCGGGAGCAGTGTCCATGCAGAGGTGGGAACTTCACGCTCAGTGCCCAGCTCAGAGCTGGTCTTCAAACCCACGGCAAAAGCAAAGTGGAACCTTCCCATGCCTGCTGCCACTGCTCCCACACATTCCCCCCGCACATCTTGCACCCAGAGGGGCTCTGTCAGCTACAACCAGAGCGATGGCCTCGGGTTTGTATTTGCCACTCAGCCAGCCCAGAGTGTTGCTGTTTCCCAGCCAAGGGCTTGGCCAAGAGGACGTCTATGCTCAGACGCTGCTGACACAGGCAAGGGCTCGGGGAAAGGCTGGGACAAACACAGCCCGGCAGAAAGTCAAGTTTGCTAGGAGAAAAAGAGAAAAGAGACAGCAATAAAAAGCAGAAATGGGGCTGAGCAGCCTGAAGGATTACAAATTTCATGCAGTTCGTGGTAAGGCAGTGCACATCACCTTGGTGGGGCAGGAGCACATCGCTACTGCGTGAAAAGAACCGATCAAAGCAGGAGAGGTTCAAGTCCTGCAGCGAAGCCCCTTTAGCTTTGCACCCGGGGGCCTTGCCGACACCTCCCCGAGGCACGTACCCTTAGCATGGGGCTCGAGGCGCTGCCGGCAGGAGGTGCTCCCAGGTCTGCCCCATCTGCTCCTCGACGGGGCTGAGCTGGGGTTGCATCAACTCCCAGACACCCAGCCAAGACCATCTCTTCTCTGGAGGAGGAATGGACCGGGGGGAAGTCTTACAAATAAGCCTCTGGACAAGGAATATGGTTTTCCTGGCGGGTGCCTTACAGAGCCCAACACGTCATTTGCAAGTCAAGTTACTTGACTGAGGCAAGATTTGACTTGAGGAAAGATTTTAGCATTTACATACAGAGCATCTATGCTTACCTGTTGTACATCATCTCAGACCGCAGCATTTGAACAGTTACCCCACAACGAACCCAACAAAATCCGCTTGGCAAAAGCCTATCCTCCCGTGAGGCATCTAGCGTGGATTTGGAGAAGTTCCTACAGCTTTTTCATCAGCGTTTTGCAAGAAGGGATTGCAAGTTGAAACACTGAGTACTTTATGCTGGTATTTAGGGTTACAACAAGAAAAAACTTACATGGAACTTTATACAAGTGATAAATCCACCAGGGTCAATCCCAGTCACTAACTCAGCAAGATCAACATGCAGCACATGCTGCTGACAGCTTACCAGGGGCCGAGGTGCCACATCTGGGCTATGCACACAACCTTTATCTCTGCAGCCGAGTTGCCACTTGCGCCTGCTTAGTTACAGCAAACAGTCCAAGTACATCAGGAGCGGGCTGTCACAACACTGTCCTGCATCACCCCACTCGTGCATCTTCACCAACTGCTCTGCTCAATTCCATTTGTTTTCCTGAAAATCTGAGCTGCTATCCTGCAAGGTGTCAGCCAAGGGGGATAAAAAAGGGGGGGAGGGCAAATCAAGGAACCCATGCACAAAATTAACAGGAAGAAAGTGGATTGGACATTTCAGAGCACCTTTCCTCCAGCTGAGCAGGAGGCAGGCCAACATAAGGAAGCCATGCAACAGCCAAGGCTAAGCCGTAAGGTACAATGATGTTTTTCTTGAAGCTCTGGCAACATCGAGTTACACATTTGCTCGACATGACTCACAACAGGACTGCTGAATTTCCTAGGGCTGCTCCCAAGCATGGAGGGACATGCATGACGCCCTGCAGAAATGCAGAATTACTGAATCCCATGTTGAACTGGCAATATACAGACCCCACAAACAGCCAGTGTCGCTGCAGCGACTCACAAAGCTCTGAGTCACAATTAAGAGGGAAAAAAAACCCCACCCACGCTCCCAAGCTGTATGAGAGTTTTAATAAACTTGCTAAAAGCTGGCTCAAGAGCAGACACAAAGCAGAGAAATCAAGTCTCCCAAGAACCACAATTACTGGGGGAGCCTCAGTAGGTGAGCAGAGAGAGGATTTAGACACAAACCACCAGTTTTGTTTAAGGGAAAGGGCGTCACAACACTCTGCAACGATGCCTCCAAGTTCCCCTTTGCTCCATCAGACCAAGAAATTAATGCTCCCCCCCACCCCAGAACACTATCATTGGCACTTTTTCCCACCTTGCCACCAGCTGTGGTGGCCCAAGGCTAGCTTGTTCCTTTCTCCCAGCCTCATCAGCCCAGATGCCTCCTCCACCGCTGAGAGCAGGGAGCGAGACGCTGCCTGCCGTAGCTGGAGTTATCTCCTGAACCACCTCCAGCAGCTGGGGCTGGGTGAGGGCAGGACCACGCTGTTTCAGCTGGACACAAATGAGAGGGAAATTAGAAATATGGTGTTCATGGCTTCAGGACACCCACCATGTTGTATCAGAGGAACTTGCAAAACACACTTGGAGGAAGAGTTTACACTCCCCAGCAGCCAGCATTGAGACAACAGGCAAATCCCTGCAGCACGACACAGACTACGCCTGTAGCCAGACCGCTGGCACCGCAGCTTCGCACCCTCCCACCTTCCCTCATTCCATGAGCTGGTCCAAGTTTAAGACTTTGGTTTCTGTAATGCAGTCCTGGTTACTCTGCTTCATACTCCCTTCCAAAACTTTGCTCTCAGGGGTAGGTATTCTCCAACAACTCTGGCATGATGCTTTACATGCTGACCTTGTAAAAACAGCCTGAGAGTACACAAGTCCACAGCTCGCCTTGGTCTGTTGGGCCCTCTTATCAGCACCGACTTATGAAGGATGTCACATAACTCAATATTTAAAGCAAACAAACAAACAAACAAAAAACCCAAACAAACAAAAAAACCCCCAACAAAACTAGGTTGCCTTCTGAAAAAAAAGATATCAAAGAGCAGCAAGAAAAAAGCCCTACAAAATTTTCAGTCTTTGCAGACTGTAAATTCACTCTTGTAAAGACCAAAAAGGTAGTGAAGCAAAGCAGACTCTCAGATCAGGGCAGGGGCACCACAGCACAGACTGCCCTCCATCAGGCTTTGGAAGCTGCTTCCTCTGTGTTTACCTTCAGTTAAGAAAAAATACTTTTCTGTCACAGGCATCATGCGCAAAAGAGTTTTCTAGGGTAGAAGTTTAACAGCAATTCTGTTTTAATAGCAGCTCTAACAGGTGATGCCATTCCAAGTCATCCACATTCCCTCTATCCGACCATTCTTGGCTGCCCACCTACAAGAAGCCCTGCTTCCCCCAAACCCTACAATCACCACCAGTACTACTAAACTACCACACATTGACAAGATCAAATACAGATAAACAAGAAGAGATTACACAAAGGACAGAGAGAACAGAGGCACAGAAGTCTATTCAAGCTAACTAGAGAGGTTGCAGAACCCACACATCCCCTCAGGAAGCTCTTCAGCTGGAAGCAAGTGCAGATCAAAGCATCACAGCTGCCCATCCTGTTCCTGTCTTCCCATATAGGCCTTTTATTTTGGTCACTGTTGGAGAAAGAATAGGGTCTAGCTGGACTTCCAGTGCCCATAAACATGATTTCTCTTATGTAGGAAGGCAGTGCAGAGCCTGAGAACTAACACTAGTACTTGCAGTAACCAAACCAACGTTGAGTTCCCGGCTTATTCAAAATACCAAGTTGCGGCTACACCCCATGACTTGGTCTCTCAATGCAATCCTTTGCAATTCCACCCTGAATCTGCTCTGCAGGCTCAGTGGACCCAGCTACTATCTACAAGAAGCTCCAGCCCAGCAAGAGCATCCATCCATGGGAGCTGAACAACTCTTCCCCATAGATGGGGGCAAGGAAGAAGCGTATACAGCTGAGCAACTCGCCAAGATAAATTTGCCAACAAATCTCTCACCAAGTAACTCAATGAAAGATTTATCCATAAAAAGAGTATTCATTATAAATACATTTGTTCGTGAAAGGGCAAGATTTTTAAATACATCCATACAATCCCCACTCACTCTTGAGATGCTTTGACCTAACTATATGATAATAAAAACTAAGTATCCTCACACAGGGAAGGAAAGGGGGTTACACACTGAGAGGCAGAAACACAACAAAACAAAACCTGTGGATACCAAATTGGAGGAAAAGTAAGCCACAAGGCTAAGTCACAAGTTGTGGGAACCCCTGAACAGTCAAGGCAGCTCTGGTTTCCTCAGATGCCACACATGCCTTGTGCTCTTGCACCAGAGCTGATCCCAGCTTTACAGAACCAACAGCGAGCCCACTGAATCAAGGACACAGGTGTTAGCAGGAGCTTGCTATGAAATCAAAGCACCAACAAGCTCGCTGCTAAATCACAGCTTCCACCAAGGAAGAGGACAGCACTGGGCTTGGTGAGAGCATATGCATTTCTACATCAAGAAGTAGGCAGAAGACTGCCAAGGCTACTCAACCTGGCCCACAAAGTACTGCCCATGTTCAGAGAGCAAACCAGGCTTTGCAGGGAGTTAAAAAAAAAACCAAGGCGACTGGAGGCAGCTGAGCAGAGGGCAGTGTAGAACTGGATCATCAGGGAGAATGGAGAGAGTAGCCACAAGAAAAAATGAGCCAAAAAAAATGGTAAAAGGCACAGGTAAAGCAAAAAAAAAAAAAAAAGCAATCAAGCCACAGTGAGTTTAAGGGAATTATTTAATGGTGATCAAATTGCAACACGTTACAACAGTACAGGTAGTGTTAGCATAGATCTAGTCATACACACTTCCAGGTGAGGGCAGAGCAGGGGCAGTGAGGCAACGGCTGCAGGAATCCCTCCCAAAGCCTCTGATCGCTGTTACTCACGCTGAGGTTGGTCTCCACACATCCAGAAAGCTGGACAGCAGGTTTTTTCCTGCTTTTAACCTTCCATCAGGTGCCCTCAATGCATTTCTTGTCCCTGTGCATTCTCTGTAGGAAACAGCTTCTGCCAAACCCCAAAACAACTACGATTTCCAACTCTGATCACGGACTTGCTCTAAGTCTACATAAAGGAGCCAAGAAATGGAAGGAAACAATAATTGAGGGGGGGGGATGAAACTCTTTTCTAGCTATCGGTAGGAGACAGAGGTAGGCTTCCCTAACACTGAAGGGATGAAAGCAAAACTGCTGCAAGGCTATTTAAAGAGGACAGCCTTCTTTCTACTCCAATAGATACCACGGGGCTTTTATTTTTGCAGGAGGTGGCTTCCAAGCTCTGCCTGGGCAAGCAGGCATGCCTGGAACCTAAGCCCAAGGGCTCCTCCATCTGGAATGGAAGTGCTGAGCATGTTCATTATCCTGGTTCTTTAGAGCAAGGTGACATGCAAGTAAGTTTTAACTGCTTTGAGCAGTTTTCTTCTCCACCTCCCACATGCCCAGGTTTTCTACCATGCTCTCCCCAACAAAAGCTGCTCAATGCACAAGGAAGTCTGTCTCAAACTGGGCAAAGTGCTTCCCATTGTCCTTCCTTTAGGCTTCTGATCATCCACCAAACATCAGAACTGGGAACAAGAACAGCTCTAGAGCCATTTTGCTGCTGTGAATAGGATGAACATGACTTAAGACTGTCAGAAAACACAGCCAGGCATTGCTGTCAGCAGCTGCAGCTACCAAAAGTGAGGAAAGCCATGGCCTTCAGTGGCAAGGGACAGGTTACAGTTTGCTTTACTGAGCACACTAGGGACAGAAGATCATATCCAACTTAGTCCCACTGTTTTTTCTATAACATTCGATGTGTGCAGACTGAACAGAAAAGTCTGTAGACACTTCCTTGAAAGCATTGGTATAGCAAGGTAATAATGCAAAAAAACCCAAAACAAACAAACAAATTACTCTTGCATTGCCAAAAAGCTATTAAAGAAATGCAGCAGCACATACTACTGCAGGACAAGCCAGCTATTTCAAGCACAGCAGTCAGGTCTCCAGTACTGCCCAGCATCAGCTCCATCTCAGTCCCTAGGTCCATGGATGTTGGACTCTGAGCCACATCTGAGCTAACTGGCAGCTCCTGCACACTGATGAGTGGCTACTCAGCGCTGAGCTAGAAGAGTTTCTGAAATATATTGGATCACGTTCTCACACAGCACACATATACAAACAGTCCCTGAAACCTCAAGTTACAGGCAATACACCTCAAAGGAAGTATCTGTACTGTCAAATAATGCCAGCTGCTCGATAAGAGGCAGTGGTCCTAGAACATTTACATGCGGTACAGCTCACTGAACTTGGAATTACCTGTCCTCTGGTTCACTTTGTTACAGTGGATGAGTGCTGATGAACACAAGCAACGCATCCAGTCAGTGTTTCAGCTTTACAGCATTGCCAGAGCTGGAGGAATCTAAGCAGCCCAGGATTTTATTATTTTTTTTTAATAAAACACATTTGCTTAGTACATGACAGGAAGGGAAATTGCATGTACAATCTACATCCATAGAAGTCCCTGCGCAAAGAAAGCTAAAGTAGTTAACTTAAAATACTAAAGTAAACAAAAAAAAAGAAAAAAAAAGAAAAAAGGACAGGGACTGAAAAAGTTCATGATGTGACAAGTTCAGTTCTTAGAAAGGCCACAGCCAGACCCCTGGCTTCTTGTGCTGTTTTACACTGGAACATACACAATACCCAGTTTCAAAAGAGCAGGTTTCTAGTCCCCAAAAAGGCTATAAGCTGGATCAGGTTTTACGTTAAATCCTAGAAAAAAAAGGCTCCTTCATCTAGTTCACAGTACAACCCTCAACAACAAATGGTCAACCCACATGAGGGACAGCATATGTACTCCCTACTTAAGGATCACCAGACTTGCTTTTACTATATACACCACAGCATTTGTCATGCCATCAGCAAGAAAGTCAGATCTGTTTATCAGTTCATTGCAAGCGTGAGACAAACATCCCAATGCAAGCAGATGTGTTATTCTAGTATCTCAGGTGAAGTCATTACACCATTCAGGACTATTTCAATTCATGTATGACTGCATTTCTTTCCCATCACCTAGCACACCTGACTTCTGCTCCATAAGAAAGGGAAACCATCATCCTCAACTTCCACACTCGTTACTATTCCCTTCGCTTTCTCCCCCATACAGGCCTCTGATCTCTGCCAGTAACTGCCAATGCCAAAACCCAGCCAAATCTGCCACAGAAATCATTCTCGGGTGGCTCACTTGTAAAACAGTTAAGGGGAATGCCCCACAGAGAGCTTGCTGCAAGGCTGGCAATCACTCCAACCTCCCATCCCTGTACTTCTCAGAAAGCAAGTACTTGGTGACCCTGCTGCAAGAACACAGGAGGACGACTCCAGCACCACTGATCCATATTCTCTGCCTCAGTCACGGAGGGTCTAGCAAGAATGTTAGCCCGCACATTAGAACGGTTTAGTAAAAAGGTAAGGCCAGACATGGTTAAAGGTTAACACAAAACCAAAGATACACTAGCAGCCACTAGTTTACACTCTAGTTTTGACAACGCTGCAAGTTTTTATCCAGGGCCACACTTCAGTGACAGGCCACATACTACCTTCTAAACCAGTGAAGACACCAACAGCTCATGGCATAACATAAGAGTGCCCAGAGTTTAAGATGACCCAATACCCAGGTTCACATGCCTGCACACTGTCTGTCTCCCCCTCCCCTGTAGCTGCCATCCCTACATTGTCTCACAGCCAGGAAACATGGCCACATGCTCCATTTCTTTTCATGTGAAGCTCTGCTCCACCGCTTTAGAGCTGCTTCGTCCCCACGCAGCAGTGTCACATTGCTACAGCAGCAGTCTTCATGCCTGCTGGAGATGCACACGTATCCCGGTTTCACCTACAGCTTGCTGTAAGAGGACTCCAAGGGAACACTGCTAACATTTACATCCAGCGGTGCGTACACGAGGACATTGAGAGAGGAGACAAGTGGAACAGATTTAGACCAAAAGCAGTGGACATTTATTCCTCATTTGTGCAAGAGTGTAAAGATGCATTTGAAAATGGATGGGACAGACCCCTGTGGCGGGAGAGCTGGAGGCTACAGCCTCTCCTTCAGTCGATGGCTTTGTTTACAATTCTACTAAGAGGAGATAAACTTGCAGACTCACCTATTGTCACACCAACGATGCTGGCAAATACACTTGTATACAAAGAAAAGTTTCAAACTACATTTTTCACTAGATTCAAGTGAAGACTTTGTTCAAAAAAAGACACATACAAGTACAATTTAAAACTGTATGAACATTTGCAAATGTTTAGTGCAAAGTAATTATGTAAAAGCTACATTTTATGAAAGTTTGTGCTGATGTGTTTGGTAGGTTTGTTTTTTGTTTTTGTTTTTTTTAACCCTTTTACATCCATTATTTTAGTTACATAAGGTTTCACTTACCTACAGTACATATGCATTGTGTTAGGTCCCATGCAAGTGGGAATAATACCATTAGGCTTTGTAAAATGTCACTCATTCTCATTTAGTAAACTGCTTATTTGGTTTAACAGTCAAGTTCCTGGCACACTACACATCCTGTTTTCATGTAAGTGCTTAAGCTTATGTTTGTCTTGTTCAGGTGCATAGCCTTGTGTGATGCAAACCAAACTGCTTCATGACTTCCAAATGCAACCATTTGTGAATGCAAAAGTTTTAGAGAAATCCACCATTAGTTTTAGCCTGTAACAAACTGCTCTTAAAATTAAAAGCCTATTCACACAAAGTTATATGTAATGACTGTAGTAATCAGTTTATTACACAGATTAATCATTCTTGAACGTACAAGCTCCAGGGGAGCAGTTGGGTCTTTAAATATACACAAGTTTTCTGTCAAATGGATTTTTACCCTTACATCCAGAAAGACCTAAGCAGTTAAAAAACTTAAGAAAAATAAGAGCTATTAGCTATGTATTAACTGAGAAACCACATACAAACCAAAAAAAGTATGAAGGAAGGGACAGAGTTGAAACAAATCAACATCACTTGATGCACTAATAGCTCCAATCCATTTAAATGTTGACTGGTTAAACTTAGACCTTAAACACAGGATGTGGGTACAGTTTATCTCATTGGTCATAACATTTACCTAAGGTGTAGGTCCTTCAGAATAAAATGAATACAGAAACAGCTTCAAGTTCTTCACCTTGCTTTTCATAACTGTTATGAGTTTAAAAGGATTCCACTTAAAATCCTTCACGGATCAGCAACACTGTCCCTAGAAATATGAAATCCACCATAACTCTCCCATTCACGTTTTATTACCCAATTTAAATCAACAAGGAATGCTTTTAGGCTCACAAAGTTATGACTGAAGAACCAGCTTTTCACACACACACTTCTCTGCTAGGAGTCAATGTTGGTACGGGGAAATACAGTATTTCTATTTTGTTGTTCCAAGTATGTACAACACGCAGCACTGCTGTATCAGGTAAACATGTGCACAGGGGAAGATGAGGCGTGGGCTCATAGAAAGCAGTCAAATGGAAATCAAAAGGACTTTCTCTTTCAGAGTTCCCCTATCTTTATTTGTAGAGGTTATCCAATAATTTCTTTAATTACATCGCATACTTCTGAGTCCATTCCCGAGCTATTCTGTTGTACCTGTATGTATAAAAAGAGGATTTACTTAACATAGCATCTGAACAGTATTTCAAGTCCAGCATTCTAGTCTACACATGGCATGAACTTACATTCTCTCCAGTAGTATCATGAATTTGTAAAATTTAAGAGCAAACTGAAATATTAGACAAACAGGGGAAACAAGAAAGCCTACAGTACTTCATGGAAAAGTAGTAACTAGTCATATTTACAACAGGAATACAAGATCTTCGTGAGTCAAACCACAAAATAGAGCTAGCACAGGTCTGAGGGGAAAGTGTTTTCAGGAAGTCTTTACCTGTACCTCCCCCAGCCCCCAACTGCTGCATCCCTGGGGGAACTATTACTGCAGGTTTTGATTTTGCCATTCTGGAAAAAAATAGATTAATGTGTCCCTCCCTCCTCATTCTTCTTCTTCCCTTATAAAGTTAAGCCTAGTACCTGGTATCTACTAGGCTGCCAAACCCTGACAGGCTTGCTTCTTGCTACACATTGCATTTGGCTATCAAGACATAATTTGTCCACCAGATTTTATTTTTTTTTTTTATTCTGAAGGCACAGTATGCTCTACTTCCCAAGCCACCTGGAGCTTTCGCACCCAAATAGCCTTTACAGCCAGAGCCACTGCTAGAGGAAGCTCAGGGTACTTATGTAAAACAAAGCGGTTGTCATGATTAACAGTACTGCTAAAAGCTTATTTCTGACAACAGAAGGCAAGTTGTTCTTACTCTACGGAATTTGTAGAAAAAGGCGTAAGACACTTATAGCAAGAAGTTTCCTAGTCATGTACACCAACTAGGTTCTTGTGCTAGAATTTAGTCTGTAGATAATGTTCTTTAGCTTAAAGAATCTGACAATCCACTCATAATAAATGCTCTCACCTTCACATCACTGTTCAGAGACTAATCAAGAAGCAAGTCCAGTTATGTTTAAGCACAAAAATTACTTCCCTATTTTTGGAAAAAATAGGAAAGAGTCCTGCATACATTAAGTGCAGTCACTGTTAGCTGCTTGAAATACGTACTGCTACTCTTGCAGCTCTGATTAAAAACAGGATGCATGAACTTCTCTAACACTGCTTCTCAAGTATGCAGTAGAGTAAGCAAGTTTGTGGATCATTTTCCCTTCCTAGCTTGTTCTCATCAGATGACCATGTAGCTTCAGAAATTAACACTACTGATCAGATCTGGAAGGGAACAGTGAGGTAGAAAAGTGTTTACAACGGTCATTAAGCTGTTGCTTTTAAAGTGCTCATTAGTGTTAGAGTTCTCTCCATTCTTGCCATTTACTTCATAGAAGCTTGGAGTCCTCCCACCCCACCTCTACACCACTTGTTCTTCCCTTGTACTTTCAAATGAAGAGGAAACAGGGTATTTTTGTTATTTCTCCACTTGTATCATTCCATCACCAATAGCTAGCATGGAAATATTCTTCCACTAGAGTAACTTGTTCTCCCTCTGCTGGTTATGTAGAATTAAAGCAGGCAGTGAAGGCTCTTAAAAGCTGGTCATATTCAACTTAGAGCTCCATATGAAACAGATTTGCATTGTTCACTTCACATTTTCATTAAATCAAGCAAATCTGTAATTAACAGCTACAACACTAATGAAAGACCATTGTGTGGAATGAAAATGCAGTAATAAAACCACAGAAGTACAAGGCCTCTACATCCTTCACGTCTACTGGCATATTTACCTTCTTCCTACAGCAATGCAGTGTTGTTAAGATAGCAGTACTACAGATCCCAGGAAAAAAAAGTCTCTAAAGAGGCCACAGTTGAAGCGCATAAAGGCAAATCAAAGTTAACACTCTTTTCCAAGAAGCATGTCCTTTACTATTTAAGTGCGGATTCTGCTCTATCAAGAATGTTACATGTTTTTTGGCTTCCATACTCACTTTTCTCTATCTGTTTTGTAGATCCGTGCAATCTCAGGCACTAAAGGATCATCTGGATTGGGATCACACAACAGAGAACAGATGGACAAAAGTACTAGAGAGAGAAAAAAAGATACTGAATTAGAGTTTAAGTGCAGCTGAAGACACCTGGAGAAGTCAGCCCATGCACTTGCTTCCCCTCTAGCCATTAGTATTAGCAAGATTTTCTTTTAAATGCCAAGGAGCAGTAACCCCACGTACTTCAGCCAAGGGATTCTGAACAAAAATCCTTACCATTTAACTACACAACTTTGCGTGACCACAAGTTTTTAAATATCACCACAACAGGTAACCTCCTGGATAGGTGTATCTAACTACAGCCTTAACTCACAAGGCACGAGTGTTCTATGTGAAACCGTACCTGAAAGACTTCTCAGAAAACAGCCTTGCTTTTGCACTTGAAATTCAGCTTTTCCCTAAACCAGACAACCTCATTGTTAATAATTTGCAGAAGCACTAATCACAAGTCAAACAGCAGACAGGTCCAACTGAGATGAAGGAAGCATGAGCTGCTTACAGCTACTTGAGAACTGCTTAAGAAAAAATTGCTAGTCTTGCAGAGAATTAAGATGCTTTATCCAATTATTTTCTAAACATAAGGAAGCTGGAGATAGATTAATTGTAGAATAGTATTCAAAATGAATCGAGAGAGTGTAGCTTACTGCACTCATACCAACCACAAAGCCCTGAACTTTAAAGTTTCACTATAAATATATGCTGTATATATCCCAGAAACCACATCCCGCTCATATGATGCCACTCAGCATAGCGTCAACCTTCATCCATATAAGGAGTCTGGAGACAGCCTGCAAAGCTACAAATAGCACGTGCACATTCCTACATTCACACCAAAGTAGAAGAGATGAGAAGGCAGTAAGTTATAAGCAAAGCATATTGGGACAACACTACATGAGGCATGTCAGGGACATCTTGCCCCCGCCTAAGAAATGCCAAACATTCCTTTGTATTGCTTTCTCTCAGCCTGTTTTAATCAAACAGTGCCACTCCGTATGTCCCTTCACCAATAGCAGCAACAGCAGAGTCACAGTGCATCCCCCAAACAAGTTGGAGATGACAGCAGTTAGAAGTCTGAAGGCACTAAACACAAATCTGTTCAAACTTCCATCGGTTGGTACTGTGCTGTGGAGCAGGAGGCAGAGCTACCATGCTGAAAGATATCAGCTGAAAATGAAAGAGAACAGCATGCATTCCATAACTCTCTTGTTGTTTTGAACACAGGTTAAAACAGAGGCCACAAAACAAAGAACAACTAGATGCAGCTAGAGAGAAGGGGGAAAGCAGGTGTGAAATCCACTGGAACTGGAAGAAAATTTTTTGAAGTGGGACAAAAGTAAAAGCTTCACTAGGTCTTAACTGAGCTAGCTGCTCAGTGATTAGAGCACCAAGAACCCAGAAACCCAGTTAGTTCACTTTTCCTACATATTTCTGTAGGCCCTTCACTAATGAATTATCAATTTCAAGTTAAAAAGCTTCTAGAACAAGTTTAGTAAAAAACTGTTCTTGATTTAAGTGAACACATTTCTTCTACAATAAAGAACAACCTCTTCCTCCTTTTCCTGATTTTCTACTGTACACTTGTGAAAGAGTTAAGAGCTTAATTATTCTCTACCATCAACTGACACTTGGACCATTTATTCAACTACCTCTCAGAATACAGCTTCAGAGTAGGAAAACTTTTAATTTTGTGCTGGAGGCACATAGAAGCCACTAGTCCTGAACTGCTGCCCCTTAGCAAGGGACACAGCATGTTTAGTACCTGTGGCGCTCTCCATCAGCTTCAGCGCTGTTTTTTCCGCCCCACGTACACGGAGTAAAACTCAGTGTTCAATAATGGGAATCTCTCTGCCACCTTACACCCACCTGCTGCCAGTCAGTTCAGCTTCAAAACACAGTCATTTCTCCAGCTATTTTCCAGTAGCTCACTTTGTATCTGTCAGACTCCACTGCTCTAGTCATTGAAGTTTTTGCAGCTGGTAGGATGAGTAAAACAGCTAACATCTGTCCCCCCCCGCCTTTAACAAAAGCTGCAGGAAATCCAATCAAAGTTTTCTGGTCAACTATTACAACTGCTCCCTCAGGTTTTATCTTACCACAGTCCTTTAATAACCAAGGACTTTTCTGAACAAGATGGCTCACCCTTCATCAGCAGGACCATGTTGCAAGTCTGTCCAGTCCTCTCTGTCTACCTTCTTCAACCACCATAACACCCCTTTCCCCAACGCTCATTGTATTTGGTGGAAGTTCCTGCCTGCATACCTCACATCAGCCTCGCAAAACGCCCCCCGCCACTGGTGCTCTAAGCACCAGACCAGGCAAAGGTGGTGTTCAGCTGTTGGTCAGCATGGGCACCAGGATAACCAGGGTGTTGCTTTGTGACCTCCAGAGCAACAGCAGTCCAACAGACTGACATTGCCCCACTAGTCAGTTTTGTCTGGCAAAATGCAACTCTGCCTTGAACAGCACCTCCTTTGCTGAAAGGAAAGTCAGAGTTATCCCATCCCAGTCTAGGAGTTTTAGTTCTTGGTTTACAGGCTATCAACCCAAGTGTACCATAGCTACTTGCTGGCCATTAAAAAAAAAAATCCCACACTGCTAATACTCTTTACTAAAATGGGCTGTGGTTTGTTAGAACTCAGTCAGTAGCTAAATGCTTCCCACGATGAATTCTTTCAATCTAGTCACTTCAGAAAACATTTCTAGATTTCATTCCTCAGCAGTTCACTTATTTTATAGGAAGCATCACTCCAAAAACATTGAATAAAAATGGACACAATTATTTGGCTTCAAGCTGCACTGCCACATTCAGCTGCTTTGTTTTATTTTTGTAAGCCTTCATTAATCAAAACTATTCTCCATTATGCTTGCTCTTGCTGGTAGCTTCACATCTTTCCCTTTTTATCTCTATAGCCTCAACAAGAAAAACATCTTTAACTGCATTATCTAAACTGGTTTAATTTTAATACCCTGCTGAACCCAGCTATTTGTCCAAATAAACTCAGGACGTTTCTCTCAAGTTTTTCTACCAGAACACTACATATACACACGTTTTAGACCAAACAACATAAGCAGCTTCCAGACCGCTAGGAAAAACCCCTTGGAAAAAGGTACCTTCTCACAAAGTTTAAGGAGCCAAGTGCAAAAGGAAAGAGGAGGTAATCCTTAAAAATGTCAGTTGTGTATAGGAGTTCTTTGAAGCACCAGAGTAACTAATTAAACCAGCACTGTGGAACAGAGAATCACCAGACCACCTTCTGCAATCAAGTATTATTGCAATGAACTTCATAGCAAAGCCTTCACCTTTACTAGTCAAATGACTACAACATTAGCAGAAGACAATTAGAAAATAATCCACAAAAGTCAAGTTTTGTAACCACAGAACCAGGCTGAATAATTACACAAGACAGTAAGTGACTTGTTTTACACCTTGTCCTATTCATCCTGCACAACCACAGGCAAAGCTGCTCTAGTGGTATCAGTTTGACAGCATGCCTTCTCAAGTCTTTCAATGAAAGAGATATAGCAGTATAAGTGTGCACTCTTCAGAATTTAAGTATGGATTTTTGTCAGTAATAGCGAAATAGATAAATTTTACTTCCCGTTAATTCAAGGGGTTCAAGTACAGAGTTATTTCTCATCTCTTTATTCTGTCAGAGCAGTCCAGTCTGTAGCAAAACATTAAGCAACTTAAAACATCATTGGTTTAAAGCTCCCTTTCATTCAAAAATTGGTTTATTTCACCAACCATGCAGCCTGCTTAACTCCAATACTTCAGCTGTGACCCCCATTTATCTACTGCAGACAACAAACACAACTTATCCTTTAGTGGGCTTCCTAATGCTATGGACTAGCACGGACCAAGTACTTCACAACAACCAAGGAACTGTGAGAACCAAAGTAATCAAGTAGAAAGACTGCTAACAAAGTGTTTCTAAAAAAGTAATAGACTTAGCTTCCCCATAGAGTAGTGATACAAATGCAGTCTCATCAAGCAGAATGATCACTTAACACTTAATATTAAGAATGCTCCAGCAACGTGCTCTTTGAGGCACAATGAGGTCTACCAGCATAATGCAGCACAACTGATCCAAGTCTCCACTGCAAGACTTCCCTTTACAGGGTACATAACACTCCAAAATTCAAGGACAATCTTTCTCAAGGCAGCTCCTCTGTGCAGAGAACCATGCCATTTACAGCTTGTCAAAAAGTTTAGCTACAGTTTACCACTGGATGATCCACCTCATCTTCTCAACAGCCTTCCATGCTATGCTCTTACACCACGAAGAGTAGTCTGCCATTTCTGATGAGCAATTTTGTCTTCCTGGTTCTGCCACACCTCAGACAATGTGCAAGTAGATGCAAATTCAATATGTAAACTCCATGGCTGAGTTTCTTCTGCTATGAAACAGCTCAATCATTAGTCAGGACAATCCATGAAGTCAGCTCTCCACAGATCCTTTCAGCACTAGCCAAATGAGCAATATGGAAAACAATTTAAACCCCCATCTGTCTGCTGGAACATCTATTGGCCCATACAAATCTAAGATGCATGTCAAAGCTCCTGGAATTCAGAGAAGAGACTCTTTTAAAAGCCATAAGACTCCAGCTCCAGGTGGAGGGAGTAAGCTCCACAGCCAGAAGACAGACATCTTTCCTAAAGTGTCAACAGTGGAAGGAAGTCAAAGGTGCCTAGCAATTTATACAGTGCAATTAGTTTCTCTTGAAGTCAGTGATGACTTTATAACCAAGTGCATCATGCAGCTATGACACACCCTCCTACGTCCACAGCATGTAGCTGCAGCTGAAAGTGGTCTTTAGGAACCAGGAGCAGCTGTGTATGAGGCACAGTGTTTAACACACCTTTGTACACATTGTGTTCATGTCCAAGTCAATTGGGCTAAGCTGATTTCTACAGAAGCTCAGTCCAGGTCATCACTGAAAAACTGTTTAAGCCTTGTTAGGGCATGACATAAGACCCAAAAGCTACACCGTCTAGTTTCTTTAGATATCAGCACTAGAAAGGCAAATATCAGTTCTGCCCTATCACCCTGTACTGAGACAGCGATCCCAGTTAATCAAGAAGCATAGATGCTTTTCATGTAGAAGCCTAAGACATGACAGGCAAGGCACAGACTTCCAAAAGATCGCCAAAAGCAGCTGATTATTTTCTCCACTTTCTCAATGCAGAAGTCATCTTTCAAATGCAAAACTCAAATCATACACTTTGTTTGCAAAGCCCGAATGAGTCTAATATCCATCACTTTCAGCTGTCCCCTTAACATGGGGTACTAGGCACTATAGATACTACTATTTAAGTCTAGCTGGAATTGCAAACAAAACTTGCTCCAGTAAAGCACTCATCTATGGGACACTTTAGGATAAGGAAAAGCAACTGAGGAGCAATAGAGTCTCCAGCTGATTCACAGTAGGGAGATAAAAAGCAAGCATCAATTCTTCTAAGGTAATAAGCTACCCAGAAGAAACATCTTAACTGGTGCATTCTGATTCAACAGCGGTTTGGTGCAGTTACTGCTCTCCAAAGATGAGCCAATTTAGAATTCACCTAGGAGTAAAGGGTTTTCTTGGGCACCAAGCAGCTTAGGTCAAAAACAGATCATGAGTGAAAGCCTTAGCTCTCTCCTTGAAGGTCCCTGCTATCTTCACTTTTATTAAAGGCAAAGAGCAAATCATTAAATCAGTAGAATGAGAGGAACAGTAAGTTGCCTTTTATTAAAAGAAGTTACTCCTGTAGGCTCAACTCCTGCATGGGGCAAAAGGCCTCAGCAGAACCCAAGCCAGTCTTCTCCCACCAAAGGAAGCCCATCTCTAAGCAAGCATAGAGACTGCATCAATAAAAAATTTGTTAGAAGTACCAAGAAGGTGATGAGACAGTTACTTCATATGCCAGGTTGTCAGGATAGCAGAATGATACTTACGCAGCTATCCATCCTGGCTGAAGTCACACAGCAGTCTCAAGATCACCATGTAATCAAAAAGCTCGTGCACTGACATGAAGCAGTCAGATAAAACAAGGAAGTACAATTCTTGGACACCATGCCAGTATCTTGAGTAATGGAAGCAGCCCATCCTGTCTGCTCTGCCCCCAGTGAATGACAAATATTATGCCTGTAAGTTCTTTCTATGGAAAGCAATTTGTCACCCTCCTAGAGACCAGGCCACAGGCTCCGACAGTGCTGTGCTTTTTGATCCAGTAAAAGTTTCTGAATGTGAAAGCAACAAAGTTTGCCAGCTCACATCTAATTCAGCCTGGTACTCTGGGGATTATGAAACATCTCTGCTAGCATAAATTTGAGCTTCGGACACACATGGCTGCTGAGGAATTCTTAATTCCATTTCAGAAGCTTTATCTGGCTGTCCTGCTTCTCACACCAGCTAGGGCTCCTCCTCTGCTAATCATCAGTCTGACAGCCAAAAGCCTCCACATCAAGGTCCACTAATATTTAGACCTCTACTCCTCAAAAATAGGAAGAAATCTGACTCCTGGGAGGAATGTTCACCTATACTACCACTACTTTTGAGTTTCAGGCCCTGGACCCTTGAAAGCTTTGAGGCATACAGTTGTCCAAGTTTTATCAGCACTGACAAACATTAAGCTTGTAACATTAAAACACAACTGAAAACACTACTGTCCAACAAGTTCAAGTGCTAACTACCAAATGACTGGTCTCTTACTGTGAATGGGCAAGATGCATCTGAGTAAAGTAACTCTGGACTCTGCTCGAGTTAAATCCTATTTCTTAACCACAGTCCCATTTCAAACTCTTCCAGCAATCTTACCTAGTCTCACAGGAAGTGTACCTTTAAATCTGAGCAGTTTAAACTTCTTGCTTCCAAGCAACTTGAATTCCTGCTAAGTCAGTTCAACAATTTCTGGTGACAAGAGAAGAAAAGTTAAGTTTTGCCCAGTGTTATCACAGACTGGTTGAGGTTGGAAGGCATCTGTGAAGATAGTCTTGTTCAACCCCCCTGCTCAAGCAGGTCCACCTAGAGCAGGTTGCCCATGACCATGTCCAGATGGCTTGAGTATCTCCAATGTGCGAGACCCCACAACCTCCCAGGGCAACCTGTGTCAGTGCTCAGTATCCTCACAGTAAAAAAAAAAGTGTTTCCTGATGTTCAGAGGGACCCTCCTGTGTTTCAGTTTGTGCCCATTGCCTCTTGTCCTGTCACCGGGCACCACTGAGAAGGGTCTGCCTCTGTCATCTCTGCACCCTCCCTTCAAGTATTTATATACATTGATAAGATCCCCCTAAGCCTCCTCTTCTCCAGGCTGAATAGTCCCAACTACCTCAGCCTATCCTCATAATGGGAGATCCTCCAGTCTCTTTGTCATGTTCATGACCCTTCACTGGACTCTCTCCAGTGCATCCGTGCCTTTCTTGTTCTGGGGAGCCCAGCACTGGACACCTGCTCCAGGTGCAGCCTCACCAGTGCCAAGCAGAGGGAAAGGATCACCTCTTTTGACCTGCCAGCAACACTCCTCCTAGTGCAGCCTTCTTTGCAGCAAGGGCAACATCTGGGAAGCTACGCAAGTAACTACACTGAAGTTGCAAGATACAAGAGAGCTGAAATGCAAGAACTTAGGGTTCTAAGTTTCCCTTAGAACCCTAACTCAGCACAAATGGAGAGACTGATCCATGCTATGTGACAAAGTCACACCTATCCACCAGTTATCTGGGTAAGCATTACAACAGGCAAATTAAAAGCCAAGAGTATGATCAGAAACCAGCTCCATAATTTTGAAAACCATACTGTAAAGATCAGGTTCATTTAGGTTGCTGGGTACTTGGGAATTCCCACCCAGTAAGTCTTAGTAAAGCAATTCTGGAACACCTGTAAGAGCAAAATCACAGAAAATTCACACTGCACTGGGCATGGAAGAGTTTGAACAGCATGAGCTAAACTCTTGAATGAATGAGACTGAAGTTACTCACTGCCACTCACCAGGCAGGGTCTTCCAACACACTTAATATAAGCTCCATGGTTCATTAGTTATAAAACACAATGGGGAGAAGTGGGATGGGACAGAGCAAGTTAGCCTGACCTTTACTGAAGTACTTCAGTTTAGTATTAACTCTTGCACATCCACTTGCTAAATTCAAGAGAAAGTGGGATTTTCCAAAGTGGCTGAGAATATTTATCATCATGTTAAAACACTTCATTCTCCTGTTTAAGGCAACAGGGATTCTTATTTATGCAGACTTTGAGATGACATATTTAATTTAAGCCTACATATTCTGTTTAAGCTTTGGAGTTTAAATTAACCACCTAGGTGTGTTTAAGACTGTATTTTGAGATGATTTATTTTACAATATGTATTCTTTAAGGAATACTTACTGCAGAATTACTAATATAAGCAAGTTGGCTATTCTACTGAGACACTCAGTGTTGTTCTCCCAATTCTTCAGAACCTGTTTTAACAAGTCCAGGAGGGATAAACATTTAGAAAGACAGAGCAAAAACCCAAGATACTAGTCACCTCTACTGTTGTAGCCAAGATCACTTTATCAAGTTGCTTACAGAGGGAGAGAAACTTCCTTATTTATTCAGTGGAAACAAAACTGCTCCAATAGCCCCCACACTCAGGCCTTCGCTATCTTACCTAGCAGAGGGCAAGGGCAGACTCCCAAGTCAGATACTCCAGGTGCCCTCTGGAGCAGCCTACCATCCTCCAGAGCACAAGACGCCACGACCCCTACCTTTACCACTGAACTGGGATGACTAAGTAACACTGACGTTATTTTTCCACAGTCTTTCCACCAAGAAGTGGCACTATAGATTAAAAAGAAGTCAGTGCATACCCCTTCACCTTTCTGCTTGCAGGTTAGGGCGAAAAACATGTTTGTGTACTACACATTAATTGCAACATAACTTCTAGCCCATGCAAGTTGCTGACAATGTTGCCTACCAGATGCCTCAGGAGGAGGAAACTGTGTAGGATAAGCTGTTTCCTAGAAGGACTGTTTCTAGTCTTCCCCAATTTCCCCATCAGTGGAAAGTATAATTTTTTTATAGCTGTGTTCTAGTTATCTGCTCACAAATTTTAAATTCAAACAGTTTGCTCCCAATAGCATCCCCCTTTAAAGGGTGGCACAACTTAGGAAATACTCTAAGAAATCTACACTACAAATACTAAATTGCTGCTTTGGAAGGGAGGTAAGCTTCATGCTGAATAACTTGTTACTCACTTTAAGCTACCTAACCCAACAGCTCTTCTTACTAGCAACACATTTATTCTTTGATAAGGCTAATCAAAGAGTTACTAGAGAGCTGAAATAGCCCCAAAGTCTCTAATGACACAGTTCTAACCAGACTGAAAACAAGATTTCCATCCTAAAAGATTCAAGTTGCCTTTGCAGAATTTATAGCTGTTCAAGATGGGAATGCTTCTTCTAAGTATCAGCTCTCACTTAAGTTGAGGTCTGCTTTCTGACAAGACATCCCTGTTACTTCTGAGGGAAATATTCTGAATTTCTATGAAGTCACCTGTAAGAATTTTTTTGCTGCCTTCAATTCCTTCATGAAATGAGCACCAAAGGAACTCAGACAAGATTGTTTTCTCACAGGTTAGATCTGTACATGTTTTGTGCTATATGCAGGAGAGTTTGTGCATTCATTCATATGAACTCTTCTGCAATGAGTGAAAAATGATCAGCAATATAAAGACACCTAATCTCAAGGAGCATACTTTAAGAGGAAGATGGGGCAATAGATGGGCTAAGTAGCACAGAATGACCACACTGGTCCCATGGCTTACTCTAGCTAAGCCACAAGGATGCAGTTTGAAGAGGGTAAGAAAAAGGAGTTCAAGGCAGAAAACAGAAGGAGATGGAGATGTTAAGAGCATACTGCAACTGTATTTGGGTTGCAAAATTAATGTTACAATATATTTTGTGAGTGATTAAAGCAGACAGCCATTAATAGGCAGCGCACTGATGCCCTTAACTAGCTTCTTAAATTCTTGCCCCATCTTTTTCCAACTGTCTTAATTCCAGTCTACCTTCCAGTATTTCCAAACATATTATCACCCCACTGCCTATACAGTTATTTCAGACTCTCTAAAACAAACAAAAGATACCATGCCACATTACATATTCTTCAACTATAGTATTCTAACCAGTTATACAGCAATTTAATCAAAACATAACAGACATCAGTACATAGTACTTAGTGCTTCTAACAGTAGCCAGTACTTGACTGAAAGCATTTGTAAGGAAAGCTGCATCAACCTGACAATCATTTTCCCTTTACCAACACCATTTCTTCAGTTCCTTCAACTCACAGTGAAGACTTTCAGCTTCGTACACTAGCAAATTCATTTCTGTCAAGAGACAAGTCAAGATACTCTTTTGCCTTTCCAGCTGTTTCTACAAATGCAGAAGCCTTTAGCTGGACAGAGGTGGCAGGAACTTTTGTTGAGTTCAATAAAAGGGAGACAGTTCTGATGTCCAAGGGAGGGGTACCAGGACTGATCTGTCTGAACCAAAAAGTGTCTGGGAACATCACAACATCACAGCTGGAGAAAAGAATTACAGGCAACAGGATAGCCTCATACAGCTGGGACACGATGTGAAGGATGCTGTAATTAAACGTGATAACTGCAGCATTTAATTGCAAAGACAGTGTGAAGCTACAAAACAGAATGGTCAAGACATGATCCATGCACAGAAGAGAACCACAAATATTCCTCAACAGCCATGGCTAGATCTACAAACTGTAGATCTACAGTTCCAATAGCCACAAAAATCAATAAAATTCAAGCCTGGGTCTTCAAGGTGTTTAAAGCCTCCTATTTACATTAAACATCAATACTGTTTTACCAGGCAAAGGATATATTCCAGGGCCCCACAAGCTAACACAGTTCACAGGGACCAAGACTGTTTTGGCTAAAAAAAAAAACCCCAAAACATTAAGATAGTGCAAGCTAGTTAAGTTTTGAAACATGTTTTAATAGTCTGTATCATTGAAAGTTTTGTTAAAAAATTACCAACATGGAGTTCTGATGTTCCCTTGAAAAAGGGACTTTTTTTTTTTAAGGTGACAAAGAATCAAAGCAGCTTTACTGTTTTTTTAGAAGCCACAGCTACTCCCCTACGTATTTTACTTGGTGTGCATCTTGAACATTGAAATCTTCCATTGTCATATACTAAGCTTAATTTGTTTAATTTTTTTTATTTTTTTTTTTAGTTAAAGTGTTCGGACTCTGAGTTGAGGTGGCAAGACTACGTACTTAGTGTAGTAAGACTTATCTGATCCACTGGCAAAGTTGAACAGTCTCCCTATGGTCACAGGGAAATTGGATGTCCAGAGCACCCTACGCTCATGAATTGGCTGTAAGCTAGATGTAGAGTCACAAAACTGAAGTAGTGACCAGAGAAATGGTTGACAGCAGGAATGTAGCAGTTTTTACATTCTAAATCCAAATCAGTAATTCATTTCAGCACAGTAAAATTAAATGAGCATTGCAGGTACCTTTTGAAATAGTTAGTGCTGGGGACCACTGTGATCGTAGAATATCAAGACAAATGCTGCCATTACTGTTAATATTTGGATGATAGATTCTTGTTGTAAATGCAACCTGCAGAAGAAGGAAAATTTCAGTGTAGGCTCACAAATACACATTACACCACACAGTAATGAATAGATTTATGGTACAAGCCACTCACCTTAGGTGGTTTGAAGGGATAATCTGTTGGGAAGTGAATTGTCAAGAAAAATACTCCACCTTGATAGGGACTGTCATTCTGTTAATGAAAAAGAATCATTGCAGTTTGAGGAGTTATTACAAGATGACTAGTCATGAAAAGCTATGAACATCAACTCTCTCATACTTACTGGTCCCATTATTGTAGCTTGCCAATGGAACACTGAAAAAGAGAAAGATTTACTTCAGTTTGGAGAAGCTCAAGTAATGAACTACTTTCTTCCAGACAAAGCAGCACAGAAAAGTCTATTTTAAAAACAAAGCCTTCTCAAAGGCTGCAGGGAAGCAAGCCAAAGAATTAAACAGAGACAGAGCGAAGTACTCGACACTCCACATTCACTTGGTCCACACTTTGGCATTGCTGTGGTACCACACACATGCCCTGCAAAAAATCCCATTACAATAAAAATCCAGACAGTTACTAGTCAACTTTTCAGACCCAACAAATTTGTGAGTTCAACTTTGTAGTTTCTAATGATGCACCTGAATCAAAGCCCAGTTTCCAATGACTGCCCTCTTAGAGCAAGCTACAGCAAAAGTACAGTATGAACTCCTGCTTTTCTTAGGTAGGATCTCCCCTACACAGATCCTTAGTCAAATGGAGAGTAAGCCTAAGCTTTGTACATACCATATGTAAAGAGGTAACCCAAGCCAGTGGTATCTTGACTGAATGTTTAAGCTTAGTCTCCACAGAGGTCTCAAGATGTCATTCAAGCAGCAGAAAGCAATACAAGTCTTAAGAGAATGCTAGAATGACAGTCTGCTCAATACTTAGGACCAGGATGTGCTAGTACACACTTTAGGTTAAATGGACAAAAATTAAATCTCACTTGTATGCATCTGTCCAAGAGAACATCTTAATCTGGTAATACAGAAGATTCATTAAGAACATCTTTATGCTGCAGAACATAAGGAAAACAATCAAAGCTGTTAATCTGTATGAGGCATATTAGGAAGTTCTTGGGGTTCCTGCATTCTCCAAAGGCTCTAATGCTAGCCTGTGGAAAAAGCACCAGCCTAAAACATTATTTGTGAAACAGTACCGGGGAAGTTTCCCTCTGCATGGATGTCAGCTACATCTCATCTTCAGAACTGGGGAGCAGTACAGAAGACTCCAGTTGTTGCAAGGTAAGTCTTCAAGCCACAGAAGTTGAAACCACCTGCAACTGTATACTTAACTTGCAACTGGTGTCTACAGCTTTCAAGACTACCTGGACCAAAAGTAATTTTGGCCCAGAGTGGCACTACTTGTAATTAAAAACTGCTCATGCTAGTTTAGAACATGTGGTACAGGTATTACAGCTGGGAATGATCTCATACAAGGTAAAAAAGAGTGGGAACAGCCCTGCCAAGGCAAGGGGAGAAGAGTGTTTGGTTAGAGCAGCAGGTTTGTTACAAAGGGTATTGCAGCTGGTAACACCAACTAGCCTTTTGAGAAACTCTACATTCAGTGCAGAGTCAGGAAATCAAGACAGTGGTTCACATGTTCATATGTGGCGTTCACCCATTTTAAAAGGGTTCAGACAGCTTCACATGAAGTCCATATTGCCTGTAGCAGGACACTGAGAAACCCAGAACAAGAAGACAAAGGGGCAGCAGAAACCCAGCAGTGAAGATTGTGGCTAATCACAGAAAAACCACCAGGAATTTAACAGGCATCAGTAGATGCTGATAAGATTCACTATGACTGCACTGAATACACAGACAGCACTGGACCTTAACCTGTGTACTTCTGCACACTGAAAACAGAAGCTGATGTAACAAACTATTGTCTTACACCCAACAAGAAATCAGAAAGAAAAATGCTTTCACAGTACAAGCTAGAAGGGTGGTTTGGTTGGGTTGGGTTCCTTCCCCCTCTCCCCCCTGCCACAACTCCCACCCCAGACTCAAGGAAAGTGCTTGTTTAACCTAAGCTTTAGAGTCTCACAACACTTGGGACAAGTTTGATGAACTAAAAGATGGATTTGTCATGCAGAGCTTATTTCAACTGATTCTTTACTTTGAAGTCAGCCATTCAAAAAGTTACTTACAAAGTAAAGGGCTTGCTGACTTTCAGTAACTAAGCACAGGTACATGTTTGAAAGTGAACTAAGCCACTGCACAGCACCCTGGAAGTTACTAGTGTAATTCAGTCCCAAGCATATTCCCAAAACAAAGGCCAGAGGTGGTGGAAGAGGGCTAAAACTACTTTACCAAGAGAAAGAAAATCCTGTCCCTACAGTTAACAAGGCAGAAACAGCTCTTCGCTTCCCAAAGTTTATGAACTACAGGGATGAGAAGCTTCTAACTGGGGACAGTTTACATTGGCTGGACTAGCCACAGGATACCACTTTGCAAGCACAGCATGTCCTGATCTCTGAGACATGTCATTCTGACAAGGCAATTGAGGCAAACCTAGAGGCATCTCAGAGAAGGCACCTTTCTGTTGCTGCCACTGCTATCCACTTACATACACCCCAAGTGTTGGTCTCAATAGTGAAAGTCTTTCATTAGAGGTCTTTCAGAAAGGTGGCACAAGGAGAACAATCAAATATTACTTTAAAGCTTTCTGCATTCAGTAGTAACTTTCCATTATAAGCATTCACCAACTTATGTTACCACCTCCTCCACCAGTCAATCTCTATCACCTTTGATAGTCTTTGGAAACTATGAAGTAGTTTATCATGTCACAAATCCCATTTCTTAATTTAATGGAAGAAAAGCCTCAGACTGGCTCTACATCTTAGTAATTTCTCTTCCATGAAACTACAAGCTTCTTTGAAATACTATTTTGAAAGCAGAAATAAGGTGTGAATAACTAGAAGCTTGACACTACTGCTAAAAACCCTCAAAACCAAACACAGCTTTCACTTGTTTGAAAGCATTGCTGAACAGTAACATGTCCACTAATTTCAGTATTTTCATTCTCAGATTTCAAGTGCTTTTTTTAGTCTAGTCCTAGATTTCTGTAGGAATGTGTAAGTTTCTATACACTTCAGCACTTCTGAACAGGTCAGAAATGATTCAGAAAGATCCTGGCAGCTAATTTTTTCCTTTTAGAAAGGATACCTAAGCTTAGAGCTCTTGGCACATAGATGGAGGGTTTCCCTACGTAAATATCCCCTACTCTCATGAGCTTGGATGCTTCGCTGAACAGCACACTTGTCAGAGAGACCAGGTTGCACAGCAAGTTCAATGCATGCTGTTTAACAGGCATCCCAGTCAAAGCTTCCACATGTTCTCATGCAGCCTTTTCTACAGAGCTGCTACAAGAAAGAGTATAAACACATTGCCTCATCTCAGGCATTTTATGCATAATGCAAGTACCTGAATTTACATCAAGGCCCATGGTAAAGTTATAAAGCAAAAGGTGAATTTGCAAGTGTTCTTGTCTCATTGCAAACATCCTACTGCTCTTGCTCACCTAAGCTATAACCAAGAGTTTAATGCTGCTATAAGAAAAAAAAAGTAGTTCACCAGAAAGTGCAAGATCCTAGTTAATATGGAGAAGACTGTACAGCTTGTAAAACCACTGCAGTTTAAAGGCCTCTCAGAAAACCACCACAAAGTACAGGGCAACAATTAAGTTGCCTTATTCACAGCTAATCAAAGCAGACTGGGGAACACTACCTCCAACTTAGATAAAGAAGCATCCATATAAACACCATTAAGTCAAGTCACACAATGTATCTTGCCCTCCTCCCTAAGCAAAAATACACATACAAGGTGACAGTAGATCTTACCATAAAATGATACTAGACAAAAAAATTCAGGGTAGGACTTTAAAGACTGCTTTTTGTCTGCTTCAACACAGCGCATGGAGCTTCAGGAGGACACAGTAACAACTCCAAATGACACACCCGGTGAACAACCTTGCACAGGAAAGACGACCAGCTGATGTGTAGGTCAAAAAGACTGTCCTAGGCTATCCCTTATATGGAACCTGGCAGGGCCAACTCATTTGAGTACAGTTTTCAAAAATAACAGTACTGTGTGATTTAAAGATGCTCCACCTGCACTTCTTGTCTCATACTAAGCAGCTATGTCCATATCAAGTGACAAGTTAGTCACAACAGCAGGATTTAGACATTCTGATTTTGCTTATTGAGAAAGCCACAAGTAGTATTCCAAACTGAGTGAAATCCTACCTAAAGATTAAGAGCCAAACTTGTTTGTCAGTTCTTATACTCTGGTGTGCTCTGTAATACACTAGCACAAACCAGATTAAAGAACAAGCAATGTTTCCAGTGTTCCTGTAATTCATTTGACCACACTATTAAACTTTTTAAAAAAATCTAACATTACTTCATTATTCAAGCTTTAATTTACCAACTCGTTTTCCTTCTGTTCACATTTTAACCTCTTAGCCCCAAGGACTACATGTAACTCTCTTTAAAAAAAAATGTTACTGTTAACTAACTCCTGTGTAAAATATAGTTAACCTTGACCTTGCTGTACTAGCACCTAGTATTTGGAGTAGATTGTTTTACTTCTACAGGACCATGTGACTACACCACATACAGTTTATATGTCAAAGAAGTTCAGAAAACTGCTTGCTGATTTGGCCACAGAGCTACTCAAGTTTACGAACTTCATGCCCTATGAGAATGCCAGAACAGTTAATTCAAAGATGTAACTCAAGATGTCCTCAGTGTACAGAGTTGCCCTATCAATAAAATGGGAGTAACACAGGTCTCCCATGATATACAAGGAAGGTATTAGGAGATACAGAAGAGCAACAAATTTAAGATTAGTACATGAAGTAGTATCTAGTACTCTAATCAAAAGAGACAGAAGGGTTCTCCTTGCTAAGGAGCTGGACGTTTCACTTCAGAAGAAAAAGGAAAAAAGTTAGAGACTGCAGGTGTTTGCCAATAGTATCATACTTACTGTCATCACCAACAGGCCCTGCTGAACACTGTGCTGGAGGATCACGTGCCAGATCATTCAACTCCTAAAAAACAGGAACAGTTTATTTCATTTAATTTCAAAACTAATCATGTTATTGCTTAAAAAGCTGTTAGGGGCACTCTGGCTACCATTCTTGCTCACGAACATAATGCTCACACTAGTGAGTTTCCTGAAACCACAAGAATGGCAACACCACAAAACTAATACTCAGGACCCCAGAAAGCAAAGTTGCATCTTAAATCCAGGTAACACATTTGGCATATGTATCAGTCACCGCTCTAGGTTTCTACACTGTATTAAGTCACAGCAATACTCATCAAGTCATAGGGTCTACCAACTTCACCTTCACTGATAATAGAACTTAAAGAGATCCCAAGCAGTACCAAGGTATTACATATTCCACTATCTCCAGGTCACAGAGAGACAAGATGGCCTCAATCCAATGACTCTCAGTATCAGTCTTATTTTATCCCCTGTATTGCAACAGCTCACAGGCTGCTCCAGCTATAGTAATCTAGTTTATAATCTCAAGCCTGCAGTATCCTTTTTGCAGTATACAAGACTTCAATAACCTATGGTTGTTTTGTCTCCAAATGTATGCATCAGTGAATATAGGTGGTTAAATGGAATAAAATGCAAGGCCTTCTGTACCTATAGAACTGCTAGCCTATGAATGGAAATCCTCACTTTTCAAGTAGCTGTGTCAGTCAAATTTTCCTCTGAAGAAATCCTATTATGAGTCTCAATTGCTCTGGCTGAACAGGTTGAGTAATTCAGAACACTTCTGACTATACCAAGTTTCCATTCGAAGCAAAGTTTCAGCCCAGATCAGAAAGATAGTCCACACATTGTCACCAGAATTACCAATTTGCTCAGGAAGTGGACATTTAGCGGGAAGTGCAAATAGAGTAAAACTTCAAAGTCAAACTTTGCCTGCTCTATTTCTGGCTCAGCCACTGACCTGCTTTGCATGATGGGCCCAAACATATTAACTTTTTTCTGTGCTAGCTCAGTCTAGAAAGCTAAACGTAAACACCAGACAACCATTATGAGGACAACTAAATCCAGCATTCAGGAAACACTCCAATGCTGCCATTGGCCCATTGTGCATTCAGCTTTTCACCTCACAGCCTGCAAGGGTTACCAGCAACAGGAATCTCAGATACCAGACTTATCTGAAGCTTTTGATAGACAAAACATTTAAGGACAATGATCAAGACAAGCTGATTGCAGGAATGGAAAAAGCTTGCCACTTAATGGCCTTTTGTTATTTACAGGCAGTATTTAAGCTCTTGAATAGATGATCTCTGGGATTTTCCAGCTTCTACTTCCCATGAACTGGGAGGCCACCACTAACCAAACCCTCTTCTCTTCTGTTGCAACACAAGAACGCTGCCTTACACCAAACAGGTTAATCTCAGGATTTTCCCCTCAGCATGCAGTCCCCCAGAAGTCTTGCAGTGGAGATACAAAGCTTCACATACCCTGACTACTTTTTTGCACACACAAGTTTGGTTTTGCTCTCAGCAGCTCCCAACTTCTTAAGAGCCCAGCTGAAAGCTCCTGACTTGACACCAGACTACTGAAGCTTTTCTAGTCCTCCTACTGAACTTCTTAAGAGTGCTGACCCATACAGACCTTGCCCCCACACTTCATGGTTCAGCACGGACTTGGACAGGCGTAGATATTAAGCATACAGCACCTGCTGAAGAGCCTACTCCCTCCTGAAGGTGGGGAGCATCTCCAGATATCCTCTGAAGGAGGAAAGCCCTTCAGTTTTGTCAGTTATGCATGTCAGTTCGGAGTAGCTAACTTCACCCAACTGAGGACTCCCTCCTTACCTCCTGGTCGCAAGTATCAGTTAGAATAAAGATCAGTAATGCATTCTCCCTCCCCACCAACACACTTCACACCACCTGCTGTACACCTCTCTGCTTTCAGAACATTAAATATGTTGAGTATCATCCCAAGCAACAAAAGAATACTGCTCCACCATAGAGAAGTGCATGTACTATAAAAGTTTTCAGTTAGTAACAGTCTGAAAAATAGAGTAGCAGACTGCACTGTGCTCTGCTTTAAAATCAGTAAGCCAAGAAACACCTTGTGCAATCAGTGCAAAGGAACATGCAGCCACTTACACACAACTTCACCAGCACCTGAAGGACCACACACCTTCTTCGTGGTCAGTTTAGTCACAGCTACAAAGAATGAAGTAAGTCTTCACGTGCACAAATTCAGAAGTACAGGCATGAAAACTTAGGAATACACTACTCTTTCTAAAGGTGGATAGAGTACAGTCCACTTCCAAATACTATTGGACCCTAATCTTCTGAAAAAGACAATTTAATGCTACAGTACTCAAAACCCCAAACACATCTATTACCAAAAAAACCCCCACATCTAAACCTCTCTTCCTTACCACTTTCTCATCCCCTTCACTCCTGTTTTATGCATAAATACGATGCAACAACACTAGACTCAGAAGGAGTAGAATTGTAAGAATCCATGTTCTCCATGTAATATCACAACCTACTATGGATTATATTTAAGAACCCAGCATGCACCTTCCCTACTATAAAGTGGAAAGAGTTACAAACACAGGCTGCAGCTTGACAACATATTCTACCACCTAGTAGAATACACAGCTCCAAAGCTGCCCCAACATTCACCCTACATCCCGCTGCTCAAAAGTGCCGCTTCAAACTCTGTGGAACAACACACCTTCAGTGATACCATGAGGTAAGTCTCACAACAGATGCAGAGGTAACAATGAAGTTCAGTTAGTAGCAGCCCTGTTTCTCATCAAAATACTATTCCTTTCTCTTCAATCTTCAGTTCCACCTAGCAGGAATACTTTGGTTTTCTGAAGCCATATACAGTATCTCACTGGAAAGAGCTGACTTACAACACTCATAACACTTGTCTCAGTGATGCAGCTCTCACCTAGGGCAGCATTTCAGGTTCTACTCTATAAATTCAGATTGAAACATCACAGATTAAAACGCCCATGTAAAAAGCAATGCATAAGCTCCTTGTGCTTGGAAAAGTTTAGCAACAACTCTCAATTCAAGCCCCAGTGTTGTGGCTTAACCCGGCAGACAGCTAAACACCATACAAACATTAGCTCACTCCCCCACAGTGGGTGGGGGAAAGAATCAGAAAAAAGGTAAAACTTGCAGGTTGAGATAAAGACAGTTTAAGAGGACAGAAAAGGAAGGGAAAATAACAAGAGAATATACAAAACAAGTGCCACACAATGTGATTGCTCACCACCCACTGACCAATGCCCAGCCAGTCCCCAAGCAGTGGGCTGCCATCCCCCAGCTAACTCCCCCCAGGTTTTTTTATTGGTCAGCATGACATCATATGGTATGGAATATCCCCTCGGCCAGTTGGGGTCAGCTGTCCCCCCAGCTTCTTACGCACACCCAGCCTCCTCGCTGGCAGGACAGCACGGGAAGCTGAGAAGTCCTTGAGTTAGTGTAAGCACTGCTCAGCAACAACTAAAACATCAGTGTATTACCCACATTTTTCTCATCCTAAATCCGAAACACAGCACTATACCAGCTACTAGGAAGAAAATTAACTCTATCCCAGCCAAAACCAGGACACCCTGAGATACAAAACCTCCCGCCTTTTGTAGAACAACAGCTTGCATAACAGTGAAGAAGTTGAAACTCCACAAGACACCTCTAGAGCACAGTCACTTAGCTGCAGCAGACTACCAGTCGCCTCTGCACACCAGAGAGGGTAACGCGTTACCGGATTTCCCAGCAGGGCACAGATGATCGCTTTAACACATCATTCTCCTCAAGCTGCCAGCATGCTAGAAAGACTCCCACTACTCACTTGTCAGACCTGCAAGGCCAAGTTTAAAAACAGGAATGGTAGCTACATACAGCTGCATTTATCCAGGTACAAATGGAGAGGAGCATCCACTGCTGCAGCACAGTACCAAGCTTTTGCATCTGTCTGAGAGGTTACTTTGCCTTTTGAAGGCTCCTGTGCTGTTTCCAAGGTACTGCTAGCACAACACCAAACCTAGCAAGGTCTTTGCTTCCAGATGTTGCTGAGGGAGACTCTTGAGAACCAGCTGGTTTGTAACTCAGAACAAATGACTCTGGAGTTCACATAAAACTGGAACTCATAATACATGGAGGATTCAATTACAGTTTGGTATCATCTACAAACCAGCCACTACTGCATATATCAGATCCTAAGCTGCAAGGCCTGCTGTATTTCCCTGTGATCTGGGAAGGCTTGCTGGTCAATGATCAAGTCTGAGCTTGACAATGCTGATTTTAAACCAAAACCTGAAGAAAGCCGTAGCTGGTAATCCATTTGAGACAGTTTCCGATCCTTAAGCACATGCAGAAGGTTTTGCTTTAGGAACTTAAAAGTGAAAACTCAAGCTGCCTTTAGAGGAAATTTCCATTGTAGTTACTCAGCTCCCAGGAGGCTACCTCACCATGAACTGCCTTCTAGCTGGAAAGCCCACTTACAGAACTTTCTGCCATCTCCCCTACAGCAAAACACCCCTGGGGTTGGGCCAACTGCTGCAGATCATACCATTAACTTGACCCATCTTACAGTTAAAAGTATTAATTAGTTGCTCAGCAAAAATGAGGATGTGGAAGCATGGCACAAAGCAAAGCAAGGTTCAAGGTGTCTTGCCCAAAGGCCAAGTTGAATGAAACTACTACCATTACATCCATGAACTAGATATCCTAAAAGCTACAGAACTCACACAAGAAACTGACATTTAGGCTCCAAAAGCAGATTTAATTGTGTTCCCAAGTTCCCAACAAAACAAACACCTCCCTACTCAGGAGTTCCAGGAAAGCATTTTAAGGAAGATGGAGTGCACTGATGCCACAGATCCCCTAGCTCCGCTGCCCAAGTCATGAAAGGCATTAGCTGCCAGGGGGGCCTCAGGGCACACAGGAAAGCCAGTGCCACAAGTCCCACTCAGACCCATGCTACCCTCCTCCCGTTAGTCTACCTCCCAGCAGCTAGTACACTGCACTTAAAGTGCATCTTGATCAAGGAGTTCACGAACTGCACAATAAGTTTTTAAAGCACTATCAAACACAAGTGCTTTAAGTCTTACCTTAAAGTTTAACCCTGCACATATTTCAAGTTACAATTAGTTTTAATTGTAAACTCCAAAGACCTTTGTAAGAGCAGTTCAAATGTATTCCTCTAGACAATAATTCCCTCCACAGCCTAACATGTTCCTGGTAGAAACTGTCCTGGCCAGAAGATCAGTTTTAAGGATTAAGTTAATGCTAATACAGACTTTAGTAAGAATAACCAACATAACCAGCAACATCAAGCCGCCAATTAAGCGAATAAAAAGCCAGCATCCTTTAGCAGTCAATTCCAGCAATTTTAATAAACCTTAGTATACAGTAGGGTTCCCCAAATACACTCCAACACACTAGATGTATGCCTCCAAACAGTCAAAGATTATCCAAAGTCCTTTTAGCTTGGACTCCATGGTCTTTCCTTCCTACTACAGTTTGAGCTGTTTTCAAACTGTAATTTACTCAGAGACCACATCATTAGCTTGATTATAAGCATGATTTTTGCTTCAGGTTGCTGCTGTGAAACAAGCTTTTAACCCAACTTTAGCAAGTTTGTATGCCTGAAGCCCCTGCATCCTTCTGTGACAGGCAGTCTAGGGCTATGTTACAAAATTGTGATTCATCTAACCAAAAAGGAACTTTCAGCCACTTAGCCATGAATTGTTAGAAGCTTTCAAGAGAGCACCACCAAGCACTATGGAATCAGGGCTCCCAAGTCAACTCGACAGCACTCTGCCTTACCTCAGTAGCAGGACCACAGTGCAGACAAGCAGCTGCCAGCTACCTGCAGAGGTCCGATGCAGACGTTAGTTTGGGCAAGAACCTGCTGCACATTCCTTGCGCCAGGAAGGTTCTACCTTTACTGGTCGCTGGAGGTACTGTGTAGGGTGAGGTGTAAGAGCCTACATCCACCACGCATTTCACTCAGCTCTGCTCTCTACTTGCCAAGCAGTCCCTCTGTACAAGGTGGTGCTCACACACGCACACCAAGGCCAGATCACCAACTCCCTACAGCACCCATAGGTGCTCTCCTGGTCTCCAGGACTTTTGTGATTCCAGAGTATCTATCTGCCATTCTAAGGCTACTACCCCTATTAACAGAAGCACTTTAATCTTCAGAAAGATTTTAATCCTTTCCCTTTGACAGAATCTGCTTTTTCAATGTTTGAAATGGCTCAGATCCACTGACTTTTGCAGAGTCTTGTAAGAAGTCAAAGTTAGAAGACAAGCAGTTAAGTGAGTAGCATGAGAAGAGTCAAACTGCATGAAATACAGGAATAACCAAGGTACAGGTTATAAACAAGCTCCAATGTAACTGTCACACTTCATTTTTTTAAATTTTTTTTTTTTTTTAAGCCTGAACAGCAAGAAAACCAAAGCAATGTATAACTTCCTCCTGGTGTAGAATGCCTAGTTAACTAACAGAAGCTTAACCAGTATTCTTTGTACTAGCAACACACCAGATATTTAACACAGATGGGCTGTGCTGGCAGCTCCACGAACGCAGCAAGAGGCCTTAATGGAAGAAACAAGTTGTTCCCACTGGCTGCTGTAAAGCAGAACTGGTAGCACAGAATTAACACAAAGTTTGCTCAGCACAGGTAGCACAGGTACAACTCCGTGAACAGTAACATTGTTCAACTAGCCAATTAATCTAACGCACCCCATCTGCAGGTAGTGTTCATTTCAGCAGAAGAGATACTGAAACATCTTGGGAGGTCAAGCAGCTCTGGACTGCAGGCAAGCCCATTGTCTTCTGCAGCTGAACAGGGACATCACTATGGAATATACAGTTTAGTTCTGCAAAGCATTACCTGTTTTGGGGGCCTCTACATTATAAGCAGTAATAACCCACCACTCCTGTGCTGTAAGAAAATGTTTTACTTCAGCAGGGCTGAAGCACAGCTTCTGATTTCCCCCTTCCCCTCACTGTAGGGTCCATCAAGCAGTTCATATGGGGGAATCCGTAAAAAACAATGAACTAACCTTTTACTTGCTCTCCCCTTCAAAGAGCTCCAAACACTGCCCTAGTTACTCAGTTAGAGGTAACACATTTCCTCAAGATAAGCAACACAGATAGGGATGCAGCTGAATCCCAAGTGCGTTGGCTTAAACATTAAAATGGAAGCAATTCATTGTGGTCCTCCAGTATCACTCCCATCCTACCCCTGGATATCTCCACATTGCATTTCTTATAAAATATACCCACGATAAAATAGATCATCGTTATATATATAAAAGGAACGATGAAGTTGTTATACTTGTTATCACCACACTTCACGCGGACTCTGGCTAGCATCGCTGCTTACATCCCAAACATTTCTCACAAGAAAAAAAAGAGTTCCAAGTTTTAGACCTGCAAGCCAGTAAGCACCTAAGCAAGAATTAAACACACCACTGCCTGAAAGACTGCAGTGAATAACACAAGCAGCAATCTGATAGCAGGTCGCAAGTCTGAGATCTTTCGGAGCATCTACTTAAAGAACAGCTGCTGCTTCGTGCAGACACACCAGCCGGGCTTGAGTCCCTGGGCAACCCCAAGAGCAACCGTGCCACCAGAGACACACTGGGACGGACCATGCAGGTTCTTGCACCACCTCCTGCGCCAGCCACAACACTACTTATCCAGCTCCAAGAAACCTTCTTGTTCTGCCCCTTCCAGCCCAGGAGTTCAACATGCAAGAGGCCATTTCAGGTAACATGGCTGACACTGTATCAAAGGTTTACTCTTGAGGTTTTCTGCTTGTTTCCAAGTTCCCATCCCTGTATTATCCAAAGACACAAAAATTTTGGAGAAAACCTCATTGTCTGTGGTCGAGCATAAAACCCCAAGTGCCAAGCAAAAGAACCTGTGGCAAGACTGAGACCTGAACACTGATATATTGAGACTGATAGTACCCTCTAAAAATCCCTAAGCAGCAGCTTTCCTTCCCATCACTTCCTTGTACTCAAGTCTGCTGGGATTACTTCTACTTGATCCACATTCTGCAGGTTTTATTGCCACAAGGGGCAACAGCAAAGGTCAGAAACTTCCTGTTCCCCTCATTATCCTGACAGGATCGGTCACTACACATAAGATACCACTACTTTTCCCAGAGACCAGAACAAAAACAAGATGATGATATGAACACTCTCCACGGGGTTTAAAATAGCTGGTGTGTGAACAACCAGTGATTATTACTTAATTAGTTAAGCAAGACAACCATGGTTAACTCAATTTGCGAAGTGCTCCTTTCTAGTCTGTACCTTAACTCCCATCTAACTTTTAAAGCACCTGGACTGCTAGAACAAGCAGTTTTATTTCCCTTCATGTACTTTGTTTGTTGGAAATGTTGCCTACAACCCCATCACCTTCCCTCTCCTCAACAGCCACCATACTTACTCCACTGAAACACTTGGTTCTTTACAGAGCTCAATATACACCAGTGGTTTGGTGATGCTCTCACTACTTCCCGAGGCTTTAAAGACTCTTAACCTTACACAGTCCCCATTATCCCTCAGGATTCTTGATCTTTGAAAAGCAACACGAAGAATCAGTCCACAAGCACCCAATGTTAACAAAGACTCAACGCGTTTGGCCTCTCTCCTGTTAAAAACTATGGACTAGAAACAGAAACACGCTGAGAGAATGTCGAACCCTGAACTTCAGCACGCACTAAACTACAATAAAGCAGCTTTCCCTGCTTCCCAAGTCACCTGATAGAAGATATACCCTCCCCACAAAAGCCCTGCACTACCTGTGCGTGCCCCCCGCAGTCACATTTACCCTGTTCAGCATTCGCTGCCACGTCTCCTAGATCTATTCTGGCAGCAGGCATACAACACGCTCCCAAGGAGGAAGCGCTCTTTCAAAACACCTGCGAGCCCACAAACGCACTGTCGAACAGTCTTCACGGAGTATTGAGTATCGCTAAAGTAAGTGACAGAATGTTGCAGACAAGCGATACTCAGCTGGAGCGCAACTTCCTTATGTAACCCGCTACCGTACACTTATCTGGAAATTTCAATAAAGTTACACTCAAAATCCTTCCCTTTCAAGCTCTACCTATTCCATGAGCATATGTAAGCCTTCAAGCTCTCTTCAATTTTCTTCTCCACCTTAGCTTTAATTTGACCAGTATGACACACGCAGCTTCACAAAAACTTCCAAGATAACCTACAATCAAAGCAAAGGTGTTAACACATAAGCCAAGTCTGATGCTACATACTTAACAAAACAGAGCTAGCAAACTGATCTTAACTATTAGGTAGCAGGTTCACATCTGGTCCTAGACAAAATTGATATTTACATAGTATTCGAGACCAGAAACCCTATGGGAGGACTAGCTTCTACACCTGAACCTTGCATGGAGACTCCAAACTGAAGCTACACATTTTGTGGAGAAAAGGATATAAATTGCCTGCCTGACTCACCAAGGCAATAAAAGCATACTTCAATAATCCCCTCTTTTTTCCTTTTCCTAGTAAAGGATACTAGGGTGATCAAGCCAAGTATGGTTTTAAGACTGCAGGGGATTGAGCAGCAGTGTTTTCCTAAAAGCCTAGGACACCAAGTGTGGTGCACCTCCTGCTCCAGGAAGAGAAGGCACCTCGCATGCCTTTACTAGATGACTCAGGTTGTGGAACAGCACTGGCTCCATTACAACAATAAATCAGGCTATTCTGACTAGCTGAACGTGACAACTTTACTGTGCTTAGAGCTTCAGCATCCAACACCGAGATCGTCGCTCCTTGAGGAAGCAGAAGAGCCTTTCACCTCGAAGCTCCCGAAGGAGCTACGCCAAAACTTGCCGGGCAGGCTGGCAGCGTTTCGCTGCTCCGGGCGCCTTCTCCCAAGCGCGGCGGCCCCCGCTCCGGCGCGGGGTTCCTCTCTGCCCCCACCCCACGCGTGTCCACTCCCACGCCCCGAGCGATTCCGGAGGGCGAAGAGCAGCCCCCCGAAACTACAACAGCTGCCGGCGGCTGCTGCTGCCCGCCCGCGGCCGGGCCCCGGCGCCGGCGCCCCCTCGCGGCCCCAGGGGCCCGGGCTCCGGGGGCCACGTTGCTTCGGAGGGACCCGGCCACCACCGAGACCACCGCCGGCCTCGGCCTCCTCCCGGCCGCGGGTAACGGCCCCCCAACCCCGGGGAGGGGAGGGGGGGGAGGAACGAACAAAAGCGGCCCGCCAGGACGGGCCGGACCCCGCTCCGGCAGCCGCGGCCCGGCCCGCGCCGCCGAGGGCCACCGGGGAACTTCTCCTCCCTTCCCACCTCCCCGGGCCCGGCTGCCGTCTACTCCTGACGGCGGGGCCGCAAGCGCGGCCGGGGAAAAGCGCCCGGAACCTTCCCCCCCCGCCCCAGCCCCAGCCGAGGCGGGCACCGGAGGGACCCCGCGCCGCCGGGGCAGGGCCCGGCCCGGCCTTCCCAACCCCCCCACAAGCCCGGCCCGGGGCGGCGGCGGCCTACCCGGGTTATGTAAGGCGAGCGCTAGGCCGGGGCGGGCGGGCGCGGGGCCGGGCCCGGCGCGGCGGGGCCCTGCCCTGCCCTTACCTTGTGGATTCTCTTCAGCGCCATTGTGTGCGCGAAGGCGGCGAGGAGGGGCGGGCGGGCGGGGAGGGGGCAGCCCGCGGGGACTATTTTCCGAGGGGGAGGGGGGGAGGAGGAGCGCGGAGGTGGCGGCGGCGCGGAAGGAGGGGGGGAGGGGAAGGGGGGAGGGGAAGGAGAGAGAGAAGGGGGGGAGGGAGGGAGGGGAAGGGGGCCCCCCCAGAAGGCAGCGGCGGAGGGGAGGGGGGGCGGCGGCGGGGCCTGCGGGCGGGCCGGCCTGGCGCGCTGCTCCCCTGGCGGCGCCGCGGGGCTGGAGCTGGCTGCCGCTGCCGCAGCTCCTACCGCATCCCTCCGCCGCCTCTTTATGCGCTGGCGCCTCCTGCCGGCCTTCCGCGTATCACTCCGCCGCGGCTCTCCTGCCGCCCGCCGCGCTCCGCCGCTGCCGGGTGGCGGGCGGTTGGTGGAGCGGAGGCGGCCGCCGCGGCCGCGGACCGAGACCGGCCGGGAGCGACGGGAGAGACAGGAGGCCGGGGGGGGGGTGTGTGTGACATACGGCGGGGACTATTTGTCCTGCGGCCGCCGTGCAGAACTCTCCAGAAGGGGGAGGGGGAGAGCGCGGAAGGATACGGCGGCGCGTGTGACGGAGGATTCTCGCGAGAAGACTGGGCGAGAAGAAGTCCCGGTCGCGCCGCCGCCGTGGGGCCGGTGAGGGCCTGAGGCGCCGCGGGCCGGGGCCGGGCCGGGTCTGAGCCGGTGCCGGAGGCCCGGGCGAGACTGCCCCCCTCCCCCCCCCCCGCCCCGGCAGCTTGGTGGGGAACCGCCGCCGCCCCTGCGGCGCTCCCTGCCCCGGGAGGTGATGGGCTGGCCCCAGGCGCGGGCCCGAGGCCCCTTCCTGGAAGAGGGCCGGGGCCTGCGGGGTACGGGCCGGCGGCGTACCGTCCCCGAGGAGGCAGGGAGGGCATCCGGGACGGGCCGAGGCCCTCCGAGAACGCGTGAAGTGGCACTAAGAGGGATGTTGGTGACATCTAGTAGCTGGCAGGGGCGGCGTGTGGCTCAGCATACCTTCCCTGCGGGTAGCGGCACGGGGCTGGCGCACAGGAATTCATTTTTAGGCCTGGGAGGACAGACGGAGGAAGTACACCAAGTAGATCCCAACGTGGCTGCGTAATAAAGGTTTGAATAGTCAAAAAGGATTGTATTTACATAGCAAAGTACCTCAAATGTCAGGCTTACCGAGCACACCAAAACCACAGTGTAGAGTGAAGAACACGAGGCAAGCAACCAAGGGCTGGGTATCCAGCAGGCCAGTGGCATCATGGAGGGAGGCAAAGGCTCTCCAGCAGAGACATCATCCAGAGCCCTGGTGGCCAGAGATGGAAGAAAAGTTTGTCTCCATCCAGCATACCCATGGACAACACCAATACGAGCAAAAATAGTGATTGTTCTCAGACGACTGAGCAGCTCGTATCACAAAAAGTTGTGCTTTAACCCCAGCCAGCAACTAAGCACCATGCAGCCGCTCACTCCCCTCCCTCACAGTGGGATGGGGGAGAGAATCAGAAGGGTAAAAGTGAGAAAACTTGTGGGCTGAGATAAAGACAGTTTAATAAGTAAAGCAAAAGCTATGCGCGCAAGCAGAGCAAACAAGGAATTCATTCACCACTTCCCATGGGCAGGCAGGTGTTCAGCCATCTCCAGGAAAGCAGGGCTCCATCACACGTAACAGTGACTTGGGAAGAAAAGCACCATCACTCCCAATGTCCCCCCCCCTTCCTTCTTCCCCCAGCTTTATATACTGAGCATGACGTCATATGGTCTGGAATATCCCTTTGGTCTATTAGGGTCAGCTGTCCCAGCTGTGTCTCCTCCCAACTTCTTGTGCACCCCCAGCCCCCTCGCTGGTGGGGTGGGGTGAGAGGCAGAAGAGGCCTTGACTCTGTAAGCACTGCTCAGCAATAACGGAAACATCCCTGTGTTATCAACTGTTTTCAGCACAAATCCAAAACATAGCCCCATACCAGCTACAGTGAAGAAGATTAACTCTATCCCAGCCAAAACCAGCACAAAAGTTCATCAAATAATCCCTCTGATGGCTGCCAACAAGCTGAAGGGTTCTGCGCAGCTTCAGCAAACTTCTGAGCCCCGTAACCACGTCCTGTTTGTGTAACTGCACAATCAAAGCATGAATGGGCAATCACTGTAAACAGCCAGCTCAAACAAAAGGGCAACTTCCCTTCAGGTCTGAATCATCAGAAACTGAGCAAACGGGGCTGGGAACAGGACACTGCTTGTGTGTGACAAGGACTTTGTGCACACATTCAAACAAGGTAGCTCTGCTGGGGAGTTCAGCCTAACAACCAAACTGCCTGCATGTACACAAACCCATGGGGCATCTTTAATAGTAACACATTTTAAAATTACATCGAATTGGAGTCTTCCCTGTTGGTCCTGCTTCTCTTCCCCATGCCGGCTTTGGGTCATTAATTGGGACTGGATGTGGTGGCTGGTGCCTTATGCTGTCTGGAGCCTTCCAAGCTGGCAGTCCTGCTACCGAGTCAAGTAAGAAAAATGCCAAGAGCACTTTTAATCAGGGTTGGAAGTTGTAAGACTTTCCAAGAAGGTACCAGGTTTTGTTCCTTTACAGGAAAGCCTGGTTTCCTATGGATTTCTCTCTTGTGTAGCTAACATTTTTAGTGAATTATACTACAATTTTCTGTTGTTGCCCGTCTTCTCACCTAGTACTGCAACAGGGTTGTTTTCCACTGCTCTTGTCAATCCCACACCTCCTATGCATCTCTTGGCAAAGAGGGATGAAAGGCTTAAACAGGAAACTTTAGAGGTAAATAAAATACTCAACTCCAAGCAGCAAGCAGTAGCTCTGGGCTTGGAGCTCAGCTCCAAAACTTCCCCTGGGGTCAGACTGTCCCTTTGCTAAAGCACCCTTCTGCCAGCTGGTCCCTGTAGCCGGCAGAGCTACCCACGGGATTAATTCACCTGCTGCTTTTGAACAGGCAAGGTTTGGAAACCTCATACTACTTCTGATGTGTTGGTGATGACGAACTCATGCCTGCTCCTCCCAAAACGCCTGCTCCTTCCTCCTGCCCGCATAGCTGCTGCTCAGGGTGGGAGTGAGGATGTCAGGGTAGCGCTAGCCCTGGCCTCTCACGAGCCTGGGGACTGCTGCCTCTCAGTGATAGCTGTGGTCTGTTCTCATGCTGACTTTGCTGCCAGCCTTTCTGCAACAATTCAAGATTTCTGGTGGCTTTAGCATAGGGTGTGTTTTGAATTAATTTCTCTTTCCTCCTCTACATTTAGTATGGAGAAAATAAATCACAGATTCATAAAAATGGTTTTCTGGGTTGGGTTTTTTTTTCAACTTCTTTGGTTCATTTTGTGGCTTCTTGCTCTTTTCCCTCTTTCTGTTGCCTTTTGGGTTGCTGGACACCCCTCAATTGCAGAAGAGCAGACAACAATCCTGCGCCGGCTCATTGCTCTGTCAAGCCCAGCACAACGGAGTCTGCTGTCCTTCCTTGCCACACCAGTCTCCACCAGCATGGGGAGCTGGAAATGCTCAAATACTAATCCCAAGTAGTCCTGGCCCTTAAGGCTCCCCCCAGTTCTGGGGCAGAGGCGAAACTGCTTTTCTTCCAACGTTTTCTGCTTTCCTCTCTTATTGCCCAGCCAACATCTGATCCCGGTCAGGCAGTCTGATCCCACCTACTAGAAGGGACTTTGCAGATTCCTCTTTACTAGGAGATGCTCCCTTCATCCCAGAGAGCAGTACAGCCACAGTAGCTTTGCCCCTCACTCAAATTTGGCCCATCTCTTGACAGGGCAAACATCATGTCTGGAACTGCAGTCATACCGGTGACTGCTGGGGGGACAAAAGGCTTCAGGAAGCAACCTTCTCATGTTTCTGGGGCAGTTTTCAAAATACCTTCAAGTCACAGCCTCTAAGGACTTCACTTCTCAGAGGTCTCCATGTCAGCCAAGATTAAAGTAATCTTTTTCCAGTATTCTCAGGAAAAGTGTTGGATTTTGTCCCCAAACTGGAAAATTATTTTTGGCTCACAGTAGCAACAGAAACAGTCCGGATTGCTACTTTTCTTTGTCAAGCTTTGAAAAGTCCTCTCTGAGTAGTAAAGCATTGTAAAACTCAATCCAGAGAATAAACAATTTTGAAAATAAAAAGAGAGAGGAAAATACTTTTGTTGTGGTTTTAGTGCCAGGGATAACTATGATCTGCTGTTTCTTACCAGATGGACATGAACTTCTCTAAGAGATAAGAAATGGAAGTAGAAAAGTCATTTTCATCATAGTTATTCATGAGGTCAGTCCCCTTAGAATTGCTGAAAGGCAAATCTCAATTGCAGCTTCTGCCATTTGGCCTGTAGCTGTGAACAGATAGATGTTAACTTGGTGTAGGCTGCAGGGAACTGAAGACTGGGATGTGTCTTATCCAGAAGGTATTTTCCTCAAGATTCCCAGTTAGATCTCTGTCTGATGTGGCAATAGACTAAACGCTTTCCACTGGAGCTCGGACATGCCTAAAAATGCCATGAGATGCAAAAAAGATCAGGCACAAATAAACATTAACCTAAGATCACAGGGAGCAGAGCCAGAAAATACCTGGCCCTGTTGAGCTTGAGGTCAGGATTTCTCCTCAGGATTTTCACCCCCTCACCCTATGGTTTTCATGTCCTTTGCATTCTCTTTTCCTTTGCTTTCTCTCTTTGCTGAGGTTTGTTGGTTAGATTTCCCTTTCGTGGTCCTGTCTGCAGCACTTTCTCACTGCCTGTCTCCCTGCTGTCTCTTGATTTCTACTTTCTCTTGTTAGGACTTCCTTATCTCACCTGCTGCCTTTCTCCCTTGCTTCTCTTCTACCTCGCCTGTGACTTTTGCAGGTGTCCTTCTGCAGGTTTCAGTCTCTTCCCACCCCTGCCCGAACATTAAGACAGCGGGATTGACCCATGTGTGCTTTTCTGTATCCCACATTGGATCGTATCCTAGTCCTCTTCTCCAAAAGGGTGAGTTCTGGTCACCAGCACCAGAGAAGATGCTTTGGGCTGCATCTGCTGTGAAAATTGACGGCTGGTCCCCATCCACAGCAGCCCCTTATGCAGAGAAAGCGTTGCTTGTTAGGCAGATGCTGTCTCCCTGCAGGGGTTGCTGCTGGCCCCTCACACAGCACCCTGTCACGGCACTTTAGGAGGCATTCCACCTGCAGCTTTCTGCCTTCTCTCTCAGGGACAGACCTGGTCCTGCAGACCCAGGGCACTGTGAGGTACTGTGGTCTCTCATCCCAGGACCACCGCTGTGGTCTGATCTTCTGTTCCAAAGAGAAGCAGCGAGTGATCTGTCTATGCCTGCAAACATCATCCCATGCCAACATCACCCACTACAAGACAGCAGATTGTCACTGGAGGAGTTAGTCGAGTCCTGCCTTATCCTCAGATGACTCTTGCCTCCATGTGCCTTTCCTTCACCATCTTCCTCTGGTCAACTCTGCTAAACAGGGTCAGGCTGCAGTACTGTATTAGGGAAAAAAACCCTAGACATGCTTAGGCAAAGGCACAAAAATTGAAAAGAGTACAAACTTCCCAGCCTAGCTGGCTAAATCTGCTTTTTCTAGGCTTTGGTAACCAGCGAGGCCTTTGTTAGACAGTGAAAAAAATACATGGAATCACTCCCATATTAGTTTTGAAATCCGCAAATGAGTCTTACTATAAAATGATTGGACTCCTTTCAAGATTGTTCTCCAAGTCAAACCTGAAAACAGAAGCTTAGGAACAGTCAGGGAGCCCTGTTTATGGTGATATATGGCAGGAAGGTGAAACTGGCCGCCTGAGCCCAACAGATGTGCCCTCTGTCACCCACTGAGGCAACACAGCAGCAAGGTCTCTGCTAATCTGTCCTGTGGCACCAGCTATCCCAGGCTTGAACATGACCAAAAGATTGCCAGGTATAGGAACATAGAAGATAGGATTTCTTATAACACATCATTATAAACTCTTCCAGTCTAGCATGCTGCCACAGAAAAACCTGGGAACTTAAGCTTCAGAGAAAGGCAAAGAACAAACTGAAACAACCACAAAGGAAAATCCACAAGTTACCACCACCACCTTGTCCACAAGAAAATTTCCAGCAGGCGATGCATTGCTCTGGGCTGAAGGTGTCATAACTGTAAATCTCATAAATATATATATATAAAATCTATAAATCTCAAAATAACTGGCACTTTCCCTGTTGTCGCAGAAGAGGCATGGTGCCCATCTCTAGCTCTCTCAGGACTCTGGATATCCTGGACCTGTTGCAACAAGCTGCTTCTAGCAGGACATAACCCTTCCCTTTGTGTATTATTATGCATCGTAGTCTCTGGCATTGGAGGCAGAAGATATAAATTCACAATTGGATTTAAATGATCTAACTACAAACTGTTGCTGAAAGAAGCAGTCCTGCCCCTCCCCCCCCCCAAGCAAACAGCTAGCTGTTTTCTGACACCCAGTTGTGCTTAAGTTGGATCACCTGATCTAAAAGTAATTTCTACTTTCACCCAGCATTACTTGGCATCTAGGGCTGTGAGCTGATCTGGTTCTCTTTGAAATCACTCATGCCAACAGGCTGGAAACGGGCTGGAGGAAGCCCCCCAGAAGTGGACAAAACCATCTCTGTCACTGGCAGCATTGCCTGAAAATTCATGCAATGCAAAGAGGAGCACTGAGGAACTTCCTCAGTTGCATTTCAGGCTGCTTGGGGGTGTCCCAGAGAAGGTTCCCATCAGCAGCCACCAAACCTGCTATCCACCAGCAGTCTGGTTTGTGAAAACAAAGCCAGCAGCCGAGCCCTGGAGTCCCCTAATGCTGAGCCCACCTCCTCTGCCTGCAGCACACACACATGCACCCGGGACTGTTCCCAGACCTGAGCCATGTTCCCCCTCATCAGCTCTTCCAGGTCTGACATCTCTTCCTTGAGGTACACTTCTTTCCTTCCTTTCTCATTGCCCCCCGTTAGCTTTTATTGTGCCTTTTTCCATACTCTGTCTCTGTTTGGGCCTCCTTAGCCCCTCACCACATTGTCATCCGCCCTCCTGAAGCTGCCCATCAGCAGCAGGCTCTGCTGGGGCTTGCAGAGCATCTCCTCCCTGCCTTCTCATCCCTCTTTGACTGTCTGGGTTAACAGATGCCCAAAGTAGCTGCTAGAGCTCCTTACACAGATCCAGCATTTTTCTCTGCTTACAGAGGTGTGTAGAGGGGCTGGATTTGCAGAGGGACCCCGGCAGCAGAAGTCCAGGAGTGGCCAAACAAGTTGGAAGGTCTTTAACAAACCCCACGGTGTCATGTGGCCCTGCTCCAAAGGGATTTTCCATTTCTAGAGCCCTTTGCCATGTGCTGAATGAATCAAATCCAGGATTGTCACAATTTTAAAACCTAAATAAAACTAACTTTTAAAGTGAATTGCTCTTGTTCTCAGTTAAATGTGTTTAAAACTAAGTTAGTCCAAGAAACACTGAAAACTTTTATTTAAATAAAGCAGGGTTGTGGGTTTTGGGTTTTTTATTTTAAACTTAATCGATTTTTCTACAAGAAAAAAAGGTATTAACGGAAATTTCAGTGTAAAAAGATCCAAACCTGAAGAAAGTATTGCCAGGTTTTACAGATGCAAAAAGCTCATCTTGCTGTTTTGCTGATGTGGTTTTCTTTTTTGATATTTACCACGCCATCTTCTCTCAAACACTGATTTTTCTTTTGTAGGCTTTTGCTGGTTTTGGTGCAAACATGGATGTAGCTCACAGCACAGCCCCACAAGCAGCTCTGAGCGTGGGGGGAATCTCAGCCTGCCACTGCCACCATGTGGGATGCAGGAGACAAACTTGAATACCAAGACTTCGCTTGACCAAGATGGTCAAAAGCTCAAGATCAGATTCATCCTCTCCAACTCCCCTTCTCTAGGTGCATGTTTCTGGAGCAAACAATCCCAGAGTCTTGCCTCTCTTCAAGCTTGGAGCCATGCCGATCTCAGCAGGAGCCTGGGGGGATAGGCATCAGAGGCAGGAAATAAAGGAATAGGGGTAGACCCAGATTTTCTAGCTCAGTCCCAGGCTGGGAAGCTGCTAAGCTCAGCCAGCATTGCAGAGCTCTCCATGGGATATTGACGACAGTGACAGGGCAGTCATGGAATGGTTAAACATAGTCAAAGAGAAACAACATGAGCTTTTCAGGCAGAAATCCAGGCCGTGCTGACAGCTATAGGCAGGTCCTGAATTGTTCATTCCCATGCTCTCAGCTTGCTAAAAACCTTCTGAGCAGTTTGGGCTTCCATGGGTATTTGAGTGAGCATCCCAGCCATGCTAGTCAGCCTGCTTGTATCTCCATCCTTTGCCATAGTAAATCAGAAACTTCCATGTTATGCCCTGGGTCTACCTGTCTGTGCTGTGGGGACGGGCTCCTATAAATCTCTCCTTTCTGGCCATGAGAGCGCCAATAAATCTCCCTTGGATGCATGTCCTGACCAAGAATGCAACAATAAATTTCCTGTAAGTGGTGGAGAGAGGAGGAACAAGGAAAGAAATAGGATATTCATGCATGTCATTGCATCTGCTTGCATGGGAAAAGAAAGCCTGGCATCCCCTCTCTGGTAGTCAGGTTCTGGCTCCATTTTCCACCCAGCCATTGCCTCTTGCTCCAACCCCATGGGCTGCCCCCCTGCATGCCCGCTGCCCTCCCAGAGGTCCCCACTCACCCCTGCGCCTCCTCACCTCCATACAGCATCTCCCCGCCATGGCTGCCTCCTTCTGCGTGGGAGCTCACAGAGGAGATCACCAGGAGCTACAAGCACAGTTCCCACGCTGCTCCCTGCCACCTTCAATTCCCTGAAGTACTTTTTTCAGGGAGACAATCTCCCTCCATACCACATGCTCACCTTCTCCTCTCTTCGTGCCCAAGTTGTTTTATTCTCCTTTCATCCTCCCTGGCTGTATGAACGGCAGCCTTCTAGGGTCAGCTGCCAGGTCTTCTTCTGTGCCTTTATAGCACTTTCCCAGGGGGACCTGGCCTCACTTGGGGTTTCTGTGCTGCCCTGTTACACAGGACAATCCCAGCAAGGCTGCAAGCCTGCTGCTGCAGAGGAAGGAGGAATACCATCACTGAATAGCAGGTTCAGGCAAGGAGCACTGTTTTGCTCGAGGTCTCTCGCCCAGTTCGGGAGATGCTCTGTCAGCTCCTGTGGCTCCCCAGTCATGGGATCCTGTCTTTGTGAAGGCTGTCCCCTCCCTTGCTGCAGAGGTGGGAGTCAGGATGCATTAGGGCAAGACCAGCTTTCCAGGGATCCCTGGGGCTGCAGCACTGACCAACCACCCGCTGTCAGCAAGCTTTTGGTGGCTCCATCCCCAAAGCCAGATTTGCCTGTCCTGCAGGCTGGAAGATACCTATAAAAAAAACCGCAAAAGCAACCAAAAGGCATGCGTGTACACAGCCATTTATTCTGTAGTAGTTTTACTTCTCAGCTCAGCCCAGTCGGGTCCCCAGGGGACACGTGGTAGGAGGCCAGAGGAGACGCGGACAGCCACTTCCCTTTCCGCAGTCTCGGTGCCAGGGTGACTGGTGACAAAGGGCAGGAAAGTACGTGAATGTTAGAGGACAGAGGGCAAGAGTACACCTGTGTGTGAGTGGAGGGGTCCCAGTGGGAGCCCCCAGGGGTCTGTGCTGAGACCTGGGCAGCTTAACACATGTGACCTGGAAGAGTCAGAACTGGAAGGGACCTGGAGGAGCTATTCAAAGCATTTTGACCAGTAGAAACCAGCTTCTTTTTGAAGAACAACTGAGTATCTGAGATGCTCCAGCCTGGGAAAGAAATGACTGCCAGCACAAGAACAGTGGCACCCCAAACAACGCTAGCCTGTGACAGCTTCAAAACAGGCAAAAATGACTTCTCCACCCAATGTGTAACTGGGGACTCAGTGCCACAGGACACTGCAGGTGCAGACAGTTTACAGAGGATCAAAAGAAGACTGCATAAATCACAGACTGATCCACTGAAGTTTATTAAATGGATAAAAACTTTCTCTTAGGCAGGAAGTTCTGGTGCCACAAAGGAAGGAAGAACCTTAATGGATAAGGGATGTGCAGCACTCAGAGCAGCCCCACAATCCAGGGATGGAGGGATGGTCCATGCTGCTGTCAGGATTTGAGCTCATCATTGCTGAGGAGTCACAGCCTGGGGTCAGGGCAAGGCAAAGGATCTCCCAAGCTGGGCACGTCCCTGGAAAGGCGTCCCATCTCCACATGAACTTTGTGAGTGAAGTTCAGGGCCCTGCATAATCTGGAGACAGAGGGGACAATTACAAATCCTTTGGCCAGAACACCTCCCTGGCTCCCCTGACTGTCACCTCTTTTGTCCTGCATCGAAACTGCTTTGCTGAATGACTGAGAGACAACATGCTTGAGAGCTGGAGGAAGCAGGTCACCTGCTTCCACAGGATTTTACCCAGCACACAGATGGCTCCTCACTGCATCAGAGAGACTGATCCAGTTCACACAACCCAGCGCAACACAGAATACTGCACCTTATTTTGCTAGGGCAGGCAGCAAAGCAAGACCTGTCAGTGTGCAGGGCTCTGAGGGTACGCTGGTGGTGCAATTGCAGCACTAAAAACACCAACTGCAGCACTTTTTAGCCAAGGAATCAAAGCCACTGTTATTAACCAGCCTGGCATCTGAACCCCATCCCTGCAGGCATCCCCAGTGTAAAGCTGTCACTGGGCAGCCTGCCTTTCGGCTGAAGCCAGCAGCTCTACCGGACAACAGCACATGGGCAGGACAACAGCACATGATGCAAAAAAATCAGGAGTAAGCAAGCACTGCTGCAGTGCCCATCCTGCAGCAGGAGCAGACTCCGTTATGTCTGCTGCCTGCCTGCTCACCAGGAGCAATCCTTTACCCAGGAGACACCAGGGAAAGAACCATGTTTCTGGGCTGGCTTTTGGTTGGGGGCATGCCACGTGCATCCAGTACCTGCTCCTACCCACCTTCAGTCTCGCACAGGGCCAGTGGCCAGGCCCAGCTCCTGGGTTAATCCAACTTATACCTAAGGCGCCTTGTACAGAGCAGCCAGTGGGTCTCCAGAGGTCAGGGTAGACTTCAAGAAAATTCACAGCATCTGGCTACCTGCAAGGGATCCTACCTCCTATCGCTACAGCATTTTTACGTTCTTTTTCCAGGTTATTACAAGTTCTCAGACATTTCACCGAGACTTTTCCCTGTCTGAACCAAGTCCTGGCTACAGCTGTCCACTCCGCCTGTGGCCATTGGGATCTCAGGAGAGGCTGATCCCTTCCCCAGACCCAACCAGTACATAAAGGCCCTTCTAGAAACCAGCCCGTGTTGTGTTACAGGCCAGCTCAGCTTTTTTGGATGCTCCCAAGGGTGGAAGTTGTCTTTCCCTGCCTTTGCAAGCACCTTTGCCGCCACAGCGGACAGCTTCGTTCTTGCTGTGTTTGGACAGTGATTAAACTATGGATGGTTTGGACCACAAGCTCCTACATCTCTGCCCAGGCGTATATAAATAGAACAGCTACTCAGAGGGATGCTGTAGGGTCCTTCGGGTGCCCAGAAAGGTGAGGCAGAGCAGGTTGCAGAGGCCAAGAACAGGCACCCAGATAACACCCAGCTGTGGAGCTGCCCTGCCCCTGGCCCATCTCCACTCACAGCAGCACAACAGCAGTGTGGAAACCAGCAAGCCCAGGCTGGAGTGGGAGGTTAGTGCTGCTCTGGGTCTCTCTCAAGGTTGTTGGAGTCTGTTTCGCTGGTACCTTAGAAACCCCAGCAAACCCGCTTTACAGCGCATCTGACCTGTGTTCCTAGCCTGGGGAGGGCTTGTGGATATAGCCAACGTGTTGTTTTTCAGCACAAAGGTTGGCTAAAACGTCAAGTAAATCACTTCCTCCTCCTGTGCTGGGTTGTCCCTGCCACTGGGGCTTCACTCACCAGCTCCAGCTGGCTCTAGCAGTGTGGTGGAGGAGGCTGCCTTGCTCCCCAGCCCTCTTCTTGTGGGTCCCTGAGCAGCCGGGTGGCTCTCCTGCCCATGGAGCCTGACCTTATGCTTTCAGTTCTACCTTCAGCACCTTCAGCTAACACCTGTAATATTTCTGTCTCTTTCACTTCTGCTCTGAGCCAGCATTTGGGCTACTCTGGGTCTGTGGTCACTAGGACCAGGGACCTGAGAGGCTTGAGGGCCTTACTGGCCAGCAAAAGCCCGGCTACAGGAAGCCCCTGCTGTGTTGCCAGTGCCTGCGGACACTGCCTCCTGCGCCAGCATGTCCTGGAGCTGCATGGGGTGGGGGGATCCAGGGTGCTGTGAGTCACCCACTCTACTAGAAGGAATTTGCTTCTGTTTCACCCCTGGAAACATGCTGCACTTAATAAATTCAATCTTTGAAACCTGCTGCACTTAATAAATTCAATCTTTGAAATCTGCTGCACTTAATGAATTAAATCTCAATTTCCTTCCTCATTCCAGCTCAGTTCAGCCCCACAAAGACCTGACAGTTATGTTGGGGCTTTCCAGAGGTGTAAGCTCATGGATGGCGAAACCTGCGACATCCACCCAGCACTGCCAAGTGCCTGGATTTCCCGTGGACGGGGAAACCTCACGAGTAACCTGCGTGGGAGGGCTCTGGTGCTTTCTGCAAGCTGCCTGCAGCCTCGGTAGCTCCTTTCATTTTCATTTTTCTTGGTGCTGGGAACTGCGCAGCTCCACCCGTGGCACCAGAAGCCTGTACAGTCCAGAGGCTCCGGGTCTCTGTCTGCGGCCCAAAAAGAGCTGTGGCTGCCCAGGCTGGAGCACAGAACCCATTAGCCCCAGTGCAGGAAAACCCAGGCAGCGTCTGGCGTCGTGGCTGGTAACTGCTCCGGTGAGTGCGGCAAGAGGAGTGAGGGATGGCCCCACGGCTGCGGAGCAGGGAGGGCTGGCATGGAGTGGGCATCAATGTGGGAGTGACTTTATCTTGCTGAGCCCATCTGGGCACGGGCGGCAGTCCCAAGGTGGCCTGGGCAGCACGCAAGGGAACCTCCCCAGAAGCGGCTGCGTTTCAGCAGCGTGCAAAGGGCGGGCTCCGTTCCGTGCTTTGGGGCGCTCACTGAGCGCTGGATGTGCATCTGTCTCCCCTTTCTCCGCTCCCCACAGGGCTGCTGCGGGCACTGGGTACAACACTTGCTGCTGACCGCCCCCCCGCCACTCTGCCGCAGATGTCTCAGGAATCGCGGCGGCCGAGCCACCCCACCGCCTCGCTCATCCCCCAGGCCCGTGGAGGGCGAGCGCAGCGTGCCGTGTACCTGCTCCTGGCTCTGTGCGCTGCAGTGCTGTACCTCGCCGGGGAGCCCCTCGTGCCCACCGCCCGCAGCCTCGCCGACCACTTGGCAGTCCTGCAGATCGGGGCGCTGCTCAAGGGAACCTGCTACCTCGCAGAGGAGGTCTTCCACCTCCAATCCAGGTGAGCCAGCATGGGGGTGGCTGTCTCCTGGGTGCCTGGGACCACTCTGGGGGCAAGAGTGTAGTAGCCTACGGGATTTGTGGGGGGATCTGCTCCTTGCCTCTACTCTCACGCATGCCCTCTGTGGAAGTGCTGTGCTGTGCCCTGGAAGCACACGCTGCTCTCCACCAGCCTCCTGCATCTCTCATCTCTTCCCCCCTCTCCTGCCTGCCCAGCTCACCCACATGTCTGTGGACCTCTCCTCCTCTCCGTGGTGGCTCCCTCGTGTGCCCTTTCCTGGGGACAGATCTCGGCCCCCAGCCTTTCCCCACCACCCAGTGCTGGAGGGCAGGGGGTCTATTGGAGATAGTCTCCCCTGGCTGTCCAAGGTGACATTGCACCTGCTCCCCTCTGAGACCCACGGGTGCTGCAAGAGACCCAAGCACTCTCCTGGCTGGGGGCAGCCGGGGTGCACTTAGCAGGGTCCCACAGGGCTCTCTGGCTCCATACTGCTCTAGAAGGCCAGTGGCACTGGCAGGGAGGTGGGAGCATCCCCTGGCCAGTGTCCCGTGGGCTACAGATGGCGGGTGGATGGCCGCCAGCCTGTCTCCTGTCTCCCTCTCCCACCCAGGCACCGTGGCAGCTTCTGGAGGGCCCTGAGCGCCTGCTTCCCCCTGCACTGGCACGGGCCCATGCTGCTTGTTTGTGGCTCAGCCTACGTGGCTCTTCACGATGGAGATGGGCAGCCACTCGGCCTCCACCTCAGCCTGGCCAGCTTGTGCCAGCTCCTCGTCCTTGCTCTGGGGCTCCAAGTAAGGCACCGACACCTCTCGCCTGGCCAGCTTCCCAGGGAGCACTTCAGCCCTAAGCAGTCGTAGGGGCACGTGGCCCAGCTCTGTGTGGCCCCTCGCACGTACAGCCCACCCGCACGCAGCCCCACAGCGGGAGAAATGCTGTCCCCCACAGCAGGAGAAATGCTCTCGTTAGCTCAGCCCTGAGGAGCCGATTTCTGAGGCGCCATACTGCCGTGCCTGTCGGCAGGAGGGCCAGGCTGCCTTTTAATGAGCACAGCCGCCCTGGGGCGCTGGCAGCAGCCCTGTCACAGCCAGAGCCCCGCTGACACAAAAAAAAAGGGTATTTTAAAATCTGTCAGTCAAGCTGGAGCTTGAGGGGAAAGGGTTGCCTGTGTGGTCTCCAAAGGGTTAATTATCAGGCGTGCTGTGGGTGGCAGAGCCAAGCTCCAGGTAACTCTGCAGCATTGGGAGGGCTCTGCTTTACCCCAGCAGACCTGGAAGGGGAGAGGGGTCACACAGGTTACAGAAAGGTGCTTTGGGGAGGGCAGCCATTAGGTGCCTGTGGGGACTGAACACCCATTTCCACCTAAATGAACACACAGAGCTGGCGGGGACCACCGATGGCCCTGGAAATCCCACCATCAGGTGCTGGGCTGTCTCCATCCGCATGCTTGAAGCACTGGGCAGATGCACAAGTTGCGCTGGGACACAGGATCCCAATGGAGGGTACAGCCAGAAAAGTGCCCGGCTCACCCCACCATCAGCGTCCTCATCTGTAGGGGCTGTATGGGCCATCAAGGGCTCTTGGCCCTGCTGCCCAACATGGTGGTGGAAGGGGGCAGCAAGGCTGCTCACTGTCCAGATCTCTTTGGAGAGGGTGGCTGCTCTCCGGTCCCTGTAGAGATGTTGCAGAAGAGCCCAGGTGGCTGCTTTCCTCACTGCTGCTCTGTCTTTCCTTCCCTCCACAGAAGCCCTCAGCAGTGGAAGTTTCTGAGATGTCTGAGAAGTCCAAGCAGAATGTCGCTCATGGGCTTGCCTGGTCTTACTATGTTGGGTACCTAAAACTAGTCCTACCACGTATGTAGCTGTTTCCCTGCATTATCATGCCCACAGATAGAAACAGCTCCTTATAACAATCCTCCCCCTTCTACAGTGTTAGCAGGGAAACGGGGAGCAAGGTAGAAAGCAGCTGTACTCACGCCAGGCACCTCTGCCTGATGCTGTATTCCACCAGGGGTGAAAAAGTCGATGGAGGAATTCAGCAGAGCCAACCCCAACTTGCTGGCATGCAGGGAGACCTGGAAGCTCCACATCTTGGTCCCTCTGAGCTGTGATGTCTGTGATGACCTGGAGAAAGCTGACAGCAATATCCAGTACCTGACAGACCTCACTGAAATCACCCTGACCCGAGCTGGCACTAAAAAAAGGGTCTACAAACACAGCCTCTATGCAATCAGGGATGAAGACAACAAGGTATACTGAGTGCAGTGTTGGGAGAGCAGTTGGCATGCATGAGCCCAAAGGTCCTCCTGGCCCAGAAGTGGCCATAAGGGCAGGACAGTGTCATCTCTCCTATTAGAGAGCTTTTCAGCAGGCTTCTGTGAGATGGAGAGGTCCTGTTCATGCTGGACATCTGCACCCCTTCCTCCCAGCTGCCTCCTCCCAGGCTTAGCCCTTGCAGGGATGTTGGGCTCACTTAACCCCTCCTGGAGTTGATTTAAGTCCAGAAAACAGCTGAAAACTGGGCAGAAAAAAACAGATGTGGGGTACAGAGCTTCAATTCCCATGGGATGAACAAATATTTCCTTTTGTTTTGAAGAGGTGCTTGAAAATGTCTGTGTGAGTCATTATATAATTTGACTCCCATTACCCCAGACACCTCTTTTCCAGGCTGACAAGCCCTAAATCCCTCCATCTCACATTGCATTCATCTCGTTCCACATCTCCAGGCAGATGGGCCTCTGCCTCTGCACCCTTGGAGGAGGGAACACACTGGTCCTGCTGACATGACTGTGGATGGAGACATTGGCAGAGCAATGCTTCTCACCCAGGTCCCCCTAATTTGCCTTTTGATGCTGGCTGAGTGCTGAGCTGCTGCTTTTAAAGCCCTGTCTGCAGGGACCCCAGAGCCTCTTTCCTGGCCCTGCTCCTGGGGAAGCACAGTCAGTGTACTGATGCTGTGTTTCATCTGCCAGTCTCCTGCTGAGTCACTCAGCACCAAGTGAGCTCCAGCAGCTCAGCAGCCTGGACCTGTCCTGACCCGCTGTGTGTTGCCAGTAAAATCTGTCCCTCAGCTTGCTGCCCGGTTGCTGGTGAATGCGTGCATGGCAGTGATGCTAGCTCCCATCCTTGCATCTGCTCCAGGTCACTGTGGCAACTGCCTGCCGAGGCTGGTAGCTCTTCCTGCTACCCTGCATTACCCAGGGATCCCATCCCTCTTCCTTTATTAAACTTTCCAGTTTACCCAGTATAAGACTTACTGGTAACCCTGCTCCTCCTTGGAATTTTTATGGCCTTAACAAATCTCTCCTCATTTGTTTGATCACCCTCCTTCTAGCTGTGCATTCATCTTGCCAGCTAGATCCTCTTCTCTGTTCTCCTACTCCTACTCCCTATCAGGATGCTCAGACTTCCCCTTGTCTAGCAGAAAAGCCACCAAGAAGGTGTGATCAGACACGGGCAAGGGGTGTCTCCATAGGGGACCAAACTCCATGGGGAAAATCACCGCCCAGGCTGCAGCCTGGGAGCACTGACAAAGCCAGTGGCTGCACCCCAGGGCCCTGTGGGAAGGAGGCAGCTCCCCGAGCCCACCCGGCGCACAGGGCATGGCTCTACTTGCCAGGCCAGTTGCTCTTTCCCTGCCCAACACGGGGCAGGGGGACACTGGGGCCAGAACCAGTGTCCCTGTCCCAGTGGTCCAGCACACAGCACCAGTGCAGGGCAGGCTACAAAGCCGCCAAGGGGTCTCAAGGGCTCTGCCCAGTGCCAGGGTCCCCCGGCTGCCCTTTGCCAGGTGCTCCGTCCTCCTGCTCCCGTGTCTTTTCCTTCCATCCCTGCAGCTCTGGCACTGCGCAGTGGAGTATGCCACCCCGCTGCAGTCCCTCTACGCCATGTCCCAGGATGAGTGTGCAGCCTTCAGCCGGGAGGACCGCCTGGAGCAGGCCAAGCTTTTCTACAGGACCTTGGAGGAGATCCTGCAAGGCTCCAAGGAGTGTGCGGGTACCTACCGGCTCATTGTGTACGAGGGTGAGTGAGGAGGAGAAGCTGAGCACCCAGCGTGGTGGCTGTGTTCTCCCAGCCCTTTGAGTGACCTCAGATCAGGGCAAACAAGGGGAAGGAGGCAGGATCTGTGCAGCGCTTGGCTGGTATCCCCACTCACATGGCCGTGGGGGGGGTCCCTGCTGCAGTGGGAGGAAGGGGCTGCCTCTCGACACAGAAGGACTTCTTGCTGTAGGTCTCAGAGAAGCGGGCAGGATACTGGCAGAGCTGGTCCCTTTTGAAGTCCCCAAAGGCATCTGAAACAAGCAGTCTTCCACTGGGGCAGCAAGAACACTCCCTCAAGGATTAAGTGTAACAGTGAGCTTCCAGGGGAAGGAGCAGCTCTCTTCACTGCTGCTGGTCCTGGCCCCAGCAGTGGGACGGGTGTACCAGTGTGGCTCAGTGGCATTCCTCCTGACAGGGGATGGGAAGGAGCAAGACTTTCCCTTCTTCCCATCTTCCTTTCATTTTCCTTCTCCTCACCTCTGCCAGAGCAGCAGGGCTTGAAAACAGCTTCCTGCTTCTTGCTGAAATGAATCTTGTTTTTTTAGGGGAAATTCAGCGCTCTCCCTGATGGGGAGAAGCATTACTATCCAATAAGGTAGTTCCCATCACAAGCACTACTGGGAGTCCAGCACATAGTGCCTGTATTTTACTTTACTTCCTGCACTTTGTGTTTTAACTTCTTTCTTCTGGCATGCTGAAAGGGGGGAAATAAGAACCATATTTTGACTTCTCAGGAAATTCTGCATATTTTGGGGCATCTCCCAGAGACTCTGCTGCCCGCCCAGACCCCTGCCTTGGGCTGGACCAATGAAGGTGGCTTTTGTCTTTCTTCTGTTCCAGAGTCAGGAGAAGCAGAGACCCACTTCTTGTCCAGAGAGATCCTCTGGCACCTCCGGCAGCAGCATCACGAGTACACCGTGTACGAGGGGAACCACCCACACACCCCATCCACGACCCTCAACTCAACAGAGCTCAACCTCCAGATAAGCAAGTCTGACCTGCCGCAGCCTCTGAGAAGTGGCTGCTTCTAAAACACCAGTGCTGCCCAGCCCCACACCACCTCGGGGCTCCAGTCCCCCTTCCCCAAGCCCCCTGCTCTTGCAGCAAGTGCTGCCCGTGGCAGCGATCCCCAACCTCCTGCAGGAACTGCCCACCAAAACCTCCTGTGCATCGTTTTTATTGAAAACAGCTGACTCAAACCACAGTCCTGTGACATGCTTCCCATTTTCTTTGTTATGTATCTCTCATATATTAAGCCGTGGGTGTTTTTTTTTTTAATCTGCTTTGATTTGTGTCATATAAAGCATTTTCCTCTGGGACAAGTTGCATTACCCTGAATCTTGGGCACAATGTGCAGTCTGTCCTTGGGCATCCTGTGGTGTTGGATGGGGCTTTGGAAATCCCAGCCACAAGTGTGTATGTGTGTGCTGGGTCCAACACATCCAGCCAGCATGGCCTGACTAATCTGATGGCTTCTGCAGGCACAAGGAGTATGTGCAGGACATCCAGGGTACCCTCCAGCCTGACGCACCCACTGTGCAGTCACACACGAACAGCCTTGCTTTCTACCCATTTGGGAGGTGGAGTGGAAGAAGAGGAGGTCGAGCCTGGGGAACTCCGACATTCAGTGGTCCCACAGTGCAAGAAACCTCCCTGCTTTTGCTCCATCCGGTAATTTTGTGCTGAGAGCCATCTGTGGTGCCTGCTGATGCCCTTCACGCCCACATTCCTCCCAAGTACTCTGCAGAAGTGTTTCTCCAGCCCCAAAGGACACACCAGATGCCCTGGAGCTCTGGGAAAGGGGTAGGACGCAGTCCTGGGACAACTTGCATGGGGTTTTTGGTGCAAGACATCACATGTTGGGCTGCCCAGCCCTCTGTGTCTGGGGGTGAGGTACCCCCAACAAGCCCAGCAAGCTGGGCCCTCCCTGCCTACTTGGGCCCCATGTGGTCAGGTAGAAGCAGGGCAGAGGACGTGCAGCGGGTCTGCTCAGTGTGGCTCTGAGACAGATGATTTCTCAGCTCTACCCATCTACATGCTCCTCCAGGGTCTGCCTGGAGATGCCTAGGCTGTAAAAGGGGCTGTTCCCAGGCCAGCCCCAATGCCTGCACACCTGCTTAAGGCCACACTTGCTGAAGAGACTCAGCTTGCAAGGGGACGGAGCTCCCAAGGGACTGCCAGCGCCAAGGAAGCAGCTGAGAAATACAGTCCCTGTGGTGGGCTGCTGCCAGGAGCCTTCCCAGCCAAGACAGCAAAATCCCAAAGGTGCCCCGCATGACCTGGGCTGGCCATGGGGCAGGTGAGCCAGCCAGTCCCTCAGGCAACCAAGCACGAGTAACGCAGTGTGGCCAGAGCTGTGTGCCGTGGGGCAGGATGGTGGCCCTGGGGCTTGTTGCTTGCCAGGTTGCCAGAGACCGTGGCAGAGCTTTGCCATGGTGCAGCTTGGCAAAGCCACAGAGCAGGGGCCAGAGCTGTGCACCCACTGCTCCATGCCTCAGTTTCCCCTTTTTCCAAGAGCTGAAGGAGGATCTAGCCAGCCAGTTCTGCCCCTGGGAGGGAAGGGGGGACAGGCGGCAGCTCAGTTGCCTTGTTACCCTCTGATGTTGCAGCATACCTACCCTTTGGTCCCTCCCAACTCCCAGGACTTTGGCAAAAAAATGAGGTCCCTTGAGAGGTCCTAGGTGCTTGCCCTCAGCCTGAACTTCCAGCACCAGGGCCTAGAAACAGCTGTGACCATCCTCTGGACCAGCCATGGAGACTCTGAGGGGAATGCATAGTCCAAGGGCCCACAGGAGATGACCTGGCTGCATGGCTGAGGATGGCGACAAGAGTGCTGTGCCTGGCTCCCTCCTGGCTCCACTCATAGCTTCCTGGGTGGCTTTGCCTGGAGCCAGACACACAAAAGCACCCTAGGAGATGCTACTACCTCTCCTTGTGGATACTGGTGAGGCTCCAGCTAAGTCTGCTTTCCTGCCACTACTTTTCCAATATGGTTAAGGTCCCTCAAGTCCTGACTGGACCTGTTGGCCAGTGGTCTGTCTGGTGCCACGTATGTGATCTCCCTAACAGGAGGCTCAGGCTCCTTACTGGAGCCGTGGCTGCCCAGCCTCGCCATGTCCTTGCCGCATGGCTCCTGCCAGCAGCACCCAGCAAGCTGCTCCTTCTGATAGCCCAGCTTCCACCAGTCTGAGTGTGCGCAGCCTGTGCAAGGGCCATGATGCACTGCAAGGATAACAAAACCAGCCAAGAGGACAGACGCAACCGCGGCTACCAGGATCACAGCAGGGCACCTGGGTTTCTTTGTCACTCCCAGGCCAAGGTGAAAGTGTTTGTGGCTGAGCAGGCTCAGCTGGGATGGAGAGACGCTGATGGAAAGGGATGGGTGGGCACAGGCTGCGGCTGAGCCCACAGCCCCACTCCTGCCCTTGGCTGCCCATCTCCTTTTACCTTGATACCTACCTGTGCTTGCAGCTCCTATCCCAAAGATGCTGGATGCACTTTCCTCTGCCCATGGCTCCGAAGGGAATCGTCATGCTTGGACAACTTGCACCTCCTTGAGCTGGGAAAAGCCACGGGCCAATGCTTCACCCTTCAGCAGGAAGACGGGTGCTCCAGGCAGACGTGCAGGCTGGGAGGCAGAGGTCCTGGGGAGCAATCCTGAGACAAACTAAACAGCTGGACATTTATTTCACCACTTCTTCACGTACCTGGTAGAACAGCTTTGGTGCTGATGGGGGGCTGTGCGCGGGGCGGGGGGCGGGTCCCAGCAGGCGAGAAGGCAGCTCCAGCGGGCAACATGGCACAGCAGCAGATGCTGCCAAGAGCCTGGTTTAAGAGCAGCCTGCCTGCGCTGCCTCCAGGGGCAGCTCAAAGGGCTCCAACACGACAGTGCTGCTTCAGCCTTGTCTGCTCCACAGAGAGCTCACTGGGCTCGTCTCAGAAGTGTAGCCACACAACCCAGTATTCCCCTCTGAGTGGAAGGAGAAAAACCTGGGTGTACTCTTTTGAACACTTGGATGAAAGGTTGGATGACTGCAATTTCTCTCGGGAAGAAGGCAGCCTGGAAAACCCTCACCCTGCCGTCAGCCAGCATGAGCCACCAGCGGCTCAGGCACATGAAGCCGGCGGAGCCAAGTGCTTCGCAGTCGCCCGAGGAGACCTGGCAGTGCTGCTAAGCCCAGCTGGCACACCAAGGCACAAAGAGCCTGTAACCCAGCTCCTTAACCACCTTTTGAAGCCTCTGGGATTCAAAAGGCCCCTAGGACCTGCTCAGGCTCCTGGGCAATAGGCAGCCCAGGGCCAGCGAGCACCTGGACATCCTTCCCGTCACACAGTGCCAATGTGGCAAGTCTCCAGGGATGCCTGCAAGCCCTGTGAGCCCTGTAGGACAGCATTTGCTGGGCCTCACAAGCTGGTACCACTCTCCTGGCCTGGAAGTGTGCTCTGTGCGGAGACCTTCTGCCCCCAGTGTGACCCCGAGTAAAGAGGGATCAGCTACAGCTTATTGCTCTCTCATCCAAAGCCACTCCTGAAACAGCTCCAATTCCTTCCATCTCTCCCAAGCTTTCCTTCCCAGGATAAAACTGCTCCTACCTGGCAGCTGCCTCTCAGCAAAGCACCCCAGGTGAATATCAGGGCTCCATCTCTCATGCATATGGGACAGCATGGTGGGAGATGCCTCTCCCCAGCTCCAGCCCAGCAAGCTTTCAGAGGAGATTTGGCTGCACATTGGTCCCGCTGGGACTGGAAATTGGAACCCATTTCAGGATTCAGTAAAACCTTAATCTGCAGCCTAATCTCTGGGTACTACATCTGTGCAAAAGACAAAAAAGACAGATGACGGGGCTGTTAAGGGAGGGTTCGTGACAGCAAAGGCCGCTGCAAAGAGCCGTCTCCTTTCAGCCTGCTGGTTTAGAGAGGTGTCGGAGATCTTTGCCAAGGCCTCCAGGACGTGCCAAGTGCCTGGTGCTGCACTGGCCCAAGAGGGAGAGGGGAGAGCTGCGCCGCTGCAGGTGAGGGACCTCCTGGTTGTGGTAGGAAGCGGATACCCCCGGCTGCAGGGAGCAGGGTGCTGCGCCAGAGGGGTCTGGCCCTGGGGCGTGGGCGGGTGGACGTGGGTCCTGATCACCCACCTCCTGTTTTGAAACAGCGTTCCCAAGGGCACAGAGCAAATGCTGTGGGCACTTGCTGAGATTCAAGGTAAATGCATGGCATCAGGGCTGAGCTCAGCAACACGGGAACGGCCAGGAGCAGCTGCGTGAGCAGCAAAGCCAGCACCACTGCAGTCCCCGAGGATTTGTGCCTTCAAACCCATTGGGGATCCTCGTGGAGCACAAACACCATCTCCTTCCTGATGCCCTGCTCCCTTCCCATATGGGTGCTTCTTATCTTGCCCATCACCGTCTTCAGTCAGGTTGGGCTGAGATGGCTGATAAGCTCAGCCCATATTAGCAGGGGACAGGTAGAAAGACAGGTACAAGCCCAGAAGAAACCTGACAGTACAACCTTGTTCCAGCAGAAACCATGCTGCCAGCCAAAGGCTCAGCTCCTGCCACTGCTCAAGGGCAAAGCCAGAGCCAAGCAAACGGCAAGGTGAAAGCCTTTGCTAACAGAGTGAATTGCAGGCAGAGCTGAATCAGAGGCAGGAAAATCAAACCTCAGAAGTGGAAGCTTGCTGCCCAAGCTGGCAAACAGGATAACCAGTTTCCCCTTGAGCTCCCTAACAGCACAAATCAGCTCAGTTTTTGTGCTAATTGCAGCGTTCCACATCAGACCTGACTCAGGACTCGCCAGTTGCTGGGGTGGTTGAAGGTGCTGCAGGGTGTCAGCAGCACAGACGCAGCCTGGCCCACTGCTGGCATGCACCAGCACGGCAGTGTCATCCCAGCCCCCCCAGCCCCATGCCCTCATCGCCACTGTGCACACCGCCATGAGGGGAGCAAAAGCCCTGGATGTCCCTGGTCATCACAGAGCGCTTGGGCACAGCCTTGCTTCAGCAATGCCCCATGCTCCAGTGCCATGGCTGCCAGCAGGAGACAGAGGTGTGCGAGGGGCACAGGCACTACCCCCGTCTGGAGCCCAATCTGCAGGGACTGCCAGGGCCATGAGGGGTGATGAGAAGGTTTAGGGGGCATCTTCAACCTGAGCCCCCCAAGCACAAGCTGTGGGGGACAGGAGCATGGCCCCAAGCCTAACCATCTTGGAGAGGTGCCTGACACAGGGCTATGAGCCCCAACTATAGCTCATCACCGGGGCAAGCACAGAGCCACAGGTGTGACTTCGTGGATGGGCTCAGTGCAGCAATGAGAGGTGGCTGGCACTGCTCTTGCCCTGCCTTTTTCTCTTCCCACTGCTTCTCCACTCGGGGAGGATGTATGGGATGAGGAGCTGAGCTTTACAGCCAGCTCTGCAGTGGGATTGCTGGGTCCCAGGCATCCAGGCATCAAAGAGCTAAAGACTAAGCCAGTCACAGCCATCAGTCCCATCAGCAGCAGGGTGCTCTTGCCAAACATTTTTCCCCAACACCCAGACTGCTCCAGAGCCTAAGAAGCTTTTCTCTGCCCTCAGGATGAAGAGGTGTTAGGGAGAAGGAGAAGACCCATACCTGAGCCATAGGGAGCAGCAATGCCACCATACCTCAGCAAAGTGAGCTGAGCAGGTCCAAGGTCTACCACCATCCAGTAATAACAAGGCAGGTCCTAGGCCAAGCAGGGAGGCAGGTTCACAGTCAGGTCTGGGGGATCAAGGCACAGAGCCAGGCAGAGCAAAGCTGCACCTTCCCCCCAGCCAGGGGTTGGGCCAGGGCTGAGCTTGGATGCAGCAAGGACAAGGCTTCTCACGTCTTAGCTGTTTTCCTATCAGGTTTTCTTAGTGCCATTTGGATGTAAATAAGCCCAGCTCCTGTTCATTTGCAACCACAGAGCTAGCCAGGTCAGCAGTCCTTTCTGAGGCACACCTTGGTTTTTTCTCTTTGTGGGTTACCAGAAATCACTATTAACTGCCTGTAGAGATCTATCCATTCTGCTCCATACAGCAAAGAGTCTTCTTGTTTTAAATCTCAGGGTGGCTGATATGTGAGTTTTCTCAAAGACCCATTGCAGAACAGGTGCTCAGGCTTTTACCATGAACTTAGAAAAAATGATCATTAGTTTTTCTGCAGGAGATGCATGTGCCTATTACAAGAGCATCTTTACTCCTGCCCTTGTACGTCTTCTCCTTTACCTCAAATGAAAAGACATCAGTGCAGTCTGATCTGCCATTTACACAAATACAGCAATTGTCTGGGTCAGACAGATGGGGAGGATAGAGAAAGAGTGCTCTTGAATTCTTGCCTTTTGGTTTGGGCAAAAGTTAGGAATTCTTTTTATGGAGGTTGCATTCCCCTTACTGCCTAAAAGATCTCTGGAGGGATGTGTGTATTAAATATCACTGTACTGGAAGTCCCAGGAATTTTCAGGCTAATGCCAGCTACATGGACCAATATTTCTTTAAATATCCCCTTCTTTAAGGGGATGGAGCTGAAAGCTGCCTTGTCCTCATTAGGATTAGGATGAGAAATGGATTTGGCCCAGGAGCCATTTCCATCCCACATGGCCATGGTGGATGGCAGAAGTCAGCAGGAGCGCTGAGCATTCATCACCAGCCTGGTGTCGGGCACACGAGCATCCTTTGGGAGGGTGAATACATTGCCCAGGAGGCTGCAGTCTGCCAAAAGCAGGGCAGCACCTCTAAGGAGTTGCCTTTCCCAGGTGTCCTTTGGGGTTGGTTTTTTTTTTTTTAGCTCTTACCTCTTTTGCACATAACTCCCAGCTGATGCTGGCATCTCTGTGACTCTGGGTTTAGGGCTAGGAAGGAGAGCTCCTCTCCTGTTTTACTGCTGGGTTTTGGGGTTGAGAGGTCAGTGTCTGCATGACTACTGAGAGCCTGACCCCGTAAATGACAGTGGTAGCAGGCACCATCATTCAGCTCAGTGCTAAATAATTTCAAGAACAACTATTGGCAATTAAAAGATGCCCCATGCCATCCCACTTCCTGTACAAAAAAGTGCTGGAACATCAGCAGAGAAATATCCCTCCTGTTTTTTCTCTGCTGCTTTGGAGAATCAGGAATGGTCTCATTCCTCTGTTGGCAAATGTTTGCTTGGTGCGGGAGTGCAGGGTTCCCTGCCACCATTGTGAGCCACTGATCTCTGGGAAGTGGCATCGATCTGTCATTGCTGTTTGACTTCAGCAAACCTGGCCACTCACCTGGGCTCTGACTCATATAAAAGATGGTGAACTGTCATCTTTATTGCAGTTACCTGCTTGTTTTAACTGTCCAGTTTCCACTTTCAATGTCATGAACACACCAATAAACTGGAGATGTCTGCCTCCTTTCGCTAATCCCCTCAAAGAGGAGGTGGTGCAGAACTGCAGTTCAGCCTACACTATGCAGGACCCACACAGAGAGGAAGAAACTGTTGCTCGTGTGGCAGATGCTCATGGGAAGTAGTATCAGAGCGGTGTCACACGTGGCCACAGGAGTGACCGCATCCAGTCGGCTGTGCACCTATGGCCCCCCTGCTCTGGGATGCTCTCTGTGAGAGACAAAATGGTTTGGGAGCAAGAAATATCATCCAGCTCTTCTGGGAAATCTCGTCCATTTTCTTGCTGGTTTGCGATGGATGTTGGCACCTCAGATGCATTTGGGTTGCTTCTGCTCCAGCGCTGAACAGCAAGAAAACTGTAAAAAGATGCCTTGTGTTGCTCATCAACAAAATGTGGCCCTTATTGCAAACTGGTTCCTTCAATCTGGTGACTCTTCTTGGCTGGCTTCAGCACTGACTTTAAGTCCTCTCAAACATGCCTAGATATCAATTCCTTGGCATCCAGCATCACTTAAAGAGTTTGGGGGTGCATTGCTACTTGCCACAGGGAAATGACCATTTTTGTCTCCAGATTTAAGCATTTGCACAGTTTCTCTGGCCCCAAGACTGTGCTTAAATCACTGCTTTGCTCAAAAGCAGAAGAACTTACTGAGTCATTTAAATTCATTCAGTTTGTGGTGGGAACCAGAGTTGATCCAGTGCTGTACAAAATGCTTATGTACTCGTGTATCTTTATCAGCAGCTTAAGGAAAGACATGTGGCTTAAAAGAAGAAGAAAGAGAAAAGATGCGGCGGTCCTTGCTCTTGTCTATACTCTCACTTACTTATTTGTGAATCTGAGCAGCTGATCCAGATGCTGCTTTTCTCTGTCTTGCTGGCTGTGCTTATGGGACCTTGTCTCTGCAAAGGCTGATAAAGACAGTATTCTTATAAAGTTGGTGGTTAACGACCGGATCGTGAAAAATAAGTTGAGATTTCTCATTTTTTATTACATTCCTGGTAACTACTGTCTGTTGTGTCTTGAAGTCTTATGCCAAGCATACACCTTGGCTGTAACATTTCCTTCTAATAGAAGAGCCAGAGCAAATTTTGATGCTTTAAAAATTTTATGCAGTGGCTTGAATATAAATGCTGGCATAAACAAAACAGATGTAGAAGACCCCCAAACCTGACTCACTGTAAGGCCATCTCTGGTGCTGAGAGGCAGGAAGCATTCTCAGCTGTGTTTGTGCTCCCACCCCTGAGAGCTGCAAGCCCATTCTGACACTTGGGCTGTGAAGCCTTTGAGCACTGTTTTGATTTGATTGTTTGAAAAGGTCAAATTATGGAGCCTTGCAAATGCAGGATGCTTCTGTATCTGGGGCAGGAGGGGAGAAGCAGCCAAAAGTAACTTTCTGAAGCTTGACAATAGCTAAAAAGATTCATCAGGACCTACTTTTATTTGTATCCTTAAATCTTATATCCATGTAATGACTGAAGAGCAGGTCAGTTTGGCTGATAACTGTGCAGGTCATCATGCACAAAGAGTACTTTGTGCGTGATGATGCTTTACGACCAGCTTGTGCAGCGGTGGTCACTTCAGGAGGCTGAAATAAAACAAGTTATTGGCAAATACGTGTGCATGCCAGCCAGGGAGGGTTGTGTGCTTCGATGGAGAAAAATGTGAACGTTGTCTTCTGCTGAGGTTGGCGATGGGTACACCTTTCACGAGGAAACAGCTACAGGAGGTGAGCGGCAATGACTGTTCAATAGTGCTATGCTGCCCTCAAGTGTTGCTTTTCAGCAATATCCAAATTTTCAGTCAGCCTGCACTAAGTTGCATTTTCCAAGTTTTGTGGTTGTGCTCCTTGGAGCACAAAGGCCTTTGCAATCACGCTGATTTTTTTTTTTTAACCTTTCATGTAGTAAAAATCCTACTTGAAAAGTGGGCTTGTTTGAAGTGGCTGAGGAAAATGCCAGGTTCACTAAGTTCGTGCCTGTCTGTGGTTAAAGTTTGGCATCCTGCAAAGCAAGGAAAACAGCAGCTCAGCGCTTCGGCTGTCAGCGATGGTTGGACTCTTACATCTGTTGGACTTAAACTGGCTATTAATTAACTGCCTCTGCACCTGCTACTGACTCCACATTCCCTTTCATTTCCTCTTTCCAGTGACTCAGTGGGAGCAGTGTAATATATATGGGAAATGTGTACAAATTCAATTTGAGAGCCAGAAGCCCGAGAGTCCAGAAGCCTTCACAGAGCTGTCTCGATGCTCTTGCATGCTACCTGCTTTAGTGCACAGCTCTGCCTGAAAATTCACACTTTTAAATCTTTGAGCCCTTAAATCCCAGTGTAGCATCCATGGGGGTGACATATACATAAAACCCAACATACCAATTTTTAATTAATTTGTTAGCCAAGCATCTGAAACGTGCATTTCTTACGATTCCTCAGTCTTGCTCGTAGTTCTGTAGTGCCTGTTTCCCAAGCTGAAAGTGCAGCAGTTCACGTTTTGCTGGCATCGTCAACGGATGAGTTAGAGTATGGTCCCCAGCGTGACTGCGCAGTGCTTAGGTCTCACAGAAAGCTGAACAGACAAAGAAGTGGAAAAATAACTTAAAGCCCCAAGTAGGGAAGAAGGGTTATTTCTGGATGCCAATCTGGGGTCACAAGTGGCTCAGAGGACCCAAACAGGGTCCTTTTTTGTGGCAGCTGTTTACTAAGCCAAGACTCTTACTAGGAAAGAGAACTGCCAGCTCTAGCCTTTAGATAGTAACTTCAAGGTGTTAGTTTTAGGGAGTCATTTTTGTTCCTTCCTTATCAATTTTGTTCTGGCCTCTGGTGCTGGGGTCTGCAGTAAGAGCAGGAGCCAGCCAGCACAGCCAGGCTGCTGCTCCCATCATAGCTGCACATCCCCCCAGACCTGGCCAGTATGGCACGTAGCTGTTGAGGGCAGGAGTGACCTGGCTAACCATGGCAGACATCGATGCAGAGAGGATGCCCTGAGTCGCTGTCTTATCCCCAGCAAAACAGCACTGACATCTGAGCTGCTTTGACCACTGAGGAAAGAGCCCACAGTATTGTCTGCACAAACACATCCTGCTCATGAAAGGGAGAGGAAGAGGGGTTAATTAGGTTGGGACACGTTTTGTCTCTTTTTCCTGCATTTGGTACTGCTCCTGGGCTGGACACAGCCTCCTGAGGCCAGAGACCGTTATCTTTGCCCTGAAATCAGCAGCAGGATTCCCTCCACCCCTCCTATTGGGAAAAGGAAGGCTGTCTTGGTACTATGGCCTAGGGCCAGGGTGAGAGTGGGAGGGATCTTGAGCCACAGGATGAGGCACCACACTTGGGACCAAACATGTCCTGCCACTTGTGCCTGATACCAGCCACAGGACCAGTCACTGGAGCCTCCAGTGCAGCTGTCTGCCAGGCGAGGGCTTGCCACGAGAGCAGGAGCAGAGATGGAATAAGACACAGACTCAAGCCCTTAATATTTTGGTATGGATCATAGAGTCATGGAATGGTTTGGGTTGGAAGGGACCTTAATGAAATGATCATCTAGTTCCAACCCCCCTGCCATAGGCAGGGACACTTTCCACCAGACCAGGTTGCTCAAAGCCCCATCCAACCTGGCCTTGAACACTGCCAGGGATGGGGCATCCGCAGTCTCTCTGGGCAACCTGTTCCAGTGCCTCACCACCCTCACAGTAAAGAACTTCTTCCTTGCATCTAATCTAAATCTGCCCTCCTTCAGTTTAAAGCCATTACCCCTTGTCCTGTCACTACATGCCCTTGTAAAAAGTCTCCCTCCATCTTTCCTGTAGGCGCCCTTTAGGTACTGAAGGCTGCTATTAAGGTCTCCCCGGAGCCTTCTCTTCTCCAGGCTGAACAACCCGAACTCTCTCAGCTTGTGTTCACAGGAGAGGTGCTCCAGCCCTCTGATCATCTCTGTGTCTCTCCTCTGGACTCGCTCCAACAAGTCCATGTCCTTCTTATGTTGGGGGCCCCAGAGCTGAACACAGTACTGCAGGTGAGGTCTCACCAGAGCGGAGTAGAGGGGAAGAATCACCTCCCTCACCCTGCTGGCCACGCTTCTTTTGATGCAGCCCAGGATACGGTTGGCTTTCTGAGCTGCAAACACACATTGGTGGGTCATGTTGAGCCACCAACACCCAACGTCAACCAACACCCCCAAGTCCTTCTCCTCAGGGCTGCTCTCAGTCCCTGCACTGCAAGCTGCTTTCTACTTTTCTGTGCTCTACATCACTCTAGGCTGGAGCTGCACTAGCACACGTTCACCCTCACACACAGCTTTTCACTAATAAACACATTGCAGATAGTGATCCCCAGGGCTCAGCTCCCCTCCATGCACCAGGGACAGCACACCCTTAGCCGAGGGCTGCCCTGTCTCCTGCGCAGTCTGAGGGGACAGCACACTCATCCTGGCCAGCCCTGTGGGGTGAACACCCCCCTGACCTGCTCTGGCGGTACAAGGATTGCACACACATTGACAACTGTTGGCTACATTTGGGGGGTTGCCTTTGGTGGCCCTGGGCTTTTCTCTGCTGGCCTGGAGTGCCTGGAGGCACCATGGCATACACAGATGGAGAGGGGCCCCCAGCTCTGCAGCTTTCTAGCGCTCCCCCTCTGAGGGGGACATGGAGGGGTGCTCATGCAGTGTAAATTCCCTTTTACCTGAGAAGGGATCAAGTCAGAGTTGGTATTTACTAGAAGACCTTTAAGAAGATCCATTAGAAGACTGCTAAGCATTTGCTATTAACAGACTCAAGCTGGTACCAACCACAGATAACGAGTCCCACAGTACAGTCACTGACTCACAGGGTCACTCACGCCCACTCAGGCAGCAGCACCTGGAGGCCAACCCCAGCTGCTCCCCGGAGTGGAGTGTTGCACTGACACACCAGAGCCCACCAGGAAGGTGCTCACAACATCCCTCAGGGGCTCTTCTCTTATTAGATGCTTGTATAAAATCCTGCAATCCTGCTGTGTGCAACGTACCCGGCCCGAGTTACAAAACCCCCAGCTGATGCTCACCCGTGCCAGAAGCCTCATGGTGTCCTATGCTCACCAGCTCCCATGGATTCAAAACCACTGCCAACCTCCAGCCACTCCCCAGTTCCTGGGGGACTTTCACAGACTGCCTCTCAGCATGCACTTTTCCTCTGTGGCACCTATTTCTCCGTCCACACCCACAGCATCCATTCCCACAGACTTACACAGCAGGGCCCTTAGGGACACAAGAGCTGGCCCATGTGGGCCTGAAGGCACGGTACCCTGCAACAGGCAACACATACTGGCCAGGTGCAGCCCAAGTCACAAGGGAACATCTCCTCCCTCTTAGGGTGGCAAGGGAGAAACACTCATCCATTTGGAAAATATCCTCACTGCTATGAAGGACAGCCCAAGCCCCATGTCACTGCTGTGCAGGACCACATCAGCCAAGGTGTGGGGCCCTCTGCTCACCAGCACAGCAAGATACCACCATCCTCAGGGCACGCATCTGCACAGAGGTGCCAGATGGTCCCCCATGCCACAGCTGCAGGCAAACCAGCAGAGATCTCCTCAGACCGGTCCCCAGCCATCCCAGGGAACAGACCCTGAGGGTCGAGGGGCTGCAGAGGGGAAGGTCGTGGCAGTCCAGGGTCACAGCTGGGCCCTGCCAGCCTTGACAGTGCTTCCTTCAAACCCCAGCTCTGAACTTTCTCTCTCTCACCCAGCTGCCTTCACTCCATTTCGTACCTTGACATTTTCCTTCACATCCCCTCTTCTGACAGCAGCCCCTGCCCACAAGCGGGTCACGACATCTTTGGGAGACTGCAGGCAAAGGCAAACAGACCAAGAAGTGATTCCTTCAGCCACAGCTCCATACAACTTGCTGTCACCTCAGCTAACTTCTGAGCTACGCCGAAAAGCCACGGCCCAACACTCAGAGGCATGAAGCACGAGGACAGAAGACAACGGAGGTTTCTATCATGAGGGACCCCACGTACCTCCCTGTTCAGTTCAGGCAGTGGGAGCAAGATGAAAGGCAGTGACCCAAAGGCTGGGCCCAGCCTGCTCCTATCCCTCTGTCACTGTGCAGCAGACATGATGCTCCTGCAGTGATCTTCACTTCCCAAAACTGTCCCTGCGGGACTGGCAGGGGAAGCCTGCTCCCACACCGTGCTGCACCTTGTCCTCCACCAGCCGGCAAGAAACCTAAGGCAGCAGCATCCCACCATCACTTCTTCCCTGCACCCCGCACAGGACATCCTGCTCATCTTCTGCTGCTCCCTCCCCAGATACAAACAAACACACACTCAGTGTCAGGATGTGTCTGTCCCACCGGGGTGTAACTGGAACCCCAAGGCAGAGCTTTGCCTGGGTGGGGTGTCATGGTTTAACCCCAGCCAGCAACTAGGCACCATGCAGCCACTTGCTTGCTTCCCCCCCCACCCAGTGGGATGAGAGGGGAGAATCAGGGGGAGAAAAAAAAGGTAAAACTCATGAGTTGAGATAAAGACAGTTTAATAGAACAGAAAGGAAGAAAATAATAATGATAATAACAATAATAAAAAAATAACAATAATGAAATGATTGGAATATACAAACCAAGTGATGCACAATGCAATTGCTCACCACTCGCCGACCACTGCCCAGTTAGTTCCCAAGCAGAGATCCCCTCCCAGGCCAACTCCCCCCAGTTTATATACTGGGCGTGACGTCACATGGTATGGAATACCCGTTTCGCCACTTTGGGTCAGCTGCCCTGGCTGTGTCCCCTCCCAACTTCTTCTGCCCCTCCAGCCTTCTTGCTGGCTGGGCATGGGAAGCTGAAAAATCCTTGACTTCGTACAAACACTACTTAGCAAAAACTGAAAACATCAGTGTTATCAACATTATTTTCATCCTAAATCCAAAACACAACACTATACCAGCTACTAGAAAGAAAAGTAACTCTACCCCAGCTGAAATTAGGACACGGGGAAAGAGGGCAGGCGGAGAAAGCAGAGGGGCAACAATACGTGGGGCAGCCAACCCCAGCACCACGGCAGCATCTTCTGGGACAGAGCCAAGGGGGCTCCCGAACACTGAGCTCTGACGAATGCCCTGCCGAGGCCTGGCAAGCCACTGGGACTTCTCTCTACCAGCTTGCTAGACCAGGGCAAGGAATGCCCCATGCTGCCCAGGGTGGATGCTGGGCCAATCCTCAGACCTTCGCAACAGTAACAGTCACACAAACAGATACCTCTGAGAACAGAGACACAGGCATACGCATCTATCCAGCGCTGAAGGCCCCTACGCCCCAGCCATCCCAGGACAGCAATTGCACTTGCGCACACACACACCCAACCCCCCCCAGCAGCTCCCACCCACTCGGGACACAGCTGGGCCACAGGCACAAGCAGCTTGCCCCGACCCCAGCCCCACTCTAGGGCCACTGAGACCCTTCCCTTCCCTCCCACACAGACAGGCCAAACAGTTCCTCTGTGGCTCTCCTTCCCCAGCACCAGCCACCGCCCCCCCGGGGCCCCGTCAGCAGCAGCCAGAGCCCCCCCCCCCCCGGAGGCCGGGAAGGCAGCTGGGCCCCAGCAGGCGCTCTGAGGAGTCCGCACCGCGCTGGGGGCGACCATGAGGCCCAGCTACCCCTCCCAGGAGCGGCCCCAGAGCTCCCGCTGAACTCTGCGGAGCTCGGTACCGGCCTCGGCCTCCGCCCCCGGAACCAGGCCAGACCTCAGGAGGGAAGCGACAACCCCGCCGTCATGGCGGCAGCCACCCAGCCACCCCCCGCCGCGTCTCAAAATGGCGCCGGGCGCGCCGGCGGCCGGGGTGCGTCAGGGATCACGTGCATCCCCGCGGCCCAATCCGCGGCGGGCGACGACTGCGCGGCGGGCAGCGCCTGCGCTAAGATGGCGGACGATAAGGTGAGTGGGGCGGTGCGGCGGGCCGGGCCGGGCATGGCGGGACGGACTCGACCCGGGGCTGAGGGAGCGCTGGGCTGGTTCCCTGTCCCTGGGCGCTGTCTGGGGGCCGGTCAGCAGCCTTCGTGTCTCCTCCAGGACCCTCTGCCCAAGCTGAAGGACCTCGCCTTCTTGAAGGACCAGCTGGAGAGCCTGCAGCGCAGGGTGGAGGACGAGGTGCACGCTGGCGTGGGGCAGGTAACGCGCTTCCCCCGCCGGTGTGGTGATCCGTGTGTCTCGGGGCGGACCAGTCACCCGTCTTGAGGGGGCTTAGTAAAAAAAAAAAGAAAAAATTTTAAAAATCCCCGGGGCACGTCCCTGCTCTGCATTCCCTGCACAAGCCCACCCTGCCCCGTCGCCTCACTCTTTGCTCTTTTCCTCAGGATGGCTCTCTGCTGGCCTCGCCCTTTCTCAAAGGCTTCCTGGCAGGCTATCTTGTAGCCAAACTTCGCTTCTCGGCTGTCCTGGGATTCGTGGCTGGGACCTGCACAGGAATATACGCTGCTCAGAACTACGCCATTCCCAATGTTGAGAAGACAGTCCGGGACTATTTCAGTTCACTGAAAAAAGGTCGGGACTAGTGAGGAGCCCTTTCGCAGCAGTGACTGTAGGAACAGTGCTCCTTAGTTAGCAGGTGCAGAAGATTCCTAGGACTTTCAGAGGCATGTCACATACACCATTCTTTTCCACTGGAAAAGGGCTTTACACCACATCATTGCGAGACATCAGCGGGTCTGGTTATGGGGTATTTATTGGAGCATCATGGCAGCAGTGATCACTCCACTAACCCACAGTAGCTTGGAAGCACCAGTGGCCAATGGTTTGCCAGCTGCCTTTCCCCCTCAGCTCTCTCCCTGTGCCCCTGCAGATTGAAAAGCTGCCTGTGACATGTCATCACACTCACCACCTGTACGCCCTTCTACTGAGCACATGCTTTGCCCTAGGAACATGCTTTGTGTGGCTTCCTGGGGAGGCTCGTAGTTATTTTCTTAATGAAAGACAAAACCATTCTCTTCTGTTGCATCAGAAATGTAGCAGGTAACATCCTGTTTTAATCAGGCTCATTAAATTGATGGTATTTGGTCTCTTCTTGAATGTTCTAGGGTGCGAGTCTGTCTGGCCTCTCTGCACTGATAGCAGCTCGCCCTTGCTGGCTACCGCCTGAAAATGGTAATGTTTGGTAATGCTGCTGGCTCTGCAAACTGGGTGCTCCGGAGGGGACTGTGGGGACTGATGCTGGTCTTGTCTGTAGCCATATACGGCTCTCATGCTCCCCTCCTGACCCAGTGCAAGGTGGACGGGATAATCCCCTTCAGCTCCACATCTGTCGTGGTTCTTGTCGAGCTGACAAAGCTGGTGTTCTCCCTCCTGTTCCTGCTGACCTGGGACCGGGAGCTGCTGGGAGTCGCCGTGTCGTGGCGCCACATTGCCCCCTTCGCCCTCTCTGCCCTGCTGTATGCTGCCAACAACAACCTGGTGGTTCACATGCAGCTCTTCATGGATCCCAGCACCTACCAGGTCTTGAGTAACTTAAAGATCGTCACCACGGCACTCCTCTACAGCCTCTTCCTGCGCCAAAGACTCAGCATGCGCAAATGGCTGGCTCTTCTCCTGCTGGTGGCTGCTGGGGTGAGCTACAGCTGTGGTGGCCTGCAGGACCCTGGCAGCCCCTCCAAGATGCAGCTGCACATCACGCTGGTGGGCTTGTTGCTGATCTCGGTGTACTGCCTGATATCAGGCTTGTCTGCTGTCTACACAGAAGCCATCCTGAAAACCCAGGCACTGCCTCTCAGCCTTCAGAACCTCTTCCTTTACTTCTTTGGGGTCCTGCTCAACTTGATCGGCTACTTCTGGAGCAGCGCAGAGGGCAGTTTCTTGGAGGGATTTTCTTCCTGGGTGCTGGTGATTGTGGTCAGCCAGGCCTTGAACGGTTTGATCATGTCCGTGGTCATGAAGCACAGCAGTAACATCACCAGGCTCTTTGTGATCTCCTGCTCTATCCTGGTCAACGCCCTCCTGTCCATCACCCTCTTCAATCTGCAGCTCACCCTGCTCTTCTTCATTGCTGTCTCATGCATCGGCCTTGCTGTTCACTTGTACTATGGCGTCACGTAGCTGCTGCCTTCCTGCCCTGTGTGCACCAGGGCAGCTTTTAGTCGTTCCTCAGGGGTATTTAGTGCTTGTGCTGGGGCTGGTGTTAGAAGCACAGCAGTGCTTTGGCTGTCGGCCTCCCCGCCCTGGTGTTTGCAGGGAGTTGTTACTGGTGGGTGCGTGCACAACTAGCAAGGAGCCCCCGGAGGGGAGTGCTGAGAATGAGAGTGCCCTGTCCCTGTTTCCAGAGGGGAAGCTGGGCCCTGCTCCAGCCTAGTTGGGCTCTGTGCCACAGGGTTCCCGTGCGATCAGGTGTGCCCAGCTTCAAGGGTGCGTCCTGACCCCCTTGTTTATGTGGTGTCTCATATTCTCAAGCTGCTTCTGCCATCTTCCCTGCACCAGAGCCTGTAAATGCTCCTACAGTGGTTAGCTCCACTGTGTTGTGAGCTCATCTGTGCACAAGCAGCCCTGCTGCACAATTGCTGCCAGGCCAGCGTTGGTCTGACATGCTTTCAACTCCTGTGGATGGTGTTTCTTGCAGCCATCTGCACAAGGCTGGGTGCTGCTGCCTGGAGAGCCCGATGCTGCGTCCGGGGGCATCTCTCCCACCTCTGCAGTTTTCCAGCCCAACCCTTGCACCAGCCCCTGGCTGAAGGGCTGCTGTCCTTAGGCCCCATTTCCCCTTTTCAGACATGGTGTCGCTGCTGTGTGTGGAGCAGATGGGGAATGGGGGGATGTGGGAACTGTTTCACCTGCTCCCCAAAAGGGAGACTGCACCCAAATTTCTACCAATGCTGCAGCTAGTGAGTTCTTGGCAGGCAGAAGTCACTGCTGGCTCTGGCTGGGATTATTAAAGTTGCGGTTCAACAGCATGCGTGTGTCTGTCCTCCCTGCAGGAATGCATCTGTTGCGCTTGGCAGAGGTTTGGGGGCCAGGGGCATGTCTGAGCCTGACAACACTCATTGGTGAACGGCAACACTTTATTCCACATGGCAGCAGCTGGGGAGCCACCAGCCTTCTCACCGTGCCCGCTCTGCTCCTGTTGCAGGGCTGTGCCTGAGCCTACACTCCTGCAGGCAGGTGCCCAGCAGCAGAGCAGGGTTTTTCCCTTGGGGGCAGAGGGGTGAAGCGCTCCCTCGCTTCTGCCAGGAAGCACCCTCCCTGGGGCCAGGTTTCTTCAGGGAGCAGCTCTCAGCAGGCAGGACAGGAGGCCTTGCCCTGTGGAATGGCTGCAGCTGGAGCTGGCCGGTCGCCTGACATCTGGGCTGGTGGCTCGTTCCAGGGAGGGGGGGGTTGAGGTGGCAGGAGTCTGCAGGTACCCTGTCCTGCCTGCCTGCCAGGGCAGCTGTCCCCACCACTCTGGGATGCTGGCTCAGGGTGTCTGTGTGGCGGCATCAGCCGAGCCCAGCCATCTGGTGTCCCGCAACTGCTGATTGTGTGCGGCAAGCTCCACGGCGTCCCAGAGCACCTCCTGCAGCAGCACCCGGTGCCTATGGTCCAGGGCTTCCCTCTGCTCCTCTGCCAGGCGCTGCTGGTCCTGAAGCACCTGCAGGGATGCCTGGGGCTACCTGGCACAGCCCTGGCAGCCTGAAAGTGCGTCCCCAGCCCTCCCTGCCAACCTGCAGCAGGTGCTGTCTGCAGGCCTGCAGCTCCTGCCGGTGGCTCTGCAGCAAGGCCTCCAGGTCCCACTCAGCTGCCTCCCGCTCCCTCCGTGCTGCCTCCAGGCTCAGGCCCAGCATGGCCACCTCCTTTTGCCAGCGAGCTGCATCCCACTGTGGGGGACAGGGCAGCTCTGGGGTGTCTTTTCTCCCTGGGGCTACCCTGCTGTGGGAGAGCAGTGCCAGGGAAGGAGAGCCTGGTGCCCACCTCTCTGCTCGCCTCCTGGCCTGGCACTGCCCCATCCCCAGGCTCTCGCTGGAGGAGCAGGCAGTGCTGAGCTCGCAGCCGCTGCCTCTGCGCCTTGGCCAGGGCGTACTGGACCTCCAGGGATGGGCATGGCTGGCGCTGGCTCCCTGCCTGGCAGAGGGCAGAGCAGGCTTGGACAGCATCTGGGGGACCCAGTGCTGCTGGTGCAGAGGGCTGCGGGCCCTGGGCACTGCTCCTTCCCAGGAGCAGCAGGCAGGGACCCAGTGGGGTCCCACTCACTGTGTCACCCCTGGTCATTGGCCACGGCTGCGGTGCTTCGCTTGGTGAGGGCTCCTCCGGCAGACCCTGCCCTGCGCCCACCGGGGCTTGGTTCTCCCCTTCCCGGCTGCTCTCACTGACACCCAGTCCTGGGTGGGGAAAGAGAAGGAGAATGATCGTGACATGCTGTGGCTGAAGAAAGCAGTTTAAATGAAGGACTGAGGCCTCTTCCAGCCCGAGCGAAGCTTTTTCCCACCATGTAAAGTGACGCTCCGTGCCCACATGTCAGCCACCCAGGCGTGGGGTGTGTGCCTGTCCCCACGCTCCTGACTTGCTGGCTCCAGGCTGGCACTGGTCAGAGGCGTTTGGGTCCCAGGCTGCTCGCCCAGTGCTGTATTTCCTGTGGAGACCCAGTCCTGTGGGAGCAGGAGGAGATGTTATGGGGACGCAGCCAAGATTCAGGGCTTCTCCTGCACCTGGGTTGTCCCTGGATGGGGGGCCGCAGCCTGACCTGTGCCCACCTTGGCACTGGGCTGATGCATCTGACTTGTCCTGAGCACCTCGGCCGCTGCCTGCTTCTTCTCCCACCCTTGGCTCTTCAGCACCTGGAAAAAGGGGCTGGGGGTCCTTGCTGGGGTGCTGGAGACCTCCAGGCATGGCAAAGCTCCAGAGATACATCCCACCCCCACTGTCTCCCCCCCCCCCCCCCCAGCAGGCAGCGCCCAGCCCCTGCCCTCAGTGCCAGACAAGGGTCTTGACACCAGGATGGAGCCTGGACCTCATCCAACTGGAGGGGTATTGGTGCCATCCTGGTCCCATCTGGTGGCCAGGGGCATTCCCCAACCTGCAGCTCCCGCAGGGCTCTCCGCAGCTGGGCCACAGCTATCTTCTGCTCAGAGAGGCCAGCTCCAGCCAGCAGCTCCATCCGCAGCCCTCGGATCTCCCTCCGACGTGCCGCGACCTCTTGCACAGGGTCCCAGAATGTGGCTGAGATCGTCTTGGCCAGCCCCTTCACCCGCTTGGCCAGCTGCAGGGCTGCCAGCATCTCTTCTCTGGAGGTGTCTGGGAGAGCAGCAAGCCCTGGGCAGGGGCCATGGGGGTCCACCAACACGGGGACGTCCCAGTGCGTGGCCCAGGGCTGGGGCTGATGGGGATGAGTAAAGCTGGTGTCCAGCTTCCGACAGTGGCGGGTATCCCCAGGCAGTGCCCAGGGACCAAGTGCCAGGTGTGAGGCGGGATGGGGGAAAACTTGAGGGAGGGGGCACCCCAAAGCAGCATCCCAGTCCGAGGGGCTACCTGGCAGCGTGACACACAGCAGCAGGAATGTCAGGCTGTTCCCCTCCAGCATCCGCTCAACGATCCAGGGCAAGCAGCCAGTGTCAGGCAGAGGGTGGCTGGCAGCCGGTGCCCTGAATGTGGGGCGAGAGACACCCCAGGAGAGGGATGAGGGTGGGACCCACGCATCGGGCAGGCTGAGCCCCGACCCTTGGCAGCCCAAGGATGGGTTGGCCGCTCTGGGAAAAAGCCCACGTCCGCAGGAGGTGGTGGCACCCCCTTGGGTCCCAGCCGTGGGCTTCTGCTGGTGTGTCAGGGTCCCTCCTGCTTCACCTCCGGGTACCAACCCTCCCCCCCCAACCCCGCAGCAGGCACCACGGGGGTGCCAGAGGGGACGTGGCTTAGCCCCAGTGCAGAGGTGCAGCTGCAGTACATACGGCTTGGGGCAGGGCCCAATGGCCCCACCAGGTGCCAGGATCCTGAGGGCCGAGCGCTGGTGCCTGCCGCCCTCCAGCTCCCGCTCCACGATGAGAGTGAAGAGGCTGCCGGCACTAGGGAGAGGCCAGCGCAGGAGTGGGGCTGTAGCAGTGGCCGGAGCCAGCCCCAGTGCCCCGTGGCCCAATCCTTCCCGACCCTGTGGGATATCTGCCGAATCCCTCACCCCTGCATGGCTGAGCACCCATCTGCGGGGGGCTGTTGTGCACACCCCTGGAACAGTGCTGGGATGGCACCCAGCCCCCACATGTAGACGCTGATGGCAGCTTGGGCATCGGGCACGGCAATTTCTGTTGCCTCCTCCACAATCCTGGAAGCAGAGGGAGACAAGAGTGAGTGAGGACGGCCATGTCCACCCACCTCCTGCATGCCTGGGTTCCGTGAGGGATACCCCTGGCCATCCTCTGGCTGGGCACCATGCTCCCTGCCCAGCCCCACGCTTGATGTTGGGGTACCAGCCCCCCAGGAGTACCTGCCCGACCATGGAGCATCAGGTACCTACAGGCCCAGGGGTGCAACATCCATCACTTGCAGGGCTCGGCCGTTAGGACGGAGCAGGTCCCAGGCTTTGTCATGGGCGCAGACCTGGAATGGGGCTGCGTTAGGCAGAGGGGCAGAAAGAGGGGGCTGCTGGCATCCCACACTCACTGTGGATGCAGGCTGTTCGTGACCATGCACAGGTAAGGCTGAGAAGGGAGAGATCTCAGGGTCACTCCCAGGGGCCAGGGAAATGCAGAGTCCTGGGAATGTCCAAGTCCTGTGTGGAGATTGCCAAGTCCCTGGCAGCATCCCGGAGCCAAAGAGCAGGGCCCAGCCCAGTGGCAGGAGCTGGCATTGCTCTTGTGCCAACCAAGGACACACCAGAGAGACCTTCAGGCCACAGGGAGCAGTAGCTGGCAGGAAAAGCCCAGCCATGAGGTGGGCAGGAAGGTGTTAGAGGGCTCCTCTGTTCCCACCATGCTGCTGGAGCCTGGGAGACACCCCGTGGGCAGCCAAGGCTTCCCATGCCTGGGAAGTCCTGCGAAGAGGTGAGAAAACCTGGGATCCAAAGGTCTCCAGCCCCTGGTCACCCTCCAGCATAGGGGACTGGATTCCAGTACTGGGGCAATATATGCCCCTTGGCACAGCAGGGTCTGGCCAGTTGCAGAGAGGGAAGGGGAACCCCCACCCCAGAGCATTGTGGCCAGTCCTGCTCCTACCCTACCTGGACCAGGCTGACAGTTTTCAGGCTCTGTGCATCGCCCCCCAAAGCCTCCAGTTCTTGGAAGATGGTGTCAATCACCTGGGGACAAGCTGGTCAAGCTGGGAGCCATTGGTTCTTGGCACCCGTGGCTGGGTCTCACACCCATGCCAGCAGGACCGGGGTCAGCTGGACAACCCAGGAGCCCAGCACTGTGCAGTTGCACTGTCGCCTCTCCCCTGCCATGCCCTGTGCCCTCACCTGCCAGATGATGCTCTGGAAGGGTAGCTGGGTCCCAGGGCCATGGGGGTCCCACAGCAGAAGGGACATGCTGTAGCCAAAGGGAACTAGAGCCAGCTGTGGTCTTGCCAACTCCAGGACCTTCTCCTGGGAGGAGAGATGTAGCCAGCAGAGTAGGGATGGCATGGCACAGCCAGCATGGCACAGCCAGCATGGTCTGGCATGGACAGCACAGTGCAGATGGCCAGCACAGAGGGCATTGGCATGGATCGGGCCCAGCACAAGACTGATGGTATGACATGGGTAGCACAGCACAGATAGCCCAGTATGGATGGCACAGCATAGATGCACAGCATACATGGCATGACACAGCACAGATGGCATGGCACAGTGGTGCACAGCACACCAGAGAGAGCACGACACGGGCAGTAAGGCATAGACAGCATGGCAGCCATGGCACAGCACCCAAGAGGAAATGGGGAAGGGGTGAGAAACACCAGCAGACCCACACATAGGACCAAGCCCCAGGTCCCCAGCACTGCCTGTACACCTGAGGAGCTGGCAGAGGTGCCCAGTGCCCCCGGGACCACAGCTGGGTGCCCCAGCCCACAGCTTGGGCCAGCATGTCCCTGGCTTATCTGGCTGGGGACAGGGGTGCAGAAGAAGGATACCTGTCCTGCATCCAAGTGGAAGACATCATTGATAGTCAAGAAGCTGTCCTGGCACAAGGGAGGGAGGGTGATAATGTTTAGCTTTCCCCCATCCCAGTATGATCAGTGCAGGGTAAAGGAGGGACTGGGCACAGTGAGATGGAGATGGCAGGGGTGGCTTAGAGAGCCTCGCACAGGCAGGGGTGGGGGGAGACCCCCCTCCCTTCCCCTGAAATCTAGTAATCCCCAGGAGCCCCTCACAAGAGAGGGGCCCATAGAGGTGTAGGGCAGGATCAGCCCAAGACCTCAGCACCCATCAGGGTCCCAAGCATGGCAGGTAGCTGGGACAGAGCCCCCTGCTCCTGTCTGGTTCCCCAGGGACTCTTGTCCCCTTGATGCCCATGTCCCTGTCACTCTCACCTGCACCTCCTTCCCAGCGAAGAGAAGCTGCAGGGGGTCTTCACTGCTGGCCACCCAGCTTTCCCCCGGCCCTGAAAACAGTGAGCGTGGGGTGGTGCAGGGGGGGCAGGGGTGTCATCCCCACCTACCCCAGCTCTGTCCCCTCCACACCAGCTCTGTTCCCTCCACCCCGCAGCCTGGGGCCACATTGCAGGGCTTCACATCATTCCAGAGCCCTCCTGCTACGACCACGGTGCTCAGAGCCACCAGGGTGGGGAGGACACCCCCTCCCCATCACCACTGCCCAGGCCAGGCCCACCAGCATGGCCAGTGGTCCCAGTGCCACCACAGCTGTGGCTCTGCCCCAGCCCGGCTCCCTGACATGGGGGTTTGGGCTGAAGGCACTGGGACGCTGCAGGTGTCCTGAGCCCCAGCTCTACCTTCTGCCTGGTGGAGTCCCACGGCTGTTCGTACGCAGATATCCTGCTCAGCCTGCTGGGACACAGGACGGAGGGGGAATGAGACAGGTCCAGCTCCGCGCACCCAGCACCTGCCAGGAACTGGATGAGCCCCTGGGAAGCTGGGCAGCGCCCAGCCATGCTGCACTGAAGGCAGGGGACAGATCCCTCCAAACCACCTTGTGATGTCCCCCATGATGGCACTCACCTTCCTGGCGTCCATGGCCAGCTCAGCAGCAGCAGCCCTTGAGCTGCTGTTTCAGACAGGACAGGGGATGGGGTTACACGGGACGATCCTGTTCCCTTGCATTATTAATGGATGTCAGGCACAGTTGTGTGGGCAGAGCCGGGCAGAGCCAGGCCCAACCCAGAGGCACCATGTTCTGGAGGCTGAGCCCTGCTGGGCAAGGAGTCAGCGGGACCATGGGACGCAAGTGGGCACCTGGACCCACTCGCACCATTGGCATGCTCCTGGCTCCAAGAGGGACATCTTTGCAAGCCGGGGACAGGAGATGGGGGACCTTGGACTATCATGAAGGTTTTCTAGACACGAGAAGCAACCACAAACCACAGAATCACATTTATTGGAGATCAGTCATACCAAGCAAGCACAGAAGGAAATGCTGACGCGGAGGATCTTTGTGGTCTGTGGAAATGCAGACTGAGGGAGACAGAAGAGAGGTCCCAGGACAGCCCCTGTCCCTTGCATTTGGACAGGACCAGGCACAATGAGGAGATGCACACGCGTCCCTCCGTCTGCCACCATTCCCCCTATAGAATGAGATTACAACACTGCCCCTGCTTCCCTGAGCCCCTGCCTCCCCAAATGTCTTCAGGCGTGAGGGTGATGCTAGGCTGGACATGAGCCATCATTGCAAATGGAGCAAGCAGCACCTGGGGCTCCATCAGGAGCAGAGCAAGGGGTGGGGTTGTGCTTCACGTGGGTGCTGCTAAGGGAAAGCAAATCCTAGGGTTCTGGGACACAGGGATTTCTCCTTCCTTATTCATTAGACAGCGGCTGCTGCTCCCTATTCCCAGGTCCAGCAAGTAGCAAGGCTGAGCACCAATCTCCAAGATGCAAATGCAGGCATGTGGTGTACACACATCCACACGGGTCAACACAAGCTGAGCAGTGCCTTTGCCTGCACCCATCTAACCACCAACGGTGCTCCCATGAACACAAGCACACAGGCAGCACAGCCCCATCCCTCCTCTCCAGCTGCTCAGGGGTGATATGGGCTGGTGGCACAACCCCACACCCCCACCCTCAACCCACAGGCAGGTGCACACCCATGTGCCCTCAAACACACAACAGACCCCAAATCCATCACAGATCCATGGCTGGACCCAAGGCCCTGTTTAGCCACTCTCCAGCTCCAGCCTTGGGTCTTTCCACACTCTGGTTTCCCACCCACCGGCTAGTCCCAGCCTGTGTTTGCTCACAGATCACACACGTGCACAAACAGAATAGAGAGTGAGGTGACATAGAAAATACCCAGGAATGGATTTTAATGAGAAGGCAGGACAGACCATGGGGACAAAGCACAGGGCTTTGCCAGGCAAGTGTGGCCTACCTACCACCAGCCCCCTTCTTCCCCATCCCCATTTTCCCATGCTTGTTCCTTCCCTACCCACCCACCACGACCCTCCCTTTAATGCTTTCCATAAACATTCCCCAGTAAGTTTTGCATTCCCCCAGTCTCCCTCAGTATCCCATAATCAATTTTCTCTTTCCTATGCGACATTTTCTGAATAACCCAGAACCCAGAATAAACCCGTTTTCTTCCTACCAGTTAAAAAGTTTCTGAGTGAACCTCTTCAAGGTCACACTTGAGGGGTTTGTCCACCAGTGCCTTGAGAGCTCAGGTCTTGGTTGCTGTCTGTGTTACCTCCCACTTGTTAGTGTTTGTGTATAGGGGTGTTTAATTTATTAATTCTCCTGCCTTTTGTGGTTTTTCTCTTACACTAAATAGCAGTTAAGCAGACATCCTCACAACCCAGGTATCCTCACAGCCATGCCCAGCCATAGCCCCAGGTAAGGAGAGGTGGAGGATCAGCAAAGGGGCCATGGGGGCTGCAAGAACAGCTGGGCTGGGGGGCACAGGGCTACAAGGAGGGGCAGGGGGGGGCTCTGGGTGGAGACCACCAGACCCCAGTGAGGCTTGGGGCATCTGAGCACCACCTGCAGTGGTGCAAATATGATGGAGCTGAACATCTCTTGTTCAGGGCAGATGATATCACAGGGCCAATGGGTGCCTGTTGGGGCTTGGGGAGTTAGAGCTGGCCATAAGGAAAACCCCTCTGGGAGGATGCAGCCCTGGGACAAAGCAAGGCAAGGAGCTTTGCTTGGGGGTTTCCCTAAAACTTGGACAGGCAGAGCTACAGCCACTGTGGGATAATGCTGGGGACAGTCCTGCTCCACAGGGGAGCCTGGAATGGGGACATCAAGACAGCCCCTCACCAGAACTTGGGGGTCCTGTGAGTCTTCCCACAGAGATCCTGGCCTTGCAGCCCCTGGGGCTGAGCCCCTGTGTGGAAGCACTGGTGGGAACGGTCACACATCCCCTTCACACTCTGCGGCAGGGCCGCGTGAGCCCAGGCCTGGATCTGACCAGGCAGATGGCCCCGGCTACCCCAAGCAGGGCGAGGGCAACGCAGACAGGGGCAATCACTGCAGCACTGTTACACTGCAGCACTGAGACCGGCACGTCCCTCACCAGCCTGCCCTGGTACTGAGGTGGGGAGTGACACATGTAGTCCTGGGGCCAGCCCTGCCCAAGGTGCCCCATACCCGCCAGCGCCTGGAGCCCCCCGGCCCCAGAGCACGAGCAGTTGTAGGGGTTGCCAGCTGCAGCCACATCCCACAGGCGCCCCAGGAGCTTCACCTCATCCCATGGCAGCTCTGTGATCAAGTTGTTGTCTAGGTGGAGGGTCTCCAACATGGGGCAATTCCTGATGGAGGGAGAAGCCTGCAGCATGTTTTGGCTCAGGAAGAGCTTCTTCAGGGAGCTAAGGGAGATGTCTACAGTATGGAGGTGGTTGCAGCCCATGTCCAACACTTCTAGACTGGGAGGCAGAGGTGTGAGGACTTTATCCAAGCCAGTGTCGGACAAGTTAAAAATTCGGAGGGATGCTGGCCACTGGCAGGAGGAGGACAGGTCTGCCATGAGCTTGTTCTGGCTGAGATCTAGATGCTGGAGCTCAGGCAGCAGCTGCACGCTTTCACACACGCTGTGGTAGGATGTCAGGTTGTTGCGTTGCAGACTCAGTACCTGAAGCTGAGGGAAAGCCCCCTTGCAGAAGGCAAGCATCAAGCTCTCATCCCCAACACTGTTTTGTGCCATGTCCAGGGAGCGCAGAGCCCTGAACACCCTTCCGATGCCACAGGGCAGGTTGGTGACATGGGAGCCAGTGACAGCCAGCTCCTGCAGGGTCTCCAGCCAGCTGCTTAGACTAGAGAAGTCCTGCTCACGGCCTGTCAGCGGGGCAGATGTCACGTTGTGGAAGTGCAGGGACAATATGGGCAAGTCCTGGCGGGCCATTTCATCCCAGTTGCCTCTCCCCTTGAAAATGCAGCGCTCAAACACCAGCTCCTGCACCTGGGTGTAGGAGAAGAGCCTCAGGACTCGGGCAAGGAGTATCTCAGGGACCAGGAGATCACCAAAAATTATTTTCCTGATGACAAGGGAGCCCAGCATTTCAATGGCAGAGGGGTCCAGGTTGCTGATTGGGAAGGCTACGTATCTCTCCAGCTCTCCCCCCAAAAACTCCACAACAGAGGCTGGGAGGCACTGGATGATGCTGCTTACGCTTTCCTGGGACAGGTTATAGCACACACAGTGCTCCTGAGTGCGATTGAAGAAACACCTGCCTTCTGCCTCCAACAGCCCCAGCCCCAGGAGGAGGAGAGCAGCCACGTTCATGGTGAACAACCTAGAAACGAGGAGAGCAATGGTGAAAGGCAGCACTCTTGTGACAGCTGAGGAGACCGTTCAGATCCAGCCAACTGGAGGGCTGGCTTGGGCAGGTTCGGCCCCAGAGAGCCGCCCCTCAGGCAGACGGTGCTGCCCTCGTCCCCACTGCCCTTTGTGTGGGTCCAGCACACCCCACCAGCACCGGTGGCAGTGGTCTCACCCCACCCCAAAAGCAGGGTTTCAGCGAAGCAGGGTGGCTCCTCCTGAGGCAGCAGCTACCGGGCTCTGCGCTTTCTGGCCTGGGCTGCTTTGCTGCAGACTCCCATTCCTAAGCAACCAGGAAATCTCACGGATCAGGAGAAACTAGAAATGTTGAGTTACAGACAGTGAAGCCAGCTATATCAGTCTGACCGCAGGATGGGAGAGCCACAGCTCTGTTTATTTCTCTGCATGGTGCACTCTGTAATCTGGGGCAGGAAATTGCAACAGAGGACTTCATATTTTCCTTTTTCTCACTCAGAGATTTGATTCATTACCAGCCTCCAAGAGGGTGGTAGAAAATAATTTCTGAGGGTCTGTATGCATCTGTCAGCAGCAAGTATTGTTTTGCTGTCCAGCTGACGGGAAAGTCTTATAAAACAGATCGCAGAAAAGCAGCAAGCAAAGATTAAAGGCTCCTAAGAATGTGCTGACTTAGCTCTACCTGAGCACCCAGACAGGGCAGTGTCGAGGAGTCTTTGGGGGTCTCCAGTCCAACCTCCTGCTTCCAGCAGGTCTGTTGCCAGCACTAGCCCGGATCAGCCACAGCTTTTTCTGGCTGCGTCTCAAAAATCTCCCAGGTTGGAGGTCTCTGTGCTGTCGCGGGGGCTGCACCACCCTCCCGGGGAGAAGCTCTCCTCCAGCACTTAGGTGAAGTCTCCCTCACTGCGGGGGGGGGGGCAGCACGAAGCGGGGTGGGGTTGTCCAGTGACTCACCAGGCAACTCACACCGAAACGTTTCCTTGCCCCACGGCTGCTTCCTCTAGCTGCTGCCAAACCTACGGCTTAGGTGCCAAAGGCTCTGCTAGTGCTTGGCTGTCTCCGGCGCCTGAACCTCCTCTGCCTCCAGCCGGATGAGACCTCAGTGCCTGCAGGTGTCTTCCAGCTGCCGTTGGTGCTTCCGCAGCCTGTCCTGGCTGTGTTTAGATCCACGTGTTCGGGGCTGATGGGGACCTCGAGGCAGGCTCCCGGGCACTGCCCTTGCTCCTGCTGCGTGACTTCCTAAGCAGGACAGGGCTGGCTGTGCCACAGGAAGCAACGCTCCACGCAGCAGCCACCCAATTCACTTCTGCTTCGCTTCCCTGCAGCAAGGGACTCTTGCGGCTGCCCACGGCCATGGGCTGGGAAGGATTTTGGTCTGAGTGTCAATTCTGCTTACTTTCCTAGGAAGGATGAGGGAAGAGAGTGCAGTCAAGGTGCCCTAAATGCACTCTCGGTGCCAGTTCAAACACACCTTTGCTTCCAGATGCTCTGGTCTTGATGTGCCTTGGAGCCCACCGGCTGCTGAGCACCCTGCACAAGGCAATGTAGAAGGGTACAGGACTATCATACCCAGTATCCAGACCATCCCCAGATGGCTGTGTCCCATGTAGGGTGGGGACAGGACAAATTCCCATCTGCTGTGTGCACAGCCCAATGCTGCAAAGGGCACTTCTTCACCCAAGCTCAGCTTCCTTGGCAAGATAGCTACTAGGCTTGGCCAAGGAACTCAAATCACTTGCCCCATGCTCCTTTGGCAGCTGGTGGTTGTCCCTGCACCAAGATGTTAACGCTCTCCATCAGCGAGCAGAGACCACCAGGCATTTGGAAAGATCTGTCAGGGATTTTTTCTTCCCTGGGGATTTCTCTGCCTGTGTTGGTTTCAGAAAGGCAACAAAACTGCACAGCTAGAAGATGCAATTCCCAGTTTGCTGTTAACACGGCATTACAGAGAGACACTATCAGTGCGACAACAGCTGGGGCCGGAGCTGCCTGTCCCATGCACTCTGCTGCTGGGTGGGTGAAGGGAAAGTCTCCTTTTGGTTGTTACATCTACTGCAGCTCATTTTCTTATTCCTGGCATCTCGAGTGGAGCGCTGCACTGCTTTGCTGCCTTTCCTTGAGCAATTTCTTGTGTAGAGGGGTTCAGCCATTCTATGATTCCTCTTCTCCATCCTCGGGTTACACAAAACTGCTGCTGTATGCATCGTGGAAAAATCACAGCAGCCTTTCTGAGTTCTCCTCACTACTCCTTTTGGTGAGGTCAGCAGCTCTCTCTGGGCCTGGTACCTTTTAATTGCTCATTCCTGGCCACCAGCTGCAAATTCCCCCAAATGCCTTTCTGGGGAAAAACGAGCTCTTCTATCTCCTCGGTGGCCAGCCACACCCCGCTTCAAAGACATGTGGTTTTGGAAGCACCTTTTGTGTGACAACTTTCTTGTTCTCATCACCACCGTGGAAGATACCAGGACACCGAGACCCTGTTGTCTGATGTTTCTGGTGAGTCTCTGGGCTTTTTTGGGCTTCAACAAAGATGCACTCCAGCCCTGTGGGGACAGAAACCGTGCCTGAGCCCAGAGGCTGGCTGGTTTCAGCCCTGCAAGGCAGGAGGGCTTCATCCTCTGTTCCCCCCCCCCACGCTGTGCACACTCGTGTCCATGTCCCCGCATGCAGGCCCTGTGCCCCGTCCCCGGAGCCAGTGCCGTGACCGCTGACCGCACCGAAGAGGGTCACCATGCGCTCCCCCCCGCAGCGGGGCCGCCCAAGCTCCCTCCTGAAGCCGCAGCAGCAGGACGGTGCCCCAGCAGAGCCCCTGCCCCGGGAAGGGCCGATCCTGGTCCTGCCGGGCTGGGAGCTGGGCAGGCGAAGGGGGGGACTGGGCCTCGGGCCCCGGGGCTCCCCGGGCTCCGGGCGGGCCCCGGCGGCCGCGCCCTCTGGGGGAAGAGCGGGGCCCCGGCCCCCCTTCCCGAGGCTGCCCGGCGACACCTCCGGGATCCGGCCCGGCTCCGCCCGGCCTCCTCCCCGCTGCCCTGCCCGCCTTTCTCCCCGCCCCGGCCCGGCCTCCTCCTCCTCCCCCTCCTCCCCCTCCTCCTCCTCCTCCCTCCGCCGCCATGTGGGGCCGGCGGCGGCGCGGCGCCGGGCCCAGCGGCAGCGGCGCGGAGGAGCTGCGGGCCCGGCGGCGAGAGCGAGAGGCAGGTCCGGACCGGGACCGGGACCGGGGAGGGGGCAGCGCGGCAGGACGGGGCCGGGCCCTGGGCCGAGGTCTCGGGGCCGGAGGGGCCCGGGCGGGTTTGGCCCCCCCCGCCGTGGGTGACGGGGGCCGCTGGTGGGAGTCCCCACGGCCGCCGGCTCTGCCCCACAGCGGGACCCAAACAGACCCCCGGCCCCCCCGCCCCGTCTGGGGGTGCACAGGATGGTTGGCATCTGCGGGCACCCTACCCACTCAGGGTAGCATTTTACAGTGTTGGTTTCTTTTTTTTAATCCACGTGAGTTTTCTGCCCTGGATGCCCCATTTCCTCAACCACCTCCCTGCAGTTTGGGTTTTCCAAGGTCTCGCCTATGTAAAACCAGCCTTGGGTCCCTCCCAGTGCGACCACTATGGTCCTCACGCCTCTGTCCTGCTTTCATGCCGGTTTGCCCAGCCGTGGCTTTGCCCGTTGATGAGTGAGTGCCCAACCCCGCAGCCCTGTGGCATGCAAGGTCTGAGTGCAGTCACGGTCTCGTGTGTCTCTCCCTGGCTCGCACAAGAAGGAACTGGCAGTTTCTCCCTGTTAAAAGGGATGAGGCTCTTTGGTGGGATGGAAAAGCATCTTGACCTAGGCAGGTGGTGACGGGGACCGATTCGATCACAGCTCTCAGGAAAGCCCGGCGGCAGGAGCAGCTGGTCAGCAAGCGGCTTCTGCGGGAGGACACCGCAGCAGAGGAGGGTGGACAGGATGGAGCAGAGATCGTGCCGGACCCTCTCTCAGAGGATGAGGTGAAGAGCATGACGTTCTCCGTGGTGATGGGGGTCCCTGGGGTCTTCCCCATCCTCTAGGCATGTGGAGGAGCCTGGGCAGAGGTGGGTTTGGGAGTGTTTTCTAAGTCACTGCCAGACATGGTGGGAAACAGTAAGGTTCTTTGTGACCATCTTTGCGCCCTGCGTTTCTCTGCCTCCAGGATTAACGGGATGAAATCTTAACCCTGGCACTGCTTGAAATTCACCCATCTTTTAATTTTCGGATAGGTTCTTGAGCTGCTCAGAGGCGTGCAGAGGGCTTCAGAAGACAGGAAAAGATCACTCACCCGTCTCCGCTGGGCTCTGCAGAACAAGGAGACTCAGCAGAAGTTTGTCAGGTCAGCCCAGGTCTGGCACTGCATGGCTGGTACCAAGGGCATGTCCAGAGTGGCTCTTTGTCCCGGTTGTTGTGTGGGTGAGTTAGTGTGTGGCCAAGGGTAGAAGGCAGGAGGTGACAACACCCTTTGGGTTCCACCAGGCTGGACGGCAGCATCCGGACACTCATCGGGCTCTTCACCAGCAGCCTGGCTGACATGCAGATGGAGGCAGCCCGCTGTCTCCACGAGCTCTCCCACTCCAGTGACCCTGCTGTGGCTGAGGCATGTCTGCCAGTGACCTCCTATCTCCTCACCTACCTCTCAGGACACAGCATTGAGTTCACGGTAAGATCCGTGCTTACGTTTGCTGGGGCTCTGGCACCTGCTAAGCTTTTGGTAGCGGCTGGGTGTTGACCTCTTTTGGCCAGCCTTAGCCTAACATGGCTCACATAGGAGTGCTGGTGGGAAGGGGCCCTCTGGAAGTCTCTAGTCCAGCCTTCCCCTTGGAGCAGGACTGTCCCCGGTGCTAGCCCAGGGCAGCAAGGCTTTGTCTGGCCAAGTCTTGGAAATATGGAGACCCCCTACACTGTGGCCTGTCCCAACACCAAGAGGAGTTTGGATCCATTGTGTTTGCACCTCCTTCCGGGTAGCTGCAGGCTGCTCTTAATGGTCCCAAGCCTTATCTGGGCCAGGCAAATCCTCCTGTCACAGCCCAGGATGCAGTGGTTTGCCCCACTTGCAGTGGGTTCCTCCTCTTGAGCTCCAAGCTCTGTTTAGGGAAGCAGGAACTGCAGGCTGTGGCAGTTGGACTCCATCATCAGACACGTGGTCTGGCCTCTTGATGCAGGCTGGACCTGGACGGGAGGTACCTTGGTGTCTGTGTGGCGGGTAAAGCAGAAATACAAGATGCGGGCCAGTTTAGGTGTTTTAAAAGATCTTGGAAAAGTGAAAGAGATGGGCAGCAGCAGCCTGGGATGCAGGAACAGCTACTTTGTCAGCTTACCTTCCTGCAACAAGCAGGCAGGCTTTCGGCCAGGTCGGGAGGAAGAGCAGAGCGTCTGTGGTTCCAAGCTGTGCAGTTTGATCTGGGCGAAGGAGCGAACAGTTGGAGTAGCTCTGGAACACCCATGTGTTTTTCCAGCTGCCGAGCAGTGCGCCTTCTGCAGTGCACTGTGCTCCTTTGAGAAGCAGACAGGATCAGAGCTAAGGACCAAGATGGGGAGCAACCCCAAGGTGATCATCGCATTTTAATGCAGCACACCAGCAGTCTCCAGAATACCGTGGAATTAGAGGTGTCTCAAAGAAATGTTGTAGCAATAATTAGAAGCCCAAAAAACCTCCAAAGTAGAAGTGATCAGATCCTGACCTGAGCCAGATAGAAAAAGAATAAATTGAAGCTGATACAGCTGGGAATGGGGTAGCTGGAGAATCCAGCAGTATCTATCTGTGTTTACCCCTCTGAAGACAGCTTCTGCCCTGCTCAGGGGAAGTGTGTGCCCTAGTCCCAGGGTGCAGGGACCTAGAGGCCTTGCTGGCTGGCCACAGTCCCCCTGTGGAGTGCAGAGGAGGTAACTTGCTCTCTTGGGCATGTTTCAGGAGCTGTGTTTGTACACGCTGGGGAACCTCGTAGTAGAAAGCAAAGCTGTGAGGAAGCAGCTTCTGCCTCAGGGCATCATTCCAGTGCTGGCATCCTGCATCCAGGTGGGTGAAATAGCTCAGTCACACTCTTCCCCTGCCCTGCCCCAGAAAGACGTCTTTTCTTATGCCCTTGAGATGCTGGCTGATGGTACGGAGTTACCAGCCCTCCTTCCAGCTGTGGCCACAGGCAGAGACCCCTCTGCAGAGGGCTGTTCCCCTGCAGGTGAGGGTCTCTCATGGGCTCTCCTGCACTCCATTTTTGGGCCTCAGGTCACCACCCTGTGCTCTTCTGCAGCTGAATGTCTCACATCCGTAACTGCGGCTTGCCGATAACCAGTCTGTAACATGGGGAGCTGGAGGCTTCTCCCCTCTGCACGTCTTGGGTCCAGCAGGCATATGAGACCAACACAGTGAGCAGGGCTGTCGTTTGCAGATCTGAATGCTCAAAGCAGCACTGCTGCTGTGTTTGGGTTCCTGGATCCCTACAGCTGCAGCCCATGTTGAGTGTGGGGAGGGGGAACAGCTCAGCTTCGGTGTGGCCACAGATTGCTCTGTCACCCCCGGTCCCCTGCTATGCCCCCTTTTCTCCAGCATGGAGAGACTGCACGGATCACCTGCTTGGTTTGGTGTGAAAAAGAGGTATCGCCCTCTCACCAGCAGGGCAGCTGGCACCCAGGGATCCCCTGGCTGTGTCATGCAGGATTAGCTTTGTTCTGTTTGATTGCAGTCCCCGCATGAGGCTGTGCTGGAAGGTCTGGGCTACGTCCTCTCACAGCTCCTCCAAGCCAAGGAAGCCCCCACAGAGATCATACCGTGAGTCCAAGCCTCTGTCCTGGTTTCGGCTGGGATAGAGTTAATTTTCTTTCTAGTAGCTGGTATAGTGTTATGTTTTGGATTCAGTATGAGAAGAATGTTGATAACACACTGATATTTTCAGTTGTTGCTAAGTAGTGTTTATACTAAGACAAGGATTTTTCAGCTTCTCATGCCCAGCCAGCAAGAAGGCTGGAGGGGCACAAGAAGTTGGGAGAGGACACAGCCAGGGCACCTGACGCAAACTGCCCAAAGGGGTATTCCATACCATGTGATGTCATGCCCAGTATATAAACTGGGGGGAGTTGGCCTGGGGGCGGATCGCTGCTTGGGAACTAACTGGGCAGTGGTCGGCGAGTGGTGAGCAATTGCATTGTGCATCACTTGGTCTGTATGTTCCAATTTTTTTATTATTATTGTCATTTCATTATTGTTATTATTTTTTTCCTTTCTGTTCTATGAAACTGTTCTTATTTCAACCCACGAGTTTTACTGGTTTTTGGGGTTTTTTTTCACAATTCTCTCCCCCATCCCACTGGGTGGAGGGGGAGTGAGTGAGTGGCTGCACGGTGCTTAGTTGCTGGCTGGGGTTAAACCATGACAGCCTCTTAACCCTGCATCAGGATGGGCCCTGGGGCCCAGCATGGTATTTGCATGCCAGGGACAGCAACGCCTTTCTCATCCCAGTGATATTAATAGTTCAGAGCAGAATCCTACCAGAACTATGGAGGTTCTGTTGCAGATCAGGGTGCAGGGCTTGACTTTTTTCCCTCAGCCTCATCTGAGCAGACAGCTCTGGTATTTCAGTAAAGGACAGTGTTGAGTAGGGAAGGCTCGCAGGGGAATTCTGGCTGTATTCCTCCTGCAGAGGAAAACATCAGCTTGACAGCCCCCAGTGCAAAAAATGTGACCCCAGCCAAGGTGTCCTGAGTGCCCTCAGGCCCTGCCATGGACAGCTAGAGCTTGTGCTGGGCCTTAGTGGTGCCTGAGGCTGCAGCCCTTAAGAGTCTCCTCTAGGCGTGTTTTTGGAGCATGTGGCCCCCAGTACAGGCAAGAGCAACTCTCTGCTTGGTGGCCAGGGCTAGTGTCTTTCTGCCAGTTGTTTGTCCTGCTTGTGCTCTGGCCTGTGCCTCCATTAACTCTGCTGTTCTGACCCCAGCTTGGTTCTGGACTCTGTTCTCCCCCAGCACATGCTTCAACTGGTTTGCTCCGGCCTCAGGGCTGGGATAGGAGCAGCTGTGGAGTTTGCATGGTGTCTCCACTACATCATTTGTAGGTAAACGTGCTTTTCTCCTCATTTTGAGTTCCCTGGGGGCAGCCAAAGAGAGAGGCATGAAGGCCCAGGGTCCTGTGAGGGGACCAGGATTGCCTTCCCTTGCCCCTTTCCCTTGGGAAAGCAATTTCCCTGCCATCCTGGGCATTCCAGCTCTCGTATCTGAGGACACACATGCTATTTGCAGCATCACTGAGTTCCTTTACAGGATAATAACAGGTGATAAACCTGAGAAGGCTGTTCCTAGCCCTCCAAACCGCCCCCAATCGCCTCCCCGTATCTGGAGTTGTCCCCTGCACTCCCCAAGGCAAGCTCCCTGAATCCTCGTGCTTCTGGGGTTGGCTCAGTGTCACCTGGCCAGGCTGGCTGCTGCCAACAGTCTCTGTCTGCCTTGGCATGGCTGCTCCAGTGCCATCTCTTTCAGCAGCCCCAGCAGAAAGAAATGTGTAGGTACTCAAAGAAGGATCGGGGCTGTTGTTTCCAGATCCACACAGATAATTCCAGTGGATCTGTTTTTAAACTGGCTTTTAAACTTTCTCATAAACTCAGAAACAAGCTGCTATTCAAACATGAAACAAGCCCTATGGTGGTTCAGGAGATTGCTCTGAATTTCCAGGCCCCATTGTTAGGTGACAGCCCCTCTCTGAGTGCTGAAAGCAACCATGCTGTCCCTTCCCTTTGCAGCCATACAGCCAATGCGGCATTGCTGTCACTGGGGGCCTTGCCTGCCCTCACCTCACTCTTGCTCGACCTGGCTTCTGAAATCCCCCAAGATGCTCCCGAGGGCCTGGAGCTGGTAAGACGCGGGCAGGGTGCTGGCTGTTCTCGGCACTGCTGTGGGGATTTGGTCCGGCTAAAGGGCTCTGTGTTTCCCACTGGCACAGCTCGTCTGCCCAGTGCTGCGGTGTCTCAGCAACCTGCTCGCGGAGGAGACAGACTGTGAAGTCCAGATCCAGGACGAGCGCCTGCTTGTCGCCCTCTTCCTCATCCTGCAGTGCTTCCTCCAGCAGCACCCGTTCATCGTACAGGAGTGCCTCTGGCTGCTGAACAACCTCACAGGTGAGTGTCCCGCGGGGCTGTCAGCAGAGCCGGAGCTGCTGCTGGGACCTGCCTTGATTGCTGGCAGACTCATGGCATCTTGTCTACAGAGACCTCCCTCAGAAACCTTGATTTTATTGACACGTTCCTTCTCTGCCCACCCTAGCAGACAAGCCCTTCTTCTGCTCCACTCTGCTCAGCCTGGACTTGCTCCCAGCCCTGCTGCAGCTCCTGCCATGTTCCCAGATGGCCAGTGTGTTGGTAAGACCTTGCCTTGTGTCCCAGGTCTGGGGGGAAGAGCTGGACTTTCAGGAGCATGAATCCCACACACACAGTGCTGAAGTTGGAGGTTGGCTTGGGGCAGTAGCAACAGCTTGGCAGAAGGTCTCATGTTGTGATAGAGTCACCATCCACCTCCCCTGAAGTCACTGTGTCTGTATTTACCCTTGATGGAGTCTTGCCCCACCAGAAAAGGGATCCCAAGGCAGATGTTCACTTGGGGCCAGGCCTGCCAGCAGCTGCAGCAGGCCCAGGGAGGCTGCTGCCACCTTCTTTTGGAAAACCCTAAAGCTTTAGGGGGTCCTGGAGGGATGCTTTGCCAAGGGGTGGGTGGTACAGCTGCATCTGCTTGGCACAGGGATGAACAGTGCCTTCGAGTGGTGATGGAGAAGGCTTTTAAAGACCATTCAAAATCCAGCTGGTTGATGGGCACATGGCTTTGGGGAAGCAGCTGGCAGGACGTCCAGGGAGAACATGGGGAGTTCTCGAGAGCCCTCCTAAGCCTGTCAGGAATCTGCCCACTAATGAAGCGTTCACTGCTCACTCCCTCTCACGGCTTCTCTGTCCAGGTCCTGACAGTTCTGTGCAATATAGCAGAGAAGGGGCCAGGCTACTGCCAGCAGCTGCACCAGCAGCCTGCCCTGCCCCTGCTGCTGCCCACCCTCACACTGCCCAACCCTGAAGTGGTGGGGCAGTGCCTCGAGCTGCTGCACCTCCTCTTCCTGCACTGGCCAGAGGTAAGAGCAGGGGGGTACCTGCCCCAGAATCAGGCATGACATCATAAAGCTGTGGATGGGGATGATTACTATTATTTAAATAATACTGCTTTCAGTCATTGCCATGCTAGCCCCCCACTCTTCAGCACCCAAACACGTGCCTGAAGGGGGCACTTGTGTGATGCAGAGGGTGGAAACCCTTCTTGTTTCTCTGAGGAGTTCCTTTTCATTGACAATGACTGTTTTTTGGGCAGGTTGTTTGTACCCTTTGAGATTATTATGGGGGAATTCTTTTGATTCAGTTGTACTGACTTCAAGCCCTGTGCACTCCCAGCCAGCAATCAGCATGGCTGGATTTACCTGGCTTGGGAATTTAGCATCTAGTAGGGCTCTGGGGAATTCCTTCAGCCCCGTTCCCTGGGCTGTACAGTGGTGGCTCTGGGCAGACAGGATCAGCTGTAGCAGCTATACTCAGGTGGCAGGCAGCCAGGTCTCACCCCACCTCTCGCACAGGCTGCTGCTGACTTTGTCAGGCAAGGCGGGCACCGGGCCCTTGAGCAGCACCAGAGCACCCCAGAACTCCAGGAGCGGGCACGAGCACTGCTGGACATGGTTGGGCAGCCCCTGGGAGCCTCCGCCTTCAGTCCTTGCCATGCCACGTTGTCTGCCTTCTCCTAGGCCACACCACCTCTCTTCCCTCCCCCTGCACTCCAAGGAGGAGTAAACTGTTCACCCTGTGCCCTGCATTCCCAAGGGCTGGTTAGGGGTCTAACCGCCAGCTGTAAGTACCAATGCTGGCTGCATGGGGACACTGGTCCTTGGCAAGATATGGGTGTTTCCATCCTTGTTGCCACCTCATAGCTACCAGCAGGCTGCCTCGTGCCTCCACAGAGCTTGGTGCAGGGGCAGAGCTGAGCTGCAACCTGGGCAGATGGGCTCTTGATGATGGGGAGGTGGTGTATAAACCCTCCTGAATTGGCTGTTCCCTCCAGCATCTCCTCTTGGCTTTAAACCCAACTTGCGAAGCTCAGGGTAAGCACATTGCATTTATGTGATTGATAAATTAAAAGATACATGTTTTACATTAAAGATCATCAGTCAAGTCTCCAGCGCACACATATTTACTGTCTGTCTTCACACCTTGCTTTTCACAATGTTCTCCAAGACCTTGGCCACTTCATCCACGGTAAGGTTGTTCAGCGGCACGCTCTTCTCCTTGCCAAACTCTGCAGGAAAGAGAGAGGGTGAGAGAGGGGGCAGGTGCCTTGGTCCTTTTCCAGAGCAAGGGCAACCCAAAGCCCTGGTTTAGGTTTCCCAAGCATCACTGGTGTCACAGCCCAGGTTCCTGTCACCACCCTTTCACACCCACCACTCCCCAGAGTGCCTCCCTGTGCCCACGTTATTGTTTCCACCTTCTCTTTCTCAGCCTTTCCATTGGAGAGAAGCCAGTGCAGCCCAACACATTTCCTTGCCTCTTTTTGTTAACTTGTGCTGCGCAGCAGCTGGGCAGAGGGCACCACCACATCCCAAAACAGCCTGATGGCTTTCAGCCTGGTCACATCAAGATGCTCACCAACACTTCAGTAAAATCGTGCTGAAAAAACTTGTTCCTACAGCACGTCCTACCCAGGGGTATATTTCCCAGCAAGTCATATACACACAAGAGACAGGCACTACATCAGCAGGCTCTACTGGCCTGTGCACTCGCACTGGGAAACTTGTGCTTAAAGAGTCATTGCATCTCTGAAAGAAAGTTTCTAAGCTATTTTTGTCCAGCCCAGATGGCTTTAGGAAGAAAACAAAGCCTTTACAAAGGAGCTTTTCTGCTTCCTCCTTGGCATTTCACTGAGAATGCAGGGAAAACAAATTAAAAACAGAAACATTTTTCTGTATAGGAATCCTACCGGGGTGGGAAATGGCAGCCACAAGCTGGCAAACCACCTTCTGAGCCGCAGGTCCCTTTTTTACCTCCCACCAGGTCACGCAGCTGTAACACACTTCTCTGTAGTCAGTCCCCACCTTGCCTCGCAGACAGCCGCTCCCCCTCCGCCAATGTCCCTTACTGTAACTGCCGAACCCCCCCACTTGCTGCAGACCCGGCGGTGCTTGCCGGCAGGCGGCCCCCACTTACCGTACCGAGCCCAGAGCTTGGGCTGGACACCGGAGCACTCGCGGATCAGGATGGGGAAGTCGGGATTTGCCTTCTTCAGGGTCACATAGTGCTGCTCGATGAAGTCTCTGGGGATGGAAGGGGGAGCGATGGATCCCCGTGGCTGAGTCCGCTGGGACCGGGCAGGCTGAGAGCAGGCCGGTACCTCACGCTCCCGCCTCGCCGGGCCCGCCCGCGGAGCAGCCGCCCGGCCCCGACTCACCTGACGCCGCGGCTGCCCGGGGAGCGCTGGCACAGATGGATGCGAAGCTCCCGCAGGCTGCGACCCAACCCGCCCCCGATGCCCCTCACAACCGCCGCCATCTTCTCTCTAAACCTGACAACAACACGGGGGTGCGACTTCGACGCCCGCCAATCGCGGTGTCCGCCAATCGCGGCGCCCGCCAATCGCAGCGCCCACCGGCCAGCGGCCGGCCAATGCGGCCGGGGGGGCGGGCCGGCCGGCCGCGGAGGGTTCTGGGAAGGGGAGCGGCGGTGCGGAGGGGCTGTGGTGTCGGGCTGCCGAGCGGGGAGCGATGCCGGAACGCGACAGTGAGTGGGGCGGGGGGACAGGGCACACCGCGGGGCTCCGGGACACCCCAGGGGCCGGGGAGTCCGACCCTCGGGGGAGCGGCATGGGGGAGGGCGGTGTAGGCCCACCCTGGGCCTGGGGCACCGGGCTGCGGCGGGGGAGCGGGGGGGACCCCCCGGCGGGGCGCCGGGACACGTCCAACCTGGTCAGAGGAACAGCCCTGCTAGGGCAGGGGGTACGGTGACGGCTTTAGGAGTCGGAGGGAGGGGAGCTCCCGGGATGGGGCTCTGGGGCAGCTCAGGGGGTGAGGACATGCTTGGGAGGGGGGGACTTGGGGATAAACTGGGGGTGTGTTTGGGGGTAAACGCCTGCGCGGGGCACTTACACTGCGGTACGCTCGGGATGGGGCAGTAGGGTGTTTCTGGGGGTAGAGGGGATTCAAGGGCAGTCGCGGGACGGGGGGACGGGAGACCACCGGGGAGCCACGAGAACAGCCACCGGGAGGGTGAGGAGTCACTCGGGTTGGGAGGGCAGCAAGGTCCCGTGGTGGGCAGTGACACCAAGACCCTTTTGTCCCATGTGCCCTGGTGAGGCTACCCCCGGGTGTCAGTGGCCTGGGCTTGGCAGAGGAGCAGGGTGGTGGGTGACCACTGCTCCCTTCCCTGTTCCTGAGCAGGGACTAAGCTGGGAGGATTGTGGGGGCTGGCAGGGGGTTGAAGCCATGCAGGCAGACTCTGAGCGTTGTCTTTCCTCCTGTTCCCCAGATGAACCGTTCTCCAACCCCCTGGCCCCTGATGGCCACGATGTGGATGACTCGCACTCCTTCCACCAGTGAGTATGACACTGGGATGGGACTGGACTGGGGCTATGGGGCCCGAGGCCAATTCCCCCTTCTAGAGGCTGGGAGTGACTGGTGCAATGCAGCCTTTGGGGTCCCTCCATGGGGACCCGGTATCCAGCTCCATCGCACAGGACGTGTTGGTAAACCCTCTGCCTCCTCAGAAGCAGTCAGGCTGCCGAAGCCTATTGGGGGATGACAGTTTCTGTTTCCTCTCTTCCTTGCAGGTCTAAGCTGACCAATGAAGACTTCAGAAAGCTTCTCATGACCCCGCGGGCTGCGCCAACATCTGCGCCACCATCCAAATCTCGCCACCATGAGTGAGTAGGACTCTGTTTCACAGGACTGTGGGACAAAGCATGTCCGCTTTCCCTCTGGGGTTCTGTTCCTGCCTGACTTTGCAGTGGGGTATCTAAAGGGGCTTTTGCTAATGAGTGTGCAGACAGGGCCCGAGGAGCAGACCTCAGCCTTGCTTTGTACTTGGGTCCATGCAAGCTGTACATGTATGTGTTAAGTGGGGAAACAGGTGGTTCAGGACTGCTGTAAATAACAGAGCGAGTCTTGCATGCCTGTTAAGATGCTTTGCACAAGAGGGAGATTTAGTTTTTGTTCTGTGAAAATCAGTGCTTTCGCCTCGTCTCCCTGCTGATAGAGTGGAATTAGGGAGAAATGGGACTGTACTGTTCCCATCTTTGAGCATCTCGGTGCCCTGCTGTGTCTGTGGGACTGTTCTGCCTAGCTGCCTGTGTTTGTATGGCTCTGCAGACTGTACGTGTGGTTTCTCACCCTTTTCCAGGATGCCCCGGGAGTACAACGAAGATGAAGACCCAGCTGCTCGCAGGAGGAAGAAGAAAAGGTAAATGGGGAAAGCAATGCATCAGCACTTGTTTTAGTACGTCACGTCCCTCCCTTGGAAGCAGCTTCTGAGCTCTTGGGCTACCTGAGAACCCTGAGTGGCCTGGATTATTTTGGGGCTTCAGACCCAAGCAGAGTGAGCTCAGACTGAGTGACTGTCACTGCTTGTGGGAACAGATGTGGGGTGGGAGGGTGGCAGCAGGATGGGGGTGAAGCTTCACCTCCAGAAGAAGCGGGAGAGGCTTTGCAGGTGTCTGGCAGAGCAGGGCAGTGGTGGGACATATACACTGATGACTGTGTCTTTTGGGGCACATCTGTGCAGCAGGACTGCACTTGACCTCTTCCCTTTGGACGGGAAGACCGAGCTCCTCTTTAGTTAGTCTCAGTACAGCAGTTTCATCTTGCCTGGTGTCCTCCAGGCATGTTGTGTCCCATGGTGCTTTAGTACGTTTTTGGGGAAGGGTTTGGGAGCAGAACAGGCATGTGTGGGGCCTTGGGGGTTGTTACTTGATGGATGCATCAAAAGTGTGAATGTGTCACTCTAACACTGAGCTGTTTTTCCAACCCCAGCTATTATGCAAAGCTGCGCCAGCAGGAGATAGAGCGTGAGAGGGAGTTGGCCGAGAAATACAGGGATCGAGCCAAGGAGAGGAGAGATGGTGTGAACAAGGACTACGAGGAAACAGAGCTGATCAGCACAACTGCCAACTACAGGGCTGTGGGGCCAACAGCAGAGGCGTACGTGACCCCGCGGCATGGCCTTGTCTAGCCAGTCTGCTCCAGAGGGGCTGTCTCGTAACTGCCTCCATTTTTGTTGCACAGGGATAAATCCGCTGCAGAGAAGAGGAGACAGTTGATCCAGGAGTCCAAGTTCTTGGGTGGTGACATGGAGCACACTCACTTGGTGAAGGGTCTGGACTTCGCGCTGTTGCAGAAGGTGAGCACGGATATCACTATGCTGCACTTCTACCCTGTCCCCTCCCAAAGGCGGAGGGGGTGGGCAGAGGGTAGCAGCTGCTACTTATGGGTGTTTCAATCTTGTCAGTCTGGGAAAGATTTATGAAGGATTGGGGAGTGTCATGGTTTAACCCCAGCCAGCAACTAGGCACCACGCAGCTGCTCACTCACTTCCCCCGGCAGTGGGATGGGGGAGAGAATAAGGAAAAGAAGAAAAACTCCTGGGTTGAGATAAGAACAGTTTAAGAGAAGAGAAAAGAAGAAACTAATAATGATAACACTAACAAAATGACAATAGTAATAATAAAAGGATTGGAATATACAAGTGATGCACAATGCAATTGCTCACCACCTGCTTACCGACGCCCAGTTAGTCCCCGAGTGGTGATCCCGTCCACCCCCACTTCCCCCAGTTTATATACGAGACGTGACATCATGTGGTATGGAATACCCTGTTGGCCACTTTGGGTCAGCTGCCCTGGCTGTGTTCCCTCCCAGCTTCTTGTGCCCCTCCAGCCTTCTTGTTGGCTGGGCATGAGAAGCTGAAAAATCATTGCCTTAGTATAAACACTACTTGGCAACAACAGAAAACATCAATGTTATCAACATTCTTCTCATACCTAACTAAAAAAGATAGCACTGTACCAGCTACTAGGAAGACAGTTAACTCCATTCTATCTGAAACCAGGACAGGGAGCTAGTGGAAGTGTGCTTACTGGTTCTGATAGGCAGCAGTGGCATGGATTTGTCTGTAATGCATGGATTTACTCTGTGGCCAGGTACGAGCTGAGATTGCCAGCAAGGAGAAGGAAGAGGAGGAAATGATGGAGAAGCCCCAGAAAGAAACTAAGTGAGTGATTGAGGATTTTGCATTCCTGAGTGCAGCTGCCTCACAGAGAGGAGGATGCAGAGGAGGCATACACTTAGCATAATGCTTCTGTTTCTTTTCTGTTTCTGTTCAGGAAAGATGAAGATCCTGAGAATAAAATTGAGTTTAAGACCCGGCTGGGTAAGACTGTGTGGATGTGGCTGTTACCCACCTTGTGTTGTGCCATGAATGTGGGAGAAATCCTGGAGGGTGAATGGACCTTTAGTCATTGGAGAGGGAGAGTCTGAGGTATAGGCATCCTGAACCTGAGGGCTGGAGGAAGCGTGTCTCTTAGGAGGTGATTCTGATAACTTAAATATGCTTCACTATGGGTTTGTCCATTGCTCTTGTAAGAGTAGCTCTCCCACGCATTTCCTTCCCCTCCAGGTCGCAACATCTACCGCATTCTGTTCAAGAACAAGGCCTACGAGCGGAATGAGCTGTTTCTGCCAGGGAGGATGGCCTATGTGGTAGATCTGGATGATGAATATGCCGACACTGATATCCCAACCACGCTGATCCGGAGCAAGGCTGACTGCCCCACCATGGAGGTATGCAGCTAGTGTCCAGGTTGCTTGACTTCATTGGTCTGAATTGGCCAGAGCAGGTCTTGCCAGGAGGGGTTCCCTGTCAAAGGAGTTGGATACTTCCTCGAGGATTTCTCTTTCAGGCACAGACCACGCTGACCACCAATGACATTGTCATCAGCAAACTGACGCAGATCCTCTCCTATCTCAGACAAGGGACCCGCAACAAGAAGCTCAAGAAGAAAGACAAAGGTAGGAGCTGAAGGGAACCAAGTAGTAGGAGTTAATGCTTGAAGCATATACCGAGAGAATGAGATGTGTTCTGATTTGCTGCATTCCCCTGTGCAATGAGGCAGTAGACTTAGAGGCCAGCGATTTCCTACAACTCCCTGAGCACTGCGTCCTGAAGGCAGACTGTTCTGTGGCAGGACCACAGGGGACTGGCTGCTGAGAAATTACAGCTGTGAAGGTGCCTAGTGCTGCTCTACTCTTCCTGGTTAAGGCCCAGTTCCTTGGGGAAATGTCCCCTGTTAGGGAGGGACAAAATGGCTTCCTGAGGGGGCTAGATATGATGTGGTAACCAAAGAGGAAGTCAGGACATCCTCCAGGCCTACCACTCTTGGGGCTTGGAAACCAGATTTGGGACAGGGAAACGGTGCAGGTGGTGGAGTGGTTGATGTGCCTCTCACTGCTGTTGTGTCCTTGCAGGGAAGCTGGATGAAAAGAAGCCCCCTGAAGCTGATATGAAGTAAGTGCCTCCCTGCCCACAGGTTGTGGGGTCACAGCTCTCTGCCTTGAGGAATGTCTTTTGGGCCCACCACATTTAGAGAGGGCTGGGGTTAGTGCTTCTGCAGCGAGGTGCCTTTTTGGACCTGCAGTTTGTAGGACAAGGCTGGAGGCAAGCTCTGTTTTTTTATTTCAGGCTTGAGGCAGGCAAGGGCTCTCTCTTATCCTGGACTACAAGAAGCAGGTCCAGTCACAGAAGAGAGCAGAAATGCAGCAATACCTCTGACAGATGTAGAGGCCAGTTCTAGTGGGCGTCCTTAGCTCTCAGTGTTGGTGCTGTGTGCTCCTTTATTAGTTTCCAGTTCAAAGGGAGGTGGTTGTAGCCTCTTCTCTTGCAGCACCTGTAACTGCAGGCTCTTTTCCACCTCTAGCATCTTTGAAGACATTGGGGATTACGTGCCTTCCACTGCAAAGATGCCACGGGAGAAGGAGCGGGAGAGGTACCGTGAGAGAGAGCGTGACAGGGACCGGGAGCGTGACAGGGACCGGGAGCGTGACAGGGACCGGGAGCGTGACAGGGACCGGGAGCGTGACCGTGAGCGGGAGGAGGAAAAGAAGAGGCACAGCTACTTTGAGAAGCCCAAGGCTGATGATGAGGTGAGCCGCTGCTCGTGAAGCCTGGACTGTCCTACCTGGTCTCTGCCCCTTGGGCAGTGCAGCTGTGGGGTTGGTGGGGTCACCCCAGTGGCTTTGGGTGTCTCTGGTCGTGCTCCCATACATGTCAGTCGCTGAGCTCTGTCTCTCCAGCTAGGGGCTGGTGGGTGGCTGGGTGCTTGTTCTCTCCTTTAGCAAGTAAGGCAGGACTAGCATGAGCTAGTAGCTTTTATGGTTCAGTTGTGTGCTTGCCACAAAGAGTCTTAAGGTGGAGCTGCAAGTCTTGCAGTACTGTCAGTTGCCTGCTTTCAGCCCTCCTGGGTGACATGGTATCTCTCCCTCTTCTTTGCAGCCCACCGACATCGACAAAGGTGAGTCAAGTGGTGTGGACATTTGAATGAGGCTGGACGGTTTTGCTCAGATGTATGGGGTTGCAGATTTCAGAACTGCTTGGCTCGCTGGCCTGTGTGAGCTCCCTGTTCTCCCAGAGACTGCTATGACAGAGGGAATTGCCTGCTCTGAGGGTTTTGGGGTGGTCTTGTGCCTACAGGCTGCTGCATGCCAGCCTGGGTTGAGTGTGTGTGCAGATCCTTCCCTGGCAGCAGACCTGCTCAACCGTCCTTATGCTGGCTGTAAGCTGAGAAGGATTCAGGGTCTCCTAGGATCAGCCCGCCTCTGTCTATACTCAAATTGGTTTGCTGCTCCTTGGTGTTCTCCTGGCTCCTCCTCTTCTACCTCATATGCAGCCTGTTCTTCTGCCTGTTACCCTGTCCCAGTGAATTGGTCATGCAGAAGGGGGCTCTGCCCAGCCCCATGTGTATTGCGGTAAGCTGTTCCTCCCCCAAGCTCAGCCTGCTGCTCTCTGTACCCCAGGACCCGGGTCAGCTAAGGAGCTCATCAAGTCCATCAACGAGAAGTTTGCTGGAGCCGCTGGCTGGGAAGGAGCAGAGTCATATCCTTTACTGTCTGTGCCAGCCTGGCCAGCTGTGGGGCTGGGCTTCTCTTGCAGGCAGGCCTTGCCTGAGCATGGCTGTGTGGCTGTCCTTCCTTACTTGGGAGGGCTTTTCCTTCTGTAGCAGAGCAATGCCACCCAAACACTGCTGCTCGTACACCAAATAAAAGCTCTGCAGACTCCAATTTGGTTGTGTTAGGGCAGGAGATGGCTCTTTGGCTGGCTGTGCTCAGCCCTTAGCTGTAAGGCTATGTGGTGGTGCTTTCCTTGACTGTTGTCACATTGAAGAAGCCAGAAGACAAGAAGCAGCTCGGGGACTTCTTTGGCATGTCGAACAGCTACGCTGAGTGCTACCCTGCTACGTAAGGAAGCAGCAAGAAGCTGCGGGATGGGAGCAGGGTGTGCCGAGGGAGCTTCTGTTCTCTGGCAGCAAGAACTTGAACATCAGCTCCACTGCTTGTTGGGAGGAGCAGTCCTGGCTTTGTCTGGGGTTGCAACCTACTGTTAAAATGCTCCCTGAGTCCTTGGTTCTGGTAGACCTGGCCTTTTCTTAGCTGGTCTCTGCTATAAATGGCTACCTGGAGTCTGCTGCTTCTCAGTGCCAGGGAGAGGCCGAGGTGGCTGGGAGTCTGCCGGGTTCCCTGGTAATTCATGTGCTCATTAAGCTCTGGCCACAAAGCAGTCACTCGGCGGAGGAGGAACAGCTTTCAGGCTGCAGAGTCATGTTAGGAACATTTGCGATCTTGGATGCCCTTGTGGTGCAGCTCACCTGCAGGGCTTGCAGTTGGAGGAACTTCTCTCTGGTCCAGGAACTGAGTGCATTCAGTCTGAGGCCATGAGAGATGGCTCCCAGCCTGGCTCTGATCTGTGTCCCGTGGACCCACTCCGAACGTTTTTCTTGCTTTGCTTTTCTTCACAGAATGGATGATATGGCCGTGGACAGCGATGAAGAGGTGGACTACAGCAAAATGGATCAGGTACGCCATCACCAGCTTTTAGGACCAGCCAGCGAACTAGGCATCAGTGCAGGCTGAGAGGATCCCACTAGAGACAAACAGGCTTGTACAGAGGCACTGAGTGCCTTGGAGCTGGGTGTTGCATGTGTTCTGGGGTTTGCTGATCTGCTGTGTGCCTGGGTCTGGGTGGGATCTGTTGTCCCAGGCAGCAAATTTGTGACACTCTGGCACTCGACCAGGAGATGTTGGGGAGGTGTGCTAGTCCGTCTTGACTCCCTCTTCCATGGAATCTCCTGTCTGGGGCTTCTCGGGGAGGGGATTGTGGAGCCAAGGCCAGACTGGGTGCACAGGCCCATTGAACTGGGGCCAGTGGGAGATTGAGAGCTTGCCTGGGCATGTGGGGCTGCATGAGAAGCCCTGGTCAGCGTTGAGTACGGAGCTGCTCTCAGTCGTTCTTTCACTGCAGGGTAACAAGAAAGGACCTCTGGGCCGCTGGGACTTCGATACCCAGGAGGAGTACAGCGAATACATGAACAACAAAGAGGCTCTGCCCAAGTGAGTGCAGCCCTTGAGAAGGGTTGAGCAAGGATTTTGGATGCAGGTGGCCATCCTGGCCAAACCTGGGTGCTGGGGGAGCTTAAAGCAATAAGGGGGTTCCCTGGTGAGGACCTGAGGAGGACCTGTGGATCCTGGGCCTGGTGGCTTGTCTTTGCTCTTAGTATCACTCTTGAGGACTCCTGCACAGCCGCTGCTTTCAGAGGCCCAAGCCAGCTCTGGAATATGGGCTCATGGCTGGTACAGATATGTCTGTTCCCCTGGCAGGCTGTGGATCCCGTGCGAGTGCTGAGCTCTTGTCTTGCTCCTTCCCCAGGGCAGCCTTTCAGTATGGGATCAAGATGTCTGAGGGACGCAAAACCCGTCGCTTCAAGGAGACGAATGACAAGGCAGAGCTGGACCGGCAGTGGAAGAAGATCAGTGCGGTGAGTGCCCAGTGCTGGGCTATCATCTGTTTGGGCTGTGAGCTGCCAGCGCAGCCCAGGAGAGCTCCCACCTAGTCCTGCCCTCGCTGTCCTAGTCATGGCTCTTCGGTCCAGCTCACAGGCTGGCTCTCTAGAAGCTGGATTTGCTCCTTGTGGGAGCATCAGCCAAATACTTGAGGCTTCAGGACTGCAGAGGCATCTGGAGCTGCATTCAGAGCTATTGCCCTGGGAGCAGTCCCAATCGGGGGCTTTTTGCTGTAGGCTCTGCAGCAGATGAATGTGTCCAAAACCGGCAGCTCAGAGCCATCCAAAGGGGCTTGGAGGGGACAAGGCATATTTAGCGGCTCCCTGTTTTCTAACTAGCAGAGCTGGGGGTTATCCTGGCAGGGTGAGCTGGCTATGAGCACCCCAACAGTATGGGAGGGGCTAGGGGCAGGTGAGAACAAAGGGTCTTTGGTGGCCAAAATGGAGCAAAGGGGGAACAGGCCAAGCTTCTCCAGACTTTGGGCATCTTGTGGACAACTTTAGCTCACCTCAGCTTGCTCTGGCCTGGCTACAGCTCTCCCTGGGAGTATCTTGCACTCTACAACCCCTCTGCTGTGGCTGTGGGCAGCCAGCTACCCTGAGGGTAACAGGACTTTGTGCTTTCTTTGCAGATCATTGAGAAGAGGAAGAAGTTGGAGGCTGATGGGTTAGTAAAATTGTCTCTGCTCTTGGCTCAGCTGCAGGGCAGTGCTGGGGCCTGGCTGTCTCCTGCCACCTCACCTAGGGACTGCAGGGGGCAGAGACCTCCCTGCCGGCTTTTGGCAGTGGGGCTTGAAGGGGAGTGGAGAACATTTGGTTCCTTCGGGGTGCTCCTGCCCTGCTCAGCTCAGCAGAGCCTGCAGGGCATCTCTCCCCTGGGCCATGGGTGGGTGCTGCATTCTCACCGCTGTCTTGCCTCTCTGTCTCTTCCAGGGTTGAGGTGAAACGTCCCAAGTACTGATGTCTCCAGTGTCTTCTCCTCTAGCTCCTGGAACCCTGGCCTGCTGGCTGCTGCCTTCGTGGAGATTGCTGGTGTGTTCTCCTTGCCCCCTAAGCCGTCCACTTTCTGCTCTGGGCTGGGCAGCACGTGTGTCCCCCAGCCGTGTGCTGTGGGGCTGTGCTGAGGCTCTCTCCTCCAGTGTTTTGATGTATAGCCTGTGACGTGTAATTGTTGTAGCCGTAATAAAACCGCATTAAATTTGCGTGTTTGTATGGGCAGAGAGAAGGTGCGATCAGCAGGGGGGCCAGGCCCTTTTGAGTCTCACAGGGTGAGCCCTAGCTAAGGATGTTTATTGTGGGAGCCTTTTGTGGTGGGGGATAGGCACCCCATGTCAAGCCCTGGATAAAAATAGCAAATAAGCCTATTTAGGGGAAATAATCCCAGCTGAGCAGCCTGTGCCTCAGCACGTGGGGAAGAAATGGGACCTTTGCGTAGGGTACAGTAAGAGGAAGGGCCTGAAGCAGAGGACTCGTACCGCTTCCCCTGCGCAAGCTGCCGTGACGGGTGGCAGCAGTGGGGCTGTGTGTGGCGTGGGACCGGCGATCGCCTCCAACCAGACCAGCAGCGGGCTGGGTGCGATGGGGCCAGCAACTGGCAAAGCTGGACGGGGATGTTGCTGGTGACCCCTGGCTGGGCTGGGGCCCTGGGCAGGACCTCGGGGTGCCGTGCCACCCCCAGACTTTGAAAGGGGCCAAAGCGACGCCAGGTCCCTGGCCGCCCCCTCCCCTGGGACGCAGAGGGAGGAGGCCACAGTGGTGCAAATTCGGGAGCCCGTGGGGGCTCCCGCTGCTGAACAGCTAAAAAACAGGAAAAAAACCATGAAGCGGCCGGGCCGAGTCCCGGCAAAACGGAGCCAGAGGCGCCGACGGGGCGAGACGCGACGAGGTCGCCGCGGGTCTCTGGCCGGCCCACTCGTGACGCCACCGCCGCGCGCCACTAGAGGACTGCGCGGGCCCGGGGGGAGGGGACAGCCATGCAAATGAAGGGGCGGTACTATGCAAAACGAGCACAGCGCCTGCGCCCAGCCGCCATGGCGGCGCCGGGGGAGGTGAGCAGGCGTGGGGGCAGCGCGGCCCCGGCCCCCACCGGCCCCGGCCCCACTGCCCCGCTCTCCCCCAGGGGTGCTCGGAGCCAGCGGGGAGGGAGCCGCGGCTGCGGGACACCCCCGAGGACATTTGCTTCGAGGCGACGGCCAACGCCATCGCCCTGCACCCGGCCCGGCCCTTGCTGGCGGCGGGGGATGTGGACGGCGACGTCTACCTGTGAGTGGGGCCGTGGGGGCTCAGCCGGGGCTTGGGGGGGTGTCCCGGGTGTAGGAACCGCTGGGAACCGGCCGTCGGGGCTCCCCGTCCTACTACGGGCTCCGGCGAGCCCGACCCGGTGCTGGCAGGTACTCGTACTCCTGCACCGAGGGGGAGAACCGGCAGCTCTGGTCCTCGGGGCATCACCTCAAGTCGTGCCGGGATGTGGCCTTCTCCCAGGATGGGCAGAGTAAGTGCGGGGGACGTGGGGTGGCACCGGGACACAGTGGGGGATGCCGGGGCTGGGGGTGCTGACACGGCTCTCCAGAGCTTTTCACCGTGTCCAAGGACAAGTCCGTCCACATCCTGACGGTGGAGGAGGGACGGCTGGAAACGCGCTTCCCCAAGGCCCACAGGTAGGTCTGCACGGGCGGCTCGTCCCAGGCAGTGACTGCCAGGGCAGTGTCCCCTTCCCTCCCCTGCTGGGGCCACGCAGCCCCGGGCTGGACAGGCAGAGGCTAGAGCATCGTCCTTGATGCTGTGGGAGCCGTTGGCCCATGGCGTGAGCTGTGACTGTGCCGGTGTGGGGCTGGGGTCTCTGCAGCTCAGCCCTCAACTGCGTGCTGCCCATCGATAACCACGTCTTTGCCACGGGCGACGACGGCGGGGCGCTGAAGGTGTGGGACCTGCGCAAGGGGGACGCCATCTTGGAGGCCCGTCAGCAGGAGGAGTACATCAGCGCCATGGCCGTGGATGGTAATGGGAAGATCCTGCTGACCGCCAGGTACTGGGGGCTCCGTGGGGTCAGGCTCCCCTGTGCCCACGCAGGGCCTTCCCTTAGGGCTGGGGTAAGTGCCCTGCACCATGTCCCATGCTCACGACACACCTCTTCCATCTCACGCAGCGGTGATGGCACCCTGGGCGTCTTCAACGTGAAGAGGCGGCGCTTTGATCTGCTCTCAGAGCCACAGAACGGGGACCTGACGTCTGTCGTGCTGCTGAAGGTTGGTGCTGGGCTCTGCCGCGGAGCAGGACCCTGCGGATCCCTCCCCAGGCCCCAGGTTTCTTCTTCTGCCTCTGCCTTACTGTCCTCCATCTTGCTTAGAGGGGGAAGAAAGTGGCATGTGGCTCCAGCGAAGGCACCATCTACCTCTTCAACTGGGACGGCTTCGGGGCCGCCAGCGACCGCTTTGCTCTGAGGGCCGAGTCCATTGACTGCATGGTCCCCATCACGGACAGCATCGTATGCGTGGGGTCCCTGGACGGAGTCATCAGGTCAGGGGGATGGGATGGGGAGGCTGTGGGACGAGCTCAGCCTCGGTCAGGAACAAGGGGAGGGAGGGCACGCCGAGCCTGCGCTGGTGCCCGCAGGAGGGCTGGTGGTGGACCGGGGCCCTGCCTCCCTGCGAGGTCCTCACTGGGGCCCGTCCCCGTCCCCAGGGCGGTGAACGTCCTGCCGAACCGGGTGCTGGGCTGCGTTGGGCAGCACCTGGGGGAGCCCATCGAGCAGCTGGCGGTGGCCCCGGGGGGGCAGCTCCTGGCCAGCTGCGCCCACGACCAGAAGGTGAAGTTCTGGGACGTCTCCGCCCTGGGGGGGCTGGTGGTGGACGACTATCGAAAGAAGAAGAAGAAGGGGGGGCCGCTGCGGGCCCTCAGCGGCAAGGCGGCGGGCAGCGGGGAGGATTTCTTCGCCGATCTGCGGGACGAGGCCGAGCCGGAGGCGGCGGCGGGGAGCGACAGCGACGGCAGCGACTGAGGGGCCGGGGTCGGGCAGCGCGGCGCGCGCTGCGAGCGGGGGCGGAGCACTGGTCGGCTACGCCCCCTGGGTGGGCCCAGCGGGGCGTGGCGCTGGCCGGTCGCTCCCGCGTGGGCGGGCCCTGCTGCCACCGTCGGCAGGGCGGGAGCCGGCGTTTTGATTGGTTCTCAGGGTTGCCGCTCAGGCTGGGCTGCAGGCGAGTTCTTAAAGGGACAGAGGGTGTCGGGGTGGGGGGGTTGGGCTGGCGTGGGGGGGGGGTTGCCCCACGGTGGGTCCCTCGTACGGGGTGGGCAGTGCTTATAGGGGTGTCGGAGGCCCGGGAGGAAGGAGCCCGGGGGTAGCCGCGGGTTGGGGAGGGGGTTAGAGACGGTGTGGCTGAGGGTCTGGTGGGAGGGGGGGTGTCTCTGACATAGGAGGGACCTGGAGGGGGGGGCCCGGTATGTGGGGGGGCCTTGGTGGGGAGGACTTGGCTGGGGGGTCCCGGGTGAAAGGGACTGGGGGCGGGAGGGTCGTGACTGAGGGTCCCTGGTATGTGGGGGGGGGGGGGTCCAGGGATGGGGGGACCTGGCTGAGGGTCCCTGGTATGTGGGGGGGGGGGGGGGGTCCAGGGATGGGGGGACCTGGCTGAGGGTCCCTGGTGGAGGGGTTGGGGGGAGTCATGGCTGCGGATCCCTGGTGGATGTGGGGGGGGGCTCTGAGATATGGGGGGGACACAGCTGGGGGTCCCTGGTGGGGATGCAGCCCAGGGAGAGGGGGGGGGCAGAGGGGGTGGTGTGGATGTGGCTAAGGCTGGGGTTTGCTGGTGGTGTATTTGGGGGTCCTGGGGGGGGAGCGAGGCAGGGCCTTGCTTGAGGCAGGGGTGGGGTGACATGGGGTCCTGGGGGTGCCTGGCCTGGGCAAACGGGTCCATTCCATTCCTGAGGGCCTGGCCCCCACTGTGCCTGCACTGCAGTCCAAGCAGGTGTGTCAATTAGCCTTTGTTAATTAATTTAGTCATCAGCTCTATTACAAATAAACTCGGTGCCTTTCAGTTCCTAGCGCCTTGTGCCGATGGTTCGCCTCACCCCATCTTCCCTGGCACCCCTCGGCACGTCCAGGACCTGCCTGCAGGGTGCTGGGGACGGGGTGGGGAGCGGGGGACACGGGGGGGGTGGGGGGGGTGGGGAGAGCACCCTGTGCCTGGGTGTTGTGACTTAGGAGGGAGCCAGGTTGTTTTTTTTTTTTCCCCAGTGCTCCCATGGGGATGCCCGGCTTGGCCGTGGGCAGAGCATCAGGCACTGGCTGGTCCCCACTGGGCAGGGTGGCTGGTGGCCTGGAGGAGGCTGCAGGCAGCGTGGACCGGGGCAGGGGACCGGCAGCACCTTCCCCTGCCGTCTGGGAGCCTGTGGGCTGGGTGACATCCGCACCCATGGAGTGGCCCTAGCCAGAGGCAGTGCTTTCCCGACAGCCCCTCAGCTGTGGCACACTGCCTTTGAGCGGTGCCCTGGGCTGGGGAGCCAGATGTGCCCAGCAGTTGGGCATCTCTAGGTTAGGCGAGGCTCTGGGTACAGCAAGGGGGTCACTGCCAGCACCCAGCTCTCCTGCCCAGGGGCCAGACCCTGCCCTCTCCCCTTCCCTTGCAGCCCAGCCCTGGGTGGCATCGACTTCTCGACTCAGCAAGGGCCAGGTGGTTGACCCATGTGGAGAAGAGCACAGTGCTGGTGTGAGCAGCGAGAGCATCCAGCGGCTCTTCAATGCCAACACTAAGAAGTCCAACCTGTTCCGGTGCAAGGCAGGAGACTGTGGGTTAGGGGGTGGCACAAGGTGGCCCATGTATCTCACTGGTGGCCGACAGGCAGCATGGACCAGGAGAAAGGGGCGTGTGGGTCTGCAGCGTTCCCATGCCCTCTTGTGCCCCCCCCATCCTGTCGAGGTCCTGGCCGAAGGCATGGCCACCTCTGACCTGAAGTCCTCCTTGGTGGCAATGAGACACCTGAGGGGACAAGCATTGCTTACGTGCACTGGGTGCCCAAAACCCAATGCGTGGACCTTGGGGCTCTCCAAGCTGCTATGTGCTGGCACAGGAGGTGGGGCTGAGGGTCCCACACACTGTCCTTGCCCAGGCTGCCATCATGTTCCTGGCTCAGAGGATCAGTAGCACCAACTCCATCAGTGTCCTGGGTGAGGTGATGGCGGCCAACATGGAGGAAGCAGCCCATACCATTGGCATGGACCAAGGGCAGCATGGGTGGGTCCTGCACCCTCTGTCCCCATGGGTGTCCCCTCTGGGGCCTGCGTGCTGCTTCAGGCTGTCCCTGCTGCTTTGTCCTGGGAAGCACAAGGAAGGTCCCTGGGTTCACACCAGCATCCAGGCTGGGACACCATCTAGCCTGGTGGGACAAATCTACCTGGCAACTGGCTTGTCCCTTATCATCCTTGGTGGTCCCCGGGTTTGTTCCAGCTTGTCACCTGCCTCTCGATGCTGGGGGTAGAGGGGGAAGCCTGCAGTGTCACCATCCCTAAGGGAACTTGTGGTGTCCCCAGCTGGCACTGTCTGGGACTGTGCTCTGCCAGAGCAGCTTTGGGGGGGATGCAGCCATCTCCGGAAAGATGTCCTCAACCTGGTCTGTCTCTGACATTCTCAGCCCACTGGAGGTGGCTCAGCACTGGCAGCTCAGCTCCTGGCCTGACCTGCTGCTACATCTCCTGCCAGGTCCTTGAGCTCAAAGAGTGCTGGTGCTGCTACATCACTGCCTGCATCGTTGCCTGCCTCTTCAACACCATCACAGCCAAGAAGATCATGCTGTTGGGTTCACCTTCTGAATGGACATGGGGAAACACAAGGTACTGGCTGGGCAGGGTTGGGGATGAACAGCTGAGTAGGACCATTCCCCTGCCTGCAGTTGTTCTTCAGTCACTTAAGTGATGAGTGGCCCCATCACTGCAGCTCCACCTTGAAGCAGCAGCAGGAGGAGGATTTACACCTTGGGGCCCAGTGCAGCTCATCTTGCTCTCTTGGCCCAGGTATTCATTCAGCATCCCCATCAGCAAGTACCAGATGGATGAGGGTGCCCACCTGCACACTTACAGCCTCAGGGTGAAGAATGAGCAGACTGTGCCGGCCATGTCCCAGTCCATTGCCTCAGCTGAGGGGTAGGGCCAGTACACCCCTGGGGTGGCCAGGACTACAAGCCATTGGTACTCCCCAGCTCCAGACTCAGAGCAGGTCCCTGGTGCCATTCCAGGCCTGGCAGTTGTGCCCCTGGGAGCAGCACCCTGCTGTGACTGTGCCAGTTTCCCTCTTACATAGTCTCTATTGCCCACCTGTATCACACCTGGAAGGACAAGCCGGACTTGGTATTGGCGCTGAAGATCTGCTGGATGCTCTCCTCCTGAGCTCTTGCTCAGCCTGCTCTGCATTGCCTCAGACCCCTACAAAACCTGTGGCAACACCCATGCCATCATCTTCTGCACTGGTGCATCTGCACATTGACTTCAAGGTAAGATGCTCCAGCCTTGGCCATGGTAGCAGGAAGGACTTGGTGCCCTTGGGACTAGTCCTTTCAGATGTCAGCTCTGCCTGTTCCTCACCCTTTGGCTCTGATCTGCCCCATGGAGTCTCTACCTCCACCCAAGTGGCCACCAGGATTTCCCATTGGCAGAGCCCCTCAGCTACTGCAGTCCAGGGCTACTCTCAGCCCCAATTCCCACCCTTGGCAGCTCCCCTCCAGTGTTTTTCCAGGAGCTGGACTATGAGAAAATCTACTGGGCCATGCTGGTGCCCCTAGGCTCATGGTGCCTTGTGCTCCAGGTGGAGACCATCAGCAAGAGGATCAGGCAGTGCTGCCCCTTCACCACCACCATCACCATCACCCAGCTGGACATCCAGGCTCCTCTTGTGAAGAAGATGAAGCAATAATGTTTCTGTAGATACATCTTAAGATAGCTCTGAAGATGTAGTGTATCTGTATGTGGTGGATGCAGATAGGTGGGCTTCCCAGGAAGGGGGATTCCCTCTCTCCAGGGTGCTCACCAAGGCCAGGCTTGTGTCTCTCATTCCAGACATTCCTAATAAAAAGATCTGGCTGCTTTGGAAGCTGGGGTGACCCTTCTTCCAGCCCTGCTTCTGGGCAATCACAGACTCCCATGTGGTCCTGAGCCACACCAAGGCTGGAACACATCCCCAGGGCCAGCACAGCCCCTGAGGCCTTTGGTGTGGCTCAAATGTTAGCAGTAGACCTCTGGCGGGGCATAGAATGGCCCATGGACGTCCCAGAGGAGGGTGTCACAAGAAAAGGCATATTGAAGCCCCTGCAGTGCAATGAGAAACACTCTGAAGACACCAAAATTCACTCAGAGGCTCTTGCAGGTGCAGAGATGGTGAGGGTCTTGGTGTACAGCAGAAGGAACAGACAGATCTTCAAGGAGTACAAAAAGGCACCAGGCAGCACCTGAGGGTGCACCAAAAGGCTCCTGGAGGATCCCCCTGGGGATCTCCAAAAGGAATATGGATGGCACCTGGGTGCTGCCAAAGGGACTCGGAGGATCCAGACATGCATCAGAAGGTATTGGTAGAGCTCTGGGAAGCAGAGACAGTGTGCAGGGCCATTTGAGGTGCACCAAATTGACTCGGAATCCCATGGGGCCACATCCCAAAGTTCTGGGAGGCCTTTGGGGCACTACAAAAGGCACTGGTTCATCAGTGTTGAGCACAGAACAGCCACTGAAGACACCTGAAGGCACTTCAGAGTTGCCTCCTGCTGCACTGCAAGGCACCTGGGCAGCTTAGAAAGGCAGATGGAGTCCCCTTAAGTGCACCAGAAGGCACTCAGGACCATAGTGAGCACAGAAAGGCCCTTGGAGGCCACCAGGGACTAACAGGAAGGCACCTGGGCCCTTTCCACAGGAGAACGAGACTAGTAGAGCTCTGTACTCGGGGGCACTCAGGTATGCCCTGAAATGCACATGGAAGCCCCTGGTGTTCATCAGAAACCACTTTTAGACCGCTGGGGATGCTGAAAGGCACTGGAGACCCCAGAGAAGAGCGTAAAGGTGCTACAATGTCCCAGATGTGCACCCAAAGGCAGTCAAAGACCACAGGGGCCTCATCAAGAGGTGCTCAAAGGAGGCTGGGGCATACTAAAAGGCAGTCAGAAAGACCCCAGTGAGAAGCTGGGGACACAAAGCTCTCAGTGCCAGGGACTGCTGCTTCCCACAGGAGCAAACGCTGCTTTCAGGGGGGCCAGCAGGCTGTGGCTCCAGAGCCTGGGGGCTATAGGATAGATCCAAATCACACCCCATCCCTTCTGCCGCTGGAGAAGACAGGCTTCCTGGTGGGAGGGGAGAGCACCAAGATGGCACTGGATAGGCAGGGAGCTGAGGATGGAGGAGCAAAAGATGACATGACACAACCAGTGCCTTCCAGGCTACTTTAATACCATTTGAACAACATTGTGGCCGGACCTCCTGGTCCCAAGGAATCATTCATAGACAGCCAGTAACCCCACAGCTGCTTCCCTGCAACACAAACAGTCCTGCACCTCCCAGAACCTGCAGACAGTTCCCTCATTAAAAAGCAGCTCCACCTGCCCATGGAACATCCCCCATTCACCAGGACGGTCACCGTGTGTGGCCTTGTCCTCACCTGAGGCTGTTCTTCAGGAACCAGGCATGCCAGCAGAGGAGAGACGGTCCCCCAGTGAGCCCAGGCAGCCCCCAATGTCCCCTCTGCTTCCCCAGCCAACACTGGCAGTCTCTCCAAGCAGCTGCTGCTTCTCCCAAAACCTGCACCAGACCCCTCCACTGCAGCAGAACAACACAAACCAACTTAAAAGGAACCAAACTGGGCATGTAAACCTACATCCCAAAAACCCAGAATCATCCCCAGGGGCTGGCTGGGGACAGGGCAGCTGTCATGGATCAGGCCAGCAGCCCTATCCTCCACAGCCAGCTCTCAAAACAAACCCAAACAAACTCGAACAGGTCCCCAGCAAGGCTCACATGCTGCTCCTTCGGCCAGCGGCACCGAGGCTGGCCACTCAGGGTCAACTCATGGTTTGGGCAGAACGGCTGCCTACGTCAGCTGGCATCCTGCAGTGGGGAGGAAAGCCTGAGGCTCTGTGCAGTGCCGCAGGGAGCAGCACCCCAAAAAGCCCTCCCCTTGTGTCCTCTGCTTCCAACCAGGAATCCCACCCAGAGCTCAGAGCCACCGGGGTCACATCTGGCGGGGCTGGCAGTGACTGTTTCAGCCCTGCCTGCCAGGCTGGGTCCCCCCATGCACCAGAAACACTACAGCTCCACACTCCCAGGAAATGCTCCAAGACTTTGGGAAAGGCAGGGGGTTGGCACCGATGCTGTGCGAGGACTCACCTAGCATCCGGAGAACCTGCAGCGCCAGTGCAATCTTCGCCTCCTCATGCCCGCTCCTGCCTGTCCCATCTTGCCGGACCCATGCGAACCCACTGAAGGGCACAGGGCACCCTGGGATTACCACCCAGCACCAGAACCACAGCCACCCGTTGGCGTTTGCCTGGACACACTTGGTGAGGAACAGTGGGGTCCCCAGGTACTGCCTCTGGCACAGGGTGTTCAGGCAGTCCAGCACGTTGCGCAGCACTGGAGACTGGGGCACCTGCTTGGGGACCCCCAGGCACTTGCTCCCTTGTACCCGGCTGGATGATGGCTTCTTCTCACATGACTGCAGTTTCTGCTTCATATTGGGGTTCAGCCAGTCCACCCGCATCTCCAGCCCACCGAACCTCATGTTCCCTAAGAGAGACCAGCAGCAGCTGGCAGGAGATGATCACACACCAGCCCTCCAGTATCACCCCATCCCACCCCATCCTGTCCCCCAGCGTCTGGCACAGTGATCCCCACAGGTGGTTTGGCACTGACCCACAGTGCACGAACTGCACAGGATCCTTTCCCCTGCCTCCACAACCCCTCAACACAGCCACAGGGCAGTTGTTTCTCCATCTCCTTTTGCTACCAAGGTGGGCTCGGGGCTGCAAAGCTCAGGGGATTTTAGGGACAGCCTGCCTTTAGGGACAGGTGCAAAGACATCAAAGCCAAATGCTTCTCAGCTGGGGCAGAAATAAGTACAAATCAGGACTTTGGAGGTTCCAGTTGGATGTCTGGGATACATGTCCCATCAGAGGGCAATACAGTCACTGGATGGGGGCACCGAGGGGTAGAGCGTCTTCATCAGGAGGGTTTAACAACTTGGTCAAAGTTCTGAATGCCCTGGACTAGTACTGGTGATGCTCCTGCTCTGAGCAGGCAGCTACCTGAAGACCTCCAGCAGCCCCTTTACTCCACCACCACCACTAGGTCAGCACAAGGACTGCTGGGGATTAACCCCACTGAGGACAGCCCGCCTCCCATGGGACACAGGGAGAGAACAAGGGATGTCTCAAGGCTGAAGTCACTTCACAGCTGAGTCTCGAGGTGGGACCAGTCGTTCCTTAGGGACACCAGGAAGACAAGCCCAAGCAGTATCCCACAGCACCCTGGCCTCCCACTTACCTTCCATCAGGGTTTTCTTGGCCATGGCAGCAGCCTGGTGCGACATGTATTTCAGCACAGCGAGCTGGGCCCGTTTCCGCCAGGGGCTGGTGTACAGGGTGACACTGAGGACCCCCTCTGTGACTCGCCGCAGCACAGCCTCCAGCTCTTGCTGGCTCACCGAGGTGGCCAAGCCATCCATGCTCAGCTCACACTTCTCCGTGCTCTTGCACACCACAATGGCATAGCCCTCCTTCACCTCAAAGTTGTTGAAGGCAGCAATGGCCTCCTTGGCGCCGTGCCGGTTGCTGTACTTGGCATAGGCAAAGCCCCGGTTGAGCCCGCTGAATGTCATCATGAGGCGAAACTCATAGAGCTTTCCCACTCTCTGGAAGAGCGGGATCAACGTGTTCTCGTACATATCCTGCGGCAGCCTCCCGATGAACACCTCTGTGCCAGCCGGCGGGGGGTCGCCCACCCAACCTGCAGGCACACAGCAACATGGTGCACATGAGTGAGACCCATCTCGCCTCCATGCCCGCCAAGCACCCTATGTGCCAAGCTCCCAGGGCACCATGGCGCTGAGATGGTCTTCTCACATACCTGGAGGGGGGCCACCATATCGCCTCTGCCCATTGATCTGCACCAGGTCGATGCCGGTTTCTTTTGCCCAGGCAAGCAGGGCCGCCTTATTGGTCTGGTTGATACTGTTGATCCATGTCTGAGGAGGGAGATGACATTGGTGCTTGTCCAGGCAAAGAGTTTCCAACCTCCCAGCTGGAGGCATCCCAACCCCAGGAAGCAACTGCAAGGCCTAATACCAGCCAGCACATGGAGGAGCAAATGCTGAAACTCTCTGCCCTCAGTAAACCTGAGGAGCCTCTCAACACTGCACATCCAAAGGACTACCCGGCCCCCTGTCCAAGCCTGCTCCACGTGACTAAGTCCAGCAACTCTGGTAGAGCACAAGGACACCAACAGTTCCTCCATGGATGCCTGCAAGGGCTTTGAAAGCCAAGACACAGGCAGCAGCTGGCTGGCACTGGAAGAGGAGGCTGGAGCACAGCACCAAGGTGACCCAACACATTGTGAGATCCCAGGCAGGCTGGAACCCCAAGACAGCCAACTGTCTTCTACCACCGTCTCCTCAGGCTTCTAAGGACATCAAAGAGGATCTGGAAATGCCATCCATGTGGCAATATCATCAGGTTTTAGCTCATTAAGTACTGTGAAGTCTCATTAGGGCCTCTGAAACCATACACTGAGTGGGACTAACCCCAGCTCAGGCTAAAATGCGGTTTGGCTGCACCTTTGCCTCATGCACCTCCAGGTGCATCACCAGGTGGTGCCACCTTTCTATCTCCCAGGGGTTTTGTCTTCCCTGAAGACCAGGAAACACCTTTGGATGAAGGTGGGGACCCGTACAGGGGAAATCTCTGCTGAGAGGGCACAGGAACACCAGCCACGCACCCCACAAAGCCTCCTGCCACGGCTCTGCAGCTCCCAGGGCTGGGTCCCAGCACAGGGCTCCTCCTTGCCGGCCCCGCTACGGGGAGGTGCGGGCCGGGGAGGTGCTCGGGGGGGGGCTCTTGGGAGAGGCGGGACCCGGCCCCAGCTAAGCCCGCAGCCCCCACCGATTAGGTGCTAAGGGGGCTGTCGTCACCCCCACGGTCTCCACGGGGGCCGCCAGCCCCGGCTCACCGCGGGGGAGGGGGGAAGGCGTGGGACGGGGGCGGGTCCGCTCTGGGGCTGGGACCGGGCTCGGGACCGGCACCGCCCGCCGGGGCAACGCACCGCGACGGGTCTCGGGGGCCGTGGCTCCCCGAGAGACCCCCCCGCGCCCCCCCCACCCCGGGAAGGGACACCTCGAGGCGAGCCGTGCTCCGCACCGGGGCTCCCCCCCCCGCGCCCCCGGCAGCACCGTGCCCCCCGACGGCACCCACCTCCGCCTCCATCGCCGCTCCTCCCGCACCTCCTCGCCGCCCGGGCCGAGCTCTGGAAGGTTCCAGCGCCGCCGCTCCGCCCATCGCGTCGCGGCCGCTCCGCCCCGGGCGTGGCGGGGGGCGACCCCCCGGCAGCGCCCGCCCCCCACCGGGGAGCAGCGAACCCCCCCCCCCCCCCCCCCCAGAGCTCCGCCGTCGCGGCATTTCCACGCCGGGAAGGCGTGGATTTAAAAAACTACCTGGTTTGGGGCACCAAGCTGGGCGAGATGCGTGGGTCAGCAGCGAGGGGATGGAGGGCACCCTAAGTCACCCGCAGGAGACCGGGGGGGACCCTTTTCACCCGTGACTGGGGCACGGGGAGCCCACGCAGGGCTGCTGGGGCAGCTCCGGCCTGGCTGGCGGGGGGCTTTGCTCTGCACATGGCTCAGGGGGTGGCAGCAGCGGTCCGATGCGGAGGCAAGGAGGGGGCAGCACAGCTGAAGAAATGTCCACCATGACCTTTAAAAACCAGCTCTCGCTCAGCAAGGCAGGTGAGCAAATCCGTGCCCTGAGCGGAAAGTAGGGACAGGAGTCACAGAGTAGGAGAGACAGATTTATTATGTTTCTGGGAGCAGCGCCTTTACATTTTGCTTGGGATAAGGTCACCTCCCTGCAGCCAGAGCAGAGAGACGGGGCAGGATGTTTATTCAAAGCGACGGGAACAAGAAGCTATAGCCAAGACCCCAGGGTCTGCTGACAGCACGAGGCTCCACATGTCACTGCAGCAGCAGCAGACAGGAGGCCGGCGTCTGCCAGAGCCACTTGCAAAACATCTTTGCAGCGACATACTCGAGGGCCAGGGCATGTTGCACGAGTAAGCGCAGTCTCCCTGCTCTCGCCAGGAAAGGGAGGGCACAAAACAAGAATAAATACAGCTTTCAAAGACTCCCCCCAACTCCGCACCCGCTGCCATGTGGCCTGGCGAAGGCATTTACAGGAGGAAATCTGTCAGCCAGAATCCAACAAACAAGTAGACATGTCCGGGAGGGGGTTAAGGCCGGCTCGTTCGCATCCTGATCTCCTCAACCAGGCTCTCCCTGCGAACGTTGACCTACACAGGGGGAGCACAAAGTTGCTTCAATACAACACAAGCAGCTTGACATATTGTGACCCTCTCTGGTCCCAGAGGGATGGCCTGCACTGCCATTCGTGGCCCTGTGTCTCAAGAGATCACACCATGGTGCTGTCACCAGTCCTCCATGGGGATTGAGTGGGCTGCAACACATGCAGAGCTGAACCTGTGAGAGCAAGCACCTGCCTGCAAGCCTGCCAAGCCCTCTCCTAGCCAACTATCATGAGAGCAATGCTCTTCCCACTCTTTCCTACCAGTTCCAAAGCCAAGACCAGTGCACAGATCAGCACTGGTCCCCCTTATTCCAAGAGGGCACCTGCAGGACCTTCAGCAATGGTCCTGCGCCCTGGATGGAAAGTGCAAGCAGTCATACAGCCCACTGAATCACCCCTCCATGTTCCAAGCTCCTGAACTGAGGAATAACTGGGAGTTCAAGGAGGCCACACGATGGGAAACTATCCAGAGCTGGAGACAACAGTGCTCCACGGCTCCAGGAAACAGCATGGGATGAGGAACTGGAATGTGAGGTGCCCCTGGAGAGACCACTGCTTGAAAAGATCTAATGAGGAAGCCAACATATAAAATCCTGATAACCTGTTATAGGGGTGTTGGTGGCAAAGTGACACCAGGGCACGTGCTCCACAGCAAGTCAAGAGGGGCTGAGGAAAGTCACTGCACCCAGTCTCCAAAAGTGCACCTGCAAGGCCACTACCATCTGTCCACAGGCCTCACCTCGAATCTGCCAGCCCTGGCTCGTGCTCCTCTGCCTACTGCATGTGGAGAGCCTTCCCCTCACCGCACCTTCTACGTAAGCAGCTTTGTTAAGCATTGGAGGCTTTTCACCTCAGGTGGAAGTGCCTTACTCCTCTGATCACCCCTCTGGGCACTATACTCTATGCGGGCCAGCGAAGCCACCTTGCTGCGTACAACCCAACAGCACCACTTCAGAGCAGGGTACGGACAGGTCTGGAGGGCTGGCCTGAGCTGAGATGAAGGGTCAAGTAGCCAATGCCCCTCACACCAAGCTACCACAGGCCTCACCTCCTCCCTGGTGGCCACGACTCGCAGCTTGACGACTCCATCCTTGAGCTCCTGCTCACCCACAATGGCAACAAGAGGGATGCCCGTGTCCTCGCAGTACTGCAGCTGATTCAGCAGCTTGGGGTTCTTCTTGTACAGCACTTCTGCCTGGAAGAGAACCAGAGCACACCACCATGATCAGCACGGGCCTATTTCTCTGCACCCCCTCAACCAGGCATTGCTGGGCCAGTCTGCTAATTGCCATCTGGTGAGCATGGGGGTGTGTGGAGGGGAAGATGGGCTACTGGAGAAGGCTGGGCATTACAGCTAAGGAATAATGCAACACAGCTCACAGGTACCCACAAGACACTGCTTATCCTGGGAGAGCACCAGGTCATTAGCTCTAGTCTGTGTCAGACCAGGGCTGACACCTGTGGTGTCCCTAGAGGGTCAGAAGCCTGGCAGAGCACCCAGGCATTCTCATTCTCCTCCACTCAGCCATCAAGGGAGTCTACCCACAGCAGGCAGGGAACAGGGCTCTGCCACACAGCTTGCCTTTGGCCCGCTGAAAACAGCCCAGGCTGCTCCCTGGCCCCACTCTCCCCTCCTTGCAAGGCTCCACAGTTTCTTTGCGGCATTGGAAGCAGCACGGTATCCCAGCTGCCATGCAGCAGGGGCTGGTGTGTTGCCTGCTCTGAGAATCTGTCCTGAGGTAACAAACACAGAGCAGCCCCTGCAGTGCTACAGGGCTACCCAGCTCATGCTGCCCAGCCATTCCTGGAGAACACCTGATTTGGGACACCGAGAAGAGGCAGACTTCATTCAGGAAGGTAGTCTACTGCTCACCTTCTCCCTGTCACTCCTTCCTCCCAAAGCAAAGCCAGATCTGGTCCATTCCTGGCACAGAGAGTGGACCAGGCAGCTCCTGACTTTGCCATCACCTGGTCATACCTTGATTCCAGCATTCCACAGCTCGGAGATGAGCTTCAGCCGCTCTTCAAGGAGCTTCTTTTGGGCGGAGGCTACCAGCACCTGCGTCTCTGTTGTCCTGATCTTTTCCTCAGAGGCCTACAGAGGGGACAAAACTCAAAAGATGCCATGGACAAAGATATCTGAGACCCTAAGAGCAGGATGGGTCACCACCCCAGGCCCATCTATTCAGCAGTGAAGAGGATCAGGCTCAGTGGGATGAACAGCATAAAGTCAGGAGAGTCAGGGAGGTCCCACAGACCCCATCCTGGAGCAGTATCTCATCTTCTGCAGTTGTTCCGTGATGGGGGCTTAACACAACCTCTCTCCTGCGCTGCAGGTGCGCACAGACTGGAGGATGTGCTGAGAATGAGCAATTTCCCTGCCAGCTTCTGCCTAGAGACTGTTCCTCCACACCCAAGGGCCTCCTAGAGATCTGCTCCAAGCAGCTCAGGAGCAGCAAGCCCAGCAGAAGCTGGACAGAGGCAGCTGCTTGCTCTACAGCTGAGCTGGTAACTATGGGTTAGATTAACAGCAGCAAGCTGAGATGCTCCAGTGCTGTCAGGAGACACCTGCTCCTGTGGCAGATGCTGGATACTCAAAGTGGCATTTTCCTGCTGCTGCTTTTGCTGAAGGGAGAAGCCTTTAAAAGGTCACCTGCAGAGGAACAAATCTGGCCAGGACTGGAAGTGGTGGGGGAAGAATTCAATTTCCACTTAGAAATCCCAGTTGTGTCTGGCTGCCAAGAGAGAACTCCCCACAACAGGCCTCTGGGGCAGGGAAATGTGTGGCAGTGTTTTGGGAGCCTACAAAGACCTATTTAACACCCGCTGATTGGGATGGAGGACAATACATTGGTACAGCAACTCTGAGGAGAGGGCGAATGGGAAAAAGGTATCTGGGAAACCCCCAGAGGCACTGCACTTCCTGCCCTGGGACATCCGACTGCTATCTGGTCTCTGTAGTGCCTTGGGCAGGACAAGTAGGCGTCCAAGGCTGTTGTCTCCCTGCCAGCCTTGCAGAGTAGTGCTGCCTTGCCAAGGAGGACGTGGAGTTACACTGATGCCTAACACAGTGGGGAACACTACGGCACCTAACCTGCGTACCTGGTACTACTGAGGATTAAAGTGCCCCCTCCAGCTGCAGCTGAACAAGCCATGTCTGAGGGCCACTGGAAGAGGAGTCTTGTCTCCAGTGGGAGCCCCAAAGATCATCCCCAAGACAGAGAAAATTGGAGATTATGTCCTGGTTCTGACTCCTGCTGCAGAGCACAGCAGAGGCCTGGCTGGCTTCTCCATCAGACTGCAGCAAGGGAGACTCACTTCAGCATCTGCTGGACTGGGGGTATGCGGGGAAGATGTAAATCCTTACTATTTCTCCATGCTTAGTTGAGCACCAAAGGCACCTACCTCCACTCTCTGCTCTAGGATGGAGAAGATCCGCTCGATCCCAATGCTGACCCCCACGCAGGGCACCTTCCGTCCCTTGGGATCAAACATCCCCACCAGCCCGTCATAGCGACCGCCTCCAGCCACGCTCCCAACACTGACTGGCTCCTCCACATGGTCATTCTCCGGCTGCAGCAGGACAGCCTCAAAGATCACCCCCGTGTAATAGTCCAGACCCCGTGCCAGGCTCAGGTCGAAAGAGATCTGTAGGACGCAAGGGAAGGCCCGTCACTGGGTGCACTTGGCAGCCCAGGCTGCCCGGGAACGAGGGTAGCACCTGCTCCTGCCTCTGCACCTCCTCACCTTCCCTGTGATGCCAAACAGGGTCAGGTACTCAAACAGCAGCTTCATGTCCCCCAGCCCCTCCTTGGCCAGCTTGTTCTGGGACAGCTTTGGGTCCTGGAGAAGCTGTTCGATCAGGTCCAGGCCACCTGTGGGAACGAGACATTCCTCACGTCTGCCAGCGCAGCAGTACCAGCAACGATGGGCCCCGCCAGCCACGCACATGCCTTGCACCCCTCCATTGCTGGCCCTCCCTGCCTGGCCTGGAAGAACAAGAACAAGGGCTCGACCCCACAGTGCTCACCATGAAGCTGGACATATTCCCCGATGTGATCTGCAGCCTCAGGAGAGAGCCCCTTCTCTCCTACCATCTCACTCCTCACTTCTTCCCATGGCATCTGCAAGGGGAGAGAAGAACATCAGCCACTGCTCCAGGGATGTGGTCTCTCCTGGGGAAGGTCTCTGGTGGTCCTGCCCAATACAAAAGAACAGACATATCTGCCCTCAACAGATCTTTACACTGCACAACCCCATCAGTGTCAGCGTGGTTAAGAGGTGCATGAGAGAAGCAGCAGATTAGATGCTCTCAAGAGCATGGTCATACAGTCTTAACTCCATTTCTTGTACCTCTGCACAGTCTGTTAGTATCCCAACCCTACATTCAGCAAAGCTGCCCCAAAACTTGAAGCCCCAGGACAAATACTTTGGGTTTGATTTCTGGCCAGAATCAAATATTGGTACTGTAAAAGCACCGAGTCTGAGAGATGTCTTGCTGCTCTGGTTTCCCTGGTTACGTACTTAGTCATAAACACCAGTCAAGAAAGCATTGCTGGTCATGCCTACCACCCAGAAAGTTGTGAAGAGATGGCTGGGTGATGCAAAAACCCAATGTAAGCAGAATACGCTACAGTTTCCTACTAACCGAGGTGTCAAAGAGAACCAGAGTCTTGATCATGTCCAGCTGCACTGAGATAAATCACAGCATTTCAGTACAAAACCAAGGAAATTATCCCATTCTAAAAAAGCCCTATCCTCCCTTCCTATTGCTTTTCCGTGCATACACAGCCCCAAAACCTAGACTTTGGTCATGCCTTTGCAATAGATCTCACTGCTAACAACAGGACTTTAAGTGAGCCTTCCTCTAGTTGACTTCATTCAACCATCAGACGAGGCCTCCAAAGGAAAACATGGCTCATCCTTGAAGAAAGCAACGTGAACACACAAGATGAGATACAAGGCTGCTTTGTTTAACTGGGTTTCACAGGAAGATTAGGAGCACTCCTTTAAGCAGTCAGCCCACAATGTCCTCCACATGACTCTGAGCACACACAGAAATTCACCTCCATATTCTACTTCAGATCCTGAGCCCAAAAAACCAAGTTTTTAGATTGCACTTTATTTTAAGGTTCCTCTTCCTTCACTATTAGTGGTGGACTGTATACACATTACAGACTGATCTCCAGCATCTTTATATCTGACTAGGGCCTACAGTCAAGACAATCAGCTGCAAATAAAAAGTTGTACCTACACTGGCACCTTTCTCTCCTCCCAAAGCTCCACATAAAGGCCTGAATCCCTTAGAGACCTTCACAACAGCCAGCGCTCCTGAGGCAGTTTGCTGAGCACAAACCTACGGGTACCTCCTGCCTTGTGTCTTACAGGAGCAGCTGCACACACAGGGGGTTGTTCTGTGTCACACCAAGCCTGAGTAAGCCATACAAACAGCAATGTCTACATACGGGATGTTCTATAAAAGTACCTGTGCTACATGCCCAAATCAGCAGAGGTGTGATGAAGTGGCCAGGAGATGTGGGATGGGCTACCACCATCTCACAGCACCGGGAAGAGAGATTACAGCACTGAGCAGCATGTTGTTCCTGTGACTGTGTCCTTCCTGCGAGAATGCTGCACAGTCTAGGCCAGCCCCAAGGAGCCCTGTTCCTAGCAAAACATGCTGGCACTGATGGACAGCCACAGATGAGTGTGAAGACATGCTGTGGGGGCACACAGTGCAGTACAACACCAGATAGACCAGCCTTCCCCTGCCTAGGGGGCAGGAGTGTGCTGCTGGGTTATTTTTCAGGTCTGCATTTCTGATCTCTTACTCCTTCTCACTCCAAATCCTTCTCTCTACTTCCAGGCAAAATATAGAAACCTCATGCTCACCTTACAACTGAGGTCTGAAATTTTCATAAAGTTTGGACCAGATGATCTTTTGAGATCCCTTCCAGTCTGGGCTGTTCTATGATTCCAGGACACAAGTGTGATTCCTCACACCACCCAACAGAACCTGATGCATTTGAAAAGGCTTTTCAATGCCCTGACCCAGTCTGGGGGCAGGTTTTCATGATCCTGGTTCATAAGCAGCAGCACCTTAGGAAGGCTAAGGTTTGGGATGTTGAATCTCCCATGTGAATAGCATTCTTCCCTCCCTCCTTTCTGTTTGTCAGGACCTCGTGGGATACTGGAGAAGCACAGGATCCATTTTTCCTATGTGACTGCTGTGCCCTGTACGCCTCCCCTCCAGAGAAAGGGGGGAACCACTCAATGTTTATCAGCATTTTCCAGCCAGTTCTTATGGACCATGGTAAGAGCAGCCCAGAGGGACAGAGACTCACAGAAACTCCAGCAGCAGCAGTTGCAGCCCAGGGCTCCAGCCCATACCTTATCCAGTTTGTCAACACTGGAGCAGATCGTTCGGAACTTGCTGTCTGGGACACCGCAAACTGCGAACATCCCATCAAGGATGCGCCGATCGTTGACCTGGGGGAGAGGGAGAAAGTCATTAACTATGAACTCAAACAGATGCTTCAGCTGTGTCCAGTTTGTCTCCTTTCTGGTTTTTTAAGCATGGAAGAGAAAGTTGCAGATGTCTGCCAAGATTTTTTTGCTGTTTGCAGTTTCTGTCTCTTTCCCATTCCTAGGGAGCTAAGCTGCCTTTCTGCCCACAGCAGGCTAACTAGCAGAACTGACTCCTACCAAGCCTGGGTAGAGCTATCACATTCTCCTTCTAGACCCACAGACACCTCCACTCAACAGAGAAGAAAAACCAATGGGGTCTATGAGTCCTCTCGTGTGGACACATAAAAACAGCTCAGAAACAGACCACAGACTAAGGAGATGAATTCACTGTGCTACCCTGATCTCTCAGCGTAAGAACAAAGGGACATCTGATTATGTTAAAACCTCACTAAGGATTTTTTTTTTGATAGTATAGTGAATTCCATAGTTTAATTATGGTCTGTAATAGTAGGTAATTGAGGCCAGAGGCTCAGCTGGATTCAACATTTCCATGGGTAGTGAGAACATCTACAATTAAATTAGATAGAAACAAAGACTGCTCAGGAGTTTGTAATCCTCCAGCATCAACATGAACCAGACAGTAGCTCATGGAAGACAAGAATAACCACAGGCAGGTTATTCTGCTGTCCCCCATTGCAGGGGTGCCTTCTCATCTTCAAAGGCATCCGCTTTCACTACTGCCCAAACACAAGAGTAGTTGGACAGGCAGTTCCTGCGCACAGCTCTTCAGCTCATCTCAGACAGGTTCAAGGGCAGGTAACTGCTTCCCTACCCAATGGGGGCTGCACATAGGAGTGCAACACCCAGCCCGCACTGCTCACCTCCTCTGCAGAGCCCAGCAATGACCCAGATCTGGGTCCCTTTCAGAAATCCCACTACCCTCCTGCACATCAGGCACTCATACCCATGGCTCTCCTACTGCTGTACACTCTTCCCCATTCTGCCTGACCTGCACACCTAGCACCATTTGCTACCACACCAAGATAACATAGGTCTTTTGAAGCAAATAGCAAGCTCAACCTACAGCAGGGCGTGACACTTTTTCTCAAAAGAAAGGCCTCAGCCGCAGGAAGGACTTGGTGGGAAGGCAGGAGTCTGCAAACAACACAGCGCACACACTAAGCAGATGTCCCTACTAAGGGGGCATCGGGAGCTGGGACAAGGGCATGGATCCTGGGCCAGAGCCTGTGTTTTACTGCAGGCAGTGAATGAAAGTCACCTGGTTAGTTGGCTGCTGGACGTTTTGCAGAGGACTGTAGTTAGTGCTAGAGAGAACTCTGCTAACTGCAGCCTCAGGAAACCTCCTTGTACTCCCAGCTAAAGGCAAGTCTGAGCTGAGGTCCAGTCTTTTAGCATATATACCACGAGGAGGCAGAGAGGCAGGATGAACTTCTGGATCAGGCCTTAGCGGGTGTTAGAGTGGGAACAGGCGCTGCTGCGTAAAAACGCAGGAACAATGACCACTGCTTCCCACCGTGGCACAGAGAAACCCACCCGGACTCACCTTAATGAGAAAGTCCCCGAGCTGCAGGTCACTCAGGATCTCATGCACGATCTTCAGGCACTCAGCATCGGGAATCATCGGGTCAAACTGGCCAGCGATGTCAAAATCCTGGGGCACAGGAAAAGGCAGTGAGCAATTCAGCACCACTGGCGTGGCTGCAGCAAAACAGCTTCAACTCTGCTTTTAACAGCAGTTTGCTTACAAAAAGCAACAGAAATGGGATGTAAGGGAACACTAGCCCTCGTGATTAGGATCCAGAAGGGACAGGATGTGGGTTATGACCCTCCTTCATCAAAGGCAGCAGTGCTTTTGTGTCCACTGCATTGCAAAGTGTTTGTATACTATGCTGTGGCCAGTGCAGACAGTCTGCAATAAGCCATTCTGCTTCTCCGTGCTTTCTGCTTCTGGAGTTGCATGACCTGCTCCCTGCCTCTGACAGATCAGATTACTGTGTGATACACTTTGAAACAGAGATCCTTGAAAAACAACAAAAAGGAGACAGCAGAGTGATCATCAGCTGTAAATAAATAGAACAAAGGAACCAGGAAGGGGAAGAAAAAACTACTTATTACGTGGTATGACCTAAATGCCAGATGTTTCGCCTTCATTGTTAGGATGTTCTTTTTTTAATACATATGCCAATCAAGTTAAGGATCAGGGAAGAAGACAAGAGAAGCGATCTCAACAGAGGCAAAAGCAAAGTTTCAGCTGCCAAGACAGAAAAAGAAATCAGAATGTCTGAGTGGTGTCCACCAGAGATTACCAGATGAACTAGCATGTAGAACTAAAGCCCAGCAGCAAGGTGTTTTAATAGGCTGGTACACCATGACTGGAAAATAGCAAAGACAACATCAACGTTCAGAGAGAAATAAAACACAGAAGCAACAAGAGACTTCTTATTCGGCTCCCATTTATGAATCCCCAAATGCAAAGTATACAATGAGATTTTGAGTACAAGAATAATTTTAATTACGTGGGTAAATTTCAACATGGCTTTACCAAACTTCCAAAATAAATGGGGGCAATGGAGGAGGAAAGAGATGAGATCACATCAGTTAATCCCTGATCAGCTGAGTGCAAGAAAGGCTGATGCAATCCCCGTGGAAGTTGGGCAAGGTCTGGTACAGTCAGAAAACACTGCTACCACTGTATGTGGCACAGGTGAAATCTCACTGAAAAAAAACCCAACCAAGGGCTGGTGAATTACATTTAAGAAAAGATGCAGAAAAAGCCACCAGGCTGAGCAAAGCATCTCCAGGGAGAGAAGGTAACAGAGCTTGATTTATGTGGCCTAAGGAGAGGAAGATTTCTCTAAACACTTCCCAAATGTTTATCTGGGAAAGGGGAAGAATCCATATCAAGGGATAACAGTTACCATTAAAAGAGCTGCACTAGTACAAGGAGAAGTAAACTATCAGACACAAGGAACTTTAGCCTGGATATTAGAAGACTATTTCTAGCTATCCTAGGAGTGAGATCTTGGAACAGTCTTTCAGACGAGACAGCAGGTAAAGACCCCAAGTTGTCTGGAAATGGGAATTCACCAAGCTGGAGCTAGAAGGTATCCACAGGGGTTGTATGATGAAATAGGAGTATTCTCAAACAGGAATTTGTTTGCAGTGAGGCCCTGGGGACTGTGTTAGTACAGCAGAACAAAACTATTCCTTGGGGCTACCACACTCATCTGAGAAAGCCACAAAGGAAATTGCTTTCTTACCTGTTCTGTAATTTGGCCTCTGGGTTTTTTCCCTTCCTTTGAAATAAAGACTAACTAAGCACAGGGACAGAAGTAACATATGCTACAGCCGAGTCACTCACTCGCCTGGTTCATGTGTCCTGCTAACACACCCAGGAGTTCAACTGTTGCCAGATTTGGGATCAGAAGGAAGTTCTTCCGCTCCACTGGGCAGCAAGCACTGTGGGATGGAGCAAGAAGCTGTCCTCCTCCACAGTGCAAAGCAGGCCAGATAGCTGGGGCACCTGGGGGATGTATTACAAAGTTCCCTGATACACCAGCACCCTGTGTCATAGCCATCATCCGCACTCTCAAGCTCTTTTTCACACCGATAAGAGCATGCTAAGGATAAGATTAGTGGATCCTCCTGAGCTTTCCACAGCCGCACAGGGTAACACAGCCTTTAGTCCTACGTTTTTATGGTGCTACATCCCCACAAGCGCTGCCCAGCCTACAGCGTCACTCAGCAGCATCCCTGTCAATAGCCAAACTCACACACTGGTAGAACTCCCTGTAGCGGCCCCTGGTCATGGCTGGGTTGTCCCGCCTGTAGACCTTAGCAATGTGGTAGCGCTTAATGTTGGTGATCTTGTTCATCGCCAAATAGCGAGCAAAGGGCACCTGAGACAGTAGGGTTAAGGATTGGAACGGGGAGGGATCACCCCACCCAGTTATCAGTCACAGGCAGTGCTGGGTCCTCACTATCTCCCCAACACCCAGCACGCTGTGGCGCACACCCGTGGGGCAAAGCAACTGCTAAGAGATGGCTGGACTTGCCACAGCTCCCCAAGGTCTCCACAACTGTCCAAGACATGGCCTACACATGCTGCCATTAAGCGTCCCTGCAGGCATCTTCCAGCAACACCTTAGGTTGGATCTCAGTCTCATACAGGCTGTGTACTGCAGCAGCCTAGTCCGAGTACCCTGCTGTAGGGGAAACCCTACTCAATACAGATCTTCCTTACCTCCACGTACAAGAGTTACTTTGCCAAACAGAAGCAATATACAGTAAAAAACTAAGCAAGGGTTCTGAACTACAGTGTCTGCTCACGCTCTCCCTGTCAGTACAGGATCAGAGCCAAAAGACTGTCTGCCCCCCTGCTCCCTTGCCCTCTGGACAGCACTGGCCCAAAAGGAGGGCTGCAAAGGTGACAAGACCCCTCAGCACTGGCTGTGGCAGGATACTGTCAGGTCGTAGCGCAGGGACAGCAGCTCTCCTCCTTGATCCTTCAGATCGTAGATAAGCTTTGAGTCTTCACCGTATTTCCCTGTCAGCGTCTCCTACAACAAAAGGACACACGAACAAACAGCATCTTCAGTGACAGGGGATCAGGCCTAGAGCACACAGAAAACAAGGAGATAAAGGGAGGACACCTAGGATATGGAAGAAGAAAACTCAGCCCTCAACATATGGCATGCTTTCAACTGCAGGATCCTCATCAGCTCAGCCAACTTGCTGTGTCCTCACCCACCTTCAGCTCAAACACTGGAGTATCAATGACTTCTGCTCCGTGGCGCTTGAAGCAGGTGATGATCGCATTGAAGACTCTCTCACGAATGGCCATTTGCTTGGGGCTGTAGTCCCGTGTGCCCTGGGGTGAGATAAGGAAAAGAAGAGCAAAGGACACATTGGGTTAGAGGCATGCAGTGGAGATAGAAGTGAGAGGCAATGTGAAGAAGCTATCATAGTGCTAACAAAACCAGAGAGATCAGGTCCAGACACCAGATATTGGGAGAGGTGGTAAAAAGCAGCACCAAAAACCACTCAAACACATCAGCACACAGCTCAGACTTGATCTGCCATGGTCTGCAGAGCTATATCTAAGTCAGGAGTTTCACAATGCAGGAAACACAGGAGCTTAAACAGATCCAACAGTCACAGAGTTCAGTGCTTTCAAGCACAACAGTGCAGCTGGGATCTGTCCACAGCTCTGATTCAGATACATTAGCCAGACCCCGGCACAAGAAGCCACCCTGAGAGGTGGAATCAGGGGACAAGCATGCTTTGAAGCTGTGGAACAACCAGCAGCTCTACAATTTCCAAACACACATATGGAGGAAACATCTTTGAAAAGTGCAATACCTGTGAAGTGCCCATCTACTGTTCACTGGGATGTGCTCCCTTTTAATTTCTTCGCTGTTAAGAGTCATTGAATTATTTCCATGACCACCTTTAGTCTCTCAGCAACACATAAATCACTGTTAATTAACTAGACCTCCCACTTTCATTTTCTATGGACTGGCAGTTAGGCAGGAGGAAGCAGAGAGCAGGCACTTCGTAACACCCCACCTGCAGGTTGCACAGCAAAAAGCAGCTTTCAGCAGTACACTGACGTGGCTCAGACAGGCTGGAAATCCAAGCAGTGCTCCCCTGGCACTGAGAGCGCTGCAAAATCCTCTCTCCACATTTTTAAACAGTGAAATACCCTTCCACTTTCCAGGTCTCATAGCACAATTACATTTATCAAAACATATGATAAAGGAAATGGACAAGGGACACAGTTTTGATACATTTCCTAAGTCAGTGGCATTAGCATAACCTATTTGTGAGCAACATTCATAACCGTCTCCATGTCACAGCATGGAAGCACAGCTGGTCTCTGGTCAGCTACTAGTGATGAAACATTCAGGTTACAAAAAATTTCAGCATAAATTGCATTATGGACACTATTCTCAGGGGCCTGGAGACTGCAAAGCTACCCCTGAAGGAAGGGTCTTTCTGCAGGAGGACACAGAAATGTCAGCAGCTGGCCAGACTTGCTCAGTAAACAGGACTACCCACCCCCACAGACTAAGACAAGATCAAAAGCCACGAGATCTTTCTTGCTCCCCACACTTCAACATGTGCTGAACATTCCTGGCAAACACTGAGAGGCATCTGGGTTTCTTTGGCTGGCTTAAGCTTTGCAGTTCCCCCACAATGACCCTCACACCAGCAGAGCTTCACTTCACAGCACTCCGTGCTCACCCAGCCTACCAGCAGCTTCATCCACTCTGTCCAGCTTAACAGAGAACAGGACCAGCTTGAGGATCCTTGATCCGTGAGAGCCAATGTCTGCAGGTACTAGTGGGGTCAGTACTATAAGAGCTGAAGAGTCCCAACCCTAAACTCATTGGGGCAATGCAAGTCATGACCTTACTTCAAATAGTGCAATCCAAGCAGATATGAGACCTCTCATGCTGGGCAGCTACTATAAAACTTGACCAAAAGGGAATTTGAATTTAATTTCCTGACCACACCAGCTAGTGGCTGGCTTGTCACAGAAGCACCAGAAAGGCTTTAAGTTAGTAGGGTATTTGGGTCAGATGCTGTCAGGGACATTTTCACCCCTCTCTCCCCTGCTGCTAAAAGTGAAAAGGGAAACAGAAATGAGAAAAAAGACGGGCAAGTCTGTCCTGAGATTTTGCACACACAGGTGTGTGCTGCTGTGCATGCACATGGGATTAGGTCATGCATACAGAGAGGCATGCAAGTGCGCGTGCACCGGGGTAGTTACCTTCGGGGTCTTGAGAACAAACTTGTGTTTCCCCTCATCTCCCCCCAGCTGTGCCTTCATCTCCAGCAGTTTCGCCACCTCCTTCGCAATCTGGTGAGGGAACAAGGAAGGAGCTGGGAATAAGCCTACCTGCCAGGCCCAGCCCACAGGCCTTCCCCAATACCTTCAGCCTCAGCACTCCCAGTACACCCAGATTCCCCAACCACAGTACATCCACTATTCGCGGTCTCGCACAACAACCAGAGGAGCACTCCCTGCTCCTCTCCAGTACTCCCTACTTCTGCCACAAGCACCCCAATCTCAACACCCCCAACACCCCTACCATTCTCTGACTCCCACAGCCTCCATTACCCTCAACATCTGCCTCCCCAGTCCCCACACCGCCCGTCCTACCAGCCTCTGCACCACACCCAGGCCCAGCACCACCAGCTCCTGCTATGTGCATCCCAGCATCAGCAGTCTCCAGCATCCTCCTCCCAACCCTAGCACCTCTAAGCATCCTTCTCTCCAATCTAACACCGGTATCACCAGTTCCCACTCCCAGTCCCCCTTTCACCCTCCCCCCAGGCACCTCAGCCCCTCCACTCTCCAGCCCAGCCCAGTACTCCCATCCTCCCCAACACCTCTCTTCCCAGTGCCACCACCCCTAGCCCAGCAATACCTACACCAGTATTCCCAGTTCCCCCCAGCACCCTGCCCCTAAGCCCAGCAACCCCAATCACACCCCAGTCACCTCAGCAGCCCTCTCTCCAGCCCAGCACCAGTACCCCCAGTTCCCCCCTGAGCCCCTCTTCCCCATCCCAACACCCCCAGTGCCCCAGTCCCCTCTCCTCAGGCCAGATCCCCTTCTCCCAGTCACACCAGTCTCCCAGCACCCCGCTCCCAGTCATACTGGTCCTCCCCCAGCCCCCCATTCCCAGCAATACCCGAGCCTCTCTCCCCCCCCACCAGCCCCTTCCCAGCCCCGCGGGCGAACGCTGGGACCAGCCACACCTCGTCGGGATCGGCCTTATCCTGCTTGAGCCGCCGAACCGCCTCCGCCTGCGCCCGCACCGCCGCCTCCTCCGCCGCCATTACCGGCCCGCGCCTGCGCACTGCCGCCGCCCCGCCGACGCGCCTGCGCACTGCCGCCCGCGGGTTGCCGTAGCAGCGGGGGCGCGCCTGCGCACTGCCGCGTTCGCGCACCGCCGCCCCTCAGCCGGGCGCAGGGGCGACCGCGGGGAAGAGGCGCCGGCGTCGCGGAGCTCCAATAAATGCCCGAGGGTGGGTGTCTGCGTTTCGTTTTGGTTTTTTAATACGTAAAAATACACAGCTCCTTCACGCTCGCCCCAGCCGGAGCCTGCCCGCGCAGCTGCACCAGCCCCCCGCGGTGTCCCTCCCCGAGGGGAGGCCCACACCCGCCCGCAGAGCCTGGCTGCAGGCTGCGGATGGCCCTTGCAGTCCTCAGAGGGGTGGGGGGGGCCTTCCACTGCCACCCTCTCTCTACATCCTGAGCCTGCAGACGCCCAACGCCCCACAGATTTCCCAAACCCAACTCCAGAGCTCAGCCTGATCCTGCTTGAGCTGCGCCACGTCCATCTTTGCCCGTGCCACCACCACAACCACCTACAGTGGATGGAAATGGCTGTACAGTTACAGGTACTGCAATATTAGGAACCCACAAGCTTGACCTGTCCTTCAGAGCAGTTAACCAGAAGGTTAACCTGGTGACTGCACCATCCGTAACTTATAAAACGCGCTTGCTCCTTTCCAAGCAGATACCCCATGTTGACACTGCCTTAGCCCAGGCAGATAAGCTTCAGGCCAGTAGATGGTGACCAGACTTCAGCGGGAAGTGAATGGCTAAGGGTGCTGGAGGGTTCCAGTTGTACAGCAGTTCAGTCAAGCACCTCTGGCCAGAAGTCCTAGGGCTCCAGCCGCCTTCTGATCTCATCAACAAGCTTTTCTCGTGGGATATCAACCTACGAAGCAAACAGAAAGGAGGGAGGTAGCAGCACTGGAACTCCGAGCAGAGCATGGTTCGATCCGGCCCTAAGGACTTGCTGTGGATACCAACGCAGTTTGTGACTGGTTTTCTGGAGCAGTCATTCAACCGATCTGTGCTACAGCTCCCCAAATGAACAACATCACTGAAGGAAAACCCAGAGCCTTTCAGTAACCTCTAGATTTTGGAAGCACTTTTGAAACCTGGTGTAAAAAGGCATTCTCACCTCCTCTCTTATTGCGACATCTCGTAGCTTGACAACTCCATCTGTCAGCTCTTGCTCTCCTATAATGGCAGCAAGGGGGATCCCCGTGTCCTCACAATACTGCAGCTGCTTCAGCAGTTTAGGGTCCTTCTTGTACAGCATCTCTGCCTAGGAGGGAGTGGAAAAGGTGAATCATTAATGCAGAATTTGCTCTGATGGATCTTGGAGCAAAAGAGTCAGCACCAAAACCACACAGAAAACTCTGCCTCATTATTCCTGCAGCGAGCAGTTGCCTTTAGTGCTCTCAGCTGTTCTCCTTCTCTGCCTGCTAGATCTCAGATAGGCCCAGATCTTGAAGAGACACATAACTAATGGAGTTGGTCTTGCTGTGCTACAGCTCCCTGCACTCTCCCTCCCTCACCCATACCAGTGCTAAGCTCAAGTCCTTACTTTACCTTGATCCCTGCATCCCACAGCTCAGAGATGAGTTTCAGTCTCGCAGCAAGTAAGTGTTTCTGAGGTGTAGCCACCAGCACTTGTGTCTCAGTTGTTCGAACCTTCTCCCCAGAAGCCTGCAGGGACAAGGCACTGGTGGGAGTGACTGGCTCTGAGGGAATCCACAGCTCACAACAGAAGCTCATCTCACCTCATCTTCAGACCTTAACTTAGCTCCCCAAAACAAGTACACTTAAAAGCTAACCATCACCATTCAGTGAATGTTACTGAGCAAGGCTAACCTTCCAGAAGCAAAAAGAGTGCACAGATAAGACAACCTGGGCACATTTAATGAGTCCCCCAGAGAATCTGCATTGTGACACACTACTTAATGGTGTGCTGCTGTTCCTGTGGGACCTTGGCCTGCTTTCCTCCCTCCCTCCCGGATGGGACCTGGACAGCTTTCCAATGTCTCCTTTGATTCTTCAGGTACAAACACATTGCCTTAGCCTCACTTGCTATGAATCACAAGCTCAGAACTAAACGCAGAGTGATGAATTTCCTCAAAGGCTTTCTCAGGGTGCTCTTCACAGTGTGAGTGCCACAGCTGTTACCAAACTCATCACTTCACAATCCCCAGGACAGAAAACTTCACAGGCAAGAAACAAGAACAAAGTGACTGGGGCACAAAGTTCAGAGCCAGGACCAGAGCTCAAGGCCTGTCTCCAATGCTTCCTTGGCATCTGCTACAAAATGCTGCTCTCAGCTGCCCACACCTGCATCCTGATGGGCTGCAGAACAGGGCTGTCTTCTGTGCATGGACATTTAGGCATGGGAGGAGCCACCCTCTCCCCCCAGATTCTTTCCCCTCGAACACTGTGGAGCTGTAGAGCTCTGTAATAAACCATAGCTGGCTTCCTAGAGCCCTCCCCCCTGCACCACCACCGGCAGTACCTACCTTCACTCTCTGCTCTAGGATGGAGAAGATCCGCTCGATCCCAATGCTGACCCCCACGCAGGGCACCTTCCGTCCCTTGGGATCAAACATCCCCACCAGCCCGTCATAGCGACCGCCTCCAGCCACGCTCCCAACACTGACTGGCTCCTCCACATGGTCATTCTCCGGCTGCAGCAGGACAGCCTCAAAGATCACCCCCGTGTAATAGTCCAGACCCCGTGCCAGGCTCAGGTCGAAAGAGATCTGTAGGACGCAAGGGAAGGCCCGTCACTGGGTGCACTTGGCAGCCCAGGCTGCCCGGGAACGAGGGTAGCACCTGCTCCTGCCTCTGCACCTCCTCACCTTCCCTGTGATGCCAAACAGGGTCAGGTACTCAAACAGCAGCTTCATGTCCCCCAGCCCCTCCTTGGCCAGCTTGTTCTGGGACAGCTTTGGGTCCTGGAGAAGCTGTTCGATCAGGTCCAGGCCACCTGTGGGAACGAGACATTCCTCACGTCTGCCAGTGCAGCAGTACCAGCAACGATGGGCCCGGCCAGCCACGTACATGCCTTGCACCCCTCCATTGCTGGCCCTCCCTGCCTGGCCTGGAAGAACAAGAACAAGGGCTCGACCCCACAGTGCTCACCATGAAGCTGGACATATTCCCCGATGTGATCTGCAGCCTCAGGAGAGAGCCCCTTCTCTCCTACCATCTCACTCCTCACTTCTTCCCATGGCATCTGCAAGGGGAGAGAAGAACATCCGTTGCTGCAGGATGTTCTTATCACCCACTGTCTCCGCCAGCCCATGTATACGCAATGCATGTGGGAAGACAGCAGTTAGCAATGTCACTAATGATCTGCATCTCTCTCACAGGAATTGTTAACAGAAACCACTGGAAATGCCAGGCTTTATTCTTAACCACGCCCAAGAGCTTCCCAAATCCTTTACAAACACCAATGGCTTCGCTACCATGAACCTTTTTTGTGATGAGAGCAGCCATGACACTACCCAGCCTGAGATACCCTGAGATGTGAAGCGGTCTCCCCACCAGCACAATGCTTACCTTGTCCAGCTTGTCCACAGTAGAGCACGTAGTTATGAACTTGCTCTCTGGGATGCCGCAGACGGCAAACACGCCATTCAAAATCCGTCTGTCATTGACCTGGGAGTGGGAGAGGCACACTTAGCTCAGGGGAGATCCCCCGCCACCATTTCTTCTTGCCCCAGAGGTGCAGGAAGCTGCAGCTGTTGGCGTTTCCTTGTGCCTTTTCACCAGCGCCTCAATCCCACAGGAAGGGAAGGCACAGAGGTATGAAAACCACACGGCTCTGACCTCACCTTAATGATGAAGTCCCCGAGCTGCAGGTCACTCAGGATCTCATGCACGATCTTCAGGCACTCAGCATCAGGAATCATCGGGTCAAACTGGCCAGCGATGTCAAAATCCTGGGGGCAGAAGAAGCAGCAGATACTCCTGGCACAGCTGAGGTGCTTCGGCTCTGCCAGACACGCCACACGGCCCCGCAGCAGCTGAAGGCAGTTCAGCTGGTAAAACCCACGGTGGCTGCCGCAACACTCACGCACTGGTAGAACTCCCTGTAGCGGCCCCTGGTTGTGGCCGGGTTGTCCCGCCTGTAGACCTTAGCAATGTGGTAGCGCTTCATGTTGGTGATCTTGTTCATCGCCAAATAGCGAGCGAAGGGCACCTGGGGGGCCGAGGAGTTAAGGACAGGAACATGGAGATCCCCTGAGCTGCAGAAAAGTGCCCCGGCCCCCCATTTGCTTTGCTAGCTGCTCCCTGATCTCTAGGGGGATCATCAGCCCAGGCTGACGAGGAGTACGATGAACCATGCTGAGCTCCTTCAACACTGGGACAACTCCATCTCCTTCCGAACCACAGTACGTCAATACCTCACAAACACAGACCTTTACTAGGTCATTTCATCCTCTTATGGTGCAATCAGAGAGAATTCAACATATGGCACAGACATATAAACATTAAAGTGGAGAGGTTTTTGGTGAGACGTCGAGGCCTGGAATGGACGCCTGCTTTGTACCCACAGCAAACACCACTGCTCTTTCAGAACAACTACCGAGGCACTGGAAAGGTGGGATGGGCAGGACAGGAAAGCATGGAGGTGGGGACTGTAACTGGGAGAAGGTGAAACCAGTACGGTGGAGCATTCTGGTGCACGTCTACAGCCCATGGAAAAAAGAGCCACTTTGCTGCGGATCCTGGACTGGCTGTGGGGTGTTTTGAGATGAGGTCATGCCAACAACAGCCAGACCAGCTGGTGCGTCCACTGCTGGGCAGGATGGGGGTTTCCCGTCACCCCGCTGGGACCCACGGGCAGGGCAGGGCAGGGCAAGGGCAACCCGACAAGGCAGGGGTGGCAGCGACCTCGGTGTGCCACCGTCCCCTCCGCGTGTGCTGCAGGGCGGCAGGGGCGAGCGCAGGATACAGTCAGGTCGTAGCGCAGGGCCAGCAGCTCCCCTCCCTGGTCCTGCAGCTCATAGATGAGCTTCGTGTCCTCCCCGTACTTCCCCGTTAGCGTCTCCTGGGGAGAAGCGAGGGGGCTGGTGGGGTGGCTCTGGGGCACAGGGCCCCCCCCGGGACAGGGGACAGAGCAGGAAGCCCAGACCCCCCCTCTGAGCCTCATAAGTCAGGCCGGGGGGGTGGGAGTAGCATGACACACATCTCCCCTCCAGCCCCATCTGACCTGGGGCAGAAAAGGGGGGCCCTGTCGTCCCCCTCCTCAACAGGGACCCAAGAGGGATGGTCACGGCCGCCCCCCCCCCATGCCCCACACGGAGGGGGGGATCCCCTCAGCCCCGGAGAAGGGGGGTGCTCCCCAGTCCCGCAGGAGGAGGGACTCCCGGAGGAGCTGAAGGGGGGCCCCACAGCCCCGGCGGGAGTCACCCCCCCAACAAGGGGACCCCCCGGCGCCGCCTCACCCGCAGCTCCAGCACGGGGGTGTCGATGGCGGCCGCCCCGTGCCTCTTGAAACAGGTCACCACGGCGGCGAGGAGCCGGTCACGGAGGGCTACGTGGGCGGGGGGGTGGTCGCGGGTGCCCTGGCCCGGGACGGAGAACGGCCGTTAGCGACGAGGACCAGGCGAGGCGGGGGAACAACGCCCGGTAACCGCCGGCGCGGCCCCCGCTCCCCCCGTTACCTTGGGCGTCTTCAGAGCCGGGCTCCGCCCGCCCCCGCTCGAGCCCGCAGCCGCCCGCACCTGCCGGGCCAGGAAGCCGCGGTCACCGACGGGCGCCGGCGGCCGGGACCGGGAGAGGCTTACCCGGCCCCCAGAGGGGCGCGGCGGCCCGAGGCGGGGACCCGCGGGCAGCAGGCGCCCGGCGGCGGCGAGCTGACCCAGCCGCAGCATGGCCGGTCCCGGGGAACCCGGAAGCGGCCGAACTCCACGTGACCACCCGGCGCCGCTGCCTCGCGGCGCTCTAGGCCACAGCGGCGGGCACTCGTTGGTGCTCCGGCGGACTGCCTCGCTTTACGGCCCGCGCGCCACCTCGCGACAGTTTCCGTTCCCTTGTCGCTCGCACCCTCAACATGGCGTCGGGCAGCGGGGTAGGTGCTGGCGGCGGCGGCGGGGCCGAGCTCGTTGTTTTCTCTTTTCCTCGGTAGGCCCTGGGCCGTGCCGGGGGCAGGGTCGCGGCGGCTGGGGCCGCTCTGGAGGAGCAGGCGGTGAGAAGGGCCGCACCGCTCTGCCGGGCCGCGCTCGGGGCCTGCTGCCAGGCCGCGGGGTGAGGGACCCCTCCGGGGGAGACGTGGCGGGGCCGGGGATGCCCGGGTGAGCAGGGGCCCCCGGGGGAGGCCCCATCCCTGCTTTTCATACCGCTGTGCCCTCTGTGTGTGGGCGGTGGGAGATTTGGGGCCCTCCTGAGAGGCCCCGATGCCTTCCGGGCTAGAAGGGGGGTGGACCCCACCCCGATCTTCCCCTCCTAGGGCCAGGCCACCACCGTGCGAGCCCCTGTTTCAGCCAGTCGGCCTAAAGAGATCCGAACCTGCCCCAACCCCCCGGGGTGGGGATGCCCACCCGCCTTCAGCCCCCCGGGGCAGACCAGCCCATCCCAGGGGCCTCCTGGAGCTGGGCGATGGTGCACGCAGGCAGCTCCCTCCTTCCGTTCCCCTTCTTGTCCTGCCCTGTTGCTTCTCAGCTCCTCTGGAGAAGGTTTGCTTGTTCGTTGTCTGTCTCTCACGCTGTCCTGCTGAAGTTGCTGCTTGCTGCCATCTGCCCTGGATGGTGAAACTGCCCTTTCCATGACTGTCATTCTGGAATCTCTGATGGCTCCTGTGTAACTTGATTATTTTATTGGTGTTGCTCGGTTTGTGTAGTGTGGCAGTGAGGTCTTTCTGCCTTTGTAGATCATACAGGATTTGGTGTTGGGAATGCTGAGATCAGATGAGTAAGGTGGATGCCATTGGTGTAGCCTGACTGTAGAGCCAGGCTGGTTTAAACACCACCAGTAATACCCCAGACAGCTGTCAGCATTGCAGGGACTGTGTTTTTCTGCTTTCTTGGCTGATCTTTCCTTCACTTGAAGCCACTTGTTGAGATGTAAGCGGTGCTGAGAGGTCAAGAGCCGGATGTCTGGCCGGGACTGAATTGGGGCCTGTAGTTTATTCTCAGCTGCTGGCAGTTGTGTTCCTGTTAGATTGAGCCAGACTTGAGCCTCCTGTGTTATTTTACAGGCTTTGGTGCTGATACTGGCCAGATCGTTCAGTGTCCACCTCCAGAGGGAACAGGAGGCTGTGGGACACTTTTGGTTTTTATTTGTTGTTACTTATTTGGGAAATACTCTCTGTTGCCCAAAGAAGTTCTTAGATAAAAGTTTTAGGGCTTGCAGCCACCCTCGCTTCCACAAGACTAGTTAAGAAAAGTTCCTTTGGAAAATGTCTAGCCAAGATCTTGTTACACAGTTGGGTTTAATTTCTTGCCCTGTGCATCGATGAGGGAGATTGGTAAAAGCTGCGAAAGACTCTTTCCCTTTTATTACAACAGGAGAATGAAGCAGCAAGTACATTGCCTCCTCCCTGGGCTCCCACCAGCTATGATTTGTGATAATGCGCTGTATGCAGGAGAGTCTAGATTCTGGAAAATACCCCCAAACGTTAATTTACAGTCAGTGATATTTTCTTTTCTTTTGCTCAGGGTGGTTAATAAAACCTGTTATGACATGCTTAAAGTGCTTAAGAAGCTCTGGGAATAAATGAGAATTTTTCTACGCCTCCCTAAGGCATTTTCATTCCTATCAGTAGTTGTTCGTTCCATTTGAAGGATTGCCAGAGGAGAAAACATTAAATGACTGTGCTGCTGCTATAGCTTCAAATGGGATTTATTTCCTTTGGATTGTGATTGGATTCTTGATTTGGCTGAACAGAGAAGGCGGTGGGGTATGGGGGGGTCCATCTTTCCCGGAGGTGTTTTAAAATACATACATCCTTTTTTTAATATGAAACCGAGAGCCTCTCACTGCCATGCTGAGTGAAAGGCAGCTTTCTAACCAGAGTTACCTCCCTAGAAAAAAAAACAAGAGTGACTGAGTTGTAAGCCGTGATGGTTACCAGGTGCAGGGGCCTTAACTGCACATGAGGCAGGCACTGCGAAGAGGCTGTCCTGGTTTGGTGAGAGTAGACTTGAATGGAAATGGGATTCTTGCCCAGTCAGTTCTACCCTCAGCGTTGGTGACTAGGTAAAAATCCCCCCTAAAAAGAATAGGTTTTGTATTCTTCAGTGCTGGCTTCACCTGAATTCAGCTTCTCTTCCTGCAACTTATCCTGTCGCTGCCAGTGTAGAGCACTCTGGGGAGCTGACAAAGGGCCAGTCTGCCTCAGAGGGGTTTTTTCCCTTCCCTGTGAAGCTGCGGGAGTGGGACATCTTACCCTGCATTTTGTACAGGTGCTTCCCTGGTGTCTCCACGCCCTGCCTTGACAGATGGGCATTTCAGAGCTTTTTCTGGTTTGCTTGTACGCATGTCTCACTTGAAAAACTCATACTGGTTCCTATGATTTCATAGCAAACTCAGCACCTTGATTCCTGTAATGCATAGACATACTGCTGATCTCTTTGAGAGCAGGTATACGCAGCCTTCCGTACTCCTGCATTTTAACCAAACTCTTTATAGTTCATGTCGTGTTTCACGGCTTCCTCATCTGATCTTTGCAACTTGGGTTTAATTGACTTTTGGAAGAAGTATGTGTAATCTGCTAACGACTGTGCTGTGTTTGTCAGGTGGCACTTCTGCGGTCTTAGATCAATGGATTTAAATCCCGTTTGTGTCTGTTTTTCAAAGCAAAAGCCTGGGTGATCATCTCAGGAGCTATTAAGATAAACTCATTACTTTTCTTTCTGCTTTGAAATCCTTCTAGAAGAAGTAGATGTAGGCATGCTGAGTGTTATTCTCTTAAGCTATATCCTTAGTTCCTAGATACGAAAACAGAGGGCATGGGGATATAACGTAGTGCCCCTAATTTACTACTGTAGCCTCACAGGCCAAGTGATTCCACCTGTTTCCCCAGTCTCCCCTCAGAGCTAGTCAAATATGTAGCTAGTATAATAAATGTTAATACACTTTGTTTCCTTCTCAGACTAAGAACTTGGACTTCCGCCGAAAGTGGGACAAAGATGAATATGAGAAACTTGCAGAGAAGCGGCTCACAGAAGAGAGAGAAAAGAAAGATGGTGCGTAGTGTACTGACTCCAGGCAAGCTTTGCTCATTTGGCAGTGAGTCACCCAAACCCTTTGAGTTTAAGAGGGAGAGAGCAGCTAGAAGTGAAATCCCGCAGGGAAATAGCAGCAATTCAAGGCTGGCTTGTTCCGATCCCTTTTCCTGTGCTTCCCACCGCATATATTTTTTTGACAAAAGTAATTACTGAGAACCTTTGCCTCTGCCTGCCTGTTCTTTGGGGAGGGATAGGAACAATCAGCCCTTGGACACAAGCAGATCTCAGAGTATGACCCAAGTCAGAGCTGGAGATACCTCACAGATCTACCTGGTTCTAATAGGAACTGCAAATAGTGAGGAGAAAATTATATCCTTTACTGATTTTTAAAAAAAAGGTGCAATTTCTGCATGAATCAGGTAGTTCCCAGGTTCCTGGCAGGCCCCTCTTCATCACGGGCAATGTGAAATCCAGCATGTTGAGCTTGAGCTTTTCTGATAAACACTTCGTTTTTTTGCTTATGTTCCAGGCAAACCAGCTCAGCCTGTCAAAAGGGAACTTCTGCGGCACCGAGACTACAAAGTGGACCTGGAATCAAAGCTGGGGAAAACCATTGTCATCACCAAAACTACCCCTCAGTCAGAGATGGGAGGGTAGGTCATGGTCTTTTTGTTTGGAGTCTCAGAGTTGTGCTGGTGAGACCAGGGGCTGTGATACGGCAGTGAGCCCTTACGGTGCACCAGGTGGTGATTTCCTCCTGTGTTTTGAGCCTGGTGCAGTGGTGCTGCACAGTATTGCACCAAAACTGGCTCTTCTGGGGTAACGCATGGAAGAGATGCAGCAGGCTGAGCCCTTCCGACACTGTTACTTGACATCAGTGTTGCTTTGCCCACCTGTAGAAACAACTGAGACAGATCTCTGCTGCCCACTTGGGTTTTGTTAGCCAGGAGGCCTGCTTGCAGTGAGACCCTATTTGCTGTTGATTTGAGTTTCTAATTTGGATATCTGCGCACTGGGAATGGGAGAAACATCCAAATACCTGTCCTTAGGAATGGTATTTGGCCACTGCTTGTGTGGATCATGTTTGGCCAAAGGCTGAAAGATCCTTAGCTCATCCTAAGCTCTCGAGAGATTGAAAAGAATACATTAAGTTTGTGCCATCGTAAGAGTAAGCCTGTTAATGTCTCACTATTGTAGCCTAACAGCCAGTAGTGCCAGTGAGATGCGCAGCCCTGAACAGCATCCAGGGATGGAAGTGCAGGGTCTGGCTGGGTTTTTGCAACAGCTCTTAAGATGGGCAGAAAGCACTGCTGTATAAAGCAGGGAGTTGCTGCTGTGAGGTGATGGGGATGGGAGGACTTACCTTGCAGCCAGGTCAGAGCCTTCAGCAGGCTGCAGTCCAGAAGCCTGAGCTGCGTGGCCAGTCCTGCCTTGGAGGAGGGCAGCCAAGTCCTGCGGTGTCACAGAGTCCATCCCACCCTGTTGTGGCTGGAAGGGGAATATGCTGTGGCTGACATATTACAGATCAGCTCATAATTTGGTTTCTGTCATCTGTCAGAGTGGCATCAGCATAAGGGTTGGTACCTCCAGTGTTAACTGGGGCAGCTCTGTCAGTCTGGGGTATGCCCTTGCACATTTCTTTTCACTAGGGCTCTCTGTAATGGAAGTAGCTTGCCTCTCACACTGGAGAAAGGACCCGTATCCCAAGTGACATGCAGATTTCACACTGTGGATTATCTCAAATAGTTGTTCTGTGAGATGAGGTTTGTCTCATGCTTTGTAGTTAATTTTTTCTCTCTCTCCTGCCAGATATTACTGTAACGTATGCGACTGCGTGGTGAAAGATTCTATTAACTTCTTGGATCACATCAATGGCAAAAAACGTAAGGATAACTTTTCTGCCTTGTTGGAGGGTTGGTTGAGTTGGAGGGCTGCTGCAAGGCTCTGGGCTGTTCCCTTCACGCATCCCTTCATGCCTGAGGGCTGAACACTTACATGTGGATCAAAGTGTGCTTTGGAGATCAGGATTGAGGCAAGTGTTTGCTCATGAGAGCTGTGGAGGTGCTGTCTTTATCTCCTGGCACCTTCCAGGCTGGTGGACCATTTTCGTGGAAAAAGCCCAGTAGAAATAGTGGTTGTTTTACTCAGGTTAGAGTATGTATTTTCTCCACTCACAGTGTTTGCACTGCGAGAAGCCTAGGCTCAGCAAATCCTGATGTCTGCTCTGAAAATCTGGAGAGAGGCTTTTTTACAGCACCAAAACTTTAAAGATATTCTTAGATAAGTAAAAGGTATGGGACTAGCCCATTTTTGGATCGGAAGCTTCTCTTTGTAGAAGTTGAGTATGAAGCTCAAAACTAGCTGGTCCCTGAGCTCCAGGGTATGGATCAGAGTTTAGAAGGGTGGCGGCTGTGGTTTGCTGAGGATGAGCAGAGGCAGGAGTGGGGCAGTTTGACCCCAGAGTTGGATCCAGCAGTGTGCTGGTGTTATTGTCCTGTACCTATCTCTAGTTCTTCTCTCCATTGCTGTAATGATGCAGTTAACTTAGGCCAAGATGAAGACAAGAGAAAAGAATTCCCAGTTTATCAGTCTGTTCCCTTACTGTGTTTAACTTGAAAAAGAGGACTGTACCCTCGTTGAACTGACTTTCATTTCATTACTGTGGGCATTGCTTGTCCTTAACATCTTCAGAGAGTGGGGAAAGTGGAGAAAGTAAAGGAGCAGCAGGACACACTGACACACTCTTGCCCTGTTGTTCTGCTCCTGAAGGTGATTTTGGCTCTTTGTGGAAGTCAACAAATGGCCCCTTTACAAAAAGGCAGTGGTGAATGCGATCCAGACCTCCACACTTGGCTGCTTGAACCTTTGAGAAATGGGGAGTTCAGAAGAGGACCTGAGGGCCAGTTTTCTGTAGCTAGGAGAAGAAAACCCAACGCATTAAAGCCCTGTGCTTTTATGTGAATGGGAGGAGGACACTGAAGTACCATGTTTGGCATGTTGGGAGATTACCAATAAGCCCATATAAGAGAATCTGGAATCAAAAATCCTGGCATGACTTTGTGCGTGGGCCTGAGATGAAGGGTTGAGCTGGGATTGGAAAGTGGCTGATGCATAGCTCTTTGCTACAATATGCTTTACAGAGTAAGTTTGGGAGCTTTCGATCTGGTCCATAAACCTGGCTGAAACCTGCTTGTTCTTGGCAGCCCTTTTGCTAGTTCCTGGTGTGTAGTTTGAGCTTCCAAGTGCTGCTTGCATCCCTGGGACAAACCTGTGCACAGCTGCTGGGGTCAACAGGCTGTTTGGATCCACCAGGCAATGCAGGTTGGAGGCATTGCCGGGGGCAGCCCCTTCAACCTAAGCTCACTCACGAGCAGAAACTTGGGAATCTGCTCTAAACAGCCACTGAAACAGAGGCCTGACTTAATATTTCTTGTTTCTGCTTTAGCTAGAAATGTCCTATGCAAGCATGAACTCTTACTGAGAGCCACTGATGTCTTGTTTAGCTTCTGCTGCAGCTGAGAGATGCCAGCTTGCCAGTTTTATTCTGGCCCCTTTTTCAACGCTCCAACCTTTTTTCCCCACTGGTCCAAGATTAAATTTCCTGAAGTTTCAGAACACCAAGGTGATGGGGAGCATCCTAACAGGGAACCTTAAAAGAATAGACTGCGTCCTCCTTCTTGTTACAAGTAATGTACGGATTGTTGTAGTCACTGGCTGGTTTATGTCATGGTGTCTCCCTAAAGCCCATCCCCTCTGACATAAGAAATCCCAGTCTTTTTAGGAATATGGGACCAGATGAGGACAGAAAGTGCGTTCCTCTCTGGGGGAGGAGGCACTGCTGTGTCACACTCCCCAAGCTGTTTCTGGGTTACCCAGCATGTCTGTGGTGAGACGTGGTGTGGAGAGGAGTGCCTGAAGGCTGGGCTGTGCCAGGCTCTGTCACTCGGGAACACGGGGGATAGCGCTGCTCCCTGTGCTTTGAGTGGCCTGTGAGTCAGGTTGGAGCACTGAGCCTTGAGGGCATATGGCCTTGTTGCATGAGTGTAGTCTGGCCCTGGAAGCTGCTTTGAGGGGATGGATGACAGGTAGGAAGAGGCTGCTGTGCTGAGATATGTAAATTGGGATTGGGGACGGGGACTATGTGCAGACTGTCAAAGGCTACGAGTGTTGCTGAACACGGCTGATTCCACTCCTGTTTTCTAGACCAGAGAAATCTGGGCATGTCCATGCGGGTGGAGCGCTCCACACTGGACCAGGTGAAGAAACGCTTTGAGGTGAACAAGAAGAAGATGGAGGAGAAGCAAAAGGACTATGACTTTGAGGAGAGGATGAAGGAACTCCGCGAGGAGGTGAGTCTGGGCAACGGCTGATGAAGCAAAGCCCCCCAGAAACATGTTTTTGTGAGGAAATCAACCCTGGTTCCTAATCTTGTTCCACAGAAGCCTTGTTCTTGGTAGCATGGGCTTCTTGTCTGCTGCTATGAGTGGGTTTTTTTCTTTGCTGTTTGCTTTTTAAGAAGTTTTCTGCTGCTGTCCCTTTTCCCCTCTTCCTGTGTGAGGATAACTTCTGATGCTTCAGGTTTCCATTGAGAGCAGCACAAGCCTGACAATGCACCCATTTTTTGTCTCCCAGGAGTTCTGTTTGAACTTGTGTGCTCTGATAAGCAGATCTGTGTCTTTGTCCCTTATCTTCCATGGTTCTCAGGATTGCTGGGATCCTTCTCCATGTGGCATAGTTGTTTCTGTGTGGCCTCCCTGAGTGTGGAAGGGCTTTGTGAGCAGTGTGCTGTGGTGTGAGATGTGTGTGGAGGCAGTGAAAGACAGCAGATTCCTCTCAAACCTGGGCTTAGGTGTCAGCTCCCTGACACCGAGATTGAGTTTATTTGAAAATCTGTCAAGGTTCTGACAGTCGAGGAGGTTCCATGGATGCTTCTCCTCCATCAGCAGTCACATAACAACCGAATGTTAGAAATTGCTGCCCATTTAAGTCTCCCTGCCCAAGTCCTGAGCTTTGCTTCACCATAGGGGCGCTCTGTTGGGGTGCACACAGAGCAGCCCTGTGCTCTGCTCTCGAGCAGACTTTGGTGCTGCTGAGCCTGATCTGTTTGGGGGAGGTAGGAGACAGGTGCCCCAGCAGTGCAGGGAGTGCTGTGGGTTGAAAAGCTACTGCCAGTCAATGTATGGCAACAAAGAAATCAGCAGCAACTTCTGGTGTAGCTTTCTCCAGGGCACAGCTGTCTTCAGTAGCTGCAGCACAGCGGACGGTGATGGGAATGGCAGGAGCAGTTGCTAAGTTGGGAGCCGAAGCCATGCTTCTATGTCACCCGGTACAAGCCTGGCACTGTTCCAGGGCTTGTGATCCTTGCAGAGCAAAACACTTTGATTAGAGCAGTGCAAACTCTTTGATGCCAAAACCCCCCAAAGCTGCTCAGAGCTTCAGCTTCTGTTCCAGTGAGCAGCTGTCACTCTGCCAGGCTGAAAGCCAACAGGCAGCAACATTTGGCATCACAGTCACGGGAACAGGGCATCGTACGAAGGAAAGGCCTCCTGCTTTAAAAACAGCTCCTTCTTGCCTCAGTCTTCTAGATGAAATTTCGATGTTTATTCAGAAGAGAGAGTATCAGAACAATTCTTTTTGGCTACATCTTGTGTGTGTGACTCTGCTCTTGAGGTGGTATGTGGGGTGGTCTGGAAACAGTAGGAAACTTCCTCCTGGGAGACTGCAGGCCAGGATTTCTGCCGGCTTTTTTATCTTCTCAGACGCAACTTGGGTGCTGTTGGTAGGACTTGGGTTAACTGTGCAGTGCTTGGTGTCTCAAAAGCTTACTCAGCTCAGGAGGTTCAAATTACTTTGCTCTTCTGTTCCTTGCTGCAGGAGGAGAAGGCCAAAGCCTACAAGAAGGAGAAGCAGAGAGAGAAGAAAAGGCGGGCAGAGGAAGATTTGACATTTGAAGAGGATGATGAAATGGCAGCTGTGATGGGTTTCTCTGGTTTCGGCTCAACCAAAAAGAATCACTGAGCAGCTCTGGACTCTCCTCTTTCTTGAAACAGATTGTTTTTACCCAGGGGACTCTGGATAACTCTTAAAAGACTTGATTGAGGACTTGTATGTAAATCTCCCAGTAGAAGTTGGCTGGAGGAGTCAAAAAGTGATTCCATGCTCTACCTGTGCTGCAGAACAAGCTCCGCCTGTCATTAGCTTCCCATCTCCTTCTGTGTCCTAGATCTGGCTGCTCATCACTGCTCTATGGCCTTGTGTGTGCAGGGAAGTGTTCTGCTGGATACGTTTTTGTGTCAATAAAGTGCAACAGTTCTGTACAGATGGCCTGGTTCAGGATTAATCTAGTTGTCAACCAGGCATCGTTGTTCTGGGCCCTAGTTGTTTTAATTGTCAACCGGGCTGTGTGTTTGAGACGCAGGGAGTGATTCAGTTTCTTTTTGGACCATGTAACTGAAGGAAATGTGCTGTGGCAAGCGGTATTGAGTGGTACAACCTGCATCTTTATGGCTTGTGCTGAGCAGAGCTCGTGGCTGCATGGAGTCTGGGTTGCCGACACTTTCCTGTGTATTTTATCTGCAAGGGATACTTCCCTGCTTTTCTTTGTGTTTCATCCCATAACTTTGGTATCTTTAAGGCAGGGGAGAAATTCCTCCCCACAACTGATCTGGGATAGAGCGAATGAAAGAAAGGTGTGTGCAATTTGCCAGAAATAAATGGATTGTTTTAATGGGTCCTTTGGTGGGAGTTTGATTCCTTCTTTGTTTCGAGAGCTTCTGCCTCCCACTGAGAAGAGCTGCTGATATCTCCCAAGCGGCGCAGAGCTGGTGGTGGCTTTCTGGGGACCTCAACAGAGGCCAAGGCAAGGCTTGTGCCCTCCTCTCTTGTGGCTCAGCTGCCCTATGCAGGCAATTGCCATCATTATTGGCTTTTTAAAGTAATTCTGGAGATGGGCGTAAGAACATGAGAGGGGAAAGGGAAAGGAAGGACAGGACCGGGGACCTGCATTTCCATCAGGCAATGCAAGAGCAGCCTGGGTCGCATTCCAGAATTTACCAGCCTTAGTATATTAAGGGCCATGTTTTTTCCTGTCTACTGGCTATCAGTGTCTTTTCACCTCTGCCCTCCCCTAAATCCACTTCATTTCTGCTTTTATTTACTTCAGTCAAACCTTGTGTGACTCATTTCCATCTACAGTTAGGATTTATATTTTGCGTGGCTGGGCTTTTGTAGCTCTGTCTCACTCTCCTCTCTCTTTTTATGTATATTGATGAAATCCTTGCTCTTGCCCTTCTCTGTACTTGTATGAAATTTCCAACCCGAGGAAGGCTGCAGTGTGTTTAGCCTGCTCTTTCTAATACGTCTAGAACAAATCCTGTAATGTTGTGCTGCTGTTTTAATTCCTTAATCTTAGACTGCTGACAGCTTCATTGCCTCAGGTCTTTCCGCTTCAATTCAGATTATAATCCCCGTTGAAGATGCTATTGAAATGATATATAGCCAGTCAGATACAACTGTCCTTGGAGGTTTGACCCTTTTAACTTGGCAATCCTTTGACTTCGGCAAACGCTCTCTGAGCACACAAGCTGGAAAGGCGACTTTCATTCCAGCCACGTACCTAGCGCTGTTCAGACTGCGGCACGTGGCTCCGGCCGAATGGGAGAGAGGAGATGCTTGTGCCTTTGTGCCCTCCGGGGTGTGAAAGGGACGCTGCCATGGTTTCATACACATTAAAAGTTTAGGACGTTTCAGAGAAGATTTAGCAGCAGCCATTTAATCCCAGCCACCAGCTCTGCAGACAACCAGACCCTCGCTGCATCCTGAATTTGGTTTGTGCTTCTGGGGTAGGGGCAGAGACTGTCCTGCACCCTCCCTCTTTCTCAGGTTGTGACCCTGGAGCCAGTGACCTTGGTTTCCCCACGGAGCATCCAGCCATTCTTGTCTACCCTGGTGCTCACAAGGGGCAAGGTGTGAAATGGGCAGCCCCTGAATAACCTTCCCAGGGAGGCTGCCGGGGTTGTGCAGCCTCCTGCCCCCGGGCTGGAGCCTGCCCAGGCCTGACCCAGCCTCTCCGAGCGCCCTGCCCTTCTCTGCCTGCTGCTTTCGGTCCGGGGAGGAAATCCCTCCGCGGCACAGCAGAGTGGCAGAGGGCTTTCATTAACGAGATTCCTCTTTGGTAAAAAGCCTGTCATACCCAGACTCCATCCCGAGGCCATCTGCATCCTCTGGGCTGAATCCCCAGCCCCAGCATCTCTGCGCTGCTGCTTCCGCCTGGTCCCAGCGCTGGGGCTGCTCTCGCCGGGGGAGCCCGGCTCTTTGTCTCAGCGGCTTGCTGGGAGCAGTGGTGTGTGCGGCAGCAGATACAAGCTCTTGCTGGATTCCCAGCAGCGGGAGCTGCCTCTAGCCAAGGATGAAAAGCTGGTTTCATGGGAGGAAATAATATTTAGAGAAGAGACAGATAACATTCCCTGCACCCGCTGCGTTAACCCTTTGCTTGCTGCCCACAACGCTGGAGCAGTGGTTCTCTGTGACTTCATTAGTGCTTGCCGTCTCCACGCTGAATTGTAAGGCTGCTGGTGCTGGATGTGCCTGTGTATGTCAGGGCTTGGGGTTTTAATTGGAGAGAGGGAGGCCCCAGCTGTGCAGCTCTCCTTCCTGCTTCCCCCCAGCAGCAAACAGGGCTGGGGTGCTCTGTGCCTGCTGATTCCCACTTTACTCTTGCCAAAAGGGGATGCAGCTCTTCCACGAGTTCAAACTGGTGGAGTAAGGAGGGGTGTTTCTCATGGTTCTTGCATCCAGGCTGGGGTATCCTGCCTGGTCTCACAGTGAAAGTGTTTTGAGGTGCCTGGAGCCAGCTTGGTGCTTGTTCTCAGTGCCTGGGCAGAGGATGCAAGGCTCTGCCCTGGCTACAGAGCAGTTCCTCGCAGCATGCAGCTCTGAGGACCTGGGGGAAGGATCTCCTGGTTCAGCAGACCTGCCTGCACCCCCTCTGTCCCAGCCATGCTGGGGACTGTGCTCAGCCTAAGCCAGACTGCTATGGCTCCATCCCATTAAATATTGATGGCAGTGTTTGGAGTAACACTCGGGCACCACAGAAGACCCTAAAGAAAACACAAATCGATCTTGCCCCCACCACTTCTCTCCCAGCCATCTTCTTCCCTGGCCTTATCTTGGGAAGGAGGACTGAGCCTCATGGAGGGGCTAAGCACCAACACCCAGCTGTTTTTCCCCTTTCCTTCCTTCAGAGGGATGTAGGAGACTGTTGGACCCCCCCTCAACCCTGCCCTCTCCTGCTGGCCCACCTTGCCCTCAGTCTCTTCAGGTCCTGCTTGGGACTAGAGCAGCAGCAGCTGGATCCAGCCCAGCATCCCCACTGTCCCGGTAAAATGACTGGGATCAGGGACCCGGAGTGATTCTGGAGAGGAAGAGGTCCCAGCCTGGCCCCATGTGTTACTCTGCCTGGGCCAGCTGAATCATTACCTGCTTCAGTGACTTTATTAGCAAAAAGACCCAGCTTTTTAGTGATTTACACCAGTTTTACATCCCACTATCCTGAAAGAGAGGTTTAAGAGCTTGGCAGGAGCTCCAGTTCTCTCACTGCTCAGGCCATGAGCTACTGCTGCCCCAGTTAGGCAGCCGTTCTTGCCACTTGCCATCATTAAGCTAAACAACATCCATAGGTGATATCCCTGGAAACCCCCCTCTCCTGCTTCGCTTTCACCTGGTATACAGCAGTGCCAGGAAGATGTTACCATCAAACCCCTGCTCTGCTGAGGACGGGCTGTGGGGCTCCTGGGTCTCCCACGCCCTGTCCAATGACCTTCTGCTGTGGTATCATCCCATGCAACCCTGGAGCCAGTTTTGCTCTGCCCTCCTCTGCCCCCCGGCTCTATGGACACCCTGTTTACTAAGTGCCACCTCGATGAGTCAATCCTTGGCCCAACCTGTAACCTGTCCTGCTTTCCTCACATGGGGGGACAAGGTCTCCCCAAGGAAGAGCCCAATCTGTGCAAGGGCAAAGGTCCAACCCCTGTCTGGAGGTGGTGTTTCTGCAGAAGGGAGCAGGAAGGGATGGGGTAGGAGAAGGTAGACTTGGGGGGGCTGTCCCTGGGCTGGGAGGTGTTTGCTTCCCATCTAGAGCTTGGATGGGAAACTTGGACACCCATTTTTTCTAAAAGGGCCAAGCAAGGAGTGGGGGACACCTACAGGAAAGTGCTGCTTGGTCTGGAGACCTCGGCAAGTTGGGCCACTCTCTACACAATATTCAGGGCTGAGCCAGGTCAGGCCACAGATGGGGCCAAGAGGGAACAGTGTTCTTGAATGCTCCAAACTGGGAGGAAGGAGACAGCCCCAGTGGCTCCCCCCATCCCTGTCAGATCTGCTGCCATAGTCAGGCTGGGCTGGAGGGTTGTTGGAAGGATGGATGGTTTCTGCTGGGCTCGGTGGTGGGGCTCCTGAGCGAGGGGGAGGTATTGCTTTGTCGCAAGCAAAGTAAAAAACCATCATCAGCCAGAGAACAAACAGCTCCAGGCTGGAGAAGGATCAGGGAGAGGGTGAGATGGGGAGGGTGATGGGGAGGAGCAGGGGGAGCACGGGGACAGGGCATCTGCAGGAGGTTTTTCGGGGACTTGTGATCTCAGAACAAATTCCTGCTGTTGGCTGTGCACCAGCGGCACCATTTCACCAACTCACACGTGGCTCCCCATCGCCAGCTTCGCCGTGCTGAGTGCCTGGGGGGGCCAGGGCCGCTCTGTGGAGGGCTGCAGGAATATGGTCCCTGCTCGAGAGCATGTGATCTGCCAGGCAGCCGGGGAGCCCCGGGGGCACTGCCATGCCTTTGTTCCTCCTTCTTTTTCTTTTCCACCTTCAGATTTTTTTTCCCCCTCTGCTTCCAGCCTGATGCGTATGCAGCACTCCCCCCCCCTCGCCTTTCCACCCACAGTTCCTGTCTTGATTTTCCTTCCCCTCTACAAATATGTGTTCCTTAGGCTCCTTATCCTCCCTGCCCAGCACCCCTCATCAGCATTGCCTCCCCAAACTTGTCAACTTGTCCTTTTTTTTCCTCCCTTGCCCCCTCTCCCTGTTTTCCCACAGGCCCTCCTTGTCCCTTCCCCTGCCCGCTCCTCTTCCTTCCCTCCAGCTGCTTGGGCTCCCGCTCGCTCAATCTCTGTCTCCCCTTCTCTGACAGTTTGGGGGAAATCTGTCTGTGTCAACACACAAATTCCATTATTTATTGGCTGAGCAGAGCGAGGTCCTACACTCGTCTGTAATTGTCTGTAGATCAAAGCGCCTGCTGATGGCAGCTTTGCCTTCTCGCAGCAGAACACCACCCCCAGCTTCACGCTCCCCATCCTCCCGGGGGAGTCGGGTGCGTGCGTGTTGACACCCTCGATGACTGATCTCCCAGACAGAGAGGAAAGAAGTAGGGCTGGTGGGGGAGAAAAGGGAGACCTGGAGGATCTGCAAAGCTCCCGGGAGCAGATGGGGATGTTGGTGGGTGTCTCAGGGGCCACACAGTCCCCGGCAGGGGCTAGGGGAGGGTGGGAAGGTATAGGTGGTCCCTATCCTGGGAACGGGGACAGAGAAATGAAGTGAAAGTGGGGACAGGGAAGCAAGATCCACATATCTGTCCAGGACTGGAAGAACTGGAATTTCTTCTCCAGAGATGCATCCCCAGAGATCAAGGATGGCTCCATAGAAGCAGATAGCTAAAAACCAGAAATGGGGACAAAGGAGGATGTGCCTTTTTCTACCTTTCCCTTCTGAAACCACCAATCTAGCCCAGAGATCTGGGACTTCAAAGTAAAATGCCAGCACCCATTTGTTCTTTGGGCATTGATGCAAGGGTATGCCCAGGGGAGAGGACAACAAAACATCCACCCCAACTCCGACCCCTTGGTGTCCTCATTGGGGTCCCAACTCCAACATTTCCAGCTGCTATTTAGCATGCTAGGGGAGGGGAGGAGAGGAGGGGAGAGGAGAGGAGAGGAGAGGAGAGGAGAGGAGAGGAGAGGAGAGGAGAGGAGAGGAGAGGAGAGGAGAGGAGAGGAGAGGAGAGGAGATACTCCCTTGTGTCTACAGGACCTTCTTCTCATAGGAAAGAGCAGTTCAGATTTCTTGTAGCATCACCCAGATGGAGCGGAGAGCTGCAGTCGTTTCTCTGCTGGAGGAGGTGAAGTCAATTGGAACCCCTCTTCCCAGGGCCAGTCTTCCCATTTCATCAAGATACACTGGGGAACTTGGGCTTGATGAACCCACACCTTCTGTTCCACATGGATTTGCAGACACCAAGAGACATAGACACCATCAACAGTTCTGACAGCTTGATCCCTTCTCACTGTCCAATGCGTGAAGCTGCTTGGCTCAAGCCATGGGTCTGGATGCCTTTAACTGTCCTGCTGCACCCAGCTTTTCCTCCTTGTGACACCTCCCTGGCCCTACCATCAGACCTCTTCCGACTTCTTTTTTGCACAGAGTTCAAGCAGTTTCACTTACACTTCTCCCTGTAAGGTATTTTTCCAAGCCTTAAATCAGTTTTTTAGTCTTTTTTCAAAACTTCAGGCTCAGGCACTCCGCACAGTATTCCAAGATTAGTCACACTGGTGCCTGATAGAGGAGAAATGTTATCTTCTCTGTCCCAAAGCCTCTGCTCTTCCCCCATGCAAGCATCACACTATTGCCCACTCTTACTTGCCTGCTTACTGACCCCCCATTCCTTCTCAGTCCTTCCCAGAGGAGAGGAGACATTCCCACAGGACATTTTAGGGGAGACCCTCTAAGAGGATGCCCAGGGCAGTACAAGTCCCAGCCCTCAGGATAATGGGGACACAGCCCTTCTTCTGCTTTGCGTCCAAGATTCTTACTTCAAGAGGAACAAAACACCAGCCATGAAAGCAGGTCCCTTTGTGGGCTTGGGTTTGCAAGAAAATCCCCCCCCCCGAAGCAGGAGTAGAGGCGTTGGCTTCCTGAGCTGCTGGTGAAGTCTGTGTCCTACAGGGAGCCAGAACTGGCTCACCCAGAAGCTGAGTGGGACTGGCCCCCCATGTCCTGAAAATGCTCAAAAGTAGATGACAACTACAGAGGGTCTGCTTGGAGCCGAGGCCATGTTTTGGCCTCCATCTATCACAGGCAGAGGGGCTGGGGGATTTGTTCCTATGTGTTGCTGGCCAAGAGAATCCAATGTACTCTACCAGTAGTGGCCCTTGAGTTGGTCACCTCGGCTACATCTTGTCACCTAGAAACCACATGGAACATCAGGAAAACTTTACGGACACACCCTGGCTCCAAACCTGCCCGGTGCGAAAGGTCTACCTGCACTGCTGCCAGGGAATATGAGGGTGCTGAGCAACTCAAGCACCTTGCAGGACAGAGCCCATGGACTAGGACTTCCAGTGGGAATGGAGCCCCAGAATCCTTCATTGTTCCATACCGCACATCTGGTCTGTGAAAAGAAATGGCTCCTTGACAAACACAGGACCTGTGCTTTCTTGAAACCAAGGCCCTCTGGACAGCGGTCTCCCTCACCTTGGTGACCACTTCACCTCTGCTCAGTGTGGGTTGCTACAGATGGGGGCTTTCCAAATCACACAGTAGTTTTGATCAGTCAGGAGCTCTGGAGGTCCCTGGTGCATCCATGCTCAGAGCAGGGCCAGTAGATCAGGTCACTCAGGAGGATCTCCAAGGATGGCAATTCCTGCCACAGTCTGGTCTTTGTGCCAGTGTTTTACCACCCTCAGAGTGAAGATTTTTTTCTTTAACATCTAATAAGAATTTCCCTCTTCTAGCTTGTGCTCATACCTTCTTATCCTGTCCCTGTGCGCCTCTGAAAGGAGATTGGGCATGTTTCATGTTTTGCATCCCAGCACCCAAGGTCAGGCAGAGTGCCTCACCAGCCCTGATAAACACACCAAGACAGCCACCATCCTCTTCAGGGCACTGTTTTTTCCTCTGGGGAAGGCAGGGAGCCAAAGCTTCGGAGGGGAAGGAGCACTGATCAGGGCATCCTGCTGCACAGAGCTTTGTGGCTTCAAAGACTGAGCCCCCAGCACCTGACCCCGCACAAGCAACCCAGGACTGACTTACCAGCCGCGGGGCCAGGGCTGCTCTCATCTTCAGCCAGGAGACCCCCCCCCTCCCACTGTGGTTGTCCTCTTGGGCACTGCAAACTATAAGTGCTCTCGCTTTGAGCAAGAAGGGAGCAGCGAATCCACATGCACGGCTGGGCAGACGGGCGCCTTGGGGACCTGGGGGAAGGGATGTGCGGTCTGGCAGGGACAGCATTTCTGGCAGACCCTTATGCTGCCCTAGAATGCAGCAGGCAGGAAAACAGAGTGATGGTGGTGGCTGGGCAAGGTTTGGTGCCTGCAGGCAGCTGGGTGACGGTCCCCCAACCCTTTGCTCTTGGCATGGCTTTTCCAAGGCAGCTCAGCCTGCGGCATCTCCCACTACATCCCATCCTGATCTCTCTGGCTGGCCTTGCCAAGGCACATCAGTACTGACCTGCAGCAACCGGCCACCAACCCGCCTGTGCCAAGACATCTCAGAGAGATCCCCCCATTTCTTCTAGCTTCCAGCATCTTCCAAAAACAAGCTTCTAGCTGCGTCCTGATTCCTTACCCCAAGAGAACAGGGTTGGCAGCTGAACACTCCCCTGCATCACAAGAGGGGACTTAAAATCTACAGGACGTGAAGTGGGGTGTTAGCTGGGGTGCTGGACTGTCCCCATGCCATCTCCCCCATCCTGCTGTTCAGCCTCCTCTGCTGTGCCCCCCCAAACAAGGCTCTTTTTTGGATTCCCCAACCCTCTGCAGCACCCCCAGCCTGTGCTGTTTCCTTCAGGAAAGGGATCCTCGGAACAAGCCTGTGCCCCCTCTGAAGCCCCCCACTTTTGACCTTGGTCCCCTGGAATCGTGGGGGCTGCGGGGGGGGGGGGGGGGGGCAGGAAGGGACCGCAAGGGTTGGGGAGGTGAGGAAAAGAAACAGAATGAGACTATTCCGTGACCTCCCTTAGGGGAGGGAAGCAAGGGGGTGGTGGATGGACAGATCCCCCCCAAGGAAACGAGGATGGAGAGCTGCGGGGCGGGGGAGGCATTGCCAAGCTGAGCCGAAAAAGGGCAGGCAGGACCGGGCAGGGGGCCGGGGGGGCACGGATCCTGCCGGGAACGGGTTGCACTTTTGGGAGGAGGGGGAATGGATATTTTAATCTGAATCAAACAAAAGGGCGAGAGCCGCTCCGAGGATTTCCCGGAACGCACTTGGTCGGAGACGGGGAAGGTCTGGAGGGAGGGAAACGAGACCCCCGAAAATCTCTGTGTCCAGTGTGTCGTCCCCCCCATCCCCCTCTGGCCTGAGCCGCCCTTGGGGGGGGCCCGGAGCAGCCCTACCCCAACCATCCCACCTCCGGGGTCCCAGCCCCGGGCAGGGCTGGGCGGTGATACAGGGCGGGGAGGGGGGGGAAGGATCGGGGATTGCGGGGAGGGACAGGGGGTTGTGGGGTGAGAAAAGAAACAGATCGGGGCGGGGGGTGACAGCGACGACGCCAGGGATGGCCCTGGCGTGGGAGATGGTGCGGGGGCCGGGCCGGTCGTGATCGGCGCTTCCGATGCAGCCTGCGCTTCGCTTACCGGCTGCCGTCCCGATTCCACCCGTGAGCGGCCCGAGCCCACGCGTGACCCAGCCGCTTCCCTCCTTCCACCTGCTCCCCGCCCCGGCCTCCACCCAACCCCTGCCCGCCCCTCTCCCCAACCGGCGGCCCCACGAGCGCGGCACGTCCCGCGTGGGTCGCGCTGCCCTCCCAGGGACCAAATCCCCTTTCCCCAGACCGACAAACCCCTCCAGCCCCTCCGCCTCCTGCTTCCTCCGGTCTCCCGGCCGCCTCTGGATCCTGCATCCCACGCGTGTCCCCGTGGGGAGCGGGGGGGGGGGGAGGGCGGTTGGGGCCGGCGGTTCCCTTCCCACCGGGGACCGGGAGGCAGAGACAAAGGCGGTGAGATATCACCGCACGGCTAAAGCCGCTCCGAGCCCCGCCGAGCCCTTAACTAGATCGTTAGGGGATTATCCGCACCCTAAGTAGCCGCGGGGCGGGGGGGGGGGGGGCGGCCGCCCCGTCCCGTTACCGAGCGCCCCCGGGGACGGCGCCGGTGGGAGGTGACGGGCGGAGCTGCCCGGGCGCGGCGGCGGCTGGAGCCCGGTCTGCGGGGAGAACGGATCGGCCAGCGGAGGGACCGTGATCGGTACCGGGGAGGGGAGCGGGGGGAGGGAGCGGGGGGGGTCGCAGGGGGCTCCGTCTGTCGCCCTCCGGGGACCGGTGGGGGACCCGAGGCTCGGTCCGCGCCCGCCTCCCCCTCGCCTTCTGCGGGGGGCGGAAAGTTTGTGCCCGCGGGGGGGGGGGAGCAGCCGCCAGGGTGGGGGCGTAGGGGTGGGGGGACCGGTCCTGGGGTGTCCGGCGGGATCGTGCCCCGAGAGCCCGAGGGGGCTGATGCTGGCGTGCCCGGCGGGGGACCGGGATTAGGGGCGCGGGGCTGTGGGCAGGCGGGGTGTCGGGGGTGGGAGCAGGCGAGGAAGGAGCGGGGGGTGGGGGCTCTCTCTGTGCCTCCGCACGGATGGGCTCAGCATTATCCAGGGCTATAATCCCCCCTGCTCCGGTAATTAAAAACTCCGCATTACAAGGAAAACGGTGTGCAGGGAAATGTAATCAAGTCTGGAGGGGCTTAACCATCTGGTAAAGGTTAGGACCGGCACGGCGGGGGACGCGGCCGGGGGATTTGGCAGCCGCCGCGATCCGGGCTCCTCTTAATCTACCGCGGGGACGAACGCAGCATCTGCGGGGTAATACCGGTGCCCCGGGCAGCGATCGGTCTCGCTGGAGCTCCCACCGCCGTTAACGGGACCTCCCCGGGGCTAGCCACCTTCCCAGGTGCGCCCGGCTCCAGTAGACCGATTCTGGTGTGGCACCGGGGCCCGGACTGCGTCCTCTCCCCGGGGCCAGCAGGGAAAGGGTTAAGCGGCCGCCGGTGGCTGCGGCTCGGCCCCCCCAGCTCCGGGCAGGGCCCTCCCCCGCCGCCCCCGGGAGCCCGAAACTCTTTGGAAGTGCAAGGGATGAGCAAAGGTGAGGGGGGACCCGGCGGCGCGGGTGGGACCCCGCGTCCCCGGGAGGGCTGCGGGTACATGGGGACCGGGCCAGGCTCCGGGCCGTGGGGGCAGCTCTTCCTCCGCTCCCTCCTCTTCCTCCTGCTGGCCGGGGCCCCGGCACTGCGCCCGGCGAGTGGGCAGCTGCGCTACGCCGTGCCGGAGGAGCTGGAGCATGGAGCCTTCGTGGCCAATCTGGGCGAGGACCTGGGGCTGGACGTGTCCACCCTGTCAGCACGGCGGTTCCGCATCGTGTCGCGGGCCGGGGCCAGGCAGCACCTGGAGGTGAACCTGGAGAACGGGATCCTCTTCGTGAACGAGCGGATTGACCGGGAGGAGGTGTGTGAAGCCAGGGGAACCTGCCTGCTCCACCTGCAGCTCCTCGTCGAGAGCCCGCTGGAGCTCTACCGGGTTGAGGTGGAGGTACTGGACATCAATGACCATGCGCCCACCTTCCCCTGGCAAGAGTATGTGCTGGAGGTGGCTGAGTCCGCCGTGCTCGGTGCCCGCTTCCCACTGGAGAGCGCCCAGGATCCTGACGTGGGTACCAACTCAGTGCACACCTACCGGCTCAGCCCCAACGGTTTCTTTTCGCTCGAGGTGCAGACGCGCAGTGACACCAGCAAGTTTGCAGAGCTGGTGCTGGAGCGTGCCCTTGACCGCGAGCAGCAACGTGTGCACCGAGTGCTGCTCACCGCTCTTGACGGTGGTGTCCCTGAGCGCTCAGGCACAGCTCACATCCTCGTCACTGTGCTGGATGCAAATGACAACGTGCCTGCCTTTGACCAGCCCTCGTACGGAGTGAGCCTTCCTGAGGATGCCCCTGCTGGCACCCTGGTCATCCAGCTCAATGCCACTGACCTGGATGAGGGCCCCAACGGGGAGATTGAGTACTCCTTCAGTGGGCATGCACCACTGCATGTCCGGGAGCTCTTCCACATAGAGCCCCGGAGTGGGCAGGTGCTGCTGAAGGGCTCCCTGGACTATGAGCGGGCAAGCCTCCACGAGCTCTATGTGCAAGCCAAGGACCGTGGACCCTCGGCTGTGGCAGTGCACTGCCGGGTGCTCGTGCACCTCCTCGATGTGAATGACAACGCGCCAGAGGTGACCCTCACCTCTGTGTCTACGCCTGTGCTGGAGGATGCCCCACCAGGCACCGTCATCGCTGTCATCAGTGTTCTGGACAGGGACTCTGGGGACAATGGGCGTGTGAGCTGCGAGGTTGGCCCCGATGTACCCTTCGAGCTCCGCTCCTCCTTCCGCAACTACTACACGCTGGTCACCACGCAAGCGCTGGACCGGGAGGTTGTGCCTGAGTACAACGTAAGCATCACAGCACGGGACATGGGCTCCCCCGCCCTGCTGACCCGCAGCACCCTCACTGTCCTGGTGTCCGATGTGAACGACAATGCCCCACACTTCCTCCAGCCCTCCTACAGCGTCTACGTGATGGAGAACAATGCGCCAGGTGCCTCCATCTGCTCCGTCAGTGCATTGGACCCTGACTGCCAACAAAACGCCTACCTGTCCTACTCCATTGCTGATGGGCACATCCATGGCATGCCTGTGGGCACCTATGTGTCTATCAACTCGGACAGTGGGCACATGTATGCCCTGCGCTCCCTCGATTATGAGCAAATCCGCAGCTTCCAGATCGAGGTACAAGCACAGGACGCGGGTTTCCCACCACTCAGCGCCAACGTCACTGTCCACATCTTTGTGCTGGACCAGAATGACAATGCTCCAGTCATCGTTTCCCCCATGCCCCGCAACGGCTCCATGGCCACCGAGCTGGTGCCGCGATCAGCCAGGCCTGGCTACCTCGTGGGCACAGTGTCAGCAGTGGATGCGGATGCAGGGCTGAACTCCCGTCTCTCCTACCAGCTCCTCCAGGCCACTGACTTCACCCTCTTCAGTGTGGCACCAGACACAGGCGAACTGCGCACCCTCCGCTCCTTTCTGGAGCAGGATGCAACCCAGCAGCGGCTGGTGGTGCAAGTGCGGGACGGTGGGCAGCCAGCCCTCTCTGCCACCGTGTCTCTCCTCCTTTCAGTGGTGGAGACCATGCCTCAGACTCTCTCTGACTTCAGTGAGTTCAGCCTCCCCCCAGAGGCCTCCTCATCCTCCCCACTCACCCTCTACCTCCTTGTTTCCCTGGGCTCCATCTCCTTCACCTTCCTCCTTGCCATCCTCATCCTCACAGCCATTCGGTGCCACAGAGAGCAGCGCTCCTGCCAGGGTGACGGCTGCTCACCACCCTGCTGCCACTGCTGCCCCGGGTCCAGACCCTCCTCTGATGGCCTGAAGACATCCAACCTGATGGTGCAGCCCCCCGCAGGGACCACAGCTGCCACCTGCCTCGATGTACCCGGGGGCGGCCCCCCAGGCTACTGCTACAAGGTCTGCCTTGGTCCTGAGTCTGCCCAGAGTGACTTCATGTTCCTCAAACCCTGCAGCCCCCCCAGGAATAATGAGAAGGATCCCGGGAAGCTGTCCCGGCCGGGACAGCATCTCCAGGTCTCCAAGCAGGTAACACTGTGCCCGGTAGTGCTTACCGTCGCTCCACGGGTCCCCCCTGCCCCCTCCCTCAGCCTCTGCTGTGAGAGAAACCAGGCACGGCTTTTCCCAGAGAATAACGGGTGCCTTTGATCAGTGCAGGAATTAGGAGCCATCAGGCAGCGGGAAACTCTCCACTGATCTAATTACCGGGGGAGTGTCAGGCTCAGCTGAGGCAGAGGAAATCCCTTCCTGCCACCTTTTTGCACCCATTAAAGGGGGTGCTCCGGTGGCCCAGAGGGGTGGGATGGTGGGGGTGGCATCTCCTTCATGTGGGTGAACAATTCACACTGGGACAGCCTGAGCATCGCTGCGGCTCTGCTTTCCCTGTGCTGGCGGGGTCCGCAGTGTCCTGCTGCTGCACCTGGGGCTGGTCCCAGCCCTGCCAGCATTGCTCATGCCCCCAGTTCTGGCACCCAGGCCTGGCTGCTGTGCCACACTGGGCTGCACCGTAGGGGAGGGAGCAGGGTATTTGGGGTGGGATTTTGATGTCAATATTTGTTAGGTATTGAAATAAGGAACGTCTAATTTTCCCAATGAAAGACTCTTTCTGAAACACGATTACAAGGATGGAGAGTGATGAGGCGTCTAATCCACTTACATTTGACTTCTTTTAATAAAACAGCCTTTCCAAGGAAAGTCCAAGACTCGCTGCCAAGAGGCTCTCCCTGCATATGTCCTTGCACCACTGGACTCACTTCTCTAATACGTTAATGGGATTTTCCCCTAGTTGTTTGCAACTCCCCTGCAACATTGAGTATGCAGCCAACTTCTGCACCTCTCACCCTCTGGTGTCTGAGACCTGGGCTAAGTTACCATCGCACTGGCAAAAAAGGCTTTTTAAAATTAACAGAAATAGGAAAAGCTCCTCTTTCTCCCCAGAAGGACAGACTTTGACAATTAAACTCTCAGAGACAGAAAGCAAGCCCCAGACAACTCTGATGTCTCAGGAAGGTAGGGAAGGTCCAGAAGGGAATGGGCTGGTTCAACTGCCTCAGTTTCCCTAAAATGGGAATGTGCTGCTTGCTTCTCCGCAAGGAAGGAGATGGAGTCCTGCATCCCTGGCTACTGAAGCCTGGTGCTGGCAGGGCTGGGCTGATTAACAGAGGGTCCCAGGGCTGATTAACAGAGGGTCCCAATAACCAGCCTTGCCTTTCCCTGTGTTTTCCAGATCAAGCAGCCCAACACAGACTGGGTGCCTCCAAGCACGCAACGACCTGCCCTGAAGAGGTACTAAATCTGGCACTGTGGGAACAGAAGGAGCGGGTGGAAGGGGGATGTGGGGACGGGGAGGTTATCTCCAACGCAGCTTTGAATCGATCTCTTCTCTTTAGCTCCCAGAGCCTGGAGGATGTGGGGGAAATGCGCAGGGCCCTCCAGAAGGAGCATGAGAGGCTGTGCACACTGGTGACCCCTGTCTCTGGTTAGTATTGGGTTGCTGGGCTGGGAAGACCAGACCCTCTTGTTGCTTGGTGGAGGTGCAGTGGGGGGGGGGACACATCCCTGTTCCTAGCAGTGGCAGAGTTTTTGGCATGGAAGGGGCATCCAGGCTCCAGAAGGAAGGTTGGTGACACATGGCCACGGGCTTCCACCCTGGGACATGGATGTCACTGTTCCACTGAACTATGGATATGACCTCCCCTGAGCCAGTCTCACACTTATCTTTCCTCCAGAGTTTCAGAAGGCTTCAGCAGGCACCAACAGCATCTGGACACCACAGTACAGCCCCTTGTACCCAGGCCACATCCCAGCCCTAGATTATCAGCACAATGTCTACATCCCCGGCACCCCCACTCTGCTTTCCAGCAAAGATGGGCCCCTCTTCCTGGGCCGGGAGAACAAGAACAGCTTCTCCACCTTTGGCAAGAGGAAGAAGATGACAACTTACTGTGACATGCATGACAGTGTGGTTATCAACAATGACCTGAAATAGTGACCAGTGCTGGGCCTGGATGGCTCTGCCCAAGGCCCTGGGAATCACTTGCATTATTTCAGCTGCTAGGTCCACCAGCAGCACACAGCTTGCTGTATGGATCACTCAACTTTGCGGGGCTGCTGGGGTAGTGGCTCACCAGAGTGTGGGGAAAGGATTTAAGGAGCAAGAGACTGAAAAGTGATAGGGATGGGCAGGGGAAGGGGGGAGGGGGCATTTCTCCCATCTTATCCTGCAGAGCTGTGTTGGCAGCAGGTGCTCTTGGGGGTCCATATGACCAGATTTAAGCAAATCTGCCTTGAGTTTACCCATTCCCATGTCCCCTTAGGGACCATCCATCTCTGTAAACATTGTCACTTCTTTGTCTTGTCTGGCTGTGTGAATGTACTGAGCTGCATGCCTGTATTTCTGTCCCAGTAGGCATGGAAAATGTATGCAGACCAAGTCTGGTTCAGTCAAACCTGACCCTGCATACTGGGGCAGTGACCATTGCTCTGCCCTTGAGATCCAGTGGGTTGTGTTGCATGTCTAGGGCAGCTGGTGGTGTCTGTCTTCTCCGGGAAGTGAGTGCAAAACCCAGCCATTATGGGTGCTTCCCTTCAAACCCTGACCCAACACTTGCAGGGTTGGAGACCCGAAGTCCGGGAGACAGCCTGGGTCCAGGACACAGCCGGTCTTTGCTTTGGGAGCAGCATGGGCTGGAGCACATACAGATGGGCTGGAAGAGCTGTTAGCTTAAGCAGCTGAGGGATGCACAAGGTGAGGCCCTTCTGGCTAACTATGTAGCCCAAGGCAACATCATCTGAATGAAAGACAGTTTCCAGCCATTGGAGGGGCCCCAACACAGGTGACAGTCCTTTTCCCTCCTCCCCCTGCCCTCACACGGATTCTCTGTTTTCCCCAAGTCCTGAATGCCTAGGGGAACCCCTGCACTGGGGGCCCCACCTGCATAGGACAGACATCTCCCACTGTGCCCTGCTTCTCTTTGAGGACTTTTAGCTGGCTCTCAGGAGCCCTCAAGGGCAGGACTTCAGCCTTGGAACAGTCTCTTCCCTGCCCTGCTCACCCTACACCTGTCCACCCAGTCTGTCTGCCACCATTGCCAATCACTTCTGTCACGGGACAGTTCATTTCCAATCCATCTGTGCAGAACATGACAGCTCTTTCTAAAGCAAGTTTGTTTCACAATGTCTGATTTGTACCAATAAATTGTATTTTAATAGCTCACTCTGGCTCCTGGCTGTCCCTGAGCTGCACATGACAGCAGGAATTGCTGCTCAGCTCTTGGAGCAGAGCTCTACAACTCCAGGAGACACACGTGTCCCTCTGGCCTCCTTAGTTGCTGGAGCAGCCCAGGAGAGCTCATTTTATTCACTTCACCTGCATGCTGGGGGCTCAAGGTCCCCTTCCATCCTTCCCTGGACTCAGGAGCACTTTGGGGTCATGGCCAGGAGGAGCCGTGTGCTGGAGATGTAACACAGATCCTTGCTCCATGCTCCAGCTTGGGGAGAGACTCTGCAGGGATTTGCACCAAGGCATGGACATAAAGGGCTTTGAACTGCTGGGGAGAGGGGCTGGATCTGGCAGTAATGGCTTATTGTTGTTATCGTGCATTGCTTTCTATGGTTCATTTAAGCTTTCCCCTGGATGCTCGCCACCCACCAGCTTGCCTTGGGAGACGCAGAGATAACCTGGATGTGTGCCAGGTGTAGGGACCAACTGCCTGGGAATAGGCAAGCCTGTATCTGCTGGTGGGATGACTCTTGACTTGATGTGGGAAGCAGTTCGCTTCTGGATGAAGTCCTGAGATGGCCATGACATGGCTGTCCTTCTCTTACTCCCCCACTTGCTCAGCGACTGGCTTGGAGAGGCTGCAATGTGGCTTTTGGGATTAACTCAAGAAAGTCCTTGTCTACAAGTGGGTAACATGCTCTTTAGTGGAAGCGGGGGGGGGGGCAGGGAACACTCAAAGGGACCCCATGGGAGTCAGGGACCCAGGAGGACAGCGCTTTGGACATGAAAGGGACCTCGCTGCTTCTGGTGACTTCAGTCCCTGCTCACATCTGCCTGACTGTGAATAGATGAAATATTCCCTGTCCCAATCAGATGGTAGGATGGAGGATTTTATGCTACTGAATGCATTCTTCAATGGTCTCTACAGAGCATTAAGGTTAAAAAAAGAATTCCAAACAGCCACTGCCTGAGACCTCTGTACAGCATTAGCTTGTTTCACTGCTTCAAAAGAACAAAAGAATTATGTAAAGTGATACAATAAATTTAATAACAGCCTCAAGAAGTAAAAAAAGCATCAAATCACCTGACTCCCTGTGGGGCAGCAAGCATCTCCCTTTCCCGGATTAGCTCTTGCAACATGTTCCCTGCCATTTTCAGGTGGTGTTGGCCAGGCATTAGGAGAGGACTGCAGCCCAAGTTCAGCAGAGGCGCTCAGCTACATCCCCTCTGCAGCAGGGCCAAGCCATTTGCTGTGTTTTAGCTCACGCAGCAAAAGGACTCAGTGCATGTGCTTCATGGTATCCAGAATCTACAGGAACGCATGGAGCTGGCGCTTTGTATCAGATTCCCAGGTGTGGCTTCCCAAAGGGAAATTGATCTCAAAATTGATCCACCAAACCATAGGCATTTGAAAGTGACACTTTGTATCCCTGTCTTTGGAATTTCGTGGGGGTGAGCAATCAAGTGGCCAGCTTTTGCCGTGTCCCCGCAGTGCGTCACTCTGCAGTGTATTTTCTTGGCATTTTTTAACCCCTACTACTAAGGCTCAACTGACGCCCAGTAAATTGCCTCCCTTTCCTCTCCACTACTCCTGGCTGTCCTCAGCCCAGGAGATGAGACAGATACACACACACGTCTGCGCCTCTTGCTGATCCCCAGGTTTGCATGTTCGGGTCAGGCCTCTTCCAAAAGGGATTTGAGGGTCAACGCAGTGCCCAGCCCTGGCCCCAACACCCCACATTCCCTGAGGATCTCATTTTGATTAGTTGAAGGAAACCCCGCACTGACAAGAGCTCAGTTTCAATCTTTCTTCTCGATCAACATAGTGAGAAAAAGGACAATAAAAAGCGACTTGCTTTAGGGGAGAGAGCACTTGCTTAAACCTAATTCAACAACACTACTATCCCTTCTTCAAAGGGCATGCCTGGTCAGAATCGTCCATCTAATAGATGAGATCTCCTTTGAAGATCTCCCGCAGGGACAGGGTGTCATTAAAAATGCAAGGTCTTTGCCCTACAACCAGTTATTTTTACAACTCTTCCTGTGCTTACACTCCTGCACAGTTCATGAGCATTAGCTGGTTTCTGTAGTCTGGTAATGCACTGGGCATGAGAGCTGCTTTGGAGACATACTCAACAGAACGCTCTCTATATGCTCCTCTCATACATTCCAGCTCTCTCAGAGATCCAGAGGCAAATCTGGCTTTCAGGGACCTGCCAGCCAGCTTGAGATTTACTTCTACAACAACAAGAAAGCTGCCATGTGGTGCAGTTGGCTGCAAAATGCTGCAGGCCATGCTAGACAGGCACATAGCACTGCTGGGCACCAGCACAAGTCGGGGGGGGTTTGTGTGCTCTTGCTATTGCTGACTAGACTCTTTGGATGGAAACATTACTTACATCTCTGTAATGACTTGAAAGTGTATACCAGAGAGACAAAATGAATCCAAAGGTAGAAAGAAAAGAGGCCAGAGTGAAGGACCTAGAGGGGCTGGTGCTCAGCTCTACTCCAGTCCGCCATGCATGGAGTCAAGTAGCAGCCAATGAAGCCCACAGGAAACCTTAGCGGGGATGCAGCACTCTGCATGCGGTCAGGTTAGGCTGGGTAGAGCCATGAATACAGGTGGTGTCAGCTCCCCAGAGGGGTCAGTATCAGCAGGACAGAGCTAAAATCCATGGGGACCAGTGGGAGTCTGCGTATTGTCCTTGCAGGGTTCTGGATCCAGCCGAAAGTCTGTGGCACTCAGTGGTTAATTAACAGTGAAGTCTGTGGCACTTGGTGGTTAATTACAGTCTCCGAAGATGCTAGGGCTTTGTTTTCCTGTGCTCTCTTCTCACTTGAAGATGATGCTGGAACAAAAGCACCTTAATTTAGCCAAGACTGGGTCAAGGTCCATGCTGATTTCTTTTCAAATTGCCTCAGTGTCTTAAATATGTCCCTAGACTCACCCTACAGAGCAGCCTGCTGTTCTTGGCTGGATCCCCTCCTCCTGCTTCCTTCCCGATCTCAACAGGTGTTCTGTAGAAATAAATATCCTTTAGCTTTTGTCATAATAATTTAGCCTCTGCCACACTGAAAAATGGTCTGCATGATTGTCACATGCTCATTTTCTCTGTTCCTTTGCACCTTTTCTTTTTTTTACTGCTCTGAAAACATTAGTTGCCAAGCCCTCCACAGAGATCAGAGGAAGAAACACGCCTGGGCTAAGTGAAGCTTTTGCCTCCCCAGTTTGCCTATAATGTGTTTTCAGTCTAAGTGGTGGAAATGTCACTGACTCTGTTTGTAGCATTCACTCAAGTGGAATTAATGCTTCTTGTTAGTGATAATATGACTTAATCAGCTTAATTATTGTAAGACATAAGTAGACACCTTTGTGTATTGAATAACTTATGACATACTGGACAAAAAAAGCATGAGTGAAGGCTTTGAAAATAAATTAAATATGACCTCTAGTGCAGCCTGCACTTTGACTAATGATTCATCTCCCATGAAATTCAATGATTTACAAATCTTACATTTGAATAAATGATACATTTTTGCATGTTTTAAACAATAGCAGTGATTTTTATTTCAGCATTCAGAATTCAAAGTGTTTCTCCAATGCCAGGAAGCAGGGCAAACAAGTTCATGTTAAACGGATTGAAAAATAAAACATTTGTGCAGTCAACCATCAGAAATACATCCAGAGGATCTGCAGGCATTTGTGATGAGATACTTATTTTAATTCATTGCTAGGAATATCTGCAACAACAGGTGAAAAAAATGCATCAGAAGAAATGTAGAGAGAGTGAAGATTCCCAGAAGGGTCACTAAGGTCTTCACATCAAATCCATTCATTTCAATAATGTCTACAACAGAAAATACCATTAAATAGCTCCAGAAATGTCTTATCATACATTTTGCCTGCACAGAAAATGAATCATACTTATACAAAAGAAGGAGAAGCGGGAAAAGCAACCATCAATCAAGAATATTATTATGAGCATTAGGAACATTTCTGATAGGCCAGGATGCAGAGACTCTGTGATAGCAGGCTGCATGTGAAATAGAAAAATTGGGGTTAAATTGCTATGTGAACCCAGGGAAAAGATGAGCTGTCTGAATTTGTTCTGTTCTATTGCAATGAGTCACTGAATTTCTGTATCCAAATCTTCCCATAAAAAGCACTGGAGTTCATTGTGGTGCAAACAATAATGCAGATCTCTACACAGGGATTTTTTGAGCCCAAGTCTATCTGAAATTCAGAGGTTAGCTTAGATTCTAGCATCACAGGGAAGCCTAGCTGGATTGATGAGTCTCCTCATGTCCATGTCCATATTTCTTGGTGTTTTAACTAACAGAAAGTTTTTTTTCATACTGCCAAGGGTGAGGGCTGAGGGCTCTAGGCTTAATTTTTCTGTCAAAGAGCTGCTGCTCTTTTGCACCCAGTTTATGACTGCTCTTGCTCTGCAGTCGTTCAGTCTGGATTGACTAAATCTCCAAAGCTCCCTTGAGTACAGACGGAACATATCCACCCAGGTATCAAAATATAAGGAGTTTGAACTGGGGCTGAATCTCACCTGCAGAATCCCTCTTGTCCCCAGTCTCCTCCTTGATCTTCCTTTAATATCATTTACCAGAATTGGAGATAAAGCCATACATGCCCAGAACCTGTCTGTCAGTGGCATTTTATCAGAGACCAGAGGAACAGATTTGCTATTTGCTTTGAGTCTCCCCTAGAAGACCAAACGTCAGGAATGTAATCCTGAAATCAGATCCTAGAACTGAAGCTTAATTTTTCTGTTGCCAGGAAATGCAGTGTTATATTCAGTTTGTCTACCTGAACCATCTTTTCTTCCTCTTTGTTTCCCCCTGCAAACACCTTTTCTTCCTCTTAGTTTCCCCCTGCAAAATAGTCTGGTAGTTGCCCCAGTATGTAAGGATATCTACCGGGGGGGGCGGGGTGGGGGTTGAATCCTTTTCCCATGTTCCCCAAGAGTCCTCTTGGCTGGTTGTGCCACATGACATGAGCCATCTGACTCCTGCAGTACCTATCAGATGGTGCTCACTGTGATGGTCGTGTTCCTTTGATATGTGAACAGACTTCAGTTTGCTCCTGCTGTTGCTGCAGGGTCCACCCTCATGCCCTCTTTTCTGCCTCTCTTTTGGCTCAAGTTTTATATCTGCTATAGTGTCCTAGTGAGGTTGGATCAAATCTGACCCTGCTTTGAGCAGAAGGCTGACCCAATCACTTCCAGGCATCCCTTTCAGTCTCAGTCATCATATGAATCTGTGAAGATCCCATGCTGCAACCTGCCAAATCCTTAGTGAAATTGTGACCCCTCCATGTTACCCACACGATGCACACCACCACCAGCACCCAGATGGGACAAAACTGTCCTATCTGCTGTGCCTGTGTCTACTCAGCCACCTTGTGTGCAGCGTTGTGGTGTCCAAAAACCGGGGTGGATCTACATGTGCTATCAACGCTGACCAGCAAGACACTTCCAATCTTGCAAGGGAGGAGTTAGATAATTTCTGCTCCTTCTATCTTGGAGACCAGCAGGGGCAAGTTACAGACTTTGTTGTAACGTTATATCTTCTTAAAAAAGATAAAAAAATAAATTAAAAACATGGATCTGAGCTGCAGGGACAAATCACAGCGCAGAGCTTGGGAACACAATGGGGACCCTTGTGTTTTCCCCCAAGCCTTTCGCTAGTAAAGCACAGTCTGTCTGCTGAAGGAATGAGGAGGGAAGACAACTCTGGGACCCACTTGTGAAAAGCTTGATCCTGTGTTGGCATGGAGAATTTTCTTTACAGAGGACCACTATATGCAAATGGGAAATTGAGATGGAGTAGGAAATGAGCCCAGCAAAAAATCATGGAAGATTTTTGCTACCTGCAGGTGGAATTCAAGTGAAAAAGAGGGGTGGGGGAGGGGAAGAAGAAAGAAAAATTAAACACCCCTCTGCATAGATTACATTGCTGGAGAAGCTCTGAATTTTGCAAGGCATAACAGTTGTCTGCTCAGAGGTTCCTTCCCTTGGGACTTTGCCTGGGATAGTTTCACCCATTTATCCCTGACTCCTGGCATCTGCATAACATGCTCATGGAGAGAGTTATTAGTTTAATTTTCTTGTGAATTACAACAGAGGCAGAGAGAATTAGAAAAGACTTTTTTTTATTATTATTATCATTACTTTTTGTTTTCCAGTTGAGAGACTGTAAATGAGGCTATTCATCCTGCTAACATCAGTAGGGACCCAAACCCAAGCCTTTCTGGGGTAATTGGTTTCTGATGAGCAATCACTTGTAAAACCAATAGCAAAGGCAAGAAGTGAAATATAAATTCTCCCTTTACACACCGAGCTTTTCATTAGGATTCTGTCTGGGTTCTTTCTGGGATTCAGTAGAAAAGCCAAGAAGTGGTAAACAAGGCAGTGGACTAAGCCTGACAAGGAGTTTATATTATCAAAAAATTGGGAGAACAGCATTTCCCAATGTCCTTGGGAACAAATAAAGCAGCTGCAGAATCCCTCAAGCTACAGTTTTCTAGTGAGCCCTTTGGCCAAACTAAGGCCTTGGGCAGGAACCAGAGACAGCAGATTTTCTCATAAGCAGGTATTTTCATGTGGGGTGGGCCTGAGTGTGCTTCTGCCCAAAAGAGACCGAAAGGTTGAGGAAAGCAAAAAATATTAGAGACCAGGGACAGGTGTCCATGCTGCAAGTCTAACCAGGGTAGCTGATGGAAATTTGCAGTCCCTGGTATCCTGCAGTTTGCAGAATATAGTGGACCTTGTTATCTGGATTTGTTACAAGGACTGAGACAGTGAGTCAGGCTTCAGTTAGCCTTTTTTTTTTATCTCCTCAGTTCCAAGCGAGGAAGCTGCTAATCTGCACTAGCTTTTGTTTCCGTGATGAACGTCATGGTGCTTAAGGCTTGATTTATTTATTTATTTTGGTGGCAAATTAAGTATCAATCTAGATGCAGCTTTCAGTGTTTTCTAAGTTGGGGTTGCTGTGCTGTCATTCATTGGCTTAACCGGATTGCTTGCTGCGTTATGGGTTTTTTTTTCAGTAAAATCTTTTGGCACGCATACAGCTGGTTGTTGCCTTACAGATGAGTAGAGAACAGCAGGCTTGACAAAGGCAGAGAACATTTTTAAGCTCATGTGCACAGAAAGACCTCCAAAACAAGAATGATACAGACATATCTCTAACAAAACAAACCAAGCAAAATTCTTCAAACAAATCCACTTTTTCAGCTTCCAAACACTGAAAGCTGAAACCAACACGTGGAGTAAAATCACTGATTGGACTCAGTCCTGGGCAATCTGCTTTGAGCAGAGGGGAGTGGATGAGATATTGTCCAGAGACCTCTTCCAAACACAACTATTCTGTGATTCTGTGATCACAGCTTTTTCCTTTTCTTAACCCAAAAGAGACGGACATGTCACTGTGGCCACAGCAAGAAAGGAGACAACTGGGACATTTCTGTATTTGCATCACATTTGCTTACAACACATAGCCCGGTGCAATATTCTGCATAGCTATCAAGCAAACCAGTTTATGTTTCTCTCATTTGGAGCCAAGCTTTCCAGAAGCCTCACAAAGCCTGGATGTACCCTGAACTAACTATGCCTTGCTACCGGTTGCACACCAGCTGGCCTCTGCTGACTGTCCTGGCTTTTTGGCCTCCCACCTCAAACATCAGGCAACCTTGTAATTTTGGTACAGCTTGAGCAGAAGTAAGTGTCTTTCCATGACAATGCCCAGGATCATTCACCTAAGCTTAAACTTTGGAAGTTTGGGGAATATAAAGCATTGAGAAGAGGTTTTAGCTAAGACTGTGGCGTGACCTAGGAGAAGTGGAAGAGGACCAGCTGGTCCCAGCAGGTTTCCAAACTGCCCAAGCCCCTGGAATCAGTGATGACAATTCAACCCTTTCTGCCTGCAATGTGGGCAGAGGTTTGTACCAGATTTGTACCTTAGAGAAAACTTGTGTGATGGGAGGCTTGTGCCTTCCTCTCAGACTGTACAAGGACAACTCCCAGGGCCCGACACTGCACCCTTGTCACTTCTGGTACCTGTTTAGAAATTTGTACAGGCAAAAGCAGAGTCTGCAGGTAATGAATGTTTTTTCCTACTTTGAATAGCTGCCCCATTAGCCCTGGTTCGCCATCGCTTTCTCTCTTCCCCAAACATTTCCATATGTCCTTGCTCTGGGGAGAGCTGAAGTTCCCCGATAAGTTCTCTTTTGCATGTATATGCTGGCTGATCATCAGAGCACACTTCCATTTTGTCTTTATTGGGATGTCTGTTCTCCAAGTGATGAAGAGTATGGCTGATCCTTTCACTCTCAAGGCAATTGTGGTGGGGAAAAAAAGGGAAAAAATGAAGGAAGAGAATCCTTCTGACTTTTGTTTGTTTGTTTGTTTGTTTTGTTACAAGGTTCTACTTTACAACTTTTGTTCTTTTGGATTTGCCTCATATTTCCCCTTTTCTGAGTTCAACAATGAGGAGATTGGGACTGAAAAATTAGCAAAACTTCAACAGATCACATAATTCTGTATATTGCATAATTATATATTGCTTTAAAATGTGTATGTTATTTAAGAAGATTTACTCATTGTGGTGACAATTTGTCAGAGGCACAAAGTGGTGAGTGATTGAAGAACTTTTATCAAGCCAGAAAATATTTTTGTTGCTGTTGCTCGTTTTGCTCATTCTCTGATTTATTCTGTGACCTGGCCTACGAAACTCATTGAGGACATATGTATTTGGGAGGTCTGTGAAAGCAAAAAGAAGATGGCATTCAGGACCTGCACAGCTGATGTGCAGCAAAGGAAAGTGAAAGAAAAAAAATTATGGTGGGGGATTTGTCTAATTTCACAGCCTATGAGAATTTCTGCCATGGGATAATATTTGCAGATGTTGTTACAGAAAGAAGGAAGAAAGTTAGGCAGAACATTGAAAACTGGATAAAATAGCCACTATCTGACCAGGAACCCTGTACCAGCATTGGAATTTCCCTCCATTCCCTTTCTGGTGGACATTTCAGGGAATCTGTGGTATTAGTGGAACCCATGGATAGGAAAGAAAATTGTTATGTAAGCAGGGTGCAAGATATTAGATGGTTTCCACCTGAAATCACAAAAAGCTCAGTGTCTGATAGCCCACAACTCCCCTTCACCTCATGCTCACTGGCCATCCTAACACAACGTCCCCAGCTTTTACATCCTGATTCTCCTTTTCACAGCAAGCGTGGCTGGCATCATTTCATGCAATTCTTCCCTATTGCTGTAGAGCAAGGAGGAAGGAATTATTTTTCCTGCAGCTGCATAATTCTCTCACTTTATTTACAGAGGCTGAAATTAAGAAAACTCACCCTTGCACTGAATCTGTTGGCCATGGGGAGCATGGTGAAAGCAAAGAAGTGGAATTATATTGCAAATGTCAGGAGCTATGAAAAATGTAACAGACTTTAACATTCTTCTGCTGTTACTGCTGAGAGCGTCTCTCACCTGCATTCACGGAAAGTGAAGTGCCTTTTACTGAGCCCAGCTGCCACTGAGCAGAAAAGATTGCCACGCTTCCTATTTTTATTTAAAAAATACACTATGGTGTGCATCCTAATAATAAATGCACTTTCCCTCCAAATTCTCACTTTAACGATTAACCTTCAGCTCCAAGACTTAATTTAAGCCCTCAGCCTTTAAAGTGAAATCCATCATGCTCCACTAAACTTCAACCCCAAATATCCTGCTACTTATACCTTACAAGCAACTTCTACGTTGCGAATTACAACCACATCCCCTACCTTTCGTGATACCTAATGCTAACTGGTGCTGAGCCAGCCACTTGGATGTTGTTCTGAAGATGTAAAACATTAATGATGCATCTCTCCATAGCTCACTTTCCCGTGAGGTTGTGTTTCAAGGTAAGTGGTTTGCATAAGATGCCTCAGAGACCTGCATTTAGTTTATTCAGTAGTATAAACAACCTGCTGCTTTTGTGCTTCTCCCTACAGAGCAGAAAAGCCCATTTTATACATTAAAATTGAACGTAGCGTTTCTGAAAGATCTGTGATGGCTTTTTCTGGAGCTCAGAGCAGCTTATCTAGTTCCAGAAGGGGTCTCACAGGGCGTAAGCAGTTTCTCCCCGTACACCCCCCTCCTCACTTAAAGACCCCGTGTCCGGGAGGGAGATGAGGTCACCGCCCCTCAGCTCTGCCTGTCTCGCTGCCTGTACTGCCCAAGGCTGGGGGAGTTCGTGTCGAGGGCAGTTAGGCTTTTCTTCATGGGGTTGTTTTAATTTCACCTCGATACAGCCATCCCCACGGTTCGGACAGCAGCTCCGGGGGCGGAACCTGACTCCCCGCGACCCAATTAGCATAACCCTGGGAAGTAAAGGGCGTAAGTCCCGACTCGGACTGTTTTACTAGGAGTCACGGCATGTCGCTCCCTGCCAGGCACCGGCGAGACGGGCTGCTAACGGGCTCCTCGGCTTCCAGCCCCGCCGCGGAGAGCGGCACCGGAGGGCCCCGACGGCTCGTCCGTGCTGTGCCCGCGGGGAGCGGGGCGGCCCCGGCAGCAGGCAGAGGCGGTTCTCTCCGAGACACGGGGGCTGGGAGGGCCAAACTAAGGCTGGCATCAGAGCTAGTTCTGCTCCCGGACCCTTACAGGCAGGATCGGGGCGGGGAGGACACGAACTTCACCCTTTCCCTTCTTGTCAGGTCGGTGCTGGTAAGGCACAAAGAGGAGCGGCGGCAGATAAATGAGCAGCTCCCCCGGGCCGGGATTTGAGCAATCAGGAAATATAATCTGAGCTGGAAAGTGCCCGAGCATCTGTTGGGTTATTAATAAATTGTATGCAATCTGTCCGGGATGAACCTCGGGACGAAGGGGAACCATCTGCTCCTGAGCGGTAGCGCTAATGGTGTCTGGGGAATGAATTTAGCAAATGAAAAGCAATAGGATCGGCCAGCCGCGCTCCCGGGGTGCCTGGTGTCTGCACAGCTTTTCCAGGGTGGGACAAGACGGGGGGTCCCCCACCCCCGGGACAGGATCCCGCAAGGATGCGCAGAGAACTGGGATTCAGGCCGAGCGTGGGCATCACCTGTCCAACTTCACAGGCTCGGCCAGCCCCCGGGGAACTCGCCCTCACTTTCGAGAGCCGTTCCAGAAATTAAAGGGTCCTGAGCCAGGGAGAGCCCCGCTCCCAGGGGCTGCCTTGTGTCCCCACCTCCGGGCGGGGAAGCCGATTTTACCCGCCTTTCCTCTCCGTCAGTGCTAATAGCTGCCCATAAATATTATTCTCCACGTTTTATCCTCCACTTCTAACGATGCCTGATGTGTGTTCTCGGAGCAGCTGGCGAGGATTTCCAGTTCAGCTCCTCCCAGCGCTGGCCAGCCTGAAGGGAAAGGCTGGGCTGGCTGTAAGCCAGCGCCGTGGGCAAGGCAGCAGCAAACTTGCAGCCCACCGCCGGCTGTCGGTACCCGCTATCCCCCGGCAAAATGGGGACTCGTAGGGTGCTGCGAACGCCTAGATGTCAGTTATGTTAATTGAGGAAGGCTGGGGGCGTGAACGGGTTATCATACGAGCTCTCATCGCGGGATGAATAGCCAAAATGTTTATTGCTGGAGGGTATCCCCCCTGACCGCCATCGGAGGGTGGGGGGTGGTCCGTGCCAGCAGACGTGCCTTCCTGTAGAGGAAGAACCCATGATCGGGCAGCCCGCGGGCACCGTGCCCCTGAAACACTTAACACATGAGAAAACCCGGGCTCCCATAAATCCCACTCGGAGGAACTCTTGCGTAAATTAAAGGCCAGTTGAGGATAAAACCTACAGCGACGGGACAGAGAGGCAGAAATGGAACAAGCGGGCTTGCTGGCTCTGCACAGCCTTGCCCCACCGGCGGCCGAGAGCGGGCAAAACCGTCCCTTCCCCCTTCGAGGGGGGGGAAAGCGAGAGCCTAGACCCGCTGGGGGCGACAGCACCCGCTGACCGGCTCCCGGGGGGTGGCCGCTGGCCGCTCCCCGGGTCGCTATCGCCCCGCTGGAGCCTGGAACCGGGCCCGGCGGGCGGAAAGGCTGGCGGGTACTTCCGGCGGCGGGGAGGAAGAGGCGGGAGGCCGGGGTGGAGAAGCGGCTCCGTGCCGCTCCCGGGGACAGACGAGCTGGCGTGGGAGCCGTTTGGAAGTGGCTTTTTAAAAATTATTATCATTTTTCTTTATTTTATTTTTAATGCGCTTTCCGACCGGGACCGCTATTCGCTTCCCGAGGGTGGCGGCGGGGGAGCCCGACCGAGCCGGGAGCTGGGCCGCTCCCCGGGCGAGCGGCGCCAGGCCGAAGGAGCCGGGCTCGCTAAGGCAGGCGCTGGGCTCGCCGGGGAGAGCTGGGCGGCGTGGGGCTGGCAGCAGGACGCCCGCGGGAAGGTTTTGTGTGACCCCGCGACGGGTCCCGTCACCGCCCGGGGGACAGCCTGGGTGCCAGCAGCGGTTGGGGCCACGGCGAGGGACGTCGCCGGCGGCTTCCCCAGAAACGCCGGGAGAGGGAGGCTGCAGCTCTGCCAGCGTCCTGAAGACGGAGGTGGAATGGGACGGGTTTGGTGTCCGTTCCCCGCTCTCTGAGCCTGCCCCCGTTATGTTCGGTGGTTGCTGAAGGTGACGCGCAGAAGAAGCGGGGACTAAACCCCGCGGCGGTGTGTGCTCCGGCCGCTGAGTGACCAGGTCACCCCCTTCACCGGCCTCACCGCCGGCACCGCCCAGGGCGGAACGTCCCGCTTGGAGGACCGCTGAGGTCCCGTACGGGCGGTCCCTCCTCTCTCGGTGATTAGGGCACTCTTGAATGGTGGGAGAGGCTGTTTTGAAAGCTTTCGGTCTCAGGAGGGCTTTGAAACCAGACCTCGGCTTTTCTGTGCCGTGCCCTAACCGCTAAACTGCCTTAAAGAGGCGTGAAGGACCCGCTTCGCGGGAAGGCAAATCCGACAAGGTGAGCTCGGTGCTCGCCTGCCCTTCAGGAGGGGACGGGCTCTTCCCTCCGCAGCCCCGTCGACGGGGACAGTCGCCCGGAGCCGGCTGATCTGGAGCTGCCGTGCGGCCCTTTCCACCTCGGGGCTGGTAAAGCTGGAAGCGTCCTGTGTCACGGCAGCGATTCTGCCGGAGCTGCTGCTTTTCTCCCTCTTGCCGATTCTCCCATTCTTGTCTCAAAGTGTAACTGAACTCATGCTTTGAGTTCAGCGGGGATCGAACTAGAGCTTTCCAAATACGCCTGGAAAAGTGTATTTGTCCCTCTGCTGTCTGAGGAATGACAGGAGACGAACCTTTCGGCTGGTATCTGCTATTGGGCTGTACTTGTTTTTCTAAGAATCCAGCATTCACTCTGTGAGCTCTGATGGATGAACTGAACTTGGGATGTCAAAACTCGTGGTTATGTTTTTTTGCAAGTTTAACTAGGCTTTCACCCCTTCCTGTCTATTGAAGGAGGCTCAAAGTAACGCCTGGGCACTTGGTGGGCTGTCGGGGTGTAAAGGTGAGTAGCTTTTACTGATTTTTCTGTACTGATTTCTTTCTTGATGTGGATCACCACTCCTCACGTCTTGCTGCTTAGTCAGAGGCATAGGGCATACTCTGAGACTGACCAAAGTTGGAGTAGCTAAACTAAGCCTTCCACTAACTCGAGTCCTTTTTGCAGGATCATCTTGGCTTTTTCTTACAACCTTTGTGGCTTCTCATTATAGATACAGGTGCTATAAAGGGCAATTTAGTTGTAAATCTGTGATAGCAGTGCAATGCTACAATGCTTAAGGATTTGCCAATGCCACCGACTGCTGCTCAGGTTGTAGCTAGATTTCATCAGAATGTGAGACTTTCACATGGACTAGATTTGAGTAAGCAAGAAACAATTCTTTCAACGTCTAGGTTGTCCTGGATTCTTTATCTGTTTCTTTGCATACAGAAACACCTTTATCCCTAGCTAAGCTCAGATTGTTGTGGGACCATTTATTCCAGCTGCTGCTTGCTGGATGTAGAAATAGTGGAGAGAAGCGTTCAGACCACAGGAAAAGGGACACTAATAGACATCCTTGACGTCAGTGCTTGTCATCTCATTAAGAGCTGTTTACTGATTTAAAACATCCTACTACATTTTACAGCAAGCTTAACTTAGACCCTAGCATGGCTCTAAGACATTTGAAGATAAAATGGTGCTCTTTTTGCTGACATTGGCATTATATTTTCATCCCTATGAATATGGCATGAAATACTCCTCCAGAGAAGATCTACTTATTCCAGGTAAGTGGATTAACTTAGCAAGTGGATAAGTAGAGAAAACCAAACCAAACCTATCCTGCTTAAACACCTCTCATCCTGGACTCACATGGAGTGAGTGTGATGAATTTGTTGATAGAAGATCTGTCCTGGCACCTCTTCCTATCCACGAGTCAAGACAGTGATCTCTACCCAAACCTTTATTTCCTTTTGCTACAGGAATTAAACTGTCAGAAAACTCCAGGAAACTCAGAGGTCGAGAATGTGTCTCCAGATTAACTTGGCAAAAATCGTGCCTTGTAGAATCTTACTTGTTGGTCCTCCATTATCAAAAGATCAATTCTGTCACCTGCACCTGGAAAAAGTTAACAAATGCTGTTCCACTTGATAGGATAATTTGTCTGTTTACCTGTGTTCTATGGTAATGACAGTGTGAGACTGCAGAAAATCCGTGTGTAGACCTAAACAATGGAAGAGAATGACAAAACTTATGTGGATGTTATGAATGGGATAAGATGCTAACGGGCTTAATAAGTCCAAGTCCCCGACAGCGGCAGTGTCTGCCAGAGGTCCCTTTTGGTGTTTACCATGGGCTGCTCTGCTCGAGAGCAGCGCTGGAGGGAAAGACCAGTCTTCATCTTCAAAGGCTGAACTTCCACAAGGATTTGGGATATGAGACATGATCTGTCTGAATGTCTTCCCTGGGGAGAAAACCCTGTCACTGGTCGGGATAAGGAAATGCAGGTAAGTTACAAAGACAGAGTAGGAAGAGTTCGTCTTTGCGTTTTGATGGCATAGGCCATACAGAAATGGCATTCGGGATGGATCTGGAATGAAGACATCATTGCTGTCCACGGAAAGCCTGACTACCTTCAGCAGCAGATTTCCATATGAATCAGCGGCGCTGTGGAGATCAGTCGGGCAGGAATACAAAAAGGTCAGTAGGCACAATCATGTTGAATAATCTTTTGAACTGTGGTCTGTGTATGTGAGCTGCAGAGGTAACGGCAGAAGTTGCTCTCATCCTTAGTCCTGCTGCGGGAAGCGCGGTGGCCGCGGGGCCGGTGGCTGTGAATGCAAACGGGGGCGGACAAGAGCTGTGTGGGCAGGCGGCGCATTTTACCCTGAAGCTTCAAATGGTGGTCGAAAATCCTCCCGCAGCCGCGCTCCCGGCTTTGTTGGGGTGGGAGAGCGGAGGACGGTAACATTTATTCCAGTATCCTGCGACACAGACGAGCCTCCGGCAGGAGGCGAGCACGAATGGAGAGCACAGATAGAAAAACTCAGCCCTGTCTCATTTAAAGGAAGATCTCGCCCGTGACTGGGCTCTTTGCTGGCTCCTCCCAAGGGACTGGAGTCACCACGCGTGTTGACTGCGTCTCCTCTCACCTCTGCCCTCCCGTGTCCCCCTCGGCTCCGAGTAGAAGGAAGTGTGGAGTAACCTGCGTTTCTCAGAGTCTGCTCTGCTTGTGTGTCCCCTTTCTGCTCAGTGTTTCATAGTAGGGTGGTCACCTGCGCTGTCAGCAGAGCTGATGGGTAACAGGGAGTATCTCCTGTGGAGGAGTTACCGCCGAATCATTTGACCCTCCTCTTCTCTCAGAGGAATGCCGGGGGGGGGGGGGGGGGGGGCGGGCAACGACCGCAGGAAGGGGATACCGTTTTCCCTCTTCATTCTACCCTCAATCTTTACAAGACTTGCTCACAGCACCAACGTGTGAACGCCCTCATCCCGATGGCTTGGTTAGGAAACACTTCTTGCAACAAAATATACCTAGAAATGTATAGAACTGCATGTAGAACGCCCCTGTTTTTGGAAACACTTCAATTAAACCTCAGCGTTTCTGATAAAGGAACCCCAATCACGGTCAACTTGGGACCTATCCTATTAATTGAAAAATATGTTCAATATAACTTATGGCAAGACCATTTCATTAGGAAAACAAGTGTGACATTAATTTCTGGCTACTTAAACTGATGACAGGGGCTACGACTCCCAAGATGAATAGAGGTGACAATAAACACAAGTTTAAAAGAAAATAAAGCGTCTCCGAGAAGAATTAAAGTTCGATGGGATTTTTCTGCCTGTTTTAACGGAAGAACAAAATTCAGGCCTCAAAATTAGTGGCGACTAGCAAAAAGCACCATGTTTCAAACTGGCAGAAGGGTGCTCTACGAAGAAGCTGAGGGGAATCCTATGCACTTCTCCTAAACCAATACAGTGAAAATGCTGGGGATAAGATTTCGGAAACAAAGCGAGAAAGAACTTCAGTGCATGGAATGGAAAATGACAAAGATGAAACAGAGCACGATACCGTAAGAGGCAATTCGTGCAGAGAGCCACATGATGGCGCTCTGACATAAAAAACTGTATGATAAAAGCGAGAGAAGGGCGGGCAAAACACCTCCCAGTACACGTAAAAAAAACCGCAGATGAAAAAAAGAGCAGCGGAGAAGAGGATGCGCAGCCCCTGAGAAAGCATTACTGCACACTGCACAACTAAACCCGGTTCCATACAAAGATCCGTAACGAGACGGTGAGGAGAAATAGGAATCGGTGACGGCGATGGGCATTTGTGGACCACCACGGCAGTGCTGGGGGCCCGTGGTGCGGGTGCTGGTGCTGCAGGCGGCCTGGGCGCTGGGCGGCGGGCAGGTGCGCTACTCGGTGCCGGAGGAAGCCAAGGCCGGGACGGTGGTGGGCCGGCTGGCGCAGGACCTGGGCCTGGAGGCGGGCGAGCCGGAGGCGCGTCGGCTGCGTCTGGTGGCGCAGGGCCGGCGGGCGAGCGTGGAGGTGAGCGGGGCGAGCGGGGCGCTGGTGGTGAGCTCGCGGCTGGACCGGGAGGAGCTGTGCGGGAAGAGCGCGCCGTGCGCCCTGCGGCTGGAGGTGCTGGTGGAGCGGCCGCTGCGCGTCTTCCACGTGGAGCTGGAGGTGACCGACATCAACGACAACGCCCCGCTCTTCCCCGCCGCCCGGAAAAACCTCAGCCTCGCGGAATTCACCACCCTGCCCGGTTCTCGGTTGCCGCTGGAGGGCGCGTCGGATGCAGATGTCGGAGCCAACGCGCAGCTCTCCTATACCCTCAGCCCCAGCGAGTATTTTACACTCGATGTTAAATCCTCTGACGAGAACAGGAAATCCCTGTTCCTGGTGCTCGCGAAATCTCTGGACCGCGAGACGATGCCTGAGCACCGTTTGGTGTTGTCGGCGAGCGACGGGGGCCGTCCGTCGCTGACGGGCACGATGGAGCTGGTAATCTCGGTGCTGGACGCCAACGACAACGCGCCCCAGTTCAACCAGTCGGTGTACAAAGTGCAGCTGCCGGAGAGCGCTGCAGAGGGGACGCTGGTGGTGCGGGTGAACGCCACGGATCCGGACGAGGGTGTCAATAATGAGTTCTCTTACAGCATCGTTAGTTCCCTTCCTGGTGTTAGCAGACATGTCTTCAGCATTGATCCCAAGACGGGCGAGATCAGATTGACGGGCGCCCTGGACTTTGAAAACGTCCGTTTACACGAGATACAAATCGAAGCGAGAGACAAAGGCTCGCCCCCGCTGTCAGGTCACTGCAGCGTGGAGCTGGAGGTGCTGGACGTGAACGACAACGCGCCGGAGGTGTGGGTGACGTCGCTGTCGGTGCCGGTGCCGGAGGACGCGGCGGTGGGGACGGTGGTGGCGCTGCTGAGCGTGTCGGACCGGGACTCGGGGGCGAACGGTCGGGTGCGCTGCGCGGTGTGGCCGGCGGCGCCGTTCGGGCTGGTGGCGACGTTCGCGGGCTCGTACTCGCTGGTGCTGCGGGAGGCGCTGGACCGGGAGCGGGTGTCGGAGTACGAGGTGGAGGTGCGGGCGGAGGACGGCGGGGCGCCGGCGCTGCGCGCCAGCCGCGGGGTGCGGGTGCCGGTGTCGGACGTGAACGACAACGCGCCGGCGTTCACGCAGGCCGTGTACACGGTGCTGGCGCGGGAGAACAACGCGGCGGGCGCGGAGCTGGCGCGGCTGTGGGCGCGGGACCCGGACGAGGCGGGCAACGGGCGCGTGAGCTACTCGGTGGCGGAGGGCGTCGGCGGGGGCGCGGTGGCGGGCGGGGGGTGGCGGGCGGCGTCGAGCTACGTGTCGGTGGACGCGGAGAGCGGGCGGCTGTGGGCGCTGCAGCCGTTGGACTACGAGGAGGTGCAGGTGCTGCAGTTCGAGGTGCGGGCGGTGGACGCGGGGGAGCCGCCGCTGTGCGGCAACGCCACGGTGCAGCTCTTCGTGGTGGACGAGAACGACAACGCGCCGGCGCTGCTCCCGCCTGCTCCTGCCGGGGGCGGGCCGGGTGGCGGGGCGGCGGGCTCGTCGGGGCCGGGCTCGGGCTCGGGCTCGGGCTCGGGGGCGCTGTGGGCGTGGGCGGCGTGGGGGGCGCCGGCGGGGCAGGTGGTGGCGAAGATCCGCGCGGTGGACGCGGACTCGGGCTACAACGCGTGGCTGCGCTACGAGCTGTGGGAGCCGCGGGGGAAGGGCCCGTTCCGCGTGGGGCTGTACAGCGGCGAGGTGAGCACGGCGCGGGCGCTGGAGGAGGCGGACGGCCCGCGGCAGAGGCTGGTGATCGTGGTGCGGGACCACGGCGAGCCGGCGCGCTCGGCCACGGCCACGCTGAGCGTGTCGCTGGTGGAGGGCGCCGAGGCGGCGCTGGCGGCCGCGGGCTCGTCCTCGTCGGGGGCGGGGCCGCGGCCGGCGGCGGGCGCGGAGGGCGGCGCGGCGGCGGCGGCGGCGGCGGCGGCGACGAACGTGTGGCTGGTGGTGGCCATCTGCGCGGTGTCGAGCCTGTTCCTGCTGGCGGTGGTGCTGTACGGGGCGTCGCGGTGGGCGCCGCGGGCGGCCGTGCTGTCGGGGCCCGGGCCGGCGACGCTGGTGTGCGCCAGCGAAGTGGGGAGCTGGTCGTACTCGCAGCGCCAGAGCCGGAGCCTGTGCGTGGCGGAGGGCGCGGGCAAGAGCGACCTGATGGTTTTCAGCCCCAACTTCCCGCCGCCGCCCGTCCCCGCGGCGAAGGAGACGCAGCCGGAGGCGCCCGCTCTCGTGGACACGGTCAGTGCCCCCCCTTTGTCGCCTCTCGCCCCTTCCCCCTTCCCGTGTCCCTTGTCGCCCGGGCCCTGGGCAGGCGCTGGTGGGAGCCGGGCTCAGCCGCCGGGGCCCGCGGGCGGTGGGGGCTTGGCGGGTGCTTCTTACGGGTGTTCACGGGACGTTGGCATCCTTGCCGGAGCCCCCGGGCTCTCGCTGTGGCGGAGGAAGCAAGCAAGCAAGCAAGCAAGGTGTTGCCGCACCCCGCAGCAGTGGCCGTCCGCAGGTGATCTTTGCTGTTGTGGGTGTGGGCTGTTGTCCCGTGGAATGAAATCCCTGCCGACTGCGATGTGAGGTGCCACGACATCAGCTTTGCGGACGCTCCCCCGGGCTTGCTGGTGCGCAGCATTTCCACCCGAGCTTGCTGAAGGTGTGCCAGACACGCAGGCTGTGGTGGTGGCAGTCCCGCAGGCACTATGTACTGCTTCTTAGAGTTGCTTTTTGCTGACCATGCTGGTATCTGCTGTGGTTTCTTGTTGCAAACTCTGTCCTCGTCCTGATTTGATTCCCTTCTGTGAGAGTTGTGATGGAAGGTGACAGTTGGGTGTTCAGGGTCTTCTCTCCCCGTGGTATAATTTCTGCATTTTTATTCACCCACCGGAGGAGTTTTGAAGGTAGGGAAGGCAATACGTAGTTTTCCTATGTTTTTTTCCCAAGTGCATTGTAACGCTAGTTGCTAGTGTAAAGTGTTCAGGGAGAGGAGTGTCACCCAACAAGGTAGGTGTTAGAGATGGGAATTTCCTTTTCATTTTGTTGTTTCCAGCATCCCCCCGGTTTTGGTCTCTTGTTTGTGGCCAGAGAAGTAACGTGACATACACTGGTGTGTTTTGATGTTCTTCTAATACGTGAATCAACAGCCTCATGGTTGCAGAAGCCCTGGAAACATGGTTGGGGGAAAAAAATACAACCCAAACCCAAAAATACCAAACAAGCAAAACAAACCCAAACAAAACAAACCCAACAAAACAAAACCCAAACCAGATTCTGCTACGTAGTCAATATCATCTGTTGCAGTGCGGTGCTCATCAACAGTTGGGTTGTTTTTTCAGAGCAAGAAATTGATGCTATTGCCATTTAGAGCTGTCACAATGTCACCTGCAGAAATAGTCTTGCTCTCAGGTCTGCAACATTTCCCTTGGAGATAGCTGAAACATTGTCGACGCGGAAGTCACGGACACTGCACACAATCAATATGATCAAAGCAGATGCCACTTTATTGCCCAAATAGCTTGGTTTATATAAGTATTTTAGTTCCTGCTCATGTGTAAGCCATCTGTTGATTGGTTAACATATGCTGTCCACGCGCCTAAAACAATAATTTGATAGGATAAGGCCTTCTGATCACGCGAATGGTTCCCTCCGCCTGTATCTTGTCTTGTGTCCTGCTTTCAGCCACGTAGGCCCAACTTTGTTCAGCTTTTTGTGCTTATTTCATCAAACTTTGTAGCAACAGTTAGCCTTGTTCTACTTTTCGTGCTTGCTTCATCAAACTTGTAGCAACAGTTAATCTTCGCTACGTCCTTGAGGCCTGCTGCCTGCAGAGGCCTCTGGCTCACGGAATAATCAGTTCCATTGTGCCTGGATTGTTCGCTATATGTCCGTTGTTTTCCAAATATCCCACAAGACATTGCCAGACAGGACGGCTCATCAGCAGAGAGTTTGCCGATGCTGTGTATGTGATACGTCTGTGTGTTTTCTGCGGTGGTCTCATTGATGGGAAGCATAAGCAAAAGTCGGATGGAGCCGGGAAAGGAAACTGTGGCATGTCGTGGAGGTGATTCTGGCACTAGCATTGAGCAGGGCCTGGGCATTTCCTGATGTGAAGGGTGATTCTGAGCAGTGGGAAGACTTGTCTGTGGGAACCGGAAATTCTTGGGAATTCCATGGCCTATGCTCTAAGAAGACAAGAATGGGAGATGTGTGCTTTTCTTGAGAACGCATATTAGAGAGTGGGGAGCGGAGGCTGCCTAGAGGAGAGCATGAGGCAGGATGGGCAGAGAGTGTTTTTGCCCAGGATTCTTTTCCAGGCTGCAAGAATCTGGAGCTGGAGGCCTTCTGGGTCTTGAGATAGTTAGATGGTATTGAAACGCCCACAGTGTTGTACGACTATCTGCCAGCAGAGACAGTCCTTTGTGCTGCTGCCTGCTTGCCGTAGGCAATGTGTTGGTAGGAGGGGGTGACATGCAGACTGCTGAATACTGTCTGATGAACCTTTTTGCTCCAGTTTTGGGAAAGACGTTGTGGGAGGGTAGTGTTTCAACCTGCTGTCCTTGTGTAGTGGTGGGCATCTGTAGCAGCTTCCACAGCTGTTGATGTTGCCATGACCGTAGAATCACAGAATGGTTTGGGTTGGAGGGGACCTTAAAGATGATCTAGTTCCAAACCCCTTGCAATGAGCAGGGACATTTTCCAGTATATCAGGTTGCTCAAAGCCCCATCCAACCTGGCCTTGGACACTTCCAGGCAAGGGGCATCCACAGCTCCTCTGGGAACCTGTTCCAGTGTCTCACCACCCTCCCAGCAGGTAATTTCTTCCTAGTATCTAATCTAAAACTACCCTCTTTCAGTGTAAAACCATTACGCTTCATCTTATCACTACACTCCCTTATAAAAAGTCCCTCCCGATCTTTGGGGTATGCCCCCTTTAAGTAGTGGAAGGGCACTATAAGGTCTCCACGGAGCCTTCTCTTCTCCAGGCTAAACAACCCCAAGTCTCTCAACCTGTCATAGGGGAGGTGCTGCAGTCCCCTGCTCATCTTTGTGGCCCTCCTCTAGACGTGCTCGACCAGGACCACATCTTTCTTATGCTGTGTGCCCCAGAGCTGAACAGAGTACTCCAGGTGGGGCATCACAAGAGCAGAGTAGAGGGAGAGAATCGTCTTCCCCAACCTGTGAGCCACACTTCTTTTGAATGCCGCCCGGGACATGATTGGCTTTCTAGGCTGCGAGCACACGTTGCGGGCTCACATTCACATTTTCATCCACCCATACCCCCAAGTCCGTGTCTACAGGGCTGCTCTCAATCCACTCATTGCCAGGGCTGTATCCACGATTGGGATTGCCCCGACCCAGGTGCAGGACCTTGTGCTTGGCCTTGTTGAACTTCATGAGGTTTGCACGGGCCCAGCTCTCAAGCCTGTCAAGGCCCCTCTGGATGGCATCCCTTCCCTCCAGAGTATGAACCGCAGCGCTCAGCTTGGTGTCATCTGCAAACTTGCTGAGCGCTCACTCAATCCCACTGTCCATGGCCCCGACAAAGATGTTAAGTAATACTGTTCTCCATACAGGCCCCAGAAGGACACCACTCATTGCTGATCTCCACCCAGACATAGAGTCACTGAGCGGAACTTTTTGAGTGTGACCATCCAGCCAATTCCTTATCCACCAAATGGTCCACATGTCAAATCCACGTCTCTCCATTTTAGAGGCAGGGATGTTGTGTGGGGCAGTATCAAATGCTTTGCACAAGTCCAGGTAGGTGATGTCAGTCATCTTCCCTTATCCACCAATGCTGTAACCCTGCAATAGAAGACCACCAGAAATTTGTCAGGCATGACTTGCCGTTAGTGAAGCCACGTTGGCTGTCACCAGTCACCCCTCTGTTTTCCATGTGCCTTAGCATAATTTCCAGGAGGATCTGCTTCACTGTCTTGCCGGGAACAGAAGGGAGACTGGCTGGCCTGTAGTTGCCCAGGTCTTCCTTTTTTTCCCTTTTGAAAAAAGGGGGTTATATTTCCCCTTTTCCAGTCACTGGGAACTTCACCAGTCTGTCATGACTTTTCAAATATGAGGGATAGTGGCTTGGCAACTTCATCTGCCAATTCCCTCAGGACCCTCAGATGTACCTCATGAGGTTCCATGGACTTGCGCACATTCACAGTCTCCAACCTCATCTTCTTCTACAGTGGGCAGTACTTCATTCTCCCAGCTGAGGTTTGCTGTTGTGGGTGTGAATTGTTCTTCCGTAGAATAAAATCACTGCCGATTGCGTTAGAGGTGCCACACCACCAGCTTTGCAGATGCTCTTGCTTGCTGGCGTGTAGCATTTCCACTCAAGATTGATGAAGAGCGGCGAGACATGCAGGCTGTGGTGGTGGCAGGCCCCAGGCACTATTTTCTGCCATTTCCGTTGCTGACTGCTGACTGTGCTTGGATGGGATGTGCTTTCTTGTCACAATCTCTGTCATCCTCCTCTTTGATTGTCCTCTGGAAGAGACATGATGGAAGGTGACAGTTGAGACTTCAGGGTTTTCTCTTCCCATGGTGTAATTTCTCCATTTTGGTTGGCTGACCAGAGTCATTATGAAAGTAGGGAAGGCAATGCGGGCTTTTCCTATGTTTTTTTTCCAACTGTGTTGTCAGCCTAGTTCATAAGATAAATTTTTCAGGGAGAGAGGTGTGACCGAATAAGGCAGGTGTTAGAAATGGGAATTTTCTTTTGCTGGTCCCCCTTTTCCCCCAGGTTGTGGACTACGTTCCTCACCAGTGAAGTGTCATGACATATGCTGGCCTGTTTTGATGTTCTTTCAATATTTGGATCAGCAGCGACAACCTTAAAGAATCCACGTAAGCCTTCTTTTGAACCCCCAAACCCCAACCATCCCCAAATTGTCCGACACGTTAGACCTCATCCATGGCAGTGATGTGCTCATCAGCATTTGGGTTGCTCTCTCACAGCATGAAATCAATGCCCACTACCATTAGAGCTGTCCTGATATCATGGGTTTAGGAAAGGCGGGTCCTGCTTGACTAAGCTGATCTCCTTCTTTGACAAGATGACCCGCTTAGTGGATGAGAGAAAGGCTGTGGATGTTGTTTGCCTGGACTTTAGTAAAGTCTTTGTCACCGTTTCCCACAGGGTTCTCCTGGAGAAACTGGCTGCTCCTGGCTTGGGCGGGTGTCCTGTTTGCCGGGTAAACAACTGGCTGGCTGGCTGGGCCCAAAGAGTTGTAGTGGAGAGAGGTAAATCCAGATGGCGGCCGGTCACAAGCGGTGTTCCCCAGGGTTCATTCTTGGGGCCAGTTCTGTTTAATATCTTTATCAGTGATCTGGATGAGAGAGTTGAGCGCACCCTCAGTAAGTTTGCAGACGACACCAAGCTGGGCGGGAGTGTTGATCTGCTTGAGGGTAGAGACTGTGCAGAGGGGTCTGGAGAGGCTGGATCAATGGGCCGAGGCCAACTGGATGAACTTCAAGAAGGCTAGGTGCCAGGTCCTGCATGTGGGTCATAACAACCCAGTGCAAGGCTACAGGCTTGGGGAAGAGTGACTGGAAAGCTGCCTGGAGGAAAAGGGCCTGGGGGTGTTGGTCAACAGCCAGCTGCATGTGAGCCGGCAGTGTGCCCGGATGGCCAAGGTGGCCAATAGCCACCAATAGTATCAGAAATCGTGTGGTCAGCAGGAGTAGGGAAGTGATCATGCCTTTGTACATGGCACTGGTGAGACCACACCTCGAATGCTGTGTTTGGTTTTGGGCCCCTTCACCCCAAGAAAGACATGGAGGTGCTGGAGCGTGTCCAAAGAAGATCACTGAAGCTGATGAAGGCTCTAGAGAACAAGACGTACAAGGAGCAGCTGAGGGAACCGGGGTTGTTTGGTCTGGAGAAAAGGAGGCTGAGGGGAGATCTCTACAACTGCCTGAAAGGAGGTTGTAACTAGGTGGTTGTTGGTCTCTTTTCCCAAGTAGCAAGTGATTGGACAAGAGGAAATGGCCTCAAGTTGTGTCAGGGGAGGTTTAGATTGGATATTAGGAAAAAATCCTCCCCTCAAAGGGTTGTCAAACATTGGGACAGGCTGGCCAGGGAAGTACTTGAGTCACCATCCCTGGGGATATTTAGAAGACATAGTGCTTAGGGACATGGTTTAGTGGTGGACTTGGCAGTGTTAGGTTAATGGTTGGACTCGATGGTGTGAAGGATCTTCTCCAACATCAATGACACTATGATCATCTCTGGAAATAGTATTGCTCCAAGATGTGTAAGGTTTCCATGTGAGGTTGCTGAAGCAGTGCAAGCCATGAAGAGTAAGCTGCAGAGAGTCTGCTGGACACGGTGTATGTGATAGCATCTGTATGTTTTTCTGTGGTGCTCTCGTTGACAGAAGTGTCCACAAAAGCTGGACTGAAAGGGAAGTGTGGCATGTTCATGGAGGTGATTGTGGGAGTGGCATTGAGTAGTGCCTGGGCATCTCCTGATGTGAAGGGTGACCTGGAGCAGTGGGAAGGCTTGTGTGAGGGAAGTGAAAATCCTTGGGGTGACCATGGGCCACGTCATAAGAATACAGTTATGGGAGATGATGTGCTTTTCTTGAGGACACATGTTGTAGAGTGGGGAGTGGAGGCTGCCTAGAGGAAAGCATGAGGCAGGAAGGGCACAGAGTGTTTTTGCCAAGGATCTTTTCCCAGGCTCCCAAGGGTCTGGAGTATGAGGCCTTTTGGGTCGTGAGACAGTTACATGGTATCGAAATGCCTACAATGTGATTTGAATTTATGAATATCTCCCACCAGAGACAGTCATTTGTGCTGCTGCCTTCCTGACCTAGGCAATGTGTTGGTAAGAGGGCTTGAGACGCAGACTGCTGAATTTTGTCTGCTGATCCATTTCCTGCTTGTTTTGAGCAGGGTGTTGTGGGAGGGTAGCGCTTCAGCCTGCTGTCCTTGTGTAGTGGTGGGCATCCATAGTAGCTTCCACCTCCGTTGATGTTGCCATGATGGTTCCTTCTCCTCCTCAGGCAGGATTTGTAAGCAGAAGTGATGAGGAGGTGGCCGTAATCCAGTGTTCTTTGTCCAAGTGTGTTGTAACCATAGTTAATATGATAAAGTGTTGAGGGAGAGGAGTGTCACCCCACAAGGTAGGTGTTAGGAACAGGAATTTTCTTTTTCTTTTCTTGCTTCCCCTTTCCCCCAGGATCTGGAGTGCATTCCTCGCCAGTGAAGCGTCATGAAGTACACTGCCCTGTTTCGATGTTCTTTCAATATTTGGATCAGAAGTCACATCATTTCACAAGCCCTTGAAATCTTCTTTTCTTACAAGAAAAAACAAAGAAACAAAAACCCCACCCAAATCCAAGGAACTGCCCCTCCCCAACAAAACTGAAACCAAATTCCCCTACACAGTCGATATCATCCGTTACAGTGCTGTGCGTGTCAACATTTTTGTTTTTCCCTCAGAACATGAAATGAATGCCATGGCCATCTCGAGCTGTCCCAGCATCACCTTTACAAAGAGTATTGCTCCCAGGTCTGCCACATTTCCTTCTGAGAATGCTGAAGCATTGCCAAACATGAAGGGTCATCCGCAGAGACTCTGCTGGGTGCTGTTTGTGTGATACCATCTGTATGTTTATTTATGGTGCTGTCTTTGGTGGGAAGGGACTGGAAAATCTGGAGTGAGCCCTGAGGTGGGCAAGGAAACTGTTGCACGTTCATGGAGGTGAATGTGGCAGTGGCACTGAGTAGGGCCTGGGCATCTGCTGATGTGAAGGGTGACGTTGAGCAGCGGGAGAACTTACTACCTTTGCTGACTGCATATCGTGCTGGTATTGGCTGTGATTTCCTGTTGTAAACTCTGTCCTCACCCTGTTTTATTCTCTTCTGCAAGAGACGTGATGCAAGGTGACAATCGGGGGTCTACACTATAGCATAGTTTCTCCATTTTTAATTGCCCAACAGGGTTATTATAAAAGTAGAGAAGGCTGTATGGACTTTTCCAAGTGTTCTTTTTCCAAGTGTATTTTAACTGTAGTTAGTGGCATAAAGTGTTGAGGCAGAAGCGTGTGACCCAAGGCAGGTATCTCCTTTTTCTTGTCCTGCCCTCCCCTGCTGGGTTTTGGACTTGAGTTCCTGGCCCGAGAGGAGGCGTGACTGTACACTGGCCTGTTTTGATGTTCCTTCAATATTTGCATCACCAGCTATGCCGTTACAAAACCGATGGAGAAACCTTTTTTTCGGAAAATGAACCAAACGAAAACAACCCCAAAAAGCTAAACAGCTCACCCCAAAAACTTAAGAGAAAATTTTTGTACACGGTAGGTATCATTGGTGACACTGGTGTGTTTGTCAGCATTTGGGTTCTTCTTGCACAGCATGCAATTTATGCCCATTGCCATTAGAGCTGTTCCGATATCACCCCTCTATAAGTATTATTGCTCCCAGTTATGTAATGTTTCCGTCCAAGGTTGTTGAAGCCTCAGGAGAGTGTGGCATGTCGCGGAGGTGAGCGTGGCAGTGGTACTGAGTAGGGCCTGGCCATTTCTGGATGTGAAGGTTGACCTCGAGCAATGGGAAGACTTGTCAGAGGGAAGTGGAAATCCTTGGGAAGACCGTGGGCCATGTCGTAAGAAGACAAGAATGGGAGATGAAGTGCTTGTCTTGAGAACACATGTTGCAGAGTGGGGAGCGGAGGCTGCCTAGAGGAAAGCATGAGGCAGGATGGGCAGAGAGTGTTGCTGCCCAGGATCCTTTCCAGGCTCCAAGGGTCTGGAGTATGAGGCCTTCTGGATCTTGAAACTGAAATGCCTGCACTGTGTTTTGAGTTTATGAATGTCTCCCACCAGGGTCAGTAGGTTCCCCTGCAGCCTGCCTGATGTAGGCAATGTGTTGTTAAGAGGGGGTGACATGCGGACTGGTGAATGCTGTCTGATGAACTTTTTTTCTCCTGTGTTTTGGCAGGGTGTTGTGGGAGGGTAGTGCTTCACCCTGCTGTCCTTGTGCAGTGGTGGGCATCTATAGCAGCTTCCACAGCCGTTGACGTTGCCATGATGGTTCCTTGATCCTCCTTGGGCAGGATTTGTAAGGGGATGTAGGGAGGTGGGTGTAATCTTTCTGTGCTCGACTCCCTCTCCCTGTTTACTTGCACAGTTGGCCTTGGTAGAGATGGTGTGTCCTGTTATGCTTAAGTCATTCAGAGATGTGCACTTACACGCCAAAGCCCACCCAGCTGTGGTTTTCTCTGCTACAAATTCTCCCATGCGGTCGACATTGTGAGTGTGCTTCTGCTTCAGTATTTGTTGTGGTTGTCTGGAAAAAAAAAATATATTTGTTGGGACAGGAGTCAGAACTGTCAAGCTCTAATCAAAGAATCGTTACATTCTAATGCACAGCAGTGTTGTTTCCATCTGAGATTGCTTGAAAAGTAAGAAAACATTCAGGGTGAAGTTCAGGCAGCCCTCCGTATGTTTTCTGTGCCATTTGTGAGGGAAAGTGAGGATGTGCGAAGGCCTGGGTCATGTCGAGAATGGGGCTTAGAGGTGGGGCATGTTGTTGGGCTGGAGCAGTACCCGGGTGCTGTGGCTTTAATCCTGTGAGTGGCTGAAGTGTGGCCTGGGCATGCGTCATGGGGAGTGTGACCTTGAGTGGGGAAAAGTCTTGCGTGAGGGAAATGGAGATGCTGGTTAGAACATGGTCTGTGTCATTGGGGAAGAAGTGGAGAACGTCCACTTAGCTGGAGATGCCATTGCCCTGGGTGTGGGATAGAGGATGCCAGTAGAAAAGCTCAAGAAGAGGCTCTGCAGACAGTGCTACTTGCCCGGGATCCTTTCAGGGCCTCCAGAATTTCTGCATAGCCTTGTGCCTGTTGTTGTCCTCTTGTGTTTCAATGCAGTGCAAGGGGTTCCTTTGGTTTTCTTCCCTCCTCTTACCAAAACCTCCCATTGTTTTGTTTTCTCTTCTCTCGCATTGGCAATGTGTTGGTAACAGCGGATGAGATGCAGGAGGCGGAATTGTGGCAGGTGTCAGGTTGCAGACATTTGGGCGGTTTGTCATCAGTGTGGGGGATGGCTTTTCCACGCTCTTGAGCTGAGCTTGACATTGACAGAATGTCCTTGGCTTTCAGGTCTCCCTCCCACTCTCCTTGTGATAGAATTGCATAAGGTTTTGCAGAACATGAGTAATTTTTTTGTGTGTCCAGCTTCCCCAGGAATCTCTCATAATGTTAATTGCAAATGTCCCTTCAAGCCATTGTTTCTGCTGTCCTTAAAATGTTTTTTAACTTGAAGAAGCAACCAGTGATTCTACAGCTACGTTGTTCATACTTGAAGAGGATGAGTTTGAGAGGCAGATGTACTTTTGTTCCTGCTTTGTCGTGGTATCTTGCTGTTGAATCAACCGAATGTTGCCAGGATTGTAATGCCTGTAGGTTTGGAGCAGCAAAGCACCACTGCCTGCTCTCGTTGCTTTCCTGCTGCTTCGAGGCACAGCTTGAGTGGGTGGCAGCAAGCACGTATAGAGGAGGGATCACAATCCATGTCATGGGGTGGATGTTTTGGGCATTGAGTGGATGTTGTAAGTAAAAATGCCATGGTGTTACTCTCGTGGCTTTTGTTTGGCTGTGTGCTGGGTGGGTCATGCTATTCCGAGGGAACTAATGCCCCTGGGTACTGAGGTTCTTGCTGTGGTGTTCTGGCAGTGCATGCCTGCCTGAACGGGAAGCAAGAGCTTGCCATTCAGCGTGGCGGTGGAAAATGAGTCTGGAAGAATGGAAGTATATGGAGAGTGCTTGGGAGCTGTGGTTGCCCTGTGCTTTTTCAGCCCTCCTGGAGGGTTGTTGTGCTTGGCTGTGCTGGGTTTGAGATCCTGAACGAGAGATTTGCCTGCATTGTTTGGACTCTGTGGAGCCTTTTTTTGTAATGAGACATCCCTGTATCTGGGGCTTGTGTTTCAGAGAGTGGTGGATTGTGTTCTGATGAGTGTCGTGGTTTCAGCCCAGCCGGTAACAAAGCACCATGCAGCCGCTCCTCACCGCCGCCCCCCCTCTCCCCCCCCCTTCCCCAACTACTGTGGGTTGAGGAGAAAATATAAAGGCAGGCTCATGGGTCGAGAGAAGGACAGGGAGGGATCACTCACCCCTTACGGTCACGGGTAAAAGGCAGGCTCAGTTTGGGGAAGAAACGAAATCAACTTAATTGACTACAAGTCAAATCAAACAAGGATATTAGGAAGTAAAACGAAATCTTAGAACACCTTCCCCCTGCCCCTCCCTCCTTCCCGGCTCAACCCTACTCTCGTTTCTCTCTACCCCCTCCCTCCGGCGGCGCAGGGGAACAGGGGATGGGTGTTGGGGTCAGGTTGCTACACCTTGTCTCTGCCGCTCCTTCCTGCTCACGGGGGAGGACCCCTCACTCTTCCCTTGCTCCACCGTGGGGTCCCTCCCACGGGAGACAGTCCTTCACGAACTTCTCCAACGTGAGTTCCACGGGCTGCAGTTCCTCACAAACTTCCCTGGCGTGGGTCCTTTCCGCGGGCCGATCTTCAGCCACGCACTGCTCCAGTATGGGCTTTCGGATGGAGTGACGGCCATCTTCAGGGGCACGTGCTCCCCTGCTCACCTCCACGGGCTGCAGGGGGACAGCCTGCCGTCTCACGACGGGCTGCAGGGGCATCAACGTCCTCAGGCGCCCCTCCTCCCCCTCCTTCACTGACCTCGTTATCCACAGAGGCATTCCTCTCACATTCCAATACCCCCACTCACTGCAGGTTCCCCTTCTTAAATAGACTCCCAGAGAAGTCCCAGAGGCGCTACCACCGTCACTGATTGGGTCGGCCTGGGCCAGAGGAGGCTCCGGCTTGGAGCTGAGGGAGCTTCTAGTAGCTTCTCACAGGAGCCACCCCTGCGACCCCTCCCCTGCTAGCAAAAACCCCCATGCCACACAAACCCATAACAGATGAGGCAGAGATGTTCTTTGCCATTTGATTGCCTCACTCTGTGATTTGCTGGGTCCTTGAGATGGCTGGTATGGCGAAGGGTGTGTTCTTCTTCAGGAAGATAAGGGCAGGTGCAGATTCATAGACTGAAGGAAAACAGGAGGGTTGTTTACTATATGGAAGGATGGAAGGTGAAAGGGATGAGGAATGAGAGCTCTTGCCAAAGGGCACGTCCGTGCTTCATGGTGAGTGTGGTGTAGACATTTTTAAAACTTCTTGGTAACGTAGAAACGAAACAGAAGATACAAGGATGGAAGTAGTAAAGAATGGGAGGCAAGGATAGTGCAGGACCAAAAAAAAAAAAAAGGGAGATGAGACGGGAAGGAAGAGGAAAAGGAAGAAGGACAGGAAGTAAACTATGCAAGTAAGAAGCAGGCAAGCAAGAAAGAAAACAAAACGAGAAAGAATGAAAGAAAGAATAAACAAGAAAGAAGGAAGAGACGATAGCAGAGATTACCAGCATGCACCAATGTTGTATCGACATGATGAATGGAGTGGAGGACCTCAGCACCTTGGGTACTCAGGGTCCTGTGTCAGGCTTGGTGAAAAGTGGTGAGGAAGAGGAAGGAGAGGCCTTGCCTGAAGGGGTGTCCATGCTTCATTGTGAGTGTGTTGTAGCCATTTAGAAATCATTTTGGTGAAGGAGAAAAAGAAAGGAAGATACAATGGCTCGGCTGTTTGTGTATAAACAGAAAGGATTAGGAGGCAAAGATGAGGCAGGGCAGGGGAAAAAAGGGAAGAGCTAGGGATAGAGCTAAGGAAAGGCAGAAGGAAGAAGAATGAGGAGAAGAAAGGGTAACATAAAAAAGGGAGAAAAGGAAACAGAAAATGGCAGAAGGGAAGGAAGAAGACAAGGAAGCAATTGGTGGAAGTAAAAAGAAAGCAAAGAGGAAGAAAGGAAGGAAAGAAGAGACGATGGAGGAGATGACGAGCACGACGTCACCTGTAGACGCTGAAGAGAGTTGGTCCGTAAGAGCCTCCGCCTTGGTTAGAGTACCGCGCTGCGGCGCTGCAGGCCCGTAATTAGCGCTGCTGGCTCCGTCTTTGACGGTCTCCGCCGCGGCGCCGGAGGCGACTGGCGAGCTGCCAGCGGGGGTAAAGAAGAGCGAAGGATGGAAGGAGAAGGGAAAGGGGAGTAAAGACTTGGGCACGTCAGGGCAAGAACGAAAAGGAGAAGGAAGAGCAGAAAGAGGACATCGAAGGTGGAAAGAGAAGAAAGCAGAAAGGAGTTGGAAAGAGAAGACGGAAGAGAAAGAATAAAAGAGAAGGAAAATGTCAGGAAAGGAAGGAAGAAGGCGGTAAACGCATACGAAGAGATAACTGAAGGAGGAAAGAAGAAGGGACGAAGGCAAGAGCAAAGACGCGAGGAGGAGGGGAAAAAGAAAGGAAGGGGGCAAAGCAGGAGGAGCACGGAAGGAAGCGAGGCGAGAGACGGCGGGCTGGCGATGGTGGGGAGCGTGCGAGGCGTCGGAGCAGCACACGGTGTCGCTGCAGGCTCAGAAACGGGGTCGGAGCGGTGAGGCGGCTCCGCCCCGGTGCGGCGGAGAGCCCGGCCGTGAGCGCGGGGGGGCGGGGCGGGGCGGGCAGGAGAGCCGGTGCATCCGGGCGGCGGCGGGGAGCCGTGCGGGGCCCGTGCGGGCGGCGGCGGCGGCGATGGGCGTGTGCTGGGGGCCCGTGGTGCGGGTGCTGGTGCTGCAGGCGGCCTGGGCGCTGGGCGGCGGGCAGGTGCGCTACTCGGTGCCGGAGGAAGCCAAGGCCGGGACGGTGGTGGGCCGGCTGGCGCAGGACCTGGGCCTGGAGGCGGGCGAGCCGGAGGCGCGTCGGCTGCGTCTGGTGGCGCAGGGCCGGCGGGCGAGCGTGGAGGTGAGCGGGGCGAGCGGGGCGCTGGTGGTGAGCTCGCGGCTGGACCGGGAGGAGCTGTGCGGGAAGAGCGCGCCGTGCGCCCTGCGGCTGGAGGTGCTGGTGGAGCGGCCGCTGCGCGTCTTCCACGTGGAGCTGGAGGTGACCGACATCAACGACAACGCCCCGCTCTTCCCCGCCGCCCGGAAAAACCTCAGCCTCGCGGAATTAACCACGGTGCCCGGTTCTCGGTTGCCGCTGGAGGGCGCGTCGGATGCAGATGTCGGAGCCAACGCGCAGCTCTCCTATACCCTCAGCCCCAGCGAGTATTTTACACTCGATGTTAAATCCTCTGACGAGAACAGGAAATCCCTGTTCCTGGTGCTCGCGAAATCTCTGGACCGCGAGACGATGCCTGAGCACCGTTTGGTGTTGTCGGCGAGCGACGGGGGCCGTCCGTCGCTGACGGGCACGATGGAGCTGGTGATCTCGGTGCTGGACGTGAATGATAACGCACCGCAGTTCAACCAGTCGGTGTACAAAGTGCAGCTGCCGGAGAGCGCTGCAGAGGGGACGCTGGTGGCGCGCGTGAACGCCACGGATCCGGACTTGGGAATATATGGCGAGGTGCTTTATGAAATTGATACTTTTGTGCCTCCCTCGGCCTCAGAGGTGTTCAGCATCGATAGGAACAGCGGGGAGATCAGACTGACGCGCGTCCTGGACTTTGAGACAGAAACTTTCTATGACCTACACGTTAAGGCGAAAGATAAAGGTTGGCCCCCGCTGTCAGGTCACTGCAGCGTGGAGCTGGAGGTGCTGGACGTGAACGACAACGCGCCGGAGGTGTGGGTGACGTCGCTGTCGGTGCCGGTGCCGGAGGACGCGGCGGTGGGGACGGTGGTGGCGCTGCTGAGCGTGTCGGACCGGGACTCGGGGGCGAACGGTCGGGTGCGCTGCGCGGTGTGGCCGGCGGCGCCGTTCGGGCTGGTGGCGACGTTCGCGGGCTCGTACTCGCTGGTGCTGCGGGAGGCGCTGGACCGGGAGCGGGTGTCGGAGTACGAGGTGGAGGTGCGGGCGGAGGACGGCGGGGCGCCGGCGCTGCGCGCCAGCCGCGGGGTGCGGGTGCCGGTGTCGGACGTGAACGACAACGCGCCGGCGTTCGCGCAGGCCGTGTACACGGTGCTGGCGCGGGAGAACAACGCGGCGGGCGCGGAGCTGGCGCGGCTGTGGGCGCGGGACCCGGACGAGGCGGGCAACGGGCGCGTGAGCTACTCGGTGGCGGAGGGCGTCGGCGGGGGCGCGGTGGCGGGCGGGGGGTGGCGGGCGGCGTCGAGCTACGTGTCGGTGGACGCGGAGAGCGGGCGGCTGTGGGCGCTGCAGCCGTTGGACTACGAGGAGGTGCAGGTGCTGCAGTTCGAGGTGCGGGCGGTGGACGCGGGGGAGCCGCCGCTGTGCGGCAACGCCACGGTGCAGCTCTTCGTGGTGGACGAGAACGACAACGCGCCGGCGCTGCTCCCGCCTGCTCCTGCCGGGGGCGGGCCGGGTGGCGGGGCGGCGGGCTCGTCGGGGCCGGGCTCGGGCTCGGGCTCGGGGGCGCTGTGGGCGTGGGCGGCGTGGGGGGCGCCGGCGGGGCAGGTGGTGGCGAAGATCCGCGCGGTGGACGCGGACTCGGGCTACAACGCGTGGCTGCGCTACGAGCTGTGGGAGCCGCGGGGGAAGGGCCCGTTCCGCGTGGGGCTGTACAGCGGCGAGGTGAGCACGGCGCGGGCGCTGGAGGAGGCGGACGGCCCGCGGCAGAGGCTGGTGATCGTGGTGCGGGACCACGGCGAGCCGGCGCGCTCGGCCACGGCCACGCTGAGCGTGTCGCTGGTGGAGGGCGCCGAGGCGGCGCTGGCGGCCGCGGGCTCGTCCTCGTCGGGGGCGGGGCCGCGGCCAGCGGCGGGCGCGGAGGGCGGCGCGGCGGCGGCGGCGGCGGCGGCGACGAACGTGTGGCTGGTGGTGGCCATCTGCGCGGTGTCGAGCCTGTTCCTGCTGGCGGTGGTGCTGTACGGGGCGTCGCGGTGGGCGCCGCGGGCGGCCGTGCTGTCGGGGCCCGGGCCGGCGACGCTGGTGTGCGCCAGCGAAGTGGGGAGCTGGTCGTACTCGCAGCGCCAGAGCCGGAGCCTGTGCGTGGCGGAGGGCGCGGGCAAGAGCGACCTGATGGTTTTCAGCCCCAACTTCCCGCCGCCGCCCGTCCCCGCGGCGAAGGAGACGCAGCCGGAGGCGCCCGCTCTCGTGGACACGGTCAGTGCCCCCCCCTTTGTCGCCTCTCGCCCCTTCCCCCTTCCCGTGTCCCTTGTCGCCCGGGCCCTGGGCAGGCGCTGGTGGGAGCCGGGCTCAGCCGCCGGGGCCCGCGGGCGGTGGGGGCTTGGCGGGTGCTTCTTACGGGTGTTCACGGGACGTTGGCGTCCTTGCCGGAGCCCCCGGGCTCTCGCTGTGGGGGAGGAAGCAAGCAAGCAAGCAAGCAAGCGAGCAAGGTGTTGCCGCACCCCGCAGCGGTGGCCGTCCGCAGGTGATCATTGCGGTCGTGGGCTGTTGTCCCGTGGAATGAAATCCCTGCCGACTGCGATGTGAGGTGCCACGACATCAGCTTTGCGGACGCCCCCCCGGGCTTGCTGGTGCGCAGCATTTCCACCCGAGCTTGCTGAAGGCATGCCAGGCATGCAGGCTGTGGTGGCGACAGTCCCGCGGGCAGTATTTACTGCTTCTTAGAGTTGCTTTTTGCTGACCGTGCTGGTATCTGCTGTGGTTTCTTGTTGCAAACTCTGTCCTCGTCCTGATTTGATTCCCTTCTGCGAGAGTTGTGATGGAAGGTGACAGTTGGGTGTTCGGGGTCTTCTCTCCCCGTGGTATAATTTCTGCATTTTTATTCGCCCACCAGACGAGTTATGAAAGTAGGGAAGGCAATACAGACTTTTCCTATGTTTTTTTCCCAAGTGCGTTGTAACGCTAGTTGCTAGTGTAAAGTGTTCAGGGAGAGGAGTGTCACCCAACAAGGTAGGTGTTAGAGACGGGAATTTCCTTTTCATTTTGTTGTTTCCAGCATCCCCCCGGTTTTGGTCTCTTGTTTGTGGCCAGAGAAGTCACGTGGCATACACTGGTGTGTTTTGATGTTCTTCTAATACTTGAATCAACAGCCTCATGGTTGCAGAAGCCCTGGAAACATGGTTGGGGGAAAAAAATACAACCCAACCCCAAAACCACCAAACAAGCAAAACCTAACAAGCAGAACAAACCCAACCAAAATAAACCCATCAAAACAAAACCCAAACCAGATTCTGCTACGTAGTCAATATCATCTGTTGCAGTGCGGTGCTCATCAACAGTTGGGTTGTTTTTTCAGAGCAAGAAATTGATGCTATTGCCATTTAGAGCTGTCACAATGTCACCTGCAGAAATAGTCTTGCTCTCAGGTCTGCAACATTTCCCTTGGAGATACCTGGAACGTTGTCGACGCGGAAGTCACGGACACTGCACACAATCAATATGATCAAAGCAGATGCCACTTTATTGCCCAAATAGCTTGGTTTATATAAGTATTTTAGTTCCTGCTCATGCGTAAGCCATCTGTTGATTGGTTAACATATGCTGTCCACGCGCCTAAAACAATAATTTGATAGGATAAGGCCTTCTGATCACGCGAATGGTTCCCTCCGCCTGTATCTTGTCTTGTGTCCTGCTTTCAGCCACGTAGGCCCAACTTTGTTCAGCTTTTTGTGCTTATTTCATCAAACTTTGTAGCAACAGTTAGCCTTGTTCTACTTTTCGTGCTTGCTTCATCAAACTTGTAGCAACAGTTAATCTTCGCTACGTCCTTGAGGCCTGCTGCCTGCAGAGGCCTCTGGCTCACGGAATAATCAGTTCCATTGTGCCTGGATTGTTCGCTATATGTCCGTTGTTTTCCAAATATCCCACAAGACATTGCCAGACAGGACGGCTCATCAGCAGAGAGTTTGCCGATGCTGTGTATGTGATACGTCTGTGTGTTTTCTGCGGTGGTCTCATTGATGGGAAGCATAAGCAAAAGTCGGATGGAGCCGGGAAAGGAAACTGTGGCATGTCGTGGAGGTGATTCTGGCACTAGCATTGAGCAGGGCCTGGGCATTTCCTGTTGTGAAGGGTGATTCTGAGCAGTGGGAAGACTTGTCTGTGGGAACTGGAAATCCTTGGGAATTCCATGGCCTATGCCATAAGAAGACAAGAATGGGAGATGTGTGCTTTTCTTGAGAACGCATGTTAGAGAGTGGGGAGCGGAGGCTGCCTAGAGGAGAGCATGAGGCAGGATGGGCAGAGAGTGTTTTTGCCCAGGATTCTTTTCCAGGCTGCAAGAATCTGGAGCTGGAGGCCTTCTGGGTCTTGAGATAGTTACATGGTATTGAAACACGCACAGTGTTGTACGACTATCTGCCAGCAGAGACAGTCCTTTGTGCTGCTGCCTGATTACCGTAGGCAATGTGTTGGTAGGAGGGGGTGACATGCAGACTGCTGAATACTGTCTGATGAACCTTTTTGCTCCTGTTTTGGGAAAGACGTTGTGGGAGGGTAGTGTTTCAACCTGCTGTCCTTGTGTAGTGGTGGGCATCTGTAGCAGCTTCCACAGCTGTTGATGTTGCCATGACCGTAGAATCACAGAATGGTTTGGGTTGGAGGGGACCTTAAAGATGATCTAGTTCCAAACCCCTTGCAATGAGCAGGGACATTTTCCAGTATATCAGGTTGCTCAAAGCCCCATCCAACCTGGCCTTGGACACTTCCAGGCAAGGGGCATCCACAGCTCCTCTGGGAACCTGTTCCAGTGTCTCACCACCCTCCCAGCAGGTAATTTCTTCCTAGTATCTAATCTAAAACTACCCTCTTTCAGTGTAAAACCATTACGCTTCATCTTATCACTACACTCCCTTATAAAAAGTCCCTCCCGATCTTTGGGGTATGCCCCCTTTAAGTAGTGGAAGGGCACTATAAGGTCTCCACGGAGCCTTCTCTTCTCCAGGCTAAACAACCCCAAGTCTCTCAACCTGTCATAGGGGAGGTGCTGCAGCCCCCTGCTCATCTTTGTGGCCCTCCTCTAGACCTGCTCGAGCAGGACCACATCTTTCTTATGCTGTGTGGCCCAGAGCTGAACAGAGTACTCCAGGTGGGGCATCACAAGAGCAGAGTAGAGGGAGAGAATCGTCTTCCCCAACCTGTGAGACACACTTCTTTTGAATGCCGCCCGGGACATGATTGGCTTTCTAGGCTGCGAGCACACGTTGCTGGCTCATATTCACATTTTCATCCACCCGTACCCCCAAGTCCGTGTCTACAGGGCTGCTCTCAATCCACTCATTGCCAGGGCTGTATCCACGATTGGGATTGCCCCGACCCAGGTGCAGGACCTTGTGCTTGGCCTTGTTGAACTTCATGAGGTTTGCACGGGCCCAGCTCTCAAGCCTGTCAAGGCCCCTCTGGATGGCATCCCTTCCCTCCAGAGTATGAACCGCAGCGCTCAGCTTGGTGTCATCTGCAAACTTGCTGAGCGCTCACTCAATCCCACTGTCCATGGCCCCGACAAAGATGTTAAGTAATACTGTTCTCCATACAGGCCCCAGAAGGACACCACTCATTGCTGATCTCCACCCAGACATAGAGTCACTGAGCGGAACTTTTTGAGTGTGACCATCCAGCCAATTCCTTATCCACCAAATGGTCCACACGTCAAATCCATGTCTCTCCATTTTAGAGGCAGGGATGTAGTGTGGGGCAGTATCAAATGCTTTGCACAAGTCCAGGTAGGTGATGTCAGTCATCTTCGCTTATCCACCAATGCTGTAACCCTGCAATAGAAGACCACCAGAAATTTGTCAGGCATGACTTGCCGTTAGTGAAGCCACATTGGCTGTCACCAGTCACCCCTCTGTTTTCCATGTGCCTTAGCATAATTTCCAGGAGGATCTGCTTCACAGTCTTGCCGGGCACAGAAGGGAGACTGGCTGGCCTGTAGTTGCCCAGGTCTTCCTTTTTTTCCCTTTTGAAAAAAGGGGGTTATGTTTCCCCTTTTCCAGTCACTGGGAACTTCACCAGTCTGTCATGACTTTTCAAATATGAGGGATAGTGGCTTGGCAACTTCATCTGCCAATTCCCTCAGGACCCTCAGATGTATCTCATGAGGTTCCATGGACTTGCGCACATTCACAGTCTCCAACCTCGTCTTCTTCTACGGTGGGCAGTACTTCATTCTCCCAGCTGAGGTTTGCTGTTGTGGGTGTGAATTGTTCTTCCGTAGAATAAAATCACTGCCGGTTGCGTTAGAGGTGCCACACCACCAGCTTTGCAGATGCTCTTGCTTGCTGGCGTGTAGCATTTCCACTCAAGATTGATGAAGAGCGGCGAGACATGCAGGCTGTGGTGGTGGCAGCCCCCTCAGGCACTATTTTCTGCCATTTCCGTTGCTGACTGCTGACTGTGCTTGGATGGGATGTGCTTTCTTGTCACAATCTCTGTCATCCTCCTCTTTGATTGTCCTCTGGAAGAGACATGATGGAAGGTGACAGTTGAGACTTCAGGGTTTTCTCTTCCCATGGTGTAATTTCTCCATTTTGGTTGGCTGACCAGAGTCATTATGAAAGTAGGGAAGGCAATGCGGGCTTTTCCTATGTTTTTTTTCCAACTGTGTTGTAAGTCTAGTTCATGAGATAAATTTTTCAGGGAGAGAGGTGTGACCGAATAAGGCAGGTGTTAGAAATGGGAATTTTCTTTTGCTGGTCCCCCTTTTCCCCCAGGTTGTGGACTACGTTCCTCACCAGTGAAGTGTCATGACATATGCTGGCCTGTTTTGATGTTCTTTCAATATTTGGATCAGCAGCGACAACCTTAAAGAATCCACGTAAGCCTTCTTTTGAACCCCCAAACCCCAACCATCCCCAAATTGTCCGACACGTTAGATCTCATCCATGGCAGTGATGTGCTCGTCAGCATTTGGGTTGCTCTCTCACAGCATGAAATCAATGCCCACTACCATTAGAGCTGTCCTGATATCATGGGTTTAGGAAAGGCGGGTCCTGCTTGACTAAGCTGATCTCCTTCTTTGACAAGATGACCCGCTTAGTGGATGAGAGGAAGGCTGTGGATGTTGCTTGCCTGGACTTTTACTAAAGTCTTTGACACCGTTTCCCACAGGGTTCTCCTGGAGAAACTGGCTGCTCCTGGCTTGGGCGGGTGTACTGTTTGCCAGGTAAACAACTGGCTGGCTGGCTGGGCCCAAAGATTTCTGGTGAACAGAGGTAAATCCAGATGGCAGCCAGTCACAAGCAGTGTTCTCCAGGGTCATTCTTGGGGCAGTTCTGTTTAATATCTTTATCAGTGATCTGGAAGAGAGAGTCGAGCGCACCCTCAGTAAGTTTGCAGACAGCACCAAGCTGGGCGGGAGTGTTGATCTGCCTGAGGGTAGAGACTGTGCAGAGGGGTCTGGAGAGGCTGGATCGATGGGCCGAGGGCAACTGGATGAGCTTCAAGAAGGCTAAGTGCCAGGTCCTGCATGTGGGTCATAACAACCCAGTGCAAGGGCACAGGCTTGGGGAAGAGTGACTGGAAAGCTGCCTGGAGGAAAAGGGCCTGGGGGTGTTGGTCAACAGCCAGCTGAATGTGAGCCGGCAGTGTGCCCGGATGGCCAAGGAGTCCAATAGCCTCCTGGCTTCTATCAGAAATCGTGTGGTCAGCAGGAGTAGGGAAGCGATCATGCCTTTGTACATGACACTGGTGAGACCGCACCTCGAATACTGTGTTTGGTTTTGGGCCCCTCACCCCAAGAAAGACACTGAGGTGCTGGAGTGTGTCCAAAGAAGAGCACTGAAGCTGATGAAGGCTCTAGAGAACAAGATGTACAAGGAGCAGCTGAGGGAACCGGGGTTGTTTGGTCTGGAGAAAAGGAGGCTGAGGGGAAACCTCTACAACTGCCTGAAAGGAGGTTGTAACTAGGTGGTTGTTGGTCTCTTTTCCCAAGTAGCAAGTGATAGGATGAGAGGAAATGGCCTCAAGTTGTGCCAGGGGAGGTTTAGATTGGATATTAGGAAAAAATCCTCCCCTCAAAGGGTTGTCAAGCATTGGGACAGGCTGGCCAGGGAAGTACCTGAGTCACCATCCCTGGGGATATTTAGAAGACATAGTGCTTAGGGACATGGTTTAGTGGTGGACTTGGCAGTGTTAGGTTAATGGTTGGACTCGATGGTGTGAAGGATCTTCTCCAACATCAATGACACTATGATCACCTCTGGAAATAGTATTGCTCCAAGATGTGTAAGGTTTCCATGTGAGGTTGCTGAAGCACTGCAAACCATGAAGAGTAAGCTGCGGAGAGTCTGCTGGACACGGTGTATGCGATAGCATCTGTATGTTTTTCTGTGGTGCTCTCGTTGACAGAAGTGTCCACAAAAGCTGGACTGAAAGGGAAGTGTGGCATATTCATGGAGGTGATTGTGGGAGTGGCATTGAGTAGTGCCTGGGCATCTCCTGATGTGAAGGGTGACCCGGAGCAGTGGGAAGGCTTGTGTGAGGGAAGTGAAAATCCTTGGGGTGACCATGGGCCACGTCATAAGAAGACAGTAATAGGAGATGATGTGCTTTTCTTGAGGACACATGTTGCAGAGTGGGGAATGGAGGCTGCCTAGAGGAAAGCATGAGGCAGGAAGGGCACAGAGTGTTTTTGCCAAGGATCTTTTCCCAGGCTCCCAAGGGCCTGGAGTATGAGGCCTTTTGGGTCGTGAGACAGTTACATGGTATCAAAATGCCCACAATGTCCTTTGAGGTTATGAATATCTCCCACCAGAGACAGTCATTTGTGCTGCTGCCTTCCTGACCTAGGCAATGTGTTGGTAAGAGGGCTTGAGACGCAGACTGCTGAATGTTGTCTGCTGATCCATTTCCCGCTTGTTTTGAGCAGGGTGTTGTGGGAGGGTAGCGCTTCAGCCTGCTGTCCTTGTGTAGTGGTGGCATCCATAGTAGCTTCCACCTCCGTTGATGTTGCCATGATGGTTCCTTCTCCTCCTCAGGCAGGATTTGTAAGTGGAAGTGATGGGGAGGTGGCTGTAATCCAGTGTTCTTTGTCCAAGTGTGTTGTAACCATAGTTAGTATGATGAAGTGTTGAGGGAGAGGAGTGTCACCCCACAAGGCAGGTGTTAGGAACGGGAATTTTCTTTTTCTTTTCCTGCTTCCCCTTTCCCCCAGGATCTGGAGTCCATTCCTCGCCAGTGAAGCATCATGAAGTACGTTGCCCTGTTTCGATGTTCTTTCAATATTTGGATCAGAAGTCACATCATTGCACAAGCCCTTGAAATCTTCTTTTCTTACAAGAAAAACTAAGAAACAAAAATCCAACGCAAATCCAAGGAACCGCCCCTCCCCAACAAAACTGAAACCAAATTCCCCTACACAGTCGATATCATCCGTTACAGTGCTGTGCGTGTCAACATTTTTGTTTTTCCCTCAGAGCATGAAATGAATGCTATGGCCATCTCGAGCTGTCCCAGCGTCACCTTTATAAAGAGTATTGCTCCCAGGTCTGCCACATTTCCTTCTGAGAATGCTGAAGCATTGCCAAACATGAAGGGTCAGCTGCAGAGACTCTGCTGGATGCTGTGTGTGTGATACCATCTGTATGTTTATTTATGGTGCTGTCTTTGGTGGGAAGGGACTGGAAAATCTGGAGTGAGCCCTGAGGTGGGCAAGGAAACTGTTGCACGTTCATGGAGGTGAATGTGGCAGTGGCATTGAGTAGGGCCTGAGCATCTCCTGATGTGAAGGGTGACGTTGAGCAGCGGGAGAACTTATTACCTTTGCTGACTGCGTATCGTGCTGGTATTGGCTGTGATTTCCTGTTGTAAACTCTGTCCTCACCCTGTTTGATTCTCTTCTGCAAGAGACGTGATGCAAGGTGACAATCGGGGGTCTACACTATAGCATAGTTTCTCCATTTTTAATTGCCCAACAGGGTTATTATAAAAGTAGGGAAGGCTGTATGGACTTTTCCAAGTGTTCTTTTTCCAAGTGTATTTTAACTGTAGTTAGTGGCATAAAGTGTTGAGGCAGAAGCGTGTGACCCAAGGCAGGTATCTCCTTTTTCTTGTCCTGCCCTCCCCTGCTGGGTTTTGGACTTGAGTTCCTGGCCCGTGAGGAGGCGTGACTGTACACTGGCCTGTTTTGATGTTCCTTCAATATTTGCATCACCAGCCATGCCGTTACAAAACCGATGGAAAAACCTCTTTTCAGAAAAAGAACCAAATGAAAACAACCCCCAAAAGCTAAACAGCTCACCCCAAAAACTCAAGAGAAAATTTTTGTACACAGTAGGTATCATTGGTGACACTGGTGTGTTTGTCAGCATTTGGGTTCTTCTTGCACAGCATGCAATTTATGCCCATTGCCATTAGAGCTGTTCCGATATCACCCCTATAACTATTATTGCTCCCAGTTGTGTAACGTTTCGGTCCGAGGTTGCTGACGCCACAGGAGAGTGTGGCATGTCGTGGAGGTGAGCGTGGCAGTGGTACTGAGTAGGGCCCGGCCATTTCTGGATGTGAAGGTTGACCTTGAGCAGTGGGAAGACTTGTCAGAGGGAAGTGGAAATCCTTGGGAAGACCGTGGGCCGTGTTGTAAGAAGACAAGAATGGGAGATGATGTGCTTGTCTTGAGAACACATGTTGCAGAGTGGGGAGCGGAGGCTGCCTAGAGGAAAGCATGAGGCAGGATGGGCAGAGAGTGTTGCTGCCCAGGATTCTTTCCAGGCTCCAAGGGTCTGGAGTATGAGGCCTTGTGGATCTTGAGACAGTATGTGAAACTGAAATGCCTGCACTGTGTTTTGAGTTTATGAATGTCTCCCACCAGGGTCAGTAGGTTCCCCTGCAGCCTGCCTGATGTAGGCAATGTGTTGTTAAGAGGGGGTGACATGCGGACTGGTGAATGCTGTCTGATGAACTTTTTTCTCCTGTGTTTTGGCAGGGTGTTGTGGGAGGGTAGTGCTTCACCCTGCTGTCCTTGTGCAGTGGTGGGCACCTATAGCAGCTTCCACAGCCGTTGACGTTGCCATGATGGTTCCTTGATCCTCCTTGGGCAGGATTTGTAAGGGGATGTAGGGAGGTGGGTGTAATCTTTCTGTGCTCGACTCCCTCTACCTGTTTACTTGCACAGTTGGCCTTGGTAGAGATGGTGTGTCCTGTTATGCTTAAGTCATTCAGAGATGTGCACTTACACGCCAAAGCCCACCCAGCTGTGGTTTTCTCTGCTACAAATTCTCCCATGCGGTCGACATTGTGAGTGTGCTTCTGCTTCAGTATTTGTTGTGGTTGTCTGGAAAAAAAATATATATTTGTTGGGACAGGAGTCAGAACTGTCAAGCTCTAATCAAAGAATCTTTACATTCTAATGCACAGCAGTGTTGTTTCCATCTGAGATTGCTTGAAAAGTAAGAAAACATTCAGGGTGAAGTTCAGGCAGCTGGGAAGAGTGTGTCAGACACTGTGCGGCTTTGCAGCCCTCCGTATGCTTTCTGTGCCATTTGTGAGGGAAAGTGAGGATGTGCGAAGGCCTGAGTCATGTTGAGAATGGGGCTTAGAGGTGGGGCATGTTGTTGGGCTGGAGCAGTACCCGGGTGCTGTGGCTTTAATCCTGTGAGTGGCTGAAGTGTGGCCTGGGCATGCGTCATGGGGAGTGTGACCTTGAGTGGGGAAAAGTCTTGCGTGAGGGAAATGGAGATGCTGGTTAGAACATGGTCTGTGTCATTGGGGAAGAAGTGGAGAACGTCCACTTAGCTGGAGATGCCATTGCCCTGGGTGTGGGATAGAGGATGCCAGTAGAAAAGCTCAAGAAGAGGCTCTGCAGACAGTGCTACTTGCCCGGGATCCTTTCAGGGCCTCCAGAATTTCTGCATAGCCTTGTGCCTGTTGTTGTCCTCTTGTGTTTCAATGCAGTGCAAGGGGTTCCTTTGGTTTTCTTCCCTCCTCTTACCAAAACCTCCCATTGTTTTGTTTTCTCTTCTCTCGCATTGGCAATGTGTTGGTAACAGCGGATGAGATGCAGGAGGCGGAATTGTGGCAGGTGTCAGGTTGCAGACATTTGGGCGGTTTGTCATCAGTGTGGGGGATGGCTTTTCCACGCTCTTGAGCTGAGCTTGACATTGACAGAATGTCCTTGGCTTTCAGGTCTCCCTCCCACTCTCCTTGTGATAGAATTGCATAAGGTTTTGCAGAACATGAGTAATTTTTTTGTGTGTCCAGCTTCCCCAGGAATCTCTCATAATGTTAATTGCAAATGTCCCTTCAAGCCATTGTTTCTGCTGTCCTTAAAATGTTTTTTAACTTGAAGAAGCAACCAGTGATTCTACAGCTACGTTGTTCATACTTGAAGAGGATGAGTTTGAGAGGCAGATGTACTTTTGTTCCTGCTTTGTCGTGGTATCTTGCTGTTGAATCAACCGAATGTTGCCAGGATTGTAATGCCTGTAGGTTTGGAGCAGCAAAGCACCACTGCCTGCTCTCGTTGCTTTCCTGCTGCTTCGAGGCACAGCTTGAGTGGGTGGCAGCAAGCACGTATAGAGGAGGGATCACAATCCATGTCATGGGGTGGATGTTTTGGGCATTGAGTGGATGTTGTAAGTAAAAATGCCATGGTGTTACTCTCGTGGCTTTTGTTTGGCTGTGTGCTGGGTGGGTCATGCTATTCCGAGGGAACTAATGCCCCTGGGTACTGAGGTTCTTGCTGTGGTGTTCTGGCAGTGCATGCCTGCCTGAACGGGAAGCAAGAGCTTGCCATTCAGCGTGGCGGTGGAAAATGAGTCTGGAAGAATGGAAGTATATGGAGAGTGCTTGGGAGCTGTGGTTGCCCTGTGCTTTTTCAGCCCTCCTGGAGGGTTGTTGTGCTTGGCTGTGCTGGGTTTGAGTTCCCGAATGATAGACTCGCCTGTGTTGTCTGGACTCTGTGGAGCCTTTTTTTGTAATGAGACATCCCTGTATCTGGGGCTTGTGTTTCAGAGAGTGGTGGATTGTGTTCTGATGAGGCAGAGGTGTTCTTTGCCATTTGATTGCCTCACTCTGTGATTTGCTGGGTCCTTGAGATGGCTGGTATGGCGAAGGGTGTGTTCTTCTTTAGGAAGATAAGGGCAGGTGCAGATTCATAGACTGGAGGAAAACAGGAGGGTCGTTTACTGTATGGAAGGATGGAAGGTGAAAGGGATGAGGAATGAGAGCTCTTGCCAAAGGGCACGTCCGTGCTTCATGGTGAGTGTGGTGTAGACATTTTTAAAACTTCTTGGTAACGTAGAAACGAAACAGAAGATACAAGGATGGAAGTAGAAAAGAATGGGAGGCAAGGATAGGGCAGGACAAAAAAAAAAGGGAGATGAGATGGGATGGAAGAGGAAAAGGAAGAAGGACAGGAAGTAATCTATGCAAGTAAGAAGCAGGCAAGCAAGAAAGAAAACAAAACGAGAAAGAATGAAAGAAAGAATAAACAAGAAAGAAGGAAGAGACAATAGCAGAGATTACCAGCATGCACCAATGTTGTATCGACATGATGAATGGAGTGGAGGACCTCAGCACCTTGGGTACTCAGGGTGCTGTGTAAGGCTTGATGAAAAGTGGTGAGGAAGAGGAAGGAGAGGCCTTGCCTGAAGGGGTGTCCATGCTTCATTGTGAGTGTGTTGTAGCCATTTAGAAATTATTTTGGTGAAGGAGAAAAAGAAAGGAAGATACAATGGCTCGGCTGTTTATGTATAAACAGAAGGGATTAGGAGGCAAAGATGAGGCAGGGCGGGGAAAAAAGGGAAGAGCTAGGGATAGAGCTAAGGAAAGGCAGAAGGAAGAAGAATGAGGAGAAGAAAGGGTAACATAAAAAAGGGAGAAAAGGAAACAGAAAATGGCAGAAGGGAAGGAAGAAGACAAGGAAGGAATTGGTGGAAGTAAAAAGAAAGCAAAGAGGAAGAAAGGAAGGAAAGAAGAGACGATGGAGGAGATGACGAGCACGACGTCACCTGTAGACGCTGAAGAGAGTTGGTCCGTAAGAGCCTCCGCCTTGGTTAGAGTACCGCGCTCTGGCGCTGCAGGCCCGTAATTAGCGCTGCTGGCTCCGTCTTTGACGGTCTCCGCCGCGGCGCCGGAGGCGGCTGGCGAGCTGCCAGCGGGGGTAAAGAAGAGCGAAGGATGGAAGGAGAAGGGAAAGGGGAGTAAAGACTTGGGCACGTCAGGGCAAGAACGAAAAGGAGAAGGAAGAGCAGAAAGAGGACATCGAAGGTGGAAAGAGAAGAAAGCAGAAAGGAGTTGGAAAGAGAAGACGGAAGAGAAAGAAGAAAGAGAAGGAAAATGTCAGAAAAAGAAGAACGCGATAAACGCATACGAAGAGATAACTGAAGGAGGAAGGAAGAAAGGACGAAGGCAAGAGCAAAGACGCGAGGAGGAGGGGAAAAAGAAAGGAAGGGGGCAAAGCAGGAGGAGCACGGAAGGAAGCGAGGCGAGAGGCGGCGGGCTGGCGATGGTGGGGAGCGTGCGAGGCGTCGGAGCAGCACACGGTGTCGCTGCAGGCTCAGAAACGGGGTCGGAGCGGTGAGGCGGCTCCGCCCCGGTGCGGCGGAGAGCCCGGCCGTGAGCGCGGGGGGGCGGGGCGGGGCGGGCAGGAGAGCCGGTGCATCCGGGCGGCGGCGGGGAGCCGTGCGGGGCCCGTGCGGGCGGCGGCGGCGGCGATGGGCGTGTGCTGGGGGCCCGTGGTGCGGGTGCTGGTGCTGCAGGCGGCCTGGGCGCTGGGCGGCGGGCAGGTGCGCTACTCGGTGCCGGAGGAAGCCAAGGCCGGGACGGTGGTGGGCCGGCTGGCGCAGGACCTGGGCCTGGAGGCGGGCGAGCCGGAGGCGCGTCGGCTGCGTCTGGTGGCGCAGGGCCGGCGGGCGAGCGTGGAGGTGAGCGGGGCGAGCGGGGCGCTGGTGGTGAGCTCGCGGCTGGACCGGGAGGAGCTGTGCGGGAAGAGCGCGCCGTGCGCCCTGCGGCTGGAGGTGCTGGTGGAGCGGCCGCTGCGCGTCTTCCACGTGGAGCTGGAGGTGACCGACATCAACGACAACGCCCCGCTCTTCCCCGCCGCCCGGAAAAACCTCAGCCTCGCGGAATTAACCACGGTGCCCGGTTCTCGGTTGCCGCTGGAGGGCGCGTCGGATGCAGATGTCGGAGCCAACGCGCAGCTCTCCTATACCCTCAGCCCCAGCGAGCAATTTTCTCTGGATTTGCAGCGCAGTGAAGAATACCGAGAAACCCTGTTCCTGGTGCTCGTGAAATCTCTGGACCGAGAGACGATGCCTGAGCACCGTTTGGTGTTGTCGGCGAGTGACGGGGGCCGTCCGTCGCTGACGGGCACGATGGAGCTGGTGATCTCGGTGCTGGATGTGAATGACAACGTGCCCCAGTTCAACCAGTCGGTGTACAAAGTGCAGCTGCTGGAGAGCGCTGCAGAGGGGACGCTGGTGGTGCGCGTGAACGCCACGGATCCGGACTTGGGAATATATGGCGAGGTGCTTTATGAAATTGATACTTTTGTGCCTCCCTCGGCCTCAGATGTGTTCAGCATCGACGTGAACAGCGGGGAGATCAGACTGACGGGCGCCCTGGACTTTGAGACAGAAGCGTTGTACGACCTACACGTTAAGGCGAAAGACAAAGGCTCGCCCTCGCTGTCGGGTCACTGCAAGGTGGTGGTGGAGGTGCTGGACGTGAACGACAACGCGCCGGAGGTGTGGGTGACGTCGCTGTCGGTGCCGGTGCCGGAGGACGCGGCGGTGGGGACGGTGGTGGCGCTGCTGAGCGTGTCGGACCGGGACTCGGGGGCGAACGGTCGGGTGCGCTGCGCGGTGTGGCCGGCGGCGCCGTTCGGGCTGGTGGCGACGTTCGCGGGCTCGTACTCGCTGGTGCTGCGGGAGGCGCTGGACCGGGAGCGGGTGTCGGAGTACGAGGTGGAGGTGCGGGCGGAGGACGGCGGGGCGCCGGCGCTGCGCGCCAGCCGCGGGGTGCGGGTGCCGGTGTCGGACGTGAACGACAACGCGCCGGCGTTCGCGCAGGCCGTGTACACGGTGCTGGCGCGGGAGAACAACGCGGCGGGCGCGGAGCTGGCGCGGCTGTGGGCGCGGGACCCGGACGAGGCGGGCAACGGGCGCGTGAGCTACTCGGTGGCGGAGGGCGTCGGCGGGGGCGCGGTGGCGGGCGGGGGGTGGCGGGCGGCGTCGAGCTACGTGTCGGTGGACGCGGAGAGCGGGCGGCTGTGGGCGCTGCAGCCGTTGGACTACGAGGAGGTGCAGGTGCTGCAGTTCGAGGTGCGGGCGGTGGACGCGGGGGAGCCGCCGCTGTGCGGCAACGCCACGGTGCAGCTCTTCGTGGTGGACGAGAACGACAACGCGCCGGCGCTGCTCCCGCCTGCTCCTGCCGGGGGCGGGCCGGGTGGCGGGGCGGCGGGCTCGTCGGGGCCGGGCTCGGGCTCGGGCTCGGGGGCGCTGTGGGCGTGGGCGGCGTGGGGGGCGCCGGCGGGGCAGGTGGTGGCGAAGATCCGCGCGGTGGACGCGGACTCGGGCTACAACGCGTGGCTGCGCTACGAGCTGTGGGAGCCGCGGGGGAAGGGCCCGTTCCGCGTGGGGCTGTACAGCGGCGAGGTGAGCACGGCGCGGGCGCTGGAGGAGGCGGACGGCCCGCGGCAGAGGCTGGTGATCGTGGTGCGGGACCACGGCGAGCCGGCGCGCTCGGCCACGGCCACGCTGAGCGTGTCGCTGGTGGAGGGCGCCGAGGCGGCGCTGGCGGCCGCGGGCTCGTCCTCGTCGGGGGCGGGGCCGCGGCCGGCGGCGGGCGCGGAGGGCGGCGCGGCGGCGGCGGCGGCGGCGACGAACGTGTGGCTGGTGGTGGCCATCTGCGCGGTGTCGAGCCTGTTCCTGCTGGCGGTGGTGCTGTACGGGGCGTCGCGGTGGGCGCCGCGGGCGGCCGTGCTGTCGGGGCCCGGGCCGGCGACGCTGGTGTGCGCCAGCGAAGTGGGGAGCTGGTCGTACTCGCAGCGCCAGAGCCGGAGCCTGTGCGTGGCGGAGGGCGCGGGCAAGAGCGACCTGATGGTTTTCAGCCCCAACTTCCCGCCGCCGCCCGGCCCCGCGGCGAAGGAGACGCAGCCGGAGGCGCCCGCTCTCGTGGACACGGTCAGTGCCCCCCCCTTGTCGTCTCTCGCCCCTTCCCGTGTCCCTTGTCGCCCGGGCCCTGGGCAGGCGCTGGTGGGAGCCGGGCTCAGCCGCCGGGGCCCGCGGGCGGTGGGGGCTTGGCGGGTGCTTCTTACGGGTGTTCACGGGACGTTGGCGTCCTTGCCGGAGCCCCCGGGCTCTCGCTGTGGCGGAGGAAGCAAGCAAGCAAGCAAGGTGTTGCCGCACCCCGCAGCAGTGGCCGTCCGCAGGTGATCTTTGCTGTTGTGGGTGTGGGCTGTTGTCCCGTGGAATGAAATCCCTGCCGACTGCGATGTGAGGTGCCACGACATCAGCTTTGCGGACGCCCCCCCGGGCTTGCTGGTGCGCAGCATTTCCACCCGAGCTTGCTGAAGGCGTGCCAGACACGCAGGCTGTGGTGGCGACAGTCCCGCGGGCAGTATTTGCTGCTTCTTAGAGTTGCTTTTTGCTGACCGTGCTGGTATCCGCTGTGGTGTCTTGTCACAAACCCTGTACTCGTCCTGATTTGATTCCCTTCTGCGAGAGTTGTGATGGAAGGTGACAGTTGGGTGTTCAGGGTCTTCTCTCCCCGTGGTATAATTTCTGCATTTTTATTCACCCACCGGAGGAGTTTTGAAGGTAGGGAAGGCAATACGTAGTTTTCCTATGTTTTTTTCCCAAGTGCGTTGTAACGCTAGTTGCTAGTGTAAAGTGTTCAGGGAGAGGAGTGTCACCCAACAAGGTAGGTGTTAGAGACGGGAATTTCCTTTTCATTTTGTTGTTTCCAGCATCCCCCCGGTTTTGGTCTCTTGTTTGTGGCCAGAGAAGTCACGTGACATACACTGGTGTGTTTTGATGTTCTTCTAATACTTGAATCAACAGCCTCATGGTTGCAGAAGCCCTGGAAACATGGTTGGGGGAAAAAAATACAACCCAAACCCAAAAATACCAAACAAGCAAAACAAACCCAAACAAAACAAACCCAACAAAACAAAACCCAAACCAGATTCTGCTACGTAGTCAATATCATCTGTTGCAGTGGGGTGCTCATCAACAGTTGGGTTGTTTTTTCAGAGCAAGAAATTGATGCTATTGCCATTTAGAGCTGTCACAATGTCACCTGCAGAAATAGTCTTGCTCTCAGGTCTGCAACATTTCCCTTGGAGATAGCTGAAACATTGTCGACGCGGAAGTCACGGACACTGCACACAATCAATATGATCAAAGCAGATGCCACTTTATTGCCCAAATAGCTTGGTTTATATAAGTATTTTAGTTCCTGCTCATGCGTAAGCCATCTGTTGATTGGTTAACATATGCTGTCCACGCGCCTAAAACAATAATTTGATAGGATAAGGCCTTCTGATCATGCGAATGGTTCCCTCCGCCTGTATCTTGTCTTGTGTCCTGCTTTCAGCCACGTAGGCCCAACTTTGTTCAGCTTTTTGTGCTTATTTCATCAAACTTTGTAGCAACAGTTAGCCTTGTTCTACTTTTCGTGCTTGCTTCATCAAACTTGTAGCAACAGTTAATCTTCGCTACGTCCTTGAGGCCTGCTGCCTGCAGAGGCCTCTGGCTCACGGAATAATCAGTTCCATTGTGCCTGGATTGTTCGCTATATGTCCGTTGTTTTCCAAATATCCCACAAAACATTGCCAGACAGGACGGCTCATCAGCAGAGAGTTTGCCGATGCTGTGTATGTGATACGTCTGTGTGTTTTCTGCAGTGGTCTCATTGATGGGAAGCATAAGCAAAAGTCGGATGGAGCCGGGAAAGGAAACTGTGGCATGTCGTGGAGGTGATTCTGGCACTAGCATTGAGCAGGGCCTGGGCATTTCCTGATGTGAAGGGTGATTCTGAGCAGTGGGAAGACTTGTCTGTGGGAACCGGAAATTCTTGGGAATTCCATGGCCTATGCTCTAAGAAGACAAGAATGAGAGATGTGTGCTTTTCTTGAGAACGCATATTAGAGAGTGGGGAGCGGAGGCTGCCTAGAGGAGAGCATGAGGCAGGATGGGCAGAGAGTGTTTTTGCCCAGGATTCTTTTCCAGGCTGCAAGAATCTGGAGCTGGAGGTCTTCTGGGTCTTGAGATAGTTAGATGGTATTGAAACGCCCACAGTGTTGTACGACTCTCTGCCAGCAGAGACAGTCCCTTGTGCTGCTGCCTGCTTGCTGTAGGCAATGTGTTGGTAGGAGGGGGTGACATGCAGACTGCTGAATACTGTCTGATGAACCTTTTTGCTCCTGTTTTGGGAAAGACGTTGTGGGAGGGTAGTGTTTCAACCTGCTGTCCTTGTGTAGTGGTGGGCATCTGTAGCAGCTTCCACAGCTGTTGATGTTGCCATGATCGTAGAATCACAGAATGGTTTGGATTGGAGGGGACCTTAAAGATGATCTAGTTCCAAACCCCTTGCAATGAGCAGGGACATTTTCCAGTATATCAGGTTGCTCAAAGCCCCATCCAACCTGGCCTTGGACACTTCCAGGCAAGGGGCATCCACAGCTCCTCTGGGAACCTGTTCCAGTGTCTCACCACCCTCCCAGCAGGTAATTTCTTCCTAGTATCTAATCTAAAACTACCCTCTTTCAGTGTAAAACCATTACGCTTCATCTTATCACTACACTCCCTTGTAAAAGTCCCTCTCGATCTTTGGGGTATGCCCCCTTTAAGTAGTGGAAGGGCACTATAAGGTCTCCACGGAGCCTTCTCTTCTCCAGGCTAAACAACCCCAAGTCTCTCAACCTGTCATAGGGGAGGTGCTGCAGCCCCCTGCTCATCTTTGTGGCCCTCCTCTGGACCTGCTCTAGCAGGATCATGTGTTTCTTATGCTGTGTGCCCCAGAGCTGAACAGAGTACTCCAGGTGGGGTATTACAAGAGCAGAGTAGAGGGAGAGAATCGTCTTCCTCAACCTGCAAGCCACACTTCTTTTGAATGCCGCCCGGGACATGATTGGCTTTCTAGGCTCTGAGCACACTTTGCGGGCTCATATTCACATTTTCATCCACCTGTACCCCCAAGTCTGTGTCCACAGGGCTGCTCTCAATCCACTCATTGCCGGGGCTGTATCCACGATTGGGATTGCCCCGACCCAGGTGCAGGACCTTGTGCTTGGCCTTGTTGAACTTCATGAGGTTTGCACGGGCCCAGCTCTCAAGCCTGTCAAGGCCCCTCTGGATGGCATCCCTTCCCTCTGGAGTATAAACCGCAGCACTCAGCATGGTGTCATCTGCAAACTTGCTGAGGGTTCACTCAATCCCACTGTCCATGGCCCCGACAAAGATGTTAAGTAATACTGTTCTCCATACAGGTCCCTGAAGGACACCACTCGTTGCTGATCTCCACCCAGACATTCAGCTGTTGAACGCAACTGTTTGAGTGTGACCATCCAGCCAATTCCTTATCCACCAAATGGTCCACATGTCAAATCCACGTCTCTCCATTTTAGAGGCAGGGATGTAGTGTGGGGCAGTATCAAATGCTTTGCACAAGTCCAGGTAGGTGATGTCAGTCATCTTCCCTTATCCACCAATGCTGTAACCCTGCAATAGAAGACCACCAGAAATTTGTCAGGCATGACTTGCCGTTAGTGAAGCCACGTTGGCTGTCACCAGTCACCCCTCTGTTTTCCATGTGCCTTAGCATAATTTCCAGGAGGATCTGCTTCACAGTCTTGCCGGGCACAGAAGGGAGACTGGCTGGCCTGTAGTTGCCCAGGTCTTCCTTTTTTTCCCTTTTGAAAAAAGGGGGTTATATTTCCCCTTTTCCAGTCACTGGGAACTTCACCAGTCTGTCATGACTTTTCAAATATGAGGGATAGTGGCTTGGCAACTTCATCTGCCAATTCCCTCAGGACCCTCAGATGTACCTCATGAGGTTCCATGGACTTGCGCACATTCACAGTCTCCAACCTCATCTTCTTCTACGGTGGGCAGTACTTCATTCTCCCAGCTGAGGTTTGCTGTTGTGGGTGTGAATTGTTCTTCCGTAGAATAAAATCACTGCCGATTGCGTTAGAGGTGCCACACCACCAGCTTTGCAGATGCTCTTGCTTGCTGGCGTGTAGCATTTCCACTCAAGATTGATGAAGAGCGGCGAGACATGCAGGCTGTGGTGGTGGCAGGCCCCAGGCACTATTTTCTGCCATTTCCGTTGCTGACTGCTGACTGTGCTTGGATGGGATGTGCTTTCTTGTCACAATCTCTGTCATCCTCCTCTTTGATTGTCCTCTGGAAGAGACATGATGGAAGGTGACAGTTGAGACTTCAGGGTTTTCTCTTCCCATGGTGTAATTTCTCCATTTTGGTTGGCTGACCAGAGTCATTATGAAAGTAGGGAAGGCAATGCGGGCTTTTCCTATGTTTTTTTTCCAACTGTGTTGTCAGCCTAGTTCATAAGATAAATTTTTCAGGGAGAGAGGTGTGACCGAATAAGGCAGGTGTTAGAAATGGGAATTTTCTTTTGCTGGTCCCCCTTTTCCCCCAGGTTGTGGACTACGTTCCTCACCAGTGAAGTGTCATGACATATGCTGGCCTGTTTTGATGTTCTTTCAATATTTGGATCAGCAGCGACAACCTTAAAGAATCCACGTAAGCCTTCTTTTCAACCCCCAAACCCCAACCATCCCCAAATTGTCCGACACGTTAGACCTCATCCATGGCAGTGATGTGCTCATCAGCATTTGGGTTGCTCTCTCACAGCATGAAATCAATGCCCACTACCATTAGAGCTGTCCCGATATCATGGGTTTAGGAAAGGCGGGTCCTGCTTGACTAAGCTGATCTCCTTCTTTGACAAGATGACCCGCTTAGTGGATGAGAGAAAGGCTGTGGATGTTGTTTGCCTGGACTTTAGTAAAGTCTTTGTCACCGTTTCCCACAGGGTTCTCCTGGAGAAACTGGCTGCTCCTGGCTTGGGCGGGTGTCCTGTTTGCCGGGTAAACAACTGGCTGGCTGGCTGGGCCCAAAGAGTTGTAGTGGAGAGAGGTAAATCCAGATGGCGGCCGGTCACAAGCAGTGTTCCCCAGGGTTCATTCTTGGGGCCAGTTCTGTTTAATATCTTTATCAGTGATCTGGATGAGAGAGTCGAGCGCACCCTCAGTAAGTTTGCAGACAACACCAAGCTGGGCGGGAGTGTTGATCTGCTTGAGGGTAGAGACTGTGCAGAGGGGTCTGGAGAGGCTGGATCAATGGGCCGAGGGCAACTGGATGAGCTTCAAGAAGGCTAAGTGCCAGGTCCTGCATGTGGGTCATAACAACCCAGTGCAAGGCTACAGGCTTGGGGAAGAGTGACTGGAAAGCTGCCTGGAGGAAAAGGGCCTGGGGGTGTTGGTCAACAGCCAGCTGCATGTGAGCCGGCAGCGTGCCCGGATGGCCAAGGTGGCCAATAGCCACCAATAGTATCAGAAATCGTGTGGTCAGCAGGAGTAGGGAAGTGATCATGCCTTTGTACATGGCACTGGTGAGACCACACCTCGAATGCTGTGTTTGGTTTTGGGCCCCTTCACCCCAAGAAAGACATGGAGGTGCTGGAGCGTGTCCAAAGAAGATCACTGAAGCTGATGAAGGCTCTAGAGAACAAGACGTACAAGGAGCAGCTGAGGGAACCGGGGTTGTTTGGTCTGGAGAAAAGGAGGCTGAGGGGAGATCTCTACAACTGCCTGAAAGGAGGTTGTAACTAGGTGGTTGTTGGTCTCTTTTCCCAAGTAGCAAGTGATAGGATGAGAGGAAATGGCCTCAAGTTGTGTCAGGGGAGGTTTAGATTGGATATTAGGAAAAAATTCTCCCCTCAAAGGGTTGTCAAGCATTGGGACAGGCTGGCCAGGGAAGTACTTGAGTCACCATCCCTGGGGATATTTAGAAGACATAGTGCTTAGGGACATGGTTTAGTGGTGGACTTGGCAGTGTTAGGTTAATGGTTGGACTCGATGGTGTGAAGGATCTTCTCCAACATCAATGACACTATGATCATCTCTGGAAATAGTATTGCTCCAAGATGTGTAAGGTTTCCATGTGAGGTTGCTGAAGCACTGCAAACCATGAAGAATAAGCTGCGGAGAGTCTGCTGGACACGGTGTATGCGATAGCATCTGTATGTTTTTCTGTGGTGCTCTCGTTGACAGAAGTGTCCACAAAAGCTGGACTGAAAGGAAAGTGTGGCATGTTCATGGAGGTGATTGTGGGAGTGGCATTGAGTAGTGCCTGGGCATCTCCTGATGTGAAGGGTGACCCGGAGCAGTGGGAAGGCTTGTGTGAGGGAAGTGAAAATCCTTGGGGTGACCATGGGCCACGTCATAAGAAGACAGTTATGGGAGATGATGTGCTTTTCTTGAGGACACATGTTGTAGAGTGGGGAGTGGAGGCTGCCTAGAGGAAAGCATGAGGCAGGAAGGGCACAGAGTGTTTTTGCCAAGGATCTTTTCCCAGGCTCCCAAGGGTCTGGAGTATGAGGCCTTTTGGGTCGTGAGACAGTTACATGGTATCGAAATGCCTACAATGTGATTTGAATTTATGAATATCTCCCACCAGAGACAGTCATTTGTGCTGCTACCTTCCTGACCTAGGCAATGTGTTGGTAAGAGGGCTTGAGACGCAGACTGCTGAATGTTGTCTGCTGATCCATTTCCTGCTTGTTTTGAGCAGGGTGTTGTGGGAGGGTAGCGCTTCAGCCTGCTGTCCTTGTGTAGTGGTGGGCATCCATAGTAGCTTCCACCTCCGTTGATGTTGCCATGATGGTTCCTTGATCCTCCTTGGGCAGGATTTGTAAGGGGATGTAGGGAGGTGGGTGTAATCTTTCTGTGCTCAACTCCCTCTACCTGTTTACTTGCACAGTTGGCCTTGGTAGAGATGGTGTGTCCTGTTATGCTTAAGTCATTCAGAGATGTGCACTTACACGCCAAAGCCCACCCAGCTCTGGTTTTCTCTGCTACAAATTCTCCCATGCGGTTGACATTGTGAGTGTGCTTCTGCTTCAGTATTTGGTGTGGTTGTCTGGAAAAAAAAATATATATTTGTTGGGACAGGAGTCAGAACTGTCAAGCTCTAATCAAAGAATCTTTACATTCTAATGCACAGCAGTGTTGTTTCCATCTGAGATTGCTTGAAAAGTCAGAAAACATTCAGGGTGAAGTTCAGGCAGCCCTCCGTATGTTTTCTGTGCCATTTGTGAGGGAAAGTGAGGATGTGCAAAGGCCTGGGTCATGTTGAGAATGGGGCTTAGAGGTGGGGCATGTTGTTGGGCTGGAGCAGTACCCGGGTGCTGTGGCTTTAATCCTGTGAGTGGCTGAAGTGTGGCCTGGGCATGCGTCATGGGGAGTGTGACCTTGAGTGGGGAAAAGTCTTGCGTGAGGGAAATGGAGATGCTGGTGTCCTGGTTTCAGCTGGGATATAGTTAACTGTCTTCCTAGTAGCTGGTACAGTGCTATGTTTTGGGTTCAGTATGTGAAGAATGTTGATAACACTGATGTTTTCAGTTGTTGCTCAGTAGTGTTTAGACTATAGTCAAGGATTTTTCAGCTTCTCATGCCCAGCCAGGGCACCTGACCCAAACTGGCCAACAGTGTATTCCATACCATGTGACGTCCCATCTAGTTTAGGAACTGGGAAGTGGGGGGGCAGGGATTCGCCGCTCGGGTACTGGCTGGGTGTCGGTCGGCGGGAGGTGAGCAATTGCCCTGCGCATCATTTGTACATTTCAATGCTTTTATTACTACTGTTGTCATTGTATTAGTGTTATCATTATCATTATTAGTTTCTTCTTTTTGTGTTCTATTAAATCATTCTAATCTCAGCCCAGGAGTTTTACTTCTTTTCCTGATTTTCTCCCCCATCCCACTGGATGGGGGGGAGTGAGTGAGTGGCTGTGTGGTGCTTAGTTGCTGGCTGGGGTTAAACCACGACAGCTGGTTAGAAAGTGGTCTGTGTCATTGGGGAAGAAGTGGAGAATGACCACTAAGCTGGAGATGCCATTGCGCCGGGTGTGGGATAGAGATGGCATTAGAAATCCTCAAGAAGAGGCTCCACAGGCAGTGCTACTTGCCCGGGATCCTTTCAGGGCCTCCAGAATTTCTGCATAGCCTTGTGCCTGTTGTTGTCCTCTTGTGTTTCAGTACAGTGCAAGGGGTTCCTTTGGTTTTCTTCCCTCCTCTTACCAAAACCTCCCATTGTTTTGTTTTCTCTACTCTCGCATTGGCAATGTGTTGGTAACAACGGATGAGATGCAGGAGGCGGAACTGTGGCAGCTGTCAGGCTGCAGACATTTGGGCGGTTTGTCATCAGTGTGGGGGATGGCTTTTCCGCTCTCTTGAGCTGAGCTTGACATTGACAGAAAGTCCTTGGCTTTCAGGTCTCCCTGCTACTCTCCTTGTGATAGAAGTGCATAAGGGAGCACTGTGCACTGTGTAGCGTTTTCCAGGCTTTTGCAGAACATGAGTAATTTTTTTTGTGTCCAGCTTCCCCAGGAATCTCTCATAATGTTAATTGCAAATGTCCCTTCAAGCCGTTGTTTCTGCTGTCCTGAAAACGTTTTTTATTTTGAAGAAGCAACCAGTGATTCTACCGCTAAGTTGTTCATACCTGAAGAGGATGAGTTTGAGAGGCAGATGTACTGTTGTTCCTGTTTTGTCATGGTATCTTGCTGTTGAATCAACCGAATGTTGCCAGGATTGTAATGCCTGTAGGTTTGCAGCAGCAAAGCACCACTGCCTTCTCTCGTTGCTTTCCTGCTGCTTCGAGGCACAGCTTCGAGGCAGCAAGCACGTATGGAGGAGGGATCACAGTTCATTTCATGGGGTGGATGTTTTGGGCATTGAGCAGATGTTGTTTGTAAAAATGCCATGATGTTGTCCTCGTGGCTTTTGTTTGGCTGTGTGCTGGGTGGGTCATGCTATTCCGAGGGGACTAATGCCCCTGGGTACTGAGGTTCTTGCTGTGTTGTTCTGGCAGTGCATGCCTGCCTGAACGGGAAGCAAGAGCTTGCCATTCAGCGTGGCGGTGGAAAATGAGTCTGGGAGAATGGAGGTATATGGAGAGTGCTTGGGAGCTGTGGTTGCCCTGTGCTTTTTCAGCCCTCCTGGAGGGTTGTTGTGCTTGGCTGTACTGGGTTTGAGTTCCTGAACGAGAGACTCGCCTGTGTTGTTTGGACTCTGTGGAGCCTTTTTTTTAATGAGACATCCCTGTATCTGGGGCTTGTGTTTCAGAGAGTGGTGGATTGTGTTCTGATGAGTGTCGTGGTTTCGGCCCAGCCGGTAACAAAGTACCACGCGGCCGCTCGCTCACCGCCCTCCCCCCAGCTATGGTGGGTTGAGGGAGAAAATATAAAGACAGGCTCATGAGTCGAGAGAAGTGATCACTCATCACTTACGGTCACGGGTAAAAGACAGGCTTAGTTTGGGGAAGAAACGAAATCAATTTAATTGACTACAAGTCAAATCAAAACAAGGATTATAGGAAGTAAAATCAAATCTTAGAACACCTTCCCCCCACCCCCTTCCTCCTTCGCGGCTCAACCCCACTCCGGTTTCTCTCTACCCCCTCCCTCTGGCGGCGCAGGGGAACAGGGGATGGGTGTTGGGGTCAGGTTGCCACACCTTGTCTCTGCCACTGCTTCCTGCTCACGGGGGAGGACCCCTCACTCTTCCCTTGCTCCACCGTGGGGTCCCTCCCACGGGAGACAGTCCTTCACGAACTTCTCCAACGTGAGTTCCACGGGCTGCAGTTCCTCACAAACTTCCCTGGCGTGGGTCCTTTCCGCGGGCCGATCTTCAGCCACGCACTGCTCCAGTATGGGCTTTCGGATGGAGTGACGGCCATCTTCAGGGGCATGTGCTCCCCTGCTCACCTCCACGGGCTGCAGGGGGACAGCCTGCCGTCTCACGACGGGCTGCAGGGGCATCAACGTCCTCAGGCGCCCCTCCTCCCCCTCCTTCACTGACCTCGTTATCCACAGAGGTGTTCCTCTCACATTCCAATACCCCCACTCACTGCAGGTTCCCCTTCTTTAATACCTTCTCCCAGAGGCGCTACCACCGTCACTGATTGGGTCGGCCTGGGCCAGAGGAGGGTCCGGCTTGGAGCCGGGGGACCTTCTAGCAGCTTCTCACAGGAGCCACCCCTGTCACCCCCTCCCCTGCTAGCAAAAACCCCCATGCCACACAAACCCATAACAGATGAGGCAGAGATGTTCTTTGCCATTTGATTGCCTCACTCTGTGATTTGCTGGGTCCTTGAGATGGCTGGTATGGCGAAGGGTGTGTTCTTCTTCAGGAAGATAAGGGCAGGTGCAGATTCATAGACTGGAGGAAAACAGGAGGGTCGTTTACTGTATGGAAGGATGGAAGGTGATAGAGGTGAGGAATGAGAGCTCTTGCCAAAGGGCACGTCCGTGCTTCATGGTGAGTGTGGTGTAGACATTTTTAAAACTTCTTGGTAACGTAGAAACGAAACAGAAGATACAAGGATGGAAGTAGAAAAGAATGGGAGGCAAGGATAGGGCAGGACAAAAAAAAAGGGAGATGAGATGGGATGGAAGAGGAAAAGGAAGAAGGACAGGAAGTAATCTATGCAAGTAAGAAGCAGGCAAGCAAGAAAGAAAACGAGAAAGAATGAAAGAAAGAATAAACAAGAAAGAAGGAAGAGACAATAGCAGAGATTACCAGCATGCACCAATGTTGTATCGACATGATGAATGGAGTGGAGGACCTCAGCACCTTGGGTACTCAGGGTCCTGTGTCAGGCTTGGTGAAAAGTGGTGAGGAAGAGGAAGGAGAGGCCTTGCCTGAAGGGGTGTCCATGCTTCATTGTGAGTGTGTTGTAGCCATTTAGAAATTATTTTGGTGAAGGAGAAAAAGAAAGGAAGATACAATGGCTCGGCTGTTTGTGTATAAACAGAAAGGATTAGGAGGCAAAGATGAGGCAGGGAGGGGAAAAAAGGAAAGAGCTAGGGATAGAGCTAAGGAAAGGCAGAAGGAAGAAGAATGAGGAGAAGAAAGGGTAACATAAAAAAGGGAGAAAAGGAAACAGAAAATGGCAGAAGGGAAGGAAGAAGACAAGGAAGGAATTGGTGGAAGTAAAAAGAAAGCAAAGAGGAAGAAAGGAAGGAAAGAAGAGACGATGGAGGAGATGACGAGCACGACGTCACCTGTAGACGCTGAAGAGAGTTGGTCCGTAAGAGCCTCCGCCTTGGTTAGAGTACCGCGCTCTGGCGCTGCAGGCCCGTAATTAGCGCTGCTGGCTCCGTCTTTGACGGTCTCCGCCGCGGCGCCGGAGGCGGCTGGCGAGCTGCCAGCGGGGGTAAAGAAGAGCGAAGGATGGAAGGAGAAGGGAAAGGGGAGTAAAGACTTGGGCACGTCAGGGCAAGAACGAAAAGGAGAAGGAAGAGCAGAAAGAGGACATCGAAGGTGGAAAGAGAAGAAAGCAGAAAGGAGTTGGAAAGAGAAGACGGAAGAGAAAGAAGAAAGAGAAGGAAAATGTCAGAAAAAGAAGAACGCGATAAACGCATACGAAGAGATAACTGAAGGAGGAAGGAAGGAAGGACGAAGGCAAGAGCAAAGACGCGAGGAGGAGGGGAAAAAGAAAGGAAGGGGGCAAAGCAGGAGGAGCACGGAAGGAAGCGAGGCGAGAGACGGCGGGCTGGCGATGGTGGGGAGCGTGCGAGGCGTCGGAGCAGCACACGGTGTCGCTGCAGGCTCAGAAACGGGGTCGGAGCGGTGAGGCGGCTCCGCCCCGGTGCGGCGGAGAGCCCGGCCGTGAGCGCGGGGGGGCGGGGCGGGGCGGGCAGGAGAGCCGGTGCGTCCGGGCGGCGGCGGGGAGCCGTGCGGGGCCCGTGCGGGCGGTGGCGGCGGCGGCGATGGGCGTGTGCTGGGGGCCCGTGGTGCGGGTGCTGGTGCTGCAGGCGGCCTGGGCGCTGGGCGGCGGGCAGGTGCGCTACTCGGTGCCGGAGGAAGCCAAGGCCGGGACGGTGGTGGGCCGGCTGGCGCAGGACCTGGGCCTGGAGGCGGGCGAGCCGGAGGCGCGTCGGCTGCGTCTGGTGGCGCAGGGCCGGCGGGCGAGCGTGGAGGTGAGCGGGGCGAGCGGGGCGCTGGTGGTGAGCTCGCGGCTGGACCGGGAGGAGCTGTGCGGGAAGAGCGCGCCGTGCGCCCTGCGGCTGGAGGTGCTGGTGGAGCGGCCGCTGCGCGTCTTCCACGTGGAGCTGGAGGTGACCGACATCAACGACAACGCCCCGCTCTTCCCCGCCGCCCGGAAAAACCTCAGTTTATCGGAGAACTCCCCCCCCGGTTCTCGGTTGCCGCTGGAGGGCGCGTCGGATGCAGATGTCGGAGCCAACGCGCAGCTCTCCTATACCCTCAGCCCCAGCGAGCACTTATCTCTGGACTGGCAAAAAACAGAGGAGGACTCCGAATCGTTATTTCTGGTGCTCAAGAGACCGCTGGACCGCGAGACGATGCCTGAGCACCGTTTGGTGTTGTCGGCGAGTGACGGGGGCCGTCCGTCGCTGACGGGCACGATGGAGCTGGTGATCTCTGTGCTGGACGCCAACGACAACGCGCCCCAGTTCAACCAGTCGGTGTACAAAGTGCAGTTGGCGGAAAATACGGAACGGGGCTCTTTGGTGATCAGAGTAATCGCCACGGATTCGGATGAGGGGTCGAACAGGAATATCTCTTATTCTCTTCAGTATTTGTTCCCTCCAGACAGAAGGGATATTTTTGAGATTGACAGGAATAGCGGGGAGATCCGTCTTAGGGGTGACTTAGACTTTGAGGATATTGGTTTCTATCGCCTGCAAGTGGATGCCGCAGATCAGGGAAACCCCCCGCTGTCGGGCCACTGCAAGGTGTTGGTGGAGGTGCTGGACGTGAACGACAACGCGCCGGAGGTGTGGGTGACGTCGCTGTCGGTGCCGGTGCCGGAGGACGCGGCGGTGGGGACGGTGGTGGCGCTGCTGAGCGTGTCGGACCGGGACTCGGGGGCGAACGGTCGGGTGCGCTGCGCGGTGTGGCCGGCGGCGCCGTTCGGGCTGGTGGCGACGTTCGCGGGCTCGTACTCGCTGGTGCTGCGGGAGGCGCTGGACCGGGAGCGGGTGTCGGAGTACGAGGTGGAGGTGCGGGCGGAGGACGGCGGGGCGCCGGCGCTGCGCGCCAGCCGCGGGGTGCGGGTGCCGGTGTCGGACGTGAACGACAACGCGCCGGCGTTCGCGCAGGCCGTGTACACGGTGCTGGCGCGGGAGAACAACGCGGCGGGCGCGGAGCTGGCGCGGCTGTGGGCGCGGGACCCGGACGAGGCGGGCAACGGGCGCGTGAGCTACTCGGTGGCGGAGGGCGTCGGCGGGGGCGCGGTGGCGGGCGGGGGGTGGCGGGCGGCGTCGAGCTACGTGTCGGTGGACGCGGAGAGCGGGCGGCTGTGGGCGCTGCAGCCGTTGGACTACGAGGAGGTGCAGGTGCTGCAGTTCGAGGTGCGGGCGGTGGACGCGGGGGAGCCGCCGCTGTGCGGCAACGCCACGGTGCAGCTCTTCGTGGTGGACGAGAACGACAACGCGCCGGCGCTGCTCCCGCCTGCTCCTGCCGGGGGCGGGCCGGGTGGCGGGGCGGCGGGCTCGTCGGGGCCGGGCTCGGGCTCGGGCTCGGGGGCGCTGTGGGCATGGGCGGCGTGGGGGGCGCCGGCGGGGCAGGTGGTGGCGAAGATCCGCGCGGTGGACGCGGACTCGGGCTACAACGCGTGGCTGCGCTACGAGCTGTGGGAGCCGCGGGGGAAGGGCCCGTTCCGCGTGGGGCTGTACAGCGGCGAGGTGAGCACGGCGCGGGCGCTGGAGGAGGCGGACGGCCCGCGGCAGAGGCTGGTGATCGTGGTGCGGGACCACGGCGAGCCGGCGCGCTCGGCCACGGCCACGCTGAGCGTGTCGCTGGTGGAGGGCGCCGAGGCGGCGCTGGCGGCCGCGGGCTCGTCCTCGTCGGGGGCGGGGCCGCGGCCGGCGGCGGGCGCGGAGGGCGGCGCGGCGGCGGCGGCGGCGGCGACGAACGTGTGGCTGGTGGTGGCCATCTGCGCGGTGTCGAGCCTGTTCCTGCTGGCGGTGGTGCTGTACGGGGCGTCGCGGTGGGCGCCGCGGGCGGCCGTGCTGTCGGGGCCCGGGCCGGCGACGCTGGTGTGCGCCAGCGAAGTGGGGAGCTGGTCGTACTCGCAGCGCCAGAGCCGGAGCCTGTGCGTGGCGGAGGGCGCGGGCAAGAGCGACCTGATGGTTTTCAGCCCCAACTTCCCGCCGCCGCCCGTCCCCGCGGCGAAGGAGACGCAGCCGGAGGCGCCCGCTCTCGTGGACACGGTCAGTGCCCCCCCCTTTGTCGTCTCTCGCCCCTTCCCGTGTCCCTTGTCGCCCGGGCCCTGGGCAGGCGCTGGTGGGAGCCGGGCTCAGCCGCCGGGGCCCGCGGGCGGTGGGGGCTTGGCGGGTGCTTCTTACGGGTGTTCACGGGACGTTGGCGTCCTTGCCGGAGCCCCCGGGCTCTCGCTGTGGCGGAGGAAGCAAGCAAGCAAGCAAGCAAGGTGTTGCCGCACCCCGCAGCAGTGGCCGTCCGCAGGTGATCTTTGCTGTTGTGGGTGTGGGCTGTTGTCCCGTGGAATGAAATCCCTGCCGACTGCGATGTGAGGTGCCACGACATCAGCTTTGCGGACGCCCCCCCGGGCTTGCTGGTGCGCAGCATTTCCACCCGAGCTTGCTGAAGGTGTGCCAGACACGCAGGCTGTGGTGGTGGCAGTCCCGCAGGCACTATGTACTGCTTCTTAGAGTTGCTTTTTGCTGACCATGCTGGTATCTGCTGTGGTTTCTTGTTGCAAACTCTGTCCTCGTCCTGATTTGATTCCCTTCTGCGAGAGTTGTGATGGAAGGTGACAGTTGGGTGTTCAGGGTCTTCTCTCCCTGTGGTATAATTTCTGCATTTTTATTCACCCACCAGAGGAGTTTTGAAGGTAGGGAAGGCAATACGTAGTTTTCCTATGTTTTTTTCCCAAGTGCGTTGTAACGCTAGTTGCTAGTGTAAAGTGTTCAGGGAGAGGAGTGTCACCCAACAAGGTAGGTGTTAGAGATGGGAATTTCCTTTTGATTTTGTTGTTTCCAGCATCCCCCCGGTTTTGGTCTCTTGTTTGTGGCCAGAGAAGTCACGTGACATACACTGGTCTCTTTTGATGTTCTTCTGATATTTGAATCAACAGCCTCATGGTTACAGAAGCCCTGGAAACATCTTCTTGCGGGAAAAAAATAACCAAATGAACCCAAAACCACCAAACAAGCAAAATCTAACAAGCAGAATAAACCCATCAAAACAAAACCCAAACCAGATTCTGCTACGTAGTCAATATCATCTGTTGCAGTGGGGTGCTCATCAACAGTTGGGTTGTTTTTTCAGAGCAAGAAATTGATGCTGTTGCCATTTAGAGCTGTCACAATGTCACTTGCAGAAATAGTCTTGCTCCTAAGTCTGCAACATTTCCCTTGGAGATAGCTGAAGCATTGCCAGACATGATGGGTCATCAGCAGAGAGTTTGCCGACGCTGTGTACGTGATACCTCTGTGTGTTTTGTACGGTGGTCTCATTGATGGGAAGCATAAGCAAAAGTCGGATGGAGCTGGGAAAGGAAACTGGCATGTCGTGGAGGTGAATCTGGCCCTGGCATTGAGCAGTGCCTGGGCATTTCCTGATGTGAAGGGTGATTCTGAGCAGTGGGAAGACTTGTCTGTGGGAACTGGAAATCCTTGGGAATTCCATGGCCTATGCCATAAGAAGACAAGAATGGGAGATGTGTGCTTTTCTTGAGAAAGCATGTTGGAGAGTGGGGAGTGGAGGCTGCCTAGCGGAAAGTATGAGGCAGGATGGGCAGAGAGTGTTTTTGCCCAGGATTCTTTTCCAGGCTGCAAGAATCTGGAGCTGGAGGCCTTCTGGGTCTTGAGATAGTTAGATGGTATTGAAACGCCCACAGTGTTGTACGACTATCTGCCAGCAGAGACAGTCCTTTGTGCTGCTTCCTGATTGCTGTAGGCAATGTGTTGGTAGGAGTCCTTGTGTAGTGGTGGGCATCTGTAGCAGCTTCCACAGCTGGATTGGGGAATGGAGGCTGCCTAGAGGAAAGCATGAGGCAGGAAGGTCACAGAGTGTTCTTGCCCAGGATCTTTTTGCAGGCTCCCAAGGGTCTGGAGTATGAGGCCTTGTGGATCTTGAGATATTATGTGGTACTGAAATGCCCACAGTGTCTCTTTTGGGGTTATGAGTGTCTCCCAGCAGAGATAGTCCCTTGTGCTGCTGCCTGATTGACGTAGGCAATGTGTTGTTGGTAAGGGGGGTTGAGATGCAGACTGCTGAATTTGTTCTGATGAATATTTTTGCTGCTGTTTTGGGAAGGGTGTTTTGGGAGGATAGTGCTTCAATCTTCTGTCCTTGTGTTGTGGTGGGTATCTGCAGGAGCTTCTACAGCTGTTGGTGTTGCCATGATGGCAACCTCACCAGGCAGGATTTGTAAGGGCACTTGAGGAGGTGAGTGTAATCTTTGGACTTCTCCTATTTGTGCACATGCACAGGTGGCCGCGGTAGAGATGGTGTGTTGTCTTGTCAGTATTAACATGTTCAGATACATGCATGTGCACGGCAAACCCTGCACAGCAGCCCAGCGCTGCATTTTCTATCGTAGAAGTTCTCTCACCCAGTGGCCATCATGAGACTGCTTGTGCTTCAGTGTTTGGTGTGGTTTTCTGAAAGAGTAATATCCGTGTGGACTGGGATCAGAGCTGTCACAGCTCTAACCACAGACTGTTTAAGCACTCTACTGTGCAGCTCTGTGGTGTTTTCACCTGAGATTGCTGAAAAGCAAAAGCATTCTGGGTGGAGTTCACGCAGCTGGGAAGAGTCTGCCAGACAGTGAGTGGGTTTGCATGCCTCCCTATGTTCTTTGTGCTGATCAGGAGGGAAGGTGTGGATGTGCAAAGGCCTGGGTCATGCTTGGAGTGGGGTTTAGAGCTGGAGCATGTTACTGTGTTGGAGCAATATCTGAGTGTTGTGGCAGTGATCCTGCAAGTGGCATCCATAGGGCCTGTGCAAGTATCACAGGGAGGGTGGCCCTGAGCCGGGGACAGTCTTGTCTGATGGAAATGGAGATGCCGGTTAGAAGATGGTCTGCGTCATTGGGGAAGGACTGGAGAATGTCTGCTTAGCTGTGGAGATTCCATTTCCCAAGGCTCGAGATAGTGTGCTCCAGTAGAAAACCTCAAGGAGTGTCCCAGCACATGATGGTGCTTGCCCGGGATCCTCTCAGAACCTCCCGAAGTTTGGCATAGCTTAGGGCGCTGTTGTTCTTTGTGGTATTACTGCTTGCAAAGACATCTACTGCTCATGACTTTAATCACTTGTTTCTGGTGTGGAATGTTGTTGCTCAAAGAGAAGCTTTTCCAAATTTGGATCATGCTGCCAGCCTTTTCTGAACCTCTCCTTGGTTACCTCTCTGCTCTTAGTCTTGCTAGGGAGGGGAAGAAGTGGTCTCCGTATTCAAGATACTGCCAGAGTTTGCATTTCACTACAGCGGAATGGGATCCTTTGGTTTTCTTCTCTCCCCTCACCAAAACTGCCCACCCTTTTGGTTTTATTTCTGTCACATTGGCAACATGTTGGTAACAGTGGATGAGATGCGGAGTGCTGAATTTTGGCAGCTGTCAGGTGGCAGATGTTTGGGCGATTTCCCATCAGTGTAGGAGATGGCTTTTCCACTCTCCTGAGCTAAGTTCCCCATTGAAAAAACATCCTTAGCTTTCAGGGCTCCTTCCTGTTTCCCCTGTGATAGAAGTTCATAAGGGGCACTGTGCACTGTCCAGTTTTTTGCAGAACATGGGTCATTTTTTCCTGCCCAGTTTCCCCAGAAATGCTATGATGTTAATTTAAAATGTCCTTGAAAAGCAATTCCCCTCCCCTGAAAAAGTTTCTTTTCTGAAGAGGCAACCAGTGAGGCTACAGGTCAGTAGCTCAGCACCTGAAGTGGATGTGTTTGAGAGACAGCTGTACATTTGTTCCTGTTCAGTTGTGGTATCTGTATGTTGGATCAACAAACGTTGCCTGGATTGTAATGCCTGTAGGTTTGAAGCAGCAAAGCACCACTGCCTGCTCTCGTTGCTTTCCTGCTGCTTCCAGGCACAGTGTGAGCAGTCAGCAGCAAGGAGATATGTGGTAGGGACCCCAGTGCCTTTCTTTGTGTGGTTGTGTTGGGCATTGAGGAGACGTACTCAGTGAACAAGTTGTGGCATTTCCTTCGTGGCTTTTGTTTGGGTGTGTGATGCGTGGGTCATGCTAATGAAGGAGAGGTATTCCATGGGTACTAAACCCCTTGGGTAACAAGGCTCTTGCTGCGTTGTTCGGGCAGAGCATGCCTACCTGAAAGGGGAAGCGTGAGCTGGCCATTCAGCATGCAGTGGGAGAAAGGGTCAGTAAGAATAGCTCTTCCACAAGGTATAGGAAGAGTGCTCGGGAGCTGTGGTTGGCCCCTGCTTTTTCAGCCTTCCTGGAGGGTCATCATGCTGGGCTGTGATGGGTTTGATTTCCCAAAGAAAATCCCCTCCATGTGTTGTTTGGACTCTTTGGAGCCTGCTGGCACAGATGTCCATGTCCGTGGTGCTTAGGCTTGTGTTTCAGAGGGTGGGGGATTCTTTTCTGATGTAGCAGTGATGATCTTTCTTTGCCATGTGATTGCCTTGCTCTGTTATTTGCTGTGTCCTTGAGAGGACTGGGGGCTGACGAGTGTGGTCTTCTTCCAGAAGGGAGGGATGGGGAGATGCAGGGGTAGTCTGTCTGTCTTGTATAGACTGGAGGAAAGCAGGGAGGTTGTTATTCACCTGGAGGGTTGGAAGTTGGCAGGGAAGAGGAATGAGTGCTCTTGCCAACGGGCATGCCCGTGCTTTGTGTCAAGCGTGGTGTAGTCCTTGAGAAAAAAATTTGTTAAAGGAGACAAAACAGTCGACTTGTGTTCCTGGCCAGAGAAGTAGCGTGATGTACGCTGGCCTGTTTGGATGCTCTTTCAATATTTGCATCAGCAGGCACAACCGTACCAGAGACTCAGAAATCTTCAGTTTGATGAAAAAAAGAACCAAACAATTAAAAACCCCAAATCCATATCAAATTGTCCAACACAGAAGATACCATCCATTACAGTGCTGTGCTCATCAAAATTGGGTGGTTATCTCACAGCATGAAATCAATGCCATTGTCGTTAGAGCTGTCCCGACATCACCTTTAGAAAGAGTATTGCGCCATAGTGTGTAACATTTTCATGGGAGAGAGCTGAAGCATTGCCAAACATGATGGGTCAGCTGCAGAGTGTCGGGTGGGCACCGCGCACACGATACCACTTGTGTGTTTTTCGATGGTGCTGTTGTTGATGGAAGGGTCTGTAAAAGCCAGAGTGAGCCTTGAGGTGGGCAAGGAGACTATGGCATGTCATGGAGGTGAATGTGGCACTGAGTTGGGCCTGGCCATCTCTTGCTGTGAAAAGTGACTGTGAGCAGCTGGAAGACTTGTCAGTGGGAACTGGAAATCCTTGGGAGGACCATGGGCCATGTCATATGAAGACAAGAATGGGAGATGATGTGCTTGTCTTGAGGACACATGTCTCGGCGTGGGGAAAGGAGGCTGCCTAGAGGAAAGCATGAGTCAGGAAGGGCACAGAGTGTTCTTTTGCAGGATCCTTTCCCAGGCTCCCAAGGGTCTGGAGTTGGAGGCCTTCTGTCACAGAAGGGCATGACTTGCATTGGAGGGATCCATTACGGGGAGGGTGACCTTGAGCAGGGAAGAGTCTTGCCTGAGGAAATGGAGATGCAGGACAGAACACATATGGTGTCATTGGGGAAGAACCGGAGAGTGTCCGCTTAGCTGGACATGCCATTTCCTAGAGCGTGGGGAAGAGGATGCAAGTAGAAAACCTTGAGCAGAGTTCTGGCACAGAGTGCTACTTGGCCCGAATCCTGTTAGGACCTCCAGAAGTTCTGCATATCCTTGTGCCCTGGTGTTGTCTTCTTGCATTTCTATACAGTGGACTGGGATTCTTTTGAGGTTATGAGTATCCCTCACCAGTCACAGACCCTTGTGCTGCTGCCTGATTGACATAGGAGAGGTGTTGGTAGGAGGGGGTGAGATGCAGACTGCTGAATTTTTTCTGATGAACCTTTCCCCTCTTCTTTTGGGAAATGTGTTATTGGAGGGTAGCGCTTCAATCTGCTGTCCCTGTGTAGTGGTGGGCATCTGTAGCAGCTTCCAAAGCTGTTGATGTTGTTAAAAAAACCAGCTAGCGGGGCTTCTTGAAAGAGCTTTAAACTAGATTTGAAGGGGAAAGGAGTAAAACCAGGCTTGCTACTGATAGCCACAGGGTGGCACGCCAGCATTTGAGGGACGGTGTGCTAGCGAGGTCCTTCAGTCTGCTCCACGACATGCTGAGGACACTGGTACATATTTGAAATGTCTCCTTGCTAATGCATGGAGCATGAGGAATAAACAGGAGGAGCTAGAAGCTTTGTCCCAGTGCCAGAGCTACAGCATCACTGGCATAAGGGAAACGTGGTGGGATGAGTCCTGTGACAGGTGTGCCATGATGGACAGTTACAGGCTCTTCTGGAGGGGTAGGCAGGGCGGGTGGTGCTGTACATAAAGGAGGGGCTGGACTCTATGGTGCTTGCAGCTGACGACGACACGGTTGAGAGCCTCTTGGTAAGGAATAAGGGAAAAGCAAATAAAGCAGATGTTGCTGTGGGAGTCTACTCTGGACCACCCAGCCGGGATGACCACACTGATGAATTATTCTACAAGGAGTCAAGGGATATCTCTAGAACAGCTGCCCTTGTCCTTATGGGTGATTCCAGCTTCCCGGACGTCAGCTGGGAATATCATAGGCAAACAGGTCCAGGAAATTCCTGGAGCATGTTGAAGATAATTTCTTGGGGCAGGTAGTAAGGGAGCTGACTAGGAAATGTGCCCTCCTGGCTTTGTTGTTTATAACCAGAGGGCGACTCGTGGGCAAAGAGGTGATGGTGGCTGTCTTGGTCACAGCGACCACAAAACAGCTGAGTTTCAAATGGTTGTCAACAGGAGAAAAACTGCCAGCAAAACTTCAACCCTGGGTATAGGGAGAGCAGACTTTGGCTGCTGAAGGAACTAGTTAGTAAGGTCCCCTGGGAATCTGCTTCTGAAGGTATTGGGGTGCATGAACGCTGTTCACTTTTGAAGAGCCATCTTGTAAGAGCGCAGGAGCAGGCAATTCCAGGGTGTCGGAGGTCAAATAAGCAGGGCAGAAGGCTGGCTTGGCTGAGCAGGGACCATCTAGAACTTAGGTGGAAAAGGAAAGTGTACGGACATTGGAAAGAAGGACAGGTGACACGGGAGGACTACAGAGATGCTGTTTGCCCCTGTAGGAATAAAATTTGTGTGGCCAAAGCTCCACTAGAGTTCAAGCTGTCCAGCACTGTGAAGGACAACCAAAAGGGCTTTTTAAAACATGTTAACAGCAAAAGGAGGATGAGAGATAACATTGATCTGTTACTGGATGAGGTTGGCCACCTCACAAATAGGGATGTAGACAAAGCAGAGATGTTTAATGCCTTCTTCACCTCTGTACTTTAACACTGATGATGGGCCAAGGGACGCCCGGAGCCTGTGTTGGAAGATCGTGACTGGGGCAATGATCAACTCCCAGTGAACTCTGAGACGCGCTGCTCCAGCTGGAGGCGTGAAAGTCTATGGAGCCCGATGGGATTCATCGCAGGGTACTGAAAGAGCTGGCCGATGTCATTGCGGGACTTCTTTCCATTATCTTTCAATGGTCTTGGGAGTCTGGAGAGGTGCCAGGCAACTGGAAGCTGGCAAATGTTGTCCCAGTTTTCCAGAAGGGTAAGAGAGAAGAGCCTGGTAATTACAGGCCTGTCAGTCTCACTTCAATGCCTGGTGAAATTATGGAGAAGGTTATTCTGGGAGTTATTGAAAACCTCTTGAGAGACACTGCAGTCATTGGCCATAGCCAGCATGTGTTCACGAGGGGCAAGTCCTGTTTAGCTAACTTAATTTCCTTTTATGACAAGGTCACCCATCTAGTTGACGAAGGGAAGCCAGTAGATGTTGGGGGTTTTTGGATTTTAGCTAAGCTTTTGACCCTATCACTCGTAGTATCCCTCTGGATAAAATGTCCAGCATACAGCTGTCATACTACTTGTCATAAGAAAGTGCAGAATGTGTTGGGTGAGCAATTGGCTGGTGGGTTGGGGTCAAAGAGGTATAGTAAATGGGGTTACATGAGGCTGGTGGCCAGTTCACCGGTGGGGTTCCACAGGGCTGAGTTTTAGGGCCAGTGCTCTTGAATGTTTTTATAGATGATGTGGACGCAGGACGCGAATGAACATTAAGTAAGTTTGCTGATGACACTAAATTAGGAGGAGCTGTGGACTCCCTCAAGGATAGGGAGACCTTACAGATGGATCTGGATAGACTAGAGAGCTGTGCAATCCCCAACCGTATGAAATGTAATAAGAGCAAGTGCCGGATTTGGTGTGTGGGATGGGTTAATCTTGGTTATCCCTACAAATTGGGGATCAAGAGGCAGGAGAGCAACCCCACAGAAAGAGATTTGGGGGTTTGGGTTGATGGCAAGCTGAATATGAGTCAGCAGTGTGCCCTGGCAGCCAAGAGGTCCAACTGTGTCCTGGGGTGCATCAAGCACAGCACCGCTAGCTGGTCAAGGGAGGTGATTTTCCCACTGTACGCTGCACTGGTGTGGCCCCACATGAAGTACTGTGTGCAGTTTTGGGCACCTCAACATAAGAAGGATGTCATATTCCTAGAGTGTGTCCAGAGTAGGATGAGCAAGATAATGAAAGGTCTGAGTGCAAGCCGTATGAGGATCGGCTGAGGTCACTTGGTTTGTTCAGCTTGGAGAAGAGAAGGCTGAGGGGTGCCCTTATCGCAGTCTACAACTTCCTCAAGGGGGGCATTGGAGGGGGAAGTGCTGATCTCATCTCTCTGGTGACCAGCAATTGGCCACGAGGAAATGGTTGGAAGCTGTGTCAGAGGAAGTTCGCTTGGATATTAGGAAAAGGTTCTTCACTGAGAGCGTGGCCAGTCACTGGAACAGGCTCCCCAGGGAAGGGGTCAAGGCACCAAGCCTGTCAGAGGTCAAGGAGCAGACTGTACAATGGTTGCAAAATGTTGGCAAAACGGGAGTAATTATTTTCTGTCCAGCAACCCACAAAATCTCTGATAGTCTTAAGGGAAAAATATCCTTCAAAACCAATTCTTGTGTCCTGAAAATGTTTGTTTTCTGAAGAAGCACGTAGTGATGTTACAGGTAAGTTGCTCGTACAGAAAGAAGATATGTTTTGAGAGGCTGGTGTAGTTTTGTTCTTGTTTAGTCGTGGTGTCTTCATGTTGGATCGACCGAATGTTGCCTGGATGGTAATGCCTGTAGGTCTGGAGCAGCAAAGCACCACTGCCTGCTCTCACTGCTTTTCTGCTGCTTCCAGGCACAGCCTGAGTGTGTGGCAGCAAGCACGGATGGAGGAGGGATCACAATCCCTCACAATCATGGAGTGGCTGTGTGGGGAGTCAAGGGGATGTTCTCAGTGAGAATGCTGTGGTGTTACTGTTGTGGCTTTTGTTTGTCTGTGGGACAGGTGGATCATGCTAATGAGTGAGAGGTATTCTGTGGGGGCTAATGCCCCTGTGTTGTTCTGGCAGTGGATGCCTGCCTGAAAGGGAATGCAAGAGTTTGCCATTCCGTGCACAGGTGAAAAAGGAGGCTGGAAGAATATCTCTTCATCGAGATACATGAAGAGTGCTTGGGAGCTGTGTTTGCCCTGTGCTTCTTCAGCGTTCTTGAAGGATTGTCATCCTGGCCTGTGATGGGTTTGATTTCCCTAAAGAAAGTCTCCCCTGGGTTATTTGGACTCTTTGGAGCCTGCTGGCACAGATGTCCATGTCCGTGGGCCTTAGGCTTGTGTTTCAGAGGGTGGGGGATTCTTTTCTGATGCAGCAGTGGTGATCTTTCTTTGCAGTGTGATTGCCTTGCTCTGTTATTTGCTGTGTCCTTGAGAGGACTGGGGGCTGACGAGTGTGGTCTTCTTCCAGAAGGAAGGGATGGGGAAGTATAGGAGCAGTGGCTGTGTCTTGCATCAGCTGGAGGAAAGCAGGAAGGTTGTTATTCACCTGGAGGGTTGGAAGGTGGCAGGGAAGAGGAATGAGAGCTCTTGCCAAAGGGCATGCCCGTGCTTCATGTCAAGTGCGGTGTAGACATGTAGAAAATCTTTTGGTAAAGGAGAAAAAGAAGAGAAGAGACGAGGGTGGAAGCAGAAGAGAAGGGGAAGCAAGAATAGGGCAGGGTGAGGCAAAAAAGGAAAAGGAATCAAAGGAAGGGAAGTAGGAAAGAAAAAAGATGAAAAGAGGAGATGAAAGATAAAGGACGAAAAATTAATGAGAAAGGAAGCAGGAAATAAGAAGGAATGAAAGAGAGAGGAAGATGGAAGAAAAGGACTGTATGCAATGAAGAAAGATAGAAGGACAAGGAAGTAAGTAAGGAAGAGGCTATAGCGGATACTACCAGGATGCACTGCTGTTATCTCTACATGTTGAATGGAGGTGAGGACCTCGGCATCCTTGGGACCAAGGGACGCTGTGCAAGGCTTGATGAGAAGTGATGAGGAAGGGAAATGATAGCTCTTGCCAGAGGGCATGTCCGTGCTTCGTGGCGAGGGTGAGGTAGTCATATGGAAAACATGTTGGTAAAGGAGACAAGGAAGAAGCAAAGAGTGAAGAAGAAAAGGGGAAGGACGGACAGGGAAAAGAGGGGAAGGGAGAAAGGGAAAGCAGAGAAGGAAGGAAGACACAACAGAGAGAAAATCAAACAAGAAGGAAGCAAGCAACGGAGAGAAAGATAAAGAAAACAAGAAAGGATAATTGAGTTTACTAGCATGCACGGACGCTATGACTTGTACACAGAAAGGTGGTGAGGGAGGGCAAGGAAGGAAAGAAGGATCGGTAGAGGGGATTACCAAAAGGCACCGACCTTACCTCTAGACGCTGAAGAGAGTTGGTCCGTAAGAGCCTCCGCCTTGGTTAGAGTACCGCGCTGCGGCGCTGCAGGCCCGTAATTAGCGCTGCTGGCTCCGTCTTTGACGGTCTCCGCCGCGGCGCCGGAGGCGACTGGCGAGCTGCCAGCGGGGGTAAAGAAGAGCGAAGGATGGAAGGAGAAGGGAAAGGGGAGTAAAGACTTGGGCACGTCAGGGCAAGAACGAAAAGGAGAAGGAAGAGCAGAAAGAGGACATCGAAGGTGGAAAGAGAAGAAAGCAGAAAGGAGTTGGAAAGAGAAGACGGAAGAGAAAGAATAAAAGAGAAGGAAAATGTCAGGAAAGGAAGGAAGAAGGCGGTAAACGCATACGAAGAGATAACTGAAGGAGGAAAGAAGAAGGGACGAAGGCAAGAGCAAAGACGCGAGGAGGAGGGGAAAAAGAAAGGAAGGGGGCAAAGCAGGAGGAGCACGGAAGGAAGCGAGGCGAGAGACGGCGGGCTGGCGATGGTGGGGAGCGTGCGAGGCGTCGGAGCAGCACACGGTGTCGCTGCAGGCTCAGAAACGGGGTCGGAGCGGTGAGGCGGCTCCGCCCCGGTGCGGCGGAGAGCCCGGCCGTGAGCGCGGGGGGGCGGGGCGGGGCGGGCAGGAGAGCCGGTGCGTCCGGGCGGCGGCGGGGAGCCGTGCGGGGCCCGTGCGGGCGGTGGCGGCGGCGGCGATGGGCGTGTGCTGGGGGCCCGTGGTGCGGGTGCTGGTGCTGCAGGCGGCCTGGGCGCTGGGCGGCGGGCAGGTGCGCTACTCGGTGCCGGAGGAAGCCAAGGCCGGGACGGTGGTGGGCCGGCTGGCGCAGGACCTGGGCCTGGAGGCGGGCGAGCCGGAGGCGCGTCGGCTGCGTCTGGTGGCGCAGGGCCGGCGGGCGAGCGTGGAGGTGAGCGGGGCGAGCGGGGCGCTGGTGGTGAGCTCGCGGCTGGACCGGGAGGAGCTGTGCGGGAAGAGCGCGCCGTGCGCCCTGCGGCTGGAGGTGCTGGTGGAGCGGCCGCTGCGCGTCTTCCACGTGGAGCTGGAGGTGACCGACATCAACGACAACGCCCCGCTCTTCCCCGCCGCCCGGAAAAACCTCAGTTTATCGGAGAACTCCCCCCCCGGTTCTCGGTTGCCGCTGGAGGGCGCGTCGGATGCAGATGTCGGAGCCAACGCGCAGCTCTCCTACACCCTCAGCCCCAGCGAGCACTTCGGTTTGGAAGTGAAATCCAAAGACGAAAATAAAATTCTCGTAGTCCTTGTATTAAGGAGACCGCTGGACCGCGAGACGATGCCTGAGCACCGTTTGGTGTTGTCGGCGAGTGACGGGGGCCGTCCGTCGCTGACGGGCACGATGGAGCTGGTGATCTCGGTGCTGGACGCCAACGACAATGCGCCCCAGTTCAACCAGTCAGTGTATAAAGTGCAGTTGCCAGAGAGCGCTTCCCCGGGAACTGTGTTTTACCAGCTGACAGCGACAGATAAAGACGAAGGAATTAATCGGGAGATATATTATTCGTTTAGCGACACTGTTTCTGACAAATTTCGGGACCTTTTCATAATTGACAGGAAATCCGGTGAAATAAGGACTGCTGGTAACCTGGATTTTGAGGACGTTCAGTCGTATGACCTGGAGATCGAAGCGAGAGACAAAGGCTCGCCCCCGCTGTCAGGTCACTGCAGCGTGGAGCTGGAGGTGCTGGACGTGAACGACAACGCGCCGGAGGTGTGGGTGACGTCGCTGTCGGTGCCGGTGCCGGAGGACGCGGCGGTGGGGACGGTGGTGGCGCTGCTGAGCGTGTCGGACCGGGACTCGGGGGCGAACGGTCGGGTGCGCTGCGCGGTGTGGCCGGCGGCGCCGTTCGGGCTGGTGGCGACGTTCGCGGGCTCGTACTCGCTGGTGCTGCGGGAGGCGCTGGACCGGGAGCGGGTGTCGGAGTACGAGGTGGAGGTGCGGGCGGAGGACGGCGGGGCGCCGGCGCTGCGCGCCAGCCGCGGGGTGCGGGTGCCGGTGTCGGACGTGAACGACAACGCGCCGGCGTTCGCGCAGGCCGTGTACACGGTGCTGGCGCGGGAGAACAACGCGGCGGGCGCGGAGCTGGCGCGGCTGTGGGCGCGGGACCCGGACGAGGCGGGCAACGGGCGCGTGAGCTACTCGGTGGCGGAGGGCGTCGGCGGGGGCGCGGTGGCGGGCGGGGGGTGGCGGGCGGCGTCGAGCTACGTGTCGGTGGACGCGGAGAGCGGGCGGCTGTGGGCGCTGCAGCCGTTGGACTACGAGGAGGTGCAGGTGCTGCAGTTCGAGGTGCGGGCGGTGGACGCGGGGGAGCCGCCGCTGTGCGGCAACGCCACGGTGCAGCTCTTCGTGGTGGACGAGAACGACAACGCGCCGGCGCTGCTCCCGCCTGCTCCTGCCGGGGGCGGGCCGGGTGGCGGGGCGGCGGGCTCGTCGGGGCCGGGCTCGGGCTCGGGCTCGGGCTCGGGGGCGCTGTGGGCGTGGGCGGCGTGGGGGGCGCCGGCGGGGCAGGTGGTGGCGAAGATCCGCGCGGTGGACGCGGACTCGGGCTACAACGCGTGGCTGCGCTACGAGCTGTGGGAGCCGCGGGGGAAGGGCCCGTTCCGCGTGGGGCTGTACAGCGGCGAGGTGAGCACGGCGCGGGCGCTGGAGGAGGCGGACGGCCCGCGGCAGAGGCTGGTGATCGTGGTGCGGGACCACGGCGAGCCGGCGCGCTCGGCCACGGCCACGCTGAGCGTGTCGCTGGTGGAGGGCGCCGAGGCGGCGCTGGCGGCCGCGGGCTCGTCCTCGTCGGGGGCGGGGCCGCGGCCGGCGGCGGGCGCGGAGAGCGGCGCGGCGGCGGCGGCGGCGGCGGCGGCGACGAACGTGTGGCTGGTGGTGGCCATCTGCGCGGTGTCGAGCCTGTTCCTGCTGGCGGTGGTGCTGTACGGGGCGTCGCGGTGGGCGCCGCGGGCGGCCGTGCTGTCGGGGCCCGGGCCGGCGACGCTGGTGTGCGCCAGCGAAGTGGGGAGCTGGTCGTACTCGCAGCGCCAGAGCCGGAGCCTGTGCGTGGCGGAGGGCGCGGGCAAGAGCGACCTGATGGTTTTCAGCCCCAACTTCCCGCCGCCGCCCGTCCCCGCGGCGAAGGAGACGCAGCCGGAGGCGCCCGCTCTCGTGGACACGGTCAGTGCCCCCCCCTTTGTCGCCTCTCGCCCCTTCCCCCTTCCCGTGTCCCTTGTCGCCCGGGCCCTGGGCAGGCGCTGGTGGGAGCCGGGCTCAGCCGCCGGGGCCCGCGGGCGGTGGGGGCTTGGCGGGTGCTTCTTACGGGTGTTCACGGGACGTTGGCGTCCTTGCCGGAGCCCCCGGGCTCTCGCTGTGGGGGAGGAAGCAAGCAAGCAAGCAAGGTGTTGCCGCACCCCGCAGCGGTGGCCGTCCGCAGGTGATCTTTGCGGTCGTGGGCTGTTGTCCCGTGGAATGAAATCCCTGCCGACTGCGATGTGAGGTGCCACGACATCAGCTTTGCGGACGCCCCCCCGGGCTTGCTGGTGTGCAGCATTTCCACCCGAGCTTGCTGAAGGCGTGCCAGACACGCAGGCTGTGGTGGTGACAGTCCCGCAGGCACTATGTACTGCTTCTTAGAGTTGCTTTTTGCTGACCGTGCTGGTATCTGCTGTGGTTTCTTGTCGCAAACTCTGTCCTCGTCCTGATTTGATTCCCTTCTGTGAGAGTTGTGATGGAAGGTGACAGTTGGGTGTTCAGGGTCTTCTCTCCCTGTGGTATAATTTCTGCATTTTTATTCACCCACCAGAGGAATTATGAAAGTAGGGAAGGCAATACAGACTTTTCCTATGTTTTTTTCCCAAGTGCGTTGTAACGCTAGTTGCTAGTGTAAAGTGTTCAGGGAGAGGAGTGTCACCCAACAAGGTAGGTGTTAGAGATGGGAATTTCCTTTTGATTTTGTTGTTTCCAGCATCCCCCCGGTTTTGGTCTCTTGTTTGTGGCCAGAGAAGTCACGTGGCATACACTGGTGTGTTTTGATGTTCTTCTAATACTTGAATCAACAGCCTCATGGTTGCAGAAGCCCTGGAAACATGGTTGGGGGAAAAAAATACAACCCAACCCCAAAACCACCAAACAAGCAAAACCTAACAAGCAGAACAAACCCAACCAAAATAAACCCATCAAAACAAAACCCAAACCAGATTCTGCTACGTAGTCAATATCATCTGTTGCAGTGGGGTGCTCATCAACAGTTGGGTTGTTTTTTCAGAGCAAGAAATTGATGCTATTGCCATTTAGAGCTGTCACAATGTCACTTGCAGAAATAGTGTTGCTCTCAGGCTTGCAACATTTCCCTTGGAGATACCTGGAACGTTGTCGACGCGGAAGTCACGGACACTGCACACAATCAATATGATCAAAGCAGATGCCACTTTATTGCCCAAATAGCTTGGTTTATATAAGTATTTTAGTTCCTGCTCATGCGTAAGCCATCTGTTGATTGGTTAACATATGCTGTCCACGCGCCTAAAACAATAATTTGATAGGATAAGGCCTTCTGATCACGCGAATGGTTCCCTCCGCCTGTATCTTGTCTTGTGTCCTGCTTTCAGCCAGGTAGGCCCAACTTTGTTCAGCTTTTTGTGCTTATTTCATCAAACTTTGTAGCAACAGTTAGCCTTGTTCTACTTTTCGTGCTTGCTTCATCAAACTTGTAGCAACAGTTAATCTTCGCTACGTCCTTGAGGCCTGCTGCCTGCAGAGGCCTCTGGCTCACGGAATAATCAGTTTCATTGTGCCTGGATTGTTCGCTATATGTCCGTTGTTTTCCAAATATCCCACAAAACATCGCCAGACACGACGGCTCATCAGCAGAGAGTTTGCCGATGCTGTGTATGTGATACGTCTGTGTGTTTTCTGCGGTGGTCTCATTGATGGGAAGCATAAGCAAAAGTCGGATGGAGCCGGGAAAGGAAACTGTGGCATGTCGTGGAAGTGATTCTGGCACTAGCATTGAGCAGGGCCTGGGCATTTCCTGATGTGAAGGGTGATTCTGAGCAGTGGGAAGACTTGTCTGTGGGAACTGGAAATCCTTGGGAATTCCATGGCCTATGCTCTAAGAAGACAAGAATGGGAGATGTGTGCTTTTCTTGAGAACGCATGTTAGAGAGTGGGGAGCGGAGGCTGCCTAGAGGAGAGCATGAGGCAGGATGGGCAGAGAGTGTTTTTGCCCAGGATTCTTTTCCAGGCTGCAAGAATCTGGAGCTGGAGGCCTTCTGGGTCTTGAGATAGTTACATGGTATTGAAACACGCACAGTGTTGTACGACTGTCTGCCAGCAGAGACAGTCCCTTGTGCTGCTGCCTGATTGCTGTAGGCAATGTGTTGGTAGGAGGGGGTGACATGCAGACTGCTGAATACTGTCTGATGAACCTTTTTGCTCCAGTTTTGGGAAAGACGTTGTGGGAGGGTAGTGTTTCAACCTGCTGTCCCTGTGTAGTGGTGGGCATCTGTAGCAGCTTCCACAGCTGTTGATGTTGCCATGATCGTAGAATCACAGAATGGTTTGGGTTGGAGGGGACCTTAAAGATGATCTAGTTCCAAACCCCTTGCAATGGGCAGGGACATTTTCCAGTATATCAGGTTGCTCAAAGCCCCATCCAACCTGGCCTTGAACACTTCCAGGCAAGGGGCATCCACAGCTCCTCTGGGAACCTGTTCCAGTGTCTCACCACCCTCCCAGCAGGTAATTTCTTCCTAGTATCTAATCTAAAACTACCCTCTTTCAGTGTAAAACCATTACGCTTCATCTTATCACTATACTCCCTTGTAAAAAGTCCCTCCCTATCTTTGGGGTATGCCCCCTTTAAGTAGTGGAAGGACGCTAAAAGTTCTCCGCGGAGCCTTCTCTTCTCCAGGCTAAACAACCCCAAGCCTCTCAACCTGTCATAGGGGAGGTGCTGCAGCCCCCTGCTCATCTTTGTGGCCCTCCTCTAGACCTGCTCGAGCAGGACCACATCTTTCTTATGCTGTGTGCCCCAGAGCTGAACAGAGTACTCCAGGTGGGGCATCACAAGAGCAGAGTAGAGGGAGAGAATCGTCTTCCCCAACCTGTGAGACACACTTCTTTTGAATGCCACCCGGGACATGATTGGCTTTCTAGGCTGCGAGCACACGTTGCTGGCTCATATTCACTTTTTCATCCACCCATACCCCCAAGTCCGTGTCCACAGGGCTGCTCTCAATCCGCTCATTGCCAGGGCTGTATCCACGATTGGGATTGCCCCGACCCAGGTGCAGGACCTTGTGCTTGGCCTTGTTGAACTTCATGAGGTTTGCACGGGCCCAGCTCTCAAGCCTGTCAAGGCCCCTCTGGATGGCATCCCTTCCCTCCAGAGTATGAACCGCAGCGCTCAGCTTGGTGTCATCTGCAAACTTGCTGAGGGCTCACTCAATCCCACTGTCCATGGCCCCGACAAAGATGTTAAGTAATACTGTTCTCCATACAGGCCCCAGAAGGACACCACTCATTGCTGATCTCCACCCAGACATAGAGTCACTGAGCGGAACTTTCTGAGTGTGACCATCCAGCCAATTCCTTATCCACCAGATGGTCCACACGTCAAATCCACGTCTCTCCAGTTTAGAGGCAGGGATGTAGTGTGGGGCAGTATCAAATGCTTTGCACAAGTCCAGGTAGGTGATGTCAGTCATCTTCGCTTATCCACCAATGCTGTAACCCTGCAATAGAAGACCACCAGAAATTTGTCAGGCATGACTTGCCGTTAGTGAAGCCACGTTGGCTGTCACCAGTCACCTCTCAGTTTTCCATGTGCCTTAGCATAATTTCCAGGAGGATCTGCTTCACTGTCTTGCCAGGCACAGAAGGAAGACTGGCTGGCCTGTAGTTGCCCAGGTCTTCCTTTTTTTCCCTTTTGAAAAAAGGGGGTTATGTTTCCCCTTTTCCAGTCACTGGGAACTTCACCAGTCTGTCATGACTTTTCAAATATGAGGGATAGTGGCTTGGCAACTTCATCTGCCAATTCCCTCAGGACCCTCAGATGTACCTCATGAGGTTCCATGGACTTGCGCACATTCACAGTCTCCAACCTCATCTTCTTCTACGGTGGGCAGTACTTCATTCTCCCAGCTGAGGTTTGCTGTTGTGGGTGTGAATTGTTCTTCCGTAGAATAAAATCACTGCCGATTGCGTTAGAGGTGCCACACCACCAGCTTTGCAGATGCTCTTGCTTGCTGGCGTGTAGCATTTCCACTCAAGATTGATGAAGAGCGGCGAGACATGCAGGCTGTGGTGGTGTCAGGCCCCAGGCACTATTTTCTGCCATTTCCGTTGCTGACTGCTGACTGTGCTTGGATGGGATGTGCTTTCTTGTCACAATCTCTGTCATCCTCCTCTTTGATTGTCCTCTGGAAGAGACATGATGGAAGGTGACAGTTGAGACTTCAGGGTTTTCTCTTCCCATGGTGTAATTTCTCCATTTTGGTTGGCTGACCAGAGTCATTATGAAAGTAGGGAAGGCAATGCGGGCTTTTCCTATGTTTTTTTTCCAACTGTGTTGTAAGTCTAGTTCATAAGATAAATTTTTCAGGGAGAGAGGTGTGACCGAATAAGGCAGGTGTTAGAAATGGGAATTTTCTTTTGCTGGTCCCCTTTTCCCCCAGGTTGTGGACTACGTTCCTCACCAGTGAAGTGTCATGACATATGCTGGCCTGTTTTGATGTTCTTTCAATATTTGGATCAGCAGTGACAACCTTAAAGAATCCACGTAAGCCTTCTTTTGAACCCCCAAACCCCAACCATCCCCAAATTGTCCGACACGTTAGACCTCATCCATGGCAGTGATGTGCTCATCAGCATTTGGGTTGCTCTCTCACAGCATGAAATCAATGCCCACTACCATCAGAGCTGTCCCGATATCATGGGTTTAGGAAAGGCGGGTCCTGCTTGACTAAGCTGATCTCCTTCTTTGACAAGATGACCCGCTTAGTGGATGAGAGAAAGGCTGTGGATGTTGTTTGCCTGGACTTTACTAAAGTCTTTGACACCGTTTCCCACAGGGTTCTCCTGGAGAAACTGGCTGCTCCTGGCTTGGGCGGGTGTACTGTTTGCCAGGTAAACAACTGGCTGGCTGGCCGGGCCCAAAGAGTTGTAGTGGAGAGAGGTAAATCCAGATGGCAGCCGGTCACAAGCGGTGTTCCCCAGGGTTCATTCTTGGGGCAGTTCTGTTTAATATCTTTATCAGTGATCTGGATGAGAGAGTCGAGCGCACCCTCAGTAAGTTTGCAGACGACACCAAGCTGGGTGGGAGTGTTGATCTGCTTGAGGGTAGAGACTGTGCAGGGGGGTCTGGAGAGGCTGGATCGATGGGCCGAGGCCAACTGGATGAGCTTCAAGAAGGCTAAGTGCCAGGTCCTGCATGTGGGTCATAACAACCCAGTGCAAGGGTACAGGCTTGGGGAAGAGTGACTGGAAAGCTGCCTGGAGGAAAAGGGCCTGGGGGTGTTGGTCAACAGCCAGCTGAATGTGAGCCGGCAGTGTGCCCGGATGGCCAAGGCGTCCAATAGCCTCCTGGCTTGTATCAGAAATCATGTGGTCAGCAGGAGTAGGGAAATGATCATGCCTTTGTACATGGCACTGGTGAGACCGCACCTCGAATACTGTGTTTGGTTTTGGGCCCCTCACCCCAAGAAAGACATGGAGGTGCTGGAGCGTGTCCAAAGAAGATCACTGAAGCTGATGAAGGCTCTAGAGAACAAGACGTACAAGGAGCAGCTGAGGGAACCGGGGTTGTTTGGTCTGGAGAAAAGGAGGCTGAGGGGAAACCTCTACAACTGCCTGAAAGGAGGTTGTAACTAGGTGGTTGTTGGTCTCTTTTCCCAAGTAGCAAGTGATTGGACAAGAGGAAATGGCCTCAAGTTGTGTCAGGGGAGGTTTAGATTGAATATTAGGAAAAAATCCTCCCCTCAAAGGGTTGTCAAGCATTGGGACAGGCTGGCCAGGGAAGTACTTGAGTCACCATCCCTGGGGATATTTAGAAGACGTAGTGCTTAGGGACATGGTTTAGTGGTGGACTTGGCAGTGTTAGGTTAATGGTTGGACTCGATGGTGTGAAGGATCTTCTCCAACATCAATGACACTATGATCATCTCTGGAAATAGTATTGCTCCGAGATGTGTAAGGTTTCCATGTGAGGTTGCTGAAGCAGTGCAAGCCATGAAGAATAAGCTGCGGAGAGTCTGCTGGACACGGTGTATGCAATATGATCTGTATGTTTTTCTGTGGTGCTCTCGTTGACAGAAGTGTCCACAAAAGCTGGACTGAAAGGGAAGTGTGGCATATTCATGGAGGTGATTGTGGGAGTGGCATTGAGTAGTGCCTGGGCATCTCCTGATGTGAAGGGTGACCTTGAGCAGTGGGAAGGCTTGTGTGAAGGAAGTGGAAATCCTTGGGGTGACCATGGGCCACGTCATAAGAAGACAGTTATGGGAGATGATGTACTTGTCTTGAGGACACATGTTGCAGAGTGGGGAGTGGAGGCTGCCTAGAGGAAAGCATGAGGCAGGAAGGGCACAGAGTGTTTTTGCCAAGGATCTTTTCCCAGGCTCCCAAGGGCCTGGAGTATGAGGCCTTTTGGGTCGTGCGACAGTTACATGGTATCGAAATGCCTACAATGTCCTTTGAGGTTATGAATATCTCCCACCAGAGGCAGTCATTTGTGCTGCTGCCTTCCTGACCTAGGCAATGTGTTGGTAAGAGGGCTTGAGACGCAGACCGCTGAATTTTGTCTGCTGATCCATTTCCCGCTTGTTTTGAGCAGGGTGTTGTGGGAGGGTAGCGCTTCAGCCTGCTGTCCTTGTGTAGTGGTGGGCATCCATAGTAGCTTCCACCTCCGTTGATGTTGCCATGATGGTGCCTTCTCCTCCTCAGGCAGGATTTGTAAGTGGAAGTGATGAGGAGGTGGCTGTAATCCAGTGTTCTTTCTCCAAGTGTGTTGTAACCATAGTTAATATGATAAAGTGTTGAGGGAGAGGAGTGTCACCCCACAAGGTAGGTGTTAGGAACGGGAATTTTCTTTTTCTTTTCCTGCTTCCCCTTTCCCCCAGGATCAGGAGTGCATTCCTCGCCAGTGAAGTGTCATGAAATACACTGCCCTGTTTCGATGTTCTTTCAATATTTGGATCAGAAGTCACATCATTGCACAAGCCCTTGAAATCTTCTTTTCTTACAAGAAAAAACAAAGAAACAAAAACCCCACCCAAATCCAAGGAACCGCCCCTCCCCGACAAAACTGAAAAACAATTCCCCTACACAGTCGATATCATCCGTTACAGTGCTGTGCGTGTCAACATTTTTGTTTTTCCCTCAGAGCATGAAATGAATGCCATGGCCATCTCGAGCTGTCCCAGCATCACCTTTATAAAGAGTATTGCTCCCAGGTCTGCCACATTTCCTTCTGAGAATGCTGAAGCATTGCCAAACATGAAGGGTCATCTACAGAGACTCTGCTGGGTGCTGTTTGTGTGATACCATCTGTATGTTTATTTATGGTGCTGTCTTTGGTGGGAAGGGACTGGAAAATCTGGAGTGAGCCCTGAGGTGGGCAAGGAAACTGTTGCACGTTCATGGAGGTGAATGTGGCAGTGGCATTGAGTAGGGCCTGAGCATCTCCTGATGTGAAGGGTGACGTTGAGCAGCGGGAGAACTTATTACCTTTGCTGACTGCGTATCATGCTGGTATTGGCTGTGATTTCCTGTTGTAAACTCTGTCCTCACCCTGTTTGATTCTCTTCTGCAAGAGACGTGATGCAAGGTGACAATCGGGGGTCTACACTATAACGTAGTTTCTCCATTTTTAATTGCCCAACAGGGTTATTATAAAAGTAGAGAAGGCTGTATGGACTTTTCCAAGTGTTCTTTTTCCAAGTGTATTTTAACTGTAGTTAGTGGCATAAAGTGTTGAGGCAGAAGCGTGTGACCCAAGGCAGGTATCTCCTTTTTCTTGTCCTGCCCTCCCCTGCTGGGTTTTGGACTTGAGTTCCTGGCCCGAGAGGAGGCGTGACTGTACACTGGCCTGTTTTGATGTTCCTTCAATATTTGCATCACCAGCCATGCCGTTACAAAACCGATGGAAAAACCTCTTTTCAGAAAAAGAACCAAACCAAAACAACCCCCAAAAGCTAAACAGCTCACCCCAAAAACTCAAGAGAAAATTTTTGTACACAGTAGGTATCATTGGTGACACTGGTGTGTTTGTCAGCATTTGGGTTCTTCTTGCACAGCATGCAATTTATGCCCATTGCCATTAGAGCTGTTCCGATATCACCCCTATAACTATTATTGCTCCCAGTTGTGTAACGTTTCCGTCCGAGGTTGCTGACGCCACAGGAGAGTGTGGCATGTCGTGGAGGTGAGCGTGGCAGTGGTACTGAGTAGGGCCCGGCCATTTCTGGATGTGAAGGTTGACCTTGAGCAGTGGGAAGACTTGTTAGAGGGAAGTGGAAATCCTTGGGAAGACCGTGGGCCTTGTCGTAAGAAGACAAGAATGGGAGATGATGTGCTTGTCTTGAGAACACATGTTGCAGAGTGGGGAGCGGAGGCTGCCTAGAGGAAAGCATGAGGCAGGATGGGCAGAGAGTGTTGCTGCCCAGGATTCTTTCCAGGCTCCAAGGGTCTGGAGTATGAGGCCTTGTGGATCTTGAGACAGTATGTGAAACTGAAATGCCTGCACTGTGTTTTGAGTTTATGAATGTCTCCCACCAGGCTCAGTAGGTTCCCCTGCAGCCTGCCTGATGTAGGCAATGTGTTGTTAAGAGGGGGTGACATGCGGACTGGTGAATGCTGTCTGATGAACTTTTTTCTCCTGTGTTTTGGCAGGGTGTTGTGGGAGGGTAGTGCTTCACCCTGCTGTCCTTGTGCAGTGGTGGGCATCTATAGCAGCTTCCACAGCCGTTGACGTTGCCATGATGGTTCCTTGATCCTCCTTGGGCAGGATTTGTAAGGGGATGTAGGGAGGTGGGTGTAATCTTTCTCGACTCCCTCTCCCTGTTTACTTGCACAGTTGGCCTCGGTAGAGATGGTGTGTCCTGTTATGCTTAAGTCATTCAGAGATGTGCACTTACACGCCAAAGCCCACCCAGCTGTGGTTTTCTCTGCTACAAATTCTCCCATGCGGTCGACATTGTGAGTGTGCTTCTGCTTCAGTATTTGTTGTGGTTGTCTGGAAAAAAAATATATATTTGTTGGGACAGGAGTCAGAACTGTCAAGCTCTAATCAAAGAATCGTTACATTCTAATGCACAGCAGTGTTGTTTCCATCTGAGATTGCTTGAAAAGTCAGAAAACATTCAGGGTGAAGTTCAGGCAGCCCTCCGTATGTTTTCTGTGCCATTTGTGAGGGAAAGTGAGGATGTGCGAAGGCCTGGGTCATGTTGAGAATGGGGCTTAGAGGTGGGGCATGTTGTTGGGCTGGAGCAGTACCCGGGTGCTGTGGCTTTAATCCTGTGAGTGGCTGAAGTGTGGCCTGGGCATGCGTCATGGGGAGTGTGACCTTGAGTGGGGAAAAGTCTTGCATGAGGGAAATGGAGATGCTGGTTAGAACATGGTCTGTGTCATTGGGGAAGAAGTGGAGAACGTCCACTTAGCTGGAGATGCCATTGCCCTGGGTGTGGGATAGAGGATGCCAGTAGAAAAGCTCAAGAAGTGGCTCTGCAGACAGTGGTACTTGCCCAGGATCCTTTCAGGGCCTCCAGAATTTCTGCATAGCCTTGTGCCTGTTGTTGTCCTCTTGTGTTTCAGTACAGTGCAAGGGGTTCCTTTGGTTTTCTTCCCTCCTCTTACCAAAACCTCCCATTGTTTTGTTTTCTCTTCTCTCGCATTGGCAATGTGTTGGTAACAGCGGATGAGATGCAGGAGGCGGAATTGTGGCAGCTGTCAGGTTGCAGACATTTGGGCGGTTTGTCATCAGTTGGGGGATGGCTTTTCCACTCTCTTGAGCTGAGCTTGACATTGACAGAATGTCCTTGGCTTTCAGGTCTCCCTCCCACTCTCCTTGTGATAGAAGTGCATAAGGGAGCACTGTGCACTGTGTAGGCTTTTGCAGAACATGGGTAATTTTTTTTTGTGTCCAGCTTCCCCAGGAATCTCTCATAATGTTAATTGCAAATGTCCCTTCAAGCCATTGTTTCTGCTGTCCTGACAACATTTATATTTTGAAGAAGCAACCGGTGATTCTACCGCTAAGTTGCTCATACCTGAAGAGGATGAGCTTGAGAGGCAGATGTACTTTTGTTCCTGTTTTGTCGTGGTATCTTGCTGTTGAATCAACCGAATGTTGCCGTGATTGTAGTGCCTGTAGGTTTGGAGCAGCAAAGCACCACTGCCTGCTCTCGTAGCTTTCCTGCTGCTTCGAGGCACAGCTTGAGTGGGTGGCAGCAAGTGTATATGAAGGAGGGATCACAATCCATTTCATGGGGTGGATGTTTTGGGCATTGAGCGGATGTTGTAAGTAAAAATGCCATGGTGTTGTCCTCGTGGCTTTTGTTTGGCTGTGTGATGCTATTCCAAGGGGACTAATGCCCCTGGGTACTGAGGTTCTTGCCGTGCATGCCTGCCTGAATGGGAAGCAAGAGCTTGCCATTCAGCGTGGAAAATGAGTCTGGAAGGATGGAGGTATATGGAGAGTGCTTGGGAGCTGTGGTTGCCCCGTGCTTTTTCGGTCCTCTTGGAGGGTTGTTGTGCTTGGCTGTGCTGGGTTTGAGTTCCCGAATGAGAGACTCGTCTGTGTTGTCTGGACTCTGTGGAGCCTTTTTTTAATGAGACATCCCTGTATCTGGGGCTTGCGTTTCAGAGAGTGGTGGATTGTGTTCTGATGAGTGTCGTGGTTTCAGCCCAGCCGGTAACAAAGCACCATGCAGCCGCTCCTCACCGCCGCCCCCCCTCTCCCCCCCCCCTTCCCCAACTACTGTGGGTTGAGGAGAAAATATAAAGGCAGGCTCATGGGTCGAGAGAAGGACAGGGAGGGATCACTCACCCCTTACGGTCACGGGTAAAAGGCAGGCTCAGTTTGGGGAAGAAACGAAATCAACTTAATTGACTACAAGTCAAATCAAACAAGGATATTAGGAAGTAAAACGAAATCTTAGAACACCTTCCCCCTGCCCCTCCCTCCTTCCCGGCTCAACCCTACTCTGGTTTCTCTCTACCCCCTCCCTCCGGCGGCGCAGGGGAACAGGGGATGGGTGTTGGGGTCAGGTTGCTACACCTTGTCTCTGCCGCTCCTTCCTGCTCACGGGGGAGGACCCCTCACTCTTCCCTTGCTCCACCGTGGGGTCCCTCCCACGGGAGACAGTCCTTCACGAACTTCTCCAACGTGAGTTCCACGGGCTGCAGTTCCTCACAAACTTCCCTGGCGTGGGTCCTTTCCGCGGGCCGATCTTCAGCCACGCACTGCTCCAGTATGGGCTTTCGGATGGAGTGACGGCCATCTTCAGGGGCACGTGCTCCCCTGCTCACCTCCACGGGCTGCAGGGGGACAGCCTGCCGTCTCACGACGGGCTGCAGGGGCATCAACGTCCTCAGGCACCCCTCCTCCCCCTCCTTCACTGACCTCGTTATCCACAGAGGCATTCCTCTCACATTCCAATACCCCCACTCACTGCAGGTTCCCCTTCTTAAATAGACTCCCAGAGAAGTCCCAGAGGCGCTACCACCGTCACTGATTGGGTCGGCCTGGGCCAGAGGAGGCTCCGGCTTGGAGCTGAGGGAGCTTCTAGTAGCTTCTCACAGGAGCCACCCCTGCGACCCCTCCCCTGCTAGCAAAAACCCCCATGCCACACAAACCCATAACAGATGAGGCAGAGATGTTCTTTGCCATTTGATTGCCTCACTCTGTGATTTGCTGGGTCCTTGAGATGGCTGGTATGGCGAAGGGTGTGTTCTTCTTCAGGAAGATAAGGGCAGGTGCAGATTCATAGACTGAAGGAAAACAGGAGGGTTGTTTACTATATGGAAGGATGGAAGGTGAAAGGGATGAGGAATGAGAGCTCTTGCCAAAGGGCACGTCCGTGCTTCATGGTGAGTGTGGTGTAGACATTTTTAAAACTTCTTGGTAACGGAAAATCGAAACAGAAGATACAAGGATGGAAGTAGTAAAGAATGGGAGGCAAGGATAGGGCAGGACCAAAAAAAAAAAAAAAGGGAGATGAGACGGGAAGGAAGAGGAAAAGGAAGAAGGACAGGAAGTAATCTATGAAAGTAAGAAGCAAGCAAGCAAGAAAAAAAAACAAAACGAGAAAGAATGAAAGAAAGAATAAACAAGAAAGAAGGAAGAGATGATAGCAGAGATTACCAGCATGCACCAATGTTGTATCGACATGATGAATGAGGTGGAAGTCCTCAGCACCCTCGGTACTCAGGGTGCTGTGTAAGGCTTGGTGAAAAGTGGTGAGGAAGAGGAAGGAGAGGCCTTGCCTGAAGGGGTGTCCATGCTTCATTGTGAGTGTGTTGTAGCCATTTAGAAATCATTTTGGTGAAGGAGAAAAAGAAAGGAAGATACAATGGCTCGGCTGTTTGTGTATAAACAGAAAGGATTAGGAGGCAAAGATGAGGCAGGGCAGGGGAAAAAAGGGAAGAGCTAGGGATAGAGCTAAGGAAAGGCAGAAGGAAGAAGAATGAGGAGAAGAAAGGGTAACATAAAAAAGGGAGAAAAGGAAACAGAAAATGGCAGAAGGGAAGGAAGAAGACAAGGAAGGAGTTGGTGGAAGTAAAAAGAAAGCAAAGAGGAAGAAAGAAAGGAAAGAAGAGACGATAGAGGAGATGACGAGCACGACGCCACCTGTAGACGCTGAAGAGAGTTGGTCCGTAAGAGCCTCCGCCTTGGTTAGAGTACCGCGCTGCGGCGCTGCAGGCCCGTAATTAGCGCTGCTGGCTCCGTCTTTGACGGTCTCCGCCGCGGCGCCGGAGGCGACTGGCGAGCTGCCAGCGGGGGTAAAGAAGAGCGAAGGATGGAAGGAGAAGGGAAAGGGGAGTAAAGACTTGGGCACGTCAGGGCAAGAACGAAAAGGAGAAGGAAGAGCAGAAAGAGGACATCGAAGGTGGAAAGAGAAGAAAGCAGAAAGGAGTTGGAAAGAGAAGACGGAAGAGAAAGAAGAAAGAGAAGGAAAATGTCAGAAAAAGAAGAACGCGATAAACGCATAAGAAGAGATAACTGAAGGAGGAAGGAAGGAAGGACGAAGGCAAGAGCAAAGACGCGAGGAGGAGGGGAAAAAGAAAGGAAGGGGGCAAAGCAGGAGGAGCACGGAAGGAAGCGAGGCGAGAGACGGCGGGCTGGCGATGGTGGGGAGCGTGCGAGGCATCGGAGCAGCACACGGTGTCGCTGCAGGCTCAGAAACGGGGTCGGAGCGGTGAGGCGGCTCCGCCCCGGTGCGGCGGAGAGCCCGGCTGTGAGCGCGGGGGGGCGGGGCGGGGCGGGCAGGAGAGCCGGTGCGTCCGGGCGGCGGCGGGGAGCCGTGCGGGGCCCGTGCGGGCGGCGGCGGCGGCGATGGGCGTGTGCTGGGGGCCCGTGGTGCGGGTGCTGGTGCTGCAGGCGGCCTGGGCGCTGGGCGGCGGGCAGGTGCGCTACTCGGTGCCGGAGGAAGCCAAGGCCGGGACGGTGGTGGGCCGGCTGGCGCAGGACCTGGGCCTGGAGGCGGGCGAGCCGGAGGCGCGTCGGCTGCGTCTGGTGGCGCAGGGCCGGCGGGCGAGCGTGGAGGTGAGCGGGGCGAGCGGGGCGCTGGTGGTGAGCTCGCGGCTGGACCGGGAGGAGCTGTGCGGGAAGAGCGCGCCGTGCGCCCTGCGGCTGGAGGTGCTGGTGGAGCGGCCGCTGCGCGTCTTCCACGTGGAGCTGGAGGTGACCGACATCAACGACAACGCCCCGCTCTTCCCCGCCGCCCGGAAAAACCTCAGCCTCGCGGAATTCACCACCCTGCCCGGTTCTCGGTTCCCGCTGGAGGGCGCGTCGGATGCAGATGTCGGAGCCAACGCGCAGCTCTCCTATACCCTCAGCCCCAGCGAGCAATTTTCTCTGGATTTGCAGCGCACTGAAGAATACCGAGAAACCCTGTTCCTGGTGCTCGTGAAATCTCTGGACCGAGAGACGATGCCTGAGCACCGTTTGGTGTTGTCGGCGAGTGACGGGGGCCGTCCGTCGCTGACGGGCACGATGGAGCTGGTGATCTCGGTGCTGGATGTGAATGACAACGCGCCCCAGTTCAACCAGTCGGTGTACAAAGTGCAGCTGCCGGAGAGCGCTGCGGAGGGGACGCTGGTGGTGCGCGTGAACGCCACGGATCCGGACTTGGGAATATATGGCGAGGTGCTTTATGAAATTGATACTTTTGTGCCTCCCTCGGCCTCAGAGGTGTTCAGCATCGACAGGAACAGCGGGGAGATCAGACTGACGGGCGCCCTGGACTTTGAGACAGAAGCGTTGTACGACCTACACGTTAAGGCGAAAGACAAAGGGTCGCCCCCGCTGTCGGGTCATTGCAAGGTGTTGGTGGAGGTGCTGGACGTGAACGACAACGCGCCGGAGGTGTGGGTGACGTCGCTGTCGGTGCCGGTGCCGGAGGACGCGGCGGTGGGGACGGTGGTGGCGCTGCTGAGCGTGTCGGACCGGGACTCGGGGGCGAACGGTCGGGTGCGCTGCGCGGTGTGGCCGGCGGCGCCGTTCGGGCTGGTGGCGACGTTCGCGGGCTCGTACTCGCTGGTGCTGCGGGAGGCGCTGGACCGGGAGCGGGTGTCGGAGTACGAGGTGGAGGTGCGGGCGGAGGACGGCGGGGCGCCGGCGCTGCGCGCCAGCCGCGGGGTGCGGGTGCCGGTGTCGGACGTGAACGACAACGCGCCGGCGTTCGCGCAGGCCGTGTACACGGTGCTGGCGCGGGAGAACAACGCGGCGGGCGCGGAGCTGGCGCGGCTGTGGGCGCGGGACCCGGACGAGGCGGGCAACGGGCGCGTGAGCTACTCGGTGGCGGAGGGCGTCGGCGGGGGCGCGGTGGCGGGCGGGGGGTGGCGGGCGGCGTCGAGCTACGTGTCGGTGGACGCGGAGAGCGGGCGGCTGTGGGCGCTGCAGCCGTTGGACTACGAGGAGGTGCAGGTGCTGCAGTTCGAGGTGCGGGCGGTGGACGCGGGGGAGCCGCCGCTGTGCGGCAACGCCACGGTGCAGCTCTTCGTGGTGGACGAGAACGACAACGCGCCGGCGCTGCTCCCGCCTGCTCCTGCCGGGGGCGGGCCGGGTGGCGGGGCGGCGGGCTCGTCGGGGCCGGGCTCGGGCTCGGGCTCGGGGGCGCTGTGGGCGTGGGCGGCGTGGGGGGCGCCGGCGGGGCAGGTGGTGGCGAAGATCCGCGCGGTGGACGCGGACTCGGGCTACAACGCGTGGCTGCGCTACGAGCTGTGGGAGCCGCGGGGGAAGGGCCCGTTCCGCGTGGGGCTGTACAGCGGCGAGGTGAGCACGGCGCGGGCGCTGGAGGAGGCGGACGGCCCGCGGCAGAGGCTGGTGATCGTGGTGCGGGACCACGGCGAGCCGGCGCGCTCGGCCACGGCCACGCTGAGCGTGTCGCTGGTGGAGGGCGCCGAGGCGGCGCTGGCGGCCGCGGGCTCGTCCTCGTCGGGGGCGGGGCCGCGGCCGGCGGCGGGCGCGGAGGGCGGCGCGGCGGCGGCGGCGGCGACGAACGTGTGGCTGGTGGTGGCCATCTGCGCGGTGTCGAGCCTGTTCCTGCTGGCGGTGGTGCTGTACGGGGCGTCGCGGTGGGCGCCGCGGGCGGCCGTGCTGTCGGGGCCCGGGCCGGCGACGCTGGTGTGCGCCAGCGAAGTGGGGAGCTGGTCGTACTCGCAGCGCCAGAGCCGGAGCCTGTGCGTGGCGGAGGGCGCGGGCAAGAGCGACCTGATGGTTTTCAGCCCCAACTTCCCGCCGCCGCCCGGCCCCGCGGCGAAGGAGACGCAGCCGGAGGCGCCCGCTCTCGTGGACACGGTCAGTGCCCCCCCCTTTGTCGCCTCTCGCCCCTTCCCCCTTCCCGTGTCCCTTGTCGCCCGGGCCCTGGGCAGGCGCTGGTGGGAGCCGGGCTCAGCCGCCGGGGCCCGCGGGCGGTGGGGGCTTGGCGGGTGCTTCTTACGGGTGTTCACGGGACGTTGGCGTCCTTGCCGGAGCCCCCGGGCTCTCGCTGTGGCGGAGGAAGCAAGCAAGCAAGCAAGCAAGGTGTTGCCGCACCCCGCAGCGGTGGCCGTCCGCAGGTGATCTTTGCTGTTGTGGGTGTGGGCTGTTGTCCCGTGGAATGAAATCCCTGCCGACTGCGATGTGAGGTGCCACGACATCAGCTTTGCGGACGCCCCCCCGGGCTTGCTGGTGTGCAGCATTTCCACCCGAGCTTGCTGAAGGTGTGCCAGACACGCAGGCTGTGGTGGTGGCAGTCCCGCAGGCACTATGTACTGCTTCTTAGAGTTGCTTTTTGCTGACCATGCTGGTATCTGCTGTGGTTTCTTGTTGCAAACTCTGTCCTCGTCCTGATTTGACTCCCTTCTGCGAGAGTTGTGATGGAAGGTGACAGTTGGGTGTTCAGGGTCTTCTCTCCCCGTGGTATAATTTCTGCATTTTTATTCACCCACCGGAGGAGTTTTGAAGGTAGGGAAGGCAATACGTAGTTTTCCTATGTTTTTTTCCCAAGTGCGTTGTAATGCTAGTTGCTAGTGTAAAGTGTTCAGGGAGAGGAGTGTCACCCAACAAGGTAGGTGTTAGAGATGGGAATTTCCTTTTGATTTTGTTGTTTCCAGCATCCCCCCGGTTTTGGTCTCTTGTTTGTGGCCAGAGAAGTCACGTGACATATACTGGTGTGTTTTGATGTTCTTCTAATACTTGAATCAACAGCCTCATGGTTGCAGAAGCCCTGGAAACATGGTTGGGGGAAAAAAATACAACCCAACCCCAAAACCACCAAACAAGCAAAACCTAACAAGCAGAACAAACCCAAACAAAATAAACCCAACAAAACAAAACCCAAACCAGATTCTGCTACGTAGTCAATATCATCTGTTGCAGTGGGGTGCTCATCAACAGTTGGGTTGTTTTTTCAGAGCAAGAAATTGATGCTATTGCCATTTAGAGCTGTCACAATGTCACCTGCAGAAATAGTGTTGCTCTCAGGCTTGCAACATTTCCCTTGGAGATAGCTGAAGCATTGTCGATGCGGAAGTCACGGACACTGCACACAATCAATATGATCAAAGCAGATGCCACTTTATTGCCCAAATAGCTTGGTTTATATAAGTATTTTAGTTCCTGCTCATGCGTAAGCCATCTGTTGATTGGTTAACATATGCTGTCCACGCGCCTAAAACAATAATTTGATAGGATAAGGCCTTCTGATCACGCGAATGGTTCCCTCCGCCTGTATCTTGTCTTGTGTCCTGCTTTCAGCCAGGTAGGCCCAACTTTGTTCAGCTTTTTGTGCTTATTTCATCAAACTTTGTAGCAACAGTTAGCCTTGTTCTACTTTTCGTGCTTGCTTCATCAAACTTGTAGCAACAGTTAATCTTCGCTACGTCCTTGAGGCCTGCTGCCTGCAGAGGCCTCTGGCTCACGGAATAATCAGTTTCATTGTGCCTGGATTGTTCGCTATATGTCCGTTGTTTTCCAAATATCCCACAAAACATCGCCAGACACGACGGCTCATCAGCAGAGAGTTTGCCGATGCTGTGTATGTGATACGTCTGTGTGTTTTCTGCGGTGGTCTCATTGATGGGAAGCATAAGCAAAAGTCGGATGGAGCCGGGAAAGGAAACTGTGGCATGTCGTGGAGGTGATTCTGGCACTAGCATTGAGCAGGGCCTGGGCATTTCCTGATGTGAAGGGTGATTCTGAGCAGTGGGAAGACTTGTCTGTGGGAACTGGAAATCCTTGGGAATTCCATGGCCTATGCTCTAAGAAGACAAGAATGGGAGATGTGTGCTTTTCTTGAGAACGCATGTTAGAGAGTGGGGAGCGGAGGCTGCCTAGAGGAGAGCATGAGGCAGGATGGGCAGAGAGTGTTTTTGCCCAGGATTCTTTTCCAGGCTGCAAGAATCTGGAGCTGGAGGCCTTCTGGGTCTTGAGATAGTTAGATGGTATTGAAACGCCCACAGTGTTGTACGACTATCTGCCAGCAGAGACAGTCCTTTGTGCTGCTGCCTGCTTGCCGTAGGCAATGTGTTGGTAGGAGGGGGTGACATGCAGACTGCTGAATACTGTCTGATGAACCTTTTTGCTCCTGTTTTGGGAAAGACGTTGTGGGAGGGTAGTGTTTCAACCTGCTGTCCTTGTGTAGTGGTGGGCATCTGTAGCAGCTTCCACAGCTGTTGGTGTTGCCATGATCGTAGAATCACAGAATGGTTTGGATTGGAGGGGACCTTAAAGATGATCTAGTTCCAAACCCCTTGCAATGAGCAGGGACATTTTCCAGTATATCAGGTTGCTCAAAGCCCCATCCAACCTGGCCTTGGACACTTCCAGGCAAGGGGCATCCACAGCTCCTCTGGGAACCTGTTCCAGTGTCTCACCACCCTCCCAGCAGGTAATTTCTTCCTAGTATCTAATCTAAAACTACCCTCTTTCAGTGTAAAACCATTACGCTTCATCTTATCACTACACTCCCTTATAAAAAGTCCCTCCCTATCTTTGGTGTGTGCCCCCTTTAAGTAGTGGAAGGACGCTATAAGGTCTCCACAGAGCCTTCTCTTCTCCAGGCTAAACAACCCCAAGTCTCTCAACCTGTCATAGGGGAGGTGCTGCAGCCCCCTGCTCATCTTTGTGGCCCTCCTCTAGACCTGCTCGACCAGGACCACATCTTTCTTATGCTGTGTGCCCCAGAGCTGAACAGAGTACTCCAGGTGGGGCATCACAAGAGCAGAGTAGAGGGAGAGAATCGTCTTCCCCAACCTGTGAGCCACTCTTCTTTTGAATGCCGCCCGGGACATGATTGGCTTTCTAGGCTGCGAGCACACGTTGCTGGCTCATATTCACTTTTTCATCCACCCATACCCCCAAGTCCGTGTCTACAGGGCTGCTTTCAATCCACTCATTGCCAGGGCTGTATCCACGATTGGGATTGCCCCGACCCAGGTGCAGGACCTTGTGCTTGGCCTTGTTGAACTTCACGAGGTTTGCACGGGCCCAGCTCTCAAGCCTGTCAAGGCCCCTCTGGATGGCATCCCTTCCCTCCGGAGTATGAACCGCAGCGCTCAGCTTGGTGTCATCTGCAAACTTGCTGAGGGCTCACTCAATCCCACTGTCCATGGCCCCGACAAAGATGTTAAGTAATACTGTTCTCCATACAGGCCCCAGAAGGACACCACTATTGCTGATCTCCACCCAGACATAGAGTCACTGAGCGGAACTTTCTGAGTGTGACCATCCAGCCAATTCCTTATCCACCAAATGGTCCACACGTCAAATCCACGTCTCTCCATTTTAGAGGCAGGGATGTAGTGTGGGGCAGTATCAAATGCTTTGCACAAGTCCAGGTAGGTGATGTCAGTCATCTTCGCTTATCCACCAATGCTGTAACCCTGCAATAGAAGACCACCAGAAATTTGTCAGGCATGACTTGCCATTAGTGAAGCCACATTGGCTGTCACCAGTCACCTCTCAGATTTCCATGTGCCTTAGCATAATTTCCAGGAGGATCTGCTTCACTGTCTTGCCGGGCACAGAAGGGAGACTGGCTGGCCTGTAGTTGCCCAGGTCTTCCTTTTTTTCCCTTTTGAAAAAAGGGGGTTATGTTTCCCCTTTTCCAGTCACTGGGAACTTCACCAGTCTGTCATGACTTTTCAAATATGAGGGATAGTGGCTTGGCAACTTCATCTGCCAATTCCCTCAGGACCCTCAGATGTACCTCATGAGGTTCCATGGACTTGCGCACATTCACAGTCTCCAACCTCATCTTCTTCTACGGTGGGCGGTACTTCATTCTCCCAGCTGAGGTTTGCTGTTGTGGGTGTGAATTGTTCTTCCGTAGAATAAAATCACTGCCGATTGCGTTAGAGGTGCCACACCACCAGCTTTGCAGATGCTCTTGCTTGCTGGCGTGTAGCATTTCCACTCAAGATTGATGAAGAGCGGCGAGACATGCAGGCTGTGGTGGTGGCAGGCCCCAGGCACTATTTTCAGCCATTTCCGTTGCTGACTGCTGACTGTGCTTGGATGGGATGTGCTTTCTTGTCACAATCTCTGTCATCCTCCTCTTTGATTGTCCTCTGGAAGAGACATGATGGAAGGTGACAGTTGAGACTTCAGGGTTTTCTCTTCCCATGGTGTAATTTCTCCATTTTGGTTGGCTGACCAGAGTCATTATGAAAGTAGGGAAGGCAATGCGGGCTTTTCCTATGTTTTTTTTCCAACTGTGTTGTCAGCCTAGTTCATAAGATAAATTTTTCAGGGAGAGAGGTGTGACCGAATAAGGCAGGTGTTAGAAATGGGAATTTTCTTTTGCTGGTCCCCTTTTCCCCCAGGCTGTGGACTACGTTCCTCACCAGTGAAGTGTCATGACATATGCTGGCCTGTTTTGATGTTCTTTCAATATTTGGATCAGCAGCGACAACCTTAAAGAATCCACGTAAGCCTTCTTTTGAACCCCCAAACCCCAACCATCCCCAAATTGTCCGACACGTTAGACCTCATCCATGGCAGTGATGTGCTCATCAGCATTTGGGTTGCTCTCTCACAGCATGAAATCAATGCCCACTACCATTAGAGCTGTCCTGATATCATGGGTTTAGGAAAGGCGGGTCCTGCTTGACTAAGCTGATCTCCTTCTTTGACAAGATGACCCGCTTAGTGGATGAGAGAGAGGCTGTGGATGTTGTTTGCCTGGACTTTTACTAAAGTCTTTGTCACCGTTTCCCACAGGGTTCTCCTGGAGAAACTGGCTGCTCCTGGCTTGGGCGGGTGTCCTGTTTGCCGGGTAAACAACTGGCTGGCTGGCTGGGCCCAAAGAGTTGTAGTGGAGAGAGGTAAATCCAGATGGCGGCCGGTCACAAGCGGTGTTCCCCAGGGTTCATTCTTGGGGCAGTTCTGTTTAATATCTTTATCAGTGATCTGGATGAGAGAGTCGAGCGCACCCTCAGTAAGTTTGCAGACGACACCAAGCTGGGCGGGAGTGTTGATCTGCTTGAGGGTAGAGACTGTGCAGGGGGGTCTGGAGAGGCTGGATCGATGGGCCGAGGCCAACTGGATGAGCTTCAAGAAGGCTAAGTGCCAGGTCCTGCATGTGGGTCATAACAACCCAGTGCAAGGGTACAGGCTTGGGGAAGAGTGACTGGAAAGCTGCCTGGAGGAAAAGGGCCTGGGGGTGTTGGTCAACAGCCAGCTGAATGTGAGCCGGCAGTGTGCCCAGATGGCCAAGGCGTCCAATAGCCTCCTGGCTTGTATCAGAAATCGTGTGGTCAGCAGGAGTAGGGAAATGATCATGCCTTTGTACATGGCACTGGTGAGACCGCACCTCGAATACTGTGTTTGGTTTTGGGCCCCTCACCCCAAGAAAGACATGGAGGTGCTGGAGCGTGTCCAAAGAAGATCACTGAAGCTGATGAAGGCTCTAGAGAACAAGACGTACAAGGAGCAGCTGAGGGAACCGGGGTTGTTTGGTCTGGAGAAAAGGAGGCTGAGGGGAGATCTCTACAACTGCCTGAAAGGAGGTTGTAACTAGGTGGTTGTTGGTCTCTTTTCCCAAGTAGCAAGTGATAGGATGAGAGGAAATGGCCTCAAGTTGTGCCAGGGGAGGTTTAGATTGAATATTAGGAAAAAATTCTCCCCTCAAAGGGTTGTCAAGCATTGGGATGGGCTGGCCAGGGAAGTACTTGAGTCACCATCCCTGGGGATATTTAGAAGATGTAGTGCTTAGGGACATGGTTTAGTGGTGGACTTGGCAGTGTTAGGTTAATGGTTGGACTCGATGGTGTGAAGGATCTTCTCCAACATCAATGACACTATGATCATCTCTGGAAATAGTATTGCTCCGAGATGTGTAAGGTTTCCATGTGAGGTTGCTGAAGCAGTGCAAGCCATGAAGAATAAGCTGCGGAGAGTCTGCTGGACACGGTGTATGCAATATGATCTGTATGTTTTTCTGTGGTGCTCTCGTTGACAGAAGTGTCCACAAAAGCTGGACTGAAAGGGAAGTGTGGCATGTTCATGGAGGTGATTGTGGGAGTGGCATTGAGTAGTGCCTGGGCATCTCCTGATGTGAAGGGTGACCCTGAGCAGTGGGAAGGCTTGTGTGAAGGAAGTGGAAATCCTTGGGGTGACCATGGGCCACGTCATAAGAAGACAGTTATGGGAGATGATGTACTTGTCTTGAGGACACATGTTGCAGAGTGGGGAGTGGAGGCTGCCTAGAGGAAAGCATGAGGCAGGAAGGGCACAGAGTGTTTTTGCCAAGGATCTTTTCCCAGGCTCCCAAGGGTCTGGAGTATGAGGCCTTTTGGGTCGTGAGACAGTTACATGGTATCGAAATGCCTACAATGTGATTTGAATTTATGAATATCTCCCACCAGAGACAGTCATTTGTGCTGCTGCCTTCCTGACCTAGGCAATGTGTTGGTAAGAGGGCTTGAGACGCAGACTGCTGAATGTTGTCTGCTGATCCATTTCCCGCTTGTTTTGAGCAGGGTGTTGTGGGAGGGTAGCGCTTCAGCCTGCTGTCCTTGTGTAGTGGTGGGCATCCATAGTAGCTTCCACCTCCGTTGATGTTGCCATGATGGTTCCTTGATCCTCCTCAGGCAGGATTTGTAAGCGGAAGTGATGAGGAGGTGGCTGTAATCCAGTGTTCTTTCTCCAAGTGTGTTGTAACCATAGTTAGTATGATAAAGTGTTGAGGGAGAGGAGTGTCACCCCACAAGGTAGGTGTTAGGAACGGGAATTTTCTTTTTCTTTTCCTGCTTCCCCTTTCCCCCAGGATCTGGAGTGCATTCCTCGCCAGTGAAGTGTCATGAAATACACTGCCCTGTTTCGATGTTCTTTCAATATTTGGATCAGAAGTCACATCATTGCACAAGCCCTTGAAATCTTCTTTTCTTACAAGAAAAAACAAAGAAACAAAAACCCCACCCAAATCCAAGGAACCGCCCCTCCCCGACAAAACTGAAAAACAATTCCCCTACACAGTCGATATCATCCGTTACAGTGCTGTGCGTGTCAACATTTTTGTTTTTCCCTCAGAGCATGAAATGAATGCCATGGCCATCTCGAGCTGTCCCAGCATCACCTTTATAAAGAGTATTGCTCCCAGGTCTGCCACATTTCCTTCTGAGAATGCTGAAGCATTGCCAAACATGAAGGGTCATCTACAGAGACTCTGCTGGATGCTGTGTGTGTGATACCATCTGTATGTTTATTTATGGTGCTGTCTTTGGTGGGAAGGGACTGGAAAATCTGGAGTGAGCCCTGAGGTGGGCAAGGAAACTGTTGCATGTTCATGGAGGTGAATGTGGCAGTGGCATTGAGTAGGGCCTGAGCATCTCCTGATGTGAAGGGTGACGTTGAGCAGCGGGAGAACTTATTACCTTTGCTGACTGCATATCGTGCTGGTATCGGCTGTGATTTCCTGTTGTAAACTCTGTCCTCACCCTGTTTTATTCTCTTCTGCAAGAGACGTGATGCAAGGTGACAATCGGGGGTCTACACTATAGCATAGTTTCTCCATTTTTATTTGCCCAACAGGGTTATTATAAAAGTAGGGAAGGCTGTATGGACTTTTCCAAGTGTTCTTTTTCCAAGTGTATTTTAACTGTAGTTAGTGGCATAAAGTGTTGAGGCAGAAGCGTGTGACCCAAGGCAGGTATCTCCTTTTTCTTGTCCTGCCCTCCCCTGCTGGGTTTTGGACTTGAGTTCCTGGCCCGAGAGGAGGCGTGACTGTACACTGGCCTGTTTTGATGTTCCTTCAATATTTGCATCACCAGCCATGCCGTTACAAAACCGATGGAAAAACCTCTTTTCAGAAAAAGAACCAAATGAAAACAACCCCCAAAAGCTAAACAGCTCACCCCAAAAACTCAAGAGAAAATTTTTGTACACAGTAGGTATCATTGGTGACACTGGTGTGTTTGTCAGCATTTGGGTTCTTCTTGCACAGCATGCAATTTATGCCCATTGCCATTAGAGCTGTTCCGATATCACCCCTATAACTATTATTGCTCCCAGTTGTGTAACGTTTCCGTCCGAGGTTGCTGACGCCACAGGAGAGTGTGGCATGTCGTGGAGGTGAGCGTGGCAGTGGTACTGAGTAGGGCCTGGCCATTTCTGGATGTGAAGGTTGACCTTGAGCAGTGGGAAGACTTGTTAGAGGGAAGTGGAAATCCTTGGGAAGACCGTGGGCCTTTTCGTAAGAAGACAAGAATGGGAGATGAAGTGCTTATCTTGAGAACACATGTTGCAGAGTGGGGAGCGGAGGCTGCCTAGAGGAAAGCATGAGGCAGGATGGGCAGAGAGTGTTGCTGCCCAGGATCCTTTCCAGGCTCCAAGGGTCTGGAGTATGAGGCCTTGTGGATCTTGAGACAGTATGTGAAACTGAAATGCCTGCACTGTGTTTTGAGTTTATGAATGTCTCCCACCAGGCTCAGTAGGTTCCCCTGCAGCCTGCCTGATGTAGGCAATGTGTTGTTAAGAGGGGGTGACATGCGGACTGGTGAATGCTGTCTGATGAACTTTTTTTCTCCTGTGTTTTGGCAGGGTGTTGTGGGAGGGTAGTGCTTCACCCTGCTGTCCTTGTGCAGTGGTGGGCATCTATAGCAGCTTCCACAGCCGTTGACGTTGCCATGATGGTTCCTTGATCCTCCTTGGGCAGGATTTGTAAGGGGATGTTGGGAGGTGGGTGTAATCTTTCTGTGCTCGACTCCCTCTACCTGTTTACCTGCACAGTTGGCCTCGGTAGAGATGGTGTGTCCTGTTATGCTTAAGTCATTCAGAGATGCGTACTTACACGCCAAAGCCCACGCAGCTGTGGTTTTCTCTGCTACAAATTCTCCCATGCGGTTGACATTGTGAGTGTGCTTCTGCTTCAGTATTTGGTGTGGTTGTCTGGAAAAAAAAAAAAAAAATTTGTTGGGACAGGAGTCAGAGCTGTCAAGCTCTAATCAAAGAATCGTTACATTCTAATGCACAGCAGTGTTGTTTCCATCTGAGATTGCTTGAAAAGTCAGAAAACATTCAGGGTGAAGTTCAGGCAGCTGGGAAGAGCGTGTCAGACACTGTGTGGCTTTGCAGCCCTCCGTATGTTTTCTGTGCCATTTGTGAGGGAAAGTGAGGATGTGCGAAGGCCTGGGTCATGTCGAGAATGGGGCTTAGAGGTGGGGCATGTTGTTGGGCTGGAGCAGTACCCGGGTGCTGTGGCTTTAATCCTGTGAGTGGCTGAAGTGTGGCCTGGGCATGCGTCATGGGGAGTGTGACCTTGAGTGGGGAAAAGTCTTGCATGAGGGAAATGGAGATGCTGGTTAGAACATGGTCTGTGTCATTGGGGAAGAAGTGGAGAACGTCCACTTAGCTGGAGATGCCATTGCCCTGGGTGTGGGATAGAGGATGCCAGTAGAAACCTCAAGAAGAGGCTCTGCAGACAGTGCTACTTGCCTGGGATCCTTTCAGGGCCTCCAGAATTTCTGCATAGCCTTGTGCCTGTTGTTGTCCTCTTGTGTTTCAGTACAGTGCAAGGGGTTCCTTTGGTTTTCTTCCCTCCTCTTACCAAAACCTCCCATTGTTTTGTTTTCTCTTCTCTCGCATTGGCAATGTGTTGGTAACAGCAGATGAGATGCAGGAGGTGGAATTGTGGCAGCTGTCAGGTTGCAGACATTTGGGCGGTTTGTCATCAGTGTGGGGGATGGCTTTTCCACTCTCTTGAGCTGAGCTTGACATTGACAGAATGTCCTTGGCTTTCAGGTCTCCCTGCTACTCCCCTTGTGATAGAATTGCATAAGGTTCTGCAGAACATGAGTAATTTTTTTTGTGTCCAGCTTCCCCAGGAATCTCTCATAATGTTAATTGCAAATGTCCCTTCAAGCCATTGTTTCTGCTGTCCTTAAAATGTTTTTTAACTTGAAGAAGCAACCAGTGATTCTACAGCTAAGTTGTTCATACCTGAAGAGGATGAGTTTGAGAGGCAGATGTACTTTTGTTCCTGCTTTGTCGTGGTATCTTGCTGTTGGATCAACCGAATGTTGCCAGGATTGTAATGCCTGTAGGTTTGGAGCAGCAAAGCACCACTGCCTGCTCTCGTTGCTTTCCTGCTGCTTCGAGGCACAGCTTGAGTGGGTGGCAGCAAGCACGTATAGAGGAGGGATCACAATCCATGTCATGGGGTGGATGTTTTGGGCATTGAGTGGACGTTGTAAGTAAAAATGCCATGGTGTTGTCCTCGTGGCTTTTGTTTGGCTGTGTGCTGAGTGGGTCATGCTATTCTGAGGGGACTAATGCCCCTGGGTACTGAGGTTCTTGCTGTGTTGTTCTGGCAGTGCATGCCTGCCTGAACGGGAAGCAAGAGCTTGCCATTCAGCGTGGCGGTGGAAAATGAGTCTGGAAGAATGGAAGTATATGGAGAGTGCTTGGGAGCTGTGGTTGCCCTGTGCTTTTTCAGCCCTCCTGGAGGGTTGTTGTGCTTGGCTGTGCTGGGTTTGAGTTCCCGAATGATAGACTCGCCTGTGTTGTCTGGACTCTGTGGAGCCTTTTTTTGTAATGAGACATCCCTGTATCTGGGGCTTGTGTTTCAGAGAGTGGTGGATTGTGTTCTGATGAGGCAGAGGTGTTCTTTGCCATTTGATTGCCTCACTCTGTGATTTGCTGGGTCCTTGAGATGGCTGGTGTGGCGAAGGGTGTGTTCTTCAGGAAGATAAGGGCAGGTGCAGATTCATAGACTGGAGGAAAACAGGAGGGTTGTTTACTGTATGGAAGGATGGAGGAAAATAGGAGGGTCGTTTACTGTATGGAAGGATGGAAGGTGATTGGGATGAGGAGTGAGAGCACTTGCCAAAGGGCATGTCCGTGCTTCATGGTGTAGACTTTTTAAAAAGTTCTTGGTAAAAGAAAAATGAAACAGCAGATAGAAGGATGGAAGTAGAACAGAATGGGAGGCAAGGATAGAGCAGGACAAAAAACAAAAAAAGGAAGACGAGTTGGGAAGGAAGAAAAAAAGCAAGAAGAATGGAAGTAATCTATACAAGTAAGAAGCAAGCAAGCAAGAAAATGGGAAAGAATGAAAGAAAGAGGAAACAAGAAAGAAGGAAGAGACAGTAGCGGAGATTACCAGCATGCACCAATGTTGTATCGACATGATGAATGGAGTGGAGGACCTCAGCACCCTCGGTACTCAGGTTGCTGTGTCAGGCTTGGTGAAAAGTGGTGAGGAAGAGGAAGGAGAGGCCTTGCCTGAAGGGGTGTCCATGCTTCATTGTGAGTGTGTTGTAGCCATTTAGAAATCATTTTGGTGAAGGAGAAAAAGAAAGGAAGATACAATGGCTCGGCTGTTTGTGTATAAACAGAAGGGATTAGGAGGCAAAGATGAGGCAGGGCAGGGGAAAAAGGAAAGAGCTAGGGATAGAGCTAAGGAAAGGCAGAAGGAAGAAGAATGAGGAGAAGAAAGGGTAACATAAAAAAGGGAGAAAAGGAAACAGAAAATGGCAGAAGGGAAGGAAGAAGACAAGGAAGCAGTTGGTGGAAGTAAAAAGAAAGCAAAGAGGAAGAAAGGAAGGAAAGAAGAGACGATAGAGGAGATTACGAGCACGACGCCACCTGTAGACGCTGAAGAGAGTTGGTCCCTAACAGCCTCCGCCTTGGTTAGAGTACCGCGCTGCGGCGCTGCAGGCCCGTAATTAGCGCTGCTGGCTCCGTCTTTGACGGTCTCCGCCGCGGCGCCGGAGGCGACTGGCGAGCTGCCAGCGGGGGTAAAGAAGAGCGAAGGATGGAAGGAGAAGGGAAAGGGGAGTAAAGACTTGGGCACGTCAGGGCAAGAACGAAAAGGAGAAGGAAGAGCAGAAAGAGGACATCGAAGGTGGAAAGAGAAGAAAGCAGAAAGGAGTTGGAAAGAGAAGACGGAAGAGAAAGAATAAAAGAGAAGGAAAATGTCAGGAAAGGAAGGAAGAAGGCGGTAAACGCATACGAAGAGATAACTGAAGGAGGAAGGAAGAAAGGACGAAGGCAAGAGCAAAGACGCGAGGAGGAGGGGAAAAAGAAAGGAAGAGGGCAAAGCAGGAGGAGCACGGAAGGAAGCGAGGCGAGAGGCGGCGGGCTGGCGATGGTGGGGAGCGTGCGAGGCATCGGAGCAGCACACGGTGTCGCTGCAGGCTCAGAAACGGGGTCGGAGCGGTGAGGCGGCTCCGCCCCGGTGCGGCGGAGAGCCCGGCTGTGAGCGCGGGGGGGCGGCGCGGGGCGGGCAGGAGAGCCGGTGCGTCCGGGCGGCGGCGGGGAGCCGTGCGGGGCCCTTGCGGGCGGTGGCGGCGGCGGCGATGGGCGTGTGCTGGGGGCCCGTGGTGCGGGTGCTGGTGCTGCAGGCGGCCTGGGCGCTGGGCGGCGGGCAGGTGCGCTACTCGGTGCCGGAGGAAGCCAAGGCCGGGACGGTGGTGGGCCGGCTGGCGCAGGACCTGGGCCTGGAGGCGGGCGAGCCGGAGGCGCGTCGGCTGCGTCTGGTGGCGCAGGGCCGGCGGGTGAGCGTGGAGGTGAGCGGGGCGAGCGGGGCGCTGGTGGTGAGCTCGCGGCTGGACCGGGAGGAGCTGTGCGGGAAGAGCGCGCCGTGCGCCCTGCGGCTGGAGGTGCTGGTGGAGCGGCCGCTGCGCGTCTTCCACGTGGAGCTGGAGGTGACCGACATCAACGACAACGCCCCGCTCTTCCCCGCCGCCCGGAAAAACCTCAGTTTACCGGAGAACTCCCCCCCCGGTTCTCGGTTCCCGCTGGAGGGCGCGTCGGATGCAGATGTCGGAGCCAACGCGCAGCTCTCCTACACCCTCAGCCCCAGCGAGTATTTTACACTCGATGTTAAATCCTCTGACGAGAACAGGAAATCCCTGTTCCTGGTGCTCGCGAAATCTCTGGACCGCGAGACGATGCCTGAGCACCGTTTGGTGTTGTCGGCGAGCGACGGGGGCCGTCCGTCGCTGACGGGCACGATGGAGCTGGTAATCTCGGTGCTGGACGCCAACGACAACGCGCCCCAGTTCAACCAGTCGGTGTACAAAGTGCAGCTGCCAGAGAGCGCTGCAGAGGGGACGCTGGTGGTGCGTGTGAACGCCACGGATCCGGACGAGGGTGTCAATAATGAGTTCTCTTACAGCATCGTTAGTTCCCTTCCTGGTGTTAGCAGAGATGTCATCACCATTGATCCCAAGACGGGCGAGATCAGACTGACGGGCGCCCTGGACTTTGAAAACGTCCGTTTACACGAGATACAAATCGAAGCGAGAGACAAAGGCTCGCCCCCGCTGTCAGGTCACTGCAGCGTGGAGCTGGAGGTGCTGGACGTGAACGACAACGCGCCGGAGGTGTGGGTGACGTCGCTGTCGGTGCCGGTGCCGGAGGACGCGGCGGTGGGGACGGTGGTGGCGCTGCTGAGCGTGTCGGACCGGGACTCGGGGGCGAACGGTCGGGTGCGCTGCGCGGTGTGGCCGGCGGCGCCGTTCGGGCTGGTGGCGACGTTCGCGGGCTCGTACTCGCTGGTGCTGCGGGAGGCGCTGGACCGGGAGCGGGTGTCGGAGTACGAGGTGGAGGTGCGGGCGGAGGACGGCGGGGCGCCGGCGCTGCGCGCCAGCCGCGGGGTGCGGGTGCCGGTGTCGGACGTGAACGACAACGCGCCGGCGTTCGCGCAGGCCGTGTACACGGTGCTGGCGCGGGAGAACAACGCGGCGGGCGCGGAGCTGGCGCGGCTGTGGGCGCGGGACCCGGACGAGGCGGGCAACGGGCGCGTGAGCTACTCGGTGGCGGAGGGCGTCGGCGGGGGCGCGGTGGCGGGCGGGGGGTGGCGGGCGGCGTCGAGCTACGTGTCGGTGGACGCGGAGAGCGGGCGGCTGTGGGCGCTGCAGCCGTTGGACTACGAGGAGGTGCAGGTGCTGCAGTTCGAGGTGCGGGCGGTGGACGCGGGGGAGCCGCCGCTGTGCGGCAACGCCACGGTGCAGCTCTTCGTGGTGGACGAGAACGACAACGCGCCGGCGCTGCTCCCGCCTGCTCCTGCCGGGGGCGGGCCGGGTGGCGGGGCGGCGGGCTCGTCGGGGCCGGGCTCGGGCTCGGGCTCGGGGGCGCTGTGGGCGTGGGCGGCGTGGGGGGCGCCGGCGGGGCAGGTGGTGGCGAAGATCCGCGCGGTGGACGCGGACTCGGGCTACAACGCGTGGCTGCGCTACGAGCTGTGGGAGCCGCGGGGGAAGGGCCCGTTCCGCGTGGGGCTGTACAGCGGCGAGGTGAGCACGGCGCGGGCGCTGGAGGAGGCGGACGGCCCGCGGCAGAGGCTGGTGATCGTGGTGCGGGACCACGGCGAGCCGGCGCGCTCGGCCACGGCCACGCTGAGCGTGTCGCTGGTGGAGGGCGCCGAGGCGGCGCTGGCGGCCGCGGGCTCGTCCTCGTCGGGGGCGGGGCCGCGGCCGGCGGCGGGCGCGGAGGGCGGCGCGGCGGCGGCGGCGGCGGCGGCGACGAACGTGTGGCTGGTGGTGGCCATCTGCGCGGTGTCGAGCCTGTTCCTGCTGGCGGTGGTGCTGTACGGGGCGTCGCGGTGGGCGCCGCGGGCGGCCGTGCTGTCGGGGCCCGGGCCGGCGACGCTGGTGTGCGCCAGCGAAGTGGGGAGCTGGTCGTACTCGCAGCGCCAGAGCCGGAGCCTGTGCGTGGCGGAGGGCGCGGGCAAGAGCGACCTGATGGTTTTCAGCCCCAACTTCCCGCCGCCGCCCGTCCCCGCGGCGAAGGAGACGCAGCCGGAGGCGCCCGCTCTCGTGGACACGGTCAGTGCCCCCCCCTTTGTCGCCTCTCGCCCCTTCCCCCTTCCCGTGTCCCTTGTTGCCCGGGCCCCGGGCAGGCGCTGGTGGGAGCCGGGCTCAGCCGCCGGGGCCCGCGGGCGGTGGGGGCTTGGCGGGTGCTTCTTATGGGTGTTCACGGGACGTTGGCGTCCTTGCCGGAGCCCCCGGGCTCTCGCTGTGGGGGAGGAAGCAAGCAAGCAAGCAAGCAAGGTGTTGCCGCACCCCGCAGCGGTGGCCGTCCGCAGGTGATCTTTGCGGTCGTGGGCTGTTGTCCCGTGGAATGAAATCCCTGCCGACTGCGATGTGAGGTGCCACGACATCAGCTTTGCGGATGCTCGGGCTTGCTGGTGTGCAGCATTTCCACCCGAGCTTGCTGAAGGCGTGCCAGACACGCAGGCTGTGGTGGCGGCAGTCCCGCAGGCACTATGTACTGCTTCTTAGAGTTGCTTTTTGCTGACCGTGCTGGTATCTGCTGTGGTTTCTTGTTGCAAACTCTGTCCTCGTCCTGATTTGATTCCCTTCTGCGAGAGTTGTGATGGAAGGTGACAGTTGGGTGTTCAGGGTCTTCTCTCCCCGTGGTATAATTTCTGCATTTTTATTCGCCCACCAGACGAGTTATGAAAGTAGGGAAGGCAATACAGACTTTTCCTATGTTTTTTTCCCAAGTGCGTTGTAACGCTAGTTGCTAGTGTAAAGTGTTCAGGGAGAGGAGTGTCACCCAACAAGGTAGGTGTTAGAGACGGGAATTTCCTTTTCATTTAGTTGTTTCCAGCATCCCCCAGGTTTTGGTCTCTTGTTTGTGGCCAGAGAAGTAACGTGACATACACTGGTGTGTTTTGATGTTCTTCTAATACTTGAATCAACAGCCTCATGGTTGCAGAAGCCCTGGAAACATGGTTGGGGGAAAAAAATACAACCCAACCCCAAAACCACCAAACAAGCAAAACCTAACAAGCAGAACAAACCCAAACAAAATAAACCCATCAAAACAAAACCCAAACCAGATTCTCCTATGTAGTCAATATCATCTGTTGCGGTGGGGTGCTCATCAACAGTTGGGTTGTTTTTTTCAGAGCAAGAAATTGATGCTATTGCCATTTAGAGCTGTCACAATGTCACTTGCAGAAATAGTGTTGCTCTCAGGCTTGCAACATTTCCCTTGGAGATAGCTGAAACATTGTCGACGCGGAAGTCACGGACACTGCACACAATCAATATGATCAAAGCAGATGCCACTTTATTGCCCAAATAGCTTGGTTTATATAAGTGTTTTAGTTCCTGCTCATGCGTAAGCCATCTGTTGATTGGTTAACATATGCTGTCCACGCGCCTAAAACAATAATTTGATAGGATAAGGCCTTCTGATCACGCGAATGGTTCCCTCCGCCTGTATCTTGTCTTGTGTCCTGCTTTCAGCCAGGTAGGCCCAACTTTGTTCAGCTTTTTGTGCTTATTTCATCAAACTTTGTAGCAACAGTTAGCCTTGTTCTACTTTTCGTGCTTGCTTCATCAAACTTGTAGCAACAGTTAATCTTCGCTACGTCCTTGAGGCCTGCTGCCTGCAGAGGCCTCTGGCTCACGGAATAATCAGTTCCATTGTGCCTGGATTGTTCGCTATATGTCTGTTGTTTTCCAAATATCCCACAAAACATCGCCAGACACGACGGCTCATCAGCAGAGAGTTTGCCGATGCTGTGTATGTGATACGTCTGTGTGTTTTCTACGGTGGTCTCATTGATGGGAAGCATAAGCAAAAGTCGGATGGAGCCGGGAAAGGAAACTGTGGCATGTCGTGGAGGTGATTCTGGCACTAGCATTGAGCAGGGCCTGGGCATTTCCTGTTGTGAAGGGTGATTCTGAGCAGTGGGAAGACTTGTCTGTGGGAACTGGAAATCCTTGGGAATTCCATGGCCTATGCTCTAAGAAGACAAGAATGGGAGATGATGTGTTTTTCTTGAGAACACATGTTGGAGAGTGGGGAGCGGAGGCTGCCTAGAGGAGAGCATGAGGCAGGATGGGCAGAGAGTGTTTTTGCCCAGGATTCTTTTCCAGGCTGCAAGAATCTGGAGCTGGAGGCCTTCTGGGTCTTGAGATAGTTACATGGTATTGAAACACGCACAGTGTTGTACGACTGTCTGCCAGCAGAGACAGTCCCTTGTGCTGCTGCCTGATTGCTGTAGGCAATGTGTTGGTAGGAGGGGTTGACATGCAGACTGCTGAATACTGTCTGATGAACCTTTTTGCTCCAGTTTTGGGAAAGACATTGTGGGAGGGTAGTGTTTCAACCTGCTGTCCTTGTGTAGTGGTGGGCATCTGTAGCAGCTTCCACAGCTGTTGATGTTGCCATGACCGTAGAATCACAGAATGGTTTGGGTTGGAGGGGACCTTAAAGATGATCTAGTTCCAAACCCCTTGCAATGAGCAGGGACATTTTCCAGTATATCAGGTTGCTCAAAGCCCCATCCAACCTGGCCTTGAACACTTCCAGGCAAGGGGCATCCACAACTCCTCTGGGAACCTGTTCCAGTGTCTCACCACCCTCCCAGCAGGTAATTTCTTCCTAGTATCTAATCTAAAACTACCCTCTTTCAGTGTTAAAACCATTACGCTTCATCTTATCACTACACTCCCTTGTAAAAAGTCCCTCCCTATCTTTGGTGTGTGCCCCCTTTAAGTAGTGGAAGGACGCTAAAAGTTCTCCGCGGAGCCTTCTCTTCTCCAGGCTAAACAACCCCAAGTCTCTCAACCTGTCATAGGGGAGGTGCTGCAGCCCCCTGCTCATCTTTGTGGCCCTCCTCTGGACGTGGTCAAGCAGGACCATGTCTTCCTTATGCTGTGTGCCCCAGAGCTGAACAGAGTACTCCAGGTGGGGTATCACAAGAGCAGAGTAGAGGGAGAGAATCACCTTCCTCAACCTGCAAGCCACACTTCTTTTGAATGCCGCCCGGGACATGAATAGCTTTCTAGGCTATGAGCACACGTTGCTGGCTCATATTCACTTTTCATCCACCTGTACCTCCAAGTCCGTGTCCACAGGGCTGCTCTCAATCCGCTCATTGCCAGGGCTGTATCCACGATTGGGATTGCCCCGACCCAGGTGCAGGACCTTGTGCTTGGCCTTGTTGAACTTCACGAGGTTTGCACGGGCCCAGCTCTCAAGCTTGTCAAGGCCCCTCTGGATGGCATCCCTTCCCTCTGGAGTATAAACCGCAGCACTCAGCTTGGTGTCATCTGCAAACTTGCTGAGCGCTCACTCAATCCCACTGTCCATGGCCCCGACAAAGATGTTAAGTAATACTGTTCTCCATACAGGCCCCAGAAGGACACCACTCATTGCTGATCTCCACCCAGACATTGAGCTGTTGAGCGCAACTGTTGAGTGTGACCATCCAGCCAATTCCTTATCCACCAAATGGTCCACACGTCAAATCCACGTCTCTCCAGTTTAGAGGCAGGGATGTAGTGTGGGGCAGTATCAAATGCTTTGCACAAGCCCAGGTAGGTGATGTCAGTCATCTTCGCTTATCCACCAATGCTGTAACCCTGCAATAGAAGACCACCAGAAATTTGTCAGGCATGACTTGCCGTTAGTGAAGCCACGTTGGCTGTCACCAGTCACCCCTCTGTTTTCCATGTGCCTTAGCATAATTTCCAGGAGGATCTGCTTCACTGTCTTGCCGGGCACAGAAGGGAGACTGGCTGGCCTGTAGTTGCCCAGGTCTTCCTTTTTTTCCCTTTTGAAAAATGGGGGTTATGTTTCCCCTTTTCCAGTCACTGGGAACTTCACCAGTCTGTCATGACTTTTCAAATATGAGGGATAGTGGCTTGGCAACTTCATCTGCCAATTCCCTCAGGACCCTCAGATGTACCTCATGAGGTTCCATGGACTTGCGCACATTCACAGTCTCCAACCTCATCTTCTTCTATGGTGGGCAGTACTTCATTCTCCCAGCTGAGGTTTGCTGTTGTGGGTGTGAATTGTTCTTCCGTAGAATAAAATCACTGCCGGTTGCGTTAGAGGTGCCACACCACCAGCTTTGCAGATGCTCTTGCTTGCTGGCGTGTAGCATTTCCACTCAAGATTGATGAAGAACTGTGAGATGTGCAGGCTGTGGTGGTGGCAGCCCCCTCAGGCACTATTTTCTGCCATTTCCGTTGCTGACTGCTGACTGTGCTTGGATGGGATGTGCTTTCTTGTCACAAACTCTGTCGTCCTCCTCTTTGATTGTCCTCTGGAAGAGACATGATGGAAGGTGACAGTTGAGACTTCAGGGTTTTCTCTTCCCATGGTGTAATTTCTCCATTTTGGTTGGCTGACCAGAGTCATTATGAAAGTAGGGAAGGCAATGCGGGCTTTTCCTATGGTTTTTTTCCAACTGTGTTGTAAGTCTAGTTCATGAGATAAATTTTTCAGGGAGAGAGGTGTGACCGAATAAGGCAGGTGTTAGAAATGGGAATTTTCTTTTGCTGGTCCCCCTTTTCCCCCAGGTTGTGGACTACGTTCCTCACCAGTGAAGTGTCATGACATATGCTGGCCTGTTTTGATGTTCTTTCAATATTTGGATCAGCAGCGACAACCTTAAAGAATCCACGTAAGCCTTCTTTTGAACCCCCAAACCCCAACCATCCCCAAATTGTCCGACACGTTAGACCTCATCCATGGCAGTGATGTGCTCGTCAGCATTTGGGTTGCTCTCTCACAGCATGAAATCAATGCCCACTACCATTAGAGCTGTCCTGATATCATGGGTTTAGGAAAGGCGGGTCCTGCTTGACTAAGCTGATCTCCTTCTTTGACAAGATGACCCGCTTAGTGGATGAGAGGAGGGCTGTGGATGTTGCTTGCCTGGACTTTTACTAAAGTCTTTGTCACCATTTCCCACAGGGTTCTCCTGGAGAAACTGGCTGCTCCTGGCTTGGGCGGGTGTACTGTTTGCCAGGTAAACAACTGGCTGGCTGGCTGGGCCCAAAGATTTCTGGTGAACAGAGGTAAATCCAGATGGCAGCCAGTCACAAGCAGTGTTCTCCAGGGTCATTCTTGGGGCAGTTCTGTTTAATATCTTTATCAGTGATCTGGATGAGAGAGTCGAGCGCACCCTCAGTAAGTTTGCAGACAACACCAAGCTGGGCGGGAGTGTTGATCTGCCTGAGGGTAGAGACTGTGCAGGGGGGTCTGGAGAGGCTGGATCGATGGGCCGAGGCCAACTGGATGAGCTTCAAGAAGGCTAAGTGCCAGGTCCTGCATGTGGGTCATAACAACCCAGTGCAAGGGTACAGGCTTGGGGAAGAGTGACTGGAAAGCTGCCTGGAGGAAAAGGGCCTGGGGGTGTTGGTCGACAGCCAGCTGAATGTGAGCCGGCAGTGTGCCTGGATGGCCAAGGTGGCCAATAGCCTCCTGGCTTCTATCAGAAATCGTGTGGTCAGCAGGAGTAGGGAAGTGATCATGCCTTTGTACGTGGCACTGGTGAGACCGCACCTTGAATGCTGTGTTTGGTTTTGGGCCCCTCACCCCAAGAAAGATACTGAGGTGCTGGAGCGTGTCCAAAGAAGAGCACTGAAGCTGATGAAGGCTCCAGAGAACAAGATGTACAAGGAGCAGCTGAGGGAACCGGGGTTGTTTGGTCTGGAGAAAAGGAGGCTGAGGGGAAACCTCTACAACTGCCTGAAAGGAGGTTGTAACTAGGTGGTTGTTGGTCTCTTTTCCCAAGTAGCAAGTGATAGGATGAGAGGAAATGGCCTCAAGTTGTGCCAGGGGAGGTTTAGATTGGATATTAGGAAAAAATCCTCCCCTCAAAGGGTTGTCAAGCATTGGGACAGGCTGGCCAGGGAAGTACCTGAGTCACCATCCCTGGGGATATTTAGAAGACATAGTGCTTAGGGACATGGTTTAGTGGGGACATGGTTTAGTGGTGGACTTGGCAGTGTTAGGTTAATGGTTGGACTCGATGGTGTGAAGGATCTTCTCCAACATCAATGACACTATGATCACCTCTGGAAATAGTATTGCTCCAAGATGTTGTAAGGTTTCCATGTGAGGTTGCTGAAGCACTGCAAACCATGAAGAGTAAGCTGCGGAGAGTCTGCTGGACACGGTGTATGCAATATGATCTGTATGTTTTTCTGTGGTGCTCTCGTTGACAGAAGTGTCCACAAAAGCTGGACTGAAAGGGAAGTGTGGCATGTTCATGGAGGTGATTGTGTCAGTGGCATTGAGTAGTGCCTGGGCGTCTCCTGGTGTGAAGGGTGACCTTTAGCAGTGGGAAGGCTTGTGTGAGGGAAGTGAAAATCCTTGGGGTGACCATGGGCCACGTCATAAGAAGACAGTAATAGGAGATGATGTGCTTTTCTTGAGGACACATGTTGCAGAGTGGGGAATGGAGGCTGCCTAGAGGAAAGCATGAGGCAGGAAGGGCACAGAGTGTTTTTGCCAAGGATCTTTTCCCAGGCTCCCAAGGGTCTGGAGTATGAGGCCTTTTGGGTCATGAGAGAGTTACATGGTATCAAAATGCCCACAATGTCCTTTGAGGTTATGAATATCTCCCACTAGAGACAGTCATTTGTGCTGCTGCCTTCCTGACCTAGGCAATGTGTTGGTAAGAGGGCTTGAGACGCAGACTGCTGAATGTTGTCTGCTGATCCATTTCCCGCTTGTTTTGAGCAGGGTGTTGTGGGAGGGTAGCGCTTCAGCCTGCTGTCCTTGTGTAGTGGTGGGCATCCATAGTAGCTTCCACCTCCGTTGATGTTGCCATGATGGTGCCTTCTCCTCCTCAGGCAGGATTTGTAAGTGGAAGTGATGGGGAGGTGGCTGTAATCCAGTGTTCTTTGTCCAAGTGTGTTGTAACCATAGTTAGTATGATGAAGTGTTGAGGGAGAGGAGTGTCACCCCACAAGGTAGGTGTTAGGAACGGGAATTTTCTTTTTCTTTTCCTGCTTCCCCTTTCCCCCAGGATCTGGAGTGCATTCCTCGCCAGTGAAGCATCATGAAGTACGTTGCCCTGTTTCGATGTTCTTTCAATATTTGGATCAGAAGTCACATCATTGCACAAGCCCTGGAAATCTTCTTTTCTTACAACAAAAACTAAGAAACAAAAACCCAACGCAAATCCAAGGAACTGCCCCTCCCCAACAAAACTGAAACCAAATTCCCCTACACAGTCGATATCATCCGTTACAGTGCTGTGCGAGTCAACGTTTTTGTTTTTCCCTCAGAGCATGAAATCAATGCCATGGCCATCTTGAGCTGTCCCAGCGTCACCTTTATAAAGAGTATTGCTCCCAGGTCTGCCACATTTCCTTCTGAGAATGCTGAAGCATTGCCAAACATGAAGGGTCATCTGCAGAGACTCTGCTGGGTGCTGTGTGTGTGATACCATCTGGATGTTTATTTATGGTGCTGTCTTTGGTGGGAAGGGACTGGAAAATCTGGAGTGAGCCCTGAGGTGGGCAAGGAAACTGTTGCACGTTCATGGAGGTGAATGTGGCAGTGGCATTGAGTAGGGCCTGGGCATCTCCTGATGTGAAGGGTGACGTTGAGCAGCGGGGGAACTTATTACCTTTGCTGACTGCATATCGTGCTGGTATTGGCTGTGGTTTCCTGTTGTAAACTCTGTCCTCACCCTGTTTGATTCTCTTCTGCAAGAGACGTGATGCAAGGTGACAATCGGGGGTCTACCCTATAGCGTAATTTCTCCATTTTTATTTGCCCAACAGGGTTATTATAAAAGTAGGGAAGGCTGTACGGACTTTTCCAAGTGTTCTTTTTCCAAGTGTATTTTAACTGTAGTTAGTCGCATGAAGTGTTGAGGCAAAAGCATGTGACCCAAGGCAGGTATCTCCTTTTTCTTGTCCTGCCCTCCCCTGCTGGGTTTTGGACTTGAGTTCCTGGCCCAAGAGGAGGCGTGACTGTACACTGGCCTGTTTTGATGTTCCTTCAATATTTGCATCACCAGCCATGCCGTTACAAAACCGATGGAAAAACCTCTTTTCAGAAAAAGAACCAAGTGAAAACAACCCCAAAAAGCTAAACAGCTCACCCCAAAAACTCAAGAGAAAATTTTTGTACACAGTAGGTATCATTGGTGACACTGGTATGTTTGTCAGCATTTGGGTTCTTCTTGCACAGCATGCAATTTATGCCCATTGCCATTAGAGCTGTTCCGATATCACCCCTATAACTATTGCTCCCAGTTGTGTAACGTTTCTGTCCGAGGTTGCTGAAGCCTCAGGAGAGTGTGGCATGTCGCGGAGGTGAGCGTGGCAGTGGTGCTGAGTAGGGCCTGGCCATTTCTGGATGTGAAGGTTGACCTCGAGCAATGGGAAGACTTGTCAGAGGGAAGTGGAAATCCTTGGGAAGACCGTGGGCCGTGTTGTAAGAAGACAAGAATGGGAGATGATGTGCTTGTCTTGAGAACACATGTTGCAGAGTGGGGAGCGGAGGCTGCCTAGAGGAAAGCATGAGGCAGGATGGGCAGAGAGTGTTGCTGCCCAGGATTCTTTCCAGGCTCCAAGGGTCTGGAGTATGAGGCCTTGTGGATCTTGAGACAGTATGTGAAACTGAAATGCCTGCAATGTGTTTTGAGTTTATGAATATCTCCCACCAGCGTCAGTAGGTTCCCCTGCAGCCTGCCTGATGTAGGCAATGTGTTGTTAAGAGGGGGTGACATGCAGACTGGTGAATGCTGTCTGATGAACTTTTTTTCTCCTGCGTTTTGGCAGGGTGTTGTGGGAGGGTGGTGCTTCACCCTGCTGTCCTTGTGCAGTGGTGGGCATCTATAGCAGCTTTCCACTGCTGTTGATGTTGCCATGATGGTTCCTTGATCCTCCTTGGGCAGGATTTGTAAGGGGATGTAGGGAGGTGGGTGTAATCTTTCTGTGCTCGACTCCCTCTACCTGTTCACTTGCACAGTTGGCCTCGGTAGAGATGGTGTGTCCTGTTATGCTTAAGTCATTCAGAGATGTGCACTTACACGCCAAAGCCCACCCAGCTGTGGTTTTCTCTGCTACAAATTCTCCCATGCGGTCGACATTGTGATTGCACTTCTGCTTCAGTATTTGGTGTGGTTGTCTGAAGAAAAAAAATAAATTTGTTGGGACAGGAGTCAGAACTGTCAAGCTCTAATCAAAGAATCTTTACATTCTAATGCACAGCAGTGTTGTTTCCATCTGAGATTGCTTGAAAAGTAAGAAAACATTCAGGGTGAAGTTCAGGCAGCTGGGAAGAGTGTGTCAGACACTGTGCGGCTTTGCAGCCCTCCGTATGTTTTCTGTGCCATTTGTGAGGGAAAGTGAGGATGTGCAAAGGCCTGAGTCATGTTGAGAGCGGGGCTTAGAGGTGGGGCATGTTGTTGGGCTGGAGCAGTACCCGGGTGCTGTGGCAGCAATCCTGTGAGTGGCTGAAGTGTGGTCTGGGCATGCGTCATGGGGAGTGTGACCTTGAGTGGGGAAAAGTCTTGCGTGAGGGAAATGGAGATGCTGGTTAGAACATGGTCTGTGTCACTGGGGAAGAAGTGGAGAATGTCCACTTAGCTGGAGATGCCATTGCCCTGGGTGTGGGATAGAGGATGCCAGTAGAAAACCTCAAGAAGAGGCTCCACAGACAGTGCTACTTGCCCGGGATCTTTTCAGGGCCTCCAGAATTTCTGCATAGCCTTGTGCCTGTTGTTGTCCTCTTGTGTTTCAATACAGTGCAAGGGGTTCCTTTGGTTTTCTTCCCTCCTCTTACCAAAACCTCCCATTGTTTTGTTTTCTCTTCTCGCACATTGGCAATGTGTTGGTAACAGCGGATGAGATGCAGGAGGCGGAATTGTGGCAGCTGTCAGGTTGCAGACATTTGGGCGGTTTGTCATCAGTGTGGGGGATGGCTTTTCCACTCTCTTGAGCTGAGCTTGACATTGACAGAATGTCCTTGGCTTTCAGGTCTCCCTCCTGCTCCCCTTGTGATAGAATTGCATAAGGTTTTGCAGAACATGAGTAATTTTTTTGTGTCCACTTTCCCCAGGAATCTCTCTTAATGTTAATTGCAAATGTCCCTTCAAGCCATTGTTTCTGCTGTCCTGAAAACGTTTTTTATTTTGAAGAAGCAGCCAGTGATTCTACCGCTAAGTTGCTCATACCTGAAGAGGATGAGTTTGAGAGGCAGATGTACTGTTGTTCCTGCTTTGTCGTGGTATCTTGCTGTTGGATCAACCGAATGTTGCCAGGATTGTAATGCCTGTAGGTTTGGAGCAGCAAAGCACCACTGCCTGCTCTCGTTGCTTTCCTGCTGCTTTGAGGCACAGCTTGAGTGGGTGGCAGCAAGCGTATATGAAGGAGGGATCACAGTCCATTTCATGGGGTGGATGTTTTGGGCGTTGAGCAGATGTTGTAAGTAAAAATGCCATGGTGTTACTCTCGTGGCTTTTGTTTGGCTGTGTGCTGAGTGGGTCATGCTATTCCGAGGGGACTAATGCCCCTGGGTACTGAGGTTCTTGCTGTGTTGTTCTGGCAGTGCATGCCTGCCTGAACGGGAAGCAAGAGCTTGCCATTCAGCGTGGCGGTGGAAAATGAGTCTGGAAGAATGGAAGTATATGGAGAGTGCTTGGGAGCTGTGGTTGCCCTGTGCTTTTTCAGCCCTCCTGGAGGGTTGTTGTGCTTGGCTGTGCTGGGTTTGAGATCCTGAACGAGAGATTTGCCTGCATTGTTTGGACTCTGTGGAGCCTTTTTTTGTAATGAGACATCCCTGTATCTGGGGCTTGTGTTTCAGAGAGTGGTGGATTGTGTTCTGATGAGGCAGAGGTGTTCTTTGCCATTTGATTGCCTCACTCTGTGATTTGCTGGGTCCTTGAGATGGCTGGTATGGCGAAGGGTGTGTTCTCCTTCAGGAAGATAAGGGCAGGTGCAGATTCATAGACTGGAGGAAAACAGGAGGGTTGTTTACTGTATGGAAGGTGATAGGGATAAGGAATGAGAGCTCTTGCCAAAGGGCACGTCCGTGCTTCATGGTGAGTGTGGTGTAGACATTTTAAAAACTTCTTGGTAACGTAGAAACAAAACAGAAGATACAAGGATGGAAGTAGAAAAGAATGGGAGGCAAGGATAGGGCAGGACAAAAAAAAAAGGGAGATGAGATGGGATGGAAGAGGAAAAGGAAGAAGGACAGGAAGTAATCTATGCAAGTAAGAAGCAGGCAAGCAAGAAAGAAAACAAAACGAGAAAGAATGAAAGAAAGAATAAACAAGAAAGAAGGAAGAGACAATAGCAGAGATTACCAGCATGCACCAATGTTGTATCGACACGATGAATGGAGTGGAGGACCTCAGCACCTTGGGTACTCAGGGTCCTGTGTCAGGCTTGGTGAAAAGTGGTGAGGAAGAGGAAGGAGAGGCCTTGCCTGAAGGGGTGTCCATGCTTCATTGTGAGTGTGTTGTAGCCATTTAGAAATTATTTTGGTGGAGGAGAAAAAGAAAGGAAGATACAATGGCTCGGCTGTTTGTGTATAAACAGAAAGGATTAGGAGGCAAAGATGAGGCAGGGCAGGGGAAAAAAGGGAAGAGCTAGGGATAGAGCTAAGGAAAGGCAGAAGGAAGAAGAATGAGGAGAAGAAAGGGTAACATAAAAAAGGGAGAAAAGGAAACAGAAAATGGCAGAAGGGAAGGAAGAAGACAAGGAAGCAATTGGTGGAAGTAAAAAGAAAGCAAAGAGGAAGAAAGGAAGGAAAGAAGAGACAATAGAGGAGATGACGAGCACGACGTCACCTGTAGACGCTGAAGAGAGTTGGTCCGTAAGAGCCTCCGCCTTGGTTAGAGTACCGCGCTGCGGCGCTGCAGGCCCGTAATTAGCGCTGCTGGCTCCGTCTTTGACGGTCTCCGCCGCGGCGCCGGAGGCGACTGGCGAGCTGCCAGCGGGGGTAAAGAAGAGCGAAGGATGGAAGGAGAAGGGAAAGGGGAGTAAAGACTTGGGCACGTCAGGGCAAGAACGAAAAGGAGAAGGAAGAGCAGAAAGAGGACATCGAAGGTGGAAAGAGAAGAAAGCAGAAAGGAGTTGGAAAGAGAAGACGGAAGAGAAAGAATAAAAGAGAAGGAAAATGTCAGGAAAGGAAGGAAGAAGGCGGTAAACGCATAAGAAGAGATAACTGAAGGAGGAAGGAAGAAAGGACGAAGGCAAGAGCAAAGACGCGAGGAGGAGGGGAAAAAGAAAGGAAGGGGGCAAAGCAGGAGGAGCACGGAAGGAAGCGAGGCGAGAGGCGGCGGGCTGGCGATGGTGGGGAGCGTGCGAGGCGTCGGAGCAGCACACGGTGTCGCTGCAGGCTCAGAAACGGGGTCGGAGCGGTGAGGCGGCTCCGCCCCGGTGCGGCGGAGAGCCCGGCCGTGAGCGCGGGGGGGCGGGGCGGGGCGGGCAGGAGAGCCGGTGCGTCCGGGCGGCGGCGGGGAGCCGTGCGGGGCCCGTGCGGGCGGCGGCGGCGGCGATGGGCGTGTGCTGGGGGCCCGTGGTGCGGGTGCTGGTGCTGCAGGCGGCCTGGGCGCTGGGCGGCGGGCAGGTGCGCTACTCGGTGCCGGAGGAAGCCAAGGCCGGGACGGTGGTGGGCCGGCTGGCGCAGGACCTGGGCCTGGAGGCGGGCGAGCCGGAGGCGCGTCGGCTGCGTCTGGTGGCGCAGGGCCGGCGGGCGAGCGTGGAGGTGAGCGGGGCGAGCGGGGCGCTGGTGGTGAGCTCGCGGCTGGACCGGGAGGAGCTGTGCGGGAAGAGCGCGCCGTGCGCCCTGCGGCTGGAGGTGCTGGTGGAGCGGCCGCTGCGCGTCTTCCACGTGGAGCTGGAGGTGACCGACATCAACGACAACGCCCCGCTCTTCCCTGTGAACGAAGAAGCCTTTACAATCGCGGAAATGTCGCTGCCGGGTTCTCGGTTGCCGCTGGAGCGCGCATCGGATGCAGATGTCGGAGCCAACGCGCAGCTCTCCTATACCCTCAGCCCCAGCGAGCACTTCAGACTTGATCGTCAAGGGAATAATGACCAGAGCGCGTCTTTGGCTCTTGTTTTAACAAAATCTCTGGACCGCGAGACGATGCCTGAGCACCGTTTGGTGTTGTCGGCGAGTGACGGGGGCCGTCCGTCGCTGACGGGCACGATGGAGCTGGTGATCTCTGTGCTGGACGCCAACGACAACGCGCCCCAGTTCAACCAGTCGGTGTATAAAGTAAAAGCCTTAGAGGGTTCAGAGCTCGGGACTCTGTTAATCTCGCTCAGTGCCACGGATTTAGACGAAGGGATCAATAGTGATGTTATATATTTATTTAGTAAGCGTCTCGCTGCTGAAGTAAAAGAAATGTTCACTATCGACGAAAACAAAGGAGAAATCAGACTTCAAGGGAAATTAGACTACGAAGAAATGGATAGTTACGAGATTACAATAGAAGCAAGAGACAAAGGCTCGCCCCCGCTGTCGGGTCACTGCACGGTGTTGGTGGAGGTGCTGGACGTGAACGACAACGCGCCGGAGGTGTGGGTGACGTCGCTGTCGGTGCCGGTGCCGGAGGACGCGGCGGTGGGGACGGTGGTGGCGCTGCTGAGCGTGTCGGACCGGGACTCGGGGGCGAACGGTCGGGTGCGCTGCGCGGTGTGGCCGGCGGCGCCGTTCGGGCTGGTGGCGACGTTCGCGGGCTCGTACTCGCTGGTGCTGCGGGAGGCGCTGGACCGGGAGCGGGTGTCGGAGTACGAGGTGGAGGTGCGGGCGGAGGACGGCGGGGCGCCGGCGCTGCGCGCCAGCCGCGGGGTGCGGGTGCCGGTGTCGGACGTGAACGACAACGCGCCGGCGTTCGCGCAGGCCGTGTACACGGTGCTGGCGCGGGAGAACAACGCGGCGGGCGCGGAGCTGGCGCGGCTGTGGGCGCGGGACCCGGACGAGGCGGGCAACGGGCGCGTGAGCTACTCGGTGGCGGAGGGCGTCGGCGGGGGCGCGGTGGCGGGCGGGGGGTGGCGGGCGGCGTCGAGCTACGTGTCGGTGGACGCGGAGAGCGGGCGGCTGTGGGCGCTGCAGCCGTTGGACTACGAGGAGGTGCAGGTGCTGCAGTTCGAGGTGCGGGCGGTGGACGCGGGGGAGCCGCCGCTGTGCGGCAACGCCACGGTGCAGCTCTTCGTGGTGGACGAGAACGACAACGCGCCGGCGCTGCTCCCGCCTGCTCCTGCCGGGGGCGGGCCGGGTGGCGGGGCGGCGGGCTCGTCGGGGCCGGGCTCGGGCTCGGGCTCGGGGGCGCTGTGGGCGTGGGCGGCGTGGGGGGCGCCGGCGGGGCAGGTGGTGGCGAAGATCCGCGCGGTGGACGCGGACTCGGGCTACAACGCGTGGCTGCGCTACGAGCTGTGGGAGCCGCGGGGGAAGGGCCCGTTCCGCGTGGGGCTGTACAGCGGCGAGGTGAGCACGGCGCGGGCGCTGGAGGAGGCGGACGGCCCGCGGCAGAGGCTGGTGATCGTGGTGCGGGACCACGGCGAGCCGGCGCGCTCGGCCACGGCCACGCTGAGCGTGTCGCTGGTGGAGGGCGCCGAGGCGGCGCTGGCGGCCGCGGGCTCGTCCTCGTCGGGGGCGGGGCCGCGGCCGGCGGCGGGCGCGGAGGGCGGCGCGGCGGCGGCGGCGGCGACGAACGTGTGGCTGGTGGTGGCCATCTGCGCGGTGTCGAGCCTGTTCCTGCTGGCGGTGGTGCTGTACGGGGCGTCGCGGTGGGCGCCGCGGGCGGCCGTGCTGTCGGGGCCCGGGCCGGCGACGCTGGTGTGCGCCAGCGAAGTGGGGAGCTGGTCGTACTCGCAGCGCCAGAGCCGGAGCCTGTGCGTGGCGGAGGGCGCGGGCAAGAGCGACCTGATGGTTTTCAGCCCCAACTTCCCGCCGCCGCCCGGCCCCGCGGCGAAGGAGACGCAGCCGGAGGCGCCCGCTCTCGTGGACACGGTCAGTGCCCCCCCCTTTGTCACCTCTCGCCCCTTCCCCCTTCCTGTGTCCCTTGTCGCCCGGGCCCCGGGCAGGCGCTGGTGGGAGCCGGGCTCAGCCGCCGGGGCCCGCGGGTGGTGGGGGCCTGGCGGATGCTTTCTCTCTGAATGCTGACTGCAGCGTCCCTCGTGTCTTCATTTTCTGGAAACTGTTAACACCACTGCAGTTTTCTTATGTCACTTTCTGTTCTTCCTGGGGACTGGAATTGCTCTGAGTTTTTCTGCAGCCGTTTTCTATAGCATCACGACATCAATGCTAATATTTTCACGTGGTCGTTTACTTCTTTATTTCAGTCTGAGGTGTAATAGGGTAGGCTGCTCTTTTCTGTAGTACCTCGTATGTTTTTGTAGAGAAGGCTGATGTGTATTGGGAGAACAGTATAAGTTTTGATTGAAAGGTCATGTAGGAATATCAATTCCAGACCGCTCTTGAAAGGTGTGCGTTCTGAAGCTGGATGAGTTTTCACGCAATGTTGTCTAATCTAGTTTTTTATGTTTTTGCTCCTTATCATTCTTCATGGTACTACTGCTTTGAAGACCTCTGTCATATTCCCTTTCAGTCTTTTATTTTTTAACACGAGGAAATGTTCCTGAAATAGAAGCTGCTCTAAACCATTGGTTATCCTGCTGGCTGCCTCTGAAACCCTTCATAGTCTCCTCTCTTCTTCTTGCCCTTGTAGGAAGGGGAGGACCTCCATAAAATATTCAAAATGTTGGTGAACCATGTACTTCCACAAAGTTGGATGAAACGGAGTTTTTTTCCATGGTCTCATAAGACTTACCCTTTTGGTTGGCACTGAGAATGGAGCTGATATATGTATGTGTCTGTCTTCCCTGCATGAAAGATGTCATTTCAGAGCCTTAAATGTTTGGTTCCAAGTCAGTCACAGTCTCTGCTGAAGCCACATTTTTTTCCCCCATGTCCTCAGCTTTGTGGTGTCCTGCATGGAAAAGCTTTTTGGTATTTTCCCACCTAGGTCTTCAGGGTCATCAAATCTTTCTGCGTTTCTCAGCAGACATGTATTTTAACTCTGCTCCATTGGGTAATATCTCCTGTAACCTTTGTTACATCACTCTCCATGACTTTTTGAGATCCCCTGATGTGCACAGTTCCTGGCAAAGATCTCTCCCCGACTGCAGTGTTGAACTTACTGTCTTGCTCAAATGACTAGGTTTGGTTATCCTCCCATCTGTGTAGTTAATCACAGCTCCAATCACCTCTTGCAGCCTTATTCCATTTTGTATGGAGTGTCTTCATTTGAGTACATTTTCCTGTCTTGCAGGTAGGGTAGTTGTAATGAACTTTCTGCTTCTGGCTGCTGTGAAGTGCTGGTTTCCAGTCTTTTCTTAATCAGAAGCCTGTCCTCCTTTTTGATTCTCCTCTGAAAGAGATCATGCGAGGTGACCACAGTTGGTACTCCAGGTTCTTCTCTGTTCACCTTGCATGGGCTATATTAGTTGTGAAGTAGTACAGAATTACTATGGACATGGAAAAGATAGTAGAAACATTTCACATTGCCCCTTTCCAAGCATGATGTAAATGTACTTTCTAATACAAAGTACTTAATGGCAGAAGAGCGGGAACCAAGGTAGGTGTGAAAAACATGCAGCTGTAGTGCTATATTAAGCAAGATGTATTGCCAGAGAACTTGGTTTTGGTGGGTGAATATATTTGTAGAAGCACTTCCACTATGGTTCCTGACTCGCTAGTTCAATGTACCCTGCAGTGGTAGGTGTTGTATGTCCTTTCTTTTATTTTTTTCGTTCTTGAGAATATTTTTAAAAATAAACTGTTACTTTGTGTCTCGTTGTGTGTGTGCCTCATGACGATCATGTGAATATGAACTGGGACGACACCTGAAGCTCCTGATTCCCCCATAGGCAGGGTGACTTAGCTTGCCTTTCTCAGGAGATGTGTCAATAATTGTGAGCAAGAGCCATGCTGCTGCCAGTGTTGACTGCCTGATTTCAGAATTTGCGCCACTTGCCATCACTGTGGTTCACTGTCTTGTAGTCTTTTAAGATGAGGTTTTCCTTGAGAGAAGGCCATGAGGCTTCAGGTTTAATTTCTGTTTCCATCTTCATGGAAGGGGATACAGAAATGCTGGCAATACAGCAGGGATTTGAGAGGCTGGACAATATCTGTTTCCTTTTCCAGCTCTGCTTTCCCAAAATCGTGAACAGTGATCCTTGAACTCGTCCCTGACAATGGAGACCTGGGAGTAATTCAAGACAACTGTTACAATAGCAACAGGTGTAATTAAAGATGACCTATCAACAGACCTACCTGGATTTTTTTAGCATTTTTTATCTTCATTTTGTTTTGACCTGCTGTTGCATCATTGATGCTTCTGTGGTAGAACCAGCAGCTCACTACTGTGTGAAATCTCCTGTTTCATGTTGCTGCGTGGCCTGCATGGCGGGGTAGCAGCAAGTGTCAGTAGTTGTGTAGAGAAGGGGCCCTGATGTATTTATATGTTGGTGGATGAGGTGGGAGCATGGGAACATGTTGCAAGATGAACTGTACCCTGCCACAGCAGTGGTGCAACCCTTTTGTGTTGTCTTCAGTTATGTCATGGCTGGATGACTGTACTGAATCCTGCAGCAGCTCATCTCTGTCAGTAATGGGCGCATTGTTTTGCTGTACTGTGAATGCCTATGTGCCAAAAAAGGTACGAAAGAACTTGTCATTCATTGTGCAGCTACAAGTGGGTAATAAAACTTGCAGGAAATACTTTACTGAGACATAACAACTACTAGAGAGCTCAGGTTCCCTGGGCTATTTCACCCTTTTGAGAGGATCTGTGCTCTGTGGGTTATGTTTAGACTGACATAAAGAGTTAGGGAGTCACTGATGGAGTTGAGAGTCTTTTGGAATTTGTATGCATTGCAGATTTCTTAGGTTGGACCTATATTTCAAAAGGCAAAACAATTCTGTTATGGACAGACACGGATATTCTTTGTAATATGATGTCCTTGCTCTATTATTTACTGTATGAAAACCAAGGAGAGGGCATGGGATTGCCCTGCTACTTCACTGTCACAAAGCCATGAAAAAGTAAGCAGGTTCAGCTTGGTTTTAGTGTTGCTGCAATAAGCACAAATAAATTTGATGTGAATCTATGTCTTCTGGAGACCTGAGTTCTTTCCATAGATAGAACATCAAGGATACAGTCTTCTTCTGTAGAAGAAACAGCTGAACTCTCTTTGCAAGTAAAGAAATAAATGAGAAAACCAAGTTATGCCTCCTCAGCAATGTGTAGGGAAGACGAAGTCGAGATCAGAAGTGAGGTAGGCTCTTTTCAGTGATGACCGTCAGAGGTATGATCCCTGGAGAAAAGAGAAGAGAAAAGGAGAAGAGAAGAGCCACACCACCTAGTATCGTTTTTGGCGAGGGGAAATGTTCCGAAGGGAAATCACGGAGCTTGTCACCCAAGCGGGCGGAGCCGCGGCCCGTTCTTCCCGAGCGCAGCGCCGCTGCAGGCGGCGGGAGGCGGCTACTCGCAGAAGGAGCCGCGCTCGGACACCAGGTGCCGCTGTTGGCCGCGAAGGCGCCCTGAGCCCTCTGGAAGGCGGCAGCTCCTCCCCGAGCCGCTGTCACGGCTACCGTCAGCGGGCGAGGCGGCGGCGGGATGCAGGGGGCTGGGCCGGGCGGGGCGGCGGAGTGCGGGAGAGCCCTGAAGGCGGTGCGTCCGGGCGGCGGCGAGGAGCCGTGCGGGGCCCGTGCGGGCGGCGGCGGCGATGGGCGTGTGCTGGGGGCCCGTGGTGCGGGTGCTGGTGCTGCAGGCGGCCTGGGCGCTGGGCGGCGGGCAGGTGCGCTACTCGGTGCCGGAGGAAGCCAAGGCCGGGACGGTGGTGGGCCGGCTGGCGCAGGACCTGGGCCTGGAGGCGGGCGAGCCGGAGGCGCGTCGGCTGCGTCTGGTGGCGCAGGGCCGGCGGGCGAGCGTGGAGGTGAGCGGGGCGAGCGGGGCGCTGGTGGTGAGCTCGCGGCTGGACCGGGAGGAGCTGTGCGGGAAGAGCGCGCCGTGCGCCCTGCGGCTGGAGGTGCTGGTGGAGCGGCCGCTGCGCGTCTTCCACGTGGAGCTGGAGGTGACCGACATCAACGACAACGCCCCGCTCTTCCCCGCCGCCCGGAAAAACCTCAGTTTACCGGAGAACTCCCCCCGCGGTTCTCGGTTGCCGCTGGAGGGCGCGTCGGATGCAGATGTCGGAGCCAACGCGCAGCTCTCCTACACCCTCAGCCCCAGCGAGCACTTCTCTCTGGATTTACAGCGCACTGAAGAATACCGAGAATTCTTGTTTCTGGTGCTCAGGAGATCGCTGGACCGCGAGACGATGCCTGAGCACCGTTTGGTGTTGTCGGCGAGCGACGGGGGCCGTCCGTCGCTGACGGGCACGATGGAGCTGGTGATCTCGGTGCTGGACGTGAATGACAACGTGCCCCAGTTCAACCAGTCGGTGTACAAAGTGCAGCTGCCGGAGAGCGCTGCAGAGGGGACGCTGGTGGCGCGCGTGAACGCCACGGATCCGGACTTGGGAATATATGGCGAGGTGCTTTATGAAATTGATACTTTTGTGCCTCCCTCGGCCTCAGATGTGTTCAGCATCGACAGGAACAGCGGGGAGATCAGACTGACGGGCGCCCTGGACTTTGAGACAGTTACTTTCTACGACCTACACGTTAAGGCGAAAGACAAAGGCTCGCCCCCGCTGTCGGGTCACTGCAAAGTGTTGGTGGAGGTGCTGGACGTGAACGACAACGCGCCGGAGGTGTGGGTGACGTCGCTGTCGGTGCCGGTGCCGGAGGACGCGGCGGTGGGGACGGTGGTGGCGCTGCTGAGCGTGTCGGACCGGGACTCGGGGGCGAACGGTCGGGTGCGCTGCGCGGTGTGGCCGGCGGCGCCGTTCGGGCTGGTGGCGACGTTCGCGGGCTCGTACTCGCTGGTGCTGCGGGAGGCGCTGGACCGGGAGCGGGTGTCGGAGTACGAGGTGGAGGTGCGGGCGGAGGACGGCGGGGCGCCGGCGCTGCGCGCCAGCCGCGGGGTGCGGGTGCCGGTGTCGGACGTGAACGACAACGCGCCGGCGTTCGCGCAGGCCGTGTACACGGTGCTGGCGCGGGAGAACAACGCGGCGGGCGCGGAGCTGGCGCGGCTGTGGGCGCGGGACCCGGACGAGGCGGGCAACGGGCGCGTGAGCTACTCGGTGGCGGAGGGCGTCGGCGGGGGCGCGGTGGCGGGCGGGGGGTGGCGGGCGGCGTCGAGCTACGTGTCGGTGGACGCGGAGAGCGGGCGGCTGTGGGCGCTGCAGCCGTTGGACTACGAGGAGGTGCAGGTGCTGCAGTTCGAGGTGCGGGCGGTGGACGCGGGGGAGCCGCCGCTGTGCGGCAACGCCACGGTGCAGCTCTTCGTGGTGGACGAGAACGACAACGCGCCGGCGCTGCTCCCGCCTGCTCCTGCCGGGGGCGGGCCGGGTGGCGGGGCGGCGGGCTCGTCGGGGCCGGGCTCGGGCTCGGGCTCGGGGGCGCTGTGGGCGTGGGCGGCGTGGGGGGCGCCGGCGGGGCAGGTGGTGGCGAAGATCCGCGCGGTGGACGCGGACTCGGGCTACAACGCGTGGCTGCGCTACGAGCTGTGGGAGCCGCGGGGGAAGGGCCCGTTCCGCGTGGGGCTGTACAGCGGCGAGGTGAGCACGGCGCGGGCGCTGGAGGAGGCGGACGGCCCGCGGCAGAGGCTGGTGATCGTGGTGCGGGACCACGGCGAGCCGGCGCGCTCGGCCACGGCCACGCTGAGCGTGTCGCTGGTGGAGGGCGCCGAGGCGGCGCTGGCGGCCGCGGGCTCGTCCTCGTCGGGGGCGGGGCCGCGGCCGGCGGCGGGCGCGGAGAGCGGCGCGGCGGCGGCGGCGGCGGCGGCGGCGGCGACGAACGTGTGGCTGGTGGTGGCCATCTGCGCGGTGTCGAGCCTGTTCCTGCTGGCGGTGGTGCTGTACGGGGCGTCGCGGTGGGCGCCGCGGGCGGCCGTGCTGTCGGGGCCCGGGCCGGCGACGCTGGTGTGCGCCAGCGAAGTGGGGAGCTGGTCGTACTCGCAGCGCCAGAGCCGGAGCCTGTGCGTGGCGGAGGGCGCGGGCAAGAGCGACCTGATGGTTTTCAGCCCCAACTTCCCGCCGCCGCCCGGCCCCACGACAGAAAACGGTTCTGCTGGGAAGGGTCTGTCTGTCTCCCCACTTGCTTCAGGCGCGGTAAGTTTATTCGCAACTGTATTTTTTTCCTCTCTTGGGTAGTTCTATTTACCTGTTACTTTTCATGGACCATCTAATATATTAAAATACCTTTTCTATGGTAATAATTTTGCCATGCGAGTCGTAGCCTTGTATTGCTGTTGGGTGTAGCCATAGTCATCCGTGTTAGACATGTGTGATCGCCTTTTCAAATGTCATTGTTTGACTACCGGAACCCTTCGCAATATTTCTAGGTCTTCTCCCCCCGCCCTTTTTTTTTCTTGCCTAGAACGTTATGGTTAAACGAATTCTTAGCGTTGTAAGATTACTCCCCCCATCTACTACTTGGCGTCAAATGGCGGTGGTAGGTGTTAGCAGATGTTTTATTTCCCTTTTTTTTAGTGCCTTTCAACTTGTGAAAACACCGGGGAGGTGCCCAGAAGTTTGGTAGCTCCCTCAGGATGATTGTAATTAGGGTACAAGGTATGTTTGAAACCAGGTGTGGTTATGCTTGGTGTGATGAATATTGTCTTCATTTGCGCAAGGCTCGCTCGGGTTTTTATTGATTCTGAAGCTCGCGGGTTGGTGGTTCTTAAGAAGCTGAAATACATGGAATGACAGTTATGGGGTGCAGTGAGAGGAAGAAACGTTGGTGAAGGTCGTGAGTACTGTTCTGTCTCTAGAAGTCTGGTGATAACGTGGGGGAAAGTGGAGTGAGATACAGGATGCTTCATGAAGAAGTGGAGAACTGTTTGAGGGAGGGCGTGCTCCCCGGCCTCCCTGCACCTCTCTCCACGACCTGATCCCGCTCTCTTTGTAGTGTTGTGGCTTCCATTCTACCTCATTCAACCCAGAAGTGTGCTGTGGAAAGTTGAGTCGAAAGTTGGTCAGAGTCGAGAGAGGGAGGAAGACTGGTTAAGGCAAAAGTAGAAGGGAGAGCTTGTCTATGCAGTATTGAATAGTCTAGAGATTGGTGGGTTAAAAACTTTTGGTTCTCCTAGCAGTAGAGCAGAAGAAACAGGGAAACACAGATTCAGCTAGAAAGAAGGTTTCGATGCTGGTTTCCACATCGATTTCCCTGTGTGGAGAGTGATTGCTTAATTACCGGGTTCTTTTACCACTGTCATCGAAGCAGATCAGCTGATCCTGGCCATGCACTGAATCGACTCTGTTCTCATTGACACCAGCTCCAAAGTACTCTTTGAGATGAGATGTTAGGGTCATGTTTAGTGTTCCTTGTTCGATGTTAGAAACGGGATATAACTTCTACAGGGAAAAGCGAAGATCTCTTAATTCTGATTTAGTTTGCGTTATATCAGCATAAAAACCGAAGTCTGTAGGGCTGCCGGGGTAGTAAGAACAAGCAGTACTTATATATCATTCTTTTTCATGTTATGCATTCAATTCGCCAGAGACACCTGTTTGGATAACTACTATAGTTTTATGGCAAAGGGTTATCTGTAATGTAGTATATTTCTTCTGAGAACGTACATTTCGTTGGGGTTTGTACGAATAGAAGCGTTATAGACAAAGGACGCAGACTAAAAAATTAAAATCGCAGGGTATTGGTTCCAAATTGACAAGAATGGTGCTTAAAGGTGTACCGAAAACCAGTAAAGAAAGTTGAAAACTTCATGTCCGTTTTGAAAAAATCGTAGGAGTGGGTTATCTCCCCTGATCCATAGAAAAATGTGAGCATGTCCCACGAATTTCTCTTTCCTTCCTGCATCTATCTTAGGTCACTTAGTAACGGCTTTACGTTTGAGTTCTTTGTGTATTTGCTGGGGTTTGTGTTTCTAGTCTCCTTTGATCATGTCCGATAGCTGATGTGCTTAAGGGGAGTGGGTTATCACCTCTTAAGTATGCGTGAGCTACCTTCACGTGTGAGTAGCAAGGCTTAGCCCAGAGCTGTAGAGCTGTCGTTTTCTTTCCTTAATTCCCATGAATGTGATGGAAGGCAGGAACAGCAAACCGCGATCTCCTAAATGAGAAGCTTCTGGTTAAATTTATAAGAAGGTTTAACTAATTCTGTAGAAGAGGATGGAAAACCACAGCACTTGCGCACGGGTGGGGGAAGCAAATCGTTTCCTTGGGCTATGATTAAGGGCGATGTGGAGCCTCTTTAATGCCGATTGTTTGGGGCAGGGGAGGCTTTGGCTCCAGTACGGTTTCTCTTGGTTTCTCTGCAGTAACGAATTGAAGATCTGAACGGATTTATTATAGACGTACACTGTCAGGAAGTATCTCAGCATTTCTTTTAGAAACAAAGCGATCTCAACTTTAGAAACAGAGCTCGTGGATGCTTTTACTTCGTAGCATAGTCTGGCCAGGAGTCGTTAACAGAACGCGCTAGAACATCCTGTCAGTGTCACGAATAAAAGGAACAACTTCACGCAGGGTTGTCAGTCGCTGCAAACCGAGACTTTCATTCCCGCTGCATATTGTTTTGCGGAATGATTGCTGATTAACAGCCATGTTACCAGGCAAAATGCAATCGTGGCTGCTGAGGCAGGGCTCGCAGCCGGGTGCGCTGCAGAGCGCTGCAGCGGGCGGCTCTGGGAGCGGGAGGGGCGATGCAGCAGCGGCTGCAGCTCCCGCACCGCCGTGGTGGCCGGAGGCTGTTTTGCAGCCTGAGAACTAGGAATTTTACAGGCGGGGAAATACCTGGCACGCTGCCGGAGGAGTTGCGAGAGACGCCGGGTGTTGGGCTCGGAGCTGCTCTGCCGCACGAGCGGGACTGGTCCCCTGTACCCGCTGTCGCGGGTGTCCCCCCCTCCCTGGGCAGCTTCCGCCAAGCCCGGTGGTCTCTGACTGGGGGTAAATAGACCGATCTATGTCCTCGCGTTCAAGCGGCGAGTTCTCGCCTGCGATATACCGAATAGCACGTCGTGAGTCTGTATTTCTGTGGCTTGATGTGGCTAATGAGGATTTTCGTGGGCTTCGCTGAAATCTCGAAATCCTCTGCCTACGAGATTGTTCTCCCAGGCTCCTTTTAGTCATCTCCGCTCCTGCTGTCCCCACGTAGCGGCTGCGAGCTCCCGTGGCTTGTCGAAAGGGCATCCTGACATCGCTGCCTCTCCTTGCCTTGCCTCTGCGGGGGGGGGGGGGCGGATCGGAGCTGCGGGAACAACAGCGGATCAGCCCGGCGCTGCGGCCAACAGCAGAGCTGCTCTGCCCTCTCCTTTCGCCGGGGTGGGCGCAGGGCTGAGTGAGCCCGCGGGGAAAAGGGCGGGGGTCCCACGGGGGACAGCTCACGCGGGGGACAGCGTGGCCTACCTGCTACGCTGGGTCCCGAGCGGGAGAAGCCTGGTGTTTCTGGTCGCTGGGGGTATCGCCGTCCTTGCACTCATCTCTGCCCGGGGAGCCCGCACACGAAAGGCGATAGCGGGGTCCCTGCACCTCCGTCGGCGGCTCCGCGCTGGCGACTTGGGCTCAGTCCGAGGAGGAGCTCCGGTCTTCCTCAGTCCGCGGGCAGATCCTATTTACTGTGGGGCTGCCGTCAGTGTACGAGCTTTTCACGTGCTTCTTTCCGGGTGGAGATGAGGGCTGGGGCTGCCGGTGGGTCCGGGGACAGCGGCCACCGCGGAGAGCTCATCGGTTCCCCTCGGAGGAGAAACCGCAGGGCTGTCGCTCCGTCTCCTCCCCCGAACGGATTCAGCCCCTTCTGCTGCCTCCCGCTGAAGCGCTGTGTCCTAATTTAACACGACTGGGCGCCCCTCCGTTCTGGTGGGCGCCCCTGGGATTCTCCCAAGCCTCGATACCGAGCGGGACGTATCCTGCAAACCTCTGCCGAAGGCACCGCTCGGCGTCTGCACCGCCTCTGATGCGTTGCCCGCGGAAACGGCGCCTTAAAATCATCGCTGACGTAGACGATGATGTTGAAACACGAGCAGCTCTTCGTGTGGTGCAGCCGTGTGCTCCACAGCCCCGAGGTAACCCAGTTTTGCTACTCACCTTTATTTTTTTCGCCTTTGCTCCCTTAACGGTTTCTTCTGGCTACTACCATTGTTCCGAGTGCAACATGCACGGCTGGACTAATGACGTCTCATTGCCGAAAAAGGGGATGATTGGCTGAAAATATAAGACGGGGCAGGAGAAAGAGTACGTAAGGGATGCTCCGGGCTCTGAGGCGGTGTAAATGCAGCACTGCAACAGCCCGTCGGGCAGAGAGGAGGAGCTCTGTGAGCATGTCGGGGAGCAGGAGATGATGAGAGGGGTTGTGTAGCGGTGGGTGACACCGCGGAGGTCCTGCACCATGCCCTCAGGATCGCAAAAAGTTGAATTTCTCGGTGACTCGGGTCAAACCGGCTTTAAGAATGGGTCAAGCTGAGGGAAGGGAATAGGGAACGGTTTGGAGATGGCAAATTGAAGGCGAACGTGAGTTCAAAGACGAGGGGTTTTAAACAGTGGTTACATTATCTGCTGTGATACCAAGTGAAGTGTCTACATTAAAGGTGTTTAATACCCTAATTACGTTATCTGCACATCAGTCGTAAGTAACTTGAGATGAAGAGGAGATCTTTGAGATTGGAGACCTTGAAAAGAAGGGTTGGGTGGAATGGTGGCCAAACAAGAGTGAGAGTGGAGAAACTGAGTGTAAAGGCACCCTTGAGACCCCCAGGGCAGCTGGATATGGGAGGTAGAGCACAAACAGGCAGGGAGGAAGGGGCCTGGGACTCTGCCGAACAAAGCGGTGGCTTCACACACAGGGCAAGGCTGTATTCTGCCCCCATGGCACAATGGTGTTACTCCCTTCATGGCAGGAGTGGCTGTAGCGTAACCAGCCCTGGATATTTAATAGTACTAAGCACTGGATTTTGGCCAAGGCCCAGAGCCATCTACCTGAGCAGTGTGTGGAGCAGGTGCTCTTCCAGGCTGGACTAGGAACGCAGTGTGGTAGGAGCTGGGTGTTGAGATGGTGCCAGCAACATGGGTGTTCCAGTGAGCAAAGCTGCCTGACTGTCCACTGCAGACTGTGGAAAAGGAGAGTAAGGCAAGCGATGCCAAAATACTAAAGTAGGGTTGTAAGGTTTAAAAATGTTGCTAAAAAGAAAGAGGATCAAAGGCAAATTCCCTTAGAGCCCTGTAAACAAGCATTAGGCAATGCTACAAAATTAAAGAGATGTAGCAGAAAGCTGAAGAAGTTATTTTGGATTGTAAATGAGTAGTAAATGAGTGAATGTGGTGGGTTGACCCTGGCTGGACATGAGGTGCCCACCAAAGCCCTTCTATCACCCCCCTCCCCTCAGCTGGATAGGGGAGAGAAAATATAACAAAGGGCTTGTGGGTCGAGATAAGGACAGGGAGAGATCACTCAACCAATTGCTGTCACGGGCAAAACAGACTCAACCTGGGGGAAACTAACTTAATTTATTGTCAATCAATGAGAGTAGGGTAATGAGAAATAAAACCAAATCTCAGAACACCTTCCCTCCACCCCTCCCTTCTTCCCGGGCATAACTTCACTTCTGGATTCTCTACTTACCCCCGCAGTGGCACAGGGGGACAGAGAATGGGGGTTATGGTCAGTTCATCACATGTTGTCTCTGCTGCTTCATCCTCTTCAGGGACAAGACTCATCACATGCTTCCCCTGCTGCAATGTGGGGTCCCTCCCATGTGAGACAGCCCTCTACCAACTTCTCCAATATGGGTCCTTCCCACAGCCTGCAGTTCTTCATGAACTGCTCCAGCATGGGTCCCTTCCACGGCGTGCAGTCCTTCAGGAGCACACTGCTCCAGCGTGGGTCCCCCAGAGGGTCACAAGTCATGCCAGAAAACCTGCTCCGTGGGCTCCTCTCTCCATGGGGCCACAGGTCCTGCCAGGAGCCTGCTCCAACGTGGGCTTCCCGTGGGTTCACAGCCTCCTTTGGGCACCCACCTGCTCTGGCGTGAGGTCCTCCACAGGCTGCAGGGGGACAACCTGCCTCACCATGGTCTTCACCACAGGCTGCAGGGCAATCTCTGCTCCGGTGCCTGGAGCATCTCCTCACCCTCCTTCCTCACTGACCTTGGTGTCTGCAGGGTTGTTTCTCTTGCATGTTCTCACTCTGCTCTTCAGCTGCCATTTCTGTGTGCCCTGCAACTTTTTTTCCTTCTTAAATATATTATCACAGAGGCGCTACCACTATCACTGATGGACTTGGCCTTGGCTGGTGGTGGGTCCATCTTAGAGCCGGCTGGTATTGGCTCTGTCAGACATAGGGGAAGCTTCCAGCAGCTTCTCACAGAAGCCACCCCTGTAACCCCCCCCCCACTACCAAAACCTTGCCACACAAACCCAATACAGTGAATTAAAGGCAAAATTGGTGTAGCCTGCCAGGTAATTCTCAAAAGGTGAGTACATCTTGGAAAAAGGCAAATGTACAATTACTTTGATTGATTTTGGCTGTTGTTAGTTAATCAGTTTCTGCTGGCACTGCTGGTATTTCAGGCGCTGGAATGCATAACCACCGCTTGTTATTCCAATATTAAGATTTAAAGAAAATCTACCTTTGAGTGGGTTCGTCTGTTCAACAGGAGGATCTTGGGCCCCAAATTCTTGGGTTTCTTTGTTGCAAACCCAGCCACAGACAGGTGAATAGTCTGTGTGTTTTACCTGTGTGTGCACCTGGGACACCAACACCTGGCTGCCCAAGCCTTCCCAGACAGATGGATTTATCTTTGCCACAGGCCAATGTTAAGGGAAATTTATCAGTCTTTCCTGTGACTTTAATAGGTGTTATTGCATTGCTTCTGGGTGTTTATAATGACTGCGCATCACTACAGAGCAGTAAAACTAGCAACTTTTTCATATATTGTAGATGACATCATATCTTGGCACAAGGGGAGTCTAGGGCTAATTTGGGGTGGAGGGAGTCTGGATGACAATTTTATGATGACTAAGTGGGAATTGGGGATTTCTGCAGTAAGCAATCAAGGAAAAACCAAAACAAAACAAACCAACCCCAAGGTAAACAGCGTACCATAAATACTTACATTGTATACTGTGTGCAATGGTGCATTGAACAAATTTATGTAGTGTGTGAATTAAGGTGGATGCACACCAGCTGCGCAGCTCCTGCATTCCACCCCCCGCCCCGCTCTAACAGGTGCTGTAGTGTCAACGCAGTGGAAGTAAAATGCAATGTTCAGGTGCTGCCAGGGGCACCTGGAGTTAAAAAAATCATAAGAACAGCAGATACTTGTGCAGGGGCTGACCAAGGCTTGCTCTGGTGCCGGCAGGATAGGAGCCTCACTGGAAGGTTTTGCTGAGTTGTGAGGATGCAAACAGATGTATCGATTTTTTTTATTTAATGTACAACTTTTGGCTGTGCTCCCAATTTTCTCCTATTTTGAAAGGCCCTGATACTATGTATAATTGAAATGTTCTCTTTCACTTGCCCGGAAATTCTCAGCTGCATAAAGAAACACAACGAATGCAATAAGAATTAAGATCTGTCCTTGTGGCACATGTATAGTCTCTTGCTTTTGATCGATTAGGATCTCATGATAATAAGCTCTAACAGAAGGAAGCTGGAAACGGAGGAGACCAGAGGGGTCGTCAGGGCTTGAGGCCCATCTGTTTTACATTTACATTGCTGCTGAAGGTCATTCCAGGAAGGTTTTCCAGGAGGGTGTTTTGAAATGCTTTCTGCCTTCTCCCGCCTGCTTAGGGGGTAGTTGCTAACTGTGCCCTTGGTGCAGAAAGTTGGGGGAGCAGAGTGCTTTGATATTTATTTATTTATTTTTCCCCCTTCACTCATGGTCTGCTATCCCTGTGTGGTATCAGCTCGTCTCTCCCCACAGTTCCTGGGCATGTCCTAAATGCAAGACCTCTCTGGTGCCGATATTTACTTCTCTACAAGTAATTCGACTGCTGTAGCCTCCCACTTTCCCCCGCCCACCCGAGCCATCCCCATCCTGCTTTGACGGGCTGGATGGGAGCTCATCTGTGGCTGCGGGTGATCCGACTGGGTACTGTCAGAGAGATCCTTCTCTCCAATAAGCTGTGTTAATTTACCTTGTCCGGAACGTGAAGCAGGAAAGAGGCTTTTTTTTTTTTTTCCTTCCCCACCCCTTCCTTTTTTTAAATTTTTTTTTTTAAAGTTTAACAGGGGTAGAGTCGACTGCCTCCTTTAATTGTGCTCTTAAAACCCCTCTGGGAAATGTTGTGCTCAGCCGGAGCGTGCCTGGACTGTGCTGACCCATGTTTAGCCGATGCCTGTCACTTCTCATAGGCGTTTCTCTTCCCCCGCGGTACTCTGACAGCGTGCTGCAGCGCATCCTCTCGCTGCCCCTCCTGCAAGAAGAGCAGGGAGGGAGGGAGCGGGGTCTGCTCCCCGTCTCTCCTTCACGGAAACACATCCAATACCGCGGACTCGGGAGGCCCGGAGCACCCCCTCCCCGTCCCCCGGGCCTCCGCCGGGGTGTTAAAAAAACAGAGGGGGGGGGAAATGGGGGTAAGGGGGAGCGAGGAGAAGGCGCCGTCCAGTGGGGCTGCGGCGGCGGGGGGAGCGCAGCCCCCTCCCCCAGCGGTGCAGGTGGCGCCGCGGCCTCTGGGTGGCGCCGCCGCCGCCGCGAGTCTAAGAACCGCGCGGGGCCGCCGCGCCGGTCACAGCGAGCGGCGGCGGCGGGCGCAGCGCGGCGGAGCGGAGGTGCTGCCTCTCCCCGCACGGCAACCGGCGGCGCGGAGGGGAGGCGGGGGGAGGGAGCCGCCGCGGAGCCTTCCGCGCCTGCAGCCAACTTCTCGCCTTGCCGCCGGTGCTCCCCGGTGCCCGTTCGCTTCGCGCTGGGAACTTGCGGTGTTTGCTGAAATTTTGGATTATGTTCCTGCTGAGCCGGTCTGCGGGGAGCTGAGCCAGGGGAGGAAGAATGCGGGTCTATTTAATGATCTTCTGTCTTATTTGCTGCACCGCGAACGGGCAAGTAGTGTATTCCATTGCCGAGGAAACAGAGCGTGGAGCATCTGTTGGGAACATCGCAAAGGATCTAGGAATAGATGCAGCTACACTTTCAGCTCGGAAATTTCGCATGATCACCGGTTCAAGTAAGCAATATTTTAATATAAATGCAAGCACGGGGGCTTTGTCTGTTAACGAGCCCATAGACAGAGAGCAGCTTTGTGAATTAAAGTCTGTCTGTCTTCTGAATTATGAACTTGTGTTAGAAAACCCTCTAGAGCTTTATAGGATGGAATTTAAAGTCTTGGACATAAATGACAACTCCCCCAGCTTTCCCTTAAGTGAATATCATATAAACGTGCCTGAGTTCCTGTCACCCGGGGCACGGTTTACACTCCCCAACGCCCAAGATCTTGATGAAGGTACCAACAGTGTCCAGAATTATACTCTGAGTCCTGATGAGCATTTCCATTTGGAAATGCAGACACGCGGGGACGGGAGTAAATATCCTGAATTGGTGCTGAAGAAAGCCTTAGACAGGGAGCAGCAAGCCACTCACAGACTTGTCCTTACAGCCAAAGATGGTGGGGATCCTCCAATGTCCAGTGATGTTCCAGTCATTGTGACTGTGTTGGATACCAATGACAATGCACCAGAATTTGAGCACTCAGTCTACAGGGCGAGTATATTGGAAAACTCCCCCAGTGGCACTTTGGTAGTGCAAGTGCATGCCACAGACTTGGATGAAGGTCCAAATGGAGAGATCAGGTATTCATTTAGCAATACTACTTCTGCTGATCTACAGCAAATGTTCTTTATTCACCCGCACACTGGGGAGGTGACAGTCAATGGCGTTTTAGCTGTTCAGAGACCTCTCCTCGAGATGCTTATTGAGGCAAGGGATAACGGGGCATTTGGCATGTCCAGCACAGCTAAGCTCCTGGTGGAAATCACTGATGTGAACAATCATGGCCCAGAGATAACAATTACATCCCTTTCCAGTCCCATTCCTGAGGATGCTGTTCCTGGCACAGTGATAGCTCTGCTGAGTATTTTGGATAAGGACCCTGGGGAGAACGGGAAAGTAACCTGCCAGATCCCTGATAACCTTCCCTTCCAGTTAAAACCTTCCCTTGAAAACTACTACAGCCTGGTCACCAGCGGACTTTTGGACCGAGAGCTGATCAGTGGGTACAACATCACCATTACTGCCACAGACTTGGGCTCTCCACCCATCACCACTCAGAAGACCCTTTGGGTGCAGATTTCTGATGTGAATGATAACCCCCCTGTCTTCAGTGCTGACACATGTGATGTGTTTGTGGAGGAGAACAATCCACTTGGTGCTTTTCTCTACCAGGTCTCAGCCTCTGACCCTGATATGGGGGAGAACGGACGGGTCTCTTACATGCTCAGGAATTCCACAGTTGCAGGCAGTACCCTGGCCAGCTTTTTGTCTGTGAGCTTGGCCAACGGGAGCATCTATGCAAAACGTGCCTTTGACTTTGAGCAGCTTAGGAGCTTCTATTTCCAAGTGGAAGCCAAGGACAATGGGTCACCAGCCTTGAGTGCTGCCATAACTGTGAATGTTTACATCTCAGACCAGAATGACAATGCCCCAGCCATCCTGTATCCCACCAGCCAGAATGGCTCAGTAGCTGTGGAAGTTGTGCCCCGCCTGGCTGATGAGGACTACCTAGTGACGAAAGTGGTGGCAGATGATGAGGACAATGCGCAGAATGCCTGGCTTTCCTATCACCTTGCCCACTCCTCCGACTCTACCCTGTTCCGCTTGGCACCACATTCTGGTGAGCTGCGCACCACGCGCTCCATGCGCTCCACTGACTTCCTCAAGCACAAGGTGGTTGTGGTGGTGCGGGACCATGGGGATCCGCCGCTCTCGTCTACTGTGACAGTGGGCATCCTGCTGGCTGACACCCTGCCCCAGGCACTACCGGACTTTGATGACAGCAGGGAGCCACCACCACTGCTCAATGCTACAAACATCTACTTGATTGTTTCCCTTGCCTGTGTCTCCTGTATCTTTGCAGTGTTCCTCCTCTTTCTTGCCATTCTGCGTCTGTGCCACTGCCAGACTTGCTGCTGCAGTGGCTGCTGCTGCCCACCTGATGAGTATGAAAAGTATTGCTATAGCGTGCACATGCTTCCCAGCTCCCACCTCCCGCCAGACATGCTGGAGGTCACTGGTGTGGGTAAACTGACGCATACCTACTTGTACAGGGCATCTGTAGGTCTTGGGCCTAGTAACAGCAGCATCCCAAACGGTGATGCTGGGAACATTCCCAGTGGTTCAAGGTTGCAAGTCCCAGGACCCTGCATCCAAGTGCAGCAGGTCCAAAGTGATCGGTTGAGTGCTGTCCTCATGGTAAGTACTTCTTCCTTTCACTTTTTTTCTTTGAGGCACATGGCCTTGCATCTACGCTGGGTTGCTGTCAGTGCGGAAGAAGGTACTGAGGGTATTTGCAGGAGAGCAGGCATCAGACCTTCATGGCACCTGGAGGAAACTTGAGTTCCTTTTATATCTTTCTGAAAGCCAGGATCTCTTTGGGTGAAATATGGTCATGGGATGAAAAAAGAGATTTTTTTTTTTTTTTCCCACAAACACTTAGGACCTTCAGACATAACTGAAGGTAAAGAAAATGTAAGTGAAAACTAAATACCTTGCAGGCTGAGCCATTGTCTTCAGATAGCTAAGTAGGGGCATGATAAGAGGCCATGCAAGTTTCTAATCAATGGATGGTTCTAATCTACTTTGTAAGTAGCCTGTGATTTTTTTTTTGTTTATTATTTTTTAACACCCCCCTTCCCCCCCCATTCCTGAGTTTTTTTCATTGAAGGGTAAGTATTTTACTGAACCAAGATGCTGGTTTACAATGCCCAAGGTAAGTCCGTGGTGGAATAACAGGAATTCAATATCCAGCACCTCTGTAGGAAATGTAGTTTGTAGTGCTCATCTCTCTTTCTAAGCAATCCACAGTGTAGGGCTGCAATGTGGGATATGTCTGCAGGTCTGATCTGTTGGGTGTTGCAGTCACTTGTCCAAGATACAGTTTTCTTATATGGAAAACAATGCTGGTTATATTTTTAATAGGTGCTGTGAGTCGTCTTTCTATTTTTGTGAAGTTTTGAGATGTTTTGCGTGCAGTCTGTCAAATTTCCCTAGTGTGCGTAACAGTAACTAACCACTGTTGGTTCTGCCCAGGCCAGTACTCTGTCATAAGAGCTATTCCAGATGTTTCTAAGGAAAATGTAAGAACCCATGTTAGACAGACATGGTATAATCTGCTTCCTGCAGTTGTTTTTATCCTAGTTTACAATTATTAAAGGTTGTCCTAAGTCTGTAATGATTATGTTTATTTTCATTTTTTAAATCATTATTGTACCTTTAAATACATGTAAATAGCCAGCCCCTTTTTGAACCTTGATATAAGGGTAGCCTCAGCAAATTCTTTGGATAATCAAATACATATTTAACTATAGAGCACCTCCTTTTATAACTCTTGAGTTTCCAAGTAGTGATTTTTAGCAAGTTTTCCCTTGTTCTAGAAAAGATTCCTGATTTGCTCTTAATTATGCGATTAGTTTATCATGCCTTCTCTTATTTATCTGTTGGCAAGGTGAAATAGGTTTGTGGGTTGTAGTTTTTTTATCCACCCTCTCACTGTTTTCTGAACACCTTGTCCACATAAATCCTCCTGACAAGGAAAGATCTTTTCTCATATATGTCATTTGATTTACTCATGATGGTTTACCTAGTATTTAATCAAAGTTATAATCAGTTTTAAGTCCTGTTCTCTGTAGTGGCAGTGGGTTGCACCTGTTAGGGGTTTCTCACTATGAAAAGCTGGGGGTGTGGAATAAATGTTGCAAAAGCAGAAGCATCAGTGTCTTTCAGCAAGAAATTGTAGAGTCCAGGAAAATAGCAGTTGGTAGTATGTAAGCAAGAATTTGTGCCTAATACATTGGTGTTCTTTGGGATATCACTGATTATTTTGAGAATCCAAAAAAAAAGGCTGAGTTAGGACCTTTGTAATGGGGAGCTAAAAACCTTTTTGTCAATCTCTTAACTCTCAGAAGGTGTCTGCAAGAACCCCGACAGTGTCTTGGGGGCATGTGTATCCTTGGCTTCAGAGTAGGTCAATATTGCAAAACTTCTATAACAAAGGTGATACAAAAAAACCCTCTGGTGCAACTAATTTCTGTGTTCTTCTTGAGCAAGATCTTGAAACTCAGGTTACCAACACATTAATGAACTAAACAATAATAAAAATGCAAAAATATCCCTGATCTTTGTAATGAGAGCAACCAAAATGTATCTCATTACATCTCGCTATATTCAGTCATTCAGGTGAATTTTTAAACTTGTAATATGAGACACCTTTTTAGGAGCTTTTGCGAGTGGGCAAAATAAATCCGAGATGTCACCTTTGGCAGTTTTATTTTCTTGGCTCCTAATATGCAGATATGGGTAACTGTAGATGTGACCTACATGAGAAGTCCAAAGGCTGTACATTAATTGGGCTGAGTAGGGGAGCAGAGACAAGGTCTGTGAAAACTTATCTATCCTTAGAAACAGAAGGATGTCAGTTGTTATTAATTTGGTGCTGATGATTTCAGTGGCTAGTGTACTGGAGAATCAACTACATATGTATACACACATATATGTGTATATATACAATTTACGTATTTCTTGCAAAATTTGCAAGTTACTAAAATGGCATTCATATTCAAATGATCAGGAGCAGGCAGAAGCTGCAGTCTCTGTACTTTCATGTCTGTACATGCTTTAGACTCACCAAGATTTAAAATAAAGTATATTTATGTTAGACATGCTTGGAAAATAGTTTCCATTCATCTGAGGTATCATGTGTTCTTGAAAATTATTCCTAAGTCCAGACCCCTGTGGACTTCAGTATGATTTCTATGCAGAAAGATCACAATGATTTTATTAGTGAGGAATATTTTTACTCATTTTATATTAAAGTGAGAGGATTATAATTTTTCAGTGTTTACCAATAGAAATTTCAGTAAAAAATGAAATTTGAAGTTTGGGTGTTGACTAAATTTTGTCTAAGTGCTTTCAGACTGACTCATTTGGAGGTAAAAATATAAGCATAAGTGACCCTTTGAACTTCTGAGGAGGCATCATTGTATTTCTCCATAAGAATATAAATGTAACAAAAAGAAAACATTAAATATTTAAAAGGTACTGGGAGGAACTCCATTGTTATAGTTCAAGACACTGGAAATTACTCCAGAATTACAATTTTAGCAGAACTTAAATATCCCTGTTTGGTTGGTTTTTTTTTTTTAATCTGAGGTGGATATTACAGTTTTTAGTACGTGGAAGATAGAAAAAGTCTACATATATCAAAAGTTAATTGAAATTCCAGAAATTATAAGTATTTTCAAAATTTAACTTCTTTATTCTTGGTCTTCATTTGCTACTGAATTAAATGATAGGCTTGAATGATTTTTATATATGCAGATGCATGAGACCATTTTATGCTTCTACATGTTCTATTTAGGTTAGAGCTAAAAATAGAACTATGTATGGCCATAATAGCAGTATAGTAAACTGTAATTGTATCTCTTTCAGTATTTTGCTGTGTCTTTCTGCAATGTAGCATAAGTGACAGCTAAGTGAAAAGCATGTTACACTGCTATGCTACTGTGCTGTATGAGAGACAAAGGCAGTAGTGGGATTACTGAAGTCAGCAGTAGTTCACTGAGTATTTCTGGGATCGTGATGTGGCCATGGATTGTTACGGTTCTTTTGCTTGCTTGTGTTGTCCATTGTGCTACGCAAAAGGCCTGTGAGATATTTCTACATTTAGGGTATAGCGAACTCTGTGATTTGACATTCAATATTTAGATTATGTCCAAAAATAGACACAAGCCTAGCAAGGGAGAATATTTCTTGCTAAATTCTAATAGGAGTGGAATAATTTTGTGCAACGTGGCATGCATTCCCAGTGACAAAAATGGATGCACTTACATTGAAACAGTGGCATGCAATCTAGGCTGAACTGCCGCAGGCTAAGCATCAGCAGCTTACTCACACAAGTAAAGACCAGCCATGTGAGTAAGGCCTCCCTGCATCTTGTTCTGATGGGAGCACACCCCATAACAAAGCTAAACATAAGGGTGAAACACCTTCCTAATTTTTTTCTGTCCATGCTGATAATAACCTGCCCAGAACCAGCAGTCATATGCCCACATTGTAAGAATTCAGTTGTGTAGGCAGATTTCTTGGCTACAGAAGTTGCTCTTGGGGTCAGGCCAAGAAAATCTTAGAGTGATCATCAAAGAAAATTCAGCAAGGGAAACTGCTGTAGATTTCCCTCTTTCTGACCACTCCAATTACCTTTTGCAAGGAAGGATGCAGCTCCAATGTTCAACAAAAGAACACTATGTCCAGGAAAGGCTACAAATGCCTGGGCTGAAACTTTCTTTGTCTGGTGTCTGCCTTGGAGTATTATTTTTAGAGGTAGTGGAAGGGAAAGTGACAGAAGGAGTAGCTTGAGACAAAGGGCTTGAGGGGATGTAGAGGGTAATGTGACTGTATTTGGAGATGTGTAAGGCAAAGGCAATGATCAGTGGATTGGATGGTGGCCTGGGTTGAGGGAGGGTAGATGCAAGTAGTAATTCTTGTATGAAAGTATAGAACAAGAAAACAGTTTGGATCAAGTCCAGTCCTTTCCTATATCAGCCACCATTTAATCTTAAATCTTCAAATTCAAAGATTTAAATTTTAATTGTAAAAATACTCATTTTAATTGTAGAATTCACTAGGTTGTGTCCATTATTCCTATTATAAAGTTATTCCTCTAAAGCTTTAAAACCCTCTTCTGACATCGTGTCAACAGTTAGTTGCCATGATTTTATAGACATTTGTTCTTGTGCCAGCAATGGCAATGTCCTTTTAGTATAAGTAGTTCTCTTCCCTCTTTGGGCCTTGCTTTCTTCATAGTTTAGAGAGCAACCACATCTTTTCTTAGGCTTTGTTTGATTAAGCTAAACAAGTCAATCTCTTTCAATCTTTTTTCTACCGTCACCTCTGTGCTTGTCTGATCGTGCTAATATCCCTTCTCTGCATCTGTTCTTCCTTTGTGGATATATATTGCAAATATGTGACCAGAATTATCATATAATATTTCAGACAAAGGGCTTCCTACACAGTGGTAGGAATACTTCCTGGTTCGGGGGATAGGGAATACATCACCTCATACTTCTTGGGATGGCAGTTACCTTCTCCATAGTTGTAATGTGTTGATTGATCAGTCATGTAAGTATTATTGCAGAACTTCTTTGTGGTAGAGATGGGTGGGGGAAGGTTGGTTCCCCAGATAGTGGTGGTTCTGCCTAACCTCATCCATCTAAATGCTTGGTGTTTGAACCTTAGATGTTAAAAAGTCATAGCCACCAGCTGAGAGCAACTCATCCTGTTCATCTTGGACATAAGAGTTGAGACATAGTCTACAAATAGCGCTGAGACCAGATGCACAACTTTTAAATAACTGAAACTAGTTGATATAAGTAGTACCTTACGGGAGTCTGCACATTGGGTTATTAGATGTCATCAATTTCTGTGACAGGTGTCAAGTTGTTCCTGCAGTGAATGATGCCAAATGGTTGTCTTCCACAGCTGTTGTTAGAATAGCCCAACTTCTTGTGCCATTGTTCAACTTTTTGATGTAGCGCTGTATGGAATATTTTACTGAAATCAGAATAGATGAGATGAATTTCAGTTTGTGTTTTCATTGAAGAGAATTGAAGACCAGTCTAGCAAATAGTTGTAAGATAAATCTATGAGAATTTTCCTTCCTTCTCATTTATTCCTTCCTCCAATTTTTTATCCAAACAGGCAGGGTAGTGGGTTTGTGGTCACATAGGCTGGATTTTACCATTCTAAATCACTGGCACTGCAGTTGCTTCTCTCCAATCTGGTTATTCTACTCCAGACTTGACAGGTTTATCTTAACACCCCCCCCCCCCCAAACCCACAAAGAAACAAAACTCAAACCAAACCCTCCTCAACCCTACGCTTTTATTTGTTAGTTCTTTTAGAAATCTGTGATGGAAATCAGGTAGCACGGATTTGAGGATGCTGAACTCCCAGCATTTTAATTCTGCCTTGGTGACAGCAATTTGCATTCCCTCAGAGTAATTTGTCACATAGTCAACTTCGTACTCAAGATACTGAAAATAGAGGAAAATATAGATTTATTGTCAAAAGATGGGACGGTATCTCAAGGGAATGATTGATCCGCATGTACCGTGTTTTTGTACTATTGGCCTGTTCAGCCTCTGTATCCTGTTGGAGAGAGGCTGCTGGACTTCTAGTGTGGCCCAATAAACCTGCACTCACGCTATGTATTTTTGGGTTTACAGGTAGCTTGTTTCAATGTAATGAAAGGAATTCTGCTAAGAGTGTGACTTCCTGAGGACTGTTTAAAGTCACAATTAATCAAAAGAATAGCAACAAAATCCAATACCAGAACTGAAAAGGGAGGCAAGCAGGCACATGGGGATAAAGATATTCAGTTGAGATTTGTAAGGCAAAGAAAAGGGCAGGGCAACAGCTCAAAGATTTGATGCTATCAGAGGCATTTGGAGAATAAAAGCAAATTTGACAAATATGACAAGTGGAAATTAAATATCAGAGAAAAAAGGTACATTATGAAATAAAGAAGAGTTTTGTAGTCTCTAGTCTTTGAGCAGTCTCTCTAAGGAAAATGAACACATTTTTGTTCTTTGGATTCTTTCTTCTCCAAAGGAATGATTTTTATATTTTGACCTGTTATTTCTTCTATTTCCCCCTAAGCTTGTCCCAGCATAATGGGTCTTGACACCTCATTTAGTTGCTTTTAATTTCTTTCTTATTCTGCAAAAGCTGCCTTCTAAGTCAAACATCTTTGCGTGATTGATGTGCAAAATCAAAGTTTATGATGTTCACTCATGAAACCTGAGGCTGTTGGTTCCAAAAAGTTCTGTGTTGTTGTTCCTCAACATTTTCCAATCCCATTGTAGGGGGTATAAGCCAAGCAAGGAAGATTTACAGTTGAATGGGCTCTTCATCTTTTGAACTACATAGCTGTTTCTTTATGTGTCTTGGAAATGTATTTTAGACAGCTATTTGGTTCTGCTTTCTAGCCAATAGTTATATGGAGATTGGCACAATATCTTTATCGTTAAAGCAGTTTTCATTGCATTGTGTTACATTCACAGGGTTATGATCAGACCTATAGTATTAAGACATGAAGACATTTCAACATAAGCCTGATTTCAGTCTTCTAACTTTGTGACACTCCACAAATTCCAGTACAAGAGAGATATGGAGCTACTGGAGACAGTCCAGTGAAGGGCCACTAAGATAGCTAAGGGACTGGAGCATCTCTCATATGAGGAAAGGCTGAGACAGCTGGGCTGAGAGACCCCAGAGAAGGCTGAGGAGGGAATCTCATTAATGTATGTAAATATCTGAAGGGAAGATATAAAGAAGATGGAGCCAGGCTCTTTTCAGTGGCACCCAGCGAGAGGAAAAGAGGAGGTTCTGTCTAAGTGTAAGGAAACCTTTTTCTTTTTTTCTTTTTCTTTTCTGTGAGGATGCTGAGCACTGGCACAGGTTGCTTATGGAGATTGTGGAGTCTCCATCCTTGGAGATATTCAAAAGCAATCTGGACATGGTCCCAGACAACCTGCTTTAGTTGGTCCTGCTTGAGCAGTGGGGTTGGACAAGATGACCTCCAGAGGTCCCTTCCAACCTCAGCTGGTCTGTGATTCTGTGTTGCCCTTAATGGAAGAGTGTGCTGGGTGTACCCTACCTTACAGAGCTGTGTGATGACAGTGGAGAAAAGGTGTGAATTTGGGCATGTGAAGTATATCCTCTAATAGGTTTCCATTGGATGAAAGACTCTTGGGCAGTTCCTGGGGGAGAGGGTGGTGCTGGGCTACAAATGTGAGATAGATGTGCTAAAGTGTGTGTGGGTAAATGCTTGAGGATTGCAGAGACATTGCGGAGATATTTTTTTGTAGACTTAACAAGTTTAAGCCTTTGGTTTATCATAATTGAGATAATAATAACAACTAAATTAGGCCATTGTAAAGTTACAGGATTTAGCAAAACTGTTGGGTTTCATGTTTGTGCCTACAACATAGACCAAGTGTGGTGGTCTGTAAAAAGCATTGTTCCTGGGCATTTATTGCTCAGTCAAAATTAGCACAGTGGAGACTGGGGGGGGGGGGATAGAATGGGATAATGTAACAAAAGTTTTTAGCAAGTAAGTACTCTATGAGAGGATGATCTATCCATAGGATCTGTGGTGCCAAGGAATTTCTATCTGAAACATCACACTCCATAGACTTCTATGAGAGTCAATTTTTGTTTATATGTACTTTGGAACATCTTTTTTTTTGACAGAAAATAGAAAAAAACCAAAACCTCAAACCCTTAATTATGTGTTTGCTCAGGGAGACCTTTTCTGTGTTTTTCATTTTCACTTGTCTTAAGATACCAAAGATACCAAGAACTCAAAACATCTGTCATTTGGTTAGGCCTAAAACCTGCAGAATTTGAAGCTTTGCTTAGTAGGAAATGGGAAATTTAAGAATACTGATAAATGCCAGTAACGGTGCTACTCAGGGTCATTGATGAGTTGAATGTTCACTGACTAAATCTTGTGAAAGGGCATGGGTCTTGACTTAATATTTTATATTGTAAACCCAATGACCCCTGCAACAATGCAGGCTGAGGTGTTCAGTGGTGGTAGTGGTGGGGGGTTTTGGGAGGTTTTTTTGGTGGGTTTTTTTGGTTTTGGTTTTTTTTGGGGTGGGGTGGGGTGGGGGTTTTTTTTGTTAAGGTTTTCAGATTTGTAGCCAGAATACCATTTGCTTGCATTACGCGTTCTTCTCATACCCCTCACACGCCCAGCCCCTAAAAAAAGCAAAAAAAAAAAAAAAAAAAGTCTAGCCAAATTTATTCAAATAATCTTAATTCTGCTCTATATGTCAGCCTGCTATTTATCTCCAATAGGTTTACATCATGAGAAAATTTGTAATATTTCAGGAATCATTAAAATGTGATGTTGTAAAATGTGATGTTTGCTTCTGCTGACTCAGTTTTCTTCTTTGTAGAATCCTAGTCTCATGGAGCATGGCCTATAACAGTTCTATTGTCTATATATATATTCCTTCAAGTGAATCCTTCACTTGTTTGGTTTATGTTGTTGTTGTGGGTTTTTTGGTTTTGGGTTTGGTTTGGGGTTTGTGGGGTTTTTTTTTGATTGGGCAATCATGAATACCCTAAAGATAATTGAACTCTAAAGATATCCATTTTCAATATAATATTCATAGGAAGGAAATCTGGAGGAAAAAAAGTGACTTCTTCCAGTCAGAGGAGAGGGAACTGCCACCTTGTCTCACCTTTTTTTGGGCTGGTGAAGTAAAATCACCCTAACAAATGACTTGTTGAATCTGAGTTGCCAGCTGGAATACCTTCAAAGGATTTTGGGTTGTTGATTTAGGACTGCTATTTGCACTTTCATCTTTGTTTTAATCTTATTATATATTTGTCTAGGGATTAGAATTAGCAAGTTCCTGTCTTCTCTTTTACAACATCATGCTTCTCTACAAGGCATTCAATCTCTTTAACATATCTCATCTTATTTGAAAAACTACAAGAAAAATTAGCCCGAGCTAATGCAGAACATGGAAAGATGCCAGTTTGACCATGGTCAGAACATAGCTGTAGAATACAAATCTGCACTGAAGAATGTTATCATTTTGGAGCTCTTAATCTGGTGAGGCCCTTTACTATTGCAATGTTATGTTTCATGAAAAAGCTTTTCTTCACTCAAACTGCTCAAAGAGGACCCAAATGTTTTTGGATAAAATCTGAATTGAACCATCAAGCCCTGGAGCTGTAAGTCACCATTGTATGAATTAATAGTTCATCACTACGCGGTTCTCTCTTGTATTGTTTGTATTATCATCTAGCATATGGGGCCAATGCTCTTTCATGTAGGTGATTTATGTTCTTGGAAAACTTGGAAAACAGCCAATATTGGAGTTAAACTTGACTGGAAAAAAAACAAACAACAAACCCCAAACATAAACAAACAACCCCTTCCCCCCTCCACCCCCCCAACCCCAAAACCTAACAAAAAAACATGAAGGGGGAAGTAACAGTAGTTTTCCACTACCTAACAGGCATTGCAGTGATGGAAAGAGAGGAAATGGTTACAAATTGCAGCAAGGAAAATACTTGCTGGACATGAGGAAGAAATTTTTCCTTGTGAGAGTGTTGCCACCCAGGGACAGGACACAGAGAGGTGTTGGGATCTCTGTCCTTGAAAATACTCAAAGCTTGACTGGACAAAGGTCCTGAGCAACCTAATCTACCCGTCAGGTTAGCCCTCTGGAGGTTGAAGTAGAGACCTCCTGAGATCCTTCCCAACCTATTTTTTTTCCTGTGATTCTTTGAAATGTGGCAAAATGGAAAAGCTATAACAACTTTTAAATGTTTACAAAAATGATGCTTCATTCTCTTTTCAAAACCTGTACTGAGGTGTTCACAGGGGTTCTGAAACTACTGTATATTTCCCAATAGGTGCTGAAATCCCACTGTGAAAGATATGAAAATCACGCCAAAACATCTGAATTTGTTCCCTGTCAGATGCGCCGCTGGTGGCATCCCCTGTCATAGATCTTAATGCTGGGTTGTACCCAGCTGTCTCCAGCTGCAACTACAGTGATGATCATACCCAAGTAACATAAGGTTAGGAAGCTCTGCTTTGCCACACAAGCATGAGATCAAAACCACACATATCTAGCTTTGGGGAAAGTTTTGGTATCTGAAACCAGCTTTGTAAGTTTAATTTAGTCTTGAGTTCTGTTCTGAAGGAATCTTTTTCTGCAATAGAATAGCTATTTTCCTTTTCTAGAAAACATTTATGCTAATAATTCAGCTCCCACAGGAAGCCCAGATCTTACTTTTATCCTCAGCTACATATAACTGAGAAGACTTAAATTTTCTTCTCTTTCTCACCCCTTATAAAACAGTACTATATAAATGATGAGCCTAGTGACAACAGCTGTTGGAGATGTGTGCTCAGGGTTCTAGGATAACTGCGAACAGGGAAGAGGAGAGATACTCAATGGTGTAGTAACCTGATTCAATGGGAAGCTGTGGAAATGGCTTTACTGCAGCTATTAGTTTGTGGTGTACTATATAAGAATCTGTAGCACATATATTGCCTTTTGCACGGAGATCCTACTCTACTTTTTCTGCTGTGAAATTCACAGGTTCTGTTACTCTGTCTTGAACCTGTTGGTAACTCTAGCACCCAACCAAAGTTGATGGAAAGGGATTATACACAATCATTGTAGTCTGGGTCACTGTTTGACAAAAACAATGATGAACGTCATCAGGAAGTTGATTAAAGGAAATGTCAGTTTTCATACATGATACATACTGAATAATTTAATCTTCTATGTATGGCCTAATTTGAAGGGGTACATTGTGTTGTTTTTTGCTTCTCCTGGATGATGTTTTGTGAACTGTTGAAAGCAGTGCTAAAGAGGCAGACAAATTAACGGGGTAGAGATACCTGCCAGATTAGAAATACCAGTAAGATAAAAGAACAAAAGAGAAGTGGGCTGGTTGGTTTGGTTTTTTTTTTCCCCTAGTGCACTTAGATTAAGTATCATTCTGATTTAATGTAAAATTCAGTTTACTGAAAATCATTGTTAATACTTCAAAATGAACCTGCACCTGCCTAGATCTATGCCTGCACTGTATCATTGATACCAGCTGAGAGCTAATGATCTGTGATGGTGGCAACTGCACCAATCCTTCCAAACTGAAGTCCTGTAAGGAGTTTTTAATTCCTTTTCCCTTCTGCCAGATAGCAAGGAAGTTTTCGGAATAATTCATAAATCTCTCCTTTAAAATATGAAATGATAATGCCATCCATAGGCTTTCCTTGTAATGACCTTTTGAATGCTTACTTATCTACTTGCAATCAAGATTCCAGTTAATTTTATCAGAATTTATTCATTGTGCTTTTAACAATCTTGTGGTCAGTAGTACAAACTGTACATGGGGGGAAGAAAAAAGCATTTGAGCATCTGCAACAATATTTCACCTCACTTCACAGCTGCCTTATCCCCACCCCCCCTCACAGGGGTTTCATATCTGAGATGACACTATTGTAAGACTCATGGAGACATTGAACTTCTACACTGGATCTAGTATTTGAGTTTAGATAGCTTGCAGATTTTCAGGGCTACCATTGATGCTATTCTGCCATTAGAGAGGAGAGATGATAATTTGTTTAATGAGACAGCAGTTACTTCTGGACTTGGAGGACTTTGGGGAGTCTTGGATTCCATCTCATGGCAGTCCAAAATATTGAAAAAGAAAAGGATACTTTTAAATGTCCCTTTTCCCTCCTAACTGATTCTGTAGAATAGAAGTCATGTTACAACAGAAGTAGCAGAATAATGGAGTTACAATAGCTATGGTTTTGTTGTGGGGTTTTTTTTGTTGTTTTTTTTTTCCTGAAAACATTGCCATATTTTTTTCTCATTTGTAAAAAAACAAAAAAAAAAACCCAAAACAAAACCCCAAAACAAAAAAAAAACACCACAAAAACATTGGCTCTCTATATAATCATAGTCTTGGCATAAGCATTTTTCATGTGCGCTCTGGAAAATCTCCATGACTTGTGGCCAATTAAAACACATTAAAAATCCCAAACAAATGTGTATGACATTATCTCATAATATATTTCATCTCTCTATGCCAAGGGCTTCTAGCCACCTCCACAGAGGTAGCAGAATTATCCTTTTTGTCATCTATGACAATTAGGCTGTTCCAAATATATGTTTGGCTACTGCTAATGCTTAAGCCTGGTTTGCTTCCAATAAAGCTGGGAGAATTTTGTATATAAAAGTGTTCTGCCTGAAAGACACTTTTTAGTCACTATCATAAGTAGTGTTGAGTCACTTAGTATCATGCATTTTTAATGTAAAATTAATTCTTCCAAAAGGAATGTTTTTCAAAATACTTTCACAAAGAGAAACTGGACAGTAGTAATCACTGTATATTGTAGCATCTTATGTTCAAACTGTATTTGTTTCTAGTAGCAAACCTATATTATTTTTATGGGGGATATTTTGCTTAAACCAAACAGTAGGTTAATGTGCCATCTGAAGAGAACTCTGTCACCTCAGTGACAGGTGGAAGGAAATTCAGCAGTGTGAGCAACTTTCAAATTACTCTTTTTTGTATGATGAAAACAATTGCAATTGGTTATCTTGGAGCTATGGACTTCTATATTTCCAGCTCTGTCCATTACTGAATGAATGAAAACTTTCCAGTGTTTTAGGCTGTGTTCATACCACTGCTTACTATAAAACTCATCTGATGCTATTTTTTGTAAAAACCCTCTAGTCTCTCAGGGTGATGATATGTGTGAACCAGGGATTGCCTGTTAGACAAGTTCAACTGGACAGTTTGGTCATTCCTCAGGCTGAGGGCAGTGAAAAATATTCTTTTTGCCTATAATAAAAATGTGTCTGATCTTTCCTTTAAAAGTCTTGCTGAAGTATATGTTGGAAAAATGACTTGATATTTGTTATGAAGTGGTCTTCGTGTCATGTTTGATAGCCATTAAGATCTGCCAAGTTTGGCTGAGTTACAAGCTTTTTGAGAAATTCTTGTTCACTGTACTTGATAGATACTTGCATGATCTGGAAAGCTCAGTTTCCTCTGAGTCCTGCCAGCACAGAGTCTTGCTTCAGCCAGGAGCTGGTGGGACCTTCCTATAATTGCAGTTGTATGATTGTGGCCCTGACCAAAGTTGCGGCTTGGGCTGGAACTGAGAACAGGAAGATTGGGAGCAAAAGAAAAAAAACCAAACCCAAACCAAAAACCAATACCCAGACCAGGACCAGGGTGCAGGAAAGGGGAGGGTCCCTAATTTCAGTGCAGAAGGTGTAGAAATGCACTGCACAGGAGGAGACCAAGTGACTTCACAAGCAGACCACTGAACTGGGTTGTGGGAGACAGGCAGGATCTGTTCTTGGTTCTCCTGCATGGTCTTGACATGTCCTTCTGCTGTTGTAAGTCATTTTCCCATTGTAAGTTTATGTCAGTCATGCTGACTGTTCCTTTGTGAAGTACTTTGAGATGTTCCAAAGTGAAGCACCAAATATAAGCTAAGTGTTGGTGAATATTATGTGTTTCAGGGGAGTTGGATGAGAACAGGAGGAAGGGAGAAGGCTGGGAGGTGACTTGGAGGTGCTAACAAAGAAACTGCTGAAGGGAGGAAAGAAAGACGTGGAACAGGTGAAAAAAAAAAAAAAAGACACATGAGAATCCAAATCCAAGAGCAAAGTTAAGAGTTTCATCAAATCAAGAGCAGTATGTGTATTTGGAGAGCTGTTATATGTATTGTCTTCTTATGGAGTGGAAGGAAGGAGGCTCTATGAAGATTTCATTATCTGACTGCAGTGGTGTGAGTGATATGTAGAACTTAAGAAGAGCCATTTATTTGGACATCAGTGAAAATCATCAAGTGCCACTTGGAAAACTATTAGAGAAGCTAGAGATGGTGATGACGAACAGAGAAATAAAGAACTGACTTTAAATTCCAGAGACTTGTACTAGAGGTGAAACTCTCCAGAGGGATTTTTCTACAGTAGAGGCTTATGAAAGTTCATAACAGAAGAAGTAGAAGTATGGCTTGTTCAATACAGAAATATGAAAGATGCAGTTCCTGTAGAGGAAGGCTGGCATTTCATACAAGGAATACAGAGTCTGGAGGATTCAAGGGGAATGTGGAAGGGTATGTGGAAGGACAGTGTCTGCTCCTTTAAAGATATCTGGTCAAAGGAACCATAAACAAGAACATACAGAGACAAACCTGATGGACAAATGATAAGGGAGGCAGTGATAAGGACAAATCTGGTCAGTCACTCTAATTGGTAAGGATAAGTGGAGTGTAAGAATGTTTGGTTTTTCCAGTAAGATTATGTGACTAAGGACCTTGCCAGATGGGGATGATAAGGAAAGGGTGGGAGGCAAACACATGGAGACATAAAACCTAACCAATAAGCATAACAAAGACAATAGCAGAAACAAATCTAGTCAGTCCCATTAAGTGATGGGCTGTCAAGAAACTGCAGGCAAACTGGGCCTTTGCAGCTGATAAGGATGTAAACCTGAGGTCCTAGCATCAGTGGTTCAAGATGCCATAGACCTTCGGATCTTGATGGGTCCTACAGACTTTGTACATGGAGTCTTGGCTACTGGGGAGACCAGCATGAATGGACTGGGTGCCTGTTACTAGAGTCAGAGGGGGCTGTAGGTCCCCCTGGCCTGTGGTGTCAGCAGCTGGAGTGAGTGGGGGTCTCAGTGCCAGCTAGTGGGGTAGGAATGGTGTGTGTCTCGGAAACCAGCTTATTGGGGGACTGGTATGAGTGAGGGCCTCAGTACCAATGGCTGGAGTGGGATGGCAGTTCACAGCCTGTGTGCCTGGTGCTGGGGGGCAAGTGTCTTGTATATTCCCCATATCGGTGTATGTGGGGTGTGCATGTGTATTCACCAGCAAACTTCAAGCTGGACAATACAGGGGGCCTTGGATCCGGGCAGGCAGGGGCTCATGGTATCCAGGGGACCCATGAATGTGGGGTATGAGTGCGCTACGTGTTTGCAGCGAGCATCAAGCTGGGCCAGCCAGCTTGGGACCTGTGGGGTGGGTCAGAGGGCTGGGAACGGGGCAGGGGTGCTGAGCAGCAGAGGGACTGTGCCAGTACTTGGGGCATCTGTGAATATGTGATCCCAGAAAGTTGTGAATCCAGAGGGGGGGGGGGGGGAGGTGTGCGTGCACGTGTGCTTTCACTGGTGACCTCCTGTCTCTGCCAGCTGAAGAGGAGAAGCAGACTTGGCTGGCTGTGCTTGTGTCTTATGCGAGTCCTGTATGTGGGTGGTGTTGAAGGCAGTGCCTTGGCTGTGGCAGTCTGTGTGACCAGCCATGTCAGTGTCGTGTGTGTGTGTGTGTACCTGCATGTGTCTCTGGGGTATGTACTCAGCTTTGCTACTGGTTGAACCTGCAAATGAGAGAGCAGCAGCTCCATCTCTCAGCCTGGGCAGAGACCCTGTTTCCTGGGGCATTGGGCTGGGTTCCAGCAGCCAAGCAGGAGAGGTCCTGATATCCCTTAACAAAATGCAATTAAAATTTTGGGGTGGAATTAAAATAGTTTATTTTAATACAAGTGGGGTTTCATGAATGAACTGTGGCCGAGGAGGAAGACACATGGATTACAGCATGACTCATAAGCTAACCAGAAGATGTCTGCATCAGTAAGAAAATGTATTGGAGGACACATTAGTCAAGGTACTTGTAGTGATTCTGGGGGAGTACTGACAACATGGTACCCATGGAGTGGCAAGTTCTGATTTTTGCCAACTATGTTCGAAAAGGACAGCCACAAAATGTAAGAGAAGTTGCAAAGGGTTGTGTGTGTGACTGAGGAAAGAAGAGTGTCAAATGAGAATGCAGTAGAAGGGCTTGGGATGTTTAGCAAGTACTGTTTTATTCTCTAGAAGAACTCCTTTAGCTACTTATGCTAAAAGCCACTGCTTGTCACTTACAAATGGGCATAAAATAGCCGTGATACATGCAGACTGGTAAGAGAAGAAAGACTGTAATAGTTAGAAAGAGCTTTCCACTGGGGTTCAGCACCTACAAGCTTTTAAGACTGAGTTCAGTAGGAAAGGTGTCATATGAAGTGGTACCTGGTATCTCAGGAGATAGTCTTGAAGGGCCCAACCTCTCCTTCTAATCTTATGTTCCTATTGCATGTAGAAGAGTTGAGCTCAAATGAAACAAGAGTCCCCAGGATTGTTCTGTTCTCCACCCTTGCAGAGCTTGGCATTGTTACTGTCAAAGATTTGTTTTCTGTATGTTTTTCTAATGGGTTCCTTTTATAAGGTATAAAAGTACATTAGAAATACATGCTTGGGTCATGCAGTGCTTGAATTTCAGATCAATTGCTAATCAAAAATCCAATCCTTAGGAATATACAAATGGAGGACAGTGGTGTAATGAATACTTAATTAGATTAACTGAGTATTTACTACACCATTGTCCTCTGTGTCTTCCAGTGATTGGATATGTGTTTTGGATGGACAAGGACAATCTTAGGAGGAAATTTGGCTCAAAACTTTAGAGGCTTGTAAGTCCTGAGGGTCAGTTACCACATAGTGGAGATTCATAGGTAGAAAATGTGACATTACTTCTTGAACAAATAGGCCATATGAAGCTTCATGTGGGGGACTAGTTTCACAGTATCACTAAAAACACATTAAAGGAGTGTAAGAAACTAAGAATAGAGAAGTGAACAAATCAGAAGTATCAAAGATGACAATAAACAGAGCTTAACTAAGTCATTGCATGATGCAACAGTATAGTAATTAAACAGAAGTATCATAATTGAAGATAATAGATAAAATGTTTGATAGCTCAGAAATCTAATAGATTCTTTCTTTTAATACTTTTACCTGGAGCCAAGATGCTTTGTTTCACAGAGATTCTAGCAGGACTGAAAAGTGTAGAGGCTTTTGTATTGCAGCAGTATAAAACCAGAAAATAAGTCAGTAGTATTAACATTTGGCAGAGTTCCCATTGTGGCTGGTTTTATGTGCCAGAATTCTTGAACAAAGAACTAAAAAAAGAACTGAATGTCTTTGGTGAAAATAAAATGTCAAGGTTTTTCCCAGTGTATGTACAGTGTATGTAGTGTGACTATGGTGTTCACAGTTGCAGGACTAAGTACCCAAAGGATAAGGAATACTGATTGGGTTGTGCCTCCCTGTCTTTCCAAACCTCTTTTTGGCTCTTTCTGCTTTCATTTTGTCCCCCCCAGCTCTTGTCCCTCTTTCCTCACCTTCTCCTGAGATCTAGTTCCTACTCCTAGAAATGTTTTCAGATTGTACTCTGATTTAAAATATATAAACCCCTGAGAGAGGGACCAAACCCAGTCTCCTGTTCCTACCATGTCCTTTCCAGGACACAGAACCTGGCTACCTTTTTTGACCTCACGAACCTTGACTTTGTGGGCTGGAGACTGGCTCTGTTTCTTACAGAAATGACTCCCCTGACTGCTGTGCTAATGGTTAGGGGGGATATGGCCACCTTCTCAGTGGACTGGACATGAAGGTCTCTGAACTTTGTGCCTTCAACCCCTGTTCAGTGTGATAAAGAAACCCAGGAGGAACACTGGTGCTGCTGCTGTATATTACTTTAGGTTTTTTTCTAACCACATGGCCAGTAATCCTGAAATCTGTCTCTGAACAGGATAGTTTTAAAAGAACATTAAATGATAAGAATCACGCTGAGACATTGCAGTTCTACCTAGTTGTGGAGGACAATGTTTTGATTAGTACAAGAAGGGAGGATTGATTTCAGTGGGTACATTTGAAATCATCATTGCTTATCACTCAGTCTCACGTGTCCTGCTGTGGTTTCTCTGTTCAAGGATGGAAAATATACAGTGAGCTCAGCTGAGTTGTTAAAAGCTAGAAGTCTAGTGTCATTTGAGGTATACCAGGGCTAACAGATGTATCCCTGTAAGGTTTGCAGATATGACCTGTGGGAGGTCTGTGCCCTTCTGGAAGAGCAGTTGAGGACCAGGCAGGATACCCTGCCCTCTGCATCACAGAACCATTGCCTACTGTTGCAGGAACAGGTACATACAATGTGGGTTTCCCTCAGTACCAAAGAAGGAGTTTGCCATGTGTATGAACCGTACAAAATGCATAAGGTAAATCTGAATTAATACTATAGTACTAACTAGCACTAAACACTGGATATAGTCTAGCATTTAAAAGAATATTGTATAAGATCAGCTACACTGACCTGTTCAGTAAGAACTTTTGTGCTCAAGGAAAGAAATATTGAACTCTTAATAATTTAAAGCATAAATATTTCGTGTTGCTGAGATTTTAAGAATTCTGAAGTTTGAAAACAGATTTGCTTAATGTATACTTAAAATAGCCAAACAGTTGTCTCCTTTCAGCACCCATTACAAATAATAAATTATACATATGTTTATGTTCCTTTTTCCTTGAGAATATCCAAGCATTCTTTACAGTAGTGCTTTAAACCTTGCAGTGGCCATCTGAGCCCAGATATTGCCGACATCTTAGGAACCAATTAAGATACTTGCCAAAAATCATGAAGTCCTTGATGTAACAGTGAACAGAACCCAGTTCTCCTGACTTCCTGCTTTTATGGCATGATCAAATGTTTCTGTCACCATCTCACTTTTGTCTTGTCCCATTTTCAAAAGCCCCAGCTTAGCTCCAGCGAGCTTTTTTTCCCCCTTCTTGCTACTGCATGAGATGCATTGCTTCTCAGTCCTTCCTCTGGGCTTCTGCCCACAAACTGTCCCACCACATACATTGCATCTCCCCTTTTCTTTGCTTCCCCTTCCAAGTACTCTCAGATGCTTTTATGTGCTGTAAATCAGAGGTGAACTTGTTGCACTGGTGAATCTGAACAGACCTATCTCACCAGTGCTGAAGGTGGGCATACAGGCCCTGAACTGGGCAGCTGTGGTCAGTGGCTTTCTGTCATCTTCTTAATAACTTGACCACTGTTTCACCCAGAGGTCTGCCTGTCAACCAGTGCAGCACAGGATTTTTTTCATGCCATGCTGCCAAATCCTTTTTTAATACTGTGTGCAACATTACAGTTCTTGTATTTTCTAAGGTCTGTTCACCACTGCCTCATTCTCTGCTGCTGTTCCCATCCAGGTAGTGAGTTGAGAGATGCTGCTGACTGCTCCCATTTCATCTCCTCCTGCTCTGCACCTCGCAACCCCTCCAGCTACCTGGAGCTAGTCCTGTTCTCCAGCAGCAATAGCAGCAACGAGTGGTAGAAGCTGTGAGGAGCTGTGGAGAAGGATGCAGGAGCTGGTGCTGATGTCTGTATGTATGTGAGGAAGTGGACCTGGAGCAGAGAGTTAATATTGCTGTGCCCTCAACCCTTTCTTAAAGTTTCTCTGGGTTGCAAAAGTTATTGTTGCTTGATCTTCTCTGTGCCCTTCCACATAGTGTTGTCTGGTTTTGTTTTTTCTTGGCTCCTCATAGCATCATCTGGCTATTGCTATGTCTCATCCTTTCTGACTGAGCCATTACCCTCTCAAGATCTGACCTTATGTACAAATACTGTCTCACACAGAAGAATCTGGAATTGTTATGTAGGAAATTAGTATAACAAAACTGAATGCAAGATCTTGTGGGAGGGAAAAGTGAGTTTCTCCTGCAACATTTCTAAAGTTTCCCACTCTCACTCATTCTGTTATAGATTTTGCTCACTCACACCCACATACTCACAAGCACCAGCTCACGTGCCCGATGGTTACTGGTGACCAGGATCACTTGTGTGCAGTGCAGAAGACAAGAGATGCTGGCTATCATGGCTCATAGGTTGTCATTCATTGGTGACAATAGACTGATCTGGGACTTGCCATTGGTTCCCTTTAGGAATGGGTACTGTTTGGGATCTTTTGTGTCGTTATTTTGTCTCATCCCTTTCTAACTCTTAGGTAAAATTCTTTAATTTCACAGTTCTCTTGTATTCCTCAGCTGTGCATTTTAAGGCTCCAGTTCTCTTCTCCATCTTCTTGACACCTTCTTTTAGGTAATTTTGTTCCTCTTTATTCATTTGGATTAAATCCCCATATAGGGTGCTCTGCAGCAATTAATGCATACTTTTCCTGTTAATCCTTATTTTGTATTTTCTTTGTGTGCTTTCACATGTGCACACATTTATATTCATAATTCCTTCATACTAATCTTAAATATATATTTTTTTGGCAAATCTTGACATGTAAAAGGAAAGATAATAAATAGGTACAGGTAAAATATCATGGATTACAGAAAGGAAAAACTCAGATTAGTTGTGAGTAATGAACTCAAACTACTGATAAAGTATTCACAAGAGGTGGGAAAGCAAAATTGTTGCTGGTTTTTTTTTGCATAGAATTATTGGCAGACAATCTTTTGGCACGTTACCAGGTACTACTTCTAAGTGCACAGTTAGAATCGAATGCTCTGTGCTGTTCTGATAACCTTATTAAAAGAAAGATATCACTGAGATTGTAGAAGTACAGTAAAGGGCATAAAATACCTGGAACATAGATTACAAGTCAAGAGAGGAAAAAAGAACAAGTTTTTGCGTGTCTATTTAGGAGAGAGTTGGGGGGCAAGGAGGGTGTGGGATCCCACTGTGTGCCAGGACCCTGAAGAGAAACACAAATATAAAATAAAATCATTGGCAGAGAGTGTAAGTTAGGGCCAAATGCTGTTCCTGGTTCTGCTGAGTAAGAAAATCAATAGGACTTCTCTTGAGGTCAGATAATATCAGCAGAATCTGCAGTATTAACATTTTGCCCCTCATATATGTGGTTATAGGTTAAAAATAGTCCAAGCACAGCACAGTTTGGGCAGATGGATTTTTTTTTTTAAATAGGATTTGAAGTAAAAATCTTCCAAGCTCAGAAATGCCTGCTGAGAATTAGCAGACAAAACAAAATATTTTCCTGCCCTACTTTCCCTGCTCAGCCATTCCTGTGCAGACACATGAAATACAGAAAACTGTGGAGCAGCATAGTGGTCTCATAAAAAATCCTCACAGACTCAGTATGTTTTATGGGACCTGTGATCTAATCCAGTCCTGCCTCTTTTATGGCTCTCAGCTGCTCTTTATAATAGTTGAAGGGTTTTCATGTTCTGTCTGTGTACTTGACATCATGGTACATGTATCAGAACTGTAGGCAAAGACCTGCAGCTGAAAGAGCAATTGCAAGGGTGGTAAGAGTAGAGCGTTGTTAGGTATTTGGCCATGTTGCTGAGCAAAGTCTTTCCCATTTGTGCTAAAAGCTGGGTAGATTCTGTGATGGAGATTTTCCTCAATCATTTGTTCTTGGGGTGAAGTTTCTTCCTTCCCACCATATAGAGAATTGCAAGTCTAAACAATGACTTCTCCTGAGAACTCTGTGAAAGCCTGGAACCAGATGTGCAGAGGTTCACTCCACACCACATCTGGCTCTTCTGTCATGGCAGGTATGCTGCCAATCTGCAGTCAACCTGTGTTTGTTGTAGTGAACTCTGGAAGCCCAGAGCAACATCTTCATTGTTCCTTTGGTTGCTCATCCATTCTGCAGCAAGGAACTTTCATGATGTCTAGACAGTTCTGCCTACTTTGGCTTGGAGACAGTACCATAGTGGTGACTGAGCCTCTGGCTGCAGAAAGGATGGGAATTGTGTCCAAGTACAACAGCCAGAGGTAGAGGGGATGATTTGCCTCACTCCTATCTTTTAAAAAGCATAGCTCTAATGATTTAATTTCCTCAAAAATTTGACATTGACTTTTTCCAGCATCAAGAAAACAGCAACTAAGCAGTTAATCCTAAAATAAAACCTTGCAAAGGAAAGTAATCTCTATACTTTGATTAAGTATAATTTGTTCTATTAACTTGAGAAACTGCTGAAATTTAGGGCAGCTCTGTACAACTCAGTACAGTAGCATTTTAGGTCTGATTTTAGATTGAGAAACTCTGTCCTTCATCATTTCTGTGCTGCTTTACATATTTAGCTTCAGGAGCAAGCTGTAGCTTGCTGCTGTGTAGGAATATCATGGTGGTTTGGAACAGACACTTGTAGCTCAGTACTAACCTCCTGTATAGCTTTAGAATGGAGATGTGCCAGGAAGAAAGGACAGAACTGTGACTCTCAGCTGTTGGAAGAAATTTAGAGCAATCTGAAAACTGTTTAGTTGTAACCATTGGATGATCCATCCGTCTTCACACTGTGCATCTTAGACTTCTACTTGTGTTGCAGGCTGTCTGGAGTGGCTGCAGGCAGTATGTTGAATGTATATTGAAATGCATTCCTATGTAGGGAATAAACACAAACCACTGAAGTCACATTTAAGATGTCATATGGGACTGAAGTTACCCATAGGTCTGCTGTGCTGAGAAAATGCACTCGATATTAGCAGCCAAGTCCAATAGGTTAATGCATGCTTCAGCTGGTGGTGTGTATTTTTTGAAAATACCAGGAAGCAAAGTGGCAGCAGGTGTGAGAGGTGAGTCTGGTTTTTCTCCCTGCCCCCTCCCCCCCTTTTTTTTAAAAAGTCAGCAGAAGGTCTGGAACATTTTAGGTAACCTGAAGATGAGTTAAGGGTGGATTAGGCAGGCTTGTAAAAAAAAGTTGCAGTGAAAGAATATTTGAATAACAAAAGCTTGAGTTAACCATTCAGTACCAGTGGTAATCTTGTTAGTATGTTAGAAGGGCAACTGTGCTGAGGAAAGGAGATCTTCACAATGTCTCTTTGTGCAGTTTTGTGGCTCTGAATTGACTATGATTGCCCTGATACAGGGCTCAATAAATTAAGTATTGAAATTAAAGCTCAAGATATGCTTTTACAGCTTGAATGTATCATTTTCTAACTTGATGTACTTTCACAGATTAAGAGAATTCTTGGAGTTGCTATTAGGCAATGCAACAAACCTGGAAAAGTCATTAGGTGAGCAGTGGAGCAAGAAAGAAAAGTGCAAATGAAGGAGGAGAAAGTATTGACCTTCCAAAAAGCAAAACCTGATCTAGCACAAGATGTACAGGTTATAGTTAGGGCACTGACAGTCAATACTTCTAACATGCTCAAAGGCAAACTTAGGTCATCATTAAAACAGTGTGGTAACAAACCTATTTGATTTTCAGCTCCTTTTCAGATCCAAACTAGGCAGTTTCAGATTTAGGTGGTTAACTTCTAAGAGAGATTTAGGAGTAAGCAGGGAGCAGAAATAAAGTTAATAGATGTAACTCAGTATGTGTTTTCAAGAGAGTGAATACAGAGTACTGTATAGTACTACTGTGGGTAGTAGTATAGTCCCTTATAATGCAAACCTGACCTCTTTTGCCTATTAAAGAGAGGCACTGACAGGCTCTAAAGAAAATGCTGTCAGTCTTTCTCAGTGTCGTGGTTTAACCCCAGCCAGCAACTAAGCACCATACAGCCACTCACTCACTCCCCGCCCCCCAGTGGAATGGGGGAGAAAATCGGGAAAAAGAAGTAAAACTCCTGGGTTGAGATAAGAACGGTTTAATAGAACAGAAAAGAAGAAACTAATAATGATAATGATAACACTAATAAAATGACAACAGTAGTAATAAAAGGATTGGAATGTACAAATGATGCGCAGGGCAATTGCTCACCACCCGCTGACCGACACCCAGCCAGTCCCCGAGCGGCTACACCCCGCCCCCCCTTCCCAGTTCCTAAACTAGATGGGACGTCACCTGGTATGGAATACACTGTTGGCCAGTTTGGGTCAGGTGCCCTGGCTGTGTCCTGTGTCAAATTCTTGTGCCCTGGCTGGGCATGAGAAGCTGAAAAATCCTTGACTATAGTCTAAACACTACTGAGCAACAACTGAAAACATCAGTGTTATCAACATTCTTCTCATACTGAACTCAAAACATAGCACTGTACCAGCTACTGGGAAGACAGTTAACTCTATCCCAGCTGAAACCAGGACATTCAGCAGTGAAGAAGGTGACTGTTCCTCATATTACTCCTTGCCTGTACTTTTGATTCTCACTATCTATTTTTATACTTAGGTCTCTGTTTCCATTGGTTCCATGCCACTGTTTGGTGCTTAGCTTCCTACTTTACCTGAGCTGTGTAGACAAAAATGAAGGGAAAAGGAGACATCAGCATCTCTTATCAGCATCATTTTGGAACACAGTAAATTTCTTGTATATCCAGAAGGACAATTACAAAAGCCCTAGGACACTGAGGGGAAATAAATATGGGAAATCAACATAAAGAGAGGAAGTGAGTGGATGACTCATGAAAAAGGAAAGAGGCAGGACTACTAATGGTTATGGAGTAGAAAATAAATGAATGAACTAGAGGTAGAAGATGGAAAGGAAAGAGGATAATATTCAGTGGAAAGAGGCAAGATGGAGAAAGGAGTAGAAACCAAAATGAAAAAAGGGGAGGATAGTATAAATAAAAGATAGAATGTTGAAGTTAAGCTGTGGCTAGGAAAAGTTAAGCTGTGGCTAGGAAAAGAAAAAAACCCCAAACACAGGGAACAAATATTTAAGAGGGTGAATAGATAGACAAGAAAAGAAGAAAAAGACGGGTTTAAGAGCCAGACTGTGAACAGGAGGACAACACTGGCAGATTTAGAGCTGTCAGTCCAATTTGGATGTCCAGTTAGGAGAACTCAGGAGTCACCAGCAGAGACTTGGACTGATAGGACCATCCAAATCTAGTAGAAAATCTTGTTTAATAGGATAAAGCAATGTTTGAAGTCACTTTGTGCCAGAATGTATCTGTTCCTCAGAAATATGGCTTACTGCCAGATATATGCATAATCCTGGACAAGTTAGAAACTCTTCCAGGAGAACTGGCTTTCAAGAGAAAAAGATGGAAAATAGACCCTTCAGATTTGAGATCTTCTCATAGGAGGTGTAAGGCTAACAAAATACTTATATGCCTGAACATGAGAATAATATGTATGAAATGCTTTGTGTACAGGTATGAATGGGGCTCCCCAAAAGGTAAGTCAAGGACTATCTGACTAATAATTAAATTTCATGGGTAGGATAGGAAAAAGGTGACATAAGTGAAAACCATAGAGCTCAACGTTTATGTATTTAAAAAAAAAAGATTAAAAAATAGTAAAGAATAAAAGGTGCTATTGCAGTTGTAATGATACTGGCTATGCATTGTCTATGACACTGTGTCATTAGGTTCTGGTACTATGAGCATGAAATGGGAGGGCTCGTGCTGTGAAAGTAGTTTATCATCACTAAAACATGGATGTGTGTGTAAGAAGTAACACAAAAGCTATGAAATGTTGGAACTAGTTCTACTGTGAATTATATCCCAAGGTGGTTTAGTATGAAGTTAATAGAACTTCTTGGAGCAAAGTCAGGTTTCTACCACCATCTCCTTTCCAGGTGAGTACCACACGTACAGGTGTACAGGATACAGGGCGATACTTATATTGCTGTTCTCTTTGACCTAGAATGGCATAAGTTTTCGTCTTGTTTCAGTAAGGAGGTAGAGGACATCCTGTGGCTTATGATGAAGGCACTTTCTAGGGAGGGGAGGAAAGAAGTCTGAACTCCTTAAAGCTGAAAATGAAATTGAGTCTTCAGTTGCTGGGCAACTGCCCTGACCCATTCATACACAGTTTCCAGAGGGGGACAATTACCTTGTACCTTTGTCCCAGTCCTCAAACTCTGAAGAGAAGCCTGCAACACATGTGAATATAAGCATGAGGTGAGGCAGTAACCAGATCTAGGGAAACAAATGAAGTTATAATCATCTGCAAGAGATTTGTTTGGCTAGAGTGTGCCTCACAACCAGTTCACTGAGCTGAAATTTAGTGGTGATTGCTTGAGCTCAGGAATAACAGCCTGCATAGAAAAGTGACAAAGGCTGTGGTGCTGAAGAGAGACAATGGTGATCAAGGAAAACACACCAACCAAAACCTTCAAGAAAACATTTGGCAGTAGAAATAGCACTTACAAGCTTTGTGGTGTGTTTAGAAAGGTGAAAGTTATTTTGTCATTGTCCAAGTTGTTAATGTCCTTCCATTTAGAATGGTGCAGTATGTGACATTAAGGTCAATAAATTACTGAATGGATTTTTTAAGTCATCAGGAAAATATAGCAGAAGACAAACAGAATGAGTCAGAGATAGCCATCCTTAAATTTTGGACTAGAAGTGAGAAATAATTAAATGTACACTGGCAACCAGGAGATGAAAAGAAATTTATTTTCTATATATCTTTGTTATATGTAGTTTGTCTGAATTCAGATTTATATCACAGCCCCCTCTCCATACCCCAACCCACCACCTCTTTTTCTTTACATGCTGTTTTCTAGAATAAGAGCAAGTACACTACTGCAAAGAAATTGTGACCTAAATACAAACAAGATTTTTTCTGGCTGTTTAGCAGCCTTGGTTCCCATAACAGCAAGGTTTTAAATAGTCTGGCTTCAGATGTTCGTGATCCAAAAAAAAAATTCTCACCGGTTAGATTCATACCAATGTGAAAAATGGATTTAGGGAAAGATATGAAAGAACAGAGCCAATGTAACTGAGCAATTTGGCACCAGACCTATCTATTTCAAAGTGTAGAAACAAGAAGTTTACATTACCTCAGGGAGGCATTCTGCAGTATTTTTAGGAAGAGGGAGGATCCCATGTCCCCAGAAAATCCCATACAGAGAATGCAGACCATATACTGAAAGAGATCTGGTTCAGCTGCAGGGCTCTGTTTAAGGGGTTGCTCAGTGGCTCTGTTCTGACTGCAGAACCTGCTCTCATATTTTGGGATCTCTGAGCTCAGATTGCTAAATCAAGACTGATGGAGGCTTTTCAGGCAGGGAGCCACTGTAGGGTATGAGTCCCTTTCACTTCTGCCTTTACGTTGCCTTATCATCTCTAGGTAGTATCTTCCTGACTAGATAGTACTTGAGACATGGAAAGTCACCAGAAACAATCCTGTACATATTCTCCTTCAGGGAAGAGCGGAGAGGGGGACATGACTGAAGTAAGTAGGATGCAGAAGAATGCAGGAATCCCAAGAGAGTAAAGTGAAAGATGGGGTTGGAATGAAGAAGTAGTTTGAGCATCCCCTGAAATTATCAAGATGTTTTTTCCATGGCTGTCATGAGTACCCATGGGCTAGAAGATGGTGCTACAGTCTACCATCTCACTGGAAAAAACTGTATATAAGAAACTCCACAAATTTGAGTCATTCCCTTACAGTTTATGGGTATTGTTTTCCACTGTGGTTGACGTAATTTGGCCAGTGACTGATGGCTGTTCCTTTCCTCTTGACTTGATTTAATTCTAAGGCAGACAAATTGTAGGCAGCACATTCAAACAGGCACATAGAGAAAAATCTAGTTTTTTCTAGAGAATGACACCGCTTACCTGCTTGTAATGGCTGAACTATATGGATTCTCTAGACTTGTTTCCATATTTTTTTACATTGTTTTATCAGTAGGCAGAAACTGTGTGTGCATTTATATGGTATGCAAATAATCTCATTGTTGCTAAAATCCTACATGCTGACAAGACTACATGCAAAAATCTAGAGCCCAATCCTTGGAGCTGGTGACTTGCCATCAGTTCAGAAAGGAGCTGCTTCATGACATTGAGTCGTTGGATATCATGTTTAAGGGATGTGAGTTACTGAAGGTGAAATTATTTACAAACAAGCAAAATGTCTTTTCAGATGTTGAAATACCTTAGAGTTCTTCATTTAACATGTTGTATTTTCACATCTTCCTGTTTTCTATATGCCTTTCTCTCTCTTTTTGCTGTGTGAGACTCAGAAATAGCCAGAGGAAGGACTCTGCATAGTGTTCTGCAATGAACAAACTGAACACAGATTTATTGCTGCTTAAGCAAATTTAGGTGATTCTAGTTACAAAATTATATAAAAACATTCCTTGTACAGGTGTGATTTGAAATGGATGAACTTTTCAAGGCCCTACAGAACTATATCTGTATATAATTGTATCACTCCCAAGAGAAATATCTGCACAGAAGTATTTCTGTGGCACTGCATTACACAGCTACTAACTCAGGCATATCTGTATGTAGAACTGTTTCAAGGAAGGCTTACATAGGAACGCCAGGACTTTTCAGACTAAAATAGTTATAATACTACAACCTTTAGCATAGATATATATCATTGTATTACTATCTTGATATATACTTAATTTTCTTCTGCAGGACTTGATAAAATCAATGTATTCTTTGCTCCACTTGTATGTTTGTACTCACATTAAAGGATGCGTACCATTTAATTTAACCAAGCTAATTAAAGTGGTGCAATTTTTGTATGTCAGCAAAGCTCAATAGGCCTGTGTATATAGATACTGCATACAGGCAGTATCCCATCACTTCAGAGGTTATCAGGTTTATCAGCAAAAGGATATTTGGGCCTGTTACGTTTTATCAGCTGGTTTTGCTGCAGGAACAGATTCTGATTCTCTTGCTCATGTGCGTTGATCTGAACTCACTGCGTATATTTTTATTTAGTGAGCTTTGAAAGTGTTTCAAAATTTGATGCTTAGATGAAATTTCGGGAAATTACTCGAAAACAAAACTCCGGGAAAAAGAAAACTAGAAAGCCCCTAAGCCTCGATGCAACTGAAGCTGAAATTATGTTTTTCTGTGTTTCAATTTTTGCCTTTCACTAGAAAAATCCATATTACTACAGACCAGATCCTGAAGTGTTTTCTCAATGGAAGTTTTTCCTGAATTAAAAATCGAGGCCTGCAGGACTGACTCAGCATTACCACTGAAGCTGATGGAAATAACTAAAATTACTGTGGCCATCGATGAATTTTATGTAGATTTAAAGGGGCTTGGGGAACATTTAATCTGAACAGAAGAAGTTTCAGTATATCACTTATAAACTGTGTAGTCAGCATAAACTGTATAAAGCTAATATTTTGAGAAAGACTGTTACATTTGTAGAGTGCTACTGTGTATAAGCCAAGCTACAGTATTAAGTTGTAAAATGAAAATCGGAGTACCCATTTTATTGGTGCTATAAAACTTACTAAAAGGCAAGAAGCCAGACAATCCTAGGACTTATGATTCTGAAATTAGAAGAATTTTTTTCTAAGAACCTGAGGTTTAGCAATATGTTTGATGGGAATGAAAAGATTATGGAATATGTTCTAGAATGGCTTGGTTAAGTGTCTGTGTCTTACCTCTGTTCTGTTTTACATTCTGTGGTGTTTTGCAAAACTTTGGATGTATGCAGCCTTAGTTGTCCACAGAGAGTCAGGTGGTGAGGAAAGATGAATCTAGGTAGCATGTAAATAGTGAGGTGGGCCAGGATTTGAGCGTTTGTCAGCCCTTCCTTGCTGGGGGACCCAGTTGAAATGCACTAGAGCAGAGTCTGAATGTCTATCAGAAGTAACACACTGGGGTCTCAGAACAGTGTGAAAGATTCTTCGCTGGCATTAAAAACCCCTGGATGTGTGACTGGTGTGTTTCATTCACACGCTGTAAGTAAAATCAACTTGTGGTTAGAAAGGCATTGCCTACAGAGATGAGTTTTGTTTTCCCACCACCTCTTGGCATGGGCATTGTCCATTTCCAGGAGAGTCTCTACCAACACATTCCTTAAGGCAGGGCCTTAGATGTTGCCAATGTTGCTGTGGCTTTTGGCCTTTTATTGGTGTGCTGTATGTTTGTTAGAAGACTTTGTGGCTGTAGACGAGAGGTGTGGGGCAGAGATGATCCATGGACTGTCTGGATAAAACTGCTATTTGATTGTCTGGAAGACTGAGGGTGTGTCCCTTCAGGCTTCTGTTTTATGCAATGACTGCAAGTTGTTTTGACACAAGGCCACATAGTCCGTGTATATTAGTGCTGCTATAACTTTTTTTATAGCTTTTAGCAGGGTGTTGGTTTTTTGAGCCGCTTTTTTGTGAGGCTGTCAGGACATTTTGTTCTGAATCTGAATATTGTGATCTTGAAGGTGGGTAGCTAGCCAAAAATTTGAAGCTGATTTCTTTTTTTTTTTAAGTGTTTGGCTCCTGTTTAGACAACTGGATGAAATGGACAAATTTCCAGATGTTCTAGGCACTTGGCATCTCTATCTGCCCTTCTTGGTCTGGACCTACTTTTATCCTACTTAAAAAGATAAACAGGGTTGGGTGGTTCCACAGCAGTATTTGCAGACACTGGGGTACTGGGCACATTAGAATAAATATGAGGGCAAATATTTGGGCCATAAAAATGGGCTGAGAAGTAAAGGAATCCATCAGCCAAAACATAAATGGGGTAATCCTGCTGTTAATGTTGTCCCTTTTGATAATGGTGGCCACTGATAAAAGCTGATAGACTGGTAATTGTTCTTAGCAGTGCTGAGTCAGAATTAGGGCAGTTGTTCTCTGGGGTTTGTGTATCAGGTACATTATAGTAAAAACTTTGGGGATTTGTAGTGTAAGGTTGTGCTCTCAAAAGTCAACCTACATGGTGAAGGGTGCCCGGGCCCAAAAAGGGCAATGAAAGAGGTTTTAGCTGAATGTTAGGGTCACCCCCTCCCCTTGATAGACCAGTCCAATCCAGAGAGGATTCATTGAACATTCCAAAAGACTTTGTGGGGTAAGCAAGGAAAAAAAATCAACCCATCTGGGAGAGAAATACTAGCAGAGAAGCAGTTTATGCACTGGGGAGTAGGTACAACATAGTTGCACCCCTGAAGGACTATGTCCTGTGTGATTTGTTTCATTAAATATGTCACCTTAGTGACTTAGCTGTTGTATGAATGAATGCTTACGTTTATCGTCTTTGCTGGGATTTGTGGTATTGGGGTAAAACTCATTGCAGCTGCAGCACCCTCACCCCTGCTGTTGAGTTTGTTCAATTTCATGGCCCTGTTTTTTGTCAGTCCTCCATCACAAGGCTAGAGAAGGAAAAAACCTGTAACTGGAAAAGAGATTGTGTTCCATCTTCTCTCCAGCTGCACTTGATCACCTTGAGCCTGTGTATTGCATTGCATGAGAAACTGAAGCCCACCTTAAATGCTCATAACTCGTGGGTGTGACTTGCAGAATTGTACCAGCCGAGCTGCTGTCAGGGCACAGCGCCTGCAGCAAGGTGAGAGGGAGCTGAGCAGGAGGGTGGAAGCGGGGTCGGGGGGTCCACAGGGGTTGGGCAGAGGGACGGTGCTGCAGCAAGGATGAATCTCCGAGGGAGCAGCGGGGCAGCTCTCCAAGAAAGAGGTCGTCAAACACACTGCAGCACCACACAGACGGCACCAGACCTGGCCAGAGGCCCATTTTTTTTCGGAGCCCTGCGCTGATTTAACCCTCCCAAGCGGATGTAGTTTAGCATTGCAGCAGCAGCAGGTCCAGAAGTGCAGGCGGTTTGCGGCCCTTCCCCCTCCCCTCGCCCCCGAAGCTTCAGCAGCGAAGCTGGGGCGGAGACGAGGGGCGGTGGCGGTGCGGGAGCCGCACCCCTCCCGGCTCGGCAGCAAGAGCCCGCCGCCACCGGGAGCGAGGGGCCCGGCTCACCGAGGGGCCGCAACACGTGGGTGAGGACGGTGCGGCGGGGCAGGGAGTGCGGGCTCCGGCCGGCAGCGGGCTCCGGCAGGCAGCGCGGGCTCCGGCAGGCAGCGGGGACGGCTCCCGCCGGCAGCCGTGCCGCTGTTCCCTGCCCAGGTGCTGAACCGGCGCCAGCCGCGGCTTAGCCTCCTCCCCCGCCTCCTCCTGCGCAGCAGCTGGAGTCGGAGAAAGCGGATCCGGCGAGTACCGGTCCCTCCTTCTTCCTCCTTCCTCCTTTCTCCTCCTCCTCCTCCTCCTCCTCCTCCTCCTCCTTCTCCTTCCCGGAGCCGCCGTCTCGCGCAGCCGGCGAGCATGGACCGGGCGGTGGCGGGGCCGGAGGCGGCCGGCGGCTGCTGCTCGCCGCTTGCATGAGGCGGCCGAGCGGCGGCGGCGAGTGAGGCCGGGCCAGGGCCGGGCGAGGCGGCTCCGGCAGCTCCCCCGCCCCGGCCATGGCGGCGGCTGCTCGGCGGAGCCGCGGCGGGGTGGTGGTGCTGGGCCTGCTGCTGCTGCTGGGGCTGCGCGCCGGACGGGCGGCGGGCGGGCCGCTCCGCTACTCGGTGCGGGAGGAGCTGCCGCACGGCGCCTTCGTGGGCAGCGTGGCGAGCGACCTGGGCGTGGATCCGCGGCGACTGGCGGCGAGAGGAGCCCGGCTTACCTCGGGCAGCGGCCGGCAGTACCTGGAGCTGGAGCTGGGCCGCGGGGCGCTGCTGGTGCGGGAGCGCATGGACCGCGAGGCGCTCTGTGAGCTGAGCCCCTCCTGCTTCCTCAGCCTGGAGTTGGTCATCGAGCAGCCCATCGAGGTGCACAACGTGGAGGTGGAGGTGCTGGACATCAACGACAATGCGCCACGCTTCCCCCGCCAGGATTACCGGCTGGAGATCAGTGAGTCTGCCGTGCCCGGGGCCCGCTTCCACATCGAGAGTGCCCAGGACCCTGATGTGGGTACCAACTCTGTGCAGAGCTACCAGCTCAGCCCCAGCCGCCACTTTGCCCTCGACCTTAAAGGCTTCCAGAGTGGCAGCAAACTCCTGGAGCTGGTGCTGCAGCAGCCGCTGGACCGGGAGCAGAGTGCCCTGCAGCAGCTGGTGCTCACTGCTGTGGATGGTGGGGACCCCCCCAAGTCCGGTACGGCCCAGATCTCTGTGCGAGTTGTGGATACCAACGACAACCCACCTGCCTTTGACCGCTCCACCTACACTGTGAGCCTTCTGGAGAATGCCCCACCTGGCACACTAGTGGTCAAACTCAACGCCTCAGACCCCGATGAGGGCTCCAACGGGGATGTGATCTACTCCTTTGGCAGCTACACCCCACAGAAGGTGAGGCAGCTCTTTAGTGTGGACCCACACTCAGGGGAGGTGCGGGTTAATGGTACCTTGGACTATGAAGAGGCATCCTCCTATGAGATCTATGTGCAAGCCACTGATCAGGGCCCTGTCTCTATGGCTGGGCACTGCAAGGTGCTGGTCAACATTGTGGATGCCAATGATAATGTTCCTGAGGTGGTCCTGACCTCCCTGTACAGCCCAGTGCCAGAGGATGCAAAGGCAGGAACTGTGGTGGCCCTGATGAGTGTCACTGACCAGGACTCAGGGCTGAACAAGCAGGTGAGTCTGCGTATTCCCCCTGGCCTCCCCTTCACACTCAACTCTTTCAAGAACTCCTACACCTTGATCACCCAGGGCAAACTGGACCATGAGAAAGCAGCAGCGTACAATATTACAGTTACGGCTACCGACTCTGGGAGCCCCCCTCTCTCCTCCCAGAAGGTGATCCATGTGGACATCTCCGACATCAACGACAATCCTCCACACTTTGAGGAACCTGTGTACTCAGTTTACATCCCTGAGAACAACCCCCTTGGAGCCTTGCTGTGCACTATCAAAGCCACTGACCCAGATGTTGATGAAAATGCCTATGTGTCCTATTCTCTACTAGATGGGGAGATTGAAGGGCTACCTGTTGCCTCCTATGTCTCCATTAAATCCGATAGTGGCAACATGTATGCTGTGAGGTCCTTTGACTATGAGACACTAAGGGAGTTCCAGGTGGTTGTCCAGGCTCAGGATGCCGGGATCCCACCACTGAGCAGCAGTGTCACTGTCCACATCTACGTGGTAGATGAGAATGACCATGCTCCACAGATTCTGTATCCTACCTCAACCAACACTTCAGCAGCCCTGGAGATGATCCCACGCTTGGCATATGCTGGATATTTGGTAACCAAAATTATAGCCATTGATGGGGACTCAGGACAAAATGCCTGGTTGTTCTTCCATCTGGTGCAAACCTCAGATCCAGGTTTGTTCAGGGTAGAGCTCCATACTGGGGAGATTAGGACTACTCGCAAACTGGGGGAGGACAGCGCACCTACTTTCAACCTGACGGTGGAGGTGAGAGACAATGGAGAGCCACCAATGTCCTCATCAGTAGCCATCACTGTTGCTGTGGTGGATAGAGTTTCCAAAATCATCCCTGATACAAGAAGGCACTTTAAAAGTCCGAACAATTACTCAGAGATCACGCTTTATCTCATTATTGCTTTGAGCGCCATCTCCTTCGTTTTTCTTTTCACAATCATTGGGCTTACTGTTATCAAGTGCTACAGATACAGTCTGTATGGGGACTCCTGCTGTGCAGGGTTCTGTGGGGTCAGAGAACGGTGCCCTGCTGAAATATACAAGCAGGCCAACAACAACATCGATGCTAGGTTGCCCCACGGTTTAAAAGTACAACCCCATTTCATTGAAGTAAGGGGCAATGGGTCTCTCACTAAGACCTACTGCTATAAGGCATGCCTAACTGCAGGATCAGGAAGTGACACTTTTATGTTTTACAATACCTGTGGCCCAACAGGAACTACTGGTCCCTCTGCAGTGATGACTGAGAGGCATCTGACAGGACAGAGTGGGCAGAGTGCACAAAACCTGATCATACTTAAAAATGACTCCATTACTCCTAATGAGGTGAGGCTACATTGATAAATGATCAGCACAGTGCTCTGAGCAAATCTGCACTTAAGCAGAGGTTCAGACTGGAAAACTCAGATTAAGCATATTCCCTTTTGGGCTCACCGACACACAGCTGTGTAACATGGTTCTAATGAATCTAATCTGTGCAATGCATTTTGTTCTAGGTAAATACTGAAACTTTCAGGGTCCATTTGGTAAGTTCAGTATGTGTATCTGTTGTTTTGGATTCACTTCGGTTTTGCAGCTTATGCTGTATAGAGTATTGCCTCCTTCCCTTTTCTCTTACAGATCTAAAATCACCTGCTGCCACAGAGTGCTAGGGAATGACACATGTGGTCTCAAAGTTTTAATGCTAAAACTCATATTGCAGGGAAAAAAAAAAGTGATTAGCCTGGAAATCAATAGATTACTTTATGCCAGTTATAGATGTTTGCTACTTCATTGATTGGACTCCTAGGCAAAGCTGTTGAATTTAGATCATTGTAATAATATGCTTTGCTTATTAATGTGGGCATATTTTAGTTGTCTGAAAACTGCAGTCCTTCCTTTGATGATGTTTGTTCTACCTAATGCTGCATTTCATGCTTTCTGGACAGTGACAATCCAGTGACATCTTTGTAGATAATTACAGCAAGTTACCATCATGATATTACAGAAGTGACAACTTCTAACCTGCTGGGTTGCTATTGAAAACTGTTTAATACCTATGGTTTGACCAGCAGTGTATTAACCTTTTCAATATTTTCCCACAGTGAAGAATTAATGGTTGCTTTATGCCAGCATACAGGCAGTCTGCAATTAGTGTGTGGTTTACATGTTCTGTACAGTTTCCTTTCTGCACATACTGGAACTAAATCCAGAAGCACTCACAGGAGAGACTAATTCTGGTTCACAAAAGGAAAATTTTGCAATTACTCTGTGTTTTTTATACCCTACAATTGTGACAGACATAAGACAGTTTGTGCATTAATGTGTGCTATGCCTCCGGATGTGGGAAAGCTAGGGGAGTAACTGTGGTGGGATAGAAAGGACCCTGACTTGTGTATTCTTTTCACAGAAATAGAATTTATTTCTTTATACTTACTTACATACGAAGATGTTTGCATCTTTTACACCTGTTGTTTAGTACACAAAGATGCACAGATCTTAAGGACTAGCAAGTGTTCCATAAAAATGCTTTTCGAGAGTAATGATTATCCATTCAAAATGAATCCATTTAAAATTAATGCAGTGTTTTTCTGTAAATCATAGTGACAGGGTGTGGGGGAAGTATTTTTCCTTTTTCTACACAGTTCTTGTACCTTAAAATCTTTCTGAGTATAATAAAATGCCTGGAATCTGTTCGATACAGGACGGAACATAAGACATACTCTGTCTGTAACTATGTATGCTGAAGGATCTAAGAGTGAAATATCCCCTGATTTTCTGGGGGGAAAAAGGGAATCAGTAATGGAAAATGGCTTTACTTCGGATGCAAGACCAGTAGGAAATTAGTTTAACAGACAGATTCCTATCACATTTTGGGAGTCACTCCACTGAATGCAATGAATTAGCAAGTTTTGAACACCTGTGCAGATCAGGCAGTGGCAGCAAAGCCATCCCAGATCTGGAGTACAAAAGAAGAGAGATGTATAGAACAAACTAATGAATGCCTGCCTGGGTGGAGTTATGATCCAAAAGAGGAATCAGTTATTCAAATAGTTCTATATGATATAAACAGAGGTGAAATTCTGACAAGTTCTACTCATCACAAGTTCTTTCCTTAGGTCTCTGCTTCTTAAACTGCCCTTGAGTAGTACATACTATGAAGATGTAGAAATGTCAAGTGTACATGAGAAAATGGATGAGTGTAATGGTATTCACTAATTACTAGTTCCTAGCTAATTACATACTACAAAATCATGTCTTTCCCTTGTTTCAAGCTCCGTAGATGCACTGAAGATGCCACCCATCGCTTAGCAACACTGAATTCTACTTTCTAAGAATAATGATCTTTGTATTATTAGATCTTCAGACAACTGTGTTTCTCTTTTTAGTTAAAGTGAACTTTTGATCCATCTGTAAAAGCCCACACCTTCACCTGTGAAGCATAGCAGTAGGCATCATTGTCCTTGTGTTGATTTACAAAGTTCATCTCTGATGTGTATGTTACTTTTGGATAATGAGAACAGGTCTTTTTTTTTTTTTTTTTTTCAGTTTTTGGAAATTGATCTTCTATTAGTTGTTCAGTGATGAGGATGAGACTGTGCGAATGGGCTTTCTATGTATGCATATTGTACATAGGGTTTCATGAAGGCTAATATTTTGCAGATGTTTATACAGTGAGAGGAAAAATATTTCAAAGTTATTTGGGATTAATCTCAGTAACACTTGATGCAATAAGGTCTCAGTCCTTTTCATATTTACTAGTAAGGTCAAAGATGTTAATAATTACTTTCCACTAAATTGTGACTGACTTCATTGGGTCATTAGAAGGATGCAGTGGAAGGGAAAACCCACTGTATGAAGGTCAAAGCACAGATTCCTGTGTGATTATTCTGACTTGTACTGCTAATGTTGTGATGGGGGAATGGGAGCTTGTTTCTGCAAGACAGCCTGTGCTTCTGCATTCACGCTGCTTGCCTGTATGGTCCTTTATAGGTTTATAAGAATATCTCAAACCAACTGTGTTTTGTAAAAGAAGAAATGTACTAACACAGCTGTACTGAAAACCTTAGAAACAGTTATTGCTGGCAGGAGTCTGGTGATAAGGATGAGAACGCGGGGTTAATTGGTATCACACTTTCATCAGCTAGATAACTACGGCAGGGTGACCAGGCAGGCAGTGTGGGCAAAAATATAGGGATAGCAAAATACTGTGGCTTCATTGCTGGCACTGTGTGAGGTTATGGGCAGTCTGGATTCCTGCCTTTCAAAAGAGGAGTGCACACAGCTATGAAGGGGGTGCGTGAAGATGTGATTTTGTTACTGGGCACTGTGGCAGTGATGATCTGTCATTTTCAGGCAAGGTTTCAGCGCTTTAGTCTGGAGTCCCTTTCCTCATATGCCTGTGAAGGTGCCGAGTGATGTCTGGGTAGCGTCTGGTCCTTGGTTTGTCTTTTCATCTCTCCTGTCTTGTTCTTGTGTTCTGCGCGGTTAAGCTCCTTCATTATGTCTTGCACCTCATGACAACCTTTTCCCTTCAATGCATGGAATAACAATCGAGCCAACATATATTTTAAGAGGTGTTTTCTGCCCCAGAAGGCAGCCTGGCACTTTCCTAAAGATGAGTGGGCAGTCTGGATACTTGATAGAACTAGATATAAACTCTCCTGATTATACATTTCCTTGTACCTTTTTTTTGTGTGCTGACACATGGCGCTGACAAAATATGATGTTTCATGTGATGTTCAGAAAAAAATTTCCATGGTACTCTATGGACACTTCAGAAAGTGAAACAAAAGCTGTGCATTAGTGATGGTAAGACCCAGGGATTCATTGGAGTTCTGTGGCTGTTTGGCTCTTTCTCTGTATTTTGCACTTCAAAACCAGCTTGCTAAACACACGGAAAAAAACAGACAACACTTGAGTTGAACACATCCTGATACTGCTTTAAAATACAAGCATGTTTTGAAGGCTCTAAATCTAGTAAACCCACAGCATTGTCTGGAGCAGTCTTTCCAAAAGATTTCTCACAGAGGCTTTAAAGGTATTAGTGGTGGAATATCTTACAATCTCAGTTCAAGAACTTAAGCCTTTAAGAAATTCTCCAGCCCCACTGACATTGTAAAGGTTAACTATAAATGTTTTTTTGGTTTGTTTAGTGGCAGCATCTGAACCTGTTCTGCTAAGCAGGGACAGTGCTCTGTGCTCTAGGGCAGTCAGACTCTTAGTTTAATGCTTACAGCTGTGGCAGCAGAAATTTGCAGCCAATATTAAGCAGAGGTGCTTTCAGATGCACTTGCCTGTTCCCTTCACCTTAGTTTTCTTAGAGTTAGCAATACAAATGAACACTGCCAGGAAGAAAATGTTTGGGCTTCTGAATTACATGCTTTTCCAGTTTCCATTCTGATTTCTTGTATGATAAACACATGTTCAGTCTGTAAATAGTTTGTTCTCCACATCAAGTTAATTCTAAACATTTACAGAAGGAAGTCAGGAAGAGAAGCCTCTGTTTCCCCACATCTGTCAGCATTGTCTCACTGGAAAATAAGCAAGACTGTATGTGGTCAGGGGTTCTAAAAGGCCTTTTATTATTGCTTCAAAGCAGATATATTTGATAAATATACCTTATATCATTCTGTTGTGCGTTTGTGTGGAAATAGGAATAGAGTGGGATCCTTTTAGCAGTCTCATCGTCTGGTAACTGTTTGCAAATGTTTGATTCACACTTCTCTACCTCAAACAGGCCCTATTCTAACACCCACTGAAATGAATGGTAGCCTTTGCACTGATTTTCATGAATACGGGATCAGGGCAACATTAAAAAAATTTAGAAATTCCTTCTATCCCAGGGACAAATCCTTAAAGTATTAGCTAAAAAAGAGAACTGAGCAAAATGTTTGTAACAATGTATTTTCAACTGAATTTATTCTCCATGAACCCATGAAATGATTCTTCAATTAACCCATGCTGTGCAATTTGAAAACAACTGTGTGAAATTTTGTATGAGCTTTTTTGCTACTGAGGTGGCTCTGTTCTATATTATATGGTCATTTGGCTTATCAGACTTTCCAGTAGAGTTGGTTGTTTATGACTAGTCACATTAATGCTTGTGGTTATGTGGTTGGCAGAAGGTAACCCTGGTGCCTGGAAGAACTGGCAGGAGCAAACTGTTGGCATGAGGTGCTCACCTAATGCAGTGACAACCACCTCTATAGGCACTTGGATAGATTTTGACTCATCTCACAACTATGATGGTGTGTGCTGTTACTAAATCACAAAAAGCAGGTGAGAGAAACAGGGAATGTTTGATTACTTCTGTGCTGGATCATGTGATTTTTCTCACCTCCACTGATGAGTGGTAATGACAGGACCACTGGACCATACATGGCCTCCAAAAATCTCTGAGGGAAACGGCAAGCTAAGATTACCTTAAAGTTAGTAGAATGGGCTGGCATGTGATAAACAGGGTCTTGGAATGAGCTGGGAGCTGGGGAGGTAAAAGGAGCAATGTTATCTTCGTCAGCATTGTGTGATATAGGGAGAGCATGGGGATGTACAACCGGGAAGCATCTGGACCACTTCAGGGCCTGTATTCCTCTTTGTGCTTCCTCTCTGTACTCATGCTTCCTGGCCAGCTGTACCTTGTCCTGATGGTGTTGATTTATGACACAGCTACATGGCTCACAGCGAAGTCTAAGAGAGGGCTTTGCAGAGGAGCCCCTTGACAGCTTCTCTGCAGACTCCTCTCCCCTGGGACTGTGCTGAAAACTGCTCTTCTTTGAGATGGGTTATATCATGTCACGACACAGTGACTGCATGCTGTGTGACAGCACATGTCAATGTGGGAGGTTTCAGTGGGTGATCTGGTAAAGGTGGACTGTTCATAGCCAGAGATACAAGCCAACCCAAACATGCAGGCTGTGAATGCCTGATAAGTCTATAAGAAGCAACACTGCTGTGTCTGAACTGGGGAAGGATATTACTGAACAGGTTTGCTGCATCTACTATGCTGTCAATGCTATTATTGGTCATGCTTTTTTGCTTTTCTTGCTCCTATTTGCCCAATCTCATTTAAAGATGTATTGAAACATCTTTTCTCTTATGACCAGAGGATCTTAAAGAACTACAGTCTGTAGCAGAACAAAAGGAGAAGCCAGTTACACTGATAAAATTGGAATCTCACCAATTTTGCTAGTTGTAGGACATTGCCCTGTGATAACACAAGTATGGGACAAACATGCACCTCTTGCTGAGGCCTCAAAGTTCCCAGTCAAGCAGTGTGCACATGGTAAAACTGGGTGAGAATAGGTCTGGGCAAAGGCAGACTGCTGCCCAACTTCCTGCTCCTCCTGTTCTTCATGTGAAGACTTAAAAAAGTAGACAAGTCCCAGACATAGAATTTTTTACAGTTAAAAACAAAAAAACAGCCCCTGACAGGTCTGAAAGTCAACTGTGGCAATACATCTTTCCATCTCCAGAGTATGTTTTTCTGATCCTGTCCCCTCCTTCCTCCTTCTGCTCCTCTGGGAGCAGCACTACAGCCCTGCCTAGAGAGTAGTAGCAAATGGAGAACTGTTTGGGAGTAGCCACAAGAAACCACAGCTTCTGGATAGTAACCTTTGAAAATGCCGCAATCTCCTAACTGCTGCTGTTTCTGTTATACTGACATGGTGAATGTTGGTCCGTGCATGTAGAGTGAATGAATGATGAATTTCTGATGAGTTTCTCCTGCCATCATCACCCATTTATGATCTGGTGTCTGAAGGTTCCCACTGCAACAGAACATAGATTTTTGTCTTCTAGCCAAGAGCTGGAAAGCTTTCAGCTGAAAAACAAAAATCTATATACTTTGAGCGAGTGGCTGTTTTCCTCTTTTTTTACTCCTACCCAACTCGTGTCAGACTTTTCAGCTCTTTGATGTAATCTCACTTCACCTGTGTTTTGTTAGTGTCGTGGTTTAACCCCAGCCAGCAACTAAGCACCATGCAGCCACTCACTCACTCCTCCCCCCGCCCCCAGTGGGATGGGGGAGAAAATCGGGAAAAAGAAGCAAAACCCGCGGTTTGAGATAAGAACGGTTTAATAGAACAGAAAAGAAGAAACTAATAATGATAATGATAACACTAATAAAATGACAACAGCAATAATAAAAGGATTGGAATGTACAAATGATGCGCAGTGCAATTGCTCACCACCCGCCGACCGACACCCAGCTAGTCCCCGAGCGGCGATCCCCCCCCACACTCCCCAGTCCCTATACTAGATGGGACGTCACATGGTATGGAATACCCTGTTGGCCAGTTTGTGTCAGGTGCCCTGGCTGTGTCCTGTGCCAACTTCTTGTGCCCCTCCAGCTTTCTCGCTGGCTGGGCATGAGAAGCTGAAAAATCCTTGACTGTAGTCTAAACACTACTTAGCAACAACTGAAAACATCAGTGTTATCAACATTCTTCACATACTGAACTCAAAACATAGCACTGTACCAGCTACTAGGAAGACAGTTAACTCTATCCCAGCTGAAACTAGGACAGTCAGGGACTGGTAAGACTCCTCTTCCTCCTCACATTGCCTATAAGCCTGTACAAATTAGTAACCTGCACCTCTCAAATTGCAAAAAAGAGCAAAGGGGCTTTCCCACCACCCCCAGTCTAGCAGTTCCCCTGCTAGAAGAAAATCTCCAGCAGAGGCAAATCTTCTGGTGTCAGCACCCTTCATACATTAAGAAAGGCAAACTCAGGAGAGGATCTGATCAGTGTGTATTATTTTCTATCCTCTTTCATTGACTGTTACTACATGGATGACTTTAGAGTTGCTTTGACATCCCTGGGACCAGGGCCAAACCGGAATGAATCAGAAAATACTAGAACCATGCATAATGGGCTCCTTGTCAAGACACTTTCTGCTAAACTCAGCAGAACCCAAGTATGCCAGAGAACTGGGGGCTAAATGGGAAGGAGACTGCTAGCACAGATGTTTAATGTGTGGTTGCAAATAGCAGCCTCCTCCCTTTTGTGTAACTCGGACTGTAAAGAATACTAGGATGTGTGTCATCCGAGAGCATCTCGCTCTTGAGTGATGCTGGACCTGGGAAATATGGTGATAGAGCGATAGCGTAAGTTGTAATTGCTCCATTTTTATTTGAATAAAACTTATTGATCCAGGGAAAAGCATAACCCAAACCTCAAGAGGAAAGGCAGAGTTGACTTTAAATAATTCAGAGCATTCAACACTTTCTTTTTCTCTTTCAAGTAATGGGACAAAATTCATTGCTGATCTGCCTCCAATAGCTTGAAGAGAATTAAACCATTACTGTCATGTATTATTTGTGTATTTGGCACTGTACAAGACAGACCAGGAATGAGTGTAGTCCATTATGTTTCTGGACATAAGTTCTCTCTTTGAATTCAAGTGCTTGAAGTTAAGCACTGGCTGCGATATCACCTACAGAATAACATCTTGAGAATCCTGAGAAGTAACCTTGTTATGTGCTTACAGCTTAATTTTAAAGGACCTGAGCTTGCATTCATTGGCTGTAGTTGAAAATTGTTGTGATGGTGCCCTGACAATGCAAAAGAGATTTTCTGGAGCAGTTTTTGATCAACAAAGGATTTCTTAATTATCTCTTTATTTAGCAAGCCATTCTGCAGTAGGTCAGCATATGCTGAGGTTTGTTGGTCAAAGGGTATTGCTGGTTGTTTTCCCCTTCCATCTCTTACACCCTCTCATGAATGTGGAGAATGTAGTAGTTCTTGATATTATGAAAGAACAGGTCTGCCTTTGATAAAAGACTTGCTGCAGTCTGCAAATCTGATACAATCTAGTGCAGTCCTCTGCAGTACACTAAATGCCAGCAGAAACCTCACAGCAGACAGACTACCCCGCATGTCCTCTTCACAGGGGGCTGTATTTTATACGTCCTCAGGCAGGTGCTATTCAGTGCAGCAGCTCGAGTTTCCTCGACTTATCAGGTAAACAAACAATGTGTTTTATGGATATATGATGGGTTTTTTTCCCTATGCCCAGAATGTTGATGACTGTACTAAATAACTGTCTACCTGTTTCCAGCATTAAATGTCATTCCACAGAGATCATCTCTAGCCAACGGCATTGGCATGCAAACAAGTTTCTCTATTACAGAGACACTCTCTGTGTGTCCCTTTGAAAGTTTCTTTAGATTTGTAGAAAGATTTGGCAGTTCTGAACGTTCACAAAAATTGAGTAGCTCCATACAGACTTTTCTGACAAAATTAGCCAGATGCGTATGCTTTTCAGCACACTTAACATACATTAACAACATTATCCTGGGCTTTTGTTTCTACAGCCAAAACACCCCAATCCTGACTGGCGCTACTCTGCATCCCTAAGGGCAGGAATGCAAAGGTAGGTATGGTGTTTCCCCACATGAAGGAGAATTCTGTCCTTGTTCTCTGTGAAAAGGACAAAGCTGTCTGTCTCCTCTGATGCCCTAGACTGATGATATCTGTACACTGAGAGGGAAGGCACTCAGAGGGAGAGTTCTGCTGCTGTCACTTCCAATCTCCAAGTGTTACAGATTCAGTCTGACTGCATCTTATGCTATTATTGTACTACTGTAGATCTGTCCTTTTTTTGTGTTTACCTCCTGCTTTTTTATACATTGACTGTCAAGGTGTAATTGCTCCAATTATTGAATTATTTAACTGTGATTATACACTTTTTGTTTACTTTAAAGCTCCCTGTAATCATCAATGCTGGTGTTTCAATAGACTGTCTGCAGCACTGATGCGTTTTCCATCTTGTTGTCTCTCATTACCATAAAAGTATGCTGCTCCTGCAGTCAGTTTATTAACCACATGGTGCAATCAAGATGTTTAATACAGTTTAAAGGACATTTTGAAGATATGAGACAGATTTTCAAAGCAGGAAAAGTGAGGCTGTGTCCGAATCTCTTTAGACATCTTGAAAAGTCCTCTGCCTTAACATTACAAGCAGTCTCTGCTATAATTTGCTACTCAGTACACCTGGAAAAAGATAATTATAGTAAAGTTGTTTTTGTAGAGCCTAAATAAAATATTTTTGCTGTCCCTTCCTGAGCAGATTAGAAAACTGGTTTTATATTCAGGTGTAATCTTATGTGATTAATAAGACTACCTTACAGGTTTAGACACAGTTATAAGGCTGCAGTAGTTCCTAGTGGCACTACAAAGTGCAGGATGGTATGCTTTTCCCAAAATTGTTGGTGCAATGGGACTGTAGTCATCACCTTTTATCCATTATCCACAGGGGTGATGAATCTTCATAACGTTGACATCCAAATCTCAGATTCAGATTGTCCATCCCTGAGACTATGCTTCATGTGGTTGAGGGCACAGTGTACCTTTCCAGCTGACTTTGGGCTGCTGTATAAAAAAGGAACCTAAACCTCAGGGACCAGAAGGAAAGGAAGAAAGACCAAGCTTGATTCTGTGGCCTGTTGGGCAAACTGCTTTCTTTCATGTTCCTGCTGGGTTTTTTGTTTGTTTGTTTGTTTTAAATCCCTGACTGCATACTGCAAAATGAATAAACGGTCCAGGGAGCAGGATCCTGAAGCAGGAATTCTCCTGCCTACCTAAGCATCTTATTTACTGGTCCTCAGAGTCAGGCGTGCTCTTGTGTGATCCTGTGGATCCACATTCCTTTCTATACAGGGTTCAAGATCTTGCCTGAAGTTACTTGAATAATTAATGAAAAGTCAGAGCTCATTTAAAGGAATTCATCCCACAAGCAGAGGAGCTACTGAAGCATTTCTGGGAAATTGTACATGTTCCTCTGTTCTCTCAAATCAGCAGCCCCCTGTCCTTACCTGAAATCTCAGGTTCTGAGCCTGTGTGACCTGCACAGCTGATGGTTTTCATAAAATGCTGATTTTTCATAAAACTTGTAGAAATTTGGTATCCATAGAACCCTCGACATCTGCTACATTTGGTTGAAACTGCCCATTAAGTTCAACTGGGAGTGTGGAATGGAGCTGAGAAGCAGATGAGCAGAGACAGGGACACAGTCACAGAATCCTGTTTCTCGAAGGAGTTTCACATAAATATGTGCCTAGTTTTGCATTAGAGGTAGCAGATTTTTTCTTTTCCTTCCATGTAAGGTGCTGCCTAATACCCAAATTGGTACTTTCAAGGCCAAGTGCTCACGATGTGACACCATAAAATTTGCTGTGTTTAGTTTCTGCATTTGAGAAAATGTATTTTTCTTTCCGAATTGCTCATGAGAAGCATGCAGTAGCCCAGGAAGGTGGGATCTGTTAAAGTGGCATAATGACAGAACTAACTCCACCAACTTTTTGTCATTTGCTTTAATGACATAGCATAGTCATAATAGCAAAGAAGGTGTGTAACTTCCTTATTAGCGGCTTCCAGTCAATGAAAGCAAAGTGTCCTGCAGGTATGTTTGGTTTATAAATTATGCCACAAGTGTGTTTTAGTAAATAATCAAAGATATTTTTTGCAAGTCAAAACAGCTAGTTCTCCAATGCTCCAGCAGAATTTGTTAGCATCAGGTGGTACTATAGTAGTAGTTGCACAGTGACAAACAGTTATGACCTTTGAAGAATGACAAGAAAGGGAAGTGTTATAAAGCTCAGGGCAGAGGGGAACTGTATAATCTAACTATGATGTATGCTTATTCAGTGCTGTGCATGTGGAGGAGGCAGGAGTCATACGTGGAGGACCAGGAGGGCCTGATCAGCAGTGGCCAACAGTCTCCAGTGCTACTCCAGGTAAGGGTGTGAAAATCCAGAATATATGTGAGGAACTAATGTTAACTGAAGTAGGCCTCCTAATGCTTTTGTTTTAGTTTTTCTTCTGTTTTTCGTCTCTGAGTGAAGTTCTTGTAAACTAATCTGGGGAATCTAAATAGAGTGGAATAATAAAGCATAAAATACAGCTTTTTCTTTAGTCAGTCTCAGACGAGCACTGGAGATAAGAGGCCTTGATCCCAGCTTTCACCCTGCCTTTGGAGGTTATTGGTTTGTTTAATGGAATAATGGAAGGTCTTCAGTTCTGATGTGTGTATTCAGATTCAAAACGCTTGGATCTAGAGCTGATTTGGCCTCCATTTCAAAAGAACAGTAAAACTGGGGTAGGAGCTTATCAGTTCTCCCTTTGTTATTTTTACAAACCCAGTAAGTCCCTTTGAATGTCTCTTCTCATTTTCTGTGGTGATATCAGACCTATTTTTTTTTGCTAGCTATTTTCATTCACTAGTGTGTGATGATGGAAACTAAACTATTATTTGCTTGTCAAAATAAATGACCAAACCCACATTTTAGAATGTAGCTTCATTTACTCAGTCACTGACTGATGCCTTCACAGCAGTCAATATGAATTGACAAAAAGTCCTCATTGAGTTAAGAAAAGAAAAATCAGCTGTATCTTTTGCAGTGCAGGCAATAAAATATTCTCACTTTTTATGCTGGAGCAGGAATAACATAGAGATGTAGTGGAGTAGCCAGCCACTGGTGTGATCAATGGTTTCAGTCATGCCCAAACTAAGCTGTCAACTTAGTGGATGCCCTGTGTAGGGTTGTGAGCCCTGTATGACAGCTCTGTGAGCATTGTGAGTCCTCCAGAAGTTCAAATGAGGAGTGACAGTCATATCACAGAGGCAGGTCAAAGGCTGAGAAGTGGGATCTCCAGCAGAAAAGATGCGAGAGCTGCTTTATTTAATAATTCTTGGTGCAAAACTTTCCCTTGGCTTAAATGGGAATTTTACCTGGATAAAGGGCGGAGAAGCAACTTCAGGATTTGCAATCACAGTTACAACATAGCCATGAATTAATGGTGCTCAGCAAGACCTGCACTGGTGTTGCAGAAGGGTTGACTGCAGAAACAGATTTGGAAATTAATATAATATATAATGAGCCCCTAGGCTATAATTACCTGGTTTTTGTGTGCTTTTCCTTCTGTTGCAGGCTTTGCAGGAAGCCACAGCTTATTATGAAGGGTGCGTAACTGTTGACCTTGCATTTGAAAATGTCATCACAAGTACACTCTAACCTTTACAGGGGGTTCCCTCAGGCTTTCAGCTGCACTAATCATCCTTGACTGAGCGCTTAGTGTACTACCTTATACCAAGTTTGGTATGGATGCAAATATTCACCCAGTTGTTTGCTTGCTGTTAATGCAGATTTCTAAGAATGTGAATGTAATTGCAAAGGTAGCATGGTCCTGTCTTCTGAGGAGGTCCGTTGGCATTTGGGTCCCAGAGCCCTGTTCCACTATATGGACTCCTCCCTGCTATTCTTTTGGGGTTTTATTATTTTAGACTCACCTGGGGAACCTGAACATCTCTTTGTTTGAGGAGCAGCAGTAACCCTTGGCTCTTATTGCTCTTTCCTTCCATGACCATGCAATGAGGCACTTGTGCAATGCATGCATCCCTGTCACACACGCTGCTCTGTATGTTGGTGGCTATGTAGGGTGGAGAAAACTGTAAGACATAGTGGGAGGAGAAGCTGGCAGGAGGCCCTGTGGAGCTGGGTAGCTGGAGAGTCCAAGTGCCAAGGCTGTTTACTTTGGCCCTTGGACTGAGTGTTGTAGATCATTGTTTCTCTGTGGTTTTTATTTCTAGGCAATGTATTCAAACAGGTTGTAAGAAATACCTTCAGCAACAGGAAATTTTTCTGCCATACAGGAAAATGTGGCTAATTAAAATTGCATTATGGAATATTCATGCTAGTTACAGCTACCTTTAAATCCAATTTTTGTGAACCAGGTTCCTTGTAAATTAATATCTTTTTTCCTGCACAATGAAGACTCATTTGTTTTGTCTTTGTCCACTCCCAAGGGATTAGTGACCCCAACATAACATTAGCCCTTTTTTTAGTGGGTTCCAGGTAATATTCTTCTCCACTCTTTGTAAGCAAAAGCTAGAGATATCCCTGGTCCTTAATAGCAAACAGGCAATTCATTGGGAAACCTCAGTTAGGATTAATGATTGTGTTACTTTTCATAGCTGAAGTACCTCATCATGCATCACATTTTCAGCAATTTACTACCACTGTTTTAGAATCCTATCTGCAGTTTCCCACAAATATCTCTTTCCATGCTTCTTTCTTTTCTGGCTTAGGTTCAAGACCTGTAATATTTTTCATCAGGTTAACATACATAACTGATGCTTTTCAGAAGAGATTCAACTCATGGTCAGTTGCAGTCAATTGAGTCAAAAAATGCATTTGTTCCTGACATATCATTTGCATATGAATGGAGTGCACCTAGGTCCAGATAAACTCCTAGATAAGCTATTTGTTTTCTCTGTTATCATCAGCATACTGTTGCAGCTGCAGGTCTTGACTTCTGATTACTAGAAACCACTTCCAAGCCTGTTCTGTGCACATTCTCCATGCAGTTGTTTTAGTCAATTGATTAATCCAAATCAGTTTGTCACTAAACCATTCATTTAATTTAACAATCCACAAAAGCCAGGGGTAAGACACCTCACAGAGACAGATTCAGAGTTAATCGATGAGACCACTCAAATTGATGTCATAGGAACACTTTAAGAAGGATGAAAAGTCAAGTGTTAAATCAGTAAATCTTTAATTCCTAATGCATAGCTGTACTCGAACATCACATGATGTTTCAGCAAATATGTGCTGCCCAAGCAAAACCTGGTCCTCATTTGACTGACAATACTCCTATTGACTTTATTGCATATTTCACCCATGCAGGGGACAGTGAACCTCTGTTCATTTTTAAAATGTCTTTGCATTTTCTTATCCACAAGTCCAATAGTTTGTAGGTTTGTAGTCAAGATACTTCCAAGTGAGGTGGGACAAGAAGCCTTAAACTCCCTCTGGGTAGAGGATAAGGTTGGGTTTAGCTCTGGGGCATCTTATTTATCCCCCACGTGCTGCATAGTGAGTCCAGGAAATGCAGACAGATTTCTGGTTTCTGCTTTATGTCCTTTGACAGATTCAGTACAGACTTTCTATAGGTGACCACTAAACTGAATGAACTTTGTTTTTTGGATGCCTAACTCGGAATAAATGGAGCTTGATTTACAGAAATGGTGGGGGTTCATAATAGAAACCAATATGAACAGCAACTTTGCTCTAAACATACATCACTGAAGATTTCTGAATAAATCAGACCTATGCATAATTCAGAGCTTAGAATTAGTGGGCATTAGATAAATCTGTGTGTATTTCTCTGTGCTTCTGGTTCCAATCTACAAAACAGAACTGGAAATGCAAGTGCTTCACAAAAACAGTCTAAAGATGCTTTCATAGCACATATAAGACTCAGGAGAATGATAAGGTTTTGTGATGAAAAATATCCATGAGAAATTTTAAATCCTGTATGCAATGTAGGCTTTATATACATGCAGTAAATAAGGCACTGGGCCACACACGACATATATAGAGGGGGAAAAAAGACCTCAATTCAGACAGCTCTGTAAACAAAAGAGGAAAGGACCTCATGAAAAAATCTGCATCTGAAATTTGTAAGCATGTAGGTGAAGACCGTGGGTGAAATACTGGCATCTCTGAAGTCCATGGCAAATAGCCCTCTGACTTCAATGAAGCCAGGATTTCAGTGTCTAGCCTTATGAATATGCACAAGGGACTGAATTAAGGTTGCATAGGCAAATGCCATCCTAACATACACTAATTTTATGCTTCTGATTTTGCAGTGGTAACATTCTTCTAAGTATATCTGTCATTTTTGTTTCCTTTTCCCAGATAATTAGCTGGGGAAGAGAGGTGGTAGCCTTGTTTTTTAAAGTGTTCTTATGAAAAAAGCAATTACATTGTGTGAGAATCTACTGACCTCGACATGGGCAGTCCTCCATGCTTGACATTCATGGTGCATATGTTTATCCCTTGAAGTGGCCAAGTAAACAGCAGTAGTAATATTGGCTGCTGTTCCTTAAGGGAAATAAGCAGGAGAGACAGGTTAGCTGTGGGTTTCATAGCTACTTGAAAAGGCACAGGAATATTATAACCAAGAATGGGTTTCAACTCTAGGTCTGAAGAGGACTGTATGTGCTATATAAGTATATATGTGTGTATATATTTTTATATATTTGTATATATATAAAATCTTTATACGAAGACATATAGCTCCTTTTGTCCCATCACCCCTGCTCTGACTCTTTCAACATTTGTCCTCTGAAATTTGTGTCTGTCACAGCTTTCCTCTCTTTATTCAGTTTTTCCTGCTGTTCCTTATCTCCCACTGTCGTGGTTTAACCCCAGCCAGCAACTAAGCACCACGCAGCCGCTCACTCACTCCCCCCCATCCAGTGGGATGGGGGAGAAAATCGGGAAAAGAAGTAAAACTCGCGGGTTGAGATAGGAACGGTTTAATAGAACAGAAAAGAAGAAACTAATAATGATAACACTAATAAAATGACAACAGTAGTAATAAAAGGATTGAAATGTACAAATGATGCGCAGGGCAATTGTTCACCACCCACCGACCGACACCCAGCCAGTCCCCGAGCGGCGATTCCCTGCCCCCCCCTTCCCAGTCCCTATACTAGATGGGACGTCACATGGTATGGAATACACTGTTGGCCAGTTTGGGTCAGGTGCCCTGGCTGGGCATGAGAAGCTGAAAAATCCTTGACTATAGTCTAAACACTACTGAGCAACAACTGAAAACATCAGTGTTATCAACATTCTTCACATACTGAACTCAAAACATAGCATCGTACCAGCTACTAGGAAGACAGTTAACTCTATCCCAGCTGAAACCAGGACACCCACCTAACTGTGACCTTTTTACACATCCCTAGCTAGGGATATTCCATGCTTGTATACTTTCAGACTGTCCTGAAAGACTATAGAGACTCTTAGATTTTGTGGTGGGAACTACAGTTGCTCTGGAATAGATTTATGTTGCTCTCAGAGGATGGTTCCTGCTGCAATCATCTGGAATGCAAAAGTCCATTGATGGGGCATGGGCTGTAGAATAAGTGATGAATACTGAAAATTAAATGAGAAGCAACTATAAATATGGCAAATAAGCAAAGTTATCTGAAAGGCAAGTCAGTCTTCCTAGTAAGTTTTATACTGCTGGTTTGGGGTAGAGTGTTGTGAATGGAATGACTGTGGGAAAGCTGTGAAGAAAATGGATGCTTGCATGGATTTTAACAAAAATGTCCAGGAGTGCCTTGACAGGAGAAGAAATTATTATAATTATCTAGTGTAAGTCATGGCATATACAATTCTGTATTTCACAGACTAATTTGTATGTCAAGCAAGTAAATCCTACTTTAATAGGACCATTCTGTCAGAAAGAGACACTTTCTTCCAACAGAACAGTGTGTGAAGGGCCCAGATGAGACAGAGGAGAGATCTGAGCAGAGAAATCTAAGAACATGAGAGAGGATACCAGTAGAAATCTTGGAATAGGTAGGTGAGCACAGAAGACCTGGTAGAGGGAAAAAATTGGAAAAGGATGCTAGAAGGTCTACAGGAGGCAGATAGCATTGGGAATGGCACAATGTAGACTCTTAAGTGACTACTGAGCAGACGTCACTGGAAAGAAGATTGGCACACCAAGATTGGGTAATAGATTGTGATGAGGGGGACAGAAAGCCACACTACAGTTGTTCTTTTCATGGAATAATCATTGGATCTGTCTGCATCTTCCATTCCTTCTGTGCTGATGTTAAATGGACTCAGTGATTTTGTTTTTTTCAGGTTGACTCTTTACTGTTGCAACAGGCACTGTTCTTGAAATTCAGCAGGCATAACACTCCAGTAAAAGCTCATAGGGGGGCACAGTACTGTCACAAAGGTCTTGGCCTCTGAAGTATTTTTCTAGAAATTCAGTTTAAAGAGAAAGAGCCTAAGACAATAACTCTGAGAGTTATGAGACCTGAGGTACAACATATTTCATATGATATAGCTTTACACTGCGGTTGTAAATGGAGAACAATTTCTTCCTAAATGTCAGTGAGTTTCTATTCACCTTCTTCCTACAGAAAAACGGTCTAATTATGACTCCTCAAGCAGTCACTGCAAAAAACGTGCAGGGGCTGAAAGTGCTGCTTTGAGACTGTTAAAGGTTAATTTACAAATAACAGCAGAGTACGCTGGTCTGGCTTAGCTTTAGCAGTTCATTGATTAAAGCTATAAAAGATAATAACTAATTAGCAACCCAGAATACAAAACTGGGATCTTGGTTTGTTGCAGAATGCTGCAGCTGTTTAAAATAGAAGGAGCTAGAAAATGCAGCTGTGCACTTCTATATCCTCTATATTTATTTTAATTAATAACCAATTTTCTATGGAATTTCATAATTCCAACTTTCAAAACCAGAATTACCTACATGTCAAAATAACAGCCCTAAGAAACATACCCTAAGTGGTCTAAGAAACACTGTGATAATATGTGTAATATTTTTAAAGGAGAAAATATGGAACAGCCAAGTTATTCATGTTTCTCCTGAAAATTAGTCTTCAAATCTGTGATCTAATAAATCCCCAAAATGAAAGTCATAAGCAGTTTAACTAGTTCCTAAGCCTACATAGTAAAGTATCATAGAGATTTGGCTCACAGCCGCTTGTAATCATGGAGAAAAACATCCCCATAAAGCACACTAAAATCACTATTTAAAGCTGCAGTATGTCTACTGGCTCAGTAGAGTCCAGGGGAAGAACCTATAGATGCAGAGCAATGACACTATACTGAAATAGAAATAATCTGCAAGAACCATATAAGGCTAAATACCTTTCTCTTATCTCATGTTTTGACGTTGGTCATTGAATTCTCAAGTTAATTCTACCTAGTTGCTGAGACCTTCAACGTGATGCACAGTCCTCAGTTTTGCCCCTACTGCCTGCACACTTTACTCCCAGGATACTCCCTGTATACTTCCTGCTCTTCGGCTTTCCACTTCTGTTTCCTCCATTTTCACCTCTTTCCTGTTACCTATCTTGTTCACCAAGAATGCACCTCTCTCTTCCCTATTTCTCTTCAAAACTTATTTATTCCTTTCATCTAATGACTCTGGTCTCTTCTTGCTGATCTGTCTACTATGTCTCCCTTCTGTATTGTTATTCCAGGAGTGCTGAAATGTAGATAACTGGCTTGGCCACGCATCACCTTTTCAATATTTCCTACTGAACTGAGAATTTTCTGTGATAAATGCTTCTCATTTCTGACAGCCTGATGGAGGCTGGAGAGGACTGATAATTTCAGGTGCTGCTTGGGCTGAAGAAAAGCATTTTGAAATCAGAAAGATTTTTCAAAAGAACATGTCAAAAAAAAAAAATTTTTATGACAGATGCAGCTTGACATACTGATACTTATTTTTCAAAGGCTGATGACTGTTCTGACCAAGAACTCATTTGCTTCACCACATGCAAACTATAGTTGAATCAGGAGTTTGGGCTTTCAGTATTTGTAGCCAGGACTAGGTAAATGAGTATGTTAGTTTATATTTCTGTTCAGCTGAGTGGGCAAAGAAAGGAGGGAAAGATAGATTGTATTATACGAAAACTGCAGTCATGACTTGGCTAATGTTAAATTTACTTTCTGTTTTTTTGTTATTTTCCTCTTAGCTGCAAAAAAAACATGACTGGCCTGAAATAGCATTTGTGATCTATATCACAGGGTCCATTATTTTTCAGTGGAGTGTACCAGGTAAATTAGATGACATGGATGAGAGATTTAATAGTGTGTGATACTTTAGTCTGTGAAGACTCAGTGTAAGGAAAAAAAGGACTCATCAGAATTTGAAAAAGGCTAATGCTGGAAACTTCAAAGTTGTGTGGTCTGTCTGTCTTGATATATTAGAATAAGACTTTGTTTTCATTTTGGCTATGAAAACAAATGGTCTTGGAAGAGTTTATGTCTTCATATACTGCGGAGAATTCTTGATTCCACTTGCCGTAAAGATTTGTGAGAGGAATTAACCTTTCTCGTTAGCCCCAGGCAATGCAGAATGCATTTGTGCATCTTCTCATTTAGTCAAGTCCCTGTCCATGTGCAGTCCTTCCATTTAGATTAAGGCCACATTTGTCCCTGACTAGAGACAGTTGTTGAATTTGCCAAAGTGGATATGACTATGTCCAATTTCTGATCTCCACATGGGGTGATTGCTCCAGTGCAGATTTCTTGAATGTTCATGTAAGACTGATAGCTCCAGCTGAGATACTGGTAACACAGGAGACCTGCAACATTTCTAAAACCAGGACTAAAATAAGAGTAATGGGGTCAAAAGGCTAGTGTTTTTCTGTGACTGAGTAATATGAAGTGCGTCTTCCCAAACTGTGGACAAAAGCTGCTGCAGCTCAAGACTTTGTCATTTTAAGGAGTGATAAAGTAAGAGATTTCATACAAGCAGTTTAGCTAGCTAGCTAGCTGGCTAAAATTTCTGTATTTAGGTGCTAGGAGAAAGTTTAATGATAATAACTCCTTGTCTACTTAATTCATCATTTCCTGTAATAATCTCTTTGCTTCCTCAAAATGGAAGTAACAGTTGCACCTAAAAAATGTTTCTCATTTGATAGCTGTTAATAGCTGTACTCTTTGGTTTAAGAACAAAGTAACACCTCTTGAAAAGTACCTGATCTTGATTATGGTTAATTTTGTTATGTCTGTAATGGCCAATAGTTTGTTAACTCTTTTGAATCAAACACCAAAAACTCCAGGTAGTTTATCAGGTTTCCCACCCTGATTAACCTACCATCTAGAAGTTAGACATACCCCAAATGATGCTGTAACAGAGCAAAAAGAGCGGGGGACACACAACACTTTGTACAAAAAAAAATAGATTTGCCAGGTGATGTGACTGGTTCCTAGACATCTGGTAGGAAATTATTTTGTAAATAAAATAAAGTCCAATTTTCAAATCTAAGCAACTTTTTCACTTGTCCATTGTTCTAGGCATGTGTTTCTTTGTGATCTTGGTAACAATACCCGTGAGTTTGTCTTGCGTGCCTACTGGTAATATTCTGTAGCTACTCAGAAGACATGAATTTTGATTTCCATCACTATTATTTTCTCAGAGGTTTCAGTAAATAAATAGAAAAATCACTCAGTTGCAGCTGTACTAGCTTGGGTTGTGATCTTGTCAGAACTTATAAGTAAGCTAAACAAGCATTTATCTGGTCAGTACTTCAGGGAATTGATGGTAATCAAATTGTTTCCACATGAGGTTACCACTGCTTTATTGCCTCCCCTTTGTGTGTGTGTGTGTTTTTTGTTTGTTTGTTTTCTCTTTCTCTACTGCTCTGGGCTTAATTTTATCCTTTTTAGATTTTTTTTTTAAAGAAAATATACTCAAGTAAATGTTAAAATAGCCTGAGATATTCATGATCCCAGAGGAATTCCAACCCTGTTATCTCTTGCAATATACAATTCACTATCTGATAGAAAGTAGGTGCATAAAATAAGGAAGGATCTAAGCAATTCTAAGAAATTTTGATCTGGAATGTATTTATATTGCAGCGATGGAAGGAGAAAAGAGGTTGAGGGAGTACAGACTACTCTGTGATCTTCCCCTAATGGATGTCTGCCTGTGTGCAGCACTTTTGCTGTACACAAGGGTTATGCATGTATTTTTCATGTGCTTATTTTTGTAACTGGGCATTGTTTCAGCATCTGTTATTAACGTCATAGTGTGGCGGTGCCTCTCAGGTCAGATGGTGCTACATGAAGCCCATACAAATAGCAAAAGACAAGCCTTGCCTTAAGGAACTTGCCACTTACACGAGCAGGGCAGACAAGGTCTGGGAACACAACAGAAAGGACATGATCATTATCCTGTTTTAAAAAGGAAAAAAAACAAGGTGCAGAAAAATTAAAATTATTCTTATCACAGAGTGCTCTGTGGTGATGCTGAGGACTGGATCAGCATCCACCTGGCCCAAGATACTCTCACTGTGGCAGGGGTGAGCAAAGAATAACAGAGCTGTGAGCCTTGTTTCAGGGCCATCCTTCCCTGCTCCTCTCCAGCCTGCTGAGCCAGCAAGAGCCCGTTAGGTCAGGGCTTCCTGAACACTATGGGATTATCATTTCAGCCTTCACATTTCACTGTGGTGCTTACAGGCCCTTTGCCTGCGATGTCAGACCTTTAGCAGCTCACAAGCCCTGCTTTTAAAGATGTAGGCAGAGGCTGCTTCCCATTCCTCTTGGCTGTTATGTTTCTCTCTTTTGCACTCCCCTGATCTCTTTGCCGTATCCTTGCTTTGGTGGGGCTGCCAGAATAGAACTGGGCTGCACAAAGCAGAGACACCAATACTGTGCATATTTTTCCAGCACACATTCTGGCTGTTTATGTAACATTGACCTAGAGATGCTGAATTTACTTTGAGAGCTAAATTCTGAATTTATTTGGTCATTACTTGTGTGCACTCAGAGGGTGTAATGAGAGATGTAAAACAGTAACAGCAGCACACAAAGGCATCCCCTTCATTATGGGGATTTAATTGTCAGAAAAATCAAGGCTCTGGTGGTGGAGGGAATGAATCTGAGTGCAGCTTCTCTGCTCTTGTCTTGTATAATTGCAGTCACCAATCCCTAAAAGCATCCCCTCTTTGCATGCACACACAGCTAGCAAAATAAATGGGTTGATTAGGAAGAAAAAACCCCCAGCACAACCCCTTTGTGGTCTTGTGGAAATTGTTTCTATGTGTTTATGCTGAGAAAAATAGTGTGCTGCTTCTACTTGCACAGGTAGATAGGTCAGGTTCAGAGAAGGCAGGGGAGAGTTATTGCAGCCTGTGAGACCTTGTGCAGAGCCTGCATGCCCCAGCTCAGCATGCAGTGCCAGTATCACATACCAAGAGGTGACCAGAGCAAAACTGTTAATAACAGCAGTTCATCCCACAACACTATCAAGGAGACTGGAGCTAGAACAGGATTCACTGGTAATGGTTTGAATGTGATGAAATTAGATTGCTTGTATTTTGATCAAGTTTGTTACTAGGAACAGAGCATTTGCTGTTGTTAGTGGCCCAGTTCTGTCTTGTGCCTGCCTCCCATGACTTGTTTTTTGACTGTTAAGAAAAGGAGCTGTTGAAAAAGCAAGTAAGATTTGTTGACTGGCAAGCAAATCCTGTGCTGATAGATTCACAGGCTCTCTTGGAGGATGTGTGCTACCCTGTTGCATAGAGTGGGAGTGGGATTTGAGGGGCTGCAAAGGGAGTTCAATCTCCATGTAAAGGTCAGACCTCGGGCATGTAATACTGAAGCACACACAAGCCAGGCTGCTGCCTGGGCTGGGAGTGGCACTGATTAAATAGCTAATTGTGCAGCTAATCTCCTTAGGCTCACTTGGACAATTAATGGCAAGAGATGGCCTTTGCCCTTCCCTCTCTGCATTTGTCCCTGTGGTTACTAGAGCTGGCTGAGGGATTTTGCCTTAGTTTATACCTTCTTATCCTGTAATCACACCTCTTTGGCCTAGTGCCTGGTCCTATGGATTGCTCATTCTAGCTAGGTTATTCAAACCTTGAAAAAGAAATACCTTGTTATTTCCAAGAGGTGACCTCTGGTCTTCAAGTAATTTCAGCAGGTTTTTCACATTCAGACTTTTAATATGCTGGGAGGCACTTGGAAATCAAGAAACCATAGACTGAGCTCAAAAACAATCAACAAAGTCCTGAACCTTCTTTAGTTATCTTGATTCAATTTTCTGATATTTTTGTTGCACATAATCACTTGAATATGGTAGCTGAGCTTAAAGGAAGAACAGTATGATGTAAGACTCAGAATAAAATCAGAGGGGTTTTGAACAAAGGCAGTGAGTGAAAAATGGCAAAAGCCATATTAAAAATATTATCATAATACTGAAAAATGCAGAATGAACAATTCCTCCCCCAGGTTTCCTTCAAAGTCTGCCTGCAGACCTCACAACATTGCTTTTAAGACACAAAACCCAAACTGGATTTTTCATTACCAAGAAACATTGCACATTAAACACCTCTCAGGATCTGCAGTTGCAAATTACATTCTCCTCCTACTCTCAGTTTTTCACTATCTTGTGCTCTATTAGTTTTCCGTGATCCTGTATGCTCCCAGGAGCAGAAGGCTGTCATCTTGGTGGTAAATCAACTTGCATGCCTATAGTGGTGTTTTAAGTGGTCATAATTAATAACTACAGTAACTGAATACTTTGTCTTCAGTATTCACCATACCATTTCAAACTGCTCCTATTGTCATCTCAGACAGTATAAGCAGACAGACTGTAATGGCAAGCAGTGTCCTTTCCAAATGCCTGGAGTCAAATGTATTCAGTCACATACAGAGGACAAGCTGGCCCAAAGAAGCAACCTGCAACTGCGGCACGCATAGACTATCAGCAGGAGGAGTGTGCTAGCACCACCCTACTCGTTAGGTTTCTGAGGGATTTGTTCTCTCTACTTATAATGTATAATGTCATCTCTTCATGGCAAAAATTACCTGTTCTTGGCAGATTATTATCTTGCTGCAAATTTATGCTATGTAGGTAGCATAGTCTCCCACATGAGTAGCTGGAAACAGAAGAATTAAAATAAATTAATATTAGTGTCAGATTATCTGCCCCAGTTATTCCCAGGCTTCACTCCAGTTGGGAGAAATAAAACACCATGATGAACATCACCTTTTGCATTTAATTGAGTTTATTTCCTCAGGGGGAAGAAAGATTACAGAGTTTCACAAGGACCACACACACTGTGGTCCACTCTGGATCCCTGTCTTTACCCCTCTGAAGAGTGCAGGTGCAGTTATATAGTAAAACTATTTGGCGCAGTGAAGTCTGGAGACAGAAGGAAGCACATTTCTGTTGTTCCACACTGTAAATCAGTATATCCATTTCAGCATACAGACTTTCAAACTGCAGCTAAACCTATCTAGAAGACTGGTTAATAGGAAAGAGAACTACTTACTTCTGGGCCGACAGGAAAAATACATTGGTGATCCTAATCCAGTTCCCCACCGGCAATTTGCCACATTGGAGGAAACGCTATCACAACTGAAACTAATTGGCAGCCCTGGCAGAGAGGCCAGTGGGTCATGCAGACTAAATCCGTTCAAGTCAACTTCTGATCTTTTCTGAGGCATGTTGGCTAGACAGCATGATGAGAAGCTTGGGGAGGTTCTGCCAGCTTTGTAGCTGTTCCCAGTGGAAAATATATTCCCAACTGTTAATACTGATGCTATGAGTGTTTATTTCTTTATGTGTTTTTATGAATCTTAAAATTATATGTCAAATATAATTTTAAAAGCTTAATCTTCATCAAGGTTTACAATTAAACTCCTTATTCTTGCCTGGTATTTCTCTTTTTACCATTCCCAGATGGCAGGTGTTTGTAACAGACATTGTAGAAACTGCATCTGGGTCCTTTATAGCTATGATGTAAGGTCAGCCCTGGCTGGAGATCTTTGATGATAACTTCACTCTGAGCTGCAGAGTCTCCTTTCCATTTGTTCATTTCCCTCAATTAATTTGAATTAAATACTAGTTTAAGAGCTCTTCACAGTTCCTTTATGTGGAGTGAAAAATCATCAGAGGATGTAATGTAGGTAGAAGTAAAATGTAGGTGTTTTGTCCTGCTTCATACTAATCTCCCAGGCAGCCCTGGAGTGCACTCCACTTGTGCATTAAAGGAGAGAAAGAGGCAGATAAAGAGTCCAAAGTATCTCTCTGAGAAGAGCTGCAACAACCCTATGTTAATGAGTGCTCAGTACAAAATCACTGCCAAGTTGGCCTGCAGAGTTGCTAGGAAACGAAAATAAAAATCCCTACTTTGTAAAGCACAGTGATATCATGAGTGTGACATTTTTGCTGCTCTTCCTCTTTTTTTGCTTTCTTTTTTGGTGATGGTTAATCAAGGTTGTGGAAGATGGATGGAGCACTAGGAGGCTGATCTCTGTCCTGAACATAGAATCATAGAATTATTTAGGTTGGAAAAGACCTTCAAGATCATCAAGTCCAACCATCATCCATGCCCATTAAACCATATTATGGAGTACCTCATCTACACGCTTTCTGAATACCTTCAGGGATGGTGACTCAACCACTTCCCTGGCAGCCTATTCCAATGTCTGACAACCCTCTCAGTAAAGAAATTTTTCTTAATATCCAACCTAAATCTCCCTTGCCGCAACTTGAGGCCATTTCCTCTTGTCCTATCTCCAGCCACCTGACAGAAGAGACCAGCACCCACCTCACTACAACCCCACTTCAGGTAGTTGTAGAGAGCGATAAGGTCTCCCCACAGCCTCCTCTTTTCCAGACTAAACAGCCCTGGCTCTCTTAGCCGCTCCTCATAAGACTTATGCTCCAGGCCCCTCACCAACTTGGTTACCCTTCTCTGGACACGCTCCAGCGCCTCAATGTCTTTCCTGTAGTGAGGGGCCCAAAACTGAACACAGCACTGAAGGTGCAGCCTCATCAGTGCCGAATACAGAGGAACAATCACCTCCCTGCTCCTGCTGGCTGCACTATTTCTGATACAGGCCAGCATGCCATTGGCCTTCTTGGCCACCTGGGCACACTGCAGGCTCATACTCAGCCAGCTGTCAACCACCACCCCCAGGTCTTTCTCTGCAGGGCAGCTTTCTAGCCACTCTTCCCTGAGCCTGTAGCACTGCATGGGATTGTTGCGACGGAAGTGCAGGACCCGGCACTTGGCCTTGTTGAACCTCATAGAACTGGCCTCAGCCCATCGATCCAGCCTGTCCAGATCCCTCTGTAGAGCCTTCCTACCCTCAAGCAGATCAACCCTGCCTCCCAACTTGGTGTCATCTGCAAGCTTGCTGAGGGTGCACTCAATCCCCTCATCCAAATCATTGATAAAGATATTAAACAGAATGGGGCCCAACATTGAGCCCTGGAGAATACCACTTGTGACCTGCCGCCAACTGGATTTCACCCCATTCACCACAACTCTCTGGGCTCATCCAGCCAGCCAGTTTTTCACCCAGTGAAGAGTACGCTTGTCCAAACCATGAGACACCAGCTTCTCGAGGAGTATGCCATGAGAGACAGTGTCAAAGGCCTTGCTGAAGTCAAGGTAGGTAACATCCACAGCCTTCCCCTCATCCACTAGGTGGGTCACCTGGTCATAGAAAGAGATCAGGTTGGTCAAGCAGGACCTGCCTTTTGGAAACCCATGCTGACTGGGCCTGCTTCCCTGCTTATCCTGGACTTGCCACATGAGTGCTCTCAGGACAAACCGTTCCATAATCTTCCCTGGTACTGAGGTCAGGCTGACAGGCCTGTAGTTCCCCAGATCCTCCCTCCAACCCTTCTTGTAAATGGGAGTCACATTGGCAAGCCTCCAGTCCTCTGGGACCTCCCCCATTGACCAGGATAGCCAATAGATGAAGGAGAGTGGCTTGGCAAGGACCTCCACCCGTTCCCTCAGTACTCCTGAATGGATCTCATCGGGTCCCGTAGATTTGTGAGTGTCCAGATGGCGTAGTAGGTCACTAACTATTTCCTCCTGGATTAAGGGGGGGGGTATATTCTGCTCTTCATCCTCGCCTTCCAGCTCAGAGGGCTGAGTATCCTGAGGATAACTGGTCTCCCTATTAAAGACTGAAGCAAAGAAGGCATTAAGTACCTCAGCCTTTTCCTCATCTTTGGTGGCTACATTCCATTCTGTATCCCTTAAAGGATAGATATTCTCCTTGGGATTCTTCTTTTTACTGTTAATGTATTTGTAAAAACTTTTTTTGCTGTCCCTTACAATAGCGGCCAGATTTAGTTCTAGCTGAGCTTTTGCCTTTCTAATTTTCTGTCTGTATGATCTAACAAGATCCGTGTACTCCTCCCAAGTTGCCTACCCTTTTTTCCAGAGATGATAAACTCTCCTTTTTTTCTTGACTCCTAGCAAAAGCTCCCTGTTCAGCCAGGCCAGTCGTTTTCCTCGGCATTCAACTTGCGGCACATGGGAATAGCCTGCTCCTGAGCCTTTAAGATTTCCTTCTTAAAGAATGTCCATCCCTCCTGGACCCCTTTGCCCTTCAGGACCATCTCCCAAGGGACTCTCTCAACCAGTGTCCTGAACAGGCCAAAGTTTACCCTCTGGAAGTCCATAGCAGTGGTTTTGCTAACCCTCTTCCTTGCCTCACCAAGAACTGAGAATTCTATCATTTCATGGTCGCTAAGCCCAAGACAGCCTCTGACCATCACACTTCCCACCAGTCCTTCCCTGTTTGTAAACAGTAGATCTAGCAAGGCTCCTCCCCTAGTTGTCTCACCTACCAGCTGTGCCAGGAAGTTCTCTTCCACACATTCCAGGAACCTCCTAGATTGTTTATTCACTGCTGTGTTGTATTTCCAGCAGACATCTGGAAAGTTGAAGTCCCCCATGAAAACAAGGGCACACGATTCTGAGACTACTGCCAGCCACTTATAGAATGATTCATCTATCTCTTCAACCTGGTTGGGTGGTCTATAACAGACTCCCGGCACAATATCTGCCTTATTGGCCTTCCCTCTCATCCTCACCTGTAAGCACTCCACCTTGTCACAATAGTGTAGCTCTGTACAGTCAAAACATTCCCTAACATAGAGAGCCACCCCACCACCTCTTCTACCTTGCCTATCCCTTCTGAAGAGCTTATAGCCATCCATTGCAGCGCTCCAGTCATGGGAGTCATCCCGCCGTGTTTCTGTGATGGCGACTAAGTCATATCTATCCTGCTGCACAATGGCTTCCAGCTCCTCCTGTTTATGGCCCATGCTGCGTGCATTGGCATAGATGCATTTGAACTGGCCTATTGAATCCACCCCTAACACCGGCGTGCTGCCCCCAGGCTCATCTCTGGTGCACCTAGTTTCATCCCTTACCCCCTTCAAACCTAGTTTAAAGCCCTCTCTATGAGCCCCACCATCTCACGAGCGAGGATTCTTTTACTCCTTTGAGATAGCTGGATACCATCTGTCGCTAGCAAGCCTGGTGCCATGTAAACATCCCCATGATCAAAACCCCCCAGATTCCACTGATGGCCCCAGCCTCTGAGCCATGTATTAACCAAGTGTGTTTTCCTGTTCCTTTCAGTATATTTCACTGTCACTGAAGGGATTGAGGAAAACACTACCTGTGCTCCCAATCCTTTCACTAATTGTCCCAGTGCCCTGAAGTCCCTTTTGATTGCCTTTGGATTTCTCTCTGCAATTTCATCACTGCCAACCTGCACAACCAGCAATGGGTAATAATCAGAGGTCCGAACCAGACTAGGGACTTTCCTGGTAATGTCTTTTACCCGGGCCCCAGGGAAGCAGCAGAATTCCCTGTGGGATGGGTCAGGTGTGCATATTGGGCCCTCTGTTCCCCTCAGAAGGGAGTCACCTACGACAATTACCCTCCTTATTCTTTTTACAGAGGATGTGAGAATGTGTGGGGCTGCCTGACTGAGCCCAGGCACCTCCCTAGATAGGGCTTCATCTACAACCTGATCTTCATTGACCTGGTCCTCAAGTCCCAGAGTCCCATACCTGTTATGTAGGGGCAACTGGGAAGGTGAGGGAGACCGGGAGGGGATTCTCCTGCCTCCCCAGGCAGGGACCTGTATCCATTCCCCTCCGTCTCTTAGGTCTCCTCCTGCCTGGTTGGCAAGAGGGCAGGGGAACCTCCACCCTACCATCTGCTGCCTCTGCCTCAGGGATGGTAGGGTGTGGGTCCACCAATCTATCTCCCTCTCACACTCCTTGATACTCCTCAACCTTTCCACTTCCTCCTTCAGCTCTACCACCAGGCTGAGCAGATTATCCACCTGGTCACACCTCACACAAGAGGTGCCCCCGCTGCCCTCCGTCATCAGTGATAGACTCAGGCGCTCCCTGCAGCCAGACACCTGGACAGCTGCACGTTTACATGGGAGCTCTGTCTGTGTCACCACATTTTTCCTAACAATGGCTTTCACCCGAGTGGCAACCATACCTGGGTCTCCCTCTGGGCCGACGCCCACCGCTTGAGTAGCCTTCTCCAGCTGGGAAGAGGGGGGGCTGCGCCCCGCCCGCGCAAACCCGCTCCACGCTCCTGGTCGCCGGCGCTCCTCAGGGCCCTTTAAATCTCCCGCGGTTGCCCCGGCAACGCCCACGCCGCGTCAGCCTCTCTCGCGAGAGCTGCCGGCGCTGGAGGGTCGCTCTGCTCTTCCCCGGGGCTCTTGGGCCTCGGGAACCTCCCGGTCTGCCTCAAAATCTAGCGCTTAGCCGCCAACTTACCGTTGCCTCCGCTGGCCTCGCCGCTGACTGAATGATGCCTGTAGTCCTACTTGTGTTGCAGGCTTACTGCAATAATTTTAAAAAAGAGTCAGTTTTCAACTTCAGGGCAGTGGGATACTTTCCTGCTCTTACCCAGCTTGAATTCCAAGAAATACGGAGGCAGCTGGCAGGGAAGGTAGTGAGGCTTGTAGGAGCGAAGAGCTTGCATACATTTCAGAGAGGCTATGTGGACTAAATGGATGGGCTTTGTGTAGTTCCATATTGGCTTATGCCAGTCTAAGTCTGAATCTTTTTATTTTGCTTTTTCTTTTACTTTTTGCCATACATTCCAATCCTCTCTCAAATCAGCATTGTTTCTCCTCTGAGTACAGAGTTAGTTGGTTCAGGGAGCTGATCTGCTTGAAAAGGCTTGTGTAGAATTAATTTTCAACTCAGCTGCTGCTGAGAACTAATACTGGCACAAAAAGAGGTAGGGATACCACAAACTAAATGCATGGAACTGCATGGAACAAAGGACTGTTGTGCTTGTAGAGAATCAACCTTGGGAAAATATGGTGGCAGAAAGAGGAAACAAGAACAGATCTTGTTGTAGAGTTAATCGTAACAGATAAGGAAGAGAAGAGGAAGATAAGGACTTTAATTATCTGAGTAAGAAGAACACAAACAATGAAAGAGATACTATGTCCAAAATAATGAAGCATTTGATAAGGGGTTTGAGAAGTACAGTCCCCTGACAGAATTAATTCTTCTGAAATATGTTATTTTTCAAGTATATTTATGAAGTAGAATATTGAATAGATATCCACATGAAGAACATAGAACTCCAGCGCTGGAGACATGGATTTCCGAAATGAGAGATGAGACACAGATGGGTTACAGCTATGCTCTAACAACTTAGGCTGTGCTCAGCATGTGTGGCTCCTCCATATTGCAGTGAACTTGCAAAAATACTGAACATTTCTCCCATTTGTGCTCACTGGTTTGCTTATGCAGAGCCTCAGGTGTGGATAAGCATTGCATCAGTCAGTGAATCTGGTTTTGAGGCCACTCAAAAAAAAATTTTTTTCAGAAAAAAACCCAGATGCACCATCAGAGAAATGCTCGGGTCTTTAGGAGATGGATCAACATTTGACTGCCATAAAACCAAAGCAAGTGTACCAGATCAACATGTATGAAACGAAGAATCAGGAAAAAAACAGAGGGTAGGGTTTTGGTTTAACTTTAGTCACCTGTGGTGTGAATGATAGCAACCCAGTTGGTCACACAAACCTGTGAGCTCAAGCAAATTCTGGTGGAGAGAAATGACATGTTAGGTTTAGTTTGTCACTTCCCAGAGCAGGTAGCTAAAACAGATCAGCTGAATTATGTTCACCAAGTTCCTTTTTCACTATTATTTGAATAACCTATCATGATTACTGGAACTGCTGACATCTGTGGTGTAGATGGAGGCCAAAATACACTGAACCATGACTTCTGTGTTCTTAATTAAAACTATAACCCTTGCCCTGCGCTGGGGAAGACAAGCAGTGATGCTGTGTATAGAAACGTTTACTGTAAGTCTAGATACTGTAGCTATCCAGCCTAAGAAAAACTAGGTACAACAATCCACCTGGTGAAGTGGAAACTTACAATGAAGATGAGACCTATGGTACGATTTTAGCAGATCCAGACATTCTCAGTAGATCTGCTAGTCAGAAAGAGCTGCCAGGCATTCAGCTGCCATACGTGCAGCCAGTCTATTTGATCAATGGCTGATTCCATTTCAGATGGATTGTGCTGCCAGCTGCAATATAATCAGCAATACTGATAAGCAGCAATATTGGTTTGGAGAACGTGACCAAATGCTTGTGTTGCATTAACAGAACTATTTAATGGCTAGTGGGCAATTGCAGGCTGTTGAGAAGAAACCCACTAACCATGAGACACTATTGCCTGGAATTCATCATAGCAGATGGAGTAAGTCTTGCACGTGGTTGCAGTGTTGCACGAGCATATTCACAAGAGAGGAGAGAGAACTCATTGTGGGTTCTTCCTGCCCTTCCCACACCCTCTAAGGGTATGTTTCTAAGAGCAAGCTGAAGTCAAAACAAATCCACTGTGAAGTTCATGAAACTACTGAAATGCAGATGGCTATCAGTTGTAGTAATTCCACTGTAGAAAGAACACAGTCTGTGAAGAAAAGAAATTGCTATATATGCTAAAATTAGAAAAGCAGATCCACACCCAAATAATTATTTAAAAACTTGCAGGTAAAATGAGAATCGGCACTGACAACCCACTGAAAAAAATATCAGCTATTTCCACCATCAGAGGACAAACTGATCTGCTCAAAGCAGACTTTCCTGATTGTGGTGCAAGGACTGTGTTCTGCCAGACAGAATGAGAGGACTCATCAGACTAGCTGACTGCCCTTGTCTCAGCTTTTGGTAGGCATTTCTGGGAGTAAATGCTTAAGGGCATTAGGGCTTGAAAGATTTTTTAGTATTGATATATGCGAACAATAGAGGAACTCCAAGACATCTGAATGGCACCTATTTAAAGAAATGGCACTGCATTACCATTTTAGTGGAAAAGAAAGAAAGCCTAGAGAAAAATCCCCAAATTATACCCTAGAAATGCCTCTAGAAATGAGTGTAGGAAGCATGTAGCCAACTATCTCCCTTTCATTGCAGACTCAGCTTTACAGTGTATCTAAGCGAGATGAAACCTGCCCCAAGACAGGAAAATTTGGCCAGGCAGATAAGCTGAAGCTTAAGAAGGCAGAAGAAATCCTATACTGAATAATGCTAACATCTGAAAGCTCCAGTATGCCACAGGGGACCAAGAGCCTGAATAGACAAGCCCAAACCAAAGGACAGGACCTTTCCAAATTCTGTGCTTCCCAATCGGTATCTAGGAAGCCCTTTAGATTGTTGACTTGCAATAATGCAACAAGACCAGATTCTTGAAAGACTAAAAAAAAAATCATTCAGAGTTCCTGCTTATATCCACTCTCCTTCCTATACTATTAACCCTTTTAGCTACAGATTTTCTGATGATTTCTTAGTATAGAGGAGAACTTTGTGTATTGATCCTTCACTTCTGGTGAATTCTCCATCTACTTGGCCATAAATTTTTTTCTGTAATCCACGTACAGGTAATACCTTGCTCTATTTTTCTCTCTCTTTCTTCCATCCTGTTGAAGTGACAGTGCTATTTTCATGCACTTGTATCTCACTTTTAGGTAATCAGCTTTATTTTCATGCACTGCATCTCACGCTGTAGGAGCATGCCTAGACCAAGACCAGTGAGACCTGGACTTCTGCAAAATGTCATTGTTTTCTGTTTCTACTGAAATGAACAAGCTATCCAATTACTGTTGTGGACGAGTCCCAGGTTTTCTTCTGAATCCTGGAAATGAGTGAAAATCTTATATGTATGTTTAGCCCGTGCTTTCTATGGAAAGTGAGGCTTTGTACTGCTCAAGCAAGTGGCTGTTCCAGTCATCTTCTTAACTGTACCTGTTCCTGTTGAAGAACTAAAATGCTGAGGTTATGATGAGGGTTGTTCAGAGACTCCTAATTACCTGTATCTTTTTAAATTTTATTTTTAGCTTATTTATGGAATGTAGATTTCTCAGTCTAGTTGATGTCTTCCCTTAATGATACACAGGGCCTGGAAGGCCAAACTATTTTTTTTCCCAAGCATGTCAACAGTCTTTGATACTACTGCCTGGGATTTGGGTGATACGTTCATGGATTCTGGCAAAAGTGGACAAGATTGCAATGGACTGCTCATACATCTACTTTTGAGGTACAGGCTGATAATTGGAGAATACTGTAATTAAATTAACAAAAAAAAAAGGTCTACCATTTTGGCTTCACAGCAAGAACCTTTGCTTTGAGCTGTGCAGAGCATTATACTTGAGAAGTTATTTGAAAGCTAATTATTACCAGTCCCATGTACAGAGCTCAGTAGTCAAACATCCAAAGATCATCTGATTTTAAAAAATTAAACTTCTTGTTTGTTTTTTCTACATCAGAGTTATGATTCTTTTTTGTTCCTCTTTCCAGACGCCCCAGCCTTTTCCTAAAGCCATAGGGATTATAGATTTGATTTTGTTTCATTCTGAGATTATATAGTCCTGTAGCAGCATTTGAGCCTTCAAAAAGTCTAGCAGCCATCATGTAGCACAAAATGAGAGAACTGGCCATGTTGCACTTCAGCGTAATTACTGGTAAAAAAGTGGAGCTGTATTAATTCCATGATATTAATTTTTGTGAACATATAAATACAATTTTCTACAACAGTTTTGGCATGCTAGTCAAGCCAATTTTCAACATATAGTACTGCTGCTGAACTGTAAATTTTTAGATATCCTTGGTGCTGACTTTTGGACACACAACTGCTGTTGGGTTAATAGTTAAGGTCAGCTCAGATGCTGACAGTATTACTCTTGAAACTGGTGAACAGGTATTCCTGTAGAGCAGAGCTTGCTTTCTGCTCTGCCAGATACTGAGTTTTTGGCCTTCTGGGCTGTATACAAAGTCCTTCTACTTTCACAGGGGAACTAAGGAGATGAGAGGATTGTTTGTGTTTTGAATGGCCTTTATTCAATCTGAAAAGAGGCAACTGTTGCAGGTTTTTTTCATACAGAACATGTGGTCTGAGACTGTGCAATTCTGATGGTAAATATGAATAATATGAAACATGGATTAAGGTAAGGGGAATATTTGTTTGTTGAGATAAATTTAGTATTTGTAAAAGGGGACAAATTGTTGTACCTGGCAGTGAGGTCTCCTGTTTACTGCAGAGGAGAGGTGCTGGGTGGAAATTTCTACCTCCTTTGCAGACCTGCTTGTGTTTCATCTTTGACCTGGAGGAATCAAGGCTAGTAGCCACTGGCTATTTCCTAGCAGTTAGGGAAAAAGGTGTTGTAATTGTTATTTATGGTGTGGAGGTTTGTCCCTCCCATCACTTGACAGAGACCCATCACTTCATAACACCTAGGCTGGGAGGTGTAAGTTGCAGCAGATTCTGGAATCTGGAGGTGAAAGCTTCCAAATTGTACTAACCACTAAAGTTTTGGGGATACAGACAGTACATCCAAGCAAACATTCAGCTGGGTTTTCAGAATAACTCAGGCACACCTTTATGCTGAGACAACAGTTTGAATGTACAGAGTTTCCAGATGAGAATGTCACTGCCTAATCGGGAGAAGCATATTCAGGTCAAGTGCCAGATACAGTTATGCAGGATAACAGTGTTGGTCCACACAGCCTTTAGGGAAGCAACTTAATACTGGATTACTGAAAAAGAATCCAGAAACCAGTGCACAGCTTTGAAGGAAGCCAGCGGAAGATATTTTTCTCTCTTGCAGACCATGATTATTGATTACTCATTTCTGTGATTCTCAGACACGAGGTCTTCATTGACTGGAATTACATTTATGAAGGCAGTTGCTTTCTCTGCAGCAGTAACACATGTATGGCATGTTCTGTTTGTCACAGATGCCTGGGTAAGGGAGAGCACCTGTTATTAAAGGCATGATGGTGTAGACAATAGGATGGATAAACAGACCATGAAATTACATTGAGTCAGTCCTATGCTGCCAATCCTGAACAGTCAAAACTTAAGCCTTAAGTACAGGTTGTTTTAAAAATTATGATTTTTTTTTTTTTTAAATAAAGAATGAGTTCCTTTTATTTGCTTTCTGGTGCATTAGCAGCTAAGAGTAACTTCCCCCCCCACCTCGTGAAACCTGAGATTCTCACAAAACTACTGATACTTAAGTAAAGCAACAAATATTCTCAGAATTGGCAGGATGAATGGGCATAACATGATCCCACAGTGCAGAGATTAGAGACACAAAAATCTCATATGTGTAGAAAAAAACTACATGAGAAAATTCAGGCTGCAATTTATGCTCTTTCATCATTTAATTGTGATTAAAATACAAGAGCCACAAGAGAACAAGCTTGATTCCATTCTGTGTGTGTTAGACTATGGTAGTGCCACCTGCTCAGCATTTTTCTTTCTTAATGCAGCTTTTGTACTGAGCCTAGAGCAGAATTACTTGGAGAAGCAGCAGAAAATTTGCAGAAAGGCTTGTGATAGTTGAGGATTAGAGGGCAGGAAATGGGTGATTCACTTTGGCTTCTGAAGACAAGCACTAAAACAGAACTACAGGCAGGAGTGGAAAGGGTGTTTGGGAGTATGAACTGGTTCTTATTTATAGAGGGGAAAAATAGTGGGGTTTGCCTTAAAGCTCTGCAGGTTTGGGTGCAGTTGCAGACATAGTTGTCCAAACAGGTGACTTTGGGTCCTAGGGTGGCCTTGGATCCGTAAATTTATCTCACCTTCTTCAGGAAGGAGAAAGTCATCCCACCTGACACCATTTGGTATACTTTGGTGAATGACTGAGGCACTGAAGAGAGCAGCTGAGCAATTAACATTATTTTCAGTATTTATAAACAGTTGTTTTGTTGGCATATTGTTGGCTTCCCCTTTCACCTTTTTTTTTTTAAATTGTGTCTGTATCTCAAAAATATTTATGTGCCAAAGGGGAAGTTCTGGCCCCTGCACAAAAAAGAGTAAAGCCATCATAATTTATTTCTGCTCTTTGTTTCTCTCAGATACTATAGGCAAGGCTATCGGGCTCATGTCAGTATTTGCTATTGAGCCTAAATATTTGTCCTCTCTCCTGGTATCGTCCCCTCCTGAACACTGACACATCAGCTCTAAGCAACTAGCAGATTTGCTCATCCACAGAGATACAAATCCGTTTGCCTGATCACTGAGTTGTTTCACTAGAGATGCAAATTGGATAATTGCTGATGTACAAATTGTCAATAGCTGCTTGTTGAAGATCTGCATGCACAATTATACTGTTTTTACAGGAAGAGTTATTAAATATTAGTGCTAGTTTCAGTAAATATGCACACATTTTTGAATATAAAATTCAGAATTGTATGCTTCTCTGGTGAGTAGAATGAACTAGTTTAAGCACAGCGTTTTAAAGCATTCTTTTGCTGTCTTCTCCTTGGAACACAGTATATGTGCTTTGACTGCACTTCCTCCAGTCTCTAAGCCACTGCAGAAATTCCAGCCATTGAGCAGCTGCATGTATGCTTGAATGAAGTGTGTGCTATTTCATGTGTCAGCAGGAAGAGATAAAAATAGAGCTTTTTTCCTCCTTATTGTCATGAACTGTGTTTCTGCTGGCTACCCCAAGCCATTTATTCTTCAAGTCCAGTGTAAAGGGAATATGTTTAAATTAGGTTCAGTGCTGCAGTTGTGGAGCATAGGGAGACTGTGAAGCAGTGTAAGGATTGCAGCCATTTACACCTAGTGCTTAGTGAGACAGGGCATATCACATTAATGCATGGCTGCTCTTGCTGCTGTCCAGGCAACTGGCATTTTGCTGCAGAAGTTGCCTTTTGGTTTTTTTCCCCCTTTCCAGTGAGGAAATATACTGAAATAGCTGACAAAAGTCCTCCTTGATGGAACTGTCAGGTTTCACAGTCTGAGAATGAAGCTCCTTTGGCTTTGTGCTCCCTTGCTGACACATGCTGGTCTCACACCTTTGCAATAAAGAATTGCTGCTGTTGCCAACTCATACACCAATTTCCTTCAGAGAAGTGAAATGGCAGGCATATTATATAAATAACTTTCTGATATGCTACTACAACTGTTTGAGCAATGCCTTTCTTGAAAGAGAGTTCATTAGCAAATGAGCAGTTCCTGAGTAAAGCACCATTTTACGTGGAAGGACAAGCCTGAGTCATTTCTCCAATTGTTCCATTAAGGGAACAATTCTTGGCTTAAAGCATGACTGGGGCTATAAAATCAAAATCAAAATAATTGAAATATAAAGGAGGTCATTTACTAACTCTTAGACTGGGGTTATGAGGGCTCTATTCTGAAAAGGTTACAGTGATCAAAAATTAACAGAGATGGCTCTACCCATTTTTTGTATGTGTTAAGCCTCCAAGACTTAAAACTTACCATCTGATGAATAATTAAGAAACTGTAGTCCTAGAGACAAGACACAAAAGGCATCTGTAACTTTGTTAAAATGGCGGTTGCAATGTGGTGCCATCCATTTCAAGCCAACTTTGATCTGATCTTTACTTAGATAACCATACCTTAATATTCCATAGTTGTGTATTATCCACACTCAAGTAATCTCTTTGTCAAATTTATTTTGTTTCAACATTATATGGCCTTTACAGCACATCACCTAGCAGTTTGTGATTTCAATTTTTGTGACCAAGTAGAATAAAGCACTGAACAAGTTAAGAGGTTCATAAACACATTTAAATTGGCTTTTAACAGCCAGTCAGAGCAGAACAGCATGCAGATCAGCAGAACTACACAGGTATGCCTCTGTTGAAAACCTAATGCAAACTTTCTATAGTATGGTTCAAGCAGGTACTGTCCTCTCGATTAAGAGAGGACACCTTTAGCTGCAGGGAAGGACAAACAGAAGGCTTGGAGCCATGATACAGTAGGTCCAGACTTCCAGGGCAGTCAGTCAGGTTCATCACATCAGTACCAAAATAATCTACTTTAATGGGTTAAAGACCCAGATGACTTGAGATGATCATAATATCTGGATTTACCGACAACCTAAGAAAAAGTCCTCCGAGTGTGGACCTTGCAACCACTTGGAAGAGCAAAGCTGTTTCTGCAGTAGGAGAATATGTGGGGAGTCTTTGCAAGGTCACCTTCATTTTCTCCTCAGAGAATGTTTAAAAGATTCTGAAAAATAGAGAAATTGTGTAGCGTGCTTATCCAGGGGGCTTATCATATTGTATTAGCAGTTACTCATCACATTTAATTAAGATTCCTTTTTAGCTGATGTGAAATATTATTAGCTCCATTCATCCCATATCAGTAAAAAGGAATAATAATGGGATGTGATCCTAATAGGAGATGATAGGAAGCTGCTAATGCGACACACATATCGTGGAAGGGAAAGAGGGCTGTGACTGCCAGAGTCTGTTTTGAGGCCTGCGATGCCTTCAGTTTTACAGGCCCTTCTCTTGGAAGGTATTAAAGTAACACACCTAGGTAGGTTACTGGCTTACAACCTCATCGGTGAGAATCAAAATAGACATTGATTAGTATTTAGTTAATTGGCTTTCAGAGGAGGAGACATTTGAAGGGGTTCAGTGATAAACTAGTCAGAGTAGGACAGCGAAAGGATTAGGTAGGTCTAAATTGATTTTATATACCCGTATGATATAATTTATTTTTAAAATGAAGAAATCCCATGAGGATAACAAACCCAAACTAAACTAAACAGTAATAGTATCCTTTCTTCCCCTTTATGGTCCAGATAGAGGAAAGGGCAGTTTCAGCTTTCATCCATAAAATTCCAGTAAAATTATCCCTTTATTTGTGATCAGAGCCAGAGGGAGCCAGGGAAATAGGTTCCAGCTCTGAGGTTCAGAGCACAAAGCCACCTTCAACCTCTGAGAGACAAGGCACTGCATTTTCCACTCTCTGAAGCTTTGTGTGTTTTTTGAAAAGAAGATCCAAGCAGAAAACTTCACACTGTAGTCATCTGGCTTGGAGATTACAATGGTTTGGGCTGCTGGAATAGGAGCCATATACAAGAGGAATGGTTGAAGCCTGTAAGCTAAACATAGGTGATGAAAAAAGAAAAATAAGTTATCTTTCACAACTATTTGTTAGGTGTCCATGATCCATTACTATGCTATCCTTTCTAAGTGGTGAAGCCCACACATTCATTCATGTTTAAAATAGATGCCTCTAAAAGCACTGAAATGTGTCCCTTTTTCTTTCACTACCACTTCAAGCATCCAATTAGTTGGTTAAAATTAGGTTCTGCTTTGAAAGACTAAAATTGATGCTTCAAGTTTCCATAGTTACTGTCTTTCTATTAATTGTGCTCAGTTAAAAAGTAGGGAGTCTCTTTTGCCTGCCAGCACTGGATTTTGGCAGCCATGCTGGGCTCTGTTGTCTTTCTGCACCAGTAGTAATATGGACTGTCCTAAGGTAAGTTTACCTGCAGAAGGTTTTCACAGCTGTAGAGACTGGTACTTCATGAACAGTTTTGTTGAGGGGAAGCAGAAGGAACTGAATTCAACTGAATTCTCTTAGGAGTGTTCACTCTCCAAGGTGGACACAAATAAAAACAAGCCAGTCCTGTCCAGGAGATCCAATGCTAGGAGAACATCTAATCCTGCCTTCTGTCTTCCCTTCAGGTAACCTGAAATCCCCGACCTGAAATTTTTCTTCTTTGGGGAATCAATCACAGCCAGCCATCGAGATGGGGGCTGAGGCAGAAGGTGGCTGTAGTGGCTGTAGACAGGAGTCCAAGCTGCTGATCCTGTGATCACCCCATAGAAGCAGAGTGGCCTCCAGTGGCAGGAGGCGACTGGATAGATAATGAGTCTGTGCTCTTGGCCTCAGTTCAATAGATCATCTAGCAGAGAGCAAGGGGACAGGGCGGGGGGGAAGGGGCGGGCAGAGTTTGACTGTCTGCAGAATGCTGTTACAGGCTGCAGCAGCAGCCAGGAAATGCTTCCTCCTTTTCACCTTCACAGCAGGATTTATGATGGTCTGTGAGCCTGTTGCCTTTCACATAAAAGTGCTTGTATATTAAGAATTACATTATTTTTTATTTGAATTTGACAGAAAACAGTAACCAGAATTGGCTTTCCATAATCCAGACTAAGCAGTGCACAGCTCTGTTCCTGTCCTCCCGACATTCAGAGCTTTGTCTTCTGCAATGCTTTTGCTCTCTTTGCAATATTTCATGTCTTTATATAATACAGGCAGCACCCACACACAGCACCAGTCAGCTGAAAGCAGTTAGAATGCCACCTCCCTCCTGGTCACATCCAGAGGGAGACTTGAGCCACAAATCAGACATCCCAGTTTTTAAAGATTTGTCTCAAAGTCCACATTTTTGGGATGTGTCACCTAGCAATCCTAAAATCAGCCCTCAGCAGAGGTCTGGGTAGCTGTTTGCTGCTCCAGTCTGTTCAGTTTAGGGCATTTACGGAGGCTACATAACACCTGGTTTGACATGAAGTCAAAGAAAAGCCTTTTCTTTTGTGGAGGTGGGGCAGGTGGCAGCAAGGCCAACCTACCACGGGTCCTCAGGGGAACATTGTCCCCAGCCGCTGGCCACACCACCTCTCCCCTCTCCCTTCCCAGGTACTGAGGGGCACAGGAGTGCCCCCCCAATTCACTGCACTGTCCCATTTTCCTGCACAATTCACTGCCCTTTACCTTACTGTTTGTATTAAAACAAAGGCAGAACGGCTGATGCTTTAGCTGTCCACACTATATTTACAATGCATTTATAAAATTAAAATCATCTGGGTTGTTTTTTTTTCCTGTTTTCAACCATGAACTCTTAAAAATAGTCACTGGGGGCCTACAGACATGGTGAAATGCCCATATAAAAGTCCATCTACTTTATCTTGCAGGAATAGTCTCTCCTTAACAACCTCTGCTTGCAACACATTCACATGCTGCATCCTCCAGAGTCCAGTGTCCGATTAGAGCTGGAAAGATGTTATGGAGCATCCTGGATGTGTGCGCACGCTGTCTTGGTGATGCAGCAGATTAGTCCTCAGTTTGGTGAGGAAAATGTTAAAACTTGTGCTGAGCAAGTACTAACAGGTGCTTTCCAAGCCAAATTCTACCGGTGGGAGCAGGACTGGGCACAAGTACAGCACTAGAAGGATGTTACTTGAGAAAGTTGATGTTTTTGTGGGAGGAAAAGCCTCTTTTAGTGAAAAGAGAGTGAGAGGAGCTGCAGACACCTTGCTCTGTTTGCTTCTTCAGCAGCTGCAAGAAGCCATTTAGCCTGTGTTGTGCTCTGGCCACAGCAGGCTGTGGTAGCAAGCAAATCAATTTTTGCTTTCACATATCTCAGAATATGCTGGCAGAGCTATTTGGTAGCTGAGACAATTGCTTTAATACACAGCCATGTAAGATTGCTTTCTTACAATGAGATCGATAATCTCTATTTAAATTCAATTTCAATGTCATCATGGACAGTAACCTGAGACTGAACTGGAAGTAACCTCCGTGCCCACCTCCTGCTTTGTATCTGCATGTTGGAGCAGTGGGGGGTTACGGATCTCCCACAACATATGTGCTATAATTACCCTGTTTAATGTTGGTGACTTTAAATCCAAGCAATGGATTAAAGCTACAGGCTCCTTGGTGGGGAGAAGTTTTCGTTTTGTTCATTCCTCCTGCCTCTGAATCATTAGTGCAGAACAGGTCAAACAGATGGAAGGGCAGAGTGAGATTTATTTGGTTTTTCTTTAAGACTCCAAGTTGACACAGTCCTTAGAGATCGTTGGATTTTTTGGGAAACGGATAGTTAAAATGGTTCAACTTTGTTCTGACTGAATCATTTCTCTGTCTTTCAGTTCAGTATCTGTCATTTTATTATGCTGATGATGGATTTTTATTTGCTTTCTTTGTTGTGTTTCTGGTTGAGGGGTTTTTGATTGGTTTGGTTTGGTTTTGTTGGTTTTTTTAAATAAAAAGATTAAATGGGCATTTTAATCCCAAAAAGGCTTAGGGATGATCAGTGAAGCCAGAATGTCCGCAGAGATCCTCCAAATGACACAGAGAGGGTTTTTCAGTGCATGCTGTTTGCATTTGATACGCTCTTTCGGAATCAGTGCAGAATGTCAGACTCCTTATAACAGTGAATATTCATTAAGCCTGCCAGAGGCAGAAGCTGCAGTCAGTACAGCATCAGTGGAGGAGGCAGGGAAAAGAGAAATCAGGTTAATGACTAGCTTTCTCTGCAGTTTGCTTCCTGCTTATTGCCTGATCTCAGTTTTAAATAAATTCATTTAATTAATGTGTTTTGCTACTTTGACCTGCGGATGGAAGGGTCTGTGATTAACGATGGGGTATTCCTAGTCTCACAGTGGCTTTAGTCAGCATGTTCTGGTGTCTAGAAAAAAAGTTGGAAAAAGATTTCCTTGAAACTCAGTAATAATAGATGGTTTGATTGAAAGCTTTTATCTAAATGATCTCCTGAGTCCATGAGCTACCAGATTTTTAAAGACAGGGACAAAGTGGGGAGTGGGGAGGGGTGGAACAGAGTGAAAGCAAGCTGCTGTCTTGGCTCAGCATGTCATGCAGTGAAAAATGTCTCTGCAGGGAGACAGAGCTGCGCAGAAATGCTTTCTTCTTCTCCCCCTTGAGCAGGGGCACATCTGTTCTAACACAAGTTAGCCTTCTTCTGACAAAGGTTCTTTAAGAAAGCAGCAGAGGCATAGGAGGTAGAGACAATGTACATGACACTCAGAATATATGGCCAGCTCGCATTATGGGAAATGAGCACCACCTGTTCCTAGTAAACACCAGATTGGAGCTGTGGGGCTATACAGGGACAGGAAAAAAAACACATGGCCTCCCCAAAAGAGAGAAAAATGTCAGTGAGATAGAAACTGCAGTCTTAGTCCAGACCTGATAGGATATCAATTTGTGGGCTGAGTGATGACATGTTCTGTGAGCAGGCATTTTGCCCCAAATTTAGAAGACATCTCAATTTCAGACTATTTGTACCCATCACTCAGCACTTTGACTTTGTTCCACTTACATATCAGTTCGGATGGTTTTACAGGCTGATGAAAGCCAACCCTTCAATTGACTGAATTTGCAAATGCTGCATCTGAAAAGACAGCACTGTAAATCTCAGTGACAGACCTGTACTTTGGACTTTTGCAGCAGAGTGTCATTCAAGACCTAAACTGTACTGGTGGTATTGCTGTCATAACTAAAATGTGGCCTTTTAAGGGATGGAAATGGTGCAACCTTAACAAGATGGCTGAGCTTTCTCAGGTAGTTCTGAATAGAAGATGCCAATGCCTGCCTAAATGAAAATCCCACAAAGTGATTAGGGATAAGAAAGTGGCCTCATCTTGCAAATAGTTGTAGAGGATTTTTGTGGCTGTCACTGTTAAAGAGATTAGTTTCAAATTTTTTTTTTTTAATACCCTGGCATGGTCATCAGTACAGCGTCCCCCAAACCCTGATGCTGCTTATCTTGCTCCTAAGGGTGGAATTCAGTTCCTTTTGCACTAGCCACCCAAGAGTTAGCTGTGTAGTTTAAATTATCTGTCTGGGCTTTATCTGTAGCTCAAGAAGCAAAGGTAATACAGCTCCAGCAGAGAAAGGAGAGGAGCAAAGAAAATTCAGTACATCTAAAACCAGGCGTTTAAACTAGGTGGATTGAACTGCCTTCTGAGGGTGCTTGTCTCTCTTTATAGACTGTAGCAAGAACTAAATTAGACAGTTTAGATTGGATACCTACTTTTTTTGGTGGCTGAATTTAGAGAAGGGATACCTTACTCTGTGAATGACATCTGAGAAGAAAATTTAGGTGCCTACAGCTAATACATGCTAAATTTCAGGGACCCTGTTCCTTGTAGTAGGTGCCTGGGCTCCCTGCACAGAGCACAGGGAGAGTTAGGTACCGCTGAAAAACCTGTGTGCTGAGATCAGAACTGCCTGGAACATGGGAGCGAGAAGCTCTGTGCTCAGCGAGGTGACACAGCTCACCTGCAACCTGCTCCCTTTCTGGGACCTTGGAGCCTATGACATCCACATGATGCTTTCTATCTGACAATGTGTAGGAAATCGGGTGCTTTCAGAGCAATTAGGACTTGTTGAACAAGTGCCTATTGACTGAGATTTGTATGTTTTTCAAGTCCTGTGAGAGGTAGAAGGCTACAGCCTATGACCTGTAAATGCCTCTGGAAGAGGCAAAAGTAGCTAGGCACTGTACCATACTGCTTCAAGCTTTCAGGTAGGTGATTTTAGGATGGGGGGGGGGGGTGTATGTAATTCTGCCTGTGCATTTCAGACAACAGTCACTGGATGGAAAAAGAAGTATTTTAAAAGACAACCTAGAAGTCCTTTCCTCCCAACTAAATATATGATCTACTTGACTGCAGTCTCTGTTGCTCTAGGTTCCATTTAAAGTCTACTGAGACATTTGTATTTTGGTGAGAGTAGGAGGAAATGGAAAGGGTGAAAAGTTCATTTCCCATTTTAGCTTGCAGACACTCAGGCGAAGAAGCATCAGAAGCTGCAGGTGCAGCCTAGATTGTGTGTTCTGCTGCATGCATGCATTTTAAAAATAAATCATTTGGTCACTGAACATGAAGACTGCCGTATTCCTTGAGAATAAAGAGAAGGGGCAGTCTCCAGAGTAATCCATTGAGTTACACTAGGAAATGGCCAGACTCTGCGCTTTTATGTGGGAACTCTGGCAAAACCTCCCTGTGTAGCTGTAGGAGGAAGAGAAGTATAATGTTTTAAATAAAGTGTTATAAGTATAGCTGGTAGATTTGCTTTATTTAGATTCTCCTCTAAGCTTAATATACAACTTTAAAGCATTCAATAAGACCCAGAAAACATGCAAGAGAAGTACAACTAATCCTGTTAAATGTAAAATAGCATCTAAGTGGAAGGTTTTTGTTGTTAAATTCCTGCTGATAAGAAACAGAAGAGATGTTTAAGGAAGCTTTGGAAACTGGGTGGTAAGTGACATTTATCCTTGATCTGAAATGCCTAAACATACAATGTTTTTACTACAGCTGAACTGTGACCTTCCAGCCTGCCAATACAGATAAACACACATGTTATCAGGTAAATCGCGCAGAAGGGAAATTTCCTAAGGAGACTCTTGAAGCCCCACTTGTAGGAAATGATGGCTATTAACTCATTAAGTTCTGTGTGACTCTGTCTTTTTGTATGTGAGCTCTCCACACAGCTGTAAGGATAATTAGTGTCCTTTGGCTTGCTGAGTATTAAGGAGTATTAAAATGCTTAGTTTGTATGGACAACGAACATATTCGGGGGCTGGGAGAAAAACACATAGAAATGCAAGAAAACCCCCTTAGTCTTTAAGTTGACAGAATCCTGATTCCAGGGTAGATGTGATGGGTTTGTTGTGTTTGGATACAGTATGTCAGATGGCTTTGTGATAAATGTTACTGACTTCATCTGGTGAGTGGATTTGTTTAGGCAGAACCAGATTAAAGGCTCAGTATCCTGTTCTGAATTAGATTTCAGTAATGCAGACGTGTATGTGCACCCTGTTAGACTGGCAAGAGTTTTCATGCAAGAGATACTGTACCTTAAGGATACCCTCTATTCTTGCAAGTTACTATATTTGTGTGGTAAAATGAATAATATAAAGTCACTGTCATTGTCTTGTGTCCTGTCTTCAGCCTAATATGCTCATATCAAAATGGCATGACCACACACCATATTGTTTCAGCTGTGCTGTGGTGGCACTGCGGTCCATAGACTGTTGTAACCCTGTACGCTTCAAAGCAGGTTTTGGACTATTTACTGCTACAGGGCGTTCCCCAGCCAGAGCAAGGATGGTTCAAAAATGATTTGAGGTCACCTTCAGCTGTTTTTTTCCTGCCAGGAACAGGAAAAGAGCATTGGGTCCATGCCAATGTTGTTTGGAATGAATGTTGCATGGGCTTGTTGGGAAGGAGAAAGGATTTATTTGTCAAATAGGGCTTAATTTATTATGTACAATGTGAAAGCTCACATTTTTGTATTGCTGGAGAAAGACAATTGATTAATAATTTGGAAAAAGGCCAAGACACACAACATTCACCTTTGTAATTTATCGTCTCAAAGAAACAAAAGCGATATAAAAGGTATCTGACCAAAATATTTGATTAAGCAGAAATGAAAGCTGGTTCATATTAATGCATTTAGTATGAAATTGTTACTAGGACATTGTTATTACCAACAACAAACATGTAACAAATCTGAAGTTGATAGTTAAGACTGTAGGAAATTTACAGAAAAGCTACAACTGATAAAATAGAGCAACTTCCACTTTAATAATCACTTCAAAAAAGAGATTTGAGACTAGGGAGGTTAAGGTCACTAAAACAACTTCAGCAGTTCCTGGAAAGAATGTAAAGTCAAATCTTCTTCATCATTAAATACAGTCTTAGGGGGAAAAGAAGTGTACAGGTTCTTCTAATTCTTGGTTAAACATCACATTGTAAAAGCAGTCATACAACCTCCTTCACAAAGATTCCATGTGCCAAACCTATTACACAGATGGTCTCAGAGACAGTTCTGATGTGTCATGTATACACATTTCTTTGGCTCTGTAACATGGATGTACTGTGTAAGTATGAAAAAGCTTTAAAAGGATTCATGCCTTCCAGTGGTGTTTATTTTGCTGCCAGGCAAGAGAAAGACTGTCAAGCAGTGTTCTTTAGCTTTTGAACCAGGAGAGCCTTAGATCAGCACGTATGACACATTTTATTTCACAAAATAGTACGAAAAAATTTACAAATACAAAAAATTGTACAAACAACATTACAGAAGATGAAGAATCATAAAAGAATAAGAAGTATAGGCAATGCTGTTCATTTCATGAAATGGCTGCAAAAGTAAATGCAGTATTCTTCATTACTACTACAAAGGTACAGAGCAGTCAGCTGAGGCTTACTGAATAGCATTTTCTGGTCTGGCAAAATGTTGGAGAACTCCCTTTAGATTGTTTACTTTGTTTTCTCTTCCTGCCCTCTTTCACCAGCAGGAGACCTAGGATTTCTCTGTTTCTTCTTCTTCCTTCTTTCCCCTAGCCTCCTCTTCCAAGGGATATGGAGTCCCTCTCAGCTGGTTTTCCAACCCTTCCTTGTAGTAATGCAGATCCTACCTCCTTCTTTACCCCAAACATCTTTACCTATTCAACTGGACAGCTCTGGTGCAGAATACATGATGCTGAGGCTTAATCAGATCGATGGTATTGGCATTGTTTGTGTGGTATTGCAAAAATTTGTGTGGGGGTAGGTGTGTTAGAAGTGTGACAGGTCCTGTGTGTGCACTTTCAGAGTGTAGATAAGAACATTTTCATCAGATTCGAGGGTTTTAGCATCAATGCATGAGCATTGACCTTTCCCCTGATCACAATCCTTTAAACACTTAAAAGGAGACACTAAAATGTATGTACTGTTCCTATTAAAAATTGGGAGTTTTGTAAATTACAAAGAATTTTCAAAGTTTAAGAAAAAAGAAACCAGCCAAGTTTTAAGACTTTCTCTCATAGAAGAACCTTATTTGTGTTGCATTCATTATGCTAGAAAATTGTCCTTGTCAGGGTAACATACATAAACATTTCAATCTGATGAGCTCAATCTTGTCAAAATCATGGAAATAAAATTAAAAGTTGCTTCATACTGCAAGCCTAAAGCCGGGGACAGAACTTGACTTAATATTTGCCTGTATAAAATATTGTGATCTACCATTCTACCATATCAATTCAAAGAACCAAGAGCTAGTCACGAGTCTGGTGTTTCTCAGCCTTTATGTTGTGATATTACAATAGAAAAAAGAAACATAATAGTGAGGACTTTCCCGGTTTGAGAACTCCCTGCAGTATTATTTACTTCTGAACCATTCTTGACAGCTTACCACAAATTTGGCACCAGCCCTTTCTGATTTCCCATTTTGCTTATAAGTTCATAGTTTAGAAAAACTTTACAACTGTCTTATGAGAGTCACCCCATTTCCTGGCAAAAGGGAACAGGTTGTTAGACCCTCGCCTTGAAGAAGACTATGAATATTTCTGAGACCAGATTCTGCACCCTGATTGAAGGAGTCCTGTGGTATCTCTACCCAGGCAATTCAGTTCACACCTGTTCTTGCTCTAGGGCAGTGTCTGCTGATCAGCCACATTGCACACATACATACATACATACATACATGCTAGTTGGTTCTCAGGTTCCTCTTTGGAATGCACCAACTCATTCCCTCCATGAGGAATCCTGGACACAGTTGACAGGATGGTTTGCTAAGATAACCAGCAAGGATGTGCAAACTGCAAGGCTGACTCCCCCCGCCCCGGACACTTCTCTAACCTTATCCCAAAAGACTTGACACCCTCAAACATACTCTTGTGCTATGCAATACACATGCTTGTGTTTCATGCTATAAAACACTACAGTGGGCTGCATCACAGCAATGTGTTATTCCATGCACTTTAAATTCAAAAGAAAAATAGAGAATAACTGTATTTTAAGGCACAACATGGGATCCAGAGCATGTTGGGCCCAGCAGTATGTGGAGTGAGTCAGTGCATCCTAGCATTGAGCAGGCTGGAGAAGAACCAGTCGGTAACACCCAGATGAGCAGCCAGGCAACCAAGAGTCAACATAGAGTGAGACTAAAGCCATAGCTTTCAAATAGGAAGCTGATATTCACTGAGTGCTTGTATTTAATGATGCTTTAAGCTTTTCTTGCTATTTTGACTTTTTCAGAACCTGAGGCGGGAGAGGTGTCCCCCCCAGTGGGAGCTGGTGTGAACAGCAACAGCTGGACCTTTAAATTTGGACCGGGCAATCCCAAACAAGGTGGTCCTGGTGAGTTGCCAGACAAATTCATTATCCCAGGATCTCCTGCAATCATCTCCATCCGGCAGGAGCCACCAAACAGCCAAATTGACAAAAGTGACTTCATAACCTTTGGCAAGAAGGAAGAGACCAAGAAAAAGAAGAAAAAGAAGAAGGGAAACAAGACTCAGGAGAAAAAAGAAAAGGGCAACAGCACCACTGAGAACAGTGACCAGTGAGGGGTTTATACTGAAAGAACCCACTTAGCCAGTTTTTGTAATAATGGCAGATTTCTCCTATGTAGCAACTCCCAACTTCTTCCTACTGTTAACAAATTTCCTGTATGTACAGACTTGAGAAAATCAGCAGGAAATTCACAGTGTCTGTCTAAATTGCTTAACAGGTTTTGTCTTAAAAGCTTTATTAAGTCTGGTGTTAACTCTTTTTCTCCACTCTGGCTTGTTTTCAGAATCTAAAAAGCAGACACAAGTTTCCTTTCTCCTACGCCGAAAAGGAGAATCTTCACAGTACAGCCAGTGAGAGGTTGGACTCTGCACTGTGGTTCCTGTGCTCCTGTCTTGATGACACTTACAGGACAGGTTTAAAAGTTTTAATATTGTGCACCCTCTATCTGATTGGAAATATTTGTGTGCAGATGTCAGCTAGGTGATATGAGATCAGATAATAAAATGCAAGAAGAGCTGGTAAATATGCAACAGAGGAAACACCTAATGAACACAAATGTTCAAAGATGTTCAGGCTGGGGAGGAAATGTCTGAAAGGAGATGACCAGACTTTTCAAATCTTGAGAAGTCACTGTGTGGAAATACTGAGTCCTATACATGACGTATTGTACACACTCCTGCAAATAAAAACCTCACATTTACAGCTCTTTAAGATACCATAAATTTTATCTCTTACCAAGCAAGCCATTGGGAAAATTGACCCTTAAAGCCCTGCATTACCCTGGCAAGGCTAGCCCTCAGAGTGTAAGAAGGGCTGGGCTGACATCCCAGGAATGTAACTGTGATGCTCTGTGTCCCTGTTTCCACTCTGACATTATTTTGCACATTATGTCTCTGAAAAGGTCAGAGTTTTTCCATGACACTTATGCAAAAGAGAGAAAAAAAAGAAACGTTAACTATGCTATTTGTTATTTGAGATATTTATTTATAAAGAAATATAGCTGTAAATGTTAAAGAAATATGATGCCCTTTAACCCAAACAGAAGTCAATCTAGAGCCATTATGACTTACAATTGCTGCTATTAAAGTGCTTTAGAAAAATTGCCTGAAACATCTGTATTATATCGGCCACTTGCCAATAACAGCTTTATTCTGTCGGGTGATTTGGGGGCTGCCTTTTGCATGTATTAATAAATACAAGAATATCTTCTCTCTCTTTTTTTTTTTTTTTTTGCATTAATCTGCACTTTGAATACACCTTTGCAAACAAACTGTTCTAATATGAAGAAGCAGAAGCAAACTCCTCACACAAATGGATTTACTAACCTGCTAGCTCTGTGCAGTACCTTCGTGTTACCTCCCACGCACCCTTTTTTGATTTTAGTTTTACTTTTCTATGAGATTATGAATTTCTGACCCTACTAACACTCACTATGTAAAATTCAAGTACTGTATGTATGCTGTATGCTCTTATAAGAATCCTGAAATATTTATTCTGTGCTTGTGTATGTGAATGTCAATGCAACTATTATTAGAGTGGACTTTAAGCTTTACCGTTGAATGTAAATTCATTATTTCTTTTTGTACACTTGTGAAAAAGTGGAGTAGTGTTAATTTTTAAAGCCACTGTTGATTATCAGTTTTTTTGTGTATGAAACACAAGTAAAATATCTTTCTTAAATCAAGCCATGCATGCATTTTGGGATTTATTGGTAAGAATCTGTGAAGCTAAAGCTCTGTGAATTACTGAACCTAAGGGTATAAACGGAGTATTGAATGTGGTTGAGGATGTTGCTATAAAAGCAATACATGTATTTTTAAACAGAATATAGCTGATGAGGGACTTCCAAGGGGTTTTCTACATTATAGTACATTCACAGAATAAAGCTCAAGTGTCGTCTTAATTGGAACTGTGTAAGAAACTACATAGCTCTAAAATATCTAACGGGCCCTTTAATCTTGGATCAAAGAGAACAGCTGGATTTCTTGAGACATGTCCTGGATGTTTTGAGTTTCCAAACTGCTGACAGTTCAGAATAAGACAATTTCTATTCATTTTTAAGAACCTGCAGCAAGTCTTAAAACATCACAGAAGGTAAAGGTCTAATAAAAGAATTCATATCTCGAAGCATAAACCACCAATGGCCTCATGTGGTCTCTTTAGAGTTTTCTTTTGCTACCAGTCTTGTTTTACTGGCAATGTAAAAGATGCTACTTGAGGAAGAGAATTCTTGATTCAGTTTTAAAGGCTAGCCAAGAGGAAAAAAACTTCAGATTTGGAGAGGGATCTGTTCCTTTATGCAAGTGTGTTATGCCAGTACATCCAGACTTACTTTTGTATTTGGTGACTAATCCAACAATTCCCAATATGTTCATAAACTGGAGTTACAGTGGTAACTTAAACACACAGAAGGATACTGTTGGTTTGTACTCATCATAAAGTAGTTCTCCTCAGTGCCTCTGGCAAAAATCCAGCACAAAGATTTAATTCTTACAGGAATCTTTAACATTTGATTATTGTTAGATTTTAATTGAATTATTTTTTTTCTTTTGAGTGCTTGCATTTTCCTCTATACAGGCCAATCTGGTTCATTCACTTTTCATCAGTGGTCATACACAGCTAGTTTTCCAAGGTTTGCTTTTATCAGAATGAACCAAAAGCAGTATGTCTCTGATTTGCCTGTTTTAACACAAAATTTGCCAATGCTGGCTTTGTTGCAGGGGCTTACTGCAGGAGAACTGTATGCCTGCATGACTTGGTAGACAAAAGCAGAATATCTGAAAATAAGCATTCCAGTATGGAGATCTGATAGAACAGAGAAAAAAACTCTCAGAGGAGAGGAGAGGAGATGCTGTTGCTGAAATTATTTAAGAAGAAGCTGGATTGCACTAGTAGAATATACATGACACAGATTCACTGTGTTTTCGGAAGGTTGAATCAGGCACCTCACCAGATTTTAAAAAGATTTTTCAATATTTGAACCCCCTAGTACAACTGGAATGCTGAGATATTTTAAGTGAAATTCGGCTATTTCAAAACTAGTATACAAATTATACCACTGACATCCTTGATTTTGGATGTCCAGGAGGAGGCGAAACCCTCAGCATGAAGTATTTTTGGAGGACTGGGGGGGCAGGAGGGCAGAATTTATAGATTCTACCACAGTTTGGGGGGTTACTGTTTATATACCACACAATGGGAACTGAGAATCAGGGGTGGGCAAGATCAACAAGAATCAAGAAACAAAAGATTCTTTTATCCTCTTGCTGACAATGAAATGGGCAAGACAAAATACACTGCAGAACTTATTAACAAGGAAATTACAGTTTGGGGGCTTTTTACCACTTGAACAATTTATTTCTCTCAGAATCCATATATTTTCTGTGAGCATATTGTCTTTGGAAGTCTGGGTTTTATGCATACAAGATCAGTGGCCAAAACTATTGAGCTTTTATAACAATTAAGCCTGAGTTATGGTGTATATTAATTACATCCTGTCATTAAAAACCCCTCATTTTACATTAGGCTTCTAAGATTTATTCTTGTGCAGTTTCTTTCTGCTCCGTATTTGGGTCATTGTACATCACAGGAGGGGATCCAGTTTTCCAATGATCTTACATAAGGGGAAGAACATAGAACCCAAAATGCATTCCCCAAATTTCATATATGAAACTCCCTTACGGAATTAATTGCAGCCATCTTTGATGTCTTTTAGGATCATCTGTCATTTCCTCTTCTTCAGTCATTTGATGTGTTTCAAGAACCGCTTCCATTTTTGGAAAAAGCTGTTATACTGTTAATTGACTTTCTCCCCAGGAGAAATGTGAGTAAGCTACCTTTATAGAACAGTGCTTATTAGTACATGATACAGTGACTAAAGTTTCTATAGGATACATAATTCACGTTGGCTGGTCAAAAAACTTCGACCTGCCCATTCTGGGGCTTGACAGTCTCAAGGTTCAAATAAGCAGCATTTCCTTGAGGAAACCTTATTTTATTAGCTCCCTAATCCATATGTAACATATTTAGGTACAAAATGAGTCAAAGAATCTTCCTGTTTCATGCCACTAAACACTTCAGTTAGAGCTTTCTGTGTTTCTAAACCCACTTGTTCTCAAACTGTAATTACATTCTTAAAATGTAAAGTCATTTACTGCCTTTCTTTTACACAATTTGCCTCACATTTTAATCCAGGTGATAGCCAAGTTCGTTTCAACAACTGGTTAAAATAAATCATGTACGATCTTCCTTCCCTATCCTGTTCTCCTAGCAGCAGTTTTGTGGATCTCATATAAGACAAGTATTAAGGAAGGAGCTGAGCTGTTATCCTCATTTGAGTCCTAAAGAATGAATAGGTCGCTCAGTTTTGCTGTTATTTAATTGTTTGGAAACTACTGGCCATTCCTTGACACAGACACTTTTTAAAGATAGTGCCAAAAGTGCCATGTTCTGTTAAGGCTCCTGTAAATATGCAGAAGTAACACCTTGATCAAAAGTTTCACTTTCGTGAGTAAGTGTACATTGAAGACTTTGGTTTCTTCCTTCACATATCTCTGAGGGAGAAATGAGTGAACAGCTGAACAACATTTTGATATCAGGACACATAGTTGAATCTGCATAAAGGAAATATATGCTCTGGAAAGTATTGGACAGGCTGAAGACGCCAAGAAATGTAATAAGAAAATGCGTATGCGAAGAACTTGGTATGGTGGCTGGTATATATTAGGCACTATATGATGCTCACACATGCCTGAGTGGTTGGCTTTGCACAGTGCTCACACAGTTGGACATACCAAGAGCGCATAGAATACTTGTAATGAAATAAATGCTTTATCACATTTTAATGACCTTGTGCAGCTTAAACCAGCATGCTAGAAAATCAATATTGCTAGCATATAAGTTAATTTTCCACTAGCTCTTGGTATGGGGATGCTCTACTCTCCTGACTTCTGGCTCCTCTCTGGGGCCTCCATCCATCACTAGAGGATCTAGTGATACTGCTCTCCATTTGCAGATAGGTATGTGTGTACATATATATATATGCGCAAGCATTTATATAGATATATATAAAAATCTGGGACCTGGTTATGTTGTTATACAGAATACTGCAACACCTACTGTCAGTGGTAATACTGCTTAGGTAAAGCCTATTATGCAACTCTATCTGATTTTTCAAGGTGATGCTATTATGGTGCCATTATGCACCTACTTCTGGAATATGTGTTGTTCAGGTGCCTTTGGCTGGCTTAGAGAACTAATTAAAGGAATCCTTTGGCATGAAGTACAACAGAATTGCTTCTGCCACGTGGTGAGAAAAGCATATCTTACACTGCGCTGTGGATTCCCTTTCATATCCCAGGACTGCCTCCATGCAATCACTCTGACATAAGTTTTAACATCAAAAGATGACAGAGATGTAGTGAAGTAAACATCTCTCAGAAGCCACACAGCTTGGCAAATATTAAAAATGTTTGCCTGCCAGTGGCACCCAGAGCTAGGTAAGTGTTGTCTGAAAAAGACAGCGAGTAACTCATCCACATTTAAGAACTGATGTCTACAGCATATTACAAGACAGACATGCTAGGCTTGAAAACTAGATTTTTTTTAAAACCAGGACCCTGACAAAGAGTTGGAGGCTGGCCTTCATACCAAGTAGAGCAGCCATAAGTCTGTTGTCACTCCCACCACTCAACTCACTTGTCCCTCAACATAATGACCTCCATTGCGGTGGAGAGGAGTGGGACATGTCATGAAGAGATAATCGCATGTATGCTGTCAGGTGGGTAAGGTTATGCTACAGGCATATACATACAGGCAATAAGGCACATACATACAGGCAATAAGGCACATAGACCAGGTGTTGGATGCACCTATGGTGCTTTGTGTTAGGTGAAAGGTGAAAGCCCATGCTGCCAGTGTGCTGTTCCAGCAGGAGCAATATCTGAATCTCCTACCAAATGCGAGACCTTGAAGGGCTGCCCTATGGGCCCAGCAGTGGGTATTGTGTCAGTGCTGGGGCATTACACATGATTTCAGGCTTCAGCACTGAGATGAGATAACATTAGAGCTGGCCCTGGCAACCCTGTTCCAGCTCCTTCAGTGATATTTTATGGAAGGTTCAAGTGTCTCAGCACCCCTTGAGCAGCACTGAGGAGAATTAGAAAGTCCTTGCCTGTTAATTACAGGAATGGTGCCACACAAGAAGCCTGACAAGACATTATAGTTATTACAACACATCAATCACAGCCACCCTAGACTTTTAATCCAGCAATAGTTTTCCTGTTAGATAAATCCTTCAGCTTTTCTGGGACTCAAATTCCATTCAGTGCAGCCTCAGTGGGAAAAATGTGTGTGATTCTGCAGGAAGCTAGACTGAAATGTGTGGAGATGTAATTCTATGTCCTAACTAAGCCCATACTGTATCATAGCCTTCCTTTAGGAAGACATATATCAGTCCCTACCTTGAAGAACTTCCTTCTCTCAGTGTTTAAAGAATCCTACCTGAAGTGTCTCTACCTGTGAAACAGTGTGCTAACCAGTTACAAACCAAATCAGTTCTGTACACTAGGACTTAAGGCTTTTCAGACATCACCACTCCTACCCCCAGATTATCTACACTGTCAAAGCCATTACTGACTGGTGTCTAACTTCATCTTCATCACCTATGGTGCAAACAGCCTTAGGCTCAGTGAGGACCCAAGACCTCATTCCCATAGGCTGGCCCAGGAGGCTCAGGCCCTGCCTAGAGCAGTTACACCAACCTGGCCCTTCCCAGATGCTGTGAAATCCAGCTGCAGGCAGCTTCAGCTGGCACCAGGGCTGAACTTGCTCTCAGCTCCCTACCCTGCAGTGTGGAAATTACCTGGGGTGCATGTTAGATAAGGGACAAGCTTAACACCATGAAATTCTGCTTGTCTTAGGTGCCTAAAAGGGGATTATGCAACATTTAGGTACTAACATTGGAGAAAGTGATCCACAAAGCTCCTGATGGGTGTTCACCTGATAAAGAGGTGTGTAAATTGTGTTAGACCTGTAGATTCATGAAGTTCTTTGTAAGACTGAATTTAAGCTGCCACCAAGCATCACAAAAGCTACCTTGATCTTTCCAAAGCCACATGTAACAATCTCTTGTTAATCTACTTCACTGCAGTTGCAATATAAATGCAATCCTGAAGATAAGCTGCATCTTACCCTGAAGGGTGACTGCACTGAGAACTGGCAGGTGCAGGTACCTCCCTCTGTTCTTAGAGAGTAAATAGCACAAAAAAGTGAAATCAGTTTTATTTTATCCACAGGCTGCCTTCACACACGCACGGGGACGTCTCAGCTGGCCACATAGGGTCAGATTCTGGCCAGCAGCATAAGCAAGGAGATATTTATTAGCCAGAAAGTAGTGGGAGTGTTATGTGGGTGAATTTTTCCACAACATTAGAAGATACCAGAGATTCAAAGTGTGACAGGTCAACCCAGGGCAGTAAATGTACTTACTTTCAGTCAGCGGGAGGGACTATTCTGCCTATAGATCTTGCTAATGGCCCCCTGGGTCAAGCAAGCTTTCATAAATGGACAGCCCATATCATCTGCAAAGCTGTCAAATATGCTGTTTGGCTGATGGTAGGAACTGTTGACCTGTGAGTTACATTGCTCCGGTTGTTTGTACCTAAGAAAAAATTAAAATTCCTGTCAAGTATCTTTGCTTAGGCCCTTATTGTGCACTGCTGGGCTCCCCCTGTGAACCTGGCAAGCCATGTGGGTGTGGGCATTCATTAGTATGCACACAGACTAATGCAAAGCAACCTGGAAGTAACAGGATATTGCAGTGCTATAATGCCAAAACCTCCACAACCTGATCAATGTTGATGGTGCAGTTAGTTCTGCATTGATTAATTTACAAAGTGAAACTCCTACAGCAAGTGAGTTTTGCATCTAAGCGCTCACTGCCACAGTGCCTACCAGAATCGTGCGGCTGTATAAAATAATAAATAGGTCACAGGCAAACCACAGGTGTGAGCATGTGCAGCCCAAATGGTACACTATGCAATGAACACTTACAAGATGGCTGCACACCCTGCAGGGTAGACTCTGGCAAATTTTTGTTACGCTAAGTTTTGTCCCTCACCAACAGACTAAAACTCTTAACCCCAGAGGCTCTTGTCCATGCTTCCTGACCTCACTCTGCAAGGTGATGTGTATGCTCCACCATATATAACTATATTGTTGACTGTAGGTGCCAGTGGGCTTTGGGCTGCTGGTACCTGCTCTGCGTAGAGGCATAAGGCTGGCTACAAAATCCATACATGCTGCTAACCAGTGGTGGGATTATGGTGGCAAACGGGCCAGCTGCCCTGATGCTCACCCACTCACATGGCAAACAGTGATTTGTTTGAGCCCATCCTGAAACTCTCAAGGTCTTTTCACGTCTCTGCAGCTGGGTGAGGTCAGGGCTGTCATTACTCTCCTCTGATAAGGTAGCTCATCCAGAAGTCCTATGTCCTCTTTTAAATGCATGGGGGAGATTATGCCTTTCTGTATTTTCTACATACTGTCAAAACAAAAAAAAAGGATTTGGTGATAAAAACTGTGTACTACTTCCTCCTGCCCTAGTCCAGCTCCCCTAGACTCCTCCAAGAACTCTTTTTTGAAATGTAGAACTGTGCAAGTTCAGCAAGACTGAATTTATGCCCACATCCAGACACACCTTCAAAATGAAGAGACTGTCCAAACGCTTCCTGTATAAGCCTATCATGTCAGCTTCTCTTCCGCTCTCCCACCCACCCACCAGTCCCAAGCTCTGTTTCAGAAGACTGTTTAAAACATTTTGAAAAGCCATGCACCTTCCTTCCTGGCAACTGATGGCTCACAGCTTTTTAGCCATTTGTAAAGTTGAGTGGCCAAGGGCTGACACAGACCAAGGTGGCAAACATCCCCAGCCTCCATCAACCAGCATCCCAATCCTTCCCTGGCATGCGTGACCGGCACTTATATATCCAGGGACAATCCCAGCTGACATGCAGAGCATCAGCTCCCAGCGGAACTGGTTCTCCAACTAGTCCAAAGCCCTTTTCAATACACAGCTGTTATGGATATGATTCCTCTTGTCAGACACATGACCTACATTCTTGATCATACAATGTAATGCCTTTGGACATGGTAAAGTATATATGACTCGGTTGCTCTCAACCTTCAAAACCAGTTCAGGTTAGTCTGTATAATTGATCTAAGTGTCTCATTTTCTATTCTAACAGTATGTGCCATTTGCATGTTTTTCCTTAAACAATTTTATATCCTCTTCTACATTATTAATTTAGCAGCATTTGGTGAAGAAATCCCCTGGAGATGCACAGAAGATGCCAAGAGAAGGATTTACACTTAGTTGCTGTATTCTGTTGTAAGACATTTAGTAGCCAGTTTACTGCTTTATTATATATGATCACTGTTGTGTAAAACTAAGGCACACAAATGGATTTTTTTAGCAGTATTGTCTATAAATCAGGCCCATGAGCCATTAAAAAATTGTATTGCATTTATTTGACAAGACCCATTTTTCATAAAACTGTAGTTTTATTCTTTACTGTTTGCATATCATACCAGTCTTTCCTTAATTTTTCCTGGCTCAAATTTCAGGCCTTTTCCCCTATAATTTTCTAGCTCTTGCCATTTGGCCTCTTTCACCAGTTTCTCTCCAGAGTTCCAAGAGGTGTTAAAATAATCAATCACTGAAGGGACCTGAGCCAATTCTTGTATCGTTCTTGAACAAAGGTATCTATCTCACCTGCCATCAGCTCCAGGTTCACTTACACATGCAAAAATGTAAACGGATGCTCACTTATTACACTTTGTAGTATTTTATCTGTTTTGACTGTTATCACGGCAGAGGTTTACTTTATTCTTAGCATTGTAGAGCAACAATTTCAGGTGAAGCTTCTGGCCCAATACTTTAATAAAATAACAATTGCTAGTGAAAAGCCATGCACATTAGAAACCTGTCTAGAAATATTCTCATTTCTTACAATCATTTTTGGTAGATACTTATCTACCAATTTCTCATCCCCTTCAAGGCTCTGTAGAATGAAGCTCTCACAGCTTCTCAGGGCTTGTTTCTTATCTCCTGTCTTCTCATAGTTATCTTTATATTGACAGTGGGGTGTACTGTAGCTAGGGTTCTAATGAAATGTTTTAATTGGACCACAGTGAAGTGTGATATTCAATATAATGCCTCCGCCAAATGCAGTTTAGTGGAGGTAGGGAAATGTCACAAATCTAATTGTCAAGGCCATGTACATGCTGCCGCAAACTGAGTCCTAAATCCTACTTTCAAGTATCTCATTCCCCAGTCCCTCGTGCAAAAGACTAGAAATTTTGCAGTGGTTTAATTTTCAATTGCTCACATAATCAGTACAGTTCTTCTGAACTGTTTGCTTTAATATAAAATTACATACATGACACACTTTTCCTTTTTTTTCTCAAGAACCCTGATTGTCTTTTTCTCAGAAAATAGTCTCATAGAAAGTGTCAGAAATTATTAGAGAAGAATTGGAGCTTTTGACACATGAAAAGATGTGGGAGGGAGTTGCAGGTAAGGGAGCTTTTCTGTAAATGTGAAGAGAAATGAAAGAGTTAAAGACCTTGATTTCTGAACTATGAATGTTTCATTTCACCATTTTCAGCTCTTTGAGTTGTGGCGGTTCACATTTCTCTGGCTGGCTGGTGACTTAGGACAACCCCTTCAAAATGCAGACATGTTGTCAAGATTGTCTTCTGTATGACAAGGACAAGCATGAAATAGAAATAAAATAGGAATTTGATCATGCAGTGGGCAAATGGCACAAGGTCTTTCATCAGCCTTTAGCTTTTAACAGTAATGAAATATAACATGCCACAATAAAAGCTGGGGGCAAGTTTGCCTTCGCTGGTACGTTTTAAAAGCAGTGCATTATTACATACACTGCTTTTCTCAGTCAGTACAAGATATTTTCTGCTACAGTTACATAGATGGGCTTTTTCCTCAAATACGTCCAGCAAGGTCACTGTGATCATATCACTGCTTTTTTTTTTTTCTGCTAATATAAGATCATGGGGACTCACTTTGAATATGGCTAAGAAAAGGCACACATAGACTCAAGGCATTAACAGACACTATTTCTTTTCCACCCGAGCAACATTAATAACAAAGCGTCTGTTCTTTGTACGTTTCTGCTGTGGGCAATGACCACACCAGATCCTACAAAGAAATGAGACTGTGAGCGGCTGCACGGACATACTGCTGTCAGAGAAATGGTCCAGAACTGGCAATTTTAGGTAGTTGCCTGCTTAAGAAGTCCAGCACCATTAGAAAATACCTGGTAGTCCCACTAAACATACACTGCCAGGGTGTACATCCTGAACAATGAAACACATTTTTATATTTATTTAATGATTTCTGAAACAGCTGATCTGGAAATTGAATACCATTGGGAGCAAATGAATTGCTCTCCTGGTCTTATTGTTTTGATTCAGGTTAGAAATCTTACATATTACTAACCTAGTTTCTTCATTTTGTGACTTTAAAATTCAATCCTTTAATGCTTTATCTAATGCGCTTCTCACTTATGTAATTTTTAAAAAGATAATACATTATTTTTACAAAAGATTTTGGCATTTAAGGGGCAGCTGAGCTTCTTTTAATGCACAGCTTAATATATTTCAGACTAGGAAAGAAGGTTATTCCATGTCAAACCCTTGAGGATAGAGGAAGTGGAAAAAATGCTTTTAATGAAAATGTAAAAGAATAATTTGGTCACAAAAAAGAGAGATGAAAACACCTACTGAATAGTGTTTGGAGGTTCCACATCTTAAGCACCTAATAACTCAAATTTTAGTATTACTGTGTAGGATAGCAATATTTTTTTGGCTATGAATTTGAAGCTCCTTTGTTAGGTTTTTGAATTCTGGGAGAATGATTTGTCAAGCTTGTAAAGATCTACTTCTAACACTTAAAAATTGAAAGACGAGTGAACAGGTAAGACATCCTCTAATGAGAAAGACTGTCTTGGGCCACAAAATACCTGCTTGTAGTTCTGCTGGTGGGAGGCTGAACTTCAAACATTGGTATCCTCCAAAACAGGCAAGGATAGCAAAGATTTGCTAGCATTGCTTTCACCTCTGTAATGTGAGCTTCCTGATACTTGCAATTCTGAAGCTTTCCCTTTATACCCCTGCAGCCTGTTTTTCAGCCCTGCAGGCTTCATCAGGCTCTGGGACAGTGCTTTCACCTCTGCACCAAAGTCCTCTAACCCTCCAGACCTTGCACTAACGCACTGCAAATACCTGTTAGGTCTGACACGCTGGATTTGTGGTGGCACACTGATGGGTTAATTGGCTTTCCTTTTCCACCTCCTGCTTTGTAGCTTTAATCTAAATCATCTAGGGACCACATTGCTCAATAGATAACAATAGGAGGCAGTGGTCATTTAAACAACTAACGAACATTACCCAAGGATGGGCAGCACAAAGCCTAACAGGCAATTAGCACTGCAATATCTGCACCTCATTAAAGCCTGCTCTAATCAACGCTATTAGTCTAAACAGTGGCAATGGGGAGACTGGATGGGGCCTGGTGAAACCATATTGTTACAGTTGGAAAAGTATTTGGGATTTCCTTGTTGCATTGGAGGAGATGCCCCTTTGGTTGCCAGGAGAGCTTTCCTTTTCTGTTCTTTCTGCCTTCTTTTTTACTTCACTTTTGCCCAGTAGTGGCTTTTTCAAGTTGATGTGTGCTGTCAGCTGTGGATCCTTTGAGTAAATCTGTGTGCATGTAAGCCTGCCTCCTTATTTGCTGTGCTACAAGGCTAAACTCCTAATTTATTGTTAAGTGTTGGGATGGGGGGGTTGCTGTAGTATTAAATATTAGGAAGATGCTTAAATATCTTCCTTCCTCCCCCCCCCCTTTTCCTGGTAAATAAATGAGTCACATGAATTTATTTGCTCCTCTTATAAGACACAAGTGTTTATAATCATTTAGGTTCTGAAATCCGTGTTTGGAAGAGAGAGAAGGAAGAAAATAAAATTTATCTCATGATATTCAACTCCCTAGTTATCATTCTGCACTGGCAGTGTCAGAGAAGGACATGAGTTCAGGAAGGTTTCAGTCTGAATAGGTCTCTAGAGCATCAGCCACTCTCAGACCTGACTGTGCAACCTCAGTCCTAAACAGGCTGGGCATTTCACGTTATGAGACAATGAGTGAGCTGGAAGTGTATCTCCACCTTTGCTCTTGCCTTTTGGCAAGTAGCAGCTCTTGACTGCAACAAGGATGAAGTATTTTTTGTATTTGAAATCTCTATTTTGCCTAGGGGGAAAAAAGACAGAATTTAAATTAAGAAGAAAATGCTTTCACCTAAACTTAAAGAATCTTTAATTTAAAGAAAATGAATTGTTTAATTTTGCTTATTCTCCTTAAGCCTGGTAGCAATATTGCAGGAGAAACATACTACATCAAAAAGCATGTGGGCTGGGAGGGTAACTGCAAAGACAGTGGAATAAACAGCTGAGCAACACGTGCTTTGAATTGGTACCAATTAGTTAAAATGTTTCAGTTAGGCTAAGAAACAACCAGTTTGATTCAGCCTATAAAAGATACCGAATGGCTTATTCCCTTCCCTAAAGGGCATTACGGAGTCTGGGGTGAAAGAGGAAATGAGAGAAACTTCAGGTTTAAGAATAACAAAGCCACCAAGCTGTCTGTGGTTTTCACAGGCAACGGTTCTTTTAAAAAAGAGGGGAGAATTTTGTTTGTGTGTAATCTCAAATTGTTTGTTGCTTCAAAATCTGGTAGTATGTCTGCCTCAAAAAGAGACTAGGTATTAGGTAGGTGTGGTAAGCAGTTAAAAAACAATTTAGTAGTTCCTATAGTTAAAAATAATTATAGGAGTATGACTTTGTGAAAGCCTGCATTTCTTCTTTCCAGTTGTAGACAACTTAAAGTGGAATAGTTATTAAAAGCTGCTTTTTTGTTTATTCAGTGACACAAGTTTATTCAAAGTCACTTGACTGGTCTGCCTCTACAGTCAACAAAGGACAGCATTGCTGAAGGGCAACTAACTCTTCTGAGTGCTTTCAGAAGGGAGTTATCACTTGCAGATGCTCGTTCTTCTCTTTTAAGAGATCAAATGATCAAAGTCCTTTTTCTTTTCCCTTTTCAGAAGGGAGCGTGTATGTGGGATTACTTCAGATGAAGTAATCAACTACTTAACTGGCTAAAGTCATGCAACAAATGTCTCAAGAAACTCCTAACTAAACTCTGACTGAAATTCGTTGGTTACAAATAAGGCTGTGCTGATCACTGATGCTCTGACAAATTTACTGAAGCTACCAAAAAGAGAAGAGAGACAAAGCTTTTCCAGATAGCTTTTGATATTTTAAAAAATGGTACTCAGTTCCAAGAGGGTGATAGCAGGTTCTGAATTTAAGAAAATATATTTTAAAAGCCCACATCAGAGAGGAGCTGAGGAATCATATGAAATCACAAGATGAAGTAGGTAATTCAGTGTTGCATTAGAATCAGGAAATTGTTACCAGCAGAGCACTAGCTCCATACTGCAGAAAAAAGTTTCAAGTAGTATTTGATATTGGTTATGGTCCTCATTGTGCTGAAGTTACTTCATTCAAGAAATCAGTTGTTTTCTCTTACTGTGAAAAAATTTTAGGAAGGCCTTTGTAAGGTGGGACCTTACATAGCTGGATGTTGGTCTAGAGTCTGAACACCGCCTTTTGAGCTTTTTTTCTGACCAGCATTGGGTAAGAAATCCTGGCTATTTTTGAATAATATTCTAAAAGAAAATCCCTTCTTTTCAAATATGTGAAATGTTATGCCTGCTTATGTAGTCCTCAGTGTTGCAAATTGTTCTAAATAATTTTACTCTAAATCATAGGTATGAAACTATGCTGCTGAAGACTGCTATATTCACAGTTAGACTTTCCAGATTAGTCTCTCTTTTCTTTTCTGTAATAGATTTTAAAATCACTGCTTAAGTTTTTATGCTTGTAAAAAAAGCAAACATAGAAGTCTCACTGAAAAATAAATAGAGTAAACCACTAATTCAGAGAGGCTTGAAGGATCAAGTAATGTAAATTGTAAATAAGGCTACTGTTTCTTCATTCGTGTAAAGAGTATTTGTATTTTTGGACAAGGCACTTGAAACCAATAGCTTTTTCTAGATAAGATGAAGCTTTCAGAAATTCTGGGGCTTGAAGGTGGCTGTAGCCAAATGAGAAGCCTGTTGCACCCTTGGAAGTAGGAGCTCCATAAGCAGGATATAATTAATATCAACTTGTTTTGAATTCAGACATGAGCACACTCATATTGCATAACTATCAAACACTGTATAAGCATTTTTGTACCTGAAGTCCTAGTAAAAGTAGTATTGCCATTGCTAGGAACTGGTCTTGGGCTTTATACTAAATGGGCCAGACTCCAGTCCCTGCCTGTTAGGTTTGTTAGCAGCTTGTTACAAGAACTTTGTGTGAATTTGAACTTGAACTAGTTTAGCTATATACACAATTTAAACACAGGATAGCAGTGAAGGCCTTGGAAATATGGGCACATGTTGAAACAGAACCCCTAGAACTATGATTCAGTAATGAGTTCATCATTGGTGATCAGCCACTGGTGATTAAAAAGGCACACCCTGGAAAGCTGGGAAAAGATTGCTTTTGCTGTAGGGTGGCAAGGGGGCAGCAGCAGTGGTTTATCAAGAGATTAAAAAAGAAAAAATACACACACACACACATCCCAGTGCAAAACAAAAAACAAGCAACAGGACAAGACACCCCAGCATGCTGCAGTGCACAAATGAATGGCTAGGAACTGCCTAGAAACTGAAACACTTATAAAAGGAGGAAACACTGAATTTAGCGGTTGCAAAGAAAGTATTTTCCTCTTTGATTCCTGCTTCCCCCTTCTCAAAACTGATCACTTTTACTTCATGGACTGAGATCATCAAGGACAGGAGCCCTTGGCCCTGACTATATGGCAACTTCTTCATGGTATTGTACACTTAGAGCTAATTAAGATTGTTAAAATCACTTATTTGAATATGTGGTGATGGTTATTAATAATAAGTACCAACAAAAGTTAGCTATGTTTATTGTTAACATCAGGCAAATAAAGTGGGGTTGATTTTAGTGTTTAAAGCTGCCCTTGTTTATCTGTCTTCTAAAAGCTCCCATCACAGCAGTTTCTATTTCCCTAACTAGTACAGTTGTATTCAGTTGCAACATGGTAAGGGGTCTACTAAGGAATTTTATTGTCAGTAGTGAAGGAATCAAATATCTAATATTTAATACTATAACTAGTATTTCTATACTTCATGTTACATGGGACAAATGGGAAATGTGTGGGCAAGATTTCAAAAACCTAGTGGGACTTATCTCACCAAATCTGAGAAGTCTGCAGCATAGATAACTGCATGTGATCTAATCTTTGAGTTTCCTTCCATATTCAGTGGAGGGAAATAAACTCTTCTGAAATTCTAGTCATTTGTCCTATCTTCAAGTGAGATGAGGTGACCCTTGAAGGCCTGTTTCTGCCTCTTTGTAAAGAGAGCCCAGACAATGAACTCCAAGGTGACAGTCTGCACCATGAACACCTCCGTTTTGACAGGGGAATCTCACCCTTTGGCTATTAGACATGGCTGCTTCTGCAAACTTGTCTAGTCAGAAGTTCCTCTTCTGTCTCTTCATAGGGGAAGCTACTAAAATCTTGTTTTAGAGTAAGAAAACCCAGCAAGATTACTCTTGTTTGCTACTCCTAATCTCCAAGCAATCCAGGTTTTGGGGTTAAGTAGATATTGGTTAGTTATGAATAAATCAAGTAAATGTGTTATGCAAATTTTTTTTTTTCTGCTTAAATTGGTGTTCTCAGTCTCCCTACTCCTTAAGCTGCTGTCGCCCCCCGCCCCCTCCCCCCCCCCAGCCTCATTTGGATCCCATCAGAGTATTGTTTGAGAGTAGGAGGAATGCAGTTTTCTGTGTTAATGAAAAGGTTAATAGGTGGTTATTCTGGGGAGCAAGGTATGATGACAATGCAATTTATACTGGGTAAAGGGAGAGGATGACTAATGGAATGAAAAATCAGGCCCTTCTAGAGGTCACTAGCTCATAATATAGGACAAATAGGCACAGAAAGAGACAGTGCTGTAGAAGCGGTTGTAGGGGTAATTATCTGCACTATAAGGGAAGGCAGGAAACTACATTCAGGCATTGAGGGAGCCATGGGAGTGCCAGAAATGAGGCAGTGAGATTCCTGAGTCTAAAATATTTCCTTTTCTTGTGATTGAAAAGCAATTGCTAACTGAACAGGCTGGAGCTCAAGAGATGCAGACATGAAAAGCTGCAGTGGAGGAGACTTATAATAGGTCTGATCCCTAGCACAGGTCCTTGTGCTACTCCTTTCCAGGATCTTTTTGCTGCTGTGAGCCCAGTACCACCTTAAACTCTACTAAGCTGCTGTGGCCAATGCTTTATGCCATAAGAGATGATTTGAGAAGCAGTGGGGAAAAAGAACACTGTAACAGGCCATAGATTAAAAAAAATTACATTAAAAGGAAAAAGTATTTGCCACCAGTTTCTAGCCTGTTGCAAGAAGATAATACATGTATGTAGGAGTGTACCTGCCATGCCAGCTGCTCTTAGGAGCCTTGCTCAGAGGATGTGTGCTTGCATTTGCACTCAAATAGCTTCCAGACAAGGGAAGAAATAAATTTAAAGTGACAGCTGCTAGAATTCAAGGACTAGGAAAGACTTGAGGGATGTATTCTTCTACAGATTGCAGACAGATTAAAGGCATGGAGTAAACACAGGTGGTCTACACCAGCTGTGTGTTTCTGACTCAATGAAGAAAAGTTACACTCCTTTTGCATATATTCCAGCTCCATCACCATCTCCCTGACCTGTTGTACGACTTGGGAACATGATGCAATATGCCTCCTTTTGCTTAATCTAAATTATGGTAAGCATTGCATGAAGGTACAGCTAATGAAAGACCAAATACTGTCAGAACATTTTCTGCCCCCTTCTCTTTCCCTCTCTGTCACCAGGTTAGTAGTGTGCCTTTGGATTCTCTGAACAATTCCAGCTCCTGAAGTCTGGCATACCAGCCTGCCCTTCCCAAGACTCATGAAATAGATCCCTTGTGGCCTCTGCAGACCTTAGTGTGTACTTTTGGTCCTTTCATACAAATACAATGGAACTCAGTCCTATTATTATGCAAAAGAGTAAAGAGCACACATCCCAACCTGTCTCATTGTTATTCCTGATCTGTTGCTGTTTTTTTTTCTCTCAACGAATGACTTCAAATACTAGGTGGAAGCTGAAAACTTTTGGATTGGAACAAAGTGGTTGTTCCTTGATGTAATAAAGGGACTGGCAGTTGGTTAACTGCCTAGTCCAGCATTTAAAAGGAATCGTTTCCTATCTAGACACAGAGCAAAGCACAGACAGTCCTAAAGCTGTTTAAAAACAGCTTGTACTTGCTGGTGGTCTTTGTGCTATCAGGGTTTTTTTGCAGTGGTAGGGGAAAAGCACTTTGATTTACTTTGCTGCTACTAGGTATTTGAGGTCTTTGAGAGCACCTGATGGAATAGACTTCACAAGCATAAAATAATGGAGTTCAATATATAAACTTCTGAACTCCTCAGTCATTAATTACTGCAGCAGTTGAGCTGGCTTATCTTTGGGCCAGCCTGTTGTTCTGGGATGTCTTATGCAGCTTCTGTTCAGACTGCTTTGCTTTGTAATTCTTGGGATCTTGGAGGGGGTTTTTTTTGACAGATCTGCCTTATGATAAGTACCTATGTAATTAAGTCTGCATGGACAATCTTTTCTTGCATCTCTATCCTGTTGTAATAATATTTGGCAGACATTATTTCCTGCCCATTATCTCCCAACTTTTTGTCTTGTGGTTGCAAGATCCTGTGTTAGTTAGAAGTACAATTCTCTCACCTTGCTGTGTGCATCATTGGTTGCTTGTTAAAATAAGGGACCTGCAATGCACAAAAGTGAGAACCAAAGTTTTGAAAGGAGTTGTTGAAGCAGTTATTAATCCTTGGGAAAGAAAGCATATGATATATTTTTAAAATTTGAACAACTCTGCTTGCTACTGGCATTACACAATAAAAGTCCCACAAGTGGGCAGGTGAAAGATTATGAAAATTAAAGATAACAAAGTCATTATCACAGCTCCATATAAGCAGATTATTTATCTGTTTTTTTTTTTAAATTTAATTTACTCAAAGCACTTGCCTTGGACCACTAGAAACTTTTATAATTTTTTTGAAACATAAAAATCCAGCAAACTTGGTGTCCTTAAAAATCTACAAAATTCCTTATTCCTCTGCAAAGTTTAAAGCTCCTAAGCTCAGTGTTATAAAACCCACTAACCACGTTATATATTGAGAGACTAACATTGCGTTTTGTCATACCTAGGAAGGAGGTGAATTCAACACACAGGTCATCAAAAGAAAACATCAGGGGAACTGTTTCCTCCCATTTGAAAAGGTTGTTATGTGTCAAAGCAGCTCAGTAACTAAGAATTCACTCAGTGTCACTTGGGGGGAAGGAGGATTTCCAAGGTAAACAAGACACAAACAACTGAGCTTTATAGACAAAAATCAATAGGTTGAAATTCACAAGTGTGAAAACATTGCATTTCAAAACACAGGTATGATGTATTCTCTGTGGGTGTTGTTTGACATACAAGAATTTTGGAAATTAGAGAAGTCCAGTGTCAAAAATACTGTAGCAACCTGTTGACAAAGTCATAGACTGCTCTAGCAGGATCTGCCCTGTATTAATTTATTTTCGTATTCTTTTCTGGTTCATAATGAAACACTGTCATCAAATAGTGCTGCTAATGATCCTTGTTAGTATGTGTGTAAATAGCCAATTATGTCAAAGATGGCTGGAATACACTCTATATAATTTACCAAACACTTTAGAAAGCCTCTCAAGAATTCTTGCTAACTCTGCTATCAAGATGCTCACCAGTGTGAGGTCAGAAGCACAGCCTGGTCCAGTATCATTACATATAGGGTATGTGTAGATGTAGTGGTAAAATTACATCAAAGATGCAAGAGATGACCAAACAACCTTCTACCTCACTTGAAACATTAAATACATGCAGCTCCTATCCCACATCAGCCAAAATTGTTCTTAAAACTTCTTATTGAAGGGATCCAACTACCTCGCCAGATAGCCTGTTCCAGAGCTTAACTATGCTTATAGTAACAAGTTTTTTCTAGTGTGTAATGTAAATCCTCTTTGCTGCAAATTAAGCAGATTTCTTCTTGCCCTCCTCCAGAGGACACTGAGAACAATTGATCACTGTCTTTGTTGTAATAACCTTTGATAAACTGGAAGACTCTTATCCCCTTCCTTCAACCTCCTTTTTTATCATCTAAACAATTCTTCTTTAAAGATTGTGGTTTTTGAAAAACCTTATTTTTCTCACTCTCTGTTGGATATTCTCTATGTCTATGCTTCTTTAATGCTGTGCCCAAAGCAGGAACCGAGATCTCACTAGTAACAAGTAGAGCAGAATAATTACCTCCCTTGTCTTGCATACAACACTTCTGATAATATACCCCAGAATGAGAATTTTCCAGTTTTTTAAAGTGGCATCTCATAGTCTGTGAATTACTATAACCCCAGATATTTTCTGCAGTACTGCTCACTCATTCATTTCCCCATTATGCTCTATTTGCTCTGACCTTCCTGACTGTACCTTTTTGAATGTGTCATTATGAAATTGTGACTCTGCCTCCCAAATTGTCAAGATTCTTTTGAATTCCAAAAAGCTTCCCTTTTTCCCTGTCCCAGGTTGGCATCAGCTAAGATTTTGTGTGCATTACAGTAGCATACAAGGAGCTAGTAAAACAGCTTTGTAGAGTTGGATGCATGACAGACTCCTTTAGGAGTATACATGACATGTCATCACAGACTGACAGTAAGCCATAGTTTAAACATTGAATTTCTTCAGAGTCAGTTACTTACGAAGCTTATGGTGATTTAATCTAAACCATTTCTAGGGTGTAACCAGGTTGCTTTTTGAAGTTTATGTGCTGGAGTTTGCAGATAAAATTGTCAGGTTGAACGTTGAGGCAGGGAGAAGGAAGACATCAGGTATGGAGTAATAGGTCATTAAAAGGTGACTGTTGATCTACATGGTATCATTAAAAGAAACCATACTGGAGAAAAAGAAGATGAGGCCAGGCACAAAGATTCACAAAGGTTTTCTGAAGGAAGAGGAACAGAGGAAAATTAGCAGACAGTTAGCAGAGACATACTGTAGGTTGGGAATTAAGTGTGAAAAGAGATGCAGTTTTCTTTAGTCAGGAATGGACCAGATTTGAAGGACAAAATTAATTTAGAAAGTAGAAAGATCGTGTTACCAAAAGACTTCTTGCAGAACTGCTAAACATCATGAGCAAAAGCAGCAGAAGTGTGTTTGGGAAATAGACCCCCAACTCTTATGGAAACAACTCCCTTTTGGACGAAAGGGCAAAACACCTAAGGGGGACAGAGAAAACAGACCAGAAACAACAAGGTAACGACAGAGGGAATTGTAATAGGGGATTGAAAGTGTGGATGACAGGTGAACAACGAGATGAAGGAAAAGAGTAATAAGAGGTAATAGCTCCCTGTTTATCTGCTCAAAAAAAGATGTCACTCACCATAGCAAACATGGAAATTGACAAGGATTGTGTGCAGTGCAAGCTTAAGCTCACATAGACATTTTTGAAGCTGGTTTGCTAAACCAGAAAGATTTAAAGGAGTTTAACCCTTGAAGAAACTGTATTAGATTTCCCATTTTTGTCTACTAATGGTCAATGTCAAGAGCCCAATCGGTATCACTGCCAGCAGAAGATGTATTAGAGGTTGTACTTCTATGCAAAGGACAGAAAACTTATTGGGTAACCACTTTTCATGATGCAAGTTCCTCCTTTATGTGCCATCTTTCTGTGTCAGAGCAGTCTGAGATTTCCCTATACATTTACTGTCACTTAAGATCTCTGTAATCAAGGGTGACAGCACAGTGGGGTAAGCCAAGCCCACTGATGCCCATGTAATTGGATGCTCCTATGTACAATAAGCACCTTTTACTGCACAGTTCACAATGTCTCTTGTGTGAATCATTCTGTTCTGCTCATGCTTCCTTCACTCTGCATCGTTTTGTTGCTCAAGGGCATTTTGTTCTTACTTAAAGAAGCCTACACCTTCATTCTTTTTTAAGCATCACTGTGGATTATTTATGTTTAAGAGCTGAAAGAGTTGAATCTTAAATTTCAACTCACTGAAGCCTATCTTTAGATTGTCCTTACCTGCTTTCTGGGGCACCAGTCAGCACAAACTCAGTCTCCGTGTATGATAAGTGACTAGCTGTAAGAAAGGTCAGCACTCTTCAATCACATACACAAAGACACACAGGCTTCTTTAAGTAAAGGAAAATAAGGAGTTGGCTTTATAAATGTTCTAGGTGTCCGACTGTGACATCAAGACATTTTGGACAAGTGGAAAGTTTTTCCTGCCATTATTCTGGACACAGGCTGTGGTAGAGATCAGTATGAGGGGTATCAGGTAGATGAGATCTGAGGAAAAAGAGGGGTTATTCAATGAGAAATGATGAGGTCAGAGACAAAAATGTGGTTTTTTCACATCTGCATTTTGACTCTGTGGCATATGTCACAACGCAGATGTCATGAAGAGCAGTAATAAGGAGAATGCAGAAATGGTGAGGTTCTGAGTAGAGAACAAATGATACAACTCTAGGATGGGCCAGTGCTGACTCATTTGACACTCCTGAAGATAAGCCTGAGGTAAGTCCCCAAAGGGAGCCCTGGCCTGACCTGGCAAAACTATTCCAGCATTAACTGGGCTGAGTCCATGCTCCAGGAAGTTCTGAGAGCAATGTAAGCTACAGTGGGGCAGATTTACACACCTTTTACAGTGCTCAGAGATGCTGATATACCAGCAGATCTGAGAGGTACTTCAATATCCAGATACAAGATGATTTCTTTAAGGATTAGGCCAGGGGCGGGGGGCGGGAGGAATCTAGTTGCCTTATACTCACAGCCTATGTTGAATATATCCCCTTCTCAATTCCCAGTTCCTTTCATAGCTCAGGATTCAGGTTTGGTGAGCCAGTGCACCTAGAAAACTGACTGACTGGTTCCCCAGATGGCTTGGATAATATGATCCATGGTAGCCGTAAAGGAAAACATGTCCAGTTTGGTGTATTCAGCACCAATCAGTTGTGGGATTTCCTTCCTGACCTTCACTCAGTACTGCACAATCCCCTCTTCAGGTCTGTTGAGCAATAGCTATACTTCCATACATGTAATTAGTCAAGGACTAATCATCAGCTGGAGGCATTTGTGGTATAGAACTGCAACGCAGCACTGTGGCATGGAAGCATTCCTCCTCTGACTTTCTCCCCCCGTTCATAAATAACTCCAGAAAGGGGATTTATGCATCTCATTCCCTGAAGAAGAGTAGTGGCACAGGGTTATATCAAGCAGCTATGTGATGCTATGCAGCTTTCACACATGTACTCTACAAAGTATATAATTAAATGCCACACTAGCATGTGGGTTTTAAAATGTATTACAATGTATGTGAAACTACAGGACTAAACTTTCCAAGCATTACTTAATGTACATATATTGTTATTACATTTTCTTAGGAAGGAACCCACTATCTTCCTTTTTGTCTATGAAATGACCACAATATCAGCCTGACAGAGACGAATGTGTTGCTTTCTTGCTGCCAAACTGAGAGGTCTGAGAGTCTGCAAACTGAACTCAGAATGTTATTACAAAGAATCAATATGTGTGGCCCCAGCTCTGATCTTCAAAACAGATAACTTTCAAAGCCTGCATTTAATTTCCTTCCAAATATTAGGCTATTTTTAAATGATCTTTGTAACAGATTACATTGCTGTAAACATTACTATTGGTAAAATAAATGAGTAATTCTTTAACATTCTTTGTTATTTGGTTGATATTATCTAGAGTGACTGCCTTCAACCTTAACAAACATTTATCTAGAAACATTTTGGACTTGCACAAATAACTTCAGTGTTAACTAAAGTACAGTTTGGGGGCCAAAGTCATCAAACTTTGTTTCTTCTAAGCCAAGTAGGGAGATGAGCTTTAGAGCTGAGGAAAGTTCACTAAAGAAGTTTTTCAACAAGCAATGACCTGGACTTCCTCTAGAAATACTTTCTGGGTAGTACAACAGCCTCAGCCAATATAATCCACCAGAGGGTTGTATGAGAAAATGACAAGCCCTTTAGGTTATAATTAAGTCCTTGCATTCAGCTGAACATAGGGTGTGCTTCCTCCAGTTAAGCCCTGGCATATTAACTGTCCTCAAAAATAAATGGAAGCTGCTAATTTCCTCTCTTTGCCACACAGCAGCAATGTAAAGATAAAGCAGTAGAAAGGCTTTTTGTTGGCTGGGGGCTTACTGAAGAAATAGTGCTCGTTTGATTATCTACTAGTGTATTCTCAGTGTAGCTATGCTCTGTTTTATGTCCTTTCCCCCCAGCTGGGACAGTTACCACACTTGACTACAGCATAAGGAATAATATCCAGAAAAAGCTCACAGATTTTTCAGAGCCTTTATCCACTCTGATATTTGTTGAAAGGGCAACAGAGTGGGACACAAGCAAGCCAGGAGGTTTCTGGAGTGCATTAATGATAACTCCCTGATACAGGTGACTGAGGAATCAAGGAGAGGAAGTTCTTTGCTGGACTTGATACTTACAAACAAGGAAGAACTGGTCTGGGGTGCGAAGGTTGGGGTAGCCTTGGTTTTAGGGACCAGGCAATGGTGGAGTTAAAATAGCAGCCTCTCAATCCTAGGTTTCAGCAGAGTAGTCTTTGGCCTGTTCAGGGACCTGCTAGTAAGAACCCCATAGAAGATGGTCCTGGAGAGAAGAGGAGTTCAGGAGAGTTCAAAGTTTTACCTTCTCCAAGTTCCAGAATGGTCCACCAAAATGTGTAGAAAATCAAATGAAGGTGGCAGAAAACCTGCATGGATGATTGAGGAGCTCCTGCCATAACTCAGACATAAAAAGGAAGCACTCAAAAGGTGAAAGAGACATGTGACCCCACAGGAATATAGAGATGCTGTCCAAGATGCATGCAAGGATGGAATAGGCAAACCAAAGCCCATCTGGAGTTGAGTGTGGTGAGGGATGGGAAAGGCAACAGGCTTTTACAGGTATATCAGTAGCAAAAGGAAGACTAGTAAAATGTGGGCCCACAGCTGAATGAAATGAGGCAGATGGTGACAAAGAAAAAGGAGGCACTTGATGCCGCCTTTGCCTTGGTCTTTATGAGTAAGGTTTGCTTTCAGGAATCCCAGGTCTCTGACAGCGGTTAGAAAGTGTGGAGCAATAAAGACTTACACTTAGTGGAGGAGGATCGGGCTAGAGAACATTTAAGCAAACTGGATGTACATAAGTCCATGGCACCTGATGGGATACATCCACGAGTGTTGAGTGACCTGGCTGATGTCACTGCAAGACCACTCAATCTTTGAAATGTCATGGTGTTTGAGGGAGGTTCCTGAGAACTGGAAGAAGGCAAATACCACTAGTATCTTCAAGACTGGCAAGAAGGAGGATCTACAGAACTACAGCCCATCAGATTCACCTCAATCCCTGGGGAGGTGGTGAACAAAGAATCCTGGAAACCATTTTGAAACATATGACAGACAAGAAGGCAACTGGGAGTAGTAAGCATGGATTTATGAAGGGGAAATCATGTTTGATTGACCTGATATCTTTCTGCAATGAGATGACTAGATCACTGGATGAGGGAAGAGCAGTGGCTGTCATTTACCTCGACTTTTATTAAAGCTTTCAATGTTGTCTCTTTTAACATTCCTACAGACAAATTAATAAAGTATGGCCTAGGTAAGTGGACACTGAAGTGGACTGAAAACAGGCTAAAATGCCAGGCTCAAAGGATTGTGACTAGAGGTAGGAAGTTCAACTGGAGACCACTTAGCACCATGAGGAAATGCTCAGAATGCTGGTTGAGCTCACCCTCAAGAAGAGAAGGATCAGGGTGGATTTTATCAAATACCTGATCAGAGGGAGTAAAGCAGACAGAGCCAGACTGTCTGACAGGATGACAGGCCATGGGCAGGAATGGAAATACATGAAATTCAGTTCTAAACATAAGGAAAAAACTTTCATACTCTAGTGGTAGTTGACCACTGGAATGGTTCACCCAGAGAGATTGTGGATTCTCCATTCCTGGAGGTATTCAAAACCCAATTGGCCAAGAGGCTGAGCAACCTGCTTTAGCTTACCCAGCTTTGGGGGTGGGGGGTTGAGCTAGACGATCTCCAGAGGGTACATTCTAACCTCAACTGTTCTGTGGCTCTATGAATTATAGGAAAACTGGTTCCTGATAAAGCAGCTTGACAGTGAACTCCCAGGATGAAAAGATAAGACCAGAATCAAAGAAAAAATTGGTCACATTTAGCTAATGTACAGTTTATGCACTTTTAGGTAGAGGATGGGTATTCCCGTTTTGCTGAAAGTGGTGTATTATACCTCTACAATTAGATGACAAAAAGATATTAGAGGTAAGCAGATAAATTTAATTTGATGAAGCTGAGTAAATTAAAATTTGGTCTACACTTTATCTTTTGATTTCATTCAAAAAAAAATTCATTTCAAAGCCAGCTTTTTCCTTTTGCAAGCTTTTCATGCCGTATATACCCTATTCATTAACTTTCTAATTTAACAATATGCGGTACAGTGCCAAACCATTTTTATGTCCACAGTTTCCCTCTCTGATATTTGTTACCACTGTGAAAAATTGTCACATTTGATAGGAATAATCTCCCATGTGTGAATCCCACTGAGTCAAACTCTCCTTAATTAAATCATAACAGTCCAGCTGGCCTGCTCAGTCTTGGTTTAATGGTGTCCTCTGTTACCCTTCCTGCATTTTTTTTATTCTTATATTTTCCTTAGTATAAAAGACAGGTGTTACACTTGAATCTTTCTAAACGTCTCCTTGCTTCCAGAAGCGTACTGAATACATATGCTAATATTGGCCCAGTTCTTTTGGTACTTGCCTCAGGATTCTGCGAAGGAGACTTCCTCATTTTGCACAGTTGCTTAATCTTCAAATGCTCTAATTTTTTCTTTTATTCTCTTTTTTTTACTTTCTTTCTTTTAGAGTACCAGTTCTGGAAAAATTCCAGTTTCCTTCAGTGGGCTTTGTTTTCTAAAATAATAACATCTGTTCCTGGGAAAAGGGGCTTGCTTTAATGACTATTTGTTTTTAGTAATTCCCATGGGTGTTCTTGTTTCTCTTGTGGCTGAAATACTGTTGTCAGTTACGCTGATACTGTGGTTACTGCAGAACAGTCAGGCCGTGGGCCCTTTGTCAAAAACATATGCAGTCTGGTCAAAATTAAACTTGTTCAAAAATATTATATACTTGCTGGTGATAAAAATAAGGTGGTAGCACAAACTTCCTTTGTGTTATGATGACCATTTATCAAGTGATACATATAATACAAGGTGTAACTATAAGGCAGAGATAAAACTTCATAATTTTTATTCATACTTTTCCTTGTCTTTGTACAGCTGGATAAATTTAAAGTTGAGGTTAAACCTGGAATTTTGATATTAGGAAAGCCAATTTGTTTCAGTAACTACAGCACTTCTTAAATTTTAGGTACTTCCCTGTAAATTTATATTTTTCTAATACAATTTGCAGTTGGAGAAAAGTTATTAGAAGGCAAATGATCAAGTAGGTCAAGAAGATTGATTGTTCTCTTTCATGGTCTCTATTTCTCCATTTTACTCCAGAATATTCACAAAAAAATCTGCTGTAATCAATTTTAGAATGTTCTTTTATATGGAGATTATGTTTGGACTTGCAGGGCTCTATATGTAAATAAACCCCAACAATTCCTTAGCATTCAGTTTACATCTTCCCCTAAGTCATTTTGTGCACGTTGTTCATTTTGTATCTCTGTGCCTCTGCTATTTCTTGCTTCATTGTTGACACGCTTTTGATTTTTGTAGACTTATATCTCACCTCCTCATCTATTTCTCCCTAAGCTATACATTTTTAACTCTCTTTCCTCACATTTAATTTCCTTCAAGCCTTTTATCAGTTGACAATATTTCTTTGGATTAGCTAAGTTTATGAACATGTTGCATTTGAGCTATCCTGTGTGATGTGGCCATCTGTTTGTTATAAAACGGATATTATAGAAACAGAAAGAATATAAATCAGAATTACACAGGAACCTAGGGACTGTAGTTAATTAAAAATAATGCAAAAGGTTCAGGACTGCTGTTTAGAAAATAGGAAGCTTACTGAAAGTTCATTGTACTAAACAGAGTACAGAGGTGCAGGGGTGTATCTGAACTTCTTGTCTTTTTAATTTATAGTGGATCGTATAAAGAAATATATGAACAAACCAGCAAGCAATGATGTAGGAAATTGCCAAAATACACAGTTGACTTGCAGAGTACATTGCCTTTTACCTCAGATTACACCAGCTAAAACCAAGGTAACAGCCTAGATGATATGCTATTTTTCAGGATATCTCAGAAGTGCTTTGCACAATCAACATTTACAGAGCTGGCATGACAAATAAGGGTATTGCCTAAACTAGAAATAACAATTATATTGATTTTATATTACAGTGAAAAACAGTTTATGAATTAGCATTTTCTTTGGACTGGACAAACCAGTAACTATTAGCAGAAGTAGCTATGCTATGGTAGAAGAATTTACCCAGAAAGCCTGTTCTGGGGCTAATACCATAAAGACCTAGGTACGTACAAACACAAATAAAATATGATTATTTGGCCAAACAGCTGAAATTCCAAGTAGTAACTAACAACATTTGAAGTTTGTCTGTCTTTAGTGATATGTTACCCCCCATTTGTGTGTTGTCACATCTCAAAGTGCCTTTTAGCACAATACATGTGACTTCAAAAACTTTAGGCAAGGAAGTATCTCCTTAGGGATGCTGGTTTTGCCTCACATCCTCCTTGTGAACCACTCTGTGGATTTATCAAACAGCGTTTCTGCGTGAGACATTCTCTTTTCTAGGTATATGTCCAAAGGTCTGCTACCTTCGTTGTCTGCTCTTTCACTTCTGGAACTTTTCATTTTCAAATACAATGAATTTAACTTATTAGATTCTATCAAGCCATACTGGAAGAGTAACGCAGTCCCTGGGTCCAACTCTTGAATTTTTAGAAACAGAGGAAGTTGCACAGTCTAGGATTTGGAAGATGGCTGCTTTGGAGACGTTTTCTTCTAGACTGCCAAGTGTCACTCACAACACCTGGGACTGGTATATGATACCTCCTGGTGTAAGAAAACTATGCATGTTATCTTGAGGGATGAAAAGTCCCTGAATATTAGAATGAAGCTCACTAGGAAATCAGATTTGGGCAAAAGAGCTGTCTTCTTACAGATCCTGTCTACTCCCTTTATCAGTTCCTGGTGATTTTCATGAGCTGCCCAGAAACTCTCCTTGGGCACCTTCCGTATTCTTGCATGAGGAGAGAGAGAACATAGAAGTAGATTAAGTATAGAGTAACCATATGAAGTTCATAGCTCTCTCTACTACCCACTGCTATCCAGTGCAGTACACGTCAGCTATATGCTGTTCAGGTTTTGAGGAGAATGTAATGAGTAAGGGACCCTGAGGAGCCTCTGGACTGCAGAGAGGTGATTCGGTTTGGTATGAACATACGTAATGAGTAGCTAGTATCTGGAGACAGTAGGTTCCTCCTGAGGGAACAGACCAAGTATTGTTAGAAGGGGAAAAGATGACATTTTAGTAAAGACAAAAAACCTCTGTGGAGATTCCTTTGATAGAGTCATCAAAACTAACAAGTATTCATGGATTATTTTTGCTCAGTTTCTCCTCAAGTAAAAAATGGAGCTCCTCCTCTCCTGCCCAGGTATCTAAACAGTTCAGTATTATCTTGTGGTCAGTGGTATCAGTGACAGATTATACATGTAAAAAAAACTCTAAGAACATTATTTCTTTGTCAGTGGTTAGAAGATCATCAGCAAATGAAGATCATTTGACAAGTGAAAGATTCTAGTACGAGATTACCTATAAGCCAATCTGGCCCAGAGTTTGAAGAAGAAATTGGGAAAGTTCTTGCTTTACTGATCTGTGGTGAGCAAAGAGGAACCTCTGCCATGGGGAAAACTCTACAAAGTATAAGGTTGATTTAAGCTTCCAGTTACCGCTAGTAGGGAATACTAAAAGTAAAAGGAGGACACTGCTGCACTCTGCCAATCCCAAACTTATACTCAGGTCCCTTAAATTCTTATACCAGCTGGCAGAAAACAGAAGATCTTTGAAACATTTCTGATTTATCCTAGAAAGTGAACTTGGTTTTCTCAGTGCTGAGGAAGGAGATGAGTTATTATATCTCTGTGTTTTATCACTACATTGCCACTACAGCAGAGAATATATTAAGCCTGGTCCTCAGGCTTGTCCCTCAACATTTTCTTGGTAGCATGTTTTTTCTCATTGCTTTTAGGTTTCTTCATTCTCAGAACTTTTCATCTGCATTTCTCAAAATGCACTGAGCTGTCTCTGGGAATTTATTCCATATTTTGCAGAAAATCACTGTCTCATACAAGTTCCTTCTTGCACCTTATCTACAATTGTTCTTCATCACATTCTTCCATTTGCATGGGATGGGCTGTTACTTCACTTACAAACGTAGCTGTCTTCTCTAAGGAGTAGCTCAGTGGGTGAATCTTGAACTCTAGGGAGCAGAGGGAAAACCAGAACTACAACTGGTATTTTTTGAATTTGGTATCAAGTTCTTTGCCGTTGGAATAGATTTGTTATTGCAAAAGAAGCATCAAGGGTTCAGTTTTATGCAGAGACATAAGGCATCACAAGAAAACACCCAGTGCTTTCAGATACCAGCTGCAGATTTGTCCTGTGCTTGGAAGGGATTGGGAAGCTTATGTTGCTTAACTTCAAATGCATTTCATTATTCTGAATGTGGTGGTGTGATCCAAATATATCATGGTCAGCTGGTGTCCCATTTAGGAAGGAATGTGACAAAAGGAGAACAGAGACAAAAAAATGGATGTAAGCAAAGAAAATAAAGAAAATATGGAGAAGCCTGGAAGAGTGAAGGGCTGAAAAATAATGCACAAGGAAACAGGAGTCAGTATGAAAAAACTTATATGGTTTTTATTTCATATATGAAGTTCCCCCTTTATATAAGCTGAGCTCCGTGCTAGCCCCTCTTCCTTTAATGCAGCATGCAGTTTGTTAGTCTGCTGGTTAAAATGCATGTTTTTTATACAGAAGGCATGAAAATCACATAGTCAAATTACAAGGAAAAGTTTCATGTGACAGAACAAGTTGTAGGATGCCACAAACAAATCGGAACATTTAAAGCATCCTCACTTTGACTAATTGTTGTGGTTTAACCCCAGCCAGCAACTAAGCACCACGCAGCCAGTCGCTCACTCCCCCCCCCCATCCAGTGGGATGGGGGAGAAAATCGGGAAAAGAAGTAAAACTCCTGGGTTGAGATAAGAACTGTTTAATAGAACAGAAAAGAAGAAACTAATAATGATAATGATAACACTAATAAAATGACAACAGCAATAATAAAAGGATTGGAATGTACAAATGATGCGCAGTGCAATTGCTCACCACCCGCCGACCGACACCCAGCTAGTCCCCGAGCGGCAATCCCCCCCCACACTCCCCAGTCCCTATACTAGATGGGACGTCACATGGTATGGAATACCCTGTTGGCCAGTTTGTGTCAGGTGCCCTGGCTGTGTCCTGTGCCAACTTCTTGTGCCCCTCCAGCTTTCTCGCTGGCTGGGCATGAGAAGCTGAAAAATCCTTGACTTTAGTCTAAACACTACTGAGCAACAACTGAAAACATCAGTGTTATCAACATTCTTCACATACTGAACTTAAAACATAGCACTGTACCAGCTACTAGGAAGACAGTTGACTCTATCCCAGCTGAAACCAGGACACTAATCCAAACTAAGGGGAGGTTTCCCTCTGTTTCTGCCATAGCTAATCCTAATGGGGATGTAACAGTATCATTAAACAGAAAGAGGTTCTTTTTCCATTTGCTCATGGGACTCTCCCTACATCTTTGGGCAAGGGGTTTTGTGCACTGGTGGTGTGTGGAGGTCTTCTGCCTTTACCCTTCTCTCCTTCATCTGCTCCTTCAGATCTTTCTGTATGTAAAATAAAGATGTATGTTGTTCAGGTTAATCACTCCTACAAAGCCACATTGAAATAAACACCAGAGCTAAAAGCTGGGGTACCTGGTCTTTTGATAAATCAGACTCAGTAAGGGAAGGAAAGAGAAGGCCAAAAGCTAGTATGTCATAGATCTTCTGGCAACTTAAGTGAACAAAGTGCCCAGCTGATAAGTAACCAGGAGATAGCAAGCATCAAAATAGGTTTTTTATTAGTAATTTATTGAAGCCAATATAAACAGTTTTGGCTTGAAGAGTTGTGTCTGGAGGAGATTTTTATTTTTTTTTAGTAGAGATTACTTATCCTTTTCCATCAGTTTCATTTGCATCCTAGTAATTTGCTATGGAATATCCTCCAGAACTTTCCTTAAACCTGGCTATCATTAAGACAAAAGACAGGACAGGTGAGGGTCAAATATGAGGACATGGGAAATAACAGTGTCAGAAACAAAAAATGCTATGATCTTTTGGGGAAGTAAGTTAATGCAGTCATTAGCAAAGGACACAATGAGTAATATCTGGTGACTGAAGATGTCCTTCTTGATTCTAAATGGACCTTTGTTCTTGCTTTAACTTACAGAACAGGAATAAAACAGGAATAGAGATGGTGACATTTTAAGTAGAATAATCCTTTCTGGCTAGTTTGTAGGAGTTAGAGTTGTAAACACTGCCCTTGAGGAAACCCAGGTAATGAAATATTTCAGCTTGCATGGGTGACATATTAAATCCTCCCTCCTGTTTCCTTTTGGTAGTATTTATGTATTTATGATTGTATAGCCCTTCAAAGGAGCAAACATTAATCTGTTTCATTATCACTCTACATCCCAGCTGGTTTTACCCACATCCTGATCACATTCCCCAGAAACTTCTGCCCAACTTACTACTGCAGTAAAGGGCAAAGGACTCAGGACAGACCATTGGTTTTCAAGGACAGCCTCCTCAAAACACAAGGAAGTGCCATTCCAATGCATGGGAAGTCAAGCAGGCATGGCAGAAATCAACATGAATAAGCAGCAAACTCCTGACTGAGCTCAAATGCAAAGAGGAGTTACACAGTGAAAGTGGGGACAGACTGCTTGAAAGGAATATAGAAACCTGACTTGACCATGTTGAGGTCAATGTGGGAACCATGAGTCATATCACAGCAACAAGTAGGCTACTACAAGTACATTGACAGCAAAATAGAGGTCCACTGGTCAATGGGTAGTGACAAAGGACATGACAAAGGCTTTCCTATTCCAGTTAAGGCAGATTAAACTCATATTTCACTTAAAAAAGCAATGGTGTAAATGCAGGATTTAAGAATCCCACTTTTACTGTCTGACTGAACACAGATCAAACATGTTCCTAATATAAGCAAGAAGAAGTATGTTTTCTATTGCCAGGAAACACCATTTCTGGTTGAAGTCAGACTGTTTGCACTGTCTGGTGGATAGGTACAATAGGAAAGATTATATATAACACATCACATTGATTTTTATCTTCAGAAAGATCATCATTTCAGGATATACAATGGCAGACAGGGAAAAAGCTGGGTATGTCCATTTCTAAGGCCAGCATCTGGCCCTGCAGATGCATCTTCATTAACACTTCAGTTGGTATTTGTGATACTGAACAGGCAGAGCAGAGCTGGCTCTACAGATCTCAAAGGAAAAAAAAAATAGCAGAACTAAACATAGCTCTGGGATCAGCAGGATATCTACTCTTCAGAAGACAATTGGAATTGAAAAGCTGTATTTCCAAAAAGACAAAATAAAAAACCCCCACCAACTTATTCTACTTAATACACATGTATGCAGTCCCTGAGGGACAGCAGAGACCAGTCTGTTATTTTAAAGACTCCTGTGGGAAGTGGACTCACAGGAAGCAACATCTGATGCTCACATATGTCTTGACCAGAAAGAAAGGGACCTGTGTGTGTTTCCAAAGTTATGAACTGTGAACTTTGTTTTATCTTTGCTGTTTCAGTAAATTCTGTGATAATCTCTAGTTCTCTTTATCTCTACTAGGGACACAAAGCAGAGTAAAAGCTGAATTTGGTTCATTCTAGTGTTTAAAATTCTAATTCATGGGGAATCTGAGTGTTAATTAAAAGATTAGATGATTTTAAAAGCTAATAGTTATGTGGTATTTGGGAATCAAATGTGGAGAGGCTAAATAAAGAAGACATGATATATGACCTGGAGCATGCTAGATACCAATGGATATATTTCACAGATTGTCCTGGTTTCAGCTGGGATGTAGTTAACTGTCTTCCTAGTAGCTGGTACAGTGCTATGTTTTGAGTTCAGTATGTGAAGAATGTTGATAACACTGATGTTTTCAGTTGTTGCTCAGTAGTGTTTAGACTACAGTCAAGGATTTTTCAGCTTCTCATGCCCAGCCAGGGCACCTGACCCAAACTGGCCAACAGTGTATTCCATACCATGTGACGTCCCATCTAGTATAGGGACTGGGGAGTGGGGGGGGGGGGGATTCGCCGCTTGGGGACTGGCTGGGTGTCGGTCGGCGGGTGATGAGCAATTGCCCTGCGCATCATTTGTACATTTCAATCCTTTTATTACTACTGTTGTCATTTTATTAGTGTTATCATTATCATTATTAGTCTCTTCTTTTCTGTTCTATTAAATCGTTCTTATCTCAACCCAGGAGTTTTACTTCTTTTCCTGATTTTCTCCCCCATCCCACTGGATGGGGGGGGAGTGAGTGAGCGGCTGCGTGGTGCTTAGTTGCTGGCTGGGGTTAAACCACGACAGTCCTTTTGGTGCCCAACGTGGGGCACGAAGGGTTGAGATAACGACAAACCTGACCAGAGCTTGTTAAAACAAATTTGTCCTAAGCATTCATTATGTTGATTTATGCATTCTTAGAGTTGTTGCTCTGGTTTTTAAGGCTCTGTTATGTATCACCTCGCTTGCTGTATGTAGTTCCTCTTCTACTGCTTATCATCCGTGGGAGGTGGATTAAGGTTTTCGCTTTGATGTATGGTATAACTCTGGTTTATGGTATGATAAAGTCATCAGCTGTGGGATTAATCCGGTATTTGCACTTAGCATTGTCACCTTTATACTGCGGGAGCCATCTGTGGGAAACTATTAATAATTATACCATTTACCTTTCCTCCATGGAAAACCAGTCTGTGGGTGGGGTACCTTTCTTCCCCTCTCCTTTCTCCTTCGGTCCAGTTACAATGGTGTTTGAGAATTTTGAAAAATTTGAATACTCCTGGAATGTTGGGACTAGCACGGTCCTAGCCCTACTGCTAGGAATTAGCATACTTCTGAATGTGGTTCAGCTCTCGTTTAAGGTTAAACAGCTATTTAAGAAGATCACCCAGAGATGTGCCCCAAGGCTGGATAATTATGAGTGGCAGGGTGTGTGGGGTAGTATGGGCAAATACCTAGAAAAGTGGGCACCTCCGACGTTTTGGAAATTCACCCCTGAACAAGTGCAGGATCCAGAAGAACTAGTAAAATATTTGGAAAAGGTATGCTGTCACCCCGGCAGCTCCAGAGAGATACAAATCACTGCAACGTGCTGGGGCCTGGCCCATGCCTATCGAGCCCTGTTTGACACCACTCAGTACCCTCAAGGGGAAGAGAAAGTCTCTGGACCTAACAACAAAATGGTGAGCACCGCGGCCACCCAAACCTTGGCAACGGGCGCTGCGGCCCCTCCAGCCCGGGCAAGGAGCATTGCAGGCACCCAGACCTTGGCGACAGGCACCGTGACCCCTCCAGCCCCAGCGACAAGCACTGCTGCTACCCAAACCTCGGCGACAGACACTGCGGTTATCCAAAACCCAGTGAGCGATACTGTAACTGAACCAGCGGACCAACCTGCACCAGCATCAGTTGCCCCCGTACAGAAAAAGAAATATACAAAAAAATCAGTTCGCTTAGCGAAGGATGAAGATGAACCAGGGTCATCACGGGAACTGGAGGAAGAGGCAGAACCAGAGGTAATAACCCGGTCCCTATCCTTGAGTGAGCTGCGGGATCTACGAAAAGACTTTGGCCGCCGTATAGGTGAGCATATTATCACCTGGCTCCTCCGATGCTGGGACAATGGGGCTAATAGCTTGGAATTAGAAGGTAGGGAAGCCAAGCAGCTGGGATCGCTTGCCAGGGAAGGTGGCATTGACAAGGCAATTGGAAGAGGGACACAAGCCATCAGCCTCTGGAGGCGACTCCTGTCAAGTGTGAAGGAAAGGTACCCCTTTAAGGAAGATGTTATATGTCAATCAAGCAAGTGGACCACCATGGAAAAAGGTATTCAATATCTGAGGGAATTAGCTGTGCTAGAGACGATCCATCATGACCCGGACAACCCACAATTACCCAAAGATCCAGACGAAGTCCAATGCACACGACCCATGTGGCGGAAGTTTGTACGGAGCGCACCATCATCCTATGCCAACGCATTGGCAATAATGGCCTGGAAGGATGAAGAGGCACCGACAGTGGAGGAAGTGGCTCGCCAACTCCGTCAATACGAAGAAAATCTCTCCTCCTCCCTACAAGCCTGCATTGCAGCTGTGGAGAAGCTGTCCGAGGATGTCCAACAAATCAAAGAGGATATGTCCTACTCCACACGTGTAAGGACCAATGTCTCAGCTATTAGGAGTGAGCGCTCCTCTTCCCAAGAGAGAGAATATAGAAGGTACACACCGCGAGGTGCCCTGTGGTTTTACCTATGTGATCAGGGAGAGGACATGAGGAAATGGGACGGAAAACCTACCTCGGTCCTAAATGCACGGGTACGTGAACTGCGAGGAAAAACCACCACAAAAGGGGATTCTACCAGGAAAAATGCCGCTCCAGTTTCCAAACAGAGTAGAAGGGCTGATTTCATTTCCGATCCTCTTGAAGGGACTTCTGAGCCAATTTTATGAGAAGTGAATACTGAATACTCTAACCAGAATTAGAGGGGCCCTGCCTCCAGCCAGGTGGAGGAAAGGGATAACCGGGTCTATTGGACTGTGTGGATTCGATGGCCTGGCACGTCAGACCCACAGGAGTATAAGGCTCTAGTAGACACCGGCGCACAGTGCACTCTAATGCCATCAAGTTATAAAGGGACAGAATCCATTTGTATTTCTGGTGTGACAGGGGGATCCCAAGAATTAACTGTATTGGAAGCTGAAGTAAGCCTAACTGGAAATGAATGGCAGAAACACCCCATTGTGACTGGTCCAGAGGCTCCGTGTATCCTTGGCATAGACTATCTCAGGAGGGGGTATTTTAAGGACCCGAAGGGGTATCGATGGGCTTTTGGTATAGCTGCCTTGGAGACGGAGGGCACTGAACAGCTGTCTACCCTGCCTGGTCTCTCTCAAGACCCTTCGATTGTGGGGTTGCTCAAGGTTGAAGAACAACAAGTGCCAATTGCTACCACAACGGTGCACCGGTGGCAATATCGCACCAACCGAGACTCTCTGATTCCCATCCACAAGTTGATTCGCCAACTGGAGAGCCAAGGAGTGATCAGCAAAACCCGCTCACCCTTTAATAGTCCCATATGGCCAGTGCGGAAGTCTAATGGGGAGTGGAGACTAACAGTTGACTATCGCGGCCTGAATGAAGTTACACCACCGCTGAGTGCTGCTGTTCCAGATATGCTAGAACTTCAATACGAGCTAGAGTCAAAGGCAGCCAAGTGGTATGCCACAATTGACATTGCTAATGCGTTTTTCTCAATCCCTCTAGCAGCAGAGTGTCGTCCACAATTTGCCTTTACTTGGAGAGGTGTCCAGTACACTTGGAATCGATTGCCCCAGGGGTGGAAACACAGCCCCACCATTTGCCATGGACTAATCCAGACTGCACTGGAAAAAGGTGAAGCTCCGGAACACCTGCAATACATTGATGACATCATCGTATGGGGCAACACAGCAGAAGAAGTCTTTGAGAAAGGGAAGAAAATAATCCAAATCCTTCTGAAAGCCGGTTTTGCCATAAAAGAAAGTAAGGTCAAGGGACCTGCACAGGAGATCCAGTTTTTGGGAATAAAATGGCAAGATGGACGTCGTCAGATCCCAATGGATGTGATTAATAAAATAGCAGCTATGTCTCCCCCGACTAATAAAAAGGACACACAGGCCTTCTTAGGTGTCGTGGGGTTTTGGAGAATGCATATTCCAAATTACAGTTTGATTGTAAGCCCTCTCTATCAAGCGACCCAGAAGAAGAATGATTTTTAAATGGGGCCCTGAACAACAACAAGCCTTTGAACAAATTAAACGGGAGATTGTTCATGCCGTAGCCCTTGGACCAGTCCAGACAGGACAAGATGTTAAAAATGTGCTCTGTACTGCAGCTGGGGAGAATGGCCCTACCTGGAGCCTCTGGCAGAAAGCACCTGGGGAGACCCGAGGCCGACCCCTGGGGTTTTGGAGTCGAGGATATCGAGGATCCGAGGCTCGCTATACTCCAACTGAAAAAGAGATATTGGCAGCGTATGAAGGAGTTCGAGCTGCCTCAGAAGTGGTTGGTACTGAGACACAGCTCCTCTTAGCACCCCGACTACCAGTGCTGGGCTGGATGTTCAAAGGGAGGGTCTCCTCTACACATCACGCGACTGACGCCACGTGGAGTAAGTGGATCGCACTGATCACACAACGGGCTCGCATAGGAAACCCCAGTCGCCCAGGAATTTTAGAAGTAATCACGGACTGGCCAGAAGGCAAAGATTTTGGAATGTCACCAGAGGAGGAGGTGGCACGTGCTGAAGAAGCCCCGCTGTATAATAAACTGCCAGAGAATGAGAGGCAATATGCCCTGTTCACTGACAGATCCTGTCGCATTGTGGGAAAGCATCGAAGGTGGAAAGCTGCTGTATGGAGTCCTACACGACAAGTTGCAGAAACTGCTGAAGGAGAGGGTGAATCGAGTCAGTTTGCAGAGGTGAAAGCCATCCAGCTAGCGTTAGATATTGCTGAAAGAGAAAAGTGGCCAGTGCTCTATCTCTATACTGACTCATGGATGGTGGCAAATGCCCTGTGGGGGTGGTTACAGCAATGGAAGCAGAGCAACTGGCAGCGCAGAGGTAAACCCATTTGGGCTGCCACGCTGTGGCAAGATATTGCGTCCCGGCTAGAGAATCTGGTTGTAAAAGTACGTCATGTAGATGCTCACGTACCCAAGGGTCGGGCCACTGAAGAACATCGAAACAACGAACAGGTGGATCAGGCTGCCAAGATTGAAGTGTCTCAGGTGGACCTGGACTGGCAACATAAGGGTGAGCTATTTATGGCTCGATGGGCCCATGATACTTCAGGCCATCAGGGAAGAGATGCAACATATAGATGGGCTCGAGATCGAGGGGTGGACCTGACCATGGACACTATCGCGCAGGTTATCCATGAATGTGAAACATGTGCTGCAATTAAGCAAGCCAAGCGGTTAAAGCCCCTGTGGTATGGAGGGCGATGGCTGAAATATAAATTTGGGGAAGCCTGGCAGATTGACTATATCACACTCCCACAAACTCGCCAAGGCAAGCGCTATGTGCTTACAATGGTGGAAGCAACCACCGGATGGCTGGAAACATATTCTGTACCCCATGCCACTGCCCGGAACACTATCCTGGGCCTTGAGAAGCAGGTCTTGTGGCGACATGTCACCCCAGAAAGAATTGAGTCAGACAATGGGACTCATTTCCGAAACAACCTCATAGACACCTGGGCCAAAGAGGACGGCATTGAGTGGGTGTATCATATCCCCTATCATGCACCAGCCTCTGGGAAAATTGAGCAATACAATGGACTGTTAAAGACTACATTGAGAGCAATGGGGGGCGGAACTTTCAAACATTGGGATACACATTTAGCAAAAGCCACCTGGTTAGTCAACACCAGAGGATCTGCCAATCGGAGTGGCCCTGCCCAATCAGAATTTTTACATACTGTAGAAGGGGATAAAGTCCCTGTAGTGCACATGAAAAACATGTTAGGGAAAACAGTCTGGGTTGCTCCTGCCTCAGGCAAAGGTAAACCCATTCGTGGGATTGCTTTTGCTCAAGGGCCTGGGTGCACTTGGTGGGTGATGCGAAAAGATGGGGAAGTCCGATGTGTGCCTCAAGGGGATTTGATTTTAGGTGAAAATAGCCAGAATTAAACTGTATGATATTAGTTGCTATATAACCCTGCTACTGTATGTTATCATTACTATAATTGTTATATGCTATATCCATAGTACTATAGTAAGAATCACTTGGATCAAGCAAGAAAGAACTGTGATAAAACTGAGCAAAGCGCAGTAGAGGTGGATCCAGAACTGACTCCAGCATGCAACAATCCAACGGTGCACACCATCCTCCTGCTGCGCCAAATGTCATCTGCTCATCACACCGCACTGAAGCCCAATTCTGCTCTACCGACTGAGAGGACTTTGCACCATCCCTCCTGCTCAGACAGACTGGTATGACAGATGGAGCCCAGAGTCAGAAACTAAATGAACTCAACAAACATTTTATGAACATAAAGAACTAAAGAACTGATATCTCTGTGTGTGTATACTTATATATATATATATATCATTGTTCATATGTCTCAAAGGGATGGAAAGGTGGTGATGATTGATCAGAATGTAACTAAAGGTATGGGAACTGAGCATGACGTCAATGGTATAGAATAAGGGGTGGATACTGTCCTGGTTTCAGCTGGGATGTAGTTAACTGTCTTCCTAGTAGCTGGTACAGTGCTATGTTTTGAGTTCAGTATGTGAAGAATGTTGATAACACTGATGTTTTCAGTTGTTGCTCAGTAGTGTTTAGACTACAGTCAAGGATTTTTCAGCTTCTCATGCCCAGCCAGGGCACCTGACCCAAACTGGCCAACAGTGTATTCCACACCATGTGACGTCCCATCTAGTTTAGGAACTGGGAAGTGGGGGGGGGAGGGATTCGCCGCTTGGGGACTGGCTGGGTGTCGGTCGGCGGGTGGTGAGCAATTGCCCTGCGCATCATTTGTACATTTCAATCCTTTTATTACTACTGTTGTCATTTTATTAGTGTTATCATTATCATTATTAGTCTCTTCTTTTCTGTTCTATTAAATCGTTCTTATCTCAACCCAGGAGTTTTACTTCTTTTCCTGATTTTCTCCCCCATCCCACTGGATGGGGGGGGAGTGAGTGAGCGGCTGCGTGGTGCTTAGTTGCTGGCTGGGGTTAAACCACGACACAGATGCAATATGAATTTTGTGATCATCTAATCTGTTTCATGCATGGCATACACTGCATATTTGTATCCACTGCTCCCTGCAACAAGACCACTGACTTGTGACAGAATTACAAACTATCTTTAGAAAGACTCACCTATTGACATGAAGGTATCAAATGAGAGGCAACACACCATATGTTTTGGCCATGTCCTCTTGATGTTATAAATTGTGCTTTATTCCCTGTTATGATTTCTTCTGGTTTTAACAGGGACATGTCAGATGTCCTTGCTAGGTTAAAGAGCCATCTAATAGATTCTGTTCATCAGAGTCTGATCAAAACATGTGTAACTTCACTATGGTAAGTTGGAGACTGGACTTCTTTCAGACACTCTGTGTCCTGTTCTCTAGACCAGTTATCACTCTCACTGTTCCTCTGTGAACTACCAACAGTTTTGAAGTGCACACAGGGAGGTTGTGTTACAATGGTTTCTATCAAAGGAACGCTGTTTTTCTATTCAGTGTTCTTCTGTAATAATCCATGTATTGTGTTAGCCTTCTCAGTGGTGTTCAAGAGATTGCCTGTACAAATTTTTAGTCTGTCCAGAGCCAGTGGTTTCTGGAGCACTGTCCAGAGACAGGTCTCTGCATATGATTCTTTGTTCCTGCAGGAATAATATTGTGGTTTATTATTAAAAAGTGCCTTGGTGTGCCATACCAAGCATTCCACAGGTCTATGAACTGCTCATTGGCTTTCTTGTTTATCACCATCCCAATATTTATAGAGTCTGAAAACTTTCCAAGTACAAATGTATGTTTACACTATCATTATATCTCTGTGTCATTGCAAAAGAAGATTGTAACTATATAAGAGCACAAGAACAGGTCTTTGTAGGACATTACTGGTCTAACTGCAATTATTTGATGCATGCACATTAATTGCAGTGAGACTATCAACTTGACAAATGTAATTTGATTCAGTATGTGCCATTCTGATTTTCCAAGGTGCTCTTGTTTTTACTTTTTAATCTGAATGTTAGAGGCATAAAGCCAGAAGTCTTACAAAAGTCTGATTATATTATATCAGCAGTACAGTCTCCGTTATCATTCATATTTGTAATCTTGTCAGAGAAAGATATCAAATCTCTTTGACATAATCTGCTTTCCATTAAGCTGCACTCTCCTCATTAGACTTGTGATGAGAGTTTTAAGATGTTACCACACAATGAGAGGAGTACCTAGAAGAAAGTAGTAAATAAGATATGATACAGTAGGAATTGGGGGGTTGACTTGTTCACTACTTCTGCTTCCTGATGGCTGAAAGCACTTTTTTCCTCTTGCTTGTGACTTTTGCTACACATTTACCCTTGTGCCCAAGTCCAATAATTGTGTTTCAGAAACAACAGGTCAGACTCCTCTACCCACTGGTTGGCAGCCACTACCATATGCAATAGTAACTGGGATATCCACAGAGGACTCGAAGATGTAACACAGGCCCTATTAGAGACCCATGTCCTTCTGGCACTGAAGACAAGGCCAGGGATCCTATATGCTGTGTATATATACACTAGGTACATCATGCTGTATTTCATCTTAAATAGCACTAGGCACCTCTATTTAAGCACTGAATGTCACTCAGTGTGCTCACTCTGTCCTGTAATTGTGCCCCAGTGGTACCTTCAAGATCCAGATCACTGTCTTGGCATGCCTAAGATGGCATGTTGAAGGTGCCATTTCAGAGGTGACTGGACCTCAAGCTTCCACTAAGCAGTTCCCTCCTGTCCTTTTGATGACCTTGCAGCAGCCACATGGAATGAACATTGACAGGGGACCATCTAGGAAGGGTGGGAAGGGCCATGCCAGCCGAGCCTCCTGACATGGTCTCTATGCAGGATCCCCTTTAGAAGTGTGATTCTGATGATGCAATCCTGTAATACCTGTAATGGAGGACCTCTCAGCACTGGAAGAAAGGCAGGAGCAGAGCAATGGTAAATTCTTTGCTGGATCTCTCAGTAGGGATTATGGGGATCCATGACAAGAGACAGAAAAATCTCTAAGGCACTGGCAGAACAAGAGCAGTAGAGGCAAGGTCAGGGTGGTCCTCAGCATTGACACAGCCATCACCTAAATATTTAAAAATTATAGATAAGTATTTCATGGACCAGCCATGTGTAGGATGCAATCTTTGCCAGCATGGCTATCTTATCACTTTCATGTATTTTTTTCAAAGAATGATGACAATTTTTGGCCTAACCACCAAAATATCAAACTTAAACTGACATATACTTCTACAACAGTTTTTTAAATAATGGATCACATGGTTATAGTTGTTGAATAACTGCAAAATTTGGCCTTTGGCAATGTTCAGCTACTTAGTTACAAAGCTAAGAGCCAAACTGTAGTCCATTATCTGTTTTGGGTAAATGTTTGGTTAAATGTCTTGCCCCTCAACACTCATTGTAACTGTTGTGAAGAACAAAAGACTCAAGGTGGGATCATCTATCCTTGCAGAGGAGTATCTTTGGAGGCCTTGTTCAGAATGTCACTCACACGAACAAAATATGTGAATTTCTATCTTACTTTTTTTCTGGCAAAGGGATTTCTATACGTAAGGTGTAATGAGCAACAAGAAAATATACAGTGGTTGCCCTTATTTTTCTTTCAGAGTTTTTCTGTTCTGACTTAACTTCTCCATTCATTCAGATAACAAAAGTAACAAGAAACACACAAACAAAAAATAGATAAATGAAGTCCTAAGAAGCTAAAGGGTCCTAAGAATTTTAGAAATTACTACCTCATCAAAAAATGCCATTTCCAGCTTCCCTGTAAAAGTACATAAGAAAAGTCTTACGAATACATTTCAGCTCTGGTTATAGCGTATGTAAATCAATACATTTAGTGAAGTTTACAATGTTAGTTCAGAAAGCTTCAGAAAAGTCTTAGGATTTTGTTCCCATGGGCCAAGAAACCAGTACCTGCAGTCCTCTGAAATGTCCTCAGTGTCTTTCACTGTTTCATTAACTGACAGAAGAATCATCTTCCAAGCTTGATCTTATTCTTAACTGTGTATAATCTCACACATTTTTATTTCAGAGGCAAGTGAAAATGTCTGTCCAATAGGAAGTGTTTCTTTTTTCTGTTTTTCCCCCACAATTTTCTGTGAAATCTCAAATGATGCAAGAAGAGCCTTTGTTAGAACAGTACTTTGGCTTTTTAAAGAAATTCGTTTGACCATTGATATAAAGTCTTTTTAATTTGGATATTTGAGTGGATTCGTAGTTATACCAGCTTGGGGGGTGTTGTGTGTGTGTGTGTTTGTGTGTGTTGTTGTTGTTTGGGGCTTTTTGTGGGGAAAAAATGTTTTCTGATTTCACCATTTGCTGTCAGCTCACAACAGTTTATTCCCAGGGGAAGCTTTAGGGTTTTGACTGATTCCGGTATGATAACACAGTTCTGACACTCTCTTACATTTCCTTCTTATGTCTTTTAAGGACCCATTGCTTGTTATCTGCCTGACATTTATAAGTGTCTTCTCTTTGCTGGACAGCATTTCATTAAACCTCTTAATCATCATCTCAGTATAAAGCAAAGCTCTCTTTAAAGCTCTGGAAGCTTTAGAAATATCCTACAATGCATTGCAGAAGGATGCATTACATTATGCATCCTCCATTCAGGGATTCTTTAAGTAGACTGTACTTACTGGTATTAACCTTTATGATGGGGTCATGACAGCTCATGTATCTCTGACTAAAATTTATCTCCAGTATCATGCTAACTGCTCCCATATGCTGTACCCAGTATGTGCATTCTGGCTATGTTACAGATAGATTTCAAACTATTGACAAACTTGACAACAGATGGGTGGCTTCTATGTAACAGCAGAAAGCAGTAATATGTTTCAGAATCTGATATATTTTTCCTAAAATAATCTGTTCTTAAAGATACTGGAAGTCAGAAGTTGCCTAACAGAGACTGCCAATATTAGTAGATCTGTATGATTATTTTGTGTTCCTCAGAATTTCTTACTTTTTCCCTCAACTACAAACAAGCCTATTTTTTTGTTGTTTTGAAAAATGATAAATTAGTTTCCCAGTCTTATCACATAGCTGCTGCCCTAATCCAGCTTTTATTATTGGTACTAGGCCTCACTGTTCTCCTTCGCAACACCCTGGAACACATTGGACATTTTCTTGTGGAAACTGTATTTTCAGCCAGCTGTGTCTCACTGTTCCAAACTTGGAGAGTATTTGAGCCATCAATGAGGTAAGGAGGAGAGCAAGCAAGTTAAAAAACTCAGATTCTCAGAGTCAACATCAATTGGCTTGTCTGAATGCTATGTAAATTAAAAGGCTATTATCATATTTGCTTTTTTTTTTTTTTTTTTCCTGTAGTTCACCTTTAGGCAACTGCCGTGAAGAAATTTTTGCTGTATCCTAGTGATGCTGGAACTCAATTATCTGTGCAGTTCAACATCCATCTTGATTTTTCTGATGTTTTACTCGTGAGGCATGTGCATAAGTAAGTAAAGGTTATGTACAAAGCAAGAATCACTATATAGGTTTATTCTGTTCAGCTTAAAGATTTTGCCAAATAGTTTTTCTGATGTCTCTTTGTTATGTGCATTTAGTGGGAAGTGTTAATAAACAAAGAGACTGGAGAGCTAGGAGTATCTTGGTTTCGCATTTTTATGTAAAAGTAACTCATACTCCATCTACTGAACAACAATGTAATGAACATTTATCTGCCACTGTATCCAATACCCTGGTTTTACCCCCAGAAGGGCAGATGATTTGTGCATCGGGCACAGAGCTGTTTTTTCTATATGTTCAAAATGATACACATTTAAACTTGGGTTGGGGATTAAAAAGCTCAATTTAAGGGACATGCTTCTTATTCCCACAGGCAGCCAGTACTAATTCTTAACCTCTCTCAGAGTCACCCCTGACTTTGTACCAGGTTTGGAGGGGGTGGGGGTTGAGGTGTGAGAATTTCTTTCTTTAGCTTTCTTGATTAATATATCAAGAAATAGAATGAGGTGGATGAAATAAATAAAATAAGGAAGCAAAGACATACTGATTTAGTTGTTAACTACTGCCTGCTAATGAATATAATATATATTTGAAAGGAAGGCTAAGAATCACTCCAGTTCCATGCTAAAGTTCCTATCATCTGATATTCACAGGTGAGTTTGAATACTTTTAGGCAGAGTTTGACTTTGAAACCTTAAACATAAGATGGTATTAGAGAAAAAGGGGATCATACAATATTCTTCTCCATTTTAGAGTTTTAAAAGAAAGCACTGTACTTGGCATAGCAGCACTGCATTTTGCATAGGCTCTGCACAAAGTCTGTCCTTTAAATCCCAAGTGAACCAAATCCTTTCTGACAGACAGACATGAGATAGCAAACTTCTGGACACCACCTGGGCACTTAAGGAAAAAAAAAAGTTGCTTGATAATAGCAGGACACATCTGCACATGCAGAAGCAGAATTTTGTGGGCCTACAGAACTCTACAGTTAAAGAGCTAATGCTCTTCAGCAGTGTATCTCCAAGTTCAGGAGACAAGGAACAGAGCTTTCAGGATTACACTTTAAGAAATCTCCTTGATTTCCAGTTAAGACATATTTTAGGTAGTGTCACATCATGTGGGCCTTCAGGGCTAGTCCTAACTATACACATGATGATTGGTGAAGTTGAGTAAGACACACATTTTCTATACATGTAATTTTCTTCAACAGTGGAAATATTATTTACCTGCCTAATTTGACGTATACAAATTCATTTTCCTCTAACACAATATAGAACAAACTGCCCATTTACATTTCAAATATCTTTGCCTAACTAGACTTGTAGAGGGCTAAACTGTACAGCCCAAGGGCTAGAGAACTAAAACTGTACAGCACAAGTAAAACAAAACAATAAACTGATCTTCAGCAGAAATTAAATAGTACTGTGAAATGCAGGTACAAAAATGAGACAAAAAATATTTTGCTTGTACCTTAAGGATCTAAACGGGAGATTTACAGTAGTGCATGATATGCTTGCTTCTTCAAAATCAGATTTGATGCTGTCCCTTTGCTGAAACTTCTTGATATCAAATGCCTCCACATCACTAATCTTATGTAAAAATATTTGTTTAAACTTTTAAAGGTGTATTTTCTTTAAGGTATTTTAAATGAATAAATCAGCCATGGACAAACCTGTGAATTTCACTTTAAATTGAGGTGTGTGATTAGGAATATTATATATATATGAATTCCTGACAACTGTCTCTCTAAATAAGTGTCTGTCCCCTTTCTTTGCCTTCTGTAAAGATTAAAACACACAACAAGCAGGTAGTAATGACTGTGAACAGAATTCTTTAAGCATATTTAAAATAGTATAAATATTTTCTGCATTAGACACACTCCGGCCTGACAGGGAAGGAAATTAAGAGATTATTCAGCCCTGGCGTCTCCTATAACAATCCCTGATTCCCAGGGTTTAAGCTGGCTGCTGTCCTCACTTGCCCTGTAGTCCCAGTGCTGGGGGGAACCAGCACACTGATCAATACTACTGTAATTTCATTTTTGATCTGTGGCAAGGGCAGAAAGCCAGCATTAGGGACCACAAGGGATAAAACGCTCCCCATGGTTGCTCCATGACCTATATCCCCTCCCAAACCCAGCTCAGTCCAGAGTGCCAGGTCCCCTCTCACAATTTCACCACCTCACTAATGACCTCGTAACTCCCCTTTTCTCTCCAGCCTCCTGCTTTGAGTCTAAACCTCTCTCAATCTGAGCTTGTTTCCCTAGATCCAAGTGTGCGCTCCTTTCCTCCGTGCACCGAACAGCACAACAGGACCCAGCTTCTGTGAACAACAATGCTGATGGATGGATAGATAGATAGATAGATAACGGATGGATGGATAGGTAGGTAAGTAGATGGATAGATAGATGAATAAATGAATAGACATAGATGGATAGGTGGATGAGTGGATAGAGCGGAGAGATGGATAGATAGATACATAGATAATAAAGAGACCTGCCTCTCTCCGGGGGACTCTGTCCCTTGCCCTAGCCGAAGCCGGGGTGCTGCCGAGCCCGGTTGTTTCCAAGCCGGTTTCTGCCGTTCCTTTCGGTGACTTGCAAATTCGCCGGCCGGTGTTTTGCCCTGGTGGCGGCTGCCCTCCGGCGGCGCGGAGCGGGGATTGCAGCAGCCGGATCCGAGCCCGCTGCCTCTGCTCCTCCCTGGGCAGAGCTCCGGGCAGGGGCCGACTTGCTGGTGGACAAAAACCTCCTGCATTTAAGTGATCCTAAGCTGTGTCCAAGTCTCATCACCCTTTTGGTTGGGCTTGAGCAGATAATATTTTTATATATGACAGTGCTTATGGACTACAGGTTGTTTTCAATTAGCCCTCCCCATTATTGATGGAATCCAGTACCTCTAATAAAAAAAAATAGATTATCTTTTTTTTTTTCCCAGATGTATGAAGGCAGCAGTAGAAAAATCTTGACATGAGAGTTGTGCTGCACCTGTCCAGGTATAAACTCTCTGGAAAGTAAATTAGCTGTCATGCACCTTCAGCAGTACCTGCTAAATGCATTGTTTTCATGTTTGCTTTATAATTTTCACTTATAATTTAGGAACTCTGTATATTCATCTATCTTGAAGTTGCTATTTAGTTTTTCATTGCCAGTGTGTCTACTCCATTTGTAAATGTGATATTGATGTAAGTATATGTCTATTGCCTAAACAGTGAATAAACTCATTCTGGATTTCTCCCCACAGGATGGATGTTTTCTGTTCTGTAGGTCTCCATTCTTTCAGAGTATCTACATGTCATTGGTCAGCAGTACCAAGCTTGTCAAAACATTGTCCAACAGAATGATGGCTTTTCACAGCTCAGCTTTGACAAGATACAGGTATAAAAAAAAATATTCAAGATACAAGAGTATGTTAGGATACCGAGAGCCTAAACTTCACTACTTTGTGTAAAAGATGTCCCAGGAATTTCACTAGTCACCCTGTATTTCTGGGAATAGTTTAGTTGTGTCAGAGACACAAGGGTCATCCTGTGATCCTGGAGGGTGCCTGGTCTGCAGTTACTGCTGGAACCATAATGTGAGAGGAAGGGACCTGCACCTAAGGGCAGAGGATGTTAAACAGAGAGCATTAAAAGCCTTTGTTTTCCCAGGTATCCTCCCCAAACAAGATGTCTCTGCTGCTTCTGTAAAGCATAGGCCAGATTTCTCTTATGCTGGGGTCATACAGCCCTTATCATTTAGCTGGATTTGGTTTATGAACAGTGCTGGCCACTTAGTGAACCACTGGTCTAGTCACTATATCTTCAGAAACACTAGACTTGAAGTAGGGGGTGATCCCCTCATGTTGCCCCATCTCTTTGTTCACCTATGATATGAGTAAACATTACAACTCCCTTGATCTCCCTGACTCCTTTGAAAGCCTCAGTTCAGAAGCTGTTTTCCTTCCAGGCAGTGACCATTCTGTCCATGAAGTTGTGCTTGAATCACTTCTCTATTGACCTCCCTTTTAGTTAGCACTAGGCCAGGTTTTTCTGCCTTCTCAGTATGTTCATGCCATCCAAGGGTTACAGGATTGGGAACTTGGCTTGAAGATGGGCCAAGCCTCACATCAGGACACAGAAAGTTGGACACTGATGCTTGCTTCCTCTGGGCACTTCATCCTGTTCAACTGGCTGAGATATTAGGGTTCCCTTTGGTTTGCTGCTACCTTCTGATAATTTTCTTGCTCCCTGTATTGGCTTTGTGTGGCAAGGTTTTGGTAGCAGGGGGGGTTACAGGGGTGGCTTCTGTCAGAAGCTGCTGGAAGCTTCCCCTGTGCTCGAGAGAGAGCCCATACCAGCCGGCTCTAAGACAGACCCGCCACCGGCCAAGGCCGAGCCAATCAGTGATAGTTCTAACGCCTCTGTGATAACATTTTTAAGAAGGAAAAAAAAAGTTAGGACAGACGGAAATGGCAGCCAGAGAAAGGAGTGAGAACATGTAAGAGAAACAACCCTGTGGACACCAAGATCAGTGAAGAAGGAGGGGGAGGAGATGCTCCAGGCACTGGAGCGGAGATTCCCCTGCAGCCCGTGGTGAAGACCATGGTGAGGCAGGCTGTCCCCCTGCAGTCCATGGAGGTCCACGGTGGAGCAGATATCCACCTGCAGCCTGGGGAGGACCCCATGCCGGAGCAGGTGGGTTCCCGAAGGAGGCTGTGACCCCGTGGGAACCCTGCGCTGGAACAGGCTCCTGGCAGGACCTGTGGATCTGTGGAGAGAGGAGCCCATGGAGCAGGTTTTCTGGCAGGACTTGTGACCCCGTGGGGGACCCATGCTGGAGCAGTGTGGTCCTGAAGGACTGCACACCGTGGAAAGGACCCATGCTAGAGCAGTTCATGAAGAACTGCAGCCCGTGAGAAGGACCCATGTTGGAGCATTTCATGGAGGACTGTCTCCCGTGGGTGGGACCCCATGCTGGAGCAGGGGAAGAGTGTGATGAGTCCTCCCCCTGAGGACGATGAAGCGGCAGAAAATAACGTGTGATGAAATGACTGTAAACCCCATCCCCCTGTGCTGCTGGGGAGGCTTGATAGAGAATCTGGGAGTGAAGTTGTGCCCAGGAAGAAGGGAGGGCTGGAGGGAAGGTGTTCTGAGATTTGGCTTTATTTCTCATTACCTTACTCTGGTTGATTTGTAATAAATTGAGTTAATTTTCCCCAAGCTGAGTCTGTTTTGCCCATGACGGTAATTGGTGAGTGATCTCTCCTGTCCTTATCTCGACCCACAAGCTCTTTGTTATATTTTCTCTCCCCTGTCCAGCTGAGGAGGGGGAGTGATAGAACGGCTTTGGTGGGCACCTGGCGTCCAGCCAGGGTTAACCCATCACACTCCCCGAGTGGAAAGAGAGGCAATCTGAGGGACAAAGATGGAAAAGAGGAAATCTAGGTCCTAAGCCAGATACTGAGAATGGGGGAAGGACAGGCACAAGCCTACAGGGCCATATCTCTGCCTTTCTTCCTCCTACCTTCCTCTCCTGCCTAACTGTTTTGTTTCTTCCTTGTTTATGTCCATTTTAGCTCCCTTCTGATCCATGCACCTGCTTTGACTTCAAACTGCATCTACTGCCCTTTCCTGCTTTTCTCCAGAAAATTCCCCATACCTTTTTCAATCTGGTTGATTGGACCCCACTTTCCCTTTACTAATGCCTATTCTGATTCTTTTCTTACAGGTGCTACACCAATAAGCTCTTCCTAAGCTGCCCTCAGGATGTATCCTACATGTATTTCTCTGTCCTTACTCTCCTCAGTCAGCCTTGTTAACTGAACTGGTTCATTCTTGTCCTCCCTTGGCCCCTCTTGCATAGCATCTTTCCCTCCTCTAACCACTGCTATCCTTCCTTCTCCTCTCCTTCACTTCCAAATCTACTTCTCAGGTGAATCCCTGTTTCTGACCTCAGATGACCAACTAGATTTTCAAAATTAGCCTGTCCAAGGCCAGGTTCTCCCCATATCCTTTCCTGCCAGGCCTGTTCATTAAAGAGAAAATGTGCTATTTCTGTTCCCAGAACAGCATGCAGTCTGGCTATTTCTCACTTTCTTATTATATCGCTCAACTGTTTTCCTTCAATCACTTCTAGTCACTATCTTTAGGTAGCAGATTGTAGAAACATTTCTTCACAAGCTGGAAGTTTCTTCCCATTGTTCATGAAATGCCTGTGTGGCACTTCTGTCCCTGAGTGTCTTTTTCAAGGCTATCAAAATGTCATTGAGAAAATCATCTTATTCTCTGTTGCTTCATGAAAAGTACACAGAAAGCCAAGATTATTCACACAGTGGACTTAAACTGCCTGACAACCTTGTGCTACTTGACTGTTCATCATGTGACTTTCCATTTGTATCTATCTCCTAATCAACTGAAACAGCCACTGCAGGAAGCTGTGGAAGGAGTCACACAGAAATTGGACACAAGAACAAGAAAAAAATCTCAGTAGATTACATTTTCCCCCACAAAATACATCAACTTAGAGCTAGAAATTAAAATATTATTTGTGGGCCATTTGAGACCTCAGGACACAAGAAAACATGTGGTTCTAGGGATTTATGTAGAAAATCACTGCATATTTGACCTAGGAGTGAGGTTGAGGATGGAAAAATTGGATCCCATTAAGCACAATGTTTACAAAGATGAGAATAATTACTTGGCTTCAAAAGGCATTCGTAGTAGCAAAGTGTTGAAGCTGAGAGGATTCATTTTCAAACAGAAGTACCGAGATTGTCATGGCTAGAAAGAACAAGGCAAGAATTCATTGCCTTCAAAAGATGTAGGATCAAAAGGTCTTGGTAGACACCTGGCATGTATCTTCTGTCCAGCATTATCTCTGGAGACTGGAGAGTACAGAATGTCTCTGAGAAGGTATATGAACTCCGACTTTTGAAGCAGGGAATTTCCCTTTATTCTTCAAAGTTAGAAGGTATACAGAAGAGATTTTAGAGCAGGCAGCCTCACAAACAGATGTTAGTAGAAGGCAATTACTGTTACCTAGAAGAAACGTGGCCCCCATTTTGTCTGAGGAGAACAAGCAGCATTTCTGCCCCAAGCAAAACACTGGAGTCCTGACAGTAAAGGAGTCGCTGGACCAAGAGGTGATCTGAGATCTGTCTGCAGAGCGATACCTGCACTCTCTTCTTTAAGATATTCTTTGAAAACCCATTGCAGCTGATCCAAAGGGCAGTGGAGGTTCGTGCTGCTATTAGTGCTGAATTGGTTCTTCACTTCAGATTACTTCAGGAGAGGGCATACAACAGTTGGAGCTCTCCTTGTGAAATAGAAAATATTAAAAACTCTGAGCCTCCTGCAATCAGCCTGTGCTTGGAAATGCCTCGATTGTCTTTCTGACTTCCAGAAGATGCAGTGCACAACACATAAGCTATGCTTGCTATGTTTGCCTGTAGCTTGCATCTTTGTTAAGCACATTTGACAGAAGGTTTGTGTAGGACGCCTTCTAGACGTTTCATACTGGCCTGGATTATTAGTGCCAACCCAAACGTCTCAATAAGTACTAAGAAAGTGTCTTTATTTGCCAGAGCCGTCAGGTGAGAAACGTGTTTCCTAATTTGCCCTAGCAATAGCCAGAACCTAACGGAGGAGATGTGTGCTGAGACTCCGGGCTGGACGCCCATGTGCAGTTCCTGCGCTGGACGCCCAGTGCCGCTGTTGGCCAGTGCTGTGCCTGTGTTGCTGCTACTGGGCCTGGAGCTCCCAAGCCAGGGGAGACCAGTGAGCACCAGTCAGATTCTGCATGGCTGCTGACATTAGCTGAGAGCCCAGCCGAAACGTCCCGGTTGCACTGGAATATGCCCTGGTTCAAAGCCTTTCCAAGGGATGTGCTGGGATCTGCCTCATCGAGGACAGTCTGAAAATGCCAAGAAGACAAGGCAGAACCGGGAACGTGAAGGAGGGATACGGTCTCCCAGGTCCATCCCAGGGGGATTTGGGAGGATTTCGCCACAGGTCTGGGCTGTCTCAGGCAGAGCCCGTTGGTTGGTAAGCACTGACTTAATACCGCGAGAAAAAAGTGTTTGCATTTAGCAGAGTGCTGGGGAAGGCATTAACTGCACTGAATGCAGACAGAGGAAGCCGGTTTATCTCTTGGAAAATGAACCACAAACAGGACATGTACCACTGATAGTTACAGTATAAAGGAGAGCCAGAATGTTGGGAACGATTCTCCTGGCTTTCCTCACGTTTGCATCCAGTGGAGACCTCAGGGCAGCAGTTCCACAGGAGAGCTGGGAATTAAGGTGCTGAGGGATAGAGGTAAGAGAAGAAATCCGTCCTGGGAGCTGGCTGGGAATGAGAGGATGGGAACGTTCCTCCCTCTTTTCAGTCGGGCATGGAAACCACAGTGACTCGGGGAAGCATCTGTGCTTTGGTCTGCAGGCAACTGCTCCTTCCAAGCCAGGCTATCCTCAGGGTGTGTGGAGGTGGATGGGCAGTGGCTCCAGGGATGGGTAAGAAGCCTTTGCCCAGGGGAGCAACAAAACCCAGCATGGAGCCGCTGAGATTTCTCTCAGCAAATCTGAATTCCTAGCTGGAAGACCAAGAAAGGGATTTTGGAGACTGAAATTGCACAGGCTGCACAATTGCAGGCAGAATCTTCTTTTAGGAACACTGCATTCTGAAATATGGAGACATACCAGGAACCAAGCAGAATATATTGCTCTAGCTCTTTTCTAGCGCTAAGATGTAAATCTCAGAGTAAAGAGGAGAACCGGTTTTCAGTAATTTTAAGCTACTTTCTTAGGATAAAGACATCACCACTAAAACAAAAAATGAGGAAGCCTGCAACATCGCTATGTGCTCAAGGAGATGAGTGAATTGTCTGACACATTTATGCAAATTACATTCTTATTAGAGCTATAGTTCCTTAGTCTATCCTAAAACACAGTATGCCTTCATCTGACAGTATACATACTTCTTTTTTTCCACTCATACACATCCATTTTATTGTTGTGACCCAACACCAGTGTTATCTATCCAGTGGTGCATGGTTAGTGACCCTCTTTATTTCACATTTCTCTAAAATCTGAAAAAATGGGAGCTTCAATCTAAAAGCAGCATCTTCTGATGTGCAAATATACTATTATAGCTCCATTAAGGATCATTGTTCTTCTTACACCCTTCTACACCTGAAGCTGAAGGACACCATTTCTCTTCTGAAATGAGGGGAGTAACAATTAACTGGGTTACTGCAGTCAGGGTGGGAAGTGTCTGTGGAAGCTCTTCTCAGCTTGTGTCTGTTCCCCGCTGCATAGTGGTGCCAAAGATTAGTTTGTGGAGAAGCAAATACATCTTCGTCTCTCAGAAGTGCCAAGAGCTGAGCAGGAGCACCAGCAAGGGCACAAAGTAAATGGATTCCAGGTGTCACTGTTGTTTTTGCATGGCACAAATGAGGAAAGAAGCCACATTCCCAACGCATCTACTGCTGTACTTGTCCTATATATGGTTTTACATCATGTTTCAGTGTTGGTGATAATGATAGCAACTCGAGAGATGAACACGTCCCTGGAATGGAAGAAGGGAAGAAAGAGCTGACCTGGCCTTTGATTAAGTTAGCCTTTTAGAGTCTATCATGCTTCCAAGTCAAAGAGCGGTAAGAGGAAGTCACCAAAAATGGTTACATACGTGCAAAGCCCTCTAGTAGCTAAAATTCTGGGGAATCCTAAAGTCAACCCTGGTTGTTACTTTCTCCTACTGATACAGTCAAAGAAGTTTTTGTTTTCAAACCAATGAAGCCATCAGCGACTTTCTAGGACTTCACCTGGTTAGTATTGTTTTACAGTGTCAGCCCTTTTAGCAAACAAAAATAAGGGAAAAAAACAATTAAGGAAAAAACTAGGAAATTAAAGGAAAAGTGTCAAACCCAAGGAGGTTAGGATACTTTCTGTATTTAAAAACCAGCGTGGTTCCTTTTACTGTGGAAGCTGTATTAAAATCGCTCGAACCAAAAATAAGTAGTGCAAGCTGTATTTTGTTTTCTCCTCCATTTTTTTATTCTGTGAGAGGAAGACTGGTCTTGGAGGCAGCTGTGCGCATCACCAGGACATTGCGTGGGCATTTGCCGGAGCTCGCCGCTGGATCCGCAGGAGTAGTCGCGGTGTAAATCAACCCTCAGGGTCGGCGCTGAGTGCCTGACCCTGGGGTTTTTATCCGGTGTCCGGCACAGATCCTGGCTTGTACTGCCAGGCCGTGCTCAGGACCCCTCGCTCTCCCCTCCCATCTCCGTTTCCCCACGGTTGTTCTTCACAGGTCCACTCTTGACCTCTCCCTTTTACCGAGTTTGATCCTGCCTCTAACTCTCCCGTAATAAGCTTTGCGTATTCCTAGACACCCCCCTCAAATCTCTCGTAATCAGTTTGCTCTTTCCTATGAAACCTTTTCTGATAATCCATGATAATATCTTACTTCCCCCCCTCCCGTCATCGTTTACAAAGTTTATGGTTGAACCTCTCGCAGTTTACACTTGAATGGTTTCTCTAATGGCCTGCCCATCAGTGTCGTTAGGTCCCTGGTCTTTGCTGTTGTCTCCATTAGCTCCTGCTCGTTAGCGTTTGTGTATCTGGGGGCTTAATTAATGAGCTTTCTAGTTTGTTTCCTTGCCTTTTGTATTAAATAGCTGTTGGCCGTATATCCTTACACAGGTACAGGAGTTCAGGTTTGACCTCTGAGTACAGGGACCTTTAAAGTACCTCTAAGCCTGTGCAGCAACGTCAGAGGAAAGAGTACTGTATACTTCCAAAACATGAAAACAGGTTGCAGCATTTCGATGCTGGGGACATTTTTCACGAGTGTGTTGCACAGTGACACACCTTATCGTGGGTGCAAAGATCAGCAGGCAGCAGGGGAGGATACTTCTGTCAATTAACGAGAAAAACGCTTTTCACACAGAAAACCGTTCAAGTTGTGTGAAATTCGGGCGAGGTGCGGTACACAATGTGAAGAAAACAACATTAAGATGATGTATCCTAGAATAACATTATCATTCTAGTGTGATGGTGAGGTAGGGTGATGGTGAAGCACTTGCTTTCGGGACCTTCCCCTGGCACCAGCTCTCATATTCAGTAGCGGTGCTTCTCTGACCCGCCCCGCTTCTAACTGTCCTGTGCTTGTTAACAAGTAGAGAAGAGAAGGAAAATCCCTCAATGCATCCTGTGGAAGCGGCAGATCTTGCACTGCCTACACAAACCGGAGGAAACCCAAAACCTGCATATGAAGGGTTCGCGGTTGTAAGTTGGGAAGTGATACCCAGAGCAGCGCAAGGTATGCGGGGAGGGAGCCTGCTTCCAAACGAAGAGAGCATTTACACTGAGGTTTTCGGCTTCGATTTGGCACAAAGAGTGCAGATTCAAGCAGCAAACTCCAAACCAGCACCGCTGTCCCGAATGAGAGGGCAGAGGAAATATTCCCCCTTGCGACGCTGGGTGGGGGTGTTGGCCACGGACCGGCAGGTTGCAATGCCCGCACCCGGTTTGCAGGCACAGGGAGACAAAAAAAAAAAGCCGTGTGAGCTGCTCGGGAAGGGCGGCGGGGCGCGGGGTCGGGGTGCTCGGGGGCTTTCAGACCCCCTTAGCCCGGGATTCCTGACAAACACCGCTCTGCCTCGGACGCGGCTTAAAAATGCTGGGAACCACGGAGGACGGTGGATGGCTTTTCTGGAGAGTAATGGCGTGTGTGAGACAGAGCAGAGGCAGAAAGAGGCAAGTGATCTTGTTTATTCTGTGCGTTTGTGTGTGTCAGAGCGGGGCTGAAACCCTCCGCTATTCTCTGGCGGAGGAAATGGAGAGGGACTCCTTTGTCGCCAATATTGCAAACGACCTGGGCATTGCTCCGAGCCAGCTCGCAGCTCGCAAGGCCCGCATTGTGTCTGAGGGGAACGAGCAGCTTTTCCGCCTCAATCAGAACACCGGAGTACTGACAGTAAAGGAGTCGCTGGACCGAGAGGAGATCTGTCCGCAGAGTGATACCTGCACACTCTTCTTTAAGATATTCTTTGAAAATCCATTGCAGCTGATCCGAGGGGAGGTGGAGGTTTGTGACATGAATGACAACTCCCCCGTGTTCCCAGAGAAGGAGATGGTTTTAGAGATTCTGGAAACAGCACCTCCCGGGTCCCGTTTTCCTCTGGAAAGTGCCCAAGACAAGGACGTGGGAAGTAACAGTTTGCAGAACTACAGCCTTGGAGCCAACTCGCATTTTTCCCTTGCTCTCAGAACAAGGAAAGGTGGAGCAAAATATGCAGAGCTCGTCCTAGAGCAGCAGCTGGACCATGAAGAGCAGCCGGAGCTGAGTTTGTTCCTCATTGCCACCGACGGGGGCTCACCACCCAGGTCGGGTACTGCTCAGGTCCGGATCGTGGTCATGGATGCCAATGACAACACCCCAGTCTTTGGTCGGGAGATCTACGAGGTGCGCCTGGCTGAGAACAGCCCCCAGGAGCAGCTGGTGGTCAGAGTTGTGGCTGTGGATCCTGACGAAGGGCCCAACGGGAAAGTGCGGTACACCTTCACCCAGACATCAGAGCGGTCCCGGCAGATCTTCAAGCTGAACCCTGCCAGTGGGGAGATACGGGTTGTGGGCAACCTGGACTTTGAGGAAGCAAAAAACCACGAGATGATGGTGAAAGCCACTGACAGCGGGGGGCTGTCTGCGCATTGCAAAGTGCAGGTGGAGGTCCTGGACGTGAATGACAATGCCCCAGAGATAGTGCTCACCTCCCTCACCGCCTCCATTCCTGAGGACACCCAGCCCTGCACTGTGGTGGCCCTGTTCAGTGTGCGGGACCAGGACTCCGGGGACAACGGCAGGATGGAGTGCTCGATCGACGGGGACTTGCCCTTCAGTCTTACCCCCACTTTCGATAATTACTATGAGCTGAGGACTAATGCAGCGCTAGACAGGGAGAGGATGGCAGAGTATAACATCACCATCACAGCCATGGACTGGGGCACAACGCGGCTCAGCTCTCAGGAAAGCATCTTTGTGCAGATATCGGACGTGAACGACAATCCCCCACAGTTCACTCAGGAGGTTTACACCATGTCAGTCACAGAGAACAACAGCCCCATGCTGCGGATTGGCAGTGTGAATGCCACGGATGCTGACGCAGGGAAAAACGCCCGTGTAAACTACACTCTGGTGAGGCAGGAGGGCAAGGAGCAGCCCGACATGTCAGTCAACTCTGAAAGCGGGGATGTTTACATCCTCCACCCGCTGGACTATGAGGAGGTGCGTGCCTTCGAGGTGAAGGTGTGCGCTGCTGACAGTGGCTCGCCGCCACTCAGCACACAGGCAGTGCTACGCGTGGTGGTGCGGGATGAAAACGACAATGCACCCGTTGTGCTGCACCCATCCCCTGACAGCAGCACGGTGGCAGGCGAGCTGGTGCCACGCTGGGCGCACGCGGGCTACCTGGTGGCCAAGGTAGTGGCGGTGGATGCAGATGCAGGGCAGAATGCGTGGCTGTCTTATGAGTTGGCCAAGGCAACGGAGCCAGGGCTGTTCCACGTGGGGCTGCACAGCGGCGAGGTGCGGACGGTGCGGGCCATGGCAGAGCATGAAGCGCCACAGCAGAGGCTTGTTGTGCTGGTGCGAGACCGCGGGCAGCCGCCGCGCTCCACCACCACCACCCTCAGCATTACGCTGGTGGACGGTTTCTCCGATGCCCATTTGCGGTTGAGTGAGGAGGCACCGGCTGCTGATCCCGATGGGCCACTCACCCTGTACCTCATCGCTTGCCTGGCCTGTGTTTCGGCAGTGTTCCTGGCCACCGTGGTGGCTGTTATGGTGGTGAAGGTGCGGCGGGCCAGGCCGAGTGAGGCAGAGACCTTGCCTACGTTCCCGAAGTCTGCCACGGAGAGCACCGCGGGCTCCCTGCCCCGCAGCTACATGTATGATGTTTGCTTCACCACCGGGACCATCAACAGTGAGTTTCAGTTCCTTAGGCCCCTCTTCCACTGCTTTCCTGCCGGGCTGCCCCCCAGCCAGGGTGAACAGCAAAGCTCAGCGTGCTTGCAAGAGGTGTCCAACCTCGGAGAAGAAGGCAACTGGGCTGCACAGGTGAGGGACCTGGTTGGGCTGAGGTGATGGAGGGGAGCAGCACGCTGGGGTGGAGGGGTTCACTCCTGGTAGTAAAGACTATAGATATTGCAGAGCTGGTGGTGAAGGAGCTACTGGGGCAGGAGGAGAGGGTAAAGAGGGTCTTAGAGCCACTGGCGGAGGCCTCCCAGGAGGATCCGGCATGGCTCAGCTGCTCCCCAAGTGCTGACTAAACTTACCCCTCTGCATCCAGCTCTATGCCGTGAGTATTCACATTAGATCAAATCTTTGGTGTCACCACAACGGGTGGCAGCTGCACTATGAGAAGATGAGAAGTAAAGGGTATGTATGTGTGAGCCGCACAGTGGGTCGTCTCCATGGACTGTGTACAGCCCGAAGGGACCCACAGCAGGAATGACACCGCTCCTAGGGACACATCCTCATGGAGGCGGCAGCACTGGGAATGTAGTGGTCCTGTCTAGCGTAAACTGGGACTGCGGGGACAATGGTACAAAGGGGTGTCACTTCACTGATATGTCACTTCCTGCGCTGCTGTTAGGAGCTGGTGCTCGGCGCTGCCAAGTGCCGTTCACCAGGGTTGTGGCAGTGGTGAACTCAAGCTGTCTTTCAAGCTGCTGGAGTGGGGACCTCTGCCATTAAATTCCCATATATTTTTGTGGCTTGTATGAACAGTATTGGCCAGAAAAGTGTGGTTATTGGGGCGTTACAAAGCACCCTCCTGGTCCCTTCCTCATCCAGCCCGGTGCTCCCAGACCATACCAGCACTTCTCTTCTCAGTGCTGCTGTGAACTTAAAGTGAGCCCTGTAATCTCTGGCTGTTTATAGAGCATGGGGGAGACAAAAGGTGGTCATTGAAACAGCTCCTTCTCTCCTCACTCTCCCATTAAGTCCAAGTCCTCTCTAAACATGGGGTTTACATCTAGCACTTCACAAGAGTCCGGACAATGAACACATAAAGGCCCACAAACACCATCTTATCATCACTCCACAACATTTTCATATTTCACAACCACTGATGACTTGGACTCACTTGACTGCAGGTTCTCAGAACTGCAGTCACAGTAGACTCAGGGGAGAAAAGGACTCACCTTGATACATCAACATTAAACCACATTTACTGTTTGTGAGAAGGTGGTTTTATCTTGAGCTCTTACCATCTTAAATTATGTCCTCAGACTCATGAAAGATTTGCAGTAGTGTCTTTGTGATGTCCACAGTGGTGGATGGTTTCTGGCTTTAGATTTTCATCGTTCAGGTCAGAGACCCACCGCCTGGTCCAACCTCCTCTTTGGCTCTGGGTAGAGAAAAGTGGTGGTGTTAACAAAAAAGCCAGTCGAAGAAACTCTCTAAGACTCGATTTTGGAGCTTTAGAAAGCAGGCGTTCTTTATTGCAGCGTTGGATGCACGGGGGATAATTCCTCCTAGCGTGCACACTGTTACCTACAGCAAACAAAGCTTATATAGTTCTAATCATTTACATATTCATGTTATCATATACCTAGTGTCGGCCCCTTGGGCATGCGCATTATGGGTCATCTCTTTTCCCTAGTTGGTTGGCCTTGGCAGGTTTTAATTACAAAAACTCAGCAGGACCCAAGGCTTGTCATCAGGCCCTGAGGCCTCTTGTCTGTTGGTGCCTTGGCGCATACGATTGACAAAGCTGAAGGTTTTCTTATCTTATTCGTACAACCAAAGGTTTGAAGTTGCTCAAGCAAGCAAAAGTCAATCACTACAGTGAAGTTTTCTTTCTCACGCCTTTATTCAAGGCATCAGTGTCACACATGCAGTAGTGTAAGACATGCTCTCTAAGCTTCTCGCTGATGCCTGCTTACCTTCAACACCCAAATGACAACCTCCATTCTCTGTTCGTTGCAGGGCAGAGCTCCCCCCTCCGAAGACATGGGTCTCAGACCTGCGGAGGCAGCTTGCACTGCAAACATGGGGATGGAGCTAAATGTCAATTCTCATCAAAACCCTTGGCTCACTCCCCAGTAAGTGAGGAGAAAGACAAGCATGTCTGTCCTCACTGGCTAACATCCTCACAGGGAAAAGAGAATGAAAAGACAAAACACCCACCAAAAAGTTACCAGGGAGGTACAAGGCTTCTCTGTGAGAGAGCAAAACCACTCTCCTCTTGAGCCATACTTTATTCATGTAGCTATTTTGTAATTGTGATATGGATAGAGGAGGAGCACTGTGTTGCATGTTGATTACACTGAGACTTGATGTATGATTGTGAGTGCTACTGTTTCTGAATCTTAAGGGAAATACTGAAAACCGGAAGCAGATCTTCAAGGTAACTTTTTCCTACATCACCTTTTCTGTGGTTTTTTTTTTGGGGGGTGGGGAGGGTGGTTGGGGTTTTTTTCTTATGGAGAGGGCTCTGTAATAATGTCTTAATTTTCTGCAACCTGTTCAATACCAGGCCAAACAGATATTAAGCAAAATGAAGTGGTGCTTGCAAAGTAATTCCTTAATAACAAGCAGAATCTGATTACATTAGAAATGGCTGACACTGGCACATTTCACATATTTGACCGGGAATTTACAGGTCTCCATACTGTAAAGAGTGGGCTTTGAGAAATGTATTATTATTTTTTTTTCATAACATAAAGTTGAAATGAACATTTCGAGATTTTTGAGTGTAAGGTCATAGACAATTTAAAGTACTCTTTGTGGTTTTACAGTAAAATAGGCTAAAACTTTTAGAATAAACTTAAGGCACTGTAGAAGATAGTGTGTCAAGAAGCTTTCTGTTTTCTTTTATTTTCATTATTCGGTACTCTATAAAGTAATGTGATATTTCCTCTCACTCACACATTTTTAAGAGTCAAACACCTGATGACAGAAAACAAGAAAACCTCCTTGGAACTCCCTCGGGTGAGTGTGTTTTTTCAAAGATGACTTGTCACAGTCATCGCCGAGGAAATAACCACCCCAAGAGCAGGATTTCAGGAATAAATCTGTGCATTTGGAGTGGATTTTATGCAGGGGTAATCAGAGCGACCTGGAAGTAGGCCATTGTCAGAAGCTGGAGTAAGATGGAGGGGGATTTTCTGAGCAAAGCTGAGGTCTGAGAGATGCTGCCCCTAGCCCCTTCAAGAGGGCTCCCATCCTGAGACGTCATGAATTGGGGGAACAACCTCGGTCCATTCCAGAAACCAGCCTGAGAATTACTACGGTGATCACTGCCCTGGCTCATCGACCAGCTGACTCTCAGTGCTGGACACCTGTAACAATACATAGCTGCTTCAGCTAAACAGCCTACAAGTAATTTCTTCACACTGCATAAACAGTTCAAGCCATTGTAGGGAGGGACATCAGAAAAAGCAGCTTAAAATAAATCTCGTTTTCAAATAAAAGGCTTCTATTTGAAGCACTGCTCCTTCAAGTGATGCCCATACTTTGAACAGGGTTGTATGGGCAGTTAAATCTGTATGCCCTGACCTGGGAACAGAGAAAGACAGCGTTTTCTTTCTGCTCTGCAGTCTTTGCCCTGTGAAATCTCCGCGCCCTTCTGCAGGTCGGCCGCCTGGTGCCGCTGCTGACAGCAGAGGCGCGGAGGCTCCGCGCAGCTCCCACCTCCACCGCCCCCGGGACTGCGGGGCTGCATCATCAGGGGCTGCTCTGCTCAGGGTCCAGCAGGCGGGATCGACAGCTCCACCCAGCTCACAGGGGTAGGAGATCGGTTCGCTGGGAGGGATGGCGCTGAGGAAGAGCGAGGAACGGCTCCCAGGGCGAGCGGTGGCTCTGATTCTGCTCCTCTGCGTGTCGGGGATGAGAGCAGAAACCGCCCGGTACTCTGTGACCGAAGAGGCGGAGAGAGGCTCCTTTGTGTCGAATATCGCTAAGAATTGGGGACTGACTGGTGAGGAATTATCGGCTTGACAGGCTCGGCTCGTTCCTGGAGGAGTAAAGCAGTATTTACAGCTGAACCAACACGCCGGGGATTTGGTGATGTGAGAGCGGATGAAACCGGGAGGAACTGTGCGGACAGAGCGAGCCCTGCCTGGTGCGTTTTGAGGTGGTGCTGGAGAGCCCACTGCAGTCCTTCTGAGCTGAGGTAAGCTTCACTGACATAAGTGATCATGCTTCTGTGTTCTTAAATAAAGAGATAGTTCTAAAGATCCCGGAAAGTGCAATGCTGGAGGCTCAATTTTTTGTTGGAAAGCGCTCAGGATCCGGAAGTGGGGAACAACAGTCTTCTGCATTACAGTATCCGCTCAGACGACTATTTCCAGATCTACGCGTGGAGGTGGAGTGATGGCAGGAGGTACACCGAGTTGGTGTTGGACTGAGCCCTGGACCGGGAGCAGCAGGCAGAAGTGGCTTTCAGTGTCATGGCTGTGGATGGTGGGTCTCCACCATGCTCTAGTACAGCCTTAATCCATGTGGTCGTCCTGGATATAAATGACAACGTCCCAGTATTTACCCATAGTCTGTATAAAGTCCAAGTATTAGAAAATAGCACCGAGGATACCCCAGTGGTGGTGGTGTCTGCTAATGATTTAGACTCAGGAACGAATGGAGAGATATCCTATTCCATCATTCCAAATTCAGAGGGAAATCACCAGACGTTTAAAATAAATCCAGAGGCAGGGCAGATTCGACTCAAAAAGCCAGTGGATTATGAAGAAACAAAGACCTACAAGATAGACGTCCAGGCCACAGATGGAGGGGGCCTCTTCACGCACTGCAAGGTGGAGGTGCAAGTGGAGGATGTGAACAACAATGCCCCTGAGGTGATCACTGCCTCCCTCACCAGCACCGTCTTGGAAGCTGCCCTGCCGAACACCACCGTGGCCCTCTTCAACATGCATGACCAGGACTCAGGGGACAACGGCATGACGAGGTGTGAGCTGCTGGGCAAGCAGCCCTTTAGCATCAGGCCACTGGCTGCTGATGCATATGCGCTGGTGACATCGGAGGTGCTGGACTGGGAGGAGGTGGTGGAGTACAATGTGACAGTGTGGGCTCATGATGAGGGCTTCTCCGCACTCTTGGCATCCAAGAAGCTGCTGTTACAACCCTTGGACATGAACGACAATGTGTCCACCTTCACCCAGGATGTTTACACCATGGTGCTGAGCTAAAACGAGCCCACAGGGACGAGCTTGGGCCGCCTGACTGCCTCAGACGCCAACATGGGAAAAAATGCCCACGTGAGATACTCGATGGGACTGGTCCCGCCGGGAGTGCCTGCTGTGGCATCGTTCGTGTCCATGGATGTGGAGAGTGGAACCATGCAGGCGCTCTGCCCACTGGACTATGAGTATGTGTGTGCCTTCCAGGTGGAGGTGCGGGCTGTCGACAGTGGCTCACTGCCACTCAGCACACAGGTGGTGCTACGTGTGGTGGTGCGGGATGAGAATGACAATGCACCTGTTGTGCTGCACCTGCCCCCTGACAGCAGCATGGCAGAAGGCGAGTTGGTGCCGTGCTGGGCACGGGCGGGCTACCTGGTGGCCAAGGTAGTGATGGTGGATGTGGACGCGGGGCAGAACGTGTGGCTGTTGCACGAGTTGGCCAAGGCGATGGAGCTGGGGCTGTTCCATGTGGGGCTGCACAGCAGCAAGGTGCGTATGGCATGGGCTGTGGCAGAGCATGACACACCCCGGCAGAGGCCTGTTGTCCTGGTGCGAGACCACGGGCAGCTGCCGTGCTCCGCCACAGCCACCCTCAGCATAGCGCTGGCGGACGGCTTCTCCGACACCTTCCTCCAGCTCTCCAACACTCATGTGGGGAGGCAGGAGCCGCAGGCAGCCGAGGAGGACATGCTCACTACCTATCTCATCACCTCCCTGGGCTACGTCTGGTTGTTCTTCGTCCTGTCTGTCCTAGCCTTTTCAGCGGACAAGATCTGCAAGACTTGCCTCTGGGCATGCCTTGCGACTCCCTCTGCCAGCTGCTACGCTGATGGCGTCTTTGCCACCGGCCACACGGACATGGCCAAGACAGACACTCTGTCGCTGGCTTACTGCTATGAAGTGTGCCTAAGCAGGGGCTCGGATAGGAGTGCATTACAGTTCCTGAAGCCCGATCTGCACAGTCAGCAAAGACGTGCTGAGGCCATGGCAGGCAAGGACGAAGAACGGCTGTGCAGCACGCAGCCTGCGGGCGAGAGGGAAGGCAACCCGGGGAGCACAGCCCCTCGTCCCGCTCAGGTGCCGGACCGGGCGGCCGGAGGGCGCGCCCACGCCTGAGCCTCGCTGGGACCGGCCTCCGTTCCCCGTCCTCAGCCCGACGTTCCCGAGTAGATGTAGTGCCGTGCCGTGCTGCGACCTGCGGGCTGCCCCGGCGGAGGCTCTCTCCCGGTTTCTGCGGCCGGGGAAGGCGTGCCGTGGGAAACGCCTCGTGCTCGTCTTGCCGCCGTGTTGCTCGGAGGGCGCGGATCGGCCTCCCGGGAGCCGGGCGCGCACGCTTGCCCGCGGGCTCTGGGCAGCGGGGAGCGGGGGAAGACGCGGGGCAGCTGCCGGCGCTGCCCGTGCGCCCGGACTCAGGCGGCGGCCGCGCAGGGCTCTGGGCGCTCCTTCCCTGCGCTTCCCTCCCCGGCGCGGTGCGCGCGCGTGCTGCCGCGGGGCCCCCACGCGGGCGAGCGGCCGGCAGCCGCGCGTGTGCGCGCGGGTCCCTGTGCCGGGGCGAGCCGGCAGCGCGGGCAGCGGGCGGCGGCGGGCGCAGTCCCGCCGCGGGCCGCAGGGTGGTGCTCCCGGCCAAGGCGGCGCCGAGCGGCTGCGGGCGGGGAGGCGGCCGAGCCCAGCCCAGCCCGGCCCTGCCCAGCCCGCCCGAGCCGAGCCGAGCCGAGCCGAGCCGAGCCAGCCCAGCCCGCCCGAGCCCAGCCGAGCCAGCCGAGCCCAGCCGTGCCAAGCAGAGCGAGCCGAGCCGAGACGCCGCCGGCCGGACTCGGCGAGAGGGAGGGCGCCGGCCCGCCGGCCCGCCCCGCCGCGCTGCTGCCGGGCGCCGCTTTCCGCGGAGGACTGCGCGGGCGATCCGCGAGACGGAGGCTGTCCGCCGCCCCGACATGGCGATCGCAAGGCAAGTGCTTTGTCTCTCTGCTTTCCTCTCCCTGCCGCACGCTCGCGCCGAGCCCATCCGCTACTCCGTAGCCGAGGAGGGGGAGAGCGGCTCCGTGGTAGCCAACGTGGCGGAGGACGCGGGGCTGGCCCCGGCGCAGCTCTCGGCTCGCCGCGCCCGCCTGGCCTCGGAGGACGGCCGGCAGCACTTTCGCTTAGACCGCGGCACCGGCCGCCTCGTAGTGGCGGAGAGGCTGGACCGGGAGGAGCTCTGCGGGCAGTCCGCTACGTGCACGCTCCCCTTCGAGCTGCTGCTGGCGAACCCCCTGCAGTTCTTTCGGGTCGAGGTGGCCGTGGAGGACATCAATGACCATTCGCCCGTTTTCCCGGAGGAACAAGTCACTTTTAAGATCCCGGAAAGGAGTGACCCGGGCTCGCGTTTCCCGCTGGAGGGGGCTCGGGACCTGGATGTTGGCAGCAACAGCATCCAGGCTTACAGCATTGCACCCCAGAACGAATACTTTAGTGTTTCCTTTGGGAGTCAGACTGAGGATGACAAATATTTAGAATTGGTCTTGGAAAAGGCGCTGGACAGAGAGGAGGAGGCGGAGGTGGGTTTCAGCCTCATTGCCGTGGACGGAGGCTCTCCGCCCAAGAGCGGGACCACCCAAATCCACATTGTTGTGCTAGATGTAAATGACAATGCTCCCGTTTTCACACAGAAGGTGTACGTTGGGCAGGTTTTGGAAAATGCAGCGGAGGGCTCTGTGGTTCTCAGCGTGGTGGCAACCGATGGGGATGCAGGACCTAATGGGGAGGTGTCCTATCAGTTCAGCCAAGCGGTGGGCCAGAGCCACTCAGCATTTGCAATCGACCCTGTGACGGGTGAAATTAGACTCACGAAGCCTCTGGACTTTGAGGCAGCAGAGACTCACGAGCTCAGTGTGCGGGCCACAGATGGCGGGGGCCTGTCAGCAATCTGCAAGGTGTTGGTGGAGGTGGTGGATGTGAATGACAATGCGCCGGAGGTGGTGGTCAGTTCCTTCAGCAGCCCCCTCCCCGAGAACGCATTACCCGGGACAGTGGTCGCCCTCTTTACTGTCAGGGACCGGGATGCTGGTGCCAACGGGAAGATCTCCTGTGCCCTTGAGGACCAGCTATTGTTCTCCCTGCGGCCGGCCTATAAGAATTACTATGAGCTGGTGACCGTGAGCACGCTGGACCGGGAGGAGACGGCACGTTACACCCTTGCTGTCACAGCGGCAGACGCGGGGTCACCTCCTCTCACAACCACCCAGACCTTCACGGTGGACATCTCCGATGTCAATGACAATGTGCCTGCCTTCAACCAGACATCGTACACCATGTACGTGCGTGAGAACAATGTCCCCACGGTGCTCGTTGGAGCCGTCAGCGCCTCGGATGCCGACGAGGGGCCCAATGCCAAGGTGACGTATTCCCTGGCACCAGCCCACCCTGCAGAGCGGCCTCCCTGCTCCTGCATCTCCGTGAACTCTGAGAACGGGCAGGTATTTGTGCTGCGGCCTCTGGACTACGAGCAGGTGAGGCAGATCGAGGTCTTGGTGAGCGCCTCCGATGCGGGGACACCTCCCCTTAGCGCCAACGTCACCGTCCGCCTTCTTGTGGTGGACGAGAACGACAATGCGCCACTGGTGCTGTACCCCTCGCAGGACAGCAGCCCCGCGTCCAGCGAGCTGGTGCCCAAGTCATCTGAAGCGGGGTACCTCGTCACCAAAGTGGTGGCTGTTGACGCCGACTCGGGGCAGAACTCGTGGCTCTCGTACCACCTGCTGAGGGCCACTGACCCTGGGCTGTTTGCAGTGGGTGCCCAAAGTGGGGAGGTGCGGCTGAGGAGGCCGGTGACAGAGAGGGATGCTGTGAAGCAGAAGCTCGTCGTCCTGGTGCGAGACAACGGGCAGCCACCGCTGTCAGCCACCGCTGCACTGAGCGCGCTCCTGCTCAATGACTTCTCAGACGTGCACCTACCACACAGCAGCCTGGCCACGGAGGATGAGGGTGGCTCCCTGACAACCTATTTAATCATTTCATTGGTCTTTGTCTCAGTCCTCTTCCTCGCATCCATGGCAGCCTTCATCGTGCGCCAGGTGTGCAAGGGCAAGGAGCTGAAGGGGGGGCACGTGCTTTACGGCACTGGCAACTTGCAGAGTGGCCTGGCTGACGCGGCCGCTGCGGGGACCCTGCCCCACGCCTATTGCTACGAGATCAGCCTCACGACGGGCTCGGGCAACAGTGAGTTCAAGTTCCTGAAGCCCATCCTCCCCAGCCTGCCACCGCAGCACAGCGGCATGGGCAGGGGCACCGGTGATGAACAAGAATTCTCCCGTGGCCCTGTCACCATGGAGGATGTGGCACCAGACAACCCAGGGATGCCCTCTGCGGAACAGTTCAATAGTCTTTCCTTCAACTAGCATGGAGTCAAGCACAGCCACAGGCTTCATGCCTCGTGACGGGAAGGGATCTGGGCTACAACACGTGGCAACGTTCCCCCAGAGTAAATCTGCATTTGCCATTGGCATCACCGATTTCCCACAAATTCTAAGTCAGAAGAAAGGTTGTCTCCCCCTCCCAAACTAAAGAAACAAAAGAAACTAAGGCTCCCTCAGTCAGGCAACGGTATGTTTCAGCTCTGTTTCAGCCTTTTCTGAAATGCTTGGCATGTGGGGTTAGGTCCAGGGCCCGCGGCTAAGTTCTTGTCTCACTGGCTGTTAGGCAAGTCCGTGAACTTGTATCTCTGATACAGGCCAGCGTGCCATTGGCTTTCTTGACCACCTGGGCACGCTGCAGGCTCATACTCAGCCGGCTGTCAACCAGCACCCCCAGGTCTTTTCCTGCTGGGCAGCTTTCCAGCCACTCTTCCCAAGCCTGTAGCACTGCATGGGATTGTTGTGACAGAAGTGCAGGTCCCGGCACTTGGCCTTGGTGAACCTCATACAATTAGCCTCAGCCCGTCGATCCAGCCTGTCCAGACCCCTCTGTAGAGCCTTCCTACCCCTGAGCAGATCAACCCTCCCTCCCAATTTGGTGTCGTCTGCAAACTTACTGAGGGTGCACTCGATCCCTTTGCTGAATTCGTTGATAAAGATACGAAGGAGAACTGGCCCCAAAACGGAGCCCTGGGGAACACCACTTGTGACTGGCCGCCAACTCGCTTTAAATCCGTTCAGCACAACTCTCTGGGCTTGTCCATCCAGCCAGTTTTTCACCCAGCAAAGAGTACACCTGTCTAAGCCATGAGCCGCCAGCTTCTCAAGGAGTATGCTGTGAGAGACAGTGTCAAAGGCCTTACTAAAGTCCAGGTAGACAGCATCCACAGCCTTCTCCTCATCCAGTAGGCGGGTCACGTGGTCAAAGAAGGAGATCAGGTTGGTCAAGCAGGACCTGCCTTTCATGAACCCATGCTGCCTGGGCCCGATCCCCTGGTTGTCCTGCACATGCCGTGTGAGCACACTCAAGATGAACCGCTCTGTAATCTTCCCTGGTACCGAGGCCAGGCTGAAAGGCCTGTAGTTCCCTGGATCCTCCTTCCGACCCTTCTTGCAAATGGGCATCACATTGGCAAGCCTCCAGTCATCTGGGACCTCCCCTGTTGACCAGGACTGCTGATAAATGATGGAGAGTGTCTTGGCAAGCTCCTCCACCAGCTCCCTCAGTACCCTTGGCTGGATCCCATCTGGTCCCATAGACTCGAGAGTGTCCAGGTGGCGTAGCAGGTCACTAACTGCTTCCGCCTGGATTATGGGGGATATAGGCTGCTCTCCGTCCCTGTCTTCCAGCTCAGGGGGCTGAATACCCTGAGGATAACTGGTCTCACTATTAAAGACTGAGGCAAAGAAGGCATTAAGTACCTCAGCCTTCTCCTCATCTTTGGTGGCAATGTTCCCCTCTGCATCCAATGAAGGATGGATATTCTCCTTGGCTCTCTTTTTGTTGCCAACCTATTTGTAAAGACATTTTTTGTTATCTCTTATGACAGCGGCCAGGTTGAGTTCTAGCCGAGCTTTTGCCTCTCTAATTTTCTCTCTGCATGACCTAACAAGATCCCTATACTCTTCCTGAGTTGCCTGCCCTTTCTTCCAGAGATGGTAAACTCTCCTTTATTTCCTGAGTCCCAGCAAAAGCTCCCTGTTCAGCCAGACCGGTCTTCTTCCCCGACAGTTCACCTTGCGGCGCATGGGAATAGCCTGCTCCTGAGACTTCCTTCTTGAAGAACGTTCAGCCTTCCTGGACCCCTTTGCCCTTCAGGACAGTCTCCCAAGGGACTCTCTCAACCAGTGTCCTTGTTCTGGTTTCAGCTGGGATCGAGTTAACTGTCTTCCTAGTAGCTGGTACACTGCTATGTTTTAAGTTCAGTATGCGAAGAATGTTGATAACACTGATGTTTTCAGTTGTTGCTCAGTAGTGTTTAGACTATAGTCAAGGATTTTTCAGCTTCTCATGCCCAGCCAGGGCACAAGAATTTGGGACAGGACACAACCAGGGCACCTGACCCAAACTGGCCAACGGTGTATTCCATAGCATGGGACATCCTATCTAATATAGGAACTGGGAAGTGGGGGCTGGGAATCGCCGCTCGAGGACTGGCTGGGTGTCGGTCAGTGGGTGGTGAGCGATTGCCCTGCGCATCATTTGTACATTCCAATCCTTTTATTACTACTGTTGTCATTTTATTAGTGTTATCATTATCATTATTAGCTTCTTCTTTTCTGTTCTATTAAACCGTTCTTATCTCAACCCAGGAGTTTTACTTCTTTTCCCGATTTCCTTCCCCATCCCACTGGATGGGGGGGAGTGAGTGAGTGGCTGTGTGGTACTTTGTTGCTGGCTGGGGTTAAACCACGACAGTACTGAACAGGCCAAAGTTTGCCCTCCAGAAGTCCATGGTAGTGGTTTTGCTGACCCCCTTCCTTACCTCACCAAGAACCGAGGATTCTATCATTTCATGGTCGCTAAGCCCAAGACGGCCTCTGACCACCACATCTCCCACCAGTCCTTCCCTGTTTGTAAACAGTAGGTCTAGCGAGGCTCCTCCCCTAGTAGGCTCACCTACCAGCTGTGTCAGGAAGTTCTCTTCCATATACACTCCAGGAACCTCCAAGACTGTTTGCCCTCTGCTGTGTTGTCTTTCCAGCAGGCGTCTGGAAAGTTGAAGTCCCCCATGAGAACAAGGGCACGTGATTGTGAGACTACTGCCAGCCGCTTGTAGAATGTTTCATCTGCCTCTTCAACCTGGTTGGGTGGTCTATGACAGACTTCCAGCACAATAGCTGCCTTGCTGGCCTTCCCCTTCATCCTTACCCACAAGCACTTGACGTTATCATCACAACCGTGGAGCTCTGTACAAGCAAACCCCTCCCTAACATAGAGAGAGAGAGACACCCCACCACCTTTCCTTTCTTGTTTATCCCTATTCCTATCCGAATGTCTTAGAGCCTTTGTGTTCTCCTTTTTGCCCTTTCTCCTTCTACTCTGCGCACTGTGTTTGAGCCTTCTCTTGCCTACTCCTCTGAAAAAAGACTGTCACTTCATGTATAATAACAGATAGTTTGAATGAAGGCGGTGCGGCACCAGAGTATTCGGAAGCCCTCTCGCTGTGTAGTGCTGCAGTTATAACCTGTACTGCTGTAAACACGGATACCCTTTTGTGTAAAAGTGAAATAAAGAAGACAATCGAATGGCTTGTGTGGAGACAGTAGTCTTTGCAGAGAGGTTCTTTCTGGGAAAGCTCTGTCGAAGTTTTTAAAGGGCCAGGAGGTTTTTTCCTCGTGTTGTCCCTGGGCTGAGGTAAGGTTGAGCGGGTACATTGCTTCAGTTTGGAGATGAGGGCTAGAGTGCATTGGGGGAAGTTAGGGGGAGCCGGGAATTGCTGTCAGGCCTGTGCAGTGCAGGTCTTCTGAGCACTGAGCTTGTGGCTGAGGCAGAGCGCAGTTAGGTGGGGGTGGAGGCCAGGAGGAACCTGGCCCCTACCCGAAGCGGGGCCCTGGGTGTGCAAAGGCCTCTGCAAGGCAGTCAGGGCGGGGGGCGTGAGCTTTCCAAGTCTCCTGAGAGCTCCAGCTGCGGGGGCGGGCAAGGGCGAAGCACGAAGAACGGCTGTGGCGCTCGCAGCCCGCGGGCTCTGGGTAGCGGGGAGCGGGGGAAGACGCGGGGCAGCTGCCGGCGCTGCCCGTGCGCCCGGACTCAGGCGGCGGCCGCGCAGGGCTCTGGGCGCTCCTTCCCTGCGCTTCCCTCCCCGGCGCGGTGCGCGCGCGTGCTGCCGCGGGGCCCCCACGCGGGCGAGCGGCCGGCAGCCGCGCGTGTGCGCGCGGGTCCCTGTGCCGGGGCGAGCCGGCAGCGCGGGCAGCGGGCGGCGGCGGGCGCAGTCCCGCCGCGGGCCGCAGGGTGGTGCTCCCGGCCAAGGCGGCGCCGAGCGGCTGCGGGCGGGGAGGCGGCCGAGCCCAGCCCAGCCCGGCCCTGCCCAGCCCGCCCGAGCCGAGCCGAGCCGAGCCGAGCCGAGCCAGCCCAGCCCGCCCGAGCCCAGCCGAGCCAGCCGAGCCCAGCCGTGCCAAGCAGAGCGAGCCGAGCCGAGACGCCGCCGGCCGGACTCGGCGAGAGGGAGGGCGCCGGCCCGCCGGCCCGCCCCGCCGCGCTGCTGCCGGGCGCCGCTTTCCGCGGAGGACTGCGCGGGCGATCCGCGAGACGGAGGCTGTCCGCCGCCCCGACATGGCGATCGCAAGGCAAGTGCTTTGTCTCTCTGCTTTCCTCTCCCTGCCGCACGCTCGCGCCGAGCCCATCCGCTACTCCGTAGCCGAGGAGGGGGAGAGCGGCTCCGTGGTAGCCAACGTGGCGGAGGACGCGGGGCTGGCCCCGGCGCAGCTCTCGGCTCGCCGCGCCCGCCTGGCGTCGGAGGACGGCCGGCAGCACTTTCGCTTAGACCGCGGCACCGGCCGCCTCGTAGTGGCGGAGAGGCTGGACCGGGAGGAGCTCTGCGGGCAGTCCGCTACGTGCACGCTCCCCTTCGAGCTGCTGCTGGCGAACCCCCTGCAGTTCTTTCGGGTCGAGGTGGCCGTGGAGGACATCAATGACCATTCGCCCGTTTTCCCGGAGGAACAAGTCACTTTTAAGATCCCGGAAAGGAGTGACCCGGGCTCGCGTTTCCCGCTGGAGGGGGCTCGGGACCTGGATGTTGGCAGCAACAGCATCCAGGCTTACAGCATTGCACCCCAGAACGAATACTTTAGTGTCTCCTTTGGGAGTCGTATTAAGGGCAAGAAGTATGTAGAACTGGTCTTGGAAAAGGCGCTGGACAGAGAGGAGGAGGCAGAGGTGGGTTTCAGCCTCATTGCCGTGGATGGAGGCTCTCCGCCCAGGAGCGGGACCACCCAAATCCACATTGTCGTGCTAGATGTAAATGATAACGCTCCCATCTTCACCCAGGAGCTCTACATTGGGCAGGTTTTGGAAAATGCAGCGGAGGGCTCTGTGGTTCTCAGCGTGGTGGCAACCGATCGGGATGCAGGACTTAATGGGGAGGTGTCCTATCAGTTCAGCCAAGCGGTGGGCCAGAGCCACTCAGCATTTGCAATCGACCCTGTGACGGGTGAAATTAGACTCACGAAGCCTCTGGACTTTGAGGCAGCAGAGACTCACGAGCTCAGTGTGCGGGCCACAGATGGCGGGGGCCTGTCAGCAATCTGCAAGGTGTTGGTGGAGGTGGTGGATGTGAATGACAATGCGCCGGAGGTGGTGGTCAGTTCCTTCAGCAGCCCCCTCCCCGAGAACGCATTACCCGGGACAGTGGTCGCCCTCTTTACTGTCAGGGACCGGGATGCTGGTGCCAACGGGAAGATCTCCTGTGCCCTTGAGGACCAGCTATTGTTCTCCCTGCGGCCGGCCTATAAGAATTACTATGAGCTGGTGACCGTGAGCACGCTGGACCGAGAGGAGACGGCACGTTACACCCTCGCTGTCACAGCGGCAGACGCGGGGTCACCTCCTCTCACAACCACCCAGACCTTCACGGTGGACATCTCCGATGTCAATGACAATGTGCCTGCCTTCAACCAGACATCGTACACCATGTACGTGCGTGAGAACAATGTCCCCACGGTGCTCGTTGGAGCCGTCAGCGCCTCGGATGCCGACGAGGGGCCCAATGCCAAGGTGACGTATTCCCTGGCACCAGCCCACCCTGCAGAGCGGCCTCCCTGCTCCTGCATCTCCGTGAACTCTGAGAACGGGCAGGTATTTGTGCTGCGGCCTCTGGACTACGAGCAGGTGAGGCAGATCGAGGTCTTGGTGAGCGCCTCCGATGCGGGGACACCTCCCCTTAGCGCCAACGTCACCGTCCGCCTTCTTGTGGTGGACGAGAACGACAATGCGCCACTGGTGCTGTACCCCTCGCAGGACAGCAGCCCCGCGTCCAGCGAGCTGGTGCCCAAGTCATCTGAAGCGGGGTACCTCGTCACCAAAGTGGTGGCTGTTGACGCCGACTCGGGGCAGAACTCGTGGCTCTCGTACCACCTGCTGAGGGCCACTGACCCTGGGCTGTTTGCAGTGGGTGCCCAAAGTGGGGAGGTGCGGCTGAGGAGGCCGGTGACAGAGAGGGATGCTGTGAAGCAGAAGCTCGTCGTCCTGGTGCGAGACAACGGGCAGCCACCGCTGTCAGCCACCGCTGCACTGAGCGCGCTCCTGCTCAATGACTTCTCAGACGTGCACCTACCACACAGCAGCCTGGCCACGGAGGATGAGGGTGGCTCCCTGACAACCTATTTAATCATTTCATTGGTCTTTGTCTCAGTCCTCTTCCTCGCATCCATGGCAGCCTTCATCGCGCGCCAGGTGTGCAAGGGCAAGGAGCTGAAGGGGGGGCACGTGCTTTACGGCACTGGCAACTTGCAGAGTGGCCTGGCTGACGCGGCCGCTGCGGGGACCCTGCCCCACGCCTATTGCTACGAGATCAGCCTCACGACGGGCTCGGGCAACAGTGAGTTCAAGTTCCTGAAGCCCATCCTCCCCAGCCTGCCACCGCAGCACAGCGGCATGGGCAGGGGCACGGGCGATGAACAAGAATTCTCCCGTGGCCCTGTCACCATGGAGGATGTGGCACCAGACAACCCAGGGACGCTTTCTGCGGAACAGTTCGATAGTCTTTCCTTCAACTAGCATGGAGTAAATCAGAGCCAGAGGCTTCGTGCCTCGCAACGGGAAGGGATCTGGGCTACAACACGTGGCAACGTTCCCCCAGAGTAAATCTGCATTTGCCATTGGCATCACCGATTTCCCACAAATTCTAAGTCAGAAGAAAGGTTGTCTCCCCCTCCCAAACTAAAGAAACAAAAGAAACTAAGGCTCCCTCAGTCAGGCAACGGTATGTTTCAGCTCTGTTTCAGCCTTTTCTGAAATGCTTGGCATGTGGGGTTAGGTCCAGGGCCCGCGGCTAAGTTCTTGTCTCACTGGCTGTTAGGCAAGTCCGTGAACTTGTATCTCTGATACAGGCCAGCATGCCATTGGCTTTCTTGACCACCTGGGCACGCTGCAGGCTCATACTCAGCCGGCTGTCAACCAGCACCTGCAGGTCTTTTCCTGCTGGGCAGCTTTCCAGCCACTCTTCCCAAGCCTGTAGCACTGCATGGGATTATTGTGACAGAAGTGCAGGACCCGGCACTTGGCCTTGGTGAACCTCATACAATTAGCCTCAGCCCGTCGATCCAGCCTGTCCAGACCCCTCTGTAGAGCCTTCCTACCCCTGAGCAGATCAACCCTCCCTCCCAATTTGGTGTCGTCTGCAAACTTACTGAGAGTGCACTCGATCCCTTTGCCGAATTCATTGATAAAGATACTAAGGAGAACTGGCCCCAAAACGGAGCCCTGGGGAACACCACTTGTGACTGGCTGCCAACTGGATTTAACTCCGTTCAGCACAACTCTCTGGGCTCATCCAGCCAGCCAGTTTTTACCCAGCAAAGAGTACACCTGTCTAAGCTATGAGCTGCCAGCTTCTCAAGGAGTATGCTGTGAGAGACAGTGTCAAAGGCCTTACTAAAGTCCAGGTAGACAGCATCCACAGCCTTCTCCTCATCCAGTAGGCGGGTCACGTGGTCAAAGAAGGAGATCAGGTTGGTCAAGAGCAGGACCTGCCTTTCATGAACCCATGCTGCCTGGGCCCGATCCCCTGGTCGTCCTGCACATGCCACGTGAGCACACTCAAGATGAACCGCTCTGTAATCTTCCCTGGTACCGAGGCCAGGCTGAAAGGCCTGTAGTTCCCTGGATCCTCCTTCCGACCCTTCTTGCAAATGGGCATCACATTGGCAAGCCTCCAGTCGTCTGGGACCTCCCCTGTTGACCAGGACTGCTGATAAATGATGGAGAGTGTCTTGGCAAGCTCCTCCACCAGCTCCCTCAGTACCCTTGGCTGGATCCCATCTGGTCCCATAGACTCGAGAGTGTCCAGGTGGCATAGCAGGTCACTAACTGCTTCCGCCTGGATTATGGGGGATATAGGCTGCTCTCCGTCCCTGTCTTCCAGCTCAGGGGGCTGAATACCCTGAGGATAACTGGTCTCACTATTAAAGACTGAGGCAAAGAAGGCATTAAGTACCTCAGCCTTCTCCTCATCTTTGGTGGCAATGTTCCCCTCTGCATCCAATGAAGGATGGATATTCTCCTTGGCTCTCTTTTTGTTGCCAACCTATTTGTAAAGACATTTTTTGTTATCTCTTACGACAGCGGCCAGGTTGAGTTCTAGCCGAGCTTTTGCCTCTCTAATTTTCTCTCTGCATGACCTAACAAGATCCCTATACTCTTCCTGAGTTGCCTGCCCTTTCTTCCAGAGATGGTAAACTCTCCTTTATTTCCCGAGTCCCAGCAAAAGCTCCCTGTTCAGCCAGACCGGTCTCCTTCCCCGACGGTTCGTCTTGCGGCGCATGGGAATAGCCTGCTCCTGAGCCTTTAAGACTTCCTTCTTGAAGAACGTCCAGCCTTCCTGGACCCCTTTGCCCTTCAGGACAGTCTCCCAAGGGCCTCTCTCAACCAGTGTCCTGAACAGGCCAAAGTTTGCCCTCCGGAAGTCCATGGTAGTGGTTTTGCTGACCCCCTTCCTTACCTCACCAAGAATCGAGGATTCTATCATTTCATGGTCGCTAAGCCCAAGATGGCCTCTGACCACCACATCTCCCACCAGTCCTTCCCTGTTTGTAAACAGTAGGTCTAGCGAGGCTCCTCCCTGGTAGGCTCACCTACCAGCTGTGTCAGGAAGTTCTCTTCCACACACGCTCCAGGATCCTCCTAGACTGTTTGCCCTCTGCTGTGTTGTCTTTCCAGCAGGCGTCTGGAAAGTTGAAGTCCCCCACGAGAACAAGGGCATGTGATTGTGAGACTACTGCCAGCCGCTTGTAGAATGTTTCATCTGCCTCTTCGACCTGGTTGGGTGGTCTATGACAGACTCCCGGCACGATAGCTGCCTTGCTGGCCTTCCCCTTCATCCTTACCCACAATCACTCGACCTTGTCGTCACAACCATGGAGCTCTGTACAAGCAAACCCCTCCCTAACATAGAGAGAGAGACACCCCACCACCTTTCCTTCCTTGCCTATCCCTATGCCTATCCGAACATCTTAGAGCATTTGCATTCTCCTTTTTACCCTTTCTCCTTCTACTCTGCGCACTGTGTTTGAGCCTTCTCTTGCCTACTCCTCTGAAAAAAGACTGTCACCGCATGTATAATAATGGATGGTTTGAATGAAGGCAGTGCAGCACGGAATATTCGGAAGCCCTCTTGCTGTGTAGTGCTGCAGTTATAACCTGTACTGCTGTAAACACGGATACCCTTTTGTGTAAAAGTGAAATAAAGAAGACAATCGAATGGCTTGTGTGGAGACAGTAGTCTTTGCAGAGAGGTTCTTTCTGGGAAAGCTCTGTCGAAGTTTTTAAAGGGCCAGGAGGTTTTTTCCTCGTGTTGTCCCTGGGCTGAGGTAAGGTTGAGCGGGTACATTGCTTCAGTTTGGAGATGAGGGCTAGAGTGCATTGGGGGAAGTTAGGGGGAGCCGGGAATTGCTGTCAGGCCTGTGCAGTGCAGGTCTTCTGAGCACTGAGCTTGTGGCTGAGGCAGAGTGCAGTTAGGTGGGGGTGGAGGCCAGGAGGAACCTGGCCCCTACCCGAAGCGGGGCCCTGGGTGTGCAAAGGCCTCTGCAAGGCAGTCAGGGCGGGGGGCGTGAGCTTTCCAAGTCTCCTGAGAGCTCCAGCTGCGGGGGCGGGCAAGGGCGAAGCACGAAGAACGGCTGTGGCGCTCGCAGCCCGCGGGCTCTGGGTAGCGGGGAGCGGGGGAAGACGCGGGGCAGCTGCCGGCGCTGCCCGTGCGCCCGGACTCAGGCGGCGGCCGCGCAGGGCTCTGGGCGCTCCTTCCCTGCGCTTCCCTCCCCGGCGCGGTGCGCGCGCGTGCTGCCGCGGGGCCCCCACGCGGGCGAGCGGCCGGCAGCCGCGCGTGTGCGCGCGGGTCCCTGTGCCGGGGCGAGCCGGCAGCGCGGGCAGCGGGCGGCGGCGGGCGCAGTCCCGCCGCGGGCCGCAGGGTGGTGCTCCCGGCCAAGGCGGCGCCGAGCGGCTGCGGGCGGGGAGGCGGCCGAGCCCAGCCCAGCCCGGCCCTGCCCAGCCCGCCCGAGCCGAGCCGAGCCGAGCCGAACCAGCCCAGCCCGCCCGAGCCCAGCCGAGCCAGCCGAGCCCAGCCGTGCCAAGCAGAGCGAGCCGAGCCGAGACGCCGCCGGCCGGACTCGGCGAGAGGGAGGGCGCCGGCCCGCCGGCCCGCCCCGCCGCGCTGCTGCCGGGCGCCGCTTTCCGCGGAGGACTGCGCGGGCGATCCGCGAGACGGAGGCTGTCCGCCGCCCCGACATGGCGATCGCAAGGCAAGTGCTTTGTCTCTCTGCTTTCCTCTCCCTGCCGCACGCTCGCGCCGAGCCCATCCGCTACTCCGTAGCCGAGGAGGGGGAGAGCGGCTCCGTGGTAGCCAACGTGGCGGAGGACGCGGGGCTGGCCCCGGCGCAGCTCTCGGCTCGCCGCGCCCGCCTGGCGTCGGAGGACGGCCGGCAGCACTTTCGCTTAGACCGCGGCACCGGCCGCCTCGTAGTGGCGGAGAGGCTGGACCGGGAGGAGCTCTGCGGGCAGTCCGCTACGTGCACGCTCCCCTTCGAGCTGCTGCTGGCGAACCCCCTGCAGTTCTTTCGGGTCGAGGTGGCCGTGGAGGACATCAATGACCATTCGCCCGTTTTCCCGGAGGAACAAGTCACTTTTAAGATCCCGGAAACGAGCAACCCGGGCTCGCGTTTCCCGCTGGAGGGGGCTCGGGACCTGGATGTTGGCAGCAACAGCATCCAGGCTTACAGCATTGCACCCCAGAACGAATACTTTAGTGTCTCCTTTGGGAGTCAGACTGAGGATGACAAATATGTAGAATTGGTCTTGGAAAAGGCGCTGGACAGAGAGGAGGAGGCGGAGGTGGGTTTCAGCCTCATTGCCGTGGATGGAGGCTCTCCGCCCAAGAGCGGGACCACCCAAATCCACATTGTTGTGCTAGATGTAAATGACAATGCTCCCGTTTTCACACAGAAGGTGTACGTTGGGCAGGTTTTGGAAAATGCAGCGGAGGGCTCTGTGGTTCTCAGCGTGGTGGCAACCGATGGGGATGCAGGACCTAATGGGGAGGTGTCCTATCAGTTCAGCCAAGCGGTGGGCCAGAGCCACTCAGCATTTGCAATCGACCCTGTGACGGGTGAAATTAGACTCACGAAGCCTCTGGACTTTGAGGCAGCAGAGACTCACGAGCTCAGTGTGCGGGCCACAGATGGCGGGGGCCTGTCAGCAATCTGCAAGGTGTTGGTGGAGGTGGTGGATGTGAATGACAATGCGCCGGAGGTGGTGGTCAGTTCCTTCAGCAGCCCCCTCCCCGAGAACGCATTACCCGGGACAGTGGTCGCCCTCTTTACTGTCAGGGACCGGGATGCTGGTGCCAACGGGAAGATCTCCTGTGCCCTTGAGGACCAGCTATTGTTCTCCCTGCGGCCGGCCTATAAGAATTACTATGAGCTGGTGACCGTGAGCACGCTGGACCGGGAGGAGACGGCACGTTACACCCTCGCTGTCACAGCGGCAGACGCGGGGTCACCTCCTCTCACAACCACCCAGACCTTCACGGTGGACATCTCCGATGTCAATGACAATGTGCCTGCCTTCAACCAGACATCGTACACCATGTACGTGCGTGAGAACAATGTCCCCACGGTGCTCGTTGGAGCCGTCAGCGCCTCGGATGCCGACGAGGGGCCCAATGCCAAGGTGACGTATTCCCTGGCACCAGCCCACCCTGCAGAGCGGCCTCCCTGCTCCTGCATCTCCGTGAACTCTGAGAACGGGCAGGTATTTGTGCTGCGGCCTCTGGACTACGAGCAGGTGAGGCAGATCGAGGTCTTGGTGAGCGCCTCCGATGCGGGGACACCTCCCCTTAGCGCCAACGTCACCGTCCGCCTTCTTGTGGTGGACGAGAACGACAATGCGCCACTGGTGCTGTACCCCTCGCAGGACAGCAGCCCCGCGTCCAGCGAGCTGGTGCCCAAGTCATCTGAAGCGGGGTACCTCGTCACCAAAGTGGTGGCTGTTGACGCCGACTCGGGGCAGAACTCGTGGCTCTCGTACCACCTGCTGAGGGCCACTGACCCTGGGCTGTTTGCAGTGGGTGCCCAAAGTGGGGAGGTGCGGCTGAGGAGGCCGGTGACAGAGAGGGATGCTGTGAAGCAGAAGCTCGTCGTCCTGGTGCGAGACAACGGGCAGCCACCGCTGTCAGCCACCGCTGCACTGAGCGCGCTCCTGCTCAATGACTTCTCAGACGTGCACCTACCACACAGCAGCCTGGCCACGGAGGATGAGGGTGGCTCCCTGACAACCTATTTAATCATTTCATTGGTCTTTGTCTCAGTCCTCTTCCTCGCATCCATGGCAGCCTTCATCGCGCGCCAGGTGTGCAAGGGCAAGGAGCTGAAGGGGGGGCACGTGCTTTACGGCACTGGCAACTTGCAGAGTGGCCTGGCTGACGCGGCCGCTGCGGGGACCCTGCCCCACGCCTATTGCTACGAGATCAGCCTCACGACGGGCTCGGGCAACAGTGAGTTCAAGTTCCTGAAGCCCATCCTCCCCAGCCTGCCACCGCAGCACAGCGGCATGGGCAGGGGCACGGGCGATGAACAAGAATTCTCCCGTGGCCCTGTCACCATGGAGGATGTGGCACCAGACAACCCAGGGACGCTTTCTGCGGAACAGTTCGATAGTCTTTCCTTCAACTAGCATGGAGTAAATCAGAGCCAGAGGCTTCGTGCCTCGCAACGGGAAGGGATCTGGGCTACAACACGTGGCAACGTTCCCCCAGAGTAAATCTGCATTTGCCATTGGCATCACCGATTTCCCACAAATTCTAAGTCAGAAGAAAGGTTGTCTCCCCCTCCCAAACTAAAGAAACAAAAGAAACTAAGGCTCCCTCAGTCAGGCAACGGTATGTTTCAGCTCTGTTTCAGCCTTTTCTGAAATGCTTGGCATGTGGGGTTAGGTCCAGGGCCCGCGGCTAAGTTCTTGTCTCACTGGCTGTTAGGCAAGTCCGTGAACTTGTATCTCTGATACAGGCCAGCATGCCATTGGCTTTCTTGACCACCTGGGCACGCTGCAGGCTCATACTCAGCCGGCTGTCAACCAGCACCTGCAGGTCTTTTCCTGCTGGGCAGCTTTCCAGCCACTCTTCCCAAGCCTGTAGCACTGCATGGGATTATTGTGACAGAAGTGCAGGACCCGGCACTTGGCCTTGGTGAACCTCATACAATTAGCCTCAGCCCGTCGATCCAGCCTGTCCAGACCCCTCTGTAGAGCCTTCCTACCCCTGAGCAGATCAACCCTCCCTCCCAATTTGGTGTCGTCTGCAAACTTACTGAGAGTGCACTCGATCCCTTTGCCGAATTCATTGATAAAGATACTAAGGAGAACTGGCCCCAAAACGGAGCCCTGGGGAACACCACGTGTGACTGGCTGCCAACTGGATTTAACTCCGTTCAGCACAACTCTCTGGGCTTGTCCATCCAGCCAGTTTTTACCCAGCAAAGAGTACACCTGTCTAAGCTATGAGCTGCCAGCTTCTCAAGGAGTATGCTGTGAGAGACAGTGTCAAAGGCCTTACTAAAGTCCAGGTAGACAGCATCCACAGCCTTCTCCTCATCCAGTAGGCGGGTCACGTGGTCAAAGAAGGAGATCAGGTTGGTCAAGAGCAGGACCTGCCTTTCATGAACCCATGCTGCCTGGGCCCGATCCCCTGGTCGTCCTGCACATGCCACGTGAGCACACTCAAGATGAACCGCTCTGTAATCTTCCCTGGTACCGAGGCCAGGCTGAAAGGCCTGTAGTTCCCTGGATCCTCCTTCCGACCCTTCTTGCAAATGGGCATCACATTGGCAAGCCTCCAGTCGTCTGGGACCTCCCCTGTTGACCAGGACTGCTGATAAATGATGGAGAGTGTCTTGGCAAGCTCCTCCACCAGCTCCCTCAGTACCCTTGGCTGGATCCCATCCGGTCCCATAGACTTGTGAATGTCCAGGTGGCATAGCAGGTCACTAACTGCTTCCGCCTGGATTATGGGGGATATAGGCTGCTCTCCGTCCCTGTCTTCCAGCTCAGGGGGCTGAATACCCTGAGGATAACTGGTCTCACTATTAAAGACTGAGGCAAAGAAGGCATTAAGTACCTCAGCCTTCTCCTCATCTTTGGTGGCAATGTTCCCCTCTGCATCCAATGAAGGATGGATATTCTCCTTGGCTCTCTTTTTGTTGCCAACCTATTTGTAAAGACATTTTTTGTTATCTCTTACGACAGCGGCCAGGTTGAGTTCTAGCCGAGCTTTTTGCCTCTCTAATTTTCTCTCTGCATGACCTAACAAGATCCCTATACTCTTCCTGAGTTGCCTGCCCTTTCTTCCAGAGATGGTAAACTCTCCTTTATTTCCTGAGTTCCAGCAAAAGCTCCCTGTTCTGCCAGGCTGGTCTCCTTCCCCGACAGTTCGCCTTGCGGCGCATGGGAATAGCCTGCTCCTGAGCCTTTAAGACTTCCTTCTTGAAGAACGTTCAGCCTTCCTGGACCCCTTTGCCCTTCAGGACAGTCTCCCAAGGGCCTCTCTCAACCAGTGTCCTGAACAGGCCAAAGTTTGCCCTCCGGAAGTCCATGGTAGTGGTTTTGCTGACCCCCTTCCTTACCTCACCAAGAATCGAGGATTCTATCATTTCATGGTCGCTAAGCCCAAGATGGCCTCTGACCACCACATCTCCCACCAGTCCTTCCCTGTTTGTAAACAGTAGGTCTAGCGAGGCTCCTCCCTGGTAGGCTCACCTACCAGCTGTGTCAGGAAGTTCTCTTCCACACACGCTCCAGGATCCTCCTAGACTGTTTGCCCTCTGCTGTGTTGTCTTTCCAGCAGGCGTCTGGAAAGTTGAAGTCCCCCACGAGAACAAGGGCATGTGATTGTGAGACTACTGCCAGCCGCTTGTAGAATGTTTCATCTGCCTCTTCGACCTGGTTGGGTGGTCTATGACAGACTCCCGGCACGATAGCTGCCTTGCTGGCCTTCCCCTTCATCCTTACCCACAATCACTCGACCTTGTCGTCACAACCATGGAGCTCTGTACAAGCAAACCCCTCCCTAACATAGAGAGAGAGACACCCCACCACCTTTCCTTCCTTGCCTATCCCTATGCCTATCCGAACATCTTAGAGCATTTGCATTCTCCTTTTTACCCTTTCTCCTTCTACTCTGCGCACTGTGTTTGAGCCTTCTCTTGCCTACTCCTCTGAAAAAAGACTGTCACCGCATGTATAATAATGGATGGTTTGAATGAAGGCAGTGCAGCACGGAATATTCGGAAGCCCTCTTGCTGTGTAGTGCTGCAGTTATAACCTGTACTGCTGTAAACACGGATACCCTTTTGTGTAAAAGTGAAATAAAGAAGACAATCGAATGGCTTGTGTGGAGACAGTAGTCTTTGCAGAGAGGTTCTTTCTGGGAAAGCTCTGTCGAAGTTTTTAAAGGGCCAGGAGGTTTTTTCCTCGTGTTGTCCCTGGGCTGAGGTAAGGTTGAGCGGGTACATTGCTTCAGTTTGGAGATGAGGGCTAGAGTGCATTGGGGGAAGTTAGGGGGAGCCGGGAATTGCTGTCAGGCCTGTGCAGTGCAGGTCTTCTGAGCACTGAGCTTGTGGCTGAGGCAGAGCGCAGTTAGGTGGGGGTGGAGGCCAGGAGGAACCTGGCCCCTACCCGAAGCGGGGCCCTGGGTGTGCAAAGGCCTCTGCAAGGCAGTCAGGGCGGGGGGCGTGAGCTTTCCAAGTCTCCTGAGAGCTCCAGCTGCGGGGGCGGGCAAGGGCGAAGCACGAAGAACGGCTGTGGCGCTCGCAGCCCGCGGGCTCTGGGTAGCGGGGAGCGGGGGAAGACGCGGGGCAGCTGCCGGCGCTGCCCGTGCGCCCGGACTCAGGCGGCGGCCGCGCAGGGCTCTGGGCGCTCCTTCCCTGCGCTTCCCTCCCCGGCGCGGTGCGCGCGCGTGCTGCCGCGGGGCCCCCACGCGGGCGAGCGGCCGGCAGCCGCGCGTGTGCGCGCAGGTCCCTGTGCCGGGGCGAGCCGGCAGCGCGGGCAGCGGGCGGCGGCGGGCGCAGTCCCGCCGCGGGCCGCAGGGTGGTGCTCCCGGCCAAGGCGGCGCCGAGCGGCTGCGGGCGGGGAGGCGGCCGAGCCCAGCCCAGCCCGGCCCTGCCCAGCCCGCCCGAGCCGAGCCGAGCCGAGCCGAACCAGCCCAGCCCGCCCGAGCCCAGCCGAGCCAGCCGAGCCCAGCCGTGCCAAGCAGAGCGAGCCGAGCCGAGACGCCGCCGGCCGGACTCGGCGAGAGGGAGGGCGCCGGCCCGCCGGCCCGCCCCGCCGCGCTGCTGCCGGGCGCCGCTTTCCGCGGAGGACTGCGCGGGCGATCCGCGAGACGGAGGCTGTCCGCCGCCCCGACATGGCGATCGCAAGGCAAGTGCTTTGTCTCTCTGCTTTCCTCTCCCTGCCGCACGCTCGCGCCGAGCCCATCCGCTACTCCGTAGCCGAGGAGGGGGAGAGCGGCTCCGTGGTAGCCAACGTGGCGGAGGACGCGGGGCTGGCCCCGGCGCAGCTCTCGGCTCGCCGCGCCCGCCTGGCCTCGGAGGACGGCCGGCAGCACTTTCGCTTAGACCGCGGCACCGGCCGCCTCGTAGTGGCGGAGAGGCTGGACCGGGAGGAGCTCTGCGGGCAGTCCGCTACGTGCACGCTCCCCTTCGAGCTGCTGCTGGCGAACCCCCTGCAGTTCTTTCGGGTCGAGGTGGCCGTGGAGGACATCAATGACCATTCGCCCGTTTTCCCGGAGGAACAAGTCACTTTTAAGATCCCGGAAACGAGCAACCCGGGCTCGCGTTTCCCGCTGGAGGGGGCTCGGGACCTGGATGTTGGCAGCAACAGCATCCAGGCTTACAGCATTGCACCCCAGAACGAATACTTTAGTGTCTCCTTTGGGAGTCGTATTAAGGGCAAGAAGTATGTAGAATTGGTCTTGGAAAAGGCGCTGGACAGAGAGGAGGAGGCAGAGGTGGGTTTCAGCCTCATTGCCGTGGATGGAGGCTCTCCGCCCAGGAGCGGGACCACCCAAATCCACATTGTCGTGCTAGATGTAAATGACAACGCTCCCATCTTCACCCAGGAGCTCTACATTGGGCAGGTTTTGGAAAATGCAGCGGAGGGCTCTGTGGTTCTCAGCGTGGTGGCAACCGATGGGGATGCAGGACGTAATGGGGAGGTGTCCTATCAGTTCAGCCAAGCGGTGGGCCAGAGCCACTCAGCATTTGCAATTGACCCTGTGACGGGTGAAATTAGACTCACGAAGCCTCTGGACTTTGAGGCAGCAGAGACTCACGAGCTCAGTGTGCGGGCCACAGATGGCGGGGGCCTGTCAGCAATCTGCAAGGTGTTGGTGGAGGTGGTGGATGTGAATGACAATGCGCCGGAGGTGGTGGTCAGTTCCTTCAGCAGCCCCCTCCCCGAGAACGCATTACCCGGGACAGTGGTCGCCCTCTTTACTGTCAGGGACCGGGATGCTGGTGCCAACGGGAAGATCTCCTGTGCCCTTGAGGACCAGCTATTGTTCTCCCTGCGGCCGGCCTATAAGAATTACTATGAGCTGGTGACCGTGAGCACGCTGGACCGGGAGGAGACGGCACGTTACACCCTCGCTGTCACAGTGGCAGACGCGGGGTCACCTCCTCTCACAACCACCCAGACCTTCACGGTGGACATCTCCGATGTCAATGACAATGTGCCTGCCTTCAACCAGACATCGTACACCATGTACGTGCGTGAGAACAATGTCCCCACGGTGCTCGTTGGAGCCGTCAGCGCCTCGGATGCCGACGAGGGGCCCAATGCCAAGGTGACGTATTCCCTGGCACCAGCCCACCCTGCAGAGCGGCCTCCCTGCTCCTGCATCTCCGTGAACTCTGAGAACGGGCAGGTATTTGTGCTGCGGCCTCTGGACTACGAGCAGGTGAGGCAGATCGAGGTCTTGGTGAGCGCCTCCGATGCGGGGACACCTCCCCTTAGCGCCAACGTCACCGTCCGCCTTCTTGTGGTGGATGAGAACGACAATGCGCCACTGGTGCTGTACCCCTCGCAGGACAGCAGTCCCGCGTCCAGCGAGCTGGTGCCCAAGTCATCTGAAGCGGGGTACCTCGTCACCAAAGTGGTGGCTGTTGACGCCGACTCGGGGCAGAACTCGTGGCTCTCGTACCACCTGCTGAGGGCCACTGACCCTGGGCTGTTTGCAGTGGGTGCCCAAAGTGGGGAGGTGCGGCTGAGGAGGCCGGTGACAGAGAGGGATGCTGTGAAGCAGAAGCTCGTCGTCCTGGTGCGAGACAACGGGCAGCCACCGCTGTCAGCCACCGCTGCACTGAGCGCGCTCCTGCTCAATGACTTCTCAGACGTGCACCTACCACACAGCAGCCTGGCCACGGAGGATGAGGGTGGCTCCCTGACAACCTATTTAATCATTTCATTGGTCTTTGTCTCAGTCCTCTTCCTCGCATCCATGGCAGCCTTCATCGCGCGCCAGGTGTGCAAGGGCAAGGAGCTGAAGGGGGGGCACGTGCTTTACGGCACTGGCAACTTGCAGAGTGGCCTGGCTGACGCGGCCGCTGCGGGGACCCTGCCCCACGCCTATTGCTACGAGATCAGCCTCACGACGGGCTCGGGCAACAGTGAGTTCAAGTTCCTGAAGCCCATCCTCCCCAGCCTGCCACCGCAGCACAGCGGCATGGGCAGGGGCACGGGCGATGAACAAGAATTCTCCCGTGGCCCTGTCACCATGGAGGATGTGGCACCAGACAACCCAGGGATGCTTTCTGCGGAACAGTTCGATAGTCTTTCCTTCAACTAGCATGGAGTAAATCAGAGCCAGAGGCTTTGTGCCTCGCAACGGGAAGGGATCTGGGCTACAACACGTGGCAACGTTCCCCCAGAGTAAATCTGCATTTGCCATTGGCATCACCGATTTCCCACAAATTCTAAGTCAGAAGAAAGGTTGTCTCCCCCTCCCAAACTAAAGAAACAAAAGAAACTAAGGCTCCCTCAGTCAGGCAACGGTATGTTTCAGCTCTGTTTCAGCATTTTCTGAAGTGCTTGGCATGTGGGGTTAGGTCCAGGGCCCCCAGCTAAGTTCTCGTCTCACTGGCTGTTAGGCAAGACCCTGAACTCCTTATTCTGTGCTGTTATGCAATGGCACAGTTGGGCAGACAAATCCCATGCTCGCTGAAAAGCACGTAGCCCACCTCCTCAGTCAGGAAAGCAAGGAAATTGTGAGTACTGTGTTACAACGTGGTGCAAGCGTGGGGCTCTTTCTCCTCTGGATCCTGGATGTCTCTGTGTGAGATGTGTGGGCTCTGTCACTATGTCTGTCCCGACAGCCTTTGTTTGCCTGCACAGGCTGCACGATTGCTGCCCGGCAAAGCAGGGAGTTGCTCACATCTAACTGTTGCGATGTGCACAATTCCAACTCATCAGGCAAGGAGGGTGTTTTGATCCTTTGAGTACAGAAGTATCATCTTCCCTAGGGGAGAGCAGTAAAACATGAGAGATCTTCCTTTGGCCCAGAAGAGGGGGTTGGGCGGGCAGGCTGTCTTGCTGGGATTGCCTTGGACATACAGCAGCACAAACGGTGTTGGGACAGGCTGCAACTGTACAGAGGTGTGAAAACATGTTCAATTGAGTTTGGGTGCGTTGTAGGGAAACTCTACAAGTGGCTTCAAAGAGCATTTTCTGAAGGCAGAATCAAGATGAACTTGGAAAAGGGCCCCTGAGCTTGTTCTCATCTTTCTTGTTCCCAACTTCAGAAGCTCCTTGATGGGAGTGGAGAGCTGTCCCAATAGGATTTTCTGGGTTTGTCTTATCATAGAAGCACAGAATCGTTTAGGTTGGAAAAGACCTTTAAGACCATTGAGCCTAACCGTCAACCCAACACCACCATGTCCACTACGCCATGTCCTGAAGTGCCACATCCATGCATTTTTTGAACACCTCCAGAGATGGTGACTCCACCACTTCCCTGGGCAGCCTGTGCCAATGCCTGACAACCCTATCAGTAACAAGTTTTTTTCTACTATGTAATCTAAACCTCCCTTGGTGCAACTTCAGGCCATTTCCTCTCATCCTATCACTTGTAACTTGGGAGAAGAGACTGACACCCACCGCACTACAACCTCCTTTCAGGTAGTTGTAGAGAGCGATAAGGTCTCCCCTCAGCCTCCGTTTCTCCAGACTAAGCAAGCCCAGTTCCCTCAGCCGCTCCTCATAAGACTTGTGCTCCAGGCCCTTCACCAGCTTTGTTGCCCTTCTCGGGACACGGTGCAGCACCTCAATGTCTTTCCCGTAGTGAAGGGCCCAAAACTGAACACAGTACTCAAGGTGCGGCCTTACCAGTGCCGACTACAGAGGAACAATCATTTCCCTGCTCCTGCTGGCCACACTATTTCTGATACAGGCCAGCATGCCATTGGCTTTCTTGACCACCTGGGCACACTGCAGGCTCATACTCAGCCGTCTGTCAACCAGCACCCCCAGGTCTTTTCCTGCTGGGCAGCTTTCCAGCCACTCTTCCCAAGCCTGTAGCACTGCATGGGATTGTTGTGACAGAAGTGCAGGTCCCGGCACTTGGCCTTGGTGAACCTCATACAATTAGCCTCAGCCCGTCGATCCAGCCTGTCCAGACCCCTCTGTAGAGCCTTCCTACCCCTGAGCAGATCAACCCTCCCTCCCAATTTGGTGTCGTCTGCAAACTTACTGAGGGTGCACTCGATCCCTTTGCCGAATTCATTGATAAAGATACTAAGGAGAACTGGCCCCAAAACGGAGCCCTGGGGAACACCACTTGTGACTGGCCGCCAACTGGATTTAACTCCGTTCAGCACAACTCTCTGGGCTTGTCCATCCAGCCAGTTTTTACCCAGCAAAGAGTACACCTGTCTAAGCCATGAGCTGCCAGCTTCTCAAGGAGTATGCTGTGAGAGACAGTGTCAAAGGCCTTACTAAAATCCAGGTAGACAGCATCCACAGCCTTCTCCTCATCCAGTAGGCGGGTCACGTGGTCAAAGAAGGAGATCAGGTTGGTCAAGAGCAGGAACCTGCCTTTCATGAACCCATGCTGCCTGGGCCCGATCCCCTGGTCGTCCTGCACATGCCACGTGAGCACACTCAAGATGAACCGCTCTGTAATCTTCCCTGGTACCGAGGCCAGGCTGAAAGGCCTGTAGTTCCCTGGATCCTCCTTCCGACCCTTCTTGCAAATGGGCATCACATTGGCAAGCCTCCAGTCGTCTGGGACCTCCCCTGTTGACCAGGACTGCTGATAAATGATGGAGAGTGTCTTGGCAAGCTCCTCCACCAGCTCCCTCAGTACCCTTGGCTGGATCCCATCTGGTCCCATAGACTCGAGAGTGTCCAGGTGGCGTAGCAGGTCACTAACTGCTTCCGCCTGGATTATGGGGGATATAGGCTGCTCTCCGTCCCTGTCTTCCAGCTCAGGGGGCTGAATACCCTGAGGATAACTGGTCTCACTATTAAAGACTGAGGCAAAGAAGGCATTAAGTACCTCAGCCTTCTCCTCATCTTTGGTGGCAATGTTCCCCTCTGCATCCAATGAAGGACGGATATCGTCCTTGGCTCTCTTTTTGTTGCCAACCTATTTGTAAAGACATTTTTTGTTATCTCTTACGACAGCGGCCAGGTTGAGTTCTAGCCGAGCTTTTTGCCTCTCTAATTTTCTCTCTGCATGACCTAACAAGATCCCTATACTCTTCCTGAGTTGCCTGCCCTTTCTTCCAGAGATGGTAAACTCTCCTTTATTTCCTGAGTTCCAGCAAAAGCTCCCTGTTCAGCCAGGCCGGTCTTCTTCCCCGACAGTTCGCCTTGCGGCGCATGGGAATAGCCTGCTCCTGAGCCTTTAAGACTTCCTTCTTGAAGAACGTTCAGCCTTCCTGGACCCCTTTGCCCTTCAGGACAGTCTCCCAAGGGCCTCTCTCAACCAGTGTCCTGAACAGGCCAAAGTTTGCCCTCCGGAAGTCCATGGTAGTGGTTTTGCTGACCCCCTTCCTTACCTCACCAAGAATCGAGGATTCTATCATTTCATGGTCCCTAAGCCCAAGACGGCCTCTGACCACCACATCTCCCACCAGTCCTTCCCTGTTTGTAAACAGTAGGTCTAGCGAGGCTCCTCCCCTGGTAGGCTCACCTACCAACTGTGTCAGGAAGTTCTCTTCCACACACACACTCCAGGATCCTCCTAGACTGTTTGCCCTCTGCTGTGTTGTCTTTCCAGCAGGCGTCTGGAAAGTTGAAGTCCCCCACGAGAACAAGGGCACGTGATTGTGAGACTACTGCCAGCCGCTTGTAGAATGTTTCATCTGCCTCTTCGACCTGGTTGGGTGGTCTATGACAGACTCCCAGCATGATAGCTGCCTTGCTGGCCTTCCCCTTCATCCTTACCCACAAGCACTTGACGTTATCATCACAACCGTGGAGCTCTGTACAAGCAAACCCCTCCCTAACATAGAGAGAGAGAGACACCCCACCACCTTTCCTTTCTTGTTTATCCCTATTCCTATCCGAATGTCTTAGAGCCTTTGCGTTCTCCTTTTTGCCCTTTCCCCTTCTACTCTGCGCACTGTGTTTGAGCCTTCTCTTGCCTACTCCTCTGAAAAAAGACTGTCACCGCATGTATAATAACGGATGGTTTGAATGAAGGCGGTGCAGCACGGAATATTCGGAAGCCCTCTTGCTGTGTAGTGCTGCAGTTATAACCTGTACTGCTGTAAACACGGATACCCTTTTGTGTAAAAGTGAAATAAAGAAGACAATCGAATGGCTTGTGTGGAGACAGTAGTCTTTGCAGAGAGGTTCTTTCTGGGAAAGCCCTGTGTGGTGGGTTGACCCTGGTTGGATGCCAGGTGCCCACCAAAGCCGCTCTATCACTCCCCCTCCTCAGCTAGACGGGGGGGAGAAAATATAACAAAAGGCTCGTGGGTCAAGATAAGGACAGTTTAATAAAGTGATAGCAAAGGTTGCGCGCGCGAAAGCAAAGAAAAAAAAACAAATGATGTTATTCTCTACTTCCCATCAGCAGGCGATGTCTAGCCACTTCTCGGGAAGCAGGGCTTCAGTACGCGTAGTGGTTGCTCCGGAAGACAAAATGCCCCCCCCTCTTCCGTCTCCCTTTACTTAGCTTTTATATCTGAGCTGACGTCATATGGTATGGAATATCTGTTTGGTTGGTTTAGGTCAGCTGTCCTGGTTATGTCCCCTCCCAAGATCTTGCCCTGCCCCAGCCTGCCATTGGGGGGGGGGCAAAAATGTTGGAGAGACAGCCTTGATGCTGTGCCAGCATTGCTCAGCTGTAGCCAAAACACTGGTGTGCTATCAACACCTTTCTAGCTACTGATGCAGAGCACAGTGCTATGAGGGCTGCCATGGGGAGTATTAACTCCATCTCAGCCAGACCCAATACACCCTGTCGAAGTTTTTAAAGGGCCAGGAGGTTTTTTCCTCGTGTTGTCCCTGGGCTGAGGTAAGGTTGAGCGGGTACATTGCTTCAGTTTGGAGATGAGGGCTAGAGTGCATTGAGGGAAGTTAGGGGGAGCCGGGAATTGCTGTCAGGCCTGTGCAGTGCAGGTCTTCTGAGCACTGAGCTTGTGGCTGAGGCAGAGCGCAGTTAGATGGGGGTGGAGGCCAGGAGGAACCTGGCCCCTACCCGAAGCGGGGCCCTGGGTGTGCAAAGGCCTCTGCAAGGCAGTCAGGGCGGGGGGCGTGAGCTTTCCAAGTCTCCTGACAGCTCCAGCTGCAGGTAACAACTGTAAGGGTTTTGAGGAGAAGGTATTTTTGATCTAAATGTTTTGGGGGATGGAGAGCAGGAAGACAGCATACATGTTCCTTTGAAGGAGTATTTGAGGGATCCCGAGGAGGTGGGCATTTAATGAGCAAAAACCGCTACCAGGGAGAGGATTCAGTCTTGGGAAATGCAGACAGAGGACTACAATCATCCCTTCCACAAAGGTCCTGATAAAAGGTAAGTCCTGAGGTCAGGCTGGTGTAGTGATGCTGAGCAGAAGACCAATGTACATCGAGGACTGAGCGTTGCACTATCCAGTCATTCTGGGAAGGCTCAGGCCTGTGCTGTGCTGTCCTGTTCTGTGTTGTGCTGCATAAATCCCTGGTCAGCAGGAGAAGCTCAGCCAGGTTATTGTAACAGAGGAACCTGCAGGCAGCTCCCACTTGCTACTCGTGAGAAAGCTACATGCAGGCAAGAAGTCTGCATGCAAACTTCTTTTACTGTGACACTAGAAATGGGGAATAGAATTGCTTTCTTGTAATAAAGTCCTGTAATGGCTTGAATGACTGAAACTGGGGCACTCTTTCTTTTCTATGACCAGGGTCTGCATACCGTGTTCTGTGTGGCTGGAGTCCTCTGTGAAGCTACTCTGCTCAGTGTTCTCTGCATCTAAAGGGGCATAGGATTATCTATGCTAATCTCTTCCAATAGTATGAGCTGTAGTAAACAGAGTTGTGAATGACGTTTCAAGAGAGTTGTCGTGTCTCTCTTACTGAGATCACAAGGAACCAGCACATCCTGGTGTAAAACTGCTGCTTCTTGGGTCATTCCAAGTTGAGGGTCTGGGTGCCTGGTGCAGTTCCTAACTGGATGGTTTAGTATGGTTTTTACCCTATGAGGGGGGAGGCTGTTTTGTGCATTGGAGGGCCTGAACACACTGTTGAGCTTTCCTGAGGGGCTAATCAGAGGTGCTGTTTAGGAAGGATAACTTCTTAGGCCACATAATAGACAGCCCTGCCAGGGGGGATGCATTACTGGGATCTGTTGGTCACCAGTACAAATGAGCTAATCAGAGATGTCAAGACTGGAGGCAGCCTGGGCTGCAGTGATCATGCACTGGTGGAATTCACAGTCCTGAGGGATATGGGTCAGGCGAAGAATAAGGTCAGGACCCTGAATTTTAGGAAAGCAAACTTCCATCTGTTCAAGGAGTTAGTCAATGGGACCCGCTGGGAAACTGCCCTCAGGGACAAGGGAGCAAAACAGATGGTAGGTATTTAAGGACAGTTTCCATAGAGCACAAGAGCTCTTGATCCCCATGTACAAGAGATCAGGAAAGGAAGACAAGAGAGCGGCATGGATGAGTTGAGACCTGCCAGTCAAACTAAAGGGCAAGAAGGAAATGCACAAGCAGTGGAAGCAGGGATAGGTTTCCTGGGAAGAGTATAGGGATGTTGCCCAGTTGTGTAGGGATGGGGTCAGGAAGGCCATGGGTCCAGAAGGCCAAGACATGACTGGAGCTGAACTTGGCAAGGGACTCAAAGAATAATAATAAGAGCTTCTATAGATATGTCAGCCAGAAAAGGAAGGTCAAAGAAAGTGTACCCCCCCAACGAACATGGCTGGCAAACTATTAACAACAGATGAGGAGAAGGCTGAGGTACTCAACAACTTTTTTGCCTCAGTCTTCCCTGGCAATGTCTCTTCCCACACCTCTTCAGTGGATGGACCTCAAGGCAGGGACTGGGGGAGCAAAGTCCCTCCCACTGTAAGAGAAGAGCAGGTTCAAGACCACCTGAGGAACTTGAACATACATCAGTCTATGGGACCCAAGATGCATCCCAGAGTCCTGAGAGAATTGGCTGATGTAGTTGGCAAGCCACTCTCCATGATATTTCAAAAATCATGGCAGTCAGGTGAAGTCCCTGGTGACTGGAAAAAGGGAAACATTGCAGGTAGAAAGGAGGACCCTGGGAACTAGTGACCTGTCAGCCTCACCTCTGTGCCTGGGAAGATGATGGAACAGATCCTCCTAGAAGCTATGCTAAGGTACACAGAGGACAGGGAGGTAAATCCAGACAGCCAGCGTGGCTCCACCAAGGGCAAGTCCTGCCTGACCAATCTAGTGGCCTTCTATGATGGAGCAACTACATCATTGGACAAGGGAAGATTATCTATCTGGACTTCTGCAAAGCCTTTGGCACAGTCCCCCACAACATCCTTCTCTCTAAATCGGAGACAGATGGATTTAAGGGGTGGACTGCTTGTTGGATGAGGAATTGGCTGGATGGCTGCATCCAGAAAGTGGTGGTCAATGGCTCAATGTCCGGATGGAGATCAGTGATGAATGGTGTCCCTCACAGATCCATATGGGGATTGGTCCTGTTTAATATCTTTGGAAGTGACATAGACGGTAGGATCAAGTGCATCCTCAGCACAGCTGCAGATGACATGCAATGCAACTGAGTGGTGCGGTTGACATGCTTGAGGGGCAGGATGCTATTCAGAGGAACCTGGACAAGCTTGAGAAGTAGGCCCATATGAACCTCATAAGGCTCAACAAGGCCAAGTGTAAGGTCCTGCACCTGGGTCATGGCAATACAGGCTGGGGGATGAAAGGGTTGAGAACAGCCCTGCAGAGAAGGACCTGGGGGGTACTGGTGGATGAAAAAATGGACATGAGCCAGCAATATGTGCTCACAGCCCAGAAAGCCAACCATATCCTGGGCTGCATCACCAGCAGCGTGGCCAGCAGGTCGAGGGAGGTGATTCTGCCCTTCTACTCTGCACTGGTAAGACCCCACCTGGAGTACTGCATCCAGCTCTGGTGTCCTCAGTACAAGAAAGGCAGGCACCTGCTGGAGCAGGTCTGGAGGAGGGCCACAAAAATGATCACATGGATGGAACACCTCTCCTATGAGGAAAGACTGAGAGAGCTCAGGTTGTCTAGCCCGCAGAAGAGAAGGCTCCGGGGACACCTGATTGCAGACTTACAATACTTCAGGGGGGCTTACAAGAAAGATGGGGACAGACTTTTTAACAGGGCCTGTTGTGATAGGACAAGGAATAATGGTTTTAAACTAAAAGAGAGTAGGTTAGTACCAGATATAAGGAAAAAAAAAATTATGATGGAGGTGGTGAAACACTGGAACAGTTTGGCCAGAGAGGTTGTAGATGCCCCATCCCTGGAAACATTCAGGGTCAGGTTGCACGGGGCTCTGAGCAACCTGATCTAGTTGAAGATGCTCCTGCTCATTGCAGGGGGGTTGGACTAGATGATCTTTAAAGGCCCCTTCCAACCCAAATCATTCTAGGATTTGAGGATGCTATGATACTATTCTATCATTCTGTCATTATATCATCCCATCACTTCGTCATTCTATGAAGCAATGCGGTGGGCAGGACTTGTCAGAGAGACTATTCTGAATGCATGCATGCCCCCCGAATCTGTAAGCACTGTTAGCAGGAATGATGGGAAACGCGGGGCTGCAGCAGGCGCGGTTGGCTGAGCAGGAGTAGGAAGCCAGAAAGGCGGAGGACCGCTTCCCAGCGCCAGAGCGCTGCAGTTGCTGTCTGCGGCTGTGAGTGTCGCTGTTGGCTCATGATGGGCCGAAAGGCTCGGGAGGCGGCCGCCAGAGTAGCGGCGAGACGGCGAGTGAGCCGCGGGGCTGCAAGGTCTGCGACCGAAGCAGCGTGGTGGGAACGAGCCGAGCCGGACTGCTCGGGGGAAGACGGGCGGGAGGAGCGCAGCGGCAGCGGTGACCCGCAGGCCGGCTCCTGTGGGCGGAGGGGCGAGCGGGCAGCTGCTGCTGGGCTGTGCAATGGCGGAGAGAGGAGGGAGTTGGGGCCAGCAGAAGAGAGCCCTGCTGTGGTGCGTCCTGGTGGCGGCGTGGGAGGCGGCGTGGGGGCAGCTGCGCTACTCTGTTCCCGAGGAGATGCCGAAGGGCTCATTCGTGGGCGACGTGGCCAAGGACCTGGGGCTGGAGCTGCCGGCGCTTCGCGAACGCGACCTCAGCATCCTAGACAGAGGTAGGACGCGGTATTTCGCTCTGCACGGGAAGACGGGACATTTGGTGACGGCGGAGAGGATAGACAGAGAGCAGCTCTGCGAGGGTGTGCAGCGATGCGTGCTGCGCTGTGAGGTGATAGTGGAGGGGGAAATGCAGGTTTACGGCATCGAAGTGGAAATCACGGACATTAACGACAACGCGCCCAGCTTCCGAGAGGCGGAAACGGAGCTGAGAATGAGCGAGACGACAGCCCCAGGGTCGCGGTTTCCCCTGGCCAGGGCCCACGACCCGGACTCGGGACGGAATTCGCTGCAGAGCTACGAGCTGAGCGGCGACGAGCACTTCTCGCTGGCCGTGCAGGCGGGCCCCGGCGGGGAGCAGCGTCCCGAGCTGGTGCTGGCGAAGGCGCTGGACCGGGAGGAGGCGGCGTTTCACGAGCTGGTGCTGAGGGCGAGCGACGGCGGAGAGCCGGCGCGGACGGGCACGGCGTGGATCCGCGTGGCGGTGCTGGACGCGAACGACAACGCGCCCGTGTTCAGCCAGGCGGAGTACACGCTGCGTGTGCCGGAGGACGTGCCCGTGGGCTCCGTCCTCGTCACCGTCACGGCCACCGACGCCGACGAGGGCATCTACGGGCGCGTGAAATATTCGTTTCATACCGTTTCAGTGAAAGCCTCGCAGATTTTCCAGCCGGACACTGAGACGGGAGCGATCACACTGGTGCGGAGCCTGGACTTCGAGGAATGCGACTCACACGAACTGGAGGTGCAGGCACGAGATGGCGGGGGCCTTTTCGACACGGCCAAAGTCGCGATCACGGTGACAGACGTGAACGACAACGCGCCCGAACTGACAGTGTCGTCGGCGCTGAGCGCGATCTCGGAGGACGCGCCGCCGGGGACGGTGGTGGCCCTGCTGCACGTGCAGGACCGGGACTCGGGGGCGAACGGCGAGGTGCGGTGCAGCATCGCCGAGCGCCTGCCGTTCCGGCTGGAGAAGTCCTTTGAGGACTACTACCGCGTGGTGACGGCGAGGGATCTGGACCGGGAGGAGGTGGCGGAGTACAACGTGACGGTGCGGGCGGCGGACGGCGGGTCGCCGGCGCTGTGGAGCAGCGCGGTGCTGGCGCTGCGGGTGCTGGATGTGAACGACAACGCGCCGGTGTTCGCGGAGGCGTGCTACAGCGCCCGGCTGCCCGAGAACAACGCGGCGGGCGCGCTGGTGCTGACGGTGCGGGCGGCGGACGCGGACTGGGGGCAGAACGCGCGCGTGCGGTACCGGCTGTCGGAGGGGCGGGTGCGGGGCACGCCGCTGTCGTCCTACGTGTCGGTGCAGGCGGAGACGGGCGCGCTGTACGCGCTGCGCTCCTTCGACTACGAGGAGGTGCGCGAGGTGGGGCTGTGGGTGCGGGCGGAGGACGGCGGCGCGCCGGCGCTGAGCAGCAACGTGTCGGTGCGGCTCGTGATCGTGGACGAGAACGACAACGCGCCGCAGGTGCTGTACCCGCCGCCGGCGCCGGCGCCGGGCGCGGGCTGGGCGGGCGTGGAGCTGGCGCCGCGCTCGGCGGAGCCCGGGGCGCTGGTGGCCAAGGTGGTGGCGGTGGACGCGGACGCGGGGCAGAACGCGTGGCTGTCGTACGAGCTGGCCAAGGCGACGGAGCCGGGGCTGTTCCGCGTGGGGCTGCACAGCGGCGAGGTGCGGACGGCGCGCTTCCCGCTGGCCCGCGACGCGGCGCGGCAGAGCCTGGTGGTGGTGGTGAAGGACCACGGGCGGCCGGCGCTGTCGGCCACGGCCACGCTGACGGTGGTGCTGGCCGAGAGCGTGGCCGAGCTGCTGTCGGAGCTGGGCAGCGCGGCGGCGGCGGCGCCGGGCGAGCCGGCCGGCAGCCTGACGCGGTGGCTGGTGGTGGCCGTGGCGGCCGTGTCCTGCCTCTTCCTCGCCTTCCTGCTGCTGCTGCTGGCGCTGCGCCTGCGGCGCTGGCGCCGCTCGCAGCTGCTGGCGGCGGGCAGCGGCGCCTTGCGCGGCGTCCCGGCCTCGCACTTCGTGGGCATCGACGGCGTCCGCGCCTTCCTGCACTCCTACTCGCACGAGGTGTCGCTCACCGCCGACTCGCGCAAGAGCCAGCTCCGCTTGTCGGGCGGCAGCTGCTGCGACACCCTCCCGGCCCGGCCGCCGGCTAAGGCTTCGGGTGATCTCGTCCCTACAGGAGATCATGTTGCCGAGAATGGTGGCCAAGTTTCCTTTCAGGTACCTTAATCTCTTTTAACCTTCTATTGTGTACGCGGTGCTTAGGATTCTTCGGTTAGCCATGACATTTTTAAGTGCACTCTTCGCAGTCTTGGAAATCACATTTTACGATAGTCGCCAGCTCGTCAATGTCTCCCCTTGAATGTGCGCTGTGTCTGTTGTGGGTTTTTTTATGTACCATGTTCTCTACCAGCTGGGCTGAGCTCATTGTATCTAGCTTTCTCAAAGGCTGGAAGGTTCCGTTGCGTGTGCAACTGAAGAAGGAAATTTCAGTCTCTAGGTCTTCCTTTGATACTTCCTTGGAATTGTTTAAGTACTTGCTAGTACCCAGTTCCCAGAATTTCATTGCCATCCTCTGTATCAGCTCTCAAATGGTGTTAACAACCTTGTAGCCCGAAAGTCAACATCTCTGAAGTCCCAGATTACTTGGAAATCCACCTTCAACAAACTAATTAATCCATCCCGCTGAAGGACCCTTAAAGTTCTACGAATAGATTCCTATTACATAGTGAAAAATTCCTCTGATATCCCATCGAGTTTTTTCCCGCTGCTGGGCTTTGTGACTTAACCTTTGGATTCGATATGAATGTAATTGTCGATTAGTGTACAGGCATAGACATCGAAACAGAGTGTATTTTCTAGCATATAGATGGAAAATATTTTAAAACAAAGTATGATTCATCACAGTCTGTTTATCGTGTGTCTAATGTCTGAATGCGAGTTAATGTAAGAATATAAAATATTTTACTCTTTGATTTCCTTATAATATTAAAATATTTTTTTCCTGCCAAACATGCAATCCTGTTCTGAAAGCCTGCCTACCAAACAGGCTGTTTTGGAAGCGGCTGGCCTTATTTCCTCCATTACAGATCTTTCATCATGGACTGAACAGGCTTTTAGGACTTCAGGAATATAATTAATGAATAACATTACGTTGCTCTGTGTTTGTTATTCTGCTATTTAAGCTGGTGATACATTGTATCATTGCGTTTTAAACAAAGTAAACTGTTGTCACATAAAAATGACGGCTTTCAAGCTGAGAGAAAATCATACTGTAATGTTCCTGGTGAAGGGCTGCACAGATTTTTTTGTGCCGATTCTAGACCTTGTCAAAATATTGTGAATTGTACAGGCACTTTTGTGTGTGGTGGGAATGTAAACTGAGCCAGAACCTTATACTTCATGTGACCTAACCTTGTAGTCATTACCCCCTTCTGCTGCCGTCCATCAGCCACAAACTCACATGCGATATGCATGTGGGAAGAAAATGTTTCCCTCTCTGATGCAGACTGGTTCTTACTTGCATCCGCCTGGGACTTAACTGTGCTGTTGCCCTCAGGCTCGGGTACAAGGGGGAAGAGAAAATCCTGGAACTAGGAGACATCAATTTCCGCTTGGAAACAGAGATTTGGAGGGTGCTTCGTGGGTGAAGATGCATGAAAATGCGTGTCTGGGTTGTGATAAGCAATTCTCGCCATATGGAGGGCAGTGAATTGACCGTGACGTGTTTCAACAGAGTCCCCTCGTCCTATATAAATATCAACATCCTTCTCTCGACCTCGCATAGAGATGCTCATATGCTTGCTACTTGACTCCTGAAACACTACAAATTCAAACCAGCTCCTCGTTCTGACAGGTTATTCATTTGTTACCGTGAGTTCTGTATAGGTGCAGCTGGAGGAAAAGGAATTATCCTCCACTGGATGAATGGCCGGGGTTAGCAGGAAAACATATTCTCTAACGACACCTTACTGGGAAGGTGAGGACGTCTTCACATTGGCATCTACAGAGAGTCAGCGTTGGGGTATATGCGAGAGCTACTTCACTGGGTAGGTAGTCTGGAGGGTTTTCTAACCGTTTCTTATCTTCTGCAAAAGGGGCTGTGGTGATACAGCCTTCCTTCAGGTCTTTTTTTTCTTCACCATAAGAGAGACGAAGTTTTAATGCACAGGAGAAATACAAGGGCTTTTCGTGAGAGAACTGTCTGTTTTCTCTTGGCTTGTTCAAGCAACCGTAACCGCTGTCGACATTTGCCAGAAAAATATTCTTAAGGCTTGAGACCCACTTCAGTAAGTAATGGCCGGCTTAGGAGATGAGAACGTGGTACGGAAAAAGAAATTTGGAGCTGGGTTGTATGGCACTGATAAGATGGTCTGGGGTTTTGAATGTAGAAAGAGATGGGATCTAGCAGGTCTGGTGTGACAGCTGTGGTTTTCTCAGTGGCTGGGATTCCCGGCTTTGCTCGTCCATCAGCGATCACCGTTCAAAGTGGGAAAGCTGAGTGCTAGCTCGGGATCTCTCAGCTATAGAAAATAAATCCTCTGTCTACGAGCAGTGCTTCAGCGTTCTTCCCGTCCTGCCGTTTCTCTCACTGTGGTGATGAGATGGCAGCGGGGAGACGCTCGCGCCCTCACCCTAGAACCAGTAAGATCACTGTGAGGCAGAGATAGAGATCCTGCCCCACATCCTCCGAGTAACAGGGGAGGATTTGTCCTGCAGAAGACTTGCAAGTATAAGGAATTCAGGCAATGGGAATTATCGTTTCAGCACAGATACAAATTTACTGTTTCCCGCTACTGTATTTTCCAACCCACCTGTGAGTGCAATTTAAGGACGCGCGTAGCAGGACCTTCGGGCTGTTCTCGCGGATGCTGCGGTTCTCAGGAACGGACTCAGGGTGTCACTGTTGGCCAAGGCGGAGAAGCGGCTCCGCCGTCGGCTCCTCCCCGGCCCCAGCGCCCGCGCAGTGCCGCTCCGCACAGAGCAGAGCAGAGAGAGGAGCAGGAACTGCCCGACTCAGCCTGTCCTGCGACTGACAACAGGGATTTCATATATTTATTTCTCTCAGGTACTGATTCAGCTGCTCGGGAAGCCTAAATAAAAATTCTGCAGAAGGTGCTTCAGCAAAGCAGAGGATGGAGGTCCGACCGACAGCGCAGGGCCGGGCAGCCGCCGGGCGGGTCGCGCTGTTGGCGGTGCTGCTGCCGTTGTGCTGCCGGGCGGTGCCGGAGCGGGTCCGCTACGCCATCCCCGAGGAGCTGGGCAGAGGATCGCTGGTGGGGCCGCTGGCGCGGGACCTGGGGCTTAGCCCGGCCGACCTGCCGGCACGCAAGCTGCGGATAGTCTCTGGTGACGAAAAGCAGTACTTCACTCTCGGCGGCGATAATACGAATCTGCTGGTAAACGAGAGGATAGACCGAGAGGGCATCTGCGGAGCCTTGTCGCCCTGTGTCCTCAGTTTGGAGGCAGTCGTGGAAAACCCTTTCAATATATTTCATGTGAGCGTTACTATCCAGGATATCAATGACAATGCGCCGCAGTTTGACAGAGAATTTATTGCCATAGAAATAATCGAGTCCACGCCTTCTGGGGCCAGGTTCCCACTGGGCAGTGGCAGAGACCCCGATATTGGGGCGAATTCATTACACAACTACCAACTTACCCCCAACCCAATCTTCTCCCTTGTAGTGAGGGAGAGTCCTGATGGGACGAAGCAGCCGGAATTAGTGCTGGAGAAAAGCTTAGATCGAGAAAAACAGAGAAATCACCATTTGATACTGACGGCGGTGGATGGCGGGGATCCAGCCCGGTCTGGGACCACCCAGATTAAGATTAATGTGACCGACGCAAATGACAACCCGCCAGTATTCACCAAGGAGATCTACAAAGTTCGACTGCTGGAGAACGTGCCAGAGGGCTCCTTAGCTTTTCAGGTGAAAGCTACTGACGGCGACGAAGGTACAAATGCAGAAATTACCTACTCTTTCAGTGACATCGCAAACAGTGCTCGACAGCTCTTCACGCTGGACTCCAGGACAGGGGACGTGAAGGTTACAGGCCCCTTAGATTATGAAGAGGGGAAATATTACGAAGCCAGTGTTGAAGGCAAGGATGGAGGAGGGCTGAGTGCACACGCCAAAGTGCACATAGACATTCTAGATGTGAACGACAATGCGCCAACCATTTCCCTCCTCCCTATCTTGAACCCGATACCCGAAGATTCGGTCCCGAGCACAGTTGTAGCTGTGATCAATGTCCGTGACAGAGACTCGGGAGATAACGGAGAAGTGAACTGCAACATTGACGGCGATTTGCCATTTAGACTAGAACCGTCATCAGAGAACACCTATAAACTAATAATAGCTAGTACCCTGGACAGAGAAAAGGTCTCCGCATACAATATGACCATCACTGCTATAGACCGGGGCAGCCCGGCGCTCTCCAGCCGCGCGGCGCTGGTGCTGGAGGTGTCGGACGTGAACGACAACGCGCCGGTGTTCGAGGAGGCCGCCTACAGCGCCTACGTGGCGGAGAACAACGCGGCGGGCGCGCCGGTGCTGCGCGTGCGCGCGCGGGACGCGGACGCGGGCGCCAACGGGCGCGTCAGCTACTGGCTGGCGGGCGGCAGCGCGGGCGCGGCGCCGTACGTGTCGGTGGAGGCGCGGAGCGGCGCGGTGTACGCGCAGCGCTCCTTCGACTACGAGCAGTGCCGCGAGTTCGCGGTGGCGGTGCGGGCGCAGGACGGCGGGGCGCCGGCGCGGAGCTCGACGGCGACGGTGCGCGTCTTCGTGCTGGACCGCAACGACAACGCGCCGCGGGTGCTGTGGCCGGCGGCGGGCGCGGCGGCGGGCGCGGGGGCGGCCCCGGCCGCGGCCCCGTTCGAGGTGGTGCCGCGGTCGGCCGAGGCCGGGTACCTGGTGGCCAAGGTGGTGGCGGTGGACGCGGACGCGGGGCGCAACGCGTGGCTGTCGTACGAGCTGGTGCAGGCGCCGGAGCCGGCGCTGTTCCGCGTGGGGCTGCACAGCGGCGAGGTGCGGACGGCGCGGGCCGTGTCGGAGCGGGACGCGGCGAAGCAGCGGCTGGTGGCCGTGGTGAAGGACCACGGGCAGCCGGCGCTGTCGGCCACGGCCACGCTGCACGTGGTGCTGGCCGAGAGCTTGCAGGAGGCGCTGCCGGAGCTGAGCGAGCGGGCGGCGGGCGCCGACTCGCCGGCGGAGCTGCAGTTCTACCTGGTGCTGGCGCTGGCGCTCCTCTCCGCCCTCTTCCTGCTGAGCGTGGCGCTGGCCGTGCTGGCGCGGGTGCGCCGGGCCGGGCCGCCCGCCGTCCTGCGCTGCCTGGGCGCGCAGCGCTTCTCCGTGGCCGGCGCCGCCTTCCCGGCCGACTTCTGCGAGGGCACCTTGCCCTACTCCTACAACCTGTGCGTGGCGCCGGGCCGCGCCGTCGCCGAGGGCGCTTGGCCGCCGCCGCCGCTGCCCAGCCTGGCCGCGGAGGAGCTTCTCGGCGCGGAGCCCTGCGGGAAGCGGAGCCCGACCAGCAGCGCCGGCGCGGGAGAGCCGCCCGCGGACGCCGAGGCCCCGCAGGTCTGTAAGCCCGCGCAGTCCTTGTCTCTGAGCCTTTCCTAACCTCACGCCGAGGGGCGTGGGCTCTTGCTCGTCCTTCGGCCGCTTGGGCGCCTGCTGACGCGCTCCCTTTCTACGAACGAATGAAGGGGCCAACGCTAAGGCTGTGCTATGTGCTAGTTGTTTTCTTTTTTTGTGATAGAGCCCCGAACAGAGGGGGCACGTGCATCGCTGCCTGCTGCTGAGTTGCTCTCGAGTGGAGCAGCAAGTCCTAAGTGTAAGCACGGTCTGTACCGTGTAAGGCTGTAAAAACAAAACAAAACAAACCCGAAAAAACAAAGTGGGGCGAAATGGAGGCTGATTGAGAGCGGCCTCCGGTGTGCAGCCGAAAAGCAACGAAGTCGAGAGCGAAGGGCCGTCCCTGAGGAGGACTCCTTGTGAGGGGGGATCTTCATTGCTGCCTTGTGCTATGGCTGGGGGTTTGGGAAACTAATGTGGCTGGTGTCGTTCCCGTGTGACACACTTTTGATCTGCGGAAAGGGTGAGGGAAAAGTCGTGCAAGCACGACTGCTGCTCATTGCTGTGCAACTGGTGGTGCAGATTGTGCTTTTGAACTAACGGGCCAAGACTCGTAATGCTCTGCACGGAATATTAAGAGCACTTTATCTCTACATTGTATCACCGTAACAGAAACATTAATCCCTGCGGTAGAAATAACACAACCACGGGAGGCGTGTCATTTCTTTCTGGTCGTCATCGCCCCTTCCTCGCCGATTCCTTCACGTTATCGAATTAATTGTTTAGGTGTAAATGCCTATGAAGCATGCAGACCCTTAATTTATGTGGCCTCATGGGAAATCACCCATTCAAGTCCGTTAACTTTCCTGTTTCGGTATTCGCTGCCTCCGTAGGTCTTCCAACAGTTTAATGATGTAGCCATTAGCTCAGTATCGTCACTGAAGCACTCCATTGCTCTCATCCCGTTCTCAAATACTGTCGGGACTTGACGACTAGCGGGAAAATAGGCGCAGAAGAAAAACTGGGAGCAACGCAAAGGTGTCGTATGGCTGCAGTCACCCTCCACCCACAGAATGGGCGGTATGAACGGGAGTATTTCAAGGAAAGTTCCTGAAGCGTGGGTTCATGAGCCTGATATCCTTGCTTTTCCGGGGTGTGTGGGGGATGTGTGTCCGAATATGACGTTTTGTATTTCAGAGCCTGTTTTCTCTTGCTTTCCTTGTAGCAGTCATTCAAGCAAGACGAATACAGAAAGTCGTGTTAGAGGTTAAGGTACGGGCTCAGGTGGCTTAGATTCTCAGTTGATTGACCCCACCTTCTTGGGCCTTTGAATGTCTAATCACAGCCAACTGTCGCGGTGTACTTAATTTCCAGCGTGTTCCTTATTGTTGTCCCACAAACGGGGTTGGTTTTCCCGGCCCGCAAGCCAATACCACACAGAGTCGAGGTATTTTTAAATTAATTTCATGGTTGCGCATGAACGGGTGCCTGTCTCAAGACAGCACACCTTTGTCTCAAAACTCCCCACGTTTATCTAATTAAATGATACATATTCATTATTATTTCCCTTAACGATTGGTCCTTTCTCCTTCGCCTGTCACGTAAATTACTGCGCAGACTCGGTCTTCTTCCTTCATGGTCTTCTTTTGAGTAGGTGGTCTCATTTGAGTAGGTGGTCAACGAGTCGGTGGTCGCGATCTCCCCCTGTAGGAATTGCCTCTTACCTACTTCTTACTCTGTCTTGGCAGTTACAGGTGGTTCTTCAAGGTTTATCGACCAGACCACAATCCATTACCTTTTCGACATAAACATGAAGCCCCACTGTCTGATAGTTAGTTGCTAAACCTTAATTATAGTGTATAGTTTTGTTTCCTTATTTTCAATATTAACCGATGGGGTCTGTAGCCAGGACTTTAGCAGTTCCCTGGTTATTTCAATCATATTATGCATATTAATTGATAACAATTTCCCCTCTCTCAGACTTGTGAAGTGTCGATATATTTTAAGAAGTCTCACTTTCTCTCTCTTATCACTAATACATATGGTTGAGATGCCTGTCTCATGATGAAACTCTTGAGACATCCAAACAATATAGAAACAAAAATCACTGTAATAACCAAAATGATTAGGTTCTGTAGTAAACTCTGTAGCCATCCAGTCAGGGAGAATCCGAACTCATGCGGGATTTTATTCAAGCACCCTGTCTCCATTGCCTCTCTTATATTCCTACAAGATTACTTTACCACTGGACTGTGGATTCCAAGGGGCATGTAAATTCCCTTTAATACCCCCAAAACTAGAAATTCCCTCTACGATTTCTACAGTGAAATGGGGTCCTATATCAGAAGACAGTCCTTCTGGAATATCAAACCTAGGGAAAATTTCTTTTGATAAGGCCTTAATTATTTCTCTAGCCTTCTTGGTGCGACATGGAAAGGCCTCTGGCCAACCAAAAAAGGTAGCTACTCTCATCAAGAAATATCTGTATGAAGTACACCTTGGTAGTGACATAAAATCTATTTGCCCGTATTCCCCAGGAGTTGCTCCTTGTTTCACAACTTCTCCTGTAACCCTCTTGGTAATTTTTGGGGTGATTAGCACAACAAATAGCACGTCTCTTAACTATTATGTCTGTCAGATTTTGCATTTTTGGTCCTACAAGCTCTCTATTTGGCAGTCAGTACCAATGCATTTGCTCTGGAATATGTTTCTCGATGCAATCCTTTAAGTAGACTTTCCATCATCTTTTGAGAAAGTAGCAGTTGCTTTAAAGGTGTCACCCACCATCCCTAATCATTCTTAGAACAATCTAATTGTTCTGGCAATTGATCTTCTCTCTCAGTATATTGTGGAGGTGATGGTTCTAAACGAGGTGCTGTAATTAAGGCTTCCTCAACTGTTGACTCTTTGAGATCTGCTTCTTTTGCCACTTGATCCGCTTTTCAATGTCCCTTTATAATTTCACTATTGCCTCTCCGATGGGCTTTACAATGTGTTATTGGAACTTCCTCGGGTTGAAGAACTGCCAGTAAAAGTTTCGCTATTTCTTCTCCATATTGAATTGGGGTTCCCTGCGAGCTTAAAGGTCCTCTTTCTTTCCAAGTGGATACATGTGCCTGCTTTGGCCACGCTTCAGCCTTTAAATGCCTAATCTCAGTCAATGGTCGTGGTGTAGTTAATTCCAAGCGTGCTCCTTAGGAACGGAGGTCTTTAAAGCAAAGTTCCTGCCGCTTGGGTTCCTAACTCTGGTTCACGGGGAGGGGAGTGGGGGGGAAGGGGGCGGCGGGCTGTGTGTCTGAATATCCCGGTTTGTATTTCAGAGCCTGTTTCCTCTTGCTCTTCCTGTACCAGTCATTCAGGCATGACAACTACACAAATTTGGGTTGGAGATTGTGCCTTCGGACTAATGGGATGAGGCTCGTAATCATGTGCATGTGAGACGAAGAGACGTTATTTTACTTGCCATGTCTCGGCGTTAGCAAGTGATATTTCCCGTGCGTTCGGAACAGCACGGCGGCGGGAGGCCTCTGCCTTCCTCCTGGTCGTGATCGCCTCGCGGGTGGAAGGAGAGATGGGCTGGCGAAAAGGCAGCGCAGGAGATGACCGCTGGACGGGCCCCGCTGTCCCCGTGGCGACGGTGCCGTCCCCGCCCGCTGCCCGCGGGAAAGGCAGGGCGGGCAGCGCTCGGCAGCGCTGGGTGCCTGCAGTGCCGGGAGGAGGCTGCGGGCGCCGCTGTTGACCGAGGAGGAGCGAGAGGAAGGCCGGAGCGCTGCCGGCAGCCCCGCCCGCTGCGGCCCGGCTCGCTCGCTCGCTGGCTGGCTGGCTGGCTCGGCGGCCGGGCGGTCTGCGAGCGTCCCCGCGGTGCGGAGCCGTGCTGCAGCGAGGCGGAGGGGCCGGCGGCAGCGGCCGGGAGCGGCGAGCCGGGCCGGAGCCCGAGCGGGAAGCGGAGCCCGAGCGGGAAGCGGAGCCGGAGCGGGAAGCGCCTGGGAAGAGCGTGCGGCGGCGGTGCGGGGCCGCGGCGGAGATGTGCGCGGCGGGGAGGCGCCGGGGCCGGCGGGAGCGAGCCCTGCTGTGGTGCGTCCTGGTGGCGGCGTGGGAGGCGGCGTGGGGGCAGCTGCGCTACTCGATTCCCGAGGAGATGCCGAAGGGCTCGTTCGTGGGCGACGTGGCCAAGGACCTGGGGCTGGAGCTGCCGGCGCTCCGCGAACGCGGCGTCCGCATCCTAGACAGAGGTAGGACGCAGTATTTCGCTCTGCACGGGAAGACGGGACATTTGGTGACGGCGGAGAGGATAGACAGAGAGCAGCTCTGCGAGGGTGTGCAGCGATGCGTGCTGCGCTGTGAGGTGATAGTGGAGGGAGAAATGCAGGTTTACGGCATCGAAGTGGAAATCACGGACTTTAACGACAACGCGCCCAGCTTCCAAGAGGCAGAAACGGAGCTGAGAATGAGCGAGACGACAGCCCCGGGGTCGCGGTTCCCCCTCGCCGAGGCTCACGACCCGGACTCGGGACGGAATTCGCTGCAGAGCTACGAGCTGAGCGGCGACGAGCACTTCTCGCTGGCCGTGCAGGCGGGCCCCGGCGGGGAACAGCGTCCCGAGCTGGTGCTGGCGAAGGCGCTGGACCGGGAGGAGGCGGCGTTTCACGAGCTGGTGCTGAGGGCGAGCGACGGCGGAGAGCCGGCGCGGACGGGCACGGCGCGGATCCGCGTGGCGGTGCTGGACGCGAACGACAACGCGCCCGTGTTCAGCCAGGCGGAGTACACGCTGCGTGTGCCGGAGGACGTGCCCGTGGGCTCCGTCCTCGTCACCGTCACGGCCACCGACGCCGACGAGGGCATCTACGGGCGCGTGAAGTATTCTTTGAAGAAAGTTAAAGAGAAAGCTTCCAAGACTTTCCAGCTGGACGCCGAGACGGGATGGATTACACTGGTGCGGAGCCTGGACTTCGAGGAAGGCAACTCGCACGAATTGGAGGTGCAGGCACGAGATGGCGGGGGCCTTTTCGACACGGCCAAAGTCGCGATCACGGTGACAGACGTGAACGACAACGCGCCCGAACTGACAGTGTCGTCGGCGCTGAGCGCGATCTCGGAGGACGCGCCGCCGGGGACGGTGGTGGCCCTGCTGCACGTGCAGGACCGGGACTCGGGGGCGAACGGCGAGGTGCGGTGCAGCATCGCCGAGCGCCTGCCGTTCCGGCTGGAGAAGTCCTTTGAGGACTACTACCGCGTGGTGACGGCGAGGGATCTGGACCGGGAGGAGGTGGCGGAGTACAACGTGACGGTGCGGGCGGCGGACGGCGGGTCGCCGGCGCTGTGGAGCAGCGCGGTGCTGGCGCTGCGGGTGCTGGACGTGAACGACAACGCGCCGGTGTTCGCGGAGGCGCGCTACAGCGCCCGGCTGCCCGAGAACAACGCGGCGGGCGCGCTGGTGCTGACGGTGCGGGCGGCGGACGCGGACTGGGGGCAGAACGCGCGCGTGCGGTACCGGCTGTCGGAGGGGCGGGTGCGGGGCGCGCCGCTGTCGTCCTACGTGTCGGTGCAGGCGGAGACGGGCGCGCTGTACGCGCTGCGCTCCTTCGACTACGAGGAGGTGCGCGAGGTGGGGCTGTGGGTGCGGGCGGAGGACGGCGGCGCGCCGGCGCTGAGCAGCAACGTGTCGGTGCGGCTCGTGATCGTGGACGAGAACGACAACGCGCCGCAGGTGCTGTACCCGCCGCCGGCGCCGGCGCCGGGCGCGGGCTGGGCGGGCGTGGAGCTGGCGCCGCGCTCGGCGGAGCCCGGGGCGCTGGTGGCCAAGGTGGTGGCGGTGGACGCGGACGCGGGGCAGAACGCGTGGCTGTCGTACGAGCTGGCCAAGGCGACGGAGCCGGGGCTGTTCCGCGTGGGGCTGCACAGCGGCGAGGTGCGGACGGCGCGCTTCCCGCTGGCCCGCGACGCGGCGCGGCAGAGCCTGGTGGTGGTGGTGAAGGACCACGGGCGGCCGGCGCTGTCGGCCACGGCCACGCTGACGGTGGTGCTGGCCGAGAGCGTGGCCGAGCTGCTGTCGGAGCTGGGCAGCGCGGCGGCGGCGGCGCCGGGCGAGCCGGCCAGCAGCCTGACGCGGTGGCTGGTGGTGGCCGTGGCGGCCGTGTCCTGCCTCTTCCTCGCCTTCCTGCTGCTGCTGCTGGCGCTGCGCCTGCGGCGCTGGCGCCGCTCGCAGCTGCTGGCGGCGGGCAGCGGCGCCTTGCGCGGCGTCCCGGCCTCGCACTTCGTGGGCATCGACGGCGTCCGCGCCTTCCTGCACTCCTACTCGCACGAGGTGTCGCTCACCGCCGACTCGCGCAAGAGCCAGCTCCGCTTGTCGGGCGGCAGCTGCTGCGACACCCTCCCGGCCCGGCCGCCGCCCGACGAGCCCGCGCCGCTGCTCGGGGAGGACCCTGCCGGCGCCCGCCGCGCGGACCCCGCCGCTCCCCCGGTGAGTTCCTCCCACCAGCCCTTCTCCGCGGCGCGGCGCGGCGCGGCGCGGCGCTTCCCTCCGCTGCTTCTCCGCCCTTTCCCCCCCGTCTTCTGCCTCCTGCCTCGGGAGGTGGAGGTAGCGGGAAGGCAAAGCTTCGCTCAGCCACGCGCGGGGCGCTGGCGCCTCGTGCTCCCGGGAGGTGAGCGTGGGATCGCGGCTCAGCGTGACCGTTGCTGCGGGAGGCAGGAGAAGCGGGAGGCTGCTGTTGCCTGCTGGAGCTTCCTCTCAGCGGGGCTTGCTGCTTTTGTCACGTCGCTGATGTGTTACACGCTGTTCACTGACCCAGCCTCTCCCAGAGGACAGCTCCTCTTTTAATTTTAGAGCCCCGAGGTTTCTTTCCCGAAGGCTAGTGAGCAGGCAATGTATCTTCCTTCTCAGTACGGAGACATAGCGAAATCTCGGCGAGGTCCGTGGTGTGGTAGTGGTGCATGTTGAGGACAAATGGTCTGGGTTCTGGCCCTTTGATGACAAGTGCTTGCAGACTATGAGGGTCAATGAACACTAGGCAAGTTGTGACGGCTTGGAGACGAGAGTCTTGGGAGGTGTTTGTGCGGGGCTGTGGAAGGACACAAGAGATCTGGTTTGCTCCTTTCCCTGTTCGGTGCCCATCTGTAGTATCATGCAATATGAGTTCTGGCTTCCCAAGTAAGTTTGGCCCAAGTCAGACACATTGTTCCAGCTGCATAGGGAGCCCTGGGAGGTTCCTCCTGTGTGCTTGCACGTTGTGGAGATGTTTCTAACTAACAGCTTAATTCTATACTTATGGCAAGTGCCCTAAAGGGAGTTCTGGGAGGAGCCAGCCCTGGTTTTGTAACCTACTAAACATCTGAGATATGCCATAATCTAGAAGAGTATGTTGTCATCCCTTCCCTTCTGTGTGTGTTAACGTCCCGACTTGCTCACTGTAAAGAAGTGGAGATGGGCCTTTGTGTCTGAGAATGTGTGGAAGACCACATGTGTTACATTTGGCTGACTGTCCCCTACGTGCCTTTCATGCTTTCAGCTGTGAAGAGAGGGAGACTTTCAGAGAAGTGTTCCCTTAAAATACTACTGGAAGAAATGTTCTTGCTTGTCACATGCACATGCTGAGATGTCAAATATTCTCCCTGGTAAGGAGAAGTTGTCTGTGCAGCTTTTCTTTGGGTGGAGTCTATCTGCAAATGATGAAGGTCAAGGACAACCATGTAACCTGTGAAGGGTTTGAGGAGATTCTCGAGAGGGTGCCGTGTGTGAGGAGGTCCTGGTGGAGACATGGCATGTGTTCTGTCAATTCCCAGGGTTTATTGTTGGTGTTCTGAAACTGAGCCTGAAGGTGTCTCATTTTTGGGATATTGCCTTACTTAGACTCCATCTGTCCAAGTTGTGGGTTCATCAGTGTGCTTTCCTGTTGCATGATGTTTCCTGGGAATGGTAGATATTGAGCACAGATGTACACTTTGCAACAGTGTTTTAGTGTAAGGTATCTTCCAAGTTGCCCATGTGTTGAAGAAGAATGATGTTGCCTTTGAGCTGAGACTTTGAGGACTGGGTCTTTAACTGGGCTCCGTGTCACTCATGGCCTTTAGAACTTCTAATGTTTAATCAAATTGTATGGGATGAGCAGAAAGATCTCTTTGATTTGTCCATGTTGCAATGCTTGGATTCTGCAACACCGTGTGCCCAACGTTTCTTTCAATGCTGTCTGTCTGCAGAGGTGGCTTTCCTGTTGCATGCTCTTTGGGCAGGTTGAAGTTCTGCCTGTACAGAGACAGGGCAGCTGGAAGACTTTGCTGTGGTACAGTGTGGAATGGCTAAAGGGTAGGTTTAAAAGTTTGTCCTAGTTGTTAGATGAGGCCCACAGTTGTGGTTCCAAGTCTTTCCCCTTTTTTATCGTCCAAAGAAACTAATTAGTGGGAATACAGGTATGGTCTATGGTGTGAGCTGCTGTGTGAGCCTCCTGTGTACTTATTAGCAGGTGGTTCCCTTTTCTGTGTACCTGCTACAGCTGACACAATCTGAAATGTGAAGCTACAGTTCTTCCACTCCTGTAGGGTTCCCATTAATGCCTTCTTTCTATGTCTAGGTCTGAAGTTGGGCCTCACTTTGGCTGGTAATCCTTAAAACACTAAAAGGTTAAAAGACTGACAGGTTGTCAGGGTGGGGAAGTATTTTCCATCCATCCCCTGGAGGTTTACAGCTGCCAAGATGTGGTGGGTTAGCCTTGGAAAGCTGTCAGGTGCCCACCAAGCTGCTTTTATACTCTCCGTCCTCAACTGAACTGTGGAGGGAAAATATGATGAAAGGCTCATGGGTTGAGGTAAGGACAGGGAGATCACTCAGCAATTACCATCATGGGCAAACCTCATTCATATTCAGACTATCTAATGCATATGCAGAGACTTATATGACCATGACACATCAAAGGCCTTCTCTGCATTCGCAGGGGTCTTGGGTGGTCTTTGGTCGTCATTTGGGGAGGTATTCCCTCCTCACTTTGACCACTAAGTCACTCTGTGCTGGGTCAATGGTTTGTTTTCCTGCCAGGAGGGATGTATCATCAATCTGGAAAGAATAGAAAGGGCAGAATGACCTTGGCTACTTCTGTAGGTATTACTAAAATTGTTTGAAGTTGAAAATTATTAACTAACTTGATTTAGAACATGTAAATGTAAACCACAATTTTCTAAATCTGACATCAGTGTGATGAGCGGAGAAATCTCTTTGCATGCGTCTCTGTTGTCATCCTTGTTCTCAGTAAGGAGAAGTTGCATGTGTGACTTTTCTTTCAATGGTGTCTGTCTGCTAAGGTAGTTTTCCTGTTGCATAATATTTGAGCACGGTGAAAAATTCTGTCTGTCCCGTTAGAGGCCAGGTGAAAAAGTTTGCTGTGGTATAGTTTGAAATGTGTAAAAGATGAAAAGGTAGTGTAAAAGTTCAGTTTGTCCTAGTTGTTAGATGAGCCCCACAGTTGTGGTTCCATGGATTTCCCCTTCTTTATTGTCCAAAGGAATTACTTTGAGGAACTGTGGCTTGCTCTTTGGTGTGAGCTCCTGTGTGAGCTTCCTGTGGACTTGTTAGCAGCTAGTTACCTTTTCTGTGTACCTACTACAGTTGACATAATTTGAAATGTTAAGCTACGATTCCTTCACTTGTGTAGGTTTCCCATTCTTGCCTTGCTTGTTGTCCAGGTCTAAAGCTGGGCCTCCTTGTGGCTGGGAACCCTCAAAACATGAAAAGACCTCTTACAGTTGTTGGGCTGAGGAAGCAGTTTCCATCCCTACCTTGAAGGTGTTCAGCTGCCAAGACAAAGACGTTGGCACACTTCTGTTTCCCTACAATGTCACTGAATGAAATGCTCTTTGCCTGTGGTCGCCACATGGCCAAAACAGTGGATATTGTCCATGGTGCCACTAAAGGCTGTGAATGCAGAGCAAGGAGGGTGTCAGGCTGGCTCCCAGCCAGGAAACCTGGTGGGTCAATGTGGTTTTGGCTGAGCAATGGTTTGATTTCATGCCTGGTGCCAAACCTTGTGACACCATGCAAAGAAATTACGTTGAGGAACTGTGGCCACGCTTTTTCGTGTGAGCTCCTGTGTGAGCCTCCTGGGAATTGTTAGCATCTAGTTACCTTTTCTGTGTACCTACTACAGTTGATGTAATCTGAAATGTTAAGCTGTGATTCCTTCACTTGTGTAGGTTTCCCATTCCTGCTTTGTTTCTTTGTCCAGGTCTGAAGTTGGACAGTAGAGAGAAAATATGACAAAAGGCTCATGGGTCGAGATAAGGACAGGGAGAGATCACTCAGCAATTACTGTCACAGGCAAACCCGGCTTGACTTGAGGAAATTAATTTTATGTATTGCCAGTTAAAGTCAGAGTAGGATAATGAGAAATAATGACAAACTAAAAACACCTTCCCCCCACTCCTCCCTTCTTCCCAGGCTCAGCAGCAAGTTTTACCTCTTCTTGAATAGGTTATGACAGAGGTGCTATCACTGTTGCTGATTAGCTCAATTTGGCCAGTGGTGGGTCCATCTTGGAGCCAGCTGGAACTGGATATGTCATACATGAGGGAAGCTTCTGGCATCTTCTCACAGAAGCCATCCCTGTAGCCCCGTGCTAACAAAACCCGGCCACGCAAACCCAGTACAGAACACAAAGACTTTCATATACTTCTGTTTCCCTGAAATGTTGCTGAATGAAATGCGCTTTTACCTGTGGCCGACATACGGCCAAAAGTTGGATATTATCCATGGTTCAACTACAGGCTGTGAATGAAGAGCAAGGAGGGTGAGAGGCTGCCTTTGAACCAGGAAAATAGGTGGGTCATTGTGGCTTTGTCTGGGCAATGGTTTGATTTCATGCCTGGTGCCAAGGCCTGTGCCATCCATGCTGTGATCCTGGTTTCCCTGTCCTGAAAGGTAATGGTAGTCCTCTAACAATAATGAAGTGTTTGTGCATGTTGTGGTTTAACCCCAGCCAGCAACTAAGCACCACGCAGCCACTCACTCCCTTCCCCCACACACAGTGGGATGGGGTAGGGAATCAGGGGAAAAAAAGAGAAAACTCATACAGTTTAATAGAACAGAAAAGAACAACTTAATAATGATAACAGTAACAATAATAAAATGGCAATACTAATAAAATGATTGGACTATACAAACCAAGTGAGGCACAGTGCAATTGCTCACCACTCAACGTCCCATGCCCAGTTAGTTGCCAAGCAGCGATCCCCTCCCCAGCCCCACCGCCACCGGTTATATACTAGGCATGACGTCACATGGTAGGGAATACCCCTTTGGCCAGTTTGGGTCAGCTGTGCTGGCTGTGTGTCTCCTCCCAGCTTCTTGTACCCTGCCAGCCTTCATGCTGGCTGGGCATGAGAAGCTGAAAAATCCTTGGCTTGGTCTAAACACTACTTAGCAACCAATGAAAACATCAGTGTGTTCTCAACAGTCTTCTCATACAGAAATCAAACCATACCACTGTTATCAGCTGCTAGAACGAAAATTAACTCTATCCCAGCTGAAGTCAGGACAGCGCAATAACTGTGCCTGTAGAACGATGATGGTCCTCCTGCTAGCAGAGGACTTTTTGGCAGGGACACCGGTGGGAAGCGGAGCCTGAGCACCAGCGCGAGCACAGAAGAGCCGCCCATGGACACTGAAGGGCCACATGTCTATAAGCCCACGCTCTCTCACTGTTTTCCTTGAGCCTTTCTGAACCTCTGTCCTCTTTCCCCTGGGTTTCCCTGGGTGACGTGGAAGGGAAGTGCTGATCTGTGTCTCCAGGAAGGAATGAAAGAAGGAACAGTGTAACCACCATCCATTCAGAGCAGCAAGTTGACTCTGTTTGTGCTGAGTAAAATGGTAGAAACTAAAACGGGTGTCCCTGAAACCTTTTGATTTCTAGTGAAATCACCTGACTCTGCATAACGACTCTGCAACATGGTCAGCTTTGTGTTGCAGAGCTTGTTTTCCTTTCTCAATGCTTTTTCCCATTGGGATGCACTTGGACCCGATTGATAGCATTGGACACATAGCTGTTGGTTATTGCTGGTTTTATAATGGAAGTTCAAAAGGAAATGAGTGTGCGGTTCCATGAATAGATAAATGAAAGTTTGTTCTGTGTAAAGAATGGAAGGACTCTCCCTGTCTGCACTCCCAGCTTTTGGAGGAAGGCTGCTGCAGAAACGGTCGCATTAGTGGGATGGATTAATTTTTTCCAGGCATGAGTTCTCTGTGTTCTTGCTGCAGCTATTTCTCACTGTTCATTCCATCCTTGGAGGTAGCCCCTTCCTTGCCTATCGAGGTGAGGGTGAAGGGAGATGTTGATGTACAGCTGAGGGTAGAAAAGCATTTCCCTGAAGGGCTGTAGTTGCTATGTCATAAATACAGGATTTTGTCCATCCATACCTTGAAGTTTCCATCCATACCTTGAAGGTTTAGAGCTGCCAACACAAAGACTTGAATAGAGTTCTGTTTCTCTACAGTGTTGCCTAGTGAAATGCTCTTTTGCCTGTGGCTGATACATGGCCAAACCTTGGATGTTGTCCATGGTGCAAATAAAGGCTGTGAATGCAGAGCCAGCAGGCTGGCTCCCAAGCAGGAAAATTGGTGGGTCTATGTGGCTTTGGCTGAGCAATGGTTTCATTTCATGCCTGGTGCTAAGGCCTGTGCCATTCATGCTGTGATCCTGGTTCCCCTGTCCTGAAAGGCAATGACAGTCCTCCAGCAATAAAGCGTTTGTACAATAACTATCCCTGCAGAAAAATGATGCACGGTTAGATCCTGTGTGAAACCTCCTTTATCCATCTTCATCTCCCTGTAACATCTGCGATGTAGAGTTTCCTCATAGTTGTAATTACACTGTCTTTCATGCCTTTGTTTCCTGGAAAGTCATGGTTCATTTTGCCCCATTTCTGGATAGTTCTTTATCTTTGGAGACTCGGAGTGTTGTTCTGCAGCAAATCCTTACATCCCCTGGCAAGCCCTCAGCCACTGGAAGACAGAATTTTATGTATGAGAAAAAGAAAGCAGAAGCTAAAAGAGAATCTGTTATACTTTCTCAGAAGACTTAGCTTGAGAAAGTGGCCTGTGATTAGGCGTTTCCACTTATGGCTTCAGACTTGTGGGAGACAAGCGGGCCACAGAGGAGAAAAAGTGATGAGAGCTGATGAGTTTTTCATAAAAGGGCCCCCTCCTACTCTGCAGTCCAGAGTAAGACTTCAGGGTTGCATGGGCAGCTTGAGAACGCAACGGCTCCCAGGTGCTCTGGGGGATGAATTTCCATGCCCACAGTGAAGACCGAGACATCTTCCTGGTGAGTTTCTCTGACAGTACTTTTAATGCTTCCCTGCATTGCTTGTCTGATTGTTTTTTTTTTCCTTTTCTTGCCCCCTCCCTGCCCCCTGGTGTTCTATGTATGTAGTTTTAGTTATAAGTAGTGGCATATCTTCATTTAGCAATGCCTTGTGTGTTAGTGCCTCTTGCTCATGTTACAGCTGGTGTGGAAGGCAGGAGATGTAAGGGGGGTACATCTGTGTTCTGGTTTTGTTATGGGTGAATAGATGTAAACATGACCTTTGAGGAAGTTGCATCTCTGTGGAACAGTGCGTGTGACAAAAGAGGAGAAGAGATTTCTCCTAAGTGAAGACTTTGATGACCCAGTCTCTGTTGGATGACTGCTTGTCTTTTAGTTTGGCCATGTTAACTTTCATGTGCTTTTGAATACTTATGTTTCTTGTGAGAATAGTAGTGAGCAGACAAATGTATGTCCTTTCTTGGTATGATCGTGATGCATTAACCTCTCATGACGTGTGTGTGCCAGTTATGAGGGTCAGAAGCTAACCTGCAAGTTGTGTGGGGTTGGAGAGAAATGATAACAATGATGTAGGGGTGGAATGTCTTGTAATTCCTGTGTGAAACCTCCTCTATCCGTGTATTTCTCCCTGTAACGTTTTGATGGAGAGTTTCATCAAAGTGGTAATTACATTTTCCCATCCTTTGATCTGCCTTCACGCCTTGTTTCCCAGAAGGTCATGCTTCATGTTTTCCACTTGTGGATTGTTCTTTTGCAGTTGGAACTGTGAGTGTTTTTTTTGCAGCAAATACTGACTTCCCTCGAGAACCACGTGAAGACAAGACTTTTTTGTGTGAGGAAAATGAAACAGAATTGAAAACTGAGTCTCTCACATGCCCTTATACCTAGATAAAGACCTTTGATAAAGCATTTATGCAGCAGAAAAAGTCACAAGGACTGACGGATTTCCAAAAGCCACCCCCCCTACTATGTAGTCCAAAGTAAGACTTCAGGGCTTTGCTTGTGGGTTCACACCTCAGTCACTTCCAGGTGCTCTGGGAGATGAATTTTCAAGGCAGAGTTGCATCAAGCCTCTGTACATTCCAGTGGTCAAATACTTATCTCAGTGGAGAAAGTCAGAGTGTTTGGGTTTTGTTTATTAATAATCAGAAACGGCTGAGAGATTTGAGCTGCTGCTTTGCAAGAAGGAACTCATGGAGAACATTTGCACAACCCCCTACCCATCACTTACTCCAAGTGGATAACAAGAACTAATGAAGATCAATGAGCATTATTGCATAGCGGCAGTCACCTCTGATCCCCCTCTGGCAAGCTGGCTACTCAGGAAGGTGGTACAGACTGGTGTAGAGTACTGCTGGCCAATCCCACCTCTTGTTCTTATGTCTCTGAGGACTACAAGGCTACGTGTCCCTCTGTGTGATTTCCTAGCCTGCACAGGCCTGGATGTGTCACAGTAGCAAATCACCTGCCCCATCTTGCTTAGTGAGAGGTACTTGTTTTGGCTTCTTTGGTTTAATTAAGTGCTGCTGAGTTTTGTTGTTCTTATTAAAGGAACACATGGCGCCTAGTAAAGGCATGCCATGCAGTAAAGGCAAGAGAGACCTAGCAGCCCTTCTAAATCACTGCAACTTGCCTAGCTTACACCTTGAGGCCTCAGCGACTTGTGGCAGAGCAACTGCAAATCACAGCACTGAAGTACCTGCCCCAATGAGGTCAGATGGAGGTTTTGGGTTTGTATATTAATCACCAGAAATCATTGACAAGCTTTCAGCTGATCAGGCAGTCCTTGCACGGGCTGGGCTGGCCAGCTGGTGGGACTTTTCCCTAGAAGCTCCCAAAATCACAGAGAGAGAAAAATACAGAATCGAGCCTTATGGCAGGCCTCAGACTTTGGCGTTTCCAGCAAGAGCACTGAAGGTTTTTCTGGATGGAAGAGGAGTCAGCGTCAGGATGTGCACATGGCAAAGAGCCGACACGGTTCTGCGCATTGTTCTTCTCTGCCAGGCATGTACAGTGACATCAGTCTGAGTTCAGGTCCACTACCTTTAGGCTTCACATCTCTCCATCAGTGTTAGCTGTTGTTCTCAATCAGAATCAATCCTGAGCATTTCAGAGTAAAATGAAATTCACCCTTTTTGCATGGGCTTCCAAGACACACGTGGGCAGGGAGATGAAACATCAGGAAAGGCTGAAAACATGCATGACGAAACTTCTTTATTGCTCTGTCGCAGACATTTCCCTCTTAGTTTGCATACCAACTCACGCCAGAAGACGTAAAAGTACGTGACAGAGTGTATCACTACTTTAAAAGTCTACTGCGGCCTCAAAATCCTTCTTGAGTAGGAGACGACGGTTGTATTATAATGGCTAGCGTTCCTGCTAAGCATGACGTCCGTGCCTCTGAGTGTCCTTTCGTATTAAAGGAGAGACCGCCAAGCTTGACGCGTACAGATGGAAAGCCCGGGCCGCCGTGAGCGAGCGCGGCCATCAGCCGGCTGCGGTGGCGTCACGGCGCCTCCGGGTGCCGCTGTTGGCCAGGGCGGAGCGGCGCTGGAGCCGCAGCCGGAGCCGCAGCCGCCGCAGCGTCCTGCCCCCGCAGGCTGCTCGCTCGCACGGCGCCGGCCGGAGCGGCAGCGGCACGGGCAGCAGAGGCGAGAGGCGGCGCGGCGCGGGGAGCAGCGGCGTCCGAGCCGGCGCCGAGATCGCTGCCCTCCGGCGGGCCCTGCGCTCGCTGCGGAGAGTGGCTGGAAGGGACGCAGGGCAGCGGCAGGAGGGAGGAGCGCGGCGAGCGCTGCCCAGAATGGCGGGCAGGCAGAGGCAGAGCCGCGGGCGAGCAGCCGGGCGAGTGCTGCTGCCCGCTTTGCTGCTGGGCTTGTGCTGCCGGGCGGCGCCGGAGCGGGTCCGCTACGCCATCCCCGAGGAGCTGGGCAGAGGCTCGCTGGTGGGGCCGCTGGCGCGGGACCTGGGGCTGAGCCCGGCCGACCTGCCGGCACGCCAGCTGCGGCTCAGCGCCGAGAAGCAGTACTTCGGCGTGAGCGGGGAGAGCGGGAACCTCTACGTGAGCGAGAGGCTGGACCGGGAGGAGATGTGCGGCGAGGCGGCGTCCTGCTCCGTCAGCTTCGAGGCGCTGGTGCAGAACCCGCTCAACGTTTTCCACGTCGAGGTGGCCATCCAGGACATCAACGACAACGCCCCAGCCTTCAGCAAGGCTGTTTTGGACATAGAGATCGGTGAATGGACACTTCCCGGGGCTCGTTTTCCGTTGGAGATGGCCCGAGATACGGACGTGGGCAGCAACGCGCTCCTGACTTACCAGCTGACCGGTAACCCGTCCTTCACCCTGGCCGTGAAAGAGAGCCCGGATGGAAGCAAGCAGCCGGAATTAGTGCTGGAGAGAGCGCTGGACCGGGAGAAGCAGAGTTCCTTTCAGCTGGTGCTGACGGCGGTGGATGGCGGCGACCCCGTGAGGTCCGGGACCATCCAGGTTCACGTCAACGTGACAGACCTCAACGACAACGCTCCCGTGTTCAGTAAAAGCAACTACGAGTCGCGAGTGCGGGAGAATCTTCCAGCGGGGTCGCTGGTACTGCGGGTGCAGGCCACGGATGCAGACGCGGGCTCCAACGGGCGGGTCTCCTACTCCTTCGGCAATGTGCCGGACGGCGTCCGCGCATTGTTCAGTGTTGACAGCGACAGCGGCGAGGTCAGGACGGCGGGACCCCTCGATTTCGAGGAGAAGAGCAAATACAGCTTCGCCCTGGAGGCGAGGGACGGGGGCGGTCTGGTGGCGCACTGCAAAGTGCAGATAGACATCACGGACGAGAACGACAACGCGCCCGAAATCACGATGTTGTCGGTGTCGAGCCCGGTGCCCGAGGACGCGCCGGCCGGCACGGTGGTGGCCCTGTTGAAAGTGCGGGACCGGGACTCCGGGGAGAACGGTCAGGTGTCGTGCGAGCTGTCGGGCGAGGCGCCGCTGTCGATCGTGGCGTCGTCGGGCGGCTCGTACAAGGTGGTGACGGCAAGCGCGCTGGACCGGGAGCAGGCGGCCGAGCACCGGGTGGCGGTGGTGGCCAGGGACCGGGGCAGCCCGGCGCTCTCCAGCCGCGCGGCACTGGTGCTGGAGGTGTCGGACGTGAACGACAACGCGCCGGTGTTCGAGGAGGCCGCCTACAGCGCCTACGTGGCGGAGAACAACGTGGCGGGCGCGCCGGTGCTGCGCGTGCGCGCGCGGGACGCGGACGCGGGCGCCAATGGGCGCGTCAGCTACTGGCTGGCGGGCGGCAGCGCGGGCGCGGCGCCGTACGTGTCGGTGGAGGCGCGGAGCGGCGCGGTGTACGCGCAGCGCTCCTTCGACTACGAGCAGTGCCGCGAGTTCGCGGTGGCGGTGCGGGCGCAGGACGGCGGGGCGCCGGCGCGGAGCTCGACGGCGACGGTGCGCGTCTTCGTGCTGGACCGCAACGACAACGCGCCGCGGGTGCTGTGGCCGGCGGCGGGCGCGGCGGCGGGCGCGGGGGCGGCCCCGGCCGCGGCCCCGTTCGAGGTGGTGCCGCGGTCGGCCGAGGCCGGGTACCTGGTGGCCAAGGTGGTGGCGGTGGACGCGGACGCGGGGCGCAACGCGTGGCTGTCGTACGAGCTGGTGCAGGCGCCGGAGCCGGCGCTGTTCCGCGTGGGGCTGCACAGCGGCGAGGTGCGGACGGCGCGGGCCGTGTCGGAGCGGGACGCGGCGAAGCAGCGGCTGGTGGCCGTGGTGAAGGACCACGGGCAGCCGGCGCTGTCGGCCACGGCCACGCTGCACGTGGTGCTGGCCGAGAGCTTGCAGGAGGCGCTGCCGGAGCTGAGCGAGCGGGCGGCGGGCGCCGACTCGCCGGCGGAGCTGCAGTTCTACCTGGTGCTGGCGCTGGCGCTCCTCTCCGCCCTCTTCCTGCTGAGCGTGGCGCTGGCCGTGCTGGCGCGGGTGCGCCGGGCCGGGCCGCCCGCCGTCCTGCGCTGCCTGGGCGCGCAGCGCTTCTCCGTGGCCGGCGCCGCCTTCCCGGCCGACTTCTGCGAGGGCACCTTGCCCTACTCCTACAACCTGTGCGTGGCGCCGGGCCGCGCCGTCGCCGAGGGCGCTTGGCCGCCGCCGCCGCTGCCCAGCCTGGCCGCGGAGGAGCTTCTCGGCGCGGAGCCCTGCGGGAAGCGGAGCCCGACCAGCAGCGCCGGCGCGGGAGAGCCGCCCGCGGACGCCGAGGCCCCGCAGGTCTGTAAGCCCGCGCAGTCCTTGTCTCTGAGCCTTTCCTAACCTCACGCCGAGGGGCGTGGGCTCTTGCTCGTCCTTCGGCCGCTTGGGCGCCTGCTGACGCGCTGTCATTCCACGAACGAATGAAAGGGCCAACGCTAAGGCTGTGCTATGTGCTAGTTGTTTTCTTTTTTGTGATAGAGCCCCGAACAGAGGGGGCACGTGCATCGCTGCCTGCTGCTGAGTTGCTCTCGAGTGGAGCAGCAAGTCCTAAGTGTAAGCACGGTCTGTACCGTGTAAGGCTGTAAAAACAAAACAAAACAAACCCGAAAAAACAAAGTGGGGCGAAATGGAGGCTGATTGAGAGCGGCCTCCGGTGTGCAGCCGAAAAGCAACGAAGTCGAGAGCGAAGGGCCGTCCCTGAGGAGGACTCCTTGTGAGGGGGGATCTTCATTGCTGCCTTGTGCTATGGCTGGGGGTTTGGGAAACTAATGTGGCTGGTGTCGTTCCCGTGTGACACACTTTTGATCTGCGGAAAGGGTGAGGGAAAAGTCGTGCAAGCACGACTGCTGCTCATTGCTGTGCAACTGGTGGTGCAGATTGTGCTTTTGAACTAACGGGCCAAGACTCGTAATGCTCTGCACGGAATATTAAGAGCACTTTATCTCTACATTGTATCACCGTAACAGAAACATTAATCCCTGCGGTAGAAATAACACAACCACGGGAGGCGTGTCATTTCTTTCTGGTCGTCATCGCCCCTTCCTCGCCGATTCCTTCACGTTATCGAATTAATTGTTTAGGTGTAAATGCCTATGAAGTGCGCAGACCCTTAATTTATGTGGCCTCATGGGAAATCACCCATTCAAGTCCGTTAACTTTCCTGTTTCGGTATTCGCTGCCTCTGTAGGTCTTCCAACAGTTTAATGCTGTAGCCGTTAGGTCAGTGTCGTCACTGAAGCACTCCATTGCTCTCATCCCGTTCTCAAATACTGTCGGGACTTGACGACTAGCGGGAAAATAGGCGCAGAAGAAAAACTGGGAGCAACGCAAAGGTGTCGTATGGCTGCAGTCACCCTCCACCCACAGAATGGGCGGTATGAACGGGAGTATTTCAAGGAAAGTTCCTGAAGCGTGGGTTCATGAGCCTGATATCCTTGCTTTTCCGGGGTGTGTGTGGGATGTGTGTCCGAATATGACGTTTTGTATTTCAGAGCCTGTTTTCTCTTGCTCTCCTTGTAGCAGTCATTCAAGCACGACGAATACAGAAAGTCGTGTTAGAGGTTAAGGTACGGGCTCAGGTGGCTTAGATTCTCAGTTGATTGACCCCACCTTCTTGGGCCTTTGAATGTCTAATCACAGCCAACTGTCGCGGTGTACTTAATTTCCAGCGTGTTCCTTATTGTTGTCCCACAAACGGGGTTGGTTTTCCCGGCCCGCAAGCCAATACCACACAGAGTCGAGGTATTTTTAAATTAATTTCATGGTTGCGCATGAACGGGTGCCTGTCTCAAGACAGCACACCTTTGTCTCAAAACTCCCCACGTTTATCTAATTAAATGATACATATTCATTATTATTTCCCTTAACGATTGGTCCTTTCTCCTTCGCCTGTCACGTAAATTACTGCGCAGACTCGGTCTTCTTCCTTCATGGTCTTCTTTTGAGTAGGTGGTCTCATTTGAGTAGGTGGTCAACGAGTCGGTGGTCGCGATCTCCCCCTGTAGGAATTGCCTCTTACCTACTTCTTACTCTGTCTTGGCAGTTACAGGTGGTTCTTCAAGGTTTATCGACCAGACCACAATCCATTACCTTTTCGACATAAACATGAAGCCCCACTGTCTGATAGTTAGTTGCTAAACCTTAATTATAGTGTATAGTTTTGTTTCCTTATTTTCAATATTAACCGATGGGGTCTGTAGCCAGGACTTTAGCAGTTCCCTGGTTATTTCAATCATATTATGCATATTAATTGATAACAATTTCCCCTCTCTCAGACTTGTGAAGTGTCGATATATTTTAAGAAGTCTCACTTTCTCTCTCTTATCACTAATACATATGGTTGAGATGCCTGTCTCATGATGAAACTCTTGAGACATCCAAACAATATAGAAACAAAAATCACTGTAATAACCAAAATGATTAGGTTCTGTAGTAAACTCTGTAGCCATCCAGTCAGGGAGAATCCGAACTCATGCGGGATTTTATTCAAGCACCCTGTCTCCATTGCCTCTCTTATATTCCTACAAGATTACTTTACCACTGGACTGTGGATTCCAAGGGGCATGTAAATTCCCTTTAATACCCCCAAAACTAGAAATTCCCTCTACGATTTCTACAGTGAAATGGGGTCCTATATCAGAAGACAGTCCTTCTGGAATATGAAAGCTAGGGAAAATTTCTTTTGATAAGGCCTTAATTATTTCTCTAGCCTTCTTGGTACGACATGGAAAGGCCTCTGGCCAACCAAAAAAGGTAGCTACTATCACCAATAAATATCTGTATGAAGTACACCTTGGTAATGACATAACATCTATTTGCCAGTGTTCCGCAGGAGTTATTCCTTGTTTCACAACTTCTCCTGTAACCCTCTTGGTAATTTTTGGGGTGATTAGCACAACAAATAGCACGTCTCTTAACTATTATGTCTGTCAGATTTTACATTTTTGGTCCTACAAGCTATCTTTTTGGCAGTCAATACCAATGCATTTGCTCTTAATAAGTTTTTCGATGCAATCTTTTAAGTAGACTTTCCATCATCTTTTCAGAAAGTAGCAATTGTTTAAAGGTGTCACCCACCATCCCTGATCATTCTTAGAACAATCTAATTGTTCTGGCAATTGATCTTCTCTCTCAGTATATTGTGGAGGTGATGATTCTAAACGAGGTGCTGGAATTAAGCCTCCTTCAAATATTGACTCTTTGAGAGCTGCTTCTTTTGCCACTTGGTCCGCTTTTCGATTTCCGTTTATCATTTCACTGTTCCCACTGTGATGGGCTTCACAATGTGTTATTGGAACTTCCTCGGGTAGAAGAACTGCCTGTAGAAGTTTCGCTGTTTCTTCTCCATATTGAATTGGGGTTCCCTGCGAGCTTAAAGGTCCTCTTTCTTTCCAAGTGGATACATGTGCCTGCTTCGGCCACGCTTCAGCCTTTAAATGCCTAATCTCAGTCAATGGTCGTGGTGTAGTTAATTCCAAGCGTGCTCCTTAGGAACGGAGGTCTTTAAAGCAAAGTTCCTGCCGCTTGGGTTCCTAACTCTGGTTCACGGGGAGGGGGGGGGAATGGGGGTGGCGGGCTGTGTGTCTGAATATCCCGGTTTGTATTTCAGAGCCTGTTTCCTCTTGCTCTCCCTGTACCAGTCATTCAGGCATGACAACTACACAAATTTGGGTTGGAGATTGTGCCTTCGGACTAATGGGATGAGGCTCGTAATCATGTGCATGTGAGACGAAGAGACGTTATTTTACTTGCCATGTCTCGGCGTTAGCAAGTGATATTTCCCGTGCGTTCGGAACAGCACGGCGGCGGGAGGCCTCTGCCTTCCTCCTGGTCGTGATCGCCTCGCGGGTGGAAGGAGAGATGGGCTGGCGAAAAGGCAGCGCAGGAGATGACCGCTGGACGGGCCCCGCTGTCCCCGTGGCGACGGTGCCGTCCCCGCCCGCTGCCCGCGGGAAAGGCAGGGCGGGCAGCGCTCGGCAGCGCTGGGTGCCTGCAGTGCCGGGAGGAGGCTGCGGGCGCCGCTGTTGACCGAGGAGGAGCGAGAGGAAGGCCGGAGCGCTGCCGGCAGCCCCGCCCGCTGCGGCCCGGCTCGCTCGCTCGCTGGCTGGCTGGCTGGCTCGGCGGCCGGGCGGTCTGCGAGCGTCCCCGCGGTGCGGAGCCGTGCTGCAGCGAGGCGGAGGGGCCGGCGGCAGCGGCCGGGAGCGGCGATCCGGGGCCGGAGCCTGAGAGGGAAGCGGAGCCTGAGAGGGAAGCGGAGCCCGAGCGGGAAGCGCCTGGGAAGAGCTTGCGGCGGCGGTGCGGGGCCGGCGGGGCCGCGGCGGAGATGTGCGCGGCGGGGAGGCGCTGGGGCCGGCGGGAGCGAGCCCTGCTGTGGTGCGTCCTGGTGGCGGCGTGGGAGGCGGCGTGGGGGCAGCTGCGCTACTCGGTTCCCGAGGAGATGCCGAAGGGCTCGTTCGTGGGCGACGTGGCCAAGGACCTGGGGCTGGAGCTGCCGGCGCTCCGCGAACGCGGCGTCCGCATCCTAGACAGAGGTAGGACGCAGTATTTCGCTCTGCACGGGAAGACGGGACATTTGGTGACGGCGGAGCGCATAGACAGAGAGCAGCTGTGCCGGCTGGTGGAGAAATGCGTGCTGCGCTGTGAGGTGATAGTGGAGGGGGAAATGCAGGTTTACGGCATCGAAGTGGAAATCACGGACATTAACGACAACGCGCCCAGCTTCCGAGAGGCAGAAAAAGAATTGAGAATGAGCGAGACGACATCCCCGGGGTCGCGGTTTCCCCTCGCCGAGGCCCACGACCCGGACTCGGGAGCGAATTCGCTGCAGAGCTACGAGCTGAGCGGCGACGAGCACTTCTCGCTGGCCGTGCAGGCGGGCCCCGGCGGGGAACAGCGTCCCGAGCTGGTGCTGGCGAAGGCGCTGGACCGGGAGGAGGCGGCGTTTCACGAGCTGGTGCTGAGGGCGAGCGACGGCGGAGAGCCGGCGCGGACGGGCACGGCGCGGATCCGCGTGGCGGTGCTGGACGCGAACGACAACGCGCCCGTGTTCAGCCAGGCGGAGTACACGCTGCGTGTGCCGGAGGACGTGCCCGTGGGCTCCGTCCTCGTCACCGTCACGGCCACCGACGCCGACGAGGGCATCTACGGGCGCGTGAAATACAGTTTCCATAAAATTTCAGAAAGCTCGTCGGAACTTTTTTACCTAGGCTCTGAGACAGGACAAATATCCCTTAAGGAGGATTTGGATTTTGAGGAAATCTCCTCACATGAACTGGAGGTGCAGGCACATGACGGAGGAGAGCTTTTCGACACGGCCAAAGTCGCGATCACGGTGACAGACGTGAACGACAACGCGCCCGAACTGACAGTGTCGTCGGCGCTGAGCGCGATCTCGGAGGACGCGCCGCCGGGGACGGTGGTGGCCCTGCTGCACGTGCAGGACCGGGACTCGGGGGCGAACGGCGAGGTGCGGTGCAGCATCGCCGAGCGCCTGCCGTTCCGGCTGGAGAAGTCCTTTGAGGACTACTACCGCGTGGTAACGGCGAGGGATCTGGACCGGGAGGAGGTGGCGGAGTACAACGTGACGGTGCGGGCGGCGGACGGCGGGTCGCCGGCGCTGTGGAGCAGCGCGGTGCTGGCGCTGCGGGTGCTGGACGTGAACGACAACGCGCCGGTGTTCGCGGAGGCGCGCTACAGCGCCCGGCTGCCCGAGAACAACGCGGCGGGCGCGCTGGTGCTGACGGTGCGGGCGGCGGACGCGGACTGGGGGCAGAACGCGCGCGTGCGGTACCGGCTGTCGGAGGGGCGGGTGCGGGGCGCGCCGCTGTCGTCCTACGTGTCGGTGCAGGCGGAGACGGGCGCGCTGTACGCGCTGCGCTCCTTCGACTACGAGGAGGTGCGCGAGGTGGGGCTGTGGGTGCGGGCGGAGGACGGCGGCGCGCCGGCGCTGAGCAGCAACGTGTCGGTGCGGCTCGTGATCGTGGACGAGAACGACAACGCGCCGCAGGTGCTGTACCCGCCGCCGGCGCCGGCGCCGGGCGCGGGCTGGGCGGGCGTGGAGCTGGCGCCGCGCTCGGCGGAGCCCGGGGCGCTGGTGGCCAAGGTGGTGGCGGTGGACGCGGACGCGGGGCAGAACGCGTGGCTGTCGTACGAGCTGGCCAAGGCGACGGAGCCGGGGCTGTTCCGCGTGGGGCTGCACAGCGGCGAGGTGCGGACGGCGCGCTTCCCGCTGGCCCGCGACGCGGCGCGGCAGAGCCTGGTGGTGGTGGTGAAGGACCACGGGCGGCCGGCGCTGTCGGCCACGGCCACGCTGACGGTGGTGCTGGCCGAGAGCGTGGCCGAGCTGCTGTCGGAGCTGGGCAGCGCGGCGGCGGCGGCGCCGGGCGAGCCGGCCGGCAGCCTGACGCGGTGGCTGGTGGTGGCCGTGGCGGCCGTGTCCTGCCTCTTCCTCGCCTTCCTGCTGCTGCTGCTGGCGCTGCGCCTGCGGCGCTGGCGCCGCTCGCAGCTGCTGGCGGCGGGCAGCGGCGCCTTGCGCGGCGTCCCGGCCTCGCACTTCGTGGGCATCGACGGCGTCCGCGCCTTCCTGCACTCCTACTCGCACGAGGTGTCGCTCACCGCCGACTCGCGCAAGAGCCAGCTCCGCTTGTCGGGCGGCAGCTGCTGCGACACCCTCCCGGCCCGGCCGCCGCCCGACGAGCCCGCGCCGCTGCTCGGGGAGGACCCTGCCGGCGCCCGCCGCGCGGACCCCGCCGCTCCCCCGGTGAGTTCCTCCCACCAGCCCTTCTCCGCGGCGCGGCGCGGCGCGGCGCGGCGCTTCCCTCCGCTGCTTCTCCGCCCTTTCCCCCCCGTCTTCTGCCTCCTGCCTCGGGAGGTGGAGGTAGCGGGAAGGCAAAGCTTCGCTCAGCCACGCGCGGGGCGCTGGCGCCTCGTGCTCCCGGGAGGTGAGCGTGGGATCGCGGCTCAGCGTGACCGTTGCTGCGGGAGGCAGGAGAAGCGGGAGGCTGCTGTTGCCTGCTGGAGCTTCCTCTCAGCGGGGCTTGCTGCTTTTGTCACGTCGCTGATGTGTTACACGCTGTTCACTGACCCAGCCTCTCCCAGAGGACAGCTCCTCTTTTAATTTTAGAGCCCCGAGGTTTCTTTCCCGAAGGCTAGTGAGCAGGCAATGTATCTTCCTTCTCTGTACGGAGACATAGCGAAATCTCGGCGAGGTCTGTGGCGTGGTAGTGGTGCATGTTGAGGGTAAATGGTCTGGGTTCTGGCCCTTTGATGACAAGTGCTTGCAGACTATGAGGGTCAACGAACACCAGGCAAGTTGTGATGGCTTGGAGATGAGAGTCTTGGGAGGTGTTTGTGCGGGGCTGTGGAAGGACACAAGAGATCTGGTTTGCTCCTTTCCCTGTTCGGTGCCCATCTGTAGTATCATGCAATATGAGTTCTGGCTTCCCAAGTAAGTTTGGCCCAAGTCAGACACGTTGTTCCAGCTGCATAGGGAGCCCTGGGAGGTTCCTCCTGTGTGCTCGCACGTTGTGGAGATGTTTCTAACTAACAGCTTAATTCTATACTTATGGCAAGTGCCCTAAAGGGAGCTTTGGGAGGAGCCAGCCCTGGTTTTGTAACCTACTAAACACCTGAGATATGCCATAATCTAGAAGAGTATGTTGTCATCCCTTCCCTTCTGTGTGTGTTAACGTCCCGACTAGCTCATTGTAAAGAAGTGGAAATGGGCCTTTGTGTCTGAGAATGTGTGGAAGACCACATGTGTTACATTTGGCTAACTGTCCCCTACGTGCCTTTCATGCTTTCAGCTGTGAAGAGAGGGAGACTTTCAGAGAAGTGTTCCCTTAAAATACTACTGGAAGAAATGTTCTTGCTTGTCACATGCACATGCTGAGATGTCAAATATTCTCCCTGGTAAGGAGAAGTTGTCTGTGCAGCTTTTCTTTGGGTGGAGTCTATCTGCAAATGATGAAGGTCAAGGACAACCATGTAACCTGTGAAGGGTTTGAGGAGATTTTCAAGATGGTGCTGTGTGTGAGGAGGTGCTGGTGGAGACATGGCATGTGTTTTGTTGATTCCCAGGGTTTATTGTTGGTGTTCTGAAACTGAGCCTGAAGGTGTCTCATTTTTGGGATATTGCCTTGCTTGGACTCCATCTGTCCGAGTTGTGGGTTCATCAGTGTGCTTTCCTGTTGCATGATGTTTCCTGGGAATGGTGGTTATGAAGCATAGATGTAAACTTTGCAACAATGTGGTAGTGTAACATATCTTCCAAGTTGCCCGTGTGTTGAAGAAGGATGATGTTGCCTTTGAGCTGAGACTTTGATGACTGGGTCTTTAACTGAGGTCTGTGTCACGCATGACCTTTAGAAATTTTAATGCTTAATGAAATTGTATGGGATGAGCAGAAAGATCTCTTTGCATTTGTCCATGTTGCAATGCTTGGATTCTGAGACACTGTGTGCCCAACGTTTCTTTCAATGCTGTCTGTCTGCAGAGGTGGCTTTCCTGTTGCATGCTCTTTGGGCAGGTTGAAGTTCTGCCTGTACAGAGACAGGGCAGCTGGAAGACTTTGCTGTGGTACAGTGTGGAATGGCTAAGGGACAGGTTTAAAGGTGTGTCCTAGTTGTTAGATGAGGGCCACAGTTGTGGTTCCAAGTCTTTCCCCCTTTTTATCATCCAAAGAAACTATTAGTGGGAATACAGGTATGGTCTATGGTGTGAGCTGCTGTGTGAGCCTCCTGTGTACTTATTAGCAGGTGGTTCCCTTTTCTGTGTACCTACTACAGCTGACACAATCTGAAATGTGAAGCTACAGTTCTTCCACTCCTGTAGGGTTCCCATTAATGCCTTCTTTCTATGTCTAGGTCTGAAGTTGGGCCTCACTTTGGCTGGTAATCCTCAAAACACTAAAAGGTTAAAAGACTGACAGGTTGTCAGGGTGGGGAAGTATTTTCCATCCATCCCCTGGAGGTTTACAGCTGCCAAGATGTGGTGGGTTAGCCTTGGAAAGCCGTCAGGTGCCCACCAAGCTGCTTTTTCACTCTCCCTCTTCAACTGAACTGTGGAGGGAAAATATGATGAAAGGCTCATGGATTGAGGTAAGGACAGGGAGATCACTCAGCAATTACCGTCACCGGCAAGCCAGATGTGACTCGGGGAAATGAATTTAACCTATTGCCTGTTAATGTCAGGGTAGGAAAATGACAAATAAGAACAATCTTAAAACACCTTCCCTCCACTCCTCCCTTCTGAAACTATGCGGAAGATGGCAGCTGTTAGAGTTGGTTGAAGTGTCCTGTATGTGCCTTTCAAGTTTACAGCTGTAAAGAGAAAGACATTCATAGAAGTGTTTCCTTAAAATACTACTGGAAGAAATGCTCTTGGTTGTCACATGCCCATGCTGAGAAGTCAAATATTCTCCCTGGTAAGGAGAAGTTGTCTGTGCAGCTTTTCTTTGGGTGGAGTCTATCTGCAGATGATGAAGGTAAAGGACAACCATGTGACCTGTGAAGGGTTTGAGGAGATTCTCGAGAGGGTGCCGTGTGTGAGGAGGTCCTGGTGGAGACATGGCATGTGTTCTGTCAATTCCCAGGGTTTATTGTTGGTGTTCTGAAACTGAGCCTGAAGGTGTCTCATTTTTTTGGGATATTGCCTTACTTAGACTCCATCTGTCCAAGTTGGGGGTTCATCAGTGTGCTTTCCTGTTGCATGATGTTTCCTGGGAATGGTAGTTACTGAGCACAGACGTACACTTTCTGTTCAGATTTGAGAGTCATGTACCTTCCCAGTTGCCCAATGAGCTGAAGTAGGATGATGGTGTGTTTGAGGTGATACTTTGACAACTGGGTCTTTATCAGAGCTGCATGTTGCTTATGCCCCTGAGAACATTTTACATTTCCTCAAAGTAGTGTTGTCCTAAAAGCGAATTCGTTACCTGCTGGGCAATAGACCAATATAACACACCCCGGAGATATATTGCTTTTTGTTGGGGCCTGCGTGCTCGGTGGACTTTCCACTAATCAAGCACACCAGATTAATCAGGTGTGTCTCTTTTATACAGTAACTATTGCATATAATTTATTAAACTACTCCTACCTAGTACATATTCAGACTATGTAATGCATATGCAGAGCATTGCATAACCACGACACATCAAAGGCCTTCTCAGCATGCGTCGGGATCTCGGGTGGTCTTTGGTGGTCATATGGGAAGGTTTTACTAATTTCACAGGATTTACTAATCTAAACCACAATTTTCTAAATCTGACATCAGTGCGATGAGCAGAGAAATCTGTTTGCATGCGTCCGTGTTGTCATCCTTGTTCTCAGTAAGGAGAAGCTGCATGTGCAAGTTTTCTTTCAATGGTAACTGTCTGCCGAGGTAGATTTCCTGTTGCATAATATTTGAGCACGGTGAACAATTCTGTCTGTCCCAATAGAGGCCAGGTGAAAAATTTTGCTGTGGTATAATTTGAAATGTGTAAAAGATGGACAGATGGTGTAAAAGTTCAGTTTGTCCTAGTTGTTAGATGAGCCCCACAGTTGTGGTTCCATGCATTTCCCCTTCTTTATTGTGCAAAAGAATTACTTTGAGGAACTGTGGCTTGCTCTTTGGTGTGAGCTCCTGTGTGAGCCTCCTGTGAACTTTCTCCCAACTAGATACCCTTCTTGTGTACCTGCTACAGTTGACGTAACCTGAAATATAAAGCTATGATTCCTTCACTTGTGTAGATTTCCCATTCTTGCCTTGCTTGTTGTCCAGGTCTAAAGCTGGGCCTCCTTGTGGCTGGGAACCCTCAAAACATGAAAAGACATCTTCTAGTTATTGGGCTGAGGAAGCAGTTTCCATCCCTACCTTGAAGGTGTTCAGCTGCCAAGACAAAGACGTTGGCACACTTCTGTTTCCCTACAATGTCACTGAAAGAAATGCTCTTTTGCCTGTGGTTGCCACATGGCCAAAATAGTGGATATTGTCCATGGTGCCACTAAAGGCTGTGAATGCAGAGCAAGGAGGGTGTCAGGCTGGCTCCCAGCCAGGAAACCTGGTGGGTCAATGTGGTTTTGGCTGAGCAATGGTTTGATTTCATGCCTGGTGCCAAGGCCTGTGCCATCATCCAAAGATATTACGTTGAGGAACTGTGGCTATGTTTTTGCATGTGAGCTCCTGTGTGAGTCTCCTGTGGACTTGTTAGCAACTACTTACCTTTTCTGTGTACCTACTACAGTTGACCTAATTTGGAATGTTAAGCTATGATTACTTCACTTGTGTAGGTTTCCCATTCCTGCTTTGTTTCTTTGTCCAGGTCTGAAGTTGGACTGCAGAGAGAAAATATGACAAAAGGCTCATGGGTCGAGATAAGGACAGGCAGAGATCATTCAGCAGTTACTGTCACAGGCAAGACCGTCTTGACTTGAGGAAATTAATTTTATGTATTGCCAGTTAAAGTCAGAGTAGGATAATGAGAAACAAGAACAAACTTAAAACACCTTCCCCCCACTCCTCCCTTCTTCCCAGGCTCTACTTCACTGCCAATTTCTCTACCTCCTCCCCCTGAGAGGTTCAGGGACACAGGGAATGGGGAATGGGGGCTGTGGTCAGTTCACCATGGTTTGTCTCTGCCACTCCTTTGTCTTCACGTTCTTCCCCTGCTCCAGCTGGGGTCCCACCCATGGGAGACAGTCCTTTACAAACTTCACCATCCGAGTCCTTCCCACAAGCTGCAGATCTTCATAAACTGCTCCAGCATGGGTCCTTTCCATGGGGTGCAGTCCTTCATGAATGGACTGCTCCAGCGTAGGTCACCTGCAAGGGTCACAGGTCCTGCGCTGCCAGAAGACCTGCTCCAGTGTGTGATCCTTCCCATAGGGCCCCATGTTCTTCCAAGAGCCTGCTCCAGCATGGGCTCTCCACATGCTCACAGCCTCTTACGCGGCACATCCACCTGCTCCAGCATGGGGTCCTCCATGGGCTGCAGGGTGGATATCTGCTCCACCATGGACCTCCATGTGCTGCAGGGGGAGAACCTGCATCACCATGGTCTTCATCACAGGCTGCAGGAGAATCTCTGCTCCGGCACCTGGAGTACCTCCTTCTTCACTGACCTTGGCGTCTGCATCATTGTTTCTCACACATATTCTCACTCCTCTCTCCCAGCTGCTGTTGCGCAGCAAGTTTTACCTCTTCTTAAATATGTTATCACAGAGGTGCTACCACTGTTGCTGATTGGCTCAGTTTGGCCAGTGGTGGGTCCATCTTGGAGCCAGCTGGAACTGGCTCTATCATACATGAAGGAAGGTTCTGGCATCTTCTCACAGAAGCCACCCCTGTAGCACCCCTGCTACCAAAACCTGGCCATGCAAACCCAATACACAACACAAAGACTTTGATTTACTTCTGTTTCCCTGAAATGTTGCTGAATGAAATGCGCTTTTACCTGCGGCCAACATACAGCCAAAAGTTGGATGTTATTCATGGTTCAACTGCAGGCTGTGAATGCAGAGCAAGGAGGGTGAGAGGCTGCCTTTGAACCAGGAAAATAGGTGGGTCAGTGTGGCTTTGGCTGGGCAATGGTTTGATTTCATGCCTGGTGCCAAGGCCTGTGCCATCCATGCTGTGATCCTGGTTTCCCTGTCGTGAAAGGTAACGGTAGTCCTCTAACATTAATGAAGTGTTTGTGCATGTTGTGGTTTAACCCCAGCCAGCAACTAAGCACCACGCAGCCACTCACTCCCTTCCCCCACACACAGTGGGATAGGGGAGGGAATTGGGGAAAAAAAGAGAAAACTCATGGCTTGAGATAAGAACAGTTTAATAGAACAGAAAGGAACAAACTAATAATGATAACAGTAACAATAATAAAATGGCAATACTAATAAAATGATTGGACTATACAAACCAAGTGAGGCACAGTGCAATTGCTCACCACTCAACGTCCCATGCCCAGTTAGTTGCCAAGCAGCGATCCCCTCCCCAGCCCCACCGCCGCCGGTTATATACTAGGCATGACGTCACATGGTAGGGAATACCCCTTTGGCCAGTTTGGGTCAGCTGTGCTGGCTGTGTGTCTCCTCCCAGCTTCTTGTACCCTGCCAGCCTTCATGCTGGCTGGGCATGAGAAGCTGAAAAATCCTTGGCTTGGTCTAAACACTACTTAGCAACCAATGAAAACATCAGTGTGTTCTCAACGGTCTTCTCATACAGAAATCAAACCATAACACTGTTATCCGCTACTAGAACGAAAATTAACTCTATCCCAGCTGAAGTCAGGACAGCACAATAACTGTGCCTGTAGAACGATGATGGTCCTCCTGCTAGCAGAGGACTTTTTTGGCGGGGACACCTGTGGGAAGTGGAGCCTGAGCACCAGTGCCAGCACAGAAGAGCTGCCCACGGACACTGAAGGGCCACATGTTTATAAGCCCACGCTCTCTCACTGTTTTCCTTGAGCCTTTCTGAACCTCTGTCCTCTTTCCCCTGGGTTTCCCTGGGTGGCGTGGATGGGAAGTGCTGATCTGTGTCTCCAGGAAGGAACAAAAGAAGGAACAGTGTAACCACCGTCCATTCAGAGCAGCAAGTTGACTCTGTTTGTGCTGAGTAAAATGGTAGAAACTAAAACTGGCGTCCCTGAAACCTTTTGATTTCTAGTGAAATCGCCTGACTCTGCATAACAGACTCTGCGACATGGTCAGCTTTGTGTTGCAGAGCTTGTTTTCCTTTCTCAATGCTTTTTCCCATTGGGATGCACTTGGACCCGATTGATAGCATTGGACATAGCTGTTGGTTATTGCTGGTTTTATAATGGAAGTTCAAAAGGAAACGAGTGTGCGGTTCCATGAATAGAGAAATGAAAGTTTGTTCTGCGTAAAGAAAGAAAGGATTCTCCCTGTCTGCCCTCCCAGCTTTTGGAGGAAGGCTGCTGCAGAAATGGCAGGATTAGTGGGATGGATTAATTTTTTCCAGGCATGAGTTCTCTGTGTTCTTGCTGCAGCTATTTCTCACGGTTTATTCCATCCTTGGAGGTAGCCCCTTCCTTGCCTATCGAGGTGAGGGTGGAGATGTTGATGTACAGCTGAGGGTAGAAAAGCATTTCCCTGAAGGGCTGTAGTTGCTATGTCATAAATACAGGATTTTGTCCATCCATACCTTGAAGTTTCCATCCATACCTTGAAGGTTTAGAGCTGCCAACACAAAGACTTGAATAGAGTTCTGTTTCTCTACAGTGTTGCCTAGTGAAATGCTCTTTTGCCTGTGGCTGATACATGGCCAAACCTTGGATGTTGTCCATGGTGCAGATAAAGGCTGTGAATGCAGAGCCAGCAGGCTGGCTCCCAAGCAGGAAAATTGGTGGGTCTATGTGGCTTTGGCTGAGCAATGGTTTCATTTCATGCCTGGTGCCAAGGCCTGTGCCATTCATGCCGTGATCCTGGTTCCCCTGTCCTGAAAGGCAATGACAGTCCTCCAGCAATAAAGCATTTGTGCAATAACTTTCCCTGAAGAACCATGATGCATGGTTAGATCCTGTGTGAAACCTCCTTTATCCATCTGTATCTCCGTGTAACATCTGCGATGTAGAGTTTCCTCATAGTTGTAATTACACTGTCTTTCATGCCTTTGTTTCCTGGAAGGTCAGGATTCATTTTCCCCATTTCTGGATAGTTCTTTGTCTTTGGAGACTCGGAGTGTTGTTTTGCAGCAAATCCTTACATCCCCTGGCAAGCCCTCAGCCACTGGAAGACAGAATTTTATGTATGAGAAAAAGAAAGCAGAAGCTAAAAGAGAATCTGTTATACTTTCTCAGAAGACTTAGCTTGAGAAAGTGGCCTGTGATTAGGCGTTTCCACTTATGGCTTCAGACTTGTGGGAGATGAGCAGGCCACAGAGGAGAAAAAGTGATGAGAGCTGATGAGTTTTTCATAAAAGGACCCCTCCTACTCTGCAGTCCATAGTAAGACTTTAGGGTTGCACATGCAGCCTGATAACGCAACAGCTCCCAGGTGCTCTGGGGGATGAATTTCCATGCCCACAGTGAAGACCGAGACATCTTCCTGGTGAGTTTCTCTGACAGTACTTTTAATGCTTCCCTGCATTGCTTGTCTGATTGTTTTTTTTTTCCTTTTCTTGCCCCCTCCCTGCCCCCTGGTGTTCTATGTATGTAGTTTTAGTTATAAGTAGTGGCATATCTTCATTTAGCAATGCCTTGTGTGTTAGTGCCTCTTGCTCATGTTACAGCTGGTGTGGAAGGCAGGAGATGTAAGGGGGGTACATTTGTGTTCTGGTTTTGTGATGGGTGAATAGATGTAAACAAGACTTTTGAAGAAGTCGCATCTCTGTGCAACACTGTGTGTGACAAAAGAGGAGAAGAGATTTCTCCTAATTGAAGAGTTTGATGACCTAGTCTCTGTTGGGTGACGGCTCGTCTTTTAGTTTGGCCGTGTGCTTTTGAACACTTATGTTTCTTCTGAGAATAGTGGTGAGCAGACAAATGTATGTCCTTTCTTGGTATGATCGTGATGCATTAACCTCTCATGACGTGTGTGCCAGTTATGAGGGTCAGAAGCTAACCTGCAAGTTGTGTGGGGTTTGGAGAGAAATGAGAACAATGACGCAGGGGTAGAACATCTTGTAATTCCTGTGTGAAACCTCGTCTATCCCTGTATTTCTCCATGTAACATTTTGATGGAAACTTTCATCAAAGTGGTAACTACATTTTCCTATCCTTTGATCAGCTTTCAGGATTTGTTTCCCAGAAGGTCATGCTTCATGTTTTCCACTTGTGGATTGTTCTTTTGCAGTTGGAACTGTGAGTGTTTTTTTGCAGCAAATACTGACTTCCCCGGAGAACCATGGGAAGACAAGACTTTTTTGCGTGAGAAAAATGAAACAGAAGTGAAAACTGAGTCTCTCACATGCCCTTATACCTAGATAAAGACCTTTGATAAAGCATTTACGCAGTCAAAAAAGCCACAAGGATTGACAGATTTCCAAAAGCCACCCCCCCTACTATGTAGTCCAAAGTAAGACTTCAGGGCTTTGCTTGTGGGTTCACACCTCAGTCACTTCCAGGTGCTCTGGGAGATGAATTTTCAAGGCAGAGTTGCTGCCAAGCCTCTGTACTTTCCAGTAGTCAAATACTTACCTCGGTGGAGCAAGTCAGAGTGTTTGGGTTTTGTTTATTAATAATCAGAAATGGCTGAGAGATTTGAGCTGCTGCTTTGCAAGAAGGAACTCATGGAGAACATTTGCACAACCCCCTACCCATCACTTACTCCAAGTGGATAACGAGCACTAATGAAGACCAATGAGCATTATTGCATAGCAGCAGTCACCTCTGATCCCCCTCTGGCAAGCTGGCTACTCAGGAAGGTGGTACAGACTGGTGTAGAGTACTGCTGGCCAATCCCACCTACCTGTGGCTTGTTCTTATGTCTCTGAGGACTACAGGGCTACGTGTCCCTCTGTGTGATTTCCTAGCCTGCACAGGCCTGGATGTGTCACAGTAGCAAATCACTAGCCCCAAATTGCTTAGTGAGAGGTACTTGTTTTGGCTTCTTTGGTTTAATTAAGTGCTGCTGAGTTTTGTTGTTCTCATTAAAGGAACACGTGGTGCCTAGTAAAGTCATGCCATGCAGTAAAGGCAAGAGAGGCCTAGCAAACCCTTCTAAATCACTGCAACTTGCCTAGCTTACACCTTGAGGCCTCAGCGACTTGTGGCAGAGCAACTGCAAATCACAGCACTGAAGTACCTGCCCCAATGAGGTCAGATGGAGGTTTTGGGTTTGTATATTAATCACCAGAAATCGTTGACAAGCTTTCAGCTGATCAGGCAGTCCTTGCATGGACTGGCCAGCTGGTGGGACTTTTCCCTAGAAGCTCCCAAAATCACAGAGAGAGAAAAATACAGAATCGAGCCTTATGGCAGGCCTCAGACTTTGGCGTTTCCAGCAAGAGCACTGAAGGTTTTTCTGGATGGAAGAGGAGTCAGCGTCAGGATGTGCACATGGCAAAGAGCCGACACGGTTCTGTGCATTGTTCTTCTCTGCCAGGCATGTACAGTGACATCAGTCTGAGTTCAGGTCCACTACCTTTAGGCTTCACATCTCTCCATCAGTGTTAGCTGTTGTTCTCAATCAGAATCAATCCTGAGCATTTCAGAGTAAAATGAAATTCACCCTTTTTGCGTGGGCTTCCGAGACACACGTGGGCAGGAAGATGAAACATCAGGAAAGACTTAAATCATGCACGGAAAAACTTCTTTATTGCTCTGTCGCAGACATTTCCCTCTTAGTTTGCATACCAACTCACGCCAGAAGACGTAAAGGTACGTGACAGAGTGTATCACTACTTTAAAAGTCTACTGCGGCCTCAAAATCCTTCTTGAGTAGGAGACGACGGTTGTATTATAATGGCTAGCGTTCCTGCTAAGCATGACGTCCGTGCCTCTGAGTGTCCTTTCGTATTAAAGGAGAGACCGCCAAGCTTGACGCGTACAGATGGAAAGCCCGGGCCGCCGTGAGCGAGCGCGGCCATCAGCCGGCTGCGGTGGCGTCACGGCGCCTCCGGGTGCCGCTGTTGGCCAGGGCGGAGCGGCGCTGGAGCCGCAGCCGGAGCCGCAGCCGCCGCAGCGTCCTGCCCCCGCAGGCTGCTCGCTCGCTCGGCGCCGGCCGGAGCGGCAGCGGCACGGGCAGCAGAGGCGAGAGGCGGCGCGGCGCGGGGAGCAGCGGCGTCCGAGCCGGCGCCGAGATCGCTGCCCTCCGGCGGGCCCTGCGCTCGCTGCGGAGAGTGGCTGGAAGGGACGCAGGGCAGCGGCAGGAGGGAGGAGCGCGGCGAGCGCTGCCCAGAATGGCGGGCAGGCAGAGGCAGAGCCGCGGGCGAGCAGCCGGGCGAGTGCTGCTGCCCGCTTTGCTGCTGGGCTTGTGCTGCCGGGCGGCGCCGGAGCGGGTCCGCTACGCCATCCCCGAGGAGCTGGGCAGAGGCTCGCTGGTGGGGCCGCTGGCGCGGGACCTGGGGCTGAGCCCGGCCGACCTGCCGGCACGCCAGCTGCGGCTCAGCGCCGAGAAGCAGTACTTCGGCGTGAGCGGGGAGAGCGGGAACCTCTACGTGAGCGAGAGGCTGGACCGGGAGGAGATGTGCGGCGAGGCGGCGTCCTGCTCCGTCAGCTTCGAGGCGCTGGTGCAGAACCCGCTCAACGTTTTCCACGTCGAGGTGGCCATCCAGGACATCAACGACAACGCCCCGCGCTTCTTGCAAGACAGTTTCCAGCTGGAGATCAATGAGTTAACTTCTCCCGGCACCCGCTTTGCCTTGGGCACGGCCGAGGACGCAGACGTGGGCAGCAACTCGCTGCAGGGCTACGAGCTGGAGGCCAACGGGTACTTCGCGGTGGAGGTGAAGGACAACCAGGACGGCAGCAAGTTCGCGGAGCTGGTGCTGCGGCGCGCCCTGGACCGGGAGAGCGAGCAGAGCCTGCGGCTGGTGCTGACGGCGCTGGACGGCGGCGAGCCGCCCCGCAGCGGCACCGCCCAGCTCTGCATCAACGTCACCGACGCCAACGACAACCCACCCGTGTTCGCGCAGGACCGCTACCGCGCCAGCCTGCGGGAGGACGCGCCGCCGGGCTCGATGGTGCTGAACATCTCCGCCTCCGACGCCGACGCCGGCACCAACGCCCGCATCACCTACAGCTTCGGGAAAATGCCGGCCAAGGTGCTTCAGAAGTTCGTGGTGGACGCGGAGAGCGGGACGATCAGGCTGCAGGAGGCGCTGGACTTCGAGGACACGCGAGGCTACACACTGCTGGTGGAGGCGAGGGACGGGGGTGGTCTGGTGGCGCACTGCAAGGTGGAGGTGGAGGTGCTGGACGTGAACGACAACGCGCCCGAGGTGACACTGACGTCGGTGTCGAGCCCGGTGCCCGAGGACGCGCCGGCCGGCACGGTGGTGGCCCTGTTGAAAGTGCGGGACCGGGACTCCGGGGAGAACGGTCAGGTGTCGTGCGAGCTGTCGGGCGAGGCGCCGCTGTCGATCGTGGCGTCGTCGGGCGGCTCGTACAAGGTGGTGACGGCGAGCGCGCTGGACCGGGAGCAGGCGGCCGAGCACCGGGTGGCGGTGGTGGCCAGGGACCGGGGCAGCCCGGCGCTCTCCAGCCGCGCGGCACTGGTGCTGGAGGTGTCGGACGTGAACGACAACGCGCCGGTGTTCGAGGAGGCCGCCTACAGCGCCTACGTGGCGGAGAACAACGCGGCGGGCGCGCCGGTGCTGCGCGTGCGCGCGCAGGACGCGGACGCGGGCGCCAACGGGCGCGTCAGCTACTGGCTGGCGGGCGGCAGCGCGGGCGCGGCGCCGTACGTGTCGGTGGAGGCGCGGAGCGGCGCGGTGTACGCGCAGCGCTCCTTCGACTACGAGCAGTGCCGCGAGTTCGCGGTGGCGGTGCGGGCGCAGGACGGCGGGGCGCCGGCGCGGAGCTCGACGGCGACGGTGCGCGTCTTCGTGCTGGACCGCAACGACAACGCGCCGCGGGTGCTGTGGCCGGCGGCGGGCGCGGCGGCGGGCGCGGGGGCGGCCCCGGCCGCGGCCCCGTTCGAGGTGGTGCCGCGGTCGGCCGAGGCCGGGTACCTGGTGGCCAAGGTGGTGGCGGTGGACGCGGACGCGGGGCGCAACGCGTGGCTGTCGTACGAGCTGGTGCAGGCGCCGGAGCCGGCGCTGTTCCGCGTGGGGCTGCACAGCGGCGAGGTGCGGACGGCGCGGGCCGTGTCGGAGCGGGACGCGGCGAAGCAGCGGCTGGTGGCCGTGGTGAAGGACCACGGGCAGCCGGCGCTGTCGGCCACGGCCACGCTGCACGTGGTGCTGGCCGAGAGCTTGCAGGAGGCGCTGCCGGAGCTGAGCGAGCGGGCGGCGGGCGCCGACTCGCCGGCGGAGCTGCAGTTCTACCTGGTGCTGGCGCTGGCGCTCCTCTCCGCCCTCTTCCTGCTGAGCGTGGCGCTGGCCGTGCTGGCGCGGGTGCGCCGGGCCGGGCCGCCCGCCGTCCTGCGCTGCCTGGGCGCGCAGCGCTTCTCCGTGGCCGGCGCCGCCTTCCCGGCCGACTTCTGCGAGGGCACCTTGCCCTACTCCTACAACCTGTGCGTGGCGCCGGGCCGCGCCGTCGCCGAGGGCGCTTGGCCGCCGCCGCCGCTGCCCAGCCTGGCCGCGGAGGAGCTTCTCGGCGCGGAGCCCTGCGGGAAGCGGAGCCCGACCAGCAGCGCCGGCGCGGGAGAGCCGCCCGCGGACGCCGAGGCCCCGCAGGTCTGTAAGCCCGCGCAGTCCTTGTCTCTGAGCCTTTCCTAACCTCACGCCGAGGGGCGTGGGCTCTTGCTCGTCCTTCGGCCGCTTGGGCGCCTGCTGACGCGCTGTCATTCCACGAACGAATGAAAGGGCCAACGCTAAGGCTGTGCTATGTGCTAGTTGTTTTCTTTTTTTGTGATAGAGACCCGAACAGAGGGGGCACGTGCATCGCTGCCTGCTGCTGAGTTGCTCTCGAGTGGAGCAGCAAGTCCTAAGTGTAAGCACGGTCTGTACCGTGTAAGGCTGTAAAAACAAAACAAAACAAACCCGAAAAAACAAAGTGGGGCGAAATGGAGGCTGATTGAGAGCGGCCTCTGGTGTGCAGCCGAAAAGCAACGAAGTCGAGAGCGAAGGGCCGTCCCTGAGGAGGACTCCTTGTGAGGGGGGATCTTCATTGCTGCCTTGTGCTATGGCTGGGGGTTTGGGAAACTAATGTGGCTGGTGTCGTTCCCGTGTGACACACTTTTGATCTGCGGAAAGGGTGAGGGAAAAGTCGTGCAAGCACGACTGCTGCTCATTGCTGTGCAACTGGTGGTGCAGATTGTGCTTTTGAACTAACGGGCCAAGACTCGTAATGCTCTGCACGGAATATTAAGAGCACTTTATCTCTACATTGTATCACCGTAACAGAAACATTAATCCCTGCGGTAGAAATAACACAACCACGGGAGGCGTGTCATTTCTTTCTGGTCGTCATCGCCCCTTCCTCGCCGATTCCTTCACGTTATCGAATTAATTGTTTAGGTGTAAATGCCTATGAAGTGCGCAGACCCTTAATTTATGTGGCCTCATGGGAAATCACCCATTCAAGTCCGTTAACTTTCCTGTTTCGGTATTCGCTGCCTCTGTAGGTCTTCCAACAGTTTAATGCTGTAGCCGTTAGGTCAGTGTCGTCACTGAAGCACTCCATTGCTCTCATCCCGTTCTCAAATACTGTCGGGACTTGACGACTAACGGGAAAATAGGCTCAGAAGAAAAACTGGGAGCAACGCAAAGGTGTCGTATGGCTGCAGTCACCCTCCACCCACAGAATGGGCGGTATGAACGGGAGTATTTCAAGGAAAGTTCCTGTAGCGTGGGTTCATGAGCCTGATATCCTTGCTTTTCCGGGGTGTGTGTGGGATGTGTGTCCGAATATGACGTTTTGTATTTCAGAGCCTGTTTTCTCTTGCTTTCCTTGTAGCAGTCATTCAAGCACGACGAATACAGAAAGTCGTTTTAGAGGTTATAGTACGGGCTCAGGTGGCTTACATTCTCAACTGACTGACCTCACCTTCTTGAGCCTTTAAATGTCTAATCGCAGCCCATATTAGTGGTGTAGATAATTTCCAGCGTGTTCCTTATTGTTGTTCCCACAAACGGGGTTCATTTACCCCGCCTGGAGCCAATACCACACAGAGTCGAGGTATTTTTAAATTAATTTCATAGATGCACATGAACGGGTGCCTGTCTCAAGACAGCACACCTTTGTCTCAAAACTCCCCACGTTTATCTAATTAAATGATACATATTCACTATTACTTCCCTGAAGGATTGGTTCTTTCTTCTTTGCCTGTCTTATAAATTAGTGCACAGACTCGGTCTCCTTCCTTCATGGTCTTCTTTTGAGTAGGTGGTCTCATTTGAGTAGGTGGTCAACGAGTCGGTGGTCGCGATCTCCCCCTGTAGGAATTGCCTCTTACCTACTTCTTACTCTGTCTTGGCAGTTACAGGTGGTTCTTCAAGGTTTATCGACCAGACCACAATCCATTACCTTTTCTGACAGAAACATGAAGCCCCATTGTCTGATAGTGAGTTACTAAACCTTAATTATAGTGTATACTTTTTGTTTCCTTATTTTCAATATTAACCGATGAGGGCTGTAGCCAGGACTTTAGCAGTTCCCTAGTTATTTCAATCATATTATGCATATTAATTGAAAACAATTTCCCCCCTCTGAGACTTGTGAAGTGTCGATATATTTTAAGAAGTCTCACTTTCTCTCTCTTATCACTAATACATATGGTTGAGATGCCTGTCTCATGATGAAACTCTTGAGACATCCAAACAATATAGAAACAAAAATCACTGTAATAACCAAAATGATTAGGTTCTGTAGTAAACTCTGTAGCCATCCAGTCAGGGAGAATCCGAACTCATGCGGGATTTTATTCAAGCACCCTGTCTCCATTGCCTCTCTTATATTCCTACAAGATTACTTTACCACTGGACTGTGGACTCCAAGGGGCATGTAAATTCCCTTTAATACCCCCAAAACTAGAAATTCCCTCTACGATTTCTACAGTGAAATGGGGTCCTATATCAGAAGACAGACCTTCTGGAATATCAAACCTAGGGAAAATTTCTTTTGATAAGGCCTTAATGATTTCTCTAGCCTTCTTGGTGCGACATGGAAAGGCCTCTGGCCAACCAAAAAAGGTAGCTACTCTCATCAAGAAATATCTGTATGAAGTACACCTTGGTAGTGACATAAAATCTATTTGCCCGTATTCCCCAGGAGTTGCTCCTTGTTTCACAACTTCTCCTGTAACCCTCTTGGTAATTTTTGGGGTGATTAGCACAACAAATAGCACGTCTCTTAACTATTATGTCTGTCAGATTTTACATTTTTAGTCCTACAAGCTATCTTTTTGGCAGTCAATACCAATGCATTTGCTCTTAATAAGTTTTTCGATGCAATCTTTTAAGTAGACTTTCCATCATCTTTTCAGAAAGTAGCAATTGTTTAAAGGTGTCACCCACCATCCCTGATCATTCTTAGAACAATCTAATTGTTCTGGCAATTGATCTTCTCTCTCAGTATATTGTGGAGGTGATGATTCTAAACGAGGTGCTGGAATTAAGCCTCCTTCAAATATTGACTCTTTGAGAGCTGCTTCTTTTGCCACTTGGTCCGCTTTTCGATTTCCGTTTATCATTTCACTGTTCCCACTGTGATGGGCTTCACAATGTGTTATTGGAACTTCCTCGGGTAGAAGAACTGCCTGTAGAAGTTTCGCTGTTTCTTCTCCATATTGAATTGGGGTTCCCTGCGAGCTTAAAGGTCCTCTTTCTTTCCAAGTGGATACATGTGCCTGCTTTGGCCACGCTTCAGCCTTTAAATGCCTAATCTCAGTCAATGGTCGTGGTGTAGTTAATTCCAAGTGTGCTCCTTAGGAACGGAGGTCTTTAAAGCAAAGTTCCTGCCGCTTGGGTTCCTAACTCTGGTTCACGGGGAGGGGAGTGGGGGGGAAGGGGGCGGCGGGCTGTGTGTCTGAATATCCCGGTTTGTATTTCAGAGCCTGTTTCCTCTTGCTCTCCCTGTACCAGTCATTCAGGCATGACAACTACACAAATTTGTGTTGGAGATTGTGCCTTCGGACTAATGGGATGAGGCTCGTAATCATGTGCGTGTGAGACGAAGAGACGTTATTTTACTTGCCATGTGTCGGCGTTAGCAAGGGATTTTTCCCGTGCGGTCGGAACAGCACGGCGGCGGGAGGCCTCTGCCTTCCTCCTGGTCGTGATCGCCTCGCGGGTGGAAGGAGAGATGGGCTGGCGAAAAGGCAGCGCAGGAGATGACCGCTGGACGGGCCCCGCTGTCCCCGTGGCGACGGTGCCGTCCCCGCCCGCTGCCCGCGGGAAAGGCAGGGCGGGCAGCGCTCGGCAGCGCTGGGTGCCTGCAGTGCCGGGAGGAGGCTGCGGGCGCCGCTGTTGACCGAGGAGGAGCGAGAGGAAGGCCGGAGCGCTGCCGGCAGCCCCGCCCGCTGCGGCCCGGCTCGCTCGCTCGCTGGCTGGCTGGCTGGCTCGGCGGCCGGGCGGTCTGCGAGCGTCCCCGCGGTGCGGAGCCGTGCTGCAGCGAGGCGGAGGGGCCGGCGGCAGCGGCCGGGAGCGGCGATCCGGGGCCGGAGCCTGAGAGGGAAGCGGAGCCTGAGAGGGAAGCGGAGCCCGAGCGGGAAGCGCCTGGGAAGAGCTTGCGGCGGCGGTGCGGGGCCGGCGGGGCCGCGGCGGAGATGTGCGCGGCGGGGAGGCGCTGGGGCCGGCGGGAGCGAGCCCTGCTGTGGTGCGTCCTGGTGGCGGCGTGGGAGGCGGCGTGGGGGCAGCTGCGCTACTCGGTTCCCGAGGAGATGCCGAAGGGCTCGTTCGTGGGCGACGTGGCCAAGGACCTGGGGCTGGAGCTGCCGGCGCTCCGCGAACGCGGCGTCCGCATCCTAGACAGAGGTAGGACGCAGTATTTCGCTCTGCACGGGAAGACGGGACATTTGGTGACGGCGGAGCGCATAGACAGAGAGCAGCTGTGCCGGCTGGTGGAGAAATGCGTGCTGCGCTGTGAGGTGATAGTGGAGGGGGAAATGAAATTTTACGAAATCGAAGTGGAAATCACGGACATTAACGATAACGCGCCCAGCTTCCGAGAGGCAGAAACGGAGCTGAGAATGAGCGAGACGACAGCCCCGGGGTCGCGGTTCCCCCTCGCCGAGGCCCACGACCCGGACTCGGGAGCGAATTCGCTGCAGAGCTACGAGCTGAGCGGCGACGAGCACTTCTCGCTGGCCGTGCAGGCGGGCCCCGGCGGGGAGCAGCGTCCCGAGCTGGTGCTGGCGAAGGCGCTGGACCGGGAGGAGGCGGCGTTTCACGAGCTGGTGCTGAGGGCGAGCGACGGCGGAGAGCCGGCGCGGACGGGCACGGCGCGGATCCGCGTGGCGGTGCTGGACGCGAACGACAACGCGCCCGTGTTCAGCCAGGCGGAGTACACGCTGCGTGTGCCGGAGGACGTGCCCGTGGGCTCCGTCCTCGTCACCGTCACGGCCACCGACGCCGACGAGGGCATCTACGGGCACGTGAAGTATTCGTTGAGGAAAACGAAGGACCTGGCATCGGAGGTTTTCCAGCTGGACGCCGAGACGGGAGCGATTACACTGCTGAGAAGGCTGGACTTCGAGGAAATCTCGTCACACGAACTGGAGATGCAGGCACATGACGGAGGAGAGCTTTTCGACACGGCCAAAGTCGCGATCACGGTGACAGACGTGAATGACAACGCGCCCGAACTGACAGTGTCGTCGGCGCTGAGCGCGATCTCGGAGGACGCGCCGCCGGGGACGGTGGTGGCCCTGCTGCACGTGCAGGACCGGGACTCGGGGGCGAACGGCGAGGTGCGGTGCTCGCTGGACGGGGGCGTCCCGTTCCGGCTGCGGAGCTCGCAGGGCAGCTACTACAGCGTGGTGACGGCGAGGGATCTGGACCGGGAGGAGGTGGCGGAGTACAACGTGACGGTGCGGGCGGCGGACGGCGGGTCGCCGGCGCTGTGGAGCAGCGCGGTGCTGGCGCTGCGGGTGCTGGACGTGAACGACAACGCGCCGGTGTTCGCGGAGGCGCGCTACAGCGCCCGGCTGCCCGAGAACAACGCGGCGGGCGCGCTGGTGCTGACGGTGCGGGCGGCGGACGCGGACTGGGGGCAGAACGCGCGCGTGCGGTACCGGCTGTCGGAGGGGCGGGTGCGGGGCGCGCCGCTGTCGTCCTACGTGTCGGTGCAGGCGGAGACGGGCGCGCTGTACGCGCTGCGCTCCTTCGACTACGAGGAGGTGCGCGAGGTGGGGCTGTGGGTGCGGGCGGAGGACGGCGGCGCGCCGGCGCTGAGCAGCAACGTGTCGGTGCGGCTCGTGATCGTGGACGAGAACGACAACGCGCCGCAGGTGCTGTACCCGCCGCCGGCGCCGGCGCCGGGCGCGGGCTGGGCGGGCGTGGAGCTGGCGCCGCGCTCGGCGGAGCCCGGGGCGCTGGTGGCCAAGGTGGTGGCGGTGGACGCGGACGCGGGGCAGAACGCGTGGCTGTCGTACGAGCTGGCCAAGGCGACGGAGCCGGGGCTGTTCCGCGTGGGGCTGCACAGCGGCGAGGTGCGGACGGCGCGCTTCCCGCTGGCCCGCGACGCGGCGCGGCAGAGCCTGGTGGTGGTGGTGAAGGACCACGGGCGGCCGGCGCTGTCGGCCACGGCCACGCTGACGGTGGTGCTGGCCGAGAGCGTGGCCGAGCTGCTGTCGGAGCTGGGCAGCGCGGCGGCGGCGGCGCCGGGCGAGCCGGCCGGCAGCCTGACGCGGTGGCTGGTGGTGGCCGTGGCGGCCGTGTCCTGCCTCTTCCTCGCCTTCCTGCTGCTGCTGCTGGCGCTGCGCCTGCGGCGCTGGCGCCGCTCGCAGCTGCTGGCGGCGGGCAGCGGCGCCTTGCGCGGCGTCCCGGCCTCGCACTTCGTGGGCATCGACGGCGTCCGCGCCTTCCTGCACTCCTACTCGCACGAGGTGTCGCTCACCGCCGACTCGCGCAAGAGCCAGCTCCGCTTGTCGGGCGGCAGCTGCTGCGACACCCTCCCGGCCCGGCCGCCGCCCGACGAGCCCGCGCCGCTGCTCGGGGAGGACCCTGCCGGCGCCCGCCGCGCGGACCCCGCCGCTCCCCCGGTGAGTTCCTCCCACCAGCCCTTCTCCGCGGCGCGGCGCGGCGCTTCCCTCCGCTGCTTCTCCGCCCTTTCCCCCCCGTCTTCTGCCTCCTGCCTCGGGAGGTGGAGGTAGCGGGAAGGCAAAGCTTCGCTCAGCCACGCGCGGGGCGCTGGCGCCTCGTGCTCCCGGGAGGTGAGCGTGGGATCGCGGCTCAGCGTGACCGTTGCTGCGGGAGGCAGGAGAAGCGGGAGGCTGCTGTTGCCTGCTGGAGCTTCCTCTCAGCGGGGCTTGCTGCTTTTGTCACGTCGCTGATGTGTTACACGCTGTTCACTGACCCAGCCTCTCCCAGAGGACAGCTCCTCTTTTAATTTTAGAGCCCCGAGGTTTCTTTCCCGAAGGCTAGTGAGCAGGCAATGTATCTTCCTTCTCAGTACGGAGACGTAGCGAAATCTCGGCGAGGTCCGTGGTGTGGTAGTGGTGCATGTTGAGGACAAATGGTCTGGGTTCTGGCCCTTTGATGACAAGTGCTTGCAAACTATGAGGGTCAACGAACACCAGGCAAGTTGTGACGGCTTGGAGACGAGAGTCTTGGGAGGTGTTTGTGCGGGGCTGTGGAAGGACACAAGAGATCTGGTTTGCTCCTTTCCCTGTTCGGTGCCCATCTGTAGTATCATGCAATGTGAGTATTGGCTTCCCAAGTAAGTTTGGCCCAAGTCAGACACGTTGTTCCAGCTGCATAGGGAGCCCTGGCAGGTCCTCCTATGTGCTTGCACGTTGTGGAGATGTTTCTAACTAACAGCTTAATTCTATACTTATGGCAAGTGCCCTAAAGGGAGCTCTGGGAGGAGCCAGCCCTGGTTTTGTAACCTACTAAACACCTGAGTTATGCTATAATCTAGAAGAGTATGTTGTCATCCCTTCCCTTCTGTGTGTGTTAACGTCCCGACATGCTTGTTGTAAAGAAGTGGAGATGGGCCTTTGTGTCTGAGAATGTGTGGAAGACCACGTGTGTTACATTTGGCTGACTGTCCCCTACGTGCCTTTCATGCTTTCAGCTGTGAAGAGAGAGACTTTCATAGAAGTGTTCCCTTAAAATACTACTGGAAGAAATGCTCTTGCTTGTCACATGCACATGCTGAGAAGTCAAATATTCTCCCTGGTAAGAAGTTGTCTGTGCAGCTTTTCTTTGGGTGGAGTCTATCTGCAAATGATGAAGGTCAAGGACAACCACGTAACCTGTGAAGGGTTTGAGGACAGTCTCAAGAGGGTGCTGTGTGTGAGGAGGTCCTGGTGGAGACATGGCATGTGTTTTGTTGATTCCCAGGGTTTATTGTTGGTGTTCTGAAACTGAGCCTGAAGGCATCTTATTTTTTGGATATTGCCTTGCTCGGATTCCAGCTGTCCGAGTTGTGGGTTCATCAGTGTGCTTTCCTGTTGCATGATGTTTCCTGGGAATGGTGGTTATGAAGCATAGATGTAAACTTTGCAATAGTGTGGTAGTGTAATGGATCTTCCAAGTTGCCTGTGTGTTGAAGAAGGATGATGTTGCCTTTGAGCTGAGACTTTGAGGACTGGGTCTTTAACTGAGGTCTGTGTCACGCATGACCTTTAGAAATTTTAATGTTTAATCAAATTGTATGGGACGAGCAGAAAGTTCTCTTTGCATTTGTCCATGTTGCAGTGCTTGGATTCTGAGACACTGTGTGCCCAACGTTTCTTTCAATGCTGTCTGTCTGCAGAGGTGGCTTTCCTGTTGCATGCTCTTTGGGCAGGTTGAAGTTCTGCCTGTACAGAGACAGGGCAGCTGGAAGACTTTGCTGTGGTACAGTGTGGAATGGCTAAAGGGTAGGTTTAAAGTTTGTCCTAGTTGTTAGATGAGGCCCACAGTTGTGGTTCCAAGTCTTTCCCCTTTTTTATCATCCAAATTAACTATTAGTGGGAATACAGCTATGGTCTATGGTGTGAGCTGCTGTGTGAGCCTCCTGTGTACTTATTAGCAGGTGGTTCCCTTTTCTGTGTACCTACTACAGCTGACACAATCTGAAATGTGAAGCTACGATTCTTCCACTCCTGTAGGGTTCCCATTAATGCCTTCTTTCTATGTCCAGGTCTGAAGCTGGGCCTCACTTTGGCTGGTAATCCTCAAAACACTAAAAGGTTAAAAGACTGACAGGTTGTCAGGGTGAGGAAGTAGTTTCCACCCATCCCTTGAAGGTTTACAGCTGCCAAGATGTGGTGGGTTAGCCTTGGAAAGCTGTCAGATGCCCACCAAGCTGCTTTTACACTCTCCATCCTCAACTGAACTGTGGAGGGAAAATATGATGAAAGGCTCATGGGTTGAGGTAAGGACAGGGAGATCACTCAGCAATTACCGTCACCGGCAAGCCAGACGTGGCTCTGGGAAATTAATGTAATCTATTGCCAGTTAACGTCAGGGTTGGAAAAAGAGAAATAAGAACAATCTTAAAACACCTTCCCTCCACTCCTCCCTTCTGAAACTATGCGGAAGATGGCAGCTGTTAGAGTTGGTTGAAGTGTCCTGTATGTGCCTTTCAAGTTTACAGCTGTAAAGAGAAAGACATTCATAGAAGTGTTTCCTTAAAATACTACTGGAAGAAATGCTCTTGGTTGTCACATGCCCATGCTGAGAAGTCAAATATTCTCCCTGGTAAGGAGAAGTTGTCTGTGCAGCTTTTCTTTGGGTGGAGTCTATCTGCAGATGATGAAGGTAAAGGACAACCATGCGACCTGTGAAGGGTTTGAGGAGATTCTCGAGAGGGTGCTGTGTGTGAGGAGGTCCTGGTGGAGACATGGCATGTGTTTTGTTTATTGTTGCTGTTCTGAAACTGAGTCTAAAGGTGTCTCATTTTTGGATATTGCCTTGCTTGGACTCCAGCTGGTCAAGTTGTGGGTTCATCAGTGTGCTCTCCTGTTGCATGATGTTTCCTGGGAATGGCAGTTACTGAGCACAGACGTACACTTTCTGTTCAGATTTGAGAGTCATGTACCTTCCCAGTTGCCCAATGAGCTGAAGTAGGATGACGGTGTCTTTGAGCTGGTACTTTGACAACTGGGTCTTTATCAGAGCTGCATGTTGCTTATGCCATTGAGAATATTTTACATTTCCTTAAAGTAGTGTTGTTGTCCTAAAAGCGGATTCGTTACCTGCTGTGTGATGCACCAATCTCACACACTCAGGAGATATATTGCTTTTTGTTGGGGCCTGCGTGCTCGGTGGACTTTGCACAAACAAAGCACACCAGATTCATTAGGTGTGTCTCTTTTATTCTGCAACTATTGCATATAATTTATTAAACTACTCCTACCTCGTACATATTCAGACTATCTACTGCAGATGCAGAGGATTATATAACCACGACACATCAAAGGCCTTCTCCACATGCGTCAGGATCTCAGGTGTTCTTTGGTCGTCATTTGGGGAGGTACTGCCTCCTCACTTTGACCACTAAGTCGCTCTGTGCTGGGTCAATGGTTTATTTTCCTGCCAGAGGGACGTAACATCAATCTGGAAAGAACAGAAAGGGTCGGAATGACCTTGGCTACTTCTGTAGGTATTACTAAAATTGTTTGAAGTTGAAAATGATTAACTAACTTGATTTAGAACAGGATTTTTCTAATCTAAACCACAATTTTCTAAATCTGACATTAGTGCAATGAACAGAAAAATCTCTTTGCATACGTCTGTGTTGTCATCCTTGTTCTCATTAAGGAGAAGCTGCATATGCAACTTTTGTTTCAATGGTATCTGTCTGCGAAGGTGGCTTTCCTGTTGCGTAATATTTGAGCACGGTGAAAAATTCTGTCTGTCCCAATAGAGGCCAGGTGAAAAAGTTTGCTGTGGTATAATTTGAAATGTGTAAAAGATGGAAAGGTGGTGTAAAAGTTCAGTTTGTCCTAGTTGTTAGATGAGCCCCACAGTTGTGGTTCCATGCATTTCCCCTTCTTTATTGTCCAAAGGAATTACTTTGAGGAACTGTGGCTTGCTCTTTGGTGTGAGCTCCTGTGTGAGCCTCCTGTGGACTTTTCCCCAACTGGATACCCTTCTTGTGCACCTACTACAGTTGACATAAGCTGAAATGTTAAGCTATGATTCCTTCACTTGTGTAGGTTTCCCATTCTTGCCTTGCTTGTTGTCCAGGTCTAAAGCTGGGCCTCCTTGTGGCTGGGAACCCTCAAAACATGAAAAGACCTCCTATAGCTGTTGGGCTGAGGAAGCAGTTTCCATCCCTACCTTGAAGGTGTTCAGCTGCCAAGACAAAGACTTTGGCACACTTCTGTTTCCCTACAATGTCACTGAATGAAATGCTCTTTTGCCTTTGGTTCCTGTGCTTTAGAATCCTGTTCCTTCTCACAATGGTCGTGAGGAGACAAATGTACCTCCCTTCTTGGTATGAGCATAGTGCATTATCCTCTCCTGATATGTTTTTGCCTATTATGTGAAGGTCAGAAACAAACCTGCAAGTTGTGTAGGGCTGGAGAGAAGACAGGGGAGCTCTGTGTGTCAGGCTATAGGAGAACAGATGGTCGTTTCCTTGCTTGACATAGTTAACACAGTGGCGTGCCTGATGGAGTACTATGCAATATGAGTTGCTTCTGCTCAGTAAGTTTGGCCCAAGAAATGTTATTCCACCAATCCATCGACTGCTGTACATTCCTAAGTCTTGCCTTGCTTGTTGTCATGAGCTACAGCTCAACCTCAGGGTGTCTGATCATATGTGGAAAGTCACATCTGTTCCAGTTGTCTGAGTGTAGGGGCAGTTCCCGTACAAATCTTTGATGTTTACGGCTGTAAAGAGGAAGCATTTCATAGACGGTCGTGTGCTCACCCAGGCACGCTTGTCTGTAGGGTAAGAAGGGAGAACCATCTCTACTGCAGTCCACAAACTGCAGAGTGGCAGCCCTGCCCAGCCAAGGTTTCCATGAACAGACGAGGGACCAGTTGGAGAGCGCACGCAGGGTGTCCTCCACACTGTCCCCCAAAACCATGCTGGCCACTCAATTGGAGAGATATGGTTTTGACAGCTGGCCTGTTAGATGGATAAGGAACTGGCTGGCTGGCAGCGTCCAAAGAGTTGTAGTCAATGGCTCAATGTCCTAGTGGAAATCAGTAATGTGCGGTGTCCCGCAAGGGTCCGTACTGGGACCAATACTGCTGAATATCTATCAAATAATACAGTGGGACTGAGTGCAGCCACAGCAAGTTTGCAGATGACACTGAGCTGAGTGGTGCAACTGATTCACTAGAGGGAAAGGATGCCACCCAGAGGGACCTTGACAGGCTGGAGGATTGGGCCCATGTGAACCTCATGAAGCTCAACAAGGCCAAGTGCAAGGTCCTGCAGCTGGTAAGAAAGGAGAACCATCTCTACTGCGGCCCACAAACTGGGAACCTCAAAACATGAAGAGACCTCCTATAGTTGTTGGGCTGAGGAAGCAGTTTCCTTCCACACCTTGAAGGTGTTCAGCTGCCAAGACAAAGACGTTGGCACGCTTCTGTTTCCCTACAATGTCACTGAAAGAAATGCTCTTTTGCCTGTGGTCGCCATATGGCCAAAACAGTGGATATTGTCTGTGGTGCCACTAAAGGCTGTGAATGCAGAGCAAGAAGGGTGGGAGGCTGGCTCCCAGCCAGGAAAACAGGTGGGTCAGTGTGGCTTTGGCTGAGCAAGGGTTTGATTTCATGCCTGGTGACAAGGCTCGTGCCATCATCCAAAGAAATTACGTTGAGGGACTGTGGCTATGTTTTTGGATTTGAGCTCCTGTTTGAGCCTCCTGTGGACTTGTTAGCAACTACTTACCTTTTCTGTGTACCTACTACAGTTGATGTAATCTGAAATGTGAAGCTATGATTCCTTCACTTGTGTAGGTTTCCCATTCCTGCTTTGTTTCTTTGTCCAGGTCTGAAGTTGGACTGCAGAGAGAACATATGACAAAAGGCTTATGGGTCGAGTTAAGGACAGGGAGAGATCATTCAGCAGTTACTTTCACAGGCAAACCTGTCTTGACTCAGGGAAATTAATTTTATGTATTGCCAGCTAAAGTCAGAGTAGGATAATGAGAAACAAGAACAAACTTAAAACACCTTCCCCCCACTCCTTCCTTCTTCCCAGGCTCTACTTCACTGCCAATTTCTCTACCTCCTTCCCCTGATAGGTGCAGGGGGACAGGGAATGGGGGTTGTGGCCAGTTCATCATGGTTTGTCTCTGCCACTCCTTTGTCTTCACGTTCTTCCCCTGCTCCAGCGAGGGTTCCCACCCATGGGAGACAGTCCTTTACAAACTTCACTGACCAAGTCCTTCCCACAAGCTGCAGATCTTCATAAACTGCTCCAGCATGGGTCCTTTCCATGGGGTGCAGTCCTTCATGAATGGACTGCTCCAGCGTAGGTCACCTGCAAGGGTCACAGGTCCTGCGCTGCCAGAAGACCTGGTCCAGCGTGCAATCCTCCACACAGAGCGCCATGTTCTTCCAAGAGCCTGCTCCAGCACGGGCTCTCCACATGCTCACAGCCTCCTTCAGGGCACATCCACCTGCTCCGGCGTGGGGTCCTCCATGGGCTGCAGGGTGGATATCTGCTCCACCATGGACCTCCATGTGCTGCAGGGGGAGAACCTGCGTCACCATGGTCTTTGTCACAGGCTGCAGGGGAATCTCTGGTCCAGCACCTGGAGCACCTCCTTCTTCACTGACCTTGGTGTCTGCATCGTTGTTTCTCTCACACATTCTCACTCCTCTCTCCCAGCTGCTGTTGTGCAGCAGGTTTTAACTCTTCTTAAATATGTTATCACAGAGGTGCTACCACTGTTGCTGATTGGCTCAATTTGGCCAGCAGTGGGTCCATCTTGGAGCCAGCTGGAACTGGCTCCGTCATACATGAGGGAAGCTTCTGGCATCTTCTCACAGAAGCCAACCCCTTAGGCTCTCTGCTGTGAAAACTTGGCCATGCAGATTCGATACACAACACAAAGACTTTAATATACTTCTGTTTCCCTGAAATGTTGCTGAATGAAATGCGCTTTTACCTGTGGCCAACATACGGCCAAGAGTTAGATGTTATCCATGGTTCAACTACAGGCTGTGAATGCAGAGCAAGGAGGGTGAGAGGCTGCCTTTGAACCAGGAAAATAGGTGGGTCAATGTGGCTTTGTCTGGGCAATGGTTTGATTTCATGCCTGGTGCCAAGGCCTGTGCCATCCATGCTGTGATCCTGGTTTCCCTGTCCTGAAAGATAATGGTAGTCCTCTAACAATAATGAAGTGTTTGTGCATGTTGTGGTTTAACCCCAGCCAGCAACTAAGCACCACGCAGCCACTCACTCCCTTCCCCCCCACCCAGTGGGATGGGGGAGGGAATCAGGGGAAAAAAAGAGAAAACTCATGGCTTGAGATAAGAACAGTTTAATAGAACAGAAAGGAACAAACTAATAATGATAACAGTAACAATTATAAAAATGGTAGTTAGTTGCCAAGCAGCGACCCCCTCCCCAGCCCCACTCCCCCCAATTTATATACTAGGCATGACATCACATGGTAGGGAATACCCCTTTGGCCAGTTTGGGTCAGCTGTGCTGGCTGTGTGTCTCCTCCCAGCTTCTTGTACCCTGCCAGCCTTCTTGCTGGCTGGGCATGAGAAGCTGAAAAATCCTTGACTTGGTCTAAACACTACTTAGCAACCAATGAAAACATCAGTGTGTTCTCAACAGTCTTATACTGAATCCAAACCATACCACTGTTATCAGCTACTAGAACGAAAATTAACTCTATCCCAGCTGAAGTCAGGACAGCGCAATAACTGTGCCTGTAGAACGATGAAGGTTCTCCTGCTAGCAGAGGACTTTTTTGGCGGGGACACCTGTGGGAAGTGGAGCCTGAGCACCAGCACGAGAACAGAAGAGCTGCCCACGGACACTGAGGGGCCACATGTCTATAAGCCCACGCTCTCTCACTGTTTTCCTTGAGCCTTTCTGAACCTCTGTCCTCTTTCTCCTGGGTTTCCCTGGGTGACGTGGAAGGGAAGTGCTGCTCTGTGTCTCTAGGAAGGAACAAAAGAAGGAACAGTGTAACCACCGTCCATTCAGAGCAGCAAGTTGACTCTGTTTGTGCTGAGTAAAATGGTAGAAACTAAAACTGGCATTCCTGAAACCTTTTGATCTCTAGTGAAATTGCCTGACTCTGCATAACGGACTCTGCGACATGGTCAGCTTTGTGTTGCAGAGCTTGTTTTCCTTTCTCAATGCTTTTTCCCATTGGGATGCACTTGGACCCGATTGATAGCATTGGACACATAGCTGTTGGTTATTGCTGGTTTTATAATGGAAGTCCGAAAGGAAATGAGTGTGCGGTTCCATGAATAGAGAAATGAGAGTTTGCTCTGCGTAAAGAAAGAAGGGACTCTCCCTGTCTGCCCTCCCACCTTTTGGAGGAAGGCTGCTACAGAAATGGCAGGATTAGTGGGATGGATTAATTTTCTCCAGGCATGATTTATCTGTGTTCTTGCTGCAGCTATTTCTCACGGTTTATTCCATTCTTGGAGGTAGCCCCTTCCTTGCCTATCGAGGTGAGGGTGGAGATGTTGATGTACAGCTGAGGGTAGAAAAGCATTTCCCTGAAGGGCTGTAGTTGCTATGTCATAAATACAGGATTTTTGTCCATCCATATCTTGAAGTTTCCATCCATACCTTGAAGGTTTAGAGCTGCCAAGACAAAGACTTGGATAGACTTCTGTTTCACTACAGTGTTGCCTAGTGAAATGCTCTTTTGCCTGTGGCTGATACATGGCCAAACCTTGGATGTTGTCCATGGTGCAAATAAAGGCTGCGAATGCAGAGCCAGCAGGCTGGCTCCCAAGCAGGAAAATTGGTGGGACAATGTGGCTTTGGCTGAGCAATGGTTTCATTTCATGCCTGGTGCCAAGGCCTGTGCCATTCATGCTGTGTTCCTGGTTCCCCTGTCCTGAAAGGCAATGACAGTCCTCCAGCAGTAAAGTGTTTGTACAATAACTCTCCCTGCAGAAAAATGATACACGGTTAGATCCTGCGTGAAACCTCCTTTATCCATTTTCATCTCCCTGTAACATCTGCGATGTAGAGTTTCCTCATAGTTGTAATTACACTGTCTTTCATGCCTTTGTTTCCTGGAAGGTCACGGTTCATTTTGCCCCATTTCTGGATAGTTCTTTATCTTTGGAGACTCAGAGTGTTGTTCTGCAGCAAATCCTTACATCCCCTGGCAAGCCCTCAGCCACTGGAAGACAGAATTTTATGTATGAGAAAAAGAAAGCAGAAGCTAAAAGAGAATCTGTTATACTTTCTCAGAAGACTTAGCTTGAGAAAGTGGCCTCTGATTAGGTGTTTCCACTTATGGCTTCAGACTTGTGGGAGATGAGCAGGCCACAGAGGAGAAGAAGTGATGAGAGCTGATGAGTTTTTCATAAAAGGCCCCCCCCTACTCTGCAGTCCAGAGTAAGACTTTAGGGTTGCACGTGCAGCTTGAGAACGCAACGGCTCCCAGGTGCTCTGGGGGATGAATTTCCATGCCCACAGTGAAGACTGAGACATCTTCCTGGTGAGTTTCTCTGACAGTACTTTTAATGCTTCCCTGCATTGTCTGCCTCATTTTTTTTTTCCTTTTCTTGCCCCCTCCCTGCCCCCTGGTGTTCTATGTAAGTCGGTTTAGTTATAAGTAGTGGCATATCTTCATTTAGCAATGCCTTGTGTGTTAGTGCCTCTTGCTCATGTTACAGCTGGTGTGGAAGGCAGGAGATGTAAGGGGGGTACATCTGTGTTCTGGTTTTGTGATGGGTGAATAGATGTAAACATGACCTTTGAGGAAGTTGCATCTCTGTGGAACAGTGCGTGTGATAAAAGAGGAGAAGAGATTTCTCCTAAGCAAAGAGTTTGATGACCCAGTCTCTGTTGGGTGACGGCTCGTCTTTTAGTTTGGCCATGTTAACTCTCGTGTGCTTTTGAATACTTACGTTTCTTCTGAGAATAGTAGTGAGCAGACAGAAGTATGTCCTTTCTTGGTATAATCGTGATGCATTAATCTCTCATGACATGTGTGTGCCAGTTATGAGGGTCAGAAGCTAACCTGCAAGTTGCGTGGGGTTGGAGAGAAATGAGAACAATGATGTAGGGGTGGAACGTCTTGTAATTCCTGTGTGAAACCTCCTCTATCCGTGTATTTCTCCATGTAACATTTTGATGGAGACTTTCATCAAAGTGGTAATTACATTTTCCTATCCTTTAATCTGCCTTCAGGCTTTGTTTCCCAGAAGGTCATGGTTCATGTTTTCCACTTGTGGATTGTTCTTTTGCAGTTGGAACTCTGAGTGTTGTTTTGCAGCAAACACTGACTTCCCTCGAGAACCACATGAAGACAAGACTTTTTTGTGTGAGGAAAATGAAACAGAAGTGAAAACTGAGTCTCTCACATGCCCTTATACCTACATAAAGACCTTTGATAACACATTTACGCAGTAGAAAAAGTCACAAGGACTGACGGATTTCCAAAAGCCACCCCCCCTACTATGTAATCCAAAGTAAGACTTCAGGGCTTTGCTTGTGGGTTCACACCTCAGTCACTTCCAGGTGCTCTGGGAGATGAATTTTCAAGGCAGAGTTGCATCAAGCCTCTGTACATTCCAGCAGACAAATACTTATCTCAGTGGAGCAAGTCAGAGTGTTTGGTTTTGTTTATTAATCATCAGAAATGGCTGAGAGATTTGAGCTGCTGCTTTGCAGGAAGGAACTCGTGGAGAACACTTGCACACCCCCCTACCCATCGCTTACTCCAAGTGGATAACGAGCACTAATGAAGACCAATGAGCATTATTGCATAGCAGCAGTCACCTCTGATCCCCCTCTGGCAAGCTGGCTACTCAGGAAGGTGGTACAGACTGGTGTAGAGTACTGCTGGCCAATCCCACCTACCTGTGGCTTGTTCTTATGTCTCTGAGGACTACAAGGCTACGTGTCCCTCTGTGTGATTTCCTAGCCTGCACAGGCCTGGATGTGTCACAGTAGCAAATCACCAGCCCCAAATTGCTTAGTGAGAGGTACTTGTTTTGGCTTCTTTGGTTTAATTAAGTGCTGCTGAGTTTTGTTGTTCTCATTAAAGGAACACGTGGTGCCTAGTAAAGTCATGCCATGCAGTAAAGGCAAGAGAGGCCTAGCAAACCCTTCTAAATCACTGCAACTTGCCTAGCTTACACCTTGAGGCCTCAGCGACTTGTGGCAGAGCAACTGCAAATCACAGCACTGAAGTACCTGCCCCAATGAGGTCAGATGGAGGTTTTGGGTTTGTATATTAATCACCAGAAATCGTTGACAAGCTTTCAGCTGATCAGGCAGTCCTTGCATGGACTGGCCAGCTGGTGGGACTTTTCCCTAGAAGCTCCCAAAATCACAGAGAGAGAAAAATACAGAATCGAGCCTTATGGCAGGCCTCAGACTTTGGCGTTTCCAGCAAGAGCACTGAAGGTTTTTCTGGATGGAAGAGGAGTCAGCGTCAGGATGTGCACATGGCAAAGAGCTGACACGGTTCTGCGCACTGTTCTTCTCTGCCAGGCATGTACAGTGACATTGGCCTGAGTTCAGGTCCACTACCTTTAGGCTTCACATCTCTCCATCAGTGTTAGCTGTTGTTCTCAATCAGAATCAATCCTGAGCATTTCAGAGTAAAATGAAATTCACCCTTTTTGCGTGGGCTTCCGAGACACACGTGGGCAGGAAGATGAAACATCAGGAAAGACTTAAATCATGCACGGAAAAACTTCTTTATTGCTCTGTCACAGACATTTCCCTCTTAGTTTGCATACCAACTCACGCCAGAAGACGTAAAAGTACGTGACAGAGTGTATCACTACTTTAAAAGTCTACTGCGGCCTCAAAATCCTTCTTGAGTAGGAGACGACGGTTGTATTATAATGGCTAGCGTTCCTGCTAAGCATGACGTCCGTGCCTCTGAGTGTCCTTTCGTATTAAAGGAGAGACCGCCAAGCTTGACGCGTACAGATGGAAAGCCCGGGCCGCCGTGAGCGAGCGCGGCCATCAGCCGGCTGCGGTGGCGTCACGGCGCCTCCGGGTGCCGCTGTTGGCCAGGGCGGAGCGGCGCTGGAGCCGCAGCCGGAGCCGCAGCCGCCGCAGCGTCCTGCCCCCGCAGGCTGCTCGCTCGCTCGGCGCCGGCCGGAGCGGCAGCGGCACGGGCAGCAGAGGCGAGAGGCGGCGCGGCGCGGGGAGCAGCGGCGTCCGAGCCGGCGCCGAGATCGCTGCCCTCCGGCGGGCCCTGCGCTCGCTGCGGAGAGTGGCTGGAAGGGACGCAGGGCAGCGGCAGGAGGGAGGAGCGCGGCGAGCGCTGCCCAGAATGGCGGGCAGGCAGAGGCAGAGCCGCGGGCGAGCAGCCGGGCGAGTGCTGCTGCCCGCTTTGCTGCTGGGCTTGTGCTGCCGGGCGGCGCCGGAGCGGGTCCGCTACGCCATCCCCGAGGAGCTGGGCAGAGGCTCGCTGGTGGGGCCGCTGGCGCGGGACCTGGGGCTGAGCCCGGCCGACCTGCCGGCACGCCAGCTGCAGCTCAGCGCCGAGAAGCAGTACTTCGGCGTGAGCGGGGAGAGCGGGAACCTCTACGTGAGCGAGAGGCTGGACCGGGAGGAGATGTGCGGCGAGGCGGCGTCCTGCTCCGTCAGCTTCGAGGCGCTGGTGCAGAACCCGCTCAACGTTTTCCACGTCGAGGTGGCCATCCAGGACATCAACGACAACGCCCCGCGCTTCTTGCAAGACAGTTTCCAGCTGGAGATCAATGAGTTCACTTCTCCCGGCACCCGCTTTGCCTTGGGCACGGCCGAGGACGCAGACGTGGGCAGCAACTCGCTGCAGGGCTACGAGCTGGAGGCCAACGGATACTTCGCGGTGGAGGTGAAGGAGAACCAGGACGGCAGCAAGTTCGCGGAGCTGGTGCTGCGGCGCGCCCTGGACCGGGAGAGCGAGCAGAGCCTGCGGCTGGTGCTGACGGCGCTGGATGGCGGCGAGCCGCCCCGCAGCGGCACCGCCCAGCTCTGCATCAACGTCACCGACGCCAACGACAACCCACCCGTGTTCGCGCAGGACCGCTACCGTGCCAGCTTGCGGGAGGACGCGCCGCCGGGCTCGATGGTGCTGAACGTCTCCGCCTCTGACGCCGACGCCGGCACCAACGCCCGCATCACCTACAGCTTCGGGAAAATGCCGGCCAAGGTGCTTCAGAAGTTCGTGGTGGACGCGGAGAGCGGGACGATCAGGCTGCAGGAGGCGCTGGACTTCGAGGACACGCGAGGCTACACACTGCTGGTGGAGGCGAGGGACGGGGGTGGTCTGGTGGCGCACTGCAAGGTGGAAGTGGAGGTGCTGGACGTGAACGACAACGCGCCCGAGGTGACACTGACGTCGGTGTCGAGCCCGGTGCCCGAGGACGCGCCGGCCGGCACGGTGGTGGCCCTGTTGAAAGTGCGGGACCGGGACTCCGGGGAGAACGGTCAGGTGTCGTGCGAGCTGTCGGGCGAGGCGCCGCTGTCGATCGTGGCGTCGTCGGGCGGCTCGTACAAGGTGGTGACGGCGAGCGCGCTGGACCGGGAGCAGGCGGCCGAGCACCGGGTGGCGGTGGTGGCCAGGGACCGGGGCAGCCCGGCGCTCTCCAGCCGCGCGGCGCTGGTGCTGGAGGTGTCGGACGTGAACGACAACGCGCCGGTGTTCGAGGAGGCCGCCTACAGCGCCTACGTGGCGGAGAACAACGCGGCGGGCGCGCCGGTGCTGCGCGTGCGCGCGCGGGACGCGGACGCGGGCACCAACGGGCGCGTCAGCTACTGGCTGGCGGGCGGCAGCGCGGGCGCGGCGCCGTACGTGTCGGTGGAGGCGCGGAGCGGCACGGTGTACGCGCAGCGCTCCTTCGACTACGAGCAGTGCCGCGAGTTCGCGGTGGCGGTGCGGGCGCAGGACGGCGGGGCGCCGGCGCGGAGCTCGACGGCGACGGTGCGCGTCTTCGTGCTGGACCGCAACGACAACGCGCCGCGGGTGCTGTGGCCGGCGGCGGGCGCGGGGGCGGCCCCGGCCGCGGCCCCGTTCGAGGTGGTGCCGCGGTCGGCCGAGGCCGGGTACCTGGTGGCCAAGGTGGTGGCGGTGGACGCGGACGCGGGGCGCAACGCGTGGCTGTCGTACGAGCTGGTGCAGGCGCCGGAGCCGGCGCTGTTCCGCGTGGGGCTGCACAGCGGCGAGGTGCGGACGGCGCGGGCCGTGTCGGAGAGGGACGCGGCGAAGCAGCGGCTGGTGGCCGTGGTGAAGGACCACGGGCAGCCGGCGCTGTCGGCCACGGCCACGCTGCACGTGGTGCTGGCCGAGAGCTTGCAGGAGGCGCTGCCGGAGCTGAGCGAGCGGGCGGCGGGCGCCGACTCGCCGGCGGAGCTGCAGTTCTACCTGGTGCTGGCGCTGGCGCTCCTCTCCGCCCTCTTCCTGCTGAGCGTGGCGCTGGCCGTGCTGGCGCGGGTGCGCCGGGCCGGGCCGCCCGCCGTCCTGCGCTGCCTGGGCGCGCAGCGCTTCTCCGTGGCCGGCGCCGCCTTCCCGGCCGACTTCTGCGAGGGCACCTTGCCCTACTCCTACAACCTGTGCGTGGCGCCGGGCCGCGCCGTCGCCGAGGGCGCTTGGCCGCCGCCGCCGCTGCCCAGCCTGGCCGCGGAGGAGCTTCTCGGCGCGGAGCCCTGCGGGAAGCGGAGCCCGACCAGCAGCGCCGGCGCGGGAGAGCCGCCCGCGGACGCCGAGGCCCCGCAGGTCTGTAAGCCCGCGCAGTCCTTGTCTCTGAGCCTTTCCTAACCTCACGCCGAGGGGCGTGGGCTCTTGCTCGTCCTTCGGCCGCTTGGGCGCCTGCTGACGCGCTGTCATTCCACGAACGAATGAAAGGGCCAACGCTAAGGCTGTGCTATGTGCTAGTTGTTTTCTTTTTTTGTGATAGAGCCCCGAACAGAGGGGGCACGTGCATCGCTGCCTGCTGCTGAGTTGCTCTCGAGTGGAGCAGCAAGTCCTAAGTGTAAGCACGGTCTGTACCGTGTAAGGCTGTAAAAACAAAACAAAACAAACCCGAAAAAACAAAGTGGGGCGAAATGGAGGCTGATTGAGAGCGGCCTCCGGTGTGCAGCCGAAAAGCAACGGAGTCGAGAGCGAAGGGCCGTCCCTGAGGAGGACTCCTTGTGAGGGGGGATCTTCGTTGCTGCTTTGTGCGATGGCTGGGGGTTTGGGAAACTAATGTGGCTGGTGTCGTTCCAGTGTGACACACTTTTGATCTGCGGAAAGGGTGAGGGAAAAGTCGTGCAAGCACGACTGCTGCTCATTACTGTGCAACTGGTGGTGCAGATTGTGCTTTTGAACTAACGGGCCAAGACTCGTAATGCTCTGCACGGAATATTAAGAGCACTTTATCTCTACATTGTATCACCGTAACAGAAACATTAATCCCTGCGGTAGAAATAACACAACCACGGGAGGCGTGTCTTTTCTTTCTGGTCGTCATCGCCCCTTCCTCGCCGATTCCTTCACGTTATCGAATTAATTGTTTAGGTGTAAATGCCTATAAAGCATGCAGACCCTTAATTTATGTGGCCTCATGGGAAATCACCCATTCAAGTCCGTTAACTTTCCTGTTTCGGTATTCGCTGCCTCTGTAGGTCTTCCAACAGTTTAATGCTGTAGCCGTTAGGTCAGTGTCGTCACTGAAGCACTCCATTGCTCTCATCCCGTTCTCAAATACTGTCGGGACTTGACGACTAGCGGGAAAATAGGCGCAGAAGAAAAACTGGGAGCAACGCAAAGGTGTCGTATGGCTGCAGTCACCCTCCACCCACAGAATGGGCGGTATGAACGGGAGTATTTCAAGGAAAATTCCTGAAGCGTGGGTTCATGAGCCTGATATCCTTGCTTTTCCGGGGTGTGTGGGGGATGTGTGTCCGAATATGACGTTTTGTATTTCAGAGCCTGTTTTCTCTTGCTCTCCTTGTAGCAGTCATTCAAGCAAGACGAATACAGAAAGTCGTGTTAGAGGTTAAGGTACGGGCTCAGGTGGCTTAGATTCTCAGTTGATTGACCCCACCTTCTTGGGCCTTTGAATGTCTAATCACAGCCAATGGTCGCGGTGTACTTAATTTCCAGCGTGTTCCTTATTGTTGTCCCACAAACGGGGTTGGTTTTCCCGGCCCGCAAGCCAATACCACACAGAGTCGAGGTATTTTTAAATTAATTTCATGGTTGCGCATGAACGGGTGCCTGTCTCAAGACAGCACACCTTTGTCTCAAAATTCCCCACGTTTATCTAATTAAATGATACATATTCATTATTATTTCCCTTAACGATTGGTCCTTTCTCCTTCGCCTGTCACGTAAATTAGTGTGCAGACTCGGTCTTCTTCCTTCATGGTCTTCTTTTGAGTACTTGGTATCATCTGAGTAGGTGGTCAACGAGTCGGTGGTCGCGATCTCCCCCTGTAGGAATTACCTCTTACCTACTTCTTACTCTGTCTTGGCAGTTACAAGTGGTTCTTCAAGGTTTATTGACCAGACCACAATCCATTACCTTTTCTGACATAAACATGAAGCCCCATTGTCTGATAGTTAGTTACTAAACCTTACATCGTGTGTACTAATAATTTCCCTATTTTAAATATTACCTAATGCATGTGGTTGAGATGCCTGTCTCATGATGAAACTCTTGAGACATCCAAACAATATAGAAACAAAAATCACTGTAATAGCCAAAATTATTAGGTTCTGTAGTAAACTCTGTAGCCATCCAGTCAGGGAGAATCCGAACTCATGCGGGATTTTATTCAAGCACCCTGTCTCCATTGCCTCTCTTATATTCCTACAAGATTACTTTACCACTGGACTGTGGATTCCAAGGGGCATGTAAATTCCCTTTAATACCCCCAAAACTAGAAATTCCCTCTACGATTTCTACAATGAAATGGGGTCCTATATCAGAAGACAGACCTTCTGGAATATCAAACCTAGGGAGAATTTCTTTTGATAAGGCCTTAATGATTTCTCTAGCCTTCTTGGTACGACAGGGAAAGGCCTCTGGCCAACCAAAAAAGGTATCTACTATCACCAATAAATATCTGTATGAAGTACACCTTGGTAATGACATAACATCTATTTGACAGTGTTCCGCAGGAGTTATTCCTTGTTTCACAACTTCTCCTGTAACCCTCTTGGTAATTTTTGGGGTGATTAGCACAACAAATAGCACGTCTCTTAACTATTATGTCTGTCAGATTTTACATTTTTGGTCCTGCAAGCTCTCTTTTTGGCAGTCAATACCAATGCATTTGCTCTTGAATGTGTTTCTCGATGCAATCTTTTAAGTAGACGTTCCATCATCTTTTCAGAAAGTAGCAATTGTTTTCAAGGTGTCACCCACCATCCCTGATCATTCTTAGAACAATCTAATTGTTCTAGCAATTGATCTTCTCTCTCAGTATATTGTGGAGGTGATGATTCTAAACGAGGTGCTGGAATTAAGGCTCCCTCAAATATTGACTCTTTGAGAGCTGCTTGTTTTGCCACTTGGTCCGCTTTTCGATTTCCGTTTATCATTTCACTGTTCCCACTGTGATGGGCTTCACAATGTGTTATTGGAACTTCCTCGGGTAGAAGAACTGCCAGTAAAAGTTTCGCTATTTCTTCTCCATATTGAATTGGGGTTCCCTGCGAGCTTAAAGGTCCTCTTTCTTTCCAAGTGGATACATGTGCCTGCTTCGGCCACGCTTCAGCCTTTAAATGTCTAGTCTCAGTCAATGGTCGTGGGGTAGTTAATTCCAAGCGTGCTCCTTAGGAACGGAGGTCTTTAAAGCAAAGTTCCTGCCGCTTGGGTTCCTAACTCTGGTTCACGGCGGGGGGGGTGTGTGTGTCTGAATATCCCGGTTTGTATTTCAGAGCCTGTTTCCTCTTGCTCTCCCTGTACCAGTCATTCAGGCATGACAACTACACAAATTTGGGTTGGAGATTGTGCCTTCGGACTAATGGGATGAGGCTCGTAATCATGTGCATGTGAGACGAAGAGACGTTATTTTACTTGCCATGTCTCGGCGTTAGCAAGTGATATTTCCCGTGCGTTCGGAACAGCACGGCGGCGGGAGGCCTCTGCCTTCCTCCTGGTCGTGATCGCCTCGCGGGTGGAAGGAGAGATGGGCTGGCGAAAAGGCAGCGCAGGAGATGACCGCTGGACGGGCCCCGCTGTCCCCGTGGCGACGGTGCCGTCCCCGCCCGCTGCCCGCGGGAAAGGCAGGGCGGGCAGCGCTCGGCAGCGCTGGGTGCCTGCAGTGCCGGGAGGAGGCTGCGGGCGCCGCTGTTGACCGAGGAGGAGCGAGAGGAAGGCCGGAGCGCTGCCGGCAGCCCCGCCCGCTGCGGCCCGGCTCGCTCGCTCGCTGGCTGGCTGGCTGGCTCGGCGGCCGGGCGGTCTGCGAGCGTCCCCGCGGTGCGGAGCCGTGCTGCAGCGAGGCGGAGGGGCCGGCGGCAGCGGCCGGGAGCGGCGATCCGGGGCCGGAGCCTGAGAGGGAAGCGGAGCCCGAGCGGGAAGCGCCTGGGAAGAGCTTGCGGCGGCGGTGCGGGGCCGGCGGGGCCGCGGCGGCGATGTGCGCGGCGGGGAGGCGCTGGGGCCGGCGGGAGCGAGCCCTGCTGTGGTGCGTCCTGGTGGCGGCGTGGGAGGCGGCGTGGGGGCAGCTGCGCTACTCGGTTCCCGAGGAGATGCCGAAGGGCTCGTTCGTGGGCGACGTGGCCAAGGACCTGGGGCTGGAGCTGCCGGCGCTCCGCGAACGCGGCGTCCGCGTTGTCTCCGACGGGAGGACGCAGTATTTCGCTCTGCACGGGAAGACGGGACATTTGGTGACGGCGGAGAGGATAGACAGAGAGCAAGTCTGCGAGAGTGTGCAGCGATGCGTGCTGCGCTGTGAGGTGATAGTGGAGGGAGAAATGAAGTTTTACGAAATCGAAGTGGAAATCACGGACATTAACGACAACGCGCCCAGCTTCCAAGAGACAGAAAGAGAGCTGAGAATGAGCGAGACGACATCCCCGGGGTCGCGGTTTCCCCTGGCCGAGGCCCACGACCCGGACTCGGGAGCGAATTCGCTGCAGAGCTACGAGCTGAGCGGCGACGAGCACTTCTCGCTGGCCGTGCAGGCGGGCCCCGGCGGGGAGCAGCGTCCCGAGCTGGTGCTGGCGAAGGCGCTGGACCGGGAGGAGGCGGCGTTTCACGAGCTGGTGCTGAGGGCGAGCGACGGCGGAGAGCCGGCGCGGACGGGCACGGCGCGGATCCGCGTGGCGGTGCTGGACGCGAACGACAACGCGCCCGTGTTCAGCCAGGCGGAGTACACGCTGCGTGTGCCGGAGGACGTGCCCGTGGGCTCCGTCCTCGTCACCGTCACGGCCACCGACGCCGACGAGGGCATCTACGGGCACGTGAAGTATTCGTTGAAGAAAATCACAGAGAAAGCTTCCAAGATTTTCCAGCTGGACACTGAGACGGGAGTGATCACGCTGGTGCGGAGCCTGGACTTCGAGGAAGGCGACTCGCACGAACTGGAGGTGCAAGCAGAAGACGGCGGGGGCCTTTTCGACACGGCCAAAGTCGCGATCACGGTGACAGACGTGAACGACAACGCGCCCGAGATTTCGGTGCGGTCGGCGCTGAGCGCGATCTCGGAGGACGCGCCGCCGGGGACGGTGGTGGCCCTGCTGCACGTGCAGGACCGGGACTCGGGGGCGAACGGCGCGGTGCGGTGCTCGCTGGACGGGGGCGTCCCGTTCCGGCTGCGGAGCTCGCAGGGCAGCTACTACAGCGTGGTGACGGCGAGGGATCTGGACCGGGAGGAGGTGGCGGAGTACAACGTGACGGTGCGGGCGGCGGACGGCGGGTCGCCGGCGCTGTGGAGCAGCGCGGTGCTGGCGCTGCGGGTGCTGGACGTGAACGACAACGCGCCGGTGTTCGCGGAGGCGCGCTACAGCGCCCGGCTGCCCGAGAACAACGCGGCGGGCGCGCTGGTGCTGACGGTGCGGGCGGCGGACGCGGACTGGGGGCAGAACGCGCGCGTGCGGTACCGGCTGTCGGAGGGGCGGGTGCGGGGCGCGCCGCTGTCGTCCTACGTGTCGGTGCAGGCGGAGACGGGCGCGCTGTACGCGCTGCGCTCCTTCGACTACGAGGAGGTGCGCGAGGTGGGGCTGTGGGTGCGGGCGGAGGACGGCGGCGCGCCGGCGCTGAGCAGCAACGTGTCGGTGCGGCTCGTGATCGTGGACGAGAACGACAACGCGCCGCAGGTGCTGTACCCGCCGCCGGCGCCGGCGCCGGGCGCGGGCTGGGCGGGCGTGGAGCTGGCGCCGCGCTCGGCGGAGCCCGGGGCGCTGGTGGCCAAGGTGGTGGCGGTGGACGCGGACGCGGGGCAGAACGCGTGGCTGTCGTACGAGCTGGCCAAGGCGACGGAGCCGGGGCTGTTCCGCGTGGGGCTGCACAGCGGCGAGGTGCGGACGGCGCGCTTCCCGCTGGCCCGCGACGCGGCGCGGCAGAGCCTGGTGGTGGTGGTGAAGGACCACGGGCGGCCGGCGCTGTCGGCCACGGCCACGCTGACGGTGGTGCTGGCCGAGAGCGTGGCCGAGCTGCTGTCGGAGCTGGGCAGCGCGGCGGCGGCGGCGCCGGGCGAGCCGGCCGGCAGCCTGACGCGGTGGCTGGTGGTGGCCGTGGCGGCCGTGTCCTGCCTCTTCCTCGCCTTCCTGCTGCTGCTGCTGGCGCTGCGCCTGCGGCGCTGGCGCCGCTCGCAGCTGCTGGCGGCGGGCAGCGGCGCCTTGCGCGGCGTCCCGGCCTCGCACTTCGTGGGCATCGACGGCGTCCGCGCCTTCCTGCACTCCTACTCGCACGAGGTGTCGCTCACCGCCGACTCGCGCAAGAGCCAGCTCCGCTTGTCGGGCGGCAGCTGCTGCGACACCCTCCCGGCCCGGCCGCCGCCCGACGAGCCCGCGCCGCTGCTCGGGGAGGACCCTGCCGGCGCCCGCCGCGCGGACCCCGCCGCTCCCCCGGTGAGTTCCTCCCACCAGCCCTTCTCCGCGGCGCGGCGCGGCGCTTCCCTCCGCTGCTTCTCCGCCCTTTCCCCCCCGTCTTCTGCCTCCTGCCTCGGGAGGTGGAGGTAGCGGGAAGGCAAAGCTTCGCTCAGCCACGCGCGGGGCGCTGGCGCCTCGTGCTCCCGGGAGGTGAGCGTGGGATCGCGGCTCAGCGTGACCGTTGCTGCGGGAGGCAGGAGAAGCGGGAGGCTGCTGTTGCCTGCTGGAGCTTCCTCTCAGCGGGGCTTGCTGCTTTTGTCACGTCGCTGATGTGTTACACGCTGTTCACTGACCCAGCCTCTCCCAGAGGACAGCTCCTCTTTTAATTTTAGAGCCCCGAGGTTTCTTTCCCGAAGGCTAGTGAGCAGGCAATGTATCTTCCTTCTCAGTACGGAGACGTAGCGAAATCTCGGCGAGGTCCGTGGTGTGGTAGTGGTGCATGTTGAGGACAAATGGTCTGGGTTCTGGCCCTTTGATGACAAGTGCTTGCAAACTATGAGGGTCAACGAACACCAGGCAAGTTGTGACGGCTTGGAGACGAGAGTCTTGGGAGGTGTTTGTGCGGGGCTGTGGAAGGACACAAGAGATCTGGTTTGCTCCTTTCCCTGTTCGGTGCCCATCTGTAGTATCATGCAATGTGAGTATTGGCTTCCCAAGTAAGTTTGGCCCAAGTCAGACACGTTGTTCCAGCTGCATAGGGAGCCCTGGCAGGTCCTCCTATGTGCTTGCACGTTGTGGAGATGTTTCTAACTAACAGCTTAATTCTATACTTATGGCAAGTGCCCTAAAGGGAGCTCTGGGAGGAGCCAGCCCTGGTTTTGTAACCTACTAAACACCTGAGTTATGCTATAATCTAGAAGAGTATGTTGTCATCCCTTCCCTTCTGTGTGTGTTAACGTCCCGACATGCTTGTTGTAAAGAAGTGGAGATGGGCCTTTGTGTCTGAGAATGTGTGGAAGACCACGTGTGTTACATTTGGCTGACTGTCCCCTACGTGCCTTTCATGCTTTCAGCTGTGAAGAGAGAGACTTTCATAGAAGTGTTCCCTTAAAATACTACTGGAAGAAATGCTCTTGCTTGTCACATGCACATGCTGAGAAGTCAAATATTCTCCCTGGTAAGAAGTTGTCTGTGCAGCTTTTCTTTGGGTGGAGTCTATCTGCAAATGATGAAGGTCAAGGACAACCACGTAACCTGTGAAGGGTTTGAGGACAGTCTCAAGAGGGTGCTGTGTGTGAGGAGGTCCTGGTGGAGACATGGCATGTGTTTTGTTGATTCCCAGGGTTTATTGTTGGTGTTCTGAAACTGAGCCTGAAGGCATCTTATTTTTTGGATATTGCCTTGCTCGGATTCCAGCTGTCCGAGTTGTGGGTTCATCAGTGTGCTTTCCTGTTGCATGATGTTTCCTGGGAATGGTGGTTATGAAGCATAGATGTAAACTTTGCAATAGTGTGGTAGTGTAATGGATCTTCCAAGTTGCCTGTGTGTTGAAGAAGGATGATGTTGCCTTTGAGCTGAGACTTTGAGGACTGGGTCTTTAACTGAGGTCTGTGTCACGCATGACCTTTAGAAATTTTAATGTTTAATCAAATTGTATGGGACGAGCAGAAAGTTCTCTTTGCATTTGTCCATGTTGCAGTGCTTGGATTCTGAGACACTGTGTGCCCAACGTTTCTTTCAATGCTGTCTGTCTGCAGAGGTGGCTTTCCTGTTGCATGCTCTTTGGGCAGGTTGAAGTTCTGCCTGTACAGAGACAGGGCAGCTGGAAGACTTTGCTGTGGTACAGTGTGGAATGGCTAAAGGGTAGGTTTAAAGTTTGTCCTAGTTGTTAGATGAGGCCCACAGTTGTGGTTCCAAGTCTTTCCCCTTTTTTATCATCCAAATTAACTATTAGTGGGAATACAGCTATGGTCTATGGTGTGAGCTGCTGTGTGAGCCTCCTGTGTACTTATTAGCAGGTGGTTCCCTTTTCTGTGTACCTACTACAGCTGACACAATCTGAAATGTGAAGCTACGATTCTTCCACTCCTGTAGGGTTCCCATTAATGCCTTCTTTCTATGTCCAGGTCTGAAGCTGGGCCTCACTTTGGCTGGTAATCCTCAAAACACTAAAAGGTTAAAAGACTGACAGGTTGTCAGGGTGAGGAAGTAGTTTCCACCCATCCCTTGAAGGTTTACAGCTGCCAAGATGTGGTGGGTTAGCCTTGGAAAGCTGTCAGATGCCCACCAAGCTGCTTTTACACTCTCCATCCTCAACTGAACTGTGGAGGGAAAATATGATGAAAGGCTCATGGGTTGAGGTAAGGACAGGGAGATCACTCAGCAATTACCGTCACCGGCAAGCCAGACGTGGCTCTGGGAAATTAATGTAATCTATTGCCAGTTAACGTCAGGGTTGGAAAAAGAGAAATAAGAACAATCTTAAAACACCTTCCCTCCACTCCTCCCTTCTGAAACTATGCGGAAGATGGCAGCTGTTAGAGTTGGTTGAAGTGTCCTGTATGTGCCTTTCAAGTTTACAGCTGTAAAGAGAAAGACATTCATAGAAGTGTTTCCTTAAAATACTACTGGAAGAAATGCTCTTGGTTGTCACATGCCCATGCTGAGAAGTCAAATATTCTCCCTGGTAAGGAGAAGTTGTCTGTGCAGCTTTTCTTTGGGTGGAGTCTATCTGCAGATGATGAAGGTAAAGGACAACCATGCGACCTGTGAAGGGTTTGAGGAGATTCTCGAGAGGGTGCTGTGTGTGAGGAGGTCCTGGTGGAGACATGGCATGTGTTTTGTTTATTGTTGCTGTTCTGAAACTGAGTCTAAAGGTGTCTCATTTTTGGATATTGCCTTGCTTGGACTCCAGCTGGTCAAGTTGTGGGTTCATCAGTGTGCTCTCCTGTTGCATGATGTTTCCTGGGAATGGCAGTTACTGAGCACAGACGTACACTTTCTGTTCAGATTTGAGAGTCATGTACCTTCCCAGTTGCCCAATGAGCTGAAGTAGGATGACGGTGTCTTTGAGCTGGTACTTTGACAACTGGGTCTTTATCAGAGCTGCATGTTGCTTATGCCATTGAGAATATTTTACATTTCCTTAAAGTAGTGTTGTTGTCCTAAAAGCGGATTCGTTACCTGCTGTGTGATGCACCAATCTCACACACTCAGGAGATATATTGCTTTTTGTTGGGGCCTGCGTGCTCGGTGGACTTTGCACAAACAAAGCACACCAGATTCATTAGGTGTGTCTCTTTTATTCTGCAACTATTGCATATAATTTATTAAACTACTCCTACCTCGTACATATTCAGACTATCTACTGCAGATGCAGAGGATTATATAACCACGACACATCAAAGGCCTTCTCCACATGCGTCAGGATCTCAGGTGTTCTTTGGTCGTCATTTGGGGAGGTACTGCCTCCTCACTTTGACCACTAAGTCGCTCTGTGCTGGGTCAATGGTTTATTTTCCTGCCAGAGGGACGTAACATCAATCTGGAAAGAACAGAAAGGGTCGGAATGACCTTGGCTACTTCTGTAGGTATTACTAAAATTGTTTGAAGTTGAAAATGATTAACTAACTTGATTTAGAACAGGATTTTTCTAATCTAAACCACAATTTTCTAAATCTGACATTAGTGCAATGAACAGAAAAATCTCTTTGCATACGTCTGTGTTGTCATCCTTGTTCTCATTAAGGAGAAGCTGCATATGCAACTTTTGTTTCAATGGTATCTGTCTGCGAAGGTGGCTTTCCTGTTGCGTAATATTTGAGCACGGTGAAAAATTCTGTCTGTCCCAATAGAGGCCAGGTGAAAAAGTTTGCTGTGGTATAATTTGAAATGTGTAAAAGATGGAAAGGTGGTGTAAAAGTTCAGTTTGTCCTAGTTGTTAGATGAGCCCCACAGTTGTGGTTCCATGCATTTCCCCTTCTTTATTGTCCAAAGGAATTACTTTGAGGAACTGTGGCTTGCTCTTTGGTGTGAGCTCCTGTGTGAGCCTCCTGTGGACTTTTCCCCAACTGGATACCCTTCTTGTGCACCTACTACAGTTGACATAAGCTGAAATGTTAAGCTATGATTCCTTCACTTGTGTAGGTTTCCCATTCTTGCCTTGCTTGTTGTCCAGGTCTAAAGCTGGGCCTCCTTGTGGCTGGGAACCCTCAAAACATGAAAAGACCTCCTATAGCTGTTGGGCTGAGGAAGCAGTTTCCATCCCTACCTTGAAGGTGTTCAGCTGCCAAGACAAAGACTTTGGCACACTTCTGTTTCCCTACAATGTCACTGAATGAAATGCTCTTTTGCCTTTGGTTCCTGTGCTTTAGAATCCTGTTCCTTCTCACAATGGTCGTGAGGAGACAAATGTACCTCCCTTCTTGGTATGAGCATAGTGCATTATCCTCTCCTGATATGTTTTTGCCTATTATGTGAAGGTCAGAAACAAACCTGCAAGTTGTGTAGGGCTGGAGAGAAGACAGGGGAGCTCTGTGTGTCAGGCTATAGGAGAACAGATGGTCGTTTCCTTGCTTGACATAGTTAACACAGTGGCGTGCCTGATGGAGTACTATGCAATATGAGTTGCTTCTGCTCAGTAAGTTTGGCCCAAGAAATGTTATTCCACCAATCCATCGACTGCTGTACATTCCTAAGTCTTGCCTTGCTTGTTGTCATGAGCTACAGCTCAACCTCAGGGTGTCTGATCATATGTGGAAAGTCACATCTGTTCCAGTTGTCTGAGTGTAGGGGCAGTTCCCGTACAAATCTTTGATGTTTACGGCTGTAAAGAGGAAGCATTTCATAGACGGTCGTGTGCTCACCCAGGCACGCTTGTCTGTAGGGTAAGAAGGGAGAACCATCTCTACTGCAGTCCACAAACTGCAGAGTGGCAGCCCTGCCCAGCCAAGGTTTCCATGAACAGACGAGGGACCAGTTGGAGAGCGCACGCAGGGTGTCCTCCACACTGTCCCCCAAAACCATGCTGGCCACTCAATTGGAGAGATATGGTTTTGACAGCTGGCCTGTTAGATGGATAAGGAACTGGCTGGCTGGCAGCGTCCAAAGAGTTGTAGTCAATGGCTCAATGTCCTAGTGGAAATCAGTAATGTGCGGTGTCCCGCAAGGGTCCGTACTGGGACCAATACTGCTGAATATCTATCAAATAATACAGTGGGACTGAGTGCAGCCACAGCAAGTTTGCAGATGACACTGAGCTGAGTGGTGCAACTGATTCACTAGAGGGAAAGGATGCCACCCAGAGGGACCTTGACAGGCTGGAGGATTGGGCCCATGTGAACCTCATGAAGCTCAACAAGGCCAAGTGCAAGGTCCTGCAGCTGGTAAGAAAGGAGAACCATCTCTACTGCGGCCCACAAACTGGGAACCTCAAAACATGAAGAGACCTCCTATAGTTGTTGGGCTGAGGAAGCAGTTTCCTTCCACACCTTGAAGGTGTTCAGCTGCCAAGACAAAGACGTTGGCACGCTTCTGTTTCCCTACAATGTCACTGAAAGAAATGCTCTTTTGCCTGTGGTCGCCATATGGCCAAAACAGTGGATATTGTCTGTGGTGCCACTAAAGGCTGTGAATGCAGAGCAAGAAGGGTGGGAGGCTGGCTCCCAGCCAGGAAAACAGGTGGGTCAGTGTGGCTTTGGCTGAGCAAGGGTTTGATTTCATGCCTGGTGACAAGGCTCGTGCCATCATCCAAAGAAATTACGTTGAGGGACTGTGGCTATGTTTTTGGATTTGAGCTCCTGTTTGAGCCTCCTGTGGACTTGTTAGCAACTACTTACCTTTTCTGTGTACCTACTACAGTTGATGTAATCTGAAATGTGAAGCTATGATTCCTTCACTTGTGTAGGTTTCCCATTCCTGCTTTGTTTCTTTGTCCAGGTCTGAAGTTGGACTGCAGAGAGAACATATGACAAAAGGCTTATGGGTCGAGTTAAGGACAGGGAGAGATCATTCAGCAGTTACTTTCACAGGCAAACCTGTCTTGACTCAGGGAAATTAATTTTATGTATTGCCAGCTAAAGTCAGAGTAGGATAATGAGAAACAAGAACAAACTTAAAACACCTTCCCCCCACTCCTTCCTTCTTCCCAGGCTCTACTTCACTGCCAATTTCTCTACCTCCTTCCCCTGATAGGTGCAGGGGGACAGGGAATGGGGGTTGTGGCCAGTTCATCATGGTTTGTCTCTGCCACTCCTTTGTCTTCACGTTCTTCCCCTGCTCCAGCGAGGGTTCCCACCCATGGGAGACAGTCCTTTACAAACTTCACTGACCAAGTCCTTCCCACAAGCTGCAGATCTTCATAAACTGCTCCAGCATGGGTCCTTTCCATGGGGTGCAGTCCTTCATGAATGGACTGCTCCAGCGTAGGTCACCTGCAAGGGTCACAGGTCCTGCGCTGCCAGAAGACCTGGTCCAGCGTGCAATCCTCCACACAGAGCGCCATGTTCTTCCAAGAGCCTGCTCCAGCACGGGCTCTCCACATGCTCACAGCCTCCTTCAGGGCACATCCACCTGCTCCGGCGTGGGGTCCTCCATGGGCTGCAGGGTGGATATCTGCTCCACCATGGACCTCCATGTGCTGCAGGGGGAGAACCTGCGTCACCATGGTCTTTGTCACAGGCTGCAGGGGAATCTCTGGTCCAGCACCTGGAGCACCTCCTTCTTCACTGACCTTGGTGTCTGCATCGTTGTTTCTCTCACACATTCTCACTCCTCTCTCCCAGCTGCTGTTGTGCAGCAGGTTTTAACTCTTCTTAAATATGTTATCACAGAGGTGCTACCACTGTTGCTGATTGGCTCAATTTGGCCAGCAGTGGGTCCATCTTGGAGCCAGCTGGAACTGGCTCCGTCATACATGAGGGAAGCTTCTGGCATCTTCTCACAGAAGCCAACCCCTTAGGCTCTCTGCTGTGAAAACTTGGCCATGCAGATTCGATACACAACACAAAGACTTTAATATACTTCTGTTTCCCTGAAATGTTGCTGAATGAAATGCGCTTTTACCTGTGGCCAACATACGGCCAAGAGTTAGATGTTATCCATGGTTCAACTACAGGCTGTGAATGCAGAGCAAGGAGGGTGAGAGGCTGCCTTTGAACCAGGAAAATAGGTGGGTCAATGTGGCTTTGTCTGGGCAATGGTTTGATTTCATGCCTGGTGCCAAGGCCTGTGCCATCCATGCTGTGATCCTGGTTTCCCTGTCCTGAAAGATAATGGTAGTCCTCTAACAATAATGAAGTGTTTGTGCATGTTGTGGTTTAACCCCAGCCAGCAACTAAGCACCACGCAGCCACTCACTCCCTTCCCCCCCACCCAGTGGGATGGGGGAGGGAATCAGGGGAAAAAAAGAGAAAACTCATGGCTTGAGATAAGAACAGTTTAATAGAACAGAAAGGAACAAACTAATAATGATAACAGTAACAATTATAAAAATGGTAGTTAGTTGCCAAGCAGCGACCCCCTCCCCAGCCCCACTCCCCCCAATTTATATACTAGGCATGACATCACATGGTAGGGAATACCCCTTTGGCCAGTTTGGGTCAGCTGTGCTGGCTGTGTGTCTCCTCCCAGCTTCTTGTACCCTGCCAGCCTTCTTGCTGGCTGGGCATGAGAAGCTGAAAAATCCTTGACTTGGTCTAAACACTACTTAGCAACCAATGAAAACATCAGTGTGTTCTCAACAGTCTTATACTGAATCCAAACCATACCACTGTTATCAGCTACTAGAACGAAAATTAACTCTATCCCAGCTGAAGTCAGGACAGCGCAATAACTGTGCCTGTAGAACGATGAAGGTTCTCCTGCTAGCAGAGGACTTTTTTGGCGGGGACACCTGTGGGAAGTGGAGCCTGAGCACCAGCACGAGAACAGAAGAGCTGCCCACGGACACTGAGGGGCCACATGTCTATAAGCCCACGCTCTCTCACTGTTTTCCTTGAGCCTTTCTGAACCTCTGTCCTCTTTCTCCTGGGTTTCCCTGGGTGACGTGGAAGGGAAGTGCTGCTCTGTGTCTCTAGGAAGGAACAAAAGAAGGAACAGTGTAACCACCGTCCATTCAGAGCAGCAAGTTGACTCTGTTTGTGCTGAGTAAAATGGTAGAAACTAAAACTGGCATTCCTGAAACCTTTTGATCTCTAGTGAAATTGCCTGACTCTGCATAACGGACTCTGCGACATGGTCAGCTTTGTGTTGCAGAGCTTGTTTTCCTTTCTCAATGCTTTTTCCCATTGGGATGCACTTGGACCCGATTGATAGCATTGGACACATAGCTGTTGGTTATTGCTGGTTTTATAATGGAAGTCCGAAAGGAAATGAGTGTGCGGTTCCATGAATAGAGAAATGAGAGTTTGCTCTGCGTAAAGAAAGAAGGGACTCTCCCTGTCTGCCCTCCCACCTTTTGGAGGAAGGCTGCTACAGAAATGGCAGGATTAGTGGGATGGATTAATTTTCTCCAGGCATGATTTATCTGTGTTCTTGCTGCAGCTATTTCTCACGGTTTATTCCATTCTTGGAGGTAGCCCCTTCCTTGCCTATCGAGGTGAGGGTGGAGATGTTGATGTACAGCTGAGGGTAGAAAAGCATTTCCCTGAAGGGCTGTAGTTGCTATGTCATAAATACAGGATTTTGTCCATCCATATCTTGAAGTTTCCATCCATACCTTGAAGGTTTAGAGCTGCCAAGACAAAGACTTGGATAGACTTCTGTTTCACTACAGTGTTGCCTAGTGAAATGCTCTTTTGCCTGTGGCTGATACATGGCCAAACCTTGGATGTTGTCCATGGTGCAAATAAAGGCTGCGAATGCAGAGCCAGCAGGCTGGCTCCCAAGCAGGAAAATTGGTGGGACAATGTGGCTTTGGCTGAGCAATGGTTTCATTTCATGCCTGGTGCCAAGGCCTGTGCCATTCATGCTGTGTTCCTGGTTCCCCTGTCCTGAAAGGCAATGACAGTCCTCCAGCAGTAAAGTGTTTGTACAATAACTCTCCCTGCAGAAAAATGATACACGGTTAGATCCTGCGTGAAACCTCCTTTATCCATTTTCATCTCCCTGTAACATCTGCGATGTAGAGTTTCCTCATAGTTGTAATTACACTGTCTTTCATGCCTTTGTTTCCTGGAAGGTCACGGTTCATTTTGCCCCATTTCTGGATAGTTCTTTATCTTTGGAGACTCAGAGTGTTGTTCTGCAGCAAATCCTTACATCCCCTGGCAAGCCCTCAGCCACTGGAAGACAGAATTTTATGTATGAGAAAAAGAAAGCAGAAGCTAAAAGAGAATCTGTTATACTTTCTCAGAAGACTTAGCTTGAGAAAGTGGCCTCTGATTAGGTGTTTCCACTTATGGCTTCAGACTTGTGGGAGATGAGCAGGCCACAGAGGAGAAGAAGTGATGAGAGCTGATGAGTTTTTCATAAAAGGCCCCCCCCTACTCTGCAGTCCAGAGTAAGACTTTAGGGTTGCACGTGCAGCTTGAGAACGCAACGGCTCCCAGGTGCTCTGGGGGATGAATTTCCATGCCCACAGTGAAGACTGAGACATCTTCCTGGTGAGTTTCTCTGACAGTACTTTTAATGCTTCCCTGCATTGTCTGCCTCATTTTTTTTTTCCTTTTCTTGCCCCCTCCCTGCCCCCTGGTGTTCTATGTATGTAGTTTTAGTTATAAGTAGTGGCATATCTTCATTTAGCAATGCCTTGTGTGTTAGTGCCTCTTGCTCATGTTACAGCTGGTGTGGAAGGCAGGAGATGTAAGGGGGGTACATCTGTGTTCTGGTTTTGTGATGGGTGAATAGATGTAAACATGACCTTTGAGGAAGTTGCATCTCTGTGGAACAGTGCGTGTGATAAAAGAGGAGAAGAGATTTCTCCTAAGCAAAGAGTTTGATGACCCAGTCTCTGTTGGGTGACGGCTCGTCTTTTAGTTTGGCCATGTTAACTCTCGTGTGCTTTTGAATACTTACGTTTCTTCTGAGAATAGTAGTGAGCAGACAGAAGTATGTCCTTTCTTGGTATAATCGTGATGCATTAATCTCTCATGACATGTGTGTGCCAGTTATGAGGGTCAGAAGCTAACCTGCAAGTTGCGTGGGGTTGGAGAGAAATGAGAACAATGATGTAGGGGTGGAACGTCTTGTAATTCCTGTGTGAAACCTCCTCTATCCGTGTATTTCTCCATGTAACATTTTGATGGAGACTTTCATCAAAGTGGTAATTACATTTTCCTATCCTTTAATCTGCCTTCAGGCTTTGTTTCCCAGAAGGTCATGGTTCATGTTTTCCACTTGTGGATTGTTCTTTTGCAGTTGGAACTCTGAGTGTTGTTTTGCAGCAAACACTGACTTCCCTCGAGAACCACATGAAGACAAGACTTTTTTGTGTGAGGAAAATGAAACAGAAGTGAAAACTGAGTCTCTCACATGCCCTTATACCTACATAAAGACCTTTGATAACACATTTACGCAGTAGAAAAAGTCACAAGGACTGACGGATTTCCAAAAGCCACCCCCCCTACTATGTAATCCAAAGTAAGACTTCAGGGCTTTGCTTGTGGGTTCACACCTCAGTCACTTCCAGGTGCTCTGGGAGATGAATTTTCAAGGCAGAGTTGCATCAAGCCTCTGTACATTCCAGCAGACAAATACTTATCTCAGTGGAGCAAGTCAGAGTGTTTGGTTTTGTTTATTAATCATCAGAAATGGCTGAGAGATTTGAGCTGCTGCTTTGCAGGAAGGAACTCGTGGAGAACACTTGCACACCCCCCTACCCATCGCTTACTCCAAGTGGATAACGAGCACTAATGAAGACCAATGAGCATTATTGCATAGCAGCAGTCACCTCTGATCCCCCTCTGGCAAGCTGGCTACTCAGGAAGGTGGTACAGACTGGTGTAGAGTACTGCTGGCCAATCCCACCTACCTGTGGCTTGTTCTTATGTCTCTGAGGACTACAAGGCTACGTGTCCCTCTGTGTGATTTCCTAGCCTGCACAGGCCTGGATGTGTCACAGTAGCAAATCACCAGCCCCAAATTGCTTAGTGAGAGGTACTTGTTTTGGCTTCTTTGGTTTAATTAAGTGCTGCTGAGTTTTGTTGTTCTCATTAAAGGAACACGTGGTGCCTAGTAAAGTCATGCCATGCAGTAAAGGCAAGAGAGGCCTAGCAAACCCTTCTAAATCACTGCAACTTGCCTAGCTTACACCTTGAGGCCTCAGCGACTTGTGGCAGAGCAACTGCAAATCACAGCACTGAAGTACCTGCCCCAATGAGGTCAGATGGAGGTTTTGGGTTTGTATATTAATCACCAGAAATCGTTGACAAGCTTTCAGCTGATCAGGCAGTCCTTGCATGGACTGGCCAGATGGTGGGACTTTTCCCTAGAAGCTCCCAAAATCACAGAGAGAGAAAAATACAGAATCGAGCCTTATGGCAGGCCTCAGACTTTGGCGTTTCCAGCAAGAGCACTGAAGGTTTTTCTGGATGGAAGAGGAGTCAGCGTCAGGATGTGCACATGGCAAAGAGCTGACACGGTTCTGCGCACTGTTCTTCTCTGCCAGGCATGTACAGTGACATTGGCCTGAGTTCAGGTCCACTACCTTTAGGCTTCACATCTCTCCATCAGTGTTAGCTGTTGTTCTCAATCAGAATCAATCCTGAGCATTTCAGAGTAAAATGAAATTCACCCTTTTTGCGTGGGCTTCCGAGACACACGTGGGCAGGAAGATGAAACATCAGGAAAGACTTAAATCATGCACGGAAAAACTTCTTTATTGCTCTGTCGCAGACATTTCCCTCTTAGTTTGCATACCAACTCACGCCAGAAGACGTAAAAGTACGTGACAGAGTGTATCACTACTTTAAAAGTCTACTGCGGCCTCAAAATCCTTCTTGAGTAGGAGACGACGGTTGTATTATAATGGCTAGCGTTCCTGCTAAGCATGACGTCCGTGCCTCTGAGTGTCCTTTCGTATTAAAGGAGAGACCGCCAAGCTTGACGCGTACAGATGGAAAGCCCGGGCCGCCGTGAGCGAGCGCGGCCATCAGCCGGCTGCGGTGGCGTCACGGCGCCTCCGGGTGCCGCTGTTGGCCAGGGCGGAGCGGCGCTGGAGCCGCAGCCGGAGCCGCAGCCGCCGCAGCGTCCTGCCCCCGCAGGCTGCTCGCTCGCTCGGCGCCGGCCGGAGCGGCAGCGGCACGGGCAGCAGAGGCGAGAGGCGGCGCGGCGCGGGGAGCAGCGGCGTCCGAGCCGGCGCCGAGATCGCTGCCCTCCGGCGGGCCCTGCGCTCGCTGCGGAGAGTGGCTGGAAGGGACGCAGGGCAGCGGCAGGAGGGAGGAGCGCGGCGAGCGCTGCCCAGAATGGCGGGCAGGCAGAGGCAGAGCCGCGGGCGAGCAGCCGGGCGAGTGCTGCTGCCCGCTTTGCTGCTGGGCTTGTGCTGCCGGGCGGCGCCGGAGCGGGTCCGCTACGCCATCCCCGAGGAGCTGGGCAGAGGCTCGCTGGTGGGGCCGCTGGCGCGGGACCTGGGGCTGAGCCCGGCCGACCTGCCGGCACGCCAGCTGCGGCTCAGCGCCGAGAAGCAGTACTTCGGCGTGAGCGGGGAGAGCGGGAACCTCTACGTGAGCGAGAGGCTGGACCGGGAGGAGATGTGCGGCGAGGCGGCGTCCTGCTCCGTCAGCTTCGAGGCGCTGGTGCAGAACCCGCTCAACGTTTTCCACGTCGAGGTGGCCATCCAGGACATCAACGACAACGCCCCGCGCTTCTTGCAAGACAGTTTCCAGCTGGAGATCAATGAGTTCACTTCTCCCGGCACCCGCTTTGCCTTGGGCACGGCCGAGGACGCAGACGTGGGCAGCAACTCGCTGCAGGGCTACGAGCTGGAGGCCAACGGATACTTCGCGGTGGAGGTGAAGGAGAACCAGGACGGCAGCAAGTTCGCGGAGCTGGTGCTGCGGCGCGCCCTGGACCGGGAGAGCGAGCAGAGCCTGCGGCTGGTGCTGACGGCGCTGGATGGCGGCGAGCCGCCCCGCAGCGGCACCGCCCAGCTCTGCATCAACGTCACCGACGCCAACGACAACCCACCCGTGTTCGCGCAGGACCGCTACCGTGCCAGCTTGCGGGAGGACGCGCCGCCGGGCTCGATGGTGCTGAACGTCTCCGCCTCTGACGCCGACGCCGGCACCAACGCCCGCATCACCTACAGCTTCGGGAAAATGCCGGCCAAGGTGCTTCAGAAGTTCGTGGTGGACGCGGAGAGCGGGACGATCAGGCTGCAGGAGGCGCTGGACTTCGAGGACACGCGAGGCTACACACTGCTGGTGGAGGCGAGGGACGGGGGTGGTCTGGTGGCGCACTGCAAGGTGGAAGTGGAGGTGCTGGACGTGAACGACAACGCGCCCGAGGTGACACTGACGTCGGTGTCGAGCCCGGTGCCCGAGGACGCGCCGGCCGGCACGGTGGTGGCCCTGTTGAAAGTGCGGGACCGGGACTCCGGGGAGAACGGTCAGGTGTCGTGCGAGCTGTCGGGCGAGGCGCCGCTGTCGATCGTGGCGTCGTCGGGCGGCTCGTACAAGGTGGTGACGGCAAGCGCGCTGGACCGGGAGCAGGCGGCCGAGCACCGGGTGGCGGTGGTGGCCAGGGACCGGGGCAGCCCGGCGCTCTCCAGCCGCGCGGCGCTGGTGCTGGAGGTGTCGGACGTGAACGACAACGCGCCGGTGTTCGAGGAGGCCGCCTACAGCGCCTACGTGGCGGAGAACAACGCGGCGGGCGCGCCGGTGCTGCGCGTGCGCGCGCGGGACGCGGACGCGGGCACCAACGGGCGCGTCAGCTACTGGCTGGCGGGCGGCAGCGCGGGCGCGGCGCCGTACGTGTCGGTGGAGGCGCGGAGCGGCACGGTGTACGCGCAGCGCTCCTTCGACTACGAGCAGTGCCGCGAGTTCGCGGTGGCGGTGCGGGCGCAGGACGGCGGGGCGCCGGCGCGGAGCTCGACGGCGACGGTGCGCGTCTTCGTGCTGGACCGCAACGACAACGCGCCGCGGGTGCTGTGGCCGGCGGCGGGCGCGGGGGCGGCCCCGGCCGCGGCCCCGTTCGAGGTGGTGCCGCGGTCGGCCGAGGCCGGGTACCTGGTGGCCAAGGTGGTGGCGGTGGACGCGGACGCGGGGCGCAACGCGTGGCTGTCGTACGAGCTGGTGCAGGCGCCGGAGCCGGCGCTGTTCCGCGTGGGGCTGCACAGCGGCGAGGTGCGGACGGCGCGGGCCGTGTCGGAGAGGGACGCGGCGAAGCAGCGGCTGGTGGCCGTGGTGAAGGACCACGGGCAGCCGGCGCTGTCGGCCACGGCCACGCTGCACGTGGTGCTGGCCGAGAGCTTGCAGGAGGCGCTGCCGGAGCTGAGCGAGCGGGCGGCGGGCGCCGACTCGCCGGCGGAGCTGCAGTTCTACCTGGTGCTGGCGCTGGCGCTCCTCTCCGCCCTCTTCCTGCTGAGCGTGGCGCTGGCCGTGCTGGCGCGGGTGCGCCGGGCCGGGCCGCCCGCCGTCCTGCGCTGCCTGGGCGCGCAGCGCTTCTCCGTGGCCGGCGCCGCCTTCCCGGCCGACTTCTGCGAGGGCACCTTGCCCTACTCCTACAACCTGTGCGTGGCGCCGGGCCGCGCCGTCGCCGAGGGCGCTTGGCCGCCGCCGCCGCTGCCCAGCCTGGCCGCGGAGGAGCTTCTCGGCGCGGAGCCCTGCGGGAAGCGGAGCCCGACCAGCAGCGCCGGCGCGGGAGAGCCGCCCGCGGACGCCGAGGCCCCGCAGGTCTGTAAGCCCGCGCAGTCCTTGTCTCTGAGCCTTTCCTAACCTCACGCCGAGGGGCGTGGGCTCTTGCTCGTCCTTCGGCCGCTTGGGCGCCTGCTGACGCGCTGTCATTCCACGAACGAATGAAAGGGCCAACGCTAAGGCTGTGCTATGTGCTAGTTGTTTTCTTTTTTTGTGATAGAGCCCCGAACAGAGGGGGCACGTGCATCGCTGCCTGCTGCTGAGTTGCTCTCGAGTGGAGCAGCAAGTCCTAAGTGTAAGCACGGTCTGTACCGTGTAAGGCTGTAAAAACAAAACAAAACAAACCCGAAAAAACAAAGTGGGGCGAAATGGAGGCTGATTGAGAGCGGCCTCCGGTGTGCAGCCGAAAAGCAACGGAGTCGAGAGCGAAGGGCCGTCCCTGAGGAGGACTCCTTGTGAGGGGGGATCTTCGTTGCTGCTTTGTGCGATGGCTGGGGGTTTGGGAAACTAATGTGGCTGGTGTCGTTCCAGTGTGACACACTTTTGATCTGCGGAAAGGGTGAGGGAAAAGTCGTGCAAGCACGACTGCTGCTCATTACTGTGCAACTGGTGGTGCAGATTGTGCTTTTGAACTAACGGGCCAAGACTCGTAATGCTCTGCACGGAATATTAAGAGCACTTTATCTCTACATTGTATCACCGTAACAGAAACATTAATCCCTGCGGTAGAAATAACACAACCACGGGAGGCGTGTCTTTTCTTTCTGGTCGTCATCGCCCCTTCCTCGCCGATTCCTTCACGTTATCGAATTAATTGTTTAGGTGTAAATGCCTATAAAGCATGCAGACCCTTAATTTATGTGGCCTCATGGGAAATCACCCATTCAAGTCCGTTAACTTTCCTGTTTCGGTATTCGCTGCCTCTGTAGGTCTTCCAACAGTTTAATGCTGTAGCCGTTAGGTCAGTGTCGTCACTGAAGCACTCCATTGCTCTCATCCCGTTCTCAAATACTGTCGGGACTTGACGACTAGCGGGAAAATAGGCGCAGAAGAAAAACTGGGAGCAACGCAAAGGTGTCGTATGGCTGCAGTCACCCTCCACCCACAGAATGGGCGGTATGAACGGGAGTATTTCAAGGAAAATTCCTGAAGCGTGGGTTCATGAGCCTGATATCCTTGCTTTTCCGGGGTGTGTGGGGGATGTGTGTCCGAATATGACGTTTTGTATTTCAGAGCCTGTTTTCTCTTGCTCTCCTTGTAGCAGTCATTCAAGCAAGACGAATACAGAAAGTCGTGTTAGAGGTTAAGGTACGGGCTCAGGTGGCTTAGATTCTCAGTTGATTGACCCCACCTTCTTGGGCCTTTGAATGTCTAATCACAGCCAATGGTCGCGGTGTACTTAATTTCCAGCGTGTTCCTTATTGTTGTCCCACAAACGGGGTTGGTTTTCCCGGCCCGCAAGCCAATACCACACAGAGTCGAGGTATTTTTAAATTAATTTCATGGTTGCGCATGAACGGGTGCCTGTCTCAAGACAGCACACCTTTGTCTCAAAATTCCCCACGTTTATCTAATTAAATGATACATATTCATTATTATTTCCCTTAACGATTGGTCCTTTCTCCTTCGCCTGTCACGTAAATTAGTGTGCAGACTCGGTCTTCTTCCTTCATGGTCTTCTTTTGAGTACTTGGTATCATCTGAGTAGGTGGTCAACGAGTCGGTGGTCGCGATCTCCCCCTGTAGGAATTACCTCTTACCTACTTCTTACTCTGTCTTGGCAGTTACAAGTGGTTCTTCAAGGTTTATTGACCAGACCACAATCCATTACCTTTTCTGACATAAACATGAAGCCCCATTGTCTGATAGTTAGTTACTAAACCTTACATCGTGTGTACTAATAATTTCCCTATTTTAAATATTACCTAATGCATGTGGTTGAGATGCCTGTCTCATGATGAAACTCTTGAGACATCCAAACAATATAGAAACAAAAATCACTGTAATAGCCAAAATTATTAGGTTCTGTAGTAAACTCTGTAGCCATCCAGTCAGGGAGAATCCGAACTCATGCGGGATTTTATTCAAGCACCCTGTCTCCATTGCCTCTCTTATATTCCTACAAGATTACTTTACCACTGGACTGTGGATTCCAAGGGGCATGTAAATTCCCTTTAATACCCCCAAAACTAGAAATTCCCTCTACGATTTCTACAATGAAATGGGGTCCTATATCAGAAGACAGACCTTCTGGAATATCAAACCTAGGGAGAATTTCTTTTGATAAGGCCTTAATGATTTCTCTAGCCTTCTTGGTACGACAGGGAAAGGCCTCTGGCCAACCAAAAAAGGTATCTACTATCACCAATAAATATCTGTATGAAGTACACCTTGGTAATGACATAACATCTATTTGACAGTGTTCCGCAGGAGTTATTCCTTGTTTCACAACTTCTCCTGTAACCCTCTTGGTAATTTTTGGGGTGATTAGCACAACAAATAGCACGTCTCTTAACTATTATGTCTGTCAGATTTTACATTTTTGGTCCTGCAAGCTCTCTTTTTGGCAGTCAATACCAATGCATTTGCTCTTGAATGTGTTTCTCGATGCAATCTTTTAAGTAGACGTTCCATCATCTTTTCAGAAAGTAGCAATTGTTTTCAAGGTGTCACCCACCATCCCTGATCATTCTTAGAACAATCTAATTGTTCTAGCAATTGATCTTCTCTCTCAGTATATTGTGGAGGTGATGATTCTAAACGAGGTGCTGGAATTAAGGCTCCCTCAAATATTGACTCTTTGAGAGCTGCTTGTTTTGCCACTTGGTCCGCTTTTCGATTTCCGTTTATCATTTCACTGTTCCCACTGTGATGGGCTTCACAATGTGTTATTGGAACTTCCTCGGGTAGAAGAACTGCCAGTAAAAGTTTCGCTATTTCTTCTCCATATTGAATTGGGGTTCCCTGCGAGCTTAAAGGTCCTCTTTCTTTCCAAGTGGATACATGTGCCTGCTTCGGCCACGCTTCAGCCTTTAAATGTCTAGTCTCAGTCAATGGTCGTGGGGTAGTTAATTCCAAGCGTGCTCCTTAGGAACGGAGGTCTTTAAAGCAAAGTTCCTGCCGCTTGGGTTCCTAACTCTGGTTCACGGCGGGGGGGGTGTGTGTGTCTGAATATCCCGGTTTGTATTTCAGAGCCTGTTTCCTCTTGCTCTCCCTGTACCAGTCATTCAGGCATGACAACTACACAAATTTGGGTTGGAGATTGTGCCTTCGGACTAATGGGATGAGGCTCGTAATCATGTGCATGTGAGACGAAGAGACGTTATTTTACTTGCCATGTCTCGGCGTTAGCAAGTGATATTTCCCGTGCGTTCGGAACAGCACGGCGGCGGGAGGCCTCTGCCTTCCTCCTGGTCGTGATCGCCTCGCGGGTGGAAGGAGAGATGGGCTGGCGAAAAGGCAGCGCAGGAGATGACCGCTGGACGGGCCCCGCTGTCCCCGTGGCGACGGTGCCGTCCCCGCCCGCTGCCCGCGGGAAAGGCAGGGCGGGCAGCGCTCGGCAGCGCTGGGTGCCTGCAGTGCCGGGAGGAGGCTGCGGGCGCCGCTGTTGACCGAGGAGGAGCGAGAGGAAGGCCGGAGCGCTGCCGGCAGCCCCGCCCGCTGCGGCCCGGCTCGCTCGCTCGCTGGCTGGCTGGCTGGCTCGGCGGCCGGGCGGTCTGCGAGCGTCCCCGCGGTGCGGAGCCGTGCTGCAGCGAGGCGGAGGGGCCGGCGGCAGCGGCCGGGAGCGGCGATCCGGGGCCGGAGCCTGAGAGGGAAGCGGAGCCCGAGCGGGAAGCGCCTGGGAAGAGCTTGCGGCGGCGGTGCGGGGCCGGCGGGGCCGCGGCGGAGATGTGCGCGGCGGGGAGGCGCTGGGGCCGGCGGGAGCGAGCCCTGCTGTGGTGCGTCCTGGTGGCGGCGTGGGAGGCGGCGTGGGGGCAGCTGCGCTACTCGGTTCCCGAGGAGATGCCGAAGGGCTCGTTCGTGGGCGACGTGGCCAAGGACCTGGGGCTGGAGCTGCCGGCGCTCCGCGAACGCGGCGTCCGCATCCTAGACAGAGGTAGGACGCAGTATTTCGCTCTGCACGGGAAGACGGGACATTTGGTGACGGCGGAGAGGATAGACAGAGAGCAGCTGTGCCGGCTGGTGGAGAAATGCGTGCTGCGCTGTGAGGTGATAGTGGAGGGAGAAATGCAGGTTTACGGCATCGAAGTGGAAATCACGGACATTAACGACAACGCGCCGAGCTTCAAGGAAATCGAGCTGGAGGAGAGAATGAGCGAGACGACAGCTCCGGGGTCGCGGTTTCCCCTGGCCGAGGCCCACGACCCGGACTCGGGAGCGAATTCGCTGCAGAGCTACGAGCTGAGCGGCGACGAGCACTTCTCGCTGGCCGTGCAGGCGGGCCCCGGCGGGGAGCAGCGTCCCGAGCTGGTGCTGGCGAAGGCGCTGGACCGGGAGGAGGCGGCGTTTCACGAGCTGGTGCTGAGGGCGAGCGACGGCGGAGAGCCGGCGCGGACGGGCACGGCGCGGATCCGCGTGGCGGTGCTGGACGCGAACGACAACGCGCCCGTGTTCAGCCAGGCGGAGTACACGCTGCGTGTGCCGGAGGACGTGCCCGTGGGCTCCGTCCTCGTCACCGTCACGGCCACCGACGCCGACGAGGGCATCTACGGGCGCGTGAAGTATTCCCTGAAAAAAGCGACAGACGTGGCATCGGACATTTTCTATCTGGACACTGAGACGGGAGCCATCACACTGATGCGGAGCCTGGACTTCGAGGAAGGCGACTCGCACGAACTGGAGGTGCAGGCACGAGATGGCGGGGGCCTTTTCGACACGGCCAAAGTCGCGATCACGGTGACAGACGTGAACGACAACGCGCCCGAACTGACAGTGTCGTCGGCGCTGAGCGCGGTCTCGGAGGACGCGCCGCCGGGGACGGTGGTGGCCCTGCTGCACGTGCAGGACCGGGACTCGGGGGCGAACGGCGAGGTGCAGTGCAGCATCGCCGAGCGCCTGCCGTTCCGGCTGGAGAAGTCCTTTGAGGACTACTACCGCGTGGTGACGGCGAGGGATCTGGACCGGGAGGAGGTGGCGGAGTACAACGTGACGGTGCGGGCGGCGGACGGCGGGTCGCCGGCGCTGTGGAGCAGCGCGGTGCTGGCGCTGCGGGTGCTGGACGTGAACGACAACGCGCCGGTGTTCGCGGAGGCGCGCTACAGCGCCCGGCTGCCCGAGAACAACGCGGCGGGCGCGCTGGTGCTGACGGTGCGGGCGGCGGACGCGGACTGGGGGCAGAACGCGCGCGTGCGGTACCGGCTGTCGGAGGGGCGGGTGCGGGGCGCGCCGCTGTCGTCCTACGTGTCGGTGCAGGCGGAGACGGGCGCGCTGTACGCGCTGCGCTCCTTCGACTACGAGGAGGTGCGCGAGGTGGGGCTGTGGGTGCGGGCGGAGGACGGCGGCGCGCCGGCGCTGAGCAGCAACGTGTCGGTGCGGCTCGTGATCGTGGACGAGAACGACAACGCGCCGCAGGTGCTGTACCCGCCGCCGGCGCCGGCGCCGGGCGCGGGCTGGGCGGGCGTGGAGCTGGCGCCGCGCTCGGCGGAGCCCGGGGCGCTGGTGGCCAAGGTGGTGGCGGTGGACGCGGACGCGGGGCAGAACGCGTGGCTGTCGTACGAGCTGGCCAAGGCGACGGAGCCGGGGCTGTTCCGCGTGGGGCTGCACAGCGGCGAGGTGCGGACGGCGCGCTTCCCGCTGGCCCGCGACGCGGCGCGGCAGAGCCTGGTGGTGGTGGTGAAGGACCACGGGCGGCCGGCGCTGTCGGCCACGGCCACGCTGACGGTGGTGCTGGCCGAGAGCGTGGCCGAGCTGCTGTCGGAGCTGGGCAGCGCGGCGGCGGCGGCGCCGGGCGAGCCGGCCGGCAGCCTGACGCGGTGGCTGGTGGTGGCCGTGGCGGCCGTGTCCTGCCTCTTCCTCGCCTTCCTGCTGCTGCTGCTGGCGCTGCGCCTGCGGCGCTGGCGCCGCTCGCAGCTGCTGGCGGCGGGCAGCGGCGCCTTGCGCGGCGTCCCGGCCTCGCACTTCGTGGGCATCGACGGCGTCCGCGCCTTCCTGCACTCCTACTCGCACGAGGTGTCGCTCACCGCCGACTCGCGCAAGAGCCAGCTCCGCTTGTCGGGCGGCAGCTGCTGCGACACCCTCCCGGCCCGGCCGCCGCCCGACGAGCCCGCGCCGCTGCTCGGGGAGGACCCTGCCGGCGCCCGCCGCGCGGACCCCGCCGCTCCCCCGGTGAGTTCCTCCCACCAGCCCTTCTCCGCGGCGCGGCGCGGCGCGGCGCGGCGCTTCCCTCCGCTGCTTCTCCGCCCTTTCCCCCCCGTCTTCTGCCTCCTGCCTCGGGAGGTGGAGGTAGCGGGAAGGCAAAGCTTCGCTCAGCCACGCGCGGGGCGCTGGCGCCTCGTGCTCCCGGGAGGTGAGCGTGGGATCGCGGCTCAGCGTGACCGTTGCTGCGGGAGGCAGGAGAAGCGGGAGGCTGCTGTTGCCTGCTGGAGCTTCCTCTCAGCGGGGCTTGCTGCTTTTGTCACGTCGCTGATGTGTTACACGCTGTTCACTGACCCAGCCTCTCCCAGAGGACAGCTCCTCTTTTAATTTTAGAGCCCCGAGGTTTCTTTCCCGAAGGCTAGTGAGCAGGCAATGTATCTTCCTTCTCAGTACGGAGACGTAGCGAAATCTCGGCGAGGTCCGTGGTGTGGTAGTGGTGCATGTTGAGGACAAATGGTCTGGGTTCTGGCCCTTTGATGACAAGTGCTTGCAAACTATGAGGGTCAACGAACACCAGGCAAGTTGTGACGGCTTGGAGACGAGAGTCTTGGGAGGTGTTTGTGCGGGGCTGTGGAAGGACACAAGAGATCTGGTTTGCTCCTTTCCCTGTTCGGTGCCCATCTGTAGTATCATGCAATATGAGTTCTGGCTTCCCAAGTAAGTTTGGCCCAAGTCAGACACGTTGTTCCAGCTGCATAGGGAGCCCTGGGAGGTCCTCTTATGTGCTCGCACGTTGTGGAGATGTTTCTAACTAACAGCTTAATTCTATACTTATGGCAAGTGCCCCAAAGGGAGCTCTGGGAGGAGCCAGCCCTGGTTTTGTAACCTACTAAACACCTGAGTTATGCCATAATCTAGAAGAGTATGTTGTCATCCCTTCCCTTCTGTGTGTGTTAACGTCCCGACTTGCTCATTGTAAAGAAGTGGAGATGGGCCTTTGTGTCTGAGAATGTGTGGAAGACCACATGTGTTACATTTGGCTGACTGTCCCCTACGTGCCTTTCATGCTTTCAGCTGTGAAGAGAGAGACTTTCAGAGAAGTGTTCCCTTAAAATACTACTGGAAGAAATGCTCTTGCTTGTCACATGCACATGCTGAGAAGTCAAATATTCTCCCTGGTAAGGAGAAGTTGTCTGTGCAGCTTTTCTTTGGGTGGAGTCTATCTGCAAATGATGAAGGTCAAGGACAACCACGCAACCTGTGAAGGGTTTGAGGAGATTTTCAAGATGGTGCTGTGTGTGAGGAGGTGCTGGTGGAGACATGGCATGTGTTTTGTTGATTCCCAGGGTTTATTGTTGGTGTTCTGAAACTGAGCCTGAAGGTGTCTCATTTTTGGGATATTGCCTTGCTTGGACTCCATCTGTCCGAGTTGTGGGTTCATCAGTGTGCTTTCCTGTTGCATGATGTTTCCTGGGAATGGTGGTTATGAAGCATAGATGTAAACTTTGCAACAATGTGGTAGTGTAACATATCTTCCAAGTTGCCCGTGTGTTGAAGAAGGATGATGTTGCCTTTGAGCTGAGACTTTGATGACTGGGTCTTTAACTGAGGTCTGTGTCACGCATGACCTTTAGAAATTTTAATGCTTAATGAAATTGTATGGGATGAGCAGAAAGATCTCTTTGCATTTGTCCATGTTGCAATGCTTGGATTCTGAGACACCGTGTGCCCAACGTTTCTTTCAATGCTGTCTGTCTGCAGAGGTGGCTTTCCTGTTGCATGCTCTTTGGGCAGGTTGAAGTTCTGCCTGTACAGAGACAGGGCAGCTGGAAGACTTTGCTGTGGTACAGTGTGAAATGGCTAAAGGGTAGGTTTAAAAGTTTGTCCTCATTGTTATATGAAGCCCACAGTTGTGGTTCCAAGTCTTTCCCCTTTTTTATCGTCCAAATTAACTATTAGTGGGAATACAGGTATGGTCTATGGTGTGAGCTGCTGTGTGAGCCTCCTGTGTACTTGTTAGCAGGTGGTTCCCTTTTCTGTGTACCTACTACAGCTGACACAATCTGAAATGTGAAGCTACGATTCTTCCACTCCTGTAGGGTTCCCATTAATGCCTCCTTTCTTTGGCCAGGTCTGAAGCTGGGCCTCACTTTGGCTGGTAATCCTCAAAACACTAAAAGGTTAAAAGACTGACAGGTTGTCAGGGTGAGGAAGTAGTTTCCACCCATCCCTTGAAGGTTTACAGCTGCCAAGATGTGGTGGGTTAGCCTTGGAAAGCTGTCAGATGCCCACCAAGCTGCTTTTATACTCTCCGTCCTCAACTGAACTGTGGAGGGAAAATATGATGAAAGGCTCATGGGTTGAGGTAAGGACAGGGAGATCACTCAGCAATTACCGTCACCGGCAAGCCAGACGTGGCTCTGGGAAATGAATTTAATGTATTGCCAGTTAAAATCAGGGTAGGAAAATGAGAAATAAGAACAATCTTAAAACACCTTCCCTCCACTCCTCCCTTCTGAAACTATGCAGAAGATGGCAGCTGTTAGAGTTGCTTCAAGTGTCCTGTACGTGCCTTTGAAGTTTACAGCTGTAAAGAGAGAGAGCCTTTCATAGAAGTGTTTCCTTAAAATACTACTGGAAGAAATGCTCTTGGTTGTCACATGCCCATGCTGAGAAGTCAAATATTCTCCCTGGAAAGGAGAAGTTGTCTGTGCAGCTTTTCTTTGGGTGGAGTCTATCTGCAGATGATGAAGGTAAAGGACAACCATGCGACCTGTGAAGGGTTTGAGGAGATTCTCGAGAGGGTGCCGTGTGTGAGGAGGTCCTGGTGGAGACATGGCATGTGTTTTTTTGTTGTTGGTGTTCTGAAACTGAGTCTAAAGGTGTCTCATTTTTGGATATTGCCTTGCTTGGACTCCAGCTGTCCAAGTTGTGGGTTCATCAGTGCGCTCTCCTGTTGCATGATGTTTCCTGGGAATGGCAGTTACTGAGCACAGACGTACACTTTCTGTTCAGATTTGAGAGTCATGTACCTTCCCAGTTGCCCAATGAGCTGAAGTAGGATGGCGGTGTCTTTGAGCTGGTACTTTGACAACTGGGTCTTTATCAGAGCTGCATGTTGCTTATGCCATTGAGAATATTTTACATTTCCTTAAAGTAGTGTTGTTGTCCTAAAAGCGGATTCGTTACCTGCTGTGTGATGCACCAATCTCACACACTCAGGAGATATATTGCTTTTTGTTGGGGCCTGCGTGCTCGGTGGACTTTGCACAAACAAAGCACACCAGATTCATTAGGTGTGTCTCTTTTATACTGCAACTATTGCATATAATTTATTAAACTACTCCTACCTCGTACATATTCAGACTATCTACTGCAGATGCAGAGGATTATATAACCACGACACATCAAAGGCCTTCTCCACATGCGTCAGGATCTCAGGTGTTCTTTGGTCGTCATTTGGGGAGGTACTGCCTCCTCACTTTGACCACTAAGTCGCTCTGTGCTGGGTCAATGGTTTATTTTCCTGCCAGAGGGACGTAACATCAATCTGGAAAGAACAGAAAGGGTCGGAATGACCTTGGCTACTTCTGTAGGTATTACTAAAATTGTTTGAAGTTGAAAATGATTAACTAACTTGATTTAGAACAGGATTTTTCTAATCTAAACCACAATTTTCTAAATCTGACATTAGTGCAATGAACAGAAAAATCTCTTTGCATACGTCTGTGTTGTCATCCTTGTTCTCATTAAGGAGAAGCTGCATATGCAACTTTTGTTTCAATGGTATCTGTCTGCGAAGGTGGCTTTCCTGTTGCGTAATATTTGAGCACGGTGAAAAATTCTGTCTGTCCCAATAGAGGCCAGGTGAAAAAGTTTGCTGTGGTATAATTTGAAATGTGTAAAAGATGGAAAGGTGGTGTAAAAGTTCAGTTTGTCCTAGTTGTTAGATGAGCCCCACAGTTGTGGTTCCATGCATTTCCCCTTCTTTATTGTCCAAAGGAATTACTTTGAGGAACTGTGGCTTGCTCTTTGGTGTGAGCTCCTGTGTGAGCCTCCTGTGGACTTTTCCCCAACTGGATACCCTTCTTGTGCACCTACTACAGTTGACATAAGCTGAAATGTTAAGCTATGATTCCTTCACTTGTGTAGGTTTCCCATTCTTGCCTTGCTTGTTGTCCAGGTCTAAAGCTGGGCCTCCTTGTGGCTGGGAACCCTCAAAACATGAAAAGACCTCCTATAGCTGTTGGGCTGAGGAAGCAGTTTCCATCCCTACCTTGAAGGTGTTCAGCTGCCAAGACAAAGACTTTGGCACACTTCTGTTTCCCTACAATGTCACTGAATGAAATGCTCTTTTGCCTTTGGTTCCTGTGCTTTAGAATCCTGTTCCTTCTCACAATGGTCGTGAGGAGACAAATGTACCTCCCTTCTTGGTATGAGCATAGTGCATTATCCTCTCCTGATATGTTTTTGCCTATTATGTGAAGGTCAGAAACAAACCTGCAAGTTGTGTAGGGCTGGAGAGAAGACAAGGGAGCTCTGTGTGTCAGGCTATAGGAGAACAGATGGTCGTTTCCTTGCTTGACATAGTTAACACAGTGGCGTGCCTGATGGAGTACTATGCAATATGAGTTGCTTCTGCTCAGTAAGTTTGGCCCAAGAAATGTTATTCCACCAATCCATCGACTGCTGTACATTCCTAAGTCTTGCCTTGCTTGTTGTCATGAGCTACAGCTCAACCTCAGGGTGTCTGATCATATGTGGAAAGTCACATCTGTTCCAGTTGTCTGAGTGTAGGGGCAGTTCCCGTACAAATCTTTGATGTTTACGGCTGTAAAGAGGAAGCATTTCATAGACGGTCGTGTGCTCACCCAGGCACGCTTGTCTGTAGGGTAAGAAGGGAGAACCATCTCTACTGCGGCCCACAAACTGGGAACCTCAAAACATGAAGAGACCTCCTATAGTTGTTGGGCTGAGGAAGCAGTTTCCTTCCACACCTTGAAGGTGTTCAGCTGCCAAGACAAAGACGTTGGCACGCTTCTGTTTCCCTACAATGTCACTGAAAGAAATGCTCTTTTGCCTGTGGTCGCCATATGGCCAAAACAGTGGATATTGTCTGTGGTGCCACTAAAGGCTGTGAATGCAGAGCAAGAAGGGTGGGAGGCTGGCTCCCAGCCAGGAAAACAGGTGGGTCAGTGTGGCTTTGGCTGAGCAAGGGTTTGATTTCATGCCTGGTGACAAGGCTCGTGCCATCATCCAAAGAAATTACGTTGAAGAACTGTGGCTATGTTTTTGGGTTTGAGCTCCTGTTTGAGCCTCCTGTGGACTTGTTAGCAACTACTTACCTTTTCTGTGTACCTACTACAGTTGATGTAATCTGAAATGTGAAGCTATGATGCCTTCACTTGTGGAGGTTTCCCATTCCTGCTTTGTTTCTTTGCCCAGGTCTGAAGTTGGACTGCAGAGAGAACATATGACAAAAGGCTTATGGGTTGAGATAAGGACAGGGAGAGATCATTCAGCAGTTACTTTCACAGGCAAACCTGTCTTGACTCAGGGAAATTAATTTTATGTATTGCCAGCTAAAGTCAGAGTAGGATAATGAGAAACAAGAACAAACTTAAAACACCTTCCCCCCACTCCTTCCTTCTTCCCAGGCTCTACTTCACTGCCAATTTCTCTACCTCCTTCCCCTGATAGGTGCAGGGGGACAGGGAATGGGGGTTGTGGCCAGTTCATCATGGTTTGTCTCTGCCACTCCTTTGTCTTCACGTTCTTCCCCTGCTCCAGCGAGGGTTCCCACCCATGGGAGACAGTCCTTTACAAACTTCACTGACCAAGTCCTTCCCACAAGCTGCAGATCTTCATAAACTGCTCCAGCATGGGTCCTTTCCATGGGGTGCAGTCCTTCATGAATGGACTGCTCCAGCGTAGGTCACCTGCAAGGGTCACAGGTCCTGCGCTGCCAGAAGACCTGGTCCAGCGTGCAATCCTCCACACAGAGTGCCATGTTCTTCCAAGAGCCTGCTCCAGCACGGGCTCTCCACATGCTCACAGCCTCCTTCAGGGCACATCCACCTGCTCCGGCGTGGGGTCCTCCATGGGCTGCAGGGTGGATATCTGCTCCACCATGGACCTCCATGTGCTGCAGGGGGAGAACCTGCGTCACCATGGTCTTTGTCACAGGCTGCAGGGGAATCTCTGGTCCAGCACCTGGAGCACCTCCTTCTTCACTGACCTTGGTGTCTGCATCGTTGTTTCTCTCACACATTCTCACTCCTCTCTCCCAGCTGCTGTTGTGCAGCAGGTTTTAACTCTTCTTAAATATGTTATCACAGAGGTGCTACCACTGTTGCTGATTGGCTCAATTTGGCCAGCAGTGGGTCCATCTTGGAGCCAGCTGGAACTGGCTCCGTCATACATGAGGGAAGCTTCTGGCATCTTCTCACAGAAGCCAACCCCTTAGGCTCTCTGCTGTGAAAACTTGGCCATGCAGATTCGATACACAACACAAAGACTTTAATATACTTCTGTTTCCCTGAAATGTTGCTGAATGAAATGCGCTTTTACCTGTGGCCAACATACGGCCAAGAGTTAGATGTTATCCATGGTTCAACTACAGGCTGTGAATGCAGAGCAAGGAGGGTGAGAGGCTGCCTTTGAACCAGGAAAATAGGTGGGTCAATGTGGCTTTGTCTGGGCAATGGTTTGATTTCATGCCTGGTGCCAAGGCCTGTGCCATCCATGCTGTGATCCTGGTTTCCCTGTCCTGAAAGATAATGGTAGTCCTCTAACAATAATGAAGTGTTTGTGCATGTTGTGGTTTAACCCCAGCCAGCAACTAAGCACCACGCAGCCACTCACTCCCTTCCCCCCCACCCAGTGGGATGGGGGAGGGAATCAGGGGAAAAAAAGAGAAAACTCATGGCTTGAGATAAGAACAGTTTAATAGAACAGAAAGGAACAAACTAATAATGATAACAGTAACAATTATAAAAATGGTAGTTAGTTGCCAAGCAGCGACCCCCTCCCCAGCCCCACTCCCCCCAATTTATATACTAGGCATGACATCACATGGTAGGGAATACCCCTTTGGCCAGTTTGGGTCAGCTGTGCTGGCTGTGTGTCTCCTCCCAGCTTCTTGTACCCTGCCAGCCTTCTTGCTGGCTGGGCATGAGAAGCTGAAAAATCCTTGACTTGGTCTAAACACTACTTAGCAACCAATGAAAACATCAGTGTGTTCTCAACAGTCTTATACTGAATCCAAACCATACCACTGTTATCAGCTACTAGAACGAAAATTAACTCTATCCCAGCTGAAGTCAGGACAGCGCAATAACTGTGCCTGTAGAACGATGAAGGTTCTCCTGCTAGCAGAGGACTTTTTTGGCGGGGACACCTGTGGGAAGTGGAGCCTGAGCACCAGCACGAGAACAGAAGAGCTGCCCACGGACACTGAGGGGCCACATGTCTATAAGCCCACGCTCTCTCACTGTTTTCCTTGAGCCTTTCTGAACCTCTGTCCTCTTTCTCCTGGGTTTCCCTGGGTGACGTGGAAGGGAAGTGCTGCTCTGTGTCTCTAGGAAGGAACAAAAGAAGGAACAGTGTAACCACCGTCCATTCAGAGCAGCAAGTTGACTCTGTTTGTGCTGAGTAAAATGGTAGAAACTAAAACTGGCATTCCTGAAACCTTTTGATCTCTAGTGAAATTGCCTGACTCTGCATAACGGACTCTGCGACATGGTCAGCTTTGTGTTGCAGAGCTTGTTTTCCTTTCTCAATGCTTTTTCCCATTGGGATGCACTTGGACCCGATTGATAGCATTGGACACATAGCTGTTGGTTATTGCTGGTTTTATAATGGAAGTCCGAAAGGAAATGAGTGTGCGGTTCCATGAATAGAGAAATGAGAGTTTGCTCTGCGTAAAGAAAGAAGGGACTCTCCCTGTCTGCCCTCCCACCTTTTGGAGGAAGGCTGCTACAGAAATGGCAGGATTAGTGGGATGGATTAATTTTCTCCAGGCATGATTTATCTGTGTTCTTGCTGCAGCTATTTCTCATGGTTTATTCCATTCTTGGAGGTAGCCCCTTCCTTGCCTATCGGGGTGAGGGTGGAGATGTTGATGTACAGATGAGGGTAGAAAAGCATTTCCCTGAAGGGCTGTAGTTGCTATGTCATAAATACAGGATTTTTGTCCATCCATATCTTGAACTTTCCATCCATACCTTGAAGGTTTAGAGCTGCCAAGACAAAGACTTGGATAGACTTCTGTTTCTCTACAGTGTTGCCTAGTGAAATGCTCTTTTGCCTGTGGCTGATACATGGCCAAACCTTGGATGTTGTCCATGGTGCAAATAAAGGCTGCGAATGCAGAGCCAGCAGGCTGGCTCCCAAGCAGGAAAATTGGTTGGTCAATGTGGCTTTGGCTGAGGAAAGGTTTCATTTCATGCCTGGTGCCAAGGCCTGTGCCATTCATGCTGTGATCCTGGTTCCCCTGTCCTGAAAGGCAATAACAGTCCTCCAGCAGTAAAGTGTTTGTACAATAACTCTCCCTGCAGAAAAATGATACACGGTTAGATCCTGCGTGGAACCTCCTTTATCCATCTTCATCTCCCTGTAACATCTGCGATGTAGAGTTTCCTCATAGTTGTAATTACACTGTCTTTCATGCCTTTGTTTCCTGGAAGGTCATGGTTCATTTTGCCCCATTTCTGGATAGTTCTTTATCTTTGGAGACTCAGAGTGTTGTTCTGCAGCAAATCCTTACATCCCCTGGCAAGCCCTCAGCCACTGGAAGACAGAATTTTATGTATGAGAAAAAGAAAGCAGAAGCTAAAAGAGAATCTGTTATACTTTCTCAGAAGACTTAGCTTGAGAAAGTGGCCTCTGATTAGGTGTTTCCACTTATGGCTTCAGACTTGTGGGAGACGAGCAGGCCACAGAGGAGAAGAAGTGATGAGAGCTGATGAGTTTTTCATAAAAGGCCCCCCCCTACTCTGCAGTCCAGAGTAAGACTTTAGGGTTGCACGTGCAGCTTGAGAACGCAACGGCTCCCAGGTGCTCTGGGGGATGAATTTCCATGCCCACAGTGAAGACTGAGACATCTTCCTGGTGAGTTTCTCTGACAGTACTTTTAATGCTTCCCTGCATTGTCTGCCTCATTTTTTTTTTCCTTTTCTTGCCCCCTCCCTGCCCCCTGGTGTTCTATGTATGTAGTTTTAGTTATAAGTAGTGGCATATCTTCATTTAGCAATGCCTTGTGTGTTAGTGCCTCTTGCTCATGTTACAGCTGGTGTGGAAGGCAGGAGATGTAAGGGGGGTACATCTGTGTTCTGGTTTTGTGATGGGTGAATAGATGTAAACATGACCTTTGAGGAAGTTGCATCTCTGTGGAACAGTGCGTGTGATAAAAGAGGAGAAGAGATTTCTCCTAAGCAAAGAGTTTGATGACCCAGTCTCTGTTGGGTGACGGCTCGTCTTTTAGTTTGGCCATGTTAACTCTCGTGTGCTTTTGAATACTTACGTTTCTTCTGAGAATAGTAGTGAGCAGACAGAAGTATGTCCTTTCTTGGTATAATCGTGATGCATTAATCTCTCATGACATGTGTGTGCCAGTTATGAGGGTCCGAAGCTAACCTGCAAGTTGCGTGGGGTTGGAGAGAAATGAGAACAATGATGTAGGGGTGGAACGTCTTGTAATTCCTGTGTGAAACCTCCTCTATCCGTGTATTTCTCCATGTAACATTTTGATGGAGACTTTCATCAAAGTGGTAATTACATTTTCCTATCCTTTAATCTGCCTTCAGGCTTTGTTTCCCAGAAGGTCATGGTTCATGTTTTCCACTTGTGGATTGTTCTTTTGCAGTTGGAACCGAGTGTTGTTTTGCAGCAAACATTGACTTCCCTCGAGAACCATGTGAAGACAAGACTTTTTTGTGTAAGGAAAATTAAACAGAAGTGAAAACTAAGTCTCTCACATGCCCTTATACCTACATAAAGACCTTTGATAACACATTTACGCAGTAGAAGAAGTCACAAGGACTGACAGATTTCCAAAAGCCACCCCCCATACTATGTAATCCAAAGTAAGACTTCAGGGCTTTGCTTGTGGGTTCACACCTCAGTCACTTCCAGGTGCTCTGGGAGATGAATTTTCAAGGCAGCGTTGCGGCCAAGCCTCTGTACATTCCAGCAGACAAATACTTATCTCAGTGGAGCAAGTCAGAGTGTTTGGTTTTGTTTATTAATCATCAGAAATGGCTGAGAGATTTGAGCTGCTGCTTTGCAGGAAGGAACTCGTGGAGAACACTTGCACACCCCCCTACCCATCGCTTACTCCAAGTGGATAACGAGCACTAATGAAGACCAATGAGCATTATTGCATAGCAGCAGTCACCTCTGATCCCCCTCTGGCAAGCTGGCTACTCAGGAAGGTGGTACAGACTGGTGTAGAGTACTGCTGGCCAATCCCACCTACCTGTGGCTTGTTCTTATGTCTCTGAGGACTACAAGGCTACGTGTCCCTCTGTGTGATTTCCTAGCCTGCACAGGCCTGGATGTGTCACAGTAGCAAATCACCAGCCCCAAATTGCTTAGTGAGAGGTACTTGTTTTGGCTTCTTTGGTTTAATTAAGTGCTGCTGAGTTTTGTTGTTCTCATTAAAGGAACACGTGGTGCCTAGTAAAGTCATGCCATGCAGTAAAGGCAAGAGAGGCCTAGCAAACCCTTCTAAATCACTGCAACTTGCCTAGCTTACACCTTGAGGCCTCAGCGACTTGTGGCAGAGCAACTGCAAATCACAGCACTGAAGTACCTGCCCCAATGAGGTCAGATGGAGGTTTTGGGTTTGTATATTAATCACCAGAAATCGTTGACAAGCTTTCAGCTGATCAGGCAGTCCTTGCATGGACTGGCCAGATGGTGGGACTTTTCCCTAGAAGCTCCCAAAATCACAGAGAGAGAAAAATACAGAATCGAGCCTTATGGCAGGCCTCAGACTTTGGCGTTTCCAGCAAGAGCACTGAAGGTTTTTCTGGATGGAAGAGGAGTCAGCGTCAGGATGTGCACATGGCAAAGAGCTGACACGGTTCTGCGCACTGTTCTTCTCTGCCAGGCATGTACAGTGACATTGGCCTGAGTTCAGGTCCACTACCTTTAGGCTTCACATCTCTCCATCAGTGTTAGCTGTTGTTCTCAATCAGAATCAATCCTGAGCATTTCAGAGTAAAATGAAATTCACCCTTTTTGCGTGGGCTTCCGAGACACACGTGGGCAGGAAGATGAAACATCAGGAAAGACTTAAATCATGCACGGAAAAACTTCTTTATTGCTCTGTCGCAGACATTTCCCTCTTAGTTTGCATACCAACTCACGCCAGAAGACGTAAAAGTACGTGACAGAGTGTATCACTACTTTAAAAGTCTACTGCGGCCTCAAAATCCTTCTTGAGTAGGAGACGACGGTTGTATTATAATGGCTAGCGTTCCTGCTAAGCATGACGTCCGTGCCTCTGAGTGTCCTTTCGTATTAAAGGAGAGACCGCCAAGCTTGACGCGTACAGATGGAAAGCCCGGGCCGCCGTGAGCGAGCGCGGCCATCAGCCGGCTGCGGTGGCGTCACGGCGCCTCCGGGTGCCGCTGTTGGCCAGGGCGGAGCGGCGCTGGAGCCGCAGCCGGAGCCGCAGCCGGAGCCGCAGCCGCCGCAGCGTCCTGCCCCCGCAGGCTGCTCGCTCGCACGGCGCCGGCCGGAGCGGCAGCGGCACGGGCAGCAGAGGCGAGAGGCGGCGCGGCGCGGGGAGCAGCGGCGTCCGAGCCGGCGCCGAGATCGCTGCCCTCCGGCGGGCCCTGCGCTCGCTGCGGAGAGTGGCTGGAAGGGACGCAGGGCAGCGGCAGGAGGGAGGAGCGCGGCGAGCGCTGCCCAGAATGGCGGGCAGGCAGAGGCAGAGCCGCGGGCGAGCAGCCGGGCGAGTGCTGCTGCCCGCTTTGCTGCTGGGCTTGTGCTGCCGGGCGGCGCCGGAGCGGGTCCGCTACGCCATCCCCGAGGAGCTGGGCAGAGGCTCGCTGGTGGGGCCGCTGGCGCGGGACCTGGGGCTGAGCCCGGCCGACCTGCCGGCACGCCAGCTGCGGCTCAGCGCCGAGAAGCAGTACTTCGGCGTGAGCGGGGAGAGCGGGAACCTCTACGTGAGCGAGAGGCTGGACCGGGAGGAGATGTGCGGCGAGGCGGCGTCCTGCTCCGTCAGCTTCGAGGCGCTGGTGCAGAACCCGCTCAACGTTTTCCACGTCGAGGTGGCCATCCAGGACATCAACGACAACGCCCCAGCCTTCAGCAAGGCTGTTTTGGACATAGAGATCAGTGAATGGACACTTCCCGGGGCTCGTTTTCCGCTGGAGATGGCCCGAGATACGGACGTGGGCAGCAACGCGCTCCTGACTTACCAGCTCACCAGCAACCCGTCCTTCACCCTGGCCGTGAAAGAGAGCCCGGATGGAAGCAAGCAGCCGGAATTAGTGCTGGAGAGAGCGCTGGACCGGGAGAAGCAGAGTTCCTTTCAGCTGGTGCTGACGGCGGTGGATGGCGGCGACCCCGTGAGGTCCGGGACTGTCCAGGTTCATGTCAACGTGACGGATGCCAACGACAACGCTCCCGTGTTCAGTAAAAGCAACTACGAGGCACGAGTGCGCGAGAACCTTCCAGCGGGGTCGCTGGTGCTGCGGGTGCGGGCCACGGATGCAGACGCGGGCTCCAACGGGCGGGTCTCCTACTCCTTCAGCAATGTGCCGGACGGCGTCCGCGCATTGTTCAGTGTTGACAGCGACAGCGGCGAGGTCAGGACGGCGGGGCCCCTCGATTTCGAGGAGAAGAGCAAATACAGCTTCGCCCTGGAGGCGAGGGACGGGGGCGGTCTGGTGGCGCACTGCAACGTGCAGATAGACATCACGGACGAGAACGACAATGCGCCCGAAATCACGATGTTGTCGGTGTCGAGCCCGGTGCCCGAGGACGCGCCGGCCGGCACGGTGGTGGCCCTGTTGAAAGTGCGGGACCGGGACTCCGGGGAGAACGGTCAGGTGTCGTGCGAGCTGTCGGGTGAGGCGCCGCTGTCGATCGTGGCGTCGTCGGGCGGCTCGTACAAGGTGGTGACGGCGAGCGCGCTGGACCGGGAGCAGGCGGCCGAGCACCGGGTGGCGGTGGTGGCCAGGGACCGGGGCAGCCCGGCGCTCTCCAGCCGCGCGGCGCTGGTGCTGGAGGTGTCGGACGTGAACGACAACGCGCCGGTGTTCGAGGAGGCCGCCTACAGCGCCTACGTGGCGGAGAACAACGCGGCGGGCGCGCCGGTGCTGCGCGTGCGCGCGCGGGACGCGGACGCGGGCGCCAACGGGCGCGTCAGCTACTGGCTGGTGGGCGGCAGCGCGGGCGCGGCGCCGTACGTGTCGGTGGAGGCGCGGAGCGGCACGGTGTACGCGCAGCGCTCCTTCGACTACGAGCAGTGCCGCGAGTTCGCGGTGGCGGTGCGGGCGCAGGACGGCGGGGCGCCGGCGCGGAGCTCGACGGCGACGGTGCGCGTCTTCGTGCTGGACCGCAACGACAACGCGCCGCGGGTGCTGTGGCCGGCGGCGGGCGCGGGGGCGGCCCCGGCCGCGGCCCCGTTCGAGGTGGTGCCGCGGTCGGCCGAGGCCGGGTACCTGGTGGCCAAGGTGGTGGCGGTGGACGCGGACGCGGGGCGCAACGCGTGGCTGTCGTACGAGCTGGTGCAGGCGCCGGAGCCGGCGCTGTTCCGCGTGGGGCTGCACAGCGGCGAGGTGCGGACGGCGCGGGCCGTGTCGGAGAGGGACGCGGCGAAGCAGCGGCTGGTGGCCGTGGTGAAGGACCACGGGCAGCCGGCGCTGTCGGCCACGGCCACGCTGCACGTGGTGCTGGCCGAGAGCTTGCAGGAGGCGCTGCCGGAGCTGAGCGAGCGGGCGGCGGGCGCCGACTCGCCGGCGGAGCTGCAGTTCTACCTGGTGCTGGCGCTGGCGCTCCTCTCCGCCCTCTTCCTGCTGAGCGTGGCGCTGGCCGTGCTGGCGCGGGTGCGCCGGGCCGGGCCGCCCGCCGTCCTGCGCTGCCTGGGCGCGCAGCGCTTCTCCGTGGCCGGCGCCGCCTTCCCGGCCGACTTCTGCGAGGGCACCTTGCCCTACTCCTACAACCTGTGCGTGGCGCCGGGCCGCGCCGTCGCCGAGGGCGCTTGGCCGCCGCCGCCGCTGCCCAGCCTGGCCGCGGAGGAGCTTCTCGGCGCGGAGCCCTGCGGGAAGCGGAGCCCGACCAGCAGCGCCGGCGCGGGAGAGCCGCCCGCGGACGCCGAGGCCCCGCAGGTCTGTAAGCCCGCGCAGTCCTTGTCTCTGAGCCTTTCCTAACCTCACGCCGAGGGGCGTGGGCTCTTGCTCGTCCTTCGGCCGCTTGGGCGCCTGCTGACGCGCTGTCATTCCACGAACGAATGAAAGGGCCAACGCTAAGGCTGTGCTATGTGCTAGTTGTTTTCTTTTTTTGTGATAGAGCCCCGAACAGAGGGGGCACGTGCATCGCTGCCTGCTGCTGAGTTGCTCTCGAGTGGAGCAGCAAGTCCTAAGTGTAAGCACGGTCTGTACCGTGTAAGGCTGTAAAAACAAAACAAAACAAACCCGAAAAAACAAAGTGGGGCGAAATGGAGGCTGATTGAGAGCGGCCTCCGGTGTGCAGCCGAAAAGCAACGAAGTCGAGAGCGAAGGGCCGTCCCTGAGGAGGACTCCTTGTGAGGGGGGATCTTCATTGCTGCCTTGTGCTATGGCTGGGGGTTTGGGAAACTAATGTGGCTGGTGTCGTTCCCGTGTGACACACTTTTGATCTGCGGAAAGGGTGAGGGAAAAGTCGTGCAAGCACGACTGCTGCTCATTGCTGTGCAACTGGTGGTGCAGATTCTGCTTTTGAACTAACGGGCCAAGACTCGTAATGCCCTGCACGGAATATTAAGAGCACTTTATCTCTACATTGTATCACCGTAACAGAAACATTAATCCCTGCGGTAGAAATAACACAACCACGGGAGGCGTGTCATTTCTTTCTGGTCGTCATCGCCCCTTCCTCGCCGATTCCTTCACGTTATCGAATTAATTGTTTAGGTGTAAATGCCTATGAAGCATGCAGACCCTTAATTTATGTGGCCTCATGGGAAATCACCCATTCAAGTCCGTTAACTTTCCTGTTTCGGTATTCGCTGCCTCTGTAGGTCTTCCAACAGTTTAATGCTGTAGCCGTTAGGTCAGTGTCGTCACTGAAGCACTCCATTGCTCTCATCCCGTTCTCAAATACTGTCGGGACTTGACGACTAGCGGGAAAATAGGCGCAGAAGAAAAACTGGGAGCAACGCAAAGGTGTCGTATGGCTGCAGTCACCCTCCACCCACAGAATGGGCGGTATGAACGGGAGTATTTCAAGGAAAGTTCCTGTAGCGTGGGTTCATGAGCCTGATATCCTTGCTTTTCCGGGGTGTGTGTGGGATGTGTGTCCGAATATGACGTTTTGTATTTCAGAGCCTGTTTTCTCTTGCTCTCCTTGTAGCAGTCATTCAAGCACGACGAATACAGAAAGTCGTGTTAGAGGTTAAGGTAACGGCTCAGGTGGCTTAGATTCTCAGTTGATTGACCCCACCTTCTGAGCCTTTGAATGTCTAATCTCAGCCAATGGTCGCGGTGTAGTTAATGTCCAGCGTGTTCCTTATTGTTGTCCCACAAACGGGGTTCGTTTACCCGGCCTGCAAGCCAATACCACACAGTGTCGAGGTATTTATAAATTAATTTCATGGTTGCGCATGAACGGGTGCCTGTCTCAAGACAGCACACCTTTGTCTCAAAACTCCCCACGTTTATCTAATTGAATGATACATATTCATTATAATTTCCCTTAACGTTTGGTTCTTTCTTCTTCGCCTGTCACGTAAATTATTGCGCAGACTCGGTCTTTCTCCTTCATGGTCTTCTTTTGAGTAGGTGGTCTCATTTCAGTAGCTGGTCAATGAGTCGGTGGTCGCGATCTCCCCCTGTAGGAATTGCCTCTTACCTACTTCTTACTCTCTCTTGGCAGTTATAGGTGATTCTTCAAGGTTTATTGACCAGACCACAATCCTTTACCTTTTATGACATAAACATGAAGCCCCATTGTCTGATAGATAGTTACTAAACTTTACATCGTGTGTACTAATAGTTTCCTTATTTTAAATAATAACTAAAGCATATGGTTGAGATGCCTGTCTCATGATGAAACTCTTGAGACAACGAAACAACATACAAACAAAAATCACTGTAATAACCAAAATGGTTAGGTTCTGTACTAAACTCTGTAGCCATCCAGTCAGCGAGAATCCGAACTCATGAGGGATTTTATTCAAGCACCCTGTCTCTATTGTCGGTCTTATATTCCTACAAGATTACTTTACCAGTAGACTGTGGATTCCACGGGGCCTGTAAATTTCCTTTATTAGCCCAAAACCTAGAAATTCCCTCTACGATTTCTACAATGAAATGGGGTCCTATATCAGAAGATAGACCTTCTGGAATATCAAACCTAGGGAGAATTTCTTTTGATAAGGCCTTAATGATTTCTCTAGCCTTCTTGGTATGACAGGGAAAGGCCTCTGGCGAACCAAAAAAGGTATCTACTATCACCAATAAATATCTGTATGAAGTACACCTTGGTAATGACATAACATCTATTTGACAGTGTTCCCCAGGAATTACTCCTTGTTTCACAGCTTCTCCTGTAACCCTCTTGGTAATTTTTGGGGTGATTAGCACAACAAATAGCACGTCTCTTAACTATTATGTCTGTCAGATTTTGCATTTTTCGTCCTGCAAGCTCTCTTTTTGGCAGTCAATAGCAATTTGTTATTTGCTATTTGCAACCAATTTGCTACCAATAGCATTTGCTATTGAATGTGTTTCTCGATGCAATGTTTTAAGTAGAATTTTCATCATCTTTTCAGAAGATATCAGTTGCATTAAAGGTGTCACCCACCATCCCTGATCATTCTTAGAACAATCTAATTGTTCTGGCAATTGACCTTCTCTCTCAGTATATTGTGGAGGTGATGGTTCTAAACGAGGTGCTGGAATTAAGGCTCCCTCAACTGTTGACTCTTTGAGAGCTGCTTGTTTTGCCACTTGATCCGCTTTTCGACTTAATAATTTCACTATTCCCCTTCTGAAGGGTTTCACAATGTGTTATTGGAACTTCCTCGGGTAGAAGAACTGCCAGTAAAAGTTTCGCTATTTCTTCTCCATATTGAATTGGGGTTCCCTGCGAGCTTAAAGGTCCTCTTTCTTTCCAAGTGGATACATGTGCCTGCTTCGGCCACGCTTCAGCCTTTAAATGTCTAGTCTCAGTCAATGGTCGTGGGGTAGTTAATTCCAAGCGTGCTCCTTAGGAACGGAGGTCTTTAAAGCAAAGTTCCTGCCGCTTGGGTTCCTAACTCTGGTTCACGGCGGGGGGGGCATGGGGGGACGGTGTGTGTGTCTGAATATCCCGGTTTGTATTTCAGAGCCTGTTTCCTCTTGCTCTCCCTGTACCAGTCATTCAGGCATGACAACTACACAAATTTGGGTTGGAGATTGTGCCTTCGGACTAATGGGATGAGGCTCGTAATCATGTGCATGTGAGACGAAGAGACGTTATTTTACTTGCCATGTCTCGGCGTTAGCAAGTGATATTTCCCGTGCGTTCGGAACAGCACGGCGGCGGGAGGCCTCTGCCTTCCTCCTGGTCGTGATCGCCTCGCGGGTGGAAGGAGAGATGGGCTGGCGAAAAGGCAGCGCAGGAGATGACCGCTGGACGGGCCCCGCTGTCCCCGTGGCGACGGTGCCGTCCCCGCCCGCTGCCCGCGGGAAAGGCAGGGCGGGCAGCGCTCGGCAGCGCTGGGTGCCTGCAGTGCCGGGAGGAGGCTGCGGGCGCCGCTGTTGACCGAGGAGGAGCGAGAGGAAGGCCGGAGCGCTGCCGGCAGCCCCGCCCGCTGCGGCCCGGCTCGCTCGCTCGCTGGCTGGCTGGCTGGCTCGGCGGCCGGGCGGTCTGCGAGCGTCCCCGCGGTGCGGAGCCGTGCTGCAGCGAGGCGGAGGGGCCGGCGGCAGCGGCCGGGAGCGGCGATCCGGGGCCGGAGCCTGAGAGGGAAGCGGAGCCTGAGAGGGAAGCGCCTGGGAAGAGCTTGCGGCGGCGGTGCGGGGCCGGCGGGGCCGCGGCGGAGATGTGCGCGGCGGGGAGGCGCTGGGGCCGGCGGGAGCGAGCCCTGCTGTGGTGCGTCCTGGTGGCGGCGTGGGAGGCGGCGTGGGGGCAGCTGCGCTACTCGGTTCCCGAGGAGATGCCGAAGGGCTCGTTCGTGGGCGACGTGGCCAAGGACCTGGGGCTGGAGCTGCCGGCGCTCCGCGAACGCGGCGTCCGTGTTGTCTCCGACGGGAGGACGCAGTATTTCGCTCTGCACGGGAAGACGGGACATTTGGTGACGGCGGAGAGGATAGACAGAGAGCAAGTCTGCGAGGGTGTGCAGCGATGCGTGCTGCGCTGTGAGGTGATAGTGGAGGGAGAAATGCAGGTTTACGAAATCGAAGTGGAAATCACGGACATTAACGACAACGCGCCGAGCTTCAAGGAAATCGAGCTGGAGGAGAGAATGAGCGAGACGACATCCCCAGGGTCGCGGTTTCCCCTGGCCGAGGCCCACGACCCGGACTCGGGAGCGAATTCGCTGCAGAGCTACGAGCTGAGCGGCGACGAGCACTTCTCGCTGGCCGTGCAGGCGGGCCCCGGAGGGGAGCAGCGTCCCGAGCTGGTGCTGGCGAAGGCGCTGGACCGGGAGGAGGCGGCGTTTCACGAGCTGGTGCTGAGGGCGAGCGACGGCGGAGAGCCGGCGCGGACGGGCACGGCGCGGATCCGCGTGGCGGTGCTGGACGCGAACGACAACGCGCCCGTGTTCAGCCAGGCGGAGTACACGCTGCGTGTGCCGGAGGACGTGCCCGTGGGCTCCGTCCTCGTCACCGTCACGGCCACCGACGCCGACGAGGGTATCTACGGGCACGTGAAATACTCATTGAAGAAAATCACAGAGAAAGCTTCAAAGATTTTCTATCTGGACACCGAATCGGGATCGATCACATTGGTGCAGACCCTGGACTTTGAGGAAGGCGACTCGCACGAACTGGAGGTGCAGGCACGGGACGGAGGAGAGCTTTTCGACACGGCCAAAGTCGCGATCACGGTGACAGACGTGAACGACAACGCGCCCGAGATTTCGGTGCGGTCGGCGCTGAGCGCGATCTCGGAGGACGCGCCGCCGGGGACGGTGGTGGCCCTGCTGCACGTGCAGGACCGGGACTCGGGGGCGAACGGCGAGGTGCGGTGCTCGCTGGACGGGGGCGTCCCGTTCCGGCTGCGGAGCTCGCAGGGCAGCTACTACAGCGTGGTGACGGCGAGGGATCTGGACCGGGAGGAGGTGGCGGAGTACAACGTGACGGTGCGGGCGGCGGACGGCGGGTCGCCGGCGCTGTGGAGCAGCGCGGTGCTGGCGCTGCGGGTGCTGGACGTGAACGACAACGCGCCGGTGTTCGCGGAGGCGCGCTACAGCGCCCGGCTGCCCGAGAACAACGCGGCGGGCGCGCTGGTGCTGACGGTGCGGGCGGCGGACGCGGACTGGGGGCAGAACGCGCGCGTGCGGTACCGGCTGTCGGAGGGGCGGGTGCGGGGCGCGCCGCTGTCGTCCTACGTGTCGGTGCAGGCGGAGACGGGCGCGCTGTACGCGCTGCGCTCCTTCGACTACGAGGAGGTGCGCGAGGTGGGGCTGTGGGTGCGGGCGGAGGACGGCGGCGCGCCGGCGCTGAGCAGCAACGTGTCGGTGCGGCTCGTGATCGTGGACGAGAACGACAACGCGCCGCAGGTGCTGTACCCGCCGCCGGCGCCGGCGCCGGGCGCGGGCTGGGCGGGCGTGGAGCTGGCGCCGCGCTCGGCGGAGCCCGGGGCGCTGGTGGCCAAGGTGGTGGCGGTGGACGCGGACGCGGGGCAGAACGCGTGGCTGTCGTACGAGCTGGCCAAGGCGACGGAGCCGGGGCTGTTCCGCGTGGGGCTGCACAGCGGCGAGGTGCGGACGGCGCGCTTCCCGCTGGCCCGCGACGCGGCGCGGCAGAGCCTGGTGGTGGTGGTGAAGGACCACGGGCGGCCGGCGCTGTCGGCCACGGCCACGCTGACGGTGGTGCTGGCCGAGAGCGTGGCCGAGCTGCTGTCGGAGCTGGGCAGCGCGGCGGCGGCGGCGCCGGGCGAGCCGGCCGGCAGCCTGACGCGGTGGCTGGTGGTGGCCGTGGCGGCCGTGTCCTGCCTCTTCCTCGCCTTCCTGCTGCTGCTGCTGGCGCTGCGCCTGCGGCGCTGGCGCCGCTCGCAGCTGCTGGCGGCGGGCAGCGGCGCCTTGCGCGGCGTCCCGGCCTCGCACTTCGTGGGCATCGACGGCGTCCGCGCCTTCCTGCACTCCTACTCGCACGAGGTGTCGCTCACCGCCGACTCGCGCAAGAGCCAGCTCCGCTTGTCGGGCGGCAGCTGCTGCGACACCCTCCCGGCCCGGCCGCCGCCCGACGAGCCCGCGCCGCTGCTCGGGGAGGACCCTGCCGGCGCCCGCCGCGCGGACCCCGCCGCTCCCCCGGTGAGTTCCTCCCACCAGCCCTTCTCCGCGGCGCGGCGCGGCGCGGCGCGGCGCTTCCCTCCGCTGCTTCTCCGCCCTTTCCCCCCCGTCTTCTGCCTCCTGCCTCGGGAGGTGGAGGTAGCGGGAAGGCAAAGCTTCGCTCAGCCACGCGCGGGGCGCTGGCGCCTCGTGCTCCCGGGAGGTGAGCGTGGGATCGCGGCTCAGCGTGACCGTTGCTGCGGGAGGCAGGAGAAGCGGGAGGCTGCTGTTGCCTGCTGGAGCTTCCTCTCAGCGGGGCTTGCTGCTTTTGTCACGTCGCTGATGTGTTACACGCTGTTCACTGACCCAGCCTCTCCCAGAGGACAGCTCCTCTTTTAATTTTAGAGCCCCGAGGTTTCTTTCCCGAAGGCTAGTGAGCAGGCAATGTATCTTCCTTCTCAGTACGGAGACGTAGCGAAATCTCGGCGAGGTCCGTGGTGTGGTAGTGGTGCATGTTGAGGACAAATGGTCTGGGTTCTGGCCCTTTGATGACAAGTGCTTGCAAACTATGAGGGTCAACGAACACCAGGCAAGTTGTGACGGCTTGGAGACGAGAGTCTTGGGAGGTGTTTGTGCGGGGCTGTGGAAGGACACAAGAGATCTGGTTTGCTCCTTTCCCTGTTCGGTGCCCATCTGTAGTATCATGCAATGTGAGTATTGGCTTCCCAAGTAAGTTTGGCCCAAGTCAGACACGTTGTTCCAGCTGCATAGGGAGCCCTGGCAGGTCCTCCTATGTGCTTGCACGTTGTGGAGATGTTTCTAACTAACAGCTTAATTCTATACTTATGGCAAGTGCCCTAAAGGGAGCTCTGGGAGGAGCCAGCCCTGGTTTTGTAACCTACTAAACACCTGAGTTATGCTATAATCTAGAAGAGTATGTTGTCATCCCTTCCCTTCTGTGTGTGTTAACGTCCCGACATGCTTGTTGTAAAGAAGTGGAGATGGGCCTTTGTGTCTGAGAATGTGTGGAAGACCACGTGTGTTACATTTGGCTGACTGTCCCCTACGTGCCTTTCATGCTTTCAGCTGTGAAGAGAGAGACTTTCAGAGAAGTGTTCCCTTAAAATACTACTGGAAGAAATGCTCTTGCTTGTCACATGCCCATGCTGAGAAGTCAAATATTCTCCCTGGTAAGGAGAAGTTGTCTGTGCAGCATTTCTTTGGGTGGAGTCTATCTGCAAATGATGAAGGTCAAGGACAACCACGCAACCTGTGAAGGGTTTGAGGAGATTTTCAAGATGGTGCTGTGTGTGAGGAGGTGCTGGTGGAGACATGGCATGTGTTTTGTTGATTCCCAGGGTTTATTGTTGGTGTTCTGAAACTGAGCCTGAAGGTGTCTCATTTTTGGGATATTGCCTTGCTTGGACTCCATCTGTCCGAGTTGTGGGTTCATCAGTGTGCTTTCCTGTTGCATGATGTTTCCTGGGAATGGTGGTTATGAAGCATAGATGTAAACTTTGCAACAATGTGGTAGTGTAACATATCTTCCAAGTTGCCCGTGTGTTGAAGAAGGATGATGTTGCCTTTGAGCTGAGACTTTGATGACTGGGTCTTTAACTGAGGTCTGTGTCACGCATGACCTTTAGAAATTTTAATGCTTAATGAAATTGTATGGGATGAGCAGAAAGATCTCTTTGCATTTGTCCATGTTGCAATGCTTGGATTCTGAGACACCGTGTGCCCAACGTTTCTTTCAATGCTGTCTGTCTGCAGAGGTGGCTTTCCTGTTGCATGCTCTTTGGGCAGGTTGAAGTTCTGCCTGTACAGAGACAGGGCAGCTGGAAGACTTTGCTGTGGTACAGTGTGGAATGGCTAAAGGGTAGGTTTAAAGTTTGTCCTAGTTGTTAGATGAGGCCCACAGTTGTGGTTCCAAGTCTTTCCCCTTTTTTATCATCCAAATTAACTATTAGTGGGAATACAGCTATGGTCTATGGTGTGAGCTGCTGTGTGAGCCTCCTGTGTACTTATTAGCAGGTGGTTCCCTTTTCTGTGTACCTACTACAGCTAACACAATCTGAAATGTGAAGCTACGATTCTTCCACTCCTGTAGGGTTCCCATTAATGCCTCCTTTCTTTGGCCAGGTCTGAAGCTGGGCCTCACTTTGGCTGGTAATCCTCAAAACACTAAAAGGTTAAAAGACTGACAGGTTGTCAGGGTGAGGAAGTAGTTTCCACCCATCCCTTGAAGGTTTACAGCTGCCAAGATGTGGTGGGTTAGCCTTGGAAAGCTGCCAGGTGCCCAACTAGCTGCTTTTATACTCTCCGTCCTCAACTGAACTGTGGAGGGAAAATATGATGAAAGGCTCATGGGTTGAGGTAAGGACAGGGAGATCACTCAGCAATTACCATCACCGGCTGTCGTGGTTTAACCCCAGCCAGCAACTAAGCACCACGCAGCCGCCCGCTCACTCACTCCCCCCCCATCCAGTGGGATGGGGGAGAAAATCAGGAAAAGAAGTAAAACTCCTGGGTTGAGATAAGAACGATTTAATAGAACAGAAAAGAAGAAACTAATAATGATAATGATAACACTAATAAAATGACAACAGTAGTAATAAAAGGATTGAAATGTACAAATGATGCGCAGGGCAATTGCTCACCACCCGCCGACCGACACCCAGCCTGTCCCCGAGCGGCGAATCCCTGCCCCCCACCTCCCAGTTCCTAAACTAGATGGGACGTCACATGGTATGGAATATACTGTTGGCCAGTTTGGGTCAGGTGCCCTGGCTGGGCATGAGAAGCTGAAAAATCCTTGACTATAGTCTAAACACTACTGAGCAACAACTGAAAACATCAGTGTTATCCACATTCTTCACATACTGAACTCAAAACATAGCACTGTACCAGCTACTAGGAGGACAGTTAACTATATCGCAGCTGAAACCAGGACACCGGCAAGCCAGACATGACTTGGGGAAATGAATTTAACCTATTGCCAGTTAAAGTCAGGGTAGGAAAATGAGAAATAAGAACAATCTTAAAACACCTTCCCTCCACTCCTCCCTTCTGAAACTATGCAGAAGATGGCAGCTGTTAGAGTTGCTTCAAGTGTCCTGTACGTGCCTTTGAAGTTTACAGCTGTAAAGAGAGAGAGCCTTTCATAGAAGTGTTTCCTTAAAATACTACTGGAAGAAATGCTCTTGCTTGTCACATGCACATGCTGAGAAGTCAAATATTCTCCCTGGAAAGGAGAAGTTGTCTGTGCAGCTTTTCTTTGGGTGGAGTCTATCTACAAATGATGAAGGTCAAGGACAACCATGCAACCTGTGAAAGGTTTGAGGAGATTCTCGAGAGGGTGCCGTGTGTGAGGAGGTCCTGGTGGAGACATGGCATGTGTTTTGTTTATTGTTGCTGTTCTGAAACTGAGTCTAAAGGTGTCTCATTTTTGGATATTGCCTTGCTCGGATTCCAGCTGTCCAAGTTGTGGGTTCATCAGTGTGCTCTCCTGTTGCATGATGTTTCCTGGGAATGGCAGTTACTGAGCACAGACGTACACTTTCTGTTCAGATTTGAGAGTCATGTACCTTCCCAGTTGCCCAATGAGCTGAAGTAGGATGATGGTGTCTTTGAGCTGGTACTTTGACAACTGGGTCTTTATCAGAGCTGCGTGTCGCTTATGCCATTGAGAATATTTTACATTTCCTTAAAGTAGTGTTGTTGTCCTAAAAGCAGATTCGTTACCTGCTGTGTGATGCACCAATCTCACACACTCAGGAGATATATTGCTTTTTGTTGGGGCCTGCGTGCTCGGTGGACTTTGCACAAACAAAGCACACCAGATTCATTAGGTGTGTCTCTTTTATTCTGCAACTATTGCATATAATTTATTAAACTACTCCTACCTCGTACATATTCAGACTATCTAATGCAGATGCAGAGGATTATATAACCACGACACATCAAAGGCCTTCTCCACATGCGTCAGGATCTCAGGTGTTCTTTGGTCGTCATTTGGGGAGGTACTGCCTCCTCACTTTGACCACTAAGTCGCTCTGTGCTGGGTCAATGGTTTATTTTCCTGCCAGAGGGACGTAACATCAATCTGGAAAGAACAGAAAGGGTCGGAATGACCTTGGCTACTTCTGTGGGTATTACTAAAATTGTTTGAAGTTGAAAATGATTAACTAACTTGATTTAGAACAGGATTTTCTAATCTAAACCACAATTTTCTAAATCTGACATTAGTGCAATGAACAGAAAAATCTCTTTGCATGCACCCATGTTATCATCCCTGTTCTCGATAAGGAGAAGTTCCATGTGCGACTTTTCTTTCAATGGTGTCTGTCTGCTAAGGTAGCTTTCCTGTTACATAATATTTGAGCACGGTGAAAAATTCTGTCTGTCCCAATAGAGGCCAGATGAAAAAAGTTTGCTGTGGTATAATTCGAAATGTGGAAAAGATGGAAAGATGGTGCAAATGTTCAGTTTGTCCTAGTTGTTAGATGAGCCCCACAGTTGTGGTGCCATGCATTTCCCCTTCTTTATTGTCCAAAGGAATTACTTTGAGGAACTGTGGCTTGCTCTTTGGTGTGAGCTCCTGTGTGAGCCTCCTGTGGACTTTTCCCCAACTGGATACCCTTCTTGTGCACCTACTACAGTTGACATAAGCTGAAATGTTAAGCTATGATTCCTTCACTTGTGTAGGTTTCCCATTCTTGCCTTGCTTGTTGTCCAGGTCTAAAGCTGGGCCTCCTTGTGGCTGGGAACCCTCAAAACATGAAAAGACCTCTTACAGTTGTTGGGCTGAGGAAGCAGTTTCCATCCCTACCTTGAAGGTGTTCAGCTGCCAAGACAAAGACGTTGGCACGCTTCTGTTTCCCTACAATGTCACTGAATGAAATGCTCTTTCCCTGTGGTCGCCACATGGCCAAAACAGTGGATATTGTCCGTGGTGCCACTAAAGGCTGTGAATGCAGAGCAAGGAGGGTGTCAGGCTGGCTCCCAGCCAGGAAAACAGGTGGGTCAGTGTGGCTTTGGCTGAGCAATGGTTTGATTTCATGCCTGGTGCCAAGGCCTGTGCCATTCATGCTGTGATCCTGGTTTCCCTGTCCTGAAAGGCAATGACCATCCTCCAGCAGTAACATATTTGTGCAATTCCTGTGCCGGCAGAACGATGAAGTATGGGTAAAATGGCTTATAATTCCTGTGTGAAACTTCCTTTATCCATCTGTATCTCCAGTAACGTTGCGATGCATAGTTTCTTCATAGTTGTAATTACACTTTCTTTCAGGCCTCTGTTTCCTGGAAGGTCGTGGTTCCTTTTCCCCACATCTCGATATTTCTTTTGCATTTGAAACTGTGAGTGTTGTTTTGCAGCAAAGAGTCACTTCAGCCAAGTAAGACAGAATTTTCAGTGTGAGGAAAATGAAGCAGAAGCTAAAAGAGAATCTGTTGTAATTTCTCAGCAGACTTAGCTTGAGAAAGAGGCCAATGAGAAGATGTTTAGCCTGACGGCTTTGTATCTGTGGGAGATGAGCAGGCCACACAGTAGAATAGAATTGCTGGGAGTTGTTGACTATTTCTCATAATGAAGGCCCTACTATCTAGTCCAGAGTTAGACTTAAGGGCCACACTTGCAGCTTGAGATATGACTGACTGCCAGGTGCCCTCGGGGATGAATTTCAGTACCCGCAGTGAAGACCAAGAAGACTTCCCGGTGAGTTTCTCTGAGAACACTTTGTCTTCTAATGCTTCCTTGCCTTGCTTGTCTAATTTATGTTTTTCTTTACCTGGTCTCATATGTATGTAGGTTTACTTGTAATTATCAACATCGCTTCGTTTAGCAATGTGTCGTGTGTTAGTGCCTCTTGCTCATGCTACAGTGGGTGTGAAAGGTGGGAGATGTGAGGGTATCTTTGTGTTCTGTTATTGTCAGGGGGAATAGATGTAGGCACGACCTTAGTAGGAGGCGGGAGCATCTCTGTGGAACAGTGCGTGTGATAAAAGAGGGGAGGAGATTCCCCATAAGCCATTAGTTTGATGACCCATTCTCTGCTGGATGACCACTCCTCTTTTAGTGTGTCCGTTTATCGTTCCTGTGCTTTAGAATCCTGTTCCTTCTCACAATGGTCGTGAGGAGACAAACGTACCTCCCTTCTTGGTATGAGCATAGTGCATTATCCTCTCCTGATATGTTTTTGCCTATTATGTGAAGGTCAGAAACAAACCTGCAAGTTGTGTAGGGCTGGAGAGAAGACAGGGGAGCTCTGTGTGTCAGGCTATAGGAGAGAACAGATGGTCATTTCCTTGCTTGACATAGTTAACACAGTGGCGTGCCTGATGGAGTACTATGCAATATGAGTTGCTTCTGCTCAGTAAGTTTGGCCCAAGAAATGTTATTCCACCAATCCATCGACTGCTGTACATTCCTAAGTCTTGCCTTGCTTGTTGTCATGAGCTACAGCTCAACCTCAGGGTGTCTGATCATATGTGGAAAGTCACATCTGTTCCAGTTGTCTGAGTGTAGGGGCAGTTCCCGTACAAATCTTTGATGTTTACGGCTGTAAAGAGGAAGCATTTCATAGACGGTCGTGTGCTCACCCAGGCACGCTTGTCTGTAGGGTAAGAAGGGAGAACCATCTCTACTGCAGTCCACAAACTGCAGAGTGGCAGCCCTGCCCAGCCAAGGTTTCCATGAACAGACGAGGGACCAGTTGGAGAGCGCACGCAGGGTGTCCTCCACACTGTCCCCCAAAACCATGCTGGCCACTCAATTGGAGAGATATGGTTTTGACAGCTGGCCTGTTAGATGGATAAGGAACTGGCTGGCTGGCAGCGTCCAAAGAGTTGTAGTCAATGGCTCAATGTCCTAGTGGAAATCAGTAATGTGCGGTGTCCCACAAGGGTCCATACTGGGACCAGTACTACTGAATATCTATCAAATAATACAGTGGGACTGAGTGCAGCCACAGCAAGTTTGCAGATGACACTGAGCTGAGTGGTGCAATTGATTCACTAGAGGGAAAGGATGCCACCCAGAGGGACCTTGACAGGCTGGAGGATTGGGCCCATGTGAACCTCATGAAGCTCAACAAGGCCAAGTGCAAGGTCCTGCAGCTGGGTGGGGGCAACCCCCAGTTTCTGTACAGGCTGGGGGATTGAGAGCAGCCTTGTGGAGACGGACATGGGGGTAGTGGTGGGTGACAAATGGGAAATGTACTGGCCATGTACTCTTGCTGCCCAGAAAGGCAATATAGTCTTCGGCTGCATAACAAGCAGCATGGCCAGAAGGTCAAGGGAGGGAATTCTCCCCCTCCCTTCTACTTCCATGAGACCCCACCTGGAGTACTGCATCCAGCTCAGGGGTCCATGGCCCAAAAAGACATGGACCTGTTTGCGTATTTCCAGAGAAGGACCACAAAAGTGTTCAAAGGGCCGGAACATCTCTGTGATGAAGAAGGGCTAAAGGAGTTGAGGTTCTTCAGCCTAGAGAACAGAAGGCTCTGGGGAGACCAAATGGCGCCTTTTCAATATATAGAGAGGGCTTAAAAGAAAGATGGAGAAAGACTTTTTACAAGGGCCTGTTGTGAAAGGAGAAGGGGCAATGTTTTTAAACTGAAAGAGGGTAGATTTTGATTGGACGTAAGGGTGTTGAGACAGTGGAACAGGTTGCCCACAGATGTGGCGGATGCGCCATCATTGGAAGTGTTCCAGAACAGTTTGGACGGGGCTTTGAGCAACCTGTCCTAGTGAAGGATGTTCCTGCCCATGGCAGAGGCGTGGATTTGATGATCTTTAAAGGCCCATTCCAACCCAAACCAGTCTACAATTCTATGAAAGACTCGATGTGGCTTTGCACTTTCCCATTGTCAGCCGCTCAAGTATGGAGACAGAACAGAAGGCATTTCAGTGTGAATCAGAAAGACAGTAGTATCTTAGCATGGAGCTACACATATTCCCTTTAGGGTGATATATTTCCCAGGGTACTTGTTCTTCTCCCTAAAAGGAAAATTAACAACGGGACAAGTGTCAGACTTCCAGGAGCCAAAGGAAGAATTGCTTGGAAGACGGAAACCCTTATCAGGCCCGGCGCGGGAGGATTGCAATGATTTTTGCTTCATTCTGTTTGTGATTACTTATTGATTACTCCAACAAGAGTAATTCCATCTCGGTATTCGTCCCAGGTGAGGAAAGCAGAATTGAAGGTACCTGGCACAGTGCTAAAAAGCTCGTGAAGGCTTCCCTAGCTCTAATACCGTTTCATGCTATTATCATTCCATCTTGCTTTTAAGGAAGAGCAGCCGAGTTCCTTTATTTATTGCTCTGCAACGAGCATTTCCTTCAGACATTCATTGCCACTCAAGGAGGTGACCTAAAAGTACCCGACAGCGTCTCTCAGGCTTAAACGCCTTCGGGGTGGCAGGAAGCAAGTGCTTCCGCGCCTCCTGATTCTCGGAAAAGAGAGACCCCAAAGCTGGGCGCAGCCACTAAACACCAGCCACAAGCCCGGGCCGCCGTAAGCGAGCGCGGCCATCAGCCGGCTGCGGTGGCGTCGCGGCGCCTCCGGGTGCCGCTGTTGGCCGAGGCGGAGCGGCGCTGGAGCCGCAGCCGGAGCCGCAGCCGGAGTCGCAGCCGCCGCAGCGTCCTGCCCCCGCAGGCTGCTCGCTCGCTCGGCGCCGGCCGGAGCGGCAGCGGCACGGGCAGCAGAGGCGAGAGGCGGCGCGGCGCGGGGAGCAGCGGCGTCCGAGCCGGCGCCGAGATCGCTGCCCTCCGGCGGGCCCTGCGCTCGCTGCGGAGAGTGGCTGGAAGGGACGCAGGGCAGCGGCAGGAGGGAGGAGCGCGGCGAGCGCTGCCCAGAATGGCGGGCAGGCAGAGGCAGAGCCGCGGGCGAGCAGCCGGGCGAGTGCTGCTGCCCGCTTTGCTGCTGGGCTTGTGCTGCCGGGCGGCGCCGGAGCGGGTCCGCTACGCCATCCCCGAGGAGCTGGGCAGAGGCTCGCTGGTGGGGCCGCTGGCGCGGGACCTGGGGCTGAGCCCGGCCGACCTGCCGGCACGCCAGCTGCGGCTCAGCGCCGAGAAGCAGTACTTCGGCGTGAGCGGGGAGAGCGGGAACCTCTACGTGAGCGAGAGGCTGGACCGGGAGGAGATGTGCGGCGAGGCGGCGTCCTGCTCCGTCAGCTTCGAGGCGCTGGTGCAGAACCCGCTCAACGTTTTCCACGTCGAGGTGGCCATCCAGGACATCAACGACAACGCCCCGCGTTTCCTGCAAGACAGTTTCCAGCTGGAGATCAACGAGTTGACTTCTCCCGGCGCCCGGTTTTACTTGGGTACGGCCGAGGACGCAGACGTGGGCAGCAACTCGCTGCAGGGCTACGAGCTGGAGGCCAACGGGTACTTCGCGGTGGAGGTGAAGGAGAACCAGGACGGCAGCAAGTTCGCGGAGCTGGTGCTGCGGCGCGCCCTGGACCGGGAGAGCGAGCAGAGCCTGCGGCTGGTGCTGACGGCGCTGGACGGCGGCGAGCCGCCCCGCAGCGGCACCGCCCAGCTCTGCATCAACGTCACCGACGCCAACGACAACCCACCCGTGTTCGCGCAGGACCGCTACCGCGCCAGCTTGCGGGAGGACGCGCCGCCGGGCTCGATGGTGCTGAACGTCTCCGCCTCCGACGCCGACGCCGGCACCAACGCCCGCATCACCTACGGTTTCGGGAAAATGCCGGCCAAGGTGCTTCAGAAGTTCATGGTGGACGCGGAGAGCGGGACGATCAGGCTGCAGGAGGCGCTGGACTTCGAGGACACGCGCGCGTTCAGCCTGGCCGTGGAAGCGAGGGACGGGGGCGGTCTGGTGGCGCACTGCAAGGTGGAGGTGGAGGTGCTGGACGTGAACGACAACGCGCCCGAGGTGACACTGACGTCGGTGTCGAGCCCGGTGCCCGAGGACGCGCCGGCCGGCACGGTGGTGGCCCTGTTGAAAGTGCGGGACCGGGACTCCGGGGAGAACGGTCAGGTGTCGTGCGAGCTGTCGGGCGAGGCGCCGCTGTCGATCGTGGCGTCGTCGGGCGGCTCGTACAAGGTGGTGACGGCGAGCGCGCTGGACCGGGAGCAGGCGGCCGAGCACCGGGTGGCGGTGGTGGCCAGGGACCGGGGCAGCCCGGCGCTCTCCAGCCGCGCGGCGCTGGTGCTGGAGGTGTCGGACGTGAACGACAACGCGCCGGTGTTCGAGGAGGCCGCCTACAGCGCCTACGTGGCGGAGAACAACGCGGCGGGCGCGCCGGTGCTGCGCGTGCGCGCGCGGGACGCGGACGCGGGCGCCAACGGGCGCGTCAGCTACTGGCTGGTGGGCGGCAGCGCGGGCGCGGCGCCGTACGTGTCGGTGGAGGCGCGGAGCGGCGCGGTGTACGCGCAGCGCTCCTTCGACTACGAGCAGTGCCGCGAGTTCGCGGTGGCAGTGCGGGCGCAGGACGGCGGGGCGCCGGCGCGGAGCTCGACGGCGACGGTGCGCGTCTTCGTGCTGGACCGCAACGACAACGCGCCGCGGGTGCTGTGGCCGGCGGCGGGCGCGGCGGCGGGCGCGGGGGCGGCCCCGGCCGTGGCCCCGTTCGAGGTGGTGCCGCGGTCGGCCGAGGCCGGGTACCTGGTGGCCAAGGTGGTGGCGGTGGACGCGGACGCGGGGCGCAACGCGTGGCTGTCGTACGAGCTGGTGCAGGCGCCGGAGCCGGCGCTGTTCCGCGTGGGGCTGCACAGCGGCGAGGTGCGGACGGCGCGGGCCGTGTCGGAGAGGGACGCGGCGAAGCAGCGGCTGGTGGCCGTGGTGAAGGACCACGGGCAGCCGGCGCTGTCGGCCACGGCCACGCTGCACGTGGTGCTGGCCGAGAGCTTGCAGGAGGCGCTGCCGGAGCTGAGCGAGCGGGCGGCGGGCGCCGACTCGCCGGCGGAGCTGCAGTTCTACCTGGTGCTGGCGCTGGCGCTCCTCTCCGCCCTCTTCCTGCTGAGCGTGGCGCTGGCCGTGCTGGCGCGGGTGCGCCGGGCCGGGCCGCCCGCCGTCCTGCGCTGCCTGGGCGCGCAGCGCTTCTCCGTGGCCGGCGCCGCCTTCCCGGCCGACTTCTGCGAGGGCACCTTGCCCTACTCCTACAACCTGTGCGTGGCGCCGGGCCGCGCCGTCGCCGAGGGCGCTTGGCCGCCGCCGCCGCTGCCCAGCCTGGCCGCGGAGGAGCTTCTCGGCGCGGAGCCCTGCGGGAAGCGGAGCCCGACCAGCAGCGCCGGCGCGGGAGAGCCGCCCGCGGACGCCGAGGCCCCGCAGGTCTGTAAGCCCGCGCAGTCCTTGTCTCTGAGCCTTTCCTAACCTCACGCCGAGGGGCGTGGGCTCTTGCTCGTCCTTCGGCCGCTTGGGCGCCTGCTGACGCGCTCCCTTTCTACGAACGAATGAAGGGGCCAACGCTAAGGCTGTGCTATGTGCTAGTTGTTTTCTTTTTTTGTGATAGAGCCCCGAACAGAGGGGGCACGTGCATCGCTGCCTGCTGCTGAGTTGCTCTCGAGTGGAGCAGCAAGTCCAAAGTGTAAGCACGGTCTGTACCGTGTAAGGCTGTAAAAACAAAACAAAACAAACCCGAAAAAACAAAGTGGGGCGAAATGGAGGCTGATTGAGAGCGGCCTCCGGTGTGCAGCCGAAAAGCAACGAAGTCGAGAGCGAAGGGCCGTCCCTGAGGAGGACTCCTTGTGAGGGGGGATCTTCATTGCTGCCTTGTGCTATGGCTGGGGGTTTGGGAAACTAATGTGGCTGGTGTCGTTCCCGTGTGACACACTTTTGATCTGCGGAAAGGGTGAGGGAAAAGTCGTGCAAGCACGACTGCTGCTCATTGCTGTGCAACTGGTGGTGCAGATTCTGCTTTTGAACTAACGGGCCAAGACTCGTAATGCTCTGCACGGAATATTAAGAGCACTTTATCTCTACATTGTATCACCGTAACAGAAACATTAATCCCTGCGGTAGAAATAACACAACCACGGGAGGCGTGTCATTTCTTTCTGGTCGTCATCGCCCCTTCCTCGCCGATTCCTTCACATTATCGAATTAATTGTTTAGGTGTAAATGCCTATGAAGCATGCAGACCCTTAATTTATGTGGCCTCATGGGAAATCACCCATTCAAGTCCGTTAACTTTCCTGTTTCGGTATTCGCTGCCTCTGTAGGTCTTCCAACAGTTTAATGCTGTAGCCGTTAGGTCAGTGTCGTCACTGAAGCACTCCATTGCTCTCATCCCGTTCTCAAATACTGTCGGGACTTGACGACTAGCGGGAAAATAGGCGCAGAAGAAAAACTGGGAGCAACGCAAAGGTGTCGTATGGCTGCAGTCACCCTCCACCCACAGAATGGGCGGTATGAACGGGAGTATTTCAAGGAAAGTTCCTGAAGCGTGGGTTCATGAGCCTGAAATGCTTATTTCTCCAGTAGAGTAGAGTGTGTGTCCGAATATGACGTTTTGTATTTCAGAGCCTGTTTTCTCTTGCTTTCCTTGTAGCAGTCATTCAAGCAAGACGAATACAGAAAGTCGTGTTAGAGACTGTGGTACGGGCTTAGATTCTCAGTTGATTGACCCCACCTTCTGAGCCTTTAAATGTCTAATCTCAGCCAATGGTCGTGGCGTAGTTAATTTCCAGCGTGTTCCTTATTGTTGTCCCACAAACGGGGTTCGTTTACCCGGCCTGCAAGTCAATACCTCACAGAGTCGAGGTATTTTTAAATTAATTTCATGGATGTGCATGAACGGGTGCCTGTCTCAAGACAGCACACCTTTGTCTCAAAACTCCCCACGTTTATGTAATTAAGTGAATCATATTCATTATAATTTCCCTTAACGTTTGGTTCTTTCTTCCTCGCCTGTCATGTAAATTAGTGTGCAGACTCGGTCTTCTTCCTTCATGGTCTTCTTTTGAGTAGGTGGTCTCATTTCAGTAGCTGGTCAATGAGTCGGTGGTCGCGATCTCCCCCTGTAGGAATTGCCTCTTACCTACTTCTTACTCTGTCTTGGCAGTTACAAGTGGTTCTTCAAGGTTTATTGACCAGACCACAGTCCATTACCTTTTCTGACATACACATGAAGTCCCATTGTCAGAAGAAAGACCTTCTGGAATATCAAAGCTAGGGAAAATTTCTTTTAATAAGGCCTTAATTATTTCTCTAGCCTTCTTGGTACGACAGGGAAAGGCCTCTGGCCAACCAAAAAAGGTATCTACTATCACCAATAAATATCTGTATGAAGTACACCTTGGTAATGACATAACATCTATTTGACAGTGTTCCGCAGGAGTTATTCCTTGTTTCACAACTTCTCCTGTAACCCTCTTGGTAATTTTTAGGGTGATTAGCACAACAAATAGCACGTCTCTTAACTATTATGTCTGTCAGATTTTACATTTTTGGTCCTGCAAGCTCTCTTTTTGGCAGTCAATACCAATGCATTTGCTCTTGAATGTGTTTCTCGATGCAATCTTTTAAGTAGACGTTCCATCATCTTTTCAGAAAGTAGCAATTGTTTTCAAGGTGTCACCCACCATCCCTGATCATTCTTAGAACAATCTAATTGTTCTAGCAATTGATCTTCTCTCTCAGTATATTGTGGAGGTGATGATTCTAAACGAGGTGCTGGAATTAAGGCTCCCTCAAATATTCACTCTTTGAGAGCTGCTTGTTTTGCCACTTGGTCCGCTTTTCGATTTCCGTTTATCATTTCACTGTTCCCACTGTGATGGGCTTCACAATGTGTTATTGGAACTTCCTCGGGTAGAAGAACTGCCAGTAAAAGTTTCGCTATTTCTTCTCCATATTGAATTGGGGTTCCCTGCGAGCTTAAAGGTCCTCTTTCTTTCCAAGTGGATACATGTGCCTGCTTCGGCCACGCTTCAGCCTTTAAATGTCTAGTCTCAGTCAATGGTCGTGGGGTAGTTAATTCCAAGCGTGCTCCTTAGGAACGGAGGTCTTTAAAGCAAAGTTCCTGCCGCTTGGGTTCCTAACTCTGGTTCACGGCGGGGGGGGTGTGTGTGTCTGAATATCCCGGTTTGTATTTCAGAGCCTGTTTCCTCTTGCTCTCCCTGTACCAGTCATTCAGGCATGACAACTACACAAATTTGGGTTGGAGATTGTGCCTTCGGACTAATGGGATGAGGCTCGTAATCATGTGCATGTGAGACGAAGAGACGTTATTTTACTTGCCATGTCTCGGCGTTAGCAAGTGATATTTCCCGTGCGTTCGGAACAGCACGGCGGCGGGAGGCCTCTGCCTTCCTCCTGGTCGTGATCGCCTCGCGGGTGGAAGGAGAGATGGGCTGGCGAAAAGGCAGCGCAGGAGATGACCGCTGGACGGGCCCCGCTGTCCCCGTGGCGACGGTGCCGTCCCCGCCCGCTGCCCGCGGGAAAGGCAGGGCGGGCAGCGCTCGGCAGCGCTGGGTGCCTGCAGTGCCGGGAGGAGGCTGCGGGCGCCGCTGTTGACCGAGGAGGAGCGAGAGGAAGGCCGGAGCGCTGCCGGCAGCCCCGCCCGCTGCGGCCCGGCTCGCTCGCTCGCTGGCTGGCTGGCTGGCTCGGCGGCCGGGCGGTCTGCGAGCGTCCCCGCGGTGCGGAGCCGTGCTGCAGCGAGGCGGAGGGGCCGGCGGCAGCGGCCGGGAGCGGCGATCCGGGGCCGGAGCCTGAGAGGGAAGCGGAGCCTGAGAGGGAAGCGCCTGGGAAGAGCTTGCGGCGGCGGTGCGGGGCCGGCGGGGCCGCGGCGGAGATGTGCGCGGCGGGGAGGCGCTGGGGCCGGCGGGAGCGAGCCCTGCTGTGGTGCGTCCTGGTGGCGGCGTGGGAGGCGGCGTGGGGGCAGCTGCGCTACTCGGTTCCCGAGGAGATGCCGAAGGGCTCGTTCGTGGGCGACGTGGCCAAGGACCTGGGGCTGGAGCTGCCGGCGCTCCGCGAACGCGGCGTCCGTGTTGTCTCCGACGGGAGGACGCAGTATTTCGCTCTGCACGGGAAGACGGGACATTTGGTGACGGCGGAGAGGATAGACAGAGAGCAAGTCTGCGAGGGTGTGCAGCGATGCGTGCTGCGCTGTGAGGTGATAGTGGAGGGAGAAATGCAGGTTTACGGCATCGAAGTGGAAATCACGGACATTAACGACAACGCCCCAAGCTTCCAAGAGACAGAAACGGAGCTGAGAATGAGCGAGACGACATCCCCGGGGTCGCGGTTTCCCCTGGCCGAGGCCCACGACCCGGACTCGGGAGCGAATTCGCTGCAGAGCTACGAGCTGAGCGGCGACGAGCACTTCTCGCTGGCCGTGCAGGCGGGCCCCGGCGGGGAGCAGCGTCCCGAGCTGGTGCTGGCGAAGGCGCTGGACCGGGAGGAGGCGGCGTTTCACGAGCTGGTGCTGAGGGCGAGCGACGGCGGAGAGCCGGCGCGGACGGGCACGGCGCGGATCCGCGTGGCGGTGCTGGACGCGAACGACAACGCGCCCGTGTTCAGCCAGGCGGAGTACACGCTGCGTGTGCCGGAGGACGTGCCCGTGGGCTCCGTCCTCGTCACCGTCACGGCCACCGACGCCGACGAGGGCATCTACGCGCACGTGAAGTATTCGTTGAGGAAAACGAAGGACCTGGCATCGGACGTTTTCCAGCTGGACGCCGAGACAGGGGCCATCACACTGATGCGGAGCCTGGACTTCGAGGAAGTAAACTCGCACGAACTGGAGGTGCAGGCACGGGACGGCGGAGAGCTTTTCGACACGGCCAAAGTCGCGATCACGGTGACAGACGTCAACGACAACGCGCCCCAGATTTCGGTGCGGTCGGCGCTGAGCGCGATCTCGGAGGACGCGCCGCCGGGGACGGTGGTGGCCCTGCTGCACGTGCAGGACCGGGACTCGGGGGCGAACGGCGAGGTGCGGTGCAGCATCGCCGAGCGCCTGCCGTTCCGGCTGGAGAAGTCCTTTGAGGACTACTACCGCGTGGTGACGGCGAGGGATCTGGACCGGGAGGAGGTGGCGGAGTACAACGTGACGGTGCGGGCGGCGGACGGCGGGTCGCCGGCGCTGTGGAGCAGCGCGGTGCTGGCGCTGCGGGTGCTGGACGTGAACGACAACGCGCCGGTGTTCGCGGAGGCGCGCTACAGCGCCCGGCTGCCCGAGAACAACGCGGCGGGCGCGCTGGTGCTGACGGTGCGGGCGGCGGACGCGGACTGGGGGCAGAACGCGCGCGTGCGGTACCGGCTGTCGGAGGGGCGGGTGCGGGGCGCGCCGCTGTCGTCCTACGTGTCGGTGCAGGCGGAGACGGGCGCGCTGTACGCGCTGCGCTCCTTCGACTACGAGGAGGTGCGCGAGGTGGGGCTGTGGGTGCGGGCGGAGGACGGCGGCGCGCCGGCGCTGAGCAGCAACGTGTCGGTGCGGCTCGTGATCGTGGACGAGAACGACAACGCGCCGCAGGTGCTGTACCCGCCGCCGGCGCCGGCGCCGGGCGCGGGCTGGGCGGGCGTGGAGCTGGCGCCGCGCTCGGCGGAGCCCGGGGCGCTGGTGGCCAAGGTGGTGGCGGTGGACGCGGACGCGGGGCAGAACGCGTGGCTGTCGTACGAGCTGGCCAAGGCGACGGAGCCGGGGCTGTTCCGCGTGGGGCTGCACAGCGGCGAGGTGCGGACGGCGCGCTTCCCGCTGGCCCGCGACGCGGCGCGGCAGAGCCTGGTGGTGGTGGTGAAGGACCACGGGCGGCCGGCGCTGTCGGCCACGGCCACGCTGACGGTGGTGCTGGCCGAGAGCGTGGCCGAGCTGCTGTCGGAGCTGGGCAGCGCGGCGGCGGCGGCGCCGGGCGAGCCGGCCGGCAGCCTGACGCGGTGGCTGGTGGTGGCCGTGGCGGCCGTGTCCTGCCTCTTCCTCGCCTTCCTGCTGCTGCTGCTGGCGCTGCGCCTGCGGCGCTGGCGCCGCTCGCAGCTGCTGGCGGCGGGCAGCGGCGCCTTGCGCGGCGTCCCGGCCTCGCACTTCGTGGGCATCGACGGCGTCCGCGCCTTCCTGCACTCCTACTCGCACGAGGTGTCGCTCACCGCCGACTCGCGCAAGAGCCAGCTCCGCTTGTCGGGCGGCAGCTGCTGCGACACCCTCCCGGCCCGGCCGCCGCCCGACGAGCCCGCGCCGCTGCTCGGGGAGGACCCTGCCGGCGCCCGCCGCGCGGACCCCGCCGCTCCCCCGGTGAGTTCCTCCCACCAGCCCTTCTCCGCGGCGCGGCGCGGCGCGGCGCGGCGCTTCCCTCCGCTGCTTCTCCGCCCTTTCCCCCCCGTCTTCTGCCTCCTGCCTCGGGAGGTGGAGGTAGCGGGAAGGCAAAGCTTCGCTCAGCCACGCGCGGGGCGCTGGCGCCTCGTGCTCCCGGGAGGTGAGCGTGGGATCGCGGCTCAGCGTGACCGTTGCTGCGGGAGGCAGGAGAAGCGGGAGGCTGCTGTTGCCTGCTGGAGCTTCCTCTCAGCGGGGTTTGCTGGTTTTATCACGCGGCCTCCAGGTTTTTCATTTTGTTCCCCGACCGGTGTTCCTGTCAGAATAGGTCTTCTGAACGGATGTGTTGCAGTATTAGGAAATAGAAGTTTTCCTTATTAGCAGCGTCAGATGTCTTCCCGAGAGCAATTGTGCTTGAGTAGGATGAAATTCTCTTGAAACGGAACTTTAATTACCCCGTGTATATCGTGCCGTGATGGGTTAATCATTTGTACTTTTCATGCAGCCCTATTGCTTGTTTCGTATCATTACCTGCTCACGCATGTTGCAGCACTTGATCTTATGTTGTTTATTATTTATTGTCATTGAAATCAGTGTGTGAGGAACTGAGTACTACATATTCTTAATAGCGGTACTCGTTAGAAAGGTTCTCTTCTTTTTTTCTGTGTTTCTTACCAGCCAGTGAGCAGTTTTACTTATTGGATTGGACTTTTACAAATACAAAATTATTTTTATGTTGTACGGCGTGTTAGTTGAGGTGTTTTTCTCAAGTCCGTCTTTGTTTCACTTAATTATCACTCGTCCCTTGTAACACAGCTTTTTCATTTAACAGTCATTATTTAGGACCAATGTAAACCATTGTTGGAAATAAACGTAGAGCCGCCTGTGCCTGCTTTGGGGCAGGACTTGTATTTCTCTCGTGTGATGGTTCCTCACACAGCGTGTTCCTCAGCCAGTAGTGACAGCAGTGCCATCTTTGTGTACCAGAATGCAGTATGTGTTTTCTATGCTGGAGGTACTTTTTCCTCAACCGGGAGACCATTCCAATGCATTCCTGCACATTCCTTGTTACTTGTGGGAATTTCCTTGGTTGGGTCAAAAGTGAGGTCCATGCTCCAGATTGAGGAATAAGGTGGAAGAGGAGCGAAATTACTTGTGGGTAAGTGTTAAATTCTAAAATACATGTGCATACATGAGCACTGGTTGGTCACTTTGGTGCTGAGCCGCCGCTGTGCTCTTCCAAAAATGGAGTGGAGTTGAAGAACTGGATGTTCCAAGACTGAATGTTGTGCTTATAGATTCTATAAGCCTCTTCCTAGGCCTTCAAATAACAGGTGAAATGCTAGAGAGTATTGTCACGGTTTCTGCTGGCGTGTGTTACAGATGGCATGGCACTTTAAGAAATGTCAAGATACTCTTGCTGTGAAGGGTTATTCATTTGTGCTTTTTATGTCGCCTCTCAGCTTGGTTTGTATCGTTATCCCTCACAGGGCAGTGCTTGATCTTTCGATGCTAAGCGTTTACAATCGATGCAAATATTTTGTGAGGAACAGCGTAGTAGGCATTCTAAATAGTGTTACTGGTTAGAAAGGTTGTGTGCTCCTTACCAGCCTGTGAGTACATCCAGAGTCTTACTGCACCTGGAAGGATTTTGCGAGAATGACCTTCTTGTCCATTAGGAGTCTATTCACACAGCAACCTTGTGGCCTCTTCTGCCAAATGAGGGTTAATCTCTGAGGGATTGGTACTGTCCTATGGTCACTTTTCATCTGCTTTACTGTTAATCATCATGTCTTTTACAGAGAGGTGTAGTTAGAGGTAGCAGTGTAGCTGAGGGTGTAACAACAGTATGTCCTAATGTGCCTAATACCACTATAATGTTCATTTCTTGCTCGGCAGCGTTACTCAGAGGATTGGACTATTAGACATAGACAGGTAATTTCATCATGAATGGCTTATTACTTGAAGGTTTTTCTAAAACTCTATCGTTCATTGCTTTATTTATCACTATTGTCTTACAACACAGAGTTTTCATTTAATGTTAATTATTTGAAATGCATGTAAGCAGTACCTTAGTAATGCAATGCAACAAACCTTGAGAAAGGGCAAGATTCTGTGTAAACACCTGCTCAGTATGTGTAGGTGACCCTCTCCTATCTGTCTTTCCATGTGAAGTATAGTGTGGCTACTTTGTAAGAATGGTCTTGTTGGTGAGGAAGAGCCTGTTCTCAGTGACATTGTAGCCAAATGATCATGTGCTGATAACTGCTACAGTGGAAGAAGCTTGTGAAGGAGAAACTGAGTCCTGTAGTCCGTGTCCTTGTATCTTTTAAGGGAGTTGCAAGAGTGGAACTGAGTTATCACCAGCACCCTGTGAATGGGCACAGCAGTCATCCATGGAGTCATCTCTTGTTTGGAGCAATAGGAGTTTTAGGAAAGTCTGCTGTACCTGTAGTTTCCAAATTCATGGGTTGTGTAGCACTTGAAATGATTCAGCTGGTCATAATGTGCCCTGCTCTCTCCACGGTCATGAACTAAGATTTGTTGGTTTGCAGAGTCTTGCATTTTGTGATTTTCTTTGAGTGCTGCTGAGAGGTGGTGTTATCGTACAAACGGGCACTGAGGAGGATCAAGTACTTTTTCATAGGTGTTGCACTCAAGAGGGTTTTATCCTTCCCACTTTCAGACCAGCCCACACCTGGAGTGTTCTGTGTGTTGTGGGTGCAAAATACACGTTGCTGTGTTTGTGTCACAGGTAACCTGCCTTTGCTAGTGTTGCCCTTCTGACTTTTCTTCTTGTGACTTTTTTTGCCATCTTTTTTTCCTACAAGTTTCTGACTGTCCTGGGAAAGGTAGCTGACATGTCACATACACGTGAGGCATCACCATGGAGTGTACCACTCCACCTTACAATTCTCGGAAGAGCACACTGGTAATTGAAGTATCCTGGGCTCATGGGTACCTTTTTGCTGCCCGTCTGTGTTCTTAGATCTACTTACTTACCCCATTCACTGAAAGAAGCAATTTTGAAGAAATGCTTTAACAGGTTTGTCTTCATGGTTCTAGAGCAAGAAGTTGTGGTGATCTCCATGATTTGTAAAACTGGGAGCATGTACTGATAGTGCTGCTGTAGAGAATAAGGCTTGCCATTTTCCCCCAGTCTCAGTCACTCTGAGAGGTATATAAAATAAAAAGGATATAAACAAGAATCTCCTCAAAGAAAATGGCGTGCCTGGTGCTTCCTTTCTACAACAGCTTCTCCGTTGAAGTATTTTGTAGCTGTTGCTTCTCAGAGCTTGTAGAAATTAAATAAAAGAGCTGGGGAAAGACAACCCACAGCAATAGGAGAAGCTGTTGAAATATGTCAGACATTTGCTGTACAGTGTACCTGCTTGTACTTACCTGCACTCACCTGGCTCTGCTGTACGAAGTCTGCACGAACGTCAACACGTTCTCCAGCCAGACCCTTCACTTCCACTATTAAACACAACTGCTCGGATCGTCTTTCCGTGGGTATGAGAACACTCGCCAAACTGAAAGCTGAATCGCGCCTTTCGGTAGCCGATGGTGCCGACTGCCGGCAGCTGCTGACAGCGCGGCTCGGAGCGCAGAGGCCAAAGCGCCACACGGCCATCAACCGGCTGCGGTGGCGTCGCGGCGCCTCCGGGTGCCGCTGTTGGCCAGGGCGGAGCGGCGCTGGAGCCGCAGCCGGAGCCGCAGCCGGAGCCGCAGCCGCCGCAGCGTCCTGCCCCCGCAGGCTGCTCGCTCGCACGGCGCCGGCCGGAGCGGCAGCGGCACGGGCAGCAGAGGCGAGAGGCGGCGCGGCGCGGGGAGCAGCGGCGTCCGAGCCGGCGCCGAGATCGCTGCCCTCCGGCGGGCCCTGCGCTCGCTGCGGAGAGTGGCTGGAAGGGACGCAGGGCAGCGGCAGGAGGGAGGAGCGCGGCGAGCGCTGCCCAGAATGGCGGGCAGGCAGAGGCAGAGCCGCGGGCGAGCAGCCGGGCGAGTGCTGCTGCCCGCTTTGCTGCTGGGCTTGTGCTGCCGGGCGGCGCCGGAGCGGGTCCGCTACGCCATCCCCGAGGAGCTGGGCAGAGGCTCGCTGGTGGGGCCGCTGGCGCGGGACCTGGGGCTGAGCCCGGCCGACCTGCCGGCACGCCAGCTGCGGGTGGTGTCCGCCGCTAAAAGGCAGCTGAAGTACTTTACCGTGAGCGGGGAGAGCGGGAACCTCTACGTGAGCGAGAGGCTGGACCGGGAGGAGATGTGCGGCGAGGCGGCGTCCTGCTCCGTCAGCTTCGAGGCGCTGGTGCAGAACCCGCTCAACGTTTTCCACGTCGAGGTGGCCATCCAGGACATCAACGACAACGCCCCGCGTTTCCTGCAAGACAATTTCCAGCTGGAGATCAACGAGTTGACTTCTCCCGGCGCCCGGTTTTACTTGGGTACGGCCGAGGACGCAGACGTGGGCAGCAACTCGCTGCAGGGCTACGAGCTGGAGGCCAACGGGTACTTCGCGGTGGAGGTGAAGGAGAACCAGGACGGCAGCAAGTTCGCGGAGCTGGTGCTGCGGCGCGCCCTGGACCGGGAGAGCGAGCAGAGCCTGCGGCTGGTGCTGACGGCGCTGGACGGCGGCGAGCCGCCCCGCAGCGGCACCGCCCAGCTCTGCATCAACGTCACCGACGCCAACGACAACCCACCCGTGTTCGCGCAGGACCGCTACCGCGCCAGCTTGCGGGAGGACGCGCCGCCGAGATCGATGGTGCTGAACGTCTCCGCCTCCGACGCCGACGCCGGCACCAACGCCCGCATCACCTACGGCTTCGGGAAAATGCCGGCCAAGGTGCTTCAGAAGTTCATGGTGGACGCGGAGAGCGGGACGATCAGGCTGCAAGAGGCGCTGGACTTCGAGGACACGCGAGGCTACACACTGCTGGTGGAGGCGAGGGACGGGGGCGGTCTGGTGGCGCACTGCAAGGTGGAAGTGGAGGTGCTGGACGTGAACGACAACGCGCCCGAAATCACGATGTTGTCGGTGTCGAGCCCGGTGCCCGAGGACGCGCCGGCCGGCACGGTAGTGGCTCTCCTGAACGTGAACGACCCGGACTCCGGGGAGAACGGTCAGGTGTCGTGCGAGCTGTCGGGCGAGGCGCCGCTGTCGATCGTGGCGTCGTCGGGCGGCTCGTACAAGGTGGTGACGGCGAGCGCGCTGGACCGGGAGCAGGCGGCCGAGCACCGGGTGGCGGTGGTGGCCAGGGACCGGGGCAGCCCGGCGCTCTCCAGCCGCGCGGCGCTGGTGCTGGAGGTGTCGGACGTGAACGACAACGCGCCGGTGTTCGAGGAGGCCGCCTACAGCGCCTACGTGGCGGAGAACAACGCGGCGGGCGCGCCGGTGCTGCGCGTGCGCGCGCGGGACGCGGACGCGGGCGCCAACGGGCGCGTCAGCTACTGGCTGGCGGGCGGCAGCGCGGGCGCGGCGCCGTACGTGTCGGTGGAGGCGCGGAGCGGCACGGTGTACGCGCAGCGCTCCTTCGACTACGAGCAGTGCCGCGAGTTCGCGGTGGCGGTGCGGGCGCAGGACGGCGGGGCGCCGGCGCGGAGCTCGACGGCGACGGTGCGCGTCTTCGTGCTGGACCGCAACGACAACGCGCCGCGGGTGCTGTGGCCGGCGGCGGGCGCGGCGGCGGGCGCGGGGGCGGCCCCGGCCGCGGCCCCGTTCGAGGTGGTGCCGCGGTCGGCCGAGGCCGGGTACCTGGTGGCCAAGGTGGTGGCGGTGGACGCGGACGCGGGGCGCAACGCGTGGCTGTCGTACGAGCTGGTGCAGGCGCCGGAGCCGGCGCTGTTCCGCGTGGGGCTGCACAGCGGCGAGGTGCGGACGGCGCGGGCCGTGTCGGAGAGGGACGCGGCGAAGCAGCGGCTGGTGGCCGTGGTGAAGGACCACGGGCAGCCGGCGCTGTCGGCCACGGCCACGCTGCACGTGGTGCTGGCCGAGAGCTTGCAGGAGGCGCTGCCGGAGCTGAGCGATAGAGACGCTGTGTCCGAGCTGACGTCTGATCTAAACCTCATTCTTGTAGTGGCGCTCGCTGTCGTGTCCTTGTTATTCGTTTTGACAGTAATTTTGATACTGTTCTTTAAATGCCGACGGTCGAGGACTCCTCCCATTTTTATAACTTCTGATAAGGAACTGTATTCCAGCCTGGGCTCAAAACCACCATACAACTACTGCAGCAGCACGCTGCCCTTGCCCTATTCCTACGAGGTGTGTTTAGCTTCCGAGTCGGGCCAGAAGGACTTCACATTTCTGAGACCAGGGACGGCAGCGTTGTCTGACCGTCTCCTGACCAGGGAACCCGGCTCAGACACTCACTCCGGGAAGGATCCTCCTAGCCCCCGGAGCTTGGCAGAGGTGAGCTTCTGTCCCGGGGTTCCTCTCTGCGTGTTTGTGTGAATCTTCTTCTTCCCCTGTTCTGCCGTAGGGGATCGGAGGGCTACGGGCAGAGCTCAACGTCACTTCCCGGCAAACTGCTCAATAGCTCGGAGGCGTGGGTGGGTGTGAGTGTGCGCGTGATGTTGACTCTTTTGACCTGCCCAGTGTCATCCACGAATTGTCATTTGTGCCCCGAGGAGCAACGCTATGTTTGTACTGGTGTCTGTCTGTCCTACTCCACATGCGAGTTTCATCGAGCCGGGGTGATGGGGGCGGAGCGGGGGCAAAAGTGTCGTGGGGTCCTAAGCTGAGACAATCCTTTCGTCTTGGTCTAGTGAGTGCTTCATTTATTGTCTGCCAGATTTGAGCGCTTTCCTGTGATAACGATGTGTGAGCTATCCCGGCCTCTTCACTCAGTGAGGGCAGCAACTCCGTAGTTCTTTGTTTTCCCTTCCAGCTCGGTTCTTTTCATACTCTGAAGCCCTCAAAAGGAAAACGTTGTGTACACCCGTGACTTAACATTCATCTTCCATCTGGGGAGCCGGGGCTGTAGCTCCAAGCCCGGAGCCGAGCAGAAAATGCTCTGGGTCCACTGCTGCCACCAGCTTCTCTGGAGCCCCAGCGCAGCCGGGAATAACGCCAGAGCAGCTCTGGCTGGGATTTGGCTTGAACCCATCCCCGAAGGAATTCTTGGTGCAGGGGAAAGGCACCTGTCCCCTTAGCTGTCACACGTTTCCACTCTTCTCCCTCCAAATGGTGCTTTCAGGAGCTCTGACCCGTTGCTTTCAATATTCGGGCTTCCCATCAAAGTAAGGGAGACATAATGTGTCCAGATCAGTCGAAATACGGGAGATGGAAATGTTCAGTCTTCCATACTTTTCCTGAGATCTCTTTGCTGTACTCAGCTCTCCACTGCTTGGCTGTCTTACTGCTGCTGGGATTAATAGGTCGTGTGTGCACTCATGTGAAAAGGAACTCCTTAAGAATTGCGGTACGCACGTTAAAGAAATTCCTCAGTAAGCAGAGTTTAGGAAAGGCACGAAATGGGCAGTGGTTGGAAAAAAGATTCAGAGCTTATTTCAGAGAAAATAAGTGGCTGAAGACTATTTCAAGATTTGTCTTGAAGAGAGCTGTGGATTTTCTTCTTTTTAGATTATATGTAAGAAAGTAATTGGGATTTGATTGCATAAGGGCCTATGAGATAAGAAGTCTGCTCTCAGCGCTGTGAGCCTGCATACAACAGTTTGTTACAGAAGTGCTCCAAAACGCATAGAGGCATAACGGATACTTACATGCACGATGCAGCTGTGGTGGGTAAAGCATATCGGTTTCCTTCTCAGTATTTAAATTGCTCCAGAATTAAATTCTATTAAAATCCAACGTTAGACGACTAACCTTGGATTTTATCGGTGTGAAGCCTATGCTTTTATCACATTCTGTGGACTGGTGATAAGAACGATATGTAGCGCTGATAAGGTTTATCTTTCGGCAACGATTATTCGCAAAAATACTGCGTCTCTGGGTGGATCCCCTGTGCTCACGGCAGTTAACAGGACTGTGCGGGGTGAGAACATGTAGCCAGAGTCGAGGTCCCTGTCACTCTGGGGGGGGGTGTCGTGTCTCCCACCTTGGCGCGGCTGATTTGCAGCCCTTCCACAACGCGCTCAGCCACGACAAGCAGCGGGATATCAGATAACCAGCCGCAACGTTTCCGAGCCATTTCTGAAGGGCGTAGAGAGCCTTGTCGTTTCTCTCGATAAGGGAATGAACGCGTGGGCGCTGATTTCCAGTCCAGTTTCTTTCCCAGACATCGCTGTCCCTTCCTTATCAGTCTCGGCTGTGGGAAGACACCTGGACTCTGTGTTTCTCGGCCACAGCTGGGTTTTGATAGGGCTCCTGCCTCTCCCTTATCAAGCTCCCTTGGCCCCTTCCCATTGCACCGTGACAGCTGGGCAGTTGCGCGGGTGACGGACAACGAAAGCCGAAATAGCCATAGTTTTATCCATATTGGTGCTCGAAATATCGGCAAACCGACGTATCAGGAGTTGTTGCTGACAGCAACAACCCCAAAAGGCAGGCAGGCAGCCCGGGAATTGGCTGTTTCTCGCCGAGGCGCTGCCGGTGCCGTGGTCTATGCGGTGCAGCGACCCGCCGGGCTGTTGCTGCACGGGAACGGGAATCGCTCCCGTCCCCGGTGAACCAGCACGTCGTAGACCGTGATTTCTCTGCGTCTGGCTGGTGGAAACAGATACCAAGGAGTAAGCAGGGAGGTGGCGAGAGCAGGAGGGCGTATTAAACCCAGCTTTCTACGATTTGTCGGGGAAGATGCCTGCTGGGACAGTGGTGGCGGTGGGGAGCAGGAGGGGTGATGCTCCTGGGAACGCTGTGGCAGGAGCTGCCCCGCGGGGTGACTGTGTGCTGCAGCTGGAGGAGCCGCTCGTAACTCGGCAGCACGAAATCTGCGTCGTTTTGCCGGCGACACTGCTTTGGTGGCACACAGAGGCGCGGCGTCGCGACGCCGTGGGATGTCAGGAAGGGGCTGACCAAGCACTTGGGTGGGAGGACCGGCATCCCGAAGGTCCCGAAAGACACTTGGAGCTGGCGCGTCGTGCCGGCGCCCTGCGTGCCCCGGCCGACATTCCCCACCCCTCCTCCTGACCGCTCCACCTCCCCTTCTTGCTCCCGCTGCCTCTTTCCAACGAGGTTTTCCCGGGGGGACACCACTCCCCCCAGCCCCCGTTTCCATATTCCCCCTTTTGGCGTCATCCTCTCCGCCAATTCTTAGACCTTCCTGCCCGCACACGCAGTCCCCGTCCCCGATCTACGCTGTCTCTGCCAGCGCTCTCTCAGCCCGGCTGTCCTTATGAGCTGGGTTTCTCCCTTCAGGGTCAACCGGCCCGAGCCCCGCTGCCTTCGGGCAGGGGCCGCCGCGCTCCCTCCCTGCGGTGGTCGGCGGGCGGCTGCCCCGCGGCGGGGCTCCGGCAGCCCTGCGCTCCGTGCAGTTATTGGCCGGGACTCTGTGTGCCGCTGTCGGCCAATGATGGAGCGGGGGGGAATCTGGCGGCCCGGCCCCGCTCGGAGCCGGGATGAGGCGCAGACGGTCTCAGAGAGAGCCTGGGAGTGAGTCACCGCGGAGCCCGCAAAGCAATGCCCTTCTCCCCGCCGGACGCCGCTTCCCGGGGCGCGCGGGGCAGCGGCATGACGGGGCGAGCTGAGGATTTCTAGCCGGGGCGGGGGGGGGCGAAGCGGAGAGCGCGGCCGTCCTGTGCGATGAACGGCGTTGCTGTGAGGAGCCGCGGGGTGACGACGGGGCAGGTACTGAGCCTCTTGGTTTTGTTCGGCGTTTCCGACTGGGTTTCCGCCGCGATTCGCTATGCGATTCCCGAGGAGGCGCGGAGAGGCTCCGCGGTGGGGAACGTGGTAGCCGACCTGGCGCTGGACCTCGGGCGGCTGCCGGAGCGCCGGCTGCGGGTTGTGTCTGGCGGAAACAAGAAGTACTTTGGGGTGGATCTGACGAGCGGCGCGCTGCTGGTGAGCGAACGGATAGACCGGGAGGAGCTCTGCGGCGCGCTCTCTCCCTGCTCCCTCAGCTTTGAGATCGTGGTGGAAAACCCGCTGGAGCTGTACAGCGGCGCCGTGGAGATCCAGGACATCAATGACAACGACCCGGTTTTTCCCAGCAGCCAGGCGAGGCTGGAAATCAGCGAGTCGGTGGCGGCCGGAGCGCGCTTCCCGCTAGAGAGCGCGCAAGACCCCGATGTGGGGATTAACTCTTTGCAGACCTACCAGCTCAGCGCCAACCCGCACTTTGCACTCGACGTGCAGACGAGGGTGGATGGCAGCAAGTACGCGGAGCTGGTGCTGGAGAAGGAGCTGGACAGGGAGGAGCAACGGGAGCTGCATTTGGTCTTGACTGCACTGGATGGAGGCAGCCCGCCACGGTCGGCCCACGTGCAGATCCTCATTGATGTTGTCGACGCCAATGATAACGCCCCGGTCTTCAACCAGTCCACGTACAAGGCAAGTGTGAGGGAGAACACACCCAGCGGTACCCTGGTCGCCAGGATCAGTGCATACGATCTGGATGATGGGCCCAATGGAGACATTGTCTATTCCTTCAGCAGCCACACACCCGCCAAGGTACGAGAACTCTTCACTCTGGACTCTGCCATGGGGGAATTGAGGGTCAAGGGACAGCTGGACTATGAGGAAACGAAGCTGTACGAGATTTACTTACAGGCTAAAGACAAGGGTGCTGCTCCTGGTGTGGCTCATTGCAAAGTGCTGGTGGAAGTCGTAGATGTGAACGACAATGCTCCGGAGGTGACAGTGACTTCTGTGTACAGCCCTGTGCCTGAAGATGCAGCCCCAGGGACGGTTGTAGCTCTGCTGAGTGTAACAGACTTGGACTCCCTTGACAACGGTCTGGTAAACTGCTTCATTTCCCCTGGGATCCCGTTCATGCTCAGCTCCTCCCTCAAAAATTACTACACATTGAAAACAAAAGCAGCTCTGGACCGGGAAAAGGCATCGGAGTATAACATCACTATCACAGCCAGGGACTCAGGCTCACCACCCTTGTCTGCGGTAAAACAGATCCAGGTGCAGGTGTCAGATGTCAATGACAATGCGCCCAAGTCTTCCCAGGACTCCTATGATGTGTATGTGCTGGAGAACAACATGCCTGGCATCCCCATCCTTAATGTGAGCGCCACAGACCCGGACCTTGGGCGCAATGCCCATCTCTCCTATACCCTCTTGCAGAGTGACCCCACTGTAGGCCACCTCTTCTCCATCAACAGGGAGAATGGTACCCTCTACCTGCTCACCTCCCTGGACCACGAGGACCAGGTGGAGTTCAGCATGATGGTGCAGGTCCAGGATGGCGGCTTGCCGCCTCTGGCCACTAATGTCTCAGTCAGTGTGTTTGTCACTGACCTCAATGACAATGCCCCAACCGTGTTGTACCCTCACCCCAACACCACCGCCACCTATACCGATGTGGTGGCACCAGGCACTCCTGCTGGGCACATGGTCACCAAGGTGGTGGCGGTGGATGCGGATGCAGGGTACAATGCCTGGATCTCCTATACCCTGTTGCAGGCCACTGACCCCAGCCTCTTCTCAGTTGGGTTGCACAGCGGAGAGATCTTCACAGACCGCCAGCTCCAGGAGGATGACGCTCCCCAGCACATACTAGTCATCCTGCTGAAAGACCATGGGGAGCCTGTGCTGTCAGCCAGTGCCACTGTCTCCATCTCTGTGGCTGAGATGGTCAAGGAGGTTCTCACTGACCTCACTGATGTGGCACCCACCAATGATCCCAGGAGGCATGTGACTTTCTATCTCATCCTGGCTGTGATTTTGGTGTCAGCAGCCTTCTTCATCACCATGTTGTCAGTGGGCATCTTCAAGTGCTACAAGTGGAGGCAGTCGAAGGAGCTGTTCAACAGCTCCAGGAGCACCCTGTACAGGACACCAGGGCCTTTCCACCACATTGATGCTGTGCGTGGTGGCTTCACGCCACCCAACTTCTACCACCAAGTCTATCTCACCACAGACTCTCGCCAGAGTGATCTCCTGTGTAAAAAGCCCTTCACTTCCAGCCCCCTGGGGAGCCGCCAGAGCACCATGAGGAATGGTGAGCCAGGGCTGTACCATCAGATCGTGGGCACTGCCAGCCGGCTCCCCACGCCTGCTGAGGTAATGTAGCTCCTTACTTGGCATGTCCTGGTGCCGGGCAGAGACATGGTTCATTTGTGCCATACATATATGGTAGCAGATTGGTGTTGGGGGGAATATCCAGTCGTGCCATGCCTCTAAAGAGTGGTTAGCTATAGCTGAACAGTTCAGGTCTTCTCTGGAGTCAAATGAGACATCCTGAATGTCGACATTTGCACCATAGTGAGCAGGATCAAGTGAGTCAGCTTGCTCAGGTTAACAAACATATGTCTTTCCGATGCGGTTTTGGGTATGCCTTGTGTGAGTAACTCATAGAGCCTGAGGTCAGCTTGCAGCCACTTGCAAATCCTTGGCAGAAAGTTTGCTGCTAATGGTATTTCCTTCCCTTTGCAAAATGAGAGCCGAGGGGAGCACTTGCGGGGTCAGGAGGGGAACATAGTCTCTCTGTGTCATGCCCTGGTGTGGGCTGGGGAGGTGGTGGTGCAAATGGGGCTGGGAGCCACCAGCGGCGGATCGGGGCGTCGCTTCCCATGGTGTAGTATGCAAAGCTGAAGGACAATGCTGGTTCCTCCATTTGACAGACCATGGCCACAGAGCAGTCCCTGCCGTCCGTGTCTCACTTCATGTTTGATTCCTGATGGTTCCGGCTTTGTTTCCGTGGAAGTTTTGTGATGATGTTAACTTCAGGGTGGGTGGGTGGGACTGCAGACTACCCCAGTCTCTTGCAGGGCTCCACTCAGCTGGACTGTGGCTCTGAGCAGGATAGTGAGTCTTCCACCCAGCTGTTGTTTTAAAAACCCTATTACAAGCCCTGCATGATTTGTGATGTGCTATCTCTGGGTGATGTCTAATGTCCTGACTGAACAAACTGCAGCCAGAAAGGCGTTTGCGCATGGCAGGCAGCTTCTGTGCTTCTCCCCCAGTGGGAATTGTGCAGCTTAATTTGAGAGCTTTCAATTACAAGAACGCTTCGATCCTCAGAGGTGAGGCCAGGTAGTGGATCCAGCAGAAGGGGGTAGGGGATCTGATGGGTTGCCAAGATGGTCGGTGCCGGTAACGTGTCCTTTCCTGGGAGGCTGTGAGTAGGAGAGACCAGTTCCTTGGAGCAGAAGGAAGTGAGGTGCAGTGGAAGCTGTGTATGGGTGTGGGGCTGTGTGTGCCGCCTGCTCACTGTAGCCGAATCACAGACGGAGGCAGAAACATCTCAGAATTATTTTATGCTTTTTTTTTTTTTTTCTTTTTTCCCTCTTGCGTCACTGCTCAGACTCAGCACTTCTGATTTGTAGCAGGTGGGACCAGCTGCAGCAGCTGCAGGAGCAAGTGTTCCTCTGCATTGTGCAGAGTGTGCTACAGCTGGGGACAAGGATGTCCCCTGCACCAAAGGGTCATAGCAAGATGCCTCTGGGGGTGGGGGCAGTAATGATTTGAGAGTGGGGATGGAAGGAGGTGATAATGGGCAGGTGGTAAGCCCGAGCACTAGCCATGGCTCCCCCTTACTCCCCAGTACTACACTGGCAGTGAGAAACCAACTGGGCTGGCACTGGGCCCTGGATTTTCAGTCTCTGTAGTGACAGAAGATCCGGCCCAATGCCACAGACCGTGTCAAGCCTGCAAAGGCTTTACACCTCTTTGCTCTGCAGGGTAACAGCCAGACCCCAAAATTGATGCAGTGGGGATGGTGCTGACCCCATCTGTGGCAGGTAGCGTGTCCTCCCATGAGGGATTTTACCCTGCAGCAGCTCCCCAGGTAATCTAGGTCAGAGCCTTTCCACAGGGTGAGCTCTGGCCCTCTGGAATGGGGACATCTCCTTCTCCATCCTAGACACCCCATACCCTTCCTGCCTTGCCACCATCCCCATCCCAGGCTTTGGCAGACCCAAGCAACAGCAGGACCCCCGTGTGAAGCCTGTCCCTTGCTCCAGCCCCTTGGTGACTGAGCCACCTCGGGAAACAGAGCAGATTCTCCCAGACCATGTGGGCTTCACAGGGGGCTTCTGCTGAGGCACCGCAGCAGCACAAAACCCATTTCCAGGGGCATAGCACCCTGTGTTGTGGCAATGTCTGTCACTCAGCTGTACTGTCCAGGGCCCTGCCTGGGATGGGGACAGGGCACATCCCAGAGTCAAGGTTACTGCGACAGCTTCCTGCTGGTAGCACCGTGGGAAGCCCTCGGGGAATGAGTACGTCCAAAGAGGTATGGGTCTCTGGAAGCTGGGGAATCCACTTCTCCAGCGTTTCGCTGCGTTAGCCCTTTAAGAATGCCTTTTCCCCTCTCCCGGAGCAGGCAGTAGGTGGGACCCGGGCGGTGTTCTGCACCAATCGCGAGGTTCCTTGCTCCGTCTCTCCCTGACTGGCAGCAGAGTGGTCCCGTCCCGTGGCTCTTGGAACGGGCAGGGAGGGGCTGCAGAGGGGAGGGAGACCCCTCGACGGCAGCACCTCCACTGTCTCTGTCCTCGCCCAGAAGGATGGTGTCCCTGTCACCGTCGTCCGTGCTGGGCATGGGTGCCCCCAGCCTCTCTCGCCTATTCCCCCAGGTCCCCTGTGCCCAGGTGGTGGAGACAGGGAGGGTCCCAGGCAGGAGCTGGCTCCCCTGCCTGCCACACCACTATGGAACCCAGCCCCCCAGGGTCTGCGTGCACCCAAGGGAGGTCAGGGTGGCCTTAAGTGCACTGAAGACAGGATTCCAAGGCATGCCTGCACAAGCCTTCTGCAGGGATGTGAATTGAGCTACACTCTGCAGCTTGCCACCATCCTTTGGGACAGGGAGAGGGGGAAACTACTGCTCCCCTCCCCCCTGGGGAGGCTGAGACCCCTGCTTTTGCCCTCTGGGAGATTGCTTAGCTGCAAAGCTGCGTCTGCAGCAGAATTTCAGTATGTGTGTCTGCCAGGTGGGAGGCTCGGGCCTTCTTCCCAGTGTGACATCCTGACCTGAGGTTGCAATCTGGTGGTGGTCTAGTGGGCTTGCTGGCTGGCTCTGTGCATTTGCAGTGAGTCAGGTGCTGTGAAGGTTGACCCCTTCCTTTTTGCAGGGTGAGGAAGGGGCATCCAGCCAGGTGTGTGTGGGGAGCAATTGTGTTCCAGCTTTGAATGGCGCACCCATTTCTGCCTTCCCACCGTCTGCCTCCAACACCCACGGGGGGCTGGCAGGGATGGGCATCCCTGTCTCAGTGCAAGCTCTCCTGGCTGACGGTAGTACTGGTGGCAGTGATGCCTCACTTAGAGAGGCAATCCTAGGGTCCAGGCAGCAGCCAAAGCATTAGCTGGGGAGGAGAAAAGGGGTGGGAGAAGAGCCCCTGGCACCTCAGGGCTCTAACAAGCACCTTTTCATCAGGCATGAAAAGTCCTTTGGCCCAAGCTCATGACAGCTGCCCTTTGTCTGTGGGCACGATGTGAAGCCACCATTGTGGAAGGGGGAGCGCACAGGGAGGGCTTGTACCTAGCTTCCAGGCTGCCAGGACGTGCAGTTTCCCTGTGAACGGGAAACGAGCTGTGGGAGCAAGTGACTCAGGCTGGCAGAGGGGAGGCCGGGGGTGGCAGCCCCGCTGATGCCGGCTCGGGCCCCCACTTCCTGCACCTCCGGGGAGCCACCGCTGGCCGAGAGGGAACGGAGCTCCTGGCCAATTGGGTGCTGATCTGAAGCCGGGGGGGGAGGGGGGGGGAATCTACTTCTCCCCCCCCTTCTTCCACCTCCGCGCTGGGGCTGTGATTCAGTTCCCCTCCCCCAGCCCACCCCCTCTGCTCAGAGGCTGACAGCCGGAGCCGCAGCCTGCTGGAGCCCCGGAGCTGTTTTCCAAGCCGTGGAAGAGAGACCCAGCGATTTTTTCACAGTTCCTCAGCGCCTGCTGCGTCCCGGGCCGGACGCGCACAGACATGGAGAGCGTCAGCCTCCAGCGACCCGCCTGGAAATGGCAAGTACTGAGTTTGTTTTTGCTCTGCGGCTGGGGCTGGGTCTCCGGGCAGATCCGCTACTCGGTGGTTGAGGAGTCAGAGGTGGGAACTGTGGTGGGGAACGTGGCCCGGGACCTTGGCTTGAAGGTGGAGGAGCTGCCAGGTCGCAGGCTGCGCCTGGGTTCAGAGGAGAGCCTGCGCCACTTTGCCATGCGCCTGGACAACGGCGCGCTAGTGGTGAGCCAGCAGCTGGACCGGGAGCGTCTGTGCGGAGCGGCTGCCAGCTGTGTGCTGTCGGTGCAGGTGGTGACAGAGAACCCCCTGCAGCTCTTCCGCTTGGAAGTGGAGATCCTGGATGTGAATGACAACTCCCCGAGCTTCCCCACCTCTCGCCGCACCCTGCGTGTCGCCGAGTCTGCCACAGTGGCTGCGCGCTTCCCCCTGGAGAGCGCACAGGACCCCGATGTGGGCACCAATGCTGTGGGCTCCTACCGGCTGAGCCCCAACTCCCACTTCTCCCTGGACGTCAAGCAGCAGCAGGATGGCAAACTCTTCCCGGAACTGGTGCTGGAGCGTGCCCTGGACCGGGAAGAGCAGCCAGAACTGCAGCTGGTGCTGACGGCTGTGGATGGCGGAAGCCCAGCCCGCTCAGGCACGGTGCAGATAACAGTGCTGGTCCAGGATGTCAATGACAATGCGCCCACCTTTGACCGCACTATCTACAAGGTGCAAGTCCCGGAAAACATGCCCATGGGAGCCCTGCTCCTCCAGCTCAATGCATCTGACCCTGATGAGGGCCCCAATGGGGAGACACAGTACTCCTTTGGGGTTCACACCTCTGACTCGGTCCGGAGGCTCTTTGCCCTGGATCCCCGCAGTGGTGAGGTCCGGGTGAGTGGGGCCCTGGACTTTGAGGAATCACCTTTCTATGAGATCTATGTGCGAGCCCATGATGGAGGGATCCCGGAGATGGAGGGCCACTGTGTACTGCAGGTGGAAGTGGAGGATGTCAATGACAACCCCCCAGAGGTGTTGCTCACCTCCCTGCTGAACCCAGTGCCAGAAGACACCCCACCGGAGACCGTCATGGGGCTCTTCAACATACGGGACCGAGACTCGGGGGCCAATGGGGATGTGAGCTTGGAGATCTCCCCTGATGTGCCTTTTGCCATCAGGTCCCTTCAGAACCACTTCTCCCTGGTCACCCGGGAGAGCCTGGACCGAGAGTCCACCTCACAGTATGTAGTGGAGCTGATTGCCCGGGATGGTGGGTCTCCCGCTCTCACCACGACCCTCCTGCTGCTCCTCAACATATCTGACGTGAATGACAACCCCCCGCGCTTCTTGCAGCCCTCCTATGATGCCTTCCTCCCAGAGAACAACCCACCTGGCTCCCTGCTGTGCACTGTCTCTGCCTCGGACCCCGACGATGGGGATAATTCCCGGCTTGTTTACTCCATAGAGAGTGGCCAAGTGCAGGGTGCCCCCACCTCTTCCTTTGTCCACATCAACCCTGACAATGGCAACCTCTATACTCAGCGCACCTTTGACTTTGAGCAGCTGCAGGTTCTGCCAGTCTCTGTGGCTGTGCGGGACTCGGGGTCCCCCCCGCTCCACGCCAATGTTACTGTCTACATTTTTGTGCTGGACCAGAATGACCACCCCCCCACCATCCTGCACCCTGCCAGTGACAGTGATGTCCCGGCACCCCAGAGGGTCCCACTGTCTGCCCCACCGGGCTACCTGGTCACCAAGGTGACAGCAGTGGATGCAGATGCGGGGCACAACGCTTGGCTTTCATACCGACTGCTGCCGCAGTCCACCGACCCCTCCTTGTTCCACGTGTCGCTGTACAGCGGGGAGGTGCGGACGGCGCGTGCCCTTCAGGACACTGACGTGGCAGCGCAGCAGCTCATTGTCCAGGTGATGGACAACGGCGACCCACCGCTCTCCACCACTGTCACCATCACCGTGGCCCTGGAGGAGGTGACCCTGGAGGACAGCTACAAGCCTCGGGATTTCCTGGCTGGTGCCAAGGAGAAGCCGGACCTGACCCTCTACCTGATCATCGCGCTGGCAGCCGTTAGCACTGTGGCGCTCGCCACCGTCACCCTCCTGGCTGCCCGGTGCCTCCGGCGCAGAGGCCGTGCCGCCGCCTCGCCCTGCTGCTGCTGCTGGCTCAGCGAGTCGCCCTCCCGGGACTTCTTCAAGCACTCCAGCCCCAAGCTCCAGCTCAGCTCCGACGGCACCCTTAAGTACATGGAGGTCACCCTGCGACCCACCGACTCCCAGTCCCAGTGCTACGGCACCTGCTTCTCCCCCGGCTCCGACCGGAGCGACTTCACCTTCCTGCGGCCTTGCCCGCCCCCCGCGACCCTACCGAGGGAAACCGGGGCTTTCCTCTCCGCCACCGGTACGCTGCGGGACCCCGGCCAGGTGAGAGCCTAGGGGCAGGGGAAGGCGGTGCCGGCGCAGGGCTCGCCGGGCGGCCGGACCGCGCCTCCCCCCCCCCCGCCGCCGCCCTGGCTCCCCGGCTCCGGCGCGGGGGGCGCGGGGGGCGCCGGGGCCGCCGCCGCTCGGGGAAGCGCTGCGCAGGTTCGCGCCGCGCGGCAACAGCCCGCGGGTTGCGATTGGCGCCGGTGTTGCTGTCCTGGGAAAGGAGCGCGGCGATTGGAGGAGCGGCGCGGCCCTGGGAGCCAATAGCGAGGCGGCTGCGCGGAGCACCGGCGTCCCCCGCCCCCGTCGAACCGCGTCCGCCCCAAACAATGAATGGGAGCGGCGAGCGCTGAGCGCGGCCCCGGAGCGCGGTGGGCATCGCTCCCCGGCCGCCCACCCGGCAAGGATGCCGAGGGCAGGGAAGGCGGGCCGGTCCCTGGGACTGCCGCGTGTCTTCTCTTTCTGTTTGTTCTTGCACAGCTCCTCTGCTCAGATCCGGTACAGCATCCCGGAGGAGCTCACCCGGGGCGCCTTCGTGGGCAACATCGCGAAGGACCTGGGCACCGATGTGGCGAAACTGGCGGCAGCTAATCTGCAGGTACTGTCCGATTCGGATTCCCAGTACTTCTCGGTCAATGTGAACACCGGTGTTATAATGGTCAGCGAGCGGATAGACCGGGAGCAGCTCTGCGGGCAGAACCCCCGCTGTTTCCTCCACCTGAAACTTGCCATCGAGAACCCAGTGGAGTTTTACCGCATTGAGGTGGAGATCCTGGATATCAATGATAACCCCCCACAGTTCCCCAGTGACGAGGTTTCCTTGCGCATCTATGAGCTGGCATCCCTGGGTGCCCGCTTCCCCATCCAGCCTGCCCAGGACCCAGACGTGGGCACCAACACCTTGCAGACCTATCACCTGAGTGCCAATGAGAACTTCAACCTCAACGTGAAGGCACGCACAGATGGTGGGAAGTTCCCTGAGCTGGTGCTGGAGAGGGCCCTGGACCGGGAACTCAGGGCTTTCCACCAGCTGGTCCTGACTGCCGAAGATGGGGGCTCTCCCCCTCAGTCCAGCAAGATACGCATCACTATTCAGGTCCTGGATGCCAATGACAACCACCCAGTCTTTGACAGACCCTCATACGGAGCCCGCTTGGTGGAGAACTCGCCGCTGGGCACCCTTGTGGTGAAGTTAAATGCCACTGATGTGGACGAAGGGCCCAACGGAGACATCCGCTACTCCCTCAGCAGCCACAACTCAGCTGCCTTACGCCAGATCTTTGCCATCGATGAGCAAACTGGGGAGATTCGCGTCCAGGGCAACCTGGACTTCGAGGAGGCAACGGTCTATGAGATCGAAGTGGAGGCCAAGGACATGGGGTCGCCCACGATGGAGGAGCACTGCAGCGTGGTGGTGGAAATCACTGATGTGAACGACAATGCTCCTGAGGTCATTCTTACCTCCTTCTCCAGCTCCCTGAGCGAGGATGCACCCCCGGGCACAGTGGTGGCCGTGATACACGTCAGAGACAGGGACTCTGGTGAGCAGGGCAAGGTCCAGTGTCACGTGTCTCCGGATCTTCCCTTCCAGCTGCGTAAGGACTATGAGCACCAGTACTCACTGCTAACCAGCACCCATTTGGACCGGGAGCATATTGCCTACTACAATGTCACTGTCTCTGCCTCGGACCTGGGCAGTCCCCCGCTCTCCCGCCACACCATCTTGCCAATTGCCCTGGCAGATGTCAATGACAATGCGCCCCAGTTTGAGCAAGCGTCCTATGAAGTGCTGGTGGCAGAAAACAACCCAGTGGGCAGCGTGCTGGTTACAGTCTCTGCTGCCGACCCTGACTCGGAGCAGAATTCCCGCCTCTCCTACTCCATCGTGCGAGCTGGTGGGACAGATCCAGGCCTGGATCCGACTCGCTACCTCTCCATACATCCCACAAATGGGCAGGTCTCTGCCAAACTCCCCTTTGACTATGAGCAAACCACCTATCTCCAGTTCCATGTGGAGGTCTCGGATGGTGGCTCCCCAGCCCTGAGGAACAGGACGCTGGTTCATGTTTTTATAGTGGACCAGAACGACAATGCCCCACGGGTGCATTTTCCCAGGGCTGGGGAGGACTCTGCTACCCAGTTACGAATCTCCCCCTCCACCACCCCTCCTGCTCTCATCACCAAGGTGGTGGCAATAGATGCGGACTCGGGGCGCAATGCCTGGCTCTCCTACCACCTCGTGGAAGCCACAGACCCAGGGCTTTTCAGTGTGGCCCTGCGCTCCGGGGAGATCCGGATCATGCGGGCCCTGCAGGAGTCGGATGCCTCTGCGCATGAACTGCTGGTGGTGGTCCGGGATGCTGGGGACCCCCCACTCTCCACAGCCGTCACACTGGTGGTGCTAGTGGAGGAGAAGGGCCCAGAGGCTTTGCAGGGCTCCGAGGCTCAGGCCACTGATGGTGGGGGCTTACCCACGATTACACTTTATCTGATTGTGTCCCTAGTTCTCATCTCCACTGTCTCGCTGGTGGGACTGGCAGCACTGGGCATACGGTGCCTCCGGCGGGGCTCTGCCCCTGCCAACCAGGGCTGCTGCGTGGAGAGCGTGAACACGCTGCAGCCCCCTCCCAGCCACATTTCTGGGCACTTGCACTATGAGCCTAAGCAAGGGGACATGGTGATGGGTGTCCAGGTGACAGCCACGGCACCCCCTGCTCCGCGTTACCGCTCCTGCTTTTCGCCGGTCTCGGACATCAGTGAATTCATGTTTGTGAAACCCTCCGCGGGTCCAGCCGGTGCCAACCCGCCGGATCCCACCCTGTGCAGCGAGGTGAGCTCGGGAGCGTGTCCCCCTGCCTGACAGCAGCCCCGCTGCCTGCGGGGCTCGGCACCGGAGCGGCTCGGGGTGCGGCACCGCCAGCCGGCTTTGGTGAGGGGGTGCCCGCCGGTGCCCGCTCCCAGCAGCCGGGAGGGGTGGAGCGGGGATTCCCGCTGCCGGGAGTCCCCGGCGCCCTCCCGGCGCTGCGGGGGCGGAGAGGCGGCGGCGGGGCGGGGGGGGGGGGAAGGGGGGGCTACGCCGTACGTATTTTGGGGAAGGCGGCGGAGGAGGGAGAGGAGGAGGAGGGAGAGAAAAAGGAGGAGGAGGAGGAGGGGGCTGTGGAGAGACGTAAAACTGTCACTCGGTCCATCCCCTCCGCTCGCCGACTTTGTGTGTCTTTGCGTGCCGAGGAGCTGCTCAGCCGGCCGGGCTGCGATCGCCCCCCCCCCCCCCCCCCCCCCCCCCCGTCCATCCCTCCCTGCCCGGCTCCGGCGGCTCCGACGGCGGCTTCCTCCCTGCGCAACCCGCTCGGACCCTCCCGGGGCGCGGAGGTTCCGGCGCGGCGGCGGCTGCCGGGGCCGGCAGCGGAGGCGGGGAGGCGGGGGAGGCTGCGCGGAGCCGCTGCCGCTCAGCTCCGTGCTGCTCCGCTCTCACAGTCGGCACGGGATGCTCGGAGGACGGAGTTTGCCATTGCCATGGCAGCTCCCGCTGCTGCTCGCAGCCCTCTCCTGTCTGCCGGCTCCTAGCAGCGCCCAGCTCCACTACTCCGTGCCCGAGGACCGAGAGCCGGGCTTCTCGGTGGGCGACCTGGCCAAGGACCTAGGGGTGGAGGTGCGGAGCTTGGCCACCCGCAACCTGCGCCTGGTGAGCGAGGGCGGGCAGCGGCACTTCCAGGTGGACCTGGCAGCGGGCGTGCTGCTCCTCGACAGCAGGCTGGACCGGGAGGCCCTGTGTGGCCAGAGCCCCGCGTGCTCCCTGCACCTCCAACTCGTCATGGAGAATCCCCTCCAGCTCCACCGTGTCGAGGTGGACGTCCTCGATGTCAATGACAACGTGCCCCAGTTCCCCAAGCCGGAGGTGGTCTTGGAGATCACTGAGGTAGCCAACCCTGGGACTCGGCTACCCTTGGAGGTAGCAGAAGACCCGGATATGGGCTCCAACTCCATCTCCACCTACGAGCTCAGCCCCAGTGAGCATTTCGCCCTGAGTATCAACGTGAGAGGAGATGGCGTTAAAATGCCCGAGATCGTACTTGAAAAAGCATTGGATAGAGAGAAAGTGGCTGTTCATCACCTAACACTGACAGCCCTGGATGGAGGGAATCCGGTGAAATCTGGCACTGCCAAGGTTATCATCCATGTCCTGGATGCAAATGACAACCCTCCTGTCTGTGATCCACCCATATCTAAGGTACATCTGGAGGAGAACGTGCCAGTGGGTACTCTGGTCACCAAGTTGAATGTCACTGACCTGGATGAAGGTCCCAACGGGGTCGTGGAATATTCTTTCAAAACTAGCAATAATGCACCTGGTAAATTCACCAAGCTGTTCTCCTTAGATCCCCGGACAGGGGAGATCAGAACCAAAGCCCCACTGGATTATGAGGAATCCAGTGCTTACGAGATTGCGGTTCGAGCCAGGGACAAGGGGTCCCCAGCCATGGAAGGACACTGTCACCTGCGAGTGGAATTAACTGATATCAATGATAACAGCCCAGAGATCGTGCTGACCTCTCTCTCCAGCCCAGTGCTGGAGGATGCAACCCCAGGCACTGTGATTGCCCTCATTGGTGTGAAGGACAGTGATTCTGGTGACAATGGGCAGGTCCGCCTGCAGATAGCAAAAGAGCTCCCATTTAAACTGGTGTCATCTTTTAAAGAGCATTTCTCACTGGTCACAAGTGGTCCCCTTGATCGGGAGAAGGCCAGTGGATACAACATCACGGTGAGGGCTGTGGATTCAGGGTCCCCACAGAGGGCCACACAAAAAACCTTTTACCTCCGAATTGCTGATGTGAATGACAATGCACCAAATTTCTCTAGCCCTTTTGATACAGCTCACATTCAGGAAAACTCCCTTCCTGGAACTTCTGTTTTTTCAGTGTCAGCATTTGATCCTGATGAGGGTAGCAACGCCAAGCTGTCTTACTCCATCCTGGACAACGGGATGCAGGATGTACCCATCTCAACCTACTTCCGGATGGACCAGGACAACGGCACCATCTACACTGTGCGGGCTCTGGACTACGAGCAAGACAAGGTGTTCCAGGTGCCTGTGGAGGTGAAGGATGCTGGGTCTCCTGCACTGAGTAGCACTACTGTGGTCCATGTGTTTGTCCTGGATGAGAACGACAATGCCCCCACCATTGTCTACCCATCTGTCCCCAAGGGCTCTGCCTTCCACCAAAGCATCCCGGCCTTAGCAGAACCTGGCTATCTGGTCACCAAAATTGTAGCTGTTGATGCTGATAGTGGCCATAATGCCTGGCTGTCCTACCAGCTGCAGGAGACCACTGAGGCTTTGCCTTTCCAAGTGGAACACCGCTCTGGAGAGATAAGGGTTGCACAGGCTCTCAAGGAGTCAGAAGATCCCCACAGGCTGGTGGTTGAAGTGAGGGACAATGGGATACCGTCCCTCTCGGCCTCTGTGGTAATAGTAATTTCCCTGGAAGAAAACAGTGTGCAGGACTTTTCCAAGTCCTTGGACCTCCCCAAATCTTCTCCCAAGGATACCAACCTAACGCTTTACCTCATCATCTCCTTGGTGTCCATTTCCCTTGTGTCCTGCGTGATGTTTGCTGTGGTGGCTGCCCGGTGTCTCAAAGCTGGCACTGCCAGCTGGACCTTCGGGGGTTGCTGCCGAGGGACTGGCCGCAAGCCTGCCTCCCATTTCCATGGGCAGATGAAGCCAGATGGCTTCATCAAGTACCTGGACGTGGGAGGAGCGGGCTTGACCTCCCAGGCACAGAATTACACTTCTTGTTTCTCGCCCATGTCTGACCAGAGCGATTTCCTCTTTGTAAAACCTTTCAGCCATTCTAGCACTGCGGAGACCGTGGCTGCCTATGAGCAGGAGACCAGCACCTTAGCAAGTCCCTGTGATGGGGTAAGAGATGGGTGTTTCTTACTGTCCTGTGTATTAAGCGCAACAGTCCGTAATATCCAGGCCAGTTGGCTGTTCTCTGTCCTTCCACCTAAGAAGGTAGCTTCAGGGAATGTGTGTCACCATCACCTCCTGGGAGGTGGCAGGTGAAAGCTTTGGCTCAGCTTGATGGAGGTGGGGGAAGGGGCTGGGCAGCACTATAAAATCAAAGACTGTGTGTTCGTAGAAGTGGAGAGTTTTCCCTTGGCCCCGTTTGTACTCTTTTTAAAGTGATTCTTAGCATGGTCAGGAACATGTTTTTTTGGTGTTTAACTCTTTGAGTCTATTTAACCCCTTTATGCTGCATGGCATCCAAACCGCAATGTGGGAGGAGGTTATCTGAAAGCAAAGTTTGTCAGTGTTTATTTTGCTCTGTTTTAGAGGTGCATTGTAGAAATTTCTCATTTCTTAACTCCCAAGTGTTACTAATTACTGATTGTGCACTGGCAAGGGATCATTTTCCAGCTTGGTTGTTTTGAGCGAGGGGCTGAATTCACTATTCGGCACTGAACGTAGTGACGTTTTTTGCAAAGGTCCTGGTGACCTTACATGCCCTTGGGCTTGCAGAGACCTAGGCAGTGGCATGCTTTGAAAACTTCAGCCACTTGTATTCAGATGTCTAAATATGGATGTAGGTGACTGTATTTAGCTGTAGCTTTTATAACTTTAGGATATAAAAAAGTAAAGTAATTTTGCGTCATAAATGCCTGCCCTAAATTTGAAAGTGGTAATTACAACAGGAATTCAAAATATAGATTGGGAAGGGCTTATGTAGTGCAGGATTGTGTGTCAGCGTGTGCAAAAATGTGTATCTGAAATCTGGAGGGCAAGTATTTAAACAGCTTAATTTGCATGCAACATGGGTACCAGTGGGGCCTCTATTTTAGGGGAGTAATTTATTCTAATATATTCTTTCATGAGATTCATCAAAGCTGTGGAGAAATAAGTGAAATCACATCTACTAAATAAAAATCTAGGTCAGCTGTACCCGTCTTCACTTTTCCTTAGTAATTGCATGTACAAGCAGAATAATCCTATAAAACTGATGTTCCACTGTTTGGACTATGAACTGCTCATTCCTAAGGTAACTGAGAGAAATGTTGTCCTTTCCAGGTAGCATGTTATCATTCTGGAGTTAATTAAGAAGATTACTATTTTCGGAAGTATGCCGTCTTCCAGACAGAAAACAGTTCAGCTATTTAGTGCTCTTCACAAAGGCATGATTCAAACAGGAATATGCAAGCCTGCTTTGTGTCCTTCCTTATTTACAAAATGTTCATTGTCTGATGGTAAAATAACACAGGCAGAAAGCGATACAGGGGCTTACTAATGAAGTTACAAAGTGTGCTGCTGTGTCCGAAGTTTATTGTATCTCCTAAACAAATAATGCTTTTTTCTTTTGCTGTCGGAAGTTCATTCTTTTCTCTGTGGACAGAAAATACTGTAGTGCTCCGAGGACACAACACCTAGGAAAAGTCATTCAAATACAATGTGTGAATCAAGATCTCAGGCAGGCCTTTTTAAGGACAGAAGAAGGACAGATTAGGAAGGTCTGCTATCATTTTACCTTCTGGCATTAAAAGCATCTTTCTCAGTCTCAATTAACTCTGCCACCCCCACCCCCCCAAGCTCATTACTTTGGTACCATTGCTTCTGCTGAATTGATGCCCTTATCAGTTTATTTCATGCTTCATTTCTTTCACAGCCTGGTTTCCTGAGCTGCTTTGGAAGATTATTCGCTGAATAGTTTTTGTCATGCTTTTTAGTATTCATGCTGGTTCAGAAATACTCAAGAAAGGGGGAGGGGGAGCTTTCTTTTTGTTCTAATTGATTTGCTTTACTTGGAAAGAACACGCTGATACTCCAGACTCAAATAATCCAGGATCAGTTCACTTTCATTTTCAAAGGCAAGAATGGAGCTATTAAAACTCTTCTATTTTCTCTGCAGCAAGCTCAGCCTAACACAGACTGGCGCTTCTCTCAGACCCAGAGGCCTGGAACGAGTGGGTAAGTGCCTCTTTTTCCATGTATGTGTCTAGTGAAAGTTTCTTTCCTTTGCATGACACTTTCAGTGCTGGGAAGTCCTCGACTGGCAGCTCTGAGGATGGGTGTTCCCTGTCATTGGTAGAATTGTCCAGCCAAAGAGTCAGCTTCTCTGTCAGTTCTGTTTGGTGGTGGTGTGACAGGGGTTGTTTGCAATGGTGTGTCTGGTTTGGGGTTTGGTGTCTACAGCTCAAGGAGGACAGTCAGGAACCGGAGGGAACTCCAGGTGAAGTTGTGCAATGGTTAAAGGACTGGAAAACATGATTCAAAGAGAAAGGCTTCCTCTCTAAAGCAGATTTTGAGCATTTAGACTAGATTCTGAGTCCAAAATCTTGATTCCTCCGCCTCCTTGGAGGCCACTGGAAATCACTGTGTGAGTCCCTTTACCAGCCATGGAGCCTTGAGTTCTGTGCTGCTGGTGTATATTGCCTGCTCTGGCTTGAGCACCTAGTGCCAAACTGCTGTGTAAGCCCCCATGGCAGTCAGACATTGAGTGGATGAGACCCAGGTCCCCAAAGGCCCCTCTAGAGAAATGTGTCCCAGCTACATCAAACTCAGCAGGAGCAGGTCCATCATGAAATGCCACTCTATGTGCTTTCTCCTGTAGGCTAGTCTGGCTGAGTCAGTGTTAGGTCCCCCCGGATCCAACTCCATTTGTTGGGGAGTTTGGAATCTTTCTTGCATTCCTTGGGAAGTGCCATCACCAACACGGGGTGGTTCATCAGTTCTTCCAGGTGAGGAGCATGCTTCCCACTGGAGCTGGGCAACTGGGCAGATGGAGGCTAAGGAAGAAGAAATTAAACCTAATGGGTCAGGAGACTCACAGGAAGGATGTCTCCTAAGGTCTGGTCTTGCTCTCAAAACCATGGCTGAGTTTTTGCCAATTTGTGTGTGATGTTAAAAAGATAAGCCCTGGCAGCAGAGCAGAGACCTGCCTCCCAAGTGAGTACCCCTCTCTTGACTGTGCGCTCTTGCCTCTGGCCCAACAAAGTTTGCTTTTTTTGGTCCACAGTGAGAAAGCACTGACAAGAAAATGTTGAGCAGGTGCCCTTCACCTCTCCCATCTTCCCTCGTGGCTCATAAGCGAGGGCAGGGATCCTCTTCCAAGGGTGCACTTCCTTGAGTAACATTAGGATAAGAAAGGACTTAAACTGGGAGTCCATCTTCCTCTGTGAATACCGCAACCAGAGGTTATTGTGTATGAGGAGACTGGCTCCAGGATCATTTATGTGTGAAAAGATTACATCTTTTGAGGCATACCCAAGGATTATACCCTTGGAGCAATCAGAAGTAAATTGGGATGCTGTGCGTCCATGGCTCACTGGGTCAGGTACTAAGAGAGGAGCTCATGCCTCTGTGCTTTGTCATTCCTGGTAGCCGCTCGGGCAGCTGTTGTGGAGGTTTAAATGGTGCCACAGGGAGTGTCGGTTTCTGGATTTTGGTGTCAGAGCTTGCAGTTAAAACATCTGCAGCAGCTGGTTGTGTCTCAGCCTTTCTCTGGGTCTGGCTTGATAATTTAGCTTAACAGAAAATGAAGAGACTGCTATAGCGGACTTGTTGCAGCGATTAAACTTTGTTACTAGGCTCTTCTAGCTGACAAAGCTAAAATGGAGTGAGGGTTTGATGTAAAGTAGATAAAGCATTCCTACTAGAAACCAGCTATGGACTTTAAAACAAGGTTATTGCTGGAACACTTTTCTCAGAGGTCTGTTGAATTCCCCATCACTGACAACATTTTAATCAAGAAAAGTCTTTCTCACCATTTACGCTCTAGTTCAAATGACAATTAACAAAGCCCTGTTAATACAGAAGTGCACCAGAGCTGCTGTAATAGTTTTGTTACAAGAAGCAAGTAAATGAGCCCCATCAGAGCAAGCTCTGTTGCTTCCTCTTCCAGCATCATGCTAGAGCTCTTCAAGGCACAGAGCGGATGCAGTCCAGACCTACTTAACTCAGTGACAGGGACCTTTTCTCAGGTCATCGGACAGTGACCCTCACCCCAGCCTCTGCCTGAAGCTCTTTACAAGCTCCAGCCCCTTCTCAGTGCCTAAGTGGGAGCAGCAGCCTGTGGGGTGGGAAGAGAGAGGGCAGGAGGAAAGGCAGCCTCAGACTCTGTTCATGGAGAGCTGAACTAGCAGAACGTGTTGGTTCTGGTGCAGGAGCTGTGATGTTACCCCTGGTGATCTATGACCTGGGTGCCCACAGTAGTCCCTGAAACAGCCACTAGTGGCTTGTGTTGGTGCCTGTTGTGGGAGTTCCCATAGCACTGGCTGCCCAGGCTGGCCCCCAGGTTTGGAGAGTGGCTTTGCCCCAGCACAGGCTGGTACTGAAATAACTCAGTGGATTTTAATTCCTGCTGGTTTTGCCCACCTGCCTGTGTGCAGATTCCACATTTGCAATAAAATCAGCTCTTACTGATTTTGTTTTTTTGTTTCTTTTATCCTGTTTTAAGTTAAATCAAGGGAGATGTGTTTATTCTAAACCAGTGTTAAAATACTAAAGGATGGAAATAGAAAGTGCTATTTTATGTGTTCAGTGCCCAGCCCTGACATCTCTCAGATGATAAAACAGGCAAATCCTGGAGAGCAGTTCACTCCCCATTGTGCTCTTCCCAGTGTTTTGATGTCTGGTGGGTGAATTCCCCAAGCACTGGTTGGTAGTACAGGTATTAAAAAAGGTGCAAGGGCAACTGCCTGAGCCCTGCCCACTGTTACTCTCTCCAATGTTAGCTCACGTACAACTGTGTTTCCTGCTGACAGGCGAACCTCTCTAGGACCGTGAGCTCTCCGAACAGCAGGGCTCTGCTTGGCTCTCGGGGAACACAGGCCACCTCTAGCTGAAAAGAAAAAAAAGGGATGTGCTCTTAACTGCATTTGTCTGACCCAAATTAAATAGCAATAAATACAAGGCAGCTTAGGCTAGTGGTTTGAATGGGTCCTGGAGGGAGTCCGGCACTGACCCTAAGCCAGAAAGCAGGCTTAAACCTATGTTGTGATTTCTCCTTTGCTGTCTTCATGTGAGTTGGAGAAGGAACAATCCTGTCTTTTCTGAGCATATCCCCACCCACTGAAACAAATCCCACATGTCTCCGAGCACCTGAAACCTGGCAAAACTCAGGGTAAGCTCAGTAAGGCAGGGACCGTCTCTCCATCTCATATATCGCTGCGTTCAGAGTGCTGTTACAGGACAACAAAGAGAATTTGTTCTTTGTTCGGAAACACAGGAGAGCTCCGGTGCACATGCTCAGGAAATAAGAGCTCAGACAATATCCTCTGAAAATGTGGTAGGGAGTCAGAACTGAGTAGACCAATTCTCAATTAATCTTGTTTGGGAGAAACAGGAGGGTAGATTAATTAATTTAATGATGTTTGTATTTTGTTTTCTAAAAAAAAAAAAGCATCCATGCTGTCTCTGGGCAAATGTAAATGAGTACAGAATGATACCAAGCAGCAGATGCTGTTCCCAGACAAATCAGATCAGTGGCTGTAGTGGAGATCACAGCAGTGAATTGATCAAAGGGCAGTAGACATACAGTCTGACAGTGTTACAGGACATCCCTGTAGGATCATCAGTGTGGGGTTTCCCGGGGGGGGGGGGGGGGGGTCGTATGGGGGGGCAGTGCAGGGATTGGAACTGGTATGAGGGACACATCTTGTTGCTTTTTCACTAGTTGCCAAAGGAACAGAGATGGGGCTTGTGCCCTGCACGTTCATGGTACTTGCATAACACTGGTAGCTCTTTGTTTTGATCTCTGTGTGATGGTTTATTTAGGAAAACACCTGGCTCAAGTCAGGATTTCCTTCCTGGAGGAGTGGTGAGGGCTCTGTGTTGCTTGCAGGTGGGCATGGGAGGGTGAGATGTCCTGTGCTGGGAAAAGCCGGTGTGTCCTGGGCAGCTCATAGGAGGAGTGCGGACAGTCTCAGGCCATGTGGGTAAGCTGGAAGGAGATCCCAGGCAGGAGGCACCCCAGAGACCGTGGTGGGGGACTCCCAAGGAGGTGGGGAGCAGTGTGGGAATCCCAGGTCACTCCAGGGGAGGGAGGAGCAAAGCATGCAAAGAAGATACAGAGTCTCATTTCGCACACTCCCTCCATTTATTTTCTCTAATCCTAAACCTCCCTGTGCTACAAGTTTCCAATGCTGTTGTGAGCCAGTCTCCCTCTCCCAGGGTGAACACAGTCAATAGTGATGTTCACTTCACTCACCTGTTAAACAGCATCATGGCCACCTTGTCTGACCCCGGCCATCATCACCCAGGCTGTGCAGAGGGAGGAGGGAGGGTGCAGCAAAGGGGGTTTGCAGCTGATAGTGGAGGTGCCCATAGGAAAGCTATGAAGGAAAGGATGTTTTTTTATTCTTTGCTTCATTTTCAAGCGTGAGGTCCAAGAGCTGGGCTTGCAGGACTAACGACAGCCTGCCTGTGTCTGGTGGGGGACAGGGAGGGGAAAAAAGGTGTTCCAAGGATAGTCCTTAAAGCTCTCAGGAGCATTCTTGGTGATCAGAACGTGCAGGTACTGCCAAAGGGTGGCTGCAGCTCAGGGGGCTTCTACTGTGTGTTTGGGGTGGTCAGACAGCAGCACCCCAGTGTACCAGGACACGCTCCTGCCAAGGGGAGCCTATATGTGTCTGTGTGGGTGGGACATCTCAGAGCACACAGCAGCTGGGGCCAGAGGCAGAGGGAGACGTGAACATTCATGGGTTTACGCAGCGTGGGGGCGGATACACAGCAGAAAGACAGCTGGCCAGAGATGCAGGCTTTAGCGTGTCCTTCCTTAAAAAAAATACTTGCTAACCTACCAGCCACAGGGGTGTCTGCAGGTGTTGTAACCCCACAGGAATTTACGTTGCAAGTTTGTGTAACATTGTAGTGGATATAGCAGCAAGTGCTATAAAGCACATGCACACCTGCACCAGTGGGGATGTCAGGGTAAACACTGACAGATTGACCTTCTGTCCACTTTTTGATTGAAAATGTTGTGAAAACTGGCATGTGCTGGGCAGAGGCGCCAGCCAAGCTGCAGCCTGCAGCAGTCCTCTCCCTCCAGTGCTTCCGCTGGGTTGCAGAGCCAGGTCCCTGTGACTGTGACCCCTCTGTCCCTCTCATGCCCCACCATGGCTCTTCTGGCATCTTTTCATAGAATCACGGAAGGGTTTGGGTTGGAAGGGACCTTCAAAGATCATCCACTCAAACCCCTCTGCCATGGGCAGGAACATCCTTCACTAGATGAGGTTGCTCAAAGTCTTGTCCAACCTGACCTTGAACACTTCCAGGGATGGAGTGTCCATAGCTTCTCTGGGAAACCTGTTCCAGTGTCTCACCACCCTCATTGTAAAATTTCTTCCTGATGCCCAACCCAAACTCCACCCTCTTTCAGTTTAAAACCCTTGCCCCTTGTCCTTTCATGACAGACTCTGGTAAAAAGTCTTTCTCCAGCTTTCTTATAAACCCCCCTTATATATTGAAAGGCTGCAGTACGGTCTCCCGAGAGCCTTCTCTTCTCCAGGCTCAACAACCCCAACTCTCTCAGCCTCTCTGCATAGCAGAGCTTTTCATGTGCTCGGAACATTTCGGTGGCCTCCTCTAGGCCTGCTCTCACAGGCCCATGTCTGTTTTGTGCTGGGGACCCCAGAGCTGAACACAGTGCTCCAGGGGAGTCTCGGGAGAGTGGAGCAGAGGGAGACAATCACCTCACTTGACCTGCTGGCCACGCTGCTGGTGATGCAGTCCAGGAGACGCTTGGATTTCTGGGCCGCGAGCACACATTGTCTACTTGTATCCCATTTGTCACCCACCAGTACCCCCAGTCCTTCTCCACAGGGCTGCTCTCAATCCATTCATCCTGCAGACTGTATTGACATTGGCAATTGCTGCCACCCAGGTGCAGGACCTTGCACTTGGCCTTGTTGAACCTCAGGAGGTTCACATGAGCCCACTCCTCCAGCCGGTCAAGGTCCCCGATGTTTCCCCCCACAATATCTGCCCTTGCCACCCTCCTATGCACCATGCAGTGAGGGTCTCCCTGTGCTCCTCTTCTCCATTCCCCAACTGCATCTCCAGCCTCCTGCTTTCTCAGAGCCCCTCCCCACCACCACTGTCCTCCCACACAGCATCCCAGGCTGTGCCCAGCTCCAAAGTAGCAGCAGAACAAGCAGCTTTTGCGATTTCCAGCCACTCATGTGATGATGGGTAGTGATGGGAGAGCCAGTGGGCCAAGCATGGCTGGTAACTGAGCCTTTCCCTAGTAGCAGACACCAATGAAGGTCTTTCTCTGTTGATTTTCATGCAAATGGTGGAAGAGTAGCATGTCAGTAGCATGTTGATTTTCATGCAAATGGTGGAAGAGTAGCATCCACCTGGCCATTGGATCTGGTTGAAACCACTCAACAGCTTCCAGAAGCCTGGGGTAATTGAATGAGTAGATGGGCAGTGTGGGGGAAAAAGGCTGAAAAAGGGAAAAGGAGACAGTCGTCAGGACTATGTAATGTGGAGAATGTGCAGGTAGTGGGATGTGCACCACAGCTGGTGTCACCACGGCTTGGGGAAGGCCAGGAGTGCTGGGACCAACTGCTGGCACTTCTGGGCTATGCAGGCTTCCCACCCTCAGCTCCTCATTGACAGGCACAAGAGGAGCGGTAGAAATAACTGCCACCCTGGGAAGTTTAGGAAATAATTGTAATCCTCAGGTTTCCATCACAAATGCACTCAAAAGTTAAAGCCAGTAGTGGTACTCACTTTGCCAGATGAGGTTCCACATGTTCTGCAGTGAATCAAAAGAGGTGCAACAGTCTTTGGACTAAAATTACAGCTTCTTCTGGCTGGTTTGCATTTGTCTGCCTGTTCAGATGCTTGAGTATTGAGTGATTCCTCCACAGCTCCTGCAGCATGCAAAGCATGAAGCTGCTCTCAGTTGCCACCCCAGGGCCTCGGGAAGGTGTGAGTGGAGCCCAGTAGCCTGAAAAATCACAGCTCCCTCTGGAAATCCCTTTGAGGTCATTGCTTTGCAGGAACAGCTGTAATCTAAGTGACGCAGCGCTCTCCTAAGATAGAGAGCCGCTGTGCTTTAATGTGGGCTGTGGACCTCTGAGTGAAGTAGGAGTTGTGCTAGTAAAGGGGCTCTGCTGTGAAGGGAGGGTTTTCCCCCACCAAAGCCTCTGGGGCTGCAGAGCTCAAATCACTAGCTTGTGCCAGGTCCTGGGGAGTCTGGGAAAGAAGTTGCCTTTTTGGGGAGTATTTAAGGTGATTGTTCATGCCTGATGATGCAGCCCATGCCAGCCCTCAGCCTGTTTGTGTGTCTTTTGCTCAGCAAACACCTTGGAGGAAACCATGGAAGCCCAGCAAGGGTCAGACAGTTGTATCTGCCAGGTTTAGGGGTGCCCTGGTGGGTCTTGAAACAGGAAAGGTTGAAGACCACACAGAAGCTCATGGCTTTAGATGGGACTGTGGTTTCCCATCAAACAGCGCAGCTTTAAAGCACTACAAAGCTGCTTAGAGCCCAGCTTTGCTCTGAGCATGGGCTACAGCTCCATGGTGCAATTTTGGAGTGGATTTGGGGCGCTGCGACAGGCAGGAGCTGTGTTGACACTGGGAGCAGGTGTTGTCCCTGGGTAACAGCTTTCCTTTCCCCCCTTCCTGTGGAGCTGAGCCAATCCTGAGACTGAAAGCTGAAGGTTTTGTAGTGATGTCTCCTTGTCCCACCCTACTTCCCCTTCCTTAGCTAAGAGACCACAGAGCTGGTCCCCCATGCTGTGCACGATGCCAGTGAGCACTCCTGTTCGCAGTGTTCACCCTTTTGTCTATTAACAGCCCACGTCTCAGCAGATTCAGTATGCAGGCTTCTTTCTAGATCATGTAGCCCTCTTCAGTGGAATGTTTCCTTCCCTCATTGATCATCCTGGGCCAATAATCCCTTTATGTGCATTTGTCACGGCCTTTGAAGTCTGAGCCAGCTGGATCCTGCCAGGTGGGACAGAATCTGGAGAGTCTTTTATGGAGAAAGGGAAATATCCTAGTGATGGGACACATTTCTTATTCTGGAAAGCCCCCAGAATATCAGGAGTTTCATCATCACAGCATTATGTATAGAAATGCTATTTTAGGTAATTTAGCAGGTGCTATGTGTATTAGTTTAATTTTTCTGTCTCCATCTGCTTCCTGCACAGCTGAGCACATGCCATGGCTGGCTGCAGAGGCACAAGGATCTGACAAATAGGCACAAAAACCCTTCCAAAGAATTTCTCAAAATATCCTTCCTGGCATGTTTGGGGCAGCAGGATGGGCTGGGTGAAATAATAATGGTCTCAGCTCCGGCTCATCCAGGAGGGCTGGAAGAGTCCCCAGGAGAGGAGACTGCCCCTGGTCCCCATTTTAGAGACATCATGGCCTTTTCTTCTGCCTCTGCTTGGCAGAGCAGCATCCCAGCAGTTCCATGGGCTGGATGTAATGACTCGCCGGTGCTTTGGGAGGCTGCAAATCTTCCCCCTGCTTGCCTGCTAACATTTTTCAATCCCATCTTTGCAAAGTCATGATCGTAAAGCTGGGCCTCATCCAGGTCCTCTCCTGCCCTTGTAATTGCATTACAGAAGCAGCAGGGAACGTGGGGAGCTGGGGGAGTGTGGGGGAAGGGCCAGCAGCATCCTCTGTTAAGGAAGGGAGAAAGGCAGGAAATAGTGGCAATTTTGGAGCTGGTGCCATTTTTTCAGAGGCTGGGGGAGGTGGGAGGGTGGTGGGCTGGGGCTGTGGGAGGCTGGCATGGATGCTAGGACAGAGGGATGCTGACCCTGGGTCTGTATCCCCAGCCGTGGGTCTGTGTCCCCAGCACACCTTGAGTGCGGTGGAGACTCAGCACTGGCAGGGATGAATTCATTCCCTCTTGCTTGTCGCTTTGCCAGCCAAGAAACGGCGCAGGCGGAGGTTTTACTTCTGCTGCTGCCTCCAGCTGGAGCTGTGTGTGGGAGGTGGCAGGGGGTGGGGAGGGCTTGGAGGAAGCTGGGAGAGAGGAAAGAGCAGTGCAGGGGGAGTTGGGGGGGGGAGGCAGCCTGAGGGGGACCAGGGGATGCCCAGGAATGGGACTGGGGGAATGGGCTTGAAGATACCCCCCTGGCCCTGGGAGCTGGGTGCGTAGGGGAGGGCAGAGTGCTACCCCAGACAAGCTGCCAGTGCAGGTGATGGGAGCGTGGGAGCAGCAGCCAGAGCTGTGGAGCAAACAGGAGTGAAAGGGGAAGAGGCTGAGAGGAGAAACAAACCCCAGCCACATCCTCCTCCCTAGAGCGGGGAAGCCTGGGAGCAGCCGGTGCTGTGGGGTGGAAGCAGTGCTGGCCACTGCCATAGGAGCCAGAAAGCCCCAAATGAGAGAGTAGGGAGGATGCTGAGAGTGTCTTGGGGAAATCCCCAGGGCAAGTGCTGCCAGGAGCCCTGCCAAGCACTGCAGGGTCCCGGGGTCTCATCCACAGGGTGCTGGGCTGTCCTCTCCAGCCCCTAGGATTCTGACAGCACTGGTCTGGCATGAATAAACTTTTCCAGTTTGTTGTGGTGCTGCTATGGCTTGTGTTTCCAGCTGCAGAGCGAGGAAAACAATTTTTCAGGAATACACCAAGCAGTTGTGCAAATCAATGTTTGCAAGGCCTGTGGCTGCCATAGTGACGAGCTCCATAGCAACCCCACAAGGAAATGAATAATTCTGTGCTCAAGTGGAAGTTAAAAAGGGTTGTGGTGGTCTGGAGTGCCACAAAATAGCCAGTCAGCAGAGCACCCAGGTCCACCCTGTACTGCTCCGGTAGATGCTTGTAGGGAGTCCTCGGTAATGGGGGCAGCCTTGCGATGCAGCATGTGGTGGGGCTGTGTCAAGGCTGCAGGGCAAGCCTTTCATTTCATCATTCCTCAATTTCCATGTAGGCAGTTTTAGTGAAGGCATTTGCAGGTCATGCACTGGCTGTACTGCCTCTGCTGTCCCGTGCTCTGTGTTCACCATGTCCTGAGCCCCCTAAGATGCTGCATCCCTGAGTTTGTTTCAAACATGGGTTTGTTTCCTTCCCTCCAGTTCTAGCTGTGCTGGAAACGTTCCTGAAAATGAAAGCCAGCTCTTTTTTTGAGCTTTGAAGTGTGGAGTAGAATTGAAGAGAGAGAAAAAAATCTATCCTATGGGGGATGGGTTTTTAGAGAAAAACCTATTGAGTCAATGGCATAAACAGCGAGTCCTTGGAGTCATTTCCATAGGAACCAGCCCCTCTGTTCCGGGCAGCCTCCCTGCAGCAGCACCCAAGGCTGCCGCTGAGTGGGGAGCAGGGCTGCAAGGGGGGACTCTGAGGTCTGCCCGCCCCAGGCAGAGGGAGCAGGGCAGGGCAGGCTGCTCGCTATTGAATCAGTGATTCACAGCTCTGATTCACAACTCCATCCTATAGCTGTGGAAAACGGCCAGATCTGGTCATCAGCTGTGTGCCTTTTTCCAATGCAGGAAGTTATTTTTGAGCATTTTTAGATTACAGCACTTGTTTTTTTTCTGTGCCTCTGAATTCTGGATGATTGCACTGCAAGTAATTGAGGCACTTGAATTTCCTGCTTTGAGAAGTGAGCTCAATACCATTTTTGCAGCTCTAAGCCATTTCTAGAATAGCTTTTCTGTGTGGCATCATGGGAAGCAGGCACACAGCTTTGGGGCTGTTTGTGCAAAATTTGGGAACACTGGGTGCAGTAAGTTTGCAGAAAAGGACTTGGGGACCATCAGGTAGAACATGAGTCACCAGTGCACCCTTGCTGTGATGGAGACTGACTGGGTTTTACTAGTAAGATTGTAGCCAGCAGGTCAAAAGAAGAGATAGTTGCCCTCAATTCCTCTCTTAATGGGACCACACCTGGAGCACTGTGCCCAGTTTTGGGCTCCTCACTGCGACAAAGACATGGCCATATGGGAGCCACCAAAATGATCAGCGGTCTGGAGCCCAAGGCAGGGGAGGAGAGGCTGAGAGTGCTCCTTCAGCTTGGAGGCATGAGAGCTAGGAGAAGGGTCTCATTGCTGTCTTCAGAGGTGCACAGTGAAAGGATGAGGGGTAACGGGCAGATGTTGCAACAAGACAAATTTGGAGTAGATGTTAGGAAATGTTTTTCACCCCAGGGTGGTCAAACACTGGAACAGGAGGCCGGAGAGGAAGATCCATCTCATACTTAAAATGTGGCTGGTCAGGCCCTGAGCATCTAATATCAAGTTGGGTCCAGCTGAAAGCTTGGCCCTGCTTTGAGTGGGGTGTTGGGGCAGAGACCTTCCCACCTTCATTAGACTGGGTGCTTCATGTCCCTCTCCAGCTGAATCAGTCTATGATTTTGTGATCCCAGAAGGCATTAAGGGGATGTAGGACTTTGGCTGTCCCCCTGACACTGGGGTACAGCCATAATGCAGGGGCTGGTGAAGCCCACCATGTGAGTTCATGTGTGTTCACTCCCTCTCTAAGACTAGAAGAAAGGAAAAGGGTCTGAAAGGCTGCCCATCTCCCCTTCCTTCAGGGATGAACCTCCCTTTGCTCTCTGGTGTTGTATGGCCACCCCTCCCTGAGGGCATACAGCTCCAGAACAAGAGCTCAAAACAACCTAAACAAGATCCACACGTTTCTTGGTACAGCTGTTCCTCTTGTGCCATGCACCGGACAGGCTGAACTGTGTCGCACAACCCTCGCCCAGGCTTCAGGGACTAACCACCATCCTTCTTCCCCCTGCTTTCCAACCCAGCCCTGGACAAGTCTGGTGCTTTGTGGTGGCCAGCTCTCCTGTCTGTGCCTGCATGCAGCCATGGGGCCAAGGATCATTGGGGTGGAGAGTGAGGACCACCTGGTTAGGGAGTTCAGTGAGGCTGGGGGTCCTGGTCCTACTTCCCAGGTGAATGCCCTGACCACAGAGTGAGCCTTTCCTTCCATGCATTCCCTCTGTCCTAGGGCACAGAGGCACGGCTTTGACAGGAGGCAGGAGGAGCTTCTGTCCAGTGCAACCCATTGCCTGAAGGAGGGGCAGGAGGGGAGGAAAGAGTCTTTCGGGAGGTGGAAAATGTGATGCTGGCACTGCTGCATCGAAGAGGGAGTTGAACATGGGCCTCTGATTTCAAAACAGAGTTCAAACTACCAGAATATTACAATCTAAAAAAAAAAAGAAAAAAAGATTTGGCACTTCCTTGTGCTTTCCCTTTCCCCATCCCTGGATCCCATCACCGTGCTAGGGCAGCCTCTAGAGCCAGAAGCAGTGTCTGGGAGGCACCAGAGTGTTTCTGGGCAGCTTTCCTGCAGCCCTGAAAAACCTGGGAACCTCAGCTGCCAGCCACGGGGGCAGCTGGTGGGGCAGGAGCTGCTGGTGTTAACTGGTGACTGAATGGGTTGTGGTTTGCAATGGTGTTTAGGTTCATAAGTCCTTTATTGGATCTAGCCCGGGGTGCTATTCCCAGCTGTGCTTGTGACATTAACAGGTCACTGCAGCCCCAGGGCTGTCTCCTCCTTGTCCTCGCTGCCTGGACTGCCTGCACGCTGCTTACTGGCATAACACTGAGTGCAGGGTAGCGGTACCCATGTCCAAGGAGTCTCAGCACAACCATCACACAAGCGCTGAAATCAATTTGCGAGGTGGGCAAGCCTTGCTTCTGGCCTTCTTGAAACTGTGCCACCACACACATAGCAGAGGATGGATATAAATAGTTTTCGGGATGCCCTGGGTTGCAGCAGACAGCAGGTATTTCAGAGGCGGTGCTGTTGACAGCGTCGTGCCAGGGCGGTCTCTGCTACATTAGGGATTGTTTGCATCCTTCACAGATAAACTGGTGTAAGAGCAGTGCCCTGCACCCCGCTGGGGCTGGATCAGGCAGGAGGTACAGAAGGGGAAGGGACTGGTGGTCATGTGGTCCTGGCACAGGTCCTGCATGGTTTTGGACAAGTTGCTTAAGACCAGATTTTCTGCAGAGTAACTGGGAGTGTCCATACATGCATCCTTACACTCAGATCTTGTGTTTCAAAGGGAGTTTGCCCATGTATACCCCTCACTTGGTCCATACTAAGCTGTGTGACTGAGCAGGGCCATGTGGGGCCTGATCAGAGCTCATGGGCACTCTTATCCATCCCGTGCATCTGCAGTTTTTCTTCCTGTGTGCAGGACATTTGCACAGGGAGGATAGTGAAAGCTCTTGTGCATTCAGGGCTTCTCTCCTTGCAGAGCTTTGATGCAGCTAGGGCAGCGACCTAGACACGGGAGCTGCCCACACTACATGCCAGATACAACCTTCAAGGATGTGCCTGTGGGTCCATCTCATTTCTGAAATGGCCATATTGAGCCTGTCCTGTGTGTGAAGGCTGCTGTGGGTGCAAACGGCGGGGGGAACTCGGGCAGCAGGATGCTCAGCATGGTGGTGAAGAGCCCATCTGCCACCCAGCACGCAGCGCTGAGTTGGCATGGGCAGTGCCTGCACTGACATTTGCAGCGCGCAGGGTGCTGAGTGCTCAAGCATGGAGCTGTGACAGGAGAGTCCAGAGCTGGGGGAGAGCTCGGCTGTCTGAGCATGTCTGAGCAGGGCTTCAGGGTCTGGCAGCTCCTGGGTGCAAGGGCTGGGTCCACTGTGGTGGAGGAGGAGGCCACCTCCATGCCTTGCAGCCTGGTGGTTTGAACATTTGCCTGGGAAACAGGCTCAGCTCTCTCCAAGGGGGAGGGCTTTCACCCTCCCCCATCTCAATTCTGGAGATCTCCCAGCTGCAAGAGCAGGGCAGCCCTTGTCCCAGGCAAGCCAGCACACAGCAGAGCCTGGCATCCCAGTGGGCAGCAAGAGCTGCAGGTGGTCAGAGCACTCAGCTGGGAGAGGGGAGACCGGCAGTCTGAGTGATGTGGTCACTTAGGGTCAGAGCAGAGGAGGATCGAGGAAGCTGGTGAGATGTTTAGGTCTCTGCTGGAAGCAGTGAAGCTCCGGGGGGTGCTCTGGGAGCACAGCCCTGACCTCTTCGGAGGGGAAGTGCCACCACCAGTGAGCAGTGGCCAAGCACAGCTGGCACCTGGCAAACATGAAAGCGGGTCTTGTTAGACTGCGCACAGACTGCTGATTGTAACCTCGGCCACAAACCCTCCTTAAAGCCTGGTAACATTCCCAGAGGTTTCCCAGGCAGATCTGTGGTGCTCAGCCCCTCCATCGCCCAGTCCCAGGGAACCAAGGTGGGCACCCACCTCCCTTCTCTCCTCTCCATGTTGCTCCACCCTCCCCAGGACTGTTTGCTGCCAGCTCTGCAGAGCCAGCGGCTGCTTTTGGACTTCCTTCAGAGCAGGTTTCATGGCACTGGGCAGCTGGCTGCATGCCACGATCACACTGTGGGGTTTTCTCACTCTCAGTCTCACAAAGGAAGCTGCAGACCAGAGCAGTAGCCTGAAATACTTCAAAAGGGGCATCCACTCACATGGCCTGCAAAAGGAACAGAGGACCTGGTCGTACAAGACTGGATGCAGCTCTGGGACTTTAGGACCAGCATTTTTTTGTGGTGTTATATTGGTGGGAAGGCACCCACAGGGATTTTGAGGTGATGAGGTGCTGGCTGTCTCTGAAGTCAGCCAGAGTTAGGCAGGTGTTGCTGGAAGGACCACTGAGCCCCCAAGTGCTTCTGGTATTGGGAGACTTCTGAAAGTGTGTTGACTCTTAAGTGTTATGTAATAGAAGGATTTAAAGCCTGCAAACTCCTCTCCACCAGTGGACAAGCCGGCAGCCTTGGCTTCTCATGCTCTCTGACAAGCCCACGCCTCCTGACTGAGCTTTAGTAACTTGCTGTTTCTTTTCTTTTCCCATAGCTCCCAGAATGGAGAGGAAGGTGGAGCCTGGCCGAACAACCAGTTTGACACGGAGATGCTCCAAGCCATGATCCTGGCTTCAGCAAACGGTTGGTCTCCATTGTGTGTGGAAAAACTATGGCACTTGCTTTCGTGCGAACTTCTCAGATGCATGCTATTAGATAAGAGGCTGGTGGGATTGATGTTTCTGGATTGACTGAGGTGGCTTCAAAAGTCCTTCTTCAACAGATGCTGGTGGAAAAGCACTGCTGTCTCTCTCCTTGGCCCTGCAGAGGAGAGGGGTCGGGACGGATTCAGACAGAGGAGATACCAGATAGCCATCAGCATCAGGCATGCTGTAAACAGGGGTACCTCTTCCACCCAAACTATATCATCTATGTACCAGACGGAATATTATCTGGCTTGTGACAGGGTTGTGTTACATGAAAGAGCCAGTCTTGAGATGTGTTGTAAGCTACTTGGCTTCAGAAAGTCACAGTAAATGAAATGTCTGCTGTGTTGCAACTTGCTGTAAGGCGAGGAGATAGGAAGCCTGGAAGATTTGCTTGTGGCTAGAGGCTGGACCAGGAATACAGTAAATGCCTGACAGTAGCCGCAACAAGCCTCCTGTCCAGAGATGCCAGTGTGTGCTTTCTGCTCACACCGGGTCCCTCCACCGAGCCGTGGGCTCACCAAGGTTTGCCCCACTGGCTGCTGCTGGCTCTTTGCAGTTGTAGTTGCTGGGGTTTGGGTTATTTTGGGTTGGTTTGTTCTGGTTTATGGCTGTGCTGCGTGGAAGTGGTGGGCAGGGAGGGGTGTTCCCATGCACCCGCGGTCTCCATGGCTTTATGTAAAAGAAGTGCATTTATCACTCTGTGCAGCACTACAGATAAAGAGGCTGGTTTTCATACAGCCTTTATTTATAAATACCGCCAAGTCTTTTCCCCCTTGATTTAAAAATAGAAGCAGCAGCACAGCCATAAAACCCTGTGCAAAATGCTTAGGATGTTTCCTTTGAGCTGTTGGGAGAGAAGGAATCTGGGGGAGGAGGGATGGCTTTAGTGTTGCTTTCTTGGAAAGCTGCTGCAGCTGAACTTTGCTGCTCTGCAGACACCAGGCAGCCTGGAGACACAGCTGCCGTGGCCAGGGAAGGGGACGAAGGTCTTGGGCAAGGGAGTTGTTTACACTGAAAGGAAAGAAACAATGCGAAAATGTGTCTCTGCTCTAAAAAACGACCATGGAAAAATAGCCTCCGGCCTTGCACGTGGTTATCATCAGCCAGTGCCTCCAGATCCGGTTTCCTTGCTCGCAAATAAAGCTGTTTTTCTGACTGCTGCTCCAGCAGTCCCCAAGACCAGAGAGATGAGCAGGTCCCTTCCAGGTTAAGCACCAACTTCCACATAGCCCCGGGCCCTATTGCAGCAAATCTCCCCCAATCCACAAGTCTCAAACAGTCCTAACCTCTCCCACGGCTTCAGTGCATCCAGGGGGTTAATTTAAATCAGATCCATCTGCTAGATAAGGGTTTTCCCTGGTGCAGCCCCAGGGAGAGGATGGCTCCATGCTCTCCATCCTTCTCTTGCCCCCACCGGTCCCTTGCTTGGATGGATGGATGGATGGATGGATGGAGACATAGCATAAGCTTTTTCCACCAGCACTGTGTTTTCATGTCTCCCCTACTCTCTGTCCTCCCTGCCCCCCCCCCCCCCCTTTTCTGCTCTCATTCATTAATAGTGTTGATTGGAGCAGGCTTTGATTAGGGGCAGTGCTAATTGCCCATTAAGCTTTGTGCTGCCCATCCTTGGGTAATGTTTCCTGGCTATTTAAATGATCCTTATCTCTTACTGTCACCTGCTGGTCTCTGTCTGAGCTCTAGGCTGGCAGGTGGGACACAGTGACACAGATGATGGCACTGTGTGCTCTTTGCCTACCCGCTCCTCCCAAGTGTGAGCTGGTCCCGCACAGAGCAGTTGATGCTGACTTCCACCGCACTACATCAAGCCCATGCTCAAGTCTGTGCCGAGCAGAGACTGCCTGGGAGGCAGAAGTTCCTTTGATCCTGCTCTGCTCCAAGAGCATCTGGAAGGGGCTGGTGATGCTCTGCTCCATGAGCATCTGGAAGGGGCTGGCGATGCTCTGCCTGCATCCTTACCCTGTGCCAGGGATTATCCTTCGCTTTAGCAAGAGGCAGAACTGGCCCTGCCATGCCAAGCCTGCACGATCCACTTGCTCTGAGGATTAAATCACTTACTTACCCAATGGTTAAATCACCCTCCCAAGCCAGTGTGCCTGGGGAGCTGGCTTCCCCCAGGGCTGTGACCCTGGTGTGGGGCTTCTGTCTCCCTTCCTCTGGATCTTCCCCCCTTGCAGCTGGAAACAATATGACAAGCCAGTGTTTTGAGCCATCTGAAGGGACAGAGGCAGCTGCTACGACAGACCAAGGAGCACCGATGCTCCAGGATACCAGACACTAAAGGGCAGACATTCTGTCCTTAAAATACTCTGGCTTCCAGTGAGAATTTATAGGGGTGCCATGAGATGGTGGAAGAGCAGATGGAAAGGCAGCCCGAGGAGGTCCTTCTCCCCAGCTCCACTGCCTGCAGGCAGGGGCAGATGCGCTATATTGGGTTCTCCTGAAAGTCCCACCAGCAGCTGCAGGAGCATGTGCTCCAGTGCTGCCTCTAGTTTGCCTCTCCTCCCCTTTGCTTATGAGGGCGATGGAGCCACTAACTGGTTATTTTTGCCAAAGCCCAAATTCTTGTTTTCCTCCTCAGGATCGTTTGGGATAATGTCTGAGTTCTGGTAAAGGCTGAACATAACCTTTCCAGCAACAAGAGCTGAAGTGCCCTGCTTGGCAAGAGCAGCTCTGTGCCCATTTATAAACCTCTATTGTTCCTGTTCTCTCTTCTTTTCAGCCTTAATGTCAATGTTACCTAGAAACAGCCCTTTGCTCTTACCCTGGACCAACAGGCAGGCTGGGAACTTCACGGGTGGCTTTTTCTCCCCCATGAAAGCTGTGCTGTGACTGCAAACTAGTTCACAGGGACCAGTTGTCCTGGATGCCGCTGGGATCCCACAGCCTCCTCACTGCCCTGGTGCAGCTGGGATGGTCCAGTAGGGAAGCACGGCAGCAGTACCCAGTGGTGAAGGCACAGGAGAAGGTGCCCAAGACCCCAGTCAGGCTGTATCCAGCTGGAGGAGCCCAGAAAAAAAAATCTGCCCCACTGCCAGAGGTCATAGTCCACATGCGAGCTGGCCCCTGGCTGCAGCCTGGCCTGACAGCACATCTCCAGCCATCCTGTCCCTGTTCATAACACCCTGATGGGTATGGGGTTGAGTTGGTTGTTAATGAAACAAGTTGCTGATGAGGTGGGCTGAGGATTAGCGATAAATGTCACTAACTGTATATGCACATCTCCTTCAGCCCTTCTCCAGACCAAGGTCCTCAAAGCCCCGCCAGGTCTGGGACCCATTTAATGGGGACTGTAGAAAAATTCTCCTGCCACTGAATGCTTCCACAGCAGAAAGCAAAATGGCATTTCCCCACAGTGGTTTGCTGTGTTTCTACACCCTCCTGCGTGTCCCCCAGCCTTCCTGCACAATATCCCGCCTGTTTTCGGACTCAATGTGTATTTTCCTCTGCCTGCTCCAGCAGAGCAGCTGTAACTTTTCAAACTGCAGTTGCTTAATACTTCCGACCCCTGCAAGGGAATGTGTACACAGCAATATTTCAGGGGGGCTGGTGGGATGTGGCCCAGCTTTTTGTGTAGCTTTCTGGCTGGCTTAGCCACCTCCATCTGCTCAGGGGAAAGCAAAGGCAACACGGAGGAGTGTACAGATCTGGTCTGGAGCAAGGAGAAAAAAAGGAAGGGACCAGCCCACATTCTCTGCTCGTTGTTTTTCTTTATTCCCTCAGTCTCTCTGCCTGTGAGAGGAGGGAGCAGTAGCCCCGACGCTCCCTTGGGCCCTTCAGGTGTCCTTGGTGGGTTTCTCCAGCCTCCCAGGAGAGCGTGACCATAGCCACATGCACGAAGCAGTTAAAAGGCTGAAATGGCATCCACAGTATCCAATGCAAAGGCAGGGGTTTAGCAAATCATTTCTGAGCAGGGCTGTGCAAGGATCCCATGGTGGGCTGTGCATGGGCAGTCACGCTGGAGTGAGTTCCCACAGCGGCTCATGGCAACAGCATTGCTTGTGCTCTGCCATCCCCGCCGTGCTCATTTCTCCCCTTGCCTCTGTGCATCCCCTCTGTCTCCATCTGGTCTCTATCTTCCAGCAGTGTCCCAGCATTGCGCGGGGGCCGTGTGCATTTTCCCACCCCTGCGCTTGCTCTCTCTTTGCTGGGGCTTTGTAGAGTGACAGGAATGAATTTGCCTTCCCCTCCCCCTGCTCCCAGATCTGGACCGTAGGACACACTTCAGCATTGATTTGCTTCGTGCTTGGCTTCCTAGAGCCATTTTGTGGTATTGCAGGGGAGGGATTTTCTTCGCTCATGTGCTCTGCTCCCTGAATAAACCTGGCTGGAGAAATAATGGGGGCAGGGTTTTAAATGCAGTGGAAAAAAAAAAAATTGGATTTCCCTTAATGCATTACTAATGGTTATGTCTGTACAATATGTTTGTAATGGGCCACTTTTGGAGGGAGGGATGTTTTTCTGCGGAGGCAGCAGCCGGGGAGGGTGGCAGAGCAGACAGCGTCAGGCAGGCAGGGAGGGACAGGCAGCCCCATCGCTGCTAAGCGCAGAGGAGAGGTTGCCCTACTCCAGCCAGCCTCCAGCCCCAAATACCAAACCTTTAACAATGACGTGAGATGGAAACAAGGGATTTTTGGTGCCAGCTGCACCATGCTCCCCAATACGCACATTGCAGCTGTTCCATGGAGCAGTAGTGCTGGAGGGTAATGACGGGTGGGGGGGGGCGAAGGTTGGTGGCACTGAGGTCTGGGTTTGACACCCCATGAGAGCCTTTCGGGGCTGCTGGGGCTTGGGGTGGGCTCTGGCCAGCACTAACAACCTGCCCTTCTTTTTTGTCCCCTCCTCCGGTGTCCCCCACAGAAGCTGCTGATGGCAACTCAACCCTGGGCGGCGGGACGGGCACCATGGGGCTGAGCGCCCGCTATGGCCCCCAGTTCACGCTGCAGCATGTCCCCGATTACCGGCAGAACGTCTACATCCCGGGCAGCACCGCCACCCTCACCAACGCCGCTGGCAAGCGTGACGCCAAGAGCGCCGGTTCCTCGGGAGGCAACAAGAAGAAATCCGGGAAGAAGGAGAAGAAGTAGAGAAGAAGAAGGAGACCTTAGAGCTACAGGGCAGCCGGCTCCAGCACTCCCCCAAACCACAGCCCAGGCCGGAGGACGAATGTGATTTTTTTTTTTTTTTTTGTGATGCAAAAAGTAGGAAATGCTGCGAATGTATCTCATCATCATCAGAGCTAGGAGCAGGGTCTTGCTGCTGTTAGATCTCATGATGAAAACCAATCCAGAAGCTAAACCGAACACAAACAAGTGCCCTGTGAATACTTGCTAATGTTTTATACGATCCCTCGGGTATTAGAATATGCAAGGGTGGAAGGTCTTTTGCCACATCTTTGGATCCGATTTGTTCCCAGATAGTCCGAGAAAGGCACAAGGCTTGTGCTCGGCTTTGCCCAGTGTAAATAATTTTAATGCGGATATTTTAATTTATAGACCTTCAGTCATTTTTTTTTTTAAAGGAAAAGGCAGTTCCTAGCTTAGAGCCCATGCTCCAGATCTTTGCTCTTAAACTTTCCATTAGTAAAATTCACCCTCAGTTAATGATAGCGATGGATTTGTTGCTAAGAAGTTGGTAGGGAGTGCTTCAGTTCCTGCTTACCTGTTACCCGGGAAAAAAAAAGTAAGTGTTTATATTGCATGAGTCAAAGGGAATATGGCAAAGCTGCATCCTCAACATTTTTTTTTTAAGAAGTGCAACCACCAATGGCCTGAAATATGAGACAAAAAACCCCCCTCCTGATGTCTGAGAGGTAGGGAATTCAATGAGGAGCATGCCAAGGTGTGCAGCAGCTGCCCCAGCAGTTCTAGGGGTCTCCGAAGAGCAGACACATCTCATCCCTTCTTTGCAGTAAATATTTATATGTACAGTTAATGTTCTTCTGGAATTAAAGCTGAGAGAGTCTCGCTCCCCTGTGGCCAGGCAGCCATCTGGCTGAGTTCCTGCTATGGGCACCAGGGGAAGATGCTTCACGTTTCTGCACACCGTGTCTGCATGCATGTCCTTCACCTCACACCTGCGCTAGCGCAGTTAGCTCCACGGACCCAGAGAAGTTCTCGCATGCCCACGCAGTGTGGTGTGAATGTGCCGGCAGCTGCCCAAGCCTTTGCGCTGGGGCTGCCTTGGGGGAGGGTGGGGGGTGGGATCAGTCAAGCGGGATGGGGAAACTCATTGCTTCTTATTTGGGGTGTAGACCCCAAATAAGGGTTATTTGGGGTCTCACTCAAAGAGGTGAGATCTGCGGAGCTGCTGGTGCATGGCTTTGGTGCAGAGTTGGTGACTGAGTAAGTGACGGTTGGTTTGGTGGTGTTTGGGGACCAGAGCCAGAGAAGGTACCCGAGAGCTGGGGGTGAACGTGGGGTGATGCTGCAAAGCTGGGAAGCCGGGGCAACAAGGGGGGGAGGCGTCACATGGGACCACGCCAGACCAGCCTGGAGGAGGTGATGCTCCTGCTGGCTTTGGGCTTTCCAACCCGTGGATGGAATCGAAGGATGAGGAATAGAATTTCTCCATGTCACCATCACCCTTGCACCAGGCCGGCTTCCCATATCAAAGGAGCTCTGAGTCCCCCCAGGAAGGCAGAGGGGGACTTTGTGTAGCCAGAGCGAGGAGAGGGGCTGTGGGGTGCCAGGAAGCAGCCATGCTGGGTTTCCCAGGGTGTGCGTGTTGTTTTTTCCCTTTTTAATCACTAACACGTAACTCACCTGAGCAGATCCATCCCTCTCAGCCAGGCTCCAGCATGGCAGCCATCACCCCACCACCCCCCCTCCCCAAACCCAGGGCAGCAGGAGCATCCAACGTGTTTCATCCGGATCCAGCCACCTCCGGCACTGGCTGCGCTGGGAGCGGTTCCCACCCTGTCCCCTGCAGCTGCCACCTGCCCCTCTCTAGAAATGCTGTAGCTGAATCGTAGTCTTTATATTTCTTTTTAATCTGCAATCTGAGGTAGCGTAGTGAGTGTCGTGTATTTAGTGGCGTGTTATTTTTAATCTCGGTAACTAACTTGTGGACACCAGTATTTTCAATTTTCTCTGTATCTTCTTTCCATGTGGTCTGTGCTCCGAGTGTACGTAAAATGAAACACGTTTGCCCTTTCAATGTGTCTAATATTGAATTATACTATATATTATATATATGCTTATATCCTTCTTATACCCATATAGACCAACGTCGATGTGTTACACGCAAGTTTTATACTCTAATATTTATATCGCTTTTTTTCTTTGGGAAAAAAAAAATAATAAAATGTTTTCTTCTGAATAAATGGTATTTTTTCCAGTGGGAAGAGGGGGGCACAGATGGGGCCTGTCCATCCCAATGCTGCCACTGTGCCAAGGCTGCTGGCGGGGTGGGGGGTGGTTCAGCCCCAGCTTGGCTCCAGCAGGGGGGGATGGTCTTGGGACACCTCTGTCCTTGGGTCCCCCCAGGCCTTTGGTCTGAGTGTGACACGGCCGTGGGTGGCACTGATGTGCTCTGGCTGGTGTTTTTGGGGAAGGGCAGGGCAGACCCTGGCACACCCCACTGAGGAGACCGCGGTGTCCACAGCTACAGCCCCTTCCCCAGCCTGAGGGGATCCAGTTGCCCTTCCCCATCACTGGCAGGGATCTGTTCTCCCTTCCCCAGCCCCGAGGTGATCTGCTTTTTGTGGTGCCTGGGCTCCCCTCTCTGCGCTTGAGGAAGGGCAGATGGGGGAGTCAGGCACCGTGCCCAGGGTCTCCTGGCCAAGACGAGCCCCCTGCCCTCTCCCTGCGGGGGGGTCTGACACAGGCCAGGGAGAAACGTCCCGTGACTCGGGGTGTCACAACCGGAGGAAAAAATAAGCTGCTGCTGCCCAGATGTGAGGGGGAGGGTGGAGGAGGAGGAGACAGAGCAGTCCCGGAAGACAGACAGACAGACAGACAGACACACATAACCCGGGAGGTGGGGAGAGGGGACTGGAGCTAGTCCCCCCCCACATTAGCAGCACACAGGAGGCTCCAGGAGCGCAGGGCACAGCCCCCCCTCACCGTATTCCCATTCAGCCCCCCCCAGTGCCTCCGTCCGGGCTGCAGCTCTGTGGCCTCCACACCCCCCACCACCCCGAGACAGCCCTCACATGCAGAGACCACCCCCCCAAAACCCCCTTGCAGACTGACAGACACTCCCCAAATCCCCTGCACCCCACAGAGACACTTACCCCCTCCCCCCCGCAAAATCCCACTCCTGCAAAGACCCCTGAAAATCCCCATGCACCTCATAGGGGACACCCCCCCCACACACATTCCCCTGCACCCCTCGGAGTCAACCCTTCTCCGCTCCCTGTGCATGAGGATGTGATCACACGCATGCACACGCCTGTGCACACACATACACACCAGAGGGGGTTCCAGCCAGAGCATCCTCCTTTGGGGCAGGCGGTCCCAGACTACAGGGGAGGGCCTGGGGGTCAGGATGGTGACAGGGCAGGGACCTGGCGCTGTGGGGCCCCTGTCACGCCGTGCCCTCTGCCCCTGGCCCTGGGGGCCACTGTCCCTCCCACGCTGGAGTACCTGGAGCGTGTTAGGGACAGGTCCAGGGGGATGACGATGGGGATCAATCACATTGACTCACTGCTAACGGGGACCGGGGCTAAGCACATCCAGGTGCCACCCATGGGCTGTTCCCAGCACCTGCCCTAGCCCGGGTGGCATCGTCCCAGGGCACTGGGCATTGCTGCCCAGTTTGCCGGTGATGCCACTGGGCACCTGGAGCCAGGCAGTGGTGGAGGAAGAGGGGAGGGTCAGGCCAGCGGGTCCCCACCTGGGTGATGGCCACTGCTGGTGGGGAGCAAAGAGGCTCTGCAGAGCTGCGGGTGTGGGTATGACTTCAGGAGCCCACAGCCTCCCAGGTGCCCTGAGCTCCATCATGTCCCCAGCTGCTGGTGTCAGTGTAAGGATGTGCGCAGTGTGAGGATGCGTATTGAGTTTCATTTTGTTTCTCCTCTCTGTTGCACTAAAATCACCCAAGGGCTCTGCGAAAACTGGGAAGGGAAATACGCAAAGACACAAACCTGGCCAATTAGCACTGATGAAGGGAACCCGGTCAGCCATTCTAATTAACAGGGACACACGGGAGCGGGAACATGTTCACTGCAGCATGGTTAGCCAACGGAGGACTTCCTGAGCTGAGGTGATGAGAAAGGGAGGCCAACAGAAACAGAGCCCAAATCACAGCCCTGATAAAAAGGACACAAAGAAGGTGGCAAGATTGACCCCCAATGGCTCAGTGACCATCGGGGGATTAGAGGCATAGCTCCCGGGAAGGGTGACTTGACCTTGGAAAGGAGGGGATGATCCTGGATGTGGGGTGGGAGTGAGTGAGTGGATGGAGGGGGGGTCTTTCACCTCCAGCCATGGAGGGTACTCAGGGGCTCTGTGACTGGAGTGGGACATGGTTTACAGCCCGTATGCCTGATGCTGGCTGCTGCAGGGGGGTTTGAGTGGCTGTATCCCACCCCCTAACCAGGTGTGCAAGTGTATTCACCAGCAAACTTTGAGGTGGCCCAGCCAGCGAGCAGAGGGGGACCTTGGGTCTGGGGCAGGGTATCAGGCAGGCAAGGGTCCATGCTTGGATGCTCTGAACATCCCTCAACAGCCAGAAGGGGCTCATATCCTCCTACACACGGTGCCCTCCTGCTGCTGTCTCACTCTGCTTCTCCTCCTCCTCCATCTCCTTCTTCCCCCGCCCTGCACTGGGAGAAGGCCAGCACCTCTTCCCTGCTCCTGCCCACTGTCCCTTGTCACCCTCCCAGGTACATCCATGGCATGGGACCAGGGGAGCCCCAGGCTGCTCTGCAGGCAGCTGGGCTGGAAACCTTGGTGGTACAGGAACAGGTCACTCAGTGCTGGAGACCCTGTTGTCCTTCCCCTGGGGATTGTCCCTAACTCACCACCTGCTTCTGGCGGGGCTGGAGCCTGCAGGCGCCACAGGCAGCGATGGCCCCATGTCACCAGCTTGTGGGGCTCTTGTTCTCAGCAGTCACTTTTTTTGGCCAGTTGACCTTGAAAATCAAACTAAAACAACAACAGGAAAAAAAAAAGGAATTGAGCAAACCCAGTTTTCCACTGGATTTGTGAACTGAGCTGACCTGTGGTCGCTTGGCCCCAGGGAGGGTTGGGTGGGGAGCTGGCATCCTGCCTGCTGATGTGCTCCTTGGCATCAGGCTCCTGTCATGGGTTGAGTCCCGTCAGGCAGCTCCTCCAGCCGTGACCTCACCCAGCAAAGAATGGGGGAAAAAGATCACCAAAAAAGCTGAATTTTCACTCAGCTCCGTCTCGCCCCCTCCTTTGGGGTCCCCAAAGGAAGTAGTCGCCTTGGGTCTGACACAGACACTGGGAGCCACAGGATTAAATGGGTCTTTGTGCATTCCAGTGCCAAGAGCCTGCAGCTGGATTTTGAGCCTGTCTTGAGCAGAAGAACCCCCAGGGAGCCAGCGGCAGTGGGGGGGCTTCTCCTCCTGTAAACACATCAGCAGGGAGGGCAGCTGATGCCGCCAAAAAACACTCAGAAATCTTGGTGCTTGGGATAGAAAAGGTCTAAAAGGTCCTCTCTGGGGCAGTGGGTGCAAACAGCCAGGCAAGGAGAGTGGGTGTCCATAGCAGGGTGGCACTCTGGGAAAGCCCTTCCCACAGCCCGTGCCACCGGGCTCCCCACCAGCGCCTTGCCATAACATCCCCTGGGATTTTATCTCCCCCTGATGCAGCCGGCTCCTCTCACAGCCTCACATTCCCGGGTGAGACTGAGAGGTGTATCACCATCCTCCACATTCCTTCCTGCTCTATAAATCCACTTCCTGGCGCTTTGATTGTTTTGTTTTTTTTTTTTTTAACAGTTTAAGCCCAGCATGCAGAGACGAAATAAAATTTGCCTTTTGCTGGCTGAAACCTTGTGACTGCGGTGAAGGAGAGGGTGGAGGGAGGGCACTGCCTGCCCTTTGCTGGCCCCACCAGGGCTCGATGGCTGCCAAGAGCTCATCCATCACGCAGAGGAGCAGGACCAGCTCTCAGCCAATCTCTGGGTTGCAGGAGACCGGACAAAATAGGACATGGTGGGATTTCGCCCTTTCGCAGCCTGCCTGAGCTTGTCATGGCCTCTGCCATGCAGTGGCATGAGCTGCTTGGAGCCCACTCTGTCTCTCTGTCTGTCCCCCCCTGCAGGGCAGAGCCCCTGCCCCAGCCATGCTGGTGGCCGGGTGCCGGATGAGCTTGTCCCTAGGGAGCCAATGGCAGCTGCAGCCAAGAGCTGAAGTCATGGAGCTGGGGAGAGGGACAGGCATGGATGGGGAAGGAGAGGGATGCCAGGCTGGACAAAAGCAAACCGGGTGGAGGGAGGAGATGCTGTGGGCACTGCTGTCAGGCCACGGTGTAGCTGGAAGGGCTCAGCTCCAGGGAGACACTGCTGCCTCCCCGGAGCCAGCACGCTTTGCTAGAACTTGCTGGGGCCCCTGCGATGCTGTGGGTGCGACCTGGCAGGGTCACTGTCACTGAGCTGCTGGTGGAGGCGCCAGCCCATGCTCTTGGTCCTTGGGCCTGCTACTGCCTCTGCAGTCAGCAACAGCCCTCCATTCCCCTAGAGACCAGTGCTGGCCCCCTCCAAACCCATCCTCAGGGAGTCCCTGGTGGCACACAGCCAGGCAGGATGCCCACAGCCTGCATTGGCCCTCAGGGAGTTCAGGCAGAGGCAGTGCTTTGGGAAACCCCCAGCCAAACAAAAATTCAAGAAAAGCCACTCACGGCCAAAATGTTCCTTCAGCAGTGTGCACAGCGATGGGCAGGGGCTGCCTGTGCCCAGCACTGCCTGCCCAGCCCTCCTCCCTTCGGCACATGCCCAGAGTGGCCATGCCTGGCATAGGGAGGGGGTTTTTGACACCCTCTCCATGTGAATGGGCAGTGACGCCGAGCCAAACCACCCAGGGCTTTGCCAGGGTGGCTGGGAGCAGGAAGGGGACTGGGGATGGCCGTGTTAGGGCATGTCCCCCTTTCAGGAGATAGGGACGTGGGTGGCATAGCGCCAGGCACATCCCACTGGCCAAGGTTTGGAAGCCACTGCCAGTTTCGGGCTAGGGAGCAGAGCCGCATCCCGGAGACCTCCCGTCCTCTCCTATAGGGCTCACGACACATGGGATTTGGGGAGCCCTCCTGGGTGAACCCCAAGCAACACAGCCCTGCTGGCATGGGGAAGGGAAAGCAGCTGGTGAAGCCATGCCGTGCCATAGGGAAAGGAACCCCCCTGTGCTGTGCCGGCTCCAGAGGGCTTTGGGGAGCACCCACTGCTCGCCTTGGTGGTAGCTGCATGACTGGTCCCCAGGATGTGGACAGGTTCCAGGGCTGGTCGAGTGGGGACCTTGCCATCATTCCCATCAGCTCTGGACCAGGGCACAGCCAGGAGCGTCCCTGTGAGCCACAGCAGGGCAACAGGGGGGCTTGGACCCATCCCCAGAGATAAATAGAGAAGGAGGGTCCTTGCGCTGCAGAGGGGAATGGGACGGGTGCCAGGGAGGGAGAGCGGCCAGATGGGAGGAGAGGGAGAGGAAGAGGCAGACAAAGCTGCTTTGTGCGGGGCAGTATCTGGGGGGGGAAGGGGGAGCATGGGGAAGGGGCCACTGGTACCAGACGGGGGGACTGGGCTAGCTCCCTCCAACCCCATGATCCCCATAGCAGGGTGCATGAGATAGTCTACTGGGGTGCAGGAAGAAAAGATTTTTTTGTACTGTTAATAAATAAAAAAATACTTTTAAAAATAGTGCTTATTTTATCTTTACCCCATCCTTTTTAAATTTGTAGTTTAGGTTCTGCTTCAAAATGTATATGTTAGCCCAGTAGTTTGTGTAGGTAATTTATAAATCAATAAATATATTGGGGGGGTGCAATCAAAAAATTTGGACCACACTGCTCTGCATGATGCTGGTGGGTGCTTCGTGTTGTTAGAAACCAGAAATGCACGCCCCCACCACCTTCAGCACCCTGGGGCGTAACACAGCACCTCTCCCTGCTGAAGACCATGAGGTCTGCTGGCCCCTGCAGAGCTTTGGGCTGTCTGCACCCCCTAGCCGAGCATGAGTCCCATGCCCCTCTGAGGCTGTCCCAGCCTGGCTTTCCTCCATCCCCCTGGTCAGGCCCAGTGCCAGGTTTAGACCATTACTTTATCATGGCTTTTTTCTTTCCCCATTTTCACAGGCCAATGCGGGTGTGTTGAACTGTGGGGTGCCCCAGGAGACCCCACTCCCTGCCCCACCACACCAATTCAGGGCCTCCTGCTCCCCAATTAGCAACTTGTCATTGATAAGCTCATCAAAAGGCTGCTAAAAAAAAAAAAAAAAAAAAAAAGAACTAAGGAGTTTTGACACAAACTAGGGCAATAATCAGGTCTCTGTCCTCATTTTTAAATTACCCCTGCAGTCCCCAGCATCCATGCCAGCAGGGACCAGCTCCTGAAAGCCCCGTGGAGCAAGCACTGTCCGGCCAGCCCCATCCCACACCCACTGCAGCAACGAGGATGCCTTGAAGCAGAAAGGGGGCTGGGGAAGAGGCAGGGACATTTTGAGGTACAGGCCTGGCTGATGGGCACAACCCCCCAAGACTGTGCCTGTGGTGGGATGAGGAAGGCATGGAGGAGGATTAGGGATGGGGAGGAGATGCTGGTGGCAGCTTGCTGTAGCAGGAGGGGCTGGAGCAGTTCCAGGGGATACCGAGGACCCCCTTGGTGATGTTCCACCACCACCTTTCTAAACCCACAGGGCCAGGGAGGGGAGCAGGGCTGCTCCCCACCACAAGCAGGGAGTAAAGGCAGTGCTGCCCTGGGCAGGAGGGGCCAGGGCTGACCGCAGGGGGGATTCAGATACCCCACGGGGTACCTACCATGAGATGCTACCAGGATTTCGGCAGGAAAACAGCTGCTGCAATGTGTGCTTGGCCCTGGGATGAGGAACACAGCCTGGGCTCGGTTGTCCATGCATGAAGGACGCAGCCTTTTGCAGTCAGCTCCAGCCCCATACACAGAACTGGTCACAAGGGCAACTCTTCCTGGACCAAGCCACGGTCACCAGCATGTGGCAAAGCATTTGTCCCTCCAAAGCGGCCATCTGGGAGAAAGCATCCTTCATCCCAGCAGAGCAGCAGGGAGCTGCAGCCTGGCCGATTTCTGGCTGGGTTGACCTCTAAAACTCAGCCAGCGGCCAGGCTGGTGCTGCTTCCATGAGAGCAAGGGCAGGAGGACCTCTCCGCAGGGTCACGAGGAAGGACACTGCTGTCACAGAGCTGCCATACACTTTTGGGTGTATACACCTTTGGGGACAAGGAAAAGCTCGAGTGGTGTGACCAGGGCTCTGCTTACTGTTTTATCCCTGGGGAATATCCATCATGACAAGTATTTGGGTAATGGGGGTGGCTTCTGTCCACACCAGCTTCCCACGTGCCTGGCTTTCAGCCTGGGTGACATTTGGGCAGGAGGGACGCTCCCAGAGCCCCCTCCACATCTGGGCTTTCAGGCACGAGACCAGGTTTGCCAAGGTGGATTTTCTGTGCAGGGAACAGGACTTCCAGCCTCCTCCTGGTGCTGCACCCAGCACCACAGGCAGCTCCAGTGCTGCTCCAGCTGCCCAGCAGCCCACTCCAGCCCTGACAATGTCTCTGCAGCTCAGTGCCACAAGGCTCCAGGTTCATCTCTGCACCAGCAAAGTTATGATATGGAGACAAGATCACATTTTTGTACCAAAAATAATATTTATTTCTCCATCTTTTGTACATACAAACTATCACAATAACACAGTGCTACCAGAGCATCACTTGCCCACAGCTGCAAAGCCATGAAAAAAGGCTTTATATTAAGGGAACTGTTACAAGAAAATAAAAGCTCTCAGGCAAGGTTCCAGGCTGGCTTGAGTGCAGCTCACGTATCCCAATTTCTCTTTGATTCTGCAGCTTTCAGGGGCTGCTAAATGCAGCCATGGGCATTTGGCTGCACAAAGGCAACTCCTGCCTGCACTTACCAGCCTGGCAGAGCCCACCATCACCCTGAGGGTGGAATATCTCTTGGCCCTACAAGGAGCTCTCTGATGCCCCAGGCACTGAGAAGGCAGAGGGACAGATACCTTAATTGTCCTACCTGCCCTTTTTGACTCTTTCATCCCTTTCGGGGTGGGGGGGTGGGGGGCACAAGAAGGGGTCAAGCCTTGTTTCTTAGGAGGCTTCTAATTCACCCAGGTTGGAGTGCGGGGAGTCCCTAGACTGTGGCCAGCAGCATTCCCCTCTACAATCAGCATTTTTCTCTTTGAAGCACAAAGCTCTTGTGCCCAGGCATGCACCCACCTCTTCCCAAGGGCCTATCTGCAGCCGCTGCCTCGCTGTTATTCTCTCTGGTTCATGCACCGCTGGGTTTGTGTGCCGGAGCCAAGCACCTGGGATGTGAGCGAGATAATAGACATGAAGTGCATTTGAAGCAGGGAGCAGGCATCATGCCCTTCACAAAGAGCCCCGCTGAGTGCAGCCACCGCCACGAGGGGACTGGTGGCTGTGCCACGTGCCACGAGGGGCTGCTGGGCTGACCTGACACAGGGGCACACACTCTCCTCAGCTCACCCAGCTTTTTATTAGCACTTCCAACCTGTGATGTAATAACAAGCCCCAGGAACACCTGAAATACTACGAAAAACAGAATTATACTATTATTGAACATAAAAGTGCATTAAAACTAAAAGCTGCAAAGGCTCTGTGTGACTTCATGAGGGACCAGTGCTCCCAGTAGTGCTTGGGCAGGCACAGGCTCCCACAGGAAAGAGCCTGCCCTATGCTGGGTGACCCCAGCCATGCTGAAAAGCCCCCAGACCCTGCTGTACCACTTGTGCTAGCTCACCCCTCCCTGGGTGGCTCTCCCAGATCGGAGGGTGCCAACCTGCCTTTTTTCCGAGAGCATTCCCAGCCACATTCTTTCCTCCACCCTCCTGGGTACCCCAGCTCCTACCTGGGATCAGCCTACCTCTTCCTGCAGGGATGCAACAGCAGCCAAGCTGTGTACCAGTCCCAGGTGATGCTGGGCTCTTGCAGATCACTCCATTACTTCAATGTTACAAATATGTTAAATTAGAACAAGAAAACAACTCAACACCTGGAAGCCACAAAATGGGGCAGACCCATTCCCACTGTAAACTATTCCACCAAGAGCCAGCACCCTGCCAGACAAGACCTGGGGTCCCTGCTTTGGCACCCCAGCACTAAGCTATGTGTAGGGAGGGCTGTGACTTTACCCTCTGTCCCTGCTTTTCTGCCCAGTCTGCTCCAGCATGAGAACTACAGATGATGTTCCCCCCTCTTGGCTGAAGCTTTTGATCCTTTGGTTGTCTACAGGGGCAGACCAAAGATCAGACAGGAGAGCTAAAACAACACCAAAACTGGCACAAATGGCCCCAAGAGCAAGAAGAAAATAAATTACCCTTTATAGACATGCACAGATCCCAGAGTGAAATTTTATTTTACTTACTGAAAGCTCTCACGGGTCCAACAGTTTTCTGCCCTTGTCCAGGGGTGACCTCTAGCTTGAGCAGCTGATGACCTCCGTGGTCTCCTCAAGGACTCCTCCATCTCTTGTCACCTTGCTGGCTTTGCTGGTCTTGCTTGGTTCTGAAAACAAGGTGTTGTTAAAAACAGGGGGGAGAAGCACCTCCAGGCCGGCTCTGGTACAGACCACCTTCATCAGGGACAGCAGCCGGCTGGGTTGGAGGAGCTACCTGACTTCAGGACACTGGTGAATTTAGAAGTTTCCACCACGGGATCCAGGGCTGCAAAATGCACCATGTTAAGGGTTCAGGCCTCTGCCTGTCTTCACCCCAACTCTAGACAGCAGGCGTAGCTCCCCAAGGGGCAACACCGTGACCCAAACGGGACTCCGCACCTCAGGACACAACCTCCTTACGAGGCCCCCGTGCACCCCACGGGAGAGGACAGTGGCGGTGTAACAGAGGATACTGCCCACCAGGCTCCCGCAGGGTTGTGCCAGCAGAGGGTTACAGCCTCCCGAATCTCGTCACGCTTTGGCCTTATCCATATAAGCCCGGCATTGCCTTCTGGACACAGCCGAGTGCTGGTGTCCTAATAACGAGGCCCAGGCAGTGCCTACCCTTAAGAAGCCTTTACAGCTTAAGGCCTGAGCTCATCCAGCTCAGGAGGCCACGCTCAAGCTGACAGCCCTGAATTAGAGCAGCTGCTGAGCGCCGACAGGCACCGGGGCACTTGGTGGCCAGCTGACCACCGGCACCGCCGCAGGCAGGGCATGTTGGGGCAGGCACCAGCACAGCCACGCGGCGCTGCCTGCACAAGCTCCTGCCTTCAGTGCTTCGGAAGATGTATTTTTACGATTGGGAGGGGACAGGCTCAGGAATACAAAGCAGCAGCTGAATTGCTGCCCAGACACTGCAGGCATGAGAAATTAACTCCTTCAGGACTGAAAAACCTTACACACTGTCACCCTAGCTCCTGAGATATCAAGGGCAGGCATACAAAACCACGCAGAGGAGAAGCTGTAGGCTCCTGTGGAGGATTTAAAAGCCTTTCAGACTCTGCTGAATAACTATCATGAACCCAACATCCCTCTCTCACCCTGGAGCACCCCTGAAACTACCCCCTCGCCTCTCCTTGCTGGCTCAGCCTCTCTCTGCCCTGCTCCCCAGCCTCAGCCCCACAGGGTGTCCATTTCACCAGTGGCACAGCAGGCAGGAGACATCACTTATGGGTCTGTCCCTCACCCCCCTAAACCAGAAAAGCAAAAGACACATCAGCTGTGCGTGAGAGGGGGACAGGACAGCATTTCTGCCTTGTGCACAACAGGTCTGACGCATGCAGAGCCTGGCTGGAAACGGACCGACAGCCTCCAAACCCAGACATGGACCACCTCCCTTCCCCTTCCAGGTCTGCTGTCGAGATGTCCTCTGTGCAGGGTGGGCGTTTTTCAGCACTGGATGCTGGTATGTGGATCCTGTGTGGGTACTGCTAATGGGTCTACCCCTCCGGGAAGCCTCGGGTTGCTGCTGCTGGGTTGCGCGAGAGCTCCCCAAGAGCTGCTCTCCCATCTCAGTCCAGCAGCGAGCAGGGACGAAGCATTTGATTTGCGCAGACAACACAGGGAGCATTCAGAGCTGCCAGGCTTTGTGCACTGATCCCCTCAGGGCTACAGCAGAAAGGGATGCGAGGGGGGTGGGTGAGAGATGTCCCCCAGCTGCCAGCTGAACATAGTGTAGCTAGAGCGAGCTGAAAGAAAGCAGGAGCCTATACTCAATGCACTTCTTGTCTTCTTCATCCCTCAGCAAATCCTCCTCTCCCCACAGCCCCACTCTGATCCAGCAGCCCCTTCTGCCCCCAGGCTCTTCCACGTCCCCCAATCCCTGTCCCAAGCCCCAACCTGCACCCTTCTCACTCCTCTGGGCAGAGCCATCCTGCTCCCGCAGCCCAGCTCTCCCCCAGGCAAAACCCGTTCCCAACACACAGCATGATCCCAGCAGACTGCTCTCTCCCTCCACCTCCGCTCCTTGCAGGTCCCAAATATTCCCTCACACCCCCACTGACACATCTTTCTCAGCCAGTGAATTTTCTCACATCCTCCCACCTTTTTCTTCCATAAATGTATTCGGTTGCTTTTTTTAACCCGTGTAAACCGTAAGCATGTGCAACATCCTTTAAAGAGGAGGGCTGTGAAACTACAGCTTGGTATTTAAGCCTGCCCCTCCTGACTTCATTCAAGCTCTTGCAGAAGAGACATAAACATCTCCAATTTATAATTTCATACGCCTCCTTCATGCCCCTTTTCTGAATTAAGCAGCCCCAGGTTTACCCAGTCATCCTTACTGCCTCCCTCTGCACCTTATCTAGCTTATGATGTCCCTCCTCAGGCAGGGGAAGCAGAACTGCAGGCAGCACAACACATTTAAAACAAAAACAGCCAGTGCTGTGGTTGCTTTTCCTTCCTCTCCTTCCTTTCCCAGGGATTCCTAGCTCTCAGATGGGGATTCTGGGTTTTAACTAATGCAGAGCACTAGGGCTGACATTGCCATGGACACCCCATAAACCCCATGTTTTGCTCCAAGCGGCAGTGGTCAGCTTGGAGCATCCCCCTGCTCACAGAGTTAAAAGGGAAAGGCACACAGGGCAAGACAAACCCTTCAAGATGCTGTAAGCCACCGAGCACCCAGCTGAGGTTCTTCTGCAGTCCTTCACAGTTAGTCTTTTGTTTTTTCCTACTGAAAGAGTCAGAAACATTCCTACTATTCACAGTCTTCCTGATAGATTTTGTTTCCTGCCTTTTAGCCTGTTAAGAAATGGGTTAGCAGTCACATAGGAACATCCCTTTTCATCCCATGGGAGCTTAGCTTCTTTAGGAGACTACAAGAGACCCCATTGGAAATCCAGGTGGGCTTTATCAACTGGCTTTATCAACTCATGCCATCATCATCATCATCAGGACAACAGGAAAATACTGGAGCTACTGAATATTAGCAGTTTTTTGGGCATTGAGTATCTATGGCTTTACCAAGGGATTGCCAGGCTGGAAACCCATGCCCAAAGATGTTACTTCTGGTCATCCCCAGCAGATCTCATTTGAGATTGCAGCGACTTTACAGAGGACTGACAAAACATTTCAGGATGACTCAGAAATTCTGCCTCCTACCCACGATCCACAGATTTTTGCCCTGGCATGATTGCACCCACCAGCAAAGGCTGCAACCTGCCCTGCTCCCCTGGCTCAGTTTGGGGTTAGCACTACCTGGGTTAAAGGTGACCACCATCTTCTCTCCCACAAACCAGGCAACAGCAATGGGACAAGACGTAACGTGTCTGCTCTGTGTACCACAGCTTCATCCTGTTTGAGGAAGAGTCCCCTTGCATCCAGTCCGGCTCAACCCTTGCTGTCTTTCCTTTGGGTGCCTGGGCCAGCAGCGATGGATTTGTGATTGATTTTCTGCCTTCACTTTGCTGTGTGGTGGGGAGCAGATGGTATATGTGTGACGTCAAGGCAACAGAAAAGGACACCGGTTGAGTCACTTCAACCACAAACCAATTCTGAATCATATAGCTGAAGCTCTGAGGGTAGGACAAGTGCTGAGCCAGACTGGAGGAGGACACTGAGCTATTGTGTGCATGCCCTGCCATGGTCTGCACGCCTTTCTCAATGAGCTGGCTGCAGCACTCCCCTTTTGGTGACCTCGCTCCCCCACAACAGGTCCTTTAAGCATTAAGCAGAAGCCTGGCAGCTTTTCCCATTCCTTTACAGTCTAGGGATGGAGCTGCTTGTGGCTGAATAGACACAGCTGCCTGGGCAGGATGGGAGTCAGAGATCAGAGCTGACAAGGCTCACACGCTGAGCTCCTGTCTTCCTTGGCAGCCGTGACGGAGGATGGAGAAATGTCCAGACAACTGGTAGGGGGGTGATGGAGAAGCACAATATGTCCCACTGGGAGAGCCCCTGGTGACTGCAAAGCATCAGGCAGGAGGCTTACTGGGAGGAGGACTCGGAGAAGCACCAGCTCCAGAGGATCCTCTGCAAACACAGTCTCAGAGCACCACGTAGCAATGCCAAAACCAGCACAGGCTTGGGACCTGGTGTGGGTTAACCCGTGGGCAGCTCAGCCTCCCACAGGCGCTTGCTCACAACCCAACCCCCCCCCCCCGCCCCAGCAGGATAAAGGGCAGAATTGGAAGGGTTAGGGTTGAGATAAAGGTGGTTTAATAGGTAAAGCAACAGCTGAGCACACAAGCAAAGTAAAATAAGGAATTCATTCACCACTTCCCACTGGCAGGCAGGTGTTTGGCCATTTAGCGGCTGGTGAGGTTTAGCTGCCCAGTGGGGTTAAACACGACAGGACCACACAGATACCACATTGTACTGAAACCACCTTCTGAGAAGAGAAAAAAAAAGAAGAAAACCCAGAGAGCAGGGGAAGGAAATCCCACAGTGTTAGCCAGAGTTCAGGCTCATGAACCGCCTCCCCCCCCCCCGCCGCTCCTACCCCCGTGAGTGTGATGTAAGGGGAGCCCTCTTGGCCCTTGCACCCTGTAGGCAGTGAGTCAGGGCTCCTTGTTTTTTGTAGGTGGGGAAAGGGAAATCCTCCCCCTCCAAGGGAAGCCAAGTCTGAAACAGCTGTGAAGGTGGAGAGTGTCCTCCCAGGGTTTTGATTACAGCAGGAGAGCTTCCTGCGATCAGAGCACACAGTGCTCCTCTGGGAAAGGGCCAGAGGGGTGAAACTAAGTCGGGGACACGTCAATGGGATGCAGGGCATGCCATCACCAACAGCTGAAGTGGCGTACAGGAGCACACATCGTGCTATGGTCATACGTACCTACTGGTTCTGGGCTGCTGACACTCACAGCCATGGTCCCATCACCGGTGGAGGACCACAGGCACCCTGCGCATCCAACAGCACCAAGACATGTCTGCCATGCAGACACCAAGCTGATCAGGGTCTGAGGGGGCAGCAAGGCTATGCTAACCATGCACTAGCCTTGGACCTCGCTGAGGCCAAAAGGTAGAACAGCCCATTACTTTAAATCCCTGCCCTTTTCTGCATGTAAAAGATGGGCAAATATCCCACTGCTGCTGTAGGCTGCTGAAACTGAGTTGGAGATTTCTCTCCATGCTTCTCCTGACCCCCTTCTCCTACAGTTGAGACAGAAAAGTTGTAGCTTCATTTCTTCTACATCTCTACTCTGGTTTTCTTTTTCCAAATGCTTGGCTGAGAGATCTTCCTCCTCCGCTCTTTTGGTCTGGTCACCAGCTTGCAGCCACTTCTGTGGCACAGATCTGGCACCATGTGTCCTCACTCCCACTTTGGGTCTTGTTTTTCTCTGCTTTCTTTTCCACCCTGAGCACACTATATCCCCTCTACCCAGAATCTGCCATACAGGGACCACATTCAGCAGCACATAACCTGCTCTAACATCTCTTCACACTGTTCTCCTCAAACTCTGTCATTCCTGAACCTGCTTCCAAAACTGTATCCTTTACCAAGCCCTCTTGATCTCTTTTCCTTCTGCCCCTAACATGGCACAAGGCTCTTCTCCTGTAACTGCTGGCACCTGGCAGTATCTCCATATATCCCACTACCATCTCGACTCTTTCCATCTCTTTGCAAGTCTCCTGGCAGAAGTGCAACAGTCCTGTCTTGACTGCACTTAGGCACATAAAAGGTATGATTCTGCTTCCTCAGCCTGGAAGAAGACATTTTAGTAGGGCCTGTTGTGATAAGAGAAGGGGTAAAGGTTTTAAATTAAAAGAGGATAGATTCACACTAGATATAAGGAAGAAATTTTTTATGATGAGGGTGGTGACACACAGGAACAGGTTGCCCAGAGAGGTGGTAGATGCCCCATCCCTGGAAACATTCAAGGTCAGGTTGGACGGGGCTCTGAACAACCTGATCTAGTTGAAGATGTCGCTGCTCGTTGCAGGGGGTTTGGACTAGATGACCTTTAAAGGCCCCTTCCAACCCAAACTATTGTATGATTCTAAGAAAAACTCTGGCGTCCCAGTCCACATCACTGGGTGGGAGAACAGACGAGGGCAGGGGGGAGCACACAGTGAAAGGTGCTGTGTAAGCCAGCACGAATGGAGGGGTGGAGAAGCTATTTTGGATATGGATTAAAAGGATGTAACTCATCAGCAACTGCAGCAATACCAGCTGGGTATGTGAACCATGCCATGGTTTCCTTGACAGCTGAGAGGAAGGAACAAACACCAAGTAGTAATAGTAGGCAGCATTTTTTTCCTTCCCTTACCAGCCCTGGAGCTCTCTGCGGGAAGAAGCACAGAGGCAGCACAGCCTGGCAAGCAGCACCTATCCTGCCACGCTCCCCTGCTCCAGCGGGACAGGCCACCAGCCTGCAAAGCTTCCTGTAAAACATCCATCACTCTGGCCCCATTAGCCACCTGCAAAGAAAACACAGGACCCCGTGACACCCACATGGCAGAAACAGGGAATGGAGCCCAGCATCTGGACTCCTTCACAGAAGTTTTGTCAGCGACAGCCTCGCACCCTACTCCACTACAGAAAATAGCATCTTTTGCCTCTTGTATCATGGAAAGCGACAATAAAAATTCCGCACCCTGTTCCTCCATGTCTCTCAGGTATGGGGTAAAATTCAGTAGGTCTTCACTCTGTATATGCTTTGAGGGAATGTTTTCATGCCCCATGGGTACGATGGGGGGTGGGAAGGCATCCACCTCCCCCTCACCTCTGGATAGGAGGGAATGGATTAGGACCCAGACTGCCTGGCAACACCTTCCTCCCCGGGGAGGAGGGTGTGGGGACAGCTCCGCCAGGATTTTTGGGCTTCTTGTCTAAAGCCTTTCACTTCCTCAGAGATCCCAGCTGTTGGGTTATTTGCTGCTGACAGAGGCCTCGCTGGGTCCTCTGCTGATCTCCCCCAGGGTCTTCTCCCTCTCTGCTTGGCCCAGTTGTCTCCTTGCTCCTCTCCAATGAGCGTCCCGGGGTGCTAATGCCACCCTGCCCTCTAATCTCCCTTTCACTCTCGTGATGGTGCTCAGGCCACTAAGGAGATTAGCCTGGCCTCAGCTGCTCATCCTCCCTAGCAACAGGGATGTCACCCTCGGGGGAGCCATGTGCAGGGGTGACACATGTGCTGCCACCACCCCAGTGGCAGTGCAGCTCTGGTGCCCCCTCCCGTCCAGCCACAGACCCAGAGGAGGTGCCTGAGCCGCAGCGTAGGATGAGATGTGCTGGGACCAAGTGTTGGTAGGATATATTCCCCCCCCCAAGCTGGGAACCTGGGAGAACTGCACCCATCTTCGTGTTGTTTGTGTGGGAATCTCCCAAGCTTGAAAACGAGAGGGCCAGGACAGCCAGGCAGAAGACGGAGCCCCCCTGCACCCCCACCCTGGGGCACAGCCTTGTGCTCCACCAGCACAGCAGCGGATTTTAAAAGACCATTAAACCTCCAGTCCTAAATAAAGCAGCACATTCCCGCTGCCTCTGCAAAGCCAGGCGGAGGTTGTGAGCTCCAGGCACAAATCCCTCACTGCACGCCTTGAAGAGGACCTGCGCATCCTCCCCCGGCCACCGGCACGGCACCGAGGCGGTTAACGCCGAATGCACGGGCTCTCTGCAGATCCTCGTTTCCATGACAACAGCTCCCGATGAAACCCAGAGCTATAAAATCCCATTAAACATCTGTGAGAGCCTGCCTGCGCTGCCTGCACAGGCTGCCACCTGCCGGCAGGCAACCCCCCCCCCCGTCCGTCCGTCCATCCGTCCGTCCCCCGGCCAGGCTGACCCACATTGCCCACGGCAGGGCAGAGCTGGTGGCACCCAGCACCCCAGAAACATGGCTGAGGGGAGCAGGGACAGCACCAGCATGCTGGGGGGAAGCCTAGGGCATGAATCCTAGCTCCCAGACCCAGCTTTTGGGCTAGTGAAGGGAGGCTGTAAGGATCCGAGGGTGCAGGTGTACACCCCACAAGTCACCAGAGCTTTAGCGGGGGGCCTAGGGGAGACACAACACCCATCACTGTGACTTTGGCTGGCAGAGATGCTCCTTTTGGAGCAAACTAGTCCAAATTCACCCATGGGGGCTCTCAAACTTTTGAGGGCAGGTTTGAGCGACAGCAGTAAGCCACTGGCATCTATTACAGCTTTCTAGTTTCTGACACTTATACATCCGCTTATGCCAAGCCCAAGCGGAGGGTCTAGGCTGCTGCAAAGGGTCTCTGAGGATGAGACAGGGTGGTGGCCCAGTGGAGACTTCAGGCTAAACTCAGCTGAAGCCAGACAACAGGACTGGAAGGCTGAGGAAGGATGCTGTGACACTGATAGCTGGGGTCCTCACCTCACCTCTGTGCTTCATGTACTCCCCTCCAGCTTTAGCATACTCAAGGACTTCTAAAAACCCTTTTACTCTGCCTGATTCAAGAATTTTGGGCTTTTACCTCTCCATGCTTCTACCAATGCCTGCAATAGGAAAAGGCATCAGGAGAACACAAGTAGAAAGTTAGGGAGGTGCTACACATCTAAGGTGATGCTCCTGATGGCAGAGCTCAACTGATGTGTTCCTGCTGTGGGTAAGAAAAGCAGTGCTGAGTTTAGTCTGGTATCACACAAAGGGCTCTTTGGGTACTGGGCAAACAGGGCTCTGGCACTCAGGAGATCCTAAGGAGTTACTACTCCTCCTGGGGGAAGTGGTCCAGGAGAGAATGGGCACCATCCCTAGAGGGGAAGCTCAAACAACAGCACAGGAACAATCCATGCCCATGCACCTGTTGCTGGGGCTCAGTGACCTTAGATGAAAGAACCCAGACACACACAGTGTCCAGGCTTATTATAGTACAGCCTATTATACAATATATAATAATATATAAGCCCTATATATACATAACAATATGTAAGCACTATTATACAATGAGGTTCCTGTATCCAAAACTGACTGCAGGACGGCTCAGCCGGAGATACTTATTTGTTGGATCTTCCCCCGAGCTGTACCCTAAGTTGCTCCCCTATGCTCCTGGATTCAGAGGCACAGAAGCTGCAGCTTTTCCTTCCATTTGCAAGTGCTGCTGTGTCACTTGGATCCTTGGAAAAAGCCTCTCCTCTGCTCAGGGAAGGATGGGGCAGGAGGCAAGCAGGGAGCAAACAGTGCCTTCTTCATCCTCCACCATCATTTAACTCCATCACCAGGTATGGGAGGGAAAACAGTCACAGGGACTTGCAGCAGCAGGAGCCCTGGAAACTCTGGCATCTGTGGGAGCCAGGGGAATCCAAAGGGGCTATGGATGAAAGCTGACACAGAAAGAAAATATTCTTTTTGAGCTACAATTGCTGGCACAGCTGCTGGCCAGACCCCCTTCTGAAAACTGAAACATGCCAGCAAGGGGATGGAAATCATTAACTTGTTTGTTTGCATGATGTAACCACTTCCATCTCCCTCTGGCCCTTGAATTAGCTCAGATTTCTTAAGATTTCCAGCATCCCGATGCTGCAGCGCCTGGGGCTCCCCCAGAGCAGCAGGCAGGGGCTGAGAGAACCACTAACAGAGAAGACAGGGCTCCCTCTCCCCTCCTCCTCAAATGTTTTTAAAGGCAGAAGCCACGGGCACATGGCTTTTCTGCAGGAGTAGACGTCCAGGAAAGAAGCCAAACAGCACCCAGGAGAAACCCAGAGCAGTTTGATGCTCCTTTCAAAGCACAAAGGCTCAGAAAGTCCATGGCCTCAGAAGGGAATGGAAAAAAACCCCAAACCCCTCAGTCTTGCAAATAAAGCATTTGGCTGAAAACTACAGGGTGATGTAGGACCGATGCTGAGGCAGGGTGGGGACCTCTGTGACAAGAGGAGCTGGGCATTTAGTGGGCTGGCTGGTTTTGCTGTGGCAAGCCAAGCCTTTGGGGTACCTGGGCTCAGCTATAGTGACAGTGTGGCTCTACAGCCTTATCTGTGTGTGCTCTGGATCACGACCACCTTGTTAGAGGCAGCAAAATAGGGGGAGGGAGGGAGGAATGTAAGAGCTTGCAAAGCATCTCACTGCAGGAGTTCAATCTGCTAGGAGGAGGGGATGCGTTTCAGGAAACCCAAAGAGGCAGGAAATCAAGGGAGAGGGACAGTAATTGAGTCCATATGTTGGAAGTGAAGAATGCATCTGGTAGCAGGGAGCAGACTAAGGGAGAAAGCCCATGCTGTGGGGACAGCACAGGGCACTCACAGAGTCATGTTAACCTCCTGGGCCAAGCAGAAGGCTGAATTCAGACTAACCACAACCGCTGAGATGGGTCACTTGTGTGGGCTTTCAGGCCTGTGACTATAGTAGCTACAGGTTCAGGAGGCTTCCAACCTTAAACTCGTTAACATCCTACTATAACAGGTAATGTTGCAAAAAGGTAATGGAAATGGCTGTTTTATTGCAAAGTGACAGGGTTAGATCTACACTCATGTCCCTGAGCATGTATGGAGCTAGGAAGGAAAGTGGACAACACTAACATCTGAACATGGTATTGCCATTCATCGGGCAGTGCCAGGAGGGACATCAGGTCCACTCTGCTCCCAGAAAGCACTACAGCTTTGATGCAGGAGTACCTGCTATTGTAGGATTCACTCACTCACAGGTAAAGGCACAGATGGGTTGATGAATGAGGAACCTGAGTCTGCACAATCATCGCAAGGCTATCCCACTGGTTTAGGTACTCCCAAAGTTCAGGCTACAGTGCTGGGAAAGCTCGTAAGACTGTTTATGGCCTCTCCCCCTCCTCCCTTCTAAAACACATTTGCAAAGAAATCTGAAATGTATGTGGTTGGAATAGAGGAGCCTAATGTCCGACCCCTACAATAAAAGAGCACAGCATAATGGCTTGGGAAGGGGGGAGAAGAGCTGTGATTGCTAATAGCCACCAAGCCTCCCAAGAAAACAAAGGAGATGGAGTACAGGACTACAGCATGGAATGGCCATATGGGCTTTTGGTGTGTCATGCAAATTGCTGCATTTTATACAGGGAAAAAGCCTCTCAGGAAGGCCCTCAGGTTTGGCAAGGTTCTCTGTATCTTAGTAGGCTTTGTACATTGCTGAAAATGGGTTTACTGTGGCTTGTCCAAAACATACGTTGAAAGCTCTCCAGGCGAACCTGCAAAGTGCTGCTCTCAGGACTTACCCTCTCAGTAAAGAAGACAGTAATACCACTCATGCTGTCCCAAGCCTCCATCCCTGGGAATCCAGCTCCAGAGCATTTCTCTCTTCACCTGCAGCTCTCTGCACACATTATTAGTAGGGCTTTGCATCCAGTCCAAAACTTCTGCTGTCCCAAACACCTAATTGCATCTCATACCTGCATTCATGTCTACCAGCTGTTCTCTGCTGCTGTCACTCCTGGTGTTTCTTCTCTGCCTCCTCTTTCAGGAGCTTTGCACAACATATTATCTGTTTCATGCTGCTTCTGATTCTCCATGACAGCTTGCTGCAGAACAGGAGAAAGAGCTGCTTGGGGGCCGCAGGATGATTGGGTGGGGGAAAAAACCCACAAAAGCAGTTAACATCCCTCTTTGGAAGAGGGGGAGTAAGAAGCATGGCAGGTCTGGACAATGAAGGAAACACTTAAGAATTAAGAGGAGAAAAGTGCATCTTGTTCACCAGCAATCTATTTCAGTTCTATGAAGACACTATCAACAGTCATTTTCTGGGGGTCAAACAGAAAGTTTATATGGTACTGGCCCAGTACCGTATAAAGGTCCTCTGTGTCTGAGTACATCATTTGCAACTTCTCATGCTGTGTCTTGGCATCCTTAACAAGGTTGTGAAACCCACAAGTCAAGGACCATAAACGAAACATCAGGTGGAAAACATCAGAGTGAGCAACAGACCACAGAGCACTGCAACATTCAACCTCTGCCGTGGTTTCTCTCCACTCAAAGGTTTCAGCAGTAGCACAGATGCCACCATCACCAGACCATGATGCTGAACACTCCGTGGTCCACACCACGACAGAAGTGCCTTTTCCCATGACAGACCCTTCTGCTCGCTCTCTCCAAACTTTGCCAAGACCTGTAAATCCCTTTTGCCATAGCTCACATCCACTTTGAAACATTTTTCTTCCTAAAAGCAAAAGGATATTGTAATTTTTTCCCACAAATTTGTCGTCACTCTCATTTGTGTCAGCTGGAAAGTTCAGAATATTACACTGCACATTCAAAAATCTGTTCTTTTGTCACGTTTAAGCTTTTCTTCAAGTTCTCAGCAGACACTGAAAAAAAAGACAAAATAGAGAAGGAGATTCTTAAAATACCTGCTTTAAGCATGAACATAGTTTCTACCCTGCAACTGTCATCAGTACTCCAGACATACCCCATGAAAATCCCTTTGACCTCACTGCCAGAAGTGTGGCTCACCCCCCCATCCCCCGTTCAGATGCAGGCAAATCCCGCCCCCTTTCCAGATAATTAACTGCTTCAGGCAACACCTCAGTGCTCTCTCAGCAGCAGATCTCCCAGGATAAGTGGTCCTTTCTGTTCCTGGATAGTGTGTGTGCTCAGACTAAGGGCAAAGCTTGCTCATACATATGCTCATGTGCATTTCACAGGCAGATGAGAGAGCTCTGCAGCATAAATACAAACCAAGCCAGCACCAAGGCTCAAGGCTCCCCACCCCCACGTTTTTGTTTTTTTTTTTTTTCCCCCCAGTAGTTTGGTATGGGACACACACACAACAGGAAAGGTCTGCATGCTTTAACAATCTCCAGTCTCTAAAATGAAATAAAAAGGTGATTTCTTTGGACCTATTGTTTAAAGCTGTTTAAAGACTGACAGCCCCAGAGAAGGGTGCAAAGACACCGTGAAGCGACCTGCCCAAGTCTAGTACAACACAGCGGGGCTGGCTCGGCAGCCTGGGACAAGGGATGGGACAGAGTTATACTGGAGATATTACTGTATGTTAGAAGAAGGCTTATTAGCTGCATATAAATATTAGACCAGGTAAGATAAAGAACAAAGCACCAGGGATACGTGTCAGGGAAGCAGTCAGGCATTCGGCAGAGAGCTTTCATCCTCTGAGGGACGGATACATCTGCAGTCAGCATCCTGCTGCTGCCTCTTGCTTTCCTTCCTCCCTGGACACTGACTCAGCATCACCAGTCTTTTATCACAGGACAAAACAATAGCTAACGGTCCTTCCAGGCATCACATCCGCTTGTTTCATCCATGTTTCTTTCCTTTGCCACCCTGCGCAGTACAGCACACCTGCAGCACTAATAGGAAAAAGGCTTCTACTATAACACCACAAATAAGGCATCTTTGGGATGCAGCCTCAGGCTTTACAGCCACAGACACAGCAAGGAGCCAAAATTGTCTTTGCTCAGAGCAGCCGAGATCCAAACCCCTGTTCCCCAACCACAGCAAACATCTTGCCTTCACTGAGATCACTTCTGATCCCAGGACTTTGTGTCTTGGAGCTGGTCATGAGAAAAACTGGTCAGGAAAGCAGGACTGTACAGAAGGCATTGAAAGCCTAGTCAGCAGGTATTTCCAGGTGCTGGAAATCCTCTGGGTGTATTTCCTAGCCACCCACAAGCAGGTGGCTGGGAAATAAACCCAGAGGGTACCAACCAGTTCCCTGAGCTGCCCACAGAAAAGTACTCACCTCACAGAGAGCCGATTTCTCTAGTTCTGTACAGACCTGCTCCACAGTCCCCAAGCTATCCCAGAGCTATCATCCCTCAGAGACCTACACGTTAGGTCCTGCTTTTGTCTGCAGAGATTGAGCCCACACACCGTATCATGCTCAGGCCCACTCTACCAAGCAAAAGAAAATAAATTAGGTCTTAGTGCCAGAGGCAGCAGGTAAGTGAGTAGGTGCAGGATGCATGGAGGCACTAGGACTGGCAGGCAGCAATCTTTTTCTTTGCCATCACCAGCTCCCACTTGTAAGATCAAATGCAGAAAGCATTAAAGTCATGCCTGCAGTCCTGCATACTTCAGACCTATCAAGCACTTGTTTCCTGCTGACCTGAGCCAGAGTCCAACACAGCAACAAGCACAGAAATCAGCAGGAGAATAAGGCAGAAAGATGTGTTTAAACAGAGATAAAGAGATGCTTCCTGAGATGAGCACCGACCAACCGAGTCTCAAGGGACCGTCACTGAGCATGTCCATGCCACAGGGTCGTGCAGCAGCACAGGCACATGTCTGAAGCAGCTTGCTAGGTGAGACCTTCTGCTTTTTGGACTCCCACATGACTGAATACAGGCAGTTACTGAAAAACAACTGCTCATTACTTGTGCTGCTTCCCAACCTGTTACAGCAACCAGAACTATGAACAGGTAGGTTTTGTCTCCAGAACAGTTTTGCATTCAGATTCCATCCTCGGGCAAGTTATCAGGAAGGAGAATAATCATAGAATGGTTTGGGTTGGAAGGGACCTTAAAGATCATCTAGTTCCAACCCCCCTGCCATGGGCAGGGACACCTTCCACTAGGTGAGGTTGCTCAAAGCCCCATCCAACCTGGCCTTGAACACTTCCAGGGATGGGGGCATCCAAAACTTCTCTGGGCAACCTGTTTCACTGTCTCATCACCCTCACCGTGAAGAATTTCTTCCTAATATCTAATTTAAATCTACCCTTGTCAGAAGACCTCAGACTGAGTGTATGTTATCACAGCCACAAATAGTCTTATAAGGTTATCCAGGAGCTGAGGAGGAGGAAGGAGACTAAGTTCAGGCTGCAGACACCAGGCAGGTTACACACAGCTGGGCACAGGAGGAGATGCTTCCAGAAAGAGCATCGGCAAGGGTTGAGCGATGGCAGAATCATCATCCTTCTCAGAGAGGGTCCTTCTAAGCCCTGAGAGCATCTTAACTGTAAAAATGGTACCCTGATCAATAAAAGTAAAAAACCCACAGGAACGGGCATTTCTGAGATATTGCATCCTTCCTGTACTTCTCAAACTTTATAAAGGTTCCAGCATTAGGAACAAGATCAGATTTATTTTCCACTCCCCTGTTTCTGACAAGCAGCAGTGCTCTCATTTGAGGTCATGGTCTTAACTCCTAGTCAGCCCATTCTCCTTGATGCAGAATTCATCAGACATGGGGTCCTGCTCTTCCCATTCCTCACCTTGCTCTCTTCTTGCCTGTTACCCTGCAGCAAGGCTAAATGGGACTGAAAACTTAACTGTTCTGCTAAAGGATGCTTTTTAGATCTGACAATCTGAAGACTTCTTGCACTGAAGAAAGGGAAAAAAAAAATTCGTGATGGGAGTTTCCTACTGGCATTGCATGGCCATTTTTAAATTTTTTTTTTAATTAAACGTGGCAGGAGAAAATGAGTTATTCTGAGTTTTACCAGATGCTTTTGCATTTCAAACATCAGATTTCTCCTATGTGGACAACTTGGAGTTCTGTGTCTTAAAAAAAGTAGGACAACTGAGACCCTCTCAAGATGTTTTGGGAAGACAAATAGGGAGCTCTTAACTCTTCTTTTTTTTTCCTGCTTTTAAAAAAAGTGGGGTGGGGAGTGGGGGTGTGAAACCAAGCAACCACACACTTTATGAAAGTTTGTACACAGGGAACAAGGACAGGGAGAATAGATTTTCTGGAACATCTATATAAGGACAGATATTGTTTGGATCTTAAAAATCCATCAAGTCCAAAATTTACTTATCTAGACTCCCCTACATCAAACTGAGATAATAAAGCTGCCTTCTCTACAGGAAGAGAGAGTCAGTCTATTTAGAAACTTAGGTAATAAAGCTGGTATGAATTAAGCAGCCCAAAGAGAATTACTGCTGTCCAAGCAGGTTAAAGACATTGGTAGCCTTTTTTTTTTTTGACAAATTAAGCACATAATTTAAATTCATCAATGGTTGGTCACAAGGATGCTAAAAAACATTATCGGAAGCAGCATAAGGAAGAAAAGGAGAGTACAGAAATAAAGCCCCTACTGTAAGACAGTGTGTGTAGCAGACAGACCAGGCAGAAGAGACTTTCCAGTGTTGTTTTCCTTGACAGCATGCAAGGGCTTACAAAATGAGACCTAAAACTAATCCTCAGCCCACACAGTGCCATAACCTGTATAACTCTGAAGCCTCTCCCTTATCTCCCCTAGATGAGCCCTGCAGCCCAGGTCTGTTGTGCTGTGTGTTGCAATGGGAAACAATTAGAGTAGAATAGTTAATTACCACTGATGGGAGAACTGACCTTCCTTTTCCTGCCCTTGCTTTGTGCTGCGAGCTGTAACCTTGTACCAGGGCCCTCAGTAGACAACAATAGGAGACAAGGGTCATTAAAGCAACCACTAAACATCACCCAAGGATAGGCAGCACTAAGCTTAATGGGCAATTAGCGCTGCAACATCTGCACCTTACCAAAGCTTGCTCCAATCAACACTCTGAGCCTAAGGATTGACAATAGAGAGACAGCAAGACCTGAAGAGTCCAAAGAGTTACTGTAGGAAATGTATTTGGGGGACTCCCTGCTGCACTGGAGAAAGTGCTTATTCAAGGAGACTCCTGCTGTTTCACATCCTAGGTGGCCACTGGGGAGAGTTTTCCCTTTCCCTTTTCTTTCATTTATTCCCCCTCCTCACATCCCAAAAAGGAACTTTTACTGCTGTAGTTGATGTTTACCACCAGCACCAGGTTCTGAGAATAAATCTGTATGTGTGTTAGCCTGTCTCATCATCTTTTGAGCAAGGGAGACACAGAGACTGCAAGGAGCATGAAGTGGGAAGTGGAGCGGGGCATCACACAAGGAACAAAACAGTGAAAAAATGCAATTTTTCTATTAGGGCCAGATGCTGATGTGATGTCCATTTGTCTGACTAGAGGAAAAGTCACTTAACAGAACCCCAAAATACCCATACTCTGCCAGACCTGCATTTTTCTGAGCTTCACCAGCTGTGGCAGCAGCTTGAGCAAGTTCTGCAAGAGAAGTGCACAAACCAGTGGGACAGAACTGCCTGGACCCACACCAGGGCATAGCTGAAGAGATGCAGAGTACAAATAGCTCCCTGACTATATGCCTCTCTCCCATCCTTACACAAAAGGGCAGGTGCAGAAACTCACCTGCACCACACTAGTGCTCAGCACAGTCTTGTCCAGCTCCAGGACCACAGTCTTGATCTTTTCATAAGGCAAGTGGAGAAACCCCAGGAAAACATCTGCCAGGGCCCAGGAAGAAGCATGGGTCAAAGCTTTAAGAACAACTCCCCAGTGAGCACCATAGAGAAGTGGTTTCTGACTTGGTCCTACTGGCAGAGGATTGTCCAAACTCAGCAAGTGCAGCTCCTTCTCCTTTCTTCTTTGGAGGTTCTTTCTTCTCTCACCCTCCTCACCTTTCTTTTCTGAGTACAGCAAACGCAGGTAAGCCATGAGCTGTTGAAGGAGTTATCCCGTCGGTAACCACGCAGCTTTTCTTCAGTCAACAGCTGACCAGAACTGCCCTCTTACTAAGTACCAAAGCTCTGGCTGCTTCATGCAACAACATCTTTACAAAAGGGTAGGGAAAGATCAGAGCACTACTCTCCCTGGTGTTTACAGATACAGACACAGGTGACTCTCCCACAAAGAGCAAGATAACCTTGCTAAAGACATCTATTGCCTTAAATTAATGCAGATACTTCAGGCCTGACAATATCCACAGTATCCACCTGCACATCAAAGCTCAGTGCAAGACACTGAACACCAAAGGATTTGTGGAGTGGCATGAGGGCAAGCGTTTCAGGAGATGTGTTTGCAGGTTTGATGCTGGAAGAGTGACTGAAATATGCCCAACATCATCACAGTCCCTAGACTTTTTTGCCCCTTGTTAATGGCCCCCTCCTCTGTGTTGCACCAAAGTCAAGCTGTCACAGACACCTGCTTCTCTGGGAACACAAACAGTCCCACCAACACTCCTGGGACTCACATAGAGGAGCATGGAAAGGGTTTGCACCCCATCCTGCAACTCCAACTGCCTCTGCCAGCTCCACACAGTAAGAGGGATGACTGAGGCATCCCACTGCTTGGATGCCTAAAAACTCACTGCTTCACCGCAGGCTGGAACAAGCAGGGGGGTCTGCGCCCATCCCAGGGTGATCACAAAAGCCAAGACACCCCTTCCTGCTGCACCTCAACCATGGGGAGGGGGAGAAGCAGCACAGAAATGCAACCCTGACCAGCTCCGCCGGGCGCTCACCCTTTGACAGCTTGGACAAGGGGGCTGCAGAAGCCTGTAGCACTCCCAGCACTGTCCCCCAGTCTGCTCGCCAGTCCGAAAGGCAGCAAGCTGCCCAGTAACAAGGCAGGGGAGAATGAGCATCCCTCCCTCAGAGCTGACCTATGGCTGTACTGCTCCTCCGTGCCTCCTCCCGCAGACGGGCTGACGCCCTGGGCTAGCGAGCAGACAGCACGGCTGCTGCCTGCACAGAATCACTGACCTATTTTCGTATATGCGGGCATGCACAAGATCACAAACAAAGGGTGCTTTGGCTTAGGATATTTAAAGGAAAAGATACTCATCTAACTATCCCCAGAAACCACAGCAGCTCTTATGATGTTTATTATCTTCCTGAAAATCATTCTCATGCATGGCTGTGGGAAAGAAAAAAAGAAAAAGCACGGAGCAGTTGGTAAAAGCAAAACAAAAAGCTCCATTAAACTGCAAAATCACATTTCTCAGAAAGCAACAAAAAGGGATATAAGAACTTGAGAATAAACTGGGCCTAGGACTTAATAAGCACAAGAGCAACCAGGATTCACCTATGTGGAAGGAACAAATTTCTATAACAAGGAGTGACTGAGCAGTCCTGCAGGGATGTCCCCCACTTCCCTGTCACTGACAGATGAGCTGCTTGGGCAGAGTCATCTAAACAGACTTAAAAAAAGTCAGCTTTCCCAGGGATTTCTGTTCAAGTTTGCTGATGCACTTGGACCAAATTGTGAAGTATTTAATCTGCACCTCCAGCAGGTTTCGGAGCTGGCAGCTTCAGCTCGTTTGAAATTAGTTGGTGCATTTACGCCAGCTACTATCTCTGTGCACATACCTGTAAGGGTGAGGACCTAGCAATTTGGTTCTCAGGTATTGCAACAACAGATGCCACAAAAGAAAACCCTTAAACTGCACTCCTTAGTCTGAAAAAAGCTGCAGACAAACTCAGGAGCCCTACAGAGGTTCACAAAACTGTCTCCTGCCAACCACCTCTCATGGAAGGGAGAGATGGGCTGTGCTCATCGCAGAGCAAGAGCCTGCAAAGAGGCAGTGACCAGGACCACAGTTACACGAGTCCATCTTTGAGCCCGCAGCATCCTTGCTTGGTTGGTTCAGTGAAGTTCACTGTTGGAGAAGCCTACAGCAGTTTGGTTTGCCAGCTTGCTTCACGTCCTGGATTGGGAAATGCCTGCTCACCCCTAAGCGCTCCACTGTACAACACGAAGGATGTAGTGACGAATAACACAAAAATGGTTACTACAAATAAAGACGCTGACAATAGTTACTCAACATCAGATGCTGGCAGCTCTCCTGGGGCTCTCCACACAGCTGGGAAAGGTGCCGCTGCCAGAATTTGTTGGTAACGAACCTGGGGCAACAACCCATCCCCTGCAATACACACAGGCAGGAAGGACAAAAAGAGCAAGAATAGATCTCAGTGTCCTGAGCAACAAAAACAGGAAAGTCCCTCTCATCTGGGGAGCCCAGACAAGAGCAGGTCTGCAGCAAAACCTTAGCACCACCCTGCTTCCAGGCAGTTTGTGGGGTCTGCTCAGCTTCCTATGGAGATGCGGGTTAAAAAAAGCAATATTGCAGCTACAGCATCCTGTGACAGTGAGGGATGGAAGGAGGGAGGGCACCATCCAGTCTCAGGGGCTGGCAGGGGCTAGGAGAGGGGGGTGTTCCAAGCAGTATTTCATCTGAAACACAATCTCTCTCTGCAGATCCACTCTGCCTGCGTTCCCCAGTTCTGGCAACCCCCCCAGAGAGCCCCTCGCTCTGCATCCCCCTGGCTACAAGTCAGGGCTCACTGCCTCCCCCACCCCAGCCCCACATCACGCCCCAGCGCCGAAAAAGCTGCTGCCAAGCTTTGCCTCGGCATGTCCCGCTCCTCCCCTGTCCTCCCCCTCTTTGCCGACCTTTTCATTTTCTGCGTCAGAAACATAAAATGGAGACTGCAGGGAAGGAAAACATTTTGCCTAAGATGGCTGAGGGAGAAGAAGGATTTGCATGGTGGTACATGAGCACCCTCTGGCGCTGGATGAGCTGGCTTGGGGGGGGGAACAGCTCTCCAGCCCTGCTCCAGCCCCACAGGCTCCAGGCAGAAAGAGAGACTCCAACTAGCCCTTACTGGGTCATTTAAATTGTTGTTATAGCCAAAATATTTGCTTAAAAAACTTCTGCAGCCTTGTTGCCTCCTGAGCTCTCCTGGTTGCCTCTCCCCACCACCCAAATTATATTCTGCTTTTCTTCACTGTGTTACATCCACAATTCTTAGGAAAAGGATAGTATTTTGTATTTAAACAAGCATGTTTCACACATACAACTCCCGACAACTAATGTTGCCACCTTCCATGTTTACATATTTTTCCAGGTTTGAGAAAAAACACCAAATTTCTTCTGTATTAAATTCCATATCAGGGTAAGTGCCTGAAGCCTGGTGTTACCTTTTGTGGGAACATGCCCAGGCCCAGGGATCAGAGAAAGGGCTGAAGACGGACATGAGGGGAAAACCAGCACCCATCTGAAATAGGTGGACCAGATGTTGTCCCTAGGAAAGATTTAGGGATGAAAGGGTACATGCAAAACCAGCACAAGGATACCTTGCAAGCTGCTCCCTGAGCATCCAACTTTTAAGCCAGGAGTATGCAAGCATAGGGCCAAATCCAGCTGAATCTGAGGCTTAAATTCCTAAGCGAATCTCGCAAGAAGTTTTCCCAAGATCAGTTCAAAAAGGGCCAAAAAGCATCACTTAGCCGTGAGACGAAAACCACACATAGATCCAGGATCCCAAGTCCTTTGTGGTAACTTAAACACAAGGGAGGATGAGGAAGAAAAGCAAGGAGTTTGAGAAAAAAATGAAGGGAAAGACAGACAGAGAGAAAGCATTTATATAGGTGACTGCAGGTAAAATCCTAACACCAAAGGATTAAATTCAGCCAGGAGTGGGGTGCCCAGCACACATTTCAGTACCATAACTGCACACATCCAGCCCACAAGGACATAGCCTGGGAAGTACTGCTTCTGGGGTATCAGCACTTACACACCACAAAGCCGCACAGAGAAAGTCCCACTGGCTATATGACTAACTACAAAAATACATTTAAGGGCCTTTTCTGTGAGAGACACCTGGGATGGGACACCCAGGGAGGCTTGATTTTATTACTGTCATTTATGCAGCTGAAAAAACTACGGGCATGTCCCCCTGCATGACAGGAGACAAGCAAGGCTGGCACTGGGACACCAGGGAGCTTGGCAGGTTGGAACTGGCTGCCAGGGCAGGGGGATCAGCATCACGGCTGTGCTGAAGAGCAGGCATTTTTGCAGTGCTGCCGCATAGGAAGGGGTATCAAAAGATGAAGTGCCAGAACACCTCATCCTGTGAGCAATGGGGGACTGAAAAAAATTACAAAATATTGCTTTGGGGCTACTAAACACGGGTGTATTCCCAGCACACCCTAGGTGACTCAGTCTGGGAGTGCTGGGAAAACACAAGTGAGACATCAGGGTGGACCCCAGCCTGGTAAGACGGTGCCATGGGGCAGGAGCGATGGAGACAGGCAGAGCTCTGTGCCAGCCCAGGACTGGGGTACGCTGGCACTGCTGGGCAGCCACCCGAGCCTGTAATGTCAGCAGGGAAGGGGGTTTGGGGGGTGCGGGAACAGAGGAGCACTACAACAGCAATGGCTCAGAGCACAGGGCAGGAATGGGGTGCATGGGAGAGATGTGGGGAGCTCCACAACTGAGGGATGTAGAGAGGGGCTTGCACAATGCTCCACAGATCCCCGTTTCATTTAATGGCACAAAACACTGCTAATCCCTGCTCCTGCTCTCAGACTGCCTAATAACTAAGCACCCAAAAGGGTGGTGATGCCGGCCTGGGGGCGGGGGGGGGGGCAAGTGCTGCCTTTGTATACCAAGGCAGGTGATTTCTCCCTGCAACCCCTCCCCATTCCCCAAAGCAGCAGATGGAGGCCCCCTCCCAATTACAGTCTTGTCACAGGCAGAAAAAAGAAAGACAAATCACCCAAAGAAGGCTGTCTGACAGGACAAAGGCTCCTTGAAATGGGAGCTGAGCTGTTCTTTCCAGGTTCAGAGCGGGGACGGAGGGAGGGGGGGGCTGAGCACAAGGCGGGGGGGCTGGGGCTGCCAGCAGCACAGGGCAGGATGCGTGCGCAGCCAGCACTTCCCCTCTTTGTCTGCAAAAGGAGGTCACGGGGGGGATACGGGGGATGCGGGGGGGATGCAGGGGTGGATGCAGGGCTGCGTCAGCCCCTCGTCAGGAAAACAGCTGATCCCTTCTCCCAATCCCAAGCTTCTGACCTCATCCCCAGGAACGGAGCCAACACGGCTCAACTGCGCACATCTGGCGGATGAAAACAGCACTGCAAGGGACCTGGAAATACTAACCCACAGCAAGGGGATCCCAGAGGAACCCCTCAGTTTTCAAGGCCAGACAAGCCCCAAGACCCACATTAAGCCAGAAAACCTTAGGGCACTCCTGGCCCTAACCTGAGGTTCACCCAGGGGCCTCTTGAAACTCAAATTACAAATAAAATCACTGCCCAGTACTGACACCCCGAGTGCGAACACCAGGGATGCACACTGTGGGCGCTACAGGCACGGTCCAGCTCCCAGTATCTCCCAGTAAGCACCACATACCTGCAAAGAGCCCACCAGTAACACCCCAAGTGCTTCTCACAGTGGCAGCAGCCTGGCAAAAGCCCGAGACAGACAGGAGCTGCACCCCAGAGCTGGGCGCACCCGTTACCCGCAGCACCCCCAAAAGTGAGCATCGGCAGCTGACTGCCGCACCGACAGTGCCAGCACCGATGGGGACAGCAGCAGCTCCTCACTCCCGAGGAGACAGCCCTGGGTAACAGCCTGACTGCACTCCCACTGAGCTTTTACATGTCCTCTGTTAGAAATGCCACGTCCACCTAGCAAAATATCTGCACCAGGACATCTGCTGCAGCTGAACCAGCACCTAGGCACAAGTTGGGTGCCGCGGGGACGGCACTGCAAAGGCAGGAAAAGTGCTGCTTGCCCTAAAGTGTAAGGAAAGGTCAGTCCAAGCCATACAGGCAACACCATCGCCTGTTGCAAGATGAAAACATCAGCTGCTAAAATACAAGGCCTTGCTACAGAAACTTTGAGCTGGGTGTGGTTCTTTTCTCTGGACTCTGATACACACAGGTAGAAAACAGCAGAAACATACAAACACCTCCCAGACCAGCCAGTGCTGTTGTATCTGCACTTCTGGGTTGCATACATGCGACAAGGAGTGACTACAGTTCCTAGAAACTCCAGGGTACAGACTCAAAACCCTCTCCTAGGGCATGATACAGGGAGCAGATACCCCATGTCTTCTACAGAGATTAAATGAAACACTTACAAGATCTAGGGAGAAAGTTCCCCAAACAGGTTCTGCCTCCTTTCAAAGGCAAATGAACGTTCAAGTTTCCCACCAGCAGTGATTCCAGAGCCCCATCAAAATACACTGATGCTGTTAGCATGTGCTCCCCAACACCACTTCAGGAGAAACTAGGAAACAAGAACAGGGAGAAGGTTAAGAGGTAACAGCCACCAGCTCCAACAAGAGAAATGCTAAATTGATAGGAGAATTATTTTCACAAGGATGGTTAAACACTGGAGAAGGGAGCCCAGTTACATCTAGAGAAGTGGGCAATTTCTGTCCTTGAAGAGACTCAAACGTGACTCCAAAAGGGCCTAAATAAACTCTAACTTTCACGTTAGCCTTATCTGGAGCAGGACAGATGGATCTGAGACCTCCAGAGATCCCTTTGAATCCCAATTGTTCTGCGATGCTGGAAGGACACCTGGTGAGCCCCCCCAGTTTGTTCTCCTCAGCAGACACTTTTGAATCAGGATTTACCAGCTCTCAGGTTTGTGGGCAGACTTCTCCATTTTGTCTGAGAATATTCCTGAGCAACAGAGGAAGAGAGAAGTTTCTGTCCCTGTTCACTGCTGCTTCTCAGCCAACGTTGGCACAATAGGCATGGATGCTTGTGGAAGATAGAAGCTACAGCTGCAGAATCCTGAAGGCCTCTGCCTCACCAGAGAGAGGTGGTGGAGCTGGGGACACTAGGCTGGAAAAGGAAAAGGAAGGGAGGTATTGGCTAGAGGAGACACTTGTGCCAGGCATCCCTGCAGCAAGACATCTGTGAGCAAGAGGAAGCAATGTCTTGCAGCAGCCTGGAAATCTAAGGACATGTGAAGAGCACGCAGGGATGCTTTAAATGCATTTGTGAGAACCTGGAGGGTGAGCAAACCAGCAAGATACATTTTGCGAGCTAGTCCACAGCACTAGGCAGAATTTTCAGAAAACCCCAAAGTTTCATTCTCAAGAGAAACTTTGGTTTGGGTCCACACAAAATGTTCAAGACCCTGACCCCTAGCTAGGTGTATAAAGTCCCACAGTCTGTTAATGGTATCTTATGTTTCCACATGTTAGGAGCTAAATACTTTCTGGATCTGGCCTTCTGGAGCTAAGGAGTCACTGACTTCCCACAAAGCACTGGATCTTATTAGATGGATAAGGAACTGGCTAGATAGTTGAATGCAGATAACTGCATTCAAAGAGTTACAGTCAATGGCTCAGTGTCCAAATGGAAACCAGTAACATGTGGTGTCCCTCAAGGGTGCGTACTGAGACCTATACTATTTAATATCTTCACCAATGACATAAGACAGTGGGATTGAGTGCACCTGCAGCATGGTCTCATCTGCAGACTTGCTGAGCAGTGCAGTGGATTCGCTAGAGAGAAGGGATGCCATGCAGAGGGACCTGCACAGGCTGGAGGAGTGGGCCCATGTGAACCTCCTGAAGTTCAACAAGGCCAAGTGCAAGGTCCTGCACCTGGGTGGGGGCAATCCCCAATATCAATACAGACTGGGGGATAAATGGATTGAGAGCAGCCCTGTGGAGAAGGACTTGGGGGTACTGGTGGGTGGCAAATGGGACACAAGTGGGCAATGTGCGCTCACAGCCCAGAAATCCAAGCGTCTCCTGGACTGCATCACCAGCAGAGTGGCCAGCAGGTAGAAAAGGGGATTCTCCCTCTCTGCTCTGGTAAGACCCCCCCAGAGACTGCCTCCAGCTCTGAGGTCCCAGGCACAAAACAGACATGGGCCTGTGAGAGCAGGTCCAGAGGAGGCCACCGAAATGTTCTGAGGGCTGGAACAGCTCTGCTATGGAAAGAGGCTGAGTTGAGCCTGGAGAAGAGAAGGTTCTGGGGAAACCGTACTGCGGCCTTTAAATATGTGACAGGGGCTTAGAAGAAAGATGGAGAGAGACTTTTTACCAGGGCCTCTTGTGACAGGGCAAAAGGCAAGGGTTTTAAACTGGAAGTGGTTAGATCTAAACTGAACACAAGGAAGAAATGTTTTACAATAAGGGTGGTGAGACACTGGAAAAGGTTGCCCAGAGAGTCATGGATGCCCCATCCCTCAAAGTCTTCAAGGCCAGGTTAGACCTGGCTTTGAGCAACCTCAAAAACAAGACAGAAATTTGTTTTATGTGATTCTTTACAAGCAATTAAGAGAGAAAATGAATTCCTCCCACGAAGGGGATCTCGGGGTGACAGGGCTGTTCTGCCCCTGGAGTTAGTCCAGAGAAAGGGCAGGGCCACCCTGGCCACAGCTGTGGTCACCAAGCTGGCCACACTCTTGGTGGCAGAGGAATTGCTGGGCCGCTGCAGAAGCTGACGCAGGAAAGGCATGCGTGTGCAGCAGCGAGCAAACTCTGCTCCTCTGCAGCCTGGTGACAGTCGTGCCAGAAACCGGCCTCTGACGGGCTCTGCAGCTGCTGCATTGCACTGGCACCCCCTGACCTCTCCGAGAGCACAGCCAGGACTCTACTCCCCCCAAAATCCACTCCCAGGACTGGAAGTTCACTCTGACGAGTCTCTGAAGCAGGGCTGTAAACACAGGCTGCAGCAGGGACACAAAGCCTCCATGCAAAACCAAGAGATCCATGTGCCACCTGGTGTCCAAAAGCAGCTCTGCACCGTGACCCGATTTGCCCACAGTCGAAGGTTTTCACCTCTCCAAAACGTAAATAGCATCACCATCGGGACAAGCACCCCCGACTCTGCTGCAGAAACATCGAGTGCCACCCTGCCTGTCCTAAACACCTGCGGCTTACGGTACAGCAACACAGATCTTCAGAGAACACCTGCATGCTTTCCCTCATGCAAGTCACTTCTGTCCCAGTAGGAACCTGCTTGCCAGGCTCCCAAGTCCTAGGGACACCTCAAACTATGAAACTTAGGGAAAAATTAAAAAGAACCCCAACCATAAATCAGTACATTCAGAAAACAGCCTTCAACTTAGACACCAAAAGTAGCAGGGGAAACACAAAGCAGATGCTTCCAGTACCAGCAGCAGAGCAGGGAGCTGCTGACAAAAAAAAAAAAGCAGCGGAAAATGGCCTTAGAGTGAAACCTTGCTGTCCCTGCAGCTGGTGCCACCACCAAGGCAGGTCCTGGGCTGTGCCCTTCAGCAGCCAGAAGGGTCAGGGCTGGCCCTGGGCAAAGCACCAAACAACAGCTTTTGTGTTTCTGTAACCGCACGTGCTGCAGTGCCGATCCAGAGCGTACTGGTGTCAGGGCATCTCCAGAAACTTCAGTCTCTGGCCAGCCAGCCTGGCTTCTTGGGGGCACTTTGACAGCAGAGGACAACCAAGATGTGCCACTGCTCCCTCCCTACCCTTGATCTCTTCCCAGAACATCCACAGGGGATGCACAGCCCTTACTGCTCCTACAGCCACTCTGCTCCTCAGAAATTCTCCAGGGAGACCTGCTGCTCCCATTACATCCCTCTTACATTGCCCAAACCTCCAGGAGGAAACAGAGCATGCTCCCTGGTGTCTGCCTGCTAAAGACAAAACCCCAGAAGCTTAAAGGAAGATGACAAAAGCACTTTTAAAGCAGAATAACCTGGAGAAAGTGAGACAGCTGGAGAAAGCATACAACCAGGTCAAACCCAAGCTCCTTCTCTGGAGAGCCCTGCCCACAGCAGAAGCAGGGCAGGGACCAGGGCAGCCCTGGAGAACAAACAGCTCTCCCAGACCCACCACCAAAGCAAGTAATGATAATGCACTCGGTGGGTCGTCACCTGGAAAGTTGACCCTTTGCTCAGCACAAAGGGAGTGAGATGACCTTAAACCACTTTTTAGCTCCCCAAACTCTCAGTCCCTAAAAGATCAGAGAAGGGGAGAAGACGACACTGCCATGGCCGTGCTGCACCTTAGCCCAGGAATGGGACACCCAGCCTAGGCTGTGTTAGTGCCTGAAGACGCAGCAGGCAATCCTCCCTGTCCCCTTGTCCTCCCAGGGGTCGGAAGGTGGGCAACGTGCTTTAGAGGGGTGAAAGCCAGACGTGCCTGGGCAGCATGCCCCCAAATCAGCTCCTGCCAGTGTCACCGCATGCTGGCTGCAGCTCCCCTGCTCAGACCAACAGGCTGGGTGTCCTCTGTGGGGAAACCAGGCTCGTGACAGCACCCAAAGCACTCCCGGCAACTGGGCTGGAAAATAAGCAGCAACAGTATTGCCAGGTCTGTTGCTGAGGGTCTGATGGTGCAATTACACCAGGCTGCCCGAACAGCCTCTCAAACATCAGTAACAAGGTCCTGGTAACAGAATGACACAAGGTAAAAGCAGCCACTGCTCTGCCCCGACACCAGTGCCTGGTCCCAGGAACAGGATTTGGTACACAAATGCTCCCCCCACTTCAGAAGCCCTCTCCTCACATCCCGTAACTCCAACTGTGGTCCCTCCCACAAGGTTTGTCCCTGCATTGTTCATCCACACTGGATATGTTCAGCAACACTGCACCCAGGGTTTGCTCTGGGGAATCGAGAGGAGGGAAACTGAGGCAGGATGGAGCTGCAAAGGACTCATCCCAATGCAGCTGAAGACAGGACAAGAGTCTGTGGGGACACTCCCATTAATTACAAGAGCAAATGACAGGGCAGAGCCCCAAAGCAATAAGGATTTTCCCATCCTGATTTCCCATCCACGCACGTGGATGCATAAACCTTCTCCCAGCTTATCCTACACCTCCTGCAGAACAGCCTGAGGGCCAGGAAAAGCTGCAGCCGGGTTAATTAACTCTGGGTTGCTGCATTTTGGGACTGGGAAGGGGCCAAGACCTGGTACCGCTTCCAGCGTGGGGGGCACAAGCCCACCCCAGCACCATTCCACACTGCCCTCAGCTCCAATTTGCTCCAGCTGCAGCGGGACTGGGCAGAGCAGAAGCAGTACCTGGCCCACAGCTAAAGCTGAGCCCAGTTAAAGTCGTGCTTGGAAATGAAGGGAGGTTTTAACAGGCACTGACAGCAACGGGAGCTAGTGATGGCTGCTAAGGAAAGTGGCTTATAAGAAAGATGGAGAGAGACTTTTTACCAGGGCCTGTCGCGATAGGGCAAAAGGCAAGGGTTTTAAACTGGAAGTGGTTAGATCTAGACTGAACACAAGGAAGAAATGTTTTACAATGAGGGTGGTGAGACACTGGAAAATGTTGCCCAGAGTGTCATGGATGCCCCATCCCTCAAAGTCTTCAAGGCCAGGTTAGACTAGGCTTTGAGCAACCTCACCTAGTGGAAGATGTCCCTGCCCATGGGAGGGCCATTTGAGCAGGTAACCTTGAAGGGCCCTACAACGCAAACCATACTATGGTCTCTCAATATTACTGCCTCCTGCCTCTCTACAATACACCTACCAAAAAATAAAACAGATATAATGCAGAAGGAACTTTATCCACAGGCTGTTTAACATGGAAAACAACCCAGTACAGAAAACAAGTGCATGCTCTTAGAATGAGTTGTTTGGAGCAGCATACCTGAGGCTGAAGCACCCAGGTGGCACTGTGCTACCAAGACAGCCAGGGAAAGCATTGCCCCAGGGCACACCTCAGCTCAGCAGGGCTGGAGCATGTAAAAAAACCAAAAAAAAAATCACATAAAACAAGACAGAAATTTGTTTTATGTGATTCTTTACAAGCAATTAAGAGAGAAAATGAATTCCTCCCACGAAGGGGATCTCGGGGTGACAGGGCTGTTCTGCCCCTGGAGTTAGTCCAGAGAAAGGGCAGGGCCACCCTGGCCACAGCTGTGGTCGCCAAGCTGGCCACACTCTTGGTGGCAGAGGAATTGCTGGGCCGCTGCAGAAGCTGACGCAGGAAAGGCATGCGTGTGCAGCAGCGAGCAAACTCTGCTCCTCTGCAGCCTGGTGACAGTCGTGCCAGAAACCGGCCTCTGACGGGCTCTGCAGCTGCTGCATTGCACTGGCACCCCCTGACCTCTCCGAGAGCACAGCCAGGACTCTACTCCCCCCAAAATCCACTCCCAGGACTGGAAGTTCACTCTGACGAGTCTCTGAAGCAGGGCTGTAAACACAGGCTGCAGCAGGGACACAAAGCCTCCATGCAAAACCAAGAGATCCATGTGCCACCTGGTGTCCAAAAGCAGCTCTGCACCGTGACCCGATTTGCCCACAGTCGAAGGTTTTCACCTCTCCAAAACGTAAATAGCATCACTATCGGGACAAGCACCCCCGACTCTGCTGCAGAAACATCGAGTGCCACCCTGCCTGTCCTAAACACCTGCGGCTTACGGTACAGCAACACAGATCTTCAGAGAACACCTGCATGCTTTCCCTCATGCAAGTCACTTCTGTCCCAGTAGGAACCTGCTTGCCAGGCTCCCAAGTCCTAGGGACACCTCAAACTATGAAACTTAGGGAAAAATTAAAAAGAACCCCAACCATAAATCAGTACATTCAGAAAACAGCCTTCAACTTAGACACCAAAAGTAGCAGGGGAAACACAAAGCAGATGCTTCCAGTACCAGCAGCAGAGCAGGGAGCTGCTGACAAAAAAAAAAAAGCAGCGGAAAATGGCCTTAGAGTGAAACCTTGCTGTCCCTGCAGCTGGTGCCACCACCAAGGCAGGTCCTGGGCTGTGCCCTTCAGCAGCCAGAAGGGTCAGGGCTGGCCCTGGGCAGAGCACCGAAAAAGAGCCATACACTCTGGGGAAGAACAGATTTCTCTGATGAACATGCAGTTCTCTTCCCCTGAGCAAGATAAAAAGCTCAAAGGCATGAGACTTTTCTCCCGTTCCACCCTTTTAAGGAACATGAGGTTGGCCATGTCTGTGTACATTGCCTTCCAAGCCCTCCTATTCATACATCCCCTCTATTGCACATCTGCAGGGCTTGCCCTAATCACTGGGTCATAACAGTCTCAAACCCTGTCCTTAGGACAGGGGAAGTCCCCTCCAAAGGGCATGCTCTGGAGCTGCAGGCAGAGCGAAGGGTAGAGATCGTGGGACCAGGAGCGCTCCCTCTCCCCAGGTGATGCACGCACGCAGCGCCTGGATCCTGCTGCTTTCCTGCCTTGAGTGCAAAGGCAGGGAAATAGCTGCACAAATGTCTGATAGCGAGAGAGATGTTACAAAGAGCACTCAGAGATGGGGGCTGAGAGCCCCAACATCTACCTGGTAATGCAGAAGGAAGGAGAGGAAAGAAAACCAGTGAGAAGAGCAGTAACTGGCTGTACGCAGTGCCAAGCAGACATCTCTGCCAGGCAGCCTACTCTTAACACAACTGTTGGGACAGGCAATCGAGCAGAAGCGAGAGAGATGGTGCAGAAAGAAAGCACAAAGCACGGCATCCATACTCAAGAGGGTGCAAGGCACAGACCGCAGAGTGGTGAGCAGCACACCACACCGTGCAAGGTCCTGCCACTGCCACAAACCCTGCCTACAGCCAACCTGGCTCTGCCTCGCAGGCTGCTTGTGAGTCACACCAAGATGCAGGCATCACGCAGCCATGGCTTAGCCAGGAGATCCCTCCCTCCTCTCACAGCTAAAGAGGACCTCATCATCTGCAAGGGCCTCTAGGTCTTCACAAGATCTTACTAAGGACTGCCAGCTTATTAAGCCACTTTACACAGCAGAAACACCTCAGCTCAGTGATGAAGACCTTCCAATCCACCCGAGCCTTCAAAGGTGGCAGAGGAAAGCATGTACCAGCATGCTGCAAGCCAGGCCTCCCACACAGTTTCTGGAGGACCAAGCACTTCAGGTCCCTTCAGGTGCTCTGCCCTGCCCTCTCTCTGCACACAAAGGCAAAGGTGAAATCACCTCCTTCTGCTGAAAATTGGCTTCTCTATGGAGTACAGCAAGCAGGGCCCTGAAACCCCTCAGCCAGGGTGATGAGATGAGACAAGGGAAAGGACGAACTTGCTGGAGTGAAAGAACAAGGTGTAAGGTGGCCTTTAAAATGTAGGTCCTACCTTAGTCCAATGTGGTCTTCACCATTGTTCGCTGGTTGAGAATCTTCTTTGGAGATGATCCCCATGCACAGGCTCCCCCAGATTCGAAGCCAAGGGCAGGAGGGGGAATGCCCATTCCTCATGGAGGTGGTGGGATGCCAGAACACTCTGGGTGCAGGGGAGCTGGTGGGATGTCTCCAGAAACAGTCTCTGGTAGTGCATGGGTTGTTGTGGCTGGATGTTCCCTGCAGCACCTGGAAGCGAAGCTGCAGGCAGGGAAGCAGAGCCTGAAGCCATTTCTCTCTTGGTGCCTCTTCAAGGTGTTCTTTCAGCCTCTCCATCTGAAGCAGAAACAAGAACATGCCAGTGGTCAGCTCATAATTCAGCTGCCCAGAGCAAACAGGGTACTACCCTGAAGCACGTTGCAAACAATCAAGTTTATCTCAAATCCCCATCCTTCTCCTCACAAGATGCTGCCAACTTCCCTTGTCAATGAAAAATGAGCAAAAGGCAGCGTAACAGGTAACCTGTATCATCACTTGGGGACTTGACACCCTCCTGCCATGAGCTGATAGAGGGAAAGATGCATTCCTGCACCAGGGTGACCTCAGAAGAGGTCTGGTGAGCAAGCTACAGCTGGAAGCACAATAGTGAAGCAGAGTCTGCTCCCATGTCCAAAAGTCAGTGGTTGAAACAGGCCTCAGAGATGTGTTATGGTTTATTTGGTCTGTCTCAACTGTTAGGAAGCTGGCAAACATATATGTAAGTGTCCCAGCAATCTATGTCCATGAAGATCAAACAGGGTGCTAGAGATGCACTGTGTAGCATAGAAAGAAAACCCCAATTTTCTGTTTGCGCCATCCTAGTGTCAGTGATGATAAACAGGGTAGAAAGTCTGTGGATCTGCAGGACAGCCAGAGCCTGTGCTCTTATGGTGGTGTGTCCACACCACGGTCAGCCTGTAGCCCTCACTGTTTGACACCTCAGAGTCCCTGACAGACCTTCTCTTGTGCTGCATGACCCCTTTTCATCATGTGCCCTCCCCTCCTCTCAGCTTTTGACCTGACACTGGCATCAGGCAGGACAAGCCTGGTGAGATGAAATCTCTTGCCCACAGTATCCAGTATCTCAGAAAGGAGAAGTGTCCTGTGGTCAGCTCACTCCTGCCTTGTGATGGGGGAGAGGCAGAGCAGGAGCTACCACAACCCACTGCCCAACTCCCAAGCAGCCCAAGAACTGCAGCAAAATTAGTTGAATGTTTCCATCCCTTCGATCTGTGCTCTCTCATCTTGTCAAAGGTAAACAGCCAGAGGGAGAAGGCTCAATAACAGAGATGTTTTTCTTCCTCTCCTCCATCAGAGGAGCTGCTTACAAAAGCACATTGTCACCAAGAAAGGTATTTCTACAGAATTTTGATTTCAAGACTGTTTTGTGTAAACAATTGCAAGAAGCTTTATCTTGCTCTCTGTTGTTTTTCTCAGGGGTAAATTTCTCAATACGTTTAAAAAACTCCAACAAACCAGCATGCATTTTCTATTCTATCAGACAAGGGACTTAAGAGCAGAAATGTCCACATCCAAATCTGAAAGTTTCCTTAACTATTCAGTGTTGCTCTCCAGAGAGCAAAGCCAAGTATGCACAGACTGCCTGGGCTTCCAGGCAGAGCATGGCACTCAGTGCAACAATAGACTACTTGAACTGAGGACGCCAGCTAACACTGAGCATCCTGAACAACACAGATTGCAATATTTCTGCTTTCTCCTGCCCCACACTTCTGTTAATACAAAAAAGCAACTCTAAAAATATGCTTAGCAACTTACAGGGGGAGTCTTTGTGTCCAGGGAAAAGCTAAGACACTGCAGGGTCAGTCCTACATAAGCCAGGTCACTCCAGGGCAGATCTGGGTGATGCTGAGCTGAAAGAAGCATGTGAGGGGAATGCTGGACAAAGTACAGAAGGAAAGATTTAAGGCAGACAACTCTATTCATACTAAATCTAAGATTCAAACCTCTTTAGAGCACAACAAAACACCAGAGCTGCCTGTAGAACAGAAGAGCAGGGCAAGAATCAGCTCAAGGAAAGCTGACCCAGAGGCTACTTTTGGGCTAGGGAGAAATTAAAGTAGTCGTCTGTGGACTGATCCTGCTGGCCTCAGGTCTATGGATACTGCCAAGAGAAAAAAAAAGCAGGGAGCAGCCAGAAGCAGCACCAGTGTTATTCAGCCTCTTCATCTTTCTCCTGTCTCTACCTGTTTTAGCAAAAGTGACTCAAAGCCTCCTGAGGGCACTCCCCAGTTCTCTGACCAGGGAAGCCTCTCATTGTTTCTCCTCCTTCCAATGTCACCTCTCCCCAGAAAGGGACAGAGCTCTTTGAGGAGAACACAGTCTCTGGCCTGCTGTACCCCATCCCCAACTCATCAGCCCATGTCTCAGCCCGAGATGGACCTCCTCACTCAGATGGGAGACTTTGCTTGCCAGCTCCTACTTCTCCGCAGTCATCTGCTGCTTCCCCAGGTCCGGCATCTCCTTCCCACCACGTGCATCGAGTAGTTTCTCCTCAAAGTCCCTTTTCGCCACCTTCATTTCAATTTGCAGCTGTTCCATGCAGTCAGTTCCGAGTCCAGCTGCAGAGGCAACAAACATATCAGCTGAGCAAGGACGTACAAGGAGTATGTGTATATATAGGGATGGGGGGGATTCCTTGCTTTTCCTAAAAAGCTCTCAAAACCTCGACCATGCAGCTCTCATGCAGTACTCCAGTCACAATCAGAGATAAAGATTCATGCCTCTGCCTAACCCAAGAGGCAAAAAAACCCCCTAACAGTCCCATCTGCAGTCCAGCAGTGTTGGCCCCAAGTTTCCCAAGGCACACATTCACACTGAAGCACAGGCAGCAACACCTTTCTTACTGGGAGGGATTCACACTACAGATATGGCACAGTCTGGAGGCAGCTTCTTGCCACAGTGACAGGAATAGCATTTTTCAATTCCACCCCATTACAGCTTCCATTATTTCACACCAGACAGAAACTGCAGGGGACTATCTGACTGCCTGCAAGTTCAAGAGGTAGGGGAGACTCACACCCACAGCTCAAATGTTGTTTTCCCTCACTGTGCAACCTGTTGTTTTGGTGTTTTTTTTTAATTAAGATGTAAGCATATGCCCCGTCAGAAAGATCAAGCACAATATGTACAGCGGTAATGAATTAGGCAGAAGTGAGTGGCAGCACTTGTAGTCCAGCAACAGGCAAAACAGGCTTTAGTCTGATCCCTGCTAACTTGTTACCTAACCACATCAGCAAAAAACCTTTGTCTCCAGTTCCACTACTCTGCTTCAATTTTCTTCACCTTGGTTTTATCAATTGAGTTATCTAAAAAGAAAAGGAAGGGAAATACTATTAAGAAAAGAGCTGATGTAAACACTCTCCCCTTTTCCTTCTCCAATACACTCACAAGCTGCACAATGTCCCATGCCACCCACTGCAGGGCTGTGCTCTGCCCTTGCTGGAGAAACCCCATCTGCTACTGCAGAACCTCTGCCTGAAGACTGACATGCCCCCCTCTTAGGGAGGACACCACAGAATAATGGTTTCTTCTGGAAGCTGCTGTCACTACAGACCACTGGATCCTGGTAGCACTCCCTGCCCATTCTGGATTTCATACGGGTAGAATCGCTGTGCTCAAGCAATGGGAGATGTGCTCTAAATGAAGTAGTGAAGATCAGCCTCAATCCCCATCCCATGTGCAGCATGGGGATGGGAGCAGGCGTGCTGAAAACAAACACAACAAGACAGCTCAGGTTAAGGAAAGACATGGAGAGAAAGAAGCAAGAAACTCTGACAGCCAACAGCTCCAGTGAATACAGGGATGAAGTAAAAGGGTTTGCTCTAGGACCATGATCTGACTGGTTTTAGCAGAGCTATAATCAGTGAAAGCATTTACCTATCAACCGCTCAGGGTTCATGTCAAGGTGCTTGCACCTGAAGTTGGGGTCAGCTCCATTTTTGTACGACTGGGGAGACACATTCATCAATCAGCTTATAGTAGAGAGGTCTGCAGCAGAAGGCGACAAAGCAACAAAGCATTAATATTCCTGCAAGCTCCTGGATTCAAATAAGGAAAGGTCTCACAATGACATATTTGTCACTGAGTTTTCATAAACATGCCCAATTGTAACTTTTCAAGATTTCAGAGAACATGAATGAGGAAAATGCGGAACGGCTTCTCCATGCAGGACAAACAAGTAAACTAGGACTTCTCCAGGTAGAGGGACAGTGAAGGGGAGGAACAACAGAGGTTTAAAATGATGAATTGTAGGGGTATGGAAAGGATGGGGAGGATTCTGCTGTTCACCATCTATTGAAACAAGACTGGACCCATCCCACAAGATCACGGATCAGGTTCAAAACAAACAAGAGTTTTGAATGGGAATTGGACTTGATGATCCTTACGGGTCCCTTCCAACTTGAGACATTCTATGACTCTATGGTAAGAGGGAGCTCTTCACATGAAGGGCAGTGGAGCTGAGGCTCTCCTGCTCCAGGGATCTTACAGATGCTCAGAGATGATACACCTTCAAGGAGGGACCAGGCAGATTTATGGAAAACAAATCCACTCAGGGCTACCAGGTACGTTGAAACTACACCTGACTCAGTCTTGGAGCAACATGAGGTTGGAGGCCAGAAGATGCTTCCCCTTTCTCATATACTTCCCCAGGCACCAGCTTTCAGTCACTGTCACAGTCAGGATATGGGTCCGGACATTCAGGTAGACCAAGTAATCAACCATTTAGTCTGAACCCCTACTTTAAGTTCTTTCAAATAACAAGCTTGCTTTTTAGATAACATGAGGTCTCTAATTTCTCTGAATCTCTGCTAGAAGCAATAAAGCATCAAGACATCAATGGCAAGTAGACTCCATACTAGGCAACCCTCAGCTTTTTGACTAGCATCTCCCCTATTGCTGGCTATCAGCTATTTCTCCTCTAAACTAACCTTTATCCTCAGGCCCTGCAGTACAGGTTCCTTCTCTGCTCACACAGGCAGCAGCAAGCTCACCACTCCTGCTGGCAGCAACCTTTACTGCCCTTCACCCAGGAACAACTCCTGAATGAGTTCAGAAAACAACTTTCAGAGAGCTCAGCAGTCACTAGAAGGTGGCAATTACCTCAGCTGTTCTTAGATCTTCCAAAAAATTCCTTCATCTTTGCTTTATGTGGGACTTTTAGTTGCTTTATTTTATTCTCTTCCAACTAATGGTTTGTCCTGTTTTGGTTTGGCACAGTATCTTTCCACTTCTGAAAGTCAACTTCTTTCAAAAGGGAGAGCATAAACTACAAATGTAAAAAAATCCACAACAATCATCTGACTACAGAAAGTCATGAACTCTGCAGCCATTTACAAGGAAGCACACAAGTAACAATTTAAAAAGAGCTTGCTCTAGACACAAACTTGCCAGATTATATTCTTGATGTATTTAAGCACAGTGGCAGACCTATGGAGAGGTTATGTGCATAGATATGGAAAACAAAGGACTGAAGACCATTTAACCTTTTTTTTTTTTAACTAATTTCAAGTAACTTTAAGCTTTCAATAATCCTTTAGGTGAGCACCACCTTTTGCATGAGGATTTCCCTGGGGATCCTCTGCATAATACTCCTTTTTTCTCTCTTCCCCCTAAAAATATTAGTCTTACAAGTCTTCCTCACAACGAAAAAGAACAAAGCCACTTTAACAAAAGGAAAACAGAACAGCTGAGAAAGACAGAATTTATGAATCTTCTCTTTTCTGCTCTTTGCAGGCAAAGACACAAGAAGGATCATGGCAATTTTTTATGTTTTTAAGAATAATTTGGAGTAAGAACAGCAGCAAATTGGCTGCAGACCACAGCCAAGCAGCACTAGACATACATGCCATCATCAGAGCCCTTAGGAGACCACCCTCAGGTCTTGGGTTGCAGGTCCCAGACAATGGCATAGACTTGCATGCAAGCAGACTTTCTTCCTGCCACCTCCTCCTTAAAGCCTCTTACTTTCCTGTCAAAAAACAACCCTAAAATTCCCATTCTGCTTTCTGATGAGGCATCTTAGTTCCCCAAGGAATGATACCAGAACTAATCTTTGAGTGGAAAGAGTGCAGGGGCCACTTCTGGAGGTAGGGATGGAAAGGTGTAGTTTCAGTCTTGCCCAGGAGGAGGGCTCTGGAGTCAGTCAGGCAACAGCGGGGTCTTGACTCACTCTTGCCCACCCCATCCCAAAGCCAGGCTTGAACCACCGGCTGCCTCCTCCACTTTCCAGATCAAGCTGAGAAGTGAGGTGCTCCTCACTGTAAGGAGGTGTTGAAATCCAGGATGTATCAGCTCCCTATCAATGTCAAGTCTGAAGTCCAGCTCATAAGGGTAGATCGTGGTATTGATCAGCTGCACAGAGGCCACCTAAAAACAATGAAACAAAAAAAATTAAGAGACACCTTCTTCCATGAGTTGGAAGTCAGTGGCTAGGACTTACAAGGAGGCCAGAAAAGCTGCACACACAAAGCTGCAGCAGAAAAAAGCAGCAAAGCCAAAGGCATTTCATCCATACCAGATCCATCCTGCTACAAGATCTCCAGCTCCTGCACTAGGCTCCAAGTGCCTCATCCACAAAAACCTGAAGAATTAAGTACCTTCAGTGCCCCCAAGTCACCACTCTTCAGGCCATCCAACAGAGGCTGGAATCGCTCCACCTTATCTATTCCTGCTCCTTCAGTCAATGCCTCCAGAGCCTGCTCATCCCTGCTGTGAAAGAGGATCAGTTGCAGTCCCACAGGGCTGGACAAAGAGATGGAAAGTATTTTGTAAGTCCCATGATAAGTAGATGATGAGGTGATAGTACCAGAAAATGTACAGCAGGGAAAAAGCAAAATAAGGTAGTGTAGGTATGGTAAGGATTTACTAAAGAGGAAGAAACTTCCACTACCATCTTCCCTGCTCATACCAACAACTGCCCTGAGGTGCCTGGGCAGACACCACATGGCACAAGCTGGAGCTGATTGTCTCCAGGCCCTGGACAAGGCTCTTGCCTGGTTATTCACAAAAGCCTTCAGGCATCAGATGATCTCACATCTGCTCCATATCCCATAGGAGCTGTGAGGAAGGCAATCAGCCAGCTGCCAAACTTACAAAAGAAGATACATGCCCTCTCCCCTCCAGAGCTCCTCAGTAAAGCTCTAACGAGGCTGTTAGCACTCACACCGATCCCACCTTAATTGCATCTTACAGAGAAAAGACAGGAGAAAAGGTTGCTTATGCAGAAAACCACCAGACTGAGCTCTGATACGGCCAATATTCATATTGCTATGAACTGCCTGCCCATACACACAGGAATTCCTCAGCTGTATCCCAAACACGGATCTCAGCATGGATTTAAGTAGCTGAGGTGCCACAAAAAGACATGGTGGGAAAAGGGTACATTTTTTTTCCCCACAAACAGAACACCATGTTGGCATCATGAATCCTAACACTTTCCAGAAATCTTGAGAAAAAATTACGGGATCCCAAGACAGCAAATCAACCCCAAGAACTGCAGAAGAGATGTGTGAATGCTATCAGCTGCCATGAAAAAGCAAAGACCCCAAGTGCTGGGGTGGCAGGAGCAGCAAGAGGAAACCAAGGGTGGGCACTGTCTGCCAGGCACGAGGGTAGGAAGAAAGGGCTGAGCTGCAACCTGTTCAGACAGTGTTTATCAAGGAGAGATGGGGTAATGAGGGGGCAGAGGAGTTGAAAACAGTCAAGTGGAGAGGATGAGGAAAGTAGGTGTAGAAACACTCAGCTCTCAAATGCAATGTCTCATTGCAGTCTGCCCAGAGAGACTATCAAAAAAAAGCATCAAGTGAACTTCAGAGAGAATGTGGCCACATAACTTAGTCCCCAGCCTCAGAAATTAGTGGGAAATCTCTAGCCAAGTTTTTGAAAGGACGTCAAAGCAGTCAAGGCTTATTCAGGTTTAGGGCAGAAGATATTTGCATGCAGAGAGCAGAGGGCTTTGCCCCAAATTAAACATGTGCATGTTGGCCTGTCATTGCACTACTTTTTTTAATACATGAAAGCTACATATTTCTGCAGTTAGAGTTTCACTAATTTTTTCTCTTGCAAAGAGACATTTTTAAACATACCAAGAGATACTCAAAACATTCAGAATGCATCATGGTTTTCTTTATAGCAAAAACTCTAGTTGGAATAGCAAAAACTCTAGTCTGAATAGCAAAAAGAATTTCCAGGAACTTTCAAAAAGTTGTATTAAAAGAAAAGATGCCATTGCTGGCTGGAGAGCTCGATAGATCCCCCTGTTCCTGTAAAACCAAGCTATGGAAGTTGGCTAAATGGTGAAACAACAGACAGCTGAATCTTTATTACAATTTAATATTGGCTTAATTACTGCCTGACCAACCACTTCCCTGAAAGCTTCCTGCAAGGCCTCAGTAAGCAACCAAATAAAGAACTGTGGTGTGATATACTACTGCCAGTAAGGTTTAACACTTGCTATCTAGGTATGTACATTTCTTTTGACTTATTCATGGGACTATTGTTTTAGGTCCTGCTTTAACTTAAAAAGCTTCTGAAATTTGTATATATAAAAGCCAGGTTGGAGGTTTTGTGTTGCAGCCGCTGCAAAGCCTGGAGTGTCTGCTCCTGGTGACCCCAGCGCAGAGGCAGCAGCGAGGGTCAGAAATACTCACAGCACTGGACACCACCTCCCCCAGACCACCACATTCTTCTCCCTCAGAGGCTGTTGCTTCTCCTTGCTCAGGTTCACCTCCAGCTGTCGAAGAAAAGCACACCGTTTTTTAAACACCTACACTCATGGGGTGAACAAGTTCAGCAAGCAGAGTACCATTTCCAGCACAAGCTATGACACAAGTGTGGTGCAAATACAACTACTATTAAGCTTATCAAATACCCATCGGATTTTAGTCTCATTAGAAAGCTAAAATCCACTCTGACAGAAACCAGAGATGTGGCTCTATCCAAAACCTGTTTTCAGCCCATTGAGGCAAGTTCATTTTATTCTTTTCCCTAAACCCTGTCCTAAGCAAATTGCTCCTCCAAAGCTGTTTAAGAGGTTTCAAAGAAAGCATTGTACAGTTCACGTGCCATTAAAAAAACAAACAAACAAAACACAAAGGTACTCAGAGCTACGAATGGAAAATAATTACAAAACACCACAAAGGCAAATTAACAAAATAACACACATTAATAGGAAAACCTAGGACCAGAATTAGAAATGCCATACCAGCAAAATTGTCCTCAGTAGTTCAGCCTCCACCAAGGACCACAAACCCTGAGGCTGATGATGGCTGGTAAATGAGTTTGCTTGCACCACACACCTCTCAGTAGCCCATGCTGAGATCAAGAAAGTAAAAAGCAACACACCTCTGTGTTCAAAGACATATAGCTCCAGTTGAAGGCAATTTGATTTCTGTAGATATGCTGCCTGGCTAGTTATAACACCTGCTTATACAGGACACTGACTTCATCCGCCTCCATCCAGAAAAGGTTTTGTCACACTAAGCAAGTATGGACTCTTGTGGACTAACCAGGGGATTGGTTTGGTGACCTGAATACAATTACCCATGGCTCTGGAGCTGCCCAAAAGCCTCCATGCCTTTACTGCTGCAGGTGCTTGCCCTGTGTAGGCACTAAGGAAGGCAGTTCTGGTTATTTATTCTTTTAAATGGGTAAAGCACAGCAGAGCATACTTTTTATGACCTGCTGGGAGTTACTCCCCAGGCAGCAAGAAACAAGGGCAGAGCTTGTATATTTAAGTGGCATTTAAGTTACATTACCATTAAACATATGCTAAACATTTCACTAGGCTGAAGGCTGACAATAGTTTACAAGGACAGTCTGCTGGACATCTAACTCCTGGGTAGAAATCCTAGAGACTTCCTTTATTTTAGTCCATAAAATGCTACTTAACTTATTGACAGAAATCCAAAGATGTACAACAAGTTTTAAATGGAGCACAGCAAATGAAAAGCAATTAAACAAACACAAGATACCCTAGGTGAACCCCTGAGGCACTAAAGAGGAAGGAAAGGTCTCCCTTCAATCCGAGCTAATAAAAGGGACAAGAAAGACAATAAGAACAACAGAGGGGCCAGGAAGGGCTGCTGGGGCTGAATGATGCCAGGGGACTGAAGCTCTCCTGGCATCACTGTACCCCTTGAGGCTTGCACAGCCCCCCGAGCACCCCAACCTCTCTCACCTCTGCTTTTGCAGCTGGAAGGGAAAAGCATCGCCCAGTACAGACATTACTCAAAGGGTCTGCAATAGGAGAAGGTGCATTTTTAACAACTGTTGGCCAAACACACTTAAAACATGCCTTCCCCAACCGCCGATGTCACCTAACAGGGCTGTGCATTGGCTAGAAGAGCTTAAGTTTGTTTTCCACATCCTGGAAAATGAAATTAGGAAAGAAGGAAACCTGCCTTCCAGCCCCTGTTACGCTGTAGAGAGGAGAAAAAGAAAAATCCTCCCCAAGGCAGGAGTTGTGGCTCACATCAAAGGCTTCTGAGTGAGAGGAAAAACAAGGCAGCATCATTCACCTCTGTGTGCTGTTAGGAAAATTTACTCTGTAATTGTTAGCCTTTGTCCAATCCAACAGGATCAGGGACTGGGAGAGAGACTTTACGATCTCAGTCACACACTCTGGAATCAGTAAAGGCCACTGCACTCCCAAAATCGTGCAAACACCATCTGAGTTCAGGAGCTGGGACCCTTGGCAGAGGATAATAATAATAATAATATCAGCAGCAAAGAGAAAACTGCAAGAGACAGATTTTTTCACTAATTAACAGGCTGAACAGGAGACTAGAGAAGGAGGTAACATTTCTTCCCTTTCTTAGAAGGGACAAAGGTTTAACAGCCAGCCTAGAAAATCAGCAGTTTCAAAACAGGCTTATTAACTCCAAAAGCCCAGCGCCCCAGGGACAAGGGGGAACACAAAGAAACCACAGACCTGTAATCAGGACCCTACTTAGTCCCCACTGAGCCAGGTTTTGCCTCTCCACTTTCCATGACAGAGGCGCTCCTGAAACGCTTTGGATCCCACACTCTGGCGTCCATTCACCAAAACCTGAAAATAAACGGCATTGCTCCATTATTAAAACGCACAAGCACAACTTCGCGTACTACACACTCCCCCAGCGTCACTTTGGGTTTTTATGAACTCCCAGGGAGAGATTTTCAGGGCAGCCATCAGCCGGGTGCTGTAACAGGAGCACGAACACCTCCTGCTCCGGCTTTTCATGGGCAAAGAGCCTTGGGAGCCCGGGCTGAGCCGTTAACCCACAACGAGCAACACCGAGGGCTAAACTCGGTATTTCTGGAGTCTCCTGAAAATGCAAAATTAAAGGGTAAACGTGAAAACATAGAATGGAAATATAGGTTTTTTTGTTTTTCAGAAAGGAAAGTAAAGCAGCGCCGCAGTTTGCCAAGCCCCGGGGGCCAGCCTCAAGCACCCAAGCAGCAACTAAGCCTAAACTAACCCCCCCAAAACGGTACAATAAGTGGTTTTGTACCGACAAGAGATAATTCAGGAGAAGAAAACCCAAACAAAACCCGAGTTTTTGTTCGCTCCTCTAAAAGCCGGAGGCGCGGGAGAAGCCGGCGGGAGAAGCCGGCGGGAGAAGCCGGCTCTGCCCGCTGCCCAGGGACCGGGACACCGGCTCCGCGGCCCCGAGACCCGCGCCCTGCCCCGCCGCCATGAGGCCGCCCCGGCAGCGTCACGCCGTACATGAATATTCATGAGGTGCCGCCTCCCGGCCCCGCCCAGCCCGCCGTGTGCCCCGCCCGCAGGGTAAGGGGCGCATCCCCTGGGTCGTCCGCAGGCAGGAGGGGCTATGGGACAAGGGAAAAAAAGGCATGAAAAAACAGCAAGAGAGGAAAAAACACGCTCTAGAGCACCCAAAACCGTTTTCACCCTCCCCGACCCCTGCTGCCCATCCATCACTGCAGCTCGGCGCAGTCCTGCGCCTTGGAAACTACCGTTGTTGTACAGAGGTGTGCAAGTGTGTGTTCTCAAATGTTTCCTACAGATAATTAAAAATCGGGCCTCATTTAGTTTCAGCCGTTGCCAGCCCATCCGGTGTTTTAGGGAGCAACCTACCAGTCATTCGGCACCAGCTACAGATCAGGAGGTGGAGGTTTGGCACCTTATCTGGGATATCTAGGAGGGTGCTGGCAGTGTCAGGCTCACCCTGGTCTTTCCCCAGCACTTTGGTGTCCATAACTGGGCGATGCCAGGAATAAACGCTGGTCTAACGTGGCTCCCGTAGCCCCGCAGTATCAGATAGCAAGCATAGTGCACAGTTTCTTATTTTTGAGAGCTCTGCTTCAGTAGGAAAATACAACTATAAGGAAAAAAAAAAACAACTCTACAGACTGAACTTGTTTTCTAGCTATTTCCCAAAATAACAAAAACAAAACCACCTTTAGAAACCTAGGTAAGATGATACTCCAAATTTCCAGCCCTGTTTTGAAACACAGGACAGGGCAGCACTCTGGAAAGAGAAAGCCTGGACAGTGCTGGTGGGGAGCTGGCTGTGGGGTTTGCAAGGTAAGGTCATTCCCATCTTCACAGGTAAGAGATAATTACAAGGGGGAATCCCCTTTTTTTTCCAAAAGTAAACACTTCCTGTTACCCAAAGTAGGAGCCTGGATTCCCCCTGTAAATCGGTTTTGCTGTAGTGAGTGATGACAGCAGCAGAGAGAACAAGCCAGCTCACTGGCAGCAGGAGAGATGGCAAGCTGGAATAAAACAAGTTTATTTTCTATTTGGACACAAGCATTTCTTTTTCACAAGTCTGGCTAGTCACTGGAGCAGCATTTTGCATCTTCTGATTTGCAAAGAATATTTTTCTCCGCTACAGAATACTAGAAACAAATACAGCTGACCAAAGAGGGGTCAGTGTAAGGTCCATCTAGCCCAGTGCCCACTCTGCAGTGGCCAAATAACAATGCAGGAATGGTACAAGCCCAGGGAAAGCGCACAGCAATACTTCTCCAGCGTACTCACAGAGTCACCAACAATTTGCACCCAGAAGCGTCTTTGTTAACAACTTTGATTCCCCCCCACCCCAGTCCCTTTTTGAACCCACACTCACACTATCTGGTGGCAAAACCTTACACAGCTCAACTAGGTGTGTGCAAAGCAACCTCTATTTTGAGCTGGCCCCTTGCTAGTTTCATTTGATGCTCCTCTAATATCTAAATAGTTGGAGAAACCCTCTCCAACATTTGTGGGTTTACAGACCTTACAAATCCTTTCCCAGCTCAGTTCTCTCACCCCAGCTAAGAACCCTCATCCATCAAGTCATTCCTCATACAGAAGCCGTGCTATCACCCCTCTCTGCGCCTAGTCTAATTCTACCATAACTTCTTTCTCTGGACACGTACTGGGAGTAACACTGACTTACTGCCTGCTTCGCACTGTAGCTACATGAACTGTAGCTCACTTCTGGCCAAGCTTTACCTCCTCCCCACAAATCTGAAGCCTTGGGCTGGCAGTTGTACAAACATCCTAACAGGAATAAGCATTGCCTGTGAACACATCAACAGATCTGGTCAAGTTGGTGTCTCTTAGATACCTTTTTCTTTTCTACCTCTCCCATTTTTCCACAGATTTATTGGCAGAGACTAGACACAAGAAGAATGTCAATCCATACAGGCCAGCATGAGCTTATTTGATCAAGGACAAGTGTCATGGACGTGGGGATGGGGAGCGAAGAGGGAGGTAGTGACAGGTCTATAGAAACAAAGAAAAATAATCACCAACAAGGGCTTTAGGGAAGTGAGACTGCAAAGAACAGACTCCTATGGAAACTGCAACTCAAAGAAACCATGATATTTAAAACCGTTGCAGGAAAGGTTTCTTGAATCAGCTCTGCAGCTTCCTGCAAAGCTTCTAACTGGAATTGGAGGCATAAGCAGGAGTGTCCGCCAGCCCACCTGACCTCTTGTAAGGGAATTCAGGGCACTCTCCTCATTGTGCACTGATGCTGAAAACTCACCAGCATATACTCTGAGGAGCTGAATGCCCTCCATTCAGACAGCAGAGGACACTGCTCTGCCACAGATGATAGGCACGTTCTCAATCCTTGGGAGGACAGGAGCCAAAAAGGTGTGAGCATTAAAGAGATGAACAACAGGTCAGGTAAGAAAAATACTGCCTCTTCATTTAATGTTTAAAGACATTGGTAAACAAACAGAACAGTACAGACAGTCTGAGGCTAAACCCCTCCCGCCTCCCCAAATGGCACACTCCAAACCACAACAGGTACCAGGTGATGACTCCGGCGAAGGAGCAGCAAAGTCTGGGATTTGAAGGATGGCCAAGAGAAATCTCTGCTGTGTGAGGGCAAGACGACAGGACTTGGAGGAAGCAGCTTCCCCTCACCCACAAGCAGAGCGCCATCTCCTGGGTACAGTCAAGAGGGAATGGTTTCCACTCCGAGCAAGCAGCCCAAATCTCTTGCTAACACACAGAAGGGCCATGTGTGAACTTGGAAAACACAGCTGGAAGCTACATTAAAGGTGCAAGACACACTATGTACTGACCTTGGCAGCCAAACCTCTGTTCCACAGTGATTTTAGCCTCTCGAAGAATAAAGAAAACAGGGAATTTAGGTCCAACTTGGCAAAGTGTTGCAGTACTCATTTGTGAACACAAAACTGAGTGGGGGGGAATGAACAAAACTGTGCTCTGCATACATTCTTCCATCCTGCTCCATCAAGCTGCTCCCTGCTCCAGGGACACTCCTGACCCCTATTCCACAGCTGGCCTTGTCTTCTCGCATAGTTTTCCTTGAGCTGTGGAGCATCAGATGGTTAGAAGGGACATCAGGAAGCAACTCTCAGTGCAGGCTTCAGAGGACAGTCAACTGGGTACCTGAGTGGAGGGCCAGGCAGGGTACGATGTATCAGGTGTTGCTGCTGAAGAGAGGCAGAGATCATAGGCACAACTGCTCCAGCTCCCACCTTGCTGGCAGAAGCCTGCACAGGAGTTACAGGAGGTGATTGAACCAGCATGGGTCAGGCTCTGAAGGCAGCTGCACAGCTGCCATCCAGCACACAGCACAGATTGGAGCCTACTTGAATTTCCATTTCCCAGAGTGCTGACAGCTGGAACCATGACACATGGTGGAAAGTAAGGAACACATTTCACTGCTCTCTGCCTCTCCAGGTAGCGGAAGCTTGCAGTAGTGTTGTTTCTGCTGCCACCGCATGCAATCAAATATGAAGGAAGGGCTAACTGGCTCCTACGTGGCCCAGTTATCTGCTCCAAGCACCCATGTCCAATGCGGGACCCCCCACAGTCCAGAGCCCCACATCAGAGCCCTCAGATCTCAACGTCACTCTCTTTGTCGTTATCGTGGTCACCGTCATAAAACTCGTTGGCAGCTTCAGGCCTGGGGGAAAGACAATCACTATCAGCAAGGAGAGCCTTGACACCCTTGGAGCCAGAGAAGAATGCCCAGGTCACACTGCCAAAGATCAGAAGATGCCCTGCACCCAAATACCCCATGAAATATTATGAGAATAGATGACACAGTTCTAGGGAGAGGCTCCCTGGATAAAACCAGAGACTCAGAAGTGACTTAGTATCTGTTCTAGGAAACAGACTGTCTCCAGTGTATCATCTGCCCATCCTAGCAGGGACAGAAAGGGAAGCCCATTTCTCCAGAACAAGATCTGGTACCTGCTGTAGTTTTCCTCAGAGCCTCTTTCCTCTGGATCAGGCTCATCTGTGCGATCATAGCTGAGCAAGTCAGAAGGGACATCATGGATCTGCACGCTGGGAGCATGGTTCAGCATTTTCAGATTCTCAAATATCGTCTGCCTGATCTGATCCAAGTACTACATAGGAAAAACAGAGAGGGATCACCACAGCGAGATCTGGCAGTCTGCACAGAGCCACAATTGTTAGCACTGCTACCTGCCTGCATTGTCTATGTAGTGGTCACGAGAAACAAATTTGTGCAAAAAGCTATTTATCAGAGCAGAGGAGGTGGGAAAGTTAATTCAATCATTGACACTCAAGCACACAGAATAACAGTAAGACAACTCAGCAAGGTTCTCAAATGCTATGAGACTTTCCAACATCCCAGAGGAAAGGTTCTGCTTGTTTTTCATCAGTTTTCTACCCTGCAAGAATTCTTTGCCTGGGCTCTACCTGGTTTCACAGGACAGAGCATCAACCACAGGGTTTTGGAAGTACATAGCTGATATTGCAATAAGGCTACAAGCACTTACCTGCCTGGAGTTCTGATTTTCAATCCTCGTACTGACATCAGGATGAAGGGTGAAGTCTGGAGCAAAGTATTCAAAGTACTCTGTGATGGAATGAGCAAGAGAGTTACAGCACAGAGGCATGGGAGCCAGCCTGCACTGCTCTGCAGAAAGCAGAGTTCACTCCCACCATGCTAGGAGTGACCAGATCCTAAAAAGCACAGTGATGTACAGCTCTGCAACCACAAGGAATTATATGAAACAAAAGAGCAAGCAAAAGTAACACTCAGGTCACTGAATAGGAAATGATCCAAATTAAATGATACATGACACAGTAGGGGCATGTCTGCCCAGCAAAGTCTACAGGTGGCTGTGTCCTGGTTTCAGCTGGGATAGAGTTAATTTTTTTTCTAGTAGCTGGTATAGTGTTATGTTTTAGGTTTAGTAAGAGAAGAATGTTGATAACACACTGATGTTTTCAGTTGTTGCTAAGTAGTGTTTACACGAACTCAAGGATTTTTCAGCTTCTCATGCCCAGCCAGCAAGAAGGCTGGAGAGGCACAAGAAGTTGGGAGGGGACACAGCCAGGGCAGCTGACCCAAAGTGGCCAAAGGGGTATTCCATACCATGTGATGTCATGCCTAGTATATAAACTGAGGGGAGTGGGGCTGGGGAGGGGATCGCTGCTTGGGAACTAACTGGGCATCAGTAGGCATATGATGAGCAATTGCATTGTGCATCACTTGTTTTGTATATTCCAATTCTTTTATTATTATTATTGTCATTTTATTATTGTTATTATTATCATTTTTATTTTCTTCCTTTCTGTCCTATTACACTGCTCTTATCTCAACCCAAGAGTTTTACATTTTTTCTCCCAATTCTCCCCCTCATCCCACTGGGTGAGGGGGAAGTGAGTGAGCACCTGCGTGGTGCTTAGTTGCTGGCTGGGGTTAAACCACAACAGGGTGGTAGGAGACAACTAAGGCCATCTCTAAGATCAGAAAGTGCAGTCACTTTGGCCCTGGTCTTACCTCTGGTCAATGCAGAACAGAAGTGTAGTTCTTCAGCTGATACAACAAATACTTTAGCTCAGCTAATGGGGGGAAAACGGAACTCCAACTTACCACTGTATGGGAGCTCTTCGCTAATTGCTTCATCTACAAGCAATGATGTTTCATAAGTCCTGAAAACATGCAATAAGATGATCTCAGTCCAGAGAAAGATGATCTCAGTCCAGAGAAAGCTACATGGTGCATGCAGGGACAAAGGCCCCAGCAACTGCTTAACCGGTGACCTTCAACAAGCAGATAAGAGACTCACCAGCATCGTGCCACATTGCGAACTGTGTAACCACCTCCTCCCAGTACCAGCAAGGGGATGTTGAAGCTCTTTACATACTCCACGCACTCCCTACAAACCCCAAACAAAAAAGTGCCAGAGCTGTTAACTGCAGCACACATTCATGTGTCAGAAATGCCACCGTGCAAACACCACGGCAGCTGGTGTGATACACCTGAAGGTCAGGGCTTCCAAGCAGGGAGCCTGAACCATGCGCTACTCTGTGAACCGCTGCTCTGAAGCACCTTGTACAAGGCCTCATTCTGAGACCCCCTCCTGTCACACAAGAGTTAAAAAAAACAAACAACAAACCAAAACTGCTGGTGCTGCTGGAAGGCCGAAGTCAAAGCTCAAGCCTCACAGCAGAGGACTCACTAGAGCCCTTCAGACTGAAGGATGGTCTTTCAACTAATTGCTCTGCCCAAGTCCTGCTGTACTTACCCATGTCCTCTTATACTGAGGTTAAAACAACCCAAACGGTCACAACCCAGAGAATCAGCACCGCACTGGGGAAGAGAAGAATAACAACTGAATTTTTGCTACAGAGGCATTGTTTTCCAGACACACATCAGCATCCCCACCCCTTGGCCACCCTCATTCACCAGAGGGTATAGACAGCAGCTCAGCTAGGACACACCAACCCTGATTCCCCGGGAACAGAACACAATGCATCAATAGCTGCCCCCTCCAACCTACAGCCTCTGAAAGGGATGGACAAGTGCACAGAGGCTTGCTTGCTTACCTGCAGTACTATGCAGGTGGGCTGATAGTAATCTACCACCTGGTTAATGACTGGCTGGAAGAGGTGTTTATAACCTTTGGAGAGAAAGGTAGATTTGTCATGGCTCTGGAGCAGAAGGACCAGCAAATGCCTGGGCAAGGGGAAATGGCAGGGAACACCTACTTTGATCATCAATGCCATCTCGTAAAGGCACGTTGAGACAGTAGTAACGACCACTCTCTGCACCAACTTCATACATGTCACCTGGCCAGGGAAAGACAGGAGAGTCATAACAGCTCTCAGACTTCAGAGTGTGGAAAAACCAGATCTGGTCTGGGTTGAGATCTCTTAACCTAGCTAGAATCCCTCTTTCTTACAAATAACTATACTTCTGTTCCTCTCTAATTGCTTTTCCATGCCCTTTCTTCCATCATTTCTCTCTGCAGCTCTGATTTCATGATTTTACACTTTTATACTCCAGCAGAGCTTTCAAAGGATTCTGAAGCAAGGCCAGGTTCACACTAAGGGAAAATACATACCTGTACCAGGAAAGAAATAGTTCCCATATTTATGAAATGACACCGTCATGACGCGGTCCGTCAAGTAGAAAGCCTCCTGCACACCGTCTCCATGATGGATATCAATATCAATATATAGAACACGTGGATGATATCTATTGAATACATGAGGAAAAACAGCATTACTGTCTGCACCGCACCCAGCCTCACTATTCCCCCTGTGCCTTGGTATCACCTGGCACTCTGAAAACCACCACCGACATCTACCCACAAGCCCACTTGCCAAAAGAACTCACCTCTCCCACCTGAGACATATCAAACGGTTTAGATACGAGACATTTGTATACAGTCAAACATGCCCCATCACTAAAAAAATTTCTTCTGATGTGCTTGGAAATAGATATTAGAATAAAAGATTTTCAGATGGGGACAGAAATGTCTTGGAAAGCATATGAAGGGAACCTGTTTTAGCCACCTGGGCATTAGAAAGTTGATGGGTTTTGATTCCTCTACAAACAACATGCTGTTAGTTAATCTTTAAGAGCTCCAACAATTTTTAATCATAAAAGGAAATTAAAGGTAAGCTAGCCAAGGAGGAGGTAGGAACACTTCACTTCCTCCACATACCAGAGTACTGGCAGCACTATGTCCCAGCTGGCTAGCACCAAGAACACCAGGCTGAACTGCATTTACTGGAGAAGCTGCCTGCTGGGTCACAGACAGAGGGTGAAGAAGGGGAAATCATTACAAGTAAATTCACTGGGGTAATGGTCAAAGCTGATGTGCTGTTGAGCACTGGAGACATGGCCCCAAGCCATCCCTAGAGCTGCCTGCTTGGCTGGAAAGAACTTCTCCAACTTTTCACAAGGAAATACTGCATCTGGTCCATCCCCAAAGAACAGGGGATCTGGCATCCATACCAAAACCCTAGAGGACTGGGGAGATGCCTGAAAAAACAAGACAACATTGAAACAGAGAGGAGGAGCATGTGGTTCGTGCCATCTGCTTTGGAACCATGGCTTTAAGCATGTCTGCAGTGATCTGATCAAACTGGTTGATGGTGCTGACCCATGCTGATTAGCAGACCGGTACCTTGCCACAGTCTCCCAAGAGAGACATAAATTATTTAAGGCAGCCCAGATTACTCGTCCTGTAGACAAATGACAGCAAGGAGAAAAAGGGGATGTATACACATAGCCCTTGCACACTGGTAAAGGGAGAAAGGGACCTTCTAAGACCAGAGGCACCACAGTACTCCCATGGTGGGAAGCAAACTCAAGTATACAGCCACCTGCTACAGAAATGGTTCCTGAAAACAGAGAACAAGAGAAGAGGGACATATTATAAGCTCCCATGAGGGGTAACTGGCCTGTATTTGAAGCCTCTGGCATATGGGACTCGTGAGACTAGAAAATGGCTGTGCAGAGATACACAGTGAAGACCTGAAGTTCCAAACACAGAGCACGGAAGACTGGCCGAGAGGCAGGAGGTACAAGAAACCCCAGTGCATTCCATAAATGTGACTTTGACAGTGAGTAAACTTGCCACCAGTCATGTAACTATTGTCTGGTCAACCCCAAATCTTTTTTAATTCCATAACGTCTTGCCTCAGATTCAGTGACAAGGAGGGCATTTGAGAGTACCAAAAAAAAAATAAAATCACAGATTAATCCAAGAAACAGAAGGTATTTCTGTAACTCTTCCTCCCATTCTGAATTTATTTTTCATTTTCCAAAAAGAAAAAACCAAATCTGACTCTTTTCTACTCAAAGCAAGTGTCCTTTGATCATCCATGTGTTGCTCAAGTCCTGTTCTTAAGCCACTCAAGCAAGTCAAGAAAGATTCGAGTCATTTAACTGTCTTCAGTGAGCCATAATTTGCATTTACCTACAAAAGGCTCGCTGTGGCAAAAACGCAGAGACTCAGGAGACCCTGAAATGAGTATTTCACAGATGGATGAGAAATGGAATTGAAGAACTCTTCCGTATCCCTTAAGATGCATGCAACAAAACTGGAGTCAGATATTCCAATTCTCAAGCCCCCCTACTTGTGCCTGAAGAGGAGGCCAGAAAAAAAATCAAGTTATTGGCCTTCGTGGATTCTAGAAAGGCAAACGAGGAGGGGAAACAGAGAGAGAGAACAGTGAAGCAGCAGGGGGAAACCACATGCCAGCCAGGACAGTACTGCATTTGCCCCATGTCCTTACTTGAGCAGCTCCAGGATGCCAATAACTATGTCGTTAACATAACAAAACCCAGAAGCCTGCAAGAGAGAGAAAACAGAACAGCTTTAGAACAGGATCAACACATACCCTGGGCCTCAAAAAGACAGACCAATATGTAGATTTGCCTCATTACCTCAAACTTTTTGGCATGATGCAGGCCCCCTGCCCAGTTTATTGCAATATCACAGATCTAAGAAAGGAAAGATAACTTAGTTAAAGGTGACAATGTGGTAACAACAACCTTGCACCCGCTTCAACCTCCCCAGCCCCGTGGCTCAAACACCCTTCTCGTCTTTCCTTTTCCTACAGAGGCCTTTCCAAAGCTCCATCGTCATCGTTAGCCCAGCCAAGTTTTGGTTACATCATGTCCATACTGGATTAGTCCTGTGCTCTACATTCCCCACTAGACCAGAAAAGATCATCTCCCACCACCACTGCTCCCCCTCCAGCCACCAGCAGGCAGAGCACCTGGTACATACAATTTGTTCCTGCACTTGTTCTTTACCCTTATTAGAGCTTTCTCAGGTCTCTAAAAGACTTAACACCTCTGTAGATTTTTTTATACCCACCTGAGGAATGCTCTTCTTCAGACCTTCTGCATGGCCTCATTTAGTGCATTTCCATAGGAGAGACCTAGCAGCACTCTCAAGGTCACCCAGCAGCCAGTTTCACTGAAGACCCCAGGTTTGTTCTACAGCGCTGAGGGTACTTTGTGACTTCAGTACTTGCAACGTTAGTACTCTCTGACTCCCTCCAGATTAAACATCTACTAAATGGTTGCCTCTGACAGTACAAGAATGGTCTCAAGCTTAAGTCTTACAGTACTAGGTATTTACACTGCAACACAGCAGTGCTTGCTACGTTGTTTTACAAAACAAATCCATGAGGTTCTCCTTAAATTGAAAACCAGTTGGCTTACACCTGTGTTTCAAAAGATAAGCACATCAACGCAGTTACCTTGTTGTTCAGCTGTGTTGCTCCCTGCAGGGAGGCCCCAGTATAGCGAGAGCAAAATTCAAAGAGGCCTGGAAACACTGGGCTGAAAAAGAAACCATGATTCAAACACAGAACATCTTCTCATTCCTCCTCATTTCTCCAGAGCAAAGCTAGGAATAAAACTGTCCAGGGACATGACCTAAGCAAGACCAAAACTCATTCTCTGTGAAAGAGTTCATTTGGGGTCACTCTGACCCTGCTTATAACACAATGAGTACCAGCAGGCGAGCAATCTGGCTGGAAACACAATGGGAACCTCGGTGAATTTGATAATGATTACCAAAGCTTACAAGTTAGTCCTGAAAAGGCTCCTCTGCTCACAACGTGTGCCAGCATCTGTCCTGCAGCCCTGCTGACATATGCCCAGAGCTAGGACATGATGCAGGACACTGCATCAGGAGAGGGGAGGACTGGTCTGCTCCTGCACTCTCCCCTCCTTGTTGTATCTGAAAGATCCTGCTACCAGTCCCCAGCCCAGCATGCAGTACACTGCAACCAGAGGTGAACACTGCTCTTAAGACAGCACTGAGGTCTGATCCATCCCACCACGCAGAGCCAGTCCAGGCACCAGGAGAGTACAGAAACACAGGACCTGGAGCCCCTGTGTCACCAGCTTGCTGGCACCATGTCACACATTTCATTCATGGACAAGCAATGGCTTAAAGACTATGGGGTTTTATTTCCCCTTTCATTTCTGATAAGAAGATGGTTTCTGATCATCAGAGCAGCAAGGTTACAAACAGTCTTCTGATTCTCAGCCTGAATATTAAAAACCAGGCTATACTAGTATCTTCTTGGGATAACACTGTTCTCTAGCTAATGTAACTCCTCCCATGCTAGTACTTACAGCTTTCACCGCCACAGGCTACGTAAGAACAATCTAACTCTGACAGCCCTTATAATCCTCAACCAGACAAGGCATATTGCTATTTCCTCGGTCACCCACAGAGCCCTTCCATAATTTTCTTTCAAGTTTAATCTCTCACAAGCATTAAAGACTGGAATTTAATATTCTCAACAAGATCTCATGTAGTTTTGTACAAAACCACGAATATCTCCTTAGTTCTACCTGGAAATCAGCCTCTCGAAGCTGTCTTGAATTTAACATGCACATATTAAGGCAGCTAAAATGACAGGCAATTATTTAAAAATATAGTTAGCACATTCAAGAAGAATTGGAGACTCTGCAAGAACAAGTAGAGATACAGTCTCTAACCCCACAAGCTTACAGCTTAAATATAGATCTAAAAAAGAGGACTGCAAGATCTAAAGAGAAGGGAAAGGAATCAAGGAGGTTCCAGTAATCTGATATAGACAGGAGGGACATGCACCTCATTCTGGTTAAGAGCAAATAAGAAATGGGACATTCTAAAAGAGTTCTCTGAACATGAGCAATGCAGCAGCACCTTTTCTGACTGTGGGTTTGCAGGAAGCACAGAGCACTCACCAGTCATCGCCCACGTTGAAGGCATTGAGGCTCTTGGTGAATCCCTGCATGTTATTGGGACTCACTCTCTGCAGGAAGTCTATGTAGTCCTCGGAGTGGAATCGGCACATGTCATGCTGGGATGCCTGGTATGGTTTGAAAACCTTCAAGAGAGAAAGGCAAGACTCATTTCCCATCCAAACTTGCATTTGCTTTAGCTGTAAGAAATCTCAAGCTAATTGACGAACGACCTGCACAAGGTATAGCAAAAAATGTTCCAATACATTGGCTTCCTGACATTCATGTTCATTTAAATTCAACAAGTTGCTCCATGAAGCCTGCTTTCCTACTGATTTTTCTCTTTCAGCCATAAAGAAGTCTCCTGCCTCTCATAATAACTGTAGCTCTTGCCACATACTCTCCAATGCCTTCCTTCCCCCCCTGTGCACATATCCCTCCTTGGGCAAGCCAGCAGAATAAAACAGCTGAGTTCAAACTACAGCTTTTTCTTCACTGTGGGGCACTATTCCCTAATCACCCACCAGCTTTCACACAATTTTAAGACCTTGATATAGGGGTGGCTTTGGTCCCTCTGTCCAATTTGCCTGTAATGAGCTGATAGGTTCTAAAGTTATTTGGAGAAAGCTCATGGACGGAAGAGTTGCATAAGCTTTGTTTCCTTTGGAAAGCCAGTGAAAAACCGTCAGGGAACTGGATGGATTAAAATTAAAGATCTTGTGACAATACAGGCTTGCCATTTTGGCACTAAACACACATACCTCAATGTACAGGAAGTTAAAAATTAACACCACATACCTGGCAAGAGGAAATTAAAGTTAAACTGAAATCAGTAAGAGATCTTTTTTGTGTTTCCCAATTTCTCTTAATTAAAGCATGCACTTCATAGAAGAAGTGGAACATGAGCAAAATAGTAAGATGCATGAGCTTGTCTCCGAAGGGAAGATTATCAGGGCAACTGCACTAACGTGCCTGTTTCCTGGGCTAAGCAGGAAACACTTTAATTTTCAGACACATAATACACCCTAACAAACCCATCATCCTCTTTCCTGATTTGATCTGCATGTGGTATGGTGTTTTCCACATGGATGCATGGGGTGCAGTGTTTCTCAGAGGCTGCTGGGTCTGACAAACAAGAAGGATGAGGCGACTCACAAGCACAAGCCATTAGTGCAGCTGCTAAAGGTGAGGGCAAGACCTATTCCCCATGAGGGCTCTGCACAGGTACCTCCCAGGAATCCAGACAGCTGATTAAATCAAACAAGACCAAAACCAATGAGAAGAAATAGCTCTCACCAGATATCCAGAGGCTCTCTTGGACAATAAAAAGTAGGGATGTGTGACTCAAAACAGAAAAGGCGGGGCGGGGGAGGGAAACAAAAAGACTAGAAGCTTCAAGACAGACTCAGCTGTTGGCAGAAGAAACCTGCCTCCTTCCACCCTTCACCCTGCTCCCAGCAATCCCACCCACCTTCGTAAGCAAGCTCTGGCACTCAGTCCCCTCTGTCTGCCGCCTTGTTCTCCTAACTCCATAGAAAACTCTCCTGGCTTTGCTGAGTTACTGAATTGCATCAGTTCACAGAGGGATCCAATAGCTTCCAAATGCAGCACAAGAAAGGGGAAGACACAGAAGAGAAGCAGGGAAGGTGAGCAGCAGGACAACCCCCCCCTCTTTCAGCAACGCTGAGCCTTGGTTCACCACATTCTTGTGTGCCGCAGCCACAGGGAAGCTGGGAAAGGTGCAGAGGCAAACCCAGCTTGACAGGACAGCAGCCTTTTATTTGGAGGAGGCAGAGAGGGCAGATAGTGATGTAACCACAACACAAAGTTAACAGGACCTTTTATAGTCACAACTGACCATGATCCCTGCTTTTATTTGCTTGTAACTTTGCCAGTCACTGACTGTTCAGGATGAAGTTTCCTCTGCAATTTTCAGCTTTATGATGGCATCTTATGGAAAATATAACCCCAGAAAAGGGTTTCAAGACTAAAAACATGGTGAAGCATACAGCTCTGCCTACTGCCTCATTCAGACATGGATCTGACATTTAGAAGCGTTATGTCAGAATATGCTTTTTGCTTTTTCTGCAAGAAAAATCCCAACTCTAGGGAAGTTACTCACTGGAGTTCCTTACATCTACAGTAAAAATCTGAAAGATAAATTCTGCAAAGATTCCACGTGGCCTGAGTGTACTCCAGCTGCACTCATCTGCAAGCACAAGAGCAAGTCACTGGCTGGATGCAATTTTACTAGGGAATTGTATTAATTACACAGGAAAGCTTTTCAGATGTTTAAACACACCAAATTAAATTTATATATTGCATCAAGGAACTGTTCCACTGGTCCATTTTAGCACCTTCCTTTAAAAATTGATATTGTGCTTTAGTTTTGGGGCAGCTTATTTTCTATTTGCTCTTGTTCAATCCGCAAGTCTCTCACCACAGAAACAGATATGCTGGCAGTGGAAGAGCTTGAACTTGAGCCCATGCCAAACACCAGGCACTTGTACAGTGCTAGAGATAATGACAAAGTTGTGCAGCACGGACAGGCAGGTACAAAGCAGCTGAGATGTAGCTTTTCACTCTGCCCCACTTGTAGTGGTTTGGCTGTTCAGACTTTACCCTAAAAAATAAAAAGCAGGAAAACCGTATTGCCATCACGCTTGCAAGAATTTTGCACCTTGTCCTGCCCATATAGTGGAAAAGACACTGTAAACATGCCAGAATTGAAACCACTGGTCTAACCCCACTCTCTTGTGCTCACAATGATACAACTTTGATTTTAACATCGCCTGATTCTCAAGTGATTGAGAAGTGACTTTTAAGGACAGGCTTTTTTTTGGTACCACAACAGCTAAATATTTAGTCAGGTCTGGAATTCGCACGTTTCTGTCTGACAGCTCTGCACAATCACCATGTTTTCACAGCAGCTCATGATTTATCCCTAAACCATGCCGCAGATGTGAAAACACATCACTGAAACAAGTTGATCACGCTTTCTTCTCTACAGCCTCAAAACAAGCCCAACTATTACCAGTTCCTTGCAATCATCTACAACTACACGCAACAACCCACTATTGAGTTCTACAATCATTCTGAGAGCACACACCTCAGAGTAAGCTCCGGGGTCACCCAGTTCAGGCTCATGAATAACGGGGGAAGCGGCTGGTTTGCAGAGCATCACAAGGAGCAGAGCCCCACTGCAGAAGGGTGAGGTGCACAAGCACAAAGAGGAAGGACAGGGGAAAGTCCTAACATCCCTCGCAGATCAGAGCAATGACAGTTTTGTGCCCTCCTTTCACCTCCCCTCCTTGTTTGCTAGCTACATATGATGATGACTGTGACAGAAGTGCTCTTCACCTCTTAATGAGGTAATTCCCATGAAAAGACACTGTAAATGCATGTGTGTATGCCCATATATGTACATAAAACCAGAAGTGCCAGAAGCTGTAGCCTACAACATTTAGAATAACATTCTGGGTATGGGCCCTTTCCCAGGGCACATCAAACAGGTCACAGGCTGTGGAGACAATAGGCAGCAGCTAAACCCAGCCTCTGGATCAGATAGCATGACCTGGAACTGTGCCAGTCAGCCCAGGAATTAAATTGCTCAACGGTCCGAAACAGCTCAGAAGCAATCTCACTGCACCGAAAGCAAGCATAAGCCAACAGGAGACAAAATGAGATGCCCCAGAACAATCAGCAGCTGCATGTGGCTTGTTTTGTACATCAAAATGGGCAGAATGGTAGAAGACTTTACTATTCCTGCCTTGATCTTGTATCATGGGGCATTAAGTTACATGCCCTGTGAGAGCTTTTCATTTGTTCTATGCTGCAAGAACAGGCAAAAAAAGTGAACAAGGATTGTAGGGAAAGGAGCACCGTTCAATCCCACTTGCACCAAGTGGGATAAAATAATTCAAAAGAGGGGTACCACACATTCATAGTGATATTCCACTATCCCCAAACTAGTTCATTTCTTGAAGGATGAAGATTTAAGTTTTCTTTTTGATTATGGCTACAGGCTAATCATGTTTTATCAGGTTTACACAGGCTAGATTTTAGGAGGAGAAAGTCTTTCTAGCAGTAAGAACCGGAGAGCTCTGGACTAAGTTGTTTGAGCTGGCTGGGCAACAAAGGCTTTGAAGAACAGGTTGTACAATCACCAATCAGGTATGAGATGGGATTAGTGAACACCATTAAGGCATCAAGGTGAATTAGCAAGCCTCTTGAGGGTTTTTTTTTTTGAGCTTTACTATTCTACGGTCACACGGTCCACAGCGGTCGCTGGGTCCTTTCTAGAAAGGGCTACAGACACCAGAATCCCGTGCATGGTCCCCAGGGGCACTGCTGCACCTCCAGGCACAACACTATATGCACACGTTTGAACAAGACACTAACAGCCAACAGCGGTGGCTTTCAAAGCAGCTCTGGGTGGTATGGTGGGGGCTCAGGCCGATGAGAATGCCGGAGACTGCTTAAAACCTTGTCTGCAACAACTCTGTTACCTGCTGTGCCAAAAGTGGAACTGAAGGAGAGGCAGCAACACAAGAAAGCTGCCAAGAACGTACTAACACTGACCAAGCCTTAACGTGGAGGCCACGACTGAAGTCAGCAGGACGACGCACGGGTCTCCGGCACCCTTCACACATGCCGAAGCCTGAAACACCTGCCTGTCCGAAGCCACCCACTGCAGCCCCCTCTTCCCCCGCTGCCTAGGTTGGGGGGCTCCTGTTGAGCCCCAGGAGGAGCACCGCTTACGATCATCTTCTTGTAGAGCCCGTAGTGCAGGACCAGGCTGTGGGTCAGGGCCAGGCGATGCGGCTTCATGGGGTGCCCGGCTCCTGGAAGGGAAACGACACGGGGAGTCACCGGGGGGGGACGACGGGAGGAAACACCAGCCGCCCGCCAGCCCCGGGGCCGGGCCCGGGCCCAGCGCTGGGCCGTGACGGGACCCGCCGAGCCACCCCTCACCGGGCCCGCTCGGCCCCGGGACGGGGCGAGGGCACCGTCCCCAGGCCGCCCCGGCGAGCCAGGGCCGGGCTGCACCGTACCCCCGCCCCAAGTCCGCGACCGGCCCCTCCGCCGCCTCTCCCGTTCTCCTCCGGCCCCGCCGCCCAGCCCCAGCCCGCACCGTAGTGGAAGTTGCCCACGTCCGGGTCGTAGAAATAGGCCACGGTCTTCGCCATGGCGGAGAGGCCGGGACCCGCCGCCGCGCGCTCCCGCTCACGTCATCGCGCCGCGACAGCGCCGAGAGCGGGCGACGGGCGGTGTCGGGGGCGGAGCCCGGGGGCGGGGCTGGGAGCGAGGGGCGGGGCAGAGGGCGGGGCGATCACCGTTGCGGCGTCCCCGCGGTCCCAGAGCCTACCCCCGTCTCCACCCCCTCCTCAGCTGCCCCCAGCTACCCCCAGCTGATCCCAGTTGCCCACTGGATTCTATCTGTAGCCCTACAGCTGCTCCCCAGTCACCCGCAGATGGCCCAAGTTACTCCCAGCTGCTGGCCAGTTACTCCCAGTTGCCCACTGGATTCTCTCCTGTAACTTAACTCTACAGCTGCTCCCCAGTCAACCCCCAGCTGCCCTCAGTTACTCCCAGCTGATCCCAGTTGCCCACTGGATTCTATCTGTAGCCCTACAGCTTCTCCCCAGTCACCCGCAGCTGCCCCCAGTTACTCCCAGTTGCCCACTGGATTCTCTCCTGTAACTTTACAGCTGCTCACCAGTCACCCCCCAGCTGCTCACCACTTATGCCCACTTGCCCTCTAATCACCCCCAGCCTCCACCAGTCACCCCTCAGCTGCTGCAGCCCACCCACTAAGGGCGCAGGAGACGGGGCGGTGGGATTCCCGTGGGGTACCCACACCTTGGTGGGACTCATCCCCTTCTGGGGAGCATCCCCCCTGAGCTGTGAGGGACAGGGACCCAGTGCTGGCTGTCACCTGGCCAAGCAGCCCTCCCAGATCCTGCCCCACCAGTGTACAGGTCCTCCTGACTGCTGGCAGCCTTTGAAAACCTGCTGGTGTTGGCAGGGAGCGGGGGACACGGAGGCACCAGAGGACAAAAGCTGGGTGGAAAAATTGCTGTGTACAAGAAAGCAGCCATGTGGAACGGGGGAAAAACCCTGAACCTCACCCAGAGCCAGCAAGGGATGGAGATGGGGCTGTGCCGCGAGTGATGCTGGTGACAAAAATCTGTTTCCTGTGGGCTGGAAAGAAGAAAGGATGAAAGGAGCAGGTAGTCTTGCCCAAAGGCTCAGAAAACAAATTAGCTGAAATTGGCGCTTGGCAAGGACATGGTTCTGCCAGTCTCCTGCTCGATTGCTTCCCACAGGACGGATGTTGGGGGCAAAGGATGCTGCACTTGAGGCAGGCTGCCTAAACAACCTGCAATAAAACGGGGTCTCAGAGAGGAGCAGGCAAAGGGCAAGGACCCCCAAGGGGCACACCAAGATCTGGCTAAGGATGGAGACTACGGCAGATCGCCACTGGGATGTTTCCTGGCTTGTCAGCAACGGGATTTTGATGCTGGGTAATAAATGTGTGGGAGGGAAACCCCTTGGTGTGCAGCAAGGGGAGCTTCACGTGTGCATGGCCCAGGGTGTGCAGGATGGGGCTGGCAGGGCAGCAAGGTGATGGTGGGACGGCATGGGATTTTGGGTGCTATGCTGGCCGCAAGCAGGTGCGAAAACTAGTGTCGAGGTGCAATTAAATTGTGGGATTAAATGATGCTTCTTGCTGGCTCTGCCACTTACTGCTGGGACGCTGCTCCTGCCACAGCACTCCTCATGCCTGTTTCCCATTAGGATGCTGGCTCCTGAGCATGGAGCAAGGATGGTCTGGGGGATGCCGGGACCCTCTGGCTGTGACCCCACAGGGCACAGCTGTGATCAGGGACGCTCAGAGTTGCGATCCCTGGCACAGTGACCACTGAGCCCAACATCCACCATCTTAAATAAATAGGCTTTAAACATGCTGAACAACAAGGGTGTAGCAGCAAACGTGTGGAGTGCACTGACGTCTCGGTGGGGGCTGCTCACTTGGCATGACGATAGCCCGGTCACTGCTCCGCAAGGTGCTGCCACCAGATAACGTCTGGCTGGGGCCACCGAGCCGCCTGAGTGGCATGGCCAAGCTGCCTGGCTGGGGGAAAGGGGCAAAAAGGGGAGAAACATGTCCTTGCCTCCAGTGGGGATTGCTTTGCTGGCTGAGCTCACTCTGGAAGCTGGTTGCTGCTCCAGGCATCTTCATGGGTCTTGGAGCAGTGCAGAGAAAGCATCGGAGAGGGATATTTTTAGATGCTCTTTGTGCTCAGAGAACAAAACCAGGCTGTGGTTTAAAGGCCATTAGCTTGCTGGGGATGTTTGAAAAACTTAAATAAGGGCTTAAGTTTCAGAGACATGTTTGACATGATGGGATGTAGCATTTTTGGAAAGATGATGGCAATTTCTGGGCTAAGCATCGTAGCAAAGACCCCAGGAGGAGCCTGTCCACGGGGTTGCTGGAGCCGGGCAATCTGGCCTGTTTAGCTGCCACGTGGACAACCAGTGGGGCTGTGGCAGACGATCCCCTGAGCGGGTGCATTCACATTGTTCATGGGGTGACGTCTGTCGTAATGATTACGGAGGAGGCGCGGGAAGAGAGCGGATGAGAGGTAACGTGGCAATACACTGGGACTGGAGCTGGCTGTGGGACAGGGTGATGGGGGACATTGCTGTCCTTCCACAGTCTCCTCGGTTGCTCTGTCCCCTCCCTCCCCCAGCCACCTCTTGACCCAGTGGCTTAAAATTTAAGGGTTTCCAGGCAATGTCTGGTCCTGAGAGGGACCAAAGCCTTCAAGGACCCCCAGGATTCACGCCTGCACCCACTGGGGACCCCTGACTGGGTGACCTGGGAAGGAAGGGCAGGGGGATGGTGGTGTTGAGTGCAGCAGGCAGGCAGCAAGCAGGCAGCTGCCTGCCCCAGAGCTCTGGCCAGATTGCTGTTGTGTCTCAGCTTGCACTGCCTTGGCTGGTGGGGTCGCACAGGATGGGGACAGGAGCTGGGACGGGGGCAGGAGGAGGCAGAGGATGCAGAGCCCAGCCTCCCGACACACCACAAGCATCCAGCCCACAGCCGTGTTCGCACCTCCCCGCCATGGTGTGGGGCTTAGCTCCACGCAGGGACTGTCCCCACTGGGTGGGATTGACATGGCCAGCCTGTTTGGGAGGGAGAGCTCAGCTGTGTGGATTCATGCCTGTCATGCTGGCTGGTCTTGGGACAGAGAGGAGCTGTGGTGTCTTTTCTGGGTCACTGGCAAGGCACTGCATGGGACAAGGCTTGTGGTCTCGCCACTAAAGTGCTAATGAGGTCCCACAGTGGGACGAGGACTGAGCAGCCTGGAGGGATGCTGAGGCTGGGGTGATGGAAGCAGGATGGAGACTGGGGGCACACGATACCGAGCAGGGAGCATCAGGAAGAGAAACACTATCGGCTGGGATAACCCAGCTGCAGAGCTGGGTGGGAGCAGCTTGACAGTAGTGGAGCCCCCTCCTCATCCCAGTTCACCCCATGGAGGCCAGGATTTGTCCCCAGATGGGCTGCTGTGCCATCCTGTGCCCCCCAGGTTGTGGAAATGCTTTGACATCAGAGGCTGTGGGAAAATGGGAATCTTCCCTCAAAGCGGGGAGGGCTGAGAAACCTGGGCTCATTTTGCCTGGCATGGCTGGAGGCTGGAAGGGGGGTAGGGTGCAGCAATGCGTTGGGTGGGCGGGAATGGCCGGGAGGAGAAAGAGCGATTTATTGTGCAGGACAGTGTGCGTGGGCATGAGGAAAATGGGAATAAGCTCACCATGACTACATCCCCTCAGGGCTCCACAGAAACCCAGACCTGCAAGGTCCCCTGCTTTGAAGAAACAAGGGCAAGCTATAAACTGCCTTTAAGGTCTTGATCAGCAGAGACTCGCATGATGTTGCAGCTTGTTGGTCCAGCATCAGGAGACCTCAGCTCTCCTGCAGCCCTAGCAATGCACAGCAGGAGCAGTAAGCCTTGCTGCCTGTGGTCTTTCCTTGCCATAGTTTGTCCATTTTAGGGCCTGCCTCCCTACCAGAACAGCAGACAGATGGGTGGCATCTACGATGCGGTGACCTCCTGAAGTCGTGGTGATGGGGGAGGCTCCTGGGCTCCTGAGAATCGACTCTTGGTCACTTGCAGAGAAGGATAGGAGCTCTCATCATTGCATAGCTGAAAGCCTGGAGGAGTTGCAGGTTGCCTCATGGCAACACAGAGTGTGGTGGGATAACTCCTACAAATTAAGTATTTATACAGATAGACAGTTGCTTCATAGAGATGGGGTGGGAGGGATTTCAAGGGTTGCCTGTGCTTCTCAAGGTCTGGGTGGAGAACTGGCAGGTGGGCAAAGGACAGAAAGGAGCAAGCCTAATCTGCAGTAGCAAAGGAGATTTGGGTGAAGCCTCCCAGAGTGAGGATAATGTGGTGGAGATGGAGAAGGGGGTCATGGGACCACCACGGCTGGAGATTTCAAATGGCTTAGCCATCCCTTTTTTAGGAAGAAGGGAGAGACAGTTGGGCTGGGTCAGTCTCTTGGGCTGCGGGGTCTCCTGGGGCTCCTTTTCCCCCACCTCCTCGGTGCTGTGATCATGCTGAGGGTGTTTGCACCCCTGTCCCTCTGCACACACTAGCGTGGGACCGGTCCTGGTCTCGCTGAGACCCGCTTCCCCCCCTCTGCCCTCCCATCACCACAACTCAGAGCTCTAAAAATTGCCGAGAGCTTCTGAAAGGAGGGTGCCAGGGGAAGTCGGGGCTGGCTTGCATGTGGGTGAGGTTATTCGCCCCGGGGCGGGCAGCAGCTTTCCAGCGCCGGCTTCCCTGAGCGGCACTCCTGTTTGCTCCCCACTGCAGCTGCCGGCATTTCCCTGAGCTTCTCGCTGCACCTTCATCCGCCGAAACCGCTTCGGAGAGATTTTTTCCGGGGTTGGGACAGGCGGGTGTTCTCGCCGGCAGACAGCGGTAGAGGCTGCCGCGGCAGCCAGAAGCGGCTTGGATCCTTCCCGAGGAAGACAGGCAGGCAGCCGGGAGCCGGGGGGCCAGAGGATGTTTGCCACGGTCCCCAGCCACAGGGATGCAGGGTTGCTAGGAGGCAGGTGAAGGTGAAGAGGAGAGCGCTGCGGAGGACCGCAGGCCCAGGTACCGCCGCAGCAGCGGGGATGGGGGACGGCCAGAGGAGACCCTGCCTGCGCCGGGAAGCGGAGCCGGCGAGCGGGCGGCGGAGCGCCGAGCTCCCCGGGGAGGGAGACGGGGAAAGCCCGGGGGAACTGGGGAGGAGGGAGCGAGCTCGGTTCTGCGGACGGACGATGCAGGGGCTGCCGGCCGGCTCAGCCCTCCGCCGGCCCGGCTGCCGCGGCTCCCTGCCTGCCCTGCCTTTGCCGTCGCCTTTGCCGGCGGAGGCCCTCGGCCGTGAGTGGCGAGGGATGCGGGGTGGGGAGCGGGTCGGCGCGGCGCGGTGAGGATGCTCGTTCTCCCGCAAGGGCGAGCGGGGTGATGCCTCCCGCCGCGGATCCCGTGGGAGGCCGGGGGACCGGTGCCCTTGGGAAGCCGCCCGCAAGGGACGGGGGAGCGACGCAGCCCGGAGCCAGGCAGGCCTGCGGGGATGGTGCTGCCGCCACCGCTGCCCTTGGGATGCCTCTTGCTGGGTGCGCGTGGGGCAGCGGTGTCCTTGGGAGACCGCAGCGAGCCTCCTCCAGCCTGGCCTCTCCTCCCTGGGGTCCTCCGCCACGCCGGACCTTGCGGGGCGGGAGATGAGCCCTTGGCAGCCCACCCCAAGCTGGGAGCTGGCTCTTGCCCGAGGTGGACGGGAGGAAGAGAAGGAAGAGGAGGATGGGCACGAGGAGCCCGGCGGGGGGCGAGCACTGTGGTCTCTGAGCTGCCTTCCCCCTTCTCCTAGATCCGCATGTCAGACCAGAACAGCACTGACGATGGGGAGTCAGACCCCCAGCACAGCCTGTCTATGGTCTTCCTCCTCGTCCTCGTCTTCTTCATCATGGGGCTGGTGGGTTTCCTGATCTGCCATGTCCTGAAGAAGAAGGGTTACCGGTGCCGGACTTTCCGGGACGAGCTCGACCCAGATAACAAAGACGTGCTGGCGGAGCTCCAGGCCAGTGAGTGCTGGGGCAATGGGGGCTCGGTGGGGGCTCGGGTGATGCCTTTTGCCCTGTGTGGAGTGATGCTCCTTAAACATGCTTCTGGGATGTGGCCTGGGGCTGGGAGGGTTACCTGTCACATGCTGCTGGGTTGGAAAAAAGGGATGGTGTGGCGAGAGCAGTGTGGTGTTCCCCAGGGATTGGCAGCGTGCAGCCCGGAGAGCCCTCTGATCTGCTGGGTCCACAGGCTGGCGAACGCTGGTGGTGCCAGCGAGTTGGGAACCAGCATCTGGCTCTTCCCAAAGCAGCGTTATCAGCAGAATGTAATTCTGATGAACAGCCAGGACCTGCCAAATGCCCAGCACGTGAATTATAACCCATGTCCCCTACAAGGAAAGCATCCCCCAGACAGGGCACAAGCTGTCCCTCTGCCCTTCTAGCATTAGGAGGTCCAGCACAGAGCCAGCATGGTGTTTGCTATTGGTCACGTCTTCTTCTAGTCTCTGTTGTGTTCACGCAGGCCAGAGGAATAGGGGTGTTTCCTTGGGATCTATGCCCCATGTAGAAGGGGACCTTTAGGGTTTTTCTCCATTGCTTCAGGCCACCGTAAGTCGCTCTTGGGTAGTTGCATTGGGAAGTCACTGCAGCAACAAGCATGGGTGCAAACTAGAGCCTGGTCCAAGCAAGCTCTGTCGTTTGTGGTTTCATGAGTCCCTGCTGAAATGAAGAAGACACATTACACATTCCTCTGGCTGCTTCCTTAACTGAAAATGGCCAAATGGTGCTACATAACTCCTCCAGCTTCCCTGTGCATTGGCAGTGCTTGGGAGGATCAGCATCTCCTGCTGTCACTTCTTGTGCATGGGAGGGAAACGGGACTCCTCCAGCTCACCCACAGACACAGCAGGAGCTTCCAGGTGTCCTTGGATATCCTCCTCTCGCTTTAATGACTTGGCTGCACATGACATGGAGACAGTGTTTGAAATTTCCAGGATTGGCTTTGCCTGTTGGAGATGCCACAGCATCTCCATGGGCTTCCAGGATCATAGTGGCAGCCCTTGACCATGTTCTTTGAGGCAGTTGCCTGCCAGACCACAGCTCTGACCTGCTCATAGGAACATATAACACTGCAGACTGGGCTGAAGGTGTAGCCAGCCAAGCCTCCTGCCTCCAACAGTGGCCAGAAGCAGGCTGCAATGAATGCTGGGATGAATACCATGATAGAGCAGACACCGAGCTAAGTTTCCTGAGCATATTGTTTTAAGCTTCTAGCAGCTGTGCAGCTCTGGGGCTTTCTCCATCAGACATGGCTTCCCCATATTTAACAGGCCCCTGTGGGTTTCTTTTCTGTGAACTTGTCCTATTTACCCTTGGAGACTTTTAGCACCTACAGCATACTGCAGCCGGGGGCTCCAGGGCTGGACTGTCCCCACAAGGAGCCTCCTCTTTTGGCTTGTTTCAAACCTGCTTCCCACTCATTTCTCATGATGCTCCCCAGTTCTGAAGGAGAAACACAACCCCTGTCTCACTGTACACATGGCTGCAATTTTAGCCATTTCTTTTCCAGGGTGAGGGATCTGGTGTTCTCCAGGGGCTTCCCAGCATGATGGGGGACACGAGGCTTCTCCAACCTCTCTGTTGATGTGGCTGCTCCTGGGGAGGGACTGGCAAGCTAAGTCTCTGAATCCCAGCCCTCAGTGCCATGTTTTCTCTTTTCAGATGAAGAGGAGGAGCTGAACGAGGACACCGTGGAGAAGATTGTGAGATGCATCATACAAAATGAAGGTGAGCATTTCCTAGAGCTGGCCTGGAGACATGCTGTCCACTTTGGCTGATGCATCCCTTTTTTCCTCTCTCGTCAGCAAATGCAGAGGCCCTCAAGGAGATGCTGGGGGACAATGAAGGGGACATCCCAGTGCCAGTGCCCAGGTGAGGGAAGCCTATACCAGCTTGTGGCTCCTGCAGAATAAGGGAGAAGCAGCCTTTGGGTATCAACTTGCTCTGGTGACTTTGCAGCCAGCCCCTTTCCAGATTGTTATAAAGCATCTTCCCAACAAGAAGTCCTGCTCCCCTGAGGGCTGCAATGAGTGCTTCACCTCAGTGTCAAGGGGAATAGCTCTTCCTTATTTCTGTTCTCAGAGGAGGTGCCATCCAGAGCTGCTGCTTCTCAGGGCTTGTTGCAGTGAGGCTGCACCAGGACTGGAAGTCTTCTCCAGGTAACACAACCTGTCATGTCCTTCTCCTATTGCAGCCTTTGTCCCCACCGTAACAGCCAGGATGGGGGCCCACCACATCACCACACAGTGCATCTGGGCTCCACGCAGGCCCCCTGCATCCACTGCAGCAAGAGGAAGAGGCACCCACTGCATCGACAAGGACGGTCCAAGGATGGCAAAGGCAGGATGCATCCTGGAGAGACTACTGTCTTCTCAGTGGGCAGGTACTTAAATGAGCCTTGCCAGACAAGGCCCATCTGCTCTGATGGAGCAAGCATCATGGAGAGCGTTCTCAGTTCCCCTATTCCTCTCCCCTTCCCCACTTGCCCCATGCCAGGCACCCTCTTGCTCTTCCCTGTTTAGACACTCCAGCAGTAGTTCTGCAGCTGGGAGTTCCAAGGACCCAGGTGCCTCTTGCACCTAGAAATGCCTGTGGTGTGTGGCAGGCCATGACACACTGGTGGCTTCCCTCCTTCTCCGGGAAGGTGACTCAAGCCTGGCTTTTCCTGCTGACTCAGTGCTGGGCAGAGCCCCAAATCCAGGTCCTTTTAAAGCCTGCTGTCCCAGCTACATGCAAGCAGGGCTCTTGCTGCCCAACAGGGGCAGTGACCCGAGGTTTTACGGTTCTCATTAGGAGAGGAAGGAGGTGACAGCAGGTCCCAGGTGCAAGTTACCAGCCACTGGCATCAGAATGAAAGAGTGGATGTGCTCCTCCAGGTCACTGCCTCCAATGATGACTGTAATTAGATGACATGGCAGGAATACAAGAATAGGGGAGTGTACCTCATACTTCCCACAAATACTTTTCCAGTCACCACCTGGTCTTACCTCAAGGGACTTCCTCAGCTTCCTGTGGTGTCTGTGTAGCCAGTAACCTTCAGTACAATCTGCAGTCTTGCACAGGTTGCCCCATTTCCCAGTAGAAAGATTTAGCATGCACAAGACCTTTAGCTAAATCTTCCAGGGCTCAGCTCCCTACTGCAGTGGTGACCAGTGCAGGGTGACAAACAACTGCAGTCCCTGGATGGCCACCCTCGTGAGACACAAAGCTCTGCTCTGCTCAGATCCTGCAGCAGGTCTTCATTCAGGGCCTAAGCCTTGATGAAGCTGCACCTTGTGGCCCAGAAAGAGAGTCTTTTCATGGTGATGTTGAGCCTAAGTGAGCATCAGGGGATGTGGGTTTTTCCACCATCACAGCTAGGAGTCTCAGTAGGGAGGTGAACTGGGGGCTTGATGGGGAGCTGGTGAAGGGGAGAGACATGCTGGACCTCCCCATGTTGAACTCCAGCTAAGATCACACCTTCTGGAGACTGACAGCTTCTGGCTTCCTCTTTGCCTGTTGCTGTCAGCTGTCCTTGGTGGTGGTGTTTGGTAAGCCAGATCTCTGCACAGTTGCATATTCATGGCTAATCTCATTCCCTGCGTGGTGCCCAGCTCCATCCACTTCTCTGTGTCCTTTGTCCATGCTCTTCTCAGTCTCCTCTCACTCACCTCTGAGTGCTGGAGAAGACAGTCTCCTTTCCTAAAGGCACCTTCCCTCAAATCTTGGTTTTCTGTCTTTATCTTTGTAATATCCTGCGTCACATCAAACTTCTAAACAGGACAGTAATTACATTTCTCCAAGGTTGTACTTTAAAAGTTTCCACTTCCTGAATCTCCTTGGTATGAGGTCCAACTGCTAAGGGGCCTATGTGCCCATGAGGTACAAAACTACCTCCAAATTCTGGTTCTCATTTCCAAGCTGGTCCCTCTGCTTTTTCAGATCCTGGATGACTTTTCTGGGACTGCCCTTGCTGTGTCATATTTACTACAAATATCTTGATTACATGAAGTACTTTGACTCATGACTGACCCTACACACAAAAGCTCCTTTAAACCACCTCTTCTGTTGCAATCCTCAGGTCTTGTTCTCTTTATTTTTTTGCTATTGCTTTTGTCTTGGACACAGTGGTTGAGAGTCCATCCCCTTTCCCAATTACCTAAAGCTCGTTGACTGAGTCTGGTCCCCAGCTGGTAGGCACAGGCTCATTGCTAAAGGAGTGGAAAGCAGTGACATTACTGAAGGTCCACCAAGATCATCAGGGGCTGGAGCATGTGGCATGTGAGGAGCTGCTGAGGGAATGGGGTTTGTTTAGCCTGGAGACATTTAAGGGGGGGATCTAATTGCTCTCTAAAACTGCTCAAAGGGGTGAGGGGAGTTTAAATGAAGATGGAGCTAGACTATTCTCAAGAGATGCACAGGGAAGGGCAAGAGGCAATGGCCACAATTTGCAACAAGAGAAATCCAGAAAAGATGTAAGGAAAAAATATTTCATCCTGTGAATGGTGCAGCCCTGGGACAGGGCCCAGAGGAGTGGAGGGATCTCCATCCTTGGTGATTTCCAAAACCTGACTTGATGGAGCCCTGGGCAACCTGATTGAGGGTGGGAGGTGGCCCAGATTCAAGCAGTGGGTTGGACTGGAAACTTCCCGAGGGCTTTTCACACCTGAATTATTCTATACTTCAGAGGTAATCAGGGTTATATGACCTGTACTCTTATATTATTGAATGATTTACTATTTATTTTAGGACTTTCCCTAAACCAGTTGTCAGTGGCAGAGCTCATCCACCAAAGCACCTGCATCTTACCCTCTGTCCTTAGCCCAATTAGCCACCACATGTCATGTCCCACTGAATCAAACGCCTTAGCGATGCTGACTAGGTAGACAGCCAGCGCTCTCCTGCCTTTCCCCTCACCATCCAGAGGCTGGTTATGTTACTTCTTGTGCCCCCTCCAGTCTGAACCCTGCCTGCTTTTTGAATCTGTTCCTGGCTCTTCCAGGCTGACATTGCTCAATGGCATTGCCAAGAAATGATCCTGCCACTCATGCCTCCTCCTCGTCCCTCTTTGGGACTGGGACATTGTTTGGTCTTCCCAAATCGCAACACTGGTGCCTTGTCTCCAAATATCTGGATAGACCTGAAAGGTCACATTGCTGCTTCTCAGCCTGACCCGAGCAGTCCTGTGGGTACTTTGTCCAGAGCTGGAGCATTTATCTTCTTGACCCTTCCAATCATGAGCAGCATTTCTGACTCCAATCCTGAGGGGTCTGTACTGTCTGCAGACTACCATCTGGTCTTCAGTCTGGCTGTGGTCTCCTTCATCTCTGGCATCTCATCTGGCATCAGTTCTTATCTCTCAGACCTTTTTTCTCAGCTTCTTCCTTCAGAATGGCTGTACTGCCATGTGCTTGACCTTTGGGTCCTGTTCTTCTTTCAACCCCAGCAGTGCTTGAACTTCGCTGCTGAAATTGTATTTTGCCTGATGCTGGCTCACAGCTGAACCTCAGCAGAGCCAGGGCCATCTGCAGCTTCTCTGGGTGTGACTGAAGTGCAGGGAGAGCAGCTGCTGTGTGAGTTTCCATGGGCTGCATGAGGTCTCTGTGGTGGGATCAGTGCTCTTTGGCTGGTGAACACGAGCTCACTGTGGAAGGGATTTCCCATCTGCTGGTCCAGCAGTGGCTTGCATTACTTAAGAACAGGAGTCACAACCAGCTCGCGTACAATTCAGACTTTTAGGCTTTGCCTATACGTTACCCCTCACAAATCCAAAAGTTATGGTAGATCTCTAACTTCTCTCTTCTCCCCACATGCAATATTACACCACCTCTGATTATAAATGCACCCTTTGAGGGTGTCAGACCAACTTCTGCAGCTGTTCTCCTGCCTATCCTGGAGCTCTGAGCCGTTACCTGGTACATGGTGGAATCTTGGTGAACCACCTAGGTACCATCCATCACTCCAGGGGATGGTGCAAAACGTGCTCTGGCAGATTTTTGCCAAACAACAACTCCTGCCTTTGATCCCCATACCCAAATATAGCTCGGTCTGCCGAAACCCTGTCCCTGCCCTCACTTATGGAGTACTGTCTGCCAAAAACTCTGGCTCTTGTTCCCCTGATGGCAGCCAGTCACTAGGTGCAACATCCATGCAGATCTGCATGGCCACCCCCTCCTCACCAGGCTTAGCTGGTTTGCATTTCACCTTCTGAATCAACACCTGAGTTTCTGTACAAGCTCCTGTTCACCGAGGTTTCATCTTGGAGCATTTCCAAGAGCTGTGACCCATCTTGCTGCAGGGAGGACAGGCTGGCAGGGTCTGCACCAGCCAACATCTGGATTGACCTTTTCATCCTTCTCTTTATATTTGTTTTGCCAAAAATGAAGGGGAAAATGGGGCTAAGTCACTGGGGGCATGGCTAGAGTGGGGGTCGGTGGTGTTGAATGGTTCTGAAAGGTTGGAGATCAGCACGAGTCAATGACAAAAAGAGGACATCCAAGGTTGGAGGTGCAGGCAAGCTGGAAATACAGCTGGGGGAGAGGAGGGAAAGGATTTTGATCCGTCCTGCCCCCATTCCAGGTTTCGTGTCACACACATCGGGAAGAAACCCACTTTCCACGAGCAGCAGGATGGTCCCCTGCCAGATGGCAGCCGGGAGCCGAGCACGGAGGAGCTGGAGCACAGCAGCGACCGGCTCCAGCGCGAGCGGGCTCGCAATGGGACTGTCCCCATGGGTGGCCTGCAGAACGGAGCCGTCCAGAAGGGTACCCAGAGCAGCAAGGGTGGGGAGCAGAGCCGCTCCACCACTCCAGCCCCGAACACACCAGCCAGCTCCAGCACTCGTGACAGCAGACGGGCGGGCAAGGGGTCTGGCGTGGCAGGCTCACTGCAGGATGCTGGCACTGCTCCTGGGAGCGCGAGCCGCCAGCGGAAGCTCCTGAGCCATCGGGTGCTGGGAGGGTCGAGTCCCAGCATCCCAGGAGAGCTGGTGCAGGAAGGAGCCAGCATCTGCCTGGAGGAAACCGGACTGGGGTCGGCAGATGAAGTGTCGGATATTCACGGGAGCCTGAGTCTGCACGAACAGGCTGATGAGTTGGGAAGAGACGACAGCAGCAGAAAACAGCCCGGAGTGGAAGACATGGGGCAGCAGGTAGGTTCCTCCTCTTCCTTGTCCCTGTGTGGTCCCCTGGGCTGGAGGTTTTGAAGGGTTGTGGCACAGCACCCCAAGTCCTGCTGCCAACACGATCAACCAGCAGAAGTGTGGTGGCATGAGCTGTGCAGCAGGGACAGGCAAGCCAAGGCTTGTGCTGGGCTCACTGTGGCATGGAACCTGCCCTGTCCTGCCCACCCTGTTTCTGCTTACCTTTTTTGATTGCATTTTCCCATCTGCTTTCTATTGTCTGGAGCATACAGAGTCGCCGCCTACCCTGCTGGTATCCGCACCGCAGGGAAAAGGCAGGTCACTGGTTGACTTGCAGCTAGCTGCCCCTCAAGCAAGGGATGCATTTTCCTTTATGGTTGGGCTCTTTGAGGTCATACATTGGGATCATTTTTTCTTGACCTGAGGGAACCCTGCTGCTGCACACAGCTTGGTTTCCCCAGAACTGTGGCTTCGCTGCAGTGCTGGGGCTCAACACGGCCAGCAATGTACAGGCAGGGACAGGTGTCTCCAGGAGCCTTTCTTGCCTTGAAGTCTAGGAAATGGTGAAGCCAACTGGTCCTTTCTTGGTTGTTCTTCCTTGCCCTGGAGGGGCTGGTGCTGGCTGTGCTCAGAGAGGAGATCAGCCCACCCTGGCCAGAGCTGGGGGACTCCCAGCACCCCGGTATCTCCCAACTTTCCTACCCAACCACCTTGCTGGATGTGCTAAAGAGCTCCAGGGCAGCACTTGCAAGGACACCATCTCCTTGGCTGTCGATGGCCCAATTTGGGGGATTTGCTCCCTGCCACTGCCTCTGGGCTGTTACCACTGAGCAAATGATGCTGTCAGTGGTGGTAGCAGACTCCCAACACGTTCGCTCACGTGCTTGCCTGTGGTTCTGCAATTGGAGAAAGACAATTTTCATGGAAGGGGACTGGGGGAAGTTACGTGGTGTAGTGTCACCCTACCAAGGTGAGCGTGGGGAAAGGTGCCTAGTTAAATGTAGGCTAAGGAAAAAGCAGGAACACACGGAGTTTATTGTGTCCCTCTGCTTTCTGGTGGCTGGGCTGGAAGGATCTGGGCTCCTCCAGGCTGGAGCTTTGAGCTGCTTTATGGAGAAGGGCAGCCTAAGGCAGCCACGCCAGACAGAGCTGATGGGCTGTAGCTCTTCTCCAGAGATCTGGAGAGGTGGTCATAGGTCCTCCTTTCTCCCATGGCTCACAATGCCTTGGGAGATGGCCATGGCCCCTCTGATCTCCAGGGAAAGACGTGCATGGAAGACAAGTCCAGGAACACTGTGATTTTCTCCTCTTCGTCTGTCCCATCTGTGGTGCCAGACCCTTGCCTTAGACCCTGTGCCAGGCTTTGGGGTGTTGCTTCAGCATGCTCCAGGACACAGGGTCCCAGGAGAATGGTGATGGGACCTCACTGTGATGTTTGCCACCAAGCCTTGGTGCTGCTTGGACGACCCCTTGTCCCTTAGGTCCCAGCCAGGGCCACCACAAGGGTTGTTAGCTGCTGCTCAAGATGCCCTGCAGGCGATGGGGCTCGGTCTGCAGTCAGCTCCTGGACCCTCAGTGGGGTTGTGCACACCCGCCTGTGCATGACTGCTGTGGACAACAGAGCCCCCATCCTGTCCCAACTCAGACCAGCACCCTGCTCCTGCGAGAGCACTGACATACACATCCCTCCTCCCTCCCGCAGGAGCCCAGCGCCGCGGTGCACAACCGAGGAGCAACCGTGTGACGTGAGTGCTTGTCCCCAGCCCCTGGGGCGATGTCCAGGGTGGGGTGGGAAGGCACTGGCAGTGCCCCTGCCCAAGTGGGTCACAGCCCGGTGGTGGAGAGAGGGTGAACCCCTTCTCTGAGAGGGTCGGTTCCCAATGTGCTGGGCCCTGCAGGGGCAGGGCCCCTTGACTGTGTGCCCAGCCACAGGCAGTGCCGCTGGCTGCCGGCTCTGCTGGCTCTGGGCATGGGGGATGCCACGGCTGCTGGGGCGAGCCCCATCCTGCCCCTCTCCCCACAGCTCCTCTCCGCTCCCGTCTGGAGCATGGACGGGAGGCGAGCAGCCCCCGGCCCCCACGCTGGGCTGGGGGCTCTGCCATGGGGAGACCGCAGGGCAGCCGGCCCTGGCCCTGGGTGGGCAGCTACGCGCTTGGCATGGCCAGAGCGACGCGCCGACGTTACAGACGACCGCACTCGGCGCCAGACCTCATCCCATTGGCAATAGGTACCCAACTCCCACCCACCGCACCCGCCCCGGAGACCCCCCTGGGGGACCGTCAGGCCTGGCAGGGGCAGGACAGCACCCAGTCCCCGCTGCCCACCCAGCCCCTGCAGCCCCCCAGCGCTGGGGGGAAGATAGATGCATCAGAGGGGGCTGCAGCGAGGGGCAGGGATGGAGGCAGCGGCTCAAGCCCCCCTGGGGCAGGGGGCAGCACCCCCCCACCCACCCGGCATGTTCACTGCAGAGTTGAGCCCTCCAGGGCACCCCTGCCACGCAGAGCGGTCTCAGGCACAAATCCTGCACCGGCGAGGGACCCTGCAGGTCCCTGGGAGATGCTGGCGGAGAGAGGAGCTTCCAGCCCTGTCCCAGCACAGGAGGGGCCACAGCCCGGCCCTGGGGGCAGGATCGCACCCCGGCCAGGCCAGCGGACAGCCCTGGTGCCAGCGGCGAGCTTTGGTGTGTAACCGCACTGTACATAGACAAGCTAAAACCATTAAAGCTGCTGAACCCCTCAGCAGAGTCAACTGGCTTTATTGGGGCGCAGCCCCCACCTGCCCACTCCTGCCTGCAGGGAGGTGCCTGGGGGGCAGGCAGGGCCCCGGGGCTGAGCCCCCCCCCGGGGAACCAGGGCTGCACTGGGGTTGCACAGGTGATGCCAGGCAGAAGGGGCAGAGGCAAGAGCTGGGTGAGGTGGGACCTGGCCATGGCACTGAGCACCCCGATTAAAGGGGCTGCCAGGATGCCCTGTGCTGTATAGGGATGCAGGACCACTCCGCAAGCAGCGCTGGGCAGGATGCGGCCCCCAAAGAGACCACCTTGGAGCATGGGGCAGTGCCAGTCCCTGCCGCTGGGACAGGAGCCGGGAGGGACAGGGGAACACTTAGGGTCAGCTGAAGTGCAGCTCGGGGTCAGGCTCGGGGGCTCTGCCGGGCGGTGGAGGGGGTGCGCGGAGCTGTGGAGAGAGGAAAGGAGAAGCGGTGCCACCACGCCGAGGCTGCTTGCCCCCCCTTCAGACCTCCCCAAAGCACACGGGTGACATTATTCCCCGTTATGGGAGGACTGGGGGCAGGTTTGGGGGGCACGGCATTGCTGTGATGGGGCTTACCGGCCGGAGGCGGGTGGCTGCCAGGTCTGGAGAGCTCTGCCCACTGCCTGTGCCATCCTGCCTGCAACCTGGAAGGGCCCGGCTGCTCAGCCCAGCTCTCTGCACAAACCCCCATCCCCTTTCCCAGCCTCCCCACCGGCACTCACCTCCCAGCGGTGTTTCAGGAGAGGAGCTGGGGGCCAGGCTGGTCCCAGGCGCAAGGCCAGGCGGGGAGAAGGGCGGCGGGGATGGCGATGGCAGCTCCTGCAAAGACAGAGCCAAGAAGGATGGGAACAGCAGGGAGGGCGTCCACCCACCAGCAGCCACGGCACAAGACGGGGGGGCTGCCCCACACCAAGGGGACGTGGTGACCTTCCTGCCACCGACCTGCCCAGCTGCTCCCTGGCCCCCAGTGAGCTCCTCCACTACCAGAGAGGGGAAGACACCAACACGGCCGTCAAAGTCGCCTGTCCAGAAGCCGTCATCCACCTCACCGGGGGCACGGGGCAGCACCCGGATGATGGCCCCCTCGGGGAAGCTCAGCTCCTCAGGGCTCTGTCCCTCATAGTCATACAGGGCTCGCACCAGCCAGGCTGCGGGGAGGATGGGGTGAGGGCTCGGCACCCCCCAGTGCTGCTGCTGCAGGTGCTCAGCATCCCCCAGGCACCAGCCCTGCGCATCCGTCCCCCTCCGCAGGGGAGGTGACACCCCGGCACCCACCTCCAGGCTCCAGGACCAGCTCTGCAGCCATGATGTTGGAGAGCTGGCGGTGCAGGGCAGAGGGTCCCGGGGGGCCAGCCCCAGCCCCCAGCTCACCGCCCAGGGACAGTAGGTACTTTTCGGGGACGTAGCCAACCTGACCTGCCTTGTTCTGTGCCTGAAGGGGCAGAAAGCATGTGACCATCTCAGCCCCCGGGGCGGGGACAGCCCTGGGGACCTCCAAAACATGTCCCCCCAGCATGGGGGTGCGGCTGAGCCTGCTCCCACCTTCACCCACTCCTCTGCGTCCCCATCCTCGATGACCTCCAGCTCCTCGCCCTGGGTGATGGACAGCTCGTCTGCCTGAGAGCCCTGCAGGGGACAGGGGACAAAGTGGCAGGGAGGCTGGGGGTGCCGGCCCTGGGCAGGCAGGGTGAGGGGCAGGCAGCTGTGGCCATACCTGGTACCCAAAAATCACCCGGCAGGTGTAAGGGTAGGTGCGGGCAGCAGGGCCGGGCTCTTCGTCCTCCTCCAGCTCGTCACTGTCCTCGTAGTCATCGAACTCAGCCAGATCCAGCCCTGTGGGCACCTCCTCGCCCGCCCCCACCATAGCCCCTGCCAGCCAAGTGTCCACGTCCAGCCCCGCTGCCCGCAGCAGCGCCAGCCGTGCCTCTGCCTTCACTCGGCTGACCTGGGTACACACACACATTGTCAATGTCTAAAGGGACACCTATGGGGTGGGGGGACAGCCCAGCAAGTTCCATTGCCCCTGGTCCCCAGTGTGGTTGCCACGATGGTGAAGCACCCCCAGCGCCGCATCCCCATCCCTGCGTCCCCCACCCTGGGGGTGACAGACCTTGAAGCCACCCAGAGCCTCCTGCCTGGGGGACTCACCTCTGCCTTCCGTATGTTTTCCCTTGCTTCTTCCATCTGCCGCTCCACGGCGGCCGCCTCCACCTCTGGGACCTGCTGCCGCCTGGTCTCCAGCCGCTGCAGCACCTGGGTGGGTCAGCGGGGTGGTGGGAGCTGGTAGGGGGCAGAGAAAACCCCTCCTTGAGCCACCCACCATGCTCCGTGGGGAAGGACAGCACGTACCTCCTCACTGTGCGCCTTGTTTTTGTGGTCCCGAGCCACCCGCGTGGCCCAGCGCCGTGCCTCCTTCTCCAGGCTGGCCCTGTCGTCCTCGGGTGGCAGCAGGCACACCTGAGCGAGGACATGGTGGCTGAGAAGGGGCTGACTGTGCAGACCCCCCTGCCATAATGTCATGCCCCCCACCACCCCTTACCTCCTCCACCCCGGTGAGCTGGAAGCGCTGCTCCGGGGCCAGGGTGAAGGCAGGGTGGTCCTGGAGGAAGAGGAGGAGGTCCTGCTCCCGGCACACCTGCGGAAGGAGAGCAGCGTGGGGTCGAGGGGCTTGCCCGCCCCCTCCTGCCCCACGCAGCTCCTGGGACAGGTGCCATTACCCGTGTGGATGCCTCTGCAATGCCCTGGAACCAGTCCCGTGTAGCCCGACAGGTCTCCACCTCCGTCCGGCTGGCTGCCGACAAGTGCTCCCGCAGCCGCTCGTAGAGGTCACCATCCAGTGCCTGGGGGGAAAACAAGTGGGAAACTCCCACAGCACTGCCTGCATCCCCCTGGGGAGCATCCCTGACCCCCCCAGGGCAGTCAGCCCTGTCCCCGCACCAGTGGGACCCCCCCTGCTGCACCTCCTCCCAGTGGCACTGGGGAGATGCTTCTTGCGGGACCCCAGGTAGGGGAGGTGGGGGGGGGGTCCAGGCAGCTCCTACTTGCATGGCGGCGGGCAGCTCCACCCGCCTGTAATGCTCCAGGTGGGCAGTGGCAGACACCAGGGCGAAGCCGTACTCGTTCTGCACCCCCACGAGCTGCTTCGAGTGCTCGGCCAGCCGTGCTGAGAACTGCGGGGACGGGGAGAGCAGGGCTTGGTGATGGGGTGGGGGCCACCACCCCATGTCCCCCCACATCCCTCTGCTTGGGTACCCCGCCACCCCCCTGCATTGCTGACCTTGGCACTGAGTTTTTGCAGGCTGGCCTTTGTGTGAAATATCCTCCGGTCGCTCTTCCGAAGCCTGGGGAGGTTGGAGATGACATGAGACCATGCTGTGGCTGTGGCAGCCCCCCACCATGGTCCCCTCTGCTCACCGAGCCTCCACGTCGGCTGCCTTGTCCTTGGCTACCTCACTGCTCCGCTGGAGGTGGGTGAACTGTTTCTTTGCCTTGTCCAGCTCCTTCACTGTCTCCAGCAGCTCCGCCTGCGCCTTCTGCAGCCGCTCGATGCCCTGCAGGGAGCGTCAGCTGGGGGGGGATAGCTGTCCCCACCACCCAGGCACAAGGGACATGTCCTCGCCCCAGTACCTTTTTGAGCATCCTCTCCTTGGAGAGGCGGGCAGTCCGGGCGGCTTCTGCAGCGAGGGAGCGGTAGCTCTCCGAAGCGGTGACACGGACCTGCCCAGCATGCACGGTCCCCTCGATGATACCTTTCCAGACAGCAACTGCACTCCTGTGGGCACAAGGGTTAAGACAGGGAAGGGTACTCTCCTGCCTCCCTGCCAGCTTTTGCAGGTGCCCAGCAGCACAGCCAGCACCCTCAACCCCTGCAGTCCCCTCCGAGTCAGGTAGCACATGCTTGGGGATATCCCACCCAGGGTTGCATCCCCAGGACCCCCAAATCCTGATTGGCATTAGGCATCTCCCAACTGGGAGGGCCACAGATGGATGCAGCCAGCCCCAGCCCCTCACCCCCATCCCTGTCCCCAACCCACCTTGTGTTGCCAGCCTCACTGCGGCCCCGCTGCCAGTCTCTCTTCACAAACTGGCTCGCCAGCCTCTGCAACGCCTGAAGACAGACCCATTGTCACCAGCACTCCCCAACCCTGCCAGGTACCCGAGCACCCTGCCATCCCACTCCAGGGCCAAAACTGGGCTCCCCCACACTGGCTGCCCACCCCATGTGTGTCCCCGGAGCAGGGGACACACACACCCCACAGTGGCTTGGTGTCAGCAGGGACCCCATCACGCTGCCCATGGGAAACCCTTTTTGGGGAGCAGCCACCACCATGAGAGGCACCCCCACTGCAGCTTTTGGGATGGAGGACTGGCAAGGGGACACCAGCGAGGGACACCAGCTGCAGAGGCAGAGGCAGAGGAGCCCCCAGCAAAGCCAAGCACAGCAAGACCCCAATCCTGGGGGGACGGTCCCCCCAGCCTGGAGGGGGTAAGGGAGGGGGTGGGGTAGCATGGCACCTGGCCACGGCCAGGGGACAGGCGAACGGGGAGGTCATATCTGCTGCAGGGTGTCCCCAGGGAATGCTGCGGGGATGTCTCATGGAGCAAACCCAGGCTCTGACATTTAAGAGCAGAGCCCTGCGATGACCCAGCAGACAGCGGAGCCGAGCAGTTTCCTCCCCCCCCCGCCAAGGTTTTCCCTCCAGGCCCTCAAAACACCCGAGGTTGGGGCCATGCTGTGCTCAGCAAAGCACCCTAGCGGGTGCCCTAACACAGTTGGTGTCCCCCCCATCCTGAACCCATCTGCCACTGCCCTCCACGGCCGGCATGGAGCAGCTAAGCTCCGCTTTGCTCAGATAATTTCCCATTGCCTGCGTGGGGCCGTGCCCTGCCCCGGAACCGAACACTCTGCATGGGACGGATGGGAAGGATGGGGCTCGGTGCTGGTGCCTCCCTTGGCCATCAGTCCTGAAACTGGTGACACCTTCTTACCTGCCCGTACTCCCTGTCGATGGTGGCCCTCTGCTTGCTGTAGGACCTGTGGGGAGAGGGCACGCAGGGCAGGCGAGCACCCACGCAGGGGGGGCAGTGATGGGCCACCCTGGCCATCACCCCCTTGCCACCACCCCGCACCGGGATGTCCCCATCTGGCTGCCCCGGCGCCCGGCGGGTGATGGAGCCCACGACCTCGATGCGGCAGGCTCAAGGTGAGCCGTGCCTGGCAGGCTGGCCCCTGGCCCACACGTGGGATGAGCTGGCCGGTCTCAGCTCGGGGCGGGGACACGCGACACGCGTGGGGGACCCTACCTGATGTCCTCCAGCAGCTCGGCGTCCCGCTGCTGCTTGCCCTGGAGGCCCGAGAGCTGCTCCAGGAGGTGGACCCGCACCTCCTGGGTGAGCTTCACCTGCGGGACGGCACCGCTCAGCGCCCGGGGACCGCTGCGTCCTTGGCCGGGCTGGGACGCGGGGGCCGTGCGCTGCCCCCGCCGGTCCTGGTCCCGGTCCCGGTCCCGGTCCCCGCTGCCTCCCCGGGTGCCACTGCAGGTGCCGGTGGCCACCGCCCAGCCGCGGCCCCGCTTTACCAGCCCCGGCGAGGGTCCGCCGGGGGGGGACTCCCGATCCCCGCTGCAGAACCCGGTCCGCCGGCACCGATGGAGGACCCGGTCCCGATCGCCCGTCCCCGGTGCCGGGACCCGCCACGGTGCCCCACCCAGGCCCCGCGCTCACCTTGCGCGGCGGCGGCTGCATCACTGCGCTTCCGGCCCCGGTCCCGGTCCCGGTCCCGGTCCCGGTCCCGATCCCGACCCCGATCTCGATCCCGGTCCCGGTCCCGGTCCCGGTCCCCTCCCCGCGGCCGCCTCGCGTGCGCGCAGCCCGGAACTGCCGGCACCAGCCCCGCTCCGCCCTCCGCGCGGCTCCGCCCCTCCCTCTCCCGGGTGACCCGCCCCCCCGCCAAGCACCGCCCCCCCTCGGCCCGCCCCTTTTCTCAGGAGAACGACACCTCCCGTCGGGCAAGCACCGCCTACCGCGCCAGGCAAGCCACGCCCACAGCCCTGCCCCGCGCGCCGCCTAGTGGTCAGTGCTGCACGTCCCGCCGGAGCGCCGGGACACGGGACACGGGGAGACGGGGACGTGGGGACACGGGAACACGGGAACACGGGGACAAGGGGACAAGGGGGTATGGGGACACGAGGACACGGGGACAAGGGGACATGGGGACATGGGGACACGGGGACAAGGGGACATGGGGAGACAGGGATGTGGGGACACGGGGACCTGGGGACACGGGGACCTGGGGACAAGGGGACATGGAGACACAGGGACACAGGGACACAGGGAGACGGGGATGTGGGGATACGGGAACATGGGGACAAGGGGACAAAGGGATATGGGGACACAGGGACACGGGGACATGGGGAGACAGGGAGATGGGGACATGGGGATGCCAGCACATGGGGAGATGGGGAGGTAGGGGGACAGGAACACGGGGACATGGGGTCAAGGGAACACAGGGAGATTGGGACATGGGGAGATGGGGTGATCGGGAGCACTGAGGCTCATGTCCTTGGGCAGGGGGGCGTGGGGACCCCTGGGGCACAGGGACTTTGGGAATGCTGGGGACCGAGTCCTTGTGCATGAGCACACACAGGACACTCATCCTGAGATGTGGTGACATGTGGGGTGCAGGGGCACTGATCCTGGGGTATGGGGGCATGTGGGGCAGTGGAGCCTCAGGCCCCAGGCACAGGGACACATGGGGTCTCGTGTCACATGGAGGACATAGGGCCCCTGGCTTGGCACGACCCTGCCATGGGGATACGGGCGCAGTGCTGAGCAGTGGCATTCAGAATCACGAGGGCTCCCCAGCCAGCCATTTCCTCATCTGTCCCCCGGTCCCTCTGTCCCCCTCTCATCCCCCTCCCATCCCCTTCAGCTCTCACTTCTCTTTCTGTCCTGCTTTTTCTCTGCCTGTGCTTCCACAGCTTGTGGACCTCCCTGCTGTCCCTTTTGTCACCTTCTTGCTCTTTCACTGACATTTTGGGGGTCAGCTGCACATGTCCTGGTTCCCCTGATGCATGTTGATGCACAAGGCTGGGCTGGGGCTGTGTCACCAGGTCTGTTATTCCCCTCCATGGCCCCTCTGCTGCAGGAGGGAGCCAGGAAAATGGACCAGGGGCCACCCAGCACCCAGTTTGGTGGCAAGAAGGGGACAGCAGAGTGGGACAATGCAGGCCGGCCCCATCTACAGGGTGACATTGGCTTCTCAGGCTGAACAAGGTGACTGATCCCTGGGGATGTCTGGTCCTGGCAGGGCTGGGCAGGCAGAGTGCCCTGTGTCCCCAGGGTGCTGCATCACCGAGCTGGGAGCCAGCTCCCTCATTCCTGCCCCACGCTTGGGGCACGTACAGCTCCACCTGCCTGCTGCGGTTCACAACAGTGTTTTGATGGCTGCCTTACGTCTGCTTCTTCCTACCTGCAGCATGCCATTGTGTGCTAGTGGCTGGAAATCACCCCGACCTCAATGACGTCCCCCAGGTGCTCGGTGGTGGTGGCAGCTGGCGGTCATCTTGTGGTCCCCACCTCCTGTCTGGCCGCTCGCACAAGGGGGACATGAGCAGGACACAGGCACGATGAGGAGGAGAAAGAGGAAGGGTGACAGCGGGGAGGGGGCTGGTGCCTGTCCTGCCACGGTGACGCACAGTGGAGCCAGCCCTGCCTGTGGCATTTGTGCGGACCCAGCTTGCGCAGAGGCCACCCTGCAGAGATGTCCCAGCTGCTGTCTTTGCATCACCCTCCTGCTCAGCTGGACCTGGCTTGGCTCGGCCATCCAATTCTCCCCAAGTAAGTGCCTTGGTGGGTCTGGGGGGTGATGGGGCAGGGCAGGGAGGCCTCACTGGGATACCCAGATATCATGTCCTGGAATACTTGATGGGGATAGCTGGGTGTCATAGTGAAAGCTCGGGGCACTGCTCTGCTGCCTTCCCTGAGGTCCATGTTGAAAACCTAAGTGAAGATCTGAAACCCTGCCACCCCTTTCCCTTTTGGCAGCAAAAATCAGGTTACTGCTCTCTTTACCTGAATTTCCCCTGTCCCCTGGATGCGGAGAGGTGGCAGAGGTTGCGGGAAACCTGTTGGATGTAACTGGGGCCCCCTGGGGCCAGGCGTCCTGGGGGCATCCTGGGGACGAGCTGGATAGAGCTTTTGGAGCCAGGGGTGACATGCAGGGGAGCAGAGCCTGGCTGTGTTTTTTGAGCAAGCCAGAAAAAGGATTTGATCAGGAGTTGTTTATCTGGTGTCCTGGGACCTTCCTGTTCTTCACTTTTGTTCTGAGCATGCAGTGAAAAGCCTCTGACCACAGGAAGACGGGGAGGCATGTGCAGCCCCAGCTGTGGCTGGGGGCTGAGCTGGAGGGCTGGCCAGGAGGAGGAGCAGGCAGGAGCCCTGGTGGGACAACATCTCCCATCCTGGCATGGGTGGCCATATCCTGACCCTGTCCTGACGTGGGTTTCCTGTCTGTCCTTTTGATCCCATGGGGTTGCAGGAGACCAATTGTGCTGGGCTCGGTAGGAAGAGGAACGTCAGCGGAGCCGTGTGTCCCCACAGCGACACGCAGGAGCAGAGCCTGTCTGGGCTGCGGGCAGGGTGCCCAGCTGGGCTGGCACCGCTGGAGTGGCACTGCCAGGCGAGTGGCGTGGGCAGCGCAGGATGTGGCATGGCTCCTCATGGTGAGGGTGGCAGGATGTTAAGGGATTCTGTGTCCTGAGCTGCCCCTGCCACAGGGCAGAGAGACGCCAGCTCCTGCATTTGCTGGCGGCTCCGCAGGGAGGGGTGACATCTTCTGCGTGGTCCTGAGTGGGAAGGAGCAGTGGGAGGGGGCTCTCTGCTGAGCCTGATGCCTTGTGTCCTCCACAGTGCCTGGCAAAGGGCAAATCTTGATTCCTCTCACTCCCCAAGAAGAAATGATGTGCCCCAGTGCCTCTGTGGAAGCTTTTCTCAACAGCACCCTCACCACCTGTGTCCTCCCTGCCCTCTACTCTCTGGTTCTGCTCATGGCGCTGCTGGCCAACACTCTGGCCTGCTGGATCCTGGTGACCAACTTCAGGAGATGTTCCAGCACCCTCTTCCTCCTCAACCTGGCCAGTGCTGACCAGGACTTTGTCCTCCTGCTCCCCTTCAAGATCTTCTACCACCTCTTGGGCAATCACTGGTTCTTTGGGGACTACCTGTGCCACACCACGGTGGCCTTCTTCTATGGGCACATGTACAGCTCCTTCTTCTTCCTCACCTGCATTGGCCTGGAACGCTACATCTCTGTGGTCCACTCGTTCCTGTGGAAGGGCTCCAGTTGGACGTGGGGCAAAGCGGGCGTCTGTGTAGGCATCTGACTGGCAGTGGGGCTGGGCATGAGCCCTCTGCTTTTGTACCCCCAGACAAATCATATCTTGAGCCTGAACATCACAACGTGCCACAATGTCCTAGGAAAGGATAAGCAAGTGTTCCTTATCTACTGTTTCCTCTCCCTAGTGGGGCTGGGCTTTGGCTTGCCCTTCGTGCTCATGACCATCTCCTACAGCTGCATCCTGGCATGGCTGCTGGCCAAGGGGAGGTGCTATGGGCAGGTGGTGCATGTCCTGGCCCTGGTCCTCCTGGTCTTCATCCTCTGCTTCACCCCCAGCAATGTGCTGCTCTTCATCCACTGCATGCTGGAGGCCACAGGGTGCACCAACATCACCTACATCTGGTACACCCTGGCCCTGGTGCTCAGTGCCTTCAACAACTGCTTCAATCCCTTTGTTTACTTTTATGTCTCCCAGAATTTTCAGGGCTGAGTCCAGGATGCAGGCAGCTGCTGCCTGGGGGCGGCTCAAGACCTTGGTAGGGAGGGTCTTGGAGAAGGCAGCCTTGCCCCTGAGGTCCAGCAAGCAGAGCCAGCTGTAGGTAGGGCTAGGGGGTACTGGGCTGTGTTCCCCTGCCCCAGGGAGGGGAGATCCTGCACCTTGGTGCCCAACACAAAGTGCCGTGCTGTCCCAGGCTGGCAGCAGACTTGGGCAGAAAATCCCACCCTGGATCTGAGGTTCACCAGGACTTTGCCCCAGTTTTGCAGTTCCTCTGATGCCGCTGGCACTGCCTCCATCCCATGGGTCCCCCGGCTGGGTGCCTGGCTCTGGCACCCCCATCTTCCCGCCTGCCAGACCCTGGCATCCCTCACCACTCCTCCTGCAGTGACCAAACCCTCCAGAGCACAAATAAACCTTTATTTCTCCTTGCTGGTGGAAGGAACAGGTATAAATACCCCAGCTGAGCAGGAGCTGTCCTCCATCGCCAGGACTACGTGCTGGGCACACATGGCCAGCCCTGCTTCTGTTGACCCCCACCCAAAATATGCCACGGTAGGTGCAAGAAGGGAAATGGGGGATGGCTTGGGAGTCCTGACCCTGCCCCACGGACCCAGTGCTGTAGAGGGGACATCATGCTGTGTTCCTCCATGCTGGCAGGCACTGCATGCCCCCCTGCCTGACACCGTGCCATGCTGCCAAAATGTGCAGGCACCATATTTCTGCTTTTATTTTCCCTGTTACTTTCTTCTCTCGGCGCTGGGCCCGATGACAGACGTGCCACCCATGAGCAAGAGCACTTGTGGCAACATCCCCAGCCCTCCCAAGAGGGAGTACCACAGATCAGCATCCTGGTTCCCACTAGTCCCCTGGTCCTCACCAGTCCCTGCTTCCAGCCCACCTCCAGGGTCAGGAGGAGGAGGAAGGTGTGAACTCCATGATGTGGGAGCGTGGGGTATCCATTGTCACTGCCGCTGGGCACGACTTGACCCCCAGGTTGGTGGCCACCCCTTCGGCATGGCAGGTCATGTCACTGGCTGGCCTGGCTCGGGTGGCTGGCCCTCGTTCTTCCTGAGGATGACACTGCTGAGCTCCTGGATGAGTTTGTTGCTGATAGGTGGGGGAGACTGCATGTTCCTCTTCTTGGAGATCTCCACACTGGGACTGCTCCCTGGTGTGGTTGCCTGCTCCCAGTCCCCAGCCAGTGCCAGGGAAGGCTCCATGTTCCTCTCCAGAGAGGCCGTTTTGGTGGGTCTGAGCCCCTGGGCTGGAGCTTTGTCGCTCTCCAGGTTCAAACCCCTTTCAAGGGACAGGGCTTTGGTGACGGGGGGACCCGGCACCCTCTGGGCTGGGCTGGCGGGCAATGAGGAGCGCAGCGCCGTGGCCGGGGGCTGCTCAGGGAACAGAGCTGGCTTCTTGGACCTGTCCACAGGAGGCACGGCCGACAGGTCTGCCAGCAGCCCCTGCCCCAGCTCCAGCGTGGCCAGTTCAGGGAAGTTGCCCACCTCCTCATAGACAGGATCGGCGTCCACCTCCTTCTCCTGCTGCTCCTCCAGGGAGTCCTGGTGCATCTTCATGGGCTGGGGGAGGGCGGGTGGTCAGGGTGAGGGGCACTGTCAGCACCGCTCAGCTATACCCCTCCGTCCCCCCTCACCTTGCCCTCCCTGCACTCGGGTGCTGCCCAGGGACCCTTGCCCCCTCGCCGTGGGGCTGATGCGTGCAGGGGACCCACCCTCCATCGCATCTTTTGTCTCAGGCACCGTTGCCCTTTCTTCCCCCATCACCGATGGAGGGTGAGCATTTTGGTCCCTGCTGAGGCATGGTTCATGCCACCAGGCTGTGGCACCAGCCCAGCATTCCTTGGCAGAGGTGGTCGGGAGCGGGGAGGGCAGATGGGTGCCCATGCAGAGTACAAAGCCGGGTGAGGTCCAGCCAGGTGGCCCCTGCAGAAATAACCTGATGGCGAGGAGGACCCAAAACTATTTCCTTGCATTTCTTATGTCGATCCCTTCTGAGCAATGTGTGCCCAATGGGAGAGGGTCTGGAAACTGGGCTGGACTGTTGTGGTCTTGCTTGCACACACCAGGACCATGCAGGGACCCCCATCCCTGGGTATGGGACACCCAGAGCAATGGGCACTCCCTCCTCTGCCACACAGCATTGGCAAGATGGCCTGGGCATGTCTCCTAGTGCAGGCGGGACGCTGCAGGTGAACCTTTGCTGCCGTAGCCAGGAGGCACGGTGCAAAGCCAGCAACAGATGTGTTCCACGATGTGGGTACTTACAAAGAACATGGACAAAGTCCTTCGCGTGTGCAGGCGGCGCTAGAAACAGAGGAGACGGCAGAGATAAGCACATGACAGTGCGGAGCAGAGTCACAGATGCCTCGGCAGGCAGAGGACGGGTAGTGGGGCTCAGCACCCCATGTGCCCTCACAGGGCCCTGCATGCACGGAAAGCTGCCACGGACACGAGCACAGCATGTGGCACGCACACACACCGCTGAGCACAGGGACACACACCCAAAGCATCCATTGGTGCCAGGCAGCATGCACCCACCTCCAGGGCCCAGGGGTGGGTGCATGGTCTCGGGGAGGGTGCACGGACCTGGGTGGGTGCAGGAGCACCGGTGGGCAGGGGTAGCTGTGGGGGCTTTACCAGGGTTTGGTTGGCGGAGAGCATGGTGGTGTCGGTGCTGTCCCCGTGCAGGGGCACCAGCGGCATGGTACCGAACTTCTGCTTGGCGAGGTCTGAGGAGGAGCGCCGGCGCATGATCACAGGGCGCAGGTCATCGTGCTGTGCACAAAGACAGGGCAGGGAGGGGGGGTCATGCTGAGCTGCCCTGCCGGCCCCCTCCTGTCCCAGCCCAGCCCAGCCCAGCTGGGTGGCATGGCCAGCCTGCACCCACCTGAGCCTTGAGGATGCTGGTGGTCCAGTCCCACAGCTCAGCCTGTCCCGAGCACACCAGGTACCTGCAGAGAAGTCAGCTGAGAAGCTGCCAGAGAGCAGTGGGGCCCATATCCTCTTGTCACCTTGCCTGTGAGCCTGGGGCTGTCAGTCAGAACTACACCCAGAGAGTGTAACTGAAACTCTCTGCATGCCCACATTGCTGCTTCAGGGCAAGGCAAGAGTTCATTGGGTACCCATGAGGCACCTTGGTTCAGCTGCCCTTGCTGCCCTTAGAAGAACATCTCAGCCCCATGTTGGGGGCAGGCGATGTGCTCAGCAGCTGCCCCAGCATTGGCAGCATCAGGGAAATGGGGACAGGATCAGCAGGATACACGGGTGTGCCTGGTCAGGGAGGCTGAGGCAGGGAGCCCAGCTCAGTACAGGGTACAGGAGCACCTGGTGTTGGGTGTGTGGGGACACAGAGCAGTGTTCGTGAAGGCTGGCAAGCAGCACAGCCATGCAGGTAACACAGACACCTGGGCAGGGTGGGCAGGTCCCTCTGGAGCCTGGTGCTGCGTGCTTGGAAGACACATCTCCCAGGGGTGCTGGTGCAGATGGAGAGGTAGGAAGGGTGAGTGGTATGGAGATGGATTGACCGCAGCCCCTACCTTGTGTCAGGGAGCATGTGGCCCCACCACTCTCCCTCAAGCGCCCTTACCAGGCACCAGCTCTGCCCTGACCCCCAGGACCCTGTAGCACTGCCCCTGGCTGTCCCACTCCCACTAAAACTGGGGACAGATCTCAACATCCCCCCAGCCCCAGGACGGCAGGAGCAGATACTCACAGCTGCTGCTTGTCCAGGGTCAGTGTGAAACCCCACCTGGTGAAAAGAAGAGACAGGCTGTGGGGCAGCACTGCCAAGCTCAGACACAGCCCAAGGTCTGTGGGCAGTGGGGCAGGGAGCTGAGCTCGCCCAGGCTTGTCATGGTTTGGGTCCTGGTGGGGCTTGGCATGCCCCCAGTGGCTGGGTTCATGTGCTGAGTGCAGGGACTGAGGGATGTATGCCCCAGGGCCATGGCCAGGGAAGGTCCCACTTACTGGGCTGGTGGCTTCAGCTTCTTCCTAATGCCCATGTAAACCTTGGCTGCATCCAGGGGCCACTCCCGCTCTGGCTTGGCACTCTGGGGAAGGAGATCCATTGGGTCAGCCCAGCTTGGTGCCAGCCTCCCTGCCAGGAGGACAGCCACCACCATGCCACCACTGTCCCCAGGCTCCCTCCCTGCCTCTCTTCCTGTCCTTGGGATGCAGGTCCCTCCCCGCAGCATCCCCTTTGTACCCTCTTCTCCTTGAGCAGCAGCAGCCTCCGGTCCCGGATGACGAAGTAGCGCTCCTGAAACTTGTTCCCCAGCAGCTTGGGGGGCTCCTCACGGCATTTCAGCAGCCCACACTTGGGGGTCTCACGCTTGACGCCTGCCCAGTGTGGGGAGATGGGGGTCAGGGGGACTGGGAGCATGTGAGGGTGGCTGGGGTATTGCAGGGTGATCCCACTGTGGGTCTCAGGGATGTGCCCCTGATGGCTGCAGGGTGGTGGCCAGGGCAAGGGGAAGACCAGGCAGAGCTGTCCCCCTCTGGGGACACCCCTAGGGGCTGGGACCCTTTGTGATTGCCTTACCTGTGAAGAGACAACTCCCCTCGCCAATGGGGACCTTCCTCACCAGCAGGTATGCAGCGCTGGGCTCTGGGAGCTTGCACCACTGCAAAGCTTGCTCCAGCACCTTCTCCTTGGGGTGCAGGGGCCGCTCTGGGGAGGCAGGGACACTCTCACCGCTGTGTCCCCTTCCCTGTGCCAGTCCCAGTTCCTCCTGCCATTGGTAGCAAGCCACCCCCCAGTACTCCACACCTCCTCCTCACCAGCCCAGCCATGCTAAAAGCATCCCCCATGTCATTCCCACCATACTCACCCAGCTCCCCGTTCTCCAGGGCCTCAAAGGTCAGCCAGATGTCCAGGCTGGCCGCCACATTGCGCATCTCCAGCACCTGGTTGGTGAGCTCCTCTGCTGTCATTGTGGGGGACACCTGGGGCCAGACACATGGGAAACTGCAGTGGGTGGTGGCAGGATGGGTCCCAGGGACAGGCTGCACCAGGAGCCTGCATCCCTCTTTGCTTCCTCCGGCACGGTCTTTCTTTGGGACTCACCTTCAGGGTGACACAGCAGTCGGGCAGCTTCTGCTCCAGGTAAACCTCGATGATGAGGTCCCCTGCCTGTGAGAGCTGGGTGAAGAGTAGGTGGCATTGGTGCCATGCTGGCATGGGTGCTGTGTGCATCCCCTCTCCCCAGGGGCTGGTGATGGTGTCCCAGGGAGCTGGGACTGCTTGTCCCCTGGGCAAGAGCCTCAAGGTGATGGGTGAAGGGGAGACAAGTGGGAGAAGGTCCTTCCCCAAATATCTGGTGTAGGACAGTGGGGACCCAGGCTGGGCAGCTGGAAGTGCCCCCATCCTCCAGGCAGTCCCACCAGCCTGGGGGTCCCTGACGTGATGGGGCCTGGCAGCAACATCCCTAGTACCTGGGTGTCCTTCCAGGTAGTGATCAGACTGTTCTCCAGATCCATCTGGGATACCTGGTCCTCATCAATCTGCCGGAGGAAAGGTGCACAGCGTGAGAAAGGAGACACATAGAGTCAATGTGGAGTTCGATACGGCTTGAGGACACATGGCCAGGATGGAGGGATGCAGGGGGAGGCAGAGGTGGGATGCAGGGGGAGGCAGAGGTGGGCAGTATGGGTGGATACAAGGGGAGACGGGCAGAGCCAGCATGGAGGGGTCCGGCAAGGCCCTTGCAGGGAGCTTACGTTGAAGATGCTGACATAGTTGTCAATGAGGTCTTCCATCACCTTGACCTCATGCTCCCCTTTGCCATCAGTCTGGAAGAGGCTGGGTGCAAAGAGCAGTGACAGGTTTTTGGTGCTCATCTGGTTGAGGTCTGCACATTTCTGCACCCTGGGACAAGGAGGATAGAAGTCAGGGGCTGGTTCCACTCTGGATAGGGTTTCAGCCCCAGCCACCCTCCTCTGCCTCATACAACCTCTCCTGAAAAATAGCTTGGTTTTCCCCAGCTCCACAGCAGTGGGAACTTCAAGCTGGCCAGTTCCTGTTTTGAGGACTTCCAGCTGCCATCAAACCAGACAACAGCCCCACCTCATACTCTGATTCAGGGATGGGAATTTGTTTTTTTCCCTCTTTTTTGGGCACTGGGTGATGTTTACATCCTACAGGGGTTGTCCCCTACTTCCAAACCTCCCGTTGCTCCCCCTTGCTGCAGGATGACTTTGGGAACATTTGAGATATCCCAGAGTAGCGTGCTCCAGCACACCCCAGCACCAGCTGGGAGGCTGGTGGGGTAGGGCACAGGCACTGGGCTCTTCCTGGCTCACGGGGATGGAAGCCAGCATTCCCTGGGCAGCAGGGAGACCCCATGCTGCTGGCTGGCTTTGGGGACTCCAGCTGGACCAGGGGACCCTGCAGGGAGGTGGCTGACTGACCGGTAGAGATGCCCGATGAGCGCAGCCAGGGTCTTGTGGTTGAGGCGAGGCAGGCGATGAATGAGGTCCTTGTACCGCTCCAGGCGCTGGGGTTTTGAGGAGATTTCTGGAGGGAGGAAAACAAATCATGGGCCATTGCTGAATCCAACAGATACAGAGCTGACATGGCACCAGGGCTGGCCCCAGGACCCTGCCCCGAGGGACACTGGCCCCAGGGGTCCCTTGCAGGCAGCCCAGTGTGGGAGCAAGGGTCAGCTGAAGGAGGTACCTGCAGCCTCCTTCCACTGTGGGTGCAGCTCCAGGGTGAAAACAGGGTCTTCCAGCTCACGGAAGAACCTCTTCAGCACATCGGTGACATCCTCAATGAAATTGTCGTTGATGCGCAGCTTGACATTGCGGGCATCCCGCCGAAACTCCTCCATCAGTACCTTGATCCGGGACTTGGCTCCGTTCTTGCGGTAAATCCCCTCATGCCGCAACCCTGGGGCAGGTACATGGGGTCACGGGGGCCCGATCCTGCCCAGAGAATCCTCAACGGGGTTGGTGCCCTGAGAGCAGTGCCTCCTGCCTGGACCCGTTGGCCACCCCGTGTGTGTCAGAGGATGCTCTGGCTGTGCTGCCACTGCACTGGGCTCACCGTACTGCGTGATGAAGGCGATGCAGCTGTCCACGATGATGGGGATGTCCCCCCGGCTCAGCTGCTGGTCCCGCAGCGCGTTACCCCGGCCCCCTGCCGATGCCTGGATGTCGGTGTACCATGCCGCTGAGTCCGCCCGCGACAAGCCCTGGAGGTAAAATGTCCTGAGAACAACAAGGGCAGAAAAGAGGGAATGAAGGTTGCTGGTGGGTACAGGTTATCCCCTTCTGCCCGTACGCACAGTCTGGCTCTGGGACAGGCACAGCCAGGCACTACCCTGGTGAGAGACCTGAGGCTGGGGTGATGTCTGTAAGCTCCTTGGCCACAGCCCTGCTGTCCCAGTAGCATCCCTACCGCGGGTTTAGGATCAGCACCGACCCATGCATGAGTGTCTTTGCCCCAGGCAGCCTGCTGAGGTTGCTTTGTTTGTTCCCCATCGTTCCTGTGACCAGGACTCACCTCCCCATCTCCACCAGGATCAGTAGCTCCTTCTTCTCTGGGGTCTCCATGGGGGGAACCACACCTGCATTGGGGTGAGAAGTAGAGGGGTCAGAGCCATGCATGGCCACCCACCACATGGTGCCTGTCCCTGGCTGCAGCATGGCACTCACTGAGCTCCTGCAGCCGCCGGAGGTTGATGCTGTCCTCAGCCCCGTCATCCTCGGTGGGGCAGATGAAGAGGTGGGCTTTCTGCAGGATGAAGAAGGCCTGCTGCCACCGCTCAGGGTTGAGCATGCACTTGTAGCGCAGCTGGCCCACACGCTGGAACTCGTAGCCCAGCAGGCAGTGACAGCTCACGGGCGTGAACCACTGTGGGACAGAGCAAGAGATGAGCTGGGTAAAGACAGGGCTTGCCCCCCCAAGCACAGACCCCCACGAAGATGGCAGCAGGTCAGTGGGGAGGATGGGACCCCCTGCAAAGGGAAGGATGGTGCTTGCCATAGAGGATGAAGAGCATGGGGAGCTGGGAGGAATCATGATGGGGAAGCGGGGACAGAGTCCAGGGACCCACCAGTGGCATGGGGTGGCAGGACTGGGGCTGGCTTACCTTGCCAATAGCACTGGCCCAGGCTTGCAGCGTCTCAGGCCCGTCAGTTCCCAGCTGGTGCACTTTTTCCCCAGTGAGGAAGAGCTCAAGGGTGAAGCGAAACCTGCAGAAGATGAACCAGCCCATCAGGGCAGCCCCCTACCCCGAACCTGCACCCAGAACTAGACCAGACCATTGTACCAAGCAGGGAACAGTGCCTGTCTCTGCTCTCTGCATGCCCACAGGCTCTCTGGGCATGCAGTGGGGGCACAGCTGGGGGTACCTTTCGGTGGGGCCAGGGCTGGTGAGTGCCTGGGCTCTGTTCACACCCAGGGAGATGAGGTCCGTGCTCTCAATGTGGCCCAGGGGCTCAGTGCATTTCTCTGACTCGAAGAAGAGCAGGGCTCTCTCCAGGGAGCACCATGTGCGCTGGAAGTCTGCGGGACAGGGGGGTCAGCGGCACCGGGGTGGGCACCCCACTGGCTGCCCTCCCATGCTCCCCACGCTTACCCTCTTTGCTCTTCTTGGCACCTGGGAGCTTGTGGGGGGCTGTGGCCCGGTACAGATACCCACTGTGTGTCACCGGCTGGGTGATCTCATTGTAGACGCCCTCCGGACCCAGTTCCTGTGTGCGGGCGCTCCCTGTGGGAAGCAGTGCTGAGAGCAGGGTGGAAGCAGGCACCCACCAAAGCGTGGGTACTGGAGCGGCAGGGAGACCCCACTCATGCAGGTGTAGGCAAGGAGGTGTGCCAGGCATGGGGTTCCCTGAAAAGGGGTTCCAGAGGAACGCCCTGCCTTTCCCCATCCCAAAAGAGGGGAGTAGTGGGGCAGGCGGATCCCCCAGGGAGCCACAGCACCTGATGCCTTGGCTGTCCCCAGCCTTGGGGCGTGCTGTGGGGTGCAAGGGCAGTGGCAAGGAGGAGGCCTCCCCATCACAGCCAGATGGGGCTCAAGGGTCCTCGTTACCTGAATGGTTCCTGGGCCTTTTGCTTTCTGGTCGCCACCAAGGGTCGGCCCCTGGGGCCACCTCGCAGGCAGCACGGTCAGCTGTCAGCCCAGCCTCCGAGGACGAGAAGAACTGCAGGATGGTCTTGAGCAGGGCTGGTCCTGCCACTGCAGTGCACAGTGCCTGGGGTGAGACAGGTGCCTGTAGGGATCACGTCCCGGCTCATGGAGACCCCCAGCCTGCTGCCGGGGTGCTCGAAGGCAGCCAAAGCAGAACACAACCTCCTACCTGAGCCCCCAGAAGTGCCTGGCACAAGGGTGCGGGTGCACGCAGCCAAGCAGGAGGTGTTGGCATCTCAGACACAGAGCTCTGGGATGGTTCCCAGCACCCCAGCACCCTGTCTGCACCCTGAGGTGGCCCCTACCTGGAGCACATCCTCCTGAGTGGCGTAATGGGGATGGGGCAGGCGGTACCGTCCCTCTCGGTACTTGCGGGAGATGAAGTCCCGTCTCTGCTCGGCGCTGGCATCTGGGTAGAGAGCTTCAGCGGTAGGGAGGTGAGCTGCCCAAAACCGGTTGGCTCGATCATTTCCCAGCACAATGAAGAGCTGCAGGAGAGTCCCATGATCATGGCAAGCACCAGGGCCAGTCGGGAGGAGCAGGATGCCCTGTGTCCCTGCATCCTGGGGGATACCGTGGGACTGCTGCCCTGTCCAGAGAAGCAGCCTGGCCCCTGAGCATGCCATGTCAGTCCCAGCACCCCATCCTGAGTGCCTCTACCTGTACAATTTCATTGGACCAGACGCTGGTGTCAAGCTTCAGACTTTGCACCTTGGAAATGTTGGAGCCCAGGCTGCGATGCTGCCCTGCGGGGAGCAGGAGAATGAGCACCCCTTGATTCTGCCAGGGCAACTGGTACCCAAGTTGTACTTATACCCCAGCCAGCACCCTGCCTGCCCACCAGGCCCAGCCCACACCCGCTGGGACCCCCGTGTGCCCCCAGGGATATATACTAGCCTGCACACTGCTTGCAGATGACCACGCACAGGTTGATGGATGCCCAGTCAGGACTTTGAGCCCAGCAGTCCGCACAGTATTTGTTGGCTTTGTTGGACCAGATCTTCTCTGCCACCTCGTAGTCATAGAGCATCTCAGCTATGGCCTCCTGCAGGGCCTCCATCCACTCCCGCTTCTCCCGCTCCGACTCCGCCACAAAGCTATGAGCACCAGCACAGCCAAAACTCAGGGGCCTGGAGCAACCAGCACCTGGGTCCAGCACCTGGCTGCTCCCCCCACCTCATTCCACCTGGATGCCTGGGATACCTGAATATTTTGAAGGGGGTGATGAGCTCGAAGCTGCGGTTCTTGGCTTCGCGGATGGTGGAGCCGCGCATCTCAATCAAGCAGATGCCAATGCCCATTTTAAAGAACTGCAATTCAGAGTGACACTGGTGTTGGCTCTGCAGCACTGTGGCCGTGGTGGACACACCACCCCAGACATGCCCGTGAGACTAGGGCTGGAGCTAGGGAGCTGTGCCCAGCGCTCCCAGCATCCCACCCCTGCTTTGCCTGGACAAGCCAGACCTGGTACCCTGCCACATCTCTCAGCCATCTTGTGGGCTGACATAAAGCATCCTGCAAATACGTTATGCCTTAAAATGAAAGGCAAGTTCTGCCCACAGCCCCTGAAACTTGACCATTGAAGTCCCTGTATTTTGGGGATTTGAGTCCACATTGAGTCAGGCACACTCCTGAAGCAAATATCAACTTCAGCAAAAACCACAGAGGCTTGATGCTGCTTAGTGTATGCCAGGCAAACTGGAAACAAGGTGACTGGAAAAAAAAACCAGACGTGCTGAGAAAATTCAGCAGGTAGGAGGTGGGGAGTTCCGTGGGCAGCAGGCAGGGTGTAACAGGCCAGCAGAGACCTCCTGCCTCCTGTGGGGCAAGCTCATGTTGCAGCAGATATGTTTGCTGGTGATTTCATGGTCATTGATCCACCTGTCCTGCGATGGATTGGGATGCTTTGGTGCGACTAAGACCTAAGTGCCTGGCAGAGATGAAGATAATTTGGTGATAGCAAGGAGTTTGGGAGGGGGGTCCAATTATGGTACCTGCTGCATCTCCAAGCCCAGGCTCCCACTACTGCTGCCCTGTGCAGGATCTCCAGCTTCCTGCTCTGCCATTCCCTTTCTCCTGCCCGTCCTTTTCCTCTCTGCTCTCCCTTTGGCACAGGCCCTGGCTAAGCTCCCTCCATCGCTCTCATCCCGTCCACTATTGGCACAGCCCTCTGTGCCAGTGGGGTGTCTGGTCCAGCCACGAACCTGCTCGCTCTTGTACAGCCACATCTCGGGCAGGCTCAGGGCTGCGAACACCTTGGACTTCTGGCCCTTCAGCTCCAGGATGCCTGACTTCTGGCAGTGAGCAGTGTTGGTGGGCCGGGGCCGGGACCCCACCAGGCGTTGGTCCATCACCTTCTTCTGCAGCGTGGAGCACCACTCATTCCTCTGGGCTGGGAACCAGGCATGAGGGACCAGGTCTGAGCCCTTCCCAACAGGCCTGGCATGGAGCAGAGCACCCAGCAGGCATGGCAGGGGAGAGGTCCCCTCGCTCATCATGGCTGGATATTTTGGGGATGGGGTGAGAGCTGCCTCCGGGATGCTCTGACTGGAGGAGGGAGGCAGGGTCGGTTCCTTGGAGACTGGCGGGCCCTGGCCCGGGTCTTCACTTACCCTCGTTCTCGGCACGGAAGACAAAGATCCGGTGGCTGGTGAAGACCTGGAACTTGTTGTCCTTGGTGGAGCGAGCCATCTCAATCACGGACAGTGGGATCACCCCCTTGGGGTAGGGCTCCTGGAACAAACCCCAGGCAAAGTTACCTTCCTTTGCCCTTCCTGCAGGGCACCTCCATAACCCAGCTACCCCAGCACCTGCCTTGCCAGGCATCCTAGTGACATAACCATAGGGGTGGCAGGGATGCCTGCAAGCTCCTGCAATAGTGGCTGCTCCAGGGCCATGCATGGTACCTGTTTCTGCATGGGTGCCACTGACGTGGGGTCAGCCCAGCTGGCTGTGCTGCAGGACTGGGGCAGCAGAGCCTGTCACCCCAGGGGGCATGGCAGCCACCAGCACCCTGCAGCAGGCCTAATGGGGCCATGCAGAGCCCCTGCAGAAGGATGAGAGGACATGGGACAGGAAAGTGTTGTTGACTCATCCCATGCACCTAACCCACAGTGCCAGTGCCCACAACGAGAAAAGTTCCTCCAATGCAGCACATCTTCCACATCCCCCAGATGCTTGGCTGGGTGCTCTCCCTCGTAGCACAGCCTGAGGGACACCAGGAGCTGAAGATTCAGGTAGGGAATCCCCCTTTTGCAGTCTGCCCCAGGGCTTGTGAGCCAGCAGGACCCCCCTCGCCTGCTCCCTGTTGACAGAGGGACCCTTGCTACCCTGGGCTTCCTATGGCGTAAGGCTGTGTTCAGAGCCTCCCAGGCACAGGGGCCACGGCTGCTCCACCCTGGCCATGGTAAAGCAGTGCTGGCTCCTTACAGAAGGACAAGGGGAGGCAAAGGGGATATGGCAGCTCATGTGGTGTCAAGGCACCCTGCTTAAGTGGCACAATGCAGCCTCCCCACCCTGCCCGCATCCTGCCCCTTCGTACTTTCTCACTGCTGAAGTACATCAGGTTCTTCCCGTCGAAACGGACGTAGCGCCTCTGGAAGACATAGTTCCTATTGGGATGACAGAAAAACTTGCTGTAGGGAAGGGGACGATCCCCTTGAGGACCCCACATCTGCTCACAGACCCCCCCTTCCCCCAAGTGTGGCTGCATAGTCACCCTTGCAGCACAGCTGGGGCACCCAAGAGAGTCCTCCTTCTGTGGGGAGGTCCGGCTGCTCCAAGCAGCATGGTGACCAGTGTGCTCGCCTCACTAGTCTTGCCCAAGGGGGCTTTACCTGTGACGACTGTCCCATGGGTGGGCACGTACCCTTGTGGGGAGAGCTTGTCCAGCCAGCCACTGAGCATGGTGGGTCGGGGCTCAGAGAGCGACGTGAAGCTGGCGTAAGGGGAGATGGTGAGGTCGTCCAGGACCTCGTCTGGGTAGAGATGGGCTGGCAGGCTGAACGATGTGCCTTCAGCCCGTGGTGCCTCCACGGTAGAATACCCCTCTGTGTCATTCTGAACGATGCGGTCGATGAGCCGGGACCGGGTCTCCTCATCCTCGCTCCTTCCCTCGCTGCTGCACTCGCTGCTTGTCCTGTGAGAAATGGGGCTGTGAGGGAGCCCAGCTGCGGCAGCACAGCTGCTCACTGTGCAGGGTCCTGGTCAATGCCGTCCCATCTGGGGATGTCTCAGACTGCTCCTGGCCCCATCCTGAGCTCCTCAGGGCACCCAGTGATGTGGGTGTTTGCATCTCCATGAGCAGGGTGGGACAAGGGCTATGCGTTCATGAGCCCCATGGCCACCAACAGCCCAAGGCTCAGCCAGTCCTACATGATGGCAAGGCTGCGGCTAGCTGGAAAAATGGGCTTTCCCACCTTGGGTAATACCACACAGGCCACCACACATCTTCAAACCCCTGGCATCACCTCCTTCCTCTCTTCATCCCTCCACAGGCAGGAAACTGAAGCCAGGCAGCTCCTCAGTCCTGCATCCTGCTCCTTGCTCTACACCCACCCCAGCTACCTCCTCACCAGGGGTCTCAGCCTGCCCTCTCCCTCTACACCTCCAGTGTTCATAGCACCAGGAAGGTCCTTCTGCCACAACACCCTCCCGCCTGCTCTTACATCCAGCCGAAGTGTTTTGCAAAGGGAATGGGATGGACAGATGGGCCATTGGATCTCCTGCATCCATCTCCTTTTCTTGGGTAGCCATGCTAAAATCCTCAGCCAGGCCTAGTGAGACTCTCCAGCCATAACAATAAAAGGAAATTATAAAAATAAACTGCTAAGCCTGCCCCTTCCCCTCAGCCCTCTCAGCCAGACGCTTTTCTCTCCCCGAAAAGGAAATGTGCTAGAAAATGTCTGACGGTCCCAGGAGCTCACAAGGGAGCAGCCCAGGTGCAGTGGTGACAGGCAGGAAGAGGGTCACGGCAGCCAGGACACCTCAGCACCAGCACAAAAGCACCTGGGCCACTGGGTGACTTGTGGCATCCAGTGCCAGGATGAAGAAAAGGTACCAAGAAAGGCAACAAAGATGGTTCAAGCCCTGTCACAGCTTCTGTCTGTGGAGCACCTGAACAAGCTGGGGATCTCCAGTGGGGAAAGGGTGAGTGATGGGGGCAGGTTTCTGAAGTCATGAGCAGCATGAGGAGGGCAGAAAGGCATCTCCTGGCCACCACTGCTTCAGTCACAGGAGCTGGGTGACATCAGATAAAGCCAGCAGAAGCAAGGTGCAGAACCACATGGGAAAGGAGTGGCTGACCTGTGGGACTCCTCACCATGGGATGTTGTAGGAGAAATTTATGGAGGAGAAACCCACTGGGGGTTACTGAATATGAGAAACCACCTCCAGCACAAGTCCATGTGCTAGAAATGCTTTTGGAGCAGGAGAATGATTGCAAATACCTCCCCTCATTATAAATGCTCCAAATACCCAGTTTTGAGCACTGCCTCATCATAGGAGCCAAGGCAGTGCATGGACCTGTGCTTTGACCCTGGACAGGCACCTTATGAGGCCATTGGACATCAGATATCCCTGAACCATGTGGGACAGAAGCAAGACGTGAAGTCTGCCTGGGAGGATGTTGGGCTGGAGCCACCCAGGCTAAGGGTCGGCTCCGGGGAAGTGGGATGGTATATGGGACTGAGGAGGCAGGTGGAGAGGGAAAATGGCCTGTTTGACTCCAGTGTCTGCAAGAAAGACAAGAAATGGCCATGGGTGGCTTGGAGGCTCAGAGCACAGTGAAAATTGCTGTATAATTAGTATAACAGAGCCTTGGCAGAGCTATTCATCTGGCTGGATTCCCAGCCCGGTGTCCAGCTTCTTCAGGAGGGACTGGCCAGGGAGCAGGGTGGTTGGAGGACTCTGTATGTCATAGGTGAACATCAGCCTTGAGTGCCAGAGCCAAGTGGAAGACAGACCCACTGAATGGGCAAGAGAAGGGGGAAAGTTCCATGATAGCCCTTTCCTGAGCCATGATTTACAGTCACTGAAATCATAAAGAGCTGGAGGACAAGCAGCAACTAGCAGGGATGAGCAAAGCCCACGGCCCAGCTGGAGTGGGGTGTCTCAGCAGCGCAGGAGCCCACCAAGATGCAGGCCAAGTCCCAGCTCTGCCCTTGAGGACAGGGTTGGTGGAGGAAGCCTCCAAGAAATAAGTCTGCAAAGGCCAAGTCATCTCCCTTTTCAGCAGGTGTCAGGCAGTGAAGGAAACTAATCTTAGGGCCAAATGAGTCCCCAGGGCAAGGAGAGGGTGTTCCCAGGTCAGCTGAGCCTGGAGGGTGATGTCTGAGGTGCTCTGAGTTGATGCAGTCTCAGCCTGTCAGTGCTTATGTAGGAGAGCTGGTGGAAGATGGAGGATGGGTGATGGAAGAAAGGGATCTGCTGGCAGTGAGGGGACCAAGGAGCTGCTGATGGATCTGGTCACTTCAGCTGAGGGTCATGGGCCAGCCAATCAACCTGTGAGTGGGCACCTGAAGGTAGGCAGGGAGATAAGGAATAAGGTGTCAAGGACACACTATTCCCAGTGTTTCTTTTCCTGCAGGGAAGATGCCTTGAGGTGTGGGGAGAAGCAGTCTGGGTAGGTATCTACCTGAGGATCATCTCATCGTGGGTCTCAATGCAAACCAGGGCAGGGTCCACCATCCTCACCATGATGTCTGACGAGTCGTTGTCTGACCCAGTCCCCTGAGCTACATGGGGTGACATGGGCGCTGCTATGCCACCATCTCTCTCCTGCTGAGACTAATGCCTGAAGTGGGGCAGATGCTGTCCTCTGCATCAGCATTTCAGGCAGCTGAGCATCACCAGCTTGGATGACAGTGGTCAGTGTCAGAGCGGGCAAATCTTACCCTACACTCCAGGCTCTGCTGGACCCTCAGAGACCCAGCTCCCAGTTTTAAGGGGAACTTTGCATTCCTCTTCCTCTTTGCTGAGGATATCTCATTTCTGGTCAAGGTGGCTCTACCCATTTCTAACACTGACACTCACTGCTCAGACCCCAAGCCAGAGAGCAGCATGATCCGGGCGAAACTCCCCGAGAACAGAGTGAGAGGAGGTATCTCAGGTAGGAGGAAGATATTGTGCCAAAGAGGTGGGAGGGCCTCTCTGAAGTTTGGGAGTGGGAAATATTTCCCATAATGAGTGGGTTGATGGGCTGCAGGAGATGCTCACGTTGTCCCAGTGACCAGATGCCAGTCAGCAGGAAGAGTAACTGGCTGAACTGGAGAAACACCAGTGTTGAAGAGGAGGATCGGGAGGTCCCACAGAAGCAGCAGCAGGGTCTGGGGCTGGCTAGCAGTGGCTCAGCAGCTGAGCAGAAGCCTATAGCTCTGCTCCAGGGGGATCACCATCGGACTGGTGGTGCTAGTCTGGGGAGGAAAGCTTTGGAGCAGCTGGCCAATGGTGTCCATGAGCACAATGCAAAAAGTCCTCAGAGGCTTTTCTGTCTCTTGTTCAACTCCTCACACCCCAACCACCTTAGTGCTCAGGCTGGGAGAAAAAAACTGTGAACCGCTGCCTCTGACACACTGCTGATGGTCGCATCCTGTCTCTTCTCAGCAAGACTAGGCTGCAAAGTCCTTGGTGGGTCCAGGGCTGCAAGTGCCTGGCCAATGCCTTTGGGATGCTCTGAATCCCAGCTCCCTGGAAGCCGCTGGATGGAGACTTTGACCCACAGGCCAGCATCAAGCCCCACTCTGAACTGCTCGTTCAGAGGCTCCACAGCAGATTTCAGTATTTCTGTTTAAAAAACTCCTGTTCCCAGGTATTTGCAGTTCCCTACCCATGGCCCATGTTGGCTCTCATCTGGCTGCAATGTCTGGCTGTGACGCTGGATCAGGCCACACTGCAGTGACTCACGCCCAGAACAGGAGATGGGCTGGACTGACCAACACTGGGGCCAGAAAGGCAGGGGCATGGGGACGCACTGGCCGGCAAGGCCACGAGCAGAGCTGAAGGACACAGAGCTGCAGCTTGCCTCCTCCTCTCTAAGCAACACAGGAAAAGGAACCCTCCCCATCCGAAATGGGAAGAGCAGCTTTCCTTCCTCTTTCTGAGATGCTATCAGGAGTTATGGAAAGTACATTTCAAAAGCATTTTAATGGTGCTCCTCACAATCTCACTGTCCACCATAGTGTGACAGATCAGCAAATGCTAATCTGATGATGCTGGAACCTTTGGAGGTCGCACATCCCTTTATCTGGAGCTGAGACCCATCCCATTTCTGAGCAATCCCTGTCTGCCGTGGTGTTTCCCGGTTCCCAGTGGCCAAATACTGGCTCCGCTCAGAGTCCAGGTGCCCAGTGCCACTGGCACTGCCCCAGCTGCCCACCGAGAGCATCTGTTGGCAAGCATTGCCCCCTGCCCCCGGCCATCCTCCAGCACAGCTCCTTCTCATCTCTGAGCCCATTGGCTCTTCTTGAGATTGCTGACCTGATCCCAGGTGCTCCTGATAGGCTCTACATTGGGGGAAAAGCCCCCACCACCTCTCAGTTTGTCCCCAGGGGTGTCCCCTGTCCCCCTGGCATGCAAAGCCCAGACCCCAAGCCCAGCCAAGCCCCTGCAGCCTGGAGGAGGTGATGCCTACCTGCATGCTTCTCGCTCCAGGTCCAGCTCAGACACTGCCTCGTAGCTCTGATCGGAGGAGATGCCAACACCCTGGGAGGAGAGATTGGTCACATCTCCTCTCCTCTGTGCCCTCTCCCATCCCAGACCTCCTCAACGTGCCTGGCCCACTGCACGGGGTCTCAGCCTGTGTCTCCCACCCCAGCAGTGATGCTCAGCCAGGCACTGCCCAGCACCACGGTGTCACCAGCTGCAGCTCCCTACTTTGCAGCCGCTGGTGGGATGCAGAGCGATGGCAGGGGACAGCCACCCCACAGTTTCCTCTCACCTTCTTCTCCTGGGATGGGGCTACATGCCCAAAGATGGTCTCGCTGTAGGGGCTGATGGGCTGCTCACCGACCTCTGTGGGCAGAGACATGGGAGGGAGAGGCAGTCAGCAGTGCCTGCTGCAGAGCGGTGACCAGCCAGGACTGCCAACCCTGGAGGGGGACTCCCCCACTGAACCCACCACAGCACACCCCAACACCCAGGGCATCTGGCATAACAGAGATGCCAGCCTGAATACATGTGGGGCTGGGCCCTGCGTTGACCCACGGACACCCTGGTCCCTGCATGGGGCAGGACCTGGGGGAAAGGCAGGGTGTGTGGGTGTCCTCCTCACCCCCCCTTCCTTGGGGACACTGGGAGGTCCCCACTGTGCACCGGTGCCCTGGGGGCTCTCACCTGCCTTGCTGGTGGGTCTCTGCGGGATGGGGGGCAGGCCCCCACCAGGCCAGCCGGGACTGCTGGAAAACAGGAGAGGGGTTACTGTGGCTGCGGCCAGGATGGGGCGGGAGCCTGCAGGGTTTTTCCACCTGTCTGGCTTACAGGGGCTGGAGGCTGTGCCTGACTGGGGCTGAGCCCGGCGCTGTCCCCTGGGATGTGCAGCATCCCCTCCCTGTTCCCAGTGCCCTCCTTGCTCCCTTCTCCTCCCCACCCTGGGACCTGCTGGGCTGTGTCTCCTGGGACTGCTGGGTATTTCCTATCCCAGCTCGCCACCCTCTAACATCACCCACCTTGCTCCCAGCAGGAGCCAGCCCCAGAGCCGTAACTCAGCCACCCCCTCACCATGCTGGGGAGCCCTAGCCCTGCTGCCTGGGGGGGGGCAAAGGAGGGGCAGGAGCTTCTTCCCCCAATGAGAACGAGCCACCCGGGGGCCCAGGGCCACCCTGTCAGCAAAGAGGGATCCCAGCTGCCCTGCAGGACTGTTCCATGCAGAGCCTGGGGAAGGCACAGGAAGGGTGGCGAAAGGGGCTTTGTCAGCACCCAGAGGCAGGCAGGGCCAGGCTGGGGATGGGGTCCCGGGGGTGGGGGGCTCTCTGGATCCTCGGGTCTGGCTGCTCTGCACCGTCCCTCTGCTCCCTGGGGTGAGGGAAAGCATCTGCTTACTCAGGCTTGTCGTCCGGCTGGGTCAGCTCTTGCAGGGACAGAACCGGGGGCTGAGCGACACCCTGACCCTGGGGGCCATCCGCCCCTCCTGAGTCCTCAGTGGGTGCTGACGGGGGCTTGAGTCCTTCATAGATGACGTTGGACACCATCTCCAGCCTGCCTTGCCCTGAGCCCGGCTGCGAGGCTGCCCTGGGGCACGGTGAGGGATCTCTCCTGGTTGGGGCAGCTGCAGCAGGCAGGGGAGGGCTGGACACGGGGTGACCCTCTGGCACGCTGCCCGGGCTGGGCTTAGCTGCCGGGACCCTGTGGCTGTGCCGTGGTGGGACGGATGGGGCAGATGGGGGGGATTTCTCCGATGCCTCCAGGGTCTGTCCATGATCCGGAGCTGGGGGGAGACGTGTCTCCTCCCGAGCGCTCTCCCGCGCTCGCAGCCGGGATGGTCCCATGCCCATGGCCACGGCAGCCCCTGGGCTAGCCGGCAATGCTGATCTGGGCTCCGGGCTATCCAAATCTGTGGAGCTCTCCCCTGGCACAAACCCCTCCAGTACCACAAAGGCAGCAGGCTCCCTGTCGCTACCCAGGCTGTGTGCCGGCACTGTGGCACGTGCTGGTGGCACGGGCGGTAAGCCCTGCTCTGGTTTTGAGCGAGGGAAAACTGTCCTCGGCTTGGGAACTGGCTTCAGGAGGGGAGAAGCAGGGTCCTTCTCTAGAGGCGATGCCTGGGCGGGCGCAGCAATGTGCTGTTGTGTCCCAAAGGCATCAGTAGACCCTCCCAGCTCTGCTTTCATGGCATCCTTGCCTGCCTGGGGGGCATCCAGGACCTCGGTGGCTCGGAAATGGGCATCTCCTGCTGTTGGTCCCCCCTGGAATTGACTGAGCATCCGTGTCTGCTGCGCCAAGTTCAGGATCCTTTTGCGATGCCCGGTGGCGGTGATGCCAATCTGCTGCAGGTGGTTGCCATCCAGCAAGGCAGCATCTCTGGCCACATGGTACCCATGCTGCTTGAAGACATCCCGGTACTTCTCCAAGTGGATGGTGGCCAGCCAGTCTGCAATATCAGAGTCAGGACCACACAAAGAGCTCATGGCCCTGGGGTACCTCTGCAAAGGATGCTCAGCCCATCATCTGTGGAAGGAGAGAAAGGGGGTAAGGAGGCAGCTTGAAGGGGGGGGTTCAGCTGCTGTGAAGGGCACAGACCCCATGGGTGGGAGCGCGGGATGGTCCTGAAGGTCCCCCCACCTCGCTGCTCTCCCCGGAGTTGCTCACCTCCCAGCTCACGAAGCCAGCATCCTGTTGTTCCTCAGCTCCAAGCCTCTCCGCCCCTCCCCGGAGCTGCCGGATCCTGGCCCCGCTTTGTCGGCGAGGCTGTGACCCGAGCTCAGACAGGAACCGAGTGGCCGGGGGCTCACAGGGGAGTGGGTGGTCCAGCAGATGCCGGCTGCTGGGGCATCCTGGGCTCTGCCGCGTGTGGGGCTGGGAAGGAGGAGGACAAGAGCTGGTGCAGCCGGCAGGGGTGTCCGGGTGGAGGGGGCTGCCCGAGGCAGATAACGGGGGGAGCAGCTGGGCCCCTCCCAGGGGATGAGCTCCTGTGCAGGCCAGCTCGGGGAGGGCTCTGCGGCCGGAAGGGCCAGACCATAATCTCTCTCTCTCACTGCTGGCGAGGGCATGGGAGAGGTCAGCATGACTCACGGGCAGGCAGAGGGGGGATAGCCTCCCACCCACCCCCAGCCAGGACGGGCCCCTGCGCACCCCACCACCAGCACCCACAGCTCGAGACAGAGGGGCACAGCCCAGGGCTCGTGCTCAGCACTGTGCCCCCCCCACACCAGGTCCCGCTCCGCCAGGGACCCCCAACGCCAAATTATTTGCTGGCACAGCCCCGGGACAGAGCTGCGGGCTCTCTGCAGAGCGCTGAGGGCCTTTTTCCCATGAATCATGCTGCTCCACACTAAACCATCTGTGCTGACTGTGCTGCCACTGGGTCTTTTTCCAGTTCCTCCATTTCCCTCTATTGTTCGGCGCAGGCTTCCTTCCTGCTGCCTGCACTCTCCCACGCATCCCCTGCCCCCCTCCTGCAGGAGCCGCGTCCTGGCCCGCCGAGGGACAGCCGGGCCAGGCTCCATGCTGCGCAAGCCCCCGCGCCCCTGCGCAGGCATCTGCCTGCTCCCCACCGCTGCCTGCACAGGCAAGGGTTTGCATGAGTGGCATGGGGAAGTGCGGGCAAGCTGGTGTGCGGTGGAGGCAGTGGTGTCCCTGGGAGCACGTGGAGGGGGAAGATGCTGTCAGTAAGCACGCACAGACAGCAGGGCCCTCTGCTCACACGTGTGGGTGTGGGGTGTGCGTGGGGTGTGAGCCCGACCCCGTATGTGTGTGCACGGGGGACTCCCCATGGGGCGAGCGGCTGTGCACCGGCGTGCGTTGAGGAGGGACAGTCATGGCAGGAGCTGGGCGAGAAGCTGGGGGAGCAGGGTGTGGGGAGCAGGGCATGGGGACGTTGCAGCTGGAAGGCTGTGGGCTGATGTAGGACCTACAGAAAGGGCTGTGCATGGGGGGCTGTAGAGGGTGATGTCCCATACCGGTGTGGTCTGGGTGCCTCTGGCACGGGGTTAAAGGGCTGTACCCACTTCTGCCCAGCAGCCTGGTGCTGAAATGGGGCAATTTCCTCCTTTCTTGTGCCTGTATCGGCCCGAGGGATCTGCAGCCAGCTTTGCCTGCTGCCTGTCCTGCTTGGGGCTTCAGCAGGCAGCCTCCTGCAGGGACCTGGCTCCGGAGACCTCCCTGTGCCCAGGCAGTGGGCAGCGGGGCCGTGCCAGGCACTGGGCTGTGGTGTGGCACTTTGGGGCAGTCTGGCTGTGCCCCCGAGCAGTGATGCTTCACAGGGAGGTGGACACCGTCCCTGTCCCTGCAAACCCATGTGGACTAGCTGGTGCAGTGGGCTGGAAGTGGGCATGGACTATCCCCGTCCTGGCCCTTTCCCCAAGTCTGTCCCACCCCTCCCCTGCCACCCTCGGGGTTCTCCCTCACCTCTTGCCCCGCAGCATGGTCCGCAGCCCCCCAGGGCCAGGTCTGGCAGAGCAGCACGGTGGCAGTGATGCTGCAGGCTCCACGGCCGCCCCGCTCTGGGCTCCAGGGTGATGCCAAGGTGTCCCTGTCAGGCACAGGACTTAGCCTGCAGGCACGGGCAGGCAGCGCTGCAGGAACTGCTGCGGGTACAGGCAGGCTTCGCAGCACCCAGCCCACGCCTCCCACTGCCGGTCCCTCCTCCAGGCCAACCCTCTGGTCCCCATGCCTGTTCCACCCTCCCGTCCTGCTCCTTCCCAGACATGAACCTGCCCCACGCTTGGCTCCTGGCCTGGCTGCTCTGTGTTCTGCCCCTTGGCCAGGCTCTGCCCTCCTTCAGGGGCTGCCTTCCACCCTCCCTGCTCATCCCCTCATGCTCCTTCTCTCACCTCCCCAGCAAGGGTCCTGCTCCCCACCATGAGCCCTCATTCATGCATTGCCATGGGGGCACCAGGCTTCCCTAAGATCCACCCCCTGAGGCTGTGCTGCCGAGGGAGATCTTTGAAGTTTGAGGATGCATTTGGCTTTAACTGGTGTTTCTGCCTCTGGCCGCAGGGAAGAGGGGATATTCACTATATCCACCCTGTCCTGGGACTGTGCAGGGTGCAGGTGCTGGGAAGGTGCTGCCAAATAGGAGAAAACAGGCTAAAAAGCTCATGCTGATGAGGGGAATGTTGGCAACACAACCCCCCCACCCCGTGCTGCAGGGATGCTGGGGATGCAGCACCCCATCCCACTGCCAGTGCCCCATGACGAGGGGGATGTGGAGTGAGCCGAGGGGCAGGGTGGCAGTGGGAACTGGAGTGGCAGGGGGACATCGGTGGGGGGTTGTCTTCTGCAAGGAGCCTGTGCTTTCACCACCAGCCAACCCGGTTGCCTTTAACGCAACACTTTTTGCAAGAGACCCAGTAGGGCTGGCAGTTAGTCCGGCTCCGCTGTTACCCAACCTTGCACACAGAGGATGTCTGAGGCTGATATCTTACAACACCCTTCAGCCCTTCTCCGTTCCTGATGGCAAAGCTGATAACTGCTCCTTGCCCTGTGAGGGTCCAGTTTCCTAGGGACCCCCTTGCTCCTACTGAGCCTGGTCCTTCCCTGCCCCAGTGATGCTCCCAAAAGCCATGGCAGGGGGCTGGGAGCGGCGGGAGCCCCTGGTGTGGGAGGGTCACTCCATACAAGTCTCTGTGCCTGCAGCTAGGTGTGGAAAGGCAGTTTCTACTTATCACAGGCTCACTCCTACAAAGCAGAAGCAGAAATCAGCACGAGCCTGGCACAGTTTTTGCCTTCCTCCCCCTTCCATGCCAACTGCTCTGACGGGGGGTGATGCCTCTCTGGGGCTGGGGACAGCATGGGTGGCCCCATGGACCACCCTGTGGATGGGATGTGGAGACAGGGTACACAGGGACCCTTAAGGTGTGCAGGGACCCTCTGGCCCTGTACTGTAGACCATGCCATCCCACTGGGCTCCCATCTCTGCCTCTTAGAGGAAGCTGTTTGGCTAAATATAAGCACTGCCACTCACGGGAAGGCTGCTGAGGTCTGCGGTGTGAGGCTGGAGGGGCAGAGCAAAGGGTGCCGGTAGTGCTGGTGGCAGCCAGTGTGCCATCGTTTCCATCCTGCCATGCTGGAGGCCTTAGCACCAGTGAAGCACACTCCTGCATGAGGCCAGATCCTGGCTCACGGCTGTTTGGCACCCTGCAACATCTCTATAGAACCCTCATAACCTGTTGCTGGGAGCGGTGCTCCTCTCTGCATGCTGGGAGGGCAGAGATGCACTGCTGGGGAGGGAAACATTGTCTAAGGATGGACGGGACATGCCCAGAGTTGCAAGTCTCAGTCCCATCTGGTGGCCCAGTGTGACCAAAAGCAGGGCCCAGCCACCACAACCCACATCCTGGTGGTTGCTGACAGGCCAGTTTGGTGCAGAAAACCTTCTGTCCTGCTCCTTTGTCCCTCCACAGTCACCTAAGTGCCAGGATTGGGGCTTGGTTCCCCTGGCAGGGGGGAACCCCTGCTCAAGCACCTCTGCTGAGCCCCAGCACCCAGTTCCCAATGGGGACTGCCCCTTCAAAGAACCCAGCCAGGAGGACAGCTCAAGCCAGGGCATCCCCTAGCCATGGGACCACCCTGGAGCCAAACAGCTGGCATGGGGCTGTGTTGGAGGGGAGCAGGGCACAGCAGAGTGCTGGGGCAGCCATGACGTGTGTGCTGTGGTCAGGTTATTTCCTGAGGGCTTCCTTTCTATAGCGCAGGTTTCAAAGCCTCTGCTTGATCAATTTGGTGTCTGCCAACCTGCTGATGCAATCTATATTTAGATGCTAGCCTCCTTGGGCCAAGGCAGAGAGCCCTTTGCACAGCAGGAATGTCTTGCCTGGTCCCTGGAGGAGGCAGATGGGCAGAATCAGAAAACATGCCTCGGGCTGGGGGATTGGGCTTCATGCAGATGCTGGCAATGGCTGGAGGAAGCGAAGATCAAAGTGAAGGTTGGATCATTCCAGCACATTGGCCTGTGCAGTCCTTCCCCTTTCCAGGCAGCACCCATGCTGACACTGTCTTTCAAGGTCCATGTGCCCAGCTGCCCATCCACCTGTTCATCCATCCATCTACTCATCCATTCTTCCCTCCATCCCTCCATTAATTTTTCCTTCCCTCCCTCCATGCACCCATTCTTCCTTCCCCCCTCCCTTCCTCACTCCCCGCTCCCTTCCTTCTTCATCCATTCACCCATCCATCCATGCCTAGCCATTAGCCTTTTCTGCACCCTGGGGCACCCTTTGCTCTACCTTCAGCCCTACCCACACTGGATTGTGCTGGAGAATGTGTGTGGTGATGGTGGGAGCATCTCTTGGAAGCAGGACAGGGTGAGGGACACTCAGGACTCGTAGCCAGAAGGCAAATGTCACATTGGACAGCTGGAAATGTGCAGTTGTGACTGAGCCTGGAGGGTTTGCCGGGGCATGGCAGAAAGCAGAGCCCATGGGAGGGCTTTGTGGAGGAGTGGGGAGGGGGAAGCTGGAGGCTGTTGGGCTTGGAAACCTGCTAGACCTCTGCAGGCAAGAGCCCTGCTGAAGGCTAGTCCATGAGATAAGACGGGCTGCTGGGGGGGCTCCCTGCTGGGCTCAGGGTCCCGCAGTGGGTGGTGGGGGTGAGAGCTGCCCAAGACCTAACCATGAGCTCAGGAGATGCAAGCATGAGATCCCGGGGATGGAATCATACCCTCCCCCAGCCAGGGCACATTTAACACTGGGGCACTGGAGCAGGCTGCTGAGTTGTGTGTGGGCAGGACAGGGGGCTCACGCCACGCTCCCCCTGCCCCCCCATCCATTGGGGCGCCGGCTGACATCACAGCCTCCAGGCTAATCTCTTGTCCAGCAGCAGCTTCCCGTTTCCTTTCCAATCTCTGCACCACAGGGTGACTTGTCTCTGCTCGGGGCCAGGCAGGAAAAGCTGTCCTGCTGGGCTCTCATGTGGGGCTGCGGCCCCCACGTGTCTGTCCCTTGCTCCGCTGGGCTGTGGGCCACCCAGTCCCCCAGCATCCTGGTGAGGGCACCTGGGGGGTCCGGTCCCCCCACACCCTGCCTGCCCCTGCCTTGCTCAGGTGCTTGGGGATGCTGGCGCACAGCCCCCTTCTTCTTTGTGCCACAGGAAACCCAGCAGTGGCACATCATTCAGTAAGAAATCACCACGCTGCGGTTCCTGGCAACCCGCAGGGTCTGGGGTAGCCCCCCTCCCCAGGCCCACAGGTTTCATCCTGCTCCCTGGTCAGGGTGATGCTGGGGGCCAGGAGCTCCACTACAGCCTAGTGCTGGATGTGGACCAGTGTCCCTGCCACCCCAACAGCTGTTGTCCTCCCCATGCACTCAATGCCAACACTGTCCTGGCCATTTTGGGGGGGTATCCTGGGCTGACATGTCACCAACCCCAGCACAGCATTCCCTGGGGCTGGCTGGGGACCAGGGAATCTCTGCTGGCGTCTCGGTGCTCAGGCAGCAGCTCCTTACACCTACTTAGGGCTGGCTAAAAATAACCCCTCAGCAGAGCTGCAGCCTGACTACTGCAGAGAAACATCCGGGGAATGAGGAGAGACAAGGCTGCTTCCTGCAGCACCGAGGCCGTGCGGGGTGGTCTTCACCCCAGCACCCTGCGGGCTCGGGGTGCCAGTGGGCTCTGCCCCATCAGGGCAGCACCCAAGGGTGTTTCTCCCCTTTGCTCTGGCCACAGTTCCCTGCCCAGCTCTACCACAATTATTCCAGTGTTATTGGGACAATCTGGGGCTGGGATGTGTCTTTTCACAGGTAAAATCCTCCCTGCTATGGGTGCCCTCCGTCCGTTGACATGGTGGGAGCAGCACAGGGCAGAGAGGGACTGCCCCCCTCAGCGTGAGCCCTGTGCGCTGTGAGGGGGGAGCCTGCACATCTACTGCCCTTGGATTTTCCACATTTTCCCTGCAGAGGCGGCTTCTCACCCCTGCTCTGCTTGCGCGGCCAGCCCAGCTGCAAAGCGTGGGAGCCAGCTGCCCCAACGGCCAGGACCTCCTTTCCCCTCCCCAGCACTCTCTGCAGTGACACACGTGTGTGATGTCCCCCTGGAGCAGCACAGGGGACATATGTGACCTAACAGGGTGGCTAAAGGGGAACAGTGAGCATCTGTTCCCGGGATGCTGGGGTAGGCAGCTGGATGAACTGGGGAGGAGAAGCGCAAGGTGTGTGAGGGGAAGCAAGCACAGGGCAGCAGCACTCACAGCTCAGGGTGGGACCACAGGGGGTTGGGGTGACCAGGGAGTGTGAGGCTGGGAGGGTCAGAGGAGCCCCAAAAGCCACAGTGGCAGGTGGCTCTGGGCAGGCTGCAAGCCCTGGGTACTGCCAGGCTGTTGACCCCCACCACTGCCTAGGCAGAGATCTGGCTGTGAGAGCGGCTGCCACGTCCTGGCCATGTTCCCTAGTCTTTACCTTGGTGGGACAGGTCTGGAGCTGAGCACTCCAGCACCATCAGCAGTGATGGCCCTGTTTGCTGTTGGCCTCGCACAGATCAGGCTTAAATCCAGCTGAGGCAGGAGCCCAGCAGCCGCAGGCAGCCTTGGAGCATGGGGGCAAGTGGGTGGATGGAAAATCCAGCATTTATCAGTATATTCTCCCAGTGGTGTCTGTCTAGACTAACTTCCCGTTGTCCCATGGAAGCTGCCCCATGCCCACGCATGCTCACCCGTATACGTGTGGGTGTGCGGAGCCCAGCATCCACCTCTCCTGCCCCAATGCCAGCTACCTTGCTCCCTGATGAGGGTCACCCCTAGGTGCTGGGACTGCACTGCTGGACTGGCCCTCCCATCCAACCCAGGACCTAGCACCTGGACAGCCTCAGGGTGCACTTGGTGCCAGCTTCCTTGCTGTCCCATGCCAGCCTGAAGCTCTCTCGCACACACACCAACCCCTTTATTGTTGTGCCAGAAACCACAGCAGCTGCAAACACTGAGAGAGTGGGACAGAGGCTGCCCAAGACCCCGCTGCCAGGACAAGCTCCCCCCAAACACCACCTGGGGAAGGGGTCCCCAGAGCCAGCTGGTCTAGAGCCAGCCAGCCTGCAGAGGTGAGCCTGATGCCCAGGAGAGGACCTGGGAGGGCTCCCTAAGATGGGGCAGGGTCACACAAAACCTGGGGGGGCTTGGTTGGCTGGAGTGGGTCCAGCCTGATTGCAGGGCTGGCAGAGCTGGACCTTGGGCCAGAGAGTGTCAGTCCAAGCCCTGTGCTGCTGCAAAGCCTGGGCAGGACCCCCGAAGAGCCCCCCTCCCCCACTTCTGGACCTTTGAGGGACACCCCTAGAAGGTCTTACAGTGGCAAAGGGATATCCTGGTGCCACAAAAGCTCCTACCCACCCCATGAAGGGTTCCCCCTCTCTTGCCCTGCCCAGCCTCTCCTTGGGGCACCCACTCCCACTGACAGCTCTACCTCCTGCATGGACACATCTCCATGGGCCCAGGGGGGACAAGGGTGCCCATCCTCCCTCTTTCCAGCACCCATGCTGCAGGTTCCCATGGGACAGTACCCTGCTGCCCAGGTAGGGGGGTCTATGGTGAAGGAGTTGGAGAGCAGATGTGACTATTGGGGTGCAGGGGGCCAAATTCCCACCCATGCCCCTTGGCTGCCAAGCCCCGGTCACGAGGGGTTCCCCCTGTGAGAGGGCTGCAGCGAAGGCTCAGGCCTCATGGTCACTGGTGCTCAGGTGGTCCTCGGGCAGCCCCGTCTCATCGATGTTCTCCAGTGAGTCGGCATGCTGCACCGAGAGCTCAGCCAGGCTGACACTGGGCAGCGTGTTCTGCTCCGGGTACACCCAGGGCTTGTATCCAGGGTCATGCTTGCGTTTCCACTCTGGGTACTTCAGCCCAGCCTTGTAGATCTTCTTCATTGCCTGTGAGCAGAGTGGGTCCAGCCCGCCACGGTGCCCCAAGTCCCCAGTGGGGTTGGAGCCACCCTGGTGTCTGGGCACAGTTCCCCCATTGTTTGCTTTTTGGGGGTGCTGGGAGGGGATGGGTGTCTGGCTCGGACCACAAGGCCCCAGCAACATGCCCAGTGCGAGCCCTGGGTCACCCAGTACCCGTCCTGTGAGCCCTGGGTCACCCCAGCACCCATCCTGCCCCTATGTAGGGGGCTACTTCGGGGCAGCTCATCCCTGATGCCTGTGCATCCCACCGCTGGCCATGCACCCTGCTTACCTTTGGTGCCACAAACTGAGAGACGCGATTCACAACCCACTTTGGCAGTGACCCTGCAAGAGCCCAAAGCCCCATCACTCAGCCAATCTGGGCCAGCCCCAGAGGAGGCACCATGAGCCTGCAGTGCCCGGTGCCAGACTGCCCCCCCCCCACCCCCGGGCTGATGGCACCTGCCCCACACTGTGCCCTGGGGGGGGACCCCTTTCTTCCCTGGGTTGTCCCCACTTCCCAGTGCCCTTTGGACCTCTGGGTGATGGAAAGCCACGGTGGGCGAGCTCCAGGGGTACAATGGGACCCATCCCAGAGGAGGCACGCTGGACCCTCCCCTCCTGCTGGCACTCACCGCGAGGGTCCACCTGGGTGAGATAATAGAGGATGCAGCCACCGGCACCATTTGCCTTGATCAGGTAACCTGTCTGCAGGGACACAGCCCTCACAAAATCCTTCCGGGGTGGGTATTTCTGCAGAGAGATGCCGTGCACCTCAGAGCATGCCCAAGCTGCTGCCCAGCCCTGCCTGTGTCTGCTGGCCCATGTGGGCAGCACCCCTGTCAGGGCTGGGGCCGGCCAGGGGCTCACCGGGTGCTTGACACTGTAGTTGATGATCATGTAGTCATTGCCCAGGGGCAGCCAGGAGCGCAGGGTGACGAAATCCCGGTTCTTCAGGGGGCTCGGGCATTTCCCTGCAGACAAACCCTGTTACACCCCAACCCATTGCCCCCATGGATCCACACCCACGCATGGGGCTGTGAGGTCAAGGAGGGGGGCCCTGGGGGTCCCCAGGGGCTGTGGGCTGCTCACAGGAGTAGTATCCCACATCAGCGTTAACGGTCAGGCGCCCGATGTCATAGGTCTCGATCATGTTCGAGTCCCATTTCTTGCGGTAGCGGGTGTCATGCAGCACGTCGTAGAGCGTCTCGGCAGGGACGTCTTTGCAGGAGATGCGAGTCTGTGGGGAGACGGGCAGTTGGGCAGGGGAGCAGCACCCACCCCCAGAGCACAGAGCTGCGCCCACCTGGGGACGAGGACTTTAGGCTGTTCCCGTGTGTGGTGGCATGCCCCCATGCTGCTATAAAGCCACATGTGTGTGTGCCATGGAGGATGCTCTGCACGTGTGGTGCAGGGCATGTCCCTGCTTCAGGACAGCCCAGGCAGAGCCACTGGCCCCGCTGCTGGCATGCAGCACAGTGCAAAGGCAGGAAGCCGGTGGGGGTAGAAGGACCCTCTACCCTCAGACGGAGCTGCCTGGTGGTCCAGGCTCTGTTGCCTTGGTACCCTGAGCCCAGCCCTGTCCTCTCACCCCCATGTTGCTGCAGGCCAAGAAAAGGGATGCTCCTGCCCTGGCATGATGCTCTCGGGCACAGGGTCCACTCAGGGAGGTTGATGGGGCCCCGGCTGTAACCAGAGCTGTGGAGCTGCCCGACCGCGCCAGTGAGTGCATTATTGATGGAGCTGGCCGCCCCACTCATCTCAATGCCAGGAGGAAAGAGATGTCATCTGCTCCTTGTTAGAGGCCTTGCATCTTTGATGAGGTGTTCGGCGCTGTGTAATTGGAGATGGCCCTCTGAACGTGGCAGGTCCCATCAATCTCAGGCAAGCTTTCCCTGATGGCCTGGGTGCTGGACTTGTGCCCAGGGCAGGCTTGGAGATGTGCTGCACTCCCTGGGGCGCCGTGGGGGAGAGTGTGGGAGCACCCAGCCCCCTTCTCCTGCTCCCCCTCCCCAGCCACCCCCTCCCAGCTGGGTCTGGAGGTGCTGCTGCTGCAGGGTGAAGGATGCCTCCAGCCAGAGGTGGAGCTCAGGATCCTCCTGGGCTCCTGGAAGCTCAAGTTATCATGGTGGGACCATCGCAGCCTTGTACCCACAAAATCCCCCACTAAAGCCTGTCCACCACCCCTCTCCAGCCACAGATGAACAGAAGCTGTGCAACAGCAGCACTAGGTGCAGCAGGCGGTCAACTGGGATGGGGAAAGCACAGAGCCCAAAACCAAACCATCCACAGTGAATTCAGGTGGAAAAAAATCCAAAGGTCCAGCTCCTCTGGGACTCTCCAGGTTATGCCTGCATTAATGGAAAGACTGGGGCTCTTCTGACTCCCAAGCCCCAGCCTGTGCAGCTCAGCTCTCCCTCACAGACTGGGTGGCATCCTCCATCCCACGTTTCAGGAAGGCTCCCTGGACAGTGCTAACCCCTGCACCATGCCCAGGTCCTCTCCAGAGCAGGGAAAAACCACATCAAGGAGGTATTATCTGCAATGAAGCAGGCTGGGCAATGGTCCTCAGATGCCCCTGACCCTGCCTGGGATCCCCTTTCTATGGGGCTCGGTGGTGGCAAAAGGGGATATAACTGCATCCCCTCTGCCGGGCTGCGCTTGTTTGAACTCAGCTGGACTTCTCGAGGTTCCTGCCAGCCCATCCCTCCAGCCTGTCCAGGTCACACTGGGCAGTAGCCTTGTCTCCAGCCCTTCAAATGCTCTCCACACCTCAGTGCTGTCTGCACACTCGCTGAGAGGGTGCTCAATTCCATCATCCCAGTAACAGGGTGGGACACAGCAACTGGCCGCCACCTGGTCTCTGCACTGCTGACCACCACGCCATGAGCCTAGTAGTGAGCTGGTTTTCCATCCACCTCATCATCCACTTCTCCAGGCCAGATCTCACCAATGTGGTGATGAGGAGACTATGGGAAACCCTGTCAAAGGCTTTACTAAAGTCAAGGTACAGGGCTTTTACTGTTCTCCCCATACCCACACAGCCAGTCCTCTCATTGCAGGAAGCAATCAGGCTGGTCAAGCATGATTTGCCCTTGGTAGGTCCCTGCTGCTGTTACTACTGCCCTTGTCCTTCAGGACATGGCTTCCAGGAGGATGTTTTCCATCACCTTCCCAGGGATGGAGGTAACACAGCAGCCCACAGTGCCCTGGAGCATCCTTCTTGCCCTTCTGGAAGACAGATGTGACGTTTGCCTCTTCCCAGTTATCAGAGACCTCCTGCAGTCACCAGGAGTTTTCAAAGAGATGTTGGCCAGACCCCTCAGCACCCCTGCATGCATCCTGTCTGGTCCTGTGGACCTCCACATGTCCAACTGGCTTAAGTGCTCCCTTATCCCAGCCCAGAAGCTCTTCCCTGGCTCATGGTGGCAAGGCGGCACGTATTGCAGCTACACCTCTGCAGAGAGCGCCGCTCCTCCTCTTCACCTTGACCCTGAAGGGCCTCCATCTACGGCAGCATTGCAATCAGTGTGTGCCCAGCTCTTCCTTGTGTCTCCCCAGCTGCATGTGCTGGTGAGCAGGCACCCAAGATGGGCTGCCAGTTACTCTGTGTTCAGGAGAGTGGTGCAAGATCCTCCTCCATCATACTGTACACCAGGTGCCTCCTCACCACATCCCCATGCCTTCCCTGCCCTTCAGGTGGTAGTAACCCTTCCCTGACACTCCTAGTTGAAAGCTCTCTTTATTGGGTTGGCTGTCCAATAGGTAAGATGCTTTGGCCCTACTTGCTTAGGTGGGTCCCATTCCTGCCCAGCAGTCCTGACCCTCAGTGGCCAGAAAAGCCAAAGCCCTGCCCGTGACTCCAGCCATGGAGCCAAGCCTTGACCCATAGGATACTCCTACACAGGGCTTACCCTGTGATAGGGCTCCCATGCCCCTTGCCACCAGCATCCTGTAACCACTCTTGATGTACTCAGGGTGACCTGGCAGTGTCACTGGTGCCATATAGATGAGCAACAAGATGTAGCAACCTGAGGGGTGGTTGAACCTCACTACTCCCTCTGCAGCACCCCAGATCTGGCCCCTGGCAAGCAAGAAACCTTCCAAAACAGCACACGAGGGCTCTGTGGGATGCTCATCCAGTGCAGGATGTGAGGTGATGTGCCCCAGGGTGGTGTGGCCAGGGGAGAGGCACCAGGGAGGCATCCCACCAGCCTGTCCCATGCCCGGGGGCCCCTGGCAAGGCCATCTCCATAATGTAATCAATCCCAGGGCCTTCCTGCCTGTGTCTGGATTAAGGGTAGCTGCAACATGAGCCCGCATATGTGCATGCATGGCAGGACACTGCAGCAGGCATCCTGGCAGGTCAAGAGGCTAAAGCCACAGGGCAGGCGGTGAGAGCCTGCAGAGCAGCTTGCCAGCTGGGGAAGCACCTCTGGGGGACTAACCCCACCAGCCCCAGCATTTGTGGCAGTAACACCCCCAGGCAAGCTGGACCAGGGTGCTCCCAGGGACCCTTGGGAGCAGCTGAGCACACAGCTGGGGCAGGGAAGGGCTGGCAGTCCCGCAGCTGCAGGCATCTGCTTACCTTGATTTTCTGCACGGTGCAGCTTTCCTCCTGGCCCTGACTCCACACGGTCACACCAGCCTTGTTATAGCGACAGTGCCAGCCCTCCAGGCTCTCACACTGATCCCTGAAGGAGCTGAAGTCGGAGTCATCCGGGATATAAACCATGTCCCCTCCTCTGGACATGGGGCTGAGCTGCTGGACCCAGGGCACGGGTACTGGCTGCAGGCAGGCTCCTTCTGCCTCACCTCCTGGGAAAGCCAGCTCTTCCCTTGAGCTCTGCCTTGCTGGGTGCCTGCTGTAGCTCACATCATCCTCTGATCTCCGAGCCCGTGCCCCCGGAGTGGGCACCAGCTGCCCAGGCACACTGGGATGGGCAGAGACCTCCAGCCACCCCAGCCACGCTGCGCCACACAGAGCAGCAAGGAGGAAGGCTCCTTCCCTGCAGTTGCTATCGCAGCTGCCGAGAGCTCAGATGTCTTCTCCGGCTGGCTAACCAGGATCACATTTCTCTCCGGCTGGCTGTCAGCTCCTCTATTATTCAGCAGGTAGCAGTGTGCAGGTGGCTCAGCTTTCAGGGCAGAGCTGCCCCCGGCTCCCCGAGCCCCCCGTCCCTGCTGGCCCTGCTCTCCCCTCACCAGCAGGCTGGCAATCTCTGTGCCTGACTTTGCAGCACCAGCTCGCTGGCGGGATCAGCTGATCACCTGCCAGGAGAAGCGGCCAGGCCTCCCAGCAGCGCGACAGAAGTGATGGGCTTCAGCATCAGTGGGATGCAGGCCAGCATGGGTCCTGGCGTGCCTGGGATGGGGCTGTGGTCCAGTGCACAGGACTTTGGCTGTCAACGTGTCCTGGGTCTGTGGGGTGGGCTACTGGTGTGGGGAAGGGAAAGAATTTGCATGTAGGGAGGTTGCCCCTCACTGGGCTCACAGGATCCTGGTGATGCTGGTAGGAAGGGACCCCTGGGGGTCTCTAACCCCCCCTCCTGCTTGGAGCAGAAACACCACCAGCACAGGGTAAGGTCACCCATGGCTTTACCCAGCTATGCCTTGAAGTATGGACTTGTCCCACCTCCCTGGTGGCAAGTCCCACAGCTGCACCACCTCCCCAGAAAAAAACATAATAATAATTCCTACTGTCCAGCCTGAAGCTGCAATTGATGTCTGTTGTCCTTTCTTATACCTCATGCCCTACTGAGAGAGATTGGCTCCATTGCCTTTGCATCTGCCATCCAGGTAGCTGCGTGATGCCAGTAGATCCCAACCCACCCCTCTTATAGGTCCAGTCCCCAGCCCTGCCAGCAGCATCTGCTGGTCCTTCTCCAGCTCCTCCACCTCTCCCTGAACTGGGGGGCCAATCTGGGCACAGCACCCAGCTGGGGGTTCCCTGCTGCTGCACGGAGGGGACAACCCCTTCTCTCAGCCTGCTGGCCACGCTCCTCCTCATGTTGCCCAAGATGCAGCTTGCCCTATTTGTTCAGCCTCTTGTACAGGGCCTTGTCTGGGACCTTGTCCCAGGTCCTTTTTACTGGGGCCCTGCTTAGCCCCTCAGTCCCCAGCCTGGCTGAAACCTGGGGTTATCTGGCCCATCTTGTTGATGTCCACAAGCTTTCTGTTGACCCGAATTTTGAGTTTCTTGGGGCCCACCTGCGCTGAGGCTCTGCTATTTGCTGCACAACCATTTCCCCTAGTTTAGCCTCACCTGCAAGGCAAGGATGCACTTGCCTCCTCATCCAACCCTCTGATGAGGATGGGGAACATGGGCCCAGTACTGACCCTTGGGTACCCCGCTTGAGACCAGCTGCCAGCTGGGCATCAAGGCATGGGCAAAAACTTATGGAAGGGAGAGCAGGGAGAAAGCTGGAGAGCTGCAGCTGCTCGCAAAGTCTTGCCTGGGGAGAAAGGCTGCCTGCAGCTGCCTGCAGCAGCCCATGCTGAGGCACAGTGTGCTGAGCAGCCGCTCCTCCATGTACACTGGCTCATCACGGGGCTGCGTGTTTCACAGCTTGGGTTGCTCTGGGTGCCGTGGTTGTCTGCCAGCAAGGCAGAACTGTCAAGCACCATGCTTGGTTAAAAAGCTGCCACAGTGGGCGGGGAGTGGCAGATCCCTAGTTGGGGACAGTGCAGAGGAAAGACCTTGGGGTGGCCTTGGGGCTGTGGTGTAGGAAGCAAGCAAGGCCAGATGGATTTATGGCCTAGAGCTGTCTAACGCCATTGCTGTAATGTCCCATGGGGTACACAGGAGCATGTGTATGAACATGTGCACACCTGTGTGTCCACATGCAAGCGTGGACAGTCATCCCAGCCCCTGCAAGAACCAGACACAGCCTGGAGAGTCTGCGTGTAGATGTGTGGGGGAAGGTAGCACCTGAGCCTGGGGGCTTTGTAACCCTAAAATGTGTCCATGGGGTGAAAGAAGGAAGGACACTGCAGTCCTGGGGATGGAGGAGCTCCAACAGGCTGTGTGGGAAGGAGCAGACTGCTTGCCCAGCACTATTGAAGCGGGAACCAGCCCTGCCTGGCCACATTTCTCTCTGTACTTGAGAGTTGGGAGCATTTCTCTCCCTGGTTGTACAGGTTGGAAACTTGAATGGAAGGTGCTTTCTTCTCTTCTGCAGCAGCCCCTGGGGTCAGTGTTCAAGTTGGACAACAGTGCAGCCACCCAAGATCTTGCTGGTCACCATCATATGTTCCCTGCAAGCCACCAGCTGAGCTGAAATGGGTTCCTGTGACCCACTTGCCCTTGCAAGCACTCAGGGCTCAAAACAACCCCATTTACCACTGCCCTTGGCTCTTTTAGACCCAAGGTCTGGATCTGGGTGATGCTGCTGGGACCCTGCACACCCCAAGGAAGAGAGATGAAGGTGACTGTAGCAAATGTAAAGGCACACATTAATGTGACCTCACCTCTGTCACCTCTTGTTTAACTTCTCTTCATGAACATTGACTATCAAACTTCCTGTGGCTGGAGCCACCTTGAGTTTCTGGCCAGGCAGTGGCAATCTCAGCAGCAATTTTGTGATGTGTCCCCGAGTTATGACAGCCCCATCCTTCCCATCCTCTGCAGAGGAAGTGTCAGGAGCTCAGCAGCAGGGAGGGAGGAAATAAGGGATGTTTCTCTGGAAGCATCAGAGCTGCCACCCTAGCAAGATGTGAGCCCAAGGAAGATGGACTTTATAGGCTCATTTTGCATGACTATCTGTTAGCAGGGTGCTGGCTGGGCTCTGGGTGAATCCCCATTGCATGGTGCCTTCCAGGCACTGCTGTTGGGGCTGGCTGAACCTGCACCGTGGAGTCAGTGGTATAACCCCACTGTCCTGCAGCATCCAGCAGCTGGTAGTGGCTTGTCACACCTGGTTTAGTTGGACACTAGCTTTCCTTTGGCTACAGGACGCCAGCAGCTTGTGGTGGCCCTATGGCTGGCACAGAGTTACATTCCCTGGGCTGACAGTATAGCTGTGCTCCATGTCTGTGCCTTCCCAAGTGAGAAATGCAGCATCAGGAGACAGGCTTGCCCTTCACAAGATTGTCCCATCTCTGGCATGCTGTCCCAGGGCACTGCTGAGATGGGTCCATCTGCTGCGAGCACGGAGGGTCGTGCTCTTGGCCACACTTTGTCACTGTGCATGGGCAGTGGGGGATGACATGGGGCACTGTCATGCCAGCAGACCCTAGGATCGCCGCATGCCCCACGGCCACTGGCTTCATGAGCAGGGGCCTCTCCAGAGCCTGGTGGGGCCAGGGCATGCAGGGGCTCCTGGTTAGGGTATGGTAAGGAGGACCCAGGTCCTATCCCAGCTGTGACTGAACAAGGAGTTTCTGGTCCTTTCCTCCTCCTTTCATTCTCCAGGTCAAATTTCTAAACTCTCCAAGTGTCTTTACAGACTCTAGAGACGGGATGTGGGATTTACATGCTGGGAGTGGGGTTGCAGGACTTTGCATGTGGGTGTTCACGGCTCCATTAATGAGCTTGGATGCCTCAGCAGGATGAGCTTCCAGCCTCTCCAGAGCTGGAGAAGAGCATCCGATCCCCTCTGCAGCGACCGCTCCTGCTCCTCCGAGAATTGACTTTGAAAGGCTTTGCAAATTGAAATGAAAAATGTTTTTCCTACAGAAAATGGTTCTGCTTTGACTTTATGTGAATTGCAGTGCTGGCTCCCCTCGGATCCTTGTTCCACCAGGGTTTATCTCCTGGGGAATGAACAAGAGAGTTAGGAGGAAAAGCTAAAGGTGGGCTGAGAGTTTCCTGGCCTGGAGAAACCCAACTGGAGCAGTTAGGAAGAGTTACAGCTGCCACTCAGCATTAGGAAATGGTGGCTGGGAGGTGAAGATCGTCCCAGGAGGGGAGCAGGAAGGTGTTAAGCACCTGAGAGACATCAGGTCATGCTAGCTGTGGCTAGGCTGCCTTCCCTTTGAGGGACACAGCAGGAAGCAGGAAAGCCAGGGAAAAGCAAAATCCTGACCCAGGAGTGATGCAAGGCATGAAATACCCCGGGGCTGCAGGCACCCCTGGGGCCCCGGGGAGACCCCAGAGACCCAGTCCTGCAGGGAGCCCCGCATGCCAAGTGTGGTCCCAGAGTCCCAGGACTTCAGGGACTACCCTAGAGTCCCAGGGCTGCAGGGACCCACAGGGCCCCCAGTGACACCCCAAAGCCTTGGGGCTGCAGAGACCCCTGCGGCCCCAGGGAGACTCCAGAGCCCCAGTGACACCAGAGCCCTGGGGCTGCAGTGAGCCCTGGGGCCCCAAAGTTGCAGGGACCCCCAGGGTCTTGGTGAAGTCCCAGAGCCCCAGTGAGACTCCAGAGCCACGGGGCTGCAGGGACTCACACGAGGGGTGGTGAGATCTCAGAGCCCCAGTGAGCCTCAGAGCTGCAGGGACCCCTGGGTGCCTGGAGAGACCCCAGAGCCTCGGGGCTGCAGAGAACACCCAGCCACGTGCTCATCCAACCCAACCAAGTTAAAACCCAGCTGCAACTCCCTCGGGCAGTGCCACGCCATTCCCCGCAAGAGGACAATGTCCCCCGCATCGGTGACATCCCCAGGCCAGGGCCACCGTGCCCAGGGACCCTGCTTCGGGCTCTGCGGCTCGCCCGGCGTGTGCAGTCTGGCGCTCGCCCACTGGGTGTCACGCGTGCTCCACGGACGACAGCGACAGGGACACTGCCAGCGACAGGGAGAGGCCAAGGAAAGGGGCAAGCCGAGGGACAGGGAGAGGAGCAGGGCCATCCATGCCCGCCGTGGGGACAGCCGCAGCTCCCCTGCAGCCACCAGCCGCAGACGTGACGTGTTCCCCTGCTCCACGCTGATGCCACCACCCCGTCCACGGAGGTGGAGGTGATGGCTGGGGCTGCTTCTGACCCGGGTTCCTCCACACCGGTGCCAGGCGGGTGCTGGCTGCTCCTCCATGTGCCCTCCCAGTGTGGCACTGGGGGTGGCTTCGCTCCCCCTTCTCCCCCCCCGGTTGGTGTCCCCTGCTGCTCTGAGCTGTTTTGTGGCACCCCAGGAGCAGCCCAGTCTTGCCAGCTCGAAGCTGAGGGTGTGGAATGATTTGCACCCCAGTTTCAGGCTCTCGGGGCACTTGGTATTACTGGACCCAGTTAAAGGTCCCCAGAACAGCGGGCATGCTGGAGGCACACTCCTCTCAGTGCCAAGGAGCCCAGAGAGGGGACCACTCTGTAAACTTTGCCATTAAGCAGAGGATGGGATGAAGTCCCAGGACCTTTCCTCTTCCTCCTTGCTCCTACCCTGCACTGCCATTGCATCCTTCCTGGTCCTGGCAGGGTCCAAACAGCTGAGCCCATCAATAGTGGCCTCCTCAGCCACCTCAAGCCCTCTCAAAGAGGGGGGGACAGGGCAGGGACAGCATTGGCACCCTGCACCTGGGGACCACCAGCTCTGGTATGCTTTAAGCATAGACCTTTTTCTGCCACTTTGGGAGCTTCTGGTGTCAGGGAGAAGTGTGTATGGAGGGGCTTGCTCCCCCCAGTCACCCTTGGAGGATGGGACCCAGCCCAGCTGGGTCCTTTCCCTGTCTGCAGTGTAAGGACACGGTCTCATCTCTGGCACCATTTCACAGGGTGATGGGCAGAGGGCAGCACCATCTCCCTCAGGCAAAGGCAGGGCAGGGGGTTCATATCATCCACGCTGGCAAATTCAGGTGGCACCGATGGCAAAGCATGAGTGCGCAGGGGGGGAGGCTGCCAGGCACATTCCCAGGGGCTGGCACAGTGAACAGGGGCACAGAAGGGTAAAGGTTCCCTGCTCACCCATGTCATGAGTTTTGGCCTCAGTTCTGCCCTCAAGAAACCTGGTGGAGGGCAATGCATGGGATGTGCTCCATGGGGTGCAGAGACTAAGGAGGCAGGTCCCACAGCAGGTCTGCCCCATTGCAGATGGGCCAGAAGGCCCCTTGGGGGATGTGACTCCATATATCTCCTGAGTACCTGTGTACCTCTCTGCCACTCCTCAGTGTCCTACAACTGGGGTCATGCCGGGGCAGGGTCCTGCCCCAGGATGCTCCTCCAGCTACATGCATCCACATATCCACATCACACATCTACACAGAACACTGCACAGTGACACTCATCCGCATGACACACAGCACAGAAATGGCAGCATGCTGCATGCTTGATGCAGAGTCATGTTGGGCAGGTGCATGAGTGGGTGCAGCTGTGGAACAGCAACATGCTCATGGCATCCTGCTACATGCATGGACATCCAGCAGGCACCCGTGACTCCTTCACACAACTGGTGGCACAGAAGCTGTCATGACACAAAGACCACATAGGAATGACATGTCTGGACATGGGTGTCAGCCACCCACATGTGCCCAGCTTGCCAGAACACGTGTGGTAGCACATGCAGCTGGCAAGACACACAACCCACAGCTCAGCAATGCACCAGCTGGGGGGCCGGGGCAGCCCACAGGCGCTGAGCACCCACTCACCCATGCACATACATGTGCATGCACACAGAGTGGTGCAAACATGCTCTATATGTGTGCAGACACATGCGTGCACACTGCAGCTGCTTTGGTGTGTATCTTGATGCTCCTCAAAGGCTTCTCGTTAAGCCCCCCACTCCCATCTCCCTAAGCCTCCTTCCTGCATCCTGCTCCCCACTTGCCTCCTGCCACTGTCCCTGTACTGTGGCCCCATGTTCCCCCTTCCCTGGCTCTCCCACCACCCCGCGCTGCTTGTTTTAGCTTAACCCTTCTGCTCAGGGCTGCTCAGGTGGCAGCCAGTCTCGTGTCACCTTTGCCTTGTTTGCCCTGGAGCTTTCCATCCTCTTCGCACTGCCTGCTGCCAGCCCGGGGCCCTGCACCAGCCCCTGGCTGCCCAAACTCCAGCTCTGCTCCACCACGCTTTTCCCAGCCTGGCAGACAGGGCTGCAGTACCCACAGCCCCACGGCTGCCAGGCCAGGGTTTGTTTGCACAGTGCCCCAGCCGGCCATCAGGGTGATTTAAAAGGACTGTGAAGAATGTAGTTATTTTTCCCCCTTTCAGCTGCAAGTCAATACTCGGGGAAGGATGTTAATTATCTTCGTCACCCTCCTAAATCTCTTTATGAGAGGGTTTGGCTGCAAATCTCCACATCATTTCAAAGTTATTGGCTAGCGTGGTGCACAGCAGCACAGTAAATTAGCTGGTCGGGAGCGGGCATGGGTGCCCCCCCCGCGCTGCACGTGCTGCGCATGGCTGGTCTCCCCCTACCCGGGGGTTGTGCCAGGGTGGGGGGCAGTAGGGAAGCGCCCTGCTAGCTTGGGGGTTAGGGCTGGTGTCCCCTCCAGTCATGGGCACCACCTGGTCGTGCCCTGGTACATGCCCCATCCCTGGCTGCAGCAGGTAATGCCACAGGCTGGCAGCTCCTCTGTGGTCCAGGTCCGGGCAGGATCCAGGGTGACCTCCTGCACCATGAGGTCCATCCTTCTCCCTGTCGCATGGTACCCCCAGCACAGCCTCACTGCACCTCTTTCTAGATGCTCTCCCCAGCGCTGGGGACACTTGCCCCGGAGCTGGGGCTGTGGTTACCAGGTGCCCAGCACCCCCATGGCTGGCAGGATCCCCCCATGGTGACCCAGTATCACCCTGGCTGAGGGATGGACCAGGATAGGACTGAGGCACCTGCACACCACAGATGCCGGGTCCATTCAGCTGCTCTGAGCCCCGCAAACTCCCCAGCCCTCCACCTCGCACCTCCTCGAAGGCAGACGGCGCAGGGCTGGGTGCTGCAGGGTGGGTGGCTACAGGCCAGCGAAGGTGCAGGATGGAGAGTGGGCACAGACACACTCCCCAACCTGTCCTCTGCTGGGGGGCACAGAAAGTGGGTTGCAGCCCCCCGACCCAGCAGCATCCCTGGCAGGCAGCACCCAGCACCCGCTGTGCCCTAAGCCTCCCGTTCTCATGCAAAGCCAGCAGAGCCAGGGCTGGGCTGGAGGCCTGAGATATGCTAGAAGAAAATGCCACCTTCCTGATAATGCCTTTTATTGGACTAGGTGACACGCAGGCTTTAGGGGATAGCAGGAGAATCCTCTCGGCTCATCCGCAGAAAGGATTTCCACAGCCCTCCCGGAGGCTTGTCAGTGCTTGGCTCCGAGTCCCTGAAGAGTTATTACCTCCCGACGCACGGCTCTGTCTGCTGGGAGCTGAATGGCGTCCCTGCCCCCTGTTTGCTGCTTAGAAAGATTACGCCGCCTTTGAATAAGCTCCGTGGAGCGCTGCTGCCGACGCATCAGACAGGGGCTAATCAGAAAATTAGCAGGGAAAGAAAACTTTGTGGCAGGAACTTATCTCTGGCGCGGGTGCGTGTCGCTCCGGCTGCTGCTGCCGCCGCTGCTCCCGCGCCCAGGCCCATCCCTCATCTGGGCTTAAGCAAAACTTCCCTGTGATTGCAGTGACAAAACCTGCTACAAATGCATGGTATGAGGAGGTGGTGCGCACGCACACACACGTGTGTGTGCACTTGAGCATGTAGATGCAGTGTGTGCAAACACACCTGCATGCACAAGCAAACACATGCAGTCTTATACACACGTATGCCCATCTGTGCATGCTTGGCACAGACGTTTCTGTACAAGAGTGCGTGGTCGTACATGTGCGCACACACAGAGGCATGCCTACGCATATGCACACACACACATGCAGACGTGCATATATATATATGCACACGTATATATGCATATATGCACATGCATTCCTGTATATGCAGACACATGATTACACAATTGCATGTGCACTCACACACCAGCACTTACAAGGATGCACCTGCACATGTGTATTCCTAAGCATGTGAACACACATGCGTATGTGCATACATGCACATGTGGCCACATACAGGCTCCTTGGGACTTCTCCTGTTGCTGGGTGAGTGATGAGCAGGGGATGGATGCTGCACTGAGCCCACATTACACTACCGATGCTGTGCTCACTCAGGACAGAGGTGCGTCCCACTCCTGCACTGGTGTGACATTAGTCCCCACGCTGCAGTGCCATTCCGGGGACAGCCCCCAGGAGCTTTGCCTGACACCTTTGGGTGGTCCCCCAGCCATCCTGTCCTGTGCCATGGGGAAGGGTGCGGGATGGGGCCCGTCGTGGGCAGGGGGACTGCGAGCCGCGCCGGGGACAGGGAGCAGCACCTGGGAGTGGCGTGCGGGGGTGATTAAAATGCGCTGTTTGTTTTATTTAAGCACAACCGTCAGGGAGAGTTACAGGGCACTGAGCTAGAAAATAGCATTTACAGAAACCGCCTCTTGACACCCAGAGCCCTGACCTTTGCAAACTTCATTAGCACCATGTAGATGCGTGTACATCCAGCCCAGGGGACATGAGGAGGCGGAGGGCAGGGACCTCTCCCCACATTCCCCAGCTCTGGCAGCCCAGACCCTCCATGGGACCCCCAAACGCAACCACGTCCCAGCATGGGGGCTCTCTGGGGGGTGCCTGAGCCCCATGTGACTCAGGACCCTGGCACAGTGGTGTTGGTGGCACCAAGGGCAGGGTGACATGGACCCTGCTGGGATCTCTGTGCCCCCTGCACTGATGCCCCCAGGGCTGTGGCCAGTGCTGGGCAATACTGCCAGCCCCACTTGGCCATTGCCATGTTTCTGGACCGCCGGTCCAGCCGTAGCAACAGTTGCTATGATTCCCTTTTCCCATTCCCTTTTCCCGACTCCAGTGACTTCCCATGGCAGCTCTGGCACTGCCAGGGATGTGTTTACAGGCAATTAAAACTCATTAATTGTGCAGAAGCAACAGAGGCCCCTCAGCAAAGTGTGGAGGTGAGTCCCGTGGGGGAGGGAGCCAGAGCCAGCCATCCCTGGCACATCCACGGTGGTGTGGGGGGCAAGTGGGGGTCCGCACCAACCCCAGGCCATGAAGAGCTGCGCTTACCCCAGAGGGATCCCAGAGCTGGCAGCAAAGCCTGCGTGATGGGGGACATGCATGAGCATTGCAATGAGTCTCCAGCACCCACTCAGCAGCCCCACGTGCATGTCCACCTGGGCATCAAGCACTGCTGAAACCAACTTCCAAGCACTGGAAAGGGGGTTGAGCCCCCCGCTGCCACCTCCCTCAGGGGGTACCAGCCCCGTCTGCCCCCCTGGCAAGCCAGTGCTTTGCCATGGGGATGAAATCAGCCTTACTCTCGGCAGGCAGGAGCCGAGCAGGGGCTTGCTTGAGGCTCTTGCCCACACATGTCTGAGCAGAGCTGGCACAGGCAGGTGATGAGCCGCTGTTCCCTACTTGCCGCACCTCGGAAAAACAATAGCATTTGGTAGCAGGGGGAGAAGAACCTTCTCCTGAACGGATTGAAATGATGCTTTGATTGGGAACAGATGCAAGAGATAAGGGGGGGAGGCAGGTACCTGCGCTGTTACGGCACAGGGCCAGCTGCCAGCCTGCTTGCGGTTCCTTGCTGCAGGGAAGGGAAGAGTCCCTGGAGGTGGCTGGTGCTCAGCTTCCCGCTGCCCTGCCTGCTCCAGAGCTGCTGGGATGTATGCAGGCCTGCCTGGGCAGGCAGCGGTGCCAGTGCTGGACATGGAATTGGGTGGAAGACGCACTATCACATGGGATGCGCCCAGCTGCTGGATGTGGGGTGCTGGGTGCAGTCCTGGGGGGACTGCATGCTGCCATGGCAGGGTGTGGGCAGGGGATCCCGCATCACTCCTGGGGGGATGAGCTGTTCCTCTGGCTGGGTGGGGGTCCCTGGCAGCAGGGATTCATGGGGAGGGTGGTCTGCCATACAGGGAGGAGCTGCAAGTCCGGGACTTATCCTGCCAGTGAGGATGTGGGGCTGCATGTGTGATGCTGAGCCCTGTGCCCCACTCACTGCTGCCCATGTCCGGCTTGGTGTCCTGCAGGACCAGCACAAGAAGTGCTGTGGGGAGCATGGCATGGGCTTCCCCTCCTCTTCCTCTTCCTCCTTCTCCTCCAGCACTGGCAGTGAGGCCCAGAAAGACAAGCCACAGCTCTGCCAGGCTGAGGCCAAGGGCACAACTGAAAATAAAGACTAATCATGCTGCTGCTGAAATCCAGTGCCTCCTGCCCTCCTGCCCGCACAGAGGCTGGCGTGTGTGGGGCTGGGGTCCTCGGGTGCTGGCAGAGATGCTCAAGGGCGGGCTGCTGTCAGTGGGAGATAGAGAGTGGCTTGGCAGGGCCCGACCCCTACCCTGGCTCTCCCTCCATGCCCTCCGGCTGTCACGCTTGCCCATGGGGCCATGGCCTGCTGGCTTCCCTCCCTGCCTGGCAGAGGCTGGTGCGGGGAGTGAGAGGGTGCAGGAGGGGTGTGGAGATGCCTGCTGCTGGGTCTCGGCTTGGATGGGCAAGGACACCCTGCCACGCAAGTGGGGGAGAAGAAAGCACCCACCCACCCTTTGGAGACCCCCAAATTCCCCCGGCAAGACCTGCAGAGGGTCATCATTCACCTCTGAGGAGGTACAAGCCTTTTCTGCCCTAAAAGCCAGCTCCCAAGGCTGGGAGGTGGCTGTGCCTCTATTCCTGGGGAAGGGACGCAGCATAGTGTGAAGGGATGCAGAGCTCACTCAGCTTCCCTGCGAGGCTGCAGGCACCCACCCAGCCCCATGTCACCCCACTACCCCACCATGTTCTGCTCCAGAGTTGGGCAAGACAGGGCTGATGCAGGGCTGCTCGCTGACTTCCAGGACCCAGGCTGGGAGCCGGAAGGAGCAGTCGGTGAATACTTACATGAGCCAGAACATTGGGGTGCCCGGCACCCCAGAGAGCTGGGAAGGGGTTTGTCCTGCTTCTCGCCCTGTCTGGGCTCATGCATGGATGGCAAGCAGCACCAGCAATGGTGGAAGATGCTTGGCCCATTTTAACCCTTTCCACGGTACAGCTGCCTCTGCCGCATGATTGCCACTGGGCTGGGTCCCCGTGCCCCCCGTCATCCGCAGAAGATCCAGCGGGAGGCAATCGGCAGGCGCACGCTGCGGAGCGGTGCTTTTCTTCTCTAATCTTCTTATTTCATTTTAGCATTTACAATACACCCAGCCGGTAATCCTGACATCAAACACGCCACGCGCACTTTCAAGCTGCACCGACGTCAGGCTGCGTGAGCGCTGGCAGGAGCTGGCAGCTCCGACGTCTCGAGATAACACACAGAAGAAAGACAAGGAAAGCTGCTCTGCCAGCACGACAAGCAGGCACCAGGCGCCATGTCCTCCAGAGCCCTTCCCCAGGGGCCACCCACAAGGTGCCCCCTTGGGGTCTCTCTGTTGGGGTGCCCTGGGTGCAGGATCCACAGGGTGCCTCTGTAGCTGGTATGGCTGGGCTGAAGTGGGTGCCCATGCTGTTCAGGGCAGGTTTTGTCTCTAGTGAGAGGTTGGAATCAAAGTCATCCAAGCTGGCAGCCCAGGGGACAGGGGTAGAGCTGGGTGACCTGCTCAGCCACCTTCCTCCCCCTCCGGACCTGCACACACCTCTGGGGCAATCGCAATGCCAGAATATGCTGGAGGCTCTTCCCAACCTTTGCCTTGCTGGAGCATCCTTCAGTGACCAGGCATGGCAGCTGGACCTTGGCTGGGGTAACTGGGGGACCCACCCCCCAATGCAGGGATGTGCCCCCTCCCAGCGGGAGGGCAGGCAGGGGGCAGCTGCATGCTTCAGGTGGGGGGGACAGTGTCTGATACCCACTAGCCACAGGTACCACCAGTGATGGGGCTGTGCAGTGCCATGGCACCATGCCCCCCCAGTGGGGCTGCAGAAAGCCAAGGGCTGGGCAGCCAGCAGTGCTCACGAGTCCCTTTCTCTGCTACCCTGTCACCGGCTCTTCTCCTCTGTTGGACACCAGCTGCCGGGACAGAAATTTAGGTGGCAAATGCTATCAGGGAAACATTTCCCTGCCCCCACCTGGTGTGGTGCAACACCCATCTCACCAGGGTGAGACAGATCTGCCAGCATTTGCTGAGTCCCCTGGGGTAGCTTTTCTCCCCCAGCATGATGTCCAGCACTGAGTTTCCAGGTGCCGGGAAATGCCTGGAGTTTTCTTGGAGCTGAAAGGCTCAGCAGGGCTGGATAGGGAAGAGGAGGACAAAAGGTGGAGAGAGGCAGAAAAGCCTGAGAAGTCATTTAACCCACCCTTACGCTCCAGCAAGGATGGGACACCTCCCTGGCTCCCTGTCACTGGAGGTTTCAGAGTGCACCCTGAGGCTCAGCAAGGCTTCGCCATGGCAGAGCATCCTAATGCCCTCTACCTGGGTGGTGCCCTGCACCCGTGCAGCTTTACCATCCTCTTCCTCAGCCCACGCAGGAGGAACAAGCCCAGCTGATGTGTGCTCTGCCTGGCACTGGCAGTGCCAGGGGATGTGAGGAATGACAGCCCATCGAGGGGGGTAATGGCTCACGTCCCTGTGCAAACCTCGGTCCCTGGCCAGCCCCTTCCCCAGCATGCCTGCACGGTGCCAGGCAGGCGCTGTCTGTGAGCAGCCCCGTCCCCGCTCTGCCTGGTGGGGGGCACCCCCCAAGGAATAGTCTCAGGTCTAATCCTTGTCTCGATATTTGGGATTTAATCAGCACTGAAGTAAGTAGCTTTTTTTTTTTTCTTCTAAGGCAGAGAAGAGCTGCAACTCAATAGGAATTAATTTGCCTAATTAGCGTCTTCGGGAAGCTCTCCCTCCTGCGCATGCCCCAGTGGGAAGATTTCAGGGCTTGGGGACCCGCTGAGAAGGCTGTGCCTGGTGGGGTGCTGCCCAGCATGCTGCCCGTAACCCCCTGCCTGCCTGGTCCAGACAGCACTCCCCCTGTGCCTCTGCAGGATCCGACCCGGGGATGCAGCTGTAAAGCATCAGCTGGATGCCCATCGCCGTGGCGGCACCCACCAGCTCCATGCGGTGCTGAGACTGGCCGGCCGTGGCGGGCACGGGCGCCATGGGGCGGGGGGCCGGCTGGGGGGGTGCGGGAGCGGGCGACTGACAGGGAAGATGAATGGTTTTAATCACACCGCTTACAGGGCACCATCTGAAGTTTCGTGTAAGTTATGATAGCGACAGTTTGCACGAAAATTGTATTTCCAGGCTTCATTGACTGGCTTAATGAGAATCTTTACGTGTCAGATATTAAATTAAGAAATTAAAGAGCTGTTTCGGTGTGTATAGACTCCTTCCCTCGCACTGAGCTGCTTCTTCCAGATCAATCAGGAGCGCGCCTCTAGAAAAGATGGGAGAAGCCTTTGATTTTCTGTCACCAGGGAAGTGAATCTAATATGCGTTGGCACCTAATTCATGTTTTATTAAAAGGCATGAGGTGGATGTTGCCGGCCTCCGCCTCTGCCCGCTGCCCTCTCTCTGCCTACGCCACTCTGGGAAGAGGGAGCATCCCTGGCTCTTGCATCCTCAGGTCTCCATGCTGCCCAGCTGTCACACTGCGTCCCAAATCTGAGCATCCCAGGGCCTGGGTGATGCTGAGCACCAAGAGGGTGCAGGGCACTGTGTGCCCTAGCCAATGGGTTTTGCTCTGCTAGCCAGAGATCGTCAATTTGGAAAAACCCATGCTGAAATCACTAGGTTGGAAAATATTGCTGCTCTCCTGCGTTGCATCCCTGGTTTCATTTCTGTACTGGCCAGGTTTGACCTGAATTCACTGGTCATCTTGGTCTTCCCTCAAATTTTGCTGGAAATGTGTACTTGGCCAACAACTCACTGGCTGGTGGGGAACGGGGAAGATGTCACGGCCGTGGGGAGGGACTCAAATGGCTGGAGGACATGGAGTGTGCTGTGGTCACCAGCAGGCTCTTGGACATGGTAAGCAGGAAGCAGAGCAAGGTGGGGGCAGTGAATCACTTAATGCCATGGACACTGGAGATAAAAACCCAGCACAGGGATGCTGGAGAGTAACACCTGGGGCAGGGACCCCAGGGATAAATGTCCCAGGACAGGGGCAGCAAGGGACACCAGAGATCAACATCCCTGGGTGAGGGCACCCAAGGACACCAGGGATAAATGTCCCCATTCAGAGGCACCCAGGGACTCTGGAGATAACCCCTGCTGCAGGGACGTGCTGCGGCAGAGCAGATAAGCTAGGGACACCAGTCAGCTCAGTGTGGTTGGGGAGGGAGTCCAGCTGGGACATCTCCTTGCTTCCCGATTCACCTGGTCCCTGCAACATGTCACAGAAGAGTCTGGGGCCACCTTGGCCCCTGCCACCATCTCAGGTGTCCCCAGGAGGGGACAGGGGCTTCGGGCTCTTTCTGGATGGGAAGATGCTCAGGTGAGCCCCAAGCCCTGGCAGTCAGCATGCCTGGATAGAGTCCCGCTACCTGGGTGCTCTCTGAGTCCCCTTGTCACATCTCCACCTTCTAAAATTGAAGGTGAGGAGGGGAAGGCCATCGTTGTTGTAAACTGTCTGTCACGGCAAGAAAAATCACATCTCCAGGCCCCCGAGCATGCCATCCATCTTCGGCTCCCCACGCCGGCCCCAGCTTCTCCTTGTGTGGTGAAAGTTTGAGTAAACAGCTTAATTTGGCACTAATATGAGTGGAGACATTGTTCGTGGTGTCAATTATTGATCTGCATCCTTACGGCCCCATCAGTCATTCAGGCTTTTTCTTTTTTTGATATTACAATCGGAAGGGATAAACCTCCCAGCAGCCCCAGGCTGGGCTTGCTGTGCCCGTTCCCGAGCCCTGTGGCTGGGGACCCCGTGTCCCTGCAGGATGCTGGTCCTGGTGCTGTTAGCCCTCTCCCCAGTGCTGTTCACTGCGTTGTTCCCGCAGGACATATGTGAGTGCAAAGCAAGACGGGGGGGAGCTGGAGCCCCGGTGACCACTGCAACGAGGACTGGCTACCAGGCTGCCTATGGGGCCGGTGCCCTGAAGACCCTTGCCCAGAAGGACAGGGATGGAGTCAGGACTGGGATCCATTGGTGCCATTGTCCCCAAGTAATGGCCAGGCTGGCTGAGGTGCCGCCACCACCCGTGCCAGCCCACCCTGGCAGCCGGGCACCCCGCTGGCCCTGCCTAAACGTCTCATTAAAGGGATTTGTGGAGCTGTCGAGCCAGGCTGTAATCTGGCGCTTACCGTTCATTTGTTCCAGCGTCTCAGGCAGCCGGCAAAGGTCTTTGGATCTTTAATTATGCCCAGGCAAACGGCAGGAGCAGCGGGGAGGAGGAACGGCTGCAGGCATCAGGCAGGCAGCCCGAGAGTGGCAAGCACGTTCGGGCTAACGAGGAAAATGCTTTCTGCCCTCGAGGGCCCAGACAGACGCGATGAGCCTTCCCTGTGCGGCTTTGTTGTGGCCAGCCAACCCATCCCCTGGCTGTGCAGTGACCGCAACCTTGGCTGGCATTGCCCCCTTCCTCCTCCTCCTCCTCAGCAGTGCATCGCCTGCCCCACAACCTCAGCCCAACCCTGCTTGTCTCTTTCCAGCTCCTCCTGTGCTGTGGGACATGATGGGAGCCTGGCCCTGGGTGCATGGAGGTGGCTGGGCACACATCTCTGCACACTAATGCATGCTCAGTGCATGCAGTATGCACATTTGGGCCCCCCCCCCCCCCCTTCCCTGGGCAGGTTTTGAGGCCACAGCTGTGCCTGTGCCAGGCTGGGGGGGGGGTGGCTGGAGCTCAGCTAGGACAAGCCAGAGTCCCCAACTGGCAAAAACACTGGGATGTGCTGGTACCTCACGTGCCCAGGCAATGGCATGTGTGTGCTCCCTGCCTGCAAATGCATGTAGGATGGAGGTGACAGGTGTGGGAACACTGTATGGGTGTGTTTGTGTGTCTCGGTGCTGTATATGGACTGTGTGTGCCTGTACATACATGTCCCAGGGCTGATTATGTGTGTGTGCATTCGCATGCTGAACGGGTGGTGTGTTCGAGCGTGTGGGTGTGTTTCTTAGTGCTGAATTCTCCCAGAATAAAGGATGTGTGTGTATATGCTGTGTATGTTTGTGCAGGAACATGCATGCAGGATATAGGCTGCGTTTGCACGTGTGTGTGCATGTACCTCATTGCTGCATGCAGACAGGCTAAGGGATGTGTGTGCACACTGCGTGTGCATACATGTACGTGAGCTCCCATGTGTGACCGCTCAATGCTTGCAGGATACAGTGCGTGTGTGTGCTCTGAGCCGTGCGGTGCTTGTTTGTGCTGCGGGAGGGGGCTGGAGGATGCCGCATGGTTGACAGGACTCCGAAGAGCAAGTGACAGCAGGATGGGAAGTAAAGAAAGTCAAACAATTATTCCTCCCTGGTGTGCAGATCTATCCTGCTCCACAACGGTCATTAATGGACTGTCATATCCCGCACTGACAGGTGGGGATCAGCGCCTGACACAGATTGGCAGCAAACGCGGCACTCCGGGACTGAGGTCTTGGGGCGACAGGCAGGGACTGTGGCAAGTACTGCTGCCTTCCCCTGCCCACACGCTGTGCCTGGCTGTGGCCCCCCCCCCCGACCCCCAACAACCTGCAGGGTGACATTGCGCCCGGGTGCCCAGGGAGGCTTCGTGATGGTGTGCAGCCCTCCCCGCTGTCCCCATGGGCTGCAAAGTGTGCTGGAGGGATGCAAAGGCTCTGCCACCAGCCCTATGCTGGTGGGGGTCTCTTCAGCCCCAGGTGTGCCCCCAGGGCTGGCTGCAGCCTGAGTGACAGCCCGTCACGTTAATGAGCCCTGATGCCAGGTGGGATGGCTGATACCCGCGGCCACGTCCTCGGGCCATCCCTAAGGGCTCGCTACTATCAGGCACCATGGGGGGAAGCCAGGGGTGAGCGGGGGCTGACACTGATGCCATCCTTTCTCCTGAACACCAGTGGAAAGTTGCCTGCGTTTGCCTGACCCCAGCAGTTTTGGGGTGCCGATTGTCCTAGAAAACACGAGAGCTCCAGGAGAATCAGCTGTGCTGACTCTGCTCCCCAGCATGCATGGTCACACCACCTGCTGCCTGCCCAGACCCACGAGGACCGGTGGCACCCAGGAGTTTCCCCTGACTGGCCCCAGCCATCCTGGGCAGGGCAGAAGTGGATGGAGAAAGGATGAGCCTGGCCAGGGCTGCAGACCATGGTGGGCACTGGGCACTCAGCACTGATTCTGGAGCATCCTCCTCGTGCCACAGCATCATCCTCCTGCCACAGCAGCAGTATTTCTGGAGCATCCACCTTCCTCACCCCATCATTTCTGGAGCACCCTGTATCTCGACATCACCATTTCTGGAGCATCCTCCTGCCTTGGCCCATCATTTCTGGAGCATCCTCTGTCTCAGCATCAACATTTCTGGAGCATCCTCTGGACAGTTCCTCTGCATCGCTGCAGCTGTGACCCTGGTGGCAGCTCCAGCTCCTGGCTCCAGTCTTTGCAATAGCAAGGGGCCCTTATTCTGCATTTGCCTATCTCCTATCTCTTCCTTCCTCCCACGTCTCCGCTCGATCACTCCCTTGAAGACACACACGCCTAATCCGCTTGTTAGCCTATCCCTTCATCTAAAACCAATATGCAGCTGAATGCCGGAGATAATTAATTGATCAATTAGATAGAGAACTGCCTGTGCTCATGGCACCTCGCACATGTGGAGGGGGAGGCTGTGCCAGCACACCTGCCAGCGCAATTCCCCAGCACACGTCCCATGCCTGTGTGAGCGGGTGCTGCAACTCACACCTAGTGGTGCTCAGTGTGTGCACACAGCCGTGCACGTCCGGCTGCAATCAGCGTGCACTCACAGCTGCGCACACCCAGCTGCATTCAACATGCACGTGCACGGCTGTGCACACCTGACCGCACTGCATTCAGTGTGCGCACCTAAGCATGCACACACAGCTGCGTTCAGTGTGCACACCCAGCCACACATACTGTATGCCTGCACACTTGCCGTTTGGAGGGTGCTGAGCACCGGTGCTGAGCTCAGGGTAGCACACACTGCTCCCGCATTCCCTCCCATCTTGCGCACTCTGCTTCCTGCCCTGATTTGCTTGCCAGCTGCAAGGACGCATCTGCAGGGGTCCCACTGGAGGGGACAGGCCACCAGCCAAGGTGACCACAGGGTACCAGCAGCTCATGGGGCTGGGGCCAGCCTGCCTGCCCTGGCACAGGCACACAATCAGTTAGCAAGTGCTGCCATGCAACGGGCAGCCTGGGGTGCAGACCCATTGATCCCCCCCCCCTCGCTCAGCCTGGACGTGGGCAAGGGATGGGCCAACTTGTCACTATGCCATGTGCCACTGCAGAGCTGGGGGGTGCCTGCTCTGCTCCATGGCAGGGTATGAGGGCTCCAAATCCTACCTGGGGGCTCCTGCCTGGCTAAACAGCTGCTGGGCACAGTGTGGGTACCCCCCAACCTCCCGCTTCTCCTGAGTGCTGCTGTGCCTGGGTGTCCCCAACTATCCCAGAGCGTGGGGTGGGATGCTAAGCGCCCAGGGGGTCCCAGATGGCAGAGTTTGTGCCCCAGCACCTGGCAGGGGGGGGAACAGGCAGGGCTGCCAGGGAGGCAGGGTGCCGTGGGGAAGTAAATAATGCAGCAAACCCATGTCTACCAACCCCCTCCTCCACGGGCTTTGAAAAGCAACACATTACCCTGATCTTCAGACATGAGTTTTTGTCACCAAACAGGGTGATGAGGAGACTTTGAAGCAAATACAAACACTGGGAAAGGGAATACATAAGAAGAGAGTCTCGTGTTCTCTTCAGAAAACAATTGCAGTGTCAACTACATGGAGCAGCTCCACGGAGGGGGAGCTGCTAACCAGGAACCTGACAGCCCCAAACACTGGGAAATTATCATCAAAATAAAGAAATCCTCCCTCCTCTGACAGTGCTCCGGCGCCTTCCCCGCTCCCGGCTGCAGGGAGCCTGGGGTGGCCCTTCCCCTCTTTCCATCGCACCCCACATTGCTTCAGGTGCTGCAAGTGCCCCCACCCCTGTGCCCCAATGGGTCCCCTGAGGTGGCATTGCTGTCCCAGCTGGGGACACAGCACCCCTGAGCCCCTCTGCACCCACTTGTGCTTTGCACGTGTGCTTGTCACCTGCAAAGACGTGCCCTGCATGCACAGTCTTGTCTTGCACGCGCACGCTTGCACCCTGCATGCAGACAGCTTGCACACCTTGTACAAGCACTTGCACACACCTCCTGCTTTATGCATACGCTCACACCTTGCACAGGTGCTCACACCTTGCACGCTCACACCCCCCACACACTTGCATATGCACTAGTGCCCCGTGCATGTGCTCACACCTTGCACACCTTGCACACTTCACCCCTGCAGTCCTACACATGCCCTACCTATGTGTTCCCCTTCTCCCTGGCATCCTCCTAGAAGCAGCATAAATAAATATATATCTGTATATGTATATAAAGGCAGCGCTATATATAGCATGGAAGATGTTATCATTTTGTGGCAGGTCCCTCTCTGCGGCTGCCAGCTCCTGCCGGATTTTGCTTGGGCATTTAAGGTGCCTTGGAAATTCGGTCAGGATTTGGTGGGTCTTTCTTCAAGCTGGGCCATGCTAGTGTGCCCTGTGTGGGAAGGGCCACCAGCCACATGTCCTCATGGAGCTCAGGGCAGCCTCTGGGAGCCCGGCATGGGGTGTTGCCCCTGCACCCCCTCAGGGAGCCACAGAAGGGTCCCCAAGGGCACGGCTGGCACTAGGGTTGCCTTGGTTGCCTTGCCAAGGACCCCTGGGAGCTTGAGGGAGGGGGACACACCTTTGTGTAACACATAGTTGCCTCCTCACGTTCAGATGCACGTGCACTAATGCTCTGCACGTGCACTCCTGCCCCGTGCACACTTGCAGCACATGCACACTCTCCCCTTGCACAAGCACTCCCACCCTGCCCACACTTATCCCCTGCATGAGCACTCCCAACCTGCTCACACTCATCCCTGCACAAGCACTCTGTTCACACTCATCCCTGCAGGAGCACTCCCAATCTGCTCATCTTCAGCTCCTGTATGAGTGCTCCTGCTCTGCTCACACTCACCCCCAGCATGAGCACACCCACCCTGCTCACACTCACCCCTGCACAAGCATTCCTGCCCTGTTCACACACATTGTGTACACACCCTCTGACCCTGCACGCTCAGTACACTTATTCATGCCTTGCACACCCACTCACCTCTCAGATGTGCACTCATGGCTTGAGTGTCCACTCACACCCACCTTGCACTCTCACACCTTGCATGTGTGCTCAGCCACTGCACGTCCGATCACACCCTGCCCGCACACTCTCCCTCGTGCTCCTGCACGTGCCTTGCACACATGCATCCTGGTGCACATTCAGGGGTGCCTCCCTGGCACGACCACACTTCAACAGCCCCCAAACATGCCCTTCCCAGCCCTACAGCTTCAGGAACTTCTCATCCCTTCCTGCACCCCTGGACCCCAAACCTTGCTCATGCCTCCCAACCCGTGGGGGCACGCTGAGGACCTGGGCACACTGGCTCACTTGCCCCAGCATCCCTGTAGACACATCTCCCTGTTCCCTCCTTCCCGCTCCGCTTATCCCCCATCCATCCATCCGTCCACCCCTTCATCCATCCGTCTGTCCATCTGCCTGACACCTTCCCACGCTCGGTGCTGGGGACCCTTCTCCTCCCTCTTTATCTCTGGCTCCCAGCTGCTTCTCGCCCCTCCATCCCTCCTTCTCCCCATCCCTTGCTCCCGCAGCCTCCCACCACAGTTATCGCTCCCTCGCACACATCCCTCCTCCCTCCCTCCCTTCTTCTGCTTATCCTTTCGCCCCTCTCATGCACTCCCCTTCTTCCTTGTCATCTCCAACGCTCATCCCCTCCATCCCCAGATTTCTTTCCTTTCCATCCCTCCCTCCTTCCGCCACCTTGCCTGGGCACCTCATGGTCCGGCCTCGAGGCTGCCACCCCACCCGGCCACGCGTGTCCCCTGTGTGCCCCTCGCTCACGTGCCCCCTCGGCCCCTCGGCGTCCCTGCTGTGCCCCGTTTTACCCCGCTGCCGCAGCCTTTAAAGTTTCAATCAGCGCTCGGCTGGGAGAGGCGGGGAAGGCTGCGCCTCCCGCTCCCAGCCCCGCGACGCTGCGCTGCCACTCTGAGCGCTCCCGCCTTATAAATTTTACATTATTACCCTCTTTAAAGTATATAAAATAACTATTCATAAATTATTGAGGGGAAATTTAAAATACTACAAATGTTTATAAATGTTTATCAAGAGGTCTTCAGAAGTGAGCGAGCGGAGCCTGAGTGACTTCCCACGGCTGGCAGGAGCACGGCAGCCGCCCTGCCCCTGCCCGCGGGGGGATTTTCATGGGACCACCAGCAGGAGATCGGCGCGGGATCCCACAGCAGCTTTAATTCGTGTCCCCGTGGATGGTGAGGAACAAATTACCATCCGTGTGCTGTCTCCTTCTGCCAGTGGCACTCTGCGTCCAGGCAGCCCTGGCCCTTCCCACTGCCTGCTGCTGTGCAATCCAGTTCTGGGGCTGCCCCTGGGCAAGGGCAGATGGTCTGCCCTGCTGGGGACGTGTCCTTCCCTGCTGGGGACATGTCCTGCCCTGCTGGGGACATGTCCTGTCCCACTGCAGATGTGTCCTGTCCCCCAGTCCAATGCCCGCTGTGTGCCCAAGTCACAGGCTGGCTCGGGGTCCCCAGCGAGGGACCGAGCAGTGTGTGCACACAAACACCCCTATGCACACACACAGATGTGGGTACACGTGTGGACACACGTGCACGTGCAGTGCCAGCTGGCTCAGCCTTGGCACAACTGCCGGCACTGCCTGGCCATCGCTGGTGCCTCTGTGGCTGCTGGAGCCCCACAGTGCTGTGGGAGCGGTGGTGCGGTGGTACCGAGCCATGCCAGGATGCCAGTGGCTGGCAGGTGGAAGCATGTGGGATGGAGTGAAGAGGACCTGGCTGCAGCTGCCCAAGTTGTGTGGCAAACAGCTGGGCCATGGCACAGACACCAGCTTCATCACCTGCCAGTACGGCGCATGGGGAGAAGAATCAGAAAGGAGAAAAAAAAAACCCCAAAACCCCAGAACCTCAAGGGTTGAGATAAGGACAATTTACTGGGACAACACAAAAAGAGAAGTTACAACAACAATGGTACTAATAAAAGAATATACAAAACGAGTGATGCACAGTGCAACTGCTCACCACCCAGAGCCCGTCGCTCTGCCAATTCCCCCACCGAAAGCCGAGAGCCCCCCCAGCCCGCTCCCCATTTATATACTGAGCATGATGTCACATGGTATGGAATAGCTCCTTGGCTAGTTCAGGTCAGCTGTCCCAGCTGTGCCCCCTCCCGGGTTCCTGTGAAAATTAACTCTATCCCAGCTGAACCCAGGACACACTGACACGCACACATGTGGTAACTCCCTGGCAAGCACAGCACTTCTGAGACTGGGCAGCCGGCATGGCACAGCCCTGCAGGTATGGCACTGCCAAGCCTGAGCAGTTGAACATGAGCAGCCTGCATGGCATGGCACGGCACGGCACAGCATGGGATAGCACAGCCCTGCAGGCATGGTACTGCCAAGCCTGGCCAGCCTGCTTGGCACAGCATAGCACCTCATGGCATGGCACAGTGCTGCAGGGATGGCACTGCCGAGCCCGAGCAGGCTGTACTGCGTGGCACGGCATGACACTGCGGGGATGACATCGCTGAGCCCAGCCAGCCTGCTCGGCATGGCACAGCACATCCCTGCAGGGATGGCACTGTTGAGCCCAGGCAGCTGGCATGGCACCGCCCTGGCATAGCCACAGCACAGCCCTAGCGTGCTGGCTGGCACGGCGCAGCCCCAGCGCAGTCATCCTGCATACCCTCTGCTCCTCTTCTCGAGGAGCTCCAGGAGCCAGGGTTTGCCCCCAGGCAGGGTGTCACTGCCAGCTGGCTGCAGTGCAGGAGGGTGCCCAGAGGTGGGCTCTGCCAAACCACCTGCCCAGGGAAAGACCAGTGGCCGGGACAGCCGTGTTCCCGTGTTCCCGTGCAAGACACAATCATACGCAACATGCACGCTGCAGGACATGGATACAACCAAGGCTTGGAAAGGCACAAGACTCTGGAGATATCCTCTGGTCTGGCCACCACAGAAAGCCCAGCACAGCCCAGAGACCGTGCCCACCATAACAGGAGCTGTGCCCACCGCAGGGTGGCAAAGGAGCTCTGCTGTAGCCCCGGTGAGTGGGTCTGCCGAGTGTGCGCAACTCATGTGTGGATGCTCAGTGATCCTATAGCTTCCAACAAGAGCTGCCTGCAGGGATTGTGTTTAAAGCGCCGGCTGATTGGGGTAATCATGGGAGCACAGAGTGCATTAGCTGTGAAGGTTTATAAAGGGAAATTAAAATAAAATTGGATGTGACAGAAAAGTACATGGAAAATTAGTATAAGAATATGAATATTTATGGCTGCAGGAGCACGCATTGGGAAAGCGCTCCTCTGTGCTCCCTGCTACCCTCCCTGCCGTGGGCCTGGGGCACATCCCAGAGGCAGGACCCAGTCGTGGGGTCAGGCTGCGGGGCTGGGCCAGCCATGGTGGGCACGCTCTGCTCCCGTCACCACCGACATGCTTTCGGGGGGACTTGGGGCGTGATGGAGGCTGTGGCATCCCATTTGCATGCCCCTGTGCCCCTCGCATCCCAGGGGGTGACTGCAGGGCTGCTGTGACCTGGTGTTGGTGGTGGCACTGGTGCAGGGGCACATGGGTGCTTCCACTGCCGTGGTGGCACAGTGGCATGGGGACAGGGACAGGCGCAGCTCAGGAGCATTGCTGGTGGCAGAGAGGAGGGGGTTGGCACCATGTGGTGCTGGCACATGCTGAGGTTGCTCATGCAAGAATTAGGGCAGTGGGACAGAGCTCAGCCTGCCAGGATGGCAGGGCACAGCTCTCCTCCTGCCCGCTGGGGCTCTGCCCACCCGGCCAAGCTCTGGCAGGGCTTGCACCGGCAGCCAGCAGTGCTCGGCACCGGCAGCTCCCCAGCAGCGTGCCTAAGATGCCACCACCCTGCTGGGGATGACACGCTTACCCCCACCCCACCCTGAGCAGGGTCTGCCTGCGGCATCCCCGCCTGCCTGCCCTGCCGTGGGCTTGGTGCCGGACCTGGGGGCAGCCATTCCCCTGTCCCCTCCTGCTGTCACACTTAGAAGCCATTAAAATAATTGAATGCTTTAAATATTCAGCGCTCAGCTTAAATATTCATCAGCAAAGTTATTCTGATTGCTAAACTGCATCAGCACAGGCTGGGAAATGGTTCCTCTCAACAGAGCTCCCCCCGACCCGTGTGCACAGACGTGCACACCCCAACCCTCACATGGGCATGCACGGGCACATGTGCACACACATGCATGTACACACATGTATGCGCATATGCATATGCATGTGTGCACACACGCATGCACCTCTGCACAGACATGCACATGCATGCATACACACAGAAGTATGCACACAAACACACTCCCAGAGTGGGTCGGTGTGGGCACTGGGAGCACTGGAGGGCACTGGGAGCGTGTTTAGGTGGCTGCTTTGTCCCTTCTGCCTGAGCTGTGCTCCCCTGGCAAGGCTGGGCAGGCGGCATCCAGCCTAGCACCACCTGCAGTGTCCCCATCACTGCCCACCCTGGCACCAGCAGCCGAAATGCCACTCCAGGACCACTCTTGGGTTGTCCCCCACACCCCCATAGCTGTGTCACCCAGACTCCTGGCATGGTCTGTGCCCCTCCGTCCTGCAAAGGCTCTGGGTGTTGGTGTTGCAGCTGAGCATCCTTGAGCCAGTGCTTGCATTATCTATGTGCTTTTAGAAGGCAGAAGCACAGTTTAAGGATTGATTAATAAAAAAATAGTAGTGAGACACTGTCCAAAGCTGAGCTTATTGCCTGGCAAAAGATTGCTTTGAACATCCTTTGCCCACCCCAGCTGCTCCCCACCGGTACCCCAGCCCTTGAGGTGCTGCCAAGCCATGGCATGCTGGGGACAGGCAATGGAGAGGTGCCTTTGAACACGAAAGGAGGGTTTGCTCTCATCTCTGCCGGGCTCATCCACGCAGCTGGGCCCGTCATAGCTACATCTTTATTCTTCCTAAGTGCCCGTTGCATAATCCTATCCCTCAGGCTGGTTCCTGGCAGGGATGCTCTCCGCCAGCTCTGCAGATGCAGCGCCGTGTGTCGCCTGCCAGGGTGATGGCAAGATGTGCCCAGTCTCGGCCATACCATCATGCCCTTGGCTCTGACAAGCAGGTGATACTCTGCTCTACCTGCTGCTGTGTATTTTCTTGGCCCTTAAATACTGTCCAGGATGGCCTGAACTGGGGTGTGAAGGAGAAGAGCACCAGTGTAGCATTCCCTGTAAAGCCAGGGGTCAAAGTGGGACCTACCAGGAAGCTCTGCACCACGCCGGGGCTCTCAAGCTACTCTCGTCTTCTGCTGAGCTTGACAGCACTCTGCTATAATCTTCCATTAGAAGAAAAAAGATCATTGCTTGACACCTTTGTTCCTGGAACGGAGCAACTCGGCTAAGAGAAGAGCAAGAGGAGGAGAATCAAGAGGTGATATAACCCATGGCTGGGAACAAAGGATGCCCTGAAAAGAGGAAAACAACTTGCCAGTGGCAGTGAAACCTCTGCCACCCTCTGGAGGCAGGTGAAACCAGAGCCAGCACCCACTTTGAAAATTATTTTCCTTCTTCACTGAGATGCACCAAGGTGCGGCAACATCGTGTGAGCCTGCAGGGACCCTGCATGACCCTGGCCAGGCAGGCACACTGGTGCTTTCTCCACCTTCCTATCCGGAGTCTTGCAAAAGGCAAGATCTGAAGTTCAACACCTGCAGGAACTGGGGAACAAGTCCATTGAGTGAAGCCTCAGAGCCACCAGGCCCTTCAGCAAAGGTCTGCAGCCGCCCCGCACCTTCCTGGGTGAAGCCTGCCAGCGGTCCTGCATCCACAGGCCTTGCCGAGAATATTGTCGGTTGATAAAGAGCTTTTGCCTTTCACACAGGACGCATTTTTCTCTCCAGCAGCTGGCTGGCAGGGAGGGTATTACACGTGGGCGCTGGTGCACAAGTGCATTCCCGCGTGCACATGGGTGCTGGCATGTGCAGGCGCACGGAGAGGTGGAAAAAGCTCGGCAAAGCTCTGCAAACAGCACCGATAAAATTGTTCCTCAAATACCTAAAGCAGGCTTAGGTTTAAGCAATCTCGCTCCAAAGACGGCTCCTGCATACATTTCGCAGGCTAGAGCTGCATCTTTAATCCCGAGAAATCATGTACTTTGCATCCGCATTTGCCATTCAGATTTGCACCGCAGCAGGCTGTGCCATCCTGTGTAGAGCCAGGGAGAGGGGTCTCAGTGCTCCCCACCGTGCCGGGGCTGCCGGCATGCTGCCAGCCCTGGGTGGCTGGACCCTGCCCTGGCCATGGCTCAGCTGGACCCAAAAGCAGAGTAGAGCTGGGCTGCCTGCCTCCTTGAGTGGCTGCTGAGCACTGGGAAGGAGTTGCTGGTTTATCTGATATGATTTAATCAGCCCTATAATTAGATTAATTTGTTGATTTGATAGCAACCCATTTCTCGCCGTTAGATTTGTTTATGTGTGTTTTATGCTTCAGTTTGGCAATAAAATAGGAACTGAGGAGGTGGGAAAGTCCCTCCGTGTGCCCGTGCTCTGCCCCTATAGAGTGCCTGGGCTGGAGGTGCGCGTCCTGGGGCCCTGCTGGCTCCTCGCGTGGGGCAGGACCAAGCAGGATGGGCAGCTGCAGGGCTGCCACCTCAGGAGCTGCTGGGGATCAATCTGCTGTGGGAAGGTTGCATCCCTATGGGGGCAGCTGGGGGGGCTGGAGGTACCCGGGATGGTCCCCATGGCAGGAGGAGGTACCCCTCGGGGGAGCGGCTGCAGGAGCCAAGGAGCTGTAGTCCCCACGCTTGCTCCCTGCTGCCTGGGGTCTCTCACAAAGGCCAGTTCTGCTTGCTGAAGCGGGTTGCATTTTGTTTTGATGAATGGGCACACAGCTGACCCGAACCTGCTGCATCATTTCCCCTCGTGTTGGTAGAGAAGCTGTGGCCAGTCCCACTCCGGCCATCTCCCTGCATCCTAAAGCAGCATCCCCTAAAAGGAAAAAAAAACCACCCAAAACTTGCTTGTTCGTTGAGGAAGTAGATGGGCTGCAGAACATGTTGCAAAACAGAGGATGCTCCTGCCGACTTGGCGAGGCAGGGGGGAAGAGACGGCTTCAGAAAGGCTTTGCTCACCCCTCTGGGCTCTGCTGCCGGCTCACTCGCCCAGGCAGCACGGCATGGCAGCCAGCAGCTGCTGCTGACAGATGCGGATGGACGTGGCCCTCGCGACGCCTTCAGCTATGGCGTACGCACAGCCCCCAGCTGCCACACGCCCTGCCTGCCCCTTGCCAGGCCTTTCCCGCGAAGGAGCAAGCGGCTCGCGTGGGGTGGGAGCACGCATGGGGGCAGGATGAGTCGCGACCCTCCTCGTCCTCCTCCTTGCTGCTCTCCCCATGGCTGCGGCAGGACGGGAGGTTTGCCGTGTTGCATCACCCGAGGTGGCTGCCGGTGTCTCTGCGCTGCCCGCTCCCAGGTGCGGAACAGCCAGGGCAACCCCTGCCACCGGCTCAGGGCCACCTCCGCGCAGGTCGTTCCTTCATCTCGCCGGCAGCTAACGTGGCATCACCATTTGCCGGGCTGGCAGCTGCATCGGCAGCCCTTCCTGGCCGCCTCGCAAAGGGAACGGGCTGAATAATTAAAATTAAAAATAATGATTTCGGGGAGGGGTGTGGAAGGCTGGGGGAAGGCAGGCAGGAGAAAGGAAGGCAGGAGAGACGTGGAGCGAGCACGAAGGTTTGCTGGAGAAGCCAGTGTGAGGAGCTCTTTGATGGGCAGCTCCTTTGATCAGAGATCTGAATATAGCCCTCACGTTTCCCCTGTGTGAGCCCGCTGCCTAATTACCAAACGGCAGGGCCGCTTTGAGTCCTCAGCACGTTGCTGTAATAGATTTCACCGCGTCCAGCCTGGAGAAGGACATCGATTCTCCCCGCAGCCGCAGACTCATGCTAAACATTGCGTCCTATCGATTTTTCTCCCCCCCTTCTTTTTCCTTTTTCTTTTTTTTTCAAGAATTTTCTTTATTTTCATTAAATCATTAATCAGGGAGAAATCTACATTTTTATCATTTCTATGGCTGGAGAGGAAGAGAGGAAAGTTATATTGCCATAGAAACCGTTCCCTACCATTCTCAGCCTCGGAGCAGTCCCTCTTGTGCTGTCTCTTGTCAAAAGGCGTAATTGTTGCTCCTGATCTTCACTGCTCAATTAGCAGTGATGTCTCCCTTCAAGTTAATTGCTGGAGATGGGAGGAAGTAGGACAAATGTAACCTTTTAGATGAAAAGATCTCTCTCCCCCTCCTTCCCCACCTTTCCTCGCTTGCATGCGCTCGAGGGCCCCTCTGCAGCGAGCTACAGTGCGGGGGAGCCCCACCGGCCAGGGCAGGAGTCACCACATGCTCCATCGCTCCTGCACAGTGCCGGGCTGGGGACCCCTCCCCATCTTCCTCATCCCTTTATCCATGGCAGGACCCCTCTGTATCCCCCCTCGGTTCCCTCTGCCTCTTCCAGCAGTGTCACCACCAGCTCAGCCTCTCCCCAGTCACCTCCATGCCGCTGGTGTCGCCTACCCCAGCATCTCCTGGGCTGGGGCAACCCTCGTGGATGCTCTGGGATTGCTGGCATGGTCCCATGCTACAGCAGAACTAGGATGGCCCTCCTGCACCAGCAACAGAGCTTGGTGTGTTCACAGTGATGGGGTGGCTGTGGTCCAGGAGCAGGGGGACCCCTGCACATGCCCAGGACTAAAAACTGGTGGCAAAACAAGGCTGAGCATGGAGGGTATAGATGGGAAAACAAGCGTGAGACTTTCTTCCTGCAGAAATAAAACCGAGAACACCAGTGCAGCTCACAACCTTGTTTGATAGGAGCAGGGAACCTGGGCAGGAGGAGAACTCAGAAATGCTGCCTGGGCGGAGGTTTTTTTCAGCCTTGAGGGAAGACAGACAAGCCAGACAGTATATTAAGGAGTGGAGAAGTGTGGCAACTGCCTGTACTTCCATAGTCCAAAGAAGAACACTTAAACAATGACTAGAGTGTTTGTAAGACACAAATCACCCTAACTAGGCATGATGTGGAGGGCACAGACCCACGTGGCACTGCCAAAAGCGCGCAGCAGCCCAGGCAGGCAGCAGCAGTGGCAGGGACAGGCAGGGATGCAGCCCCAAGGGTCACCCTGAAGTGGGGACAAGACAGCCTGGCCAAACCTGTGGACCCCCTCCCTGTATACCACCTAATGAAACAAATGAGTTCCTGAAGCTCAGGACAGCGGTGAAGGCAATGTTGACAGCTCATTAACAGCAGCAGATGGAGGGTGTGAGGGCATCCAAAGATTTGTCCAGCAGCCAGGAGTTGGACACAAGAAAAGAGGGTGTCACCACCCATGGGGGACACTGGGGCACCCTGGAAGACCACCAAGAAGGTCCAGGGCAGGTCCAGCTAGCAGAGGCTGACAGCAAGGAGAGCTGATATTGCCTTATGACAGTCCTTTGCTCCAGACCTGCTGTTCCCAGCTCCATGCTAGGACCTGTGTGTTCCCCTACAGACCTTCTCCCTGAAGGAACCCCAGCCAACTATTTTGGGTAATAATCCCTTGTGATGTCCCCAGCCATCCTGAAGCACCATCGCTCTGGGGTTTTCTTGGTGGTGGAGGGATTGATACAGATATGAGGTTTGGCCCTTTCTGCAGCAGTGACAGGGGAGAGGTGTCACCGATGTCCTCGGGCATCTCTTTGCCTTTCTGTGACATCTCCCCTGCAAGAATCCTGCTGCTCCAAACCGACCCAGAGCAGGAAGAGACCTCACATCCCCCACTGCCTCCACCTGAGCTGCATTGCAGGAGGTCTCAGTGAACCGAGGACCACGGCTGCACAGCCAGGACAGAGGGGACTGGGTAGAAGGGGCCTCTCGTCCGACCTCTTTTTTAGAGCAGCTCTGTCCCCCATCCTAGATCCATGCAGAACCACAGCTAGAAACTCCCCAAGAATGCTCTAAGGAAGAGCCCATGTGAATCCCAGAAAGTCTTAAGCTCAGCTGAGAGACACCCAGCTCCTTCAGCAAGCTCAGGGCAGCAGGAGACCAAGCAAAACCCCGCTCAGCATAACCAGCCTTCATTAAAAGCAAAGTCTTGCTGTCGTTCAGCAAATCACTTGCAAGAGGACCCTGCCGAGAGGCAGATGAGCGCACTGTTCATCCCTGCTCCTGCTCTTGGCGTTACACCAAGCTCCAGGCTGCTTACTATTTGAGTAGACCTGTTGGACAGCAGAAGAGTTGGGAGTGAGGTGTGATGGTGGTGAGGCCAGCAGAAATCATGAAGCAAGGGGACCCCTCCTCATCTTGAGATGATGGCAAGGGATATGGGCATTGCTGCTCACACCTTGAGCAGGGGCAAGAGATGCTCACCAGCCCGCAGAGCAATGGTCCCAACCGCTGGCGGGCTTGGTCCCTCCGGCTGATCTTCTCCGCCATTCTGCCGAGTCAGACAGTAATTACTCACTTTCATGTCACGGAGTGGGGATCGGGGGAGCCAATCTCATAAAGCCAGAACTAGGTTACTCTCCAGGCTCCTGTCACTCGCAAGATGTATTGCTGAGCAGATCCACCCTCAGCCTCTGCTCCATGGCAATCTCTACCTTACCGGCCCAAGGCCACTGCAGCTCTGCCTGGATGCTGCTGGCCTGAGCTCCTCCTGCACCAGCGCTGGGTGCCCTGGCTCCTTCTGGGCTTGGTTTGCAGGTCTGAGAGAAGGACCCACGCCACCATCGTGCGTCAGCCCTGGGGCCACCTTGCAAACGCTGCCCTGGCCATGCGTGCACCTTCTCTAATGCCTGGGATTCTCCTTCTATAATGTTTGGGAAAGTGTTTGAGCCAGAAAAAAAGCCACGTGAGGCTGAAAAGAGTAATTTTTGGGGCTGAGCACATGGAGGAATCACTTGCGGATGCTTCCCTGCATGGATAAGCACTTTCCTGGCCCCTTGGCTCCGGAAGGCATGGAGGAGCAATTGGCAAGCTGGGGCTCAGCTCCCGCTTCCCTTCCGCTGGATGCAAACAAGCCCTTAACATTTAAGCAAGTGCCTCTGCTTGTGGAGGCACGCAGGGTGCCGAGTGCTCACTTCAGCACACCTCGTGACTCAAGCCCTCTGCAAGAAGGTCGGGAAGGAGGATGACGGTGAGGAGAGCACCCAAAGGCACTGGGCAGCTCCCGTCCTGGCGGTGGAGGCGGCAGGAGGCGAGGGCGCCCGTCACCCTGCCGCCGGGGCCCCGCCGCCGTCCCCTGGCTCCGCCGCTCCTGCCACAGCTGCAATTAAAGCTCACCCTGAATGTTGCATTAATGTCAGGTTTGCATCTGATTTCCCCTGTGCCAGGTAAGGAGGGGCCGGCAGGCTTGGAGAAGGATCACACGTGGCAGCTTTTAATAGAAACCCGCCCGCCTGTCACTGGCTTCTCATCATTCCTCTTGAAACGTTTGCTAATTACCAACAAGCTGGTGTTTGTGTTTCGGGTGTGACGTTCCCCTCTGCAGCCCGTCTCCCCCTCCTTGTCCGCACCCAAGCCGGCAGCAGCGCTCGGGGGGCTTTGGGGAAGGTGGGACTTGCAGGGTGTGCTCCAGCAGAGCTGTAAGGACCCAGTTCCTTCTGGAGATGGACCCAGGGGTGGGTGGAAAATGGCTCACTACAGTTGCTTTCTCCGCCCAGGCACATCCCTTCCCATTTTCAGGGAAGGACGGTTCCTCTGGAAGTGTCTGGAGAGTTAAACCTGATGAGTTAGGGCTTTGGGATCACACCAGCTACCCCCTTCCACGCTGGCGATGCTCTGCTGGACCAGGATACCACTGTCACCAGCTCTGCCCAGGCAAGACATGCATTGCTGCGCCAGGGTCAGCCTGCCCCACGCATTGCCCCTTCAGAGCCTTACCATGGGTTGTGCCCAAGCTCCCAGGGATGCCGGGACTTGAGTGGTGGCACATGTCAACAGCTATCGTCTCCCAGCTGCTTCCCGGGGACGTGCCACCTTTTTTTCCCATGCTCGGGAGGGCGAGCACAGTGGCGCAGGGATGGGATGGGGACCTGCTGCCAGCGATGCTCTGTGGGGACCAAGAGAGCCAGTCGTCAGGGGCTCTGACCCCATGGGACATCTCCTTCACCTCTCACCCTGTGTTTGGCATCCCTCCTGGGGCAGCATGAGCCAAGGGGCTGAGGGAAAGCATCAGACAGGGGAAGATAGGGTTGGGAAAGGGGCTAGAGACGTGTTTCAGAGGGCATCCCAGGGAGGTGCAATGATGAACAGCCTCCTGCCCCTCTGTTACCCTGAGCACTGGGTCTCGCACGCTGCCCCATGCTAGCCGCCCCCTCTTTGTGCTCAGTTTGCTGTGGCAATGAGTGCTCAAGCATCACCCCACTGCACACAGAGCCTGGAAAGGGGCTGGAGTGGGAGGCTGTTCGCTGAGCCCGCTTCCAACCATTCCTAGTGCAGGGATGCCACTTGGGATCCCCCGAGGTGGGAGACTCCTGCGAGGGCTCCTCTTGGTCTATGCCAGCCCTGGCAGCTCCCTGGTCCCCTGCATGTCCCAGCTGCATGCAGAGCCCCGTGTTTCTCCAGTGGGTTACTACACACAGGGTTTGCGGTGGCTCAGAAAGGCTCCTTTTACCCTGGTGCAATCTGTTTCCCTCGTCTTGCAGGCACCAGGGATGGCGATGGGGTGGGAGAAGTGGGGAGCTATACAGGAGACCCCCAACTTTACCCACCCACCTCCTGAATATTGAGGCTGCTGCAGTTTCAGCAGTTGGAAGGGGGCCAAGGCAGGTGCTTTGCTGTCTGGGGAGCCCACCCAGCGTGGGGAGAGGCACCCCAAGGCACCCAGCTCCCTGGGGCTAGCCGTCTCCTGCTGCCACCTGGGTGAGTGACAGCTCCCAGCCCCCCAGCCCACCTCCCCCCTTGTCAATCCACTGGGGAATTATTTATCCTGACAATAGCAATTGTCTGCACGGGCCCTTCCCCCTCCCCAGCACCTACCCCAACAAAGGAAATCATCCTGATATGAAAGGGAAAATTAAATTACCCCAATAAAGACTTAGTGCTGCTTTAATGACATCACCAGACTCAGGCGCTAATTAGCTGAGTACAAAGGAAGCTAAATGTGAAAACGTGAATTTTTGTTCCCTTTTCTCCTGTCGTACAGTCTCGGGAGTGGGAGTCTTGGCAGGCATGGCAGGAGGAGATGCTCCCACCCGGCCAGGCGGCTGCAGGAGCGTGCCAGGCTCTGGCAGCCGGCTGCTGCCACTGCCAAGTGGCACCGGGGGCAAGAGCTCCCTAAGGTTTTGGGAAATGCATATAGCAGCTGGAGCCCATTTGGATCCAGCCAGGGATCCCCGGGGTGCCACCACTTGAATCCTGCTCCATGCCATCCCTGGCCACTGCAGTCTGCTCTTCTGCCTTGGGCACGCGGCTGCACACTGCGCTCCTCTCACCAAGTTCATTCATCCATGCACCTTGCGTGGCATACCACACTGCACAGCTCACACCTCCCACAGTGAGCGTGCACTGCATGCACGCACCTCGCTGCACTGCACAGCTCACACCTTCCACGGCAAGTGTGCACTGTGTGCATGCGCCTTGCTGCACTGCATGCACGCACCTTGCTGCATTGCATGCATGCACCTCGCTGCACTGCACAGCTCACACCTCCCACAGCGAGCATGCACTGCATGCACGCACCTCGCTGCTGCACAGCTCACACCTTCCATGGCAAGCGTGCACTGTGTGCATGCGCCTTGCTGCACTGCATGCACGCACCTCGCTGCACTGCACAGCTCACACCTCCCACAGCCAGCATGTAGTGCATGCACACACCTCACTGCACTGGGCAGGTCACACCTCCCACGGCGAGCGTGCACTACGCACACATGCCTTGCATTGCATGCTGCAGTGCACAGACTCGCAGCTCACTGCATGCATGCCACACTGAAGGTGCGCATACACATCACATTGCACACACAAATTGCACCCACATCTCACACTGCACATGCAGCATGGCCGTATGCCGCTCACCCTGTACCTGAATGCACGCATATCTCGTGCTTGGTGCACCCACATCTCCCATGCACTCTGCACGTCTCTACACGGCTTCACTGTACACCTGCACTGCATGACCAGACAGCTCACACTGCACACACCGCATGTACACACCTCACACCACGTACAATGCACAGCCCCTTACCCCAGGTCCATGTCCCCTCGCTCTGGGCAAGCATCTGCCAGGGGACCATGTCCCTTAGCCCTGCCTGCATGACCCTGACACCCAGAACAGTGCCAGCACCTCCCTCTGAGCCATGCTGAAGCCAGCCGCCCTCCTTCCTCCCTCCCCACACCCCATCAAGGCATCATTTCTGTTTGCAGCTTGCAGGCTCGGCTACCTCCCATGCAGGCAGCATGCACTGCCATGTCCCCCCCATTGCTGCAGACCCCTGCCCTGGGCACCCTGGCCCGCAGCGCTTGCAGCCACCTCGGCACCTGACAACCTCCCGGGCATTGACTTACCAGTGCAGCTATGCTGGTTTTCTTCTAGTCCCATCTGAACGGCGACAGCGCTGAGCAGTGCGACAGCCCCGGGGAGAGCTGGCAGCATCACAGAGCTGCTCAACCTCGGGGTGCCGGCGCTGCGTGGGACCCCGCAAAGGGCCAGGGGATGGCTGGCCAAGGGGAGCTATGGCAAACACCCAGCAAACAGCGAGACCCGGCCCTCGGGCTGCTGGATGGGAGCAGAGCACACTTAAACTCCCTCCTGGGCAGGGGGAGTGGGGAGGGGGGGGATATCTTTGCATCCCTTTATTTGCCTCCATATTTGGGGCTGTTTTTTCCCATTGGAGAAATTCCCCCGGATAATTTCTCCCTGCGGTGAGCAGCCGCTGGGGCTGTGGCGATGCGGAGGGGACTCCAGCAGAGGCACCAGAGCTGCCCGCCAGTGCAGGGAGGCCGAGCAGCAGCGCTCCCGCTCCCACCGGTTGTGGGGAAGGGGGGGGCTGCTAATACGTAAAGCCTCATTTTAATTAAAGCTTAAATTATCCAAAAAGCCAGGATATTACTGCCTACACCCTGAACCTCACCCCAGCCCCTTGGTCAGCACTCGCAGCCCCTCCCCAGTGCACAGGGCCACCTCAGCAAAATTTGGGGCGGGGGGGGGGGGTCATGTATTGACCTCTTTCCTGCTCAGGCCAGGCTGGCAGCAAGTAACTCTGCCCCAGTGCCATCGGTTGCTCCCAGCTGTCCCCGAGGGAGGCTGGCCCCTGGGGCATGCCCTGGGCAGGCAGCCCTGCCTGCAGCCTTGCTGCTGGCTCCCGCACAGGGTGGCACTGCTGGGGACCAGCCGACCCTCCTGGGATTGAAGGGGATGCCAGTCACCCCCACCTCGCTCCCCTCACCTCTTGCTGCTGGGGTTCATTCGAGAGGGATGGGTGTGAATGCCTCTGTGCCTCCTTAAAATGACATAGCTGGTCTCCATGGCAACTCTTCTCTGCCTTTCGCCTCAGACCAAGAGCATCATCTGCTCCATCATCCCTGCAGGCCAGGGCCCAGCCTCTCCTGAAAGGGGCTGAAGGGCTGCTGAGGCTGCGAGACCCCCGCCTGCCCCACACCTCTGCCCCGCTGGCAGTGCCAGCTCGTGCGGCTCCCCGGCATCTGGTCCGTGGCCAGCTGGAGGGGACGAGCCTGGCTGCAGCATCCCGGTCCCCAGCTGCCTCCATCCTCCTCTGGTAACCGCCGCCACCCCTTCCCACTGCGGCCAGTGCTACGGGATGCCCGGCATGGCCACGGCACAGCCTGCCAGGGCTGCGGGGCTGTGGCTGGATGGAGCTGGGACTGCCGGTGATGCTGTGTGGCCCCGGCCCACCCTGAAAGCTTGCAAATTCACAGCAAAGCCCCTCGCTCCATGTCCACCTCCTCCTGTGAACAAGCAGGCGCACGCCAGGTGGGCTGGGAGGCAGACGAGCATCGCCAGTGGAGCGGAGAGGGGGCTGCACCGGTGATACCAACCTGCCCATCAACCACTCAGACCCTGCCGTGAAAATAAGAGGACAGAGTCGAGCGCTGGGGAAATTGCCCAGCACTCCAGCAAATCCCACCATCCCCTGCCTGGCGCGGTAGGGCTGGCCTCGGCCTCCAACCCGGCACGTCCCCGCCTTTCCCTTAAACCTCTCTAAGCCGCAGCATGACGGCAGCCTGCCGGGAGAAGCCGGGCTGGCGGAGCTGTGGTAGTGGCTGTCCTTCTCCAGCCCTGGGGAGGCAGGGCCCCAGGGATGCAGGCTGCCAGCCCCAGGCGCTGTGAGGGTGATTTTTGGTGGGGATGCACACGGGGAGAAGGGAGACGCGTGCATGCAGAGGTGCACAAGGGCTAAGACGTGCACACAAGGAAGGATGGAGGCGTGTGTGCGTGGGACACACAAGAAGCCAAGGTGCGTGTGCATGTGGGGGGACATGCCGGGATGAAGGGGTGTGTGCACACCGGGATGAACACAGGGGTAAAGGGGAGTTTGCACGCAGGGATGGAGACGTGTGTGTGTGCACCCACACAGGGTGGGGATGTATGTGTGCACGTGCATGTGTGTGTACAGTGGGGATGCGGAGGCGTGCGTGTCCCCTCAAGGCACGTCTCCCCTCCAGACTGCGCAGGCGTTGTGTTACTTCAGACACCTTCCTGCCTGGGGGCTCCAGGGCCACCCCAGCCCTGCCTGTGCCCTGCAGAGCAGGCAGCATGCCCAACTCCCTGGGGTGCTGCCTTCTTCCCGATTGCTCCTTTGGCAGGTGATGTTTTCTAATACCCGCACAGCATTTCCCCGTGCTTGTTGTCGTCCCATTACTCCCTGCTGCCCGCCGGCAGCCACACGCAATTGCCTCCCCTCCCAGCATCCCGGCGTGTGTGCCGCGGTGTGTGGGTGTGTTTATTTATAGGGCTGCTGCAGAGCCGGCGTGCAGTGTGGGGGCCTGCCGCCCCCCCAGCCCGTCTGGGCTCCCTTCCCCTCTTCCCAGGCTGGGCACACGCCTGCCTCGATGTCCCAGTGCCCGCTGGTGTGCAAATCTACTTGCAGAGGCAGTTTATAACCAGGGCCAGGCTGGCTCTGGCACTCACTCCCAGCAGCACCATCCTCGTCTGTCATCCTGCTCTTCTGCACCTTGTTTCCAGCTTGCTCGGCCCCGTTGCAGCCTCCAGGCTTGCCTGAGGTCCTGCTGTTGGGTTAAACTTCCCTCTCCAGAGGCACATGCGTCCTGAGGTCTTCTCCTGCAGCCCCTCCTCAAGCCTTGCTGAGGTTTTGGGAGCACACCTGGTGCTCCCAACTTGTCCTGGCCACGCTGCCCATACAGCTCCCTGCTCCAACAAGGGAGCCTGCCTGTGCCCAGGGGCTCAGGGTGTAGGGATGTGCTGCTGCAGACCGCTGTGTGCTTAACCCAGGGCACCGGTCTGTTTGCCTTTAGATTACAGGGAGACGTGGAAGAACCACATGGGGATCCCAAGGAGAATGTGTCGCTAATTCCCTGCCCACACACAGATGTTAAAGCACCCAAGCAGGTGCTTTTGAGTCCCGTGGTGCAGCTGGATCAGTGCTGCCAGGGTGAGGGCATGGAGGTGGCAATCCACGTACCATGGGATCCCCCACGGGGCACCAGCAGCTATCGAGCTGATGAGAGGATAACTGGAGGCTCAGCCTGTGCAGGCAGATCCACCTGGTGTCAAGCTCCCCTTTTTGCAATGCGACGGGCTATGGGGGAGATGGCAGGGTGGGGCAGGACCTTGCAGTGGTGGAGCACCAAGACCCAGCTCCCAAAAGGACTTGGTGAAGGGGCAAGGGGATGGGGATAGGTCAGGAGCTGCCAGGAGGGTGCATGCAGGGTGGTAGCCGGTGCCCTGCTGGATGCAGGCTGTGCAGGGGTGGTATGGTGGGGACAGGCAAACTCTGCCCTGATGCCAGGGCTCCCTGGCACTGGGAGCTGAGCCACTGCGGCCCCCCCTTATAAGATGTGGCCACTGGATCTCTGAGGGCACCAGGCCACAGCCAGTGTGCAGGACAGGGTCCGGATGCCACGGCCCAGCCCCATACTGGCTGGCCTCTCATTTGTTCTCATTAAAGGCTGGCAGGGTGTCTAATTAGATGGCGTGAGTGCCAGCGCCCTGCTGACAGACACCTGTGCAGACAGACCTCCTCCTCGGCCTGCCTCATAATTAGCTTGCAGGATGCTGCCGCGCCTCCCGGCAGGACCTGCTCCAACACCGGGAAACAAAGCTCTTCCTCGCCGGGATGTGGCGCGGCGCCAGGCCCCACCAGCCGCTGCTGAGGCTGACGGCATGGCTGGAATTGCAGCCCCATGGCATGCAAACCCCGTGGCCATGGTATCCTCAGGGGGCATCCCTCTGCATCCTGCTCCCGCGGGTACCACTGGCATCCCAGCCACATGCCGGCACCTCCGAGTGCCCAATGCACAGGTCAGACTCACCCTACCATGGGGACCCAGCTTTTGTGCCCCCTTCTTTACCCCAGGGCAGTGCCTCGGGCACCTCAGATCCATGGAGAGAGCGAGCCGTGGCTCTCTGCACCCACCCGTATGCACCCACCCGAGCAGCTCATGGACAGGGGCACAGCGAGGACGAGGTGCCTTCATAGCCTTGTGAACTGTGCAGGGATAACGAGCCAGCGGCCGCTTTAATTAGATTAATTGGCTCCCATTCGACTCCAGAAGAGCTGTCAGGCTGCAAGTGCGTTCCTGCTGTACCTGGCTAATTACAGCACTGCGGCCGCCACTCTGCACCGCTTATGGCCACAGAGAGCCAGCACCAGGCAGAACCATGCCGGGGAGATGCTGCCGGGCAAGAAGTGCTTGGGGAGGTATGGCTACTAAAATAAATTGCAGAACAAGAGGAAGAGGAGGATCAGGGAGTCCTGAGGATGCTTCAGGCCCTGGGGAAGGGGCAGAGCTGCAGAAGAGCAAGGGCTGGAGCCTGCAAGGAGCTGGAACACAGAGATGGGGTTCAGGGAGCCCAGGAGCAAAGGATGGGGATCAGGGCTGGGAAAGGTGTTGGGTCAGGAGCCAGAAGGATGCGGAGGCAGCAGCCAGAGGACGGGGTGCCCCAGTTGGGGGGATGGCATCTGGAGCAGCCAGGTGAGCACAGGCAGTGGGGGAAGCTGTGCCTGAGCCCCGGGGGGGTGGGTGGTGGGACTGGGCTCTGTCCCTGCTGTCTTCCCCGAGGAAGAGGAGGCAGGCTGACGGCAGTGAGCTGAGCTGGGCAGCCACTGGGCAGGTGAGGCAGGGCCTTTCCCAGCTCTGCCAGGCACGGGCACATTGAGCTTCTGCTTGGCATTGGAGCTGCTCAGAGGTACTGGCTATTTATAAAAGCCACCCACGAGAGAAGCAAGGAGGTGACAGCCTAAAAATAGCCACCTGGGCTGGGGTGGAGAGGCGCCACTTCCCCACAGACTGGAGAGTGGGAGGCAGTACCGGGGGCTATTTTTATCCCTCTTGTCCTCAGCATGTTATTAAAGTGCTGGCCTGCAGTGCCCACTGCAGCTGGAGCTGCAGCCTTTGCCCACGCAGATGGCCTGTGCTCCAGGGCACTGCGTTTTCTTGGAGGCACAACGTACCGATGGCCAATGCTAGGAGTGCAAAAAGGCTGGTGAGCAGGAGCTTAGCAGCTCCAGGAGGCAAATAATGTGCCAGACACCCCTACACATCCCCAACAGACACCCCACAAACCCTCTGGGGACCAGGCTACTGCAGGCGGCTGGTACCCCGAGGATTTGCCCTGCCGTGGGATGCCAGCAGCTCCCCAGGGTGTCTCCCAAGAGAGAGACAGCAACTGTGCACATGGGTTGGAAAGACATAGCTGCACACACGTATGCGCGGAGCATTCAGCTGATCCTACATACTGCCTCGTGACGCAACACCAGTGCGTGGCATGGGGATGGGCTGAACCCTGCATGCACTGGGGACAGCCACCCTCTGCAGAGGAGGGGAAGGGCTTGCAGGTATGGGTCAGTACCCCTAAGTGTCCTCTGTGCGTGCCACCTGTACCAGAACTGTCCTGGCATCCTGGCGTGGAGGGCACACATTTCCTGCATCCATGGGGGATTGGGTGGGGGGTTCATTACACAGCTCAGCAATGAGCCCCTAAGCCCCATCGCAGCTCCCCAGGATACTCCAAGCACCTGTATGGACACTGCAGCCCCCAAAACCCACATGGCCCTATAAGATTCCAACCTACAAATCTCCTAATCACAAAACAGGTCACCACACATCCCTGAGCGCTAGTGCAATGCCCTGGGATGCCTGCCCAGCCTCTGAAGACCCAGCACACATCCTCTGCATACCCACATGTCCCCAGGTGATGCTGGCACAGAGCGCACTCCCCAGCACTGGTCCCTACATGGTGTGGCTGGAGGAGGTGATGGCACTGCCAGGAGACAGGCAGAGGACAGCAGCTGGGAGAAGGGCAGGGAGGAGACGAAGGCCGCTGGCTCCATCCTCAGGTGTGCGTAGGACACATTCAGCTGGGAGCTTGTTAGCCAAGACATTAGCAGCCCTTGCAGAGAGCTGACGCGGCTGCAGCACACACATCCCCGGGGCTCCCAGGGGAGCCTGCGCTTCGATTCGTGCCGCACACGAGGCCCCCAGAACAGACGCAGCTTGGATGGAGTTATTTTTTTGCTGGTGAATGTTAATCCCGGCTCAGCTAATGCCTCTGCAGCGGCTCATCTGGGCCCCCCTCCAGGCTAACTGCTGCCCGCGCTCGCCAGCAGGCAGGCAAGGGGGGATGAGTGGGGCAGCCTCATCCCATGGCTCGTTCGGGGATGCTGCTGTGCCCATGGCAAAGTGCCACGCCAGGGATGGGGGACGAAGGGAGGAGGGTGGGTGAGCTGCCCATACCCAGCACCTAAGGGGCTGGTGTCCCCCCAGGTCTGCCATACATGGGGGGACACCCTCAGCACGGGGCCAAGGGGGTGTCCCTGGGGCTTCCCTGTACCCATGGGGATGGTGGGGTTGGTTGTCAGTGGTGGGGCAGGGGGGGACTGGTACCCCCAGCTCTGGTCCTGCAGAGGTGGTAGGAGCGGAGAAAGGGCTTCCCCAGCTGGCGAGGAGGATGTAATTGTACGGTACAGATTGAGGCTGTCAGGCATCCCTCCGTCAGTGCATCCCGGGGCGCCTTCACCATAAATAATAAATAACAGCCCGAAGAGGAGGGGATTAACAAGGACAGGCGAGGCAGTTATTTCCTAATTGATGGTTTTGCATTCCTGCGGAGGCTGGAACCGCAGCCACCCTGATGCCATCGTGGGGAGCAGGTGCCTCCTCCCCATGGCTTTGCTGGGGAAAAGCAGGCAGGGGAAACACAGGCAGCTCCGGGGCAGAGTGGGCAGCTGGAGCACAGTACAGCCAGGCAGAGGGGCAGCAGCAGCCCCATCCCACAGGACCCACCATCCTCTGACAGGGGAAAGCCTTGGGGTCCAGCTGGGGCTCAGTGCTTTTCCTCTCATCCTCTAACTTCATTTCTACTAAACCTTTAGAGGAGGGACCAAAATCCCAGCATACTGCCCCATCCCGTGCTCAGAAAGGCTGGGATGCAGGTTGTTCCATCTCCTGCTTTGCCCGGGATTTGGAGCATCCCAGCTGGGCAGGAAAGGGGAGCAGGATGGGGTTCCTAGGCAGCCCAGACAGATTGAATTTCCACGTGGGTTTAGCTGAGCTAAAACCAGCTCTGGGAGGAGGCTGGGCCAGTTTCAGAGATATAATTATGTATAAAAAAAGCTTGGCTTTGTCCCTGTGGGGAGGAGCAGTGTCCAGCTCTGCCACTTGGGATGTGCCGGGACCCGACAGGACCATGCCAGCCTTTGGGGACACCAGACCCTGGCTTGGCCATGGTGGGGGTCTTTCCCCTCCGCCCAGCCAACCTACGGGACAGGGAGATGCCCGGCCACTGCTGTACACAAGGCTGGTGGCCCACTCCTGCAGCATGGCCTGGTTCCTGTCCCGGATTACTCTCTCCCCACTGACGGGAGGGGGAAGAGCTTGCTGAGTGCCAGATGGTGCCATTTAATTTTTTTTCTGGGTGAGGCTTGAATCTGTTTGTGCCTATGAGCAGGACCCCAGGAGACTGATGCAGGCAGTGCCGGGCTGAAAGCCCTCCTGCCTTCGGGCACAGCTATTTCTCATCTAGAAACAGGAGCTTTGCAGTGAAGACCATTCCCCAAAGCATCTTCCAAGGCTTTTCCTCACTTAGCAAACATCCCTCGCTGCATGGGGCAGGGCAAGCGTGGTGACCCCAGCCCCCTTCGGGGTGATTTTACCCGGCAATTCAGGCTTCCCCTGCCTGCAGCCCTGCCAGCTTGCCTGCCTTTCCCAAGAGCCGAGGAACCGGGTCGGCTTGAGGGACCCGAGGAAGAGAGGGTGAGAAAGACAGGGAGATGTCCGCAGAGGCAACGCTTTCCCCAGTGCTGGGGCAGCAGCGCAGGTGCTGCCTGCCAGATTGCTGCCCGTGGCCTCCACTCAGCTCGCAATTATCTGGGGTAATGGCAGGGGAGGGTGACCCAGATAGCGCGGGGAGGAGGATAATAAGGAAGATGTAAGTGAGGCTTTGGGAATGGGAAATGGGGGGGACGGGACAAGAGAGAGAGGAGGAGAGCTCCAGGATGAACCTTGAGCTGGGAGGGTGTCCCGGCACAGCCCAGGGCATCGCCGCCGCACACGTCATCCCTAATCCAGGCAATACACCCCTTGGTAATCTAAAATGTCCCCTCCCAGATCTATGGCCCTGTATGGTTTGGGCTGGAAAAAGGGATAGGCAGAGGACAGGACTGGCAGCAGTGTCTTCCAAACAAAATCTTCCTTCCCCAGTGAGCGCTCCTTGCTGGGATTAGCAGAGAGGCTCAGAGAAAGCCGTGCTGGAGGGACTGCACATCGCTGCGCTGCCGTAGAAAGCTCTGCTTGGCTCACAGAAGGGATGCAGCTCTCGGCATGGGGCCATCTGCTGTCCCCAGGGCTGGGTGTCACACAGCTACTGGGACTTTGCTGGAGGGCACCTTGCAGGAGAGCACCTGCAGGTCAGCAAAGAGGGGACTGGGGCTCCCGCCCTTGCGGAGCACCTTTCCTCCTTGCAAAGGGTCCACGCAGCAGTTCTGTGACCCAACCAGCACACACCAAGCGATATCTCATTATAAATCTCTCAGACCTCTCCCATCATCCCTTCTCCACAAAGAGCTGAGGAAGCAGAGGTCTGAGCCAGCGCTCGTCCATCACCACACAGGGGTGTCCCCACGCTGCTGCCACCTGCTCCGGCCACCTTGGCAATCTGCTGTGGCCACTTCCTTGGGAGAAATGCCACCTGTTTGCTGCCTCTGGTCTGCAGCTCCTCTCTGTGACTCAGTTTCCCCTCTGGCCCACCCTAGGCTGGGGGAGATCTCGCCTCTCTCCTCTCCAGTTGGGCTTTGAGGCTGATTTTCTGAGTCCAGCAATGAAGAGGTACAAAAGTGGGGATTGCCTGTCCAAGCATGACGCTGATGACTTGCTAGCAGCGCAGGGCTCTCCATTTAAAATAAAGGAAGCTGGGAATGGTGTGGGATCAGGCCAGCACTCCCAGATCCCATGGTGGGAGGACAACCCTTGAGCTGCCCCCCACCAAGAATGCTTGTCCCCAGCCTGGTGGCCAGCCACACTTGAAGTAAAAGCCAAGGGTCTTTGTCCCAGCACAGTAAATATGTCCTGGTGGTGACATGCCATGGCACGCAGCAAGGGTTCAGGTTCGGCTAGTGCTTGAGTAGACAGGGTCTCATCTGAGGCTTTATTTGGAGGAGTGGTGTCTGCCCCGATCCTGCAGCAGGTGCAGGAGGAGCAGTCCTGGGGAGGGGAGCTGCAGAAAAGGGACCTTCTGCTCCATCAGTGGGTGCTGCTGTGAGGGTGTCGCTGGGTGACCTCACATGAGCATTTTGGCCAGGAGGGTGTTTGCTGGCGGAGGAGAGCATCACTCTGGGCACCACCAAGGAGCCAGGGAACCAGACCCAGCAGAGCAGCACCAGCGTTTCCAAGCAATCTGGCCTCACCATCGCATGATATTTTAAGTGGCAGAAAAGAAAATAAAACAGACAAGGGAGGGTGGGAGAGACGATGTGCTGGAGGGAGGGGAGGAGCTGCCCCCCTTCTCTCCCACGCAGCCCCATGGCTTTGGGAGACAGGGTGGGCTGGGCTGATGCTGGTGGGGGGCTGGGTCGCGGGGCTTTTTGCGGGCTGGGTTTCGAAGGGGAGGCTCACTGGTGAAGGGAGCACGATGTCTTCCGTGACAGGCTCAAACGTGACTCAACGTCACCTACTTTCCACCACAACGACTTCTGCTGCTTCTTCTTCTCTGCGCAAATCTGGGGCTTAGAGTGCTCGAAATGTGGCTGTGGAGGGGGGCTAAGGGGAGGATGCCGTGAGGAGGAGGAGGAGGATGTGCTTCTTCCTCCTTTGCTCCCCTCCTGAGCTGTCCCTGAGGGTGCCTCCGCCCTGGGAAAGGGAGCACTGAGAGCCCTGCAAAGCCACTCTTTCATTAATTGAATATTCAATTTTCAAAATAACCTTGAGGAACTAAATGAAGAGGCTGGGAAGAGATAGCTAATTGTCAGCTGCACCTGCTCAGCACACAACCACAAAAATGCTGCTTCTAGCTTCCTTCCAGCCCACTCACACAATTTTTTTTTTTTTTCCCAAGCCGTTACGTCAATGCAGGGGGCACGGCAGCCTTGCAGGGCACAACAAGCACGCAGGGCCCCAGTGCGTGGGGTGCAATAGGGGGACTGGGGCTGTAAAAGCTGGTGAGTGGCTTGCCTGGCCCTGGGAGATGCTTTTTTGAAGGGTGGGGAGAGTGGGGTGGGATGTGCATGGAGATACGGCCCCAAGAGGAGTGCAGGCTGCGGTGCATGCGGGTTCTGCATCTTGGGGTGGCCACAGTGCTGGTGCCCACCAGTTTCGGGTGTCCCTGGACTGTGCTGCCCCATGGGGCAGTGTAGGGGGGATGCAACGGGCTGCACAGGCTGGCAGGGACCAGGGTATCCTGCACCCGTGCACGGGGGCTGTGCGTGTCCCCATGCTACAGCCCAGACTCTGCAACCAGCATCACCAGCCCAAATCTGGGGCTCTGTGCTTTCGCTCGGCACCTGGCCCCACTCCACGACTGCCCGTAGTGCTGATGCTGGCTTCTCCCTCCTTCCTTTGGGCATCCCCCTGTTCCTGCACCAGAGCCACAACGTGTGCCTGCCCTCACCCTGGAAAAGCACTGGCGTGCCTCTGTGCCGGCTGCCCCTGTCCATGTGCCGTTTTACCCAGCAGGAGCAGCACGATTTGTTCTTCCCCGGGGGTGCTGAGACCCCCAGCCTGGGCATCCCGGGGCAGAGGGTGTCCTGCACACTCGAGCTGGGAGCTGCAGGTGCAGGTAGCAGCACAGGGCAATTCTGCAGCCACTGCATTGCTGCCTGCCTGCACGAGGGGCAGGCAGGGCTCTGCTCCTACCATGGCAGGGAGCAGGCAGCATCCTGCAGGAAGGGACCTCGCCACGGGGGCAGCTGGACTGGGCCATATGCTGCCTTTCACCAGCACTGGCCGGGCCCGTGTCTCCAAATCGCTTGCTGCCTCCACACTTGGCTGCATTAATAATCAGCCGGCTGATGGGGAAGGATTTACCAGCTGTTTTTCATGACTCCATTGGCCTCAGATAAATCAGGGAGGGGGTGTCGCATGGCGTTTGCCAGGGGCCTGATGGATGGTGCCGAGCGAGCGGATTGCTCACACGCTGACACTTACAGACTCTGTCAGGTTGGTGGAGAGCGCAGGATTAATGGCCCCAATCAAGTGGGAAAGAATCGCTGGGGTGGTACCCAGCCCACCCCCCGCCGCAGCAGCATGGCCGCCCCAGCCCTGCCCCACACAGGGGCTGCCGGCAGGGCCCCCTCCCCTTCCCCAGCCTCCTTGCTGGCCGGACTGGTGCGGGCAGCTCCCCCAGCCCTGGCTGCAGGATGGAGATTAGCTCTAAAGAGCTGAGCACACACAATATTTCCAAAGCAATTGCAAGCGAAGCAAGGAGCAGCTGTGGGCTGAGCAGCCTGCCTCCCTCAATACTGGCAACATCTGGACGCAGCAGCTGCGCCGGCAATCGAAACCTGTTCGGGGCAAGGGGGAAGGGCACGGGACCCCATCGCTCGGCATGGTGTGTGCTGCCGGGCTGGTGATGAGAAACCTGCCGCCAGCTTCAGGTCTCTGCTTGCAGGATAATTCTCCTGAGGCAGCATCCCCTCCCTGTGCTGTAGGGCAGGGTGCTGGGGGCCCCCCCTCGTGTACCCACCGCTCTGAGAGGGCACTTGTCCCAATTCCCTGGGGTGTGGGGGTAGCCTTTGCTCTGGGACCATGGCACATTGCAGAGTGCTGCCCCCACTCAGCTTGTTTGTGGTCCCAGTTGTATAGGACCCCCCCTGTGGCATGGGCGCTGGGGAGCATGGGTGCCCCAGGAAGGGCTGGATGCCTCAGTGGGGAGCCCAGCTCTGCTCTGACCATCTTGGTAGCATTGCTAGGGCTGGAGCATATTTTAAAGGAGAGCTTTCAAGTGAACCAAAACCCGAGGGGGCTGTAGCTCAGGGTTGCAGTTGGCTACTGGGGGCTGTGGTAACCCACTCCTGGGAGCAAGGGAGGCCCCAGAAAGCGGGGTCCCCAGCACAGCCCTCCCTGCCCATGGGGGTCTGCCGTCCCCTTGCACTGCTACCTGGCCCAGCGCTGACACATACCTCGCTGCATGTGCGCTGCCCTGCTGCACACACAGTCCCACTGCACGTACAGCCCCACTGCACACACACAGCCCTGTGTGCACACTACAGCCCCAATGCACATGCCCCCCCCACACACAGAGCACCCCTGGAAACACATAGCAGCACAAAGATGTGTGCATGCATAGCCCGTGTCACCCTGCCACTGCCCCCAGCACACTCTGCCCACCCAACCCCCCTGTACCACCCACCTTCTGGCTTCATCACGTGAAGCTCCATGGGCCACGTGAGAACCATGGGAGCAGAGGGATGGGCTGAGCATGGTGGCACCAAGGGCCGAGGGCACTCAGCAGCCCTGTTGGCACTCGGTCCCTGGTGCAAGGGAGAGCTCATGCACGCCAGGGATGCTGTGCAAGCATGCCACTGCAGGTGTGACTGCACATCCCGGTCACAGCCCTTTTGTGTCAGTGCTGGTGGGACCGTGCAGCAGTGTCAGGTGCCAGTGGGGCTCAGCATGTCCCGGAGCATTGCTGGGACCTCCCTGGGCTCTCTCCTCCTGGCCAAGAAGATGAGGGAGCCAAGGGCTTTGTCCTGTTAGTGGGAATACTGAAATGTAAGCACTGGGTGCCTGGTGCTACCTCCGCACGGCCATGGGGATGGGCAGAGCAAGCTGCTGGCACACAGGGTGCTTCTTCCCTGTCCCTCCACACAGGGCTGGCCTCGGGATGGGGCATTGGGGGGCAGCCCCACATCCCCACTGAGCCCCACTGCTCTCGTGGGGACAGTCCCTTAGGGTCCTGAGGCCAAGCGACCATCTCCTAGTGGCAGCCCTCCTGTCCATGCCAGCCATGCCAGGAAACAGCATGGCAGCAGGGCCCGGGCACGCTTCACAGGACTTCCAGCAAACACCTTTTTGAAGCCAAAACAAATGAATTATTCCATTTAATTTGGGGGCATGAGCAGCAGCACAGGTGGCAGTGCTGCCTCTCCCAGCACAGCAGCTCCCAGCTCCGTGGTGCCCGGTGCCCTGCAGCACCCCGTTCACAGGGCTCGGGGTTGGTGCATACCGCGAAGACTCTGTCTGTGCCCGTGGGACCTGCCACCCCTCCGGGCTGTGATGATGGCTGCATGGGTGCAAAGCAGGGCAGGACAGGAGGTGGAGGCGAGCCTTTTGCCCAGCCATCCCGGGGAGGAACAGGGTGCTGCAAGGGGACAGCTTCAAGCAGGCAGCCCCATGCCCACCCATGGGTGTTCAGCTGGGCAGCAGCTCCCCGTGGGGCTGGGGGGACAGGCTGCAGCTCCTCAGTGTCCCCAGCTGCGGGCAGACAGTGCCAGCCCTTGGAGAGATGGGCTGAAGGAGGGCACAGGCTGTGCCCAGGTCAGTGCAGCGTTCCCTGGAGAGGGCAGCCGGGTACACTGCCCAGGTGAGCTCCTGGCTGGGCTCATGCTGGGCGGCTTTGATCTCCCTCCCCTGTCTGCTCCAAGTGGATATGCCCAGCTCTAATTGCCGCTGCCTCTTTGCTCTGCACAGGGCCTGGTGAAATATTTACACCGCGCTCCCCTTTGAAGTCTGATGTGATCGCCAGCCCCAGCTCACCGCAGCTTGCTCCCCTCTCTGCTCAGCACTTTGCAGGCACTGAGCTCAGCCCCATTGCACCCATCCTTGCTGTGGGGAAGGGCTCGTGGCTGGTCCAAGCCACGCTACCCCCCACCGAGCCCACTGGCCTTGCTCCTTGCCTCCCACGCTGCTCAGCCTCCTGGCACAGGGTGAAAAGGATGCCACGGTGCAACCCAGAGGTTTCTTCCATCCTTGGAGTGATGCCTGGCTGGATGTGCCTGTATCTGCAGACAAGCATCCCTGCTGCATCTCAGTGCTTTCTGTGCCGTGGTCCCCTCATGCCCTCGTCCCACGGTGGTGGCGATCGGCCCCGGGCTCCGCAGCGAGCTGGGAAACACGCAACTGTGTGCTGGCTGGCTGGGGAAGCCGTGGCCCATGCTGTCAGCCCGGCTGCTGCTCCAGCAGCAAGGCTAACAACGTGGAAAATGGGAGCTCGCTGCGGGTTGCTGAGCTGGAAACGGAGCCACCTCCCGCTCCCTCCGAAGGCAGCGTGGGGGCAGCCCCGGGCGGCGAGCGAGGTGCCGCTCCCTGCCTGCCATGCGTCGCTCTCTGCCCTGGCCACGGCCCATTTGCTGCTGGCTGTGCCGTGAGGTAGCGGCCATCCTTGTCCCTGGAGTGCCACGAAGAGGAAATTTGCTGCCAGGAGTGGTCCTGGCGCTGCTGCCCACACCTGAGCGCGGGAACGGGGTCTGACGTGTTCTGGGTGCACTGTCCGTGGTGCAGTGCAGGGGCCGTGCAGCAGACCCTGGATGTGCCTTGCATGTACCGCCACGTGTTGGGCAGCCTCCCTGCTGCAGGGCTGACTGGAAGCCATGTCCTCACAGCGGGAAATCCTCCACCTTCCCTCTCCCCAAGGCGCAGGGGGGATTTTGCTGAGCCTGGATGCTCTCCGTGAAAGCCTCACCTCTCTCTTTGCAAAGCCCGATGGTCTTTGCAGAGCCACCAAGCACACACTGACATGGTGCGGACAGGTTGCTCCTGCTTGTTGTGGCTTTGGCTCCGCTTTGGTGCAGGCACCTTTGGGGCTGGCCAGCCATGTCACCAAGCTCCCCTTTAGCTCCAAATCCCTGACAGGGCTGTTTCTGCTGAAACACCATCTCCCTCTTCAGCAAGAAGGAAAATTTGGCTCGCCAGGAAGCTGGATTTGGCAGATGCCAGCTCTGCCAGCATGGAGACCCTTGCCTTCTCTGGGGGCCCAGTGCTGCCTACAAACATGAGAACCAGCCTCTTCTGCCCTGGGAGCCTCAGTGATGCTCTTCATGGGGGGGGGGGGGGGGGGCGGAATCTCCCCCGCTCTTGGTTCAGGTCAGAAAACACAAATGGAGACCCCCCCCATTCATTTGGGGTGCATTGGCTGTACTTGGGGGCAGTGCTGGTGCGGGGCAGAGGGTGGCCATGGCTTCACCAGCCCTCTGGCATGCTGCAATGAGGGGGTCTTCCCAGCCTCATCCCGCGAGCTCAAGCCTCTAGATTTTGGGGGCTCTCCCAGTACCTCCTTCCAGCCTCCCCTGGGGTGCAGGAGGCTCTTTCCAGCCCTGAATCCCCCCTGGGATGGGGAGGACATCCTGTGCAGGGTCAGGCATGGAGCGGGAGAGCTGCTAATTGCAGTCCTCTGGCATCTGAGAGGAGCAAAACTCCCTGATTTATGGGTTGGCGGCAATAAAGCTTCGCATCACTGCAAAGGGAATTCACCCGCCTCCAAAACAAGGTTAAATAAATAGCTAATAGGAGCGCTTAGTAATCCTGCAGCACACACACACACGGGGCGGCATTCGCCTTGTGCCACGCTCGCAGTGACACGGTGGCATAAGCAGCCGCATCCAGTGTCACTTCACCCCCTCAGTGATGTGCACATGCAGGGATGTACACACAGCGATGCACCCAGACCCGTGGGGATGCCCATACACGCAGTGACACCCCCAGTCACACGGCCACCCTGTACCCTGTGCAGGTGGCAGGGGTCCCCCAGTCCCCCCATGCCAACGTGCAGGCAGCAGCAGCCCAGCGTGCTTGCCTTTGGCTTCTTTTAAAAGACCAGCAGTGATGCTTTTGTGAGAGTCCCGTAAGAGCCTGGATCAGCAGTGGCTGGAGATGTTACGGGATGACTGAAAAGCATCTGAAAAGATCCTGCCAGCCACGTGTTGAGTATAATGTTGGGGACGCAGAGCCGCGACGGAGCTGTTCTGCCTGAGGCAAGATGCCGGCTGGTGTCCCGGGGGCGAAGAGCTGAGCAGCGGCACGGTACAGTGCATGGCAGCAGCGGCTCGCAGCCCTGGCTCTGGTTAGCCCCAGCTCTGGACACATCTTCTGGGGATGGGGTGGCGATGGCCCCGGTGCTGTCCCATCCATATGGGGATGAAGCGGGCGCAGGGAAAGATGCAGCTGGGGTTGGCATGCCTCCGCAAATCATCGGCTGCTCGACCCTGCCTGGTGTTACGCAGCACCGCCGCTGCCTGCTTGGTGCCTGGGGCTGCAGCAGCAAGATTTTGTGAGAAAAGGAAACTACCTGCACGGTGGGGGGCTTTACAGAGCATCCCAGCCTTGCAGCAGCATTGCTGGGGGGGTGGCAACCCTTGAAATCCCTGTCTCTGGATCAGCTTGGCCAGCTTCAGCCAGCCCCTAGCCCTGGCAGGGGAACACCAGCATGTGCCTGCCAGCAGAACCTGAGGCACCCATAGGAGCCGTCCCAAAGGAAGCAAAAGGTGCCCTGGGGAGATGCCAGGCTGAGCAGGAGAGCGTGCAGGGCAGAAAGCCAGGCTGGTGCAGCTGCACATCGGCAGGCTGCTGGAGGGGGAAGGAGGAGGGCGGCACGCTGTGGCGTGCACCTCCGAGCCGGCTCCGGAGGCCCGGCAAGCATCTCTGCTGGCTGTGCATGAAGAGCTTTCCCATCAGGCTGGCAGCACTGGCTCATTTTTAGACCTTTTGTTCTCTGTATAAATCCATCTCTGGGAGCGAGCGCAGTCGATTGATTTTGTGCTGCGCTGGTGCTGGCAGCCACCTGCTTGTGCTCCATGAGCAGGGACTCCGCACCCGCTGTCGTGCCTGAAAAACCCTCCGGCACCTGGGGAGGTGGCAGGCAGGGGTCGGGGGACTTGTGGGACCTCTGCGCTGGCACCCGAGTGGGCTGGCATGACCTGCAAAGAGGGCTGCTCCCTGGGATGGACAGAAGAGAGAGGAGAGGGGGTGGGAAGGAAGGGTTGAGGAGAAAGCAAGTGTTCCCCAGCAGAGAGGAGGGAGAAGGGACTAGGAATGATAACTTCCCTGAGCTGAAGCTGGAGACAGGGATCAGCTCCTGGAGCTGGCTGGGAGCCATGGGCTGGGAAGGATGGGGATGGAGCTGAGCAATGCAGGAGGGGGACTGCAGGTGACCCGTCCGGGCAGGACAAGGATGCTGTCCTCCCTCATCTAGGGCCACCACCCAGCTCAGCATCCAGCTCCCACCTCCTCTGGCCCCGTGGGTGACGGTACCTGCCGGGCAGCACAAGGCAGGTGAGACCCTGGTGACATTTACACTGCGCAAAAGGCTGTATCAATAAAGGCGGGTGCACGGCTCCGCGGCGAACATCGAGGTGCTGCCGGGGAGCTTTCCCCCCGTAATTGCGGTGTGTTTGCTGCACTCCCGCTTTGCCATGGCAACGCTTTCCTGGCGCGTGAATGTGCCTCGCAGCACATATTGTTTCGGAAAGGTCACCGCCGAGTGTTGGTGGGCTCGGCAGAGTGCGCTGCTTTTATTTCTACATATTTATGAAGGGGGAGATGGAAGGTAATTACAGCCCCTTCTTGAGAATTAATCTCATGATGGACCAGTGTGTTGCTGGGGATGAGCCCTCCAGGGGGGATGTGGGTGGCTGAGCCTGGCTGCAGGCAGACTTTGCGGCTGGGCGCAGCGCTGCAGGCAAACCGGGCGCCGTCAAACGCCGGGCACTAGGCACGCAATGGCATGGCAGCGGGGTGCAGCGCTGTGGGGCACCCTGGGGTGTGGGACAGCACGTGGGGCATCATGTGGGATCATGGGGCACCATGGGTTACCATGGGATGGAGCACCATGGGGTACCACAGCTTGTGGCGTCGTGGGTTACCGTGGGACAAGGACAGCTACAGGCAGTACCAAACACCAGCCCTGCACTCCCGGCTTGCCTGCAGCTGGGAATTGAAGATGACCCAATACAGCATTGCCTGGATGGGTGGCAGTGCCACGGGTGCCTGTTTCCCCAGGGACCCGGTGACTCCCTCCCTGTCCCCAGGGGTGGACCTGGCAGAGCCTTGGCTCCCGGCACAGGCATTACCAGGGGTGGAGCGGCATTCCTGTGCCTGCTGCCATCCCAGCACTGCCAAAACAGGACCTGATCAGGCTTGGGAGGGAAATCCCAGCCCAAAACAAAGTGTCACCCAGGCTTGGGAGGCAGCCTGCCCCATGCAGGCATGGCTCTGGGTGAGGGAGCTCAGCACCAATCCTGCCAGCCCAGCACAACTGCTGATGTTCAGGTGCCCATCTGGGGAGGAGGGCAAGGAGAAGAGGCCTGCCTCTCTGCCAAGGTCCTCGCGTTCCCTTTTCCAGGATCCCCTCTGTGCCCCCCCCCAGCCTCCCTAGCACCGGGGGAGCCTTCGGGGTTAAATATTCAGGAGCACTCGCTGTGCACATTTTGTAAAGATCAAGCAGGCTTCCAGGTCTTCCAGAGTTACTCACAATTCACTTCCCCTGCTGCTGGGGATGCGAGCGCGCGCCTTAATTAGTTTGCAGAATGATACATTTTTAAAGTCATTATTTCTGGACACGTTCAAAGTTACAGCATTTACTCTGCTCCAGTTGTGCAGGCAGCCACCCTGGCGTGCTCCCCCCCTCAGGAACCTGCACCCTACCTGGGTGACATGGAGGGGGGTCACCCCACAGGGATGGGACACGTGGAGAGTAAGATGGGGGACATGGCGGGGGGGGCTGTGGGGATCGAGTAAGGAGGGTTCCCTGAGGGGACGGACGCCCTGTCTCCTCCCTGCCCTGCTGCAGGTCTCTGCATGGCCTGGGGGTCCCGGGGGACACTGATCCCTGTCCTGCCTGGGGCCATGGAGAGAAGCTGATCGCTGTCCTGCCTGGGGACATGGGGCACTGATCCCTGCCCTGCCTGGGGCATGTGGGACATGATCCCTGCCCTGCCTGGGGACATGAGGACTCTGATCTGTGCCCTGTCTGGAGGCAGTGCAGGCAGCGCAGGCATCACAGCAGCAGCTCACATCCCCCTTGGCATCGCTGCACAGGCAGGTGCAGAGAGGCAGGGCCCCAAGCACTCCCGCAGAGCTGGCGTGCCCACCAGCAGCGGCCCCACGGTAATTGTGGGTCTGCGTGCACTTAATCACAGCCTTCGGAGCAGGCAGAGCAGCAGCTGGAAAGTGCCATGGAAACCACCCCAGGGCTGTACCCCGGGGCCAGGCGACAGGCTCCCGGTACCCATTTGGGGCTGCACCTCCCACGCCTGGATCTGCCCCTGGCTCCACTGCCCGGGCTCTGCCACCAGCCCTTCCCCTTCTCCTCTGCATCTCACCCTGCCCAGCCTGCTGCCTACTGCATCCCTTCCTACCACACCATCCCACTTTCCCAGCGCAGCATCCCTGCTCCCAGTGCCTCTCCACTCTCCAGTGTCCCCTCTCTTCTCCTGCCCCTCCCCTATTCCAACCCCTGGTTCCTGCTTGGGAACACACAGTATTTTTTCGTGTTTCAAGAGATATTTTGGCTCTGAGAGGACAGGGGCTTTCCACTGAAATACAGGGCACTGGGGCTTTGATACGTCAGCTGGGAACTTGGCATAGAAATTTGGGCACTGGCAATGCAAACAATGCACCACCCCTGATGCTCCAATGTGCTGCCCTCCTCCTACTCCTGCCACACATGACCTTGCTGTGCCACCTGCATGTGTCCCAAGCCTGTCCCAAGTCCTCACCCTCCATCCAGATGTGGGCAGCTGCCCCTTGGCCACGAGCTTTCTGCTGGCAGGTTTGCCCTGTGGCGGGCTCTGCCTGTGAGCTTCCACATGCCCTCGGGACCTGCATCGAGGGAGAAGCCCAGCGGGAGACCAGGCACCCATCATGCCCATCTGGGTACTGGGTGATCACTGATTCCTGCAGACTCACCTCTGTGCTGTGAGACACAACGTACCTGGGGTAGGTGCCCCAACTCTACCCCATGCTGCAGGAACCCCATGGGGCTGAGGTGCTGGACATGGGAGCCAGGTCCCTGTCTGGAGCTGCAGGCTCCTGGGGACTGCCACCTTCTCCCTTCGCACTGCCTGTGTTGGCCAGTGAAGGGATCCTGGGGAAGGGGAGCAAACCAGCACGTGCAGCAGGTTGAGGGAGGTGATTCTGCTCCTCTACTCCACTCCTGTGAGACCCCACCTGCAGTACTGTGTTCAGCTCTGGGGCCCCCAACATGAGAAAGACACAGACCTGTTGGAGTGAGTCCAGAAGAGGGCCATGAAGATGATCAGAGCGCTGGAGCACCTCTCCTAGGAAGACAGGCTGAGACAGTTGAGGTTGTTCAGCCTGGAGAAGAGAAGGCTCTGGGGACACCTTATAGCAGCCTGCCAGTACCTAAAGGGGGCCTACAGGAAAGCCAGGGAGGGACTTTTTACAAGGGCAGATAGTGATAGGACAAGGGGTAATGGCTTTAAACTGAAAGAAGGTAGATTTAGGTTAGATGTAAGGACGAAGTTCTTTACTGTGAGGGTGGTGAGGCACTGGGACAGGTTGTCCAGAGATCCAATGGATGCCCCATCCCTGGAAGCGTTCAAGGCCAGGTTGGATGGGGCTTTGAGCAACCTCACCTAGTGGAAGGTGTCCCTGCCCATGGCAGGGGGGTTGGAACTAGATGATCTTTAAGGTCCCTTCCAACCCAAACCATTCTATGACTATGATTGTAGCCAGCTCACCTGCCTTCCCTCCAGCCCAGGGAGGGTACTTGGGTGCTTCCACATCCTTGCCATCTGTAACCCCATGGAGGGTGTCCCCACACATGGTCATCAAGGTGGGAGTGCAAGAAACATGTGCTAGGTGCTAACAAACACCAGATCTCTGTGGGAAGCCCTTCTGCATGGGTTGTTTCTGGTGTCTGTGACCTGGGAGACACCAGTGGTGTGGCCAACTGATTCAGCAGTCCAAATGAGCGGAGGATGACACATCTTGCTCATGGCAGGCTTTGGGATCAAACCATACCTGGGTAGACACAGAGGGAGAGAGTGACCTGGAAGGGTGGTGAGTAGGACACAGACCATCTCTTTGCAGACACAGGGGAAATGGTGACCTGGAAGGGTGGTGGGTAGCAGAGCTTGCCTGGGATTCCCACTTGGCTACTCAACATCCATGCAGGGCACCTGGGAGATGCCCGGGCTCCACTATACACCCCAAAATTGGACAGTTCCATCAGCACTGGTGGCAAGTGCGGAGGCCTGTGCTCTCGTGAGTTTGCTGGGGGGGGGGGGCTTGGGCTGCATTCCTTCTCTCAGCAGCTGCCAGCAGGAGCACCCCAGTGCTGTCACTGCCTGGACACCTTGGTGTGGCTCCGGAGGGATACAGGTAGGTGAAGCCCATCACGTGGGGGCTCTCTTCTCCCACAGATTTGGGTCCCCGCACTGCTGCATGCTGTCTTGGACCTGGCTTTGTCAGGATGTGCAAGCTGGGGTGCAGAGTGAGGTGCTCCAGGAAGGGTCTGCAGCCAAATCGCTAAACTGCCTGCCTTGAGATGGAGAGATAACTCAGGTGCCTCCAGGCCCTAGGTTCATTATCTCGCCTGTATGTTCATTAATCAACAATTCTTATGTAAACAGACACATCCCCAACCCTCTGCTTCCCATCACCCTGGCAACAGCACAGCAGAGCCGACCCTCCTCTTAGGATGTGCTCTGGGCTCCCACCCTCTCCGCAGCCCTGCTGTAACTTTCTGCCTGGTCCTTTCGCTCCCACACCTTTCCATCCCACAGGGCTTGAATGACCGAGTGCCTTTGTCTTCAAGCTCCTCTTGCCCAGCATTGGATCCTGGACTTCCCAATCTCCAGCAGCTGCTGAGGCTAGGAGTGGGGAAGCAGCAGCGTTACAGGGACTGGACGTGGCTGCTGTCCACCCAGGCTGGTGCATGGGCAGGACCCGGTGAACACAGTCCACGAGGATGAGTGCTGGCTACAGGCATCATGACAAGGGCCAGCCAGACTCCCTGCAATGCTGCAAAAGCCAAAGCTGGGCTCACACCGTGCTGTGGGTCAAATGGGGGGTGGGTAGCCACCCATCCTGGGGTCCAGCTGAGCTGTATGGGGTGTGGTGTGGGCCAGGGCAGGGAGAGGCGATGGATGTCTGGGGAGGGGTTCAGAGATGCCTGCCCTATTCCAGTTCAGATAGTTTCTCTGGGAAGCTCTTGCAATGCAGTGAGCAGATATCCCATCCTGCCGACTCCATCAGGACCCTCTGACAGGGCAAGAACAAGGCCTGGAGCTCCCTCAGGCTCCAGCCAGGAGCTGCCAGAGGAGTGTGCTGCAGGCAGGCGACCGCTGCCTCCCTGGGGGCTGCCCCACAGCAGGACTTCTCTGGTGTGGAGGAGAAAAGCCCCGTGTGGAAGCCGAGGGAAGTTGGAGGAGCCCAAGTGATTTAAGGTCGAAGGGAAATGTTAAAGACAGCAGGAAAAGCAAACATTAGTGGTATCCATGCGGCTAAGGGGAATAGGAAGGGCTTTTACAAATATATCAAGGGGAAAAGGAAATACTGGAGAGTCAAGACAAAGTAGGCCCATTAATAAATGAGGAAGGATATTAAATTAATGATGATTCTCAAATGGCTGAGTTAGTGAACTACTTATTGAGATCTGCCTTTAACAAGAACAACAAGTAAAAGTGGCTGAGACAATCAGAAAGAAACAGAGGATGCTGAAATTGTCCTAGATGGAGCAAGGGGAAGAGGACCCCCTGGCTGGTGAGTGCCCGGGGGTGAGCAGCGCTAGCAGAGCCCACCCTATCTGTCTCTTCCCTAGCATGAGCAGAGGGAATGAGCTCCATGATAAGCTGCAGTGTCTGGAGCAGACCAATGCTTGTCAAAAGGCCCAGAGCAAATAAGGGGTCCAGGGTGGACCATGGCTTCTTGCCTTGGAGCAGGACAGGACCACGGAGGAGCTGGAAGGTAGAGTCCCGAGAGCCCCAGGTGCTGCCCAGGCTTGGGAGCGCAGCCCATGTTGCACGGATCCAGCACCAGTCGGGAGGCTTTGGGACAGCTGCGGCATAGCAAGTACGGAGCCTGTATTTAAAAAGGAGAAAGAGGTCCAGCTAGCTGGGCCTCAGTCCTCTTAGTTCATTAAAGTTTGTCCTTGTAAAATAAGAGCCTCTGCCACTGACTTGCCTCTGTTTATCCTCCCATTTCATTTGCACTGAATCAAATAGTGACTGCTAAGCCCAAGGTTGCTCCTGCACCCAGCTCTCCTCCACTCAGAGGAAAAGCTCTGGGAAGGAGATTTTTTTGTCCCTCTGGGAAGCCTGAGAAATCCCAGCTGCTAGCTGGAAAGGGCTGGTTGGACTCCCAGGATCAAATTAAGGCAGCATCGACCCCTGCTTGTGCATCCCCTGGGCTCTGTGGGACCCAGCGCGGCTCAGTGCCCCAGGCTGTGCCCGCTGATGGAGGAGCAGGAGCTGATGCAGCCTGAGCGATGGGTGAAAAGTGTGTCCCACATGTGGGACTTGTTCCCATACGTATGGTGCATGTCCCATACAGGGCGAAAGGTGTCTAGTGTCCACCTGAGAAGCCTAGGCTGGGTCCTGCAGGATGGGAGGGGATGGGATGGGGGCACGTCCCTCAGGAGGGCTGGGCAGAGCTCTGAAGCAGGACTCACACTCCTGAGACCTGGGGGCTCAGCACAGCCCCACGCAGTCCCTCCTGCCCCTGCCTCGACGAGCTGCTGTGCTGGTGCAAGCACCCCGGGGCTGCAGAGGGGCTGCACTCTCGGGGGTGAAGAATGAACCATCTCTTTGCCCATCACACCAGGAGGCAGGGCTGCGTCGTGGCGGTGCCCGTCCTCGGCCACACGGCCCGTGGATGCGCCATCTGACAAAGGGGTCTGTGGGGGACAATGTCCGGGAAACGAGGGCTCTTGTCAATGTTTTATGGGCCCAAGCATCCCCAGGGTGTGTTTACGGGGCAGTAAATTAAAGCACTCAGCCAAGTGACATTTGTGTTCTGCAAATGCGATTATTATGCATGATTAGCAGCCAAGTGCACTGAAAAACCCACACTTGCAGCACGCGGGAGCAGGACGCTTGCCTGGCCTGCCTGCGGCTCCTCACTCTGGAGATGGACCCCTGAGCAGGCACCTTCTCCCTGGAAAAGGCTCTCCAGAGGACAGCATACAAAGATGAGCCTAGTGCCAGCACGGGCAGGGACCCCCAGCACCACCACCTTGCCCCTTGGCTGGGAGCCCTCAGCTCTGCCACCCTCCTCAGTCCCTGCCCACTGGGGATGGACTGCGCCAGCCGAGGAGTTAAAAGATTTTCTTTCCAGCTGCTGACCCGACTTTCCAGAGGAATGCATCCAAACCCACTTTTTAGCTTTAATTATTTATCTGTAACCAATTTGGCAGGAAAACCAATTAAACGAGTGGGTGATTAATGACCTGCTGATTTGCACAGGTACCTAATTTAAATGTCTATATAATATATAAGCACATTTTGGAGATGCTTCAATGGCTTGGTTCAGTCCCTAGCTGCTCGGACATGTGTGCAGACGGTGTTGGATCACTCCTTGGTGAGCCAGTGTCACCATTGTGCTGCAGTATCTTGCGCCTCCCGCCAGCTCTAGGAGCATGGGGGGGCTGTTTGCCCCAGGGAACCCACCATGTTTGCTCCGTGGCCAGAGCTGTGCTCGCCAAGTGTCTCCCTTGCCAGTATTTCTCACTGGGGAAGGTCTGACCCAGATGGAAAGGAGCCGCCGGGACAGAGGAGGGTGCCGTCTCCTGGGCAAAGTGCCCTGTGCCTGACTCAGGGAGAGACAGGCTGGAGCGGCCACCTAGCACAGGCTGGAACTGGCGTCAGACTGGCCTCTTGGCCCCCAGGATGCTGGGCAGGCGCTTTTGCAACTTGGAGCAGTGATCGCACCTCAGCTGGATACAGATTTTGGTTGTCACTAACCAGCATGCACAGCAGACCCACCCAGGCTCTTCACTTCTGGTCTGTGTGGTTCAGAGCATCCCTGTTCTCCCCCAAATCATCCATCCTTCCCATCCCTTGCCTGTGCTACATCCAGGCATTGTCTGTGAGGCAGATGGGTCTGTATGCAGACTCCTTGGCATCCCAACAAGTAGCCTGATGCCACTGGCCTGGAAACGTGCCTACACAACACCTTGCAGCCCTCAGCCCTGGCTCCCAGAGGGACAGATGCCCTGTGGATGGACAGCAGGACCTCCGGTTTCTCCATGGCTGCTCCCCACTGCAGCCTGGGGCTGGGGCCAGTCAGAGCTGAGGCCAAGGGCTGCCAGACCCCGAAGCCTCCCCACGTGTCTGTAAAGCAGGACTGTGCCATTGGCTGAGACACCTTGGGGATGGAGGCAGGAGGATACACCTCGCAGTAACGGGGAGGAGCGGGGAGTGGGACCATTGTTGAAATAGAAATAGTAAATCCATTAATCTTTAGAAATACAATTCACTGTGCAAAACAGAAAAGGAAAAGAGACACCTCATTTGTTATCAGGTGCATTGTGAAAGTCAGGTTCTTTAATTATCTCACCAAATTCTCCAGCCCATTCATCAAGTTGCCACCACCAACCTGCCGAAGATTACCACCCACAGACCATCTGGGGAGCTGTGGAGGGAGACGAGGTGCTGCCGGCCCCCAGGCACGCACACACGATGCAGTGCAGGCACACACGCTGCTGGGGCTGCTTCTCACCCCCGGACCCCTCCCAGGGCAGTGCCTCATGGGCTGCAGTGGTAGAGCAGCCCCTCTCCCTGCCCAGGAATTCAGCTCACCAGAAGCACTGGGCAATCCAGCACTTCCTCACATGTTGGCCCCTACATGGAGAGATGACAACCAGTCCAGGGAGATGGCAGCATCCCCAGAGGAGAGGCCAGAGGCTGGGGACGTAGATCATTGGGAGTGATGGCCTGTGCTCCAGTGTCTTAGTAATTGCTGTGGGCTGAGGGAATCATCTCCCAGGCTGGGGCAGAGCCTGGGACTTGCACTTGCTGGGGCTGGAGCAGCTGCAAGTCCCTTATAGCTCCTGGTGCTTGGGTTTGGCTTTAGCCGAGCTACAGCTGAAGCTTCCCCTCCTTTCTGCCTGGGTCCCAGAGTCCTGAAACTCTCTGTCAGGGTGTCAGCCACAAGCCTGCACCAGCAACACCCTCTCCAATGCATCAGCAGCCACATGGGTGTGCATACAGGCATGTGACAAAGGCACAAAGGTAACCGGGACATACGTTGCTTCATCTTGGCTGAGCATCTTGGGAAGTCTCTTCTGGGATGCTCTGGTGGCTCAGAGCTGTCTGCTGTAGGGATGGAGGGGTCTACAGGAAGGGAAAAGGTGAGCCCAGTCCTCCTCCTTAGTTGTCTATTAAATCTGCCGCCCTGGGTGGAAATGCCCCAAAGAAGAGGCCATGTTAGGTGTTGGGCAGGAGCAGGGCTCTGCAACGGAGACAGCCCCAGCTCCTGTCTCAGCCGAGCCAGGCAACTGGGCTTTGACTGCAGATACCTGCCATGCACAGCAGAGCTTGCAGGTTCCCAAGTCAAAACCTGGGTCAAAACCTCTGGCACAGCTGCATCCAGGCCTGGCTTGGCATCCCCTGCCATGGGCACAGTGCGGGCAGACCTGGGCAGGACTTCTGTGCCTCTTAGCTCCTGCTGTCCCTGCTGGCATAAGGCTGCTCAGACAGAGGGTGAGGACTCCTGCCCAGCCATCAGTGGGTCAAGAAGGGATGCTGCTGGGATGGACATAGGGAAGCAGAGAGGATTGTCATGGCAGCAGGCGCGTGAGCAAGAAAGGTGGAAAAGAAAGGGACCTGAGATGCTGAGAGACTGGAGACCTCTCTGGGGTACAGCACCTGCCATCAAAAGCAGAGTCTGAGTGTTTTTTGTAAGAGCAGAGAGAGCTGGGTACACATAGGAGGTGCCTGCCTGGATAAATTCTCCATTTGAATAAAGCCAGAAAGGCAAGAGGTTGCTCTTGGAGCCCCACTCTGAGCCCAGCCCCAGGTGTGTGGGTGCAGTGTGGGGTACACAGCCCTGCACCCTACTGTCCCTAAGCAGGACTGCTCCTCCTCCACCCTCTGCCACTGCCCTCCAGAAACCCTGGGGACTGAGGAGCACCCCAGCTCCTGGCAGTTGAGGATGGAGCCAAGGGAGCTGGTCTGGGAGTTCCCAGAGAGCGTTGGTCCTGTGGAAGGCTAGACCGGGCTCCTGGCCCCCTGCCACCTTCCCCCAAACCTCCTGTGAGGAAAACCAGTTCCGGCCCATCTGGAGTCCAGATCGGCTCCGGTGAGTAATAAGGGAGTGGGAGGGAAGGCAGACGTCTCCCTGCTCTCCCTGGCAGCGTGGAGGAGAGAACAGACTATCCTGGGAGCACAGATGCAGTGGCACAGCACGATGCACAGGGTGCACTTAACCCTGCCGTGGCCAAGACGAGCAGGGGACAGGTGGCCATAATGGCCAGACCTCAGCCTTCATCTCCCATCACTTTTCCATGAGGGTAGGGAGAAGACCTCCCACCATGGGCACCTCAAGAGAGGCCATGGTGATGGCCACGGGGCACAGTGCAAGGTTCTCCAGTCCAGCCGTCCTCCCATGCCTGCAGCCCAGGGGTTGTGGCTCTGTGGTTGCTTTTTAGCTCAAGACGTGTCTGGGGACAAGAGAGGTAAAAAGCATTGCAGATGCCCTCAGCAAACTCTTCCTTTAGTGTGAAATCTCGAGCAGAAGCAACCTCGCAAAGGCCACGAGCAGCCAGAATGGGGAGAGATGTTTAGGCAGCGCTATCACTGAAATCACCTCCTTTTTCCCCGAGGTGCCAAGTGAGTTTATTTTAAGGCCTGACAGAAAGCCAGGCTTCCCCTGGGTACAGCAATAACACAGCCAGCCGTGCCAGGTCCTAGCAGCATGGGGACCCTGGAGCAGGATGCTTCCCCTTTGGGATGTCAGGGCACCTCAGCCCTCCATCAGCATCACTTGCTCCGGGGCACTGCCCTCCAACCATGCTCTTGCTGCCTCTGGGACAGGGACCCCACCAGGGCCCCAGAGCTGCCACGTGGTGTGTTCAACTCAGATAGGTCCTTGTATGGCCCCCAGGGCTCCGATGCCCTGAGCGGGATGCCCATATCCAAGCACTGTCTCCTCCAGTCTGGGATGGAGAGGCAGCGTGATGCAGAAGCCAAGTGTATTTTCCTATGAATATTTGTTCTTTTCTCTTCTTTTTTTTTTGGTCAAACGAAAACATTTCTGCAGGGAATGACTGTGACTGATTACATTTGTCAGGGTTTTTATCAAGCAATTGAAAGAGCCGGAGATTTTTGGAAACCAAATAAGTGAAATATTTTGGCTGGTCAAAATTGTTTCCAGTAAAAATCCCCAGAAAACACGGAGTGAAACCATTGTATAAAATTTGCAGCACAAATTCAAATGTGTTTTTCCAAGGGAAAACAGCTATGGGGAAAATAAATTTCTCAGCACCGTTGCTGGAAGGACGCTCCATGCTGAAGGCATCACCCCATGAGAGCACCCTGGGGAGCAGGTCCCGGCTGCCCCATGGGTGCTCGGCCCTGGGAGCATGGCACCAGCCCAGGGACAGTGGGTCTTGTTTTTGCCCTCACTTAACTGGAAAATGGCTGCACAGATTTTACTCACATTTTCCTCAAAATGTCACCTTTAGGCCACAGTGAAGGGAGGACGTTCTCAGGCTGAGTGTGCTGCATCTGGCAGAAGTGGTGTCCCATGCACAGTCAGGCTGGGTGGCTGTGCTGTGTGCTGGGGACCCCTCACCATCCCATCACGGGGCTGTACCATGCCCTGGGGACCCTGTGCCACCCTGCCATGGGACTATGACGTTCCAGCTGCACCTCATCTTGGATGTCCAGAAAATATGGGGCAGCTGAACAGGGTTAGAGTATTCGGCAGAGTCAGGCTTGAGCCTGTGGGAGACGAGCGCAGACCAGGAGGCAGCATGAAGGCGTGGTGGGCAGAGAGTTTGCAGCCTGGCCGAGCCTGTTGTGGGCTGTGGTTTGGGACCTCTGCCTCTGTGCCGCATTTCCCATTGCTCCTAATGCTGTCCCAGAAGCTTTGTGGCCATGAGAAGCCTCCTCCTCTTTAAACCCTGTGCATCCCTGGTGTGGCACAGTACGATCTGATCCCTGACCCCGGAGCAGGCTGAGCTCTGTGCTGAATGAGCTGAGCTCCCAGGTTAAAAATAGCTCATGACCATGCAAATCACTGGCTGGATATTTATGCGGATGCAAATAGGTCCTGGCAAAACTGGCAGAGACACCCTGCCCAGCCATTCTTACCTTGACTTTACAACATACGGGCTTTTAACATCTGCTGCTGAAGGTGATTTGTTAGGCTGGATGGCAGATGCTCGGAAAGAAAGCCCCGGTGTGTTAGTGAGAGCAGTGAGGGGCTGCAGGTCCCTTATGGATCACCACTGCCCTGGGCTCAGCTACTGGTTGGGGAAGCTTCTGTGGGGCAAAGGGAAGGAGATGGGTTTGGGGAGGGCTGACCACCCTTCCCAGCATCGGTTCCTGTTGGTGCTGGTGGTTGGCACACCTGAAACTGCCAGCACGGGGATGGGTAAGTAACAGAGCCCTCAGTTGTGCTTCTGGGTGCCACATGTGCCACACTGCACATTGCAGCTGCCACCATCATGCCCCCTGGGGCAATTGGACCACCCCAAAAATGCCAGCCCAGGAGTGGGCAAAGCAGCTGTTTCGAGCAAGCTGGGTTCTCCACCCTGAAACGCCTCGGCAGCCTGCGCCGCTGAGAAAAAGCCATTTGCCATCTCTGTTGAAACACTGTGCATGTCAGATGTACTGCTCCTGCGGGCACAGCAATAGTCAAGAAGAGCCAGAGCACTCCACGGGCAGAGAGAGTCATGTGAAAAATGCTCTTGTTCCCTCTTAAGATGCTTGGAAGCAGCCTGAGGGCTTTAGCACTGTGCCGCTTTGGTTTAAGTTTCTCTAATGAGGTTTGCCTTCTATTACTGTCAGGGAACATTTTTCATTGTTGAAGCCACTGTAAATGCAAAGTCTTAAAAATGAGTTTCCATTTCAGATCTGACAGCTCAGCTGCTAATGTAAAATAGAGAAAAACCACAGATCAGGCTGCCTTTTAGTGCAATTAGCCCTCCAAATGGAGCAATTTACATTGGCACACTTGTGTATCTTCCTGCAGAAGAAAAAAAAAAAAAACCTCATTACTTAAGCTCAGACCTTTATGAACAGAAATGAGGGGAAGAGAGAAAAAACACACCAGGGACTGGAGCTCTGGGATATGCACTCCCATCCTCGCGCTGCCACGCTGCTTGCTGTGTGCTGACGTGCCAGCGAGCCGCTGGGTTTCTCAATGAGCACCGGGCTGGGTTTGCACATGGTGCCTGCCTCCCCGGCTGTGCTCCCCGGTGCACTTTTGCCAGCGCCTCTCCCGACGCACGTGCTCACCATGGTGCCGTTGGCATGACCCCCTCAGCACCCGCGGCGGGCAGGGTTGGTGTGGCGTGCCGGCATTTGTCAGCACGCAGGAGCGCAAGCGCTCCCCGTGCCAAATGCTCCACCGTCCCTCCTCTGCCAGAAGGGTTTACAGATTAGAGGCTCTCATCAATTTTTCAGTCCCTGCAAAAGCCCGCAGCGCTCTGATGCCATTGCCCTTTCTGTCATGTGCGAGGGGGACCGGCAGCATGCCCACTGCAGGCCATGGTGCAGGTCCTCCTGAAATGCGCTCCTGGAGGAGCTGCCATTTGCTTGTCAACACCTGCCTGGCTTGCAACTTTGCTCCTCTTGCCGGCTCTGTGCCTGCATCCTTAATATCCATCCAAGGCCACAGCCCCGCAGCCCCAGCCTCTCTCAGAATAAAATAAGGTTTCTTCAAGGTCTCAGAGCTCTGATTCACGTGTTGCTCTTGCGTCCTCCTCCCCTCCCCGCTCCATCCGTCCGGTTAATGAGGCCAGAGCGGCTCCGTCCAGAAGGTCTGCGTGCAACCCATTGCCTGTGAGGGGAGAGCAGACCTTGAGACACAGTACAGCTGCAACCAATTCCAGCGGCCCCTCCACGCATTTTTTAATACCATTTGCAAGGACAAAATCCAGCTGCCTCGGGAGGAGGACGCGGGCAGGACACTGGCGGGGAAGCCCATCCCTGCAGCAGGCAGGGGACTGACCCTCCTCGCAGGCAGAGATGGGGACGAGCTGGAGCTGGCTCAGCGACGCTGTGCGGGCGGGATGTGCCGTGGCTCCAGGTGGTGATAAATCAGCATTAGCTGAGCAGCTTATGAGCTGCTTTGAACTCGGGGATGGCCTAGCTGCAGTGGGGTGCTCTCTGCCCACTGGCCCCACAGAGAACGGGGCTGAGCCTGGCATGCTGCAGCCCAGCATGGTAGCTAAGCCCGGGGCTCCAGCCTTTCTACTCCATCTGATTGTCTGACCTCTCTTCCCAGGCATCCTGGACCCAAATCCTTCACTGTTCTCAACCTTCCAGCCCTCAGCATAGGGGTTTGATCCACAGGTCTCTGTGCTGGCTGGGGTTGCAGTAGCCATCCCTGTGTGACAGCAGGCTGTATGGCCGTGGACCCTGGCAGGATCAGCCCTTCAGATCAGGGATTTCAGCATCTCTTGGAGTAGGTGCAATGGTGTGGGGGCTTTCCCCAAAGCCCCTGTGTCCCCTTCAGGGAGCAAGGAGCTGGGCTTGTGCCTCAGCTGCTGGGGGCACAGAGGGCTAGATGAAGGATGGCTCTCTGGCTCATAAGCAAGGAGAAGTAACCCCAGAGGTCTGCACTGTTCCCTTTGGCCATCAAACCTGTCTCATACCCTGAAATGATCCTGTCAAGCTGACACCACATGTTTCCCACAAACCCGCATTGACTGGTGCTGGTTATGCCACCTTCCTCTGGCTCCTCCGTCATCAAGCCCTGTACAAGCTGCTCCGTAGCCCTGCACTGCCCAGGATGGATGTCAGGCCGACCTTTTCAAACACCAGCATGACACCAGCCTGCTTCCACTCACCTGAAACCTCCCCCCTACTCACCGCTCATGGAGCAGCGGCATGTCAGGACGCAGAGCTCTGCATCCAGCTCTTTCCAACCTCCCCGTTCCGTATCCTCCACCTCTGTAACCCCCCACCAGCAGAAAGTGGCTCCTCATTTCACCCAGATGGACACCCGTGGGAGGGCATGGCAGGTCCTGAGCCACCCCGGCCAAACCCCCCCGGCCCCACTGCTGATGCTGGATGCTGGATGTGCAGGATGCTGCAGGTGTCCAAATGCCGCTTCCCATTGTCTCCCACGGTTGTTTTGTCACTTCGCAAGGTTGGAAATGATCAGCTTCCCGTTTCCCCGATTGCTGTGTATTGCTCCTTTCATTCTCTACAGCTGGTTTCACTTTTGTCTAACGCTGCCCGCTTTTCTTAACAGGCCTCTGCTCTCCTGATTGAGGGATTGTCTCTTTGGGTAGCTGGTAAAGTATTCTTCACAGCTCGGAATTATGATTCAAATTTTTCAGATTAAATGTGCTCTTCCAGCTGATTCAGCTCATAATTGTTTTCAGCTTTGTGGAACTGGCCTGCCTGATGCTGCAGGCATGTTCAGCATTGGGGGGGGCTCGATTCAAGCCACATCGTGGTCGCTTGCACCTAAGCAACCACTGCTTTTTAGCTCAGAGATCAATTCCTCTTTATCTGCCAAGATCGGTCTGATACAGGCTTCCCTATGCTGCATGAAACTTTTTTTTATTGAAGATATTGATTTATGAATCTGCGGCCCCTTTGGATACTAGCAAGTGTGAGATGCTTGCAGGACACTAGACTTTAAGTACTCTCATGCTGTTCTTCCCCTACTGTGCAAGAAACATTTAAGCAGTCGTTCCACTCCCAGTGCACCCGGCTTTGCTGCCTGGTGCAGCCTGGTCCAGTGGGTACAGCCGGCTGCTCTGCTCCCTGCACTCAGTGCGGACCAGCCGGCCAAAAGCAGGGGGAAAGAATGGTGCATCACCCAGGTGGTCTGTGGTCCCACAGGGCAGCCCATGCCTGAGGGAGCTGTGCTTCTGCCTGTACCCTTGAGTCCTGTGAAGGTCAGTGATGGGAGGCTTGACCAGCCCTGCCTGCTGTGCCGCCCTGGGGGCTTTCAGCCGTGGGATGGCATGGGTCCATCCTGCAGTGCTGATGGTGTCTGGCAGGTAAGATTACCCCAAAACCCGGGGAGAGGGGTCTGGCAGTCAGTGCCACCTCCTGAACCCAGTGTCTGAGGGCTGTGCCTGCACAGCCCTTCCCCACCCACCAGGCATTCAGAAGTGTCCAGTTGATGCTGCAGCTGGCAGCAGCTGCTTCTGCTGAGACTGTTGTTTTATTGATGCCCAGAGGTGCTAGCAATGGGCACGTGTGTCTGTGCATCCAGACGGGAGCTGCCGACCTTGTGCCAGGTAAGCTGAACAGGAGCAAGCACTGTTCCTCCTCGGTCCAGGGACCGTGGCACTGGCTTGTTTGCTCCGTGGGTCAGCACCCATGGCTGCACAGTCCCAGGGCACCTGGGAATAGAGACTACCTCACACCGCACTGCTGTCCTCTCTGTTCCAAGCATCAAGCAGGTCACTGTTTCCTCCCACCCCTCCCCTCCCCTCCCATCTCATCTCATCCCATCCCATCCCATCCCATCCCATCCCATCCCAAGGCACCCAGTGCTGAGCCCCCACCCAAGTTTGGGCATGTCCCAGAGAGCAGAGGGTGCCGGGTGGCTCCTTAGCATGAAGCTCAGCCTGTCTTGTCAATGCACAGAGGTCCCAGCCCTAGGATGTGCTGATCTAGGAGAATTACCTGGTTTTGGACCCAGTCTGGGGTGTCTGGCACCAGCCCCAGGACCACGTCCCCAGGAGAAGGATCAGGGACGCACTGTGCCATCACAGGAGGACAGGGCACTCACCACCCCCCTCGTGCACTCACAGCCACTCACTTGGGACCATGCTGGGGCTCCCATTTCCCCAGCCCTCATTCCAGGCACTCCAGAAAAGCTGTTCACTGATGTGGTTTGTCCACACACGCACCAGGTCTGGGCCAAACCAGCACGCAGGCTTGCTCCAGCTCTGCCTGGGGGCTTTGCAGATCCTTGAGGTTCCCCAGACTGGGAAGATTTAACTGCCTTCAGGCCCCAATTGGTGTTTGGGTCAGCATCCCCCGTCTACTGGTTGTCTGCTCTGGGTCAGACCCAGCATAGAAAGCTGAACTGCTTTGCCTTCCCGGTGCTGACTCTGCCCTGCACCGGTCCTCCCCTTCCTCCGGCCCCATGAGCTTCCCATTGCCTGTGGTTACTGTTGGATTCCCACTGTACTCTCTTCAGCTTGTTTTTTTTTTTCTCTTTCCTTTTGCAAATCCATCCCTGTCCTACCCAGGCTGAAGTGCTCCACATGCTGCAGCTATTTGTCTCGGCCCCCGCCTCCTCCAGCCAGCGCTGCCCTATGCCATGGGCACTGCCTGAAGACCCTTCTGGGGGCTTTAGTATCCTGCCGGGAGCTGCAGGGGGGCTGCTGCCATCCCTTTCCCAAAATACTGGGGTGCAGGGGCCAAGAAGGGCAGCCTGGCAGGGCAGCATGGGGTGGCACCGTGTATGCATGCATGTCCCTGTGTGACGGGGCTGGCACAGCTCCAGAAAGGTGCCTTTTCTGTTATTTATGAGAGCTCCTCCAGCAGCATTGCACCCCTGCCCAGGAGGAGGCTGGAAATGGGATGAGGCATAAGTCTTGTCCCCTGTGTGTCCTCCAGCAGATGCTAGCAGGGCTGGAGCAGGATGGAGGGCATGAGGATGGGAGATGGGGCAGGGGGCTCAGCTGGGGGGACCTAACCCCCCCTGTGCCTTCACATACAGCTGGCTAAGGACAGATCTGTCCCTCTCCTGGCACCAAACCTGAGAATTCAGAGTTAAAACCAATTCCGTGTACAAGGCAATGGGCGGCTGCATTTTTCATGAGCCAGATGACTGCAAACAAAATAAGTCTTTTCCGAACTGGGGGATAGCTGGCTGTGTATTTGGCTGCTGCTGCCGGTCACGGTCACTAAGCAAATGAGCGAGGAGCAGATTTGACAGGGCATCATGTTCCTGCGATCCACTGACAGGATCCGTCCTCGCTCCCCAGCCTCCAGCCAGCTTTTCACACCGGCAGCCAATAGCGGCAGGCACACTGGGCTCCCCGGGGATGCAGTGGGGCCACTGACACCAACGCACACATCGACAGCCAGCAACACATCCCTCTGCTTGACACCCTCCTCCCCTCACTGCCCAGTCCCCCCAAACCAGCTCCAGAGCCAGGCTGGGCTGCCCTGTAGGAAGAGCTGTGTTACTTGTTGCTGTTTTTTTTTTTCTTTTTAACACAATTAATTAAAAACCAACAATCATCTCCCAAAAGACGTTGTGGAAAAGCGTAAACCCAGGAGCGGCCGGGCTGCCAGACAGCTCAGGGATGCTCCTCTGTTTCACCATGCCGGAGGGCACGGGCAGAGGGGCTGCAGCGTGCACCTCTGGGGTGGGCATCGCTGGCCAAGGCACAGACGGACCCTGCCGGCATCCTCCCAGCCCCAGTGCAGGATGCAGCTGGGTCCCAGAGCTGGCCCCCAGCCTAGGCTGGGTCTCTCCATATCAGCAGAGCTTTGCAGAAGTCTCCAGCCGTACCTTTTCCCAGCAGCACTGAGCAGCCAGGACCATCCCTCTGGAGCCGGCGGCGAGCGTGGGGATGCAGCGGCGGCCGAGCACGGTGCAGTGAGGCCAGCAGTTGTGAGTAACCACCACGTTCACAAGCCTCCAGGCCTTTGATTTTGGTGCCGTCTAGACGGGAGCACATATCAAAGCACAGAAGCTGAGTGCATTTGCGAGAGGGACCTGAAGAGAGCTTGCAGCACACCCCCTGCTCGTCCAGAGCTGGAGTCAAAAGCCTTTTGACTCAGAAACTAATGAGCAGGTTCCCTAATGACTTCTGGAAATGCTGCAGGAGCCTGAAGTGAAGTCCTGGGAGCCTGGGAAGGGACCTGGTGACTTATTTGTTCCTGCAGAAGAGGAGTTTTGAGCATAGGTCTCCATGGGCATGATGGAGATGTTCTCCTGGGTAGATGGGACTGGGTGCCTCTGGGACACGGGGCGGGGGGGGCAGGGTGCTGCTGAGGGGCTGGTGGTGTTTAAATAAGGACTTGGCTGTGGTCTGACTTTGCAACTTGTCCAGAGGGGTCATTGGAGAGTGTGGAGTGACTTCGCCCTGCCTCACTCCTCCCCTTCATTGAAAGTGATATCTGAATCAGTATTTTAATGATAAATAGGTAACAGGGCCATAGAGCCAGCAGCGAGTGACGGGTTCCCACCCCTCATCTGCCTTGTGCCAGCCCCAACGCGTGCCTGTCACACATCTCGGGAGAAGAGCCTGCTCTACAAAACCAGTGAGGCAGGGTGCCCTGGAAACCAGCGTGACGGATCTTCTCCCACCCAGCCTGTGGGGGTCCAGGGGTACCCCAACCTGTCCTGTGCCCAACATCACCAGCATCACTGTGGGGAGACCAGGCTCATCCCCACTGTGGCTCAGGTTCTGCAGTGTGCTCATCAGGTCTCCTGCCAGCACCTGACCCATTTAGAGGAGTGGAAAGAGCATGGCTAAGCTTGGGTGTGGGTTTTGATTTGTTTGTTTATTTCCAGGCAGAGCCTTCCTGATGTAAAATCAATGCTGGCAGGTGGGCGAGGGCTCCGCACCTGCAATGGGAATGGCTCAAACCCTGGTGCTGGATCTGGGCCCCTGGAGGTGACAGCCAGCATGTCCCCAGCTGACAGCAGCTCCAGGGTGCACCCCTGGGGTAGGGCACAGCCCCCATGGGCACCCCCAGCCTTGGTTGCCTTGTTTTCATCCCAGAGGCAGCGCTGGCAGCCCCTGAGGCATGGGTGGGTGGGAAGGCTTTCCAGCAATGCGGACCCAATGAGCCAACCCTGCCCAAAAGGCTGTGATGCTGCTAAATTTGGGGCTGCTCTGCTGTCACCTCCTCACCAGGGGACAATCCCTCTGAGCCTGCTGTCCCCAGTGCAGAAGCACTGTGCTCCTCATGCAGAAAGTCTTTCATGCTGGGCTGGGGAGGTTTGCAATGGTTTTGGGGACCAGTGGGAGGTTTTGGGGGATGCAATGCTTTTGGGGACCAGCAGCTGTGGATGAGTGCCCATGGCCATGGGTGGGTGCCATGCAGTAGCCAGAACATGGAGTATTGCAGGTGCCCTGGACACACGCTTGGGCATGGCAGAGGATGCAGGAGCACGGCTGGGTGCCGGCACAGGGCTGGGAAGCAGCTCAGTGTGTGTGAGTGTGTCTGCCTTGCACAAACTGGGGACAGCCCACTTCTGTGACACCCCTGTGGGCACCCATTCCAGCTGCAGGGGCCATCCTGATGGGAGTCCCAGGAGCCTGAATTCTTCTCCTGCCCCTTTCTGGGGCAGTGCCTTGCCATCCCCTGCAGTGTAGAGGTCCCACTGCAGAAGTGGGGTGCTGTGCTTGGAGCCTGCTGGAGCTGCCTCAGGGACTCCACTGCCGCTCTCAGCGCCGGCACAGCAGGTCCGGGGGGGGCCTTAGCAACAAGCAGGCAACTTTGTGCCCATTTGGAGGGAAGTGGAGCTGCCGGAGTCAGAGTAAATAATTAAAGTTGTTAACTGCGGAGGAGAAAGCAGAGATAACGGAGGGAGCTCAAGCAGAAAACGTGGGATTTGCTGCTGCCAGCTCTCCTGGGCACAGTCACCCCATTGCCCTGCTACCCTGTGCCCAGCCTCCCTGGGTGCTGTCCCTGCTGCCTCCCCATCATCCCCCCCTCCCGGAGCACGGCTTTGCTCTCTCCCACCCATTTTCACACCTCAGCTGCCGGTTTTCACGCTGTGGTTTCCTTCTGGTGCTCTTGCAAACTCGCCCCATTTGCCCATACCCCCACAGGTGCCTGCCTGGGCAGCCGCTGCCATTGCTATTCTGCCTCATCCTCCTCCTCTTCCTCTGCACCAGCAGCCCCCCGCTGCCCTCCCAGCGCCTGGCCCCATCACACAGGGAAGCCCCCTTCCCATGTGCACGCCTATTGATTCGTCTTGTTTTGCTGCTCCCTCCTGTGCTTCATAAATGTCAACTTTTTTCTCTGACAAAGAAATTTTGTGGTAATGACTCTTTGTGCCGCTTCTAAATCCCCAATTACATAAGGAGCAGCAGCACAAAGCCATTCCCTTTGGTGGAAATCTCCGCGTAATCCCTTTTCCAGAGAAGCAGCCCGCCAGTGACACGCTTCTAACTCTTTGTTTGTTCTTTTGGATCAAATCTAACTGATTGCCGTGACTAATTAACTTTCCCTTTCTTCGGGCCTCTGTTGTCTTAATTAATTTCACAAATACTTCATTCCCAGCTCCCAGCCAACAGGCTCGGTGGTGCAAATCACCAGCAAGCAGCAGAGTGGCAAGGTGGGTGCCTCCGGTGGGGCTCACGGCGTGTCAGCACTCCGGGCAGGGCTGACCTTGCGGGCATCACGGTTTCATGGCAGAGATGTCCACCCAGCCATGCCCCCAGTGCCACTGAGCCACTGAGCTGGGCTGTGGGGTGGAATCCTCCCGGGCACCGATGCTGGTGTGGGTGCATCCAACGTGGCGGGGCAGGAGGTGGCTTGTCGGAGGTGCACGTGGGTGCACTATCTCTTGCTGCTGCCTATGGCGCTGCTCCCTGTGCAGGGCTTAATTCAGGTCCTCTCCAGCTTCCAGCACCTGCCATATCTTAATCTTTGCCTGGGCAATTTTCCCCTGCCCTGCAAACCCCTCCTGAGTCAACACCCAGGCATGGAGAAATTCAGCCCCTGCGCAGCAATGTCTGGTGAAGTCTTGCTGCAAAGGACTGGTTTTGTGACAGCTTGCCCCATTCCCTTCCTGCTGGATCCTGGTACAGTGGCCAGTACCACTGTCTTTCCCAGCTTCCACTCCTGTGGCACCCCCTCAGCATCACTCCTGGATGAGCAGCAGGGGACATGGCCCATGTTCTGAGGGGCATGTGGGTCTCAGGGCTAGTTCTGTGGGGTAGATGTGCATCTCTCTCTGCAGTTATCCCCCAGGCTGGGTTTTTCCAGACAAGGGCTGGGTTGAGATCAGCATTAAAATATGTCCCGTTGTCCTAGCCAGCGCTGCACAATGGAGCTGCATATTCATGAAGGCAGTGCATTACATACTGGCTAATGCCTTGTGTGCGCAGCAATCTTTGAGATCCTATCTGCCTTTTCAAGCAGCTAGTTGTGTTTGTTATCAGTCTGTTGGTATCTGGGGTCTGCCCTGGATGAATAAACATCAGAGCTCTTCCACTCAAAGGCACTTGGTCTGTGGAGTGCAGCAATAGATGCTCGATGGAGATAAAGGGTGGGCAGCCTGGCAGCTGGCAGGGAACGGGATGTAGAGCGGCTGCAGCCCAGGCTGAGACTGCTGCCAGCCTTTGTGTGCATGGCTGGTGGCTGAAACCCGGGCTGATTGCCCTTGTCACCCTGTCACTTCCCATGTTTGCTCCATGGGAAGGTCACAAGTCTTGAGGGAACCTGGGACAAGGGTGGGGGGGGAGCACAGACCTTGGAGACTGCTCTAGCCCTTGATGTGGCAGAGTTGTGTGGCCACTGTGTCCCACGTGGCAGGGGATGATGGGCCCATGAGCGTGGCAGGTGTTGGAGCATCCTGTTGGCTTGCGGGATCTGTTGGAGGTGCCCCTGGCACAGGCTGGCACGAGTGGTAGAGCTTCAGCATCCTGAAGCCAATAGTGGCATCACGCAGGGTGGTGAGAAGGGGCAGGTGGAAAGTTATGAGCTCTGAATCTGTATTGAAGGGGTGACCCTGTTTGCCATTAAGGCCTTTGGTAGCAAATGAAAGAGTTGGAGGAAATCCAGGAGCTTGGAGGGTGTGCTGGAGGGGTAGCCCATCACCCCAGCAGGTTCTGGGATCTCTGAGGGACCTGTGCTTTGGAAAGCATAAGGCATTACTGGAACAGAAGATGTCTTGGTCTTAAGGCTGCCAGGAGAAATCAGATCCTTTGCAGAGGGTGGATTGAAATCCATTTGCAATTAAGCAAAGGCAGTGCTGCTGCATTTCCTCCCTGGCTGGCCAGCCTTCGCAAATCAGGGAGTGCAATCACCAGCTGCGCTGTCATACCCGGCGGCTGCAGTTCACCTGGGGCAGCACCCACCCCTCACCTTGTGAGCGATAAGACATCCACTTCCACTCCCAGGAAGCTTGTTTCTCTGTCGCAGTGCTTGTAGCTAAAAAGCTTATATCACTAGACAGAAGGGTACTTGGCCTCTGGGGACAGATGCTTTGGCACTGCGGCTTGGCTGGCCTTCTGGCAAACGGGGGGTAGAGCTTCACAGGAAAGGGCTAAGAACAAATTTTAAAAGATTTGGTCTCCCTTTGTAGAAACCTTTGATTAAACCGTGGCAGCTGGGATTGAGCTGGTGCTCATCTCCCTGGCCTCCCACCCCCTCCTACTTCTTCATCTCCCTCTCTTCTGGCTTTTCTTCTTTTCTCTTTTCTCCCTTTACTTTGGAAGGGAGCAGATCAATAAATAAATAAAACAGAAATGTTATTTCTCTGGCAAGAAGCCTCTTCAAGTTCATCAGAAATAACAATCCCAACCCCTTGTGCATGCGCAAGCAAGGGAGAAGAGATGCGATTAGCCCCTGGGGAAAAACACCAGTGCAACACGTTGGTCCTGTTTTGGAGGGCGGTGGACTGACGACTTAACAGCAGTGTTTGAGGTCTTACTCAGTGGCTCGAAGATTTTGACATGAAAGGGACACCAGTCAAATAAACGGAAGGATCATCTTGCAGGATTAAATGTCCTTGTCACTAACGCATCAAAACACAGCATTATTTTGAAGGGCCAAATCATGCCAAGGAGTTTACAGAAGATTAGACTTGAAATTCCAGGGGATATTTGGCAGATGAAACCGCCACAGGTGGCATCAGTGTTGCAGGAGCACAGGGTGACTGTGCGTCAAGTCCTGAGACAACTCGTCCCCAGGAGGATAAGGATCTGCCTGGCCCTGCAGGGAGCCCCAGCCCTTCATCTGCCATGCAAAGGAGCACGCAAAGCCCTGGAGTTGCTCCCAAATCAACCCAAAGCTTTCTCTAGAGTATGGGTGAATTTGAAATCCAAAGTTTACATAACTGGTGCAATGAGTCAGGATCCAAAGGCTTTCATCTCGGGGCTTGACCGCAGTCAGGAGTGCCCAAAACTGCCATCTGGAAGAGTTTGCAAAGGAAATGCTCCTCCAGACATCCTCAGGCTAACACGCGTGTCCATACAAAGACAGGCAGCGAAAGCTGTCTGGGTGCATTCCTGAGACTAGGCATGTCCCTGTGTCCCACCAGCAAGGGCAGGGTCCCCAGAGCACAGGCCCGCAGATCCAAGCCAGAGGATGAAGGCTGTGTGTGGGACAGCCACAGCACCTCACCCCCCCATCCCCTTCTTGGGGAAGGGTAGGAGTCAGGGTGAAGGTGGATGGGATCCTCCTGGTCTTTGCCACGTTACAGCACTGCCACAAATGAGCTCTGGTTGCGTTTGACCGAATGAGGGAGCAGGTTTAGGGAGGGAGCATCCAGGAGAGTGCATGACAGGTGTCTGCCAGGACAACCTGCAAGTGGTGGAGCTGGTGAGGAGCCGTGAGGCAGTGATGTGTGTCCTGGGACGAGGAGGAAATGAGGGATATCCCTGGCTCTGAAGTGTTAAACCAGCTCCTCTCCAGGTGCAGGTGTTAATGGGAGCTTGGCTTGGATATGGGCTGTAGGATAAAAGAGAATCTTGCGCGGACGATAGGAAGCTAATCTAAGAGTTATTGGCTACGGGTCAGCAGCACTAGCAGTGTCTGCGAAGAATGAAACCCAGCGTCAGAGATGCTGGGGTTTCTCACTCCAAAGCAGACTGTAACTGATAAATGTTGTGACTTCCTCTGCTACACGCGATCCTTCATGGTTTGCAGCAATAACAACCCACCGACCTACGTCTTCACCCCTGCAAAGCTGAGTGCTGCAGCACAGCGCGCTGATGGGTTACAGGCTTAGCTGGCTTTAATGTCCCAGTTAAGTAGCATTTGGGGAAATCTAATGCAGGGATAGGTGCTCTGTCCAGAGTGCTCTTCGATATGGAAAAATCACAAGGATACACTGCAGAGGGAATATTAATGCTGTCTTCCAGTCATTGCCTACAGAAGGAGACAGCAAGATACCTTGGTTAGCAGCTATTGCTGTCAGTTAGTTGACAAGAAAATACTTGTGTGCAAAGTCTACCCCATAGCCTATACCATGGGAAGATGTTGGCAGCTTGAAAGAGAGCTACAGCAATTGCTAAATGTCTTCCATGAGGATTTTCACAGCCCAGCGTAAGCAAGGGGGTGCATGGGAAGAGACAGTATGAGCACTCCTGTGTCAGCACTGAAATACTGGTTGTGTTTGGGTAAAGAGAGACTGCATGATGGGTAAAGCAAGTCAGAAAACAGGCATCACCTAGAAAATTCAAAATACATAAAAATCACAGTGGAGGTGAAATGCAGTCAGCCTGATGGGATGAAGACCTGAACATGGTGTTGTTTGAGTCTGTCAAGCAGAACGCCCACAGCTGACAGGAGCATCTCACACGGCTTCTGGAAAGCTCTGGAGCTTGTACCCATCAGCTTTGTGCAGCAAGGCAGCAGCATGGAGAGAGGGAAGGTGTCAGAGGCGGCTGTTTCACTGGCTTTGTCCAAGCCTGCCATGCCTCTGGGAAATCAGTCAGAGGGGGGGAGTGGCAAGTGGCATCTTCACTTATTGTGTTTTAAAATTCTCCTTCCTTTAGAGAAATTCGGCATGACCAGGCCAGCCGGTTTCCAAATCACTTACCCCGAGGTAACTTACTCCCAGGAGCACTGCAGTACCAGCACGTCTCTCCTGTCCCCTCCCCAAGCCACCCGCTCAGCAGAGTGCACTCAAAAGCCAGCACACGTAGGGCAGAAAGAACCAGAATCACAGGTCACTGGTGGGAACGGATCTTCTGTAACTGTCCTAGGTTACACCTGCATTCACGGGTGCTGCAGGACATCTGTATTTGTCCTCTGCCATATAAGCAAGTTGCTAGAGAGGCTGCCTTTGCTCTACCCCCAACTCCTGCCTGCACCCTGCAATACAAGCAGCCGAGGAGAGGAGCCCGGGGATGTCCTCGCAGCTCTGCCAGCACCCGGGAAGGCTCACGTCCGTGCAGCGGGGCAGCCGGCAGCTGTGGAGGCAGACAAGCAGCCCAAAGGGCAAAGAAAGGGATGCGCGTTGAGCAGCCAGCCCTGCTCTGCCACGCTTGTGAAGCGAGGCAGGGCGAGCAGGTCTGACCAGCGCCGGAGAGACAGCAGCAGGGCGGCACGCAGGCAGCAAGGCGGCTCCGGGTCTGTGCTCAAGGCGGGCTGCTCTCCTGCCTGCTGTTCACACAGCTTCCCCAGATAACCCACAGCACTGGTTCACGGTTCCTGTAGCCCTGCAATGGGGATGCAAGCTGAACTGCTGAGTTGATGTGGTTTGGAGAAAAAAAGGGCTGAAGAGAGACTGTTAAGGCTGCTGAGTACTTTGCAGCATCAAAGGGTGGCCTAAGCTCTTCTCCGCAACCTCTCTGTCCTGCCCTGCTTGTTTTGGTGCCTCGGGAATGATCACAGCCCCCTCCTCCATATCTCTTTTTAAACAGCTTTTTGGTCCATCACTCCAGGGAGCTCATCACTAAATGCTCAAACCTGGTGTTTGCTGCCTCCACGTCGCCAGAAAGGTGGCTCCTGCAGGGATGCTGTGGTGGGGTCCCGGAGGAACGATGCTTCTGGAGAAACAAGGGGTTGCAAAAGACCCTGGACCTCCCATCCCTCACATCCAGGCCAGGCTTCAACCCACTGAGTAGAAAAAGCAGATACAAAAAAAAGTGAGACGTGTAAGATGTGCAGGGTACGTATAACCAGATTACAAAGTATTCTTCCATTTTCCACACTCCGACAAGGAGAGGGAAGAGCAACAGCATTTCATGCTGATAGGCAACGCTGTCCGTGGCACAAACATCTTATCTGTGCCTGGAAAATGAGGATGTGGAACCTGGAAATGAGAAGACTGCCCATTAGGCTAATGTGACATTAATGCTCCACGTCGTGGAGACTGGAGTGCCCGCAGTGAGCCTGCAACCTGAGAGCAGCAGGGCTGAGAGGAGGGACTGCCACAGCAGCCCTTGATCATGGATGGGAGCTGATGGGCTGCCAGCTGGCAGCCCAGGGACAGCCCTTGGTTGCGGCTGCCTCACCCCGCTCCTAAACACACAAGCGTTTGGGGTGCCCCATGCCACCCCCCTCGAAACCTCCGTTCCTTTGCAAGATTGCTGTTGTAGCAGTAAATGAAATGCTATTGCCCTATTACAGTCAGGATATCACTCTAAATTGACTGTTTTATAGTCTTGGGTAATTTAATTTTTTTATTTAGTGAATGACTTGCCATATGCCCGCTGACTGAGTGATACAGCTATAACACGGATCATGTCAGAGCAGCTGTTTGAGAAGAGCTCCCATTGCCAGTCCAGGTCTCCACCACGTTCAGCCCCCATTGCTTGCTGCTATGGCTGTTTGCTGTAGGAAATGCCTGCCAAAGCGGGCACAAGAGCTGTTCAGAGACTCTCAAGGGAGACCAAGACTAAGCAGCAACCTGTGGACCAACAGTCCAGCAGTGGGGTACACGGTTCTGAGACTGGGATCAGCACGGCAAGGATGCGTACGGTGTGTGCGCCCCGGCTGCTGCCATGCTGGGCATGCGATGACCAGGCAGCTGGGGCTGCTGATGTGCACCCAGAGCTCTGGCATGGTGCTGGGAGCCCAGGGCACTGGGATAAAGGCTATATTTTGGGCTGTGTGTGCTTAATAAAGCTCCTGGTTAGGCATTCATCCTAGCTTATCTTCCCGCAAGCAGTTGCCACCCTCCCCTGGGGTGGCAGCATCCCCAGGGCTCGTGGGGAGCCAGCCTGGCTTAAAATACTCTGTGAACAGCAGAAAGATCTTCCAGCCAGACTCTAATCTTCTGAAAGCATAGGGTGGATGGTGAGAAAAGAAAACAGTGGTGTGGCAAGACCCCCCTCAACAGCAGTGATAAGTCTTGCTCAGCCTCACTGCACCACGGGGCTCCCCCTCCCAGTGACTCAGACCATGATTTGGATCATTTTCTCCTAAATGGCCTGGCTGTGTTTTTCCAAGTGGATCACATTCTGCCTCCGACTGCCTGCAGTCTCAGCGGGACCCACTCAGTGTGTCCTCTGTCCTCCTTGGTATTTTGATCTCTTCTCCAATTTAGTTTCATCTGCAAATTTCAGGAATGTGTTATTTAGGAGAGCTGTGTGTCTTACTCATTTCAATGAATACTGCTTGGTAATATTGCTCTTGTTTCTGTTTTAAAATAATTTTCTGTAGCTTTCTGCAAAACTCCTGATTTTTTCTGATTTTTTTTTTCAGCTAAATTGGGAGAAAACATTTCATATGACACTAATCATGGTGCATGTTATGTGAACAGGGAGTTCATGGGGCAATTTTGCTTTGCTTCATCATGGGATGCTTCAAGACCCAACATGGGATGCCCCTGAGACCCAACAGCTACTGAAAGCATTGCGGGACATCCCATGTAAAAAAGTTTTTCGCTATTATATGACTTCTCCATGTCCTGTATGAAAGCAAACAGGACATGACACCTTTTATCGTTTCACAGCAAATATCAATTGTGGGCTCCATGTTCCAGGGCACTGCAGACACACAGATAATCCCATCCCCAACACAGATCTGGTTTAAGGCAGGTTGGGCTCAGTACAGATGTGCCCATCTGGGTGTCTGTAGAGCCACTCTTTGTGCAAGGAGTCTGTTGGCAATGGGAGCTGTTCCCCATGTGCACGGGACACCTGACCTTTGCGTGTGTCCATGGCCTCCAGGGCCCTTCAGGAAGCCTTCTGGTGATGTCTTCTAAGTCAGAGAAGAAAAAGTAGTAAGTAAAATCGTTGTCCTAAAATTGTGAGACCTTTAGGACTCAAAGCCATTTTTGCAAGTAGCCTGAGGGCCGTGAAAATTTCAACCCCAGCAAAATATTGCTTTCACACTGGAAAGTAGCTGTGAATCCCTCACAGTTGGTTCTTCTGTTTACTCTCTCTGCCAGGATTATTAACGAAGGCGTTAAACAAGCAAACCTAGCACTGGTCCCTGTAGTTCCCCGGACACTGCCTGATCTTTATAATTGTCTTTTGTCCTCAGATTTGAGGATGGTTAGAGCACCTTGCCGACACAGTGGTACCAGCGAGTTCACGAGTAAAGACTTCCCAGTGGAGATGCAGATTTTATTGCTACAATATGGACAAAGTTCCTGCGGTGACTGTGGCTTTGCTGGGTAGGACAACCGTCCCTGTACCGGTGTCTCCATCCCTGGGGCTGTCTGAAGGAGAGCATTGTCATTGTCTGTAGGACAGTGTCCATGTGGCACCTTTCTGGATCTCTCTGCCGAGTGGAGTCATCACATTGCTGTGTCCTGTGGGAAGACAAGTCCTACATTTGCCCTTCCTCCACATGCATCCATGCAGGATATGGGGAGATGGTGCCACATGGAGCAGGGCAGCTGGCGAGGAGGAGTGAAGGAGGTCCCATCCTGAAAGTGTCTCTCTACAGCAGCTCTGGGGCAGAGAGGGACCAAGCTTGAGGTCCCCTGGCACTGAGAGAAGTCAAGCAGCTGTGAGGATGCACCAGAAGCCTGGGAGATAAACCCAACTGCAGTCCCATGGTGTGGTCCTTGGCTAGGCTGGCTGGTAGGACTCTTCCCAGCTGGGAAGGAGAGCCAGCACCTTCCCAGCCCAGGCTGCTGCTCTCTGCAAGAGTCCCTGGCTCCAGCAATCAGTTGTGACTTTGGGAGCAGGAGGGGAAATCCAAGATGTGCTTGTTGTTCCACATCCCTAGTGTGTTTGCTGTGGGCTGGAGGCTGGGGACCTCCATCAGGTCTCCACCATTGCTGTCCTCCTGGTGGATTTGCCCTTCCTTGCCTGCTCAGGTCCCCCAGCCACGACGGGAGTTGCTGAGCCCCCGCAGCCTTCTCTAGAGGGGAAAAGAGGGGGGTCTATCCTCTGGGGTGCCAGCACCCCATCCCTGCTTCCCCTCAGTCCTGCAGCCTGAGTGCCAGGGCAGTGCTGGGAAGCTGCAAGCCAGCTCCTGGGCTCATTAACGTGAAAAGCATGTGTGCCCTGCTCCCCATGCATCGATCTGATAAATGAAGAGCTGCCGATGGTATTTTCTACCCTTTTAAGTGTTAAAATAACATTTTAGTGAAATATGAGCAGGTCAGAGTCGAGCTGCCCCCTTTCATCTCACAGCACAAAAGCAGGCTGGCTTGGGGAGGGGTGTCTGCGCACATGTGTGCATATGTGCTCGCACATCTGTGGAGGAGGTTCCCAGGTCCTGAGTGTAGATGCATATGCAGTTGTACACAAGCAGTGCCCGTGTGTCTGTGGGAGAGGATGAGGAGTAAGTGTGGGTACGCAGGTGTCAGTGAAGGCAGGATGCTGCACATGGACAAGTGCAGAGGTCGGGCTGTGCACAACACTTGGCCACGGGACAATGAGGAAGACCCATACCCATCCATACCATAGTGCAAACTTTCAGAGGTGCAAAGCTCTTACAGGTGCAGAGCTTTTTCTGGCAGCTTTAGCAACTCATGGCTGCTCCTTGAATCTTTCTGGGTCTTCTTTTTGCAATTCCTTTGTGAAAATGCAATGACTTATGTTGGGGATTGGGAGAATGAAATTACATTGTCCTTGAGCTTGGCTCTACCTGAAGGGGCCCCTGTACACTCAGCCTCCGGCCACCACAGTCCCTGCCTGGCAATGATATGAGGGCTGAATGCAAGGGAAACCAAACCCCACATGAAAAATGTGGGTTTTCAGCCTAGTTAAACTAATCTGTAAGATGGATTGGACGGGGGAAAAAAAAGGCAAATGCTCACTGGACTGCGAAATGATACACTGAAAATTGGAGTATATCACTGACAGTTGCTCTTGATGGAGTCCAATGTGTCAGGAAGAGAAGTGGTAGCGATAGCAGGTTTGGCAGGTCCTGGGGGGATCCTGCCCTGTTCCTTGGGGAGTGATGGCCTGACCCGCCTCGTCTGTGGTATCCAGCCCTTTCTGGGCCTGAGGGATCAACTGGACCTGGTGACTGCAAGGGATGACTGCCATTTTCATACCCTCGATGTGAGTGGCCCCTTCAATGCCCAGGATTTCTCTGCATGCCCTGGGGCCTGGCTGGAGCTGCCTTGTGCATCCTTCCCCTGCCCATCACCCCTCATGGCCCTTTGGTTTCCCCTGCTCCCCCTGCCTAGAGGGGAGTGGTTCTTCGCGTGGCTTTGCATCCCTCTCTCCAGCCAGCCGAGTCCAGCTCAGCCTTGGGCCCCAGCCCCCCTTTCCACCCTGTTGCCCAATGTCTCTTCCTTCACCGCATCTCTGGAGTATGATTACTCCGCGCCCTGGGTGAGAGCAAGAGAAATATGTGCTGAGATGACATTTCGGTTATACATGATGCTATTAAAATATGATAAGAATGCTATTAACATTAATAATCCTTTTCATTGTATCATTTAGGGAGCAAAACAAGCCATTAAATATTACGGAGTCATTGGTGCTTTGATGGCTTCAGGGAGGGGAACATTTGGCCGTATTTGACTACATGCACTCTGAAAATATAACATTATCTCTGGGAAATGGGTTTCTCTGGGCTCATCATCTCCCTGAGGCTTGGTGGATCCAGGCCAGTCTCCGATGTGCTGGGGTAGGCCAGCATCGCAGAAGGGGCAGGGTGGGATGGCTGGGTGCTGGGTGAGGTAGTGGTGTTGGAGATGGCACCTGTGCACCCTTATTGGTGCACAAGGAGAGCAGGCAGGACACGATGCCCCTGGGAAGGGTGCAGAGGCTGTCCGTCTGTGAGGAGGCTGAGATGGAGAAGCCATGTATTGCCTGTACTCAAGGGGAGGAGATGACGTAGGTTGGGAAGGGCTTCTCAGCCCAGTGCAGGGTTGCAGATAGTTATGGGTACCTGTTTTCGAGCTTAATTTCCATTGCCCTGCCACCTGCTTCCTCCTCCAGGATATCTGCAGACGTTACAGCAGAGGAACCACTTGAATTACCCAACATTAACTGCGTGGTCCAGGCCAGAAACTCTCAGGCAGGGCTCAGCTCTCAGAGCAGGCTGCTCCGTTTGCATACTGAGTCTGCTGTTTGGTGCTCCCAGCCCTGTCAAACAACCTTCAAGCTCACTACAATTTACCCAAACCTCAGCATAAATCTACCTACTCTCTCTGATGCTGTGCTCAGCCCCGAAGTTCATCCATGTGGGAGTTCCCTGGACACTGAAGCATTAGCTCTTAAATGCTCTGAAAGGCACCTCGCTCCTAGCCATGTCCCCAGAGAGGACCAGTTTCTGCATGCCTAATGCTCTGCCTACACCGTTACGTTCAGTCTGAAGCCTGGCAGCCAGAGCTGGTGACAGCAGCATCCCCTTTCTGCAGTCATCCACTGGTGAAAGGGCAGTGGGAACCTGAGCTCCTTGCCATTCTTTTTTGGCTGGAAACCCCTCCTTTTGGGACAGCTGTCAAATGCCCAAACTACCAGCTCCACCGAATGCCTACATGTGAACAGGAATCAGTGCCCGCTCCTTGCCCAGCCCATCCCCAGGATCCGGCCATGCAAAGTCCAGGCTGTGAAGTGGAATCAGGGCACAGGGCCAGCATTGTGCTCTGGTCTCAAGTGCTGGGAAGCCCTTTGATACCCACAGGCTCATTGGTGATGCTGCTGCATGGGGCTAGGCCAGGGCAGTGGCGCAGCCAGGTGGTCTGCACCGGGCTCAGGATGCAGCCGTGCATCCCCAGACTCACCAGCGACTGCCTGGCATGCCGGGCAGGGACGATGTAGCCAAGCCAAAGCCCCTGAGCTGCCCAAAATGCCACCAGAGCCATTGTTATCTGGATGTTTCCCCATGGTGACAGGAGCAAATGAGGGAGAGAACTGAAAAATGTGCAGAAGCTTTTGACAGGACTGTCAGAGCACCAAGTGAGCGCTAACAAGGACAAGTGTGGGCTCTTTAAACAAATCACTGTCATGTTGCAGGCATATCATTGTTTAACACAGCCACCACAAGTCACCAGAAAAGGTTAAAGCAAGAATGGAAGACTTAGTCCTAGGAAATGTGTCACAGCCGAGCTGTCCTCAGGACTGATCGCTTCCTCCATGCATCCAGGCTGGCTTTAGGTCTGGAGCCTGCAGTCCTTGGAGCATCCTTGCAATGGACCTGCCGCAGTGCTTGGTGTTGGAAAGACTACCCTGTGCAGGCGTGATGCTCACAGTGGGCACACCAGTAGAAGCAGTTGCACTACACTTATTCCCTCCGACCTGCACTGGTGAGGGGCTGGGGAAGAGGCTTGCCTCCATACATTGACAGCCAAATTCAGGCATGTACCTACAGCAACACCCCTGGGATGCTCCAGAGATATGACCTGGACAGCTCTGGGAAGGACACACTGCCCAGTAGGCTCTGAGCCCCCAAGGTTTGCCTGAAGGGGCCTCTCTGGCTATGTTTGACTTGCACTTGTCCACAATCCCTCACTCCATTCAAGAAGCCTCAGGTGGCTTCAACATCATGGGCTCGCTGGCTTCTCCATGGGGACCAGTGCCCTGCTCACAGCTGTGCATGGCTCCACAGGACCAAGGGCTTGGGTGTGCAACAGCAGGGTCCTATCACAGCTGGCCACAGTCCTGCTCCATCTGTCCGGTCTGTGGGGAAGGGAAGGGGAGACGTGCCAAATGGGCAGGGGGCTCATGGGTGAGATGAGCTGCTGCAAACCCAGTCCAAGCCCAAACCCTGCTGCATGTCTCCCCCAGATACAGCGGTTCACTGGGAGATATGAAGGTGTCTCTGTCCTTGGAGACTTTCAAGGCTCAGCTAGGTGTATCCGTGGCCTGAGCTAGTATTGGATATAGTCCCAAGAGACGACCAGGGACCTCCAAGGAGCCTTCCCACCCATCGTTGCAGGATTCTGTGCAGAGAAAACATCCCAGTAATATGAGCCATAACTCTTTTTAAAGTGTAAGAAATGAAATAACTGAGGTTGCTCGCTGACACCCAGGGTCACTGCCTGCAATTCATGAGAAGCTGCTCACTGCGCAGAACCAAATGTTCCTGCGTATGAAAATCATATGCCAAGGTCACATAAGCAATTCGGACTCCAACCTTAGCACTCTGCTCACGTGCAAACCATTAGGCAAGGAAATATATAACAAACAGCCCCCAAAGATCCTAAAGGCCCTACACAGCTCCTACAATGCCTAGCAAGTCTTCTCTATCCATCACGTAGCGTCTCCCAGAGCAGTGCATCAAACTTTAATATCTTACTCTTAGTCACACAAAGGCTGTAACAAGCCTGGCCTTTCATGCTACACAATCCACCAAATCAAAGGCTCTCTGACAGAACAGAGCACCTGAAAATAATCTTTCTCCCTCATCTAGATCTCATCTATTTCAGGGCTCTGCATACCCCTCATCACTGTGATATACATCAGTATAGCCAAACAGCCCATTTTCCTACTGTGTAAAACAATTGGGCATGTTTCTAATTAGACAAATATCATTAGACATAAGGCTATTGTAGGAGAGATGAAGGAAACCCCTATGTGAAATCAGAGCCAAGCCCACTGTGCTCCAACACCAATTGCTTATTCCTCCATCCCTCCTTAAATGTGATGCTATGGGGCACTTTGCCCATATTTCCAAAGATAAAAAGCACACAGACCCCACTTTGGGGGGGTGAAAAATGTTATAGGGAATCCAGGCTAAAAAAAAAAAAAAAAAAAGGCAAATAGAAGGATGTAAAGGAAATGCCTTCAAAATGGCTGCAAGATAGCAATGCTAAGATTAATTCCTGGCAGGCAGGGATTTCACAGCTTAGAGATTTTGTAGAGGAAAATTTGAGAGAGTGGCAATTGCAAGTACATTTCCCTACAAGAAAGAGTGGTGTGGGGATGTGTGCAGCTGCCATGGCTGGGCACTGCCCACCTGTGCTTGGTGGCAAGGCACTGCTGGTTCCCCATGTGCCATGTGGAGACTGAAGCAAGCAGCCTGACCCCTAATGTCAGGATTTTCCCCTTGGACAAAGTGTCCAGAGAGGGAAGACCTGACCCAGACATGCTATGAGCTAGGCAGGGTCTTTTCAGCCTGTCACCTGCTTTTCTGCAAAGACATGTCCTGTCCTGTAAGTGCTGGGGCAGCAGCAGAGAAAGGGATGAAGTGGGATTAGTGTGTTTGTTGGGGTCAGGGCATCCCACTGCAGAAGGCACGTGCCATAGGGTTCAACTTTCAGCAGCCTGGAAATGCTTTCAGCTTCTTGCCTACCTTTCTGGTGCCCAGAGCTGCATGGGTGAAGCCATCCCAGAAGCAAGATGCCATGCACAGAGGGTGTTGCACAGACCCTGAAGGACATTGCTGGCAGAGTAGAGCATCCCCTGCCCTTGGTGTTGGGACTGTGGCTCGGTGGAGCTGCCTGGACCTGTTTTCCATCCTGCATACTGGGGATGACTGGCTGGCTGGCTGGCTGGGGATGTACTGGAGCCCACACACAGCCTGTGACCAAGATCACCCATCCCTTACATGTACATCAGCGTGGACCAGCTCTGGCCAGGAGGCCCTGCATCCCATCCTGGTCCCCAGAGGGATGTCTGGGCCCTGTGCCCTGCCACAGGAGCCTGGGGATTTCATAGGATGTGGGCATCTCTGCCTGTGCAGTGCCATGGCTTTGCCTTCCTGGGCTCTTTGCTGGGCTCTAGGGTCCACAGGAGGGGAGTGGCAGTGGTGGAGAGCAGGAAAATATCTTTAAGATTCACCATCTGCATCCATTCCCATTTGGGTCCCCACACAGCAGCAAAGAGTCTGGATTTGTGCAGCTGGCAGAGCAATCCCATGATCCCAGTGAATCAGAGATTATCAAGGGGGAAAACTCGGGGCTTAGGTGGGATCAGGAGGAGGAGAGGAGGATTTGGAGCTTGTCCGATGGGTTAAGCCACTTGTACTGGCTGAGATTAGGCAGAGAAGGAGTCTGATTTAGATGTGAAATCTGCTGCCACCTCCTCTAAGCCCTGCCCACGCACTCTGGCATCTCTTGGTGCAGGAGGGCGACAGCTTGTCCCAAAACAACATAGCTCAAAGGGCAGGAGTGGGACCTGGAGGGTCTCCTTTGTCCTCTCTAGGGCTCCTGTGAGTGGTTAGAAGTGTTTCCTGCCTGTACTGCCATCCCTAGCAATCCTTTCTTTGATACAGCATTGGTCTTAAAGTCTGCCCATTGGGTCCTGCCTCCGCTCTGCCCTGCCCCTCTCCCCTCTGCACAGGCCCCTTGCTAGGCCTGCAGATGGAGAGGGATGCAAATAATTGGCATTTACTTCTTCCCTTTCCCACAGGGATCCATCACCAGTAGTGTCACAGCTTTCACATCTCCAACCCTGTCCAAGAAAGGGTCATCTCCATGCCTGCTTTCCTCTTGCCCAGGATGTTTCCCTGCTCTGATGGGGTCCACTTCACTTATTGCCTTGAAATACTGCCTGCAAGGAAGGATAGCACTGAATCCAGCTGGGAGCCTTGGGATGCTCTGTCCAGGGTTGCCACTGTTTTCCAGGACCTCTGGTCTCCTCTCACCTGGTTGCAGAGCCAGCTGTTGCTTCCGAAGCCCTCAGCCCCACAGCACTGGCCTTGCCCTGCCGTGGGATCTCTGCTGGGACCCAGGTGTTGCTGCACACACCTCTGCGCCTTGGCATTTGGCTGCCGGGGCACAGTACGGCACCCTGCCAGCTTCAGAGCAGAGCTAGGTCTGGTGGGTGCCCTCCATGCCAATGGGTGGCAAGACCTTGGAGATTTTCAAGGGTGAGGGTAAGATGAAGGAAACTTAAAAAGAGCCAGTGATGTGAAACAGCCACTGGAAGCAAAAAGAGCAGTCAGTAATGACAACACCTCCTGGCGCTTTCCTTCCGTGGCGCTTCCAAGCGGTGTCCCCCCAGGCGGCTGTGCAGACACTTCTGGGAGTGGGTCCCAGGCACCGGGAGCATGCAGCAGCTTCCTGTGGGTGCTGGGAGAGGAAAGCAAAAGGGACCTTGTGTAGCTGCAAGCGGCAGCCTAGAAAGGAGATACAAAATTGGTCTCTGAAAGCAGTCCCCATGCCTGGCGGTGGCCAAGGGTGGCAACACAGCCCTGCATATGGCCACCATCTCCAGTCAAGCACAGCCAAGAGACAGCCTGGACCCACCCTTGCAAACACTCTGGAAAGGCAGGAACCAACACAGGAGACCCCAGTGTGCCACTGTAGGAGGCTCTGGGTGGTAAATCCCTGAGTGCAGCCCCTGACCTCCTTTTGGACTCCCTATGGCCCCTGGAGGGTGGTGAACCCCCTTGCCCTGGTGCACTGGCACTGCCTGGCAGCAGGGCTCTCATGAGCATGTGGAGGAGCACAGAGAGAGACACAGGAGGTAGAGTCCAGTTTTAGTTGTAATGAAGCCCTAGGAGTGCAAGATCAAAGTGCCAGCAGCCCTGAAGATGCTGCTGGTTCCCACACAGCAAGTGGGACCACGTGGGCAAAGCAGGGCAGGTGATGGGCAGGGGCTAACGCTGGACCTGGTGTCTGCATCAGGGCAGATGTCTTCTGCATCCCCACCACAGTGCTGGGCTTGCATCATGCTTGCCCCCTCTCTGTGCCCTGGGCATGGAGAGCTGTCCTGCAGGAGCCGAGGGCTGTAGGGCACTTGGGCAGGACAGGGGTGGGATAAATACCATCCAGCCACAAGTCCCAGTCCCAGGGCAGCACCTTGTCAGTGCCATTTCCAGCCATCAGCTGCCTCCTGAGAAGAAAATGAATGTCTCATGGGGAGCAAGAGCACCAGACCTGCAAGAGCCAGTAGCGGGAGCTGCATGCTCGTATAGGAAAGAGACCTAATGAGGTGCTTTATTAATTGCGTTGTGAACTTTTCCTTTAATGATTCTCCCCGCAACTCCCTCTAGTTAAAGCTAATGGCCTGTAGCATGTTCAGCAGATGGATTATCCATAGGTGCCCAGGCAGCTGGGCCCAGCTCATAGAGGGGTGCGTGGGGACTGCCAGCGAGGCAGACACATCACCTGTTTCTCCCTGGTGTACCCAAGGCCCCACAGTACTGCAGGGGCTTTGCTGGAGCCCAGAGATAGAGGGGGTGCTGGGGCACCCTGTCTTTGCCCATGCACCCAGTGCAGCAGCCTGTGGCAGTGGTGCTGGTACCAGCATCTCTCTTGAGCCCTTCATGGTTGAATGAGCAGGCAGCAAGACGGGCTTCCCCATCGCTGGGAGTCACGGTGTGGGGAATTGCTGGGCTTCATTGCCCCATGGCATGTGTGGCTCTGTTTGGGCCAGCTGGGTCTGTGCTGCAGTGCAGTTTTCCCCTCTTTGCTTCTGCACAAGGCAGAGCTTGGCCTGGAGATGGCAGGAAGAGCCCCATCTGGGAGCAGGACCAGCAGTCCACGGGCATCGCTTGCAAACCTGGGCGCACCAAGGCAGCAGGATGGTACTCAGTGGCCAGTGGCCGGCCACCTCCACTTATCCCAGGGTGCTGGTCTAGAGGTGTCGTGGTTTCAGCCCAGCCGGTAACAAAGCACGACGCAGCTGCTCGCTCACTCCTCCCCCCCGGACATGGTGGGATGAGGAGAAAATATAAAGGCAGGCTCGTGGGTCAAGACAAGGACAGGGAGGGATCACTCTCCACTTACGGTCACGGGCAAAGGACAGGCTCAGCTTGGGGAAGAAACAAAATCGATTTAATTGACTACCAATCAAATCAAAACAAGGATACTGAGAAGTAAACCCAAATCTTAAAACACCTTCCCCCCACTCCTCTCTTCTTCACAGGCTCAACTTTACTCCCAATTTTCTCTACCTCTTCCCCCAGAGCAGCACAGGGGGACAGGGAATGGAGGTTGGGGTCAGTTCATCAGATGTTGTCTCTGCTGCTCCTTCCTCCTCAGGGGGAGGACTCCTCACTCGTCCCCTGGTCCGGCATGGGGTCCCTCCTGCAGGAGACAGACCTTCACCAACTTCTCCAACGTGGGTCCTTTCTTCAGCCACGCACTGCTCCAGCACAGGCTTTCCCACGGAGTCACGGCCATCTTCGGGGACATCCGCTCTCCCGCTCCCCTCCACGGGCTGGGGGGGACAGCCTGCCGCCTCACCGCATCCCCTCCTCCCCCACTCCTCCTCCTTCCCTGACCTCGGGATCCACAGAGAGGTTCCTCTCACATTCCAATCCCCTCTCCGCTGCAGGTTTTCCAGCAGGTGGGTTTTCTTTTATTTTTTTCCCTTCTTAAACCTGTTCTGCCAGAGGTGCTACCACCATCATGGGCCAGAGGAGGGTCCGGCTTGGAGCCAGGGGAGCTTCTAGCAGCTTCTCACAGGAGCCGGCCCTGCAGCCTCTGCCCTGGGACCAAAAAAACCCCACACCACACAAACCCATAACAAAGGGCTTCACAGAGCGCGTCTGAGTTCAAAGTGGGGATTCAGCCTCATTACTGAAATTGAACTATAGTGGATGCTCCCCCCAAATGACCACATGTCACCAGCCAGTGCTGATGCCCAGTCCCTTGAGAGCAGTGGGGGCAAATGTTTTGTGCTGCCCTGTCCCAGGCTGATCCCGGCAGAGCAGGATGGCCTTTCCAGTAAGTCAGCAGTGTGCATGCTACCGCACAGATTACACAGTGCCTTGTGAGAAGATATTGATTTCCTTCGCCTACCAACTGTAGGGTCATGGCGACCAGCTGCATTAAACTCTGTGCATTAATGAAACATGGCCAGCCAGCTGCTTGCTGTGAGAGCAGAGAGCTGCACTCCATAAGAACTCATGTGGGTGCCACAGCCAGGTTCATGATCCAGGAAAGTCTGGGGCCGCAGTGGTGCAGCATGGCCCCACATGCCCGCCCAAGCCCCGCGTGGTTTAGCCAGGGGCCATTCTTCCACAGGTCTTCTCCAGGCACCTCTCCATCAGGTAACCCTGTGTCTTAGAGCCACATCCTGCCCTGCAACCCTTCACAGGCCTTCAGCTCTTTCCATGCTCTCCCTTTTTTCCCTGCCCCTTCTTATCACACTCTCCTGGCATCAGGGCTGCTCTTTTCATGGTGCACAGCAGAGTTGAGGGTGGGCATGGGCAGCTCCAGAGATGGCTGCTGGGGCTCATCACACATGCTGGGGCATGTCTGCAGGCTGAGCAGCAGGAAGGGGAATAAATTAGCAGCTTCAAGTGGAGCTGGAGGTTTCCATGTGGGAGTTTGCTTCGTATTTAAAGCAAGTGCTGGTGAAGGCTCTGCATTTCAGCCTGTCCATGCCCCATTAGTGAGTAACGTGGATGTGTTTGTATTTAGTGTTGGCATTAATTAGTGGTGGGAGATGGGGTGAATGTGAGCTCTGGCTCTCCACAGATGAGGTGACTCATCCATCCCCTCTTCTTTGCCGCAGACTTTCTGCTGTAACTTCGTTAGCCTCAGCAGCCCCGCTGCACCCAGGGAACCTGCGCAGAGCAGCTCGCACGTGCCCACCCCTCCTCTGTGGACTGTACTACGGTGAGTGCCTGATGCAAATTCCCTTCCCAGCCCTGGCTGCTGCCACATGATGAGCCTCTTGCTTTGCTGCCTGAGTCTGCACTGAAAGGTGAGAGTATTTTTAGCCATGGACCAATTTTTCTGCAAAGGTATCAGCCTATGCTGTGGGTCTCGTGTAGCACCAGGTCACTCTCCTGCAGTTTGGGCTCTCCTCTAACTGTGTCAGGGTGTTGAGGACTGCAGGGGTCCCCAAAGCAACACCCTCTTTGAGCCAGGAGCCCTCCAAACAGCAGGAGCCTGACATGCTGCTGCTCCTTAGGCTCTGAGAGGTTTGCCCCGAAGTCCGTACCCCTCACCACGCTCACCCTGGTGTTTCATGCAGGCACACGGGGCAAGGCATGGTGCAGGTGGCTGCAGAGATGCTGGGGGAGGTCTGAGCATAGCCAGGGTCACGTCAACCTCTCTGCAACCATCCAGCCTGCAGCAGACCATGGTCTCAGCTAAGCATTCAGACCACAGTGGTGAGCCAGGCATAGGGAAGGGATGGGGCAGGATCGCTCAGTCTGGGGGAACCTGTGGCATGGTGGGGCTGAGGGCTGCTCAGAGGGGCACGGAGCTTGGGGGGGCTGCCCTGGTGCAGGGGAAGTGACATTTGTTGAGATGGAGGTACAGGCCCACAGCAGACAGAGTCAGGGAGGGCTTTATAGAACAGTATTTCCTCTGTTCTGCCTCTCCCTGAGGTGTCTGTGCCTGAAGCCAACCTTATTTCTGTTGAAATGAAGCCTGGCACGAAAGTTTAGATGCTCTCTTGGTCACAGAGGTGGTCAGACCCACTGCCTGGGTCCTGCAGGGCAGGGAAGGGCTGAAGGATGGCTGCAGGGCAGCAGGATAGCCAGGCTGCAGGTGTGGGCTGGCATCCACGCCACCATCCTGGGGGATGAGCCAGGAGTGGACTGAAAGCAAGCTCAGAGAGTGCCCTGGGTGGAGGCCACCACACAGGGTCTTGAGCAGGTCTGCTACAGCAGCTACCCAGAGCCGACGTGTCTGGGGACCCTTAAGCTCCCCATGATTTCTCAGAGACCTCTCAGACTCCTCGTCTGCCATCCCCACTTCTTTAGGAGTTGGGGGGCCAGCCCAGCAGCTCCAGGTGGCTGCAGTGAGAGAGACCACCTCTCTGCTGTGGATATTGCAAAGCACTTCCCCAAACTAGCTTTTTGCTTGGGCCACATCCCCAGAAGTCACCATGCCTTAGTGAAACACAGCTTGTCCAGCACAAGGACATCCATGGTGACCAATGCCATGTCCTCTGGTGTGAAGCTCTTCCATAGTGTGGAGCTCGGCCAGGCACCATCTCCCAGCCAGCAGCAAATGGTGGAGCTGCAGAGGATGATTAGCTGTGCCCCACTGGGGACAGCCACCAGCCCGGAGGAGCTGTCTGTTGGTGGACCAAGAAAGCCAACCCCCCCCCCCCCAGGCTCAGCGCTTGGCAGCAGAGCAAAACAAATGTCCCCCAGCCATCTCTGTACAAAGGCAGAGGGAAAGTAGGAGTCAAGTCGTGGGCACCAGCCCAAGGGGCCGTTCACGTGCGCGCATCCCATGACAGTCTGTTTCCTGCCTCTTGAACACAAAGCATCTGGGGTTTTTTTCCTCCTGTAGCTGGAATTTTGCTGAATGTTTTGTCCTGGATCAGCTGAAAATAGCTCCAGTCAATCTTAACAATTCATTAGCTCAGTTTTGTCGTGAAACTGTTGTTGCTGTTGCTTGCACAGGAAGAGAATGGCTCCAGTTGTGGCAGAGCACTGCATCTGCTGCCTAGAGCTTCCCTACAGACTGTTGTTCACTGGGTCTCTAGCTTCAAAGGCAATTTCCACAGGCTGCACTTGCCTGACCCCAATCCTGGCATTTATTATGTGCTCATTTGATGCAATGCAATCCAAGGCAATTAGCTCACCCATTATCCTGATGCCTGTCCAAATACCAGAGTGGCATTTTCCCAGCTTGTGCACAGGTACCTTTCCTTGGGGACTCCTTCCATGGGAGCCCAGGCCAACATTCTGGTCAGCACCCTTAGCATGGTGGGGTGGTTTTTCTTTTTTTTAAGTTTTTGAAGCATCTTGGTCTAATACCATCAATTCAGAGCAGGGGTGAGCGAACCCAGCACACACTTTGCTTCTGGCCTTCTGTTATTGCTGTTCAGCTGTGCATCCTGAATGAGTACAGCCACGGTTGATATCTTCATAGCTTCAGCTCTGTGTCTCCCCATTTCCTGCACGGGGAGCAGGGGTTTCATTACGAGCAATGTCCTCTCCTGGCTGCCCTTATATTTATGGCAGTCCTTTTTTATAGCCAATTTTGTAGAGTGCCCAGCAGTTAGCTCAACTGCTTCCTTTCATTTCTGCATTATTGCCAATTTCCTGTTCCACAGCCTAAATTTATCACATCTTTAATTGTTTGATAACTCCTAGAACCAGCTTAGAGTCACCCTTCCCTATGCTGTCCCAGTTCTCTGTGTGCAGGCTTCATGCTCCCATCCTCAGCATGTGTCTTAGTCCCTTCCTAGCACATATATGCAAAGAAGATTCCAGTCTCAGAGCCAGTCTCAGCATCTTTTGGGCCCTTTTGGCCTCCTTTCTCTCATTTTAATTTGCCAATCCCAGCCTAGCTCAGCATCCGTACTTTGGTCCATTGCCAGTTTATCCTGGGAGTCCTTGCGGTGTGTGTGGGTCCACCCAGAGGTCTTGCTCCTGCCAGCAAAGGCAGCATTATCCTACAGAAGTTTGCTCTGGGCTGTGTCCTTCTCAGCTCATGCCTGTCCCAAAGCAGACGCCAGGACCTCTGCCAGGTGTGAACAGCCTCTGGTGGGGGTAGGTCCATGGCACCTGCTATCTGCCTGCATTTGGGCTGTGAGGTAAGAGAGAGGAGGAAGGATGCTGTTGTGTTGGGACAGCCTGGTCCTTCCAGAAGAGCGGTCCCGCCTGAGCTCTGAGGCTGTCAACTGGTCTTGGACCAGGGTGCAACACAACGAGACCATTTTTCACTTTAGCTCCTGAAGTCTTCGTGCTTGCTCATTTCTGTGAGCTATTTGGAAGTCTCTGATGACTCTTTTGATATCTGCTGTCCTACACTGCTGAGCCAACATCATCCTGGCTGCTGGTTGCATCCTCGGTCTGGCCCAGCAGGGAGATCTGCAGACCGGCTGCTCGGGCTGCTTCGTGGTGGGTTCTGCTCCAGCGAAGATTTCCCTCCTGACTGCAGGCTGCGTCGCAAGCTTTTCTGGGAAGCTTCCAGTTTTTCTCCTAGATTCAATTTTAGCTGGACTTGTAATGCCTCCAGTTATTGCTTTGGTTTTATTTCGGTTCTGCCAGCCTTCTGGCTGCTGGCAATTTTTGTGACTGCTTTCGGGTGCCCATTCCCTCCCGGTGGAGCATGGCTGGGGTGAGCGTGCACGGTGGGCACGTGCGGGGGTGCACAGCCCCTGAGCTGTGCAGACCTGGACCTCCTTTGCCAAGGTCCCAGCCTCCTGGCACAGGGTTGCATCCTGCTCCCAGGTGCCCGTCCGAGGTGCGGCAAGCCCTCCATCCAGGCACTGCACAGGCTTTGTGCCTGAAGCCCACCTCCATGGCTGAGCCCCATAGCTTTTTCAGTGGCCTGGCATGGAGATTGTGTCTCTGTGCCCCAAATAGAGCTTGTGGGGCTGCCAGGAAGGGCAGGGACAGTTTGAAGGCATCAGTGTGAAGAGAGGCTTGGGGGGCAGAGGCAGACATGCCTCTGTACCGGGTTACCCGTTTCATGGGCTCCACCCCATGCCTAATCACAGCTCATAGACACTAAGCAAGCATCATGCCAAGACTTTCTGCTGAATAACATCTGAATGTCCCAAGCATATGCACCACTGCTCCACAGCCTGGCTGTGCTATTGCAGAGAGGGTTGAGCACTACCTCTGTGCAGAGCCACAGGAGCACTGCACCCTTGCAGAAAGGATCCCTATCCCATACACCATGCATCCATCCATTTGGGACCAGTTTGCTGTCCTTGTTGCTTCAGGCTGCCTTTAATGCATGAATTAGATGGGTTGCAGTGCTGTGCCCCATTTACACCTAATTGTGTGACATCCCAAAAGCCCAGGGGGGAGCAGCCAGTCCTCAATCGAGGTCCTGCCCCAGCATTTACATCTCCCCTGAAGCAGCCCTAGCCCTGCAGTGCTGGAGGTGACAGCTACCTTTTAAGGGTAATTTGGAGCCACAGAATTACCAGGGGGCTTCACGCCTTGCATTGTTAGTGCTTGTCAAATATTTATGAAAAAACAATCTGGAGATAATTAATTCAGCAGCGATGGCAAAGCCTGGCTGAGATTTATTTGATGGATATGATTGGAGCATGGACAGAGCTCTGCCAAGTCCAGGAAAGTGTATCATCAATAATATATTTGTCAATAGATGAAAACATCATCAGATAAGCTAGCCTTGAGTGCCACCTGGCCAGCACATCCCCGCAGTCATCCGTGGCCAGTGCCAGAGAGATGGGCTCCAACCTGCTTCGGCAAAATAGCTGCCCCACAGCTTCCAGTGCCACCATTCTGGTCTGGAGTCTTGGTGGCCAGTGGCAGGGGACCAGCAAGAGTGTCTCCAGAGCCACTCCACACAGCTGGCCCTACAGGGGACAAGGGGTGGGACACAACCGGCTGCAGCGGGGAGAGGCTGGGGTAAAGAGCCCTGGTGCTGGCCATGTGCCATCATTCCTCCGTTTGGTGTCACCGCCAACCCCGGGGGAGCCCCTGCTCTAGGATGCATGGCACAAAGGCGACCTTGAGCACTGGGAGGGCCACGCTCTTTCCCTGAATAGCTGCCCCGCCGCACCATGCCCGCAGGGTACCCCTGACCCTGGCCCTGCCACCCAACAGCAGCTGGTCTGGGGCTGCGGGGGTCTTGTGGGGGGCTGCACACACTGAGCCCATTCATCCACCAGAAAGGCGCCCTTGTTCCCTGCAGACAGGCTGCAGGGGCTGGTCCAGCTGCGGCGGCGCGGGTCCACCCAGGCCAGGACCAGCCCCAGGCGCTTCGCAGCCTGGCTGGCTCCAGCAGGGCTGGCTGATGAGCTATGCGATGTTTCCCACTTCTGGCAGCCGCGGGCAGGGGTGCAGGCAGGGCTCCGCAGCCTCCAGCACCCACTTATCTTCTGAGGCTGGGGCAGACTGTGCTGGGACATACAGTCCCACTCCCGATGTACTGGGCAGGGACCAGACCACACTGCTCCATTGAATCCAGGCAGCCAGGGGACTGTCCCCTTCCCCAGGCATATGCCACGCTGGGTGGACATGGAGCAGCACAGTGAGAAAGTGCTGCAGGCTGTCTCAGGTGGAAGCAGGAGGGATGCTGGGGGGCTGATGGAGTGATGGCCCCATCCTGTCCTGCAGCCTCTCCCCACCGTTGCTCCTGCTCTGACAAATCCTAGCACCCCACTTGCAGCACCCTGCAGCCCCTGGCACATGGGGCCATGAGTTGGGCACCTTCTGTGGGGCATCCCCCATTCAGGGGATGCTGGTCCTGACTGGACCTGGGGGACATGCCACCTTGAGCAGGGTTGCCCCCGCTCCCCACGGGCATCGGGGCTCCCCACGGGCATCGGGGCTCCCCAGCCTCCCGGGTCGCTGGCTCAGGCTGCTTCTCATCCATCTGCTCTCCTGTCACATCCCCGTCTCCCTGATTATTTTAATGAGGATAATGATTCACACCTGGGCAATTCAAACCCGCTAACAATAACAATTTTAATTAGTTTCCACTACAAATCTGAAACGTCGTCATTAACATTTAAAACGCTTGCTATTGGCAACTCCATATAAAGCAAGGCCTGGGTGGGCTGGGGGGAGCTGTGGGAGGGGCAGGCAAGGCTCAGGGGTGCAGGTGGGATGGGGAACCCACTAGCGGGGGTCAAGGCCAGATACCCACACACCATGGCCCTGAGCTGTTCCACTCCACTCCAGCTAGCCCCCAGCCCATCACAGGGGTGGATGGCAGGGAAATGCATCACCCAGGCACTTTGGTGAGTGTAGGCAGGGACCAGCACCTGGCACTTGGTGGCATCTTGGCTTCTCGCAGTGGCATGTGAGCTGCAGCCTTTGGGGACCTGTGTGGGCAGGCAGACCTACGGTGGGGGACACCCATCAGCTAGGCAGCGATGCATCCCCAGGAAAGGGCACCTACGTGCAAAGCACAGCAGATCACCATGCCCCATGCCATGCACATGGGGCACGAGGAGAAGGGGACATGTCTCAGAGGCTCACCCTACTTCCCCAAGACTATCTTGAACCCCAGAAAGCCTCCGCTCCCCCAAAAAGCTTTGCTACAGACTTCCTACTACACCACAGCATCTGAAGACCATGAGCGTTGGGGTCAAGCCTGTCTCAGTCCTACACCCAACTGTGCGCCCCACAGCAGCCCCCGGTGCCTCTCCCCCCAGGCAGACCTGTCCAGCCCCAGCACACCTTTGCCCAAACAGCCCTGCAGAAGATGGGGAAGACCTTGGAAGGGACCAGGCACAGATGCAAACATGTCCCTCACTCACATTAGTTGTAGGACTGACTGGGGAAGAAGTGGTGGTGCCCTGAAGGTAGATGAAGGGGCTTTTTCATGGGCGTGGGAAGAGACAGTGCCCTGGGATGCAGAACAGGGTTGAGCAGGCTCTGGCTGGTGCAGTCTATGTGCAGATCATCCATCACCTGCAGGCACACATGAGGAATGCTCCCCAGACCAGCAAGCCTTTCTGACCCAGCCCCTCCAAGCTCACCCCGTGGTGCATCTCTTACCCCCAAGGGTCCTTCTTACCCAGGGTACGGTTGCAGCTGGCAGAGTAAGGGGTTGGGGGTTCTGGGCAGGCTCCTGCAGTGTCTTAGAGTGTGGGCAGCACAGGTCTGGGGCTCTGGAGGTGCTGGGAGCAGAGCAGGGTTAAATACAGCTGCAGAGGAGACCTGCTGTTGTCACCCTGCACATGCTGGGGTCCTGTGGCCCCTTGCCTTTTCCTCTGCATGGCAGAGACTGCCTGCTTGCCCTGACTCCTCAGCAGCCCAACATGAGCTAATGCAGCCCTGCGTTCCCACTGGTCTTGCATCTGCCTGTGGTCTTTCCTCCACTGGAGGCATCTGTGGCCCTGTTCACGGGTTTTACCCTTGCTTGGCTTGCTCAGGCATGTGTGGCAAGGGACCACACTCCAAGAATTTGCTCCAGGCACTACAGGGAACAAGGGGAAAACACAACGACAATGATGCTTTGGTCCAACTGCTGCCTCTGGGACATGGGGTGTGCATCCCCTAGGATCCTGGGCTCAGCTTTCCCTCGACACCAGGTCTGCATTTGCAAAGCAGAGCCCTCCTCAGGCTGCTCCTGCAGCTCCCGGCTCTCCTGTCCCTGGAGGAAGCTGGAGGAAGAAACACTTCCACAGTGCCCAGCTAAGGCAACCTGTCAGCGATCACATCAATCATTCAGCCAAGCCTGGCCTCGCGGGATGTGTTTAGCAGGAGGATTCGGAATAATGCTGGGCAGGGATGTCGAGCAGCACATGTGAGGCCCACGTGCGTGTCGCCCCAGCAGCAGGGCAGCAAGATGCTCTCCCGAAGGCAGAAGAAATGAGCAGCAGAGCTGAAGCTGTGGTTTCAGGGTGATGGGAACTCAGGAGTCCCCTGAGGGTGCCCCAGCGATGGAGAAGCAGGCAGGGCTCCTCCAGCCCAAGATGTCCTGGTAGCTGGGGTGGCATGGGGTGCGGGAGCTTGCAGGGTGCAGGGTGGAGGCTGTGGCTACTGGTAGGGGATGTGGCAGCCACTTGGGGAAGGGTGACCCACAGCCTGGGCAGGGACCTTGTTGTCAGACTGGGGACAGGACTGTGGTTCTGAGGCTGTTTGATGTTCTTGGAGCTGTTTCCCTCCAGGTTTGTCCAGCTCTTTGCAGGCTGATGGAGGGAGCTGCCTGTGTCCTACCCTGCTGAGAGCTTTCCCCCACTCTGGCAAGCCTGGGGGTCACCAGGGCTGGAGCTGTTTCCCTTGAGCCTGCCCTGCCAGCTGTTGTGCAGGGACACCAGGGGCTCTCCTGGGGCTGCGAAGGGCCCCGTGGTCTTGGGGTGCCTGTTGTCACAGCAGTGCAATGAGGGGCGCCCGGGTGGGAAGGGGACAGGGGCTGTGTCTCCAGAGCAGCCCAAGGCCACTGTCGGCAAGGACTGACCCTGCAGCCCCTCACCTCCCTGACCCCCCCACTGGTGGGTAAGGGCCAGTTGTACTAGGAAGTCCCCCTCCCCAGCTGGATCCCAGTGCCAGCGCTCTGCCTCTTGGCATGGTGAGATCCTGCCTGTCTCGTGCCCAGGGTGCAGTGGTCTCCAGCCCCGGGGACATGGGGCAGTGAAGGGCTGTGCACCTTTCCTGCATCTCTTGTAAATGGCAGATGTTGGGCAGTGGAGAACAGCATTGTGGCCAGGTCTTGCTCATGGTGAGTCCTGTTGTGGCCCTGACCCTGCATCCTTCTCCTGGGTAGAGATTCCCCTTTACCGCTTCTCTCCAGGACCCCATGCCCAGGGAGTAGTCGAGACCAGCTCTTCTGCAGAGTGGACACTGGCAGGCTTAAGGCAGGGTGGGCAGCTGAGCCCCTTGTCCCCCAGAACCCGCTAGCCTCAGCACCATGCAGGGGAACCCCTGGGCAGACTTGAGTGCTGCAGAGCATCCTGCCCTCACTGTCCCACAGCAGAGAGGAAGACAACAGCAGAGATGGGATGATGAAGGCAACACGCAGGGCTTGAGCAAGGTGGTACCATCACTGCTGAGAGCCCCAGACCATCCCTGCAGCCAGACCCTGGCCAAACCCTGGTTCAGCAGCTTCCTGAGGGGCTGGCAGGCAGCAAGCTGCTGGGGCAGAAAGCATGAGTGAAGATTACAGCCACCTCCTCTCCCTCCCCCAGCTACACCGGCTGTTGTCTTAGTGTAAACAAGGTATTTAATATGCAGAAGCACTCATTAGCATCTCCTGGTTTCAGCAGCGCCGTGTCTGCAGCTGGACTCACGGGACATGTCACAGGAAATCTCTACACACAACTTTTAATTACAGACAAATGGGTGGACACGTTGTCATTACTAGCTCCCGGTGCTTCCTGCCAGTCCAGCTCTGCCTCACCTCCAGAGGAGTCCGTGGCCAGGCTGGGGCTGCCTGAGCTGCGGGGGTTCCCAGGGCAGCGGGGATGGGGGATGCTGGGGGTGGTGGGCACCTGGGACCTAAACAGGGACCTTTGAGCAACAGAGATGCAGCCCTGGCACTGCCGGCTTGTTGCAGTGTGGAGGCGGGTGTAGGAGCCCCCACTTTTAAGACTGGGGTCTTGGCAGGGTGGGTCAAACCCTTGTGAGTACATGAGGTGACATGGATGGAGCACCTCCTCCTTCCCCCGGAGGCTCCCAGACCCTGCTGCAAGGTGTTCAAGCCTCCATGCCCTCCCTAAATGCTTGCTGGACTACAGCCATGGACTGCAGCCATCCTTGACCCCTTTTGCCACTCCTTGGGGTCCTGCGGCTCATGATGGCAAGGGGACAAGGAAACACTCAGCCCTTTGCTGGGGTCAAACCAAAGGATCCTGGAATGGACCCTGTTCTTCGCAGTGTGCCAACAGAGAGGCAGCTTTGTGGGCTTGAAGCTCGTTGTGCAGACAGATGGCCACTGTCTTTACCCGAAATCAGAGTTGTTGGCCCAAACCGGACACTCCAGCATCCCAGTGCCTGTGCATTTCCAGAGCCCTGAGCTGTCCATCTGCAGTGTGATGGGTAGGCAGGTCCTGCTGGCTGGCTGCAGAGTGGAGCAGGGGGGACGGGGTGGCTGGCTATAAAATCCGCATCCTGGGAGGGAGCGGTGTGCAGGCATTGGGTGGGGGGGAAACCAGGGGAGTAGCCAGATAGGGACCCCTCCTGCACAGCTCAGCTTTGCGCTGGCACTGCTGGAGCCTGCGCAGATGGCCCCTTCTCTGATCCTGGTGTCAAGAGCATGCCCAGGGCAGCTTTTTGGCCTGGGGCACGGGCAGATGTGTCGATCACTCTTTCCATCACACAAGGAAACTGAGCTCCAGGCCTAGTTTTTGATGCTGGGCTGGTTCAGAAAGCAGCTATTGTCCTCCTGGGTTCACCTCTGAGCTCTGGGACATCAGCCAGCTTGCCAGCCCCTGCTCCGGCAGGGTCTGCCTGCTTCAGAGCAACACTTTGAAGGCAAACTTGTGCAAGTTTGCTTTTGCAAGCAACTAACGGCTGATGATTTCTCACTTGCTTTCCCTTGGGGCCACTTGTGTGCTGGAGGGAGGGTGGAAAGGGGCATGCAGGCATTTTGCACACAACCTTTGGATGTTTTGGAGGTTGCAGTAAGCAGTGGTCAGGCCGCAGGGTGCAGCAGACAGCTGGCGCAGACAACCACAGCTGTGCCAGGGCCCTTGCCTGCACAGACTGCTGCTCCCAGACGGGTGCCTCCCTGGGGAGGCAGCTGGGCAGCAGCAGGTTATAATGTCTCTTCCTGCAAAGCTTTTATCAAAAGCCATTGGTTGGCTACTGGAATTATCTGCAATACCTCCCAGCCACGAAATGCCCCTCCTGAGGTGGGCAGCAAGCAGCAACCAGCAGCCTTCCAGGTGGTTGAAAAGATGTCCCACTCGCTCTGGCACCAGCCTTCCCATCCTAGTACATCCTGGACAGCTAATGCAGGCTGGGATGTGGGGTGTAGGAGGCAGGCTTGGATCTGTGCCGCATTGCAAGGAAGAACCGGGTCATACAGATGTAGTTTTGGCATCTCTGTGTTGCATAGTGATGGGGCAGCTGTGCCTTCCCCTTGTTCCCTTGGAGGGGCCAAACAGGGGGCCACAGAGAGACCAAAATCTTGGGGCTGGGCTGGATTTCAGGAGTCCATGCTCCATATGAGGGCACAGATCACCAGCTGAGCTCTGAGGCCAGGAGGATGTTACAGCAACTTCCCCACATCACACCCCTAAACACCCACAGCACCCCAGTCTGTGAGCGTACCAGCCGCATTTGTCATGCACCTAGCCCAGACCTCGGAGGGCATCTCCTCCTCCTCCTCCTCCTCGTCAGGGCTGAGCATGCTGCTGGCACCACTTTGCTGCATCCTCCGCAGGGACCATCAAGCGAAGTGCAGGCAGAGCTGCTCTGCAGCCTGGGGGTCACTGGAGGTGAGCAGAGAGGTGATGTATGGGCATGTGTCCTCTCCTCCTGACGTAGCCTGGGTGCCCTCCCGTTCCCTATTGCTCTCCCCTGACTGCAAAGCAGGCTGGGATCCCCTGGAAATATCAGAGACTCCAGATAAAATGATCCCGCCCATCTGCCTGGTCCTTCCCCTCTCCAAACTGCAGTCTGTTGTCCCTTAAATTGCACTGGCCCTGCGGATCTTCACTGCCAGCCACATCCTAAAATCAGCTGTCTTAAAAATAACTCTCCAAAAACCCCAGCCTGGCTTGGCACACGCGCAGCCCAGGGAAGGAGCCAGGACGCGGCTCCGTGAGCGGCAGCCTCTGAACCCCTGCGCCCTCTTGGCTGCCCTGATGGGTGTGTGCACTCGCCCGTGCAACTATGCACTTATATATAGCCTCGGCTTTCTGCACCACACGGTCATGGAGCTGCCATTTCCTCCCCACAATGCTGGCACTGGGGCCATGTAGCCACACTGATGCCAGGGTGACACCTCTCCTAAGGTCCCCATCCCCAGGGAAAAGCAGGGAGGGATGCAGGAAGGACTTGTGCCAGCCTGGCAAGGAGGTGGGATTTGGCGGCAGTGCGGTGGGTGTCTGCAAAGGGAGGGCTGGGTGAGGGTGCTGGCTGGGTGGGGATGGCTGTGGCAGATTTGGGTGGGGGCACAGGCAGATGAGGACTGTCCCAGCCAGGAGGAAGGGAGGTGGATGGTGAAAGCCAGGCTGGAAAAGTCTGAGGGCTTTTGCAGGGATTTTGCACTGGGAAAACCAGCAAGATTTACACCTGGAATGGGAAAATTGAGAGAGAGGGCTGGGAGGAGGGTCTCACCCAGGGTAGGGGGTGAGAAGAAGTGCTCTGTAGCGCTCTCCATGGCAACTGCCTGAGCCGGAGGAGGGAGGGCTGGGAGGAGGATTAAGGGATGCGTTTTGGCCATGCTGATCCTAAGCTATTGCCTGAATGTCTGTGAAGCACGGTGGGTATCCCTGTGCCTCTGTGGTGCCCTCCGGAGTGCTCCCGAAAGTGGTCTGGAGGGGCATCCTGCTGCTGCTTAGCAGGGGATCTCACCACCATCTAACCTGACAGCAGAGATGGGGGTGGTTTTGGGGAAAAAACACCCAGTGCCTCCCAAAACCCAACAGCAGGGCATCTCCAGCATCCTCTAGCTGGTGCCCCCGTGCTAGCCCCTGCCCTGATGGGGACAAGCCTCCTGCTCCCTTGAATCCTTCCCATCCACCACTTGGGTCTCTCTGCTACCTGCTGAACTCTGCAAGGAGAAAGCTCCTCTCCAGGGAGGTATTTTTAGGCCTGGCTCCTGCAGCTTCCTGATGCTCACTGCCTTTCAGCATCACTGCTCTCTGAAAACATGGGGCCCTTCCAGTCCTCCTGTCCTGCATGGTCCGCTCCTAGGTGTACAGCCCTGCGCTGTGCGCATCAGGAGGTGAACACCCATCATATGGACTTGTACGCAAAAGCAGAGGTGTCCCAGCTCCACCAAGAGCCAGGCAGGGAGCACCTCCCTTGCCCCACGTCACTGCCACCAGTGACCTGGATTCCTCCCTGAGACACGAGCCGGTGACCTCAGCAATAAACAAAGTGGGATAAAACCAGGGCAAGATAGATGCCTGTTTTATAGGCTTTTTAAAAGCTTTTGACTCATTCTGGCAGTCAGGACTAACCTTAAATTGCTATGTGATGGAACTGGTGGAAAATCATCTGGCAACATCGAAGCCGTGCACCAATCCATCAAGCACAGGATAAAAATAAACAGCATGCAAACAGGCCCCGGGGCTGGTGGGAGGAGCAGGACCCCAGCGTTAACCTCACACCCTGACACAGCACCCTCTCTTCGCCCTCGGGGCTGGAGCTTAGTGCTTCACAGGGCTGAGCATCCTCAGTCCCCTTATATGCAGGAGGGATCAGCCCTGTGCAGGAGAGGGCCCGAGGGCTGGCATCTTCCCCCTACAAGATTCTCTGGTGGAAATGTCCTTGGCTGAGATCCCACTGCTGTGTCTGGGCTTCTGCATTGCCCCGTGGGACTCAAAGCTGGCATATTTGCTTCCCTGGCAAGGTTTATAAAATAGAACCAAGGTAAATGTCCTGCTCTGAGGAGTGAGGGGGAACGTGATTCCTAAACAGAGCTGGGATGTCTGCTCAGGAGAGGGGGCACAGGCCAGCTGAACACATCCTCTCCCAGGGCCAGTGCAACAAGGAGTATTGCTAACATTCGCTCAACAGCTGGCTGGAAGAGCGGGGCTAGTGAGTCCAGCCCAGCAAAGCTGGGCTCTATGCACTCTGCATGTCAGAAAGCCAGACAGAAATTCAACCCATGAGCAAGCCTGGCTGTGCATGGTGAGAGGCCAGCACCAGCCGCTGAGGGCAGGACGGCAGCATCATCCGTCACCTCCCCATCGGGGTCCTACTACCTTGACAGCAGCATCCCCAGGAGAACTGTCCTGCTCCTAGCTGCAGCCTCAGCTCACAAACCCTGTGTGCAACCCCCAGACCTGATCTGCCCCCCGCACCCAGGAATGACTTACCAGGAGCATCCACACCAGACCTGCATCCACGCAAATGTGCCAGGGGCTGGGACCTGCAAGGAGCTGGGTGCAGAGGTGGCTCCGATCCCCTGGCATCCTCAGCGTGCCTGTGGGTGCCAGCGACTGTGGGTCTTTCCCAGGACATGGCACTTGGAACCAGCCAGCCGGCAGCGTGGTGGCCCATGAGCCTGTGTCACCCTGGGGACACAGAGCTGGGATCGCCCATGTGACTGCCTGCTTTGCCTCCCTTTCAGCAGAGAGCATTTGCGGCATCAGATGTGCCGCTCCGATCTGCAGGGCTTTGAAGCAGCTTCTAATGCATTTCTAATTCCTGCTTATTGCTGGAGCCTGTCGGAGCTTGTCTCCCCAGCCCCTCTCAGCGCGGTGCTCTCAGCTCAGCTCCGTTACAGGAAGATCTCATCTTCAGACCTGCGGTTTTTGCCTGGGAAATCTCCCCACAAGCCCCTGCCCCAGCTTGCACTGTGGTGAGGGAAGCTTACACCATGTCAGCTCCCTGCCTGTCCCTGTCCACTCCTGGTGTCCCTTGGCACTAGGTGAGATGAGATCCTTGCCCTTGCCAGACTCTGTTGGCACCTCTGGGCTGGCAGGTGTCCCTCTGCTCAGCTCATCACACCCTCTCTGTCCACAGGCCAGGTCACCTTTAGGAGCTGGGGGGAAGCCCTTGCAGGATGAACTCTGCAACCCATCTCCAACCCCAGAGTCCCTAGAGACCTTCAAGGGGTGACAGAAAGTCCTCAGTGGAGAGGACAAGCGAAGTGCCACCCATGCCAGGGCACTGTCTGCCCCAGACCCACGGCCACAGTCCAGGGAATTGGGTCCCAGCCCCTGTGCCCTCCTGTTTCGGCCCCTGTCAGCGCTGGGAGGGCAGTGGAAGGGGCAACCTTGGCATCCCCGCACCAGCCAGTGCTCCCGGGTAAGGTGCTGCTGCGCTCCTTGTATCTCATGCGACAGGGAAATGGCTCTGTGCAAAGTGCTCTGAGGCTGCGGATGGGAAGTGCCCTCTGCACTGTGCTGAAAGCTGTTATTAGCGCTAATGGCTCTTTTGCTGGGGGTATTCAAATAGCAACCACTCCATTTTCATTGCAAATCTTCTCCCCCCCCTCTTCCCGCTCCCGGGAGGAAGACAAAGGCTCCTCACTGCCGAGTCCCAGCAAAGCCGCTCTGGCTGAGGATGCTCAGCTCCCAGGGACCAGCAACGCTGCCGGGCCCGAGCCCAGGCTGAGCAGGCTGCAGACACATGGCCTGGATGTTTGCAAAGGAAAGGTCCACAGCAGCTGCTAAACCAGCACTGGGGGAGCAAACAAAGCTCCCTTGTGCAAGGCGCAGATGTATCCAAGCAGAAAGTGGGAAAGGGGGAGAGCATGCACAGCCCGTCGAGGCCACGGGCACCAGTGGGTGCCAGAAGCTGGCAGAGGCAGTGCGAAAGTGCAGAGCATCTCCCCTTCGTACCCCACAGCCCAAGGGATGGGGTGGGCTTGGGGCTGGCTCTGTGGTCAGCAGCAGCCCTGGGGCAGATGGCGGCCCAGCTTGTCTGGCACTGACTGCTGCATTTGCATTTCTGGGATTCACGGAAAACGAGAGTGAGTTTTTTTTTTTTTTTTTACTTAGTAAGCACAGAGTTTATGTTAGTTGAAAATTGACTCAATAAATATTTCAGCCGGTATTTTAACTGCATGCACGGGCTTCAAAGGCTATTAGAAGAACAGATTTATACAAACAGGCACTGACTTGCATTGGCCAAAGCACATTACGGACCGAGGTATGAAGACTGCTCCCAGGGGAGCTGTTCTTGCCACTGTCCAGTTCGGATAAAGGAACATCTCCTGCAAACTGGTAGGGATGGGACCTGGGACCTGCACCCCTGAAACACTAGTGGACATCACTCACTGGGGAGGATGCTGAGCTGGGGATTTGCAACGCGGGGTGTGAGCCCTAGTTCTGACCCCAGGGAAGGTGCTGCTCTGCGTAAGGGAAGAAGCTGTGGTGACTGATGTCTGCGGGCTGCTTTGGGACCTGCTGCCAAGCGATGGGGAGACCTGGGTGCTGCTGTGGGGCTGCGGGAGCTGAGGTGCTGGGAGGGCCAGGACCCGCTGCTGCTGGGGTGCACCGTGGTGCTGCAGAAATGAGCTGAGCAGTGGCAGGGGAGGGCGCGAAGCCCTGGGGGAGTCATCTTCCTCCCACCTGGTGGGGAGAGGGAGGCAATTACCGCTTGCAGAGCCCTCCCCATCCGCCTGTGCACTGAAATGGCCCCATGGGCAGGCTGCCAGGCATGCGTGGCTTGGCCAGCTTGGGCTCTGCAGCTCCCGGCGCCGCTTATGCCCTGCGCTGCTCTGAGCTGCCGTGTCCCAGCAAGGCACAGCCAGCCTTGCTGTGAAAGCAGGGAGCAGGTTTTGGGCATCCTGACACCCCCATCACCCCCCACCAGGCACTCTGTCCCCCCCTTCCCTGCCTGCCTCCCCATCGGTGCTGGTGCAGGCGTGCGTGCTGGAGCCCAGCAGACCTAGAAATGCTTGCAGCCAGCCAGACAAGTGGAAACCACTCCTCTCCATTTGGAAATTAAACGGGAGCTTTAAATATTGCTGAAGCCATTCGATGGGGTGGGCAGGAGCCCAGCGTGGCCCTTGCCAAGAGCTGTCCGGTGTGGAGGCGAGAAGGCTCAGTTGCCCAGCTGCCTCCGCCCCAGCCCCAGCAGCATCACCTCGGATGTCCCCAGCCCCTCAGCCAGTGCATCCGCACAGCTGCATGGGGTACCCCATCATCCTGAGCCTTCCCTCGTGGCCACAACATCCCTGGGGTGACAGCCGAGGGCAGCCCTGGTGTCTGAGTGCCCCAAGCCACATCCCCGACCCACGGTGCAGATCAGTTACAGATCCGCTGGCAGGCGGGGGGCAGGGAGCCTTGCGCCAGGATTAGAGCAGTTTGTTCTGGGATTAGAGCACTGTTTAGCCATAGCAGGGCGCAGTAACCCCGCTCTGCTTTACTGAGCTCTGCAGGATTAATACTTTGTTTCAAAGGATTAGGGCGATTAGGAGTGTTGTGGGGGGTGCTGCAGGATGCAGGTTTGCTTACTGGTGCCACACAGCAAACAAGCACTGAGTCAAAAGGACTCCGTCCCTCTACTGGCTGGGAGGGCTCCGGAGATGCCCAAACTCATGCTCCCATCTCTGAGGGCTGCTGGTCCCTCATGGGTCCATGCCCAGGCCATCAGGGCCAGGCACAGAGCTGCAGGAGACGCACTCTGCCTAGCATCCTTGGTGGGATGCAAACCCACCCTGTACCATGCCAACCAAGCCCAAGCCTGGCCTGACTCCGTCTTCCCCATCCACACAGCTCAGCTGCCTTTTACCCCATTCCTGCACAACCTTGGCCCAGAGACCCAGCCCAGAGACCCATGCAGCAGGCAGGGAGCAAAGGCAACATGTGGGAAGCCACTGAAGGGCAGGGAAATGTGAAAAAACAATGTTATGACCTGTCCCCAAGTCCCCATGCCCAGCAAGAACCTCTCCTCCTTGACACATTGGCCAGCAGCTTCTAGCCCTGGTACCCTTTGTGCCACCCCAGCACCACAAACAAGCAGACCTGGGGTACAGGCTGTGTCAGTGGAGCAGCTCCTGGCTGGCCCCACGCAGCCCTCCACGGCGAGGATGCTGCAGCGGGCAGAGCTGACACCCGCATCCCATGCTCACCTCCTGCTACTCGAGGTTGCTGGGCTCATGAGGAGCTCTCTCTGCCTGGTTTCCCAGTGAGCTGAGGTGCTCCTGTGAGTCCCTTGCTCCCCAAACTGTCCCCAGGACCCCAGCTCCCTCTCTGAAATGCCGCTCCGGGGTAGGAACTGCTGGAGCCCAGCACAAGGAGCTCAGTGGGGCTGGAAGCAGGACCAGAGGAATAGCTCTCCCCTAGTCTGTCAGTGCAGGGGTGAAGCTAAAATTGCAAAACCCACTCAAGGTTAGAAGCTGGAAAAGCCAAGGAATGGCAGCTGAAGACTTCGGCCCTGGGTATCCGGCTGGGTGAGGTGCTCCATGTAACTGGGCGCAACAGCAGGCAGCCCTATGTGGTGGTGGCAGTGCCAGGGATGGTTTCTGGGCTCCCACGACTCAGCCCTCATCCTCTGCCAATATATCTGCTTGCTGCGTTGTGCTGCAGCCCAGATCACTGAATTGATCCAGCTACAGAGGACTTGGCTCTATTCCTGGCAAAGCCCCACTAGCAGCATGGCTGAGGGCAGGCGAGAGGCTGCAGTGAGGGGGGGGGGGCAGTGGGACCCCCACCCCGCAGATCCTGACGGCTGATGCTCCTGAGCCAGCAGCATCAGAGCTTGGGGGGCTGCAGGGAGCACAGCAGCCCCCAGCCCTCTGCTCCTTGCCTGCAGCCAAAATCCTAGAGTCATGATACCATCTAGAATCCTAGATACCATGTCAGATGGACACAGAGCTCTTTGCTCAAGTCTCACCACCCTCTTTTCTCCCCTCACTGCCTCACAGGTAACCCCCTGTGAGGGGGTTACAAGCTCTTACTGGCCCACAACCCATATTGCACGAGATGAGGCTGTGGGATTTGGGCTGGTTTAGCTGGCTAGGAGGCAGCCAACAGCAGCATGCAACTATCTGAAGAGGAGTGGCAAAGATGTTGGAGACAAACATCTCCGTGGTGGCAGATGGTAGCCCAGGCAGACAGAGGTTGCACCATGGCAACTTGTGCTGGATATAAGGAAAAGCTTCGTCCCCTGGCGCAGGTTGTTAAAGAGGAGGGAGGATCTGCCTCCTTGGAAGTTTGGCCGGGAAGAGCCAGGGCTGACCTTGCCTGGTTGCTGGCAATAGTACTGTGCCCAAAGACACACAGGCAAACCCCCAGTGCACGTTTGCATGCAGGTGTGCACCCCCAGGGAAGTTGCAGGTGTAAATTCACACTTGCAGAGACACAATTTTACACGCCAAGGAGGAGGCACGCACCAGCAAACACACTGGGAAGCACACATGTGCAATTGCCAACGTGTCACTTTGCTGTGAGTCTCCCAGCCACTGACATTTTGCAGAGGGATAAGTTGCATTCAGGGAAATTTTCTCCTTTGCCAAGAAAATGTGTAAATGCTGCTTTGGGCATGGCCACACTCAGACCCCAGGGCAGTCCCAGCAAACCAGGACTTCAGGTCTCCCCTGGCCACGTGTCAGTGCCTGGCTCCTGCCGAGGGCCAGGCCCTTCCTAGCCACTTCTTTGGGAGAGGACCGGGCTGTGCTGGGGGCCAGCCATGCCTGGAGAAAGTTGATTTGCAGGTCTGGGTTTGGGCTGGAGAGGATCTGCAGAGGAGGAAGGGTTGGGTGGGTCAGCGTCAGGGGGCTACTGCCTGGGGACTGGGGTAAGCAGAGATGGTTTTCATCCTTTCCCCTCCTCCATCCTGTAAGGAGAGCTTTATTTTAAATCCTTTTCCTTTGCTCACTCCCCCCGAGCTTGCGCTGTGCCGGAATGGTTTAATATTGAAGAAAGACAAATGAGTGACTCACGCACACATGCAGAGGATAAAAATACTTGGGCCCTGTGCATCCCACAGCCTGGACCCACGTGGCGTGGCCATGCAGAGCAGGGTGGCCAGGCATGCGGGAGGTGACGTGTCTGCTGTCGTGAGCAGAGCCAGGGACCGGGTACTCCAGGGACTCGGCGAGTGCTGCCAATGCTGCCTCGGCATTCAGATAATGCTGCTCCCACCCCAAGCAGCTCTGGCTGTTCTGGCTATGAATGAAGGGGATCAAGGGCCATGTGCTGGGGGGGGCTGACCAGGGCTCACGTGGACTTTGTGTCCTTCATCAAGCAGAGGAAGATGCAGCTTTTGGCAACAATCCTGGATCCCACTGCTGTGTGAGCATCAATCCAGGGGATATGCCACGTTGTGAAACCAGCAGCATGTACACACAGCCTGGCTGCAAAGTTGCATCCAAGGGGTGGCCACCGGGCAGGATCTTGTCTCCTCTGACCTCTGGAGGGGTAACAGCCCTTTCTGGCAATGTCAGCAAGGTGTGCCCAGCTTTCAATACCACTCTGCCTTGCCAGCAACAGTGTCTTAGCCTGGCATGTGCAAGGGTCAGACCAGAGCAGCTTGTACTAACCCTTGCTTTCCTATTCCCAGGTGGAGGAAGGAGATTAGAAAGCAGAGCCTTAACTTTGCACTTCTTGTCTTTCACTGTTGTTTTTGAAAACAGGACATTTTGCAATGGTCTTGCATGCTTTATGCTGCTTTTTGCATGCTTTACGATGAAAGACTCCCATGTCAGTGAGTGTACACACTGCAGTTAACACCCAGGGACCATTCATGCCCATCCCTCCTGTTGCTTCGTCCCCCAGTGCAGAACTGGTGCGTGACAGTTGTCCCATGCCCTCGCAGAGCCTGCTGCCAGGTATGTCGGTGGCAAGCGGCATCAGGATTGGGAGGGGACATCATTGAAACGTTGCAGGAGGCTGGTCAAGCCCTGCTGAGCTGCAGAGCCTAGCACTGCTCAGACAGCAGGAGCACACAAGGCACAGAGGGCTTTGCCTGTGGGGTGGTTTGTGCAGGTCTGTGCACTGGGGAATGGGCAGAGAAGCACCCCAGAACTTGTGCCGTGACTTACAATCCCTTGATGGGCAGTGATAAGTGCTAGCTTGTAGGAGGCACATAAGGAATGGCGAGAACAAGAAAAAAATGGGAAAAAAAAAAAAGAAAAACCCTTGGCATAGCAGGTTGGCAAGAGGAGGACATGCCCTTTGGGTGAAGGTTTCCATGACAAAGCCTGATGGAGGTCCCTGCGAGAGTGTGGCTGGTGGCAACCGGTCCTCTGCTTCACACTGCTGCCTCTTCCATGTTGGCTGAGGAAGAGGATGTCAGCCAGAGGAGCTCCCACAGCATGGTACCCTCAGGCACAGTGGCCCTGCGGTAGGAGTGATGCTCTGCTCCATCCCCAGGTCCGTGCAGCATCCGACTTCCCATTGGGTTCCCTGGGCCCACAGCCTGAGAGACAATGGGGGGCAGTCAGGCTGTGGGGATGGGGTCTGAGCACCCCATGGTACCTGTGCACCCATGTTCTGGGTGTTACTTGTCCAGCTGGTGATTTTCTAAGGAGGGGGGTGACCACCATCGATTTATCCAGAGAAGGGTTAGATGAGGAGCAGGAGACTCTCCTGGCTTAGGTATGACCTCAGCTCTCTTCAGGCTTTTTAAGGTGCTGCCCCATTCCCCGCAATGCCTCTGAAGTTTGAGCTGTCTTCCTCTGCATCCCTGACCTGCTGGTGCCCATCAAGGGGTTTTCTTGCAAGCAGCTCTGAAACTCGGCAGGCTCCGCTGGGTTTTGGTTCACCAGAAAGTCCCCAGGCAGGGGAAGAGGGGAAACCCAGGTGCTCACGGCAGCAGGACCGCTGGCGGTGCACCCCAGACCGAGGCATGGACCGCATCAGCCGCCCCACCAACATAGCTGCGGGTGGCGGCGTGGGGCGGCAGGAGAAAATATCCCTCCCTGTAACCTGGCAGGCTCCGGAGATCACGTTTCTGGCATTTAGCTGGAAGCTGAAGTGCAGGAGACGGGGGTCTGGCAGAGATCCCAGCACTCTCTGCGTTACTGGTAGTGGGGTGGGGAGCTGCCATGGCTCGGCAAGAGGCCAGCGGGGGGCTGGGGTGTGGGGAGGAGGATGCTCTTGCAGGGATGCAGCCCTGGGAGCCGGCTGCAGCGAGAGGGGACAGAAGGCCAGGGTGGGCAGAAAAGCAAAGGAGGGTGCCAGGCAGGAGCGGTGGGTGAGGTGGGAGCCCTGCTCGGTGCAGGGCGGGAGTCTGCCTCGGGAGGCTGTGCAGAACTCAGACGCGTTAGCAGATGCAAATTGCTTCAGCCCCGTTCACCCGCTCTGCTTAGCTCTCCTACATGGCTCTGTGCACACGCCTGCTCTCCCAAAGGCAAATGTGAGAACGCAGAGGCTGTTTGTCACCCTCTTTAAACCTGTGTGCAAGTGAGCGTAGGGACGTGCTCCTGGGCTGAATGCAGCTCACCTCCATCACAGACTGCTGGCTGGAGGACACCAAGCAACCAACTGCAAGGGGGATTCCTACTTTGGCTACAGTGGCTTTGCAATTTTGTGGGTCCCCTGTGTTGGAGGGGGTCTTTCCCCACTGCTAGCCTTGCTCACTCCACTGGCAGTAGTGGCATACTGGGCAGTGGGGGCAACTGGGGCAGCGGTGGGACAGTGTTGGGCTCTCCAGCTCCTGCTTGAGGGCTCCCAGAGCACACCAGCCCGCTTGACTGGGGGTTGTGCAGGGAACTACCTCACAGAACTGAGCCAGTTTAAAATACATGTGTATATATGGCAAAAGAAAGGCCTATTTTTAGCCTGAATTAGTTCCTGGACCTGGATCTGACGCCCCTGGCAGTCTGCATGGCTGTGCCAAAAGTGCTGGGTGGCAATGGGGCAGGAGCAAGGGGACGTGGGACAGGATACCCTGACTTGGCATCGGTGCCAATGTAGGCAGGACACACACCAGGACACAGGGTCACCTCCCAGCGACGTTTACACCAGGCTGCAGCCTACCCAAGCTGGCCGGAGCACCAGAAGGGGCAGAGCTGCTCTGCCACCCCATCCCTAGCTGCATGATCCTGCCACCCCAACTGATGACAATGCAGACATGAGTCAGTTTGGTGAAAAAAAAAATGCTCCTTTTCTCTTTTTCCGTTGCTGTATCACTTCCTAGCTGGATAGCTTGCTGCATGAGCCACCAGTAGCAGCTCTCCCCTCCTCTGCTCAGGACCACAGCTGCCCTTTCCTCAGTGCTTGCAGAGATGCTAATGCTCACTTGCTATGGCTCCTGCGTATTTCTTCTCAAAACACCAACCTCAGTTTGGCAGGAACAGCCTGCACTGCTTGTTCCTAGTTATAACTCTCAGCTGGTTGTATTAAATAGGATGGTTGGATCGGCCTGTGCTGGTCTGAAGACTGCCATCTCTTCATCACTATTTACTGCTCTGCCAGGCTCATGTGTCAGCTGCAAATATTAGCAGCAAGATTTTAGATTTACTTCCAGACCACTGATAAAAATGTGGCATAACAATGAACAGCTCTTTTGCTGGTCTGCACATCTTCTGGGGAAGTTTCCAGTGCGAGCATTTCGGGGTGCGGGGTGGATTCAGGAGTGAAGGGGACCACCTCGGACTGGTGGGCGTGATACCCCCTGCTGCGACCACCCTGCCTGGTCCTGTGGGTGCTCCCACTGTGGGGTGACCCCGCTGCCTGCACAGAGCTGCTGCGTGGCCACAAATTACCAGGCAGCACGTAGAGGAGACCCAAGATGTGTTTGCAGTGGCTGTCTTTTGCCATGGAGGTTCAGCGGCTGCTTCACCAGCAGCCCAACCAGTCTGGCAGTGCAGCAGAGGGTGGAGCAGGGACAGGAAACGCTGCCCTCAAATTAGCCCACCCGGCTGGTGAATCAGAGCCTTTCCTAACCCCAGCTATTCAACTACTGATTGATTGAATAAACATGCCATAATAACAGCTCATAACCTGTAATGTGGCACCCATTACGTGTGGGTGCCCTGATCCTGGAGCAGATACTGGCAGAAAGCATCTCGCCTGCTCTGTACCTGGTGAGGAAACCCTGTGCAGGGGAAAAAACCTCCAGACAGCAAGATGAGACTCTTACAGGCTCTGCAGGGTTGAGCCTTGCCCCAGAAGGAGTCAGGCCAGTCCCTACCATGCCACCAGCATACACTTCAGCATCATCACTGCATGAAAAGGGAAAACCTAGTCCTTGCTTTTTTTTTCATGTCCATTATATTTGACATGAGATAGCAAGCAAGATGGTATAACTCAGTTCTTTGCAATGCAGCTCATCTGTGGCTTCCTGTGTCTTGAGGACTGCCGTCTGCTGAGGGTGGCTACGTCGCTTTTGTCTTTGTCGCTAAATTCCTCTTCTGTGGGAAACATGGGGTCCTCCAGGCTTGACTTTTCCTGGGCAAATTGCCTGTCCTGCTGGAGGATGGGGTGAGCTTGCGTGGGCCCCCAGGTCTTGCAAACGCAGGCAGCAGGACACGAAAGCCTGAATCCATGGAGGATGTATGGGGGAAAAGGGGTCACACTTGGGGAGTGAAATGCAGCCCAAGCAAAGCCATCCTGAGCAAGAGCCTGCCTGCAGCTTTCTGAGTGGCTCTGGGTCCTGCTCATCTGGTGGTCTGGTGCTGCTGCAGGAAGCCATGGGCTTTCTGGTGCTGATGGGACGCACGCTGCTCGCTGGGGCTTGCTTGCATTTTCTCAATGTGGGCATTCAGAGCAGGTTTGCTTCGTGGGTCTGGTGCAAAGCGTGGCAGGCATTTTCATGCACTGATAATCTGTAACAATAGGGTGAAAATCTCTCCTGTATTGTTGTCAAGTTTCAAATCTCCAATGGGTTGGAACAGAGACAAAGCTCTTCTGGTTTGCTCCTTTTCCGTCTCTCATAATTCGGGCTGAGTGGGCAGATCACTCCAGAGGTAGGCAGGCAGGGAGCTACAAGATGTTTTCTAGTTTCATGCTCTTTACACTGTGATGGGTCCTCCAGGACCTCTTGCTTCCATTTTGTTGGATGAGAAGCAGCATGTGGCCCACTGCTCCCCTTCAGATCCATTCCCTGGGGTCCCAGGTGTTTACCTGAGCAAGGGGAGCTGAAGGCAGCAGCTCCGGCATACCCAGCCCCTGTGGTTCCTGCAGCTCCTGAGGTGCTGCCTACCCAGAGATCAGAGGAATTTCAGTCAGTACCAGCCATCCCTGAGAGTCCAGGAGCTTTCAAAGCAGGGAGCAAACCTTGCTCTTTATGGGCACTTTGATGGGTGCTGGTCAGAGGAGGGTGGAGAGGAGTCGAGTTTGCAGGATCTTTCTGGGGATGGGAGTGCCACACAGGGCTGGAACCAGCAGCTCCATCTGCACCTCCATGCATCCCCGTGTGGCCCATGCCTCCCTGCTTTGTGTGTCTCCACAGGTCACTGATGCCCTTCCCTGCGGCTGCTGGTGGGAAGGTGCTATCTCCACCATCTAGACCTGGGGATACATTGTCCAGGGCATTGCAGGATCAGGGGCATCTCCCCACCATCCTCATCCCTACACCTCCATCACTGCTGGTGCTGTATTCATCTTCCTCCAGTGCAGAACAGGCTGCACTGAGAGAGCGAACATTCCTACCTCAATCCCACAGCAATACCTCTGTCCCACCACAATGTCCCCCCACTACAGCAGGGTCCCCCCCAGCTCCCCATCCCCTCTGCCATCACCCCCAATGCCCTTGCTGATGCATTTCCCCCTGGCCTGGTGGTTCCTCTCTGCCACTCTGGGGAGGAGGCAGGGAAGGATACAAACCCCCCTGGTATTTTCCAGGCCCGTGTCCCCACAAGCTGCACCTCGCGCTGCATCTGGAGGCAGCGCCGGGAGCTGCCAGCTGGGCTGAGCTGCCTGGGAACTCATCTCCGCTGCGAGAGCCGTGCCGCGGAGCCCACGCCGGCAGCACTAGGTCATGCTGCAAGACTCATTTATATTCCTTAGCGTGTGGTGGGTGCCTGTCTCTGCTCTGGGTGGTTCTGGCTCTCCGCTAGCAGGTGGCCCGCTGGGGTTTGCTGGCAGCCGTAAGGGGAGGGTATTTTTAGCTTTCCACTCCCTCTTGCTGTGGGCGGTATGTGTCATTTATTTGTCGCTTAAGTATTTGTAATTAGGGTGGCAGGCTGCTTACATGGCAGGAGTGATGGCACGGAGCTGAAATGTGCTAAAGGTACCATCACTAACCTCCAAGCCCCTTGGTGCTGGGCCAGCGGTCCTGCAGACTCTCCCCGCTCCTGTGCCCAAAGGTCCAGTTGACTCTCCCCATGTCAGAGGGAAGCTGGATGGCTTGGTTAGAAATGCAAGAGACCCAAGTCAGCTGGTCATAAGCTGTAGGTAGAAGCACAGGCGAACTTCCAGGGTCATAAATCCATCTGTGTTTACACAGGCACCACTGTCGAAGCCATGCTCAGGCTCTATGTGAAAGCATTTGGGTGTCTTGCCTCCCCACACTCCTGGGAGACGCCGTCTCTAATCAGGCAGGAGCTGCCTCCTCTTTCCAGCCTCCATGTGTCCATGCCCAGGTTGGACCCACTTTTTCTCATGCCAGCCCCTTGGCTCCGCTCCTGGTATTCCCAGGCCTGCATCCAAGTTTCCTGCATGCCGCTCCTGCCCCTTCGTGCCTGCCCGTGCACCTCCTGCACACGTGTCTCTGGGGAGAAAACACCTTGTAGCTGTGAAACGGTGCCCTGCAGGAAAATGCTATCCAACCTGTTGAGGTAGGTCTCTGCAGGGAGCCCTGTGCCTTTCCTAAACCTCTGCAGGCTGCTGGAGCCTCCCTGGCACATGAAGTCCTTGCTGCAAGGATCACGCATTCCCTGGCATGGGGGAGAGCCCTGCTGGAGGCAGCGCCGGGGCACGGGGCCAGGCGTAGCGTCACGCTTGCAGGGAACTCAAGCAGCGAGCACTGCGCCTGCACGTGGAGTGCATGCAGGCTGCTGGCTGCACCGGCCCCGTCCTGGTGTGGGGCCAGGCTGCTGGGCTGCAGGCGAGCCCTGCACTCTGCAGCGTGGTGGGGAGGGCGAGTCCAGCTTCTCTGCCAGCCTGGGCTCCTTCTTGCATGGGTGTCACACCTCCGGATGCACTGACCAGAACAACACGTGCTGCTCCCCCTCTGTCCCCTCTCCCTCCACCTGATTGCAGGGGCTGAATCCCTGTGAGTGTGCTGAGGCACGGTGAGAGCCAGACTTTCAGAAGCTGGCACTGGCCCAGGTTTGCTGCTGCAGCTCCTTGTGCTGGCATTAGAAACCCAGATCAGAGGCAGGGGGAGCATTAACCGGCATTCGCAAGAGTACTGGCTGCGGGAACTGTGTGGGAACTGAGCGCAAGGGAGAAAACAGAGGCTGGGAAAGCAGATGCCAAAATGAACCTTGGAGACATCTCCTAGAGCTAAACAGGAAGGTGTTCTGGCTGTTTTGCTGCCCCGGACCCTCTGTTGCTCACCCCACGATAAGACGCGTGCTTGCACCTACTCTGTGCACATCTGTGTGCATGTGTCTGTGTGTGCAAGCTCACAGGCGTCTTCCCTGCAGTGACACAGCTCTGGGGAATGTCCCTTAGAAAGGACCTGTTGCAGCAGCATCTCCAGTGCCTGCATGGCAGAGAGCAGACAGGAGGTGACTGACTCACTGCAGGTCCAGACACTGTGGGAGGGCTGGTTTCAGGTCCTGGCTCCACCAGGCTCCCAGTATGACCAGTGATGGCTCCTGGCTTGTGCCTACACCACCAGCTGTAGCAGGAACCCGTGTTCAAATGTGGTATCTCACAGTTGCGCTGCTTGTGTGTGACTCCACCTGAGAGCCTTCACGTTGCCTAGGAAGAATTGAGGGCAAAATTTCTGCCAAATGGTAGTGCATTTGGCCTCTGCATGTCCAAACGATATCCCCATATGGGTGGGAGCTTACGCCTTCGCATGGATCCACGTGTGTGTTTCCTCAGGAACTCAGCCAGCGCCGGTACCTCAACAACACCACTGTCTGTACACACACAGTGGAGAGGCAGAAGAAGAGGCATGGTCAGGGCAGGTGCCTGCATGTTCCCAGCAAGCCAGGCTGCATCTCAGGGTAGTCAGGCATCATGAGCAACCAGGGAAGATCCTCTCCCTGGGGACCCTCAAGCCTCCTGCTCGTGTTGCAGGTGGGTGTCTGCAGCACTGGGTCTGGAGCAATGCCCCACAGGTGCCAGGTGATGGACAAGCAGGCAGAGAAACCTTCCTGATGCAGGATGATGCAGTAACCGTGGATACCAGCAAGGTAATTGGTGAGAAAGGAAAAATCTGAAAAAGGCACCTGCTGCTGAATTCAGCCATCTCGAAGCTCTTTGAGGTAGCTGCCGATTTACACATCAAAAGAGGAAACTGAGAAAAGCCTGCCCAAAGGTTGCAGTTGAACTGTGCTCAGGTCCTCACCCAGATGGCTACTGGCCTCAGCAGATGGGGTAGGATGCATTCCTCTCAGCTCAAACTGCCTCCCTGTTGAGTCTGCTCTGAGTTGTCCCTTTATAGGCTGTGGGGGAGATAGACCCCTCTGGAAGACAATTTGTGACATTCTCAGGTAGCTCCAAGACAGGACTTGAGACTGCTTCTGGAGCAGCCCTTGAACACAGATCCCAGGGCTTGACTGTGTGAAGAAACGACTGGTGGGCTGGAAAGCACCACTGCAAAGTTTTCACGGCCAGGGATCCCACATGTGTGTGGCCAGACAGCCACTATCTCTGATGCCTTAGCTGCCGTGGTAGGTGTTGTTTTCCTCAGCCTTTTGTCTCATGCTTTGCACCATGGCCTTGTCCCAGGCTCCACAGAGGGATGGGCAGTGGAAGGGGCATTCCCACGCGGGGCTCATACCTACAAAATCCCATGGTTCCCCTCTTGCCCTCCCACTGTCAAACGTTTTCAAGAGAGCTGGCACCATGTGCACACCCCTAGCAGATCAGGATGGAGGGGACTGCTTTCTGAGCCATGGAGAAAAAAGCTTTCTGAAGGGTTGACTGGAACCAGCCAAGTGTTGCCACTATAGTTTTACAGGTCAAAATATCTCCTTGGATAAAGCAGAGAACCATCATCAGTTTCAGTTACAGCTCCTTCATCCGCTCATGGAGTTGGGCCTGGAGGAGAACAAGAATGGGGTACAGAAGGAGAAGGATGAGAAGCTGTTTCACAAGGGACCTCTCCTTGAACTGTCTTCATCCTGTACCTGGCTAAGCTGTTAACGGGCGGGAGTGGAGGCTCAGCTGCAGGCCTGGGCTCAGCAGCTCTGGCTGCAGCACTCCAGGATGACAACAGCAATTTCCGTGGTGTTTTACAACCTGGCGGTGGGGCAGACTGGCTCTTGAGGTCCAGCTGAAGGGGACAGGCATCGCGTGGTCCCCATCTGCTAATACATTTGTCCATCCAGCTCCTGTCTTCTCTTGTTTCCCAGCTAGTCTCCACACACACTGGGTTTTGGACCTGAAGCCTCACCTTTGCTGGGGTCTCAGGAGGCTGTTGACCACCAGCAGCGTGCACTGTCCTTTTCCAAAAACCAGCTCCCAGGACAGCTTCTCTGGGACAAGGGATGGGGCCAGGATGAAGCCCCCCCTCAGGTCTTGGTGCTTGCAAGGGATGCACCTTTCTGTGCTCACCCAGCAGCCCCCATCAGTCCTGGCCATGGTATTTCCAGCCAGCAAGCCTCAAGGAAGCTGTTTGCCAAGAGCAACAAAACCAGCTGCAGGCAATTACACCGGCTCGTTCTCCTCCAGGGACGTGAGGGTGAGGAACAAATGTCCAACACCCAGTGTTGAGTGCCTGGCTGTCTCACGGTGCAGGGAAGAGAGGAGCATCCCATGTTGCCCTTGAGACCTACCACAGCCGGCCAAAGCCAGGAGCCCTGCTCAGAAACCGGGATGAGGCTGGAGATCTTAGCTGCTCCCAGGGCGCAGGGGGAACAAAGCGGTGGCCTGGCAAGGCAGGAGCATTGTGCGGCCGGCTGGCCCCGGCCTCAAATGCAGCCCACGTTAGCAGCCTGCCTGGAGTCTGTGTATTAGCCGTGAATTAATGTCCTGCAGAGACTGGGAACCGGGATCATGCGGGGATTAAAGAGGCATTACCCCTTTGTTAAAGCTGATGTTTTTGGGATAATCTGGAAGCTTTAGCTAATACATTATTACAGAAACTCCTTCAATCACAGCGGCAGACAGTAAGCAGATTTGGATATTACTGCATAACTGTGCGCAGGCCTGCTGCTGCTATTCTTCGCTGCCTGGGCAGCATCATGGCACAGCCGTGTGTGTCCTGCCCTGCGAGTTCTGCAGAGACCTGTGGTGGCCTTGTGTCTTAGAAGAGATCCCTGTCTGGAGATGCTACATGCACAACCGAAGGGAGGCTGCATCCTAGTCAAGGACCTCAGGGCTCCTCTGGGGAAATCGGCAACTTCGGAGCCACTAAAAAGGCTTTGTCCATGGAGGAGAGCACTGGGAGCTTCAGCCTGGGTAGCTGGATCCCCAGACCAAGCAGCATGAAGCATTTCTGGAGCAGGGGGAAGCTGTCGCTCTTGCTGTTGGCACACATCTCCCCTTGGTGCTGCTGTCCCATCGGATCTGCTGCTGCTTGGACCCTAAAACTGCTCCCTTCCTTTTTCTCAAGAGTCACAGCAGGTCTAACACAAGATAGCCTTTCTTCATCCCAACGTGGACAGCAGCACCAGGATTTGGGGCTTGTGGAAGAAGCCATTTGGAAGACACTTTCCCAATGCTCCCAGTGGTTCTAAGTGTGCAGGACTTCACAGGTGGTGTCTTGACACCACATTCCCAAGCCTCATTGGGACTTTGGTGGAGACACGTTCCCAGTTTTCTGTTACTCCATCACATATTGTGTCTCCCCACGTGTGACCCCACAGGGCACAGGGGCTGGGCAGGGATGCTTTCCTAACTCCTGACAGTCTGGGAGGGTGTGGGAAGCTCGTGTGTTCAACAGCTCATCGCTGACCTGGACTGTGCAGGTGGGGCCAGGCCCTCACGCTGACTCATCAGCAGAAATCATGTCAAGACACTGATGGTCCACAATATCCCTCTCCTCTGGCTGAAGATGCTGGTGCTCTGCAAGCAATCTGTGCTGAACACAGTCAGACTCCTTTCCTGGGAGCCCTCCACGCTGTGCAGGTTCCTGCCTGCTGGCAGACTGTCCTGAAGCTCAGCACTTCGCATCCCTCCGCAAAGAGTTTTGGAAATGGGAATGCAATGGGGAAAGATGACAAAATCCTGCTGGGAGCAGTCCTCTGGGCATGCGGCATGGTCTCTGCAGAGGGGCACATGGAGCAGGGGCAGACAGGCTCTAGCAGTGCCTACGAAATGAGAGGAGGCTGCAGGTGGAGGTGGGAGAAAACAGCAATTGCAGAAGCTGTTCTTGCCAGGGTATCAGCTTGCTGCTCCAGTACTGTCCATGCCGAGTGATACCACCTTCCCCGCCTGTGCACCCCTGCGCACCAGCTTCCCAAGCCTCACCGTGCCACCTCAGCTGGAAGGCCACACAGGGCACGTCATTTATGCATCCCAAAGCTCACGCTTGCCCTAGCATCAGCATGAGTCCAAGCCCTCCCCCTGAGCAGGGTGGCATGCCCTTTCCCTTCCCATGGAGGTTCCCGTTTAGGCTGTCCTGCCCTGTAAGTCTGGCACAACCAGGGAGCTGGCACAAACCCAGAGCCGAGTTTAGTATCAGTCCCTGCTTGTGACTTCGCCTCCGATCCTGCCTCTCAGGGATGCTGTGACTCCCACACAGCAATCCCGGAGACATGGAGGCAGGTGATTAAAGCTGCCATGTCTGGGATTGGAGGAAGGGCAGTTCTCACTGTGACACATCTCCTAGGAGTGGTGGACGGAGATGAAGGAGGCTCAAGCCTGGCCCTGCAGAGCTGCAGGAAAGGCAGAGACCCGAATGTGGCAGTTTGCAATGTGATGGGACTCAGGCTCGAGCCTGCTTAGCAGTGCTTTGGGGACAACTGGGAAGAGAAACAGGGAAGGTTCGTATTGCTGTTATGGCAGATGCATGAGATTGTTTGAGCCAAATGCTGTTGAGAAAATAGATATTAACCTCCAGAGACCTAACAGAAAGAAAGAGAAAATGCAGCGGGTAAAACGTGGGATGGAAATTGGGAGGCAGAGACGGCTGAGAGCACACACAGCCAATGCAATGCATGTGCAGGGGAGCCTGCTGGGGATGGGGGCATGGAGAAAACGTGGTGGAGCTGCGGGATCACATGGCCAAACAGGGGGAGACCTGAAATGAAATCCTTGTGCAGGAGCGAGGACCCATGTTCGCAAACTCATCCTCCTCAGGTGGGGAAGCAAAAGGCAGAGATGGGGGACTCAAAGCCGCGATACTGGAACGCACAAAAGGTAGCAAATCCCTGAGCCCGGATGACACATCTGGAGTCCTCAAAGAGCTAAAAACCAAGCAACTAAGCTCTTAGCAATAACACACAAATTCACATCCTCCAACTATTGGACCGGGGGCAGTAAATGCTGGGCCTACATTTTAAAGAAGGCCCCGGGGTGTGCTAGGGATTACAAACCAATAAGCTTTGCTTCAGCGCGAGGAAATGGTTGAAACAATTATGCAGAAACGTAATTAGAAATCTCGTAGAGCAGGGGTTCCTGAGCTGCCGTATCCAGCCACTTCAAATGAGCGCACATTGCCCAAGCAGCTCTTCTTTTCTAGGCCAGGTTATTGGTAGGTCTGGTCCCCTCATGGACACACAAATACTGCCTGTGCAACAGGAGACACAATTTGGGGCCAGGATGGAGGGGCTGGCAGCAAGCAGAGTTGCCACCGAAGCTGTGAGCAGACCCCAGGGGCTCAGGACCAGCAAGACCCTTATCAGACACAGGGGTTTAGGCTCTGCCAAGCTGCTGGCACTCACGCTAACAGCAGCAGGTCAGACCCAGCATAGCCCAGGGCATGCAGCTTTGCTCCTGAGCTCCTAAGAGCTGCTTCGCTCTTCATTTCGCCAAGATGCTGCACCCAGCATGGATGCTCTGCACAAACAAGGTGGCGCTTGCTGGGAGGAAGGAGCACGTTCAAGCACAGAAGGGAACCTGCTGTTCATGTACAGACAAGGAAGACGCCGTGGGAGCACTGAGCAGCTCCATCCCCAGTGTTTCTGCATGTCTGCACATCAGAATCTGGCCCCTGACTGAGAATTGGCCCCTGCCATGAGCACGGTGGCTCAGGGGTACTGCAACGCCAGGAAGACACTGGCAGCCATGCAAGAAATTGCCATTTGCTCACGTTGTGCCTTTTCCTTCTTCAGGGTACCTTTTGTACCTCCTCATATCCAGCCACCAATTCTGAGGACACCTCAAGGAAGGTAAATCCTGCACAGCTCACTCCCATTGGTGAAATCAGCCAAGAGCTAAAATTGCCTCATTTCCTTAGAAAATCAGGCTGAAATATAAGGAATATAAACCAAACACCCAAATGACCAAATAGCCATCAATCCCATGCAGCCAGCCAGGGTGTCTCTGGGTGGGCTGGTTTCAGCAGCAGGGATTGGGCATGCTGCCTTCCATTGATGCTGGTTTGGGTAATATTTTTTTCAATGCTAACAACAGGATTGCAAAACAAAAATGTATTATGGGATCTGTTGTATCACTTCCTCCCCTCCTACTTTCCTAAATAGTTGGAAGCGCTTGGAAAGGTCCACAGGGTTTTAAATACCTGACTCACACTGCTAAAAAAAAAAAAACCACCCAAAAAAACAGCTGAGAAAGACTTTTCTATAATACTTTTTGTGACAAAGCCCCCTGCAAGAACCTGAGGCCCTTGGGACCCATCAGCAGAGGTCCTGGTGCTCCGAGTGTACCTCTTTGCCTGCTCCAGTCCTGTGGAGCTCACCATGCCCCCAAACCAGCCCCGCTGAGCCCCCCGTTGTTACGAGATGGGGGTACAGGCAGGAACCTGGCACAGATGAATGTTTCTGCCCTGGGCTTTTCTTGGCAGAAAGAAGAGCAAGCACCTCCCTCAAGGGCCTCCTCTGCCTGCCTTGTGCCCCGGGGCATTCGTGCACCTTTCTCTAGAGCATTTGCATGGGGGCACCACAGAGACTGCAGGCTAGTCTGGAGGGATGCTGGTCTGGAAATCCCCACTGCAGCTTCCCACAGCATATGCCAAGGGGCCTGAGGACAAGAAATCAGGAGGGACCCTCCCCCACCCCCCCACCCCCCTTAACTGTTGAAAAAGTAGGGCAGGTCTCCCAGGCTCTCCTGTGCTCCTTCCATCACTCCCAGCATCTCTCCAGTTCACTCCTGCCTAACCCTGCCCTCTCTTGCTCCACCAATGTAATCCTCAAACTCAGTCGTGTCCCTGATTTAACTGCACCCCCTTTGAGCTGGGGCTGTCTGGTGTCTCACAGGATACTAATACCATAGGCATGGAGTCACAAGGAGCAAAAGAAGGGCAGAGAAGGGGAACACGTTGCCCAGCCTGAGAACTGCCGCTTCAGCCCAGCTAAAACTGCCACTGCAGGCAGCTCAGGAGCCTCTTGGTGCTCTGTGAGCCACTTGCACTCTCTGGCATCCCCAGGATGGACCAGAAGGTGATGAGCACCATGCACAGCAGCAGTGGATCTGGTGCCGGTGTCCCCGCAGGGCTGACGTGGCAGAGTGATGGTGTCACTATTGCCCTGTCCTCCCCATAGCTCCTATGCCTGCTGTAGTTGCACCATCACAACTGTCTGTGGGGCTGCACTGAAGTAGAGTGGGTTTTGTCCAAGGGCCAACAGCTGAGCTTCCCCTTGGGACAGGCCTTGCTTCAGCTTGGTGGGCTTTGAACCCACAGGGCAGCCCTTGCACGGAGTAGGGGAGCAGGAAGGGGAGCATCAGGTCCCCTTCCTCCTTGCATTTCAGCAGCCTGCGTGCTGGCTGTGCCTTGCCTCCTCCCTCCCCATGCTGCCACCTCCCATCACGCAGCACCCCGGTGCCATCGGCACGCTGTCCCCTTCACCTTCCTCGCCACTCACAAGGGGCTGAGCAGCTCCCTGCACCACTTCACAATGCCCTTTGTGTGCAGCTCTTCAGCCCCCTCCAGGTCCAAGCGACACTGCTGTAATCAGGCAAAGATATTTAATTTTGTGAGCGAAACGTAATGCGATCAGGCTCACTAAAAATGTCTCGTTGCAAGCCAGGCCAACACTCTCCATTTTTTCCTTTCTCTGCTCATCTACCCTTTTGCTTGAAAACGTGTATCTGGCATGCACAGCCCTCTCTAACCCCAGTGGCACTTCCCACGCTTGGCTCCACTTGCCTTGTTTTCACATCTCGTGCACAGAACCATTGAATTTGCTGCGTGGGATAGGCCACGGTTTCTTGCCACGCAGCACTGAATTCACTTTCCTCCAGCTCTTAGCAAAGGCTGCAGCTCCCTGTGACACCCCTCCAACTCACAGGGCCATCTCCATACTCAGGCTTGGGATGTCTTGATTTCCAAAAGGCTTTCCTTGTTGCCTGTTGGCCAGGTCATGGTAGTTTTGCCAGGGACCTCAGCCGGATGGATGGGATCTCATTATCCAAACGTCTCCTCCAAATTGTCTAAGGACATTAGTTTTACTTCTTGCTGTGGAGAAGACCCAGACAGCAAGATTGCTTTTTCTTCTTGGCCCCTACCTCCTGCAGCTCAAAGCCTTTTGTGATTAAAGCCTTGATTACTCTGGGGCAGGATGAGGTTGGAGAGCCTTGTCCTGGCCACAGGAGGGGTAACAGGAAGAACATCTCTCCCCATGGTGGTGACTGTCCCCATCGCTCCCTACAGAGAGATGGACTGTCCTGAGAGCCCGGTCCCTACTCTCTCCAGTCCCTGTGTGGCTCTTTCCACCCCATCACTCCCTGCTCTCAGTCCATCCCATCAATCTGTCCCTCTTGCACTTTCTCATTTCACAGCTCTCAAATCCAGACACACTCCACCCATTTCCAAAACAAGCCCCGGGGCAGCGGAGTCCAGAGGTGGGCATGGCACCTGGGCCACCGCACCTTCATCCCTGCAAGAGGCCACGTTGGGCGCGCTGCTCGCCTCCTTCCCGGACCCTGGCAAGGACACACCTCCCTGTCACCCATTGCAAGCTCTGTCCTGAGTGCCTGGAGGTGGCCACCCCATTTCCCAGGGGCTGAGACAGCCTATCTCAGGGTCACCCCACATCATCACTGGTCCTGGCAAAGGGCAGGGTCCGGTTCCAGCAGTGCAGGGCCAGTTCCTGTCCTGTGCCAGGCCACCAGTGATGCAGGCAGTGGCCATGGACTGGTTTGCCTGCCTTGCTCTCTCACCCCCTTGCTTGCCAGGCTCACATGCACGTGGGCTGCAGTGCCTCTCGGGGGCCCTTGCACCGTGCCAAGGGAGTTTTCTTATCTTCACAGGAATGAAAACCTTTCCCAAATCAAAGTGCTTGGGTGGCTTTGAAGAGTTTCCTCTGGAGATGAAATAAGGCTGTTTGCAAGCGTGAGCGATTGCTGCTGAAGCTGGAGCTCCTGGTGGGACGGTGACTGGGCTGCTGGTGAGCACTGGACCCGATCAGTGGTCCTGGGGCTACCCCAGGCTGGGCCCTTTGGTGACCTCAGCAGGCTTGAGGCCAAAAGAGCCATCCTCCAGGCTGAAACCTCCTCTCTCAGACAAAGCCCACCAACACAGGGCTTTTCTAATTCATTTCTAACTGGCTGCACACTGGCAATTGTGTGGCATGAAAGACAACCAACAAAGGAATGTTTTAGAGGATTATGTGGAGATAATATAGATGTTCAAAGGGCACCCTGTGCAATAAGGTCCTGTACAAATCCTCAAGTCCCCAGGACCCACAGGGCCCATCTGAAGGGGAAAAATAAATGCAAGGGCCAGTGCAGCAAATGAGTCTGAAGAAAGTCTCACCTCCTGGAGGAAACTACCTAGACTGGGTTGTTCTGCTTTGAGATGCTGGATGAACGGTAGATGTGGAGGGACTAGAGACAATCCTGTTGTGGGCCTGGGGACAGGCAGACATGCTTATGTGATCTGGGACTCACCAGCACAGGCTGTACCTGCCAGCATGCCCTGGGGAGCAGAGAATGTCTGGGAAGCCAGTATGCATGTAGATTATTTGTTGTTTGATATTTTCCCTTTAATGCTTTTGTCCTAAAATAAATATACAAAAGTTCAGGGCCCTGCAGGTTGTGTCTGTTAGCAAGAGAAACGGATGACTGACTCAGTTATTGCTTTGGAGCAATCGATGCTATTTGTTTACCAGGATGGGCAAAGTCTAGTCTCCCTGGACACATCTGGCTCACAGCTCCTCATGAACCTGCCCCAAAGCTGTCTTGCCACCCTGCCAACACAACCCTGCCACGTCTCCTCTGCCTCCCTTGGGGGGAGAGCACATTCACCTGCGTGGCACCAAGCAAACTGGTTGACATACTGCTGCACGGGCCAGGGGGTCTCTTGGGCTTTGGGGACAGAAGGACTTTGTCAAGGGGCAGGAGGGGTGAAGGCCCACACTGGATCCCAGCCTGGGGCAATGATGCTCAGGAACAAGGGTGAGCAGGATATACTGTGTGCTCTGTGTCAGCAATGTGTCCATCATCCTGGCATCTGGGCACAAAAAGGGAGCCTAGAGAGCACAGCAATGCTTACCATATGCATCCCATCCCCAGTATGCGACCTACTGAATCCCAGGTCCAGCTGATCCCCCCACCAGCACAGGCACCCTGGCACATCCATCATCTTCATGTGCCCCAGCCCCACGTGAAGATCCCGATACAAGGATCCCACACTTCAGGCCTCCGGACCTCGCAGTTCAGGCTTGTTCTCTCCCTAGGGATATGCTATTTCTGCATGGGGCTGGATCAGGGCCACTGTGGCCAGCCCGGCTGTGCAGGGCTCCCACTGCTGGGAACTGCACCCCTTGTGAGAGGGTCTCGGTTGGCCTTTACAGCAGAGCCCAGCTTGTTTGTCACTTGTTTAGCACTGCATTCCCCTTGGAGTCTCAGTCAAGTGTCTCTGGATTTTGCCCTAGAAGAGTGTTGGCTCTAGGATATCGCAGACCAAACAAAGAGCAGAGATAAAGGGACAGCATCATCCCGTCAGAGCAAACACAACTCTCCAACCTCCAACGCAGTGCCTACAAAGGCCGCGCAGGTCCACCACTGCTGTCACCTCCCACCCCAGCCCCTTGCTGGCCCCAAGCCTCTGCCTGTGGTCCTACCTGTGGTGCTGGGAGGCCACGTGCCAGCTCCAGCGGGCAGCACACTGACCTCCCACCAGATACTGCTCGCATGGCCTCAGTGCTTCTCCATTCCCAGTCCATGCTGCCCTGGTCTCCCCCATCCATGAGGTCCCAGTGCCAGGGCTGCTTGTTCCTACCTTCCATGTCCACAGTGGTCTTGTTTCTACCCTGCTGATGCTCATGGCACCTTGGGGTCGGTCCCTGTCCTCCACCTTCCTTCTCCTTTGCTGTCTCCATCCACTAACCTTGCCTTGGGCGCCCACCTCTCAGTCTGTCCCTGCCATCTTCTGCCAAGTCCGTGCTGACCCTGAGCTCTCCATCTTCTGGTGTCCATGCGCATGGTCTGTCTGTCCCCACCATGGTCCCAGCGTCACGGTCAGCACCCAGCACCCTCCCTGCCGTGGTGCCTGCCCCTGATGCCACCCCGAGCCCTACAGAAGCACGCTTGACAGCACGGCTGGCCAGGCCTCCCTGAGACATGTCTGCCCTGCCAGAAGCGGGGCTGAGGGGACCCCTGCTTCTCCCTTCCTCCACACGCAGAGCAGTTTCCCTCCTGCCCAGCCCAGTCTCCATGGGCAAGTCAGAGCGTGAGCCGAGTTTCCTGCTGTTGTGTCTCCCGTCCCCCATGTAAGTCACGCCAGGCAGGGCAGGTCTAATCTGGTCTCCTCTCCCCGAGTTTAGTCCTGCCTCCCTTAGACTGCAGCCAAAAGGCAGGATCTTGTGGGGAGAGGTCATGGCTGCTCTGACAGCCAACAACTCCTGTTTTGGGGATGTGGAAACCTCCGTTCACCAGTGCCTGCTCACAGAGACTGGAGAACAGGGCTGGACCATCTCCCAGCAGCAGCTGGGGGCTGGCTGGAGGTGGGCTTACAAGCAGAAGAACATTGGACCCTAACAAAGGCAGGAAATGGGGGTAATTCTCCTTGCGGAGGAGGTGTGGATAGCAGATCCCCCAGAGGAGGTGAGGCCAGCTTAGAAAGCAGCAGGGACCTGGTAGATTCAGCTGACTCCTTGCAAAGGTGTGCTCCCAGCGAGCTTCCCTCTTCCTGCTCCTTTCCATCCCCTCCTCCCTTTGGGCCAGCTCTGCCAGACCCTCAGCGGTTCCTGCACTAGCAGGACATGAACCCACCAGTGTCCCGGCCAGGGCATGGCTGAGGGTGCCTGCTGCTAAACCTGCACCCTGCCAGGTCCAGGGCTGTAGGGGTGGAGAGGCAGCGAAGGGGGCCAAAGGAGCCCCCACACCTCATGCATAGCACAGCTCACTGCTTCCTGCTCAGGAGCCCCTGTGCTAAGCACCAGGAGAAAAAATTTGAGTCTCTAGGGGAATAAACAGAGTGCCAGAGGCAGGGGATGGGAGGGAGGCCCCCATAGCCCAAGTCCCTGGCATGGGGCATGGTGGTGGGAACAGCAGGAGCTGCCCCTTGGGGGTGGCTCACAGCCCAGGGAAGCTGAGCATCCCCATGGGCTTCCGAGAATCTGATAGTCTCTAGTAAGCTCCTCTCAAGTCTGAATCCCAAGATCAGCTCTGGCTTTGAGCAACAAAGCTCAATTTGCCAGCAGGATTTCATTTTTTTGGTGCTCTGCTGTTTCTACTTCAAGAAATCTCTGGTGCCGCAGAGGATGGGTGGAGATTGGAGAAACATTCTCTGCAGAAGTCCGCCTGAACCCTGAAGCAAGAGATTGATTAATCATTGCTTGAATAATTGCAGGGCACTGCAGACAATCTGTTCCCAACGGCCTGTGAAGGAAAGGGATGAGGTGGACAATTGGGCCCCTGCAAGGCCAGGGGAGGTCACTCACCCCAGGCCATTCGCACATCAGCCTCAGGGTTGCTGGATTAAATGGCTTCTTTTTAAAAAGGAGATCTAATCTCTTCAAAAAAGCTTGAGCAATGCTGTGAGCCCATCATCTCCCTGAGAAAAGCTCTTCCAACCTTCAAATGCTTTCACCACTAGGACACTAGCTTTCAATTCAAGGCTGAATCTGCCTCTTTTCAGTTCCAGCCCTGTTCCTGTTACACCTTTCTGTGGCATTTAACGGTTCCCCACTATCTTTTCCACATGGGAGGACATAGGCCAGGTCCTCAGATCACCTGACAACATACTTTTTAACAAGTATCACATCACTAGGCCTGGCTTTCCAGCCTGTGGTCAGGTCTGCGGTGCTTCTTCAAGCTCTCCTGGTGTTTCCCTGCCTTCCTCCAAGTGTGGGTGCCAGACACAGAGCTCCAGCAGTGAGCTATTTACTAGCGCTCCCCTTTGAGACACCCACAGCAGGGCGCACCAAGTTCATTTTGGGGTACCTGTTCATGCTGATCCCTAATTCCTCTTCCATGGAAATATCTGCATCACTGGATGAGGCAGATAGTCCTGGGAGGGCTTCAAACGAGCTCCCTTGGTTGCTGGTTAAAAGCCAGTGTTCATATCTCCGCCCTGTATAGGCATGCCTAGAGTCATTGCTTTCCAAGATCTAGCCTGCAGGCTTAACATGCAAGCTTCATTTCCAGATATATATATTCCTGTATTTATCTGTATTCAAATGCACCCTGACCATTTAACCAGGTGATTCAGCATGAAACCATCCTCGTTCCTTTCTGTCTCATCACTCTCAGTGTCATTTTCAAGCTTTACCAGCAAAGATTTCAAATCTTCTTCTACATCATTGATAAAAATGTTTAATAGCAGCGGACAAAGAATGGGTCCCTGGGGGGAGGTAGGTAGAAATAGCGCTACTTACTGATATCTACCCATTAGCAACTACCTCTGAGATCTGCCAGGGAAGCATTTTTAATCCATCTAATATGTGCCCTGTTAATTCCTTATAATGCAAGTTTTAATCAAAATGTCAGGTGGAAGTAAGTCAAATGCCTCGGAGAGATCCGACTGTACTATATCAACACAATTGCCTTTCTCAACCAGACCAGTAATCCTGTCAGAAAAAGACAACAGGTTTGTGTGACAAGCCCTGCCATCCATGCCACCATGCTGGCTGCAGCTCCTGGTTCTGGGGACCTCACATCACCATTTGTTCCTCAATCCAGGGATCCACGTGTGGACTAAAAACCCACCAGAGACCAGCAAAACCCTCTGAGCAATAGCCTCATCCCCTTCTCCTAGTTTATACCCATGTTTCCTCCTCATTCGCAGTGATATTTTGGGGACAGTGGTCCCTGAGGAAGGGGATGAGCTTTCAAGGCTAGACAAGGTCTGTGATGCTCAGCCCCAAGGGTCTGTCCCAGGAGGAGCTTCCAGCGTGGCAATGGTGGAGCCTGTGCGGCCCTGAGATGCGAGGTGGGCTGAGAGCTGTGGGAGGACCAGAGCTCAGGGGCTTCCCCGGCTTGCAGGATCTTTCATCCTCCGTCACCACAAAGCCGGGCCAGATCTGCATTTACAGCAGCCCACAGAAGCTGCCTCTGTTGTCTTATTTTTGTTATTTTTGAGAGGATATTTTAGCGCTGAGCACATTCCCTCCTGTTGCCATGGCAGCCGTGACAGGGGTTATATACCGTGAGAAAAATACCAAAATTAATGAGTGAGTGAAAGTGCAGCTGAGAGAAAAACAAGGTTAAAAAAAGAGTTAAAATAGTAATAAAACCAATCTCGCAATAATTCGGCAGCAAGTCGAAGTCCCACAGGCAAGACAGGCAGCGACCATCCGAGCCGTTCAGCCCCTCCATTGATCCCAGCGTGGGGGTCGGCCGCCCGCATCCCGTGGCCAGCACACCTCCCGTCTGCGCTTGCCAGCGCAGCGCGGTCCGAGGGACGCGCCTCTCCCGCAGCATCCCGCTTACACTCCGGATCAGGCCAAAACCGCTCAGCCCCTTCCACTGCAAACCTGCAGCCCTTCATTACGTGGTAGGCATGCGGAGGAGAAGTTCTTTAATGTGCTCATTTCCTTGCATTTGGGTTTTGAGGATCTTTTTGTTTTTAATTGTAGAAACAAGCAAATTGTCAGAACATCTGTGTTATTAGCATTTGCTGCCCAAATCCGCGCTGCTGCTTCTCCTGTGGAGCCCAGAGCTGATAAGAGAGAAAGAACAGAAGAGCCTTTGAACTCCTTGCAGCAGACGGCAGCCAGGTTGCTGCGTGTGTGTGTTGGGGAGGGGGTATTTATTCTCTTGTAAGGTTCATTTGCTCTCCGTGTTTCCCTTTCTTCTCGCTTTCCCAGAGATTTAGCTGGATGCTCTTCTCTCGCAGGCTTTGTTCTTCTGACAAGGCCCCACCGGCGCCACGAAGCAGCTGTCTGCGTGACGCTAGAGCATCCCAGCATGGGGTACCCGCTGTGCGGGGCGAGCCAGCACCTCCAGCAGCATCTCCAGGGTTGGTGGCACTGCCAGCACCGGGGCAGGTGGGTGGGAAGGATCTGGAGGGTCTCACAAAACAACTCTGCAGCCAAAGCTGCAGTTTGATGGCTTCCCATTGCTTAGACTGGCCCGGCTTTCTGGGAAATGGCGAAGACAAGGTAAGGACCAGTGACGTGTACTATAATGCCCAAGCAAAGGGAGGACAGGGAATGGCAACGCCAGCATCAGGTTTTCCTTGCTGTCAGAGGGCAAGGAGCACTCTGGGAGGAGCTCGTCTGCTTTCAAAGGCAGTGGGCAGAGGAGGAAGGTAGAGACAGACAAATCACCCCTGGGATGCCAGGCCTTGGGTGGCCTGGACGCAGCGTCCTGCCAGCTCCCCTGGCCGTCAGGTGCTGCTGGCACTGCAGAGGGTTTTGCCAGGCAGCTCCTCTGGGCTGCAGAGAGGTGACTCCTGAGGCTGGGACATTTCTTTTTCCCCTATGCTCTTAGAGCCTGGACCTGCCTCTCAGAAATGTGCCTGAGCAGAGGCTGCAGATGGCAGGCACCAGTCCCTCACAAATAGGAGGCAACTAGTAAACTGTGTGCATGCACAGCTTCCCTGGCTGCTCTCTGCACAGTTTGCCTATCGACTACCTGTGCCTCTTGCGAAATGGACCTTTGGTCACTAGCGATCTCTTAAGTTTGCCTTCACTGCTCCACAGACAGCCTTGGATCCACAGGGTCACTTCCTCAGTTATTCCCTTTGCTACAGCTCTCCAGCCCTCCCAGGAGGGCTGCCAGTGACTGATAAATTAAATCTCATGCTGTCTCCAGAGAGTTTAATTCCCTCTGTCTGTCCAGATCCCCGCTCACGCTGTGTCAGCAGGGTAAACCCTGACAAACCCCACAGCTCCTTTCCCTGCCCTTCCACGGTGGGCTTTGACCTTCCCTGGCTTTTCACTTCACATCTTCCGCTAAATTGGCTTCATGACAATTGACACCCAGAAGAAAAAAACAACACACAGACGCAAAGAAGCCGACATCCCTGTAGGAGCAGAGATGGCCCTGCTACAGGAAAGTCTCGGAGGAGAGCAGGGTTTTCCACCCAGAGGGGATGACTCTCCAGCTCCTTTCTCCTGCCCAGCAGGAAAAAGCCCTGCCAGGGGCTGAGCTTCCATCTTGCGGGGGGGGGGGGGGGGGAAGTGGGGTGATTTGGGCTGAGCGAGAGCCAGGGCTCCTCCGAGCAGGCCGGCGCAGCCTCTAGATGGTGCAGTCATCGCAGCCGAGCTGAGCATGTGTGCAGCGAAGAGAGCTGCGCAACAGGTTGGCGTAGCTCAGCGGAGAGAGCGAGGCTCCCATCCTCACGCTGCGGAGAAGCAGAAAGCGACTTTCCAGCATCCTGGCGAGAAATCTGCACTGCAACCGGGCTTGAGAAGGCGGGTGCTGCTTGGTGAGGGACCCTGCAGCCCCATGGGGTGCCTGGCCCTAGCAGGGTGCCGAGAGCCACCCCAGCATCTCCATCTGAGAAAGCTGAGGCCTTTGGGAGGGCCAGGCTGGAGGTCCAGCCCGCTGGCAGGGAGCACTGGCTCTCCTCGCAGGAACACAGAGGCCAGTGTAGGCATCGAGGCAAGGGGCACCCCTGGAGCACGCTGTCCCCAGGCCCCCTGGGACTTGCACTCACCCATCTGGGGTCCCACGGGGGCTCAGCAGGCGAGTGAGGACCCAGCTGAGGTAGCACAGCTTGTGAAGACGTTGCGAGGGCAGCCAGGAGCATGCAGGTGCTTTTGGGAGCTCGCAGGTGCTCTCTGCTCCCGAGTCCCGACACCCTGCAATAAAAGCATGATTCACCAAGGTGTGACGGGAGGGGACAGTTGCTTTTCCAGGGCCCAGTGCCTCACCCGGGCAGGGCTGCAGGAGCCATTGCTTGCAGCCTGCCAGGAGCCCTGCTCAGTTGGGGGGATCCGAGGAGGGGTGGGCACAGCCCCCCCGGTGGCCTCCTTCCCACGGAGGGGCCGTCCCCTTAGCACAGCGGGGGGCACCGCCGGCCGAGCCCCCTTCCCCCGTGCAGCGGGGCTGTGAAGCGCCGGGCGTAAAAATAAATGAACAAAAATGAATAAACAAGAGCCCTGGGAGGGGAGCGAAAGGGGAGACCCGTCCCACACGTGAGCGAAGGGGTCTCCGGGGGTGAGGGGTTCCCGGGTGGGGGGGGACGTGGGGGGACCCCCCCTTCTTCACCGGGCCGGGGGCTTGGCGCCGTGCCCGCCGCCCGGAGCCGGGCGGTCCGCGGCGCGATGGGCGGACGGCTCTGCCCGGCAGCCGATACCCGCTCGTCCCGGCCCGGCTGCGCTGGGAATCTGATAAGGAGCCGGAGCTCCACCTCCCCGTGGTGGCGGCGAGAGGCGGAGGCAGCGGGGAAGGAGGTGGGGGGGGGAAGGGGCCGTGCCTGCGCTGCGCTTCCCTTGCACATCCTCACACACACCGAGGGACGGAGGCGGGCACGGACGGAGCTGCCCACCGGGGCTGCCGCCAGCCCTGCCGCCGCCGCTCCGCCGGAGGAGCCGCAGCCCCGGCCCGGGGGAGGGGGGCGGTTCCCACGGGACATTTTTTTTTTTTTTTCGCCCCCCCTCCCCTTTTTTTCTTTTTCTTTTTTTTTTTTTTTTAAATTTGGTTTTCATCCGTGGATAACGATCGAGAGGAGCCGGGGGGGGTGGGGGGAGCCCGGTCCCGGCGGGGAGGAGGCGATGCAGACGCCGCTGGATCAGCGCGCAAAGGGCCGGCACGGAGCGCAGCGCCGTCCGCATCCAAGTAAGAGCTGCGGCAGGACCGGGAGTCCCCGCCCGCGGCCGCGGAGAGCTGCGGAACGGTGCGGAGCGGTGCGGGATGCCCCGGGGCGGGAGCCCGCCGCTGTGCGGGAGGGTGAACCCGGGGCCGGGCGGCGGCGGGAGAGGCGCTGGCGAGCATCCCGCTCCCCCTCCGCTCCTCTCCGCGCCTCTCCGCGCCTTCTCTCCGCGCCGGGTTGCGCGGGCGGCGGCGGCAGCGGGGCGCGGGGCTGGGCGGGCGGCTCCCGGTTACCGGTGCCGCCCGGCGCTGCCACTTGTTGTGCGGCGGGGAGCGGGGCCAGCCCGGATCCGGGCAGCGTGGGTTGGCGTGGGGTGGCAGTGGGTGTGCGGCTGTGTCGGGGTGAGTGCGTGTGGGTTGTTTTCTGTGGGTTTTGTTTTGTTTTGTTTTGTTTTTTTCTGTCGGAGGTGGCTCTGGGTGTGCGTCCCCCTTGCACCCCTGGGTGTGTGCGCCCGGGGTGTGAGCGCGGCTCGGGGTGCGCTGGTGCGTGGGAGCGAGAGAAGTTGCCGGTGGGAGCCGGCTGGGAGCCGGGGCAAGCGCTGGGAGCGGGGCTGTGCGTGTGTGTGTGTGTGCGTGTGCGTGTGCGAGAGGAGCGGGCTGAAGGGGTCTGGCAGGTTTGCACGCCTGTGTCCGTGGCGGGGTGTCTCTGCGTATGTGTGCGTGTACCGGTGGGGTGTGGGTTACAGGAGTGGTGTGCGTGTCGAGGAGCGGGCTGCGTTTGTGTGCCGGGAGCGGGGGGGTGTGTTGAGGTGTTGGGGGGTGTGTGTGTGTGTGTGTGTGTGTGTTACAGGAGCGGGGTGTGCGTGTGAGTGAGTGTGTCAGCGGGATGTGCGTGCCCGCGCCTTAGAAAACCCCCGTTTCCCTGCCTGTGCGCCAGGCTGAGCGTGAAGCCGGTGCCGGGAGAGCGGCTCCCCTGTGTTTTCCGCGGGTGTGTGCGTGTGTGTGTGTGCGGGGCTGGCGGGAGGCGCCCCGTTCATCCCCCCCCGGGGCTCGCCGGGGAGCGGCGGAGCGGAGCGCTGCGTGCCCGGAGCCTCAGCCCGGGCAGCCCCGCCGGGGGCCGGGGAGCCGCGGCCGCAGCGGCCGGGGAGCGGAGCCCGGCCTCCATCCTCCCTCCCAGCCGGCAGGGGCGGCTGGGAGCCGGGAGCCGCGGCTCTCCCCGGCACCCTGCGAGGTAGGGGGTTCCCTATCCCCCCCCTCCCCAAGACCCCCCCCCCCCAGCCCCTCCGGGCTGCAGTCCCGGAGGAGAGCCGCTCCCGCTGCCGCCGGCTCCCTGCGGCCCTGCCGGGGTGGGGTGTTTCAGGCCCGCCACGTTTTTGCCTTCCCCCAGGACCTCCCTCCAGGCCGGGATGGAGGGTGGGATGGTGGCAGGAGGGGACAGGAGCCCGCAGGACCCCGGAGGGGCTGTGGGGGACCCCCGAGGTGGGAGAATGGGGGCTGCCGCCCTAGGGAGGCTCTGACAGGTCTCTGCCTCGCTGGCTGCCGGAGTTGGAAGGGATGTGGAGAAGGAGGCAGAAGGAGGGAGGGCCCCAGGCTTTGCCCTCTTTTCACCACTGTGCAGCTCATAAGAGATGATTTTGGGGTAAAGCTGTTCACAAGCAAGTGGGGTTCCTCGTTACGGGGTGCTCTGGCTTCGGGGTGCTTGGGCCCAGCCTGCATAAATGCTGAGCAGCTGCAGTGGCAGCCGGAGCCGAAGGAAACCATGGGACCTGCCACAAAATGCCCAGGATTCACGCCATCCGTGCCTTCGATGCAGGACTGAACACCAGCGGCTGTTTTTTGGACAATATGGTCCTTGATCTCAGGCCCTCGCGTGGAGTGGAGCCCATGGAGCCGTGATTAGCATTTGCTGCTTGCTCGGATGTTGCTCCAGCTCTGAGCATCAGAGTAGAGCTTTGGGGGGGTGGGGGGGCGGGATTAGTATTTGTGTGCTCAGTGCAGGGTTTGGATAGACTTGTAAGCATGGCTCCCAGCCACGCAATCAGCCGTTGGGAGCAATAAGAGGGTGGACTTTGGTGCCCGTTCCCGGAGCGGTGCTGCCTTCCGTGGAACGGGGCCAAGGGGCTGTGGGAATCACAGGGAGCACAGGCTTGTTCAAGCAGTTGCTTAAATTCTCGGTGCTTTATAACCTCTCTGTCATTAGGGCTTGTTTTTTTTGGGGGGTGGGGGTGACTGAATTCTGTAGGATTTTGCATGCCACTGTCCTCTGAGAGCTTCCCAGTCATGCATTAAGCAGCGTGACTAACGCCTCTCTCATGTGGTTCAGTCTCTCACACTCTCCCCGTAGGGAGAATTGTGTGTGCGGAGGAATAGTTGTTTTGGGAGGGGTTTTTATTTTTAAGTGCTCTGTGCTCTGCCAGCAGGTTGGAAAAAGGTGCCTGGCACCTGAGAAGAAAGTGTGGGATGGTCTTTAGATCCCATGGGAAAATAGCCCGATGTCTTGGACTGGCCCCTGGGAAGCCTCTGTCTCCTGCACAGACGTGCTTTTCCCCAGTGGTGGAGGCTTCCTCCTCCTCCTCCTCACACCCAGCTCTGGGCTCTCATGTCTGTGCTGTGTCATTCGCACCCCTAGGCGCCAAGCAGGATTCCTTACGCCGACGAACCCGGGGCCCCTCATGCCTGCCAGCAAGTCCCTTGTGGGACGATGGTCCCACTCGGGTTCCCAGCCCCTCTCTTCCTCCAGCCTCCCTGTTTTGGAGGTTTCCTTCACCTGCAGGAATTGGGCTTGGGTTTAGGCTCCAGCTCCTTTTTTGGAGCAGAAAGCATGGGTGTTTGGCACCTTTGGGTGACTCCCTTCCTCCTCCAGGCTGGCACAGGGCTCCTGGCATTTCCAGCTCCTGGGGTCCTCCCTCCCAGTTTAGTCAGGGCCATGTGAGGCATCGCACTGCTTTGGGACTTTCACCTTTACCTGCGATCTTTCACGTCACGCCAAGGCTTAGTCAGGACGGTGCTACATCATCAGCAGTCACAGCCCAGCCTAGTGCAAACAGGCTTGTGCAAACAGTCCGGCAGCGGGCGTGGGTGCCTCTCCCAGCTGGGGCATCCTCCAGGAGCCCCTTCCCAGCAGCCGGGGCTGCCCGTTTTTCCCTTCTCCCTGTCCTTGCCGCACAGCCATTTCCAAAGGGAGCACGGGGCAATGGGGTAATGAAGCTCAGTGTGGGTTTGGACACCTCATGAAGGCAGGTGGACATGGGGGGGTTGGGGTCTGGTGTGAGAGCACACGCATGCTGCTGGCAGACACGCGTGTGACCCAGTCGGAGTGCACACACACACACGGTGCAAGTACCCCCGCACGGGGTGACATCACACAAATGCACACCCGGTGGCAAGAGGGGCATGCGTACATGGTCCCTCCGCACAGGCACACACGTTGCTCGGTGCACACACACACGCACTCAGTGCAGGGTTGCAAACTCCTGTCTGGTGCACAGGCTCTCCCAGTGCAGGCACGGATGTGGTCCTCGCAGTGCGTGCACACGTGTGGCACGCCTGCACACCCGGCTAGTGCACATGTGTGCGCATGTCCACCTTTTTCCTACAGGCACATAGTTGTGCTCCGGACAGGTGCACATACACCCAAATGCTCATACGACACACACGGATACATGCACACTGAGTGCAGACACACGTGTGTGCGTGTACATGCATCGCTGGGTTTTGCCTGTATTGATGCAGAGATGCGTTGTGTTTCTGCTCAGCTTCTTACCTCCTCCATCCTCAGCCCTGTGCGTGCCTCTTCCCTTCCTCCTGGGGACATACATCTCAGAGGTATCTGTACACAGTGCCGGTCTGGACAGTTATGCATGCCCTCAGCAAGGTTGGAAATACCTCTTCTCTGCATGAAGGATGCTTGCAGGACAAGGGATCAGAGTCAAGCTAGGCTTCAGGACCATAGTTTCATCTTTAGAAATAGGGATGTATTTTCACCTGCGGAGGGAGAGCTCCTCTCTTCCGTGCCACCAGTGAGGCTCTTGTCTGTGGGGAAGCGGAGGGATGGAGGCACTGGGAGCTGCTGGCTTGCGGGAAGTACTAGGGTGGACAGTGCTGGATGCTCCACTTGTTGAGGGTCTGTATGATGCCAGGGTAACCAGGAATTAAGCACTTGCTATGTGGCACCGTGGAGGGGAGATGGTGGAGGAGCGCTCACCCATCCCACAGGCTGGATGCAGAGTATGGAGAGAGCAAGTGATGGGAGTGGCGAGAGGGTTGCTGCTGTGGGACCATGGCAGATGCTTGTGGCTGTTGATTTTAGGGCATCTGACCACTGAGCTTTCTGGGTGCCCGTGAGCTGGGCTGCACCCCTTCATGCTTACAGCTCGGCAGAAGCTGTGTGGGTGCGCCTGGACCCTGGAGGAGGAAGGTGTGTTCCCAGAACGGAAAGCGGGGGACGGGAAAGCTGGTGGCCAAACACAGCAGCAGGCAGGGGCTTGGTGACGGGGCATGTGGCTTGGCGTAGAAGGGGACAGTCTCTGTGGGGCTGGCAGTGCGCCTGGCACTGCCTCTGCAGTGTGTGCATACTGGGAGGAGGTTTCCAGTGGCTGGGTGCCTGCGGTGCAGCGTGTGCAGTGTGTGTCTCTGCAATGCGGGGGGGGGCAGTACTTCTGTCACTGCCTCTGCAGCGGGTGGGGTGGACACTGGCACTGGCAGGGTCCTGCCTGCGGGGCAGGGTGGGCACCCAGTGTGTGCATGCAGTGTCCCAGTCTGGGAGTGGGAGGGAATGGGAAGGAACAGTGTGTCTGCAGTGAGTGAAGGGAACAGTATTTGCTGGCGCAGGGTGTGGGGTTGCCTAGTGACTGTGCAGCAGAGGGGAGATGCTGTGCCTACCATTGCAGTGTGCTGGGGCTGTGCAGTGCCGCTGCTCCGCGGGGAGGCACAGGCTCTGCCCTGTGGGGTATGTCTGCACTGCAGTGCAGGGTGGGCAGTGAGTCACTCTAACACAAGGGTGGGCAATGGCTCTCTTTCTGCGAGGGGCACAGGCGGATGGCAGTGCCTCGCATGCAGTGCAGGATGGATGATGCTCGGGGCTCCTGCATCTCTGCAGTGCTGGATGGGTGGTGCCTTCGTATCTCGCAGCACCAGGCTGGCAGTGCTGCTGTGTCGGCAGTGCAGGGAGGGCAGTGCTGCTCTGTCCCCGCTGTGGCAGTGCCCTGTGTCCCTGCGGTGACGGATGGGAGGTAGCTCTGTATCCGTGCAGTGCCCCATGTCCCTGCAGTGCTGGGTGGGTGGCAGCCCTGCATCCCTGCAGGGCAGGCAGAGCCCCTGCCCCGCTTTTGGTGCTCCTGTTTGTGCAGGGCTGGCAGATTCGTGCAGTGCCTCTGTGTCCCTGCCGTGCGTGGCAGGCAGTGCCCCTGCAGTGCGTGGCACACAATGCTCCTGTGTTTCTGTGGTGAGAAGCTGTCTCTGAGCCTGGCCGGCTCCATCGGGTTGCTGGCAGCAGGCTGCGTGCAGTCCACCCTGTTAGTGTGCCTCGTTGGGTCTAATTACAGTTTGTGTGGTGATGAAGAGGGTGGACAGTGGCAGGATTGGCTTCCTGCTAGTGACAGGAAGCCAGGGCTGAGGTTTCAATGACTGGGTTGCTCACTCGAGCAGGGCGTTGCAGGAACTTTGCAAGCCGGGACTGGTCCTCCTGGGCACTTGCTTGCGGAGGCTGCCAGGAGACCATGGCTGGGGCCAGCTCTGCCAGGCGAGCCCCTGAAGCCCCTTCCCTTCAGGGGGCTGCTTTGGGACCATGTGCAGTCCTGCATGGCACAGGGGCTGCACCCAAAAGGATACGCCAGGGAAATGGGCTGGGGCTGAGCGGTCCTGGGGGCCTGGGGCTGCCTAACCTCTGGTGTCTGTATCTCCTTGCAGCTCCCCTGCAGTGCGGGATGAAACCACTGGCATCCTGCCTGGGCCTGTGGCTCCTCTTCCAGCTCCCTGCCCTAGTCTCTGGGACGCGTGTGGTCTACAAAGTGCAGGAGGAACAACCCCCCAACACCCTCATAGGGAGCCTGGCCTCCGACTACGGCTTCCCAGACGTGGGGCACCTCTACAAGCTGGAAGTGGGGGCCCCGTACCTACGTGTGGATGGCAAGACTGGCGACATCTACACCACAGAGACCTCCATCGACCGGGAGAGCTTGCGTGAGTGCCAGCACCTCCTGCCTGGACAGCCCTGCTTCCTGGAGTTCGAAGTGTCCATCACTGACCTGATCTTGAGCAGCAGCCCACGCCTGCTTGAGGGGCAGATAGAGGTGCTTGATATCAATGACAACACCCCCAACTTCGCCTCGCCCGTTCTCACCCTCTCCATCCCCGAAAACACCAACATTGGGACGCTCTTCCCCATCCCTCTGGCCATGGACAGGGACTCGGGCCCCAATGGCGTTGCCTCCTATGAGCTGACGGCTGGTCCGGAGGCACAGGAGCTCTTCGGGCTGCAGGTGGCGGAGGATCAGGACGAGAAGCAGCCGCAGCTGATCGTCATGGGGAACCTGGACCGGGAGCAGTGGGACTCCTACGATCTGACCATTAAGGTGCAGGACGGAGGCAACCCACCACGGGCGAGCAGCGCCCTGCTTCGCATTACCATCCTGGACATGAATGACAACGCACCCAAGTTCGAGAAGGCCCTGTATGAGGCGGAGCTCTCTGAAAACAGCCCTGTGGGGCACTCTGTCCTCCAGGTGAGTGCAGGGGCTTTCTTCTCCCCAGTTCCCCTCCTACCTGGCTGCAGCAGGGACAGCCTGGGAAGCATTTGTACAACCGCTTGCTGCCACGGTTCTTCAAAGGAGGAGGGAGCCTAGAAGAGTTGCAAGCCGTAGGAGCCCACAGTGTCACCTGTGGCCATCAGGCAGGCAGGTCCCTGGGATGTCACATCTGCTAAAACGAGGTTGGAAAGGATGCGCAGGAAGGTGCAGCCAGAGCGGGGGCTGCAGGACACGACTGAGGGGCAGCAGCAGGGCTGGCGGATATGTGGGAGAAAGGCTCTGGGTTATGGGGAGGGCTGGGACCTGAGGTCCATGGGGAGTCTGGCTTCATGCCAGACCTGTCTCAATGCTGCCCGCAGACAAGACATAGACCCTTTCATAAGTTGCATTCCCTTGGCCGCTCCATGGAAACTCAGGCTCACACAAGAGATGGGGGGCAGGCAGCGTCCCTACTGCCCATCTGGGGGGGCTGCCCATGACTCCAGGGGTGCCTTGCTGTCTGCAGGGGCCAGGGGTTCTGCCCCATCTCAGGCAGCGGTGCAAACTAGACCGGGGAGCCCGAGGGGATGAATCTCAGTGGATTTGGCTTGGAGGGGGCATTGAGATGATAGTAGCCGACATCTGTTTATCTGCAGCTGCCATCTTAATAAGCGGAGCGCGGCCAGCTCTCATCTGCTTGCTAATTCTGATGTGAATTTTTTAAGAATTCATTTTTCACTGTTAAGAGAATGGAAGTTGGAAGCAGATAAGGGAGCTGCACGGCCGGGAGGAGAATGGGCTGAGACGCCACTGCTGCCATTGCTCAGCTTTTATCTTTCAGGGGGAAAATGACTTCCGCCTTTTTTGTGAGTGGAGGTAAAAGGTGGAATTTACATTTAACAACTTTCGTTCTCCATCCAAATCTGCTGAGCAAGATAACGGCAGAGCAGCAAATGGTGCAGAGAAGAGGCTGCTCGGAGAGCCGATTAGGGAGGCAAATGTTAGACAAACCTCATCTTCTTTAGAAAGCAAATAATAGGCGTAGAGGCAGGTTTATGTGAATGCAGAGCTCCTGACGGGTGGGCAGGGATGGCTGGTGCTGTGCAGAGCTCAGGCAGCCCCAGTCCCCGCTTGGCTGAATCCCTGAATGCTGGGATGACGCTGCTGCAGCTCCGCACATCCTTGCCTCCATCCTCCTCATCCTCACATCAGCCAGGCAGCTGCTCCAGCCCCTCTTTGGGGAGGGTTTTGCAGAGCGGGCACAGCTGGAGAAGTCCCTCCCTGCTGCTGCTGCCTGGGTCGAAGAGGCACGGGTTCCCGGAGGATTCCCTGCGTGCTGGAGCTGGCCGGGAGAGGAGCGCAGCCAACCGGCCTAGCCGGTTTTACTGGAAGAGCAAAGAAAAGCCTCTGTGCCGGAGGGCCGCTCCCAGCTGCTCTGACGGTCCCAGGCTCTTTGCCCCATAGTCCTTGGCCCCAGAAGAGGAAATCCTGTTTTTTTCCCCCCAGCTATCCCCAGAGGAGGCTGCAGTGGGCAGCGCGGCGGTTTGCGGAGGGGCTCGCACTGGCTTGCCCTCTTGCTCACCGTTTCTCCCTCCATCCCGCAGGTGAAGGCCAATGACTCGGACCAGGGCGCCAACGCCGAAATTGACTACTCCTTCCACCAAGCCTCAGACATGGTGCGCCGGCTGCTGCGCCTGGACCGCACCACGGGGCTCATCACCGTGCAGGGACCCATCGACCGCGAGGATGTCAACATCCTCAAGTTCTCCGTCATGGCCAAGGACAAGGGGGCCAACCCAAAGAGTGCCCGCACCCAGGTGGTGGTCACCATCAAGGACATGAACGACAATGCGCCCTCCATAGAAATCCGAGGTATTGGGCTCGTCACCCACCAGGATGGCATGGCAAACATCTCGGAGGATGTGCCAGTAGAGACAGCAGTGGCTCTGGTGCAGGTGTCCGACCGAGATGAGGGCGAAAACGCTGTGGTGACCTGTGTGGTGGCTGGTGATGTCCCGTTCCAGCTGCGGCAGGCTAGTGAAACAGGGAGTGACACCAAGAAGAAATACTTCCTACAGACCACCACGCCACTGGACTACGAGTCGGTGAAGGAGTACACTATTGAGATTGTGGCGGTGGACTCGGGGAACCCGCCCCTCTCCAGCACCAACTCTTTGAAGGTGCAAGTAGTGGACGTGAATGACAACGCGCCTGTCTTCAGCCAGAGCTTCACCGAGGTGGCCTTCCCTGAGAACAATGAGCCCGACGATCTGGTGATGGAGGTGAGTGCCAGCGATGCTGACAGTGGCTCCAATGCCAAGCTGGTTTACTCCCTGGTGACAGACCCCTCCTCCAAGGGCTCCTTCACCATTGACCCCGACTCCGGGGAGATCCGGGTGAAGGCAGTGCTGGACCGAGAGCAGCGGGAACGCTATGAATTCTTGGTGGTGGCGGCAGACAAGGGCAGCCCCAGCCTCAAGGGCACAGCGTCTGTGGCCATCAATGTCATGGACAGGAATGACAACGACCCCAAGTTCATGCTGAGCGGCTACAACTTCTCAGTGATGGAGAACATGCCGCCCCTCAGCCCTGTGGGCATGGTGACGGTGATCGATGCTGACAAAGGAGAAAACGCCCGCATCCAGCTGTCGGTGGAGCAAGACAATGGGGATTTTGTCATCCAGAATGGCACCGGCACCATCCTCTCCAGCATCTCTTTTGACCGGGAGCAGCAGAGCACGTACACTTTCCGACTCAAGGCAGTGGACAGTGGGGATCCTCCCAGGTCTGCCTACGTGGGGGTGACCATCAACGTCTTGGATGAGAATGATAACGCCCCCTTCATCACTTCACCCTCCAATGCCACCTACAAACACATCCTGCCCCACACCAGCCCTGGCCAGCAGGTGAGCAAGGTCAAGGCGGAGGACATTGACTCCGGTGTCAATGCAGAGCTGACCTACAGCATCACAGGAGGCAACCCCTTCGAGCTCTTCCAGATCTCCCCGCACAGTGGAGACATCACCTTGGAGAAGGAGATCCTCCGCAAGCACCATGGCCTGCACCGCTTGGTAGTGCGTGTCAATGACAAGGGCAAGCCCTCACGGCACGGCACAGCCCTGGTGCACTTCTACGTCAACGAGACGCTAGCCAACCGCACGCTGCTGGACACGCTGGTGGGGCACAGCCTGGATACACCGCTCGACATAGACATCGCCGGGGACCCTGAATATGAGCGCAGCAAGCAGCGAAGCAACATCCTCTTTGGAGTCATTGCTGGCATTGTGGCTGTCACCCTGGTCATCGTGCTGGTTGTCCTGGTGCGCTACTGCCGGCAGCGGGAGGCCAAGAGTGGCTACCAGGCAGGCAAGAAGGAGACCAAGGACCTGTATGCACCCAAGCAGGCCAGCAAGAGTGGTAAGAGCAAGAGCAAGGTGAAGAAGAGCAAGTCTCCGAAGCCGCCCAAGCCCACGGAGGATGAGGAGGAGACAGGGCTGCAGAAATCGCTCAAGTTCAACCTCATGAACGACTCTGTCAGCGACAGCCCCCGAATCCACCTGCCTCTCAACTACCCACCAGGCAGCCCAGACCTGGGTCGCCATTACCGCTCCAACTCGCCGCTGCCCTCCATCCAGCTGCAGCCTCAGTCGCCTTCTGCCTCCAAGAAGCACCAAGTGGTGCAGGACCTGCCGGCCACCAACACCTTTGTTGGCACCGGGGACAACAACTCGACGGGCTCCGAGCAGTACTCGGACTACAGCTACCGCACCAATCCCCAGAAATACACCAACAAGCAGGTAGGAGAGCTCATCCTGAGGCCGGCAGCGGCCCCCCCCCTGCATCGGGGAGCCATCTGGACAGAGGTTTGGGAGTGAGCGTGGACTGGCCCCCAGCCCTGCACGCGTGGCCTGGGAGGCTGGCGGAGGACTACCCCGGAGCCGAGCCACTGAGCCTGGTTGTGGGCTGGGGAGGGGATGGGGATGGTGGGAGGGGGAGTCCAAAAACTGTCAGACCCCTTGTCAGAGCGCCCGGGGCTGGGTCCTGGCGGCGCTGCCTGGGTGACGGTGATGCGAAGGGTGCTGCATGCGTGTGCCTCTGCATGTGGAGCTCTGGGGAGGGAATCCCACTCGCCCTGGTCCCCTTTGGGGACCAGCTGTAAGAGCACCGAGGAGGGCAATGCCCACCCTCCCATCCATCCCTCCGCTTGGGCTGACTGGTGGGGAGGAGAGACTGGTCCAGCTCCTGCCACAGCTCTGGGCAGCCCGTTTCCAGCCCTGCCCCTGTCCAGGGAGCAGTGAGGAAGGCACTAGCCTTGCTGTTGCCAGCCTGGCTCTGCCGGTGCGGCTGAACCTTTTAACCATCCGTGCACAAAGCCACCCAAAAGGGAGTTTTGCGCCCGCTGTGGCTGCCCAGGCAGGTGGGGCTGGGTGGAGGAGCAAAGCTCTGCCTTTTTCCCAGGCTCAAGCTCTGGCTTCCCCCAGGCTTGGGCCCTCTGCCATAGTCGGCGGGGTGAAAACCGGGCTTCCCTTAGCACGAGCATCGGGCCCGGAGCTACGGCTCTGCGGCAGCCGTGCTGCAGTCGCTGCGGAGGGGGAGAGCGGATCCTGGCGGCCGGGGCGCTTCCATCAGGCGGCATGGGTCCGGCCATGTGCTGGGGCTGGGGCTGGGTCTCGAGCTCAGGGCTGGAGGAGCGGGGTACTGGGGTCTCTGCTGCGTGCTGCGGTCGGGTCACTGCTCTAGGTCCAGCCGGGGGTTTCTGCTGCGTGCGGGGCAAGGCGGAGGTAGGTCTTGGCTGCGGACTGGGAAGGGCTGCTTGCTGGTGTGCACTGGAGCTTGGAACTGTCCCAGGAGGTCGTGGGATGAGCCTGGAGCTTGCAGGACCCTCTTTCCTTGGGCCGTCTGGCTAGTTAGCTTGCACCACGTTTCTGCTTTGGCGCCTGTCGGGTCTATCCTTAAGTAGCTAGGGAGGGAGAGGGGGGATGAGTGCCTGTGGCTTTGCCTTCTTCCTGCGGTCCTGTGAGTGAGGAAAACCCACTCCCCCACTGTGCTGTACCCTCTGTGCCCTGTGGAGACCCCTGCTCCCTTCTTTGTATCCCGGTGAGCGGCAGGCTGGGCTCCTGCCATGGGGCTGAGCTCAACTGCCCTGTTGGATTTGAATTCAATAAAGTTTTCTATTTTTGACCGGTTGTGCCTTATTTTCCCTACTGCCCCTGAAGATGCTCTTGCTCCCAGCAATTTCCCAGGCATCTTTTCCATGTCCTCAGCCACCGGAGCACCCGGGCCCCGCAGCGCCCAGAAGTGATGCTCACGTGGGCCAGGCATCTCCATGAGCCCTCCACCGTGCCCCAGCATGGGGCCTCATGGTACTGAGCCCCCCTCCCCAGATTGACAACTCCTATCTCTAGTCACTGCCTGGCCCTCTAAGGAGACAGCTTCCTCCAGGACCTGGTTCACAACACATGTATGTACATACACACACATGTGCATGTGTGGATGTGGAGGCAGTCTGAGCCACGGACCAGCCAGCCCAGTTTTCTTCCACCCCAACATCCCCCTCTATAGCTTCTCCTGGTTCATACCCATGTCCTTTTGAGACCCACCCGTGTTCCAAAGCCAGTGCATGGAGGAGCAGAACCCTGCCACGCGATGCCTGGCTAGCATGACCCAAATCCTGCTGGTGAGGGCTGGAAGATGCCTGCAACTCGCCCGCTGCAGTGCTGGAATGAGGACGCACGTGGTTGCAGATGGAGTCTCAGTGCGTCAGCAGCGCCGGGGGGAAGCACCCGAAACAAGGTGCTCCCCCCCACCCTGGGATGCAATGGGTACCCTTGCAGTGAAGGAGAGGTCCTCCCAGGCAGGCTTGCTGGTGGCGGTGGGGCTGCAGGAGGGAGCCAGGATGGAGCCAGGTGGCCATGCTCCCCATAAAAATGGCTCTGCCCCTCCTGGCAGGCAGGTTGGGGGTGATGCTGCTGCCACAGGGCTTGCTCAGGCTCTTGTCTCCAGCGGGTTGGAGAGAGGATAGATACTGCTAGGCAGGAGCAGCACAGCACCCCTTCCCCAGGCCCTGGATGGGGCTGTCCTACAGCCCCCTCCCTCCAGCCAAGCATCACATCTCAGGGACGCCCTCCGGGGCCACCTCTTCCTCTTTCTCATGGTTTTTCTTTCAAACTGGGGCAGACATCCCTGCACCCATCACGCCAGCTTCACCTCTTCCCCAGGGGCTCCAACCGGCTGCACCAGGCTGCTGGAGAAGAGGAGCTCTGGCTCTGGGAGAGATTAGATCATCTGGGGAAACCAGTGGTTCTGGCTTCGGTGGTTTCATTCCTGTGCCAGCCTTGGCTCTCACAGCCTCCTAGTTTGTTTTGCTAACAGCATAAGGTTTTATCTTGAACCGTCCAGGAAGTGTCTGGGCCTCCTAGGCAGGCAGAGCTGGGACCTGCGGGGAGATGCAATGGCTGCAGAGGAGGAAAGGAGACACCAGCAACCACCTAAATAACTAGTTCCTGCAGGGCTGGGCAGGGCAGTCTGGGGGCTTGGCTCAGTGTTGCTATCTGCTTCCCTTTGGGAACTTTCTGAGAGAAGTTTCCCTTTCTTCCTTGTCCTCGGCAGCTCTTTGATGAACGTGGGGTGAGAACGCAACCTCTCAGACGCTGGCGTGGGGAGCATCTCTCTCTTCTGCCCGTCTCCCAGGCTCCATCATTTCGGGCTTTTTTAGACCAGGAGGGCTATGCTACATACTTTCCTGGCTGCACAAACCCAAGACTGCCCCGGGTCCCCACAGCCCCCCACCATCTGAGAAGGTGGCTGGAGTGGTGTTAGCTTCAGCATGCTACTGCAAGCTCAGCAGAGGTGCCTGCACCTGCCTGCAGGCTTAAAAGCACGGTGCAGTATTAATTACTCTCTGCGGGGGGGGATAAGAGGAATATTGTAACTGTAATGGACAGAAATGAAATTGTCTTGTTTTAGAATTTAGCTTAGAGTCTCCATAAATTGCAGGTTTAGGTGTTGGCAGATGTCTGGGAAAGTCTCCTACCGTCCTGGGTCAGTGGATTTTCTCAAGGTCGTTCACGTGGAATGAGCTGATAAATGGATCCAGCAACGAGCTGCAGATGGAGCTGAGGGTTCATGGGGGACCTGCCCTGTTTTTCCCCAGTTTCAGAAAGACACTGTGCTGGGAGCAGTTCCAAGGCACTGCGAAATCAGCTCCTGCTCACGGGATCAATTGCACTTGGTTCAGATTTGGCTCTGACGTGCAGAGACTGAATGAGGGAGTGTGTCGGTGAGGTCCCGGGGGCTCCGGTGCGGGGGCTGAGCCCTAACTGTGCTGGGAGGAGTGGCTGGGCTCTGTAAAACAACTGTGAATGCACAGCAGCTTGTGAGCATCAATGGGGTGCTTGTGGGAGTTGAGGAGCACAAGAGGGGGCGAGGAGTGGGTCGTACGCCACGCTGGCTTCTGGGGAGTTAGTGAGGATGCTGAGAGCCCCACGAGCGAGGCAGGAATGCGCCATGGCTCCTGGCAGGTCTGCGCTGGGGCACTTTGGTTTATGGCAGGGAGGGGTGCCTCTGCCTGGCAGAGCTCCGTGGGACATTTGGGACCCTGAAATGAAGAGCTTCAGCCATGGGTGACAAGCAACCCCTTGATACAGCCTGGCCTGTACTGCCAAAGGCAGCGTGGGTGTGCGCAGGCTGTGCTGCAGGGGGAGGTGACACGGGGGTGTACTCAGCCTGCGCTCCGCATGCGGGAGGTGGCAGCGGGGTGCTCACAGCCCGTACCCCACAGCGGGGTGGCACAGGGGTGGGTGCGATCTCTGTGTCGGGGGGTAGCGGAGGTGTGTGCGCAGGTTGTGCGGCAGGGGTAGGTGATACAGAGGGGTGCAGCCTGTCTCCTCTGGGAGGAGGGGGCACAGGGAGGGGTACAACCCCTGTCCCCAGAGGAGGTGGCAGCATCTGCAGCCTGTACTGCAGCGGGAGGAGGCACAGGGGGGTACACAGCCACTACCACAGGGAGAGGCGGCACAGGGTTATGTGCAAGCTCCGTTGTGTGGAGCGGTGGCAGTGGGGTGTACGTAGCCTGTCTGCGGTGGGAGGTGACAGCAGGGTGTACATAGTGGGCAGCCTTGGGCAGGTGACGACTCCTCTGTAAGCAGCATGTCTGCAGGGAGGCAGTGGCACTGACTGTCCCTATCCCATTGAGGAGAGCATCAAGTCTCTCCTGCCTGACAGTCCCTGGCCTTACCAGAGCTTGGGACCTTGTCCTTTGCTCCCTTGAAGGCTCGCCCAGCCTGTGCTACCTGCCTGGGGCTCCTCATATCTGGCTGGGCTTGCCTGGGTGGCTTGCAGCTCTGGCCAGGTCCCTTCTTCCCACCCTGCTGAGCCAGATGCTGCTCATTCCTCCCTGCCCTCCTGTTCTCAATTCTCGCACCCCCAGGCTCTCCCCTGCCTGATGCACTTGGAGCCAGTGTTGGTCTGTGGTGAACACGGGCTTTCCTAGCTTGGATCTGGGGGGCTTCTCCTCCCCCCCCGCCCCATCCTCTCCTCTTTTCTTTCACAATTGTATCTGGTCTTCTCCATCCCTCTCCTGATCTCTCCTCCTGCTCTGCTCGGGCAGTGACCTCCCCCTTCCCTGTTGCTTTCTGCTCCCCATCAGTCTCTCCTGACCGGCTGTCTGCTGGCCCCAGTACAGAGCGATGCTGAGCCCTTCACAGCACAGGGCTGAGTCCCTGGCTGGCTCTGACAGCCGAGCTGTGGAACCTCTGTGCGATGAAAGCGCTGGCTGTGTGGGCAGCCGCCTGGTCCAAGCTGCACTGATTGATATTCCCAGCACTGCTCTGCCCGCTCGGCCGGGCTCTCAGCTGCAGTGCTGTTCCCTGCACGCACAAACCAGCCTGGAGCAGGGCCCAGCCCTGCAGCCTGCTTAATCAGTCACCCAAATCCTGGGGCAAAATCCCATGCTGCGACGGGGCGTGTCCCCGGGCACTTTGTGGTCCCTCCGCCCAGAGAGCATCCAGCAGGACACGGATGGGGTGAAGGGTGGAGGGGGGGGATGAGGCTGGAGGGGGTGGAGGGTGGGGTGCTGCCGGGTGAGGACAGAGCTGGGATGTTCTGGGACAGGATGGAGAGGAGGCTGGGGTAATGAGAGGGTGCATGATGTAGGGCAGGATGGGGTGGGGTGTTGCGGGGGAGAGCAAGGGCTAAAGGATGTGTGGAGCAAAGGGGCGCAGAGCAGCTCTGTCCCTGGGAACTGTGTCAGCTCCAGGCGAGGAGGGCAGCCCCAGGAGGGTGTGAGGCAGCAGCCAAGAGGTGGATGCTCTGCACTTGTGTGTCTGGAGCTGGTGTCCACCCAGGAGCCCCGGCATGAATCGTGTGCGAGAGCCATGCAGCTGTGCATGGGCTGACTCACGTGGGGCTGTGCCGCGGTGGGTCGCAAAGAACAGGAGCTCCCCTTCACGGTTTGTGGTGTCTTGGACATCCAGCCCCTGCGGTACCCTGTCAAATTTCTCTCTTCCTGGCATGTTCTTTTGAACTCTGCCCCTGGAGCTGAGCCCTGTGCCAAGCCCAAAGCACCTTCTTCCCCCTCCACCCTCCATCCCCATGCATACCTGTTGTGTGAGAGCACCTGCCCCTGAAACCCTGGGCACAGCCCATCTCCACGGGAGAGCTGTGCTCCTACGTACTGCCCTGCAAGCCGGTCCATCTAAGCTGCAGTTACACAACCCAAGCTCTGCTCTTGGGAGAAACCAAGATGGTCGATGGAGATTACTCCAAAAGGGACTCTTCCCACAGTCCCCTGCTCCTTCAGGAGCCCAGGAAGCACGCAGTCTGCTTGGCTGAGGCGGAGAAGGATTGAACGTGGGTGGGGAGGAGCCTGGCTGCAGGGGCACAGGCCACCTCTGGCACTTGTTCCCCCTGATGCTAGCTGCAGCGTCCATCAGTGCAACTGGGAAGAAGCTCGGTCTTGGTTTCACTTATGGGAGCCAGGATCACCTGCAACTCAGACCCACTCAGCCACCCCCCAGTAGGTCCTCTGTTGACTTTGTCTTCTCTCTGACTTTCTGGACTTTTCTGGAGGTCTCAGTCTGCACCCTTGAGGACCTGCTTTCCATATTCCACCAGCAGTATAGGTTTCTTTTCCTAGTGGGGTTCCTGACTCAACCCTGGGGTCAAAAGCACAAGGCAAAGAGGAGGTCAGACAAAGGAACAGAAAGAAAACAACTCCCCAAGATCCCTTAAAAATGTCTCCTAGTTGTTTTGCATGAATGTCTTCCTGTGGTGTAAGCTGTTTACTGCCTCAGTCCTTCAGACGCTCACAGGAAAGAGTGGGTGGGAGAGTAGGTTTGTGGCAGTGACCTGCTAGGAGGGCAGGAGAAAGGTCGTGTGTTATCTCATCATTTACATCCATTTTGGCATTCACAGCCATGCCTTGTGGATCCCGCCCAAAGATCCCTAAGGATGCCCCTGCCCAGGGAGGTAAACAACCTTCTGAGCACCTCTTCACTTGCAAAATACCTGCCTCCTGATCTACTATCTAAACGTGGCATGGCATGGCTGGTGATCTTGGCAGGTTTCATCAAAGCTGTCTTTAGAGCCATCATTTTGGGAGGGCAGCGAATTGCCACCTCTCCCTTGGAACTGATCCTGCTCCGTAGTGAAGTTCTCGGAGCAGAGTGCCCTGATTCAGCTCCTCTGAGACATCTCTAAAGGCCTGAGCAACCTGAAAGCCTGGAGCTATTTAGCTCCCACGTGGCCTGGTTTTCACATGCTCCAAACTCCCCAATGCTCTTGAGCAGCTGCAAAGCTGCTGCCAGGGAGGCAGGAATCCCAGGGAGACTCTGACAGATATCCATCCCTGCTGGGGGGGGGACTTCTTGTCTGAGCTTGGGACTGAGATCGTGCTCTAAATGTCTTGCTAATGTGATGTCTGATGTTCCTCTTATACTAATCTGTTAATCTTTCTGCTTCTTCATCAAAAGCACTCAAGCCCAGTAGAAAGCAAAATCAGTATTTCAGATGTTTGAAGAGCCCTTCGTTATTATTCAGGCTGGGCAAGGTGTTGTGATTCAAGGCTCTGGCAGTGCCTGGAGGAGCTTGGGTTGTTTTTTCCAAGGATTTCAAGTAGATCACAGTTTATTAGGGACTATCAGGACATCTCTTGCCCAGAGAATAGAGCTCAGAAACCTTCTCTAATGCTCAGGAAATTTTTCTTGAGCCACAATCTGCAAGTTCTGGCCCAAGGACTTGACAGCTCACCCGGGATTTGAGGATAGGGTAAAAGAAAGCTGTCCTCAGCTCATCCTTACTAGGGTTCCTGTACCAGTAAGAGTGGCAATGCCAGACCAGTGCAGGCAAGATAAGTGGCCTTAACAAGCCTTACAATATTACTTGTCTTACCTCTTACCTGTTTGATCTCTCCAAATGAAGGCTTGTCTTACCCAGTATCATCATTCATCATTAGGTGCAGGTTGGTTGCAGAGCACTAAAGTGAGGGCTCTGCTGATGTCTAGAGTGTTTGTGCACAGACTTATGGAATAGACACAATTCCTTGACGAAGCAGGAGAAGCTTCTGCCCTTTGCCTATGGAAATAGAGGTGGTTAGAAAACAGAGCTGCTATCAGAGGAAAATTTTCAATTTGAAAACATATCAGCAAGAATTGACAAATTTTTTTCTATTTTGGCTCAAGTTAATCAATGGATATAGCTGTATAAATATATGTATTTTTCCTAGTAATTTCTGAAGGCATGATTCTGACTGACCTTTTTGAATTTAGCTTCATAATTAATACTTGGCTTGAATTCTGAAGTGAAAGTTACCTTTGCAAGAGCATCATTTTTTTCATTTTTGCATGTCAGCAAAGATATCCCCCCTGCCCCAGCTTTGAAACAAGAAACTCACTTGAAAAATGATCCAATTTCCACAAATTGACATTTTTCCCATGCAAAGTCTTCCATTGAAGCATTCCTGGTTATCTCTCTTTTTTTTAGAGTCCTGAGTCTATGGCTTGGGACCCCCTGCTCTCCCCAGAGCTTTCAATACTATCTGTCAGCTCCACTGGGTGCAACTGGGAGCCAGATTAGCTCATTATTTTGCTAGCATTATTTTCCCACTCTACAGCTGTTGGATTCCTCGAGGGCTTTATTCAAGCGTTACTCCCAGTCCTGGAACCTTTTTCTCCCTGGGATCTTCAGATGGTTTTAACGTGATTATGAGACCTCCTTCTGTGTCCTGAGCAATTTCCGCTCTATACCAACTATCTACAAAATGGCTCTATTATCAGCTTGAAGGTGATAGACATTTCAGGACACCACGGTCATTCCAATTTAGACATTATTCCATAAAGATTATGACCCCTTTAGATTTTATGATTTACCCTTCAGATGATTTATTTCCGTATTTTCCTTTCCAGTCTTAATTTCAACCAAAGAAAAGCCAAATTGCACATCTTTGATGGGCTCAGAGCTCTGATAGGCTGAGAGGTTAGGCAATCGCTGTCCTGAGGCTGTCTAAATGGGTTTCTAATTGTGTTAGATCTTGCTATGAGTTAGATAAATTCGATCTGACCAGGCAGGTTGGCACCGGGCTTTGGCGGCTTCTTTGAGCGTCATGCAAATTTCAGGAGGCTTCAGGGCACCTCTGTGGCGTCAGCCCACATTTTACCCAGATTTATTCATTAAATAGTGCCTTGGGATTTGATGTCCATTTTAGGATGGCTGTTCTGCTACCATTATTTCAGCAGGACTTGTAGCACCTCTCTTCTGACTGCAAGGTCAGCACTTGCTAATTGTCAGCAATGGAAGCCATGCAAACAGCCACTAAGAAGAGTGAGCAGTTGCTTTTCAGATAATACCTGGTTTGGGGAGGTGTGATTCACATGGATTCCTGTGCGTCTTTCCTCCAGTGGTGGATTCCTTCTGTAGCTTCATTTGTCAACACTGGAAGAGGTAAAGGGTTATTGGGAACAACCCTTACTTCAGATACTGGGATGGGGATGGAGACAAGGATTTGTGGGCAGAGCACAGCCATCAGACAAGACCTTATGAACATCAGATGGACCAGAGCTGTCAGCCCTGTTGCTAATGTGCCTTGTGCAACCACAGTAGCTGTGATGGAGATGATCCCAGCAAATCGTCAGTCTGGTAGATCAGAAAACTGGGCCTTTAAGTTTGCTAGTAGTCCTGTCCAGAATTGTCGGCGCTCGTTTGGAGACACCACTTTCAATGACAAAAATCTGGGAAGGCCTGAACAGTTTTTCTGAATGCCAGAGGGGCCTTACAGGTGTGTGTAGACCACACCTTTGCTTAGAGCTGGGTCCATCTATCACCCTCCCTTGTTTGTGGTGGCTGGAGCTCCAGGCAGGCAGTTGTCTGGCGTGGTTCAGTCCATTTTACGAAGTGGTAGCTAGCCCTTGTGCCTCTGAAAATCTGGACCTGGAGATGCTGTGGCAGGGCGGGGAGGAACCTCTGGGGCAGACAGGATCCCGAGACCACAAAAGGGACCAGAGGGGCACAGGAGGGAGAAACGCAGTCCTTGGGGAGCAGAGGGTTACCACAGGTGCCAGGAGGCTGACGCCAAGCCAGGGCAGCATTTGCCTTTGCTGCTTGTACGCAGACACTCTCCCTCATCATGCTGTTCTGCCTGGTGCCGCATAACGTTGTGAGCTTTTCACATCACGTGCAGGTATGGCAGCCCTGGGCGTGAGGGTGGGTGCAGGAGGAGTGGGGGATGCGCTTGGGGCGTTTCTTCTCCAAAAGTCAGTGCAGTGGCCAGACGGTGTGCTGCTGGGGTAGCACAGGAAAGAATGGGGAGAGCTTTCTGCTCTGACTCCGTCCTCACCCCAAAACACCAGAAGCACATGCTGTTGCTCAGATGAGCTGTAAAACAGTCGACCGCTTATGGCCAAGAGCTGAGCTTGTGTCCCCTTTCCTAGAGCTAGAGCGTTGCCCTGGATGGTTCTTGGCAATTCAGCTCCAGCTTTCCTCGAGGCTTGCCCTGGTTTCCACGGTCATAACATTCCCCTCAGCCTCCTGCTCTGCGGCCTGTGTTGCATTGCACTGGAGCTGTGCTGTTCTCCAGACATGATGCTAGCAAATAAAATAATTCCCACATGCAGCAAAACCTCCATACATGAAAAGGTGCATCTGTGTAGTTTGGGGAATGGTCCCTGGGCTTATCTTTTTCTTTTTTTTTCCCGGTAACCAGGGATGTTGCAGAGCTCCAGGTTGGTTTGTAAAAGAGAGGGGTTCATGAATTAATCTGAAGTTGAGGAACTCATGTGCTACAATGGCTCCCTTGTCACTTATTTTTATATTCTGGGCAGTGGGTCTGACATTGCCTTTCACTTTCAGCCCTGTGAGTTGCTGCATTGTGGCGGCTGTTGGGGAAGCAAGCTCCTTTGGCAGCTGGCTGAAAGGCCGTTGAGGCTTCTGGCATGTGGGGAGGTGCAGGAGCAATTGGAGGCTGCCAGATGAGCCCATTCGCCGCGGATCCTGCTTTCGGATCAGCAGCGAGGTAGTTAACAATTTTGATATTTCTACCACTCCAGCATTAATCGGTGCTCAGGGGGGAGCAGGGTGGCTCACCTCTGTGGGGGCTGTTGCACCACACCATTCCTGTCAGCAGGAAAAGGCTGCCCGGGGCAGATTTTAAGGTTTTCTTTGTGAACAGTGCAATTTCTGGTCCGTCAGATGGGACTGCATCTCCTGCCACTTGGTCCATGCCGTCTGCACAGAGGGTGATGCCGTGCACTTGCGGGGAGCCCGTGTGACACCCCGCAGCCCTGTTCCCTTGTTACGCTGCTCTCATTTTGGCTGAGTTTGTTTTCCCTGGGTTTGGCAAGAAGAATCGGCTTGGTGCGGGTCCCGATGAGAGCTGGAGATGTTTGTGATGGAGGGGAGAGGCAGGAGGGAGCAGAGTGGTGCTGAGGAGGGAGGGGGTCCCTGTTAGTCCCTCTCCGGCATCCGTGGGTGGGGACCCTCATGGTAGAGGGCATCAGGACAGAGGAGCCCCTTGGCAGGGACTGGCGTTGGGGGGTTTTGGTGTGTGCAGCCAGGACTGGGAAGGCTGGGGAAGGCTGTCGGGGAGAGCCCGAGAGAATGTCTCATCAAACCAAGTCCCGGCTACTGTCAGAGAAGCCCCAAAACTGGAACGGTGGGTGAGACCCTGGCTTCCCCATTGTGGAAAGGCTGTGGCAGAGCTGGAACAGGCGCAGAGAAGGGCAGCAAAGCTGGCCTGACCTGCCCGGCGTCTGCAGGAGGACAGGCTGCACGTACTCTCACGCTGCAGCTCACAGAGGACACAGTGGAGCAGGATGCAGAGCGGATCTGTGAAATTGGAAAGGGGTAGAGCGAGGAGCAATTACTCATGTTTTCTCATAACCCTGCAGGTAGGAGAAGTTCAAGGAAAAATTACCAGGCGGCAGATGTAAAACCAAAGGGAAGTGCTTTTCTGTGTAGCACATGGGCAGAGAGGTCATTGCTGCAGGATGCCACAGAGGCCAAAAGCAGGCATGGACTCAAAAAGGTGTGAGAGCACTTCACAGAGGATGGGGGTCATTAAACGTATGAGCTGCAAACAATTCCTTGCTCAGGAAAAAAACTGAGCTGCAGCACAACAGAAACCCGCAGGATTTACCAGGGGATGGATGTCTTCATCAGAGCATCCGCCGTTGCTGGAGGCAACTGCCGGTGCTCCCTGTGGAAAGTCAGGGACGGGGGCTCAGTTTGCTCCTCAGATGTACAGGCTGGCACAGGCAGGTCTCCCCATCAGGAATATAAGAGTGAGCACTGGGGAGCCCTTGAAAGGAGTTTTTTGAGAGCCACAGTTCCTCAGCTAAGAAAATAAACAGCTCTGCCCCAGATCCCATTCTAGTGCAGTGGCAAAGTGGAGACAGCAGTTAGAAATAGAAAAACAATAAATACTGGGGGAGATGGGGGGGGGGGGGAAAGGGAGGGAGTATATAGCAATTAGTAGAAATGAGTAGTTATGGAGTGTAGAAAATTGACAAGGAAAGCCAGAAACATTGGGGGAAAATCAATTTTGACAAGCTAAACACAAAAAGGAGTACTTTAAAAAATGTGCTAGAAAGAGGTGGAATCTAGTAACTGTCGTTTCCAAATGGAGATTGCAAAATTGTTAATTATGTAGAAAAATGCAGAAGTATTCAATAAATGCCAATGCATTGGTAACCAGCAAAGATATTAAAAATATGATCTCCTTGAAATAGTGATATTTGAAATAATCAAATAAAATAATTTGTGCCAAACAATCTTCAAAGGTCTGGAGTAGGAGCTCTCTGATCTGGGAGTGTTAATGGAGCTGGGGACGCCGGGATGGGCCAGGAGGAGTGGGAGGGCAGTGATGCCGTGAGCCAGCTGGAAATAGTGATGGGGATGCTGTGTGCACTGCACACTGTCCTCGCCAGCCCCAGGGAACAACTGGATTAATAGCTAAGGCAGGAAACTCAATGATGGAAATAGCACTGACGTCAGTCAATGCAGTTTGATGGGAAGGGATACTGGGCAGTGTCATTACATGACAGGTCCAGCTTTTAAACCTTTCCTTAGGCATCTGTTCCTGGCCACTGTGAGGAACAGGATCTGCTCTAGGCGTACCTGTGGGTCTGAAGCAGCAGAGCTTGTTTTATGTTGGTGTGAGATTACAGCATGCAGCTGATCAACTTGGAGTTTGATGAAGACGCCGAGTTGATAATGTGTTATGTTGTTATTATTGTTATTATTTTGAATTAACACTACTCATTATAAGTAAAGCATTGTTAGATAGATGAAGATCGGGTTTATCAGCTTAGTGAAGAAAAGCAGTCGTTGGTTGGGAGTCCTTGTGGAACAAGGTTCTCCTGGAGGAGCTCTTCGGCAGCAGTACTGTGCCCGCTGCCATTCAACGTTGTAATCAATGATCTGGAAGTAAATATAAAATCACCGCTGATAAAATTTGCAGCTGACACGGAGATTGGTGGAGTGGGAGATCATGATGAGGATAGAGCAGTCATGCAGAGCAATCCAGATTGCTTGGTAAACTGAGCCCATTTAAACAAAGTGCATTTTAACACAGCCAAATGCAAAGCTGTACATTGAGAAATAGGGAATGCTGGTTTATATCCTGGAAAGCACTGACTTTAAAATGGATTTAAGGGTCACACTGCATGAGTAGCTCAGTGTGAGCACTCACAGTGCTCCTGCCAAAGGGCTAATACAGTCCTCAGATGAAAAAACCTGAGAGGTAGGAGGAGAAGAAAGGCTCTGCAGAAAGCCCTGGTGAAATGGCACCAGCAGTCCTGCAGGGATCACCTCTGATGAGGAATGGGGAAAAACCGGGGCAAGTAAAGATGAGGGCCACAAAAACTGATTTTCTGGCTTGCAGGTTGAGACTTAAGGAACCTGGTTTGTTTAACTTCTCAAAAAGAAGATTGAGGCATGCTTTGATTGCACTGTACAAGCAACTTCTTGTGTAGAAAACACCATGTGCTGAAAGGCTCTTTAACCTAGCAGAGAAAGGTCAAACAAAACCCAATTTCTGTAAGTCAGTGCCAGACAAATGGATTCAGAGTCTTTCCATGACTCCAGAACAAGGCGCTTCGGGTGGAGAGCTTCAGCCAGACACAAGCTACTACTAGGACCGCGCAGAGTACGAGGAGGCACTGACCCCTGTCAGTGCCATGCTGCCGTGAAGCGTTGGAGGGGAGCAGGGTTGTATGTGGATTGCCTTTGCCCTGCAGTGAGGAGAAGAGCCCTTTCAAGGGCTGCCAGGCAGGATCTGACATTTAAAGGAGGTGTTTTTTAGGTAAAAGTAATGCTATTTGGAAGGAGACCCCTCGGGGGAGGGATAGTAGCTGTCACAGGCTGGGTTTCTGAGGCTGTTTGTTTGTATTATTGCAGGCACCCCAAGGAGCCCTAGTTGTTTGTCTGGGGTTTTATGAGCACAGACTGAAAGTAGAAGCTTTGAGCTAGGGATGAGCCATAGTGATGGAGGAAAGCAGTTTTAGACAGGCAGTCAGGGTGCAGGAGGAAGCTGTGGGACAGCATTGCCTGGCATGGTGGGCAGTGATGTCTGTGCAGTGAAGGCTTTTGCAGGCTTTACACAGCTGCACAGCTTACAAAGTGGGCTGGGAGATGACCTTGGCAGGGTCATCTGCACAGAGTTCTGCTGTGGACAGGACTGCCTTGACCTCAGCTCCTCCAGAGCTGTACACGAAGACCTCCCGAGAGGTGCTTGCCTATCCCTTCATGAGAAAGATTGCACCTTCTGCTTTGGCAATCTATCACACTTGGCTAAACCTACCATTGTATTTTTTTCCGTAGTGGCTAACTTCAATTTTCCTTGCTGCAGGTGAAAGTCATTCCTTCTTGCCTGTCCATGGTCAAAAGCAGCACCTTTCTCTTTGCAGAAGGCTCTTATGAGCTTGAAGAGTGCTGGCTTTGCCACCCTTAGCCTTCTCCTCCCCAAACCAGTTTCCTCAGTATTTTCATGGTTTGTTACGATTTCTAACAGCTACTTTTTTCTGTTCCTCTCTGCTTAACTGGTGCACGTGTTCTTGAAAGTGGTGCCCAGACTGGACACAGCTCTGCCTCTGAAGTCCTACTTGAGCCCAGCAGAGCAGACAGATCCCTATGTGACTGAAAGACAAAGCGCCTGTTTACGCATCCCAATATAGATGCATTTTTTGGTGAGAGATTGACACTGTTGATGGATAGTCAACCCATGATCTGTTGTAACCCCCAATCCTTCAGCCAGCCTGCTGCTTGTGCAGTGATTATTTTTCCCAAGTGTGCAAATGTGACAGATATATTCCACATCTGTCATCCAAGCAGTTAATGAAAATACAGGCTAGCGATGGACTCGGGACACAACCCGAAGAATTTCATTTGATACATCATCCCAGCTGAAAGACCTGTCTTCAGTAATTACTTTCTGAATACAACTTTCTAAATGCTTTGAATCCACCCTGCAGTGAATTGCACTATATTACCTAAGCAGAGAAGTACTATGCTGCACCTGCACTGTTTTCCTGCATTACTTATGAGAATATTGTCTAAAATAGTGTCAAAAAACTTCCTAAAGTCAAGATATAACATTTACTGCTCCTCCTCCATCCACAAGGCCTGATGTCTTTTCAAAGGAAGAAGTTCAATGGCTTGACATGTTTGTTTGTGACAAACCTACAGTGGCTGTTACTCATTTCCTTGTTATCTTGTAGGTACTTACAAAGAGTTCTTTTATCTGTTTCAGTATTTTTCCAGGAACTGAAATTAAGCTAACTGTTTTATAATTCTCCAGCTCTTCTTTTTTCTCATCTTTAAAGACAGGCGCTATTTTAGCTCACTTCCAGTCTTCTGGAAGCGCCCTGAGTCTCTACAAATTCTTTAAAAAAAATCTAAAAAAAAAAAAAAGGCAAAAAAAAAAAAGCCCCAGCAGCTCTGAAGTTACTTAAATCAGGTCTCTAAGCACCTGGGGTGAATTTAATCAGGTCCAACCAACCTAAAAGCAGCTAGCTCATCTAAATGTTCCCTGTGTGTTCCTTCCCTTGGTTAGTCTCAATTCCAACCCCTTCCTCATCGGTGCTAGCTATGTGGGATGCCTGATTGCCACTCAGTTGTAGTAAAGACATCAGCAAAAAAGGTATTCAACCTAAATGGCGTGTTGGTTCCTCTCGCTCCTGATCGCCTTCAGACCCCCATCAAATAGCTCATTTCTTGAGCTCCTGCCTACATTTATGGGTGATTTTGTGTCTTTTTCTCCCTCTTGGTGTTTGTGTTTCATTCTCTGCACTCATCATCCTGCTCTTGCCCCTACGAACTTGTGCTACCCTTTCCACTCCTCAGTAATCACGACAAAGAAGGATTTTATGGAAGGATTTGGAGGAGGATAATGATGTAGCTTAATGGCTGTTTGCAGGGAGCTCCTTCCAAGCATGAGGCAAAGCTGGAGAAAGAAAGTGTGAAGTAGGGTCTTTGAAATGTTTAACAAGCAGACAAAAGAAGCGATGGTGACCCTTGATGGAGAACCTCTTAGGATGAGCGATGGTGTCAGGCCAGAGGCTGGAAGGTGAGGGATGATGTCACCGCTGGGCAGTGATCCCATTAAAGAGGCTCTCGGGTGGGCTTGGCAGGTGGGTCTCTGAGAACAGGTCTCTGAGAGCACCAAGCCTGCATGCAGAGTCTGACTGCAAAGTGCAGACCCCAGATGAAGGGTGGGGGCCAATGATTCAGGATGCTGTGCTAATGGGGGACATTTCTGGAGCCTGCCTGTAATGTGAGAGGGCATCTGCCCAGGGTTGTCTCTGCGTGCAAGAGGAGGCTGGCGCATGAGCCATGGAGGGAGCTGCTGGGTCAGGAGAGTGCAGAGACCGTGCGAGGTGTGCTCCCTGCATGGGGTGGTGTCTGATGGGTGCTCTTGGCTGGGGTGGAGCCCGGCACCATGTCTGTCGGGCTGGCTGTGGGGGGCTGATGATGGACCTTGCTGGTGTTGGGAGCGCTGAGCAGGAGCGCACTGCCTTTGTTTAGGGATCAGGTTTGATGACCCCGCCTTTGCCTTCATCTGCTGGGTGCATGATGCAACAGCTTTTCTCTTCTCTCCCAGTTACCTCATCGCCGAGTGACGTTCTCTGCAGCCAGCCAGGCTCAGGACCTGCAGGATCCCTCCCAGCACAGCTACTACGACAGTGGGCTGGAGGAATCAGAGACCCCAAGCAGCAAGTCATCATCGGGGCCCCGCATCGGGCCACTAGCCCTGCCTGAAGATCACTACGAACGCACCACGCCTGATGGCAGCATCGGGGAGATGGAGCACCCTGAGAACGGTATGTGCTCGCGGCACGCGTGCCTGCCACCTCCCCAAGGACCCTGTGCCCGAGGCTCTTCATCCTCAATGCTGCACCTCCCCTGGTGTGGGTGAGATGGGGCAAGGAGCTCAGTTGGGACAGGCTTGTCACACTCAAGTCTGGTGGGGCTGGGAGGCTGGAGAAGAGGTGAGGCTCAAAGCAAGAGAGCAGAAAGGACATGGTGAGGAGGGGAGAGGTAGGTGAGGGAGAGGAGGTCTGCTGGGGGCTAGGAGATGTGGGAGTGGGAATAGTCGAGGAGGCAGGTGGGTTTGGCATGATGTAGACAGGGGGCCCAAAAGGATGGTCCGAGATGGCAGCACGGGGAGGGGGTTGTAGCCCAGCCAACGGTGAGCTTGCGTGCAGCAGTCAGGTGGTCCCATGGGTGCCTGCCCCTGTGTCAGGGCAGGGGTCTAGGGGTGGTTGGGGCGTGATGCAGCTCTCTGTGCTGTGATGGGTGTCTGAGCTATGGGAGTTTCCCGGGGAACAGAGGAGGAGAGCAGGTTTAGTGGCACAGAATGGGGTGAGGAGGTACTTGGAGTGGAGGATCAGAAAGCATGGTGGTGGCAAACCCGAGAGCGACATGTCCTGCCTTCATTGGGCCCTTCAGGTCACCTCCTGCTCAGGTCCACCTTTACCTGAGAATGCCACTGGAGGTGTCTGCACTCTCACCATGGGAGAGCTGGCTTTCCCCTGCCCTGGCGCAGCTTCAACCCCAGTTCTGCTTCTTGTGCTGCCTCTGTGCTGCCTGCCTGACTACCCTCAATGAGCCCACTCCCCAAGCTATCTTCTCTGGCCAGCTTAAGTTGCTTCCTTGGACTTGGCTCTGGCTGTGCACATAACATCTACTTTCCTGTACCTGCTGCCTTCTGTGCTCTTGTACTGAGGGGAGGTTGCAATGGAGCTGGCAAGTTCAAAGAAACCTCTGGGAGGGAAAAAGACGAGGTGCAGTGGGTTCTCCTGAAGTCTCCCCCTATTTCTGGGAGCATCCTTGACTTTGGGACAGGTCTGTATGTGGTGTGAAAATGGCTGAGAGTGTGTTCAGCTGGTCTAGGGAGCTGCAAACCTGCTGGGTCCCCCTGTTAAGGAACACATGGCGCCCAGGGTAATTTGTGGTCTTGAAGGTCTAGTGGAACATCTCTTCCTTCTTCCCAGGTTAGTTCCTGGAGTAATGCTGGAGTTCACTATGCTACAACCATTGAAGCAAGGCATGGTGGTGCCGGGTCTGGTGGGGTTCCCAAATCCATTTGTTGCTCTTGCAATATGAGGCACCCTCCTCTTTAGGAGTGTTGTGCAGATCACTTTCTTGCCAAAAGTATCAGCCAGTCAACTGGGAAGAGCAGTATGGAGAGGTTCCTGGAGTCCTGGTGCAGGACAACAGTACTGGACTTCCCAAGTGCCCTTGAGTATGAGCCTGTGCCTGCAAGAGAGGCTTGAAGGGCATGTGGGCAAGGAGATGCCACATGGCAGTGCTGAAGGATATAGTGGGGTTGTGGTGATGATGGGCCTGGAAGAGGAAAGTTTGAGACCCTGACCATGACAGGCAACCCAGAGATGATGAGGGAGAAGCAGGGCTAAACGTAGAAAGAGGAGACAGAGAGGAGGACCTGGAGTGTCTGCAACAGGAGATGGAGGGCAGAGAGAGCTGCCTCTAGTCCTTGGGATGTTCATTGTCTGCCCAATGGGGATGAGCAGACCTGAGAAAGGCTAGGGGACACTGCCCGAAGCAGTGGCTCTCACAGGGACAGAGCACCGGGGCATGGCTCCCTGCCCACAGCATCACAAAACCCAATCTGCCCTATAAATTAGTCAGCTTCCTCCCTTTGCATAAGAGACCCTGTGTATGTTCACAGCCCAGGAGGACAGAAATCTCCACACACCCATCCATGAACAAATCCGTGTGTGATGCAGACATGTACAGAGGCTCCCAGGGGATAACCATAACCCTGTTCTGCTTGCCATCCCTCAGCCTGTCCTGGCTTGGCTCCCTTCATGTGGCAGTGGTTGGGGAGTCAGGCTCCAGTGCCTCCAGGAGCCGTCCTGACCTGTATAAACCAGGTTCAGTGCAGAGGCCATGGCAGGCCAAGGCTCTGGGGAATCCACAGGCATTAACCCTAGTCAGTCCTGGTGCTCTGCAGATAATCTGGCAAAGACAGTTCAATGAACTTGAGGGGCTGGGGTCAGGGTCGTGATCCATTAAGCAGACTATTAGGGGACCCTGGCACCAGGCCAGGTGATCTGGAGATTAGGAAGTACTGGTCGTGTTAGATCAGTTCATCAGAGTTGCGTTTCCCACGGTCCGCCTGCCCAAGATGTGGTACATCAGACCTCTGTGGCACAAACAAGACCTCTCTGTCTTGTTTGTCCAGAGAAGGGTCATGTCTTGCTTCCTGCAAAGAGTCTCCAGTGATGTGGGACCATCATGACCTTTTTGGGGACTGTCTCACCATGCCCTTGTCTTGGCTTTTGCAGCTGCTCAAGCAGCACCAGCCCCTCAAAGAGATCAGATTTTGTTTTTTGTGAGGCTGGGAAGACTAAGCCATTCTTGACCTTACATTAAACTGAAGAGACGAGTTGGATCCTACTCACCCTATCTCGTGGCATGAGTGCAGGACTGACACGGCTGTGCATTTTCTAGGCTTTCATCTAGTTATAAATATCCAACATAACAGGGCTTCCATTGCTTTCTCCAGGAGATTATCCCTGCAGCCGAACCAATCTGATAAGCAAGTATGCAAGGCTATTTATAGCTTTTCAACTGGAAGACAGATCCATGCCTTTTCTTTGTAGATGGTTCTTCACTTGATTAACACACATATCAGTGTCCTCCTTTTTTGGACACTTTTTACTGTGCAGACTGCAGTAAAATGCTGTATTGCAGGGGCTGAGCCAGGTCCTTTTCAGGAGGAATTATGATGTTTTGGATGAAGACTTCTCCAGTATCTTGGCACTAATGTGCCAGCTCCTCAGTCATCCCAGGCATTTGTCATCCCTGGTATTTTACCTAGCTGCCCACTGTTTCCTCCCCAACATTTTGCCGTGCTGTTATCCACTTCTGTGGGGTACACTGAGCTGGGAACTGAGCTTAGTCTCCCACTTGGCCACCCGTTGCTTTTGCTAAAGACATCTGCTCCCCCTGTATCACAGATTTGCTTTAGTTGGAAGAAGCCTGGGAGTGATTCTGCTCTGCAGAGGATCTGTCCTGCCATAATGCATGTAGAGCTTGGATTATGAAAGTGCCAGTCTCTCTCCATTGACGATGGAGAGAATTTGGTAAGATTACAGGACCAAATACATGCAATTTAGGAAATGTTACATGAAGGCTGTTTCACTCTGTCCCTGTGTGGTACAAAGGTATCTGAGATGACGATATAGTGGATGAAGTATTTCTGAATTGCGTTCTTCAGCCCACAGAACAGGGGCAAATGTTTAGTCTGTTTTATCCCCATTATTTAAAGTGGGGACCCCATGCCTTTTTTAATGCATGCCATTACAACCGCACACTGAATATGTAATTAACAGTCATCTCATGAGCTTTTGCAATGCACTTAGTGCAGTAGTATCTGTACTTCACAGATGTTAATGAGTTTATCCTCACAGCTCCCCTTCTAGGGAAGAAATTCCACCATGGTTGGGGAATGAAATAGAAAATTATAATCTGCATTTCTGAGATGTCTGCTAGCTTTGGGTGTTGCCCTGGATGAGCTGGCAGCTCCTCGGTCTGCTCTTTTTGGAAGGCAAGAACCGCCATAGCATCCCAGTGCTCCTGAGCCACAAGGCAGGTCTCCAGCTGCTCTTGGATGGTGAAGCCAAGGCTGCATCGGCTGCCTCCGGGCAGTCGCTGACGTATGAGGCGCGAGCAGCATGGCTTTGGGACTTTGTGGCAGAGCTAGATGTAAAACCCTCTCACCTGGTTCATAGCCATAGGCTTTTCTGACAAGACCAGCCTTTTTCTCATGGTCTCTTACCTCCTCTGTACACCTCATCACAGCTTGAGCAAATGAATTGAGATGCCATTTCCAGGGTTTGACTGCTGGACTTGATAAAATCCTTTCAGTCCAGATTCTTCTTTGTTTCAAGAAAGACTGATAGATTGATGCATTGTAAAGCCAGAAGGAGCAGCTTGCCTAACCCCTGTGTGACACAGGCCATAAAATTTCACCCTGTGATTCTGCGTCTCACCATGGCTGACTGGGAGCACTCCTTTGGAAAGATTCCATTTTGATAGCAAATGGTGGCAAGTGTGTGAGACCCCTGGTGAGCCCTTCTGGTGGTAGATCCTCTCTGCCCCCAGTTTCACAAGCCTACACTTAAATTCTGCTTGAGCTGCTCTAGCTCCCATTTCTTTCCATTGAATCGATATTAGAAGATGCCTCATTTGATGCGTGCTTGTAGATCACATGCAAGCAAGTCAACGTTTAAAGTTCTCTTTGATACACTCAAAACCTGAGTCAGGTCCCTTACTGTGAGCAGAGCCAAGGCAAGACATTTTGGCAGCTGGGTCTCTCTTCCTTTCCTCCCACCCTTCCTTGCGCTCCTCCCAGCCATTGCCATCTGCTCATGATGTCGCCACAGACCTGAAGACCCATTCCTGGGCAGCAGCAGCAACATCTGGCACATCTTGGGTGTATGTGCTGCTTTTTGGCAACCCTTGCAAAGGCAGCCTGGGGAGATTTTTTTCTTCTGGCTCCCCTTTGCTACACTTCTGATTATAGTTCAATCTTCCATTCCTTCATATCATTTTTTGTCTACATGATCACCAATTTGCCAACAACCTTTTAGCGGTGGGGATGTGTCCACATGATAGCCCATAGCTCTCCAGCAGCACTCAGTGGCACCCATAGCAGCACCAGGCACAGAGATAATGTGACTGCTAGTGTTTGTCTTCATAGTCTCACGACAGGCATGTGTCCATCACATGCAAACAGAGCTGCTTCTGGCTAGCACTGGGCTGTGCGTGCACCCTGCAGTATCACAGCACCTTGAGAAGGCAGGTGGCTCAGAATAAGACTCCAAGCCAATGGTCCCTTCTCACTGCTCACAGTGATGAGTTGGATTTGCAGCACTGGGAAGCCACTATCACCTGTCTTCTGCTTAGCATCAGTCCGGTCATGCGCTTCTTCTTAAGGTTCTCACTGCTATTGTCATTCAGTTCCTTCCAACCAGCAGATGGGACAAAAAAAATTACTTTCTGTCTCCTTGTCTGGCAGAGTGAAGTCTCTAGATCTTAAAACCTATTCTTTTTTTGCATTATCTTTAAATGTCTCTTTTGTCTTGAAAGTGTTCCAGGCACATGTTCAGTCTGTGGATTTTTTTTTTCAAACGTACTCTGCAGCATTTTTGCTTTGCTGCAGAGTGCTGAGGAATGCTTTTGCCTGGGCTCCCATCTGGGATGTGGGATTTGAGCTAGCTCTGTTCCATTCCTGGTCAAATGCCTGTGAGCCCAGATAGGTTGACTGGTACACAGACCTCTTCTGTTACTGAAAGATCTCACACTTTGTAGGAGAAAACAGGGTATGGTATAGGATAGGATAAATGCTGCTGTCCATGGAATAAAGAAAGATGGTCTCTGGCTGGCACTGTGCACTGGTCTCCCCTTTGCTGACTGAGAACCAGCAGGTCACACATCTGACCAGCTGAGGACCATTGGCTTGGGTCTGGCTGACACTTGGACTCCTCTCTAGCTGAGACATTGTGGGTTTTTTTTAACTAATCTGCAGCCCTTTCCATTTTAACACTGACTATTGACATCAGGGCTGGAACTACTTATTGTAGATGTTTTGTCATTACTAGTAGTTTCCAAGTCCTGCTCTTGTTTAGGATATGCATACTCTCTGTGACCATCTTCTGCATCTTGTATACTTCTACAAATTATGTCTAGTTTCTCAGTGATCTTCAGCTCTACAAGCATCTGAATTTCTTCATAAGAAATTGTGAGCTTCTCTACTTTCTTCACTTAATGTTGGTTCATCCCCAAAGACAGCTTCTGATTTTCCTAATCACTACTGAAGAGAGATGTGGGAAAAGTTTTTATCATGATAGACAACATCCAACGGATTGCAAATGGTCATGGATTACACCATCTTGGTTTCAACATGCCATTTCTGTCTGAGCTGTAATTTCGAACTTGTTCTCACCCTGTTTCTTCTTTTCCGTGTTTTCCAGCACCTGTGTCTGGGTAAACTCTCTCTTACGAAAGAGCCGTTCCAGTCAGAGCAGTTGTGGCATGCCATGTCAACCAGGTCACCTTCCTTAATTGTACCGAGGATCCCAGGGTAAATAGGGTACAGCTGTTTTTTCTTCCCCAGACTGAGTAACAAGTACATTGCTACTAGCTACAGAGAATGCCTTTAATCCTCTCAAGACCTTCTAAGAAGGATGCTACTTGCTTCAGACGTTGTCCAAAATAGCTTTAATAATTTATTTGACATGTCTTTCTTGTCTCACAGGATTATGTGGTAGCTCACATGTAAGATTGTCCTAAAGTTCTCCAAAGATCCTTGGCAGATCCTGGACATCTCTAGAGCAGTTATTTGAAGGAAGCAAATTTCTCTGTTGGATTCTGATTACTATTTTTGTCCTTTCTGTCCCTGAACTGTGGTTGTGTTATGTGATTATGAAAAATCTAGGCAGGACAGTCGTTCTGAGTCAATGCCCAAGAGACAAAAAGCTTCATATTTCAGTAGGAAGGTGCCTTCTTTTGTAGAATATATAGGTCCCTATGGCTGTATGTGTGCCTCCTGCATTCGAGATTGGATTTTTTAAGTTTTCTGCTATTCCTTGTGATCCTGGGCTGGGCTGTGACATCTTCCATCCCCTCTTGCTGTCTGTGGCAAGACTATGGAAATTAGTGAATGTCATATCCCTTCTTTTATGTCCTTCACATTCTTCCTGCTCTGAACCTACTGGATGGAGAAAATCCCGTCATTTTTCTTAATCTTTATTGTTTCTTCCATTTGGAAGCCCTACCCAACACAATCCTCTCCCTGCGTTATCATGAGTGCATATCTCAGGGAGGTGACCCTCCTCTAAATTTGCTGATTTACTGGGCAATACTGCAGACACCACAAGCTTGGAGAATATGCTGAAAGTTAGCCCAAAACTCACCTTGCTTTTTGGAACCACTCTTCCCTGTTCACTAGGCTTCATCAGCTCCACAGCAAACTTTGAGACTTTTCTTATAGGATCCAATTGCAAACACATGGAAGCATATGATTTTTATGTAAGAAGAACTATAAATGAGCTTATACAGGGAAGACGACTTCTACTGTCCCAGGGAAAGGAGGATTTCCCAGTCTCCCAGACCAGGGAGACCAAGCAGTGTCATGTACCTCCTCCAGTCCAGGGCAGGAACACTTTTGACCACCATTTCATCTCAGCAGGCTGGGTTGTAGCTCTCACTTGGCCGGACATGCACTCCTGCAGCCTTAGTGACATTAAAACAGGGAACTCTTCACCTTCACAACCTGAGATACAGGTTACTGCCACTCAGTCTGCACAGGACTTCTTAGGTTTTTTGCATTTGCCTGGCAATGGTTGCAAATGCCCATGAAAATGGTCATGCACAGCTATTCTTATCTGGACCAAATCTAAGTCTCTTTTCCAAAAAGTAGTTTATGTCATCCTCAAACTATTCATGGGTTCAACTCAAGTTTGCTAAAGCTTTCAGAATTAGACCCACAACAGGAACAAGAGTGTAGGTACCTTCTTCATTTGTACTATGTTGCTCTCCAGAGAGGACATTTCCTCAGAATGAGGGGTTGGCTGAAGCTCCTTCAGACTCTTCTTTTGTATTTTCTGTAACATTTTAAAATATGCATTAGAACAGGGCTTGAGATCCGGTGTCCTGCCTTTGGACAGGTGCTCTGGAGCAATTGCAGATGGTCCATGTGACATCCATGGGGGAGAGCCAGCAGATGGGTTATGAGCATTTCTGTTGATGAACCTGTTAACCACAGCCAGCACTCCGTGTGTTTTGTTAGCAAGAGTGCCAAAATAGGCAGTTCCCCTCCTCTCTGTCTTGGTTTGCTCATCCCTGTCCCTGTGCCATGTGCTCTGTTGTGCCAACACAGCTGTTTGTCTGGCTGCATGGCGAACTGGACTGGGGAGCTGATCAGGCTGAAGTTTTGCTGGATCACTTTTTTTTTGCCATATTGCTCTTCAGTCAGAGCAATTTTCCTAACCTGACTACTCTGTGGCTCCACAAAGAGCTGAAGTTGCAGAAAGCAGGGATTTTGCAGAAGGGCAGTGAGCAGCCAGATGAGGTCGGCATTCAGGTTTAGAATACGTCTAAACCAGAAAAAGCAACCAAGTGTAAAAGCAGTAGACAACTAGGATCCCTCAGCAGTCCCAGACTGTTTGTTGTTTTCAAAGACCTGATTCCTTAGAAAGCACCTTTTGAAGTAATTTGACATGCCATTTCCAGCTCCTGTGTGATCTAACTCAGTTATTTCCCCTTTATCTGCCTCCAAATGCTCCTGAATGTCTCTATAAACCTTCCTGCTTGGCAGTACCTCTTCCCATGTAAAGGGACCTGCATTAGTGTGGGATTTAAACTTAATGCTGGAGAAGCTTATGAAGTCTCCCATTTGAGCTTCTTGAGGACTTCACACTGCATTTTCTTTCTCATAAAAATAGCATGTGCCTGAGTTTGAAGGATCGGTCAGGTGTAGATCCCTCAGGTGGAAAATCCCTCTCGTAGGCATGAGAGAGAGGATAAGGGATTCATTCCTGTCCCCGGTGAAATCAATGTGAGCTTTGCTACTGAGACAGGTCAAATGTCAGTCTCAGTTGTTCGCTCTTCCCCAGGATTTTATCCTTTGTGCTCTCACTATTAATGAATCTCTCTTCCTGTCTCCTTCCCACAAGCTCTCATCCATCCTGATTTGAAGTCACCTCCATTAAGTGGTTGTAACGCTAGCTCTTTGCTTTACTTGCAGAGAGGACACTCCATAAATCTAACATTAGTCATGGCATCTGGTGAGAGATACCAAGGATAGGCTGCTTTGACTCAGAGGTTATCTAACCGTATCAACCCCTGCGTTTGCCTTTCCTTTCAGGGAGCTGAGGTTCCCCTGCAGGATCCAAGGCTCATTTCATGTGAGCTGATGCAACCATGCAGTCTGCTCAGGGCTAGTGCCGACACAACAGCAGTGTAGAGAAGCCACGTGGTGGTCAGCTCCTTCTTCCCTGGGCAGTGTGGTTGGACCTGGGCTCCCTTTCCAACACCTCAGCCCTCTATCTGGTCTGAGCCAGACAAGAAGCTTTCAACAAGCAGAAATGGGGGAAGCTTATGTGCTTCATGTCTGGCAGGCTCCGTTTTCCCAGGCAGGCACATCTAGACAGGTCTCAGAGGCATGTAGTGACAAGTTGTCCGTGTTTGTTGTTACTGGAGACCACAGTGGGATGGAGAAGGGGCTGTGCCTTTGCACCGGGTACAAGGCTTCCCAGATAATCTCTGCAATGGGCTTCAGCCTCACTCCTCATGGGAGAGGGGAGCTGCACCTCACTGATGGAAGAACTGGAATGCCCAGGGCCTGATGGATACAGAGTCCTACATGGGTGCTCCTTCCACTGCCGTATCACTAAAAACAAAGAGACAGATCTTGTTCTTGGGCTTTGAGGCCAACTGCTCCAGCACAGCTCGTGTCTATTAGGCTAAACTCTTTCAGTCAGTGTTGCTTCATCCATCCTATCTGTTGGGAAGGGTTCCTCCACAGTGCTCCTCCCCAAACTGTGCCAGGGCTCTTTTCCGGTCGAGAGCTGCTCTGAACCAGGCGAAAGCAGGCTAACCTCAAAATGAGCCAAACGATGAGGACAGTGCTCGTGGCGGGTATTGGAGATGCTTAGATTTACACTCAGGACCCTTACTCCAGTGTAAGACTGGCATTACCAGGTTTAACTTATTTCACTTTTAAAATAATTTCGCATAAACCAGCAAAAATGCTCTGAGTCAGGAATAAATCAGCTCAGATGGCCCATGTGTGAGAGGACGTGTGCCTCTGTTTTAGTCTATCTGTGCATATATACTTACTCAGATATAAAAGGTAAAACATTCTTACATGCATGGCCATAAACCCTCTGTACAGAAAACACTGGGAGTGGCTGGGGAAGGGATCCAGCAGAGAAGAGCAGGATGCTGGAGTACATGGGCACAAGTTCATAAAACCAGCAGTTCTCAATCAGTTATGTGTCTGTTTCTGTTTTAAAACAACCTTGCTTGGAAGTGAAATAACAAGGAGGCAGCGAGAGAAAGGAGGACAGGCTTAGGATATGATCTTTGTTCAGGGATATGTCAGAACAGCATGTTGTGTTGTTTTATAGCTGCTGAGCAAAGAGAAGATGGAGTAGGGAATGTAAAATGACAGAGAGTGAGTAGATGTGATATTTGCCTGATGTATTTTGCTGGTAATTAGTATAATGCCAATTAGACATAAGTAATCTTTTTTTTTCTTCTTCAGCTGTATAAGTTATTGCTTGAAAATATGCCAACTAAAATCATGATATTAAACTTTGAGGGATATGGAGATCTCTGTTCCTTGAGGATCTCTAGATGAAATTACCCAGACAACAGGGATCTTGACAAAAGCAAGACTTATTATATCTAGAAAGAAAATGAATAAAAGCAAAAGAAATTGTGTATTCCGTGTCTAGCGTCTTGCTGCTTATTAGCCACACAGGAAGGGGCACCCACAGAGATGCAGATAAATCAGTGAGAGAAGGCAAATATCTTGCCTTTCCTGAAAACAATGCTGCTTCGATGTTATTGTTCATGCTATCAGTTTCCCTCAGCAGACAGAACCCTTCCCATGTTCAGGCAGTTCCCCGCTGCAGGTAAACCCTGCTGCCCACATGCATTTTATTTTTCATTCTCCAAGCGCTGTTGTCTCTGTTTGCTAACCCACATCATAAGACACAGGACTCGCCTTATTGTTTTGCCTTTTGGTCCCTTGGGACATAAACCTCCTTAATGATGATTAATGGCTTCTTTCAAAGGGTCAATTGCTGATACTAGACCTCTCAAATCACAGGTCCTTTTGAGCTCTTTACCTGTCCTGTTCTGGGCTGGTCTTTCAAACAGGTACACCCCTGCTTTGCTTGATGCTACACACATACTTTCTGTTGCTATGGACTACGCATAAGGAGCAGACCTGCTATTACTGTCTTTTGCCTTTTGAAAAATAATCTGTAAAAATTGTGCCCTTGGACTGATTCTGGAAGTTTTCATACATCTTTGTTGGACCATGAAATCAAAATCTTCTCGTGATCATCCTGCTGTTCCCTTGTGCTGTGCTTTGGGGGTAACAGAGCTGGCAAATCCCCTTTGCCAATCTGCCTCTAATGCAAGGCAATGATGTATGCCCGTTGTCCTACCAGGATGTTAGGCAGCAGGTTTAATCCTTACTCGTTCTTTAAAGTGTGTTTTATTCATTCTGCGCCTTTAGAACCGCCTCTGGCAGGTCTCCCTCGAGTGGTGCAAACTTTATTGCATCTAACCTCCAGCAGTCTGTAAACTGCAGCACCCAGGGGTAGCTGGAGGTTGATATTCCCTATCGGAAGCGATTATCCTTATTTTTCCCACTCTCCCACAAGAGCGCCTCTCTGCCATCCTAATAACAAACATAGGGCAGAGCAGTATTCATCAGGATCTGTTTTTTTTTCCTGGGTCTTCCCAAACAAACCATAACCAGTGTGCCCCGTTCCTAAACCTCCCCATTTTCATCAGCACACTGATATCCTCCTGTTTGCTCAGAGCTGCACATTTAGCAAGCTGCATCAGCGTTGATGCCTCCTATTTTTACATGAGGAGGTGACTTCTGTCTGGCCATGGCCATCAGCACTGCAAATCCTTTCAATGCCTTGGTGGGGAATCATGCCAGCAAGATGGCAAGTGGTTCAATTCAGAAATGTTAACCACCTGGATTGATTTCTTGGCATATATTTTGGCTGCACCAGAGGAGGAATTGACCAGTGCATATGCTGCTTCTGCCATGTGCCAGCCACAAAATCTCTCCCCATTTAGCTTCCACTGCAGATTTTCAACCTCTGAGTCTGTGGGTGTTTGAGGCATCAATAACATGCATTTTCAGCTGGGTTTATGGCATGTCTTTTCACTGCAGAGAAATGGGCTGGGTAGTTCAGAGGTTCAGGCTCTCCTGCGTGGGCTGCTCTTGATCTTCGAGCAATCAGCAGCCAGACACCCTCATTTGGTGTCGGATCATTCCTCCAAATTTTCATGACCATACCGCTGGCCCAATGCTCACAAAGCTGCTGTGTGTTGGATTTCATGTGCATTTGGTTTTCTGTGGCCGGGTGTGGTATCTGGGTCTATGTGCGCATCCTCCATCAGCAGACAGACGTTTCCTGCTCAAGGCAGCCGAAGAGCATCAGCCCTGGATTTAGTGCCTGTCCCCTGGTCCTTCAAATATCTGCTGCAAATTCTGGCAAGGATTTGCCAGGATCTGCTGGCAAATTCTGGCCTCTTCCTCCTCAGTGTCTGCATTATGGTTCAGGCAACCAGCACATTTCTACAGTCAGAACAGACTGTAAGAAAGCTGAAATGAGAAGTGAAGGTGCTCACTTTACTCTTAAGCAGCCCAGGAAAGATCTGTGGAAAGCAAGCAAAGTATATGTATGCAAATCCATACTGTCATTTCCTCTCCCAGTTTCCTTGGGGCTTGACTTGACTCTTTACCAAGGGCTCTTCCTTCTCCCCTGCTCTGCTTCTCTCCGGGTGGTCTTGGTTTTCTTTGTTTCCAGACCCCCTTGTTGAGGCAAGCTGTTTTCATAAAGTCGTGATTTCTTTTGTCAGCTAAACACCTATATGACTTCAAAGGCCTTGAACAGTGCTTTGCGCTGTGGCTACTGGCCCCCCTGCAAGAATAATTTTCCCCGATTCATTGTCCTGCTAGTGAAAGATTATTAAATTGTTGATGGAGCTTAACAATGGTTTTGTTCAAAGGCAGACACACGTATGCCAGTTCTTTTCTCCTTGACACAAGAGCTTTAATACAATCGTACAATGAAAGGCAGCCACCAAGGAGCAAACAGTGTGCTCATAAAACCAGACCAGTATTCCTAAGTCCCTGTGCACATGAACTGGCGCACCTTGCAATGCACTCCTAGGCTGTGCATGTGGCTACCTGCTCACTCCCATCCAACACAAGCCTGTAGGTGAGCTGAGAAAACTGGTCTTGCTGAAAATTAATTTTAAAAAAATTAAAATATTGTGCATTAATTCTTGCTCATATGATTAGGACACTAGGAGGATTGAGGAACTAGCAGATGAGCAATGGTGGGAGAGGACCACCCTTTCCAGGAGCAGTTGAAGGACTGTACAGTGTTGGCATAAGGCTGAAACAATTGCTCTATTCCTCCTGCTCGGAGCATGCCAAGCACACCCATACATCTCCCAAGCAGGCTGCGCCTTCAGAGCAGCTTTTGGAACCTGCAATGAGGATCATTATATAGACTGCGCAGCCTCAGGCTGCTTGACATTTTGTATTATACAGACTTATTTTCGATTGCTTATCACTTCTATCACTTCAGCAGATTTCCAACACTAAAGCTTAAATTTTCCATGCTGGGTTTCCCTCAGGTTGATTTCTTTTCCTTTTTTTCTTAAGTTTTAGCAGAGGTGTTCCAGCTGTTTTCTGAGAACAAGACATGCTGTCTCAGCCCTGCTAACAAACTGGTTATAAGAATTTCTTTTCAAGACCCATTAGCTTAACCAAGCTTTGGAATAGAGGTGTGGAATTTGGCACGGAAGCTGTCAGCATCAGTTGGGGGTTGTTTGCCCCAAAATGGCTGAGTCTCTCTTTGAATGTATGCCAGCACGCATCCTTGTGTAGCTAGGTCCACACGCTGTTGTGTGGCCTTCAAACAGCAGCATTTCTCAGGACTTATGCATCCTTGCCCTCCCTCAGAGACCTGGTGGAGGATCTTGCTGCAGTTGCTGTTGCTTGATGGGCATCCCTCCTGGTGCTTGATGGCATCCCTCCTGGACATGCCCCCTCCCCAGTACTCTGGGGGTCCCCAGTTTTCTTTGGGGTGCTGGGTACTGCATGGCATGGGTCATTCCTTGCCTGTGGGAGGATTGAGTGTGGCTTGCTCTGCTGCTGGGGCTTGTAGCATGCATGGGCTCTGGTGTCAGGGTGCATCTGAGCGTGCCTTGCTGGGAGAGCTGCTTTGGGGCAGGGTGGGGGGTCCAGGGTCTTGCTCCTGCTGGGGGATGGAGCTAGCCTGTAGTGCCTCCCAGCCTGCCTGTGGAGGAGTCAGCTTTCCTGGCTCGCTCCCAGGCTGACATTGCCGAGTTCCATCCAGAGCTGAGAGGACCCTGCGTGCCCCCACGCACAGCACCGCAGCTGGCAGACTGGCACTGGGACTGGGGCTTGGTCCCTCGCTGCCCTCCTGGTCCCCAGGCCGCCAGCACAAAGGGACTCTTTCTTTATCTTCTTCCCCCTTTTATTGTCCTTCCTGGGGCATGTTCCCTGCCCTTCTGCTCCTTCCCTAGCAAACTGGCAAAGGCTGCCTCAAGCTCCAGTGCCCTCCCTGATTAGCTGCTGCCAGGAAGGGAAGCACAACTGCAGCTTTAATTAAATGATAAGGGCAGAGCCCCGGAAGTGGGGAGATAAGTGCAGCGGTGTCTACCACCACACTTGCCCAGGCTCTTTCTAATTAGCTTTGAGAAGCTCTAGAGAGGAAGATTAACCCTTGGAGGGAGGCTGGCTGGAGCGGTGGGCTGCAGCAGAGGGAGGGTGCTGAGGCTGGCCCCAGGGATGGGAGGCTGCAATTTGCCTGGAAGCGTATATGGGGTGAGGGCTGGAGGGGACCCCTCCGTCCACTGCCCCCCCCCCAGACCCCTGCCTGAGCAGAGGGGCTGGATCAGAGGGGATTAGACCCCTGCCTTTCACAGGCTCAGGCACAAGGTAAAGCTCAAGGATTAGCCACTCAGGTTCCTTCTGTAAGAAGCATTTGCTGCTTTAACACATCCTATGACTGGCAGCTGTGGGGTGGCCTGGGGCATGTGGGTTGCTGCGCTTGCCCTTGCTGCTGCCCTGAGGCTTTCAGCACAAGCAGACAAGTGTCCCCAGCCTCTGGAGCAGTGGCAGGAGCGCAGGGCACAATCCTCCTGCAGGAGCCATGGGACAGGTCACCAGTCCCCTCCAGAAGCCATGATGTGTCTCAGTGATGCTCTGAGTGAGGAGGAGGGAGATGAGGTAAGAGGACCACTGTATGTCAGCAACCCATAATAATATGGACCAGGAACTCCCCAGGACCTGGTGCTACAAGGGCTGCAACCTCAGCTCTCCTGCTGTTCACCCAGATGCAGCAGACCCCGGCTGGAGACCATGTTGCATCGGAGAGCTGGGCAACGGCACCTTGGCTGTAGGCACCCTGTAGCTAGGTTGGTGGGTAGCCAGAGCTCTCCCTGGCATGGGTGGCACTGCTCCTGGCCCTGGTGGCTTGGCCCCTTCTGGTCACCCTGCTCCCATCAGCAGGCAGCACACTGGTACCAGGGCATGCCAGGAGGCTCTGGGCCGCGCATCCGTGTGTCCGTGGGGAGCCCCTGGCTGGACAGAGGGACAGGTCAGCCCCACAGACCAGGCTGGGACCCCCACCGGGAGGGTCTGGGGGGAATCCTATGCATGGGAGGCATCGGCAAAGGCAAGGTGGGAATGTGGAAGGAGCAATTTTGTAGGTATTTGGGTAGCAGGAATGCGCATATGAGGCATGCATGAGCTGTCAGCCCCTGGGGATAGCAGGTGGTGTTCCTCTGCTTATTTGCATAACCATCATTAGCCCTTGCAAGAGAGGACTCAAAAGCCAGAAGAGCCCTGTGCTCTGACCTTCCCCTCCTCCTTGGGCAGAGGGGGAAGAAGGGCGGCTGCTTTGCTGCCCACAACTTCTTGTCAAGACCTTTGTGCACTTCTGAAGGTACTACAGGAGTTGTTACTCACCCAGGCTGGTTATTGCAGGAGCATATAATGAGACCAGGAAGATGGTTTGGTTATTGCATGGTTTGGTTTGGTTTGGTTAGTGCGTGACTCCTCAGCCTTTCTGGTGGTTATTTGTTGAATGTCTGTAGGTGTCATGAGAAGTTCTTGGTTGGCCAGAGGACAGTGTTTGGATATTGTAGTAACCAGGATTTCATTTTGGAGCTAGACTTGTTACTGTGTTTTATACAACATGGGTGAAGTGGATTGCCCAGTAATGCTCATTACCTGACTTTGTTTTCAGTTGCTTGAAGTTTTGGCAAACTTTAACTGCAAGGATATAATTTTTCATAATGGACATAGGCCACTTACCAAATATTTTTAAAAGTGGCAGTGAAATCTGTCCAGATATTTCACTTCCAAAAGGAAGTAGGAAAGGAAATTGTAGTTTTTTCTTAATAGTAAAGCAATCCCCCTATCCTCCAGTCCCATGCTTTAGAGAAGTAATTTTCTGTGATCTCTTGACCCTTTTATTGTACCTTCCTCAATTTCAGCAGCCTGTGGGGTCGAGTCTCACTGGCAAAGCCTTTTCATCCTGAAAAGCCTGCTATATCTCCCAGGTGGTTCTGTCCTCTCCCCCAGAGGCACAAAGGGACCCCAGGGAAAATATTTTCCACCAGAGTGTAATTCTGGTCTGCACCATGAAGCAGATTTTCATGAAGCGAATTAAGACTGCATGGACAATCCTAATTTTGGCATTTCCTAACCTTTGAACCCTGTAATCCTATTAAGGTAGTTCTTAACATAATTATTCAGTAATTTAATGTAATAATTCTGCTTTTTATAGTCCAGCGAAAGTTGAAGCCCCACTGTGCCAGGGTAGGAGATCATGTAAGAGGCACCACAAGCACAAAATCTGTTACAGGGGCATTGAATTTGTTTTGCTGGGTATCACGGGGATTGCAGTGAAGCTGGGGGGCAGATGGTGCTTTTGGGAATCCTGCAGGTGCCATAGTCTGTCGCTCAGCCCTGCGAGCCCTGCCTGGTCCTTGCAGGAACACGGCCAGTGTCCAGAGCCATCCATCTGGGTGCTCCTGCCACTGGCGCAGGGTACGGATCACCTCCCGTTGCTGTGGCGATGTGGCCGTGGGATGCCTGCACTTCCCAGCCAGCCTGCCACTGTCGCACAGCTAGCTGCCTGCAGTTTACAGGCATAACGGCAGTGGGGAGGTGGTCCCTCAAGCTCCAGTTACGGCAAGCAAGGGAAGAGCATGTCCTCTGGGAGCCTGGGCTCAGGCCCTCGCTGCCGACAAAGTGGTTTAGCGCTACCTGTGCTGGTGAGGCTGAGGCTGGTGGGTGCATCTGTCCACATTAATTACGTGCTGGTTCTGCTGTGATACCCTTGGCAGGATCTGGGAAGTCATTTGCTTCGGTGCTGCAGTTAGTGTGTGCTGTTGTAATATACTCCAGAGGCCATGGTTTGATCCGTGCATGCATCTGGGGGCTGACAGGCCATTAACTTTGGAGCAAGCTGTCTGTACTGGTGTTTAGATACTATTGTTTAGCATGAGGGGAGAGATGCTCAGTGCTGTAGGGTCTGGGCGAGATGGCTGTGCGCGTTATATCTCTTGACTTTGGTGCCTAGGAGAAATCCATCTGTGTGCTGGCATCAGTCTGAGGATCTTGCTCGGCATTTATTGTAAAAGCGGGTGTTGCTCGTTATTGCCCTGAGAGCTGTAGGTGTGGCGTTGAACTGCAGTAACCACCTTTATGGGCAGTGTCGGGTCGGTCTCAGATACCAGAAGCCATCTGTCTGCGTGCTGTAGTGACGGTGTTAAGTTTGGAAAGCCATCTGTCTGGGTGTTGTAGTGCTAGAATTGGTCCCCGAAGCCGTCTGTCTGGGTGTTGTAGTGCTAGGAATGGTCCTGCAAACCGTCTGCCTGGGTGTTGTAGGGATGATGTTAGCTCAGTCTAGGAAAAATAGGGACTGACGTGGACTGCGGGGAGCTCTCCGCTAGTGCTTTCAGCTTCCAATATTTCTGTACTCATTGATCTCTGGAGCATTGCTGTGGAAATGGGCAGCAGTCCAGCAGCCTTCCCCAAGGCCTGGAAAGTGAAATTGGTGTTGTGCTTGTACTGTTCTGGAGATAGAGGGCTCTGGTCACGTCCGCATGTGGTGTGGGAATCAGGGGCCAGAAAGGAGACGGACTGAGGAGTTGCAGAAGGCAAGCTTACTGCTCTGGTCCCCTGTGTCCAGAGGCAGGCCATTCCCTGCTGGGGATAACGCACTGGCCATGCCCACCTCATATGGGGACCTTGAAGGGGCACCTAGTGTCAGGGCTTTGCAAAGAAGGTAATAGCTCTGCAGCTGCCTACAGCACAGCTCCCCTCTCCCAAAAACCCTTGCAAGGGGGAAGACATTGGAAAGGAGCCACTGAGCTCGTGTACACCAAAGGAAGCTCATGCTGAGCTGGCCAGGTGGGGACAGGCTGTTGAGTATCTCTTGCTGCCGATGTGGGGAGACTCCTCCAGGCTACTGGGTTGGGTGTGCTGCTGCAGGGCAAAGGCAGAGAGGGGTAAGTCAAGGGGTGGGATAGTGCAAGGCACTCATTTCAGCAGTGCCAGGATGCAAAGACACGAAGAATAGAATAGAATAGAATAGCAAAGTAATGGGGCTGCTGCTATAAGAAAAAGGGATGTTGGGGCAGACTATCCAAATAGCTGTACTATTAGGGTATAGTGAAGAGGGAACAGACCATGAAGCAATGGTGCCTGGAGGAAGCAGCACTGCAGGGGAGTAGTATCTGGAGGGAACAGTGCTGTAAAACATGGTACCTGGAGGAAATGGCACCATTAGAGCAGCAGTGCCTGGAGGGAAGACAGCAGCGGGGGGAGGCAATACCTGAAGGGAGCAGCAGCACAGAACATGGCACCTGGAGGACGTGGCACCATGGGGGACCAGTACCTGTAGGCAGCAGCGCTATGGGGGAGTGGTGCTTCCCGGGAATGGCGCTGTGGGGGAATGGCACCTGTAGAGAGCAACGCTGCGGGAGAGTGGTACCTTCAGTAACCACGCCATGGGGGACAGTACCTGTAGGGAACAGCACTGTAGGGGAACGATACCTGTAGGTAGTCACGCTGTAGGGGAGTGGTACCTATAGAGAACAGTGGTGTGGGAGAATGGTACCTGTCAGCGGTACCGCAGTAGGGGAGTGGTGCCTGTAGGGAACAGTGCTGTAGGCAAGGGTACCTATAGGTGTGAGCACTCCAGGGAGTGGTACCTGGAGGGAGCGGTGGTACAGGAGAACGGCACCAGTAAGCTATGGTGGAATAGTGGAATGGTGCCTACTCTCAGGAGCTGTGCTGTGGGAACGAAGTTGCTGGAAGAGCAGCACCAGGGAGGCTGTTCCTATTGCATCGATCCTGTAGGGGCAGGCAGGGAGGACAGTGCTGCTGGGATATGATGTCATGGGAGGTCACTGCTGTAAGGGGTGTCCCAGGAGTGGTCTGCAGAGCCCTGAGGGCTTGGTGTGGGAGAAGAGGTGTTTCCAGGTATCCACACCAGGGCAACAGAGCTGGTAAAGCTGCCTGTACTGGAAGCACTGCATCCTTCCCTGGCTGAAAGACAGCCATTTTGAAAGAAATACCTCGTACCCAGCCCTCAATCTGCAGCATGGGTTATGCTCCACCCTTCTACCCCCTGACCAATGCCAGAAGAAGTACAGTGCTTCTGGGATCTGCACAGGGGTAGCTGGTTGAAATTAGCGGGTGATTTTCTCCATGCCACCAGGTAGGGAAGATGAGTCTTTCTGATCTGACGCTTCAGAAAAGCATCCTGCTTTGCCTCCAAGCTGCTCTCCCCACACTGTCTTATTCCCTGTTTCTACATACCACTAAACCTCTCCAGTCCCTCCTAGCATGCTGCGCTTCCCTCCTCCTCCCTTCCGGGCTTCTCTGCATCCTCTGCTGTGCTCTGCTGTGTCACATCCCCACAGTCCCACTGTCTTCCCTCCCAGAGCTGCTCTACTGTATCCCCTCACCCGCAAGATCTGGCCTCCTGTGCTGCATCATCCCTGCTCACCCAGCACTGCACACCACGCATACGGTGCTGATGTCTGACGCAAATGGAAGACAGGGAGAACCAAACCAGACTGCGGACGTTGCAGATGGTGCCAAAAAAAAAAGTGGTTGAGGCTGGCTCTCAGCCTCTGCTTGAAACTACCTGGCTTGAAGTGGGCGAGTGAACCTCTGCACATCTAATGCAGGAGGTGGAAGTGCCTGCTGAATGAGGCTGCCTGCTTTTGTCTCCTGTCAGTACTCAAGTGCACTGTTGAAATCCCCCACTAAGAGCAATAATACTATTAGAAGAGGCCTTGCAAGTGGCTGCACCAGGATGTGTTCCTGCCCTGCATGGGGATATAGAGAGAGAAATAATTAGCGGCACAAATATGTGCCTCTTCCCGGAGGAGGCAGCCTGGCACAGTCTCCTTCACAAAGAGCAGAGGTGCCCTGGATGTCAGGAGATGAGAACAGCCACACCAGCATCGAGAACAGAGCCGCAGCTCGAGAGAGCTTCCCCTCCTCCAGCCAGAACGAGGGACCAGGGTGCATCTCTCAATGCTTCTCGGTGTAAAGCCCCAACTGTGCCCCCTTTTCATCTGAAAAGTTCAAAGGGATGCAACTTTTACTACCCCAGATTCATTCCTGTGCAATGTGCCGAGGCAGAGCAGCCCCGAGGCAGCTAACAAGAGGATGCCAGGGAAATGCAAAGCTATAGAAAGGGGGGAGCTAGAAGACTGTGAGGACTGGGAATGCCCAAGCAACTACACAACCCTCCTGGCTGTGAAGTACAGCCTTCTGGCATGGAAATGCCAATAACAGGATGGGCCAGCCCTCAAAAGGAGTGCAGTGAGAGGGCAAAGCTCAGAAAAACACAGCAGCTGCACAGACATAGGTTTTACTTTGCATGGCCAGGATGCCGTGGAGGAATGAGATGCTGGAGAGGGCACAGCCATCTTCTTCATCACCTGGAAACTTTGTCAGGTTTCAGAGCTTCAGAGTCACAAAACTGCATTCCTGGGGTGGAGAAGGGATCTGAAATCCTGAGTACACTTTGTAAGGTGAAGTGGGCACCTTGACCCCAAGGTGAGGTTTGGGCTCTGCCTTCTCACCATGCTGCAGGGCATCCAGAATCAGCACTTTGTGGGCAAAATTTCCACCAGTGTTTACCCCCAAAGAAAGATTTCTGTTTGTCTGCAGTGGCACATCGAAGTCTCTGAACCACCAGCATGTGCTGAGAATTAGGCTGTAGGGTCATGTTTGCTCTAAATCACAGCTATTCAGGAATTACACCCTGCCCTGTTCCGGGGCTCTTAAAGCGGAGCAGGTTGTGCTCATGGAACATAATACGCTCCTTTAGTGGCAGAGCTCTGATGCCAGCATCTCACTGCAAGTGAAGGGACAACACTGGAAAAAGACTTTAGTGCCAGAAACAGACAATGGGAAAACCAGAATAAAAGACCCTGAACACAGCGTTCCTGCTTGATCCTGCGATTTCTGAGCTGCCATTGGCACAAGGAAATCACCATAGCTTTGTTCACTGGAGAGGTAGCTTTTATTTTTGTCCTGCCAGTACCCTCCATTGACTCAGCAAAGCACCTTCTGTCAGAGCAAGAAGTGATGGCACTCATCCACTCCCCACCCCAGGACTGCACAGCACCAAGGCATTTCTGGAAGTGGAAATGATGATGAGCCTTCCCATTTGTCCAGCAGGAAAGTAGATGAGAGAGACAGCAATATCGCCTCTTGAACAGAAGAAGTGAAAGACAATGTAACACGACCTCAAACTGACCAAGCCGGTGGCCACCGGGGCATCCTCTTGTCCTGAGAGGAAGACCTGGTGTATCATCTAGGATGCAAGCTCCAGTCTCTGCTTTGACTTGCACAGAGTAGAGATGAAAACTGAGCTGTCTTGCCTCTGGTTTCGTATCCTGCTTTCTATCTGTAGCTAGGAGAAAGAAATGAGGCAACTTTCCACATGCTCAGGAAATAGGACAGTTGGTCTGTGGCCAGCCCTGAGAATGACCCCAAAGACATGCACCGGCAAGCTATGCTCTCACACTGGCCTGTGTGGGCATCTTGTCCCCTGCGATGCTTGGGCTTCTGCTTTTGCACACTGCAGCGTGAGCACGCCTGTCCCCTGTGCACGAGTTCATTGGAGTGTGCCTGTTTGCGGTGCATGAGCACGTCGGCGCGCATTCAGCTCGGCTGTATCCATGTGATGCACAGCCCCATTCCCTCTGCACACAGGGGCTCGGGGTGCCACTAGCCAGGTGGCTTCAAGCTTTGCCTCAGGTTCCTGTGTGAGTCCTGCAAGGGCCAGTGGGCTCCAGAGAGGCTAGTGTAAGGCTGGAGAAACTAGTGAGACATCAGCAGTGGTGGCCAAGCAGCCTCAAGGAGGCTGGAACAGGGCCAGGAGAGGCCAAGGGACTCCTGAAGGCAGTGGGTACCAGAGGGATGCTGTGGGGCTCGGTGCAATGTGACGGGGAGGGCTGGCAGAGGCTGAAGGGTCCAGGAGGATTCTGAGGGTGGGTGTGGAGGCTGGGAGCTGTGCAATGATGTGACCCTCTCGTCCTTTTTCTGCTCCTCATTAGAGTCCCCTGAGCGGAGCAGGCTGTGAAGGGGTCTGCGCTGAGGTATGTCCTTATGGCTTCTGCCAGGATATCACAGCTTACATGTGTGCCAGGGGATGGGACACAGGAGGTGGCTCCCAGCATGGGGAGCAGTGTGGGTGCCAGAGCCTCTGCAGGGACCAGGGGGAAAAACTGGGGGGCCTCAGCCCCCAGAGGAGCTGAGAATTTGGGATACAGTCACTGGGGGTTGGTTTTAAGGCAAGATATGCTCACGCACTGGTTTGCTGCTAACTTTTCCCCTTCTTCCATGCCCATCTCTTTAGCTCTCACTTATGACCCTTGTCAACCATTGCTGGCACTGTATGCAGCCTTCTTTTGCAGAGACCTTCCTCACATCCTGGGGTTGCCTCTGTGTGAAAGCTGTGCCAGGGTGACCTGGGGACGCCTGTGTCCGAGAGCCCCAAACAGGTGGCAGGAGGGATGTGCTGATGAGGGCAGAGCCCCCAGCATGGTGTGAATGGCTCTGGTTTGCTTCTTCCCAGGGCTGAGGGAGTGCCAGCTGGTCTCTCCTTTTTTGTGAGGAGGGGATTATGTGTACCAGTGTGTGTCTGGTGGGAAGGGGCATGCCCTGAGCTGGTGAAAGCCCTGTATGTCTCAGGTCTCCAGAGCTCCTTAGTGTCTCCCTCCGTCAGTCTGCAGGGTTGTTTGTCAGCAATGCAGTGGAGTGGGCTCCTGGGTGGAGAGATGGAGAGGACTTCTGTGAACCAGAAGGGACATCTGCAAGTCAGAGCAGTCTCAAGGTCATGAGCAGCAACGCCCTTTCTTGCCAGCATCAGCACCAGGCTTGATCTGCCAGCAGGTGCTTGTGGTAGTGGGCAGTGATATGTCCCAGGCAGTGGCAGGGGGCTATGTTGTGCCCCAGGTTGGGGTAGATGGCAAGGAATGGCTTGTGTCTGGGATGGCTCTTGGAGGGACACGCATCTCTGCATGGAAATGCCAAGTTTCAGCCTCTGAAGACTTGTGACAAGTCCTCCCTGTGTAAAGGACACATGGCCAAGGCTCAAGAAGACCTTGTAGTGTCTGGGGTAGAGGGTGGCTGGTATGTGAGGACACCAGACCATGAACTGGTGTAGCTGGTGATCAGAGTTCCCCGGCTATGCCAGGAGCAGGTAGCTATTGATGCCCTCAGATACCTGGCTCTCTCAGGGGCAGGTGTTTGGTGCACAGAGAGGCTTGGGCTCCTGCGGCAGGGACTCATGAGTATCAGATAGGTCCAGCCTCTCTGGGGGTAGACGTGGGTTTGCCCATGTATGCTTTGCTGCGCTTGGGGATTTTGGGCTCCGTGGGAGACCAGACGATGTCTGAGGACATCGGGCAGGGCTTGGGGGTCCTGCTGATGGGTGCTTGGGGAGGCTTGCAGGTGGCCTGGCATGCCTGATGGTGAGCAGGGCAGGGCTGCCCAAGGATGGTGCTCAGAAAATATGGTTGTGTACCTCAGGGCAGTGAAGAGCCTGCCTGTGTTTAGGGCAGTTCCCTGTCCCTGTACGGTGAAGCTGTCAGTGGTGCCCAAAGGTGCTGGACCAAGGGAGTACCTGGAACCTATCAGGGTCCAGGTGGTGCCCACAGCTGTGGGGTGATGAGTCTGGTGGCAGCCTGTGTCCTGCTGTGCAAATCCAGGCTGTGGAGCCCCTCCTGTGCAATGCTCGTCTCCAAAGGGGGTGAGCTCGGTGAGCTTTGCCCCATGCTCTGCCTCCCATTTCTCTGCATGCACCTGCTGCAGGGAGGATGCTTGTCCAGGGGGAGCTGGGGCTGTGGGCTCGGACGGGAGGTGTCGGCTGCCAGGAGCCTTGGGTTCCCCTCCCAGCTCTGCCTTCGCTCCCTCGGTGGCCGTGGGTCCGGCTGTCCCCTCCCGCCATGGGAGGGTGTGGGTAGGATGGAGACGTCCAGGCTCTGTTGCTTGTCCGTGTGCTCCATCCTCACGTCCTGAGCTGGTGGTACCTGGGCATGCGTAACGATGCTCTTGCTTGCTTCTCTGCAGATCTCCGGCCTCTGCCCGATGTAGCCATGACTGGGACCTGTACCCGGGAGTGCACAGAGTTCGGCCACTCCGATACTTGCTGGATGCCCGGCCAGTCCTCCCCCAGCCGCAGGCCCAAGAACGCCCTCAAACTCTCCACTTTTGTGCCTTACCAAGACAGAGGGAGTCAAGAGCAAGTCGGGAATGGCAGCCCCAGACTCTCAGAAGAGCGCAGCACCAAAATGGCCAACCTCCGCCTGCTCCCCACGTACAGTGCCTTCTCCAATAGTAGCCATGAGCCCTGCAAGGACTCTCCCATGGAGGAAATTCCTCTCACCCAGACCTCGGACTTCCAGCCAGCCACCACCCCCTCGTCCCAGACCACCAAGAGGGAGATATACCTGTGAGGCTGGGCGTGAGGGGCAGGGAGCAGACGTGCTTCTGAGGCCAGTGTCTAGAGGAACATTTTAAACTTCAATGCTTTATCGCTCCGGCCGGTTCTCCAGGCAGTGGGCTCTGCGGACAGCAGGGCAGGGCAAGGCAGGGATGAGAGGAGCACCTTTTTAACCCGTTGTTTCCTGGGGCCAGGGGTGGGTGGGAAGGATGAAAGCATCCGAAACCCAATTTCCGAGCACTTGCGGGTGCATGTCTCCGAACTGCTGCGTCGCCGGGGAGGGCTGGGCAGGCTCCTGGTGCGGAGGGCACGGCTGGGGAGAAGGGCTTACGTACCAAAGGTCCACGCAGAGCTGGTGGAGTTCCTGGGGCATAGGACAAGGGGTGTCCCCGCGCACAGGGAGTGAGCTGCCTGTCTCTTTGCTGTAGACTCCTGTAAATATGAATCTTAGGAATGACATTCAAGTCCTGCCTGATTGAAACTTTTTATTGTCCTTGAAACAAAAGACATTTAAACAAAAAAAGAAAAAAAAAAAAGAAAACAGAAACAAACCACAGGGAGCAAGTTCCAGCTTTGAATGGTTTGCTGCGTGGAAGAGCCCGCGGGAGCGCAGTGTCCGGCCCACACTCATGTTCTATATTGTAAATAGAGATGTGACCAGTCCCTGAAACAGCAGCTGGGGAGCTGGAGGAAAGGGGCAGCGTCCTAGCTGGACTGTAGGGACTTTGCTATTTTTCAGCCTGGATCTCTTTCTGAACGTTGTCACTGTGCCCACAAGCTGCAGGGTCCCTAGGGACTGCCCGGTGCCATAGGTGGGGTCTGCTTTGGGGAGGGTTCCCTGGTGGTGGCCCTGCACCCAGCGGGTGGAGGAGGGATGGGGAAGCCCCCAGTCAAGGGTCTGGCTGGGTGTGGGGAAGCCCCCAGTCAAGGGACCGGCTGGGTCCGGAGAAGCCCTCAGTCCGACTCTGCTGGCAGGGAGGTCGTCATCGGCTGTGGCGTCTCAGCCCATCGCCTTGTGCCTCCTCTGGGGCAGGGGATGCCCATGAGGCCGGCTGTGCCATGCCTTCGACCTCCGTCCCGTCCGCCTGTAAGCCACCATTGCCTTTGTGAGGAGGAGCTTTGTCTCAGGGTCACACTGGGGGCCACCAAGCCCCTGCCCGCTGGACTCCCGCTGCCCTTAGGCCACAGGGCCACTCTCACGGGATCCAGCTTTCTCTTCCATTGTCAAAGGTCGACCGGTCTCCCCGGCAGCTCCCCGCTGCCCTGGCATCCTCGGCTCCCTTGCAGGACACCCAACCGGGGCAATGCTGCGCATGCGGTGGGGAGAGGACCCCCTCGCCCCTTGAGGGACTCCTCGGAGGGGGATGCCCGGGCGCTTTCCTGAGCCTGTCTGCTCCCTCAGGAGCTGGGGCACAGTCCTGTTTTGGGGGGCTCCACATGCACCCCTGGCAGGAGGGGTCCAGGGCACTTGCGCCTCATTCCTGGGTAGCCCTTCCCGGTCCTCCCCCGCCAGGACGCGGGGAGGGGCTGTGCTGCACCGTTGTTCTTCCCGTACTCATGCGCGCATCGATCGTCTTCATCTCTGGGATCTTCCTTAGGGAGCGAGGCCAGTGGTAACTGCAGGACAGTTCCCCCAGCGGCTCATCTTCAGTCCACGTGGTCCATCGCCACGGGCTCAGTGGACGGCTCTGCCAGGCTCAGCTGGCACGGTGATGCCGCAGGGACAGGGCACCCCAGCCGCTGCGGGTCAGAGACTGCCCTGCCATAGCTGTAGTGCCTGTCAGGGTGCAGTGCGCCGGGGGGCCCCCCCCGCCCAGCCTCCTCCCCCCCCCCTCCAGCATCCCTCTCTGAGCAGCTCCTCTCCCTTTGCTTCGGTGGTGGTGGCAAGATGCAGCCAGCTTCCCGGTGCGGTTCCAGTTGACCTGAGGGGACGGGGTGCAAGCCGAGCCTGGGCGACAAGGGAAGGGCAGCAGAAGGCGCCTGCCGGCACCCGCTCCCTCGCGCCCCATCTCTGCTCCTCGCCTTCCCCGGGCGGCACTGCACCATGCTGCATCGCTCGCAGCCCTGGCACCTCAGGGTGCCACCTGGAGGAGGCAGGACCCTCCTCCCGGCCTCCTGCTGCTGCTCCCCGCCGACGGCCGGGGGTCCCTTGAGGCGGGCACGATGCTCCCGGTGGATGTCTGCCCGACTGTCTGGGCATCCCTGCTCTACCCTTGCCCACAGCGGCCGCCCGGCGGGGCCCACGTTCCCCTGGTCTGGCTGCCTGAGCAGGTCACACTCCTGAACTTGTTTTTATTGTAGCTCTGTAGTTTCAGGGCCAAACTGGGCAGAATGTGCAATTTGGCCGCGCTGGCCAGGATCTTTGACTCCACTGCCAACTCGACTGCTCACGCCTCCCCTCGGCTCAGGCGGTGGCAGTGTCCAGTGCCCCTCTTGGGGACCCCCCAGGAGAGCGACATAGCCACATCTGAGGGGTGCTTGTCCAAGACCAGCTCACCGCGGCCCCTCGCCTGCGGGTGGGCTCCCTACCTTCTGCTTGGGGTCACCAGAGGGACCCTGAAGCTTGAAGCCCTGTGGCTGAAGTTGCTGTCTTGTCTCCTGGAGGACCTGGCGATGTTCTCAGTGCAAGCATGGTGCAAGGGGTGGTGGGGGGTGGGAGTGCAGAGGGGGTCCCTGAGGGATGGGAGGAATGGGTGCTGGAGATGCGTGCCATGCGGGGGGTGGGGGGGATGAGTCTCGTGGAGGTGCACAGAGGGATGGTGGGGCTGGGTCTATGGAGGGGAGCACAGTGGGGAGAGGGCATGGGTATCTGGGGGGTGGAGAGGGGATGGGTGTCTGGGGGAGCATTGGGGGGGTGAGGGTGGGTCTGTGGGGAAGAACAGAGGGGGCAGTGGGAGTGGGTCCTCGGTGGGGTGCGATGGGGTGGGAGGCTATGTGGGGTGCAGCGGGGGTGGGTCCCTGGGGAGGAGAAGGCACTGGACATCGGTTCTGGGAGACGGGGAGCTGGGGATTTGTCCCGGGGTGAAGTTGACAGTGTCACTGGGGATCAGTCCTAGGGGAGGGTGAAGAAGAGGTGCTGTCAGAAAGAAGCTCATTTGCACAATTATAAGCCAGAAGGATAAAGCCTCTGTGCACGTGGGAGGGGAAGCTCCCCACGGGCTCCAGTCTAGACAAGCACAGGGAAGAGGAGGGGGGTTCGACGCCTCTGCGGAGGGGTTCACTGTATCTCACACTGCACTAGGACAAGCCAGGGGTAAAACCAAAGGTGGGAGCCAGGGAGCAGGCGGGCTGCGTGGGAAGGATCTAAGCGACCCCTTTGTAGCTCTTCAGTGTTGGTTCTATTTATACGAGATTTCATTTCCTTGCTTGTGATGCCTTGTTTTTTGTACAGTTTTATGTACATGCAGGTGTAGCTTTTCTAAAGGAGAAATCCTATGGCAGAGTAAAGTACCCAACTATTTTTCAGATGGTGACCTATGTCTAAGGCAATGCCTCTTGCTAAGGTTGTATTGCTCTCAATGTGTGATGCATTTCCCTGTGCGGGGAAGGCTTTGGGCCTTGGGCTTGGTTTTCCCCGGGCGCTGTGAGCACAATTGATTCCCTTGTAATTCTTTCTGTTCAGAGCAGTGAGCATGACACTGTCGTGATCCCCTTTCCGTTCTCTCCTGTTCTGTTTGTTTGCTGAGCTGTCAGATGACCAACTCCATTGTAATTAGCCCTTCCTAAAGCTTTACAATAAAAGTGTGAAAACCTGGGTGTCTGTGCCTGATGGATTCTTCCCATGTGTCAGATTGTTCCCACGTGTCGCATCCTTGAGGGTGGCTCGGGGCACCCTCAGGGAAGAAAGCACGTGGAGGCAGTGAAGAGCCTGGGTTGCTGTGGGGAAATACCTGCTCCTGCTGCCCTCCTCCAGGTGCAAGGAGCCCTGGCGTGGCTGCTCTTGTCTCCCTGCTCCTGTTTTCCAGCTTAAGGATGTTTCTGCACAGGTACAAGTAAGATAACCCCACAAAGCAGTTTGCCACAGACCAGTCTCCTTTATTTAAAACCAAAATGTTTTAGTGAAAAGTGGTCTTCAGCCCGAAGGCTGCCTGCACTTGTACCCGTCACCAACTAAGGTGGGAACCAGGGGAAGTCCCACCAACCACCTCCAGACTCCCTCCCACCTCCATCACTGCTCCTCGGAGACATGATGCCATTTCCCACCATTTTGCTGTCTCTTTTACCAAGCATGGTTGGTTTTTTTTTTTAGGTAGTTTAGACCCTTTGGAAACAGCTGGGCCACTTCAAACCAGGGCACATTTGCGGCTGCTTCCTGCTGCAGCTGCAGGGAGCTTGCTCAGCTGTGGCTGTTGTGTTTCCCTGCTTGCCTTTGCACAGGACTGCACTAGCTGTACAGGGCAGTTTCTTAGCTCAGAGTAGAGATGCTTCCTTCATTAGTTGAGTTACATCCAGGTGCTACATGTCTCGGCTGTGTTGGGCTCACACACAGCACTGCGCCTCTCTCTGCTGAGTTGCAGGCACTGGGCTTGCTGTGAGCTTAGCACCAGGCAAAGGCAAGACTCACCCCCAGCTTGGAAGACACCAGCAAGTGTCCCTGGGAAGGAAGAGTTTCCAAGTGAAGATGTAGACCATCGTTCCCTTGGTGGGGTTTTTGTAGACACTCCTTTTCTACCGTCCCCTTCTCCATGGGCTCTCTGGGCCATGCAGAGGGGAACCAATGCCCCCCACATCCCAAGTCCTCATGGATGTGGGGGTGTGGGGCTCTCAGCTGCCCCTCTCTGCAGGCACATGCCAGCTGGGCAGCAGGGATGTGTCTACAGGGGTCCTGGGGAACCAAGTGGCCTTGCTGCCTGCTGATGCCCCATCCCAGGGAAAGAGGTTCCAGATGAGGATGGTGCCAGACTCCCACAGCTGGCATAGGGGATCAGGTAGCACCTACCTGCCCCCAGGATAACCAGGATCACCAAAGAGTGTCTTCCTAAGCAGAGGCACAGTCCCAGGACTTCCCTGTCCCTCCTGAACCTGCCTGGCCTTGTGCCATGCCCTACAGTTGCTCCTCACGCTCCCTCCTCCTCCCCAGTCAGCCCAGGCTGTGCAGATCCCCTGTACTCCCCATTCACACCTCTTTCCCCTCCCCGCGCATCTCCCACCTCCTCTGTTCCTTCCTTGCCTCTCCCCAACTCCACTGTGCTCCCCTCCGGCACCCCCTCGCCTTGTCCCACGCCAGTGCACCAAGCCTTCCCGGTCCTCTGACACAGCCCTGAGTATCACATCCAGCCAGCTCTGTGCTGGTCTGGAAACTTTGGTTTCCATGGCAGCACACATTGATTACCAGGGTGGGAAGGGGACTTGCAAATGGTGCCGGTGAGGATGCTGTGGCTGCCCAGCATGGCTTGAAGTTTGGACACAAGGCTCCCCAGACAGTACAGCCCTCAGGATTGGTTTCAGTGCTCAGTGAGCCCCGCAGGTGGATGTGGAAGGGGTATCATCCAGCCCACGATGGCCCCACCAGGCTGGGCCTCATGAGCAACTGAAATGGAGTTGACTGACGTGGCCTCAGTGACCCTGCCAAGTCCACCCGTCCTCGGAGGTTTGCACAGCCTGCGGCTCCACAAGAATCACTCCTAGCCTAAGGTGGAGGAGATGGGAAGCTGCTCTTCCTGCCTGCTCCTTGGCAGCCTCCCCTGGGGTGGGAGCATCTGCAAAGAGGGGCAATGGTCTGACTGGCTGCCAGGTGGGGATGGTGTGTGAAGGGAGATGGGCTGGGCAAGGAATCGCTTGCTGCATAAGCTTTGTTCTGACCTGGGTTTTTCAAGTACATCTGGTTTAATAGGGTCCTCAGCTTACAGCAGGAACTGGGAATGTGCCAGGCCAGGGACATCCATTTTGATGGAAAACTTAATTCTCATGTCTCCTGAGGGCCTGACCTTGCAGCTTCAGCTGTCCAGCTGCCTGCACAGATCTGGCAGATTTATTTTCAGTGCTTGCGTGGTAAACTGGATGAGGTTTGGGATCTCTTTCTGGCTCTAACCTGGATGACCAGGTGCAGCAGCACCATCTTCCTCATGGAGGCTGACTCTCCTGAGGCTTTCTTCCAGCATGGCTTTGCTCAGTAAAAAGCAACTTGAAGTTTAAACCAGCGTTGTCAGTAACCACAGAAGAGCTGTGCTTATTTGGTTCCTTGTCTCAGTTCCTCACTTCCAGAGTAATAGGCATTTCTGCAAGCTAGAAACAGGAAACCAGGTGGAAATCTCAGAATTGCACCAAATATTTAAAGAAATGAAATGATCCTGAGATGGTTTGCGGGCCAAGCAGATCTGGTAGGAGGACAAAGTGAGCCAGCAGATCTCTGCACAGAGCTGGCTAAAGTGGCCAGACAATGAGTTCCCACCAGGGTGGCTTTCTTGCTTGGGTGAGTGATGGGACAGCACAGCCTTTGCTGCCTACCAGTGCTGTGATGGTGGCTGCAGATGCACTCCTGGCATGGGAGCAGGGTGCTGGGCTACTGCTGTGCCAGCCTGACTCTCAGTGTAGAGGTTCAAAAAGAGCTGAAAGCGGTTTAAGAGCTGACACCATCTCTTCTGGCAGGGGATGTGTTTTATGCCACGATGCCCACAGGCAGCTGTGGACAGCTGTGGAGCCGCAAGAGCAGGGCTGGCCATAGAGAGGGCAGTGATGGGCTTCAATAACCATATGCCATGGTGAGATTCTGTGAGGAACAGAATCCACCATGCAGGAGGAGCAGGACCATGGTACGGGGAAGATGCAAAACCCTCCTTCCCGGCTGGCTCTAGGCTGCGGGGAGGTCGCCCCTGCCCCGCTCATCCCTCCTGTGTACTGCCATTAATAGGATGAGCAGGGCTGATTCTGCTCACGGCGGCCATGGAGCCCGGCCCTGCATATGTTGCAGTGGCCTCTGGGGGAGATTGGATATTGTGCTACAGGAGAAGCCCCTGTAATCACCCACAGGATGATTGGGATTTGCAAGCAGCTCAGGGGATGCAGGGGGGCCCAGCCCCAGGCAGTTTGCTGCGGTGTCTCTGGTTGTCTGGCAGTATGATGAAGGGGATTAGGAGATTTAGAGCAAGACCAGCTCCCTCTCCAGGGGGCTCTCGGACTGAAGCCCCAGCAGAATACATAGCTCAGTTTATTCCCATAGGCAGATTGATAAAGAGAAGGCTGGGGTGCTGCTAATTTAAGAGCAGGAGCTTTTCCCCCTCTGCTAGTAGGGAATTGGCATTGTCCAAAACAGGGAGGGTCTATCAGTTTCCTCCTCAGCCAGATGATCAGCCCCCAGCAGCTTTCACCCCACATTGCTGGTCCCATCCCTTTCTTGAGCTGATCCCAGCCCCAGCCACTCTGTAGTGCTGCAAGCCCCCCTTAGCCTGACGTGAACCTCTGAGCTCCCGCGCCAGGATGGCCAGGCACCATGTTTTAATCACACAAGGAGGCACAGTTGGTTGGACCGTGCTCTTCCCCATCTGCTCATGGCAGTTGTGGAGCTGAGCCTGGCCCACACAAAGGCAGACACTCTCTCGACAAGGGAGCACTCGCGGGGGCTTAGTGCAAACAGACCTAATGCGATTAGCGCAATTGGGAGCCACGCTCTGTTCCAGCGGAGAGGGAAGTGCGCCTGCCCTCCCTCCCTAAGCTTGCCTTTCCCTCCCCGCCTGTCCATCAACCCCGAGTGGGGTGCCAATCACCAGATATCTCAGCACCCGTACTCCTCAGAAAAGGTGGCTGTCTAAAACTCACTTTCCTGGGCTCTTCCAAGCTAACGGATGCAATGCATCAGATATCTTAGCTCCCTGAGCCTATCTTTCCACCCTGATCTCATTATGGACAGCCAGCATCTGTTGCAGAACTTGGATGAGTCCCACTTTCACTTGTGAAACAGCTCCAAATTGTGAAGTTACCAGACTTGACTCTGGAGAGAGAATTTTTTTCAAAAGGCTTTAAAATGGAGGCTTGCAATGTCAGGGTGGATACTGAGCCCTTCCTCAGTTCTCTCTTTGCAGCAGCCTTTGTCACAGCTCCAGTGCTGCAGGGAGCTGGGGTGCTCTGGAGCCCCGTCATGCCCTGCTTGTCTTTCTGCACATACTGTTGATTAGTTAGCGTTGCAATAACGCTGAGGTTCCCACCATAAGCCACTGTGGTGTTACACTCGGCACCATGCAACAACAAACCAGAGGTGTTTGCTTCTCTGGCATTGCCACACTGATTGTGATTTTTAACATGCTTATGCTGGGCTGTGGGCAGACTACCAACACACGCGGCCACAACCCCAAGCAGACACCTTCCCCACCAGCTACCCTGCCTGGGAAGCTCAGCTCCCCATGAGCAAGCAGCTGCACGTGTAGACTGAACCTGGGCATCAGGGGTTGGAACTCGACAGCTGAGACTGACCCTTGGTGATGGCACAAAGAAGGCTGTCAGCTGGAGGGGTGCTGTAATTAGGCAAAGAAGTTGATAGTGGCTGTCACACAAGGCCATAGTGGCCACCCTCTCCTGGCTGCTGCAGCTTGGAAAGGATGGAGGGATGCTGCTGCAGAAACTGCACCTGGGTCTCCCACCACGCAGGAGAAGGTGGCTGTGGGCAGCTGCATGGCAAAATCATGGACGTGAGCTGCAGCAGCATCTCTGCACCTATCGGAGATAAGCTTTGAGCCTCTTCACAGTCAGCAGGGGAAATTCGTGGATGTCTTGCTGTTGTGTCTCCCAGCCTTGTCCTTAGCTGCTTTTCACTTCTCCTCCTGCCCTATGAAATAATTCCAGATCTGAGGAAAGGGCTGCACAGGCTGCTTTGCAGACTCAGAAAAGTAGCAGGGAGTGAGTGACTTAAATGGCTTTCCCAAAGACCACACAGACCCAGGACAGCCCTTTGTTGCTGGTCTAGCAGATGAAGGGCTTTCCCAGGACTTTGTGAGGTCTTTGAGCAACATGTCTGGAGTCAGCTGGAGCTGGTCAGGCCTCAGTTTCCCTGTGAATATGTGGATCTGATCTGGAGAAACCATTGGGGTAGACTGCTCTGCCCACTCAGAATTTGTTGCCTGCATGGCAATATCACAGCCCAGCGGCGCATCCTTCATCAGGCAGACTCAAACATAAACCACTCACAAAGCTGGGGAAACCCTCAAAGCTCAGTGCTTTCTACTCAAGCACAGTGGAGGTTTGCAAATGGAGGATGTCCGTCATTAGGAAATGGATAATAAAGGTCATCTTGCCTTGCCCACACACTAAACACATCACCCTGATGGTGCATCCTGTGTGCTCCACTCCAAGCAACCACTTCCACCTGCCCCTGCACATGTATTACCTTGCTGCAACAAAAAAATCAAAGCCAGCAGGAAAGCCTTGAAGGAAGCAAATGGCTGTGTGCCAGCGGTGCTCAGCTGTAACTGAACCAAGCCTGGGCAGGACAGTGGGGAAGGTGGATGTGCAAAGCACTGGGGCCAGGCTTGTGTGCAGGGGAGGGATGAGCAGGGGAAGCAATAAGGCAGGAGGGAGATGCAGAGCAGTAAGGCGAGTGGGAAGGTGTCAGGGAGGATGGAGCCTTCTTTCCCTACCTTGTCTTACCTGGGACTAAAGCTTTCCCCCATGCTCTCCATCCCGTCCCACTCACTGCTCTGCTCCTGGTCCTGGCCAGTGTTTCTGCTGTCTTTTGTTTCACAGAGGACCTTCTCCTCTGGCCCTGGCAAGTCAAACTCCTCCGTGCACACTTGGTGCACAGATTGAGCAGCTCCCACATGCCATTCTTGCTTACTGCAAGCAGACCCGTCACTCACGTGTGGGAGGCCCGGCGGCACCACGCTCCCTGCATTATTTATATCACAGCCCAGCAGCCACCTCCAAGCATGGCTGCGAGGGCACGGCATTCCTTTGACGGGATAAGCTGTGCTCATTCCAGCCCTTTCCAAGCTTGCTGGAAAGGATGGCATCTTTCCCAGGACCTCTCTGGCTGCCAAAGTAGGTCTGCCATGGCACAGCTCCCTCACCATGTGGACAAGCTCATCCGAAATGCTGATGACACCACCTGCACCCCAAAATGCTTTGCTGGGGGTAAGGTGAGTGGGGAAGAACTGACCATTTCCAAAGAGCAAAGAGCAAAGGAGAGGTTGTTTTCCCCTGCCTTGCGTAGCTCTCCGTAGCCTGAAACCTGCTGAATTATGCTCATGACTCAAATTTGCAGGAGATGAAGAGATGATAAAAACCTACTTGCTGTTCCAGGGCTCCGCCTCCAGCCCGATGCGATGCTGGCATATGCTCCAACAGCACAGCCACCAGCAACGGCTGAGTGCAGCAGCACACCAGAGGCAACGCTTGAACCCTTCACAGATGTTGCCTGTCAAACAGCCTTTGGGACACGGTGAGATCCCAAATGGGTCACATACATGAAATAAAATCAGCCACAGCTGACCCTTCTGGGAGCTGGTTTTCCCCACTCCTGGCAAAGCTGAGCACTTGCTCTGTGAGATCCTCGCCCTGCCTGGGAGCTACCAGGAAACACCAAATACCACAGTTCTCACGCTGAAACTGTGGGCTGTCTCGTCCAGCTTTCTCCCTCTTGTCTTTATCCCTCGTGTTTGTCCTCCCATCCTCTTCCTCCAGAGCAGCCCAGCACCAGTCTCTGAGGGCCCCCAGAGACTGCCTTGTGGCTGGAAAGAGGTCCTGGTCACCTTGGCAGCGTGTCCCCAGTCCTGGTGACCTAGAATGAGTCACCAGCCAGAGCCTGGCCAGCCTAAGGTCTGTCCTTCCTCATTCCTGTCCTGTGGCACCAGACTTTTCTCAGCCAGTCTGAAATCAGCATCCCACATCCCCAAACCAAAATGAGAGACATCAGAGCTCCCACATGCTCCGGAGCAGAACCCAGTTAATCAACTCTTGCCTTGTCTGGAGCTGGACACTCTCCGGGAGTTTTCCAGGGCCAGAGGTCAGTGGTGGCCACGGGGGGATCAATGCAGTCGAGACATTGCTCCGGGAGCAATCCTCCACTTACCCTGTCAGCTTTTGTTTAACCTAGCAGCCTGCAAGGCTCAGTGGAGACAGCAAGGTAGCGGGAGGCTGATCCTGCCCCACCAGTAGACATGTCATGCAGCCCTTTTTAGGATAGCTCTCCATAGCCTGTCCCTGTGCATGGGGAGGGGTAGCCAGAGCAGCTCTCTTCCCTGGCCCATAGCCTCCCTGGGGTGGGAAGGGTGTCCGAGCAAGGGCTGGGGGGGGGGTGGAAGCACAAGGAGGATGGCTGTGAAGAGGGAGGAGCAGAAAGGGCATGCCCATGCTCCTATGGCATCTTAAGTTGTACAAGAAACAGAGAATAAATGCCAGGACCAGCCAGTGTATGTAACTGCTGCAAAGATGGGCAGAGACCAGGTGGCAAGTGTAGATCCACTGAAGGAAAAACAGTGTTGAACAGGGTAGGACAGGCTTTGTGGGGTCCTGCATCCTGGGCTGTACAGCTGGGTCTTGACTACTAACCCAGGCAAGAAAACGCCTTGAGGGCAAACCTTCCTCCAAGCACCCTCATCCTTCCCCTGTCCTGAGATGAAGGGGTGTCCACAGCAGCCTGGGTACCGTGGGGGTACACAGCACACAGCACATCCTGGGAGACAGTGACCAGCACCAGTGTGTGGGCAGCAGCTGCCAGCGGTGCCTGGGTTTGCACGCACATGCCGTCCTCCTCCCCGCACAGCTGAGAGCAATCCATGGGGCTACCAACAGGGTTTTGTGTGCATGCAAGCCTGCGCCGGCAGAGATGCTCTGTGCGTGACCATATGTCCGAGGGGGGGACCGTGCATGTGGCCAGCCACAGAGTGTGTCCCCGTGTGTCCTCCCTGAGCACGGGGCAGGGGGGCACACGCTGCCTGTGCTCACACATGCAGACACAGGCAGGTGCGTGTGCTGCATTCGGCCGGGGGCGGTTATTATTCTTTATTAGTTTTTCTGTCCGTCTGACATATTCTTTATCACGCTGTCTCAATCTTTCACTCGTCCTCCTTCAGTCCCTCAATCATCCTCGATTAGTTTTTCTGTCTGCCTCCCGTTCCCGTATTCTTCATCAGGCGCTCCCTCTCCTGCCCTCCCCCACTCTCCCTCTCCTCCTCTCTCTCCATCTCCCCTCCACGCAGCTTTCCTCCCTCCAGTCTCATCTCCCCCACTGCTGTGGGAGCCTGTGAGCATGGACTGGTCAAGAAGAGTGGGACCATCGTGGCTCTTTTCCAGGAGCTGATGGCTGCTCAGCCGCCGGCCCTTCGAGCACTCCTGCTCCATCTCCATCGCTGCCCCGGCTGCCAGGCACTGGGGATTTTCCTAGCTGCCAGGAGCAGCCTGGGGATGCTGAATGTCTCCAGCCCCCCGACTAGCATGGATGCTGCTATGCTGCTGAACTGGTTGCAAATTAAGCCCCTGGCTCAAAGCAGCTCAGGATCCGACATCTCCTTTGAGAGGGAGCAGATCTCCTTGGATGCTCGTGCCTTGTTCCTGCTTCCCAATCCCTCTGCCCCTCCTCCAGTCCACCCCAGCATGCATCCTCCAGCAGGGAAAGCACTCCTCTTGTGCCTCATCCCCATTCCCCTTCCAGGCTAGTAGTAGAAATCCCTGAATAGGCTGGTGCTGTAGGACTCATCTGTGAGACTGAAGGCAGCTTGCCAGTTGCAAGGAGAGGCCCTGGCTGACAGCCCCAGGCCAATTCACAGCCTTTATTGCCTCTTATACCAGCGTCTGTGCTGCTCCTGCTGGGGTGCCTCTGCCCACACAGACCTGCAGTCACCAACCACACGTGGGGAGATCGGAGCAAGGGTACAGCCGTGGGGTGTGATGGAGTTGCATGGCCAGAGACTACGGAGACCAAACAAACAGAGCTGCTGGTGGACCTCGGGCTTTGAGCCACGGGGAGAAGGCACAGCATGGAGAGATGCTCTGGAAGGCACGTTGCATTAAAGTCAGGGGATGGATGAAGACATACCCTGCGTCCCCCAGCAGAGAAGGCACAAATGTTTTACTTCATCTCCCTCCCTTTGGGGGACAGAAGGTGAAAGTCTGGAGTGCTGGAGGACTCAGGTAAGTGAAATGGGCTGGCAGAGGCTGCCGTGCCAGAGGAATCTATTGGCCCAGGCTGATGGCAACTCCACGTGGAGATGGTGTCTGCTCAGCTGCTGCCATCCCCCACCCCTGGAGGAAGAGGGTGCCCACAGGACCCAGTGCTGGCTGCAGCTGGCAGCTCTGTGCATCCTTGTCCCTGCCTCCCAGCATGGAGAAAATTGGAGCTGGTATTGCAGGAAAGACCCTCAATGCCACAGCAGCCCCCTCTCTGCTGCCTGTGGACAGCAAGGGTGGGTGTCTTGACCCATCAGCTGGGACAAGCACAGGGTTTCTGCAGCTGGGCCCAGCATGGTGCTCAATTTTGGGTGCGAGCCATCCTATCTAGAGTCTGATTTCCTGACACTGCGCTTGCTCCTGTTGCTGGCTGAGAAGCCTTGTCACCGCCCAGCCCCAGAGCTGCTCTTACTCTTACCCATAGTGTCAGAAAAGCCCATTTCCAGGGGTGCTGAGGAGCTGAGTTGCAGCTGGGAAGCCACATCAAATGGGGGACCTCGTTAGCCCTCAGCCAAGCCCCAGGACGCTTGCTGTATGGCGGCGAGCTCCCCTCTTGGCAGAGGGGTGTTGCAAGAGGCGATGGGTCCTGCATCGCATCCGCTGCTGATGCTGATGTATGTGACAGGCGCGGGGGTTGCCAGGAGACAGCATCCTCCTCCTCGGGCACTGCACAGCCAACGCGGCTCTGCGCGGGTGACGTAATGCTCCTCCGGCACCGCTCGTTGCCAGCCTGCCCTGTCTCTCCCTGCCAGCGATGGAGGGGAAAATGCAAGAGCCTTTACAGTCATTCCTGTGGCCTTCCTCCATCTGCGTTCTGCTCCCTCCCCTCCTACGGGTGCAGCGAGCAAGGGTTTGCAAAAACCGGCTTCAGCGTCGGCACCAAAAACGCTCTCGTGCCCTTCCTGTCATGGGTCATCAGCCCCATCTTCCAACGCCCAAGGTCCATCACAGACCCCCCGCTCGGGATTTGCCTACATGCAAACAGTCCAGGGCAAGATCTGTAAAGGTCTTCATCGTTTGTTCAGATATGGAGGGGAGAGGGAGAGGCAGATGGCCACTCACGCACACAGAGGCTCATTGAATAAGTATCTGGCTACAAATTATCTGCTGATCTAATAAAAAAGATATTACCTACCTCTACAAACCTAGTTTCAAATTATTCCTTCTGCCCTGTTCAGTAGCCTACTGGGAGATCACTGGCAGGTTAATTTGCTATTGAACGGGTCCCAACTGGAATTAGCACTTCAGCCTGCCTCTGGTTTCACTTGACAGTTAATGAAAGTCGCTGTTATTCACTCCTGGCTCTGAACTTTATGCACTGCACCATGTTTCACAGGTGTGAAAGAGCTGACCAGGATATTTTCCTTTGGACTCACAAGGGGTTCAATGCTTGCAAGACCCAAAAGGTGCTGAGATGATAGAAAATAAACTGCCATTTGTATGCTTTTACATGAGAACTTGGTGTGTTCCTAACAAAAGTGGCCTTTATCTGGGGACTGTCATTTTGATTATTTTATATCTGTACAGTGCCCCAGAGGTGTGCATAGAAAATGAAAACAGATAAAGAGCCTGAACGAAGCAGAGCTCTGCCAGAGGCCCTAATAAACCAGCAGTCTGGGCTGATGCGGGGAGGCCAGCATGGGGGGGGGTAAGTTAAAATGATCCGTCCTGCAAGCCAGTGCTGCTCCCTGCTCTGCAGCTGAGGAAGGTAGCATGGAGGGCAGCAGGTCTGGTCCACGGTGCTGGGAGATGTGTCTTGTGAATGCCAGTGGGGAGGAGTGACAGGTCTTCTCTGCTGGGAGGGCACCCAAAACCGTCCCTCCCCAACACCAACTGGGATGAGCTCTCTCTGTGACAACAAGGACTTGGGTGACCTCTGTCCCTGTGGCATTTGAAGACAGCCTGTATATGGACTGCTGCACAGAGGACCACCTTCCCCTGTGCTGGGCTCTCCCACCACAGCTTCTGCCCAGACATCTCCAGGACAGACAGCTGACTCGGACAAACTCCATGCAGGCATGAAGACAGCATCCCGTGGATCCCTGTTGCCAAAGTGAAGGTCTGTAACAACACACACACAACAGAAAATGTAATCTTTGCAGTTGCTTATCAGTCCCATCCCACCTTCCTCATCCCGCTGCTCTCCTTGCACAGCCCCATTATTCCACCATGTTCTCTTTGCTCCATCATCTTCCCCTCATCCCATATACTATTTCTGCAGACCTCCTTGACGTGCCAGCCATGGGCCAGAAGCTTCCCTTGCAGCTCAGGCATGGTTTGCTTGGGCCTCAGTCCCATCCCCTGTCCCTGAAGACCCGTCACGAACAGCAGGAAGAGCTGATTCAGCGGCTCTGGCATTCCTCTTCCCCTTCTGACACCCCAAAGTCCCCTAAGTAATTTCCTTCTCCCTCAGTGTTTGCACCCTTCAGGCACTCAGAGACAGTTATCCGGCTCCTGCCTGCATGATTGATCGGCAAAGCTAGACAGATTTAGTTCATTTAATCTGCCTCCTAAATCCCATCCTTCAGCCCCTTCATCATTTTCTTTGTGTCTCTCTATTGTGTCTGTATCTCCTTGGGACAGCAGTGCCTCCAGCTGTGCCCAGGCACACAAGCTGCAGGCAGCGGCTGCTGGTGCCAGCATGATGCCTGCAGCCCTGGTGGGCATGGCACGACTGCCGCACCGGGGCACCCCCGTCCCTCGGCTGTCCCTGTGGGGTGCCATCGCAGGAACCCCGAGTCCCTAAGGATGCCTGCGGGCACTTTGCATGCCAGGCACCCTTTGCCTCTGGCTATCCCCTCTGCCTGTAGGAGCCTCATTTGCAAACGCTGCTCAAGCCCAAGACCCTCCGATGTGATGGGCAGTTCTCAGTGCTCTCGTCAGATCCCTTATAGCTTGTTCCTCAACAAGTGTTGCAAAGAAGAGCTGCCAAAGCCAGCAGCACCAGGGCAGGGAGAGGAGGCATGGGGCATGGCTGCAATCACTCAGCTCTCCATGCTGGCGCCTGTTGTGTCGCAGCATCCCCTCCTTGACACGGCCTGCCACGTGCCCCAGTGTCCACTTTGTCCCCAGCCGAGCACTGGAGACCTTCTTCTGGGCAAACCCATGGCTCTGCTCTTGCAAGGATTCACTGCTGCAGAGTTTTCTCTCTGCAAAATTTGGGCCAAAATCTCTGCTCTGGGCTAAACCCAGAGATGTTTCTCGTACTTGTGGAGAAAAATCTCATGACGATGAGGTGTGTGACAGATCCTGCAAGGCTTGCTTCATCCTGCAGAGGCCAAGACTGCAGGTTGGAGAGCAGGAACCTGTCCTGCCCCTCTGGGTCAGGGCTTTGGGGGCTCTTCTCCTATTGCTGTGCAATAAGACATTTCTGTCCAGATGACCTAGAATTCAATGTCTCTGTCCCAGAGTTGCCCAACAGATGTACCTACAATTACTGTTTCTATCTGATTAGGACCTTCCTCTGGCTGCCTCTGACTGTCCAGATTCCCTGTGAGAGCTGTTGATGCATTTCCAGCACCAGAAGCCCAGTGCGGCTCCATTCGAAGCTGCCCCACAAAGAGGGAGCCTGAAAGCAGAAAGTACATCTCCCCAGTTACCAGGCATGCGCTTTGCACCAGCCCTCTGATTGCTGGCATAAAAGACTGTGTCGGGAGAGGGCAGGAGTGCCGGGGGAAAGTCACGGGGGCAAAACCACCCGCACAGCCTGCAGACACTGTGGGTCGTGTGCCTGGTCCCCCTCTGCCCTCATGGTCCCACTGGACACTGCCACAATTTTGTTATTTTCCAGAAGTCTCCCTGGCTATCGGCTCTATTGTTGGGTTGAAGATGGAGCCGTAAAGTTATCACTGCTGGGATCACTGTCTTTTCATGAAGGCTGGTGTACTTCCTTTTTCCAAATCCTCTGGTAATTTCCTGCTTCTCTGTAACTTAAACAACTCTATTGTCGGTCCCTGCTTTATTTCATAAGCTCAGTCCCACCCCGCTCCCTGCTGCATGCCCCCAGCCCTGCTGAGCCGTACAGGTTCACCCTGCCTTTGCTCAAGAATTATATTTGACAATTTGACAAGGTTTTCTTTGTTTTCTTATTGTCTGCAGATGCTCTTTAGCTTTTCTTTTTTTTTTTTTTTGGTTAAAGGCAGATTTTAGAAGTCTGTGCAGCAGTTCAGCCATTTGAGAGTCATCATTAATTTAATCTTCTTCCTAATTTATTAATGGCTCCTACTTTCTCTCCAGTATTTGAGACTCCCCTGGTATATTTGTAAAAACCATCTTATTCCCCTCAACCTCTTCGGCAGCATTAGTTCATTCTCCCTTTCCTCCCCGTCTCCAGCAGGTTGAAGTCAGTCACTGTCTTCCCTGTCTCCTCAACAGTCACGTCCCATCCCATCAGATCTCCCAGCAGTTTTGCTGCCTGCTCTTTGTGTACTTCTTGTTAGGTGACTTGCTGGAAGCTGCCCCCTTGTTGAGGGAATATGTCAGACTCTACCCATGCCACCCCAAAAAATAAGACACTTTCCTCCTCATGTCTCTCACCAGCAGGCAGGGAAGCGGGGGGCACAATGCAGGGTCCATAGCTTGCTGGTTTATTAATTACAGCCTGGCAAAGGTTCATCCCTCCCTGAGCTGGGAAGGCAGCCCTAGACTTTAAGAAGAAATCTTTCCTAATCAACTGTACTTTGCAGGCAAGACCTGGAGTTGCTAGCGCACACCGGCTAACACATGATAAATGGAGTAAACTGATAAGCAAACATCACTTAAAGAGTGGGAGAAAAGTGCCAAGACTGACCTGCAACAGTAAATATATTAGGCTTAATCCATCACTGGTTGAAGTCCCCTGTATGACACAGGATCCCAGTGGCTGCAAATCCCTCTGAAGTGCTCCAGGAGCTAGCAGGGGGCCCCAAAAGCTCCCCATCGCTTGAAACACAGTAATAACTGATCCACTGGTGACCAGGCTTGTAGGAACCAGGTCTTGCCAAAAAGCCAGCTGGGAGAGGGATGGGTGGCATGTGCTGGGGGCAGCTTCTGCTGAAAAGAGACTTGGATCAGACTGGGAGGTCCCACTGCTGGGGACCCAGATCCTGGGAGTACCCCAGCCTCTCAGCTCTGCCCAGATGTTGCCTGCACCTGCATCCCCATCACCCTCCTCACTGCTCACGGGGCTCAGCACCAACATCCCCAGCTGCAAAGGCACCCACAGCCAGGAAGCAGCTGGTTACCCCATGGAGACAGCATCTCACGTCTGCCCCACGCAGCCTCAGAGACCATGGTGGGGAAGGAAAGGAGCTGTATTTTTACAGGAAATGATGAGGATGTGACTTTATTTTTCTTAGTTTGCAAGTGAAGCAGGCCCATCAAAGTCTGAATTTTTTTCTAGAAATGAAGTTCTGGAAGCATTTCTTTTGGATCAGTCCAAATGTTCAGTGTCAACAAAGCCAAACTACGTCATTGCAATTTGGACTTTTTCAAACAGAAGTAGAAAGAAACTTAAATTAAATTTGTTCCTAAATGTCATTTTGAACAAAGAGAGAAATTCCTCAGCCTGGAAATGTTGAAACAGACATTTTGATAGCACCAGAATAGTTAATCCTATTAAAATAAAATAAGATGGGAAAAACCACATTTTATTCCTTTTTTTTTTGATTTAGGCAAAACCACCATAAAAGATAAAATCCCAAACTTTTTGAGAGAGCCATTTAGCACTGTCTGTTCCAAGCAAGGTGATGGGACGCCTGCTCTGTGCTGGAGGTATTTGGGGCTGTAGCAGTGACTGGGTCAGGAGAGGGGAAGCAGCTATGGGGCTCCGCCACCCCACCTCCTGCAGGATGCTGTGTCGGGAGGTTCCAGCTCTGCCCACGGTGTCTTGGGTGCGCCCACGGTATCATCCCACAGGTGCAGCAGCTCTGTGTGACCACATGGGCATTGCATGCTGTGCTGCTGAAGAATCTCTGAAATAATCTAACCAAAAACCGTCCCTTTTTGGGACACATCATGAAAAGCTGATTTGTTGAGCAAGAAATGATTTGCCAGAGTTTCACCAGGGCTGCAGCTATATTCCTTCACATGCCTGCAGCCTGCCCTGAAGCGGGGCACCCTGAAAGCACCTGCAGTCTCGCCCTGCAGCTGCCTCTCTAGGACAACTCCAGTCTTGTAGGACTGATGAACTTCTGTATCAGTTCATTTCAGAGCAAAATCAAGTTAGGAGAAAAAAATATTATCATGAACTGGAACTGTCAAAGCAAAATTGTGTTCCCAGATTGCTAGAAATGAGCAAAATGGAGTCTGGTCGGCAGCAGCTGGGGCTCCTCTGCCTTGTTGTTTGCTCAGGATTGTGTTAGATCTCTCCCTGTGATGCTGCTGCCCTTCCCCATGCTGCAAATTTTGATGTGAGTGACAGTGCCTCACATTTCCAGCACCCATTCCCCTGGTGTGGAGGGTCCTAGGTCCCTGCCTTCCCCATCAGGACTGCTCTGTGGGTTTGAGCCACATTGCCACCCACCAGATCTTCTCTTCAACCCTCTGTGGGCTCAGCCACCCTCACAAGCACTCCTGGCTCCAGAGCACTAAAAATCCCCATCCCTCCAGCGACCATGCCTCCCTACCTCCAGGCTCCCCAGGTTTTCTATCTGTTGACCAAAACGTTACTTAAAATATCTTTTTTTTTTTTCACTCAAAGTTGCATGGTATTTAGCCAATGTGTTTTGACTGCGACAATGAGACTTTTCATCTAAATTGCTAGCAGCTGTAAAATGCAGACCCTCCCTAAAAGGAAGCCAAGACTGCATACCCGCCATCCCCAAGGACGGCAGGCCGGGGTGCCATGCTTCCCCGCCTGCTGATTGCTGCCGGTAGCCACCTGCATTGCCCTGCCCTATGCTGGTGACAGCAGCATTTGCCTTGCAGCAGCCAGAATGCTGGTCATAAGCCAGCAGGAGCCTGTCTTCCACGTGAGCTGTTGTAATTTCATTACCGGCCATCAGTGCACTTGCAAATCTCCTGCCATGCTTGTGAAGCTGAAGAGACACCAGTTCCCATACCCAGAGCATCCCCTGGAAAGGAAAATGGGAGCGAGATGAGCGCAGGCACTGAGAGGCCATGGGCAAAGACCATCTCTCACGCACAACCCCACACAACACACAGCATGTCTTATTTCTGTAACCGGCAGCAGAGGTGGTTTGGGTGGTGCAAGGGCAGCTTGGCTTCCTCCCTTCCCAGTGCTCCTCCTGAGCAGGGCTGAGCGACAGGCATCTGGCTGCAGTGTGGGCAGGGGCCAGGACTGGCATGTCAGTGTATTCATTCATTTTTTTTTTTTTTTCAGATGGATAAAAGCAGAAATCAACAGCATTTGGACTGGAATGCCCTGTGGTTGCCTGACAGCAGAAGCCAACCTCAGATACGGTCGCACAAACACTGAACAGACAATGAGAAGATCTAATTATAGAGAGGAGAAAAGCAGCCATCTAACCAGGCAAAGATTCATATTTCTACCGGCAGACGCAGAGTGGAAGGCAGGAGGACAAAAGAAACAGGAAAATGCTGCTCTGGGCTGACTCATGGTTCACTTGACCCCAAGGAACAAATGTCCCCATCTGCTGGAGTGAGCACACACAGTGATGACAAGTAGGTGTCACATCAGTCCACCTGGGTGCTGGCAGGTAGCTGCATCACCAGCCGTGCCTCATGCCAAGCAGCCCTTCCCTACCCCGGCACAGGCAGCTAGATATCGTTTCAGTGCGTCCTAACCCATGAATCAGTATTTAACACTGTGGTAAAACATTCACCTCTGCAGGATGGGCTCTAAAAGCTTTAAAGGACTTGCTCCCAGCTCTTGCATGCTCTCAGGCTGTATCCTTTCACCCCAGCTGAAAACCTGCTTCTCTAGCACTTGCAGGCACATCAAGGTGGCAGAGATTGCTTAGCCGCTGAATGACTGCCCTGTTTCTTCTCACGTACTTGGGGATATATAGCAAGTAATGAAGCCGATATTGTGTGGGATTGACTTCCCAGCCAGGCTTCAAGGATCTCAAATCAGGTTTCTGGATACTATCATAACAGCAATAATATGGAGAAATCACTGATGTGTCAGGAGAGAGCTCTGCACATGCAGCAGCAGCTGGGTCACCCCGCGGAGGATGCAGGGCAGCGGGTGCCAGGGGAGCTGCCGGAGCGAACAAGGATGCTGTGTGCCCTCAGCACCAGGGACCAGAAGTACCCCTCAACCCACACCCATTCCCAAACTCTCCCTGGTGCAAACAGCATGAGAAGCAGAGTTGGTGGCTGCAGCAAACTGCAGAGCAAGCTGCTGGGAGATGCCTGTTCGCAGGTGGGTTCAGGCTGTGTGCAGATGCTGCACCCCGTGGTTGGTGCACTGGCTAAGATGATCCTGCGCTGCAGGGTGATGGGGAGAGTTGCTGAGTGGGGAGCTGGAAGCTCATAGGGACAGTTTAGAGACCTCAGAGACGGAAGAGTCTCAGTGGGTACCTGGAGCTCCTCTTTCAGCTGATGTGCATCTCCCAGGATCAAACTGGACCCCCAGGATATTTTGAAAACTCTTCCTTTTGCCAGGTGCCTGCTCTGGCTGCTCCCATGAGCAGAGCCCAGGCAGTCCACAGTGCTTTTTTTTGACCAAGGATGATGGTAGTTTGGGTTCATTCTCTGCTCACAAGTACAGGAGTGGGGCTGTGTTTTCAGCCCTAAAACATGGAGCAAATATGCTTCAGAGAGACCCTTGTGGGAGGAGGTGAATTAGGGTTGCCTTGTGGCTTTTCTCCAGGAGTTCAGCTGGAGGCAGCAGCATCAGCATCTATCTTCTGCCCAGGGAAAGTGGTCGTTCCTCTAACCTGCCATGGGGCACCCCATCCCCTCCAGGCGGGGCTTTACAGACTGAGGTATTCCAAGAGCTCTGAGCACCTGCAACCCTCTCTCAGAAAACTTTCCTCTGCAGGCATCCTGCAGCCAGGCTTGCGTCCCGCCCAGGCAGCCACTTTGCTGTGCTGCAGAAGTGCCCTGTCACCGCGGGATGCCTGGCAATCCCTGTCACCAGCCTGACACAGATGCACAGGCTTTCTCCAAGAGCTGACGTCCGCGGGGTCTCGAGTCAAGGAGCTGCTGCTGCTGCCAGTGCTGAAGAGCTGGTCCAAAAGGAGTGATGAAGTGGAAGCAGAAACAGCTGGCACCAGTGCTGGGACCTGCTGCACTTGGCGAGTGGCGTGTGCGTCCTGCCAGCCCAACTGAATTTCCTGAGCTGTCAGGTCAGATGGAGAAGTGCCACGTCAGCCTCGTCAGGTCATGTCGCAGGGGGAATGCAGCGTGTCAGCAGCAGTGTGTGCAGCTCTCGCCAGCTGCAGAGCCCCGTGGGCTTTGGGGAGGCCAAAAGAAATGACATCTTGAAGGGAGGTAGCACTGTGGCTTGGCACAGGGAAGTGGAGTTTTCAGCGGGGATGGGTGATGTCTGGGCTTCACACCTGCATGGTCCACTGGTGTTTTATCACCCATCAGTAGAAGTCAAGACATGCCTACTCTCAATGAGTGGCCATGGAGGAGATTTGGCCACTGCCAACAGTGAGATGGAATCACCACGTCATATAGTCGCTTGTCTTGTCAGGTTTGGAGAAGAAGCCAAGTGTGTGGCAGGTGACATATTTTGATAGATGTTCTTTTCACCCAGTCTGGTGCCAAACCTCTGGGCAACACGCAGGGAAAAGAGCAGTGATATGTGAGGGCAACAGCATTATACCAGCTAGCTCATTCATGCAAACCTGGAGCATGGTATGCAGCAGCTCTGCATGGTCACAGGGCTGGAGACCTAGGGGGGTCCCAGACTCCTTCCAGTGTTTACACCACAGTGTGTGATGTGTAGCCCATCACACAAACTGTTCAATACATTTTGCTGTGACTTTTCATCCCCCCTGCTGCTAGCAGGTTATTCCAGGACTCGTGGCTTGTTCAAACCTATTTTTCTTTGCGCCAATGTCACCCATTAGCTCAATGGATTCTCCTCCATCACCCTCCCTGCAGCATTTCTGGGAAGCGGGCTGTCCTCTGAGCTATCCTGGGGGGCAGGCAGGCCAAATCCCTCCAATGGGAAGGGGGCCACCGTGGGAGAGTCTTGGAGTGAGCAGGACTGGCAAGACTGCTCCTGATGAGGCCTCACTAATGCACCGTCTGCAGCGCTGATGGGTTTCTCTCTCCAGGAAATATTGCAACTTGACTCACACATGCCTGTTTCGCTGCTGAACCAAATTGGCAGTTTATGGCCCTTCAGTGACTGACTCCCCCAGAAAGCTCCTTGTGCTTTTCATTTACTTCCAACTACAGCTGAAGTTCCTGCATCAGTTCCTAAGTACCTGACCTCACATTTGTACTATTGAATTTCCTTCCAGGTCTCTTACTGCAGTCTTTAAGGTCATCCAATCTCTTCTGTTTGATATTCCACTGCTGCCATGCATTGGCTTCCTCCTTTGAATCCTCAGCAGGTTTTATCAGCAGTCTCCTACCTTTTGTGCAAAGATCATTAGTGGAAATATTAAGCAAAATCAGACCCCAAATGGATCTTTGAGAAACTCCATTAGTAGCCTGCCTGCAGCTTAGTGCTTGCTGTTTAACGCTATCCATTGCTGCTTCCCCTCCAGCCATTTCCCATCTTACCCTTGTTCCTTATCATTTCTCCATTAATCCCCATCTTCACCAGTTTAATTAATAATTTCTCATGTGCATTACATCAAATGCTTGACTGAGGTTCAGGGAGATGAGATCTACTTCAATTCTTTTGTCTGGGAAAGCAGATACCTTCTTAAAGAAAGCTATCAAGCCAACAGGCCACAGTATGCCTTTGGTAAATCCATGTGGTATTTAATCCCATTTTCTATTTACTTCAATGCTTTTAATTACAATTTCCTTTAAAGTCTATTCTAAAACCTGGGCTATTGCACAGGTTAGGTCTCAAGTCGTCTTTTCTCCAGATCCTGTTTTTTCCTGTTTCTGATCAGCCAGCTCTTCAGCCCAGTGAAAGACTCCTGTGGGCATGAGCACCGATGTGGTCAAGAAGAAGAGAGTTATTGGAAATGCAGTCTGGGCAAGGTTGGACAACTTGGAGAAGGCTGCCAGCTGTGACCCACAGCCAGCTGCCAGCGGTGTCCTGCTCTGCAGCTGGAGCTGGAAGCCTTACCAGGGAGGGGTCGATGCCTGGTAGGAGCAGAGTATCAAAGTCCTGAGCATGGCTGCTCTAGGGCAGAGAACCATGATGCCCACATACTCACTGCAAGCAAATATCTAAACCTTCCCAGGAGGGAGCCTCTTGTCCAGGGCTGGTTCCCCACCACGTGCTGTGCAGGTAGCAAGGTCTCCATACAGGGGAGCTGGGGAGTTCAGAGTCCAGGTTAGCCCGTGTCCCCTGGAGGTGATGGTGCCAGTTAGTGCTGCTGTGTGCAAAGATCACATATCTGCAGACACGCTTCTGTGCTAGAGGTTTCAGAGGGCACCAGAAGACTTTTAGGTTCATGGGATCACGCTTGGCATGTTGGACAGGATCAGTCATCAGATGACACCAGAGTACGGCTGGAAGGACCCATATCTTCTCTACATCTGATTTCAATACCCAGGGAGAAGAAATTAAAAAAAAAAGAAGAATGGATTGGCATCCAGGAGACAGAAAGCGTGGACAATTGTAAGAACAGCACTGAGGTGGATCCCTGTCAAGGAAACCCATGTGTCTAACCCAGCCCAGAGACCTACAGAGAGGTCCCCAGAGAGGAGAGGCTGTTAGCAGTATACTGAGACAGGGAACCTAAGGGAGGAGGAACCAGGGCAACTGTGCAGCACATGAGATGGGACACTATGAAATAACCCTCCTTTCCAGCTGAGACTTCTGGCCTGAGCCCCCCTCGAAGCCTCCCACCTGCTGGAAACGGGTGCAAAGATGCGCTGTGCCCACAGGGTTCTTATTAAAAGCAGGTAACACTGTTCTGCCCCTTTGTGTTGGCATTTTATGAGGCTGTTGAGCTACTTCAGGTGTGGGATTCTTTCCTTCTTGTGCACCTCGGGCTGCTCAGTGCACACACTCACCAGAGCCGCTGGCTCTGCAGTAGACTTCTCCTGGCTCAGCTCATGTATAAACCATGGCACTGCCCCATAATGTTTAACCCAGAAAAATGATGGCTGAAAGACATGTGATAGCTCTCTATAAATATTTTGGGGAGAAAGAGAGCGAGAGAAGGGTAAACATCAGCACAGCAGCTTGTTATTTAAACTATAGGCCAGTGTTGGCACAAGAGCAAATGGGATAAACTATTCATGAATATATTTTGAGTAGAAATTGGAAAAACTGCTGAAGCCATCAGAAGATCAGGGTGGCTGTAGAAAAGGCCTCCCAAGAGGAGCAGGGAGAGGTTGGCTTAGAGCCTTTTCACTGTTTATGAAAGAGAGCCTCAGAGCAGGTCACCCTGCTCCCAGGGGCAAGGAGGGAGGGTCCCACACCCCGGGGGTCCACACAGGAGGAGTTACACCATGCCCTGTTGCCTCCCCATCCCTCTGCTCTTAGATGCCATCGCTGTCCCAGGAGTCTTGTGCTGTGCCTTGCTGTGGGGCTCAAAGCTTTCCTCTGGAGAGGTGGGAAAAGACTTGTGGGGACCAGCACTCCTGGAATTACCATGTCTGAACATTGCACTTTATTTATTTATTTATTCAGCTCTTGATTTTCTTTGCTCAAGAAAAGGGAATTTTTTCTTTCCTATTAGCAACAACTAGAAACCACTCTCCTCTAAGCTGGTCCCTCTGTTCAATCAGGACAAGCAAAATTATTTTAAATTCCTAAACTCTTTGCTGGGAAAGGATCCCCTGAAATGCAAGTGGGTGCAGCAGTGAGGGGCAGAGGTGGGAGAGGAGCAGGGCTGGAGCCACCAGCACTGTCACCCAGGAAGGGACAGAAATCACTCCCAAGTTGCTATTTGGGTTTGGTAGGAGGCACTCTGGTGATGATGATGGGTGGTGGGTGAGGAGAGAACAGGGGTGACACACATGGCATGGCATGACCTTGACTCTGAAGGACTCCACGTGACTGGAGGTGTCTCTCATACCATCACTGTGCCCAGATTGAGTGTCCCCACACAAGGACAGGAATGAGATGGCAGGCCTGGGTCTCTTCCCAATCACAAGTTACCTGACAACATGAGGCATCGTGCCATAGACACCGGGGGTGCAAAATCATGTCCCTGTATGTTCCTGCCCAAGCTTTGCATGGAAGACATGTTCTCATCACTTGGTTGGTCCCAGTGTTGAATAAGGGCATCAAATGTCTGCACCAGTAGCTACAACAAGCCCTTTGCCCAGACGATGCACTCCAGACTGGAGACCCTCAGAGAGCCCCTTGTCCCCCTCCACTCCTGTGCTGTGCCTGCCCCTACTCCTCCATCTCCCTCATGCTTGTCCCTGCACTCTCTTGCTCTATTTGCCTGGGAAGCTGGCACAGCTGGGATAGATGCCAGCTCTGATAGGGCTTGTCTGAGCTTGCTCCTGACCTTCAGCTGATGGATCCACGGAGAGGTTCCACTGACCCTGCACCCAGCTCCCAGCAGGCTTGATTCTGAGATTGCTGTGCAGGGTACAACCGACAGGTCATCTCCCAGCTTCAGAGAACCCTATCCTGAATTGACAGAAGTGCCTGTGAACCAGAGACAAACTAAAAGTCTGTGTTTGTATTTATGGTTTTTTTTCAGCAACATATGTTTAGTAGCAGATGCTTCCTATGGGAATGTGACCAAAGAAAGGATGCATTTGCCTGACCCTCTTTCCATACTGTGCAGACCCAAGGGGAAAATGGAGAGCAAATATTTTTTTCAAAGGTTCAGGAAGCTTCATTTCTACCCCAACAGCCCCTTCACCCTGCACAGAAATTCCCTCTGTGTTTGCAAAGACCTGTGCTTACCAGCTCCGGTGTATAAACAACTGTGTCCTCTTGCCAGCCTGCATTTATCTCGTAGCAAAACTCAGATGCAGATATATGCAAATGAAGTGTAGCCCAGGAATTTTTGGTTAGTTCCCAAAGCAGCCCGAAGTGCTGAAAACATTGCACATCTTTGAACTAGGGAATGAAAAGGTCAGAGGAGTTCCTGGAGCTTCCCCAGAGCCTGAATATTGGACACCTATTACTTATATACGCTCTTCAGACACTAAGAATTTGCCAGCTCTTCCTAATAAAAGCCTGAAAATACCTTTTAACTGGACCAGACCCTGGTCCCTGAAGCCCAGGATCACAGGCAGCTCCAAAGCAGAGGCTGCTCATGGGGAGCAGCAACTCCCCAGTCCAGGAGCGCATCTCCATCCATGGGCTGGTGTCTGACTCCGCATGTGGATCCTCTTCCATTCCTCCACCTTCTTGCCCCTATCATGTTTAAACACAGAAGGTAGAGGCATGGTATGTACCAGTATGGGTAACTGGAGGAATGGGACAGGGGTGGAAAATTCAGCCCCTGTGTCCAGAACCCAGACAGCTCCTTGGTCATCTCTGGAGTTTGTCCAGATGACTTGGTTGTCTCTGGAGTTTGGAGCTATGTGCTGGGGCTAAACCATGTGCTCAGAGCTAAAGACAGAAAACTCCTCTGCAACCTGGTTGGTAAAACATGTTGGAGCAGCATGTAACCTGTTACAGTCATCAGTCTAGTTCTGCCTTTCCCTGCGAGCAATGCCTGGATCTCCTACCACGCACACGTTCTATGCCTCACTGGCTGCAGAAGCAAATCTGCTGGAAAGAAAAAAGGGATTCTCTGATTCTGCATGTGCCCCAGTGGCATGAGCTCCAGGGCAGGGCCTCTAGCGGTGAGCTGCAGCCTTGGGAAATGCTGAGTGGACCGTTAGTGCCAAGAACATCTCCTCCCTAGGCAAAAGGAGCCTGGCTTTTGCCACTTCCCATTTCTTAACTTTCAAAAACTGGATGTTCAACTTTGCAGTCTCCAGCATTCTCCTTCATGCTCTCCATTGCCACCTCCAAACAGGAACCAGTGCTTTCATGCAGGTGAGCTAGCAGCAGTGTCAGCAGGTCTTGTTCCCCCATGCAGGCATGCCTGTGCACAGCCCTGGCTTTCGGGGACTTTTTCAGTTGGTGCAATTACCCAGTGTACAATCAAGCACCAGGAGCAGGGTTTGTCAAACTAAAAGTGCTCTTCTGTGGAGCTCCTCAGCGTTAGATGACAACGCTGCAGCTTGTCAGCTGAGCTGTGACAGAGCTCCTCATGCAGGTAAACCCTGCAGGCGTCTGCAGGCAGGAGTGCTTCTGGGAGAGGGGACAGTGTGGGATCACACAAAGCCCCTCCTGCAGAAGCAATTCATGGGCAGGACTGTGCTTTCTGCGGTGTGGATGGGTTTGCTTGCTTGGTTTGGGTTTCCTGTGGTGGTTATAAAAGACTGCTTCTCTGGGATAGCTTCATCTGTGCAAGGAGTTTTTCTGGTATAATGTGGCGGTATTTGTGTACCAGCAAGGCACTCCTGTCGAAAATCCCCAATGAGGTTATTATAAAACTAGTAGCTTAACTGTGATGCTAACCTCAGTCAAGTGGCAACTGGCAGCTGCCTGCTCACATAACCTTTTCCGTGTGCCTTTGTCTCTCTGGTTTTCACTAATGAATTATGATCAACCAAAACATATAGCCTTAAAACTTGATATTGCAGCTATTTGCTGTCTGTCAAAAGGGCATAGTTTCACTAAAGTTTCAGGGACAACAGGGGAAAATGGCTAGGTCTGTGGGCCTGGGGAAGAAAGGAGCCTCTTTCTCAACAAGAGCAAGCTCCTTGAACCATACACCCATTTGACCCTGATTCATAGGAAGGTTCCCATGGCAGCAACCAACTCCCAGGAGAGAGGGCAGATTTCTCAGCATAGGTCCTAGAGACAGATTTTTGGAAAGAAAAATCCTCTGGAATGACTGTCAAAGCCTATCTGTGACATCTAAGTCCCCTGGCTCATGAACAGCAGCTGAGGAGCCTTGCAGCCCAATGGCTGGAAATAGCAATCCTGCCAGGAGGCAACAGCCATGCCTCAGAGAGGTACAGCGCAAAGGGCTCCTCTGGCTCCATGCCACTACCTGGTCACCCCTCCCAGGAGGCTGCCAGCATGGTCTCGCAAGCTCCAGAGGATTTGCTTATTCTCCTTTGGCAGATATTGCTAAAACCTATGGTCCACTTAAAGAATTGCAAAATATGGTCACTGGCAAGCATGGAGAGGAGTGCCTACAATCCTTGCTTCAGGTCTCGTGATTGTAATTAGCACAAATGTACTTCCACGAGCTATTTTAGATAGACTCTCCTCATGACAATCTGTCAAGCTCTGAACATAAAGCCCTTCAAATCAATTAAGCCGATGCCAGCACAGAAACCCTGTATCTGTAGGGTTGCTTGCGATTTAGATCTGAGGTTTTAAGGTGCTCCAGACTCACTTTTCTCTGCTCCTTCCCATCAGTCTGGAACTTCGATCTCACAGACACCTTTGCCTGCTGTGCTCCATATAGCTCCCACCTGCCTTGTCAACCATATAACTTGGTTTTGCTTAGGTGGTCCTAGGTCTCAGAAGTGGCACAAATGTCTTTGGAGTTTCTTACTTGAAAATGCCTTGGGTGTATTCATCTCATCAATCTAAACACTTGATTTTTTTAAATATTATCTGTCAGCAGCTGTAGAAATGTTTGTGTTGGAGGCATAGCTCCCTCACAGGGGAGCCAGCTCTGAGATGACAGGAGAGAGCTGTTCAGGGTAACAAGCATTCTGGGTCACGAGCAGTGAAGGACAGAGTGAGGACCTGTGATGTATTAAACCCAGGTTGGCATGCTTCTGCAAACTGACCTCATACTCTTGCTCTGCTTTCCAGAGCCTCCAAAGCCACCAGAAACTCCCCAGGCCAAGCAATTTGCCCATCTTCCTGTGGAAGCTGACAATCTCAAGTCCAAAAGACATTTAAAAAGACTCATGCATTTAGAGGGACATCAAAAGGTGCCTTTCTGCCTCAATTCCCCCATAGTTTGGAGGCCAGAGTGTTTTTGCCTTCCTTCAAACCTGTTCTCTGCTTTACGTCACAGACTGCAAATCCAGCATGCCCAGCAGACCCATCTAGTCACTTCCCTTGGGCAGGACACCAAAGGCAGTACCCTCACTGGCGGGATGAAGCCATCCCCAGCTGTACTGCAGGCACCACACCATGCAGCCTGGGGTTTACTGGGTCCTGCCAGGTCCTGCTCTGGTTCTTGCAGAGGAGCTGCCAGCAGCGGGGCATGGTCTGAGGAGCAGCCTTGGCTTGTAATCAGCCACGCGTGGATGGGAATTAGATTTGTGCAAGTCTGCAGTGGGGTCTGCACTGTGAAGAGTTTGGGTAACCTTGTGGGCAGGGCTGAAAACTGACTAGCTGCCACAGGGTATTTTAATATCCAAGGAGGCATTTTGGGAAGTCCCACAGAAGTCCAGCAGGGACCATACCACCCCACTCGGGCTAGGAGCTCCCTTAGGTCCTGCTGAGCTGCACTTTGAGGCTCTGTGTGAGAGATGCTCCAGCACACAGGTCTGTGTCCATCCCCAGCCCTCACTCCAACATACCCCATCCCTCTCTGGGGCAGAGCATCTGTGCAACCCTCCAGATATCCTGCTGCTGTTGCAAATCTCTGCTAGAGAAGGAGTCCATCAGACACCCTAGGAAATGGCTGTTGCTGGTTTCCTTTTTATTTTCAAAATGCTGACAACTACTCTTTGTCCCTGGATGGTTTTTTTGCTTTGGGCTTTTCTTTCAGTTCGTGTGAAACTGAATCATTTTGTGACCGGACAGGAACCCGGACCTGCTCTGAGCCTATAAACACAGCAGCAGCTAATACTGCCGCTGCAGCTCTTGGCTCCCAGACTAACCCTGCTGCTCACACGTGTTCCCGCTGTGTGTCACTGGTGCTGGAGTGCCTGGAGGTGGAACAGACTGCTCATGGCAAGGGTGGTCACCTGCCAAATAGGTGGTCCCCTTGTCCATAGGTCGAATTAGCCTTGATGAAATTTGAGGCAGTTCCTAGCTCTCCCCCATCTCACTATGCCTTCCCTGTAGCATCAAGGGTGCTGTTTTACCATGTGCTCTGCCTCATTGCTGTCCTGCCCAAGCGTCCCTGTGCTCCGCATCCCAGCCCTTGGCACTTCTCACGTGTCCACTCTCATCACCATTACCCACGAGTCACCGGCTACATCTCCCAGGCATGCTGTGCAGCTCCCTGATGCATGCTGTGGCCAAGCTCCCAACCCTGTTGTTCAGCTGCCCAGATCTATGGGAAGACCATGTGGCTACTGCCCACATTACTGGTCTTTGCTCTCTCCGCTTGGTGTCTGCCCATTTCCCGAGCAGGGCAATGCCTGGCCTTGACATTTGTGACACTCTGGCCTGGCTCACTTTGAATTAATAACATTCATTTTGCAGTGCCAGGATTTCACTGAATCCTTTTCCTTATTTTTCACATGATTGCCAATCTCTTTTGTTTCACTAGCCGAGTCTAACAATTCTTCTAACTGTCCAAAAGGGCCATTAATCAAATGAGCAGCCTCTGCCTCACACTGTACCTGAGACACATCTGTGTGCAGAGCCCTGTGGAAGTCAGCCTCTCCTTCACATGGCTGGACTCGAGCTCTGCAGCACGTCCTGCAGCCTCACCATGGGCCCGCTCTTCTCCATTGACTTTGGCTGCCATCCTGGCTGTTGTTCTCAGTGTGTGAGCCTGGGCTCCTTGCTGGGACCTGGCTGTGCTGCCCTGCTGTGCTTCTCAGCTCCCCAGCTAACGCAGGTAGAGGTCCTGCTGAACCTTCTCACCTGGACCTCTGTTGACTCCCAGCCAACACAGACTGTCGTCTGGTCCCAGGGAGCATGCAAGGATCAGTGCTAGCTCTGGATAAGTCGGTCCGGGGGAACTTCTGCAGCAGCATCAGGGCTTGGCTGCTCAGCCTAGAATCAGCCCCCTGCCTGCTTCATCCCCCTGCCTGCTTCACCCCCCTGCCTGCTTCATTTCCCTGCCTGCCCCTGCCTAGTTCATCTTCCCTTCTGCTTCATCTCCCTGCCTGGGTCATCCCCCTGCCTTGTCCATTTTAACTGCAACATGGACCCGAGCCACTATTGCATGGGAGAGGGTAGCAGCAGTGGGAAGAGAAGGGGGTGTCCTGTACCCAAGTGGGAGCAGCCTGACTCTGCTCCCATGGGATGTAGAAAGGGCAGAAAGAGCAGGGATTGTCGTGCCTTAACCAGGCTCTGCTGGATGGTTGTGTGTGCTTTGTCAGCCCTCAGATTTGTGTACAAGGCAGTTCTCTGGGCCCCTCATCTCTTAGCAAGTGCCAGGGAGGACAGGGCATGCTGGCTTCTTTCTGTTTTCATGAAACCTTATGGTTCCAGTAAGACATGTTGGGGGTTAGCTCCTCAACCCCCTTTGCCAGCCATGGTTGGGCAGTTTGAGGCTGCACTTGAAACTATCCCTGAACATCTGAGCCCTCAGCAGAGCTTCTACTTCCAGGCAATTGGCTTTGACCTCTTTGTAGCTGTAGAGCATCTCTCTGTGTCTCCTAGAAAACCTCTAGACAGAGCTTGAACTCCTTCCAGCCCTCCTAGATTTTTTTCATATGCTTCAGCTATTTGCTTCCTCTCTATTTAGGAATAAGAGCTTCCTTGGACACAGTGTTTGTACAGCCTCTTTTTTTTGTCACTGGGCCTCCTTGCAAAATGCTTCCTGGAAAGATGAAACTAGGCAGAGGGTCAGTCTAATCTGACCAGAGGTAGGCATTTTTACCTGAGTTAATCAGCCTGGGCTCACCTTACAGCATGTTTGGGCCAGAGTATATCAGACATATCTTGCCTGGAAGTTTATTTTTCTCTGCAGTGAGTGCAAATGAAACAGAAATGAGTGGCCCAGTTGGTGAAATGTACACCACAGACATCTAAAGCCAAGTGAGAAGAACTCTGCCCAGGCATCTGAGCACACTCCTGCACACTCACACCCACATGCACACAGACACTACATCAGGCAAGGCAGTATCTTTTTCCAGGAACCATACCACACTATCAGCACCTGCAGAGAGGAACTCAGCAGCAGTGAATTGATTTTCCTGCAGGGCTTTTAGCTAATAGATGTCCTGCTCTCACCTACCTCCATCCCACGTGTCCCTGATTCCAGAGGCACTACCAGCCTTCCCAAGGCTAAATGTTTTCTCACTTGCTAGGGAATATCTGAAAGACTTTGCCTAGTGATACAACATATCAGCTGTGGCACAAAGCCTTAGCTAATAACATGGGAAAAAAGGGCAACAGTGACCTTGCATATGACACAAATAATTAAGGCAAGTCAGGCCTGTAGAAGCACAAGGAGAATGACCTGAGAGTGTAAATATGCACACCAGCAAGAGAAAGAGCATGCGTCTGAGAAAGGAGGTGAGCATGACTGTGAATTCATGTGCCATGGCCATGGTTCACCATGGACATCCTCCTCCACTCGCATCTTCTTTGATCAAGGACCCACCGACCATGCCAGGATGCAGAAGTGGGATAATAGATGCTGTGGATCTGTCTTCATGTTGGAGGTTGGGCAAAAGCTGCCACAGGCAAGAGCCTTGAGTTGCAGCTGATCACAGGTGAAGCTCACAGGTTTGCTTTCTTGCACGCAAATTGTAAGAAACAGCTAGATGTTCCTTTTTGTCATGTTACCTGGAAGCAAGCACGCTTCCAGGCTAGGAAGCAACCTACATCAGGGTGATGGAAGTGCTGCACTTCAAGGACTTGGCATGCAGGGAATTGGAAAGGGCTGGGATCATTTTGTGTGGGGAAGAGATGATGAGTGGGGATATGGTGCAGGGTACCTGTTCATTACAGGTATCATGTAATGAACAGCCTGTTCCCCTGCTTGCCTTTTCTCAAAGTGAAAAAGAAAGTGCCAGACCATTAAACCAGAAGGCAACCTAATTAAAACAGATAAAAGGAAACAGTTTCATATGTACAGCAAAAGCTTAGCTGGAGGGACTTATGGCCACAAGGCATGCCTAAGGATGTGGATTTAGTAGGGATCAGAAGAGGGTTAGATCTGTAAATGGGTTAGATGAGGTCCCTGGTGGCCACCCTTGGACAGGATCACACATTTGACTTAGCCAGGAGATAAGCCTGTATGCTTTGGGCCATAAACCAGCCACTTGCTCATGCTCTCAGGCATCTGCAAGGAAAGGGGTCCCTGCCTGGGGATATGGCAGAACTTTGTCTGGAGGCTGGAGATGAGGCCAGACAACAGCCTGAAGAGGAGATGCAGGCTGCAACGGTAGCAGCTGAGACTAGGAAAGGAAACAAGACAGTCATGGAGAAGAGCAGCAAAGCTGGAGTGTCCCACTGGAGACAGGACCTGACCACCACTTCCTTGGATCCACTACATGCCTCATCCTCGCTGTGGGACCCCGAGGGCTGCCAGATCCCTCCTGGGAAAAACTGGTTGTTGGATGAGGTGTGGAGAGAGAACAGGAATTTGCTTCTGAGTGCAGAAACGAGGAGGGAACAAAGAGCAGGAGCTGGTTTCTGAGCAAGATGTGGCCGTCACAAGCAGGGGGACTGGGCAGGGTGGGAAAAGCCTTGGCGGTGCAGGGATACTCGGCCCTTTGGGGGAAAGGCTGATGTGGACAGGAGACTGTAGCTGTGCCTACAAATCTCAAAGACAGGAAACCCCAATAGTTAAATGGGGATGGAAACACCTCTGGCACAGAAGTCAGGCTGCGGAGCCCATGTCCTGTAGCTGCCAGTATCAGTGCCCATTTGGCTTGCTATCTCTGGGATGAGCCCTGACACATCCCCATGGACATCTGGGACCCTGCAAAACTGGTGCTGCTTACAGATCCCCGGCAGAGCATGGTCACCAGATGAGCAGCCCCCAGTCCCACAGCCCCTCGGGGAGGATGCCCGTGGCAGGCAGCGATCCCTCCAGCCGGGGGAGAAGCAAAGGGCACCATCAGCCCCAGCAAAGAGAAAGCTCCACACAGGAAGAGCTGCATCAGTGGCAAATCTATACAAAATCCTTTCTAAACACAAACAGACAGAACATTATATGAAAGAGCTTTAAAGAATGGAGAAAGGCACACTAATAACTCTTGGTAGGAGCCATGACCCCAGCGATGAAAGCGTCAGTCTGGCTATTCGAACTGCAGGGACTTTCAAAGAGTCTCTGAGTGTGGCAGGGACCCACAGGCATTTCAGAAAGGGGGGAGATGTGAATGGTGAAGTTTGGGCTGCTCCGACACACCAGCCTCTCCGGCACAGATGAAGGATCTCTTTCTAATCAGCAGTGCTGGGACCCAGCGGAGCACATGCAGAGCAGGGGTTCCCAGGGTACATTATGAACATTGAATTCACACACCAAACAGCAACCAAAAGGAAGGAAAAAAAACCCCAGTTCATATAATTAAACTGCGACTGAAGAGAGGAACAGCCTCGGCGCTGGGTGAGCTGGGGAGTGCTGGAGTCAGGCAGCTGGAAAGAGAGAACAAGGGGGTGGGGGGAGCAATTGTGGTAAAAACCTTGAAAATTCATTTTGAACAAACTCATTAGAAAGATTGCAGTCCTGTCCTCAGAGGGGCAGAGGAAGAGCTATTGTAAAGAGCTATTGTGCTGCTCAGGAAGGACTTGGTGCTGCAGTGGCACCAGACTATGGGAGGCGGATGGCAGGGCTCCAAGGCTTTCTGTGCCGGGACTGTTAAGCCCTCTCAGGCCAGCAGCTCCAAGGAGCAGGTGGATTAGGAATTTCCTTGGACGCAGAGCAACCACACATGGGGGATTTGTCCTATCAAGCCACTGTGCTGACCAGTGCCACGCACTCCTGTTGGCAGAAATAGAGGTTGCTGTTTTGCCATCTTTCTTAAAGCTGGCCACTAGTGCGGGTTTGCAGTTTTGATCCATCAGTTTTACCAGCACCCTGGGGGGACAGAGGCTGGAGAGAGTGGCAGAAGCACTAGGAAAGAGCAGAGCAGGACCCTGAGAGAAGGCAGCTGTTTCAGTTTAACCTGCACGAACCAGTGCTTTACCCCAAAATCAAGCTTGTGCTTGTTTTGCTCCCTGGAGACATATGCCCTTTTTCTCACAGCAAAGCTTTTAGCCCTGATGGCTGGCAGCTCTCTGCACTGCTCCAAGCTGCCTGGTGCACCATCTCCAGGGGGCACCAACAGCAGACTGGGGGAAGTGGAGACCCCATCACCCCGGACCTCTGCTATGCATGCTTGGGTTTGGTAAGCAGGACCCCAAAGACATTGCAAGACTGGCTGCCCTTCCCACTTGGGGCTGCAAGTTTGGTTTTGGGGTTGGTGGTTTTTTTTTGGTGAGGTGTCCACATCTGTTATAAATGTCACAGTATAAGAGTATTCAGAAAGGCTATTTACACTGGACCAGAGCCCCTCATGGGCAACACTGTCATGGGGGCTCTCCTTGCCACCTGAGGGATGTTGAACACCAAGGGTTGCACTTAAGGAGCAAAAGCTCCTTGCAGGTGGTGGCAGGAGGACAGGACATTTAACTTCTATCTCTAGCAATGCTGTAGGATGCTAGTGTGATGGGAACCTTCCACTTTATCTGTCAGCAGTGACCTGTACACAGACAAATCCCCACACCATGCATTTGCCATACCCTCATCGGTGAAATGAAACTCAATGCTTAGACCTGACCCAAGGAACTGATCCCATCGCCTCTGACTTTCCACAGTTTCAAACAGCATGCAGGTGGGGAGCACAGCTGGCAATAAAGTATGATCTGCCCTGTGTTATTGTGGCATGGTTTATAGGGGGAATTAACTGGTGAATGGGGTTGTTTTTACTGGCCTGATGATCTCTGCCACAAGGTTTCTCACTGGGGGCAATTCAAAACATTCTTTATGCTGCCATGTGTGCTGGCTCTTTTGTGCAGCAACATGAGAAGGAGATATCATGAAGGCATCTGTGCTGGGAAAACATGTAACTGTCGTTGAGGTTCAGTGCAAAACTTTATTGCCAGGAGAAACTGCAGAACAGCTGCTGTTGCTTTGACAACAGCCAAAGCAGCCCGGCCCCTAGGTGAGGAGGCTGTGAGCTCAGTGTGAGCTGTACGAGTGTGTCTACCAGCACCATCAACTCTCGTGTACCCACTGATGGGCCTGGCTTTGCAGGCACAGCATGTGCCTTTCCTTATCCCAGCAGATGATAAAATCTCTGGCCTTATAAACACCTGCTTTTTGGAGCAAACCATACGTCAGGTGGATTAAAAAGCTCCAGTCCCTGAAATAAAGCCCTTGATTTCCAGGGTGATCTAGCTTTCAGCTCAGCCACACAGTACTGCATCAGTCCGAAGGTACCATGTAACGGTCCACCTAAACCCAGAGCAGATATCTTTGCCCGAGGACGCCTGTCTGCCACCCAGGGTCCCTTGCTAGAGACAAGCTGGTGAAAAGAAACATAAAAAATCTCAGCCAATGAGTCCATCATTCCTTCACACCTGGATCAAATAAAAGGACAGGTCTGGGTGCAGGCAATAGAGTACACGATGTCTGGTGACCATTACACCCAGCCATGCACCAGGGCTTGACACCGTGATGTCTTCTGCTTGGCCAGGGTTGGGGAATACTCTGTGCGGTGCCCATTTGCAGTGCCACTTGCCCTCAGCTTCTGCAGACTTTACATGTTTCACCCTGGGTTTGGTTTCCAAGTCACTTCAGGTGTAGCTGTGCCTAGGTCTTGGAGGTGGCTGTGCTCCTCTCTGCTCCAGGACCCTGAGTTTGGAGTCCTTTTTCCCATACAAAACATTGTCTTTCCTTCATGTTCTGGATTTTCTCCAGGACTGTTCCGAACATCATGGAAATTCCCATGTCTCACTCCAGGGCAATGCATGTTGAAAGAGACTAACTGGAGACCAAGTGGAGACTGAGAAAAGACCTGCAACATCAGCAACCTTCAGCTGACCACAACAAACATCACAACTCATGGCCAACCTCAGTGGGACAACGGTAGCTATCTCCCAACAAAGAAACTTTTCATTTTATAAAGGGCTTTCCAGGCCCATACAAAATCTCCAGCCAGGTCAGATACCTCCAGCAGTTCAGATAAGAAAAGCTAAGGAGCTTGTGATCATGGTGGGAGCTTGGAATCATGAAGAACTTGGGAACATCTTAGCATGCTGGTGGAGATGAGGACAAATCCCCAAGAAATGTAGGGGAGATCCTGCCTCAAAATTTAGAGAGAGGGCAGATGCAGGCATGGAGGGACACAGAGCATGGCCATGCTGCAGAGCTGGGGGCACAAGGTCTGGCATGTAGAAATGTTTTGCTGACACTGTTTAGTCTGCACCATGATGGAGAGAGAGGCATGCCCCAGGCAGAGGGACCCAAGGCAGGCTGCTAGCTTGGGGTATTTTCATTCAGTTTTCCTTCCCTGATGATCTTGATGCTTCTTCAGCATGAGCAGGGCCTGACACATAAAGATGGGGAAGCAAATCCCAGCCTGCTTGCTTTCAGCCACATTATGAATGGCTACAGGGATTTGTCCTCTCTGGAGCAAGGATGCACTGCTGGGAATGTCATTAAGAACATGCTTGTCTGCCTTCAGCGCTGAAGTGGTTATTGCACATGGGGGGGACAGGAGGCAGGAGGGCCTGATATTAACCACCTGGGTTACAATAATGTCATTTACTTTTCCCAGGGGACAGGAGGCAGCTCAGATGACAAATGTGTCAGCACTTACTCAGAGCATTGCTGGATAGGTTACTTGCTAAGTGAGCATGTAGCACAGTGCTGCAGGTTTTCTGGTATCTCACAGGTCTGGGCCATGGGACACGCTCAGAAACCTGAGGTCTGAACTAACTATGAACTGACAACATCTAGATGTTTTTTAAAAGTGATGATGTGCACAGGGCAGGAGGTTCTGCCCAGGCCAGAGAGAAAGGGAAAGGTGATGGAGAGATCAAGGAAGAGCATAACAAATCATCCTGAACTTGGTCACAAGATTTGGGGAGAAAAAAAGCTATGATCCAGGATCAAGGGACTCATCTGATGGAGTTTTAGCATGGACTTGGCTTAATGGAGACCTACTCATTCTTGCTGAGTGTTCAAATCCCTTGTCCTCCTGTAGATTGGACAAACCATTGCCTACTCCTCTCTGCTGACTGGGGAAGCCAAGTGTGACCAGCAAACCTCTAGCCCAGCATTGTACTCAACAAAAGCTGGATGAGATCCCATCTCACCCTAGAGCTGGCATGGAGAAAAGGGGATACAGAAACAGTATGCATGGGCTGCCTGCCCTCCCTGCCACCCAGGTGCTGCAGCTCCTGCAAGCACCTTGGAGCCACAGGCTGGACCCTGGGGTTCTCCTGGCCCTGCTCCAATGTGGTGCTTGCCCAGGCAGCATTGTGGCCGGAGCTGAGCATTGCCCTGTACATTGACTCTGGGCCTGGCCGTTTTGCCTGGCACTACAGTTCCCAGATGGTTTCTTGGTCATTTCAGCACCATCCATGCTGCTCAACATCCAAATATCCATGGAGAGAAGACATCACCTTTGCCAAGCCTTTCCTGTGCAGAAGACAGTGCCCTCTACACTCTGGCAACAGTGAGCTGCACATTTTTGACCTCCGGGCTCAATTACTGCAGCTCATTATATCTGGGAATGGAGCCAAGCAGGCTGAGAAATCTTTCACTGGTGCAAAACGTAGCAGCCTGTGTGCTCAGATGCCTGGGGGCTGTGATCCATCAGCCTGCAGCTCCTGCTTCTTTGCTCGTATTCCCAACTAACCCAGCATCCCTGCCAGACTCTAGCCCAGGACCTGAAGCATCTCACATTTGCTGAGACCAGCTTTATTGCAGCAGTGGGCTTCTCAGCTGGCCACGTCTGGCGCTGAAAGGGGAAATCATGGCGGAAGACAGCCCTTCCCAGGCAAGAGGCATGACGTCCACCTCTCCTGGTGGACCCTGTGATCTCTCTTGCTTGCTCTATCTTGGTCTGGAGGTCTTTTCCCTGGAGATGTGGGGCTCTCTGGTCTCATCTTGGGGTCAGGCTCCCTGGCAGAAGAAGGGGAAGGTGGCAGGGGCAGAGGGTGAGGCAGCCGTAGGCAAAGAGGAGGTGGCAGAGAAGGGTGGGCAAAGCAGCCCTGGCTAATGTGTGTCCTTGCCAAGCCATGAATCCTTGCAGCTGAAGCAGCCAGATCCCCTGCTCCTGGGTCTCCGTTGACTTGGGAGAGCAGGAGCCGGCACTAATACCCCTGGACTGCCCCTAGGGATGGGGTTAGTCCAGACTTGCATTTGGAGATGCAGCTCCCATAGAGATTGGCAGGAGGAGCTGGGTGCTTTCCTTTGAGCTTCACAAATCTGGGTGCCTCTCTGCCTTCAGCATCATCTTCGTTTTGTCTCCTGCCTTGGTCTTTTCGGACAGGCTCTTATGCTGTCCTTGTAGGTAAATTGGTGAACACTGCAGCGATACCTGAGCAACAGTGCAATAACGGCATCCCTTTCGCCCCTCTCCCATCCTCTCCTTTCATCCCCTCCCCTCCCCCAGCCTCACTAACTCACTCTCCTGCTAGTTTATGGCCAGAACATTTTGTTTGCAAAGTGCTGTCAGATGCGACATTAAGAGGCGCAGTAAATCAGAGCACAGGGGCCTCTCCAAGCCTCCGCAGATGAAAACCTTTTATCACAATTTGGATCTGTTTGCACTGGTATGAAAATTATGGCTCCAGTTTAGCATCAACTTCCCATTATTCATGTCCCTGTGAGCAGCGCCTGCTAAATTGGATTGTTTCAAGCCTCCCCGCCCTGCTGGCCCTGAGAGCCCAGCAGATCCCGCCCGGCTTCCCATCCTCATCCTCACCTTGATGTCCTCTCCCAGCAGGATGCGAGCGGGAGGGAGGTTGCAGCGCACTGTGCATGCTCCTGGCTGGAGGAGGGCTTGGGAGTGAGGAGAAGAGGGATGCCAGAGTAGACGGAAAGGCTTCTGCATCAGTGTGCTGGCACCCTGTGCTGAAGCAGGCACGGTCCCCGCTCTGAGCTGCAGCCCGATCTCTGCTGCTGCAACCCCCTAAGGTGGGAAGTGCAGGTTGCTGCCTGTGGCTCTGTGCACGTCCTTTCCTCTGCTCCTCTGTGCCCAGGAACTTTCTGGTTACTGGTAAGTGTTTGGAAGAGAGAAGCAGAGTTGATGGGTTCAGGAAGGAGGGAAGGATGAGGGAGAAAGCACTAGCAGGGATGCAGATGGAGCTCGGAGGAAAGTGAGTGTTTTTCAGCCACGCTTTAATCCTTGTTGTATCATGAGAAATCAGGATGCACCTCCTCCCCATCCTGCCAAAAAGGCCAGATGGGGGATTCTTCGGGGCAGAGGGGGACAGTGGCTAGGTGTAGGGACAAAGATCGGGGCAGGCTGGAAGGGAGGACCTTGCTGCTCACATGTGCTGTCCCAGGCAAGAGCTGGGAGCAGTGCTGACCCCTGGCAGGTAGCTTGCTCTTCCTTTGGCCAAGCGAGGCTGTGGCTCTTCCCAGCTGCAGCAGAACAAATCTGCTCCATGCAAGTGGCTCTGTCTCTTTCTGTCCTAGTGTTGCAAGGGTTGCAGTCTCAGGGTGTGCGGTTTAAGTCAGACTCATTGGGGGGCAGTGCATCATGGTAAGTCATTAGGGGCAACATGTGGACCAAGAGACAAGGTCTGAGGAGGCAGCTCAGTGGAGGGCACCCGTTGATCGAGGCAGTGGTCCTCAAGCTGGCCAGGCACAGGCTGGTTAACACATGGTGTCCCAAGGAACCTAGACCAGTCCAGCCTTTGGGATGTGAGAAGGGAGTCGTCTGAGCTCCCCCCAGCATCTGGAAGTGCATCTCACATCAGCACCACTGTCCTGGCAAACTGGAAAACGCATTGCATGTTGGTTTCCACCTGAAATACTGAGGTTCATGTTAATGAGGCATAAGATTTTCTTTGCAACAAATTAAACTAGAAACCTCCACTGAAACGTGGTAAGAGGTACTGTCAAGCCCTGGTTGAGTGTGCTGGATGTTCCTGCCAAACTTAGCTAAGGCTCCATAGTAAGAACAATTAAATTTTCCCCTGGACAGCATCAGCTGGAACAGTATGGAACCATTGTCCAAGGGGATGATCCCCAAAAGGAGGCCCATTGACAGTTATACCATGTAAGCAGGGTTTATGGTGGTCAGCGAGCATGCAGGATGGAGGAAGGACTGGCCACTTTCACCTGCATGCATGTTGATTTGCACGTGCATGTGAGAGATGGAGCAGGAGCAAAGCTAATGCAAAAGCAAGAGTGAGCAGCCACCAGATGAGAGGAACAGCAGCGTATGTGATATCAGGAGAAGAGGAGGATGAGCTTCTTCTAGATGAGGCTGGCTAGCTACACAGCTTGGTTTCATGTGGCCAGCAGCTCCCTGCTAACGTTCATGCTTGCTGAGTTGAGGGATGCAGTGCTGCAGGTTTGGTCTCGCTACCCAAGAGGGACCATGCCTGTGTGTCACCATGCCCTGTTGCTGCGTGTGCCACATAATGGCACCAGAAAACTGCTAAGCCATGGCACAACAATGTCAATCTGAACAAGAAGCTGATTCTGTGAAGAAAGACAAATCTTGTACCCACCTGAGGTCTGCACTGTGGGAAGCATAGCAAGTCCTCACAAACGTCTTTTTTACTTCCATTGTGCAAGGGAGTTCAAGCAGCAGCTGCAAAGACCTCGTTCTCAAGAAATAGGGAGCTGGTGCAAGGGCTTTCACATAAAGCAGACTTTCTGACACAGTCATATAAGCAGACTTTCTGACACAGCTGGGAACATTTATTTTCTTTTCTGCACCTCGCTGCAGAGATCTTGCTGCAATTGTAATTGCACATTTTTTTAAGATAATATGGCCAGATGCTCTCCAAACAAACCTTGAAGTCTGTTGTTGCAAGGCAATAGGTATTTTAATTTTAACTTAATACCAGTGTGACTGCTCAGAATGAGCCAATGTCACCGTCCAGCAAATCCCTCAGGCTTTATCTACCACAGACAGATTTGGAGTGAGTTTTGCCGAGCAGGTGACCATCCCAATAAATCTGGATATTTCTTGTAGGTTTTTTTTTATTATTAACACTCACCCAATGCTTGGCCCCCAGGCTATCACCTCGCTCCAGTCAAGTCCATGCTAAAGATCCCCATCTTCTGTCAATCTCAGGAGAAGTGAGATGACACTAATAAATATGCTTGCAATGCTGCGAGTCTCTCGTGCTCTCTGTATTCTCCCTTGAATTGCAGGCTGTTCAGAGCAAGGCTGGCTTTATTTCTCTCTCGTACATCACTGATTTGCTACGCTGTCAGAGTTCAACAATAGCAGTAATAATTAACCATTTAATCTGAATCAGACACTGGGTCTTGTTTGCTCTTTCTGTATAGAAGATGGAAAACACTTGCAAAGATCAGATTCTGATGTTCCTCAGCTTAGCGTTAAGTGTCTTGACTCTGCAAAATTGCTCGGAGTCTTTCATTTCGCTCTTTGAGCTCGTTAGTCCAAATTAAAAACAGCATTCATTCTAATTCCAGCTTCTTGAAATTCCTCCAAGATCAGTGCTATTATTCTTTCAAATGCCTTGGGAGCAGAACTAACACCAAAAGACATTCACTTACATTCCTGATGTCCAAATGGTTTAAAAAAAGCCACTAGCTTCAACTTAGTGATCCTGCCATCCACCTTGCCAAAGTGCACGTCGCACTCCTCCTGAAAGCTTCGCTGCGATTTCTGTAATGTCCTCACTGCCTGCAGCTTACTCTTAAGGCTTTCCGTGAATCACGTAGATGAATGCCCCTCTAATTTTATTTACGACCTCTGAATAAACTGGGTGTGCATGTGGCTTTGTCTTTTCAATAGTTCACAATTTCTGAATTTTGTCATGTTTGGGTTTAAGTTGAGCTTGTAGGGAGAATGGATTTCTCTTGGTCACTGGACTGCTTGAGCCATCTGTCCTCATGTGGATTGCACCATCAGGAGGGGACTGGAAAGAGCTTGACCAAGCTACTGCTGCATTGCATCTCTGCTCAGACAGCAAAGCAAGGTCTTTAAATCCTGTATGTGTTGCAAGTCTGGGGTCACAAACAGGATTCAGAAAAGCTTCAGTCTCACGTCAGGTATGAATGTAGTCTCACATGCAACTCTTTCTCCACTGCTGCAAACAACTCTCTGTTACCTTACCATTTATCTCTTTAGTCTTGAAATGGTCCATCAAGCCACACGCTCACCAGGTCATGCAACCCCAGTTTACAGTGGAGGAAGTTAGTGAGTCAGGCAGGGTTTACAGTCGTTTCCTAAGGGATGTTCAGCTTCATTTCATGAACTAATAAAGTTGGGCAATGAGAGAGAAGGAGATGTAGCAGGAGAAAAGCTGCATTCACGAATCAGCTCTTAGCAGGCAGGCAGTTTAGGAGAGACCCCCGACAAAGGCTGAAGGGAGATCCAAAGTGTCTGTTAACTGTCTGCTGATGCTGTTCTGCATCAAACTCCCGGTGTGGGGAGCCAGGAGAGCCACAGGGATGCCTTTCCAAGCTACACCCTCCTTTCCTCTCTCCATCACAGCTCAGCAGCCTAGCTAAGGGTCCTGATGGTGTCCAGCCCAGGGAGCATGCCTGGAGACGTTGCAAGTCAGCAGTCAGTACACTGCTGGGAGATTTTGAAAGAGTTTCCTGGACGCCCACACATACAGCTTGGAATCCCACAGAGCGGAGCCCCTCACTGAGAATGATCCATTGCTCTGGGACATTTCATACCAGCTCGGCAGGCAGCTGCTCTGTCTCCATCCACAAACTGATTCCTCACCCCCTCCTGCTCTTACTAAAGAGGCATCCTGAAACCTTGCCGATTGGCTTTCCACCACGCTCTGCCTTACCCTGGAGGAGAGCAGTGAGGGTTGTCCTGGGGAAAGGGGTAGATCTGACCAGGACTCTGCATCCTTGCACAGCTCTGGAGGAGCTGGAGAAGGAGGCAAGCAGCAGAGAGGGTGTTGGAAGGGCATCTGCATTTATTTCCAACTCAGTGCAGTTGCACAAGAGGACCGAGGGTAGGGGGTGAATGGCAGGAAGGTCTTTTGTTCACCAAGATGCACCAAGGAAGGTAATTTAGAGAGGACTGTCTAAAGTCACGTCTGCCTCCAAGTCTTGTGTAGTCTTTGGAGAGCTCAACAGAAGATGGCAATTATGAGTCTAGGAAGATATAGATGCAGTTAATACCTATTTTACCTGTACAGTCTATAATATGTTGCCATAGTCTTGAAAATGTTGTGACTTGGAAGCCATAAAAGCTGGAAGGAACATGCTAATTGAGAACACAGTCAGGCTATAAATCCAGAGAAGATACTGGGGCTGGCAGGAGAGAAACCCAGTCCCAGGGAAAAAGGGAGGGGGAGGAACTCAGCTAGAGAGTCAGGAAGGAAATTAAAGAGAAGGGGAAAGAGGGAGAAAATGGGACTCCTCAGTTCCCAAGGCTGGCTTAGCCTCAGGTAACACTCCAGGTTGATATTAGAAAATCAAAGGAATTGATTCAATGGAAGTGCCATTAGAAGAGAGAATTTAGAACAAATTGGCAGCATGAACAGGAACTAATTGCCAGAACCAGGGAGATTCACCCAAAATTGTATAGAAAGAGAGGATGATATTTCCCATCTACTAACTGTAATACATAACCTACAGCTTAAAACAGTCTCTGTAGCAAAGTAAGGGAAGGTATCAAATGTGACACTAGAGGGTTTGAGTGGGGTTTTTTGAAGTATTAAATGGGTTGTAGAGTCTTACAGAGCAGTAGGTCAGACTTCTGTGTCAAGCAAATAGGCAGAAATTGTAACAAAGAATAGAGCTATTGGGTAAATTAATAAATAGGATATAATAGGAAAAAGTTGCTTCACTTTCTGTGGAAGGAAATAATGCATCAGAAATCCATTAGTGTTCACTGAAGGGATCAATATGTGCACAGGGGTGATATGGTCAATATAATCTGTTAGGATTTTCAAAATGCTTTTGGGCAATGCCCCTCATCAGAGACTTATCAGGAAATTAACTTGTTATGGGTCAAAAAGGAAATTCCTCTCACGGGTAATTCTTCTGGTTGAAAAATAGGAAAGGAAGGGTACAAAAAATTAATGTTTTTTCACAGGTGGGAAGGAGGTGGTCCATGAAGTCAAATGAGGAGCTAGGCTGTGGTGCTCAGTACAGGCATAAATGGTCTGGGAAAGCAGGGAGCAGTGAGGTTGCAGAACTCACCAATGGCATAAAATTAATTTGGGCAGGCAAACAAAATCTGACTGTGAGGAGCTGCCAAATATTGTCATAGGACTGAATGCCTGGGCCAGAAAATGATCTGGTGACATTCAACTTCAGTGGAAAGTAATGTGCACGGGAGACAAAACTGTCTCACCTGTACATGCAGAGCACAGGGAAGGGACCTTGGAGCTACACCACCTGCTTCCAGCAAAAAGATCACCTTGATCCACGGTGGTGGCAGTGATGAGAGCTGTCATGAAAGAAAAGCAAAGTAAAATACACAACTTTTGTTTGCCGCTTTATAAATTAAAAGTGGAGCTGGATTTGAAGCATTGAATGGGGTGGAGAACTCACACCTGGCATGGGAAAGGCAAGCAGCAATTATTACCCAGAAGTCAGAGTTTTAGAGCCAAGATATAAAATGGTATGTAGCATAAGCAGAACTGGCCCATGGACCTGGCACTTCTGTGAGAGGCACCATCCCCACACTCAGCTTGGACCTGCCTTTTGCTGTGGAAGGATGCCATGAAGCAGCTGACTGCCTCCAAGAAGGACACCATCTCCCAGCTTTCAGGGAGTTTAACCTCTAATTTGAGTCAGAAAAATGCAATCTCATGCATGTCTTGCAAAAACTAATCTGTCTTCATCATTTTGGAAAGGTTGCCAGCTCCTGCATGGTGTCTATCTGGCTCTTGGGAAGGCTTGCAGATATCTTCCCTGCAGGTTGAGCCCCAGAATTATACCTGGGGGACTGGGAAGGGTGTAACTCTACTCACAGAAAACAGCCCTCTCCTCTCCCATAGGCTGGTCTGGCAAACCCCAGTAGTTTGCAACTCTTCCAAAATTTTTAGCTGCATTTGCATTTTCATTTTTAATAAGAGACATGATAAGTTCATAGCTGTAGCTGCGTGTGTGACCAAATAGGATGACTAGGAGGGACCCGGCCTCTTGCACAGTGCTGTTGCTGGTGGTGCTGCCCTTGCTGCAGCAGCGATGTTTAGCACCGCGCTCGTCATCCTGGGGCTGATGCAACCCCCCCTCTGAGCCCCCAGCACTGAGCGAGTGGAGCAGGCAGTGTGTGCTGGCAGGATGAAGGGGAAAGCTCCCACGAGAGAGCTGCTCTCGCGCAGAGCAGGCGTGAGAACAGAGAAGTGCATAAAGATCACAAAAGCGTAACGTGGCCATGCCGGCTCAGGCCAAAGGTTCGTGTAGCCTGGTGGTCAGCCTCCAGATGGACGTTAGAGGATGCAGAGGGGAAGGGTGTAAGAAACAATGGAGGTTTAGAGAGCTCCTTCTCCTCTCAGCCCTCCCCCAGCAACCACAAACATCATTTCAGGAGATTTTGGATCTGGAATTTGCACCCAGACTATCGTGTTCAGTGCTGCGGCTTTGTCTAATCTCTTTTCAGATCTGTTTATGTTTTTGGCCCCTGCCACCTCCTAGGGCAACGAGTTCCAGGTTTTAATTATGCACCGGATAAATTGGTATGCTCGGGCTGCTGCCCGTCCAGTGCACTGGGCCCAGCACTCTCAATAGCTGTTCCCAGTCCCTTTCTCACGCTCGTCCCCTCCGGTGTCCTCCCTCCCCATGCTCAGTTTAGGCTCCTTTGGTGCCTTTGCCAGGACAAACCCTTCGCAGGTTCCACCTCCATGGGATGGAGGAGGAGAGTGGGAAAGCATCTGCAGCTCCTGGTCTGCTGAAGCAGCAGTGATGTTCTCAACTCCTGTCCTAATAATCCCTTGTTTCTGAGGGGCTGTTTTGCCCCCTCCTAGGGTGATATTTTGAGAGCACCCTCCATGTTGATCCTGGCTCTCCTTCCTGACAGCTGTGTGCTGGCTGTGCACTGGAGAATTGGTCTTCCTCACATGCCTGGACCTTCAGTGAATCTTTATAGCTGCTTATGTTTCACTTATCCTCAGTTAACTCATATCAGCAAACTGTAGTTCAGCACATTGATTCAGTCCCATTTCCAGACCGTGAAGATGCCGGCTGTCTCAACCCTGGTGTGGGCCTGCTTGGATGCTGCTTTGGAAGCCCTGTGCCATTGTTTTGCAGTGCTATTTACTTGGCTGTCATATCCTTTGCTTGCACTGTGTGTAATGTCTGCGTTGCACTGTTTTGTGGGCTATTTTATAGAAGCGAGTGAATATTGCATGCAGCTGTACAACCACCCAGAAGCAACCCAGAACTGGCGTATGCCCAGTGGCAGGGTGAAACTGTGGCATGTACCCTGGGGCAGAGCCTGCACCCTTCTCCTTCTGCTCACTCAGACTGGATCATGCCAGATCAGCCGGGGATTGTGTTCCCCTCCGCCCTGTGTTAGCGCTGTGAGATGCAGTAATAGCTATTGGCAACATCACTTGCCTGCGTGCCTGCCTCTCATTTCCGCACGATGCTCTCACCAGGGACCGCCTGCAGACCCTCTCCCAGGCTCTCTGAGTGACCCTCTGCTGCTTTCTGCCTCCCTCATCCCCTGCGCTGCCCAAGCAGTCCCAGCTCTCCCTCTGACCCGTGTGCCCCTTGGCACCGTGGCACCTCCAAGCCGATGGCAGTTCTGCTTTGACTAACATTCTTGCTGGCCAAAAAAAAAAACCAGCCGAGGAGCTTGAGAAATGCCTGGTCCCTATAGCTGGAGGGCATTTGTGTTGCAATAGCAGTTCGTTCATGCTAAATTAATCTGCCTGTAAATTCAGTGCTGTTGGTTTGGGAAAAGCGATGCTCTTGGTCCTCACCCTGCTTCCCCTCCCAAACCCTGAGCGCCGGGGGACAGTGGGGTGACGAGGTGCCAGGCGTGGGGTGGCTGCAGCCAGAAGGGACCCGCTCTGCAGCAGCGCTGCCCAGGCAGAGGCCAGGCTGACTAATAGAAAATGCTGTCAGGGCGGGGAACAGGGACTCTGCACCAGGCATTAACTCTTGTAAGGCAGAGATGCTCCAAGCGGCTGGCTGCCTCGCTCACAGCCAAGGTCCCTCGAGCACCAGGGAAGGGGCTGAATGCTTGCCAGAGGTCCATGGGGAGGCTGCCGCTCACGTGGTTTCCTCCCCATTTCCAGCCACCAAATTGCATTTACAAGAAGCAAACCATACATTAAATAACTCTTGGATGTCAGAGCAAGCAACTGCTGTGGGGGATGTTCTGGGAGAGAGAAGGAGAAATAGCTGGTCCATCCAGGAGCAAAGAGAGGGGAGGCGATGGTGGGGGTTAGGGCAATGGGTTGGGAAGAGGCTGGGGGTGGCACTGGGGTGGAGGAGGTTGAGAGTAAGGGCAGATGTCCGGGGATGAGAACATGCCGTCTGCTGTGACTGCGGCTGACGGCAAATAGCCCGTAGCATAGGAAGCCTCATTGCAAGAGTCTGTCCCACAGGCTCCGGTTTAGGGTGCTTTTGTACTCATGCTGCAGGAAGAAATGGATTTAAACATTCAGTATCTCAGATTATAAACCCTGACAGGGCAGGATGGGCCTGGAAGGTCAGCTGGCACCGCCACAGTCCCCCAGCAAAGGCTGCAGGACAGAGGCAGAGGTGGGTGGCTGGGATGCTTTGCACGTACCCCCTGCCCGTCCCCTGCTCTGGCTCCAAACAGGAAACAACAGTCTTACCAGAACTGTCCCAGGGGAAAGTGAATCTGACGGGGCTGAACGTATGGACGAATCCCAGCAAATATCTGCTAGCTTACTATAGTGGATAATGACATGTCCTCTGAGTCCTCCAGCGACGATCCCAGGAAAGCCAAGCCTTTGAGAGCCGGGCTGAGCTTGTCCTCGGGTTCCTGCTGTAAATTCCCACGGTGCCATTTATCTGAGCATGCTTCAGGAAGCAATTGGAGATTCCCACAGGCAGCAGCACTGCTCCACCACAGCCTGCATCTGTGTCCTGAGGCAGGGGCAGGCCAGGGCAGGGGCCTGCTCACACGGATGTGCAGGAGAGCACCTCCTGATTCATTGCTTCCCGCTGCATGCTTGTGCGGACGTGGAGCAGGTGAATCCTCCTGCTTCCCCGTTCCTTCCTTGTCACGTTCAGGCAGGCGGTGTTCCCATCTCACCCCTCCTAGCAATGCGTTGGGAGCTTTTCTTTTTCCCCAGGTGGGTTTTGTGTTTCATTCCTGTACTGGGAGCTATACAGGCAAGAGCAGTGTCTGAATTTCCACCTCTGCAGCTCCTAGGGGGTTGAGGGGATAGAGCCTGCATGAGGAAACCTGTGCAGAGGTGAATGGGCTCCCTACCTGGAGTGCTGCGTTTTCTCGGGAGGGTTTGCCATTGTTTAAGAGAAAATTTGAAAAGTAATAATCTCAGCAAAGCAGAGGGAGAGGCCCCTGGAGGCGGTTCAGCAGCAGAGAGGGAGCCTTGCAGATCTGCATGAATGAGAGCATGGGAGGCAGGAGTGGAAGAAACAAAAAGGGAGGATGAGATGGAGAAGAACGTGTGAAGGAGGCTGCCTGGGATGGGACCAAGACAAGCAGGTGGGGTCTGCAGTGCCACCCACAGCTTCGGTCTGTGTGTGGTCTGCCAAGCTGCGGGCAGGGTCTTGGGGGGTGACCAGCAGCCTGACTGCAGGAGGGGGACACGTCCCGCAGTGCTGGAGCACCTCGTGGTGCCTTGTGCTTCCTCCTCAGTCACCCTTCGCGGGCTGAGCGGGACAGACCAGGTGGCTGCCGCGGTCTGCTCTGCATCCCCCCATCACATACAGCCCCGTCCAGGGCACTAGCAGTACTTGCCGCCTGCCTCTGCTCCTGACCCCCTGCAAAGGTCCTTCCTGCACCATCAGCTCGCTATCCTTTGACTGCTTGTGGAATGGCACCTGCCTGGAGTGCCTCGAGGGTGATCTGCTCACCCGTGCTTCGAGGGCTTGATCCCTACAGGCAGCTGGAGCCCAGGGAAATGAGTATCAATGCGGTTCACAGCCCAGTGCTGAGACACATCCCCCTCCTCCAGCACCACCAGCGTCCAAGGGAAGGGGCTGCTCAGAGGGCATCCCAAGATGCAAGGCAAGGGATGAGAAGGAGGGAGGGGTGTCTTCCTGCGCAGACCCTTCCTCTGGCCCTTGGCTATTGTGCTGCTTCCTTCCTCCTCCCCCAGGGCTGCAAAGGAGCTGGGCTTTACCAGGGCACTGAATCAGACCAGGTAATCCAGGCCACAGCTGCTTCCTGCTTCGCCTGGGACATCGCTCTGTGAGCAGGAGGGAAGGGGATGAATAAGACGCTCTGCTGCTGAGAAACCCCGGCGAGGAACAGCGTGTGATTTCACTCCCCCACACCAGCCAGAGCACAAATCCTCCTTTCTGGGGCTTCCTGCTGCCTCTCTCCCACCCTGCTCACATCAGTTATCCCAAACAGGGAGCAGTCGGCTAAAACTCTGCTAATAGACTTCAGCAGGAGTGCGGTGCTGGGTCTAATTAACCGCCTGACGGCTCCTCTGTATTGGACACGCACGAGCCTCTCGTGCGCAAGGTGTGCGATGCGCTCTCCCCCCCTGCCTGGGGCTGCCTCCTCCCAGGGCTGCCTGCGCTGCTGTGGCTCATGGTGCCGGAGAGAGGGTGGATGGGTGGGATGGAGACCCCAAGGCCAGCAGGGACCAACAGATTCGGGAGCGAGGAGAAGCTGTACCAAGACTCAAAGGAGGGTGGGTGCCTGCAGCTGGTAGCTGGCTGGAGGTGGGAGTTTAGCTCTGGTCTTCTACTGTGGGAGGTGGTCCCAGGCAGAGAGCCTGGAACTGGGGACGTGACCCAAAAATGAGATTTCTGGGGCTTGGGTAGTCCCATGCACCAGGTCAAGACCGTCAAGAGGGAAGGGGAGCCAAGAGCCAGAGGTGTCTGCAACATAGACACTGTTTTGAGTAGGGACCCCAGATGATCGAAGCAAACCAGCGACTTAGGGCAGGCTGCAGGAGAGGGGCTGGCTGCAGCATCCCTCCCATGTCCCTTCTCATCCAGGGTCTGCATGCAGAGGTGTGCAGAGGAAAAGGGAAGATCCTCAGCACAAGGAAAAGCAGAACACAGCACGTTAGCTTGACTAAAAGTAATCTGTGTGTATAGCATTGGTTTGGCTTCATCCACACTGCTAAAAGAACAGGGGTGCAGGCACCCCAGTACACACCCCCAGGCAGGGGAAGGACAGAGGAGCAGGGAAGCAAAACCTCCGGCTGCAGGAGCACCTCCAGGTTCCAGCAGTAATGGTGGGTCATGCCTGTGGGCTGACTGGTTTTCATCCCCACCAGAGCTGCCCACAACCAGCCCCTGTGGTAAGCTAGAAGAAAGCTATTGCTTTCCAGTGGGCTCATGGAACAGCCAGGTTGCCTCCAGGGTTGTGAAGGTTAGCTGGGAATAGTAATTTTATTGCACAAAAAGACATTCACCTTCCAAAAAATCAGAATGAAAACAGAACCTTTGAAGATGGTTCCAAAAGAAACGAGATACCACAAATAGCTCAGGAGTCAGGTCATTCCTCCAGGCCATGGGAGAGTTAAGTTTGTGGCCCATCTGACCCAGTACCCCAGTCAAAGGGCAGTGAAGTCCCTCTTAGAGACCTTTCCACTGCTGTGCTTCTGTTTTGTAGAGATAAATAAGCCCTTGCTGGGTTAGAGAGGGACAGGCGACTCTCAACAGGGGTTGAACTGCCATCTCCACATTTCGGCTGACAGCCTGGGCCACCAACATGGTGTTCTTCCAGGATCCTCCTTCCCCAACCGCAGAATCCACCCTCAATTGCATGTCAGCACTAAAAGCCTTTACAGAAATTCTTGGGAGAAAAATTTGCCAAGTCAGATTGAGCACAAAATACAACAACCATCCTGGGAATTGTCTGTGCACCACATGGCAGGAGCCAGAAGGGTTGGGGGAAATCAAAGTGATCTTGGTTTATACCCTCCACAAAGCACCTGGGCTAGGTGGGCCTTTGGTCTCAGCTGCTTTAACCATTCCTGCATCCTCCTGTGAAACTTTCCTGAGCAGCATCCATAAGAAATCCTGTGTATACCCACCTGTGGGCTCAGTTTTAGTAAACTTTTTTTTTCTGATGTGAAATGGTTGCACTGAGAGCTCCATGCAGATGCATGTGGATGTGTGTCCAGCTTCACATAACTCTTCCTCTCCTGTGCAGGTTTTTGCTCTGGTGCCTGCATGCCACGCAGTGGTTCTTGCACAAAGCAGTACACTGCACGAGCCAGGATTGCGGAGGTTGTTTTCTGCCCATATTAATACATTGCTTTCCACATTTCTCTGCCCATACAGTAAAAGACATCATATTGCACTGATGAATACTTTCTGCAGCAGACTTCTTGGGGAGGATTACACTGAACCCCTGCCTTCTGTCTGACATAGCCCCTCCTTGCAGTGGTTGCATTGCCAGCCAGAAGCACCCTGAGGAGCAGGCTATGTGATACAGGCTGAGGTCTCACTCTATCAAAAACCTTGGAAGCTTTCCAAGAGCCACACTAAAAGTCTGTTTTCTCCAGCACCCCCTGTAAGATGCACTGCTCCAGGTGTCTGGTCAGTGCTCGTTCACATAGTGATCTCATCGCCTCGCTGGCAAACAGCAGCCCTTCGTCTCAGGGGCCCGCAATGTTTCTGCAGGGCGGGTGATGCCAGTGTTGGTGCAGTATGCCAGGCTGGGGTCCTGCTCCTCCTGCCAGCCCCAGGGCCTGATTGCACACTGTTTATTTTTATCCTGTGCCTGATGGATCGGTGCACGGGTTCAGTGTTGTCAGATGATTTTCTACCAGTTCCTTCATGTAGCAAGTTTGGGGTTTTTTTTGTAATCTCTGAAGCAGGCGAACACCTCCTTCTGTTTGTAATTGAACATCTGTAGGCTATAGATGTGGTTGCTGCTTTGCTCTCGGGGAGGGATCCAATTGGACTTTAATGGATTATGTAGTCTGCTGCAGGACTGTTCACCGGTGCCGTCACTCATGCGGGGGCTCCTCCAGCTGCCTGCACCCCGGCACCTCACTGCTGCTCTGGGGTTTGTCCCGCGAGACAGGCGAGGATGATATCCCGGGGGTGTGCAGGGCTGCATGTCAGCATCTCAGCTGTGTCTGAGATAGGGTACACGGTTTCCTGTGTTGGACTAGGCTAAGGCTTCCCTTTGGCTCCCACATTGTGTCAGGAGTCCCAGGAGCAATCAGTGGTGTATTTAAGTGTCATTGTTTTTCCAAGGATGCTGTTTTGTTCGGGGGTCGGGTTTCCGGGTCAGATTCCTTTCAGGAAGTTTAGGCTTTTGCATCCCTTTGGTTACGTTCTTCCTAGAAGGATTGGGGAAGCTGGTGCAATGTTTTTTGGTTTTTTCTTCTCCATTCCTTGTTCTCTGACTCTGTTTTTCTACAGGACTATTGATCTGCAGCCCTGCAGGGTGTTGGGGTAGCGTATGGGAGTCCCTGTGCCGTGTGTTGGAAAGAGCACTTGCTTTTCCCCAGCTGTGGCTGTATCGAAGCAATTGTTTTCCATTCTCACTCTTGTTTTGGGTTCCTTCCCACCCTATTGCCATGGGCTAAAGAATTGTTTTGCTGCCCTTGTGAAAATTCTGTGGCCGTGTTAATATTGTTTGAAGTATTGCCATAATGTTTGTTTAAAAACATATTAATTAGGTTTTCAGTAATTGGGGTTTTCAGGGCTCTCTCATATTGTTCTGCTGGTATAATTTGTTCTATTGATCTTCCTCAAGATGTAACTCAGAGCCAATCTGCAGCTAGGCTGCAGCGTGCAGCTCGCTGTTGCTGTTCGGCGTGATTTGTTTACACACCGGGCTAGTGGCCCGTGGTCTGATGAGCATGGCCGTGTTCTGACTCTCAGCCCATTCCCATCATCGCAAACCAAATACATCTCAGCAGCTGATCACTTTTTCCACCTCCCCGGTCCTGGTGAGATGCATGGTTACCTTCGTGCAGGGTCCAGGGATGCAGCCGGCAGTGTCTGCGGGCACCCGGGGTGTCTCCGAGGCATGCTGCTGTTCGGCTCACGCTCGCATCGGCTTCACTACTGCAGACCCAGAGACACTGTGGCTGTGTCTCCTGCTGCGGCGCGGCTCAGCGATGGGTTTCCATGGTAACCCCAAGGCTCATTCCCCGACTCCAGGTTTTTCAAAAGCAAAAATTTTCGTTTCCATCAAAAGAGCCTTTCTACTGGGAGACCCAGCGCCACCTCCCCCAGCCAGCGCCGAGGCTGCCAGCTAATGAGCCCAGCCTGGGGAGCCGGGTGCCCGCAGCCTGTCCTCCAGGAAGCTATTTCCAATGGCAATCTGCCCTCATCCTGCGATGCATGTCCTCATCCATCGCCCGCCCCGAGCGGGCACCGTGCTGCTGAATTGAGCTCACACGCCATGGGGCTGGGTTCATCCCGAGCCCCTCGCTCCCTCCATGGTCAAAGAGTTGCTTTCCCCAGCATCCTCCCTTGCTTGGTCTATCTCCCTGGGTACCACCCCTTGCCCGTGTGTCCCTCTTCAGCAGGACCAGGGTGAGATGATGGTGCAGCCCCCAACTACCTTGCCACCGCTCCTGGCAGCAGCATCTGGCTCCCTGCATCCCTTCTGTACATCTTCACCACCATCCCAGCACACCTGGCAGTCGCATGAGATTGGGTAGAGACGTGACCATTTTTCTGCCAGCAGACACAATACATTCCCAAACAATAGTCATTGCACAACTCATCCCTACATTTAACAGAATTTTACAGGCAGAATAAATCTCAGGGCCTCTATAAATCTTGTTGCTGAGATAAGGGATGTGCATCCAGAGCCTCGTGCCGATTAAATCCTGCCCAGCTCCAGGACACATGAGGAGCATCCTGTATTTTACATCTGCTTTGGAGCCCAATGGGAGATTTAGGAGATTCAGAAATGAAATCACTGCACTTTGCAAAGGCTCCATGTTCCCTACCCTGCACTGGGGCACTCCCAGTTGGAGTGGAAAAATGAGATTTCCCAGACCAGCTGGCAACGTCCACTGGGCTTCGCACAGTTGAGATGGGGGAAAACTCCCCGGCTTTCACAACTTCTGGGCCAGTGCTGCCACGTTTGCATTCTGCAACAAGAGTTCAAGCAAAATCTGAGTGGATGGGTCTGCTTCATATGGTCCCACAACTCCACATGTCCTGAGGGATTCTCTTTGTGGTGACCAGTCTCACCATGGCAATTCTCCTGGATCCAGGGGTTTCTGGCAGATAATGGGGACCACCAGGATTTTTGGCATGTGAGCTGCTGTGTGAAGCCATTAGGTCATCTTTCTGGCTTGTCTCAGCAGGGAAACATCTAGGAGTGTCCTCTCCTAAATGGCACCAGTACATCACCGAGTCAACTGTACAGAGCGGGAGATCACTGGAAAATAAAACACTCCTTCCCACGGATTAACAATGGTACTAACCCCCCCATCCAAAAAAAAAAAAAGAAAGGTTGCTGCAGTCCGTGGAAAGAGGCGTGGAAGTGTTTTGAGCTCCTCACATGATGCTCTGCCACAGCATCCCTGAAACTGTGGGTCTGAGCCTGCAGTCCCAAGTGCATAGAAATATGGGCAGGACAGGAAAGGTTTTGTGGGACAATCCTGGGAGCTGCTACCCCCTGCCTAAGAAAATGCTTTGCAGGCATGCCCCATCTAATGATTTGCAATTCCAACAATGCTGTGGTTTGTTCTGTGGCTGAGAAGACATTCTAATTTCCTAATTTTTCCAGCCCAATATCTCCCCTTTGGATAGAGCAAATGACTGGCAATTTGAGCCCTTCCACAAACCATCATACTGGTGAAGACCTGAGCTGACCCATATGCTGGGTATGCTTGTAGGTAAACTTGAGACATATACTTGGAGAATGGCAGTGGTGGGTGCAGAGAGACCGGAGAGGTGTCCAGAGGTGGGATGGTGCTCTGCTGCTCCGCCTTTGCTCCTCTGATGTTTCAGCTGCTGCAAGGCAAAGGATGTAGGACAAAAGACTGAGACAAAAAAGAAAAAGTGACTGAACCCAGGAGGCTTTGTGAAGGTGAAGAGAGGGTGGGAGACACCTCACTGATCCTGAAGGCATGACCAGCATTTCTTATTCAGATTGGACATGGGTAGGAATCAGGTGCCTGTACAGAGCCTGAAATAACAGTCCAACTAGCACTGGAGCTGAGCCATGGTGCGGGAAGACTTCTCCCAGTCCAAGCCCTAGGGGAAGGGAGGGTGTTTCCACACATGTACACACACTATCACATGCATGTACTTGTTGGTGCAAAAAGCCACGGGAAGGGTAGAGGTGCCCGGCATATCATTTGGGAAAGAAGCTTTGAGGCAGGTCCTCTCTGCTTAGGGACACAGGATTCAGAGCATTTTTTGAAATAGGATTACAACCAAGAAATATGACTTTCTAATCCATTCTTTCTCTAACAAAAATAAGACTCAGTGAGCTGCTCAGGTCAGGAGAAAGCACTAATCTCTACAGCATCCCCGTGCTGAGGTCTGGCAGACCTGGACTGCCTGGTAGCAGCTGGAAGTGCCCCAGCTGTCTGCGACAGTGGGAAGGCAAAAGCCCTGTGAATGGGACAAAGTTGCAGCAGTGAAAGGAGAAGACCCTGGGGGGGGGCGGTCCTGATCCTCTCATGCAGCCACCTGGGAGCTGGGCAGAGGGCACAGACGTGGGCTCAGCTTCCCCTCCTGAGCAAACTAGGTGCTGATGTGGGTTAACCCAGAGCACTGCAGTGCTCCTGGGGAGGCTGTTCCTCCCACAGTGTAGGATGGGGGTGATGCCCTGCAGCTCCTTATGCTGATGGGGTGGTTGGGGTTGCTGAGAACACCCAAAAGCGAACCACAGGAGGAACATTGCTGTGTAGAGCTGTGGCAGGGCTGTGGGCAATACGACTTGGGGCATCCCTCTGCCTGGGCTATGGCTGGAGAGCAGTGGCTGAGCTGGGGATGGGGCAGGGTGGTGCTTCTCCTCCCCTCTGTGGGAGCTGCAATTCCTCCTGAGCTTGTCCTGAAGGGGCAAGGATAATTTTCTCTGCTTTTTACAGCAGAAACCTGACCCGGACAGACACTGAATCCAGGCAAGAGGCTCCAGGGTCTTATTTCAACCCTCCTTCTCCACCCTCTGCCGCCTCCACTATCTGATGCCATGCAAATGTTCCCAGGCTCCATGAATCCTTCGGCTTTCTCAGTCCCCTATCTGATTTCCATGGTGCATCAGAAAAGAAGCGGCCGGCTTTCCTGATTTCCCTGCTGTGCATTCATTTCAACCTGTGAAGGGGAAGTGCAAAGTGTTAGAGAACAGTGGTAGATTAAAAATCCCCACAGGTTCAAGGGCAGATGGGATGGAAGAGAAGTCCACAGAGGGTTATGAACACTGTAATGATGCCTGGCCCAGGAAGTCCCTGGGCTGCAGACTGTGGGAGGATGGGGGGTGATTAGAGGGCAACATTGTATGTACTTGCCTGGTCTTTTTTCCTCTTCCCTGGCATCTGCTCTGGGCTCTGTTGGAGAGAGATACTGTGCCATCCAGCCTGTCCTGTGTCCTACTCAGCAGCACCACAGAATGGATATCCCAAAAATGTTCTGTGCTGGGAGGAAGAAGCAGATGAAGTGTGAGGATATGCATCATCCCCAAACCATGTGTCATGAAACTACTGTTGCCCAGTGCTGCTGCAGCGAGAGGACCCAGCACCTACCAGGGCCGTTCATCAGGAGCTGCTTAAACAGTCCTCTGCCGCCTGCCCCTTTCCCTGCCAGGCAGTAGTGCCAGCGCAACTGTGGGGAACAGTCACTACAATGACCGGTTTTCTGAATGATTTTTTTTACCCCAGATCAATGCAGAGAGATGATTAGTCCATCTAGAGATGGCCCAAGGGCACGTGTTCCTGCCCACACTGCCTTCATGCACTCAGAGCATTGAAGGCTGATAGGACATCCTGGTGTTGCCACTTCCCTCAACCAAATTTTGTTTGAACTAAACCACATTTTTTTCTGGGGAAAAAAAGTTAAGATACCAGGAAATGGAAATTGCCACAGCCCTGAGGCATGGTGGTTAATTGCCCTCTAGACCTATACATCTATTCTGAATTTGCCGATGTACTACTTCTGGGTCTGGATCTCTTTCTGCTTTGGTTCCTAGACCAATAATCAGCGTTTTATTCCCCAGCAAGCTCTTACAGACTGAACAAGTTACCCTTTCACCTCCTTTTTTTTCAAGCTGATCATCCAAATTCAGCATTTACCCACATGCACTTCAGCTACACTCACTTTGTCAGGTGAAGCTTGCTGAGCAGCAAGGGATTGGTTGGGGGAGTTTGGCAGCACTGCCTCTGTGATGGGAGAGGGGCTATTACCGTTTCAGCAGTGGTGCACGGACTGGACGCAGGCAGGACACGTGGCCGAGGTGCCCAGGGCACGTGCAGGGTGGGCAGAGGCGATTCCTCCGCGGGCATCCTGGCAGCAAGGCTGGCTGAACGAGTCTGGTGGTCCACATGGTGCACACCAAAGGTGAGGGTCTTGCAGCGATGCAGTTTGACCCAGACCTGTGTTTCGCCTTTACAAAGCGCAGGATTTGGCAGCAGTGTGAATGGGCTCCTTTCCCAGAGCATTTTGTAAGGGCAGATGGCTCGGAGGCAGGAGGCACAAGTGTCAGCACATGCTCAATGGAGGGATGGTTGCGGGGAGGCAAAGCTGGAAGAGGTTTCAGGGCAGAGATGAGCTCCCATTGCATCTGCCACTGGAATCCCCTCCTGCCCTCCTACACACCCTGCAGTGCTGACCTTTTCTTGCTCTTAGACTTGTCAACATGACCCGTTAACTGAACTAGGAATGATTTCCCGCAGATATATGAAAGGTTCTTGGGAATGTCAGGTTTTTTCTCTTGTTTATTTTTCATTTTTCGCCCAGCAATTAACTGAACTTCAGTGAGTCCTTCCATTTAGCAGGAGCTGTGCGCTACTGCTTCACCTGCCAGTGCCAATTTGACCTGGATTATGTTTGAATACATGATCATATTTCTGTCAAATTTGCAACAGCAAACAACATGCTATTTATTCCAGCTTCACCGTGGCTACACACTGGCTTTAAAGGGCAGGCAAGATGGGATATGGCAGGAAGTTTGCTGGGGAAAAGCAAATTCCACCGAATGCTTTGAACAGCTGAACCATCAGAGAGAGTTTGTACTGGATCAGGGCTCTGCGAACAGCAGTGCTCTTGGCCCACAGTCGGGTGCTGACATCAGATGTGCCATCTTACAAAGCCGTCTTACATCAACAGCAAAATCTGAACTGTGCAACTTCCTAGATGCTGTTATACTGCAACATATGTACCACCAAAAGGTCTTCTCCATGCACCAGGTGCAATGAAATTACAGTTTGTTGGCTTTATCGTAGAGCCTAGGCATGAACAAAATTATCAAACAGATGTCAGAATTGGGAAAAGGCCCTTAGACTGAAAGCATCCAACCCTCCTTTCCCACAGAGGGGTCTCCAAACTCTCAGCTGCAAGGAGGATGTCCACCTTCCCAATAGCTCTGCTTTGGCAGAGCTCCAGGCCAGCAAATGTTTCTTGGAGAATCATCCCTCATTACCTGAGAGTTCCTAAATGACTTTCTGAAAGCTCTGGCTTTCTGCAGACATCCCAGGAATTGCATAAAGCTTTTGAAATTCCCCATGTGTATCTCACCTCTCCACATACCTTCACACATTGCACCACTCTGCTTGGTCTGACTCCCCCAAAACAGGTGCTGGGCCATCCTTGGAGGGATAAGAAGGGCCAAAAGTCCTCCATCTCCACCCTCCCAACAGCTGCACACTTTGTACTGCTCCAGTCCCCAATATCCTCCCTTTCTGACAGACTCGCCAGTGTATGTCTCTCACCTTTCCCTGCTTTGGCGAACAGGCAGTCCACACTGATGGAGGGTAGTTGGAACTGGATGGAGATACCCTGGAGAAGGGAGGAACCCTATCACTCCACAGGCAATTCCTGAAAGGGGGTAATTTAGGAGAAGGGGCCATTACTGCCCACATGTACTTTGGAAAACTTGACAGCCTGGGCAGTGTTGTGGCTAGGAACAGAGTCAAGCACTTTTAGCAGAGACCCAACTGGAGAAGCCAATCCCCTTGGACAGAGAAGGACCAAACCCACCCTCCAGCTGCAGGGATGGCAGCAGGACCATTAGGGTTCCCAGGGTTTTCCAAAGGGCAGTGCCAGGCCAAGGGCAGTGAGCCAGCGGGCGAGGGACCCGATGTGCAGGCTAGCTGGTAAGAGCAGGGAGCAGATGCCTAGCCAGGCTGGAGACAGGGACAAGAGATCCAGAGGACACCATAGAGGGTTGCTGGAAACCACTGAAAGCTGCTAGACTGACAACAAGCCTAGAAGAAAGCATGAAGCCCCCTGGACAGTGGGCAGGGCAAGGCATCTTTACGATTTCTTTTATTTTTATTCTCACTCCAGTAAAACAGAAGTCTCACCATTTTTTATAGTTCTCTTGTGTTCTGCTAAAAGCTGGCTTTTAAACGCTTCAGGCATTCCCCCCTCAAAACTCTGGCCAGCTTGGGGCCCTGCCTGCTCTACCCACTGTGTGCAAACACAGGGTGTCAGGGCAGATACCTCAGCCTGGGGCATACTGTGGCATGGGTCAGGCCCCAGGGATTTTCTTTCCAGACAGGTCTGTCACCTGGCAATGATACATCATTCCTCCTTACTTTCTAATTCCTCCTCTGATGGATGCAGCCAGCCCTTCTCCAAACCTGACATTTATAGCGCCAGTTTTCTCTGGGTATAAATATAACCTGAATGCGTTGGAGTAGCAGGAAAATCGTTTAAATGTTCCCTTTGACAGCAAGTTTGAAGATTGCTGACACTAAAACCACTTACTTATATTGTTCTGTATCATCCTGCACTCAGCCTTCAATCATCCTCATTACAGGTGTGTCAGGCACTTTGCACAGGGATGCATGCATGAGCTCACCCTCTCCCGCCTGCTGCCCAGCCCATGACACCTCCTACAAGCCCAGAGACCCTCATATTCCCACTTAAATAAAGAGCAGACCTAACAGCCACTCAAATGGATGAGCATGCATGCATATGCCTAAGCCATAGGGTGAGCAGGCACACATATGCATAAGCCTAAGGTGAGCATGAGATGTATGGATAAGCAGTGCGCACAGATATGCTCTCCAGTGTGCATGCTTGGACCCCTTTACCCTCTCTTAGTGCAATCTGGGGAGGTCAGCAGCTCTGGCTGGTTCTGGTACCCAAAGTCCTCAGCTATGTTGAGCCTCCGTTAATTGGGTAATGGCACTAACAGCACATGTATGTGATAGAAAGGTTCAAATTTGGATTCAGTGTTCCTAACATGCAGATAGAGGATTTCCAAATCCTGATGTGGTTCAGCATCCCTTGCCCTGTCTCTGACATCTGACTGGATACCTACCTTGTGGTCTCGTAGGAGCACAGGAAACGTGGAAGGCCCACCATGCAAGCATGAGAGTACCCGGGAATGGCCAAAAATCGGATATGGGCCCATTTCTCCCCAGCACTGTCAGCTGCAGGTGATTGCTGGTACATGCTGAGCGGCATTGCTTGCAGCAGGGAGGGTGCTACTCTGCTGGGGAGCTGGTCACCCCACCTGCTCCTGACCGAGGAGAAGGCCATGTTCATGTGGACATGTGCAGATCCATCACTGGATGCAAGCACGCCGCTGTCACCAAGCAGCTGGTGACAGTTCCCTGCAAGATTCCTTACCCTTGCCGTGACAGAAATGAAAGCAGAACAGCTTGCTCCACAGGGATATTAAAACAGCCCTCAGGCAACTGGTCTCTAGGATGAGGTTCCTCCACTACTCCCTCTCCCAGAGCCTGTCACTGCATGAGGTGGGGGGGGACTGCAGACACTGAAGAAGGAGCAGATAACTAACAGGCACCTTGGCAGGTAGTACACATTACGCTGATGCACTAGCTCCTGCAGACGTGAGCTGGTGATGAGACAAGTACAATGCTTTAAAAGCTGGCTAGAGAGATGAGCCCTCAGGTACTGTGTATTCTTGTGACTGAGACAAAAGCCAGCCAGGGTATGATATGCAACAGGAATCCAAAGATCTTAAAAAAGATGAGGATAAATGCATTTCCCTGCCCATCCACAATGGCTTTCTTGGCCAGATGAATGGGACCACGGCTCTCCCAGGCCTTATGAAGGAGCAATGCTGAAGGATCTCAACCAGAGCTGTCCAGAGGTGTGAAATACAAGAGCAAAAACACTGCAGGAGAAGCAGTTCTAAAAGATACAGACATTAAAGAGAAAGATTGTGATGAAAAGGAGTGCCAAACACGTGGTGACACAGCAAAGGAGATGAGCATTTTGTGGAAAGTTTGCAGCAAACTGCTCTGCAATTAAGTCTCCTTAGGACCAGATAGATCAGGCTGGGCTCTGCTTTCAGGTGTTTTTATGCTAGCAGTGCCCTGAAGAAATGTATTTTCCTCTTCCGAGTCCCAGGACGGTGGAAATGGTTGTAGTTCTGCCCTGACACAAGGCTGGAGTGAGCTCCCGACTGCGTGTGCAGCTGGTGCACGGGCTCCACCGGCAGAGACCTGCGTGCAGGGCTGCTGGGGCGATGTCCTTGGACTGCTGGAGCTGCAGTACCATCAGCGCCGGTTCCCAAGGAGGAGATCACTCAACACGTGCCCTTGTCTCTGGTGATGCCAGGTGATGTTCTCTCCTGTAAACATAAGGAGAGATGACATATGCTTTGCTTTCTGCTTGGCTGGCTCTAAAGCTCTCTGTGGTTAATCCTCTGCTGAGGTGACATACTGCGCATTATGGGCCAGAATCAGAGGTGACATGAATGGTGGTGTAAGTGACATGTTGGTGAGTCGGGGTAAGCGAGTGGAAGGTGGTGTAAAACTCAGTGTTGCTGAGATGCCAGCAGGCAGGGAGAGGCAGGGAGCAGGACACCCGACCACCTGGAGAATGGGAGAAGAAAAGGCAGCACATACAGAGCCTCTTGCTCAGCAAATACCTGCCAAGACCCAGCACCGGTTCCCTGCCGGGGTGTGAAATAAGCAGGATGCCATAATAGGCACTGCAGATCGCATCCTTAGGGAGGAAGGTCAGGGGAATCTTGACCCCAACATTTAAAAGAAGCTGAGATGGCAAGCTGAGATCCCACAGAGAGTTCTCATGCTGCAGCCTCTGCAAGGGAGGAGTGAGGAAGGCTGGTCAGGTGAGTCCCTGGTGCTGGCATCCCTCTCCCCTGCCCCTCCATACACGAGGCTCTACCACAACGCTGCCACAGAAAGTGTCCATTCAGCGAGGTCGTGGCAGCCTGTGTCAGCTGGACCCACCAAGGGCTCTTGGTTATTGACCTTGGCTTCAGCGGTTTCTCCTTATGCAGTCTTTCAGACAAATCTGTCATATTGGTTTAGAACCAGCCAGACTTTGTGCTGTGGTTTTCTCGAACAAAAAAAACCCCTCATAGGCTACACAACCTTAAGGAGGAGACTTCACACAGCCCCTCGTTAGCATTCCTGGGCTACTCTGCATGAAAGCAGTATTCTCCCTAATAACATTTGTGTACTAATGTCTAGCCATGCTGCTGCTGGGCATTACCTTCTACAGTATTTTCCTTTCTTTATGGCAGCTCATGCTAAATACTGCTGTAACCCATATTCTGGTCTCCCCATGCATAATTCCCCATCTACAACCAGAAAAATTCCCATCTTCTTTTAACACAAAGATGCTTTCTCCACTCAAGCTTCGTGCACGTTGTCACAGTACCCCCGCTAAGCCCTCCTCCACAGAGCAGTGGCACCACGCAGGGAAAATCCAGATATTGCTTATTCTTCTCCGTGGGAGGCAGAGCTGTGCCCCCTCCACACAGCATGCTCTGCACCATTCTGGACAGTATTTAGCTCTGCTTTCCTCAAACAGATTTGCAGAGCAGGTCCTGGCAAAAGCACTTCTTTCTGCCAAGCTCGAGGAGGGATCTACGACCTCCGGAGAGACAGCACTGTCTTCTTGCTGTTCTGTGGGGCTGCTGCTGCCTGTGCACTCAGGCTGGACCAGCAGTGCTCAGAAGGGGGGAGAGCACAACTGCATCTTTGTGGTAACTAGGGTAGGATGCAAGAAGGAGAATCTGGGAACAGCTTGGGTGACCCAGATGCTTTCAGGTATCTGTCTAGGCTTTCAGGGTAATTTTTTTTCCCATATAACTCATAAAATGAGATCTCACTCCTGACAGAAAGAGGAGCTTCAGGACGGAGAGCTTCTCACAAAGTCCAGCAGTGGGCCACCAGGACAGGAGCAGGGTGGGGACAGCAGAGAGCCCAGCTGTATGCGGGCTTGCTAGCAGGGATGAAGCACTTGGCATCATGGGGCTTTGCAGCTGCTGGAGAAGCAGGGCTTATCATTCCCAGGGCATTTGGGAAGCTTCACAGCACTGCCCTTGCATTTCCCAGGGACATCTGCTCCACTTAATCCTGGGATAATGGAGGAAAGTCCCAGGCTGAGTGGAAGCACCCAGGACCCTCTATGGAACAGGGGCCCCCAGCCCTCCATGCAGGGCAGTCCTGCTGATTTGATCGGTCATCTGGTAGTCCTGCTGGCTACAGGTGTCTCCCCCCTCTCCCCACCTCTCTCTCTGTCCCACCTTTTCCCACTCAAACCACAATGTGCGGGTCCCTCACCTGCACCAGCAGAGCTGCTCCAAGGGACACGCTGAGTGCCAGGTGAAGGATCCGAGCTGGCATAAAATGCACACTGCCAAAAAAGCATTGGCTTGTTCGAGCCGGTGAAGTTCCTCGACCCCATTCTGAGGTGCAGGAGTGAGGACCAGATCCCCCAAGCTGATGTTACCGTCAGGCACTTTGTAGCACAAGCCCCCATCCTCCGGTGCCTTCTGGGTACCAGCTGCACCCAAAGCTCGGCTGCCATATGGTGGTGACTCTGCTGAGTCACAGCATGCAGGAGCTTCCAGCGCCAAGACGTGGCTGTGTCCTCACTGCTGGGACATCCCAGCTTTCCCAGGACCGAGCTGTACCCTAGCTGCTGTATGGTTTCCTGGGGTGCAGGACACCAGAAGCCACCAGCTCAGGGACAGGAGGGCATCCAGCTTCTCTTTCTCTCCCCTGGGACCATCCCGTCACTTTTGTTCCCTGCCTGCGCTCTGGCTCCTTCATGATGTAGTGGGAGATAAAAGCCACATGAGGCTCTGACTGGGGCTTTGAGGCATGGATAAGGGGGTTAGTTTTATTGCTAGATTAATAATTTAACAGGACAAAATGAAATTCACGGCACTGAGAATTTGAGAGATTTACACAGAACTGAGGTTGCCCACTTTTCGCCCGACAAGCGGCAGCTTCCATTGCATAGCTGTCAGACATGTTTGTGCTCCCCACCTCATTCCTCCCAGCCCCCTCATTTCCAATTTGCCTCCCTCCTCTCGGAGGCAAACCCTCCGCACCACAGTGAGCATTTCCCACAGCCAGCCAAGCAACATGTGTTTCCCAGCCTCCAGGTCTGGGAGGAGCTAGATGCTGCTGCTCCTGAGGTGTGATATCCTAGCCAGGCAGATTTGGCACTGAGAAGGGGACAATTCACAGCCAAGATGACTTACCTGGATTGAATTAATCAAATCCAGCAGCAGTAACTTTCTCAGCTCGCTGACAGCATGTGCATGTATGGCTGCACGCAGCTGTGGCTGAATGCGTGTATACGAACACAGGCAACACGCAGGAGACTGGCACAACTCTCTGATAATAAATTGTGCAAAGAACAGCAAGAAAGGGAGAAAATCCTGACTTTGATGTGCAGGCATACACGCTATCTTCCATCTCCAGCGCAGCATGCATCTCAGAGTGGCCCTTGCCATCCTGCTCCGTGTTCCGTGCAGATGAGAATGGATATTGTGAACACGAAGAAAATTGATTGCACTGGAAATGCGTGTGAGGTGCATATTGGGTGGAAAATTGGGGCGACTTGCTCTCATCAGGAACTCTTTGATTCATTGCCATGACTCCTGAGTGAAAGTCCGGGTGCCACTTCCATTTGGCTTAAGCAGAGGCAGAGAAAATAGCAAGGGGTCCCAACTCCTTAGTGGGATAGAGCAAGGAAACTCATTTAGAAATGAGAAATGGGAATACTAGTTGCTAGTCAATGGTTAACTCATTAGTTAGCAGTGTCAGGGCATGGAGCCCACTGCCACAGGAACTACCTGGGGCAGATCTGACCCAGAAAGCCAGGCCAGAGGCTCCCAAGGTTGCAAAATTCAGCTCCCAGCACACAGTGTCAGCTCAGTTCTTTCCTGGATGAATGATGGTTTATCATAAGAGAAATTTGGTTTCTTAATCCCACTCCTCTTAGGAGGAGGCAGTTTGGGAGCTCACTGCTCCAGTGCTAGAAAGATGCTACCAATTTCCAGCTGGGATTTCACGGTCCCTTCACCCCCATTCAGTGCCATATCAATATTCTCCTTAAATGGCATTGGGGTTTATTTTCCTTATGTTATAAACAGCAGTTGAATTCCTGCTTAGCCGCTCTGAAATATTGCTGTGAAAATCAAGGATATGAGCCGACTTATCAGGAGAGAAAAATATCAGAAGGACTAATGCCTGGCTCAGGCACTCCACAGCCACTGAATAATAGAATTTCTCCTGCAAGGCAAGAGCCTGGGGCAGCAGCAGACCTTGGGAGACTGTGGACATTACCAGGAAAGCACAACTTCCAGCCAAGTAAAGGAAAGGTCATGCAAGCATCTTCCAAGAGCAATCTGCAGGTTTTTCCAGCCCTGGGCAAGCTGTCCAGTGTTAGGAAGAGGCTCTGCAGAGATGCTGGGTCCTCCGTGCTGCTGCATTCTCCATTGCACCCAAGCTGTATCCATGGGGTTTTGCTTTCAGCAACTTGTACACTCAGTTCCTTTGGTCTGAGGACAATTTGTATTGCCTCATACAATACAAAGATGAGAAAGTTTGAGCAGTGAGTACAGTAAAACCCCTTTTCAGGGCAGACACCTACCAGGATGCTCCTGACGCGTCGTTCCTCTCAGCAGCAGCTCTTGTGCTTGTTTTAGCTGGAGGAGGTCGCGGCAGAAAATTTTATAGTAGGCTTGTGTGCTTGCATGTGCAGGCACATAATGCAACAGAGATTTAAGAATACAGTATCACACAGAGCAGGAGCAGTATACATTATTCATCATCAAGGTAACACTAACAAGATGAGAACATTTAGTTGTTAAATGTTGGAAAACAGAAAAAAAAGGCCATTCCCTTGTAAAGAACTTGGTAACCGTGTCCTACAAAACCCTTTTAGACTCAGCTCAAGTTACCACACACTTGCATGTTGCTATTAAGATGAAGCCAAAGCAGGATTTTAGAGAGGCTCTTTGGTGGGGGTGGCCCCCCACTATCCCTATGGGAAGAACCAGCTCATGCTCCCCATGCAGTGTGCAGGAGGAGGGGAGAAGCCTCCAGTCTGTGGTTAAGGGAAAACTAAGTGGGATTCACACATCCTCAGAACACATCCCTGCCCAAGGGGAATCCCTCCCAGCCCAAGGGAGGTCAGGGCAGTGACCCTTCACAGGGGCTGCTCTTGCTCCAACAGCAGCAGCCCTGGACATTCCTCCTTCAGTCACTCAAAGGCAGGTGAATCACAGCCCGTGTGCCTAACACACTAACCATTACCTCTGTGCCTCTGTTCTCCCATTGCATGACTACAGACAACGACTGAAGCATCTTGTGAGTATTTCCTAATTCAGCAAAATTTCAGCCTGTCACCGATTTGTTTGCTGGAATCAAACCAGAAGACGCTTTTGAGCCAGCTGCCAGGTCCCTGCTTTGCTTCTTCTGAACCCAGGGTTTCCAGTTAGAGGGACCCCCTGTCCAGGGACCTCTGTGTCCATGGGGCCAGAGCAGCATGACAGGCACAACACTGCAGGGACATCTATCCCAAGACTGTAAAGGTCTATGGCAACACAACAGTCAACAAGACATGTCCTCAGGAAGACCTCAAATATTTAATTCCCCACTGTAGTGGAGTTCCCAGCTTTAATAATTATACTTATCCAGTTCAGCAAAGGCCCTTGAAATCTTCTGATGGAAAGTGCATAATTTAAGTGCAAGGTACTTGTATTGTTGTTAGTGGTTAGTGGTTAGATCTGTGCCAGGTCTGCTCTCCTTTAACATCTTCATTTGATCTGAAAGAGGGAGGGTAAAGAGCATGTTAATTAAATTTGCAGAGGATATGAAATGGGAAGGTGCTGCAAATCCTGGTGAGGACAAAGAGCTAAAAGATAATGCACTGGGAAAGAGGGGTCAGGCATAGGAAGGAAATAGCCAAATGAAATTCATTCTGAACAAATGCAAAGTAATCCAGCTGGGGAAATATAATTTAACACCATGGAGACTGGGAGAGAGACATTTGGAAAGCAGTAATACCGAGCAGCCTGAGGGACAGCAAATTACATTGGGATTTGCGATACATTATGGTGGGCTGCAGAACACGAGGCTGTACAAAGACAGCTTTCAGGCTTTTCTGACTAGGCAGAAAGGTAGGTTTTCTGTTTTCCTGCTTGGGGTGCCACTGCATGTTACACTACCTTTGTATGCTGAGCAGTTGGGGGCCAAAAGGTCCCATCACTTCAGTAAAACTAGGGATGTTTGAGTTTGAGGCAGTCCAATGCCTGTTTGGAGCCACAGCAGAGCATGGTATCCGTGAGAGCACCCAGAGTCCCCAGTGTCCCCTTCCCCACTGCACACCCATGTCCGTGGCCCCACACTCGGATCAGGCTACAGAGCTGGGGGAACACCAGGGATAAGCATCAGCTCTGTGCTGGGGACATCTCTTGGTACCCTATACAAGTAGATGGGCTAAGCACTGGGCTTGTATCCAAACCTCCTGAGCACAGAGCAGAAGGCAGCTCCTCAGCCATGTAACAGTGCCCTAGAACCCTGCAGCTACAGCATCAACACCTCCAGCATCACCTGCCAGGGAAGTCTGCCGCAAACACCTCCACGTTACCTGCCACCTCCCTCTCCATCACCTCCTACCCTGTCGCTGTGGCACCTATGTCCCTGGCACCGCCTGCCGCATCATCGCAGCACCATGGCCACATCATAGTCTTGTCAGTTTTGGGCATATCCTAACTTGGGGACCAGCTGCTCCCGGGACATCACCTGCGATGGGATTATGGCACTGCACTGTCCCCATGGCAGCGTGGCCACCCCGAGGGCTGGTCCTCTGTCCCTCTGGGGCATCATCTGCATGGGCCATGCTCCGCATCCTTCTCGAGGGTGTGAACGCCACACACCAAAAGCGGACGCTCCTCCTGCTTCCCAGCATCTCATCAGCCCTGCAGGACTCCGCTTGCTCCCATCATGCCCAGGCAGCCATGCAGAGCAGACAGCTCCATTTAAGACGCACAGCAAGTTTCCAAGAAATCATGCTGTCTTCAAAGTGAGGTTGGCATGAATATTTCAGTGCAGCTGCTTGGCCCTGGGTACCACACCAAGTCTCCGGGAACAGTCATTACAAGGGCATCCGTGCAGAGGATCGCCAGTCCTATGGCCAGCGGTCCTATGGGCCAACTGTCCTACGGTCCCCCCCACCAGGGGCACGGTACGCTGCGCTCCATGTGCCACATGATGCAGGCTTTCCCTTTCCCCTTCCCAGCCCCATACCCCATCCCTGCCCACGACGGGGTAACACCAGAGTCCTTGCTCCTGCCCTCCCCTCTGCACAGCCGGACCCAGGAGCTCCTGCTCCCAGCCTGCACCCAGCCCCAGGGAGATGCCCGGCTCCTGCCTTCGCTCCCCTGCACACGAGAGGGCCCGGGGCCGCGCACGGCCCGTCACTCTTATTCTGTAGACAAGTCCCCTTGCCAAAGTCGCAGCTTGGCAGCTCGGCTGCAGCCCATCTCCATCCCCATCCCCCTGCCCGCAGCTCCCAGCTCCCATTCATCACCCTTCGCTTCATGCGCTCGGCTCCCGTCCCCCCTTCCCCAGCTCATCACGGCTCGGCTCCCCGTGGCCTTGGGGGGCCGCGCTGCCTGCCAGCTCCTGCCCGCGTTAGAAAAGGCGGCTCGGGAGCGGATCCACACGTCTGCGGGGACGTGGGGAGCGGACAGAGGGGGCCAGGCAGCAGGACTGGGGGGGGAACCAATGCACCGTTCATTAGCCTCACTCTGCCTGTCCTAATTGCCTGTTCAGGCTGAAACAATTGTGTTAGAGGCTGCTCTGCCTAATTATTATTGTTCTTCTAAAAATAATGGGGGAGGGAAAGGAGGGGGAAAGAGAAGAGGGGAAGGGAAGAGGGAAGCGGAGGGAGGGCGGAAGCAGGAGGGCAGGGGAAAGGGGAAGGCAGGAGGAGCGGAGGACAGGGGATACAGCAGCTTGCAGACTAAGTGACTTGTTTAATGACTGTGAGCTCTGAGGTTGGTAGGGAATAAACAGGTCTGAAATTGGTTATCCCCCACCCCTCCTCCCGCCTCCCCCCCTCTCCCGCTCGCTCGCACTGTGTTTATTTCCGAGTGATCAGAGGGAGAATAAAAGCCCATCTAGTGTAATAGAGGGAGAGGATTTAATCTGTGTGCCTGGGACTTCAGTAAACTGCAAACATCGATCCAAGCCAGTGGGGAAAGAAAAGAAATTTACAGACCAATAAAAGTATATTAAAAAACTTCCCCTGCCCTTTCACCTGGGCAGGGGCAATGCTGCGGGGCTGCTGGGGGTTGCAGCTGGGGAAAGAAGCCCACACATGTGGCATGTACCGACCCAGGGGGCTGCTGGTGTCCGGGGGGGGGGCTAGATCTAGGGCCGGGGGGCAGCAAATGGCCCGGGGAGTTCCCCGCACTTGCCTGGGGGTGCTGCGGGGCCAGGGGGCTGAGAAGCGGAGGGTCTGGCAGCCAGTCTGACACTTAAGGAATTAGCTTTGCATCATTTGGAGTTTTCTGCTCTACTAATTTTCAGCCGGCTCCTCATTTGCGTCTTTTTCTCCCCACGTTTTAAAGGGGCAGCATCCCGGATTCCCAGGACCTCCTGGGACCCGAACAGCAGAGCTTGGCCCTGCTGCTTGCTGTCTCACATCCTCTGTTGGCAAAAAATGGCAGATTTTGCCCTCTTCTCCAGCAACCTCTTCCCTTCCATGGGCTGTGCATCATGCTTCCTTCCCTTGCTGGCATTTGCACAGCACCAGGACCCTCCTGCTGGGCAGCACCTCATCTGCTGCAGCATCCCTGCACCCAAAATCTCCCCGGGAGACCTCAGTCTCCAGGCTCTGCAAACAAATCCACCCAGCTCTGACTTTGCCCTTTGGTGTTTGCTTTTGACTAACATTTGAGGTCTTGTCTGCGTTGGCCTGTCGGTTGATGAAAACGAAATTTCAGTCATCTGTTGACTGACGATGCACTTTAGACTTTCATGGGGGGAGAAGGAGGGAATATTTGATCAGAGGTTTGCATTCACCCTGCACAGCACACTGTACTGGGGAGAGGGTGAGTTAAAATACTGTCCTGGCCTGGGAGACAGGGAAAGCAGGGTTCATTTACACCTATTACTCAACCTGATGTGAACAGCCTTTATCATTGCATGGAGCAGTCTGTCTACCTGTGGGGTGGTTCAGAGATAAGAGCATCCCAAATCCTTGCTGCCCATCCCCGCAGGATGTCTCTGCTCCCAGGACATGGCTGGTGGGGAGGCACCCAGTCCCTTCTGGTACCAGCTACAGCGACACATCAGTCCTGGCTTCAACCCCCTGTGTTGGCTCCAGCCCTTATTCTGATTTAATGCTCGGTGAAGTGAAGGGCCCATTCCCAGCTCTGCTAAAGACAATGTCTCAGCCCATTGTGGGGACAGTGGCACGCTCAGGACAGTGCAGATGACAGAGCCCAGGGAGCGGCAGGAGCCTGCCTGGCAGCGGGAAGAGGCTCTAGACAAGGCAGATGGATGCAGAGGCTGCCTGACCTTTACAGTTTTGCCTTTCCACCATGAGAGCATGCCGAGGACACAATGTTCGAACAAGCCCTATCATTTTCCTTCCCTTACCCAACAGAGCCCAACACTGATCATCCCATTAACAGTTACTGGCTAAGCTAACAAAGGAAATCAATAAAATTAAAAAAAAAAAAAGAACCCAAGCAAAAACCCAGTCCTAGACACAGTTGTTATCCCGCATGAGGAGAAATACCAGAAATTCCCCACAGTCAGCTCTGGGCTTTGTAGTGCACTATTGATTCTGCATTGATAGCCACCAGCAACTGCTGTGATGGGCAGGCAGATAAATAATCCCAGCTCAGCCCATCTTCCTGGATATCCCAGGCTCCTCAAAATTGCAGTCTGGGGACCCTGACCATTGCCAAAAAATCCCATCACCAGCACTGAGCCCTTCTGCTAGGGCACTCCTCTGGCTACGAGTGCACGGTTGCACAGGGGCTATCCAAACATCCCACCCCTCAGCTGTGCTGGCAGGGCCCCTTCACCCCAGCCCTCATGTCCCCTTTAGAGCCAGACCTTAATGCTGTGCATACCCAAACCTTAACACTGAAGTGTCCCTTTTTGGCTGAGCCCTGAGGGTAGCTGCCTGCTGACCCCCTCCCGCTTGCAGGAGTGCCTGTGAGCTTGCATGGGTGCTGTGTGCTCCCATTCAGATTTGACCCCACCAGCCCATGTCCTGGGCATCACCCTCACCATTATGTCATGCCCACTCACACATCCCTTAACCCCCAAAGGTACCTTCCCCTCACAGCACTCCCAACCCCTCCTGCCCCACCACTGGTGCCCCTATGCCTCCGACCCACTCAGTCCTTACCAGCTCCCCAAAGACTCTCCTGCTCTGGCCCAGGAAAGCCTCCCCTGCATGCAAAGAGGGGACGCGAGCTGTTCCTCCTCCCACATGGGCAACACGAGCACTTCCCCTCACACCCACACTTATCTCCACATCGAAGAAATGCCTCTCCCGCAAAAGCGCCTCTCTCTCCCACGCACACGCAATACTACCTTCCGACAGCATCCCCTCCGGTCCTGCTCCCCCTTCGATGCCCATGAGGTTGCCTTGCAAAACACCATGGCCCAGGCAACACAACAGGAACCACTATGAATATTCCCAGCAAACTTTCCTTGGTGTGAAAGCTGCAGTTCCTGTGGTACTCTCCACACACAGACTTGTTCTCTTGTGCAGGCTGGACTGTCTGCAGGCTCTAGTGCTGTCCCTGCTGTGTCACCCCTCCACAGGGGAATGTCACCAGGGCAAACATCTGCCCCATAGGAGAGGGAAAGAAAATTCCCCCAAGGGGAGATATAGTGCTCCCTTTCAGTGGAGCAAATGCTCTTTTATTAACCACTTAAGGCATGTTTCCAAGCCATTGTCCTCTCTGAAGGTACTGGTCATAGCCATGGAGCATGCAGATCCCCAGTCCTGCTGGAGCAGCAGGCAGCTGGCTCCAGGTTTGCCCACTGTCTCTGTGTGTGCGCCTGAGGCTGGGGCCACAGCCCTCTCTGGATGGAAGAGCTGCCGGTCCTCCTCCCCTTCCTGACATCTGCTGCGGCTGTGCCCTGTGGAGCTGGACCAGAAATCACCCTCCCTCTGCTGTGTTTGGAGACCCAGAGATGACCAGAGAGATGACCTGTGCCTCCTTGTCTGGCTATGGCAGTGTCTGGGTGAAGGGGGGGCCAAATTCTCCCATCAGCAGTGGCAGTGAAGGCAATGCTGTGGGGCGTGTCATTGCTGATGGTACCTGGGGACATACCATGCCTTGCTCTGTCCTCATGTTCCTCCTGAGACACAGCTTCTGGGATCAAGCTCTGTATCTCTGCCTGGGCACAGGTCCCTCCTGGGAGACAGACACGGGTCGGGGGTGAACACCTTGGGCTCTGCTGTGACTCTCCCATCAAGAGAACTGAGGGGTTCACCCCAGACCAGTGCCCAGCTGGACCTATGACATCTCCAGGGTGGCTGGTGGGGCCAGGCCTGGGGTGAAAGGGGAGAAGCACTGTGGGTGGGTGCATGCCGAGGGTGCAGTGGCTCTGGGAGCATCAGGGAGCGTGGAAACAAGGGGGGCATCATCCCCAGCTGGAAGAATAGACGTTTTCTTGTAAGGAAACTAAATAATAAGAGCTCTGGCCTTCAACAGAGATGACTAAAGAGGGATGTGATTAGAGTTTTGTAAAGCCATGACTAGCACAGAGAAAGTGATTACTGAGTGATTATTCACGACTTCTCATTATGTACGAACAAAATGAAATTATCCCACAACTCATTTAAGAAAAACAAAAGGAAGTACCTTCTCCTGTGGTGCATTATCACATCGAGGAACTCATTGCCATCGGATGCATTCAGAAACCCACAGAGAGCAGCTCTGCCCACAGCTATCAAACACGCTTCTCTGGAATAGCCTTCAGCATGGGAAACCTGGGACAGCTGGGCTGAGATGGCCAGAGGAGGGAGCACCCCAGTTTCTCCCATTCTCACTTAATCACCCACTTCTGGCTGCTGCCTGGCCAGAGAAACCTCTGCTCTGAGTCCTTAGGGCTGTCCCCGTGCTCACTGATGTGATTATCTCTGCACGTGCAGGTCGCAAAGCATGCAACAGAAACCAAACGGAGTGGGACATGGCTAGGAGCAACTCTCAAGATCACAGAAGTGACAGTAATCAAGATGTTATGTGACAAACGCCTGACTGCAACTCAGCAGCTTGTGTGCAGAGGGTCAGCACGGGTGGAAGCAGCTGCTTGGCAGAGGGCAGTGGGCTGACACTCACAGCTACCTCGGGGAGCCAGGGCTGGAGGAACTTCCAGCAGGTGAAGGGAAAAGGACTTCTGAGAGGGAGATGGATGGGTGGACAGAAAGTGTTCCTCTTTCAGGTGCTTGCTCTGGTGACACTCAAATTAATGAGGACCTGGGGCTAGGTAGCTGGAGCAGGCTGGACAACCAGGCACCAAGGAACAGCAGATTTAAAGGAGGAGCTGTAAGGGGTGCCCAGCCACACCGCCTTGGTGGTCAAAGGTAAGTGACATAGGAGATGACCATATGTTTAAAAGGAGGGGGTTGAGAAGACAGCCGGGAAGGAACAAGGAGGAATCCGAGGAGGCAGGAGCAGGTGGAGGCAGAGGTGCCACCATTAGCATCAGCTAAAGAGCTTGCAAAATAGGAGCTGCAGACAAAGTTGGTCTCTTAACCCTATGTCCCAATGGTACGTGCTAAGGAATATATGTAGTCTAATTTCCAGGAATATGAGCATCAGCTCAGCTTTGCAGTAAGCTGTGGAAACTGTTCTGCAGACTGAGGATGCAACCGCAAGTACGTCTTTGCAGTGTGAAAAACGAGATCTGCATTTTGCAGGAAAAAAGCAGAATCTTCGTGTCCTTCTCCCACCCACGACACTTGTGTTGTGGCAGCATAATCAAGAGATGGACTGACCCAAAAGCACATGAAAGTGGGTCAGAAGACTGCTTTTAGTTTGAAGCCAGCCTGGAGCATGTTGTGGTGCTTTGTGTCCTCCAGGGCAGAAGTGGCAAAGGGATACCTGCAATAAGTATCGATGGCTTTGACAGCAACCTCCCCCACTTCTTTTTTGAGGGTTTAGTTATGGGCTACAGACAACTGTAATGCTCTGGCTCCAGAAACAGCAGAGGTATTTCTTTGAATTTCTTTAGTTTAATTTAAAGGTTTAGCACATTTAAAATTATTTGCCTTTCCAAGTTTAAAAAAAACCCAAACAATATTTTTGGCATTATGAGCTGCACAGGAAATCTAGTGCTGACCAGTTTCATAAGTTCCTTTAGCCTAAGTGGTGTTTTCAAGGATTCAATCCAGCTTATTTCACTTAGAATTTGAAGACACAGTTGGCCTTTAACTGCGTGTTTGAAACCTTTGAATTGATTGATTGATTGATTGATTGATTTGGGTAAATCTTTCAACAAGCTGGGTGCCCTAATTGATTCTCACCTTGCTGGGGTGCAAATTGTCCATTGAAGGAGGCAAGTCCATGACCTTCCAAAGGCCATTTGGGACAGCTCAGCCCATTGGGGGCTCATGAACTGTACAAGACACTTGACATTTCATTGGAGGGATCACATATGAGGGTGGTAGGTTCAACGGGCCACAGCAAATGATGAAAAGTAAGCATCAACCATCTCTAAGAAATGAGTTCATAAAAGAAGAAACACAGAATTTGTCCTCCAAGAGCTGACATCACAGACATTTAGTTCACTTCAGAAAGTGATGCTTTAGCAAAGTGACATTACAGATATTTAGATGCTTTCACGAAGTGATAGGCTTCCCAGCTCATTTAACTGCCCAGCTTCATGTCCTTAGCAGTATCAGAAAAACTGCTCTGATAGGGTTACAAACTGAAATTTGTGTGTTGTGGACTGGTTTTCATAAATGTAGCTGTGATCACAGAGAGGTTAACCGATTAATTTGTAATGGGAAACGGGTGAGATGGTAGTGCAGGATAGAGGTAGCTGAGGGAGCTGCAGATGCTATGATACTGACAGCAGTCTTATCTGATGTTATATCAGGTACCTCCCCATCACACTGCAGTCCAGCAGGCACTTCCTTAGATACGCCTGGCTTTGCGCAGCTTATGAGGTACCAGAGAGGCTTTCAAAGGCTAAATCTCCAACAATACTGAGATTATGGAGTACACAAATGAGAAGGACACTTGATATAATAATAGGTGATAGGGAAAGGATATTGTAAAATAAATACGTAGCATCTTCAGGTAAGTGAAGTGTGTTCAGCTCAGCAGAAATCCAGGCAATTAACCCACCATGGAGGTGGTGGCTGAGGTGGATCCATTAGCAATTACACATGAGGAGCCATGCAGGACACAGGGTTTCAAGGACCCACAAGGATAAACACCAGTGCTTCACTTGCAGCAGACCCAGTGGTTGAACACACACACCAGCACATCTCAGTCCAGCTCCCAACAGCGCAGGAATCACTGAAACAATTAATAGACCTTGTGCCTGGCAGCACCCACTGGAGATGATAAACATCTCTCAATGGGAAGACTTCAGCAATCAATATCCAAACTAACCTCATTTGTTTCTTATTTGAAAATAAGCTTACTAGGTGACAGAAAGAAACCGAATAATGAGTAATAACAAAAGATTGCTTTTGTCCTGGAGGAGCCCTTAGCAGACTGGCACAGGAGCAGTGGGGCAGGGCATAGCAGCTCTTTCTGCAGAGGCTCTGCAACAGCCTTAGGGAGCAAAAGGGATGCTACAGCCAGCTAGCACGACAGGGGAATTTCAGGCAGCAGAAGAGAATCTGCCAACCCAAGCTCTGGCCACCACACAGTGGCTAATAGCCCTGCTCAGGTAAGGCATACCCTCACCTAAAAATAGCACAATCAAAGATGTAGCAACTGTGAGGCTGAATGTGTCCTCACTGCAGACCATTACCCACCCCAGGATCTGTGTCCTCCTGGGGATGTTCTCTTGTCACTCAAAACTCGTCCAAGCCCTGCTGCTTAGCTTGCAAAATTTGACAATGGTAGTGTGGATGCAAATAAATTTGGCAGGGTATATAGGCTTTAGTGTCCGTGTGTGCTCAAAGGGAATTCATGTTTGAACACAGCTCCTGCAGATGTAGGACAGGGCCTGAGGAAGATTTCTAACACATTTCCCTGCAACTTGCTCTCAGTAAGCCAGAAGAGGTTGTGGCACAAACCAAGCTCTTCTAAAACAACAGTGGCATGGCTGCGGGAGCCCCAGCACCAGCCGCAGCTCTGGAAGAACATCCTCAGCAGCGTGCAACGTGTGACAGAAGACTTTGCTGAGACAGCCACTTAATTATCAGGCAAAGTAATACAGGTGAAATCCTTGCTTCCCTCCATGATGAAGAATCACTTGTGGCATGCAGGGTACCGGCATTCCCAGCTGCTCTGCCTTGGGCTCTCCAAAGAGCAGATACAACAGCTCACAGATGGACTGGCTAGGCTCCAGAAGGCTTTCAGCAGCCCTTTCCCTCACTGACCACCTCCATCCCCATCAGATACTTCAGCATCGTGGAGTGGCCTGTATGTTCCCAAGGGGAACAGCCTGCTCCTGCATGGAGTAGTGACACCCCTGAATGTGTCTGAGGCTGTAGGACAGAGGCTGAGAGAGGTTTGCAGGTCTGCTTCCCAGCAATGGGAGTCATCCAGCAACTGTAGGCCCCAAAGGGATAAAAAGCTGTTAGGAAAAACAGAGTGATTGGGATAGCCCCAAAGCCTTTTCCATTTCAGATGTCTGAAGTTCCATTTCCACCCTGGCATTCCAACACCTCCTAAAAATCTCTTGAGAAGAGACACATGCATGGTTCATAAGAGTTTTTGGGGGATGAGAACTGGGGAGGTCTGCTCTTCCACATGGCCCACGGCCAACCTCCCCAAGGAGCTGGGATGCAACTGGTGCTCAGGAGACCAGCCCCTACCTGGAAACTCTGGCAGCATATACCTAGCTCAGGGATGCTCCATGGTTCAGTGCTTTTGGAGACATCACTAACAGTATCGCTGCAATTATCCTGTTGTTGAGGTGTCCCTGAGGAATGGAGAGACTCTCATTACCTGGCTGGCTGAGAATTTGGATGGGCAGGGGATGTCAAAGAGGATTTTGAGTACAAGCCCCATGAACAGATACCCATCCATGCATCCACCTATCCATCCAGCTCCCCACTGCCCCTAATAAAGGCAGCAGTAACGAACCAGTCTGAGCCAATGGAAAGGAGAGGAGAATGCGCTAAGCTCTTGAGGGGTTAACCTGCTCTCAAGCATGGTTCAGTGAAATTGTCAAAAAATCCCTTCTGACAAATTGCCTGAGAAGAGAGAGAAAAATATAAGGAGCTGAGCGCATGGTAATGATTTCTGAAAAGTTCCCCAGCACCAAAACGGCAAAAAACCATTAGCAAAGCAAATTGTATTTTGTGCGCATAATTCACACCAGAACACAGAATCCAGGCAGCCCCGCTTTCTATTATTAACAGGACAGCATGCCAAGTCATCTAGAAAGCTCTCCTCGCGCTGCTGGTGATGCAGGGCAGGGATCGGCTCTGCTCCAGGGAGGGGAGGGCGGCCTCAGCCCCACACCCCTGTGCTCCTCCTCGAAGCCCCGCGATGCACGGAGTGGGAAACGCCATGGGATTCGCCATATGCAGCTGGACCATGCGTGCAAATCTCAGCTCCGATGAAAAGCACATCAGTGTTTGCCTTCCCCAAGCCTCGGTGCCCGCTGCGGATACTGCCGCTGGCCTCCCACATGCAGACCGGCTTTCATCACTCCTCTCGTAGGTTTGGGAGTGGCCCTTCAAAGCAGGGTGCTCGTAGGACACCGGCTTTACAAATCTCATTTTCCCTCTCTTTTTGATCCCCCACGCTGCTGGGGAGCCTGGGGCTGGCTCTTTGCATGTCCCAAGCCTCGCCAGTGCCTCCCCAGCCAGCCAAGCCTGACGGAGCCCCGCTCCACCCCTGCTACTGAAGCTCCTTCTCAAGCACTCTCCGGGTGACTAAGTGCCCTGCTGAGCAGCTACTAGACAGATCGACTCCAGATGCTTACGGACAAACATTACCCGTTGTGCTCAGAGGTCTGACTCTGACACATTCCTGGCATGCCCAACACCCCCAGGAAAAACAATATTCAGACGAGGCCGGTGCATGCTGCTCATGGAGAGCTGGCTTTTAGGACACCAATTAAAAGTATTACCTGGGCTTGTGCAAGCTGCTCTGGCGATGCTCTGATCGATGCTGCTTGCTGCACTCGTGGATGGATCTGCTTTTGGGTGCAGGGCACAGCAGAGCATCCACATGGCAGCAGTGGCTGTTACATAGAAACCGAGCAGCTCCCCCCAGCCGACGGGCAGGGCTGCGATGCAGTCACCAACACTGCTCTGCCAGGTTTCCCAAGCCATACGGCATGCAAATCCTGCTTTTGCAATGAAGCAAAGAGAAACAACTGCGACACCACAGCTCCCGGTGCTCGTGGCACGACTGTTGGCTTGCAGGAGGCACAGCCCAGTGAAAGCCCCAAGGCTGCAGGTCAGGGCGGGCTCCCGCTCCTCCCAAAGCCCGTCCTTTGGCTGGTTCTGCTAGTCCTCTCCCCAGCCTCTTGCTGGCACCCCGACACGTCTGGGCAGTGCTCGGCCATGAGCTGCGGTGTGTGGCAGAGAGGTGCCGCGCCAGCCCTGCAGCACACCAGGACGCTAGCCCAAATGGCGAGGAGGAGCAAGGGCAGCCACCGCGGTACCTGGGGCAGCCCTCTTCCCCCTGCCAGCACTCAGTGGTCCAGATGTGCACAGATGTTGGGTATACTCGGGGATTCACGATGCAGTGGAGGGTCCCAGGGAGAAATGATGATGCGGGAACTGCACCTGACACCTCCCCGGGTCATGGACTGCACGAACCTCGGCCACCCCTGTTCCCATTGAGGCTGGGAACAGCTTTAATGCAGAGGAGCCAGGCTGGATTTTGGTCAGGGAAAAGCTCTGTAATTCATTACCTGTGCCCCAGGACAGGCAGGATTGTAATAAACACCTTCTTTGAGTCTTGTAGATAGAAGTTACATGAAAATTACCTACTTTAAAAGAAGATTAGCATTTCAAAGCCAAACATTAGGAGACAGTGGAGCACAATGACTGCACAAACTGGCAGGATTGTGCTTTGCCTCCTTATATACTGTGATGCTTTTCATCTTACTGTTTTGTGTTGTTCCCAACTGGATGGGCCACAGGGTTGGGTACAGGACCTCCCAAACCACTCCCCAGGCTTCCACTGTTGGATGGAGAAGAAGAAATGACTAACAGCAGGTCGTCGTGCTCCTCATTATTTGGCCTCAAAAGAACAGTGGAGCAAGCTCCTTCAGCAGGTTAGGCAGCAGCAGAGGTTGAGCCAAGGTTGTATTCCTGGGTCTGGGTGATTAAAAAAGCGTTCCTCTGCCCTACTGTAAATCTGTGCAGCGCTCACGTCCCAGGCAGTCCTTGCAGTCTTGGCGCTCTGATCTCTAAAGCACTTGTCAGCAGCAGAAGCGGTGCAGAGGAAAAAAATGGCAGTGATCAGGGACATGAAATGGCCTTTGCAGGGAAGAAGCTGAGCAAATGAGATCTGTCTAAAAGTAAGGTGGAAGATGATTTGGGAATGGGTTTTACCTGTTAAGTATTGAGGAAGAACTAGGAACATCAAATGAAATGATGAGCAGTAGGACTAATGCACGCAGAAACCTTTTCCACAGCCCCGAGAATACCACTGACGTGTGGCATTGGGGATTACAGGACTTTGTGGTCCTGCACAGGTGAGCCTAGAAAGTGGTTACGTAAATTAACAGCACACAGATCCATTGGGAATTGAAAACAAAGAAACAGATGCAATCTCTGGCTTGGGAAGCCTTTAAACAGAAGCTTGCTTGTCACTGCTGAAGAGTATAATCAGGGAAGCCATAACTGTTGGCTTACCCTGTTGACAAACCCTTCCTCAGCACTTTCCAGTACCAGCCTATTCAAAGTCAAGAGACAGGATGCACCCTTGTGCATACTCAGTGCAGCTATTATCACATTCCCAGGAGCGGGCTTCCTAATGAGAGATGGAGGTGTAGATAGGATAGTGCTCTAACCCTAACTTATTTAGGGTGCAGTATCTTAGATAGCAGAAAACAATGTTAGAAATATCTTTGATCAACACAGCTAGAAGCTCAGAAAAAAACCCAAGACTTAAAGGGACTTCTTAGCTCTAGTCCTGTTAATGGGGAAGAAGATGACCAGCAAACACTGGTGGAGATAAGACCCAGAAATGCAAAATTAAACCATCTTAAGGAAGTCAGTTTGTCTGCAGACTATCAATAGATGTATGTTTGCCTTCTTTAGTGTTAAATAGTTTGTGCTAATAATACCACCTTGCCTCATACAGATTAAGGCAATCTTACAGTAGTAATTAAAGAGGAAATGGTCCCAACAGCACAACGGCATTCGTAATGCACCAAACCTCATTTTGTGCGGAGATGCCATTTGCAGGTGACCCAAACTTCCTTTGCAACCGAGTGTCTAAACTGAGGCAAGGAAACTGAGAGTTATCTCTTGACAGGCTAATTACTTCTTGTTTTTCAAGATAATATTCTGAGTGCTTGAATATGGCTATTTTTCCTGCTCGTCTACTGCAGCTATGAAGATTGTGTTACTGTCATATATGAGTTCTTATCTCTTATCTGTATTCTTTTATCTTTGCCACTTATTTAAATGTGTTTAAGGTTCTGAGCAGAGTCTTGTCTCTGCTCCAGAGAACCTGGTTCCTCTGCACAACTCCTGCGAGCACTCTTGGCTCCAGGCCCGTGGCAGGGTCTCAGCAGCCTCTCCAAGGTGCCACGTCTCTGGCAGGCACCTGGGATGTGCTCCGAGACCTTCAGCAACTTACTTTCTTTATAAAACAGGCAATAGTCTCAATCCTTCCCTCTGGGATCCTTCCTCACCCATTTGCTCTCCGGGCTCTGGCAAGTTGAGGTTTGCACCAAGGCAGGCACTTAGGACTCCTGGACCTGGGCATGGTGCTTGAGCACTGGTGGTCCTGGTAGCTGGGAAATGAGTATTTTGAGGGGGAACGGGGCTCAGCTCAAAGCATTTGCAGGACCAAGGTGCCAGAGTAGTGTTTGCAATAGCAGGAGAGTGAAATTCAGTGCTGCACGCAGGCAGGCAGGGGTCAGTGGGGAGCTGGCATGGGGGGAAGGAGGGGGCAAATCCCCCTGCAGCCCCTCAGGCAGGCTGGAGCTCAAAAGCTGGGTCCAGCTCCACATCATCCATCTCCCATCTCAGTCCACATCAGTGCGCAAAGCCTCTGGTTGCAAACAACGCCTTTAGTCTTTGCAATTTGTCTGCCCCTGCTCTCTTCTTCTGAGGACTGGGATAGGTGCTGCCCAGGGGCCTGAAGAGGAGGTACAAGCCAACAGCCCTGTGGGGCTAAGCCCCCTGTCCCATCAGGACGTGCACAGGCCATGCACAGTGACAGGCTTTCACTCCCCCGAGGAGAGAGCCAGGACACGTCTCCTGCAGCCCAGCTCTCTGGGGGGGCCTCCCCTGGCACAGGAGGCTGGCTCCCCACGTCAAGTCGGATTTCTCCGTGGGGAGCCAGCAGGCAGTTATTATTGCAGGGGATCATTACCCACAGTGTAACACTAACACAGAAACCGTGCCTCGGCAGGCAGGTTTCCCAGTGCTCTCTGCTGCCTGCGCTCTGGCAGAGCTGGGGGCTGGAGATCACACAGGGAACAGGTTTGAGGACACTTTGAGTTAGAAACAGGATGTTTTTTCCTCCTTCAAATTAAAAAAATATCCTGTGCATCCATCTAGTCAGCCAAGGGAGGCATTTTACAGCCGCCATAACAGATTTGGAGCTAGGAACCAGAAGATAAAATAATTTACTAATTGGAAGTGGCACCAAACATTTTGCCTCTTGCCCCTTCTGTGATCTCGGTGGCAAGTGTCTGGCAGCTCGCCAGGAGATGGAGCAAAGGGACAGCCGAGACCAGAGAGGTGGCTGGGGTGCGACTCCAAGAGACCCACCCTATTGTTTTCCCAGCACCCTGTCACCTTTAATTAACACGAGAGATGCCCATCAAAGGCAGAGCTGGGTGCAAGGCTGAGGAGGAGTGACAGGGCTAGTGCAGAGGAATTTCACACAACAGTCCAGGCATTTTCTAGCTCACTGAGTCATTTTCCCTTTTTTTTTCAGATGGCTTTGCACTTGGCAGACCTCAGCAGCCTGGCACATGGGGAGAGTGCGGCTTTCTCCACAGCCAGAAGAAGCCAAAAGTCTTCATTCACTCATTTACTCATTCATTCGCTCCACAACATACATTTATTTCCTAGGGCCGGCACTCTGCAGCAAAGGATGCTATGACATGTGCTCAGCCAGGGCAAGCAGAGAAGGAGCAGCCATCCAGCACCAGCAGTTGTGGTCACAACAGCTGGTGGCACAGCTACCGAGTGCCCCGCACCGAGGTGGCCTCTCAAGCCAGCCTGGCAAGTGCTGGACACCTGGGGAGCAAGATCTTTAGCTGGGACTGCTTTTCTGCATCTGTACAACATCTGGCAGGGCAGCACCATAGCATCCCCACTGCAATGACATGCATCCCCACAGAGGTGGCTGCCCAGCGTCTGTCACCCTTGCCTGCTGCTCAGCAGGTATGCAGATCCCTCCGGCCCCGGCTTTCCTGCGAGGCCCTACACAAACCTCACCATTTTTAGCATTTAACCAGAGCTTGCTGCCCCAAGGCTGTTGCTCTGTAAGTCCAGGAACTATCTAGAAAAGCTGGCTGCACCCCATTCTCAAAGACCTTTCAGGGTATCTACTCCAAACGAGGAGCCCTGCAACTCAGCCGTGCACTCCCCTGCGGGATGCTCACCAGCTCAGGGAAGGGCAGGACAGAGATGAGCAGGAGATGAAGGAAACGGCGGGTGGAGCAAGGGGAGGTTTTGCCAGTAGAGATGCAGCTGGAAAGCCTGATGGGGCATGCCGTGGGACCTTGTCCTCTGCCTCCCATGAGGGACACTCCAGCCCCTGGTCCAAACACCTCCCATCACCTGCAGAAGCCAAGGCTGGGGTGCTTGGGCACATCTTGGAGACGCAGAGCAGGAGCATAGCCCAGGTCTGGATCTCAGAAGCGTTTCCCAGTCCCTGTTTAGACACAGGAAAGAGACTAACTAGGTTTGTGGCTCCATGACATTTCTAGTGAAGCAAAACGGGCAGAGACTTAACCTTCCCAAGGAAGCAATGAGAAATCCTTGCAGAAGGCTCACCCACAGTGTGGCCCAACCTGGCATTTGTCTGGTTTGCAACAGCATCATATTGCATTAATCAAAATGCAGTCCGTCATCTGCTCCGACTCCCACGCCTTTCTGCCCAGCTAGTGTTCCCTGAGACATGCTGCTCTCGGATGGATAAATACTTGTCTTAAGTTGCCATCTAGGGGAGCAGAAAAAGTCAGTTGCTTTGAGGTAGGTTATGAAACGGAGTACACTGAAAGCCTTGAGGTGCTTTACATTTAGAGGGAAACTGCTACCACATAAACAGTGACAAAGAATGAAAATGAAGTTACTTAAAATGCCTAAAATATAGCACAGCGGCATAATTACAAACACATGCTTTTGTTTTGAAAGTCTGAGAAAGCACAGGGAAACATATGCTTTATGAACTCTTACAGAGTTTGTGTAATGGTGAGAGGAGGATGCTCTGTGCAGGGTTTTCCCCTAGGAGAGGACTAGGTTTAGGGTCCAATACTGGGAAATACTTGGATGCAGGAATAGAAAACCTTCTGTACTGTCTCCTGAGATCTCTCCCTTGCCTTCCAGGCCGAGAGTGGTGTTGCCACCAAGGAGGCAGAGGGGCTCAGAGCAGAGAGGCACACAGAGAGTCAGTGCAGCAGAACACGCTCTCGCTGCCATATATACCAGGAGAGCTTTCCCCAGAATCGCCCACAGCATGCTCAGCTCCACCATGATCAGATAGGGTGTGTTAGCACAGGTTTTTATACTGAGTCATTTTGTTTTATTAAAAGGGGAAGATAAAAAAAGAGAGATTACATCAATGCCAGATCTCCAGCGAGGCTGAATCCAGGTTAAATCCAGATAGGCACAGGATGGAAACAAATTCTGTGGGCCTCAGAAGAGCAGAGGAAATAAAATACAAGGAAGGAAAAGAGAGAGACAATAGCATGGGGAAAAATGGGTGCAGGTGGATAGGCTGCACTGCTGACTGGTGAAGCCCTCGCGCTGCAACTGCCTTCAGGAGCCGAGGTCCTTCCCCAGGTCCCAGCCTCCCGCAGCAGGCTGCGGTTCTTCAGTGGAAAATGCTCAGACAAAAGGTTCCCTCTATCTGCATTTATAAAGTGCTTATCGCAGTGGTGTCTGCTGCTCCAAGCCCTTTCCTAGAGAAGGGCAGAGTGTTTCTATTGTTGTTATACAAATAGCTTCCCCTGCCAGTTCCTTTCCTTCCAGGCTACTGAGTGGAGCTTGGCTCAGCTCCCTCTGGACTAATTTGATGAGAGATAATTATCTTGTTAATATCATCTTATTTTCATAAGTCCCAGCCTCTCTTTTATTAATTCTGTCAGTTCCTGGTTGTGTTGCTCTTAGGTCCATGTCTTTTCAAAACAGTATAACAGGCACTTGCAGAAGAAAGTCGTAAAAAGAACAACTTAACTTAGAGAATGTAAATATTGACATTTTTCACAATGGAGATTTTTAATCTGTTCCTCCTCACAGAGCTGGCCCCTGTGGGAACTGCTTGGACACGGTCTGTATATGGGTGGGATGCAGCTGCAGTGAGAGATGCTCAGGATCTTGTACGCCCTCATGAAGGGCAGCAGAGGAGCAAGGGCAGGAGTGCTGGGTGCTCTACAGCAGTACCAGACAGGGAGATACCTCAGGACATGCAAAACAAAGTGCACGCTGGCAAGGGTCCCTTCTGTGCCCCATCTTTGGGCTGAACCAGCTGAATGCAGCAGGCAAGGGACAGAAAATGGGAAAGGCGCGTGGATGTGGGTTGGTTTAAGTGGAAAGGCTCAGTTTCAGCTATCCAAACATCTGCCTGAGCATGAGGATGCAGCTAACATGCCTGTCTTGCCACACGGTAGCTGACCCCAAGTCAGGGGAAGCTTATGCAGGGAGACAACACGAGCGGTGGAGCACCCCACCCCAGGGTGCCCACAAAACACTTCAAAGTCTTTCAGACCTCATTATCCTTTGCAAGAACATTTACAGTTATTCTTAACGTTAACAGTGCAATTGTATTATCTCATATAATCATATGAGATACATGACTCATTATGAAGCCATAGCCTGTAACTGCAGTGGATGCCCCAGAGCACTGTCCCTCTGCCCTTGTCCTGCAGTCACCAGCAGGCATGCCAAGGAGGATCCCATCTCCCCTGGCAGCACTCTCCACTGTCCTCCAGACCTGGCATCTACCTGCAACCCTCGCCATCAAGGGAACATTTTGCGGGGCTGCTGATGCCCTGGGCAGGATGCCCTGCTGCCTGGATCCCCCCAGCGCTGCTCTGGGGCAGTGTCAGGGTGCTCAGCTCTGCAGAGATAAGGAGCTTTGGGGCTTTGTTAGGGCAAAAAGAGGCATTTTAGCATCAACTGAAGTGGGTAGAGGTATCTTCGTGGTTGGGGCAACTTGAATAGGATTTTGAGAAAGACCTTATTTTGTATTAGACATGCAAGCTTTCTCCCAGTACCACTTCAGGTACGTAACACTATTTTTTTTTTTATTTGGATCTGGGCCTCAATCCCTGTAAAACAAAGCACTTGTGCAAATGCTCAACTCTAACGATAGGTTTAAAGTTAAGTATGTTCTCAAGCGATTTTCTGAATCAGGACATAAATGCAAACCTCTTCTCTTTGACTTGACTTTTCTTCAATAACATAGATATCAAACTCATTCAAGAGAGAGAGAGAGAGAGAAAATGAGTGGGTCGGGCAGACTTCCTCTCTGCTAGAAACCGAATTACATTAAGCCTGCTCATGACTGCTTGCAGGAAGAAGCTTTTTTGTTCTAGTTTGTACAAGTGCTCACACTGTGCTTGTCACTGTAGCATCCAAGAGCTTTCCAGTATTGCATTAAACAATGTGACTAATATCTGCAGCATGCTCATAAGCTGCGGATTTCAAGTCCAGAGCTCAGGCTCATTTATTCAAGGGACCAAACTCATTCACTGACAGAGTAAGGAAGTGTGTTTTCAGTAGCGGCAGATGTACTTACAGCATTTAATCATGCAGGCAAGAAGAATCCCATTCTTTAGCTGGTATGTCATACCCCAAGGTAGAGTGTCCTTTAACTGAGTCCTTTGCCGTTCCACATGGTCTGAGGTCACCCTACAGGCTCCGCTGTGCAGAGGGAAACTGATTAATAAGCCATTGGAAATAAACTCATAAAAATGATTCAATACTTCAAGTCATATTTTGAGAAGACTCAGGGCATTGAAACATTCAGATAAACAGCCTTGAGTCGATAATTTGGTCATCTCCATGGTGAAAGAAGGCAAAGAGAAAAAGAAAGATGAAAGGAGATACAGTAAGATGATGGGCAGGGCAAACCAGAAGAGTAGAAAGGGTAAGAAATAAAATAAGAAGATGGATGGTTTCTCCTATTCCCGGGTCAATGCATACATGGAGGGAATCACAGCTTGGCTGTTCATTGCTCTCTAGGCAAGTTGGTGGGACTTCATGGAAAGGCTTGCTCTGTTTGCATGCTAACTGTTGCCCTCCTGGGATACAAGGTCTGCTGCTCAGCTCCAGCAGTTCAAGAGACGCTCACATTCAAGGAGAAACAGATACTGCATCTTGCTATTGATTAGGCCTATAAAAGACCTGGTAGAAAGGATACATCTACATATTACTGCAGCATAAGATACGTTTATTGTATATACCCAGGCATTTAAAATAGTCTATGGGATGTGAGAAAAGAAAGCAGAATTTGGACTCGGGGCTAAACCCCTGTAGTTTAGGGAAGCAGTGCAGCACACCTACTTTGATCCCACACCCCTGGAGACAGTGCTTGTGCAAAGCAGGCACGGTACCTCAGCCACTGCCACTGCGCTTCAGCAGCAGCAGAGGTGACGTGACAGACTCATCTGCTCAGTCCTCATGTCAGCAGCTTATGCTTCTCCAGGCAGAGGAGCCCTGGCAGCACCTCCTGTCTAGGAAGGGGAATCTCTGGCTGAATTGCAGCAGACCAGGTGAGATGCTGAAGGCTTGCAACACTCCATATTGGCAAGCTGAAACCATTAGAGCTCAAGTTTCTCTTTTCCCCAGCAACTTTCACCCAGAACTGGAAAGTGGTTTCACGAGTTTGGCCCAAGGTTTCTCAATAACTCACAGCCCCTCTGTCCTCCACTGAGTCACCTCAAAACTCACCTTTTCTGCAAAACAAACAGGAGCCTGAGAGCATGAAGGCAGGTGATGGTGGCTCCAGACCGGCCAAGCATCCATCAGCTGGTGATCCTTGGTTACCCTACCCCGACGATCCCAGCCTCCACTCCCACCGAAGCCTCACGGGGATATGAGACTTGTCCCTGGTCTACCAGCTCTGTGGCAGGGATGTAGCATAGGACCAACTAGGATTTGGCTGCCGGCCATCAAGGCAAATAAACATCCCAAGTATGGAGCAAAACCCGCATGTAAACAGCAGTGAGGTTACCAAACCAACAGCTCAAAGCAAGGCTGCCTGCACGTGAGTGGTGCTTCCTGAGTGAGCACTTGCCTCGTATTTTGTTTTCTCCTCATTTTTCAGTATGCAGCTTACTACCTTATTTACTGCCCACTGTCCTAGTCCTGCAACAAACACAGAAATATTAATGTCCTCATCTGCTTTCCTATGGAACTCATCATTCTGGTATCCGAGTGCTTCACAGACATTCAAGAATTCATTTGCACAAGATTCTGTACTGCGAAGGGGTTTATGAAGATTAAATAGACCCATTAGTTTCAGATACCCAGGCTGAGACACCTGGTCCCCATTTTTTTTTTCTTCTTGTTGTGTTTTTTTTCTTTCTTTCTTTTTTTTTTTCATCAAAGTTATTACAAGGATGGTTTGTATGTTCAGAGCAAGGTTCCCACTGACTTCAGTTGTAGTGCAACTGCTCCGCCTTAAGCAATTCAAATAGTAGGGTCTCTAGCCAGATGCCAGGAAATGAGGAACACATTAGAAATCACCAGTGAAATATCTGGTGTACAGGACTTGCTAGCTATCAGATGGGAGCACTGTAGCAGAGGCAAGAATAATATGTGATTCTCCAGGGTGGCATCCAGTCACTTAAATCTTTCCCTTCCCACAATGACTTGCCTTCTTTCCTAACACTTTCCCAGTGTTGCAACACTTTTGCAACAAGTAAAAGGTCCTACAGGTCACAGGATAAACCCTGACTTACCTCCACACCGCAGCAGCTGCATTCTTTGTGTTGGCTCTAGAGAACAAAGAAAATTATGACCATACAACAAAAACTTTGCCACAGAGCTTATCCAGAAGGCACACAAACTCAAGTGGTGCAGACCATCTTCGCTGTTGCATTCAAAATAAGGCATTGAAAATTAGTGAAATCTTCGTCTTTGTTCCTGACATTTTCTGGGGTCTTAAAAAAAGAAACTAGCAAAGGATAATTCAATCATGCCTCACCAGATTAATCCCCCCCGGCTCATCAGGGAACTTCTAGATGTGCCACACGGTGCTGGCCGGTTCTCCTTTCAGGCATCCCCTTTCTCTGGAAAGCAGATGCCCCCCAGGGCCCTGCCACATGCTTGGTCATTTCAAAGCCAGCCAACATGGATACCACACATTTTCCAGAGTCTGCTTCTTGCAAACAGGGGGGTTGAATTAATTCCAAGCAATTTATCACACAGGCAGCACAGCAGGTGGCAAGTACAACACTGTAGACCAGTGATCAAAGAGCACCCAGTGGGTCTACACGTGCTGGTATCTGAAGAGCCCAGGCATCTCTCCTAATAACATACATTGAATGTTCCAGCTCCCTGTACAGGGCATCAATCATTTTCCTGTTGGTTATCATTTTCTATCATGTGTCTCTTGTGCATTTTTAATTGGTTAATTACTTTATTCATACACTAAGCACACCCTCAAGCTCCAATTATTATCAGCATTAAGTGCTCAGTTCATCCTATACATCTTTTAAATGCTATATTTGGCTGTTTCCTGGTCCATGCTTCCTTCTCATACAATACCATAGGGGTCCTGCAGATACCTTAGCTAGTCCTTTGACAGACTATAGCCATCCTGCTCATTAGTCTATTATCTAGCTGCTTATCAGCCCCACTCCCAAGCTCCTCATTACTGCAGTTGCAATTACAATAGCTAACATTCCTCCTTTCAGGCCCACATAGTACCACTTCACTTATAACAGGCCACTGCTATTCAAGTTAACAGCTCCCCACAGCAATAGCAGGTTGACTTTCCTATATAAGCCAACACCTACACTGCGTTAATGAACAGCAGAGCTGTTCATTTTGTTTGTTCACACTTCACTGTGGGTATTGTGTGTTATATCTTTGGTTAAAGGCTCTGGCTGGGCCCCAGGGAGGAAATCCAACTCTTTCCTCATCCTTGCTGCTGCGTCTCTGCTTAGTTTGGAAAGGAATTGAAATTGCTGCTTTCTCTGGAGCAACTGAGCACCTTCACCTGGAGGAAGCATCTAGAGGTCAGGATGGGCTGACCAGGAGCAAGGACCAGCAACAGGGACCGTAACACTTAAGGGCAAACTGGGAGACTGTTGGGGCAACAGAGACTGCCTGCACAGACCCTGTGGCCCAGGGTTGATTTAGTTTTGGCTCTTGTATGCAACCTGCTTCCCCCAGCACTTCTCTCTGCTGGAAGAACTGCCTTGTTCCAGGGGAGGATGGGGGAGTTGCATTGAACATCCACTGCCATTTGACATGTTCAGTGCTGACATACCAGTGGGTGTTATCTCATTGTGCATTTATTCCAGGGCTGAGTGAGATCTGACTGAAGACACCTTTTTACTTCTACGGGATTAGTTTCACTGAGTTTATGGCTGCACAGGTGGGAGACACAGTGCAAGTGCCATGACATAAATGTGCAGTCAGAGGCAGGGGAAAAGGTACAAGGACCCTTTTGGTGCTAGATCAGAAAACAGATTGCAAAATGTACTGTCCAGCAAGAGACCCACTACAGGAGTACAGTTCAGTGCTGAGGTCAGCCCCGGTGCTCCTAACGCTATCAATACTGACTGAATTTCACAGGCAGTAGCACAGTGTCACACCAGCCCACAGAAAGCATTCAAACCCTGTCTCCAAGGTTGTCCAGGTGAGAGGCAAGGGCAGCGAAGGGCACTTTTACCTGTCAGAGGTGCCAGCACAGGAGGGAGGAACGGTCTGACAGTCAAGCAGCTTCCCTTGGGACCAGATGCCAGCAAGCCTCTGCGGGTCTGTTTCCAGTGCCACACACACATTAACTGTGACAGCAAGCACAATGCACATCCATAGCGAGGAGGAAAGGAGGACTTGGGCATTCAGACCACAGCTTGGCACAGGACCACACTGGGGAGAGAATAAGATGAGCCTGGGAGATGAACATGCTGCCAAGGGTGGTTTAGGTCATCTGGGCTCTGCCCCCAAGGACTGCGGACAGGCAGCCCACTCAGCCCAGGCAGCCCTCTGCTACTGAGGAGCAGGACCAGCTGAGTGCTGGCCTTGGGCAGCTACCTGTATGCAGACCTGTACTCAGCTGGCTTGTCTCTCTTGGTGTGTGCAGCCTGGGAAGGACCCAGAGCAGAAGGAATTGGGGTGCTTGCCCCCAGCCTTGCAAGATTGTCTCCCAAAGCCCGATGTGCTTCTCCAGTGCCTGGCCCAGCCAGGCTGAGTCCGCAGACTCTAAAATGCTCTGCTGTGAGGTGCAGGAGTTGTGAACTTGCCCTTGTTCATGGATTTAGTCTGCAAGAATGGAGCAGGACTCCCACACAGACCACTGGAGGAATAACAGTTGTTGAATGGGCTCTTCAGCATGTTCCCATCCTGCCACCCACCAGTTTCCCCCCCCACTCCTAGAGATGTACTGCCAGTCTGTGAGCAAGACAAAAAAAAAAAAAAAAAAATCAGGCTTGCTTCCATCATCTGCATATGTCCCCTCACCTGCAGCTCCTGGTTTGCAGGAAACACCCCAGAGGGTTTTGTTTGCTTTGACTTCCCACTCTTCTTCCTGCTGGCTGGGAGCTCAGGACCCACTGCGCATATCAGTGCCCAGCTCCTTTCTAGCAGGCTTGATGGCTGTGTCCACCAGCCAAACCTTGTGCTAGAAATAGGGTCAGCTAGAGGACTAGATATAGGTCCTCTGACCTTTCCCATGGCTCTACTGATCCTGAAATATAGCAGTCCCCACCCAAGTGGGAAAGCAGGCTCATGCAGAGAGGCTATTTTATGTATTTAAAGTACTGTCTTCTATGCCTGCACTATAATCCTGTGTGCAATATTAATTATCCAGCTAACACTGTTGCCATGACACTCCTTAAAGCCATCAAAGCCAGAATAAGCATATCAGACCTCCACCCCACCCTTCCTATTTGCTCCTGGACTTCAGACAAAGTCCTAGTGCCAAGTGTTCGGGACAGGGGAGGGATGGACACTGGCCATCTACAGGGGTTCCCTAGCCCTCTGCACAGCACAAGGAAAGTCCAGATTTGGACTTTTGGAAGTTGTGTCTAATTCTGAAGCTGCATTCCAAGAACTGACTGAATCCAAACATGCCCATTTTTAGGTGAAGTTGCAAAATTACTTTTTCCTTATCACAACATTGTCCTATCTTTAGAAGCTAAAAGGCATGATTAGAGTTATAAGGAGAAAGGAAGAAAGAAATGAAGGGGGTGGGGTGCATAAACAGATCCAGAGCCCTGAAAAAAAACACAAATATGAGATCAAAAGAGGATGAGCCAAATTCTGAATAACCTGATGTATGCAGCATTTACATCCCTGAGTAGCTGACACTTAAGAAGCCCCACAGGCAGCAACAGAACAGATCTGGGTCCTTCCCCCTCCCACATGGAACACAGCCCAAATACTGAAGGTAACCCTCTTATACCTCCAAAACTGGGAGGAGGTCAATCATATTTAACCTGGAATGAGGGCAAGTGCAAGAGAAATGCTTACTGGTTAAGGGTTTGTGCTAGGGAAAGCTTTTTTCCAGAAAGCCAGAATGATTTTCCCCTCCATGTGAAAGCACTGGTGGAAGTTCCTGCAGTGTGTGGACCTCTCATTTGCAGCGTCTGTGATCAGCACAGGCAGGATCCCCACAAGCTTGGCCAGGCGCACAGCAGGCACCTACAGGACTGGTTTTGGCCACACTGTGCTTCCAGTTTTCAGTCCCCCATATGTACACAGCTTGAGGTTACATGCTTTGTCTGAGGGACAGGGCAAGCTTGTCCTGGAGGATCTAGGCTCTCATCTACAGACTGTTTCTATACAGCAAAGTGTTCTTTCCTACATTATGTTGAACTCCCATTGACAGCTACAGCAATGCCTGCAGATATTGCCAGAAAGCTGCAGAGAGCCCTGAAAGCAGGTGATAAAGCAAGCCCAGAAGTTCCCCTCACCCATCATGGTCACCCAGTGTCATATTCCCAGCAATCATGCTGAAGAGTTACATTCAAAGCAATAAAAACCATCAGGCAAGTGGAGGTCACAGGTATGGGCAGGAAGGATATATTCCAGGTGATGGGCTGCTGCTTTTAGGAAGTCACTGATGTTCATGTGTGAGCAGTGCTTTCCGTGGGGGCTCAGCAGCCAGAAAAGCCAGTGCGCCCATACAGCTATAGACATCCCTGTGGGTTTTTTTTTTCTTTGGTTTTTTTTTTTTTGTCACACACATCAGTCCTGCATGCTAGGGGCTGTGCTGCATGGCTAAACCAGCAACTAAAAGCAAGAAGTTTGGGTAAAAGACCTGCCCTGGACACACAGTTGTGCTTGCTTCTTCTGTCTCTTCAGGATACACCATGCCCTCTTCCTGAAGAAGACACTTACCAGTGCTCTGCTCCAGCTCTCTGTGATGCAGGAGCTTCCTTGATGGACTTAGAGGTGGCCCTCACTGTGAAAAAGCAGCAAAAATAGAGCTGGTCCTGAGTGAGGGGATGCCAGTAGCAGAGCAGCATCCAGGGACTGGAACATCCCACAATAACTGAATGGGACTAGGGTGGTGACAAAGACAGGTCCATCAGCAGTCCTAAAGAAGATGAGGTGACAAGTCAGGTCCAGGGTTCAGCTAGGAAGGCTAGTCAGGGCTGGAAACAAAAACATCTGCTAGATAGCTGAGACCAGAACTAGAGGCTCAGGCCTGAATTTAAATGGAGCTGCTGGATGTGTGGGTGGGCAGCCCAGATGGGGCCAATTGGGCAATTAAAGCCTCTTAGTGCCCCCAGGGCCATGACACTCAGGCTATGCCAGCCCTATAAACTGCTTTTTCCCCTGCAGCACTGGTGACAGTAGGGGTACTCCTGGGTCTGGGAGAGGAGCACTGCTGGCAGAGGGGTGGCAGGGCAGTGCTGATGAGCTGCACCAAGTCCCCAAGCATCCCATCCCGGTGCTGGCTCCAGCTTTTGCCTCTGTGCCCAGCTGTGCGCAGTCCCTTAAGCGGGCCTAGCTGGGCTGGAGCTGTGCACTCCTTTCTCTGGGTTCTGGCACCACCAGCCCCAGGTGGTCCATGCAAGAGCACAGCAGTGTGGTTGTGCTGTAGGGTTGTCCTGTGTTGGACAGGCATCACTGCACAAGGCCAGGCCATATAATGTGTCCTGCAAAAGACCTGGCTGGAGTCAAGACCAGTTACCCACTGAGGGGGGACGGGACATTAGGTGGTCTTCCTACATTTGCTGTAAGCCTTTCCTTGCACAGATCCCTTCCAGACATCCTAGGCAGTGAGGGTAACATGGCTAAGAGACCAGCAGTACTATACTTTCTTCCCATACTTTATTTTAAGGGTCTTTTTAGGTTCTTTCCCTGACTTAGTCCCCAGTGCCTTATAGTCTTTATTGTGCCAAGATTAGACACACATTGTCCCACTGCAGGAGGACAGCAGGTCAATATAAAAGCAAGATGCTTATTCTCTGAGAACTCTTCCGAGATACTACCCCCGAGGGGCAAGCCTTGCCTTTAGTGCCCTGAAGGTTTGCCTTGCCTCCTCTGTCTGCAACCAGCTCCACGCTCCCAGATAGGGAAGGGGAGCAAGGAGCTGTAAAGCAAGGAGCTACAAAGCAAGGAGCTGCTTCATTTACTGTAGAAGAAGATATGAGTGGATCTTTTACTTCTGCTTATGAAATCCCATTTATGACAATATTCACACCTACAAGCAGCTGGCACCCTTCTTCGTATGCCAGAGGCTCTACTGGTGATGAGTTTCTGGCTAGGAGCATTACCATTCACAACTGATATGTTAATGCAATTAGAGACAGTGCCAAGTGCAAAGCAGTATTTGTCCTGATATTATTGGTGATAAAGGAGCCTCCTGCGTGAGAAGCAAGTCCATTTCCAATCCATCTGTATCTATATCTAAAAAAGCTTTCATTTTCCTGAGCACTGCAGCAGATTCTCGTGATAAATTGCTGCCATATCTTAGCTCCCAACTACATTACATCCTATTCAAATCCCCTTCATTATAACAAGAAGCAATATGACACCAAAAGCTTGTCTCAGGAATTTATGACACAGTGGAGACTCTTAGATCCACTAAACCCCATTAAAACCGTCTCCCTTATAAAACATACACCTTATTATGCACTTCAGTAGCGGGCAGCAGGTTGCCTTCTGCCAGGGCTCTTATTACCTGTGCAAGGAAGGTACTGGGAGTGTGTGCAAACAATTGAGTCCCCACTGAAAGCGTGGGGCTGGCGCAGCATCTGCATCTCCTGCCTAGCTCCTGTCAGGAGCTTCAGTTGTGGGGAGGGCTTTGTACAGTTGTCTTTGATTTTAAGTTTGCTTACTAAGCCAAGACAAAAGAAAATGCACCCCATTGGCTAAAGCCAGTCTTTTTTTCAGGTCTCTTTCTGACACAAAGCCTCGAAAAATTGATTTGGGGTGGAATGAAATGTTACATTAAATCCAAAATGAAACATTGTGTTTTGTTTTGTTTAAAGCTATTTAATTAAAATAAATTTACTCTCAAAATCTCTTTAAAAATGTAACCTGGGATTTCAACAATGGAGCAGCAATGCATGCTGATTTCCTGATCTCTGCTTTCAAACATGCTTTCTGCTTGCAAACATGTTGTTTCAGCCTTTATTTCAAAGGGAAATTTCTGTTCCCAACACTGTTGCCCGGATGTGCTTGTAGCACCTTCTCAAGCCAGGGAAGCAGGAAAAGAGGGGAGAGATGTGGGGGTGCTGGTGAAGTACCTGACCAGGCTGCTTTGCAGGTTCAAGCCTCTCTGACCACCTCCATCCCCTATTCACACAGCCTCCCTGCAGCTCACACCATCGGGGCTCAGCTTCTGCTGGAGAAGCGAAGGCCACCAGGCAGTACGAAGGAGCAGTGAAGCAGCCCTCCTGCAACTGCACGGCGGTTGCGTATTCCTCATCCCGCAGTGATGGGACGTGTGAGCAGCCCAGGAGACGTTACTAGGACAGATGACCCTTTCGAGCCGGGAAGACATGGCATGCCTCATCCCTAAGAAAGTGGTTTTGCTTTTCTCCCACACTGCATCGATTCTCTTCCCCCACTTTTCACCTCCCAGCTTTCACACCAAGCGCCAGCCTGTGCCCTTCAGGAGTCCAGGTGGCAGCTCATGTCTGATCAGTGTGCTGCTCATTAAACTAGGTAAATATGTTTATGTTTTCCTCTTTTTACCCCTCGTTTAGTCTCATCTGACTGTATTGTTTACTGTACTGGATTATGCAAATCAAAATATAACCAATATTGAAAACAGGAAGGTAAGCAAAGCTTGCACCCACTCTTCTGGAGCATGCCAAGGACAGGGGTGCAGGCTCCCACCATGTCAGGACTGGGTCACCTCTGTGCAGCTGCTGAGCCTGATGCAGGGGTGGGTTTATCCCACTCCTGTCCTGGGAGCGATCCAGCCTCCTACCAGCACTGACTCTGCACCTCAGATCAGCCAAAGCAGGAGGCATAGTCCCCATCGCAAGCGTCCTGTTGCAGGGCCAGCACACTCGTCTCTGTCCTGCTGCTGCTTCCCAAGGATCTGATGTCACTCAATGGTCCTTCTGGGAGTGTGCAATGAATGCAGCTGTTCTCAGCTTCTCCTTGAAGAAGAGGGATCTGGCTGGGGAACTGGATTAACTCGCTTTGAGGTGAGTGATTTTGTGCTGGAGGTGCCAGAGAGGCAAGCAGGAAGGTGAAGTCCTGGAGAAGGGATGAACAGTGAGAAGCAGGAGATCTGTCCACATCACACAGACATGCATAGAATTGAAGAAGAACTTGATGCAGAGCTATCGCATGCAGTTGAGTAATCTGTAAATACCTCAAGGTAACTCAAGTGCAGCTAGACATGTTCATGTGGCTTTTAAAGTCATGTAGATCAAGATGAGCAAGTGTGTCGGTGACAGGATGTCATGGATTATTGATGCTGAGGCCAGAAAGGCTACTCTGTCCTCCTTCATCACCAAGGCCAGATAGTTTTACCAAGTGATTCCTGTGTCAAACCTATAATTTCTGGCTGAGTTAGGGCAGATCTTTTAGAAAGACATCCAATTTCAAGTAAAAAAACTCCAAGTGAGGAAGAATCAACCACCTCCTCTGTATGTTGTTTAATGGCTAATTCCCTTCACTGTTGGAATGTGTCTTCTTTTCAGGTCAAATTTGTCTAATTTCAGCTTCCAGCCACCAGATCTTGTTACACCTTTGATCGCTAGATTAAAGAGCTCTCTAGTCTCAAATATATTCTCTTCTGCTGGGTACTTCCAGACTTGTGTCAAGTAACTATTCAAAGTGCTTTCCATTAAACCTTTCATGATAAAACAAGGGGTTTGGCTTTTTGTTTGGGGTTTTTTTTTTTTCAGTTTCACTAACTTTTGCACCTCTTTCTTGGATTCTTTCCATGTTTTCATTATGTATGACCCTGGAACTGGACATCGAGCACAGAGGTACTCTTATTAAAGCAATGCATGGTCCCATATGAATGTGAAGCCAGTCTGTGTTGCTCTGTCATTCCCCTCTTTAGGGACTTCAAGTTTGGAAGGCTTCCACCTGACCCCCTATGGTCTTCTAATCCATGCTCTGTACAGCAGTCCCAACTTGTGTACATATCTTTTTTCATAGATGCGTGGATCTCCATTTCATTGTACCAAAATTCAGACTTCTGGAACAAATTCATCCTGCCAAGTGATTCATGCTGCCTTGGTGACATTTGTCTTCCTGCTGGGTTTTATTATCCTCTTTAATTCTTATCTCTAAAGACTATACACTCTCTTCCAGGTCATCGATAAATACTGGGCTGTTGGGTCTCTTCAGGAAGACCTAGCACTGATCTGATGATTTGCCCTGGAAAACACTGAGGGTGGTCTCCACAGTCCCCAAGGGACAGTGCATTCCCCACCATCTAGACAGTACCTTTGGACTTTGGTTCACCCATCATCAATACTTTCACCTGCCAGAACATCAAACGGCTTCTGCATGGACAAAGAAATGAGCTGGTTGATTGAATGGAAACCAGTGTTTGGACAGATGGGGGTGGATGTGCGTGCACAAGTCCTGCACTAGGAGGAATCTGAAACGTGGCTGTGGTTTGCCTTGCACCTGAAAATTGCTCCCAGGGTCTGTAGGACAGATGTAGGTTTTTAATTACAATTCAGGAAAGCAAAAGGTAGAGGCTCTAAAGAAGGACAAGAGAGGCATACAAATAAGGTCTGACAAGTTTGTCTGGAAAAGAAACAGCTCAATCTGAGTTAGCTGTTCCTAAGTTAAATATAAATGCAAATCTGCGGAAGGTGACTGTGCAGTGAGTGTACGTGTTGTGCCGGCAGGAGGAAGAGGACTGCAAGGAGTGCCAGCCCCACGCAGGGACAGGCATCCAAGGGCTCCGTCTGCAGCCAGCAGCGAGGCAGGTTCCTCCAGGGGCAGGTCCAGAGGTGGGGCTGCAGTGGAAAATCCCAAGAGTGGAGAATTAAATCTGCAGAGGCAATCTCTCTCCTTTAAGGCAACCAGAAAACCTGTGTGGTTTCTGGAGGGGGCAGTCCTCCTGTCTGTTTGGTGTTACATTTGGGGATTCCTCCAGCATGGTAAAGGAAGATGGAAGATGATTTATCTGGAAAGTTTCTCTTTACTTCTGCTATTCCACAGCTAAAGCAGCAACCCCAACAGATCTTGTTGCAACTTAGGAAGCAGTAGCAGAAACAAGATGCAGTCCTACAGCATCACTGAAACCTCGAGGGGTTAGGGAGAAGATGGAAGAAGACTCTTTTGGAGATGCACACCAAATTTCAAGAGGCAACAGGCACAAGTTGCAAGGAAATCCCAGCCGAACATGAGGAAAAAGTTCTTCCTTCTGAGGCAGGTCAAACACTAGGCCAACAGCCCAAAGAAGTGAAGGGATCTTCATCCTTGCAAATCTTCAAAATTCAACAGGGCAATGCCCTGAGCAACCTGAGTTGGTTTTGAAGCTGGCTATGCTTTGAGTAGAAGATTGGACTGGACACCTCCTGAGGACTCTTTTAAGCAAAATAATTTTGTGATTCTACAAGTTTCAGGAGCAGCTTTTTCAGCAGTCTTTATAGTAGTGGCACAATGCAGGCCAACAGTGTATCGAAGTGCAAACTGGATTACTCATGCATTACTCCGGATATTCATTACACGTTCTGTTAGGCATATTAAGATCTTGTGCTGCCACAGAAAATAGACTTAATGATGGACTCAAAGCATCCTGACACTACTTGATTCTCCCGTCCTGCAGCTGTTACTCCAAACTGGGCACTCTGCAGCACAGCCAGCTTGCACAACGAAGAACTCAGTTGCATTTAAAAACGCAAACACCCACTGAATTTGATGCAGAAATTTTGTATTTCCAGATGCAAAATTCTAACAACATCTACATTTTTTATTTTGTATTAGATCAGTCTTGTTGCCATTCCAAAACTCTCAGCTAAAGGTTGCTGGATCACTTTGGCATTGCCCAAAATGGCTGGAGCAGCTCAGCTCCCCTGAGGAAGTATAGGAAGCAGTTTGCAACAAGAAAATAAAAAAAATCCAGAAGCTGATGATTTTCCTGAAATGGCTGCTAGCAGTGAAAGTTAATTTGTCATTGTTATACTTCAGAGTCTACATCCCTTTAGGTGAATATGAGCATTTCAAGGCAACCCCCCAGACAAACCTAGTTCCCAATTCTAAAATGTTCTTGCTATGTAAAGATTAAAACAATAACATTTTAAGCCTGCAAGCTTAAAATCTGAAGCAGTGGAAGGGGGAAGACTCTGCAGCAGTGCAGGAAGCCCTGCTAATGATGTCAGTAAATTGTATCAGAAGGATTCTCTCATTTTGGGAAGAGAGATGTAATAGTGCGAGCTATTCTCACTGGCACTAAACTCATTAGTTTGTTTACAGTGTGCCTTCCTGCACCGCTCTCTGATACACTGCAAATCTTATTTTGCCTTTGATATTTTGAGTCAGAAAGAGCAGGGAGAAGTCAAAGATTCCCAGTAACATTTGATCCCTTCCATATTTTTGGCTTTTTTTACAAGGTGTTTGTTAAGGCTTGACTCCTGGTCAAGGCAGCGCTGGGGAAACTCCTCATTTCAGAGACGGACATGCGTGATGGCTAATGCTGAGTGACAGGGTGCCAGGGACAATGGTGGGAGGCCTGGGGAGACCGTGCTGATAGCCAAAAGAAGGGGCAAGGCATGTTTTGTTTGTGCAATGGCTGATGGTCGATGGTTGGAGGGAGGTGCCGAGGGCTGGGTGAGGGCTCTGTGCCTGCAGGAGGTAGTGGCTGAGCAACAGCTCTGCAGGACTCTGCTGGAGAGTGGCCCCCCCGAGGGCACCCGATGGCCCAGGTCGAGGCGTCAGATGGTCTCAGATGTGAGGCACCCGAGCTGAGAGAGGTGGGATGGAGAGCTTTGGCTCTGCAGGGACAGACTATGCCAAGCCCTGTACCAGACTTCTGCTCTCCGCACCAGCCGTGACACCTCCGAGGCAGGCAGGCAGGTCTGCCTGCACATCAGCACCTGCCACCTGCCACCGAAATGCCTTATCTGCCTCTGTCAGCCTCCGGCTTGGTGCTCTCCCAGCACATCACTGCCTTCCCCATTTCTCATTCTGCTCTGAAGCATGAGGTGGGAGCTGCCTGCCTGTGCCAGTCACAACCGCAGCAGCAGACAGGAGCTCATCTCCAGCTGCAGGGGCAGCAGGACTCACTGTCCCAGGAGCTGGCTCTGTGACACAACATTTTATTCAAACCTGGATGCCTAGGCAGGAATTTGGTGGTTTTCCAGCACTTAGAAATAGTTCTCCTGGCCCCTGCGGGTGCTCAAAACCAGCGGGAGCTCAAACCTGATGACACTGAAGTGAATGAGCATCACCCAATGGCAGTTGCCCACCCTTGAAGGAGCTCTGGTTGGGCTGTGACTCATACGACCTGCATGGAAGAAGCTCTGGGATGGACCCAGATGCCAAGTCCTCCAAGTCCTTGCCCTGGGAAGCTGACCCCTTCTCTTCATGGGCAGGAGTGGAGCCAGTGATTGAAGCAACTCTGACCATCCCATCAGCATGAAGATGACTTCTTTGTCCCTTGCCCAGAGGCCCTGGTACCTCTCTACACCAGGCAACGAAAAGCCTACTATCATCATCAAATAAATCTCTGGGCTCTGGCAGGCCTGACCCCTGCTCTGGAGCAGCTGGGGCTGCCTGGGGGGGTGCAGTTTGCACAGGGGTGTGCAGTCATTGCACAGCAGCTTTCCTCCTGCTGGGGCCTCCCAGTGCTCCCAGCTGCAGCAACCAAGTCCTACTGGCTGCTCTGTGGCTCCTTGGTGTATGAAGAGCCTTTCTGTAACAGCTCAGGGGTGCCAGTCTGCTACCAGGGAAAGCAAGAATGTTTATTGGAGTCTGGGGCACCAGCAGGAGAAGACACTCCTACCTCTTCTTCCAGTAATAAAACAGCACCTGTCAGAATGGGGACTGTGCTGCAGCTGTCTCAAGGAGGATGCGAGATTACGCAATGCTGCAGGATGGTGAATGGGATATACTGAGTGACCTGGGTGAGCTGCAGAAGAAAGGCTCTACCTCCATCCCGCTGGCAACTCCTGGCCCTTGTGAAGCTCCTGTTGGACAATGTGTGTCTGTAGCTGCTGCATGTGAGCCCCCTGAGTTATTGAATTTCATGTTTCCTTGGTCTAGGACCATGTTTCTCTTTGGCCTCCCTAACAAGCTTTCCTCAGGGTCATGCTCAGGAGGGAAGACTTGCTCCCAGCCTCCACCATGGTTATATGTGGCCATATAACACAATCAGCTTGCAAGGTTACTTACTCATCTCATTATACAAGCATAAACCCTAGGCAGACAAATATAAAGCAAAATAAGGTTTATGCCTTATGGAGAAAGCTTATTGCATCTCCTAAATTGGAATAAAATATCTACAGGTGAAATACGTCGCCACTATTACAACAGTGCTCAGGGTGGTATGGGAAGGGCTCCCACTGTAACGGTACCAGTAGGGTCAAGGACCAGCCAGCCCAGTGCTGGCATCAGAAGAGCCAGAGGCTGCAACCCTGCACCAGGGAAGCCGGGGCAGCGTGACCTACGGTGGCAGTGGGACGTGGTCATTGCAGATGGGTGATGTCTGCTTCTGTAGCCTCAGCTGCACAGTCATGTGTCTGCCTCAGTTTCCCAACAGCTGGCTTCAAATGACAGCGTTTGCTCCCATGCCAGCAGTTAATGAGATCATGTTTGTACATGGCTTTGAACACAAATGTCTCTGCAACGTGTAAGTGCTAAGTACTATTAGCAACTAACAGCAGTTCTCCTTTGGTACAGGGCTCTGCTGACTTTGCCTGAGGCCATTGCAACCCAGTGAAGCATCACCCTCAGCAGCACTACCTGCACTGTGGCAGACCTCCACATCAGCCAGCACACCCCACAATGCTCTGGAAACCAGCTGGAGATGGAGCTGTGAGCCCAGAATCAAGTGCCTGGCTTTATCCGCGCTGAGGGGTGTCGGTGTAGGAGCTCAGACTGGCTGGGAGATGGGAGCAGGACGGTGAAGGAAGGCATCCAACCAGCAAGGTGGGACCAGCAGGGACTGGCATATGCAGACCCCAGGCTCACAGTCCACGCTACCTGGCTGCTCTGGGGAGGACATGGTCAATGCACTCTGTTGTTTCTGGGCTGGGCTGCAGTGTAGCCTGCAGACATCTGTGCCGCAAGGCTGGAGTTAGAGCCATCTCCAAAGCAGTGCCAAATCAACAGTCAGTGCCCCTAGCTGGGCTGTGCTTTCCCTGCAGTGGCAGGGCACGCTGCCTGCTTAACACCTGTCTCTGTCTTAGGAGCCTCCATGCTCACCTTTATTATCATGGTCTCTGTCTTAGGAGCTTCCATGCTCACCTTTATTATCATGCTCTTCTCCGTCCTTCCTCCTCATGCTACCTGATCGTTTCTGCACCGGATCCTGCCTGGAGACAGATGATGTGCTGGGCAGGAATGGCAAAGTTTATTAAGTTGGGGTGGGAAGCTCTGGCAGGCTGGGTTCACAATTAGGCTCCCAAAGGCAAGATCATAAAGCATTCAGACACTTGGGATACAGGGCTGATTACCAGCATCTTTCATCATTAAATATTAACACCAAGGCTGCTTAAAGGCCAGTGAAAGAATTATAGAATTTAATACCTATCACGCTCTATCAATAGGCCGGGAGAAATATGGTCCTTTCGCCTATGTTTTTTTTTAATGCTTCAATGTAAACTAGAAGACTGGCAAAATTAAACAGCACAATTCTTGGTTAGGAGCCACCGGGAATTGCAAACAGGGAGCACCAGGGATCAGACTTGTTTGATATGCTAGGGGAGCGAGCTCATTAAAACATAGGCATTGGTACCAGAAGGAGAGGAAATTAAAGCATAATTTAAGAAAAGAAATCCATCTATGGAGAGTGGCTCCAGCCCCTAGCTCTCCCCTGTGTGGCTGTCTGCTCCCTGGGACCCCAGCCAGCTCCAGCCTGGTGGCCTGGGCAAAATGAACATTTGTACGCACCTCTGCAAAACTACCCTGACTGCGCTGAGACACAGAACACGGTGTGAAATCCTCCCTGGTGTCTACATACCCCTTTGCCATTCTATGCATATGGGGTGCAATGGCAAGGACACATGTCTGCGGCTCGCCACCATTGTTTGTGGCTCCTTTACCCAGAGCAGAAAGCTGGGAAAAATCCTAGCAGCCCCCCAAAATCTCATGCTCTTCTTGTGACAGGTTATTTTTTTTGCTTCCTTGTTTTGTGTTATTGTGCCAAGTTGTACTAGGGAAAGGGTGCCTGGGTCGGGTGGCCCGTTTGGGATGGGCTTGAAGCATTGGAGGGGGCAGGAGGGCTCAGCCAGCGCACACTGCCTCTGGGGCCGACCTGCTGCACAGCCGCGAGCTGCAAATCCACCGTCCCCAGAGCTGCAAAGGTCCCACGGCAGGACCACCCAGGGACTGCGGGCTCCTGAACCGCCCGTGGAGGGGGACTTGTCCACCATGCAGGGAGAGCTCAGCACAGCCCAAATAGCTCAGAAAACCTCACCAGCTGCTAAAAAGCTGTGGGCTTAAAACCACCCATACCTTGGTCACAGTCATATCATCACCACCATATTACAAACTGCTCCTGATGTAGTGCTCTGGGAAGAGATTTAAAGCATGTGCTGGTACAGACGCATGTTTTGCATGAAAAACTAGGGACTCATGGGGGTCCCATGAGCAAGGCTGGCCCACGGCTGTCCTCTGGCAGTCCACCATCCCGCTGCCTTCCCCAGCCTCACCCTTCCACTCCTCCTGCAACCCTCCTTCCCGCTGTACACAGTAATGAATTGTTGCTGCTTGCTCCCTCGTTGCGGGCAAGGCAACAGAGCCAATCAATACAGTAATCAAGCAGCCTGAGCGAAGCCAAGCGGGTGCCTTCCTACCTCTCTGTTAGCAAACGTGGAGCACACACAACTTCTGCTGCTGCCAGCGCAGGCACAGCCAGGTCTCCATCCAGGCTGAGATCTCCCCAGGCTATCCTGCCCTCTGCTTTTCCTCCACCAGCCCTGCTCATGGCTGCACAAACATTTCACATGGCCAAGTCAATCTGCAAAGCCACAGCTAAAGTTGGAGCTGGATCACTTAATATCTGTGAGCCAGCACCTCCCTAAGGCTGCCCTAGTGTCAGAGTCTGGCTTTTCCCTGTAGAAAGACAATCCTGGCTCTTTATTTTCTTGGATGTGGACAGTGCCATGCTACTGAGACTGTGATGGCTGCAGTTGAACACGTAGCATCTGTATGGTGGGATGCTCCCTCCAGCTCAGGGGTGGGATGCCACCATGCTGCTAAACTCTCTCCTGGCCCATGCCTCCCTTGCCATATGGATAAAGATGGCCCAGAAGATTTTCCTATGCAAAATCAATGTATTTTCCCCAGTTGTATTTTCTATAGAAGCACCAGGACTGATCTGACTCCTGGCCAGCAAGGTGCCCAGCCTGAAGCTGGAGAATTAAAACCATCAGCAGAGCTGCCATCCTACCAAGCGTTTTTCAGGCATTGGTTCCTTATAGCCACACTTCAATAGTAACTCAGACACCGGGGCTATTGGATCAAAATAGTCATGCTCACACTATTGTAAGCATTATGTCAGTATAAACTCAAAACGCTGTCTCACACCAGCCAGAAAGTATTGATGTGCAAACTTTGTACCACCAGGCTTTGTGCCAGATCACATATCACCTGTCCTCCCACAGGCAGCATAAACCTGCCGTAAACCCATACCTGTGTTACATGCTCCATATCACACACACCAGAAACGTGATCATGTGCCTGCATGTCTTCTGGAGTTGATTTTACAATACACAGGCATGTGTCCCACGCAAGTAAGCCGCTAGAATGAGACTCAAAAAATGCACAATTACTTCAGTTGCAAAGGAAAATCAGTGGCATGGTTGGAGTTCTGACTGTCCAGCGGTTTCTGGCTCAGGATTTCATTGCCCCGGGACATATTCCCTGCAGGGAGCTGGGGGAAAGACTCCTGGGCTGTTTTGGTCTCTGATTGTCTGCAAGTGTTGAGCCTGGCCCTTTGACACAAAGCAGAGCAGTTCAGGGCCTTGTGTAACTCATGGCCAGCTCAGTGAATACCTGAGCATAGTCAGGTTGTGATTTTCCATGCTTTCTGCATGCACACAACTGGAAATAAGAGCACGTGAGCTGCCCAAGCCCAGGGGTGACTGAGATAGGAGCACAGGCACCTGCATGGGTCACAGAGGCTGAAAAAGGGGGTGCACACAGGGTGTTAGTCTGGAGAAGCTGTAGGTGTCTGCAGCTAGGTATCCTTTATTCCTTCAAAAACCTTTCCCCTGCCCTCCTTTTCACGCTGCTGCTGTCATCTCCGTTTTTACTCATTACTCTTTCCCATTAAGGCTCTGCTGCCCTCACATGCTGCCCTGCACCCTCCGAGTGCCGGGTGCTGCTGCAGCCCCCCGGGGCTCCCCCCACACACACCCCCCGCCAGGCACTCGCTGAACTTGCCCAGCCGACCCAAAAGCAAGGAAGAAACTGGTGGCAGAGTCAGAAAGGCAAATCCAGACATGACTGACTCCGGGGAGCCTGATTGAAATAACTAATTAGGTTCTCACAGCCATTCGCCTTGCAAGAATAAGACCATATCCCACTCCATATTTTCTAATGAATCCTGCTCAATGTTTACTAATGATTTGTTTAACCGAGTTTTCGGTGTCTCCAGGCTGCAGTGCATGCGTGGCCCTGTGCAGTCTACCCCAGATGCTGGGGGAAGAAGCTTTTGATACTCTCTCAGATTTACCTTTCCCTGCTGGTATGAGGGGGTTTTTATGTTTCCCATCATGGTACTGCAAATTCCATCTCCTGGTGCCATACAAACCAATCACCTCCCTTCCCTTGTTTACACTATTTAGATGCATACAGATGGTTATAATTTTTTCTTCTCTTTTGAGCATCTCTCAGTGAATCTAAATAGGTAAGCTCTTTTCTTCCCCAACTGGTGCAGCCCACCATGGCTCCACAAACTGATGCTGGGGCTCCAGACTCATGTTTCACATTCTGGGAGCTGCCTTCCCATTACCCACAACTACTCTGATCCCACAAACATTTATAGATGCAAACATCTTCCCAGCTGCAGAAAGTTATACTGAACTCAGGAGGACTGCCTGTAAATAATGTTATTCCTGTGTAGAAGCATTAGGCATATTTTGATCAAAATATCTATTTTAATTGTTATCTTCAAAGGCAGTCACTCTGCAGTGATTTTTCTTTTTAAATTATATTGTTTATTGCTTCGTGCTCCATTATCTTTTAGCTGTGTGGAGATACAGGTTCTTTCTATCTGTGCTGTTATTTTACTAGTGGCTAAGGTCATACTAACTTATGAGAGTTGCCAAAATCATGTTTCTTTCTCTATATACATTTTAATACCCACACTTGACTTTTTCCAGTGTTTTATTCTTCTCCATTGCACGTATCTTTCCCCGGAGAATTGCCAGTGTGGCAATAAATCACTGCTAATTCTCTTCCCTGCTACTCACACCCCTTCTTTATACAAATTTAATTTTTCACACATTCATTTGTATACTGCTTATGAAGAATGCTTTTTTTAAAGAACACAGTCTTTTCCTAGTCAACCAATTTTTTCCCTTCCCTTCCTCTCTTCCCTTCCCCCTCCTTTCCTTGGAATGAAGTACCCCAACAACTCTGAGCTGACATTGATTTCACACCCCTCCCTCTTATACTACAATGGTTTTCTTTTCTCTGAGATAGTTTTGCAGAAGGTCCCTTTTTTGTGCTGCACACCCGTGGCTGTACCGTTAGCTCACACAGCTTCTTTGCCTGTTATTTTTTCCTCCAAGTCTTAAGAAATTCCAAGTCACCTCCTGCTATTCCATTTTGTGTAGAAGTTTTGTAAACCTTGGCTCCTTGAGTGCCCGTACTGAAGTCATACTGTCTGTGTCTTTTCTTCTTGCATCTCTCATTCGCAGCAGGTCTGTAGTCTGTTGTGACTTAATTATAGTGCCTTTTAAGATTCCTCTGGGAGCTGTGGCACTAGTGGATTTTAATATCCCACCCATGACAACATTGTTATTGGTATTATTACTTCTACTACTATGATTAGTATACTATGGGCAGAACGAGTGGCTCCATACAGGTCAGGCACATCCCTGATTCAAGCAGGTTAGTTAGTCTAAGAAATCAAATGCAGGCAATAATTGAAGACAGAGATGCTATGCCTGCAACCTGGAACGGCAAGCATGTTTGTCATTAATAAATTGCAACATGGTTCGAAGCAGGGCTCCTGCTGACTCGGATGCTGCCGGGGAGGAGCCGGCCTGGGAGGGGAATGGGCAGCCGGGGCTGCTGCAGGAGGATGCTCCAGCAGGGCACGGGGCGGCTGCTGGGGAGTGATGAGTGCTTTAGGGATGAGTTTTAAAGAGTGTCTTTCAACCAGCATGACTTTCTCAATGTCAAACAGGGTATTGCCCTGCGCCCACAGACGGGTCAGCAGAAGCACCTTGCAGCAAGGCTCACCACTGGGAGCTTCGGTCATACATGCTGCGTGTAACCTGGGTGCTGCTCTTCCTAACTCAGTTTAGAGAGCAGAGGTGGCCAAATGGCTTCTGGGGAATAAAAATATTCATGACGTAGCCAGGCCACTTCTGTCTCACTCTGGCACTGCACCTCCACCAGCCCCAGTGGAAGAAAGCTGCTGTTCTGGGTAGCACTTGGGCACCTTAAAGCATTCAGAGACACCCAGCTTTTCAGCCTATGAACTCTGCAAAAAAAAAGTCAAACCCCACCTCTGTGGGCTGCATGTTAATCTCCACGCTCACCCAGGGGGATCTCAGCTGGAGGCAGAGGGATGTGTGTGTGCCCTGTGCTGCCGAAAGAGCCTGCCGGAGCTTGCTGTGCAAGGAGGGGCCAAAAAGCACCATTTCTACAGGAACATATTTTGGGTTTCCAAACCTGTGTCCACCGTTCAGCTGCTGCCCCCTCCAAGCTGTGGAACATCCAGAAATCCTGGGAAAATAGCCAAATTTCTTTTTTACTGGACAATAGTTCTGTTGAGGTGAAGATGTCCAAGGAAATCCTCATGTGGGATAATTTGAGAGCAGTGAAGCACGGCAAACTTGTATTGGCTGAGGTTGTCACCCTATAACAGAAATCACTACTGCACAAGGGGGATTTTCAGCAGCAGAAAGAAGAAACTGGGGAAAATCCTGTTCTGAACAACATGGATGGTGCTATCATATCTCCCAGCAACATTCACCAAAAATTAGGGACCAAGGTGAAAAGACGCTAAAGAATAAGAAATTCCATAAAGAGCCCTTCCATTTCTACAAGTGAAAAAAAAATATATGCCATCAAAGACTAAATGCCAGTTTGAAGAGGCATTCATACGTACTTCAAGGAACAGCTCCAATATAGAAAACAAGAAAGGAACATTTCTGAGAACTTCAATTAAGTTCAAGGTAACTTGGAATCATTCCCATCCGTTCCTTAAATTTTCCAGACTATCTTTTCTCTTTTATTTTATGTACGGCTCTCAGAAAGCCTTTGCTACATCAAAGATACTTTTTGTCTCCTTTGTTCAAATGTATAAATTTGCCTACAAAAATTAGAAATATCATCAAGAGTGAAAAATAATTTATTTGTAAAAGGAAATAACTTTTGTTTGAACTAGAGCTGGGAATTGAGATAATGTCTATGAATATGTGGAATGAATAGATGGAAGTATCTGAATTTATGGAAATACATGAATTCTCCTTCGCTGATAGAAAATTACAGTCAGGGCCCTTTGCAAGCCAAATTAATATTCAACATAATCTCATTCCCACACAGGAACCCAAAGAGACAATTGATCTTGTTTCCACTAAAATCAATGGGAAAAACTCACTGAGTAGGTCTTTCAAGAGAGGAGCGCAGCCAGCGTGACACCTGAACTAACACAGATTCACACCTTCTGCCTGTGTCCAAGAAGCTTTGTTACTTCTCGGATTAGATTTCAATTTATGATCCCACGCCAGGTCCTTATTTTTCTGCTTTAAGTCACATACATAAAGCTCCATGGGAGCATCAGTAATTATGCTTATCACCCAGAGGTCACCTTTTTAGATGTATTTTCTAGATCTTCAATCTCCCTCTAAAGTAAGATGTTTTTCTTAATCAAGGTTGCCATGAGAGGCTCAGCACTTGCAGTCTCGCATGGAGGAATATTAGTGCTACCAGACATTATTTTTTATTTCTCTTTCAAATGCATTGATTTTTTATCTATTTTATTCCAAGAAGGAGCTGTGGCATCTATTTTACATTCCAAGTCTGCCTCAGGAGTTGTAATAACTTGAAGCACTTGATGCTCAAGCCAGTGTATAGCAGGAGCTGAGTTAGATTCGCGGTTGGTCCTGCCAGCTCAATGTCTTCAGCATCTGCTGAGAAAAGGGAAAATGTGGCATCTCGCAGCCTCCTGGGACAGCTGGGTGGTTAGGCCCAGAAGTCAGTGTCACTGAGCACATATTGGGGATGATCAGCATTCCTCCCCAACAGGGCTGCTGTTGCTGATTTATTAATGTAGCAGTTAAAATCAAACCAGCACGGGAGAGTATCTAAGTCAGCTACAGCCAAGATAGGCATGCTAAAGGCAGGCAACTTTTTCCCTTGATATACGAGCAATCTCCACTTCTCGAAACAGATCCCAAACTGTGTAACACAGAGGAAAAAGAGACTTGACAAAGATTACACAATTCGACTTTTGCGTGGTAGAGAGTTACACTTGCATAAGAGGCACAGAGGAGAATGGGGCTTTTCTGAATTGGGCAGTGATGCTTACATGGGGACAAATCAATTTAGAAACTACTCGCAATGACCCAGGATTACAAAACAAACAATGACAGTCACTTGCAAACTCACAGCAGCCTCTCATCCCGGCTGCAAAACACGCTGTGCTTTGTCATAGGAAGAGCCTGCTGCTGGCAAATCTTTATTCTCATGTCTGAGGTGCTCTGTGTGGGAGCAGCAGCTGGGCAGAAATCTCAATACAGATATAATAAAATAAAACAGTGCCAGGAAAAAACAGCACTTAAAGCACCAGCCTCATTGTTTAGGGAAAATCAGGCTGGGATAAGACACTAAAATAACATTTTCTACTTTTCCCAGTCTTTCCTAGCGGGCATGGTTTGGCCACAGCTCTCTGAGTAAGCAGCACCTGCCTGGTTTCAGGACCCTCTTGCTGGAGCAGGAGGTTGTTTTGGCACGCCAAGGTGATGTGCCTCCTGCCTGGTTATCCGGTGGTGGATGGGTACCCATAGGAAGTTTCAGATGGGCCTTGTGGCCACCACAGTAAAGAGGGGGTAACTCCAGCGAAGGTATCCAAGCCTAAAAAAAAGGAAGAAAGGAGAACATGGGTTGCCCTTGAGCTTGAGAAAAAGGAAAAGAGCAGGAGTTTGGAGCAGGCAGCAGACTGAAAGCAGACCTGGAGTGAGAGTGGGGAGCTGGGACCAAAAGCAAGCTCCATTGGTCACTACCGATGCACACTTTAACTCAACATTACTTAGAGACTGGTGGCTTTGGAAAAGAAACCACAAGTAATTAACCTTGATCTGCTAATGGGTCAGCTCAGCTGAGAGCATTGGTTTTGCTGATAGGGATTATGTAAAGAGTGTAACAACCAATAGAGCCAGAAGTGGCTGAAAAAGCTGAAAAATGTTATAAGGATGATCTGAAAGTAAGTTTATGATGGGTAAATAGTGATGGAGAAGTTCATTATGGCTGGAGCCAGGGGAGCTGGCACTGCAGCTGTCAAACCTGATGTAGACGTGGTAGGGATTTGTGAAGGGGGTGCATTTAGGAGGTGCCCCCCTTCTGCCAAGATCACACCAGTGCTGCCTCCACCAGTACAGTTCCTGAGTCCAGACAGTCCTAGCCTTCCCACTTTAAAGAAGGGGTGATCAAGGTCTTCTGTGGCATGATATGTCCACTCCAGAACCTCAGGACAAATGCAGAAGCTGATTGCAAGGAGCAGGCCAGATCTCATTTACCTTGTACCAAAACCTTCAAAGTCTTACTCAAACAAGTGCTTCAAGTTGTGCACAGGGTGTATTAGAAGCCAGACCAGGATGGGTGCAGTGTGCTTCAGGAACTATATTCTGCAGAATGCCTGGGGACACTGAGCAGCACAAAGGCTGATGAACATCTATGCAACCCTCCCGTTAGCTAGGTCAGAAGTCCAGAGCACTGCGTCTTAGACTAAAGATCTCTGACATTGAACAAGAGCTGTTGAGGGAGACAGGATGTTCTCCTGACACAAGTGAGATTACCAGAGTTATGACAACTACTAAAGACAGGACTTCAGACTAGAAGGACCAGTGGTCTGGACCACCATGATCATCCTTCTGCTGCGCTGTTGGGATGCTGATAATAAAAACCATAGTGGCATGTTCTGGGTAAAAAAAGAAACCTTTAAGGACCTCCTGTAGCTGCTTGGGCACAGTTCTTCATAAATCCTGTTTGGCAAGTAGTGAAACAACCACATGACCATGTGCCTGACACCTCAGCTATAGATTTTTCTTGATCAGGGCAAACGGTCAAGTTTGAGACAGGTGGTGTCAATGCACGTGTCAATGCACTTCTCTTACAGCTGTTCCCAAGCATGGATGTGGACTGGTCCCTTTAAGCTGATCAGAGTGAATCCTGTCCTTGCCCTTGCTGCATCTTGACCTGCTCAGATGAATGTAAAGGTGTAAATCTGTGTCTATGCAGGTGCTAAACTTGGGGTTTGGCAAATTGCACTGATTCACTTGCATAACCTGATTGAGGGGCTGCTGAGGTAGGTCTCATTTCTCATGAGGCCACAAGATAAAATATCACTCCATATTCCAGCTTTCCTCCACTTTCCTCTGACATGGCACTAAATGGCGTGGGAGGCAGAAAATATGACATCATTTTTCTTTAAAAAGGGCATAAGGAACTGGAGACAAGTAAGTGTACTTTCTGTGACAGGCAAATCGGAAGAAACTGTAATATACAACAGAATTAGCAGAAGCCTAGGTAGATCTGGATATATTGGGGAAGAGTCAACATGGCTTCTCCAGGGGAAGTCATATCTCATAAATCTATTAGATTTCTTTGAAGGTGTCAACACAAGTCCAGGCAAGGATTAGCTGGCTGCCATAGTTAAATTTCATTTTTCAAAAGTTAGTTCAAGGTCTCTCACAAAAGGCACTTGGAGACACTATGGAGTATGAGAGGAAGCCCCTCCACAGATTATAAGTGATTGAAAACATGTAACCAAGGGAAGGATAACTGATCAGTGTTCGTGTTGGCCAAATACCAGTCATCGGGTCCCTTGGAGGCCTGTCCTGGGATCTGTACTGTGCGACACTCATCAATGATCTGGAAAAGTGGTGAATAATGAAGTGACAGTGTTTGCCTATGTGACAAAATTATTCAGGATCATGAAATCTAACACTGACAGTGAAAAGCTCTAGAGGATCTTCTGAGACTGAGTTACTGACAATAAAACAGAAGATGAAATTCAGTGTAAATACATGTAAGGTAGTGTCAGGGAAGGTGAAAAAAAATCAGAATGGCAACCAAGTTTAAACAGACAATGATCAGCTCTGAATTAGTTACCACCGCTCATCGAAGAATTCACAAAGCACCACAGAAGGTGCCCTGGGAAAGCTGCTCAGACCTGCCCCTGGTCAAAAAGCAAGGAGGATGTTAGGATCACTCAAGAGAGAGATAACAGTACAGGAGTTGTCATCATAACCATCATGGAGATCCATGATCCATCTTTATTTTGAATATTGCTTGTATGTCTGATCCTGCACCTCATAAAGGACACAGTAGGGGGGGGGGGGGGGGAAGTAAAGGGGCTGACCCAGTGATGTTCCTGATGCTGAAAGTCTGAACAGACGAAGGTTATTCAGCTTGGATAGACCATGGAAGTCTATCCGAAGTGTTTTGGAGAAAGAAAATTGGAGCTGGTGATTCCCTCTTTCTAGTATCATAATAAGAAATGAAAGTATTGGGAAGCAGATTTAAAATGATAACTCGGAAGCACTTTTTCCGCACAGGGATTCATGTATGTCAGAAGACATGTGGTATGTTCAAGGCAGGCAGGTCTGTCAGACACAGCAGTCCAGCTGCAACCAGCAGCTCACTGTGCTCCATGGACCGCCAGATGCTGCCGTGCCAGAAGCACTCAGTGCTGGACTGGTTTTCACACACTTTGCTGGAGTTCATGTTGCTGGCCACAGTTTCAGGCAGAACACCAGGCTTTGCAGATATTTGGTCTGTCCCAGTACGGTTGTTTCACTGTCCTCATGGTGATGAACCCAGGACCTTTTAATGGGTGTCCAAGGTTAAGCCACAGAAGAACCCCCTTGCTGGTCACTGTGCCTAAAATGAGGGGCTCAGAGAGTGCAGCTCAAATGCTCTTCTGTATTCATCACCCAAAGCAGAGCTGTAGCCCATCTGGCCTCAGCAGAAATGCTGTAGCAATCTGCTTCATGTTCAAATCTAAGACAATGTGGGAAAATGCAGCTGAGGAGCACAGCAAACGAAATCTTTATTTTTCTCCTGCACGTAAGGCAAAGAGAAAAAAATATTTTTTTATAAAGACCAGAATTATTTAAACATGAATGTGCTACAGGAGCTACGTCTGTAGACAAAAACTCAGAGGAACAGATGAAAGCGTGTGCTGTAGAGCACTGAAAGGATGCACAATGAGAAGCCACCTTTGCTGCCCCATCTCTTGAGGCCAGGCAGGAGGGACCGCTGCCAGTCCTGCTCACTGCTGAATTCCAGAGTACTCATTTCTCTTTGGGATGCTGAAGTAGTACTCAGCTCCCCTATGTTTGGCTCTCCTGTATGCAGTGTTTAATTCCTGCCTTTCTTCTTTTTTCCAGAGAGACACAAATAGAAATAACCTGTCAGGGTAAAATAACCAAAACTCACACTCTGTCTAAAAGTCTATTTCAAGAAGAAAGAATATTGCATGTAAAGAAAACACTCACCAGTGAGGCTTGACATCAAAAGTCCATGTTTTGCATGGACTAAATAGAAGTATTCATTTTTCATACATGCACAGATTCACACTGACACCAGTTAGACTTTCATACGAGCATACTTTGTTTACTTAAAGCTTGAAGGAAGGGAAAATGTCACAAATGCTCATGTAAGCCTGCATGTGCACCAATCGGACACATCCAGCATGGCTGTTTGTACAAGCAAAGATCTCCCAATAGGCCAAGAAGCATTCGCATAAATCATCTGCCCAATCATTTAAGAGAATGAATAATTCATAGAAAGGCAAATGTGCTCACAAGCAATTCATATGAAGAGCTAGGAGCTACATTCAAGGAATGGATTTGCTGTTCGCTATCTCTGTGAACCTGAACGTGCTTTTCCTTGGCTTCTGACTTTCATGAACCTGGAGCAATTCTGTAGCTCCATCCCTCAAAATGTCACTGACTGTCACCCATCCCGAGCCGCTTCTCCACTCCCTGCACCCGTCCCAACAGATGAAAGAAACAGTGTCTCCCACAAGCAGTGGTGCTAGTTAGTATGACACATCTAAATTACTTAACGGAAGTAATTTCATTGCTTCTTTCTTCCTTTCTTTTTTCTTGAGGCTGGTGATGGAGGCACAGAACTGGTTTGCTTGAGCTGTACAGCTTACCAAGACTTGTGTTAGTCCACATCGAGTATGTGCATTCTCTGCCCTGTGGTTTCTCTGTTTCTCCAGCTTTGAAACGGTGAGGAAAAGACTGAGCAACTGGAAAGTTGTTTGCTAGCTAGGTGGAACATGGACTTTATATCATCCAAGCTCTACTTCTCTACCCCCAGTTCTATTTGAACCTAAAGGTGGTGGGATAGTGCTGGGACAAACAGACGGGCAGATGTGCTCCCTGCAGTGCTGGCTCTACCTTCTCCTGCCCCAAGCCCTTACCTCCAGCACCACCAGCAGAGGTAAGGTGGCTCTATCAGCTTCCCCTCATCTAGAGAAACAGCCTTTAGGAGAGAGATGACAGGGAACACTAGTCAGCCAGGAACCCTTGTGCTCTCGGGTACCCTTGATACCTTTAGTCACGTCTTTTGGAGGAAACCAGTTTTTTCAGTGTCAGGTACAGCAGAACCAGTCCAGTTCTCTTTAGTCTTGCATGAGATGCAAAATATAAATAGGAGCAAAAGGTTTCCTATAGATGTATATCTGTCCTCCAAAAAATTTGCTGTGCAGCCTCAAGTAATATAGCAGGCTCAGCTATCAATTCTGTTTTCCAGAACCCACTTAGAGGATCATTCCTAAATCTTTTGAGAAATTATTGCCAGGAGAAGCATGTTCGTCCTGCAGCTGCTCAGATCCCCAGGCAACAACCATTTCTAGAAATCAAAACTGCTTTTCTGCTAAGGAAACTCTCTCGGAGAGATGTGGCTTCTCTAGAACATTTCAGACCTAGTACTATCCTTGGACTGCAGGAGAAAAATAGACGCCTTGCCCTGACCCAGGCCAATGATCTTTACCAGTGTAAAAGCTGCACTTGCCCTGCTGTCCATCTGCACTACTGGCTGCTGACACACCGTGCGCAAACCTCTCCCTCCGTGTCTAGTCCCCGGTGTTCAGAAACACTAATTACACTGAGAGCTGATGAAATATGATTACATTTTTCTCTTCATTAAACATGATATAGAATCATAATTCACACATATAAAATTGTTTTATTCCTTTTTCCTGTTTGCTTTGGAATTATTTCATGGTCTCGACAATGTAGGTTTAGCAATGTTGTCTCTTCTGCCGAGCCAGTCAGCCGCCAGTACCCTGCAATTTTAATGATCTAATCCGACAGCTAGCATGCTTTAATTTAAAGTTTTATTAACGACCACTTTCTACCCTCAAAGACTATATTAAAATTTGTTAATGGAATTGGAGATTATAAATGCCCCACTGCAAGGCCCACTTGTGCTTTTCTGCACCACCCCCTTTAGAATTCAGAGCAATCCTATTAACTCTTCTTTATGTTTTGTATAGGTCATTTTGATTGCAGTTTTTTGTGTACTTCCCTTATGAGATAGTGTTCCCCGAATCTAAGCATTTGAAAGAATATAATTTTACAAAAGATCACATATTTCAGATTCATTATCCTTCAATAGTGAGCTTAAAATTTAATTTCTTTGACTTATTGCAAATTTTTTTGAGTCTACCGGGGGAATAGAAATGAATCCTACGAGCAGCGTCAGACCGTGTGACAGAAATGACAGAATCCACCCCAACCACTGTTGAAAAAGGAGAGGAAGAAGAAGAGGGAGAAGGATGCAAGGACATGTGCCATTCATAGGCGTAAAGTTGCAGGATCAGGACAACCAGTTGTCCTCTACATGCTTGGAAGTGTGAAGCCCTTTGCACAAAACACATTGCTTTTTCATGCACCCTGTTACCATGTGAAGGCTGTCTCTGTTAGCCTGGACTTTGAATGGGCATCTTGAGAACTCTTCACTAGGTCTCCCAGACTCCACTTCTGCATTAGGGCCCCACGTTCAATGTACCATGAAAGGGATCCCCCAAACCCATTATTTATTTTATTTAAGGAGTCAGTAAAAGCATCACCAGTCTCCAAATCTCCACAGATCCCAGCACCAATGGTTATTGTTTGCAGTGTGTCTCAGGAAATGCACTATTAATCATTTGTTGTATAGAGTTAATTTCTCACAATTCTCCCCTCTTTATTTTCTGCTGCTATTGTTCCTTTCTCCTGCTTAAACATTTCAGCCACCCAGTGAAAAGGCAGAAACAACATCAGGTTCTCAAGAAACCAAACAATCAATCAGTTCACCAGCTTCACAATGGGACTCAATGGGAGCAGCAGGGCAGCTGCCTGTTGTTTGAATATCACTCACCCGAAAGCTTGGCCAGTATACAGAAAAAGCAGTTATTCACAGGAAAAAGAGGTAGGTGAAGGACACAGAGGGATTTCTAAGTGGAAATTTTTACATTAGAGAAGTTTACACTTGAGCTACTCATCTGGTCTCCTTTTACAGCTGATGAAAGGACATTGAAACATAGGGTGCAACTCATCTGATGCATTTGAAATATCAACCCTAGGACAAAATGAACCAGCTGTGCTGTGAAATGCCCATTTCTCTCCAGCCTCCCCTAAAAACAGCCTGAACAGTTGAGTAGGGTACAGCGTAGCCTTCTAAAGTTAAGGGAAACATACTCCCTTCTCTGTAGGGAGTGCCATGATCAGATCCCCATGGAAAGCATTTTTCTGGCTGGCAGGTAAACGCTACTGCCCCAATCCCTGGATGCTCCAAGCTTTGTATGCCAACTGAGTGTAATCAGTGGCAGGGAAGAGCACTGGACTACATGGAGCATCTGAGAGCCATACAACACCTTTTACAGCAGATTTATGAGATTTATTGTTTGCTTACCTCCTGCTTGGCTGTGGCAGCCCATGGTGCCAAACAAATCAGTGTTGCTGGTGGGTAGCCAGTTCCTCTCCATCTTCCCCTCCTCAACTTCATACTCACTATCCTTCATACTGTTGTTCTTCATGTAAGCCCTTTGTACTGCGGATGAGTTCCCCTACCACTGTGGCATTCACGTACTCAGTCCTTAGGTGGCTTTTCCCTGTCCCCACCTCTCCCCTAGCAAGGCTCTTGTAATGCACAACGTAGACTCTGGGCCCTGCTCATTCCTCCCTTTTCTTCTGAAATCCTTCCAAATTGTTAACACCTGTGCAGTGTGAGACCTCCAAACCCACCCGTGACATGGATGAGGTTCCCACTATTGAGGCACCCTTCACTTGGGAATACTCATGTTGCTTAGTGGGTAGGATTTCCCCATCCCTAGGTCCTGAACCTACTCCTCACAAAGTCAGGTAGACCCTCCTCTGTTTGACAGTGCTTAGCCCACTTTTGGTTTCATGCAGGCTATTTGCCATGGAAGTATGCAGCCAGTGTACACAGTGGAAGTGTAGAGAAAAATCACCTGGACCTCCCTATCTTGATGCTATGTGACCTGAAATCAATTACACTGAAACACTCAGTGGTGGGACGTACAGCAAGTTGGGTATTTTTCACTCTCAATGACCTAATGCTCCCGCATGTTGTTTCTTGCTGCCAACTCCTCCCCAGCCCTTGCAACCCCATCAGTAAGCTTCATCACTGTTGGATCCAGCCCACCTCTGCCCTGCGACCTTGCCCGCTTTGGGCTGGCAGCCTGTTACATGGTCAGGAAAGACAGAGCAGGTCACCATGTCAGGAGCACGGCTCACCAGCCTCGGCATCCCGGCTTGCACATGCCAGAACTTGTGCCATGATTTAATAGTCACATCCACACCTAATAGGCTACATTAAATCGGTATATGTGTTTTGTTTGCTGGCTCCTTATACACCACCCGACCAGGGCACGGAAACAATAGCACATGGCTGCAGAATTCAAGTCAAGCTGGCGTGAATTGTGAGCACGCAGTTCAGAATTTATCTTTGGTGAATATTTGTGTGTTAAAGTTACAGATTTGCTTTTTCACCATATTTGCAATAGCACTGCTCAAATATTTGTGGAGACTGAACACAGCCTAATTGAAATTCAGTTGAATTCAAATTAATATTCATTATTTTTTTTTTCCTTGCACTCTTCATTCAGCTCTAAATGGAAGCAGTTTCCTGCTGCAGAGGGGGCAGCTGTAAGCTGGTAGACTCCTGTAAGGGTGAAAAGTTTGGCAATCCAATTTGAATTTCTTGAAGCAGCCACACACTGGATGTCACTGCTATCTACATCGTTTGCATGTATTGACAGGCAGGTCTTGAGCTCAATCAGTTTATGCCTGTGTCGGGTGGGTGCTGATTGCTGGAGATCTGCAGCACCTCACTCCGCATCGTTGCTCACGCCACCTGCTCCTTCTTCCTTGGCACCCAGCTCCCGTCACAGTGACGGTGCCCTCTGCACCATTGATCACTCCAGCTCACAGCTCCGTGCCTTTGCAAGGCTGCCCTCCAAGCAGCAGCCAACCTCCCGCTAATTTAGCCCCCGTGAAAGGCACGAGCACGCCATCAACACAGAGCGGTTGGGACTTCTCCAGGAGAGAAGGGCAGAGATTTGTGGCTCTCTGGAAGTGGAGAGGGATTTGGAGATGTTGCTTATTTGTAGCTGTGCAGGAGCAGGGCTGAGTTCACTGAGACCCCAAGCCCATCAATTGCTTTCATGATCATAGCTCATGTGATTTCTATTGAAGGTGAGCTGATATTTTTAGCAGAATGTGATGAAACCCCACACTTCTATAAAGCATCATTTCCAGACCTTATCCACTTTCCTGTGTCTAGTCAGACTGCTGCTCTCTGTCTGCCACTAAGGAAATCTTGCCTGGGGAGATTAGAGATGCCTGGCACAGTAAAACCTTCCTCCAGTCACCCAGGAAACATAAGACATTTTTCTTCTTCGTTGGAAAAATGTGGAAATTAAATTGGAAGCACTACATGGATGCAGCTCTACCCAGATAAACTCACAGACTGTCAGGATGCAGATGTTCCTGTAGACTATTACTGCTCACATGCTTTTCAGAGCATCCCAGGTAGTCTGAAAGTGATTTTCATCAGGTATTTATGGTCCCCAGTAAAGCACTAAGATAGAAATATTATAAACTACACATTTAACAAGAAAAATACAGGAACAGCAAAAAATACCTAGAGGCACTGCAATGTTTTGAAAGATCTTGGAATCATCTCAGATGATTTTTTCCAAAGACAAGCTTTTACTACCACTGACCCTGCATATAGTCACAAATACTGTTTGTTTTCCTCTTGATTTTCAATCTTTTATATGCCTCATGGCTGCAACACCTAAAAGAAATGGAGGCAGGTGCAGCAGCAAGCCAGCTTTTCTGCTCAGGTACAGGATAGACAGCAGACCTAAGGCAGGAGTCCTTGCAGCAAAGAGACTTTATGACTCCCAAGCGCCATACCCCTTCCCTGTCTTAGCAAGGAGAAAAGCATAAGACAAATTTATCACGCCTCTAAATACCAGTGTAGCTGAACGTGGATTTTAAAAAGTCACCGTAGTGCTCCAGCCCCAGTCATGCCTCTATGGCATATCATCACCACAAATCACAGTTAGGGTTTCCCAAGCACCATGTTTGCATTTCCATACCTTAGCACATTGCTAGAGATAACTGTAATCCCCTCGGGCTGTAAAACTCAACATTAAATGCCACAGTAGTGCAAAGGACAGTTGAGGGGAAGGGATGTCCAGGATTTAAAAAATATCCTTTTTTTCAGTGCTGGGATTTTATAACAAGGTTTCCTGTTTGGTGGAGAGTTTCCACTCTGGTTGTGTCTCATGAAAGTCATTGTCTAAACTGGAGCACAGGCACCACTGGGCTGCATCAGGTGAGGGATCTCTCTAAGCCAGAACACTCTCTCTGGCATCAAATGCTTCAGGGAAATGTGCAGGACCTCTAAAGTAAGTTGTTTAGAGATGGCTTATCACCAAAGAAACTTTCTTTTAACTCCTCAAACATCTGTACCCCTAGATTCAGGGTTAGGATGGTGGCAGCACTGCCGTGGTAAATTGCCACAAGCTGGAAAGAGGCAACGGTCCCAGGGAAAGCAATCATCTGGAACATGTTTGTAATCATCTCACTAGCCGGCTGTGTGTCTGGACATCTGGGGTTTCTCTACAGTCAGAGACCTTTGGAGGAAGACTCCCATGGTCATGGGGTAATTCAGGCTAGAAAGGACCTCTGGGTGTCACCTAGCCTGACCCCATCCCACCTTTCTTAGATGCCTGTCTTAGGGTGGAAGGAAATGTTATCTGAAGGCAGAGCAAGCTATCTTTTAGGAAGCAAACTTGAGGAGAATTGAATCATACCATCTACTGTGCCATAATATATGTGCACAAAGGGTTGAATAGGCAGCCTTAAATCTGAATAATTTTTCTGCCTCAGTATGTTTTCTATATTTCCACTTTAGCTAGTCTTCCTTCTTCTCCGGGGAAATTTCTAAAGGAGTGCCAGGCAGAAGGTGCAAGACCGAGACATCTCCTAAGCTGCTGCCACCTGATCATCATGATCCTGCAGTCCTGCAAATGGAAAGGGACAGAGATAGGGTAAAAGGAGTCAGTGAAGAGCAATCCAAGGTGAGATGGATCCCCCCATGTCCATGTACCCTCAGCATCATGAGGATGGATTGCAGCCAGTGGGAGCTTTACCATCCTGCGTGCACTGACCACTTCACCCATGTCTCTGGTACCGACACAAGGCTCACCAGGCAGCAGTTTCTGGATTTCTCAGTGTTTCTTTACAAAATACAGGCACAGCAATTGCTGCTGCCCTCCAGCCCTTTGATCCCACACTTGCTTTGGCAGCGAGATGAATACTGTTGCAGCTCACCCAGCAGCTCAGCCACTGTATTATTAGGTTTCTTCAAAACCCCTGAATGTCCCATCTAGACCCAGTGACTTAATATTTTTTAAATTACCTATTTGCACCAGCGCCTCTTCATTTGATACCTTAATCCTTAATAGCAACTCACCTTTATTACCAGAAAAGAGCAAGTCAAGAGCAGATTTCTCCCAACATCCCCTGAGGTGAGAACTTATGAAATGAAATCATTTCACTTCTCAGCTGTGTCCTCATCTTCCTTAATTGTTCCCTTTAACTCCTGGGGAGCCAGCAGACCTGTCTCGTTCCTTTGCAGGCTTTCCTGTTCCTGGCAGACTTGAATTATCTATTGTTTGTTTTCATTCCTACCAAGACTTGCTATTTCTTGCTGGCTTCCTGTTTCCCCTCTTTCATGCTGTATTTTCTGCCCCTGTTTATTGACCTCATGAAGGTTGGATTTCCATTTTTTGAAGGACCATTGTGTGGCCCAAACACCTTCCTGAACCCTGCCATTTACCTGCTTTCTCCCGCGCTCGCTGATCAGACCGACACAGGCAGTTTGAGCCCCTTTGGTATTGTCAGGTCCTGGTATAGCTAAGCATATGCTGAAATCTCATTAATGGCAATTAAAGTTGAGCATGTGGTTAAGTACCTTGCAGAAGGTAGCTGTTCTGCTATGTCACTCCTTAAAGAGCATCCATGCCAAATTTTAGAATTTTAATCTCTTTACTTCTGACTCTTGATGCTGTCGGCCGGCTTCTTCCTTTTGTTGAAATCTCTCTGTCTAAAGGTTAGCATCACTGTGATAGGATTTGATCCTCTTCTTTCCCAAGGATGATGAACATAATTACATTCTTAACAAGTGAATTAAATTACAGCACGATTTCTCTAACAATGAGCGCTCTCCCCGCAATGTGCTGGAAGTGTTGCTGAGCTGATCGTGCGCAGGAGCCTGCCCATGCTTCAGAATGACTGAATTTTCTAAATTCTATTCCATGTGTTATTGGGACTTTAAAAATTATGTCTTATTCATCTATTGATGACAGTGGCCTCTTGGGTGTAAATTGAAGCAATTATGAAGGATCATGCAAATTAATCAATTATTTTCAGATTATTACATTCAAGCAGTAGTCTTGCTCTTCGATTTAGTTAAACTCTGCCTCTGAGTCAATTTTCAAACCTCCAAATTAAGCTATTTATTAGCTAAAAAGATCTGGAAAAAAACCCTTACGCTCATGAATTGAATGGCAGTAGGGGTCATTTTAAAAAGGATTTAACACATAAACTGCGATATTTAAGAACGTACAGAAGCGCCAGTCCTGACCCCAGCATGAGTGGGATGTTTGGGATCATGTAAAACACAGCCACCTAATCCTGGCTCCATGCACAAATCTCTGTGCAGCTGCAACACTGAAGTTGCAGTGCTTTAACGGAGAGTCCCAGTGCTGCTGGGAGATGAGGGACAGAGGGGGCATCAGGGGCCAAGGGGACATGCCACACTGGGATTGCGGTGGGACAGATGCCCTCTGCTCCTGCTTGCCTTGGGTGGATGCTTCGGGAAATGGCCCCATCGTCAGCTCTGGGGTTTCCTTTGGCAAAAGCCTATGGAGAAGGTGGTTCCAACCCTGCAACCCCAGGCAGCCCCGGGCTGGGGACGGGACCCCCCCAAAGTGCCACAGATGCTCCTGTCCCAGCTCCTAACTCCCCCTCTGTGGCTTTAATTGTCCATCCATAATGGATTACCACGGCTCTTCCAGACTAGCCCAATTAATGCAAATACTGATGATAGCTAGCAGGAAATAAAATGAGAATTAGAAGGCGAGCTGAGGGGCTCCTCACCCATGATCTCAGCCCTGTGGATGCTGTGCAGGCAGGGGCGGGCAGCGCTGCATCCCGCTGGTGCCAACCAGGGAATCTGCCCAGGAGGCTCTGCCTGTGGAGGGGCAAAGCCCATCGCTTGCGCACGCTCCTGTCCTCTGCCCACCATTCAGGCAGAGGGGTTACAGGGTGGCTGAAGGCTTTTGAGTTTTAATTTAAGTGATTCTAAACCAGCTTTGGGTTTATAGCTAATAAGACATTAGTATGCTAATTAAATTATCCATGGAGTGGTATAAAGAGGCCTTCCTGAAGTTTAATGGCTGTGTAAAAGGTAACTCTACTTGCGATGTAATTAATTCATGGAACAATAAATGTAAAATTAGATTCTTATTAATATCGTAGAGGCTTTTCCTGCATTAGGAATGAGGTGGGGGGACTGGTCATTTTTGTTTTCAACGTGGGAGAAAGGAGATGGCAGCTCCTGACTGCAAAGCACCTCCAGCCTTGGCAGCATCCCTGCGTCCACAACTTCTCCATCCTGGCCACCAGAGTCAGGCAAAGATTCGCTCCCTACAGAAAGCTCCCACAGCCCACAGGCTTCCTCCTAGCATCACACGGGGCAAAAGGAAGCACCCACACAACGAGCTTTCCCATGCATGCTCTCCCCAGACTGCTCAGATGAGGGGTGTTTCATTTTTTAAGAGCAGTAAGAGAGCTTCCTCAGAAAAAAACCAACCCTACCCTGGACTCAAGCGACCAGGAAAAAAAAACCAGTGGCCCCTCTTGAAAAAGCAGGTGCTCCAGCTAATCCTGCTCTTCCCCAGGGCCGTGAAGTCTTCCAAGTACAGAGAGGAATGCAAACCTGTGTTTCTTTGCTGGAAAGTGAGAGGTATGACCTCACAGCTCCATGAAGCCTCAGAGGAGCTGCTGTGTCTGTCAGCAGAGCAGCTCTCCCAGCATACATGCTGCGATCTGCTCCGCGACGTCCTTGATGGTTCACCCCACCAGCTGCTCCACTGCCCGGCCAGCTCCACGGCATTTGCAGAAATCTGCCATACCTGAGGGATTTCTAAACTCAAAAGCTGAGTTTCAATTGCATATCAAGGGGGAAGCTTCAGTTTTCAAGCCGAGTGCCCCAGAATTCACAGAGCCTGGCAGCAGGGAAACAAAAAGGCCTTCATTCTGCCTTCACCTTCCCTGTCCTCCTGTCCTGGGCTGCTCACAGACAACATGGGGGCTCTCCCAGGCATTGGGTTCCCACCCCAGCCCTCCCTGCAATCCCTGGGACCTGCAGGCTTTGGGGGCCTCCCCAGGCATCCCCCCACCACGCTGGACCACCCTGTAGAGGTGGGGTAGCCCCAGAGGAAACAGCCACCCACCTTGCACAGGCTTCTTCGTGCCCAGAGGGACACAACAAATGCTCTGAGAGGAAAAGAGATCAAACCTTACCCTCTGGCTCAGTCCCAGCTGCAGGGAAAAGCATCCTTATGTGAGAGGACACCATTTCTGGCAGGCTGAGCTCTCTTTCTGCTCCTGCTCAGCATCTCTCCTGGCCGTGGGTACCACCTCTCATTCCAGGGAGAGTTCCTCCACCTGCACACAGACATGTCTCCTCACCCACCGCCTGCCAATGGTCCAAGCAATGCCAGGACAACAGCTGTCACCATGCTCAAAGCAGACTGGCCAAAGCCCACAGCGCCAGCCATCCTACCTCCAGCAGAAAAGATGACATGTGGGTGTGCATTACCTCCACCAGAGAGATTTTTGCACAGAGCCGGAGTAAGGGTGAGCCGCAGACCTCCTTCTCTCTGAAGCTGAACCCCAGGGTTTCTGTGATAACCGTGACTTGCATCAGGTCTGGTCTGGGACATACCTTTCTGGAAAGAGGGATGAGGGTTAGCAAATTCCAGCTGAGCAGAAAGCTCTTCAAAACCAGTTTGCTGGGGATCTCACGAGAGGAGAGGCAGAAAGCCCAGGGCAAATGCCACAGGTGAAAGCCAATGCTGGTATTTATAAGGGAAATGAAACTGCTGAGGCTGCCTCCGGGGAAGAGGAACGGCACCCGTGGGCGGCAGGGAGCTCCTGGGATGACAGGCATCATGGGAGCATCCAGGGGTTTGCCATGATCCGGCCGCTCCAGGAGTGAGTCAGCATCCCTGGAAATCCTGCTGCTAGCCAGGAGATGAGTAACAGCGTCTCATCAAACACAGCTGGTGAGTTTATCCAACAAGGATGCAGGATGGGAAACAGTGCAGTATCTTCCTCATGGACCACATAGCCGCTTGCAGTTCCCTCTGGTTGATGCTCCTTCCCCAAAATGCCTCTACTGACCTGACATGGCAGTGTTGCAGAAGAGGGCTGAGTATGTTCCCAGACAATCGCATGCCATCAGGGGCTGTTTTGTCAGTACCGGGGCCCCAAGCCCTCGCTGGGCTCCTGTAGAAATACCTTGGGGGAAGTGAGAGGATTCCAGTGAGACCAGCAACCTGCAGAGCCGTTCCTCAGCTTCCTGCCTGCAACCCTGCTGTTGGGCAGTCAAGGCTGGTTGTTAGCAATTAATTGCCTTTGTGGCTTGTTCATTACAGCATCTTACCAGACCAGTGACACAGAAGCTGAAAGTTACCCCCTTGCAGGTGGCTGAGCCAGCCTCACAGCTCGCTGCTCCAGAAAGGGGAAATCTCGTGCTCCTTCCAGCCCTGCTCCTCCCTTATGCCTCTCAGCATGCTCAGGAGAGCCAGGCAGACAACATTTGCATGGGTAACAGGCAAAGTAAGGTTTGTCTTTTCACCAGGTTGGCAGTGACAGCACCTTATCGCAGGGCCAGAGCAGTGTCCAAGGCAGCTCATGGGGGAGGAGGTCAGCAGGACATCTTCCTATGGTTGCAGCTCGGTGAAGCTCATGCGAGTGTCCTTTGAATTGTAACCTGCAACCTGTTCCCAACTCAGCAAATAGAAAATCAAAACAGGACACAGGTGACAGCCATCGGAAATGTCCATTCTGAGGACATTGATCACACCAAACTTTGCAGAGTCCTGCAGTGATGGGGAGGCAACAGACAGGCTGAGTTTTTCTCCCCAGTGCAGGCAGTGCAGTGCCTGCTCTCCTCCCTGCTCCACACCTCCCGCTTCAGCAGCCTCCCCCAGTGACTCCTCTGATCCCTGCTCCAGGCAGGTGTAATTTCTGGAAGATACCCCCGCCCCGGTGCTGGGTCCCAGCATGTTGGCAGGGCAGCTTTTGGGGTAGTTGTTTGCCCCGGGAGTCAGGCTGCTGTCTGCAATCAGTTATGGCTCCCAGCCCTGGGTAAGAAGAAATAAGCCAAGGGAAGAGAGGCATACAGGACCCTCAGTCGTCATCAAAACTAGAGAGGTTTGCAGTGAAGGGGGTGGCACCCTGGTTTTTGTGACCCTGAACTCAGCTGGATCTAAAGCTCACTCAGACTTCAAGAAAATCAACTGTATTGCAGGGCACAGAGTGTGACAACGGGAAGCAAATTTGGCTCCCAAGACCCACAGTGCCATCAGCATCCTGGCAAAAGCCCAGGGCTTATCCCAGGAAGGTTTGGAGCAGGTGGACTTGCATAAATGTTTACAGAGTACGTATCAGAGACAGGCTTTCATTCAGGATGGTATAAGCAGAGGGCTCAGTTCCCAGGTTTCTTCAATGCTGCCCCAGGACTTGTCCTGCAGAGATACAAGGGATACTGGTGTGGGATAAATTCCTGCCCTGATAGCTATGGCCCCACAATGGCAAGAGCAGTTCCCAGCTGCCAGGGAATCTTGTTTTTTCTTTTCCCTTTTTTAAATTTTTCTGTCCCTACTAATAAATTATCCTATTAGGACATAACCATATTTTCTGCGTTCAAAATCTTTCTCTTTTCTCTCCACAGAAAGCCTATTCAGGCAGATTTTAAAAAAAACCTATTACAAATCCCTGGCAAATCATTCCCCCATCTCAGACTTGAGAGGAGAAGCAGCATTCATTTCCTTTCCATTTCTGCACACATAAAACACTTCCCAGCTCTGGTCCAGCCCCAGCTGACTCAGTGAGCTGGAGAAATGTGCATTCAGACGCAAGTATGAGCAAAGAGTGCCTGGGGCTGAGGCAGCCTGGGGATGGCACGGGGCAGGCAGCTTGTGGGCAGGGATGGGGCTTGTGCCTGACATTCCCTGCCTTGCTGCAGGGAAGTGGGACCAGGTGCTGCTCTCCTTTCCAGGCACTTTCTTTGCCCCTTGAAAGTGACTTTCACGGCATTTCTTGGCTGGTCTCTATGGGCTTCCTTGAAGAAAAAGGACGGAGCAGTAGCTGGTTTGCTGCCTGTTGCTGTGCACCTCCTCCACCCCATCAGCACACACTCTTGGGGACGCAGGAGCAGGAGAAACACCGGCAGGGGCTCTGGCCCCAGAGAGACACTCCTGCTCCTAACCTGAGCTGGCAGAGAGCAGGGGCACGGCCGATGGAAAGTGCCTTTCCCCTGTCTGCCTCCCCCATCCCATCAGCTGGGGCTCTGCCACACCAAAGGACGAGGGATGGCACCTCTGTGGCTATCTTTCCCAGAATTGCCCACAACAGCAATAGAACTATTCCTCTAATTTTTGGTTTCTTTTTGCTGCGCTGAATCCACACTCACGGTCAAACTGTGGAGCAGGGGAGCCGGGATTGGTAACTGCCTAGCACACCTTCCTGGGTTCTTTTTCACCTGACCAAGCCCATCTTCTCCAGGGGCACAAGAAAACTTTCATACAGTGCCATGTCAAGTGCTGTGCTGAAATTCAGGTAGATGAAAACTATCGCGTTTTCCTTCCATTAAAAAAAAAATCAGTTATCTTCCCAAAAAGAGACAGCAGGTTTATCTCACTTGATCTTCTTCTGGTAAAGCCACATTACATTTTATTCCATTTCATATCTACCTTCATGTACCTTCCTTCCTTTCCCGTTACTGTTTCTTCTGTCCTAAATCCTACATATTATTTTAGGCCAGCACAAAGGCTAGCAGGACTCTGGGGTTAAACTTTTCTTTTTCCTTAGCAGTGGGGCATTTGTTCTTCAGTCAGATGCCACTAATTAGATTATATCAGATTTATTAAAAATATTTCCCTCCTCATCCATGCACCTGTGACCCCATTCTCCCCATCGCTGCTCCTCTGCAACACTTCTGTGTCCCTGCACTGACTGCAGAGAGAAAGCTCAAACATCCTCAGGGCTTCCAGTCCTCTGTAACTAACTTTAAAAGCCATCTACCAGTGTCTCTCTTTCAATTTCTTGTTGTGACTTTCCTGCCTGCTGGCTTGTCTGCAGATCCAGGCGAGACGCGCTCCCTTTCTGTGTGGTGCACAGGGGAGATATTGTCACTGTGTTTCATAACAGCCACCATGAGCCGGACTCTGATTTGGAAGAGACTTTCTTCCTTGTTCCTGCAGGGAAATTAATTTCTCTTAAATGTGCTGATGTTTGGATAATTTGCCCGTGGACCCAGCAGATCTGCAGTCAGCAGGCTGCCCCGGTCAGCGCCAGAGAGCAGAGTGTCATGCCAGACGATGTCTAATGTTTTCTGAGTGATGGGGCTTTGGGCCTGGAAAGGCACCCGGTGCTATCAATCCTTCACGAACTCCTCTGGAGACAGTCCATGGGAGAGGCAAGGAGCGGCCAGCAGACCCCCATCGCATCCACCCTGGCAGCGGGGAGAGTCGCAAGCAGAAGCCCTCCCCTCTGCCAAGCAGTTTTGGTCCCAGTTTGGTACTCGACCCCCTCTCCAGCAAAGGGCTTTTTCCTCCCAGCCAGTTTCTAACACATCTCGCATGAATAACCCACCATGGCAGCCCTTGCACAGCTCTTGCAGACCGCTGGCTCTGCAAGATGGGCTTGAACATCACAGCTCGGAGAGAGAAAGCTGCGCTGACCCTAAGTAGGACGAGGTCCCTGGGGAGATTGGCCAAGTGGCTGTCAGTAACAGCTCTGCAAATATCCTTGCCAAAGCAAACCAGCATTTAGAGGTCCTCTGGAAACAGCAGCTGACTCTCAGTCAGAAAACCAGCTCAGCAAAGCCCTCAACATTGCCATTTTCGGACTCCGCAAAGTGCCTCTGTCTCTACAGATTTCCACTCACCCAGATGTTTTTTGTCTTTAGGATCATCACATCTGGTAGATGCTGTTTCCAACATCTCTGGAAGGTGACTCTCCCAGGCATATTGGGGTTCCATGTTCCCAGCAAGCCACTTCATCCAGGGAAAAACCAGCACAGGCGCAGACCCAGCCAAGATCACCTATTCCTCTACCTAGAAACACCACCCTAAGAAAAGTTGAGAAACAGAGGTGTTTGGAGTAAATATAACTAGGTTATGAATTACTCCCTGATTTTCTAGCACCTTCACCACTCTGCTTTTGCTCAAACTGAGCCCATTGGGAAAACTGAAGATTTACCTAAATATCATGCCCTCTACCTTGGCAGCATGGAGGCATGTCAAGACACACTTCTGTTCATGTTTGCATTTGGGTTGCTTTTAACTTCTGATCCCAGCTGTAACTTCCAACTAGCCTGAGGAGGAATGTTTGTTAGGTGATCTTCAATTAAGAGATGTTAATTGGCAGGTTACCCCCTGACTCCTGCTCTCAGGATGCCCTGGCACACAGACTTACAGGCGGCACTGAAGGTGCAGAGAGTTGCAGGGTGAACTGGAAGGCAGTGGGAGAGGACCATCACCCCAGAGGGTGATTCCTATGGAGAAGGGTCATACCAAAGGCAGAAGAAGCTACAGGTATGTGGGAAGGGAGCACATCCCACTGTGACCAGTTGAAGGGAGAGGGATGCTGACAGAGCAGTCCCAGCCACAGCTGACCAACAGCCATCTAAAAAAAAGACCAGAGTAGAAATCCACATACATACTCTTTTGTTATTTAGGTGCACTTATCCCTGTGAAGCCCATAGTCCATACAGCAGTGTGGTGCTGCTTTGTGCTCACTGGCCTTGAGAACTTGCTGAGTGTCTTGAAGTCAGTGTTGAAAGAAGTCACAAAGGTAAGCAGAAGGTATGGAGGAAGTAGCTGCAAGCTATGGTAGATAGATCAGATCTTGTCCCTGGACACCAGAACTGTGTAAGTCAGTCATACATGGAAATACTAATGTTTTATTACCGAAAGGTGGGAATCCTCTACTTCTCTGCTTACTCTTAGGTATCCGTGAGAAGGATGGTGTACAACCAGTGACATAAAGGATTGTCCCAGCTACATAGCCTAAGACCTAGGAATTGCTCTATCAACAATAAGGTGTCCCTGCTTGACATGACGAACAATGAAGGGAATTTCAAGAACAAGGTAATACAGAACCTGTCAGGGAAAGAGCTGGGGGTTTTTTTTTTCAGTAATTGGACAAAAGATGTTTGTTCTACTATGAGACCTCACAGCACCAGTCAAAGCAGGTGAAACCGAGTTTAATGTTCTTATTAAAGCATTGAGATATTTTTATTCACCTGAGAAAAATGTCTTTTCTAATAGATTTTGAGAGTCTGCGTGGGGTGAAAAGTTCTATGAATAAAGAGCCAGCTAAAAGGTTTCCCTTTCAAGTGCTGGTGTGCTCATGCCCCTCTCCAGGTCACTTGTCACTGGAGGCATGCAGGTAGGTAGCCAGCAGAGGGGGAAGCCCTGGAGCACAAAATTGTGAAGAATACTCAAAAGCAGTGCAAACAGCAGCACAGATTTCTGGGTGGTGGCCACTGCGGATCTACAGCACTGTCACAGAGCCCATTTTAAGTTGTCACATGAAAATGCTTTGAATAGACAGGCTGCCTCTCTAGGAAAGATCAGCTTTGATCCTGTTGGGGAATCAAGCAGCTATTGCGAAGATGCAAATTTATGAAATTCCAGCACCTGGTGTGTTCATGTGTAGGGAGTATATTAAGAAATCATAACATCTAAGAGCACTCCCAGCAGTGGGGGACCCGACCAAATTGTTACTGTGTACTCCCTTCCCCAGAATCAGCAAGATCTGAAGATTTTGCTGAGCTCCCTGCCTCTCAGCTCCCAGCACAGGCACTGAGAGACCACAACAGCTCAGAGAGCTGCTTTGCAGTGGGTCTCCCTAGACAACTTCCATACACCCCCTGCTTTGCCCTTTCTGAGGGATTTATAAACTCAAAAGCTGGGTTTTATTTGAATATCAAGAGGAAGGCTTCACTTTGTAAGCAGAGAGCCCCCAAAGTTGCAGAGTCTAGCAGCAGAGAAATAAATAGGCTTCCAGCTCAGCCCTCCCCTCGGCCACTGCGTCCTCAGAGATTGGTCCTCCTGTCCTGCTCCACTCACAGCCAACACGGGGACATTGGGCTCCTACTCCAAATGTCGAGGGAGCTGCCTGTGCCCTGCTCCTCCTTGTGGTCCCCAGGGACTACAGGCTTGGGGGTCTCCCTGGGCATCCCCCCCATCCATCTGCCCCCACCACAGAGAGGACCACCGCCTTCTTGAGCACAGCATGCACCAAAAGCTGTGCAACACAAGGGGTGCATGACAGATTACTTTCTGCCAGGTCCTCCTGGGAGATCCCAATGCACAAAGGTGTGGGACCCCAAGGCTGGTCATGCCTGACCAGCTTCCCTAAAACACAGTTAGAAAACATAACTGTGAAACAAGCTATGCAGGGGTACTGGCACCAGCCAGAAGAGCAGCTAGGGAACAGCAGGCATGAAATATCTGGATCTTGTGATATGTCTCGTACCTCATGTTCTCTTCTCAAGGGAAGAAACCATCCAGAAGAAGGAAATGTAGGTTTTCTGTTGACTACCTCAATACAGACGTTATCAGCCCATGATGGGGCTGGCTTGGTGCCTCTTTCAGATAGGGAACAAATCTGCCCAAGGGCTTTAGGGATGCCCCCTTGCAGCTGAGCCACCCAGAAGACCCAAGCAGGGCACACATGCCCCATTGCAGGCACTCTGGAGCTGCCGCCTGTCTCCCAAGAGGCTGTTCAGAGCCTCCCCAAAAGCCAGTCCACTCGGGGAGGGTGGGACACAAAGGGCAAATCCACTCCTGCTCCCCTCTGTGGGGGGCAGTGGTTGGAGACCGACTACTCTCCAGGACAGATGGATGGAAACAGACTTTGCTGGAGAAGTGACCCTACAGAACACACTCTTGGTCTTGTGCTATGGGTGTGAAGGGCAGCTGTCTTCTCCCACCCAGCTTCCAGGCTGACCAAACAGCTCTATCGCACTGAGGCAGCCGCCCTGGTTCTGATCCCAGCTGCCTTTTTGGGGGCAGCATCTTCCTACCAGCATGCATTAACACCCATGCCTTCTGAAGGCACGGTGGGACTGATTAGCTTTTGCTCTGCAGAAAGCAAAGTGGACCCTCTGTAACCTCGTGCTGTTTCCCAGGAATGGACTTGGTCCACATTTTGTAAGCAGAGAGAGCAAGCACACTGGGAAGCACTTGCTGCTGAACCCGTGCTGATATTATTTGACCTTGGAACAAGGTCAGCCTGTGTTGCCCCTGCACATAGCTAGGAAAGGCAAATCCACGGTGTTCAGCAAATCTCTTTGTATAACAGGCTCATTTCTTCTCAAGAATTCATTTCAGAGGGATTCAGTGGCATTGACAGAGGTGGCACTGGTAATTTCACTGCTCATATTCAGGATGTAGCACTTCATCCTTTGCCCTACAAGTGGGTTACCCTGTGAATTGCTCTGTGCTTCAAGTTGCAGAGCCTGAATTATTTTGGCTGCGGGACATGGGCCGTTCACCAGAGCTCAGATAGCTTTGAGATTGCATGGGGGTTCACCAGGAGCACAGGGAGCTTATTACTCCAGCACTCGTTTCAAGCTACTGTGGCTGGACAAAATCCTCAGAAAGCTTCATGTGGGTGCTAGAGCTCCTGACATGAGCTCTGAAGAAAACTGGGACCTCCTCCAACACAGCACAGCAGATGCAGGGTATGTCACTGAATCCCAGCAGGTTAAAAAAAGAGGCAAAAGGAGATGAAAGAGTACTCATTTTCGCTGACATGAGGAGCTGCTTGGTGAAAGAAGGGGTCCTGTTTGAGGCACGAGTCTCTCACACATGGGATGTCCCAAGGCTTGTGCAGGTGCATGTAGCCCTTGCACCCAGCACAGTGCAAAGTCCCTGGGGGCAAAACCCAGTTGTTTCATGCTCCAAGCCAGGCAAGAGCTGTCCTCAAATACACAGCTCTTCACATGCTAAGCAGAGAGACCTGGCACAGGAGCAAAAAAGGTGGAGAGGGAAACGCCACGTGGACTAGGTTGGCAGGTCGCAGGGACCTCTGTGTACAGCTGGAGCTCACCAAGGGTCTAGAGGTGGCTGCAGCTGGTTGCAAATCCTTCATAGCAAGCAGGCTTCTGGGGTAGAAAGGGACCCACCCTCATCACTTGTGCCCCAGTGTGCAGATGTTTGGAGCTAGCAGCACTTTTTGCACTGATGGACACCCTGAACATGCTGCCTTGGGGGAGCTTGGGGTCCCCCAGTAACCACTGGACAGAAAACAGGAGACCTGCAGGGCAGCATCTCTCCAGGCCCACCCATCTGTCTGGTCCATGCCTGCCACTTCTTTCTTGCTGTGTCCTTATTGCTGCTAATCCCTTTCTAAATACGTTGGCTTACATGTGGTAGCAATCTTGTAACCTGTCATTAAACGTTATCTGCCCACCCCTCTCTCTCCAGCCAGTTTGTCTAGCTTTGGTAGGACTGGTACAGCATTTCTCTGCTGCATTCAGAGTCCACACGCTGCTCCTGCATTGCACAGTGCCCAGGCTGCCTGGGGCAGGCCTGAAGGAGCTCTTCCCAGTGTAGGCATGGGAGACTTCTCCACCTATTGTCCTAGTCTGCTTGGGACAGCTCATGACCTGGAGGGCTTTGCCATGAGAAGCCCCTTGGGATCCCATTTATTTCTGCAGCAAGACTTGAACTATGATTGCTGTTAACTCCAGCCGACCAAGGATTCAAGTAATGGCAGGCTAAAGTACATGGTGCAGCCTCAGGAGGGGAGCGGTTTCAGCAAGCACATTACTGCATGTTAAGCCCTTGCTATCCCTGCAGCTTCATTCCAGGAAGACTGCTGGCAAACGGATTTCACAATTATAGGAGCAGAAGAGGGAGCTGAGGGCTCCTGAAACACAGACTTGTGCTTCTGCTATAATAAGCTGACAGACAGCACACCTCTCTTCCTTAGCCATTTACCCCGTATAAATAGGAAATCTGCTCCTCCAGTGCTGCACAAGATCCGATGCCCCAGCTCCATACATATGCCCTGTCACACCCGGACTGAGGATCCATCCATTCCCGCTGTGACGGGGCTACAGCGGGAAAGGGAAGCGGCTGAACTCGTGCCACATGCCAGCAAGGTCAGAGCTGCAGAGCATCCTGATGCTCACCAGATTCTTCACCAAGAAACGCGATACACGGAGAGTCTGTCTCTGGTCCCTTTGGAAGGACAAGGTGTTAAGGCAACACGTCAGAGCAGTGGGGACAGAGTCCCAAGAGTACAAGTTTGGGTAGACCAGGCCAAAGGCACTTCTGAAGAGTGGTCCGCTCGTGGCACAAGCTCAGCGGGAAGCAGAAGGCAATACAGGATTTTCACAGGGTGGGTCTAAAACATGAAAAACACATGAGCCTAGAAAACAGCTTGAGAGCGGGCCAGTCACCTGCCCTCACATCGCAGGCAGCAGTGAAGGCGGTGGCCTCTCTCCAAGCTGACACAGCCCATGCCAGGTGATGGGCTGGAGGTTATGGCTTTGACAGAGCACGAGTTAACAAAATCAGGCTGTCCCCTATGCCATCAAGCCGGTGCCCCCTTCTTCTGCTGTAAGCTGTGTCCCTCGTACCCTGGCCATGTCCCTTAGCAAGGTCCCACTGTCACAAGGAGCGGGGAGGCCTGAGACTGAGAAAGCATTGGATTTGCATGCCAGGAGCCCCTGCTCCATGCTGGGCTCCCACTCTCCCTGTCCCTTGGCAGAATCACGGCAGGAGCAGGCACCGAGGGCTGCTCCCAAACCCCCCCCACTTCTTCGGGTGACCACTGCACGGTGCACTGTGGCTGCAAGGATCACCTAAAAATAGCAAAGCACAGTATCTGCTGTGAGGCATTTCCTCTTCTCTCCCTCCCTCCAGTCTCCCGGTCTGTCACCCCTGCCGTCCTGCTTACTCCCTCCAGCTCTTCCCTTTTCTTTCTTGGTTCCCACCCCCCACCCCTCCATGCCCAGCACTGGGCAGTCCCTGCACAAGTCCTGTCCTCGCCTCTCTGCTGGACCCGTTGCTTTCCACTGTGTTTTTCAAGGTCTCTGTGACCCAGCACTGCACATGCCATCTGAACCGCATCCTTCTTGGGATTTAGGCAAGAAACAGAGGCCTCTTCCTGCCCGTGCCATGCAATTCCTCTGGGTCTGCAACACACAATAGCAGGGACTACAGACTCCTACCTGGTAGGATGAGTGCTTTCTGCCCAAGGCTATTGCTCTCCAGGTGTTTCACTCCCATTGAATTTCGTGAATTTCGGGGTTATTTTCCCCACAATACAGGAACCATATTCATCAAGGCTGGTTTGCATTGTTGCTTCCTACCCACAGCTCCAGTCTCTCAGGTTCCTTTGTGTTTCACTTCACACTGGAGTTTGCTGCTTCTCCCAGTTAGGATTTATCTGCAAATGTAATTAGTGAGCTGCTAACTCCCCTCCTTTACATCATTACTGTTCCACCAGTTTGAATTTAGCATCTCTTCCCACCCCCCATGACTCCTGACTATCAAGAGACATCAAAAGCCTGTTGAGATCTGTACACGGATGAGAAGGTTAACCCATAAACCAAGCCACAGAAATGATTTATTTCCATTCTTCCTATTTTGGGCAATTTTCTTTATCAAAGATGTGCCTGCTGGTTGCCAGGCTGCAGACTGTGTGTCAGTCACACCTTGAGCACGGCTGAAACACGGCTGTTCAGCATCCAACACCACCAGCTTTAGTCTCCTGCATCTTTGCACCAGGCTGAGTCCAATTTGCCAAGGCATCCCACTCGCCTTTCCTGCTGAGATTTGCCCTCGACTCCAAGCATTACCTAGCATTAATTTGACCCACTAGACTCTGTTGGGGTGAAAGGGTCAGTTACTAAAACTGTGAAAGGCAAGCAGGCAGCAAAGAGTTAAAATTCTGCACTCCCAACAGGCCCCATAGCACAGCACATGATAAGCAAGGCTGGAGTCTGGAAGAGTTTGTACCAGGATTTTCGGAGCAGCTATTATTTCCAAAAATACGAAGTCATTCCTTTGAAGAAAAAAAAAAAAAAAGAAAAAAAAAAGAAAAACACAAGAGCTCTAATCTCTTCGCTGCAGAGTTTCACCTTCTGCTTCTCAGTCCTCCCAACACACTGCCAGCACCGAGCAAGCAGGCAGGAGAGGGAGCAGGGTGCTGGCCTGCCCAGCACAGGTCTCCCTCAGCACTGCCAGCACAGCCAACCACACCATCAGCAGGACAGAGGGACGGGGCTGGCGTCACAGGAAGGTCCCTGTGCCAGGACAAAGCCCATTACAGCGAAGGCTAAACGAAGATGTGGTGCAAATCCTGTACACCAAAGCACATGGCACTTGGGCTCAGTGAGGACCGCTGCCCAGCGATTCCCACGCTTTGGCCGCTCCGGACTGCCTTCAAGGAGCTCTGCAAAGAGGATCTGAGCCGTGTGAGAGCCCTCCACGCAGAGGGCTGCACACTGGCTCGTCTGCCCACACAGCTCCTCTCAGAGTTGTACAGCACAGCCTTTTATTTTCTTAATGCTTGGAGTTTATAAGGAGGGGCGAGAACTGACTCGGGCTGTGAGCACCCCTGAGCTGCGACATCCCCAGGTCGCTGCCGGCATGCCTCCCTCTGCCCTCCCCACGGCTCCCTTGGAGCTTGTCCCTGCAGCCAGGAATCACTGCCCACGGCTAATTTGGGTGTGGAAGAGCCAAACTGCTGGATGGAGGCGAGAGAGGCAGAGATGCCCCCAGCTCCAGTCCCAGCTTTGTCTCTGTGGTTACCTGGCCGTGGGCAGCACCAAGCCCTTTCTCATAAGGACATCTAGTGGCACCGTGACAGACGGCACGCTTAACCTTGGCTGAAGCTTGGCCACTCTGCATCTTTTTTCCCCAGACCCTCCTAACCTCTCCCATTAGCTCTTGCTGCCCAGCCGCACTCTGCTTAGTTCAGGGCAGGGGCACAGCTGGGGCAGGTGGAAGTCAGAATCCCACCAATCGATGCCCCAGGACACCCTTGGGACATGGCTGGTCACTGAGATGGGGACATCTCCAGGAGCAAGACATGCCCACTGCTAGGTTGAGCTGCTGCAAAAGGGTGCAAAGTCACATGAGAGAGCTCGGGAGGCTCCTGTCCCCTTGCAGAGATGTGTGCATGCAAACCCTAGGTCTTTTGGGGAAAAAGTACATCCCAGGCAGCCAGAGAGCAGGGTGGAATGGTAATGGTGTAGGGTGTCCTGCTGGGACCGACAGTGGCAGCACACACCAGGACAGCCTCATGGTGCTGTGGGCCAGAGTAGCCCAGTTCTCCTTTGCGCCAGCTCCTGTGCAGCCAGAGAGCTGGAGGAAGGATGAAGGGAGAGGTGGGGAAGCCCTTGACCCCTGCACAAAGGGGAAGGAAGAACTTGCAGAGACCTACTAGAGACAACCATGAGTTTCAGTAGCAACACCTCAGGTGCTCCTGTGTTAGGTGTGCAGGGAGCTGGGACAAGAGAGGCGACCACAGCAATGCTGTTACCTGTTATCCCAAGTGCAGCCTTTCCTCTAGTCAGAGTTTTAGTTTCTCTTGAGCTTTTTAAGTGCTTAAAAACACTTCCAGAACATCTGGCAATTAGGACTGAAGGGGCACCCTGCTCAGACCACACTGCTGAACTGTTGGACAAGCAGGCAAAGGTGTGAGACACTCCAGAGCAGAACAACATACCCATAAACACAGATATTTATGGAAAAGCAGGACCCATCCGCATCCAGCCCCACACACTTAGGTAAAACACATCCAGCCATGGACTGAGCAGCACTGTGCCCCAGGCGTGCATCTGACTCCACATAGCTATTTCCTAAGCTATCCTCTTCAGATTGTAATGACCATGGATAGTTTGGACTTGAAGAGCATTTCCATTACAGAAAGGGCACATCATCTTCTGCCTTTATTCAAATGAAAGCAGTAATGAAATCACTGCTGCCTAATACAGACCCACTTGGTTAGATGTGTACTTGCTTTTTGTTTTGTTTTTTTCTTTTCCTTTTCATGGTCAACATTTATGCATTGCTGTCAGAAAAATTGCTTTAATTTTCCATTCTCTTTCAACACCCTTTGCTAAAAACAAAAAGTATTATCCACTGAAGAACTGTGAATTGACTCCATCTAATATCTTAGGAGCAGAGCTAACACCAAATGGCATTCACTTGCATTTTTAATGTACAGATGAAGTCATAGAAATCACTAACTTAGAGGCTAGCTCATCAAATTTTTCTTGCTAAAACATATCCCATATCTACTGCTCTGACTCCTTCTCCTCTAGAGAACCTAGCTGCCATTTCTTTAATAATTTTCATTGGCTAGTATGAACATTTTAAGGCTTAACATGAGTGATGTGGATGAATGAATTTCTAGACTTTATTTGGCTTTTCATTTATAGTGTCAGAATGAGTCTGATCTGCTGGTGGTTTGTTTTTTGATTTTTTTTTTTCCTTTTCACTGGTTCCTAACACTCAGATCCTTACTAGTGCGTGTATGACTTTAATAATTTTATGGGCTACACGCAGCCTCCTGGACCAATGCATCCACCCTTCCCCGAAGCACAAACAGGCCAAGGCTCTTGTGTTGTCCTAGAAGCAGCAGCAACTACCCTGAAAGACATAATTTTTACAGGTTTCTTCGTTGTACTTCCCAGCACAATCCTCTACATACCCAGTAGTTATTCAGCATACAGTCAGGTTTACATCTGTTACACCAAACCTCTATTGCAGGTTCAGTAGATTATTCTGTGCAAGCATGTGATCCCTCCAGACAGCACTACAGTAATATATTCTATTGGCTAAAACAGTTGGGCACCCCTCGCTCTGGAGGAAATTTGTTCTTGTTTTTGCCTTGGGGAGTAACTCACTGGAGTAAGAGCTGTCTGAAACCCCCTTCCTACCAGAGGCAGCTGAGGATTTGCTCTGAGCAGAGCCTGTGGGGCTGGTGGGCGGGCAAACAATTCAGCTGGGGAGCTTTCATTTCATTCAACAAAAAAAAAATGAATTTGTCTCAAAACAGACTTTTCCTTGTTTCACTCAAAATATTCCATTTTTTGCACTAAAACGCAAGAAAAGATATCTGCCTGAAAAGCTGTCAGGCACCTCAAATGTTCATCTTTAACCACAACTGGCTCCCACATGAGTGGTCCCACACATTGCATTCCTGCTGGCCTGGCAGGCAATGGTCCCCAGGGTCTGGTTCCACCAGCAAGAAACATAAAGGACAATAGCCAGGGCATAAGGAGACAGGAGCAAATTCAGTATTTTTCCCTGCTTTGAAATGTTCTGGTTTGAAGCATGGGGACAAGCATCTCTTCGGTGCTGGGTCACACTCCTGCCCTCCCAGGGCAGCAGACAGAGGAGCAAGCAGAGCAGTCCTGGTCGCCCTTGGCACTGTGGCAGGAGAGAAATTAAGGAGCTGGTGACTCGCTCAATAACCAAGCAGCTCCTCATGGTGCCCTGTAGCACTGCTTGTGAAGCTGTAGATGGGGGATAGGGCATGACCAAAAAGATCAACACAAGCATTGCCCAGTGAGGGTGGAGGAACACAGCTCTGAACCGTATGAAACTGCTTGTGCAATCAGCTTTGAGGGCCTAAATACAACATAGATATCACACCCAAGACCTGAGTGTTTCCAATTGGTGACATGGGTTAGTGGAAGGTCCCTAGGGACAGATTATATGGGCACTCTGCTTGCATTTGCCAGACCTCTTTCAGGCATCCCAGAAAGCTCTTCTCATTTCTGCTGACATGTTCACCAATCATACCATGACAGCAGTGTCACAAGCAGAGGCATTCTCAGTTTTACAGCCAGCAAGCTTCCAGAAGTCTCCTGCTAAAGGAGTTTTTTCTCTTCAGGTATGTTATTCAGTGATAACCAGCCATTAAATTGGGATTTGCAGTCTAGCAGGAGGCACTGCACCCACTGTTCAACACCTCACAACACGCATTGACCACTGACAATCTTTGGGGATTAATTTACAAATGCAACAGGAATAGCACTGCTGTGCAGGTATACCTGCAAGACTAAGCAACCTACTCTTGGAAAATAAATTTTCCTGCCTCAGTCTTGCTTACTAGGGGGGTTCCTACTGTCAGAGATCAGCAAGAGCCAGCTGCTCCCTAAGGGAAGGGGAGCCAGGAGCTGAGGGTAACCCCACCAGAGGCAGTATTCTCACCAACAAGTATAGTCCCACAGCATCTGAAGAGAGCAGGTAGAGTCAGCTGCTGGCAACAGGGTTCAAAAGCAGTCCCAGACATACTCAGCAATGAACTGAGTCCAGGGTCCATCCACGGGTGCAGAAGGAGATGGCACCAGCCAGGACTGAAGTGCAGCAAAGGTCCAAAGTCCAGCCAGAAGGTAGAGCCAGAAGATGCTACAGAGAAGCACACCTACAACACAGCTCAGAGAAAGAAAAAAGACCCAGGGCTGCTTCTAAATAGGACTCCTGAGCCACAGACAAGGTGTGGGTGAGGGTCCAGGTGAGGCTGATCAGGGCCATTGAGGTCTATTGGTACAGTCAGGGTCCTGACACCTGCCCGACCAATGGCTCTTTGTGATTTTATTGCCAATGCTATTGGAGATTCTCCGAGATTAGTTTTTTCTTAAGAGTTTTCTTCTTAATGACAAGCATCTGAGCCAATTTCAGTTTGAAGATGCACCTTTGGCAGCAGGAGACAATATCATGATGAGTTCAGTGATTGATCCAGAGGAGAGGTCAAACAACCCTGATGCCAAAACCAACATTATCTAAACCCAAGGTGAGCTGGAGAGCTGAAGTAAAGAACATTGCAACAAAAATCAGGGGTATAAACTGCTCATGGATGCATGTAGTCTGGCAACTCAAGTTTCCAGACTAGAGGCCCTGGAGAAACTGTACGATGGACACCTGACTCTGAAAGGAAACCCACAAGCACCCTCTGAATGTCTCCAGGGAAGGAAGTCCCCATCCTCACACCCGCTCACGCAGTGCCCCCCAGGAGGTGAAGGACGTGTGCCCCAAGCTCAAGGCATGTCCTGACCGTGAGATCAGGCAACTGACCAGGTCTGAGCAAGCATGTGTAGACATGGCAGAGGGTATTTCCCTCCACTTCCACATGGATGAATGCTGTTGAGCCTATAACTTGTGTTTAGATGAGAGCAAATCTCTTCAATTATCATTTAAGGATGGATTCAGCACATCCCTAGGTGAGCAGTTTCAGAAGTTAATTACCTTTCCTGTGAAACATTTGTGTCTTAATTCCAATTTGAATTTTTCTTACTTCAGCTCCACCTGTCAGCCACTGAGTCTTGTCTTTGTCTGCTGGATTAAAGGACCCTCTGCTATCAGAAATCTCCTCCCTGGAAGTACTTAGAGACCATGATCAAGTCACCTCTCAACTTGCTCTCTGATGAGCTAAATAGATTGAAGTCCTTAAGCCTATCATCACACAGCAGGTTTTTCAGACCTTTTCTCATTCTTGCAGCTCTTCTCTGAGCTCTCTCTAATTTTTTTTTAATCCATGATAAAAGCGTGGATGCCAGAATTTGATACAATATTCACTAATGCTCTCCCTACACTTTATATCACTTTTCCATCCTACCTAACAGCCCCTCAAAAATTATAACTGTCACATTAATTATAAATTGGGCTGGTGTCCTGCTTATCTGGCTTCCTAAGCCCCCTTCTGTGCCACTGGTTTTGCTGAAACACTCCCAAATCTCTGCATACGGATGATATTCTTTGTTGCAAGAACTACAGCACTGTCTTGCATTCCTAAAAGGCACATGGCTTATTTGTATCCCACCTAACAAACTAGTTCACAACTTCACTTGTGTAAACAGTGATTTTCTCCCACTGTTACTGCTTCACATCTGGATGTAGATATAAATTGTGGATTAAAAACTCTCCTACTGTACTGAGTTGGTCCTCAGGGTCAGTGCGTCTCCCCCTCAGCCCTCATAAGTTTATGACCTATGTGTGGAAATGCAACATGAAAACACAGCCAGCACTACTACAGGCTTGTCAGCTGCTGAAGGAGATACTCTTCACTGGGAAATGCTGCAACTGTTAATTTGTTTATCCCAGTGCTGTGATTCAGCCCCAGTTAAACAAGAGGGCATGACAACAGCCATGCCTGTGGTCCCAGCACAGCACAAACCCATGCAACCTTGCACTGCAACCCTAACAAAAAATTAAAAGGAAAACAAGCAGTTTTCAAGACTTTTCCAGCTGCTTTCTTCCTCCTCAGCTCCCCTCCCAGCAAACTGCTATCTAGGACACACAACCAGTGCATGAAATCACTTCTTCCGTCTCCTTTCCAAGGCCACCGTTGCTGGTCCGACCCAACGCAGAGGAGACGGCAGCTTTGTGGAAGGTAATTAGCAGTGCTGCCTTTGGTCCTGTCACGCCACACACGTGTACACTCTGGCTCCAGGTGTCCTGGGGAACCGGGAGCGAGAGGCAGCTGTGGCAGGTCCATCTGGGCTGGAGTGCCTGAGGATGAGCTGGGCTGTGAGGATGCACAACTAAAGAATTAACAGGAATACGTCATTAGATGGATTCCCAACAGGGACGCCAGAAAGTATGTTCGGTCTGTGCATCTCAGTGACCCACTTCCAAACCTTCCTATTCCCTAAATGTAATCTCTTTCAATTTATAACCACTCTGCCTCTTCTCTGGCATTCAGAAGCCATTATCACCGTGTCTACCCCAAGCCCTCACAGCTGACTTTAGATGCCACTTCTTTTTATTGTAACAGTAATAACCTGTGTACGTGGCAGGTCGGCCAGCCAACCAGCTGTGCCTGCCTGCAGAAATACAGCAGGAAAAACAAAAAAAGTTCTGGATCACTTGGATGACCAGGGTTATCCAAGACCCCAGGCTCCTCAGTCCCTTGTGTCTGTTCCCTAGTCTCTCCTGTCACCTAGTGATAAAGCCCTGGGAAATCCCATGGGACTGATGGGCATCCCACCAGAAACATGTACCAAGATGTAAAGATCTTAGTAGAAAATGTGGAGACTGGCATGGGTGGTGTTTGAGTGGGAATGCTGGGTTGTGGAAGGACCAGAGGAAACAGCAGAAGAGGGATACAGGAATGGCAGAGGCAACGGTCCCCATATGAGCAGGTCACCAAGACCGCAGCACATCTCCATGCACTGCACTGGAAAAAAGGGCCAGCCTTAGACAAAAGCCACATTAAAACAAGGGCCAAGCAGAAGCCATTGAAGAAGCAAGAGCAGGAAAATAAAGACAAGGACTGGAGCCATAAGATACCCAGGCAGGCAGCAAAAGGCATGGAATAAATCAGCACTGATGTCCAGTGACTCACAGAGGTGGCACACGATGGAAGCTCAGGAGATCGACATCACTGTTAGCACAAAAAGCATACCAAAGGCTCACCCAAACATCAGCAGATGTCCCATCCTAAGAAGAAGCCAGAAGGCAGGAAGGGGATTTCACAGCCAGCATCTCTAATGTCTCTTGTGTCACAAGTACTGTGGTTAGATTACGCAGATACACGCGTCCTGGAACTTGTGCATATGTGGGCATAAGAGAATGCATGTGAGAGAAATTAGTTCCATTTTAAAATAAAATCTTCATCTCCTATATGGACTTCCGCTGAGTTTCATGACATTAGCAGAGCTGTGTTGCTCCAATGTTGCAGCAGAGATACTTTACATTCCAGATGTTTTGAATTTTCTGTCTATTTGTAATAATAATGATAACAATAATACATAACAAAATAATTCTTACAGGTTTTTTTACCAAAATTGAAATGTCTCCCAAATGTTTCGTGAATGTATTCTAGTTATCATTATGTACACTGAAGTAGCGGATATGTACTGTCCTGGCTTATTCCTGTGGGGCACCCACTCCTCTGGAAAATTATCTTCCCTGTCTAAAAGAGTTTCCAATTGCAAAAATGATGATGGTGTTGATGATTATGATAACTGTTTCTCCGAGGAAAAAGAAATATGATACAGAAAGATGCTGAAGTACAGTCAGAACTGAGAGTGCATTTCAGTAATAATTTAAATTAAAAATATTAGGGACACCAAGCACTCACAAATTGCAGCCATACCATGCAATAATCAATTATAAAATTCAATTGGAATATAATTAAATTCAATTGAAATATAATTAATTGATTATTTATTCTCTGGTTTCAGATTAGGATACAATTGTTTTAACAGATGTGCCAGCTCTTTTGAGATTTTTTTTACTTGTGGTGATACTTTACCCTTTAAGCAGCAAGAACTGGCTGGCCAAAGCCTCCCAGGCAGCCTCAGAAGATACTGGGTTTATAGACAGTCCCAAGAGCAGGGCAGTAGGAGGTGAATGCAAGACCTCACCATTTCAAATCATTTGTCTTCCCTACCCAAGACCCTCTCCAAGCCCACTCCCAGCACGTGAAAACTTGGGAGCTCTCCTGGCTCCACCGCTTTAACTGTACCTGTTGAGCAGACTATTTTGACAAGATGGCTTTACTTCCAACAGTCCATGGCTTCAGTCCCCTTAATACCGTCAACATCAGTCATTTTCTGAAAGTGCAGCTCTTTATGGATGTGGCCCAATAAAAACAGATTCCTCGGTTTCAGCCGAAGAAAAAATGTTCAGTAATGAAGACCAGCCAAAGAAAATGACTATTACTTATTTTATTTCATTTCTAACTTAAATTCAAGCATGCTTTTAGAGAGTTCATATTACAGTAACTTTGAAGGATCTGTATTATTCTCCGGTGAGGGCATGAGACACATGAAATAACCCATACATAATGCTAGATTTGTTAGTGGATGTGCCATTAACTAACATTAATCATAAGCCACTTTCATTGTACAAGGTCAGAAGCCTGTTCTTCAAAAAGTAAGTGTTGTACATTCGGGTAGGATGAAATCTGTTCTTCACAGGTATGTGTCCAACTGAGGACAATAGAAATTTGCTGCTGCCCAGAGCTGCAGAAAGAGCCTCCCTATATATCCTTTCAGACATCGCCGTGACAAAACCCCATGTGATCACACGACTAAAGTAATAAGAGGCTAAAAGTTACAACAGGGCAATTACGCCGCTATGTAGCCACTTTCTGCAGCCGCTAGGTACAACACAAAGGCAATCTGGTACAGAGGCAAGGGCTATTTCACTCATATTATTTTTTTTTATCATTAGCTCTAAAGAGTCAGATGTGTCCCTCGTACATACTCTAGCATACAGCAGTATTTTCCATTACAGCCATGCCATTAACCCATTGTTAGATTGTCTGCCTCTAAAAACTCCTTCCCAAACCAAAAAAGCCCCAAAGTGGACCTGAAGACCAGTTTTCTTAGCTGCTGTTTGTGAGACCACCTTGGTTTTTTGACTGACAATGGCAGAAGCCAGAGAAATACAAGGTTTGCATGAAGAGGTTTGCCATCCCGAGTATTTCATCTGCTTTATCATCAAGGATTATAGGTCAGGAACTGGGCTCCAAATGTGTTACCTACTGCTTGGCATGCATTAGTCATCCTTCCCCTCTCGAAATCACTGTGAAAGGCAACCTATGAGAGGGCATGAATAGCAAATAGTGTGCGCTTGAAGAAGGGAGCAGGCAGCAAACGCTGGGGCCAGGGGAGGGAGGAGGGAGCTGGGGGGGGAGCTGAAATTTGTTCATTCAAAGTATCAGGCAAACACATTCATGCACCAAAGAAATCAGGGTGTATTCACAAATCGAACAAAAGGTGGAAATGCAGGATAAATTAGTTCCCTTGAGGGCACGTGATCAGAGCCGCCCTCAATCTACCTTTCCTCTCCTTGCTGGGCTTGAGGGCTGGGCTGCTGGTGGCCAGCAGCTGTCTGTCTGTCTGTCCCAGAGGACTGCTCCTTCCTTCTCCGACAGACGCTGCTTGCCTAGGTGTCATCCACCTCCGCAGAGATGCTCCCGCATGGCCACTCACCTTTCCCCATCTCGGGACAAATATTTGCCCATGCTGGTGCTCTCTTTCAATGCACACTGGTGCTCTGCTGTTGTGTCCAGCATGCTCCCCCCAGACCATCAGATAAAGATGCCACCTTGGACCCAGGTTGGGGGTGAAGCATCCTCCAGGCCAGAGCAGGAGCTCAGCCAGATTTCGGTGTGGTCAGCAGCTGCAGGAGGATGGGCATTCCTGCTCGTCCGCAGGCTTTGCAGAGCTGATCTCCCGTCTGTGCCGATGTGAGGGAGTGAAAATCGGTTTGTTTGAATGCAAAAGCCCAGCGGAGCTGCTACAAAGCCTCACTGCACCCAGGGCACTGCTCTTTGCAAGCACCCTCCAAGGCCCTGCCGCCTACCTGCCAGCGCTGAACAAAATGCCAAGAGCTCGTTATTCGGCTGAGAGCGTCGGTGAAGCTTCCCCATACTCTCTCACAGAGGCTGAATCACAAATGAGAGGAATAAATGAACACAGGCCCCCAGTGAGTGCTTTCACATCAGCCAGGAGGGAAGGGAGCAGGGCGAGGGGTGGAAAAGCCGGCACCGTCTGCTGCTTCAGCACAAGCACCAACGAGCCAGCAGCCCCCCCGACGGGGTGCCGGGGGTGAACCAGCCCAGACAAACCAGCTTGGCCCCACGCTGCTGCACACGGGGCTCTGCCCAGTGGGTGCAAAGCTGCGGATGGAGCCCCTGGGGTGGGCAGAAATAGCTCTGTCGTCTCCCCGCAGTGGGGAGCGGGACCCCCCGGGTGCTGCCAAGCCCTTGCCCGTGATGCCACGAGCCGAGCCGCGGTGTGCCGGCAGCAGCTGAGCCGGGAGGTCCTCCCCGCCGCTCAGCACGGCCCCCAGCCTTTTGCACCTGGCCAGATGTGGTACCATGGGATGAGGCTGCTCCCCACCCAAAAGGCAGCGTTTAGCAGCACACCAGACCCCTGGATCCCGCTGACGAACGCGGGTGAGAGCAGCTGGGCTCAGCTCTGCCGCGCACGGAGCAGCAGGGGAAAACAACCCCCTGACCCTGCTCGCCAGCAGCAGGGCAGCAGCTCTGGCTGGGACCCTGGGAAGCGGAGGGTCTCGTGGAGAGCCATGGCTACTGTGTCCATGCACAACCGCTGCTGAGCAAAGAGGTGTTAACAAGCACCGTGCTGTAGTTTTTCATCAGCTCAGAGATGCCGAGGGCAGAGGGATCACTGTCTTCCCCCCGCCTGCCTGCAGGGCATGGGCCAGGCAGCTTAACCAAAGCGCTTTGCATCCAGCCCATGTCTCACAGGTCAGCTAGCACAGGGTTTTTTTCAGATGCAGTAGGGTCCTAATTTACAATCCTTACAGGCATGGGAACCTGACATTTCTCGAAATGCCTCTTTCCAATAGGTAATTCTGCACTTCATGAAAATTTGTTTGCCCTTCCTAATCTTCATCGCCGGCACAGCCTTTTGTGTGGCTCTGCCCTGGCTGCAATCAGAGGACTTCTCTCCATGTCTGATCTCGACAACTTTAACATTTGTCAGGGCTCTGGTACCTGCCTTTATAATCTTGCCTAGGAGTCCTCGAGTGGCCTGTGCATACGGATGAGTCTCCTTTGACTCAGAAGAGAGGGCCACAGCTGTGTTCATTTCCACAGCGTAGCACAGCGACCTAAATCAACTCGGAACGAGGACTCATCCTTTCAAGGCATCCTGCAGTCAGACACCCGGCAATGAATCCCAGCCAGCCTGACAAGGCAGCTTTTCAAAACCAGTGTCTGTTGGTCATCTGGATTGCAGGAGGGAAAAGTGCAGGTCACCCTCTGTGAGCACATCACACTTGAAGTATCTGTCTTCAGTGTGTCCTATCTCCTTAGCAAATTATAATTTTCCTCCTTCTACCTTCCGCTCCTTTTTTAAACAAAGTCTCTCTCCAGGTTTCTTTTCACTCCTTGCTACTGAAAGTGGAGATTCGGAGACCAAGGCCTCCAGCAAGATGCATCTCCTCAAGCACGGGAGCAGCAATTTCCCCATCAACCCTCACCCAGCTGCTTGCAGCTGCTTTTCTTGTCTCCTCAAGAGCTGCAGGCGTAAGAGCAGAGGTAACTTAGTGGTGCAGGGATGGCACGGGAGCTGCCGGCCATCACACCGGTGCCCCCAGATGAGCATCCATGATTGTGCTGGTGCCTTGGCCATCAGGACGTCTCCATCTCCTGCGGCAGAGTGCTGCAGCAGAATAAGTGTGCATATAAATAAATCATCAGGGCCCCGATCAGAGGGCTTAATCCCAGAAAAGTTATCAAATATTTATTTTAAAGCAGAGAAATAAATAGATTAAAACACCGATAGAGGACATTCTGCCCTCACTTCAGTCCCTTTGCTGGGCACTGCTCAGTGGCTGGGGATGCACACTCAGCCAATGTGGCCAACAGCACTGGTGGCCCAGCAGGACAGCAGCCAGGAGCCACCAGCCCTCTGCAAAGAGGAGAAATCCTCTTCCTGCCTCCTGACAGCCTGCCAGACAGCCTCTGCCCTGTGCCTGACTCACCCTGCATCACTGCTCCCTCCTGGAGTCCTCCAGGCTTTGCTAATATTGAGTTGCCCAGGTCTGACAATCCCATCATCATTAGGATCAGGCTATTACTCGTCTGATATTTTAATTGAACTCCAGTCATTTAAAATGCATACTTGCTGGAGAACCCCTTAGTCAGAAGAGTGGGAATACATCACTCATGGTGGTGGTACCCAGGGAGACCCATACCTTATGCTACCAGAAAAACCCAACTGTACCTCAACCTTGCTGAGGTCACATATTTAACATAGTAAATGGGTGGTTTCTACTTCATGACTCTTGAGGGTCTGTATGCGATGTGATCTGAGCCAGTGTACACAATTCAGTCACACTTCAGCGTGTCAGGAAAATAAATCTCAAAGCATCTCTGTGCAGCTTGCAGTGCCTATGGTTATTCAAGAGATCAATCAGGGCTATGAAATGCTGTCTCTCCCAAATCAATGAACTCAACTAAAAGGTACCTATTCATTATTTGAGCTCAAGCTTGGCCTCATTGCACTGGCAGAACAAAAACCTGTGTGATAATGATAACTACAAGACAGTGGTTGGGGAAAAGAATTGTCCACCCCACGCAGGGTGTCATGATGGGAGACATCAGCTGCGCCGCGGGTCCCAAGGCCTGAGTGCTTCTCAATCACAGCCTCATGCTGCTGGAGACAATATTTCACACCTAAATATCAGCATCTTTTTCTTTAGTACCTCCAAAATTGTGTTAAATATGGACACATTGTATTTGTTTCATTTAGGCATAAGGAATTACAACACAAAATGCAACAAACAACCAGGAGCTGCCTTTCCCTGTTTATTGCTTGTGTGGGAGTAAGACAGCTAACACCATTCTTACTACCTTTTCAAATTTCCTAAAAAACAAAGATTTGGGGGGGATAGTTTAGTTCTGCAAAGTTGGTACAGGCTTAACAGTAACAAATTTCCTATGGGTAGATTCAGCTCCATCCCTTCTCCAGGCAAAAACTTCTTCCAGATTTTGATGAAACACCACTTATGTCAGCTCTCATGAATTTTTGGTGAGGCATTTGCTGCTCTTCCTCCCTGCATCCTGGTGACAAAGTCAGTGTGTAAAAATCTCATTTTGATTTTTTTTTTATTTATTTGTAATTACATTTCTGGCTGTCACAGTTGCAGAAAAAATCGTTTAAGTGCAGCCAGAATATCTTGACAGTCTCCTGCAGATGCCTTGATTTGAAATCTTCTGCCTCAATTTCTCCTGACAGTAGCTATCCCAGTGACAGTGTTGGCTGTACAGAGCATTTCATGGGTTGGGTCAGAGAGGCAAGAACCAGGACTCACTGGTCCCTTATGGAGAGCTTTCCATGCAGCATGTGATTTTATTGCGGTCTGCAGCACCTTTTGAAGTCTTCTTTCTCTTTACACCTGCGATGTCCTGTCCTCTTATGCAGACACTGCTGGTCTCCTGTCCCCAGTTAGTCTGTTCTCTCTGGTCAAACCCTACATGTCTGCAAGCCCAGTGTCTCCAGAGAAAACAAAACAAAGCAAAACAAAGCAAAAAACAGCTTCCCAAATTTTTTGCAACCACCCATATCCCAGCAGGCTCCCTCCCTGCCACAGCCTGCCCATATGCCTTGGACACTGAGGGTGCAGGTGAGATGGGAGATGGCCTTGCACCAGTCCAGGGGTGACCATCAGTGAAGGCATTCATGCAGACCACTAGATAATATTGCCCTAGATCCACATGCTTTGGTGGATGCAGTAGAGGTGTTGACCCTTCACAAGGTGCTCACCGAGGTTACAAACACAGTGCCACAAAGCTACTTGGACCACACTGGGAGTAATGTCCTGTTTTTGTCAATTTATGTGAAGGCAGATATTTTTGTGTTGGAGGGAGCGCAGTGTAAAGTCATTTAGACAATAAAGGAGTGACAGGATTTCCACAGGAGAAGAGATTAACCAAAGTGGGATTATTTTATTCTGAGAGAAGATGATTAAGAGGTGGCATGATTGAAGTATTTAAACTGGCTCAGGGTTATTATCAAATTAAGCTGTATTGGAGATTGCTGGGCAGCCGTCACTCAAGGGCAGAGCAGAGAGCTTTGCAGCAGCCTCTCTAATGGCAGAGAGCATGGTTTTGGCTGATCCAAAAAGTCATGGATGGAAAAAGTAGATACGTGCTGCTGTGTGGCACCAGACAGAAGTTTGGATGGGCCGGAGAGCTGTCTATTGCTTACAGATAACCTTAGCCTTGGCATCATCCTTGTTTGAGCATCAGGATCCAACGTACACATATTTATTATCCTCTGTGCTTTCAGATGGAAGGTCTCATCTTCTGCAGCAGCACTGTCCTTCACTCCTACAAATTACTGTGAACTCACGTACTTGAATATGAATGGATGAGGCCCTCCATTCATGAACATGAACAGATGAGGCCCTCTATAAACAGATAGGAGCAGCCTCACGTTCACAAGCCCTCGTCCTCATGGGGGACTTCAGCCACCCCAGTATCTGTTGGAGGGACAACACAGCAGGGCATAAGCAATCCAGGAGGTTCCTGGAATGCATTGATGACAACTTCCTTCTCCAAGTGATAGGGAAGCCAAGAAGATGTGCTATGCTGGACCTTGTTCTCACCAACAAGGAGCGGCTGGTGGGGAATGTGAAGCTCAAGGGAAGCCTTGGCTGCAGTGAGCATGAAATGGTGGAGTTCCAGATCCTTAGGGCAGCGAGGAGGGTTCACAGCAAGGTCGCTACCCTGGACTTCAGGAGAGCAGACTTTGGCCTCTTCAGCCTACGTGCTTGGTAGAGTACCATGGGATAAAGCCCTGGAGGGAAGGGGGGGGCCAAGAAAGCTGGTTAATATTCAAGGATCACCTCCTCCAAGCTAGGAGCGATGCATCCCAACAAAGAGGAAGTCAGGCAAAAATGCCAGGAGGCCTGCGTGGATGAACAAGGAGCTCCTGGACAAAAAAGTCAAACACAAAAAGGAAGCCTACAGAGGGTGGAAGCAAGGACAGGTAGCCTGGGAGGAATACAGAGAAATTGTCCAAGCAGCCAAGGATCAGGTTAGAAAAACTAAAGCCCTGATAGAATTAAATCCGGCCAGGGACATCAAGGGCAACAAGAAAAGCTTCTACAGGTAAGTTGGTGATAAAAGGAAGACTAGGGAAAATGTGGACCCTCTGCAGAAGGAAATGGGAGATCTGGTTACCAGGGACATGGAGAAGGCTGAGGTATTCAATGATTTTTTCCCTCAGTCTTCAAAGGCAAGTGCTCCAGCCACACCGCCCAAGATGCAGAAGGCAAAGGCAGGGACTGGGAGAATGAAGAACTGCCCACAGTAGGAGAATATCAGGTTTGAGACCATCTAAGGAACCTGAAGGTGCACAAGTCCATGGGACCTGATGAGATGCATCCACGGATCCTGAGGCAACCTGTGGATCAAGTGGCTAAGCCACTATCCATCCTATTTGAGAAGTTAGGGCAGTCCTGGGAAGTTCCCACTGACTGGAAAAGGGAAAAAACATAATGCCTATTTTAAAAAGGGAAAAAAGGAAGACCCAGGAAACTACAGTCCAGTCAGTCTCACCTCTGTGCCTGGCAAGATCGTGAAGCGTACCCTCCTGGAAACTATATTAGGGCACATGGAAAATAAGGAGGTGATTGGCTACAGCCAACATGGCTTCACTAAGGGCAAATCATGCCTGACAAATTTGGCGTCCTTCTACAAAGGGGTTACAGCATTGGTGGATAAGGGAAGAGCAACTGACATCATCTACCTGGACTTGTGCAAAGCATTTGACACTGTTCCACACAACATCCTTGTCTCTAAATTGGAGAGACATGGATTTGACAGATGGACCACTTGGTGGGTAAGGAATTGGCTGGATAAGTGCAGTAAGTGGACTGAGAGTAGCCCTGAGGAGTAGGACTTGGGGGTGTTGGTTGATGAGAAGCTCAACGTGACCCAGCAATGTGTGTTTGCAGCCCAGAAAGCCAACCATATCCTGGGCTACAGCCAAAGAAACGTAACCAGCAGATCAAGGGAGGTGATTCTCCCCCTCTACTCTGCTCTCGTGAGACCCCACCTGCAGGACTGCGTTCAGCTCTGGGGTCCCCAATGTAAGAAAGACATGGACCTGCTCCAGCAAGTCCAGAGGAGGCCCCCGAAAATTATCAGAGGGCTGGAGCACCGCCCCTATGAGGGTAGTCTGAGAGAGTTGGGGATGTTCAGCCTGGAGAAGGCTCTGGGGAGACATTATAGCAGCCTTCCAGTATTTAAAGGGGGCCTACAGGAAAGATGGGGAGGGACTTTTTATCAGGGAGCGTTAGTGGTAGGATGAGGGGTAACGATTTTAAACTGAAAGAGGGTAGATTTAGATTAGATGTAAGGAAGTTCTTTGCTGTGAAGGTGGTGAGGCACTGGAACAGGTTGCCCAGAGAAACTGTGGATGCCCCATCCCTGGAAGTGTTCAAGGCCAGGTTGGATGGGGCTTTGAGCAACTGGGTCTAGCGGAAGGTGTCCCTGCCCATGGCAGGGGGGCTGGAACTAGATGATCTTTAAAGTCCCTTCCAACCCAAACCATTCTATGATTCTATGATTCTGTCACCTCTTCTCTCTAGGCTGACAGGGCTAGGTGCTGTCTCCTGGTGCAAGCAAACATTTGCCAAGCAAGGAGATGTACTGAGGTCTTGTACTTTTTCTGTATTCTAGGCACAGCCCTGGCTTGTGCTTTGTTGCATGGTGTTTCTGCTGGTCTCCAGCACAAGCTCTGCATGTGCTTCTGTCTCACCATTCCTCTTGTGCCACTTTGGATTCTCTGCCATGCCCACCATGCCAAAGCCATGCCAGTCCTCTATAGTCTTCAGACCAGACTGAGTGGTTTTCTTGGATTAGCAAGCTCTTGCTTTGCGGAGGCTTAACTGAGGGCCTTCCTGTCATGTCTATCTAAAATTTTTGCTCCAGATCACAATCAGATTTCAGTCTCTTACTGAAGCTTCAGCACCCATAATTGCAAAATTGGCTCTTCAGACCTTGATGAGCTGCAAATTCCTCTATGGTTTCAGCTTGTTTCATATGCTCCAGTTAAGAAGCTCTCTCTCATATGCATTATTTTCATGTCGAGTGTAGCACTTCTCAGATTTCTTCAATAGGACCTCAAAATTATTCTCCTCTTCCCAAGTTAACTAAAGAGTGTTAAACCATCAAGTACTTCAAGCCCCACTATTGTCAGTGCAGCGGCTACTTTTTAGCTTCTTTTGACTGACCCCTGTTTTCAGTCTTCTCCAGCTGTTTATCACGTTTCCAGGGAATTTCAACTCTGGCTGCTGAGGGGGCTTCATACTGCTCCTTCCCATCTTCCAAGTTACTCTTTGCTTCTGGACCCATTTGGCATACAATAATCATGCACCACTAAAGCTGTTCCCAAGCTGTCTTCTGTGTCCAAATCCCACAGACCATGCATAGCAGGGGACTTGCACACTGCTGTCCTGTGTTTCTGTATGGAGAGTTCAGGCCTTAGAGGCTGAACCTCCAATATGCTGGCTACAAAACAGCTCACATAAATTCACACTTCTTCCTCAGGGTGTCTGAAGGAAAACCCATTTCACTCTGCTATCCATACAGAGATAATTTTGAATTTATGCTGGCCTTATTTGCACAGAGAGATCTGCTCCTCCAGGCCAGGTTGCCACTGGACTCACTCTGTACCTCCGATCCTTTCTCCCCCTCCATCACTCAGAAAGGAGATGCTGCTGCAGCAGACTGCAAACCAGCTCTCTCATACCTGGACCATGCTGCATGTCACCAAAGCAACTGTTGGCTGCTGATGGATGAGGGATGAAGGCAGGGAGCAGAGGAGATGCAATGCTGTGAGTGCTTCCCTGGAGCAGACCTCAGTCCTTCTTTGGTGAGGAACATGGGTGCAAGGCTGGCCCACAAGCCAGGCATATCTGAGCATCCCACATGGGCCAGAGCATTTTGTCTCTTGCTGTAGTAGCGTCCAGGGTAGGTCAGAAGAATCCCACCCCAGAGGTGGTTTTGTCCCCCATTAATTCACAGGCTGTCTAGACAACTAGTCTGCAGGTGATAGCCACGTTGCCAGCATCAGCAGTGTCATACCAGCTTCATCGGTGGGCTCAGACTGCAGCAGGTTCATCCTGTCTTTCCACACACATGCCGCCCCTGCCCGAGATCACAGGTTCTAAAACACCTTTGGGCTTTGTCTGAGGATGGAAGCAGCCTAAAATAAGCTTTCTTCTTGATTGACAGAAGGGTTTTCTTCATGAGAGCATGAGCAAAGGGTATAAACTCAAACAGACTCACCACCTTGCACAGGAGCGTTCTCCAAGCTGCCTTCGGCTGCTTGTGGAGAGATCAGGCCTGGTGCCTAGGAGGATGGGTAAACAGCTCATCAGAGCTCATCAACATCTGCACAGCCTATCTGGGAAACACAGTGTGAATGCTTAAAAAGGGCACCGGAGCACAAAAACCGGTTCTGCCCCATTGGGCTGGTAACAAAAGCAATTAGCTGGCGGAGGTGGGAACAGGGACTTTGGGCTCTGCTTATACAGCTGATTAGGGGATCATCTGTCAGTCTTGGCCTCTCCTCGAAGCAATCCCCCAGCTGTGGCTATGAGCCAGAGAAAAGAACAGCTATGAAAGGCCAAGTCTTGGCATCCTTCTGCAAGACCGGAGAGTTCACACTGGCTCTCTGGCTCCATGTGAGGGACCGGCCAGCACATTTGCATGCTTGGAGCTGCCAGGAAGGAGCTACCAAGGGTGGGGTTTTTTGCATTTCTTTCCACAAAATTATCTTCTTTCCTGCCAGGATACTCATTCCAGCTCTTTCCAATCTCACTTTTACCATTATCCTGCTGGAGCACCACCTTCCTGGGGACAACAGCTCCAGGACCCCTTCTTGCAGAGCAGGGTAGGAAAATCCATTCCCGTTGCACGCAGTCATTACTGTCTGATGAGCACACACCACCCACATCCAGCTTGCTCCTTGGCCCCATGCCCCAGCACAGGCTCTGTCTTGCTTCTTCTCACCAGGACCCCACCAGAGGAACACCAAGTCCCTCAGTGCTTGTAATGTGTCTCTGCCCTTCCCCTGCATCAGGCAGAATCTGCTGTCAGGGCAGCTGCTCATAATGGATATGCATTGAAGCCATCCCCGTAGAGGCCACTAATAATTGTGCATTAGCGTCCTTCTGTCACTGCCCTGTCTGCCATTGATGAGCTTGGACACTCATGCATGCCAGCGTGATGTCTGAGTCACCCAGGTCTGGCTTCCTCAAGGATGAGGGGCTGGCAAGGAGAGGAGCGGGGGGGATGAAGAGCCACTGCACAATGTCTGGCACAGGGCTGTGCCAGTAGATGCTTTGGGAGTGTGTGGGCATGCAGGTGGACAGACAGAGGTGTGTGTTGCAGCTGCAGGGCCAGCACACCATGGCTCCTTCCCAGACTCTGCAGGCAGGTGGGAGAGTGGGCAAAGCCCAGCCGTTTTCCAAAGTGCTGGGGGCTGTGCTTGGGCTTATGCACTCAGTGCTGGTGCTATCATCCTTAGGAAAGTCAGCATCATCACCTTGGAGGTGTGCAGCACTGCCACCTCCCTGCACTCTGCCCTGTGCACGCAAACCCTGTCCCCATCCACCACCCAGAGAAAGCACAGCCTGCCTTCTCCTGATTGATTGAATCCCCAGCACCCCAGGCTAGCAACACCTTTAGGGAAAGGGTCCCAACTCAGTCTCCCTGCCCTGCTGGGATCTCCTATGCGTGTTGTCCCTCTTCATGGCAATCCCAGTTCTGGGGTCACTCAAAGGTAGAGGGAGCTGGATATCCTCTTGCATTGGGGTTCTCCATGCATCTTGGGCATGGTCTTGCCCTCTTTCCATGGTGGATGGGAGAGCTGCTTGCCAAGAAGATGCTGACCTGAAGGCTTACTTGAGTGAGGGTGTTTTACCATCCTCTACTGGAACTTGGTCTGGATGGCCTCTAGGATCCATTTTTAGCCCCAAACCAACCTGTCTCACCACCTCCAGGGTGAAAATATCTGCAGCTTACTGGTGGTCCACTCCACCAGTCACTCTCAGTTGTCATGGGTAAGTGGAAAGATAGCCTGGCTCTTTCTGAAATCCCAGAGGACATGGGCAATGCTGAAACCCTCTCACACCATGTCCTTTTTCTGCACAAGAGAAGCTTTCTGAGAGCCAGAGCAAATTATTTCCAAAGCAAGAAGCCTAGCAGATAGCCCAAGCACTAGCAGCACCCAGTGTCTGGGGGGCTGCCTGCCTGGGCAGGGCTGACGACAACTTCCGAGAGACCTGGCAAGTAAAAAGCTTCGCTCCTTGGATTGTCAGGCCAGTATCACTTCTAGCATCATCTTGGTGTTTCCTGGGAGCTGGATTAATATTGAGTTCTATGAGTTTGGCAGCCCACAGTTTCAGGCAAACACAGAGCCTTGGTCTGGAGCAGTGGGAAGATCTCAACCCCAAGGTCTATCAGCAAGGGGACATCCTCTACAAACCTCAAAACACCACTGCCTGCTGTGGTGTCATGAGCACATGGCTAGGCTGGTGGGATGGGAAAGTAGTGTCTTCACCCAGAGAAAATGGAGACAGGACTAAACCACAGAGAAGAAATGGGGAGAGAGTGAGAAAGAAAGAAGCTATGAGATGGGCACAGGGATACTGTGACCAAGGGAAACCAAAGGAAGAACTGGGGTAAAGAAACCGCTGCAGAGGTCACTGCACTACGGGGTATCAGGGAAGGCATAATCCATACAAGAAGGACCTGCTTTTTGTCTAGGACATGGGGAAGGGGACAGTCCCAGCCCCGGAGTAATTCCAGAGCATCCTGCTGAGAGGAAGAGACTCTGGCAGAGGCATTGGCACAACCATCAGTGTGCTTGTGCATGAGGAGACCTGGGCTCTCAGGGATGCTACCAAGCAGCAGGGAGCTCAGGGATAAGGCTCATCAGGACCAGGGGGGTACTGTAGCAAGGAACGGAGGGAAGGACCCCAGGGCCTATGGGGGTGAGGGCTGGTGGGAAAGAGCTGAAGGAAAAGGACAACAGTTCACTCAAACCCTCCTGGAGGATGGAGAAGGAAGGACTGCCCTTGCAGCAGACCTTTCTTCTCCCCCTTCCCCCACTTGACATTTGGAGTGTGAATGTTTCCGCATTTGGTGCTCACGGAGATCATTTCTCCTGGAAGGAGAAGGAGGTGCCGACAGCAGCAGCCGCAGGGACGCAGCTTTCCTCTAATGAACTAGAAAATAGTTTCCCTTTAATACTGATTATCCTGGAAGCCAGCTGAAGTGAATGTGATTTACATAAAGATGAACCCACTCGGCACAGTCTTCCTCGGCAGCGCCGGGTGGCTCAGCAGCAGCAGCGGCAGCACAGGCTGGGCCTCAGCTGGGATGCTCTGCAGCATCCCGGGGTTGGCAGCACTGCCAGGTGCCTCTGCTTCCCAACAGGCAGGCGAGAGCTGTGCCCCGCTCCAGTGGCTCTGTCTGCCTCTGCAGGCACTTGCAGCCCACAAGGAGGGATTGCTGCAGCCCCCCAGATGGCTAACCCATCCCGCCTCTCCCACCTCAGCCTGGTTCCTCCTTGTGATGAACTACTGGGTGCTGCTGCCACCCATCTGCCATGCCCAGCAGGGCCCTCTGACTGCAGCAGGCAGCTTTGTGGCCATGCAAGAAACCAGGCTGGGAAGTTGATCTGGCTGGAAAAAAAAGCAAAAAACCATGACCCAACTCCCTGCATGAACACCAGTGCCAGCACAGGGGAGGGAGTGGGAACAAGAAGTTCAGCAGCAGCCTGGCTTATACCATAAGCTGAGAGTCCATTTCAAGCCACTTGCTGGGGACCAAGATTTGAAAAGGGCAGAGTTCCTCAGATGTTTTCTTTCCAGCCTCTCCTGTGTTACATTCATGGCCAGACTTCCATCATCGCCTTAGATTTTCCACAACTGCTACCTGTTTGCACTGGAAATCACCTCCCTTGGACTCTAGGCACACCGAAGAGATGGCTCAGCTTCCTCTCTGTCAGCCGTTCCCCATGCATTGCTGTTGCATCTCCCTGGCCTTGTGCAGCTCCACAGTACCAGCACATGCAGTAAACGCATGTGCAGCTTCTGTGCCATCCTACCGGTCCAGACTCTACTTTCCCAGGCTGCTTGCACAATGAGTGTCTGCACAGCACTGCCCTTACACATTGCTGAGCTCTGCAATCTTTCGCATCTGAAGACATTTCTTCAGGTGCAACGAGTATTGAATCTTACACCCTGCAAAATGCAGGCCAGCAATCCTCCGCTGTATATGTGAGTGCTTGCTTGCAGCTGGGGTGCAGATGGCTGCAGGCTCTCAGAACTTGAACCGGTTGCACGTGAAGGAGAGGCCTTGGTGCACAGTTTCTGCATGCTCACATTTGTGTTTGTACTTACTGGTATAGGCATTGCACTTGCGTGCTTCACCGGCATATTTGTGGCTAATGTGTTACTAATCACGGTACTGCTTTGTACAGAGCATATGCCCCTGCGTCAAGACACATGGACATACCATGCCTACACCATATGTGACAAATTAGGGGGGGGAAAGGGATATATACACGAGCCCTTCAAAGAAGGAGGCATTCAGTCTGGCTGCCTGTGAGTACAGCATGTGCCCACACTTGGCCATGGGCGTGCAGCACACGCGAGGGCAAGCCACCAGTCCACACCAGCGGGTAGTGCCCACACTGCACCGGGCGATGCTGCGAGGATGGGGCAGGGCGCTGCGGGAGTCAGCATTGCCCGCTGCTGTGCCATATGCCTTGGTCAGCAGTTCTGCCTTCCCCTCAGATAGATTATGTTGTCGACTAATAACCACATAAAATATTCAGGAGCTTACCGCTCTGCCAGAGGCACTGCGGAGATGAGCGTGCCAGGAGATGGATGGGTTGTGGGCCTGGGAAGCTCGCTCTGCGCTGAGAGCTTGTGGGGGTGGCTTGGGTGCATATGGCCAGACTCAGCTTTTAGGAGGGGGATTTATTCTCCAAGCAGCAGCCCAGTCCTGCACGGGGAGGTATTTCTGCCTCGTCCCACCGGAGGGAGAGCCATTAGCAGGGCCCTGCTTCTGGAGGGGACTAAGCAGGGAGCGCAGCTGCCCACAATTCCATCCCTGCTCCCTGGGTCCTTGTCGATGTTAAATGCATACATAGCTTTGGTGCAGGGACAGAAAGCCTGGGAAGACTCTCACCACTAGTGCAGGACCAGCCTTGGGAGGTGGTCCGCGGTCTCCAAAATGCTCCGTGCTGGATGCCAGCACCACAACTTCCTCTGCCGAAGCCCAGGCTTAGGACCCTTTCACCACCTGAGGAATCACAGGGACCATGCATGGTCTCCAGTGACTTTTTCTTCTGCCAGGAGCACAGATGTCTTGAGGGGCTGGAGCCAGGGACAAGATGCTACAGAGACAGATACTGCAACAGCCATGGCACAGCGCTCCAGAGCAAGGGGTGCAGGCAGGAGCTCAGCGTGGCACTGGGAGCCACGTGCTCTGCACCAGAGTGCTGGAAATCACTGCTTAGCTCAGGCAGGAGAAGTCCCTCAGGGTGTTAGGGCTGGTCATGCTCGTGCTGCTTCTCCGTAGGCTCCTTCAGAGCTGCATCCCATCTTACTGTCTGCAGGTCACTTATTACAAGTGCCATAAACTCTCCTGTCATCTGGGACCAATAGCAGCTGTCACATCTTTCGGCACAGCTGGGCTCCCTGCCCTGAGCTCCGAGTCCCCCACAGCCCAGGACCGTGGCTTCTGACGGCAGCCGCTGCCCAGTGAGCGCCCACAGGACTCCCGACGGGTGGCTGGGGAGGCAGGACAAGAGCCAGCATGCTGTCTGGCATGGGCTGACATGCTCAGCAGATGCTGTCAGCTGCTTTTTGGAGCAGGGTTCCCTGCATCTGAGCGGCACAAGGCACCTGAGGGTGGCCAAAGGGAACGAGCGCCAAGTGAGAGAGCCTCCGCTGCAGATTAGTGACAGGACAGAGGTAAGGGAGGGAGATTTAAAACTGGTCCCCTGCCTCTCTGCCTCCTGCAAGGAAGAGCTAAATGGACAACCTTTTTCCCACTTATGTTAGTTATCCTGGAAGGTTTTGGGTTGGGGCAGTTCTTTGAGCTTTTCTTGGGCATAGAAGGAAAGACGCATTAGTTTTCACATTGCAAAAGGCCACAGGGGATGTGCAGGACACAAGCACCCCTCGGCATGACTGGAGGTGGGAATGTGTGGCTGATGTTCCCATAGCATTTCACCCATTGTGCCCAGGTGCATTACTAGTCCCTGGGATTGGTGTTTAGGCAATGCCTCTTTGCCTAGCCCCAGGATCCCCAAGGAGAACTGTGGGAAGCTCTCAGCATTTCCCACACTCTGTCTGCATGTCTCAACTCACTTTTGAGCCAGTCTAGCTGGGGCTTTGCAGAGTCACAGTCATGTGTGGGGCACTTAATGGGAGGAGGGTTGGGGGTCAAGTGTCTTTTGCGTGGTGGAGAATGCTTAACCCTTTTCTTCTCACCTCCCCTCATGCCAGAAGCTCCAAGGGACACTTAGCTGCACCACCCAGGTCCTTTATGCTGGCTCTCAGCCTTGTCAGTGCATTGGCATAAACTGCAGCAGATGCAGCCAAGGAGTGAAGTTGATCAGGATCAGCCTTTACTTGTACGTTGCTCTACACATGGCTTTGCATCTCTCTCCCACAGCTCTTCCTCCAAGCAATGGATGCTCTGCAACCCCCCAGAAAACCATCCCACCTCCCTCCCTTGCCTTGGGAGTTGAGGTGTACCCCCAAGCATTGCTCCTGGGGAAAGGGGTTTTCTCCGTGTGGCTTTAGAGCTCCCTGGGCTGCCCTTTGCAGCCGTCGGTCTGTGAGGATCGAGGCTGGTCAAGGAGAGAGCAGCAATGCTGCTGCCTGCACACACCTGTAACCAAACCTGTGGGGACCAGCAGGTAAGATGCAGGAAAGCCTCCCAGTGTCGGTGTGTGCCACATTCCTGCCTGGACTTGGTTTGTCAGCACAGGTTGGCATTGGTGTAAAGGCTGCAGTTCCAGCCAAGGACATCTTCCTCTGAGCGGGCTTAACTGGAGAAACTCTGGATGTCTACAAAGGCCACGTGGCATCTGACAGCAAGCACAGCTTCACGGCTAACGTCTCCCCTCTCAGGAGGAAGGGGGTTTGTAATCGCCCATGCAAGGGTGAGCAGTCTGACCCACCATGGAGCTCACTGGTCTGCTGGCAGCAAGAGGGCACCGGTGGCACCAGGCATCCCGGGGTGTGCGGAGAGCCAGGAGAAGGGGCATCCCATGGGCTGGGGGACAGCTGAGGGGATGTGGCAGCTTGCTTTTGGCTCCGGGCACGCACAAGCACCTCTCACCTGGAAAAGTGCAGGAGAAGGGGCATTGGGATTTAGTAAAACATACCACCCAGCTGTGGCACTGCAGGGGGATTTCGTTTTGTAAAAGGATTTATTCATAAAGCCACAACAGCAAACCAATCCTTGTCCTGCGGGCCCTGCAATGTGTGTATAAAGTAAATTAGAATGAGGTCTGTATGTGAAGGTTATAAATGAACATAATACTGGTTAGGAATGGGGAGGCAGAGAAAGAGTTGGAGGGAAAGAGAAAAAGGCAGAGGAAGGTGGGGGGGAGAGCCCTTTCATAATTCACAGTTCCTGAAATAAAAATAAGGCTGGAATCATGTTTTGGGTAGAAGGGAAAGTGCGTAGGAAGTGTATACTTGCCAATCTGCCAAAAAAAGTTGCTTTTTATTTTCTTAAGAAGGCAATTATGTATTTTTGTCATCCACTTCCTACTTTGAAGCAGTTGAACCTGCTTTGCTCAAACTTTCCAGAACAATTTGCCCTCAGGCTACTGCCAGAACTGCAACACTTACACCCCAAAGATGAAAGCGGAAGAGTGCCACAGGACTGGATCCACATATGCAGAGCAGAGTCACCTGCAAACTGGTCATGTCTGCGCCTCCATCTCATGGGGCTGGGAGACACCAGCTCCTCTCACCCCTCCAACTGTGTTTTGCAAAAGAAGGGGAATTTTGAAGCTTCAATTTGTCTTGGCTCGGGTCAGAAGCTCATCTACAGGCACGCAACATGCTAAAATGTCAGTGTGGCTCCAGAGGAATATCTCCTGCTGCTTCTTCTCCTGGAAGCTCCCACCTTGGGAGATAAGGGACCAGTGGGGTTTAGATGGAGGACAAAGCCCAGCTGAACTTGGATCCAAGGACAGGGAAATTACATGGGTTTCTCAAGGTCCAATGCTGAACTCATCATTTACAGAGGGAAAATTGAGGCTGCTCAACCCCTTTCAGCCCCATCTCAGTGCCTACTCCTCTCCACCCCAAGTCCCTGACCCTCTCCTGAGCTCCCTGCCTCTTTAGGAATCATTGCAGCACTTGGGTATATGCTGAGTGGCTTTGGTTTTGGTTAACTGTTTCACTTGCTGGATGGCACGGGGTTGAACTGCACGGGTTGTACCTGAGCTACATGGCAACTCGCAGCCCTGCTAGGATGGGCAGTGTCTCAACAAGATTTGCTTACTGCTGGACTCCGTGCCTCCAACTCTGCTGCATCAGTGGCCTTCGCTCCTGCTTGAGATGTCTTCTATTTCAAAGAAGCCATCTGCTCTCTCACCTACAAGTGAGAAAGACATTTGAGGCAGCAGGTTGCCTGGATTTAAGGGTGCCGTTTCACAGCTGGCCTTCAACAGAAAATGACGTGGGGTTTTGGTGATGTTGGTTAGCTGTTTGAGCAGCGGGTTGTTTTGACTCTGCCGAATTGCTATAGCCAATGCAAGAAAGATAAGGCTGCACACAAGAGGAAAGGTATCATTTTGGTCCTATACGGTATGAGTTGACCAGGTAACAGCACCCTAAGGCCCCCCAGTTACATATACATGTTACCATGCTGACAGCAATTCCTGCCACTGCTCCTTGCCCCACCCTGTCTGCAATATCAAATGCTGCCTATAAATTACTAATAACAAGGATATGTACCTTGGAAAACAAGCTAGTGCCTGTGGGTGGGATGGGATCAATTTTCTAACGCAATGTAAACACCGCAGTAACTTTGATATTCATGATATTCATATCCACAAGGCAGCAGCTGGGCATTAAGGTCAATAGATAGTAGCATTACAAGTAGCACATTACAAAGACGCATGGGCTTGAAACCCCCAAATGCAGATAGGAGTGACCCAGCTATGCCCATACGCATTTCTGCTTGGTGTGATAACTCTATCTTCCTCTTCCTTGTCCCACACATAGGCTTAACACTGTCTTGTACTTACAAATATGACAAATATGGCCATGTCTGGGTTGGCGAGCAGAGAAGACGTCCTGGACGCAGAAAGACAGCAGTGCCACGGTGGATGGCACCTGTGAGCCACTTGGGTGCGTGTCCTGGGTGGGTGCGCTGGGTCAGGGCCAGGGAAGGTGCACAAGTGCTGGTGATGGACGACGATAGAGGAAAAAGCAAATGCGAGACAGTTCCCCAGTACTTCGCAGCTGCATCATGAGAGGATCCACCTGTCCCTCTGTGTATCTGAAAGACAAACTGGCAAAGACATACCTTGGTAATTAAGAACTGCACCAATTAGAGCTGTGCTACAAATTTGATGTCACTTGCAGAACACATGCAATGCAAACCAGTCCTTTATTTCACAGTCCATATTCTTTTTTTTTTTCTATAAGACCTCTTTTTCTGGTGCACCTATTCTTAGAAAAATTAAGGCTGCAGAAGGAGCAAAACTGATGAGAGGAAGGGTGTGACCATGAGTGTCATGATGAGGAAAAGGCAGTTGTGAATGAACTTAGTGTTTGCAGTAATTAAGTAACTGTCTAAATTCCTAAATCCTGATTTCGAAATCGTTTGGTTGACTTGATGCATCCAAGTCCCAGAGCTTTTAATTCAAATATAAAGCTTGATTGGCAAATTAATAAAAGGTTATGAATGAAATTAATGAAAGATTAAAGACCAACAGCTCATGCTGATATAAAAATTGCCCCTCTAAAATAGGTTATGCAATAATTAGAATAAGTTACCACTATGTTAATATTAAATTCTGATATAACATTTATTCATCGATTAGATTTACTGATTCACAATGAAGTTCTAAAACCTTATATACATTTGTTGAATCTTTGCAGGCACTGTTAATCATCTTTATTTTCCATTCCATAATTTTTAAAATTACTATAAAGTGAATTTTCATTAATAAATTGTATAGTTGAGCACTTGAGTTCGCAGTTTCGCTAAGCGAAATGAGATCTAAAGAGCTATTAGGACCATGGAATGGGTAATTGATTAACTAAAATGACTTGGTCAATGCGCTCTGAATCCTCTAACTAGCACATTGTTTCGACGTCAGCCTCCACATCTTATATCAGCTGGGAAAATTGATAAAAGAGACAATCTGAGAGAGTTTTCGTCTGGCTTTTGTTAACAAAGCGCTAAGCCAAGCAGCCTATAGAGTTTTGCATTTAGGCTTTGAGAATTTGTGTCTCCAGCATATAGTCACAGGTTCATAGCCTGTGTCAGGAAAAAAGAAGGAACTTAGTACCTGGTATGCTGGTGTTGTGGAGAAGGGCAGCGGCAGGCAGTCTATTTGCAGAGATTTAGTGTGTCATTTTAATTGGGCCGGATGAGGTGTCAGCTGCGTATTCAGAGGGTATGGTAAAAATGCAGAGCAATTTGATGGAAAAGAAAGGCCTTGGTACTCCCGCTTCCTAAACATGACCTGGGTAGTAGGATTTGTTGCCAAATTCAGGCTTGTTTCTGCTTTTCCTCACCTTAATGTGGATATTATTTCATCCAGCCAACTAAACTATAGATCAGCAATGTTTCTCAACTGAGAATATCCCAGTATTTTAAAATAAATTTTTTCTTTCGTAATTATGTTCAGCTTTATCATTACCCGTTGTCTGCTCTGCAGCACTTTTGTTAATACGCTGGAATTTTTTATGGACTGTGCAATTTATTGCAATGCCTCTCTCTCTGTCTTGTTTTTGGCAGATGATAACTAAATTCTTTTGTTTCTGATCACTTATTCTTGTTTTATAGTTCAATAAAAAATAAAAACATCCTAGTAAAATTGTGTAAATAGAGTGTGTGCAGCTGCATATACGTTTTTGCTTGCTGAATGAATGCATGCACACATCCCTGCATCCTCAGCCCACTCTGCGTTTCCTCCCAGTTTCACTGCTGCAAAGAGCCCTACTTCTGATGCAGCGGGGGAAGAAAACCATCAGCTACGCACTGGTCCTTGAACATCAGCTCCATCTTGGCTGACCCTGACTGCTTAAATCCACTTTGGCTGGCTGAGGTCTTCAAAGGCCTGTCCACAAAAAACAACTTGTCCTGGTTGTGCATCTCTTCCCAAGTCTTTGACACCCTATGTGCATGATGTGGGATACATGATGAGCAACATATCCTGGACCCATCCAGCCCCTGGGTCCTGCCCCTGGGATGCTATCCAGTTGCTTCCCAACTCCAAAGTCATGTTAAAACATCTGGTCCCCAGTCTCAAGACACAGCCAAGCTCTAAACCCAAGAACATGGAGCACTCTCATGCTCTATTTTGGGGGGGGACAGAAATTGGTGACGATGAAGACCTGAAAGCCCTCCCACCTGCTACACCTGCTCAAGCAAGCCCTGGCTCTGAGCTCTCCACCTCCTGCGTCAGGACCTGCCTGTTTACACTCATGGGGGAAGAGCAGAAACCTGTTGCGTAAGATGGCACAATCGTCTCCCTGCAGCTTACTGCTGCAAATCACATTTCAGCAGATGATTTTCACCTTCCTTGTAACTAATGAAAAACCCTTTAATTCAATGTGTTGACATTAAAGCTCAGGCTGCAGATCTCTTCCCTGGAATACAAATAGAAATGGGACCCGTGCTTTTCCAGATAAAGACAGTTTGAAAGGACTGGTTCATTTTTTCTGTGGATTTATCCTGTATTGGTTTCCTTAATAATAAAATAGCAGAGGGTGCAATTTCTCTGACTAAAATCAGATGTCTCTATTTAGGTCAGATCTGTCCCAAACATTGTCTTGACAATACAGATGACTATAACCCAGCCTACCAAGATGCCAGAGGCTTGGCTGGCACAGTGCAGCTCTCCAAGACTTTACCAGGACACCTACATGCCTTTCTGCTGAAACATGCTCCTTGGGCAGGCACAGAGCAGTACATTTAATCCTGCTAACCATCTCCCTTTCCCTGCTCTTGCATACACATTTCAGCTGCAAAAGACTCTGCCTACCAAGACCCCATCCAACTTTTATTTTCAGCATCTGATCTGCCAGTGGATCTTCTCTTGGAAGGATCTCTTTATCATCTGCTGGAGAGGGGAGGATGGGAGGAGGCCAGGCCACCTCTACCCGTGTGAAGAAGTGAATGATGACATTACCCTGCACTCCTCAATCTCATGTGCACACCAGGGAAATGGGGGGAGTGCATGGTCCTGAAGAAGGTCCCACAGGCACTTCACTGCTTCTATGCTGAGGCAATAACCTGCAACATGGGACATGTTGGTGATTCCAAGGAAGCTGGTGGTGCCTGGGCAGCCTTCTCCTGTTTCTCCACTCCTCCAAGCACCACACGTGATGTGGAAGGGAATACAATGGTCTTTCCTCCACCTCCAAGCAGACTACATAATCTCACCTGCCCCCTTTCACTCTATCCCTGCTCCGTAGCCTATGCACTAACTCATCTCCCACCCATTCCCCATCTACCCACTCCCACTGACTGTAGTCTGAATCTGAAGTTCCCAGACCTAAACTGCACACTAGTCCCTCTCTAGAGGATCTCATTTTATCCTATGTTCATCCAGCCTCAGGTTCCCACAAACTCTGAGCATCTCTCCTGCTTTCTTCCAAGGTGCTGCCACCAGCACCGAGATGAAGACCTGCATGTACGCGGTCAGCGCATGTGAAGAAGCTTTGCTGCTCTCCTGAGGTCTCACTCCAGAGGTGCCTCCCAGAGAAGTTTCCTGGAGATTCTTCTGGTCCAGCTATGTATGAAGTCTGCAGTGATGCTGAAGTTGGAAGGTAGTCACTCAGACGCAAATAGGAGATCCATCACAGAGCTCTGTGGCACACACATGTACAGTGGGGCAATGTGTTCATATTTTGCTATCTGAGTGCAGATATTAAATGCAGATTTGTCTGAATCCTCTTGTCTTCAGGTGAGGCACATGTTTATCTGGCAAGTGCTTGACTGCTTCCTCCTTACCTTGTGTGAACAACTCTCACAATCACAGAGGAGCGAAGAAACTTGCACTTTTGGAAAGGTGCTTGGGAGCAGTTGATGTGAATCACTGCCAAGCATAAAGACATTTAAAATGGCTGTAGGTACCTGCTAGATTAGTAAGATGAATCACAGTCATTGTGACCTCTACATGTGTCTGGCAAGTCGTTCTCTTGTTACCTAGTGAACAATCTGTTTTTCATGAACCCAAAATAACAATGTTTAGGAATACTTTTTTTTTTCCTTCTCAAGCTCTGTGTGAGTCACTAGCATTGAAGCAAAAGAAGGAGGAATCCTCTATATAGACATGCACATGGCTCAGGAGCAGGGACTCCTGAGTAGGAAACAGTCCAGACTCTGGGTCAAGACCAGTGTCCCAGTGACATCCCCTCCTTTACTGGGGTGACCGACTTGGCACAAGGTAAGTGTTGTGAACCTGGAGTCCCCGCTGCCAGCCCTGCGTTGTGTGCACCTCTTCATCCCCAGATTATCTCCTGTGCTTCCTCCTGTCATCTCATTTGCCTCCCTAAGAAGTGTCTGGCTTGGATCCCATGGTAAACTCGCTGGCTGCTGCCAGCCCTCTGCCAAAGCTTTCCTCTTAAATCTGAAACAAGAGCAGGTTGTAAGCTTGACATTTTTCAGCAACTAAGCCAAAGTATATGGGAAATGATATTTTTACCTTTTTCTCTGTGCCCTTTTCTTTCCTCATGTCTGTTTGCTTCTGTGTTCATTTGCCTCACCACAAAAAAAAAAAACAAAAAAAAAACAAAAAAAACCAAAATCAAAATCAAGTGTCACCAATTCAATAATTGCCCTTTCAGTATGCACCTGTCCAAAATGGGTTGGAGCAACAGGGCTGCAGGGTCAAAGACTTGCCCTTAGAGACTCTTTAAACTAAAAGGAGCAAGTTGCAGTGATATTTTTCATGTTGAAAGCTGTGTTTTTCTCCCTTCTTTTCATAGGCATTTCATAGGCATTTCATAGGCATTTACTGACAGTTCAGATCTTCCACGGATGTTTGTTTGCAGTGGATGTATGCCAGCTGTAACTTAGATACAGTTAAATATTTCATGTAAAACCAGGATTGCTTCCCTTCTGTGACCACCCCACAACAGCCAGGGGCAGGGTGACTTACAGATGAGATTCAACTCTCCAACTGCCGGTGCGAGTGCCGGCAGGAGCCCCTTGGGCAGCACAGAGGCAGGAGCTCACATTTCTGGGAAGACTTACATCTTTTTTTTTTTTTTTTTTTACTTTTTCACTGCAAGAACCAAAAATAATCTGAAGCAACCGTAAAGCTGAATTTCTCTCTTTAAAGAAGCATTTGATAGCAGCAGATGTACAAGAAAAGAGGGAGCAGCACTGAAATGGGACAAACAGAGCAAAGCAACTGCGTGAGGTCCAGAACTACACTTGTGTATCTGGATCTAAAGGGATGGCTGGGTCTTTGGTGGAGCTTTGACCTCCAGCCACTCTCCCTGAAGGGTCCAGCCCAGCAGCCCAGAGCCCAGACAAGATGCTCAGGGACCCCAACCCCTGCCCAGTCCCATTGTACTGGTGTACCCCGCACATGCAGGCAGTGCACAGCATCCTGGGCTATGCACCGCCCTGTGCAGCAGCAGAGTTCCGTGGTGAAACTCGAAAGCCTGACCAGATCCCGTGTGCATCCTCACTTTCCCCTGCGAAGTGGAGCTGGCTTATCACCCCGAGACCTTCTTTACCCATCCCAATGAGGGAGGGGCCAGATTCTGACCTGCCACCGTTCCCTGCCCCGGGGCTGGTCTGTGCCTCTGCTCCCTGTGAGAGGACAGAGGGTCTTTTCATCAGGACATCTCTGGCAAGCACAGTGCAGGTTTGCCAGCTATGTGGCACCAAAGGAGCCTGGCAGCATTGCCTGTCAGGTACCCCGTGCACACCGGGCCAGGGGAGCCCTGTGCCGGCAGAGCTCACGCCATGATGGGCAGCCGTGGAGAGGACCAGAAATGCTCCTTATTAATACAGAAATTTATGCTGCCTATAAAATACATTCGCAGTGACATATTTAGTAACCCAATTAATACTCCGCGACAGACATTTTAGTGTAACTAATTCTAGTCTGTATGCTCCCTTTATAGTGATATAAATGGCTTTATGTTGTGCTATTGATCTCTGGCCACAGGATTTTGCAGCACACCCCTCCAGCCATCCCAGCTACCCCAGGAAGGTCCACAGGCTTCGAATCCCCCTGCAAGTCACTTGCCCCTGGGGTGCATGGTGGGGAAAGTGGAGCCTCAGAAAAAAAGAGCAGCATCCCACCCTGCGGGAGGGTGGGGGCTGTGGGTTTGGCAGCTGGAATGGGATGGGATGCTCCAGCCGCATGTCCCCTCCTCTGAAGAGCCAGCTCCAGCCAACAGGTCTCCAGCCCCTCATCCGGTGCCATGCAATGATGGGGACATCATTTTGCCTAGAAACTATCACCCAGGCAGAGTCTTCCACATGTCTGCAGTGATGGGGGCCATGGCGCTCACTTCCAGCTCCATGGCAGGGTTGCCACGGAAACCGATACTGTTGATTTTTTCTGATCTCCAAACCCAGCCTGTGGCATCAGTGCTCTCATCCACAGTGCCCGGGGGGGAGATTTCCCCTGACAGCAGCCGATGGGGGGGCAGTTACTCCCCCTGCTTACCCTACAGCCTCGCGTCTGCCCACAGCAGAGCCTACCCTAGCCCTGAGTGTGAGCACAGCCACACTGCTCTCAAGTGCTTGCAGCTTTCCAAGGCTTCCCAGCAATCCACACAGGATACCTCGGCACATCACATCTCCACTCCTTGCCCTCAAAAACACCACCTTGGCAAACATCACCTCCAGCAGCCCAGAAAGCAATGCCCTCACCCAGCTTCATGTCCTCAATGCAACATCAGGTGCATGGGCAGGAAGGTCAGCAGAGGAGGCCGAATGCCCATGAGCACCTTTCTGGAAGAGGTGCTGGTAGCAGGGTGTGGAGGCAGAAGAAGGGACACCAGAGCTCACTAAAGGGATGGCAAGAGAAGGGCAGGCATGATGTGCTGGCATTTCGTGGAAGGAGGGGAGGGTGGATGTGGTGCTGGCTCTGGGCTGGGACGTGTCAGCAGCAAGTGCTGGGGAGAGCGGTGTGTGGGAAGGGGACATGCACTGCAGCGAGGTGACTTTAGGCAGAGCAGTTACTCTCTGCCTCCCTGCTTTCCTACATCCAAAGGCTGCATTTTCATTATTCATCCCCCTTCAGGGGAACTATCTCATAATAATAAAAATGTCAGAAGGAATACACAAATACATACATACACTAGATGAGGAGTTGCCACAATGCACAGAGAGACGTGGTGATTTATGGGCCCCTGGGCTGCCACCCTGGTTCCCCCCATGGTGTGTGGCAGTGGTCCCCTGCCCCAGACATGGGAGGTTGTGTGCAGGGAGGTCAGGGGAGATGACCCCCGTTGCCCTCAGCCTTGAGGCAGGCTCTTGGGAAACTGGAACCTGGGTACCACGGCTCCCTGCATCTGTTATCTGAAACTCCTGCTTGACTGCAGGCTCTGCTGCACCCCGATGCCTTTGGTGTCCCTTTCTCCATCACTCTGTTCCTGGCCCACACCTGGGTTGAGTACCCCAAACTGCCCAGGCTGCAGCAAAGCTCTGCTCTGCAAACCCAGTGGTGATTCATGGAAGTGTCCCTATCAGTGATGGCAGCTCAGGGTGAGCACAGCTTTGGGACCGCCAAAGCTTGCTTCAGCATTGGCCCACCAGGAGCCCTCTTGCTCTGCATGAGCATGTGTCCCAAGTCACCACGTCCTCACACGGAGAAGCAGAGAAGCTATAGGCCAGTGCTTGCTCCCTCTCCTTAGCTTTGCTCCCAGCTGCAAGGGATTGGGTTTTCCCATTTTGCAAGGCTTGGCATGCAGCTGTGACTGAAAAAAGCTGGTTGACAGTCAGTCCTACAAGCTGGGTGCAGGCAGATAGATAGGTTGGAAACCAAGAAGGGCTATACACACTGGCCACCCCACCTTGCAGAAGAAAATCATGCCCACCACTCCCAGGGATGGTGGGATGAAGAAGGCACCAAGCACACACATGCGTATGCATCTCTGTTGGGGCTGCTGAGCACTTGCTGCCCTCTCTCAGTCCGCTGCTTGGGGGCCTGGCAAGTAACACAGCAGCACTGAGGACCACGCAATTAGAAAGGCAGCTGGGACTTGCCCCTTGCCCAGGCATCACTGTGTGTATCTGCATGGATGCATGGGGTGCCTGGTCATACACGAAGCCCACGTGGGTGAGCCTCTTCTGTGTACACAGGTGTGCGCGGGCACACGCAGGTTACGCTGTATGTACATGTTGGTGTTGTCATAGGGCCAGGCACACATGTGAGTGCAGGTGCATGGGCCAAGGCAGGGACATGGCAGCTCCTCGGAGGGATTTGCTGAGGATCACCCCATTGCAGGCTGTCTCTTTCCTTGTGAATAATAATCTCTTCACCCAGAGCTGGGCACATGTAGAGTTAATGCTGAGTGCACATGTTTATGATAAAACAGTTGATTTATCAGAACTGTCACCCACTAATCGCTGGGGGAATTGGAGCACTCGCACTTCCCAAAGAGCTGCAGCGCTAATGCCATGCTCCTAATGCAGATTTGCAATGCAGCACCATGCCAAGAAAACCCTGGGATGTACAGGGGCAGGCATGAACTGCAGAGAAACAGCACACACCTGCACATCTGGCCAGCTGCAGCAGCCCACTCACCCCAGGGAAGGCAGCTGTTCCCATGGGAAAGGGAAGAGAAAAGCAAGGAGCTCTCAGAAGCAGAGGTCATGAGTTTCCTAAGACAAGGCAGTAGCTATTGCAAAGTTGTTTGGGATAAGGATCTTGAGAGCTCAAATGCTAGGTTTCCAAGTGGCTTTGGCTGCAAATCTGGTCCTCCCCATCAGGCAGAGATCACCTTTTCTCTGCTCCAATAGAGATGGAGACACCTGGGCACTTGGGAAGACATCACAGGGTCCTTCACCCCAAGGCGGCACTGGCTACACTCCCTGTACGAAGCAGCACGCTCCCTCCAACGTGGCTGGCACCTCTGTGCAGACTGAACCAAGGAGGGATGTCACCACCCCTGGATCCAGCTCTTCCTGGTCTGCAGTGGCCGCAGGAGGTCTCCTCACTCCTTGTGCCATGGGGCACCTTGCTGGATTCAGCCCCACCAACACTCCCCTGTTCAGCCCTGGGCTGAGTCGTGGAGTGAGGGTCCCTTGTTCAGAGCAAGACCTATATAAACAAAGGTACGCATGTTCTTGCAGTCTCTCACATCCTGGTGGGACTCACCACGACCACAAAGGACCCACCACCCACTGTGCAGTGGGGTGCAGCTGCTCCTTCAATGAACTTCCATACCCAGCAGCCCTGGGGAAGAAGGAAACCTTATGTGGCATTTATGATGGGATTTAGCCTTCATACAATGCTGTGGGCAGATGGAGATCCTGTGGGTATTGCAGAACAGCATCTGTTTTCACCTACAAGCCATCAGCTCCAGTTACCAGCAGATACTTGCAAAAATCAGCTTTTGCCGGTGTAGGAGTGGAGGGAAGCTGCTAGACCTCTACCTAATGCAGATTGCTTGTACTTGAGTGCATATTACGTCAAAATCAGAGGAAAAAAGTCTTTGCCAAGCAAACCCTCAAGTACATCTGAGGTCCTTCCTGCTAAATCAATATTGGCAATGCCTGCTGCTCTCCACCTGGGATGGCAAGAGAAAAAATCAGCAGAGGGTCCCATTTTCCTCTAATATTGCTTTGGAAGTCATCTGTTTCTCAAAACAAATATTTCATAATTTGAGGTTTCTGGGAGATCTTCAGTTATATCATGACCAAAACTGCCAGAAAGGGCATTTGGTATGTCCTTTGCTAGGCTAACATTTATTTCTTGAGTAATATTTCACTGTATTTTCAGGCCCTTCAAAAGTATAAGGCTTGTTTTTATCACTGTCTTCAACTTGAGTTTCAAATGTCCCTTTGCTGGAGAGTGCTCTTGTACCAGATTGACCACGCATCTACCTGATGCCTGCTTTCCAGGCAAAACGTATGGGTTGACACTTTCTGCTGAGGAAGTGCAGTTGCTTGGTCTGAGCATTTTTTGCCAGACTTGGGCAGCTCATTTCAGTAGATGCCATGAAGAAGTTTCTTGGCAGCTGCATCAGCCTCCCAGCTCAGTATTTGTGTAGAGACCTGGCCAAAGAATAACTCTTGATCAAATATGTTTTCTTACACAGCTGCTAGTGCAATTCTGCTCATTCTGTTGGTTTTGTCACGCTGCTTTTTGGGGTGAGCAAATGCCCACTGATCTGCTCAGTCTGCAGGTAGCAAAGTGTTTAGCTTTATGCAAGAAGCAGTGCTTGTGTGGAGACTTCAAACCACACCTTCAGGTGCCATTGGAAGGACTCCAGGCAAAAGTCTGTTCCCAGCTGATTTATTTTCTCCTGGCATGTCTCTACTTTCAGCAATGTAAACAGCACAAAGACCTCTGAAAATGGCAGAGAGGATATAATCTGGAATTTGATGGACTCTTTACAATTATTCAGTCTTTGAGTGACAGTGCAGAGCCACATGGTCATGGGAATATGCTTTGTGAGATCTTGTCTAGACTACAAGGGGATTAATGGCAGGGGGAGATTTTCTTTGTCTTAGTGATTTTTGGACAACTTCAGTCAATTGCAGTAAGCCTGGATAATTGCTCTGTGTGGCTCTTCCCCAGATCCTATTAATAGCAGTAATTTTAGCAATTTCTATAAACAAACAAGGTGAAGATGACCGGTTCTGCTTCTTCTGATGCAGCCACTGGAGCATCAGCAGGTGTTCGGGGACATCGTGTCTGCAGGCAGGAGGTGGGCTGCATTTGCAGTGGGTGTGCATCGATACCCTCCCTGCATGCTGACGGTGGCTGCTTCTCCCTCCTGACCAATGCGGACTCTGCAGAAAATTCTTTGCAGCAAACTCATGCCCACTAAAATGCACATGTATCTTTGCTGCTAGCGACTACAGGGCTTGTAATAAACTGTCTTCCCGACGTGGCTTTTTGTCCTGGTTTTTTTGTTCAAAGCTTCCTGCTCACAGGCTTTTAGGTACAAAAAAGCAAGTATAAATGATTAACAGAAGTTTTAATAAATCCTGATGGGGTCTTTTAGACTGATAGATCACCAGAGGTTGTTTATTACTATGTCTTGTAACTCATATAACATGCTTTATTACTGTGCTTACAGTTATGTATAAAATGTCTACAATACACTTCACCATAGACTAAATCTTCAGGGACTCACTAGGACGTGAAACCAAAAGCTTCACCCTTAATTTTTAGTCTTCAATCTTCTGTCCATCTGCGTGTCTGTTGGTCTCAGCATTGACCCTCGGTGTGCCTCGGTGCTGCTGCTCCACACAGCCCTGTAGGCAATGCTGTGCCCTTGCCATGGGACTGCCATCACTCCCTTTTTTCAGTGGTGCAAGCAGAGCATCAGAAAGTGGAGCCCCACACCCACTGAGCAGGAAAGTGGCTTTTTTTACAGCGGACACCCTGGTCCATGTTGGCTGTGCTGTGGTCAGACCCCTGCTACATCCGGCACAAGGCAGGGAGCACCCTCCTGGGGATGCTGGGTCAACTCTGGGTGCTGAGCACCCTGCTAGATTTTAGAGTGAGGTGAGAGGTAGCTTTTCCTTTTTAGTGTGACTAATGTCAGCATTTGGCAAAAATAGCAGCAGCGCCATTCCGGCTCCCCAGCCCGACGTCTGGAAGCTGCTACACACGTTGCGCTCAGACCGTATCTTGCAGAGAAAGGGAATTGTACGGCGGGACTAAGACATGAATTTAACTTCTATTTTTTATGCTGTGGCTCCAGCAAGAGACTGCAGCTAAAAAGCGACCAAGGCAATTAATTACCAATGTCTGTCGCCTGGTGCAGAACCAGAACGAGAGAGAAAACAAGGCAGAGAGCACTGCATTCCCCACAGATAGGAAAAAATGGACTGGTGTATACTTCTGCTGACACGCTCCGGCATCAGAGAGTCTTTGTTCACATGGGCTTAAGAGACAGCTAGGCTTGGCTAGACAAAGGGAAAAGGAAGGAAGACTTATAAAGGCTCTACAGGCTGCTCGGCTCCCAGGCTCCCTGGGGTACTGATACCGATGCTTCCCAGGGACTGGGGGCTCCAGTGCTGCGAGCATCCGTGCAATGCTGGTGCTCTGCAATGCCACTCATCCCAGGTCACAGCAATCACACTCCTCACTGAGTAAGGATCGGGTGATTGCAATCTCCGGGTGGTGCTGCTGGCTGGAGGGATTTGGAGGAAAGACCGTCAAAACCTGTAAAACATGGAGCCAGAGCCTCCAGGTACGACAGAGAAGATGTTTTTTCATTTTGCAAATTTGTTTCATAAACTTTGCAGGCTGCTCCATTAAAGCACTGAGCAAGCCTGCAATAGTTTGTATAAATTTTGCATATTTTTCTGACTATAAACGTGGTTTCTGGTGAGCTGGCAATATAAGCCATCCATTTCCTTCAGGAGTAGTGCACACCTCTCATGGGCAGGCTGGCTTACTTCCAGGGTGGCTATGAACTTAGCAGGAGTTAAAGCAGGCAACGTGTTTAAGGAAAAAAAAAACAGCAGAGAAGTAAAAATAGTTTAAAACTCCCTGAATCATGTTTGTCTTACTGCAGTAAAGAAAGCACCTTTGAGTGACTGAAACCAAAGCCCCAGACACCTCCTTCGAAGGCAGCTTGTCCACACGGTGAGTTGAACCAGAGTTTTTCCCCTTCCCAAGCTAGTGCCTGGATTGCTGCTGGGCTGGCCCGATCCTCACAGGGCAAGGGAAGAAAGAAAGGAGAAGGAAAGATTAAAGCGTGTGATGCAGCCCATACTGACTATGAGACATCTGACAGCTGTTTCTCGATTCCTCAGCGGTTTCCCGGCCATCCACCCTCGCCAGGGTGGTGTGAGCCTGCGAACCCAGCTGCTCACAACATTCGCTGATGACACGTCGAAGGACATATTTTCCCCGAGTTTATTCACTGCGTCAACTTTGGAATGGAAAGTCTTGTCAAATTTTTAAATAATAGCAATTTTGTATGCATTTGACTATTTCTGCCCTGTATGAGCCAATATAAACTCCATCTCATTTATCAATTAGCATTTATAAAATCCTTATCACCATGGAATCAAAACACTGTAAATGGATTAAAAAATAAGCAGGCTGCCTGGGGGAGTCAGTAACTTCATCTACTCCAAATTTTGTGAAACAATGTGATCTCATCGGGGTGACAGGGACATGCACAATTTTTAAATACTTGACAAAATCTGAGAAAGGAGTCATTGAAAATAATTAGAGTAATTATTCCAGAATTAAGCAGCTCTTTATTCTGGACCTAAATGTTCATGTGGGGAGCTATTCTGGAAGACTTCATTCTCCAGTAGCTCTGCTTACTAGCTTACACTAAATAACTTTAACAGCCTCGCCTACATATCAGTTCACCATTGTGGAGCCATTCATATCAATGCAAAGTACCTGTAAAGCAATGCCAGCGCAGGATGCTGATGTTTCCAGCCACTTTGAAGTGGGGTAACTGATTGCAGCAAAATGAAGGTCATCAGTTGGAGCAGGAGATGTCCCCAGGTGCTTACTAACTTTGCGTTAAGGCAAGCCATTTGCTCCAAAGCTGACCAACCGTGAGCTTCATTGCCACTTCAACAGTGGGAAGCAGAAATGGGCATCAGGAAGCCTTGCTGCCAGGATTAGCAAATGAAACTGGTAAGGTCTGTCTTAACCCCAAGGTGGGAGTACACCAAGACCATTTTAGGGTTGCAGCTCAAGGAGCAAAGTTTGGAAACCAGGATGCTGTTTTCCCATCTTGTCCCCTAGGGAGCTCCTGGCTTGTCCCACTTCAGCAGGAAAAGTGGGACTCACACACCATGGTCACATGGGACCATAGCTCCTTGGCAAGGGGTGCACAGGCAGCAAGCAGTCACAGGGCTCCTGGAGCTGAGGAAGATGTCATGGGCTGAGCAACAAGCAGCCGTCCTGGCTAATGGAAGAGTGTACTTTTGGGAGTAGTCCAGGTGCTAATCACCTGCAGCATCTGGGCTGTGGCCACCAGTATTATCAGGCATTAGATTAATGATCTAGCAGTCAAAGTAATGCATGGACAGGATTGTGCTGGATGCTTGTCCCCTCCTTCATGCAAAAGTAGTAATTCTGATTTTTTTTTTTATTGCTCAGGTTCAAGCAGAGAACAAGAATTTTATGGCTGAACTCTGCCCTGGACAAGTGACCCTCCACAATGGGACACTCCTTTTCTGTGCTAACGAAGTGCCACACAATGTCACCTCAAACTGTCAACAGAAGAAAAAGCATAATGAGAATATATACAGGACATATTATTATTCTAGGGTTGTGTTAAAAATAAGAATATTCATGAGAAATCATTTGTTTATCCAAGTAGCCTTGAGCATTCATCAGTGAAGGAACGGACTCGTAGTAGCCATGAGTCAATATTTGCCCAATATTAGCAGAGTGGAAGCAGTCATTTTGGGCACCAAAACAGTCATCATGCTTTGATTTCAGAGAAATCTGCATGGTTCCCTGCTGTGGTGTAAAAAACCCCAACCTTTGTAAATATTGAATGTCACATCAAGGACAGAGGGCCCAGGAGCTAAGAGGCTATTCTCATTGTGTTTACACACTGAGCATTTTCATGCTAAATTGGCTTTGGGATGCAGGTGCCAGATGAAAATCACCATGGCCATGTGATGCTAATTGCTTACTCAGAGTAGAAACACACTGCTGGTTTAAATTTGCTTTAAAGATGTGGATGGGTTAACTGCATGCTGGGCCAAGCACTGTGTCCACACCAGAGTGCTCTTTAATCTCCCAGGTATCTCATAAACTTCTCCCCTAGCCTGTTCTTGCCTGCTGGGTACACCATGCCTGATGTCTCCGTCCTCCGCTAGACCAGAGGCTGGGCACCCTGTGCTTGGGCTTTCTCCTCGGATGCTCACAGGGTGTCAGGTTTTTTCCTCTTTGCAGTGGGCTTGCATCAGATCTCTGAGTGCGATGACTTTGTCTTGGATGTTCACGCTGGGATTAACATTTTCTGCCTTGCATCACGCCATCACCAGACCCCATCTTTCGCCATCCAAAGCAGCAGCAAGGCACCGGCAGCAGAGCCAGGCTTTCTCAGAGCAGTTTTTCTTGCCTGAAAAGCATCACCAGCTATGAGCAAATCCACACAGCTGAGGAGATGGGCACACATCACCACCGAGAGAGCTATTTTGCAGTGGCAAAGTGGCAGGGGCAGGGAGAGGAGCACAGCAGTGATGAGCAGGTCTTAGGCAAACAGCTGTAAAGGGGTTGTACCACAGCTGCTGTGCATCAGAGCCAGGTGGCAAGAGCACAGAAGGGCACCGGGAAATAGCTGAGTGCTGCAAAATCCAGTACTCCTGTCAGGAAGCCTCTCCAGCTGCCAGCATTGCTGCCTCTGCCCCACATCTACACCGCATCCCCCCTGCACACACTGCCCATTCTTCCAGGCTCCTGGTCCACCTCAGTCAGGGTGCTGACCATCCCCCTGCATCCCACACTCCCTCCATCCTCAGCTGATGGGATCACGGGGATCCCAGGACCTTGCACAGCAGCGCAGGTCCTCACCCAGCTGTCCCCCCCCCCCCCCCACCTTCTCCTGCAGCCTCAGGCTTGCAGTTCACATTTTCTGGTTCTGCATTTCATGCTCAAGCAGGACTTTGCTTTCAGGAAACTTTTGCATTAGAAAGCATCACCAGAGAAGGGGCTTCAGGTCAACCTTCTGAGGAGGAAATGCACAGAATACCTTTATTGTGTCTCCCTCTTAAAGCACAATGAGAATTTGTACCTAGGTGAAGGATGAAGCAAAAGAATGCTAGAGCTTCCCTAATACTTTCTTTCTTTTTTTTTTTTTTTTTGTGTGAGTGTATGATCTTTGCTTAAACCTCAGGTCACTCAGCTCTTCTTTGAGGTACCTTACAATCCCTCCGCTTCTCCTGCCCACAGAGAGGAGACGATAAGGCAAAAAACCAGGGTGCTGCTGCAAAACACCTCCACCCACAGTGGGAAGCAGCCCGCTCCACTCCCCCTGCCATGTGACAGTAATACTTGGGTGCACAGCATTGCACCCAAGGGTGCTCACTGGGTGCAGATGCTTTCAGGAGCCAAAGCAGTTAGGCAGGGTTGTCTGGTGGGGAGCACAGATGGAGTCATGGGCTGCATCGAGCCATGCTGCCATAACACCAGCCAGCACTGAAGGCAGAGACATGAAGACACAGCATGGAGCACATGCTGAGTGAGTCACATCTAGTTAGGGAAGGGCAGGGGATGGGATGCACACCCCTGCTCCCTGCTGAGGAGGATCTGCACACAGAGCCTCTGATACGTGCTGGGTATCAAGGAAGCAATTTTGAAGCAAATCATCATAATTTACCAATTAGCACAAATGGGCTGCTGTGCCAGGCTACAAAGCAGCAAAGAAAGGGGTTGCCCGAGTCCAAAACCTGGCACAGCTACTGCCTGGTGCTCAGCTGGGCACCTGCTGCACAATGCGAAAAGGCCACAGGAGCACATCCTTCCCTTTAGCCCAGACAAAAAGCAGCAGATCCACACATTTGTGAAGTTTTACCACAATAACTGGCCCAAGAGACAGCATCACTGCAGTGATGGCACAGCAATCTGTATCTGGCAACAAATGCTGGGAAAAGAAAAAACCCCAGTGACATACTGCTGCTTTCTGCACTTCCACTGTGACCCTATAACCACAGCTTATGTTGACACAAATCCTTTGCAAAAGGTGACCCAGCAATAGCCACCCAGCTGAGGCAGCTCTGTGCAGCAAAGCATAGCTCTGGCAGATTGATGGAGAAACTATTAGAGGCACAAAGACCTGCTCAGTCACACTGGGAGCTATAGGTAATATTTTTTCCTCCCCTTTCACATTCCTGATGGTTTTCATGCTGTTTCTGAGCTCTCGCTATGGAGTCCATGTTCCAGCCAGCTCTCATTTTCTCCCTCTCTGTCCTGTCATTGGAAAGCAAGAGCTGTCAGCTGAGGTATGTGTGTGGCTGGTGTATGGAAAGAGCCTCCCTGATTTAGGCTGGGCATGCTGGTTCTTGCTTTCCAGGCTGGCTGCGCGCCACATATCCCAGCACCGTACGCTAGCCTCTCTTTCCTCAGCAGTCTTCTCTCTCTCAGACTGGGCTGGAGGCTTCAATTCTCTCTTATCTGCCACAATTATCCCGGCAGACCTGATTCATCTCCGCTGCCTGCAGTTCTGGTTCCTCAGGGAGCAGCATCAGGCATACCCAGTGACAAAGAGCTTTCTTAAGGCAAAGTATGGTTTTAAACAAAAAATAGAGTAGCACTTAGAAAAAAAATTATTAGAAAACCAACCATCTTCTACCCCCCAAAACCTAAACGACACCATTCTGCACATATGCTGCTCTCCTTCCTAAGCCACTGCTGGAGCTAGTGTTTCTGAAGCTCCGTATCTATGTAGAGAGGGTCCCTCCAGCAGCAAACGTGGGCTCTGATGGGCGCAGGACCACGGGAAGGACTCCGCTCTGCAAGCAGGGGAGATGTACCCAGCACCAATAAACATTGTCACCACCCCAGGAGAAACACCGAGAAGGTGGCACAAGCTGATATCGAAATGAAAGGCTGCATCTTGAAGTATGAATCCACAAACTTGTCTCCCTCCTGACAGTGCCTCCCTGGCAATGACCAGGGGCAATCACATGCATCCAGCATCAGCAGGTTTGGAGGCTGACTCCAAACATTTTGTACCCTGATGAAAAGCAAGACCTTCTTCTGATGAGTCAATCAGGCTGCTACTTTGCTATGTATGGAGAAAAGTGCGCGTGAATCCACCAGGCTCTTCCTCGGCAGCAAGCCTGAGGGCCAAATGCACTCTGAAGTCAACGGAAACTGCATTTACTTTGCAAACCCTAGATTGGGCCCTGGGGCTTACACCATTTAATGCTCGAGAAACTATCCTTTGCAGGGTCAGTAGTTTCCTTGCTAGAATTTCACTCTGTGGTTCCTCTGAGTCTGTGCTACCTCCTGCTTCTCCACCCCAGTATTAGTATTAGAGAAGCTCTCTGGACCCAGCTGAAAGATAATAATTGAATAATATGCAACATTACACTCTTAGGTTTCATTCATTTTCACACTTATAGGATCTGTAAAATCTAAAATGAGGTATCATCTTCAAACTGTCATCCTGCCCAGCAACAACAAATTTAAACAAAAAGGTAAAATATTTCAAATCAAAACCTGTGAATTACCTCAAACAATCTTATTCAGAATTTCATTCACATTTCAGGGTACAGCTCCCACAGTAAATTAATAAGACATCAGCTTGCAATATTTTCAGTAGGTTGATATGGCAGCATTTTCCTTTTCAATTAGGAAGAACAGTGCAATTAAATTCCTCAGCCTAGGCTGGAAAGGAAATTCTTAATTTCCTCGGGGTGAAGATCTTACCAGTACTCATGAGCATTCACATCTTTGGGATCTGCTGCCAGGTTAGCCCTTAAGCAAACTTGTTGCCGGTGGAAGCTGCTGGCACCAGGGAAAGGATTTATTAATCTATTCTCCAAATAATCCCCTCTGCCCCAGAAGGGAATCAGACCTGTCTCAGCAACATTATTCTTCCTTTCCCAGCTTGCCAAGTTTCCTCATTACAGGTCTGGTCCAGGCCTGAGGAAGGTGGAAGTACCAGATTCCTCCAAAAGTTTGAATGAGCATGCGTCCTCTGGGACCAGGGCAATTTTGGCATCCAAGTATCACAGGCCAACCAGTGGTACAGTGCCTTCAAGGGCAAAAATCAAGGTTAAGAAAATGTTGAGGGGTTTTTTTTTTCTTTTAAAAATTGTTTTCCTCAACCCTTGCCTGAGGACCTATCCCGAACCCCACTTTGGTTCTCATGTTCTTCTCCCACCCTGCAGCACATGCAACTGAATCCCAGCTCTGCACCTGACCTGGATTTGGAGAGCAGCAGGGATATTGACTGGCCTGTCCCCATTTTCTCCCCAGTTATTTAGAGTATATGAAGTCCCCATGGCAAGCACACTATTAGAAACATATTATGGGATAGTAGGAGCATGGGGAGGAATCAGACACAGGTTTCTAAAGCAGGACAGCCATGGGCATAAAATGAAGTGCAGGTCAGAGCTGCTTTCCCAAGCAAGGGGAGCAGCAGTGGGGAGCAAGGCAAGGGAAGCAGACAACCGGCTACAGCCAGAGCTGCAGATAAGAAAGCTTTCCAATTAAATTATTGTTTTTCTCTAAAATGTCATAGTCTGTCTTTACTTGTAGTGCAACTGCATCTTGTAGGACACTTTCAAGCTGGACCCTTTGAACTTTGCTAATCTCAAGAAGCATTTGCTCAAGAGAACTCAGACATCTCAAGTCTTAGCTCAGCCAGTTTTGTAATGGTGTCATGGTTTATGCCCAGCCAGCAGCTAGGCACCCTGCAGCTGCTGGCTTACTCCCCCCACACCCAGTGGTATGGGGAGGAGAATCAGAAAAAAAGTAAAACTTGTGGGTTGAGATAAGAAAAATTTAATAACTAAGCTAAAATGTAATACTAACAATAATAATAAAATATAATAATAATAGTAACGAAAAGGAATATAATAAAATAATCTTTAAAAGGAAGAAAAACAACTGACGCACAATGCAGTTGCTCACTACCTGCTGACCGATGCCCAAGCAGCAATCCGCCCCTCCTGGCCAACTCCCCCCAGTTTATATACTGAGCATGATGTTCTATGGTATGGAATATTCCTTTGGCTAGTTCAGGTCAGCTGTCCTGGCTGTGCTCCCTCACAGCTTCTTGTACACCTGCTTGCTGGCAGAGCATGGGAAACCAAAAAATCCTTAGCTTGGGATAAGTGCTCCTTAGCGACAACTAAAACAGTGTGTTATCAACATTATTCTCACACTAAATCCAAAACACACTGTACCTGCTACTAAGAAGAAATGTAACTCTATCCCAGCCAGAACCAGGACAAATAGTTTCGGCCATAAACAGTGTAAAGAGAAGCTTATGGAACTTGCCAGTCATGGAGAAAAATCACAGTTATCAAAAAATCCCTTCTTTACTTCAAGAAGTTTAGTGCCTGACAGTTGGAGTTCACATCTTTAATGTGAAATAAAGCAAAGCTTTAGATTTAAGAGGCTGGGCTAAGCTAGTCTCAAGGCTTATGTGATGAAAGTTGGCAGAGGAGAAGCTGCATGTGCAAGTCCTGGCCTTGCAAAAATGTGCTGGGAGAGCAGGAAAAAAAAAAACCATGAAATTTCGTATAATGTAGCAACCAGGGAATTCCTTATTAAAAACAAAACAAGCACAAAATTCCAACCTCTACGTAGCTGCGGGCTCTGAGGCCTATGGCTTCTACCACCCCATCCATATTTGCTTGACCAGGGACGTCACGCAGTCCCCGGTGCTGCAGGGGAGCCTGGCATCACAAAGCATGGGAGGCTCAGCCAGGGCATCCAGAAAAATGTCCAGCCCTGCAGAGGAGCTGGCAGGTTGGGTGCCAAGGCAAGGCAGAGCAGACATCTGCCCCACAGCAGCATGAGGAGAGCATAGTGCCAGGGGTCTACAGCATCAGTTATTCTGAGTACAGGTGATTCAGGAGCTGGGGGACAAATTTCACCCAAATCAAGACAAGCCACAGCAAGTGGCACTTGAAAAGACAGTGGGGAAAAAGCTGGGAGGTGTGGAAGAGTGAGATGAAGTCAGAGGACCTCATCATCACCTAGAGGACAGGACAGAAGGTGACAATAGTTATATAGAAAAGGCAAGTATTTAGACTAAGCCTTCCTCTTTGAACAGGATGCAGAAAAGACAGAGCTTCTGCACAAACACTGTAAGTCTAAGAAATAAGACATAATAACCAGAAATATCAAGGTGAAGGCAATGCATGCAGGGAGTTGAACTTTCCACCTTCCAACAGTCTGTGGGCTGACCATCACCGCTGAGAAACATTACTGTTTTGGGGTTGTGATAGCAAGCTCTTCGAAAATACCAGTTCAGTGCACAGTCAAGAAAAGACCCAAACAATTGAAGTGCTAGGAAGTACCAGGTGAGGAACTGAGAAGAACACACAGTCCCCCACAAACAAGGGACAACTGCCCAACCAGGCTGTCGCCCTAGGAAAGAGGGAAAGGGGACCGGAGTGAGCAGGGACGAGGGACCAGCCACACATCTCATACCTGGAGACGTTTCACATGACTTTAGTTCTGCAGCATCCAGCGTGCCCTTCTGTCCCACGCCAGGCACGTGTCTGCTGGGGGAAGCACAACACATACAGCATCTCAACTGACATGGTACAGCTTGGCATTAGAAGAGGCAACCAGCTGACATGCTGGGTTTCCCATTTCAGGGCTGCTTTGAGACAGAGATGATTCAGCCAGACCTCAGCTGAGACTTTGGCTCATTTACTGCAATTACCTAAACAGGAGTGCTTGGACTCAGAGGTGAAGCTGGCAGAATTAACACCTGGGCTTATTTCAGACTAGAGAATAACATAAGGTGTAAGCACACAAGACAATGGTCTTGAACTTGCCAATCTCAGAATGTTCTAAAAAAATATAAAATACATTTTCACATGACCAGAGCTTCTGGATTTGAGTTGCTGGATCCTTGCACAGCAGTTTTGGGTCTGTTAAACTGGCTGAATAGCATCTCAGGCACTGGGACAGGAAGAGTTACCAGGTCAAAATGGACCATGGAAAAACATGAGTCTGCTCCTCCCATTTGAGCTATGCTAACTAGCAGGCAGACAGCAATGACCTCACTCTGTTTTCCACATTCATCCACAAAGATACACAGGCAAATAGATTAGGAAGCCAAAAGTGTGCCATTTTATGGTCAAATTTGATTTAATCAGGCAAACCGACAAATTAAAACTAGTTGTTGGGCAAAATATATGTCAGCTGTAATTTCTGCCTCAGATGGTGAGCATCGGGAAGAAAAATCTGGTTTGTAAATGGCCTCTCCAAGCAGCATTGGTCCAGATGCAGTTTCCATTTTCCCGTGCCTAAATAATGCTCTGGCGTGCTTTACAGGAGCGGCTCAGCAGTGCAGCTAAAGCTTTCTCAAAACATCAAAGAAACAGAACAGTAAAACCCATCAAAATTTTACTAATCAAAACTACGTGTAATTGTCAAGCAAAGGCAGATAACAGAACTCAGGCAATCTCTGTGAACCCACAGCTTCACTCAGACTTAGCAATTAAGCATCAGCTGCTGCCGCCAGAGTAGCTGCGAAACTGTGGGGTAAAAGTCACAGCTCGCCAGCACCAATTAGCTGCTAATGAACATCAGCAGTCCCCCTGGTGAAGGGAGCTTGAGACAAAACTAAGACCAAAATACCACCCACACTTTATGCCACCATAAACTGGCACCCCCACTGCAGGTGGATGTTCTTGCTGCATCCATGTGGCCAGGGAGTGACCAGGGCAAGGGAGCCCATTGGATTAAACCCAGCTGGAGAAGAAAAGGCTGGGTTTGAAGTGTTGCTTTTCCCAGGTCAGTCAGCTGCGCAAGGGAGGCAGCCAGCCCATAATAATTTAAGCAGTATTGCCATTACATGTGAAATCACAGCCTTAAAGGAAGTGTAGTCAATTTAAACCCGTTCCTGAAGGGGAATAATTAAACACTCCAAAGATGTGGGAGAATTTTAAGCAGTCAGCAAGGATTTAAGACAATATATCATTCCTATCCAGAATAAAAAAAAAAAAAAAAAGGTAAAATGTAGGCAGGCAAAGCAGACTGTTCATTGCTGACTGAAGAGAGCTACATCAAGAGAAGCCACAGTCAATCAAAATGGGCTCACCTCTCCAGAATGAAGAGAGATTGAAGTTTTGAAAAAAAGCCTATGGTTGCATGGTCGAGCTCAACAATAGTGGCATATAACCTGAAAGATGATTAAAAAGTCTTAGGAACAGGAAAGTCTAAGCATAACTCCACAGAAACAGGTGGAATGACCCTTAGGAAAGGACAGGGTTAGAAAGCCAAAAGGCTTCTAAGGGAGTTGCTGCACAGGTGATGCGGGTGTCTGGTGACAGGTCTTGTAGACACAGGAAAACCCGAGACCTGTGTAGGACCATCTCTGGCAAGAACAGTCCGCAGATGCAGCAAGAAGCACTCTGCAGAAAAACTGCTAACAAGGAAGCAGTGGAAGTTTTCTAAGTCTAAGAAAGCACTTGAGACAACTGGTTTCAGCAGACTACAAAACAAACTTCAGATCCATCCTGGGCTCCCAGATGTGAAAAGCCACGAGGATGCAAAGCACCGAACATCCTCACTTATAAGTTTAACAGGATCATGTGGAAAAGAACTTCGAGTGCATAGTGGAGGCACTATTACCATTTGCCAGGCATCTCTGAAGTACCCCATCCTCCAATATTTTCATTAGCCACTTTCAGAGAACTAATAAGCTTGACCTTACCATTAACCTGAGGAAAGCTCGCATATGTGGAGCAGAGGCATGTTTGCAGGGAGAGGCAATGAGCCAGCAGTCCCTAGTGAAAATGAAAGTAAAATAGTCAGCACCTTTCCGTGTTCCAAATGATACCTGGATGCAATATGGATTATAGAAAGGTGCCTCTGCGAGCATTATTCGGTGGCGATAGTTCAATCTTAGTACTACTGTGAAGGATAGATCCAAGACTCCAAAGACATCTAAAAACTTATCTTAGCACAAGGCACTGTAACCACAGTGAAGATAAAGAAGAAATCACAGAAAACAAGAAAATCTGTACATTTATGAAATTAAAGCTCTGTGTAAGTTTTTTTAAGGCAATTAATATGTTTGGGCATCTCAGTCACATCTGACACAGCAGATATTATGCTGGACTCTGGGAGAACTGAAATGGCTGCATGGGGTGACCAGAAAGGCAGCTCACCATGCACTAAGCATTATGCCCCAAACACGTGTTGACCTAGATAGAAATGAGGAAATGGCTAGAAATATCAAAGGTTTTGTGTTTAGGGAACTTTTGCTCTTTCTGAATCTCTCAAAGTACTACAGAACTGTTAACATTGGTGAATAAGTGAGAATTCTCAGAAAAGGCATGAAGGAAAGAAGTTATGCCAATCCACAGATCACTGCAAAAGATAGAAACAAAGATTTTGCAGGAGGATGGGAGGAAGGAACATGAACTCTTAAGAAAGTCAATGACTTTTCCTTCAAAGGTGTAAAAGCAATCTATTAGAAGATCACACACACAAAAATAAACAGACATTTCTTGTTGGTGGAGGATAAACATCTAGCAAAAGCAAAAGAAAATATCTCCAGGTATCACCCATTTCAGAATGCCTTTAGAAAGAACATGAAGATGAAATGGTAAAAAAAGAAGCATTTTTACAGGAAGTCTAAGGACACAGTCCAAGACCCATCAGCATTTACAGATTCTCCAAGAACTTTGAAGTTTTCTCTCATATTGCAACACCCTGACCTCACTGATCTCAAGCTCACATTCAAAGGTAGTCAAATCAAAGGCAATGACAACACTCAGTGAGACTACAACATGACTAGTAGCAGTTATTTGAATCACAGGGTTCAGTGATCAAGTATGCCCAAAGCTCAGTTTGGCTTAGCCCATGAAGCCACAAGGAATGGTCTTACTCAGGAGAGGGCTAAAGAAATCCCTTCACGCCTACCACACTTCCCAGTGCACAGCATGAATTTTTCATGTGAAGGAGAATAGATGCATGACTGCACAGGGCCCTTCATCCGCTAAGCAATTTCATCCAAGCCCTGCTCCTACTTTGATGCTTCCCTAACAGAAGCTTCATTCATTTGCAGCAGTCCACGCATTGCAAACAGCTTGGCAAGGTCACCATTTGACAGTGTAATAAACCCAGCATTAGGGCTCCTAATACCAGCTGAAAAACACTGCAGCTTTATGATACAGACAACTGCTCTGACATGAACTCACTCTACCAGTCCAAATTCATTCAAGAGGTTTTGATGGCTTGACAAAAAAATACTGACAGATTACAAGCTGGTCAGGTGTCCTCTGACTGTGGCACTCCATGCTGGACACAGATGCTATAAAGCCAGCATAAAATCCTGAAGCTGTTATAAGGCCTGTGGTATGTCTGCTGGCTCCATCACCTGACCCAGCTGAAATTTGCACACTGAGGTGTTCCAGCAATGCAGAGATTTGGTCTGACTGATTGCAGAAGATGGTCAGACACTATTGAAAACAGTTGCTTTAAGCTCAATGCTAACACAAGGCATAACCTCTGGACAAGACTGGCATACCTGGTGAACATGTTGCAGCACATGAGTACTATAGGGCTCACTAATGCCTTTGGGGAATGTCCCTTCCCTTACAAAGGCAATATCTGGCAGTCTAGAGTGCCTTAATTCTGCAAGCACTGGGGCTCAAAAATTCTAAGTATTGTTGGCAGCATCCATCGTTGCTATTACCATGGACTCCGGTCCAATTTTTGTTACTGTCTCCCACTCCAGTGCAATCCAAATGCTTGTGGAAGGGGGTTAATTTCTTAATTTAAGAATCATTAGTGAGAGAAATTGCACTGCACAGCTGTCTCAGGTCTTTACTAAAGTGTCTCTACCAGCTGAGGATTTGTGATTCAAGTTGACCAGCTTTGTTCTCATATGTTTGACACCAATAGCAATAGTCATTTTGGGTCAATTAAATGTTTTCTTCTTTGTTTATCACCATAAGTGTTTATAATATATCTGGCAGCATTAGTCCATCTGAATAGGAGGACACAGCAACCATAATGTATGTGAACTTGCAAATCACGAACAAGTGGATAAATACCAAAAGGCCTCACTTTCCCATCTGCATTCTTCATCTCCCCAGTTATTTGCTCACCCATCTAAGGGCCTCGCAGCAGCATTAGGTGCAAGGTTTGTCTTCATATAATGATTTCAAATACAGTTTTTAATTGCTTCTTTGTGCCCCTGAGAAGTCAGCTCTGTCAGCACAAAATTATTAGGTGTGATTACACAGCAAAAGAAAATACTGTTGCTGCATGTGCTAGCGTGCCCATCCTCACTCCACCAAACCAGCATAGGCAATAGGAGCGGCAAAGATGCAGGAGCGTTGACTTCAGTTTCTGCTAGAAAGCAGCACTCTAAGTGCAATTCCTCAGGAGCTTTTACTCCGCTTGTTAGCAGGAGCTAATACCCATGTTAATGCTATTGTTACTGTGCCCTAGAGCCAGCATGGTTACAGCAGCAGACACTGCAATCACTCCTTCATTTGGTTGTGTAGGCATGTCTGCTGTTTCAGTTAATAACCTCAGACTTGGCCTTAATTCAACATAGCCAGGTTGATCAAGCTTTTGACGCTGTCTCCCTCAGCATTCTCATTTGGAAGCTGAGGAAGTACGAGCTGGATGAAAGGACTATTAGATGGCTTGAAAATTGGCTGGGTCGCTAGGCTTAAAGCATGGTAATCAATGGCTCAACATCTGGTTGGCAGCCAGTAATAAGCAGAGTGCTTCAGGGGTCAATACTGGGTCTGATATTGTTCAATAACTTCATCAGCTACCTGGGTGATGAGACAGAGCACACCCTCAGCAAATTTGTGGACAGTACTAAATTAGAGAGGATGATTGACACCTCAAACAGTAGAGTTCCAATCCAGAGGGACCTTGAGAAACTCAAGGATGGGGCCAACAGAAACTCCACAGAGTTCAAGAAGAAGTGCGTGCAAAATTATGCATGTGGGTCATCATCATGCCTGGCATCAGTCCAGGCCGGGTACTGATGGGCTGCCAGGGCCAACAAGCCTCCAGCACACTCTCATCCTGAATAATGCAAACCTCATCCTGGGCTGCACTATGATGAACAAGGCCAGTAGACTGCAAGAAGTTACCATCCCCTCTGCTCAGTGCTGGGGAGGCCGCACCTCAGTGCCACTTTCAGTTTTGGGCCCCCAAGTTCAAGACTGATGTGGGAAATGCAGAGATGAGCCAGCAGAGGCTATCAAGATGATTGCAGTCTCTTGGTTTATGGGCTATGAGGAAAGGCTGGGAGAGACAGGCCAGTCTAGTCTGGACAAGAGTAGGCTCAGGGGTGATCTAACTGTAGCCTTCACCTACCTGAAGGACAGGCAGGAAGATGGAGACACTCTTCTCAGCGGTGTCAGATGATATTACAATGGCCACACATAACAGCGTTGGAGGCTCAGGCTGGACCCTAGACAAGCCCAGTCCCCAGGAAGGTGGTGGTCTCCAGAGCAGGCTCCTCAGAGGGGCAGTGGGAACTCCCACCAGAAGTTTCCAAGACTTGGCTGGACAACACCATGACCTGATCCTAGCACGAGCAGTAGTCCTGCTACAAGCAGTCAGTTTGACCAGAGACTTTGAGACTCCTTCTCACAACTATTCAAAGTTCTTTCCAAATAAGTAGCATATATTCAGAAGTGTTGAGAAGATAATTTTTATGATCCAATTCACTGTCTGTCGAACCTGAGTCCTACAAACCCCTACCTTATCACAAGAACTGCTGTTTGCAGGAGAGTGGTAGACGTTTTAGAAAGATGCATTAATCTCAAATTAGAGGCAAATAAGAGAGATACTACACTTCCCAAGCTAAGTTACTCCACTGATTTACTGTGCTAGAAACATGAATTCTACTTCTAGACTTTTGTTAGCTCCTCATCCAGCCACATCATTTCATTCTGTGAATAAAGTTTTCTTCCAGTATTAGCCCGGGGAGATAATCAGAACACCTATCAGCTTCCTAATCTCATTATAAAACTTTCTTCAAGTATCAACAATTTCTTGTGTCACAAATCATATGCTCATAGATACACCAGCTTTTACCACCTGTTCACATTTTGAAGTAATGTAACTAAGGAAAAAAGACAACTTAGAACTCAGGGGAGATTAAATTCAAGTTATTGCTTACAAAACCTTACTTTACTATTTCCCTGGACTTCCACAGAACCCAAGAATTTCTTGGCTGAAATACAATAACCCTTCTGAATGGTTATGACACTGGCTACATGGCCATCAGGCCCCCACCCTTTCCTCTTTTATGCCTTCAACTTCCCATCTCTGTGTCTTAGTTCTCACGGCTAAGAGCCCCCCGTTACACTGGGATCAGAAAAAAGTGGATTGTCTTCACCATATGGGCATCAAAAATAAAATGTAATTAGCAAAAAGGAATGACTTCAACACCCTCCTTGGGGGATTTCATGGCAAGAACTGAATAACCCACCCCATAGCTTTGCACAAGCTGAGCGGGTGTGCTGCTGCAGGTGCCCAAGGGATTGCCTATGCCAAGCCTGAATGCTTTCTGAAATCCCACCCTGCAGCTACTCTTTGCAGTGATGTTTTGACCTCTGGGAATAAATACTGCAAATTAGTGTTCTAACTTTGCATCTTTCTACAAATTAATTCTGTTGAGACAGTAGATGATATTCTAGTGATAACCCACCTCTCCCACTCCTTTTTCCACAATAAATTACTGACAGGATCTCCTGATGTGCTTTTAAATGAGAGAGATCAAATTATATGTTTGCAAGTAATCATTTAAAAATAATATCTTAGAAAAATCTACAGCATTGTTACAGAACAATGGGTTTAATTATTGAGAAATGAACTATTTGCAAGCAATTTCACTCATTGCCTGTGCTGATCCTGGGCCTGGGAAATTTTGAAGGATAAGGATATTGGAAGAAGGTCTTTGAAGGTAATTTGAGTTCCTGCATGTGGAAAAGTGAACAGAAGAGGTTATTTCTTGAGAATGATGTACAATTACAAAATGCTGTCACCAAGGGTGAAAGCCTAGCCCCATTTACAGCCACCCAGACTGAAGGGCCGGGCTAATAATCTCAGCAGTACGGAGCTCAGTCTCCCAGTTTGAGAGCTAGGCTACATTACAGGGAAAATTCACAACCCTTTGTTGCACATGGGAGAAAATTTAAGCAGTATGTGCACACGAGCACAGGTCAGTCCAAGGTGCTGCTATGTTTTAAATGTTTATCCTTAGAAGAGGATCTAAGCAAGCCCTTTTTCTCCCTCATGCTCCAAAAATAGGGTGCAAATCATGCCACCTCCTGAGAAGGGCATTGCTGAAAGACAACAGAAGATTTCCACTGCAGCAGCTTATGCTTTGTACTGTTACTTCTGCTGTCCCTCTCCCATGTACATTTATGCTTCATTTCATTCTTAAAGCTTAATCATATCTCCAAGATAAACTGCAGTCAGGCCTTTTCGCACCAGGAAACTCAGGTCTGTCCAAGTTCTTCCCTCCCTGCTCCTCCTGCAGTGTTTGGCATACAGCCTTTGTAAGTGCATGCTCCCAGCTTTGCATTAGAAATTTTCCAAATCAGGGTCCACTGTTTCCTGCTTTCAGAATTCCTCACCTGAAAGCCCTTGCAGTCTCCCTATCAAAAGCAATAACAAAGATGAAAGGACAATTTCCTATCTGTTGCCTCCTTTATTTTCTGCCTGGGGCCACATTCACCTCTTGTATTAACTGCACCACATTCTGAATTCAACATGCCAATGCTTGGGAGAGTCTCATCAGGCTCTGGGCTTGACGCAATGCACCTCATTTTGTCAGCTCTGAACTGCTCCAGATCTGCCTTTGGATCATCACCACCACAGCAGGATACTGGACCACATCAAACCCAGCTACAGCTTTGACTGCTGCCTTTGCACAGTCTGCTTGACGCTGGCTTGGGATTCACTTGGCTGCATACAATGACTTTGGATTCTTGGCTCCTTCCTGCTCCGCCATACCCACGGATGATCCACCTCTGCCCACACGTTGTTGCGTGGGCACCCAAGGAAAGAGGGCACACATGTGAGGATCCTCTTGCTGCAGTGCACCATGGCTCAGCCCTCACAACGCACCTCAGGCATCATCTTATCATTCAAAAGTACAGTCAGCTTTCTGATCGTAATCCCCACCTAAGTGTCCTCTAGCTAGCCCTTCTGCCATAAATTGGGATAGTAATGTGCTGTAATGACATAATTCCTGTCAGTAAAAGTAAACAAGAATGGCTGAGTGATTTCCAAACAACACACTAATGGCCGAAGTAGAAAAAAAAATCTCCTGCTTCACTTCTCTTCAAATCTTTCCTGAACCAGTCTTTTGCTGTTCATATTTATTGTAGGTTTTTTCCTCATTTTTAGGTTTATTTACCCAGAGCTAATGAATAACACTGTGAACATATGCTATAAACCACCATTAAGATGAAATCTGGAGAAAGGAAAACTACTTTGGTGTGAGAGCTGAGAGGATGTATAACTAGTAAATGCCCAGTACCGATATCTGAAGCCTTCTTAGGAGAAGTCTCTTGAGATTTCTTGGTCAAATAAAATGAGGCATTCTGTAGGAATTATCTCTTTTCAAAGTTATACTCATTTTTCTAACAGTCTGATGCAGATGCTGTTCAGGCAAAAGAGTCTACTATGGACTTTTTCCACATTTAGAAGTCTTTGTATCTCATTTTTACTGATTACCACAGCTGTTGAAAGCAGCAAGGTAAGCAGTACCAGAAGATGATACCTTGTATACCAATTTTAGTGTGGTTTTTGACCATCTTTCAATAAACTCTTGCAAGAAAACACACACACGTGAAAGACATATTTGGGAAAAATTTAGTACGATACCAACGCAAAACTTGCTGGAAACTTGGGTTTGCAGAGGAGCCGTGAATAACTCATTGTCAGAATGAAAAACATCAAGGAGGCTTTTCCAAAGCACATCTGTCTAACACTATTCAATTTTTCATTAGCGACCTGGATGCCGCCCTGTAGAGGATGCTTATTAAGCTGGCTGGTAAAAAGGCCAGGAGGAGCTGCATGCACATTGGAAGACAGGATTAGAGCCCAGAATTAATTCTGAAAAGGATTATTTTTTTTTATTATTAAAATGATACTATCCAATGGGATAAGTGAGAGATCCTCCACTATGCTTGCAGAGTATTAGGTTACACTAGCTCCTAAGCAAATGCTGAATAATAACAGTACAAGCAGGATCTGAAGTCCATTTCAGCAAACATCTGTTGACTTCCAGGAGACCTTGAGAACCTGGTGGCCATAAAGGAAAAATGACAGGCAAGAAACAGACAGGGAAAACTAATCAGCTTGAGACAGTTCCTAAGTCTGCCAGCTCTTGAGACAGTCAGTGAAAATGTTCAAATCCAGGACCGGGCATTTGAAAGAATACAAAAGACCATTGACACACAGGGAGTCAGTATGCCAAGAAACAGCTGGAGCTGCAGAGCCATGCACATTAACTTTGGGTTCAAAGGTGAAGCTGCCATAAAACCTTGGAAAGCAGCATGAGGCAGCAGCCAAGCAACTGCAGCACACATCGCAGAGATAAGCACTAGGACATGAGGATGGAGTGCTCGCCCTGAGAAGTCAATCATCCTGGCAGGTACACAAGGAGGCACAGCTTCTAGAGGACATCCGAAGGCCTCTGGGGCAGAGATCAGTCTTATGTACATGCAACATTTTGATAAAAGACTGAAGGGAGTTTCTAGACAACTCCTTTGCCTCTCTTCAGAGGTGCAGCATGTTTAAGCACATAGAGGTCTTTCCTGATCAAACCAGAGGCATTTATTGGCTTTAGGTGGTGAGGTCTGATTTGCTTTCAGAATGGTTTTTAGAAAAAGTTATTCCCTACTTCTGCTGGTGGGGATAAGCAGTGAAATCTCTAAGGCTCTGAAAGGACAGGCCGCACTTGCATGTTGAATTCAGAATGTATTTTGGTATGATCTCAACTACTGATTACTTTCCTCAGTCTAATATTGCTGCTCATGATTCTGGAGTCACATCAGTCATGGAACAACAAGCACCTTTAAACAGAACTATATCTTCTCTCATTTTAACTGAAGCACAGGAGCTGGAAGAGGGGATATCCCAACAACCAGGATGTGATTCAGGTTTTCTTGGGATTCCAAATGAGAGTACAGAATGTTAAATGTGTTTGACAGCTACAGAGAAGCTAAATGGGGGAATATCTTTGAGTAACTGATGGTTCCCCTAGGTCTAAAGGAGATGCCAGACTAGTTCTTACTGCGAGCCCAAGACAATGGCCAGTCACTTGAGCAAGAGTACTTTTTGCCATGCTACTGGTGAAAGAGAAAAATAAAACAACTCAATCCAGTGAAGCCATCTGGCAAACCCAAATCAACAGCATCCTCAAAGGGAATAAACAGTCCTGAGGTTTATCCTGTGTGAAGTCTAGCAGCTGACCTTCAGCAAGTCAGGTGCAGCATCACATAACAGACAACTTTTCAGGAAGCTTCACCGCAGCCCCTCCACTTGCTGACGCTGCTGAGGTAATGGGACTTGAGGTTTTCCCTTCCCAGGTCACTCTGTTCAACCACACAAGCTGTGTGTGTTTGTCTGTGAGCTTTCTCCTTCCCCCACACCCAGTAGATAATATCTGTGTTTCCAACCCACCTCCCACAGCCCAGGGTGCATGCACTTGCCTGGCCTTGGTGACCCAGTGTTTTTAATCCTTCCCCTCAGCAGATCTTGCTTTTCAGAGATTTTTCTCAGGCTAGCTGTGGCTTTGCTTATTGTAGCTAGAGTCAAGTCCGGTGGACAGACCAAGTGGCTATGAAACCTTCTGTGTTTACATAGATGCCAGATTTTTCAAACAGAAAACCCAAATCCAAACATCTCTGCAGTCTCATTTGCTTTAAGTCCGGCTATGATGACTGTAATACCAGCTGTTTGTGTTTCAAACTTTATTTCTGCCAGCATTGTTTCCTTGTCTTTTTCCCTCAAGCAATACCATAAAAAGCTCTAGTTTCATTTTCTCCCTTTCATCCTTGCATTAGCTCTGTAAACAGACTCCTTGCTTCCTACTCGAGTAAACGCTTTGTCTAGAAACCTCAGCTGTCTGTGACCAGCATTTTGTTTTCTCTGGTCCTAGTTGCTGCTTTGTTTGTTCATTAATGACACTCTGCTCTTTGCTGTGATCCAACATCACTTTCTTCTTAGCTAGCAGGGTCCTAAACTTAATGACTGGGGAGTTTTCTCTGAAGGCTGAACAGCAGACTCATGTTCACAGGGTGAACAGCAGACTCATGAAAACTACACAGCTCAAGAGGTGCTTGTACCTGGAGAGGCATTCAGGAATGCATAGCTGTGTGTTCAGGCAACACTGAGTGGCCAAATGATAACACATTTCTTTTTTTACTCAGTGATGGCCAACTCAGTTTTCTCTAAGAGCCACTGTCCCAGCTTGCACGCCTTATACCACACCTCTTGGCTCTGATTAAAAAAACCTCTTGTGCTGGTCTTGTATGTTCAGCGGTTTTAGCCTCTTGGCATCTAGACTCAAGGGACACCATCAGGTTATGTTAGAGGCAAAGAGCATCTTGAAGAGTAAGAGGGTGGGAAGCACCCACAGCAGTTCACTCCAGTCTGCAGCTATTCAGTTTCGTTTTCAGGGACCGCAGGTGCCCCCAAACCACAATCAAACACCTCCCCTCCAATCCATGAGCTCTGTGAACCTAGTCTCCCCCTGCTCACATCCTTCACCTCTGAAAGTCAGTCTGATCTACCATAGGAAGCTCTCCATTAGGGAGATCTACTTGAGCCATCCCATGGAGACACACCAGCCTCCATCCCGAGTCCTCCTCCATGATCCCCCCTAGCCACCTCTGATTAATGGGCAGAAGGATCCTTCCCCAGAAGGCCTTTGCTTTCCATATATAATCCTTCAACAGCAACTGGTAGTCCCTCACTCCTATATTTTCTACTGCCTAGATCTAATTGTAGATAAACCTAACCTTGGAAGCTTCCCTTGCTTCAGAAAGGTAGCTACTACCCTTCCCTGGGCTCAGTCCCAGAGCTGGGAGCATGGGCAGAGGACCATGCCACCACCAGTGCCAAGAGCAGCCAAGACACTGCACCATGCTCCATGACACCTTCCATTTCACCCATCACCAGACTGGTGAAGCAGTTTCCATTGCACATGTGGCCACCTCTCAGTTCTGGAATCAACTACATTAAAACATCCTAAAGTAACCGAAACCACTGTACCAACATCACTGTGTCTTCCCTGAAGCTACCAAGCAGAGAGGACCTCCACTTTTACCTGCAGACAAACACCACTGGTAAAGGGCATCAGATGTAGATGCTATCCTAGCAGATATGATCTAGCTTTCAGGCTTTGAAAGCCAGTCAGATCTCACCTAGCCATGACCACTCTCAGCTAAATGGAGCCATGGATGCCACTCCTCCCCCAGCTGACAAGCTGGTTTGCATAACACACTGCTGGTCTTTAGTGTGGAAAAAATTGCCTCCGCCAGCCCTCCCTGCTCTTGAACCTCAAGGCCTCTCTCTAGGGAGGACTTTTGTACTGTCTGATGGTAGAAGTCTCATTTTCATCAGCCTCATCACCAGCCAAATTCCCATTGCTATGCAAGCAACATCTTAAACCTCCTGCTGTCCTAAAAGGAAGATAAACATCTGCTAGGTCATTATCAAGGCTTGCAAGTGGTCCACCTGGAAGAAGAACAGCTAGACTTTCCATGCCACTTTAAACACCTTTGGAGGCTGTTTTTAAAAGCTACAGCAGAACCTAGTTATCATACCAGCCTCTGTTACAGCAAACCTCATTGCAATTCTTCTGTAAGAAGTTCCATCCCTCCAGGTCTTGCCTCACACTTCCTGGCACCTCAGAAAGGCTTTTCCACTCCCTGGAGAGCCCAGTTGTCACCCTCAATTAAGTCCGTGTTCTCTCACCCTCAGTGCAATTCCTCAGTAGTACCTTCAATGTGCTGGGTATCATTCACAGCTGCCTTTGCCTAAGCATGAGCTGTCCTATGCATAACTAGCATTTATATTGAAGTTTGACTACATGAGAAGCTATGTTAAACCCTTTATCACTTAGTAAATAAATTGATTTCACTATGTAATGTTGCTGCAGTCCTATTTCATCTTCCTGCCCCTGCACAAAGCCATCAAACTAATGGTTTACAACCAGCTAGTGGAAGATGCCCTGTTTATTCTGTCATGGCCCTTACACTTTGAAACACTTGGATGCCATGTCGGCTATGAGCAACTCATTAGCATGGCCTTAGTGGAGAAACATTACTCTGGAAATTGCAACCCAGATTAATATTAGAGATCTAACACCAGCACTTGAAATGCCCTTGGCATCCCATTTTGCAAAGCCAGGTTAGAGATCAGGCCTTTATGCTCCTGAGGTCTATACAGTCTAACACAGCAGTGTCCTTCAAGTTCAAATAGATACAAGTTCATCCTTTTTGATACTCCTAGCAGCATTCCTATAAAAAGGTTTCACAGCCTCTAGAAAGGCCAAAAAGCCACCTCACCTATTAATTTGCCATGTAGTCTATTCTCCAGACCAGCTTTCCACTGCAAACACTTCTGTACAGCACCATGCCTCCAGGCATCTCATCCCTTCTGCAAAGAACTGCACATGGTTTCCTACAGTGGCCTTATAGAGGGGACCTCAGATCCCATCTCTCTATGTTACTACCCATCCCCAGCACTCCCTGTTCAGACCTCCATCTTACAACTGGTGGCCAAATGGCTACTCTAGGTTTGCCACATCTGTAAGTGTCTGTCCACAGGGTCCAGGTCAGTAACACTTGCAGGGCCTGAGCTCCTCCTCCTTGTGCTGATCCCTGTCCACTCCAGGTCCAGTATGCACTGGCTTTAGCACTTATCACCGCCAGCCCCAAATCTTATGTCCTACCTTCCCCCATCCCTCTAGCCCCCCCCTCCAGTCCCTTGAAATACTCCTCACTTCCAAAACCACCCACCAATCTTTTAACAGTGGCTGTGCCTGTTTTGGTGGCTTTCCACTAGCAGTGCCACCCAAGTGTTGAAGTGAACCATCCAACTTACTGTGTTCTCAAGATTCCCTCCCTCTCCCTACATCAACAGATTCTCCCTTTCCATCTCTTTACCTTGTTTTGCTGCAGCATCCTCCCAGTCCAGCAGGAAAAGTACCTATATCATCAGATAGCATCTTTCTGGGGCCCTACAAGCCCACCAGCTGTACTGCCTTCCTCCATAGCCTAAGGCCTTCAAGCTTCCATAATGGTGGGACAAGCTCCCTTCATCTGGCATGCAGGTAACAAGAAACTCTGGTTTCTCTCCTACTCCTGCAAGCACTCTCCAAAGACTTTCACCCTCATCTTTTTGCTCAGAGGTCCCTCTTCACCCCTATTCCTTCCTCCAGGCTACAAGCCTAAGAGGAGTCAGATGAAGAGACCCTGCTAACCCACTACCACCTCCCACCCAAGGTTTACCCCCTGCTCCTGCCCTAGGCTTAGGGCAAGAGACCTGCCCAGGCCAACAATCACCTTGGAAGCACCCTAGACCATAACAACACACACCCTCCTAAAACACCAGAGCCCCATCATGCCATCAGCTTTTATAGAGCTCAAACAGCTGCTCATTAGTCAAGCCTGGGCATTATAAGCCTCCCCTCTCCACCCCCAGCTTTCTTCTCTCTTTCTGGCAGGCACCCATTATGGTTCTTAATGATAAGGTTGCTGTTACTTGTAGGTGGTTTTCTATGCTGCCCCAAGCTCAGTAAGAGTGGGGAAGCAGCAGTGAAGCTCCCACCTAGCTTGCAAAACAAGTGGGAGTTGGTGGTTGTTCTCCTCTTCTCTGAATATGTGCTACTGGAATTTTAAACAGATTATGTAAGTGGCTCTCATTTAATCCATCTGAACTATCCTCTTTTAATCACATACGAGATCAAAGCAGCTGACTGTGAAATGAGTAGGGAGCAGCACAGGCTCTCCCCTGTGTGAGCTGGCCTGCAATGGGTGAGGAGGGGACAGGTTGTGGGAATGCATGCCAGGGCATAATGCTTTTTTCATTTTTTGGTTTTTTTTTTAAATACTCAGTAGCAATATGGGAAACACAAGTCCTACTGTCACTTTCTATGTATTTCTTGCAGCTCTTCCTTTGTGCCTCTGCATCCCAGAGATGCAGAAGGACATGCCTGTGTCATGGATGTGGGGGCATGATAGCTTGGCTTGGAAACTGTTCTTCAAAGAGAGAGCGGCTCTCTGTCTGAGATTTATATAGTTTACCTTTTTCATTTCTTCTCCTGAAGTCTGACATTTAAAAATGTGTAATTGTGTTTATCCCTGGCAAGCTGTGAATGGCTCCCCGGGCTGCCCGTGCCTCCTGCACTGCTGTATAAATTACACTGACAACCCCTTATTACAAAGGGAAAAATAAGTTAATGGAAAAGCAAAGCAGAAATAGATGCATAAAAATCCCAAAGTGCCCAAGTCAGCAGAATTGCCCCCACGTGACAGTCATTGCCAGTATTTAATTAAACAGAGATCGATTGTGTGGGTGAATGTGAGTTGGTGTATATGCACGTGCAGGGGAGGAATTGGTACATTTACACTGTATTTATTTTTTTGCTAGTAAAGAGTTATTGATATTACACCGAAGGCTACCCTGGCAGGGTGATGAGCAGTGTGGCTCAGGGAGGGAGGGGTACGCACAGCCTGCCTCGGGCAGGTTCCCCATCTCTCCGTTCATCTGAGGGAGCCAGAATGCCTGGCTGCCCCTCAGGAAGAGAGCTTGGGTGCTGCAGAAATGCCAGGACCATCAAGGCTCTGTTTCCTCTGTGCAGGCAGGGCTCTGTGAACTGCAGTGCAGGCGAAGCTTGAAATCCGCCTGCCCCAAGGCACGAGCAACAAATCTGCATGGCAGTGCTGACAAATAGAAATCACATTGCCTCCTGGAGCAAGCCGTGATGCTTTTGGGAAATGGCACATTTCGATAGAGGTTCAGGGAGATGCGTGAAGAGCCATGAGGGTCAGCCACACCGAGTCACTCCCGTGGGATGGTGAACTGGATATTTGGAGAGAAACGTTGAGCAACACCAGCAGAGGTGTAGGACCTGCAGGCCAGGACTCCAGGAGCTTCAGAGAGCTCAGATGTCCTGAGGATGCTGTGAATAAATGGCAACTGCAGCAGCAAAGCTGCTCTGGGACCCCAGGGGTACGTGCAACCCATCACCACTAACAGCCTCCATGGCATGTTTGAGCTGACCCAGGTGACACAGGCAGCAGCCACAGAACAGGATCAGAGCTGGGAAGCTCTGAAGGGACCTTGAAACCCTGCAGGATGGCTGTGGGGGAAGAGGGTTGGAGGCAGGGGAAAGCTGCCTAGCTCTGTCTAAGCTTCCTAATTCAGATTATAAGGAAACGATGGGATCTCAAAAGCTGCTGGCTGTGGGATTGGAAATTTCCTGTTACTCGTGGCCGATTTGCATCTCTCCTGTAAGACCAGGGACCTCTGACAAGGCTCTGTGTCCCTGTGTTTCCCCGCTTACTCACACAAAACAATCTCTGGGATAAAATGCCAGCCACCAGTCAATATCTGAGCAGGCTGCTGGTGGAAATCAGAAACAGATTCTGAAAAAGCGGTATGTTTCAAGCAAAATGGCCAGGCAGAGGTGGAAATGCTTGGTTGGAAATGCTCACCTCTGCCAGCAGGAGCTGGAAATGTTTCCTTCTGGGACACTTGTCCAGGAACTGCCACAACTAAGTCCCCACCTCCCTCCTCTGACCCTGACAGTCCCCCCATCACTCACATGGGCAGTGGTCCTTGGCCTTTGGGGTTTGGCCAGAATGTTGTGTAAAGCATTAAGTGAAGATGTGCGGACTTTAGTGTGGGCTCCACAGCCAGATCGATTCAAATTCAACCATCTTGGGAGCAGAGCAAAGAAGTTAACAGCTGCTGGAAATTGCACATAGCTCCTTTCATTTCCACACATTTTTCTTGCCTAATTAGAGTGAGCCAAGTGGTCAGGTAAGAGCTGCAAGAAGCTGGGGAGCTGGACACGAGCTCTCTGTGACTCATTCCTGGGAAGGAAGGGAGGGATTGCTTGCTCGCTGGGGTACCAGTTGCACCAGTCTGCTCTTACTGGGTCTAGAGTCAGAAGAAGAAACCCCTTATCATGTTGCACCCACACAAGTCATTTGGACGACATGGAATAAAAAAAAAGTTCTGGTCTTTCTGCTCCCCAGCCCTTTTGCTGGCCATCTGCTCTTCGTGTAGCACTGCTGCTCTGATTTTTCATACTTCCCCCTCTGCAGCAGCATCCAGGTTTGACTCCTGTAAATGTTAACCAAGAATTCAATGCAAAGGAAATAAAACCCCCAAACTAAACAAGAGGAATAATTTCTGTTCTTGTTCAGTTTTAAGATCAGTCTCACGGCCCTGACATCTTCCAGATAATGACTGAAAATCCCTTCTCCCTGCAGTCTGGACACCAATCAATACTCCACAAGCAATTTCCAGTGCTCGGCTCGGCTTGTTAAAGACCTAACATTCCCTTTCCTTGAGAAGTGGGTGGCACAGTGAGTCACAAAAAGCTCAGCAGGATGCCGCTGCTACCTGATGCAATGATGAAGCCAGGCTTGAAATCAGAAATCATCCAGAAAAGTTATTTTTTCAGCCTAGGGCAGAATCTCAGTGCTAGACTGGAGAGGCCTGAGGAGTCTTGCTGGGCAGCAGATCTCAGAGGTCCTGACTGTGCCACCCTTCCTGCTGGTCCAGCAGCAGGGACAGAATCACAAGTGATGGGGTGCCCATCCTGATCTCCGGGGTTTTCAAAATGAGTCTGGGACACGTGTCCCTTGCAAGTGACCGCTCCTGCCCCTTTCAGCAGAGCAATGCTGCACACAGCCATTTGCTCCATGCAGAGGCACATCGCGGATGTATGCAAGACTTAGAAGGGCTGGGCTCCAGCGGCATCCGTCCATCAACCTGATAGCCCTGCACGAATCCTGGCCCCCTTCCTCGCCCTCGTGCTGCTGCGGCGGATGGAGAGCTGCAATAAGGCCCTTTGCGGGAGGAGGTACCAAGCTGCTGCAGGAGCCTAACTCTCCTATCAAGGATGGTGGGTTCATCAGCTGCTGCGGGGGTTTTTCCAGGACCCGGAGTCTGGCCCCGGCAGACAGCGTCACAGCTAGGATGTGGCTGAGGCGGGGAGCTTGTAAAACACCTGTATTCCTGCCATAATCAGGCTAACCTTCTTCACAGCCAAGAAGTCCCCAAGGGAGCTCCTCAGACTGACAAAATGCCTTTCTTTTAGAGTTGCTTTGCTTAATTACTCTGGGACATGTTTAAAAATACGATGTGCCATGAGCCTTTGAAGTTCAGAGAGACTTTAGCAGGTGCCATAATCCCCTTATTCTAATCCTGATGACCAAGATATGTTGGCTGCCCTTTCTCATGGTCTAGCGGGACTCAGGCAGTTTAAAAGACGGAGTCTTTGTCTGCTTTCCTTGGATGAGACTTTCAGAATTGAGCTGGCCTGTCTTCACCTCTGGTGGACCAAACACCTTGCTAATGTGTTTATGCGCAGCGGTGGCTTATTTATATCTTCCTAAAAAACTTGGGAGAGCACCCACGAGGGCGGTGGTTGTGCACTTCATTCTTCCAGCTGTGTTTGTATGAGGATGATTTTGCTGAAGGAGGAGAAAGGCTTGATCCATCCTCTCAAGTGGCCAGACCCACGCAGCTGGGAGAGGGTTGGAGGCTGCAGACAGGAGCATGCAGAGGTGCAAGGACCATCTTGCTCTGTAAGTGGTCAGGGAGAGCACTGCAAAAGCTGGGCGTTGCTGCCATCCTTCAGTCAGAGTGAGCAGGGAAAGAATTCATTTCTCTTATGCAACCAACAGGAGTTATTGCCCGAAGCATGGGCCATGTGTAAGACTAATTAAGAGCTGAGCTATGTGCATGAAAAAGCTAAATGGATGTTACTTTATTAGACAGGTCTATGGGCCTGCCTGTCTGAGGGTGGGGAGGCACAACAGAAATAAGCAGAAGCAATCATCAGAAAGCCAAGGGTGGCCAAAGCAACACTTTGCAACCTTATGTTCAGAGAAAGCAAAGACCAAGATTTTGGGCAGCATATTGGCTGAGGAAAGAGGCTTGGGAAGTCTGGTGGCATCAGTATCTCCTGCTGCACCAGTACTCATCTCAAGGAAAGTGTCATTTACAGCAATGTTTTTGCATATAAAATGAATTCTGCCAGAAATACCTGGCTTTCTTGCAAATTCCCTCCATATTGGAAATAGCTGCCAAAAGTCAAGTCTGAATATTAGCTAACTACTTCAATCAAATTACATAACTACATGATGTTGAATAAGCTGAGAAATAAAGTCAATTGTAGAGTAACAAATGATGTATTTACTGCAATAGAGGTGCTTGAGCTTTCAAAGCTTACAAAATGTCTTCTCTTTTTTTCAAAATTAAATTTCCTTGAAATCAATGTATTCCCATGGAAATTCTTTATTACAACAAAATGCCATTTAAATGCCATTTTCTGGTGGAAATGCTCTGTTGGTATATTATTGACACGGTTCAATTACTGCACTCTCACTCGCAGTAGCAATGTGCCAGACAAACAGCACCCAGGGCACATTACTCTCTTCCTCCAGACAGTCTTTTCTGTCCCATAGGTTCAATGGCTGGACTCCAGGCCAGGCCGGGAGGATTCATCTGGCGTGTCTTGACACATCCTGGGTGCAGAAGTCCCTCTCTGGGGAAGGTCTCCAGACTCCTGTGCTCTCTTGGGTTCATCCAGGACCATTCACATGATGAGGTCAGGTCCTCTCCCAGTACCGGCTCTGCTCACATTGAACTTCATGAGAGATACGAGGGCTCAACCCAGCCATTATCTGTGCTGAGCACTGCTTAAGGATAGGTACCCAGACCTGCTGAGTTTCTTATCCAGGCATGGGAGTCATTCATTTGACTCCCGTCTCATGCTCCTCTGGCAATGGATTTGCATCTTCTGCCTTTGCATTTCAGCCATGTGATTTCTCAGGCTCTGGGGATCCCACATGACAGTAAGGTTGTCACCAGGCTGGTTTATACCCAGCCTGTCTGGTTTTGTCCCAAAATGCCCTGGACCTGTTGGAATCACAGCCCTTGCACATGCCAGGCTGCCTAATGCTCAGTAGCTTCAAGCTTAAGGCAGCTGCTCCTTGTATTCTTTAATCTAGTAAACCTGGATAAACATCATACCTTTGAAAGGGATCACACCAGCTCCTGCCCCATCAGGCACCCACCATTTGAAGCCAAGCTGTAGCTGTGCAGGTGGAAAACATCTCCAGTCTGGTCACTGTCTCCTTTAGTATGTGAACTGTTGCATTCATGGCTAGGAAGAATAGGTGCAGTGGGTGCCAGCAGAAGCTGCCTGTTCCCCATCTCTAGGGTGTGCTCCGTAGAAATGAGTCAGCATCTTTCCTCTCACAGTTGGGAAGTTCATTTCTCACCTCCTTCTGACTGGTCCAGCTCAGACAGTGAAGTGCTTTGACCCCCCCAGGACAATTTGAGTCTCAGCCCTGTCTGTGGCTGTGGGGATCCTGCTGCCTGCTGAAAGTCCGGAGTGTTGGAGCTGGGTGATGGGACCAAGTGCATCCACCTGGAAGATGGGACAGATGCACCCTCAACAAATTTGCAGATGATACAAAACTGGGAGGAGTGGTTGATAAACTTGATGGGTGTGCTGCCCTTCAGAGGGACCTCCACATGCTGGAGAAATGGGCTGATGGGAGCCTTGTGGAGTTCAGTAAATGTTTGCAGTGGTGCCCAGTGACAGGACAAGAGACAACAGGCACAAATTGAAATACAGGAAATTTTGTCTGAATGTAAGAAGACATTTTTTTACTATGAGAGTGCTTGAACACTTGGAGTTCACAGGTTGTGCCAAGAGGTTGTGATGTCTCCATCCTTGGACATATTCAAAACTCACCTGGATGTGACCCTGGGAAACCTGCTTTGGGTGACCCTGTTTGTGCAGGGGTTGGACTAGACAATCTCCAGAGATGCCTTCCAACCTCAGCTATTCTGGGATTTGGGGATTCTGGGCTTCTGAGAGCTCTGTGGCAACCCCTTGGGCAAAGCATGGCCCCAGCAAGGTGTCATCTGGGCTGTCCTTGCCTGTGGCTGCCCTCCTGCCTCTCCAGGTCTTTTTAGGGAGAAAAGCTTGTCCCAGCTACCCTTCACTTGAGCAAACACTACCAACCATCTCAGTACCTCATGTAACTGAATTAGAGGAAATTTGGAGCAAGAACATGGATCTGTTGCCCTGTATCAAATGGGGTAGAATGGGGCTGACCTTGCCCTCCCTGCTGAGACCAGGACCCCTGGGTGCAGCAGCGGGGGGATGCTCAGGGCTGTCCCTTCCCCAGCTGTATTCCTCCTTGCTTTACTGTGGAAGCATCCAGGGAAGTAGAATAACACAATCTTCTTCTTTTCCCTCAGATCATTAAAGCGGAGCGCCCAGTTTCCTTCCCGAGTTAAGCTGATGTACAGTTTGGCAGCCTGGATAATCTCCTAAAATGCTCCTGAGAGGCTTCATGACCCATCCTATCCTTCCCCATCAGCGGGGCCTCCCCAGGAGTAGGGGCTGTGTGGTTTATCCCCTGCAGCATTTATTCTGGAAATGCAATGTGTGTTCTCCTGCAAACCATCGCCGCTGCCGAGCTGCCCCAGCCCCTCAGGGTGTCACAGCCCTTCGCTTCGGCTGCCATTCCTCCCTCCTGCAGAAACCTGCCCAGCCTCCTCTCTGCAAACACACGCCGCAGCCACCGAGACCCGAATCCAGCCCTGCAGCCATCCCTTTGGAGCCAGGGCAGATGCAGAAAGGATTAACTTTACCCACTTCAATAATTTGCTTGAAATGGGAAAAACTTTTTTTAAATCTCTGTTTGCTATATTTCACCCTGATTTTCTGCTGCAGCATCTCTTTTTCTTGGCCATGGCTGGCGTTGGAGAGCAAGGGTCTTGAAGTTTGTTCTCACAAATAAACCGAGTAACCCGTAGACCTATGGCAAATTAAAAGAAGCCATTTAGCTATGCAGATACACTTGGCTCCATTTTGTTTTCAGGTTTGTCAGTTCATTAATAACAGCCCACTGGTACAGAGAAAACTATCACACCAAGCAATCAGCAACACACAGCTAGGATCCTTGGGATGTTGGCAGTTTTGCTGAAAGGAAAAGGAAGCAAAAAAGGCACACTGGGACACAGAAATGCAGCCTTCCAGTTACAGGCAGCCAACCAAGTCACAGCAAACACTTTATTCGATTCATTTAGCCCTTTCTCTTCCTATGAAATATTTGCAGTCTTCATTTTGATCCACATGTATTTGTTGATGAACCAGCTCTGTTAATCATTCGTGTCAAACTACTTCAGCCTATGTGTTCTTAGCCCACTGTTTGCTCTGTTGCCTCAAGAATTGGAAATTCAGCTTCGCAGGCTGCAAGTGACTTACAGTTTCCTTTGTATATTCGTGTGCAGAAAAATGGTCTTGAATCATTACTTGAGGGACCAAAATGAAAAGGAGTCAAAGGAAAAGATTATAGCAGAAAGATTACAGTATGAAATGACTGATTTTTATTTAACACATTAACCAATATACTTTTTCAAATATAGGCTCAAGCCTACTTAAGGCAAAGTTCAAGTTAATATTGATATTTGAAGGAAGAAGCACTTTCATATTAATCACCTAACTATTAAATGTCTGTTACGAGACAGAGCTTATGGGCTACGTCTCCAGACACATTTTCAAATGGTTCAGGCTAACTTTGATCCTTCTTAATGACGGAGAGCAATTATATAATGGGTTCAGAAACGCTTTTAATGTGCAATGGCATTGGGGGGGGGGTGTGTTGCAGTGTTGTCAGATAATATCTCAATAACATTTCTGGGAAGCAAAAGTGACCATCCTTAGCTCACCCTGCATTTTTACTTTGCAGTCTCAGATTTGCAGCCTAATTTGCAGCAGACCAGAGTCTGAACATGGAATAGCCGAGTGACAAAAGCACAAGATGTTGTAGTGATGCAAAACCCTGTGGGCTTCTCCTTCAGCCAGGGATGCACAGAGTTGTCCATCATGAGTGGAGAAGGAGCCGGGGAGCATTATCCTCCACAGGGCAGCCGCCAGGTGGTCCAGGCCCTCGGCTCACACATTGACATGGCAACCGCATCCACCGGGGCAGCAGAGATGGTGAGAAAACCCAGCGCCAGGCTGGCAGCATGGAAAAGCTCAGCTCACGCCAAACCTGCCGCAGGCTGGGCATGCAGCGGGGCCTCCCTCCTTGGCCGGGGTGGGACGGGCAACCCAGCAGAGTGGTATTGGGTGGAGGAAGGCGGATTTCCTCGCAGAGGAGCCTGGGAGGGACCGTGCATTTGGGGGTAGCAGAGGCTGTCAGCACATGGAAGGGTCATGGTTGGAGCCAGGGGTGAAGAGGAGCAGAACTGCCCATGGGGGAGCCTGGGTGTGTGCACATGTGCATGTATGCACATGCACACGTGTGTGTATGTGTGCATGTGCACATGTGTGCATGTATTTGTGTGCACATATGCATGTTTGTATATGTATGTGTGTGTGCATATACATCTGTGTGGGTGCAGGTGTGCATATATAAATGCAGGGGCACAGCTGGGCATGAATCTCCATGTGTGCACACTCCCACACTTCTGCATGCTCTGCAGGGTGCATGGCTGTACATTTACATAGGTCTGTTGGGAGGTCAGGGGGTGTTGCTGTCGTGCCTGTGCTCTGTCTAGCCAGAGGGTGCTCAAGCACATGTGTTTATGTTAAAAAAAGAAGTAATAGATATTCCTTTCATTGTCAGTGGGGAATGGCTGCCGATACTGCAAGCATAGCACAGGGCATCATCACAGAGGGACAGGCTCACTCTCAGCTTTTTAACACTGCATTATTTCTGCATTTTCTAGCTAAACACTGACCTGTGTCTGCGAGAGGGGTGTTGGTGCCAGAGCTTGCAGGGATACGAAGAAGCCTCATGCCTGCAGCCAGGGCATGAAAATGTCCATCTAGGTATGCAAGACCCAGTGTGCTTTTGAGAAGATGAAGCATATAGAGTAGAAGCATCCCCCACTCTGCCCTCCTCAGGGATAAGACTAGACCAAGCATCATGGGCCTGGGAGACACCTGCGGTCAAAGGTGTGCATCCTGGCTCTATCCCATCCCCATACTGGACAAACATGCTGGGACATATCAGCTCTCCCTGTCCTCGGGTTTCCAAAGGGATGAAACCCAGTGGCAGGGGCTGGGGGAAAGCCGCAATGTGAGGGAACCATGGCTGCTGGGGGTACCCCAATGCATGTTCAATACCTATCTAACCAAGGCAGCACCCTCCTTCTGCAAGCCCCTTTATTTATTTGTGTTTCTTTGCCACCAAAGCTGCTCTGCGATGATCAGGTCCCCATCATACGAGGCATCCACCCAGGAGGGTCTGTACTGCATTTGGCTGCATGCGCAAGCTGCAGCTGCCCGGTCACATCCTGCACCCTTGCACTCCTCAGCATAATTTTCAGCCCTGCAGGCAGGATCAGCATAAAGCCTCAGCATCACAAAGCAAATAGGGATGGGTTAAAAGAGCATTTTACAGCATTTGGCCCTGCCTGTCCTCAAGGTGAATGCTGAATGAAGGGAGGTTGTGCAGTGAGTAGGTCAGGAACCCAGAAAATCACCTCCCGCTAGGTCAGAGAGCACCTAGGAGGTGAAGTATGGCTGCATGGGGTCCTTCTCGGCTGAGGGTGAGGCTGAAGTACAGTCAGTGGCTAAGGCATCATTAGAGCGGTTGTACATCCAATCGGCGTCCCCTTCCTCTGACAAGGTGTCTCTTGCCCAGCACACAGGGTCATGGGAACCCTGTGACTATACACACAGGGGTGACAGTTGGGTAGATGCACGAGAAAATGAAAAGCTTTGGAGGCAAAGCTGCTTGTAAGCAGGAAGATAGCAGAGCTTCCCACAGCTGACTGCTGCACTTTATCCGTTTACAGCTAGCAGCAAGTGTAGCGGTGAACAGAGTAACATACAGCTTTCACCTGAAAAATGTTGTAGTACGTTTGCGCGAATCATCTCTGAGGAAGAGGATAAGGGAGCTGGGGATGCGCCTCTGGTCCAGAGGCAGGCACTGGATGCTGGGATGCCCAGCAAAGAGATCTCCCACAGAGATGCACAAATTCTGCATTTACACATGTGCCTGTGTGTATTTCTGCCTTTACAACCACAGAGGTAAACCTTCCCAGTTAGGGAAACTCAGCTCGGTGAATCATGCATGTAGAGCAGGTTCCTGGTGCCGGCTGGGGTTCATGAGAGGGGAAAGAGGAGTGGGACCTGGTGAGGGATGTGAAATAGGGTGCTGGAGGAGTCAGGAAGGATGCAGAGCAGACCAGTATGGGCAGCACAGCAGAGCAGAAAGGTACAGCACAGTCTTAGCCTCTCTGGGCAAACCCAGGAGATGTGCCGGAGCTGAAACCTCCCGCAGGTCCCTCAAGCTCCAGTTGGTCCCTAAAGGTACATCTGTACAGCAAGCAGTGTCTGGGGGTGAAACATCTATGGAAAAACCCAGGCACCTGGAAAAGCATCTCACCGGGATTGTTGTGACTTAGTGGGCACTCCCGTGCAGCACCATCTGTCTCGCTTTCCTCCCCGGCGAGAGCACAGGGACAGCCAGTCTCAGAGCAGCTCTCTGCTCCTGATTTGGGTCCAGCCTAGCTCATCTTTGGCAGTTATATCATAGAAATGACATAAAACAGGCTGGAAGTATCTCAGGAAGCCACACCATCTAATCTAGGCCCTACTCCTATCCCAGACCTCCAGGTCCACGTCTCCTGCTCGGCAAGAGAGGGAGAAGCTGGGCTCACGGCAGCTCTTGGTGAGATGCAATGTACAGTCAGAAGCCTGGAAAGCAGGGGAAAGTTTTGTAGCGCTGATCACATGAAGCCCTTCTGTGTCTGTTCTGTTGAGTCCTTCCAAATTTTTCGTCTTTGAAAACTGGAGTGTTCCATTCTGCTCAGTTTTGGTATCTTATTAGTCTCAGGTTTCCTTGCCTTGGCTGGGTGGCTCATTAGGGAGTGGATAACGAGCTTTCTCTGCCCATTGCTGATAGCGGTTGGTGCAAAATCTTTAACAGATATATTGTTTTCCAAGTATTTCTCGAGGATTTGGTTTAAATTGGTGTTAACATAATGGAACAGGGGAGACGTTGAAAGAATTAAAATACAAATAAAGTCACTTTGTTAAGCAGGGTTTGCCACCATGGTGTCAGAGACACCCCACTGCCCACCAAGGGAGTTTTCCAAGGTGCAAATGGTACATAGGTGGCCAGATCCTGCTGAGAAACACCACAACTTATGTGCATAATGGAAAACAGTCTCCTGTCCTAAAAATCCATTGGGTGCAGCTAGACCCGCTAAAGGTACACAAATTAAAATCACAGGAGCCCAAACTCTATTCACACTGAGGCACCTGAACAAGCAATCTGGTTTGCAGAAATTTTGAGCGAGCCAGGGGCTCCTAACGTTCCTGTGCTGCCTCTGCCCCTGCTCAAGGCACAAAACCTGCTCATTTCAATTGGCCAAATTTGCAGAGTGAAGGGAAAATGATGGTTATTAGACATACTTTTTTACCTGAAATGCAGCCTTTTATTTAGATAACAAAGGATTTTTTATATTATGGGCACTTTCAAGTGTAGCTGTTTGGATAGTGACATCAACAGCAGAATCCCAGCATGAAAAATGCAAAATATTTAAGTGAATATGAGGTCCTCCATGTATCGTGGGTGTGCACCTCAGAGTTCAATTAATTTAAAGCCAGCTCTAACGAATCTGGACCTGACTCAGCTATCCCTTCAGGACTGTGAGATAGCACACCTGGGCTGCCTGGGTCAAGAGCTCCATGCTCAAATTCCATATGCAAGGTAAATAGGTGTGTAGAAAAAATAAAACGTGGTGTTTGTCAAAGGTGTTCACCTGCTGTAATAGCAAACAGCACTTTTGCCAGGTGCAAATTTGCAAGCCCCAGTTTCTGTGATCTCATCTAAAAAACGGGGGCTTGGGAATGCATTTTAAACAATTTTGTCTTACAGCTGCTGTTTTCATACCTTGGTCGCTTCTCTTTTGGTAGGAAGGACACAGGAATGCAAAAGTAACAAACTCACCCGCTGCCTTTGGAAGAACAGGAAGATTAGCAGGCCTCTTGAATTTATAAAAACATTGCCCCCTCCGCAGCATTCAGAACAGGGCAAAATGAAGGAAAGCAACATCCACCCTGCGCAATGGCTAACCCGCACTCAGACAGGCACTGGAGACAGGCACGGGCATTTTTGCCAGTGGAGTTTCCGCACCGAGGGCTGTCCAGGCTGCAGTGTCCCATGCCCACATCCCAAATAACTGGTTGCAGTGTTTGCAGTCCTTCAAGCCCAGCATTACAGCGCAGGGAGGTCTCCCCACTTGCAAACCCAGATGCTCCCTACAGTGCCTGGCAAGTGGGTACGCAAATGTCATTAGCAGTCTGAAAGCATCGGGTGGACACGCCAAGGGTAGACGTGGATACTCCACAAGGCCACAAAACGGACAGAGGATGTCTGATGGTTTCCCAGCACGTGGTCACTCCTCCAGGCCTCCACTGCTCTCTCAGTGTGGGGCAAACATCAGCTTCTGGCACCAGCATCTGTCCGCGAAGTCCGAGATTGTGGCGCAGCAGTAACAGCCCTGCCTGCTGTAACATAAATACAGCTCATGCATGAGTCCTGGGGGTGTGTGGTTCAGGTAAGGGGAGCCAGGCACAATTTTTGCAAGGGCCCGGACACAGAGGCATGCGGGAGTGCTGGCAGCCATTCATCTGAGCTTGTCAAACTGGCATGGATGCAGTCTGTGCAAGACACCAGTGAACCAGGGCCAAGCACGTGATGGCTACAGGCTTGATTCGGTTATACTAAATACAACAGACTTGCTGCTTAGTGTGCTTTGCTGAAGGGATGTGAGGTGGAAACTGTGGAGGGTCTCTGATGGATATCACCGAGCTTTGGACCCAGACTCATCAAGTGGTCAATTTGTATCTTAGCCTGAACTTCTCATCTGACTTTTTAAGAGAGGAGGAACTAAACCAGTGAGCAATCCTCATGCCATCAGCCTCTGCCAAGCAGCCTCAGCAGTGCATGGGAACCAATATATGTTGCCTAAAGAAGAGGAACTTCTTGGGTCCCACTGCTCCTCATGCTACTTGAAGATGTTCAAGTTTAACAATCTTAGTGGGTGCAATGTTATCAGTTGTATTAATCCATCTTTACAAGATGCTGCATCCTGAAGCAGCTTCCTAGCATTAATCCAGTCCCTTAGGAGGGTCTGGTGAGGGTTGTACATCAATGAAAAATTGCAGCAGACATTGCAGAGTGCAAGAAGTCTCTCAGCTGCAGGTATATCAGCCAGCCCGGATGCTGACACCCTCACTCATGTCCTGGTCCAGGAGATGTGCTTCCTCCCGAGCTCGCACGGCCAGGGATCAGCTCACCGGCTACTGTATCGAAGCTGACAACTGTCACCTCCAATGTCTGGTGAGACAGTGCAGAGTCTTGAGCATGACACTGGCATTGGCTCCCAGCTTGGCCTTGGAGCTTACTCTGCCCATCCATCCCCACTGATGGAGCCAGTGCCTGCTCTTGTCATGACCTGAACCGGGACCGGACAGTGGGTAAAACCTCCCCCAACACATGGTTTCTAAAGCCACGACTGATTGTTTCAGAGTGTGTTGTGGTGTTTAGGTGCAATCCCGGGCGGGGGCATTCAAGCTTAGCTGAAATCTCCATTTGATGACCCAGGTGGGACAGAAGAAGGGAAACCCAATTCATCTGAGTGTCTGCTCCAGAGCAAAATAAGCAGAGGTCCACGCTCATCTACAGAGATCACAGTCATCTGGGCTGTCCCCATAATCGAAGGTGAGGTTCAGAGGACTCCAGAGAGTGATTTTGCCAGGCTTGCCTTTGTCCTGGTTTCAGCTGGGATGTAGTTAACTGTCTTCCTAGTAGCTGGTACAGTGCTATGTTTTGAGTTCAGTATGTGAAGAATGTTGATAACACTGATGTTTTCAGTTGTTGCTCAGTAGTGTTTAGACTATAGTCAAGGATTTTTCAGCTTCTCATGCCCAGCCAGGGCACCTGACCCAAACTGGCCAACAGTGTATTCCATATCACGCGACGTCCCATCTAGTTTAGGAACTGGGAAGGGGGGGCAGGGAATCACCGCTCGGGGACTGGCTGGGTGGTGAGCAATTGCCCTGCGCATCATTTGTACATTTCAATCCTTTTATTACTACTGCTGTCATTTTATTAGTGTTATCATTATCATTATTAGTTTCTTCTTTTCTGTTCTATTAAACCGTTCTTATCTCAACCCACGAGTTTTACTTCTTTTTCCCGATTTTCTCCCCCATCCCACTGGATGGGGGGGGAGTAAGTGAGCGGCTGCGTGGTGCTTAGTTGCCGGCTGGGGTTAAACCACGACACCTTCAACACCTCCAGTGCAGCAGAGGGAGAGTGCTCTGGAAACATCTGTCTGTCTCCCTGGGCGGTTCTGGAATCCCACACAGCCACAGGGTTAACTGGTGTATGGTGACAGGCAGGTCAAACAAACACCACCCACCTAGCCTTGAGCAACAGCTTTTCTGCAGCCAGTGGTACCAGCCTCAGGTGGGAGGATGCAAAGTACAACCAGGTGATGGTGGGCTCCTAAGCTCTGGATCCCTTTCCCCCATAGGTGGGATGCATCCATCCCACCAGAAGTTGGTAACACTTGGTAAAAACTTTTTGAGCATTATTCCCCTCCTGTCTGAGCACGGACAGTGCAAAGCACAGCATCACATAAACAAAACCTGCACCTGCACAGTAGACATCTCTGTGGGGAAGCATCCTATGACCTAAAAAGGATTAGAGACAGGTTATTGTCAGCAACACTGGGGATAGCCCAGCTCTGATCCTGCCAGGGATGGGGTAAAGGAACACCTGGGGATGTGTTGGATCCAGAAACCCTCAAGTGATGCTCTCCATCACCAGTGGCAGTGAGGTATTGGTCCCCCAGGTGACACCACTTTCCTTGTCTCTGAACAGGCACTTCATGTTCAGAGCTCATGATGTTGTCTTTAGGTAAAAGGCTTTGAGGAGCTGGAGGTGCCATTTTGCTCCCATGCTGCTGTGACCTGCAGGGCTGTGTGTGCTAGTGGCCAAGATGGGAATGGTAATGTCACAGGAGCGCGACCACAAAGGTTTCGCCTGCGGGGACCGTCCCGGGTGGCACTGATGGAGCAAAGCCCTCACTGTGCGAGCGCTGTGCTGCCATCCCTCTGACTTGTGCCAGGAGTGCTCCGTGTCCCACATGAAAGGTGAGAGAGCATTTAAGCCACTTTTAAAGCTGTGTAAGACCTTAAACCCTGAGTGTCACATAAGGACTTAAATGCCTTAAGACTGTAGCATGTCATAAGGCAGAGTTAAAGCAACATAAGCCTCCTTTAGCTTCTGTGGTCCTTGAAGGGCAGTCTTACAGCATCCCAAGGGCTCTTATTTTAAAGGTCCCACAAAACCAGGCTTTCAGAGAGTTGTCCCTTCTGCTAGGCTGCTCTGAAGGCTCCTGTTTGACTGCATCAGACCGTGTGCATGCAGGAGGTCTCTTCTTTCTTCACCAGGTTTGGACGTCTCATTAAGACAAAGGGCCAGGGCTTCTGGAGCTTGTCAAACCAAGCTGTTTCTTCCCCTTCCCTTGCTTGTGGTTTGAAGAAACAAGTCCTTCTGGTGCATCTAATGTGTCTGGGAGAGGAAGAGAATGCTCCAAGATAAAGCAAGAGCATTCTCCAACGGGCACAGACACAGTGGTCCAAGCAAAGAGCCAGGAACACGCATCTAAGCAGCAATGTACAAGGTCAGAAAGAAACGCCTGCAAGGCAGATGAGCGTGCCCTATGCAAACACACATACCCTGATCCATAGGGCTTATCACAGGCTATAAAGACACATTTTGTGGAAAACCCTGTTAAGATACTGGCTGCACATCACTGCTTTAAGCCCCTACAGCAACTTAAACTGGCTATAATGTTAAGCCTTTAGAGTATTTTAAACTGCTTAGATTGCTCAAAAGACCAGCTTAATCTTAAACTGCAGTGCAGCTGCTTAAACAGTTTAAGCTGATCTAAAAGCTCACAGGAACACAGAGTGCTTGAACTATGCTTAGCCCTGTTTGTTGACTGAAGCACGGTGCTGGCCCTGTCACACCCGATGTGACACTGGGGCTGACATACAAGCTGTTTTCCTAAATAGACCTCGCAGAGTCTGGGGGACTAAAAAGACCTTCTATTATCCCTTCCTGGCACCAGGCACAGCTCCAGGTGTGCTCATCCTTCCCCTTAGCACCACAGGCGGCACCGGCTCCCCAGGGAGAGGGAGGTCTCCAGGCACAGCGTCCTCAGCTAGCGAGGGCACTGGTACTGCACAGCACGGTGGGAATTGTCACCTTTTCCTTTTTTGCCAGACACAGTTAGTCTTTGCAATGAGTTTTGCAGGGAACGGTACTCACTAGTTGGATTATTAATGGTGCTTTCTTGCACAGCCCAGCAGGAGTGAATGTTGATTATCATCTCTCTCTAAAATAAGTAATTGCTGGAATGTCCAGCTATGAGGACAGAGGACAATGCTCCAACCCTGAGCAGGATGAAGCCACATCTAAACCAACACCTTGTTCACCCTTGAGTCAGACCAGTCCTGTGAATCTCTCCCCCAACAGGGCCATTTTTTCCCATTCCCACAAAGCCCTGGGGTTTTTTTTCATTAAGCTTCGTTTTTCCAGTTTCTTTGTTTTTTCTCTTTTTTAACGTCCATAAATGCAGCCAAAGACTTGTGCAATATGTGCATTGGCTTGGGAAAAAGGGGTAATTTTCTAACATGCTTGAAGTCAGGCTGGAAAGACTGCCCAGGTGTAAGAAAACAGGTAAATGTGGTGCCCAAAGTACAAATTATGTTAGGCTCCACAGAAGTATTGCCTAGTGGATGAGCTCACTTGATAAGAGACATGCTGGTGATGATTTTGGTCTGCCACATGAAATTCTCAGTTTTCTTATCATCATGATATTCAGAAAAAATAAAACAAAGCATTACCTGCCCAGTTGTACCAAGCACCCATGGAAAACTGTGGAAACCTTGTGTTGTAATTTTTGCCCTCTGTAATACTTAATATTCTTATTCATGTATGTGGATGTTGATATTAGAGACTGCACAAGTTGCAAAGGAATTTGCACCTTTTTCTCCACATGCAACTTTTACAACATGCAAGTGCACGGTTTTTAACCATTTTGACATATTTATCATTCAGGGAGTTTAAAGTGAATGTGCCTGTTATTTTGTTTTCCTAATGCATGTTATACTAAGACCCGTGCAGTCCTGTTCCTCCTGCTGGTGCTATCTACCTGGCCTGAATGGTCTTCTACTGCTTTTGTGGCATTATCCGTTTCCTAATAACTGGCTACAATATTCTCAGCAGCACCATGGTATGGTGCTTGAACATCATGTGTTGACACACAAACACATGGAGGGGTCATCACTACTAAGAATAATTCTCCAACACGGCAAAGGTTGTGAAATGCTGCAGGGCTCTGGGTGTGCATCCCAGCATCCATGTACTTACCTAGATCTTGCAATGGGCTGGAAGTCCAGGCCCGTCTCTGGTAACATCGGAAGATATTTCACAGACTCTTGTTGAGATATGAAAATCTAAAAATAGGACTCACGATCTGTGGAGAAGCCTGAAGGTACTAGAGAAAAGGCCATGAGTGTCCCTGGTCCTGCTGACGAGCTCACCATGGATTAGATCTCAACACGGCATCCTCCTGCCCTCCTGGCAGAATTCCGTGCTCATGTCAAACACCTCTGTTTGCACAAAGGGAGGTCATGCCTTGTAGGAAATGCCTTCCCTCCCCTTGTTTTCCTGCCTGCCGAGACACCAGCTGCCAGACCCTGAGCTGAGCACCAAGCCCCAACACTCTGCACGGCTGGATCCTTCTCCTCCGTGTCCTCTGGGAGCTCTCCCTTGTGTGCTGGGAGCATATGGGACTCGTGAACTTTCTAGTTGGCTTTTTCGCTCAAAAATCATTATAATTTATTAATAGGATGCCTTTTGCAAGCCTCAGGGCGCTATTGCAGACTTTCAGGCTGTGCACATACGAATTCAGTTCACCCATCGCAGAGAAGCAGTTGCTGCATGCAGAGATGTTACAAAACTGTCTTGGCCAGGAAGCAAAAAGCAGTTTCTCAGTGTGTGTGTAGCAACTGCAGCAAAATTACTGGCTCACCGGCCCGAACAACATGTGCAGGAATGACACGCATTCCCAGGGCTGGGAGCAAGGCTCTTTGGAAACACCCCAGGCTCATCTCTGCACAGGGTACACCGTGCGGAGCATTATTTCAACTGTGTTATTCCAACCTCATCAACCCCATCCCCAACTCCTGGCCACCCCCACCCCAGCCCACCCACACTTACCCTGTGCATTACCCCCAGGCCAGCCACCTCCCACGGTCCCCACACAACCTGAAGTGTCCCTAATGGACCATCTCCACCAGCTTTCTCAGTCTTCTTTGTACCCTCAACTACTGCCATAGGCAGAATGAGAGAAACTGATTTTATAATCCAAATTCTTCAGGTCTCTACCTCAAGAGAAGGACTGTGAGCTGTGATGCATTTTGAGCAGGGTTTCTGGGCAGTTTGTGGCCCCAGTATTAAGGCAGTATGGTCTCCATGTTTGATGGTTGGAACAGAAGTGCAACAGCCCTCCTCCTCAGCTCGCCTTGAGTTCTCCTAGGAGAAGATACTGCGGTAGTCAGTGATCAGAAATGGAGTGACTCAGAGAAATGCAACATTTCCAATAAATGGGCAATGAAACAAGCTTGAGGTCAAAGAGAAGCTGCCAATTCTATCTAATGGGTTGCTCCAAAGTGCAGATTCATCCTTGGGACTGAAGTTTTAAGGTCATTTCTGCCCATCGAAGGCTCCAGGGTGGAGATGCCAAAGCTCTCGAGGCTTCTGAGGTGCCTGATGGAGGCATTTGGACAGGTTGCAATGCCGTCCTCATGGCACTGAGGTGGGCCATGTGGAGATGGGGATGCCATCCCCAGGTCAGCATGTGGTGACAAGGACATGGATGTGACCTGCAGGTAAGTCAGTACCAAAGGCTGAGGAAAGATGTTCTCCTGAAGAACACCATCAAGTTGGCTTCATTTAACTGTTTTAGCCAGCACTTTAGGGAGAGTTTCCTTGAAGAGACAGGGACAGTAGCATGCTTACATTTATTGCAGCCAACACACACTTCTCTCATCCCTGAAAAACATGTGCCTACCCTGCCACCAGCACGTCCTCTCCCAGGGCCCCAGCTCCTGCGTTTGAGCAGCACGGAGACAATGTCCTCCCCTAACTGGGTTATAGGAGATTGGATTAGCAATTTGTGAGTTAGTAAAAGTCTAAGAATGGAAGATAAAACAAAGTGTGACAGGCTAAGCAGCCCTTGTCACCAGGGATTGATCACAGTGCTAATAGCCAGCGACAGCCGCACATTAATAACACAATAACCCAGCTTTGGATATTGGCACTATCACAACCCTTTAACCTGGTAATAACTCATTGGGAAAATGCTAACAGTGTCATAGCCAACATGTCTCTGCTGCTTACATCCCCCTCTACCTGCCAGCCCAGCGGAGGCAGCAGGACCACCGCAGGGTCATCAGCTCTGCCACACGTGCGGGTGTCAGGTCCCACCAGCAGCCCCACGGAGCCCCGTGCCTGGTCAGGGACATGGCACCAAGGTGCCCTTTGGGGCTGTGGGCACAGTTGTGTGGGACGGGGAGAGGAGCTGGGCAGGCAGTGACAGGAGATGTGCAGGGATGAGCCCGTAGTGGTGACACACAGCAGGGGATGGGGAAGAGCTGGGCTGTTGGGCACTGGTGGAGTCAGGGGAGGTGGGACTGAGCTTGAGCTCAGAGTGGGCAGCAGGGGCATCGAAGAGGACTTGACAGCAAGTAATTGGGGGAATTTTTTTTTTTTTTCCAAATATTCTGGATTTTAGTGACACAAGCCATTCCCAATTTGCCTAGGAAGACTTCTGCTGCTACTTCTGGCTGTGGTGGGAGAAGAGACACTGGGGAAGTTACAGAAAAATCAGGGTTGTTTAGAAAATGGGAAATGAAATTAGAGATCAAGCTTTTTGAAAAATGTAGATCCAAATCTGGGGGAAAAAAGATGTAAATCCTGTAAACAGACAGCATCACTTTGTTTACAAAGGCCTTTCTGAACACTGCTTGGTGTCATGGAGCATGGAGAGGGAGGAGAGATATCACTGCTGTTTCTCCACCCCCAAGCATCAGCAGCAAGAGGCATTTCCCTACGTCGGCTGGAGCCCAGACTCCGCTTTGGCACCCACCCAGCAGTTACATCTCTTGGCTGCACTGGTCAGAGTAATGCTGAGAACAACCGATTTAAGGGATTCAAAGGTCAGCAAATCCTATGTGCCAGCTGCAGGAGAGTACGGCTGTAGCACCAGTGAGACATCCACAGAGGAGCCCTTCCCCTCCCAGCAGGGACCAGCTTATTGTCACTGTGTGTGCCTAAAACCCAAGACCTCCCCAGGCCAGGTGGGGGATGCGTCCAGGGCTGGGTCTACCAACATCTCTGCAGCAGCAAGAGCCCCAGCACAGGTGGAGTTAGACCTGTGAAGCCCTGCTGCTGCCCCAGTTCAGCCAGGTCAGCGATCCAGGATTGCTTATGGCCGATTACACCCACGGGCTGCATAGAGCATCCTCTATGTCATCCTTTCCAACGGACTCAACTGTCCTCAGTTTTGGCTTAGACAATCCTGGGAATGTCTGCATGTGCCAGTGCAGCCCAGACATGGAGGAGGAGATGCTGGTGAAGGAGTCGGGTCCTGTGCCGTAGTGCAAGGACCTGTGTCCAACCTGTTTCCAGCGGGGGCTGCCTGTGCTCCCTGCAGCCCATCATACCTGCCAGCAGAAAGACAGACTAACCCACTCATTCTGTGTCAAGCAATGCACCTTAAGGGCAGAGAAAACCCCAGCTGTTATAAAATGCATTAGTTATCATCATGGCATGCTCTGCTCCACCTCCCCACCGATGGCTAAGGTTTCTGCTCAAACCCTCCTTTGGAGTTGTGACTACTTGTTGCCCAGAGCATCAAGTCCCTACGAGCCAGCAAGAGGGCCATGGGAGGCAGAGCAAAATCAGGGAGGTTACCTAGAGATACAGCGGCATGGCTGTGCCCCAGGGGAGTGCAAACCCCTCCTAACCACAGCTTCCTTCAACAGGCCAGGAGAGAAAGACAACCTTCCTTCCTTCCCAAAGGGCTCCTGCCCACATGGTGCCAGCTCCCATCTCTTTGGGGCAGAAGGCAGACCTTAAAAAAAAAAAAAAAAGGTGGAAATACAATCTAGCTTTGAAGGATCCCCTGACTAATTAGTTTTGGAGTCCAGTCTGGCTGATCTCAGCCAGCCTTGCCTGCAATTACTCTGACAAGAAAGGACCCCTTTGAGACTTGCTGCCAAATAGGAGCATTTCCCCCCACTGCCCAGCTAAGGGAGTGAAGACCAGAGAAGAAGTCAAGAGAGAAGATATCCCGATGCTCCTGTGCTGTCTAGCTGCTTTTTTTCTCCAAAGATGCCTCAAAGAAGGGGTTTGCTGCAGTGTAGCTCTGATGCATGCAAGGGACATGCATCAACAGTGAAAAAGGGAGGGCTCAGCTTGTTTGGCTTAATTAGAATAATGAAGCTGTGAGCCTAATAGGAGGAGGTTGGGAGTGCTGAGGCTGTAATTGGCAGAGATTGGGAAGCGTGAGGCTGTCGGCTGGCAGCCATATGGAAGCAGCAAAGTGAGGGTAGTGAGTGACAGCCCGAACCTGTGGCGCTCTCATTAATTCCAACAGCAGAGCTGTGATTGATGTGTCAGCTCCCTGCTGCTCCGCGATTCGGGCGGCTGATTCCACCTCACTTCTGCCGCTACTGCTGCAGCCCGGGCTGGGGAAGGGAAACACAGAGAGGGGAGGAGAGGAGGAAAACGCAGAAAGGAGGGAAAGAGCAAGAGAGGAGAAACAGGAGAAAGGTTGCAGGGTGAGATGGGTGGGTGGATGGATGGATGTTATAACCTAGGCATTAGTATCTGCGAAGCCTGGTCAGCCCCAAAGACAGGCTTCAATTCAGGCTTTCAATGCAGATTCAGGTTTTCAACCCAGGAGTCACTGTGTAGGAGTCAAAAGTGTTTCATAGCCCCCAGGACCTGTATGGCTCTGTTCCTGCTTGTGCTCTTGGAGGTTTTGCCAGGCTGCAGACAAATTGTCAGGGCCAGGCTACCCCCCCCCGCCCTTGGCCCCTCTGCCTGCACCACAGGATGAGCAGCTCCGTCCTCACGTGCTCGTCTGCCTGCTGAGAGGCAGCCCGCTCCCATCAGTGCCTGACACATGGACACCCCGTGGGCACGCAGCAGCAGCATGCCAGAGTTCTGACTTTGCCAGCATACCCAGTCCTAGGCTGAGACAGCAAAGCTGGTGTGTCTGAGGTGTGGGTATCTATAGACCCACAAAGACTTTGCTAGGTAGAGTCCTAAATTTGAGGCAGGAGAGACTCCCACCATAACGAGGACAAGACCAGCCCTTACAAAATGCACACTGAGGAGTGACATGCTGCTCAGACCCCCTTTCTTTTATTACCCTAAAGCTTCTGCCATGATCCTGGCAGAGTTATGGCATTGCCAGCCCTCAGTGTGTAACTAGCTAACCAGATTTAGCTGCTTAATCTTTCTGCAATGCTTCCACCTTCCCTTCAGCTCCAGTCATATCTGAACAGAGCCAGCCCATGTAGGATGCAAACTGGAGGCTTCGCACCAGCAGCAGCTCCCTCATGCCATTAAGACGTGGATAATGGGAAATGTCTGTCTGTGCATCCCACGTGCCATGCTCCTTGAGACAGTGTGTCCGGCTGAGTGTGCAGGGAGGAGGGGAGAGAGTGCCTGTCCCTGCGGAGGGAGCAGGTCTGCTCAGGGAAAGATGTTTGCAGGATACAGCCTGTGGCAGGACGCTGGAAGAGTGGGAAGCATGGCTGGAAAGAGTTTGGACCAGACCAGAGTTGCTTTTCTAGTCTATGAACACCAGGCACAGGGAAAGGACTGGCAGTGTTAGCTGGAGCAATAATCCATCTATGGTCAGGGGGTGGTTATAGGCAAATCCCTTTTAATTTCTATTCTGTCTGGCCCAGTCATTTTGAATCTTTTCCATTGAAACAGCTAATTATTGTACTTCTCCAGGAGCCAGGTTTAGTAGTTTAAATGTCCTTTTACCTCTCTTTAGGGAAGGGAAAACGTCTGGGCAGATCCACCTCAGTGCTGTGACTAAATGGGTGTCTTGGCATGGCATCCAAGCAGTTTTCCCTCATGGAGCAAGTCATGGCTGTGGGAGGTTGTGGGACAGAAGGCCAGGAGAGTCCTGTCTGTGTCATCATGATCTGATGTTTCATCTAGCATTGCCTGCCTGCATGAATCAAGACTTCTCATCCCTCCCTCTAAGGGAAGCAGCTACCCATGAAGGGGAACAGGGGATAAACTGCCAAGATGATAACTCATTTGGGTAAGGCTATCAAGACTTATTTGTTTTGCCTTGTTGCCTTTGTGAAGGAGCATGCAAAATGAAGTATTAGTGTGTGGAGAACAAAACTTCAGCTTTACCCTCTCCATACGTTCCAGTAGTCCCAGCTTGGGGGAAGCTGAGGTGACACCTCCCTCCAGGGCTGGCTCCTATACACTGCAAAGCTAATGGGGAAAAATGAGTTGCCTTTTTCTCTGGGCAACTCCATTGAAAGCACACAGCCACTCCACTAATTTGAAGAAGCAAGAAAAGCAAGATGGAGAAGGAAAAATTGGTTTTGATTGCAGAGCTCCAGCCATGGAGTTCCTCTAGCAGAAAAAGAAGTAACAGCCAGGGTAGCCTGAAGCTGTGTATCCAGTACAGTCATTTTTTCTAGTAGGTATTCACTTGTACGATAAAGACCATTAGGTAAAGTATCTCAGAATAACTCTCCTTTGCAGGCTACATGGTGAGGAGGTGGTTTCTCAGCAACTGGTACCTCCTACACAGCGACTGTGACTGTTCCTGGAGTAGGACGAGGCTTTCGCTCATGATGATGCTGAGATGTGCTTCACGCAGCTCCATTCTGGTCTGGGTGGCTTCCTCAATGTCTCTGTCATACCTGGACATGAACAAGTCCGAATGGCAAGCGTCAAGACTGAACTGAAGGAAAGGTCTTCTGCCACCTCCCTCTGCACAGAAAAGATGCCAGGCTGACCTTGCTTTTCTAATGCAGTGTCTGTGCAGGAGCCACAAAACCATGGCAAGGTAATAAGCTTCTCTGTGAGTTTGGGTCAAGCAAGCTGTTCTGCAATGTTTGTTCTTCAATAAGTGGGCTTCCTATCAGCTAGCTACCAGTTCACCTCCAAACTGGGGAGAACACACTTTCGCAAGCTGCTTTCACACCTGCTCTCACAACCATGCCTGTGCATTTGCTGTCAGGGACAGCACTGACCCCATTACTCTTGGACCCATCATCAGTGCAAAAGATGCATAATGTCCAATCCTACCTTGGATGACTCCTGCAGGGGCTGGCATCTGAGCTGGACCATCAGCCCACAGCTGGCTCTGCTCTCACCTGCGAGGGGCCAGGCTGTCCTACAGCCTTTATACTTAACGCTGCTTGCTCCTGGATCATTTGGCCCAGAAAGCAGCACACAGGCTTGGCCGACACCAGTGCAGAGCCAGGCATACCTTCAGATCCCTGCTGGGAGCTCCAGGTCAGGGACACAGGAGTCACTGAGGTCCTCAGACCAAGCGAAAGCATGGCATGCATGTCAGGTCTGAGCAGTTCCAGCAGAAAGCAGCACTGATCCTGGACAGGAGCTTTGCTTTGAAAGAGCAGTGAAGAAATTAATTAGAAGTATGTGCCAGCAGCCAAACACAGAAACTCTGTCAGATTTTCCCACACATTTCCCTTCCTATAGGTATTTCCAGGGGCTGAAATGCAGAATTTAGCTGGCCGAGAGTCTGTGATGCTGTTTCCAAGATTCTATCCCTACAGGTCTGCATACAGGCAACCTGTCTTCTAGCTACTGTAGCTGAGCAGATGAGATGAGTGCTGATGCTTAGGTCTCTGGAGCTTCACAGGTCCTGCATGGGTGGTAGACAACAGAAGGCAGCATTTGTTGAGTAGTCAAGAGAAGAGAAATAACTACATGATGGCCCATGATTTGTCCTCTGTGAACATCTCAGCGTTTCTAAACTCATGAGCAAGCAGCAGACTGATGTGGAGCAGGGATGTGCATGAAGAGATGGCTGGTTTGTGTTGGCCAAGGCGCAGCCGGCTCACCAGCTTCAGCAGCCCTTGCCTGGCTGGGATGTTCTGAGCTCCTTCTGTGGCCGGTTTGGGGCTGGAGAGGATATAAGGATTCATGGGCAGGGTCTAAAGAGCCCATCATTCATTGTGGCCAACATAAGAATAATGAGACAGAAAACTATGAAGATGGCCCCAGCATACCACATGCTGACTCTGTGACAAGCCCCACATGCCTGGTGATGTCTCCCACATGGCTGCAGGCTCAGCACGCACCAAGGGTGGCCAGATACTGTGGCCAAGCTAGGATCCCTCTGCTTCGTGCCACGGATGTGCAGCTGGGAGGCAGCAGGTCCTCAAAACCATTGCTACAGCTGCTAAGTGCCAGTGCGAAGCCAAACCAGGGATCTGGCTGAGAGACAGCTCTTAGTTCACCCTTTTCCACCAGTGCCTTGCAGTGAAACGGGGCAGAGAAGCAGCACCTGTACAGCAGCTGTGTCTCAGCTGGGAGCTGCGATATGCAACAAGCAAAATGGAGCAGCTTCCTAAACTGCTGCTCACTGGTAGGAGTCCACATTAATTCCTTGCTCCTGTCCCCATGCATCCATGCAGGGGGAATGGAGGCTCAGCACCGACACGCTTCCCCTGGCAATCCATCACCCTCGCTCATGCTGCAAAGCATCCTGTGCCAGAGTTGTCACTGAGCTGCAAGCACTGCACAGGAGCAGACAGTACACACACCCTGCAGACACCTAAATGCAGGGAGCAGTCAGAGAAAAAAGGACCTGGGACAATTCAACCTACACAGATTTTGGATACCAGGCGCTGGAACACATGTTAGCATTGCTGAAGCACCCAGGGATTCTATCCTGGCTCTGGCCCATGGTGCCAGACAGCTGCAGATCCACAGGAGCTATCACCCGACTGTAACCTGGATTCATTAGGGGACATGGACCACACACCAGGCTCACTGACCAGGGAATTCCCAGGCACCTCCAATGGCTTTAGCTGACATCAAGGTTCTGCCATGGTTAGTTTCCCCATTTTAAGTTACAGACACAAAGGTAATGGCCTGATCTTCCCAGTCACTATTTCGCCTGGATGATTTTCAGCAGTATTTGTAAGAACCACCATGTCTCCCCTTGGCAGAGCTCCCTGGAAAAACCGCAGAGCAAATCCCTGCAGAAGCATCACGGCAGGTTGTGTGGCTGCATGTGCTGCCTGGTGAAGGGCACCAGGTACAAAGGAGTTCCTTATCCCTTTTGGCTGACCCTTCTTCCAGATATTAACTGGGTATTGTATTCTTCACAAGGACACCTTTCTCTGCCGAAATGCCTAGATGTTGCCAGCTGATCAAAGTGACCAGGAGAGAGACTACATTTCTTTCCCTACTGGAACAGTTCTGGCACGGTGGCATCATTTTCCACGTTGGCTCAACTGGCACTGCGCTATTGAACACTGCTTCCCTCTCTCCACCATTTATTCACAGTATGGTGTAGTTTTTTACTTCTTTGAGGGCTTCCACACCCAGATGTTCAGAGATACTGGTGCCATTGCTGTAGCATAGCTGAGACACGCTGAGAAAAGCTGTGAGGAGGGTCAGCCTGGTGTCCAGGGCTGGTCAGGGAGCTTAGATGAGAGCTGCAAGGGTGGGCTGTGACAAGAAATCTCCATCCTACTTTTAAACCCAAGCATGATTGTGGGCAAGCATTACCACCTCATTGGGCCTTTCCCAGCACTTCCTCCAGGCACAGCATCCCACAGTACTGTGATCATCTCTTCTGCAGGCAGAGACTTTAAAGCTTTCCTCTCCTCGGTCTGGGGTTTTATTAACCTCACCTCACTGTGCTGAACAACTTTCTGCTCTGTGCATCGCATTGCCTGCTCAGCTGGCCCTGTTTGGTGAATAGATGAATGCTGAGGTGAATCTGGGTATGGGGACACGCGCCTCTGCCAGGAGTTGCTGGCCGACCACGCTTGGGCTTAATGATTTTCATAATTCAGAATTGGAACTGTTTTGACTGCAAACAAGCCGTGTGATGTGTATCTGCTTCTTAATCACATCAGACTCCTCAGGTTTCCAGCGTGAATACTCATAAGTTCAAAATTCATGTCTGAAACACATGCTGCTGCATCTTTGTGTAGAAAACATTCCTGTTGGCAAGCTCTGCAGGAGTGCTTATAAAGAACAAATATCAAAGTGTGACAACCACGGCTGATTACAAATAGCAGGAACATTTGCAGAGCACTGCTTTGCAGAGCTGGCCCTGCACAAGAGGCTTCTCCTTCTGCTGTCGAAGTGGAGCCCAGGTGAGCCCCGGGGACGGTCCAACTCTCAGCATTGCTACCCATGAGCTAAAGAGTTGTTCTGACTCACCAAAGCCAGGAAAAACAACATAAAAGATGTAAGCAGGGTGGCAGAAATGGACGAGGGAGAAATACGTGCCAGAAAATGAATTCTGAAAGCAGAAGTAATATTAGCAGGAAAGCAGGAGAATTCGGTTCCTACTGTAGCCTGCACAAAGGCAGAATGATGGACGTGCAGAAGTTATTCTTGTGCTGCCCTTTTAAACCTGGAATGAGGAACAGGTTAAGCAACTTTTTCATGTTAGTGCTGCAGAACACGCCGTCCCACTCCAGGACGGCAAATCCCACTTCAAAATACCAGAACCTGTTCCTACAACAAAACAAAACATCTTATTGTGATTTTTCTGGACCTGTTTGCATGCCAACTTTTAATATCTTTGCAAAGTATCTTGCCTTGGGTATTCTATTTGCATCCATGTCAGTATACCTGTGATGAACTTGGTCTTCCTTGCATCAGGTTACGTGATGGTCCGTGGGTTTTATGGGAATCATATGGCAATCCAGAGAATTTCTTCCTGGATGTCACCGATAAAGTGTAATCCAGTAATAGCACCACAGCCTGCTAGCAGTTAGTGTCCTCAGATATTAAATAAATGTTCATGGACAATTTTCAGGGTACATATTGTACCATCTGTCATAGCAGCACTGGTAGGTTTTAATTATGGTTTATACTCTGTCTTCAAGCACCTGGATTCATTTTTTTCATACTGTCTATTATTCATGATGATATGCTAAACAGTACCTTACTTCTGTTTTCTGCTATTCCTTTTCAACAGCTGGGCCAGTAATATAAAGGGGAAAGTGTCAAAGGTGTGCAATATGTGAGGACGTTTCTTGCTCAGGTGCTGCCCGATGTGGCTGTGTCCTGGTTTTGGCTGGGATAGAGTTAATTTTCTTTCTAGTAGCTGGTATAGTGTTATGGTTTGGATTCAGTATGAGAAGAATGTTGATAACACAGTGATGTTTTCAGTTGTTGCTAAGTCGTGTTTATACTAAGTCAAGGATTTTTCAGCTTCTCATGCCCAGCCAGCAAGAAGGCTGGAGGGGCACAAGGAGTTGGGAGGGGACACAGCCAGGGCAGCTGACCCAAACTGGCCAAAGGGATATTCCATACCATGTGACGTCATGCCTAGTATATAAACTGAGGGGAGCTGTCCTGGGGGGGATCGCTGCTCAGGAACTAACTGGCCATAAGTCAGCAAGTGATGGGCAATTGTATTGTGCATCACTTGTTTTGTATATTCCAATTCTTTTATTATTGTTGTTGTTGTTTTATTATTGTTATTATTATCATCATTATTGTTTTCTTCCTTTCTGTGCTATTAAACTGTCTTTATCTTAACCCATGAGTTCTACTTTTTTTTCCAGATTCTCACCCCCATCCCACCGGGGTGGGGGGGAAATGAGCGAGCAGCTGTGTGGTGCTTAGTTGCTGGTGGGGGTTAAACCATGACAGGCGGCCAATTCCACGACCATTTTCAGATTCATCTTTGGAATAATTTGCCTAGGGACTTACTTGGATAAATGATTTGCAGAGAGAAAATGGATCACAGCAGCTTCCCAAAGAGGAAGGAGATCCTGATGTCGAAGAAACTTAGCCCAGCTCTGGTAATCCTACATGCAGCTAGGCAGCCCCCGCTAGTAACAAAGCCGCTTGCTTTCTGTCTCCCTACAACCTGGATATTTCAGACCAATTTGCTCTTGTCAACTCAGTCATGAGACAGCTAGTGGTGGAGGTTTGCAGCTCTGTTATTAAAGTTACTGCCTGTGGGTTGTGAGCATCGAGGGATGGTTCTGAAATAATTGCTAAGTTACAGTGAATAATGTCTTCAAGCCACACTAAAGCCATTGATGCAGCGAAGCTGTGCTCGGTGGAGTAGCTGTAATGCCGCTACAGAAAGTACAGCAAGGGTATGGCACAGGTCGGAGAGGACCTGCTGTTTGCATGTTGGGGCCAGGTGGGATGGCATCGCCTTCCAGGGACTTTTCCAGCAACAAAGTGCAGCTCTGAATTTTAGTAGACCATGCCCACCACCCGCCTCACAGAACAAAGGTGTGGTCTCACAATGTCCACAGGAAATTCAAATATATCTTTAGCATGGGATAAAATAGACAGCTAATTTGCCTGGTAAGAAAGTGTCCATGAAACAATAAGGGCATAGACCCAAAAGAGGTGGGGAAAACCCAGGCTGCCAGATACACTTGCATCCATGATATGGCACTTTCAATGAGTAATCACTTGCCAATACATATGGTGTTTTTGTAGATGTGAAATGTCATGGAACATAACGTACTGATATGTTTAAAAATAAATTGCTGGGATAGCGTAAAAAATAAATGACTGAAGTGAAGGGACTTATGGTGCATTTTGCTGTGGATTAATTTTGTCATTTGATTTGGTAAAGCTTGATTTAGGTGTCAGACTAAGTATTGACTTAATAAACTGGATTTTTTTCTTGTGCTCTCTGAAGAGTACTAGGGAACAAGGTCAGTCTCTTAATTAATTTATGCAAATTGCTGTTTTCTTCTACTCCGTTTAAATGTTAGTGATACCTGCCTTATCTCCTTATAGCTAATTGAACAGCAACAAATATGTAACCACAAGCAGGACTTTAAGAAAGTCACAAGTAACTATGATGAAACTCTTAAAATCAGCCCAGAACAGCTGCAAAGCAATCATAATAATTATATACGTGTGCACACACACACTTTCTTAAGCATTGATCAAAGTGCAAGCCACCAAAGTCCCAAACTCATATTCAGTTGTTCAGCACCAGGAGGTGTTATCTAAAGGCACTGAGACAGTGGACGTCCGCAGCCTGGGCTCCCACGGCAGACCTTGCTCCGTGAATAGAGCAGAGATACCCAGAGGCTGTTTGTGGAAGCCTCGAGCATCAGGCATGAGCTCCTGGCTGACTATCAACCTGACCCCATGCTTGGCAAATCCACCCCCCACATCCCCTTTCTCGCTTTCCCCCGTGTTTGTCTCACCTCTCCCTCCCACAACTGTATGATTCTCCCAAATCTAGAGCATGCCTTCCAAGTGCACCATCGCAGTGCGATTTCTCCGTCTGTATAGCTGTGCTATAAACTGAGAGATTAATACAGAACAAGGAGCTATAAGGTGCCAGCCAGCCTCTGGGAACAGCTGTTGAGAGTGGGGGGTAGAGAAGGGCAGGGTGCCATGGGGATGGGCAGGATGGCACCGCTGGGTTCCCAGCCTGCACCTGACAGTGGTGCTGTGGTCACTGGAATAATAGTGCAAATAGTGCAAATTCCTGCCCCGCAGGGAGCAGGGTTAGGGAAATGGGATAGGACAAGACTACAGGTACCTACGAGTTCCAGTTATTGCAATAGGAATGATGTACCCCACAGCCTGTCTCACTTTCTGGTTATTCCTTCTCTCATCCCCTACCTATGGGTTATTTGTGGAAGAGGAAGTCTTCAAGGTACCCAAAAAATCACGCCTGTGTTCATTTTGCTATTAAAACATGCAAGGTAGCATTTGGGGTGGTTTTGGGTTTTTTCGGGTTTTTTTTGAAAGTAATTTCACATACTTTTCATTAAGGCACAAGCAAGAAAACAAAGGTAGTACCAGAGGAAAAAATCCCAGCGAAAGGAAGGGAGTTCAGGCAATGTTAGTGCACCTCCATAGAACAAATATTTTTGTCTGAATGCCGATTTTGGGGGCTTCCTAATGATTTCATCACCCATAGACAACCTGGATCGGCTGCAAGCTGCATGGAGCTGGGTCCATGCAGATGTCCTAGGAAAATCTGCCTGTCTTCCTGGTGGAAGATACTACAGAACCGGTCGGCAAATGGTAAATGCTTATTTCCAGGAATTTTAGAGCATAATTTGTCACAATTTCCTTTGGATCTTTTGTTTCTTTTGTGAGGGGGGAAAAAAAAAAGTTACAGATTTCATTTTTTTAAAAAAAATTATTTGGGCACAAAATTGCAAGGTTCTGCGAGAAACCATGTAGATATTTTAAAGCTGAGTTCTAGGCTGCTTGTTTGTTTTGTAGGTTTTTTGAAAAAAACCTGTTTTGTGAAAAACTACAAAGCTTACATCATTATTTCTAAGAGGTCTTCATGTTTTGTTCCATTCTTTTTTATTTTTTTTAAGACAACTATTTGAAAATTTGGCCAAGGTGAAAAAAAAATTTTTAAAAAATCACAGAAGCCCTGTCTGGCATGAAAGTTACTTTTACTGGCAAAATCAAACCCAGATATGATGACAGCAACATGCCCTTGGCTGTGCAGAAGGGAAGCAGCCTCAGCCCAGTGGGAGAGCTGAAGGTAGGGAACGGAGGCTGGCCCATTACCACTTCTATGGCACAGCAGGTTTCCTACGTCTCCGTTGCTTTTTGATGAGCGGCGTAAATAGCAGAGCCACTTTTCCCTATGAAAATGTTCTGTGTTTTTGCAAGTTGCTCTCCTTCCTCCCCCAGCCTACCCCCTGGGGCTCTTCTTGAATCCACCACATCTTTCCCCTGCTTCCCTCCGAAGTTCAGCCGGGCTGTATTTCTCTCAAACCACCCTGCATGGAGCTGAAAGGGGGGGCTGCAGACGAGCTTGCCTGCGTGTCTCCTTCCACACCGCACCCACAGAACATAAATAAAAGTGTCCACTCAGCCACGGGTGCTCCGGGCTGCAGAGGAATGTGCACGCTGGTGGCGTGAGGATGAGGAGGAGGGGACGTGGACCACTGGTGCGGCTTAGGAAAGGTGTCCTTACCACTGTTGGTTTCATTTAGGTGCTCACAGGCACCTAAATGTCGGTGTCCCTGCTGTGAGCTGGGGGTCTGGGCTCTCCTGACAGCCAGAAGTGGTCCAGTGCTGCATGCAGGTGCTCTCACAAGTGAGTCTGGAGCTGTCGGAGGTGTCCTGGTCTCCAGATACAGCTTCAGGAGGCATGGTCTCTTGTTTTGTCTGCCTCCATGCAAACGTCACGGGTGCTGAGGGCTTTCTTATCAGACTCTAGACCCCTCCATTTCAGTAATGCCAGCCTGAAAAGTCAGGGGACAGCCCACCTGAAAGCATACATGGGCTGGCCAGCCCTGCGGCTTGGCTCAGAGGCTGCCAGCACACCCAGACACCTATGGCTGGGCTGCACGGTGCGGGTGGCTTAGACCTGAACAGCATCCCAGCCGCCGCTGCTGGCTGCCTGAGCACTTCTCATCTGCTCCAGAGCAAAGTCAAATGGTTTCGCTTAAAATAACTCCCAGTGCTGCCGCTGAGCCACTTGCGGATGCCTCTCCTTTGAGATGTGTGGAGGGGCTAAGCACATGCGGGTACCTCAAACACGGAGGCAAATTTGGTGTTCGAGCAAAGTGTGAGACTGTGGGAAGCGTCTGGACCCATCGAGGCTCCACTGTGACTGGCGGCGAATCGCTACGTGCCAGCCTGGCAGCCAGCTGCCACCGTCCTTATGGCTCTGCCTACATGCATCCCCTCTGCAATGATTTCTAAATGTGCAATATCAACATTGCAGTAGCACAGGATTTTTGCATGTAATTATCCTAAGGTTTATTTGAATAAAAAGATGGTGGGGGGGAGGAAGAGCCCATCTATATCTTGCAGATCATGCAAAGTCTAGCAGCTCTGCTAGCAGAGCTTGGAAATGCCGATAGACAGTTAAGAGCACAGACACACAGCCATATCTGTATTTGCTTTGAAGCACGCTGCTAAAACATGTTGCCATTGAGATTCCTAAGCCCCACATTTTAAAATATTCATTGCCACAGCCCAGATTCTCTCCCGAGGAGCAAAAATCCAGGCAGAGACAAGAATCTATCTGGCATCCCCTTGTGGCTTTGCTTCTCCCTGCTGCAACGGCAGAACAAGTCATAAAACCAAAGGACACCCCAGATCTTCGTGGATCATAGCCAGACCTCATGGCAGAGAAGAGAGTGTCCTCCTGTAGTTCTCTCTCCAACATCTGTAACAAGGAGTTCCGGGATGACGAATCAATAATGACGAATCCATAATAAGGGATCCATAAGGAATATCCATACTCCTATTAAGAGCTGCAACAAGGAGCAATAGCCAGGCAGTGTGGGCAGACTCCTTTAGGGATACCCTCAGAGTCACCTGGGCACCCCTGGAGACGTCCTAGCCAGATGTGCTGTGTCCAGCGGCAGGATGGACGCACAGGTACAACCCTCCAGCACGGACCATCAGACCTGCTCTTTCTGCCGTTGGGCGTCTTGCTCCGATTGCCTTTGCTTTCCTTTGGGGATCTCATTTGCTGCCTCTGCTTGCTGCTGCTACCCAGAGATGTCATGAGTGGCTTTAAGTAAGAAAAATACACACACTCTCTCATGACCTACAACAGTACTAGTCAAGTTTTATTCTCCCTGAGATTTCCCTGAGGTCTTGGTCACAAAGACCACATTTTGGAAGGACTCAATGTGTTGAGCATGGCCCCAAGGCAACCACAGCTGCTTCGAAATGACCTTGTTTGGGGACAGAGGTCCTGTTTCAAAGACTTCAGGCACTTTGCTGTATGTAAAGGGACCAATTCAGCTGCAGCCGCATGAAAAGGCTGAGATTAGGAGGTGCCCCAGGGTTCAGACTGCATCTACAAATTGTAAAGTGCAGATGTTCTTCCCACACACAATCCTCCCAGCAATCTGCAGACCAAGCCATAATTTTTGTGGGTCAAATTTCGTTAAGGAAGGCCGGGTGCTTCTAAGATATTTAACACTTGTCTTTGGTTATTGTCCTGGTGATTTACATAATGGATTAGTACAGATTAGCCCAGCATTCAGAGAGTCACTGGGTTGCTTTGCATGCACCATAGGCAAAGGATTCAGGCTGTAAATGGGATGATCTAATAACAAGCATAATTGCTGTTTTATAGACTATAAGTACTGCCATGTCAGTAGCTCGTCTAACTCTACAGTGAGGCCATTGTACATAAATCCCCCACTCACCGAACAGCTCTTCAGAGGCTCCTCCATGCAGCAGCTACAGCGAGTGTCCTCGCACTGACTTAGATGCACGGGGGAAGCTGAACACCTGTGTTATGAGCTACCAGCAGCAGATTAATTGATCCAATCCCTTAAATGGGATTGCTGGACTGAGTATCAGAAGATACAGGGCTCCCTTGGTGCAATCATTTCAGCAATGCTGGAGGTGGGGAAACTGAGGCAGGAGCATAGGAGGACCCTTTGGAAGCAGTGTGGGGTATAGGGTGGGTTTTCCTTATCATACCCCAGTTCCACTGCTTTTCTCTCCAATTCACTGGGGTTAAATTCAGGGTTCAACAATTAATTTCTCTCAGGTGTTTTGCACCGCTCAGGAGCAAACGAACCCCATACTGTTAATTTTACAAAGCTTTTTAGAAAAGGAGAAGCTGGCAATTGCAACAGAACTTTTGAATCATTCATAATTTTGCACAGGGACAACTTCGTAGGTGTCTTGTTTCCTCTATGTTTGTAATGTTTTAGGACTAAAAATAACAAGGAAATGCTGCTCAAAATATAAGCAAGGAATTAGAGTTGCAAAGAAACTTCAGAGTAAAACTGTAGTGGAGGACATCAGAGCTTTCCCACAGCCACAACTACAAATGCAATTAATCCTGGGTTAAGCAGAATGAAAACATGCACCTGGAAAGATTTGCAGTGAATGCTCTGAAACAGCTTTAACTTTCCATCCAAGCAATATGCAGATAGCGATGAGAAATTTTTTTGAAAATTAGTTTGAGCTCATTTGTGACCACAAACACTGAAATGCTGTGATCCTAACCACATTGCCACCTAAGCACCTGTGTTGCATCCCTGTGTCTTAGCCTGTGTATTTCTCAGTAAAAAAGTGATGGTTTTGGGGCATCAGAGCTGCACTCCTGCTCCTGCCACATGCTTCCTATGTGAGGCTGTCCCCATCACTTGGACTAAAATACTGAAATGGTTTTAAAGAGCTACTGCAGTTCTTTGATCCTCTCCTGCAGATGAGCTTTGCTCTCCTTGCTGAAACTGCCTGGGCTCATTCAGCGGTGACAGTTATGGAGCCGTGCAGCTGGGCTTGGGGATGGGACCCAAGGCTGCATGGGGAGCACGGCCGTTGCGTGGATGGAGGCACCAAAGCTTCAGGAAATCACAAGCAAGGCAGTTTGGAGAGCTGGAAGTGGGGAAGAACTTTGTGGTGGCATGGGAACAGGGCACAGGGCTGACAATCCTGCTCTAAGGATGCTTTCAAATATCTACAAGCAGGGCAGAGGGTGATCGACAGCATTTTGGGGCCACGGACAGGGCATCTGCAGGGGAGCGTCAGCATGTCCCTGTGAGACCCTGCTAAGGGTGTTGAGACAAGCTGAGGTGGTCTGCAGAGGCAAACCCATCACTGACCCAGTACCTACCACTGGTCTCCCTGTGCTCACCATCCCCACTCACCAGGAAGGGGCACATGGCTTCAAGTCAGCTCCAGCCAGTCACTCGCCTCAAAGTTCATTTTGCTGGTTGCTCTGTGCTGGGCTGAGCCACACAGATGTTCCTCCCCGCCCCACGCTGGTTTGGCTGGATCAAAAAGACCAACAGAGACATTGACCTAAAGTGAATGCCACCCTCCAGCCCCCTTGGTGCTGGGATAAGCTCAGCTTTCTTAACAACAGGTCACTGCCTATATTATTCCCTGTGCTTCCCAAGTGTGTGGCTATGCCCATCTCCTCCGAGCCCTTCTCCATCGTAGGGGTCTGCTTAAACTTGTTGCCTAATGATTTCCATGCTGAACTCTCTTCTGAGCCGCGGGGACGAGAAGAATTCACATCCTGGAAGTTTCAGCCTCTTATTTCGGAATTAATTTTGCAAGCTCCTCCTTGGACCGAGCTCTCTGTGGGCTCAGGCATAACAGGGCCAGTGAGAGGGGAAAGTCATGTTGCTGGTTAAATCTCCAAAGCAAAAATAATCCATTTTAATGAAGGTTCACAATCTGCAATGAATGTGAAACAATGTTGTCAGCTAAGCTGTTGCATTATTCACTTTTATTTGTACAAGGTCCTTCCATTAATATTTGACTACAAGAGAATGCAATTAAAAATTTTCTACTTGAATAAACCTCTCACCACTGTGTTAGTTAAAGGATAAAAACCTTTTACGTTGCTGTAGAAGAAAATTTAGCACACTGGCTCTGTGCACGTGGGTCACACACCATCTCTTTTGGCTTCCCGCACCCCGTATTTTGTTCTCTACTCCCATTTTTTGGGGGAGTCTTTCCTTCATCCCTCACCCCATATTGGCTCCTCTGTACTTCCCTTCTCACCCTCCCCATCATTTTGAGTATCCCAAAGCAATCACTTCCCTCTGAGCAGAGCCAAAACAAGCAGGAACGCGGCAGGGGTTGTGCAGGCAGGTGGGAAGTACCCGCAGTCCGCAATTCCCAGTAATTTCACAAAAATAATGGTAAGACTGTCTCAGACTGAGACAGAGCCCCACTTTGCCACAAAGAAATGGGGATTTGCATCTGTGTGCATGGGTAATCGCAGGCAGGGAGAGATGATTTATTATTTAAATTTTTGCATGCATGGATGGGCACTGAATTAGTTGTACTCTCCCAAGGAGGGAGGAAAAAAACCTTCTAGGATCCTGGAAGACAGTTCAGAGAAGACACGAGGTCACCTCGCAGACAAGTCACAAAAGGGAAGATGTTAGGAACAAGGGAAAGAAGGATGATATGCAAAGTATGGGGTTACATATACAAGCATTATGCACTATTTCCCTTTCCAGAGGAGCCAAGAACAAAGGGCATTTGGTAAAAACAAAGAAACAGAATTTTGGTAGGCACAGAAGTGAATGTGGTTGGTTTGTAGAGCATGATACAACAAGGCACCGATGAAGAAATAGGTCTGTGTGTGTACAGATTGGTTGCAGAGAAGAGGGCAAACCATGAGTTTTGAGAAGAGCTGAAGCAAAGTGTTGGCTCTTTTGAAAATACTTCCCTGCCTCCCAGGCTAATTCAGGGACCTGTGACGTACAATAAGGACACGAACATTTTATCCTGTTCTAATTCATCTCCTGGAGTCTCTGACACTACTTGCCTGTGACTGCAGCTGTTGGGAGAAGCAGCTGATAGCAAAAGGAAATTCACCCATGGTTTAGGAGCTTGAAAGCCAGAACTGGATGGGATAAAAAGAGAAAGCATGTGTGCATATGTAGACGAGGAGCCTCTGGCTTTAGAAAAAATAAGGCCAGTAGAGGTTTGGAGCCAGCGCTTTTAGAGTTGAAATTTGGAGGCAAAGAAGGCCGACCTTGGAAGCAGGCAGACGGCAAGGTGCAGGTGACCAATGCGTTGGGTCAGATATAGAAGAGGCACTAGGACCAGGTGAATAACAGTATCTCAGTAAGTGGCTTTTAGGGGAAAAGGACCCCCCAGGAGAGTTTTCACCGCCCCCAGGATCTCCAGATAAGCAGAGGAGCAAACAGCTGATTGTGGGGGACAGATGCTCTGGTTCAGCAGGTCCAGGTCCAGCATACTGTGGATCACTGTCGTGGTTTAACACCAGCCAGCAACTAAGGAACATGCAGCCGCTCACTCACTTCCCCCCCACCCAGTGGGATGGGGGAGAGATTCTGGAAAAAAAAGTAAAACTTGTGGGTTGAGATAAAGACAGTTTAATAGGACGGAAAGGAAGAAAACAATAATGATAATAATAATAACAGTAATAAAATGACAATAATAATAATAATAATAAAAGAATTGGAATATACAAAATAAGTGATGCACAATGCAATTGCTCACCACTTGCTGACTGATGCCCAGTTAGTTCCTGAGCAGCGATCCCCCCCAGGACAGCTCCTCCCAGTGTATATACTGGACATGATGTCACAGGGTATGGAATATCCCTTCAGCCAGTTTGGGTCAGCTGCCCTGGCTGTGTCCCCTCCCAACTCCTTGTGCCCCTCCAGCCTTCTTGCTGGCTGGGCACGAGAAGCTGAAAAATCCTTGACTTGGTATAAACACTGCTTAGCAATAGCTGAAAACATCAGCATGTTATCAACATTCTTCTCATACTAAATCCAAACCATAACACTGTACCAGCTACTAGAAAGAAATTTAACTCTGTCCCAGCCAAAACCAGGACAGTTTTTTTGGAAGAAGATCTGCCAGAGCACACAGTAGACAGCCAGCTGTTCTCAGAGGTGGTATATAATCCCATCACATGCCAAAACCTTACTGGTCCCTGTGCAAAATTCATACACTGATGGTTAAATACTACCCAGGAATGTGGTAACATTTGTACATCTACATCTGCCTCCTTTCAGGACCAAACAGGCACCTTACCACTGTGCAACAAAATCCATGCCATGGTGCAAGAAGCTACCAGCACTGTCCTCCTCGTCCTGTGCTGAACATTTTCCCACTTCTGTGACAAACACAGCTCCACAGCTAGATCTCCTTCACTGAGCAACTGAGATCCATTGCTGAGGTTGGAGCAGCCCATGTACGTTGGTCTTGGGGTAGAGGGACTCAACAACCAACCAGTAGCAATTGCGATCAATAATTAGGGTCTATTCTGCATTTCCATCCTTTCCTGATCTCGCAGGTGGGCTCTTTGCTGGCCGTTGGTGGGGAAGGTGGCAGTGATGGCCAGAGCTCATGGACAAGCCACTGGCACCATCTGCGGGCTCTTCTGAGATGCTCCAGGTGCACGGCTGGAGATATCACATCCCGCAGCTGCTACTGCAAGTGGGGGAATTAGCTCATCTGATGCTAAGTAATCTGTCCATCGAATACTAAGCACCACCTAAAGCAGGTCCTCGGAGTCTTAGATTGCACAACCATATATAGAGGAATCTTTGGACCTTAAATGCTCTATGCTTCAACTCTTCACTGATAAAATGAGGATTAAGAAGCCCATTCATCTCAGAGAGTGTTGTGAAAAATCAGTCCATTAGTTTGTGTCCCATTAATGTTATCTAGGCCAAGGAGATGAATAATTCTGTCCCCAGAAGAAGATTTGTATAGCGAGCAGCATATAAGACAAGGGACCACACCAAACAATAAAGCTAAAGCGAGATATTGAGAAATGGTTCGTTAAGTGTATGCCATTCATCCCGGCACGGGGTCAGGCTGTGTCTTACAGAAGCAGTACGTGTTTATAAGTAAAGGCTGCGGTGTGGTGCACACACACAGGGGCTGTGTTAAAGCTTTGCAAAACACCCTAATTGAGATGTGTCCCACCTTGCTGGTGATCGATTTGCAACCTATGTATTGTTCTGGTTTTTTAAATGCTGTGTTTTTCCGTGTAATAACTTCAAGAGCTCTTGTTAAGCGACAGCCATTCACCAGGGAGCACAGGAACAAGCTCCTGGGGACCAGGCATCCTCACTGGAGATCGGCTGCTCCTGGAATAGCTGAGGCAGCACAGAGCCGTGGTGGGGGCGAGCGCAGGTACACACCAATCCTGCCAGAGCAATTTGTTTCCAGTGCTCAGAGATCTCACCATTATCACCCACCTTTGTCCTCTGAAGTGGGGCTAGTGTAATTCCTTCTTACCAAGGCTGCACGTGGAGGCCACTTCAGTGTTGGAGCTCACGAAGAATGCATGAGCTTGGAGCTGCATCCCACCTCAAACACACAAATCTCTGCTTGAGTAAGGGTGGATGCTGCCAGCTGACTGCAAGGGGTTCTGCCTTTGACCCCCATGGACCCAAACATGTCCATCTCATGAACCCAGGCAGCTCATCGCTGCAGCCATCCTCTAGCCATTGTGAGCAGTTGAGCCTGGAGCCCTCTGCTCCTTGAGGTCCTCAAAAAGGGGATCCTTTGAGCATCCAGGTGGGTGACAGGAGCATCTGCTGCATGGGCAGTGCTTGCTTTCCAACACAAATGCAGAGCAGGAAGGGGATTTGAAAGAGGACAAGTTCATTCAGTAAAGGGGACAGGTTTTCTGATGCTTCTCCTGGCTCCTGAGGGAGCTTGGTTGCTTTGCATGACTCCTTGAACGCTCCCATCCCTAAAACCAAACAGCAACAAAATCCATGGCTTCAAGACTTGGTTTTAGAGGTGAAATGCTTAGATTTCTTCTTCTCTGTCCTGCATTAGTCTGTAGTCAGGAAGGATTTTGGTTAAAATATCCCATTTTCTTTCCTTTCCCCCCTCAGGTCTGGAAAGAGCTGGGGTAAATGTAGGCTTCAACAGCTGGGCTTATATACTGAGCCACAGCCAGATTTCAAATCCTCTGCAGAGTATGTAAACTCTTTGGGCTTCCAGCTGTAGCTCCCAGAGCTGTTTTTCAATCAGAAGTAGTTGAAGTGCAGTCTCTGAGTGTCCAGGACATACAAGGCGACATGGAAAGACATCTCCACCCAAGCTGTTCAAGTAATGTGCCCTGATATGCTCAGGGCTCCACAGATGAGGAACCAACACAACATCCACATTTGAATCTGTTAGTTTTAAATGTGCACCCATTGTTGCACCAATCAGCTTTTGCATTTGGCGTGTTGTATACAATAAATGTAACATGAAATATCTGTTTCTGACAGTCTCTAAGGTATTCATGGGCAAGACTTCTGATGATATAAAGAAATATTTTCCTTTCTTTCAAAATACCTCTACTAGTTACTAGCTTGCCCTTTTAGCAGAGACTGATGTGGAAAAATGTCAGTGTCAGAGAGGCAGACTGAAAAAATTAAAAGCAAATGGAAAAGGCAGTGGCTGAACAGGAGCTGGCAACTAATCTTATCTTCAGTGAGCCCCTCTTGTAACAGGTACAGAGCTGCCTGGGAAGGACTAAAGGTCCTAAAATATGATGTTTATTGAATGATCAAGGAGTACTGCACTGGCTGTTCAGGAAGATTTATTCTCCATCTGTGCTTGTTTTTATTCTACTGGCATGCCTAATAAATATCAACTCTTTCAAACAAAAGCATCTCCATTTGCAAACGTGTTAGCAAACCTTTGGCATTTCCCAATCATTTTGCCTCAAATCTCCCTGCCTGGAGGCCCACGTGTTTATCCCCAGGACTTGATGGGATTTCTCAGACTAGAGGTCCCTCGGGTTCACTACTCTGCTTGTTGCCTGGAAAAAAAATAATCAGAGACATCTTTTTTTTTCAGCACATGCACTTCCAGATGCACACACAGGTAACTACCAATAATCCAAGGAATTTGAGAAAGCAATTACTAAGTGAAAGGTCCATACTACACAAGCACACCAAGGCTCAGAAATCTTTGCTGTGCAACTAGAGAAGAAAAAATAAATAAATAAAAATTTTTTAAAAAATCACCAAATCCCAGGGCCCTGTGAGGCAGTAAGTAAAGTTTGGCAACTTCCAAATGCATAACCCGTTGTTACAAGCTGTTCCATGTGGCTCCCCAGAGGGCTGGTCCATAAAGGATAACAACCTTTGCCTGCTGGGAGCTATTAGCTTAAATGGTAGCGGGCTGCTGCAGCATTTAAGCCTGATTATAATAGTGTCATTGGATTTGTATGCGTTGGGATCCATGCAGATGGATTTCACAAAAATTCTAAGAAATTACATCCAAGAAAGGGAGTTAAAGGGATGTCTCTATGCATGGCAAGCACTGGCTGACTAAAATTGCAAACAGAGGATCACCAGGAAAAAAAAAAAAAGAAAACCCCAACTAAGTTAAATGAGGTTCAACATTGTGATGGGGAAGTTAGAAGCAGAAACATTTTCTGGGCTCTGGAATCTGCTGGAACAGGCAGATATATTAATGATCAAAAGAGCCCACATCTGTCTTCTTCATTTTTGCATTAAATTCATATTATTTTATTAAGACAGCCTATGGGTACCTGCACATACATTAGGTATGCGAGCACATTAAATCATTCGCTGTGTTACACATGGCGTTGCACGAAATTTGGCAGGTATCGTAACCCTCCATGCAGGTGTTATCTGTAGATTAGAACTCCTCTCTTCCCATCATTTCTAGGGATTCAGAGGACAGACTTCAAGCCAGGAAATCTCATTAGATCAGATAGCAAAACCTGAATTTCTACATCCTGGAAACAAGCTGGTAATTTACACCTGGCTAAAGCACATGACCCAGAAAAGCATTGATCTTGTACAATTCATTTGTCTGTCTTTGACTTGCAGACATCAGGGCATTTGCAGGTTGCAGTCAGCTGGCCTCTCAGTCTCCCCATTGAGAAGTTAAAGGACCACCCCCTTGCAGCATCTTCTGCTCAAGGTTTTTCTGTTTCTGTTTTCTTTTGGGGTTTCACACTGAACTATTTAGTGGATCTTTTTGGCAGTTTTCTACCCCGTGGAGCTGCCAGAGCATCCACACTGTTCCCCAGCTTGCTGGCGGGCCATCCTAGAGCCGCCAAGATGCAACCAGTGAAGCTGGGCTTCCCCCAGCTGTCATGGACGTGGCAGGTGATGGTCACCTCAGCAAAGCCAAAAGTGCCCGGCACGGTGCAGCTGGGAGGCAGTGAGCTTTCCAGCAGCTTCTTTGTTTACAGAGCCATTTATAAGCTTCTACTTAATTAAAATAATCACTAATAAGCCTGGCAGCTTAGCAGAAGCAGTACGCATTCTTCATACAGACGCAGAGGATCGCCTGCTCCCAGTGTCTAAAGCCATTGCCTTGGCTCAGTCGTGACTTACCAGGGATGTTGGAATGAAGGGAAGGACAAGCAAGAGACATGACTTTAGACTGCCTGAAACAACCTGAAGATAATGTTCATCTTCAGAGCCAAGCTTCAGCATCCCATCATGTGTCCATCCTTGCAAAGAGTCAGCCAAAGCAGGTACAGGGGGGCACAGTACCCACGACCCGTGCCCGCACACAAGCAGGCAGCCCTCTGATTTGACCCCCACTACCAGGGCAATAATCCTTGACTTTACAGCCTCAGCCAGGGTCACCTACCCAGCTTCAATAGGTTTAACCCTTCATTACCTCTCCGAACCTCCATTGCTTGGACAAAAGGTGCCTTATTGCCCAATAATCCTTTTTTAACATTTCACAAAATCTTTCCATCCTTCTTAAGGCTTAAGGAGAACAAAAAAATGCACTTTCCCTATTTAGAAACATTCTTGTGATGTTTATTGGAACGGGCTGAAAGAGCTGAGGTTTGAAAATTAGTATCTGGCAAGGAAACAGTGTCCTCAGGGGCCAGAGAACAAGCCGCACTGGGAGGAAAGTGATGGGACCAGCCTTTAAAGGCTGGAAAATTGCAAACCAAGTGTGCTCAGCAATATTTTCCTTTATGCAGTTCTTTTATTCTTAAGATGAAAATTGCTCGGGACAAAAGCATCAGCCTGATACCTGGGACAGTCTGCTCCTTACTCTCCTTTTTCCTGTGAAAATATGTGCTTCTTTGAAGAGAAGAAATGTTCAGCAAGAAGCAAATGCCAACGTGACCATTTTTAATGCAAATTGTCCGAGATCTCTCCCCGCTCCTCTAATACTGCATAGGAAATCTGTGACAGTGCCTTGGTAGGGCTGTCAGTCTGTGCCGCCTCTGCACTGCCAGGAGAGGTACAGGGGCCCGTGGTGGTTTTACACGACGAGAAACTGCCTTGTTCATTTTCCAGCCTCTGATCCCACTTCAACGCAATAGTGAGGGCTTCTTCCACCCCTCTCTGGGTCTTGCCCTGCAGTCACTCAGAGGTTTTAATGAGCGGACAAAGCTGATGCTGGCGGTATCACTGCGAGGATGCTCCTGTGGGCAAGGGTGTCCACAGTGCCCCTTGCACGGGTAGGGGCAGGCGCAGAGGCACGTCCTGCACCACTAATCCCAGCCTCATGCAGCATGCACAGAGTTAAACTCCGCTCTGGTATTCCCGGGGGGCTCATGCTTTAGCTGCCGCTCCGCTCCTGGCTCCAGGGGATGGCGTGGCCATGACTTTCCCAGCACTTCTTCCCACACTCACCCTCCGTCGGGATTCGGCAGAGCCCCGACCGTTGCTCCATGGAGCATCGCACCGACCCGTGACCCCGCATGCAGGGCCCAGGCTGCCGCTGTTCACCGCCCCCGCAGACGGACGGATGGGGAGGCAGCAGTTCCCACAGCCTGCGCCGGGGAGGAGGAGATGCAGACCCCCAGACGCAGAGCCCCTGGGAGCCACAAATCATGACAGCCCCCCACCACCGCTCTCCACTGGCCAAGGCACAGATGCGCGCCCCGGTTCTGGATGCTGTGCTAGCAGCCGTACCCCTGAGCCAACCCCGCAGCTCTCTCAGGGTGTCTGCAGGATTAGATGCATGCAGATCACATGTGCTTTCCAACGAGAGCATCCACGTTCCTATTCAATATACCCTCTAGCACCCATCCTCCCCAAAACAGCCCCATGCTGACCGAACTCTGCCTACCCACTTTATTGCCATCTTGACACCAGCGTGCACCAGTACTCGGCATCCACAGCATTGCATGCTGATGCACACAAATGGGCATGAGTATAGGGGGATCGGTGCCTCTGGCTGATTGCTCCTGTGACAAACAAATCACACCCTGATTAAAATTCCTCTGTCCATAAACACACAATCTCAGTTGCAGTCCTGACCTGCGCATCACCCGTACTGCCACACGCACCACAGTGCAGTCCATCCATACAGATGCTGGAGGAGCATGGGAGCTCATGCACCATCATTTGGGGGTGCAGACCAGTTTCTGCAAGCCCTTCTCCAAAGTCACACCCTCATGCTAACTGGGGGTGACTCCTCTGCCCCCAAAATGTCTGTCCTGACTACAGCTGCAGAAGGAATACTGGGTGTAATGGTTCAGCAAGTGATGATTCATAGTTTCCAAGGGCTTTAGTAGTATTAACTAATTCATACACATTAATTAGCCCCATCTGGTCAGCATGTGACTGAGTGCTACAGTATGCATGCAGGAAAGGTCATTTCCACCAGGTGCCCATACACCTTGTCTTTCCTGTGGAGACAACACTCCCAAAGCAGGAAAGTGGTGGGGTGGAGAGAAAAGAGCCTATGAATAGTGTCCACTGGTCAACCCAACCAGCAGAGAGTCCTTCCCGTGAGATGAGGTGACTCTATTGCACACCAGGAACACACAAGCTGATTTTCCCAACTCCCACCTACACAAGAGGTGTAAGAGAAGATGGGAGGAGAGCCCCAGCGACTGCTCCCAGTCACCAGGATGCCCAAGCCGATGGGAAGGCAATGGAAACCTGCTGGAAGACCATAGCGGGCAGGGAGCTGCCAAGCTGTAGTCCAACACACTTGGCTATTTAATGCTGCTTATTGCAGCCCTGAGTTCTTCCTCTCACTTCAAGACAAATGTGATCACTGCTCCGTATGCTTCACTAGCCTTTCCCAGCAACATTCAATTCACCACTGAGTTTTGCTGGGGGGCAGGATAAGATTGTGCAGATATAATAACTCTATTCATCACCGCCGAGCAGGGGTGGGCAAACAGCGCTTTGTAAATGACTCGGGAAGTTTGGCAGCTCAGATCCCACCAATCTCCCTGACAGGCAATACCAGTGTGCCCTCAAGCCCCAGAGCAGTGCAGCCGGAGGAGCCAGACCCATTACCACCACGCTGGCATGGACCCTGCCACCCCATGATGCACCAGCCTGGACACGCATGGTTGCTGTGGAGGCGAAGGCTCTCACGCCCAGCCTCTCCCAGTGAAAACACTCAGAGCAATGGGAGCACTGTCTGGGGGTGCCAGTACCCCACCAATGGTACCCCAGCCATGAGTGATGGTCTGAGGTTGGCTGCTGTGGACAGTGGACCCGTGGTTCCCAAGGGAACCCATCTGCAGCCTCCCATAGACTTTGGGAGCTTTGCACTTGGGCCCCATCAGGTTCCTGTGCCCCCCTGTGGATGTGTTACCCATGAGAAACCTGAGTATCAAAGGCTTTTGGTGCTTTCCCAGACCACTGACACACATGCTTACACACAAACACACAGGAACACATACACAGACACACTAACACACCACATACATATGCACACACAGAGCCTGGAGCTGCTAGCCAAGGCATCCCCTCCTTTTCTATCCTACCTTAACGAAATAGCTTCCACTAGCCAAAATATAAAAGAAAATAGTAAGTATTTTTAAATAAAAGGTGCAGGCATGCATGGCAGCTCCAGCTGCATCCCACACTGCCTCCTTGTTGTCTCAACACCTGGGAAATGCAATCCTGCTGCTGACATGTGGCTTTGATTCAGAAGCTGCATTAGCCCTAATTCCCTGTACCAATATCCTCTGCTGATCCAGAATCTGTGGGCAAAGAAGCCTGAGCCAATACTGCTAATCTCCATAGCCATCCTACAACCTCTGTTGCACCCCACACTGCAAACTGCTTTGCAAGCTGGAGCTGTTGGGAAGTGCTCCCCACGCGCTGAGCTCACACGGTTTGCAGAAAAATCACTGCAGGGACATGACTTGGTGAACTCCTGGGTAAGATGGCTATTAAACACCCACGGGCTGGGGAGTCCATTTTAAACTAAATTTTTGGACTACATCTCTTTCTAGGTTTTTTGTTTGGGGTTTTGGGGTTTTTTTCCAAATTTTTAATCACCAAATTTGTACAGAAGGAGCCCTTTGAAAACCACTAGTTTAGTGTGGCCTTGCTACTATCTAGGCTTTTCATTAGAAGGCTAGCATCTGTTAAAGAAAATCCAAGGGGCTGACTTTTTCTTTCTTGACATAAAACAGCCTTTCCAGAGCTTAAGAGAAATTTGAGTAAGGCACTTGCTGCCAAGGATCAAAAAAATTTGATTTAGTGTGTTCAAGTTCATTCATTAGTTTTTGTAAAATATTTTCAAGGGTGAAATTTCCTGTATTTGTTTTCAGCAGAGTTTCCAGGAATGTGTTAAGATGCTGCTTAGTAGCACAGTGATTACCAATGTTAATTTTCAGGATTAAAAAAGACCAGGTTCTTATGACTATTTTCATTTCAGAAACAATTAGAAAGCCATTGCAGCTTCCCACACAAATGCCGTGTTGTGAGTATTTCTGTACAAAATATGTAGCACACCTCATCTTGTTTAAAGCGAGAATTAATAAATAAATAAATAAATGACACTAAAAATTATCAAAATGCCTTTGAGCAGTATATATTCTGCCAGAGTAATGAAGTCAGGTACACATTGTACTCTGTCAAACCAAACAACTCACTTTTAGTGTTCCTCCAGTGCTTTCTTGCAAGTAAGCACTATATTTACTTCCTCTGCTTTTCGTATTTCAAGGAAGTGGAGTTATGAGTACATTACATCAGGGGATGGAGAAGTATTACCCAGAACATGCAAGTCAACCCATGATTGGATCTGCTCTGCAATGCCTGTTCCCATTATACTGGGAGCACACGGTGAGGCTCTCCTGCCCAAGCATGGTCCTTTGCTGAGCAACTCAGACGTGCAGACACAGCCATGCTAGGGACAGCCTCGGTGTTTGGGTCAGCTTCCCTTCCTTAATGTAAAAAGATTCACAAAGTAGTGAGTAGAGAGGAGAGGTTTTCAGACACAGGAAGAGGAATTGGCATGTTCTTACAAACCACTGAAAAGTCAATTTATTGTTGTTGCTATTTTTCTTCCCTATACTGGAACGGGAGGGAATTACTCACAAAGAGAGTTAAATAGGATGAGAGGTGCCATGCTCTTTCTTAGTGAGACCTTCCATGCCAGAAAGTGCTGAAAATCCTCACCTTTCTGCTTGGTGATGGGTTGGGGGTGCAAACAGCTTGGATGAAGATTCAGGGAAGAGATCTCAGGAGCTGGAGTTAGAGGGTGACCAGCATGGCAAAGAGTGTATGGGGACACAGTGCATACAGCTGTGGCTGGTCTGGCCTGGGCAGACTGGGAGGAATATCTTAACAGCAGTCAGGGCTGGAGCAGAGCTCTAGGAAATCCACACAGAAAATGGCAGTGGCCGCAGGACATGTGCAGAAACATCACGTAACAGCATATCCATGAGCAATGAACAACTGGGAAAGCCACATAAAAATCCGCATCCTGTGAGCACCCATGGAAACTAGCAATACTCAGCGGGATAGAAGATTCAGGATACCAAAATTCAAGGATATTTGGCAGGGCAGCTTCATTTTTAAGAAAACTTTAAATTTTGATTGCTACATGGGCTGTACTATGTACATTTATTGTTTGAAATAGATGAACACTTCCCCAGGGCCTGTGGTCTCTCCTGAGCAGACCAACAGATATTGGGAATGTTATTCTCATCCCTGCACCTTTGAGTCCTGGAGAATCCTGCAAGCCGAGCCCAGACCAGCTAAGGAGAAGTGAGCTGGGTCCACAATGGGGACAAAAGTAAGGGCCTAAAAGTGGTGTGATACCCAGGACCAACCTGGGGTTGACTCCATTCAGTCTTTGCAATTATTTTTCCTCTCTTCTCTTCCAGATGCAGCTTCACTGGAGGTGTAGATGGCTCATGGACTTTTGGGAAGGAGACAGAGCAGCCTGGAAAATCCTTAGATGTGGAGATCTGGGTCACCAATGAGGTCTTCTGAGCAGTTAGGAGGAAGACCAGGCTTCTAAAAACAATAGAAATGAAAACAGCCATAAACTGGAAAACAATCTTGTGTCTCTGATGGAAAAGATGTGAATCTCAGAGGCTGCAATGACGTTTTATGCTGATGTCCTAATGAAGCACAAGAAAAGACACATTTCTGACTAGGGCTGTAAAAGACACATTTGCATAATGTTTGTCTGCAGATTGGGGTGTTACGCTATGATAGCTTTAGAGGAAGGACAGGCTGTCCTCTTGAATGTGTCACTGAAAAATGTGCTTCCCTTGGAGACTAAGGGACAGCATTTGTATTCTTCGTTTGGTGGGAAATAAACAGCCCAGAGGCTGCTTGGTGAGACACTCACCAGGTCACCCTGTGCCTTGGGACAGCAGCAAGGGTGCAGAAGGGTGCCCACCACCTTCCCAAGCACGTCCCAGTCTGGAAAGAGCTGGGACCACTGGGCCAGTCAGGTCTCAGGAGAAGTGAGAGCAGTCAGGGGAAACAGTGACAAGCACAGCTGAGAACAGGAGCCATCAGCCCCAGGAAGATAACAGTGGGGACAAACAGCCCCCATGCCTTGCATAATGAAATGTATATTTCTGAACAAGCCTGGATGTAGGGCAGGAAAGTTATTTGTCAGCCAGATATTGGTAAGCAGGGAGGCAGGCATGAGATGTCAGGAAAAGACTAGGGCAACTGAAAAGGTTGCATGGGTCACCAAGGTGGATGACCATCCATATGGTGACATGTTGGTTTTGTGGGAAATGACCTTCTGACCAAATTTTACTTAATAAAACTGAATAGAAGCAGCAGGCATTTATGTGCTTTATTGAGGAGTGTAACAGAAAGAGAGCTAATTACTTATTGCAACCTGAGGCTTAAAAAACAGCCAGAAAGTTGGTATTTGAAAAGCTGCTTTCACTGGCCTGGCTGCTCTGACAGAGCATGGAAAAAGCCATGACAATACCACTAAATCCATCCTTCCTTGTGCTTGGGCAAGGGGACATGTCCATCCCTGAGCCATATGCAGCTCCCACTCTTACCTACTAAACTTGCAGGAGGGCTCGTATTTTTGAAACTTGAGCTTCTGCATAGATTCTAGCAACAGAAATATAGAAGCTGATAGTGGACACCAAAATGGGCTCTTTTTTTAAATTTTTTAAATATTTCTATACTTGGAAGTCTCTTGTTGGACCTCAAAGTGGACCTGTTACTCTCTGCTCTTTAGATGATTTATTAATTACAGGCCGAGTTACAGCAGAACTGCAGTTCCCTCGGTTCTGGTGATTTGTGTGAGACTGGAAAAAACTTCGCCCTTTGCAGAAATAAACCCCATGTGCATAGCCAAAAAAGGGAACGTAGTCCTTAAAAGACTACACACACAGAGACACACACACAAACACACACAAATATCTATTCATATATATATATAGTTTTTGGTGATGTGTCTCATGCTTCAGGACTGAATCTATTTTTATGCTTCCATAAATGACCATGGAAGAGCATTTCAAATGAATCTCAAAGAATAACATCCTTTTGTTCACAGGCACAGACACGCAGAATGGACTTGGCTGAAAAATAAAATAAGACTTTGAAAGAAGGAGAAAGAAGAAAGTTACCTGAATAACTACAGACTTAGAGCTTCTCATCCTGTTGTCACGGCATGAGGTATTTCTCTAGTTTGGAGAAAGAGCTCTGGATTCCCATCTTAGGAAGGATGCAAAGAAGAATATAAGATCTTCTTCAAATTCTGAATGAAAAGAGGCATTTGATACTGTTTTGGAAGTAGTTAAATGCTGTGAACGCTTATAGAGATGTGTTAATTATGGAGTACCAGATTCTGGCTGCATGGATGCTCAGCCATGGAAGATATTTTAGTGCACTCAAGGAGACAGCAAGAGCAGACACACCAAAAACCAAAACAATAGGTGGACTCTTATGCTTTTTCTTAAACTTAAAGAGAGTGCCAGACCTGGAGGAAAAAGCTGATATTGTTTCTTACTGGCCAAATCAAACAGTAGATCTCAGTTTTATTTCTCCAGGAGGAGAGCAGGTACATGGTGGTATGAACATAGCAGCAGGCATTGTGTTCAGGACAAATATTTAGGATGCTTATGGTGTGACATGAACATGAAACAGGCTGATGGAAGCAAAAGGTCAGGTTAGAGATTTTTCTTAGTGGTTGTCTTGAATAATCAATCACCAGTGTGGTCTGTACCCCACGATACACCTTGACTGCTATGTGTTGGGTGCAGGCTGAGTGCTGAGCTGTGCAGACTGCAGGTTGGGAAACGCTGGGGTTAATATGGCCTCAGGGTACCTCTGCACATAGCTGTGCTCAGTACCTGCTGCTCCAGCTTCATCTGAAGAGACTCCAGATAATGCATCTTTATTTGTTTTGGAGGAGTTAAATTTAAATTCCCAAAGAAATTCAATGAAACTACATAATAGACAGCACAAAGCCCACGAGCCCAAGCTCTGCGCGCCTGCAGACCAGAACAAAATCCATCTTTTTAAAACTCAGGTATTGCAAACTGGGAGAAAGATTTTGTGAGAAAGATGCCTGGACTAGAGCCAGGTTTTGAAACAATGAGGAGGCAGCCTGACCTGTTGTTCCTAAATAAGAATTTAAAAAATACAGCTTCTAACCAAGAAAGCCGCGAGACCCAGAACATCCGTGTGTGAGATCCGAAGTTAGGATCTTAAATTCCTTTTCAAGAACATCAGCAGGAGGAGGACCAAATAAAAACTGTCACTGTTATTTTTCTTGTTGTCATTATATGGTTACAAGTGAAAGCAGAATGGGCCTTTGCATCAGAGGATATAATACAATCTGTAGGTGTTGTAGGAAGAAAGAGAAAAGAATAAGCAGAAGGGGAGGCAGGGAAGAAGAGTGGAAAGTTACATAAAACTGCAAAGTTAAAGCCATTTTGGGCAATACAGTTATTAGGAAACTGAAAAACCATGAAGGCCGGAAAGGCTTGGCTTGAGCTGCTGTGCTTGGTGGCATCTGTGTGGTCTACTTGGTAATATGGAGAGAGCCTACCCGTGGAGCGGGCATCCTCACAGAGCCTGGCCAGGCACTGTGAGAGGGTAGGGTTGAATTTCTGACTTCCAGAAGGGGAAGACGAAGAGGGTGGGAGCCCCTGTCAGGTGCCTTCAGCCTGTCCAAGCTCCGGGAGCTTCAGAGCAGCTGGGTCTAACATATGGTTTCCAATGCAGCAAGAAAGCCAAGGGGAAGGGTGGGGGCTTCCGTCCTCCCAGGGAAAAATTTCTTGAACCCAGAGGTGCTAACGCCATCCACGCTGCCAGCCACAAGGTGGGACAAATCCTGCTGCCCCTGCAGTGCTCCTCAGCAGGGATGCCTGCTCCGGTGCCACTGGGCAAATGGACAAGAATTATCAGAGCCCACACAGCAAACACTGCATCTTGTCCGACAGGCAGGACAAGGTCGTGGGTGCTCACCTATGCAGCCAGCATTCGGCATTAGGGCAGCAGCAGAGATAAAAGCCAGAGTAAAACCACAAAAGTGCAGAGCGTGGCTGAGCCGCGGGGCAGAATGGAAAAGCACCACGCAAGAAATTGATTCCATTAAAAAGTAATCTCAAATTTAATAAAAGTTATGATTTGATTATAGCCGTAGAACCGGAGGGCAGGGAAGTGAGTACAGAGAGCGAGCTGGGGGGAGGCACCGGGGAGGGGGAGAGCAGTTCTCAGGTCCGGCCGAGCCTCCAGAACGGCTCTCACAGCCTGCCTGGGTGCACAGACTGCCTGGCTGCTGCCTGGCCTGTCCCCGAGCATCTCTGCTCCTGCCTCCATCCCCCTCCGACCGGCAGCACCACTCCCTGCGCTGAGCTCCTCCGTCCCCACTGTGGGACCCAGGCATGGGAGGGTGATACAGCTGGGCAGGATGGAGAGCATCACCGGGGAGCTCATCCAAATGAAGTCAGCATTTATGAGATCAACGCCTCAATGTGCTTGGATGAATGCAGAGAAGCCTTTATGCCTCCCAGAAGATGCTTTTCCGAAGCCTGCTGGCACAGCTTCTCTGCGCAAACCCACCGGCTCCGCTCCAACCCAGCTTCTCCAGCAAGGCAGCAGCAGCCCCTACCTCCCCCTGCGGATGAGTCCTACCTTCCCTCTGTGTGTTGGCACTGCCACAGGGGCAGGCAGACTCAGTGTTTCGGGGCAGGACAGATAGCACAGGGATCTGCCCGCACCAGGACCAGCAGATGCTGAGATGAACCAGGTGGCCGCTGGTAGAGCCCAAACGCCAGGGAGGAGCATTTGCCCTCAGCTGTGACACATTGCAGCCTTTAAAAGCTGTTCTTGCCCCTCTGAACTGCTTGGTCTAGGAGCCTCCCTTTCCTCTGGCTCCAATGGAGCAATAACCCCTGGTCACAGTGTGTCCTCTCCTGCTGAGCTGAAGTTCTCCGTGGGGACGTGGTTGGGAGGGACGTGTCAGGGTAACGCTAGCAAAAGGCTGATGTGGGGTATGGGGGTAGGTGGGTACCAGCCTGATGTTGATTCAGGCCCCATATTGCCATAGGAGACACAAGTGGTTCCCCTCATTTTTGCTGAAGGAGGAATGGGCATGGAGGGGAGAGGGGACCAGGGTGGGGAGATACTGTATTGCTTTCTCATGACAACATTAGTGCTGAGAAAAACCTATGGTGAAGGAAAACACAGAGGAACTTGCTTGTTCCCAGAGAGGTTTTTCTTGCATGTTCAATTAGATACCAAAGACCCATGATTCTGCTGTGCAAAATAAATAAATAAATGCAAATTATTTTGCATCTTAGAGTAATGCAAAAGCCCAACCACTGTCCTGTCAAAAAGGAATAACAACTTGGTCTGTGAGTCAACATCAACACTGAAATCACTGGCTGCTCCCTCTCCACTTTCTCTGTTTATATTGATAAGGTTGGCAGCTGGATGGCTGCCAGTGTCTTGACAGTAAATGTATGTGAATGATATATATATACATACATAATATTGTTACATGTTATAGGTAAAGATGTTTCTTGAAGTGTAGGTGACAGGCAGTGGCTGTTAGTGCAGATATATATGCATGCACATATATAAAGAAGGGAAGAAAGAATAATTAATGTAACACCAGTTATCTGGGTTTTACCTTTTAAGCTGAGCTATTATATCATTTGGAAGTATGCGGTTAGGTAAGTAAAGAACAATAGAAGAAAATAAAAATGTGTTAGGACTAAAAGAAATCTGATATTAGGAATTAAAAGGAATCTAATGCTGGTATAGCCCACTACTAAGTGGGCATGATAAAATTGATGGTAGTGTTACTGAAAAGTCAAATAAGTTCCAAAAATATTTCTGCTTGGTAATTAAAAAAAAAACCAGGACAGCATATTGCAAGTTTACAGAGCTAATGAGATATTTTTCATTCTAAACGGTAACTATGGTAGTTATTAAATTGTATTATTGAGTCAAATGCATTTAAATTAGAGATACTGTGCAATGGGCTTCCAAGTGTTTTGGAGAAACTCCTGGGGAACTTGTGGCTTAATAATATGTACTGTGGTAATGTGAAATACTGAGAAAACTTCAGAGGATGGGGAGAGGGAACACTGGGCCAAAACAAAGAACAGAACAAATTTGCTAAAGTTATTTTGCTGAACACTGATCCTACATAAAATAGCAGGACAGCTGTTAAAAGATATAGCTAATAATTAATTGAGAATAAAACATTATTATAATACTATATTATGGCTTTTCTGAGTGTTCCTGGTAAATGATTGTAAATCAGTAAGGATAACTATCATTGGAGTGATTTTCTTGGGTACCTCTCTCAATCGTGTGCAGTGTTGCGTAGCTGGTGAAACAAGAGGATGGAGGACTGCATGGGGCCACTGTGAGCTCAGGCAACTCTGAAATAGAAATTAAATCCAGGGGTTCAGAGGAACATCCTGGAGCTTCAAAAGCCACAGATAATCCTCCAACATACTTTAATGTACTTAACTCCAAGTCTAAAATACCAAATACTACAAAAAGCAATGTGTCAGAGGTAGAAAGCAGGAGAGACTGTGAATGTTGTCAGTCTCATGGGCTCCTGCAGCAACAGGGTATTTGCCCAATAAAAATGGCCAGGTGGCCTTTGATAGTGTAATGCCATCTTACAGAAGAAGATGAAAAATATAAAGGCATCCCTATGATCCCTGATTTAAGGAAAACCTCCTTCTTGATCCCAAACCTGGTGATCAAGTTAATCCTGGGCATGGGAGCAAGATGCATCTTCCTATGCCAAATCCACCTTTACCTGTGGGTGCTTGCTGATGCTACAGAAGAAAAAAGCAAACCCAAATCCCAAGTTACACATCAAGTGGCAGAAATAGTAATTCTTCCTGATCCCCAAGACCACAGAATTATATATAGCCTCGGCATGGCATACTAAATAAATCTCCTTGCATCCCCTGGTTGGATACACCAAGAAACTGTACACCCAGCCCCTCATATCACAAGTGGCAGTTTCTCACCATCTCCTGTTGTGGAGGAGGAGGGCTGGCGTGGGATGTACAGAGTTGTCCGGGGTGAAGTGGCATGGGTTTGGGTGCTGCCTGTCCTGCAGAAGTGCTGACCAGCTGAGAGCAACCACTGGGGCAGCTCACGCTGGTGGGAGCTGGGCTGATGTCTGACAGCCCCAACCTGCAGTCACAGCGTCCTTAGAGGAAGGCAGGATGACTCAGCTGGTGTCATGGTTGGTTTCAGGAAGAAACCAGAGAGAGGGACTTAGAAAAGCTTATTGCTGTGTTTTGGGAGAGGAGCAGCTGGTTGCTGCCTGTCCATCATCCCATTTTCTTTTCCTTCTTGATCTTCGCTGCAGCGCTGCTCTGCAAAGCGCTCTGACTCACCGCTTGTGAGTGGGAAAGTGAAGCTTGCTGTGAACTTGGGCAGTTTAATTTTCAGATTTTGATCAGGACTCAGTTTATCAGAAAGGCTAGAAGCCGAAGCTGGCCCATGGGTGTAAACTGGAGGTGGTAGCTGATGGGCATGTGCCATTCTCCCAAGTCCTCCACACGCTGAGCCAGCTCTGCTGCAGGCTGCAAGAGTCATCAGGAATGCTGTTAAAGCAGCACAGCTCCTTTTAAAGTCGTGGGATTGTGGGGTTTTGGCATCATGTCAACTATTCCTGAGACAGCTCCCAATTATACTCCTTTTCTTTGTGGTTTATTTTTTTAAATTTGTTGTTTTTCTCAGATAGTTGGTGCACAAGTGTTCTCAGTTATGTGAAATGGATTCTCACAAGGCTTTTATGTAAATACTTGTCTGGATGGATTTGCACTTTATTCTTCTGCTTGTAGCTGAAACATTGAAACTGTAAACTGTGGTCACAAAAAATGTTTGCTTCCGATGGTGTTTTTATCTGTGAAGATGTCTGGTTTAGATTTGGACATGTCACTCTTTACATTAAGTGACAGCCCATAATAACTATGAATGCTGTGGTTACTTGAGCCCTGGCAGCATGAGAGTGCTCAGATGAACAGGACACAAACATGGCTGATCCAGCAACTGAGTTCTGTGTTCCTACTGGTCAAAATTAGGTTTGGTTATATTTAAGTAAGACCCAAGATTATCCTCAGAAAATCAAAGGGCTTTTTCTAGAGAAGCAGGTCAGCTCCTGCAGGATAGCTCTGCCTTAATGACTCCAGAGAGGTACAGGGATCTTTGTGGACCTCGTAATAGTTTATGTACAGGCTATTCAGATGTGAATTGGAGCAGTTCTCCCCCACAATACAAACTTTTCATCCAGTGTGAGTGCCTCACAGAAGCTTTTTGGACTGCTATTTCTTATCACACCTATTCTCCTTAGTCCTTTCAGGGAATAAGTATTATTGGTTGTAATGGGACCTCTAAAGACAGGTGGAAGAGTTGAAATTTAGATGTGTGTAAGTTGCAAGTTGAAAATGCCTTTAGCAATTGACAGATAAATCCTGGCATGTCCCCAGAATGCAGACAGCAGAATGGGTTGCATGTCAGAAGGTGGTTGAGATGGCGCAGGACCAGGGTACTAGGACACCTGCTGCTGCTCTGCAGCAGACATCCCATCTCTGGTTTCACCCCTGAGTGCTGCACCTGATGATCAGTAGTCCCATATTTTGCTAATACTCAGTCAGCTGAGGCTGCTGCCAGAGACACATGATTACCAGGGAGCATTTTCATGAACACTCTCTCAGCAGCCTTTGTGCAAAGATGAAGCTACCCTGATCCTCAGTGCAAGCAGTTTACTCCACTCATCCTTGCACCCCTGTGCTAATGCAATGTTTTGTCTGTGCAGTATAGCAGCTCTGAGCCTGGGAGATAGCTTTTTATTCAAAACCTGATCTGTCTTTGGGCTGTGCTGCAGGGCCCTTGTTGGGGGTGTTGAGTTTTTCTTCCTATTTTGCAGTACCTTTCGAGTCCTAGAGAAATGTGATGTTTTATCAGGCACTGATTTTGCTACTGAAGCAAAATCCTTGCTGTCACTCACTTATGTGTCATGCTGTCACAATGCTTCTTTGGACCTGGTTTTTTTTATTCATTATTGATCATGGGAAATTGTTTCTAGAAGTGGGATGTAATTTATTTATTACCAAGTCTTCCAGTGGAATGTGATTTGTGCTGAAGTCCTTTTCCCTGAATTGTGCTTTGGCAAACATGATAAGACTCTGGAAGTAGGACAGCTTTGATGCTGAAGAGTCACTCTTAACATCCCAAATATGCTGTTGTAAATGTGGCTGTACCCTCACTTCTGTGCTTCATTTCTGCTGGTGCCAGAGGTTCCCCATCTCCTTTTAACATCTAAGCTGTCTCCCTCTGCCATTGGTGGCAATAGGTAGGGCCTGAAGCACATTAGACCCACTCATATTGTATCATATCATAGAAAGTATTTTTATGGAACGAAATGAGCAAATGAAATGATATATGTATATAGTAAAGGCTATTTGCAAGCCAATAAATAGATATTTTTAAGTACAGAGTCTGGTATGTTATTCTGTTTGTCAGACCTATCCCAAATTTCAGGTTTCAAAAGATTTTTGCACGTCAGTGTGTTTATATCTTCCCCATGAAGTGAGGCACAGTGGGTTGAGGGGAAAAATGGGATCTGAGTGCTCCCAGTTGACTAATACTCACTGAGATCCACTGCTCCGAGAGCATCCACAAGAGCCCATTCCAGCTGCAGACATATTACGAGCTCCAAAGATAATCTGTAGAAGGGGGAAAGCTCCTAAAACTGGTGTTATAATCTGTTACACCAGAAAAGCTTTCTTACTCTAGCCTTGATCATATATTTTTTTACATAGGGGAATGCCATCTCTTTCATTTCCTCCCCTCTCCCTCTCTTATGATTTACTTTTTTTACCCATAAAAGTCTGAAATGTCCTTTTGCACTTCTGCTACTATTGTACCCAGGATTTTAGTGGGAACATTTGAAAAATAAATACTAGCCAAGGAGCACATTCATTTTTATTATAGCTATTCTCTCTGCATATGCAATGGTGAATTAACTCTATTTCTGCAAGTCTCTTGATTTTTATGTATCAGTGGAGAGAAGCTAAGGCCGTAAAGCTTGTTTGGTCCTGTAGACATTTGTGTTCTTAAATATGTAAAGATACCCCAGTGGAGCCTATACTGTTCCTCTATTTTTTGTGTAATTCTATTTTAGTGCATGTATTGCTAGTGATTTCCATTTTGTTTAATTCTCTTTAAAAGCTGAAAATCTCTCCAAATCTGTTTCTCTTCCTATTTCTGAGACTGCCTGTTATTGTTGCAGAATTATAGCATGACACTGCCTGAATATAGGCAATTTTCTACTCCAAACATGTTATCATTACTCCTTCAATACATTTATTGCTTCAGAACCTCTGGGGCAGTAGTTGCTTTGCTCCAGTGAGCACCAGAGATAGCAGACACTTGCTAGTCCTAAAGCTTTGAAGTAGGTGCCCTGGTCCATATTATACTCTCTGGGGCATTTTGGCAAAACCTGTGTCTACTTAAGAAACATTTTCCCTTCCTTAGGCTTCTTGACCTGATCCTTATGTATCCCTGGGTTTATAGTGGTGGGATGCTTGTGGATGTACAGGCTTGAGCTCAGTGCCTTGTTTATTGAGTTACTTTTATGGTAGCTTATATCCTTCTGTCTTAATCTCATTTTATGTCTTTTTTTCCTCTCCCAGTCTTTATAATGGTAAGTGTCTCTGATATTTAAATGCTCACATACATGATCAGTAGATCTTAAGAGTAATATTTTTCTCTCATCCATTTAGTAAATGCTGGGTATGGCTTGCTTTACAAGTAAATCTGGATGATGGGATGCTCACATTGCATGTTTTTTTCTTCAGTGGTCACAATAGTAATAAATAGGTTTATTGCTATTGTCAGAGACATATGTTTTAAGGCCAGCAGGGCCATTATGATTATTTGGTTGGAGATTATGGATTGCTCGGAGCAGAATTCAAAGCACTGAGTCAAACTTAATAATGTGAAGGGGAGTATGCGTGATCTGAATACATCACTCGGGAAGATGCAGCCCTTATGTAGGAGTCACGTGAGTGTGGCATGCAAGCATGTGCTTGACTTTAGTTGTGGGAGTACTTATCTCCCTTCCCAAAGTCCACAGTGCTTTCCGAACTCAGGTGTCCCAGATTGGAGGTGATGATCTTCCATGTGCTCAGTTTTCTACGCACCGTGAAAAAGTTGCACATTATTTACAGTTTGTATTCTTGCAGTAGCTAGACCTTGGAATGACAGTGTCTGTCAGCAAGCTGGCTAGTCTCTTAATAAGTATTACATGAATCACTGCATCCTTATGGTTCTGAAGACTTTATATTTTTCTGAAGGAACTGCTCTTCCTAGAGATGCTATCTCAAAATGACATGTCTCCCCCAGAAAAGTACATTCCTCAAGGGGTCTTTAGAGCCACTCTGCTGCACTTAGGCCCTGCTGAGTTGTGTGGCTGATTATGATGCTCTGCAAAGAGTTGTTTCACAACTATGATTTTCCAATTACTTAAATCACCTGGAACCGAGAACTAAACCAGAGTTCCCTGTTATTTCTTTTTTCTGTTTGTTTTGAGTGGAGCTTTTGGTCCTATTTTGCTTCCTCCGAAGAGCATTTGCCTAATGCCTGGTCTTGCTATCTGGATGGAGATGTGCAGTCCCACCCAATCCTCCATTGCAGGTGGGCTTCAATTTAAATTTAGGACATAACAGCAGGTATCTACATGAGAGCTAGGTGTCTGAACTGCTGTTCAAATGACCACAGTAGGATTCACAGGGCACACAGACACATCAGGAAGCTAAATTTCAGTGCCTTAATCTCTAGCTCAAACACACCCTTCCTATATGAGCTGTATTTCTCCTGCTGAAACCAAGTGAGAGGGGTATTCTCAGCACTTGTCACATCAACTCTTTTGGGAGGTCACAGCCAGAGGCTTAGTAAAGTGACCCAAAGGCACTGCTATACAGACAGCCACAGCAAACAGGAGCACCTCTGCCTGCTCCAGGCTGCCTGGCCACAGACCCTGAACTGCCCAGAGCTTTGAGGTGGATCTGCCCAGACCTCCACCTTATTGCTAGGGCCCAGAGAAGACCCAACCTAAACACTGGACAGAAAATACACTGAAAGCAATTGAAAATAAGCTGATCAGACAGAAGAGAACATTTAAAAGGATTATTAACAACTCTTCCGCTGCTCAGGATGTCTTTGCAGGCAGATCCTTGCTTCCAGACTTGGTTTAGGCAAGTGATTCATTGATTTCAGGGTTGCAGCAAACCCTGCGCAACCACTTCTCATCCCAGGATATCTTCCCTTTCCACTTTCTCCTAGGCCTGGCTCTTTCATCCTTGTCCCTCACTGCAGGCTGTCTGATACTGCTTGGGTTGCAGGTTCCCAGCTCCACCAGCCCAACCCTGATACCACCTATCCTGTCCTTCCCAGCACCTTCTGCCTGGAGCAGGCTCAGCAGTGATTTGCTCTCCCTCCATGGTATGCCACCTGATCCAAACTTCTTTCAGGAAAGGGAGACAGCTGTGAATGTGTCATCTTCACCCCAGATGCTTCATACAGGTCCTGGTGATAGCAGAGGGTAGGTAGGTGAGTAAATTCCCATGACAGCTATAAATTGTCTGCAGCAGATAGTGGGAAAAGACTGGATAAGGATTTAATATAAAGCAGTTCAAATCTTTTTGAGAAAGGGAGCCTAATTATCTGAATTTCTTAATTACCAGCCCTTTTATAGTATACACTCATAAAAGGCAGCTGGAACTTGGAATTACCTATCCAGAGCAGTTCACCATATTGTTACTTCTGTGAGAACAATATGTTATAAACCACGTACCAGTTAAGTTGTTTTAATTAACCAATTATCTATTCAAAGTTTCTTGTAGCTCTTTATCTCTGTTCTTTAGCTACAGTACAATATGGAAATGAGAGTAAATTAAAGCACTTTATTAGACAAAATAGAATTAACAAAGAAAATAAGAAGTTACAGCGAACAAAACACACGCCACCTGATCATGCTTGCAACATGTAAAATGATAACTTTAACTTTGGCTGTTAAAACAGATGAAGTATAATAAATTAAACCAGTTAATCCAAGTCATCCTACAGTTGTATTACCAGAGTAAGCTGTATCTGCGATCTGCTGGTGGAGCAGATGACCTCTGGAAGAGTGCAGACTCCTCACCATCACCATATGGGTTTAGTGTTGTCTACAGGAGACCATCTGTGCCTGCATGCCCTGTCCTGCACCAGACTTGCACTGGAAGCGGGACCAGGACTGATGGGACTCTGGGCTGTGCAGGCAGCTTGTATCCAAGTGCCCTGAAAGCCATGGTTTCTCCCCAGTGGGACCTAATTTGCAAGTCTTGCAAAACACACATAAGAACACTCCATACAAGACCCAGCAGCTGCTGTGTGCTCTCAAACCACAGCTGGAGAATCCCCCCATCTCTTCCCTCCACACTTTCTGAAATAACCCTGTTATCAGAGTGCTTATGTGGGGCATGGAGCAAATCCCATCCTTGCTTGAGGCACAAACACATCCCCTACTTCCAGGCAGTTTGTTATTCCCTGGATGAGCTATTTAGCAGCAGGCTTGCAAACGCTGCTTAATAAAGCACCTAAAATCAGGGTGGGCAGACAGGACTGAAGATGGTTGCCTCTTTCCAAGACTTTCCTCCTGGCTCGGGGTCCTCGTGGGATAACATGTCAGGGGCCAGGACCTCTTGGCCACATCATGGTGGTTCAGCTTTTTCACAGCATGACTGCTGTGTCAAGACAGGCAGTGGCTTTCTGGGAAAGCAGGGGGATGCCACTGAGAACAACTTGTGTGCTGAGCAGGCAAAAACTATCAACAGATGAAACCAGGCAAACTGAGGTTGTGATTGCTGCCAGGCTTCATGGTTGGAGGTCGTTCTTTGCATCGGTATTGCTCCTGCACAGCAGCAGCTCCTCTCCTTGTGAATCAAGGAGAGCATTTAAAAACTGAAGTCACTTGCAAGACTTTAACTAAGGTATGTGCTTTCAGAGAAGTATTTGGGCACAAAGAGTCGTCTTGTCACTTAGGTAAACAAGACGCAACTATTGGGCTCAGTTTGGGGCTTATCAATTGGAACCAGCATGAAAGTGAGTTCTCCAGCTTCGGTTTGCAGTTGCAATGACTGGTTTCTCAAGATAAACTAAGAGCGTATTCAAGTACTTTTCTCTCAAAGTGATATGAAAGTCACATTGTTGTTACTCCACATCTTACAAGCCAGTTCCCTAAATAGGATTTCAGAGAAAAACAGTTAATGGGATGCTCATCTTGGGTGCGATTTGAGGCATTACCAGATGGATTGATGGTTGCTACCCCTCGCTGCTCCCCCCCCCCCCCCCAGTTTTCTTTGGGATGCTTTGTGCTCCAGGCAGAGGAGTGCTGAACAACATGCATGGGCTTGATTCAGTCTTTTACGGGCAATGCCCGTTGTTCCTTTTCTTGGCAAAGCTGGCACTTGCTAATCAGAAAGTGGTCAGATGGGTAAAAATGAAGAGATGTCCACCTGGAGCAAGTCTTGTCTTGGCCCTTCCCAGAAAGGGAACAAAGCATATTCTTGTATTTTGGCTGCTTGGTGTTTCTGGGAATATAAAAGGAGATGCATCCTACCAGTTTGGGTAAGACAGCTCCGGCCATCTCTGACCTCTAATTAATTGTACAGCTACAACTTATCCTGGGATGTCTGTTAATTGAGGCACTGACCAATAATGATTTGTGCAAGGTGCAGAGTCAATGACCTGCTAACTGGGAGGCCATGCTGAGCTGTCCTCAAACATCCTTCTCCAGCATGTTCAGACCTCAGTACTGGCCAGAGATCTCCATTTCAAAGCTGTAACAAGGTCCCCTGACAATTTTCTCCCTGCTTGTGGGGATGTTGCTGATGGCCAGGAGCTGGGAGCTGTGTCTGCCCCATTGCCCCTTCACCCTGCCTCACCTGCCTGTTAGACCCAAATTGTCATTAGGGGTAAAATGGGAACACCTCTTCTGAGAAGCTACGGATTTATTGTCAGCCTAATTAGTCTTAACACTCTAATTAAAATATAACAAACAGTTATTATCCCAGTTACAATAATACTAACACTCTGAATTAATATGGAAAAACATCATTAATAATAGCTATAAAACCCCTGCTGGTATCTGTCTCAGGTTATGCTCACCCTTCTGCTGTTCCTAAGCCTGGTGGCACTGGTCCTCCTGGAGCAGAAAATGGGTCTAGGTGTCAAATGGGTGGATGGCATCTCAAGTCCTTCACCAGGACGAGCTCAGGGCGGCTGGAAGGGCCCCTTCCCCAGGGTGCTCACTGTTACCTTTATGCCTCCTAACGCAGCCTGCTTTCTTGTCACTGCTGAAGTTTGCAAATTGCACAAAAGCCGCCCAGGGTCAATTAATGTAAGGGGTTGTTTGTTATGCAGTTACCGCTCAGGTTTGCTGCATCCTCATGTAGCATTTGCAGAGCTGGGCTGAGACAAGTTAGGCAATAGCCACTGATCAATGGTGACCGCAGCCAAATGAGCTAAAACCAGCTCATGGGCCAAGGGGAGCCCAGCGAGTCCCATCACTTTGCTCTTCAAGTGCCAAGCCAGCAGACATTCCTAGGCCCTGCATAGTGAAAATCATGTTGCAAAAGACTGTATTTCAGTAGGAACACTATTAGTGATAGTTAATGGGAAACTCAATGCAGTAAACAAGCCCTTTTACTGTTTCATGAATATCCAATGCTGCTTTGGATATTGTTCCTTATGTTAATAATATTATCATATTAATTTTAGTTCAGTTTAACATTATATTGCTTATATTTAATAGGTTATATATATTAGAGAAATTAATATAAACATTTTATCTTCCTGTGCTTTTATGAGTCATCAAATAATTAGAGCCAGGTAGCTTTTAAAAGATTTTTTTCTATCAAAATGCTGTTTTGTCAAAAATTAAGTTTTAAACTGGAGTAGGGCTCTTTAGATGCTATAAGGATTTAATCAAAGAAAGCCATGATGATGGCTTTTGGTTTCAAAATAACTTTTTTTACAATAAGTTTTTATTTATGACAACTGTAACACAAAGGTTTTTAATACTGAAATTTTAATACTGAAATACTGAAATAAGATGATTTGTTGCAGATGGTTTAATCCAGTCCCTGCTCTACCTTTTAAATGTGGTAGGTACTGAGATTTTAAATGTGTAAGGACACTATGGGAACTGGCTTTTGTCTGAAGTTCTTCTGCCTTTGGGCCTTGAGTTTCCAGCATTAGTAGATACTCCCTGGGGACCAAGCTCAATTGATACGAAATGATTGTGAAATCTGAAAGGGCTCCCTTATGTCTCTGCTCTTCCATTCCTGCTTTAAATGGCTACAAAAGAGTTTAGCTATGGCTATGCACTGCACAGAAATTTTCGTTGACTCCCTGATTTTGGTGCTAGAAAGGCCCATTAAATTACATAGTCTGATGTTCTTCAGACTAAGGGTTGCTATCTGCTTGGGATTACAAAAACTTTCAAATTGCCTGAGAAGTGTTACAGAAAGCAGTGTTAGCAGCTATTTCAAAGCAGAGGGGTGAAAGCTTGTTTTAATAATATATTGCAAGTGTTCACACTACCCAGGCATCTGCTAACTGCCCTCAATTTTAGGTAAAAAAGAATGGACTTCTTCCAGGGAGAAGTGCATGTTTATAACTGCAGGCAATAATTAGAGGCTGGTGATTCAAGGTGCTGCAAAAGGAATAGGAAAAAAACCAACAAAACAAGAAAGAAACCCAGCAAAAAAACCCAAAACTGTAGGGGGAAAAAGAGCTGAAAACTGCTCAAGTACTTGTTCTAGGATAAATTTAACCTTGGTGAAATTTATCCAGGCTGAGTTTTTCCCACCTCTAGAGAGACACTGTAAGGGCTGTCTTAAACCAGTATCTGTTGTCCGTGATTTACCTCACCCTGGTCTCACCACATGCTCCTGCAACTGGGAAGCACCTGCAGGATGAGCAAGCCTGTTGGGCAGCACCTCACCTTGTGATGACGTTGCCCTGGTCTCCTTGGCAGCTGAAGGAGGTGGGTGCACCCAGGGATCCCCACCCAACCCCTCTCTGCTCCATGCTTTAGAAAGAGCTGGGTCGTGTCCCCAGCGCCTTTCACTTCATCTCCATCAAGTATAACAGGAGCACAGGCGACTCCTCTGATGGAGACCCCAACATCTTGTTGGGAGTGTCCATATTTTCTCACATGCAGCACTCAATCCCCAGGTAACAGATTGATACCGACTGTTCTCAGGCTGTTCCTATGTGCCAGACACTTTAATCCTTCCCTTGTGTACTACAAGAACATGTTCACAACTTTCATACAAACTTTTAATAGCTGATCCAAACAGGCTGGAAGCAAGGTTTCTGAACAAGCAGCAGGGCTTGACCAGCACTATTAAATAGTGATTTTATCCATGTTCACATGGGTCTTGGATGAGGGAATGGAGAGTACATAGCATTAAACAGATATTTTTTTTTCTTTTTACAGCAGCTTTAGATTAAATAAGTTTGTGGTAGCTGGTAGGGTAAATTAGATAGGAGCTGCTGAGAGATAGCAGGGAGGATTAGTGGGCACTTGTAGCAATAATGTAGAGCAGGTCTGAGGTGAGAATTGTTGCCCAATAAATTAGGGGGACCAAGGTTCAAAGGGAGCAGAGCTGATGCTAGGTTGGGGAAGGATTAGTCTAAAGATGATATCTTTTCTACATGAGCAGTGGTGGTCACCATCTGTTTTGCATATCACAACGTGATGGTAACCTCCATGGCTCCACTCTGCAACTGGAAATCCCCTTTTTCTTTACTTTTTTTCCAGGGATGTGGAGCAATCGGGCAAACTCCTGGTAAATTTGTGAAGAAATCCAGGGGAGATCATTAATTCTGTATTTTTCTTCTTCATCAGATTGCTACCCTTTATGTATGCTCACAAACTCATTGTGCTCTTGCATTTCTTTGCATTATCTACAGAGAGGTACTTACGCAAAACTATTTCTTTTTCCTGTGCACTTCTCCACTGCACTGTTATCATTTGCACATTAAAAAAGCATTTGTCCCCTATATATCTTTGTATTTCACCTTCACACTTTGAAGGAATTTCTTCAGTCCTCTCTTTGCTTAAGAATATTCTTGTTTGGGGAAGACAGTTTTCACTAATCCTGCAGATGTGCAGACCCTTTGCAATACCTATCACTTTTCTTTTGCTGCCCTTCCGTGACCTGGCTAGTTAGACCAGATAAGTCACTCTAGGTTGTCTATTAACTACTCAAACTCATTTTGGGCTGATTAAATGCAACTATAAACAGCTGTCTCCCTGCTGCAGTTTTTCTCAAGGAAAAGTGTGCTGTTCCCAAACTGGTTTTGCTTTGACTGTAAAATCTGTGACAACATAGAGCCATTTTCTAAGGAACATGAAGATGTGCTACAGACCCCCTGATGCCTCTAGGCTTGCTTGTGGCCTTGTGCAAAAAGGGACCTACTTAGCCAGTGATGTAGCTCTTTTTTTAAAGCACTAAAATACACCAGATCCAGAGTGTGCTTGTATGGACAGCTAATTTGAGCTTTATAGTGCCTAACAGTTACTTACTGAGTGTTAGCAGGGTCATTCAGTGTGCCGAAGTTGGGTGATGATGACTAATCCAGAAAGCCTTTGTGTCTATCACAGGGCTGACCCTGCTCACCATTTGGATCAGAACTGCTGCGCACAAGGGTTAGACCATACCCTTTTATCTTGCCAAGAACCTATTCACTCTATGGCAGGCTGATTTCTTTTAGACTTAGTGTGTCCAAACAGCTCAGCACAGGCTCAGATGAATGCTGGAGCTGTAGAGGACAGGGAGCTAGATCATGCTGGTAGTTGGGTAGGTGACACAAGGAACTGTGTCCATCAGTATAAATCAACTGAAGAGAAGGTGATAGTCGCATTGCTCCTCTACCTCTAGCAACCTTCACATAAAGCTGCCTTCCAATGGCAAACCTTGGTTGACCTGCCTTATTACCCAAAGGGATCTTCAGTCCATAATTCCCATAACTCATAATTCTGCAAGGACATGTCCCCATGTTTTTGGTTTGGGAGTCCTCTGCACAACACAGGCACAACCCAAGAATAAAAGTAGCGCTGTGGTTTTACCAGTGCCCATGACCTCTGTATTCGCACTGGTGGACCCTCTAACTCTCATTCCTCTGGTCTGCCTGGGACATGGTCACAGTGGTGACAGGACAACAAGGTCCCCCTGCCAGAATCTGAACACAGATACTCTGGGCTGGGTCAGTTTTCAGTGCAGTAGTTTAGCAGTTAACAGCTAGGAAACTTGATTTATCAAGAGTGTTGGGAAGGTGCAAGTTCATTTGGGCATCGAAGACCAATACGACCAAAGAGTGATGTGGCCCCTTGCCCTGATCCCCCTTTGCCTTCAGCAGAGGATCTGCCCTTTCCGAAGGGGGAATGAGAGGGCAGAAAGTCCAGGTGATAAATAGAGAGCAATGGGGTTTGTAGGTGAGGTCACAGCTCCATGGCCACGCCTTCATATCAAACCATTAGTTTTCCACCTGTCTTGGGTATTTCTTCAGCTGGGGCTGCAGACCACCTCAAACCTTTCCATATCTGGGTATTAATGTGAGATTCTCAAAGCTCAAGTGAGTCTCATCTTCTGGGGCATGACGGGCATGACACCAGCCTCTTTCTTTCCATGGCACTTATCTCTGCAGGCTGCCCTGACGAGCTAGAAGACAGAAGCTATTTTGGGTGGTGAAAGGCTGGCTTGACACTTTCCTGCAGAGAGCCTCCCCCAGCGCCCGTTGAACTCGGGCGAGCTGTCGGAGAGAAGCCCGCTAATTAGCAAAGATCCTCGTGCTGCAGCCGGGAGCGGAAAGGGTGTCTCTGTGCAGCTCTGTACACAGCAATGACAGCTTCGGCTTTGCTATTCTGTCCTGGCTTGTTTTTATTGAAACTTTACGTAGATGTGGAAAATGCACAATTAGAGGCTGTTATGTGATTGATTTCTGGGCGCAGGGGCCTTTCCTCCTTGCCTGGAAGGTCTGGCAGGTATTATTTAAAGAGCTAATGAATGTTAATGGGCACATTATTTGCAAATCTTGAAGTGGAATATTAGATCAGGGCTCCTGTGTGTCATGGTAATCAGCTTTCCCTCGCTCGCTCTGGCTCGGGGGGGAAACACCCTGCAGTTGCTTTGTTGTACGCTTTTCAGATTAATATCCTTTTTCCAATCCAGCAGCTTTTCTCTGGGTGTTTTAGTCAAAGAAGCAGATGGCTCACACGCTGGTATTTGATGCCTGACCAAAGGGATTGTCCTGCTCAAAACCACCCCGCCAGGGAGCATGAAGTGAGTTTCCTGCTTTGTCTTCTGAAGGGAAAAAAAAGAACTGCTTGGAAGGAGGCAGGGATGGGCTGGCTTGCCCACACCATGGCAGCATGCCTGTGATGGAGGCCAAGGGCAGGGACGGGCAGGCAGCATCTCTTCTGCTCAGTGCCTGCCAGAGCCCACGCGAACCCTCCTCTGGATGGGGACTGGCTGTGGGAACCCCAATATCCGACCATGGGAGCAGCTCGCGTGGTGAGCATCTTGTCGGGCTCCCTGCTGCTGCTCTAAGCCACCTTTCCTCCAGGGCTTCCCAAGTTTGTCTTGTGTCTGCCACCACCCCAGTGCTTCCTCCGCACTTCCATCCCTTACCCTCAGTGCCGTCCAGTATGCCCACATCCACCCAGAGCTGTCCGCAGGCTGGCATGGGGGCCACTCCAGACCTCCATGCACGTCGGTGGCCCACCAGCCCACATCCTCCTGGGTGGCGAGCTGCTGCTGAATGCTGCGGGTAAGGCTTGAGTCTTCCCCACTATGCTTTCAACGAGAACACAAATAAAGGTTCGTCTTCTGACTTTCACACAACTCCTAGAAATATGGTGATCCTCTCAGCTGTGGCTTTGACTTCCCCATTAGCTCAAAATGCCTGGCAGATCGCTGAATAGCACACATGTTGTTTCCTTTAGGAAGCCAAACTAAAAGAAAGGAAGAAATCACAGGTGACTTTCCAAATGCTTTTGCTGGATGGAGGTTTTCCCTAAGCATTGGACAAAGAAATGAAGCTGCTGCACGGTGCCGAGTACAACTCTGCTGTGCATCAGGAGGTGCCCAGGGAAGGGTGTTGCTCTGTAGCGTCCAAAGTGAGGCACAAAAGCAGCGAGTTTTAAGACTGGACAACCTCTGGGTGACACGAAATTGTCATTTAGGTGTTATACTTGCTGAGTATGCTGCACATGTAGGGGACCCAAGTGAGGCGAGTAGTACCGGGGAGCTGTGCTGTGGGAGATCGTTGCTGCCCCAAGTGCAATGCAAGTGAAAGATGGGGGAAGGCAGGCGGTATGCTGCCATGGTACATCAGCAGAGTAATGATGAAAGAACATACATAACCTAGCTATATATTTCCTATATCCTTCTTGGTGAATCAGGAGGGTTTCCATCTAAGAAGGGGAAGAGTTTTCTGCTCTGTAGTATATTTGCTCTGTTGCCTCCACATTTCTCAGCATCTACCCACCCCTTTCTCCTCAGCTCATCGGTGCCAACCTACTTTGTATTAACAGCAATTCAAATGTTAACAGCTGCTGTCCATGTTAATCAAAAAGAAGCTTAATACAAATATATGATTATTGTATGAGCATTGTATAAGCGATACTTGGTTATGTCTTAAGCTAAAATAACAATATGCACTTTTATCCAATCCTGATACGTTTATAAATATATTTAAATGGATATAAATATTTATAAATAGTTTCTGTAATCTTCTGTAATTAGGCTTTAAGCTCTGTGACAGACAGCATCTGTTTGAACTGCATGCGCTCTCGGCGTGTGTGTGTGTGTGTGTGTGTGTGTGTGTGTCAGGTTTCTCTAATAAGTGTCAGAGTTGGGCAGATGCCTCTGAAGGGAGCCAGCACACCTTGCTCCTTCCCTTGGAAGAAGGCAGCCCGGACCTGGACCAACCTCCTGGCTGTGGGAGGCGGCAGCGAGGAAAAGCCAAGCAGAGAGCTGGCACGCTGCAGCCCATGCCCAGAGGCTGGGGGGGGGAGCAGGGGGTGATGGAAGGACAAACAGCCCAGGGCCCAGCGGGGCTGATGCTGTGGCTACTGCAGCTCCTCAAGTTATTGTCAGCTGGAAGCGGGTCTGGGAGGAAGGACCAGCTGGCAAGGTGGTGGGTGGGGAAGCCATTCATAAACCCTTTTCTATTTCTACTCATAACTCTATTTCTACTCTGTTTGACTTGGTCACTTTGAGCTAAGTCCATTTCAGAAGAAAAGAAAGTATCCTAACTTATAGCCAGACAAACTGACCCTTTTTGCTCTAAAGCCTTTTGGGGATGCTCTCTACACAGAGGAAATGGGGCAGATTTTTCTCAGGGCTATAGGCATCTGCTCATTCCTTGGGACCAACTGATGAGCACGGTGGCAGCAGGGCAGGACGATCCATGGCCACACAATGCCACCAGGGGCTCCCACAGGTACCTCCCCTGCACTTAAGTCCCAAAGTGTCTGCTGGGACAGAGCTGGATGCCTGCATGGACTGTTCCGTGCTTGTCTTTTACAGTTCGGGACAGGCTGACATTGCTCAGATGGCTCCTGGCTATTTGGGCAGCACCATAGAGTCACACAAAGCTGGCAGAGGAGGATGCTTAGACTATCCCACATAAGGATCACATAGGGGCTCTGGTAGGACAGAGAGCGTCTGCTGCTTGGTGCCAAGGTGGCTTGATGGGTGTGTTCAGTGAGAGAAACAGAAATAGGCACTGCAAAAGTTTCACTGGGCACAGACTTTTTTTGCTAGGGAACCCTTTTTAGGGATGATGACACAGGCCACATTCTGGGGAGATGCTACTAAATGGTCCCATGCTCTGTGGGCCCAAGCGAGATGGGGAGGAGAGGGAGAGGCAGTTTGCCTGGTCCCATTCGGATGGATGTCCTGGAGGGTGCTCATGTGCAAGGTTGTGAACCCTGGAACTGGGAGGCTGTGCTGGAGAGATGTCCTCAGCTCCCATGGGTACCACTCTGCGTTCCCCCACTACGCACATTGCTTTGGAGACTGTGGATGTGTCCCCTGCCCTTGGCCTGTTTGTCCAACCAGCCCAGCTGTGTAACTACTGCTGGTGCATGAGAAGAGCACGTTTTGCCCATGGTCTGCGGGGGGGGAAATTCTTTTGGGGGAGATGGAGGGACCTTTGCTGTCATTCAGGCTGAGGACATGGAGGAGGATGGAGAGTTTTGTACATGTGGGATGGAGACAAATGCTGGGAATGGGAGGAAAAGAGAAAGTGGGGCAGATCAGAACAAAGCCAGACTGAAGCAGGAGCCTGGGGCTGTGCAGGAGTGGGAGACCCATCTAGCAGAGCTGGACTGGCTGCGCCAAAACACTGGAGTGGGAGAAAAACCCTTAGGAATAGGGACTGACCAGACTCTGGCTCTCCATTTTCAGTCCTACTCTTGAGCAGGGGCACTATGATGCTCTGTAGTAGATGATTGTCTTTTCCCATTTACATGTTTAAAAATGCAGGAGAACAGACTGAAAAAAAAAATCAAATTGCACACTGAAAAGTTGCAGGATGATCTTTGCTTTGCAGCTTTGACTTGGGCCTTGGCTGCGTATCTTTAATCTTTCAGAAGTCTTTAATCAGAAGAAAATCTGGCTTATCCCTAAAGCCCAGGGTCTGAGCCTGTGCAGTGCAAACAGAATCCTCTGGAGCCTCCAGGAGGAGATTGCACGGAGACAAGCAAACACGCGGCTGTAGCTGTACTAGACAAGCACGTCACTGCACAGCAACAACCAGGTACGCTGTCCAACGGGAGCCGCGTTTGGTGGCATTTAAGGCTCTGGATGCAGAGGAAGAGAAGTGATGCTCAAGGCATGAACAGGGAAGAAATGAAACTGTGACAGCTGTGAATGAATAAGCAGGCTGTGTATTTTAAAAGGGAAAATTGGAATGCCTGCAAAATGTCCACACTCACCTGGAGGGAAACTTGCCAGTTCTTGCAAGCCTGGATTTATTTAGGGGTGATGTTGAAGATTTGCAGGGGTTTCATTTTTTTTAGAAATGGGGCAGTGTGGCTTGCTACCAGTTTGCTAAGAGATCACAGAAAACATGAGAAACCAGCAGGGCCTGTGCAGCTGCTCTGTTCCCTCTGATGCTGGCTGCACCGCTCCCATGATATAAGCAAAGTCAACCCCGCCAGCGCTGCTTTTCAGTTTAAAGCTAAGTGTATCTACTTCAGACCTTGCTGGGACAAATTTTTTTGGCATGAACAAGGCTTTCCCCACCGTCTTAATGGAGAGCAGACTTGCTTTACAAATGTTTTCAGGCAGAGCTAGCCAGGGTAGATGGTGGATCCTGTCGGTTGGCCTCGGAGAAGTGCCTGCAGCTTCTGTTGCTGGGTTTCCCTTTCCTCCTCTCCCGCCCTTGTTGAATGTTCCTGGCAGTTTTTAGCTGTGATAAAAAGCTCAGAGGAAATGGCAAGAGCTGGAAATAATCTTGCTTTCAGCCTAAAACACGGGAGAGGGAAAGGTACTTGGATTTTCACAACCTTCCCTCCTGTCGTCACACGCTCCTGGCTCCTCTACGGCAGGTGGGATGTGAGGGGCCATAGCAGCCTTTGCAGACAATATTTCTGGTCACTGAGTATGATGCCAAGTTGCAATCCAAAAAGAAACCTGAAAAACACTTATCTTTTACAAAGTTGCATTTTGTTGGTTTTTTTTAATATTCCCTTAAAATGGCAGCCCTGGTTTAAATTTTGTGAACTGAGAAGTGGGGAGGAGGGGTCTGGTTTTTAATTTAGAAAATGTCAAAAACATGTTCGGACAATTTTAATTTACTTTTTCTACTCAGGCACAACCTGAGGCTTTTAATTGCTTTTTTAAATTGCCTCACTGTTCTGGAATAATACTTATTTCAACAAAAAACACAAAGTCAGTCTGGTGAGAGGGTCCAGCCTACAAACAGGCTCAGGCTCTTTAGCTGCCCAGTGCGATGCAGTGGGATGAGGCCCTGGAGCCAGCACCCAGCAAAAGCTACAGGCTGGGATGCATTGCTCCTCCACAGTGCTCAGCCACAGCCTCAGCTCACCAGGGTGATGCGAGAGACCTGGGGAGACGCGGTCAGGAGCTGTAGGAGAGGAACAGCACACAGGTGCCTGCGCAAGTTTAGGTTGCCACAGAAGAGGTCCCAGCCCAAGACCCGTGGCTGGAGGAGAGGAGAGACCCGGACCCACCACCAGGACAACTTCACAGACATTCTAGAAAGGTGAGACCACCTTAGAGCATTTAGGTGGCCCATAGCTGCTGTTTCAGGAGAGGTTGGAGTAGTGTCTTGTCCTCCCCAACTCCCTCTGCTCCCTACTGCTGCTCTCTGTGTGATGGGATGGTGTCTACGGGAGGCAGCTCTGCAGGGTTCATCCATGGGAGCTGCTGTCTGGGTCCACGCCTGTGCACCTGGGCTCAGCATTTCCAACTGCTCAGCTCACCATCGGGACCTACCAGGATCAACAGGGCTGGCAGCAGCAGCCACATCTGCACCCTGCACCCCTTCCTGTTTCCCCACCTTCCCACCCTGGTTCCCTGCTCCTCCTTCCCGCGCTTCAAGAAAACACAGTCCAAAGGCAAAGGTGTACAGGGATCCATCGATTTCCATGCTGCCCTTTGCAGTGCTGCTGTCTGGAAAGCTGGTGTGTAATTGAACAAGAGGCTGGCACTTTTACTGATGGGAAGCTTCACTGCACTGTTAATATCAGCAGGGAGCTTGGAACCAGCCGGAGGTGGAGGGAAAAGCACCAGATGGCTTAACTAACTCCCTGCCACCTTCCCCCAGCTCCCATCTCGCTGCAGCTAGGGGAAGGAGTGATTCCCCTTGGAAATGCTGGCGGGAGGAGTTGGGAAAACAGGCAGGTCTGAACACACTTGGGGTTTTTTGCACACTGGATCTGCCAGGAGCAAAGGGATCCAGGTGTGTCTGCTCCAAGAGCTCCCAGGCTACGCAAGGATCAGTAAGAAGGGACAGAGGTGGTGGTCAGGAGGACTTTCACACCTAGGTGACCAGCGTGTGATGGGAGGAGGGATGGTGGGACGGGACCAGGGCAGCTGGGTACTCAGCTGTGGGGATGCAGAGATGGGAGAGCTTGGAAAGAAAGTGATGGGGCTGACTTAACAAGCATGGGAGGTTGTCCCAGTCTTGCCCAACTATAGGCCTTGGGGAGAAAGCTGTCCAGGACGCAGCTGGGCACATGGCCTACCATTTGGGATCAGACAGAAAGGCCAGATAATCGAGCCATGGTCCGGGGCGTTCTGGGGGAGAGGTCTTCAACATGTGCCAACTGGGGGATTCCCCACATCTTCAGGAGTTGAAGTAAAACACCACAAATGTCAAAGTAGCCTTCTTCCTTAGGAAGAGCTGTGAAGTTTTGGTGGGGGAGGGGGGGGGTAGCAGCCCTCTTTTAAACTTTTAAATTAGTAATATAGGCTTTCCATTGTTGGAATGAAACATACTATTTTGTATTGTTTTTTCATATAGATTTATTTGGCATCACATACGAATCCAGGTAAAGCTGTAGGATCATGGACATGCCCGTCTCTAGGAGCTACAGTTCCAACTGAAGTGGACAACTCTCCCAGACCTTTATTTTGGGAAAAGACTATCCTGGATGTCCCTTTCCAGCTAGGAAGGTCAGTGTGGGACACTACTGGGGTTTTATGCCAGCCCATGGGTTTTCTGTGGAAATCAGAGGGATAGGGTCACCTTCATGGTGGCCACAGGCCCAGAACCATGAGAGCATTGGCGTAACAGGCACATCAGAGTGGGACAGAAAGCATTTGCACCAGTGGGGCAAGTGGAGGAGCGGGCTGGATATTAATTAGTGCAGAAGAAGATAATGAGCAATAAATGTTAGAAAATAATAGACTCCCTGTGGGTTTAAATTCAACTTCAATGCAAAAGGTTGAGGCTACATCATCGCCCACTTGACCAGATGACTCTTAGCCATAATAGCCAGGAAGAAGATGAAGGACCCAAGGGGGTGGAAACCAGCCCAATACTGGGGGATACTCCCACAGAGAAATGGACAGATGTCTGGAGACAACACAGAAGAGAACTCCTTCTCAGGACAGCTAGGAGATGCAACACTAGATTTAATCCTGAGCAGCCCACAGGGCTAATTTAAAATGTTATTGTTGAAGACTTCCTCTATAAAAGTGTCTGCAACGTACTTAAACTCAGTAACATTGTAGGAATTTAAAAATAAAACTGAAGAAGTTCACTGCGACTTCATTTCAAAAGGGCTATCCACATAAAAGTAGAGAGGCTTGTTAGAAAGAAATTAAAAGCAGCTACCAAAAGGGTAAAATTTTTCCAGGGGACATAGACATCATTTAAAGATCTTCTATTAGATGATGAGAGCAAATCTATACAATTATCAAAAGAGACTTTAAAAGGGCAAAAAATTAGCTGTTCTCATTAAAGAACCAACTAAAGGAGTCTGTCAGAGGTAAAAGAGTATCCTTCAAAAAGTAGAAGTCATGTTCAAATGAGGAAAATAAAGAGCATGAGATGACAAATTAAGGGTAAAATTATGACAAAGGAGATGAACCTTTTTTTTGATGAGCAGCTTTCTAAGGTGTAAAAATCTAACAAAAGACCCCTTTTCTCAAACCCCTCAGCAGCTGTGGAGCCCCCTGGGGCTCTTCCCACTATGGAGGACCCATCCCGAAATCAGCTGTCATTGCAAGAGGTTTGGGAGCAAACTGGAGAAATTAAGAGTATCAAAAGGAGCAGATGGCATTCACCCCAGAGCCCAAAGGTTGTCTCATATGAAACAGCTATTTAGCGGTGGTGCACAAGGGGCTGTTTAAAATAACCGTGGTACCAAAGGAGCTGAAGGTGGCAACTGCAATGATATTTAAAATGGCTGCACCAACAATCCAGAGGGTTGCCCAGCAGATCTCTGTGCTGGGCAAACAGTCAGAAAAAAATAACAAAGATGTCAGTAGGCACAAGAATAAATATGAAATAATGCGGAAGAGTTGGTGCAGGTTTTGCAGAAGGAAGTCCTGCACCGCGAGCCCTTGGAGAGCCGGTGAGCTTGGAGAGCAGGAGATACATTCAGCAAAAGCTTTGAAAAATTGTCTTCATCAGATGTTCTTGAAGAAATTAAACTACTGTAGTGTAAAAGAGAAAGCCCTCTTCTGTCTAATAACTGCAAAGCATATGAAACACAAATTAGGAATAAATTAGCAGATTTTGCAGTGGAATAAAAGTGCCAAGAGAGGCACCCAAGGACCTGTGATGGAGTGTCGTCTCCAGATCAGGAGATAACTTGGAGAAGGAAAGGAAAACAGTTAGGGGATGAAGTTACTGTCAATCTTTCAATATTCAGAGTTGATGGTGAAAAGCTATGGCAGGATCTCTCAATACTGAGCAACTGGACAGTAAAACAACAGTGAAATTCAGTAGCAAGATGTACAAAATCATGTGTACAGGTGAAACAGTCCATTTGTACTTGAACCAGTCATAAGCCTTAAATGAGCTGTTACTCAGGAAAGATAACTTTTTCCTTGCATGCCCATGTTGCAGGTAGTGTTACGAAAACATCACCTCAGTGATCTGTGATAGCCTAAAAAGTAAATTGAGTGTGAAAATTTTTAGGGGGAAAGTGTTAAACAAAACAGAAGAGATCAATTTGTCATTGTGCAGATCAATAATTCACCTGCTACTTAAATACTGTTTGCAAATCTGTTACCTCTGGTGGAGGAAAAAAAAAAAAGACAGAAATAAACCTAGAAACTTGAAAAGGCACGGAGAGAGGTGGAAAAGATAAGGGTTGGGGAACGGTTCTCCGGGTGGAGAGATTACACGGACTGAGACTCTTTATCCTGGAAGAAGTGTGAGTGATGGGCTGTGTGGTGAGGAGCGGCAGAGGAGAGATTATTCACAGTCCCCCACAGCACAAAAACTAGGGGTATCAAACTACAGATCAGGACATTTGAAACAGGCAAGAAGAAAAATTCTTTCTTCATATCCTGCGTAACTAAACTTCTTCCCCCCGGGGTGTTGTTGTCAGGTTTGCATGGGCTGCAGGATAACGGAACAACTTAAGGGAGAGCATCTGCTGGGAGGTACAGCAAGACGGTTTGGGCCCCATTGGCCTTACAACACCTCCCCAGGGGGATGGTTTCCTTTTCTTAATTTTATTTCTGATTTTTAAGCTTCACGTAGGAATCCATCAGGAAACTCCTGAAATGGGTGACCTGGGCCAAGTTTTAATTTGAGGTCAAAGGAGGATGAGGGTGTCTCCATGAACATGTTTCTGCGTATCTAGTCCAGACTGGAAACTGAGAGTCTGCCTTTAATACAAGACATGGGATTTCAGGTTGAAACATAGGATCTTCCTTACTGTAGGGGACATCCAGCTGCTTTTGTAAGGGGATTCTCCACTGTACATCATGCTCACCTTCCATTATTGTAAGGAGAGAATCGAGATGATGGTTTAATTTCTTGAACAGCCTTTGAGGAGATGATTTTTAAAAATTCATCTCATGTTCCAGGAAAGCTCCAGTCCTACAAGCAGACGAGCATCGATGTAACTTCACCCACAGAGGAAGGCGGCATCTCTGGGATGAGGGCCACGCGACAGCTTCCCATCTGATGCTTCGTGGAGCTGTGCTCAGTGCCAGCCGAAGGCTGGCAGGTCATCAAACACAGGCAGGAAAAAGAAAACAACAGGGTACAGCTTCAAAACACATTTCTAAAATGAAGCAGAACTCAAAGCACTTTTCCACTGCAGCACTGGGAAAAAAAAAATATTTTGCTTACAGACTGCAGTTCTGCCACGTTCAGGTTTAAACCATCGGCCATGGAGCAGCGGTGCATAATAGCGGCAGTATAATTTTTCATTCTACTGTCCTGAAAATAGTTAAACTATCGTTTGCTCAAGGTTAAACAACCCAACAAAAGTTCCTCTTGTGCTGAGTAGAAATAGGCAGATTTTCTGCATGAAAAGTGAAATACATAAAGTTTTGAATACTTCGCATTTGAATGGAAATTCTTGCATGGCCCAAGCCCCACTAATGATGTGCTTGTAATGGGGAATCAACGCCGGCAGGGCTGGGGAGCGTGCACCTGGTGCAGCGGCTGCCTGCCTGCGCCCAAATGAGAAAATAATTTATTTTCTCAATCGAAATGTATTTCATGAAAAGCCATTACTCTAAAATCAATGTAAACAAATCAAATGGCAGATGAGAGCAGCCCTCCAGCACAGGGAGCAGCCTCGGTGCATGCTGCAGCCAGTGATGGCAAAGACGGGCTGCTGGCATGGCAGAGCAGATATGGACTGTGGCAGCCGGGCTTACACAACACCAGGGCAAAGTTTCTGGTGTGTCCTTCTGGTCCGTGGGACATTAAGAAATGCATACTCTAATTTTGCCCCCCTGTTCTCCTCCACACCCCACAGCATTTCAGCCATGGTCTGCTGCGTGGGATGCTCTGGGCAGGGAGATGTTCTGCATCCACCTCTGCAGGGTAACGTATATTCAGATTTATTAATTTATAACCACTGTAGATCATGAGCTAGGAAACTAAGGTGCTTTTTGGTGCTGAGATCAGGCCAGGGTGCACAGCAGCTCCTGCTGACAGGCTCTGCATCTGCAAGAGAGGCTCCAGGGATTAACCATTCCATTCAGATGCAGTAACTAGGCAGAAGTCCTCAGCAAAATCTGCTGGCCAATTCTCACACACGCAGCACTTTTTTACAGCTCTCTTCACTGATTCCTTAGAAAACAGAAATTTCTCAAATTCTCAGAGAAATAAATGCCTTTTGTTTCGGTTCCTTCTTGACAGGCGTATTTATGATGATCACAAAGAAAAGATCACAACAAATCCTGGCAAAAAAGAGGAAGCAAGAAGAGCAAGCCAAGCTACAGATAGTAAGTAACAAATCAGGAAAAGGCGGAAGATAATGGTTGTGGCTAAAAATCAGATGCTATGAAATAAAGAACAATGGATATGAGAAGTAAAAGTATCCATAAAAAAAAATCCATATCCAAATGTGTTATGGACAACAAGAAAGCATTTTAAATTACCTGGAACAAAAGGAATTCTAGCAAAATTACGATGTTATAGATCCATTTTTTGATAGGTGCAGTAATGCTGTCAATAATAATGCAGACAATGCAGAAGAGCCCAAAAATCTGCTCTGTGAAATGATGAAGACGACATATTTCCGACATATTTTTTTCGGTCCCCATCATTTTCTATTCCAATGGCAACTGCGTAGCAGCTAGCAAATTGTTAACAGTTTAAAAAATGTTAAGCTGCAACTTTAATTAACTGAAATAATTATTAATTTTTAAAAGCTTTCAATTAATTTTTAAACTAGTTTTCATCTGCAGGATCAGCCAACTTGTTTCTAAATTTGTGGAGATAATCACTAAATATTTTACAAGAATGACAGAATAAACCTGGTGTTGTGGTGGTATTGAGGAGAGAGTGAAAAATGGGGCTATGCCACATCATCAACCCACGTGACACCAGCTCAGGTGTGCCACTGTCCCCCTAAGGCTTCTCCCCTCCTGCCATACATCCCTACTCCCCTACATGCTTAGGCTGGGTCTACGCTATAAACTACCCTCCTCTGTTTTTCCCTCAGCATCAAACATTCAATATTTTTTTTATAAGCTGGGGAAAAAAAAGTGTTTCTAAAAGCATCTTGTGAGCCTGGGGTTTGCCTTTGACACAGAAGTTTATTGGCCTTGTTATTCTGGAAAAAGGTTTGAGATTTTAATTTGTTGGATCACAGCAGGTAGAAGGTGATGTGGAAGGTTCAATTCATGATTTGTGAGATTAAGGATTATTTTGGATATTCAGGGGTTTGCTTTCAGCTAAATCACCACAACTCAAGCAGAATATCAGCAAAATAGTTGCAGGGTCACTGTGACCCTAATTTATTAGAAATCTTGAAGGAACACAAGTGAACTGATGTTTAACCAGGGAAATGTTGTATTCCACCTCTACTGTGAAACATGAGCAAACAAAAGCGAAAAATGGGTGATTTGGGTTCCAAAAGAACATCTTTAAGAAATAACTCCCTTGAGCTTGTCCTTCCTTCTAGCACACCACTTCTCTCTTGGCCAGGCTGGGGAGGCTTTGCTATAGAAAAGGGATGATAACTTGCTGGCAGGACTTCGCTTTGTTAGAACGGTTATTTGGGTGGGAAGGAGTGTTTTGCTGCTGCTGCTCTGTTTCTGCCTGAGCGAGCCCAGACCTTCCCGTGACAACTTCCAATGTGACTAGTTGGAGTCAAACTACCATAAGTAGCACATGTTATTTAAGCTTTGTCCAATCTCAGCCTAACTGAGCAGTGAACTGGCCTGGAAGGCCCCCTGTGCTGCTACAGAAGGAATTAACACCCGCTGGGGTATGCTGGCATCCATACCCTGGAACCCGTGGCTTTCAGCATTGCCAGCTGTCCTGTATTTCAGCAGGGCTTTGCACAGCAGTGTCCTGGCTCGTAACACTGAGCAATGGTGGGAATAGCTGGAGGGACATCAAACATCGCCCAGGGCAAAGCCACTGCTGTGTGAGGGCATCACGGGAAGTTTTAAGCCAGGAGCACAGTGTGTTCCTTTCCAGCTGCCCACAGGAATTGCGTGAGATTCGGTATTTCAGGTTATACAGAGTCAGCAGGCTCTTGGCTACGTCTGCACTGAGGTTATAGGTGAGCCTGAGCCCATGCCCAGCTGCAAGTTCATCCTGGGTGAGTGATGGAGAGATCGGAGCAGAGATGCAGGTGCTGGAGTCAAAGCTTCGGCACACGCTGCTGGGCTAGAAGACTTGCTCAAAGTGTAAATGGGATGGTAACATCCATGCATTGATCTCAAGTGGCCACCAGCACTGTTATCAGGTCCCCAGTGTGATAAGGGCACCTTTAAATCAAAGCAGAGGATGCTCCTCAAAGAAAAATGCATCAACAGAAGCATTAGCTGGAAAGTTTCTCTAGGTTTTAGCATCTTCCTTCTGGTCCCTCTCGCTTAATATTGAAGACGTTCACCATCTTTTGGCAATTCAGTGCTTTCCAAGGCAGTCCAGGCACGTGACATCATTCATTTTGATGTAGTACAAACATTAGAGACTTTTTTTTCTTTCTTTGCCATAATGGGCTTCATTTTTAGATAGAGTTTGCTAAGTTGAAATATCTTTCATAGCAGGCAAATGCATTTTCCTGCACTGAAGCCAGGAGAGGATGTACTTTATCACCTGCACACCGGGCTGAAGCGCCAAACTCAAACTGCTGCTGCACCGTCTGCTCACCCCTGTGTGTAGGCAGGGCTGTCAAGTCCCCGGCGGCTGGAGGGGATGGATTAGTGACCAGGGACTGCTGCTCAAGCCTGGCTGGGGAGTCGTTGAGATGGGCGTTTGATAAGGAACTGCACAGCACTGATGATCTTCATCTCGTTCATCTCGTCCTCAAGGAGCGTATGGGCTGGGACAGGCGCTGATTAAGTTGATCTACCAGGATGATCTCCGGCATCTGTAAGAACCGTTGTTCATTTTTGCAGCTTCTCCTTGTGACCTACGGCATGCACAAAGCTCTGAAGGCAGAGAGGTGCATTTAGTGGTGCAGAGGTGGTTCACGGACCTTTGTGTGAGGCCCTGTTCCCCAGCCGCCTGTAGCACAGGGTGTCACATCCCAGCGCATTTCCAGCAGGCACAGGCAAGGCTGCATCCAGTGTCCCTCCAAGTATCGAGCATCCCGCTTCCCTGGCCCCAAAGTTGCCCCTGGAGGGAGATGTGCATGAAATCTTCCCCAAGCTAAAGCCCTATTTCAAACCCTACTGCACTGGTATTTGAAAATAGGTGGATTGAATGGAGCTCTCATCTTCCCACTTCCTGAAGCCGAGGAAAACAGCTCAGAAAACATCAGCTTCTCAATTTCCAGCCTGGCCAAGCTTGTAGAGAAAGCCAGAAAACCATAAAAATAAGTTTTCTAGCCCCTGCAGCATTGGTTGTTATTCACCATCACCAGTGCATATCTCAGCCCAATCACACACCCCAGAGACAGGCAAGGCAATGCCACTCGGATCACACTCAATGCCTGCCTACGTGCGTGGCACCATGCTAGCACACAGGGACAGCAGAGCCGACAGCATATTCACACCTTGCACAGCATCAACTCTGCCAGACCAGGGTCAGCCCTGTGATGTTGTGGTCATACCAGGGACGATGCTTTTCCCTGGCACTGCTTGGGCAGGGTAGATGCTCTCCAGCTGAGAAGGGTGAGCAGGGGGGCAAAGGTGCTTCTGGTTGTCAGCAGAGCCCTTAAATTCCCACCAGCAGGGCAACACTTTAAAGTAAGTTGCAGAGGGTATGGAAGGACAGGCCCCCCCCTTGGACATGCTGAAATATTTATACTGTACTCACAAGGACCTGGCCTGGCTTGTACACCTGTTTGCTTAACTGATGACGGCTTGATAGCTGCAGCGGGGAGCTTGTTAATTGAATTCCAAAGGGACTAATTACGGCAGGAATAAGAGAGCTCTCTGTAATCTCACAGGTTTTTCCACACATCTGGATTTGCGAGGGCTGCAGGAGCTGGGACTTCTTTGAAAAAGGCAGCTGGAGGAACCATGCCCCAGCCCGTGGTGTTGCTGCCCTCCTGCTGGGCACAGAGAGGGGTGATGCCAGGCTTTGGGGAGATGCCATCAGCTATTTCCCTTCTTCGGGCTGAAACTGGAGAGGTTATCAGCTCACTGGGGACAGCGGGGTGCTAAGGTAAACGGGAGGAGGTGGGTGCAGCACGTGCACCCCTCCAGCTCTGGGGCATTTCAAGTCCTGCTATGTGTCTCCTGTGGTGCTGTTGGGTGGCTCCTGTCCAGTTCCTTTCAGCTCTTCAGCTAAAACCAGCACAGGAAAAGCAAGCAAGGACCTCTGTAGTCCCCCATGCCCAGGAGGAAGGGCATCTCTGGACAGGGGGGATTACAGGCTACCTTTACGACAGCACCCTTTGGCACGCCAGCTGCAATATTGCTGAGCAGCCACACCGGGGCAGGGCTTAAGGACGCTTTGCCCACTGCTCCCCTCCAAGAATAAAAAGGCGAGAGGCCTCAAGGTCCCAAGCATGAACAGGAGCAACAGAGAACCTCAGCTTGCCCTCTCACCCTTCCCTGTCCTCTGCCACCGCACCCTGCACCCCCCAGGTCCAGGCACCCACACTCCTGCGCGCAGCCCGGTGGGGCAGCGGTTCTCCAGTCCCTTCGCAGTGGTATCCAGAGACAGGACAAGACAACGGGCACCAGTTGAAAGAAAAGAACCTCTCCCTAACTGCAGTACAATACAAAGCTTGTTTATTTGAAGGGAGGTCGAGCTAGGGAACAGATTGCCCAGAGGGGTTCCGGAGGCTCCGTCCTTCGCGATCATCAGAGCCTGACTGGATGCAGCCCTGGGCAGTCTGCTCTGGCTGACCCCGCTCCAGCAGCGGGCTTGGACTAGGTGGCCTCCAGAGGTCCCTTCCCTCCTCCTCAAATCCATGATTTGTCATGAGAGGAGACGACAGGAGCAGTTCCTGCCTCAGCCGGAGCTGTGAGGCTGCCTTGATCCTGTTCGCTGCCACTGCCAGAGTCGGAGACAGCCCAGGTTGCGACCGTCCCGCTGCCACCGTCCAGGTGCCCCTCAGCAGCCGCACAACCACCACCTCGAGGGCCTTCTGTGTCCCTGGGCTCTGCGCTGCCCCGGCAGGTGTTGGTCGGGGGCGAGCGCTGCATTTCCCTTCTTGGTAGGATGTGCTACCAGGCCCCGCGCCTGGCACGGCTGCGGGTCCTGCGCCGGGATCGGCTCCTCCTTGAGCACTCCCACCCAGCTTGGCCCCCGGTGCTGCGGGACCTGCGCCGGGATCGGCTCCTTGTGGCGCGCCGTTGCCTGGAGGAATCCCAGCCTGCCTGCGGGCAGCACTGGCTCCTCCTTGAGGAGGGCAGGACGTCCCGTTCGGGCCTCGGAGCTCGGCCGTCACTGTCGGGAAACCTGCTCCGCCATCGCTGTCGGCTGCTGTGGGCCCGTGACTGCTCCCACCCAGCTTGGCCCCCGGTGCTGCGGGACCTGCGCCGGGATCGGCTCCTTGTGGCGCGCCGTTGCCTGGAGGAATCCCGGCCTGCCCGCGGGCGGCGCTGGCTCCTCCCGGAGAAGACCGGGACGTCCTGTTCGGACCTTGGAGCTCGGCCATTATTGGGATCCCTACTCCTCTTCTGCCCCTGCCCTGTCATGGAGTCATGGGCCGCAGTGCCTGGGTGCCCCGTCTGGACTTGCTGGCCTCGCCTGGGGGACCTGCTCTGTTGCCTCTCCCAGACATGGGGACGGTCCGTGTCCCTGCTCCGCCACTGCCCTCGGCTGCGGTGAGCCTGTGAGCACTCCCACCCAGCTTGGCCCCCGGTGCTGCGGGACCTGTGCCGGGATCGGCTCCTCCTTGAAGAGGGCAGGACATCCCATTCGGACCTTGGAGCTCGGCCCTCATCGTCGGGATCCCTGCTCCGCCATCGCTGTCTGCTGCAGTGGGCCCAGGAGCGCTCCCACCCAGCTTGGCCCCCGGTGCTGGGGGACCCGCGCCGGGACTGGCTCCTCCTTGAGCAGGGCAGGACGTCCCGTTCGGACCTTGGAGCTCGGCCATCGTTGGGATCCCTGCTCCGCCACCGCTCTTGGCTGCTGTGGGCCCGTGAGCACTCCCACCCAGCTTGGCCCCCAGTGCTGGGGGACCTGCGCTGGGATTGGCTCCTTGTTGCCTGCTGTTGCCTGGAGGAATCCCGGCCTGCCCGCAGGCGGAGCTGGCTCCTGCTTGAGGAGGGCAGGACGTCCTGTTCTGGCCTTGGAACTCGGCCATCATCCTGAGCAGCGTCCCGAGCCCTTCTCTGCTGCCACGTCCCGCTTCTCAAGGAGTTGTAGCCCTGGGTGTGCTGAGCCCCTCTGTGGCCATCCTGGTGCTGCCTCGGGGACCTGCTTTGGCCCCTCTCTGGGGCCCCGGTGTGGCCACCACCACGGTCCTGGTGCTGCCTCAGGGACCTGCTTTGGCCCCTCTCTGGGGCCCCGGTGTGGCCACCACCACGGTCCTGGTGCTGCCTCAGGGACCTGCTTTGGCCCCTCTCTGGGGCCCCGGTGTGGCCACCACCACGGTTTCTGCTGGGAGAGCTGCGCTGCTGGCGGCCCTCTGGAGATCTTCTTTCCGCAGAGCGGCGTTGAGATCTCATTCTCATGACGCTATGCACCTCATAGTTGTTACCTGCCAGCTTGCGGAAGACGTACTGAGCAGGCTGCCGGCAGACTGGGCACTCGGCTTTTATGCGGGCCCAGTTCTGTACGCAAGGAAAACAGAAGCGGTGCTTGCACCAGATCATGTAGGCTTCGTCGTTGATGGTGTCCAGGCAGATTGGGCACTTTGAGTCCTCAGAGGCATCCAGCGGCGCGGCAGGGGAAGGGGTGCCCTGTTCTGCCGAGTCCTCCTCCAACCCCATCTTGCGCTGCAAACGAAAGAGGGACAAAGCTCGTGAGCTGCCCTGGAGACGCAACCTGCAGGGAGCAGCAAAGATGCTGAAGAGGTGCCTGCTCTGCCTGGGGGCCGTGCTTGTGCTGCCACAAACACCAGGGACCGTCCTGGAGCAGACGAGTGACGCCAGGGGCACCTCGGTGTGCTCCTGCTCTCCGGGCGGGACGGCGACTGACCTCTGGGACACGTGCGGGCAGGAATTGGGTAGGCAGGAAAGCGGTTCCCAGCCTCTCAGCGAGAGCAGCACGAGTCTGGGGACGCGGCAGGTTGGGACCGGTGCCACGGGTAGTTTTCAGCCTCAGCTGTCACCCTGTGGCACAGGAATGGGAGCACGGTGACCTGCCTGGGGGGAGCCCCTGCCACCGCCAGCCCCGAGGGGTCCCCCTGGCCCTAAGCGGCCCCGTACCTGTTGGCGTCGTCTGGTCCTGAGGAGGACGGCCCCGGCAGCCAGGAGCAGGATGCCGAGGCCGAGGAGACAGATGCTGCCACTCATCGCGCAGAGTCCGTCACGGACACACTGAGGCTTGCGGGGTGCCGGCGCCTCTTTTATAGGGACACGGCAGTGAGGTCACAGCCGTGCGGCTGGGGACACCTTTGTGAGGTCGCAGCCGTGCGGCTGGGGACACCTTTGTGAGGTCGCAGCCCTGGATGACACCGGGACAGTGCTCGCCCCCAACGCAGGTACAAGCTCCGTCCTGCAGCCGCCCGGGGCACGCTGCTGCGCCCTGGCTGGGGCCGCCATTGCGGAGAGGCCAGGAGCCGCTTTCCTGCCTTCCCAATTCCTGCCTGCGCGTGTCCGAGAGGTCAGTCGCCGTGCCGCCCTGAGAAGGGCAGAGGTTTGACCAGAAGTTTGAGAAACAAGAAAAAGTAGAGGAGCCTCTGGTGCGACAAAATTTGCTTTAACTTTTGGTCAGCCCTGAAGTGGTCAGGCAGCTGGACTAGATGATGGTTGTAGGTCCCGTCCAACTGATCTGATCTGATCTTTCTATTCTATTCTGTTCTGTTCTGTTCTGTTCAGGGACTGCCTGCTGGTTAAGAGACTTGAGGACAACTACCTGAAGTTCGGTGACTGTGTGCGACCGAGGCACGTAAGCTCCCTTGATCACCCGCTCTCTCAGCCTTTCCTCTCCTCCTCGTAGGAGAGATGCTCCGGTCCCTTCAGCATCCTCGCGGCCCTGCGTTGGACGAATGACCCAGCCTGGCTCGCGTTTGTGTCACCAAACACACTTCTCTGCGGGGACGAGCACCGAAGAGATCCATCTCCAGAGGCTTCGTTCAGAAGCCCTGCGGAGACGCTGGCCCTTGTTAGAAATCGCTCATTGACCTGGTCTCAGGGCAGATGGCTCAGACAGGTCCAATGAATGAGACTCTGCAAAGAGTCCAAGGTCAGGATCTGCCTGGAGATTAAGAGACTTGAGGAAAACTACCTGGAGGTTGATGACTGCGTTTTGTGTTTTCCACAAAGCCCCACACCTTTGGCCCTAACCAGCAGGGCTACGGTGCACCGGTTATCCCCTGTCCCTTGGAAATACTGGGTTACTCGCAGGATGTTGCACCCAAGGCTCCTTTTCTTTTTCGTGATTCCAAAGCCTCCGGTTATTTTTTTATTTCTGTGCTTTGGGCTTTCCCCAGAAAGAGCATGTCCTGCTCTCATCTCCTTTCCTGGCGTGAAGAAAGCGCTAACGCTGCAGTTTGAGTCTCTAAGGGCTCTGCCCCACGCAGAGCTCCGGGGAAGAAGGGCTTTGTGGAGGAGCCTCCCTCGTGCTCCCCTCCACGAGCACAAAGGCCAGAGGCCTCAAGGTCCCAAGCATGAACAGGAGCAACAGAGAACCTCAGCTTGCCCTCTCACCCTTCCCTGTCCTCTGCCACCGCACCCTGCACCCCCCAGGTCCAGGCACCCACACTCCTGCGCGCAGCCCGGTGGGGCAGCGGTTCTCCAGTCCCTTCGCAGTGGTATCCAGAGACAGGACAAGACAACGGGCACCAGTTGAAAGAAAAGAACCTCTCCCTAACTGCAGTACAATACAAAGCTTGTTTATTTGAAGGGAGGTCGAGCTAGGGAACAGATTGCCCAGAGGGGTTCCGGAGGCTCCGTCCTTCGCGATCATCAGAGCCTGACTGGATGCAGCCCTGGGCAGTCTGCTCTGGCTGACCCCGCTCCAGCAGCGGGCTTGGACTAGGTGGCCTCCAGAGGTCCCTTCCCTCCTCCTCAAATCCATGATTTGTCATGAGAGGAGACGACAGGAGCAGTTCCTGCCTCAGCCGGAGCTGTGAGGCTGCCTTGATCCTGTTCGCTGCCACTGCCAGAGTCGGAGACAGCCCAGGTTGCGACCGTCCCGCTGCCACCGTCCAGGTGCCCCTCAGCAGCCGCACAACCACCACCTCGAGGGCCTTCTGTGTCCCTGGGCTCTTTGCGCTGCCCCGGCAGGTGTTGGTCGGGGGCGAGCGCTGCATTTCCCTTCTTGGTAGGATGTGCTACCAGGCCCCGCGCCTGGCACGGCTGCGGGTCCTGCGCCGGGATCGGCTCCTCCTTGAGCACTCCCACCCAGCTTGGCCCCCGGTGCTGCGGGACCTGCGCCGGGATCGGCTCCTTGTGGCGCGCCGTTGCCTGGAGGAATCCCAGCCTGCCTGCGGGCAGCACTGGCTCCTCCTTGAGGAGGGCAGGACGTCCCGTTCGGGCCTCGGAGCTCGGCCGTCACTGTCGGGAAACCTGCTCCGCCATCGCTGTCGGCTGCTGTGGGCCCGTGACTGCTCCCACCCAGCTTGGCCCCCGGTGCTGCGGGACCTGCGCCGGGATCGGCTCCTTGTGGCGCGCCGTTGCCTGGAGGAATCCCGGCCTGCCCGCGGGCGGCGCTGGCTCCTCCCGGAGAAGACCGGGACGTCCTGTTCGGACCTTGGAGCTCGGCCATTATTGGGGTCCCTACTCCTCTTCTGCCCCTGCCCTGTCATGGAGTCATGGGCCGCAGTGCCTGGGTGCCCCGTCTGGACTTGCTGGCCTCGCCTGGGGGACCTGCTCTGTTGCCTCTCCCAGACATGGGGACGGTCCGTGTCCCTGCTCCGCCACTGCCCTCGGCTGCGGTGAGCCTGTGAGCACTCCCACCCAGCTTGGCCCCCGGTGCTGCGGGACCTGTGCCGGGATCGGCTCCTCCTTGAAGAGGGCAGGACATCCCATTCGGACCTTGGAGCTCGGCCCTCATCGTCGGGATCCCTGCTCCGCCATCGCTGTCTGCTGCGGTGGGCCCAGGAGCGCTCCCACCCAGCTTGGCCCCCGGTGCTGGGGGACCCGCGCCGGGACTGGCTCCTCCTTGAGCAGGGCAGGACGTCCCGTTCGGACCTTGGAGCTCGGCCATCGTTGGGATCCCTGCTCCGCCACCGCTCTTGGCTGCTGTGGGCCCGTGAGCACTCCCACCCAGCTTGGCCCCCAGTGCTGGGGGACCTGCGCTGGGATTGGCTCCTTGTTGCCTGCTGTTGCCTGGAGGAATCCCGGCCTGCCCGCAGGCGGAGCTGGCTCCTGCTTGAGGAGGGCAGGACGTCCTGTTCTGGCCTTGGAACTCGGCCATCATCCTGAGCAGCGTCCCGAGCCCTTCTCTGCTGCCACGTCCCGCTTCTCAAGGAGTTGTAGCCCTGGGTGTGCTGAGCCCCTCTGTGGCCATCCTGGTGCTGCCTCGGGGACCTGCTTTGGCCCCTCTCTGGGGCCCCGGTGTGGCCACCACCACGGTCCTGGTGCTGCCTCAGGGACCTGCTTTGGCCCCTCTCTGGGGCCCCGGTGTGGCCACCACCACGGTCCTGGTGCTGCCTCAGGGACCTGCTTTGGCCCCTCTCTGGGGCCCCGGTGTGGCCACCACCACGGTTTCTGCTGGGAGAGCTGCGCTGCTGGCGGCCCTCTGGAGATCTTCTTTCCGCAGAGAGGCGTTGAGATCTCATTCTCATGACACTATGCACCTCATAGTTGTTACCTGCCAGCTTGCGGAAGACGTACTGAGCAGGCTGCCGGCAGACTGGGCACTCGGCTTTTATGCGGGCCCAGTTCTGTACGCAAGGAAAACAGAAGCGGTGCTTGCACCAGATCATGTAGGCTTCGTCGTTGATGGTGTCCAGGCAGATTGGGCACTTTGAGTCCTCAGAGGCATCCAGCGGCGCGGCAGGGGAAGGGGTGCCCTGTTCTGCCGAGTCCTCCTCCAACCCCATCTTGCGCTGCAAACGAAAGAGGGACAAAGCTCGTGAGCTGCCCTGGAGACGCAACCTGCAGGGAGCAGCAAAGATGCTGAAGAGGTGCCTGCTCTGCCTGGGGGCCGTGCTTGTGCTGCCACAAACACCAGGGACCGTCCTGGAGCAGACGAGTGACGCCAGGGGCACCTCGGTGTGCTCCTGCTCTCCGGGCGGGACGGCGACTGACCTCTGGGACACGTGCGGGCAGGAATTGGGTAGGCAGGAAAGCGGTTCCCAGCCTCTCAGCGAGAGCAGCACGAGGCTGGGGACGCGGCAGGTTGGGACCGGTGCCACGGGTAGTTTTCAGCCTCAGCTGTCACCCTGTGGCACAGGAATGGGAGCACGGTGACCTGCCTGGGGGGAGCCCCTGCCACCGCCAGCCCCGAGGGGTCCCCCTGGCCCTAAGCGGCCCCGTACCTGTTGGCGTCGTCTGGTCCTGAGGAGGACGGCCCCGGCAGCCAGGAGCAGGATGCCGAGGCCGAGGAGACAGATGCTGCCACTCATCGCGCAGAGTCCGTCACGGACACACTGAGGCTTGCGGGGTGCCGGCGCCTCTTTTATAGGGACACGGCAGTGAGGTCACAGCCGTGCGGCTGGGGACACCTTTGTGAGGTCACAGCCGTGCGGCTGGGGACACCTTTGTGAGGTCGCAGCCCTGGATGACACCGGGACAGTGCTCGCCCCCAACGCAGGTACAAGCTCCGTCCTGCAGCCGCCCGGGGCACGCTGCTGCGCCCTGGCTGGGGCCGCCATTGCGGAGAGGCCAGGAGCCGCTTTCCTGCCTTCCCAATTCCTGCCTGCGCGTGTCCGAGAGGTCAGTCGCCGTGCCGCCCTGAGAAGGGCAGAGGTTTGACCAGAAGTTTGAGAAACAAGAAAAAGTAGAGGAGCCTCTGGTGCGACAAAATTTGCTTTAACTTTTGGTCAGCCCTGAAGTGGTCAGGCAGCTGGACTAGATGATGGTTGTAGGTCCCGTCCAACTGATCTGATCTGATCTTTCTATTCTATTCTGTTCTGTTCTGTTCTGTTCAGGGACTGCCTGCTGGTTAAGAGACTTGAGGACAACTACCTGAAGTTCGGTGACTGTGTGCGACCGAGGCACGTAAGCTCCCTTGATCACCCGCTCTCTCAGCCTTTCCTCTCCTCCTCGTAGGAGAGATGCTCCGGTCCCTTCAGCATCCTCGCGGCCCTGCGTTGGACGAATGACCCAGCCTGGCTCGCGTTTGTGTCACCAAACACACTTCTCTGCGGGGACGAGCACCGAAGAGATCCATCTCCAGAGGCTTCGTTCAGAAGCCCTGCGGAGACGCTGGCCCTTGTTAGAAATCGCTCATTGACCTGGTCTCAGGGCAGATGGCTCAGACAGGTCCAATGAATGAGACTCTGCAAAGAGTCCAAGGTCAGGATCTGCCTGGAGATTAAGAGACTTGAGGAAAACTACCTGGAGGTTGATGACTGCGTTTTGTGTTTTCCACAAAGCCCCACACCTTTGGCCCTAACCAGCAGGGCTACGGTGCACCGGTTATCCCCTGTCCCTTGGAAATACTGGGTTACTCGCAGGATGTTGCACCCAAGGCTCCTTTTCTTTTTCGTGATTCCAAAGCCTCCGGTTATTTTTTTATTTCTGTGCTTTGGGCTTTCCCCAGAAAGAGCATGTCCTGCTCTCATCTCCTTTCCTGGCGTGAAGAAAGCGCTAACGCTGCAGTTTGAGTCTCTAAGGGCTCTGCCCCACGCAGAGCTCCGGGGAAGAAGGGCTTTGTGGAGGAGCCTCCCTCGTGCTCCCCTCCACGAGCACAAAGGCCAGAGGCCTCAAGGTCCCAAGCATGAACAGGAGCAACAGAGAACCTCAGCTTGCCCTCTCACCCTTCCCTGTCCTCTGCCACCGCACCCTGCACCCCCCAGGTCCAGGCACCCACACTCCTGCGCGCAGCCCGGTGGGGCAGCGGTTCTCCAGTCCCTTCGCAGTGGTATCCAGAGACAGGACAAGACAACGGGCACCAGTTGAAAGAAAAGAACCTCTCCCTAACTGCAGTACAATACAAAGCTTGTTTATTTGAAGGGAGGTCGAGCTAGGGAACAGATTGCCCAGAGGGGTTCCGGAGGCTCCGTCCTTCGCGATCATCAGAGCCTGACTGGATGCAGCCCTGGGCAGTCTGCTCTGGCTGACCCCGCTCCAGCAGCGGGCTTGGACTAGGTGGCCTCCAGAGGTCCCTTCCCTCCTCCTCAAATCCATGATTTGTCATGAGAGGAGACGACAGGAGCAGTTCCTGCCTCAGCCGGAGCTGTGAGGCTGCCTTGATCCTGTTCGCTGCCACTGCCAGAGTCGGAGACAGCCCAGGTTGCGACCGTCCCGCTGCCACCGTCCAGGTGCCCCTCAGCAGCCGCACAACCACCACCTCGAGGGCCTTCTGTGTCCCTGGGCTCTTTGCGCTGCCCCGGCAGGTGTTGGTCGGGGGCGAGCGCTGCATTTCCCTTCTTGGTAGGATGTGCTACCAGGCCCCGCGCCTGGCACGGCTGCGGGTCCTGCGCCGGGATCGGCTCCTCCTTGAGCACTCCCACCCAGCTTGGCCCCCGGTGCTGCGGGACCTGCGCCGGGATCGGCTCCTTGTGGCGCGCCGTTGCCTGGAGGAATCCCAGCCTGCCTGCGGGCAGCACTGGCTCCTCCTTGAGGAGGGCAGGACGTCCCGTTCGGGCCTCGGAGCTCGGCCGTCACTGTCGGGAAACCTGCTCCGCCATCGCTGTCGGCTGCTGTGGGCCCGTGACTGCTCCCACCCAGCTTGGCCCCCGGTGCTGCGGGACCTGCGCCGGGATCGGCTCCTTGTGGCGCGCCGTTGCCTGGAGGAATCCCGGCCTGCCCGCGGGCGGCGCTGGCTCCTCCCGGAGAAGACCGGGACGTCCTGTTCGGACCTTGGAGCTCGGCCATTATTGGGGTCCCTACTCCTCTTCTGCCCCTGCCCTGTCATGGAGTCATGGGCCGCAGTGCCTGGGTGCCCCGTCTGGACTTGCTGGCCTCGCCTGGGGGACCTGCTCTGTTGCCTCTCCCAGACATGGGGACGGTCCGTGTCCCTGCTCCGCCACTGCCCTCGGCTGCGGTGAGCCTGTGAGCACTCCCACCCAGCTTGGCCCCCGGTGCTGCGGGACCTGTGCCGGGATCGGCTCCTCCTTGAAGAGGGCAGGACATCCCATTCGGACCTTGGAGCTCGGCCCTCATCGTCGGGATCCCTGCTCCGCCATCGCTGTCTGCTGCGGTGGGCCCAGGAGCGCTCCCACCCAGCTTGGCCCCCGGTGCTGGGGGACCCGCGCCGGGACTGGCTCCTCCTTGAGCAGGGCAGGACGTCCCGTTCGGACCTTGGAGCTCGGCCATCGTTGGGATCCCTGCTCCGCCACCGCTCTTGGCTGCTGTGGGCCCGTGAGCACTCCCACCCAGCTTGGCCCCCAGTGCTGGGGGACCTGCGCTGGGATTGGCTCCTTGTTGCCTGCTGTTGCCTGGAGGAATCCCGGCCTGCCCGCAGGCGGAGCTGGCTCCTGCTTGAGGAGGGCAGGACGTCCTGTTCTGGCCTTGGAACTCGGCCATCATCCTGAGCAGCGTCCCGAGCCCTTCTCTGCTGCCACGTCCCGCTTCTCAAGGAGTTGTAGCCCTGGGTGTGCTGAGCCCCTCTGTGGCCATCCTGGTGCTGCCTCGGGGACCTGCTTTGGCCCCTCTCTGGGGCCCCGGTGTGGCCACCACCACGGTCCTGGTGCTGCCTCAGGGACCTGCTTTGGCCCCTCTCTGGGGCCCCAGTGTGGCCACCACCACGGTCCTGGTGCTGCCTCAGGGACCTGCTTTGGCCCCTCTCTGGGGCCCCGGTGTGGCCACCACCACGGTTTCTGCTGGGAGAGCTGCGCTGCTGGCGGCCCTCTGGAGATCTTCTTTCCGCAGAGAGGCGTTGAGATCTCATTCTCATGACACTATGCACCTCATAGTTGTTACCTGCCAGCTTGCGGAAGACGTACTGAGCAGGCTGCCGGCAGACTGGGCACTCGGCTTTTATGCGGGCCCAGTTCTGTACGCAAGGAAAACAGAAGCGGTGCTTGCACCAGATCATGTAGGCTTCGTCGTTGATGGTGTCCAGGCAGATTGGGCACTTTGAGTCCTCAGAGGCATCCAGCGGCGCGGCAGGGGAAGGGGTGCCCTGTTCTGCCGAGTCCTCCTCCAACCCCATCTTGCGCTGCAAACGAAAGAGGGACAAAGCTCGTGAGCTGCCCTGGAGACGCAACCTGCAGGGAGCAGCAAAGATGCTGAAGAGGTGCCTGCTCTGCCTGGGGGCCGTGCTTGTGCTGCCACAAACACCAGGGACCGTCCTGGAGCAGACGAGTGACGCCAGGGGCACCTCGGTGTGCTCCTGCTCTCCGGGCGGGACGGCGACTGACCTCTGGGACACGTGCGGGCAGGAATTGGGTAGGCAGGAAAGCGGTTCCCAGCCTCTCAGCGAGAGCAGCACGAGGCTGGGGACGCGGCAGGTTGGGACCGGTGCCACGGGTAGTTTTCAGCCTCAGCTGTCACCCTGTGGCACAGGAATGGGAGCACGGTGACCTGCCTGGGGGGAGCCCCTGCCACCGCCAGCCCCGAGGGGTCCCCCTGGCCCTAAGCGGCCCCGTACCTGTTGGCGTCGTCTGGTCCTGAGGAGGACGGCCCCGGCAGCCAGGAGCAGGATGCCGAGGCCGAGGAGACAGATGCTGCCACTCATCGCGCAGAGTCCGTCACGGACACACTGAGGCTTGCGGGGTGCCGGCGCCTCTTTTATAGGGACACGGCAGTGAGGTCACAGCCGTGCGGCTGGGGACACCTTTGTGAGGTCGCAGCCCTGGATGACACCGGGACAGTGCTCGCCCCCAACGCAGGTACAAGCTCCGTCCTGCAGCCGCCCGGGGCACGCTGCTGCGCCCTGGCTGGGGCCGCCATTGCGGAGAGGCCAGGAGCCGCTTTCCTGCCTTCCCAATTCCTGCCTGCGCGTGTCCGAGAGGTCAGTCGCCGTGCCGCCCTGAGAAGGGCAGAGGTTTGACCAGAAGTTTGAGAAACAAGAAAAAGTAGAGGAGCCTCTGGTGCGACAAAATTTGCTTTAACTTTTGGTCAGCCCTGAAGTGGTCAGGCAGCTGGACTAGATGATGGTTGTAGGTCCCGTCCAACTGATCTGATCTGATCTTTCTATTCTATTCTGTTCTGTTCTGTTCTGTTCAGGGACTGCCTGCTGGTTAAGAGACTTGAGGACAACTACCTGAAGTTCGGTGACTGTGTGCGACCGAGGCACGTAAGCTCCCTTGATCACCCGCTCTCTCAGCCTTTCCTCTCCTCCTCGTAGGAGATGCTCCGGTCCCTTCAGCATCCTCGCGGCCCTGCGTTGGACGAATGACCCAGCCTGGCTCGCGTTTGTGTCACCAAACACACTTCTCTGCGGGGACGAGCACCGAAGAGATCCATCTCCAGAGGCTTCGTTCAGAAGCCCTGCGGAGACGCTGGCCCTTGTTAGAAATCGCTCATTGACCTGGTCTCAGGGCAGATGGCTCAGACAGGTCCAATGAATGAGACTCTGCAAAGAGTCCAAGGTCAGGATCTGCCTGGAGATTAAGAGACTTGAGGAAAACTACCTGGAGGTTGATGACTGCGTTTTGTGTTTTCCACAAAGCCCCACACCTTTGGCCCTAACCAGCAGGGCTACGGTGCACCGGTTATCCCCTGTCCCTTGGAAATACTGGGTTACTCGCAGGATGTTGCACCCAAGGCTCCTTTTCTTTTTCGTGATTCCAAAGCCTCCGGTTATTTTTTTATTTCTGTGCTTTGGGCTTTCCCCAGAAAGAGCATGTCCTGCTCTCATCTCCTTTCCTGGCGTGAAGAAAGCGCTAACGCTGCAGTTTGAGTCTCTAAGGGCTCTGCCCCACGCAGAGCTCCGGGGAAGAAGGGCTTTGTGGAGGAGCCTCCCTCGTGCTCCCCTCCACGAGCACAAAGGCCAGAGGCCTCAAGGTCCCAAGCATGAACAGGAGCAACAGAGAACCTCAGCTTGCCCTCTCACCCTTCCCTGTCCTCTGCCACCGCACCCTGCACCCCCCCGGTTCGGGCACCCACACTCCTGCGCGCAGCCCGGTGGGGCAGCGGTTCTCCAGTCCCTTCGCAGTGGTATCCAGAGACAGGACAAGACAACGGGCACCAGTTGAAAGAAAAGAACCTCTCCCTAACTGCAGTACAATACAAAGCTTGTTTATTTGAAGGGAGGTCGAGCTAGGGAACAGATTGCCCAGAGGGGTTCCGGAGGCTCCGTCCTTCGCGATCATCAGAGCCTGACTGGATGCAGCCCTGGGCAGTCTGCTCTGGCTGACCCCGCTCCAGCAGCGGGCTTGGACTAGGTGGCCTCCAGAGGTCCCTTCCCTCCTCCTCAAATCCATGATTTGTCATGAGAGGAGACGACAGGAGCAGTTCCTGCCTCAGCCGGAGCTGTGAGGCTGCCTTGATCCTGTTCGCTGCCACTGCCAGAGTCGGAGACAGCCCAGGTTGCGACCGTCCCGCTGCCACCGTCCAGGTGCCCCTCAGCAGCCGCACAACCACCACCTCGAGGGCCTTCTGTGTCCCTGGGCTCTTTGCGCTGCCCCGGCAGGTGTTGGTCGGGGGCGAGCGCTGCATTTCCCTTCTTGGTAGGATGTGCTACCAGGCCCCGCGCCTGGCACGGCTGCGGGTCCTGCGCCGGGATCGGCTCCTCCTTGAGCACTCCCACCCAGCTTGGCCCCCGGTGCTGCGGGACCTGCGCCGGGATCGGCTCCTTGTGGCGCGCCGTTGCCTGGAGGAATCCCAGCCTGCCTGCGGGCAGCACTGGCTCCTCCTTGAGGAGGGCAGGACGTCCCGTTCGGGCCTCGGAGCTCGGCCGTCACTGTCGGGAAACCTGCTCCGCCATCGCTGTCGGCTGCTGTGGGCCCGTGACTGCTCCCACCCAGCTTGGCCCCCGGTGCTGCGGGACCTGCGCCGGGATCGGCTCCTTGTGGCGCGCCGTTGCCTGGAGGAATCCCAGCCTGCCTGCGGGCAGCACTGGCTCCTCCTTGAGGAGGGCAGGACGTCCCGTTCGGGCCTCGGAGCTCGGCCGTCACTGTCGGGAAACCTGCTCCGCCATCGCTGTCGGCTGCTGTGGGCCCGTGACTGCTCCCACCCAGCTTGGCCCCCGGTGCTGCGGGACCTGCGCCGGGATCGGCTCCTTGTGGCGCGCCGTTGCCTGGAGGAATCCCGGCCTGCCCGCGGGCGGCGCTGGCTCCTCCCGGAGAAGACCGGGACGTCCTGTTCGGACCTTGGAGCTCGGCCATTATTGGGATCCCTACTCCTCTTCTGCCCCTGCCCTGTCATGGAGTCATGGGCCGCAGTGCCTGGGTGCCCCGTCTGGACTTGCTGGCCTCGCCTGGGGGACCTGCTCTGTTGCCTCTCCCAGACATGGGGACGGTCCGTGTCCCTGCTCCGCCACTGCCCTCGGCTGCGGTGAGCCTGTGAGCACTCCCACCCAGCTTGGCCCCCGGTGCTGCGGGACCTGTGCCGGGATCGGCTCCTCCTTGAAGAGGGCAGGACATCCCATTCGGACCTTGGAGCTCGGCCCTCATCGTCGGGATCCCTGCTCCGCCATCGCTGTCTGCTGCGGTGGGCCCAGGAGCGCTCCCACCCAGCTTGGCCCCCGGTGCTGGGGGACCCGCGCCGGGACTGGCTCCTCCTTGAGCAGGGCAGGACGTCCCGTTCGGACCTTGGAGCTCGGCCATCGTTGGGATCCCTGCTCCGCCACCGCTCTTGGCTGCTGTGGGCCCGTGAGCACTCCCACCCAGCTTGGCCCCCAGTGCTGGGGGACCTGCGCTGGGATTGGCTCCTTGTTGCCTGCTGTTGCCTGGAGGAATCCCGGCCTGCCCGCAGGCGGAGCTGGCTCCTGCTTGAGGAGGGCAGGACGTCCTGTTCTGGCCTTGGAACTCGGCCATCATCCTGAGCAGCGTCCCGAGCCCTTCTCTGCTGCCACGTCCCGCTTCTCAAGGAGTTGTAGCCCTGGGTGTGCTGAGCCCCTCTGTGGCCATCCTGGTGCTGCCTCGGGGACCTGCTTTGGCCCCTCTCTGGGGCCCCGGTGTGGCCACCACCACGGTCCTGGTGCTGCCTCAGGGACCTGCTTTGGCCCCTCTCTGGGGCCCCGGTGTGGCCACCACCACGGTCCTGGTGCTGCCTCAGGGACCTGCTTTGGCCCCTCTCTGGGGCCCCGGTGTGGCCACCACCACGGTTTCTGCTGGGAGAGCTGCGCTGCTGGCGGCCCTCTGGAGATCTTCTTTCCGCAGAGCGGCGTTGAGATCTCATTCTCATGACACTATGCACCTCATAGTTGTTACCTGCCAGCTTGCGGAAGACGTACTGAGCAGGCTGCCGGCAGACTGGGCACTCGGCTTTTATGCGGGCCCAGTTCTGTACGCAAGGAAAACAGAAGCGGTGCTTGCACCAGATCATGTAGGCTTCGTCGTTGATGGTGTCCAGGCAGATTGGGCACTTTGAGTCCTCAGAGGCATCCAGCGGCGCGGCAGGGGAAGGGGTGCCCTGTTCTGCCGAGTCCTCCTCCAACCCCATCTTGCGCTGCAAACGAAAGAGGGACAAAGCTCGTGAGCTGCCCTGGAGACGCAACCTGCAGGGAGCAGCAAAGATGCTGAAGAGGTGCCTGCTCTGCCTGGGGGCCGTGCTTGTGCTGCCACAAACACCAGGGACCGTCCTGGAGCAGACGAGTGACGCCAGGGGCACCTCGGTGTGCTCCTGCTCTCCGGGCGGGACGGCGACTGACCTCTGGGACACGTGCGGGCAGGAATTGGGTAGGCAGGAAAGCGGTTCCCAGCCTCTCAGCGAGAGCAGCACGAGTCTGGGGACGCGGCAGGTTGGGACCGGTGCCACGGGTAGTTTTCAGCCTCAGCTGTCACCCTGTGGCACAGGAATGGGAGCACGGTGACCTGCCTGGGGGGAGCCCCTGCCACCGCCAGCCCCGAGGGGTCCCCCTGGCCCTAAGCGGCCCCGTACCTGTTGGCGTCGTCTGGTCCTGAGGAGGACGGCCCCGGCAGCCAGGAGCAGGATGCCGAGGCCGAGGAGACAGATGCTGCCACTCATCGCGCAGAGTCCGTCACGGACACACTGAGGCTTGCGGGGTGCCGGCGCCTCTTTTATAGGGACACGGCAGTGAGGTCACAGCCGTGCGGCTGGGGACACCTTTGTGAGGTCGCAGCCGTGCGGCTGGGGACACCTTTGTGAGGTCGCAGCCCTGGATGACACCGGGACAGTGCTCGCCCCCAACGCAGGTACAAGCTCCGTCCTGCAGCCGCCCGGGGCACGCTGCTGCGCCCTGGCTGGGGCCGCCATTGCGGAGAGGCCAGGAGCCGCTTTCCTGCCTTCCCAATTCCTGCCTGCGCGTGTCCGAGAGGTCAGTCGCCGTGCCGCCCTGAGAAGGGCAGAGGTTTGACCAGAAGTTTGAGAAACAAGAAAAAGTAGAGGAGCCTCTGGTGCGACAAAATTTGCTTTAACTTTTGGTCAGCCCTGAAGTGGTCAGGCAGCTGGACTAGATGATGGTTGTAGGTCCCGTCCAACTGATCTGATCTGATCTTTCTATTCTATTCTGTTCTGTTCTGTTCTGTTCAGGGACTGCCTGCTGGTTAAGAGACTTGAGGACAACTACCTGAAGTTCGGTGACTGTGTGCGACCGAGGCACGTAAGCTCCCTTGATCACCCGCTCTCTCAGCCTTTCCTCTCCTCCTCGTAGGAGAGATGCTCCGGTCCCTTCAGCATCCTCGCGGCCCTGCGTTGGACGAATGACCCAGCCTGGCTCGCGTTTGTGTCACCAAACACACTTCTCTGCGGGGACGAGCACCGAAGAGATCCATCTCCAGAGGCTTCGTTCAGAAGCCCTGCGGAGACGCTGGCCCTTGTTAGAAATCGCTCATTGACCTGGTCTCAGGGCAGATGGCTCAGACAGGTCCAATGAATGAGACTCTGCAAAGAGTCCAAGGTCAGGATCTGCCTGGAGATTAAGAGACTTGAGGAAAACTACCTGGAGGTTGATGACTGCGTTTTGTGTTTTCCACAAAGCCCCACACCTTTGGCCCTAACCAGCAGGGCTACGGTGCACCGGTTATCCCCTGTCCCTTGGAAATACTGGGTTACTCGCAGGATGTTGCACCCAAGGCTCCTTTTCTTTTTCGTGATTCCAAAGCCTCCGGTTATTTTTTTATTTCTGTGCTTTGGGCTTTCCCCAGAAAGAGCATGTCCTGCTCTCATCTCCTTTCCTGGCGTGAAGAAAGCGCTAACGCTGCAGTTTGAGTCTCTAAGGGCTCTGCCCCACGCAGAGCTCCGGGGAAGAAGGGCTTTGTGGAGGAGCCTCCCTCGTGCTCCCCTCCACGAGCACAAAGGCCAGAGGCCTCAAGGTCCCAAGCATGAACAGGAGCAACAGAGAACCTCAGCTTGCCCTCTCACCCTTCCCTGTCCTCTGCCACCGCACCCTGCACCCCCCAGGTCCAGGCACCCACACTCCTGCGCGCAGCCCGGTGGGGCAGCGGTTCTCCAGTCCCTTCGCAGTGGTATCCAGAGACAGGACAAGACAACGGGCACCAGTTGAAAGAAAAGAACCTCTCCCTAACTGCAGTACAATACAAAGCTTGTTTATTTGAAGGGAGGTCGAGCTAGGGAACAGATTGCCCAGAGGGGTTCCGGAGGCTCCGTCCTTCGCGATCATCAGAGCCTGACTGGATGCAGCCCTGGGCAGTCTGCTCTGGCTGACCCCGCTCCAGCAGCGGGCTTGGACTAGGTGGCCTCCAGAGGTCCCTTCCCTCCTCCTCAAATCCATGATTTGTCATGAGAGGAGACGACAGGAGCAGTTCCTGCCTCAGCCGGAGCTGTGAGGCTGCCTTGATCCTGTTCGCTGCCACTGCCAGAGTCGGAGACAGCCCAGGTTGCGACCGTCCCGCTGCCACCGTCCAGGTGCCCCTCAGCAGCCGCACAACCACCACCTCGAGGGCCTTCTGTGTCCCTGGGCTCTTTGCGCTGCCCCGGCAGGTGTTGGTCGGGGGCGAGCGCTGCATTTCCCTTCTTGGTAGGATGTGCTACCAGGCCCCGCGCCTGGCACGGCTGCGGGTCCTGCGCCGGGATCGGCTCCTCCTTGAGCACTCCCACCCAGCTTGGCCCCCGGTGCTGCGGGACCTGCGCCGGGATCGGCTCCTTGTGGCGCGCCGTTGCCTGGAGGAATCCCAGCCTGCCTGCGGGCAGCACTGGCTCCTCCTTGAGGAGGGCAGGACGTCCCGTTCGGGCCTCGGAGCTCGGCCGTCACTGTCGGGAAACCTGCTCCGCCATCGCTGTCGGCTGCTGTGGGCCCGTGACTGCTCCCACCCAGCTTGGCCCCCGGTGCTGCGGGACCTGCGCCGGGATCGGCTCCTTGTGGCGCGCCGTTGCCTGGAGGAATCCCGGCCTGCCCGCGGGCGGCGCTGGCTCCTCCCGGAGAAGACCGGGACGTCCTGTTCGGACCTTGGAGCTCGGCCATTATTGGGGTCCCTACTCCTCTTCTGCCCCTGCCCTGTCATGGAGTCATGGGCCGCAGTGCCTGGGTGCCCCGTCTGGACTTGCTGGCCTCGCCTGGGGGACCTGCTCTGTTGCCTCTCCCAGACATGGGGACGGTCCGTGTCCCTGCTCCGCCACTGCCCTCGGCTGCGGTGAGCCTGTGAGCACTCCCACCCAGCTTGGCCCCCGGTGCTGCGGGACCTGTGCCGGGATCGGCTCCTCCTTGAAGAGGGCAGGACATCCCATTCGGACCTTGGAGCTCGGCCCTCATCGTCAGGATCCCTGCTCCGCCATCGCTGTCTGCTGCGGTGGGCCCAGGAGCGCTCCCACCCAGCTTGGCCCCCGGTGCTGGGGGACCCGCGCCGGGACTGGCTCCTCCTTGAGCAGGGCAGGACGTCCCGTTCGGACCTTGGAGCTCGGCCATCGTTGGGATCCCTGCTCCGCCACCGCTCTTGGCTGCTGTGGGCCCGTGAGCACTCCCACCCAGCTTGGCCCCCAGTGCTGGGGGACCTGCGCTGGGATTGGCTCCTTGTTGCCTGCTGTTGCCTGGAGGAATCCCGGCCTGCCCGCAGGCGGAGCTGGCTCCTGCTTGAGGAGGGCAGGACGTCCTGTTCTGGCCTTGGAACTCGGCCATCATCCTGAGCAGCGTCCCGAGCCCTTCTCTGCTGCCACGTCCCGCTTCTCAAGGAGTTGTAGCCCTGGGTGTGCTGAGCCCCTCTGTGGCCATCCTGGTGCTGCCTCGGGGACCTGCTTTGGCCCCTCTCTGGGGCCCCGGTGTGGCCACCACCACGGTCCTGGTGCTGCCTCAGGGACCTGCTTTGGCCCCTCTCTGGGGCCCCGGTGTGGCCACCACCACGGTCCTGGTGCTGCCTCAGGGACCTGCTTTGGCCCCTCTCTGGGGCCCCGGTGTGGCCACCACCACGGTTTCTGCTGGGAGAGCTGCGCTGCTGGCGGCCCTCTGGAGATCTTCTTTCCGCAGAGAGGCGTTGAGATCTCATTCTCATGACACTATGCACCTCATAGTTGTTACCTGCCAGCTTGCGGAAGACGTACTGAGCAGGCTGCCGGCAGACTGGGCACTCGGCTTTTATGCGGGCCCAGTTCTGTACGCAAGGAAAACAGAAGCGGTGCTTGCACCAGATCATGTAGGCTTCGTTGTTGATGGTGTCCAGGCAGATTGGGCACTTTGAGTCCTCAGAGGCATCCAGCGGCGCGGCAGGGGAAGGGGTGCCCTGTTCTGCCGAGTCCTCCTCCAACCCCATCTTGCGCTGCAAACGAAAGAGGGACAAAGCTCGTGAGCTGCCCTGGAGACGCAACCTGCAGGGAGCAGCAAAGATGCTGAAGAGGTGCCTGCTCTGCCTGGGGGCCGTGCTTGTGCTGCCACAAACACCAGGGACCGTCCTGGAGCAGACGAGTGACGCCAGGGGCACCTCGGTGTGCTCCTGCTCTCCGGGCGGGGCGGCGACTGACCTCTGGGACACGTGCGGGCAGGAATTGGGTAGGCAGGAAAGCGGTTCCCAGCCTCTCAGCGAGAGCAGCACGAGTCTGGGGACGCGGCAGGTTGGGACCGGTGCCACGGGTAGTTTTCAGCCTCAGCTGTCACCCTGTGGCACAGGAATGGGAGCACGGTGACCTGCCTGGGGGGAGCCCCTGCCACCGCCAGCCCCGAGGGGTCCCCCTGGCCCTAAGCGGCCCCGTACCTGTTGGCGTCGTCTGGTCCTGAGGAGGACGGCCCCGGCAGCCAGGAGCAGGATGCCGAGGCCGAGGAGACAGATGCTGCCACTCATCGCGCAGAGTCCGTCACGGACACACTGAGGCTTGCGGGGTGCCGGCGCCTCTTTTATAGGGACACGGCAGTGAGGTCACAGCCGTGCGGCTGGGGACACCTTTGTGAGGTCACAGCCGTGCGGCTGGGGACACCTTTGTGAGGTCGCAGCCCTGGATGACACCGGGACAGTGCTCGCCCCCAACGCAGGTACAAGCTCCGTCCTGCAGCCGCCCGGGGCACGCTGCTGCGCCCTGGCTGGGGCCGCCATTGCGGAGAGGCCAGGAGCCGCTTTCCTGCCTTCCCAATTCCTGCCTGTGCGTGTCCGAGAGGTCAGTCGCCGTGCCGCCCTGAGAAGGGCAGAGGTTTGACCAGAAGTTTGAGAAACAAGAAAAAGTAGAGGAGCCTCTGGTGCGACAAAATTTGCTTTAACTTTTGGTCAGCCCTGAAGTGGTCAGGCAGCTGGACTAGATGATGGTTGTAGGTCCCGTCCAACTGATCTGATCTGATCTTTCTATTCTATTCTGTTCTGTTCTGTTCTGTTCAGGGACTGCCTGCTGGTTAAGAGACTTGAGGACAACTACCTGAAGTTCGGTGACTGTGTGCAACCGAGGCACGTAAGCTCCCTTGATCACCCGCTCTCTCAGCCTTTCCTCTCCTCCTCGTAGGAGAGATGCTCCGGTCCCTTCAGCATCCTCGCGGCCCTGCGTTGGACGAATGACCCAGCCTGGCTCGCGTTTGTGTCACCAAACACACTTCTCTGCGGGGACGAGCACCGAAGAGATCCATCTCCAGAGGCTTCGTTCAGAAGCCCTGCGGAGACGCTGGCCCTTGTTAGAAATCGCTCATTGACCTGGTCTCAGGGCAGATGGCTCAGACAGGTCCAATGAATGAGACTCTGCAAAGAGTCCAAGGTCAGGATCTGCCTGGAGATTAAGAGACTTGAGGAAAACTACCTGGAGGTTGATGACTGCGTTTTGTGTTTTCCACAAAGCCCCACACCTTTGGCCCTAACCAGCAGGGCTACGGTGCACCGGTTATCCCCTGTCCCTTGGAAATACTGGGTTACTCGCAGGATGTTGCACCCAAGGCTCCTTTTCTTTTTCGTGATTCCAAAGCCTCCGGTTATTTTTTTATTTCTGTGCTTTGGGCTTTCCCCAGAAAGAGCATGTCCTGCTCTCATCTCCTTTCCTGGCTTGAAGAAAGCGCTAACGCTGCAGTTTGAGTCTCTAAGGGCTCTGCCCCACGCAGAGCTCCGGGGAAGAAGGGCTTTGTGGAGGAGCCTCCCTCGTGCTCCCCTCCACGAGCACAAAGGCCAGAGGCCTCAAGGTCCCAAGCATGAACAGGAGCAACAGAGAACCTCAGCTTGCCCTCTCACCCTTCCCTGTCCTCTGCCACCGCACCCTGCACCCCCCAGGTCCAGGCACCCACACTCCTGCGCGCAGCCCGGTGGGGCAGCGGTTCTCCAGTCCCTTCGCAGTGGTATCCAGAGACAGGACAAGACAACGGGCACCAGTTGAAAGAAAAGAACCTCTCCCTAACTGCAGTACAATACAAAGCTTGTTTATTTGAAGGGAGGTCGAGCTAGGGAACAGATTGCCCAGAGGGGTTCCGGAGGCTCCGTCCTTCGCGATCATCAGAGCCTGACTGGATGCAGCCCTGGGCAGTCTGCTCTGGCTGACCCCGCTCCAGCAGCGGGCTTGGACTAGGTGGCCTCCAGAGGTCCCTTCCCTCCTCCTCAAATCCATGATTTGTCATGAGAGGAGACGACAGGAGCAGTTCCTGCCTCAGCCGGAGCTGTGAGGCTGCCTTGATCCTGTTCGCTGCCACTGCCAGAGTCGGAGACAGCCCAGGTTGCGACCGTCCCGCTGCCACCGTCCAGGTGCCCCTCAGCAGCCGCACAACCACCACCTCGAGGGCCTTCTGTGTCCCTGGGCTCTTTGCGCTGCCCCGGCAGGTGTTGGTCGGGGGCGAGCGCTGCATTTCCCTTCTTGGTAGGATGTGCTACCAGGCCCCGCGCCTGGCACGGCTGCGGGTCCTGCGCCGGGATCGGCTCCTCCTTGAGCACTCCCACCCAGCTTGGCCCCCGGTGCTGCGGGACCTGCGCCGGGATCGGCTCCTTGTGGCGCGCCGTTGCCTGGAGGAATCCCAGCCTGCCTGCGGGCAGCACTGGCTCCTCCTTGAGGAGGGCAGGACGTCCCGTTCGGGCCTCGGAGCTCGGCCGTCACTGTCGGGAAACCTGCTCCGCCATCGCTGTCGGCTGCTGTGGGCCCGTGACTGCTCCCACCCAGCTTGGCCCCCGGTGCTGCGGGACCTGCGCCGGGATCGGCTCCTTGTGGCGCGCCGTTGCCTGGAGGAATCCCGGCCTGCCCGCGGGCGGCGCTGGCTCCTCCCGGAGAAGACCGGGACGTCCTGTTCGGACCTTGGAGCTCGGCCATTATTGGGGTCCCTACTCCTCTTCTGCCCCTGCCCTGTCATGGAGTCATGGGCCGCAGTGCCTGGGTGCCCCGTCTGGACTTGCTGGCCTCGCCTGGGGGACCTGCTCTGTTGCCTCTCCCAGACATGGGGACGGTCCGTGTCCCTGCTCCGCCACTGCCCTCGGCTGCGGTGAGCCTGTGAGCACTCCCACCCAGCTTGGCCCCCGGTGCTGCGGGACCTGTGCCGGGATCGGCTCCTCCTTGAAGAGGGCAGGACATCCCATTCGGACCTTGGAGCTCGGCCCTCATCGTCGGGATCCCTGCTCCGCCATCGCTGTCTGCTGCGGTGGGCCCAGGAGCGCTCCCACCCAGCTTGGCCCCCGGTGCTGGGGGACCCGCGCCGGGACTGGCTCCTCCTTGAGCAGGGCAGGACGTCCCGTTCGGACCTTGGAGCTCGGCCATCGTTGGGATCCCTGCTCCGCCACCGCTCTTGGCTGCTGTGGGCCCGTGAGCACTCCCACCCAGCTTGGCCCCCAGTGCTGGGGGACCTGCGCTGGGATTGGCTCCTTGTTGCCTGCTGTTGCCTGGAGGAATCCCGGCCTGCCCGCAGGCGGAGCTGGCTCCTGCTTGAGGAGGGCAGGACGTCCTGTTCTGGCCTTGGAACTCGGCCATCATCCTGAGCAGCGTCCCGAGCCCTTCTCTGCTGCCACGTCCCGCTTCTCAAGGAGTTGTAGCCCTGGGTGTGCTGAGCCCCTCTGTGGCCATCCTGGTGCTGCCTCGGGGACCTGCTTTGGCCCCTCTCTGGGGCCCCGGTGTGGCCACCACCACGGTCCTGGTGCTGCCTCAGGGACCTGCTTTGGCCCCTCTCTGGGGCCCCGGTGTGGCCACCACCACGGTCCTGGTGCTGCCTCAGGGACCTGCTTTGGCCCCTCTCTGGGGCCCCGGTGTGGCCACCACCACGGTTTCTGCTGGGAGAGCTGCGCTGCTGGCGGCCCTCTGGAGATCTTCTTTCCGCAGAGAGGCGTTGAGATCTCATTCTCATGACACTATGCACCTCATAGTTGTTACCTGCCAGCTTGCGGAAGACGTACTGAGCAGGCTGCCGGCAGACTGGGCACTCGGCTTTTATGCGGGCCCAGTTCTGTACGCAAGGAAAACAGAAGCGGTGCTTGCACCAGATCATGTAGGCTTCGTCGTTGATGGTGTCCAGGCAGATTGGGCACTTTGAGTCCTCAGAGGCATCCAGCGGCGCGGCAGGGGAAGGGGTGCCCTGTTCTGCCGAGTCCTCCTCCAACCCCATCTTGCGCTGCAAACGAAAGAGGGACAAAGCTCGTGAGCTGCCCTGGAGACGCAACCTGCAGGGAGCAGCAAAGATGCTGAAGAGGTGCCTGCTCTGCCTGGGGGCCGTGCTTGTGCTGCCACAAACACCAGGGACCGTCCTGGAGCAGACGAGTGACGCCAGGGGCACCTCGGTGTGCTCCTGCTCTCCGGGCGGGGCGGCGACTGACCTCTGGGACACGTGCGGGCAGGAATTGGGTAGGCAGGAAAGCGGTTCCCAGCCTCTCAGCGAGAGCAGCACGAGTCTGGGGACGCGGCAGGTTGGGACCGGTGCCACGGGTAGTTTTCAGCCTCAGCTGTCACCCTGTGGCACAGGAATGGGAGCACGGTGACCTGCCTGGGGGGAGCCCCTGCCACCGCCAGCCCCGAGGGGTCCCCCTGGCCCTAAGCGGCCCCGTACCTGTTGGCGTCGTCTGGTCCTGAGGAGGACGGCCCCGGCAGCCAGGAGCAGGATGCCGAGGCCGAGGAGACAGATGCTGCCACTCATCGCGCAGAGTCCGTCACGGACACACTGAGGCTTGCGGGGTGCCGGCACCTCTTTTATAGGGACACGGCAGTGAGGTCACAGCCGTGCGGCTGGGGACACCTTTGTGAGGTCACAGCCGTGCGGCTGGGGACACCTTTGTGAGGTCGCAGCCCTGGATGACACCGGGACAGTGCTCGCCCCCAACGCAGGTACAAGCTCCGTCCTGCAGCCGCCCGGGGCACGCTGCTGCGCCCTGGCTGGGGCCGCCATTGCGGAGAGGCCAGGAGCCGCTTTCCTGCCTTCCCAATTCCTGCCTGCGCGTGTCCGAGAGGTCAGTCGCCGTGCCGCCCTGAGAAGGGCAGAGGTTTGACCAGAAGTTTGAGAAACAAGAAAAAGTAGAGGAGCCTCTGGTGCGACAAAATTTGCTTTAACTTTTGGTCAGCCCTGAAGTGGTCAGGCAGCTGGACTAGATGATGGTTGTAGGTCCCGTCCAACTGATCTGATCTGATCTTTCTATTCTATTCTGTTCTGTTCTGTTCTGTTCAGGGACTGCCTGCTGGTTAAGAGACTTGAGGACAACTACCTGAAGTTCGGTGACTGTGTGCGACCGAGGCACGTAAGCTCCCTTGATCACCCGCTCTCTCAGCCTTTCCTCTCCTCCTCGTAGGAGAGATGCTCCGGTCCCTTCAGCATCCTCGCGGCCCTGCGTTGGACGAATGACCCAGCCTGGCTCGCGTTTGTGTCACCAAACACACTTCTCTGCGGGGACGAGCACCGAAGAGATCCATCTCCAGAGGCTTCGTTCAGAAGCCCTGCGGAGACGCTGGCCCTTGTTAGAAATCGCTCATTGACCTGGTCTCAGGGCAGATGGCTCAGACAGGTCCAATGAATGAGACTCTGCAAAGAGTCCAAGGTCAGGATCTGCCTGGAGATTAAGAGACTTGAGGAAAACTACCTGGAGGTTGATGACTGCGTTTTGTGTTTTCCACAAAGCCCCACACCTTTGGCCCTAACCAGCAGGGCTACGGTGCACCGGTTATCCCCTGTCCCTTGGAAATACTGGGTTACTCGCAGGATGTTGCACCCAAGGCTCCTTTTCTTTTTCGTGATTCCAAAGCCTCCGGTTATTTTTTTATTTCTGTGCTTTGGGCTTTCCCCAGAAAGAGCATGTCCTGCTCTCATCTCCTTTCCTGGCTTGAAGAAAGCGCTAACGCTGCAGTTTGAGTCTCTAAGGGCTCTGCCCCACGCAGAGCTCCGGGGAAGAAGGGCTTTGTGGAGGAGCCTCCCTCGTGCTCCCCTCCACGAGCACAAAGGCCAGAGGCCTCAAGGTCCCAAGCATGAACAGGAGCAACAGAGAACCTCAGCTTGCCCTCTCACCCTTCCCTGTCCTCTGCCACCGCACCCTGCACCCCCCAGGTCCAGGCACCCACACTCCTGCGCGCAGCCCGGTGGGGCAGCGGTTCTCCAGTCCCTTCGCAGTGGTATCCAGAGACAGGACAAGACAACGGGCACCAGTTGAAAGAAAAGAACCTCTCCCTAACTGCAGTACAATACAAAGCTTGTTTATTTGAAGGGAGGTCGAGCTAGGGAACAGATTGCCCAGAGGGGTTCCGGAGGCTCCGTCCTTCGCGATCATCAGAGCCTGACTGGATGCAGCCCTGGGCAGTCTGCTCTGGCTGACCCCGCTCCAGCAGCGGGCTTGGACTAGGTGGCCTCCAGAGGTCCCTTCCCTCCTCCTCAAATCCATGATTTGTCATGAGAGGAGACGACAGGAGCAGTTCCTGCCTCAGCCGGAGCTGTGAGGCTGCCTTGATCCTGTTCGCTGCCACTGCCAGAGTCGGAGACAGCCCAGGTTGCGACCGTCCCGCTGCCACCGTCCAGGTGCCCCTCAGCAGCCGCACAACCACCACCTCGAGGGCCTTCTGTGTCCCTGGGCTCTTTGCGCTGCCCCGGCAGGTGTTGGTCGGGGGCGAGCGCTGCATTTCCCTTCTTGGTAGGATGTGCTACCAGGCCCCGCGCCTGGCACGGCTGCGGGTCCTGCGCCGGGATCGGCTCCTCCTTGAGCACTCCCACCCAGCTTGGCCCCCGGTGCTGCGGGACCTGCGCCGGGATCGGCTCCTTGTGGCGCGCCGTTGCCTGGAGGAATCCCAGCCTGCCTGCGGGCAGCACTGGCTCCTCCTTGAGGAGGGCAGGACGTCCCGTTCGGGCCTCGGAGCTCGGCCGTCACTGTCGGGAAACCTGCTCCGCCATCGCTGTCGGCTGCTGTGGGCCCGTGACTGCTCCCACCCAGCTTGGCCCCCGGTGCTGCGGGACCTGCGCCGGGATCGGCTCCTTGTGGCGCGCCGTTGCCTGGAGGAATCCCGGCCTGCCCGCGGGCGGCGCTGGCTCCTCCCGGAGAAGACCGGGACGTCCTGTTCGGACCTTGGAGCTCGGCCATTATTGGGATCCCTACTCCTCTTCTGCCCCTGCCCTGTCATGGAGTCATGGGCCGCAGTGCCTGGGTGCCCCGTCTGGACTTGCTGGCCTCGCCTGGGGGACCTGCTCTGTTGCCTCTCCCAGACATGGGGACGGTCCGTGTCCCTGCTCCGCCACTGCCCTCGGCTGCGGTGAGCCTGTGAGCACTCCCACCCAGCTTGGCCCCCGGTGCTGCGGGACCTGTGCCGGGATCGGCTCCTCCTTGAAGAGGGCAGGACATCCCATTCGGACCTTGGAGCTCGGCCCTCATCGTCGGGATCCCTGCTCCGCCATCGCTGTCTGCTGCGGTGGGCCCAGGAGCGCTCCCACCCAGCTTGGCCCCCGGTGCTGGGGGACCCGCGCCGGGACTGGCTCCTCCTTGAGCAGGGCAGGACGTCCCGTTCGGACCTTGGAGCTCGGCCATCGTTGGGATCCCTGCTCCGCCACCGCTCTTGGCTGCTGTGGGCCCGTGAGCACTCCCACCCAGCTTGGCCCCCAGTGCTGGGGGACCTGCGCTGGGATTGGCTCCTTGTTGCCTGCTGTTGCCTGGAGGAATCCCGGCCTGCCCGCAGGCGGAGCTGGCTCCTGCTTGAGGAGGGCAGGACGTCCTGTTCTGGCCTTGGAACTCGGCCATCATCCTGAGCAGCGTCCCGAGCCCTTCTCTGCTGCCACGTCCCGCTTCTCAAGGAGTTGTAGCCCTGGGTGTGCTGAGCCCCTCTGTGGCCATCCTGGTGCTGCCTCGGGGACCTGCTTTGGCCCCTCTCTGGGGCCCCGGTGTGGCCACCACCACGGTCCTGGTGCTGCCTCAGGGACCTGCTTTGGCCCCTCTCTGGGGCCCCGGTGTGGCCACCACCACGGTCCTGGTGCTGCCTCAGGGACCTGCTTTGGCCCCTCTCTGGGGCCCCGGTGTGGCCACCACCACGGTTTCTGCTGGGAGAGCTGCGCTGCTGGCGGCCCTCTGGAGATCTTCTTTCCGCAGAGAGGCGTTGAGATCTCATTCTCATGACACTATGCACCTCATAGTTGTTACCTGCCAGCTTGCGGAAGACGTACTGAGCAGGCTGCCGGCAGACTGGGCACTCGGCTTTTATGCGGGCCCAGTTCTGTACGCAAGGAAAACAGAAGCGGTGCTTGCACCAGATCATGTAGGCTTCGTCGTTGATGGTGTCCAGGCAGATTGGGCACTTTGAGTCCTCAGAGGCATCCAGCGGCGCGGCAGGGGAAGGGGTGCCCTGTTCTGCCGAGTCCTCCTCCAACCCCATCTTGCGCTGCAAACGAAAGAGGGACAAAGCTCGTGAGCTGCCCTGGAGACGCAACCTGCAGGGAGCAGCAAAGATGCTGAAGAGGTGCCTGCTCTGCCTGGGGGCCGTGCTTGTGCTGCCACAAACACCAGGGACCGTCCTGGAGCAGACGAGTGACGCCAGGGGCACCTCGGTGTGCTCCTGCTCTCCGGGCGGGGCGGCGACTGACCTCTGGGACACGTGCGGGCAGGAATTGGGTAGGCAGGAAAGCGGTTCCCAGCCTCTCAGCGAGAGCAGCACGAGTCTGGGGACGCGGCAGGTTGGGACCGGTGCCACGGGTAGTTTTCAGCCTCAGCTGTCACCCTGTGGCACAGGAATGGGAGCACGGTGACCTGCCTGGGGGGAGCCCCTGCCACCGCCAGCCCCGAGGGGTCCCCCTGGCCCTAAGCGGCCCCGTACCTGTTGGCGTCGTCTGGTCCTGAGGAGGACGGCCCCGGCAGCCAGGAGCAGGATGCCGAGGCCGAGGAGACAGATGCTGCCACTCATCGCGCAGAGTCCGTCACGGACACACTGAGGCTTGCGGGGTGCCGGCACCTCTTTTATAGGGACACGGCAGTGAGGTCACAGCCGTGCGGCTGGGGACACCTTTGTGAGGTCACAGCCGTGCGGCTGGGGACACCTTTGTGAGGTCGCAGCCCTGGATGACACCGGGACAGTGCTCGCCCCCAACGCAGGTACAAGCTCCGTCCTGCAGCCGCCCGGGGCACGCTGCTGCGCCCTGGCTGGGGCCGCCATTGCGGAGAGGCCAGGAGCCGCTTTCCTGCCTTCCCAATTCCTGCCTGCGCGTGTCCGAGAGGTCAGTCGCCGTGCCGCCCTGAGAAGGGCAGAGGTTTGACCAGAAGTTTGAGAAACAAGAAAAAGTAGAGGAGCCTCTGGTGCGACAAAATTTGCTTTAACTTTTGGTCAGCCCTGAAGTGGTCAGGCAGCTGGACTAGATGATGGTTGTAGGTCCCGTCCAACTGATCTGATCTGATCTTTCTATTCTATTCTGTTCTGTTCTGTTCTGTTCAGGGACTGCCTGCTGGTTAAGAGACTTGAGGACAACTACCTGAAGTTCGGTGACTGTGTGCGACCGAGGCACGTAAGCTCCCTTGATCACCCGCTCTCTCAGCCTTTCCTCTCCTCCTCGTAGGAGAGATGCTCCGGTCCCTTCAGCATCCTCGCGGCCCTGCGTTGGACGAATGACCCAGCCTGGCTCGCGTTTGTGTCACCAAACACACTTCTCTGCGGGGACGAGCACCGAAGAGATCCATCTCCAGAGGCTTCGTTCAGAAGCCCTGCGGAGACGCTGGCCCTTGTTAGAAATCGCTCATTGACCTGGTCTCAGGGCAGATGGCTCAGACAGGTCCAATGAATGAGACTCTGCAAAGAGTCCAAGGTCAGGATCTGCCTGGAGATTAAGAGACTTGAGGAAAACTACCTGGAGGTTGATGACTGCGTTTTGTGTTTTCCACAAAGCCCCACACCTTTGGCCCTAACCAGCAGGGCTACGGTGCACCGGTTATCCCCTGTCCCTTGGAAATACTGGGTTACTCGCAGGATGTTGCACCCAAGGCTCCTTTTCTTTTTCGTGATTCCAAAGCCTCCGGTTATTTTTTTATTTCTGTGCTTTGGGCTTTCCCCAGAAAGAGCATGTCCTGCTCTCATCTCCTTTCCTGGCGTGAAGAAAGCGCTAACGCTGCAGTTTGAGTCTCTAAGGGCTCTGCCCCACGCAGAGCTCCGGGGAAGAAGGGCTTTGTGGAGGAGCCTCCCTCGTGCTCCCCTCCACGAGCACAAAGGCCAGAGGCCTCAAGGTCCCAAGCATGAACAGGAGCAACAGAGAACCTCAGCTTGCCCTCTCACCCTTCCCTGTCCTCTGCCACCGCACCCTGCACCCCCCAGGTCCAGGCACCCACACTCCTGCGCGCAGCCCGGTGGGGCAGCGGTTCTCCAGTCCCTTCGCAGTGGTATCCAGAGACAGGACAAGACAACGGGCACCAGTTGAAAGAAAAGAACCTCTCCCTAACTGCAGTACAATACAAAGCTTGTTTATTTGAAGGGAGGTCGAGCTAGGGAACAGATTGCCCAGAGGGGTTCCGGAGGCTCCGTCCTTCGCGATCATCAGAGCCTGACTGGATGCAGCCCTGGGCAGTCTGCTCTGGCTGACCCCGCTCCAGCAGCGGGCTTGGACTAGGTGGCCTCCAGAGGTCCCTTCCCTCCTCCTCAAATCCATGATTTGTCATGAGAGGAGACGACAGGAGCAGTTCCTGCCTCAGCCGGAGCTGTGAGGCTGCCTTGATCCTGTTCGCTGCCACTGCCAGAGTCGGAGACAGCCCAGGTTGCGACCGTCCCGCTGCCACCGTCCAGGTGCCCCTCAGCAGCCGCACAACCACCACCTCGAGGGCCTTCTGTGTCCCTGGGCTCTTTGCGCTGCCCCGGCAGGTGTTGGTCGGGGGCGAGCGCTGCATTTCCCTTCTTGGTAGGATGTGCTACCAGGCCCCGCGCCTGGCACGGCTGCGGGTCCTGCGCCGGGATCGGCTCCTCCTTGAGCACTCCCACCCAGCTTGGCCCCCGGTGCTGCGGGACCTGCGCCGGGATCGGCTCCTTGTGGCGCGCCGTTGCCTGGAGGAATCCCAGCCTGCCTGCGGGCAGCACTGGCTCCTCCTTGAGGAGGGCAGGACGTCCCGTTCGGGCCTCGGAGCTCGGCCGTCACTGTCGGGAAACCTGCTCCGCCATCGCTGTCGGCTGCTGTGGGCCCGTGACTGCTCCCACCCAGCTTGGCCCCCGGTGCTGCGGGACCTGCGCCGGGATCGGCTCCTTGTGGCGCGCCGTTGCCTGGAGGAATCCCGGCCTGCCCGCGGGCGGCGCTGGCTCCTCCCGGAGAAGACCGGGACGTCCTGTTCGGACCTTGGAGCTCGGCCATTATTGGGATCCCTACTCCTCTTCTGCCCCTGCCCTGTCATGGAGTCATGGGCCGCAGTGCCTGGGTGCCCCGTCTGGACTTGCTGGCCTCGCCTGGGGGACCTGCTCTGTTGCCTCTCCCAGACATGGGGACGGTCCGTGTCCCTGCTCCGCCACTGCCCTCGGCTGCGGTGAGCCTGTGAGCACTCCCACCCAGCTTGGCCCCCGGTGCTGCGGGACCTGTGCCGGGATCGGCTCCTCCTTGAAGAGGGCAGGACATCCCATTCGGACCTTGGAGCTCGGCCCTCATCGTCGGGATCCCTGCTCCGCCATCGCTGTCTGCTGCGGTGGGCCCAGGAGCGCTCCCACCCAGCTTGGCCCCCGGTGCTGGGGGACCCGCGCCGGGACTGGCTCCTCCTTGAGCAGGGCAGGACGTCCCGTTCGGACCTTGGAGCTCGGCCATCGTTGGGATCCCTGCTCCGCCACCGCTCTTGGCTGCTGTGGGCCCGTGAGCACTCCCACCCAGCTTGGCCCCCAGTGCTGGGGGACCTGCGCTGGGATTGGCTCCTTGTTGCCTGCTGTTGCCTGGAGGAATCCCGGCCTGCCCGCAGGCGGAGCTGGCTCCTGCTTGAGGAGGGCAGGACGTCCTGTTCTGGCCTTGGAACTCGGCCATCATCCTGAGCAGCGTCCCGAGCCCTTCTCTGCTGCCACGTCCCGCTTCTCAAGGAGTTGTAGCCCTGGGTGTGCTGAGCCCCTCTGTGGCCATCCTGGTGCTGCCTCGGGGACCTGCTTTGGCCCCTCTCTGGGGCCCCGGTGTGGCCACCACCACGGTCCTGGTGCTGCCTCAGGGACCTGCTTTGGCCCCTCTCTGGGGCCCCGGTGTGGCCACCACCACGGTCCTGGTGCTGCCTCAGGGACCTGCTTTGGCCCCTCTCTGGGGCCCCGGTGTGGCCACCACCACGGTTTCTGCTGGGAGAGCTGCGCTGCTGGCGGCCCTCTGGAGATCTTCTTTCCGCAGAGCGGCGTTGAGATCTCATTCTCATGACGCTATGCACCTCATAGTTGTTACCTGCCAGCTTGCGGAAGACGTACTGAGCAGGCTGCCGGCAGACTGGGCACTCGGCTTTTATGCGGGCCCAGTTCTGTACGCAAGGAAAACAGAAGCGGTGCTTGCACCAGATCATGTAGGCTTCGTCGTTGATGGTGTCCAGGCAGATTGGGCACTTTGAGTCCTCAGAGGCATCCAGCGGCGCGGCAGGGGAAGGGGTGCCCTGTTCTGCCGAGTCCTCCTCCAACCCCATCTTGCGCTGCAAACGAAAGAGGGACAAAGCTCGTGAGCTGCCCTGGAGACGCAACCTGCAGGGAGCAGCAAAGATGCTGAAGAGGTGCCTGCTCTGCCTGGGGGCCGTGCTTGTGCTGCCACAAACACCAGGGACCGTCCTGGAGCAGACGAGTGACGCCAGGGGCACCTCGGTGTGCTCCTGCTCTCCGGGCGGGACGGCGACTGACCTCTGGGACACGTGCGGGCAGGAATTGGGTAGGCAGGAAAGCGGTTCCCAGCCTCTCAGCGAGAGCAGCACGAGGCTGGGGACGCGGCAGGTTGGGACCGGTGCCACGGGTAGTTTTCAGCCTCAGCTGTCACCCTGTGGCACAGGAATGGGAGCACGGTGACCTGCCTGGGGGGAGCCCCTGCCACCGCCAGCCCCGAGGGGTCCCCCTGGCCCTAAGCGGCCCCGTACCTGTTGGCGTCGTCTGGTCCTGAGGAGGACGGCCCCGGCAGCCAGGAGCAGGATGCCGAGGCCGAGGAGACAGATGCTGCCACTCATCGCGCAGAGTCCGTCACGGACACACTGAGGCTTGCGGGGTGCCGGCGCCTCTTTTATAGGGACACGGCAGTGAGGTCACAGCCGTGCGGCTGGGGACACCTTTGTGAGGTCACAGCCGTGCGGCTGGGGACACCTTTGTGAGGTCGCAGCCCTGGATGACACCGGGACAGTGCTCGCCCCCAACGCAGGTACAAGCTCCGTCCTGCAGCCGCCCGGGGCACGCTGCTGCGCCCTGGCTGGGGCCGCCATTGCGGAGAGGCCAGGAGCCGCTTTCCTGCCTTCCCAATTCCTGCCTGCGCGTGTCCGAGAGGTCAGTCGCCGTGCCGCCCTGAGAAGGGCAGAGGTTTGACCAGAAGTTTGAGAAACAAGAAAAAGTAGAGGAGCCTCTGGTGCGACAAAATTTGCTTTAACTTTTGGTCAGCCCTGAAGTGGTCAGGCAGCTGGACTAGATGATGGTTGTAGGTCCCGTCCAACTGATCTGATCTGATCTTTCTATGCTATTCTGTTCTGTTCTGTTCTGTTCTGTTCAGGGACTGCCTGCTGGTTAAGAGACTTGAGGACAACTACCTGAAGTTCGGTGACTGTGTGCGACCGAGGCACGTAAGCTCCCTTGATCACCCGCTCTCTCAGCCTTTCCTCTCCTCCTCGTAGGAGAGATGCTCCGGTCCCTTCAGCATCCTCGCGGCCCTGCGTTGGACGAATGACCCAGCCTGGCTCGCGTTTGTGTCACCAAACACACTTCTCTGCGGGGACGAGCACCGAAGAGATCCATCTCCAGAGGCTTCGTTCAGAAGCCCTGCGGAGACGCTGGCCCTTGTTAGAAATCGCTCATTGACCTGGTCTCAGGGCAGATGGCTCAGACAGGTCCAATGAATGAGACTCTGCAAAGAGTCCAAGGTCAGGATCTGCCTGGAGATTAAGAGACTTGAGGAAAACTACCTGGAGGTTGATGACTGCGTTTTGTGTTTTCCACAAAGCCCCACACCTTTGGCCCTAACCAGCAGGGCTACGGTGCACCGGTTATCCCCTGTCCCTTGGAAATACTGGGTTACTCGCAGGATGTTGCACCCAAGGCTCCTTTTCTTTTTCGTGATTCCAAAGCCTCCGGTTATTTTTTTATTTCTGTGCTTTGGGCTTTCCCCAGAAAGAGCATGTCCTGCTCTCATCTCCTTTCCTGGCGTGAAGAAAGCGCTAACGCTGCAGTTTGAGTCTCTAAGGGCTCTGCCCCACGCAGAGCTCCGGGGAAGAAGGGCTTTGTGGAGGAGCCTCCCTCGTGCTCCCCTCCACGAGCACAAAGGCCAGAGGCCTCAAGGTCCCAAGCATGAACAGGAGCAACAGAGAACCTCAGCTTGCCCTCTCACCCTTCCCTGTCCTCTGCCACCGCACCCTGCACCCCCCAGGTCCAGGCACCCACACTCCTGCGCGCAGCCCGGTGGGGCAGCGGTTCTCCAGTCCCTTCGCAGTGGTATCCAGAGACAGGACAAGACAACGGGCACCAGTTGAAAGAAAAGAACCTCTCCCTAACTGCAGTACAATACAAAGCTTGTTTATTTGAAGGGAGGTCGAGCTAGGGAACAGATTGCCCAGAGGGGTTCCGGAGGCTCCGTCCTTCGCGATCATCAGAGCCTGACTGGATGCAGCCCTGGGCAGTCTGCTCTGGCTGACCCCGCTCCAGCAGCGGGCTTGGACTAGGTGGCCTCCAGAGGTCCCTTCCCTCCTCCTCAAATCCATGATTTGTCATGAGAGGAGACGACAGGAGCAGTTCCTGCCTCAGCCGGAGCTGTGAGGCTGCCTTGATCCTGTTCGCTGCCACTGCCAGAGTCGGAGACAGCCCAGGTTGCGACCGTCCCGCTGCCACCGTCCAGGTGCCCCTCAGCAGCCGCACAACCACCACCTCGAGGGCCTTCTGTGTCCCTGGGCTCTTTGCGCTGCCCCGGCAGGTGTTGGTCGGGGGCGAGCGCTGCATTTCCCTTCTTGGTAGGATGTGCTACCAGGCCCCGCGCCTGGCACGGCTGCGGGTCCTGCGCCGGGATCGGCTCCTCCTTGAGCACTCCCACCCAGCTTGGCCCCCGGTGCTGCGGGACCTGCGCCGGGATCGGCTCCTTGTGGCGCGCCGTTGCCTGGAGGAATCCCAGCCTGCCTGCGGGCAGCACTGGCTCCTCCTTGAGGAGGGCAGGACGTCCCGTTCGGGCCTCGGAGCTCGGCCGTCACTGTCGGGAAACCTGCTCCGCCATCGCTGTCGGCTGCTGTGGGCCCGTGACTGCTCCCACCCAGCTTGGCCCCCGGTGCTGCGGGACCTGCGCCGGGATCGGCTCCTTGTGGCGCGCCGTTGCCTGGAGGAATCCCGGCCTGCCCGCGGGCGGCGCTGGCTCCTCCCGGAGAAGACCGGGACGTCCTGTTCGGACCTTGGAGCTCGGCCATTATTGGGGTCCCTACTCCTCTTCTGCCCCTGCCCTGTCATGGAGTCATGGGCCGCAGTGCCTGGGTGCCCCGTCTGGACTTGCTGGCCTCGCCTGGGGGACCTGCTCTGTTGCCTCTCCCAGACATGGGGACGGTCCGTGTCCCTGCTCCGCCACTGCCCTCGGCTGCGGTGAGCCTGTGAGCACTCCCACCCAGCTTGGCCCCCGGTGCTGCGGGACCTGTGCCGGGATCGGCTCCTCCTTGAAGAGGGCAGGACATCCCATTCGGACCTTGGAGCTCGGCCCTCATCGTCGGGATCCCTGCTCCGCCATCGCTGTCTGCTGCGGTGGGCCCAGGAGCGCTCCCACCCAGCTTGGCCCCCGGTGCTGGGGGACCCGCGCCGGGACTGGCTCCTCCTTGAGCAGGGCAGGACGTCCCGTTCGGACCTTGGAGCTCGGCCATCGTTGGGATCCCTGCTCCGCCACCGCTCTTGGCTGCTGTGGGCCCGTGAGCACTCCCACCCAGCTTGGCCCCCAGTGCTGGGGGACCTGCGCTGGGATTGGCTCCTTGTTGCCTGCTGTTGCCTGGAGGAATCCCGGCCTGCCCGCAGGCGGAGCTGGCTCCTGCTTGAGGAGGGCAGGACGTCCTGTTCTGGCCTTGGAACTCGGCCATCATCCTGAGCAGCGTCCCGAGCCCTTCTCTGCTGCCACGTCCCGCTTCTCAAGGAGTTGTAGCCCTGGGTGTGCTGAGCCCCTCTGTGGCCATCCTGGTGCTGCCTCGGGGACCTGCTTTGGCCCCTCTCTGGGGCCCCGGTGTGGCCACCACCACGGTCCTGGTGCTGCCTCAGGGACCTGCTTTGGCCCCTCTCTGGGGCCCCGGTGTGGCCACCACCACGGTCCTGGTGCTGCCTCAGGGACCTGCTTTGGCCCCTCTCTGGGGCCCCGGTGTGGCCACCACCACGGTTTCTGCTGGGAGAGCTGCGCTGCTGGCGGCCCTCTGGAGATCTTCTTTCCGCAGAGAGGCGTTGAGATCTCATTCTCATGACACTATGCACCTCATAGTTGTTACCTGCCAGCTTGCGGAAGACGTACTGAGCAGGCTGCCGGCAGACTGGGCACTCGGCTTTTATGCGGGCCCAGTTCTGTACGCAAGGAAAACAGAAGCGGTGCTTGCACCAGATCATGTAGGCTTCGTCGTTGATGGTGTCCAGGCAGATTGGGCACTTTGAGTCCTCAGAGGCATCCAGCGGCGCGGCAGGGGAAGGGGTGCCCTGTTCTGCCGAGTCCTCCTCCAACCCCATCTTGCGCTGCAAACGAAAGAGGGACAAAGCTCGTGAGCTGCCCTGGAGACGCAACCTGCAGGGAGCAGCAAAGATGCTGAAGAGGTGCCTGCTCTGCCTGGGGGCCGTGCTTGTGCTGCCACAAACACCAGGGACCGTCCTGGAGCAGACGAGTGACGCCAGGGGCACCTCGGTGTGCTCCTGCTCTCCGGGCGGGGCGGCGACTGACCTCTGGGACACGTGCGGGCAGGAATTGGGTAGGCAGGAAAGCGGTTCCCAGCCTCTCAGCGAGAGCAGCACGAGTCTGGGGACGCGGCAGGTTGGGACCGGTGCCACGGGTAGTTTTCAGCCTCAGCTGTCACCCTGTGGCACAGGAATGGGAGCACGGTGACCTGCCTGGGGGGAGCCCCTGCCACCGCCAGCCCCGAGGGGTCCCCCTGGCCCTAAGCGGCCCCGTACCTGTTGGCGTCGTCTGGTCCTGAGGAGGACGGCCCCGGCAGCCAGGAGCAGGATGCCGAGGCCGAGGAGACAGATGCTGCCACTCATCGCGCAGAGTCCGTCACGGACACACTGAGGCTTGCGGGGTGCCGGCACCTCTTTTATAGGGACACGGCAGTGAGGTCACAGCCGTGCGGCTGGGGACACCTTTGTGAGGTCACAGCCGTGCGGCTGGGGACACCTTTGTGAGGTCGCAGCCCTGGATGACACCGGGACAGTGCTCGCCCCCAACGCAGGTACAAGCTCCGTCCTGCAGCCGCCCGGGGCACGCTGCTGCGCCCTGGCTGGGGCCGCCATTGCGGAGAGGCCAGGAGCCGCTTTCCTGCCTTCCCAATTCCTGCCTGCGCGTGTCCGAGAGGTCAGTCGCCGTGCCGCCCTGAGAAGGGCAGAGGTTTGACCAGAAGTTTGAGAAACAAGAAAAAGTAGAGGAGCCTCTGGTGCGACAAAATTTGCTTTAACTTTTGGTCAGCCCTGAAGTGGTCAGGCAGCTGGACTAGATGATGGTTGTAGGTCCCGTCCAACTGATCTGATCTGATCTTTCTATGCTATTCTGTTCTGTTCTGTTCTGTTCTGTTCAGGGACTGCCTGCTGGTTAAGAGACTTGAGGACAACTACCTGAAGTTCGGTGACTGTGTGCGACCGAGGCACGTAAGCTCCCTTGATCACCCGCTCTCTCAGCCTTTCCTCTCCTCCTCGTAGGAGAGATGCTCCGGTCCCTTCAGCATCCTCGCGGCCCTGCGTTGGACGAATGACCCAGCCTGGCTCGCGTTTGTGTCACCAAACACACTTCTCTGCGGGGACGAGCACCGAAGAGATCCATCTCCAGAGGCTTCGTTCAGAAGCCCTGCGGAGACGCTGGCCCTTGTTAGAAATCGCTCATTGACCTGGTCTCAGGGCAGATGGCTCAGACAGGTCCAATGAATGAGACTCTGCAAAGAGTCCAAGGTCAGGATCTGCCTGGAGATTAAGAGACTTGAGGAAAACTACCTGGAGGTTGATGACTGCGTTTTGTGTTTTCCACAAAGCCCCACACCTTTGGCCCTAACCAGCAGGGCTACGGTGCACCGGTTATCCCCTGTCCCTTGGAAATACTGGGTTACTCGCAGGATGTTGCACCCAAGGCTCCTTTTCTTTTTCGTGATTCCAAAGCCTCCGGTTATTTTTTTATTTCTGTGCTTTGGGCTTTCCCCAGAAAGAGCATGTCCTGCTCTCATCTCCTTTCCTGGCGTGAAGAAAGCGCTAACGCTGCAGTTTGAGTCTCTAAGGGCTCTGCCCCACGCAGAGCTCCGGGGAAGAAGGGCTTTGTGGAGGAGCCTCCCTCGTGCTCCCCTCCACGAGCACAAAGGCCAGAGGCCTCAAGGTCCCAAGCATGAACAGGAGCAACAGAGAACCTCAGCTTGCCCTCTCACCCTTCCCTGTCCTCTGCCACCGCACCCTGCACCCCCCAGGTCCAGGCACCCACACTCCTGCGCGCAGCCCGGTGGGGCAGCGGTTCTCCAGTCCCTTCGCAGTGGTATCCAGAGACAGGACAAGACAACGGGCACCAGTTGAAAGAAAAGAACCTCTCCCTAACTGCAGTACAATACAAAGCTTGTTTATTTGAAGGGAGGTCGAGCTAGGGAACAGATTGCCCAGAGGGGTTCCGGAGGCTCCGTCCTTCGCGATCATCAGAGCCTGACTGGATGCAGCCCTGGGCAGTCTGCTCTGGCTGACCCCGCTCCAGCAGCGGGCTTGGACTAGGTGGCCTCCAGAGGTCCCTTCCCTCCTCCTCAAATCCATGATTTGTCATGAGAGGAGACGACAGGAGCAGTTCCTGCCTCAGCCGGAGCTGTGAGGCTGCCTTGATCCTGTTCGCTGCCACTGCCAGAGTCGGAGACAGCCCAGGTTGCGACCGTCCCGCTGCCACCGTCCAGGTGCCCCTCAGCAGCCGCACAACCACCACCTCGAGGGCCTTCTGTGTCCCTGGGCTCTTTGCGCTGCCCCGGCAGGTGTTGGTCGGGGGCGAGCGCTGCATTTCCCTTCTTGGTAGGATGTGCTACCAGGCCCCGCGCCTGGCACGGCTGCGGGTCCTGCGCCGGGATCGGCTCCTCCTTGAGCACTCCCACCCAGCTTGGCCCCCGGTGCTGCGGGACCTGCGCCGGGATCGGCTCCTTGTGGCGCGCCGTTGCCTGGAGGAATCCCAGCCTGCCTGCGGGCAGCACTGGCTCCTCCTTGAGGAGGGCAGGACGTCCCGTTCGGGCCTCGGAGCTCGGCCGTCACTGTCGGGAAACCTGCTCCGCCATCGCTGTCGGCTGCTGTGGGCCCGTGACTGCTCCCACCCAGCTTGGCCCCCGGTGCTGCGGGACCTGCGCCGGGATCGGCTCCTTGTGGCGCGCCGTTGCCTGGAGGAATCCCGGCCTGCCCGCGGGCGGCGCTGGCTCCTCCCGGAGAAGACCGGGACGTCCTGTTCGGACCTTGGAGCTCGGCCATTATTGGGGTCCCTACTCCTCTTCTGCCCCTGCCCTGTCATGGAGTCATGGGCCGCAGTGCCTGGGTGCCCCGTCTGGACTTGCTGGCCTCGCCTGGGGGACCTGCTCTGTTGCCTCTCCCAGACATGGGGACGGTCCGTGTCCCTGCTCCGCCACTGCCCTCGGCTGCGGTGAGCCTGTGAGCACTCCCACCCAGCTTGGCCCCCGGTGCTGCGGGACCTGTGCCGGGATCGGCTCCTCCTTGAAGAGGGCAGGACATCCCATTCGGACCTTGGAGCTCGGCCCTCATCGTCGGGATCCCTGCTCCGCCATCGCTGTCTGCTGCGGTGGGCCCAGGAGCGCTCCCACCCAGCTTGGCCCCCGGTGCTGGGGGACCCGCGCCGGGACTGGCTCCTCCTTGAGCAGGGCAGGACGTCCCGTTCGGACCTTGGAGCTCGGCCATCGTTGGGATCCCTGCTCCGCCACCGCTCTTGGCTGCTGTGGGCCCGTGAGCACTCCCACCCAGCTTGGCCCCCAGTGCTGGGGGACCTGCGCTGGGATTGGCTCCTTGTTGCCTGCTGTTGCCTGGAGGAATCCCGGCCTGCCCGCAGGCGGAGCTGGCTCCTGCTTGAGGAGGGCAGGACGTCCTGTTCTGGCCTTGGAACTCGGCCATCATCCTGAGCAGCGTCCCGAGCCCTTCTCTGCTGCCACGTCCCGCTTCTCAAGGAGTTGTAGCCCTGGGTGTGCTGAGCCCCTCTGTGGCCATCCTGGTGCTGCCTCGGGGACCTGCTTTGGCCCCTCTCTGGGGCCCCGGTGTGGCCACCACCACGGTCCTGGTGCTGCCTCAGGGACCTGCTTTGGCCCCTCTCTGGGGCCCCGGTGTGGCCACCACCACGGTCCTGGTGCTGCCTCAGGGACCTGCTTTGGCCCCTCTCTGGGGCCCCGGTGTGGCCACCACCACGGTTTCTGCTGGGAGAGCTGCGCTGCTGGCGGCCCTCTGGAGATCTCCTTTCCGCAGAGCGGCGTTGAGATCTCATTCTCATGACGCTATGCACCTCATAGTTGTTACCTGCCAGCTTGCGGAAGACGTACTGAGCAGGCTGCCGGCAGACTGGGCACTCGGCTTTTATGCGGGCCCAGTTCTGTACGCAAGGAAAACAGAAGCGGTGCTTGCACCAGATCATGTAGGCTTCGTCGTTGATGGTGTCCAGGCAGATTGGGCACTTTGAGTCCTCAGAGGCATCCAGCGGCGCGGCAGGGGAAGGGGTGCCCTGTTCTGCCGAGTCCTCCTCCAACCCCATCTTGCGCTGCAAACGAAAGAGGGACAAAGCTCGTGAGCTGCCCTGGAGACGCAACCTGCAGGGAGCAGCAAAGATGCTGAAGAGGTGCCTGCTCTGCCTGGGGGCCGTGCTTGTGCTGCCACAAACACCAGGGACCGTCCTGGAGCAGACGAGTGACGCCAGGGGCACCTCGGTGTGCTCCTGCTCTCCGGGCGGGACGGCGACTGACCTCTGGGACACGTGCGGGCAGGAATTGGGTAGGCAGGAAAGCGGTTCCCAGCCTCTCAGCGAGAGCAGCACGAGGCTGGGGACGCGGCAGGTTGGGACCGGTGCCACGGGTAGTTTTCAGCCTCAGCTGTCACCCTGTGGCACAGGAATGGGAGCACGGTGACCTGCCTGGGGGGAGCCCCTGCCACCGCCAGCCCCGAGGGGTCCCCCTGGCCCTAAGCGGCCCCGTACCTGTTGGCGTCGTCTGGTCCTGAGGAGGACGGCCCCGGCAGCCAGGAGCAGGATGCCGAGGCCGAGGAGACAGATGCTGCCACTCATCGCGCAGAGTCCGTCACGGACACACTGAGGCTTGCGGGGTGCCGGCGCCTCTTTTATAGGGACACGGCAGTGAGGTCACAGCCGTGCGGCTGGGGACACCTTTGTGAGGTCACAGCCGTGCGGCTGGGGACACCTTTGTGAGGTCGCAGCCCTGGATGACACCGGGACAGTGCTCGCCCCCAACGCAGGTACAAGCTCCGTCCTGCAGCCGCCCGGGGCACACTGCTGCGCCCTGGCTGGGGCCGCCATTGCGGAGAGGCCAGGAGCCGCTTTCCTGCCTTCCCAATTCCTGCCTGCGCGTGTCCGAGAGGTCAGTCGCCGTGCCGCCCTGAGAAGGGCAGAGGTTTGACCAGAAGTTTGAGAAACAAGAAAAAGTAGAGGAGCCTCTGGTGCAACAAAATTTGCTTTAACTTTTGGTCAGCCCTGAAGTGGTCAGGCAGCTGGACTAGATGATGGTTGTAGGTCCCGTCCAACTGATCTGATCTGATCTTTCTATGCTATTCTGTTCTGTTCTGTTCTGTTCTGTTCAGGGACTGCCTGCTGGTTAAGAGACTTGAGGACAACTACCTGAAGTTCGGTGACTGTGTGCGACCGAGGCACGTAAGCTCCCTTGATCACCCGCTCTCTCAGCCTTTCCTCTCCTCCTCGTAGGAGAGATGCTCCGGTCCCTTCAGCATCCTCGCGGCCCTGCGTTGGACGAATGACCCAGCCTGGCTCGCGTTTGTGTCACCAAACACACTTCTCTGCGGGGACGAGCACCGAAGAGATCCATCTCCAGAGGCTTCGTTCAGAAGCCCTGCGGAGACGCTGGCCCTTGTTAGAAATCGCTCATTGACCTGGTCTCAGGGCAGATGGCTCAGACAGGTCCAATGAATGAGACTCTGCAAAGAGTCCAAGGTCAGGATCTGCCTGGAGATTAAGAGACTTGAGGAAAACTACCTGGAGGTTGATGACTGCGTTTTGTGTTTTCCACAAAGCCCCACACCTTTGGCCCTAACCAGCAGGGCTACGGTGCACCGGTTATCCCCTGTCCCTTGGAAATACTGGGTTACTCGCAGGATGTTGCACCCAAGGCTCCTTTTCTTTTTCGTGATTCCAAAGCCTCCGGTTATTTTTTTATTTCTGTGCTTTGGGCTTTCCCCAGAAAGAGCATGTCCTGCTCTCATCTCCTTTCCTGGCGTGAAGAAAGCGCTAACGCTGCAGTTTGAGTCTCTAAGGGCTCTGCCCCACGCAGAGCTCCGGGGAAGAAGGGCTTTGTGGAGGAGCCTCCCTCGTGCTCCCCTCCACGAGCACAAAGGCCAGAGGCCTCAAGGTCCCAAGCATGAACAGGAGCAACAGAGAACCTCAGCTTGCCCTCTCACCCTTCCCTGTCCTCTGCCACCGCACCCTGCACCCCCCAGGTCCAGGCACCCACACTCCTGCGCGCAGCCCGGTGGGGCAGCGGTTCTCCAGTCCCTTCGCAGTGGTATCCAGAGACAGGACAAGACAACGGGCACCAGTTGAAAGAAAAGAACCTCTCCCTAACTGCAGTACAATACAAAGCTTGTTTATTTGAAGGGAGGTCGAGCTAGGGAACAGATTGCCCAGAGGGGTTCCGGAGGCTCCGTCCTTCGCGATCATCAGAGCCTGACTGGATGCAGCCCTGGGCAGTCTGCTCTGGCTGACCCCGCTCCAGCAGCGGGCTTGGACTAGGTGGCCTCCAGAGGTCCCTTCCCTCCTCCTCAAATCCATGATTTGTCATGAGAGGAGACGACAGGAGCAGTTCCTGCCTCAGCCGGAGCTGTGAGGCTGCCTTGATCCTGTTCGCTGCCACTGCCAGAGTCGGAGACAGCCCAGGTTGCGACCGTCCCGCTGCCACCGTCCAGGTGCCCCTCAGCAGCCGCACAACCACCACCTCGAGGGCCTTCTGTGTCCCTGGGCTCTTTGCGCTGCCCCGGCAGGTGTTGGTCGGGGGCGAGCGCTGCATTTCCCTTCTTGGTAGGATGTGCTACCAGGCCCCGCGCCTGGCACGGCTGCGGGTCCTGCGCCGGGATCGGCTCCTCCTTGAGCACTCCCACCCAGCTTGGCCCCCGGTGCTGCGGGACCTGCGCCGGGATCGGCTCCTTGTGGCGCGCCGTTGCCTGGAGGAATCCCAGCCTGCCTGCGGGCAGCACTGGCTCCTCCTTGAGGAGGGCAGGACGTCCCGTTCGGGCCTCGGAGCTCGGCCGTCACTGTCGGGAAACCTGCTCCGCCATCGCTGTCGGCTGCTGTGGGCCCGTGACTGCTCCCACCCAGCTTGGCCCCCGGTGCTGCGGGACCTGCGCCGGGATCGGCTCCTTGTGGCGCGCCGTTGCCTGGAGGAATCCCGGCCTGCCCGCGGGCGGCGCTGGCTCCTCCCGGAGAAGACCGGGACGTCCTGTTCGGACCTTGGAGCTCGGCCATTATTGGGGTCCCTACTCCTCTTCTGCCCCTGCCCTGTCATGGAGTCATGGGCCGCAGTGCCTGGGTGCCCCGTCTGGACTTGCTGGCCTCGCCTGGGGGACCTGCTCTGTTGCCTCTCCCAGACATGGGGACGGTCCGTGTCCCTGCTCCGCCACTGCCCTCGGCTGCGGTGAGCCTGTGAGCACTCCCACCCAGCTTGGCCCCCGGTGCTGCGGGACCTGTGCCGGGATCGGCTCCTCCTTGAAGAGGGCAGGACATCCCATTCGGACCTTGGAGCTCGGCCCTCATCGTCGGGATCCCTGCTCCGCCATCGCTGTCTGCTGCGGTGGGCCCAGGAGCGCTCCCACCCAGCTTGGCCCCCGGTGCTGGGGGACCCGCGCCGGGACTGGCTCCTCCTTGAGCAGGGCAGGACGTCCCGTTCGGACCTTGGAGCTCGGCCATCGTTGGGATCCCTGCTCCGCCACCGCTCTTGGCTGCTGTGGGCCCGTGAGCACTCCCACCCAGCTTGGCCCCCAGTGCTGGGGGACCTGCGCTGGGATTGGCTCCTTGTTGCCTGCTGTTGCCTGGAGGAATCCCGGCCTGCCCGCAGGCGGAGCTGGCTCCTGCTTGAGGAGGGCAGGACGTCCTGTTCTGGCCTTGGAACTCGGCCATCATCCTGAGCAGCGTCCCGAGCCCTTCTCTGCTGCCACGTCCCGCTTCTCAAGGAGTTGTAGCCCTGGGTGTGCTGAGCCCCTCTGTGGCCATCCTGGTGCTGCCTCGGGGACCTGCTTTGGCCCCTCTCTGGGGCCCCGGTGTGGCCACCACCACGGTCCTGGTGCTGCCTCAGGGACCTGCTTTGGCCCCTCTCTGGGGCCCCGGTGTGGCCACCACCACGGTCCTGGTGCTGCCTCAGGGACCTGCTTTGGCCCCTCTCTGGGGCCCCGGTGTGGCCACCACCACGGTCCTGGTGCTGCCTCAGGGACCTGCTTTGGCCCCTCTCTGGGGCCCCGGTGTGGCCACCACCACGGTTTCTGCTGGGAGAGCTGCGCTGCTGGCGGCCCTCTGGAGATCTTCTTTCCGCAGAGCGGCGTTGAGATCTCATTCTCATGACGCTATGCACCTCATAGTTGTTACCTGCCAGCTTGCGGAAGACGTACTGAGCAGGCTGCCGGCAGACTGGGCACTCGGCTTTTATGCGGGCCCAGTTCTGTACGCAAGGAAAACAGAAGCGGTGCTTGCACCAGATCATGTAGGCTTCGTCGTTGATGGTGTCCAGGCAGATTGGGCACTTTGAGTCCTCAGAGGCATCCAGCGGCGCGGCAGGGGAAGGGGTGCCCTGTTCTGCCGAGTCCTCCTCCAACCCCATCTTGCGCTGCAAACGAAAGAGGGACAAAGCTCGTGAGCTGCCCTGGAGACGCAACCTGCAGGGAGCAGCAAAGATGCTGAAGAGGTGCCTGCTCTGCCTGGGGGCCGTGCTTGTGCTGCCACAAACACCAGGGACCGTCCTGGAGCAGACGAGTGACGCCAGGGGCACCTCGGTGTGCTCCTGCTCTCCGGGCGGGACGGCGACTGACCTCTGGGACACGTGCGGGCAGGAATTGGGTAGGCAGGAAAGCGGTTCCCAGCCTCTCAGCGAGAGCAGCACGAGGCTGGGGACGCGGCAGGTTGGGACCGGTGCCACGGGTAGTTTTCAGCCTCAGCTGTCACCCTGTGGCACAGGAATGGGAGCACGGTGACCTGCCTGGGGGGAGCCCCTGCCACCGCCAGCCCCGAGGGGTCCCCCTGGCCCTAAGCGGCCCCGTACCTGTTGGCGTCGTCTGGTCCTGAGGAGGACGGCCCCGGCAGCCAGGAGCAGGATGCCGAGGCCGAGGAGACAGATGCTGCCACTCATCGCGCAGAGTCCGTCACGGACACACTGAGGCTTGCGGGGTGCCGGCGCCTCTTTTATAGGGACACGGCAGTGAGGTCACAGCCGTGCGGCTGGGGACACCTTTGTGAGGTCACAGCCGTGTGGCTGGGGACACCTTTGTGAGGTCGCAGCCCTGGATGACACCGGGACAGTGCTCGCCCCCAACGCAGGTACAAGCTCCGTCCTGCAGCCGCCCGGGGCACACTGCTGCGCCCTGGCTGGGGCCGCCATTGCGGAGAGGCCAGGAGCCGCTTTCCTGCCTTCCCAATTCCTGCCTGCGCGTGTCCGAGAGGTCAGTCGCCGTGCCGCCCTGAGAAGGGCAGAGGTTTGACCAGAAGTTTGAGAAACAAGAAAAAGTAGAGGAGCCTCTGGTGCGACAAAATTTGCTTTAACTTTTGGTCAGCCCTGAAGTGGTCAGGCAGCTGGACTAGATGATGGTTGTAGGTCCCGTCCAACTGATCTGATCTGATCTTTCTATGCTATTCTGTTCTGTTCTGTTCTGTTCTGTTCAGGGACTGCCTGCTGGTTAAGAGACTTGAGGACAACTACCTGAAGTTCGGTGACTGTGTGCGACCGAGGCACGTAAGCTCCCTTGATCACCCGCTCTCTCAGCCTTTCCTCTCCTCCTCGTAGGAGAGATGCTCCGGTCCCTTCAGCATCCTCGCGGCCCTGCGTTGGACGAATGACCCAGCCTGGCTCGCGTTTGTGTCACCAAACACACTTCTCTGCGGGGACGAGCACCGAAGAGATCCATCTCCAGAGGCTTCGTTCAGAAGCCCTGCGGAGACGCTGGCCCTTGTTAGAAATCGCTCATTGACCTGGTCTCAGGGCAGATGGCTCAGACAGGTCCAATGAATGAGACTCTGCAAAGAGTCCAAGGTCAGGATCTGCCTGGAGATTAAGAGACTTGAGGAAAACTACCTGGAGGTTGATGACTGCGTTTTGTGTTTTCCACAAAGCCCCACACCTTTGGCCCTAACCAGCAGGGCTACGGTGCACCGGTTATCCCCTGTCCCTTGGAAATACTGGGTTACTCGCAGGATGTTGCACCCAAGGCTCCTTTTCTTTTTCGTGATTCCAAAGCCTCCGGTTATTTTTTTATTTCTGTGCTTTGGGCTTTCCCCAGAAAGAGCATGTCCTGCTCTCATCTCCTTTCCTGGCGTGAAGAAAGCGCTAACGCTGCAGTTTGAGTCTCTAAGGGCTCTGCCCCACGCAGAGCTCCGGGGAAGAAGGGCTTTGTGGAGGAGCCTCCCTCGTGCTCCCCTCCACGAGCACAAAGGCCAGAGGCCTCAAGGTCCCAAGCATGAACAGGAGCAACAGAGAACCTCAGCTTGCCCTCTCACCCTTCCCTGTCCTCTGCCACCGCACCCTGCACCCCCCAGGTCCAGGCACCCACACTCCTGCGCGCAGCCCGGTGGGGCAGCGGTTCTCCAGTCCCTTCGCAGTGGTATCCAGAGACAGGACAAGACAACGGGCACCAGTTGAAAGAAAAGAACCTCTCCCTAACTGCAGTACAATACAAAGCTTGTTTATTTGAAGGGAGGTCGAGCTAGGGAACAGATTGCCCAGAGGGGTTCCGGAGGCTCCGTCCTTCGCGATCATCAGAGCCTGACTGGATGCAGCCCTGGGCAGTCTGCTCTGGCTGACCCCGCTCCAGCAGCGGGCTTGGACTAGGTGGCCTCCAGAGGTCCCTTCCCTCCTCCTCAAATCCATGATTTGTCATGAGAGGAGACGACAGGAGCAGTTCCTGCCTCAGCCGGAGCTGTGAGGCTGCCTTGATCCTGTTCGCTGCCACTGCCAGAGTCGGAGACAGCCCAGGTTGCGACCGTCCCGCTGCCACCGTCCAGGTGCCCCTCAGCAGCCGCACAACCACCACCTCGAGGGCCTTCTGTGTCCCTGGGCTCTTTGCGCTGCCCCGGCAGGTGTTGGTCGGGGGCGAGCGCTGCATTTCCCTTCTTGGTAGGATGTGCTACCAGGCCCCGCGCCTGGCACGGCTGCGGGTCCTGCGCCGGGATCGGCTCCTCCTTGAGCACTCCCACCCAGCTTGGCCCCCGGTGCTGCGGGACCTGCGCCGGGATCGGCTCCTTGTGGCGCGCCGTTGCCTGGAGGAATCCCAGCCTGCCTGCGGGCAGCACTGGCTCCTCCTTGAGGAGGGCAGGACGTCCCGTTCGGGCCTCGGAGCTCGGCCGTCACTGTCGGGAAACCTGCTCCGCCATCGCTGTCGGCTGCTGTGGGCCCGTGACTGCTCCCACCCAGCTTGGCCCCCGGTGCTGCGGGACCTGCGCCGGGATCGGCTCCTTGTGGCGCGCCGTTGCCTGGAGGAATCCCGGCCTGCCCGCGGGCGGCGCTGGCTCCTCCCGGAGAAGACCGGGACGTCCTGTTCGGACCTTGGAGCTCGGCCATTATTGGGGTCCCTACTCCTCTTCTGCCCCTGCCCTGTCATGGAGTCATGGGCCGCAGTGCCTGGGTGCCCCGTCTGGACTTGCTGGCCTCGCCTGGGGGACCTGCTCTGTTGCCTCTCCCAGACATGGGGACGGTCCGTGTCCCTGCTCCGCCACTGCCCTCGGCTGCGGTGAGCCTGTGAGCACTCCCACCCAGCTTGGCCCCCGGTGCTGCGGGACCTGTGCCGGGATCGGCTCCTCCTTGAAGAGGGCAGGACATCCCATTCGGACCTTGGAGCTCGGCCCTCATCGTCGGGATCCCTGCTCCGCCATCGCTGTCTGCTGCGGTGGGCCCAGGAGCGCTCCCACCCAGCTTGGCCCCCGGTGCTGGGGGACCCGCGCCGGGACTGGCTCCTCCTTGAGCAGGGCAGGACGTCCCGTTCGGACCTTGGAGCTCGGCCATCGTTGGGATCCCTGCTCCGCCACCGCTCTTGGCTGCTGTGGGCCCGTGAGCACTCCCACCCAGCTTGGCCCCCAGTGCTGGGGGACCTGCGCTGGGATTGGCTCCTTGTTGCCTGCTGTTGCCTGGAGGAATCCCGGCCTGCCCGCAGGCGGAGCTGGCTCCTGCTTGAGGAGGGCAGGACGTCCTGTTCTGGCCTTGGAACTCGGCCATCATCCTGAGCAGCGTCCCGAGCCCTTCTCTGCTGCCACGTCCCGCTTCTCAAGGAGTTGTAGCCCTGGGTGTGCTGAGCCCCTCTGTGGCCATCCTGGTGCTGCCTCGGGGACCTGCTTTGGCCCCTCTCTGGGGCCCCGGTGTGGCCACCACCACGGTCCTGGTGCTGCCTCAGGGACCTGCTTTGGCCCCTCTCTGGGGCCCCGGTGTGGCCACCACCACGGTCCTGGTGCTGCCTCAGGGACCTGCTTTGGCCCCTCTCTGGGGCCCCGGTGTGGCCACCACCACGGTTTCTGCTGGGAGAGCTGCGCTGCTGGCGGCCCTCTGGAGATCTTCTTTCCGCAGAGCGGCGTTGAGATCTCATTCTCATGACGCTATGCACCTCATAGTTGTTACCTGCCAGCTTGCGGAAGACGTACTGAGCAGGCTGCCGGCAGACTGGGCACTCGGCTTTTATGCGGGCCCAGTTCTGTACGCAAGGAAAACAGAAGCGGTGCTTGCACCAGATCATGTAGGCTTCGTCGTTGATGGTGTCCAGGCAGATTGGGCACTTTGAGTCCTCAGAGGCATCCAGCGGCGCGGCAGGGGAAGGGGTGCCCTGTTCTGCCGAGTCCTCCTCCAACCCCATCTTGCGCTGCAAACGAAAGAGGGACAAAGCTCGTGAGCTGCCCTGGAGACGCAACCTGCAGGGAGCAGCAAAGATGCTGAAGAGGTGCCTGCTCTGCCTGGGGGCCGTGCTTGTGCTGCCACAAACACCAGGGACCGTCCTGGAGCAGACGAGTGACGCCAGGGGCACCTCGGTGTGCTCCTGCTCTCCGGGCGGGACGGCGACTGACCTCTGGGACACGTGCGGGCAGGAATTGGGTAGGCAGGAAAGCGGTTCCCAGCCTCTCAGCGAGAGCAGCACGAGGCTGGGGACGCGGCAGGTTGGGACCGGTGCCACGGGTAGTTTTCAGCCTCAGCTGTCACCCTGTGGCACAGGAATGGGAGCACGGTGACCTGCCTGGGGGGAGCCCCTGCCACCGCCAGCCCCGAGGGGTCCCCCTGGCCCTAAGCGGCCCCGTACCTGTTGGCGTCGTCTGGTCCTGAGGAGGACGGCCCCGGCAGCCAGGAGCAGGATGCCGAGGCCGAGGAGACAGATGCTGCCACTCATCGCGCAGAGTCCGTCACGGACACACTGAGGCTTGCGGGGTGCCGGCGCCTCTTTTATAGGGACACGGCAGTGAGGTCACAGCCGTGCGGCTGGGGACACCTTTGTGAGGTCACAGCCGTGTGGCTGGGGACACCTTTGTGAGGTCGCAGCCCTGGATGACACCGGGACAGTGCTCGCCCCCAACGCAGGTACAAGCTCCGTCCTGCAGCCGCCCGGGGCACACTGCTGCGCCCTGGCTGGGGCCGCCATTGCGGAGAGGCCAGGAGCCGCTTTCCTGCCTTCCCAATTCCTGCCTGCGCGTGTCCGAGAGGTCAGTCGCCGTGCCGCCCTGAGAAGGGCAGAGGTTTGACCAGAAGTTTGAGAAACAAGAAAAAGTAGAGGAGCCTCTGGTGCGACAAAATTTGCTTTAACTTTTGGTCAGCCCTGAAGTGGTCAGGCAGCTGGACTAGATGATGGTTGTAGGTCCCGTCCAACTGATCTGATCTGATCTTTCTATGCTATTCTGTTCTGTTCTGTTCTGTTCTGTTCAGGGACTGCCTGCTGGTTAAGAGACTTGAGGACAACTACCTGAAGTTCGGTGACTGTGTGCGACCGAGGCACGTAAGCTCCCTTGATCACCCGCTCTCTCAGCCTTTCCTCTCCTCCTCGTAGGAGAGATGCTCCGGTCCCTTCAGCATCCTCGCGGCCCTGCGTTGGACGAATGACCCAGCCTGGCTCGCGTTTGTGTCACCAAACACACTTCTCTGCGGGGACGAGCACCGAAGAGATCCATCTCCAGAGGCTTCGTTCAGAAGCCCTGCGGAGACGCTGGCCCTTGTTAGAAATCGCTCATTGACCTGGTCTCAGGGCAGATGGCTCAGACAGGTCCAATGAATGAGACTCTGCAAAGAGTCCAAGGTCAGGATCTGCCTGGAGATTAAGAGACTTGAGGAAAACTACCTGGAGGTTGATGACTGCGTTTTGTGTTTTCCACAAAGCCCCACACCTTTGGCCCTAACCAGCAGGGCTACGGTGCACCGGTTATCCCCTGTCCCTTGGAAATACTGGGTTACTCGCAGGATGTTGCACCCAAGGCTCCTTTTCTTTTTCGTGATTCCAAAGCCTCCGGTTATTTTTTTATTTCTGTGCTTTGGGCTTTCCCCAGAAAGAGCATGTCCTGCTCTCATCTCCTTTCCTGGCGTGAAGAAAGCGCTAACGCTGCAGTTTGAGTCTCTAAGGGCTCTGCCCCACGCAGAGCTCCGGGGAAGAAGGGCTTTGTGGAGGAGCCTCCCTCGTGCTCCCCTCCACGAGCACAAAGGCCAGAGGCCTCAAGGTCCCAAGCATGAACAGGAGCAACAGAGAACCTCAGCTTGCCCTCTCACCCTTCCCTGTCCTCTGCCACCGCACCCTGCACCCCCCAGGTCCAGGCACCCACACTCCTGCGCGCAGCCCGGTGGGGCAGCGGTTCTCCAGTCCCTTCGCAGTGGTATCCAGAGACAGGACAAGACAACGGGCACCAGTTGAAAGAAAAGAACCTCTCCCTAACTGCAGTACAATACAAAGCTTGTTTATTTGAAGGGAGGTCGAGCTAGGGAACAGATTGCCCAGAGGGGTTCCGGAGGCTCCGTCCTTCGCGATCATCAGAGCCTGACTGGATGCAGCCCTGGGCAGTCTGCTCTGGCTGACCCCGCTCCAGCAGCGGGCTTGGACTAGGTGGCCTCCAGAGGTCCCTTCCCTCCTCCTCAAATCCATGATTTGTCATGAGAGGAGACGACAGGAGCAGTTCCTGCCTCAGCCGGAGCTGTGAGGCTGCCTTGATCCTGTTCGCTGCCACTGCCAGAGTCGGAGACAGCCCAGGTTGCGACCGTCCCGCTGCCACCGTCCAGGTGCCCCTCAGCAGCCGCACAACCACCACCTCGAGGGCCTTCTGTGTCCCTGGGCTCTTTGCGCTGCCCCGGCAGGTGTTGGTCGGGGGCGAGCGCTGCATTTCCCTTCTTGGTAGGATGTGCTACCAGGCCCCGCGCCTGGCACGGCTGCGGGTCCTGCGCCGGGATCGGCTCCTCCTTGAGCACTCCCACCCAGCTTGGCCCCCGGTGCTGCGGGACCTGCGCCGGGATCGGCTCCTTGTGGCGCGCCGTTGCCTGGAGGAATCCCAGCCTGCCTGCGGGCAGCACTGGCTCCTCCTTGAGGAGGGCAGGACGTCCCGTTCGGGCCTCGGAGCTCGGCCGTCACTGTCGGGAAACCTGCTCCGCCATCGCTGTCGGCTGCTGTGGGCCCGTGACTGCTCCCACCCAGCTTGGCCCCCGGTGCTGCGGGACCTGCGCCGGGATCGGCTCCTTGTGGCGCGCCGTTGCCTGGAGGAATCCCGGCCTGCCCGCGGGCGGCGCTGGCTCCTCCCGGAGAAGACCGGGACGTCCTGTTCGGACCTTGGAGCTCGGCCATTATTGGGGTCCCTACTCCTCTTCTGCCCCTGCCCTGTCATGGAGTCATGGGCCGCAGTGCCTGGGTGCCCCGTCTGGACTTGCTGGCCTCGCCTGGGGGACCTGCTCTGTTGCCTCTCCCAGACATGGGGACGGTCCGTGTCCCTGCTCCGCCACTGCCCTCGGCTGCGGTGAGCCTGTGAGCACTCCCACCCAGCTTGGCCCCCGGTGCTGCGGGACCTGTGCCGGGATCGGCTCCTCCTTGAAGAGGGCAGGACATCCCATTCGGACCTTGGAGCTCGGCCCTCATCGTCGGGATCCCTGCTCCGCCATCGCTGTCTGCTGCGGTGGGCCCAGGAGCGCTCCCACCCAGCTTGGCCCCCGGTGCTGGGGGACCCGCGCCGGGACTGGCTCCTCCTTGAGCAGGGCAGGACGTCCCGTTCGGACCTTGGAGCTCGGCCATCGTTGGGATCCCTGCTCCGCCACCGCTCTTGGCTGCTGTGGGCCCGTGAGCACTCCCACCCAGCTTGGCCCCCAGTGCTGGGGGACCTGCGCTGGGATTGGCTCCTTGTTGCCTGCTGTTGCCTGGAGGAATCCCGGCCTGCCCGCAGGCGGAGCTGGCTCCTGCTTGAGGAGGGCAGGACGTCCTGTTCTGGCCTTGGAACTCGGCCATCATCCTGAGCAGCGTCCCGAGCCCTTCTCTGCTGCCACGTCCCGCTTCTCAAGGAGTTGTAGCCCTGGGTGTGCTGAGCCCCTCTGTGGCCATCCTGGTGCTGCCTCGGGGACCTGCTTTGGCCCCTCTCTGGGGCCCCGGTGTGGCCACCACCACGGTCCTGGTGCTGCCTCAGGGACCTGCTTTGGCCCCTCTCTGGGGCCCCGGTGTGGCCACCACCACGGTTTCTGCTGGGAGAGCTGCGCTGCTGGCGGCCCTCTGGAGATCTCCTTTCCGCAGAGAGGCGTTGAGATCTCATTCTCATGACGCTATGCACCTCATAGTTGTTACCTGCCAGCTTGCGGAAGACGTACTGAGCAGGCTGCCGGCAGACTGGGCACTCGGCTTTTATGCGGGCCCAGTTCTGTACGCAAGGAAAACAGAAGCGGTGCTTGCACCAGATCATGTAGGCTTCGTCGTTGATGGTGTCCAGGCAGATTGGGCACTTTGAGTCCTCAGAGGCATCCAGCGGCGCGGCAGGGGAAGGGGTGCCCTGTTCTGCCGAGTCCTCCTCCAACCCCATCTTGCGCTGCAAACGAAAGAGGGACAAAGCTCGTGAGCTGCCCTGGAGACGCAACCTGCAGGGAGCAGCAAAGATGCTGAAGAGGTGCCTGCTCTGCCTGGGGGCCGTGCTTGTGCTGCCACAAACACCAGGGACCGTCCTGGAGCAGACGAGTGACGCCAGGGGCACCTCGGTGTGCTCCTGCTCTCCGGGCGGGGCGGCGACTGACCTCTGGGACACGTGCGGGCAGGAATTGGGTAGGCAGGAAAGCGGTTCCCAGCCTCTCAGCGAGAGCAGCACGAGGCTGGGGACGCGGCAGGTTGGGACCGGTGCCACGGGTAGTTTTCAGCCTCAGCTGTCACCCTGTGGCACAGGAATGGGAGCACGGTGACCTGCCTGGGGGGAGCCCCTGCCACCGCCAGCCCCGAGGGGTCCCCCTGGCCCTAAGCGGCCCCGTACCTGTTGGCGTCGTCTGGTCCTGAGGAGGACGGCCCCGGCAGCCAGGAGCAGGATGCCGAGGCCGAGGAGACAGATGCTGCCACTCATCGCGCAGAGTCCGTCACGGACACACTGAGGCTTGCGGGGTGCCGGCGCCTCTTTTATAGGGACACGGCAGTGAGGTCACAGCCGTGCGGCTGGGGACACCTTTGTGAGGTCGCAGCCCTGGATGACACCGGGACAGTGCTCGCCCCCAACGCAGGTACAAGCTCCGTCCTGCAGCCGCCCGGGGCACGCTGCTGCGCCCTGGCTGGGGCCGCCATTGCGGAGAGGCCAGGAGCCGCTTTCCTGCCTTCCCAATTCCTGCCTGCGCGTGTCCGAGAGGTCAGTCGCCGTGCCGCCCTGAGAAGGGCAGAGGTTTGACCAGAAGTTTGAGAAACAAGAAAAAGTAGAGGAGCCTCTGGTGCGACAAAATTTGCTTTAACTTTTGGTCAGCCCGGAAGTGGTCAGGCAGCTGGACTAGATGATGGTTGTAGGTCCCGTCCAACTGATCTGATCTGATCTTTCTATTCTATTCTGTTCTGTTCTGTTCTGTTCTGTTCAGGGACTGCCTGCTGGTTAAGAGACTTGAGGACAACTACCTGAAGTTCGGTGACTGTGTGCGACCGAGGCACGTAAGCTCCCTTGATCATCCGCTCTCTCAGCCTTTCCTCTCCTCCTCGTAGGAGAGATGCTCCGGTCCCTTCAGCATCCTCGCGGCCCTGCGTTGGACGAATGACCCAGCCTGGCTCGCGTTTGTGTCACCAAACACACTTCTCTGCGGGGACGAGCACCGAAGAGATCCATCTCCAGAGGCTTCGTTCAGAAGCCCTGCGGAGACGCTGGCCCTTGTTAGAAATCGCTCATTGACCTGGTCTCAGGGCAGATGGCTCAGACAGGTCCAATGAATGAGACTCTGCAAAGAGTCCAAGGTCAGGATCTGCCTGGAGATTAAGAGACTTGAGGAAAACTACCTGGAGGTTGATGACTGCGTTTTGTGTTTTCCACAAAGCCCCACACCTTTGGCCCTAACCAGCAGGGCTACGGTGCACCGGTTATCCCCTGTCCCTTGGAAATACTGGGTTACTCGCAGGATGTTGCACCCAAGGCTCCTTTTCTTTTTCGTGATTCCAAAGCCTCCGGTTATTTTTTTATTTCTGTGCTTTGGGCTTTCCCCAGAAAGAGCATGTCCTGCTCTCATCTCCTTTCCTGGCGTGAAGAAAGCGCTAACGCTGCAGTTTGAGTCTCTAAGGGCTCTGCCCCACGCAGAGCTCCGGGGAAGAAGGGCTTTGTGGAGGAGCCTCCCTCGTGCTCCCCTCCACGAACACAAAGGCCAGAGGCCTCAAGGTCCCAAGCATGAGTGAGATCCCCAGGCTGAGCACCACGGTGGCTGTTATCTGTGGGAGGGCCGGCTGCGAGGGTCCAGCCATACGCACAGGAGTTTTTATCCTTCCCGTGACTCGCAGGCTGGATGTGGACACAAGGAGCCCGAGGGCTCCAAAAACCCATCCCTCTGAATCACTTGGTGCGCAGAGTGCTGAGAGTGTTTCCCTTGGCTGTGAGCCCCTGTGCTGCTGCTTTCCCAGCCCCTGTCCTTGCATTGCATCCTGCAACCCACCCAGCCCGGCCATGGCATCAGCTGGGAGCCAAATGTCAGGGAGGCAACGAGAATTTCCTGGGTTTAAATCCACGTATTTTTATATGTGCATACATATGAACACAATCCTTCCTCCTGCTTTCAGAAGTCAATGTTAACTCCAGCTGTGCTGGTGATGCAGTTCACAGCACAGACCTGCAGACATAGACGTGTGCTGCCAGAGAAGCAGTGAAGGGGTGAAGGATTTCCCCAACCACCTTGGTGGCTGGTGAAAAACATGTGCTGTGCTGTTACACCCTAAACCAACTCCTGGCCCTGCCTATTTGGCATCTTTACTGGCTGACATACCATGCAGAAAAAGATTCTTGGTCATCAAATGGTTTTATTGCAGTCAGGGGGTCTAATCACAGTAGGGACATGCATTTTCACCTGGCACTGGCTAAATGTTTTAGGGATATCGTGGCAGTTTGGGGATGCCTGGGGGCAGGTGCCCTGCATACCGTTGCCCAGTGCTGCTGCTGCTACAAAGGTGCAAAGGGATTTTTTTCCACAGGGCAAGGAGAAAACTGGTCCTCCCATATAGCTGGAATAAAATTTGGGGTCCCCTATGCACAAAGGATGGGCTGTGCATTAATTTCACCTCCTTCCACCAAAGGCACTAATGGCATTGCTGGCCATCAGGGATGAGAAGGGCTGTGCTGAGCTGTGGTTTGCAGCGGTGGGAGCAGGACCCACATCTCTGGCAGCCTTGGCCATGACCCCAGACATGTCTGCCCGGGGTCAGCATCACTGTATGCTTCTCTCCTGGCAGAGCGTATGGCTCCCCGTACGCTACTACTACAATGTCCAATCTCATATGGTGTCCCCATTCCTCTTAAGCAGCAGGTTACAAACGTCTAAATGCCTTCAAAACTGAGTTACTGAAAGGTTTGTAAGGGATACGGCAGCAGTGATTGTTGTAGACAGTTCCCCTGCCTTCAAATTTTTGGGAAAAGAAAAGTGCACAATACAGCCCAAACTGCCTCCAACTGTGCTTCCCGTTTGCGTGACCATGCTGGTTTTTGAAGTACCCAAATGAGGGAGATCTTGGGTTCTGGAATTGCAGCTTCTGCAGTGGCTCTGGATAAAGCTCATGGCAAGACAAACTGTCCCCAGAGGCTCAGATTTTGGCAGAAAGAGTCCAGCGTAACCTACAGCACCCCACAGATCATGGGTTTGGGGTGCAAGTGTGTCCAGGGAGAAGCTACCTGTCTGTAATTGCTGGCAGCAGCCTGTTTTGTTCTGGGGTAGAGGCAGAAAGAGCTTTATAGACCCGTACCCAGGAGCTGCAGCTGGGTCTTCCACCTTGGTGATTCCAGGACACTCGAGGAGAATAATAGGGACATATCTTAGAAATGTAGGAAACACCTTGCTGGGAAAAAAGAAAGGCAAAGGGTGAATTTACTGTAGTCAAAGTTTAACAGCAAAGGGACCAAAGTTAGAAACAGCTATAGAGAAATAAAATAAATCCATTTTTTAATGGATTTGCCTGTGCTTCAGACTGGTTCCAAAATGCTTGGAGTGATCCAGGTAACAAGGTAGTAAGTTGCTGAGGTATTAATACTGCTTCTAGACAGGACTGTGGTCTGGGGTATTCATTTGATTGGGAGGGGGTGTGTAATGCAGATAAGCTTCCATTTCTTTCCTTGTGGTTATAATCAAACTCAGATTGTTTTGGGGTTTTTTCCTCAAAGGGTTCCCATTATTTCTAACTCAGGGTTTGTTTCCTGGGAGTATCTGCCCCACTTCAAAGGAAAGAAAGGGGATTTTTCTGGGGGCCAGCAAGGCTGCACGGGTGTGTGGTTGCCCAGGGAGTGGCTGAGGGGTTGAAGGATTGAAAATAAACCTGAGAGAAAGGACCTTCCTGCCAGGGGAGAATATTTCTGTTCTGTCTCATTCTGTATTTTCTGTAATTGAAGAGGTTCAGGTGCTCTAATAAAACCCAGCTCTCGGGTTTTGTGTTTTCCCTTGGGGAAAAGAAGCAGGCAGGCTCTCCTAGAGCCCAGCTCAGGGACCTCGCAGGGGTTTGCTGGCTTGTTACCAATAATAGAAATGATGGTAATGAAACATCTCCGGGAGCTTCACGTTTCGTTTCTCCTTCAGCCCTCATGTCTCAAAGGTAACCTATTTCATTGCCAATATTGAGTGCAGGGTTGTTTGAAAGTATTAAGGCTCCAGTTCAGCAGAGGTCATGTTTTATTTGATTTTGGCCAATTGGCAGTTCCCTGTGTTTGCATCTGCTCCTGGAAGTAAATGTCGTCTTGGTTTCGGTGCCAATGCCAGCAGCAGCCGAATGCTTCCCGAGTGCTTGGGTGTATGGGGGGGGGGGGGGGGGTGATCTTTACCACCACTCTGTCCCAAGGCTGGCAAACAGAAAATCCTGAGCCCCCACCTCTGAGGTCTGACATCGAGCCTTTTCCAGTATCTCTGGCTTCCAGGCTGAAGAACCTGGATCCAAGCCTCAGATGGAGCAAAATTATTTGAACTGAGCAGGAAAAACCCATTTTGTGCGCAGACCTCTCATCTCGCAGCAGCAATCTGTCCTGCCACTGCCTTCCATGGTACCTGGCTGATCTGTGCCCCTACGGTGGCCAAAGCTCCCAGGCACCTGGAGGAGGGATCAGGGTTAGGAGTTTTCAGCATTGGTGTGTGGATGCCTTCCAGCACCCACTATGGTCTTGCACGTGCATGGCATGTGTCTCCTGCTTCAGGAAATGCCAGACTTGTTCCAAAACAACTGTCCATGGGCAGTAAGTCCAACTTGAGCATCCTGAATACAACAGTTTTTGGGTCCTCGCAGTGATTTCAGTTCTCTGAAAGACATGAAAACCCTACAAGACCTTCTTTCTGTGTCCTTAAGAGTGATAGCAGAGCTGAAATATATTGATCAGAAGCTAAGAACAGAAGCTTTTCTGCATCTTCATCTGAAGAGTTAGGTTTCCAAGCTTTGGTTTTCAGATTAAAAAAAAAAAGTATCTGGGGGGAGGCAGTCATATTTCGTGAACAGTTCAGTATTGTCCAAAACATGACAGCAAGCCTCTATTTAAAATTACGGACAGACCTCTCTGGAGCAGCCCTGCCATGCTCCCTTTTCACAGGACTGCCAACGTAACTGTGAACCCAAACACCTGGACTGGGAAACTGCCTCTCCATCTCCATTAAGGCTCCTTTCACGACACAGATTATTGTCAGACGCTCTTTGCATCTTTTGCTTTCTGACCGATGATTGTTGCTGTCAGCTTGCTCTTATCCCATTTATTATATAGGTTGTTTTATTTGTTTTTATTGCTTCTTTCACCTTTCATCTAATCAAGGTGCATTTTTTTTGTTGCTTTTTTAATCAGCGTGGCTTTTTTGAACACATTTAGGGCATCTTTTAAAATGGTCTTCAACAACTCAAAATTAATCACTCCAATTATTCTGGTAATTTTCCTCCCAGTTCATAAACATTTTCGGTGGGGCCCTTCTTTGGCCACAGTGTGTACCTGTATCAGTGCCCAGCCATGGACTGTATTTGGGCAAGGCAACAAAAGTGGGGCATGGCAGATAACTGTTAATAAGGAGTTTTGTTTGGTGATCAGTTCACCCTAATCCATTAGAAAAGGGCTAAGACAGCAGTATTCTGAAGGTAATGAGTACTTTGAGTTGGAAAATAATCAGGGTATGTTTCTGAAGCTTTGAGGATGTGTGATTAGGAGCCACCCAAGACACCCCAGGAGCTGTGCCTGGAGCCATGACAGTGCCGCGATGTGCTTATCTCCCTCTGGGTACAGTGAAACCAGAGTCAGTCAATCTCCATTGCTCCCTTTAGGGTACAGTATGCGACAAGGAGGAAAATTCTTCTCCTTTTGAAGAGGTCGCTCAAAAATCCCCAGTCCCCAGGCGCAGGCTGAGGAGCAGCAAGTTACCATGCGTCGGGTGTTTTATGAGAGATGCTGGGGGCTGGCTCCTGCCTCCTGGCACTTTCTTAGAGAGAAAATAAATCTTGAATTACCTTGTTTTCATTTCCAATAAAACTGCATGTTGGCAGTTGCCTTGGAGCTAATAATCTGACACGGTGCTGTGCGTCTGTGAATGTTTGTAGCATGGGTGTGCTGGTTCTGTGTTTGAGACTGACAGTGCAGCACTATATTGTTGTTTTCCTACCACTATATTGTTGTTTTCCTACCACTATATTGTGTTCCCAGCACATCATAATAAAAAGAAACACGAAGGTAGGTGATTTATCATAATACAAAAATAAAAGGCATATTAATGTAAATTATGCACATCATTAACCCCAACTGTTGCTCTAAAATGGACACAAATTCTGTAAGAAAATCATCTTCAGGTTGAGCCATGACAATTTGCTCTGAAGGGCTTCCCTAGAGGTGCTGGAAGACCCATGTATCCTCTTCTCTTGAGGTCTGGAGAGCTGGCTTGCAGTCCTCTTAATGCACTAACAGCAGTATAAGGTGCCTGTTCCTCCTCAGGTGCTGCACTGCATTACCCAGGCAGTACCCCCAGGCATGCTCCTGCTCCACCAGCAAATCAAGAGCAGGTCAGGCAGCACACACAGGATTCATCGGGCTACGGTGGACGTGGACCTGTCACCATCCGCTCCTCCTCTGTTCAAGGCAGATGAAATCAATGGCACAACTCATCTCATCCTGCAGTAGATGTCAGATAAGGGTAGGTGAACTACACACCACCCCAAAGTGCTATGTGTCCCCTCTGGCTGTGTAGAAAGCCAAAAATAGCCAGCTCGGATGTCTAACTTTGATATCTAATGCTGCCAGAGGTGAATCCCGTGCCATGCTGCTGTGTTTTCAAGAAATGGGGAGGGGGGCTGGAAATTGGTCTTGAATGCCTCCTCCTTTCCAATTTCTCCCCTTCCTTTCTGCTCACTCTTTACCCTCTTCAAAGAGAGACAAGTCAGTCTAAACTCTTTCATCAGATCACCCTCATCAAAGGCAAGGGGGCTGCAGCCTGAATGGCATTTCCCAGTCCTCTCCCATCACCCAGATTCCTAAAGCTGGTTTAAAGTGACTTAAAACCTTCCTGTGTAGAATTTTCCCTTGCAAAAATTAGACCTCATGAAAATAAATAATTCCCAGAGGAAATTTCAATTTGATTACAAATATTGACTTGCTTGGGGGAAGTTTTTTTTAAAGAAAAATCCATTTGGAATCAACATTTTCAAATTAAACATGTATGTCCGCTCTGTTATAGTACTTAACTTGGAAAAATACCAATTTTTTTTCCAGTGGTTGGGGATTTTAGGAGTTTCTTCCATCCATATTTTTCTGCAAGAGCTGAACAAAAGAGATGCCTTAAAATTGGGCAAAGCAGGGAAAAGATTTGTTTTAATTTCAAAGGATTAAAAAAATGTAATATGAAATGCTGTAAATCATTTTCATGCTTCTAAAAAAACCCATAAAAATGCATAAATATGGGTATTAAAGCTGTAGCCCCAGGAGATGCCTGAGCTGCAGAAGCACCAGGCAGAGCAGACGTGGTGGGTGCTGTACCTCTGGCATCGCTGGGATGGTCTCCATCACCCTACTGCTCCCATTTCCAGCAGGTCTGGAGTGATTTTGCGCAGCTGTGGCAGCCAGGAGATATGGGAGATGAGCAGACTGGTGGGAAAAACTTGGTGGTCCACTAGCTTAGTGGTGGCATCAAGCTTTGCATGGGCTCCCCATCATTTCTGGCTGAACCCATGAGCATGGGGACTCTCAGCATCCTGTCTCCTAAAGGCATCCAGGCCAGTAGATACTTGTATGGGTCACTGAATTCAGTTTAGGGCTTCACACCGCACCAAAGTTGTACTTCAGACACCCCTCTGCCCTTCTGGGGTTTGGCCCTGCTGGACAAAGCAAAACCCAACTGCTTAGGATGCGTATTTTTGGTTTTTTCCCCCCAGATTCTCTCTTTCTCTGCTGAGAGTGATCCTTGTGCTCTCAGAAACACTGAAGTTGAGCTGAAACTCTTCAGAAACCTCATGCATTTCAGGACATGGGGTACTCAGGTGTGAATGTGTGCTGCTTTTGCCACTTTATGGATTATAAAAAGGTAAGAAATCAACTTAGCTGCATCCAAGGTAGGAACTTTACCACAGGAGAGGGGCAAATTGTTCTTCGTATGGGAAGATCCTGGAGAGCTCTGTGTCCCGCTTTGTTTTGGAGGTGAAGGAGTGGGTAGGAGGAATAAGGAGCTGGAGGAACAGCAGCCTTCTTCTGATGTAGACAAGGTTTCTTTGCACTGACACTTGTCCTGCGAGAGGTACTGACGGGGGCCAGCCTTCAGCCGAACATGCCTCTGCCAAAATAAAACAAACCCATTTATTTTAAAACTAAAAAACGATCATCATAAGTGACCCTGCCTGGAGTTGAGGGCTCTCTTGAAGCCTGAATCAAGGGACAGAGGGGTTAAGCTCTCCCCAGAGCGGGGACCACCCCAGGTCCCCAGCAGCACCAGCTGTTCAGGTCCCTGCTGAAGATGAGCAAGCTCTAGCAGAGATGCTGCTCACTGGAGGCATCCAGGTATCAGCCAGAAATTACTCCAGACAGTGGAAATGCTTTTTAGGAGCACTTTATTAATAGACACACATAACAAATCGCTGATAACAAATGCAAAAAGCCCTTGGACTAAAGGCCTGTTTGCCCAGGCAATATCCCCACTGAGCGCAGCAGCCATTAGTCACAGCGGGAGGCACAGGGAGCAGCTCTCTCTGGCAGGAGAGCCACGCTTTTACATCAAAGCAGGAAAATAAATGCCTGAACTGTTTACCATAGCAAAGGTGCAATTTCTGCACCTTCCCAGCCATACCCTAGCATGCACGTGGGCAGGCGCTGGGCTCCAGTAAGTGATGCTCGAGCCTGTCTTACTCCACACGTGGCACAGCAAAGCCTGGAAACCTGGTTGCAGTCCCCTGTGCCTGGTGTTTGTCTGCGGTGAGCGGTGCAGGTGTCCAGCACTTGCTCCATGATTCCTCAATACTTTTCTCAAATAGTTGTGTTTCAAATACACTGTGCTGTGCAGACATGATTAAGGTGTTTAGGACAACGGATGCTGCCGATGAGTATAACCTCTCTTAAGGTTAATTAATCATTTGTAAACCAACCTTTTTATGTATGCATTATTCATCAGTACTCCTGAACTAAAGGGCCAGATAATTTTCAGCCAATGGGGTTTTTTTGTCAAAGTATTTAGTTATTCCAGCTGAGGGCAATTGCTGAAGTACAGGGAGAGCAATGCCCCTGGGTGCCACCTCCACACAGGAGGCTCATGCTTGCCCGTCATTTAGACCACAGCCTGGGTTTAGGCTGGACCGCAGCCCAACTGCAGCTTTTCTTCCCTACCTGCATATTTCTTCCTTGAAGCCTGACTGACCTTAAACTATCTTGAAGACTCCTCTCCAGGAGCTTGACATTTAAAAGTGCAGTGACAGAAAATAACTTCTTCTAAAAATATGTGTAACTTATTTACCAGCGCAAGGAGAGGGAGAGAAGAATTCAAATGAAGGCATACATATACATCGCGCTGCTCGATTGTGACTTTTCGCTGATGCTGCCTGGTAGCACTGCTTGCTCCTCCAGCAAAACTGCTCCTTGCGTTATGGTGGTATGTCCAAACGTGGGACTGGCTGAGCAGGAGCAGGTATAAGGAGAGAGGAGAGGGGATCCCCATGTCCCCTTGCGGGCTGCAGGGAGAGCACAGGGCAAGGCTCCCATCTTGGGGGACCCAAGGAGCTGATTTAATATCTCACAGCCACCAGAAGTGGAATGCAGGAAAAGACAAGCCAGCATTTATTGAGAAAACACCCCATGGATCATTCTTTGTCATATTACATAAATGAAGAAGAAAAAAAAAAAGAGAGAAAAAAAGAAATCAAAGACTAAACACTGCACAAATCGGTGAGCTCGGTCCTCAGGAAACTGCTTATATCTCCATGGGGAAAAGGCTCCTTGCACCCCATGTCCTCCCAAGTGAGAGCAGACCCTGCCCAAACAGGGTCTTCACCCCCTTCCCCATCCAAAACCACAACGTAGCTGATTCTCCTGAACGTGAGGCATTCATGTATCTTTAATTATTGTTTCAGCCACATAAATCCATGCTGAATTAAAATTCATGATGGTTCTAGGGTACAAGTGCAAACAATTTGTTCGGTAAACTTTGCTCTAATTGGCATTCTGAAAATTTCCTGTTAATCAAGCCCCTTGGGCTCGGTTTACCAGTGTAGTTCTGCCTGCGAATGTCAGTGCTCGGAGGGTGCACGCATGTATGCCGATTTCAAGGGTCTTTATACGATATTAACTCATACACCTTGTCCTCACATTAATTTGCAAGTAATTTTTTAACAACCTTCTGTGGCCCTGTCTTTTATCTCGCTGCTTCATTACTCGAGGCAAGCAAGCAAGCGGAAGAGCATTTGTAAAACCCAAAACAAAATTGCACTCAGAAACGTCTAGGATCTGAGCACAGAACGCCCCCGAGGGTGCCTGAAATTTCTCCTTGCAGGAGCCGCCTTTCCAGTGGCACTTGACTCCAAGTGGCCACAGGAGAAAGGAGAAGATATTCAGGCCAGCACAGTAAATGTCAGGCGTGCGAGCGGTGCCGCTGCTTGGAGGCTCCGGCCAAATGCGCCCAGAATCGGGGCTACGGAGGTGGGTAACGCTGTGGTCTTCCTAAGCCGAGGACATGAACATCACCTGAAGAGTCAAGGCACGAGCAGAGCTGCTTTTTCATCCCATCCCCGTGTGCATGGAGAACATCAGAAATGACTCCAGGAGATGCCAGGGTCTGGGGGGTTCCTGCCACCAAGCCCCGCTCCCCGCATACCATCCAACATGGACCAATTGGCCGATTCTGTATCTTTTTCCCCAAGCAACAACCTCTCCCCAGTGATGCCCAATCGGGCCCACCCGGGACCACTGCCGGAAGGATTTTAGGAGCTTTCAGTGATCCCTCCCTTCAGTTTTGCAGCCTTATCAGGCTACTCCTTAACATCCCAAGAGATTTGGGAATAGGAGAAGCTATGTATAACCTGACTTTCTCTTCCCACCAGCACAGTAAGATGGAAGAATAGAAATAATAAAATAATGAGCATCTGACAGAGATCAGGGAAGTGGTGGAGAAGCTCTCTTGGATGGAAATACGCAGTAAGGAAACGTATGAGAACTGGCAGTTCCCAGAAGAGACCAAAGATGGTGCACAACAGCAAACTGCTCCCCTGTGAAAGCAGATAAGAAGCATAATTAGATGGCATTACAGCGGCAGCAGGGTCTGGAAGCTGGAAAGAAATCATATGGAAAGTCGAAATGGGCACGTGCCTGGGGGGAGAATAGAGGAATAATACAGGTTCACAGCATGAAAGCGGCTAAGTCTGCATGTACAAGGTTTCAGAGGCAACCAGCAAGGGTCTGCAAATAAATTAGATGTAAAACGAGAACAGCAAGATGTGTACGGATGTACGTGTCTGGGGAAGGAGAATGGACTGAGCGTTCAAAGCAGAAATTTGCCCCGTCTCCCTTGCTTCAGTCTTTATAAAAAGGTTAATTGTGAATGAAACTTAACGAAACAGGCTTTGAAGGGAACTGTGGAGAAGGCCAGCATAAGGAAAGAAGTTTAAAGCCATTTGGATATGTCAAATGTACTCAAAATGAGAGGATCCGATGAAATGCACCCAAGAACATTGAACCTTTGGTGGTTATCTTCAAAATTTATGAAGGCCTAGAGGTCCCTGGAGATGAGGGAAGCACCTCTCTTTAAAGAGGATATTTTTTAAAAAAAGTTTAAAAAATTGAATAATCATCTTAATCTGAATTCCCTGAAAGAGGCTGGAAGAAAGTCTTAAATGAGCAACTTGTAAGATGTAAAATGATGAATAAAATCAAAGAACATGGGTTTGTCAAGAAACAGTCATGTCAACCCAGTTTATTTTCCTTCTTTGATAAGGCAACAGGCATACTTGAGGATGGGGAAGCAGAAAACACGAGGGAGGCCTTTTGCATTTTCCCACTGGACAGCCTCAAACGAGCTGAGAAAACACCCTCTAAAAACAATCAGAGCTCAACTGGCAGAGTAACCGCTCCCGAAGAGGAGGGATCAAGGGAGAAGGAGGTTTCTCCAGCCTCCACTATGGCTCTAGAGGAGGGGCTGTCAACCTTCCTCTCCATACAGCCGATGGGATGCCTTCATCCAATTTGGCAGCCCACAGCTTTGCCCAAGGACAGCTCCTTGCCCAAGGTCAATTGAGACTAAACCTTTGTTATGCTGATTTATAGCATCTCATGTTGGTTTATCCTTAATTTTCCCATGACATCAGCATTCCCATGCATGTTTAAGTAGAAACATTTTGATGCAGCATTATTCCATATTAATCTCAGATATTGGCATCGAGCCGAGAAGATGCTTTAGGTGGAGCTTCAGTCACTCCACCCAGTTTGGAAATGGTGCAAATCTGTACAAGCAGCTTGCAAAGCCTGCATGTGAGTGTGGAGGCTTTGCTGCTCCACTCCTGTCCCTCCGGATGGACAGATGGACTGATGGATGGTGACCCCTGCAAGCCTCAAACAAGGGACTTTGTGAGCTGTAAGAACGGCTGCTGGAGGAATGCAGGAACAGAAGCTTTTGATACAGTTTCAAATAATGTGTAATTATCAGGTAGCTGAAAATTAGCCCATCTGTGCCTCGGGAAAAGACAATGAGAAGTTATGTGTTACTAATGGCTGAAAAGCGCTGGCAACACAAAACAGGAAATTTTCAGTAAACTTTTTTCTTAAGGTAATGTAATTACATGCTGTAATCCCCAAATCTCCTGACTTTTTGGTGGGTTTTGATAAAGCTTATGAGGTCTTCATCCTCCTTTCTTTTTCCTCTCCTCATTGCAGCAGCACAGTCTTTGGCATTTCGAGCAGTGCCAGCCGTCTGGCTGGGCCACCTAAAGCAGCAGATGTGGGTAACATAAACTGCCTTCACAACAGAATAGCTAACGACATGTATCAGGTTTTTCTAAAGCAGATTGTAAATACCCACCGTGCCTTTGCCACAGCCTAGTTATCTGAATGCAAAGCACCCGAGCTTGTAATACTATTTTGGATAAAATTTCTGTGCCGGTAGAGTTGGCCAGCCAGAGTCTGGGTCTCTGATCCAGGTCAATGCACACACAAGCATCAGCATGGTTCAGATTTAGGACCCCTTTTGTTTCCTCTGCTTTTGGTCCCCCCTGATCCAGCATGCAAAAAAAAAAAAAAAAGGCATGCTTTCTTTAAGTGCTTGAGGATCCAGTGATAAGGTCTTTGGGGGTTGGTGAAGCAAAACTGGAATAGCATAAAGCTCATGCAAACAGTCCAGACAGGGTAAATAGCTCATGATTTTTTTATTCATACTTTTGTCTGTGGAATAACTGGGAGTAAATTGCTTTTTCCTTTCCTAGTCCAAATTATTCAGAGAATTTTTCTGCTGATTTTTGCTATTCTCCCTTTTGAGAGCGTTTGCTCTCGAAGATGGCCCGCTTAACTCTGAATGGAAAGCAAATGTTGCCTTCACCTTCAGTGAACTTTGAAGCAATTGATTTTTACCAGCATAAAAGAAGAGCTGAGAAGTGACAGCTCGTGGGCTTTGTGGAGGATGAATTTTGCCATTTCACGATTGTCCGTGCAGAAGGATGCAGGCATCCCAGAAGAAAGATGACAGATGCTCTTTCGACTCATCCCCATTCAGCCACCAGCCCTGTCCTCTTTCACACGTGGGGTCCCCAGACCGCCAGCTTCTCTGCAGCAACCGTGCAGACGCTTTAAGCAACCCGTAATAGGGAGGACTCCAAGGAAAATTATTCTTGCTAGCTTTTGTCTGGTAATCTGAGGTCAAGAAAACAAACTGCTTCCTCTCCACTCTCTCCAGCACTGTGGCGAGAAATGCAGCCAAGCTCCGGCACTGAGAATAAAGGCAGAGTTGGCACAAACACAGGAGCTTCTTAAATGAGTTTGCCATTAGCCGGAAGGGCTGCAAATTGAAGCGAAGATAAGCCCCTTAGCATTTTACTTCTTTAATCCAAGCCTCGTAAAAGCGGAGATGTGTTTCTATTCAGTGAGCTTTATACAGAGGCAGGTATTTCATTTACCCAAAACCCCCCTGGATCGGATAAATTATTAATGTTATTTATAATGGCAATTCTGCCATTCAGCAACTTCTTTTGGATCCCTACGCTTAATCTCGCTGCTTAGCATAAGATACACTCCAGTTAAAAGGCAAAATCACATTCCCTTACAAGGCCTGCAAAATAACAGAGTGCTGAGGTGCCTGAAAAAGGGTTGTAGTTTAAATTCCGCTATAAAGACTAATACATTTATCAGTAGCAAACATAAGCCCTGATTTCCACTTGCTTGTACCCTCCCTGCATGCTGGATGGGGCCTCACTCACACACATCAAGAGCCGTCAAAGCTACTCATCGAGACCGATGGAGATGCAAAACGCTAGTGCTTATACAGCCTCTGTAAGGCTGTTTTTGTTTGGTGGCTGCGTGGAGCTGTACAGTGAGACAGAAAGTAACCCTGTCCTCTCCTATAATGTGTCCTATAATGTGTCCTGCTCTGGGACACCCACAGCCATGACTTCAGCTTCTGCAGGCTGAGCCCTACACCCACCCCATGGACCAGGGTGTTATCAAGGGCAGAGACACCAGAAGAAATTTCCAAGCATCTTATCAAGCAGAGGCATGGGGTTCCGCAGCTGGGTGATGGAGTCAGGATGCTCGGAGTCCCAAAACAGGTCCTCAGAGACCCTGGGAGAGCTGCCACCACGGTGGCATTGTGGATCTTGGCCCCAGCAAAACCAGCACAGCACGTAACCATGAGGAACAAGGGAATAAACATGAGAAGCTGGGAGTCCTGGAGCATGGCCAACATCGCCATTTCAGTTGCAACAGTGGGACACGATGGACCAGTTCCCACAGCAGCGTGCCAGCGCTGCCAGGTAAAGCAGCACCCCTCCTGTCAGCAGGGTGGCAGTGGGTATTTGGGGGTTAAATGCCCACAATGAGGAAGAGGAGAGCCAGCATCTCCCCAAAAAGATGTGCTCAAGCCTCTAGGAGGGGAACAATGGCTCCTTGCTCCCACATCAGGACTACACATGGAATTAACTAAAATGGATCCCCCCTTGTGGCCCCATGTACATCCCAGTAGTTGTCACAGCACAGTTGCACGCAGCCATAAGCCGTCCTCCAAATTTGAGGGCAACGTACCTGTTGCATGCCAGGGAATAGCAGTGCATGGGAATTGCCAGGAGGTTTGGAAAATTTCTCATGAAATGTTTTCTCCATGCAATACGTATGTTCCCCAAAATCCTTTTTTCAGCATTTTCGTCTCCAAAGGCTGCACAACAAACTGCTTAATTGAGCAGCCAGCGCTGGCTGATGTTTTGTTTCAGCACGATTTGAACCAAGGCAAAGTATTTTTGTTTGCTAAACTCGTTCAACCTTTTCACAGTAGGGTTACGACAGCAACGTGTATTTTTCATAGACAGCATTGCCCCTAGGGAAGAAGAACTCGGGAGGTTCAGGATCTGTTTTTTCTCCTGGGCTGGGTGCCGGGGACAAGTGGCGGCTCGTGGGTGGCAGCGTGGTTTGCCTTTGATCAGCCACGAGCAGGGAGGGCTCCTGCAGCTGCGCTTGAAGCTGGAGATGTCTAAGCTACGGGCACCACAGAGAAGCGCGCTTTTATGTCAAAACGACTTATAATAAGATTTTAAGTTTGTTCAGGGAGCTGGAATGAAATATTTAAACACAGCATCATAGTAGCATTTTATTCTCATGAAAATGCTGAAATGCCATTTGCAAATCAGAAATGTTTTAAAATTTGCTTTGAAATAGCAGCGTCTTTATGCAACTGTTTTGTCTTTTTCTTTCCAGGAAGAAACAAATGGGGGGAAAAAAGCTGAGATATTGGCCATTTCCTCACAAATGAGACGTCTGCTTTTCAGTCTGTTCTGGTGAGTGTTTGGAGCCATCATTCCCATTTGGAGCAGGGAGAATCAGCCTTGAGAGCAGCCTACGTTGTTGCATCCAGCATTCAAATGACATTATCTTTGTTTCTTACTCTGACGATAAGACATTTGGGTTGGAGAACTCCACTGGGCATTAGAGCTGCTCTGAAGGGTTTGCATGATTTGAAATAGATGTCATAAAAGAAATAGCAAGTTCTTGTATAAAAGCACAGCTGTCCTACTTTTTTTTTTATTGGGGCAGTTTTTACTTTCTTTAGGTACAGTTTATTCATTTGCAGTTCTTAATTTCCCTATGTATATATTACATATACAGCTTGTTTCAGTCCCTCCTCAAGACTTGGATAGTTTCTTCTCCAAATCCTTGCTGTTCCCAAGCAATGCATGACTCCAGGCAGGTAGCCCAGAGCCACCCAAGCTCTTTGGTGCTTGCGTCTGGGTGGCATTTGGGCCATGCTGAAATTCAGTCACTGTAAGTGACTGAATTTTGAGAAGTGAATTAAACTATTTTCAATGGGAAAAGCAGTTCTTTAGGCAGTTCTGGCCAAATTCGGCATTTGAGGTTCAAATCACTATTACGAAGGGTTATCCTATAATAGTGACCAAAATATACTTGAATTCAGTATCTCAGCAGGATCAAAAAGGCCCAAATCCCTTAAGATGATGTCTGACTTTAAAAAAAGACCTTCTGATTTGTATACAGCTTGTTCATACTTTTTTTAATACAAAATTCAAAGAACTGCAAGGATAAAATGTTGGCAAGCAGCATAAAAAAGTGCTTAAAAATAACATATGAAAGCTTCAGAAGAAACCTATAACAATTATCCAAAACACTAAGGATCCAAAATAGCCAATATGGTCGAAAAGAGGAGTAGAGTAGGCATAAGAAAAATCCTTCCAAACTGAAGGCAGACCTAAATGGAGAGTGTAGATAGAAGCATGTTTTGGCTAGTTAAATGCACAATGATAATGTCAGGTTAGTACAAGATTTTAAGGCACAAAAGGCAGCAGCCAGCATGTGTAGGACAGACCTAGGAACTTCCTAGTCCCCAAGCTCTGGGGGAAGCTATGGTGGTCTTAGGGGTTTCTCTTCAGATCAAGCTGACCATACAAAATCAACGTTGAGGAAGCCAGCAGATTTCCAGCCTGCAAACATTGCTCTTCTAAATCCTCCCAGAGCTTTGATCCAAATGAGCCATTGTAAAGTCTCTCACAAGTTGTAGATGCTCTGTGAAATAAGATAAAATCAGCCTCTTTTAGCAATGCAGTAATCAGGAGCTCACATTGTCTCCAGCTGATCCCAATTTCCCTGTTATTTCACCAGCTCGCTGATGTTTCAGGCCCTGCTTTCTTGCTGATGAAGCTTTCACAGCTATTTCCAAGCACCCAAGCCTGCACCAGCCTCTCTTGCTGCTTCTCTCAGAGCCCCCCTATGCACATCTATCTCCCAGGCAAGTAAATCTGGCTGTGATTTCTTGTGCCCTAAAAGCAGATCCTAATCGATGATGTTCCCACCATACGGACGGAACAGCACTTAAAATGTAGCCATGCTTGGAAACCTACACATAACTGGTGGCATTTTAGCCAATGCTTTTGGCTGTGTGCCTTCCTCACTCCCCTGCTTCTTGCTGCTACAAAGAGGGAGGCAAAATTCCTGCAATCATGGTGCAGGTGATTAGAGGAAATTGCATTGCTGAAGCACTTCGTGGCTGCAGCCGTGCTTCAGCTCTTGACTTGCCTGCTGGTAAGCTGCCAGAGAGAGGGAAGTGTAGGCATAAAATGAATAGCAGAAGAGATTGCAGGCAATTATGTTTCTTAAGCTGTTAACAGGATTGGCCATTTGATAAATGAGAGGATTTGGGAATGTTTTGTCACTGACAAGCCATTGTAAGATCTGAGTGGAAACGGGAGCGTTTCTCTTCCGTAGCGCGAACAAGAAGGAAATTCTCCCGGGATGCTTACGCACCATGAAATTCATCTGAAACCTGGATGCCAGCGCATGGAGGCAAAAGGACAGATATAGGACTCCTGCTGAAAAAAAAGAACCAGGTCTCTTACATATGCAATTAATTTGGTTTTGCTGCCCTTCCAGTGTCCCTAGAGGCTTCTGTTCTTTTGTGGTGTGTCTGTCCCGTCCCAGCCCTCATCCCTGCATATGGTTTTTGGTGCCACCAGGGCCCCTCAGATCCCTCTGTCTGCTCCTCAGTGGTCTGAATGCCTCTGTCTCCCCTCTGGTACCCCCAACCTCTTGGTTTGCTTTTGCAGTTCCCTAGCTAGCTGGAGAGGCAATATGGAAACCAGCGCTGCTCTATTTGTCCTTCTGCTCCAATAGCGCCCCTCGGGGTGGTTTTGGGTACCCCTGGAGCCCCTCTGTTTCTTTTGCAGCGCCCTCAAGGGCCTTGGTGTGCCTTTCGGCATGCCCCAGAGCTTTCAGTCTGCTTCCTGGTGGCCCCTGCCCTTGGAAATCTGTGTGCTTTGGTGCCCTCAGGAGCCTTCCATGTGCTCTGTGAGCCCTCAGGACTATCAGTCCCATCACGCAGCAGTGAGGCAAGGGCAGGTCCCATGGTCTCACAGCCATCCACATGGGGATGGGATGCAGGGACGCATCTTTTTAAGCCATTTGCCAGTGAGTTGGTCTGAAGCAGAAGGAGAGAATGAGAGCTGGACCTGCTCTGGGGGAGAAGAACCAGGACTCACCCCAGGGACGGTGCATGAGGCTGCTTTGGTGCGAAGGGTTTTGCTCTGCAGCAAGGGAAGGTGGTGTTGGCAAAGCGAATCCCACAGTTTAAAGTCATGTTAAAAATTACCTCAGATATCAGCGCTGTGTGGCCAGTGGCTCCAGGCTTCTCCCGTGGAAGTGGCCCTCTCTGCCACGACCCCCTGGAGGCTACATCCTGCCTGGTCCCACTTTCACTGCAGTGCCCAGCACTGGAGGTCAGAGAAAGTGGTAGGCAAAGAACAAATAAAACGCCCTTGTGCTGCTTTCTGGGGCTGCTCCGCAGGATCGGAGCCCAAGGCAGCCCTTGTTTGTGTGCAAGAGCAAAGGTGGAGGTGAAGGCTCTCCCAAATCTCCATTACAGCTTTTCACTTCTCTGCTTTACTGGGTTTTTAGCAGCCAAAGCCAGGTTATTTGTGTTGGTTTGGTTTCCCTGCAGTTATTAGCAGGGAAGAGTGGCTGGGAGGAAGCTGGTGCCCCTCAAATGTCATTTTCCCAGCAAAGCCTGGGCAATGGGCAGAGGAGACACACTCCTGAGAGCATTCTGGAGCAAGGGCTGGGTGCCCAGGGAGGAGAGGCAGGACAGGGACAATGAAGCTGTTTTCTTTGTAGCACATCCTGCGCTGGGCAAGCAATAGCAGAAATTCATCCAGACAGCCTGGACATGCACACAGCTCCACCTCTTCCCCAGAGACAGGATAAGCAGCCCCCTCTCCAGTGCCCCTACCTGGGGAAGAAGCTTCTGTGGTCCTGCCTGGCTTGCATTCCCAGTAGGCACAAGCTGCCTATCCCTGAGGAGGAAGGTAAAGCAGCAGCTGCCTCTTTGGGAGGTTTAGGTGGTAGGGGACACCAGTAAGTTCCTGCAGTTTTATATTTGAGCTCTTCTCAACAGCAAGTTGAGAAGTGAATTAAACAGTGGTGATTCAGCCTGAACAGAAAGAGACATCATTTGACCTCAGCTGCATTAGGTGGTAGCACTATCCCAGAGGGACACAGCCTTTGGTGGGTTCTGCCCTTGTGCCCGCTCCCCAGGCAGGGGCAATGTCCTGCCCATGAGTCATGCTGCAATTAGCCAGTTTCTGTACCAAGTGCAAACAACCCCCAAAATTGCACAGGGATTCCCTTTTGGGAGATAGGTTTGGTCTGTTCATACACTCTGCTCGAGCACCCAGGGCTCTTAAGAACAGCAATCGCTGCAGAGACTGGCTTGTGTGGAGGCAGAAACCCTTGAGCAGCAATTTTTATCCTCACACAACTCCTATGGGCTGCAGAGTGAGGTCTTGCAGCCACTGTCACCCCCTGCCTTGGCCGTTCTCATGGACCTTGCCCCACTCTGGCAACTTCTCTGGTGGGGCCTGCCCCCATCCCACCTCTGCACTTGCGCCTCATCTCTTTACGCTGTAAAGGAAATCTTTTGAGAGATTTCTCTTAAAGGCTTCTTTATAAAGGAAGTCTTTTTTAGAGACTTCTCTCAAAGAGTAACAAGGTGAGAGTTAAGTGCAGAGGTGGGCAAGGCCTGACTGGAGCGGCACATGCTGCCAGACTTTGCTCCCCAGCCTATGAATAGTATGGGCACAAAAAAGCCACTCGGGTTTTCTGCCCTCACACAGCTCAGTCTCTGCAGTGATCACCGGTCAACTTCCAAATAAGTTGGGGTGCCCTTGTCTTTCCAGGTGCCCTGGTACCCTCCCCCTGAATAAACACTTTCTACCCTCCATTTAATGGCAATGTTTATGAAGCACGTTAGAACAAGGACCTTCAGCAGCTGGAGCTGTGTTTCCTGGGCCCTTGCTGAAATGGAGTGAAGAGCAAGCTGGGCTGAAGGGAGCATCTGTGAAGGCAGAGAAACAGCCTCTTCTGGCACTTACCCCTGCAAGGAAATAGGGGCTGCCACAGCAAGACAGCCATGGCTGTTGGCTGCCCCCTTTGAGCTCCACCAACACAGCAACAAGCTCTTTCTGATGCAGGGGTGTTGTGGTTTAACCTCAGCCAGCAACTAAGCCCCACACAGCCGCTCGCTCACTCCCCCCCTGGTGGGATGAGGGAGAGAATCGTAAGAGTAAAAGTGAGAAAACTCATGGGTTGAGATAAAAGACAGTTTAATAGGTAAAGCAAAAGCTGTGCATGCCAGCAAAGCAAAACAAGGAATTCATTCACCACTTCCCATGGGCAGGCAGGTGTTCAGCCATCTCCAGGAAAGCAGGGCTCCATCACGTGTAACGGTTGCTTGGGAAGACAAACACTAACTCCAAACATACCCCCTTCCTTCTTCTCCCCCCAGCTTTACATGCCGAGCATGACATGATACAGTCTGGAATATCCGTTGGGTCAGTTGGGGTCAGCTGTCCCAGCTCTGTCCCCTCCCAGCTCCTTGTGCCCCCCCAGCCTCCTCGCTGGTGGGGTGGGGTGAGAAGCAGAAAAGGCCTTGACTCTGTGTAAGCACTGCTCAGCAGTAACGAAAACATCCCTGTGTTATCCACACTGCTTTCAGCACAAATCAAAACACAGCCCCATACCAGCTACTATGAAGAAAATTAACTCTATCCCAGCCAAAACCAGCACAAGGAGCTGTGGGACAAGCTGAGAATGAGGAGCAGGGCAAGGTCTGCTCCACAGATCTGTTACCAGGCTTTAAGTAAACAACGCATTGAATAAACTGAAAGTCACCTTGACTCAGTTGTGGCTTGCTCCGCTTTTTATTTCCAAGAGGAAAACTAACCCAGCGTGATGCCAGCACGCTTGATTCCTGCTCAGCACTTCCCGTGGCACGGCTGCCCAGCCAGGGCTGCAGGGAACTGGCAAACACAGGCCCTTTCCTCCTGTGGCAGCTCCTTAAGAGGTAAATGAAGGCAAAATCCAGTTCCTGCTCCTTCAAACAGGGTCTCTGGAAAACAAGGTCACTTACTCTTTGCAGCATAAGCTGAAGTCTAAAATGGTGGCCCCAAGCCGCTGGTGGAGGGTGGGCAAAAGGTGAAATAGCAGTTACTCTTAGCAATGAGCACCTGGGAAAACAGTAAAATGGCAGGAACTCCAGATGTTTTTCCTCTACAAACAATAGGACTTAAACCCCTGTTTTCACACAGGCAGGGGCAGGCGTGCAGATGTGCACACTGGATTTTTGCCCCCCTGCTTCAGCAGCCCCCATCCAAGCCCAGGGCTTCACTTCTCCACACACAGCAGGAGCTAGAGCATCAGCTACAACTGGGCAAGGCAAAATCTCTCCCAAAGCTCATCCAAAAGCACAGGGCAGCCACAGGAACACAACTGCCACTTTGAGTGGGTTATAGTTCAAGCACAGAGATGCTTGTTCTCGCCAGCACATTTAGGTAAGGAAGATGGTTTGCCAACCCGTGCCTGGGGTAGACAGATGAGAAAGACTTCCCAAAGAGTTGACCCACAGTGACAGCCTTTGCCATTTATAAAATCCTTGCCAGCCATGGGAACTAGAATGATCAGAAAAAGCTTTTATCTACAACGAAGAGCATCTGACAAGGGTAGACTGAGCCAGCTGCTACCTTTAGTCGCAGCCAGCCCTATGAGACATGCCCACAGGCAACTCCAGTAGCATGAAGACAATCCCAGTCCAGAAGCCAACTACCACCCGTTCCAAACAGCCTACGCTCAGCAGCCGACCTTCTGGAGGGCAGCCCTCCTGCAGCCCGCGCACCCCTGCGAGGGAGGCACCAGGCCTTCTGGGTGTTCCTCTCAAACAGTGACTGGGAAACAAACTCTTCAGCTCAGATTTAACTGTGCTCCTGCTTGTTTGACCTATATCCATGAGCCTTTCCCATGGGGAAAGCATGGTCCAGCTCCTGCCTCTGCAGCGCAGCACCCTGTGCTTTCACTGCAAAGCCCTGAAAACAGCCCCCCACCAGCTCAGTCATGGGGGGCCTTGCAGAAGCACCTGGGATCACTGTGCCTCTGGCTAGCTGCAAGGATCCCCTCCAGGTCCCCCTGCCTGGACCTTCTGGGCACAACCGACCCACTGGGAATGGGGTACACAGGCCCCCAAAGCCTCCTTGGGGTTTAGCTTTGGTCACTCACTACTTCAGGGCACTTATCCAACATCTCCTCCTGTGCCCACATCCTCCCTTGCTCTCCACATCGTCAAGGCTGTGCTCCTCGACGGGGACTACTGATGCTTCATTGCAGCAAAATGGCATCATCTCTGCTAAAAGAAAAGCTCCTTGTGAGTAAATGAGGGTACAATCAGACTAATACAGGTCTCTCCAACACGCCAGGTCCCAGGTCAGTCGCCTGCCCTGCAAACGCCAATCTAACAAATGCTGTTTGGGAACTGTCTCACTGCTGAGGAAGAGCCCAAAATCCCAGCAGCTTCCCAAAACGCCCTGTCTGACAGGGAATAGCGTGCACCATGTCCCATCTGATGGCACAACTCTTGTGCCCTGCGCTGAGCTGCATGCCCACCACGCACCCTGCCCCACAGATCCACAGGGGATATGATCTGTGCAGGGACCCCAAATCATCCCCACACCAGGACAGGAACAGGCATGCACTTTATGTCTCCTCTTCCTCCAGAAGCCGCTCTCGGGGGGATTTTCGTGCAGGGGCCAACAGCAGCAGCACATCTCAGCCCTCGCACAGGAATCCCCACCAGCTATCAGGACCCTCATGCCCACAGGCACCCCCCCTTCCAGCCACCCTCTGTGGGGTGTCCACACACCAGCGCAGGGGACAGGCCCTGGGTGCTGCAGAGCTCAGCCCCAGCAACCAGGAGCTCACCCACTCCAGTGCACTGCTGCCCACGGTGGCCCCATTCCCACCTCGGGAACCAGACCAATGGCCCTTTATGGAGAAGAGGCTGACGCTCGTGGTGCAAGCGCTCCCGGTCTCACCCACCCTCCTCTCTGCCACATATCCCTGCAATCCAAGAATGCCCACAGACCCTAACAGAGGACCAAGTGATCACACACAAGGGAATGAAACCCCACACGCACTCTGCACCAGCGTGGTTGAAGCGTGCTGCGGAGACCAGGCACCTCCACAGGACCTGGAGACAACCTCTGGAGAAAAAGGTGAGGGGGACAAAGAGCCTCAGCTAGGGAGACCGTGCCCCACACCACAGCACAGGATGCAAAAGCCCTTGTGGCTGCCCTCTGTCCCCGCAGCCCCGAGGAAGAGCCTGTGCCAAGGCAGAGGGACATCTGCCCCTGGCAATAGAGAAGCTGCTCCAGCTCCAAGGGGAGATGCTTAAAATTACTGCAGTTTCTAGAGACAGAACGAAAAGGACCAGCACGGCCAACTGTTGTACGTGCTCCAGAGGGGCAGTGGGAACTCAGGGTAGGGCATCGACTGATGTGAGAAAAGGAGCCAGCCAGCAAGGCCTCAGAGGTGAGATGGTGTAACATTATTGGTTCATTTTTTACAGACGAGGAAAAGGCAATACAATAAAACTTGCTTCTAACAACATATAAAAAGAAATATAAGGACTTGAAAGGGTGCAGGACAGACTTACAGACATCTGTGCTATCCGTTAGTCTGTGCTCTTTCCCTTCAGAAGATTGTTCCCAAAAAAGAAGGAAAAACACCCCTCACCTGTAGCTCTTCCACCCGCTCTTCCCCCAGCAGCCCTGGCACAATCACAGCAACAAACTCAGCTTGAGGATGTGGCTGCTGCCTCCAGCCCTCGGCTGCCGTCCTTCGCCTCCCCTCAACCACAGCACCACTGGCTCCATCCTGCTGGATAAATCATGTGTTCACTTTCTACTTTTTTGGTAAAATGAATGTAGCACAAAAAAAAGGGCTGAAATTAAAAACCCCTCTTTCCCCCCCCCTCCCATCAACCAGCACCTCAGCCAATCTAATTTGGTGCTGGCAACCTCCAGTCTCTTTTAATTACCCTTGTGGTTCTGTTTAAATATGTGAGTTCCCTTGCTTGGGAAGTGGTTAGTTCAAGATTTGTGGTGTGAGTGTCTTTCCTTTGAAAGACCTGTAAGTAACCATACTAATCTATTTATAATTTTTTTCTAAGCTGCTGTCCAGGTTAAGCTCCATGTAGCTATCAGAACGAGGCACTAAGATTAAAGGACTGTGTTTCTGAATGCTCGCAAAGAGAACAGGGAGTAATTTAAAGTATTTCTTAAATTTCAGGTGACTTCTGGTGCCCCCTGAAGCCTTCCATGTGGCTTTGAGTACTAATCAGAGCCCTCTGTTCAGCTTTCAGTGCCCCCCCAGAGGCTTCTGTGTGCATTACGGTTTTCAAAACTTTTGTGTAGGAATTTTTTTGAAATGTTTATGCCCCACAGAAAATGCCGTATTCGTGCATGGGGAGGCTCTGTAGGTACCTAGACCAATATCTGGAGTGTTTCAGCTCCCCTGACCATATCACAACAGCATCACTGAAAGATGTTTACGGGCACAGCACAAATTAGCCTAGTCAAAACATACAGCTCTTCCCTTTGTGCTCCCTATTCTGGGCTTTGCATATTTTCACTCCTCCGCTGTAATGTGTGTCCATCTGCAAAAAGCATCTTAAGGCTCCATTGCTTGCTAACAACCACAACCCCTGTATGACAGATGAACCAGAAAGCAATAAGGAGGTTTTACATGCACAGAAAGAAGTAGCCTCAGCAAACAGTGCTGGAAGCAGCAGCAAAGCCTCCCCGCTGGAGGAAGGCTCGGCAAAGGCAGCGTGCCTAGTACACCATCTCTCCTCCAACTACTAGCCCCACTCTTCAGCCAAGACTGGCAAGGACAGGATAGTCAATATCTTTGGTACCCCAGCACTTGACAGAATAACTGAGACTTTCCAGTTAATCTAGTGGAAAGAGTTTTGAAACAACTTGAAGCAAGCAACATGAATATGCAGCAAATATAGTTGGAACCTGCTGTCTATTGAAATGGCTCATTAATACTGCACAGACAAAGCAAATGACTGATGTTTACTGCAGAGTTACCAGTGAACATATCTGTGCTTGGATTATCGAAGCAGTGCAGAATATTTCACCCCATATGGTTTGCCTGAAGATGCTGTTTCAGATAATGGTTCTCATGTTGTTTCCATGGAATTTCAATATTCCCCAGAAGACGCTCAATGGAGCACTCCAGAGCAACTTTCTGTCATTTGGTGCCATGTGAACTAGCAGAATGCTGGGTACTTACAATTAAAAGCGGATTACAGAAAAATAATAATGAAGTTCATATTTGAAAAAAGGAAGCATGAAGTGTTTCACTGGAATCAGGTTAGTAAACCTAACTTTCAACATAATTTTTTTAATGGAAAGTGTCACTCACAAAATAATTTTATGTACATGGATAAAATTCATCAAAATCACTGGAAGAAAAGTAGCGCAAGATTAACTATCCACAAAATATGCCTAGGCACCGGAGATGTCTTGGCAGGAAGGATGGAAGGAAAGAACTGGGACTCATGATCCATCTGCTAATAATGAAAATGAAGAGAGAGAGTGGCGCGAGTACAAGAGAAATGTTCACTAAGGAAAAGCCCTTCAGATCGAAAGTGCTGTAACTGTAGTTATGAGAAAAGAAAGCTACTGGGCTTTAAGGTACAAAGAACACAAAAACCATCCTACTCTGACAAATCAAAGGGCCATGGACTCTCTCTGCTCACATACTGTGACCTGTAGTGGGTGCTATGGAAAAACCTTACAGCATAGGATAAATATATATTCTTTTCCTGGATAATTTTCTGGATTGTCAGTTAATAGCCTGTGGTCATAGAAATTTACAGTCCAAAGCAAACACAAGTGAACAGAGGGAGAGGATACAGCACTACAGCAGGGGTTTGTTAGTCCATGTAGGAGTAGCTGCATGCATGTATCTCTACATGCATGTATCTCTACATGCATGTATTCCGCATGTTTACCTGCCCATATACTCCATTGTGGTGGGTTGACCCTGGCTGGACACCAGGTGCCCACCAAAGCTATTCTATCACTCCCCCCTCCTCAGCTGGACAGGGGAGAGAAAAAAAATACAACAAAGGGCTCGTGGGTCGAGATAAGGACAGGAGAGATCAGTCACCAATTACCGTCACGGGCAAAACAGACTCAGCTTGCAGAAAATTAACTCAATTTATTACCAATCAACCAGAGTAGGGTAATGAGAAATAAAACCAAATCTCACAACACCTTCCCTCTATCCCTCCCTTCTTCCCAAGCACAACTTCACTCCCGGATTCTCTACCAACCCCCCCACAACGGTGCAGGGGGATGGGGAATGGGGTTTACAGTCAGTTCATCACACGTAATTTCTGCTGCTTCATCCTCCTCAGGGGCAGGACTCCTGACACTCTTCCCCTGCTCCAGCGTGGGGTCCCTCCCACGGGAGACAGTCCTCCACAAACTTCTCCAACGTGGGTCCTTCCAAAGGGCTGCAGTTCTTCATGAACTGCTCCAGCAAGGGTCCCTTCCACGGGCTGCAGTCCTTCAGGAGCACACTGCTCCAGCGTGGGTCACAAGTCCTGCCAAAAAACCTGCTCCAGCGTGGGCTCTTCTCTCCACAGATCCACAGGTCCTGCCAGGAGCCTGCTCCAGCGTGGGCTTCCCACGGGGTCACAGCCTCCTTCGGGAACCCACCTGCTCCGGCGTGGGGTCCTCCCCAGGCTGCAGGTGGAGATCTGCTCCACCGTGGACCTCCCTGGACTGCAGGGGGACAGCCTGCCTCACCGTGGTCTTCCCCACGGGCTGCAGGGGAATCTCTGCTCTGGCTCCTGGAGCATCTCCTCCCCCTCCTTCTTCACTGACCTTGGTGTCTGCAGGGTTGTTTCTCTTACATGTTCTCACTCCTCTCTCCAGCTGCCATTTCTGTCTGTCCCAGCAACTTTTCTCCCTTCTTAAATGTTATCACAGAGGCATTACCACTATCGCTGACTGGCTCAGCCTTGGCCAGCGGCAGGTCTGTCTTAGAGCCGGCTGGTATTGGCTCTGTTGGACACAGGGGAAGCTTCCAGCAGCTTCTCACAGAAGCCACCCCTGTAACCCGTGCCCCCCCCCCCCCCCCCTACCAAAACCTTGCCACACAAAGCCAATACATCCACCCAGGAACAGCATCGTGGTGTGAAGAGGCTGGAGTGAACAAGAGATAACAGCTTTGATAAAGGAATGAGGATCTCTGACATATGGTGATGAAGCACAAGGTACAGGAGAGTCTGGGGAGCATGAATAGCTTTTTAAAGAGAGGGCTGACTTGCCACCTGAACTTCAGTGATCATGCCATAATGTGTAAACCCTGTTTTACTGCTTGCCTTACCTCCAGCCCCACTGACGTTGTATCAAGATGCCTCTCCAGATGGAGGGAGCACAGGTAGCCCTGCCTGGACAGAGCTCTTACCCAGATACTGCTGCTGAAGAAGACAGCATTCTGGTATCCTCATCCCCTTCTGTGGCCTGGTATCTACAAAAAATGAGGTTACCGGTAACAGTATGATATTGTCATCCTTTATAAAGACCTTAAGTAGACTGAGTCTGGATGCACATGCTGTGCTGGTGGTTTCACATATTTGCTGCCAGACCTGCAAAGGAGGCACTGCGTGGTGCTGGGCTCCATTCCACATTCTTAACAGGCAACACACTTGAATGATCTTTCCACCTCTATCCTGTAGACTTTCCCTGGCCCTACCTGTGCCTGTCCAGCTATTTTTGCTTCTCTTCCTACCTTCCATCTGCTTACCTTCTAAGTCCTCCTACCTGCCTTGCTTCTGAGGTCTGCCGCCACGTACTGGCTCCTCTGCTGTGTGCTGCAGGTAAAAATCTTGCTCAGGCCTGAAGCCAGGAGTGGTGCTTGTTGTTGGACAAGGTCTCTGTGCAATACATAGCTGAACACTGGTGAGTCTCAGCTGAACATACATAGACTGACATAGTGAGAGACTCGGGACATGTCAGATTTCAAAGGAAAAGAAAAAATGCACGTCTTTCACCGGGGTTATTCCTTTCCTCAATTTCAAGCCCTTAATTCAAAAATTAAGACTCTAGCTTGTCAGAAGTGGACAATATGGCATTGCTGTTGAGGTTTTTATTTTTATATATATATTCAATATTAAACTTATATAACAAAGATATATGTATGTATTTAAAACATTGGAAAAATGGTATCTTTTTCCTAATCCTTTTGCCATTTTACCTGACACTTTAAAAAATGTGAAAAATATCAGACTGACTCAGACACTCAATACAAAATCTTAAAACAATTGACTCATGTAGTTAAAGTTTGGTAGTGATATCAGCAAAGAAAAACAAAGACAGAAATGTCAAACACTAGTACTGCATATAACTAGTTGTGAATCAATAGTCAGGAAAACTCCTGACCTACATGAACAGAAGCACGAAACAAAGAAACCTCAGAATAAAATCCATGGCTGACAGAGCTTAGCACAAGAAAGTTGTGTTTGCAAAAGAAATCCTAGCAACAGTACGGGGTCACTGCTCGGTGCAGACAGGAGAATTGTGAAGGATTATGCAGAAAATGCAGAAGTGTTCAGACTTTATTCGGTATTTGGAAAGAAGGATGATTTGCTTTCATTGCTTGAAGATGATGAAATACTTTCCAGTCTATTAGTAACTGAGAGAGATGTTAGAATCTATCAGCAATGAACATTTTTTTAAATCAGCAGGCTCAGAAGCTCCAACATAGTTGGCAGAGAAGCTCTTGGGTCCACTAACGTTGAATGTTAATAGCAGCAGATTTGTAAATGCCCAACTTATAAAAATCTATTAAATGAGAAGGGAAGCAAAGGGAATCAATGAACCATCAGAGGAAAGAGCAACTCTGGGTCAAAGCAAAGGAGGGTTTTTTTCCATCCTATCTATCGTTAGGACGGTCAAGGGTAACATGGAGTCCAGTTCTCCTAACAAGCTGGAGCCACCATCTTTCCCAGGCTCATTTAACCTGATGGCTCTGAGGTACAGAGTTGTCACTCAGCAGTCACTCAGATCAAAGTTTTCTTCTTGGTAAGAAAACTTTGACTTCTGGGTTAGCTTGAAACCTTCTGCTGGCTTTAAGAGAGACAAATGAAAAAGGATAAAGAGATAGGGGCTCAAGCCCTGCTCCCTGTTATTGCCCATATGCAAGGTCAGATAGTTTTCTAACCAGGATGTAGTTTTTTGTGAAGCTTTTCCTTAGGTGTGTATTTCTCCCAGTGACTGTGCATGAGAAGTGGCTGGCTTGTGGCCATGAAATGTCCCAAATGGGCACACAGAAGCTCAGGGAGTAGCACTCAGGAGTGCAGCGCTGTGATGGGGCTCTCTGAGTCAGGAGCACTACCTCTCCAAAACCACACAGGCATCCACGCTCTCGCTGGCTTCGAGTGCCGGCAAGAGACCTACTTTAAACAAGCTTGACTCCCTCTTCTTTGTAACAAGTTGCAGTTAGAAGTGAAGTGAATTAAATCAATGTATACTTTGCACCACTATGTAAACTAATTCAAACAACTGGATGGGGCTAGAAAGCATTATCAGGAACTAGAAGCCATTACTGCTTCAGGGTAGTACCAAAATACATTATACATGGCCAGCTGTGCACAGAACTGTGTCTTTGGAACTTACTGATGGTTTCAACCCCCCCAAAAGTGTTGCACTAAACAAGCTAGTGCATAGTGGAAGTTGTAATACACTCTGCTTGATCTCCCATTTAATGTAATGAGGCTTCACTGAAAAAAGAAGAGCAAAAAGAAGATTAATCAAAATCCTATGTGAATTTATTTATGGATCACAAAAAATGTTTCTAGAATATCCAAGACATGGTCGAGGGATAAAGTTAGATGAAGTTAGGATTTATCTCGATTACCTAACCTGGCATTAAAATCCTTTCCACTGATCAGCAAACAGAGGGATAAAAAGATTTCAGAGACATTATGTAGGTCTGGAATAATTCCCAGTACGAGTTCCTATAAGAAGAGGAATTGTGGGAGGAATACAAATATTAATCAGAAGAAAAGGTTCTAAATTGGGAAATTGCTCTGGCAATGAGACAAAAGTCTAAGTCATTAGTGTAACAACCTCTAATCCCTATCAGAGCAGCCAGTCTCATGACAGAGATGGACGTGAAATGGCTTTCTCCATAAATTTTTCGGTTTTGATTAATTTAACATCCTATGTCTGGACGTAACAAATATGTTGTGAAACATATCATGAAAAAACAGAGACATTTGGCTGAACAATTCAAAACCATGTAGAAAACTCATTTGCTGGGAAACAGAGAAACAAATTTTAAAGCTGTTTTCTTCTTAACTCAATGCAGAAAATTCCCCAGTGTCCAACTCTTTAAAATAACTTCTCCCAAAAAAAGCAGCCGATCTTATTAAGTCCAGAACCAGGCTACCGTTTTGACCCTGATTTCCATTGGCAACTCCCTGACAGGCACCAGAATACCTTATTAAATTTTTCCAGGGATAGTAGTTCTGATTTATAAAAAATAAGTAAATATTTTCTAGGTCAGAAAAGGCAAGAAATGCTAGGAACAGTCCTGTGGTCACAGAATTCAAACGAACATCAGGCAGTAAGCTCAAAGTCCTGCTATGGTGACAAGTACTCATGTAAAGCAGATCATCCCTATCCAGAGACTGAAGAACATACATATGCATACCAAAGCTCTGAGATTACTCAGAGCACTCTCTTTTTTGTGTGTAATTACAAATCTTTTCCTTTCAGAGGCTGTGCCAGCATAAGAAGCTCCTGTGACAGCCCCGTGGTTGTGACAGTACAACTATGCTGGGGCTACACATAAAAGTGGATCAAGGTGGATCCCAGGTAAGAATAGCCCTGTTTTGGGAAAAGTATTTTTTAGGCAGCCCCATTCTCCATCCCAGGCTCCTGGGCAGCCACATCATGATCAAAAGGGATTGGGGACAGAAAGGGATGCAAACTGCTGAAGTCTCGTACTGGCACTGGAGGAAATGCACTTGTGATCATGGTCTTTGGTTGAGGTGCTTAATAAAGCAGGAATTTCACGTAGGAGTGGGAGGCTGCAGTGTTTTTCTACCAGGCTCAGGCCCTTGGTTGTTCTGGGAGAGGATGGTACTTCCTCAATCAGCAACAGCAGCTCCCACCAGAACTTGCACATTCTTACAGTAAGTTTCATTTTGAGCTAATGAATAGTTCTCAACTTTTTAAAAAAAAAAAAAAGATCGCCAAAGTACTAATGGATTTTACCATGCTGCAGCTCAGCATGCTTTACAATGAAAGATATAAAAGTTGCCATCAAATTTACCCTCATTTAAAGGTTTCCACTTCTATTTTTATTATGGGCTTCTCATGTAACACTGAAGTGTATTTTAAAGACAGTTGCATTAGATTCCAATTTTGCTTTTAAGTAGTGCTACCAATCTAATTAAATCATCATTCTCTGAGTTTGAACTCTGCTGATGAGCAATACTGCTTTCCAGAGTACTCCAAGTCCTTTCGAGGTCTGTGGAGCCACGTTCATGGCTGCCTAAGCACACAGAAAGTACCTGCAACCATTTAAGAGTCAGGTGGAAACACCCTGGGAACAGCCAGCAGGGTAACTCAAAACAGAAACAAGTATTTTTAATGAATGATGAAAATACATCCAAACAAAATGGAAAATGAAAGCAGGATTGAAAGAGGAAAGTTTGGAACTACTATACACAGCTTTATACTAAACTAAACCTATCTACAGCGGTAACCACATTCATCATTCAATTCTGCCCCACGTTGGAGAGCTGGAGATATTCTCCAGCCTTACTCTCCACAGCCCTGCATATCTTGTTAGCTATTCCTCTGAGACAATCCATCCAAACTGACCATGTTTGGGTCATTATTGATTGCATTCAGGAACCCATCTGCAACTTCAGTAATGACTGAAATACCACTGGTCAGTGAAACCCAGAGAGTTTGGACAGAGCGAGATAAGCTGGACTGAATGTGGCTGTCAGCAATCTAAGCCTTCAAAAACCACTAGAGCGTTGCTCTAGTAAAGACCAGATTTAGCAAGTGAATTCTAGTAGTTACATTTCAAAACCCCAGGCAGGAGTGTAAATGGCCACAAGCCCTGGGAACACTGTACTGCTAGCACCTTCTAGGATTTTCTTCATTCCATCAACTCTGAGGTGCTGAAGATCATGAGCTATAAACACTGCTTCTTGTTTCCATGTTCTGGACATTACGTATGCTAATGGCTGTTGTTTTACAGCTATCATCAGTCTCTCTCATTTTCTAAAATTTCTGCACAGGATTTCTCTCTCTCCCTTTCCCTCTCCTTCCCCCAAAGTCTACATTAGAGTATACCACACTTTCTACTCTTGAGATCCCAGTTGTGGTTGTCCCACTGACTACAAGAAGAGCTATTGGTGGGGTGCACACCAGTTTCTCACTCATGGTCTCTGTTCTGGCTTAGAAATTGCCTTTATTGTCCTACTTAGCTGCCTCAGAGTCCTTCCCACGTACCTCTACCTGGCTTTTGACAGTTGAATGAGCCTTCTTAATTCTGTTTGGCAGGACACTGACTTCCCATCTGTCATGGTTTAACCCCAGCCGGCAACTAAGCCCCACACAGCCGCTCGCTCGCTCCCCCCTGGTGGGATGAGGGAGAGAATCAGAAGAGTAAAAGTGAGAAAACTCATGGGTTGAGATAAAAGACAGTTTAATAGGTAAAGCAAAAGCTGCACGCACAAGCAAAGCAAAACAAGGAATTCATTCACTACTTCCCATGGGCAGCCATCTCCAGGAAAGCAGGGCTCCAGCACGTGTAACAGTTGCTTGGGAAGACAAACGCCGTAACTCCAAACGTTCCCCCTTCCTTCTTCCCCCCCTCCAGCTTTACATGCTGAGCATGACGTCATATGGTCTGGAATATCCCTTGGGCCAGTGGGGTCAGCTGTCCCGGCTGTGTCCCCTCCCAACTTCTTGTGCCCCCCCAGCCTACTTCCTGGTGGGGTGTGTGAGGAGCAGAAAAGGCCTTGACTCTGTGCAAGCACTGCTCAGCAGTAACAGAAACATCCCTGTGTTATCCACACTGCTTTCAGCACAAATCCAAAACATAGCCCCATAGCAGCTACTATGGAGAAAATTAACTCTACCCTAGCCAAAACCAGCACCATCAGCCTTCCAGAAATTCTTCATTTATACTTTTGAACTATGCAACAGTATCTGGCATTAACTTCTACAATTGAATAATAAGTTATATAAGAATGTATGACTTCTTGGTTTAGACTGATGTCTCATAATTTCATGGGGTATCCTTAACTTCTCCTACTGTTAAAAATAATAGCCATCCCCTCTTCATTGTTTCCTAGCTAGCTAGGAGATCTCAAGATCTCTTCTGTCCCATCTCTGTCCCATGCCTGGCTATTTCCTCTGTCCTGATATGAAAACCGTTCTGTCCTCATCCATTTTTTGTGGGTGGAATTCAGATTAAAAAGCTTTGATTTACTGTTGGAGTTTATATATCTACCTCATAGATTGACACCTACAGGTAGAAATCTAAATTTAGGTGTCTAAATCTCTGAGCTAAATAACTCCCACCCATCCTTTTTAGTTCTATTCTATTCTTTATGAAGAAAGGAGGAACAGAACTGCACATATTAATCTATACGTGAGTTTGCCAAACATTTATACAGTGACATAATCATATAATCGTGTTTTTCTTTTCCCTTTTTCCTTTTCTAAAAATTTCTCTCATTCAGTTTGAATTTTTTATTGCTGTGGTCACTGCATCAATGTTTCCATAGAGCTATCCTACAGCAACTCTATTTCTGAGTGATAACAATGTAATGTTCAATCCGTAATTGAATATGTACAATATATAATTGAATATGTATATTCCCAGACAAACTACTTCGCACTGATTAGCATTGACTTTCACATGCTGTTTCTGACACAGTCACTCACTGCCATAAGAACCATCTGCCTTGCTTCTCAAGGTCAGATTTTACTATCTCAGCTAATTCTGTGTCATCCACAAACCTTGTGGATATCACCTGCAATATTCACCCCCCTTTCCAAATCATTTATAAGGATATCGAAAAGCACAGGTCCTAAATCAAACAGTTGCATGACTAAGCTGTAGAGCTCCTTTCACTGGGAAAACTGATCTTTTCTCCCACTTTTTGTCCCATTTTGTCTCCATCTTATTTACTTACAAGAGGACATCTTATTATCTCAGCTTAACTACTTGAAGAGTCTTTGCAGAAAGACTTATTGACATTTGTTTGGAAGTCCATACACACTTTATCAACTAGATCAGCCTTACCTACAAGCTTGTTGACATCTTCAAAGAGTTCAAATAGATTTATGAGACATGGTCTCCTTCTGCAAGAACTGTAATGACTTTTTCCAAATAAATCACATTTATGAAATTGTCTACTGGTTCTCTTCTTTATTATTGTAGTTTTTACCCACTTATTCAGTTTAGAAGTGAGATTTACTGATCTGTGGTTTTCTACATTCGTCCTGGAGTCCTTTTTCTCAAGGCTGAAGACACATTTGCCACTTTCCATCCTTCTTGCAGTGTGGTCAACTTAAATGACACTTTTCATGCTACATTTAGCTTTCTCTTAATCTAGTGTTTGAGGTCTTTCAGAACTCTTGATTGAGTATCATCTTATCTTGGTGCTTTCTTACTGTTCATTTTATTGATTTGTTCCAAAATGTCCTCTGCTGAAACTTCATTTAGGGACAATTCCTCATACTCTCCACTGCTTCACCACTAATGCACCCCTTTCCAGCCTTCCTCTATAATTTGTTCCCTATTATTACAGTTTCCTACCCTTCTGCCAAGTTTCTGAGGCATTTATTATGTCAATAACTTCCTTTAAAATCAGACAATCTAGTTCACTTCTTTTAGGCTTCAGAGTTGCAGCATTTGTATAGATATATTTCTACATTTTGTATTGATCTAGTTGCCCATTTTTCATGGGGCCTGCTTAGCTGGGACTTTAATTGCTGAGACCATTCTTTGCTATTTCCTTCCTCAATGTTATTGATTTCAGTTCCTTCCATTTTTCTAAATTACAAGAATTTTCTTATTTCTCTTGAAGAGGAGTTGCAATCTTGAACCATGTGCTGTTGTTTATTTGGTGAGTTTCCACAACTGTCAACTATAAAAATACCTCATTGCTTTTGAATGTTAAAACCTAGTTTGCAATCTAGTTTCACATTGATTTATATAGCTTATCTCTCCTGTAAAAACTACCTCACCAACGACTAAGAATCTGCTTGTCTGGTACTGTGGCAATTTATAACACTGTGATTCCACTTTCAAAATTCCTTTCCTACTCATTCCTCTGTTGTCGGTACCCACATCATTCACACCACCAGATCCCTCTAGCACTAAGTGTGGACACAAAAGTCCAGCAAAGGCCTTAACAGCACTGCAGAAAATGAGACCTCCTCTCATGTTTTAATACATCTCATCAACACCTCCCGGTATGAGACTTTCATGATTGCTCACTCATGCTTAAGTTTGTATTTTCTCTAATTCCCATATCTTTTCCTGGCATGCTTCAGGCAATTTTTTTATATTTTGGTATTCATTTCCTCTTTCATAAATGTGGCACATGGCACTTGTTTCTTTTTATTTCATACTATTGATTTCTGGATCACTTTCTCCAGTTTCTCATAATCATTAGAAGTCTGATCCTGACCTTCGAAGTGCATCTTGGTTTATCCACAAATTTTATGAGTGAGTTCTTTGTTAAATCTTATAGGTCATTAATTAAAAAACTGAATAGAACTGAGCCCAGGACACACGCCAGCAGGACTCCAGTCAAAATAACCTCCCAGTCTGACAGTGCACCATTGCCACCCACATTACAGTAATATCACGTACCTTCTAAATGATGAACCTCAAGCTATGAATTGCACAGCACCTGCTAGGACAATGAATTTGGCTGTGGTCTCCCTCACCCCTTTCTGGAACCAGACTCGAGTCCACAGGGAGGAGGGCTGCCTGCTTGATGGACTATTTTGAGTATACTGCGGGCCATCTTTGCCGGGAGCCCACTTAGTGCCTCTGTTCATGGCAGTATGTGAATCTGTCTGCACATATGCAATAAATCTCATTGCCCCAGGAAGCACTGGCTTTTCTACGCTTGCACAATACAGTTATGCATTAGAGGAAGGGCTGCAACATATGGTCTCTCCCTTATACAGAAACAAGGTAAGTGTCTCACCCAGCCAGAAATACTGGGCACACTGATATAGACCATATTTCTTTAGTCTGCTTCTGAGAGAATCAAGTGGAACAGTTTCAAAAGCTTTCCTAAAGCAAAATATGTCCCATCTGCTGCCTCCTCTTCATCTACTAGACATTATTTTCTCAAAGAAGGAAATTACAGTAAGATCGCATGATTTATTCTTGGTAAATCTATGTTTGTTTTTTTCCTTTTTATCTCTTTACTTGCTTTAAATTGATCACGTAATATTTTTTCAGACTTATTTCTGAGGAAAGTGGTCTCTAATTACCTGATTTCTCTTTTTCAAAAAAGTAAACTGTGTTTGCCTTTCTATAGTGCTCAGCGATCTTACCTGCCTTCCAAGAGCTTCCAGGGAAGTCACTAATGCTTCAGTAATTGCTTCAGCTACTGTCTTCATTGCCCACGTGGCTCTCAGCACATAACCAGAGCAGTTTGAGGCCAGAGTTTCTAATCTGGAGAAACAAAGACAGGAAAAATATAAGGCACAGAAACAGTGTAAAAGGACATAAGGGACTAAGCCAAGCTCAGACTTGCTTGCTCTCCTCTCACCTTCGAGGAGGCGCAGCCTCCTCTGACAATGGATAGTTTAGCATAGCATAGAATAGCATAGCATAGCACAGCCTAGTATTAACATAGCAGGAAGCTGCCTTCCAGCTGAGGAAAAGCAAGCTGACAACTCCAAGAAGGCTGCATCTGAAAATACATATTCTGTCGAGAACTTTGGTCTACTGTGCTGATGGGAATTTAAATACCAGGAGCATACCAGCAGCCACACATATGATGACAGAAGTTTGCTGACTTATAGGCAGAATATGAAGCGGTCTTTTATGAGACACCTAGGTGGATGCTAGAAAGTGCTGGGGAGGAGCATGAGGTCCAACTGCATGTCACAAATTTTAAAGGGAAATGCAAGTGAAGGATCCTGAAAGGCAAAGTCAGACTGCTGGCTAGAAGATTAGCCCCAGGGTATTGTTGACAGTTTCTCTGAAATCCTTCCAGTTATACACACAACTCCAATTAGGCAAAGGGGAAGAAGATGCTATCCGGAGGTGATGGTCTCCATCAAAAGTCAAAAGTGAAATCAGACTTTTCACAAGGAAAACATATATGATGTGGTTAATTAAGTGGGAGCTGGGGGAAATCTGTCATGAGCTAAGGCAAACAGATTGCTAAGGGTTGGTAAAACAAAAATACTCTTGTGTATCTAGCCAGAGAAAAAGCTTAGTACAGGGATAGGAACAGTTCATAGGTGAAATTTTATTATATCAAGATGACATTGGACTAAAGCTAAACAAAGATGCCCCCCAAATTAAGAACTACAAATGCATGTCTATAAAAACTTTGTATTAAAAAAAAAAAAAGGCTAGATGAAGTAAAACAGAGGTAATAAAATCAGATCATGACACAGCAGAAAACAGTAAATCCCAGTGACAAAAACAATAGTACACCATAGTATGTTGCTGTAAACTACAGACAAGAGAGTATTAGTCAAAAAAGTGAAAGATTTTTTTTTATATCAAAGAAAATGTTTTAAGGAATCTAGTCAGACTAAAATTCTTACTGGAAAAGACTATAAACTGAAACTGACAGTAAGAATGTAAATATATGAGTAGAGTTATCCCATCAGTCACCAGAGAAATAAGACTGAGTGCTTAATGTTGAGAGGTGAAATACTAAACATGGGGACCTCTATTATGCATAAATAAATCAATATAATGAAAAAAGGTTAGGGAACCAATTTACAGAAACACAGTGTGACTGCTTTTCAGAACTATTAGATCCTGAACATCCAAGAAGAGAGCCTGCTCTCTACTTAATATTATGCAAGGTAGAAGAGGAGTAAGTTCAAGAAAAGGCAGTCAGTGAACCAACAGAGAATATGGGCTGCTCTTAAAGAACAGAAAACTCTGTCTTGGAGTGCAATGGTTATGACTTAGGAGGTCTTAATGGGCAAGGAGCTCACCACAAACGCTCAAGGTAAAAGCGTGATAAAATGGGAGAAGTGATTAGAAATAAGGAATCCATTCAACCTCTGGGTACAGCACCATTGAAACCACTAGTATATCTAATTCTGATGTTCACATTTAAAGCTGTTGAAAGATTAGATTGGGGGCAGAAAAGAGCCATAAAAAGTATATGAGGAGAGAAGAACATGTAACTGGGAAACTTAAACAGCTCAATTGTGGGGCAATTCGATAAATGCTTTCACAAGGGGAAAATATCAACCAACGCTTTTTAATCTAGCAGAGACAGAAGAAAGACTAAGGGCTGAAAAATGAAAGTGATTCAAACTAGAAATGAAACACACATTTTTTAACAGCAGTGATGATTAAATTTGGGAACAAACTACCACCTGAAGTGATGGATTTTGCAACTCTTGACATCTGGAACATAAGTTCCTGTGAAAAGTTCAAGTTTTGATAAATAAGAATATTTTTTTTCCTGAAAAACAATTTTGTCAGAAAATTCTTAGCCACTATTTGGGTTTCTTGTCTTCTTTAAAAGGATGTAAGATGAGCCAGAGAAACAGCTTTGTACATTGAAAGTTGGTCAAAATGATGATTAAAAGCAGAATAATGGAATTCCTAGATAAGGAGTATGATATGGTAGAAGCTAATTATCACAGTGTCTGTAATGAAAATTTTGCATCACTAATATTTCAGAATTATTTGAACATATCTTTATAATAATGATCAAAAGAGAACTGCCTGACATAATCTAATTGAACGTTCGAAAGCCTTCTGACAGTCTTTTTCAGGCAGGGCCTATTCCAGAAGAATCCTGCATGGCCAGATATTGTGGATGCTACAGAAAGCCAAAGCACAGACCAACATGCAAGACTACACTAGCAGCCAGAACACTGCCTAATATCACAAACAGGTAATTCAGCACAAGCTTTGGCTTTTATGTGGAGGTGCTAAGTGGCATTATTCCAAGTATAATTTTTGTAATTGCAATCAAGGCACCAAGAACTCTTGCATAAGTGCTTTTAATACACTACAGGAATGAAATATGACACATAAGGCACTGAGAACTTGTAGAGCATCATTAAACATACCACTATCATTAACAAATGTGCCAAGGAAGGCTAGTACATTTGTATGTAATTGAAGCGGAGGAGTTGGGCTCCACATTTTTTTTTTTTTTTGAGTAAAAATACTTTAGAAGACTCCAGCTTATCCTGAGTCAATAGAATGTGAAGCATCACTGAAAAAAACATCCTCTTGGGATTTTTCATTGGACTGAGAATTGTGCCACTTCTCAGTAAATGTCAGGCTTATCAGTGTTGTGAGTAAGCATCAGTTAGCTCTCAAACAAGCTGACTCTGTTCATTTTTCTCAGAACTGTGTGTAATATTCTCCTGGCAAGGAACAGCTCTTTTAGTAGACTGCAGCACAAATTTGTAAAAGAAGATTGCCTCAGCTCTGATCCAAAAACCAAAAGAGATCTAGAATAGATCAGATGGCTGTAGAAAGATCTGGGTTTTGACTACAAACCCTGGATCATTTGGAGTTAAAGGGATACAAGAAATACAAATATCTCCTTTTCAGATCATAACAGATGCACTAATTGTAAGAAGTTCAACAAGGCCAAGGGCAAGGTCCTGCACATGGGTTTGGGCAATCCCAAGCACAAATACAGGCTGGGCAGAGAACGGATTGAGAGCAGCCCTGAGGAGAAGGACTTGGGGATGTTGGTTGACAAGAAGCTCAACATGACCCGGCAATGTGCATTTGCAGCCCAGAAAGCCAACTGTATCCCGGGCTGCATCAAAAGAAGCATAACCAGCAGGTTGAGGGAGGTGATTCTGTCCCACTACTCCACTCTCATGAGACCCCACCTGCAGTACTGCATTCAGCTCTGTGGGCTCCAGCATAATAAGGACATGGACCTGTTGGAGCAAGTCCAGAGGAGGGCCGCAAAGATGATCGGGGGGCTAGAGCACCTCTCCTATGAAGACAGGCTGAGAGAGTCGGGGTTGTTCAGCCTGGAGAAGAGAAGGCTCTGGGGACACCTTACAGCAGCCTTCCGGTACCTAAAGGGGGCCTACAGGAAAGATGGGGAGGGACTTTTTACAAGGACAGGTAGCGATAGGACAAGGGTTAATGGCTTTAAACTGAAAGAGGGTAGATTTAGGTTAGATGTAAGGAAGAAGTTCTTTACTGTGAGGGTGGTGAGGCACTGGGACAGGTTGCCCAGAGATGCAATGGATGCCCCATCCCTGGCAGTGTTCAAGGCCAGGTTGGATGGGGCTTTGAGCAACCTGGTCTAGTGGAAGGTGTCCCTGCCCATGGCAGGGGGGTTGGAACTAGATGATCTGTACTTGGCACTGGTGAGGCCACACCTCAAATACTGTGTTCGGTTTAGGGCCCCTCACTACAAGAAACACATTGAGGTGCTGCAGCATGTTCAAAGAAGGGCAACCAAGCTGGTGAAGGGTCTAGAGAACAAGTCTTATGAGGAGCGGCTGAGGGAACTGGGGTTGTTTAGCCTGGAGAATAGGAAGCTGAGGGGAGACCTTATCACTCTCTACAACTACCTGAAAGGAGTCTGTAGTGAGGTAGGTGTGTGTCTCTTCTCCCAAGCAACAAGCAATAGGAGAAGAGGAAATGGCCTCAAGTCACACCAGGAGAAATTTTAGATTGGATATTAGGAAAAATTTCTTTACCAAAAGAGTTGTCAAGCATTGGAACAGGCTGCCCAGGGAAGTGGTTGAGTCACCATCCCACAAGGTTTTTAAAAGATGTGTAGATATGGCACTTAGGGACAAGGTTTAGTGGTGGACTTGGCAGTGCTAGGTTAATGGTTGGGCTCTGATCTTAAAGGTCTTTTCCAACCTAAAGGATTCTATGGTCTTTAAGGTCCCTTCCAACACAAACCATTCTACGTTTCTATGAAAACTTTCTTAATACTTGTTTACCTACTTCAAATTACATCAGTAGCTTCAAGTACATTTTTGACCTGCGAGTGGTTGATGACATCAATATTTGCAATACATTTTCATCCCTTTATAAAGATCCTTTATTTATTTCCACCATGTAGCTTTTCTCTTTTTATTGCTAGATGAGACCTAGCAGCATCATGGTGAGATCTTCATTAGCATTCAAATAAAAATTTATTGTTTGCTTATATAGTGGGGAGATGAGTTCAGCATTCACTGTTCAGTGTTCACCGTTACCATCAGAAGTGTTTACGTTCATATCTATGTTTCATTTTCTTTTGACAGAACATAACAAAGCACAAGAAAGGCTGCACTGGGTCAGATCGAAGGTTCCTCTACTGCAGCATCTGGTTTTCAATGCAGATGCCCAGGGAAGGAGTTTAAGAACATACCAGGCATGCAGCAGTGCTTTCTTGGAATATTATTCTGTTTTCCAACAATATGTGTCTTGGGACTTTTTGAGTCACAATCTTTGGGTTTACTATTTAACAGGTTACACTTTAAATTCTCTTCATTAACTTTTCCTGTTACCCCTGGAGCACAAGTAAACTTTGAGTATCCATAATATCCTATGGCAAGGGATTTTACAGCTCAATTACAAGTTTTGTAAAGAACCATCAACGAGATTAAACTTATTTCTAGTTGTTTCTTTGGAAGAGACACTAAAGGGACTTCTCAGTTCAGAGAGAAGGTGGCAAGGGGATACGAGTGAGACTTATAAAATCATGGTCACAGCAACTCTAGGTGGACAGTGCAGGCAGATGGACCACTGGTCTGATCCATTGGAGCATTTCTTATGTTGTTATGACTAGGTCATCCTAGTTGTATCTTCAGGACCCTTTCAAGAGCTCTAACAAATGTGTGAAATGTGGTTTATCACTAGACAAACTTTCCCTAATATGTTGGGGTTTATCCATTTAATCATTTTTATCTTATAATTTCTACTCACTTGCTCAGTACAGACTTCAGTGTGACGGTCTGCAATTCTTCACTCCTGGGGACCTTCTCAGGGATTGCTGTCACATTTACCATCTTCCATCCCTCCTGCAGGGAGACTGATTTAAGTGACAGGTTACACACTATAAGTAGCTCCATAATTGCATATTTGTTTTCCTCCAGAGCTCTTGAGTGGTTACCATATGGTCTTGGCAATTTCTGACTCTTCATCTTATCAATTAGTCCTAAAATGCATTTTATTGTCATTTAATTTGAGACAGTTCCTTACACTTGTCCCCATAAGTTTGGCTCTCGTGGGGCAATAACCTCCCTCAACCATAGTGAGCACCAACACAAAGCTTCAGTTTACTTTTCAACAGCATTTTTTCTCTCTTACAGTAATCCTTCCAGAGACTGGTCATCTGTTGACCAAAACTCTGGAAAAGTACCTGATTCTGGCAATTTTGAAAATATTTTACTAGCATTTTTATTATTCCTTTAGTGAGTTTGCACCTTAAAATTTTCCCTTGCCTGCCCTACAGATTTAGCTTTACAGTTAATGCTTTTTTTGATTTTTTTTTTTTCTCAGTTTCTTTATTTGCTCAGAAATCCATGATTTTGAATACTCTCTTCCACTCTGCTGTTAGAATATTGCCTTTTTGGTCCCTTGTAGAACTATTTCACTTAGTGATATATTGCTTTGAGCTTTGGATAGGGTGTTTTTATCTAGTTTCTCATCCTCTGTATCCTTATAGGAGCTGCTTTTATTTCCTTTTAAGAAGGTCCCATACTTTTGAATAGGTCCCATTTTTAAGTTAGGTATTACTGTGTCGTGGTTTAACACCAGTCGGCAACTAAGCACCAAGCAGCCACTTGCTCACACCTCCCCACCCAGTGGGATGGGGTAGAGAATCAGAAAAGAAGTAAAACTCGTGGGTTGAGATAAAGACAGCTTAATAGGACAGAAAGGAAGAAAATAATAATAATGATGATAATAGTAACAAGGATAAAATTACAATAATAATAATAATAATAATAATAATAATAATAATAATAAATTAATTAGAATATAAACAAGTGATGCAAAATGCAATTGCTCATCACTCACCGACTGATGCCCAGTTAGTTCCCAAGCAGCGATGTGCCCCCCACCAGGCCAACTCCCCCCCAGTTTATATGCTGGACATGATGTTACATGGTATGGAATATTGCTTTGGCCAGTTTGGGTCAGCTGTTCTGGCTGTGTCCCCTCCCAACTTCTTGTGCCCCTCCAGCCTTCTTGCTGGCTGGGCATGAAAAGCTGAAAAATCCTTGATCTAGTATAAACACGACTTAGCAACAACTGAAAACATCACTGTGTTATCAACATTCTTCTCATACTAAATCCAAAACATAACACTATACCAGCTACTAGGAAAAAAATTAACTCTATCCCAGCCAAAACCAGGACATATTGTGAGGTAGTTGTTGGGGAAAATTAAATACTCCTAAGATACACTGTCACAAATCCCTCAGAAAAAAAAGATTGGTATCCACCAAGGTGTTTTCAAAGGGAGGCTTTGGATGAAAGAGGACATATAACACCTCCAGCTGGAAGGGGAAGGATGGGGAGGACTCTACCACGGCACTGCAGGGAGCAGGGATCTGGATGCTGGCTGAGGTGGGCAGAGGAACCTCTGAGCACCACGCTTTCAAAAGGGCTTGCGAGAAGACTGCATCAGGGACTGGTAAAAGAGAGGTAGGGAATGTGGAGAAGCAACTCCCAGAGGAGGATTCATGTTCAAAAGCAGGAATGCACCTGTGTCAGCAGAATGATGTGAACTCACTCATTCAAGAGAGGGGAGGTGGAAAGATCTTCTGTTATTACAGGTTCTCTACACTCACACAGGCAGTACATATGGAGCAGAGCTGTCAGATGTGGCCTTTTTTCAGCATGCTGGACCTCTCTTCTGCTAGGCGCGCTCTGGGGAGGCCACAGGGAGCTTGGGGTGAAAGCCCATGTGCATTTCCCTACACCACGGCTCCCACCTCTGCTGCAGTGCTCAGCACCCTTGTGGCTTACAGGAATTAATGATTCATGGATGATGGAAAAGCTGTGTTGCTTTTCCGGGTGGCTGGCATCCAGCTCACCTGGAAGAAATGATCTCAAACAAAGAAAAGAGGGGACAGCTCCCATTGGGATGCAGCATGGGCCATGCACCTTTCTCTGCAAGGGCAAGCATGCAGGCAGGACAGCTCTGGTGCTATGTCACTGGCTGGTGTCATCCTACACTTGGATGGGACTGACAGTGGTTGGTTAGCCTCAGGGTACTCAGGATACTGGTCTGTCCAGGCAGCTTTTTGCTCACAGATGTAAGTGTCCCAGTACAGCAGCACCCTGTCTGTGGGGACAGGCTCCCTCCTCATGCAGACAAGGTTTACAAAATGCAATGTAAATGGAATATAAAGCAGGCAGCTGGCAGAATCCAGGCAGGCCTGCAGATCCACAACGACTCACAGAAACAAATCTACCAGATGTTTCAGCCTCACAAGGGAGCCAAATGCCTGTCCTACTGCAGGAATTGTGTTTTGCCTCCTGTTGTGTTGGCTTCCTGCAAGAACGCTGGAAAATGGTGGTGGTTTGAGAGTTACTTCCCCTTCCTAAAATTGGTGCTACCATAGGCTTCTGTAGTTAGTGAATATCAACAAGAAATAAATCAGAGCTTGGAGAAACGCTGTTCTCCACTGTTCCTCCAGTGTGGCTTGTTTACACTGCTGCGCTGCAATCTGAAAAGCGCCATCTATAATGAATACTAAATAGTGGGAGTCTTTTTCTCAGCAATGTGTTACTAAACCTGATCGCTGTGCAGTATAATATGCTGGGAGAGAGCGGGGGCTTGGCTGTGTTTCTCTGTTTCATGCAGTCATAGAAACTGTCAAGCTTAGGTGCCTCTGTGATCTCCAAGCAGCATGTCTCTCTACACCCTTTCCTAGCTACCCATTTATTTTTAAAATGTTCCATTGTTACTGTAGCTCAGTTCTTTCAGCCAATTTTAATGTCATTATTATTTCTGCCTCTTTAAAATTTATCTACTTATGCAATTTTAATTTTTTTTTTTCAAACCAATTCATAGTAATATGTTAACAGCTGCCTTGTAGTGGAAGTCACCTAGAGTTAACACTCAAAAGTCCTCACTATTAAGAAATGACTCACCTCTGTGACATAAAATCTGTACTGCATTGCCCTGCACCCCTGTCCTCAGCACATTCACATGTGTCTCCACTTCATCACCAAGAACATTTCCGACCTTGCGGTGAGTACCTGCCTGTGGAGGGTACATGCAAAACCAAAGGGTACCAGAAAGCAAGAACATTTTTCTGCACACTAATGACTTCTAGAGTATTTCTACAGCTCCTTAAGCTTAAAGGACCAGGAAGTAGAAGAGGTCCTATATTGCAGAAGGTGGTGAAAAAAGGGACAAAAGAAGAAAGAGTCGTAACAGGGCCCCTGCTCACACTTCAAAATTCCTGCAGCCAACATGGAATATATCTGCTTCTATTTTGGGAGTTTGACAACACTTTTGATTTCTCTCCTCTGCCAGCAGTTTCATCTTCCAAACAGTTCAAGGCATGACCATGATGATAATTCTACATAACAAAATGCACAGCGGAAACTGTACTGACCCAAAGGCTTGTTAACACACAGCGTAGGTAAAGAGTTTGTTGGGTGGCATTTTTTTGCCCTTTAGAATACTGAATTCAGGCAAAATCAAAGTTTCTGAAAAACAGCAAATTGTTCATACTAATGCAATGCATGTTCTTTCTTCCTTGACTTATATACTGGAGTGTTCGTATAAATATACATACACTTCCTATACACACAGTATCAAACACTCCAGCAGAAGTGCTACAAGACAAAGTATAATACCTTGTTTTGGTAAGATCAAACTTACAGACACGTGGGCTCACTGAACAGGAGATACTAAAACTTATCACACACGTACTTCTTGTTGAGCTGTGCAAAGGTCATTCTGTTCTGTGAATAAGCCCATGTCAACAGTGAGCATATATCAGAGTTCAGAAAACACTTTGCTGAGGAGATCCAGGCTTTCTGGGTTAAAAGGTTATGAAATTTAGTCTAATCTCTATTTCTATTTTCTTAGATGTTCACTACCAATCTATTATAGGCAAAGAAGTCAGTGCATCCCAAAATTAAGGTTTCCCAACTTCTTCTTTTACATGACCATGACCACATTTTTACAAGACTTGCTAGACTTGTGGTTCAAACTGTTCAGAATTCTCTCAAGCTAGCCTGAAATATCTTTTTTAAATTAAGCTGATTTGCATCATAATTTCTCAGACTGAAAGAAAATAATTTCTTTTTGTTAAAACATTCCTTCCACCACTCTCAAGAGCCTTTTGTGTCTCTGTGCTTTATCACAGGAATTTCACATTTGGCACAGGGTTTCTCCTGGTGAGAGGTTTGTATCTGTTGCCTTCACAACTGTCCACAAAGTTCTTACACCTTCAAACAACTGGAACAACTAGCAGTCATCTACAAGTCAAATAGAACAACTAAGATACCAATTTAACACCCAGGAAAAGAAAAACACTGGAATAATCTGAATGATTTCTAAGCACATAGAAACTAATAAAGAGATGAGTGCTTGTCAACATGAATTCCCCATGAACAAAACAAGCTGACTCAATCTAATTTCACTCTCCGATGGATGAGACTTTGTGGATAAGGAAGAAACAGCCAATACCCCATACCTCAATGTCACTGAGGCTCCTGACATTGTCCCACACAACATTCATGAGTGCAAGAATTCCCTGGCTGAAGTCATGACACAAATCTGGTTGGAATCTGCACTCTGAGAGTAGTTTCCAATGGTTCACTGTGAAACGTAAAGGACAAATTGAATGGTTACTCAGCTGTTCATAAGTTCCATTCAATATTTTATTGATAGCCTGGATGAGGGAATGGACTGTGTGTTTCTTAAATCTGCCAAGATTAAATCTGCAAAGAGCGGCTACAAATACATGGGGGATAGCAGTATTAAAAACTTTTGACAACTTGGATAAGTTGTCTATAAATATAGGAGTCATCTCAATAGTAGAAAGTGTGGCATTTTAACTTAGGCAGGAGTAAAGTGCACAAATACAGGATAGACATCAGCTGGGCAGAAAGCACTCTGGAAAAAAAAAAGATCTGAAGGTTCTGATAGATCACAAGCTGAACAAGGGTTATTGTCCTGTGCAAAGAGAAGACACTACGCAGATATATTAACAGAAGAATTACCTACAAGACATCTTGCAGGTCCTTTAGCTGTACTCAGTAATGCCTCAGTGCAGAGGCATATCCAGTCTCAAGTATTGCTCCTCAAGAAAGGTTGACAGGCTAAGCAGCAAGAATAACAATAATGGTTAGAGGTCTGGAAAACATGACCTGAATCAAGAGGCTGAGAACAGGAGGTGCTCAAAAGAGAGGCGGCCATGGAGACATGCAATAACAGTCGTGACAGAGTCAGGATCGGTCCAGTAATGGTCCTGTAGCAGACAAAAGTCTGCTACAAAATGGAAGAGAAACAACAGTTCTGCATATGCCAAGAACGTCATAAGCAGATCTGATTCTGTCGTGGAAGAAGGAGCTGAACTAAGTGATCAGCTGAGATTTCTTCCAGCTTTGGTTTTCAATGATTCTGTGCTCACCAATGCTGATTAGAGTTTGTCTGTACTCAATTTGTCCTGATGTACCCCAGTGACTTCATACAGTAATTGCTCATGCACATTTACATCATTTCTGCATTAACATCATCATTAAGGTTACAGTGTTTTACATTCATCTTACCATCTTAAGACTATCTGTCTTACAAATACCTTATCAAAATGCTATTTGCCAAACCAGCTTGACTTGCAACTCATTAATCAAAAGACATTTGAATAATTAGTCCTCAAATAGTAATTCAATAAAATCTTCATATCTTAATTTTCCTTTCTAACCAGCGCAATGGGCAAAAGGGTTTGTAATCATTTGGCACCACTACTCTCAGACTCAAAGAATCTAAATTAGAGCTGCTGGTGACAGTCTCCCATTCCACTGCCACAATTTTAGAAACTACTACAATTTTAGAAAAAATTGTAAACATCTTGGGCCTCTCAGTTCCAGATTCTTATAGAAGACACCAGATCACTGCTGCTGCCATTAGCACCCAGTCCAATCCCTGGCACAAAAGCAGGACCAGCACTACCTATGTCCATTCTGACATTGGGAGAGATGCACTTAAAATCTTCCCCAGACCACCCATTTCAGTGATTACATATCCTATATTAACAATGTATTCCTAATGTCTCTGTTAGTGCAGTTCAACCTGTTATCTCCAGCTATCTCCCCAGTGGGCATGGAAAACAGTTTAAGATGCAGTGGCCAGGCAGGGCATCTGACTAATATGACTGCTTCTTAGTCACAATTACTTCTCAGGGTGCCAAAGGAAAGCAGTGCTGCCTTATCAAATAATTATAATCAATTACCAATATTGATCAGAACCAGCCATAGCTGAGCTTCCCACAGGATCCATTGAATTAAATGGTTGTGCTGTAGTATTGCTGGAAGGAAAACAAAGATCCTTGTGAAGTTGTGCAGGTTCTAAGATTTATGAAAATACAGCTCAATTTCACTGGCGTACAATCAGTTAAATCAACATTATATAAAACCAGAAATAATACAAGCCACAGACCTTGTTAGCTCTGTATACCTTTACACTATTGTTAAATTGAGTTGATACGCCAGAGAGTGGAAACCCAAAAGATTCCAGATTTATCATCTTGATTCTTTACATCTGTTCTCAAGAATTTACACTGCTGCCAGCTCCTCTTCCATTCCGATTACCTTCTCTGTAACATATTGGCTTTCTTACTTTTACTGAATAATTCCTGGTCTATTATATCTATAATTATACTAATAATTAAGCATGCCTTTTCATCAGCTAGCAGCTAATTACTTCTGTTCCTACCCAGCTTTCTCAGAAAACAGTCAATTCATCTGTATCCATATCACTCTCACTGTTGCTAAGCAGTCAATGCTAGTCAGCAGTTGCACTGTAACTGGCGTTGTTTGGTTCACCCTGGCTTTAAATGTATTTTGCAGTAGCTGAGTGGGGGTGCCTTTCAACCTCAGAGTAAACGTTTTTCACTGGTAAGCAAGCTTTAGTCACACGCTAAGTGCAGCACCTGCTTGGCAAAGAGTGCTTATCCCCACCAGTTTCAGAGCAGCTTTGGAGCTGTTTGTAAGCAGCTACTACTTACTGCAAGGAGCGGTCTGTAATTGGAGAGACCCAGAAAGAATCAGCTACCAAACCAGGCTCTACCAACTGCAGTCTTAGTCCTTTTTTGGTCAGACCTTATCCAAGATTTTGTTACATGCAAACTGAAGTCATGAAGTAGTCTAAGCTCTCAATTCTCTAGCATTATCACAGTGAAGAACTACTTGCATTTACACACTGTCCTTCCAGACTTCTTGGTATACCGAATCATTCCTGTGTCCACTAATCTGAGAACTGGACATTGTCATCGTGACTCTGCTGTCTCACTCTGGTTCCCACCAGCACAGCATAGATGGGGTCTGTCCCAAACCACTCAAGCTAGTTAGTATCAGACTTCAGTGATGTGGCATCAAATCAGCCCAAATTTTCAAATTACCTGTCATTTTGTCCACTGTAGGTTAGAGAGAGAAGCTGATGTTCCAGGGCCAGAATTCCCACCACCTCCGGCCCTGGCAAGCCACTTCCTTCCCTGTTTCTCAGTTAATGAAATCAGTGAAATTAACATTAGTGAAATGTTAATGGCTGATATTTCCAGGCTTCCTAGAGACTGGGCTAGGCCAAAACCCTTAATCCTTTTACCTGATTCATGACTGCATACTCTGAAATGAAGAAATGTTGGCAAATGCAGTGGTTGTGCTTGATTCCAGAGGAAGGGAATTAAAAAATGAGGAAATTTGTTTAAAAAAAACACTCAGAGTGGCAGCCAGAAAGGCAAAATGTTTTCAGATGGCAGGTAGACTATTTCAGGATTCTATATTGGAGGCTCAAAGCAAATGCATATAACCTGTCAAAAAAGACTTGAGAGAAAAACAAAAAGCTAGCATCATAAAACAGCAGGATCAGGGAGGCTGTTGGAAGTTAAAAGGTATCCTGCAAAAAGCTGAAGTTGTCTCTGAAAAAGGAAAACTAAGAAGAACATAAATTCTGGCAGACTAAATGTAAAAGCACAATAACATAGACTGAAGAAAGAGTTTAGAAGCAGTTTGCTAAAGAAATAATAAAAAAAAATGTAATAAATCCTTCTTGAACACATCAAGAGCAAGAAGCTTGCAAGAGCCAGTGAGCTATACAGATATGAAAGAAGCACTCAGAAAAGATAATGCCATTGCAAAAAATCTCAAACTCTTCTTTTAAAAATCTCTGTTCACCTGGAGAATCTCAGAGAAACTCTGAAACCAGTATCTTGTTTATAAGGCATCCACAGAAGGCTTGTCTTAATTTAAGGTTGTTAAGAGTAGATAACAAACCACACAAAATGAATAACAACATATCACTGGGCACAGATGATATTCATACAAGGTTTTTACAGAATGTTAAATATGAATCATCTGAGCTAATACCCTTAGTATGTAACCTTTTGCTGAAAATTGCTGCGATTATCAAAGGACTGGAAGGTAACTAATAAGAAATCAGTTTTTAAAAATAAATCCAGTGGCGATTCAAGAAACCACAGATCACTAAGTCTAATGTCCATATTGGTCATATCGACTAAAGCTCTAGTAAAGAACAGAATTAGTGAATACATGAATAAAAGTAACACATTAAGGAAAAGTAAACATGACTTTTGTAAAAGGAATCTGAGCCTCCTAAATCTGCTGGAATTCTTTGAAGGAATCAAAAGCATGTAAATAACAGAGAAATTTTCCCTGTATTTCCAACTCACCCCAAGCTTCCAGAAACCTCAGACACTGAAGGTCTCATCAAAGGCTTTTAAATAAACTGAACAGGCAGGGACTACAGGTAAGGACCTCACAAAGTTAAATAATAGTTTCATATTGGAAAAAGAAGGCAAGACTAAAGGATGAGTTTTCACAGTGGAAGATGATCATCAGTGGAGTCCCATGGGGATTAAGGTCCATTGTGTTCAATGTGTTCAGAAGTGATCTGGAAAGTAGGTGGAATAGTGAAGATTTCTGATAAAAACTAAATTAATTAGGATAGTATTTACTAGAAAAACTTGAAGATCTCATGACACTGAACAGCCTCATAATAAAGTGGAAGATAAATTTCAGCCCTGACAACTATAATCTGCCTATCCATGAAAAGCAATGCTAACTTTACAGGGTGATAGGCTCTGAACTAGTTTGCACAATTCAGGAAATGCATCTTGATGTTATAATAGCTAGTTCTATGAATACATCACCTCATTGCTCAACAGCAATCAAAAAAAAGAAAATCAAAGGTTCAGAGTTCTTAGGAGAGAAAAGTATGACTTTGCCACTGTATGAATTCATGGTGCAACTGCTTCTCGAAAACCAAGTGCAGTTCTGGTACCCTTGCCTCCAAAAAAAAAAAAAAAAGAAAGAAAGAAACTGTAACAGGAAACAGAAAAGATACATGGCAGAATGACAAACATGGTAGGTACAAAACTGCTTCCATGTGAAAAACAAAGTTAGCATGCAGAAGTTAAATAGGAAGGGATCACTTGCCATTTGTATTTACCAATTGTACTGAGCAGGCTGGGTGCCAGAAAGGGGAGACAGACATCGTACAAGAGCTCTGTCGCGTGCCTTTTTGTTCAGCTGCTGAAGCCTTCATATTCTGTCAGACAAAAATTTCAAGGGATGTGTAAGATTTGCAACAGCTAGGTTTCATACACAATCCCAGCATGTTTTTGGGAAAAAATATAAGGGGAAAAGGGAGGAACAAAAGACTGCTGTACGTGCAGTACTTTTTGTTTCCATTACTTGTAAATCATAATTCATTAGGGGTCTCCACTTCCTTTCCCATCTGCCCTCCCCAAGCTACAATTTCTGAATTAAAATAAATAAAAAAACACTTAGGCAGCATTTACTAACACCTGACTATGGCAATCCAGCCATGTTGCTTGCCAGCCTCTATAGTGATGTATTTTAACACAGCTCCTCTCACCTTTTTACATTTCTCTCATTTTTCAAACTCCTTTGAGCATTGTGGGTTCAGGTTGTTAACTCAGCTCCTTCAAGGACAGCACTACTTTTCATTCAGTTGTGCAGTGGCTAGTACCAATTGGTCCCACACCTGATAACAGCCTTAAACTACTGGCAAGCTATTAATAATATGCAAAAAATCATTTTAATTGCAACCGGTTGTCTAGAATTTAGGAGCTGTACGAAGAGTTCCTTCTAGCTAAAATATTATTGTCCCATTGTGCATTTTGGAGTTTAGCTCTCATTAAAAGTAATAGAGGGAAATAGTCTGTAGCAAACTGAATGTGTTTGTTTTCACAGTTCACCTCCTGCTCCTCTACACTAAAACACACTCTCACTCAGTGACAAGACCACAGCTGTTGCCATCTTTTACTTACCTGCTGAGTGCAATATTTAGCTTGAGGGACACTGAAGTTTTCTGTTTGTTAGTTATCAGGTCAATAACTCTCACCTTATCACTTCAGTTTCCATTCTGTTGATAAAACCTGTCAGCCTTCCTTGAGTGGTTCCTGGCCCTCAGAAGAAATCACACTAAATTGGCACAACCAAGTAAATCTGCAAGGGATGTGCTCCTGACTTACCAAAGGGAAGGGGGGAGGGCTTGAATTTCTCTCGCTCTTCCTCCTTGCATGGCTCCAATGTCCAAGCGCTTAGAGCTGTGTTGAAATCCTCCCTACAGATCCAGCAGTTCAAGTCAGCTCAGGTCTTTGAATATGGCCCAGAGGAGATGTCTGTGGAGCTGAAATTGATATGTTTAAGTGCAAGAGACAATAATCATTTCTTCAAGTATAAGCTAAAAATACCCAGAAGAAAGTGGAATTCATAATGGAGATTTTAAAGATCTGTGACATACCAGAGTCTGCACAAGGGTTTTAATGAGAGAGAAGCCAATTTAATTGGTCAGTGTGAGCAGATGCTTTGCTGGGTGAGTGGGCTATAACGTCTCACATTCCCATTTAATGCCAGGAGCATCACTGCTGTGCTTAACATGGCTGCGACAAGCCCATGTCAGAGAAGCGCATTGTCAGAATCGGGAAGAACCTTGATAATCAACATCTCTGCGTTGTCAGATCACAGAGCTGAGACAGAAGGAGAAAGCACTAAAAAGAGGAGGCAAAAGCTGACAAAGGAACATTTCTAAAGGTAATTGCATGACTGACCATCTCTGGCTGTCATTTGTTTCATTATTATGCTAGGCATGAAGCTAAAACAGCCCGTTAAGTTTTAAAGTCTGTTAACGCTGCGTTAACAGGGAGTTGCTGAGTACCAGGGTTAAAATCTGCAGGCCTACCCTGTGAAAACACTTCTGGAGTGTATGTCACCATTCATAGGAAACCCAGAAATAACTTCCGTGGACCATTCAATTATAAGCAATCACCACACAGCGCTCCCTCTACTTGTGGCATGGCTCATCAATCAGGTTTTCTGTCACCATGTCTCTTCTCATAGCAGTCACCAGAAGGCTCTGAGCTCCCTCCGAATTCATGTGACATTTACTGTCAGGGGCTGTCAACACCAAGAGATTCTCCCAGGGCCTCAGAGTTCATCACAAAGCAACAAGATATATCCCCAGAACGCACTCCCAGTTCCAGCTCTGGATTACAATGACTGACTGAGGGGCTTTGCAGCAGTCAGGGAAGACTGAAATGGCAGCGCGAGCTATAGCTTATGCCCAAACACCTTCCCTTTCTTATTTTCTTGTTAGAAAAATACAACCACATTAAGAGAGGTTTTAGGCCTATGATTAATTAAGACTTCCTCAAAAATGCCCCTTATAAACTTATTAAGAGAAACATGAGACTGTTTACTTTGAAATTTAGCCTTCCCATCTTCAGCATTGATCCTGCATTCAATGTCTGGTTAACAATACAGTGACCTAGTGGAAAAAATTTATAGAACTTAATAAATTGCAGTTGGCAGTATTGACAGAGTGTGTATATGCACATCTGGTTTCATATGAACATATTACAAGAAATCTAATAAAGTAAAACAAACACATTTTCTTTGTCTGTGAGCTGTGAAACTAGATCATCTGTAATTACAATGTTTCGAGTATACTTGGTGAAAGTCGTATGGTGGGGGTTTTTTTTAGCGGCAAATTTCTGGCTTTAGAAAAAAAAAAAAACTGTTGTGTATCAAAGCTTGCATGTTCCACTAAGTTACTTTGCTCAAGATGCAGAAAAAGAAAAACACAGATGAAAACCTAAGTTACCAGAAGACCAGTATGAGACAAGAGGGAACAGCTCCAGCACCCAGGGAATAAAGTTCCAGTGGCAAATATGTCTCAAAGAAATAGTCAAGAACTTAGAGATATGTTGATTTTGCCTGGACTTTAAGGAGGGACTGGCATTAACAAGTGTTTAAACCAGTGAATAAGAGAGTGCTTTCAATTACAAGGTTTTAAAGGACCTCGGAATGTGTATAATCTCCTAGAACTTCAATGTTTGTTTTTAACTTGCTTTCTACAACCAGTCTGGTTTCCTCTTCCCACCAAAATAAATCTATTTCTTAAGGAGCACAGTATTTATTTCCCTAAGGAGCAAAGTATTTATTTTCCTAAAATTATTGTGTGATAACAAACAGTTTTCTCAGCCTCTTCTCTTACACTCTGTGTGCTAGCCCACTGATCACCATCATCTGAGCCCAACAATCCAGGCAATTTTCCATCCAACTTACAGTCTATTTATCCAATCCATACCTCACCAATTTGCTAAGATGATAATATGGGAGACCATGTCAAAGGCCTTGCTAAAGTCAAGATAAACAACACCCACTGCTCTCCCCTTGTTCTCTGAGCCAGTCTCATCACAGAAGGCAATCAGGTTGGTTAAGCATGATTGCCCTTGTCAAATCCTTGCTGGCTGTTCCCAGCCACCTTCTTGTCCTTCACATGCTTAAAACAAAGTTTCCAGGAGAAGGTGTGCCATCATCTCCCAGAGACCCAGGCTAAACAGAGTGTTTTAGAGTTGCCCATTCCCTCTTCTTACCCTTCTTGAATGCACATGATGTTTGCCCTTTTTCAGTTATCAGAATCCTCTCCTGATTACTGTGACCTTTCAAAGTGGCCCTGCAATGACATCAGCCACCTCCCTCAGCACTCCTGGGTGCATGGACCACCACCAACGGTCAGAAATGCTGTAGCAAGACACTCTGCACCTGCAGCAATTCCTCATGGCTTATTGCCTCTTCCTTCCCAATGTCCTTTCTACTCTCTGACTGCAAGCTGCACGTACACAAACTAGCTGAGCTGGGAAGACACAAGGAGCAGCTCTCACACAGAATGCACTGTCCTCCTGCCTGCATAGCTGGAGTCGTTTCTCTCCATGACATTTACTCCTTTAGCCACGTTACTCCATGACAGCCTACATCTCTGATCTTTGCTATCTCAACTTCGTCTTGCTCTGGACAATCCCCTTCCTCATCTCACAGAATCCCCCTCTCATCTCATCTTCATTTGGCTATTTTCCTTCTCCAGAGTAAAAGACACAAACGCACAGCAACTGCACAACTGACATTGTTCAACTCCTGTGGCATCCTCACAATATGAATCAAAACAGATTAGCTCTGCTATTGACTTGCCAGTTGCAGGAAAGAGAGAGTATCAAACACCGGATGACTCGGGACTTGAAAGGAAACTAGGACTAACAGCATTAAAAATACAGTGATTAGCCGAGAAGATCTTGGATGAACCAATACCAACAAATGCAGTTTAAGTTTTTGGAGCATTAATTACTGATATCAACTTGATAAGCAAGAAAATTAAGGCAAGATGGAGTGAAGATACTGATATTTCTACTTTGCATGTAATTTTCATCCCCAAACAAACTGTAGTAGCTTAGCAAATACCAGTCTACTAAGATGAGACAATTACAGACACATTTACTAAAACAGACAACTAAATGACTTTGTAATTAAGGTATTTAGCCAAATCTGGGGTGAAAAGGATAAAGGATTTGTGTCCCATAAGACACTACAAAAAAAATAAAAGCTATGGAAAACCAAAAGAAATTCAGTAGTTTAAAGCAAGCATTTAGGCTGATGAAAGAGAGTGATTACGTATCTCCTGGAAAGCCACGCTTGGAGCTAACCTTGCAGCCAGCCAAGCATAAAACACGGATAATATTGAACAAGAACTACCAGTTCATAACAGGAATTACCAGCAAAGAGAACACCATATTCTGGAAAGAGAGACAAACTGCCAGAACAACCAAGAATTTCTGTGCCTATGGAATGAAGAAATAAACAAGAAAGTACGCTGTTCAGCTGAAACGAGCACAGGGGCAGCAATATTCATACTTCTGGAGGAAACGACTAGGGTAAGGAGAATATAAAGCGTATCTTTTTCTCACACTGGCATGCCATGCTCTCGGTTGGGAACTCTGCCATCTCCTGTTGCAACACGGTTGAAACACACTGGCCAAGGAAGGCCTCTGCGAGCACGATCAATCACAAAATCAGGCTGACTGCAGACAGGAGGTGGATGCAGGTTCATACACAACCCAAACCACAACCACATCTTAATGCATTTTTTACACATTTCCATTCACAAATGTTTTGCATTTATACCCATTTCCCAGATATAATTAATCAGATCACTGGTTACAGAAAGATCAAGCGACTGAGTTTCTGTTCACACCTGAAATTACTTTCTTGCTACAAGAAAAGTATTTTGCAGTATGCGATTTCTCCTTGTCTTATCTCAATTGCAGGGCGCCCAAATGTCCACCTGCACTGCCGTTGCAGGCCATTCTGGGTCTGGAAAAGGCAAGGTTTCTTAGGCAATCTCAGGTTTGGGTATACTGCAGCACTCCCCGCTACTAATTTGGTCCCTACTTCCAAATCCTCACACCCAGGGCATTTCTCCGGGCTCAGGGACTTCACAGAAACCCCAGATCTGCAGCACAACCGGCTGCCCCCACCTACTTGAGCTTTCCAAGGGGGATTTATCACACACACACCCCCCGAGCCACAGGCGATCCCCAGAACACCCAGACCTACAAGCGCACCCCCCACACGGCCTTCAAGGAACGCCCCCCCCAGCACCCACCGGGCCTACAAGGCACCCCGACCCACACGGGGACCCCAGGGCCTAGGCGGGCCCCTCCAGGCGGCCCGGGCCTCCCTCAGCCCCGTCCCCGCCCCGTCCCACAGCACGGCCCTTCCCGGGCCGCCCGCGCCGTTCCCGCGCTCCGCCGGGCGCCGCTCTAGCTCCTCTCTATGGTACGGCGGTGCAGTCTATCCCTGCCCGGCGGGTGGGCTCGGGCCGCCTGAAACCCCCCTCCGCGGAGCTCGAGCCCGCGGGGGCTCCGCTCTCCCCGCAGCCCGGTGCGGGGGCCGCCGCCCCCCTGCCCCGCGGGAGGCCCGGCGGTCCCAGCCGCTCCCCCTCAGGGCCGCTCGGTCCTCTCTATGGTGCAGGCCGGCGTCGCTCGGCGACGCGCCCTCTCTCGCTCTGTCGCCCGGCGGGCGGGATGTGGCGGCTGCTGCTGGGCCGCGGCCTGGGCCGCTGCTGGCCGCCCCCCGCCCGCCCCGCCTGCGCCGCCGAGCCGCCCGACGGCCGCGGCCCCAGCCCCGAGCGGTGAGTGCGGCCTGCCTGGCCCCGGGGCCCGCAGCGAGAGCGGGGCGGGGGGGTCCCCCTGCCCTCAGGGCGCTGCTGGGGGCGGAGGGGTGGGGGCTGAGGGCTGACTTCTGGCTTCACGGCGTTGGTGTTTTCTGGTTGCTTTCAGAGCGCACGCTTGTCAGGATGGACGGCCCCGGGGTGGCCGGGAGCGAGGAGGAAGGCAGCAGCCCCTGCCCGGCCTGGTGCCCCGTTACTCCGTGCTGGAGGCAGTCACCTGGGTGAGGAGCGGCGGGCAGGGCCGGGTGTCCCTGGCCGGGAGGGATGTCTCCAGGAGGCTTTGGGGGTGGGAAAGGGGATGGAGGGGAGCCGTGGTGGGAGGGATCCTCGAAAGAGAGCTGCGGACAAGCTGCCGGGTGGAAACGGGACAGAAGGAGGGAGCAGCGGGGCTGTTTTCCTTGACTTGTGTCTCCTTTTCTTCAGGGAGCGCTCGGTGCGCTGCTTCTGCAGGTGGTAAGACAGATCTCGTGGCTGAGGTCGCTGCCGGACGCCAGGAGAGAGCACAGGTCTCTGTGGCTTTCTTCGTTGCCCTCGCAGCAGACAGGTTAGCAGCTCTGGCTTGTGAGAAAGGGCTGTGGGAGGGCCCGGCTGTCCCGCGGGATTGCCGCCTCGTGATATGTTAACTAAGACTGGAAGAGAGCTGTTGCAAGAAGCTGACAACCAGCTCTCAAGCTCTCTGGGGAGAGTGAGAGCTGGTATCTGTCAGGGGAATCTCGCTGTTTCTTAACGAGTTGATGCAATCCCACTTTGCATCCCACATGCCCTTACCTTTGTTTTCCCTTCTGGACCCTGCTCCATGAACTTTCCTCCTGCTTGGCTTTGTGGTCAGAGCAGAGAAGGGCGCTACGTAAATATACAGTCCAGTGTTGTCTCCTAAAGCAGACACTGCTTTTGTGCTCTATATTTCAGTGGTGACTGAAGCCTCAACCAGCTGCCCTGGTGTGCAGCTGGGGTCCCATTTCCTGCAGAAAGCAAGTCCGGAGGTGGTACCAGAGAATTCATCCTCAGGCATCCCCTCAGGGGAAGGAGAGAGCCAGCCCTGGACAGCAGTAGGTATGTGCAACGTGCTGTGGGGCAGGATACTTGTGGCAGAAAGACTTCTGAGTCTGAGTTTCCCCAAGGCAAAGCTAGGAGCCAAGAAGGGTATATCCATTTATTGACACTTGAGGACATAGGTTAGAGTGGAAAGACAAGAATTTCAGAGAGATGAATCAGGAGTCCAGAGACAGAGGGAAAAAATCTCCTGGAGGCAGGGAGGAGCCTGTGCTGTAACTGCAGGTGACATGGGCTTTACCAATACTGGTCTGCCTTAGCGACCTGATTACAGCATCCAGTTTCTGTTCTTTTATTGTGGACAGATGTTTGCAGCCAGAAGGATTCAGGATAGTACTGCACGATTGATTTGGGAGACTTGTGTACATGGTGGGAAACTAAAGGAATTATTTTCTTCCTGGAAGATGAGGATGTATTTCTGAGCGCTTATGCTGTAGGTAAGACAGTGGAAGGAAGTATAAAAGACATTCTTATTAAAATGAGTTTTATAAAAATAGTAGAATATACTCCAAAAAAATTGAAGTCTTACCCAGGAAAGCATGTCCTACACATTAAGTTTAAAGTCATGTCAAGGAAGATCAGATGAGGCCTACAATAGGCCTACTCACTAGATGTATAAACACTAGTAACAGCTCCAGGAAAATTCTTAGAAGCAGGAAGCCGGCTGGAGCAAGTAGAAAGGGGACATGTGATTGTGGTGTCGGAGAAGAATGTAAAAAAGCCAGCCCACAGATGTTGGCTAGATAATGTAAGGTGTTGCAGAAAAGGTCAGAGGGGTTCCCCATTCTTTGCTTTCTTCCAGATTTTTGGCTTTCTTCAGTGCTGGTTTAAGCTACTGCCCATCACTGCTTATCAAACCCATCTCCTGCCAGAGGTTACCATTCCCATCAGTTGGCAAATGGAGCATTTTGTTTCCATGTCTCCTAATTAGCTCCAGGAAAACAGCCAGGTTAATTTACCTAAACTGCCAATTAGACTGTTTAACCCATCTGCTTTTGCCTGGAGCATATTAAGAAGCACTCAGACACACTGCCTCACTGGCAGATTACTGGACATGGACCTCTGGGAGAAGTGGTAGGGAATAAGTGGAGACAGTGATGCCTTCAGCTGGCACAGCTGAACATTCAGGAGTGAACATGTGCCTGTGTCTGACAAACAGTTTCCTACAGAGAGTCAATAGGAAGAGCTTTTAGGCAAACTGATAAATTCAGCCGTGACAAGTCACTAAGGCCACGTGCTCTTTGTTCGGATGTTCTGCAGAAGCTATGAAGTCACTGAGCCTCTAATGACGATATGTAATCCAGTGCTTAAATCTGCTGTATGACCAGAAGAATGAACATTGACAAAATGGACGTTGGCTTTTAGAAAGGGGGAGTTGTTTGAGCTGCAAAACTGCCAAAAAGGTAATTCTAAGTTGATAGAAACTGTGTTATAGAATAGAGATATTAGATACCTGGATGAGTGTGCTACATCAAAGAATCAAAGGTCTTGAAAGGATTTAGGAAGCCATTTTTCGGGCCAACTTGCTCCATTGCAGAAACTTAAGAGAGCTGTAAATCTATTAAGAGTTCTTTGGAGAAGTCAACAGGCATGTGGAGCAAGATTATCCAGCTTTTAGCTTTCTGAAAATCTTTCAGCCAGGACCTAAAACAAAGCTATCTGGAGAAATAAAGCTGATGTGAGGGAAGATGGAGGGGCTACTCTTGGGCTAGTAACTCCTTGAAGTACAAGAAATAGTTTTCACAATGGAGAGCCATTACTGGTGGATTCCCTTAAGTCCTTTGTTGAAACCTGTTCTGTTCTGCACAGTCAGCAGTGATTTGGAAAAAAGAGGTGACGAGTGAGGTGACAGAAGAAGCAAATGATACAAAATTATTCAGGACAGTCAAATCTAAAAGTCACAACAAAAGATTGCACAAAAACTAAAACCAGGGTAATCCCAAGGTAGGTTAAATTGGTAGACACGGGGGAATGTAACTGTAAATACACATACAGAATGAGGAGTGTCAAATTAATAATTATATTGCAGAGGGAACACTTAAAGTCACCATGGGTATGTTTTTGATAAGGTTAAGTCAGTGCTCAGCAGCAGTGAGGCCAATTAAATGTTAATTATTGTAAGGGAAGGAACTGACTATGAGAGAGTATCGTAATTTTGTGTAAGTCTATGATGCAGCCACATCTTGAACACTTAGGGAAAAGACACTCTGTCTTAAAAACAATAACAAAAATGGCATAGAAAAGGATGACAAGGAGACAATTACATACAAATAGAGACTGATGCTTCAGCTTAAAAAAGAAGTGGCAGAGGGTGTGCTAGTGCTCTGCGAAACTAAAAGTGTTGAGGGAAGGTGAATAGGGGCAATATTTTTCATAATACACATATTAATAGGCAGCACAGAAATGGTCAGGTAGCAAGTTTGAAAAAAAGCAAAAGACAGTATATGTTTGGCTAGTGCACAGGTAAATTGTGGAACTCATTGCTACAGGCCAGAAGTATAAATGGGTTCCAAGAAGTGATTAGGTAAAATTACACATTCAAATTAGACTTAATTGGTCCAGCCATAACCTCCTGCTCAGAAGATCACGGAACAGCTGATTGCTGGAAAGTTCTGCCAGGAAAAGTGTGACTTTATAATCCCTGTTCCTTACCCTTTCTGCCCAAGCATCTACAACTGTCCGTTGTCAAGAGATAATGTATGTCAGAAATAATTTGATTTTGCTCAATACATAAGTCCTCAGGTTACATTCTTGCATTATGCTGTGCATCCATTTTGTGGGAATATATTGAGAAAAGTCAGGGAGAAGAGATTCAGTAATTTTTACTGAAGAGTCTGAAAAAATGCCTAGTTTTGTAATATGAGAAGTCCTGTGAATCTTTCCATGGAAAGTTTTAAAGTGAAGCTTGGTCATGCCTTGGTAATACCTTTCTCTCAGAGTATGTTTTGCTTTCTACAGAAAAAGCTGCCTCAGGTTTAGGATTTTTTTTTTTCTGGTGTGTAGCTACTGAAAGAGAATGAGGCTGGCTAAATCAGAGTGCAGCAAGAAGCTGGGGAGAGCAGAAGGAAGAGAAGGACAGACACCTGGCAGATGATGCAGGGAAATCTGGTAGCAAAGTCTTGCCATTAGAGAACAGACCTCCAGAACTTGGAGTGGAGCAGAATGTACCTTCGCTTCTCCAGTTTGCTGTTGCCAGCAATGGCAAAGGACCTTCTAGAGAGAATTCCATGTCCTCACCCTTTCTTTCAGTGTTTCAGTTAATTTCCAGACTTGCTGGTCTACATGTACAATGACAATCTGCTATTGTTGTCAGCTACTTTGTTACCTCAAGTGGCAAAGATCTTTGTGATCGATCCAAACATCCCAGCTTTGCAGATGAGCCATTCCAGTTTTAACATAACACAATATGATGGAATCTATTACTTTTAGTGTGTTTAAAAAGAAAACTTTAGGAAATTAATTTAAAAGTTGCTTTAAATAACATTCTGGATATTACTATGAGCAAGTCCTTAGCTGCATGATTGCATCCTATTTTTTTCATGCAATTCATGCCTCACTCGAAGCTTTTTTGCCGAAAGTTAAAGGCACATAGTGAACGAGCGGGTGATTACAGCCAGCCTCAGTGTTATAGCAGCTGAATGCTGCCCTGGGGAGTTGTATTTTACCCCTGGCAGAACTGTAAAATTCGTTATTTCAATTCTGAGATTACAGACATTTCAAAAGTGTGTTTTCATTTCAAAGCACAATGAAACCAATTGGAAACACTAAAATTTTCCATGAGGCAGAAATCCTGGATTTTGTCCAGCTCTTGTTGTGAATTCATTCTTGTGAAGTGTTTGGATGTTTTGGGATGAGCAATCTAGACTGTCTATGAGAAGATTATTAATTCCTCATTTCGAGATAGCTTTGAGCAACGTTTGATTAGTACAGGATGAACAGTGGGGACACACCAAATAGTTATTAGCTGCTGAATATGTGAGCATTGGGCATCCAGTACACTAAAAGCTTCAAGATTGCATGGAAAAAAGGATGCATAGTCAAGTTACATCACAGCACATGTTTGAAGAAGTAGAAATAAAGTGCACAGAAAATTCCAGCTGTGGTATTCCCAGCTTTTTTTGTGTGCTTTGAACATACAACCTTAAGAATAATTTAACGTGGTTCTGTGTGTGCAGTATAGCAATGAATTTGTTCAAAGCCTAGTTCCTATGAAGTTCTGCTGAAGTTTGACCATTCTTTGGGAAATAAGAAACAAACAGTTGGGCTGAACTTGTGTTAAGTAGTGTCAGGTTGAAGGTTAATCTAAGCTGGTTGTCTCATTCTGCTAAGTGGGATGGGATTCTTTGCTGCCGGGGGGTGCTTTTATTTCTCTGTTTACTGCTGAAACTAGGCGATATGTTTAGATTGTGTGCCTGGTATTGAGACAGCTGCTCTGAAACAGGCGAGTCGTAAAAAATCATGATCTCCATGGAGAGATTTGATTTGAGGCTTGCCTGGCCTCAAAGGTAAGTTCCAAGAGAATTCAATAGTCTAGTTTTTCAGGAGATGGGACTGGGTGTCAGGATCAATTGGTCCCTGTGTTCTCTTCCAAATGACTCCCCAGGAGTGGTGTGCTTCCCGGGAGTGGTAACTCTTATCTGGTGAGATAACTGGGATTTGTGTGAGGAGGGGTTTCCAGTGGTAGAGGGACATGAGACAGTTCTGCAGGCTGATAGAATTCAGAATTGGTTTCTTGTTATTTTTCATGGGGTAATGGTTGGTTTGTTGCTGTAAACAGCATGTTTTCTCAGTAAACGACAAATCTCTGATTTAGGAGTAGATGTCTATGTGAAATGTAAAGTTTCTTGAAAGCATGAATGTACTGATGTTTAAACAAGTAGTTGGGAGAATTTTTAATGCAGACAATGTTTTTCTTCATGGGATTTGCTGTTGTATGTATGACAAAAAACCAAATTACATCATGAGGGAGATACCTGAATGAGAGATAGAGTCTTACAGTGAGAAAGATCACATAATTTTATGCCTGATCTGAAAATAAATGTAAAACATAACTAATAAATTTACAGATTATATTACTTTTGGTGGAATGATGAATAGAAATCATGTTTGCCATGGCGATCTTCCTTGTTGGGTGCGTGGGGCTTGTTCAGATAAAATACATTTTAATACAGCCAGAGGGGAATTGTTTATCTGGGAATAACGAGGCTGCAGCTGGAACATAGGCCACAGCTTCATGCGCATTGTAAGGCAGTACAGGCACTGCAAGAAGCAATCCTGCCTGTTGCACACTCATTTCTGCCGCTGCACCGGCACAAGTGCTTGTGTAGCCATACAGTGCAGGAATCAAGGAATCGGGCCCCTGAAAGGACTGGGTTTTTTACTCTTACTAGCTTCCTGCTATACAGCCACACAGCTTGAGAGGGGGACAGGGAGATATGGGGAGGGCACCAGGGAGATATGGGGAGGGCACAGCTACTTCTTGTGTTAGCAGCACTGGCTTGAAGTGATCCAGGTTTCAGCACCTGGTGCTAGGTGCCCGGTGGGATCCAGCTGCTTATGGTGATTCAGGTTAAAAATAATTGGCCTCGGTCAGCCCTCGCCTGTTCGTCCTCTTTGCTGGAGGTCACTGTCCTCTTAGAGTAGCTGGCGTAAATGCCTGTGTAATCGCTTCTAGCACAGTTCTGTCAGGAGCAAGGTGGCTTAGCTTTTGCTGTAGATATTTTCATTAGATAATTCTGGTTGAAACTGGTCGGATAGTGGCTGAACACATGGTAGTGCTAGCATATCTAAGAGGGCAGTGATGAGCAAGTGGGGCATGTTGGGGTGATAACCTAAGCCTGCATCCGATGCAGCCAGAATAACATGTCTCATGATCCCCTTGCAGAAGCAGAACTGTACCCTGGACACAAATTACGTGGAAAAGGAGCTAGGAGCTAGCAAGCACCTAGCACGAAATCTCAGTGTGATGCCCTGGGCAATGGGAATAGGAGCACAGTTCTGATATATGCAAACTAGGCGGTTACAAATTCAAATAAGGAGGCAATTTTACCCTTCCTGTGACACTGGTGAGAGGGTCTGCACTTCAATAACAATGTTGAAAATTCAGGAATAGTGGCAAAAAGTCATAAAGTTAATCATCTCGGGCAGAAAAGTACTTCAGCTGAAAGACATGAACAGCGCAGTCTGTTTAGAATCACAGACAAGAATCAAGAGGGGTTGATTAGTTGTATCAGGACTTTCAAAAGGAGAATAGGCTTTTTAGTAAAAAGAAAAAAGCCTAGAAGAGCCAGTGCCTGGGAGCAGAAACCAGTTGTATTTTAATTTAAAGTGAAGCACAGAGGTTTAAAGCAGCGATTACAAGTTGCTGGAATAAACTCTCAGGAAAAGTGGGAGATACTCTACCTTCAAATCAAGATGGCAACCTTTCTGGAGGAGGTGCGTTAGCCAGCTGCAGATTACAGGACTGTATTCATGTGGCACTTGGTTGCTTTTGATACAAAGGTTAGATTGGTTGGTGTTCCTTCTGTTCTTAATATCCCTGACTGGGTGGGTGATCAGTCCTCTAGGAAAGAGCTGTGGCGTAGAGAGGATGGGAAGAGGAGGAAGAGGTGAAGATACAGCATTGCTTAACTCTGCTTTTTTTGTTCTTTTTTTTTAATATAGGGGAGTTCCAGATCCCTGAGAGCTCCAACTTGGGGCCAGTTCTCCGCAGCGCAAAGGTACACTTTCATTTTTCGCACCCTCCATATGTACCTGAGGTCCTTTCCCTTGCCTGAGCAATCCACTCACACACAAGACTGTTTTCTGCCCTGCACAGCTGGAGGCCAGGAGAAAGAGAGATGTGGTATGTTACCCTCTGCTTTAGCCAGAGCAAAGTTCAGGAACTACAAACTGGTATCCCCGTCCTTTAAGGTGTCTGTGGAACAGGGGTGCTAGCAAAGAAGTACTGAAAGAAAATGGAAAAAAAAAAAACCAAAACAAACGAAACAAAGAAAACCACTATCCCATAGCACCAGTCTGTTCTTGTGTATTTGCATTTTGATGCAATCTTTCACTAGGTGATTACGTGCTGTTGCTATTTCGGTTTTTACCAGACAACCCATGACTGCAGAAGGTGGTGTCACTGCTCCTAAAGCTGCAAATCAGGACTGGGTCTTTTCTGTTATAGAGGAAGACACTGGGCTTGAAGAGGATGCATCAGCTTGAGAGTCACAAGGCTGTAAATTATATTACGGTTCTTGTGATTAAGCCTGCTACTTCCTTGCAGTTCACAGTCTTAGGTGCAGACAATTCCCTATTTTAAAAATCAGTCGGCTGAGCAATTGCTCAAGGACACTGTGAACAGAGTGGAGGTAAATTCAGTATTTAACAGAGTGGGTTCCTCGCTTTGACATGGCAGTGCCCTCTGCTCCCCCACCAGAAAGGCATTTGCTTGTTCTGCTGAGGGGTTGAGCGCCAAGCTCCCAGTCCTGAGAGGTGCCGCTTCTGCAGGGCTGTAGAAAGAGCCTGTAGCTCCCTCGTAGGTCGTGGGGCAGGTCTCAGGAGAGGAGGGGAGTTGGTCCATGACTTGTCCTCTTGTGAGCAGCTCTGAGTGCTGGCTGAGCGGTAAAACTGTTGGGTGGCAAGGGGCATTTTTGCTGCGTGACTTCCCCGAGTGCAGAGGCATCGTGTGCAGTGTGCACTGCTGCCACTCGATGGCACTAAATTTGTACGCAAGCTGGGAAGCTAAAGCTGCAGGCCAGGCTAATCCTCCTACCACCTCCCAGAGCTGTCGTAAAGTAAAAAATACTGTTCATTACTGAGAAAGAAAAGACATTGTCTCTGCTGCGCAGGATGTTATTAGGAGTGTGCAGGGTTCGGTAAGCTGTCAGTGTGGGCTCAGCTTGAATTGTGTAAAGCGTATGCAAATATGTCAGTGCACGTTTGGCAGAGACTGTTTGTGCTGGTGACATATGTGGGAGGGTAAACGAGGGCTAACGTTACTTTTGAAGGGGGGAGTTATGAGTGATATTCAGGTATTTGCTAAATTCTGAAAGGTCTGATGATGTCCAAGAGGCTACACCAAGCTCCCTGGCCAGGCAAGCAATGTCCATACAGCTTCCCTAACTAAATGGCTGTGTAGGATAGGGAGACTTTTTTGCGGACACATGACGCCAGATTACATCACCTTCTTGATAACTATAGTACAGTATGACTGTTTCTCACTGCTCGGTTTTCAGGAAAGAATCTCCTGTAGGGTTTGCATGTTTTTGCTGTCTTAATAGCTTTCTTCTTTAACTCTTCAGGGTGACCCAGCTCAGCAAGAGCATTTAGAGGAAGCTGCTTTCCAATTGCAGCAGATTTTCCGGATTGACATTTCCATTGCATTGAATATCCTCGGTAATGTGGACTTGGATTTGTTTTGTCCTTAAACCACACGTTTCTCTTTTTGGAGGACCTCCAAATTGTTGCAGGTCTTGTGTGAAGGCAGAGATGACATATACCCAAGCTGAAGCCTCCTTTCAGCAATTTCAACTGTGCTTTGAGAGATTTATTGCCCTTTGTCCCATCCTGCCACCTGATTTATATCAGCATATTTAAATCCAGGCTTGGTTGAAGCCTGCACTGTTGTCCTGACATCTATAGTTGGAAATTAAGCCACCTCTGTCTTTTTTGCAACAGAAGCTGTCATATCCTTGTATACTTTTTCATTGTCTGAGATCTCAGTCTTCCTGGCAAGCTGAAAAAGCAATTGCAGAATTGCAACTCTAAGAAGAGCTGAAGGAAGATGCAATGATCTAAGAAGAAAGTCCTTGCCCTGTATACACCGCTAGTTGCAGCACTAAAAAAGCGAGCTGCTTCTGTGCGAACCATACGTTGTGTTAGCCCATGATCCTTCTTTGCAATGAGACTAGAAAAATTCCTAAAATGCAGTGTTGCCATTTTTCCAATGGAAACTTTGGTCCTGTGGAGTGAGGGTTGGTGAGCCAGCTGAAAGTGGACCGGAGCACTTGGCATGGGCCACAGAAGGCCCAGTAGCTGTGGGGGAGGTTGCTGCATTTGAGGCCGCATTCTGTCCCTTTTCTTTTCCCCTGTTTTTATGTTGTGCTCTTTTCAGGGATTGAAAGTATGAGAGCGGGCCATTACAGGATAGCCTATACCTGCTTCAAACTGGCAGCAGATCGAGGCTACAGCAAAGCCCAGTTCAATGTGGGTCTGTGTTACGAGCATGGCAGAGGCACGGAAAAAGACTTGGAAAAGGTATCCACAGCTTGTAGGGTTGTATATATGCAGCACAGACCAGGAGAGTGGTCTTTGTTGCGTGTACAGGTGCTTTTCTCCTTTTGCATGGGTGTGACAGTCTCTGAAGTCCCATTAGAAAATGCTGGAAATAATATAAACTGCAGATTTGCAGTGCTGGCTTCAGTGTCACAGATCCCTTCAGATGTGCTCCTGAAATCCCCTTTCTGATAGCTTCTGAGGTCTTCTCATAGGTACACGGGCTGTGTCACTAGCACCCAGGAGAGTACCAAGGAGAAACCTGTCATGTTACTGTATTTAAAACACCACTGCACATCCAAGAGCTTCTTTACATCTTGAGCCGTCCAGTTTGGGTACCTTAACTACAGCCTGCCACCTAGTGCACGCTGGCTGTAGTCAGCATCTTCTGTAGCTGGGAGGATTTGCAAAGACGGCTTGTTTCGAGTAATTGTGCAGATCCCTGTTGGCACAGAGTAAGCTTTGGTATTGTTGGCCCAGTGCCACCCCCTTCAACACCGGGAGTTTTGACTAGAGAAGGCAGGGTGGTTAGAGGCTTCTTTTATAGTTGCAGTCCACTGTCTCACTTAATCTCCTGTTCTTCAGCGAGGAGGTATGGGAGAGCTGCTGGGGTAAGCATGCGCGGCATATGATAGATCTAGACAGAGAGGTTAAGCTTGTTCTGGCCAGAGGGGAGTCATGTCATGTTTGAGGGCATGCATTACCTGAATCACACAAGTGTGTTTCTCTTTTTCCAGGCAGCTTTTTATTACTACCACGCAGCCAGCAGCTGTCACCCCATGGCACAGTACCGCTACGCTAGATACCTCTTACACCATAGGCCTGAAAATGAATGGGACAGGCATCAGAAGGCAGTGACTTTCCTGGAGGAAGCAGCAATGGCTGGGGTTACAGAGGTTAGTGTCTACAGCATGGGAATTCATAGGAGAGAGCCAGCAGAGAACCCTGTTTAAAGGATTTGAACCACAAAACATCCCAGAAAGCAGCACCTTTGGGATGGAAGCAAAATTCTTCCTACATATTTATACTCTTGATATTATATGGGAGACAGCCCTGCCTGCACATGGGAGGCAGCTAGGTACCCACTGTTCAGCAGTGTTGGTTGTCTGGTTTGCTGTTGGGCTTTTTAATGTGGCTCTTAGATTAGACACCTAGATTAGACCATTGGCTTAGGAAGACTGACCTACAGTTGAAAATGTAGCTCTGTGTTTCATCTCCTCTCAATTCCAAGAGTACAGGTGGCTTTGGTGGAGGAAGTTCCATGAGATGCTTGAAGTAAGAACAGATCCTCATATTGTATCTGTGACTTTTCAAGATGATTCATCCACATGGATCTGTGTACCTTGCCCTCTTTCCCACTCTTTAGGAGATGCATTTAGGCATGTGCCATCTTGTGTTGCGAATGCCAGTCGCTCTGGCAGTGACTGTATCTCAGGGAGCATGCTGTTCCAGGAACTGCATCTGCTGTATCTTATGGACAGCTCACGAGTAGGAGCCGTTCTCTGGCTCTGACTTCCACAGTGCAGTTTGAAATGATATTCTGAGTCTTAAGGTGTTAGTATGGTGATGTTAACTGTACCTATAGTGGAGTTTTATAGATCAAATGTGATTTTTTATGTTTACCATGTCAGAATGATTTTTCCTAGGACAACCCCCACTTCTCTCAACAGGCACTGCAGCAAGCAGGGTACTTAGCACACTTGTCTTGCCGCAGTAACCCCAGCATTAGAGCAACTTGCAAAATCAGTAGAAGAACTGGAGTAATTAAGGGGGGAAATCCTGGCTGATTGGTATGGTATGGTTTTGTTGCAGGCACAGGCTTATCTTGGAGTGTTCTACATGAGGGGGCTGCAACCTAAGGAAAAGAGAGGTCTGAAGTACCTGCTGCTGGCAGCAAAGAACGGCGTAAGTAAGCCCTTTGCAGGCTATGATTGTTCTCAGTTTGGGATCATTGCAGGTTACAGGTGGCAGATTTCAGGGCTTCCTGGAAATGGGAGCGAGTGTCGGGACTTTACCACACAGTCTGAAAGGACAGAGTGGAGCCTTGGTGCATCTTGGAGACAAATTGGGTCCTGTGGCACAGACCCTACAAAACATGAACGTAGAAACAGCCTTATTGGGTTGGAGTAGTTCTTACAGCACCAGTGCTTATATTCATCTAGCATAATTTTACAGGTTTCCTGTTATGGAGCATCTATACCCTCTTCAGTCAAACTCTTTCACTACTGTATCATTTTGAGAGTTTTTTTGTGTCTATCTTGAATCTGTTCTTCAAAATTGGCCCATTATTTCTTGCCTTCTATAGAGAGGATGAAAAGACTATTGCTGTTTCTTTGCAGGGACCTTTAATGTACTTAAATACTTGAATCCCCATTCAGCCTTCCCCCATTGTTTGAGTTCATCCTCACACATCACGTTGTCCAGATCCCCAACAATTTTCTTGCTTACTGTTGAACTTTCTCCAAGTGACCCAGGCTTACTTTTTTTGAAGGGCAGTGCCACAATCTCGACACAGTAGTGCTCCTGAATCTTTACCAGCACTTAGAGAAGTAGAAGTATGTCATCCCATGTCTTGCAGCCAGGTTTCTGCATCCCACAGTTCTGTTATTTTACAGCACTCTGACATTGTTCCCTCGTTTTCAGCTTGCACTGCATTGTAATAGCTAGTTTTTTCTGAAGAACTTGTTCATTTTAACTTCAGTTCCCGCAGCTTTTGTGTAATGGAAAATAATGAATAGCTATTCCCTCTTCTTCTGGCTAATATTTCTGATTCTGTCGCCCTTTAGCATGTCCTCTCTAAGTCATTTCTTTTGCAGGCTGCAGAGCGCTAGTTTGGTTTGTCTCTCCATGCAGTCAAGGTGTTCGATTTTGCTTGTCAGTCTTCTCTCTATTTTTCTAATTCTCCTTTGACCATTTTAAGATGCTCAGACTAAAACTGGACTCAAGATGGAGGTATGCCAGGGATCTGACATAATGAGGTCCTCTGCTTTGTTCTGTATTTCCTTCCAATAATTCCTAATATTGTTTGCCCTTTTGCCTGCCACTGAGCAGTGACTTGGTGGTTTAGGGAACTATCACAGTGACTCACAAATTTATTTCTATAAGGACTACTTTGCATTTTTCAACACAAAGTTTCCTCTGTGATTGTTGCCCACTCTTAGTCCTGCAAGATCTTCTCTAATGTGTTTTTTACAGTAAATTTGATCACTCTGAATGACACTACATCACTTGCAAACTTTACCACTTCAGTCTTCACCCACTTTTAAGAATGCAGACACTGTCAGATCACTGGTGAGACTAGACCTGACTAGCCCCAGCAGCTCAGACATCGTGTTCATGATAGTTGATACAGTATTTCATCCCAGATCTGCTAAAGATCTCTCATAAGCTGTATCATCAACTCCTTTCTTCCAGCCTGATGTTGGATGCATATGCTGCACAATATAACAACAAATTATCTCATTAAATAGATGATTGTCATTTACTGAATGCCTAGTAAGCCCTTAACAACAGAAAATCTAGCAGGTAACTACAGGTCCCAGGGGTACCCCCTGGTAGATCAGTGTTTTGCATGTTTTGGTCACAGCCATAACAGTTCTCAGAACCCAATCATCTTTCCCCATCTCTGCTTCCCAATGGATGCTGGCTGCCAACGTACCACAGTCTCATCTTTGGTGGCAGGCTTGTGCATAGGCTCCCTGGGATGTAAACCCATGCATTCTGCTGGGAGAAGGGCTCTTTTCCCATTACCCTGGATTATGAATTTATGTTTAGCTGGTTGAAAGAATACTGGATACGGGTGAAGCAAGGATGGCACCATTTAGCTACAACTCCAAGAAAGGGAAAACGCGCACAAAAAATCATGGGTTCAGTGTTTTCTCTCTCAGGTTGTTGCTCTGTGCTAGAGCCAAGGGGGGAACTCTGACAAGTGTTCTTCCAAATACAACGATGCTCCAAAGAACTGCGTTTTACTTTGGTTACCACTTTTTATCCTCCCTTATTTTATGCGTGCAACCATAGAATATAAAAAACATATTAAAGAGTGTTGTTGGACAGCTGAGTCTGACCTTCAGATTTCAAAGTATATTGCAGTCACTTATGCCATGCTAATTTGGGGATCTCTCCACCTTGTGGTCTTGTCTTTGCGGTGTTCGTCATATAAGAGACGGCTAGTGGAATAGTTGCTACTTACTTAACCCTGTCTCTTGTCACATCTAAGTGCCAATCCTTCAACATGTTTATCTCATCTCTAAAGAAGTTTATTGCTGTCATAAACTGAGACCTGCAACATTTTGCAAAGCACCCACTCATTGAGTTCTTCGCTTTCCTCTACCAGCTACATCCCAGACAGCAACACTTGCAATATGTTCTTCTCTCATGGCTTTATTAAAACTTGCTACTTACTTCCTTTTTTCTTTTTCTTTTTCTTCTTTTCTTTTTTTGCGAAGCCTTGTTTAAATCATGTTTCTGGCAGTCATACTCTTCAAGTTATGTTGCTGGCTTTTTTTCTGAAAAAGGTCTGCATGACCACTAGCCCATGTGGTCTTTTCAATGTCTTCAGGATGTCATCTTGCTTTCTTGCTATCTGAGAGACCCTTTTCCTCCTATTGGATCTCAAAGATAAAGTGCACAGCCAATATGCAAACATGTCACGGGTTTGGATTTGGCTTCACTGACCCATCTGCAGTGACATCCTCTGCTTTCTAGTTCATTCTCAACAGTTACGTATGTCTGAGTAGTTAGGTGCTTTTTCTCTAGCACTTATTTGCTTGACTTCTTTTCTGCTGCTTGAGATTTCTGCTGGAATATCATTAGGTGGGGCTGAGCAAGATAGTGGTGTGCTGTCGTGTTGAAGGCCTGGTGGCTGCCAAGGGTAATCTTCCAACCCTTGGCAGCAAGTACCTCTGTGGCATTTGTTATGTTTTTAAAAGAGTTCTGCATGAACTGTAGTAGGGCAGTCCACAGGGCGTGCTCAGAGTTTGGGTGTGATCAGGATATGGGTGCAGTCAAGGCTGCCGAAGTCCTCTTAGCTCTGACCCCTGAGACAATCGGGATGCTCTGCGGAGACAGCAGTTCCTTTGTTCCCGTGACGCAGACCTGGATGTTGAAGGGAAATCAGTGAATTTAATTGGAAAAGGATACAAAGGAGCAGAGTCAGAGATAGCTGGTAAGAAATTCTGCTTCACTGTGTGCTCAGAGAAGGGACTAAATTCCTGAAGATATGGTCTGAGGGACCCAAGATAGAGCAGTAAACTTTAAAGAAGGTGTTGAAGACTCTCTGTTCTCCTTTCATGTGCTGTCGTCACTTCTCCATCATGCGGGGCTGATTGCTGTGCTTCCTCCTGTGGCTAGGATGCCCAAAGCAGGTATCACGTGGGCGTTTGCTATGAGAAGGGCCTTGGAGTGCAGCAGAACGTGGCAGAAGCAATGAGACACTACCGACAGTCAGCTGCTGCGGGGAACAGGAACGCTCAGGAGAGACTGCGAGTGCTAGAAGAGGAGGTGGAAGGTACCGTGGGCAGCGGGGGAATAGGATGTGTGGGACTGCATGGGGTAGTGACCCCATAAAAGCAGGGCTCGTATTGCCAGAGGAAAGGTAGCACAGAGCCGTGGCAAGAAGTTGTCCTTTTTACTAAAGGGAACGCTTTTCTTTCTCAGTTCTTTCCTCTCCTTACCAGCTAGTTCCAGTCAAGCTGAAGTGGACAAGCCGTTCCTATAGTATGATGCATCATTAATATCTTTTGTTTTAATGTACTTTCAGATGTGCGAACAAGGCATCCGTTCCCTTCTGGAATAAGAGCCTCTTCCTCTAGCCCCTGTTTCTGGGCTATTGAGCGTGTGCCTGCAGGCCTCCATGCCACCCAGGCAAGACAATCTGCCCTCACCCTGCCCCACTCTTGGAGTGCAGACGGACTCCACATGATGATGCTCGGCAGTGCAGGATGGAGCCGTGCCCTTGGAAGCAGGGCAGCGACACTAGAACTGCAGTGCTTGGAGCCCCACCACTGCTGTTACTAGAGCAGTCGGTAAGTGAAACAAGCAGGCAGAAGGGAAGGCAGCCCTTCTTAGTCCGTGTGGAGCTGGAAGCAGGGTAGCAGTGAGTGGAAAGAGAAAGCTTTCTGTTACTGGAGCAGGAGCCATTTTTAAATACTGGGGTTTTGAGAATAAACCTTGTCGTATCTCCTATGCCACCATGTCATCTGGCCCTCTACCTTCCAATACGAGGACCTTTCTTATGCTCCTACATTTCCGTATAGAGCTACGTATAGACTTCCACCATGCCACAGTGATAGGATTTGGGGCTACAATTCCAGTAGCCCTGCACATCTTGCACATGGTCCCCCCGTGAAGTTTACAAGCCACCGTATGGCGATGTTGGCAGCTAACTGTGATGGGCCTGTCCTGCACCCTCTGAGGCAATTTGATCTCACTTCAAGGCTAGCTGTTCCCACAGTGGTTCTGCTACCAGCACAATCTGGGCTTGTCTCTACATTGCCATTGTGGCAGTTTAATCCACTTTCAAACCTGTGCAAGCAAGAGAGTGAATTCTGATTAATAGGGCACAGGTTTTTGTGGGATATGGCTTATGGATCCACCTGAACTGATGAAAGTAACAGCTGTCCTCAGCCATCCTGCACCATTGCCAGTGTCCTTCGGTCCCCAGTGATTGTTCCTTCAGCTCTGGCAGCGAGCTGCTCCCATGGGTGCACCCCCTTTGAGTCACGATGAGCAAGGTTTGCTTCAAAATTTATATTGTACACATCTGCTAAGCATGCCAGTTCATTTTCACTGGAGAGGATAAGGGACGCTCCCAGTGGGCAGTAACCACTGTCAGGCAGACAGCGGCAAGCAGCTGGTATGATAATTTCTTCCACTGGGGCAGCTGAATCCAGAAAAAGATTTTTGTCCACACCAGTTTAAACTGGTTCAAGTGCATCTGTAGAAACTGTCCAGCTTCCTGTAGCCACAGTGCTCTGGTGCTTTGTGTAGATCAGGCTCTGAAAAACAAAGGCAATGGCCCCATCCTGAACTTGCTGTGGTCTCCATTCAGCAAGGGAGGGGCACAGCCAGAGCTCAACACATCTGATTGATTGTTCTTCTAGTCTGGTCTCTCTTTCTGCTCAGACCAAACTTTCTTAGACCATTTCCTTTATCAAACAGGATACAATTAGCAGGAAATTCCTCGGGTGGATTTCCTATTCTGTAATAATCCACAGCATGCTTACGCATTGGTCAGGACAGGACGGGGATAAGGGTTGGGGGGGTTGAAAGCAGTTTGCAGAATCAGGAAATTGAACGAAGAGAGAGGCATTTGTCTCCTTTTTCATCTGCTTATTGTAATGTGTTTTTGTGTAAAGATTGTCCTTTGACAGGCACATCAAAGTAACTTTCCAGAGGAAGATGTGAGGTTGTGCCGTGTGTTTGTCCTCTGTGCGTGTTCCCAAGATGCAGAGGAATTCTGTAGGGCTGCATCTCCTCTCAGTCACAGATATGCCTCCCTCATGGTTTGCACAGCTGCATCTCAGTTAGAATTTGGCTCATTGTCATTGTTTTGGTGCAAGAGCCTGTTTTGTTTGTGAAACAAAACAGCAAGATACTTCTATTATCAGCGTGGCAGTATAAGCAGGCTGGGGCAAACCCATCAGTGTAGTTTATTGTCAGAGATGGGGTCGTTTGTAAAGCACTTTGGAGACTCTAAATACAACAGTGGATATTTTGGATATTAAAAAAGTCTGCCTGGGGAAATGTTAACTTTGTTGCTTTTGTCATTTGGTCCCAAGAGCAACAGAAAGGGACAGCTTTCTCATTTACTCTGCTTTAAATTATCTGTATGATTGTCTGCTGCTGTGGCTTGTGTGTGTACACACTAAAAGCAGGGCACTGTCACCTCTACGTGCATGGAAAAGGAACACAGGTAGGACACTCTTGAGATGCTCCAGGATCATGCCTGCTGGGTCATGCTGTCTGTTCTTTTTCAACTTAACAGTAAAATGAAAGCCAAAGGTATCACCCAAAGACACCTGATGCAACAGCCCCGCCATGAGCAAATTAGCTTTGGAGAAACCTGTGTTGTAAACTATGGTATCTGTGGAGAAGTCAGTGCAGTATTTCTAGTGTAAAGGTGGTGAAGGAAAGCAAGCAGTGTGTATAAAGCACTGCTGGCCCTGCACTGTGACGGGGGGAGGCTGGCAGTCTCTTCTCAGCCTCACTTCTGTAGTCATTCAGCAAGCAATGATGTTGTGCATTGCTAGCAGCAGAGATGATGGCTTACCCTCATTCCCACAGCTTGACTCTCTTCTCACCTGTACAGCCACTTGGCCAGCATGCCCTAAATTTGTTCTGGTGTTTTGTATCATAGTTGGAAGGCACAAACTATGGTACAGAAGAGACTCCCGTGTGTGCATGATCCAGAAGCGCTTACCTGCCATCCATGCACGGCTGCGTAAGCCTACAGCTGCCCTCCAGATGCTTATGCCACTGTTATCTTTCCATTCTCTGTGAGTGCAAATCCCCATAGTTAACAACACCTGTGTGCTTCTTCCTTTGTTAACTAATATCTGTATCTTGGTTTTCCTACACATGCTATTATGCTAAAACTGTCTTATAGCTCACATACATACAGATCAAAGTGAAAACCCATAATATGGTTGAAGCTGAATATTTCAAAACGGTATTTTAACGCTTCCCTTTTCCCAGGTTACCATTGGCAGACTCCAGCCATCTGTTGTCTGCTTCTAGGCAAGGACAACGCTCCAAAATACAACAGCCTTAAAAGAAAGCATGGAGAAAGAAATTGCAGGCACCTAGTGCGGCCATAGGAGAGATGCCAGTGTTGATTTTGGGGTGGTTTATAAAATGCCAAGTTCAGAGTGGTAGAACCACAAAAGCTGAAAGAATCAGTGGGAGACAACAGGCAGATCTCCCCTTTCTGAATTGCCATTTCAGGTTTTCTGCAGATACATGTCAGCTATACTGCACCTTGTTCCAGAGATGGTAGTGTTAGAAAAAAACAGTTTTATTTAAATAAGAACCAAGATCCTGGACCCCAATTCTGCAGCACGTTGCGAAGTCCACAACTGCGGTATTTTGTCGTCCATGGTACACAGTCTATGATCACAGTGATGTAGCTGACTGTGTTGTGCTTGTGATAAATCTAACCACCCCCACCACATCAATCGGCCTGCCCTGGGAGGAAAGGGCCCTCCTGCTGTTGTGTGACTTGAGCGTGATGGTAAAGTGAAAGATGAGGGTGGAAGAGGAGGAAAGCTAGGAAGGCAAGAACAGGCAGGTAGAAGGGAACTAAACAAGGTGAAATCAGTCGTGGAGAAATTTGATGGGGTTAGGCAAAGGAAGAAATATGCCTGTAGTGATCAGTCTAGACATGGATGATACAATGACCCTGTTAAAGCACACATGTGCCCCCCACATGCAAAAAGCAGCTCTGTCTGACTCTTATCTCCTTATCACAGCCGCCAAGCTGCCTACAGAACAGGAGCACCGTCTTCCAGTCCAAGGCTCTTCCCACGTGCCGACAGCTGCCGCAGAAGCCCTGAGCCTGTTTCATTGTGGACTTGGACTTTCTGGGACAAAATCATTTCAAAGAGGGTGCTCATTTCTGAAAGGAAAGTGCTAGCCAGTCTTGTCCCAGCAGCATTCGAGTCAGCCCCAGCACCTTTGCCAAAGGTCTCAAAGGTCCTTGGTTGCTCCTGCCTTGCAGCGTCCTCATCCTGAGGTGAATGTGGAGAGTCAGGGGAGAAGACGTTGTCCTTGTAACTACTAGTGAGTGGCAAGGAGAGCCGAGCCACCCACGCTGGGTCAGCAGCCGTCAGCCTCTTGAGGGCCAGCTCTGGAGGGAGTGAAAACAAGAACTGTTGGTGAGACATGGAGTAGAGGAGACCACTGGAGAGAAGAGGGAAAAGAAAGAAAAAAAAATACTGAGAAATTAGGAGACTTCCTGAAATCAGCTGTGAGAGGACTGATTGTAAACAGGTCTAGAGATAAGCTACCAGCAGCATCATTCAAACTGGCAGTTTAAAAAAAAAAAAAAAACAAACAAATTAGAACTGGTTTAAAACTACTGGCTTTTTTTTTTTTAATATGATAACCATTAGGATCACTTTGCTTTCTCATTTGTTGCAGCCTCAAGTGGCACTTCACTAAATTGTTTGCAAAGCCAAAGAAAAGTGAGGGTTTAGGACTGGCTGAGGGGGAGATGACAATGGAAAGCTTTCAAGGGGCAACTATCGGACAGAAAGGTCTCTAGAGGACTTCCCTTAAGGGTCACTCTAGGGTGGGAATTTGCTGCTAAGCAGGCATATTGAGACCGAAAAGAAATGAGTTATTGTGCAAACAATAACAGAAGTAGAATGAAATGCTGGATTATAAAATGCACAGCTGGATGGTTGAAGGGTAGTAACAAAAAATTGAGCTATATAGTAGTTGTTCATCAACTGGAAACAGATGAGGAGCAGTGGGAGCCTGGTGTGGGTGTTGGCTGCAGGCTCATTAGTGTTCCAGTAATGTGATTCTGCCCTAAAATGGGTAAATGAAATCATACAATGTGTTGGTCAAGGTATTCCCTGTTGGCATGAAGACATATCTGTGGTATTGTTACTAGGTCTGGCGAGACCTGATTAGGAGTGTTACATACAAATCTGATTATCCAGCTGTAGGAAAGGGGATCTGAAGTGACAGAAGTGCAGAGAAAACTATTGAGATGAAAACAGGAGTGAGGCCAGGCTTACATGGTGGAGACCTCAAGAGATAGGGGTTGCTTAGCCTAAGGAGGCAAATGCTCACCGGGGATCTGACTGCAACCTGTCATTATTTTGATGAGATAAGCACTGACAAAGGAAATCTTTATGCTTAAAATAGTGTTGGCAAAAGAAGAAGTGATTATAACTGTCTGTGAATAAACATATACTGGAAATTAAAGGAAGGACCCCATCGCAGGGTGAGCCTGGAATAGCTTCCTCATCAGATGGCAGGAAACAGCGGTTCTTGTTTTTTAAGGTAGAGCTTTGCAGTTGGTAAACAAGACTCCGTGATGTGGTGCACAGACGCTGCCTTCCAGCCCCTCATTGCTTCATTTCCAAAGCGTAACCTAGAAGCACTGGAGGTTCAAAGTCACCGCGTGGTTTGTGAAACACTTTGAGTCAGGGAGCAGTAAAACAAATAACTGGTGTCTGGTAACAAAACACAATAGTCCCAATCAAAGGGCAAGAGCTGATGTCATTATAATAATTACGTGGCTCTGACTTACAAAGTGACCTCTGAAAGGAGGGTCCCCATTCTAATGCACTTATGCTGCTTCCAGAAGATAATCAATACCCTGCCACAGCCTGGGACACATGGCCCTCAGTCAGTGGCTAGTCAGTCACTCAGACAAGTCTCCTTCCTCAGCCAACTATGTAATTAGTCCTTTTTCTCTGAAAAACAGCTGTGTCCTTGGGTGGGATGGGGGTGAGGGCTGACATTCAAACCTGGTAAGGAGAGAAGGGCAGATGCATCATTTCTTAGATTTTTGTTTCAGCAGAAGCCTCAAAATTCTTTTGTGTTGCTTAACTTCAGGATTTCTTTCTGCAGTCTCAATATTTTCTTTCACTCGCAGTGACTGTTACTTAAGATATCTCCCAAGCGTGCTGAAGTCCCGGGTTTTTGCTCTAAAGCATCCACAGTTCTCTGCTCCTCAGTCTGCAAGAAACCACTGCATTCCCTGAATATTTTGATGCTTCAGCGGTGGAGCACAGCACAACAGTAGTTTGCTCGCTACAGGGAGCGCCAAGACTCAGTGGGCTGATGGTCCTGTGACCATGAAACCTTATAATTAGGTATGTTTAATTCGACCGATAACTCTTTACTACCTTATTTTAATGGTGTTTCGGGAGCAGGGGTTGTTTTTATAATCAATAAAGTTATCTCTCTCATCTGCTGCTGCAAGCACTCCGTTTTGCTGGTGGGGGATAGGTGTTAATAGACAGTGCTGAGTGCTGAGAGTTCAGCCCACAGCTCAGTGCTTACAGCATAAACAACCAGATAGCTGGCTGGGACAGATTACTCTTGTAGTTTCCCCCCCGCTGCGAATAGCACAAAGGCCCAGACAGCCTCAGCCAGCTGTTATGATACTCCTGAGCACAAGCAAGGCTTCCTTCCTCCCTCTCTCAGGATGCAAGTCCACTTCTCTGTGTTTGGGAGAGGAGGAAGGAGTCCAGCAGCTCCGTCGTCTGCGTTCTGTTGCCTTTTTGGGAAGCTCTGGGCTCATGGTTAAGGTTGTTTTTCACCACTGAAATAGGGCAGCCTCTTTTGTCATGTCCAGCACTACTGCTCGGGCAGGAAGCCACGCTGGCATAGCCTCAGCATGCGCTACTGGTGTTCACTGGGAAATTCCAGTAATTTGGCAAAAAGCGTTTTTTTCTATCACATCCAAGAAGCATGGGAGATGGCACTTGAGGGATATGCCTTGCCATAGCACAAATTTTCTAGGATGCTACCTGTCTGGGCAGGACTAGATCTGGGCAGACCTGAGCAGGTCCATCATTCCCTTTACTGGGGTTCGTGCATGGCACTACAGCCACAGGATGGACCTGGGCAGCCTGTTTGCTCCCTGCTCTTGGCTGCAGAACCTTTAAATCTGAGGAATCTTGTAGCTCTCGTTTCACTCAGCCTTTCCTTCATTTGCTCCTTACTAGAATAAAAGGGCAGGAAGGCAAGTGGAAAGAAGCAGCATGGTTCTCCGTCTAAGCAAGAGCACAGAAAATGCCCAGATCTGGAATTAAATGACCACAGCAGCAAACCTCAGTGAGTCCCTCTTGCTGTGGAGGAGTGCAGAGGCTCCACAATGAAATTTCTGCTACAGGACATGAGTCAGCCCAACTCTTTCAAATGAAATGCCAGTAGAAGAGATTTTTAGAACAAATCAATAAAAGGAACATGTAGAAAATGTCAGGCCCAGATGGTATTCACCCCGGAGTGCTGGAGGAACTCAGATATGAAATTGCTTGGTTTATTAGCTGCTGTTCATTAACTACTGCTTCAAATGAATATGGTATCAGAAGAAGGGAAGGTAGAAATTGTGACATGAGTTTTTAAGCACATGAAGGTAAATCTAGTGCAGGCAGATTCATAGAAATCATTATATGCAAGACTCAGCAGATAGCTGAGTACCTGCTTATTCAGACAAGAACCAATGTGCCATTTGCAAGGTGGGGAACTGCATTTTGCAAATTTGTTGGCATCTTTGGAAGAGGTGGATGAAGAGTCCTTGTTGACAGAGGACACCTGAGCTTGCAGAAGAGCACCAGCCAGGCTCAGAGGGGACTTGAGCTGTCCCTGAATTAACAGCCAGGTTCTGTTAGGGACTAATACGTGTTAAAAGTTGGGAAGTGAGGGTAGGAATAAATAATCTTCCCCACAAAGGGAGGTCATTAGTGGAGTCCCAGAGTAACCGATCAACATTGTGATAAATGACATGGAGAAGTGGATGGTGTTGGTATTGACTCCACTAAAACACCCAACAACATAAAAGCAGAGGGTTGCTGAAGGACCTAATAATATTGGGTGCTGTGAGCAAAAAGGAGCTGGTGGATTTCTGTGTCACCAACTGTTGGATAATTGTCATGGGGAACAACACGTCATGTATTGATGACACTCCCACCACGCAGAGGAGGGATTTGGGAGTCACCATGAACAGTTTGGTAACAGAGCTCAGCATGGAGCTTGAGCAGGAATGAAGAACAAGCCAGAAGACCTCCTTATACCACCAGTATAGATGTATCCTTAACACTGCACACAATTCTGGTCACCACATCTCAATAAATATATGCTAAAATTAGTAACAGGTTGGTCACAGGAGATGAGACTGGACTAGTTCAGCCTGGTAGGATATAGGACCCTTATGGGGCTCAAAGGGTATATAACATCTTGAGGGGCTTGGCAAGGACAGCTCTTCACCTTTCTGATTCTGCATGGACTAGGAGACCATGAAATGAAGGGGCTCAGGTCAGCGTTAGAAGCAGCTCCCACGGTGTATAGGGCTTCACCCCTACGCAACAACAGAGGTCAACCTCACAAATCAGCTAAACAACAGCAGATACATCCATAGGAGGAAATATCTACCATGTGTGATTAAACACATGAAAAAAATCCAACATGAAGCTCAGCAAGTCCCTTTGCTGTAAACTGCCTGGTACCAAAAACATAGGATGGTCCATACATGCTGTCCCAAGCATCTGCAACTGTCAGAGCCACTCTAGGAGATGAGATGTCCCCTGGCTTGCTGCAGGCCAGCCAGTTTTATCTTCTGAGTGGAGTTAGTGTGTTATTTGAGGAGATCCCACTGCTGAAGCCCCCCACCAGCCCCAGCATGCTCGCAATAGCAAGGCCACCTCACCTGCCTGTGGCTCCAGGAGGGTCTCTAGCTCCTCTCCCACCAGCTGCTGCACGGAGAGCTCAAACCCACTCTCCGAATCACGGTCCTCTGCCTCACTCTCGCCGTGCCCGCTGTCCTTCGTGCTCAGGCAGTCGGCATCCAGCCCTGCAGCCCTGCGAGGGGGCCAAAACACTCAAGTCACACTTCAACCCTCAGCACAACCCTGCCCCACCAATTACTTTGAAGGCGGCTGTCTTTACCCCCCATAAAATGACCCAGAGGTGGGCTGTGGGCATCCTCTCAGTGCATCATTCACAGTACCAAAGGCACAATCATTTCAGCCCCCACCAATTAATGAGTTTTGGGGTCATGTTTTTTTTAAAAAACAAACAAAAAAAACCCCAAAACAAACACATGGACAAAAGCACTGGGATCAGGAGTGCCACGGCCCCTCTGAAAACTGGGCCCTGGCTGGGTGCTGGGCTACACATGGGGCTGCTCCACATTTCTTGCCTGAGAGGGGTTTTATCGTTCTGCAGGGAGTTCCTGAGCAAACAGGGAGTTGGTGGCTCTTCCCTGTGTATTCAGAGGAGCTGCCCACCTGCAGGACAGGGTAAGGAGCATCACAGCCCAGCCCTGCCCCAGCAGCCCCAGAGCAGCTCTCCCTCCCTCTCCATCCTCAGCAGATCGAGGTGATGATGAGAAAGGTGGAGAAAGCTGTGTCTGCCCATGGCCTGGGCAGGTGGGGACAGGGGGGACATGCTGAGGCAGCGATGAAGCCCTGGCATCCTCAGGAGCATTCACTCAGAGATGTCAACAGCATAGCTTAATGGGAACACCATAAAATTAATCTCTGGGAACATCTGCAGTGCACAGCTGGGATATCTCAGTCCTTCCCATTCCTGCTAGCAGTGTCTCCCTCGCTAGCCTCCTGGCCTGGGGACAGATGCTCTGAACTCATGTCAACAGGCAACCACATCTCTAAGAAAGGACCCAGAGCCATGGGAAAATTCATCCTTGTGGTGCCGCCTCTGAAGCTGGGACCTTCTGTGCTCATGAGCGCACCTTTCCACTGCAATTGAACACATCGCTGTTCCCCTGGCAAGGACGAGCAGATGGTTCGTGGCCATGGAGGAGCTCAGATGAGTGTGGAAGGAGCTGCTAAAGGTGCCCCAGGAGGGAGGCAAAGAGCAGCCCTAGGAGGGCACTGGATACCAACGGGGAGCCAGGACCAGAGGAGCACAGCCATCTCTTGAAGGGAGGACCTACCTCCCCATCTCTGGTCAGCAAAACCAGGGATGAGGTTTTGCCTTGTGTGTCTGCTGCCCTGGGGTCTCCTGCCCTTGGAGGCTCCTGGGGCCAGTGGGGCTGAAGCAGAAGCAGCAGAGACACAGGGGAACGGGGTGTGAGGAAGGGGAGGGCTGAGAGCCAGCCTTACCTGCTGCCGTTCTTGGCCGTGTACTTGTTTCCCCTGTGGTTTGTTTTGGGCTGGAACTGGCCCTGGTGCAGCAGGGAGAGCAGCTGGGAGATTTGCTGTAAGGCAGGAAAAGCCTGTTGAGCCTCAGCGATCGCCACTCAAGCTGCTTCCTGCCAGGACGTCCCCTCCGAACCATCCTCCCCGGCCTTTTTATAGTGTTTCCTCCTCCTGCAGATGGTTCAGCATCCCCACGCAGGGGGAAAAACAAGCGGCCGGGCAGCACACCTGGCCCCCGCGCCATCTCTGCCTGCCGTTCCCTGCCCACGCACTCCTCTGGGGAGGCAAGTGCGGGGTTGTCCCCTTCTCCCTGTGACGGCCATCCTCCACCCCAGCTCCCAGGGTGTCCTGGTGGGTGTGGGGAGACCCTGCCTGCGGTGGGGTGGCCATTCAACCCACCCAGCCTCTACTGCTGGGGCACCTCTTGCCCAGAGCTGGGAGAAGAAACATTCCCACCATGCCAGGGTGTGCAAGACCTGGTCAAGGAAGGATTTGGGGGGGGTCCACACCTCCAGCAACGCGTGGGGCAGCTCCTACCTGCACTGGGGGTGACTCCATCGCAAACTCCCCGGTGGGGCTCTGCTCTGCCAGTGCCACCAGCGACAGCCGGACCAGGCTCCTGAGGATGTGCTGGTGGGCCTGGGGCTGCCCAGGTCCCCCAGTACACACAGGCTGGTTGGGTGGCAGCGGGGGCTCTCCCACAGGTCCCTGTGGTGTCTTCACCAAGCTCTTGCAGTGCGATGGTGTGTCCAAGGGGCTCACAGCCTCTTTCGCCGAATTTTTTGGTCTGTGGGGCTGGCAGGGACGGCGCTGCAGGATGGGCAGGTTGAAGGTCCCCTGCTGCTCATCTGAGTCTTTTGGGGTCGACTGATTTCTCAGGGTCCTGTAGAGAGTGGGGGTGAGGTGGAGGGGAGCCTGTGGGGACCCCCCCAGCACAGGGGCGGCTGTGCCGGGCAGATCCTCCTGGAAGGGATGAGGGGCCTCAGCCTCCCGCGGCCGGCCCCGGAGCAGTGGGACAAGATGGATGTCCGTCTTTTGGATCTGCCTGTGCGGCTTCTTGAGCTGCTGCTGCCTGCGGGCATCCTCTGCCTCCCTGCAGTTGTAGGCCATGCTGTCCTTCTTCTCCTTCTTACGCAAAGACAGGGTTAAAGCCAAAAAGAGAAGGCACCCACCCAGGAGAGCGGCCAGGCAGATAATGACCACCACTGACGGGCTCAGCCACCTGGGATCTTGGGCTGAGATTTTGGAGAATGCCCCGTGATGCCGGAAAACTAAGCGGACCCGGGCCAGGGTGTGCAGGGGGATGTCCCCCTCATCGCTCACCCGGACCACCAGCTCCCGCTCACTGCCAGTGAGGCTGCTGGCGTTGCTGGCGTTGAGGAAGACCTGCCCCAAGAAAGGGTCCAGGATGAAGAGCCCAGCATCGTCCCCACCCACCAGATCATACCGGAGAGCCCCGTTGATGCCGGAGTCCACATCTCTGGCCGCGATGGTGAAGAGGAAGGGAGCGCCGGCACATGACACAAGTGTTGCGTTGGTCACTGCTGCAGTCCCTTGGGTGCTCCCGTTCCCAGGGGCCACCCAGAAGCACCCTGTCTCCTCATTGACCAGGACAGAGAGCGTGGCGGCACCTCCTACCAGTGCCGGCGTGGTGATGATGGGCGCGTTGTCATTCCGGTCAAGCACAGCCAGCCTGACGGAAACGTTGGATGCCAGCTTCGGGTGACCACCGTCCTCCGCGGTCACCAGGAACTCCAGGCTCCTCACCTGCTCATAATCAAAAGCTTGGAGGGCAAAAACATCCCCAGTGGTGGGGTCGACTGAGACCACACCCAAAGCAGAGGACTCCAGGATACTGTAGGTGATTTTCCCGTTGAAACCCAGGTCGGGGTCGGTGGCACGGACGGTGAGCAAGAAGGCAGGTGCTTCACCGTTCTCGGCAACGGTGACCTCGTAGGTGGCCTTCTCGAAGGAGGGCGCATTGTCGTTGACGTCGCTGATGCAGATAGTGAGGTGCTTCAGCACGGCCAAGGAGAGCTCACCCTGGTCCTGCACCACCAACGTCAGGTTGTACTCGGCACGCAGCTCCCTGTCCAGCGTGGCGTTGGTCATCAGCACGTAGCTGTGGCTGTTGGTCCTCTTCAGCCTGAAGTGCTCGTACCCTTGAGTGAGGGAGCAATGCACTTGCCCGTTGCTTCCTGAATCAGGGTCACTGGCCGTCACCAGAGCCACAAAGCTGTCTTTGGGGAGGGCTTCAGAGAGCACGGGTGCCCGCGCAGCCCAGGTGACGTGGACATCGGGAGCGTTGTCGTTGACATCCAGGACTTTGACCAGGATCTTGCAGTGTGCTGGGATGGGGTTGGCACCCAGGTCCCGGGCTTGCACATCCAGCTCATAGGTGTGGGTTTCCTCATAGTCCAGCGGGTGCTTCAGGATGATGCTGCCTGTGCGGGCATCGATGCCAAAAGCGCTCAGCACCTCTGGGGACGCATGCTTGCTCAGGCTGTACTCGATCTCCCCATTGGGACCCTGGTCTGGGTCAGTAGCTGTGACCATCACAAGGAGAGTCCCGGGCAGAGCATCCTCCCGAACCTCAACTGTCAAAGAGCTCTCTGCAAAGATGGGGCTGTTATCATTGGAGTCGAGGACAATTACTTTAATTAAAGCAGTACCTGATTTGGGGGGCTCCCCATGATCAGCGGCCGTCAGCACAAGGTCAAAGGAGGAGTGCAGCTCCCGGTCCACTTCTTTAACTACAACAAGCTCTGCGTGCCTCGTCCCATCAGAGCTAGAGACGACCTCCAGAGCAAAGTGCTCACTGGGGGAGAGAGTGTAGGAGCAGTGGGCGTTGGGGCCGGCATCGGCATCCAGGGCTCGGTCCAGTGGGATCCGCGTCCGCAGGGATGCGCTCTCCGACATCTCCAGCTCCAGCTCAGGCGTGGGGAACCGTGGCGCATTGTCATTGACGTCCAGCACTTGAACCTCCACATGAATCAGAGCCAGGTTTCGGGCAGCCAGCACTTCGAACGAGACCCAGCAGGGATCACTGTGCCGGCACAGCTGCTCCCTGTCCACCCGCCCAGCTGTGCTGAGCACCCCGTCCTCGCTCCCCACGTGCAGCAGGAACCTCCTGGGGGTCTCCATCAGCTGGAAGGTATCCGCTGTTTCGCCACTCTCACCCCCCTCAAAGTGCTCAGCCAGCGTCCCTATCACTGTTCCCAGCGGCACTTCTTCAAACACCTGGTACTGCACTGTGAACGTGGCCACCTCCTGGGCATCGGTGGAGAGGAAGAGGTACCACCACAAGGCTGGGAGATGGAGAGCGGAATGGCTCAGCAGCAGCATGCTGCTAGCTATGCCGACCGCCCCGCTGCCCTGGCACGCCTGCCGCCGCATACCCAAACGGTCCTTACGGTGATCGCAAGCCCTCAGCATCCTCTCCCATCTCCAAGTCCCATAGGCGCCAGCCACCAGTTGGAAAGGAGGAGAAATGGCGAGTAAGTCCAGCGGTTGTCCCCTGCCTCGCCATCACCAGGGGACAGCCAGGAGAGCCAGCTGCTCCCTGGGCTGAAACGTTCAGCCCGGAGCAGAGGCGACCGCCACCGCCGCAGCTTCAGCTGGGGAGCAGCGTCCAGCCAGCTGGGACAGGAGGTGGACCAGCCGTGTTTCCTATGGAAACCCCACCTACAGGAAAAGGGAGGACCTGGTACAATGCCTGGGCAGGGTGGGGGTTCGTGGGGCAGCACGCTTCCCAGCTGGGAGAGGGGTGTGGAAGTGCCCTCGGTTCCCAACCTGCAGGGACCATCACCCCTGCTTGCTGTCACCTGCAAAACGCATTTTGCAGAAGGCACAAATCCCACAGACAGTCCCTAACCCATCTGCAAAGCCTCACGCGTGCTTCAGGAAGATGTCTGCAATGACCAGCGATGATGGACTCCTTTGGGTTAACGCAAGAGCAGACTTGTTCCCTATGCCGTTAGATTTCTGACTTTGATTTATTTTCATTTTGTCTAAATCCAGCATGTAATCCCTGCTCCTTGCTCTGCCTTTTGCTGTTGATTTTGAGGGCAATGTGCCCACGTCACCTTTTCCAACATACAGCTTTTGATTATGTCACTGCTACATTTTCATCTGGACACACCAAAATGACCTAATGAATCACTGGGAGAGTTGCCATGTCAAACACAAGCAGGTGGGCATAAGGGAAGAAAGGAGGCTCTGGCAGATGCGAACTGTGTCCTGTCAGGCCTCTCCCCATACCCTACGTCCGTCTGTCCTGGCCAGCTCCCCCCATCTTGGCATATGCTCTATCCCCAGCTTGGCTCTGCTTTGATTTCCTCAGCATCACTCCTCACCCAGCACTGCCTTTGCACCACCAAACCCCTTTTTGCCTTATTTCAGCATCTTACCCAGAGCCCCCACCCTCGAGCAACCCCCATGATGCTGCACACCCATACCACCCACTCACTGGCCAGCTGTGCACACACACGTGCACGCAGAGGTAGCACAGCCTAAAGTTGTTTCATATGTTCCTCCTAAGCAGGCAGGGGAGCAGGCAGCTGGCTGCCTGCAGAGCCCAGTTACCCCAAGCTAGGCTGTACTTTGGGTCTCAAGGTCAGGGGTGCAGGACAGGGAAGACATTTCCCTGGCCATTACAGAGAGCAGAGCATCCTTCTGGTGCAATTTGAGTCCCACCAGCCACATCATCTTTATCTTGGCCCTCACATCTATAAGGCAGCCTCCTGCATTGCCTCTCTCCTCCTGCCTTTCCAGCCCCATACCTCCATCCTATTCCCATCCCTCCCTGCTCCCCTTACAGCTCTGATTTTCCCAGTTGAGGCTCCCCATGGCCTGCCTGCCCTCCCAGTTCCTGGCTCTCATTGCTTGTCTTCTGTTATGGTAAATTTTAACGCCACAATGAACAGCAAAACAGTGCCGACCAGCCGTTTCACGCCGGGGAGGTTAGTGCCACCACTCGGCACACCAGGAGGAAGGGCCGGTGCTTGGCCGTGGCAGGGGGTGGCAGAAGACCCGGTGCTATTCCTGGGCTTGGCCCCAGCTCCAAGTGACCTTTGCCAAGTCATTTCCCTGCTTTGTGCTCTCGCTTCCTCCTCAGCTGAGCAAAGCCAGCCCGTGGGCTCTCCAGGAGGGATGCTCTCCCACTCACTGGCTGCCCGCAGAGCTGCGGATGGAGAAGCGGATGTCTCCCAGCCCATGCTCCGCTTTTGGGTGAGGGGATTGGAAGGCTACTTCCTTCTGGGGGGAAGTCTCATCCTTCTATCTCACTTTTTTTATGCCTTTCCTTTTCAGGGATGGAGAGGAACAGAAGAACCACACTGAAATACCACCAAGGAAAGGAAATAAATATGCCTGAGAACTGTGGAAGTTCCCCAAAGAGCCCTGTAAGACATATCCTTCTCCCTGCTGCCTCCCAAGCTGTCTGCAGAACAAGCCAACCTCACCAAGTGCCCCATGTTTAACCCACCACTGATGCAACAGGAGGTTTATTCCCCCCGACACCAGCACCCACATGTGCTGGACCCTGCTTGGTGCGGTCCCTGCCCCACCAGCCAGAGGGAGGGTGCCTCTTTAGGCTGCTGCAGCCCAAAACTGCTCCTTTTTCTCCCCAAAGGCAGGGAGGCGGATGGGATTTTGAGCACCAGTTTGCTCAGTCACCACAGGGAAAGGCTGATGTGACAGTCCTGAGCACTGTCCCCCATACCACCCCCCAGCTGTGCTGTCCCCAGTCTGGCTGTACAAACACCAGCACTGTGACAGATCTGGACTGCCCAGGAGAAAAGGAGCCAGAGGAGCTAATGCATTAATTATTATAATACTTCAGGAATAAATCCCTACAGACTAGACCTGTGACCCCAAGCCATCAGGGCATTAGCAGTTTGCAGGGAAGATGGCTGCAGGACACTGCAAAAGCATTGCTGAGCTGCAAACCACACCGGACACATCTTGGTGGAAGATGGACAAAGTAACGCTAACAAAGAAAAGGAAAATGGGGTTGAGCCGAGACTTGCCAGAAGCACAGACAGTAAAATAAGATCTGGTGCTAAAAACAAAACACGTCTCCTCCTGTTTCCTGTTCGCACACAGGCAGGTTTCCAACATGCAGGTGCTTCAAGACCTCAGTAGACAATGTGTCTATGACCATAAAATTTCCCCCCTAGGAGGTTGGCTGCACCTAAAACATTTCATTTAAAGCTCAGAAAGAGCATCAGTTATATCCAATTATTGCAGTAGTATTCTTCAGCTTCTGCATGATGCTGTTAGTGCCCAAAGCAGATGTAAATGCTATTTATTGGTGTGAATATCTGGCTCCTCTGAAGCTCAGCTGTTCTCCAGGCTCCAGAGCAAGACATGGACACAGGGGACACCCCAACCTCCCAGGAGTGCAGAGTTGTACTTGAGGCACCACACACTCACCATCCATCACATGGCAGAGAGCAGCCCAACCACATTATTTCAAGCTCCACTGCACAGCTGGTGGTCTTCAGGTTTTTTTGTCATTTGGGGTTGGCTTGGTGTTAGCTGGGAACCACAAGCTGTGCTGCATATCACCAGCAGGCTGCATAGGGCAACATAAAAATGAGAAGGGAAGAGAAATTTTTTTCAGGTCTAATAATGAAAAATGACATCAAAAGGAGAAGAGTTCAAAATGAGCATGACTAAAGATGTACCAAGATTTGGCCTCATTAGGGTGGTCAGGGCTTACCATATGCTGTGGACCATTTAGGGAAGCAGGACTCAGTCTCATCTCTGTTCCACAGCTGCTCCATGGGGTGAAAAATGGTATCTGAGGGTCAGAACACAGAGGCCATAGACAACAGGATACACCCTGAGGTGGGACGCTCTCTTCCAGGCTCGGCTCTGTATCTCAGAGCACCATCCTCAGCAGGAAGATGGCTGCAAATCTAAATGGAACAAGTAAAAGCATGGCTGCTTCTCACCAGCTGGTACCCTTACACCAGGGATCACGGTTTATTTTTCCTCAACTGTCCCAGTTTTCAGCCCTTCAAAGGCAGGCTCTGCTTCTCTAGAAGTGGCACTCCCTTTTCAGCAAAAAAAAAAGTCATCTTAATCCATCTCTGCACCCAGATGGATGGGTGCAGATGCACCAGGTGGCCCAGGACCTGCCCCATCCTCAGCTGCCTGCAGGGACTGGGGAGACTCCTGGGGGACCTTTCTCAGGAGGAAGGAAAAGATTCACCCTCTCACACCGAACAGCAAGTACACAAGCCTGCAAGAGACGGATGGACTTTCTCTCAGGAGGCCCTGGCTCTCCTCATGCTTATCTTCTCCGCAAAATCAGAAAGTGACACTGGCTGAAAGTGACCTCCATGTACCACCTGGTCCAGCCTCCCACCCCAGTCAGGTCCCTTTTGGGCTGGCTCGCTCAGGACTTCACCCTTCATCCCAGTGAAGACTTCTCTGTATCACCTCGCAACCTCCTCCAGCAACGCCTTCCTTGCGCTGGGGAGTCTAAAACCAGGCACATCCCTCCAAACACAAGCTAACCCCAGCTACACTCTCACGGATGCTGGAGAGAAGCAGGAGAAATGCCCCCCCACACACACCCCCCCACCAGTTTGCTGCCCGCCCAGCGTGCAGTTGGCTGCCTCCACCACAAGAGCCCACTGCTGCTCCGCGCTGGGCTCTGCCGCAGCCCCCGGCTCCCCCCGGCACCCGGGTCGATGGGCAGCGAGGTGCGGAGGGGCACCAAGCTCTCAGCGAGCAACAAACCTCTAACGAGAGGGTCTCTGACCACCCCCACCCCAAGGCAGAGGTCCGGGGGGGGGGCTCAGCTGGCTGCCAGGCTCGCAGGGAGGCACCGGCTGATGCCGCAGCTCCTCTCCATCCTCTGCTGATGCTCTGGATGCCTCCCTCAATTTTGCACGATTTTAGGCAATCCTGCAGCATCAGGAGCAGAGCCTCCCACAATCCCAGTTGTAAAAAAAAAACCTGCTAAATGCTCCCAGGAGCGATGTACCTGTGCAGAGGTTATATAGGTGCTCGCCCCTGCAGCAGGTGAACACCCTAATTAGGAGGGAAATAAAAGGAGGTGCAGGCAATCCCTAATCAGGTCAGAGTCAGTGGGTGGTACAGCAGTAGCAGCAGCTTTTAAAAGCATTCTAAGGCAGCAATCTGGCTTTGAGAAAAGCAACTAACTGCAAAGTCTCTGCCAGATCCTGCTTGCTGTGCTCCAGGAGCTCCCCTGTGTAGAGAGTATGATAATGAGGGTTATTGTTGCTCTGCATTCATAAAAAGATTATTGTTAAGGAGGGGAAGAAAGTTATAAGAGAAATAAATTGGAACAAGCTCAGTGTTTGAATAGAGAGTAATAATGTTATGATAATTTGCATGTACAGCCTCTGCCACTTGAGAAGCCTAATGTATTTTATAAAGTCTTGCACTACAAAGAGCAATCCTATAAGTGGATAGCAGCAGAGCTGGCCAAATATAAAAGAGGAGAATCTGTAAAAATGACATTTTATTGTGTAGGAGAAAGCAATGAGAAGCAGAGTTGAGATATAATGCTTGGTGTCCTTCTGGAGGAGAAAGCTGGCAAAAGCTTGTCGCTTGCTTATATGATCCAGTTTGCTATTATGAGTTTTAGTCTTTTTTTTCCTGTATTTCAAAAGGCTATATCTAAATATTTGTTTGCAAATGAAATACACGGAAAAAATCCTGATTGCCAGAACTTCAATACTAGATCTTTTCAGAAAAGGTCACATAGAAGAAGGGGCTGCTGACAGCTCCTGGACTGGGCTGGAGGGATCAGAGCACAGGACAAATATGGGGGAAACTGGAGCCCCATCAGCACCACCGTTCACTGCCAGTTTTATTTGCTTTTAGTTTGACAGCCTGAAATACCTGAACAATGGCAAAGCATTTTGCAACGGTGGGGTTTCCCCAGCTGCTCCGCTGTATAAATGATAGATCTAGGCCACAGCATGCTGTAACATAAATCAGACCTTTACAAGTCCCCAGCGGCTGCAAATCAATGAGTTATAGTAATAATTACCCATTTTATCTTTCTCTTTATTAATATTTAGACGTTTTTAATCTTTTCTTTGCAAACACGATGTTTCCCTGCTGCGGTTGTCCTTCAGTGGGAGCTGCAGTGAAAGCTCCTGTTTCCTCGATTAAAGACTTTGTCTTGAACCAAGCTGCTCCCTGATCTGAAACGACACAACCACGAAAGCCAGGTGACGACTCTGCCGATTCACCCTGGACGGGTGACACCGTCTTGGCGCACAGCCGATGTCCCCGAGACAGGGAGTAGCCGGTCTGGGTACCACAATGCGGATCTTGTGATGGTTGTAAGGGGTGTTCTTAAGCGCTTAGACTGAGCCCTCACTCTTGGCACGGGCAACGACCTGGCTTATCACAACCCATGGCCATCATTTAAAGAGATGTCCCTGGGGGGTGGTTAACTCTTCAGGTGGCGCTGCTAATTAGGGACATATAAATTAAAAAATAAGCCCTGTGTCAACATGCAAAGGGTGGTAGGTCTCTCAGTGATTTTCAATTGAAATGACAGACCTTATCTCCTCTAACACAGGTCGGGAAAGCTGATAATGCACTATCACCTCTGGAAACAAAAGGGAAAAAATCAAAACAGAAAACAACCCCCCCTCAAAAGTAATATAAATTATGTTTATTGTAAAGACAAAAATTTTCCAGCATGTCCAACCACTACTTAGCTTTAAAGTAAGTGAGAAAAGAAGCTGGAAATAAGTGAAAGGAAGGATGCTGGAACATCTGCCATGCCAGAAGTAACTCCAGCACCCAGAGGAACAGGTAAAAGACCCCATTTCTTGTCCAACAGTGCACAGAGGGATCTGTGCTGGGGATGCAGCTTAGGATGGACACAGATCTAGCTTTTTTGTTCTGGGATGGGGAGAGGAGAGGCAGGAACCATATTTTGAATCCAAAGACTATTCAGCAGAATAAATCCTTGAGGGTGATCCCAGAGGCTGCGCTCCTCCCCCAGGGATTGTCCTCTAAGCCCATGCACTTAAGACAGGCTTTGACGTCCACCTTCCACCAAGTGAGGAGAAGCACTTGCCACCAATCTCTTCTCCAAAGAGATGCCCAGCACTCCAGCAGCAGCAGGACTCCCAGGGTGGAGGAGGTCACCATGGTCTGCTATCACCAGGAGCCTTACAGGGCTCAGGATGATGTTTCACCCCTCTGACTGCTCCCTCTGTGCCACCTCAATGAGCTTCTGCCCAGGGTGACCGAGCCACATCAACATCCATCCCAACAGGGTTGGCTGTGCTGACACCACCACCGCTCCCTCCTCAGCTGGGACGTGCCCTGCTGCTTCCAATGCTGAAATCACCCAAGTCCCCAGGTAGAGCTTCCCTTGGCACAGGGACAGCAGACAGTGATGGGGACAATGAAGATGACCTCAGGTCTCCCCATCACTGCCATTGTGCGTGGAGATGCTGCAGGCTCTGCCCAGAGATGCATGCGTTTCCCCACCAGTGCCAACACTTGGAGATGTTCAGCCAACTGCAATGGGTGGCTGATGTGCCGTTATCCTTTGTCACCTCTCCTGCCTCTGCCGTGTCACCTCTCTTCTCCCACCCACCTCCACTGGGTGACCAGACACGTTGTCCTCTGCTGCTGGCTCCACCACTCAAGCACCAACACAGGTTTGGGTGCTGCCTCCTTTCCTCTGGCTGTTTGCCACAACAGGTTGACCCCACTGCCGGGGCTGGCAGAGGGAGGACGGTGTTTCAGCCCTCCAATGGAGGGAAAGGGGCTGTGGCATGGAGGAAAAGAGGGGCTGGAGGCTTTTTTGTGCCATATAAATGGCACAGTGAGGACACTGTGGATGTGGAAACACCTTTAATCTGGAAAGCGATCCCAGGTGATGGAAATTCCAGCTCCTGCCAAGGGGCCAAGCACATGCCCAGAGCTCCTCAGCTGGGGCAAGGACCAATACGGCTCTCCTGGGCACTCCCAGACAGTGTGGGACAGAAAAAAACAGAAGAGATGCTAACGCTGTCCCACGTAGGCTTACCCAGCCCCAGAGTCTGGGCTGGGGACCCAGCTCTTGCCTGGGGACAGTGGTGTCCCTGGGCTGGACTTTTGGGGCCTGATGATGGGTCACTGCAGTGACCCAACCTTCTGTCTGAGCCTACCTGGGAGAGACACAATCCCAGAGAGCTAAAACCTCCACATGCTGGAACTGGTGAGTCTTGGGCTAAGCTAACATCCCAGTCACTATTTTTCCAGCGGGACATGGTCCCTCGAGTCCTGCCCAGGTGGCCCACAGCCTTGTCACAGGTACGTGATCTCGATGACGTTGGGCTCGGCGCTCCCGCAGGGAAGGTGATGTTTGCAGGAGCACTGACAGCTCATGCCGGCTGTGTCCGTGCCACCCGGCTCCTGCTGGCAGGGCTGGGCGGGCAGCTTCTTCTGGGAGCCCAGCTTCTTCCAGTCCGTGAGGTACACTCCATTGTCCAGGTCCTGCGGCATGGGCTCATGGTAAAGGGTGATCTGGACGGTGCGGAGGTGAGGGCCGTAGTGCACCACAATGATGATGAAGACGGCCAAGAGGACGAAGATGACGACGATCACGGAGATCATGGGCAGGGCATCGGATTTCTTTGTCACGCTCCTGACAACGGAGATAGGAGTGAAGGCAGCTGCGTCCTGGGGCTCGGGCTGTCTCAGCTGGCTGCCGGGCACGGAGGTGTTCATGGCTGAGCAGGCTGAGCTGGGACAGAGAGACACAGGGTGGAAAGGGGTGACCACCGAGCAGAGGCCGTCCAACATCCTTATCATCTCCTGCCCTCGGGTCAGCAGCTCCTGCCTGCACTTGCAGCTGCCGGGGAATGGGACCGTCCCGTACGTGCTCCCTCCCCTGGGCTCGTGGGACAGGATAAATTTTGGTGGTTATAGCTGGGGTTGTGGGGATGGTGCCCTGGACACGTTCAGGCAGGGAGGCAATGCCCTGCATCCCCTTGTCCTGGACACATTTGGTGGGGAGGGGGGGCGGGTTTCCCTCCCTGCTGCACCTCGCGCCCCGGCTGCGGCCAGTGCTGGGAACGGGGAGCCCCAGGAGGGGACCCCTCCACCCTCCCCTCTTCATCCCCAGCCCCGCAGCGTTAATCCAAAACCAAACCCCACGGGGACCTCCCTGGGAGACCCAACCCCACCAGAGCATGCCAAGGGGCACCCCTCGCGACAGCCGCCAAACCCCACGGGACTCAGCACGGGTGGGAGCAGGGGGCAAGTGGGGGGAAGAGGAGGGAGGGAGAGCCCTCCCCAGCCCCGTGGGGGTACCTCGGCGTCCCTGCTGCGTGGGAATCATCGTCTCCAGCGGCGAGGCTGGGAAGCCGAAGGCAGGACCAGCAGAAAAACCTCCGGGATGGTTCTCGGGTGTAGGTGCAGCCAGACTTACCTCAGCAGCTGCCACGTCACGCCTCGGCCCCGCACCCCCCCGGGGTTCCCCTGGGCAGAGGAGGAAGCGCCTGCTCATCCCGCAAGCAGCAGAGGTGCTCCCTCACCTAACCCGGTGCCACATCAGCGCTGCCGTCCCCTCCCTCGCTGCCACACACCCTCACTGGGAAAAAAAAAACCCTCCTCTTGCCCGTTGCAAGACAAGCGCCCTTTTGTTCGGGGAGAAAGCACCTACCGCCCCTTCGGCTGCACGCACGCAACCCCCGGCCGCCTAACTGCAGGAAACCTCCCTCCTTCCACCAGCTCGGCATTAAAATTTCACGCGGTTCAGGAATCAGTGTGAAAAAATCACCCTTCTGCATGTGAGGTCTTTGCACAGCCCAGCAAAGCGTATCCACGCAATGCTCCAGGGTGGGAGGACCCTCGCCCTGAGCCATGATGCAGCCCCAGGGTTGATTTTTTTCTGCCAGGGGTCCCACTGCTGCAGGAGGACCACCCATCAGCACTGCTACAACCGGCAGCGGTGTGAGCCCACGGGGAACTCCAGACCCTGGGACACACTCAGGGTCACAGGCAGGAGCCAGCGCCAGGTCGGTGCTCGCCCATCTCTCCCCTGGCACGCTGACCACACCAGCAAGGCTGCAGGGATGCCCTCAAGTCCGGCAGCGTTTACCCTCGCACGCAGACGGGTACCATACCCCTGGTCCGGGGATGCCGTGCAGTCAGACCCTCTGCCACCCGGGGGGACCCCGAGCACATCTCAGAGCAGAAAAGATGGATCCTTCAGAGCTTTATGTCTGCAAAGTCATTATGAAACATGTGTCCCCATCTTCCCATCCCAAAACAACACTGCCCTTACCTGAAAGCTCTCAGCAGACAAGCTGGGCTGAATATTTGGGTTCTGTTTTTCTTGCACATGGGAAGGATGGGATGGGAAATGTCTCTTCCCCCATCCAGCTGAGTGGCCGCAGATTTGGCTGCACATTAGAGCTTCTGGGAATTTGCACTCATTTCAGGATTCAGTAAAACCTTAATCTACAGCATAATCTCTGAGCACCACATCTGTGCAAAAGAGAGAAAAATGATGGGGGAGGCTGCTAACAGAGGGTTTGTAAAAGCAAAGGCTGCTGTGGCATGCTGGCTGCTTTTGGCCTGATGGTCTGCTGTAGGTGTTTGAAAAGACCCACTGAAACACAAGGAGCTGAGCAGAGCATGGGAGATCTCTCCCTCCGTTCCTGCCATCGTCTCCCGGCCATGGAAAGCAAGGACGTTGCCAGCAGCAGAAGACACCCCCTTGATGCGCTCCATGCAGTGAAGGAGCAGCTCTCTTGCCCTCGGCTGAGGCTCTGCAGCTTTCCAGGGGGCTGAGGGAAGGGGCTGGACCAGCATCTCGAGCCAGAAGACACAATCCTGTGGATTTGCATCCTGAACACCGACACGGACCCTCCAAGATGGGCGGACACAGGAGCCTTTCCCACGTGGGGACACTAAGACCCTTCTTCTCCCCCCAAACACCCGTTCACATCCAACACGGGGCAACTTGTTACCTCTGAAATTCAAACTATGCCAGGACGGGACAGACAGACAGACAGACAGACAGCATGTGCATAAACAAGTGCATCACAAGGTTGGAGCCAAGAAACCAAATGCCCCAAATCCCTTGAGCTGGATGGGGGGCAGAACCAGCCCAATTTCCCAGTTCCTCCCCTTGTCAAGGAACTGGGGTTAGGGTAAGTCAAAGCCTGCTGTGTGCTGTGTGTCCTGTGGGGAAGGATGCTGCTGCTACCTGAAAAACAGTGTCCCAAAACCAGCACATCCTGGTGCCCAGACTTGCTGGAGCTGCACAGAGAGGTACAGGTCATAGGCAGCACCACCTGCTGAGTTATCCTGGCCCCACGAGGAGAAAATATTTCCAAATCCCCCCTGGAGATGTTAAGAAATCCCCTCTCAGGTGGGAGGGGAGGACTGGCTCCTCCAGCAGCAATTAGCCCAGGAAGGACCAACGTGGCCCACAGCCTTCATGGCTGATGCGGAGTGGATTGGACCTGGGGTGCACATCTTCACCACAAACAAAGCATCTCCCAAAAAAACCCAAGCACCATAAAGAAGCTACTGAGGGCCAAAGCAGGGCAGGCCCGCCGTGACGCCGCTCTCCCCCGCTATGAGAGCCGAATCCCCCAACAAACTGATGGCGAGGTTTCCTTTGCCATTGGTAAGCGATGTCTCACATCCTCTCCGACCATAATGGGCTAAAAAACACAGTTCCCCTGTGGATTCAGCCCGTTTCCTTCTATTCTTTAACAGGAAGCTCTGCAAGAGTCAGCCCAGGCAGGCAAATCGCTCCTCACCCTCTCGTCCCTCCCGGGATGGATAGATCCCCAGCAAGGCTGCAGAGCCACAAGCCACCAAGAAGATGCTGGCTCCGTCCGTCCATCCGCTCCTCTGGCTGTTCGGCTGCGTGCTGTTCCGAGGTGAGATGCTCTGCTTGCGCCCCAGGGAGGGCGAAGCGGTGCTGGGCAGGGGGATTTGGGGAGCCCGGCTTCACGGGGGGCCACCAAAGGGAAGCGGCCAGACATTCATACGTGTAGTACCTACCATCGGAAAGCTCAGCGTTTAAATTCAGGGGTGGCAGAAGTCAGGTTGCTGGGAAAAATGTGGCCGTACCAGGTTTACAGGGTTTATTTGATGGCGCTAGAATAAAAGAACCTGTTTCCTGGTTAACAAAAGGAGTGTTTTTGCTGAGGTTCGTGATGCTGAGGTGTTTTGTAGTAAGTGACTTTTGTCAAGTAAGTGTAAAGGTAGAACATTTCAATGTACAGGACATTATTTTCCTCAAAGGTATTTTTTCCTTGCCTGATTTTAATTTTTCCTCTCGTCGATATAAATACAAAGACCATGTACAAGACTCATGCAGAACACGCCTTGTCCTTACTGTAATAATTCTGTTCTTTTGTGATAATTCTGCTTTAACTTCTCTTTCCCACGAGTCGCGGTGTGGGATGAAGGAATCGGTTTCTTGCTTGAAGGGTGACAGGTTGTTTCTTCCTGCATCATGAGACATCTCTTGTGTTGCTGACAGCTGTAGTAGCTACAAGCTGAAAAGCATTTGAAGGAATATAGACTGCACCATCCTCGCTGCTTCTATTAGACAACCACCTAAAAATAACGTGTCTCCAATCCAAAGTTTTTATCATTAAACCATAGAAGTTGCCTATGGGTTACAGCTGCTGTGCTGGTAATAATGGGATTTTTAAAAGGCTGAGAGTATAGAAACCAATTCAGTTAGTAGCTGTGTAATTCTTAGTAGTAAGAGCACATGGATTGGAAAATTTCTCTCTTCATTAGAGGGCAATACTGCTGGCTTCAGCAAAGGGGTGAATTGTGCCTGCTATCAGACAAAGGGCTTTGAGGCCCTTCATGCCTGCCCAGAATGCTCTTTTTCTCTTAAAACTACTTGGTGTGGCTTGCACGGGACAGGAATGCCACAGAGGTTGTCAGGCACCTTCTCCGGCTCCGTTGCGCGATGCCAAGATCCAGCCCCTGCCCGGTGCGGGACAGCCGGCAGTGCTGCCCCGGAGATTCACCTCCTGGGTGGACCCAGCTGCTGCAGCATCACCTGGAAGGGATGCCCACCCTCCGTCCTTTGGTCCTGAGCGCATCATCTCTGTCCTCTGCTGTCTGCTTAAAATCACGGGGCAGGGACCGTTCTCACTGGGTATGCGTCTCGCAGGTAGCGCCGGACCCCAGCAGGGCCGGTGCCTACAGGCAATGAGAACGGCATTGCTGATGCTCGCTGTGCATCAGCAGATGCTGCAGTTGCACCTCTCCGGCTTCAATCCAAATAACCGGCCTTCCCCACCGTCACGTACGCTGTCTCGCTTTTTTGCATCGATACGACAGTTCTGAAACAGCTTTAATTTTCTTTTTAATTTTATAGCAAAGTCGCTAAGGTGGTGTAGTACTTGGGGGGAAAGCTTTTGTGCAAAGCAAAGCAGCAGGCTTAGAGAAAGGGGCAGAGGTGGGGTTCATGATGCCGCTTGTTCCCCAACACGCAGGCATCTGGAGAAGGGAATTAGAGGCTCTTGAACAAGATGGAAGAGCTCAGATGTCTCCCTGCACCTAAGGAGATGGAAGTAACCTTGCAGGAGACAGAATTTGCTTTGGCTGAAAACTAACACCTGCCTGTTTCCACACAGGCACTTTTTTTTTTTTTTTACTTTGTGCAAGTTCATTAATTTATTAATGAATTTATTATTTCTTAATTTAAAATTCTAAGCTCTCATGGTTATTTCTAAAGGGAGGTTCAAATACTGTTATTTTGCAATTGCTGAAGTGGGAGGGTTTGGAACATTTCCAACCTGTTTTCCCTCCCCCAGAAACACTTAACAGAAAATTTGTCCAAACAAACCTCTTCCTATGAACCGTTTCCATTACAATGGGCAGGCATTTTCCAGACAAAAGATTTCCACTGAAATATTCCTCCTCGAAACTGATGAGAGCCCAGCAGGATTTTCCCACTGTCGGTTGCTCCATCCACTGCTCTCCTTTTCTGCGCCCCAGGCAGCAGACGGGTAATGCCACGAGAAGCATGGTAGATCAAAAACATATATGTATGTCAATATATATTTTCAATATAATAAAAAACATAGGGTGCATAGAGGACAGACATTCAGCTACCAGGACACCTTCCAGATACAGTACTTGCATCCTTAAACCGGGGCATCCAGTGCATCCTAAAGCTGATTCCTTGGCCAAAGGAAAGGCCAGTGCAACTGTGACCTAGTGAACAAGGAAGAGAAAGCAGGAGGTGGTTAGGAGAAATGTTTGTTCACAAAACAAACTGCTCCCTTCTAGTAACACGAAACCCTGCAGATGACTCTGCAAATCCGACCAAAGTGGCCGGAGACAGTTTCCAGGAATTATGTCCTATTTACAATAGGTGAGTCAACAATAGGTGTCCTCGGAGGGGAAGGTGCTGGTAACCCAACACCGGGAATGCTCCTGCTGGGAAAGCCAAGACATGGGCTTAAGCCCAAGGCTGGAAAAGGGAGATGTGTGTCTTGCATGGCACTAGCAAAAGCCACCACTGCCAAGCCTTGGCTAGAAAGTCTCATTACTCCACTTCCCAGAGGAGCCCACTCAGCATGACCCAACCACCACAACAAGGAGGAACCTCCCATTTGGTCTTTTTTGTCGACTTACGGGCTGGGTGGGCTGTTTTTACCTTTCAGCTGAATCACCCCAGCACAGCAGAAAGGAGCAAAGTCCCCTCTAGTACCTCTGGCTGCAGTGGTGTTTGGAGATATAAAAGTTTCAGGGAGACTTTGCTCCAGTGCTGGTAGCTGGTGAAACTTGCTACAAACCTGATGAAATAACCAGGGATGCAGTTAAATGGCACTGCCTTACTAGCAATTGCATTTCACAGGTTAGGGAGAATCTTCTTACCCCTTGGTGGTAAGAAACCAATGGCTTGGGACCCGGTTCCTTGAGATCAAGGTTTTGCTGGTCTGGGGGACCAGGGATGGGACAGGGGCATCGTAGTACAGAAGCAAAGCTAGCGGCTTGGGCTTGCCACCCTACATAAAGAAGAGGCAGAGAGAGCTCACGTGGAGCTGTTTGTGACAGCAGTGTGGGTCCATGGAGGTGCAGAGCATGTCCGTCCAGAGCAAGCCAGGCAAACCCTTTTGGCACTGGGGACAGCCACCACTGGTTCTGGGCAAGAGAGGGGATGCAAGGTTGGTCACCCCTACCTTTCCCACCATCATCAGGCACAACTGCAGACTGCATGCTCCCAAGGGCAGCACAGCCCTGGGCAAGCAGCTCCAGACATATGATTCAATAAGCTTCTCTCGTATGTTAGTTAGAAGTGTCTCTGGATTTGCTAAAAATCTTGGAATCACACTGAAATTAGCGTGATTAGAAATGAGGGAGAAACTTATCACGGCTGATGATGCACCGGATGGAGACACAGGACCACTGGGCTTTGTCTCTGCCACTTATCACAGCTACATAACACTCCCATGCCTTGTTTTCCCCAGATATGGAATAGGGATAATTAAATTACTTCTTTCATGAAGTGCTTTGAAACCTGGGAATAAAACTGAGGTGATATTACCAGGGCCAGTCACCTAAAATCTAGACTCAGATGAAGTTTGTCAGGCCAAGGTGCTTTACCTGCTCTTTAGCTGCCGCTTCTGCAAGACTCAGCACTTCAGGCAGCAGCTGCAGGGTGCCTCCCCAGCACCGATGCGCTGAAATGACTGGACGCAGGCAGGGATGTCCTTGGGCCACTCCCCTGGGGGTTCAAGCCAAGAGACTTAAGAAAAGAAAGTGGAAAGAACAGGAATTATGAGAAATGCCTTTGCCACCAGCTCCTTACACACCTTGTCTCCTGGGTCACCAGGTGGGAGCTGAACCGATCCCAGCAGATCAGGTTCCTGCGTGGTGGTTCACGAACACCACACGGCCTGGCTGCTACCAGCAACGCTCAAATAAACCTAGGGAATCTTGGAATTACTGTAAAGAATAACAAATTTGTGAATGAACTTGGAAGCGGTAGCAAAGAGCCTCCATGAACTTGGGGGAACCAAAACATGCCTGGTAGGCACCTACCACTGATCCACCACATTGGCTCCGCTGCTTCAGGGGATCGTAACGCGCGCGCTGTCACAGGGCTCTGCGGACGCCTGTCCGGAGGTGTAGCGTACAAGCAAATACAGAAGCTGATCTCCTGCAGCAGCTGGAGCACACAACATTTGGGACAAAATCATACAAACTGATGAGGACCACCTGCGAGGTGGCCAGTACATTGGCAGGACTTTGCTGGTGGCCTCATCAAGGTGTGAAAGCAGCACTGCTGAACTAGCCTGCAACTTGTAATGCTTCCTCTGCACCTCAGTTTCCCCATCTACAGAAAACAAAGCAAAGCTAACACTACCCCTCTCCTCTGTAAAGTGCTCTGAGATCTGCTGATGAATAGTATTACTTTTAAAAAACTGTAGGTAGGCAAAAAGCACACGCTGAGCTCTGGCTCCCATCAAGCCTGGATAGGTGGTCCCCATCTTCCATTTGAACTGGGCATGGAGTGATTTCCTCCTCCAAAACCCCAGGACCAGCATCAAACCCTAGGAGCAGCATAGCCAGGAGAAGGGCAGGACCCACATCACCAGCACCACAAAGACCAGGAGCAAAACCAGAGCTCCAAAACAAGCAGGTCACAGAGGAAACTGGAAACAGTAAGCAGCTGGGAGGGTGATGGCACAGCAGCATGATGGAGCAGGTGTTTACTCCCCAAACACCATGGAGCAGTGGTGGTGCAGCCAGGAGAAAAGCCAAGCCGCTTTGCTCTTCTAGGAGCAACTGCTTTTTGTGGAAAAAACAGACCTCAGCACACACAGTGATGTGGCAGAGCCCACTCCATGCATGCGGTTTCCCCACATTGTTTGTCTCCCGGCTTGTTTTCTACATTCAAGTGGGTTTTAATTGACTTCCCCTAAGATGTGTTTCCAGAACAGCTCACCAGAGAGGACCACAAAGCATAATGCTCAGAGAGGATGCCCAGGCCTGGGTACAGCCCTTGAGGAGGGGCAGAGGAAGGCTAAGATTAATTTTAATTGCTGATGAGATCCGGGTTTAATTCCTGGCTCTCTAAACTTCCCATAACACTTTGGCCAAGTCATTATAATGCAGAACCACTTGGCAGTGAGCTGCCAAATGTCCCCATGTCATTTGGGAATTAGATGCTTAAATACCTCTGTGGCTCTGGGACATGATTTAGGCTGTCAGTTATCCAGCCTGCATAACGACTCTTTTCCTCTCTCTCTGCCACAATTTCCACCTTACCTGTTCTGCTGTGAGACACTCAAGGCAGAGGCACCTTTTTCAGGTGCTTAATAAAATAGGACCTAGACTTTTGCAGAGCTCTCTGCTTTCCAGGTTTCCTAATACAGGATTTTTTTCCATGTGAACGTCCTAAGAATTGGGTGTTGTTGCTCTCTGCTGCTTCAGCAGCTGCTGCGTTTCACCCAGGAAACAGCTGCATTTGTGTTAAGCAGTCAGTATATTTTTGTCATGGGTCGTTTGACAGAAATGCCAATATAGGAATTGAAAAGTCTAATTTTACATCGCTAGGTCTCTTTTCTGAAAGTATTTGTTTATGCAACCTGCAAGCAGAGGGTGATGCCGAGGTTGGTACAACAAGGCTGCACAATGCCAAGCGGGCTCTGCAGCTCCCTTCCGTGTAACACACTACCTGAGGACAGGTAGGACATCACCACATCTCCCCCCAAAACTGCCAGGGAAGGAGAAGAGTCCAGTGAGTCCAGGGTTACATGTCATCGGGGATAGACAGTCCCTCTCCATTACCAGTTCTGGTGGACAGGACCAGTCCCAGTCCCTGGGCTTTCATACTGGTGCCAGAGATCCTCCCCTGTGACTCCGTCCCTCTACAAATACAGACCAGACAGCACGAGCCCTTCTGGAGCCTCATCTAAACCCTGCTGAAGTGTTTCTGACAACTGGCGCAGGTCTCTACTATAGCAGTGCTGCTATACGGAGGCTCTGATGGAAAGTTTGGGGTTTTTAAATATCAGTGCCTCTCTTTAGTCAGCAGCTGGAGAAACCACTCTTTAAATTATTGCCAAAAATAATACCAAAGCAGAAATACCTAAAATTCACCTTTTTTTGTTTTGCATCATTCTCTTTTTGTGCCAAGGAGTGAGCTCTGGGAACATCTCGGCTGCTGTGAGAGAAGGCTCCATGGATAAGACCCCTCTGCTCTTAGTCTAACACTCACATCTAACCTCACAAAAGAACTACTGCAAATAACAGAAATCCAAAATCCCCCTGCTCCATCCTCTGGAAAAGTTAACCGAAAAGCAGCTAGCACTGAGTCAGAGCTGAAATGCACCTGCAGCTCCGACGTGCTCCTCTGCAGCCCAACGGCTCTGGTGGGTAATCAGGGGTTTTCCATTACAGCAAGAGCAGAAAGCCGTTATCTCCCATCATAAATCCCTCAGCAAGCTCCCTATCTCCACCTAGAACTGCACAATCTGGCTATAAATCACTTGCACCCAAACACGCAACAAATATCTTGGCAGTGCTTACGCTCAATGGCGAGTCATTTGAATGGCTTTGATGTTTATTGCAATTACAGCTGCACTGGCTGCATCCTGACTATTATTGTTAGCTGTTTATACAGCCAGGGCCCTTCATGGAGGGGAGCAGGGCCGTGCTGGCAGTGGCACCAGGAGGAAACGGCGTCCAGCACCGTTCGCATGAGAGTCCCCCGGGGATGTCTGTGGGGAGCCGCGACGCGTGGCACTTTTTTGTTTGTACCCATCCTGCTGCCCAGCCCCACGATGTGACCTGGGTTTCTTCCTGCTTCGCACACGTCCGTCCCCCTCCGGTGTAATTCAACTTGGATGCTAAGCACCTTCACCAAAAGAAAACACCTAATATAACAGGACTTTTGATTATTTGAGTTGGCCGGGAAGGCATAACAAGCAGCAGTGACCAGAAGTCAGAGCCAGACCTGCCCTGCTTTGAAAAAACATGCAGTTGTGTTTAGAGAAGCCATGGTCATTTATTCCAAGTGCCAAAAGGGGATCGCCATCTCTTGGCCTTTTCACAGCAAGACCAGTCACTTCTCCGCAGCAAAGCTCACATGCAGCAGACCAGGGCGAGCATCTGCTTAGACAGGTGAACTCCAGGGACTGAGCACTGGGAAAAAACCTGCTTATTCATCTTATTTATAATAACCCCAGGGTTTAGTTTTGCAAATGGAGAACTCCTTATGAGCCAGTGCTCTGGTGTGACCTTCAGCGAAGGGCTGAGCTGGGGTGGAAGAAAACATGGAGTATGATCCTCTTCCTCTTGCCCCAGCGCTGGGCATACTGGAGCTAGCCCATGGGATGGTCCCAACGGGGATGGTCCCAACGGGGATGGCAGTACAGGGCGATGGCATCTCCCTTGCTCTCAGCTTCCTCCTGTCCCTAGAGGCTCTGTTCAAGCTCTCAGATTTCTCCTCAGCTGCACCAAAACCACTGGAATAAACTGCCAGCTCAGCACCTTCACCCCCCTTTTCCTTTGACAAAGACTAAGTGTAGACAACAGCTCTTTCTTCAGCAACTCTCAATGCTTTCATGTGCCATGTACACTAAAAAGCACCTGTGATAATTTCAAGAACATGTGTTACAAGCAGCTACTTCTCCCCACGGGAAAATAAGACAATGGCTTCTGCAAGGTGATTTTGGAAAAAGAGAAGCTGTTTGAGCTTGGCAGCTGCTAGAGGATATTGGCCCCCATGATGATCTCAGCACACTATTTTTTGTGCTGAATGTATAGAGTATCTTAAGGCATTTGCAAACCAACGTCCAGAAATTGTATTGTAAAGCTGTTTAAGCAGAGGAAGCCCAGACAAAGAGAAAACTTGGCAAACTCTTAGGATCAATGGAAACAGCCCGAGTCACCACACGCTCTCCATGGAGTCAGCTGGGCCCCCAGGGAGCAGGCAGTGCCCCACAGCATCCCAGGCAACAAGGGTGCAAAGGGGCGCACCACCCTTCCTCAAAAGAAGCATCTCTACCTCTTTAAGAAGGGCAACCATGTGCCCAAAAGATATTTTTTTTCATTATATTAGTTGATTTAGTAAGTGATGTTACATCTGTCCATAATCCTGTCTATGTTACTAGACTGATGCTCATTTAACCAGCTCTTCAAAGCCTGCAGACAAGGATATCCCATAATCCTCCTTACACAATCACTCCTAGCAACTCACTATCCTTATGTTAAGGCAGTTTCCTATTGCCCAGCCTCCCTTTTCCTTGCTGCAGTTAAAAGTCCTTGTTTTCTGGTCCTGTTCCCAATGGATTTAGAAAACCACTTAGTCCCTTCCTCTCTATGTAATTAAAGATCTGATCATGTCTACTCTTTCATGGACTAAACAAGACAGTTTTGCCAGCCTGCTGCCCAGTAAGGTAGAAGAGGTAAGGTAGAAGAGGAAATCATGGAAAAGATCTGAAAAGTCAGATTTGATTTTCACAGCCAAATCCTATCTGGAAAGAGACCACGTTTTATTATGTATTCACCGTGGTTGACACACTGTTTTGGTTCCTGTTTGGCTGGGATCATTGTCATAAATCCTCAGACAAAAAAACAATTATGACTCCAATGCAGTTACGTGAGAAAAATGAGATCAATCAGGAGCTCGTTACACCCAGACGGTCCCAAGGGGTGAGCTCTGAGCCAAGCCCTGATCACATACACTGGATGCTAAAGATCTCATTCCAGATACACACCGCTATCAGGGCATTCATCTGACCTCTTTCAGACACCTACAGCATAGGTACCTACCACAAAGTTCATCACCTACATCACCTCTACAGCTCCTGGTAAGAAACGGGATGTTGCAGGCTGTGGCTCCTCTAGCCACAGCTAGAGCATGGTAGAAATCTGAAATAGGTAAGGTAAGGTAGAGATCTGAAACAGGTCAGAGCAATAGGGTTTTAGAAGTGCCCGGTCCTCTCTTTGGTGAGAAAGAGAGCCTGGAGATGAGCTCTCTTGCAGGCTGGTTCATGAGAGATGTAAAGTGGCACATGAGATGAATCTTGCATACAGGGAGGACGGATTCTGGCTGTAAATGGGCACACAAGCACTGCTCTGCTCTGGCTAGTGCTGCGTTGCTGGACCTCCCCTCCTGCCACCCCACGAGGCACAGCATCCTGCAAAGGCACTGCACCTCACCACAGACCACTGCTGCAATGGAGTTACGCAGCATTACAAGGGGACAGCGAGCTGGAAGGACTCAACCTTTACTGTCCCTTTTTGTCTGAAACCTTTAGCCCTCGTGGGACTCCAGTGAGATGGATCACTGGTGGGATCAGATTCAGCTGGTTCCTGTAGCTGTAATGTAGTGTCTTTCATTAATCTTAACTACAGGCAGCACCAGGATTACCATCGATAACCATTTAAAGATACCAATTTGGATGTGGATTTCCAAAACAACAGACTCAAAGTCACCTTTTCAAAGTTAAACCAGTTGGGTTTGATTTGAGTGTCTAAAGGGCATTTACATTTTCGAGTTCTTGTCCCCAAATATGGGAACTGGACATTTCTTTTTTCTGCTTTAAATGGCAGTTTAAATTGGCATCTCATCTAATCATAGGACTCCAGGAGCTGGGGCTTAAAGAAAAATACCAGGGATCCTGAGAGTAGGCAACATGGGGGATTGGTGCAGGGATGCTTTGTCATAAAACAAACAAACAAAAAAAACAAACAGAAACACCTTTCAGTTGAGAAACTAGGGCCTCAGTGCAACACCTGCAATCCTGGGAGAGCAAAGCCTTGCATGGACCTACAGGACTACCCACCGCTACCAGGGAAGGCAGCTCCAAGTCGGTCCCCAAGCTGCAGCCCCGTTGCTGGGTCCAGACTTACATGGCCACAAGGCTTCAGCCAGCTTCCCAGGATACAAATACACAGGATAGAAGGATCAGAGGTAGGAGACAGGAAGGAAAAACAGTCCCATCGGCTTCTGGAAGCCTTTACAAACCTTATCAAGTGTGTATCTTAACTCTTTAAACGGCTCTGCAATACAGGTCAAATGATCTTTCTCCACCAAGACTGAGCTGGAGGCAAACAGGTCATGGGGAAGGAATGACCCCACTGGTTCGTATGGCCTTGCATATTCCCTGTCAGAGAGGAAGACGGCTCTGTGCAGGGTTCAACTCCATCTCGAGAGTGCGGCATTTATCCTGGCTGAATAAACTCCAGTACTAATTTACTCAGAACCTGATAGTTTTGCATTCAGTGTTTGCTACTACTTCTTTGCTAATGCTTTTGGGGAAATCATGTATTTCAAAGTCATTCCTACAGAAGATGAGGAAAACCCAAACCACAAAACCAGCAAGAACAGCAATGCATTAGTGACAGTCACAGATTAGCACCACTAATACTCTTATTCTTTCATTTCAGGTACTACAACCTCCACAGACTCTTCTGTCCCTGCTGTAACAGGTACCTCCTTGGTTGTGATCTGCTTTGCATGTCTATTTGGATGTGGATGCACATGCCCATGTGGGGATGCAAATGGAGAGCCCACAAATGGGAACCAGATTCAAAATTCACATCCGCTGAAGCACCTTCTCCCAGGAGCCTGCATTGCCCACCTCTGCCTGCCCCATCTATCATCATTCAGCCCCAGATCTCCAGAGGTCACTGTGCCCCAGAAGATGACCTTGCTTGGTTCCCTTTTTTGTCTGGAAGAGAGCAATGTGGTGTTCTGGGAAGCCTAGCGAAAGCAGAGGAATCCTGCCTCATCTTTGCTCCCCATTTTCCCCAGCTGTTTCCTACCAGTTAACATGCTCTCCTCCATGGATCCTCAGAGCCAAGGTCCCTTTGCCCACAGGTCCCTATACCCACACCGGTGACAAACCCTCTCCTGAGCATCTCTTGCCCCCATCACCCTTTCAGCTCTCATTGGCTACAATGGCCCCTTTCTGGCCCATCCTTCAACCCTTCCTGTGGGGATGCCACCAACAAGGAGCATGTGTAGGAGACGTCACCTCCATGTCTCTCTGCTTGTGTTACAGGTCAATCCCAATCAACAACACACAGCCCTGAAGTAAAGGACCATACCTCAGGTAATGCTCATCTGGAGACCTAAAAGTACAGCTCAGGGACATCCTGGCTTGTAACTGGTCTGACTTCAGTCTAGCTGGGCCACCTAGTGATAAACTGGGCTATGCGGTGATAGGTTAGATGAGAACAGTGTTGGGAAGAAGGAAATTTTGTGGTGTAAGGGCTTCTGATCCACCCAGCTCACCCCAGAGGGATCAAGCCATGGAGGTGAGCAAGAACAGGGAAAAATCACTAAATTGAATAGGGAGAAGCAGAGTCAGCAGGTCAAAACCCAGGGAAAACCCTGGGCTTTGCACAAAGGACACGACTGCCCAGAGCCCAGCAGCCAGCCTGGGCAGTGTCTGCTTTGCCGCACCCTCCTACCCGGCATCACCCGCTTTGCTTGGCAGCTCTTCCGTGCAAGGACCGTCGGGTGTGAGCAGTACGTGCAAGCACAGTGCCTCGCACACCAGGTCTGGCCTTGGCTCTTGGTGTTGTGACAGAAGAACAGCAATGAAATCATTGTTGTAAGAGCTTCCCTGCATTACATTTGCTGTTCAATACTGCTCTCTCAACAAGCCTGACTGCATTTTCTTTTTTTAACTAAAAACTTCCAGTGCTTTGCACACCCTCAGTGCCTCCCATACAACAGGTCAACATGTTCCCCATTTCTCCAAGAGGAAAAGGGGAAGGACGAAGAGGCTTGTCCTAAACTGTACAATGTTTGTGTTGGCACAGGGACTGAACACTGCCTTAGCTCTAATTCAGTTATTCATGTTGGGGGTTTTGCTTTGTTATCTGCCTTCATGGAAACAGCAATCACTCATAAGGACAAAAGAATATTTAAAAGTAATATGAACTGCTGAGGAGCTCCCTTAATTTATTCTCCTTTTTCTGTTCTCCCCCTCTGCTGAAACCAGCTACAGGACACTACCACATGTACATGGTCATGCAGAAACCCTCCTACTAATTGGACATAGGCAGGTGTTAGCAGAAAGTTACATGTTTCAGTCTGAAAATACACAAAACCAAATACACAAGAAGAGACCTCTCCAACTCCAGATCCACATCTGTTAGTCCACTTGGATCTCTGGAGACAGATCTCTTCCTGCTATAGTTGGGGGAGGGAAATCTTTCTAAGCATAGCTACCCCTCTTAAGGGACCCCAAAAATATAAACGAAAAACATCTCAAAAAGATCTCAGATTCTGCTTCCATGCCTTGCAGAAAAAAGAAACTTACTCCTAAATTTGAATATTTTGGTGAAGCATTTGGGCAAAAGGGGAAAAAAAACCCTGACCTTACCATTTTCACTCTTTTCTCATTTTTATTGGAAAGCCAGTTGAAGTCTAGACAAGGAACTTGCCTGTAAATTCCAAGCTGGTGATCTACAGTTCCTTGCAGAGGGCTTGTTGAAAGCTTTTTGCCCCACATCTTGCTCTGGATCATGTTCTTGCTATGCAGCTTTGCGTAGCAGGTTGAGGAAGATGACAGAGCCTCCAGACCACTGCAAGAACTGAATTATTTGTGCTTAGAGACTCTCAGTGAAATAAAAGTCAGCATTTCAGATAATGAGCAAACACACACGTGGGTGCCAGGCAGCTCTAGGCAGTTAAAATGTCCAGTGACAAAAACACCTTCATTTTCAAAGCAGGAAAAAAGTGGGGGCAAAAAGCAGACTTTCTCCATATGTCTCCTGAGCTCTGCCAGCTCATCACCTCTGTACACTAAAAAAAGCAAAAGCTAATACCGAAGCACAAGGGCTCCCTGACTCTGAGCAGGACGAAGGCTATTTCTTTGTCTACTTATGCCTCTGCTTTCCCTAGCAGATTATCCATAAGTCCCAAGGAGTGTGAGGACTCTTTCCAATAGCCATGCCCTCCTCCAAGCTGTTTTTGAGCAGTGCATGGGGTGAGCAGAGCTCTCTGAAGTAACGCTATGCTTCCTCTACAGAGCCTTCAGTAAAATCACCACCAACAACCCACTTGAATCTCTCCTCTGTGGGTCAAACTACTACAGCCAAATCCTCTTCCATCACTACAACACCGCTAGCATTGACTGTGCAAGGTAAGTATGGAAAACTCAAATTTTTGCTCAGGCAGGACCTGTTCATGCATCCCTCCTTATCCAAGCAAAACTGGGGGGCATCAGAAAGACTGGGCTAGTCCATGCCCTGCTACTTACTCAGTAGCAGCAACTTTTGAATCTCTTTGAGTCTTTGCTAAAAGAGCAGCTCATTCCAGCTCCTCAGAAGCACAGGGCTGGACACAACCATGACCTAGATGTGGCATCTGCACAGCAAGCCCATATCAGAAAAGCCAGTTCATGCTTTACCAGGTAATGGTTTGTGGAGGAGCTATAGGCACCACAGCCTCCCCAGCAGACCTCTCCCAAGCTCACCTCTCCTGTACACTCTCTAATTAACTGCACAGCTTGCTAGTTGGACATCTTGATGTTTGTTTGGAGGGGAAGTCTCATGCAAAGTTTTTTACCCCATGGAAACCCCACAGCTCTCCATAGCACAGTTAGTAGCAGCGTCAAGAGTTAATTCTCCTTTCCCTTGTTTTCTTTATCCAGATGAAAAGTCCAGTGGAAGCAGAAGCACAGCAGCTTCACCACCTCAAGGTACTTTGTCCTTTTATAGAGTAACAATGAGTTTAGATAATTTCATGGCAATTAGCTTACTTGGTTCACATGGTGCAGGTTATCTAACCACTGGTGTCCTGGTTTCAGCTGGGATAGAGTTAATTTTTTTTCTAGTAGCTGGTATAGTGTTATGGTTTGGATTCAGTATGAGAAGAATGTTGATAGCAACAGCTGAAAACATCACTGTGTTAAGTCATGTTTATACTAAGTCAAGAATTTTTGAGCTTCTCATGCCCAGCCAGCAAGAAGGCTGGAGGGGCACAAGAAGTTGGGAGGGGACACAGCCAGGGCAGCTGACCCAAAGTGGCCGAAGGGGTATTCCATACCATGTGACATCATGTCCAGTATATACACTGGGGGGAGTTGGCCAGGGGGTGGGATCGCTGCTCGGGAACTAACTGGCCATCGGTCAGTGAGTGGTGAGCAATTGCATTGTGCATCACTTGGTTTGTATATTCCATTCTTTTATTATTATTATTATTGTCATTTTATTATTATCATAATCATTATTATTATTTTCTTCCTTTCTGTCCTATTAAACTGTTCTTATCTCAACTCATGAGTTTTACTTTTTTTTCCTGATTCTCTCCCCCACCCCACTGGGTGGGAGAGAAGTGAGCGAGCAGCTGCATAGTGCTTAGCTGCTGGCTGGGGTTAAACCACAACAACTAGTCTTCATCTTGGGGGTTGAGCTATCAGTAACACCAAAAATCATGTCTGGTAACCTTACAAGCAGTGATGAAACACAGGACCAAATGCACTTAACATCCTCTGCCTGGGATGAACTTGAACGGTTGAAAGACTGATCTATGTTTAGGAAAAGGGAGCCCTTTAACATCCTTTAAAAAAATTTTTTTTGGCTTTTGACAGTTTGCTTAGCTCAGCCTGTAAGCAAAAATTGGAGAATTCAGTAAGAGTTTTATCAGAATAAGGGCAGAATCCAAGAGAGTTGGAAGACTGAAATCTGAGAACTGAGCTGATTCCCCACTAAAGATTCAGCCTCAAAAATCTATAATGGTCAAGACAGAAACTGCTCTGCCTCTCCAAGTACCTCTCAGATCTTCTCGAATGCAAGCAAAGTTAAAAACCCGTGCTCAGCTCTGCCTGCACAGATGTCCAGCCAGCATGCCTGTGCCCAGCTAAGCCAAGAGCCTTTTGCATCAGAGCAGATTGCTATTAATTATAACCCTGCTTTATATCTGAAAAGCTCCATACATCTTTGACTACAGAAATGTTGCTGATGCTTCCAAAAGGAAAGTCTCCTGTTGTGTGAGACCCAACATTTCCCAGGGATAGGGTATCCATGCCAGGCTCAGCAAACCACAGCTTCTGCCCACCGCCTGTGGCTAGAACAATTTCAGAATGAAACAAAGGGTTTGATGACTGGTGGAAAAAATTGCACAGCAGTAGTCCTGCTTCTCAGGTGTGGTTACCCATTTCTGAACCAGTTAGATTTGTTATTTCAGACTGTTTCCCCTTTTTCTTCTGACTTTTGGCAAAATTACATTCCAAAACAGGGATGTTTTCTGCAAAACAGAAACCCCAGTTTCAGCTGCACGCCCTGCGGTCCACTGCAGAGTGCCAGGAGCTGTTTCACACTTCTCCAGGCAGCACATACTTTTGGCCCACACTGCTATTGGGAAGGTGGGGATGGGAAGGGAGGAAAGAAGATCTTACTTGACCTACAGATGATCTTCTGAAGCTCTAAAGTATCACTTTTAGTCTCCCAACAGGGCCTGTAGCTCTTCACTAAGGTCAATGCAGATAATCTGGACGTTCAACACACGTCCAGGAGGCAGCAAAGGGGTTTTTTTCTCTGTACAAGTGAAACCCACAGGCTAGCTTTAAATTTGCTTGCACGGGCATTGGAAGTAGCTGTCACAAACCAAACAGCTTCATATAAGCCAGTTCATCCCACTGAGAACTGGAGTCCTTGCTCAAACAAACCTCTACACTCCCACAGCTAGACTACATATGGTGTGCAAGTTAGCCCAACTCAAACTAGCTTAATTACTTCTAGATAACCCAGGACAGCATACCCACTAATTCCAACTCCAAGGACAAGCCAAACAGTCAATCCACACCCATATTCTGCAGAATTTCTCCCCCTAAGCAGTTTTTTTTTTGAAGTCTCAACATTTACGAGCAATAGCAAATCTATAACCTTCCCATTTCACTCTTCCGGTATTCAATTGCTGTATCTGCCCAAAAACTGCATCTGGGACTGCAGAACCTGAACAGTTTATACAAGGGTATTTGAATTTTGGTTTCCCAAGTTTCTATTTGGACATGGAAAATAGTACAAAGTATGTTTGGTGGGAAGGTTTTAGCCCAAGTAAGAATTCCATGTTTCCCCAGATATCACCAGCATTATTGTGAAGCCATTCTCCTCTCCAGCATGCCCATTAATTCTTTTGGTTATTAGATGACACTAAAAGACAAAACTTACATTCTGTGTTTCTCTATGCAGGTCACGAGCCCAAGAGAAGCAAGAATACCACAGCATCAGCAACTCAAGGTGCTTTCTCCTTTCTCATGCAAAGAGATGGTTATCTCAAGATGCTTTACAGCCCTTTTCACAGCCAATAGCAAGGCCATCATACTGCTGTCTTCAAGGCAGCACGGTGAATGGACAACGAGTACCTGAGAGATGCTAGCCATCCCATCTAGCCCTTGAAAAACCTGTTAAACACTTCGGGGAAACTTGTTGAGCCTGGGAACAGTGGTTGTGAGTCACAGCAGGAAAGGTGCCACTATGGCAAAAGCTTGTAAAATGGGGGAGAAAGGATAAGCCTCGCCCTCAAACACACTGCCAGATCAGTCCTTCACCTGCCACGCTCAGTTTTGTCACTAGGGCCCCAGCAGAAAACCCTATGGGTCTTCTCAGACTGTTGATAAAATGGGCCACGCCAAGGCAATCTGATTCCCACATAGGTCTTGGACACTTGGCTGTTAACATTGATGGGGGTGGCCAGGATCCAACGTTATTCTCTTCAATAAAGTGCAAGTGCAAGTTAGGTCCTCTAGCATTACTAGGAATCCTCTTCCCAACTTTGGAAGAAAGACTTTTATATAAAGCTACCTTCTTCCCCTCTTGTAGGCACCTCAAAGCCAGTCACCCCAACACCGAAGCCCTCTGACTACTTGCCTGTGCCCACTCCAACAGATGATAAATCACCACTGACGGTGGCAGCTTTTGGTAAGGTCTTGTGCAACCTGGGGAGAGGAAGGGGATCTCTTTTGCCAGGCCACACTGTTTTGGACACCCAGCTTCAAAGACTTCTTCCCTGGAGATGGCTCCACAGTTTTCTTCTTCAGCATGCCTGATCCTGGAGTTTTCAGAGTGCAAGGAAAAACCCTTGAGAAAAAGACTCATCACCAGCAGGCAATAAAGCACCTAACAGATACTCCCAGCCATGCCCAGTATACAAGGGACAGACAATTTGAAAGTCCATCATGGCTACACCTGAGCTTGGGCTCTTGCTCCCAGCACCAGTGTTTGCCCCAGCTCCATGTCAGGACAAGACCTGGGCACAAATGATCCCATGCTATGCCTTTGTTTCCCTGATAATGTCTAGAATAAGCTACCCGCCTGGAAGCTTAGACATTTTTTTTTCCCCTGCAAACCTGTTAGGACTGCATTCCCACCCTGCCTTACTGCTCTCCCCTGTTACACTTGCACCCTGACTGGCAGGAAGCAGCTGAGTCCTCTGCATCCTTCAGACTGTGGAAGGATGGAGCAAGAGATGCCATACCTTAACCTGGCAATAGATTTGAAAATAGGCACAGGGTAGATTTAGACACCCACTCTGCCTTGGGCTATACTGTCCCCCTCCTCCATGAAGACAAGCAAAAAAAACCAGTTCGCTCATTCTTATCACACTGTAGGAAACAGTGTTATTTCAGAAGCATTTTTAAAAGTCAAGTGTTAATTTCATAAGTATCATTTGTTTACAACCTCCAAGGGAAGCCACAAGAAGTCCTGAAGCAATCTTTCAGGACAAGATTCCCGTGCAAAGAATAGTTTGATTTATTGAGGCCTGATGTCAGAATCAAATCTGCACTTGGCCACTGGTTTATGAGACAGATAACATTGTTCACACACTTTAGCTTGTCTCTCCCCATTACATTAGACATTTATCTGACTTTATGCACTTTTAGGGTAAGATTTACCAACTGTAGTAAGGACATACTGACTTCAATCAATCCCCAGTGTAATCAGCTGACTTCTGCCCTCCTGGCACTGCCTTACCAATTAAGTATTCATCAGAAGACCTTTAAGGCTAAAACACAACAGTATAAAGCCATTTGCTCTAGTGACTATTTACTTCTCTGCCTATCACGTGCCATGCTCATTTTAATGAAAATACAGATTTCCTAGCCAAGTTTTGATGACAAAGTCTCTCCACTACCTCAGAAGCCGAGGAGGACAGGCACATTGTTATATCAATTGCAGACAGTTCTTTCCTCCATCCCCAGGTGTCATCAGCTTCATAGTTATCCTGATAGTGGTTGTGATCATTCTGGTCAGCGCGGTCAGCCTGAGATTCAAGTGTAACCACTCAAAGGACTCAGAAGGTATTTGCCTGGGGTGATCTGTCTTTCCCTAATCAAAAAAATCATCAGTTTCTACCTGGATCTGGCAATTCCTAAAAGACACTTTTAAAAAGCTTAGACAGTGGGGAGGTTTTGAAGCCAAACTAGAACGCAGACTCAGCAGTTAGGAATGTAGCATGACCACCTCTTTAGAGCCCCCATCTACACAGGGAAATAGTCTCAAGTTTGCTGCAGTTAAATGTGCAGATTTCCAAAGGTGGGCAGCTCTTCCAGAAGTCATGGAGTTTGACACTCCTTTTCCCCCAAGAACCCCATTTCCCACTAAGCAGTGCCCACTAGAGGGCAAGGCTGCTCTACAGCAAGGCAGGTAACTGCCAAAAAACCAAAGGATGCTAGTGACTAAACAGGCAGCAAAGCATTCAGTCCTGCCTGTATGTCACGTTAGTTGAAGAATTTTCTCTAATCAACTCTCAAGTATCGCCCGTGGTGTCTCTAATCTCATTTGGATTTCATTTATAACCCTGTACAACGTATTTCTGAATATAGTTGACTTATTTTATTGCTTGGCTGTGATGTTTTCTCACCTGTACATCACCAACTGCCTTTCTCCCTCCAGACAAACAGAAACCAGGGACCTCCATGGTATCAGAGAGGTAAGGCTGCTCACACTATTCACATCCTATTGAAAATGACAATTTTATTTCAGAACTAATTTTAGCAAGGAAAAGAGGCTGCTTTGGTTATTTCAGGTGGAAGCATTTCAAGATGTCTTTGAGACAGGTAAAAAAACAAAATGAGCACTGATAGAACCTCTTCCTGATGGAGTCAAAGGTAGCAGTTCAATATTTAGGGGCCTCATTTCAAAGCTGCACTGATATCTGTGAAGACTCATCACCTTCCAAAAGCAGTTTGCTTGTCTGTCTTTGCCTAGATCCAGACTTGAGGTCTAAACTTGGGCTTCTGAATCTCAGAGCAGCCTCAGTGAGATGAGATCAGGTCCCCAGAAATATCTTCCAAGAAACCTATTACCATTATCTAGCAAGAGCAGGATAAGGAGGGCCCAGTCCAGAGACCTTTGGAAGAGAAGTACCAAGTGGAGGATGGTCCATCCGAACCCCACGGTCCATCGCTGCTGCCCAAGAAGAGAGGCTGCATGTGGGAAAGCTGCAGGAAACAAGAGCTAGAAGGGAACAAAACACGTTGCTCCTACTTTTTTCATCTGATAGTTTCCTACTGAAGTAATAAACCCTGCTTTGGAAACAGGCAAGGTACACAGGAAGCAATGTCCCTAAGTATTTAGGTGTCAAATTTGAATCAGCATCAATGGTTCCCAAATACCCTTAATGAGCATGATCTAAGTGATCTGCAGCCACTGAGGCAGGACATATCAGTGCAGAGGACTGTGCCCCCTGAAGGCACCCTAATCCTCAAGGTCATCCAGTCTCCACTGGCACTAAATGCATATCCCAGCCCTCAGGGTAGGGAGAAAGGGGAATTTCACCTTCCTAACACTTGTAACTCTCACTCTTAAGAGAGACCCTGACAATACGTGAGCAGCAGCATCAGATGTAAAAATATCCAGGGCTCCCTTTGAATGACAAATAAACTTAAGGGCATAGGACAGAGGGACACGGTAATGTTTCCTTTTGTTCCAGTTCTGGTAATGGCTGCAGGGCTAGAAGGTAATTCCATCACTGAGAACCAGATCCAAACTGCTCCTTGATTCTGCCTACAAGTAGTGACACAGGTGACAATGGTGCTTTCTATCGCGCAAACCAGCACCGCATCCGAATTTGTCTGAACACACTGCATGTTTCACCAGAGACCTCCAAACCTGTGTTCAGACAGGTGATGGGGAATTTAGCACTAAGGATGGGCCTGAATCAGGACAGCAGCTCAAAGGACAGCACAAGTCAACCCTGGTCTTGCGTACTAGCCAGCCTCAGCCTTGGCTGTTTGCCTCCAGTTGTGTAAAAAGAAACTTCCCTCTCCCATTTTCCAGAGTAGTTAATACTGCCTTCTCTTCTTGACAGCTGCTCAGCAGGCACAAGCCAGAAGGACAACAGCATCACTCTGATCTCCATGAAGAACATCAACATGAACAACAGCATGAGTTACCCGCTGTCAGAAAAGGTTTCCCTTTTAAGCCTTGCTTTTTAAAGAGTTAGCTGGGGATTATTTCTCTTGCTGGATAAGAGCATACCTTTGAGGTATTTCTTTGCTTTCTTATTCCTTCAGAAAGATAATAAAAACCAGCTGCCATCAAACTCCTAAAGGTCCAAACTGGTTCCAGTGAGCCTGGCAAAAAGTTTGGGTGCCTATCTCAGGTTTAACCAAGCTGCCTGAACTCAAGTTGTCAAGTATACCTCATGTATATATGTGCCATCACCTAGGGCCAGACATCAAAGCTGGAGTGGTTTGTCATTAAATGAAGAGGTAAATAAGCTAGCCTTGAGAAATCAAGGTCTCGCCCTCTAGTCCAAGCTTACCCACTCCTGCTCCACAGGTGATGTTGAAGCACATTCCTCTCAGTGCTCTCAGGTCCATTCAACATGAGTAATTCACATCATTTTCAGTCATTTTAAAGCTGGGACTGAGTTTGAGAGAACGCATTGCTTAACTCATTTTGCCAGCCCAAACAGGCTGCTGATGCACCACGTTTTGTTCCTTTTGCAGGTGCTATGAAGTCAAGGGCCCAGAACTTGAAGCTGACACATGACAACCAGCAGTGACTTTGTAGGTTCTTTTTTTTTTTTTTTTTCCTTTGGGGAAAGAGCAAGGGTGGACTTTATGTATAAATTATTATGTCCTTTCTGATCAATACATTTATAGTAGCATCCCACATAGCTTCGCCACTTGGGGTCTAAGGGCTTTCTCCAGTTACAGCCTGCCATGCTCAATGGTTGATATCTAACTCTATTTTTATATGCCTTCAAACATTCAGATTATTCCAGCAGCAAGAAGCACCAAGGCACCATCTACTTCGCTAATAAACTGCTGCCTTAGATTAATGGCCTTTATAGTCTGTTCCAGCCAGTCACAGGCTCATTAATCAGTATAGCCCCACGTTGAGTCAAACCCGTGCATTACAAAAGCATGATCTGAAGCTGAAGGCCTAAGGGGACTTAAATGGCCAAGTGCTAGGTCAAGTCCCAGCACAACTGCTCCACACCCCTTATCCTTGGTTCCCTCATTGTCCCCACTGTGGTGGGGATGATCAGATCCACCTACCTCACAGGGTTGTTGTGAGGTTATGTTAATCACTGTCTGTAAAGCATTTGGAGAGCCATGAATTAAAGGTGCTGCTGAAATGCAAATTGCCATCTTAAATATTTTATTATTAATAATGGCTCTTCAGGCAGGCAGATCGCTATCTTCCCCCAGGTCCAACATGCTCAAAGACTCACCTAGAGTGTAAATAACAAGGTCTCTGCATAGACAGGGTTTTATATGAATGTAAAAAGGAGCGGCCACAAACAAAATGCTGATCTACTTCAGCTCCTGAAGTTTGGTAGCCCGAGTTTGCTGGGAGAACTTCCATCTTGTGCATCACCACTTTCCCAGAGCTTTCTGATAGACCAGAAAAGCAGCATCCCCTTCCACAGATCAGTCAGAGCACCCACATTACCACAGCACCAAGAACCACCAGTGCACCCCCAAGTCACCACGATAACGAGAACAGTCCTCCGTTAGGCTCCACAGTGCAACAGCTCATGTTTGGAGCCAGCTGGTTCACAACCCAAGCTGGCTCAGACCCAGCTGCCAGTCACTTACTGCCTACAGCAAAATACTTATCCGTGTAAGCCAAGCAACCGAGGATGATAGAGATGTCAATATCCAGCCTCCACATGACTATAAGAGAAATGATGCGCTGTTGGGCATTTCTGGAGGTCTCAGCTGCCTTACTCAGCAGCATAACATACTAAAGCACTAACTCTGCAACTACCTTTGCCTCTGCCCATCTTCACTGTGACTCCTGCTTGCAAGCTTCACCAGCTCCACAGTCAACACAGACCTCCAGCGTACCTCATCTACCCGGCAGCAGTATGCCGAGATACTACCTTCTCCCAACATGAGCATCAATATCCATCGAGCCTGAAGGTAAACTGTGACGTTAAGGAAAAAAAGATCTAGCCGAGCACTCAAAATAGGTATTGCTGCACACATCCACCTGCACAGTTCGATGAAACATAATAATTTAGCCTGATTTAACTTTACAGGATGGATAAGCGATGTTTACTGGAACATGCAGTGCTGGAGGCAGCTGTGCTTTGCAGCTGGCAACGAAGTGTTCAGCAAAATAAATGCAATGTTTTCACAACTCCTGCTAAGATCCAACACACTTTCTATCTTTAACCAGGTAGTTTAACAAGGTATTTTTTAATAAATAAAGCTTTTCTGGTAAAATTCCTGAAAAGTAAAGTTACATCACTCTGCTCATCCAGCCTCCACCAGACTGGTGAGTTTGCGTAAGCACAAAATCCCAGGTGATTCCCAGCTACGGGGATCCAGACAGCTCAAGATCCTAGAGACCTGCAACTTGCTGCGCGAAGCCTCACAGGTATGTTTTTAGTCCCAGTAGGACAGTGCAAAGGCAGCTGGTAAGCACCTGTAATATCAAACACTTCAGTCACAGTCAAGCTTTAACTAATCTCCCCTCCACACCGACCTCTGAAAGATGGCCCCATGCTTAATTTTCCTTCCTTTGAGCTCATTCTTCCCATAGGCTCTTGAAGATCTTGACAAATCACCAGAACCCACTCCACTTTAAAACTGATCCACATCCAAAAGCAAAGTTCCAACTTCAACCTTGTTCAAAAGAAAGACTGAATAAAAAATAAACAGAAGTGATGTGACCCCCAGCTTCCAGTAGCTGCTGCTCATGTGAAAGGAGAGGTCTTCTCCAAGCTGCTGTGCTCCTGCAAAGCACACTGGTGGAAGATACTAACTCCCTCACACCAGGACTCGACACCCACAGATCATTAGCCCAGCTTTAATTGGCATGTGAGCTGAGGGGAAACAAGCAGCAGCATTAGCAATGCATGAATGCAGCTGTGTCATGGTTTAACCCCAGCCAGCAACTAAGCACCACGCAGCTACTCACTCACTTCCCACCCACCCAGTGGGATGGGAGAGAAAATCGGGAAAAAAAGAAGCAAAACCCGCGGGTTGAGATAAGAATGGTTTAATAGAACAGAAAAGAAGAAACTAATAATGATAATGATAACACTAATAAAATGACAACAGCAATAATGAAAGGATTGGAATGTACAAATGATGCACAGTGCAATTGCTCACCACCCACCAACAGACATCCAGCTAGTCCCCAAGCGGCGATTCCCCCTCCACTTCCCAGTTCCTATACTAGATGGGACGTCCCATGGTATGGAATACCCTGTTGGCCAGTTTGGGTCAGCTGTTCTGGCTGTGTCCTGTGCCAACTTCTTGTGCCCCTCCAGCTTTCTCGCTGGCTGGGCATGAGAAGCTGAAAAATCCTTGACATTAGTCTAAACACTACTGAGCAACAACTGGAAACATCAGCGTGTTATCAACATTCCTCGCATACTGAACTCAAAACACAGCACTGTACCAGCTACTAGGAAGACAGTTAACTCTATCCCAGCTGAAACCAGGACAAGGTGGAAGGAGTTGCAGGACAAGCCATTGAGGGGGTTCTAACCAAAGGTTGGTCAGAAGGTGTGGGGCAGGTGATTCTCCAGGCCCCTTCCAGTCTCAACACAACAATTCAAGACCATCTCCCATAGCTCTGCCAACACAGCAGTACTGTTGTCCAAAAAGCGGATTTGTTTCCCCACATGCAATGAGCCAATAATCACACACTTGGGAAAGACATTATTCATTTCATATTTCCACAAAGATGGGTGCTAGGTGGTTAATTCCACTAAGCTAGCACACCACACCGAAGAAAAACGATGTATTTATTCTGTTACACGATTAGCAAAAACCCACGTAAGTTTACGTTCATTGGTTAGTAGTCACCATCTCATCTACTATTGGCCAGTTACATTTAAATTAGCCTTGCTTGCTATGCAGATTAGCACGCATGCTCCTTGCAGGTGGGGCGGGGGGCAAGTTCTTCCAGCCTGGAATGGAGTTGGAGGTCACCATCTCCCCCTGCCACCTTTACCTCTCCCCCAGTTCACGCTTCTTCAGCAATCATCCGGCCTTCGGCACCTTCTGGAGCGGGATGCTTCCTTTTATTGGTCACATCCTGCGCTTCTTAGGTCCGATTATCCTTGTTATCTCAAGAGCGTTTCTCTTCTCCCTGACGGACCTCGAGCATTCTTGCCGAGTTGGCAGTGCACACGAAGCACCCTCAAAACATCAAGGCCTAACTGTTCCAGGGTGTCCTCGCTCTACGAATGCCGACTGCGCGCCTCTCCGATTACAGCCTTGCTCGTTAATTTGACAGGTACAAAACCCATCTTGCACGAAACAGGCGGACCGCTCTAAATCTCAGAGTTATTCCTCAGCGCTACGACCTAGCCATGTCACCCCCTGAAGCCATCGGCCCGCTGACCTCACCCGCTCCGGCTTGGGACGTGCCGTGACAGGGAGGCGAGCGGCTGAGGCTCGGCCCGCACCGGCCACCACCGCGGCTCCTGCCGCCCCCCCCCGCCACCTGCTCCCCTCACGGCGCTGCCTATGACGTCACCGAGCCTCGCTACGACGCCACAGGGCCCCCCCGCAGTCGCTCGACACCCCCCAGCCCCCTTAAGCCCCGCCCCCCCGCGGTGCCCGCTGGGTACTGTAGTCCGCTCGCCGCTGGGGAGGGGCGGGGCGGGCTGCGGACTCCCGTACCCAGAGGCCCCCGCGCGGCCGCCGCTTCCGCGCACAACATGGCGGCGCGGGCGGGCCGGGGCGGCGGGTTGTGAGGGGCGCGGAGGGCGGGCTGCCCCGGGGCCCGCCGCGGCCGCCATGACCTACACGGCGGAGCAGCTGGACGGCGTGCGGCGGTGAGCGCGGCGCGGGGGCTCCGCCGGACCGGGGCCGGGGCCGGGGGAGAGGAGCTGCGGAGGGAGCAGCGGGGGCCGCGGAGGGGGGCGATGGGTCCGGCGGGGCGGGCTGCGGCGGTGTCTGGGGGGACAGGCCGGTGCAGGTAACCTTGCGTGCGCTTCCAGGATAAAGCGGTGTCGGAACTACTACGAAATTCTGGGGGTGGAGAGGGACGCTAGCGAGGAGGACCTGAAGAAAGCCTACCGCAAACTGGCCCTGAAATTTCACCCGGACAAGAACCGCGCTCCCGGAGCAACGGAAGCTTTTAAAGGTGAGGTGGGGGCTGGCCCGGTCGCGAAAGTCGTACGGCAAGATGAAAACGAGGACAGACTGCCTCAGACTTACAGTCCTGCGCCTTATATAAAGGCATCATACGGGCCCATGTAGCCTGTCGTTTTTATAGACAGATAGGTGCATCTCCACAAAATCCCGCAGCTGGTCGGCAAGGCTTGCCTTTTAATCTTCAGAATACAGATTTCCGTTAGAAGCAAAGTGAAACGTATCCCAAATCTCATTCCTAGATACTGCTAAAGGTTCAGAGCAATGCTAGGAAATAGTACTGGCCACGCAGGGGAGCGTGGTGTTGTGTAATCAATAACTGCTCTGTGTTGTAAATAAATTTATATATGTATATATATGTGCAAGCATTTGAAATTTGATTCCAATATTCTGTATCTGGGCTTTTCAATACAATCTAAACAACGTTAGCCTCTAAACTCTTACATCTTCTGCCTTTTCTGAGCTGTGTTGCTGCTGTCTTTAACAGCACTGTAAGGCAGCGTGAGGAAAGTGACATACTCATTCGTAGTCTATTAGAATAAGGAGTTTTTGAAGGGCTTTATTTTTTTGTGTTAGGGTTGTATTTCTCTATGAACTTGTTTACAGCTGTGTTCTGTCAAAGATCAAGGAAGAACCAGACAAATACTTCTGGGTGGTTTGGCGTGAAGTGTGAAATAGATATGCTGTACAGCTTCACAAGCATCTCTGCCAACAGAAAAACTTGGAATATGGTTCTGCATTTTAATTAGTCTCTACAGGTATTAACTTTGTATTAACTGTGTATGGTATATGGAGGTGCACTTCTATATTAACGCTTAGTTTGATCTGATAAAATGTTACATTCTCACTCAATCTCTTGACTGAAGTAGACTCTCTCACCTCAGTTTTACAAATATTTTAACTCTCTCCATGTACTTTAACACTTTTATCTTTCTCCTGGTATCAGTGATAGCAGGAAATAGGTTCCATCACAGGTGATGCCAGTGTTGTAACACTTTTTTTACAAAGGCAGTTCTTTTAAAAGTAACTCTATCTTTGGTCAAGCACAAATTTTCTATGCCTGGTTGGGCTTTTTTGCTACTCTGCCTATAAAAGTCTGAGATCTGGAAATACTGCGTGATATGCCTGTGTAACACTTCTTTTAATTCACTCTCCAGCAATAGGCAATGCTTTTGCAGTTCTGAGCAACCCTGAAAAACGATTACGATACGATGAGCTTGGAAGTGACCAAGAGCATGTCAGCACTGGTCAGGCCAGGCATTATAATTACTACACAGAATTTGAAGCAGACATTACACCAGAAGAAATATTCAATGTGTTTTTTGGTGGGCACTTTCCTACAGGTAAGTATCTGTCTGCAGTGTTTTTGAAATGTGGTGAACTGATACTAGACCATAAAGGAAGTTCAGCTTCTCTTGATACTGCTCAGGGAGTTGATAATACATCTGAAAAGAGCAAAAACTTTTTTGGATTTGCTCTTTTCTCCTTTCCTAGCTTTTTATGCCTGGAAAAGCTCCCTTAATGCATGTTTTAGACTTCAGATTTTAGCAACTCCATTCCCCAAAAAATGTTGTCAAAGCCCAGCCTTGCTGTGCAGGAATGCTCCTAGAAAAGAGAGCTGCCAGTGGGGTAATGGCTGTTGCTGCCAGGGCAAGTTCCTAACCTCGCCTCTCTTGAAAATTTCTGACAGTACTAGGTAGGATAAAGAACGTTTTAGTCCGGGAAGGGGTTAGGCTGTTTGATTCTTGGGTAGGCAACATTTTAATGTCAGCTGTAGCTGAAGACCCTTCTTTTTGTTGTTGCTTTTATTCCCTCCATTGTCTGAAGCCATCAGTGCTATGGGAGGTAAAATAAGGTGTGAATGGGAAGGGATCAGAGGTATCTTTGCTGACGGTGTAGTACTTGAGACACCTTACTGCGTTCCAGTACAGTACGGCAGCAGCTGCTGGCATTGTGGTCTCAGTGCCCCTATAACAAGGAAAACATAGGAGTTCATTTGGCTTGCAGCAGCTTGCATACTGTAAAGAAACTGAAACCTCTTAGCTTAGAAAGTGATGCCTGCCAGGAAAGGCTCGTTGTTACTGGATATAGAGTATCCAGTAACAGAACAGTAGATCTGTACCTGTAGCAGTTCCATGCACATCTCAGTCCAGCCTTGGCTTTTGTATTTGTAGTAAAAATAGAAAGATACTGCAAGGTCAGTGGAATACAGATTTGGATTAAAAGTAAATCTGAAAGGTTTAGTGAGCTAAAGGGTCTTCCTGGTAGTATCTAGCGAATTGCTTTAGCTCTTTTGTAAACTTTTTCACCTCCAAGGGGTGGTATAGAGCAACGTACATGCCAATTACTACACCCTAAAGCCACAGATACAGGTAATTACTTAAAAGCTCCCCATAACCTTAGTCTGTGTGGTAGCATCTTGCAGCTCAGGGGACTTCAAAATTTGATCACTAGAGGTGCAAAGTGAGCCAAACTCAGTGTGGCATAATTCCACACTGAGTTGGCAAGTTTTCCATTTCTGACTTTGCAAGAAGTTGCACCTGTGTGTGCCTTTTGCCTCAGCCACCAGTGAAACATTGCCCTCGTGGAATGTGACTGCTTTCTAGCTGCAGGCAACAGGGATGCTTGGAGCTGAGGACAAGAGATTGAGGAGCTGTAGGAGGAATTTGAGTACTGGGCATGGCAGGTTTAACAGGTCAAGTGGCATGAAGAAGTAAATGGGAACTTCTATCAAAGTGGCAAAGAATAAGAAAATTAAAAGATAATTTCATAGTAATAGGTGTTGGTAGTAAATGATAGGTTCCTTACAAAAAAATAAGTTTGGGTCTAAATTTATGTACATTTTCCTAATCTAAAAGTGAGTTTTAAATTATGGAAAATCGTCAGTTCAGTAGTTTTCCAAATAGGCAAAGTCCACACAGTTTCTACTTAGCAAGAGAGTTACTAGTAAGAGGGTGTGCAGATAGTTGATATAAAGAAAACATTTTTTAAACTGTTGTAGTGGGACTTGCATGAGCTGAAGTTTGTTTTGTGACACCTTGCTTGTCACCAGGCTTTCTGGAAATCTGAATAAGAAATGTTGGTGTTAGGGTAAACTCATTGGTATAGCTTTTGTGGGGAGGTTTATGGCTTTGTTTATACCGTGCATTTTTCCTCTATGGATATTCAGTGAAAAAATCTTGAAAGTTAAAATGTTAAGTGTTGTAAGTCTAAAAGGAGACTGTCCACGTGGCATATTGTTGCAGTTACAATGGGTAGAGGCTATAAGTTGAACTTCCTTCTCATAAAAAATAAATGCACATGGAAGGAAAGAAACTGCTGGCAGAAATTCTTTGAGAAACTTAGGATTTGGGAAAACTTTTTTCTAGGCACCCTGCAAAAGACATTCTTCTCTTCCTGCACTTGCTTCTGTTTTTTCACAGGTTGATTAAATATTGTCTGAGCAGTGTTGAATGATAGAAACAAACTTTCTTTTTCAAGAAAGAAACTTTTGTTCTTCAAGCCAGTCTCGTTTGGTGCTCTGTTGGAGCTCTGACTGCAAATGTGCCTAGACCCTTGGAAAAATCTTTGAACAAGCAGTGAAACAGATGTTTTGACACAATAGCAAAGGTCACTTCTGCCCAGTTTTCTTGCAGAATTCTGTGGGAAATTCAGAGAAAGGGCAGTGTAAGAGTGTAAAATAATGTGACATCTTTCCCAGGGCTTAAAAATACATTTGCATTTCTGTTGTCATGATGAAGCCATAAATTTCAATTATCTAATACAAAGACATTCTGAATTTCAGAAGAGGAAAGTACAGCTATTATTAGATATGCATATGGTGATAAAATCAGAGCTGAAGCTTCAAATCGAAACAGCATATGCAATTCTTTCCTCATTTTAGAATTTTAAAAAATAAATCGACTACATTCAGCGTACAAGAAAGGAAATCCTGATTTGTACTCTTTTTTTTTTTAACTCATTTTTTAAAACTCTTTCCTTATTATAAAATCATTAAGTGAAACTATTAATAGCTTGAAGGAAGAGGAAGTAGAAATGAGTGTAGAAGACCATATTCAGTAATTACGGGAAGCCATAATTCATGGCCTGAGTCTGGTGAAGCAAATCAATTTTCCTGCTTAGAGCCTGGGGATGCAACACAAGGTATGGCCTTGCAAGTGAATGTGACAAAAACAATATTAAAATATGAGATACAACAATAAAAATGATAGCATGTTTCTGCAGGTTGATTTAAATTAAGATGGACTTGGGGCAAACTTTACAATTTCTCTGGCACACTTCTCAGAACGACATATTATTTTGACTTTTAAATCTGAGGTGTGTTTGCGCTTTTTATTCTGAGGTCTCCCAACTGTAATTCAGGCTGTGTAGTATATGCTTGGATAATTAACTAGAAACTCTGAGAAATACAGCCGAGTATCAGCAACTGGATGAAAATTATGACCCTCTCTTGGTTTCTTTTAACAGGAAATATCCATATGTTCTCCAATGTAGCCAGAGATGCGCACTATTATCCACGGAGGCACCGAAATGAAAGAGTGTGGACACAGGAGCAAGAGGAGGAAGAAAACAGGCCACAGGTAGCCAGGAGGAGGGATCTCTTGGGCTTAAATATTTCACCAGGGTGAGGGGTCCACTTACACTTCTGAAGCCAGGACAAACCTTCCCATGCTTACATGCTCAGTGTTTATCCTCAAGTGCTGCAGCCAAAATGGATGTTTTCAAAAGTAACTAGATTGTCTTTTATTAATCACTACTTTAAAAATACATTGTATTAACAGGATTACAGGCCCTGGAGTTTCTGTCACCTAGTGTTTTGCTGGTGCTTGCTTTTTGCAAGCTCAGATGGTTTGGTAAGCCAACAACAATTAGTCCAAATGTGCACTAATAATGCATACAGAAGTACTGGCTTATCCTCATGGTATATTTAACCCTTCAGGAAATAAGCACGCAACTTCTGCTCAGGTGCTGCACAGGCTTCTTCCACCCAGGGCAGAATGGGTCTGGGATACGTTTCTACCAACTGAAACCTCCAGATGAGACACAAGGTGTCATTTGTTGCTGGTGCACATATACATGTGCCACCTGCCTTGGAAAAGTCTTCTTCCATAGGCAGTCTGTTAACCTAACAAGGTTCTCCAAGGAAGATGAATTTTTCCCTGTGAGTCTCTTATGGTTGGGCTCTGAAAAAAAAACGGATACAGCCTATAGACAGCTAAGCTAGGGCAAATGAATCCCACCTGCTACTGCATCAGGTATTCTTGCTGCTATCCCAGAGCAGAGGGTAAAGTCTAAATAGCTGCATATTATATTTTGCTCCTGATAAGAAAAGGTGTTTTAGAAAGGCGGTTTAAAAATCGGATGAAGAGCAGAAGTAAAGATCTGTGTTTTCTCTATGACTATCAGAACTCTTTGGTCTTTTAATATTTTTTCCCCACTCTTTTGTTCTAAATTCATTCAAACAAAAAAAACCAAGTGCTTGCATACTGTCCCAAGTCACACTACATGTGGTCTCTTAACCCTTTACTTTTCAGCCATTTTATCCAGTGTTTGAACAGAGATTGAGATTTTTAGAATGCGTGTAGCAAAATTCAGAAGATGCACAGAAAGCCATAGGCACAAATAGGAATTGCAATGTGTTCCTTTGGTTTGGGTTGTCACCTGGTCACTGACAGGTGGGCATCCATTGCCTTGTGAAGGAAGCTGTAGATGAAAGAAATGTCATGAAAATATAATTGAAAGAAAATGGCTTTAAAGAGTTTTCTGACATTATTAATAAAGGTTTTTTTGAAATTAAATGTAATTCCTCTCAAAATTTGAAGGTATTTCCTCTTTTCTTTTCTTCTCAGTTTACATTTGATACATTGTTGATCTATGATAGATAGCCTGGTTTCTGTGAACAGATGCATCCTTTTCCATCTGTATCTTTTTTTGACTACTAATTATTGTTGTTCTTTTCAGAATTCATATTCTGCATTTATTCAGTTGATGCCAGTTTTCATAATAATAATAGTGTCAGTTATAACTCAGCTGATGGCCACAAACCCGCCCTACAGCCTATTCTACAAATCGTAAGTAATTTAAAACCACATTTTTCTGGTCTTCGGTGTTTGCAATAAGGAGGGAGACGGAAGTTGGACTTGGTAGCAAAATGCATGTTAGTGTTCCGTTCTGCTCTTTCTAGAAAGTGTTATCAATTTGTAAATAAGGAAATACCAACAGTCTCTATTGATGAGTACTCCTCAGCATTATCACTATGAAGTTAACTATGGTGTGCTTTATTGTACTGTGTGCTGAACAAATAGAGGCCTTGAGCCAAAAAGCTTTCTCAACTGGTGTGAAATGTTTCTGCACAGTGATACAGTACCAGGAATGTGGGTGTCGCCCAGCTACAGTGCTGATCAGCCTCTGGTCTGCCCAGCCCCCAGGGATCTGTGGACCACCACTGAGGTTCCCATGTAAAGCAATTAAAAAATGAAGCCTGCAGTTTGCGGTATAAATCCAAATCCTCTCTGGAGCCTGAATTCCACTGGAAGAATTGTCAAGCTCCACAAATCATTAAAGCCTTGAAATGCCTTGGTTTAACATCTGTAAAGAAGCAGGACCCTGAGGTTGGAGAGGGTAAACTGAACTGGTCAGCTCTGGAAGCAGAAGGAATGCCACCAGACCTGCTGTAATCTGAGTTTGTGGGGCAGAAGAAAACCCACTGGCTCCTCTCAGCATCCAGTGTTGGGAGGAAGGAAGCTCTCTAGCAGGAAGAGCTCAGTTCAGTCACCTTCACTGGCTCTTACTGAGATAGGAGTGGGAGTCAGCAGGTTTTGGAGAACCTGCTGCACACAGCAGTAGCAGAGTGCTCCAAACACTCCCCTTGCTCACTTTTAGGAGTAAAACTACTTAGGTTTAGGCCCATATCCTCTCCACTGTCATAATAGCCCAAAACCCTTTATCGCTTTTTACCACAAGATGTCAGTGTGTAGACCTAGCATAAGAACAGGACGGTGGTTGGGTTTTGGGTTGTTGGGCGTTTTTTTCAGAGAGTGTTTTTGCTATCTGCCAGTCCCATGTGCAACTTCCCACACTGCCCCCAGAGCAGCTAATATCTCCTGCTTTTCTTCACTACCTCCCCTTCTCCTGTTGATTTGAGATAGTCAGGTACACAGTCATGCTGTTTCTCTAAATCATATCCTTAAAAAAAAAAACTAACAGCCTAGAAACTGAAAGAAATTGTTTATATGAAGAAAGCATACGCATCAGACATAGCGACAGAGCAGGGGTAGTCCAGAAAGTAGAAGGGGCAAACTGGATTCCATTGAGTAGAGTGTAACCTTTGTGTTTTGGCTGTCTGCTTCTTTCTCTGGGCAGTGATTTGAAAAAAATGCCTGGGTATCTTTGCTCAAATAAGGAAATTCAGTATAAGAGTGTAGTTTAACCCGGTGGCTGTGTCAGAGTGGCTAATTCTACCTACAGGATATTCTTCGGGATATTCCATGCCCCACTTCTCTTACTGATTATTATAAAACCCTAAAAGAAAATGTAACTAGAATCTCCCCTGCTAATTTTTATTTCTACTAAAGGATCCAGAAATTGGGAAAATCTAGATCCAATTGCGTTGTGCCCTAAGCAATACCAGGGCCATATGCCTTTCCTATAATCTCTACATTTGTTATCAATTCCCATGGATTTCTGGACCTAGCTTGCCAGAAATTACCAGCAAACAGAAGAAAGTATATGGAGCTTCTGTTCACAGATAAAACTTGCTCTTGCATTTTGGAAGTCTCTTGACTGAGGTCTTGAGAACAAACACAGTATTCGGAAGGAACAGTGTCAGCTCAGAGTCGGTTCTTTGTAGATATCTCCAAATATTAGATATTTTCTGTGGTTTTTAGTGGGGGGGTGAATCGTGTTTGCCTGAGACTTGTAATTTCCTTATTGGATGGTTGAGGGAGCCATAGTCCTGCAGAAAGTAACTAAAGAAGTTGTAACTACTGTCCTCTGGAAATGCTAATATGGAGAAACATCTCTTGATTTCTTTATATTTGAACTGCGAAAAGATTCTGTTTTCTCCATGATGTTTTCACAGGTCCATAGGCCACGTTATTAGTAGAGAAACAGAGAACTTGCAGGTGCCTTACTATGTTGATAAAAACTTTGAAAGGAATTATCAAGGAGCAGACCTTAAAGAGCTAGAGAAAACCGTTGAAAAAGATTACATAGACTATATTCAGACCAGCTGCTGGAAGGAGAAACAGCAAAGTAAGTTATTTTTGTTACAAGTGTGTGCCTACAACCCATCAGAAGTTGTATGATGGCTGTGCTTCACAAAGTGCTGCCATTTTTAGCCTCATTTTCCAATGCTTATCTCAAACCTTGCACTGATATTTGTCACATCTGCTCTTAACACTGAATTTGCTATTCTTGAAGGTCTGTCAAAATTCATTTTAGGTGATTCTAAGAGACAAGTGGAAAGTAGATTTCACCATTTGAGATATTTTTTCCACTCAGTTTTTATGCTTGAATAACTGTTAGTGATGATGTTTCAAACATGTAATCTGCCACATTTATCTAGCTCTGACAGATTGTTAGGGCTAGAAAAGATCTTGAGACATCACCTATTCCAGGTTTCCTTTGCTGGAGCAGAATAATTTTTGCTTCGACTGGCTCCACAAGAAGATTATCTAACTTTTTCTTAAAAACTTCATCAGAAGGAGATCCCATAGCCTGTTCAGGTGCTTTTGGTAATATTGCAGTGGACTCTGTTACTGGTATCAGTTTTCAAAGAGCGTGCTTCTTTGCGTGTTTTGTGCGCTTATTTGCATTTTCTATCTTTAGATGAGTTTGAGATCATGTTTTTCACCATAGTCAAGATTGTCTTTTAAAAGCAAGAATTGAATGCAGAAAGGGAGAACACAAAAATGTGAGCATTCAAAATCATTATTCTCACATCGGTCCTAAGTTGATCAGTGGCACTTATAAAGGCATGTATTTTAACCCCATATCGTATTATCTGTTAATTACTACTAATCTAGTTCATTGAAAACAGAGCAAATCCCTGCTTCTTTTGGAACTGTACGAAATAACAGAAATCAAATTACAAGGACTAGCTGAAGTTAGGATGTTGTGACTGATTTCTTTTCAGCTAAAGAACTCATCACCTTCAAATTGAGTAAACACAAACTACTGCTGTGCATAAAGGAAACTGGAAGAAGTTGTTTCTGTGTAAATGTTTAATAGTAGTAGGCAAGCTGCTTTCACACACCAGTAGGGCTTTCTAAATTGCTCCATGCAAAACAGTCCTCAGCACACTGAAAAAAATTGACTTTGCACTTGTTTACAGTTTCTTTACCAATTGCATCATTATGGAAGCACACACTTTGTCTAAACAAGAGATGTTTAATCCTGTGCTAGAGGTAACAATAGTGTTGCTGACTCCAGACTATTTACGGGTTTTTGATGGGAAGGGTTGTTTTGTTTACATCCAGAGACTGTTTTGTTTTATTTTACAAAAAAGTTACCAGTCTTGCTTTTAAAGAGAAATATACAGATGTGGGCTCTGAAGTTAGAAAAGAACCCATAATATAAGACCATAAAAATCCCAAACAATCCTTTAGTTTTTGGTGTGCTTGACTTGTGATCTCTGAGCATCTGTGGCTGGCAGTGGCAGCCTCTAGGTATAATGTGGCAGTTAACCGTAAATGTAGGCTTCATGCGTAGGCTTGCTATAGGGGAAGAATTTATTTTGTAGAGAAAAATCCTTGTAATTGACCTTGTGCAACTGAAAGTGACCATACTGCCTCTTTCACGTAGACCTTGAGCTAAGGAATGCCATGCCCCAAAATGGGCAACAGGGTTTGCAAGTCTAAGAGAGTTTGGTAGAGACGGGGAGATGATCTAGCATTGAATGCCAATTAATGCCTGCAAAACAATGCTTCTCTGGAGCTTTTTACACTTACAGACTTTATTAGTCACACATCTGCAAATATATTTACAATGTCCACAATTAGCAGTAGCCTGAGGGAGACCACTGTAATTAAAAAAAAACAAAAACCCAACACATTTTCAGAATGATTACTATCTAGGCCAGCAAGCAGGTAATGAGCACAGCTGAGTCTGTGCTAACTTTAGTGCAGCCAAGTTTGTAAAAAATAAACTGTGAATACAAGATGGAGTGCTGGGGAAAAGTTCTCTGGAGATGTTGAGACAATTCTTAGCTGTTGCTTCATAATTTTTGTCCATTAATTCTTGTTTAAGTGTTTAACTTCATGTGGTCAACTTTTTTTTCGTCCATTGAATGTCTATTAATAGTATGTTTGTTTTGTTTACTGAGGGTGCGTTTCTCTTTAGCACCAGCAAAATGGACATAGATTAGTTAGATAGGAACAGTTTGATTTTTAAAGTCCTTGATTTTATGACTTGAAAGTGTTACCTGGTGCCCAGCTACCTTAAGGAAAACTTCAAAAGTAACTAATAGATCAATATCTTGTTCAGCCAGTCACTTGTATGCTGTGGGTTTTGGTCTTCTGAAATCTTTGATAGAATTCAGTACAAAAAGCACATCCCAGGTTTTTACAGGCGATTGTTCAGCTGTGAAGGCACAATTGTAAAGTAAGATTGCATAGAGCTCCAAGTTGTAGAAAATTACAAAAAGGCTACTGAAAACAGAGAGAATAAGGATATGTAGTTGGAATTTGGTATTTTACGACTTCCTTAAGAGAAAAAGTTCAAAGGAACAACTCTGATGTAAAAGATTAAAAAATACAAGAAACAGACGTGATGGAATGAATGCTGTCAAAAGTGCAAGTATTTGCAGTGAATAATTTTGCCCAGTTGGATAACTGTAGAATTTCTTAGCTAATCAGCAAAAGAAACTTCTCTGAATTACTGGTGGGAAACAATTTAAACAATGGGATTATTTCAGTTTTATGTTGCTTTTGAGAAGAAGGGGAAGAAATATGCAAAGTGCATTTGAGATTGTATTGTTCATGAAAGGGCACAGAGGCCTTTCAGACAGGTCCCTCAGCTAGCTGTTCACCTTCCTGGAATCAATACCAAAAAAAAACCCCAAAAAAACAAGAGAGAGAATTTATAATGCCTTCTGGGCAAACCTCTTGCCAGACAAAGTTTGAATTCTGAGAAGTGCAACATCAAAAAAACAATTATCTATACCTTAAAGTATATATTTGGATGCATGCTCTGTGCCCTTGCAGAATGGATCCACCAAAAGAATTGCATTTTTCAGTTACGTGGGCAGGGGTGTATGTCTTGTAGTTCCTGCTCAGCACATGAGGCTGCAGACAGCTGATGCAGCCCCAAGGAAGCAATAGGAAAAGTAGTCATGAGGCTGTCTTTCCTTCTGGCTTGTCACATAAATACTGCTGATAGGTGTAGAGTAACCCCCCTCCACCGGTCTGTGCCTGCTGATGCATCAGTAAGGACCAGTGCACGAGGAGATGAGATCTAATTCAAATGTAAGTAGTGGTATCACCTAAGACAGGTGCTGTGTTGCAGACCAAATGGTATCCTACTAGCCCCTTTTTGTGCACAGTTAGTTTAACATTCTATGTATATTTTAAAGCAATTGCCTATTCTTTAGATCATTAACAATTTTAAATCTTATGTGACTTCTAAGCCATACTTTTATAGTTTGTGTTTTCTTTGTAGACAGTAATAATCAGTCTTATTTTTTTGTGTTGGTTATTGTCCTACTAGTGGACTGGTAGAGAGGGTTATTATAACTGTTTGAGTTTTCAAGTAATTATGAAAATACTGTTTTCTTAAGTCGCTAGCCTGGTTACACCTGATGGCCACTCTTTAAAGAAAGTTGTTAACACGCCCAGTTTCACTGAAACAAGGTGAATTAGAAAAAAACATGCCACAAGGATAACAAAGCACTGAGTTATTTAAAGTAGGCTCGCGGCTTCATCCTAATATAAATTTTTTTCATCTTTCAGAGTCTGATTTGTCAAATTTGGCCAAGCTATACAGAGATGAGCGGTTAAAACAGAAAGCAGAATCACTGAAACTTGAGCACTGTGAGAAGCTCTCCAGTCTGATTGGAATGCACAAAGGGGGCTGACCAGGGCACACACATTCTGTAGTTTTATTTATTGCTAATTTAACTTATGTTTTTATTTTCCTTTGTATAAAAAGGGAAGGAGACTGTTGTAAAGAGTCTGAATATTGGAGTCCTGCATCTGGTGCAGAGATGGGCCAACACAAGCTGCAGAGCTAGTGTTTGCTATAATACATACTCTACACAATATTTGGTTCTAAGGACCAGTGGCGCTTTGTAAATTAATTCCCTGGGAAACGCTATTAGTTTGGAACCTGTCTTCATCGGTAGTTTGTCTGCCATCCAAACAGTATATACTTCCCAAGAGAGCAGACAAATGTCTTAGCTTTCTGTATTTTATATGGACCTGCAATTCACTCGATCATACGCACAGCGTAGTTCTCAGTATTAAGTGCGCTAGCCTTCTCGTACTGATATCAAGCGGATGTCCTTGCTTCTACAGTGGTTTTGTAATGAGAACTTAGATGGAAGGCGGCATGTTTCCTGTTCGAGTGTAATATGCAATGCTTAATTCAGAAGAGTCAAGTACCTGCTTCAGGTGAGCACTTGAGCAGGCTCCCAGCTCTCCCTGCTGTCAAAGGGACATAACCCCGTGCTTGTCTGACTGGAGGGGGCACGCTGAGATGCCAGCAGCAACATCGAACAAGAAGATCGGAGTCTGTGAATTGCACCAATTCTGATGTCTGCCAAACTGTAGAGAAAGGACAACTGTATTTATTTTCTCATATGTTTTCAGTGGCATATTTTTAAGCTGGCTGTCTAATTCTGATTTTTATCTGCAAACTCTTCTCCAGCTGTTACAGGGGTCCTGCTCTTTCTGGTACAGTTTTGATGTAGCATATTTTTACTCTGTTTAGCAGTTATGAATGTTTCACTGTAGAGATTAGTATTGCAAAGAAAAAGATCCATGTAGTAGTGTCCTGTTTTTTCTTGATCCTCCTTTACGAAACCAGGCATTTAAAGGCAGGTTGAGGATGGGTTATACTCGTCAGCAGCAGAGAACAGTGTTACTCCAGTTGAGCATCATTAATCTCCTGAGCCAGTTTCTCTGGTGGGGTGCCGCGGGTGCGTACCACACGTGGAATGAACTATTCTAAGAAGGACATCTCCGAGCGGTACAGGCACTGGAGGTGCAGGCTTCTGCCCTCCCTCCCTGACGTGGGGACTCAGCGTAGCCACAGCAGAGGCAGCACTCGCCTCTCTGATGTGGAAGTGCGTGTCTATTAAAACTGAACAAGTCTCTGTTGTTGTCCCCGTTCCTAAAACTCGCTACAAGTAGCACAGGATGCCACAGATGGCCTTGGCTTAAACCTAGGAAACAAAAGTGCTCAAAGTTCAAGAAATGCCAGAATTAAAGTCACCTCTAAAGCTTAGACTTCAAGTCTCCACGTGCCTGGGCATTACAGTGCAGTCGTGTGCTAGTGCTCTGCCCGTGCGCCGAGGTTGTCCCGTTGGCATGGTGCACAAGTTGGCTGGTACTGAAAGCGGGGAACTGGGACCGAAGGTACCAGAAAGTGTCCCCTTGGTGTCCCTGTCCCATCCGTTACAGTGGTGGGAGGTTGGGCAGCAAGCGAAGCTGGGAGCTGCAGGAAGAGAAGCTTTTCTGGTGGTCTGTGCCAGAGGAGGGGTGTTTGTCTTGGGTTTTGAGACTTGGTGCTTCTGCAGATGAGACGTACACACCCCATATATGATCAGACCATTGTAACTACAGCAATATTGGTGCTATGAAATGGTGGTGTGTTAAAGAAAAAATAAAAAGAACAACATAGTGGCTCCTTAAAACAGTGTTTTCATATTAACATTTGTTCCCTCTTGGGAAACTTTGTAGGAGTGCTTGGGGAAGTTGAGCAGAGTTTGTCAGCCACTCGGGACAGGATGAGTGCCAGTGAAAAAGGCATTTAGAGGGGGTTGTTGTGAACCATCTTGAGTGCAAGACTCTGCAAGGGCAAAAATGTTTGATTTTTTTAGATTGGTAATGTGGCTGGCAGTGGGACAGGCAGCTTTAATTCTGGTATTTCCCAGGTTTGAGCACATAATATGAGTGCATACAAAAAGAAAAATTCTTTTAATGTTGCTTTTTATATATTAAATAGTTTGTAGAATATATTTGAAATCTATTAAAGTGGCTGGACTTTGTTCCATGTTTGATATCTTCCCTGTCATTCCTGTTTGACTCCCATGGCTATAAAGTGATACAGGTGGGGAGACCAAACACGACAACTTTACTGGACCTGTGATGTCCTGTACGGAGCTTGAATTCATACGTAGTATTTTGCACTTAAAATGGATTGCACCTTTCATCCAAAGATCTCAGAGTGCTTTATGGAGGTGGGAGGTCTCCTGTGAGAAGCACAATGATTTTAAGTCTTCTCTGCAACTAGGAAAAGAGGCCAGGATGAAGCAGAAGGTCAAACTGGAAGGTAAAAATATTTCAAAAAGCAATAAGATGTTCTTTGTTTGTAATCAGAGTCAAGGGTGTTACGGATGACTATTTGCATGCCAGTGTTGTAGGCTGTGAATAAGGGCATTTGGCTCCACAATGTCTTCGGTGACGGGCTCGAGAACTTCCTTTTGTAAAGCGCTGGCATCGTACTCAAAAGGAAAATCGTTATCTCGTGCCCGTGGCTGTTCAAACGCATTGCTGTCACTAACCAAAGGTTACTTGCCATTGACTTCTGATAATTTCTTGGGTCTCTAAAGGGAGAAAAAGGTGTTCCCTGAGCAGGCCTGTTCGCTTGGAGCAGTGCAGTGGGATGCTCTTGTTTCTTGGGGAATACCTGGGACTTGCAAATGGGTTTATATATATATATATTGGGTTTTTTTAACGAAAGACTTGACATTTCTGTGCCTGTCTGTACCGTGGTAAAAGCCTGACTTTGAAACGAGAGAATGGTGCTGTCTGGGAGTTTGTTCCACGCGAAATGGCGGCAGCGGCCGCGGGGATGGGCGAGGAACTGACTGCTGCCCCTGCGGCCACAGCCCGCCCCAGGCGGCGGCGAGCCCGGGAGAGCCGCGGGTATTCCCTGGGGCCTCGGTGGAGGCCGAGCCCTTCCCCGGCTTGCGGAGCCGCGGCCCCGGTTCGGCGCCGGGGCAGGGGACGCGACGGGCGCGCTCGCTGCGGGGCGGGAGGGGGGTGTCCCGGCCGCGGCCCCTTTAAGACGAGAGGGGGTGGAGGGGGGGGCAGGCGCGCGCGTTGCTAGGAGACGGAGAAGGCCCGGCGACGGCGGCCGCCATTTGCCGCGGCGGTGCGGGAGATGGCGGCGGGCGCTGAGGCCGTGGGCGGACCGCCAGCCGCGGCACCTCGCCGAGGCGCTGGCGGTCCCCAGCGAGCGGCGGGACCGGGGACTCGGGATCGGGGGGGGGGGGGGGGGCCGCTATCACCCCTCCCCGTCTGAGGAGGGGGTGCGCCTGACAGGGACTGCTGCTCTGGGGGCGGGGCCTCGAGGTGGGCGGGGTCCCGCCAGCCACGCCTCCCCTGGCTGTGCGGGGGAGGGGCCTGCGCAGGCCACGCCCCCGGCGCAGCGGGGTCCGCCAGTGGCGCTGGCGGCCGGCGGGGGGGTCACCCTGGGAGCCCCCTGCGGGTCACGGCCCCAAAATAACGCCCGTGGGGCCGGCGGGATCCCTCCTGCTCCGCCCTGTGCCGAGCCCGGGCCCGCGCTCTGGGAGCTGGCGCTTGAAACCGCCGTCTCGGCAGACCGGAGCTTCGAGGGCGCCTGCGGCGCGCAGCCCCGGGGCGCCTGCTCGGGCGTCACCCCCCACGCGTGGCCGTGAGACGCGGTCGGTGCCGCGGAGAGGAAGGCGGCGGCGTGGAGTCCTTGCACGGGCTCGGAGGCCGATCCGTTTGCAGGCTGGGGCCAGCCAAGCTGTTCGTATTTTCCCCCTGGGCCGGTGCATCCCAGCCTCGGGTACTGAAGCGCTTGAGATTTGTCGGAGCTGCCGGCGTGGTTTGGATGCCCGGTTCCCTTCCAAACCCCAGAGGCAGCTTCGAAAGCCTCTGCCAAGCAGGGCCAGTGTTTCCTGCTCCTTTGGAGTTGCAAAAAGTAGCTCCAGCGTGGGAGAGGCACGTCCTGCTTTTGGCAGCTACCAGTAGCCTTCGTCTTCCTCCTTGCTGCCTCTGGTTCAAGCTTGCCAGCGTTGAGAGGCGAGCACGCACAGAGCTGGCACAAAAAAACAAGTTAATAAGCAAATGCGATGGTGAGTCTACAGGCGGTATCATGCTGGCTTAAACATAAAAGTAGATCGGTGTTTAATTAGCAAGTCTGGTTCAGCCTGGGTCCGCCCATTGTTCTGTAACATGCTTGTGCCTAACAGGCTGCTCCCACACACACCCCGAACTGCTCTGGGTGCTGGAAGTTGAGTTTACAGCCTCTTAACCTAAAATGGTTGTATTTTGGTTGGTAGGAGAACCCCGGGGATCTCCACTACGCCCTCCTCTCTCTTTCTTGTTTAGAAATCACATGCCGCACTGAGGCTGGAGTGGGGGATGAACCCAAGGACCAGGAGGAGGAGATGCTGGTGCTGGAGCAGGGCTCTTGCCCAGCAGGTTGCTGGCAGCCTCAGGCTGCAGCCGGGGCGGTGAGACAGGACTGCCCAGCCGGTTCCCTCTGTGCTTCAACAGCACACCCAGACAGGTTGTTCGTGGCAGCCTCGGGGTTGTTGGAAGAAACCAGCCAAGCCGGCAGTCCTTGCTGCAACCCAGCCACGCTTTTTCCACAGAGCTGGCCCTATGGAGCAGGGAGCGTATGGGGCCATCCCATCTCCCGCAGCACTGAGAGCAGGTGCCGGGGAAGAAGATGAACGGCTGGGTGTGCAGCGGTACTTTCCAGCCACCCTCGCAGCCTCCGGTATTGCCATACCGCTTGTCGCAGCTGTTGACGCTCTGACCATTTCGGTTTTGGCAGGATCCGGGTGTCGGAGTGAAAGGTGCAGCAGCAGCAAGAACTGTGCCTAGTGCGAGTGCTGGAAAAGAGGGCGAGGAAAGCTTTGAAGCGGTTATATGAGTCGTTGCCCTAAACCTGCCTTGCACCCACTGCCAGGTTAGCAGGACCTGTAGGCAGTAGTGCAAAGACTTTTCCTTTCGTGCCCAGGGAGAGCTGCAGTGATCCTCCCTGAGCTGATTATTTTACCTTACCCAGAGCTTCACCAGTGCCTGCAGCCCATTGTTCCCCTTGTACCTTCTCCGACCTTCCTCCTCTCCCCCAGTAGTGGTACCCTGGATGCACCAAAGGCATCGGCAAGGCACCCCGGGGAGGCTCAGCTGGACAACGGTGACCCCAGGCTGGACCAACCTCCCTTTCCCACCAGCTACCAGCGGCCCTGGGACGGTGGGCACGACCCCTCGGTGGAGGAGGGGGAACGAAACACTGTCTCTCTGGGATCTGGACTGGCTGGGGACAGCTCAGTCCCAGGGGGAACTGTGTCCCCTCTCCCGCTGTGGGTCTGTATGTCCCCCCCGGCACCGCAAATCCAGCAGTGGGCAGGGGCTGCAGGAAGGTCCCTGCAGTGCTCCTGGCTGGGCTGTGCTGGGGCTGGAGCCAGCAGTGACTCAGCAGGCGCCCGCCGGGCTGCCCTGCTGTGAGCCCGCGCTGCCGGGAGCCAGGCACGGCGGGCTCGGGGATGCTCCTGGCCAGCCCCAGGCTGAGAGCTGGACCCCCCCTCGCATGGGGACCATAGGGTGGTTGCAGCACCCAAGCAGCAGCCCAAGGTTTTGGGGTGCAGCGTGCCATCCAGGAGCTCCTCCCCTGGCAGCTGCATCCCACTGGCTCCCTGCAAAGCCGGGTTGTAGGGATTTGGGGATTTGAAATCCCCACACACACTGTCTTGCACAAAGCCACCACGCTGGCCGGTGCCACCCACGGCAGGTCTCCTCCGCTCCCCATGGGCACAAATGCGACCTGCAAGCACAGCCCTGCTCAGCAGCGAAGGGTTAAAAGTGCCAGGCCAGCTATCAGGGAAGCTTTCCTCTCCTTTTCCTTGCCAAGGTTTAAATTTAGTCCCTGCATGAACCCAGAGAACTTGGGCATCAGGTTGCTCCAGGGCTGGCACTGCTGGGGAGCACCTGCTGCCATTGCTTCACTGCAAAAATCCCCCCCGAAAGCCGGGACTGAGCTCCACTGGTGGTGGTTAGGGCCAGCAAGCTGCGGAGACCCTCGTGCCGTGCCATGCCAAGCGCCCCGACCGCTTGCTTTGGGTCCCTGAAAAAAGGCAAATAATAGCCATCCATCGTTTGGCTCTTGTGAGTCCTGGAGGTGCTCGGTGCCTGGTTTGATTTCAAGCCTTGCATTTGCTCCTGACTGCTTGCGATGAGTTCTGGGGGAGCTGCTGCTTGGGGCAGGGTGGTTTTGGGGGGAGCCCCCAGGATGGGGACACGCCGTCTGTGCAGCGAGGCGGGCAGAGGCACCAGGAAAGGAGCCATTGCAGGGACGGAGCAGCAGCCTGGGGTCTGGCCGTGCCCTCTGCACAGGGGTGGGATGTCCCTAGAGGGGTCTGCGGGTTCCCCAGCTCCAGGGCAGCCCGGCCCGCTGCGCCGGGGCCCACGGCCCCGGTACATCTGTGGGGCACAGGGATGCCCCAGCACATCGCCGGCAGGTTTGGGGAGCAGTGGCGTCGGGCGAGGGGGCAGGGGACGGTGCTGGCAGCCCCCCGGCAGACCCCTGAGGCCGGGGGCGGTGGTGGCATCCCTGCAACGTGCTTGGCATTGCCTCCCCTGGGCTGGCGCTCGCTGACGTCCATGTGATCGAGGGGCTGCTCCATCCTGCCGCTGGGTCCAGCCGCCGTGACGGCGAGGGAGCCAGAAGGTCGAGCCAGCGTCCCTGGGAGAGAGTCCCCGGCACCGAGAAGGGTCCCCCGGCACCAGCTGGCAACCCTGAGGGTCATCCCTGCCGCGATGCCCCGCGGGAAGAGGGACCCCGTCCTGCTCTCCCACGCCGAGCTGCCCGGCGCCGACGACGAGGGTCCCCGCAGCGGCGGCGAGGGCCGGCGGTCCACGTCGGAGGAGGAGGGCCACCTCCCCTGCCTCCCCCGTGACGACCTCGCCAAGAGCATGTCCGGCTCTTCCGTCTCCTCTTACCACTCCGCCCTGTGCTCGGAGGGGACGGAGACCTTCAAGGACTGCCTGGAGTTTCTGGACGAGGAGGGGACGCCCACCTGGGACACGGGGCGACGGGGTGGCCGTGCCGAGGGGGCTGCCCCGGGGCGCTGGGCTCCGACGGGGGCCCCCGGCGTCCCCCCGCCGCCCGGCCCCCTCGCCCGCCCGCAGCGGGCTCAGCTGTCCCTCGCGGCTAAGAATAGCCCGGGGCAGGGGGGCAGGATGGGTCCCCTCGGCGGGGCCCGGCAGCCCGTCGCTGCCACCGCCGCCGCCGCCGGCGGGGAGCCGGCTCTGCCCCGGCAGCCTGGGGGGATGCTCGGCGGGGCACCCAGCGATTCGGACGAGGTGGACGGCGAGGTGCGGGCGCTGACGGCCAGAGCTTTCCGCAGCCTCTCGGGTCTCCCCGGCGCTCGCCTCGACATGTGCAGCTCCCACACCTCCTCCAGCCTTTCCAACTCGCTGTCGGAGGACAGCGGGCGGCCGCGGCGGTGGCCGGCGGCGGCTGGCGGCGAGCCCCGGGGCACGGCGGCAGCCGTCCACGGCGGGGTGGGCTGGCCCTTCCCGGTCGGCGTGGACGGGGAGCTGCTGGGCTTGCTGAGTAAGGAGCAGTTTGAGTGCGTGGACGTGGAGCTGGAGAGCGGCGAGGCAAGGAAGGGCCATTGCAAGAAGAGGACCGTCCCCAAGCGCCAGATCCTGCTGAAGAGGAAGGAGAGGAAGGAGACGGGTTTCGGCCCCTGGGGGGATGGCCCGGCCCCCCAACCCCTGTCCCCCGCCAGGAAGGAGCCCCTCAGCAAGGGCAGGGCTGTCGGAGAGGACTTCAGGCTCAACTACAAGCAGTTTGTGAAGACAGCCTCCCTGGATGCTGACGCCGGCAAGACCAGAGCAGCCTCTTGCCTGGTGAAAAATGTCCTCGCCAAGAAAATGCAGTACGAGCAGAGGATCAAGATGGAGCAGAAGGGGCTGCGGGGCAGCTCGACTTCCTCGGGGCCGTCCTCTGCTGGCACCGACCTGCCGGGGGACGGCTTGGAGGGCAAGTCCAGCTCGCTCTCCCGCTCGGACTGCAGCTTCTCGGCCGAGGAGCTGCGGGGCGGGGGGATGCCGCTGGCCGCAGTGGCCACGGTGGCCGTGGGGGATGCCACCGCCACCACCACCCATCCCGCCAAGGGGGTGGTGCTGAGCGAGGCAACGAGGGAGAGCGTCTGCAAGCTGAAGACAACCTTCAACGAACTCAACCAGAGGATGAAGTACCAGGAGGTGCTGGAGGGCCACCGGCTGCCCGGTGCCACCAAGGAGCCAGCATCGGAGAGGACCAGCTACCGGCGAGCGCGCGCCTTGTTCGAAGCCCACCCCGGGGTGGGGAAGGCGCTGGACGTTGCCCCCAGATTTGAGAGAGCGCTGAAGCCGTGGCCCAGCTTGAAGCAGCGAGCCATCCACCCCAGCCACCCCCAAACCCTCCCCTTCGAGGCCGACAGCCGGGTGCTCCCCGCCGCGCCACCGTGCCGCCTCTTCACCTCCCGGGCGCAGGAGGTGAGGCTGGTGCCATGGAGTCGGCAGGAGGAGAAGCCGCTGTCAGCGCCCTGCCAGCCGCCAAGCCCCGGCACCCCAGCCCGGGGGTCCACGCCGGCCACCCCCCCCGAGCCAGAAGAGAAGGGGAAGGTGCGCATCCCGCAGCCCCGGGACGTGCGCAAGCTGGTGAAGAGCAGCTACAGCCTCTGCTTCGGGACCGTCGGCGCATCCCGTGGCACCGCAGCACCGGCGAGCGGCAGGGAGCCGCCACCGGCCACCCCGCTTGTCATCCACTGCACCTCGGTCTGCCGGCGGGAGCCAGCGACGGAGCCGGGGGACGAGGAGGCGCTGGCGGCTGCCGGCCAAAAGCCAGCCGCGGCGTGTGCCGAGGACCCCGCAAAGCTCCCCGGCGGCCGGCCCTCGCCCACCCGGGGCTCCCCCGTCCACATCACGAGGGTCCAGGCCACACGGAGGGGGTCGGCTACCGTGGAGGGGCCGCCAGCATCCCCCCCGCGCCGGGAGCGGAGCGAGCTCAGGGTGCCGCCACGGGCAGCGGTGGCTGAGGGGGTGCCACATGTGGAGACCCACCTCCACGTCCTGGTGGGCCGGCGGTCCCCAGCAGCAGCCAGGGAGGGCTCCCCGTCTCAGAGCAGCGCACTGCTGCGGACAGAGAAGACCGTTCTCCTCCCACCACCGCCGCCAAGTCCCACGGAGGGAAAGGAGGGACGCGGCCGTGGCGGCACGGGAGAGCTCCACGCTGCCGAGGGGCCTGAGTCAACGGTGCAGCGGCACGGCAGCAGCGACAGCGGGGACCCCCAAGCCGGACCCCTGGCTGGCAGCAGCGCATACCCACAGCCTGTGAAACCGGCAGCGGGAAGCGTGCCAGAGCCGCCCGCAAGCGAGCAGAGGCAGAAGCAGCCAGGCAGCCGGACGGTGTCCGCGGGGAGCGGCGGTTCCGTTGGTGGCACCGGCCCTGCTGCCCCGTTTCGAGCTGGGGAGGGCGGCGAAGGTCCCTCTGGCCGGCTGCCGGAGAGGAGGGAGGCCTGGGAACATTTACCGAATTGGCCGGCAGCCACCGAGCCATACATTCCTGCTGCCCTGGCAGAGAACTCCAACTACTTAGCAATTCCTGTGAAAGCCCCCAAATCCTCTCCGATGCCAAAGCTGCCCTCAGCCCCCAACCCAGCCGGCGCATCCTTTGGGACCCCTTCGGTCCCCAACCCAGCCAGCACGTCCTTTGGGACCCCTTTGGTCCCCAACCCAGCCAGCACATCCTTTGGGACCCCTTCAGTTCCCAACCCAGCCAGTGTGTCCTTTAGGACCCCTTTGGTCCCCAACCCGGCCAGCACGTCCTTTGGGACCCCTTTGGTCCCCAACCCAGCCAGCATGTCCTTTGGGACCCCTGCAGTCCCCAACCCGGCCAGCACATCCTTTGGGACCCCTGAAGTCCCCAACCCAGCCAGTGTGTCCTTTGGGACCCCTGCAGTCCCCAACCCAGCCAGCACATCCTTTGGGACCCCTGCAGTCCCCAACCCAGCCAGTGTGTCCTTTGGGACCCCTGCAGTCCCCAACCCAGCCAGCACATCCTTCGGGACCCCTGCAGTCCCCAACCCAGCTAGTGTGTCCTTTGGGACCCCTGCAGTCCCCAACCCAGCCAGCACGTCCTTTGGGACCCCTGCAGTCCCCAATCTGGCCAGCACGTCCTCTGGGACCCCTGCAGCCCCCAACCCAGCCAGCGCATACTTTGGGACTCCCTTGGTCCCCAACCTAGCTAGCACAACCTTTGGGACCCCCACAGTCCCCAATATGACCAACTCATCCTTTGGCTTCCCATTAGCCTCCAGCCTGGCTAGCACATCATTTGGGACTCCCTTGGTCTCCAACTCCACCAACAAGTCTTTCGGGACCCCCTTGATCCCTTACACAGCCAGTGCGTCCTTTGGGACCCCCTTGGTCCCCAACCTGTGCGGCACAGCCTTTGGGACCCCCTCGGTCCCCAATCCATCCAGCGAATCCTTTGGGACCCCCTCAGTCCCTAATCTGGCCAACTCGTCACTCGGGATCCCCTTGGCCCCCAACCCAGCCAGCTCATCCTTTCGGTCCCCCTTGGTTACCAACCGAGTCCCCACTTCCCTTGGGCACCCATCAGTCTCCAGCGTGGCCAGCTCATCCTTTGGATCCCCTTTGGTCCCCAACCCAGCCAGCGCTCCACTGGGGACTGGTGCGTGTCCGTTGCCTGGTGGGGAAGCGCCCTGGAGCAAACCCGGCCCCAAGCCCACCCTGCCCCAGCCCCCCGAGGGCCCAGCTGCTGCAGAGCGTCCGGTGCTGCTGCCCCCAGCCCAGCCCCAGCCTCGCCTCGAGGATGCTCCCCATTTCCTAAGGAGGACCGACGGTGCCTCGCCGAGCAGCAAGAGCACACCAAGCCCCACCAAGCCCTTCGCCCCCCACCTGCCCGTGCACCGGAGGATGCTTGTCGATCCCGACAGTGGGAAATGCTACTACATGGAGCCACCACGGCAGCCCCAGCTGAAAACGCTCTACGACCCTGAGACCGGGCAGTACCTGGAGGTGCTCATCCCACCGGTGGCATCGCACACCGGGCTCTACCAGGCTCCTTTCAACCCCTTGGTCATGGCCCCAGGGGTCTATGGCCCACCCTACCTGCCCTACGGTGGTTTCCCGGGGCTCCTGGCACCCTCCGCACTCTCTCCGGCACACCCTGACCTGCCAGCTGCCGAAAACCCCAGCTTCTCTGGGACCTTCAGCTCTGCTCCCAAGGGTGAGGGGCCGCCCACTGCCGGGGGTCCCGACTGTGGATACCTGGAGAGCCTGTACTACATCCCCACGGGGATGCGGGCCAGCCCTGGCCCCAGCCCTGGCCAGGCCCCTGCCCGTGCCAGCCCTGCCGGGGCCGAGAAGGGACCGCTGCTCCAGATGTGACGGTCCTTGGCCGGGGATGGACCCACGTGGCACGTCCCTTCCCGAGCAGCTGGGCTGTAACCCCCCAGTCGGCATCAACCCTGGTACGGGAGAGACCCCCGCTCGTGGCTGAGCCGGCGAAGTGCCGAGAGGTAACAGGCATCGGTTGGACCTCACCAGCTCCTCGTGGGAACGGGGAGAAAAAGGATATTTTCCAATGCGACCACCTGGCAGTCCCTGAGGGGGGCCTGAAGTTATGGGCCCCAGCCGGCAAAGGGACCAGATGCACGGCCCCCACTTTCCCCTGTACTGTGGGTCCCATCCTGAGGGCAACCCGGGCTGGTCGGCACAGGGGGACTATGGCCTGGCCACCGCCAGCCCCCTGCCCACAGCCACAGCTGCAGCACGGACTCCCTGAAATAGTAATAAAAATGCTGAGACAGCACTAAACCCTGTGTATTCATCCTGCATTTGTGTAGTCTGTAAAGGGGGAGGGGGGTGCGAGGGGCTCCTGCAGCCCCTCTAGGGGAGCTGAGGGGCTGAGGCACTTGGACCCCACAGTCCGTCTGTCTGTCCTGGAGTGTCGACCAGATGCATCCCAGTCTCTGGGAGTAGGAGCGGGCTCCACAGTCATTAGGAAGCCCTGAACCCCAGCCCTCGAACACCAAACCCCAGCCCTGACCCCCAAACTCCCACCCCAGCCCCAGCCCAGGTAGGTCCACACCATCCCAGGGAGGATTTGAGCCAAGGAGGAGGGGTCGGGCGCTACGGGACTGAATATCACCGAAAACCTCCCGGAGAGGGGACATTCGGTCGGGGAACACCCCACATGCACCCCCTCCCACCCCCTGCCCCAACACCCTGGGGATGGACGGGGCTGCGTCAGCCGGATGCAGGTGCGTCGGCTGCGCATCAGTGCCCACTCGCCAGCCCCGGGGGGGTTTATAGCCGCCCCGTGCCTCCGCCCCAGCACTTTCGGCATCGTGGCAGGATGCGGCCGGCACTGGCGGCGTGGCTGGCCCTGAGCCTGCTGGTAGGAACAGGGGCTGAGGATATGTGCGGGGGCCCCCCTGCCGCCCCAGCCCACTCCATCTCTGCACCCCGGCTCAGCCCCGAGGAGCGGCTCTCGCCCCACATGCCCGAATCCCTGCACTGCGACGCCTGCTACGCCATCGCCTTCCAGGTGGGGATTGGGGAGACAGCACCCCAAAACCGGGGGTGAGAGCCCTCACAGGGATGCTCCAGCCTGGGGACATGCCGTCGGCTCCCCCCGGGGCACGCCGCTGATTGCTGCCCCCCTCTGGCACCCCAAAAAAGCCCTTTGGGGCCAGCAAGCCCCCTGGCAGCTACTCATGGCCTCACCCCCACCCCCCCACCCCCCCCCCCCACCCCCCCCCCGTGCAAAAGTACTTCAGCTGCTGGGGCCGTGAGCAAGGGGTGTGTGGACCCCATCCCTGCTTGGGAGCGGGGTCATGGCAGGGCTGCTGCCCTCACTGGCCAGTTTCTGCCCTTTTTCACCCCAGATTGAGGAGCAGCTGCGCAGGGCAGAGGGGAAGGTGGGCAGGAAGGCGCTGAGCGAGTCTGACTACGTGGAGGTGCTGGAGAGGAGCTGCTCGCAGGGCTGGGAGAGGTAAGCGGGGTGTCCCCCGGGGATCGGGGTGTCCCCCGGGGATGGGGGTGTCCCCAGGGATGGGGATGTCCCCAGGGATGGGGATATCCCCGAGATGGGGGTGTCCCCGGGGATAGGGGTGTCCCCAACCCCTCCCTCTCCCCACAGCTACGGGGTGCAGGAGCTGGATGGGGAGAAGCGGCTGGCGGGGCCGGGGCTGCCGAGACAGGAGCCCATGAGCGTGATGGTGATGGGGGGACCCTGGCCAGGCAGGTAAGTTGGCAATGAGGGGGGGGTGCCGGGCGCTGTCCCCTGGCCGCCGTGGCAGGGGGACGTGGTGTGACCCGCAGCCGGCTCCTTGCAGGCTGTCCAAGATGTGCCTCAGCTACGTGGGCGAGCAGGGAGAAGCGCAGATCTACGGCGCGCACCGTCGGGGCCCGGCCGCCCTTCGGGAGCTGCTCTGCCATGGGGAGAAGGGGGCCTGCACCGGCAGCAAAGCCGGGGGGCCGGTCCCACCCAAGGCGCTGCAGAACGAGCTGTAGCCCTGGCGCAGTTAATGCTTAATGCCCCGGCGACCTTCGGAGCCGACTTCGTCCCCAGCGAGAGCCGAAAGCGTGCTGGGAGGTGGGCGCCTTCCCGGCGTCGCCCATCGCCGGCGTGACCGTCCCTCGACACCCAGCCTGGCTGTGCTGGGAGGATGCTGGTGGCAGCCGGTGCCCCGTGCCACCGGACCCCCCGCGAGCCGGGAATTACTCTGTAACCCACCGGCAATAATGTTTTACCGATGCGGTGTTCACGGTGGGAGTGCCCCGGCCCGGCCGGTGGTGCCAGCCCTAATTAAAGCAGTTAATAGCTGATCCGTCCCCACGGCAGCGCTCCCCGTTTCACAACCGACAGCCAATGGCCGCCTTCCAGCCCGCCACCCCGCGCCACGGCCCGGGTGGTGACTAAAGTCCTTCCCACAGCCATAAAACGCCCCGTGCAGCGACATCGCCGCCGGGGCCGCATCGCCGGAGGATGGGGACCCGCTCGGGAGACCTGGCTCAGCCCCAGGTGAACGCAGCCTCCGTCCCTGTCCCCATCCCCTCCTTGGCCGTATCCTGGGGCAGTGGGGAGGGAGGGGGGTGACTGGGGGTCCGGACCCCGACGATGGCCACCTCGGGGCTGTGGTGGCCAGCCGGTGCTGGCAAAGGATGGGGGTGAGTTTGGGGACTGTGGCGAAGCCCAGGACCAAGGGGACGTGCTGGGATGCTGCAGCTGGGACTGGCTGTGCCATCCTTCCCGGCAGCCGCAGGGTGCTCCGGGCACCCCAGGGCCAGCGGGGACTCCCCTCCACCCTCCCCTGGGGACAAACCATCATGTAGGGACCGGTGGGTTTTGGAGCCCAGACCCCTCTTGGGGGTCAGAGCGGGTGCCGGGTGCGGCTGACCAGCCACGCGTGCCAAGCTGTGGCCCTGGGGCAAAGCCCAGCCCTGTTCCCATGGGACACCCGGGACAACGCTGACCTGGCTCCTGCCTTGCCCTCACTGCCAGAATGGGAACTCGGTTCTCGCTCCTGCCGGTCCCCCGTGTCCCCCCGGGAAGGAGATGCCTGCGGCAGGCAGGGTGAGTACCGGGGCACCCCCCTGGGCAGCATGGCGCCCACCCCAAATCTTGCTGTAACACACCATCGGATGGAGACCGGCCGGCCTGGACCCCTCCCCATCCCTGAGGGCATGGGGGGGGTCCCTTGGGGCAGTCTATGCCATCCATGGGGACGGTGCGGGGTGTCCCTGCCCCCCCCGTCCCCAGCCCCAAAGGCGAGCCAGGGCTGAGCTGTGCCACCACACGCCAGGACCCCGGGGCGGGCACCGTGCCCCCCCGGCCAGAGGTGGACATGCTGTACAGGATCGAGGACGTGCCCCCCTGGTACCTCTGCATCCTGCTCGGTTTCCAGGTACGGCCTGGAAGGGGGTAACCCCCATCAGCAGAGCCTCAGCCCCTGCTCCCCGTGGTATGGGGTACCCCAGCCCGGCTGAGTCCCCCCTCCCTCGCCCCCCCCCCAGCACTACCTGACCTGCTTCAGCGGCACCATCGCCGTCCCCTTCCTGCTGGCCGAGAGCCTGTGCGTGGGCAAGGACCAGCTCACCGTCAGCTACCTCATCGGCACCATCTTCACCTGCGTCGGTATCACCACCCTCATCCAGACCACCGTGGGCATCAGGTAGAGCCGCCGCCCTGGCGGGGACCCCCCACTGCCCATCCCCAGGCCGCAGGGTGCAGGCGTCCCCTCTCATCCCATTTCCCCCCCTCCCAGGCTGCCCCTCTTCCAGGCGAGCGCGCTGGCCTTCCTCGTCCCCGCCAAGTCCATCCTGGCCCTGGAGAAGTGGCGATGCCCGCCTGAAGGTGAGGGCTGAGGGGGTGCAAGGAAGGGGGGGTGGGGGGGGTGGGGTGTTGTCCAGCTGCTCCCCCCCCCCGCACCCAGGGACCACCTCACCTCCCCTCCATCCCCAGAGCAGATCTACGGCAACTGGACTCTGCCGCTTAACACCTCCCACGTCTGGCAGCCCCGCATGCGAGAGGTACACCCCACCACCGCCCCAGGGGACCCCAAAATCCTCGGCGGGCTACTGACCCCCCCCCCCCCTCTCCTCCATGCCCTGCAGATCCAGGGGGCCATCGTGGTGTCCAGCCTGGTGGAGGTGGCCATCGGGTTGCTGGGGCTCCCCGGGGCGCTGCTCAGCTACATCGGGCCGCTGACTGTCACCCCCACCGTCTCCCTCATCGGGCTCTCCGTCTTCCAGGCGGCCGGCGAGCGGGCCGGCTCCCACTGGGGCATCGCCGCGCTGTACGGCACGGGGACGGGGGGGGACAAGGGGGTTGGGGTGTCCACCGTGGAGCCAGGAGGATGCCAGGGGCATGAAGGACCTCGTGTCTTTCTCCTCTCCTCCCCACCCCAGGACCATCTTCTTGATTGTCCTGTTTGCCCAGTACCTGCGGCATGTCAACATCTGCCTGCCCGGCTACCGGCGGGGCAGCGGCTTCGTCCTGCTCCGCGTCCAGATCTTCAAGATGTTCCCGGTAGGGACCGTACAGGAGCTGCCGGGTCCTGGGGCATCCCAAAAATCCCCCCTTTTTCCACACATGGATTTGCAAGCAATGCCGAGTGTGTCCCCGGTCTCTGCCCCCGCAGATCATCCTGGCCATCATGGTGGTGTGGTTGCTCTGCTACGTGCTGACGTGCACCGGCGTCTTCCCCAGCCGGCCCGAGGCGTATGGCTACAAGGCCAGGACGGACGCCCGGGGGGAGATCCTGTCCGTGGCACCCTGGTTTCGGGTCCCCTACCCCTGTGAGTGCCAGGCGGCCCCATGGCACCCAGGTCCTGCCAATACCCCTTTGCCCTGGGGGAGGCAAGGACCTGGCACGGCATCACCAGGGTTGGGAAGCGCCCGGGGGGGGGGCCCAAAGCGGCACTGGTGAGGGGCTGGGTGCCCCCACCCTGACACCCCGCTCTGCCCACCCCCCCGGGCAGGCCAGTGGGGTCTGCCCACAGTGACCTCGGCAGCCGTGCTGGGCATGTTCAGCGCCACGCTGGCGGGCATCATCGAGTCCATCGGGGACTACTACTCCTGCGCCCGGCTGGCGGGAGCCCCCGCTCCCCCCGTGCATGCCATTAACAGGTAGAGCCAGCCGGCCAGCCTCACGCCGGTACCCTGCCCGTGCCGTGGCATCCCTGGGGACCGGGCAGGGATGCTGCGGGAGAGCGGTGGTGGAGACCAGCCCGTGCGCGTTGGTCCCCAGAGGCATTTTCACCGAAGGCATCTCCTGCATCATCGCGGGGCTGTTGGGAACTGGCAACGGCTCCACCTCCTCCAGCCCCAACATCGGCGTCTTGGGCATCACGAAGGTACCGGGACCGGGCAGGGGTCCTGGCTCAGCCGGGGCGGGGGGAACGACAGGCGCCATCACCCACTGCTGGTCTTTTCGTGCAGGTGGGGAGCAGGAGGGTGATACAGTACGGGGCCGGGATCATGCTCGTGTTGGGGACCATCGGAAAGTTCACGGCGCTGTTCGCCTCTCTGCCCGACCCCATCCTCGGCGGGATGTTCTGCACCTTATTCGGTAACCTCGCCGCAGCCGCCTCTCAAACCCGGAGTGCTGTTATCGCCAGCCCTGGGCCATTTCCCCAGAGATTTGGGGGCTGGCGAGCTCAAGGGATGCAGGACGGGCTTTGAGGTTTCGGGTTGAACCACACCTGCATTTGAACGCCCCTCGCTGCCTTCGCGGGCAGCCCACCCCAATGCCCGGCTCCCAGCCGGCAGCAGCAGCGTGGGCATCTCTGCCTGCCTGCAACGCAGCCGCCGTCTCTGCTGGCAGGCATGATCACGGCTGTCGGCCTCTCCAACCTGCAGTTCGTCGACATGAACTCCTCCCGCAATCTCTTCGTGCTGGGCTTTGCCATGTTTTTTGGGCTGACGCTGCCAAACTACCTGGATTCCCAACCCAAGGCCATTAACACAGGTACCCACCTGCCATGAAAAGCCCCAATTTTGGGTGTTTAGGGAGAGAGGAGGGCAGAGCTCACGGTCACTTGCCCACCCCTGGCAAGCAGCTATTAATTGGGCAAATCCAGCTTATCTCACAGGCACCGGCTCAGTCCCCGTGCTCTCGCAGGTGTCCCCGAGCTGGACCAGATACTGACGGTGCTGCTAACAACAGAGATGTTCGTCGGGGGGACCATCGCCTTCATCCTGGACAACACCATCCCGGGTATTTAAAGCAGTCGGAGCCAGGGGGAGGAAGCGGGGGGGTGGCATTGGAGGCAGATTCATTTGAGCTGCAAGAGGGGATGGCAGGGTGAGGGGGGGGCTGATGCTGGGCATCCCCGCTGTGGGCGGGCAGGCACCGGGGGTCTCAGCTGACACGGTGCCGGCTGCCGCAGGGACGCAGGAGGAGCGAGGGCTGGTGCAGTGGAAGGCGGGCGCGCACTCAGACAGCACGGCGAGAGCCAGCTTGAGGAGCTATGACTTCCCTTTTGGGATGAGCGTGGTGAGGAGGAGCCGGTGGTTGAAGCGTGTGCCCATCTGCCCGGTGTTCACGGGGTTTAAGGCCCGGGCGCGGGGCAGCAACGACGACGTGGCGGCCGCAGACGTGCAGGGTACGGCGGACGGGCTCTCTGTGTGCACGAAGGTCTGAGCGAGGGGAGGGATCACACCCCGGCGCCAGAGAAGCCGAGCTGAGCTCCCGCGGGTGCTGTCGGTGTTCGTTAGCACCCACCAAGTCCAAAGCCAAGGCTTCTGGTGCTCGTCTTGAACACAGGGCTAGGGAAACTCCAAGTTGCCTTTCAGGGACATCCCGAGCTCCTGGGGTACAGGCCTGGGGACCACCACCTCCCATGTCATTGCTTCACCTCAAGCTTTAGCTGGTTGAGACTCATTCAGCACTTGCTGAAGCTCGTTAGCTACCATCAGAGATGGCCGGAGCCACAAACTCCCACCTGGGGCCACAGATTTTCATGCTGTGCCCTCAGCTTCAGCAGGGCTACCCGGCAGCTGAAGCGGGCTCTGTGTGGGTACAGTATCCAGACCAGCATTAGGATGCCCATTTTAAGATCATACATTAAAAATAATAAAATAAACAATGCAAGCCCACTTGCCCTACCAGTGTCTTTGCTGCGTCCTGCACCGTCCCCTCGTCCCTTCTGCGTTGCAAAGGCTTCAGCTGCTTTCCACGCTCCCTCCCGGGCTGCCCACCGCGGAGACACACGATTTTGTCCAGCTCTAGCAACCGCGTGTGCGGTGGGCTTCTGCCCGAAACCCGGTGCAGCGGGAGGGGTGGTTGAGCACGAGCCCTTGGCAAACCTGTCCTGCTCCGGGGAGCACCAGACAGACGGCTTTATCCCGGCCGCTCCAGCGAAGCGCTGCCTCATGCAGCCGGTTGGTTTTCAGCAGCAGGCACACAGGGCATCCAACGGCCTCACTGCAATGGCTGACAGAGTCAAGCCCATTTCTGGGCTTGGGTTTAGCACTAAAATCGAAAAGCTGAAGCCAGCATTGCATGACCCTGTCACGGTCGGTCCACACCAGCGTGGTGGCACAGCCATGCACTTGCTCCCCAGCCTGAGCAAAAAGAGCAGAAATGAGAAAACCCATGGGTTGAGACAAGGACAGTTTAATAAGAGGGGAAAAAAATAACCACCAAAAAACCCTAAGTGATGCAAATGCAAATGCTCAGCCAGGCTCTGAGCAGCGGAAGAGCCCTCACTCTTCTGCTGCTGAACATGACGTTACATGGTGTGCAATACCCTTTTGGTCAGCTGTGTCCCCTCCCAGCTTCTTGCCCACCCTCGGCCTGCTTGCTGGGGCCAGAGCAAGAGCAAGAGCAAGCCCTGATGCTGCGCAAGTGCCATTCAGCAACAGCCAAAACACCACGGTGCTATCAAATCTGTTTTAGTCACAAACCCCAAACACAGCAGCGCAGGGGCTGTAATGGAGAAAAGCAGCTCCATCCCAGCAGAGACCATCAATCGGGAGGTTCACCTCCTCAGTAAACCTCCCGGTGTTGTAGTTGGCTGGGATACAGCAGGGAAATAAAAGCAAAGAAACCAAACCATAGTAGGGCTGGCTCTTTCACAGAAAGCTGGCTCCTAGCAGCAGCATTCAGTTGCCAATCACCCCGAGCTAATCGCACCCGGGCTGAAACTCCGCGAGGAAGCTCACCAACAAGCAACTGCTGCCAGCCATGCAGGGGTTCGCTGGTGAAACTCCCACTCCAGCTAAAAATAAGCCGGGGCATAGTAGTATGTTATTTCCTGACCTTCTGTCTTTAGGTGCTCGAGTCTAAACTATCTCCAAGTTAGCGGAAACGCCAGAATAGTTTTGCTGCTTCTATGAAGGCCAGATCTCAGGTTAGGAAAGGGGAAGGTAACACTTAGTAAGGAGCCCAGGATAATTACAATTAACATTTTGCAGAGCAACAGCAAAATGAGTTGGTCTGACTGAATTCCTCTAAGAGGGATTCTTCCATCTGGAGCAAGACTGATGCAGCGATGTGGTCATGCTGCAGGGTTACACCTGCGTAAAGGCTTCATCTCACTCTTCCCATCCTGCAGTACTGCATAATTTCTGAAGTGTTTCCATTTGGTTTAATTGGAGCTTAAAAGAAAAAAAAAAAATATTAACAGCGAAGCTGGGCAAAGTTATGAAGCAAGAGTGGATCAGACTGGTTTCTGAGGACTGCTGGAGGCTGTTGCTGCAGCCACACAACTCACCCACAGCCTCCTGCAGCTCTCAGGTTTACAGGACTGAGAGCACTCCAGCTCCAACAGCCACCATGCCAAAGTGTCCAACAGCACGCTTTATATAGTGCCATCAGCTGTTAACTAGGACTGCCCGTGCTGCCAGCAGCAGCGGAGCTGAACTGGGATTAGCAGTGGTGAGAACGAAGGAAAATATGCCCAGGCAAGCGCATAAAGTGGGAGGAAAGAAATAAAAGAACAGTTTAAGTCCAACCTCAGGTGGGTATTTTGGGCTATCATGTTACAAACAGCCTTACAGGCACCGTATCCATAATGTCATCCCTTTCCTCTGCATGCTGCCAAATGAGTTTCCATGTGAGATGCATATTCATGAGACAGCCACCACATCAGTTCTACTATTATTTATTTTTTTAAATATTTTTGAAAAAATATAATTTTTTTACAATATTTTCAACTTAAACACTATTCACACTGAACACGTATGGCAGCTTAACCTACCCGAATATGAAGTTTAAGAAGCCAAAACTGTTCTAGCTTTATTAAAAGAAAAAAAAAAAAGTTGTTGTGCTGTAGACTATTGTGTAGTGATGATTAAACAAAGCAAGGGAAAAGCACCACTCAAATCACTAATGCTAGGGTTTTCTTGGTTAAATCCAGCTATAATAAAGTTGTATGCTAAAAGTTACATAGGCAGTGCTATGCACATATCTGGGTTCTTGGAAGAAATTGTGATGAAACTCACATCTCCTTTAACATAATCAGGAAGTGAAACATTTCTAACATGATAACATACTGCAAAGTACAGGGAATTTCTTCCTTCCAATCGCTTGGATGTTAGTTCAGTAGCTGAGATCTACGACTCTGTACAGGTCTGTAAAATTTCTGTTAAATCTCATGCTGCTTAAAAGGAGCATGAAGTTTTTTAAGGGGAAAAATTAACATTAGTAACAATACTGATATTTCAAAGGAAAGTTAGCTAATTTGCCTAACAATCAGATATCCTTGCTTTCATTTTTAAGTTAAGGCATTATCAGGTGCAAACTAGCACCAGTTAACACATCTTTAGTTAAAAACAGACCATCCATAGCAAATTCCAAGTCCTATTTAAAAAGACAGAGTCTGCAGAAGGTTTTATAAACGTGGTACTTTGTCTCAACTTGACTGGTGCTTCTTACCTCACTGCCTCCTTTGCAGAAAGCCAGGGCCCAATTATGTTTCCATTAAACTTTTGACAGATTTACTTAATAACAGTCTCAGCACTTTTATTGAGCATGCAAGACTAACAAAACTTTGGCAATGCATAAGTGTAACACAGTGACAAGAAGAGAGAGCTTTTACAATTAAATCTTCTAATACTGGCTTCACAGTGTGGAAATTGTGCTACATCCACCAAGAGAGGGCCCAGTCTACTCAAATATTTAAGTACTTCACCCCAGGAACAAACTCCTTTGCGTTTGGATTCAGATTACTCTTGACCTGAGGAAAGGAAAAACAGAAGTCTAGTTGAATCATTATTTTCATCCTGAATACAATTCTGGGCAGACAGCATTAAGAACAGTTTACAGTCTTAGAGTAACAGTCAGGCATATAATTGGGTTTTTGCATATACCAAAAGTCTCTATAATCGCTAGAAAAGCCCACTTCTCTGTGCTAGTACCTGAATTACCCATCGTTCCTTAGCACCACCTGGACGTTTCAGTCAGATGAGGGCTCAGGGAATAAAAAACAAGAAAACCACAGGCACGCATCAAATACAGCAACTTCGCTTAATGCTGAAATAGCTTTTTCTGAAGTTGAACTGTTAAAACGTGCCATGAGGCTTTTAGATCTTGCTTATTTAAGCAAGAGGAGACTTGTTGCAGGAACTTAAGCCGCTTCTGGGAATTTAACATGTACGAGCGCTGTATTGATTTTTTACAATTCTATGTCTGTGACTACCCAGTCCTCTCACTTGGTAAGCTGCTGCTCTACAACGTCCTGCTTTGTCCACCTGCTATAGGTGGGCAGCCAGCACCTTCAGAATGAGCTCTTTATCACAAAGAAATGGAGGATTAGGCTTTTGTGTTCTTAATTGAGTCTAAAACTGCTGCCTGCAGCTGCTTAAGCTTGGAAAAGTAGGGGTTTGCACCTGAATTTCACAGCCATTGTGTGACACGATGGTGTGGGTTTTGTACTCTGTATCAGTAACTTCGTAACTTGTTAGGGAAAATAATGTACACACTGCCCTTTCCTTTTTAGTTAAGCTCCAAACAGAAGTCATAGAGCAAGAAACAGGGAAATAATCATAGTTTAGCTGCTTTCCTCTTCCTTAGGATTTCTACAAAGAGATCTGCTATCGTTCACATGATCCAAACCATACCTTAGAATATGACTCGCACCTACCCAACATATAAGTGTTGACAGATGCTGAATTAAACTTTTGCAGTCCTGTCACCAAATGGCACTTCACAGGGTCAGCATGCTTCACTCACTGCCTTTCTTTCATAACATGGTATGCATACCCAAAGCCACTTGAATTTATATCATGGGTGAGGAAAGGCACCATGCGGTTACGAAGAAAACCACTGAATAGGTCACATCACTCAAGGAAACATCCCTTGCCCAACTGTCCCACATTTCCCCCTCCACCATAGCCACACATGGTTTAAGAGTCTCTGGCCTACACGTAAAGGATTTTCTCTAGCCATTATCAGCAACAAAAATCAGCCTTGGACAAAGAGAGATGTCAAGTTTTAGAAGTATGATGAGAAACTGAATTTACCACCAGATCCTCCAGTGATGAGCTGTCACTGATAACAAGGTCATTGAACTGGTCCTGGATTTGATCCATTGTTTGTGGGAGATCACGGGCTGGAATAAACCATTCGTGCTCCTCCTCTTCTTCCAGCATCTCCTGGAAACAGCGCTCAATAAATTCTTCTTCCCACAATTCCTCTTCGATCTATACAATGAGAAGAAACCGCTTCATCAGCAAACTTATTGAGAGCCTGTGTTTTCATTCCAAGGTTTGTGCACCTAGCTGACCTTCCTTCTAGCTATGCAACAGGACTTCTAGCAGAACACCATGCTTGCGCTGCAGGAAGGCAAGCAGCTTTGATTTTTTTAATGTATAGAAGTGCTTGGAACTTGGGCTGCAGTTAAAAGGGAATGGGAGGAGAACACCCCAGCCCTAGCTGTTGTGTTTGCAGCTTGTTATGAGCTCAAGGAGAAGGAAAATGTTAGTTTCAGGTGAAAATTTCAGTTGTACCAACTAGTCTGGACTGAACTGACTTCAAGTGCGAGGAAGGGAACCAGGGACAAAACATGCAGCCAGGCACACTCCCTCAGTAAGTGTCCTACAAGATTCTTGGGGAAAAAAACCAAACCACTGTCCATCACTTTGAATGAGGAACAAGCAGCACCTCCTTGGCTGTAGATTATGTGTTCGCCCAGTGCAGTTCTCCTAAGGAACTCCACATGATCTTAGCAGTTGCTAAAAATGCTGACCTGCTGTACTACACACAGGACCCATCAACTGATGCAGAACTGACACGCATTGCAAAGATTAAAGGAAAGTTTTGCTTGGTTGTTCAGTAAACAAGCTTTTGGAGGGAGTTCATCCTGACAAATTTTCCATGCCCTGCATCGCAGTACTTAAGAGTGGAAAGCAGGGAAACAGAAGCTGGTGTGAATGACTTGCCAGACATAACAGAGCGGAAAAATGATTCAGGACATGTTTAAAAGTTCACTCAATGGCAGCTCGAACAAGTTTTCCTATCTATCCTTCACTCTGAAATCAAACACGTACTCGATCCTAAAGTGGAAATTAGGTTACATACCACAAATACCAAATCAAAAAAGTTAACGCCAGAGTTCGGGATTCCGATAAAATCCAGGTCCCCTGTGCTTGGGGCAAACAACTCACCAGCTCACTTGGTGCTCAAGATGCACAGCTTTGGGGAACAGGGACTCGTCACCATATGCTCTAAGCCTGTGTCCGGACAATTCAAACCCCGCATGAAACACCGACTTGGTGATTTCCCCAGTAAAGCACTCCAGCAAGGACAGCGGTCTCCAATCAATCCTTCTTGTGAGGCACTGTCTCCATCCTGCGTGCAGGTAAAATGCAGCCGTGGGCACACAGCCACAAGCTAGTATTACAGCAGGGGTTGCCCAGCTCCAGGTTTTTTGTTACATGGTTGTACACCTACAAGTGCCTCCAATGGCAGCTCCAGAAGTACTAAATAACATTTAATTCCCCAAACGTCTTGAAATTAATATTGCCTCTTTGTATTTTCCAGCCCAAGTTTAACTTGTTCAGGTTCCCAGAGAGATGTGCCTACCGTGGCAGGCGACCAGGCTGCCACATTGTGTTTGCCTGCCTGAATAAGACCATTCTCCCCTCGTGCTCCCACTTTTCCTCTTCTCTGAAAATGGAGTCTGTACCTGAAAAATACTTTATTCACAGCAGAACTCTCAGCTGCTTCCCCAAGAACTACACGTCCTGTATGCTAACTACAGCACAGTCCCCAGGAGGAAAAACCCACCAAACAGGAAACAACACTGAGACCATCCTAGCATATTGCACAAGAGAATTTAGATTTTGTGAGCAACCTGAATTTCAGATTACGTTTGTGCCCTGCTGGCACCCTAAAGAGAGAGCAACAGATGTATCCTATTTCAGAAGCTCAGACTTCAGCACAGCCATACTGTGCTGGAGTGCAGAGAAAGCAGCTACGTGAGTACAAAGATCAAGTTTTGATTAAGAAAGGGGCGGTGGAAAGAGGTAGGCTGTTCCCAGCCTCCAAAGGAGAGAACTGCGTCCAGATGCAAGGTGAAATATGAAGTTAAGGCTTCCTTCCAACCCAATTGCAAAGGCCAGCTGTAAGACACTTAAGTATTAAGCAAAAAAGAGGACTGTCACCCAACAGCTACATCCACCAACTCCCTTAGGAACAACAGCCCTGTTGATGAGGCAGGTATGCACCTGGACGTATCCAGTTCAGAACTACAACAGCGGGCATGTCTGCACATGTAAAACCTCCGCAACTCAGCAGCCTAGCAAGACCTGTCCCTTCCAAAGTGCCACATAAAGTCTGTCAACTATTTTGTTTTTTCTCCCTCCTGCAGAAGTAGGGAATCAATGGATACATTAGAACATGTTGCACTTCCCATATTTTCCATCAAGATTACAAAAAAGAAGTATTTATTGCCAGATAAAATGTTCCCCAGGATTATTTTAGCAAGCCTATCTTAAAAACCCCTTTTCTAAAGGATTCCCAGGCTTGTACCCCAGTTGCTAAGCCACAGCGCCTCCCCCTTCAGCTAGAAAATGGTAAGGCACATCACAAGACATTTATCGAGGGAAATTACTTGCCTGCCTGTTAAATTCCTCTTCGTTCTCCATCCACATGTACTCCGCAAAGGGATTGTCATCTTCATGAGAATGACCATTTATAATCACATCTTCACTGATGATGCTTGGGCTAGTACTGCTGCGACTTGGATCTTTCATGGCTGCGTCTTTGTTTCGAAGTCTGCAATTAAGAAATGTGGTAATTAAAGATGTGCAGATTTGCTCATCACCCTGCTTCTGCATAAGCCCGGCCCAAGGGAAGGCTGCACCTGTATTTGAAGGTTCCAGGTAGCCTTACAGTGACTGTAGCAGAGGAGCTCTGCTAATTGCAGCAAGTAAAAAAGTATCAGAAACACCATTTCCATTGTATGCAGATTCGAGTGACAAATTACTTTCCCAAATTAAACCTCACCAAATGCCAAGCACCACGACCAATAAAAAGTGACAGGGAAAAAAACCAGAAAGCATGCATACTTGCCAGTAGGAAAGTATTTAAGGCAACATTCAAGAAACAAAAGGGAAAATTTGTTTTCCAAAATACTTTTAAAACTCCCACCCAAGTTTCAGCAAACTCCCCTGGAAATGAACTGCTCAGCATCCGTACTGTTTCAGAGGTGGTGGGCAACACTTCAGGGAAATTTCCAAGGATACCCACAGTAGGGGAAACTTTGGCATGACTTTTAGCCTACCCAAATTCAGTTACAGGATGTTCCATGTGATCACATGAACCAACTTTCACAGCCATCTCACCGCTGGGAAACCTTGCAAGCGAGGCAGAAACCAATACGCACCGATTCCTCACAGAGCCAAGCTGGCACAACAGTTCTTACAGCTACTTCGTTAGCAAAAGCCCACTGATGGAGAAGCTTCAGGTAAAGAACACCATAAGGCACTGGAAGACAGTACGTGCTTGCCTGTCATCCCACTTCATTAATATGGATTGAGTCACGCCTGAAGAGCACTCAGCATTTCTGCGTGTCCACGATATGTGATATCACAACATGCTGAACTCAAGGAATGAAGGTACAGTTGGCAAACGTGTTTTTTCCACCTAACCACCGCCAAAAGCAGGACAAAACCTACATTTGGTCTGAACCCTTGTCGTAAGAATGGTATTGCAGCCTTTCCATCAGGCCTGTGTGAAGCTTCTAACTCTTGAGTTCAGAGACCCAAGTCTGCTCACAGCCTGGGTTCTTACTGGAGATCTTATTTGTGTTGTAAAGTAAATGAGACAATGCTGCTGATTTTCTTATACCATGCTTAAGTACAGGTATTAATAGTGGAAAAGCTGAATATTTTTAGATACCAATACTGGCAGTGTTAAATATTTTGACAATAGTATACAAAGCCTGTGAGGCAATGAGCTCAAAAAAACCCAAAAAACCCCAAACTTGAATGATTTTCCAGTGCTAAAAATTCACAATGAAATGATGCAGCAGTAAGTATTTCTACTTTATTCACAACTCGATGTTTTAGCTCATTGTCTGCAAACAAAAAAATGACTTATTTGGAGAAGAGGCTATCAAAATATAGCCTCCACTGGCATTAGAGTACAAGGCCTTATCACGTAGCAGCTATTTCTCTTTGTATTTCAGTTGGTCCTATTATCTGTGGAATTAATGCAAGTTTTGGTTCGAAATGTATTCTTGATAATACCAGGTCAAAAACCTGCCACATCCAAAAGATCAATTAAGAAAAGCACAAAGAAAAAGGAACTTGCCTGGTTTGCTCTATTCAAGGTTTTTAAATCAAAGGCAAACCCAAGTACGGAAGTCACTTTAGCTCCTTAGGAAGTACAACAAATGAGACAAGAACCCGGGTATTCTAGCAAGAGAAAACAGGTTCTTTTTCATGTTCTTTCAAAACAAACTTGCAAAGGATTACTGGCAGCATTTAACGTGAAACAGGAAAACACATTGCATTTAACACCCCAACTCAAGCTTGAAATTGCTTTAAGTAACTTCAGCTGTTCACAAGCTAACAAACAGGATGGACTAAAAGAAATAAAAGACCTCAGAGTCTAAAAAGCCTGATTTCTTCTTCTTTTTTTTTTTTTTAATAGTGGCAAGCTTTTTCACCTTGGTTTTGTGGAGTGAATCTCGACATTAATATTCCACCAGGCTTTTTGCACACCAACAATTTACACTACAGATGAATAACTGCAAGGTTACTGTAAGGTACTCAGGCCACATTCCAGGCAACTTCTGTACAAAGAAGACAGCATCTAGACAAGTCCATAAAGTTAAAAATAATAATTAAAACACCCCTACTTGTTTGTGTAAAAGCTTGAAAGGTTAATTTGTCGAATCATGGGCAAGTTTTCCAATTTCTTAAGTTTCCCATAGAACACAAGCCATTTGCTTTAGAAGGGAGGGAAGAGAAGTGCAATGTTTCACATTTGGAATGAAACAACTTTTTCCATTACTGCCCAAGGACGATGTGGATCATTATCTTCAAGAAAGATCCAAGGCTCAGCCTGAATATCTGAAGTTTATCTGATGAAGCCCCAAGTCCGCTCATGTTTTCCCACAGGAAAACACATCAACTAACACTTACCCTGCATGAACGGTTAGGAAGCCCCAGGCCAGTCCCTTACTCGCAGCACTCCTTGTAATTTGATTTTCTGCAACTTGTACTAAAATACACTGTATAGGGAGCTTTCCATTTCAAGATACAAACCTGTTGGCTTTCTGTGCTTATTTGCGAGGACAAGATTAGTCTCATTTCACTGGTATTAGATACAAGCTTTTTAGTCAAGAGCTACAGGCAATTCTGAGGAGGAGATACAAATGCCGCTTTAGTCTTGCAAAAAGTCACAATCTAAGAAGGCTGCTGCAGAAAAGAAGCCACAGTGACAGGCTACGCTACCATCGTGAATAAAAATAATACATTTTCCATCTGGGAGTAGGTGGAAAGCAGAGGATCTTGAATCTCCTTACACTAGAACAGGAAATAGAACATTAGTAGTGCTAAGGAACAGAAAATACAGAGAATTCTGCCATAGTCCTATGATTGGCAATCCAGCCCCAAATTATTCCAGGATTTTGGTGGGGGGTGGGGGTGATGCAGGAAGAGCAGTGTAAGTGTATAAGAAAAGACAGAAAAAAAAAAAAGGATTTTTATCTCAGGAATTATGTCAGAAATTAAAAAACCTGTAACAGCAGGACTTTCAGTTGACTCAAAGTGTTTTCTGCATGAAGCGTGGAACTCGTTACTGCAGAACATCATTAAGGTCCATTAATTTACCCGCTTCTCTGAATTTTGTTGCGTTTATAGCAATGAAGAACCCTAGACCAACCATCATTAAAATTCAAAGCTTTGTGATTGAAGATTTTGCATTTAAACCCCAATCACAAAAGAAGATTATCTACTGCCTACTTCAGAAGATAAGGTCAACGGGCCTAATTCTGTATAGCAAAACCCAGGTCCTTACCCTTGACTGAAAAAATCCAGAGGAATAAATATGAGGTATTTGCCTCAAGCACCCAAAAGCAGCAGAGAACAGCGAGCAGCACATTAGGACTTTAGTAGCAGCTGAAGTTTAAGCAAAGCCGTTTTAGCGCAGCAGGGAGTACTTTGAACTTCTGCAGAAGATGGTGTTATTTGTTTACTAACTCGCGATTACTCTTGTGAGTCAGGAGCGCTGGCCGAGTTCCTCGTTATCTAATTAGATTAGCGAGCGGCAGTTATCAAGCGATTACACTCCGTATAATAAACAGATTTCTCAATCGAATCCGTGAGGGATGCCAGCGCTGTCCGACACCAACACTTCAAAGCACCGCGCCGGAGCTGACCTGAAACCAGCCGACCGGCGCCGCGGGCCAGCACCGCGGCGTGAAGAACCAGCCGGCCGTCACGGAGCAGGGCCCTGGCCGAGAGGGGCAGCTCCGCGGGGCCGGGCAGGCACGTCTGCGGGGCGGCAGGGGGGTCGCTCCCCGAAACGCCTTTCTCGCTGCCGGCGTTTTCGGTAGCGGCGACCGCCGAGGCCCGCGGAGCCGCTTGGCTTCAGCGGGAACCGGGCGAACCCGTAAAGCTTCAGCCGCTCTCCCCCGACACCACCTCGGTTACGGAGGCGAGGCGAGGCGGGGCGGGCTCTACCCCTCCCGGGAGAGCGGCCGCGTACCCGCCGTGGCGAGAAACGCCCGGGGATCGCAGACAGCCCCCAGCTGCCGCCGCGGGTGGATCCAGCCCGGCCGCTCTGCGCCTGAGGAGCCGCCCGCTTTGTTCGCCCGCAAGGGCCGCCCCCGCGGCGGGGGTGCCGTGCCGTTCTGTTCCGTTCCGTTCCCTCCCGGCAGGCCCCGCGCCGCCGGAGCGCACCCCCCCCCCCCCCCAGGACCCGGATGGAGCTGGAGACAATAAAGACGGCGCCACGGGGCGGCCCCGCCGCGCAGGCCACGCCGCCGGGGGGGGCGGGGGGGAACGACGACGGAGACGACGACGACGACGACGACACGCACACGACACGCTGAAGGACGGACGGACCGACCGACCGACGGACCGACCGCCGCCTCAGGGGAGGGGGCGGCTCCCCCCGCGGCGGCGGCGGCGGCCCAGGGCTACGCGCCCCCCCTCACCTGCGCGCAGAGGGAAGGACCGCGGGTGCGCAGGCCGGCTCCCAGCTGCTCCGCCGCCGCCTCCGCCTCGTCCCCCGCTCCGCTGCCGGCTCCGCTCCGCGCCCGCCGCCCCGCTCCCCTCCCAGCGCCGCAGCCCGCCGGACGTGAAATCACTTCCGCTACCTGCGTGACCTCACAGACGCCACCCCCTCCTCCCCCGGAAGCAGCGGCGGACGGGCGCGGCCCGCCGGCCAGCAGCCCGGGAGGGGAGGCGGCGCGCTGCATGCCGGGACGCGCAGTCCTTCCGCCCCCCGGGCCGCGCCGCGCGGCACGCCGGGAGTTGTAGTTCCGCCCGGCTGCCATTTCGCGCGGCGGCGCGGGGCAGGCCGGGAAGCGCAGTCCCGCCGGAGCAGGGCAAGCCGCCATCTTGTGGCGCCGGCTGGGATGGAGGCCCCGAGGGGCCAGTCGTGCTAACAAAGAGGTAGTCCCCGACCACCACCGCCGCCCTCCCCACACCCCGCTTCCAGGGCAAACCTGCCCCGCTTGCAGCGGCACTAGTGCGCGGCCGCGGGCAGCGCGGGGAGGGACAAGGCCGTGGGGAGCGTTACCACACGAGAAACCTGGCCCTGCCGTGCCCCCAGGACTCCCGAAGCTTTTCCAGCCTCCCTCGGGGCCACCGGCCGACCTAGGGAAACCACTGAGCCCTGGGCTTCACGGAGGAAAAATAAATTTAATACTTTCTGAAAAATACGCCCGTTTACAAAACAAATGTTTCCGCACTATACTCGTGCATTTTTAAGGCTTTGTATTAGGCAACGCAAATGAATGCTCTTTTCTGGGACCTACGTTAAATGCCTGGACTTCAACCCTATTTACAAAATGGGTCGAAAAAGCAATTTTTTGTTCTCCTTTGATTCCCCCCCCCCCCTTTTTCTTAAAAGTAAGGCGGAACTGACTCTCTCCTTCAGACACCACCTGCTAAAACCAGTGCGCAGAGGTTTTAGCAACGATCAGAGCCATGCTGTGCTCTTCACTGCATTTACCCATCCTCTCAACTACTCTAACTAGGTACAAGCTTTTCCAGTCCTCTCATCTTCACAATCTCCTAAAAACCAAAGGAACTAGACACTGACAAGAGTTAAAAGCCCCTTTGTCCCATCCAAGCCACAGATGAACACAGTCCGACTTGATCTGGAGTCAAAACACAGCATCTGAAACCCACCTCCACTAACAGCCACCTGGATACGACGGACTTGTAAACTAACCACCACAAAAAGCAGGAAATCTGCCCCAGCGGCAAGTTGGGAGACGTATGGCAGAAAAATGTTTTTATGTGCAACTGCAAAGCCCAAAAGTGTGCGTTACCGAGGTCTAAGTTGCACAGAAATAAGTAACCTTGGATAACCCCAAAAGCCATTAGCGGTTGAAGAGTTACCATATGCAAACAGGGTTTTTCAGGCTCAAGAACAGTCAGTGAGCTAGCAACATACAGACCAAATTGCTCAGCATAGCTTGTTGTATTACACCACCTGTTAGGCTGCAAAGTCTCCTGTGCTATCAAAACACTTGCGTAGGCTGCTTGTGAGCAGGAAAGGGGCTATCTGAGGGTAACAATTTCATTAACATTTCTCTGCTCAGCCCCTTTACTGCCTTCCTCCTAAATTTTAGTAAGGGTTAGCCAACTCTACAGAAAGTCCTGGTTTTCTGATTTTCCAGGGACATATTCTCCCTTAAATCAACCTATTTATACTGATTTTATTAGTCACCATTACTGACTCATTTCCAGGGCCTAAGTGCTTTCTCTAGGGCCTGTTATATGCTTCCTAAATGCTTACCTTCTAGCAAAGTACAACCTCAAAATACCCCTGTAAGGATCATCCTTTAAAAAAAAAATAAAATAAAAAAATCAAAACTACTATGATTTTACTGCTCTTATTTCCACCTCTTATTTTAGTAAATTCAGCACAACACGTGGTTTTCTTATCTATAATGGAGGTTTCTCTTCCTACTTATTTCCCCCCAGTGCTGAGCAAGCCTAGTGCCTTGTTGCACCTCTGCTGAACTACCCACAGGGCAAAGAGGCAACAGCCTCCAGGGTTACTCTTCTGAGCTGAAATTTACGTATGAAAGCTGGCATCTAAATTGCAGAGCCTGTTTAATATTTCACTCGAGTCTCATGCTTTGTGTGATTTCCCCTCACTCCCTTACACTGCAGATACAGTTATTTCCAAAGAGTAAGCAGCCCATGGCAACGCCACATATCAATTGCCATCAAATTGTGTTCCTGGCATCTGTCCTCAAGATCAAGTTACTCTGATGCCTTCATCAGAAATTGTTGCAAGGCAGGTATTCTCTCTCTGTCCTTTGCATGTAAACAGAAGATGTTTTGCAGAAGCAAATTAGGTTTGACTTACTTTCCAGTGTATAGAAGCATCATGCTGCACATGTGCAGGTGCAAAGATTTACATACAGCTCACCAAGGTTTTGAAAGTACATGCATTAGACACCTAACACCTGCTGATACTAGAAACAAGAGTTGATGGGAGCAAGGGATTTTCTGACTCTGAAGCTGGACTATGCCACAATTACTTTATGCCTGGGAATTCTTTACATTTAGACACTAAAAGTGATGCAACATCCTCCCACAGTTTAATTCCCAGCAGTTACACAGGTTAGCATTTGCAACAGACCAAGCACACTAGCTGCAAGATCACTGAACTGCACAGCTATTTAAGATGCAGGTAATGGCTAAGGAAAGGCTACTTTAAAAATAAAACACATAGAGCTGTAATATTTCAATATATTAATCTTGACTGCTATGTTGTAAGGAAACTTAAAATGCTTGGGGAAGGTAGAGACCTTCAGAATAAAGTCTTATCTACCATCTTTAGAGAGACAGGGGATGACTGCCAAACATCAAATGACTGCTTTGAAGTCAGGTCCTCCACTTGGCTGATGAACTCAGCAGCCTCTTGGAGACAGATGAATGACAAATGTCATCATAAGCAAGCAGGGGTCCAAGTACATCCTTGTGACTTCATCAAAATAGAACTGACTGCAGGGCTGCTGCTACTTGTGCTTTCTTTCAGGGGCCTAGGAAAGCTGTAGAGTAGTTTTAAGACTGTATCACTACATTACACTTAATCGATTTCATGCAAACTCAAACAAAATTTTGCATAGTAATGAGTGCCATGTAGAAAGCAGTAACAGTGCAAGAATGAGTCGCTGCATGATAAAATTTTGTCATTTGGATAGGCTATTTAAATAAAATCTGTGCCTTTAGCTGCTTATTAGCATTTCACCACCCTCTATACAGACAGTCCCCAGAGAAACTGCTACTATCACAGTAGGAGATATTTGAAGTTACACTTAATTCTTGCACAAAAGGGATCGCACACCTCCCCTTTTTGTGAGGATGCAACAGCAGAAACTTACAACTGGAAAGACAAGGTATCAAGACTTTACTTCCACAAAACACACCATCTTGTGTCTGCTAGATGTATTTGCTTAAGTAAATTAAATTCATCAAGACTCAGCCTCCTACATTTGAAAACCCTTCTTAGCACTGAAGCCTCCCTGTTGGCCAAGAGGCTCAAGTTGAAAGAGCTGTCCCTAGTCATTTTTACCCACACGAATGTGATGATGTGCCTTGAACTTCAGCCTTGATGAAAATACCATAAAACTCAAGAAATAAAACTGTCAGCAGAATATACCTACCAGTGTTTTAACAAGTGGTATTTTAATTTGTTTGGAAACGAAAGAGGTTTTAGGAAAGAGAAAGAAGTTATGCAGTAAGGTGCTAAATCACAGGTGTTAAAACATGCAAATTTTAAAAAGACAGCTAGAGTTTCAGTGTGGTATCATGAACACAGGAGTAAAGAGTTCAGTAGACACATTGGTTAACATGCCAAACATCTATAACAAATTACTGTTGCCTAGCTTTGTTTATTGGTAAATCACTTTAGTAACCTGAATTCACAAATAAGCAGTAAATAACAAAAACTACAGATAAACACAGGTTACACATGCAAATTCCTGTTCACATATCACATGTGCAGGTACATTAAGAGCACAGTTCTAAAGATTCTTGACGAAACCAGATTTTAACAAAAACTGTTTTAAAATGCAGGTATGAAAAAAATACATGTGAAGAATATAAAGATACCTTTTTACATTTCAGGACTCAAACGCTGCTTCTGAATATACTAGAGATGTATGACAGCTACAAGATTCAAGTAAAAGCAGGAAGAGCTCAAGGAAATAATACTGGTCAGAGGAGAATGGGCATTTACTTTTCACTAAAAATACACGGAATAGCTGAATAGGAAAGTCTATCAAGAGCTTAGAAAAAAAATCACAAAGTTGTAAAGCTGACTAATCACTAGTTTTCCTATTTGCTATATAACAGCAATGACATTAAAAGAAACTGCAATTCAACATTTAAAAATGCAACTTACATTTAAAGCGTTCTCAAAAGTGAAATGCAATGACAGCCTTACACTCGAAATTAAATATCTGCTAGGCTCAGACTGAAATATGGAATGTTCTAGATAAAATAAAAATACAGTGTTACTTTTTATTTTTTATTGAGAATGGAATTGAAAGACAATTTTGGAACCTTAAAAGTAGTAAATTTCACTTCAGTGAAGTTTTCTTCCTGTAGATGAGCTTTCCACAAGGGTGCAGGATTTTTTCTTTAATAGCTTGAAGTGTCAAAACGAAAACTTGTTGCCATTCTCACATCAAGAACAAATTTTTGTCATTAACTTAACTGCATATGCTTTTTTGCTACAACATTTAACACATGAACAGACCTATAATGCCTACTGTATTTCACTAAAACAAAAAAAAGAATACAGTATTTCCATCTACTACTTGTACTGCTTTTAAAAAAGATTAACATTAAAAACAAAGCCACTGTTTTCCTTACATCCTTCCTTCCTTTTAAGCTTCTTTCTTTTGCCTGTGGTCTTCTGCCATTTTATCCAGAATTTTCTGTTGAAAGAAAGCAATCATATTTTGGATATATTTAAAGAGTTTCTCACAACATCAATAATAGAAACATAGATCTAATTTTCAAGTTGTAAAATCTGTGAATATTAACTGCAGAGGTCATAAATAACAAGACTGGCACTTCTCCATATACTGAAGTGGAGGTCTCCTGAAGCACCACATTATCATTATGTCACTGAACATACAGCTCGCCACCAGTAAACACCAAATGGCAGCCTCTGCAAGCATTTACCTGGCCCTGCTGTTAATGCCTTCCTAACAGGCTGGCAAGCCAAGAGAATTACTTTCCATTTTGTCATGGACTTGTGACAGCGATCGTGCCACTTACCTGGTTGGAATTTGCCATCTATAAAACCAGGGATAAAACATCTCCCCTCCCTAGAGAAGGGTTATTTTGGAAATTTGAGGAATTTGTTACCACTTCCATGACGTTTGGCAGCAATATCAATTCACCTATTTATTTATTCTTATTGCTCTCAAAGTGAATGAGACTCCCAGCTAGAGAAGTGCCTTGCCATTGTCAAACAAAAGCTGCATTCCCCCCTCTTCTTCCCCAATTGTAACATTGGTGTGGTTTTAGAAAGTCATTCAAGAGCAGCTCGCTAGTCATTTGTGCCATGGAAAAAGCAAATCAAATCATGTTTCATTTAAGTAAGCGATAAAGTTAATAAACTGGGATTATTTCCCCCACTTCCCCTTTTACATCAGGTCTTTAAAGTCCCATAATCAGGTACCTCAATGGAAAAAAAAAAAAAAAAAGCTATGGGTGATGGATGAGGTGGGTTTTCTCGCTACAAGATTCTGCATGGTAATTAATTTTCTGATCTACTCCTTAATGATGTTGTTTGCTTTGTGACATTTATTTGTGCCATCTGCCTTCCAGGGCCCTGTATTTGTTGAGGGTTCCCTATTATTGCAAGGGAGAAAGCAAATGTTTTGAGTCTGAGATGCCACCTTCTTTTCTATGGAACCCCCAGGGTTTGTTTTCAGCTCAATAATCAACTGGTATGAAATCAATTTATGTGAACGCTACATTACTATTAGAATTTCGCTTAGGATTTCCCTTCCTCAGAGGTGACATTTAAAAGCAGCTCACAGTACACAAAGATACAGCAGCAGCATTATCATTCATGCCATGCAATCATGTGATACCTAATCCAATTAGAAATTGTAAAACATGCTCACAAAATCAGAAGTTGCAAATACGGATTTTTTTTTAATATATAAAAACTTCAGCTTAAGCTCTGTTGACTGGTTAAAAACACTCTCAAAGGGACAAGTGGAAGGGATTTGAGTCATCTGTATTTACTCTGCACCACTACTAAGCCTGGCCTTTACTCCAATGTGAATGTCTTCTTTAATCCAAATTTACAAAAAAATGCTGAAGCCCATCTCTAAAATGTGTATCCTGAGTATTATTTTCACAAGATAAAGTTTTGGAGAGGTCTAGCTTAAGTTAAAAGTTATAGAATAAGCCAATTTCCACTGCCTGAATGCTTTTTTTTTTTTTCCTCAGTCCAGTCTCATTCAGATCTATTCCCCAGGAAAGAATCACGCCATTTAAAATGAACAAGTTTTTGCCTTACCTTCAACTTTTGATAATGAGGAAGGCTGCTGCAATGGGTCTTTTTTGCAACATCTTCATTTGTGTAGAACAGGGAACACAATTTGCAATAAAACCCTGTTTTGGGTACCACATAATTCACACCTAGAGAAGTAAACACCACAAAATAAACTAAGAGATCTACTCTACATCATTTCTTTTAATGTCATATGTCATTTCAGCTAAATCTTAAAACCATAATTCACTTTACATTAAAAGCTGCTTTATCTTTAAAAGTCCTTGGTTTAGTTTAGTCAAGCCGGGGCCTAGTAATAACTAAATATGTGCAGGCTTTTTTTTTTTTTTAAATTTAAAAGCAACCTTTCAGATTAAGGGTCCATTTTATTGGTTCTTTCAAAAGAACTAACAACGTTTTGTCATCAGTTTCTGAGTATTTAGTATGAATCTGAACTATTAACCACTATTGTGCTTTGTGCTATTAATGGAATTTGTGTTGCTAAAATATACCTCTTCCAATTTAACTTCTGCCTAAGGAAAGTGTTATGGAGAACTGCATGAAAATAAGGGAAAAAAAAATACTAGGGTTAGGAGAGGAGTGAAGAAGGGGAGAAGAGTGGGAAGCCCTAAAATGAAAGGCTCAGAGGCAATGCGTTGCCAGAAATAAAAGTCAAGCGAAATGAGAAATGCTACTGCAATGCACAGAGACATATTTGAAAAGAAATGGAAACAGCCTTACCAACAGGAATGTTTGGCTGGTATGGCCCAATCCTAAATTCATCTGGAACAAGAGGTTTCTCTTGGACATTCTTTGTTTCCTGTTCATCCTGGGTGTCTGTATTTTCATGGGCATTTTTCTCAGTATCTTGTGCTGTTGTGGTATCAGAAGCTTCAACAGCTTCAGCCTTCGAACTATCTTCGGTTTTGGTTCCATTTTCTAATGTTTCGTTTTCCTGCTCTGGCTCCTCAATCTTGTCTACCTTGATTTCTGCCAAACTATCGTCATTTTTGCCAGCAGATTTTACTGCCAAACCTGACTTGCGGAGTTTTTGATGATCTGAGTCTTCTTCATCACCAACCTCATCTAGAGTGACAAAGCCTTCCATGCTCCGCGGAAAGCCACCCACGTATCGCTGTTGAAAAAATGTTTTCCTCATGTCAGCTTATTCTTAAATGTTTCCCTCAAACTGTCTTAAGTTTCAGAAGAGAAATATCTTCTCCAAATTCCCTGGAAAAGTGCTTAAATTCTTCCTTCAAGACCTACCTCACTCATTCAATATGTTACTCAAGCATGCAGAAGTGTAACAAGCCCTTTTTAAATGTACTCCACTGTCCCAGAATCAAGTGTTCAATTTCAGAATTTTTTTTTTCATCATGATGGTCCACTGTTTTATCATATGAACATGTCATCTTCAACTTGAGAATTTCAGTATCTTTCTGCTATATTGTTACTTTGAAAGTCCTTCTAACATGAGTATTTTAAGTGCAAGTAATTTTGGAATGCACAAGTTTTGTTTCTATTTGAGACAGTCCCACAAGATCCTCAAATTCATGCCTGCATAAAAGGCAAAACCTTACCAGAATAATTCTGTGCCCACTAATAGTATGAAAGTTCATTAAAAAATAATTAAGAGCTTTTTCAACCAGTGGAAAGCTTGGAGCTTCCACATTAAAAAAAAAACCCAAACAACCAAACAAAAAACAACCAAAAAACCACCAAAACTGGAATTTTCTTAAAATCCAGCTTCATTAAAAGACAGCAGATCTGTCTGAATTCTGATGTTTTTGAAACGTTCCTGCTGATAGGGAGTAGTACTGAAACAGCACCAGCTTTACAGCTGTGCTCTAAGAATGTAGGTCTTCAAGGAAGCAAGTCTGGGTTTTGAGGCAGTTTATCATAACAGATACCCACATAATAAGAAATAATCACTGCCATTTATATTGGCAGTATTAATCCCAACACCATGTAAGTAGCTTCCTGATAGAAGGATCCCCCAAAATTGAAAACCATGCACACTTCACTCATTAAGAATAAGGAACATGCCTTACTTTTTTGCAAAACAACATTCCAAGTCAATAAAGTTACTAAAACTTTGCATGCTACTCCACATAACCAAGTATAATTAAAAGCAGCTGGTAGGACATAAAAACCCATGAGAGTATGGGGTCATCTGGTGAGAGAAAGGAAATTCACAGCAAGTAGCCTATGACTGAAGACACCTTGAAACCAATCCCCCCGCTCCCCCCCAATTGGAAATGGGCCTTGGCTAACCACAAATGGACTCGCCTACCTTTCTGGCCAAGCATAAAGTGTAGATGTATGTACAATTTTGTCCAAGTCTAGATTAGCCTCAAGTCCCAAATATATAATTTTTTGAATGTCATTGTTCTGCTCTGTGCTCAAACTACAGCCAGTCTCACAAGAAAACTGCTCAGGAGAAAACAGTTCCTGGCTGCTTAGTATTAGTCAAAAAAGGGTTGAAGAGAAAGGCAAGAAAAAACCCAGGAAGAGACATGGGTAGAAGCCCACAAGTTAACAGTTTCCATCAAAACAGAAACAGCAATTTATAACTGATTCCGTTTGCAAGTTGCATCCAATGGCATCTTCTATTTTCTTCACAGGAGCTTTAACACCTGTTTCTCTTCAGACAGGTGTGCCATGCATGTGCTTTAAAGGCCCACAGAAAAAGATCTGAAATAGAGTATACTGTGGTGTGCTATTTAAGTTACACAGGGTTTTCCACACTCAGGTACCTTGCTATATGATTACCTTTTTAAGCTTCTTCTTTGCTGCTGGATTGGCCACAACATTCCCCTCAGTTTTTATGGTCACATCATCAGCTGTGTCCTTTTTTTCTTCAGTAGTCACATCAGCTAAATTGGCAACATCTGCATCATCTCCTGCTGAGCTGCCACTTTCTAACAGTGCTGCTGCTTCCTCCTCATCCACTAGCAGCTCATCTTCAGATTCAAGGAGTAAACTAGGCTCATCTTGGTCTGCCTGTTCACTGCTTTTAGGGCCCGACGGCTCAGCAGCATCATCTTGTTTCTCCTCTTTCACTTTTTCTTCTACACTGCCACTTTCAGGTTTCTGAGTAGCATCTGTTTTAGACTTCTTATCACTTGGAGAATCTTTGCTGTCTGGAGAGTATGTTCTCTTTCTGTAAAGAGCAAAGAATACTTGCTTGTAAACCTGAAGAGAGCCCAGAAATGACTAAAAAAGGTAGGTTGTATTTTTCTAGACAAGCCTGAAAAAGATTGTTTTAGTCCAGAAAATGGAAGGTTGAGGAACCTTGAAGGATACCATTCTTCAAATATGCAAAAGGCTGCTGCAAGGAGGAAGTGTCCTTACAAGACAGGACAAGTGTTCATGGGTTTAAATTTCAGGAAAGTAAGGCTAATTAAGGACTGGAAAAGATTTCCTGAGGAGCCTGAAGAGGCTGTGAAATCTCCATCATTAGAGGAAGAAGGTAGGTAGCATATTAGAAACAGTTAATCTCAGGGCACAGCAAACAACAATTTGATCTCAGAGCTTGCCTGACTTTTGTCTAATTCTATACTCTGGATAAGGTATTTTCATATTTTTTTAAAAGAACATTATGCTTTAACAATAGGAGATTACCTAGTTTTATCCTTTTTCAGCAGTTCAACTCCTTTGTTTGGAATCTAAAATAAAATTTAAAAGAATTTTAAGTCACAGTAGACTATCATTTATACAACTGTTGCAGCATTAATTCAGACCAGACAGCAGAATCTAGCCAAATGCTTCCAATTATGTAAATCCACAGTTACTCTTACCATGCCCACCCACCAACCAATTAATAAACTGCTATTAAGTTAGACAGGACATTACCAACCTAGAAATGCCATGTCTTTATTCACAGTAATTATCAGTTATTAAATACAAAACAAATGGGATATCCTGCTCCAGAAAAATCATATACAATTCCCCTTTTGTTTATGAACTGATAGAGTGTGGTGCAGGCAATGGCACAAATCAGTCTTAATCTATACCTTCTCCCTATCATTAGTGGTGGGCTACACAGACTGCTTTAGCAGACTCACAATGCTTCACGTATTTATGAGTTACTGAACAGGGAATTCCACTTGTGTGGCAGTAACATGGAAAACTATTCAATGCATTGGTTAAGTATTTGAATTTGCCAGGAAGTGTTCATTTTTGGTGCATGATCATGTGCAATAGTAAGATTTTTTCATATTCCACAATAGAAAGCTTATGTTTTTGAGACAGCTTGACAGTTCAGATTTCTCCTGCTTTTCTACCTAGTGTCCTAGTCTGATGGACAAAGTCTTGTAATTGCAAGAGTAGCCTGGTGTTATGTCAAAAAAAAACCCCAAAGCTATCAGCCAACCCTGCAAATATGCAGTTACAAAGTAAGTTTTGACAAAGCTTATTCTTACAAATTAGATCGTAACACAGTCTAGCCATCTAGGTAGTTGGAGTTAAGTGTCCACAACAGGGATGAAAAACACCTTCTGGTGCTAAAGAAAAAAGGTTTTGGACAGCATCCAACACAGGAAATACATTCTGTTGTAATACTTCATAGTTCAAAACGGAGTCCCTAACAACATTTTGTCTTTTTTCTGTACACAAGAGTACATGTACAAGAAAATGGACAAACCAACCAGCAGCTGTGAAAAGCCAAGAAATAAGCATACAATGTATGAGTACAGAGTTCTGCCACTCAGTTTGATTTTACTCACCGATCATTTTTAGAGGAGCGTGAGAAAAAACAGAACCCACATTACAGAACGTTCTAAATGGAGACATTTTAATTAAAATCTACACCAATTACTCTAAAATCTGAATTCTAGTTGTTTGGTTTTTGTTTAATCTGAAAGTAAAATCCTATTACTTTGTTCTAGGCCTCGTAACACCACACTCATGCTAAGTTACTGCACTTAAGTAGCCAGGAAATACTAAAGCAAATCCTTCCATTTTACATGTGGCACTGAATATTCAGTAAGTGATAACTGTCTTCTACTTCGCTTTACACTTTCAACTACAATTAAAAAACTAAACCCACTACTTACCCTTAACACCAGTTTCTTGTATTTTTCAGATAAATCCACTTTCACACATCTGCCTTGGAACCAAAGCGCTTTGTTGGCACAATGCTCAACCATAGCTAAAGCATCTTCTCTGGTCTCCATCTCGATGAAAGCCTGAAAAGATTAAAACACACATTAAACCCAACTATGAAATACACAACACTTTTGCAGGCAAAGCTATTTAACTTAAAACGCAGCGTTTCCAAATGCTGAAACAAAATTATGAGATTCAGCTATCTTCAAACTAGCCGTACATCTTGGAATTTACCAAAGTGCTCTATATATCCAAGCTATTCAATTCAGTAGTATCTGTCACATAAAGTTCTGAAATTAAACAACAGGCATTTAAATAACCTGCAAAAAAAGGTCACCATGAAGTAAAATATGATTCGAAATAAAAAGCATCTGGACAATGAAACACATTTATTTGGTGCTAAAGTATCTGGGAATTCCAGGGTAGCTAAGAAACTACCCCAGTATTTTATTTTTATTTTTCGAGAGAAGCCTGAAACAAAGGCAGCAACTGCTGGTCTATAAGCCCTGCTTTGTGAGGTGTTCCTCCAAGAAACAAGCCTATGACACACAAGTTTGCTGAACAAGCTTTTAAAAACACATCTGGGCTAGAGTATCATTGGCAGACAGAAGAAAGCTGTTTCTGCATCCAGCTTAGACAGCAAGGGATTTTATTTTCTAGTGAAATAAGGTCAGGGAGGACTTCCTAGGGGTCATACCATAGATTCAAGTAATTTTTCACACCACAAGTGTGGCATTACAGGATTCAGGCATTCACCTCTCTGAAAAAGTGCTGGAATTTCCTATTTAACTCAAGGGAGCAACAAACTGGGACAGGAAAGTTGAAAAAAATTTAGAACGAAATACTTTAAACCACTGTGTATTTATAGGAACCATGTACATGCACATCCAAAGCCTTTTACTATACACATACAATGCACTATCTTCAAACTTTTTTTTTTTTAAGTTAGAGAGCCACAGCAGGACTGCTTTTGTTTAGTTTTAAAGAATAAAAAATAAAGGGTAAATGAAAGAAATGTGTAGTAGTGGAATACATTTGTTAATGTTTCATAGGTAGTATTTTTTCAGCCTTAAAAAAAAGTTCCAAGACTCCTAGAAATCTGCGTAACAAAAAATTAAGCCTCAATACTAAATATATGTTCTTCACAGCTGAGGCCCATTCTTTCTTTTTTTAAAGCAGCTCACATTACAGCAACATTTTGCAGTATGCTAGATAGCAAAACACCACCTACATAGACCTCTAATAACTTCCATATCTATGCTAGAACAGAAAGTCGACACATGCACCAATTAAAGACATGCCATTTCTTCACAATTAAAAAAACTTAGTTTCAAATTTTCACACATGTATGTTCCTATGGTCAGTTACCTGGCTTTTCATTCTCATGAGTATGTAGTTCTTAATTTTTCCATACGGTTCAGCCAGTTTGAGTACTGCGTTGTCAGAGTATCCCGAATGAGGTAAATTGCTGAGGTGAATCACACGACCAAGTTCTGGTTTTGGCGGCTCAGTTTTTTGGTCAGGTTTACCCTCGGGTTTCTAAAATTAAGTGGGAATGAAATTTTTTAAAGTAGATACTACATAAAGTATACATGGATGACTGTCCCTTGATTAAGTTGATACAGCTGAGAAGTACAGGAACTAAGAATAACTTAAATGCAATGGCCTCATAACACTGACTGCCCTAGATTAAAATCAGGCAGTGTTAAAAAAGCAGAAGTGTTTTACCTTTATTCTTTTGTATTTCTGTGACAAGTGGACTCTGACTGGTTTACCAAACACTAGCGCAGGTGTTGTTGAATAGTATTCTACTGCAGCTTGAGCATCTTCCGTGGTTGACATTTCGATAAATGCCTGAAGTCATACAAAAACAAATTAAGCACTACTCCTTCAAGAATTAGTATTTTTGTTTAAAATCTCAAGCTCCTCCTTGCTTTCCTGTAAAAACAGCTGCATCAAAAATGAAAACTGCCTTTTGGTTACAACATTAACTGACCTGCAGAACCTCACATGAATTTCACATACTTTATTTAGGTGCACCATCAAAACTATTTAGTTTGTTTACATTTCACCTAGATTTGGATTCAGAACATTCAATTGCTTCCTGCTTTTTCTCTTCTATGGTATCAGCTTTTCCGCACTCCAAAATATGACACACTGTATGATACAAACTAAGACCAAATAAGTTTTCAGAGAGTATTAGAACAAGAACAGAATTTGCAAGCATGGTGTATTTTTGAGAAAGCTGTGAACAACAAACAGGAAGGATTTTTTTTAGCAATATTTAAGTTAAAATGCAGTACTACAGCATTTCTGCAAAGAAACATAGCAGTCACTCATCCTTTCACACATGACCTTGGTGACATGTGCTATCTTGCTTGGTAGCCGAGTAAGTCCTTTATTAAGCTCAGACAGTAAGCATACTAAAGACACCAAACAGCACCCACGGCAATACTAAAAGGCCTAATCTTACCTCGTTGATTTTGTTTAGAATCAGGTGATTTGTAATTATTCCAAATGGTTCAACAAGCTGAAGCAACTGATATCTCAAGTTCTTTCCCCTCTGGAAATCCATGATGTGAACAACTCTGCTTGTTTCCTGTTGAAGACAAAGCATGCATAAACATGAAAAGAAAATGTGTATCAGCTGACCTAAACAGAAAGTCTGTCAAGGCTCAGCTCTACTTGTTGGTTTTTTTTTTTAATTTTTTAAATCTTCAAGCAGTAACCAAAGCAAGATGCATATAGAAAAGGCAAAGAACCTCCAGGGATTTCCACAGAGGAAGATGCCTGCCATGCCAAAGTTGCCTTTCTTGTATGATCATGTCCCACAGCTTCATCAGAAGAGGATGTTTAAATAGGGTCTGTACAGTTTTGAACAAATATTTTGTGGAGTACTTGGCACAACAAAACCCCAATCATATTCCAAAGCTTCAGTATTTCCACACAAATCCTAAAATCTCACTTTTAAAGACAATCCATTAATTAAAAAAAAAAAATCTTATGAAAGCAAACAAAAAGTATAACATAAAATTGTGGGTTTTTTTTAAAAAACAACAAATTTTTAATACTAACCACTCTGCCCTTTTGCATGTGTCTTGGTCCTTGCATATTTCCATTTCCAGCTCCTTTAAGAAATTAAAAGAATGAGCAAGCTTAGTTCAACCTGCAAGACTGGTATCATATTAACACATCTCTTCACAAGTTCTTAAGAAACCAGAATGACATCAAGTTTCAAAAACTAATTATTTCATTACAGTCTGAAAAGGCTGTTAATTTGTTTATTTCAGAGCTCTTGTAACTTGAGGTCCTCCTTCCTGGTCATTCTGTTCAGTTTAACATTAGAGAAAGCTGCATTTACTAATGTGCAGAAATAGCAGAGAGTAAGTAAAGCCCATTGAAAAAAATATCTCCTGTTGTAGAGTAAGATTTGCCATAGCAAAATGTCTCTGTACACAAAACCTGTGAGATCTCCAAGATACACTTTTCACTACTGAGATTTTTAGGTGCAGAAAAAGACTCCTAGTTTTGGTTCTAAACCAGTACAACTTCTATCATAATGCCCATTTTACTAGGAAACACCTGAAAAAAGCCTTTTAGATAGTTAGGCTCAAAGTCAAGTTTGAGATGTTTTGAAAAATTAACAGTATTATTTTAATGAAATTAAGTATGAATGCCCCTATCATCTAAAAATTCCTTTAAAGTGTCTGAAATACTTGTACTCTGTCAGGATACATAGGTAAATGAATTAGTTTTGCTCTTTTAGTCACTTGAACTATTTAAAAGGTAGAAAGTAACAACTTCAGACAAGAACCTGATTCTTAGCCTGCCTTCCTGTGAAGAGGCTTGCATCATCTATCTTCCCATTTCTTACTTGCTATTCAAATCTATTTGTCAAATTCATTTGAAACTACGGGGGAAAAACACTTAGGACACTGAATTCTATCAAGTTTCACAAAAAAAACCCCCACCAACATGTAGCTAATCAGAAGACGGATACAAAAAAATTCTAGACAGGAAAAAATACAAGTCCAAAATGTGTGGATTAATCAAACACAGTTAAAAAACAGCCATAATAATGTGACTTGTAGTTAGCAGATGGTAGAAAGGTGAAAGTGTGGGATCCTGAGTACCAGTCTTTGGCTAGGGAGGGACTAAAATATTTCAGTTCCACTGCTTAGAAAAGTGAGTGTTTTGTTTTGTTGTTCTAAAACACTGGTAACAAATTAAAACAAGAATAAGGGGAGAAAAAAAAAAATCAGGAACTTAAAACTTGTAAAAGTAGGTGCCTGTTGATGTTACCTCTTGGCCCAACAGGAGGTCCTCCAAGGTGAAACGGAGGTGGTGGTGGTCCCAGAATTCCTGGTGCAGGGTTTGTGGATTGCTGCAACATAAAGGGATCACCCCTAGAAAGAGGGGAAAACACACCTTAATTTTAAACCAAAAAAACTGCAAAGCTTTCATTCTCAATAAAACCCTAATTTCTGCAGAGCATCTAAGGAGAAGTCAGCTTTAGCTATTTTTACTGCTGCTCTTCAGCTAGTAGAAAACAAAGGGAGGTATCCATTTGAAGAAAAGGAGGTGTTTTGTTTCACGTAAGATGTTAAGAATGTCCTCTGCTTCAAATAAAAACATGACAAATACTTCAAAAATCATTACTACTTACATTCCATGTCCCGAGTCACTGTCAGGATTCCATTCTGGATATCTTAAAAGAAACAACAAAAAAAAAAGAAAACAGTAAGAAAAAATACAATCTCCTCTACCTATGTAATAATTTTCATACAAGCAGCTATACCTTTACATGTAAACACAGGTAAAACACACGGTAAACACAGGTAAAACACACGGTAAACACAGGTAAAACACACGGTAAACACAGGTAAAACACACGGTAAACACAGGTAAAACACACGGTAAACACAGGTAAAACACACGGTAAACACAGGTAAAACACACGGTAAACACAGGTAAAACACACGGTAAACACAGGTAAAACACACGGTAAACACAGGTAAAACACACGGTAAACACAGGTAAAACACACGGTAAACACAGGTAAAACACACGGTAACACTGCCCACTACAGGACCATGACAAGAGTCATGAGCAGCATCTATTGACAGAATAGAAGTGCTATTCTTAATGAGAAACTTCCTACACTACATGTAACATGTCTGCCAATTTATAATACAAATTGCACAAAGTTCATTTTACAACGAGAATTTAGGAGTTGGTATAATTGTCTAGTAAAAAATTACAATAGACTGTCAACTGTTAAGATCCAACTCTTTAAAAACATTACATATAGATCAGTAGGATTCAAAAGTTATGAACCAAGAACCCTTTTTTGTCCTGAAGATACTCTTTTAAGTTGTTTTTATTCCCTACAAGGCACAGCATGTTTTCTAAACCTGCTTTGTGCAAAGTAATTGACCATTATTTAGTTGTACACGCCCTCCTCATGCCACAAGAATGTTTACTGTACTTCAAATTCATACATTTCAAGCAGCAGCTGACAACGTCGGCTGTGAGTCGCTCCATTGATATGATGGTTCCACTCCTGCAGCAAAGTAAATAATTAAAAATTAACAGCCACGTATAGCAAGCCATTTTTAACAAATAATGTTGTATAGCGCAATATCTTCTCTTCTAAGCTGAAGTATCAAAGACACATAGATACCAAAATCTCTTTCTGTAGTGCTTTAAAGAAACACTGAAATTGGACCTACCTCTTAACTCCTAACCTGGGTGAAAAGGTGTCTGATGAAAAACGTCTTGCAATCTATGGGCCTGAACCTGCCTCAAAGGTGCAAAGCTTACCAGGGGATAACTGCTACAGCACACATGCATGTCATTGCTATTTCAACTTTTAGAACTGGATGCCAAGATATTTTTTTTGTCTTCAGTAATTTCAGAATTTCCTCCACTCTCTCTGCTTCATTCCTCAGACTTTTAAAGATTAATGTGAACTAAACACTCAAGTTTCTAGAACCATAAAGAAGCCAAGAAATAAGGAATTCAGAAAGGAAAGACTAAAGAAATGAAAGTGCATAGCTAGGACAAACTACAAGTATACAGGTGAAATATAAAAATAATGACCATTTGAGGGGAATAATCAAGAAAAAAGGAGATTTAAATCAAGATCGTACAAAGGAGGAGTAATGGAATTAAACCAAATCAGCCAGGTGAAACTACTTCTGGTTCTGGCTTTAGCACTAGAAAGGAATGAGGGCTTTCTACTTTTTCTCTGCAGACTATTTTGATTACAAAGGGAGTTATTCAAGAGGTGAGAAGTCATGGGGACTTCTCCTTTATCGAAGTACAGAGTGCCTGATCTCCATATGCTTACATTTTTAACAGCACTAGTTTGTGCTATATTTGCATTTTTAAAGTGACAAGAACTTCTGAAGTTTCACTGCTGCACAGCTGTGAGCCACAGTCTAATTTCCACTCTGCTGCTCTTTAGTAAGCAAAGGGATCAGCAGAGACACATGGGGCAAGTTAGCTTCATGTTCACAGAGAAATGAAGGGGAGAGTAATTACAGATCTGGGGGGGGGGGCAGTTTAACTGAAGGTTTTCTCTTATTGGCTACATTTTCAACTGTGACCAGGTATACTGCACTGGCTGACTGTTTTACATGTCTCTGCTTACATGCATATTTCTGCTCAGCACCCACAAACGATCTTTTCCTAATCCCTCATCTTTTCTGATTTTTAGTTTCTGCCACACTACAGTCACCCTTCTGGATACAATGAGACACTCCTGAGGCTTACTGTAGTGTTTCCATATGCTAAATGCCTACCTTGCACTTTCCACAAAGGAGAAAAACCTGGATGTAAAGTCTCCCATAAAGTGCTGTTGTTAAGCTACACTACAGTATTACTCCATGATACACAGAACATGATGTGGGCCAAGATGAAATCTTCATTCATTTTATCAAGATGTAAAATGAGAGCACCACTTTTTCTTGTTAACTGCACAAGATGTAGGCTCTGCAACTATAAATTAATAAATATGTTGGCAAATAGGATGAAAAAAAACACCAAAACCCCCAAGCAAACCTACCTATGAAACATTCAATACTTAACGTTTCCTCAGTTTAAAACTTGCTAACAAGTTTTAGTACTATACTAGAGAAAACAGTCCTTTAAACACTAAAAAAACCCTAAATTTGGGTGCATAATCTGTAAAGCCTCAGTGGCTGATTCTGCTAGATATAACATGCTTTAAAGCTGTCTTAACAAGTAATTTTAAAGTATTATAAACTGAAGTAGACATTATCTGCAAAATAGAGCCAAAGTTTGGGAGATCTAATTCTCATTATATGTCAAAATTTTAAATTGCTTTTAAATTGGCAAAAAAGGGAGATCTGACATATAAATTAGGATTCCAACCCCCCCCCCCAAAAAAAGTTTTCAGAACAACAATGGCTCATCTACATTATTAACTCTTTATTAAATAAAATTCTTGATCTGGACTTCCCTTTACTCCCTGCCTCTACCCAGTTGAAGCATCACTCTTCTGAGATTTCAGGGCACTAAATATTTACAGACACTGATTAACATTAACACCCAAAGTTAAGCTAGAGAAAATATGAACTGAGTTTCTTAAAACTCAGATTACCTTTTGCCTCAATTGATGCAAGCAAGAGGACACACTGTTCTTCAGAAAATTAGGCCAAACTTAAGCACCTAATTTTAGATAGCCCTCTATTAGGGACATGGCCATGTTTTTCCTTTGAGATGTATCACCATTTCAAGTGTTTAACCTCCAAATTCATCTGCTCATGTTGCATCAGCCTTTTTCTTTGGCAAGGAAAACAATCCCTCCACATCTAACACCTCATTCCTTGATAAAGGGATCAGGATTGACAAAATGCCTAAAAACCCCGGGGCACAATTTACTTCACAATTAGACAGAAAACAAACTGGGTCTTAAAATAAATACATGTCAAATTAAAGAAGCAATTAAGAATGTCGCTAAAAGAGAAAGACAGAGGACCAGCCTGCCAGCTTTAGTTACACTAAGGGTGTTTAACCCCTTGCTCGAGCTTAAAATACACATTGCTTCATCACACACCTTTAAAAAAATCTCATGGTATTTTTATTTAGAGGTAGGGGAAAATGAGATTTTGATACTGCAGTAATAAGTTTACATTGTCCCAGCTAAGAAAAGCATTCCCTTTCTGCTTTCCATAAATTTTGGTTCAGATCAGATTACTTTAAAAGTTAAGTTCTACTTGATTCAATTTTGTGGGAGACAAAATAAGAATTCTGTAACTGTTAGGTATGCAAAGCAGAGGAAAAAAGGAGAGAAAGAGAAAAATTCTTACAGTGACACGATTTCTGTAATTAGAAACAAAGCCCAAACTTGGGTCATAAGAAACAGATGATCCAATCTCAAATATTTTATGGTGTACTAGCAGTTTAAGTCAAAGCATATTCCTAAAAAACAAGACGGTTTTACATATTACAGAAGAAGTCAGCCACTTAAGTTATGCTGTCAAAAGAATTTGGTATTTCTCATACCTGGAAAGATACTTCATGTTGGATATTCTTTCAACAGATCTTCATACCAAAGCAAACTAAGAACCACGAGGTTTTAAAATGAAGTGCTAAAAAGAACCCTACTTACAGGATTACTGGTTGCCATCTTCAAGGGCCTCAGAAGTTTTTGTTTTCAATCTAACCAAATGAAGTCCTTTTACAGAACTGAGCATGGCATCTAAACTGTCAACACTTAAAACCTTTTATGAAAAGCAATGTCAAATATAGGAGACAAGAAACCCGGATTACTGTGATTATTTTATATAAAAAGTAATTAAAGCAACACAAGTTCATAAACTGTCAGATCAGCTGGAGTCATACAGTGTGTGCTCTAAAACTGGTCATTTCCTTGCAGGGACAGAATAATTCTCATGTTTCAAAAAGATTAGATGTACAGAAGCAGCACTTTTTGAGAGGTAACTGTAAAGAAATGGTTAGTAACAGCAATTCCACATTGTATCAATTTTACAGTAACAGCATGTATTGTATTTTCAATTGAAGGCCTTCAAGCTAATTAGCCACTAATTGTGATAAGAGGGGCACTGCATTAGCCAATTAGCCAATTAAATTGCCTAGTATACTGAAAATCAGCAAGATGAGTAAAATTGGAAAAGCTGAAAGGGAGAAGGCTCTGAAAATAACATCTGAATAAACAGGCCACTTTGAGTAACCCGCTACCTTTGCAGAGAGTTGAACTACTCATGAATAAACTAAGAGGGATGTCTCAGCATAACTGAATATACCCGAAGATCCACTCTACTGGTGAGCCAAGTAAAGAACACTACTAGGAACACAGAGCAGGATACTGCAACAGCAGACTAATTGCTCGGAGAGTCTACAGGGATAGATGCAACATGTGACAATAAAAAGTGAGTCTGAAGTGTCTAAGAAAGTTGTGAAAAAGGAGAAAAATGACGACAAATTTCAGCCATAGTATGAGATAGAGTGTTAAAGTGAAATTAAAAAGGCAAGAATGAGCTAATCTAAAACGTGGTTTTTACTTTTGCAAAAAAGTTCCAGGGCTCTACATTAACTCTTTCCCTTTGGACAGGGAAAAAGCAGAACTGTGCAAGAATGCATCTTAACTACATATAAATCAGCAATCAAGACAGATGTGGAGGAGAGCTGAAACTAGCTTCCTGAATAGCACAGTAGATACACAGCAAAAAAAACCCCAAACCAACAAAAAATAAAAAACCCACCCAAAAACTGCTTGAATGCCAGATGTTTGTGGTTAAGAGAATATGTAGATGTAAAATATAAATAAGATATCCCAGCAGATGATAGCTGTTTGACTTGAAGTTAAGCAATCTGGGCAAACAAAATACATTAATGTAAAGCCCTGGTTTACAATGTTTGTTAACAATTACCTTGTAAATAAACCAAGTGCCTTTTTCACTCTCAAACCAACTTTCAGATCATTTCAAAAGCAACAAGGCTATAGAAATAATTAAAGAAATAGGTAAAAACAGAACAGATACTACAACGTAAAGGAAAATAGAAGTATCTGGTGCATAACTCACCTTATTAGAATGAACTGGCATATCACATATAGAGCACAGATGGGGATAACCCTTCGGTAAGAATCCATGGAAGTCTTCAATATTGCTATTTGGAGGAGCACCTCTCTTTTTCTCAAAGAGAGATCTCTCGGGACCAGGACCACGACCCATTCTGTCATACTCACTGTCAAATTTATGATAGTTATGCGAAGTCTCACCATAAAAAGATTCATCCCTACACCTTTCTCCATCTCTTAATCTGTCATCTTCATAATCCATTCTGTCATAATAACCAGATTCTTGAGAACGACTTCCATGGTCATAGTCAACCACTGGGTTGAGACTAGGACCACGATCATCAAAGCTATCTCTTCTAAAATGCCTTTTTTCTTCCCAATCATCCCTAGGTACTCTGTATGGTGGTTCCCGTGTGGATGATCTGCCATCTCTACCATAACCTTCTTCAGCTCTCCTCCTTTTAAGTTGTAGAAGAATCTGAGGCAAGTTTTCAGGAGTAATCTTGTCCTCGGGATAGCGACTCAGTTCATCTAAGTCTCTAGCAGACAGACCAAAGCTGGCCAAAATGTTAGTGGCCTGGTCTGCATCTCCACGGTGCTGAGAAGACAAAGGGAGCGGACCTCTACTTCCAATGTTAAATATAGACTGCAAATTATGGGAAGAGGTACTACCAGAAGACAGTGCACTATGAGATCCTTGTTGGTTCAATGAAGAACTCATTCCAAGATTCATTAAGCTAGCAAGGCGTGCAGTACCCTGGTTCATCCTTCCAAGAGATGCTGGCATATTTAAAGACTGGGTAGCAGCAGCAAGAAGGCCTATTCCTGCAGAGAGGTCACGCCCATGACCTTGTGAATCCCTACTCAGAGATGACTGCTGGAATGACTTGGACATTGTAGAACTATAGCTTGTCTACTTTATGGATAAAAAAAAAATTTCTTTTTTTTTTTTAAAGATGGCTGAAAAGAGAGCTCACACTAGAAAGCTAGGCAAACTTCACTTCAAAAATGGTAACGCCAAGAAAGAGGATCAATAATGACTGCAGATCTTCTTCAAGCTGAGAAACACCAGACAATTCTGTAGAAAAACAAGCAGTTTTAGTCACAAATCCCTTAAAACAGATGCAGTTTTAAACTTATGCATCATGTTGATCTAAAAAAAACATTAAAGATCTCAATCTTACAAGGCTTTTATTACATAACTTAACAGATTCAAGAGGTACCCAGAACCTACATGTATTATTTCAGATAAAAATACAGTAGTGTTTCCTATACATACTACTCTTCTTCTACAAAAAGCTACTTTCATACCGAAGACAAGTGAATTTCAGAAGTTTGGGATGTCTGAAAGCATCTAAAGTTTACTAGCATATAAGCCTTGATCTCTGGTTAATGGTTTTGTTTATACCCTACGTTACTGTACTGTGTCTATGAGAAGACCACAAAAAAAACCTTTAAGCCCATAGAATCCAAGATGACTTGGGCATATAATACATATTTGAAAATGAAACCTATACCACCACAGAATAGGACGAAAGGAAGTTAAAAGTAACTGAAGTTTGGGCAAAAAGTTTCTGCGGTAAGATCTAGTAAATAAGACCAAACATAATATTCAATCTTTATGCAGTAAAATTCAAATTACTGATGTGAAGACAGATGTGAACAAGAAAAATAAGTTTTAAAATTTGCAGGAAGTAAACAAGACCTCTTGCTCAAATTGCAGTTATACTGATAACAGCACTTAGGAAGCGATTCTTTATTCTATTATATTGCAGCTGTGACATCAGCCTGTACTCGCAGACCTCAAGCTAAACAAGGTCAGGCTTAGTACTGCGATGGGAGACCCAAGGAAAAACCTGCTCCTGCAGAAAGAGACACTAGGTGAGTCAGGAGATGGCACTACACCCCCAGCCAGGCCTGCAGAACAGCGGTGTCTGTGTCTCTTACCAGCATACTGCTTCCTTGGTTCAGGCCCAACACTTTTGATACCATGACCACATGTGGTAGTTAAAGATCCTGAAACAATACTCATAAGAGAGAGATATCTGTCCCACGTCCCACTAAAATACTAACCTAGTATTAAATATTTGGTTCAGTTGCAGGTACTTGAAGTTTTAACTGAACAGTGTATCAATATCCACGGTATATTTTATGATGCAATGGATATATTTCATAAAGTGGTGGTGGGTGGGTTGTTGGGTGGTTGGGTTTTTTTTGTTGTTGTTGTTTTTAAGTGCAGAGCAGAAATAAACTGTAATACTTCACCGCATAGTCTTTCAGCCTTAGGATAGATACACAAAGTTTAAAGCAATTCAACACACATGAAAACATTCCACCAGGAATACACCATTCTTGGGTCCTCGATGTGGTAAAGCCCTTTCAAATCTCTGCAGAGCAGTTTTGCTTCTCCAGCACTGCCACTCGGATGCACATAAAACACATAATCACTTAAAAAGAAACAGGCACAAGTTGCATAGTTCCAAATGAAATCAGCTTCTAAGAGAACAGGTACATTTGGGGAGGAATGGAAAAGACAAAATGAAAGCAAGGATTTTTCCTTGAAGAGACCAGTTCTGCAGAAGGCAATTTCTCTTGTACTGGAAACAGAAGAAAAAAGGTCAAGGTTACGAGCATGTCTCTATCCCAGCTGCCTACTCAATCCAGGGCCCTGTTTCAACAGCGCATAAAGTTTTTTCTATTTTAAGCTGAAAAGCACTTGGGTTCCCTTTCTCAGTAGCAGCATGTTACAAAACTATGCATTTACGTAGAAAAATAATGGATTCTATGAGATACACATAAAGTACACAAAACCCACACAACTCCATCTTTGAAAAGTAACTGCTTTATACGGTTTGCTACATATTCCGTTATCAGTACATCTGAACTCATATTTCAGCTATGCTTTTAAGATCCACCTACATTGGAGTCACTTAAAGTAAGCTTAACTGTGTAACATTTGGTTGAGAGTAAGAGATTGAGAAACACGGGGATGGAAATAAGTTTAAAAGTATCTGAGGCAGAAGACAGAAAAGCATTGCAGAAAGCTTCAGAGGAAAACAGTGAAACAAGAATACAGGGAGAGCAGACGAGGTAAATTCTAAGTGAGATATCCAGGACAAGCTGGCCACACTAAGGAACACCTGAATAGAAAGCATTTAAGAACTGTATCGTAAAAACCAAGACTCTTAAATTCAAACATGAGAGAAACACTAATATTTACCTGGGTACCATGTTCTACCTTACACATATTCAGTAATCTTCAAAGTACTTTATGAAATTTTACAAGTTAATCCTTATTCCTTCCATTTTTACATATAAATTTCCTTCTAGTTCATTCACACACTTACAGAATGGTTTGAAACTGAACTTACTAGGTTCTTCATAAAATCAGGTATTCTAGAGGGCCTTACAAACCTGACCCTGACAGTGATTCAGCAGACAACCATGTGGTCAGGAAAGGCACGGTGCATCCTGCTGTTAATGCAAGGACCTGCACGATACAAGTTTTCACTAAATCAGGAAAGTTCTCTGCTCTTCAAAAATACCCTTTCTCTTTGAACAGATGCTCACTAATCCTCTTGTCACATTTTCAATTGGCAGCTCGTTGTCCGCTGCTCTGGAGAGATTAGCAGAGAACAAAACCCAACAATTCCCAGCCTGGCACCGACCTGGGCTGCAGAGAACCTGATTACATGCCATGCTTTGACCCCACATACACACAGAGGTTTTACATAACCATACCATGCTGCTGCTGCTGCTGCAAACACCCATAGAAGAAAGAAGCAAAGGGTAAAATACAAACAGGAAAGATGGAGGGAAAAAATGAGACAAAGAAACAATGAGGGACAATCTTACGAAAAAGCATGAAGTGGGACAGTAAGACAACTGTATGATGAAGACAGAATATAACATTGTCAGTTGGTCTGCTAGCCAGTACACTGTCCTACACCTAATCAGGTATTTCAGGGGAGTACTTAAAAAACTAAGTTTTGAATTACCCTCAAAAATCACTATTTATCACATCACTGTCATCTTGCAATTGCTGTTATACTCTACTCCTAACCATCCCCATTCTTTAAGATTGGATGAAGACAACAACAAAACAAGGTGGGGGAAGAGCTCTAAAAATCATACCAAAGAATGTTTAACTTCCACATGGTCAGGTTTAATAGGTGATTCTAAGACAGCATTTCTTGCACTGATCACTTCTGAAAGATTTCACGTCAGTATCTGATAGAGACAGGTTCCCACGGACCAATGCCAGCTTTGAAGCGAGTGTGCCATCAACTGAGTCACAGCAACAAGATGAGTATGACTGAACAAAGCTGTCTAAAGATCCAGACATGATTTAGCCGAGTTGAAAGTGTTATTCTAATTGTTCTTCATGTAATTTCAGCTATACTGGGAACAGACAGGCTTTCAGATACACATTTTTTAAGATCTGTGGACAGAAATTTGGCCATATTACTATTTGAAAATATATAATATAAAGCAATCTTGAAATAAGTTGAAAGTCAAAATGTTACTAGATTTCCAGACAAATGCAGACAATGAAAAAAACATTTTATATCTACAAGTTGCAAAAGAGTTTGCTGTAAAGGCAGACAACAAAAAAAAAAAAGAGAAATTTGAATCCTAAAGAATACACTGCTACCAAATAAAGGCCAAAATGAGGCTGATTTAAAAACACTATAGAAGGTTTTTCTTTTCATGTAAAACTCTTCAATAAAACTTACAGAACTCTTGCTCCACATAAATATTAATTTTGTTCCTGAAAACCGTTTAATACAATGAATTCTTGAGATACATTGATCATGGTGAACACCATAACCTTACAGAACACCAGTAGCCTGAAAATAATTCCCTAGCTCCCTATTCCTTCTACCACTCATTTTTTTTCTTTTTAACCTGTGCACACATATTATAGCTTTAATATTAATCTTGTTCTTAGAACTAATCTTTTACCCATTCCTCTTCCACTATTTATAGAAAAAGTCTCAAAAATGAAAAGTAACTGTTTTCACTTTCTAGTCAGTTTCACTTTCACTTAAAACCAAAATTACTCAAAACACATTGAATTTAATCAAATAAACTTAATTATGATAAAAACATGAAGAAATGTGCAAGCTGAAAAACACACCCTCAGTTTATAACACAAGACTTTTGAAGACTGTACACCCTTGGGAAAAAAGTCTCAAAGAAGTTTCACATCCACAATCCTTGCTCTTTCGATAAAAATCTATAGATTTTTCTTCTTCTCCCTTACATGTTACACTCAGTGCAGCAATCTGTTCCGCTATGGAAGAATTCACATACTTCTTGACAAAACTATCTCCAACGCATCATGGCAAAAAAAGGTTATCGACGGAAGAGATCTGGAAGTCCAAGTGACAAATTGGACAGACAGCTCCCCATGTTGCTCCGAGAACTAATGGTAGTAAAAACAAGAACTTGCAAGGAAATTAGAAGCAGATGTTATCTAGCCACTGAATGACTGAATGACGGAGTGTAATGGATTTGGAATCTACGGGATTACTTTAACTTGGGACAATACAGAAAAGGCCACTGTCTTTCCAAAGGCACAGGAGGAATTGTCTAGCAGCCTTAAAGAAAATGCAGATTATCACCCATTTCAGGCACCAGTATTCAGAGTGGTTATTTAATATTGCTGTTTCACATGCAAGAAAACAACTCATCTTGTTCGACTGACCTTCAAAGGTCATGACCTCAAAAATTTAAGCAGCACCTGGCACACTGGATGCATGCGCTTTTTTTGTGCACAGATTAGACAATCTGTTTCAGGCAGAACAACTGGAAGAGTTTCATTTCTTAGGATTATGTTCAACTTCATCTCGGTGACTTGCTCGATCAGAGAAGCACATAATAATCTGGGATCTGAAGTTACTGTAACAGAGGATTGCTTCAGAACAGAGAAGTATTACATATGAAAAAGACTTAATTTATAAATGGGGAATTAAAATGACTAGTTTAGCAATTAAGAATCTTAAAAGAACTTACACAATTTTCAACATTTGAATGCAGAAAAGAGCACTGCAAAAGACGCTGATTTCCTATTTCTGCTCATTATATAATTCAATAAATTCAAGCATCCTTCCTTTTGTAAGAAGTGCATGGAAAAAAGTGCATTTTTTCCTTTACAGAAACAACAGAAGTGAAAAAAAGGGTCTAAAGAACAGTACAGAAAGAGTAGAGGAGTCAAAAAATGTGTATTTTTAGAAACGGAAAATAGAAACAGCCAGGAACATACAGAGTAACTGCCATCACGTGTACTGACCACTCCATCAACATATGATTACCTCTATGGCTTCCACGTACTCCTTCCTACTACTTCTAAGTCCACTCTTTGTCACTACCTTCAGAGCTCCAACTCTGCAATAAGATGGATACGCACAGGTTCCAGCACCTACGAAAAGCTCCATGAAGCCATTAAGACTCAGTTCAACAGAAGAGGTCTGCCAAAACCAGTCACTGCAGAATGCTGCAGGACCTTAGCTTGGAAACTCTGGTAATAATGACCCTACGTTCATGCACTCAGCAAAGCGAGGAGACAATCACTATTCATTCACATCAGTTTTGGAGATCAATAGCCTCACAGGCACCAAAACTTTGACAAAACCCACAGAACATACCATAATTATTTTTAAAAATTAAATAGGTCATACATAAAATTATTCAAAGACAGTCCAAATCAGAGAGTTAATCACTGTAACAGAGAACAAATTTTACATTTAAAAAAAAAACCAAAACAGAACACTTCTGTATTCTGATCTGGTAAGCGATTAAAAAGCCTTCTGACTAATCAGATAATGTAAGTCTGCCTCCAGGCATTTCCAGAGCTGGGATAAAATCACATTCTTTCCCAGCTGAAATCTTACATGACGTTGTTGAGATGTATTCTGGCTGCAGAGAAGAAGAATCAAGGGACTGTTCGACTGTTTTAGTGCTCAAAATAAAATCTCTCTTAAGTTATAACTACACAATATGGTACTTAAACACTCGCAGACTAAATTAGTTCAGAAATATCGCGAGGTATTTGCTTTTGTTTTCAAGACTTGTTGACTTAGAGCACTGAGGAAGAATGTAAGCAGCAGAGAGGCGACACAAATACACTCATAAATTAAGAAATAAACTGAATGGAAATAATTTCTTTGCAGCTTTGCTTACTTTTAGGAACATGGATATTCGCATTTTAAGGATGCATTTAGGAATTTCTCTTGGTTATTCTTCCCATCATTTAGTGCTGGGATGTACATAACACCTAGATATGTGCAAAAGACTGGAAACTGAAGTTTTCAATACACAGGAACTTCAGATAGCTTCTCTAAAACAAACACACAAAAAAGGCTAGTGACATTGCAAGCCTCACCAAAGTCATTAGGAAGTGATCAAAATTCTTGTTGTTCAGATTTCATCTCCTTACCTAGTGCACAATGTAACATTACGGATATTAGGTTACCACTGAACAAACACACATACAAGGCTCAATTGCCAGTATCCTCACCCAAATTTAATTATTCCACTTAATTCAGTAATGAAAGCTTTTGTGTGTTTTTGAATAAAATTCAGGACAGAAGTTCATCAATTTCACAGTAATAAATTAAAAATGTTAATATGTTTCACTACATTTTGAAAAACTAACACATGATTTTAATATATTAAGATTTTCAATGTATTAACATGTTTCAAAATTCAGGAAGACCAAACCACTGGATCAACAGATTCTTTATGAAGAAGTATCAGAAAACTCTCCCTTCTTCTCTCTTCTGAGGCACAAAAACTACACAGACTGTTTTAAAAGACTTATGTTTTTAACAAGAGCTGCTCCCTATTTATCTTACTCTAGGAAGTCAGGACCACCTACTCCAGTGATAGGTCAAAAAGCCTGAAGAATTTAAGGCTGACTAAAAAGAATAAAGACTATTCAATTGTTTAAAACAGTATCAGATACTTTTTTCCCAAAGGTATGCTTTGTGGAAAGGAAAAAAGGTGCACATTTAAAAGAGGGATTTTTCAGCTTTCTTTCTACAGCATGCTTCATTTATCAGAACAAAGCAGTTCTTCAGGTTCCCAGAAAGTTCTTTTTAACTTTTGCTTTTTTCCAGCATAGGTGAACTTTATATCTCATTACTTTGACTCTAGAAACAAAATACATACATAAAAAAACCACAGAATGTTATTAATCCATCAGAGGAGGGGGAAAAAAAATCCCTGCAGCATGATTTGCAACTACAGCCTGAATTATATGAAAGTGAAACTGAGCAGAAAGAGGAGTCAAACGGATGCTTCCACTGTCAGTATTCTTAATGCTCAACTCATTAATTCTTAATACCAGATAAACATCAAACGGGCAGTTTTTGAGACTAACGGCCTTCAGAGACTTTAAGAAGGCACGCACGTTACTGGCATGCTGTTAAGCTTCCGAGGGGGACGTTCTGGGGACTGGGGAGGAAAGATGCCGACTCTGAGGCCTCAGCTGGAACCAGGAGCGCTAGCAGGGCGCTCCGGTAAAGTTTCAGTCAGGGGGCGAAGCGTGGTTCGAGCTGGGGTCACCCCCGAGAACACGTTTTACGTGCCGGAACACCGAGCAGCCGCCCCTCTCCCTGCCCTCAGCAAACGGCGCGGCGCAAGGCCGGGCAGGCCGCGCACCGCCGCCGGAGCCGGCCCTTCCCGGCGAGCGGCCGGAGGCGGCGCGGCGAGGGGAGCCGCGGGGCTTTGTTCGCGCCCGCCGGAGGCCGCGCGGCGCGGCGAGGCCAGGCCCGGCCCGGCCCGGCCGCAGTACCGCCGGGCGGCGGGCGGGGGCGCCGGCGGCGGGCGGCCCGTGGGGCAGCCGGCGGGGCCGCGGCACCGGCCGGGGAGGGCCCGCCGCTCCCGCATGCGCACTGCTGCCCCCGCCGCCGCGCGCCAGCCCCGCTCCCCCACACGCCTTCCCCCCCCCCCCCCCCGCCGCGGGGCCGTTCCTAACGGACGCTCCCCACAGCGCGGAGCGGCGGCCGCCGGCGCCGGTTCCTAACATGGCGGCGGGCCGGGGGCGGCCGCAGCGCCGCTCCTACCTGCGGGCCGGGGGCGGCGGGAAGGGAAGCGCGGCGGCGCCTCCCGTTCGCTGTGGTAGCAGCGGCGGGGGAGGGGAGGGAGGGACGGAGGGAGGGGAGGGGAAGGGAGGCGGCGGCTGCGCGAGCCCCGCGCACGTCTCGCCGCGCTCGCGAGAGCACGCCCGCCCGCCCGCCCGCTGCCCGCCCGCTCACGTGCCCGGCGGCAGCCGCCCCGCTCCGCTCCGCGCCGCGCGGGTCGCCTCCCCGCCGCTCCGCTCCGCTCGCTGGCGACGGCCGCCCGCCCCGCCCTCCGTGTGTGGATGTGGCCGCGGGGTGGGAAGGAGGGGGGGGCGGGGGGAGGGAGGTGGGAAGAGGGAGGGCCCGCTGGCCCAGGTCTCGCGAGAGGTGGGAGCCGCTCACCCTGCTCTCGCGAGAGTCCCCCCGCGCAGCGCGGCGCCAGCCCGCCGCTCGCCCCCTGCTCATTGTCCGCGCGCTCCCGCGGGGGCGGATGGGAAAGTGCTCGGGGGCGGGGCTCGGCGTCGCCCGCCTGTCCCCGCCCCCCCACCCCCCGGCCGGGGCTGAGGGAAGCGGGAGGGCTGGCGTGGGGGTCCGCGGGTTCGCGGCCGCCCTCCGCCGTCCCCGCCCGCCACCGCAGGAGCGGCGCGGGGTGACAACCGGAGGGACAGTCCCGGGGTCTCTGGCCTCTGAACCCCAGGGTCCCCCCGGCTAGCCCCGGCCGAGGGAAACCCTCCTCAAGACAGAGCCGGGGCTCCCTCAGGGCCTGTGCCGGCCTCTCCCGCTTTCCGTGACTGGAAAGGGTGGAACGGGTAAGGCTAGCCAAGCACTTCAGCATGTATTTTCCCGAATTAAGGATTCCTCGCTGTCACTTGGCTCTTCTAACCCCCAGAGCGTTGTTACCTTTGCAATAGGGCAGACACTCATAGTCTCTGCAGCTCCCTAGGCCGGGCTCCTGGCAGCCAGTGCGGCCATGCTCTGTCAGCTCAAGCCTAAAGACTGCTCTCCTCAGCAGAACGAAGATGTTACCATCTCTAAAATATTTAAGACAATGGGCTTTTGATGCCTATTAGGTTCATTAGAAGATTCTGGTAAAAGAAACCCTACAGTTTATGTGCAAGGCTTTCCTTTTCATCTAAGCCAATATTGCCACCTTGCGCTGGTAGGAGGAAAGTTCACTTTTCCTGTGCTTTCCTTGAATTGCTTGATTTTATGACCGAAGTAGTCCTCGTGCAATCGGGCAAATGCTATTTATGATTTGAAATTCTTTCACAGTCAATATCTTTCTTTCCAATTTAATTTTGTGGCTAAAGACCCAGTCTCTGCATCCTCTTGGAAGCTGCTGTGTTCCAGCAGCTTTACGAAGGTGAAGGTGCCTAGCTGAATGCAGTCTCCAGGGGAAAGAAAAAACCTGCCTTTTGAATTCATCACAGGCTGATTTTTCTTCTCTATATGTGGCTGGAGAGCACAATGAAACAATAACACAGAAGGTATTTGAAAAAAACAGGGGATTGGTACAAAACATGTGTTGAAATAATATGAAAGTGCTCAGAGAACAGCCACAAGAAATTCAGCTCTCTAACAAGCTCAGGATAAAAAACAATTAACTGCTCAAAAACAAACACATACATTTAAGCTAACAATACTTCTGTACTCCAGTACTGCAGAGCAGTAAAAGCAGAGCAAAGTGCCTTGATGAAATGTAAAGCAATCTAGCCACTTTTGCCCAGTAAAAGTCATATATAGATTGCAAAACGTATGGTGCTAATAAACAGAATCATAAATCACGTTAGCATTTCCCAAGTACAAAAGCAGGTCTTGCTCCATTTCCCTGGCTTTATTTCAAAGCCAGTATTTTGTTCCTTTTGGACCACATGGGTTGTCTCTCAATTTCCTTTGTTGTCCTTCGGTCAAGGCACCAAACTGGCAGCGAGGTGAATCATTTTGACCTTTATTGATTGCATTTGTGCTGCAGAAGGAGCCATACAGTGCTGACCATCCCTACCCTGCTAACACAGCTGCTGCGGTAAGACACAGAGCTCCAGTTCCTTGTACTCGTGCTGATCACTGGAGAATGTTTATGACATTCCTATGTTTTTTCTTGTCCAGTATGTGCACAAAGCCTGGTGGATTTGGGGAAAAAGTGGTACCCTCCATCTGCCTGAGAGTGGTGGGGCCTCAGAAGAGCTTTCATGCTGCCTAAGGCAGAGCTCTGCAGCCATTCCCAAGCGCTCTGATGGGATAATCACCGCTGCCGACAGACTTCCTCCATCCTTTTCTACTGCCTTTTTTGCTACAGCACAACCAGGCCTACAAGTCTTGGGTTCAGCCCTGAGACGAGTGTAACAGAGCTTTATCGCAGCAACAGTTTTTCAAGGAAATAAGCCAGTCTGTGTATTTATTGTCCATATAGCACTTGCTTTCTGGGGCTGTGTCCTGGTTTTGGGTGGGATAGAGTTAATTTTTTTTCTAGTAGCTGGTATAGTGCTGTGTTTTGGGTTCAGTATGAGAAGAATGTTGATAACACACTGATGTTTTCAGTTGTTGCTAAGTAGTGTTTATACCAAGTCAAGGATTTTTCAGCTTCTCAGGCCCAGCCAGCAAGAAGGCTGGAGGGGCACAAGGAGTTGGGAGGGAACACAGCCAGGACAGCTGACCCCAACTGGCCCAAGGGATATTCCATACCATGTGACGTCATGCCCAGTATATAAACTGGGGGCAGTTGGCCTGGGGAGGGCATCACCACTCAGGAACTAACTGGGCATCGGTCAGCGAGTGGTGAGCAATTGCATTGTGCATCACTTATTTTGTATATTCCAATTCTTTTATTATTATTATTGTCACTTTGTTATTATCATCATTATTATTTTCTTCCTTTCTGTCCTATTAAACTGTTCTTATCTCAACTTTACTTCTTTTCCCCCGATTCTCTCCCCCACCTCACTGGTGGCGGGGATGTGAGCAAGCAGCTGCATGGTGCCTAGTTGCTGGCTGGGGTTAAACCGACAGGCTGACAGTAGAGTGTATTCCTCATTTTTTGCCAAGTTCAGAAATACCTGGTACAGCAGCAGAGACCCCTGATGCAGTGAGTGTGTTTCTTGGCAGTCAGCAGGCAGAAACCCATGTCCACCCTGAGGGCAGCGGGCAGCCAGCCGTAGAGCACCCATTGCTCCCCTGCTGGGCGAGTACTGGGAGAGAGGAAGATTGCTGGGTACAACGTAAATCCACAGGAAACCTGGTTATTAGTTTTGCAGGTAGAACTTGTTCATATAGAACCAGTATAATTATATTTGTGTATGTCATAGACTTCAACTAAGAAAAAACTTTTTTCCAGTAGCGTTGAATACTTCGACAAATATTTCCATGTAGAGTATAAAAAACGCATATTCAAAGATCAGCAATACTCAGATGGCAGAAGAGCTAACAGGTGAGTGAGCAGTGTCAGGGACATTTAAAACCTAGGAGAGCCCTGAAAAAATTCAGGACTGTAATTCATGCATGACAGAAGCACCTATTTGACATAAACCATCAGTAACTTGGGAACTAACCTGATGTGCGCTAGTGTTTTATCAAAAGCCTCACCGTTATAAACTCCAGCCACTATCAACATAAATACATTGACGCTGTTCACTCCTGCAGACAGCAAGGTCTACAACAGCAGTCTCATGTCCATGCTTCTCAGTTTCTGTATAGATGGCATGGCAGCTGCAGTAGCACCTATGACAGGATAATTGTCATGTGATGTGACTGAAGGCCCTTGAACCATTTTTAACACTGAAAAGATTAGTTTTAGCCTAAAAAACTCCTAAGTTTTGATTATTTCACAAACAGAGCATCCTCCAGAAGTCTGCACTGAATCCAAATGGGTCAGGCATCTTGGTGAGAGCAATATAGTCCTTTGCTCTGACAACTACAGTGCCTTTTGCATTTAAACAGCATTTTTGTCTGAATCTGTGATGGTGGTCTTTCCCCTCCCATCAGTTTCAATGTATTTTACATATTTGGCAGCCTTTTCCAACTTGCACATTTTTTGTGGGCTTCACCTCCCCCCAGGTCCAGGGAAGGGAGAGAACAAGAAGTTCAGGAACTGAAGCACAGGAGGGATATCTTGTGAACTTGTACTGGCTGTGTATGCAGCAGAAATAGGAATCCCAGACCTTATTTCCTTTATCCTTCAGAGTACCAGAGGAAAGGAAGCCTTGTTAAAAATCTGTCCTTGCAGCACAGGCTATGGAGAAGAGTGTGTGTGCATGGCAGGAGGGCACCAGGTGCCCAGCATTCCATTCATTCCTGCCACTCCAGAGTCTCCCACAGGCAAGAATTCAAGGTGACCTTCAAATCCCGCTGTACCCAACAGCCTTACGATATAATGAAAAAGCAGAATGACCAAGTTTAAATAAGTTTAATAAATAGAGGTCACAGAAAAAAATATAATTTTAAACAAGCAGTGAGAGGGGATTAACAGCAAATTGTATACATAATTCTTGTTATACCTTGCCCCAACCACCTCTGATGTTTCAAGTTACTACACCCAGATCCTGAAAACAAGTACTTCTCCAGGAGTCCCATTTAAGTTGTGGACTCTACATTTCCATCTTCTCAATCTCTTTCAAATGAGCATCTTCAAAGCAGCGCCAACAGCTTATTTCTTTTCTTCTCACAACCACTGCTGCTCCAGCGAGCCCCCACCTGCAGCGAAACATGCAAACCATTTGCCTGTAATTAAAAAACATACAAAGACAGTTAACAGGAGTAACTGTAAAGGCCCCGAATTCAACCCTTAACACTGACCAGTTAATTAGCCAACCTTCATTTTTATACAAAAGATGCAGTATTAAACAAAACATCCACAACATTTTTTTTAACTTTCTGACTGCACGTTGTCTGCATCCAGTCTAGGATTAACTCCACGGAGAAGGAGTTAGTCCACTCTTAAGCATGCAGAGCGCTGCCAAAACCTGGCACCATCTAGGGCCAGAACAGCACCTGTGGTGCCAGGAGAGACTTGGCAGCGCATTTCTCTCCCAGCATTGTAACACTATCGCAGGCACTGAGCAGCAATGGGTAGCTGACTACCAGCTGGATGAAACAGAACTCAAAATTGAGTTTTTAAAGGACAGAAGGAAGTAGAGGCCCAAAAGCACATCCCTCTGGCGATGCGGGCCTTGCTTCTAACACCTCCTCTCATCAGGGCTTCCTCCAGCAACTGGAAGCACTGTGTGCTTCACTAGATAAACCAGGTTATTATTTCTACCCCAGAGCAGCAGAGGCTGGCACAACAGGCCATTCACAAGCCAGCAGAGGCCATTTAGTTTACTTAGTATGGCAGAACAAACGGTCATTTTGCACATCTCCCCACATTGGCTTGTGGAGAGACCTCACCCACGTAGCTCAAAAGGCTCCTGAGCTCTCCCTGTGCCTCATGTGCATGTTACTCCTTTACATCTCCTCTCCGCAGGTCACACTACCAGAGCAGCAGTCTCCTCCAGAAGACACCTCACTTGGCTGCTTCCACCTCCTGTAAAACTCGGGGGTTTTCATAAACAAAGGCCACCAGTGAGGACCCGTTACCTGACGGCTGTATCTTCCAGACAGCTCTCTTGCCACCCGAGACCTCTGATTTACAGCCATCCCTTCACACACGCTTAAGCTGCATATCAGCTGGAAGCCCTAAAGAGAGCACAAGAGAAACATCACTTCAAATATTCGATTAATTAAATCTATATTAATAGAGCTTAACAGCTAGGATTTGGCTTGCAGAAGGGGAAAAAAAAAAAAATCAAACGGAATAATAGGCTGAGAAATTGCTTCTAAACGGCACAGCCTGAACAAATTACCCTCCAGTCCCAGGGCCTCGGAGGTTATCAGCCAGCGCCGGCCGCCGGGCACCACCGCCTTTCGGCCATTAATAACAATTTAATAAAAAAAAAAAGGGGGGGGGATATTTCAGGCGGCTTTTTCCGTTTCCAGAGCCCCGGGGAGGGGTGAGGCACCCCAGGCCTCCAGCCCCGGTGGCGGGAAGACCCATGGCGGGAAACCCGGCGCCCCCACCTCAGCTCATGGCGGCGGGGGGGCGGCCCGGCGCCCCCACCTCACCTCATGGCGCTAGGGACGGGGCAGGCGGCCCGGCACCCTCGCCTCGCCTCACGGCGGCCGTCCCGGCCCCGCGCCGCTGCGCTCCGTCATGGCTGCGGTCGCCGAGAGAGGCCGGGCCCCGCCGCGCCGCCGAGGTGGTTCCGCAGGCGCCGCCCCGCTCGCCCCGGCCGCTCCCCTCGGGGCGGGCCCGGCCAGGCGCGGCCCGGGGAGAGGTGGCGGGGCCGGGCAGGCTGCCCCGGGAGCGGCCGGGTGACGATGAAGTCGGTAACCTCCTGAAAGAGAAGAAGAGGCGGGGAAAACGGCGTGGGTCTCCCTTCCTCTCCTTCGCTCGGGGTCAGAACAACTGCTGGTGTCGAGGATTAGCTTGTACCTCACCGTGCAGTGCCTGTAGGAGCAAATACAGTGTGTTACCATCTCCAGTCCCCAGCTGCGACAGACAATTGAGGTTATAAAAGCGCTTTTCATCAGAGCCCAGCTAATGCCCCAAGGCTGCTTTGCACGTTACGGCCACGGTACCTGCGGCAGTAAACGGCCGAGGGAACCGGGACTGGCTGACACAGCACGTTTGCAGAACTTTTCTTGCAGCGATTTACCGAATTTTCTTCCCCCTCCCACAGTATTGTTTTTTCTTTTACTCTGGAGACTGTCCGTGCGGCACAGATGCTGCTAAGCCAAGGTCCGGTAGGTATGGAAGAATCACGGTACCGAGCCTGCAGCACCGGAGCTGGACAAGAGCAGGTGACCCGGGGCAGGGAGCAAGTCCCCGGGGAACGGGCAGTTTCGGAGCTGGGGATAACACTGAAGCATCGCTCTGGCTGTTGCAGGAGCTCCAGACGTTGGTCTGTCCCATCCCAGGCTTGTAGCACGTGTGTTTTTGAAGCATTACAGCTCCATGCTACTGCAGGTCCCTCAGGTGGGTGTACTGTGCCAGCGACAGTGGTTCATGTCCTGATTTAACCCATCCTGCTAATTTATGAGAGCAAACCCTCTCAGATGTGATCCCTCCTTTATTCTGTAACTGAGCATCGTCAGGGGTTAAACAGGCTTCTGGAGCCTGTTGAGTTGCTTTGAGGACAGACTGCAGGGCTCTGTCAGGATGCAGGGAGTTCAGGGAGGCTGTGTCTAGACTAGAGGAGCTCTCCTGAAGGCTGGCTGTGCTTTTGTTGTGTGGCAACTTGTATCTCTAATCTGGCTTGAAACACAGTGTCTCGGTCCCTTCAGTCCCCAACACTGCACTTGCAGGAGAAAAGGAGGATGTATTTAGCTTCCACCAAGCTAAGGTGAAAAACAGGCCGAGCAGGGATCTTGGTATCAAAGAACAACGTGATGTTTGCTGACATCAGCTATGGCCTGGGAGAGGAGGAAGACCAACACAGCTAAGCAGATGAAACCGCCATGAAACCAACTCTCGGATAGTCAAGCCAGCGCTGTGGACACTTCTGGGGTATTGCTGCAGGCAACCGCTATATCTGACCCATCCGGAGGCCTGGAAGCCGGCGGGAGGTCAGGCAGAAGGACCTGATGCCCGGCCAGTTGCTGTTGCCAGTCACGGTGTGGTTATGCTCAGCTCTGCAGACTGGTGTCTGGCCAGGCTGCTGCAGCACGGACTCCAAGCATGACATTGCTGGGCTCAGCCTGTTTCAGAAGGCTTTTGTCATCCCCTCGGAGAGATGCAGCAGATCTAGAGAGCACGCTCACCAGGAAGCTGTGGCAAAAGAGGGCTTCATTTGCTACCCATGGCAGAGCTGTTGTGTTTCACCTGGTATGACACCTGTTACCCAAAGCTCACAAATAACATGCAAGCATTTTTTTGAGATAAACCAATGCTCCAAACCCAGTTACTGGAGGGGAAGGCTGTGCGGGAATGCAGGGAAATCTATGCTGTGAAGTGAAAGGCTGGTCCTGGCATCGAGAGTCGCTGAGTTCTGGTATTTGGCATTCAGAAAGCTTTTGAAGTATCTCCCTGGTCCTGCTGAAAATGTCTTATTATAGGAGGCAAGGCATATTAATTTGGGCCCCATGCTGTGCTAATGAGTTACACAGCTTCCAAACTGGAGCTGTCGCTTAGACAGCTTGCTCCGGGTCTCGGCAGAGCTCATCATCCATCCCCGTCTGTGGGCATGTGCCCTCAGCCACAGGCAGTAAGACCTCCAGTAACAAAATCATGAAGTGCTCTCTGTGTTTGCTATTACCTATCCCACCAGCATAGCAGCTGTTCATCAGTGCTGGATCTTCTGCACTGGAGCATAGCCAGGAAACTCTTGTCCTTCACTAGGTTCATCACTAGCTGGGAAAGCACCTAATGCTTTCCACCGCTCAGCACCAGCCTCTCTCCCTGCACGCAGCCATGGCTGTCCTGTGCAGAACAAGCCCAGTGCTTCCTGGGACGAGGGAGGGACAGGCTGCGGCGGGGAGGAGCACCCCCCATGTCATGGCCTGCATGAGCATCCCCACATCCAGGAAGAATAGCTGCCCACCTTGGGCTGTGAAAAGACCAAGAAGCATTTGAAGAAGACAGAGGTGGAGTGGATGATTGCCTGAGGCAAGAGACAGCTCCAGCTGAGCATCGGTGGCATCCCCAAACTCTGAGAGCCTAAGCTACAGGAGGACCATGGGGGAAGGATCCCAGCCTTTCCCAAAAGGCCTTGAAATGTCTCAGTGGAGCATAAAGCCCCGGTGAAAATCTTCCTTTGAAAGGATCCCAAGTGAGAGAGGTTATAGCTACACTGCTGTGCCTGGGCATGGATACATGGAGCACCGAGCTGGTGTTAAGGCATCCAACAGAGGTTGGGAAAGGTGTAGATGTGTCTGTCTCCCAGAGAGGGACTTGGCAGGACTACAACTTTTCTTCTGCTTGTTTCAGGGCAGGGGTTTTTGCTGTTGGCAGCTCACAGCTGCTTCCGAGCTGACTCTTCCTACCTCATGTATCTGAAGTGCAGTATCGGGGGTCAGCAGAGAGCCAGCTTGCCTGCGCTCTGGTTCCTGTTAGCTGGCACTTGATTTCATTTTTTCCAGCTTCATAGATCCTGCGTTTCCTGTACTGGTTCTCCATACCCCTACATGCGCATCTCAGCATTGAGGTCAGTGTGGATGTGTAATCGACAGGGAACCAAATTGTTCCCTGATATTGTGTAATTCGTGTTGAATTAAAAGAAGACAATAAGGCTTACATACCAATCGGGAAGGGGGAAGAGACATATTGAGATTTAGCAGATGCCTTGTGTAAATAACAAGGCTTGCTTAAATGGTGCGTAAAGGTCACGGGAAAAGAACAACAGCTATAACTTACTAGATAAGGAGGGAAAAGACAACGGCTATAATTTACCAGATAAGGGGATTAACTCTGCCACGACTGCATTTCTCCACAACAAAAGACATTCTACATCAAAAGACACTCCTCCCTTGAGAAGATCGACCGAATCCGCCTAGTAACAAACCTGCACGAGTGAAGAAAGAGGAAGCAGGACAAGGCGGAGACTTACAAGAAAGGGGTGCATGAACTGTGTATAAGAAATGTAACTATAACAGAAAGTTGCGAGCCGTTGGTAGAGTGCGGACTCCCCGGCCGCCCAGCGCTGCTTGCTTGCTATTCTCAATAAATATATTGATTCTATAAAAAATTGGCTCTGTCGGTATATAACAGATGTTTACAGCAAAGTTGATCTTCCTGAACTCTCCATCTTCAATCTGGGAAGAAAAGTACCTTTACTGCTTGGATATGGCTCTTGGAACCAGAGGGCCTTCCACCGCAGCTCATGACACAGGTGGCACTGTGTCCTTCCATGCTGAGAAGAAAAATTAGCCCTCAGCACCCAAGGAGAGACACAAGTCAGATTCTTCAGCCTGGAAGAAACTGCTTTTTTAGCCAGATAAATGGTCTAGAAAGAGAAATATTTAAGTGGATGAATCATTTTCACTCTCTCAAAGCAAGAATAGGGACTTTTCTATTTGAGACAAATGTTCTCTTAGCCCCTGGCTTGTTAAACTGGGGTGCTTCTGCGCTTTCTATCCATCTGAACGAGCACCACGCATTTCATCCGACCCCATAGAGGGGACCCTGCAATTTCCACTCCCAGCTGTCATCACAAGATGGCATTGCAGACTTAAAAGCTGAGCCGGCTCTGCTAGTGCTTGGAGATCTCTTCCAGACCCGGGGGCGTCCAACCCCAGAGGAAGCTGTGGACTTAACCCTGCCTGCTGAGCTCCTCCACCAGGTCTCAGCCACCGACACTTGCTTTTAATCACGTCCCTTTAATGTCAAGGCTGTGCTTTAAGCACACGGCATGCAGAATGAAAAGCTGCAGCCGTTACTCCTGTAACCTGTGAGCCATCTAATTGCACTGATTTAAGCTAGTTATAGTTTTGACAGTTAATGGCATGCAGAGCACTTTAATCTTGACCTGCAACCCCTCCGGCTCTTCCAGGGCCTCCTCTGCCCCCGAGGAGACACTGCTAATCAGACCAAACAGTGAAGTAGTTTAAGACATGGCTAAAGGGAGCCAAGGGCAAATCATGAGCGAAATACACCCAACTCATTTTGCTGCAAAGCACTGTCAAATTTAGAACTGTCTTTTGTTTGCCCAAGAGTGATTTGGGAGAGCAATGATAAGTCTTTTAATAATTTACAGCTTTAAAACAATAACAAAAAGAGAAAAATCACTCTTCTTAGCTATGATTTTTAAAAATAAAGCTTATTTTGAGTTAGATGCACAAACCCTGGTGTGGTGCACTATCCCCTCTGTGTCTCCCCTGCTACCTCTGCTCTCGTGGGGGTGCAGCCTGCCCACCTGTGGCATGACCCACAGCCAACAGCCACAGCTCTGCTTGGCCCCACTGGTGAGGAAGCTCCAGCCCCATATGCTGCCCCATCACCTCTGGAGAGGGCATCAGCAATGGTGTTAGCTCCTATGGGACTGTGCTCCCCTTCAGCCCTTGTTGCTGCCATCACAGCAGGCAATGCTTTGCCCAGATCAGACTACCATAGCTGTGCTTACTTGCTGGGTAGGTTCTGTTTGCCGAGGGTTATATGCAGCTTGGATCAGCCCCAAAGGACCAACAGCCCTTAATGGCCGTGACCAGCCTCACCTGACACCGCTATACCCATGGGACAGGAGCCCCATTTAAGCTCAGCCCTGGAGCTTTACTCCTTCTATGAGTGATGCTGCAGGAATTCCTGGCTCTAGCTCTGTCTCCGGCCCTGCTCGTAGATAGACCCTCAGACATATGTTGTAGCTATGTCTCTGGCTCTATTTTCTAGATGAACTTTGGACCCATGTTGTAGCTATGCTTCCAGCCTCGTCCTTGGCTCATCTCCTCTTGCTCCTGGGTGGGATCTGGACCTGGGTCATAGCAAGCTGTACCTGGGACTGCTGGTGGACCCTGTAACCAGCACGCAGCTGGGCTCAGACCTAGTGGGACTCTGCCTGCTGGTGAGAATGATATCTCTGCTGGGGTTATCTTGGCTCTACTTCCCCTAGGGAGCAGCTGGACCTTCCTGCTCCCTGCTAGGCCCATCATCTTGTTACAAGAGTGTAAGTACAAAGCTTGTTAATCTCTACACTGACCTCGCTCCTCTGTGGATCTTCCTGGGTCCCAGTGGGAGGGAGCTGTCCTGCTATGGTATTCAATGGCTGTATCAGGAGGCAAAGACGCAGGGCTGGGTTAATGTGAGGCTTGCTGTTCCTGCACGTCAGTGGGTGCTCCAGGCTTTATCCACCAGTTGCTCCCTGCAAGAAGCAGCCATGATCTAACTGCACCCTCTTCCCTGGCCAAGGGCCCTGCAGCCTCCCACCAGGGCTTAGTATTTGTCTGTCTTGATAGATTGGTGGCTGTGCTGTCTCCTGGGGTGACAGCTCTCCCTGGCACAGCTGCCCTCGGGTGGCAGTGGGGCGAGATCTGTTGCTGAGCCCTCTCTGAGGCTGTAGCTGGATGCATCCCTCTGGGCAGGACAGGGAAATGCTGGTCAGGCTGTTCCCTTCACTGCGGAGCTAGAGAGCAATCTCCCTTGGCCCAGAGGAAAGAGCAATCAAAAATGTTATGTAAACCAAAATCAGCCTGCTGGAGGGGTGGACGCACTGGCACCAAGTGCGGTGCCACTCTGCATCTGGCTGGGCAAGAGCATGCCCTGCCTGCTGGGAGAGCCCTGCCTCCCCTCCCTGCCTGCAGCCCCTCTCCCCAGCTACCCTCCCTCCAGGCCTGCCTGGGTTTCATCTTGCTGCCAGAGCCTGCGTCTTTTTGTTGTTCAAAATGTACTTGGGCAGCACGAGGAGCCTGTGTGGTTCCCCTCTGTTCTCAGCTGAAACTGCTGCAGAGCAATTTCTTTTTCCCTTTTGTCTCCAGCAGAGCCCTGGAGCTCTGCTCCCTTTCTCTTGCCTCCTTCCTGTGCTCCTGCTGAGCTCCTCCCTGGCTGAGACTCCTTCTCTGGTGTCCCCTTCCCCTTCCAGCTTCTATTCAAACCCCATTTTTTTTTTTTTTTGCTTCTCTCCCTCCTTCAGTGCTCCCATCCAGAAGACAGACTGCAAACTCTCTGTTACTCGGTGCCTTTCATCTAACAGACCCTGAGCAACTTTCTCAGCATGATAAATGTGATCCCCTAATCCTATGTAGGGGAATCCCTGGGACGCAAGCCATGTCTGGGATCTCCCACAGATCCTACAGCATCATGCTGCAGGGTCTGTCTTGGTTGCAAGTGTACAAGTGGTAAAGTGTCCCTGAGCACAGGCATCACAACTTGCTCTGCTCCCCCAGACCTTTTTCATCTTAGGAATTTACACATGCAGCAAGACTAACCAAAGCAGATCTTCCTCTTTCAGCGGTCCACCAGCTCCCTCTCCAGCAAGGAAGAAGCTCAGCGGGGCAAGCAGCTGGGTATGGGATTAAGTATGTGGAGGAGAGCTGGGGGTGGGCTTGCACAGCACCAACCTGAGCATGCAAGTGGGCTGTTCTTGATCTCTAATTACTCTAAATCTTACTATGGTAATAAAACCCAGTTACTCTGCCATTTTGCTGGTGCTGGTTTAAATCTGTGAGGTCTTGTAAAGCCTGACTTGAGCCCCAGGGGATTTTAGCGAGTGCTGGCACTGGGAGCAGGGTGGTGTAAGCATGGCCTGTGTATCCTGGGGTCGAGTGGTGGGTGGAGAGGAGTGGACGCACCAAGAAAAGCACCAGCCCAGCATTTTAGAGTAGAGCTAAGTAGAAACAGCTTATTCCATTTAAAAAAAAAAAAAAAAGGAAAAAAATCAGTCTTAATTAGGACAGAAACCCCCAGATAGGCTTTTTCTTTAAAAAAGCCTAAAAATACCATTTTTGCTTTGATTTAAAAACTATTTTTGCTCTTCAGACTGTAAGATAAAACACATTTGAATTGATGATGCATTTCACAACAAAATATATTCCTTTTCATCTTGAAAATGCTGAAATGGGTTGTTTCAAAATTTTCAACATTTACCCCCCTTTTTTAAAAACTGAAATTTTTAATTTAGCTGAAATGTCTTTTTTTGAAAGGAAACTCTTGATTACATTTTTTTTTTTTTCCCTGACAGCTTTAATTAGAATTAACAATTACAGCTGATTCTTAGCTGAGTGATAAACAGCTGGACTGAATCCACTCTGCAGCCCTCCCTGCTCTGGGACTTCCAAACAAGCTCCAGCACTAGCAGGAGATTAGCCCTCCACAACACTTTAGCCTTGTCTAGTCACTGGAATTTATTTTTCTTTCTTTTCTCCCCACTCTTCCTCCTCTGAGGGTTAGTTTTTACTAGTGCAGCATCTCTAACAGTCAGGGAACTTCACAGTGAGTTGAGATCACATTGATTTCTCAAGGAAGAAGCTGCATACTAATTTTTCCTATTTTTCTCCCATGAGGAAAGCAGGTAACAGCTTCAGGAAGGCAGCTGGGTTTGTAGATATTATGTTCACCTGCCAGATGACAGGAAAGTCTGAGGTCTGGGGGACCATCATGGGAAAGGAGACCTTGGCTGGTCTGATGCAATATCTGAAGGTGAAGCTAGTGTTGCTGGTAAAGCGAAGCACGTGGGATAAAAAGCAGAAAGGGTTAAGCCTGAGAAAAGCATTAAGCAAGGATCAGGGGATGGATCAGTCCATGGTCCAGCCAAGAAAAAGGCCAGGAAGGGCATCCTGCTTAAATCAGGCCCTCCATCAGGCGGAGGGGAACCCTTGCTTGTCATGCACAGGGTGATGCTTGTTGTAGGCAGCAGCTCAGGACTCCCAGGGCAACGGATTGTTCTGGGCAGCTTTGAATCCATTGCTGGATCCACCCAAGCTGCTGTGTCTGCTGCCTTGATGCCTCTGCAGCAAAACCCACCCATCAGCTGGAGGGTTTCCAGGCTTGTGACCACCCTGGAGGGCCCAGTGACCAGCAGAAAGGTGCTGTAGAGAATCCCAATGGCTTTTCAGGCTGGAGCCCAAGTCATAAGCTTTCTCAGATGGTATCCCAAAGGTGTCCAGGGCCTTTTACCCCATGGTGTGGGGCTGGGGGCTCAGCTGCTGTCCTGGCAGTGCTTCCCTCTGTGTCCAGGATGATTCTCACATACCCCAACTCTTTGGGGCAAGGGAAGGAACGCTGCAGCAGTGTGAACAGAGAAGGAAGGGCATGGAGGTGGAGGGGAAGGGAAGATATTACTCTGCTCTGAAAACCCCTAAACCCTCTGTTTCAGGCACCCAGGCAGGTTTTTCCAGCCTTTGCAGGCAACCTCCAGAGAGCCAACAGTCACTGGGGCATCCTCCTTGGCCGAAACCAATATCCCCGGTGCCCATCGCGGCCCTCCTGCTGCCGGATCCAGTCCTCTTCATCGGGGCTCATCCCTGTGTTGGCTTGTTGCTGTTAAGGGCTGGTCTCTTCTCCCTGGAGACAAGGCCATGGCTTCAGCCTGTTCCACCTTGCTGCTCCTACTCCCCTGCCAAGCAGTTATTACCATCTTGGATGATCTTGAGATGGTATTAAGTGAGAGGGAGGTTTCCATATAGAAGTCTCCCTGTGATTAATGAATTAAGAGATTTTGTGAAAATTAAAGCCTTTCTTCATACTTCACACTTTTAGTTCTTCAGCTGTTGCTTTTTCCCTTTTACTTCTGTACAGAAATCCCCATGGGCCTTGCTTGCCCCATCTCTTTTGCCGATGTTTTCTTCCCACGGTGATGTGGAGATGTGGCCGGCAGTACCCACTTCTCTTTGCCACTCACTTTCCCCAAAAGCTTCACCCTGCTGAACCCCTGGCAGACCCCGCTGCTCCTGGGCCAGTGGTTGCGGAGAGGAGGGTGCTGCAAGCACAGCTTATTTGTATACGAACCCAACCCAGGAGAGGGGCTGTAAATGCCTCCTTATTTCCATATTTATCATTGCAGCTCAGATGGATGAGGAATCTGATGGAAAGTTTAGGTGAAACAGAGGAAATGAAAAAGTGTCGGTAAGCGGCAGCTCAGCTGAGAGACTGGCAGCCTTGAGGGTTTCCAGCAGCAAAAAGGCTTTCAATTACCATGCTGAGCTGCTGCTCGATAACATCTTCATTTCCCCAACTGTGCTGCCGGGATGGATGGGGCAGCAGGTCCCTGCTGTGGAGCACCCCATGCCTTGCCATTGTGTGACCCCAGCCGTTTTCCCAAAGACTGCAGCCTGGTTGTTACAGCGATATGACCCCGAGACCCTAAAAAAAAAGCACATTTGGTCTTGTTGGTGTTTTACAGGTCTGTTTTCTTCCTGGATGCTGGTAGGTACCATGAGCAGCAGCAGAATGTGGGTGCTGAGGCGCAATAAATATCTCCAGGTAACGAGCATCACAGTCATCTGCGCCATGCTGGAAAGGAGCCGCAAAGACTTTGCTGGACAACTTCAGAGCACCCGGTGCTGGGCGTTGGTGATGGATGATGATTTAAAGCCCATTTTTGCAGGGAATAATGGCTCACAACAGTCCCCTCTCCTTTAAGTGTGCGACACCACTGAGATTTATGGTCTCCTTGTTTCCACCTTATGGGAAGTATTTTACTAATCATCCCTGTGCTTGCTCCCGAACCCGCATGCGCTGCGGTGTGGGGATGCTTCAAATGTGGTGAAGAGGAGGTGGCAGGGCAGGATGCGGCTCCTAGGGGAGGCAGCCGGAGCAGCAGGGATGGGTTCTTCCTGGAAGCTTTCCAAGGATCTGAAACCTTCAGCCCTGGGACAGACTGTCTGCCCACGGGCCAAGGGAGCCTGGCTCAGCCTGGGCTGCCCTGCTGGGGATAACCAGGACTGCGTGTCTGTGCCTAGGGCCTGTGTGTCCCTGGGGAGGAGGTGGAGGATGGAGCTGCACGGTCCCCCTCCGGCACCCAAGGCCAGTGAATTTATTCTTACCTAAATCCCTGCTTGGACACCTGGAAAGGCTCCTGCTCTGGTCACTAGAGGTGACTGCTTCTAGAAAGTCCCTGCTGCCCTCACAGTCACAGCTGAGCTGGTGGCACTAAAAACTTGATGTTCCCTTCACACCAGTTATGTATCCGCCAGGTCCCTCTGCTCTTGCTACGGGCTTTATTCTCCTCTCTGCTTCTAAATCATTTGTGCATGGCTTCCTAGGAAAGTGGCTTTGAATTGATCACTGTTACAGCCTTATCTAATTTAATCCAAACCTGATATCAAACGGAAGAGAGCGAGGGAAGCCCAGTGGGAAGCCTGTGTGTGGCAAACCACTTGGATGTGATGAAAAGTGTCGTTAATAACCTGTAATGAAATGCTGGAGTCATCTGGCATTGCCGGGCTCTTGAAATGAGGCAGAGCCTGCCCTCGCTCCCCTGGCTGAAGCCGCCAGGCTCCTGCGAGGGCCGAGCCATCCTGCGGATGCGTTCCAGAGGGAGAAGAGTTGTCACGGACTGACACCCGCCAGGATCCCAGCCCCGAGCTGTGCCGCCGCCGTGCTGGCAGCAGCTCACCCAGAAACCCTCATGCTTTGCACCCTAGCCCCACTGGCAGAGTCTCCCCACAAGCGGGGATGGCTCATCGCATCCCATTTACTGCTCCAATGCCTCCAAGGAATTGATGGCAAAAGCCCTTGGATAAGTCTCTTTTTTTTTTTTTTTTTTTTTTTTTGATGGTGAATGAAATAGTATTTGGGCTGGTGGTGATGCGAAGCTGCAAGTGGGACCCATCTGATCCTTATGGCAATTCAGAGAGGCTGATGCTGACGTGGCACAACTGGTCCCATAAAAGCCCCCGTGTCCCAGCACACAAAATGGGTGAGAAAAAGCATTTTTTAAAAGCAAGTGGTGTAACCTTGCAGCTGCAATGCAACCTCGTCTCAAGCCCAGGGTTCGCTTCTGTCCTCTCTGGATGCATATGCACTGCAAAAATAATCTGCTCTGAACTCAGGCTGGGTCATGACTCACTTCTTGGGTTGTAAAGATGTGTTTCTTCATCTCAGGGTGGAAAGTGGCTGCTGCCAGCTCTCTAACAGTGGTGAGGCCGTCTGGGGCAGGCTGGGAGGTGATGAAACATGGCACCGGAGCTGCAAGTTGTTAAACAACTATACCCACTGGAGACTGAATTTCATCTAATCTTTTGGAGCTACAGTATGATAGAAAAGGCTGAGGGGAAGGGAAGGCTGGAGGGGAAAAGTGTTTCCGACGACAGCCCTGGTAGGACTCTCTTCACAGTGCCTGTCTGGCCACAAATCCATCTGTTTTGGTGCAAGCATGGAGTGCAAAGCCTGGACCTGCCACCTGGAAACTCAACCTAATAAGCCTCCTGCAGCCTGTGGAGTTTGCTTATTACCTGGGAGAATGACACATTTCATGCTACTGTCCTGGCATTCTCCTGGGGGAAAAGGGCAATCAAACCCTCTTGGTGACAGCAGCTTGATGCAGAAGCTCTGTGAACGAGGCAGGGTGATGAATGAGAGCACCAGCATGGGGGACGGGAAGGTCCCCAGTGCCTGTCAGCTGCCTGCAGCTGCATTAGAACAGCATCTCATGGCTTTCCTCTGGGTCTTCCCCCAACGAAAACTACTTGCAGGTACTTCAGGATGAAAAAACCACCAAAACCTAAGAGTTAACCAGTGAGGGACAGCGCTGTGTGGCTTCATAGTGATGGCACATTGTTATTGATTTTGCTTTTGGACTTAAAATGAATGTCTGATTACGAGTCTGGGGGTATTCGGCATGAGCCAGGTAATTCCATTTCTGACCAAATTCGGAACGCATTGCCACAGCTGAGCTGCTGGAGAAGCTGGACGGTCCCAAGGAGGGGAGGTGGCTCCAGCTGAGCATGTGGTGGTCCCGGGCACAAACTCACATGCCTTTTCCTGAAGAAAATCTGAATTTCTGATGGCCCAAAAGTCGCCCTGTGGCCCTCAGCACCATCTCTGCAGCGACTGCCCATCTTGCCTCCAGCTCCTGCCCAGGAAGCAGCAATCCTTGAAATCAAGTAATTAGGGCCAGTAGCAAAGGCAAGGAGAAATTTTATTGATTTTATCGTGACAGTGAATCACACCGTGGTGTCAATCTATTGACCTGGACTTGTGCTGATCAAGGGCTAGTTTTGTATCACCCTGCCTAAGGGGAACCAAGCTTTCCCTGCTGCTTCACTGCTGCTTAGGCATAGGACTGGCCCAACATTTCTGGACCATTAGCCTAGTTCACTGTTAAACTTGTGAAGCTGTTGACATCAGTGCCGTTTGGCAGGGAATAACCCATTTCTGCATCCGCAGCTTTTCTGATTTCCTCTTTTGAACAGCCTGGCGCTACTGATATGGGAAGAACAACGCGCCTGTGGCAGGTATTTGGGGATACCAGTGGCTTTGGGCTTGCAGGCAGCCTGTGGGAGCTGGGCAGCAGTGCCTGGTGGTCTCTGCCTGGGAGAGGGGAGCGGGCAGGACCTGGCACATGCCTGGGCAGGATGCTCTGCCCAGAGGGAGCAGCCCCGAATCCCACCCCGTGCTTAAAGCTGAGCTGCTTTGAGCAGAGGTTGCCTCTAAAAGAAGGTATTTAAACACAAGAAATCAATTGCATTAAGTGCAAATTCATCTGTTGATGCTGCTGTACGCGGGCAGAGCAGCCGTTTACTGTGGTGTGTGATGCTGTGGGGATCAGCTGCTCTGCGCTCATTAATGCTCTGGGCCACTAACGATGCCCAGAAGTGGCTGCAAACAAAGACAACTGAAGTCTGATGGATTAATGCTGCCTCCCACCAATACAGCCCGCAATCCATCAATTACCTATCTGCTTAGTCCTTTTCTCCATCCTTTTACAATCTAAATAGCACATTTTATAGTCGCTGCTAAGTGATGTGATCAACATCAATTACCTACTAAAAGAGAATCAAGTCTTGATTTAAAATTAAGTGCTGCATTTTGCCATGTTCTTTATATGTAGCCAACAGAATAATTGCAGTGACATAAAAACTAATTACACAACTCCACAATTAGGCCTCCCTCCTAGTGCTGTGATTGTCTTTAAGTACATTGATGAAAAATTACTCCCAGCCCTAAATTACTCTCTCACACCCATCTTCTCCAATACCTTTGGAAAAAAACCTCCACCCCATCAGATCAAACAGAAGAACTCAAAATGCAGAAGATAATACATGCAGAGCGTGTTTTCTGATCTCTTTGATGTGTGAGCAGTTTCAGACGGCAGGATTAGGCTGGCATCGCCCGAGGATGCAGCAGTGTTCCTCTCTGTGACGATGGACCAAGCATCTCAGCAAGACTTCCCAAACTGCCTGGGGCTGTCACAGGGCCATGAGGCTGGCAGGCTGGCACCCTGCGGCATCGCCATTAGGCTGCGGCTGGGGAGAAACTCCTCTTCCCTGTGCCCCAGCCGATGTTTGGCTCTTGGGCTGCAAGCAGAGGAGAGGCCAGCCCTGCCTGACTGCTGGCCTTGGGTTTTACTGCTGCTCCTGCTGTGCCTGAAAGAGGGGGCTCACCGTGGCTTTGGAGAGATGGCTGATCATCCTGTTAGTGCTGTTCCACCTGGCAGAAACAAGGGGAAAAGCTGGATCCACCTTGCCTGTCCCACTGGAGAGACTGTGGCAGGGTTTGGGCAGAGATGGATGGATGAATGACCCCAGTCCTGAGCTGGTGGCAGTGCTGCTCCCAGAGCCCCAAAGGGAGAAGAAGGAAGAGGCTGGAGTATGGCAGTGCTTTCACACATCCAAAGGCCAGGAGTTGCATCTTGCCAGTAATCACGTAGCTGCCTGAAAAATCACAAACCCTAATAAAAATCATAAACCTCAATAAATCTTTTGAGCACTCTGATGGGCTTTGTGGGGTTTGATTCCAGATTCTGATTTTGAGGTGTTTATATCCAACCTGGAAAGACTGAAAACATTTCATTTACTGGAAATGAAAGCGGAGATTTGCTTACAATCAATCTCTGGCTGCCAGGATCTTTGTGGGTGCTGGTGGCAAAGCACGGCACGTGTGAGTAGAGGTGTGGGGACACTGACCCAGGGGACAAAGTGGGCATGCAGCTTCCTGCTGGTCCCCTTACACTGTGCCATTCTGTCGGTCGTCACTTGCTGTCGCTGAGCATCCTTTGCTGGATAATTAAGCATTGCAGGTTTAATTTTGGGGCTGGCAGGGTGTTTTTGGCTGCTTCCTGGTGCACGGTGGAGCCCATGGGCATCCTCGTGCACCAGCTGCTCCTCAGCCACAGCACACCCCAGCTCTTGCCGAGCAGGAGGGTTGCGTAGCTCGTGGCTGTGGCTTTTCTGTCATTTCTGAATGCCATCGCTCAGTCACCAGCCAGGAGAGGGGTGGGAAAAGCTTTGGCACCCAATTTTAATCAGCACGGTGCTGTGAGCAAACAAGGCAGAAGGGACGGACCCACGGGCCCACGCCTGCAGCAGCCTGGCAGTCCCCGTGTCTTCCAGTCTGACTTTCTCACCCCTTCTTCAGCGTCGTCCTGGAGACATTAGGTGCCAAGGCTGTGAACTAACACCCTTGTATTTACCTGAAACTTCACCACCTCCCTCCGAACGTGTGAAAAACGTAGGGGTGCTGAAGCAGCCAGCGGCAGGGAAGCTGTGATGTGGAATGCCAACAACATCTCCTGAACCTTGCACATACCGCCCCCTCCTTCCCCACTGCCCACCTGGTGTGGGGGACAGGGGGAGCTCGGGATGCCCCAGGCACAGGCTGGCCAAGGCTGGAGCAGGCTGCCTGGCCACTGGGCAATGGCGGGCAATGGCGGGCAACGGCGATCCTCGGGGCGCCAGGCGAGCCCGAGGGATGAGCGAAGGTCCTGGTGGCTCGGAGTCCGCAGGCAGACAGCTGCGGCGTTAAGGCCACCCCGAAAGAAAGCAGGCGTTATTGGGCAAAAGCCGTTTATTTTTACCCCTTTTTCCCTAAAACCGATACGGAAAGGCGACCGCCAGTCAGTCAGTCAGTCAGCCAGCCCCTCCCTCAGGCGACCGCCAGTCAGTCAGCCAGCCAGCCCCTCCCTCAGGGTGACAGGATTTCTTCAGGGCCTGGCACGGCCTCGGCGTGGCTGGTGTCCGCTGTCCGGAACAGGCCGTTTGCCCATGGCCAGGGCGTCTCTCCGGGGCCCGGTTCGCCCCGCTGCCGCTTCGCCCCGGCCGCTCCCGGGGCCGCCGGCCCCAGCCCGGGACACGGATCGGCCCCGCTCGCTGCGAAGGTGGCGGCCCCGCCTCGCGGGGGGGCGGGGCCACGGCCGGGGGGCGGGGCCGCCGCATCGGCCAGCGCGGATTGGGCGGGGGCGGGGGCCGAGCGGAGCGTGCGCAGTGCGGAGCGGTGAGTGGTGGCGGGCGGGGGGAGCGGTGGCTGAGGCGGGAGGGCGCCGGCCGGGCACCCCCCGGCCCGGGCCGCTGCTGGGTGCTGGGGCACCGGGTCGTACACGGGCCCTGCGGGTCCTGCGCCGCCGCCTTCCGCGCCGGAGCGTGTCCTGCCGGTGCCTTCGTTCGAGGGGAGCCGGTGGCGAGGCCTTGCCGGGGCGGGGGGTTGCCCGCCGCCCTGGTTTCCCGCCGAGGGACACCCCCTCTCCCCGCGTCCGCCGCCCAGGCTGTGAGGGCGCAGGGCCCGGAGAGCTGCCTCTGGGGTGCGGTAACGGCGTTTGTCCTAAACCCGGGGAGGTTCGGCCGGCCTTGGGCAGGGCTGGGGAGTGAGGGCAGCTGCCTGGGCTGTCGTGTTCTAGAAGTGACCGAAAATCAGGGCCCTGTGGCGGGCACCTGCCCGCAAAGTGCAGGGCAGGAGGCCTGGGCTGGCAAGGATCCCTTACGCTGAAGGGCTTTAATTACAAATTCAGCAAAACGGGAGCAGTTTGGGCTCTGCTTTGAACATGAGGACAGGCTGGGTGACCTCAGGGCCCCTTTGCACCTGGGCAGTTGTGGAATAAAAGTGTCCTGGTACTGCCGGTGTAGCTTTGGGCCATTAAAATGGATTTTGCTTCAGGGTATGCACTCGGTAATATGAGGCCTGAATTTTAAAACTGTTTAATTATTTTGGTACAAGCTTGCGTATGGCTCTTGCTGGAGAGCTAGTGAAATTACATGTTGCACAAAGCCAGGCAGTGAAAACTGAGCAAATGGGATTTTGTATATAAACACTATTTGGAATATTGCCTTAAAATGTTTAACTTCAGTGGTTGACTAACACTCGCATTAGAAGTAATCTTTGACAAATAATCAACACTACCCGCCTCTCAAGATGGCCTGGGTTTACACTAACAAGTTCTGTAGACGCAATTTCTTAGGGGCAAGTTATTTATTTTACAGTGTTTTGCTGATAGAACTAACCTAGTACAAATATGGCTTAGAGGCAGAAAGTATGACTTCACTGATACTGTTTAATTTGCTTGCCAAAGGAGTATAATCTGCACAGGCACTTCTGTTGGTAGAGCTGTCTGCGCGAGGAGGCTGCTCCGGCATACAGCCGTGGTAGGAAACCTTTTAAGTGCAGATAAGTCTCTACGGTGTTGGAAGCCGATGACACACCCTGTCATTTACTGAACATGCTACTGCAGTGTTTTTGCTCTGTGCGATCCTTTTGAATTCATTTGCGCTCTGGGAGTAGAATTGTTAAGGGATGGACTACTTTTTTCTCCTCTCTTTTCTTTCCCCCAACCCTGCCTGAAAATGACCAGCCTGGACCATGTTGGTATTTTTTAGCAGCCTCCAAGGCATTTCTATAGTGGAAGCATCTGCAATCTTGCCACAGAAACTTTAATGTGGAAGTGCAGCTAACAGAGGTGAGAGCAGTGTCTGCAAGTTCCCAGGGTCTGCCATCTGTGACCATGTATTTACTGAATTTGAAGGGATACAAATATGTTCCTTTTAAAGAAATAAGCTGGAAACTGGCAATTCCTAATGCGTTGTCAGAACAGCCCTTGAATCCACAATGCTGCGCCCTAAAGCAACACAAGACCAGTGCTGGTGCTACCACTGCCACTTTCTCCTTTTTTACAGTTGAGAATTTCTTTAGCCTGAGCAATAAAACACCTGAAAAACTCTCCAGCACTCCCAAACCATCTCTCTGTCTGGTCTTGGCAAGGAAATGGAAGACTGCTTAAATACAGATGTGGTCAAGCTGGGCAGGTGTGGTTGAAAGCATGTCAGCTATACCCTGAGAATTTGCAAGGCAGTGGATTATTGGGATAAATTTAGGTATAATAGTTAGCCTTTCTATGTGCTAATCCTCTCTGCAACTGGCTCCCTCTGTGGCTTTTATAACCCACCTCAGCTCTCTTACCACTCAGCTTTCCCCTCTGAGGAATAATGTTCAACTTGCACTCGTGAAGTAGGTGAATCAGCTTTAATGAAGATTTGTTGAGCCCTTTGTTGATAAGTTCCCTGTAAAGCTAGTTACTATTTTTTATTAACACACAGATATTCTTAGCATCTGAAGTGAAAAATGACACAACACTGGGGATCTTCTGGGAAATAGCCCCGTGAAAGGAGACCGCGTGTGCTAACAAAGACTTTGTCAAATCACTTCTGGCTGCGATTCATGAGGCAGCTTGCTTCTAAAGCTGTGAGTCAAAGAAAAAAACAAACCCCCAAATCCTCTTGAGTCACTGGGAAATCTTAAATGTTCCTGGAAGTTAAGCCCTGCTTTTGCATAAGATTTGTAGGTCTTGCCCCCTTGCCATATTTCTTGCAGAGCCTGCGGTCGGGGTTTGGTGCAGCTGTGTGTGTATGGCATCAGCTGCGCAGGCACAGCTGCTGTCGCCCAATTTGAAGCACCTTGTTTCAGTGATTTCAATTGCTTTCAGCAATTACTGCCTCAAATTATTCTGTCTGGGGTAGGGAGGGCTTGCCTGCTCGATTGGGTGGTGGCTACAGCCCATTGCACTGGTCAGTGGGGCTGTTTGGGGGTAAGAGGGGAGGAGGGAAGCCTTGCCCTTCCCCATGGGCAGCCCAGGTCAGCATCCCTCACCCTGTGGCGTGTGGGAAGGCCGTCTTCACCACCAAAGTAGCATGGTGGCAAATTGAGCTGAAGAGCTTCGTTTATGAAAGGTAATGAAGACGTGGATTGAAACGGTTACAGCTATGCTTCTTCTGCATTACTGTGTGGGTGCCCTTTCAGCAGGATGAGGAGCCCTATTGTATTTTGGGGAAGAGAAGACTGTTAATTTAGCTGTAAGATATCACTGCTGTAGTGGTATAGGACTGGCTAGGTGGAGGATGCTAAAATGAAATGCTGGGCTGGAAAAGCCTCCTTGTCAGTGCCCCTGTCCTGAGGCCAGGTGAGAGATACTCGGCTCCAGACTGGACAGCGGTGGATGTTAGTGCAGATCTGGATGGGAGCAAGTTCCCTCTGGGACTTGATGAAATCACAGTCTCGGAGGGCCTGATACCTCATCTAACTTGCCCTTGCAGCAAATTAGGCAGGCCACTTTGTCTCTTGCCTTCATAGAATGGGGACCACAATGGATGGTTGTCCTTGTAAACAGCTGTTAAATGCTGAGAGCTGATAAGGACCCTGGATGGGAGCAGGGATGGAGAAACCCTTCAACAGCTGCTATGCGGCTGCGTTTTACACCACTGACTGCTCTGCTTGTTGTCCAGACCCTCTGGTTTGTCTGCAACTTTCTTAGGTGCGATACCCAGCACTGAGCATGGCCTTCCAGCCCAAAATTAGGAATTTTATGCTCTTAAATCACAGAATGATGTTTAGCTTTGCAGCTGGCGCTGTGGTGTCACAACACTGACACATGTCGTATTTTTAGTCCAGTCCCCGATTTTCCTCAGCGTTATCTCTGTCCAGAGGGATTTCCCCCGTGTTGTATTGGTGTGCTTGATCTTTGTTTTTGCTGTTTCCAAGTGCAGTTCTTTGCATTGTTTTCCTTGCTTTTCTTTTTATGGATTCCTGGGTGTTTTTGGAACTTTTCTTCAGTTTATCAATTCTGATCATGACCTTTGGAGTGCTTCTAGCTCTTAACTGCTGGGCATCCTTTCAGGTTTTATAAAAGTACTTTCTCTTCCATTGTTCAGGCCATTAATGAAAAAGATGAATAGAAGCAGACCTGGACTGAGCTCTGAGGGCCCATACGTGAGGTTTTCTCCCTCTGTGACAGGGAATTGTTGATGGCTACCCCCAAAGTGTGTGTGTGTGTGAGTTGCTTTGTTGTTTTTTTTTTTTTCTTAGTTAGTAATGAGCACTGTGCCTCGTTAAGGTGAACTTGCTTAGTCCGAGTTCCCCTGGTTTGCCTGAAAGTGTTGGATTGATAGAGTGAAAAGCCCGCTTTAATGCTGTTGTGCTGATCAGAGGTGTGGTGGGCAGACCTCTGTAGAGGGGGACTTGTGCCCCATTTCTGAAGACCTGGATAATTTTCAAGAGCTTTCATGAATCTCACTTAACTGGGGCTTCTCGCTGGTATTCGCTGGGATTGCTCAGAGGCAATCCTCTGGTCGCTCAGCCCTGCTTTGCACCGAGAGCTCCCCAGCTTTCTCTGCTTTGGTAGCAGAGGGGTATGCATGGGGGCAATTTGCATCCGTAGTGTCCTGCTCCCCTTTGTTTTTCTGTAGGCCAGTCCTCAGTGAGAGTTAGGCTTGTCTGTATGTGACGAAGGCAGTAAAAATACATTTTTCTCCTCAAGCAATTTGAAGTTTCTTGTGTGATTGCTCTGCTCTGGAAAAAAAAATTACGTGCTCTGGAAAATTTAATTACACTCATTTTTATCCCTGAATAGTGTGTTGCTGTGGGAGCGGTTGCAGGACACCTCATTCTACCAGGGTTCTGCTGGTCACCTTCTCAGCGCAACTCAGCTTAATGAAGAGGAGTTACTTTAACTGAAATACATTTAACTGGCGAAAACGTCACTGTCCAAAGAGAACCACCTCTAACCACCCTGAGTTCTGTAAGTACTGAGCTGCTGTGCTCAGCTTTTTGAATTTTAAGAGGTTGGCCTATTTCTGAAGTGCACTTCCACCCACTATACCATCTTTCTTTGCATCGGTGTAACTGTGGGGTGAAATTTGGGCCCCACTGAATTCAAGGACAATACAGGGTTCCTCTGTGGTTTTCATCTCTTCTACCTCTCAAGGCTGGTAACTTGAGGTACCTGGCCACAGCTGTTCGCTCAGGCTCTGCTTCATCATCAACGGGATGGAGAAGCCATGCCCTGTGTGTTCTCCTTTATTGGTCCACAGCTGATGGTGGGTGCCCTGACCAAATTTCAGTTTCAGGGGAGAAAATCAGCCTCCCTAAAACATTCCTGTGGTTTCTGTTGGATTCTTCCTTTCTTCTCTCCAGGGGACTGCATGCTGTAGTTAAATACTGGTAGAAATATTGTGTTCCACTCTGGATTATGGCTGAATCTCGGTGGTGGATAAATTGCATCCTAAGTCCAGTTTGCAAAGCCCTTTGGGCTTCGTGGGATGCAAGAAGCTGTATTTTATTCTACATGTGTGTTTGCTGATAATTCTATAAGATTTTCAGTGAGCAGGTTGTAAGAGTCCTGATTATACTTGTTCTCTGTGCAGTGAGACTCTTTGCCCAAATAATTGAAAAGCCTGCTTCAGAGAGAGGGAAGGGAGGGTGGAAGGATGATTTAGAAGCCTCTGGGTCACTGAAATAGGTGGGAAGAAGATGCATATGTTGATCTGAAGGATATACCGAGCCAGGTATATGCCTTTAAGCATCTAAAGAAAAGTCAGTATTTTTTTCAATGGCTGCCTACTTTAAACCCAAATAGTTTCTTTAATGAGAGTTTTTAAAGGTTTAGCTGTTAATTTTAGAATTTTTATTTCAAGCATGCTTCCATAAAATTAACTTTTTCAACGCAGAACGCTTTAATGTCTTCCGTGTTGGTGCTCATTTGCAAGAAATCTATGCACAATTATTTCTTATGTACCAGTTAAGTCTATCAGCCAACAGATGTCAAGTGTAGCAAAAATGCTATAATAATATTATGGTCTAATAATAGTTATAATGATTCTAATTACCTGGCGCGGCTTTTGAGAGAGGCAGACTTGGAAATTAGTGCAAAGGAGATGTTTAACCTTGAACTGCAGAAGCAAGGCACTTTCAGAGATGTCTGGCCTGCGCCCCCTCCTCCCTGTCGGACATCCCATTCCCTTTATTTCCTCCAGCAGACTGGGAGTAGCTGTCTGGTCTGTTTAAATGTTCAAACCTCATTCTCGGTATGTTCAGAGGTGGAGAAGAGTGCTGGAGAGCTGTAGATGAGCATGTTTCTTGAAATACCTGTGAATGTGAAGCCCCCATCATTTTTATTCTCACGCTGCAGTCTAGCCACCCCGGTTTCGGCACACTCCTGCTGCCTGATGATTACAGCGTTCACAGATTGCTCTCACCTCAGGAAGGCTGCAGGAGGCTCAGCAATCTTCATCTTCTATGCAAGCCGGTTGTGCTGCTTTTAAGTGTCAGGGAGGCTTTGCCACAGCCTGGAAATCGCAAAGCCAGCCTGAATCTGCCTGAGTGCTGCCGGGCAGCGTTCACTCTGTCTGCTGATGGGAGAGCGGGTGTGGGGGTGTATGGGCAAGCGGACACAAGTTGTTGATACCGATGGAGGCTTTGGTGTGGGAGGCGAGGAGGGTATGTCAGCATATGGGAGCCAGCCACCTTGCTGGTGCACGAGTGCTGCACTTGCTTTGCTTTCGACAGTTTGGGACCCCCATGGCCTTGTCGGAGTCTCCTTCCCCAGTTCAGAAAGGATGCTCTGTGTACCAGCTCTGTTACGTCACTCCCAATGCCCCCCTACCACCGTATTTTTCCTTTAGGAAGGCTCCTGGGCTACATTTTCTATATTCTGTCGGTTTTTGCCTAACCTTGCTATGTAGTGTCTTGGGGTCCCAGTGCTCATTGTTGTTGTAGGACTGATAAGGCGATGCATAATGGATCACCCCCCTGCCGCAGCTGTTCATTTTAATTTTGTGACGTGAAGTTGGTGAGGAGTCCCTGATTCACAGGGAAGGATCCTTTCTGCAGAGGAAGCCCTGCATAGGCTGGAAGTTGACAGCTTTTAATGATTATGTGCCAGGCTGAACGTTTTCCCTTTAAATAATAGATTCAGCATGCTGATGAGAACTCAGCAGGACCTACGGGAATTCGGCTGCTGCTTCCTGATCCCCGACATGGGCAGCAGCTGTGAATCTTAGTTACTGTCTTCCTGTAAAATGGATCCAGGGGTGCCCTTGCAAGGTTTTCTTCTTCATTTCCAGCCTGCCCATAGGCTGGCATGCTCTGCTTCTCACAAAAGCCCTGCCTGCCAGTGCTGCGTGCGTTCAGCGCATACAGCCCACCTTTCCCTGGGGCTCACAACGGTGAGAGCTCTGTCATCTTCAGCCTTTTCTTTGGGGAGGTTTGCCTTCTTGCCAGAGTCAGTACCTCCATTGGTGCATCGCCATGGAGATGGGGCTGTAGAAGCTGCAGGGCACAGCCTTATCCAGGCTCATGTGAAGAAGGGTGCGGTAATGAACTACACTTGTTTAGGGAAAATGATTTCTCAGAGTACATAATTTGTCAAAGAATACTTGTTATCGCCCCAGATGCTATTAAGGAAGAGACAAATCTTGGGTCTCTTCAAGCCCAAGCCCGAGCTGTAAGGTTCATGTAATACTCACTTGCTTTTTAATGTGCTGCTTTGCTTTGTTCCACATCAGGCATTGCTGCTATGACCAACGCTGACTCACTAACCTGCTTGTGCTTTTACTTAGCCCGAGAAACCAAAGCTCCCTTTATTTTTCTCCTCCCTGTAAATGTTAGCAGTGTATTTCTCATCCTGTCCCAGAGCACCTTTCTGCATCCCTTTTTTCAGCCCATTCAGAGTCCAGATTTTCACTGCTCTGAGTCAGTTGCAAAGGTTTACTTCCCTATGACCAGTACAGCTCTGGCTGAGTTTCCAAAGGATGCAAAGGGTGTGTAGGTGCATTGAGCTCTCCTGCATGCAGAGGAGTGCAGGCACTTCTCTGGCTTGGCAGACCATGCCAGCACACCCCAGACCCTGAATGAGCTCATGCTGAAACCTCCTTGGGAGTTTGGGGATGCCGCCCTTTCTGCTTGCCTGGCACCGGCACACTCTTTCTTTGTCTAGTTTCCGGTAGACAGAGAACCGCCTCGACAAGGTCTAGAAGAGCCCTCTGGCATGTCTCTGCCTCACTGGCTCCATGTCTCATTTCAGACTTCATCTGTAAGCATCTCTTTGCCCTTGCTAAACACTGTGTCTCTTAATTTCTCTCTGCAAGAGTATTATTTAATTTGTAAATGTTTTGGGACGTTATTTGAAAAATACGGTATGAAGCTGTATTTCATTTACTGTAATGATCCACTAATGCGGGCATATTTCAAAGGCAGGCTATGCAGTACTGTGGGGTTTAATTAAATTTTGTTTTTCAAGTAAGCATCAACAGACAGACAATAACAAATGGTGGACAATATACATACAGAACAAAGTCACTCCATTTTCTTTTCCAAGACGGTGGAAGTGAAAATGTACAGCCCTTAAAATGTACTTGGCCTGTTCACAAGTGCTGCTTTAGTGCAGTTACTCACTTTAGGGGGACTTTTTTTCTTCTTACTCTGACTTAATTTTCTTGATCTCTTTGTGCCTACAAAATAAACTGTTACACTATGGAAAATTTCCAGCAGGAGCTTTGGGTGATCTAAGTTCTGCTGCAAGCTCTGGACTTAGTTTTGAATACTGCATTGTTGCTTAATGCATTATGGCTTGTGGAGATGGGTCCTCATCAGGGTTACAGAACCAAAGGGCTGGGTATGAGTTTTTTGTGGTTTAACCCCAGCCAGCAACTAGGTACCATGCAGCCATTCACTCGCTTCCCCCCGACCCAGTGGGATGGGGGAGAGAATCAGGAAAAAAAGTAAAATTCATGGGTTGGGATAAAGACAGTGTAATAGGACAGAAAGGAGGAAACTAATAATGATAATAACAAAATGACAATAATAATAATAAAAGAATTGGAATATACAAAGCAAGTGATGCACAATGCAATTGCTCACCACTTGCTGACCGATGCCCAGTTAGTTCCTGAGTGGTGATCCCCTCCCCAGGCCAACTGCCCCCAGTTTATATTCTAGGCATGACGTTGCATGATATGGAATATCCCTTGGGCCAGTTTGGGTCAGCTGCCCTGGCTGTGTCCCCTCCCAACTTCTTGTGCCCCTCCAGCCTTCTTGCTGGCTGGGCCTGAGAAGCTGAAAAATCCTTGACTTGGTATAAACACTACTTAGCAACAACTGAAAACATCAGTGTGTTATCAACATTCTTCTCATATGGAATCCAAAACAACACTATACCAGCTACTAGAAAGAAAATTATCCCAGCGAAGCCAGGACAGAGGTGCTCATTCCTTTGAATGAGGTTGCCGGGAGGTAAAAATGATGTTGTTGCATCCGACATTGTTGTACCCAAATCGGGAATAAGCAAGTGGCTCTTGAGTGCATTTTGTTCCTTTTCTTCCAGCAAGTGTGGGGTAATCAAGTACAAAATGTATGCAGAGAAGCTTGGAAAGTCTGTTCAACGTCAGCGGGAAGCTGTTAGAAATCATAATGGCACTCACAAGCGTGGCACTTGTACAAGTTTTCTACTGGTAAAGAAATTCATTGGTGATGATGTAAATGGGCTCCTTTGGGTTTGTGCGGAGGATCGCTTGAGGAGCAGAATGAGATTGCTAGCTGGAGCATTGTTGAATTCTGGCTGTTTTCTGGTGGCTAGCATGGGTTTTGTCGTCTCTTAGTGTTTGGGAAATTTTCCATTGTTTAGAAACATAAGCAGAATTTGCTGAGGAAATCAGTGCAGGTGCCCTGGACTCCTGCAGCACACTATAGCCCTTTCATTTCTCTCTGAAATCTGTCCAAGTCAGAGAGCTGAAAAAAAGGTAAATTCTTCAGAGGCGGACCCCCCATCCTCTGCTCAGAGATTTGAGTTCAAGCCGTGTCCTGGATTGATGCCTAAAGCTTTGCCTACTTAACCTGCCTGCAAATGGATCCTGGGCCAGGGCAGTGGGGTGGCTGCGGGCAAGGGCTGGCTATGCCTGGTGCTGGCTCTGCTCACTGCTGGCTGACCCGGGGTGGGTCACTGTCCAAAGAGCTGTTGGGTCGAAATTGGAGCATGTAAAGCCTGGGAGAGGCTGTGGAAACCTGGTGCTTGACTGGCATCTCTGCAGCTGTTAAGTGCCTGAAAAGCATTGCTGTAAATGACAGACTTCTGTCTGCTAACCTCCTCCTTCAGGAGATCTTGGTTTAACACTTTCTGTATTACAGTAACAGCCTATGTTTTCTCCTTGCTGGAAAGCAGTCCCACAAGTACTTTACAGCTCTCCTGGTGCACGTACCGGCTGATGGTGTTTTCTGTGCTGGATGAGATGCTTGTAGGAAACAACAATCCTGTCCAAGTAAGGCTGGCAAGACGATGTCCTGTGCTTGATGCCAGTCCCTATGGCTGGAGACGAGTCCTGGTACAGATAAACCAGTGTCTAAATATAACTTGTCATGAGGCATCAGATGCTCTTTAAATAAATTCTGGAAAAAAAACCATGCAGCTGAGGTTTGCGCTGGTACTGCCAATACCAAGGGGAATGCCCTGTGCCTGCCACCTTGTTCTTCCCTTGTTCCTTGCTTTAGGCTGCCATTTTTTTCCTTTTCTCACTTCTTTTTGTTGATATGTAGTGTCACTCGAGGCTCCATTGCTGGGTTTTGGGGCAGGCAGTTGCTTTTTGATGACTCAATGTAGCATCTCCTACTTCTCATGTCCTTCCTGTGGATCTCCTGCCTTTTTTCTGATCGCTCTCACATTGTGCTAAGCTAACCTCCTCTGTGGGCTGGTCAAGCTTCCTATCCAAGGACCTCAGGCCTCTTGCAGATAAACTTTTCTGAGGCCATTATTTATCTTCTATGGAAGGAAAGGTTTTCCTGGCCATGCTGGGGCTCGGGTGGCCGACCCCATATGAAACACGCTGGCATCTGTAACATCTGGAGCAGGTGGCTGAGCCCTGCGCTGAGGGATTTGCCCTCTGCGGACCAGTACGTGCATAAGCTTCATCTTTGCAGGAGCAGGTGAGTGATTTTGGTTCCCCACAGTACTGGCTGGCATGATTAAATCTTGCAGATGTGCCCAGAACAGGTTTAGGGGCTCATTCTCCTGTCCAGCAGGATAACAGAGAGAGAATGATGTGCCCTGCAGCAGGGCCAGTGCTGGGAGTCCAGAGCCTGTGCTTTAATGGTTCTTGCAGGACTGTGCTGCAAATGGGGGACCTGCAAGGGGCCTCGACACAATGTCTGGAATGACACAAGCCCAGGGCGTGGGAAGCTATGATAGCGCTTAGGAGTGAACAAAAATAAAAGGCTCTAGGACTATTTAAAAGAAAAAAAAGTAATCTGTAATTCAGTTTTGGGGGAATTAACTTCTAGTGAGAGAGCGCGAGCCTGGCTGGGAGAGGAGGAGTGCTTGCTCAGATGGATGGTAATCCATTGCAGCACCTTACCACGCCAAGGCACTTTGACAAACATTAGCCCTCTTAATGCCTCCCTACGATGAGCGAGATGCTGTGCCGCTGGATGTGGAACGTGAAGTTTCTGGGCTATGAGGAGCTTCATTCCAGTGTGATAATTTAAACACCGAATTCTTTTTAGTAATGGATATTGTTGATGGCTGCCTCGCATGGGAGCGCTGCACAGGAACAGATTGCGTTGTACTGATGTGTTTTAAAAATGAAAAGTGTGCTGGTCTTCGTAAGCACTTGGGTCTGACACTGGCCAGCTAGGTTTCTTGGATTTCTCCTTTGGAGTTTGGCAGCCGTCTGCTTCAGGGAGTACAGTGGTCTCATAAGAGTTTATTTGATCTGACACATGACAAATTGTTTCTGCTGGTGGGTACTTCAGGCACAGTCTGTTAGCTGGCAGCCATAGCTTTGCGGGCACCGGGGAAGTTGGGGAAGGCAAGCCTGCCGTCCTCCTCCTCTTAGAAAGTGTCAGTGGAGGGAACGTTGTTGTAGCCCACCTCCCATTCCAGCCTTCTTTTTGCCGGTTGTTAAATTGTGCTGTTTGCATAGGTTATTAATGTCGCTTATGTGCTGGGTGTTCCTGCAGATGGTTGTTGTGTTTCTTGTTGCACCTTGGTGTGCGGGGCAGAAGAGAGCTTGTGTTTCTGGAACCGGACCCAGTTGCCATTAAAGATGCTTTGTTAAGTTGCTTTTTTTAGGGCACCCTTTTAACTATGTAATGAGGAGTGGAATATTACATTCCTCAGCAGAATAGAAAGTACATGTCCCCTGTGAGTTACTGTAAATACATTTTATCTGTTCTATTACCTACAGTTTTGAGAATATGTCCCCTAAGCATTTTAATCTTGTTTTCCAGAGTTGTCTCAGGGTGAGGAATCACTCCTATTTGCAACTTTGGGAATAATTATGGTGTTCATTAATTTCTTCTCTTTCCTGCTGTCCATCTATTATTACTTCTGAGAAAAAACCCCTCTCTGTAAATCTCCACTGAAACAGGACTGACTCCATGATTAGAATGAGAGTTATGTGCACTAGAAATGTGTTTGTGAGAGAGCATCTCGTAGCTCTGCACGTGGACAGACCCACCGGCATGTGCTGGCTCCTCCAGTGCCGTTCAAAAGCACTTAGCCACATAGAGCCCGCCAGATGCCCGGGCTGGCTCAGTGCTGCTTACCCTGCGGTTAAAGAAGAAAGCACTGCAGGCAGCACGGTTCTGGGCAGTCGTGGCACACCTGGAGCACTGCGATGAGGCAGGAGGCTGAAGGTCAGATCTGCTCAACCACCCGAGTGGTGCTTTGCCTCCTGAAGTGCTTTGCCTGCAGTGCCGGGTTGCTGTTATGAAATAGAAATTAGACGGGACAATAAGCGAAGTGGTTCATCAGCTGCCACTCTTTTGTCCAGCAACTAAAAGCCAGTTCAGAGAGTTTTTGTGGAAGTGCTGTTTGCTTTGGTCCTTTTTTGCTCTTTCTTTAAGTACAGACTGAAAGAGCTGGAGACTGGAGGCCACTGTAATTATTATTCCTTCATGACTAGCAGAATAAATGTGCCATTTAATGCATAAATGACAGGGTCCTTGCCTCAGAAAAAATATGTGGTCTGACCCTGATGCTGCAAACCCTTCTACATGTGAGTAACTGTCCCTGCCTGGTTCTGGGTGCACTGAGATTTCTCACTCCCTGGATCAGGGTCGGTGCCAAAACTTGTCTCGACGTGTGACGTCTGTGGTCACTGGAAGTCACTGTAGAGGCTGTCATTGAAACAGCCTTGATTCACATCACAGCTTTATTTAGATGGCAGCTGATGCAGAAGCTCTGCAGAATAGTTTGTCCATCATGTGATAAAATCTGCTTGCAGGAGGGAGCAGCTGAAGTCTCTGGTCTTTATGGGAGAAGCTCCCTCTGTACAAATGTGGCCTGGCAGTCCTGTGATGGATTTGCCATCTCCCCACCAGATGTGGCAAGATGAGGCTGTAGCACCACCAGCATGTAGAGGAAGCTGCTCAGGATGTTCTGCTGTCTCACAGCAGAGAGAAAGGTGCTGCAGATGCATTTTTTCATCAGAGCTTAAAGAGTATGAGTGGCTAACAGCCTGCTGTTAGCTCTTACAGCAGGCAGGGAGATTTTGAGAGTCCTCCTTGGCTTTGCAAGTACAGCCAAGGCCAAGAAACGGAGAGCGAAAATCACTGTATCCTTTGGCTGCTGCTTCCCACTGCCTGTGGGTGTGTGGCAGAGGCGGCAGAGGCAGCAGATGCAGTGACAGCCAGGACTGCCAAAGAAAGGACCCTTTGTGGACTGGTGCTGCTCGGCTACTGAGATATACCAGTCCACAAAATGGCTCTTTGTAGGGTATTCTCTAACAAAAAGATGTTCCTTTTAAGTGGCTGGGTCTCCTGCTGTTGGTCCAAGCTCCAGATGAGAAACAGTGGGTCTTGTCATTCTGGACAGGAAGGTGCTGAGGTTACAAACACAGTCATTGTCCCTTGGAAGGGAAAATTGTGGAGGAAAACCACTCCTGGTCGCATGTCTGTTTGCATCCCCTCCTTCCCCAGCCTAGGTTTTGGGCTGCTGGAGCCTGCCTTTCCTGTGGCTGAGGGGCAGTGGGATGGAGCTAAGGTACTGCTCCTGAGTGAACCCCATGGCTCTGAAGAGCAATGAGCGTGGTCATGGAGCTCAGGAGGCACCTGTGGACTAGGAGCAGTCCTACTGCTTGGAAGGTTTACTAATTCTTTGAGTCTATCCATGACCCTTCATTGTGCACACTTTATGGCACAGTTCAAATGTTGGTAGTGAAGTGGTTGTTTGAGCCTTCCCTGCAGAGAGTAGCCCTGCGGACCTTGCAGCCCTCAAGCGTGGAGGCTGGTGCGACTCTGATGGCACATGCAGGGTCCTGTGGTGGCTAAGACGTTTGCAGAAATGCTTTTTCATAACCTCTGCTGGGATTCGTGAGATGTAGAGGCAGGTTCCCTGATTTGTCACTATGTCGTAAGGATTTAAGGTTGAAGAACTCTTTGAAGCACCAATACAGCCTGTTTTGCCATGACAAGGTGGAGATGAGCGCCAGTGTGACTTTTCTTCCCCAAGGAAGACGCTGTTTTGCACAGATCACAAGCTGTGGCTCTGCTGCTGTTTGAAGAGACCAGACGAATCGCAGTGACGGGCACTCTGTGCAACATCAAAGTCTGCCCCTCCGAAGCCGAGATGCTAAGGAACTCCAGCTCAGCATCCTTCATGTCTAGGCAGCAAAAGGAAAGAAGATCTCTGAACTGGGAGTCACTTGGGTGATCAAAGCTCTGCTTAGCAGAGGCTGATGAGGCAAAAGGCAGGACGACAGCAGGAAGGTCACAGCCCCTGTGGATGATCTGGGCCATCTAATAATGGCAGTCAGGCCTCCAGAGGGGTCTGTGAAACCTCCTCCTCTGCTGGAGGACTTGGGCCTGCATCCATGCCCGAGGAAGCAGACATGCAGCGTCCAGCACCTGTGCTTGGCCAGAGCAATTATGGGGTCCCTGAGGGATTGTTTAATTAAAGGGAGGCTGCACTGTCACATTTCAAACTGTTTTTTCCATATGTTGCTACAAGTAACATCTAAAATAGCTCTAAAAGGCAAAAAAACATTCCCCAAAGTAGAGGTGGCAGATGATGAAGAACAGGAGAGGGAAGGAATTATGTTCTCTTTCAGCTCCCCATGTCTCTGCATTTACTTCTGCAATTGCAGCCCTTGGAGCTCTTTGCTATTTTAAATTTCCTTAGGAAAAAAACTGCTGAACGAATGCTGCCTGCTGCTGGCTGGCTGTTCTGCTTTGGTTTCAGACTGGGGAGGCTCTTACGCTCGGGGAGCAAGACTCTCTTTTTAGTCTTGGTGGGAAATGCCTGGGTAGAAGAATGGAAATCATCATGAGAGTCATTTCTAGATGATGGTACTAGTAGTCTCTCGGATGTCTCTTTGTGCTCCTTACTGTCCCAGGGCTTATTTAATTGCTTAAGACCACTGAGACCACTTTAAAAGTACTAATGCAGTGAAAAGAATAAGCAAACTTGGATAATGCCTTTCATCCAAGCACGTGAAGATATCACTGCAGACATTAGTGGAAGGAGCCCCGCGATTGCCTTGGTTATAGCTGTGGCGTCTGTGTTAAAGAGTGGAACAACTGAGCCCCAGCATGGGGAGCGACTTGCCCATATTCATGCAGAGATTCAGGGCAAAGCCAGGAGTGATCCCGAGGGAACCTGCTTGGCCATAGGTTATATTCATCCCCAGAGAGCTCCTTATTCCCCTTCAGGGGAGGGTTTAAAATTGGCTTGTTAGGGCTTTATTCTGGGTTTTGGTGCCAGTGGCTGATCTGGCAGCTTCTGGGGGTGTTTGGCCCATGAGGCGGATCCCAGTGGCCCTCCACCTTTTCAACTGGGAACTTGCCATAAAACTGGAAGTGTGGGGGAGCCCAACTCGCTTGCAAGGGAGGTTCTGAGCTGGGCGTCCAGCCAGGCATCCCGTGCAATTAATCCCATGAGCTGCCACGCCACATTAATCCTGGCCACATAGCCAGAGCACGCGACAGGCGAGCCACACGTTTGCTGCCTGCGTGCTGTCCTGCTCCCTGCTGTGACCTGTACCCGCGGGTCGTCACGTCGAGTAAGAGCTGTCACTGCCACCCGGTGCACCGTAGAGGTGAGGAAATGCATTTTTCATAAACTTCACAGCTCACTGTTTCTGGCAGATTGATAGGGCTGCTGTAGAAGCCCTTTGCTTGCCTGCTGTCGGGGCACCTCTGCACCAGCTGCTCTGCAGGGCTGTGGCAGCGGGTGTCCTTAGCTCTGGAGAGATGGTGATCCCGACGGGAAACCTCTGGGCTGAGCTGGAGCTGGCAGCGAGGGTCTTGGCGGGGACAGGCTGAGATACAGACAGAGGGGATAGATGCTTGTACTGGGGCAGGCGGCGTGGTGTGGGTACTGCTGTGAGTTGTGTGCCTGGTACATCAGCGTTGGATTTCTCTAATACTGAGCTTGAATTTTGCATGTGTTTTTTAACCTCTTAATTGAATCTCTTTATAGGGAAGCTGGCACCTGACAGGGGAAGGAGGTTGTTATTTGATGCAAGAGCCATGAGTGAACAGCAGGAACTTGGAAAATACAAAAAGCTGTTTCCAGAGAGGCTGGGAGTATGCCAATTAAATCTTTGGCTCTTTGTGGGCCCAACTGCAGTGGGACATCAGGGTGCCCGGTGACCTGGCTAGTGTGGTGTGTGCTTTCTTTCCTGTTAGATTCTCCAAGCTTGGGAAAGCAGAAGGGGTAAAAAAAATATACTGAACACTGGCAGACTCCCAGGTTAGTCCGAGGCAAGGCATCACCTTGCAAATAGGGGCTGATGGAAATGATAGATACTTGTGGGGGGGAAATATCACTCAATTGTATGTGCTGTACATGGGAAATTGCAGCAAGGAGCAGGAGAAAGGAATAGGAGCAGGGCAGGAGGAGACGTGTTTTCAGCTGGCATTTGGGGTGATGGGGAGGCAATGAGGAAGGAGAAAGCTGTTTCACGTGGTTGAGGTCAGGCAGTGTGGCAGCTTTCAGAAAGACGTTTGTCTTGAAGGTCCCTGTGCATCTCTTATCTCCAGGCGAGTCCTAAACTGGTGCAAATCATCGCCCACGCTCTGGTACGGACTTGAACGTGCTTGCTAGCCCCAAAGCTCTGCAGAGTGAGGATGTTGCGTGCGTGTGCAGGCTGTCGCAGAGTGCTGCGAGAGCAGCTGCCAGAAATTCAGATAGGTGCATTTTTTATAAATAATAAATGATAAATTTGGTCCTCTGACCTCTGAGGCATGCTCTGCTTTTGTACGCTCCATCCTGAGTGGAGCAGAAGATCCCCCCATGCTGGACCCAGGGCTCTCTGGCGTGGAGGACTGTTGGAGACACACTGGCTGCAGCGCCTGGGATCGGGGATCTTGCTGAGCCACGGCAGAGAGTGGCCCCTTCTGCCATCACCGCTAATGAGTGGGTGGAGAGGATGACGGCAGCCTTGCTCAGACTTCAAACCACCAAAGTATAAAGCTGTGCTCTGGCCCTCTGGAGAGCAGTGTTTTCTGTGAACACTGGTTTCTGAAGGAATTAATTAAGTAAATTTAATTAATAGACTAAGTGATGCTTAATGTTAAACTGTGTGAGGTTGTATAAACAACACAGTCGGAGTTGCTGTGGTCGGGTAGAAGGAGCGATGCCAGGTTTGTCTGTAAATGACCTTCAACAACCCAATCCTCTGTCCCTGTGCGGAGCCGTGGCCGGTGCCGGTGAAGCTGCCGGGTGCTGAGAGCTGCCCTCACTGTGCCCGGGTGCTGCTGTGCTGTCTTCTGTCGCTGGAGACATCCATGCTCTGCTCTCGCTTGCATCGGCACCTGGCAGTGCTTGTAGGAAAGACCAGCGTTAGGTGGTATTGTAGCTGAGCTGCTGTTAGAGGGACTGATGTTAGCTAAGCAGGTAGCCTGTAGGGGTTATTAATATTTATTTTTATTATTTGTTAGTGGAGGTTATAAAAGTTGCATCATTGCACGGTAGATGCCAGGCTCTGTAAGCACACGTTTCTGCCATGGTTATTCTCCTCCCTCCCCATCCTTACTGTCCCACGTCAGAATTTCCTGTATGCTGGTCCCAATTCAGAGCGGTGCTTCTGCTGTAGGTCAGAGCAGGGCCTGTTGCTTGGGGGCAGGCTGTGCCTCACCAGCAGAGCTCGAGCCATGATTTATTCCTGTAAACCTAAAAGCGTGGCCTCCTGCTGCGTGGGTTCTCTGTAGGCAGCCAAATACGGGAAGGTGTTCCCACAACTTTTCCCTTGTGTAGGAGTGTTTTTAACACACCAGAGAAGAGTCCTGGTAGGAGTAAATGATGAGGAGCAAGCAAGAAGAATAAACGATTTTTAAGCAATTTCATAAGCGGGATCAATGAGACGGTCTGTATTGCAGCTGCGCCTTCTCTGCTGAAATCTTGGTAGGGTTGAGGGTGTTTGCAAACAAGTGGTGCTCACTGTCCTGTCTTTCACCCATACACGTAGGGCTTCATGCCCAGGTGGGACCCTCCGGCAGGGGTTGGGGGCTCTTGGTGCAGTGAGCTCCTGTGTGGAGCTGGGGATACTCGCTGGAGGCATGAGCATGCTTTCCCAATGGCAGGACACCAGGAGGAGCAGAGCTGCTGAGAGCATCCTGAGCGCAGCAGAAGCAGATGCAACGTCACACCTCGAAGCTGTGCAGAGCCTGTGCCAGCTGAATGTGGCGGGTCCGTACCCAGAGAAGTCTGTTCCTGCCTGGTTTGTCCTGGGAGAATTGAGGACAAACAAATTGGGGCTCCATCAGGAACACTACGTGCGTCCCTGAAGGAAGCTCCTTGTTATGTTTGGTTTTGCCATTCAGGGCTCTTCTCCTGCTTTGCATAAGGTGATAGATAGGTTCGTTATTATTATTTTATTCTGGTTTTATTATTAATTTTTATTCAGATCCAGTTCTTTGATCAGTCAAGTGCATTCAGATCTCTTCCAGGATCTTTGTAGTTTTAACATTGGCTTTAATGAAGGGGAAGATTCACTTCTGCCTCCTTTTGGAAATGTTGCTGATCAGGACCTGTCCGTGGCAGGAGTGAGCTCAGACAGATGTATGGAGCAGGAGGTCTCCCAGGTGCCTGTCGAGCAGAGCCACTGCCAGCTGTGCCAGCTGTGCAGAGCCACAGCAGTTTACCTGGGCACTGCACCTAGGGCAAGTGCAATTAATTGCTGGGCCTTGTCTTGGGGAAGAAAAAGCGTGAAAAGAAGATGAAGATGTCTTTTAAGGGGGAAAAGTGATATCAGAGTCTCACAAGTCCTGCTCTTAGTGAAGGCAGTAGGGAATGCTCACATTGTACAAGGTTTGGTAGCTCATTGTGGTTCTTGCAGCATCTTGCCCATCAGCTCACATCTTTCTGCTGGATCCTGCACATTAAAACGTGCTGCAGGTAACCATTTCCAGGTAAACCTGTTTGGAAGGACAAGACCTGTGTTCTCTCTTATGAGAGCCATTGGGTTTTTAATATGGGCAAGTTGTCTTCTTATGGTTCCCATTTCCAGGGGAAATCCAAGAAATCCTGTGCTTCATGCCAGAAGCCACAGTGCAATGTCCGCATACGGTGAGGGCAGGGAGAGCTGAGGCAAGTCTTCAGGATTGAGACCTGCTAAGCAGACACATGGTCATCTGGGCCTGTGTCCACCAAAACATGAGTATTTCCAGGCTGGCTTCTCTTAGCTTGGTTTGTACTTAACAGGAGCCTTTGCGTCCCTGTGCCTCTGGGAAGAAGAGAGGATAATTTTATTTGCAGTTTGGTCTTGCTCATCTGTTTGAAAGCAGAGGGTTGTGAAGACCCAACTGTAATGAAACTGGGAAGGGCAGAGTGTCCTGTGGCCTCCTAGTGATCCTCTGTTTGTCCACCAGCTGTTTCTTCTCTTACACACAGGCTGAATTTCAGATTAAAACCTCTTCTTTCTCCTGTTGGTGTAGCTGCACAGTCATGGGAGGAGGAGGGACTGCTGGCTATGGGACATTCCCAAGTTGTCTGACTGACACTGGTCTGCTCTTCAGTAGCAAGTCAGCAAAAACAGGTGCTCATTACAGACCTGGGGACCCTATTGCTCAGAGGAAGAAAATTTCAGGTCAGTCAACTAAATTTCCTTCTCTTTCTCCGTTGTATGGCACATCACTTAGCATGTCATGCCGGTCTCAGCCATAGATGCCAGCGTCATTAAAATGACATTGTGTTTGAACAGGGATCTCGACACTGATTGCAGGATGTGTCCTGAGTGCACCTCTTCAATCAGACATCCTAGTTTACACGTCTGTCTTTAAAATAGTTTCCTTAACTGTTATTGCCCATCAAACTTTGGCTTCAGCCTAAGAAGCTGTGAGTGCTTGGAGGTCTTCGTGCCACCAGTTCAGCTGAAGGATGCTTGGGCTGTGTTCCTTGATGTCTTTCCCTGTTTGATTGTTCTCCAGTGCTGACCTGTGCTCAGGGAGGGGAGGTCTGTGAATTATTTGTGCTCGTAGACACATAGTGTGCTGTTGATGCTTTTGTTACCACCAGCCATCTCAACAAAGGGTGGCTGGACAGATACCTGGCCTGAACTAATAAATTTGCAGACAATTTTGCAAGACTTATAATTCCCATACTTCTCCCTCGATCCCTAGATGAGAACAAGGATTAGCTTATTGTTATTGCTTCCAGTTGGCTGTAAAAACAGAGCCTGGCAAGGGGGCCGGGGAGCTCTCTGGGATGTCCATGTGCTCTCCTCAAGCAGCAGATCAGAATTCAGATGAGGCTTCAGATGGATTTATTGGAGTGGCATAGTATACGCAGCGTGGGCTTTGAGTTAGGACATGAAAGAGTGGTGTGTTCCCAGCAGTGGAAGGCATTAATGAAATATGTTCCTCATACTGACTTGCTTTGAACTGTCACCTATGACTACAGCAAACTTATTCACAGGGCTGTGCAGCATTTATTGATGCGCAGCTAGTAAAATCAGTAAAAATGTCCCTGCTAATAGAGAGTGTAATGGCAATGCTATTGTTTCTGTGGCTACTGGTGCAGACAGGATTTCCTGGAGCTGCGGAGCAGAACCTCCCTGCACTGCGAAGCCCAGAACATTGCCTGCTCTGACAGGAGGACTGCCCCAGGAACAGAGGCTTCTTTGAGTGTGACCCTTTGCTCATTCCCTAGTACCTGATTTTCTTTGACATAAGAGGATTATTGGGAAAAAAACCAACACCCTGCTCCACGTAAGGGGAGTTTGTGGTCCTCCTGTAGTGGTTCTGGTGCTGACTGGCTGCAGCTGTACATGGGTGCTGCTGGATCCAAAATAATGTTCCTAAATAAGAGCAAATGCTCCCCATACAGGTGGGATCACAGCTACCACCCTTTCTGCTTTGTGAGCTGCAAGGGTCAGTTCTAAAAATGCATTGTATCCACATAACATTTGGTTTGGAAATCCTCTCATGCCCTCTGCGTGCGTCTGTCTTGTAATGAGATGTCAGCCTGTGCAGACTTCTCTCCAGGAGCTTCAAACCCCCGTGTTTCACATGTTAGTTCCTCCTGCCTACCTGGGACCTAAGCAAACTGCTAATTGTTGTGCAGATGTCATCTTCCAGGCAGGCATGAGTTTGTAGGCTTTAAAGAGGCTGTACTGTCATTTGCTACCAGCCTTCTTGGTACACGTGAGCTCTATTTTTACGGGAGTGTGCATTTTCTTTCAGCCACTGCTTTGTTGAATTTCTTTTTCTTCTTTTCTCTTTTTATTTCCAGGCTTGCAGGTAGAGTTTTAGGGATACATCTATTTTTCATTATCCCAGTTTTGTTGCTTGTTTTATAACTAAAAAAAAAACCAAACCAAAACCCAAAAAACTGTTTCTGCTGTAAAAAGCAGCAGTTTATTCCAAGGTGAGTTGAGGGGAGGTCTGTATGTCTTGGTCAGTCTCAGATTGAGGTCCTGACTGTGGCACTGGCCAGAAGGATACGCTGATCTTCTGGGAGCAGGTGGAGTTTGAGCCCATGAACTCTGCTCTGGGTTTTCCAGCTCAGGAACGTGGGTGTTAGTTGTAGCCTGGTTGCACTTGGCAGTGACCCAAGACAGAGATGGAAGCTTTGGTCACAGGCTGTCTTTGCCTGTTTTCTGAAAATGGAGAGCTTTGCTTCTACTCTGTTTGTAGTTTAGTAAGGGCTCGTGGGTCCTTGAGGTGGTCCTTTGACCCTTTAGAAAAGAGGAGGACATCGAAGGAGGATATCAAGCATCAGGTCAGAAACACAAGGTGGTACTTTCATGCGTGGTGTGAATTAAATGGTGGAACTCATTGCTGAGTTGCTGTGGGTGTCAGAAGTCCAGATCTGCTCCAAAAGCAATTAATGGGAAAAACAAAAATCCGGTTGATCTGGATTTGAGTTCAAATATAGAGGCTGCTGTTCAGGAAGACCCTGGGTCAGGAGCTTCTGGAAGATGCAGAAGTGCATCAGATGTATTACTATTTGTGCTCCCTGCTCTGCTGCTTTTTCATAGATGTCCACCACTGACCAGCATGATGCAGTGTTTTACCTTTTCTTTTTTTGGCTAAAACAAAAACCAAGCAGGAAGAGGAAGAAGTAATGTAATGGAGTGGGGAGACAAGATAGCAGTAAAGGAGGGGAAGGAGACGACTCCACTCCCTCCATGTCCCTGAAGTTTTTTGTGGGGAGAGGTCCTTTGGTGGCAGGAGTTGGTGGTGGGGTGCGCCTGTGAGCATATTTTCTGCTTCGTGGAATAGGAGATGGTTGCTTCAAGGAAGGAAGGAAGTCTGCGTTTGATGTGCAATCCTGATGGACGACAGAGACAGAAAGATATTTAGGACTGCATGTATGGGAGGAGATTCTTTAAAACCTGGATAGGAGTAGGAACAGACTTGATGGAGGGATGAGTAATGAAGGAGTGTTAGAACGGAACTAATCAGTCCCATCTTCTTTCAAAAGACCTCATTTAGTTTAATTTAGCAGCGTGTAAATTTAGAGCCAATCAAAGGAAATACTTCTTCAGCCTGTGTGCTGGCAGGCTGCTCTGTTCCCTACCCCAGTATGAGAAGTAGTAGTGAGCCGAATGCTGTAGGTGGATTTAAAGCCTCGTGTTGCGAGGCAGTGGGGCCATGCGTGTGCGTGAGCATGGTTACACATGTAGCGGTGAGGACATGAGCTCTGTACCAGGGTGACTGGTAGCCACAAGAGGAGAACCCTTCTTTCCCCCCCCCGCCCTTCTCGAGTTCAATACGTGGTCTGTAGTCAGTCAGGGCAGCTGTATGCCACGGGACTGCTTCATGGTCCACTGCAAGCATGGGCAGAGCCGGCTCCTGGGCTCACAGTTTGAGTGAGCTGGCACTTTGAGCAGCAGGGAAAGCCTTGTGCTGTAGGAACCACCAAGTACACCTTGTTGACCTCTGCAAAATGTTGTTTTCCTCAAGAAAAACCTACATATGGGTTTAGATAAACTCCTGATCCTTTGATGGCTGGTAGTTTTGTTTAATTTGAATTAATGCAGCTACTTCTGTGCTTAAAATGAGGCAAAGGCATAAAAAGCCTTTGCAGGATTGCACTGATTTTTATTTTTCCCTGTAGCTGTCATCCATGGCACTAACACAGTGATTTTAAACAAGACTTGCTGGTCTCTCTGTATTTTCCAGGAGAGAGATAAGCTCCTGTGGGGTCAATATAAGCTACTTTTGTCATTCCTTGTCATAAACTCCATTAGCAGTAAAATCGGTACCTCTTGCTATTGGCTGCCCCTGATGAGACCCATGCACTAACACCTCGAGGTGTTCTGTTTCCTGTGGTGTCGCACCCCTGAACCCGTGCTGCGTTGCAAAATGTCGTGTAAAGAATGCTGAAACCTGTGAAAACGTGGACTAAAATATTGTTCGTTTTGTTTTCCTTTGCATTTCAGGCTGATGGCAATGTCTCACTGGGCCAGTCTCCTCTCCACTGCTGCCAAAGTCAACCTGCTGGTCTTGGTGGTTTCTGTGGTGTTTTCCCAGTCAAGCCTAAGCAACAGAGCTCCTGTAAGTGTTGGCTGCTCTGGCTGAAAGCTTCACTCGCAAAGGGCTGTCCAGCCACCGGAGTCTCTGGTGGGGCGACAGCCTTACCTGATCCCTCTGTAGGACCAAGTAGAATGTAGCAGCAGTTGGTGAATCACCTCTCCTTGACAGTGGGCCTTCAATAACATTTCAGAAGGGCTTCTTTCTTGAGACCGCTTGCCTCACCCCAGGAAATCCAGTATATGCTCAATCCAGAGGGTTTGCAACAGGCACAGTGCAATTTGGGCAGCTCTCTTGTTTGCCAGATGTCACTTTTTCTATTTGGAGTTGTCACACGTTCCCACTGTGGCAAGAGGCAAAGCTAATTATGCGGTCTAGTGGCAAGAAGATGGGAAGAGGTGGCCTCAGTTATGTTCCTAACTGTGCCTCTCTTGAGTCACCGCAAGTGAGTCAGGCTTGGAAGAGCACCCTCTCAGGTCCTTGCATGTGCATGGATTTTGGTACTTGCAGTGTTGTTCTGAAGCTGCAGTTGAGGTGAGTGGTTGCTGTCTGTCCCTTTGCACTGTACAGGTGTGCAAAACTCCCCTGGACTGGATTCTGCTGCTAAGCCCCAGGTGCTAGGCCCCCCTAAATTAGCAGATCTGGAAAGCTTCCTTGAGAAAGCTTGAGCGGTAAAGAGTGGTGGTTTTTTAGTTTACTTAATGCTGTGGCTTAAAACGGGGGGTCCCCCAGCAAAACTGGAGTAGGGGATCACTGGATGCCACGTCCCTGGGCACTCGCTCCTGCCTTTGCATTGCAGCTTGCTGCTCTGTTGGTTGTGTGATGCAACTGTCTGGGGACTGTGCTATTACCCAGAGCAAATACAAGGGACAGGTGACAATATAAGCACTGTAGACCAGTGCCTTGGGCCCACCTGGAGTCATGTAACAGTGAAATAATTTGTCTTTATTTCAGGGAGGGAGGGGAAGAGGCTGGAGATAGAGCACAGTCATCCCAGCTGAAGAACGAGCACTGGGACAGCCACCCAGTGATACCTGCCTGAATTGACAGGCAGCCTGACACCGAAGTTCAGACAGGATTGATGCAATGTGTGGTTAACTCTCCCATCACCTTTTCCTGCACTCCCGCTACAGCGCTCCATGGTGGCCATGCCCCTCCTTTATTGCAAACAGACTGCAGATTGTCTCAAAGCCTCCCTGCTGAGGCTTTTCAGCTTATTGCAGTTGATTTCAGACTGATAAAGCAAGGAGGCTTTTTGCCTTTAAGGAAATTTCCATTGTTCGTTCTTTCTACTGTCTTAATTATGAAAACAAACTGAAAAGGTTTCTACCTAATTTCTGCATAAATGAAGAATTGCTTGTGTGTTGTTGCCCGTTTTTGCCAGAAATACTAATGAAAATGGGGTATTGCAAAGCAACTGCAGGCCAAGCAGTGGCATTAACATTTAAGTGAACCAAGTCACATCCTTTTACCCTTACTGAACATTTAGACACTTCTCTTAAGCAGAGCCAGTAAACATCAGCTGTCTCCATTATGTGTTTCAACAGATACAACACTCAGAGGCCTGTTGGTAAATTTACAATAGCCTGTATCGTTAAGTCCCTCTTGGATAATAATATAGCAGCGTAAATAAGCTAAGTAATAACTGCTCTGACTCATTTATTTTAGTCCTGTTGAGTCTTGGCTCAGAAAATGTTAACATTGATTTTCATCTGCAGAACCTGGCTTTTTATGTTTATGATTGTTACTGGGCTTTAACCATTTGTCATAATTTTAACAATTTCAAGCCTCTGATGCACTACACGAAAGCAGGAGTTAAGCTCTGCTTTCCAGTGTATTTCCGAAATTTCAGTCCCTTTTGACAGATAAAATAAAAACATTCTATAGGTTTGTCAACTATCTTCATGTGTTGCCACTGTCGTTGCTAATTGTACGTGTTTTGCTCAGGCTGACATTTCTCTTGCTCAGAAAACACTCTCCTAGGCTGGGTAACGGATATTTATATGGAAAGCACCCAGATTCTGCCAGGAAATATGCATGCATTTTTTCCAAGAAGTGGAAGAAGTGAAGGCAGAACATGGCCTAAAATTTCTCATTAACCTCTTAATTGACGACTTCTTTTTCCCTATGAAAACATTCTAAGGATTAATATCAACACACTTCATGAAGTGAGCTGTAACTCTTATTCTAATTGCCAACAATGAGGAACAATCTTTCACTATAGGCTGGTTATTTGAAATGATTCAGTGGTGGCGTTCTTGGCGATATCAGAAGCTGATAATACTCCCTGCAACAGAAACTGAGCTGTCTGGATGATTAGCCTGGACTAGCTTATCTGTTCCTGTGAAAACCAGAGTAGCAAAGACCTGCTTCCCGAGCAGTTAATAGCCGGGTGTAAGATAGTATGAGGTCGTTACTTACTATGCGCTCTCAATAATTTTATCTGTTGCAGTTTTACATGACTCCCACCAGCTCCCTAGGGAGACTTTCCACTGAACAGTGAGGTTTCCCTCACAGCAAGGGTTTTTTTTCCTGCTTTTCATCCTTGTTTTTTCCTTTGCGTAACGTCATACCACTCGTGCTAGCTCATCTACCACACCTCTGCCATTCACGTGCTGCACTTACAACGTAGGTGGTGATTAAATTGCTGCCTCATTGTTTTAAAAGACTTGGAGGACACTGGGAACGGGTGGAGAAAAGGATGCTCGCTTTTTTATCGTGTGGGCAATTCGGTGTGTTTTCCCTGTGTCCTATTTTGGAAATAGCTGAACTATTTTAGCTGAAATCTTCTCCAAGCCTGAAATAAGTGCATTTAAGAAAAAAAAAACCCCAACGCTTGAGGCGTTCCACTTGCGTGGAAAATTTCAGCTGAAAAAGTTAAAAGTTTGACATATTTTTAGAAAAGGGAAAACGGGGTCTTACAATGTTACACAACCCTAGTAATAGTCAGGGCTCCTGGTTCTGACTGTAATATAGGTGAGGCTCTGTGAAAGCTTGTTTTAAACCTGCAGCCTGCATTGGAATAGGAAATAAGCTGCGTTGCTTTGTTCAGCACAAATGTCATGCTACTTATGCATGTTTAACCTTTAATATACTTTAAATCTAAATTTAACCATGTGGAAAGAATCTTGGATGTCAAAAAAAAAATCTGCTGGCGCGGGAAAAAATTTTGTATTCTCAGCCGGCACTAAATTACTCAGATGCAATTGCTAATGAGCTGAATCTTTTCTATCCGAAAGGAGTTTGCCCTTACAAAAATAGAAGAGAGCGACATAAAAGATGACAGTGGGAAAGAGCCGATAACAGAAGATGATGCTGATCCTGAAGACCTGGAAGTGTTTTACCCCACACATCAGTGGCAAACCATCCGTCCAGGTAACATGCTGATGACTAATTATAGCATCCCTCTGAAACCCCACCTGACAGCACTGACAGAAACCTTGCAGAAACTCAAAATACCTGTTTGTTCCCATGACGATGTATTCTTTTGCTGGTGTTCAGACAAAGAGGTATGGACCCAATGACCCAATACAGGGACAAGAGACCATCACAGAACTGGCTGGCAATGGGAGCGGTTGCTAAAGTGTTCTCAGTTCACTGGAGCAGGTCGAGTGGGCTGCCATTCACGTTGTAGGTGGTGATGTGTCTCTCTCACTAGCTCAGAAGCCCTTTCTCTCTTTGTACGCTTGTCAAGGGACAGATTTTATAACGTTTGTTGGCATGTGGTATCCCAGGTCTGCTGTGCTCCAGTGTGGGCTGGTGAAATGCTGTTCAGTGGCAATCTGATTAAGAACCATCAATGTAACACTACACAGCTTTTTAACAATAGGTTTTCTGTTCCTTGGGTGTTTGAAATCCAGCTCTTATCCCTATCTATACATGCCACAAAAAAAACCTCTTCCCTTTTTTTTGGGCTGGTATCTTTTATTAGACATGTATGGGACACGTATGGTGAGAAGACACCAACTGAGTAGGCTGGCTTCACTGCAAAAACCCATGCGCTGGGAATGGCTCTGGAGAGGATAAGCCCATTTAAACACACACACAGATGCATGTGTGCACACTTATTTCAGCAATTAGGATGATCAGTAAGCCTGCCTCTGAGGTCTTGAACAAGGTATTTAATCCACTTGTGCTTTGGTGTCCTCATGTATATGCAGGTGTAATACCTTCCCACCTCAGAAGGGTGAACTAAGTAGTAATTAATTTTTATAAAGTGCTTTGAATTTAAAAGAGCTTTATCCTGTGCTCAGTTATCATTGAATGAATAAATATGGGATCCATTTGTCTTGAAATTTCTGCCAGATATAGCAGAACAACTGTTCCAAATGTAAATCTTTGTATAACATGAATGTCTAGCAAAAGCCCCAGTATATACTTGTATTCCATTTTGGTACCATTATGTATGGAAGGCATGTGCTGTCCCTGTTCAGTATTCAGACTGGTGCATCCCCACCACCCTTGTTGAAGCAGAATATGTATATGCTTGCAGTCACTATAAACGTCGTTGCCAGTTTTGTTCAGAAGCACCTTCTCTATTGCTCAGGTGTTTTGTTCTGCTTTATTTTTGTAGCAGTTCCAGGCTGGGCCTGTGCAGTGAAGGGCTTGTGGAAGTAGGGAGCTTGTTAGCATTCGCAGAGGAGAAGAATTTAAATTACTCTTGTAAAAGGCTTAAGTGGTGGCCTGCCTCATCGTCTAGCCAGTACGGATTCTCATTTCAGGTGTACGTGCAGATTTGGGTAGAGACATGTCAGAAAGAGGAGTCATCTTTGGTCTCCCCCTGTCAGCCTGGGTTTTTGTCCCCTGTGGGTTTCTCTGTAGCGAAACCTTGTGTGTAGACTGTGACTCGCACTTTTAGCATGTGTATTACCTGAAGCAAGGCTGGGGAACCTGCTACCACCACGAACCCGTTCCTGTGTCCTCTGAGCTCGAGGGTTTCCCCCTTGCTAGCACAGGTCTGTGCTGGGAAGGGAATTGACCCACAGGACAAGGGAAGCAGCCAGCATGGCTGCACGAGGGATGTGTCTTTCAGTCCTTTAGCAGAGGCACACACATTGGCAGTATGTCTAATCTGGTGGTTCTGCATCTTCCAATGTTCTCTGATGTGATTTCACTCGCTTGTAGCCAAGCAGAGTCCTGGCTGGTGTGTGCTCAGCACAGGCCAAAGTGAACCGCAGCACAGTGCTCAGAAGTTTACTTTCTGCTGCCTGCCTCTCCAGGATGCCCCCACGCTGTCTTCTGTTGTATTCCTGCAGCAAAGGGGCCAGTCTCTCCGGAGGAAGCAAATGTTTTGATTTAAAGTCTGGATCTTCAATTTTGAATAGTGGAAGGGAGCTCAGAGTTGCGTTTCTCCCCGTCGTGCTCCTGTTTCATCTTGTTCCTGTTCTGAGCTCAACACAGGATTTTTATGCTTCTGTCCAGTTCTGCAGTTGCTCATCTTTTATGCATGTATTTCCAGTTTTGCTCTGTTGCTAATTGCATCAAACCATGTTTCCGTCGAGACTGCAGCAGTGTCATCAACCTGTAACCTGTCAAATCCCTCCACCAAATTCAATTGTTATTGTATATGTAACACTGCTTTGTGCGGTTGTTCCCTCGCTGCCTACAATGTGAGCTGGATTTTGATCAAGTGCTTTCTTGCACTTTGAGCACGCTTCAAGCTGCTGGAGGTAGCTGGATGCAAACACAGAGAGACAGTTACCCTAAGAGCTCTGCTGCCTGTAATCTGGAAGCAAGGAGATCAGTTGTCTCTTCTGCCAGCTAGCTGGGAAGCTGATGGGCTGTGGAAAGGTTGGTGAAACTTCACAAAGTCCTTTAACACTTTGTTAGGTATTGCTTCTTTCTCACTTGGCACTAAATAATGCACCAGGCGCAGCTGGGTTAGACAGAAAGGACACGTGCGCCTTGGAAAGCTGTCCAGCACCTCTATTATTTTACTTCTTTTGGTGTTGTCTGAGGAAACGGTGAAGACATCTCTGGGGCTTTTTGTTCTGTTCTTGGTTAGCATCCATAGGAACTTGCAGGCTGTGTGGGTTTTAATGAGTAGGATTGCAATGTCCTCAAAATGGATGTTCACACCCGTGGTCAGATCACTTATTGTGGTCAGGTAACTGTTCCACCACAGACACAGAATTTTTCTGAAGTTGTGCTTCCTCTGATGTCTTTTTCCTTTATGAATGCACTTTTACCAGGTGATAGTACTCTTGTGAGTTGGAAGATCTCAGAGAAATGTAGCAGAGGTGGTGACTTGCTTTTGTTGCTGCTCTGTCAAGTGCATGGAGGTGAGTCTGTCAGCACACAGAAACACCCTACCACTTTTCAAGGTGATCTCGCCAGATGGTTATGGCAACCAAAGGCTGATCCTTAGTCTTTGGGATGGCAGAGATGAATGGAAAGATTGAATGGTGCTGATGGTCTTCTCCACCAGTTTGACAGTTTTCTTGGGGGTTCTTTATATAAAAGCATTTCTTCCATGTTTTCAGGTGACCTCAAATCTGCCACACAACATCCTAGAGCACATGAATGCTTCATTTCCTGGGAATTACCTACTTTTGTTATTTGTTGTAACTTTTGTTACTATTTTGTTATTTTCCTCTGTTTTGTTTAGCATTCCTGATGATGATTGAAAGTTTGATTGCTCTGACCAGCTAGTCATATCACTGACCAGCAGATTTTCCACCTGACATTATGGTCAGAAGTAGCTCCTCTGGGAAGACATTGCTGTGAAGATTAAGAAAAAGGATATAAGAGGCAAGGGTTTAACTGGGAAAAAAAAAGGGTGTTAATTATCTCCTCAGCAGTGACCAGCACTGCAGGGAGCCCATGCTGCTCTGCAGATGGGCTCTGTCCACCTCTGTGGCAGCAGCATTTACCTAGTTCCTGATGTGGCAGAAACTTGCTGGCAGGTTTCTCAGCTGACAGTTTGAAGTTGGCAATTAACGTGTCCAGTTTCCAAATCCAGATGGACCAAGTGAGAACCTCATCTGCCCAAAATACCAAAATATTTACAGTCTACTCTGCATGCTTTCCACTTGAGAGGAGGCAACAGTGGGGCACAGAAAGGTTTCCTTTGGTCCAGAGCAGCTCCCTGCAGACTGGAGAAATGGAGCAAAATCTTGCATTGGCGATTGAAATGTTGCACCATTGGATCTCCTCTCAGGTTTGGATAGCATGTCTCAGTACCTAGTGAGGCAGAGCATGTGTTACAGGAGCTCGGCTGGCCTGTACCTTTAGCTGTGGTTAAACTTCTTGCTTGCAGAGCTCTGTGCTGATACCTGCAGTTACTCTATAGCATTTGTACTGTTCAGAGTAATTTTCCTAAGTGCCTAATTATATTGCAGTTAAAAAATAAGAAGACATGACTGCTGCTGTTGATCAAACTGCCAGAGCAAAGTTGACGTGAGCATGCTCTTGTTGCTGCTTCTGCAAAGATGAAACCATCTTACATTCAGCAGGGAGCTGATGATACATTGCTTAGCATTTAAATATCCATGGCTGTAACTTCCAAGAATCCTCAGGCTGCTTTCTCTGTCAGTAGCTGTCTTTGCTGTTCATACTTGTCTCAGGTCTTCCCTGTCTCATTTACTGCACAAACAAGGTTTTACACATATGAAAACACGTGTTTTTTCTTCTCAAAGAAAGTGTTCACGCTGGGGAGGTAATTTCAGAAGCTGCTTTGAAGGACTTGCTGTGGTTTTGGAAAGAATAGGACTCAGAATGGGGAATAATTCAGTCCAGTTTCATTGCCAGTCTTTGTCTTTCAGGAGATTTCAGTGGCTGAATGAGCCAGCACTGTGATAAGCTAAGAAGAGGTTTTTAAAGCGGGGAGGAGAAGGTAGCGGCAGGAAGGATCCCTTTGGCTCAAGAGTCCCATGCCAGGGCCTGTCCCACAGCCCGTGTGGGTGACGTGGTGACTGGCGAGGATTTCCTTACACCTTGTTGGTGGGTATCTTGCTCCTGCTGTTCACTGGGATCTCCTGAGCTACACTGGCTCCTGCTAAGTGTTTTGCTGAATTAATGAATCTGTCCGAACCATTGGCTTCTTGGTGACCTAGACCTAACTCAAACAGTTGTGTGCAGGTCTCTGAAATATTTATGTCAGCATGGTTGAGAGAGGGCTGTGAAATATGGCGTTAAACCACCAGGGTATGCTCGTTTTTGCAAAGCTTGACACGTGTAATCCAGGAAATAGGAGCCTCATAAGATCAGCACAGCTTTGCATGAAGAGGGAAGGCAAATGGGATTTAAAAACCTCATTTATACTAGATGAAATGCTTCTTTTCCAGGTCTTTTTATAAAATAACTTGTTACTGATGTGCAGAGGGGGAAAATCTCGACTGTGGAGTTGTTATAATTTTCTCTGGCCAGCAACAGGGAGAGCTGCAGGGTGATTACAGCAGGTAGGAAAGCCCAGGCAGTCTCAAGAGCAATTGCAAATGTTCAGTGCTTGGAGGTAGAATTATGGCCAGTAGTAGCTCTTCCTCTGCTTGTTTTCCATCTGACCTCTTGCATACGAGGCTTTTGATATCTTAAATGTATCTTGTGCCTGTCCTTCTTTTTATTACCACATGCCTTCATGCTCTCCTCTCTCAGCTTCCCCATCCTTGTGGGGTTTCCTTGACTTCTCACTTTCACATCACAGGATGCATCGTCTCTCTAACGCTGGCTTGTGCTTAATTCCTCCTTACACTGAAAGCCTTCTCTGGCAAAAGTGCCAGGGCTGAAGCTCCATGTGCCACTTCTGGCTCTGGTGTGGGGCACTGGAGGGCAGGCATGTCAAGTAAAGCAGAGTCTCTGTGCCTTAGTCCTCTCTGTGTAAGAGGGATAACAGTGTCCCTGCTTGTTGTTGGTAAGAGGGCAGGATTGGGACTGCTCAAGAGACGCTCGGACAGCGTGCAGACAGGCGGCATCTCAAACAGCTATTTGAGTAGGGTGTGTTTGAAGGATGCCAACTCTTGGACATGGAGATATTGTCTGTACGAGCATCTTTCCCTCTGGCTCAGCTATGCAGATGAGGGCAGTGCAGTTACCTGTCTCCAGCCTTGCTCTGCATTATCCACTTGGATTTTCTTTACTGGCAGGTTCCCTGAGCTGGGGAGTTGGAGGGCACCCACCAGGGATGCACACCTGGTCCTTGTCAAGCCGTCTCTTCAATGTGCAGACAACGGCTTGCAGCGCTGCACAGTGAGCAGTCCGGCGTCCTGGCTGTGAGGCAGGTGTGGGCTGGCTGTCCCCAGCATGGTGAGCTGCCAGGAGCTGCTGCCAGCATCCTGATGAGATGCTGGTGTAGGTGATGCTGGGAGCGTTGTAGCCTCGGACCTGTGTAGTTGAAACACTCATGAAACAAATCATGAATGTTAGTGGACTGGGTCCTTGGGCACAAAGCTGACTTTTTCCAGGAGAGGTCAGACCTGCAGAGCCTTTGTCGTTCACACTAAGAAATGGGAAACGGTAGCAAATAACAGAAATTTATAGGCCAGTAACTGAACGTGCACATTAAAATAATAAAAAAACCCCTCCCACTTTATAAAAAACACTCTGCACCTCTAATTTGAGTGTAGTAATGCGATTTTGATTATATATTTTGTAGCATGTTGTATATGCAGTATATAGATATTTAAATTTTGATAATGTAAGACCTCAGAACTGTATAGCTCCTGGTACTAAATCATTCCTGGGAACTGGGCAGAAATGGACTGTTGCATGTCACTACACTTAACTTGCAGGTTTTAATTATGTGGAACTGCAGGGGTTGGTGGCTGTGCCCAGCCCCAGCGCAGCACTTCTCGGAGTAGCGGGATAGGCGGCCAGGTGCCACTCAGTGGGACATGTTCAGTGTGGCCAGGTACTGGTCTGACTCAGGGTTGTTCCCTGTGTTTTCTATCTGCTTCTTCGTGACCTGGGAGGTTTTGCAGCCATTGTTTTCCCAGAACATCCGTGAGGGTATTGGGTTCAGTATTTGTAAAATGAACTGGAAGCCAATTTTTTTTTTTCCCCCCAAATGCAGAGAAAACTTCTGTTGTCTTCTGTCATTTCAAGAACTGCCGGTATCCTGGCAGCACCAGTGTTCATGAGAAAAAACTCTAAATTTACGACCCAGATTGCTCAGGTTTAGGAGCAGAGTGGGGCTGAGATGGGTTTTCAGTTTGTCAGGGTGAATACTTTCCCTTACTGGCCATGGTGTTACTGGTTTCATTAAACAAGCTGGTTATAAAAGTCTTCTGCAGTGATGCACGTACTGACAAAAATTAATTACACTTCTGAGCAGCTGAGATAAAAGTTTGCAGCTTCTTTAACACATAGACATGGGCTTGGATGTTGGGCATAACTGAAACAAGGGTGTAATGATGTATTTTCACGAGACAAACCGTGGCTCCTGCTAGCTGCATGTATGACTTCATGCTCCGCAGTGTGTTACGGGTTAATTTAAAGTGGTTATAAACCAGGTGATGGAGGTGTTTGAGAGTCAATTGGCTTTTTTCGTGCAACAGGAGGAAGTTAGGCTGCATTTTTCAAAATATTTTCAAACTTAGCTTTAATGATGCTCTGACTGGTGTTACTATAGTTGTAGCATTAGCGAAGGGAATAAGTGTATCAGCTGTGTAGCAGTAGACATAAGCAGTGGGAATCATTTACATGGTTAAATTTACATTGTTTGGAGGGGAAAAAGTGCTTTGAAAGAAGAGAGACTGTTTCCCAGAGAAGACATCTCTTATTCCTCTCTTTTATCTTCTTTCTGCCAAGCCAGGGATGCTGTGAGCATGTGAGCTGCTGAGAGATGCTTAAATGTTCGCTGGGTGATGAGGAATATCTTGCTATGATTTTTATGTGCAAGCATGCTATATTTTCTGCAATAACTTTAATAACCTTCATGTGACTGTTTAGAAGGATGAACCTCATTAAAGAAGAGGTATTTAATAACAGGCCTATTTTTATCTCTGTCTTTATCTAACAGTCTGCACGTTTATTTCAAGCTTGTAACAGTGCTTTGGAAGAAAAATGTTTTTCCTCCTGGAAGATGTTTTGGGAGAGGATCCAGCCTTGGTTATTTTGAATTTCCAATTTGAGTATCTTCCCTCCTCCTTCCAGAGCAAGCAAGCCATACCAGGACCTTGGCTCCAACATTTTCATTGGGTATTATGGGAAAGTGTTTTTCAAAAAGTGTAGCTTGGGTTCCAGAGCCATTTAAATGGTTCTGAAGGTTTGACCAAATATAATCAGAGCAACCCTCTCACACTTCAAATGCATGATCTTTTTTTGTGGGACAAGCATTCCAGGCGTTGCAATGTGTGCTTGCTTAGCCACGGGTTGGACCTCCACCCACACGAAACCCTGGAGGGTGCTCCTGTGGCCAGGAAAGCGTTGAATTCCCACCAAAGCACTATCACAGATGCTGGAGATCAGGTGAGCCATCCAGCTGCTGCTGCACACTGTGAGCTCTGAGCTGCAGGGTAAGGCTCCTTGTGCCAGCAGAGCTCAGCACCTCCTGATTACCCGAAGCCGTCCTTCTCTCTTCTTTGGTGACAGAGGCCTCCAAGAGCAATTATTTTCCTGGTTTGGAAATTATTTCCTGGCCTGTGGCATGACAGCAGAGCAGCACTGCTCCTGGAGCATGGGGCTGGGTTTGCTGTCGTACATATTTTGACCACACACTCTTGGAGAGGTTGGCAGCTCTGGAGATCAGGCCTTCCTGCAGAGTTGATTTTTTTTTTTTCCCCTAAATTTGCAATTTTATTATGCAATCTCAAATTAATCCTTGACCTATTGATATAATGCAGACATTGTATTTTCAGACTGCTCTCCTGTGTTTTATCTCATTTGCTGGCTGAGGTTGGCCATGATGGAGGCAGGTGGTCTGCCCCATCGCTGAAAGGATGCACCATCTTTCCAGTTCCTTCCACATCCATCCCTTTAATGTCACTGGTTCTGCATCCAGACTACCTGCCTTGACTCAACGTTTCTTGGAGCAGAAGTGCTGTTTAGCCCACGCAGAACTATAGTACCATACAGCCTGTGGCCAGAATGACCATTTCTGAACCCTTTTCCCAAGACACATATGTGGCCATATGCTCTGGGAGCTTGTGGGTTTGGTCCCTGGTGTGTGTTTGACAGTTGTTACAAAAACACCTGGCTCTGGGAGCTAAACCCTCCTTTTCTTTGGTGTTCAGTGTAGATCATGTACATCACTAAAACACAGTTTCACAGCATTATCTTTTTCATAATTAGGAAGAAATTATTTTCCCCCATGGTCTTGCTCTGGCTGTTCCTTCCTTCAGTCTCCCCCGTGGGCTAAGACCCTGCTTACTAAAATTTCTACAAAACTGATTCTAGGTGGGTGAGCACAAAGTCAGATTTTTTTTTTTTTCAGGCAGTCAGCACACAGTCAAATGGCCTCTGCGAGGAATATTTCGTCCTGGTCCTTCACAGTTCACGCCTGCAAATTAGTGCTCTTACTCAGATGGGGCTGCATGTGCGGCTTTTTTTTTTTTTTTTTTAAATTTTTTCCATATGTTTATGTATAGGGTCACACTAGCAACAGATCTTCTTTTTCCACAAACGCTTTTCAGAGCCATGTGCCTTGCCTCCTCCGTTCTGTCTTAAAAGCACCTTGCTCTTCTGAGGAAAACTCTGAATATCCATCATGCTGTCCTGATTTAGTGAGACATTTTCTCTGATCTGTGCCCTCTGTTCATTTTAGAATCTACAATGAATTTGGGAGGTAAATTAAAAAAGCTACTTGATGTTTCTCGAGGTCTAGAAGCTTGTTTTGCATTTTTTCTTACTTGAATGCACACTGAAACAAATGTCTCTGCTTTACTGAAACAGCTTCCTTAGCATCTCAGGGAAGCTTCTGAGTTAAAAAATAAATATATCTCTGTTTTTCCAGCTCTGCTTTACCAGCATAAGCTTGGGAATGAAATGTAATCTCCTTGGGTCTGTCTTGATGTTTTGTAGAACTAATTCCCATTTATTGCAAGAACTCTTACAACACTATATTCAAGTTTAAATTTTTATTATGTGTTTACATTTTGGAAGGGGTAAGTGTGGTGGTGTTGGAAATTCTAATTAAGGATAACATTTCTGATTCAAAAGATCTTTCTTCAGTCCGGAGATTCTTTTTCCTCTTTCCTGATTTTCTGCCTGCTCCTTAAGACCGCAGGAAGTTTTGCTTGGGTCATTCACTTGCAACAGGATGTTATCTGAATACTGAATTAATGTATGCAGTCTGTCACTTGGTGTTTCTTCTGTTCTTCTGCTGGAGATCTCCCAGGGTTGCAAAGACCTTGCAAGCGGCAATGGCAATAACAGGAATGTGCCTATGATCCTGCAAAGTAAAAGAAGAAACATTAAGCTGCATGTCTCTCCCATCACTGCAGGGTGTGAATAAATAGATCTAATCAACAATTTACATTTTAACCTCAGACCAGGTTTTATTTTTAGGATTTGTCGTTCAGCCCAAGCGAAACCTTTCTGTTTCTGTCTGGTGGTGTTTCTAAAAGCACCTTTAAGTTATCACCGAGACTGTATTTTAAGATGCATTTACATTTTGATATAATCTGCTGCTTTTCCTATTTGAAACAAAGCCCACCTGTGCTTCATTAATTATACTGTCATTTAACCTGCTAACCAGGTTGCTACTAATTACAGTTATCTCACTGTTTTGCAGCTGATAATATGCAAAAATGGTTAGACCTCTCTGTATCTCGATTAGCTAGAGCTGTAACGAGGTAGCAAATTGTGAAGGGTTTTACAGGTATTGTGAAGGGGTCTACAGACTATATGATATAAAGCTGGGAGGAGTGGCTACTGCACCTGTTGAGTGTGCTGCCCTTCAGAGCGGCCTCGACAGCAAAAACTGAAATAGAAGAAATCCTGTTTAAACATAGAAAAATCTGTTTTACTGTAGGGCGATTGAACACTGAAGCAGGTCAACTCCACCAGAGAGGTCGTGGAGTCTCCATCCTAGGAGACGTTCAAAACCCAAGTGGACACAGTCCTGGACACCCTGCTTGAGGTGACCCTGCTTGAGCAGGGGTTGGATGGGATGATCTCCAGAGGTGTCTTGCAACCTCAACTGATCTGTGACTCTGTATGGCAGTGCCTTTTTAAAGACAGAAGATCTCTTGGTGAGGGAACTGCGAATCCTGGTGGTAATGCTGACTGTTCCCCCTTGCTAACATCAGCTGAAATCTGAACGGAGCAAACGTGGGAAGAGTTGCTGAAGAATTCTCTGGAGAGAGGCAGCAGAAAGTAATGTCTGAGACCAGCTGGAGCCAGGAGCCAGAAGCTGGAGTGAAGGCACCCCAGGGGCCAGAGCCTTTGCTGGAAGATAAGCCAGGGTGCTTTTCAGTTGACCCCTGTTTTAATCATCTTTCTACCCACTTTGATCTCTCCAGATGCTCTCAAAACCTTTGGATTACATCCTGAAGTGGAAAGGACATGTCCTGAAGGAGGAGCAGAGTGAGGCTGCAGACAGAGGAGAGCTCGTACCTCACCCTGCTGCCTGCGGGGAAAGCCCAGTCTGCTGGCAAACAGGAGAGTAGGAAGAGCCAAGGGTCTTCCAAATCAAGCTGTGTCAGTCAAAGGTGTTAATGTGACCACTTTATGAGGAGGAAATGTATATGCTTTCCTTCATCCACTCCAACAAATGTCCTCAGGTTAGATCAAACCACCTACACTGACTATTTTTACTGTTTGGTCTCTGCTATACTTGAACTGATTTGTGTGGGGGTTTTTTTTGTTGACTTTTTTTTTTTTTTCCTGAGGAGGACTATAGATGGTTCACATGATTTCTTTTGTGTCCTCTGCAGTGCAGATGATGCAGACAGGGCTGGGGCGATAGCATCTTTATACTTGTCAGGTATCCATCCACAACCCAAGGCACTGCCGATGTACAGCCTGAGTGCAAAGGTGATCTTGCAGGCTTAGGAATACTATACAAACAGGTAAAGCAAGACACTCGATGAAGATCACGCTGGAGAAAGACTATATCTGCTGTCTAAAAGCCAGATACAGGGTCACTGAAGTGCGTGTCGCAGTGGTAGCGGAGCTGGGAACCCTGAACGGGGAGGTTTCCCACAGTTCTGGCACAAGGAACGAGAGGACCTCCCAATGCCTCGCACAGGGCTTGCCGTGACGCTGGGCAGAACCTTGCTGATGGGGCTGCTCTGCCGGCACAGCCTGTGGTGCAGCCCGGCAGCGTTCCTGGGGACTGTGCGGCAGTGATCCTTGGCCGCTCTCGGCGTGCTTCTGCTCTGAAACATCGCTGTGCATGAAGGTGCCTTCCTACAATGGCTGCTCCTTCTCTGCATCGCTTCTGTTGGCGGAGCAGGGACAAAAACACCCTCCTGCTGCATCGCAGTGAGCCCTGTGGAACCAGCACACCTGAGAGACGAGGAGATGGTCTGTACTCTCCTGTGCATTGCCTGGGCAGTACTGGTTTAATCATTTATCCCTGTTCACACCACCAAAGCTTTACATTGGGTGGAGATGCGTGTATTTGGTGTGGGTTAACCCCAATGGGTAGCTTGTCAGGTGTCAGGCAGGATTTGCAACACTGGTAGCTGGGGAGAAAAACTGTCACCAAGTGTAACGCAGCACCTTGGATACAGAAAGCAGGGGGAGACAATAAATACAGACTTCCGTAATGTCATTTTATAGTGTCACTCTTCAGAATTTATTAAGACTTGGTTACAGTGATGCCTGCAGCTTCTTCTGGTTGAATTGGTAAATTCTGTTCATTATCTCCAGCACTTGTTTTGACCTACTGTGTTTTAGAAAAGAGGAAATATTGGAGGCATAGGGGCACCCCAATTACTTTCTTTGGCAGCTGGGTTTTTTGGTTTAAATCCAGATTTTCTCAGGTTTGCTGCTGACACCCCAGTCAGTGCTTTTCTGGGTGGATGGACAGACCCAAAATGTGAAGCGTTGCTTGATGAGAGCACTGAGAAATGCAGGCACCGGTGACCTGCCTTGATCACCGCAGCTTCCTGCGGGCAGTGTGCAGCAATGGGAAGAGAAGAGCCGCAGCGAGGAGGGATGCGACTGTCATCTTGGAGCAAGTTTGCATGTCTCGTCATCCCACCCTGGTACCGCTCCAGCGTGTGGACAGTCTTGGACAGGCTGAGGATGGAGAAGGGTTCACAAGAACTTCCTTCACTACAGAAAGGTGGTTGCTAAAGCCGTGAGCTCAAAGAATAGTTCACTGTCACCTTGCTGCGGGTGTTGCTACTTGTTTGCTGTTGGGAGCTGGCTGCCTTGTTGGAGCTGAGAACAGCACTGGCTTTCTTCGAGAGTTCCTCAGTCTACAAATGAAATTATGCCTGTTTCTCCCGTTTTTTGTCAAGCACAAATCACAGTGGCAGCGTGTTTGTGTACCTTTACCCCCGTCCTCAGCATTTAGCTCTCCAGGATGGAAGAAAAAAGTCCAACCTTCTGATAATTTATTATGTTCTTTGTGCTTAAGGGCAAAATTTAAGTTGCCAAAAGCAGATGTTTGCTTGCTCCTTTTTTAGCTCTCAGAGTACTTTCTGCGCACTTGATTGATGGACGTCCCTGTTACATTAATAGTTGGGCTTTGCAGAAAGCTGTTATTACCAGGAGAATCTGGTGTGGGTTTCAGTTTTTCTTCTTGCATTGAAAATCCATTATTAATGTCTTTTTGAGGAAAAAAAGGCTTCAATTCAGGCATTTTGCTTTGCTTTCTCAGGCTCCTTTGCAACTGTCTTCTCTAAGGCTCTTTTAAAATCAATATTACAAGTGTTCTTTATATTTCACTGTGTGGTTGAAGGTTTCGAAGTCTTGCTATTGATTTCAAATTGTGTTGCAGGACGTTTGGGTGCACGCAGATTGCCATGTGATGGATTACTTTATATGTGTCTTCCCAATCATCACTGGGTTGGCTTTTTGCATGTTCCCTCTTGCAGGATGCTGCTGCTGAGCCTGGAAGATACCAGGAGAGCTTTGCTAGCTTGTAGCCCGTGAGTGCAATCTTGAGACACTGAACTTGTGACCACTCATTTAATTTTGGTTTTGAATTTGGTTTTATATCGGTCACGGAGGTGTGCTTGTGAGGTCTCCTTTTTTGTGTTGTCTTCATGGAGTTGAAGCTGCCCAAACCAGGGCAGAACGTGTTCTGCATCATAGGAGAGTAACAGGTTGTCCTGGTTTTGTTTGGGGAGGTCATAATGCATCTTCAGCTCTTTGGATCAGTGCTGGCACGAGCTCTGAAATTGCCCCTTGGATCAGCTCTGCTAGCAGATCTTGGCATTTCAGAGGTGCAAAGTCCAAGTCTCAAAATAATATGGAAACACAGACCACATCTATAGCTGCTGTAAAGTTGCATTTGCAGATAGGCTCTCAGAGCACATCAGCATTGGTGGAGCATGGGCACATCTGTTTGAGAGCTTGTTGGGACTAGAGGAGGGTGTGAGGGGTGACATGACTGTGGCCAGCACAGGTGCTCCAAAATGCATCCATTACTCCAGGCGGGCTGCAGTGGGGGAAAAGTGCATACTGAAGAGGACAGAGGACCATGCGTGTGTATGCACATGGCAAGTCCTAAAAGCACAAAGGAGAAAGAGCAGCCAAAGAAGTTTTCTGTGTAGGGAGGGTTTGCATGTGCCTCAAGCTCATGTGAAGCAGGGTGGTGAGCAGTCCCGCTCCAGGGCTCTCCAGGCAGGTATGGACGTGTTTGTTGCTTGACCTGCCTGTGGGCAGGCTGCTTCCAAGCCCTCTGTGCATTGGCAGCACAAGCTCCGTGTCTACTGGCTGCTTTGGTTGCAACAATACGCAATATATAGGTGGTCTGGATATACAGTAAATTGCTGCCAGGTGGATTGGGGTGTTCGCTTGTCAGGCTTATCTTCAATAAAGTTCAACTCCTAGACACGTAAAACATGCTGCACTTCAAGGAGGCCAGTTTTAGCTTTTAAGGAATTGGTTGTTGTAGTTTATCCATCCATGCTGGGGACCAGAGCAAAAAGATGGCAGAGGCGCTGGCACCATGTCTCTGGAGGAGCAGCACAGAGTGCGGGTGTTTTAAACACGCTCACAGAGGGGACAGGCAGCCTGAGATCTTCTTGGGTCCAGCGGTGCCGCCGTTTGCTGGAGCCGGCAGTCGGGAGGGGGTTGGCATGCATAACTATAGGCAGGCTTCGACCTTGCCGCTGGAACTTTAGTTAGTGATTCTGTTGATGTTCTGGAAACGAAAATATAATTCAGGCCACCTTCCTCCTCCAAGCTGACCCTGAAAATCTGGGAGGAGAACAACTACTGAATAATTAGGGGCCTTTTTTTTTTTTCTTTTTGCTAGAGTTACTGCTCAGTGTTGAACTGTGCTGTAAAGTGTCATTAGTTTCCTTGAACTTATTGGTCCAAGTGTACTTTGCATTAATATAATTGCGTAAATTGCAGTCTCATTAATCACAGCGTGCTGCAGCATATCACTGTCTCGCCTTATTTTGCGGATGGTTTGGCTGGTGGGAGCCCCTGTAACCCTGGCCAGGGGGTGAAGGCTGTGGCTGTAGCACTCCCCCTGTGCTTGTTTTAGCTCACGCTTCATATTTGGATGCCTCTTACTCTGTAAGATCCAGGAGCATTTGCCAGTGCTGCCATGACTGCGGAGAGCAGCCACGCTGCTGCGGAGGAGGGCAGCTGGGACGCAGCCGGGGAAAGGTAGGTTTGTCGCAAGGGAATTTTGCCGTACCACATCCCTGCAGCTGCTGTTTTGTTTTGGGTCCATAGAGGTCCTGACATGGCAGAGCCCATGCTCCTGGCTTTGCAGTAAATACCCAGAGTGTGAGCTCTTGTGCAGGGGACCACTGCAGGGCCGTTTGATGATGCTGTGGCTCTGTCTCCATGGCAGAGCTCTCAGACTTCCTGGCAATGTAAATTCTCCTGGCTGCATGCTAAAATTACACTGAGTTATTGATTTATCTTTGAGAGGATTTCCTTCCCGAGGGACATTTCTGACCGTTGTAATGATTTAGTTCTTCTGCGAGTGCAGAATCCAGAGCAGAGCAGAGCCACCCTCCTCCCCTCAAGTCTGCAGCCCAGGGTCGTGCTCTTGCAGGCTTCCTCCACAAGCTGATTTCTATTCCAAAGCTGGGACAAGGTAATACTGCTGTTCCTTCCGAGTGAAAACTGCAAATAAAAGGGCATTTTCAACTTTTCACTGAGGAAGCTGCAAGTCTCAGACTAGCCTTTATGCCACGGCACCAGCATTGTTATCTTGGACTTGTTGCAAACGCAACTCTGAGGCTGGCACATGGGAACCGTGAAGCTGTGCTGGCATTAATGCACTTGGGCTCCTGGGAATGTTTTAATTCCTTAAAGCGGGGTATGATGGGAGCAGGATCGTGCAAACGTTTTTTTTCCTAAAGATGCAGGGTACAGCCTCTCTTTTCTTTGCTTTCTGCTGACTCGCCTGTGGATCATCTCTAAAAATCAGGCCAGGCAAGTTCAATTTCAGTCTTCTGCTTGTAATCCTGAGGAGGCAAAGCCAATTCTCTACTTCTACCACCATTTTTCTCCCCTTAGCCCTGAAATCACAGTCCACTGGTTGTGGCTCAGCTGGTGGGCACCATCAGTAGGAGGACCTGACCTTTCAGAATTGGGCCAAATGTTTTACCTACTATATGTGGAAGCAAAATGACAGGCTCTGTGTCCCTGGCTGCCCATCTCCAGCAATGGCCTGTCTAAAGCACCTCCGTGTGGGTTCCTGGATCTAACTTCATGGTGGATTTGGATCTGATCTCAGCTGCAGCATGCACACTGATAAAATGTGAGGCTGCTCACACACACAGTGTTATAAAACATCATCCCCTGATTAGGCCCAGGGAGAATGTCAATTTATTTTCCTGTGAACCAAGTGTGGCACAACTACTTTCTTTCCTAGTGATCTATCTGTGAGATAAAATAGGTCCTTAGTGTCTATCTTAAATACTGCAGTGTTGACAAGTTCTCTTGACAAAAATTAGGCTAATGTCCCTTACCAACTGCATTAGCTGTAGAAACAAGGCTTTAAACCGAAGCTTTGGAAAGCACTATACCAACACTCTCTCCAAGGCATCTTCTTATTCCAGTTTTTATTATTCAAATTTATTCTTGCTATAGCGTGGCAGCGTAGCTGGCAGACGGGTTTCTGCAATACATTCTGCTAGTCTCACAGCCAGGTGGTTTGGATCAGGCACCTTTCAGTGTTGAGCAGGGGAAATGTTGTCCAGCTGTCTGCGGACCTGGGGTCTCTTGGCTCTGGAGGGATGCTCTAGGCTCAGGGAAATGTTGGTGCCGGGATGTTACTGTGGCCGCTGGTGTGAAAACATGAGATGAGCCAGCTGACACGCATTGAGTAGAGATGCAATTTGAGTCAATAAGCTGCATGCCTTGCCAGCAGTACAGTGTGTCCTGAAACGCTCCCGGTGATAGCTGGAGCTGGGAGCAGGGAGTTTGGTTTTCCTCTGTTGTACGTGTCTTATCTTTTCAGTTTCAGCCTTGACTGAGTTATAAACAGAGAAGCTGAGGACAGGAACAAGGATCGCTAAGACCTGGTCATGAAGACGTCTTCTTGGGCTTCCCAGCCTTCCCCTTGAAAATAGTTTCCCTTTTTGCCCCTTTTTTCCTCTTGTTGCACAATCTTAGGCTTCAGCTCCTCGTTTCCAATCATGGATTAACCATGGCCAGCTTAGACCTCTTGGTTCTCATATTGGTTTTGGTCCTGATGGTTTATCCCTCCCTAGAGAGCAGTTGTGTCCTTTCCATGCCTCCGTGTTGCCAGGTTCTTTGGGGATGGTTTTCTCTGCCCTTTTGTTCATCTGTGGTGGCCATCTCAACAGCCACTGGAGAGAGGAAGAGAGACTCTCTGCGAGCGACAGATGTGGAAGACAGCTGTGGTTGATGATGTTCTGGAGGTGCTAATCTCTGTCATAGTAAAGAAGCCAGTGGCGCCTGGCTCAAAAAAGTATTAGATGCCTAAAATTTGGCAGGACAAATATCATCCTTAGTTCCTTTTGTCAGGTTCTCAATTTTCCTCGTCATCCCCCTCGTCCTTCTCTGCCTACATTCTGCATTGATCTTCTCTGAACGTAGATAAGCCTTCAGCATCCCAGATGGGCTTTCTAGTATAACAAATACACCTGTGGGATGACAATTATTGAATAGGTTGCAAGTGACATTATGAAGTCGTGTAGGCTTGGGGATAAATAACTTAGTGAGTTGGAGAGGGATTAAAACTGGCTTTTGTAAATAATGTTTCTCTTGGACGTTGAGTTGGCGACATGGTGAGACAAAGGTCACTGCAGTGTCCGTGCAGCCCGGCATGCCGTTTGATAGCTGAAATAATCGGAGTGTGGCTAGACAGCTTTGATCTCCACTTTCTTCTGCTGCCCAGACCTTTGTGGGATTAAACTCTAAACTGCTACAGTTCACAGAATCGAGCCCAATATCAGAAGAGAAAATAAATTAAGTGCTTTGTATTGAATCGCTAAGCACATGCATCATGCTGTAACCGAGGGTGTGTGGTAATGCATAAGAAATGACTGGCTCAAAGCTGGAGATAAGCATTTGCTTATGAAGTGAAAACACGTGTTTTTGCCAATTTTACAAAAGGGCAACCCTTCCTCTTCCTTCCGTGCTATTATTTTTTTCCTGGTGTATTTTCTGCTGTTGCAGTGCAAATGAGAGAGAAGCCTTTGCAGAGAGGGAGGTGGAAGGGCAGAAGCACTTGTTGCGAGGAGCTGGAGCTCTTTGCCGTATGAAGCTTTTCTATATTGGCAGCAGCATAAGATGCATCAACAGATGCCACAGCAGTGACTCCCATCAGAGAGGCACCATATGTCCTCTCCCAAGCCTTCCCGTCGCTTCTTCCGTAAGAATCTTTCTCCCCAGGCACCTGGCTAGCATCCGCCTTCGTTTCCATTGCTTACTATCTTAGAGCATACCGGAAAGCGGCAGACAGCTCACAGGAGGTACATGCTCTGCCCTGCACGTGACAGCCAGCACTCTCATCCTCAGTGGTTACCTTGCCACGAGAGGGTCGAGGTTTGATGGGTTTTTAGGCAGGCAGCTAGCTCGGCTCTGTGCATGCCCCTGCATGAGGCCAGGCTACATGCAGAATAATCTTTTTGGCCGCCGGTGATGGTAGGCGTGAGTTGAACGGACCTGCTCTGACAGCGTCAACCAGGATCCCTCGCCTGTCACCGCCAGGTTCGCCTGCTTCTCCCTCCCCTTCCGCTCTCCCGCTGCCGGAGCCAGAGGCGAAGCCAAGTGCAGGCAGCGGGTGGATTTGGCAAGAGGCATTGGGAGCCAGAGCCCGGTGCTCACGGGGTACCGCCAGTTTGAATAACTGGGCTCGTGGCCCCTGGCACTTGCTGATCGATTGAGAGAACATAAATACCGGTGCTGTGGGAGAGCACTGGATCGGTTTAAATTGGCAGTTGTAAGTAGTTGTCCAGCCGAGTGTCCAAATCTAACTGATGCTTTTGCGTGTCTAACCAAGTATTACTTACTGGAAAGCCCCTTCCTTGCGATGCTTTGTTCTCCGCTAGCTGCGGATCAAATTGCAGAAGGAGGGATTTGATTCTGGCATCATTTTAAAAACGTTTTCATTATATCTGCCGAGGGAAACAAATTACAGAGAAGACCTCTCAGCACTAGGACAAAAGAGTGGCTCTAAAACCCTTTTCAGATAAACAAATGTTTGAGCTGTAGGCCTGATGGATGGTGCTTAAAGACATGATTATTACTGCAGCAAGCAAGCGGTTGACATTAAAAATCATAGGATGCAAGAAAGTAAGTTCTCCCAAGGTTACCGTGGGCATGTTTCTCTGTAATCCTGGTTGTGAGGAGCCCTTAGCACCCTGAGTCCACATGGTGATGTGGCATTAGCCATGGGAAAACAGTAGCCCAGCAAGCACCAGTAAGTAGCTTCTCTCTTGCTAAATAAGAAACTGGAATGGGAACGGCCCTTTCTTTGCACCTTATTTGAGCAGGGTTCAAGTCCTGCGGAAAGTAGTGCTTGCTTCTGTGAGACACATAAGGACCCTGGGCAAGAGCAGAGACAGTGGCACTTTGTGTTGGGATGTATCAGTGCAGTGAGTTTGGGTTTTTCCTGGGGAAGGGATTCACCCTCAGTGAGCTTGAAAATGTTTCAGATGTCTTGGCTCTGCTGCAGCGTGGAGCAGAATCGGTATTGGAGAAGATGGTGTATTTAGACATCACCATTTTGACAGGTTGAATTGCAAGGTATTTGTTAGTGTAGCTTGGAGTACTATATAATTAAGATTAGATATTAGGAAAAAATTCTTTACTGTGAGGGTGGTGAGGCACTGGAACAGGTTGCCCAGAGGAGCTGTGGATGCCCCATCCCTGGCAGTGTTCAAGGTCAGGTTGGATGGGGCTTTGAGCAACCTGGTCTGGTGGAAGGTGTCTCTGCCTGTGGCGGGGGGTTGGAACTGGATGATCTCTAAGGTCCCTTGCAACCCAAACCATTCTATGATGCTAAGATAAAACATTTGTCAGATAAACTAACCAACTAAAACGTCTTATGTGAAACATCCTTGACTTTGTTGAGGTTTTTTTAACTGTTCATTCAGTCTCTCAACAATTCATCACATTCAGGCATTTCTGGAAGACAGTGGTACAAGTTGCTGCTGAAAGCTAAATACCTGTGACTTGGGGATCAGGCCCTTCCTGCTTAGTATTTGTCTGCGTGCTCTGGGAGGCAGAAGAAGACAGCAGTTTGAGTTGTTTGCTTGTGCTGTAAGGACGAAACTCCTCTCTTGTGATTTCCTTCGTAATCCCAGGAAGGGAAGGACATCTCCTTATCCTTGTCGGCCCTCTGCACAGCAGCAGAATCTTTGTCCATATCAAGGGGCAATGATAAGGCAAAATAATGGTGATAAAACCGGCCTGACAGCAGCAGGACTTTTCATTTGCAGGAAGAAGCAGCGTGGCTGCCTTCAGCCTCGAGGCAGGCAACCCCTGGGAGAAGTGGCACAATGGGAATGGCCACGGTGGGTCACAGCCAGGGTTCATCCAGCATCCCATCCCCTACAGATGCTGCAAGCACATGCCTAAGGAACAGTTCATGAGCATGGCAAACGTAGTGATTATAAAAGAGTTTTCTCAATAATTAATTACAGTAGGTAATTAGAGCCCCTGCTCTCACTGATGGTGCGGACCTGAGAAATCCAGGAGTGCTGGGCAGTGACCAGGACGATGCTGTGCTCAACAGGCAGCTGTGGTTTCCCAGCAGAAGTACAGAACTAATGGAAGCAAGAGATGCACATGAAGTGCCTTTGTAAAGCATTTCATCCAGCGTCATAGGAGTTTCTATTTGAAATGTGGACACAGATATTTGAGCTTCCTCACTGTCTGCACTGCAGGCGAGGTACAGTGGGAAAGGCCGGGGGATGCTGGGGCGGCTTCTGGGGGGAGCTTCCAGGCCTGATGCTTGTTAAACCTCTCTGCCAGCTATCTGGAAGAGGTGATATATAGCATATTAATGATCTTTTCCGGTGGCACTTAATTGGGAGGAGCAGTGAGTGCCAGAAAACAAACTAATACAAAAGGCTGTAGATGAGTGAAAAAGGGGCAGGAAGTAGCAAAATGAGATTCAGGCTCTGGGCTTCCTCTTCCCATCAGTAATCCATCTCTTCTTGACCTGTGTCTTCTACACATCTTCCCTTCCTTTTGTATGTAAAAATGTTCTGTTTTGAAATAACAGGCAATCCAAGGAGTGGTATGACTCACCCTTATAGGAAAAAAAAAAAAAAGCCAGGCTTTGCTGCTTTCTTGCTCGACAGCACTAACGGGAGAGTCTGGAGTCAGAGCACGCACCGAGCCCCGTCAGACTAGGGCTGGTTCCTCTGTTTCCTCTGAGCCCAGCATTCAGCGTGAGAAACAGGCAGCATCTTCATGCAGCCAGAGCACTGTGCTCATGTGAAATCCCATCCTCTCCCCAGGCAGAGCCCGTAGCAGGAGCAGGCAGCATGAGCAAGCAATGCCAGCGATACGGCAGAGGGGAGCTCTGCTGTTTCCTGGGATTTGTCTCCTTGTGTATTTTTTTTAATCATTACTTTATTAAAGGAGTAGGTATGGTGCCATCAGATAACTTTTTGTGGAGGTACGGTGCCATCAGATAACTTTTTGCGGATGCTCTGTCAATCTAGCACAGCTTTATTGTTTTTAATATCGCAGCACTGCTGGTTTGTTTTGCTGGGAACATTCACGTATTGATTCATGGATTCTTTTCTTGCCTGTATTAGAAAGAAAGTCCCTTTCCCCTCACTCCCCTGCGCCGAGAGAAACAAAAAGAAAGGTAGATATTATCTGACGCTTGCTCAGATACCAAGGTGATTCTGAGAACTGCAGAGCTAGTTACTGACTCATAACTGTGGTTTGTTTTCACACTGTTAATAGACTTTTTTTTTTTTTGCAATGGCAACCAAGGACACTCACTTGGGAAGAAACCAGGGGATCTGCCTTTGTGAGCTGGATCACCCTTTTTTCCGCTTGCGGAAGCCTTCCCAGGGGGACATTTCTCTGCTGCAGGGGACAAAGTGATGCCAGAAGGTGTTTCTGGAGGGGGAGAGTCTCATGTCCCTCCTGGGCTTCTCTTGCTGAGCAGGTCGATGGGTGGCAGCTCGTGGGCCCAAGGGGTGTATAGGGCATGGGGATGCCCCTGCCAGGAGCGTAGTGAGTTATTGCATGATCTTGGTATGAGATTTGCATGTCTATGTATGATGTAAAACTTACCTTGTTATTTTTAATGCCTGCCTGTTTCTGTGTAGTGAGTTGGGGCTCAGCCCTGTCCCCATGCAGAAAAGCAAAACCACTTGTGGCCAGCACTAAATGGAATAATGTGCTGGAAAGGAGCCGGGCAGGATGAGACCCTTCTCATTTAGTGAGGAAACACAGTTGATCATTTGCTTGGTCTAGAAAAAGAGAGATGGGGTTACTTGGGTATTACTACGTGATGCATATTCAGCACAGCAGCCCTCTGCTTTTAGTTATCCTGTATATAACGTGCCTGATTCTTGCCTTAGTTGTGAGCGTGGTGGAAGCGTGTTCTGTTTTCCATTTGTTTATTTATTTATCGTCTTGTTTTCAAGCTCTGCAAAGCTTGATATAGGTATAGAGCTTCAGAAATGTACACATAACAGAATAACAGATAACTGTGATTTGGTTACAAGGCAATAATTTAAGTCGACAGGTTTAGCTGATAACATAAAACACAAGAGAGAAATAGCATCAGTTTATAAATGTCAGCAGAACCCCTGCGAGTAAGTTGCTGCCTTGAAGCCGACTTCGGTGCTGTTACTCCGTCTAATATATTATAAGAAGAAATAAAAGTATGTCTGAAAAAATCTGGCTGACCAAGATTAAAGGAATAGGGCTATAAATTAAATTCTTCCTTGGCATCACTTTAAGCAACTTTCAGGACAGACAGAACATGTCCAAGTAAGATGAATGCTAATGCACTAGAAGGACCTCCAAAAGACCAGGTGTTTTTAGGCTGTGGATGCTCAGACCCATAGCAGCACCCAGACGTCGGGATGGTTTGTCCAGAGAGCAGTGTAAGTCAAAGCAGTTGTGCTCCAGCTCGTGTGGGAGAGCAAAGCCTGTCTGATGTCTCTGCAGCCGATAAAGGGATTAAATTGAGAATGGGAATAGCACCGTCCTAGCAGTGCATTGCCACAGGATTGGTGTCTCCTGCTTGGAAAATAAATGCTGTCACTTTGCTTTGACATTTATTCCCAATAAATACCTTGTCATTCGTGCAGTGGCAAGGGTTTTTTTTATCCTCTGGAAGTATTTTAGCTGTTGGACGCTATCTTTTTGGCTGCGAGGCGAAGAGCTGAGTGATTGAGGGGCAGGCGGGTGGCACGTCCCCATCGGGGACACTGGGTGGTATGCCTAAACCCCGTGGCTTTCTCTTAGATCCATCAACCCAAGCTGATGCAGTAACGTATATTCAAATCAGTTCAGTTGTGGTTTAAAAAATTCCAAGTATGGGATATTTTTTAAGTAGTAAAGAATACAAACCAGTTGTGGGGGAAGGAGTTTGCCAGCTTCCTCCTCCAGCAGCTACAGCCTTTTCTGCAGGTTTGCGGAGGGGTTTTCGCAGCTATTTCTACTCACTGGGTAGTTGATTTGAAGGTGGGAAATCAATTAGAATAGAAACTCTTCGCTCTGTTTATAAGGAGTGAGAGAGTAGGACAGGATGATATCTAGCGGCTGTAGGATTTGGAGATCTCTGGAAAGTGATACCATTCGGCTTCATTCAGTAACACATATATGCAATGCATACCTGTTTGGATAAAGGTCTTTTATTTTTCTAAGGTGTCAAGGAGAAAAAAGGTCAGAAAATTGCTTAAATATAAACTTGTTTTTATATTTTTTAATTGAGTTTCATTTCCCAAATTCAACTTAATACAAACAATAAGTAAAAAATTAATTCCTCTAGGAAAAAAGCTATTAAGAATATGATTCTATATTAACAGCATGTGAAGCTGCATAATTGCTTACATATGTATTGCTCCGGTGCGTGCTCCCAGTTGTTGAATAGTATCAAATTATAGGAATCAAAGAGAATCAACTATTTTTAAAGGAAGTGTCTAGAAACTACATATTGAAACATGATTAAAATTCAGGATTTCCAGCTTGCTCATTTAAATCAGCAATTTTAATCACATTATTCAAGTCAACCCACCCTCAAACACACTTTATGAATAATACTTCAAAATACCCCAAACTAAACAAGACTGAAGACCTCATCCTGTCTCAAACGTCTGGAATATTTTAAACTGACTATGCCAGTCTTTTTGCTGAAAACAGAGACATCTTTCTTGGTTTATTTAATAAAGCAGTATGTTTGTCCTGCTGTGGCATGAACCTGTGCTGCTGTGTACAGTGGCGAGAAGAAATCCCTGTAGCAACGAAAACTGCTTAAATACCTCAAGGCTGAGATTTCTGCTCTGGGGTTTGGATGGTCTCAGTCAAATCTCGTTTAGGAAAGTGTGAAGAAGTAGAAGCAGGAAAGGTTTGTGTCTTTTCTGATTGCAATCTCCTTAATTCAGTTGTGCTGGGTTTGTGAGCTCATGCACGCCGGGGTTCGCATTTCATTTACTGCTTGCTGAAAATAGAAACTGGGAGGACCGGTCACACAGGAGTTGCTCAGCCCTTCTGGAGGCTGGTCCATTGCTTTCCCTTTTGATGTTTCTTTTAAGCAAAGCCCATCAGCCTCGTTCCTCTCCCCTGGCAACCGAGTGAACTGATGTGGCCAGATGCACCGGGATCACAACAGCCAGAATATACTGTACTCTTCTAATGGGGACATTTATTTCTGCCTGTGTCTGACAATTCAGGAGTTGCTTCAGCGAGTACTGTGGTTGTAAACTGGGCTGTCCCAGCGCTTGTGACCCGGCAAGGAAAGCCGCTGGCTTTGGGAAGAGAAGGACCCGGCTCGCCCCTCGCTTTCTCCCCTAAGTGGTGTTCGTGCCCGTGGAGGAGGAAGACATCCTCATGTATCTGTATGTTTGGCACGCAGTGCCAGTGGGAAGATGCTCCTCTATCTAGACATATAGATTAAAGCTCCCACGTATCACAAGTAAAGGAGCAGGAGGAGGTTTTTGTCCGTTGGTGGAAAGTGTGCCAAGTGTGGAGGAGGTACCTCTAGCCTGTCCTTGCATAGTTTAAGATGGGAAGATAATCATGTCTATCCCCTTGCTTATCCAACCAGTGCAACTTCCTATGGACAGGATATGGTAGAGAGAAAGAAGACCTATCAGAAATGCACCCTCTTCTAATAGAAAATCCTCCAAAATGGATTTTTGTTTTTTCTAAATGCATTTATACCTGCTGGATGGCTTTAGGCTTTGAAATGTTTTTGTCTGAATTGTGACAAACATTCCAGTCTTATGTAGGAAGTACCAGGTCCTTTGATCAGTGAAATGTCTCTTTGGTCTTGAACAGGGAGGGATCAATCCGGTTGTTCCCGAGACTAGAGGATTTTGTCTTTGAGAACATGTATTTATTGTACAAATTAATTATCCTTGTCTTCGCTTCCCTTTTGCAGGAGATGCTACCTGTCTCCTGCATGCTGTGTTATTTTATCCTAGGCATCTTCTTAGGTAAAAGGAAACAAAGAGAGAGAGGAGCATGAGCAGCTGTGTGTCTGTTTGTCCATCTGTGTGCAGCTAAGACCTCTGTATTCATTCAGCTGTGACCCCGCTCTCCTAAGCAGACAGATTTTTTGCATTAAAAGAAGATGAAGCAACATCAAGAAGTACCCAATTATTGCCATCCCTCCATCCCAGTGTGACGGCTGGCTGTTGTGACGTGTTCGTGGTGAATCGTGACCAAGAAAAAACAGTCTGAATTTCTCCTCTTTTCTGCATTTAAAACCAAAGCTTAATGTATTCCTTGTGTTTTTGTTGGTGGATAGTAGTGATCATATATTCCTTTTAATACAATATTTCCAAACCAACACAGCCTCACCTCGGTACACTTGATATTCAGCGTACCTGGCTGTACTCTGCGGTATGCTTTGATTTCACTTTGGCAGCTGTATTTTATACTCTACCCCAATCAGCAACCAATTCCCCTTTCTCCAAATAGTCTCCAAATCCGCTCCTGATGTAGAGTTTTAGTGCTCTCTTAAGAACTGGCCCAGGAGGGAGGAGGGAGCCGGTGGTCTGCTGGGCTCGGGGTCGCTCCTTCCCTGTGGCATGGAGCCAGCCCAGCTCCCCGGGGACGCGATCAGTGGGTCAGGGTGGCATCTGTGCGAGGTTGAGTGGGCACTTGGGTCAAAGGGGCGCTGCTGGAGGGGAGAGTGGTTGGCGGTGGATAGCCCACTCCTGTTCACTGTGCAGGGCCAGGCTCTCTTGGGTAGGAGTGTGCGCCTTCAGCTCGTCCTTCATGCGCAAAGGTGAAATAATGCACATGCCCTAAAATAATCTGACCTTTGTTTGTAGGTCAAGCTGTTCCTGCAGGGTCACACGTACGATTAAATCTGCAGACCGGAGACAGGGAAGCCAAGCTCCCAGATAGCAAAAACGGAAGGAGTGACACAAGAGAAGAGAGAAGAAGAAAAAGGTACAGTGATGCAAAGCACCAGGAGTGGGTGGGCTGCTGGTTTCATGTCTTTTATTAGGGGCCGGGTTCCCTGATGCACTCAATTGCTGTCTCTTCCTGAGACTTAATTGCTGGTTTAAGAGTTCAGCAGTGCTGAGAACTAAGCCCCGTCCTTTGTGATCCCTTCGGGGTGGCAGTAGAAGTGCCCTGAGTGTATATTCAGAGACACCTTCATGGCTTCTCATGCCACGACACTGAAACTAAATTTGCAATGTGGCTTCTTCGAACGATATTTATTCCTTAGTAATGTCTGCAGCAATTGGTCTGAAACTACTTTCTGAGCTTGAACCATCAGAGCAGTTGTGAGGGGCTTGCTTTGTGTTGACCTGAGCCAGATAACATTATTTTCAGCTGGGTGCAGTCAGTAGGATTGCAGCATTCATTTACACATCAGTTACTACTGACGTTCTCCTTAGATCACAGCCTTCCCTGCACCTACATTTTTTAATTTGTTTTAAAAGTTTCACTGGTGCTGACTTTGCCCTTGGCACCCTCCTAACAAAGACAGGTTTAGTTACTATGGGGAACTTTCTTTCCTAAAGTGCATGGGATTTACCACTGCTTCCCTCGCTTCCCTAGTTACTCCTGTTCGGAGCATGGAGAAGCTCTTTAGTTTCATGATGTCTCAAAGGCTGGCTTTCTTTTTTTCTGTGCAAGAGTGTTTAAGGCCCAGATAAGTTCCCTGAACCAATGAGAACAACGTAAAGAGCAACACAACATGGGTTTAAGCATTTCTGTGTAATTTCTGCTTGGATTTACCCTTGCCCTAACTGTGTGTGTGATGATCATCAGCACTTCAGCTGTAGATCTCCCTGTTAAAGCTTGCAAGTCCCTACCAATGATCTAATGGCACAATGGTGCTTTTTTGTTTTTCCTCTGAAACATTTCCTGCTTTTCTATATTGCTACGTGAAATTCAGAGGCATAAATTAAGCAGCTCTTTCTGTTGTGTTAGGATTTGAGATTTTGAGCTGGCATGCAGATTACAGAGCCTTTTTTGTCAGGGTAAAGTGTCTGCAAACCACATACAAAAGGTAGCACTCGGACTAATCTTTTCTTGAGTGTGGAGTTTTTCTGTGTGTTATAAGTGAGATGCATGGAAATCCAGCACTTTTAACTCCTTTTCTCCTAACGTTATCCATTCTTGTGTATCACAATGAAAACATTACAGGTACAATTGTTCACTCATAAAATGTTTTGGTTTGTTTCTTCTGCAAGGCTCGGCAAGGTGGATGTTGACTCAAATTCATTCACGGCCCAGGAGCTGAAAAAAGCGTTGGCTAAAATGAAGGAGAATGAAAAGGCAGAAAGAAAGGTAAGGGGAGTTCCTTGTTTCTAAAACAATGCACACTACACAGGTGCAAACACCCTGCATTGCATGCCTCAGAAATATGATCGTTAAAGTAATTGCTTGGGAAAATATTGTGCAGACTAATCTTCTGGGGAATATGGACCTAAAATACCTTTGCTAGCCTGTTAGTAATATAGTTCCCTGGGAAACTCACCTCTTCTTGTACTGATCCTGGGTTTGCTGTAAAAATTGAGAACTCTTGTTCAGGTCCGTCTTATTCATTTCAAACTTAAAGGCCTTGTGTTGCAAGCTGCTTATAAGTACTTAAGTATATCTGCACAGTTCAGGGTGTTTCTTGGTAATAATTATCCCGTGGGCTGTCAAGGGAGAGGGGCTGCAGCGGTGGAGTGGGCTGGGATCAGCAGTTTAACGACAGATCAGCCATCAGATGCTGCTGTTTTCTGGTCTTTACTCAAGTGAGTGGGATCTCAACTAGCAAACCAGACACACAATGTCCACATAACCATCCTCATGAGCCATTCAGACACTGAATTTCTTGCTGCTGTTCTTGGTGTACCAAAGCTAAAGTGAGGCTATGGGATCTTTCCTGAACCCAAAGCAGGTATGATCAGTAAGCTCTCCGATGTGATGCTGCTCCCCTAAGTTTTCTGATACCAATGTGATTAGACCTGAAGTAATAATGCAGAAAAGTAACTTGCAAACTCTTGTGTGCACCCACGGGCCGATTTCCTTTCCATTGTTATTTTTATCCATTGTTTTGATTTATTTGTTCGACTGTTGCTTGGTTCACAAAAATGTCTCCAGACCCCCAAAGTGGACTGGATTGCAGCATGATGGTGTTTGTAAAGGAAGTTATTTTGCTGTTCTCTGTACTCCTAAGTGTGAGTAAGTACAAGAAGTGTTGTGTAGCTGAGGCATTTCTTTTCTGCGTTCAGTGATGGTGACAAGTCACTGGACATAACATCTTCTGCCACTGGCACAGCTGGATCGAGAAGTGATCTTGTGGTTTAAGTTTCCAATCTCATGCCTTGGGTAGTAAAAACCAAGTGGCTGTGGTGAAGCATAGGCTGAAATTTCCTTATATAAGCTGTAAGTTTCCCATTTAGTTATAAATAGTCCACAACCAAAGTAAAATTGAATATAACTGCCACTTTCAGCCCTCTCCAGGCTTGGAGCTGGTCCCCAGTCACTGGCATGACACTGGTGCGATGATATGTGACTCATCAGGTGGACCACAGGCTTTTTTTTCCTCTTCCACTCATCAGTATTTCCTTAGGCCCTAGCTCCTCCTGCTGCCTTGACGTTGTCTCAGTCAAAGGAAAACTGAGGTAGGAGTCAAGTCTCTAAAGTCTTGGAGACGCATAAAGTCTTTTTTTTTCCCCTATCTGGCACCAGGGCATTATTTCATTTTCTGTAAGATTATTTGTGTAACAGCCAGCGTTACTGATAGCAGGACTTCTTGAAATGAGTGTCATTTAAATGCAAAAATTAGTGGCACTCTATTGTGTGAAAATAAACCATATTTTAAAAAACCCTGTTAGAATAGCTATTGTCCCAGCAACTGGGCTAAAACCAGCTACATCTAATGGACCTAAAGTACTCCATTTAAAATCACTCCTGCAGGGAGCAAATTCATCCTCAAAGTAACTGTGTCAAAGTAAACTGAGTTACGTCAAGCGTGTTCCCATCTACGCTCTTGCAAAAGCAGTTCTGTGTGGTTGGGATGAGGATGGCGTTCTGCGTTACTGCATGGTATCTATAGTAATTAGGCAGTCATTAGCACCGGTTGTACAACTGCCGTTAGGTTGACAGTGCTTTCACTTCAATCGATCTTTTTTTTTTCCTCCAACGGCTCGAGACCTCGGCTTCTGTTCACACGCAGGGGAGTGGGGCAGTGCTTGCTGGGGGGAGCACTGCACATGTAAACCCTCTAGTTGGGGGTCACTCCTGTATAAAAATGTGTTTTGGTATTTGTGTTCATGACAGAATCCCTTTCAAAAGGGGCTTTCTTGCTTTCTCCTGCTTTTGGGGCAGCCCATCTTCAGCACAGCCGCCGTCCCCTGCAGCAGCAGGCTCTGTCCCTGCCTGTCCCAGTGCCACCAGTGCTGATGCTGGAGAATGGGTCCCTGCTGGCTCTGGGGCTTTCTCAGATCTCTGGCAGAACCTTTTCCTTCTCACCACATGCTTTTCCGCAGCTCTTGGTTCATTGCAGCCCTTGGGGTGCTGTTTGTATGAGGAAGACCGTCCGTGCTGTGGGACGAGCTATCTCCTGGCCAAGCCCCATGGCACAGCACTTCAGCTACCCCCATCTTATAGCTGGTCCTCCCGCTTTGCTTTCTGACAGCTTCTGTCCCCAACAGTGAGTGCATACATTTCCCCGAGAGATAAAGCCATCCTGAAACATGTTAAGTGATTGGGATGATGAAAGCATCTTCCTACATGTCCAAGGAGATCTCCTTGATGTCACTGGCCTGGAGTCACTGGGCAGTTCAGGCTGGACAGGACCTCAGGAGGTCTCCAGCCCCATCTCCAGCTCCAAGCAGGGTCAGCTGTGAGATTTGGGGAGGTTGCTCGGGACTTCTTGCAGTCAGGCCTTGAGAACTTCCACTTGCAGGCAAACAGAGGACAGCAGTGCTACCTGCCTCTGGGCTTGATGGTGTTTTGGAAGGCACATAGGACGTAGAAATGGTGTACAAAGCCCGAGGTACAAGCTCAGCTCCTTGGGGAGTGCTTACTGGTACCCAAGGTGGGTATCTTACAGATAACGGGTTCCTGGGCTTCTCAGAAGGACCCTCCAATGCTGCCCCTGCATCTCTGATGCACAGTGGTAAATCCATTTGCATAGACAGCCAGGGTTCCCCTTGTAAATCTGAGACTGGGGTTTCTTTCTATGTCTTTCTTGGCTCTCTTTATCACCTGCCTTTGTATCTGATTTCCTCCTTCTGCTTTCAAGGCCCATGAGGAAGAGGTGAGGAAGAAGTTTCGGCCCATAGAGCAGCTGAAGGAGGAGTTTGAAAAGCTGAACATGAAGATGGAAACAGACTATGAAATTATGGTTAAATTAATCAGCAAATTCAACAGCTCTGCCTCCACGCTGGATGAAAAAGTAGCGGCGCTTTATGATCTTGAATATTATGTTCACCAGGTAACAAAAATGCATTAGTAACTACCGTGTAAAATCCAGGGGATACGGTGTCATAAACGTGGTTTTATTTTTCTTATCAGTATCAGGTAATACAAATTGCTTAATTATCATAATCCTGGGACAATAACAGACGGCAGAGGGCTACTGCAGGCTTATTTTATATCCAAGTTTGAATAAATCATTGCTTGTGCCAGTAGCGAGCAGTTTCCTGGGGGTTAGCATTGCCTGGTTTGTTGTCTGTTCTCAGGCTTTTTTTCTTGCCCTCTCTTTTTCTTCTTTTATATGCTTAATGTTACAAAAAGGGGTTTTTATCTGCCATTTTTTGGTAAGTAGAGTGGTGGTTGCTAAGAAAAATAATTATTTTCTCGTTCCTTCCATGGAAAGCCTCTGTGGTTGCAGGTAGGTGCCCTTGCATCAATTTGCAGAGAATGTCTTTGTACTAGGGAAGACAACAGCCACCCAAACCCCTGTATTTTGTCTTGGTGTGAGTAAGAAATGGCATGTAGAGCCTCTCTCACAGCTGTGCTGGTGGTGACAATGACTGAAGGCTCAGGTGAATGGCAAGTTGCTGAGCATCAGCTGAGCCATGCTCATCAGCTCTGTGTGAGGTTGAATATATTTCCTGAAATCTCACTTCCTCAGGTTTATGCTCACACTTTTTCCCCCCTCCCTCTGATCTCTCTTGCTCTCCTTTCAGCTTGCACATTTTTACCTCCTGTTGGTTGTAGGCTGCAGGGACGCTGCTCTCCTCCTTTGTGCTTAGTGCCTTCCCATGCTGCAGCTGCTTCGGTAGGTGTCTGGGCATCAAGGCTGTGTTCTGCCTCATGGGAAAGGACTGGGCTTCTCCCTCCCCAGTGGCTGGGAGAGTCTGGAGTGGACTGGGAGAGTTTCCAGTGTCGCTCTCAGTGACTATCATTTCAGAGGGTGAATGGGACAACTCTTGGGAGATGCCAGTGCAAGACCTTTCACTGGAATGGCACTTAAAACCAAACATGGTATTTTGGAGGGAGGTAGCTGAAGGAATGTGCTGCTGAGAGAGTGAGTCCATGTACCATCTAATAGAAGTGTTATTTCCAGGGCTCTTTGTCTTGAATTTCCACACTAAATCTCTGTCATACGCATGCAGAGGCTTCCTTGCTGTTTGTTCTCAATGCTTTTGTTTCACTGACGGCATTTGTCTGACTCAGAGAATAAGTGTGAACAATGGGTGCCCAAAGAGCTTCATATTTATACTCAGGGCTAATTCTGTCTGGTTATGGGTGCCAGAGTATCAGGCCAGCATGCTAAAAAGCAACCCCCAAACACCCTGGGATGCTTTGGATTCCAGCATAACAGTCTGGACTATTCCAGCATAAAATCCCACCTGCTTGCAGCATGGGATAGGGCAAACAATTTCAAAAAGGCGAGAGGAGCAAGGAAGCAATCCCCGCTCCCTGTGCGGGGACTGGAGCATCAAAGGGAACCACATCCAGCATCAAAGGGGTCAGAAAGAGGGAAATGGCAGGGAGGCTGGCAGGGAGCACAGAGGACTCCTTTGTGCATCGATCACAACGTTGCTCTGTGCCCGCGCTGTCGGGGCAGATGGCTGGGCAGCACCTTCTCATCAGGCAGGAAGCTGATAAGAAATATGACTTGTCTCTAAGCCAGCATGGCTTTTCCTCCTCTTTCTTCTTCCAGCCAGTTGAATGCGTCCAGAGCATTATCTCTGCTTGGTACTGACTTTAGCAGCACTGGCTTAATGTAATTACTGAATAGCAGCCAAATACGCTTGTGCCGCATAACCCTGCAAGGGCTGAACTTGTCAGGAGTCCTCCGTGGCGAGCCACAGCAGTGCCACTGGAGGATAGGGATCCTTGCAGGTGTGGGTGGCCCGGGGCAGCGTGCACCCACATGTGGGACCAGTGATGGCTCTGCTACTCCCTCTTCCCCCAGACTCCATCTGAATGGTAACGTGCCATGGCTTTTGATAATCATTCAGCTTCCAGACATCCTGCTGCTGCCTCCGGGGCACCAAATGCTCTGTCGAATGGAAAATACCATGCCCTGTAGGGTTTGCAAGCAAAGGATGCTCTCCGCTCTGTGGCGTGGTCATGAGCATCCTGGAGCGCTGGGATGTGAAGCAGCACGTGCCTCCGAACTTGCTGCGAGGGAGCGGAAGGGAAGCCATGGCTGGTGCTGAGCCGGGGGAGAGATGCTCTCTCCTGCTCTTGAAGAGTCAGCCCAAGGGCTCTGTGTTTGCTCAGCTTTTTGTTGCCAGCTCTGGTTTGCTTCTCATCAGTCAGGATTCAACTTGGCATGTTTGGGAGCCCATCTTGGAGAAAGAGCAGGAAGGTCTGGCTTGCTAGGTTATCTGTAATGCATAGAAACCAAATGCAAATGTGAAGAGGCCAGAGCATAACTCATTTATAAACAGAATTCACGGTGCTTGCACAGCAGTGTGCGGAGCCAAGACCCGTTCTCATGCGTTGCAGGCTCTTTCTCTCAATTATTTACTCTCCTTATCTTTCTCTCTCCCCTCCTCTGACATGCTACACCATTTCTCACTGCTAATTTCCACTCCGTTGCGTACGGTTGACATGCTGCTTTTCCTTGCTCTCGTTTTCTAACATTTTCTCTTCTCGCCTTCCCTCCCTGTTTTCTTTCTCCTTCGATTCAAAGCCGCTCCCTGAATAACTGCTGTCATATTTGCTCTTCTCCCATCCCTCTCCTCGCCCACCTTGCCTGTGTACTTTACTCAAGAGCTCTTTTGATCTTTGGCTTTCTTCTGTGCCGATTTCAGTGGACTGAAACAAGACGCGAGCTGCTGCCTCGCAGCATCCTCCACTCCCCAGAGAGGTTAATACCTTCAAGTTGTTGAGTTTGGGGGTTTTGTTGGTTTTAAAACAGTGAGTGAGAGAAGGAGCTCTCACAACAGACTCCAGTTAAAAAAAATAAATACTTGTTCAAAATAAGCTTTACAGCACAATCTGTATTCTGCGGTTGAGGTGTCTCGCTTAGTGCTGGCCTGAAGGACTCCGGTGCTGATGAGGTTACAACGATGGTTGGTTTTACCACGACTGACGCTGGATGCAAACTCCTGCCTGTCTATGCATTCCCTCTTGAGCAGAAGTCAATGTCCAATTCCAGCGTTAAAACAGCCTCAGAGTTTTTACAGAGGCTGAGCAATAAAAGGACCCACTGGTAGCTGAAATTGGGTTGCTGCATAGATTTCTTTGTAGACAAAGATGGTCCTGCAGAAAAGTAAGAGGTCTGGCAGGTCCAGTTTATGGGGACAGTGAAGAGAATAGGATCTGAAAGGATACAAAAGCTGCTGCAAATCCTGAATCAGCCCCAGCAGACCTGCAGAGATCGGCTTTCTGTCACCGGCTTTGCAGAGGGACAGCAAGCAGTGGGTATTGTCCCGCTGGGGAGAAGAGACAAGCTGTAGCTCCCCAGATCCTACTTTAGTAAAGACATACCCGTGGGACATAAAGCTAAGTAGCTTCTTCATTCTCCTGGGTACCTAAAATATCTGACTTATGGCCAATTTTGGTGGAGGTACACAGTTGAGATAAAAATAACACTGAGCATGAAGTCACTGTCGACTAAAAGAGCATTCAGGCTGGAGCACGGTGCCTGAGCCTGACATACCCTGCATACCTTGCGGTGTTTGTCCTGTCCCACCCCATTGGTGGGGTCTGCTTGCTAAAGCTGGGGAGGTCGGTTTGCCTGGCTGATAACTCGTTTTTATGTTCTATTTCCATCTGCCAACAGATACTGTTGTCTCCCTGTCTTTCAGGGAGGAGAAATGTTGAAATTCTAAAACTGAATTTTTTTGCACACACAGTTCTGAGCATTCATCAGATTCTCTTTTAAACTGCAAAAAAAATCCTTGAAAACCAAAATGCATTAATTTGACTTTGGACCGAATTTTGTACTTGAAGCACTTTGCACTGTTTCTCTAAATTTTGCTTGTGAGCCACTCAGAGCCCTTTTCTAATCTCCTCTCCAAGAACAGATGCCCACTGTGATTTGTGCCTGGTTAGCCCCAAGTCTGGTTAAAGTCAAAGATGGATGAATCCCTACTAATGTTTAAACTTTTCCCTACTGGCAGTTAGTCCAATATTGTCCGCTTTAGAAAAATCATTGCTCAGGCTGCCCCAAGGGGAAGGTCCTGTCTGACCCTTCCAAGCAGGGACTGGCTTTTTTTTTTTTTCATGTCTGCATGAAATTGTTGACGGTACTCATGAAGAATACCCAGACCTCCCCATGTGCCTTACTGCGAGTAGAGGTGATGCTGCCCATGTACCTGCTGCTGACAGGTTCTTAAACGTTCCTAACTCCTGGTGCTACAATTAGAGCATCAATTAATTAATTGCATTTGCAGAACATACAATTCCCTGGGTTTCCAGTAAAGGCCTGCTTAGGTGAGAGAGCAAAGAACTGGGTTTTTTTTACATCATTGGATTTACCGAATTTTTAACATCACCTGAATTACTGAAATATGCATGAAGAATAGTTTTGATAGCTAATCAAAGTATATGAGTTTTCAGTGATGCCTTCTGCATGTAGTAATAGCCACGTGTCAGTAGACTGCTTCTGCAACCAGGACATCCACTGCTCGCAGGCAGTATTGTACACAATTTGAGCCACAGTTATTCCCTCTTAATTTTTAATTGCTTTTAAAATTCGGTGCTGGTTAGACTGGGAGGGAGGAGATGCTGTGCTTTCTGAAGCAAGGTGTGCTTGAAGAGTTGTTGAGTGGAATCTGGCTGGGGGTTTTGTACTGATGGGGACCTGCTTTCTCCCAGGTGGACAATGCTAAGGACTTCCTCTCCATGGGTGGACTCCAGCTTGTGATCGATGGGCTGAACAGCACCGAGGCCACACTGAAGGAGCATGCTGCCTTCGTCCTGGGAGCTGCGCTGTCCAGGTGAGCTCTGTCCCACCTTGAGTGGGAGGGTGAAAACCTCGGGAGACCAGACAGGCTCTGTGCTTCTCTTCATCTCTCTTGATTTATTCCTAATAGCAGGAGCTGAAAGCTTCTCTTGTCCTGCAACACACCAAATTGCCTTCTCTGCTGCCTAGCCTTTTCCTTGCAACATCACCTACCCTGGTCTTCTCCTCACTGCGTCCTCATCCTGCTTGTTAGGCTTAGCTAGAGCTAATTTGGTGTGGAAGCTCTGGTTGTTTCTTGATTTCCCTGGGCTCCTTGTTTTTACAAAGTCCAAGGGGAATAATTCTGCCTCCCCTCCTCTCCCCTTGGCAGCCCTCTCAGGGGGGAGATCTCAAGGATGGTGCGATTGAGAGCACCCCAGGGAGAACCTTTCTTCCTCCTTCTCCTTGCTCCCAGGCTGCTTTAGGATAACGAGATGCTGATTTCAGAAATACAAGTGTGGTCTTTGGAGGGGGTTTTTAGCCCCATGGGCATGTGCCTCTGACCCACAGGCATAATCAAAGGGCTGTCACTTAGACATGGGGTTAGGAATGGGGTCAGCAGACGGAATCAAGAAGAGACTGGTCTGAAGGATGTTTGTGATTCATTGGAAGGTGGCTGTTGCCCAAAGGAGCCCAGTTGGCCTCATGCTAGGGCATAGCATGTAGTGCTACAGGTGGTACCGTGTGGGCTTAATGTGTTTTATCAGTGCCCTTTTTGGTTTACGGGTTTTGGGGCTTTAGGGTGTGTGTGTTGCATGTTCACATGTGCAGAGACTTTAGAAATGCATTGGATGGACCCAAACTTCAAGGTCAGAAGTGCAGGGTGAAGACTGAAAGTCAGGACTGTTATATCTGCATATTTCTATGCCTAAAAATACAGTCATCTTCTCCACCATTATAAATTATTTATCACTTAGTCTAATATATTGTCTACAAATCTGCATTTCTTTTGCAATCTTGTGTGCGATGCAACTGGTCCTCAGTACATGTGAAGTAATATGGCCTTGTGGACAGCAGCACGTACCCAGATTTACACCAGGAAAGGGTCCAGCTTATATTTTGAAACAGAGTTTGACTTATTGATCACAAGAAGATGTGCTCTTTCACATCAGAAACACAGACCCACTCTTCATATTCTGGTGTATCTTAATGTTTGAAGCAATATTGCAATTGTTTCCTCAGGTTCTTTAATAGCATGTAGACTCTTAATGATACGTTTCATAAAGAGAAAATCATGTAGAGGCTTTGGGAACATTTGCAGGTAACCTGCAAAATGACCAGGGCTATTAAATTGCTTCTTTCCTGATTTAGCTAATGTGACATGATCAAGACTCAAGAAATTAATTGTCTCATGAGTGTGTAGCAATGGCCACGAAACTAGTGGTTTTATTTACTATTCCTCAATTAATTGCAAATGCCTTTCTTTGGACAGAAACAATCTCTTTTCTAATATGACAATATTAAAACACTGCTTTGGAAACTTTTAGACCTTTTTTTGTTTAAACAACGTTCTGACAGATGGTAATTTTGAGTGGTTTGGATGATGTATTGTCTGAGAGCTCAGTTCCAAAATGCGAGGAGTATTATGCCTGGATGTTGGGTTTGCTTTTTTTTTTCCTTGCTATGCTTAAGCTTTCTCAATAGACATCTACATGCCAACTCGTCTGCTTTGTGCTATCTGCTTAATTTGTTTGTTCGTACATTTTCTCAGCTTACTCCGTGCTCCATTTAAACTGCTGCAGGCATTTCAAGTACTTCACACTAAGCATTTTCTGATGTCTGTGTTTTTCTGAGGGGTTGTTTTTTATTTCCTTCACTCATGTTGTTTCTAGGGGCCTCAGTTAGGTGGTAGGACTTTCCAGTAAATGCCCAGAGGTGCCACAGCTCACTGTGCTGTAGGGGCACAATCTGATGTGTACTTGTGTGCCTGGGGCTGGTATTGGATTGTACGCTGGATGCTGAGCCGTGCCTGGGCAAGAGGCGATGGTCCGCTGCTCACCAAATGGGTCTGTGGCCACCTCCCAGGTCTATTCAGCCAGGTTGGCTTAGACCAGCGGTTTCAAGCCAGGCAAACCTTCCCAGAGGAAAATTGGGGCATGATCATAGCAGTTCCTTGGCCCAGCCCGGGAGGTCATTAACTCCTGACACAGCTGAATCTGGAAGAGGGAGTTTGGTGTTGTCTGTAGGCAAGTTGTTTTATGCAGGAGAAAACCACTGGACACAGAGCAGTCTCAGACGTGCTTGGGTCACATCCAGAACTTCTTCAACTCTTAAAATTACCCAGGTCTCCTCCAGATTTTTGTTGTTCTTAACACCAATCAGGTAGTGAAGCAGGTAAGGGATAGAGCAACCAGCTGCATCACCCAGGTCTTGCCTGCACACAGTCCAGCTGGAACCCGTCTCAGAGGTCTGGCTGTGCTGAAATCTGGTTTGGGATAAAAGAGTTTTCAAGTGGATCTACATCTTGAGCCAATGGGCCAGGTGGCTGGCCAAGACATTGGATCAGCAAAGGCAGTAGGAGGAGAAAGAGGAGGAGGAGAAGGCACAAGCAGGGGCAGCTCAGGATTTCTCCCTTCTGGTACTGCTCCTGTTTATTTGAGTTAAACTGGACTTGAGAAGCAGCCTTAGCACAGCAGAGTTTGGTCCTCAAGGCAAAGGGTCCCAGGGTCTAGCTGCCAGGGTGCTGCCTGCATGGATGCTGTCCTCCCGGCATCCATCTGCCCCTATCTGTGAGCCTCTACCATAGAAGAGGATGACATGTTATAGAAGAAATCAAGATTTCAACTCTTGTTTCTCTTATGTGTCCTTCATTTTAGGCATTTGGGTTTTAATCACCGAGTCTGTGACCAAATCAAACATCATTCCATCTGGTAGAGTTTTCTGAGCAGTGCCCTTATTGCAACTCTAAAATCTCATCACAGTCTTACTGTTTTTAAACCTTTAACAAAATGTTTTCTATTCAGCAGTTTGCAAAAGTAAACTTCATTTGAACAATTCTCAAGTGCTCTGATTGCAAATAAAAGTTAAATTCACTAACAAAAATAATTGCTAGGCATGTGGGATTGTACATTTAGGTATCCATAATTCACTAACAGTATATGCCAATACACAATATTATCTGGATTTTCAGTGATTGCATTAGCATAAAAGCATGTTAGGGTTTATCCAGTGGTACTAACATTTAAATATATATAAGTATGAAATATTAAGATACAGCATTTTGGAGGCAAGTAAAACTACTGTCTGTAAAATGTTCTTGCATATTTTTGAAGGTACACTCCAGTATCTTCAGATGACAATCAGCATTCGCACCATTGGGTCCAAACATTGCAAAAATGTCAATGTTTTATGCAAAGAGGAGCTATATTAAGCTAAAAAAGATTGCTGATGAGAGAAGTGTCTTCTGATGTCCTCTGAGCTATTTACAGGCAGCATCTTCCTTTGTTCGTAGCGCAGCCAGGCCTCTGTGCAATTTGTATCTAGATGTTTCACAAGACTGGAAACGTTAGCCAGAAAGGATTATGCTTGTGATTAAAACCTCAATTTTTAAAAACTTTACCTCCAGGAAACGTTTTTCCACACCAATAATTAGAACATTTTAATATTTTGTAATAAAAGGACTTTTGTAATCCGTTTAGAAGGGGAATAATAATTTATGTTGAACGTATTCTTGAAGCTTTATCCCAAATGCTCCCTGTATGCTTAGGGGTGAATTAGAGGTGAGGATGGAGAGAAACTAAGCCGTGGGACCTTCAAGACAAAGGGAAGCAGTTTGTATTTCATGGGGAGAGGGCAGAAAGCACAAAAGGTGAGATTTTGGCATGGCCAAATTGGGGAGCCAGAAGGAAAGTCGCTTGTGCAGCTGCATTGAGACGTTTGTGGTGTTTTGGCCAGTCCTTTAAAAACCCATGTGCTGTTCAAACTGGGTAGCCGGGGACAGGATTTCAAACTGATGGTCCAAGCTTGCATTTGCCACGTGTCCTAGCAGGACACAGGGCAGTCCTCAGAACAGCCTCTTCCAACAAGCCCAGCACTACTGGGATCTCGCTGTTCCCTCTTTTGGCCCTGAGTGATAAAACAAATGTTACAGGTCTTGGTAAAGACTTGGGAGTAAACTCATCACAGGTAATAACTCAAGCATCATCTTGTAGCAGCACTCAAGAGTTTCCTAGAAATGGCTTGCACCAGGGTATTGCTTGTCTTAACCACTTCCCATGAGATTAAACCCCTTAAACTATGACAGTGTGCATCATGAACATCCCAATCACCATTATTCATGTTACCCAGCTCTGAGGCTTGTTTAGAGCTTGCACCATTTTGGCAAAGCAGAGCGCAGTAAAACATGTATCTGCTTTTCAAGATAAGCCTAAAAGAAAATCCCAGAGCGATGGGCTCCCTTGCCTCCCTGCACAGTGCTGTGCTGGGGAGTCCGAATAGTGCTCAGCGTCATGATGTTCGGCTGTTTTCGGTTCTGCTTTCTCCTCTTCTTCTCATCAGGAGGAGGGATGGAGGAATGCTGTCTCCCCGTCCCTGCTCTATCCATCAGTATTTCAGTGGTGTCCATTCTCCTAGGGTGCACGACTTCCATGTTTTGTCAGAGAAGCACCAGCTTCTTCAGGATGTCTTTGTCAAGAGGAAAATGCTTCCACCAGATTTAACGATTTTGAATTAAGTCCAGCTTTGCAATGAAACTGGTTGATGCTCACTGCTGTTAAATAACATTAAGGCCCAAGTAATAAACCCAGGAAAAGTAAAATTAAAGACCTTGCTTCAATGCTGTCTTGTAAGGACATAAGAATTTCTGGGCAGAGAAATAAATCTAGTTAGCTTAACAAGCACTGTCCCTACCCATTTATTTCAAATCCATCTTCATGTTCATCCCTTCCTCCTCCAGCTTCTCCTTTTACATCTTACAATCTTTGCCCATCTTTTCATCCATTTTCACCATTTTTTTTCAGTGGCCCTGTTTGCCACCTCCCAGTTGCAGTAATTCCAGCTTGACTCCCTGCCCGCTTGTAATTTCTTGCTTTGTAGATTGTCTCTTCTATTTTTATTTGAACTCCTGACTTGTGTGGAGTTATCAGCCTCACTGCACTTAATTTCAAATTAATTTGATTGGGTCACCTCATTTTTTTTCTGTAACAATAATGAACTCAACCTATTTAGCCTTTCCCCATTATGAATAACCTTAACAAAAACTGCAGTGCAGTATAAAACTGTGTTTCATCGTTATGGTTAATTACACAGAAGAATAAATCCCTAAACATTTTTCAGCATCTGAAATCTAACAAGAAAGTGTAATGAACAATTAAATAGTAAACTGCCATCCCTGTGCTTTCAGGAAGTCAGGGAGAGCAGACCCCGCAAGAAAAATCTAGAATCCAAGGTTTGCTTCTGTTTTTGTTTTCATAACTGCTTTGGTAATTCAAATGCTGGGGAGATTCTGGCATCTGGAAGCTGGCAGGGTGCTGCAGCTCAGGGTCGGGTGCTCATCCCGTGCCAGGTATGTTTTCCTTAGGTGCCTGCAACTGCTGGATAGTTGACAAGGTGGGATGGACATCTTAGCCTCACCCTGTGGGACTGGTTTTAGGCTGAGGACGTTGTCACTTCTGTCAAATGTGGGAATTCTGGAGTGAGTTACCCCATCCAGGGAGTCTGGGTTGGGCTGGTGGTGTGAGAGAGGAGGACAAAGAGGTTAAGCAGTGAGGATGCAGATTGCTGAAATTGGAGTGTTTGGCCTCACATCGTACTTCAGCAGCGAGCAAACCTGCATGGCTTCCCCCCAGCACCAGATACTGTTGCATTTTATCAGTTATCACAGGGCTCAGTCTTGCCGATGCAGGTGGTCTCTCCCTCGCATGTCCTTCACATGGAGATGAGCGCTCCCAGAGCTGTGCAGGGTCTCGCCAGTCCCCTGCTGCTCGCTGTTCTAAGACCTGCATGAGGTGGCCTGCCCTGAAAACACAGCCCTGCAGAAGAGCTGGTGCTGCCAGGGGACGTGGCAGGGATCAGGAGCACTGGGAAGCCGCTCCGGGGGGTGCTCAGCAGCACCTTCTCTTTAGCAGGGAGATTGGTGACACAACCTGCAGCCAGGTCATGCATTACATAAAACATGTTGTTTCTGCCTCTTCTCATTTAGTAAATACTCTCCATTAAAACATTTGAGGTTTTGTGGTGGTTTCCATTTAAAATATGCATTCGGACTGGTTATCTAATCACTTCCTGCAAAAAAACCCAGCCCAAACTTGCTGTTTCTCAGTGTAGACCTGGTTTTGTCACTGGACGCAATGTGTATTCTTCTGTCTCTTCAGCCACTATTTATTCATCATCCACGTTCTCTGTTTATCCTTTTTAGTGTAGCCTGTGCACTCAGCTAATGGCTTCACAAGCTTCAAAGATTTGCCTGCCTAACCACCTACATTATTTTCCTGACCTGCTGTGACTTTCCCATGTTGCGTGTTCTTCGCATTCCCTCCAAGTAATAGGTGCAAAACGCTCCACAAAGAAGAGGCATGTGTGTCTACTCTTTAATCACGGTGTACAGGAGGCTGTAGCAGCCCGTTGTTAATGTGTTTCAGAAGGGAGGTTGAAAAAGTGCATTGAATAGAACAAAGAAGTGAAGAATGGGAGGAAGACGAACAATGAGAGCAGGAAATGCAGGATCCAGCCTCAATTACGTACCTGCTCCCAGCAGGGTTTGGGGTGGACAGAACTGACCCAGCGATTACCATTACGGGTATTGTCTGAGCTTGTATAGAAGGATACAGATCCCATCTCTTCCTTTGTAGGTCCTGCTGTGTGCGCCCTCCTACCCCTTTCCTGATTGCAGCTTTTGTTGTATTTAATTGCTGGCAGGCTGTACGCAGTGAGCATGCAAAGGCAGATCCAGCCAGGTTTGCAGTCTGAATGGTAGTGGCAGAATTGGGCTTTTGGAGGAGTCTTGGGGGCTGCCCTTAGCTCTCGTGGGTTTTCTGAATTTAGCCATATTTACTTATCGGCCCTCTGTTGCTCCACCTCTCTTCCCCTTGTGCTGAGGAGAGGCAGGCAGAGCTCCTGGGCCCAGAGCTCGCATAGGAGGCAAAATAACATGAGCCAGCACCCGCAGGCTTTCGTGGCATCTAAGACTGGCTTTTGCCTGTCCTGATTGGAGAGGGATCAAGTCCCAGCAAGGGACCTTGTTCCCAGGTTGGCATCTTCCAGCCTACCTGTTTTCCCGATGCAGTGTTTTGCTAAGTTTTTTCTCATCTGTCTATTCATGTGCTTTAAGGTTCATTGAAACAGTTGATTATTCATCCACAAAGACAGTTCCTCAGGTCTTCCACCAGACTGCTGCCAACCTCAGCCCCTTTAAGGCTCTCCAAGTGTTTGAAATGGGTGATGTTCCGCAGAGAGGGAAAACAACAGCTTACTGGAAATTAGCTCTTTCTGAAGAAACTCATCATCACTGTTGACTACTTGCCCTTCCCTCAGGTGCTGACATTCTGTGTCTTCTTGTGAGCTGGATTTTGATCTCTTTATTTTAGATGATCCTATTTCTGCTTAAAAGGAGAGGTCCATCAGAGGCCCTCAGAGCTGCCTGGCATGTTTTGGAAAGGGATGACTCACTGGCTTGGCTGTCGGAGAAGCCGTGCAGACCTCTGAGCCCTGCTGGTCAGGGCAGCTGTCTGTGGCCACAAGACGTCTCCAGGGAGCTGGACCAGTGGGCAGCCCCCTCCCTGCGGGGTGGCTTGGAGTCATCACACAAGTTGGAGAAACACTATCGCAGCTACTTCCCACTGAGTCTTAGCCCCTTGACGCCACTGCATGAGCTCTGAATAGATTTGAAAACTAATTTGCTGCTCAGAGCATCAAGAGATGCGTGTCACTTGTCCTTTCTGCTGCATTTAATGAGTTTCCAAGGTGCTGTAGCCAGTTCCAGAAGGCAACCATCAAAGGATTGCGTCTTTGCTTCCATCAGAAGCGTCTAGCTGTCCCTCCAGCGCACTTCAGTTCTCACAGATTCTCTCTGTTTTTGTCTCTTATGAATTTAACGTGCAGTTCATCGTATAATTTCTTGTAACCATCCTTTCCAGACAGTCTCTCCTTTTTTTTTCTGAATGCCCTGAAAACAGGGGATGGAAAAGAAGAAGGACTCTTCCTGCAGTCAGATGGTGTTAGCTGGAGCCCAAGCGATATATGGGTCATGGTAAAAGTCCTGTCATGCTTCTCTCCACATTCATGACTCTCAGTTATTCTCTCTTGTCGCCCAGCCGTACCTGTTCCCTTCTGTTAATCATCCTGGAGCTGGCCTATGCTTTGAGCCTCCCTGCCTGCGACCGTCCTGGCTGTCACCCAAGTGGGACCATGTCTTTGCGTGGGTGAGGAGTGAGTGAATGCGTTGGTGCTGCTGGACTGACAGCCGGGAGACGATGGGCACAGCTTTCCGGTGGCTGTTTCAAGGGACAGGGCATTAATCCTCAGGTCCATCTGCCGAGATCAATAATTAGGGCTGTTGCTTTGTATAAACCACCAGATCAACACGGGAATTGCCTTATTAAAGTGGACGTGCAGGCCTGGCTGGTTGAAAAGCCCCTGTGGCTGGATTTTGCAGAGGTAGGAACAAAAAGCCCAGGGTGGTAACGGTATGGTAACATGCAAATGAGGTTTCCCTAAGCCTTAAGCAGCTAAAACCTGCCATACGTGATGAACCGCAAGGGTTCTTGGTTTTTTTATATATTAGTGCAATGGAGAGGGTTGAAAGGGGGTTCTGGATCCTGGTCCGTGCCTGGTGCAGCAAGGTGTCTACTGCCAGAACCCCTTTGGTTGGCAGCTGCACACATGAGCGTTTCCGATCTCCCTCTGCATGTTCCTCACCTCCCTTTAGAGGCAGATTGTGTTACATTTCCATACATATTCTGCCATAAAAGCCCATAAATATGATTTTAGTGTGTTTGCATGTCTTGCAATGAGCAAGAATTCACCTGAGTTGTTTTCCAAATTAATACCCTGCTGCTTTTACTTAACAAGATCTTTTTCTAAGCTGAGAATGGTAACGACTGAAATTTTCTTTTTAAAAAAATGCATTTTCTTCTCAGGCACTTCATATTGAAATCTGTCTTAATTTCAGTTCAGCTAGTGTGTGAAAACACACGGTGAGGCATTATTAGTCCCTGAAGGAATAAAGACAGATGGAGCCCAAAATGGAATTGGCTGTATGATTAATTGAAACCTTCAAGAGTGGAATGGAGTCAGGACTTGGTCCTACCCTGTCAGCATCTGGAGATCAATTCAGCTGGCGTGAACCTCCATAAGTGCAGGCTGAGGAGCTCAGCAGGAGAAATACAGGTGTCACTTGGTACAGTCAGCCCTGGGTTGTTCCCTTCCAGGTGGGACCTGTTGCTGGAGGAGGGCACGGGGAGGACCGGCTGGTGGAGCAGTGAAAGGGGTGTGTAGGTCGGGGTGACAGGGAGATGATCGAAGGGTGTATCGGGGTCCTTGGCATGTGATGACGTGCTTTAGTAATGAGCTGCTATTTCTGGCCTCGAGCTTCCCGCAGCTGTGCACGATGGCTCTTGTGACTGCCACGATGGAAAGCAGAGCTGGGAGGAGGGGAATGTTTTGAGGCATGCTCCAAAAAACTTGGGAATGGGCATGTGGAGGTGTGGAAGTGGTGGGTGTGGGTAGTGAGTTCAGGCTCCTGTTCCACGTGTGACCTGAGCAATTCCCTTGGGGGCTGTGGTTTCACATCCTTGCCTGTGAGATGTGAGGGGCAGACCTGCCCCTCGAACAGGAGTAGTGGAGAAATACTAGGTGGTGTTATCTGCACTGGCTTTGTCATTGAGAGCAGCCCTGAGGAGAAGGACTTGGGGATGTTGGTTGATGAGAAGCTCAACATGACCCGGCAATGTGCATTTGCAGCCCAGAAAGCCAACTGTATCCCGGGCTGCATCAAAAGAAGCATAACCAGCAGGTCGAGGGAGGTGATTCTGCCCCTCTACTCCACTCTCATGAGACCCCACGTGCAGTACTGCGTTCAGCTCTGGGGGCTCCAGCATAAGAAGGACATGGACCTGTTGGAGCAAGTCCAGAGGAGGGCCATGAAGATGATCAGAGGGCTGGAGCACCTCTCCTATGAAGACAGGCTGAGAGTTGAGGTTGTTCAGCCTGGAGAAGAGAAGGCTCTGGGGAGACCTTATAGCAGCCTTCAGAACCTAAAGGGGGGGGCCTACAAGAAAGCTGGGGAGGGACTTTGTACAAGGGCATGTAGTGACAGAACAGGAGGTAATGGCTTTAAACTGAAAGCAGGTAGATTTAGGTTAGATGTAAGGAAGAAGTTGTTTACTGTGAGGGTGGCGAGGCACTGGAACATCTTGCCCAGAGAGGTTGTGGATGCCCCATCCCTGGCAGTGTTCAAGGCCAGGTTGGATGGGGCTTTGAGCAACCTGGTCTAGTGGAAGGTGTCCCTGCCTGTGGCAGGGGGCTTGGAACTAGATGATCTTTAAGGTCTTTTCCAACCCAAACCATTCTGTGATTCTGTGATTACTGGATGTTTCTGGAGTCTGTAGCCACAGACCTTCATGGCATTTCTAACGTATGTGCTAGAAAGGAGAAAGAAAAGATGTTGCAGAAAGGACATCTCTCCATCATGCTTTGGGAGCAAGTCCTTCCCATGCAAACTGGCTTTACATCTCAGACCATGACCGCACTTGCATGGTCTGCAAGTTCTGAGCACCTGTCGAGTTGGGGAGAAGCAACAAGTGAAGGCAAAGTTGCTTTGCAAAGGCAAATACAGGTCAGTTACGGAGTTATGTCAGCATGTCTGTTTGGACAGGGTACAAAGGGTTAAGTGCAATGGTGGTATCCCCAGGAAGTGGCCCAGTTTCCCACCCCACTGGCTCAGTGCTCACAGCTGATCTTCCTTCTGTGCACGGGATTATGCTGACATGGGGCATGCTTGCCAAAGAGAGGATTGTGGATGCCTCCACCTTAGCTAGCTGAATGAGGCAGAGGGGTCTAAAATAATTTTAAGAAGGATTTGGTGTAGAAAGTTGATGTTGCCTATGGACATCATGGTTTAAGGTATGCAAAGTGGCCCAGAGGCCCATGACTGTGAATGTGCTTGGCAGGTCTGCACTCCCTGCACCCTTGCCATACCCTGAGAGCAGGGGTATGTTGAACCCATCTTCCTGGGGCAAAATGGATGAGGAGCAGCGTCCACAGGTGCCCATCAGCTGGTAAGAAGGTACAGAGGGACGTATCTCCTAGGTCCAGCCAGGACAGTCTTTTCACAAGCACCAGCACCCCTTCCTGCAGTGCAGTAGCAGCACTTCTGAGTTAAGAACATGACTTGGATCTTGCTAATTGTCCTAATGAGTGAGAGGGCTGCTACAAATGAGCTGATACTGCAGATCAATGGGGAGCTGAGCAAACACGTGAAGCATCGTGCCCAGCACCTCACAAAACATCTCTTGTTCGCTTATTCTGACAAGTGTAATTTGATTTTTGTTATTTCTGATACCCCCTAGCATGGCAGCAAATTTGCTGAGGTGTGTTTTGTAAAGGGAGGAAGGCTCCATAGTGTGAGCTCTTTCTGCAGGACCTGCCCAGGAAATCTTGGGAGAAATACTGTAAGGCTGCTGTGGATTTTCTTTTCTTTCCCTGGGGACTCTGGGGATTGCAGATCAGCGGATTGTGGATTAGCGGATCAGGAATTAGAAATGCATTTTTCATTCTTATGTTACACACTAATGAACTGACAAATTTAATTTCTTCAAATCCAGCTACTTCAGCTAGAATAAGTGAAGTCATCTTCAGTCTCTTTTGGTAACTCGGGAAAGGCTGAATCGTGATCTCTCTGGGCATCACATCATCCAAATTCAGTTCTTTGTCTTCGGCGTGTGGCTGTTAGGAAAGTAGAGTCTATTTACAAGAAAGAGCTCATTTCTCGTGGGTGGTTGCCAAGCAGTGCGGTGGCGTGCTCGTTGGAGCGCTGTGGAGGGCTGCAGCTCTCTGCTGGCCACGTATTGCCTTGTCAGTACAAGGAGGTGAACTCAGCCCTGGGGGAGCAGAGCTTGCACCAGGCTGGTGGCTCCAGTTTCGGTGCCTGAGTCTCCTGGTAGGGACTCAGGTGTCCCTACCAGTTGCTAGTGGGCAAACACCCTTTTAAAACCTAGTGCTGCGGCTCTGCTGAGTGTTTCCATGGCACAGCACGGCATGTTTGCTGGGCTCCAGGTGTGAGAGTTGCTTTGCTTACATCTAATACGTTTTTCTTGCCCTTGGGTTCATTCCTGTGAATGAAGCTGAGGTCTTCTTTCCTCTTTTGGATCCCTCTGTGGGGAAGGTTCCGGTGCCTTGGGCAGCCTCCTCTGCCGTAACGGGCTGGGATTTGGGAAGGACTGGTGCCGGTGGATGCACAGGCTGCAGCAGGCTCCACGTGCCTCTTCTTTAGCTGAACTGTTCTTCAGGTCCTGCGGTATGCGCCTCCCTACCCAAAACCTGTGCCAGGGATAACACAGAGCAGGAAAAGGCATTTATGTTGTTAAAAACCTAACGGACTGCGCTGTGGGACCCGATCTGCAGGGGGAAACCAGCTCCATCATTACCCAGTCACTCTTCAGAACTTGAAATGAGAGCTAAACAAAACGGCCTTGGCTTTCCGGAGCAGGCTTTATTCATTCGCTTTGTGATGCTCAAAGTGGGTCTGAAATGCGGCCGCCTCTTGACATGAACTGCTGGCAGCCCCAGCAGAGCTGTGGGCTGGAGCCTGCCGGGAGAGCCGCTCTCGCGGCTGGGGCAGGCACAGCCCCGTGCCTTGCAGGAGGAAAGCGCTGGGACATCAGTTACTCCCCTTGACTGGTGAACGGATTTTGGGCTGTGCCCATAACATCTTGATTAACAATTAACACGATGGAACTGGAAAATACGTCTCCTTTCTCCCCCTGAACCCGACAGGTAAGGATATATGTTTCCTGGTTGATTGCTGTGCCTTGTTATGGCCTATTTACGATTGATTGAAGAGCAGAGGCTTTGTATGAAGAGAGACCTTTAATCTCCTGGCAGAGCCAAGTGCGTTTCCCTTCAGGAAGCGTTCCTTCTCTTTTGCTTATCTCTAACTCCCACTTTAAACCTGAACCTGGCAGAGACCAGAAAGAAGGCAGGATCAAAGTAAAAATAATTGGGATCGCTGGCTTCTGTGGGCAGTCTGAACCCGTTATTCCTACTTACTAACTAGTTATTCCTAAATAACTCTTGCAAGAGACAATTCAGCAGTTGCAGCATCATCTTGATGAAAAGCTCTCAAATGGAATAACCATGGCAACAGTTGCTGAGGGCCGGTGCAATGAGGGACGGAGATGTGCTCGCTAAAGGACAATGGGCCCAGCTTTACTAACAAATGACACTGTAAAGCACCAGGGAGGTGATGTACGGTGAGCTCCACATGCTGGCTGTTGTCCTGGTGGGGACCCAGGCATGTGTGCTGTGCTGGGGATGCAGGTTACCCCAGTGCACCCAGTAACGAGTCATGCTTCATTAATGGTGGGTGTCTTCCTCTGTAGATGAAAGGGGAGCTCATAACCTGAAAGCCGAGGGGGAACCATGGGGGCACTTGATCAGGAGGGAAGGGCCAGGGTGGGAACCTCAGGGGGAGACACTACCTCTGATCCCAAAGTCACAGATTATTTCCCAGGGTTTGGCTGCTCTGGGAAAGACTCTGTCTTTCTGCCGTTGATCTTCACTCAGCCTGATTGGTGCCAGAGACAGGTATTGATGATAAATACTTGTCATGTCTAATTTCAGAGCTGCTTCTTTGTAAGCCATCTTTAAGACCATGTTTGAAGCTCTACGGGAGAGGTGACAGAAGCTGCGTGGTGTTGCAGGTTGAGGAGTTGGTAAGAAATGGGGCATTTGACTTGAAGAGTTGGCCCTTGGTGCGTGGCAGGGGAGAGCGCAGGAACCAGCTGAGCCAGCAGCGCCTGGACTGAGCCTGGAGAGAGTTTGCTGCAAGGGTCCTTCATCCCTGGCTCGTGCTCTCCCCTTGCTCAGGGGTCTTCTGAGTGCTCACTGATAGGACAACCCTGGAAAGACCCCTCCAAATGCTCTGGTCTTGATCTTGGCTTGAGAGCACCTTAGGTTATGGGATCAAGGTCTTTCAAATAGCTTTGTGGGGATCATGTTATTTTTATTAGGCAATATTCTCTCTCTGTTGTCTTATTTAATTGGACGTTTTATAAGCCTGAAAAGTAAAAGAAGGAAACTCTTTAATGTTCACCAGAAGAAAAGTGGAGCCTGCTGAAAGGCAGCATTTTTACAGATTTCTGAGAAGAAGGCAGTAAATACTCCACCTCTGCTTAATAATAATAATAATAGGCAGGCTAAGTATCTCTAAAAATATAAAATAACGTGGGCCTATTTGGAATAGTCAACATCCTTATCAGCCTGCTGCCATCTCTGCAAACAAGTTTCACTAGAGATTCTGGGCATGATTTTCAATGGCTCAGAGCAGCTGTAGCTTCTTTGACTTCAGTGAAAAGTCTGAGTGCTTGGCACGGCAGCAAACCAAGCCTCTTCCTTTCTGCTTCAAATTGGGTCTTGATTCTAAGTGAGATGAATTTTCTCCTCCTGATAATTCTGTGCATCTGAAGTGATTACAGCTCCGCGTGAGTGCTCTTTTAGGAGATTTGAATGCAGCATTTTCTTCCGTCTTAAAAAGGTTCCTTCAAGCCTTATGATTCTGGAGAGGGGGGAAAAAAAAAAATCCTGGTGGAAACTGTCACATCTTCCTATGCAGATTAGAGATTAAAACTTTTATTTTTATAAAACACATACGGGGGCTAAATCGGAAAACTTCTGTTCAGGCGAGCAGGTTTTGGCTGGTGACAACGTGCTGCTGAATTCTTATCTGGCGATGGAGAGGCAGAGCCAGTGAGTGGTATTATTTGGAGTTCTTAGAGAGTGAGCTTTAATGTTTGCTTAACTCCACTAAAAATAGACGCCACCCTCTTTTCCTAATAGGCGGCATTTGTCACACTTGATTCATTTCCTCTCCCAAACTGAGTTCCTTCATGAATATTCATCTCTACTCCCCAGGAATCTGCCTGTCCTCAGAAGTTGTACTCATGGCGACCATGCCATAACAATGTAAGTCAACCTTTCAAAGCTCACTGAATACCTGGCCCAATCCAGCAAAATGTTGTGATATCAACAGCTCTCATTGATTTCTGCTTTCTCTGTGAGCCATGATTGCTCGTTATCCCTCTCGATGAGACCCTTGACGAGTCTCCCGTTCCTGTTGTCATAGCAGCACCGCGTTGCCCGGTATAGCGAAGTCTCTGTCACTGTTAATTGTGAGATGGGAGGATCAGTTTGGCAGTTTTTCTAGTGGGGATTAGGCCAAAAGGTCCCTTCTGAACTGTGATGAATGCAGTTTCCTTCAGAAGATACTAAAACTTGGTAGTTACAGAAAATTTCTGAAGGGGGAAGCTTTACATAGCAAAGAGAGGGAGAGCTGTCCTTACAGAGCTCTTCCCATTCATGCTCAACCACCACTTAAAGCAGGAGAAAAACAACCAGAAATGCCAAAGGAGAATATAAAACAGTTGATTCGTGGTTAAGGAGGTCTGTCAGTACCTCAGACTTTCTAACCTTGGAGGTCCAAAGCATGTCAAAGGTCCCTGCTACTGTCATGCTCCAAGTTGCTGCTGGAATGAGAGAAATCTGCTGCTACCTGGTGAGCGTTGAGGAAGCAAAGGGCTGAGGTGATGCTGGAGGAACGTGACACCAGCAAAGCTGCTGGGCCACGGACCATGAAGCTCTTGGCCAACAGGTGTATGAGGAGGTGTGCATGGAAGGGCATCTGCAGGATCTTGTGATAGGTAACTGTGTGTTTCACTCAGCAGGGACCAAGGAGAAGACTTGATGCATTGCTTTTCAGGGCACTGCTATGGGTGACATGCCCATTTGCTGTGTGAAGGGGTGCTGGTAGTCACCCACACCTGCATGGTGCCTTCCAGCACGTCAGGCTGCAGGTCTGCTCCCTGACAGTCACTCCATTTTCACACTGTTTGCTCACTGTGTTAACACCTTTCAACCTTGCTAATTGTTAAAGCAATTCAAGGACTAAAATTGATAGTATCTCAGCAGGGTGTTGTCTACTGGGCTTGTGAGGACTACCCAGTGGGCAGACTTCTGTTGCCAGTGGGGTCTTCGCCATCAAGGAAGACCATGTTGATTTTCAGCAGTGTGCTAGAAGAGTTTTATAGGGGTTGCTCTGGTGGTATGGGAGAAGTGTGTATAGCAGAAAGAATGATCTCATCACACCTTTCGTCCTGCGAGTCCTAGAGCAGATGTGTTGTTGCCCTGTTGCGGTGAGATGTAGCCACGGTTGGTTGAAGAGGGCAAAGAGAAGCAGTGTGCTGTTTGCGGCTTGACCCAAAGGAGTGATTTATCAGCGAGGTTGCCATCGTTAACTGATAGGACCTGTCCAAGACACCGGGTCAGCACCTCTGCTCTCGCACGGAATAGCACCGCATGGTTGTTTGCCCAGAAGTGGTAGGGCCAGCGGTTGTATGTCATCTCCAGGGATGACAGCTCATCTGCAGGCTCACTGCTGGCTCAGCACAGAGGCAGGGAATTGTAAACAATTTACTCTGTTTCCCACATGCCAAGGGATGGGGATCAGCTGTGCTTGTTCCCAGAGACCTACTCTCTGAATACGCAGGGCAGATTTGTCCTCCGTGCCTGTCACTGGGTTTATTCCAAACCTCTGAAACATAGCCAAAATAATCCGTGACCTGAACGTAGGCATGAGTAGCATTTTTATAGAATGAAAAAAGAAATCCTTACCCCCCTCACTCTCTCCCCCAAAATGAAAAACTCCACTGGCCAAGCCCTGCAAATGAGTTGTTGTTTTTTCATATGTGCAGTAAGGAGCCAGATTTCCAAAGGCTGGCTTTCAATTTTACAGGCGTTTATTATAGGCATGAATAATTGCTGGCACTGTGCTACCAATGCTGTTGTTTGCTCTTATGGTTAGGCCAATTACATATGTAAGCCCCTGATTTACAAGCAAAAGCAGAACTAAAGTAGCTTTGTGGCCTACATTTCAAGAACGAGTAATGTGTCCACAGTCAGCTGTAGGTCCCCGGGTTTGTGCTGTGAAACACAGAGGTCCATTGCCATGAATACGTGGACCCAGATTATCCAAGGCATTATGCGACACGTGCTGTCACGGCACAGCGTGAAGGACATAAACATGGATGAGCATTTGAGGACCGGGAACTTGCCCAGATTCATCCCATGGCAAGCATGCTAGAAGGTTCGTGCTGCATTTGGGGAATTTACAGAGAATGCACACAGAAGAGAGAGAATTTGAACTAAACATAATGATTCTGAAAGATGGACTTAAAGCCTGTCCAAGTTCTATTTTCCAACACGATAATCAGTTTGTCTCCAACTCCTGCTGTCCACTGAGCCCTCCTGGGGGAGAAGAATAGATGACATCCATTGCTGAATTTCAGATTGATCAACTGAGATCAAACTGAGAATTTTTTCTTGCTTTTGCATGATAGGCAGAAGAAGAGTGGGAAGGAGGTAGGTCAGTGTGATGACTGATGTCTCCATGGGGTAATATTTCTAGACAGCTGCTTGGACAGGTCATGTCAGCCACAGTACCTGTTGACCTGGACTGTGCATTGCCCAACCTGGGGAACGTCTCACCTTGCTGTGCTGGTACCACTCAATGCCATCAGCTGTGGGGTAAGGTGAAGAGCCAACCCATACGGTGAGGGAGAATGAAGAGCTGTACTGATCCTCCTTGGACTGGTGGCAAGCTGGTGTCCTTGCTGCTGGGGGGAGCAGAAGGGGAAGGATGTGAGTAAGGACAGAAGAAGGCAGGATGTGTGTGGACGCTGAGCTCATCGTCACAAATCAGTAGTGGATATTGTCTGCGGGAGGTAATAGCAGCTCCGCTTGGGAAGGAGGCCAGTGTTTCACACTCTGGGGGATGGCCAAGGGAGGATGATGCGCTCGTGTCATTAGTCATTAGCACAGAGCAGGCGGCTTCTCATCTCGTAGCGTTTGTGTACTCAGCTGGAGGTCGTGGCAACCTCCTTTGCGTAAATGGCCCGAAGTCAGTCTGACTGCTGTGTGCTGAGCTGGTGGACGTTGGCAAGGAGACGCTCTACATGGGCTCAGCGCAGGGTGCTCCCATGTGGGTTCACAAGCATCCATCCGGGCAGGAAGCATTGGTTTAGGACCATCGGTTTTTGAGGTGATGTCCTTAAGCATCTACAGCTTCCAAAGGCAGACACAGCACCCTGACACCCCCAGGGCAGGCAGACCACCTGGTGGCACGCACTGTGCCCTCAGCAGACACACTGGGCAGTGGCTTCTCTCTCTCCTCGGTATAAGGCAGATGGGAACGCAGACCCAGATTTGTTTACTAGGCTACGATCGACTGGGGTTTTACATCCCAGCAATTACTGGGAAGTCTTCTCTCCTCCTGCGCCTTCGCAGCACATGTGTGAACTTCTGGTTGTGTCACCTTCCCATCCTCTCTTAACAAAGTCTAGCAGTGGGAAGTGATCATCACAACTAACATTTGCGTAGCGTATGTCTTTCCACAGTTCCAGAGCGTTGAATAAATTGAACCCCACTTCCTCCTTCACCCTTCATGTTCAAGCTGTTTCTGAATCCAGGCATCTCATCTTCCACAACCACTCAGCTCTCAGAGCTTTCTTCTGCCCTGGTGATTAAGCCCTTTATCTGCTGCCTCGCAGAACCTACCTCTGATGCCTGTATCACTGCTCTCTGTTACAGAGACAGTGTTCATCTCAAGATCTTTCTGGCTTTTCCTAACCATTTCATTGCCAGGCTAAGTCTGTCCGTTGGCTCCCTCCTCCACAGTAGCAGATGAGGCCTTTTTCTCTTTGCCTTTAGGGTCATTAAAACTTAATTGGTACGTTGGCTTTCTTTGTCAAGGTATCTGTTCTCTCCATCCGTCAGTGATGTAGGACACGCTGCTGAAATTCCTTTCTTCTTGCATAATTATCTTATTCCACTGCATCTTTTATGCAAAATGTTCCCTTCTGAACATGCTTCCTCTCCTTGCTTCAGCCCTTTCTGAGCATCCAGTTTAACTGTGGTACCTGCCACAGCTTTGTTTCCTACATATGCACATGAATTCATTGCGTTATTACCATATTTTATTAGCTAGCTTGGCCATTTTAACTCCTTGACAGCTTGATTCAGGCATTCATAGGTGTTTCCTTCACCCTTTCTCTGAAGATGGGATTCACATCACCTAGCTGCAGTCTTCCTTCACGAGTGTCCACCTGAGCTAACTGTCCAGGCTTCATCTCCAACCAGCCAAGAGAGACAAAAAGACCTCCAAAGACACAAAGAGAGCCTCCAAAAGACAAATCATCCCATCATAAGACAGGAGTCATAGAGACAGCCCCGTCTCCAACAGGGCAAACCATTGTTTCTGCTCACTGCTGGTGACTGTGAATTCCCTAGACGCTTTTCAAAATAGACGCAGCCTGCTTCAGAGCGAATCTAAAGCCTTGGACTGTAGACTTGCCTTTCTGGATTAGCCTGGGCAAGTCCCGTGCAAATACAGAAACAGTGGTTGGGTCTCCAGGGATGTGCAGAGCACAGGTTGGAACACCTCACCAAGGGAGCCCAGGCAGCTCATCTGAGCTAGATGTCTTAATTTTAGGTGTCTAATGTTAAGTGAGTTGAATCTGACACTTTAGAAAGGTTTGGGGAAATGTTTCCATCTTATTTTGTATTTAGAAAATATAAGGGTATATAGTGAACGTTTAAAAAAACAACAACAGTAATAACAGTAATTATAGGTGGGTGCGATTTTCCTTTATCTTTTAACTGAAGCTGCTAGAAAAATTACTGCTCTGCTGATATTTGGCAAGGACACCGATGCGAGTACCCACTTGTTTCTGAAAAATGCTGTTGGATTTTTAATGACCATCAGCAGCACAACCTTGATTTTTAAATGTCATCCTAAATGTAGCAGTTCCAGCCTCCTCTGCCGTGGCATGTGGGTGTTTGAGTAGGGATGAATCAGAAAGCAGAAAGAATTGCTGGTGCTTTCTGTGACTCCCAAGTTTTCCTCGAGGGCTTCCCAGCCAAGAACTGGCTTGAATTGTCTGTGGGTTGCATTGCAGCTTCGTAGTCCCTGGTCCTGTGGTGGCACTCCTGCTGTCACTCTCTCCTCTATTAATGCGTGATTATGTTGCTTGATACAGAATGAGTTCATTAGATTTCTCCAGGAGCTGGTGTTCCCCAGGTCATGCTTTCTGTTTATCAAAACCAGATAAATAAAAAAAGGTTTCCCAGCTTTTGCAGATGCAGCTTTTCCATTCTCTCTCTGGCTGGAACTGTTCCCCAGGCTTCACTTTTGGAGCTGAAGTCTGTGCTTGGCATTTGCAAGATGGTGATTTGCTTTTGTAAATGGAGCAAAGTCTCATTTTTGAATCATGACTCAGTGAAACAAATCTACTTTTCTAGTCTAAAATGATTCTAATAGCACTGTTAAACCTGGTGGGACTAGGAACAGCCAGAGTTTAAAACATGACATTGCAGTGGGTGTGATTTTCCCTGTGATCCAGCATCTTCCCTTGCCTGTAGAGAAGTGAGGTGGATTGAGATAAGGCTCGTAAGTGGTGAGCAGATCAGTTGTTTAAGAGCAATACCTTCTGTTGTGGTGCCTGGGGGTGCTCCAGGGCATGTCCATAAGCTAAACGGGTGGGAGATGATAGAAAGATTTGCTTGATGTAATGCACTGCCTTCCTTGGTTGCAAGGAGGAATGCAGAGAGTTGCGAAACAGATGGCAGGGTTAAAATAGGAGAGAGCATCGCAGAGATGCTGCTGGAAGGGAGCGAAGTGAAGTGCCTGTTCTCACACTTCGCTTTGTGTCTCATGGAAGAGCTGGAGAGTGCCTGCGCTCTGCTGGCATTCCCAACAGGGACATGCCAGGCAAAGGCTTTCTTTCTTTTTTTTTTTCTTTTTTTTTTTTTTTAATATTATTAGCACTTGTCTTAAAGAAAAATCAGCTCAAATGAGCAAGCAAACAAATAAGGCAAATAACAATTGAAGGTCTTAGCCTCAGGCCACCTTTTAACGTCTCTCAAGATTATTAGTGGGATGCGTTAGATAGGCACTTGCTGCTGCTGGAGAATATAAGCCAAAGTGTTAGGAGCCAGGCAGTTAGCACTGAAGCTTTCTTGCTGTGGTGCTTTCAGACAGCTTTTTGCAGTATTTTCATGTTACCTAAGGCACGTGAATAGGTTTTGTTGGAATATTTGAGTAATGTTGCATGCCTTGAGTTATGCTTAGTGCGATATGGTAGATCTTGCAGGGATGCTTCTGTGCAAAGCTGCCCCGCTGTGAGTTACTGTCGCAGAAGGGTCTTGTTCAGGGGTCCCACAGCAGCAGCAAAGAGCTAGGTAGGACCTTGGGTGCTCCTGCGTTTGCCACCATCCTGGGCCAGTTGAGTTTTGGAGCCAGCAGGCTGGAGACATGCAGAGAAAAGGCATGTGAAGAAGGGGAGGAGCGGGGAGGCAGGAGTCCAGCACTCATGTTTGCACCCTGGTGCTACTGCTGACGCTCCTGGGAGTGCTTGTTTCCTACCTATAAATCAGGGGCTGCTTTGAAGTCTCTGTGATGAAAAACACTGGATGAGCTCAAGGACATGGTATTAATCCTACAATATTGTTCTTGTTCCTTGCTGTGTTGTGATTTTTGAAAAGAAATCTACACAGTTTTTTTGGGCTATGGCTAAAATGGCATGGAAATAAATGAGTTCTGCTTGCACTTATAGAGAATCGCTTGCTTTTTATTAATGCAGTCTTTGATGAAACAGACCCCATCCTTAGGCACCAATATGCGTTTGACCTATGGTAAAATAACAGGCTTTCAGAAATGCATAGAGAGTGTTTGTAAGCATGGCACATACAGCCTTAAGGCTGATTTATGCCTCAAAATAAAGCATTGGTTTGGGTGATTGAGCACCAGGGGAAGTTCCTGTGATGTCCTTCTCCATGCATGGTGGAGCACTTGCTTGTACCTACCTGGAAGGATCAGTCATTCAACACGTTGTGCTGGAAGACAGCTCACACAGTTCCCTTGATCATTGCAGATGGGGTATGAGTCACCCAGTCCAGCCCTTAAATCACAGCAGGTTGACAAACCCTCCAGAGTGGACTGCATGGGCCCATCCTTCACCATCAGGAGAACAGAGAAGAGGGGCTAGCCTTGACGGTGCTGTTTCGTACTCTTTCCTCTGCTGGCTCCTCCAGCTCCATGCTGACAGGGTGATGGCAATAGCCCTGAGAATCCAAAAAACTTTGGTTTTTAATCATAAAATAGTTGGTGGGTCTTTGATTAAACTTGTGGAAGCTGAGCTGGCATCTGAGGCTCTTGAAAGCTGCACCCCTCCACTTGCCCTGGTGTCGGTGGGAGCTTCAGGTGCACAATCCCCTCCACAGCAGACCAGCAAATCATTCGGCCATCAGCACTGATGTTCGCGAAGCTGGGGAGTATGTGCTGGCACCAAAATAAAGCTCAGAGCTGGCAAAGTTGAGGGTCAGGAGATGAGAAGGGGTCTGAGGGTGTCCTTGGGAGCCTCATGCATGCTGGGGCAGTGGGATTCCTGCCTGGGCTCGCTTTGTTGCCGTGTATGATCTCCAGCCTGTTTTCATGGTACCTTTTTTTCTATGGTTATAAATACAGCCTGTCGGTTTGTTGTTTGTGTGCATTCAGCAGAACAATCTGGCGTGGTTGATATTGTTATGGCACCTAAGATTTTATTGTCCAGAGCTGGTATTCACTCTTCTACTCTGCTCCGTGGAGAGGTGAGGAGTAGGAGGGGTTTTGCTGCAACTTGACTCGGCCCTCTGTTCACATCACTCCTCTCCAGAGCAGTCGTGCTTTGGGTGACAACTCATTTCAGTTGACCCAAACGAGTGCCCTGGCTGGGCCACCCACTCCCCTGCAGCTGGGACGCTGGGTCCTGGCTGCGGGGGCTTTCTGCACCCCTGTGAGGTGTCTCGATGCAGCAGATTCGCTATTCTGTATTTTTGTTTAATTACTTACTTTTACAGCTCTTCATATAAATTTAATTATCCATCTGTTATGCTACATTATGGCACTGCAGCTTGTCTGATTTTTCTCCTGTTCCAAAATATTAGCTTCCTTAGCCTTGTCCTCTCTGGGCTTCAGCGAGCCAGGTCCCCTCCCTCTGGGGCTCCCTGTGGCTCTCGACACTGGCCACACCGCACGAAGTAGCTCTGCTCTACGCTTCCAGCTCGAAATTGTTGTGTCTGCAGAGGGCCAGAAACTCACACTAGGTGATTCCCACTTACATCGTGTATCTGAGAGCAGAGCTTGCCCTGCTTAAACCCGATGTCACTGAGTCCCTAGGGAGCTCAGGGCTTCTCCATAATGGGACATTATAGCCCTCCTGCTTTGAGCAGGGTCGTTGCAGCACTCATAAGAAGCTCAACTATCTCTTGCTGGTGTCTGGGACGCAGATAGAGGGTCAATAGCAAGCCAAGGTTCCCCCAGCTTTTCCCAGGCAGTCTTCGATGCTATTTCTGCGTCTCTGGGGTGACTCATGCTCCCTCAGTTTAAGTATCATATTAGCCCATCAAAATCACAGAATCACATACTCAGCTCGCACTTATTCTCTGCGGTTCTATTCCTCCTCTTAGTACCAAATACTCAATAACCTAATTGCTCATTAAAAACCATACTTGCATCTATGTAATCCGTTATGTCACGTTGAGACGTGTTGCTCTCACGGGGATGCTGCTGCTCCCCCACTAATGTGATGAGCGCCTGGCTTGGTAGAAAGTGAGAAGGCAGCATTGCATTGAAATGGAGATTTTCATCTTCTTGGGGGTTTTTTTTATGTCTCTCCTATATTCTGTGCTTTTGAACATCTAACATCTCTTTTATGCTTCACATCTTTCGTATGAAATTGTTGTATTGTGTTGCCTATTGAAACCTAGTTTTCCTTTTGTCAGGTTTTCCCCCCTCGCCCCCACTTTCTTCTTCGCTGTATTTTGATCGGCACAACTACTTAGGGCTCCATTTTTCTGAGTGGATTTTAATCTCCTTAAGTCAAAGCTCTGAAGGCCTTTGTCTGTGATAAACTCAGGTTTGAGCTGATGCTCAGAGAAGAGGCTTTCTAGGCCAGTTCTGCTGCATGCGGACCTCGGTGGGGGCTTTGGGGGTGTCTGTGCTTCATCCCTCCTCCTTCTAACTCCGGATAGTCGCAGGCAGGCTTGTTGGGGTTATTTTATTATTACCCTGTACATCTCATGTTGCATGTGCAAATGTGCTTTTCAATAGGATGGGACTCTGCAATAATGGAAAGCCTCTGTGTTAAGTATGTATTTTTGTAAGAGATTCACCAATCCTGCACTTCAGCATCGTTTGCTGGCATCCCACGGCAGAGCCAGGGTGGTTGTTTCAAAGGATGAGGGGGCCACAGAACTGTTCGCCTTGAGTTGTCCCGGGTATCCTCCTCTGAAGAACAAAGTTCGGAAGGAGGTGTAGCCACTCGGTGCGTAGCTGGGAATTCGTGGATTTGGAGCTGGCTGGGCTCGCTGCAGCTGCTCCGCAGTCATTTCCAATGAGGATAGTTCATGCCATAGCCAGGGCTTTCAATGCAATAGGAAAGCATATTCTCCGCATGCGTCACTTCTCACTTGGACTATTTTAACACCTTTTTTTTTCCTTAAACCTGCAATCTAAAATTCAGTTGTGCAAGTATTAATGAGCTGCTGATCATCCTGCCTCTTTTTTCTGCCCTTATTCAGACTCTCAGATTTACAGCTATAGTTTGGGCTGGAATTACTGAATTCCAGTCAAACATTTAAATGTTGACATCCTAATGATCAGTTTTATCTCTCTATCTATTATTTGTCAGGTAGTTTTAGCATGAATATAATTACAAGAGCTGTCAGAAATCCTCCAAATACAGAGGCCTCTGAAAAAGTCGTTGGCCTTTTCATGTGTGACCCTGCTTGTATTGCTTTTGGTTTCCAGGACTCACAAAAATGACCTTTTCCATTGCCTTTCAAATTCTTACCCAGGTGTGACAGTTTGAGAGGCACAAGAAGCCAGGCAAGGTTTGGAGCTGTAATGCCATCGTAGGCACATTTCAGTCCGAGCCACTTCACCCTCCTGCGAGCAGAGCGTTGGTGTGCTCTCATTTTCTTTGTTAACAGATTTTGGACTGAAAAGTGGGGAGGGGGATGGAAGGAGGGGGCGGGCAAGGTAAGCCATGCTGCCTTGCTGCCTGTTTCTGATCCTCAGGTTACAGCACAAGCTAAATAGACTATACTAAATTTTTTAGGCTGTTTCACAGACTTGCAGACTTTGATCCCTGGCTTTGATTTCCCACGCGGCATCGCAGACCGCTGGTTCTGATGAGAGAAGAGACCCATTAAGTCCTGTCTAGCCCGGTGATTATCATGCCTTTTCACCATCACGTCAGGCTTTCATCAAAGCACGACCTCTCCAGACTTACCTCCCTGTGCCCTGGGGAGGATGCTGGTGTAGCTCAGCAGCCGGTGACCATGAGAGCGGGTGTGCAGCTGCTGCCGCAGCAGGACATGCTCCAGCCAGGGCAGGAGAAGTGCTGTGCTCAGCACCCTGCTCCTGCCGAGCAGGAGCATCCCCTCCATTGCACTCCCCAATTTGCACCTCTTTTTCGTCTTTCTCTACCTGGCTTCAGCAGGATGCTCAGAGTTAGGAGATGACCCTTTTTTTCCTAGGGTCTCCTGAGGTTTGCACAAGCAGCAGGCCAAGAAATAAGTATTCTGTGTATGTCCTTGCTGGAGCATTAGAGACGAGGGCATTTGCCTGCCTGCCCTGATCTGTGCTTCTGAGTCCCCAGGTCCCTCCGTACCGCTTGGCTTTTTTTTTTTTTTTTTTTTTAATTTAAATCTAATTTTGCTGCCGTATTGCAAGTTCCCACCTAACTCAAGAGCCACTGTTGCCTCAGGGCTGTGTTGCTGCTTTTCAGTCTTCCCATGCCCCTCACGTGTGGCCTGGAAAAACTTTGAAAAGTCTCCTAAATTTGTGCACGTGTACTTGGGGTCATTCTACAAAGAATAGGATAAGGGTGTCTCTCGACGGATAGTACTCTTAAAAAATCCTTTCTTCAGCAAAACGGGAGCTGCCTCCATGTAATGAGTTTGCCAGTGAAAATGGTAAAGGAGAAGCCTGTGCTGGATTTTTCAGGAGCAACAGCTGTGTCCCCTGTGCTGGTGCTGCTCCTTAGCATGCCCAAAACAATGTCCAGGGAGACATGGCAGCCATCCCACAAGCAGGTCCCTAACAGCCCAACAGCAAGGTGGGGGGGAATTGCAAGCTACAGCGTGTGGGGAGGCTGTTTTGGAGGGCTTTGATCCCAGCTTGTGAGACCATGTCTCTTCCAGGAAGCCTCCATCGTGCTGGTGGGTCCTCTGGCTGGTCATCCTCATCCTAACGGGTCCTAGCTTTGCTTCCACAAAGAGCTTTACTGTAAGAAAAAAGGAAGAAGGGTGCAAACATCCTGACCCGGCAGCTTGTGGAAGGTGCTGGGTGCCATCTCTGCCTTCACCACCCACCCAAGGCAGGACCTGCCACTGGTCACTGGGGCATTGCAGCAACTTCATTTCAATTTTACTCTGATAGCGCTGATCACAGCACATCAGCTCTTGTTTTTATTGCTTTTGCTCCCCTCTCCGTGAGCTGTTGAGGCTTGTGGTGTCCTGGCAAACAAGCCTTGACTGTAATAATTTCTGGCCTCTCGTGGGAGGTTGTAACTCCAATGCAGTGAAATATAAACTGGCAGAAAATGGAGTGTTTCCTTCTGCCGTTGCAAGCTGCAGCAGGCAGGCTCAAATGGAGATTTCTGTTGGCTTTCCCTCCCCTGCTCTTGTTTTTTCCCCTCTCCGTTGAAGGGCACGGTCATCCTCCTCCAGCCACCAAGAGGCAAATGTGCTGGGCTGACGAAATGGCACATTAGATTTGTGCTTGGCAAAGTCACAACTCCAGGAGCTTCGTAAGGATGTAGCAGTGGGAAACATAAATGTTGTTTGTCTTGTGGTCAAAATGGTGCGTCTTAAGTGCTGCAGTCTGCTTGTGGCAGCCCCATCACTGCTGGGTGAGCCTGTCTGCAGAGGTCCCTGGGAGAGGTGGGGAGAAGCAAGGAGGTCTGCAGGCAGCTGGGACATCTTGAGTTGGATGGAGGACCAGCCTGTATTGGGATTTGAAAACACAGAGTAGACCGTAGTCTACACTGTGGGAAAGAGAGTATTATCTGCAGGATCCATATAGATAGGATCTGGTGGCCCATGCCCAGAGCTGCTCAGAGGTTCTCTCACAATCTGGGATGGATGGCCCACGTCTCAAGAACTTCAGGAACTTCTGCCGAGGAACAAAGTGCACCTTGCAAGGGACAGAGCTTTCTCAGGAGCTGCTCAGACACTGTGGTGTGGGCACCTGTGGGCAGTAGAGATTCCTGCTGGTCTCCCCAAGGTCTTCACCCCTGCTCAATGCATCTTGGGCAGCGTGAACACCGACAGCGTGCCCATTAACCCTAGCCTGTCCTAGTGCCCAGGTGGTTTCTTGCATTGATCAAGCATGATGAGCCTGTACCCAGCCTTGTTTTCTACTCTTCAGGAACAGAATGAGGGAGAGATGGATGTGATGGATGTGGGCAACATGGCTGGGAGGCACAAGGACCTCAGACGTGCGGTGAGGGCCACGTCTGGAGGGGATGTGGTATGACCCTGCAATTGGGGTGGGTCCTCCCAGGGCAAACTGGGGCTGTTTAGCACATGGGGGTTTCTCTTGGGAAGCTGCTTGAACCCCAGCACAATGCTTGTGTTGAGTCCCTGTAGCCTTATGGCTGTTCCTCACCCAGGTTTGAGGCTGGTTTATCTAATCCATTGAGCACACCCAAATCTCTGCCATCACTGTAGTTTCACGCGATGTCATTGTAGGCTGTATTGCACTCCTGTCCCAGCCTCAGAGTTTCATTTCGGTGAATTTCATTGCTGGTACCGCCATCCCCTTACATATTAGCAGATTAGCACAGGTTGAATTTCCCATGTGAGTGCTCCACAGTCTGTCTCATTGTATTTATTTTGTTCAGGCTGCTTTTCCCTGGGCTTGACAGTGTAATTTGTACAGATCTGTGCTGAGTTTTCCAAACCTTCAAATGAGCTTGTTTGTTAGCGTGAAGCCCGAACTATTGATAGTAGAGACATTAAACAACAGAAACATTGAGAAGTGAGCAACACGCCTACCATCCAGGAAGGCTTTCTAACCTCTAGAGGTGCTCCTTGGCAAAAGCTCCATGGTTCAGAGATTTTAATTAGATCTAATCCTCCAGGTGACCAACCAAGCATTAAAAGGCATACCAATTTTTCAGTTGCCTCCCTTGCTGTAGAGTTTTTATTATTTATTTTAGATAGATGTGACAAAGGAACTTGGATATCCCAAACTTAACGTTTTCCTTGAATGGCACTAAAGAGGTTTCTGGCATAGGAGATTCTCCTTTCAGTGCAGTTATACTCAGAAAAGTGCCTGCCTACAAGCTTGCTCTGTACTTACTCTGGTCTCCCTTGCCCAGAGTGAGTTGCATGTGAAATTTGGTCAGGTTTTTGGATCAAAAGTTGTATTTTCTGAGTGTCAAGAGTTGCCAGCTCCTCCTTGGGATCTGGAAATGCAGCTGGGGTTTCTCCCCCTCTCATTCACACTGGTCACGGAGCCCCGGCTCCGTTGAAAATGTGCGTGACAGCATGGCTGATGGTGTGCCAGGCAAAGCCAAACCTCTGTGCCGTGACTTCCCCTAGAAAAGCTCAAAGCAGAAACAAGCACAACCCTACCATACACAGACAAAGGCAGAGACCAAAGCTGTCATCGCTGGAAAAACAAAGCTGGAAAAAACCCTCCTTTTCCCCCTCCTACCTGGTTTGCAGCAGAGCTTGTCACAGCAGGAGGGCTATGTCTGTGCATCTCCTGTAGCGGCTGGGTGGGTTTCGGAGATGCGCAGGGCTGTTATCACAGCCCCAGCGGCTCTGCTCGTGTTGCCTGGCCTCTGCAGGAGAAGGTTTCATGCTGTTGTGGTGAGCACGGCTGTGCTCAGCCATCCCAGCTCAAGCACCAGCTGTGCCCAGCTCACTGCCAAGGGCACCTTCAGTGACCTTGGGACATGTATTGCTTCTCACTGCTGCATTTCCTTGCTGCCTTCTGGGTGTTGCGTCTCTGGACTCCCGAAGGAGTCTTATCACAAGCCCTGGATATATCTGGCTTATACATCCATCTGGACCGAAAGGAGGTGCAGGATTTGTGTACTTCTGTAGGGTAGTTGTTCCTTATCTCTGGCTCTTTTGAGGCGACGGTCACACTTAGCACCTTTCCGCCTGCTGGGGTATGTTAGACGGGTCTTCAGCCAACTCCCGAGTGCTCTGGGAGCTGTTTGTCCTCAGTTCCACCGTTGTACTCTTCCTATCTTTGCCCTGGGAGAAGCTGTTGAGGCTGGATGGGGTGCTGTGATGCTGCGGGGCTGCAGCACTGTCCCTGGGCTGTCCCTGTGCTGGAGGGGCCATGGCTGTCCATGTGAGTGCAGGTATGGCTGGAGATGAGAGCAGTGGTTGTCATCTGGAGGAAAATCACCTTGGGTCCAGGGGTTGCCTGGGAGCAGCTGACGGTTTTGGGACTGATGCTGTTTGCCTGCATTGACTCCTGACTCTCCAAAATCAAAGCCCAGGCCAGGCCACCAGAGATGCCATCGCTGCTCTGCAGGAAGAGGGGGTTGGCCAGGTGGGTCATTTCCCACCATATTGAGGGGGAAAATAACATCCTGTTGCTGCAGGAGGAGACTCTGCTGCACCTGTTGACATGGTGAGGATGGGGGATAAACACATCTTGGTACATGCATCAGGTCCCACCTGGACCCAGGCACTACCAGAAGCTGGTTTGCTCCCAGGGGTGCTGGGGCTACCGCAGTGCCAGCACACGGGGGTCTTCGCATGCACGTGTGGACCATGCTGTGAAAATCTCTTCTGCAGGAGGATCCTGAAGCTCCTGGGTTTGTACTTTCTCCTTCCTGCCCTCTCTGGGCAGGTCGCAGATGTCCCCCTCCTCAGCAGGGTGCCTGCCACAGCAAGCGGGTGACGAAGGAGAAATCAAAGGTGGCTTTCAAGAACCCCCATTTTCCTGCCTTGATGTCAGCCTGGTAATTGCAGTTGGGAACCCGCACACCAGATCTGCCACCTCTGAGCTGTGGATGACTCCTAATGGTGCGAGAAGCAAAGCCTGGATGGAGCAGGGAGGGTTGGAGACATTGCCCGGCACCTTGGTTGACATAGATGAGCTTAGTGTTTTGCTGTATTTCTGGGAGCCATGAGTTTAATTCAAAGCTGCTCCCTGCCCACATCCATTTGTCTTCTGTTTTTGTTTTTTTTATGACCCTGTCTGCCTCTGTCTCTCTTATTTCTTGGATGATGCTTGGCACTGGCTGCTCCAGCAGCCTTCTGGCTGCAGTAAGAGCTGTGTGTTTTGCTGTGGCAGGGATGCGTGACCTTTGTCTGGCCTCAGTGCAACTGCTGCTTCAAAGTCGAGCAAAGGCTGAAGTGCTGGAGCTCTTTCTCGGAGCACGAGACCTGGGATCAGGGATGTAGACAGCCAGTACGTTATGCTCTGACTGTGAAGGCCCTGCCAAAGAAGGGGCCTGTAGCATCTAACCTCTCCGCCACCTTCAAAGATGTACTGGAAGTGGATTTGCAAAGTGTCTGCATGGCTGAGTTGCCCCTGCCCGGGCAGCCGGTACCCAGGGGCAGCATGGACAGCAGGCAAGGTTTGTCTTCGTCTGCCTGTACCCGGGCCAGCTCTTCACATCCAGACCTGAAATTTTAGCCTGGTTCTTGCAGACAGAAGGATGCATTTAGCCATTTATATAGCCCTTGGAGAAAAGCACTTCAAGCAAGAGGTGTGTGGGTGGTGAGACGAGGCATAATTTGTGATTCAGAGGTGCTGGGAACAAGCAGGACCTTCCTCCAGGTGAGCTGGAGGGCTGGTCCTGCAGCACAGAAGCGTTTAAATAAATCAGCATGTTAACAGCAAGAGAGGAGTGGGAGAGAGGGGAAAAATGAGAGCCGAAATAAAAGGCTGTTAAGGAATAAATGGGATGCAAAGCGAGAGGATTAATAGCTGCAAGGGAAACCCAGGGGAAGGCTCCTTGCCAGGGGAGGACATGGGCATGTGATGGGGTGATGTGGACAGCCCAGCGGGCCCTTCCCCATCCGTGTTGCCATTGCTTCAGGCTGCATCAGTCACGTGCTGTGTTTGAGATGGCCTGCATGGCTTTGCACCTTCTCCATAACTGCAAACTGTGGTCGGTGGCAGCTGGAGGGGTTTGCTCTGGGGTCGGGCTGGATTGACACTTGTTCGTGTCCACTGCGGGGTGCTGCCCTAGACAGACCTGGAGTCTGTCCCACCCTGCCATGCCCCACTCTGTTGGTGACCTGCCCTTTGCTTTTTTCCCTGTAGCAACCCCAAAGTCCAGATAGAAGCAATCGAAGGGGGTGCACTGCAGAAGCTCCTGGTTATTCTGGCTACAGAACAACCCCTGGCTGTCAAGAAGAAGGTGAGCAAGTGGGGATGCACCTCTGGGTAAAGCTGCTTTTGTGCTGAACTCAATGCAAGTGCTCCTTAGGACATCACTGCCATCGTGAGAGTGTGGGACCCTGCGCTGGTCCCCATGCTGGGTGGGCTTTGCTCCCCATGGGTGCAGGACCACCCCCAGCAGCCCCGGCTGGCCGGTGCATGCTGGCCTCCCAGCACTGTTGGTCTTGCCCCCGTTGCCAGCAGCGGCATGAACAGCAGCTCTTCCAGCCCCGTGGGGGACAGGGCTCAGTGCTGCGGCTCCTCTGGGAGGAAAGGCGAGGGTCCCCGTGGCAGGCATAACCATCAGAGTCTAACAAACATGGGAGCTGACATTTGGAAGGAGCTAATTGCTGGAGCCAGCCCCGTGTCCTGTCTTTGGCGGTGGCTTTGGAGCAAGCCGAGCAGCACCGAGAGCCCCCAGCCAAATGTGCAGTGCTGTCTGTCGGGATGGGGGCTTCCTCACTGCCTCCCTCCCTCCCTCCTCGCTGTAATCCCTGGAGCATGAGATCTCATTACCCTTGCTTTAGCGTGTGATGCTCCCTCTGTTTACGGGCCATAAAATTATCTGGCTGCTCCTGAAAACCCAGCCCCATCGTTTAACACGGTGACCTCCTGTGAGAGGGGGTTCGGTGGGGCAAGGGAACCACCAGCTCCTTCATTCATCTTTAATGCACCTGCTGTTATGCAAACAGTGGCACACTGCCCGTGTTTTAATAAGCTCCTACAAACACATTCTCCTTTAGTCCATGGTAAGGGTCCTCCCGCTAGTGAAAGGCACGGGAGAGTTTGGGGAACTCCTTTGCTTTTGGCCACACGTGTAAGGAGGACCCAGCCAGAGAAGTGCACCACAGGATGCTCCATGCTCAGAAACTCCTCGCTGGAGTGCCCATGACTCAAGCCGGAGCTTGTTTTGGGGTGGGGAGGGATGGCTGGGCATGCAGAGGCCCTGACCAGCATCATTTCAACCCCTGGGTGGTTGGGTACAGGGCGATTCTTTCCAGTGAGCCTGAACGCGTCCCAGTGACAGCACCTGCAGAAGAGTGAAAGGGATGAGCTCAGTATCATCCACATTCACGTGTGACCTTACAAGAGTCTCTGAGGGTTGAACCCCCTTTTCCAGGAGGGCAGAGGTTTTTAATTTCCAGTTCCTATGCTGTGTATGGTCTCCCGTCTCCAGGCCAGGATCCCAAGGACAGGTCGGTGCCCCAGCCCCTTCCCACACTGAGCAGCAGCCCACAGCTCCCACTCCAGTGGGTTTTCTGCCCCGGCACTCACTGCAGTGTGCAGCAGCAAGGCCAAAAGTGCATTTCTTCCCTCCCCTGTCCTTTGGCCTATGGTTAAAAAAGGAGACGGAAACATCCTCCAATTCACCAGTGGCAGCTCGGAAGATGGAAAATAGAAACAAGTGGGACTGGGGAAGACATGGCTGTCAGCTCGGATCTGTCCGAGGAGAGCGGGGATGCACAGTCCACCTCGGTGCGCGGAGGAGCCGGCTCTAATCGCTGGCAGGCACCCAGATGAGCACCCCCATCCCCGCTCAGGCAGCAGCTCTGCCCCGGGCAGCGTCAGCCCATCCCCTCTGCAAACCGCGGTTGTCAAAACCAGAGGAGTGTAAGATTCAGTCGGTTGGCCCCTAATTGCCTCCTCGGTGTTAACCCCATGCCGCTCAAGGCAAGTGCGGGAGTGCTGGTGTTTCACTGGCGGTGCATGATGCTGCACTGTGACAGACCCTGTTTTGGGACTGTGTCCTCGGAAACATCATGATCTTGTCCTCCATCCATGTGGGTGTGAGGCAGAGGTGTCCTAATCGTCTTGAGGGGATCAGGCTCCGCTGAGCGGTGCTGGACCCCCCTTTGCCCTGTCCTTAGCCCGTAGCTGGGCTCTGTGCCGAGGACCGGTGGGGGCAAACTGTGAGGAGAAGCGATGGCATTGGGTCTGTTCAGGTGCTGGTCACAGGTCCCTCTGGGTTATCGTTCTAGCAAATGCGGTGACAGTCCGAGTTGGAGTCTGGGTGGAAGTCACCCAAGTTCAGGCAGCCTCACAGCGCCGGGGAGGGTTGGGATCAGGAGAAAAGGGGGCTCTTGGAGATGCTCCTCAGCAAGGAGAGGTTTGAATGCATCTGCCAGGGAGCTCTGCAAAAATGGTTTGGAGCGTTTCTCCCATCCCCGTGGGATGCCATGAAGAGAGACTGCACCAAATGCAGCGACTGTGGCCACTGTGCTGACGGACCTCTCTCCCCACCAGGCTCTCTTCGCGCTGTCCTCCATGCTGAGACACTTCCCCTACGCCCAGCAGCAGTTCCTCAAGCTGGGTGGCCTCCAGGTCCTCAGGAGCCTCTTCAGGCAGAAGGGGATGGAGACCCTCCACATCCGGGTGGTCACGCTCCTCTACGACCTCATCGTGGAGAAGGTGAGGATCCAGGAGGGAGGGGATGGGACCCGGCCAGGCACTCCCCACCTTCACCCCCTCACCGAGCCAAAGGGGCTGTCGAGCATCCTCACGGGACGAGGGTGAGGAGGGGCTGATCCAGCATCTCCGTGCTGTTGGAATGAGTTCCCTCCAGCCCACAGGCCACTGCTGTGGGGGACGAGTGCCCGGGAGAGCCCAGAGCATGCTTAAATCTTTATTTTTTCATTAAATCGCCATCGCCGTTTCCACCTGAGGGTGTTTAAATAACAAAATGGCAAGGACCTGACTAGGGAAAACAGGCACCGGACTGCAGTGAGCTTGGCTGCGGCATCCAGCCGCCGGCTGCCAGCCAAGTGCCCGGGGACCAGCCGCCGCTGCTGTGCCCCTGCCTGCTGGAGAGGCCCTTGCCTGCCTGCACGTCCCTCGCTGGAGCCAAACCCGCAACGTTAAGTGTTTTATTTTCAAATACCTTGGATTACTGCTGTAAATGTCAGTTTAAAACCCGTCTTTCCTTGCCATCGCTCGTTGTTTAGTCTGTGCGTTTCTCTTACTCCAGAGAATGGAAATTAAATCCACTTTCACTCAGTTTATAGCCAATTTGCCCTGCAGATTATTACTGCTGTAATACTTGGGTTTCAGGCACCACAGAGCAATGTCTGTGTTTTAAAACAGTTGTTTTCCAGGAGACTTTGTAAAGGTGCAAATTATTTTAGCAGGTCTGAAATCTTATCAGGTGCTGGCTTTAACACGCAGCAGTCCTGTCTGTCTGCTTGCATGGAAAGGGAGCATACGCGGGCATTTTACCTGAACCGTTCCTGTTCACTCCTGCTGCACGTTTTACGGCCGCCCCTCCAGCAGCCCTATCTGTTCCCAGCTCCGCTGTGGCTGGGGGCAGTCTGCAGGCTCGGCAAATTCTCAGGTTTATGTTAAAACAATGATTTTTTGCTGCCTTTCGGACTGGGAATGCCGTCTATCAATTCCAGCCGCTTCACGGAGGAGACGGGAGAGCCCTCGGTGCCTGGTGGGGAGGAGGGCTGTCTGAGTGGTGGTCGCAGATTTGGGGTGGGCTGGGCAACAGTCAGATTGGTTTGAAAATCGTAAACTGCCATCGGCAGCTCTCTGCGCTGAAGCACAAATTGCCAGGGCTCTGAACGGCTTTTTCTGCTGCCTTCTTTCCTTTTCACCCCAAATCCTGCCTGACCAGTGGGGATTTAGCAGGCAGCCTTCTCAGGGGACTGGGAGTGGGGACATCTCCTCGGTGTTGTCCCTCCTTGTCCACACTGTGTCCTGTAAATCAGTACAACCAAGCTCCCTGCAGCAGCCGCCCAGGGGACGACAGCAGTCTATTGCCAAGCTGATGAAGATGTCAGAGAAAATGTTATGGGTGCCCTCAGGGACCCAAGCGGCCCCCGGGGACAGGATTTCTGCTCACCAGCCTCGCAGAAGCCCTCACCTGCCTTCAGCAGTCCGGGGCGAGCAGCGAGCAGCTCTGTGTTACACAGAACTAATTAGTGAAGCACAGACAGAATAATTATCACAGGGGCCACCAACCAAGCTGGGAGGATCCACTGGGGGAGTGGAGCCTGTTTAGGGAATTTCACGCTATCAATAGCCACTCCACCACCCAAGCCCCAGAGGGTGTCAGGGTGGTGGTGGGAGGTTTTCCTTCCTCCTCCTGGCCCTGGTGCTGCTCAGGGCAGGTCTGTCGCTGGGAAGGGAGCCGGCAGCCCTGCCTGCCCCGGTCCCTGCGGGCACCATTCTGCTCTCGGCACCATCCCTGCAGAATTTCAGTATTTGGGGTTTTCTGGACCAGGCTGGGAGGGGAAGGTCTGGCTGTGGCTGAAGGAGACTGAGATCTCCATCTTTTTTGCAAGAGCAGCATGAAGCCAGGCGGTGGTTTGTTAGGTGCTGAAGGAGCCTGTCCAGCAGCCCAAAGCAGCAGACCCAGAGTCTTTACAGGTCTTCTGCTGAACGTCTTTCCCCTTGAGTCCCCTTTCAGGGCCATGTGGTACTGAAACCCCTGGTCACTGAGAGTTTTCCAGGGTGGGCAACCAGCTTCATGCATGGGCAACAGGGAACCGGGACACAACCTCGTCTTGGTTTTCTGTTGCAAGTCATTTTCCAAGGCAGGTGGTAGGGGGTGTGCGTTCTCCTCTCCCATGATGTGTCACCTCCTGGGAGCAGTTGCTTTCTGACAGGGATATTAATCTGTGTTCCACCACTTCCAACAGATGCTGCTTGAGGACTCGCAGCACGGAGATCAAATGGAAGAGAAAATCCAGCAGTACCGGCAAGTCAAGCTGGTCCCGGCGGTGGTGGAGCAGGACTGGTGCGTGGTTGTTTCCAACCTGCTGGCCATGCCGGAGCACGACACGCGGGAGAAGGTCCTTAAGATGGTCAGCGTGCTGATGGCCTTCTGCAAGGAGCGCTACCGGGGGGACCAGGCCCTCAGCACCACCCTCGGCCTCCTGCGCAGCGAGTACGAGGAGCTGGCAGCAGAGGAGCAGAGGGAAGGTGACAAAGAGGGCTATTTCAAGGAACTCCTTGGCTCTGTAAATACCATCATTCAGGAATTAAGATGAAAATAGCTGTAGATTCAGTCCAATTCCAGATAATTCAGGGCAACAGCGTGAATTTTGATGGCACCAGTGTAAATGCACTTTTGAATAAACTGCTGGACTAAATGAGATCCCACCACTGGGCAAATGTGCCAACAGCTTCATTATTAAAACATACGTGTTTGGGGGCATGGCTTTTTTTGCATGGGGTACTGCTGGAAAAATAGAGGTATATACTTTAGAGGGAATGAGGTGGACTCTCAGCTTACGTTGCCTCCAACCATGGTACGTTATGAGTGTTCTCAGTGTGTCTGCAGGCTTTATTTGGGGTGGGCAGGACTGAGGGATGTGGGACTGTCCTTGTTAGGCAGTTCTGCTGCACAAAGGGAAGCGTTTGTTCCCACAGCTCTGATCTGCCTTTATTCTTGCCTGGCAATGACCTGCGGTGTCTGTGATCTTTTATTTGCTTCTGTAGGATGCATCTCAGCACTCAGACAGCACCGTTTGCCTTTGGATTATTTTGCGCTTGTATGGGAGGATGGAGCGTCATTTCCTTGAAACGTTGGTTGGAGGGGCTTCCTGCAGGTCTCTAATCCAGCCTTCGCTCGGAGCAGGACTATCCCTCGGTCAAGTCAGTGTGGCCGTGAGCAGCTCGAAGAAGCCCAGCTCCACCACCCCCTCTGTGTAGGTCACGTAGCTCCACTGTGGCAGCTCTCCTGCAGCCCCTCTCTGCTTGGAGGCCAGCCACGTCCTCCTGGGCTGGGTGTCAAAACATCTATCTAAGCCATGGAACTGCTCCTGCCATCATAGGGGCAAACCAGCTGGTGAAGCAAGGCACGCTTTGCCCTACAACAAACCATTGAGTTTTTCTGCTTTTCTGTCTTGGGAGGTGGCTTCCAAGATGATCTCCAGGGAGTGAGGCTGGCCAGCCAAGGAGTTTTTGTCCATGATGTACAGCACGTTCTCCTTGCTGAGCTGGGCTGGGGCCTCTCCCTTCACACACCTCTTCCCATTGCAGCTTCTCCTCTCTCTCCTCTAGGCTCAGGTCCCCTTCCCCCATGAACCTCTTCTGAGGTCCTCCTCACACCAGATGGTCCGTTGGGAAAGATGTTCTGCCCTCTCCTTGTCGGGCTGATTCTCTCTCCCCACATCGTCCTTCCACAGGTGAGGAAGAAACCAAAGTCTTGCTCAAGGCTCTGGCTACCCAGCCCCTGGCCTGGAGATGACTGCCACCTCCTGCCATCAGCAAAGAAGATTATAAAAAATAACTTTATTCATTATTTTGCCTGTTTCATTAATTACCCCCTCCTTGTTCCGAACCCTTTTTGGGGAGGATTTGAGGGGTTTTTAAATAAAGAAATCAATTCTGTTTCCCACGAGTCCCCCTGTGAGAAACATGCCGAGTGGGACGCTGCAGTGAGCCCAGCGAGCTCCACGGTGCTGCCCCGTGCCGGGGCTGTCCCCTCGGCAAGGACAGGCTCGCCCGGGCCAGCGCTGGGGCTTTGGCATCATGGAGAAGTGGGCATTAAAGGCTCAGTGGTGGCCACTGATTTGAGAGCAGAGGAGAGGAAGGAGAGGAAGAGAAGAGCTCCACCATGCTGTCCTCTCCTGGTGCTGTGGCGGGGGACACAGACAACATTTTCACACCAGGCTTTTATCTTCTCTTGGCTGACACAGCTGGGGTGACCGGTGCCCTGCGTGGGGACTGTCCCCAGTGGTGCTGTTCTGCTGCGGGGGGGGAAGCCCCCACGCTCTGGGTCCTCGGGGCAGCCGGCAGCAGAGGTCAACCCCACCAGGAGTTGGGGTCTGCAGAAACAGAGCAAGCAGCGTGGTGGTTTGGGGGGGACGTGCTCGTCTCGCTCCCACCCTGCAGCTGCTGTTTTCCTACAGTGGGACGCTGGCACAGGGCTGAAATTCGGCGGCGGCCAGGTCCCGGCCACCGGCTTGGGCGGCTTCCAGCAGGTTCCCTGCAGACCCCTCTTCGAGGGCGGCTTTGGCAGGGGTGGCAGTGGCTTTTTCTCCACAGGCTTTGCCCAGCAGCGCGACGGGAGGCGAAGGCAGAGCGAGCGCCGGGCTGCAGAGCTTTCGGGCACAGAGCGATGCTGCGGCCGCCCCTGCACCGGCCGGCGTGGGCTGCTGGTGGAGCACGCTGAGCGTGCCCTGCTCCCGGCACGGCGAGGAGGTGATTAGTTATAATTCCTGTATTCACTTTCAGAATTGCTTTCTGGCAATAACAGGTATTTCAATCACTGCTACTCCTGCCGCTGGCTTAATGGGACCTGGGGGCTGCAGCACCAATGTTACCAACACAAGTGCAGAAAAATAAATTAAGAAAAAAAAAAAAAACACAAACACCCCCCAGCTGGTCCCCACCATCCCCTCAGCCCCAAGCTGGGGGCCAACGCAGCCTCACAGGGCTTTGCCACCGCCGGTGGCGTGCCCACGCAGCAAACACCACCGGGACTTTGCGAGGGGCTGCGTGATTTATGCCCCCCCCCCCGCTGCTAAAACCCAGACAGGCACCTCCCTGCAGCCAGCGCAGCCCTGCAGGCAATCGATCAGACTATTTCAAGGCTATTAGTCCTTCTTGATGCTAAAATATTTCTGGCTACTGTTTACAGCGTGTCAGTTGTCGCTGTTAAGTAGCGGGGCTAATTATAAATACCGATTTATTTTTTTTCTTGTCCTTCTCAGATTTCGATTCAGGCTGTTTTGCTGGGATTAAAAATGGTTTTTTGGTGTGTTTTTTTTTTTTTTTCTCCCTCTGAAATGCATTTCCCAGCCAGGCCTGCCAGGGTTTTGCTTTGTAGGTTTTAAAAAAAAAAAAAAAAAAAAAAAAATAAAAAAAAAAAAATCTGATTGCAATAGCCAGGGCAAGCTTGGGAAGGGGCTTTGCTGTGTGAAGCCTGACCCAACCCCCATCCCAGGCAATGCCCTGGGGAGGCAGGTCTTCAGCTGGGGAGCAGAGCTGGCACAGGGAGTATCAGAGCATGGATTTCTTCAGCCCTGCTTGCCCTTGTTGCTGTTTTGCAGCTCGATTTAATGAGGTAGGGAAGGTTTAACACCTATTTAAGGGCTGAGCAGGGAGAAAAACCAGCTGGACCAACCCTCCCTGGTCAATGCCGAAGCCAAAACCCCACTTCCTAATCCTAAATCTTAAAACTGCGACGTTCCCGAGCAGCAGCCCGTTTGGTGTGGGTGCTGGGACGCCTGGGTCGGTCGAAGGCGCCGGTGCCCTCGGACGCAGCTCTGCGAGGGGCTGGGACCACCGTGGGCATCTCCGCCGGGTCGTTCCCACCTGCCGCGGGGGTCTCGCGCCGAGGGCTGGCTCTGGGAGGGAAAAAAAACCCAGCCTGCAATTGCTTCTGGTCTCTGCCCTTCCAATTCCCCCACCATGTGCGGGTGAGGTGCTGCTGCGCGGTCCCGGCCGCAGCGCTGGGCACAGGGGTGGCACGTGTGGGTCTTGCTCTGCAGCAGCGGTTGCGGCTGAAGGGTCGTGATGCCCACCAGCAGTTCCCCTCATGCTGGCAGAGTAGTGCAGGTGAGGAAGCCCACAATACTAAAAGGAAGAAAGAAAGAAAGAAAAAAAAAAAAAAAAATCCTGGTATTGCTTCTCACAAATCCTTTGGAAACTCTCTGAAGATCCTTGCAGTGTAAAGACTTTTTTAGGTCCTTGGACAACGCTGCTGCACAGTGACGTTCACATCCAGCAGCTGTGTCCAAACCCTGTGTCCCCCCTGCCCAAAGGGCTCTGTGCTGTGGGGGGATATGGGGGCACAAGAGCCCCCCCACTGCCTGGGGCACCCCCACAACAGTGCTGGGGTTTGCTGGAGCTGCCCCCAGTCCCTGCAGAGCACGGCAGCCCCTTGACTCTGGGGCCAAGGTATTTTGGGGAGACGGTCGCATTGGGGTGGGGGTGTCACCAGTGCTAGCTGGGCAGTGTCTCTGCCTGACACCCCCGAGAGCTGCTGTACCACAGCCAGCCCTGGCAGGACCTTTGCACTGGGGGGGGGGGGGGGGGGGGGGGGGGGGGGGGGGGGGGGGTTGAGCTGCTAAAGGCCATCTCGGCTCTTACCCAGAGCCGTTGCACCCCCATGGCCCTGGCTACTTGTCATATTAAGAGAGCCCCCCCCCCCATGCCTCCTCCCAGCTGGGGGGGGGTCCCCTGCGGCCGGAGGTGGGGGTGTCCCAGCTGTGCTGGGCTGCAGAAGCCCCTGCACTAACTGCTCCCAGTGTAACTCCCTTTTTGGTGGCTGAATACAACAAATGAACACAAATTACCTGGAAATACTGAGCACGGTATGTGTTAAATAAAATAGACAATGACCCAGGCAGTTCAGCTCTGGCAGGCCACCACCCCCCCAGCCCTCTGCAGCAGTCTCCCTCTCAGGCCCGAACTGCTGAGCCAACCCCCCCTTTACCAAAGCAGCCCCCCTTTATCAAAGTCAAGGCAGAGAAATCCCTCCCTCCCTCCAGCGCCTGGACACCCCGGGGATGAGCACGATGCAGGCGGGAGCAGCAGAGCTGGGGGTGGCCGGCACTGTGGGTGGCTCTGCTCCACGTCGGGGGGAGGGTGACCATGGGGGTGCCCCTGGGCTGTAGCACCCAGGGCTGGGGCTGCTGTAGGTGTCGGGGACCTCCACGTCCAGGCTGTTGGGTTCTGTCCCTGCAGGGAGCAACCAGACTGGTGCCGGGGCAGTGGCGGGGGGAGGTGGTGGTGGCAGCCACAGAGTCTCAGGGGGCACCGAGGGCCACGGGTGAACCTTGGGGGGCTGCAGCCCGAAACAGGGGCAGCCTGCCCTGCCCTGCGCATCCCTGCATCCTCGGAGGGTGATGGAGAAGCGCAGGCGAGCGCTGGGCTGATTTCCACATCCATAAATGCCAGCCCAGGCTGGTGTCCCCGCTAATGACAGGCTTGTTCCCAAAATGGCATTGCTGGTCTGCAGCCCAGCGTAATGACAGGGCTGCTGCCCTGCTGCCCGCCTCTCCCTCGGCGGCTGCGGGCAGGATAGGGACCAGCCCGTCCTGCCGAAGTCGCAGGGCTCAGCCGGCCCAGCCGCGCTGCTGGCGGCTCAGGGCGCGGGGCATCGCGGTCACATCCCACTGTGGTGATGCACATCCCGCTGACCCAAATTCCCGCAGCATGGCACAGCACCTTTGCCCACTGCTATGCCCGCCACAGCAGCTCCCCCGCACCACGGTCCTGGCCCAGAGAAAGCCGGGACTGGAGGGGTCCTGGGGCAGATGGAGACCACAGGTAGGGCTCACTGGACCATGCACTCTGGCAGGGGAGGAGGTGGGATGGGCACTTTCGTCCTTGACTTTGGAGATAATGGGGTCCCTCTGCCCCGCTCCCTACAGCCCCAAGGGGGGGTAAGGCATTAAGCAGCAGTCTGTCCGGGCTGGCATCGCGCACACGGCCAGGCCAGCAACAGCATTATTTCCTCTTGCACCCACAAGAGCATCAGGAAGGTCGTGCTGGCTCAGCCCAAGCCCCCCAACCCCAAATCCTGGCATGTGGTGGGCAGAGAGGGGGCTCAGAGCAGAGACCAGCGGCTGTGCTTCCCTATGCTGCTCCAGCCTCCAAAATCCACAGCACAGGGAAGTCCCGAGCCTTCAGCACTGGAGTACCTGATGTGCCTTCGTGGATTTTTCCTTCTCCCACCCAGTTGTTGGGGGTTTTAAACCCACACACCGCTCACCACCCACTCTGCTCTCACATGTAATTGCGTATTTGAGGTTTGGCCACCTTGGCTTGTTTTGAAGCTTGTGCTTGCTGCTGCCCATCCTACTGTTAGAAAACGCACCTTAGGGTGCTTTATTCCCTTCTCCACACCCATCCCATCCTACCAGTGGGGCCGGTCTCCGAGCCAGGCAGCAGCAAAGCTGGTCTGAGTGAAGGGAGAGTGCTGAATGGAAAAGGCATTCGTTAAACAGCATTAAACCTGGGCGCAGAAACCTTCACACACAATTAAAGCAGCATAAATTCAACGTGGCTTGATTCACCACTGAATTGAATTAAGAGCACTTGAAATTTGGAATAAGACTATCTCCTGGGGATTTAATGTGGTTTAACTAATACACTTCAAAAGAACATGCAGGTTTATCTTTCCTGAGCATCCTTGCGCAGCCAGGTCCCTGCTCCCAGGGCGGGCAGGAGGGCTGCAGGGCTGGTGGGCTCGGTCCTGGCCTCACTGGGTGCTGCCATCCCACGGCAGTGCAAGGAAAACCCCAAACCCTTCCCGTTCAATAACTATTTCCATGTGTTTCAGGCAGTGACCGGGGAGCAGCCATGGCCCAGAGGTCCCACAGCCCTCCCCTGCCCAAAGCTGCTGTGGGTCCCCTCTGTCCCAGGCCCCCGGAGCCCCGTGATTTCTTCTCCTGTTAATTGGAGAGGGACACTGAGCAGCAGGGGAAGGATGGGAGAGGCTCTGCTCACTGCCCACCATCGGGGAACGCGTGCTTTCCCACCTCATACCCACACAGCTTTTACAACCCGACACAGTCGCGCTCACTCCCTTGCGGTAGAGGAGAGCATTCCCCTCCAGCAGCCACAGCAGAGACCAACTGCACAAGCCCTTCCCCAGCGCTTAATTACATCAAGCAGTAATTACTGTAATTCTTTTCAATTGGCGCTCTAATAAAGTTACAGCTTCACTCGCATCCGGACCCCCCTCGCTGTGCAGCGCAGCGCCGCTGCCCTGAAGTGTCACTGCCGGTTTCACACGGGAGGTTTTGATTAAGACTGAAATTATCTGACACATCGGGATCAGCGTATTTACATTTTTTTTTTTTAAACTACTGAGCCACCCACTCGCAGGGCCTCAGGTCCAGCGCTGAACAAGCCGGAGGCCACATTGCTGCTTCACTTGGGGCAACACAAGTAGGCGCCGGTGCTGCTTCTGTGCCGGCTCCTGCTGAGCTACCAGGAGTCCGGGGTCTGCTCTGAAAGAACAAATTGCCGCTTACCGGCCCTCCTCCAGGCCCACAAGACCAGCCTTCCGTCTGCTCGTACAAACGTAAAAAGCACCGTCCACCCCTGCCGCGTCCTCCCTTGCAGCAGGCCGCCCCATCCGTTTAACCAAGCTCACCCACCTGACTGATGGAGCCCGTTTGTAGAGGCAAGACAGAACTCACCCTGGGTTTGGAGCAGATCTTCGCTGGGCCAGCGTCCATAGCACCCGCCCGCAGACAGGGCTCGTCCTGGTGAGCAGCAGAAGCGCAAGTGTCAATAACCACGTACCAGCTATTTATGCTGCAGCACAGAAACTGAAAACTGGATTTAATATGACACTAAATCCTCCCTCTGCTTTGCGGAGACACAGTTTTTCTTTCCCCCCAGCCACTTGCGGATGCATCCCTAACCAGAGCAATTAAGTTACAGCCATTAACGATTTACCTTGATGCACCTCTCCTCCACAAACCCAAACGCAACTCTCAGAGGAGCAATTCTTGGATAAAAAGGAGCTTGGGCTGTCGGCCCCCCGTCCCCCCTCGCTGCCTCTCGCAGCCAAGAGGCACCAGCTTCCCTCCCACCTCCTGCCTCCCAGCTGGGTTTTCACACCAGCCTTCATCAGGTGGAACCATATTTTAATTTGTTTGCCAACTTGATACTCAAAGTTTTTAGCATAAAATAAACTAACATTTATTTAAAAGCTAAGTACATACAAAATTTCTCTGTACATCTTAATATATGGCTTGTTTTATAAAGCTCATTAATAGATTGCATTCTGGGGGGAGTAGCATATGTATTTTGAAGAAAACCACTGAATAGCCCAGGGAATGTAGCCTTTAAGACAACTATATTAATACCAGGAGAGAAAAAAAACCCCCAACCATATTGTATAAAAGCAGTTCATAATTATATATAAAGCAAGATCTACAGCTTATCTATGACATTAACCCTTGAATGTCAGTGGAAGCAGCGCATTAGCTTGCCCTTCAACAGATGCCTGATTAGATGTTAAAGGTGTATGAAAACAGGTAGATAATTCAGTTGTTTATTATCTGTACTCAAGAGGCTAAAATGCTTGAAAGCATAATAAATTTGGCAAAAATATCCCAAGAACTATTTAGCTTAATTCTGATCAGCATTTTGGTAAAATGACAGCAATAACCTTGATATAGTAAATTATAAGCTGATCAAGCTAAATAAAATTATAACATAACACTGCCAAGGCTCGGCTCTAAAATTTAGGTGCGGTTTAAAACATTTAACTACAGAACAGGCTGCTTTCCACTTTAATGAATGCTTTACAGAAACAGCAAACGCAACTTTGACCTGCGCAAGAGCTTCTTCTCGAATACTGGACTTTATTGGTAAGAGTAAAACACACTGAAATTCATAAAATTTAAATAAGACAGCGAAATTATACCTCGTAGCTATAGTTATCACAAATAATGTATAGTCTAAATTGCAGCCTGAGCAAACACTATTTGCTGGGTGCCTTTGGAAGCCCAAGGCAGGATGCAGAGCAATTATGAGAAATGAGTACAAAGCCGATTTGCATCTGAATGCCGGGGAGGGGGTGCAGGGGCGGCTGGGAGCCCACTCCATTCACAGCACCACAATACACCAGCTGGTAAAAGCAACTTTATTAGTGTCCCGCAGCAAAATACATTAGTAATTTGTAACCAGGCATTAAAATTCCCGTCCGGTGTCATACAGAAGTAATCAGCCGCCTCCATGATTGTACGTTTTACTGGATTTGCTCTGGGTGCTCCCCCAGCAGAGGTGCGGGTGAAACCCCCTCCGAAAAGGCTGGCGGCAAAGTAACCCACCAGCGCTCTGTACGCCGGGCACGCGTGGAAATGACCTGTCAGGCAAACAGCTCCAACGCAGCCCAGGAAAAGCAGCATCACATAACCAACGCACCACCAAGGACATCTCCGAACACGACCCCCTCCCTCTGCGACCCCAGGAAAACCCAACCCAGGCAAGGGTATATAGTTTTTCCAGGTATTTTCCAGTTGTGGTCGCACCTGTGGCAGTGCAGCTAGTGCCTGCTGTATCTTCATACTCCTTTGAGTGTACAGAGCTTGTTCCCTGTCTGCCCCAACAGCAGGAATATACTAACACATACAATACTTTAATTTTTTTTTGAGTGAGAAGATCTAATTTTCCTCTCTTGATCACAATGAAAAACTGCAGTCTCCAAGTAGCATGATTCAACTATTAGTGTTAACCATTAGTGTTACTGTAAAATCCTCTTTGGTTATAGAATATTTTATTTAAAGCAAGATTATACAAAACAACTTTCTGCTAGAAATACACCCCTGAAATCTAAAAGCAATCTAAATTAACACACTTCCGCAGGCTGAAGCTATATTAATAGGACTTATAAATTTGAGTTTTTCCCCACGTAATCTAAACAAAGTTATCAAAATTATATTAAGTAAATACATTTTGAGGAATAGTAAACTTTTGAAAAATCCTTAGAATATTAAAAGTAGAGTTCTGGAAGTAGCAGTAGTGGGCTAGAGAAAAAAATAACCAAGACAGAGACCTCTCTTTAAATACTCTCCATTGCCTTGAATTCACTGAGAGCCTGCACTGGGTTAACGTGTTTCTTCTGGGACGCTCTCTTGATTTTAGTTTGGGTTTCATCTTGTTTCTCCCTCTTGACCAGGGGTTTCTTCTCCGGAGCCTTCATCTTCCAAGAGACGGCGGGAAGATTGAGCGAAGCCATGCCCTGGGACTTCTGGTACTTGGTCGACGCCACATAGGAAGCCTTCACAGTTTGCACCACCGCGTTCATCAGGTTCTTGGCTGCTTGGATAAGAGACATAGCACTGTCCACCTGCCAACAGTAACACACGTGTTACATGCCATCACAACCACACAAATACAGCATTCCAGAAAACACAACAAAAGCACTCAAAACCTGATTTTTCTGGGTTTTCTTTTGAAATCTGAAGTTCCAAATTCGAGGTGGTATTTTTCTTTGGACACTAAATGGTAAAAACCCAACTTGGGCTACCAAAAATTAAAAGTGCAACACTTGCCCATGATCCTTTTCCATATTAATGGCAATCGAAAAGATTTGTACTCTGCTGTTTGCTTTTGTGACTGTATTTGGTTTGCATGGCAAGGTTTTGGTAGTGGGGGGGGCTATGGGGGTGGCTTCTGTGAGAAGCCACTAGAAGCTTCCCCCATGTCCCACAGAGCCAATACCAGCCGGCTCTGAGACGGACTCGCCACTGGCCAAGGCCGAGCCCGTCAGCAACACTGGTAGCGCCTCTGGGAGAACGTACTCAAGAAGGGAAAAAAAACTTGCTCAATTGCAGCAATGGGAGAATATGTGAGAGAAACAACCCTGCAGACACCAAGGTCAGTGAAGAAGGAGGGGGAGGAGATGCTCCAGGTGCCAGAGCAGATTCCCCTGCAGCCCATGGGGAAGACCACGGTGAGGCAGGCTGTCCCCCTGCAGCCCAGGGAGGTCCACGGTGGAGCAGATCTCCACCTGCAGCCCTTGGAGGACCCCACGCCGGAGCAGGTGGGTTCCCGAAGGAGGCTGTGACCCCGTGGGAAGCCCACGCTGGAGCAGGCTCCTGGCAGAACCTGCGGATCTGTGGAGAGAGGAGCCCACACTGGAGCAGGTTTTCTGGCAGGACTTGTGACCCCGTGGGGGACCCACGCTGGAGCAGTCTGTGCCTGAAGGACTGCAGCCTGTGGGAAGGACCCACGTTGGAGAAGTTCATGGAGGACTGTCTCCTGTGAGTGGGACCCGATGCTGGAGCAGGGGAAGAGTGTGAGGAGTCCTGCCCCTGAGGAAGAAGGAGCGGCAAAGACAACATCTGATGAACTGACCCCAACCTGCATTCCCTGTCCCCCTGTGCTGCTCTGGGAGAGGAGGTAGAGAAAATTGGGAGTAAAGTTGAGCCTGGGAAGAAGGGAGGGGTGGGAGGGGAAGGTGTTTTAAGATTTGGTTTTATTTCTCATTATCCTACTCTGATTTGATTGGTAATAAATTAAATTAATTTTCCTGAGTTGAGTCAGTCTTGCCTGTGATGGTAATTGGCAAGTGATCTCTTCCTGTCCTTATCTCAACCCACGAACCTTTGATTACATTTTCTCTCCCCTGTCCAGCTAAGGAGGAGTTCTACAGTGGCTTTGGTGGGACCCTGGTGTCCAACTTCAGCTTCAGCACATGGCAGAGATGAAGAGCCAAAAATGGGGCAGTGTGGAAGAGAGAGAAGAGGACCACTGAGGTGACCTCAGCTGGGACCCCACTGCTCCAGGGTGCCAGTGCCCCGCACTGCATGGGACCTCTGGCTTGTGAATGCCAACCAGTCTGGGGCAGGGTTGTGGTCTTGGGCAGGGTTTCAGCACCTCTGCTCAGCTTACACAAGAGCTGAGCTGCCTCTACACACTTAAATTCCTGTGTTGTAGACATCTAAGGAAGGTCTGGGGGAAAACTGCGAAGCCATTTCTTGTCTAGCAGCAAACCAAGTTGAGCAGGGGGGTGGTTGCTTTTCTTATGGTGCTGGTACCTTCCTTTCCATCACACTGTGTTTTGAGTACCACAACGGCAGGTCGGATCCATGCCCTCCAGCAAACCAGTGTAATCTGCTTTCCTCACCCCAGTCATCATGCTGGAAAACACTTTCATTGCATTTGACTATTTCCATAAATCTTCACAGCAGGAAGAATAACATTAAATGCAATGAAAGCAAGGAGGTACTTTTCTAAATGAATTGTCAGATTGCTTAGGGTGCAAGCTCTTACTGCCTTGGTTATAGCTCTGCTTTCACAAAACTTCTGTGGTATGTGGATGGTGCAAGATGTTAACACTGAGAAGAATTTTACTTTTAGACAGGTGAAGTTCCTGGACTGGCAGAGGTCTTCATGTGACAGAAGTTTAACAATACTACTGGCAATATTTAGCCCCAGTAGACAGACTCCTGGAGAACAGATGAAACCAGGAGATTAGACTACAGATGCCAGCCTGTTCACGTAACTAATTTATGGCAGAAGGGTATGTAAATTCTGAAGACACTGAATAACTGCATTACTGGAGTACGTATTATTGCATAATGACACATCTACTTCTTTGACAGCATGATGCCTTCAGCCTTCCAGCTAATAGGACATCAGGCATGCAACAGAGACACACAGCAACACGTTTCATTATATCTCATCACTTGGCTCTGCTGTGCTGGAAATCCGAGCATGTGGGACTGGCAGCAGTGGGAGGTGCAGCAGAGAAGCCCATCTCCCCTGTGAAGGTGCTAAGCTTATGCAAGTGTGGTTCATCACCACCACTGCTTCTGCAGCAGATTGCTGCAGACCTTCCACGGCTACTGCTGTCCCAAAGCACTCATTCTACAATTCTAGTTTGTTTGCAGGGGAAAAGGATGTGCTAATAAGTTTAAGCACTTGAAATATCTAAGTGGCAGAAGGTGGTAAGATTTTTTTCCATTTGCTTTTAAGGATTCAGATAGCAATATTGGACTATCAGCCATTTCTGTCCCTTCTTCAAACCTCTTGCCTCAGTCATGACATGGATGTGCAAAAGCACCAGTCCAGGGCAAGGAAGAATATGCCAGAAGAAATTAAGAATTTAGCTCCACTTCCCTCCCCCCAGATATCCGTCATACAGATTCCTCTTAGAGGAAGCATTTCATGAACCACAGTGAAAAAATTATTTGCTAGGTAATGGCTAGAACAAGGAAGCAGGCTGGCCTATGGCAGCTTTCAGCTGTCATAAAACAGAGCAGCCACTAAAAATCCCTGCACTCTTCAGGGCACAGCTATTTTGAAATATTAACATCCCTGGAGCATTGCAGGGCCCCAGCGTGTTCCAAGGCTGTGCAGAGACATGGGGTAGGTTTAGCTATGCTGATTGAAGTGATTTAACCTCACTAAGAGTGAAGAGCAGTCTGGAAAAACAGTACATTACACAAATGTAAAGTGAATCTGTCTACACTGTTGAGTAGGGAAAAGTGAAGTCTGTATTTTCCCCCGTTCAAACAGTAAGCGTTTCCTCCAAGAACAACAAGGCAGTGCAGGCAGTATTATAAACTCTGCATACATTAAAACTTTGATTGAATGCTCCAAAATCTCTTGTCTATATTCTGTAATGTTTAGCATAAAAGCTTAGCTTGGAATAATTGTTATCCCTGGAAGAAAAACTGCACAAACCGGACATGTCATAGTTCATACATACCCCAGACACAACCAGCTCCCCTCCGAGGTTTTGAACTTCAGCCTTCACTTTGCTACAGATGTTCAGCTGATGGCAATACAGCGCGATGCGCTGCAGGTAAGCTAGGAGGTCCTGCTTGCATGCAGAATCAGGGCACTGGAAAAACAAAGGTGAAGTTTTACTTTGCAATCACGAAAACTGGAACAGAAATCATTTAGGGAGAAACCAGACAACTCCGTTCTGTAATAGTTAATGTGCGCCAGAGATCGTGCCCCTTTCTGTTGAGCTTTGGTTTTCAAAGACAGCTGAGCGATACATGAGCATCACTAAATACATATTAAAAACCAGAAGCAATAAACACAGGCTATCAGAACACAGAGGCAGCCGCTGGACAAAATCACCGGGGCTCCTTTCAGCTGTGCAGCTGTCCTTGAGCTCCCTGCGAGGAGGAGGAGGAGGGCGGCTACCTAACCCTTCCAGAGCAGACTTGTTAACTATAAAAGGTCCTCCCTGCACACTGCACAGGACACAGCACCAATGATTTGACATCCAAGATCTCAAGCTGCAACTAGCAGATGTTACCAAATCCAGCCTCAATTCTCAATCTTGTGTATTTTAAGCTAGGAAATGATAAACCCAACAGTTACTCAATTATATCCAGCAAAGTAGATATTTTCCTGACTTCTGCTCCCATTTCTTAGCAGTGTGGAAACTAGATTCCTCACCAGGCATGAAATAAAATTTTTAAAGTGCTTGCTGAAGCACTCATCCGTAAGATAAAAGTAACTTTTTCAGCTTTGCAATTGAAAGACTACATAGGTACCAGAGACTGCAGTGCAGTTCAGAAAGCTGTTTTCTCAGACAGAAACGAAGGGCCATCTCTTGCTTTGCAGAGCCAAGCGGCAAGATGATTAATGAGCCAGTCTCACACTGGATTTCAAAACAAGAGGAGCCCTGCTGAGGGGCAGCCACAGTCCAAAACGGGATCTGCAAGCATAAGACAAAAAGGCTACGGGAAGCCTTTTACTACCCATGCCAGTCTTGCAGCATCTTCAAAACCAGCAGCGAGCACGGTGCCCAGCATCGCTTCTCCAAAAAATAACAGGCCATCTCGGGTCTACTGGCACACTCTGGCTGCATGAAGACTAGTGAATAAAGCAGCTGCCATGCATTGAACTCCACAAACCCTTTTCCCACCAGGCTCTCATGCTGCTGATGAATAAACCCAAGGGCATACGTGCCACGCTCCTGCCCAGCGCATGCAGCACTAGCAGGGCACCTATGGCTGCCTGCACCCCACTGTGGGGCACCAAACGTCTCATGACTGGGTCAATATCCGTGGAGGCTCTGACCTCCAGACGTTGCCAGTGATGCTGCAAGCAGTGTCCAAGACGGCAGATTTTAAACCAGTCCGGATATATTCATAATGGCAGAAGCTATTGCAATAGGGATGCAGGAGATATATGGTCCAACAGGTCATGTTCTGGTGCCTGCAGGTGAGGACACCACACTGGCAGCATGTACATTTCTGACCAAAGCAGCAAGTTTAGAGCTGGCTGTTACATGCACACACAGGACGCCTATAGCTTCAATGTCCACAGGTTTTACATTGCATTGTGTCAAACACACCATTGCTTAATCCCTGATCTGAACCCCAGACCAAGTGTGACTAGTTGCACTGCCCTGCAAGCTCCCATACTATTTCCTCCTCTGAAACGGCTACTTTGCACATCATCTTCTCACCTTCCCACCAAGCATTCACAGGTCTCCTGGACAAAACCAGTATCAGACTCACAATGATTCTTAAGTTTTCTGCTCTAAGGCAGGCAACATTGTACCCAGCATTATTTCACCTCTAGCACTGTTCCAGCAGATCAGAAATTCAACTGGCATTAACCAGGGACAGGACTAAAGGCAGACCCTGCAGTGATCTCCATCCTTCTTAAGACAGCTGCACTCCATCCAGAAACTCATAGTCCTGGTACACAATTCCCAGTCACTAAATGCAGGCTTTCCAGCATGCCATACACACGCGCACTCACATACGAAATCCAAATGCTTTTCCCTGGCCCCACAGCTTAGCTTGACAGCAAGCAGGGCATACCACCCTCCACTTCTCCCCTCCAGGCAGTGCGTTAGCTGCAGGTCTGCCTGACCAGCCGCTCATCCTGGAGAAGCCAGCCACCGGCTGTCTCCAGACAAGCACCAAAAACTCCACAGAAACCACGAGCGGCCACAGTGATTTACCAGTGTTAGACGTGACAAGGAGAGAAGAGTCTTGCCCTAAGCAGCATTCGCTTCTCTTCACCCAGCACCTGCTTGCTCTTCCCACCGACCAGACCCTGAGATTCAAAGGTCTGCAGTCTGCGAGAGCTCTTCTTGACACACCTCTGGCTCACAGCAAAATCCCATTTCATCTAGTACTCTGATCCTGTACACTGGACCATCAAATGAAAATTCATAATGGACATGGTATGATTTGGAAGAATAATCTTAAATGTGGCACCAATTTACTACTTAATGCTTCAATCAAGCTCAGGTTTATTGCTTACGGCCACACAGCCTCTCGTCTCCTTTCAGAGCAAGGTAAAAATCCCCTCTTGGGTGTCAGCAGTAGGGTCTGAGCCCTAATTCTCACTGCAGACCTTCTCTCCTTAGCTACAAGATCAAAGTAGGAACCAAAGTTTCCCTGTATATAAAAGGCACAAAAGGAGACTGCGTCAGAACAGATCATCATGTTGCACAAGCAGTGGTGTGCAAACAGGGGGTCACATTCACATGGAGCAGTTGCTTCCCACAACAGTAACTGATCTGCCATAACAGACATTCAACTCTGAAAGGAAGGTGAGTGTAGCTAATACGTACATTTGTTTTTTCCAGGGCCAGAACAAGTGGGGTTTCTAAGCCAACGTGGTATTTCAGCACAGCAGAGATAAAAAAGCTGTACTCTATGTTGCTTATAGAGATGCCTCTGTATGGCAGGCTGCTGAGCTGTGATCTAAAGCAGCACACGCACATACACACAATGCACTATAACAGGATTTTTGGCAAGCTAGGACAAGCATATCAGGCTGCGTGACACAGGCTATGGAGATCTGGATGGCTTTATGGATATCCGACCCGGTGTGACCATAAACTAACAGAAATCACCTTCTTAGTCCCAAGGAAAGTAACGACAGACCCAAAGTATCTACAACTCTTACATAGGCATGTTGCTTCCATCAGTGAAGTGAAAACTGTGAATAATGAAGCAGCAAAGCATGCAGGTTAATTTTTTAAGCTAATCAATATTAGTCAGCAGTACAAGATGTTTTAGAGAAAGTCCACAAATAGCATTGGCCAAAGAGCTAATGAAAAGCTGAAATTACCATTTTGGAAAATGCTCTCCATCTCCCAAACAGCTCATCTAACAAAGCGAACGAGCAGCACAGCAGCAGATTGAATTGAATGTTGACAAATGCACAATACGGCACGTCAGAAGGACCGCTAAGCAATTCAAGGTGCTTTATGGGTTGTGAGTTTATGGAAACCATTTAAGGAAATACACTCTCAAGGAAAGAGGCTGCTGCATGTTTACCAATGGCTGAAAGAGGCAGCAAAACATTAGTGGGGGAAGCAGTGGAATAGGAAATATTATTCGGTTGTATATATCAACATGACATGAGTTGGAAAACCACATCCTATACTGCGTGTGCTATTTCTATGAGCAGAAGAGAGAATTCAGTTCAAAGACAGATGATGTTTAAATAGAGATGTAACACAAGATAAAAATGAACATCAACAAAATGCACTGTGGATGCCTGTATGAGCCCTGTCCCTTCCTACACCAGAAAACTCAGATAACCAAAAAACCCAAAAGGCAACAATTTCAACACTGATTAAGAAAGATTATATTATTGTATTGACCTACAACAGGCACAGACACAAAAAAAATCCCCGTCTGCAGAGCTAGCTTGGGAGGATTCCCACAACACAGTCACAGCAAATAGCTGCATTGTAGACAGAAACAAATGTGTGTTGGGGGACACCTCCACCTCCCCAAACCCCCCCAAATAAGATGCAGCCACAGACTCAGTGGTGGTTGTTGGCAAAACCTAAGCTGGCTGGTCCAAGTCAAATCCAGGATCCATCCTGGACAGAGCAAACATGCACACACATTTGCTTCCTACCGCCCCAGTTGCGCCTGCAGAGAAGCAGAATCACCTTTTTCTCCCTTTTTGCAAAGAAAAGGGGCAGGGAAAGACAGAAGAGCTCTCCCATGGTGCGGGCTGATTAAAACAAGCACAAAACCTTCATCCCCATGCGTCTGGTAGGTGTAAGCAAGCAACCACAGAGACTTTTCTTCCTCCCGCTGTATCCCCAGTTTAGGGTATGAACACTGCTGTAATAATAATTCACAATAAAATGCCCCCGCCAGCCCTATGTAACAGCTGGGCTCGGCGCTGTTTGGTTAGAGAAGCTGAAAGCAGGCACTTAGTGGAAGCAGTTACCACGGCAGGATGGGCATGTGGCAATGCGTGCCAGCAGCTGTCACCCAGGACAGCCATCAGCCTGTGCCTGGAGCACATCCCCGGACCAGCCTCCGCAGCGCACGGACCAGTCTCGACAGCAAGAGGCTGCTGGAGCGTTTTACTGGGAAGCGGGGCAATCCCTACACTTGCCCCCAGCTCCTTTCAATTTAATAATCAGATACTGATGTAACCTCAACTTCCCACCACTGTCAAAGAAAAAAAGCAACAGAATTTTTCTTTTGCTTTTTAAGTATTTCAACACTGAAAAAAAAATAATATGGAGAATCATTGTCTTGCTGCAAATCATTTTCATTTGTGTTGTACTCATAACTGCTTCATATTCCCCTGTTCAAAACAAGCAGATTGCTACTTTGAGTGAAAGATGGAACACCTTTGGGAAAATCTGCCAGCTGATGGCTAGACACTTCTCAACAGACGCGAAATACCTTGGATAATAGCTTTTATAGTTTCAAAGGAAATGTGCTGTAAAACTGCCTGACAGCAGGAGTTAGGAGTTCCTGACACACTAACACGAGGGGTCATGATTCACCCGGTGTCACATGGCGAACAGGACATAAAAACCCATCCATTTGTTAAAAGCCCATATTAGGCATAGGAAGGCATTAGTGCTCTGCTGAAATGGTTGCATTGCACATCCTCTGTAACTGTCAGATAGTTCTACATTTACAAGTTTCTAAAGAGTATGTAAGCATATCTAATGAAATATGCAAGCTGAAAGTATTAGTAGAGTATGGAGTCAGGAAAAAAGCCATATTCTTGTCAAAATGACTAACTGTACAGACCTGCTCATATTTATCTTCAAACATGTGCTTAATCTTTTACATTTTTAAGGACCTTACTTCTACTAAAAGGAGCCATTTAGTTTTCTTCTGTATTTTGAAATGGCTTGGTGCAGAAAACCGTATACCAATTTTGCATAAAACATGTGAATAAAAAAAGTATTGTAAACCTTCAGCCCAAGATCCCCCCGAGATCTAACGCAAACTGCTCCCTGCTTCATTTACCTACAGCAGCAGCGCACCTGATTCTTCCAGAAATACCATTGTCAAAATGCTATAGCAAGGAGACCTATTTTAAAAAAAACTTTTCAACTTTATCTCCCCATTGAACATTTCTCACTGCATCATTAATAAATTAGGGTGAAGACAACATCCTCTGGATGCAACATTTAAAGAGAGATCTGCACTACAAAGATTTACTTCCAAAGTGACATGGTTTTATTTAAAACCTTGCATTATGAATTTGCATTCAGAGAAGGACTGAAAAGCAAGCGACGGCTGTACAAAATAAAGTTTAGTCCATGATCTCAGACCTAACCTACCTGCATTTCAGGGTCTCTCTTGAAGGCAGAATATTATTACTAATGCTGATGTTTGCCTGCAATTTGGGTGTGGACTGAGACCAAAGGCGCTTTTGCTTGGCCCAAACCAGTTTCTGAAGTGGCTCAGGACAGGCAGATGCATTGCATAAAAACCCTGAGCTGGCCATACTCGTTCAATCCTATAAGAATTCTTTTCAAATACTTTTGTACATATAGCACAACAACATCCACAACAGCCTGGGACAGCATAGCAAATACTCGGGTCATTATGTGCCTTGCTCAAAGTCTTCATCAGCTCTGACTGGACAACAAAAAAAGATACTAGAGAGTTTTGACAATCTCACCATTCAGCCTATGGGGCATTTGAAAATTGTCAATATTAAAAAGCTGCCTCAAAAATAATATTAAAGGTTGTGCAATAGGCCACGTGCAATAATTAGTGTTGCCTACGCAGTCTCATCATTGCTTTGGAAAGTATTGGGCATATTCTGAGCATGACAGAAGAAACACGAATTCAGTTTCAGTCCCGTTCAGTTACAGTAACTGGCCTAGATACTAGGTGACATGAAGCAACGTTGGCATATTGCTACCTTAAAATGGTAGGTGCCTGATTTAAGCCAAGGAGCTGTTAGTGTTACTGCTGGGCATATTTAGTTGCTTACACTGCTTAGGGTGGCAGAAGAGCAGCTAGAAAGAAAAGGCTAGAATTTTCCAGCAGCAGTCTGGAAAATCAGTTAAAAAAAACCCCAAACCTCAAAACTAAACACATTTTCTTCTGTTCATCATGTCTGCAGTAGTAAAAGATCTCCCATTCCTCATTTGCGCTGGAGGCTTATGAAAATGAATTGTGACTTACATGGTCAGCAATAGTCCGTCCCAGCTTGTCCATCCTTGACCCAGCCTCTGCAATCTTCTTGGCTGCACTAATCACATCTGACGTATTTTTCAGCGGACCTTTACCTCTGCAAAACAGAACAGAGTCTACCTTCTAGCACCAGAAAACTGGAAGAGTGCACTATATATTGCTTTTCTTATTCTGTTCCAAACAGTACTAGAAGTGAATCCTCACCCAAACTGCATGAAAAAGGTTGCACAGAAATAGGCAGGTGTAACAATTACAGCACCTTCATTTTCCAGACAGTTTCCTCCTTCCAGCCCCTCCCCATATTTAGACTAAATCTAGGAATAAAACCATCTTAAATTTTACTGTTTTAAGCAACCTAATGATGATAACAGATAACATTTTAGAAGACAGAGTTGCAATTTTCATGGAATGCAACATCAAGTTTAAAAAAAGTCTTGTATAAAATCTGGTAAATGAATTTCAAAAGGCATCAAAAAACCTCTCTTTCTTTTGCAAATAACTGTACTAGGAACTACTTCTGCAGTATAGCAATATCGAGAAGCCCATAGAATTTAATGTTGTAAAGAACTGAGCAAATATACATATATTTTTTTTTTTTTTTTAAATTTTTTTTTGCTTGGGACAAGAATCACCCTTAAGAAAGACAGACAGGCAGGCAGTAACTGCTGTGTGTCTACAGATCAATTTAAACAGTTATTACCACCCAGTCACTGCATAGTAATGCATCTCCTGAGCTAATACACAGGCTTTAATAGGGTAACATTTAAAGGAAATCATAAGAAGTAACACTCTTCAGAGTACTTGCAAAATATTTCATTGAAAGATCAGCATCCCAGCCAGTTCTGAGAGAAGACGGTGTGTGCACAAATTAAAAAGACTCACCTGGTGAAGTCTGTCATTTCCATCATAATCATACACATTTGTTTTGCCAGAACAATTATATCGTTACCGCTGTCATCCCATTTTGATACTTCAGCATCCAATTTACTCTTTTCTTCCTGGAAGCTTGCGACTTGCTCAGCAATCTTAGCTTTTTGCTCTTGAGGGAGCTGAGCCATGATAGCCTGAAAGAGAGTTTTCTCACATTGCCTTATGCCGCTGCTTGTAGAAGTCTTTTTGGAACCTCTCACTAATAACTAATTTAAGTCATGTAGATGGGGGATAAAACTTTAATAGCAATCCTCTACCTAGAGGCTTTACAGAACCATTTCCTTCCATTTTGAATCAAAGTTTATGCTTTTTCTTAAGAAAGAGTGCCCAGAAAGCCAAGTTGACACCTGAAACACGGGCATTTGCATGATAAAACTGTTAAGACTCCAAACAAGTTTGCCAGGTATTACTATCCCTCAAAGAAAAACTGCATGAAGAGGGGGAACCTGCCTTTTCTATAAAATTTAAGAGTTTTGAAAGGAAGTTCCACTTGGGTATCTTTCAGTGTTGTAATGCACAGAAGAAATATTACGAGTCTCTCTCCTGCAAAAAGCTAGATGTAGTATTTTGAAACATGCATACTGAGGAAAGAGTAAGTGAAAATAGAGTATGTGCTTACTCCTGAATAAAATCTATTAGACTAGGTTTACAGCCTGTATGAGACTCAATGCCCTTGCCTTCACATAAATACTAGGAGCATTCACGCCTCTAGGAGCAGGTGAAAAGGAGTCTTCAGTAAAAAAAGCCTCTGGCAGCAGCTGTGCTAAAAAGTAAATTAGAAATGTCTGCATTTAAATAAAAAGGGGGAGACAGATAGAGGAATAGACAGTGCTTGTACAAGGAAGGAGAGCATAAAAAATACTCTCAGTTAGTATAATTCCAAAGCCAAGGTGGCAGAAGTTTGATAAATAAGGCCTAGCTACTTCTTGCCTGGTTTCAGGCTAGAAGAGCCTCAACAAAAAAAATCTTCCATGGCACTTTCCCAAGAGTGTAAATTGTTATCGATCCAGAAGGGGACATGTCAAATAAAAACAACAGGTAAGGCCTGTTTTTCCTTCAATGTACTGATTTTAAGTTTTCACCTATTAATAATTATATATTGCCTATCAATGCTTTCATTTTTAACAGTCATAGGAAAGGCGGTTAGTTTAAATTATTTCATTTTTGAGCTCCTCTCAACATTGTCTTGATAAATGCTCAGTGGGCAAACACACACCAACACATGCATGAGAAAACATTCTGTAAAAATTTCTTGCCCACAAACTTACTATTTGCCTGTTGAAAATAACATTACTATGACAGAATGATTTGCCCCACATCTCCCTGCAGAAGCTCACCTAACTAGCTGGCAGTGCCTACAACGTCTGCGATATCAAAGTAGTTCATCAGTATTAAAAGGATTTTGATCTTTCAGAACATCCAATATAAAACAGAGATGTTTCTCACATCCATCAGACCAACACATGCTGCATCTCACTTAACCTCCTTTTCAAAAGAAAACCGGAAATAAAGAATGCCAGTTTTCTGATCCAACACTTTCACCACCACCCCAAAAAATTTATCCTGGATATTTTCAAAGCAAGTTGAACTGTTTCTTGCAGGCAAGTCACAGTTCTATAATGCTCAGATTTCTTCCTTACCCTCGCACTTTGTCCAGCAATGAGCTGATCATCTTCGGTCTGAATACTTGTTCTGCTTCGGACATCAAAATCCTCAGTCTCAAAGTCAGAATCATCCAACTCTTCAGGAGTCTGAGGAAAGAGTAATTCAGTCAGTTAAACAACAGATTCCATGGCTAAAAATCAACAGGAATATTGTTTTTCAAGCAGAGAGAATGGAAATCAGTGAAGGTAAAAATTATTCAATGTTTCCAACAAAAAGGTAAATATAGGGACTGTATCCAGCTTGTGAACACCTGTGATTATATATGCTTGGCTGCTCATGTTAAACACCATAGGGATCCCCAAAATTACATACCAGTAACTAAACATCTGAGATTTGTCAGGACACTAACACACTCAGGATTTGAAACACAAAAAAAAAGTTTTTGCAAAACGAACAGGATTTTTGCAAGTTGGTTAAATGTAAAGGCTTCACTTGAAATTCTGAAGCTAAAATTACACAGCTTTAAGGCCTGGTTCAAAACCACAGACATCATCTTTAGCACAATTATGAATCAAAGCATTGACTAAATTAACAACAGATAAAATACACCAAAATTTATTTTTATCCCCCAGGAAAAGCTGAAAATTTTTAGCTAGTAAGGGCCAGCTTTTATGCTGTAGGCTAAACACATCTGACCTAGTTCCTGCTTGCCTAGGATTTATTTTTGCTACTGCCAGTCTATAGCTGGGAAACTTTTTATAAAGATTATCAATTTTAAACAGCATGTTTGTCAAAATACTACATCTTTGCCTAGAGTGGCACTTCATGACAACTTTGGAGAGCTGGATCAACAAAGAACTTCACCGATAAATGCAATAAATTGTGATTAAAAGGTAAGATGCAAATAAAGTCCCTGTTCTTCAGGTTTCTTCCCCATGATATGAATTTTACAGACTTGTTTTCCGATACAGACATCTTGTGATACAGTTAAAATAAAGATGGATACACAAAATAGCTGCCAAAAAGCAAAGGTGAGTCTGGTGACTATCAAGACCTAGGGTATTTCAGCCACCATCTCTTCTCCATGCCTTGAAGAACAGAGTATATCCATAAAATCAGTATAAGGACATATACTAAGTAGCTCAGTGTATAAATATTTAAAAAATTAAAGAAAAAAAATTAAAGAAAACAGTTCTGCTGCACCTTTAGAAACTGTTCATGATGCTCAAGCCCCCTTCTCTGCCCATCCATCCCAAGGCCCAAATAACCTGGGGCATACAAAGAGTAATTCTTCTTTCAACCTGCTATCAAGGGCAAAAACTCCTCTGGGGGCAATGAGAGATTGCCTGGGAATCAGGGAGGAAAGAGCTTTACTTCAATACCCTACAGATATAGTAAGATTTTAGTTTTGAAAATACATTTCATGGACACAGAAATCAGGTGTTTCAGTGACACTTCCTTCTGGTTCCTGTAAAGAACAAGTAGCGCCACCAAACGAAGTTTCAAGTGCGTAAGTGTGTTTGCCCCAGCCAAGCTTAGCAGCAACCCCCTGTGAGCGTGGTTACTCCTGTGGTCCAGTCTGAGACAAAGCCCTGGAGAAGTGGTGGCTTGCTATCTCCATTTGTGTGGCGCTCTTATCCTAAACACATTATACACCTTACAGCCCTTTGGACAACAAATATAAACATTTTAACTTTTTTATAGGTCACTGATGTGTCACCAGTGAGCTGCCGTTAGCTACTGGCAGCTGCAATAAAGCTGTGGCACCCTGACATCAGAGATGCAGCACAAGGGGAAGCGTCAGGATTCCTGGCATCGCCAGCTCAGCTAATTACTGACGACGTGGAATTGGCAGTCGTGCCTTCATGTCCTGAATAACAAGGACTTTAGCAGGGGGTGAATCAAATTAGTTTGTCTGCATAGCAGGGGAGCATTGATATCTTCATCTAACACTGGTTGTCTATAGATCCCAAGCTTAAGGTTGAAAAAAATTATATGGTGAGCACATAGGTGGTTGTCAGCTTTTCTTCTGATTTTCCATCTGATTCTTTGTCTTAAGCAGCAAACATGGAAGATAATATATTAGTAACCATTGCAAAGGTTACTATAATCACATATATTCTGGGGCTGTACGTCCTTAATTTACTTATCACCAAAATGCATCTGCCATGGTTACCATTCTGAAAGATGAAGACAGTTTCTCCACAAAGCATTTATATTTGAGTCAGAGGAGTACAAGGAAAAAAAGAAAGGCATAAAACCCCTACATTTGTTTTTGCTGTGTCTGGCTCCTGCGCATTTTTACCATGCTAAGGTTCAAGAAATATGCCCATAGGTCAGCTTCAACCAGAACTTTCTTTTCTGCATCCCTTCAATCAACTGCAGGAGCCCTTCCTCGTCTTCCCTGCACATCTCCTACCAGTCTAATGCTGCCTGACCTATCAGAAATTAGGACTTCCACGTCACACTCACTGCACATGAAACATGCAAGCACAGAAGAGACAAAGCCTCTATGAACTGGTCCTTGTTTACTGAGGTTAGCCAATTAATGAATTACATGCTCTAGGAACTACAGACTGAACTCATCTAAATCTGTTTTTGACTAACTAGCATTAATTCTCAAAATTTACTTAATAGAGAGCCATCAGGTTTTATTTCTAAGCTCTCAAACTGTCAAAAAGCATCCATAGTTATGAATCCACTTGCTGCTGTTAAATTAAAGGTCACTGATTTTAGCACATTAACAAGCAAGGCATTAACATGATATTACAAAAGATGCGTGAAGGGTATTTAGCATCACAACTCTGGCTATCATTGATGCTTAGATCTGTTTAATGAATTTGAATCAAAACGTACTTCTGAAGTACTCCACAGAGCAATTAGCAGTTTTTAAGACTCAGAAGGGTAATACAAGCTAAACGAAAACCTTACGCTGTCTGCTCTCAGCAGAACTGATGCCTGTCAGTTCAATAAAGGTGGGAGAAAGCAAGCGGAAAAGCAAAAACCTATTTAAGTTATGCTCACCCGAATCATCAGTACAGCTTTCCTGATATCTCGTATTCCATCGTACACCAGTCGCGAAGCATCGATAAATTCGTTTTCATCCATTGGCTGAGCAGGGTCTGAACTCAGTGCTTCCACAGCAGCTTCTACTTGCTCAGTAAACCGCGGCATAACTGAATTAAGAACATAAAATAACAGTCAGTCCCCACCCCAATGCCACTTTCTGCTATGGACTCCTGTAAAAGATGCCTCGTTGTTAACTATCACAGGAAGCTGTGCAGAGGTTCCACTTAAATTCAAAACATTTGTTACAGAAGGACACCAATACTGTAGCTCAAATCTTAGTCCAATTTCTGTTTACTCTGCTGCTATTTGTTTTTTTTCCCCTTAGTGAAAAGTTTATCACACCCTTCTAGCAGACAAGGAGAAAACACCTGGAGAAGCAGTTAGAAACTATGGGATAAAATATTAAGCATTTGTTTAATGTTCCCTGCAGATGTGCATCATTTTTTGGGGAAAAAAATAATATTGCTACCATGAAGTTCAAGTTTAACAAGGCACTGGAAGAGGGCAGGTTGTACTGCTGTACTTCAGTGAGTCATTGCACCCCAGGAAGAACATCACAGAACCATTTACAGTCTGTTCATTTCTTCAGTGTCACCCTTGAATCCTCATCAAAGTAATTAAAGCAAAACCAACAACTAACAGTTGGCACAACACTCATTGAAGCAACCAGAATCATTTCTTACCCTATATGGATGTTACCAGCTAGTTCACAGGAAACACCCTGATTTATTGTTTAGGTGTGGGGGACTACAACATACAATGCTTCTTTAATACTTATAAAGATATTTTATAAAATTTACCCTAAATTATTACTCAAAATTTACTCTACTGGGCCAACGTGGCAGAAATCTTCTTCCTGGATCCCGTACACTTGCAGGGCCTGGTACGATACTGCAAGATGATCAGCATAACTTTCAAGCCCTGACTCACTGTTTGGGACTCATTCCCCGGCATTTTAGCTTTCTACAGCTCAGTCAATGACAGCAAGCACACTCAGGGAGACCTTGTGCACTGCTGAGTTTTAAGCCAGTCAACACAGCAAATTACATTTCTCATTTTGCGACAGCTCTGCAAATAACTCCCACTAATTTTCATTATAGTATGTAAATAGAGTATTTAACAGATTTCACAGGTACATTAGTATCCGGTTGCCCATGCACTTGTAAGCAATATGAATTTAGGGCTCTTGGGAGTAACTGACTCTTACCTGTGTTGGACAGTAACTTCGTTGCTTCCAACACCTTCTCAGTGTAGACTCCAGGTTCGTAGTTATCCATTTCAGAAGTGACAACATGAATGACTCTAGCAGCACGTCCTCGAATTGCACCAGCTGTGCGGTCTAAACCATCAACATCTTTTTCTTGGAGAGCAATGACACATTTGTTTACATCTTCTAAAATATGATTCTCTGGTGGTAAAAGAAGAAGGATTTAGGTGGTAATATCTTCTTTTCTGTTGCAGTCATCAGCATTACAATTTGTCAGTTTGTGACCTGCTCTATAAAACCTCCAGCACGATGCTGTAAAGCATTAATTTTTAAGCTTGCTACACAACCAGCAAACAGCTGCCTTCCAAACTAGGTGTCAAAAAACCACATCAGTCCATCCACCTACTGGCATCCACACTTCTTGCTCCTGTTTGTACTCAATTTTACCAACAGAAAAGCTGAGTTTAGCTGAATTCTCCCCTAACGTGTTTCCTTCCATATTCCTACCCTGGACTGCCAAAGCCCTTATTCCAAATATTTGCAAACCACTCCCCCATCATTCCACGTGCGTGGGGCAATGAGGCACCTTCCCCAGCGCCACACCTAATCCACTCAATGCTGTAATAGACCAGGGAACTTGTTGCATGTTTCTAGCTTCCTGCATAGTGTTTTCCTACAACCACACACATACCATCAGAGACTATTAAACTGTTAGTCCTCCATTCAAATTTAAGACACAACACATGCGGTGATTTATGCAGAAAGTGTTCCAGTGGCAGAGTACTCATTGCCTCTTATGAAAACAAAAAATAAAGCCAAGACCTCAGTTTGTAATTTACTTTTAGAATATACATTGTCTTTTTTATACAGAGATACCTTCCCCCATTTATCAAGTCCAACAAGCCCCAAATGAGTAAAACCCCTAAGAGATTTCTGAAGAAGCCTAACGAGGTTGGGATCCTTATTTCGGGAAACCTGCCCAAAAGGTCTTCCAAACTCTGTTAGACACCTCTTTAACATAGCAGTACCAACGCTTTGATATTGCCATCCAACATGAGCATTTGGGCTGCTTGGTAAGAAACCAACTTGGAAACATTTCTGCTCTGTCACTTAAAATAGTTTCCAGCGTTACTTACCATTGACTTAATCATGCTACACTGCCAACCCGTGCCACTGAAGTGGCTTTTATTCCCTATGCAGGTAGTAAAAGAGCCATTTTGCAAGAGTTTGTAGAAACGAGAAGCACATAGAGTTGACTGATAGAGGATTTGTATAAACTGGCTGAAAGGATTGCTGCTGGAAGTGTTACACTTAATTTACATAAAATTAACAGAGCCAGGTGCAATATTGCAAGACTTCTGTAAGCAACCTGGACAAGAAATACACTTGTGAAATACCTCTGAAGCAACACAGCCTGAACAAGTTCAGCTGAGGGCAGAATGTGGCCCTAAGAGAGAGAAGCGCAGGTTCATTAGTGATTTGACAAGTCACTGAGTAGGCAGCCAAGGTACAAGAGCTGCAGCAAGGAGCACACAGAGTTTCGGTATTTAAAGCAAGAGACAGACATCCCTGCGAGCTGCAACAGTAAAAAGAAAAAGCATTGGCATCAGGCCAAAACACAGACTGTTTATTGCTTGAATTCCTTAACGAATAAATTAAGCCACAGACCATTTAAAAGCCTCTTTGGATTATACAAACTTTAATAAAAGGCACGGACAAAATAAAGATGAATATTTAAATGCCTGCTGATCATTTAATGTCTTTTGCAGATGCGAAGTGGCCAGAAAGACACTTCCAGGGAAAGATAACCCCTGCCACGGGGAAGTCTACAAGGGGGCCCAGGGAAATATGGGACTGTCAGGTGCTTCCACTCTGGTTATACTCTCCAGTTGGATGATAACAAATAAGATTTGACACTGTTCTCTGTGCATGTATATACACATAGTGCTACCTGTCCTACAGGCATATGGACCACAAGTGTCTGGCACAAAATGCCATCTGCTGAGGCCAGGGTGGCGGAGCCCCAGAAATGCTGATGCACAGGTTCACCGCCACCACCTTCGGGGACGTGTAACGCCGTCCTGCATCAAAGCTCACAGCCTTCCTGTTGCTGAGCAGGAGAAAAATCTCACAGCAATAGAATATGACATGGGCAACGGCAAAGGGATCTTGTCCTACCAAAATAACTATAGCGAAAAAATGGTGTGGTTTGGCAACAAAGACATTTTTCCAATAAAAATTATTTTTAGAGCAAACAAGGAAATACATAAAACTGTGAAAAGCTAACAGAATTAGAAGTCCCCCACGACTGTCAATCCTCAATCCACCCCCACCAAACACCTTCCATCTCCACCCACCTCCCCATTAAAGGGATTAAGAAATCCTTTTCCAAACACCCCAAGAAGCCTGCGAGGGAGTCTGGGGGCTACAGGAGATCAAAACCAAAAGAGCAACAGTCAGGAGATAAAGCCACAGATGCATAAATATAACTCCGCTTCTCTGCTGTGTCCCCTATGGAAGGTCTTAGAACAATTTCCATGCTGGACCTTCTCTTGACAAGGGACACTGGAGGAACCAGGTCAAGCAGCAGTGTCAACAGACTTGGTTACGGAACAAATACTTGAATGTTCATACACTTGTAAATGCAGTATTCATCTCATAATGAAGAAGGACAATCATCAGGCCCAGGCAACATTCATCTTCAGGCTCTTAAGACGAAATAGCTCCACTGCGATGGGCAGTCTCTCACTTAAAACTCTGTCAGCGGCAGAGGAACAGAAGGCAGCAAATGGAATGATTTTCTTAGAGGGTTTCAAAGGAGATCCAGGTAATTTCAGAACATTGAATTTGACAATTACATGGTGCTATCAGCAACTGCTCTAAAGAACAGAGATAGTGGACACACAAACATTCCCAGAGTGCTTAGGGAAGACACTGACAAGAGGGATAAGAATTACAGAAGGTACAGAAGAGCTTTGAAAGGAGGAATAATGAAACAGGCAAAGACTCTGCAGTCAAGAGATGACTGACTAAACATATGACAGAAGTCTGTACATTTACAAACAGCATGAAGATAGCGAGTAGGGAAAAAACCCTTTTCACCATCTTCTACTAAAACTAGGGGCATCAAATGAAGCAAATAGGTGACACTGCAAAAGTGAGGAGGTTCTTCACCCAGAGCACAGTTAAGCTGTGAATTTTGCACAGGATGATGGAGATGCCAGCGGTTTATAATGGTCAAAAGAGCAACTAACACAAGCTTAAATGAGAAAAATCTGTCAAGGACTGTTCGGTAGATGCACCTCTGATGCTAGAGCTCCCTGGGCTGCAAATCACTCATGGTTGGGAGCATATAGGAAAGATCTTAGGCTACAGGACTCCTCTGCTATTAATCTCCTGTGCCCTGACAATTTGCCACCGCCAGACCGTTGTTCTAACACAACAGGGCCCTTCCAGTGCTATGCCCTTCATAAAATGTTGTAACCTGCAAGCTTATCTGCAACACTGTGCATGTAAGTATCCTTCTTCTATGATACTCTGCTATTATGTAAAACTAACACCTCTTTCATCAAGTGTTTACTTGTGGATAATTGATACAATTATGTAGCATAAGGTGAACAATGAAGCATATACTTCATGATGTAGGAATGTGGTTTGGGTTTTTTTTATATATATATATACACACACACACACACAAAGACTCACAAGAACTCTTTTAAAAATTCTGCTTACTTCACAGTTAGTAACTGATACAAACATCCTAATAGCCCCAAATGGAGCCTGGTGTAAATCATACCCGTCACGATTTTATCCAAAGAGGTGTTTAGACTCTTAGCAGACACATTGGAGTTGTAGCATTTCTAAGGAAAATATTTATCAAAGTTCAAACAAATGACATTTAAACCAATATTTATTGTTTTAATATTTTTCTAACATCTCTTTGATAACGCAACACATACATATAATTGCTGAATGCACTTGAGCATCTGAAGTAGTCTCAAACTACAGCATTTCCATGGCATCATTTTGGGTGGCAAGCACGCACTAGAGGTGAACTCTCTCCTGAGTCAGCCTGCCACCGCCCCAGAAAAGAAGCATTCCCTGCTTATTGCCAAGCCCTTGAGACTCTTCAGAGCAACTCAGCAGTGGGCCAACACCATAACCTGTCCCCTCAAAAGCAGAGTACCCATCTCCTTGAATGACCTATACAAGGATGCAGACCACTCAGTTCCAGCGGCTTGACCCATTTTGAGCCACACCTGTAAGTGAAATACCGTAAGGCAGCTTAATACAGACTGCATTTTCACAGACTAACAGCTTTTTCTCTTTGAAATGTTTTGTACACTTATGGGCAAACTGCAAGTGGAGCCATGAACTGCAGCACACAATTCTCTCTAAATATATTTCCCCAGAAATAGGCTCCTCACAGCTGTGTGATTTCAGCTACTGCTGCAACGATGAGCACGCAGACAGATACAAAGAACTAGGACATTCAATTGCCTAGTAAGTTTATGCTAACTCGCTGCAAAGAAAATTTTTATTCAGAACCCAGGGAACCACAATACAACATGTATGATAATACAGGTGACTCATCATAGAAACACTACTTGGGGTTTAGGGGGCTTTTTTGTTGGTGGTTTGTTTTTTTTTTTAATTGGAAAAAAGAAAGAGATGGTCTTTTAATTCAGGACCTTAATTTTTCATCTATGTTTTCTAGTTATGTTCACCTGGTACTTCTGACTCCGCACATTCTCCTGTGAAATCTCTCTACAACTGGAGTTTTTAGGTCATTTGAGATGACCAAGCCTGTTTGCACCAGGAAAATTAGACCCTCAGTTTTGTAGCGATAATTTGTGAATGCTATTGCAGACAAAATTCACATGGTTATATCACCATGTTCTCTGACTAGAGCAGAATTAGAGGATGTTAAAATAAAAATGCCCCCCCTTATTTCTAGGTCACTGCAGCTAATAGTGGGTCTTTATCAAGGATGCTGATAAAATGGACTATCTTGGCAAGCACTTTGCCAAATGGAATCATTAATCTATTATAATGATTTAATCTTTTTAAAAAACTTTACTAAAGCTGACATGGTTAAAAATATTCACAGAACATTCTCTATATGAACAGTTGTATTTTAATTAACTTGTATGACCACAATTTGATGTTCATTTTTGTTTACATAAGAAGAGTCTAAGGTGAATTGAATGATCATCTTTTTTGTTAGTTCATAACTTGAACATAAACATATTCTATTTCCCGCAATGTTACCAGTGAGGTTTGTCTACAGTAGCTAGATGGTAATTCATCGGTAGTTCAGCTAGCAATTCAAAATCTTGAGACGTAAAGTGTCTTTCACTATGTTTAAGCTGATCTGTCTACTGACATGTAAATATATACATTCATGCATGCACACGCCTTAAGTGCAGTGACAGGTTTCTAGAGTACCTGCTGAACTAAACTATTGCTGTTTTCACACTATAAAAATACCTCTTCTCCTCATGCCAAGATCTCCTGCTCTATTTTCACACCTCACTCGGCAGATGATGATGCTTGCCAGGTGAAGTGTACCAACACCATCCCTTCCAAAACCCAAGAAGACTCCAGAGCATGTGTAGAAACCACTTGTTTCCACGAATAAGCTCAGTTACGAGAATGATTATTTCTGAAATCAAACCCCTGATTACCTGATACAGCCAGGAAGTCATCAATGGAAGTGATGTCATCAACAGCATCCGTCAGCACACGGACTTGCTTCTCCCACTGCTCTTTGAAGAGATCCATGTTTTCTTGAGCCAGCTTGCTTTGGGGTTTAGCAGCCAGAGCCAGTGCAGCATTAATGACCTGTAAAATACCTCTGGATTTTTAAAACATACCCTTAATGAAACAACTAGTTTCCATATGTTTATCCAATGAGTTCAACAGCAAACAAAGCAAGTTTAATAAGTTTTCAGGAACTTGATGTTTAAACACAAAAGTGTTTTATTTTGTTGCTCTCACATCCAACTCATACTTGCTTCCACATTTATTATGGTTAGTTATTAAAAGCAAAAACACTTGGCAAGTATTCACAAGAGCTAGCTTCACCTTTCTTTAACAGCTCATGTTAAAAAGGTGTTGCTTTCTCAGTGCAGGTTGTGTTGTTAAGTATTTTAGACAGGATGACATTTAGTACACTGGAAGCTGCATTTCCTAAGCTAATTGCCAGAACCTGAGAAAAAAGGTCAAAAAAGGATTAATCTTACACAGTCTAAAATAGAAACAATATGCAAATACAAAATTAAAGATAAATTTTGTATTTATCTTCTTTTCCTTAAAGCTTTACTCTGTACTTTGCCAGTAATTGTTATAGTACCTTGAGATTTCTGTTACAGCTGTAGAAGAGGCAGATTAGCCAGGGAACAGGAGGAGAGAATACTATTTGATGCTCCTCCTGAACACCCCCCTACTAATTTTCTTCAAACCTTAAGACTAATTTACTTCAGATCCTTGTTTTTCTAAGCAGAAGAAATGCTACACGTACTGCTGGGTAACTAAGTTTATGCTGTGCCAACTAATCAGTCAGTTAAATGACCAAAAAAGCTTCTTTGGGTGTGGGGGGAAAAAAGCAATCTCAAAAGCCTGCTCGTGTTCTTGCTGCACTTTGCTCCAGCAGAATGACCTGGAAACATGCCAGGCATGAGAAACCATCTGCAGTCAGACCAACGAGACAATCCTAACTTTGTTTTCAAGCACCCGAGAGTTAGAGCTAATTAACTTACAAGTTCAATGTATAGTTTTTCTTCTCTACTGTAGGATCGTATTAATTTCACAAAGTTGACGAACAAAACATGCAAGCACCATATGTTCCTGGTTTTCAAAAATCTACTTTCTCTACTTGCTTCATTTAAAAGCATCACAAAGCATTTAAAAAAAAAATATATATAAGTCACTAAACATGGAAGTGATGGTGATGTCAAACATATCACAATGGCACTGAATGAATCAGGCAGGAGAAGGAGGCTGATTCACCCAAGAGATGCAAGAAGTTAGCAGTGACTAAGGAAAATCCACAGAAAAGCTATACTGCTCTCCACGCTACCATCCTACCTCTGGAGATGGAGGCTGCAAGTCTGGGTCACAAATCAAAATGAGTTTGATGGGTTTGATAACATAGAAAAATGCAAGAAACAATCTGGCATGAGAGGCAATCTGTTGAGGAGACCTGGGGGGATGAAACATGCCTTTGAACTATGGCAATAACGAGAGTATCCCTGTCCTTCACAAAGAACGTGGGGTCCTCTGCTGCTTCCTCTTCCATAACCAGCCACTGAAGTCACACCATCTGTGTAGGCAGCTGCAGTAATCAGGATGTCTCTTCAGAGACAGACCTGCTGCCAGCCACAGTCCACACTGCTCTGCTACCCTCACTCGCGGTGCCTGTTAAGATCATGGTTCTCAAGTCCTGAAAGCCCCCCCAAAAGTCTTGCAACACCCAAAAAAGTTAAGTTTAAAAATTTAAAATCAAACAGAAATAGAGGTTTTAGAAAAGGAAACCAGTCCTCTGCTCAAAAGCTCTGCTTCTGAAGTCTAGCCACGGCCATTTATTGCCCTAGTCTGATTAACGTAATGAATTATCCACCTATCAATCAAAATCTAGATATCCAAAGTTTTATGAAGATGAATCCAAATAACAAGTGTTCTGGAAACAAAAAGGGTGAACCAGACAACGCTCCAGAAATTTGTTCTCAGCTTTTATCCTGCTAGTAACTGTAACTACCGAGACACAGAAGATGGTGATACTAAGGGTCAGGCCATTTTCTCCTGCTCTCTTCTAGCTGCCTTGGCTAGTATCAGATATGAAAAACACCCTTTAAGCACTGAGACAGGTCAGCATTAACGTCGAAGGAACATATGGCCCGTGTACCTGCGTGATATATGTCTGGACAGCAGCATCTGTCTGAACAATTAATCTTTGTCAACAGCACATGTCCAGCCCCAGATGCCCACATTAAACAACTCTTCACATGTGATGGAAGAGCTGTCACACAGGGCTCTGCAAGTGCTCAAGAAACTCAAAATGGGCATCATCACCAAATCCAAATGCAGGAGGCACAAGCTGCACCATCATCCTCCCAACAGGCAGCTTGTCCAACTGAAAAAAAGGAGATTTTTTTAATACATTACAACAGCAAAAACACATGGCCAAGGCAAACATATTTTTAAAAAATGGCCTAGCAAAACTAGCATGTAAGATCTCCCTTACAAGCAGATGTGTCTTTCATTTGGAAAGCAGCTAGTAGTGCTAGAGATGAGGACAACCTGGTGGGGAAATCAAAGGCTATCAAGTGTCACTGTGGAGCTAAAGACAAAACTACAACTTAGGAAACCCACACAGGTATGTGTGTGCATAGGAAGAAATTCAAGACAGCAGATACAGCTCAGTAGTCCTTTTTTGTAGCACATACTCTATCTCCACGTGCAAAGTGGTCACAACATTCAGTTTTAGCAGGGGTGATAAAACCTTCACTCTGTGCACAGCTTAGCATTTATGTGGGGAAGTTATCCTGGACCCATCTCACACGTCTGCTTGAGGTAATGCTCCAGGGATTACTGACGAAACCCTGCAAATTATCTATTCAAGTAAATATGCTCTTACATAATGCCTGGTATCCGGTACAGAGTGACTGATTTTTTTTTCCCAACAGATGCTTAGATAGACATGGGAAAAGGACAGGGATGCTGGATCTTAAATAGTCTGTGTATGTAGCAAGACTATGATTCCTTTATTATCTAAAAAAGAACACTTGTGGGGGAGGGGGAAGGGACTGATTAAAGTACACTATTGCTTCTCCAAAAAACATGAAGCATTGGGCAATTAATTTAAAATATGAGTAACTCTTACAGGAAAGAGATGTGTATATATATAGTTCAAAAAATAGGAAGAACATGTCCAGACTACCTGAAATGTAACTGCTTCCATGTAAAACATTTAGCAATTTCAAGGAAATATTCTGTATTTCAGAGCTTTTCAAAATGCTGCCAGAGCACTGTGATCACAATGACTCACTGAAGTCGTACAAAGAAAAGAATCAAACAGGGACATTTTGAGACTATCCAGAAGGAAATGAAGCATGGCAAGAAAACACACTATTTTTATCGGTGCTTTGTTTCATGTAGCAATTGCAATGTTCAAGTCAGACAGCCCAATGCTCGATAACGTGGTTCCAGCAAGTTACTTGGAGTTGCTCTCCTCTACCTCGCAGCTTCCTGCGGCAGCAGCCAGGACTTGGTAATGAACGCTTCAAGATTGGGGAGGCTTAGGATTCAAAAGACTTGCAATTGATTTCCCAATCCATACCTCAAATCCTCTTCTCATGTCTTTCATGGGAAGAACCCGCTTCTTTTTTCCTTCCCCCCCACTCCCCCAACTGAAACTAAAGGTGTCAGACTGAATTTATATATTTATACCTTTGCAGGGCAGGACTCCCCAAGGCTCCCCAAAGAGCAACTTCTCCCCGGGTTACAAGACTGCAGCTGCTTTGCCCAGAAGCTCTTTTAAAAAGCACAGCTATTCCAGGACAGAAAACACCTTTACCTTAGATATACTTGTGTGTAAGCTAAAGCCACTGGGTCAGCCAGAATTAATTTTTTTTTTTAGGCTTAATTTAGGATGGCTTCTAGCCTCATCTTTATAGCACCCGATCTGAAAGACTGATATAGAGGCTAGAGGAAAGCTTTTATACACAGTGGTGTTCCTACAAAGAACAGTTGGCTGGCATAGCCAAAGGAAGAAACATCACTTGGGGGAAGAAAACTATCACCTATTTATTTTGCATTGCAATCCCTATGTGTTGTATCTTAATATAGTCTCAGTGCACACAATTTCTGTAAGCCACATAACTCTCCATCTCAATGGCTATAAGCACTTTTTATTTTTTGCCTCAGTCTTTTTGATAGGGACTTTTTTCTCTTTACAGGAGACTGTTCTTTCTGCAGCTGGTTTAGCCTTGCCCTGCTTCCTGTAGTATTGGTTTTAGGATGCTACCGTGACACAATAAGGAGTGTCTTTCAAAAGCTCTAAAGCAAACACCCAGTCCTCTCCCCTCTCCTCACTACACACCTTTTCTTTACAACCAAAATATCTGCAGTTCCTACGTAACTCACTTGTTTTTTTGTTTTTAAATAAAGATCTTGATTTACCAGCTTTCTTGTGGCATTTGAGTAATGAGTTGGAAAGTAGCTCCATGGCCTCCAAATCTGGGATAGTTTGCATTTGTTTAAAAAAAAAAAAAGGGGGGGGGGTGGCACCAATAAAACAAGCACATACCCATCAGCTATCACCTCAGGGGCAGAGGAAAAAGGGACACGCACAAACCAAGCCCCAGGTGGGATCCGAAAATCAGTTTTATTCTGGAGTATGTGAAGGGGAGCTCGTCAAGCACACTACAGGATCGAGTTTGCTTTGGGAAGAAGATCCAAGAACAAGCAAGGGCAGAAGCAGCGATCCTAGCTTTGCCTTTTGGAGCAACCTCAGCACAAGGCTGAATGGAAGAAGTCTCTTATTCAACCTGCCAAAACTGGTAATTGCACCACGCAGTACCCCTCATTTGCTCTATTTTATTCGTACCTCACAGAGTCCTCTGGTGATACTGAGGGCTAGTTGTAGGGTAGAAGCAAAAACATGATTCACGGATCACAGCCTTCCAAATGATCAACAAATGAATTCATGACTTTGCCACCAAAGCTGCTACACCAGCTGAGCCCAGCCAGGACTCTCCCCTTGCCCAGGTGAATTTTAATGCTCATATTTTTCTGTATTAAAGAAAGCATAGCTTGCTTACTGGCAGTTTGTAAGAAGCTGCTCATAATTTAATGTTACATATGCCAGATGCCAAAGTTACCTCCAGTGTTCACCCTACTCATGTCTCCTTCCCTGCTCCTGATTGCGTTCTGCTCTGAGTGGAAAAAAAAGTTCATAAGCAGGACATTTAAGTCACTTCCAGTAACCTCCAACCCCAGGTTTGCATCACATGTCTACATGTGCTAGCTCTCCGCATACTTCAATATGGCAAAAATCACTCTGCAAACTCTGATGAGCTGAAATGCCCGGAAGCAAAACATACAGGAGATTGTTTTGCACTTTCACTAGCTATAATGGCAGTGACCAGCAAGTGTACAGATGCTGATGCACCAAAAGAAGAAGGAAAGGTTTGCTTTGATTTCCAATACTTTGTTCCAATGTATAAAAGGTACTTTGAGCACATTCCTTTCCTGCAAGTTACGCACAGAGTGACTGCAGGCATCTCTGCAGAGATATTTCTCTTGTTGTTACAGAGCTATAATGACCCACAGATATGCACTTTTACTGGAATAACATGACCTTTTCCAGTTTAGCATATACTACTGTCAAAGTATTTACTATGTGCATATTGTGTACAGATAATTATGCTATCAACTTCCCCATATATGGAAAATATATTTCATTTGTAGCTGAGGACTGATATTATAGTACCAGTTAATGTAGAAGCTGCAAGAATTTTGGTGCTGTTTGTTTTGATGTCCATTTGCGTTGCTTCATTTTGCATTTCACTGACTTCAAGTGCTGAAAAGCTTTGAGGGTTTCAGGGGCTCTATGTCTCTTCTGGACACTGTTCAGCTACTGCACTCCACAGATCATACTATGCCTGTGATGAAAACATACAGTCCTTACACACTAACATACCTCCTTCTACAGAACTGAATCCCTTTCTCCTATCTTTGCTTCTTTTTATGCATCAGTAACTGTTTGAGTTTCTAATACTGTTTCTTTGACGACCATTCCTATCCTGTGCTGGCTCTTCTTCACAGCAAGCCTGCATGATACAAAACTGCAACCCAAGTGTTAAGTTTTTAATGTAAGGATTTCTACTCAATGCCAATAAAATGCTTCAAGCACCTGTAATTAAACAGTCTGGAGATAGATCTGCTAGTTAGCACATTCAAAAAAATCTGACAGTCTTTCAAAGAGAAGAAAAAAAGGGGACAATTGTTCAATGTTAAGTCTTTACTGCAAGAAAAATGAAGTTATCTCCTTCTCCAACAGCCACCAGGGAACTGGCAGTAATTGGGGACTGAAGGAGGAGAGAAAGTCTACCCGTCACATTTGGGTTCGGTTGATTTGAGGGGGTGGATTGGAGGGGTTTTTTTGTTTCTCTAAGATGCTGCAACTTTTAAACAAAAGTTTTCATGCTATTTGGAACCTCTACATGGGATTCCTTATGATATGGTATTTTGTCTATGTCAGTAGGTGTGATCAGCATATGTAACCATCTGCCTCATCAGAAATCTATAAGCAGCAAATTGCTTTTCAAGCATTTCAAAATTGGAATGTAAGGATATGGAACAGCAATTATTAAAACAAGATGTTAATATGAGAAGAGCCAATTTATTTTTATAAAAAAATGTGATTTAATCCAAGAATTATCTGGAGTCTGTTTAATGGGCAACACTCACTTGACTGTGCAGGGGACGGTGAGCTTCGTCAAACATGCTGTCTGTGCTAAGGTAAGTATAGATAGAGGGAGCACAGAAAGGACAGGCAGAGCCATTGCCTGGCAGTGTTTCTAAGGAGGATGGGCAGCAGAGGAGAAAGGCAACCAGCACTGGCTCAGAGCAAGCCCTGCCCTACAGATGGGAGAACAGGTCCAGTATGTCCACAGCAGGGAAGTGCAGGTCTACCCTGCTCCTGCAACTCACTTCCCAGAAGATGATCAGTCTGAAGGGCAATGGGCTCCAGCTTTTGCTGGCAGAAGCAAACACCAAACCTGATGGAAATTCTAATCCATAATTATTTTCTAACACTCTCAGCCTGACTGCAATTTGGTTAGAAGTCTCTAGATGAACTTCACAGAGGCTTTAAAGAACAAGAAAGTCAACATATAACTGGTAACAGCTGCAAGTGACAGCAGACTGTCACATCAAAAGGCTGGAGCAACACTCTTTCCTTTCAAGAGCTGTACTGGGGCATTTTCACTGTTGCTTTCTGAACACCTACAGCTTGTATGATCAGAAACACTCCTATGGTTAAGCTCTCTTCTCAGACATCTTTAATGCAAAATGCTGTTACAAAACAGCTTTTGCAGGCTCCCAAAGCAAGTACTTCTTGGAAACGGAACTCAGAAGCCAGAGTTACGAGCAAGGATCCAGGTTTTTGAGTCGAGATAAACAAAATCGTTCGCTAATTTACCACTGGCAAGCTCTATGTTTAGCAAGAAGGCAAAGAAAACTTCCCCCAGCACTCTGCTAGGCAAATGGAGGAACAGGCAACTATTCCAAGCATTTCACAGCAGTACTTTTCCATTTCCATTATGAAAGACATCTTAATTTTTTTTTTTTTTAAAATAATGCTTAACAGTAATGATGGAGGACTTTTGTTCCTTCATCTTAACCCACCATAGACTGGCCTGTTTCTCCTACCACCTAGCAAGGCATGAAGCTGCAGGACTGCAGGTAGCTCCTGTGAGATGCTGGACAAAGTTGTCTCACTTTGATATACAGACTTTCAGCAACGCATGTCCTCAAAAAAAGAATGCAGGCAAGCTTGTAAGTCAAGGCTTCATGAAGAAAAACACCAGTGACCCCTAACGCTGCCTTATTTCTCCTCTGTAAACCCAGACTAACACAAGTCACCCAGTTGGCTACTACAGAGCATGCACAGCTCTTCCTAATGGTTCCTTCTGCACCATCAAACGGGAGCTCTAAATATCACATTAAGTCTTCAACTTTGCATTAATTTCTGTCTTAATTGGCTGGGGACTCACAAACAGGAAGGATGAAGTTACTTTTGAGGAAGAGCTGATTTCCAGTAATGTAGCCACACTAAACAAATTTAACTGCTGGCTTTTGTAGAGAATTTTCAGATGAAAAATTTTCCACATCTTTTTCCTCAAAGAATTAAATTTCAAACCTGAGAACATTTGAACTTGTAGGTGACACTGGCAATGACTGGATTCTTGTCTGCGTCAACAAAACTTCCAAGATTTCCCTAACCAATTTGAAGTGTTGCATGTTCCTTTCTCCTGCTGCTGGCTCAAAAAGGCTAGTTATGGCAAGGGACCGAATAACTGCTCTATTTGAGATACAGCTTTTACAATTAATTCTACAGATTGATTTCTGCAAATATCATTCTTTAACCAGGAGTTCCCTACTCCCAGAGTAGCCTCTACTCAGCTAAGCTATTTAAGAGGTTACCTGGGACTCAAGTGCATTAAATTTCAGTTTTATCCTTTCAACAACAGTAATACCTTGAATTAAATTTCATACATCATATTTCTGTGTGATATTGACATATTCACTTGAGTTTAATAGATTATTGTAATTACTGATTGACTTGACTCATTCCAAATCCAGCATCTTCCTGGAAAAATACCATCTAAGCAAAAACCAAAAATCCTAAACCCCCCCCAAAACTACCACCAAAAAACCGAACAGATAGTGTTGGATTAAATCTGTATTTTATGCCTAATTCACAACTTGTTCAGCACAGTCACCTGAAAGGATTCAAGAAACAGCTGTGAATCTCATCAGCAATAAACTTCAAAATAAACAGATAATTGTCTGAAAAAGGAAACAAAATCCCACTATGCTGTTCTTTGTATCTTCTTATATCTAGAAGCATTTAGAGATTATACAGGATAATCAAAGTTTGGGGACCATTCAGTAACTCAGTTGAGGAGGATGATAGCGTGCTGCGCCACTTAGACTGGCACAAGACAAACTTTTGTCTTGTTAGGAGAAAACACAGATGCCATTTGTAAAACAGTTTAGACAAGTGCCCCTAATTATCTCTCAGGATTCACAACATGTTTAAATACTCTTAGAGCATTAAAGAATCAACCAGAGAACATGTAATGTAATATAAAAGCACTCTCTCAAGTGCTATAAACATCTATAGTGTCATTTACTAATCTCTTGGCGACAACCCTGAAATTAAGGCAAGACTGTGCAGTGGTGCATCTAAAACTGCAGGCTTGGAAGTTCAGATATGTGACCTTTGTGAAGTCAAAATCCATCAGTTATAGCCCTTGTCCATTTATAGATAATCAAAGCTTCCAATGTGTGTTAAATATATCATCCATAATCCCTGAAGTCAAAGGTTAACAACTGTACTTCAGTAATGTGACTACAGTTTGGTGACTACTGACTATAGTTTGTTAATTATTTCATGTTGATAGCGTGCTTATTTTATAAAGGAGTAGATTTATTTAAATAGGCAATTGTTGGAAAAGCAAACGTAGAAGAGTTTGAAATACACACAATTTCAGCAACGGGGAGGGGAAAACACCCTCCCCAGACCTGGACAACTACCAGAAACATTTAGATTCAAAGAAAACCTAACTTAAGAAAGATTATTATTTTCAAAAGCATCAGCATTTGCTTGGAACAACATGCATTAGACACCCATATTCTTGGAGATAACAAAAAAAAAATTACGTCCAACCTAGCTGGTTACTTTAGGAAAGAGCAAGCCCTTATACCAGGTAAGATGTATTTTTAAAAGCTTTTTCTTCCACATGCTTTGTTCCTACTGTAAAAATTGACCTTTGGTTTTAACGAGCCATACACACCACTTGCCCTAGATGTCGGAGGCAAAGAACTGCACAGCCAGTGCAGCTGATGCACTGGCCTCAGGGTCTGATGCAGGAGTGGGAACCACAGAAGTTCACCCCAGGATGACAGAAGGCCTCCTAGATAGTATTTAATATTTTATGCTCAGGTGCCTATCTTCACCTGTTTAATAGGACTGTCACTTAAAAATAATAGAAAAGGTAAAATAGTCCTGCTCTTCATACTGTCTTCACCTATTCCCTCAAAATTTCCCTCCTGCTGAGGTGGGTACAGGTGAACATATCTCTCCTCTTCAACTGGTTTTAGAAGGACCAATATATATGGGAAAACGTGAACAAATTCCAAATAATCCTGAGACAACACATGTTGTTTTCATAAAATGCCATTTGACCAATTTTTTTTGAGTACGTATTTTCCATTAGCTCCTCATTACCAATAACAGCTTATTTTTATATTATAGATCTGAATTTCTTGTTGCTTTAAAAAATGTAAATTACAAGGATTGACAGCGCACTGTAGTCTTCAGGGGTTCATCCAAGTATCTAGTTGTTGACATTCAAAACATCAGGGCTGTCAAAATGGAAGAGTCTAGTGCTTATATAAACTTAATTTCCTTGTTTCCATTAAAAAGTTATTAATTAAAAGGTAGTCTCAGCCAGGTTCAAACTCTTCACGCACAGCCAGCTTCCTCTGATCCTGCTCTATCAAGAGTATTTTTTGGCATATTTATATTCTACTCAGAAAAAAAAATTATGTACAATTCATCTTACAGTGTACACAGGAGCAGTGGTAGTGTTTTCACAAGACATCTTCCTGCAACATGAATGTGCACAGTAAACAACTGAAACTTCACCAGTTTACTGTCTTGCAGGTTACTAGAATACCCTGGCCAAATGAAATTAGAGCTATTATGTAAAAAAGACCCATCTGTATCGTTAATTACTTTGTCACGTATTTTAAAGTTTCTAAGTCTTGATGCCTACACTGCATTTCATTCTCTACGTATATTAAGGAAAAAGTCAAGTTCCATAGCAAGTCCATAGACAGCCACTAAGAGGCCAGAACATGTACTAAGCAGGACCAGTTGCCCAACTTACTAGGGTATGTCTTATGTTCTTATGCTTTTCATTACCTGGGGACACAGGGCTTCAAGCTGGCTGGCTGACATGCGAACCAATTTCACACCTTCCTCGTTGTTCGAGATGGAACAGGCCAAGTTGGCAACCTGTGTCAGAGGTGGGAGAAAACAAAACACAACTGTTAGAACTAGGTTTTATTTCCCTCTGTAGGAAACTTTTTAGCTGCCCCCAACAGTGACCAGTAACCCATCATGAAATACAAAGCATCCACATTCGTTCAATTCTAACCAATTTTGAAACCACTAATGACATCTGTTCCTTCTCTAGTCATAAAACCATAACACAACAGATCATAAAACCATAGTCATAACAGGACAGACAAATCATTGTTACCACTGATTCAGTTAAGTTCTCTCCAGTAAAACATACGAAAGCATCATTGGCAGCACTTGAAGTTACAGTTAAAAAAGCCCATTCCCACTTGAGTGAGACAACAGCAACTACACAATTAAAAAAAACAATCAAGCTCCCATGCATCTGAGAATTAAGTATTCTGATGTCCTTAAGCATACGGATACTCTCTTCTTCTTGAAACATTTCTATATCCTACTGCATGTGAACCCAAAAGAACGTGGAGGCTCATCAAGCAATTCACGTATGCAAGCGGTGCAGTGGTGTTGCAAAATTCAAGCTGTTTTGCTGGTGTTGCACAGAGTGCACCTCTGTGACAGGATACAGGGATTTGAATGCATTGGCTTAAACTTGATGTACTACTTATCTAGTCAAAGAGTGCAGTATCAGGCAGATGTTCCTCCAGCCCTCCATTTATGCTGCAATTCATCGAATAAAACCATTTGCTGGTACAGGTGATCTTGAAGATCCATCCACAATTCTCCAAAATTTGAATAGCATCTTGTGATACTAAAAACTTTACTCCAAAACCTTGACCTGCTGCACAGCAGCATCCATAACTAGGTCATCTTGAAACAGAGGATCTTTTGTAAACACCTGCCTTTTACGAGCACACAGGAAGGGGACAGCACAGAATGTTTTGGTAATTGAAGATATTCCTCATATCAGAGCTACTCTCAGGGGAAGGAAGTCTGAAGTAAGTTACATTTCTTAGTTGACAGGTGAATGACAAGCATGTTATTCTGAGCCATTTGAACACAGAAAGCTGTAAAAATAGCATGAAGTGAACTGAGATGAACACCGAGTACTGTCCTTTCAGAGACAGAGCAACCTGCAAACCCCCCCAGTAAATGTGCTGTAAAAGCATTACCACAAGCCAGCAGATGCTCAGTAACACCAGTGAACCAGATTTCTCCATATACTTTTCTCTATAAGCTGGGGAAATTGCATTCTCCCTTTAATTAAACTATCCTGTACATTCATATACAAGTCATCCTGAAGTAGTATCTGCAGCTATATCACATGCTTTTCCCCCTTCCCAAGCCATTCCCTTATGACAGATGTTCCCACACAGAATACATTACTGTCCCACAAACCATCAACCACATGCCAATATACTTGAATGCTGTTTTTCATTAAACCCATTATTAATTTTGGGACCAAAAAGCAACTTCCCATTGCAAAGTGCTCAGCCTTTTCCTCCCTCCAGTTCCAAATCAAGTTCCAAAGGATACAAAATGGTGCACTGTCAAGAAGAGAGGTATGTTCCCACAAGTAAACAGATGCAACAGCATATATTTGGATTAAAACAAACTGAAGTTGAGAGAAAGACTGTGCAGCATCAACAAGATATAGAAAACTCTACCAACTTTCAGAAATATTAAGTGTCCTACTCCTCAACTTTCTTTTGCACTAGTCTTTGTAGACAAGACCTACATATTATGAGGCAGAATTGCAGTAAGTCTTCAGTTCATTGCAAGGTCATGCAGCTTGCACCCAGCTTAGCCAAAGCTATTTGCTCTGTCCTTTCTGTTACCACATTTGCTCCAGTCTCCAGCTTAGTTCCTCTCTGCATGGAACTACCACCAAACAGCTGTACTCTCTATAATGCCCTACCAGAAAGGGATTTTAGTTTGAACATAGGGGGTTTTTCCTGTAGATTTGCTATATCTTAAATCCCTAGTTCACAGTGAGCTGTAGTATACTATGCTTTTGTTTAGAGGCTCAAAAAAAAAATTAAAAAAAAAATCAGAAGACAGAAAGATGCCATGATTTAAAAGTCAAATAAAGATTTTGCCGTTGTTTTAAGCACAGGTCATATTTTTGAGAAACACTAGTTTGCCAGTATTTTTTATGGTCCATATTTCCACATCGTTTCTGCCTCCACAGCAGCAGTTACAATCTCTAGGAGCGAGAAGAACACAAAGCTCTATTGAGTAGGGGCTGAATAAAAGCGACATTGAAGCACTACAAAATCAGCCTCTCCGATATCTGGAGATGTTGTGCTCTCTCTCAAGCCAAGTGTGATGAATCAAGCACAGAGAAACCCCGCTCTGTCTGAATACAGAGAGGCAAAGAAGTTTATAATTGAGTGTCCCCGCCATAGTATGATGAAATTTTGCTTTTTTGCACAGTCATTTTTGAACAGTCATTTTTCTTCTGAATACCTCACTGATGGCAATTCTTCTTTAGAAATTGCCCGACTGGGACTGCCAACCTTTATGAAAGAAGCATGTGTGCTTCCCTGACTGAGGGTCTTTGGCAGTTTAAGACAATCCAACTGTTGGCTGCCACATCCCATTCTACTGCTGCGTCTCCAAATCTCAACACTTCATTTCAGCATGTTCGTCCAAAAGCAAGCTATTTGCTTTGGCGAATTAGTTTCTCTGCCAGATTAGCACACAAACTTCCCAGCAAACTATTTGCTGAACATCAGAGCAAAGTGAGGATGTTGCAGCAGCAGAGGTGACTTCAGAGTGCTGCAGACGTGGCTGTAAATTCACAGCAATGCAACATTTACTGCACCCATAGGAAGACTGTCAAACTATTGGAAAACGCTCACAAACCTCATAAAATTTGAAATTTAAGATGACCTATGTTAACTAATTAATCAAGTTGTAAATGACATTACAATGAGGTATTCTAAATTATCATTCATTATCAGGTGCTCTATAGCATGAATCCTAAAACTGCATGTACCAGCTGAGGTGGATGGTTGTAGGATTAAGAAATTTAATTTCAAAACTACCTGAAAGAATCCATCATCAATAACTCATGTGTGATATTTGACAAGTAACTTCAACTCCCTGTTTGTAGAGAAGATAGGGTACTACTGGCCAGTTATTTGACAGGTACACATAATACATAGGATTTTACAACTGAGATGAAGATCAACTACAGCCAAATTTGTTTTAAAGCATGCAGAGCACTTAGAAATCATACATATCTAAAACTTCCAAATAAAATAAAAGCACGTCAAACAAACAAAAATTCCCCTTAAATCAAATGTAAATGAAGTAGTTGCTCCATGTCTCCAACAACGTAGCTGACTGACATAGTAAGTGGTCAGACTTGATTTAGAAAGAACACTTGTGCTTGAGAGCAAAATAGCAATTGAATTCCCACTGCATTTGTTCATTCTTACCATTCAATATCATCAAGCCCCTTTACATAAGCACTACTGGCACAGGCATCAAAGGAGACAAAATGATCGCAAATAATGTAATCAGCCATAATGAGCAATCTCTTGAAAAAAGTTAAAAATACATTGGGAATGAAGACAGGCTAGAGCAACTAGACTGACACAGTTCAGAGATACCTCTTGCAGCACTGACAGACCAATTTAAAAAGCATCTTTTTGCTGCAATATCAAGGCTCTCTTAGTTTAGAGAGTATACAACCATGTCCCAAAGATGGCTTCATGTATCCCAAAAAGCAGGATGGACCCAAAGCAGCTGCTGATGTTTAGATGAATGAGCTTAAGTTTACCCCCAGTGACAAATGCACTGAGCATTATCAAGAAGTGCACTGACACAACCATTTCTACAAACTGACCTAACAAACCGGTGCCAAGTAAAACTCAAAGCTGGACGAACTCATCTGGGAAGTGGGTTTCATGCACTGGTCAGTTCTTGAAACTCAAATCGGATTGGTATTAACAACAACATCAGACTACTGCAAGATGACATGATGCCTTTGGAGGAGGCATTACTTAACTCGTTCCTTCTAAAAGCAGGTACCATCTCAGGGCAAAGGGTCTATCAGGAATAAGTTATTAGCAGGAAGGTGTAATTCCAATATAAAAAAAATTAAAAAAAAAAAAATTGCACCATCTCTCACAGAGTGACTCCATCTCAAATTCTAGTTATTTTGATGCTTCAGAATTTACTAATTTTGAATCAGGAAAAACCTTGACATTTCTAAAGCAGTTTTTTCCTCCATTAGTGACAATTTGTCAGCCTATGTTTGTGTTGTCAGCTGTTGTAGACAACTGCCTTGTCTGACAATAGGCAGTTTTTACCTTTTTCACCTGAAATACATTTTTGATTTTTTAATTTTTTTTGAACTTCAAATTTGTTCAGATAATGACTAAGGAGCCATGTCTTCCAGCAATTCAAAGACTATAGCAGCCTCAACTACACAAGGTTGGGGTATTTGCTAAGCTACTAAAATTACACTGTTGAAAATAATCAAGAAATACTGCTACAGCTTTGTACTTGTTAAACTTTCTCTTTGCACTGACATCCTAGCTTAGGTAGAGGGGTTACTTTACATGGAACTGTTTATTAAAGGATTGACAAATTGCTTTTTCAATAAGAGACAAAAAGCAGAAGAGAAAAAAGGAACTATAATCTCTATCATTAAATCTTTTTCAAGGATTTCAAAGGCTGACACTGAAAGTTTGTATTAAAGTCTTTACTTCATGTACCTGGATTGACTTCAGAAATGCAACAGCAAGTTTTTCCTCCTTGTTTACAGGTCATGTTTTAGGACAGCTTCTTCAGGAATTCAAGTACGCAAAGCCCTCCTAAACGGGTGCTGGATGCAATCATCCAGCAATGGTGTAATCCAAAGGAGGCTCTGTAATGTGTTTATTGTTGCATAATTTAAAATTGTCAGAGCTGCCTCTGCCACACAGCATTGTTATAAATAAGGATTATGTATCGCTATGCAGAAGACAAACATACACTGATTGAATTCTAAGAGTCTGACTACTCTCATTTGAAACTGCAGTTGTAAAAATAGCATTGCAGAAGTAAGAGAGTTTTCAGACTGTCTTATGATTGAAAAACATAACTTTTCAGTTTAACATTAACCAGTATCCTCTCATAACAGATGCTCACGAACCCTTATGCAAAAATAACAACACCATACCCGTTTATACACAGATACTTTGGGAATTTCAGCAACATGGAAACAAAGCTTTTCAAAGGTGTTCCTGGCATTTTAATGTCTGATTAAACTTCAAAACTTCAGCTTCTTGCTCTATTTTTTACTTTTCATTTTACAATTTCTCTGGGAATGCAAATTCCCACTTGTAAGCAGCTTAAAATCACCCATATTAAAAGTAAAAAAAAAAAAAAAAAAAAAAGAAAAAAAGAAGAATGAAGAGGCAGCCATTCAACATTTTCTTCTTGAGGACCTGCCAAAGAAAAGTGTATCTGATACTCTCACAAATTTCAAATACAGCACATCTAATTTCTTCCTCCCCCGTATTAAGAAAACAGTCCAGATTCACTTCATGATGGTCAAAGCCCATGAAATTAATTTATCTGTAGAAACAACTGTTCTGGCAAACCTAAGTGGCAACTGAGGACTCTCAGTAGAGATGTGTCAATTATGTAATTTCCATCCCTCTCAAAAAAAAAAAGGCTTTTATTATTCATTAAGTCCATACATTTATTAATTCACTTGTACACTACACTCAATATTCAAGACAAATGTGAACATTTTAACATCCAGTCCTAATAGGTACCGCATGAGGGAGAAGGCTGCATTATAGCTATAATCCTATGAACTCACTAGTTTTGCAGAGGCATAACTAATTATGAATTACACAAAACAGTTCCAATTCTTTAATGCATGGAGGGATGGCAGGAGGACTTTGGTTCAAGCCCATAGGGACTCTGGAGCAAGTTACTGGGAGTCATGCTGTCAACTCCTCTGTGATTTTATATGACTTAAGTAGTTGCAAGTGGCTGCAGCTCCACAGAAGGTACGTTGCAAGAGCTTGTTGTGGGCAACAGAATCCCAATGTATTAACTTAAAATAGTAAAAGCCTTTAAATAAAACAAGCCGCACACAGAAAAACTCTAGACGTAAAGCACAGAGGGGAACGATGGACTAAAATTGAGATAACTGCTATTTCCAGAGCTATGCAACCTCACACAGAAGATGACAGCAATTTTAATTTCAAGTCTGGTTATAAACACATGGAGGGGAAATTTCAGCTAGATGGAACAAAACTGGCAAGCAAAATGTTTGCAGTTTTGATTCAAAAGTTTCAGACAATAAGAAATTGGGGTTTCAGGATTTCTTATTTCAACAGGCTGGCAACTGGTTGGAAGAGGAAGGGGATCAGAGACAATATTCTGTGTACTTTCTGCTCCCTATAATATTGAGGCAATTGCTTAATATTTTCATGGGTAACCACTTTTGGGATCAAATCTCAAAACCTGCACCTTTCAAGTTGTATCTGTGTGTCTAAAAATCTAGTTAAGGAATACAGCTTTGCATTTGGCTGTCAATCTAAACGAGCTGTCTCCCAACAACCTCTCCAGCTATCTGGTGCCATTCTAGGTATAGCTGTCCCATGAAAGCTCAGTAAAACAAACTCCTTCCATACCCAGAGGAAATGTCTTTCTCCAACAGAATGCAACCCCACATGTTGTCAAGGTTTCATAAAGAAGGGAAATTTTTCACACAGTTGGGCAAACCCAGAGCTTCTGCATCACAACAAACTGAACTGGGCTCCATTTACCGAGCAGCAAGTGCAGAAGGGAGAGCCCTTCTCTCTCTTGCCAACAGGGAAATTTTTCAATGAAAGAGGGGGAAGAAGTGTTTGAAGGGAACTAATACATCTAGAGCATAACACATATCCACAGTAGTAAAGTGCTAGCAGTACAGGAATACCTTTATTTCCCGACTGGTAGATTATCCTTTCTATAGACCTGACAGAGAGCAGAGCTGGTAAAGGAATACCAGTGTGCTACGTGGGCACCGTGCCCCTTGTAGATGCAGCTGTAGCAGCAGATGTAACTATTGGCACAGGAACTATTCCTTCCTCAGACAAACAAGCTAAAGTGATAAAATGTTGTTATAAGCACAAAACACATTAGTTACACAAGTCGATCTGAGCTACCATGACAGAAATCACACCACTGGTATGTAACGTAGATCTGACCTTAAGTTAAAACTTTCAAAGCGAATCCTCATCTTAGATGCTTCTTAGCAATACAAATGTTTTTCTTTGAAATAAAAGTGTTTCTAGCAGTGATATTTGGACAGTACCTGAATAATTATCCTTATCCAAAAAAGCATCTGTGTTTATCAAAGCAGAAATCATAATTCTTTCCTAGCTCATTTTGCTTATCACTCAGAGCATGCTGCATTATCATCTTACTAAAGGCTTCCAACTTGGTGCTGTTTAAACCAGTTTTTGGTGATTCAGACAACTGTTCATGGCAAACTTAATGGTAATTATAAACACATTATGCTCTTGAAGAAGGCAACAAAATAGTAAGAGGAATGAGCTCTACACAGGCAACTCCTTGATGACAATACATGACTAATATTCCAATATTGCAAATGACTAAGATGACGAAAATCCAGACCTGCATCGACGCTTTTAGTTATATATCAAGAATTAAAACATTTATGCCACATCTATAAAAGCTGTACCCCAAAAGCTACTTAAAAATGCTGTTGGAATTAAGACTCAAATATCTGGAAAATAAAACAGGCCAGGACTCTATTGCTTTTTACCTTCTTCTGAAGGCATATCAACAGCACCTGTACTCAACTGTGCTTATACTTCCTGACCTCTTTTACAGATTTCCCCTTCCCTGAAGTTTCCTAAGGAAAAAGGAACAGAGTAAACACAGGGCTGTTTCTAGAGGGCTAAAAGGACGTTAACATGGTCACCATCCCTGGAGGTATTCAAAAAGCATGTAGACAAGGCACTTCAGAACTTGGTTTATTGGGAATGGTTGATGGTTGGACTTGATCTTGAAGGTCTTTTCCAACCTAAAGGATTCTATGATTCTATAGTTTTCAAAACCCTAACCTCATTCACCTCCAACTTCTACACCCTTCACATCCCCTTTGGCGCAAATGTTTAAAGACCAAACCCCACACTCTCAACAATCATCCAACATAATGACTGCCCCTATGGAAAAGGTATGGCAGAAATGCCTCTCCTCTATGTAGCAGCAGCTAACCGGGATGATTTTCAAATAAAAAAATGTTTCCGAACACCCCAATAGCTGTCCAGATATGTGAGGGTTCAAATTCATCTTCAATCACTTCATCTCTCCCATCAGTTTCACTGTCAGATTACTGATTACCTGGCTTCTCCCATGTGTATTTACAATGAAATCTGGATAGAAAGATTACCCTGAAATCTCTTATTCCTCTTCCAACGTGATTTTTAATCTCTACCAGCATTCTACAGACCCCTTCATGCATAATTTGGTGTAGCATTAGAAGACTGGCCTCAAAAAAACCCTTACAAGAACAAAAGTTATCCTATTAAAAGGTCACTTGCCTTTACTTATGTATGATAAGTATATCCAGTTTTGCTGGAAAATGGAAGAACTTTTTTTTTTTTTAGCTAAGGCTTTCCTACTTTACTGATTATGAATGTAAGGAAAGCATGTTCTATGAGTAGAATTTAATTTATTTATGAATTAGTTGACTAATAAAATGAACTTAAAAGGAAAGTGTATCAGTTCTTGAAGGGTGTCAGACTTTAGAGGGCACATTAGAGTTATACTGGTCATTTACTAAAGACATCTGTTTCAAATTGCTGCCAAGGTTATCTATAGACAAATTACAGAAAACGTGGTTGTTCTTTGGTAAAGACATTTTGCTCTCCATCTTAAAATAGGAAATTAGTCTCAAGTTGGACTAACTTTGCCTCTCTTCTCCAGACCATGGCGCAAGGACATTTCCCTTGTAATACACAGTTACCTTAAAAATAAAAGCAAGTAAAAGACAAACTTGAGTTTGCAGATTTTTCCCCCCTGTAAATTAGCTTACTGAACAGGAAAAATAGGTGCTCAGATACCACAGTAATGACTGATAATGAGTCTAGCCTGGAAAATGCTGAGTTTTGAGAGATTAATATACCCAAAGTTCAGAAAAACGTTCCAAGTCAATATTTGATTTGGGTGTCAAGTGCTATGCTTGTCTGCATTTTTCACCCAAGACACATCGTCTCTATCTTTCAGTACTGATATGCACCTTTGATGGCAAGCATGAAGAAATAATATTTAAAGAATAAGCAAAGCCAGTCCACTCCCACCTCCAAAGATGCTAGTTTTATAAACTTCCTATAAACTTTGGAAATCGGGTGGCTAATAGACACAAAGGATAATCTTGTGACACCAGATTTATTTCTAGATCTGGTGGATACTCCCATTCCATGCTTCATTTTTAATAAATGCGTAAGATGCACAAACACTGCATATATACCTTTATCACAAAGGTAACTAGCTATGTCCAGGTAAGTTATATCTCATGAACAGAGGATAGGCAAGCCTCAGTTTTTCAAAACCTTTGCTGTGTCTGAAGTCCAAAAGCTAGCTATTATTTTAAAACCAAGCTATGTTTTACCCACTTCAGATTTTTTAAAAGCCTTTCACATGTAAAAAATCTGCAGCTGTTAAGACTCTCTGAAGAATATATAGGCTGTAAGGATGGACAAATCAGGACAAATTGTAGTAAAAATGTTGCAAGTGTGCAAGGCTTTGGGCTTTTGGAAAGTGGTATTTTTAGACCGAGGTCTGAAGAATTACTCTAGGACATCAGGCTAAACAGTTAGGGCAACAGAAGGGGAAAAGTCAGCGCAAGAGGCTACAGATAGCTTATGGAGTTGCAAGTGCCCAAATGTGATTCTTTCCAAGCAAATAAATTTGCAGTCGGCATCTGTTCATGGGTTTTCACTGAAGATGAGAAAATCATCTCTCCATATGCAAGATACAACCCAGTGCATTAAAAAAAGGCACAGAGCAGTCTTTTCAGATAAATTAAGGCAACTGGAAAAAAATTGATGCTTATGAAACATCACTGAGAGCTTTTGCCTCCCTGGTCTTACCAAGTTTGTCTGAGAAAGAGACTTAAACACAAAATTTGAGAAAAACATTTGACACAGGGGTACTGGGTTCCAGAATAAGATAAGATTATTCACTGTTTTTAAGGAATTGCAAACTCTCCCTTACCAAAATATCCTTCAGCAAGCAAACAGCTACCAGAAGATTTTAACCTGGACTCTGTCCTCATCTACCTTTTAACTATCTAATTTCTTAAGGTCTGAGAAACTTTTCCATTAAAACTACACAGTATACAACAGCGACAAACTGACAACCTCTTTTTTTTTTTTTTCCTAAAGCATTCAATAGTGTAGCAAAAGTTTCTTAACATTTATAGCTTTTTCACTTTCAGACAATAGCCAGAAGTGTCACTGCAGTGACTACAGGGAGCAGTAAAAAGGCAACTGGTGCACAAGCACACTTCAAAGACTGGGAGGAACAAAAAGTCAGCATGGTCCTAAGTGACATCATTGAAAATGAGCAGCAAGTTGCAGGACAGCCTAATTTCTTCTAGGGAGGAACATTAAATCTAAGGGTGCCAACGCCAAGCTGTCTTTCCTTAACAGCAAAGTTACAGGTTGGAGAACCAAGGCTACTTTACCCAACACTGTAAAAACCACTGGAACGCAAGTACTTTACAATCTGTAAATTAGGAAAACTTTCATAGTTCACAAGTGAATTTCACTTTTTCTTACACTGGTTTGTGTAATGCTGTCTCTTCTGTTATTCTTGTGTGCTGCATTTAAATTGGCTTCTCAATTCCTGAATTAAACTCCTTTAACAAAATTCAGGCAGAGTGCTAGCTAGTTAATGGACTGTTAGTAGAGAGCAATTTTGAAAGCTATCTTTGAAAGGTATTATTCAACTGAGAAAAGTCTCATTTTACTATTTTACTGTTACTCAGTTTTCAAAACACAGGATAAGGGCATTAGTATTTTACTACACGAGAAACAAATTAGATGGAAGCCCTTTGGGACACAGCTTTGGTATGGTTTCTTTAGAAGATACAGACCCAGCAGGCAAATCAGATTTTTGTGGTAATTGCACCTTTTGGTCAAATTTGGCTGCCTGGACTTTAGGAACCACAAAGCAGACACACTCTGCTGCCAAAAAAGGAGTGTTTCAAAATCAAATTACCCAAAGCATGTGCTTGCATCTCTTTACAGCTACTTGGAAAGCCTGTAAACACCTCTGCACTGCAGGAGCAAGAACTCCCCATGCTAACCCAGAGCAGAACCAGCACTGCTACTCTTCCCATCTAGCCAACACCTGCAACAGTTTAGTATTAATAAATAAATAAATATCACAGTCCCCTCTAGTGGCTGGTTCACCAGGAGGGCAGCACTGACTCCTCCTGGTCACAGGACAAAGGGGTACTAAATCCAAGGTGTAAAACATCTCACTAATTCAGATGGGGATCTTCTGAGTCACCTAGTGCAGAGCAGGTGTCTTATGTGTGCTTCTTCCCATCGCTTAGCATTAAAGGAAAGGACATGTTCTCTTCTACATCTAAAACACAGCAGCCTGTCAATCACAGCGTGATACACAACACAGCTTCACTCTGCGCTGCAGCTGTTTTGTCACATTTGATGTCTTGAGTCACTCAGCAGCATTTCTGAGGGTAGTTACAATAAACTCCCCAGCACACTTATCTTCCACTGAAAACAGGTGGAAGCAATCACTTCTCATCTCACCAAGTGGAACATCTTCTGTTCTGCTCTTACACGATCTTTTATTGTTTCTCTGGATACTTGTAGTTGAGTTTTCTGCCCAAGAGCAGAATCATATGGGAACTTGCAAACATCCTTCTCCATTCTGACAGAGACACACCGAGACATTGTAAGTGCAACCCACCCCAACCTGTCTTCCTTCACAGTAAATTTGACATCACATACGACTCCGCAGTGGCTCTCTATCCCCTTGAGACAAAGGCTCTGCAGGAGTATAATACCCTTCTGTTGAAGCTAAGCACATATATTAATCCATCTACATTCATGGAAGAGGTTTATAAGCCACCTAGATCATGCTACTCATAGCTATAGTTACATTTTAGACAGCAAAAGCAATAAGCAAGCCTTCAAAAAGTTGTTGCAGCAGCATATCATTTTAGCAGAACCTTTTGATGCCAGTCAGAAATATTGTTTAATGCATACTTTCAGAGGAATAGTCTTTCTTGAAAGACAGACTGTTTGGCTGAATAGAGGTTCTGTAAAACTCATTTGCAGCTTGGCATTTTGCACACAAGGTAAGGTCTGTAAAAACTGCTCTTACATCCCAGTGAGGACAGCCACCCGTTGCTTTTCAGATGGCACACATATTCTGAAGGAGCAGGGAGTAAGGGCTCACCTAGCAAGAGCACGAGGAAAGCTTGTAGACAGAGCAGCACAATTACACCTTTGTAATTATGCCAATGAACTCCACGTGTGGACACCACGCATCCACTGAAGAGGTGGCAGAATAGGTACTGCTATTGTTATGCCAGTCAACAACTTCTGTAAACAAGCCCTAAATGTAATTTTCTAGATAAATTAGGCTCGCAACACGAAGAAGGGAAGCTTTAGACAAAGCCCACTTCAAAGCGTTTCCACCACTGCGCATGGAACAGCTGTAACCTGCTGTCGAGGCAGGGCACAGCAGCACTGTCTTCCGCCTGCTGTTTTGTCGAACGTTAGTTACTTAAAATTTAGAATAAAATAACTTTGAAACTACATGAAGATGGCATCTACACTGAAATGCAGCAGGCCAAAGGTGAAGAACACATACCTTTGAAGAATTCAAGATCTTAATTGCTTAGACAGCAACCCTGAAGAGCTGTACTAGCTTGGTGCACCCTAGACTATGGGGCAGTTGCTCACCACACTCGAGCCCCTAAGGCTTTAAAAAAAGTGAGAAAAAAATATCGGGCAAGAGCCAGAAACTACTTTTACTGATGTTCAATAGTCTTATTATTGGGTAATTTAAATCTGTCAAGTTGTGTGAAAGTATTCCTGATGAGCCTAGGAGGCACATGGACTCAATTATAAAATACAGTGATACTAAGAGAGCAAAAATACATTAACCAGTATCTGACTGTTCCCAGGTAGCTGCTGAGGTTAAGCACATGCACCAGCTGATGCCTCAAAGCATGCCAAAGTGTACAGGAGTAGTTTTTGAAGTTTATTCCTAGTGGCATGTTTCTTCAACAATACCTATAGATGTTTGTTCCTTGCCATCTAGCATCAACAGGCACAAAACTCTCATGCAAAAACAATGGCAAGAGGACAAGGTTACCAATATGTATCCATGAATACAGGGTATGAACCTATGTTGCTCTTTGTAAATGCACTACCTGTTGGAAAACTGTTACCTGTATGAGTAGGCTAATGATCCTTAATGCATTTTAGTTAAGACAGGTTGGTCCCATTTAAGCTGATCTTCCCATAGATTAGCTTTAGTCTTCAGTAAAACCAGGTTGAGAACCTTTGGGTTTTTATTAGAAAAAGGTGACAGGGATCAGTTTTGTTGTTTTTGCAAGTTTTTTTGTTTGTCTGTTGTTTGCTCTTTACACAGACACAAGCAGGTTTTCATTCTAAAAGCCTTCACGTAAGAGGCCTGTTTATATTCAGTGGTATTTTACTGAAAAGAAAAAACCTCCAGGCTTCAAGCAACAGGTCCAATTGTACAGCAGGACAGTCATGCCATAGTCTACCTTACTCCACATCAGCATCTCCAATTAACAAATCAAGTAAAGGTAACAGCTTGATATACTCACATTGTACAATATCTAAAACTACATGGGCAATGTAACAGTACCTGCTGCTTTTTGATAAGCTTACACTTTTATTTAAATATTAAATTAAATTTTATTTAAGTTCATTAAATTTTAAAAAGCAAATTCATTAGAGAATTTGCTATTTGTTTCAACAGAGTTGAAAAATGTGTTTTGCCTAGTCTTGTTTTAACTTAACTAGTGATAATTTAATTTTAATTTGTACCATCTTACCTCAATCAATTTGTTGGCATGTTCACGGAAAACCTGGGCATATTCTTTAACTTCTTTTTCATTCCCATTCTTGGCAGCTTCAATCAATACTAAAAGCGGAACATTTGTTTCCAGAAAAGAGTCTGATACATGGTCCATAACAGCTTTGCGGAGCTAAAATAAAAATAAAAGAACGAGTTATTTTTCAGTAGTGTTCTACTGTTGTTTTCCTTTTACTGTATTAATACATAAAGCTTAAAGTACTTTCGTCATTGATCCTTCTTCCTTTGTGTGACCAAGGCTTTCCCTGCACTGCCTTGTCTATACGCTTTTTGCTTCAATTTAAGTTAAATCTCCTTAAAAAACTGGATTAGTTATGTAAGTGCAAGTCACCAGTTTGGCCACAAATATTGATTTAGCAGCTCATGTTGGTTTTGTCTGAGTAAATTTACTGCTTTCCCTCAGCTGATTAAACAACATGCTGATTTAACTTTTTTATTTTTCTACTAGAATAAAAACATTTTTCAACAAACTTGATCCATATTCACATTTACTTGAAAAGGGGAATACATCGCTTTAAAAAACAAACAGACAAAAGATTGATGTTATACAAATACAGTCCTCAAAGAAAACAGGCTGAGATGAATACCATCAGAATTATAAAATATCCCTGATTATGTTTAAAATCCATAAAATGGGAGGGTGGTGGGTTTTTTTCCATTTTTTGAGGTTTTTTTTGTTTGGGGGTTTTTTTGGTTGTTTTTTGGTTTGGTTTTGTTTTTTTTTTTTTAAATGTCTCTTGCCACGAGGATGGGTCAAGAATTAAACATCTTTATTACACAGTTAACAGGGGATTACACTTCCACCCCATGCTTCCCTGTGAACTAGGCTCTGGAAGCTCCTAGCTCTTAATTCACTAAATACAAGCAGGCAAGCCCACTGCCCCTAGAAACAAATTAACAGATAACATATCTCCATAGAGGGCAAACATGCAGAAATGCACTCATTTGCCTCAACAAGTACCAACTTCATATACTAATTACCTGTCTTCGCAAGTCTCTGGTCTTTTTGGTCATTTTATCAATCGCAGAGTTCAGTGCATCGCTTCTTTCTTTGCGTCCAGCCTGAAAAACAAGAGACAAAGAGGTAAACAGGTATTCAGGGTCTCAACATAAAACTAGTATTATTCATTTTGAGTACACTGTCAGCTTTTTTTTTTTTTTTTAAGCGATTATGCACACTAGAAGTAAAACCTCCACCTGCCTGATAAAGCACTCTCTTCCTGGCTGGTTTGGGCAATACAGTAACATCTGACACCTTAAGATTCTACCTTTAACACTCTTCAGCTTGCTTTCAGAAGAAAAGGATGGTTTCATAAATCTAGATATCTTTTTGCTCTTTATCAGCCGGAGACCACATTTGACCTCTGAATTTTAGATTTCTCTTTTCTGCCAGCTCTGTCAACCACCCCACGGCTGGCACTGCATTGAACCCAGAACAGCACTGCTTCAACCCTCAATCTTCTACAAGCCTCGGCTGTCACGATCACCCAAGGCCAGTGGATTGCACGCAAACATCTCACCTGCTGCCTTCAACCTACAGGTATGAGCACCATGCAAGCAGTCCACAGGGCTGCCTGTCCAATACAACAGTGCTCCCTTACACACCTTCATACCCAACTATCACAGAAAACTGCTCTTGAGCAGTCAGTCAAAAGCCAAAAATCAATTATCTTAAAGGTAGAATCCTTACAAAACATTTGTCAGGGATGAAATCCAACATTTCAAGTATCCAGGCCCACCCACTGAGAGCTGGATTTTGCCAAGGTTCGATACAGCAAGTTTCGCATTAGCCCTGTTGTTAAAGAGGGCAAGGGGCCAAGAAGCAGTGGCAGCTTCTCTCTTTATAAGCAGACACTGGGTTGAAAATATCCTGATTTGTATCAAATTGGGAGTGTTAGATGAAACAATGGTGGTGGTCTGGTTTTGCTGGGAGTTTTTTCTGTATAATATACCTTATATTAGAGCTTTGAAACATACTTTATGCAACCACAATCCAATTTCTGAAGTTCTAAGCCACGATCAATATAATTATCCTGTTGAGAAGAAAAACCATTTAGCAGCACTAAAGTAAGGATATGCCAGTTATCAATTCTCCAGGTGACAGGCTGGTTTGAAATACCTGGATGAGCAGCTTTGAATCTAAAACATGGAATCCACGCTACAGCAGAAATAAAAATTTAACAAAATTGGGGGGGGGGGGTGTTAGGATATTGTAAAGTCATTACAGTTTAATGAATTATTGAAGATTTGTCACCTCCCTGATCAAGTAATTTGATTCTCATCACAAAAGGTAACTGAAAAGTGACTGAAATGAAAACCAGGAGCTCGTTCTGACTACGCCACAGCCTTTGGCAGACCCAGCACTGTCCCGTTCTTCACCCCACATTCAAAAATCAAAGCCAAAGTCTCTAAATAAAGTAGAGATTAATACTACTTATTTATTGAACAGTTTGCTGTTCCCATGCTTGGTGGATATGAAAACCGAAATGCAGTTAGGCTAGAAAGTGCCCGTCCAGCTTGCATTGAACGTGAATGCTTTGTCCCAAGCTGCAGCTCTGGGCACACTGGTGGCGGTGGGCACTGCCCGCACCCTGAGGCAGGCAGCAAGCTACTTGCAGCAGGCGATTCACCTGAAAACCTGAAACCTGCCAACTGGCAGCACACAAACTAAAAGCCTGCTCTGAGACATAAACCTGCAATTGCAGCTGCTTGCTCTTTCTGATGCTTTCACACCAGTTTACCTATTGCAACGTGACCATTTTACTGAACCCATGGTACCCCCCCGTACACATGGGGGTTTTTTTCCAGGAATATCTTTGGATCCAAGTTATATACTCATCTATTATGTAGAAAGCCAAACATTCAGCTATTCTAAGAAGTGCCATTTTACTTCTCCCTGGGTGCCCTTACGTTACCATTTTAACACGAAGCAGGAGCATGCTTTTGAAGCGAGTCCACCCATCGCTTCCACTTTGCTGTCCCTGGCTTCACAGCCCAGAACAGCCTCAGTGCACGAGGACCAGATGCCTTTCAGATGAGAGAAAAACCAAGAGATGGCTTCTACTAATGGATACTCAGTTCACGAGATGAGACCACAGCCAGTCCTATGTAAAATGCCCTGAAAAGCACGCAAGGCATACATTAGAGCCTAAGCAGCACCAGTTTCATACTGTTCATCCATTCCTATTAAGCTACACCATGTACTAGCACAGAAAGAGCTGTATAATCTAAACCCATTAGGTTTTAAGCAAGGTGGTTCCAATTTATTTCCACCTTGTTGGCATTCAGAAATTTTAGTACAGGAGCTCGTCAAAAGTATTAACAGAATTTCCTTCTGAAGGCTGCAACATAAAATGCCCTGCTAATTTAGCTGCAGTAATTTAACAATTTAGTGCATATAGCTACTAACCCGGCTCCTTTGTTAGGGCTGGTGCAGCAAGGCAGAAGAGGACAAACATGATGGATGTCCGCACCTCTGTGGCTACAGAGACCCTGTTGTCATTAACATCTTAAATCATCACAGCCCATTCTAACCAAGTCCTGGCCCGGAGACAAGGATGTCAAGTTTTGCCCATCTGTAGTTTCTTGACCTTTTTTGCAAAAAATGAAACATAAAGCACTAACTGTGGGACCAATTATGCCCCGTTAGCTCCGAGTGGAGGCAGTTAGTGGGACAGTGGTTGCTGGAGCACATGAAGAGCCACAAAGCCTGCGGCTGCACAAACCCTCCAAGGCACACAAAAACACTGATGATCATCCCTGACCACAACAGTCACTTTGTCCAGGCTCCCACACGCCCCATGAATTTTACCCACTGGTTCCACTCTACAGCTCAACAAGTCCTGTTTGAGCTAGTCTCTCTCTCTGAATTAATAAATCATGTTTTAAAGGCTCCAAGTGACAGTTTACCACACCTGGGTAATTTATTCCAGTAACCAATTACCCTTACTATTAAAAAATTGGTCCTTGCTTCTAGTCCAAACTTTCACTGAGAAGCCCACTAATGATTCGGCAGCACAACACATCCCAGCTATCAGCTTCTCTTATCCACGGGATTAGGAGGACTCACAATAGCAAAGCCTGAATATTCAGATTACTAATAGGATTTTTAGATATTCAGCACAAAACTCTGCTGAGGGAATCACAAGCTCTGCAGTCAGTAAGCAGCTAATAGATTCAGTAGATTTAATAGGGTCATGTCAACCATGTCAGTCATTTTGCAGCACAATACCACAGCTCTGTCCAGTATCATGGATAATAAATTTAGCCATGCTGCAAATTTACTTTAAATTAAATCAGATCTTTATCAAAGAGGCTGGAATTGGTGTTAAAAATTGCTCATTTCTGCCACCCCCCCATAATCTCTGCTCTTCCACCATCATTGCTACCCTGCTTGGAAAGCAATACAAGCAGTCACTGTCACATCTTTGCTGTTCCAGCTCACACAGCTATCCCCACTAGGGTTTGTTTTAATGGCTTAAAGCAAAGAAAGGGCATTTGTATACAGGGAGGCAAGTGGAATCACCATCTCTGTCACCAAGCATTCCCTTTGTAGGCCTGCCATCTGAATTAAAACAAACAAAAAAAACCCCTGAACCAAGTTTTTCCTACAGCTAGTGATGTTAAAAATGTAACCCCAACTGATTTACAAAGGTAACAAGAGCACGGTGGTGGCAGTACATGAATGCTGTCTTAAAGCCACCAGAATCAGCGGTGCATGTATTACAATGAGTTAGTCACAAAGCCATGTTTTTACAGCTAAATATCAAAAACTTTCATTGTTAATCTCAATGGTTCATCATCAGTTTAGGTTAAGCTAAGGCTACAGAGCTATTGAGAGAAACAGTGCCTCCTGCCCGGCACCAGCTCTCACAGCGCACACACCCCTGCAGAGCCCAGCATCCCTCCCCGCCAAATGAGCACCCAGATGCGAGCCAGATGTGCCACCACTGTGTGATTGAGAGTCACCACTGCCCTGCCTGCCACCCAGCATGCAATTACCTAAAAAAGATGGTTCGCAGAGAGGTTTCTGCTTCAGATAATCTGTGAATTGTCTTCTGAGCTGTTTGTACAACAGGCAGCGTCATGGTTAACGATGGTGATTTAATAAGTGAAAAATGAGTGCTTGGCATACCTTCCTCTGGGCAGGCAGTGGCAGAGGCAGTCGTACGTCAGTGCGCCCCTGCTGAGCGGTGCTTCGTGGGGAGGCAGGAGATTTAGTGCTCAGATTCAGTTTGTCACATGCTTCATTTCTGCCTTGACACCTAGCCTAATTACATGTCTACAAAGGATAACTGTCCATACCCCTCTATTACCATGATACAAGGGCTACAGGCAAATTCTAGATAAAGCAGTAGCTGATTCAAGACCAGGAAAGGTAAGCAACGAAGTACGACACACATGAATTTCAGTGGTGTTTTCGTATCTGAGGTCTGATGGTTGAGGAAGCAGGACTATACACTGGTTTGTTGCAGGAAGGAGTCTCCCATGGTGAGCCCATAGCTCACCAAAGCACTGGGGCTGCACAGTATCATCTAGGGTTCAGCAAGAACCTGAATCAGAATAAAGATGCCTGCATTCCCCCTCCTGCACAGCTTGCCATGCCATGCTGCTCCCACCCCGACATCCCTCCCCACTGCCAGGCTGCAGCCGTGGCAGCCCCATGCTCCCCTCAGCGCCCATGGAGAGGGGAAGGGCTGGCTCCTGCACTCATCCTGGCACAAAGAGGAATTAAAATGTGCAACCAGTGCCAGGGGCAGAGTGCTGCCAGAGAGGGAGGTGACAGTCACCATGCTACACCACAGCACATGTGTGTCCTTTCCTCCCAGGAAGATGACACCTGGCCTATGATACCCTGTTCCATCCCTTCCACCGCCCTTGCCCAAAAGACCTCTCTCTGCAGCTAGCCTGAAGGGCTGGACACATCTGTTGATGATGCATCACTTTGGACATGCGCTTTTCTCATGTGTCCACTTCTCAGGGCTCACTGCTAACCCAGCTCCATGGCAGTGCACCCGAGTGACAGTATGTGCACGGTAATTGTACAGCCACATGTCTGTGCTCGTCTCCTTCACCTCGCAGCCTTACTGACACAGCACAAAGGCTCTCTTTCAGCAAAAAAGCAGCAAATACTCCTGTGATCCCTGACATGCTAGTGTCCAGCAAAAACTAACGCAATCATTTCTTCAGGCAGAAGGGTGAGCTGTCTGTTTGCATGGTGCCACACACGTGGCTGCAAATCCCAGCTGCCCCAGCCTCGCCTGCAACTCCAGGGCTTGCCATCCTCCAAGCCCCCAGCACAAGAAAGTCACGCAGCCCACATCTACATCATGTAAAATTAGCTTATTTGTTGTTCTTAATACACTAGGAAGGCTTCCACAAGATGTCAGCCTAACTAAATGACAATGCTAGCCTCAGGGTGCAATTCTACTTTTCCAGCACATGCATTTAGCAGGGAAACCAGTTCTGCTGCTGCTGGAGGAGCAGGGTAAGGGAGAAGCCCCTGAAAGGGTTATTTGGTCCTAGCAAGCTTATTCCTGAGGTGGACACGCTTTTTTCCCCTCTCCTGTTGCACATGATGATTCAGGCCATTACTTCAAAGTGCCCATTCTGGCAGAAGTCCCAAGATAGCACTCATAGGTGGTTTTCCTCAGCATGCAAGCGAGTTTTTAGTCTCAGGTGAAATGAAATTGTGTGAGTTTTGTGGGCAGCTGGGGTTTATTCCCAGCCTACTGTACCTCAACACCCCAGGCAGCTCCCAAGGAACAATGTGAATATTACAGCAGAGTTCTAGACTTAAGAGAATCAGATGCATGCTTCTGGTAATATCTGTTATTTCACAAGCGCACAAAAAAAGTGCACATGTTTCGCTAAGAAAAGCGCCCATAAAGTTCGCGTTAACAGTTTCCCAAACAGGAAACTCGCTGGCAAGGTGCTAAATAGCCCTTGTTTGGTTATGGGCCAAAGAGTGGAGAGCTTTAGAAAGGAAGCAACTTACCGTGTTTGAACATTAACTCTTAACTCTGTGCCAAATTACACAATCTTGATGTGGGAGGAACCTACCAACAGATACTGATGCAAAAGAGCAAAATGTTTCTAAAAGATACCTAATTTCAGTCTCCTGGTAATAGCAAAACCAGATAGGACAGGAGAGGAGTAATATTTGACCTTACAGCCATTGTAATTTTCTTAATTACACCCTTTGGAACACTGTTTTTAAATGTTATGTTATCATATTTAAATGTTATTAAAATTCAAATCAACACTTCAAATCAGGATTTTACACCAGATGAGCTGCTATGGGAAGCACAACCACAGGTACTTCAGTGCAGTAGTTCCATCAGACAGCTGGCAACTGACAGCTAAGGCTGGATTTCAGCTTCTGTACTTTTTGTACAGTGAACACTAAATGTGAAGAAACTCTTTAAATAGGTTTATGTAATTTCTTTGCATGTATTTCTTTCACTCTAGAACAAATGTGAAAATATTTACTATGGCTGAGCAATTTAAGAAATTTATCTAGCATTTCCTAATTTGCTTTATCATTAAAGATACGTACTTTCCTGATGGGTTGGAGGTGGGGTTTTGTTGTTGTTTTGCTTTGGTTTTGGGGTGGGTTTGAGGTTTTATTTTTGTTTGTTTATTTTTAAAGAGTTCATGTTCTGCATCCCTTTACTTTCCACTTAGCACTTGCCTTCAGCCTGCTCTGGACAGGCAGTCAGTATTACAATTATGCCACAGGACAGTGAAGGGAGAAGCAGGCAGAAAATAAGTCTTAGTTTAAACAAGTACCTCTAAGGAACCAGAGCTTAATAACAAAGGTAAATGGCCATTTTACTTAAAGTCTTCTTTTGACACAATTCATCACCTTCCTCCATCAGCATGGGAAGTTTGTTGTTCTCAGCTCATCCCATATCTTGAGGTTGTGATACCTCACCGCTACAGAGTGAACGTTTTCACCTGCCTTCTACTACATTGTTGCTTTATCTCTCAAGGTGAAAATAAAAAAAGCTTATTCACGTTGCTTGGAGTGGGAAGCTAACACCCCCCTGCCTCATCCACATTGAGTGAAGGCCAGAGCAGCTGCTCCAAAGGCTTTCCTGCACATCCATGCAAAAATCCCCAGACCCTAAAAAAAGTGTAAATCGTCTGTACATTTACCATTTACCCTCATAAATCAGCTGTCCCTGAGGAGAGTTTGCTCCAGATAAAAGGGCAATGAACTTTTAAAGCCAGCAGCCATGACAGCACATTTGCCTCCTCCACGCTGGGCATGCATGCTCCAGCCAAAGACCAGCTCGGCTGTAACAGCACAGACAGCTTTACAGGGTCACCGTTTCTGCAAATGCAAATTTCTGCAACTCTGAAACACACAGGATAACTGTTACGGACCTACCCTGCAGCAAGATGCTAATAGAAGTAACGTCCCCCTTTTACAGGGGGGCACATAACACCAGAATGTAATTGGTGACCACAAGGAAGCCCTCAAACTGCTCTGAGCCCCGACAGTAAATGCCAACATCACGATTTCCTCTCCTGCACTCCAGTCCCCAGGAAAAGGCAAGTACAAAAGCCACCGTTTGGGGGGTGGGAAAATAGATTTTTCTAGTTTCATAACTGCATGCTGTCAAGCTGGATTCCAATTAAATCTTTCCTGTGCCCTAACACAAGCTTTGCTTTTTCCAGAAATTTCTCATCGCTTGAACACTCACTCCTGTCCTTCGCTCCCAGACTGTGTGCTGTACTTTCTGACACACCACCTTTACCTAAATGACTGTTCTCTCCCTTTACCACTTTTGCAGGGACCACAGTCGAACACAGTTGTTATGCATAGCTTTAAGCTGCCAAATCCCTCTCACCTCCGTGAAAAGCTGGTGCTAACCAGCACTATTCAAACTGCGCATACTTTGCATCTAAAAGTTCCTTTTATGCAGCAATATTTAACAGAAAACCGGCAGCAGCTAGAACTGAGGCACTTCCAACCGCAGCTCTGCGCCGCTTTTAATACCAGCTGAATACAGCCAGCACAGATGTAGGAGGGGGGGAGCGGGGTGGTGCAAGTCTTTCCTATTCCTTCTACTGCGGGGACGAAGGACTCCTACCGTTGGATTTTTTTTCCCCTTCTGTCAGTGGTCTTTAACACGATCACAGTATGCACCACAATGCTTTAAAACAGCAAAGCTTCTGGAAAACCCAAACAAAAGGAACGTCACCAGGTGACGTCAGCCTATATACAGCACTGTGTGGTCGCAGCGCATAAGCAAATCCATTCTTGTACCGCTTCCCTGAAAAGCTTTTCAGTAAATGCACTCATGCTACTACAGGAGCTTCTCTCAGCAATAAGCCACCCATCTGCCATCAACAAGTTAGGACTAAGGGAAGCCACAGCTGCGGAAAGAGAAAACATGAGCTTCAATTAAACAGCTGAGCAGCCACAGAGGACGAAAACTTGTATTAAGCATTGATTTAAAAATCGCAGACCTGTCAGAGAAGATCAAGCCAGTGATTTCAAAAGGAATATTCCAAGAGAGCATCGTGGATTCAATTTTGCACTAATATCAAAGGACACTAAACCCAGTAAATTATTCAAAGGCTATCTTACATTAGAGCCTTTTACAGACTCACCGCGTTGAGTCTAAAACTACGACTGAATGCAACCTCCAATGTACTCAAAAGAATGGGTAAGTTCCTGCATTTCTATATACCTTGTATAATGAATGACCAGCTATGCTTTAAAGGAGCAGTTAGATGCTAAAGCAAATTTTTCTGCACTGAACCTTATGAAAAAAAAAATGTTTTCCGATTGTGACACTGTAGTCCTCCGTAATAGAGATAAAGACTCATCCTAAGTGTAATATCCAAGTATTCTGTTTTTTGTAGTAAGTTGTTTCTTGCATTTAGAATTAGCTTGTCAGAAATGCATGGCAATGTTATCTGCAGTGAAATCTTCCATCGTGATGTTCAAAGTGTACTGATAAGGCTATCCTATCTTGTTGTTTTCCTAAATTATATTCTGCAGGCTTACATTTCAAGTGGCCATTAGGGGCTCGTATGCTGGCAGCACTATATGCAATGAGTATGGTTTTAAAAATGCTGCCTGCCTTGGGCATGGCTTGTCCACCAAAATGTCGCTGTGAGAAGCTGCTCTTTTACTGTGACTCTCAGGGGTTTCACTCAGTGCCAAACACCACTGAAAAGGGCTCGCTAGGTTTGTCACTGAGGCACAATTATATTTCTGAACTTGAAAGGGATCAATTTGCAAGCTTCAGTCAACTTACTTGGCTTCACTTAGATCATAATCAAATTGCAACAGTCAGAGAAGATTCTTTTCAAGGACTGTATAAACTTAAGGAATTAGTCTTAAGTTCCAACAAAATCTTTCATTTGCCAAACACAACTTTTAGCCAGCTGCTTAACCTGCAGAATTTGGACCTCTCTTTTAATCAGTTATCCTCTCTGCACCCCGAGCTCTTCTACGGCCTTCGCAAGCTACAGACCTTGCACTTGCGTTCCAACTCCCTGCGGACCATCCCGGTCCGCCTGTTCTGGGACTGTCGTAGCCTGGAGTTCCTGGATTTGAGCACAAACCGCTTGCGAAGTTTGGCTCGCAACGGATTTGCAGGATTAATCAAGCTGAGGGAGCTTCACCTAGAGCACAACCAGCTGACAAAGATTAATTTTGCTCACTTCCTCCGGCTGAGCAGCCTGCACACGCTCTTCTTGCAGTGGAACAAAATTAGCAACTTGACATGTGGGATGGAGTGGACTTGGGGCACCTTAGAAAAGCTTGATTTGACTGGAAACGAAATCAAAGCCATTGACCTAACCGTCTTTGAAACTATGCCTAACCTTAAAACCCTCCTAATGGATAACAACAAGATCACCACTCTGGATTCCAAGATCCTAAGTTCACTGACATCCCTCACCACCGTGGGCCTCTCCGGCAATCTGTGGGAATGCAGCCCAAAGATCTGCGCCTTGGCCACATGGTTGAGTGGCTTCCAAGGTCGGTGGGAGCACTCCATCCTCTGCCACAGCCCCGACCACACCCAGGGAGAGGATATTCTGGATGCAGTGTATGGTTTTCAGCTTTGCTGGAATTTATCAACTGTTGTTACGCCCGTGGCTACGACGTATGCAGCTCCGACTACTGAGTACACGAAAAGAATAAGCTCTTCTCATTTCCATATGGGCGACAAAGAGATTCCAACTACGGCAGGCATGGTCGTTACCACTGAAGAACATTTCCCCGAGCCAAACAATGCCATCTTCACTCAGAGGGTAATTACAGGAACAATGGCTTTATTGTTTTCTTTCTTTTTTATCATTTTTATAGTGTTCATCTCCAGGAAGTGCTGCCCTCCCACATTAAGAAGAATTAGGCAGTGCTCAATGATTCAAAACCACAGGCAGCTCCGATCCCAAACACGGCTGCATATGGCAAATATATCAGACCAAGGACCATATAACGAATACGAACCCACCCACGAAGGACCCTTCATCATCATTAATGGCTACGGACAGTGCAAGTGTCAGCAGCTGCCGTATAAAGAATGTGAAGTATAATACCTACATGCCATCAAAAATTAAATCAGATAAGTAACCTATTTTAAAATTGTAGGGGACCTACATCAGATTCTAATTTTTACAAATGTTGACATAAAGCCTAATTTTCCAAGCTACTTAATGGAAACATTGTTTATGGAGTGGTGCAGTATTTTTAAGTTTTTTAAAAAATAAATCCATAATATTTTCAGTGTTAAAGAAGCAATGATTACATTAAAGTTGCACTCCTAATGTTTAAAAGTCTAAAAAGATGCTCACCTCAAACTATGTAAAATGTTTCATGTTATGTAATTATATGACTGTGTGTAAACATTTATACCCAAGTCTCCACATTCTACTTTTTCTAATGAAAACAGTCCGAGGGGATGGATACTGGATATCTGTACAGAGATCTGCGGGGGGACATACACTCCGTTTGTTCCACTGCAGCTGTAGGATCCCAAACACTCCAGCTGGCTCCGTTCACTTTAAAGGCAGCCGTGGAGGAAGATTTTCCTCCTCTGATAATTTCACTCCAGTAAAAAAGGGGAAGGAAGAAAGAAAAAAAAAAAGCAACAAAGGTCCAGGTGGGGATTTAAGTGCATTGGGAACTGGTGAATTTATTTTTAAATACAGTTTTCCTATCTGCATATTCATAGTTTGGCTTGCTTACATGGACCTTGCTAAAGCTCACAACAGATACAGAATGGAGCAGTTCACACGGTCACAAATTAGCAGGACGATCACAAATTAGCAAGATGACTCTCCAGGCGCTTACAAAGTAGGCAGTGCAGCTTATTTAGGAAGGCTCAGTACGACAGGATCGATTCTAAATATTAAGTGCATTCAATTCTTATCGGCTCTCTGGTTTGACTTGATGATGCTTTTCATGAATTCAGGCTAATTACTTACAACTATGAACAAACAGCATTTCAACACCTTTTCATGTGTAAATACCCTTAATGCAAGTTTTTCTTAATTAAAAGTAAATATCAACCGCGAGGTTAAGGAGAAGAGGGAAGGAAGGAAGAAGCCTCTCTTTGTCCCCCCACTGCCCCCCCCAGCTGAGGCTTCCTCTCGCCTAGAAGCTATTTTCATGCACTAACTCCACTGGTTTCTTTGGAGACAGAATTAGCCCCTGTAATATAAGCTCTCACTTGTCCTCCTCTTCCAAAATGCAAGGTAATTACCAGGTTGGTTTTGTTTTTTGGTTTTTTTTTTTTAAAAAAGTACCTTCTGATAAGTATAAGTTAGGATAATATAATTAGTTTATAGAATAGCTCACTGAAAAATGTTTCATTTCTTGATATGGGACAGAATCTAAACTAGTATGCCGTTGAAAAAATCTTGTATAAATATATATACACACACACGCACCTCGTTCTTAAGGAGTAATTTGGTTTCTTTAGCCAGAAGTACCATATTGCTATTTATACTATACTATGAAATTATATGTAAATATTTGCAGATCTATGCAGCAGTGGTGGTACTCAGATGCCACAGGGGCGGGGGGGTGGGGGGGTCTGCAAAGAATTACATTATTTTTAAGTCAACTGCTCAAATATTGTAAACATTCTAACCAAAGCTAAAAGGACCAGAGGGATGGAAATTTTTTTAATATATATATACACATGTATGTATAACTGAAAAAAAAAAGTGTTGTGTCCAATGCTGCAGTGTTAAACAATTACCAGCATACACCGATGAAAAAAATTCCTCACAGTGTTGACATACTTTGAACAAATCAGTAATTACAGTATGCTAATTGTGTTGTACTAAACTATTCTGCAAACTTTTTAAACAGAAAAGTCACTGCATAAAAGTCTGTTTGCTATTTCACTCTGCTTTTATATATCTGTATTACCACTTAGTGAGGTATTTAGGGTGCAATTATACAACAGTTTGATGTTTTATTGTGAAATGAATTCGTCCAAGGCAACTATAGCAAGATACGTGTGACTTCTGTTAAGATTTTACATAAAGATTTTTCAATTACTGGTTTTGAAGATATTAATTTGCATTATTTTACTTTTACATACAGTGCCCTTATTATAAAACAAATATTTTGTTTACTTCCTGTGACTCTGTACTTTAATGGAAGAGATTCAGTGAAGCCTAATGGTTTTCCATAGAGATACGTTTGAACCCTCGTAACTGTTTATACTGTGATGAGCTGATTTACACCTATTCTAGAAAATCAATTACTGCTTTTAACTGAATACAATAAATCCTGTGGGGCAGGTGGACAAAGAGCAAATATTCTGTATGATTAAATCTCACCTGAGCCAGAAGGCCAGACCTAAGCTGATAAATACAAAAATGTATTGGCATCCAAGGGTATTTAGCTGCTTGTAGAAAGACTTGCTTCATTCCTTACCACGAATAAGCGCTCACAGCTCTTCCCTTACATCCAGGCTTTTGCTCTGCTCTGGGCAAATGAGCACGCATCACTGCCTCAGCAGCAACCTGCCCCTGCCTGTGCACCTCCCTTACCTCGCGTTAACCAACACGATGGTCTGCACCACGGGAAATTGGAAAGCAGACACTTTTGGGATGATTTTCATGTACAGCTGTAGGGTACCAGCAGAGACAAAGTTATAACTGAACTCATTAATTATACTGGCAGCCAAATAGTCCGTCTACACTATTATCAACCATCAGATGTCAATACTAAACTCTGATGTCCTCAGCTGCATTTGTAAGAAGGACTTCCACCTTTCTCCTCCACGCCCAGCAGAAACCCTTGCTGTAAGACAGTTCAGAAGGTACCACATCAGTCTTCCACATGGTAACAAGACCTGGCCACTTGACTGAAGTGCTGAGGTTCCTCCCGAGGAGGTGCTTTCCCAACACCCTAGCTCTGCACTGAAACCCACTCCAGCTTTATTAGCTTATAATTATGCCCAGGAAGAGTAAAGACAGATGTTCCAGCAATGCTGGATTTAATCCTCTTCTCCACCCCAGCCACTCATACCAATTTTCCAAGCATTAAAGCACTGTCCCAGTGTCTCTCAAAGCAAACCCAGGCACCCAACTTCTCTTCCCCACCAGTGTCCCCACAGTTTTCACTGGTCCTGCAGTGCTGCCTTGGCTTGCAGACAGCAAAGCAGGAGGCCAGCAGACACAGCCTAGCACAGCACTGTTCAATTTTACTTTGACTCTCTGTACTACACACTAATACGCAGCCAATCTCCCAAATGCCATGGTTTATGTCTGCCATTTCCAAAACCATTTGTTGCCAGGTTCCAGGTGTAAGCAAAGCAATTCTGCAAACATTACATTTAGGGTAACAGGTATCATAAAACTCACAGAATGTCAAACACTAGCAGTGAAGTCAACTTGAATTCCCTTAGACGGACAGCAAACAGCAGGCAAAGCCATCACTCTACACAAGGTACACAAGGACATGACCAGGGGCTGTTAATTTGGGGTTTTTGTTTTCTTTTTGTGGGGTTTGTTTTTTGTGTGTTTTTTTTTTAAAAGTTACTGTCTTCCATTCTCAATTGCTTGTAACTCTTTCAGGCAAGGAGGGTATTGTAATAATTGCATTACTCAGCAGTCTCTGATTTTGTTTATGGAACAAGAACCATGATGGTTTGGTTCAAATTAATTGTATTTCGGTATGAGTACTGGCTGATGACAAGAGGTTGTTAACTTGCTCTCCCCAAATATCTCTGTTGCACAGCCTCAGTTTCTACAGATACTAAATGGCATCATAGGTGCTTCACCACCTCTAGGCACAGCCTCATTCAAGTGTTCAGGGCCTTTTAGAAATCAAAATTTCTTCTACTGCTCCCGAGATCCTCATCCCATCCAAAGATCTCCTCCAGCCATCTTTTCCTCCTTCCTACCCTAACATTGGTGAAATGCAAACCTAGCAGTAAAAGTTCAATTTTTGAGTAATCGTACTGGAACAGGTCTGAATTAATGCTTTCAGTTCCCTTCTCATTAGTTGCTCTGCATTAGATCATTGTTTGAATGCACACAACTAAAAATTACTCGATAAAGAGTAAAATGGGCTAGCGTTTAGTGTCCAGCTGAAGTGTTCCCCTGCACAGAGCTCCCATTTCCCATCACATGGAAACATAATTAATGTCACTGTATCAATGTTTGGTTTTGTTTTCTTTGTGCCCAAGCAGAAATTATCTGATTTTTTTCAGTGATAAGCCTAGCCTGCATGCAAATCTAAGCATCTGAGCTTATGTCCCATTACCTCCCTTAGAAGACAGTGGCCTATTGTTAACATGTAAAATCAGAAAATCCAGTGGCTTTAAACCAGAAATCTGCACTACACACTTATTTTTTAATGTGTCTAAGTTAATTTCTGTACTACTTTAATGAAAATAAAGTTGATTTAATTTCGTGATCTGCGTAGCTATCAAAATCCATCTGTTCAGACCTATGAAATCTACCCAGAAGCTGAATTTCATCTTTCTTATGAAGTTTTCCATAAAAATTAAAAGTTCAGAGAGCGCTACAGTATTTCTCCTCCCCCCAAAAAGGAACAAGCAAGAAAACAACAAAAATCAAAGGCAGTTGTACAGCAGCCACTCCTCCCTCCCCATGCCCTTTCTCCATTGCAAAAAGTCCCATACACTAAAAGTGTGCCGGGCTTCGCTTTTTAAGCCATCATGCTAGCAGGATGCTTAAAAATTATTTCAGAGTCAGCTGGAAATTCAGCATTTCACATCTTGTATAAAAACCTTTTGAGAAGTATCTGGGGAAAGGTAACAGAAGCTTTGATGGATGTAATCAAGCCTCAAACAGGGCAAAACTTGCGCTAAGGGCGAAACACCATGCAGCTTGTGCACCTATGGTGTTATCACTGAAAAGCTACACCTCCTATCCTTCAACCACTCCTTTGTAAAAAACCAAACAAAATCCACCCCATTTTTCTTTTTACTAATGAAAACATTAGTAACTGAACTATTCTACCAGCTTAGCAACCAGAGATTTTTAAAGAGTCCTAGATGCATTGTGTTTAAATTATGTTTAAAAGAGCCAACATCTGGTGGGAGGGGGTGTAAGTAATGGAGTAAAATGAAGTGCAGTGTACAGAAAAGTTTTGTTATTAAAATTGTGTATACTGTAAAACTGAATTTGCCTCTTTCTTCCTCCCTTTTCAAAGCCAGTCCATTTGCCATAATCATATCAAATACAGCACCTTCTGTTTTACTACAATAAATGAGCTGGTCTGCAAGGGTTCTTCCCAAACAAGACATCTCTTGACTAGCAGAAATTATTTATATAAGCAAGAGCAGAGAGTGAAAACCAAACCAAAGCTAAACTCTTGGCCCTTGAGACTGAAGCCCTGGGAGCACCTGCATCAGAAACAGCACAGGCAGCAGCACCCTCTCCAGCGTGCTGGCGTGAGCCCCAGCACGACCCAGCAGACGTGCCTGCAGGGCTGCTGAGACCTGGCTGTTCCCCCAGGTCACCTGGTAGACCACCATGACCGCCTGTTGGTCATTGAGCCAGCCAAGAGCATGGCATTTCCAACAGGACCACCTTGCTGAGAATTCAGCAAGAACAAACAATCTATATCATTTTGAGATGTCAAACTAGCAAGACACTGCTTCAGCTCTGAAGTACAGCTATCTAGAAAGTGTCAGAAATACATTCCCTGTACAAGAAGTGTTCTTTATATGGGCTACCACAATGAATGTAACATTCAAAATCATGGTGCTTCAATAACATGAGAAAGATTTCTGATTTAGAGAAGGGACAAGTTCACGGACACAACCCAAAAGCCTTGGTACAACAGCTGAACAAAAGAACAAGTTTCAGGATGTTCCAAGATGATTACATGCACTAAACTGCCAACTAAAGTCATTTTAGTAACTAAGCCTTAGCTACATTTACTTTTTTGCAAAAGGTTTGGCTGGAACAAGTTCTCAAGGGTTTTAAATGTCAGTTGGCTAACTGCCTCTCAAATCCTTCTAATACTTCAAAGCAGCACATGATAAATCTATTTTCTTAAACTCTCAAAGAGACTAACTTTAAGATAAAAACGCATCTCATGCAAAACCAGTTGCTTTCACAAGCAAAGGTAAGATACACAAGAGAAAAAACAGTATTCTGAATATACTATGCAAAACCTTTAAATCCAATTAGTAGCAAGGAAACATCAACATGACTAGCAACTTTTAAACATAGGGTGTGTTAAGACAACCGCAAAAAAACAGACTCAAGAACCTGACTGAAGAGGACTGCACAAATTAACTGAAAATTGTAGCACATCTGGGAAAGCGCCGACTCCTTCCTCCGGTGAGTGTACAGGCTAAGGTACAGAATTCAATACAAGTGTTCATCTAATAAAATCCTAATGTTAGTATTTACATTACACTTCCAACACACACACACACACACACACACACGCGCGCGCGCGCAAAACTCAAGTGGCATTCTCTACTACCAGGACATATTACGAAATAAATCTTCCTTTAAAAAAAAAAAAATATTTTTTTTAAATGCTATTCAAGTAGCTTACCCCTGTTTTCTCCCAGCAGACTCTACTACTTTTATGTTGAATACTCAAGCAAACTAGACACAAAGTGCTGTTTTTCTTTTCCATCAGTCCTTACCCCTAAAGAGTGTGTAGTGCATCCACTGTTTGATATAGATGCATTATGCTTCATACCAGTTTTAAAAAGCAGCCTTACTTCACGAAAAGTCTTGAAGTGGAAAAGGTTCATCCATCAAGATGGTTCTTAAATAATTAATGGATCATAATTCTTTACAGTCAGGAGCAATTAATTTTCTGTATTACAATCATGAGAATAAATCTGAAAAATCCATTCTAATGGCTCTGAATCTGAAGATAGTGTTGCAGCTGAATTTTTAATCTTAAAATACAGGAGCAATGAGGACTTCCGCTGTTTAAACATACAATCTTCTACCAAACAGAACAGCTTTACTGCATATTTAATAGGTAGAATGGTTTTTGCGAGACCACATGAGATTAAAGACAGCACTAGATACAGGAAATGCATTTCAAGTAGAAAAGTCCTTCCAAGATACTTCTTAACTGTATAGCTACAAAAATTCTTGAAATATCCTTTATGAAGCATACAAAATACTGCAGAAAAGCTTACTGCAAAAAGTAGTTTTACTTATATGTTTGCAAAGGGCTAAAAAACTGAGAAGAGTGTTAATGCAGAATCCAGCTCAATCCTACAGCAAGATTAGGATGCTTTTGCTCTCTTCTCTTGAACTAACTCCTGAATTATCCATCATGTACCCAGAACCTCTGCCTCAAAAGCCATCTGCTGTTAGCGGGGACTATCAATTTCTGCCCTCAAATAGAGTGCTCCAACCCTGATACCACCTTAAGTTTTTAATCTTTTAGAGAAGAGAAAAACCCTGTAAAATTAATAGAGCTCTTAGTAACACTAATAGTGACAATCTGTTAGAATTGAGAACATGGGAAAGGGGACAGGGACACAGACTACAAGTGAGTTTCCATCTCCAAACGCACCACAAAACAGTTAACAAGAGGAAAACACATACACATTCCCCTGCACTGCAGGCACTTTCAGAAGCTTTGTTAACAATCTCCACTTTGATTAAGTAAAATTTTAGCTACCCAGGCCGACTCACTTGTCCCAGAAGGGAGTCACACAGTAAACATCCTCAGCACACACCTATCAAAGGATGCGAGCCAGAACAAACTAGTAAGTTGGGAAAACCACACGGTGGGCCATTCTTCAAGCCTCCAGGTCTAACCGTATACCTCTCATTTAAAGAGCATGAGATATTAAAGCATCATCTATGTTGTCCTCAGGATAGGCAAACATGCTTCAGTGAAGATGCGGAACTACTTATTGATCGAGTCTAGCCCTGAAGCATGCCATCCCAGAAAGAACAGCAACATCTGTTGTAGCAAGGTCTACAGAGACTTAGGATTAACTCCATGCTTGAAATTCTGGTTGAATAATTCAGAGCTTAAGGAATTCCTCCTCAATCTTTTCAGATAGTCCTGAAGAGGGAAATAGCTGTGTTGCTGTTTCCAGGTAGGACAGACACCTAGCTCAGCACCTGGGGGAGCAGCAGACCAGCGCAAGGCAGACCCAGAGCATAGGCAACCAAGTCTGGTAACTCCTAATGACAGCTGGAAGCTCTACAGGTATCAAGTGTATATTTTTAGGGTTCAGGCCTTCAAGAATTTAACAGCCACAGGGCAGGCAGGAAGAGAAAGCCATCTCTAGTTTGTATTTTTCTCTACAGATGACTGGCTTAGCTCTGAGACATCTATTAGCACCATGGCAGCTGTGGAACTCCGAAATAAGAGAGCTTTGACTACATGACATGCAATTAGCATCCAGTCCTGCGACACCAGAAACTTCAAAAAAAGGCTAAGGTTAGACATTTGATTAGGCTGAACTACAGAAAAAAAATACAGTAAGCTTTGATACAGTAAGCTTTGGCAGGTACTACATCTCTAACATGACACCACGCTCCTAAGCAAAACAAAAATAACAGATACCTTCAACAAGTTACTATAGTCTATAGTGACAGTTAACTTCTAGGAGATGTCTGTACATCCTTTACTTAAACTAGAAACTAGCATGCTCAATGTCCCATGAGTAATGAGCTTTTGTGACGTATTACTTTCTGCCTGTGAGTGGAGAGCAAGTCTCTAGACCAGCTAAAATATGTCAGTCCTTTGGACGACGGACATCTGCTGCCCATAGTTAAAATAACTAAACACCCACATAGTCCACTGCATAACATAACGTAACAATGAAATCAGGACTAAGGCATTTCAGATATTTACAGAGCATCCGTGCAATTTCAATATACCTTCAGTGCTGGGAACTGCTGAACAAGTTGCAATGCCTCTTCAGCTCCAAGCCTTGGATTTGTCAGTGATGTAGGCATCGTTGACAAATCTGAAACTTGGAGAAAACCACCACATTGTTCCAAATCTGAGAAGCGTTTATGGAATGAATTCAAAGCTCTTGCTCCCATGCTGCAGAGATGTACCCTTACCAGCAGGGACTAGGACAGCAAACACCACCAGACAAGCAGCAAGGTTCTTGTGCAAAAAGCACTTGCACAATAGCAGTAACAGTACACGGAGACCTGGAACGTGAACTAATGCAGCTCAAGACTACTCCAGGACCTTCCTGTGACTAACAGCTGTCTGACAGCATGCCATAAAACACAGTGGACAAATGAAAGTACTGACAAAGCGGAGAACGACTCCGGTGCACCACACAGATAAATTTCAGGGATATTACCCCTTCATATCTACAACTGTCTATGGACAACAATTAACTTGACAAAGCATGCCAATGAGAGTGTCCAGAGACACATGAAAAAGTTTTATACTACATTCAAATGAGCTGATGCTACGAGACTGCAGACTGCTTTCTTCTTCTTAGTGGGCACTCAATCATTTGAATATACCACAGTAAAGCTGCATCATCAAAATAGGAACTTTCTGACATCTACTTTTACTATCCATTTACTCAAAAATAGTAATCTTCATCAGGCAAATTAGTAAGTGATCATCAGCTTTAAAAAAGTTTCAATTGTTTATGCAAACCTAACTACATTGCAGCACGTTCTGTTCACTGCAGCTCCTCTGACTTCAACCTGTGCTGTAACAATCAAGAATAAAATTTAGTCTGTACTCACTGACCATCAGACACCTGCTGGGAACCATGAAAATATAAGGAAACCACTCCAAAAAGATGAGGTTATGTAAATAACAAAACAACCCAACCACCCCATTGCTCTAGAACATTAATTATGCACACATAGGCAATGAATAATAGAAATAATTTAATAGAGATGTGACACAGTAAATCCACCTGAAACAATATGAAATATATGCAACCAGTGATCCCGAGGTACTAACTGAAAGCAGTATTTAAAAATAAAAATTAAATCTCAGAAAAAAACCCACCCCACTAACGGGGAAGTTTACCTAGGGAAGGCAGAAAAGCTTCTAAAAATTCAGTTTCAAGAAGGGTCTGGGCCTCTGCAGATGGGATTCTCTGCACAGAGACAGTACCAGACTTCTCTGTTATTACGTTAACCAATTACTTAATGTTATCTTTATGTACATAAAAGTACATCAGCTCTGACTAGATAATCTTCCCTTAACCTATGTCTGTTAAAATTGTGTGCCTACTACTTTTTACCCATTACCAGCTGCAGGTCATCTGTCTTGCACTTCAGGTATTTCCTGGTGTCTAAACCTCCAGCTAGCCTAAGTATTGCTCACTTGCCACAAATGAACTTAAATGGGTAAACTATGCTCAAAATATTACTAACTTTTATCCTGTGTTGTTTTTTGTTAATAATTAGTATATACTATTTCCTGCATTTGCTTATGCAAGAGAAATATTTTAAACTATTGACAGGATTAGGACTCAATGACAAGTCCACATACTTGACACAGATTGCTCAAAGACACAAAGTGGAAAATATGATAAAGAACATGAACAGGTTTCAGTGATCTGAGCCAGGGGAAAAAAAAAAAACAAACCCAAAAAAACCAACAAACCACCCCCCCCCCCCAAAAAAAACAACCCACACCCATTCTGAGCAGAAGAGAGGACTTCTTTGTGATAATTAAAACAGCTTCTACCAAGGCCATTACACAGCCTGATTTCTATTTTGACAAGTGGTTTGGTTATTTCTTTTTTTCTTCCTTTTTTTTTTTAATGTAATGGAGTTATAATCAGGAAAGTCCTATTTTACCAGTATGTTATCAAAAGCATTCCACTGCCTTTGAAACAGGTATTTCAAATTAGTAACATATCCAGTCTCTTCATTAATATAAAAAACCCCCACCACCTCCAAAAGTCTTACTTCCTCATATGAGAGCTATAATTTGCAACTTCACTCTTGCAGAGTCTGTTCCCTAACAAAAAAGGAAAATCAGGAGAACACACAAGTTAGTCTTCTTCCAAATTTCATAACATCTTTTAACTTTAATGGCAGCTGACCAAAATCTTCAGGACTGCTCCAGGCTAAAACCCATTCCTAATCCCTGTAACTTGCACCATAATTCCCACTTGAGGGCAATGCTGGGAGCAGCAGAAAATGCTGGGTCTGGTTAGCAGGCACTGGGACTGGTTTGTAAGCACCTCACATCAGAAGGACAATCGAATCTCGACCATACAAAGTGATAAATTTCATTCCCAGCCCATGCAGGAACCCAGTTACTAACTAACAAGTATATACACACTTCCACACACCCTCTGTGCTCCAGCTGCAGGGGTAACTAGCAATTTTATTCAAATATCTTCACAGGCAACAGTAACTGAGCAAGTCCTCTTTTAAGCAATGGTGAAATCAAACCTTTAGAATTACTGTCTAGTGCTATCTACATATTATTTCTTGAGGGGGAAAAGTGGTATTGCAACAGCACAAGGTAATTTTTTTTACTATTATTTTCACCCGTGATGTGGGGGAGGAGGGGGAAAAGATTAAGAGACATGTCTGTCTGGTCTGGAAAACAACAGATTCTCAAACATTTTATAATACTTTTGTACCACTACCAGGTAATGGAGCTACCGGTATTCTCTTAAGGCTTATCCTTATATCTAAAGAAGTTGACAGCATAGGTTTTATGATATAGAGCACACAGCTCCAACACATTTCCACCACTAAGGCAAAAATATCTATTCATACAGATAAGTAATGGTAGGAAGGTGCCAGGATGCCAAGAAAATCATCCTGCAACAACATGCATCTTTTCCTTAAGAGCTCAAAAGAAAACTGAAATTGGCAATAATACATCATACAGTAAAACTGAGTCTTCATTGAACTGAGTTCTCCTAGTTTCCATTAAATCATGATGCCAGGGCAAAGTTAGGACTCTCTAAGCCAGACTTGGACCCAGCATTAACAAAGCAAATGTACCTGAAATCTTTTGCAAAAGGTGAGAGGTTTATGTTTCTTGTTACCTTGAACATGTTTTCTAGTTGAGCTCCAAGAGCCAGGTTGAAGGGCTCTAACTTGCACCTGGTTAAGTTTGCCAGGTCCCCACCTGCTCTTCCAGCAGCAGACTTCCTCCCCAGAGACCTCCGAGAGATGGCAGTTCATGCCTAGTCAACAGATGGGAGGCAGAAGAGCATCTAGGCTCCGTTTTACACAACTCCAGATGTAAAGAGGTTATTTTGCAGTGGGTCTGGCATCCTACTCCTTCAGGAGCTGGCAAGCTTGTATTCCTCTTCTCTTCCCTCCCCACCACGAGCAGGCAGGGCACGTGCTGGAGCTGGGGCTCAGGACTCCAGCAACGCAGATCCAGTGCTCCACTGTGGCTGGTTGCACCTCTGCAGCCCAAGGGCTGACCGGGCACGTGTCTCCTCCTGGGTCATCCCGGACCACAGCCCTAAGCCCCAGCTCCCACCCAATCCAGCAGAGAGCAGAAGAAAACATCTAATGGAAAAGCAGCAAGTCAGCACCATGCTGCAACAAACAGCCTCTGCAGTCTTACTATGTGGGTCTACACAGACCCCAGAGATGTATCAGAACTGCTGATAAAAGCTCCATTTTAAACCTACAGCATTTCTTCAAGCAACACACAGGTGAAAATTACACTGGATCACCCCTGATTGCTGTGCAACCAGGTGAGGCCTAATCCAGGCTTCTCATGAATAAGAACTCAGGAGCTCAAGGAGGGCAGCACAATGTTTTGTCAATACTTACAGCTGTTTCCTCACAAGTGATTTTGTTGAATGACGACTAGTTAAGCTTGGCTACAGGTCAATTCATCTCACTTTCAGTATAGCTGGGTAGATGGGGGTAGCTGGATGGATGGGGGAACGTCTCAGAATACCAAATCAGAGGGACAAAACGCTTCTGCAGGAGCCACGAGACAGCTGCTGGGGCTGCTGAGTAATCTGCTACTGCGGAGCCGCCTTCACAGGCTTGATTTTCATTTTGATGTTAATTAGTAACCTTATCTAAAGAATATCTCAAGTTTTTCCTTTGCAAATTACGTGAACTAATAGATATATCCAGAAATATGAAAAGCAGGCTGAAGTTTACACCCGTGGTAATTGTAAGAGCCTTGAAATATTTTCGTTTTTATCATATTTTACATACATGTGAAAGGCTTTAGAAATAGAACAACTAAAATTGGAACAACACAGACCCCTGCAAAACTCAAATTAAAAAGAGTGAGCCAAGACAGCATATGCCCTTTCCAAGAGGAAGAGAATGCATTATAAATCTGGGAATAAAGCCACCTAACTCCTGGCAAGACAGCTCGGAGAAACAGATAATAAAACAAACCTACCAATACAGTCACAAGACATTTAAAGCTAGAATTAATGTATTCTTTATTCTTTATTAGAAATATAAATAGCTTTAGTTTGTGACAGATTTTTAAGTATTTCCTGTAGGAAGGGATTCAGCAGGCTTAACCTGCAATATCACAGCAAAAAAACCCCTCAGATATGAAGTTGCCTTTGACAGAAAGCAAAGGGCATTAAAAACTGGAAATAGCATCAAAAGCTGACCAACTGTCGAGGGACTAGCTACTGCACACCTCTAGCCTTACCAGCACCAAAAAGCAGGAGTATCTCCTCTCCCTCCCACACGGGCATCTCAGCAACTTCACTTGCCTCCACAGAAGACAAAATTGCTTGAAACAAGAACGCCCTCGCTGACCGCGAGGTTGACACCACTAGTTGCTGTTAAAGAAAGCCAGCAACCTTATTCGCATCACCTCCATTTACCTAAAGCAAGTGATTCACAGAGGAACCCCACACGATTGAAAAGGCACTAAAAACACAGCATGCATAACGTCATCCTTTACAGAGACACTATCAAGCCATTATTTACTAAGCTAATTAGCCAGCCACCCTTGCAGATAATGAGAATGCATTAAAGTATTTAAAATTCCAGCACAAGCCTGACACGTACAAAGTGGCTGCCCTTCTTCAAAAGAAAACGAATGTCAAAGGAAATAAACCATTTAGGAACAGTCAGCACATCTGAGGTGGAGCGGGAAGGTAGCTATCACCTATGGTAAGTGTCCAGAGAAAGGAAGTAAAGCAAAGCAGAGCGCTCTGGGATGCAGAGGTATTTCACGGTTTTATTGTATCAGCCTCTACTTTCAAAAAAAATCATTAGATAGATGACTTAAATTACCATTAGATAGATGATAAAGCAGCAGCTATTCAAAACAAACAGAATTAATGTACAGAACTGTACAATCTGGCACAAAAAAACCCAGGGAAATTGAATGTACTTAAGCTGACAGTGATCTAAAAAACCCAGCTGGTTAAATTCAGTTTTACACCAAGAAATAAGCTTTAACTGAACATACACTTCACTGCAGTCTAGTACTGAAATAACCCTTCCCTTTGCATAGGCACTGCTCCAGAAGCAGGTAATACAACTAAAGTCATAGAGCAAGTTTACAAAATGCATGAAACAAGTTAATCCATCTACTGGAAATAACACCAGGAATACTCCCAGGGGATAAGAGTTCCCTGTGTACTTGATATAGTCCTGCTCTTTCAAAAAGATTTCCTAAACTCCAGCTGAGAATACCCATAATTTTTAATTTTTTTGGGGGGAGGCCAGGGGGTCAGGGGGGGTGGAGTGTGAATGGGGTGGGTGCAGAGGAGAAGATGTTTCCACAGCACTACAAAACTGATTGAGGATAAAAAATTAGAGAAAGTTTCAAGATTACAGCACCTGTCACCAAAAAGCCAGTTTTACATTCTCTGTGAATAAGTCTTCATGATAGCGTATGGGGGAGTATCAGGACATGAAGATTTGCTGCTTAATTACTACCTTTTTCTCTACACACATATTCCTCATAAGATCTCCTCATTCATTTTAGTTGCAGTTCCCACGGTAGAGTCCCACAGCATCTGCATATACAGGAACAGCCTTTCTGGGTGAGAAAAGCTGTGTATGACAACAGAAGTGGGAGATGAGCAGAAGACCACTGTACCCAGGCAAGCCTGGGCAGCAATCTTACCCACAGCTACAAGAAAGCCAAGCCTACTTCAAACCAGCTCTCACAACACAACAACATAAACTTTTAAGTTTGTGAAGACCCTGCCTTCCTCAATTAAAAGATCCCGCAGGAAGAAAAGCAACCATCTTGTAGGCCATTAGCTCCAAAGGGGTCAACTGGTCAGGTGCAAGACAGAAGGGCTTTCAACTTTTTTCTTTTTTAAACATTTCAGTTATTTCTGCATTAACTTCTCATTTTCTCGGCTTTTTTCAGTCCAGTCACCTCTAGAATTGGGATTCTTTGACTCCTGGACAGGTGCCCAAAAACTCATTCTGCCTCTGAGGAAATTCACAATTTGGCATTTAAGGGGAACAGTATCAAATTATATAGCTGCAGTCTTACTTTGTACTTGACATCAGAGCTCTCATGTCACCTTCTTCCCCTGAAATGACTCAATAAAGACAGTCCTCAAAGGAGAGGTTCAAAGGCATAGCAGAGAAGAGCAAGCAAGCCCCATGTTACATTTTTTTCCCTACACAGTCCAAGAAGCTGACTGGTGAGGTGGGGAAGATACACACATAAATCCTTTGAAAAAAGGGAAATGAAACTGAAGCCACAGACACAGAAGCCACCTGGGCAATATAACACAGCTAGCTGCTCAACCTCTACAAGTAGAATTAATTGCTGGGGTTTAGTTCAGATGTTTTGAATAAAATTAATGCATACTTAAAAGTAATGTACAGTATTAGATTAAAAAACATGGGGACAGAATGCAAATGGAAGTATATGACTTGGGCCACCACTGACATTCACAGCTGTAATTCAACTGCTGGGAAGCTTGAAAAGGAGAAACATCCATCAAGACCTTCCAACACTAGATACAGGACAGACTGTGTGTGCTATAAACAAGTCCCAGAGTTACCTTCCTACTCAGGAAACAGGATTTTTTTAAAAAACATCATATACCAGTGTTGCTAATTAACATCTCGAATGAACCTGAAACATGTCAATACAAATGGTCACAAGTTGATACCAGGAAAGAAAAAGAAATTTCAAAATATAGATAAGTCTCAAGCACATAATGAGGGGTATCTTAAAGACGACACAGGAAGGTAACTTCAGCATCTCCAGCGTTTAATATTTCTGTGTGTATTTATTTTAATTTTGAAAGAAATTATGCAACTACATTCATACATCAAGACAACATAAAAAAATTAACAGTACCAGAATTAGTTGAAGTCTTGAATAGTTTAAGAACAAATGCCCTTACTCCCCCAAACTGCCCCTATGTGCAGCCTCACACTACATGGACAAATCTCAATCTGTCAGTTATTAAAAAAAAAAAACCACAAACAAACAACAAAAAACCCCCCAACAACCCAGAACAAAAACAAACAAAAAACCCAAACCATAAAAAAACCCCACAACACACCACACAAAACCCCACAAAACTAAAAGGTGCCTGCCTCACTAGTAGGTGGGAACCTTAGTCTGAAATTCAATCAACTTAACACAAAGGCAATAAAAGGTAATTTTTTTCTTTTTTAAGGAGTCCATCTTTTAAATATAAAACCAAAATATACTCCCTAAAATGCAGCAGATGAAAGGCAAGCTAGAAGGAAAATCTGAAGCAGGCAAGGAGCAGAGAGGACTAGGCGGCCAGAGAACCCCCCCACCAAGGGCACGCGCCTGCTGCCTGAACACCTTAGCCTAGCAGAGCTGGTAAATCACTCTGCAACCACCAAGACTAACTTGTTTACATCCACAAGAACTGTACCTCATCTCTCTCCAGTTATTTCACTGCACACTCCCACATCACCTGCGTTTCCTTTGCTCCACAGAAATAGTTAGTTCTCAAGATACCATACCTACAAAGTGAAACAGTTTCTAAACCAAGAACCTTTTGTTTTCAAAGCTTCCCTCCCCCCCATCCCCCCCAATAGCTACCAGGCTTCATTTTCCAAGTTCTTTCCGCAGGTTTCATAAAGTAACTGATCATGTCAATTCAAGTTATCATATTCAGTAAACCACAGATGACAGCACCTCAGGCATACAGAAGAGATTCTGAGCTGAGAAGCAGTTTTTTCTTCTGGCCACATATGGCAGCAGTAAAGCACCCAATGAATAGCAAAAACTTTTTTTCTTGACAGTCAGAGGTTAACATATATGCAGTACAAGTCAATAATCCACAAATGGCTGCACATCACACAACATTTGCGTTCAACCTGAAACATACAAACGTTAAAGAAAAATACACTCAATTTATGAAAGACATAGTTATTGTGAAAACAAGCTCAGAACCATGTGACCTTGCCTTTTCACTGACTACTGCTAATTTTGCAAATGCCCTGGTTTTCCCCTTATGGCCTGATGCCCACAGAAAACTTTTTTTAACTGGTGCTGAGGAAACCGCATCTTTTAGCACACTTTGCAAGGAAGTTCTTGGCCTGAAATCCTGTATGTTTGCTGCTGTTATTGTAAAGAAACCACTCTTTCAGAGTGCCAATTCAGCAAGAATAATTTTTGAGTATACAGTCTCCAAAGTCATGAAGTAAGTCTTTTCAAATAGCTTTCAGCAGAAATTTTTTTTAATGCTGGCATATACAAGTTGTCTCTGCTCGGTTTCTCCTCTGCCCATTTACTTCTAACTCACTCCTGTCCCTCCTGCTGAAGAAACATGTCCCTGCGCAGACCAGAAGGAAGCCAAAATTTTCTCCTCAACAGCTTTCCAAGATACAGCTTAACCCTCATCCTTTCCTCAGACATCAGAAGGATTAAGTCATTCTTCCACCTCTATTTACATTCAAGAGGGCTGCCACTACTTGGATATGCCACAAACATTAATTATTCTGTATTGATTCAGTTGACTTTCTGGGACAAAGTAGGTCTAAAGCTCCAGGACACATTACAAGCATTACAGAACATCAGCTTTCTTACACAGGATAAAACAGGTTAAGCACAGAGCACGGTCTAGGTATTAAACACCACATCTAGAACAGAAATTCTGGGTTCTCATCAAGACCTCTGCTGCTTGCATCGGGATCTATAAAAAAGGTGAAAAGGTATTGGAAAGCAAAAAAAAAAAAGAGCACAACAGGTTTTGCATATCACCAGAGAACTGGAGAGGATATAAGCGGTACCAGACAATAACAGACACACGTGCGTACACAGACAGCGACTGTCCTCATTCTCTCACTTCATTGTCTTCTGAATCCCATCTTGCAGAAAGATAGGAACTTAACGCAGAGTTTGTATTAGGTCAAGGCTGAAGAAAAAAGGGGAAGTCCAGGACTTGAGATGCAAGTATTTTGTTGTAATGCAAGAAGTGTAGTATTCCAACTTTGTAATAATTCCATCATCCCTTTCCTCCAACAAGAAAAATTCAAAAGCCCAGTTGTGTGTGTAATACTTCTGCACACTGAGAGCATGATCCTGCTGGAGGCTAAAAGACTGTTTATCCACAGATCAGTAGTCAATTGTGCAAACTTATATGCTCTGTTCCATCTATACTCCTCGATTTTGGCGTTGAGAGAGTACTCAAGTATCACCAAATGAGCTTCATTAGGGGTGACTAAATATTTAATCTTATGTGGGCAGATGGAGTTAAAATATTTTCCTACAAAACGGTAGAATTCAAATCAATTAAGTCACAAACCACAGAATTTTAAAGCAGAATCCATGCATAGCATTATAGCATATTTATGTAAAATGGTTTACAGCTCAACAAAAGTAAAATGCTGCTAAATGCCAACTGCCATATCACAAACAAGCATGCACACATTATTTCAGGTCTTCCTTCCACCAATCTTAAATGTTATTTGATCAACATTACAATAAGAAAGGTCTGGATTTATAATGTAATATTAGAAGATATTAGATATGTGTTAATATTGGAGATAGATTTATGTCTAACAAGAAAGGAAAAATAGATATTTCATCAATACAAACCTTTAAAAAAACCTAAAGGGATGTGGAAGGAAAGGAGGGATTGGGTAAGATGGAAGCCTTCACTGCCATACAAGGTATCTACAGGACTCAGTTGTCCAGTTTAGAGATAGCATTAGATTTCAATTCTGCTGCACGCTTGAGCGGAGTAAGCATCCTAAGTGAGGGCAGCAACCTTCCTTCTTTTACATATATTAAGAGTCTACAATCAAAATGCTGAAAAGCATGGAAAGACTGCAAGGTTGAGTACTGCTGTACAAGACAATGAAGACTAAGTCCCAGCTACTGTTAAATCTATTCAATTTAAGAGTTGTTACTAGCAATTTTGTGCCAAACAAGCAGCAAAGGCTGAAGGTAGGGGATGGAGAAGAGCAATGATTTAAGATTTAAATAGACTGTTAAGTTTGTGCTGGAACTAGACTTCAAGTGCAAATGTTGAGCTTTGTTGGGTTTCTTTAAGTAGGCATTAAGGCAGCCATATGCTTCCTTAAAGAAATGCCTTCTCACTGCACAGCACAAATGCTGCCCTGGGCCTGAAAAAGTATTCAGGACTTTCAAGTTTTGCCACTAGCATAAACGAATTGGTAGCCTCAGCTGAGGCTGGCTGCACTGATGTTTACCACCAGCCATGATGAAACAACTGGAGCCCAGATGTGCTGCCCTTCCTCCCCTCTGAGGCCAAGCATGCTCATCGCAGCAGTTATTTGGGATCTCTAAACCAGCAATTCCACATGCACATCAGGATGAGCTCAGAGTAACTGCTGGGATGACAGGGAGCTCTGAAAAACTTTAAAAGCCAAAGCTCACGAAGCTGATAAAGCTTTGCATGAGCTGGCTTCCATTTATTTCCATTGGCCCTTGTGTTACTACCAAAGAAAAAAAGTTCCCAGAATGTCTTCTGAAAACATATCCCATGCTAAGTCCCAAACCTGGATGATGTTGGGTAAGCAACCTGAAAGCTTCTTTCTGTGGCCCAAAATCAGGCTTCACTCCAAGTATGCTGAATTATTTACTCTATGTCAGCCTGTAAGCATTAAACTTAAAAACTCTATCACTTCAGAAACATTTTGTTTTTAAAAGCAGCATCTTTGTCAAACTGATAATGTCTATGGAAATTAGTGCCCAGCATAACAGCATAGCTCTCTTCACTGAACAGCAAGTCCATGACAGGAAAATCCATCCAGGCTTTCAAACCATGTCCATCACATCAGCGTTCAAGCATCTTAAACTGACAGAAACAATATTAAAAAAGAAAGTGTAGATTATCTCAAGGCAGAATTTTTATCAGCATCTTTATCATAAATACAGATCAGTCTGCCATTTTAATTCACATCTATTTCCACAGAAATAGTTGCTTTCATTAAAAGGACTATGCAAGAGCCCTATCAAATATATAGAAGCTTGCTGTAAATAAGTTTTACAGTTATGTGAAAATTCAGATGCTTTCCTTTCCACGCTCGGATCCTTGATGGGAATACAAAGCTGTGGATGAACATTATTAATAGGCAAATTCATAATGAAAACACATCTCACAAGTGTCAGGAGTAGAAATAGCCTTCGCTGGTAGTTCTGAAGATGAAATTATTTCTCTCAAAAGATACTAAGCAGATAAGGAAGGCACTTTCTTGCCCGTTCATTTACAAGCATTAGAGATGCTCAAAGAAGCTTAGGGAAGAAAAGCAAAATAGTGCAATTAAGATTGAGGAAACAGTACTTGTTTGAAGTAGTACATTTCCATAAGCACATCAAACACAGAAACAGGGTGCAAACCAAGCATTTAGCAAGTTATGAGACCACTGAGTCTAAAACCAGAAGTGTTGAGACCTACTTCAGATATACTGAGAGCTAAACCACACTGGCCAGCATGCAAGAATTCCTACTAGGCAGTGTAGTGCAGCAACCTGGGGTTCAACCACCTCACTTACCTTCAAGTTGTGCTGTACAACTGTAAATTACATTAAAATCTAACACTGAAAGAAATACAACCCTCGCAGCCCCAAACACACCCACCTATGGTACTCAACCACTTGAGGCCAAACAGAAGATGGAAACGGGGAGGGGGGGGAGGAGGATGGGGACAGGACAACGACTGAATCAGCTGAAATAATTCATGCCTGGAATGAAACAAGCCTCCAGTGGTTTTTCGCCATTTGCTGCCGAGCACCTCTAATGCAAGCCAGACAGTCAAGGACACAGTCCGAATGTTAATATGAAAGCATTAAAATTCCCATTGAAATAGGACATGTCAAGCTACTTTATGTAACATGATTTATAATTTCCAAATGTAGTAACAAGGGATTTTATTGTACAAGAGCATGTTGTACACAATGGGGCTCTGGATTCGCATTCCACACTAGCCAATCTAGAATTTCCAAAGGTTTATGCTAGTACATGTTCAAGTTACTGGTATGTGTATGAAAGGCTAGCTATATGCATTAGAAATTGATGGGGTACAGAACAGACTTAAAATGAGAGCTCTCTGCACATTTCTCTGCATACTAAACAGAACTGGACACCTCTGATCACTGCTGCTGAATGGCTCCAAAACAGTGCTTATGGACAGAAGCTGAACTGTCCCCATCCCACAGGGCACTTGCATCAGGCAGTAAAAATGGACTTTCAAAAGCTTCAGAAGTTTTTATTTCCAGTCTTGCATGTCAATTGGGTAACTGATGTCTTCCACAAGTTCAATGTAGACAAACCGAGAGCAGACTGGAAACTTGTGGTTAAGTTTCCAGCGAATGGCCTGCACTTTCTAAGCCACTAAACCCCAACTTCAAAACCCCAACCTCAAAAACCATGATCTCTTATGTTTACTATATTTAACACAGCAGCTAAAAATCAAGGCAAGCTGCCCAAGTTCTGTGCTAACAACACCCATGGAGAGTTACAGCACAGAGCCCATACTCTGTCATGACTTCAAGTTTGTGGATTTTTGTGCCTGTAGACACATTTTCTTACCTCTCCATTCTACATACCAACTTCTCAGAAATGCTTAAGTATTTCAGCTCTATCAGCCCACTGTTCTTTATTTATGCATTCACTTTAAGTAGTTTAGACAATGTAACCGCAATGAAAACTACATGTATAAATTTGAGGCAGAGTTGACTAGTACAGTACAGAAAAGCAGAGACATTGACAAGAATTGTACCTGCTCCCTACACTGGGAGAGGTATCAGACCAACTGCTAGTGTGGCAGTATCCCAGGAAACACTGGGATAAATTGGGAGTAGTATCAAAAAAATATTCTGCTTCATACTTTTTTATTTGGAGCAAACTATAACCAGTCAATGTCTACACACACAAGATGATGGAGTTAGACACAAAAGACTGTTTCTGTTGTATTTTGTTATATGGCTGCACTTAGGATCCTAGCTTTCTTACTACCTTCTTCATTGGTGTACTATTAATCTTGAACCTCATTCAAGCAGATACTTTGTTCTGTCCTCTTCCCCTGCCTAAGCCTGGTATCCATGTCCAACTAAACTCAAATACGCTTTGAAATTTTTTCATTTAATTAGTAAAAATACACACCAAGAATGCCTGACTGCAACAGACCACACAAAGATCTGCACCTTGCCGTCAATTAGATATATTACAAACTTAGCTGTGATTGATGTGGTCAATTTATTGCATTCCAGGCAATTGATCCCAGATCCAAGACCTTGGACTACTCTGCTTTTACAACACTAGTCAGAATCAATAATCTTTAGGCCTTGCTGTTCTTGCTCTGCCATTCAGCACTAGCAGTAAGAATTCAGCTTACTCCAAGTAATAAAAATCAAATGCATATAGACATTCATGTTTGCTATTTCAATCCACGAGCTATCTGCAATGCAAGTTTAAAAAGGAAAAATATATTCTGTTGGAATCATGAGAATTGAGCAAAAGCCAGAACGGAAACCAGCTCTCCCTAGGCAAAGTGGAAGATGGGGTGGGGGGGGTGGGGAAGCTAAAGAATCAGATGCTACAATTAAGGGATGAACAGCTGGCATTTTAAGGAATGTGGCTTATAAACCAAGAGGCTGGGTAATAAAATGGCAGATGAAGTTCAGTGGACATAGGTAATAAGTGATGCACAAGGGAAAGACCATCTAACTTCACATTCACAGAAACAGACTTCTCCCTCTATGACTCAGAAGCTAAATCTTGATGGCAGCAGTTTCATCAAGATACCACCTCAGTGTTCAGCAGCTATCAGAAAGCAAATCAAGTGTTAGGCGTTATTAGTACAGAACTACAGAACAAAAGCAGAAGATACCATGACACTGCTTGAATCCTGAATGGCAGATGCAGTTCTGGTCCCCAAATCGCAAAGAGACTCTGAACATCCAGACAAGGCACAGGAGGAGATCGCAGAATGTGTCTACACCAGCATTTTGGCTCAGATCAGAAGTGCACTTTAGAAACTCATCTCCCGTTCACTGCCACTTCCCACACTGTGATTCTCCTCTCAGAGCCTTCTTGGCCCACGTGAGCTGGATTCTCTGAGTGAATCTAAACAAGGAGACAGCCACTATCACAGCAAATGCTAACTAGCACCCAGTCCACAGGATTAGGCTAAAATCATCTGATGAAATATTCTGTGAAATGCAGATAAGCCCAGGCATCAAGCCCTAATTCACTTTACAAACCCCCTCAGAATCCACCATGCTATTTGATAATGAGGGCACAGCCAAAGCTGAGAAGAGGTGTTGAATATCTTGTTCATGGCAAACACCTAATAAAACTAGGACACTTCATTCTGGGGAAGATAAGACTCAAGTCTCCTACACAATATGGCTCTGAAACAACCTAAGTGGCATAGAACAGGATGAGCAAGGAGTAACTGCTCAGAGTCTTTTCCTAAACGTGATGGAGGAAACACCCAGCAGAACAGGCAGGTCATCCTACTTCAAAACAAAAGGAGATGTTTCTTCACATAGCACCTGTTTAAGCAGGAGAAATCCTTGCTAATGAAGATTATGGATGCTGTAGTTTATAAGGGTTCAGAAAGAAACTATACAGAGTCATTGGGGAAAAGTCTATGAAGAGCCATTAAATGCAGTCAGCAACACCAGCTCTGGAAGTATCCAAGCTGCAGACACTAGCACTTGGGGAATACTTCAGGTAAGTAAAACTACACACCTCCCTTGTTACTGTCCTCTTTCTTGTAGGATCCACTACTGACCACTGTCAAGACAGGATACTGGCCTTCATGTACAAAATTTAGTCTGACCAAGTTGGACTACTCTTGAAAATGGAAAGACAGGTGTGCTAGATGGAAAAAGGAAATAAAACGCAATTTTATCTAATTTTAACCAAGTTAGGAAAAGGGTATAGAAACTTCTGTAACAAACTACTGAGCAAGCAAATCTCGCCCTTCTTTTAGGGGCATAATCACAGGCTTCATCACCGTGCCAGCAGATGCAGCAGGGGTCAAGAGATCCTGCAATTCCATTTATTACTGAAAACTGTTATTCAGATGGAAACTTCTGCCACACATTGCAACACAGCCTGCAATGTTTGCAGACTTACAGACCCTTGGGGACAGGCCCAGAGAGACAGTTAAACTATGGGTCCAAAACACTAAACTTTGAGTTATAAACTGTCTAGGAAACAGCCTATTTATTGCAAGAGATCTGAAAGAAAACCCAAAAGCTAGAGGAAGTCACTAAAACAGAAGTCATTTAAAACTAAAAGGGAATCTGCCTAGAGACATTCCTATGCTTCAACCTTTCCAATATATTCTTCATCCAATCTTCTCTCTGAATTTTTACACTTGGCCAATAAATACCTCTTATTCCAGCACTCACATAGGATTTATGATGCACTGCAAGTGCTGTGCAATTAACAGATTTAATGCCTGATTCATTTCCTTCTTCAAAGGGAGACTGGAGAAAAGCACAACAGGAGATGGCTGGGTACTGTAGCTGTGGGTATATCATACATATACATGATATGACATTTCCTCTACCACTACTATAAGTCAGCACATCGTCACTCTTCCTGTAGATGTATCGAACCTTTTTCACTGTTTAGATTCCCAACTATTATTCATTCTTCAGCTTAATCATTGAGGGGGGGGGTTCTACCCTCAGTATGGGTTTTTACACATCATCCCACATTTCACCATAATTTATCAATTGCTTTTTCCACTCCGTTTCACTGAATTCCTAATCTCATATCCCCAACTACACTGTCTACAATCATAACATAGAAGTGACTTTAAAGAATTCAGTATGCTCCACTAATTTCACAATGTGTTAAAAGAGATAACAGAGAGAATACATTCTTTCCATCTCAGTGTGATTACTTTAACTTGCATATCAGAGACAACAGTACACAGCCGAGAAGGAGGCTAGGCATTTCTGCCAATGGAAGCCAAAGCTCTGCAGTCTTACACAGGTATTGACCAACTTTCAATGAGAAATGCAACCAACTCTTACGTGCAAGACCGAGCATTTACCTCTTCCACATTTTTGATTAGCATTTTGTGGATGTTTTATTCTGAATCATGCGGATAGGGCTTCATCCAATCCAGCAGCACATGTGTTTGAGGGATTATTACAGATGCATCATATACTAATAAAACACCCTGCTCTGAAAGGAAGTTTAAATGGCACAACTTAGCGTCTTGCTTCCCAGCTGCAGTCTTAAGTTCTATATAATGTCAATGCTGAACGCAAGCTACTTTCACAAGCAATTAAGACAGACTACATGAAGTACCTAGCTCAGCCCGCAGGCTATATAAGACTTGGCTTTCAGTTTTGTTCAATTACTTTGTCCTTGTCTTTCATAAACAGAAATCCTTGTTTTACTTTCTCTCTACCACACACTGCACCTGCTCTCCAAATTATACCACCCTAATCTGCACATGGCAGCCTTTGGACCAGTTTTACTCTACACTGAAGTAGTTTTTGCCAAAAGATTTGGAGGTAAGGTACATAACAGTGATGTTCCTAAATAAATTCTACTGTCTAAAAAAAAGTATCTCTGAACTAAGTTTCAACTCACACTCAAAAGCATAAATAAGACTTCACCTCATCCCATTAAGATTTCTTCAGACAATTTTACTTGCTGCAGTGCTACAAGCCACATAAGTTTGCTTAAGTTGTTGCCATTGCTGCAACTTTATTTCTGAAATAAACTTTAACAGTATTGAAGTTTAAAGACTAGACATAGTCTAAATCTTATGATATCCTAACCTTATCTCTCAACACAGCAAGAGCTATTCAGATTAAAACCTACCGGGATAAGAACAAAGAGGCAACAGAGGGAAGTCCAATATTGTATCATTATGCCCTCAAATGCAGAAGCTCATTCATATGACATGACACTTACTCCAACCATAGAAACACTCTCAGGCTTCCGATCCTGTGTGCGCATTAGATACCTAAGCACTGGCAAAACACTCCTTGGAGTCTAATATTTGTACCAAACTGTTCTCAGGATTTCTTACTAAATATTTAACTTCATACATCACCTCTACTCAAACTGAGCAGCAACAGTAATTAACTTGATTCTGAGAATCTATGCCTTTAGCTGAAAAGATGACACAGTTAAACATTCCAAGCTTTAACAGAAGTGAAGAAGTACTACTTTTTCCATAAGTCAAGTTACCTTATGTAAGCCAAGGCAGAAAAACAGACTAGTTCTATTGAATTTCTCCACAAACCAATATTAACAGTCATAAAAACAGTGCCAAAGGGTTAACACTTTATGATGATAATAATAAATAGTGTCTTCTTTGCTTGGAAGACTAGAGATCAATTTTAAGATAAGTATCATTCATGATTTATGTTTTATCCTGCCTCCTGACAAACATTTCAGGACTACTCGTTACTGTTCAAATTCTGTTCGGGAACAAAACAAGCCAACTTGAAGACACACAGCTTTGATTCCACATTTTAGATAATCACATGGAGTTAAAAACCACACAAACTAAACAAACAGAACAGAAGATACTCACATTCCCCATGTATTCTGAAAGTAGATCCTGCAAGGCCTGTCGCACTGCATTACACTCGGCAACTATACGTTCCCGTCGGTCATCACGTGTGCAGGATGAATCAGCCATCAGGGCTGCTCCACTAATGATGCTCTCCAGGCGTTCTTCCAGGGAAGGCCTAAAACGTTCTTCACTGAAGGTCGATGGATCCACAATAATTTGTTTCTAGTAAAATAAAGGTTTTTAGAAATTAGTAATCAGACCAAGCAGTAAGTTACTGTTAAGTCATCAACACAACCAACATCTACAGCAAACCCCTGATCAGGCATAAAAGGCAAACACCACACAATTTTGGCACCGAGGTTGATTTTCATGAGTAGTTTTGTAAAATTACTAAAAGGCTCCCCAGCAGATTACATTGCTAGTCATTTCTTGTGCTGCTTTGACAGCTAAACAAAACTTGGCCACAGGAAGCCAAATGAATGGCAAAAATCAAACGTGCCAGCACAAATATGGTTCAAAGTACAGAACTCGTCTTAACTAGATGTCAATCCGGACATGCCTTCACTAGTTAACTTGTCAGATACAATTATCCCATCATGAACAAAAAAACCAAGGAAAACAAACATCCAAAATTAGCCCTATATATAGTGCTCTGTTGTCCTAGTTTATCCAGTCTTTCTTCTCTTCACCATTATGCAGGTAAATACAACAGTATTCTCAGAAGTTCTCGAAGTGAAACATCAACACAAATGTTTCAAACAGCACAGAAATCAATTTCTTCACGGCAGAAAATGATCACAGGTTTCTCTTGACAGAGTATTAGTAAGCACAGCTCATACTGAGAAACTTAAGGCTGAAACAGCAGTACTGATGTATCTGCTTTTCAAGGGGCCAATATCACCAAACATAGAAGTTCACCAGGAAGAAGCAGTGTTGTATTGTCCTGGTTTAACCCCGGCTGGCAACTAAGCCCCACACAGCCACTCGCTCACTCCCCCCTGGTGGGATGAGGGAGAGAGTCAGAAGAATAAAAGTAAGAAAACTCGTGGGCTGAGATAAAGACAGTTTAATAGGTAAAGCAAAAGCCGTGCACACGAGCAAAGCTAAACAAGGAATTCATTCACCACTTCCCATGGGCAGGCAGGTGTTCAGCCATCTCCAGGAAAGCAGGGCTCCAGCACGTGTAATGGTTACTTGGGGAGACAAATGCCATGACTCCGAACATCCCCCCCCCTTTTTTCTTCTCCCCCCAGCTTTACATGCTGAGCATGACATCATATGGCATGGAATATCCCTTGGGTCAGTGGGGGTCAGCTGTCCCAGCTGTGTCCCCTCCCAACTTCTTGTGCCCCCCCCAGCCTACCCCCTGGTGGGGTGGGGTGAGAAGCAGAAAAGGCCTTGACTCTGTGTAAGCACTGCTCAGCAGTAACGAAAACATCCCTGTGTTATCAACACTGTTTCCAGCACAAATCCAAAACACAGCCCCATACCAGCTACTATGAAGAAAATTAACTCTATCCCAGCCAAAACCAGTACAAGTATTTATCACCTTGTGAGTACTTTCAGGTGATTTATTTAAACAGGTTTGCAATTTATTAATGAAAAATTATTTGGCCATTTCAAGATTTGGTGGTTTGTTTAGGATTTGGGCGGGTTTTCTTCCACTACAGGGGCAGGAGGGAAGGATGTTGCTAACTCTTTATAAAAGAAGCCCCAACATTTTTTAAAACGGGAGTTTTTGCAATCACTTTGTACGCCAGCTAACTTCAACAGCAACGTCACAACCACTACTTCTCCCGCCAGCCAGCACATTTCATCTCCCTATGGAGTAACCACACAACCTTTGCAGAGGATTAGAACATGACACACATTCTCCAACACGCTCCTCACTGTTCCTGAAACTGTTAGCCGTATGGATAATACAGTAGTATGCTACAACTCCAGAACTGCACCATCAAAACCAGACATAATGATTATCTTGTTATCTTCTGGTAGCCATTTAATATTTTTACCATCACAGTAAAAACACTGGAGTATTTGGGGGCATGTGCATGCAAAGCCTCTATTGCAAGAGCACAATAATACTTAAACATTAGCAGGAAATGAAGTGCAGGGATAACATCTGCCAAGAACCTGAACACATTTGTTTTGTCAGTCTCCTTTGGCAGGAATGAGATGACAAAGCTATTGCACACAACGCACATTGAAGCTGGCCTGCTGAACAAGCCCTGCTGCTATTAGAGAGCCTCACAAAGTGGAACTAAAAGCTCAAAAGCTCCATGTGAACCGCAACACTCAAAAAAAGTCTCCGGCCATATATTAGAAAGTTCATATAGTAAAATATGGCCATGTATCAAAAACTGCATTAAATGGTTTGAGCTAGATTAGCCAATCCATGAACCTGAACTGAATCGCCTCTTCAGTTCTACATACCCAAGTCAGTCCCTAACATCGTGTGCTGTTAGAGGACCTGCCTTCCCCTCCCACAGATACCTGCTCAAACCTGCAAACCCTTGGGTGCTAACCTGAGGCACACTCTTAAGACTTACATAGCTGAACATACAACTGATAGAATTTAAGAAAAGCAGAATTAAAACTGAAATCACAGTCAAAGATCAAGACAACCACAACATTCTCTTGTTACCCAAGAGATCACAAAGAAAGGCTTCACACCAGACACAGGGAAAACTCAAACAGTACTTTATCCTGGTAAAAGAAACATGGCAGAGAAAGTAACGTAGGGGAGGAACAAGAGTGGCAAGAGCAAAAAGGAGAAGGTGAGCAATATCTGGCAAAACCAAGAGTTAAACACCTTTGAGTGATGGCTTTGCAATATTAAATAAAGTTTTAGAGGTAAGTTAGTGCCAAGGTGTTTAAAATTCAGAGGCTGAATCAGTGGTAGACACAGAATACTGGCTTCAAAAAGAAAGTGTTCTCAGTAAAAATGCATGGCTATCCTCAGTAACTTACTGAATGCAAGATAAAGAATATGACAGATCAGTACAACACATCAGTGTGAAATGACTTCATTCCCAACCAAAGATCATATTAAACTTCCCACTTCATGTTCCTCTCAATAGGTAGTTTGGGCAATTCCAAATACATTATTCACTTTTAATAAGTAATTTCTGTCACCTACAAGAATACATTACATATATATATTATGAAATAATCAATTTCAAATAAACCAAGGCCTTACATCTAATGTAGCAGTAGGCTAACTGCTATTTCAGAGCTAGTTTAACTTGACAGCCTTCAATCACCAAGAACCACATATATAACTTTCTATATTTCCATGAATCCTAGTTTGGAAAAAGACTTTTTTAAAAATAAAAGCTTACTTTATCTGGGACTTGCTCTATTTCAGTAGAAAATGATCTTTCAGGCAATATAAATAAAAGCAAGCTGTTGCTAGTAAATGAGGTGAACAAATACAAGAGTTGGAGTTACTACTTCTTTCACACAAAGGGTTCAAAACTTACATCAAAGTTGTTCAGAGCATAAGCCAGCTCTCCACCTCCACCCTGCTGCTGGGCAGCGTCATCTGATGCAGTTGCTTGAGCTGCGTTTGAGATGCCTGTGACCGCCTGCTGAAGCTGTTTGTAGATCAAGTCCCTGTTAGCTTTGTAAGCAGCTACATCAGGGTGCTGCAGACAGGCCTGGGATGCTGTATAAAGAATGGGAACGTTCTTCTGCAGAATTCCTCTGGCTGCTGCCATTTGATCGCGGTGACCCACATCTTTCAATTCCTATTAGGAAAATTAAAGGGGAGAAAAAAAAAGCAGCATTTGAGAACATTCCCCACATTTAACATGCATACACTGTCTCCCTGCATCTTCAAAAGACAGACACGTTCTTTGCCTAGTATGCTCAAATCTAACTATCTTCTGATTGAGTATCCCTACTCTTAAGGGCTCAACTAATTTCAAAACACAACAGCTTCATGAAGACAAAAGAAAGAAATACTGTAGGGCAATTCACAACTCCACAATTCAAAATCTAAGGTTGGATTTTTGCTCCTCTCCACAGTAGAGGACTAATATTTTGAAAGCCAGTAACACCTATAAATCAGGAGGACACAGAAGTTGCGAGCACACATTTTTCTCCCCACTCCATCCAGTTTGCATTACATCTAAAAAAAAAGTCATAAAGAAAACTAAATCCTCAAAACAGAATACCTTACATTTTTAGATAACTTAAGAACCAAGCTAATTTTTAACTATGAAACAAACAAGAGGCTTCCCCTACAATCCTGTCTTGCACTTGCACATGAGAAGCAAGATCTTCTTTAATTTAAACTTCAAGACTCACAACCAGAATGTTTTCTTTAGTCACACCTAGAAGATGGAGTTTACTCTCCTCAACTCAGGTACTTAATTTCAGAAGAACAACTATATCATCTCATTCAACTTCTTGTTCATCTCCAATGAGACGAGATTAATCCAATGACTGTAATTACCACTAATTTAAGATTAGCAAGCAAGTCCATATGTCTTTTCCCAAACGCTCACTGCTGCAATTCTCTAAAGCACCATCACCTCCGCTTTGGAATAGAAGCACTATGATTAGATAAAGCTTCTGAGTCCAGCACAAGCAGTAAGTTTATAAAAGGAAGAACAAACACAGTTATTAGATTATCATAATTTTGAAGTTACCTCTTAAATCTAACAAAGAGGTGATGAAAATGAGGAGGACTGCCTTACTGAGAAAAGGAAAAAAAAAAAACCTGACAGACTCTTCAAAATGAATGGGTAATATGTGACCTTTATAAGATACACACTAAGCAGGGAGGGCACTCCAAGCAGGCGTACAGATTCACAGATTTAGTACAACCACCTCCCATAGTGTGGAACAATCCATCACAAAGCAGTTTAAGAACATTTATTGCATTGCCATCACAACCCTACTCCCATTTACTGCAATCAGATTTTAGATACATAACCAACTGGCAATCCATTTTAGACTGTACCCAGTTTATTTTCAAAGATGAATCTGTGCAAAAAAACCAAGCAGGGTCAGAGGTGCATAAGCAATTTTGGTTTGTACGTATCAGTGGAACAAACAAAAAAAGCTCTACAAGAATTATGCTATTTCTGATAAATGGGACTGCCCACATCTCTGCTTTCTTTTGAAAACTTACCTACACGAGTCACAACAGTGCTATTGAACAAAACACACTTTACACACAATTTAAGCTTAAGCACAAGCTATCCAAACACAGAACATACACATAACAAACATGATTTTAAACTCCTTCTCAAATGGGCATTTCTGTGCAAGACTAACCAGCACTGCCACTCACTTTCTTGGAAAGAGTTGTAATTCTGTGCCCAGCCATGACTTTTCCTCCCTCTTTAAATGGACATGTTCGGTTTGTCTGTGCAAACCACAAAGGCAGTGTGGTCTAGTGGTGAGTGCACCAGGCACCTACTCACATCTCAGTTCTCTTTCCTTATCCACACCTGCATTGCTTCAAAGTGGGAAGTGCAAGCCTTGGGAAGCAGCATTTAATTAAGGTACTAAAGCATTAACATAAACAAATGTTTACTACTAGAAGAAATTCTGTCAGAAGCAGTACACTACAGCTGAGCAGACTTTCTGCTTACTAGGCAAGCTCAAATTTCCTAAACATGGCAGAGTGCAACAGAAAGTACTCAGCAATAAAGTTAAAAAAAGTAACAAAAAAGTATTAGCAGTATTAGGTACTGTCCAAGAGCAGCGAGGCTGCCTTAGTTTCTTATTTTGAAAAAGAAAAAGAAGAAATAACATACGGAAGAAAGAGCTGCCATCACTATACCTGTTGTCTTTTGGCTGCCATTATGTTAAGTTTGTCCACTTCTGGTTTGAGGGCTTTGTATTGGATACCCAAATCCTGCTCCGTGCCAGCATTTCTTAGCTTCAAGATACCTTCTTCCACCTAAAAGAACATATATGCACATATTTTTCCAAGTAATACAAGTCCACAGTTCAGGAAGTAATTCAGAATGTACTTCATAGCAGACAGAGAAAGCAATCTTCATTTGCCCCCTTTTCTTTGTTGGAGAGAGATACTTCAAAAGCTAATAGCACTCAAGGGTTAGCTACTACTTCATAGTCACCAGCTACCAGAGACAGCCAAGTACACGCATTTGAAAGAGTATGAAGGAGCCCAGGGCCTTGGCAGAGCTGCGGCAGTGGCCAAAGGGCACAAAGAGAGTCCTCAAAGCCCTGCCACAAAAGCAGGCCCAGTATCAAATCTCATTTAATTTCAAATTCTGTACAAATCACCCACCCACCCTCTTGCTCATGGGAAGAAAAGGCCTCCTCAAATATGCCATATCAATTTTATTTAGTCTACCAAAGCTACTCATCCCTAGCAGCTACAAGGGAGTACTAGTTATAAGAAAGCCAAATTATTTCTTCAAGATGAAAAAAGCTGGTTATCACCTGCAGTTGCAGACCACAGTGCATTTTGTTTCAATACTAAAAGTACAGAATAAAGTGCAACACAATGTCAAAATCTACTGACAATGACTGTAAAAACAAGTGACAAACATGCATTACACATGTTTTGCTCAGAGGAAAACCACTAAAAACCTCCCTGCTCCAGAAGCGAGCCGCTGACAGCGCACACACCAGGGTCAGCACGCATGCATGAAACAAAGCCACCTGACAGATCACACCTAGGGTGCCAGGCACAGCAAAGTGAATCACAGCAAAGAACTACACTTACTACTTTAAGTTGAACAAGCAGCTTGTAGACATCTGCCATATCAGCCAAAATCAGCAGTCGAGTAACAGCAGAGAGGAGGGCACGTGCTGCTCGGACCATGTTCCCTCGTTTCACAGAGGAGCAAGGGTCATCTGCAAACTCCCCCGAAGCACTCTTCATCAAGTCACCTGCACAAGGGGACAAGACAGTCTGACTTTCACACCACACAGCATTTCTTAAGGGGCTATAAGGATTCCTGGGCAAGCCAATCTAAGTCTTGAAAACAAAATGCATTTGCTTGAACACAGCCAGCAATTAAGACTGTGTGTAGCTACCTCTAAGTGTGGTTACCACATGGTATCACCGTAGAGGGGCTTGTGCAGGCAGGAAGGGATGAGAAATAACGCTTTGATTCTTATTTCTAATTGTGCAGGTGTTTTAACAAGCCAGAATCCTCCGGAGAGGCAAATTCAGCCTGTCTTCACTATTACATGCAGGATTGCAGTTATTTCACAAACTACAATGCTTTCAAAGCTTAAGCAAAAGCTTTGATTTGTGTGTGTGTAGGAGTTAAGCAGAAAGCAGCAGAAAGTACTGTAAACACGCAAGCAAATGCCACAGCTCATGGGACTGTAAACAACTCTGAGCGATGACCTGGCTGGATATGCCCTGGTTTGCATTCAAAGCAAGGCACCGCTTAGTAAAACGCTTCAACATTTCATAGCCTGTGGGTCTGCATCTGGTGCAGGAGGAAAGAATTTAGGTTTCAGATGGTAACAATGCAAATTGGTTAACTATGAAAAGCAAAGGCCACTTTACACAGCTAGAGAAATTCCTCCAGAAGGCATTCAGAAAGCATAAAAGTAATGTCTACATGTAGTCAGAGGAGTAAATTTTGGATTTCTCCCCCCACTTTCTGGGGCAGCATTTTTCTTCCAGTACCACAGTTCCTACATGGCAGCAAGTTTTGGAATCCAGATTATTATTCTTGGATCTCTTTGCATTTCAGAAACATTTGGCGAACAGCTAGGATTTAGTTTAGAAAACGCTAGGTACTCAAGGCCAAAGATTTGCAGGCAGCTAGAGATGACCAGAAAGCAGGAGAATAACTAAGTGTTGTGTCAGAGGCTTCCCAAACCTGTATGAAAAAGTGTCCGTATGGCCAAATATTAAAACAAAAATAGCACATCTCAGATAAGAAGAAAAGAACCTCAAATAGTGCTTCACAGGTGAAAGTGACAGGTGACAGTGACTCCATTCAAGCCCACTACCAAACGGGGTGGCAATGCAGTGGCATCATCCTGCCAACGGCTTGCCTGCTCCCACAGCTAGGCACTCAGTGCAGTGTATCCCCAGTATGTGAAGTGCTTCAATTTTATTTTAACAACTTTTTTTTTTTTTAGCTCCTATTTTAACTACTCAAAAATACCTACAACTGGAAAGCCTGGGATTAACCATCCACACACTTACCATTAAGCAATTAATATCTTGCCCTGGAATAGTTTCTAGCACCCAAGCACTCTACACCTTCACAGCCAAATACAACCCAAACACAGCTGCCAGCCTGTCCAAGCAACTACATCAAGACACTCAATTTTGTTCAAATGCTCCCTCCTATGTAACACCCTTCCATCATCTTAAATAATACGATGAAGAGTGGCATACAACGTTTTAAGATAAAAAATATGCTACTTCAGTACAGTGACATATGAAAAAAGCTTCTGTCCAAGTACAGACCAGCTATAAATATCAATCTAAAGCTATCCCTTACCCAACTTTTTGAGGAACACAACTCATTATTTTAACAAGTGTTAAAAGCCTCAGATTTCCAGATGGGTGAAAGACAATGCATCTCCAGTGCTGAAAAACTGCAACCAGCCATAAGATTATAAAATCCCTACATAGCTGACATAACCCTTTTTTTATTCCTTCTAGAAGATGCTAATAATAGTGAAATTAGTGTCACCATCACATCTATTAATAATCTCAGGATTTAAAGATATATGCCAGAACCAAAATTCACTACAAATATTTCCGCCCTTATTTACCTATATGTAAAATTCCCACATTTCCAACTCCCAAAAGAAAGGAACATTGTTTTCATTTATTTCCTATTTAAAACAACTTAGAGAGGTGCCACTTGCTTCATCTGAACCTCAGAAACTGCTAACCCAAAATTATCCTCTACCCATCTCTTAGATTGCAAACTTACAAGCCAGTCCTGAAATAAAATGCTATTCCTTTTTATTTGAACCAGAGACTTTAAAAGATTTAGTGAGTTTCAAACAGCTTGTCAGGGTGTCAAAAGACAACCAGCTTCCCAGAATTAAAGGAAAATTATATTTAAAATTGTTGCATACATATTTTTTTCTGCAAATTAAAGAAAGCTGGCTTTCAGACTTTTCTTACAAAGAAAAGCAACATGGGGTAGTTATTTTAGCTAGATTCAAAGGGTAAGAGGGAACTCCACCCTGGCCTAAGTATGCAGTTACTGCATTATGTGTGCACATTAGCAGTTCAAACTGGATCCAGCATAATCCTCTCATTTTCAAATTTGAGCCAGAGGTAACACAGCAAGTTTGAAAGCAGGGTTTCAAGAGTTAAAAGAAATACACTGCAGAAGAGTCAGACTATGAGACTCAGATTATACAGCTGGTACAAATTCTTATATGAGTAATCTGTTTCTCCAATACAACCTTAGATTTTCACTAGATATTACAAGGGAAAGATAATAAAACAGAGTCAAGAAAAGAAGAGGCAATGGTAGCCATTACTATGATCTTGTCAATAAAGCACTAAGAATTCAATTAAATCTAATGGAACAAAACCCATTTCAGAAATAGTAAGATTTTAGTCCATCAAAAGAAAATTACCATTTTCTAGTCTCATTCCCACCATGCCCACAGGGTCTGACAGCACTTTCAGACAGCACTATTAATCCTCCTCAGCAGCACGGTACATGATGACCATGACAGAGAGGGCTTTCTTTATACGAACACTGACGGAACAGGAAAGTGGCAGAAAAGACAGGCAAGGCAAGGAAGACCCAGGACACACACAGGCACTGATGCTTTTTTTCCAAGCTAGAAACTCATGCCCACACATCACCTCATACCCTTCAGCACCTTCCAGTTCAAAGCCCATCTCCAGGCTGCTTTGCCTGCAGTATTAGAAATACAGAGTGCCATCAGGCCATACCTCTACCTTCTTGTAACACCCTATCACAGTTCCTTAGAGGTTGCCTATTCCCCTCATGCTTGCCTTATAGGCAAGCATGAAATCAGAGTTTAAAGACTCTACTACTCTGGATGCTGAAGTCTTATCTTAACACTAATGCCATCTTCAATGTCCACCATGAGTGTCACAACAGACTGTCCTTGCTCTCCACTATAAAGGACAAGGCCCTGTATCTCCTTTTGCCATATCAACATGGGAGTTGACACTTATGGCAACAAATGGTTCAATTCCTTAATCTTGTCTTCAGTTAAATCCACATACTGCCTACATCACTCCTCCTACAGTTTGCCAAGAACTGTCTCAGAGCTCCCTTAGGTTATGGCCTTTCAAACATCTCAAGTCCTTGGCTGGAGGATTACTTCCAATACAAGTGGTACACTCCTAAAACATTTTTATTGCAGGAAAACAACTGAGAACACTTTGCACACTTCCAAGAAATTAAGCTAACTGGTCACAACAGAATTTTAAAGTTGAGTTTTCCAAGAAGAATTCAATGTTTAACTTCAAGTTATTCCACAACTGGCCTCCTGTTCCTTGGAAATCCTTAAGCCATGCATTTTGTGTGAAGTACAGTTGAAAAAACATTTTACCCTTTCATAATCTGCCTCACTGTTCAGTTTTGGAGAAAGCTTTGTGCAGAAACACAGGGCAGAAAGACACCACACTGAATCAGTAGGTTCGCTGCCCTGCATTTGCAACCATGAAACACCATCAAAGTCCACAGGATTCACAAGACCATTCATCCATTCTCTTACCTAAGCCCTGTGCACAGGCTTAAGCTTTTCCATTTTAAGCTTTAATTTTTGGCCTTTTATGCAAAATTACCATAGGAAAAAACACAACAGCAAGAGCATAGCTAATACCCTGGCTCCTCGCACTAGCATACAGATATATAGAGGCAGTGAACTATGCTCACCCATACTCCAAGAAAACAGGAAGAGCCTGGTCAACCTGACCCAAAAGAAATTTCCTTCCTGAACCCACAGTTTGCATCTTGTCTCAGTGCCAAGTACCTGGGTAAGAAACTGGTTCAGTTCCAAAACACCTCCCAACAGCACCAGAAGAGCTGACCATTTCCACACACAATCTTCGCTGCTTCAAAAGAAGGTAAAGCCCCAAAGAGCCTAGAGTGGGCGGAGTAAGACTGGGCAAGACCAATATTGCCCCCTCTATTACCCAGCAAAACTCCAGTAGCTGAAATTAGCATAGCAAATGCTGTAAGAATGCTGAAACCCAAGACATTCACATGAGATATTTTCCCAGTCCTAAGTCTTTTCTATAACCACAGCAGGATCTATTCTGAAAAACACTTTGATTCTCTGTCTTCACTATTCTGTTCAAAATTTTATTTTAAGAAGTTTCAGTACTTTAAAGAAGTCAAAAGTCCAAAGCTTTAAAGGGCCAGGAATCTTACTTTAGGATATTTCATGAACTTGTTTAATATTTAAAGCAAGTTGTAATTTATTCTTCCATTGTAAAAATCAGGAAGACTTTGAAGATCCACTTATATTGATTTAGTATGTAGCCATACTATCATTCATTCTAAATAGCTCTTTTCACTTCTTTGTTTTTACCCCCAACAAATGGGACTTTATGAACAAGCGTACTCACTAAAATCATGTACCCTCTCAATCTTCTTCTTGCTAGGCTAAAAAAAAAAATTTTAATTTTCTCTGATGAGACAAGTTATCTATTGTCCTAATCATCTTCATAACCTCTGTCTACATTCATTCATCTTTTTTTATTATGGTAACTAAATCGCTCCCTACTCTAAATAGAGGCATTATTAATTCTATTTTCCTGTCTTCTGCTGAAGATCAATTGTGCTATACATCTATAATCCTACTGCTGCCGTCAGACAGGCAGATGCTGCCGGTTTATGATCACCCTGCTGCTGACCAAGACACCCAGATTCTCCTCTCCACTTTTGCCACCCATTGCAAAAGGCAGATAAAGGCACCAACACCTGGAAGTTTTGCCAAGCACACACACAGGCTTTGTATTACACTTCCCTTGTTTCCCCAGTTCATGAATTCAACTGGTCTACCACAATGCTGGAAACACTTCTGAAGTGCATGGACTGTATATAAACATGTACATTGAGAGTTTGTATCTCTTCCCTGTTACTAGCACTACTGAGAACTGCAATCCTCCCCTTGGGCATTGGCAACAATAAACCTTCCCTCTGTTGTATCTCATTTTTCACCATTTGCTTCTAATTTCCTCAAAGGTTTGTTTGTTTTTTAATTTCCTTATGAAGAGCCGCTCTGCTAAACCTGACTGAACACTGGCACCATGATGGGGCACAGGCTTTTATCCGTAGTCATGCTGCCCCAGCAGCCCAGCCCTGCTGTGACTGCATTCCCACAAACGGTGGTGGGCACAAGACGTATTCAGGCAAATCACTCAAGTCTAATCATCATCCATCCAGCTTCAGAAAACAGATACAGCTATCCTCTCTATGCACCAGATTTCATGCAAGCTGCAAACAGTGAAAAGGGAAGAAGTGAAACAACGTTAAGGTGGGAAGTCACTTCATTCCAGCACCTCGCAGCTATGAACACCACCTCCTCTGTCAAAGATCAACAGAGCAGGGAGGTTTTGGCATCAAGTCTACGTGTAGTCTCAAAATCAAGCAGGGGCCAAAAAACAAGTGATAGGGTCATCCTGAAGGTTTGTTTATCAGTTTCTCCTTCCTACCAGCTTCTCACTGTAATATGCAACTACAAATTCAGCTAACGGAACTTCCCAATCCTGAGGACTGAGTACAGCACCCTTGCTCACTAATATCACTAAGAGTCATTTGAAGGTACGCACAGATGAGCTTTGACTCTCAATTCTGAGCAGCAATCAAGCAAGCACCAAGAATTAAAGGCTTCAAGACAAAGGGGTCTCTTTTGCTGTTGTTTGTTGTTATTAAATTAAGCCAACTCAATTAGCCCCTTATATTACAGCCTTCTTATGTTGATCTTTCTTTGGTTTGTCAACCACGCTCGTCCAGAACTTCGAACCATTTTCAACTAATATTTCATCACCGTGCAACTTCTGGTACAAACAAGTAATTAATGCTAATGAGTTTTCCTTTTTTTGCAGCAGCAGCCGTCACCGTTAATACCAGTTGACTGGGTTTCACCGAAGCATAGAAAAGGCTCATGACTGGAAGAATGATAAATGATTTATGAGCAACATATTTACTAGTGCATATTTTAGAGTAAGCCAGCTCCATAGGCTTTTCTTGCAGGCCTTCTCCAAGAAAGTAAAAAAGAAAATTATAAAAATCAACACTAGTTGTGGGGGAGGAAGCCTGGAATATTTAATCAAGGTCCTCGCATTCTGTTTGTTGCTGTTTACATTTTGCATATTTGAGACACTTGGCTCTGTCAAGTCAACACTCAGCTCTTCCTCCTACAATGCTGTTTTGTATACATTCAAATACTGAAGAAGTTATTGACATATTTGAGACGTACTTCCATAACATTTATAGGCAGGATGGGAAGTTGACTTTTTAGCATAAACTGAGTTTTAAATGCTCTTCAAAGAATCAGCCCTTCTGCTTCTCTTCCCAATCTCTACTTGGGACATCCAATTTCCAGATCTGCCCAGTTCATGCTATTCCTCAAGGAAGCCAGCAAGACAAGCTGACAATCTATGCAAGTGGAGAGGCACTGAGTCATTAGAAATAACAGCAAAAGGTAAACAGGAACATTTCTACTTACTCTGAAAAAACACAGATGCATAGCTCTTACCTTGCTTACGAACATCTTCCACAGCCGCTACCAGCTCCTCTTTAAGGAACTGGCTCTCTTTCGCAATTTTGTCTCCTTTCTCCAGGAAATTCTCTGTTGCTTGTTCAACTGATGCAGCCAAAACATGGGCTTTTTTAGAACGCCCTCGCTTTTTATTAGAGGGGCCCTTGTTGCTAGTGTTAACCAGTGTTGTTACCTAAAGACAAATATGGAAGGGAAAAAACAAAAAACATGAAACAAATTAGAAGTTTATCAATTTGACAGCAATGCCATGTGTATTTTTTTCTAGACAGCCTATCACTAATACCTGCACTATTGCCAGCTCCAAAGGTTAAACTCACAGATAAGTGTTTTTCACATCTCTAAACATTACCATGCTTCTCGATTCCTTAGATGAGCATTAGAAATTCAGCTAAACTGCTTAGAGATTTTTCTTATCAGCAGCAGACCTGAAAATTTTAAGAATTGAGTTCTATTTGTATTTTTGATAAACTGCAATATCAGTAACAGGCCAGAGCTATTTAACACCACATAAAAAGAACCCAAGTTGGGATTAACTAGTTTGGGATAGCTCTCCAGGCATAAAAGACCTCAAACAAGGTTGAAGCCATCATCTACAGAAATCTAGCAACACAGTATCTTTTGAGTCCAAAACAGTATTACAGCCAATGGACTAAATACAGAGCAAAGGACTTCCTAGAGCTGATTATTTCCCCAAAACAACCAAAACTGAACTCTTACAATCCTCCTGCGATCAACAAATATTTCCAAGTTTTATGTTTTAGACTGAAACCCTGCTAGGAGCTGGTCACCAGCGGCCAGATGACTGCTAGGAACACAGGATCAGGATCCATGCCCTTCAATCAAACACAGCTAGATGTCACAAAATCCACGCACACTTTTCCATTTGCCTCCCCCCCGCCCCCCTTTTTGTTAAGTCTAGGAAAAGGCATACAAAGCTACTTCAGAGGGATATTAAGTTACAACACTAAAAAAATATTACTACTCTGGAAAACCCAAGGACTGCTGACATAAAGGTCCTCAGAGCTGGATCCATCTTCTCAGTAGGTTGAATCAGAGAGGGGAACCCATCAGTTGGGAACATCGCTGTTGGTTTATGGGGAGCATTTGTATTGGGTAGTCTAAGTTCATCATGTACTACAAATAAAGAACAAGTTGCAATAATGCAACTTACTGTACTTTCCTCTCTGTATTTTGCCAGTCACATAATGCACAAAATTTGTGATTGCCAGTATGGCCTATTGTGCTACTTAAGGAATAAGTTACAGACACTGAACTCAGACAAAAAGGTCCTATAAACAAGTTTGCTAAATTAGGACAATTTCTCTTAAGGAAAAACTCTATCAGTAACTCCAGCTAAAAAGCTATGTAGTAGATCACCCAACTGCCCATCTGAATATCTGGAGGGAACAAATGGCAAGTATGGACAGCAGCTTCGCAATTAAAGGGATGTTAATACTGGAAACAGAACTTGACCATTGCAGTTTGTGCTTAGCAGGAGTTGCATTCAGTTCATACTGCCTTTTTAAAAATTTCTTATTTCAGGAAAACAATGCTAAAGAAAATGAGTTAACTGTCTCCAGTGCATCTTCTCTTCTAGACCTCCTAGAAAGCCTCTTCCAAGAATCTTCAAAATGCCCAATACACATAGCTTACATTTACAAAACTTACTCTAGCTCTCCTATATTCTTCTGTGCATTTCATTGGGCAATATACACCATGCAGAAATAAGCTTTGATTCACAAATCCAGCATAAAGCATAGGCATAAATTAAAGGAAAGCATACATATCTTGTAAAAAATATACTGAAACAGTAGCAAATGTCATAAAAGCGTACTTCTTGGGTGGAATTCTGTTAAGAGGGGTCAGTAATCTATTTACAACACAAGGCTGTTCTAGACAGGTTGCAAACATCCCCCACCATACATTTCACCATTTACCTGAGCTTCCTGCCAAAGGCAACCCTAAACACAGGTAATCTGAAAAAAAAAACCAACTTATGGAGACCCTACTTCTGGCAAGCACTAATGGCTTTGTTGCAAGGGGCTTTTGTCATTCCTGAATACCAGTTTCTAAATGAGACATAGCCCAGCTTTTAAAGACTCAACAAATAAGCAGCATACCACCCAAAATACAGGCAAGAAACAGCACAGCAGCAACGGAACATTACTCACATGCATTTCTGCACTTCTAATTGAAATACTGTGTCTTATCAGGTGCTGAAAAAACAGTCTTTCTAGACTCTTGCCCAATAACTGTTACAATCAAACTGAAGAAAGAAATTACTTGTACGCTTTTTTCATCTTTAGTTTTGTAGTGTCTTTACTTCTGGAATTTAAGCTTTGGAAGTTACTTAATTTAAATAATACATCAAAACAGGTAATCATCCTTATGAAGGTTTTGCCCCCCCCCCCCCCCCCTTTTTTTTCCTACCTGTGTAACAAGAGGCTCAAGTAGTCTTTCAACTGCCAGTGTTCTTATCTCCAAGCTTTTGGGGTCCCATTTGAAGTTAACATTGCCTGCAGTAACAGCAGTCATTTCTAGAAGAAGAAAAGAGCTATATGAATACTTTTTTTTTTTTAATTAGTGCTGTTGGAATGTATTTAAAAAATAAATTAAAACAGAGGCTATTAAACACACAACATAGCCATTCGGTCTAAGTTAAGGTTATACTGTCTCCAGAAATATCAGTTTTGGTTCAACTGATGACAGTTCAAAAAATTGCTTATGACAACAATATACAGACATTACCTGGATGTTTTGGTTAGAAAATAAAAACAAAACCAAAACCAACCAAACAAAAAGCACACCAAGACCTATCCAAAAGCCACAATATTTTATCAGAGCAATGAGCAAACCAAACATTACCTGTCTTGTCATCAGTGGTCCCCAAGCAATGAAAATGGACCTCACAGGTAATGGGGGCACTTTACCATGAAGCTGGAGGCTAAGTAAATAACTCCTTTCCTATTTCTGCTGCCTCTCCCCAGGGCTGGCTGTCCTGTGCTCCCAGACCAGCTTTGAGACACAGCCCAAGGTCTTGGGGGAGCAAAAGGGAACACCTTGACTTCAACAGCACCAGGAAGCCACCAGTTTCCTCAGCTCCACCATGAGTCACTATCCCAAATGCTTCGTTAAACCAGGAGCCAGGTTCTAAACTCAACTCATTTAATCTACCTGTTCATCCAATTCACCTTTTGGAAGTACAAAGGTAAAATAGTGAATATAAGCCTTATAAAGCCAGAAAATCCAGTTGGTTCATATTTAACAGCATATGTATCTACTATGCTTCCCCTTAACATTTACATAGGAGAGAAAAGCAGATTTGCATGAAAAGATCTGTTAAAAGCTGTCACTGAGCCGTTCCTTCCCGTTAGTTTTATATCAACATCCCAATGCAACAGCAAATATGATTATGGGAAAAGTTTAGTAGAACCACTAAAATAGCTCTGCTTCTGAAACCAGTAGTCTAAAAAAAAAAAAAACCCACACACAAAAAAAACCCCACCAAAAACCACCAAACCTACAACAGATCACTAGATTAACACTGTGATGCTGTGCAGCACAACAAAGGAATAACCAGAACCATAATTTCAGAAAAAAAATGAATTTGAAGTATTTACAGGGGTTGCCCTCAAAAGTCAAGATTAGACTAAACCCACATTTGTAACCTTGTATTTTTTAAAAAGTCAGGAAGAGAAATACATTTCCAAAGTCTCCTGCCACCCCTCTTCCTAAGCACCTACTGATGAATTTGCTTTAAAAGCTTATTAGTTGATATTTTTAAATCTTACTCTGGACAAGGCATTGTCTGCATAGCATCTCAGCAGACAGATTGCTCTGACAGCACCAGATGTCCCCAAGCTGCCACACGAGCACAACATCCCATTATTTTTAAGAAGCAGGAGGCAAGGCAACAATTTTGGTAACCAACAATGTTTACAATACATACCAACAACCAACCGTTTTACACTGATAGTTAAACATGCAGAAAAGGCACAGACGTGCTGCTTGTTTCCCACTGAAGAAAAAAATCTCTCAGGCACTTGAGAAACTCAGCCTGAGAGGGCGTAAAAGAAGTCAGGGCTTAGGATCACCCAGCTTCAGTCAACAGCACCTTCATGGCAGGCTGATCCCGAGACATGACATAGGCTCTCTTGCACCACAGACACAATATAATAGATTAAGTACTCGCTGCACTACTGAAAACACATCTTTACCCTGAAAAGCCTATACTCTGTCATACACTGAAGTACAACTTTGCAAGGTGCAAAGCAGGAATATTCACCTAACCTGCATTAAGCTTTCCACTTACGCTCATGCTGCAAGTGCCCACACTGCTGTAGAGAAAGAAAACTTAAAAAGCTGAAAGCTTTAAAAACAAACAAACAAAAAAACACACCCAAACACAACACACCCCATCCAAAAAACTAAAAAGAGGCTGATGCATGCTAGCATACAAATAACATTTCTGACTTTTAAATCAAAAAGCTTGGAAGTGCAGATGAAGGGTCCCAGCTCCCGCAGCAGAAGGCACGCCAGGCTGCAACTCCAGAGACACCTGGTGAGCTGCCACCTCCCTACTGCTGCAGGAGGGTGGAGGATGGCCACCTCCTCTTCCTCAACCTACCTCTGACACTTATCAGAAAGTCCTGTGAACTCACTAACTAGCCTTCTCTTCCTATCACCCCCTTTTTTCCTTTTTGTGGGTCCAGCTTTGTGCTGGCTTGCACCATGGCCCAGAGGCGCAGACACTGGCACAGGGCAAGCTGTGAAAAGCCCTTCACCCCCTGCCCCAGGTACATCCTACCTTCAACAAGGAATTTCACTGTTTTATTCCCTCCTGATTAGCTCAGTGTGAATGCTTCCTACATAAGAAGCCAAGAAAAATATGCTGAAAGCCTTTATGGTTTCTGAAAAACATACCCAGTGCTCTGGAAAGCCCACTAGGTTTCTAGGTAAAAGCTGTTTCTATATATTTAATGCTGTTATGCCTCTTGCAGAAACAAAGTGCGGGATGAGGTAACCATGAGAAGATACATTAATTGTGTTAGTAGGATAATGAAGGTAATTCATCTGAAAACACGTTAGTATGATAGTTCACGAATTGGCCCAAAGTAATGGTCTATAAAACCACTTAGTATGAACGTTATTGAAATTTATCTAAAAAGCATAGCTTGATATCAAATACACCGTTTGGCAGCAATGACTTGGATATCATTTGAATAAATGTATTTACTGCAGTGTACAATTAAATACTTGTGAAGAATACAGGAACAGGCTATAGCTTAAATACATGTGTGAATGGGGTGGGTTTAGGGGATAAAGGGACAACTGCCAGGGCCATGTTAAAGCAGGGCTGCACTCCCACCATGAGAATGCTCTAGTTCTCTGGAAACCGTCTTATTCCTGTGACTGCTCAAGCTCTTGCATCACTGAATTCAAATACAGTAACAGGTAGTAAACCAAGTCAGATGATATTGTAGCAGAGTGTTTAATTGTTGGCTCTTCCAGAGCACACAATTCCCACGATGATTGCAATAACTGTAACATTTCATAAAGAAAGAGGGCATCCTCTGGAAGAGGGGCCCAACCACAGGCCAGCATAGCACTTGTTCCAGACAGGTAGGATGACCCAGCTGATATGGAAACAGGTTTTCCACAGCACAGATCTACCACACACAGGACATTACAGCAGCGTATGCACTCGAAGCAGGAATTTCAAGGACAAAGCAGCTCAGACCACACAGCGGAAGAGAGTGAGCAATGCTGAATCTCAAGTGGAATATATAGAAAGACACCACTGCACAAGAAGTTGTGGTTGCCTAGCCTGCAGTTTCATAAGCAGCAGGAAAGCTGCTTAAAAACCAATGTTCATCCTCCCACACCCCTCTAGGAACTCATTCCCGTCTTCACATCACACCCCCTCTGTACTGGCACAGCTTTCCCTACGGCTGAGCGATTAACCAGACGGGGAAGAACTGATTTGGCTGGAGGGAAAGAAATCCATTTTTACAGGGTGGGCAGAGATCCCCATCTGGTTCACCATGCCACCACAGATACTGCTGCGAATGGAACTGGCAATGGCAAGAGGAGATGGCTATGTTAGCTGGCACCATTGGCAAAGGCATTCAAGTGGAAACAGAGGGCAAAGCTGGATGTCACAGCTGAGTTGAACCAGGTGCCGTTGAAAACAGAGCATCAAGCAGAGCCACTGCAGAGAGCACAAATGCCCTCCCAACACATCTAATGTTCAGACACATGAAGCCCCAACATTAAACCATGGTCACAGTCCAGCACTTTAACTGTAAACCCTTCAGGTTATTCTACTGGTCATGATGGTGCTCATTATCATAGTAGATGGTTCAAAGGTAATGCAATTATATCTTGCTGGGGTTTAGTGCACTTGCAAGGATGTGAGGGTGGGGGAAGAACAGGCATTTAAAGAAGCCACTTTCAGAGTTCCAGCCAAGCAGGTCTGCAAGCAGAGCCATCCCAGGACAACTTGCCCCTGCTTTCTAGAAGGAATCAAGATCTCATCAACAGCTAAAGCTTAAGAGGTTTCCATTCTGCTTCAAGCACTTCCACACTACTTCAAGCAAATGCTGCAGCAGTCCTACTGCTCCTTTCCCTGCCACAAATCTGCCTCAAACAGGCACCCACACTGGCACACACCTGATGCAGTGAGCCACTTCAGGGAGCTAAAACGGTCTCAGAGTAAGCCGGTAACTGTAAGAATTACCTTGCCAGCTTACTGTCCTGAAGGAGGAGGTGGCACTGCAGAGGGAAGTGGATGGGACTGCAGCAGCACTGGGATGAGCTCTGCACCCCAGGGCACATCCCAGCCCTGCTCAGGAGAGGTGAGGGCACAGACCCGAGCAGAAGGATGTATTAAACTGCTGGGGCTGCATCCACATCCCACGTTAAATGAGCTGGCCTGCCATGAACACACTGAAGGTGATAAACCTACAGTGGTGCTCTTTGCAAAAGCCACAACTAAAGGTCGCAGTGTTTTCAAAAACTGGTAATTCAAGGTTTTCAGAATAACTTCAGATACCTACTTCCAGAACACTGGCATGCAAATAATTTCTAGACTTTGGCAACCATAGGAATGCAGCTCTGTGGCTTCTTTGCAGAAGTGTCCTGAAGGCACTCAAGGCTTTCCAAAAAGCCCATGAAAGAGCACTATTTCAACAGTGAGCTCTGCACACCAACAGAATGATGGAAAGGCCTAGGGCTTACGGTCCTGTTTTTCCAGGTTGCATACCCACATGCACCCGAAGGCAATACTAGCTGTATCTCAGGCACTACTGGGCTAGTACATTCAACCTGCTCTGTACCAGGAGATGCTGCAGCCTCCCAACCTCTAGACCAGAGCAAATCTCTTGGTTACACAGCGGAAAAATCTAACTGCCCATCTCCTGTGCTGCAACTTAAGTCCCACCACCTTGTGCTACCTGAAGAGTTTTTTATATGCCATCTTCTATCAGTCTTCAAATTTTAACTATCCTGACCGGCTGCTTTCTAAAAGCTTTTAACTATACTCACCATTCTCTTTTGTTTTTTTTTTCCTAGGGAAGACGGTATTCAAACAGTGGTCTCACTAGCACAGCAGCGGGGGGCTAACCTGGGCTAAGCACAATAGACCACATGCTGAATTCAAGCATTATGCTATCCAAAAAAACTAACAAAAGAGGACAGTACAAGAACATTTTATACCTGGGAGAACATTCTCCATTTTAACGCCCTTTCTGCTACCCACCTAGTTGTTCCCCATTTTGTGCAGCTGATTGTGTGCAGGCATGGTAATATGTACTTGATTGCGTTATTTTGCAGCTTATTTCTTTCTCTCATATTTCCTTAAGTAGTCACAGTCATTTTGAATGATCATCCTGTCCTCCACCATGCTTCCAGACTGTCTTTGGATATTCTGTGCAAGGTAATGAGAATAGCCCTTATTCTATCGCCCAAGTCATGAGCATGGAATGTGGTGGGATTCACAACACAATGACCCAGCTTCATCTTCCAGTCAGAAAATAAACCAGCTTCCCTGTTCCCAAGGGAATCCTTTTGGTTTTGTCTGGTTTGTTACCTAAATACCTAACCCATCTGATAACCAGCAGGGATCCTTTACCCCTGGTGAAGGTAGAAGACAAGACAGCAGATAAAGATCTGCAGGGAAGCGTATTAACACAAATCTTCTGAACATTTTTTGGTTTCAAAAAGGTTAAGGCACACTTCATATTAAAGCCAGCTCACATGCAGGGGCTTCATCATGCCTCACTAACAGTTCAAAACTGTTTTCCATATAACTAAGAGTATTCAGAAACAAAAAAGTTTCATTCTTTCGCTTCACAGTCTCCAAAGGAATTTATCTGCCCCATTCCACAAATAAAGCAATACTCCTCTCAACAGCTGGATAGCTAGCTAGTCAAGGTTGTTTGGTATACATGGCGCTTTTCAAGGAGGACTTAAGTGGGGTTGATTTAAGCTGGTTTTATTTAACATCAAGTACACACAACTAAAAACAGATAGTCATCCTCTTCTAACATAGCCTTCAACCTTAAATTTCATCTGCTCAGCTACCAAATCTTCTCCTCCACCATAAATGCCACGAAGATACTACCTCCTTAGAAATCCTTACTATTAGAATTTCATAATCTTAAATATTAATACACAGATGTTACATAGACTATATTCTTTGATTATCAAAACATTTCTGTCATTTGAGTATATTCAACTTTGCCACACATTTTTTTTCCAGACCGTAGTAACCAGCTAAGTAAAAAGATGACATTCAGGTTCAGATAAGCCTATTTCTCACCAGTACCATTCCAGATCCAGCTCTCATAATCTGTTTTCATACGTTTTTCTCTGCTGTTCTTGTGGAGAAGGCCTACAGAGAGGCATCTGAAATGCTTATCAAAAAGCCTTACACAGCCAGTAACAACAAATGCTTCTCTACTTCATTTGTTTAGCAAATCTTTAGACCTTGCTACTGAGTTAAGAGATGCAACCTAATCTGGTGTCCCTACAAAAAAAAAAAAAATCAATGAAGTTTATAACTGTTTTCTCTTCTACATGGGTGTTACTTCCTGCCTGTTGCCTTGTTACTGAAGCCAGCAGCGTGCCATAGAGAACCTGTCACCTTTTCCCCTCTGGAAGCACAGCCCACTCTATACAATGCACCATCACATGAAAGCAGGCATGGGGCATATCACCAGATCAAAATGCAACACATTGTCCAAAGCAGTATGTGCTATCTCCTAACAGCTTCCCAATTGCTACAGTACTGTGGATTCAAGTAACTTATTTTTATTCCAAAATCAGTAATGCACTCTGTAACTACAGGTTTTCATGCCTTCATTTTGGTCTAGCTATCATTAAGAGGATGGAAGGCATGCTCTGCAAGCAGCTTCACCGTGGTGTTCCTGAGGCCACAGCAGTGGTTTCACAACTACAAATAAACTGTTTTTTGGAGATGTCAGTGGTAACAACAGCCTCTTGCCTTCAGTTACGTTAAGTGTTAGGCTCTAATCATTTTATTTTTGCCAGGACTGTTTTGCCTCAAAGGAGTTAGAAAGGAGATGCGGCAAGCCAAATCACAGCAAGCACAGGCAATTAGTGACTTATTTATGTCACACAAAGGCTCCAGCTCATGGATGACATCCTAAAAGAATGCAAGAACCAAACTCAAGCTCATACCCATTTAACTGTCCAGATGGATATCCTGCTATGTCCCAACAAGCATCCAATTTATTTCTGCACAGTTTTCAGTTTCCAAAACTCAAGCAGGATTCCAACTACATAAAGAAAACTGATAGGGTATCAAGACACTACTTTAGAAGACACACATACTTTTTTCTAAAAAAGAGAACCTCCTATATAACTAAGATTAATCTTAACATTCTAGCTGCAAAACTTCATATTTGGGAAAGGGAAAAGACACGTCATGAGCAGCAAGCTATTACTATTAATAATAAACCACTCATTCTGTCTTCACAATAATGTTGGTGCATTTTATGCTGAAGATCTACAATACTAACATCACGAAAGAGAACTTCCAAAAATCAGAACAAATAATCACTGGATTTGCAACTGCTGTACTTTAGCTGTCTGCTCTTTGCATCAGGACTGCAACACTCTGGCCATGTGCAAAGGCAACACCTGCATTTTAAGCAAACATCATCTTTCACAAACTGACACTAGCAGCAAAGATAACTTCAGACTCCCAAACCCCAGCCCTCTCACAGCCACATTTCTCACATTTAAGCCTACCGCTTAATGGTTAGTGCTTTCAAACATAACAAAGGGACTCAGCCTGGAGAGGGGATATCAGAGCCCAGGTGAGACTTGTACATCTGCTGGACCACTTTGATTCAGCTACTGAGAGCCCTTCTAACCTCACAGTGTCTCTTCCCACCCTTGAGGCAGAAAATTGTGTGAAGCTTCCCTAAAATCATTAAGAAAGAATGGAAGAACAGCTTATTGCCACTCTCAGAACCACAGTATGCATTTCAGATCCTAGGGATACACAGTCAGTGAAGATATAACAACTAGGCTGCAGCTACAGAGCACAGCTCTTTGAATCCCAAACTACCCTAGCACAGGTTTCAATTACCAACCTTAAGTTAGCAATGAATGCAAGAAGGGGCAGCCTTTTAACAAATTAATTTTTGCCACAAGTATTCCTCAAATAAGAAAAAAGTTTGTTATAAATTAGCCTACTTTATCAGTTGGCACAAGAATTTGCCAGTACTGCAAAATTAATTCTTGCTTAGCTTGCAGAAAACCACTGATGGCTGGCAATAAAAGGAAAAGAAAACCTGGGTATTTTTTTTCTGATCTTCTTCAGCACTCAATCTGCAATAAAAAGTGCCGTTTAAACTAGAGTGTCAGAAATAACCAGAATCTGACCCCACTCAAACCGCATTTTCATTCCTAAATTGATACGTTGTTATGCAATACCCTTCAGTGCTTTTAGCTGGCCACATTGTCTAAATCTAGACCTTGATTAACAATTTTAAAACAGTCAGAAGTGTACAAACACTGGAGTTGTTTCAGCTGACACATTTTGAAAAACGCAAGACTCCTATAATTAGAGGTTTGATGAGACAATTTGCTTAAACATGGAGGAAATGGACAGTGTTGTATTAACAGAGACTAAATACCATATTCTTTCTCAATTGCATGCCCAGCACCGTAGCAACTAAATACTATGTAACAAATACTCTTAGCATTACAAAAGTGAAAAAAGTTTTCCATCGTTTTCTCCATTTGCAAAAGCTACTAAAAGAAGAGCATCCACTGAAGCAAAGGAGAACATGAGTGTAAAGATTCTTCAGAGTAAAATGTTTTCTAAAGTTTCTAGAAAAAGTCATTCAGAATTCCTTTTTCAGTCCTTCACTTTGATTCAGGAACACTCTGTCAGTCTTATCTAAAAATTACAAAGCAATTCGTTTTTAAAGAAAAAAAGAAATAACAAAAACCACAAGTGATAAGGCCGAGAATTTCACTTTATGCTCAGGACAACCCTCAGCAACATCTCTGAGCTATAAACAATGAATTAGTTTCACGGGAAGAAGAATTGCACCATCACCGCACACCCCCAGACAACTCTCAATTTGCAGCTCCACCAACACACGCTGCGAGTTAAGAAGGGGGAAAAAAAACCACAAACACAAAAACAAACCCCAGGAAGAGCACAAGTGTTGTTCGGATGAGTTAAGCATCTTCTAAATGACTACAATTATCTGGAAGAATACATTAGGCAGGGTGCTCTAACACATACCATCTCCTCTCCCTGCAAACTGTCAACAAGGCTGCAGACACTGAGAACACAGAGGGCACTGACTGATGAGAACTCTGCAGCTTCTCCAAAAGAGCAAAGCAAGTAGTAATAAAAACACACCGGTGCGATTAATTTTTGGATGCTTACCAGACTCACCTGCAAAGCCATAATCACTTTCTGTTAAGTGCAAACTCGCTAAGGGTGCACAGCAGTGCATGAGAATCAGAGCTAACAACCTGGACAAGAACCCTTTCGAGTCACTGCTTTAGCATATGGATGACCAATTAAAGCAACTTTTGTTTAAAAAAAAAGAAAAACGTCACTGACCCACCCACATTTCATAAAAGCAACAGGAAGGAACAGGAAGTTTTGAGAGGAAGGAGTCACTGCTTGGCTGGTCTTGATGGAAAAAAAAAAGATTTTAAGCTAGTAACACAGCCATTTACTGAGTGGAAACCAACTTACATCTGATTAAAGGCACATTTTCTTTCTCCACCCCTTCTCCTCACCCCCAAAACAGGAAACAAGACAAAGCTACTGAACAAAAACCAGATGAGCTAAGAAATCCTGTTCAATTGGCTTTGCACCAGCGCTCTGCCTCTGGTTCTGCTGAACACTGCATCTTTCACCAATAACCATTGACTTTTCCCTAGGCCCATGATAATATTCTGTTAAACATAATCAAATTGTCTTAACCAATTCCTGCAAACTAAGTGAAACAGCTTAAAACACCTGATGCTGAAGTACTGATGCATACAGACCAAAAATTAACTTTTTTTTCTTGAGGTTATAAGCTTTTAACCCTGCACAACTAATTTGCATTATTCTGTTTTGTTACAAATAAACCTTCTAGCTTTTTTTTTTTGCTACTGTTTATTGCATCTTACATCATTATTTTTTCTCCCTAACCCCAGCTAGGAAAGGGGGGAAAAACCCACCCACACAATCCTATTGCACTCATCACTGTACCAGTACAAAATAAGAGTATTGTGATTGAGGACTCCACCAGCAGTGGAAGTGCCATGGAGTAACAAATAAGGGCTATATCCACTTTCCTAAAAGCCTTCCCCACATCTCTGCTTTCAGGATGCTTTGTTTAATGTTAGTTACGAAATGCATTTCCAGCTGTAACAGCAGTAGTTTGTAATTAAACATTTCTTCCAAAAAGTGGAAGTGGCAGTAACTACAAAGCCATACTTTGTACAGAAATTTAAACCGCTCCAGAGCTTTTCATACAGCCAAACCAGATCCTTGCTTTTTCCTCTCAAAAAATACGTCGTGTCTTCCATTTTACTTGTAGCTTGTATGAAGCTGTTCAGCTCTCAAGAAAGTTTCTACATTTAAAAGAAATTAAGTCATTGAACTGAGCCTATTGAATACAATCAAGGCACAGACAGCCTGCACCTGCAGACAAGCCTGCCAGCATCAGAAGCCGAGCAGCACTCCTGCCAGCACTGGGCACCGGCCACAAGAGCGGCTGGACAAATTTGCAGAACAGAAATCAGCCCGGGCTCAAACTCCTGGCTCAGGAAGCTCCTCCGCTGCAGGAGCTTGGCAGAGCACCTTAGGGAAGCAATGCTACTTGTTTGCCCTTTTGTCATGGTTTTGTTGCTTGGCTTGCCTGTTGCTTTCTCTTTTAGGGATGGCTTTATACACTGCCACCACCCAAGAAAAAGGTGGAGGGAAGATACAGGGAAGGGAAGCCAAATGATTGTGGGCATCAATAAAAAGACAGGTGGCAAGGGTCAATAATTATGACCAGGGAAACAGAGGGGGACACCAGACACCACCCAAGAGCATCCATCACTCCTCAAAGGCATCAAAGGAGCCAGAGGTTGCTGCTTAGCAGTGTGACAAGCAGAGGGAAGGGAAACAACCCTTGGAGTTCCTGTCTTATTCCCTCCTCCTGTTCCTGTTAACAGCCACCCTGGCCAAGGCCAGACAAAGGGCTTGTAATTTAGGGCCTCAGACAAGGGCTAGACTAATAGAAAGTTGACGGGACCAGTACAACCAAAACCTTATGATGAGGGTCATGGGAGACAGGACACTAGGCTGAACTGACCTCTCAGCTACAGCAATCAGATCACATCAAGTCCCCTGCACACGACTTCCAGTTTATAGTTCAACTTCTCATCCTTAAATGAATAAATAATTTAATTTTTAAGATGCTTAGACTCTGAAACACCTAGACATCAGGTACTGACTGAAATGAACTTTACGGTAAATTGTACGTGAAGTTCATATGAGACTTGTCACTTGCATATATGTCCACAGTCCATCATGAATTATCCAAGATCAGTGAGCACTCTTCAACATCAAGCAACAAGACTCACTAGGTCTTTAAGTCATGCTAAAGGAAATTAGTTTTACAAGTATACATTACAAGGACATACTTGCAAGAAAGTGGGTAAAGAACAAGCAGCTTGTACTTCTTGATTAGTTGCATTTACACAGAGAAACACCCACTTGCACCTTCTTGCTTCTCAGCATACCACCAGTTCTGTCCTCTGCTATTCAACAACACTGTTTCTGAATTTGTTATTCTAGTCAATTAAAAAAAACATTTACCCATCTATGGCTTCAGCTGAAGATCTCAAGAGCACTTTACAAAGACGAATACTGACCTGCTTGGTGTTACGCAGGTTAAACACCATTTTATAGGCATACAGCTCACCCTTGTTTACATGAAAAATTAAACTGACCCTTTTAGCTATGTACAGCTACATTGCTAGCATAGCCCTTGTGCAGACCGTTTATTTAAGTGGATCTTCTGTGCTGAGTTTGCATCATCCAGAAAAAGATACAGGAAGAAGAATGTCCCCCTTAGAGCCTTAGATCTCCATAGATCCTAAAGGCACCTATAAAAGTACCCAGAATAAAACAGTGAATGAAAATGCTCTGAACCCTTTTGGGAGTGCAAAAGGCAGCAGAAGGGGGAAAAAAACCACACATGTCATCAAGGCCACAAGCTCCTGATAGCATTAATTCTTATTGACTTCTTATTAACTGAAAAGAAGCAAATTTAATACTTACCTAAATGCCCTCTTGATCTTGTGCTAAACAACAGCAAGGACAGAAGTGTCTGGCCTACGCTCTCTCCTCATTTCCTTCAGTTAATCTCCAGGAAAAGAAAAATCAAAAAGTCTTTTTCTCCTGATTCTTCACCAGCTATCCACAAGCTTACTAGTTTCAGTCTCTTTCTTAAAAGAGTAACACTTGAAGGCTACTCCAGAACAAGGTGCACTAGTGGGCTTACAGCCTCTTCTACCCTAACCTCCACTAACATCTCATTCGCTCCCCGACATCAGCTCCACACAGAAATTCTTCATTAGCATATACAGTCATACGTAGATCTGTTCCATAACAGGGCACAGACAGCTTAGAAAACCAAGCATTGCTTGGAAAAAATGCACACTACAAGTTTGCTGTATCTCCTATTACCACCAGTGAAATCCTACCTGCCACACCGCTGCTAGCTCCCTAGATTATTTACTCTCAATCCCCCAACTGCCTTGGAAACACTACGGGAGTTTAACACACTTAGGTTGTAACGTACATCGACACTCCTACCTCAATGTATTAAAACAGATCTACTGAGAACTGGCATCCAGCTTGGTTCCATGTTCTCAGTACTGTTCCACTCTCTACCTTGGTAACTGTTACCCCTTTAGCTATAGCTGGCCTCACATTTGCTTCTTGCATCCATAGATACCCGAACTTAAAGCCTTTCAAAATAAATTCTCAGGAGTCTAAATGATTAATCAAGTAGTTGTCTTCTAAGTTAGAAAAATTATAACAGAAGGGAATGTCAATAGACTGGTGGAGATTTTCCCTTTGTAAACTGTGTCAGTTTAGATCTGCGTATTTAATAATTTCTATCACTTTATAAAGCACAGGGAAAAAAGGTTACTCCTGTCTTGATTCCACCAGAGGTATTTATAAACACATGTCAAAAGACTAGCAGATGCTTTCCATAGTACATCTGGGATTAACAAACGAAAATACGTAATCGTGTTTAGAGAAAAGGTAGCTGGCTCTTTAAATAAAAGAAAAAGAGCCAAGGAGGAATTATGAATCATATTTATACCAATAGAATAGTCTATACTAATTCACTGCACACCAGAAACCAGAGTTAACACCCGTTCTCACCCTGACTGGAAGATAACAAGTCTCAGTCATTCAAGACGAAAGATACCACTTACAGTTGCAGTGACTGCATGCCTCCCGCCATTCCTTTACCTCAATAAATCTATTTGCACCCAGTTCTGCTTTGCAGCACAGCAGGTCACTCTCAACACCCGTCTTTTCAGCATAGCTCCTCCAGTGAGGGTGCTGGTATACAATTTTGTGGGTAGGCTCTATTTTAAGTCTCATATGCTGGATTAAAAGAATATGGAGTTAAAAGTAGTAATTATCAAACATCTGCACTTTCTCTAGAGCTGCAACTCTGTTTAACCAACATGAGCTATAAACTCACTGAATTAGAGCTATTCCAGATTAGCTGTAAAACTAAATTAGGGTGAATTCCCAGAGTAGCAAAGGATCCAAATCCTCAAGGTTATATACATTAAAATTCCACAGCACAAGAATTTAAGTGCTTTCCAGTTAAGGCACAATAGTAGAAAACAACAACAGGCATTCATCACCATGTTGAATGACTGTCTCAACATGGCACTGTCCTAACAAAATAATACTCAGTCCTTTTTCATTCATGTTTCCTTTAGTGTCCAACAAAGCCAAGAGATGCCAGTAAAACTGAAAGCAGCAAGTTCCTTAACAGAATTATCATGGCCACATAGGTACTCACTCGAGACTAGCCTTACGATCCACCTACAATGAGTAGACTGGTTTTGCCGCTAAATATTTTTGTGAGCTTAACTAATTCTCTGCATAAGAAAGGTAATTTAGAAATCAAATAGTAGCAGTAGATATAATTTAAAGGCAGGACTTAAGTCCCAATAAAGTGTATTTCCAGTTCAAACATTTCTACTGATGTGGATTCCTCTGCAAGATCAGTTTCTCGATCTTACAGCTGCAGAAAGAAGATATTCACACTGCTGAAAAAACACAAATTACTTTTCTATTACATCTTTCAGTTAGGTTTATCAGACCAATGGAAACCCTACAAAGAAGCTGCACTTTAATGGCTGCCATTACACATGTCAACACAGAAATGCTGATGCTTCACAGAGCTTGAAAATTTATTGTGAGTTAAATATTTATATCAGTATTTTAAACCACCAGTTTGGGCGCGGGATTTCTAATCTCTGCCCACTGTGCTCCCCCCTGCCACCTTGCGTAAACTTTTAATCTCCAATGCAGAGGCCTATTATTAGAGCTGGCTGAAAAAAACACAAAGACTGAAGGTATGTTGTTTATTATGGAAGAGGTTAGGGCAAAGCCTTTTTAAAACAAAACCTAATAAACCTTTGTCTGTGGCTCCTGAGAAAAGTAAAACAACATTTCCTTGATGTTTTAAAAAAAAGTTTCTCAGTAAATAAAAAATTTAGTGACTCAACATAAAATTATGCCCTTTTTAAACAAAAGATTTCAATTCAGCCAGGAGAAACAAATGCTACTAAACACTTAACGTGACCTTAGCACCCTAAGATAGACCAAAGGGTACCTAAAAAATGGCACATATTGTAAAGTAAGCTGGGCTTTCACCTCCATTTAAACACAAACCTACCTACAAACCAACCTGGGAGCTGAAAAAAAACCCCACAACCTTTAGCTGGGCTTGAAAGTACTCAAAGCCTGGTGTAGCCAGCAGGACTGAGGATGTGCGTTAGCAGAACAGTGCAGCTAACAGTCTCTCCCACCTCCCCCGCTTCCCCACTCACAGTGCAGGAAAAAAGCAGGAAACTAGTAACTCAAGCACCAAGAATACCTTTCCCACAACCCCCATCTCAAAAGACAAAAAACAAAGAAAAAAAAAGGGGGGGGGGGTAGCAAAGAGCTCCCAGACTAGTTCAGTATAGATAACCCAGACATGCCTTGAGTCATAACTCTGAAAGCTGGAATGAGGACACTGTCACAGCAGCTCATACCCCAGACTGGGCAAGTAAGCGATCGATCACGCTAGCCAGATCACCCCTCGCCTCCTGGGCAGGGCAGGCGGGCCAAGGGCAGACAGGCAGGGAAGCGTGCCTGGTCACATCCAATTCTTGTAAGCGAGCGACACGCTTTCCTGCAAACTTTCAGCCTGAAAGACTTCACGTGCGTTGAACTAGCATGAACAATGAATAAAAGCCAGCTGATACATACTGCCCACGACCGCAGGCAGCAGGACAAGGGTTATGCATAAACCGGCGGCTGAGAGCTGATACACTCTCCCTACTTCTTGGCTGTAAAAAGTAGCACGAAACTTCTCATCAGCGAAGGAGAGGCACTCGCCTTACTGCATACTAGCAGATTAGAGGTGGGTGTCAAAAAAACGTGGCAGGGCCAAGCTAAGGAGGGGAGGGGTGTTCCCAGCGAAGAGAGGTTGTGTGTTGTGTACTGAAACCGAAACACCGACTCGGGGCGAGAGGGAGGATGCTCGCTTCAGCTGCGCCGCCAAGAGAAACTCGGGGCGCGGGGGGTCGAGAGGAGAAGGAGAAGCCCACCAGGGCCAAGACCAACTCCGTGTGGCTCGCCGGGCGGGCAGCCCTGCCCGGGCCCACCGCCGGGGAGCGGCGCCGGGGCGGCCCCGCCGGGCCGTGCCCGACTGCGCGGGGAGGAGCCTCTCCTCACAGCCCCGCTGCCACCGAAACTTCTCCAGAAACCGGGCTCGCCCGGCGCTTTTCCGCCGGCAAATAGCTCTCAACAACCCAAAACACAACCGGCTCTCGCCCCCCTCCGCTCCCCCCCGCCCCAAGCCGGCCTCCAACCCTCCCTCCCTCCCCACACCGGCCTGGCCCAGCGCGGCCTCCGAGCGCGGCCCGGGCCCAGGCCCACGCCCCACAGGCGGCGGCGGAGCCCGCTCCTCTCCCCCGCGCCGGGCCGCGCTCCGCTCCCCCCGCCTCAACCTCCCGCCACCCTCCCCAGAGAACCGGCGGCCGGCAGGGCCCAGCCCGCCTCGCCGCGCAAAAGTTTCCAAGCGAGAAAGAAAAGAAAAGAAAAAAAAAAAAGCGGCGGCGCCGCACCCGAAGCCCCCACAACTTTACCGGGGAGCAGGAAAATCGCCTCACGGCCGCCTACTCTCGCTTCACTCCGGCCCCCGGCCGCTTTGTGTCCGTCTCTCTCCCTCTCTCCAGGCCGCTCCCGTCCCGCTGAGGAAATCGGCTCTTCCGGGCGCCTCCCCGCCCCGCTTTTCCCGGGCCGGCCCGGCCGCTCTTCCCGGCACCGCCCGCCGCGCCGCCTCCGCGCCCTTCCCGGCACCGCCCGCCGACAGGTGAGGGCCGGAGGCGGGCGGGAGCCCTCTGGGGCTCCCGCCCGCCTCCGGCCCTCACCTGTCGGCGGGCGGTGCCGGCTTCAGCCGCTTGCTGAGGGGCTCTATCCCCTCAGGCGACGGGGAAGCCTTCCCCTGAAACCTCCTTCCAGGGCCCGGGTGGTCTTAGGTCGGGTCGGACGTCATTTTTTGAGGTAGAATGCAAAGATCGTAGGGCAGAACCTGGCTCTGTCTTCCTGAGGTAGCGCGAGGCGGGAAAAGGTGTGCGGGGAACTGGGAGGGGATGGGTACTGGGTTTGTGAGGGGAGATGGGGGGACAAAGGACAGCTGGGTTCCTCTTGGGATTTGAAAACCTAGAGTACGTTAACCTTCTCGGGCGCTGTTGCTTTTAGGAAAAGTCTTGGGTTTATGCCAATGTAACAGCAAGAATACAGGGGAGAAGGGACATGGCAAATCCCTGAGGGAAAAGCAGTTGGGTCACCAGAGCCCCTCTCAGGAGAGAGGGGGGGTTTAGGAACCCAACCTCAATCCGCAGAGGTAGCTTTGCAGATGGGGAGAGTTGTCTTCAAGCGGTAACTTGTTTCAAAGGTTTCTTTGAAAAGTCTCAGTATGCTTCTTGCGTGAGAGAGACCATTTTTATCCCACGACAAGCTACTCTGGGATTTTTCATGGTGTGTTTTGAGATGGTTTTTAATACATTTGTTCTACAGAACTTACACTTGTTCTGGATTGTGAAAACAATTGAATAAATTTAATACGTTTCATGACTCATTTGCCAGCACTTCTGAGATAACTGAATCTACTCACTCCATGCTTTGATATTAAGCAAAATATAAAGAGATTGGGCAACCTCCCAGGGAAGTAGGTTCATTCAAGGTCTGTAATTTAGCTGAGGGAGACAGGCAGCCCGTGCGGATTCCCGAGGGGGCTGGCCCTCCGGGTCAGCGTTGCAGCAAAGGCACGCCATGGTTCAGGACTGTGACTTTCCTCCAGGTCCTGGTTCAATGGCATTAGCAGGGCCGCGTTTCCCATTTTTGCCATACTCTTACAAGCCTTTCCTGCAGGAAGACAGACTGTGTCCTGCAGCGATTTAGATTGCATTTTTCCTTCCTGCAGGTTTAATCCAAGAAAGGGATCCAAGACAAGGAAATAAATGGAGTACCGTTGTTTTACAGTCCAGAGAGAAAGTAAGGATCAAGAGTCCTACCTTGTCAGTGAGTGAAGTTAATCGAAAGAAAGTGAGAGCTGTAATTATGATACTGACCGAGATACACATTACTAAAATAATACAGGGTCTTCAGTGCCTTAACAAACAGGCTCTCCTCTGGAAACACACAGAAAACAGATTTTTTTTTAAAGCTCTTTGTATTTTCTGCTTGTACCAAACCATTAACATTTTGGTGTCAGTTGCACCAGGGATTCAAACTACTCATTTCTGATCTGTAGCATACTCTCAGTAAAATTGAGTTTACACTTCAATAGCTTGCTTTCTTTCATTACTCCTTTTAATATCATGTCTTGGCCTCCTGTGGTGGCTTCCACATTCGGCAGTTCTGCACGTCTCACATTCTTTCAGGACAAAATGTCAGATTTAAAAAAAAAATCCCTTTTAAAACTACAAACTCAAAGGTAGGAGGCCTGGAGTTGTGGAGAATCACACGTTCTGCACCACGCCGCTGAAAAGCGAAGGAAAAAGTAGATCAGCTGGCAGCTCTGTTGGCTCATGGAGCGAGTTAAAAGACTCAGCAAACAAAAAATAAAATTATGTAAAAATAGAGCCAGCTAGGTTGAGATTGGACTTTGTCTCCTAATTAACAGCTCTCTCTGGAACATTGTGGCAGGCTCTGTCAAGGAGACTAAAATGCAGGGTGTTGTTTAGACAGGCACCCAGGAACAATAGCTAACACTTCCCATCCAGTAAATGTCATTAAGACAGCATCAGGCTGTGCCAGCAGCTTGAAATCAAATCCATTTTCTGAAATGAGTTAGAAGTTTTCTGCTTGACCCCGAATCTTCCTTTTGACAGTGTTTGTGGTTTTGTAATCCCATTTTCCTGGTTTTTTTTAAATGTTTCTCTCACCCCTTTTCACTAGGTGAAAACCAAATGTAAGCCAGGGGACAGGACAGGCAAGGAGAGGCTGCCACAGCGATACTGCGGGTAGGTTGTTAAGTGTATAAAATAAACAAATGCTTTCAGTCTTGCTTCTGTTAGGGCAATTCGAGGTGTAGCATGTAAGAGCAGAATGTGGTTGGTGATTGCACACTCCTGTCAGCACGTCCGCATTAGTCAGATGTGTGCACAAGGGCAGTCCCCGACTAGTGCCACCTGAAGACACCCACGTGGGCGTAGTCACAGCAGGAAAGCTTCCCTCTCGCTGTTAAATCCTGGGGTAGGCTTGTGTGCCAAGCAAGGAAGGGTCTTGTTTATGTAGCACCTGGTGTTACTACACTGTCTGCTAGTCCCAGCATACATGGGGTCTAAATTATACGCTTCAGCTGGAACTGGATCTTCTATTTCTGTGACAACACTGCTGAAATGAAGTAGTTGCTCCATGCATCCATTCATGTCTGTTTCAAAATGTGTGTTTGATCCTTGTGTTTTTTAAAAAGGGCGGTTTAGTTTTGCTATTTGTGAGAAGTGAGGGTTGAAACAGAAGTGGGGCGTGCAAAGACAGGACTGCTCGGGCAGGAGATGCTAATGGGAGAATTAAGAGAGAATGAGAGAGGGAAGGAAACAAAAGGAATGAGGAAAAGTGGAAAAGATATAGAGGGGTGTAATGATGGGCAGAAGCTGCTGCAGGAGAGGCTGAATGGGCAGCAGTCAACCAATAGGAAAAGAGGAAAAACTAAAAACACAATAAAAAGAATCTCAGGGTCCAAATACCAGAGGGTTGAGGCTATCTGCAAGCTGATGTCATGCTGTGCAGCGAGGACAGCCCCAGGGCAGCCGTGCTGTGCCACCAGCTGCGCTGACTGCAGAGAAGCAGTTAGATGGTGCAGCCTTGTCACCTCTGCTGTCTCTGCGGACGTGCCCAGCTCTGGTCTGCCAGTGAGCAGGCCAGGAGCAGGGTAGGGACCTCACAGCTGGGTAAGCTTTGCTATGGGGGTTACCCCAAAATACAGCATCCCCTGAGGACTGGTGGCTCTGATGAAGCCAGCAACGTTGCAAAGTGACAAAATTGAGGGTCTGCCACAAACGTCATCTCGTGGATGCTATGGCAATCAAGTCAGGGGGCTCCCCAGTGCTGGTCTCAGCATTCCCATGCAGCTGGGAGGCATCACCATTCCTCTTCAGGGCTCAGATACATAAAGAAGTAAGATTGTCTCCCAAGATCCAGTTAGGAATCAAAATCTGTGCAGCCAGGAAGCAAATCACGGTGTCCTGGGGCCATGCATGCCTCAGGATTTCGTTAGCAGGGTAGAAGTGCATGTTGGTGGTGCTTTTGGTGGGACTGCAGCTATGCCGCCTAAGCTGTACATCGCAGCAGAATAGCTAAAACACCCACCTTGATGAAGCGAACCTCAGTCAGAAGGAGAATGGATTTACCAGTACATCTGCATCTACACTGGGGCTCCTTCTGACACCACTGCCTGCCCGAGGATCAGACCTTGCTGCCCAGTCAATGCTGCAATGCCTTCGAGGTCGTCACAGGCTATGCCAGCCAGAGCCAGTTATGGGAGCTCACTGCTCCAGGGCTTACGACTGCTGTGTTCACCATCACTGCCCACCCTCTCCAAGAAGAACTGTCTACTAGAAACATGCCATGGTTCACGCTCAGGAAGCCATTGGATCCTAACAGAAATACTGTCTCTTCCTCTACCATCAAGTGCTCCTGGGGCCTCCAGAACTAGAAACCCAGAAGCAATCCATTACACCAACATGACCACGAGCACAGGGGCTGACAGCACTGAGCATCATCCCCCCACGCACACACACTACAGCACAGGCATCTTGAACAAAACAGGCAGAAACGGTAATGAGGAGAAATTATGCTGTCCCAAAAGGCTCAGCATGAACTGGGTTCACTGGTGGCTGCTTTGCCAACTAGAGAACAGCCTAGCTGGAGTAGTTTGCATTCACCTCCGGTTCACGCTGCCTTTGTATAATAAACTGTCATAGCCCCAGAGAACGGAACATTCAAAAAAGCGCCCTGAGGCGATGCATAGCAGAAGCCTGAGAATCCTACTGCATGAGTCACTGACCTCCACACACTGCATCTATTTCAGCCTTTAATTAATGAGGTTTTACATTTCTATGGCACTTTCCATCTGGAAAGATCCTAAAATGCTGTGAAGACTAAGGGCGTACCGCACCATTGAAATGTGGTTCCCAGAGAGGTGGGACTGTGCAGGGAAGGAAAGCTTAGCCAAGGGCAGTGGGGAAAAAATTCTTAATTTTAAATGGAGCCTCTGTTACATCACTATTTCATATCCATGGAGAACAGACAATAAGATTTTAGTTTCTAAGGCACCGCTTGAATAAATAGGCATCGCAGTTTGCTTTCTTTATCCAGGGGGGATGCAGTGCAAAACAGGTACTGGGTGATTTTAATGTAGGGTGTTAAAGGACCACAACTTAAGCTACAAATTTAAACCATCATTGGATCAAGGCTTTCCTCCCTCCTGATGAGTAAAAGTTACTCCCAAATGCTAGCCACAAAGCAGAAGCCAGTGGAGGAAAGAAATCCCATGCTGACAGCACCTGACCCTACACTTGGAGCACCAAAACTCCTGAGCTGGAAGCTCAGCAGCGTCCCACGAGGCTTCAGCAAGGTAAAAGCTGGCCCCACGCACCAAGTGGGGCAATTGAGAAAACAACATGGAAACAGTCCTCCTGTCCCAAGGCTGATGCGATCCCCAAGGGGAGCTGGGGCTTTCCTAAACCCGCGTGAATCCCTTTGTTTCTATTTCAAAAGATTAAACTAGTCAAATCACCCTGCTTGGCTTACTTTCCTCAGCAGAGACTTATTTCTGCCAATGAGCAGGGCCTGGCTTGCGCTAAACCGAGGGCAACTGAAGCGACTGTCAGCCACCGCTGGCATCCCTCTTACTAAGTACTTGGCCAAAATAGGCTGGGAGCACTTGGCCACAAAGAGTTTTCAAAGGAATGTCAAAATTCTCTTTTTCTCAGTGCAATTCTGACCTATTTTTATCTGCCACTTTCTGGAAGAGATACACGGGCATTGCCACGGCTAGTCGTAAACTTTCATTTTTCCCGAGGAGAAATTGCAGGCAAATTACAGGCTAGCGCACTCTTTTTATGTCTCTCCTGCTCGGGGCATGTCAGCGCTGCTGCATTCCCTTCTACCCCCAACACATTCCTCCCTGACGCATCCTCTCCGTCCTCACTGATGGACATTAATGACCTGCCTCCATAATTAACACATCTAGCACCGCGTTCGGCATGAGATGAGTCCTCAGCGCTATGTCAACGGGATGCTGGAGAAATGCACATACCGTGTCTGCAGAGTGGGATCACTCCCAACTTCCACCTCCACCCAAGCATCTCTCTTGGCTGCACTGCACTTGAGCTCCACCTGCAATGTTAACCCAGAGCAAGGGCAGGGCTTGGTCCTGGCTGTGTGCGTGCATTAAGCCTGTGGTTGCACCACATCTGATATTCCTTTCCCTGTGCATTCCTGCTAACTTGCAAATGCCGTGCGAAGCTCCACATCGCTCCTCTAGGCACACGAAGAGGTGATGTCCTCACCTCTCATGCTGCAGGCGGGTGTGGAGGAGCACCCTTAATCCTTCATGTTTCAGCATTTCCAAGGGGAAGGTATTACTAGCAGATATTAATTATCCCTCTCCCAAGAAGAGAGAAATACATACAAGCAGTTTTTATACTATTGTAGTAGCAGGGAAACTGAGGCAGAGCAGGTTAGTGCTCATATCCCTGCAGCTCCCACCCTAAGCACATATCCCTGCCATTCACAGCCCTGAGTCTGAGCCCAGGACCATGCTGCCTGCAGTGCACCAGAAGGCCTTGAGGCTGGAAGTCCCACAACCACGTGGCTTTTTAGGCATCTAAACTTCATCCAAAGGGAGAAATCCTGTCATCAAGGTGAAAAGCATTGCTACCGAAATGTGATCAAAGAGAGAGTTATCAACTTAAGTGTACTCAGGAGTTTCTGTTCCAGACAAGAATTATCAACAAGAAACCAATCTTATAAGGTAGCTGCTATTGACAGGGATATAAAAGGAATACAGTTCTTACCAGACAGACCTAAGTTGCTCCAAATTGCTGTCAGCTTGAAATATCTTGCTGGTAATTTGTTTTCAAATTCTTTCTCCCTAAATTTGATTTGTTGCTGTACAGTGGATGATCTATTCTGCACAGCATCTCAAAGAGCATTCCTGTTGTCCTCTCACTGATTGTTTGTGAGCTATCACTTCTGGGATTTGGCAGCATTTATTATAAAAAGGGACATCATCACTTGAAAAGCACTGAGGATGCGGTATCCACTGCCGTTACAAATAGCAGCTAAGATTACTGGGAGGAATGTCATCAGGGAAAAATCACATTTCCTCCCCATCTTTGAGCTCATCCACATGGGCAAGTAGCCATGCTGTGTGTCTGTACCCCCGGGGTGGGGAAGAATGGGGCAGCATTTTCTAACAAGACTTGAATGAATCCTTTTACCAGGATCCTTTTTAACCAGGAGAAAGATTAGTAGGGTTTCCCACCTCCTGTGGTATTGTAGCAAGAGTATGAGCATCACACCCAGCAATTTTTTCTGCTGATCTCTGCTCTTTCTTATCTGAGGGAGGAAAAGGTAACACTGACTTACGAAGCATCCTGCTGGGTTCAATGATGTCTCCTACATGGTATGTTTGGGGCTTTCCCATGCCTCTGAACAATCGCTCCTGGCTCTCCAGAAACTTGGTCACTGCATAGGATGTGTTTCTGCACACCTGACACAGGTAGAAATGCGAAGCTAAAATCTCACCTACCCGTCTGGATCCATCCAGCCTTTGTGTGGTTACTAATGAGAAGAGTAGTATTCTTGCCCTGGCTTTCTCATTCAAGAACATACATGGTTTTTTTTCTGTCCTTTCCCTACTTATCTAAACCCACTTTCTCCAATGGTTTACCAAATTCAGAGAAATTCCAGTTTGGGGACAAGGAGCTACCTTGGGTTAGTTACATGGCTTGAAAGCATGGGCAGAACAGATAAACTTGCCCCAGCCCACCTGAGCCTGGCTCGCAGGGCTCGAGGTGCCAAAGGCTGTCCATGCGGGTTCCCAGAAAATATAGGGTCTCACCCATCTTGTACGTATAGCTGTATTAGATTTAAAAAAAAAAAAAAGTAAGATAACATATATAGCTGGTACTTGCTTATTTCTGGATCTTTCCAGCAAAGTATTGGCAACTTAAGCATATTTCTGCTCACCAGCTTGTTGGCAGCACCCATAGGTAGCATTGCTGTGGAGAGGGTGCTGCGGCACTATGTCAGGCACTTCAAATCGCCCCAAGAGCTTGTGCTGTGCTTTGGACAGGTCTTGGTGCCGTCCAGAGCATGGAAAGAACTGGACAGTTGGGAGCTGGTGGAAGGATCACACTCCACAGGCTTAGGCACTAGAAAACTAATAATTGTTGCAAATGCTCGAGAGCAGCACAAAATACAGTGCTAATTGAGCTGGCTGTAATTTTGCCACACAGTTTACCCTGACATCACATCAGGGAAAGCTCCACTTACACAATTGTAACAACATTGAAAAGATTGAATTAAGAAAAAAGAGAAGGAACATAAACCTCCCACTATTGTTGTTTTCAGAAAGCAACATCATGAAGAGCCCGTTAAAAGGCCCTGAGGCTCTGAGCTGTTACTCCTCCCTGGAAACCAGCCATGTAAGACACAAGAAACGCCCTGAACAGTGGGGGAGGTCTGGTCTGTGCCCACCCTGGGGGATGTGGGCCTGTTCCCGTGGGCAGGTCCCTGACTACCTCACTGCCCTGGCTTTGGCTGCCCTTGGCATTTGCTTTTCTCTGCCATGGGATGCCCCGGGCAGATGGCTTGATGCTGCACCCTGCCCAGAGCAGCAAATCTCCCAGGTGCCACTGCCAGGGCTTGAGACACTGCTGTGTCCCCAAGCACAAGTATTGCAGCAGGGCTGCTCAGGAGCTGGCAATTTTTCCTCTTTGCAGGAGCAGGCTGAGCCTTTCCGAGGTGACCGAATGCGGGTGTCAGCTGGGCAGGAGCAGCACAAATCAATCTTTCACTGCTTAAAAATATATCTGTATGTCACATCCAAACCCTTTCCTCTAGGGTCTTTTGGCAGGAATGGAGTTTTAAAATGCTCAATTATTTATAGCTGAAATGCTGGGGAAAAAATCCAACCTCATTTGTCCTGTCGGAGCAGAGCGTGCAGGTCCCCATTACCCACTGCTTGCACAATGCCTGAGAGTAATGAGATCTGGACAGGGCAATGAGAAACAAGGAGGAAGGCATAGCACCCAAAACCAGGGTGCAAGCATCCCAAAGCAGAGCCAGTTCACACAGGGACGTGGTCAAACCCAAATTATCACAACCCTGAGGTGTGACAACCATTGCTTTCGTGCCTGGGTGTTAATTATCACCAATTAGGTGGGGTGGGTGGATCCTTAAGTACAGGCTTCTTCTGGCAGATCAGGGAGAAAGGACAGGTTTTGTAGACCTACAGATGTTGTGTCAAAGGGATGCTTTAGAGATTTAACAGTTTTTAGGAGGGAACCTGTGGGGGCTCCTCCAGAGGTGGACTGTCTGCCTAAACTTGCCTCCCCCCCCCACACACACTTTCCCTGTGTTTTGGAAGAGCTGCTGCTTAGCCAGGGCCCAGCATAGGGAGTGAGCATCGCAGGTCTCCGCCTGGTGAAGGAAGAGACAATAGTCTGAGGTGACAAATGACATGGGGAGCAACAAGAACAGATGAAAGTGGGCACAGATAAGAAACCAGGGCACAGAAAGACAGCAAGCATCACGTGACTGCAGGACAAGGGCTGGAAGAATTTTGTGTGTGTCTTCTGAACATAAATTAATGATTATGGCTGTGCGGAGTCTCTCTCCCTCACCAGGTTCCCCACTGGTTTTGCCTAGTGCTTATGGACAGGCAGTGGCATGGGGAGAACAATGGGGAGGGATGGTTTGAAGCCAAATGAAGTGCCTTCTTCTGGCCTAAATTAGGCAAGTGAAGGGAACCACTAACCAGGGGCTCCTTCTCCCTATTCCTTCCTGGGGAATAGATTCCATCCTCCCCATCCTGGGGAACATGGACATCGGGAGAGGTCTGAAATCCCAGCACCTTTGCTCAGCTGCTTTGTGGTGCATCTCCCTGAGCAGTGGTTATAAACCACAAGGACGGTGAGGAAAGTGCCTGTAACCATGGCAATCCTCTGCAGCCGCATCCTTCCCTGCTGCAGCCCCAGGGCTGGCAGAAATGGGGGCCGCACCTTGCCCCATAGCAGGCAGGGACTGGTCCTGCCACCTGCATTTTCCAAGGAAAAAGGTGCAATCTTAAGGGAACACTCACCCCAGATAACCTGGAGATGGTCCCAGGGGTTAGGGACAACTGTGCCATAACAGGACCTGCCCAGTGCAAACACCAGCAAGAAGCCTTTTTGGTCCAGCTCCGAGACAAGCATCACCCTGTCCCTGGGGAGCATTGCCCGGCTCCAGCTCCACAGCATCCGTTCTTGTTTCACAACTTGATGCTCAGGAACTTGGAAGATTTTGGGCCACGTCCTCAAGTGAAACCAGTAAGGGTTACAGCATTTGGCAGCTGAGGAACTGATCGTTTGGCTTTCTATTAGGATAAAACTGCTTAATTTCTTCCCACCTCAGCACTGCCTTCCTGCACAGCTCCGTTAGCAAGGCCTGCACACAGAATATTAGGGATTAATGAGACAGGTGATTAAATACAGTTCTGCTTAAATTCAATCCCAAGAGGATGGATGTGAACTGCCCTGCTGTGAATTAAGCAATAAAGCAGGAAAAAGTAGAAGACATGGCAGGGAAGTGGTTCTGTTTCATTAGCACTCTCATGCCTAACGATCCCTGCGCCTCTGCCCACTTAAGGTGTGATTGCAATCTGATTTTGGTAAACCTGAGGAGATCTGGTCTCGGCTTAGCCACAGCCATGCCACAACCCTCCACTGCCCCGGCTCCGTTGTGGCTCAGCCATAGCCAGGGGCAGGTGCTTGTGCAAGGGCCAGCAATGCAATCAGGAGGGGAGAAAAAGGGCAAAACATAACTTTTTATTAAACTACTGTCACTTTCTTGTGCTAATATACTGATTAAAAATCCCATCTGTGCCACACATTCACCTCCAGCACCTCCTCTAAACCACCACAGCTGTATCAGCTTAGCACGGCACGGATGTGGCCCTGGGGGATAGCGCAAGAGGTACTTTGCAATGCAGAGAGGCAGCACACATTTTTAGGGCAGGCAGAGCCCGCAGTATCTCCTTATATTTGCAGAAGCCATCTGAAACTCTGTACATATCTTCCTCTGTAGGGAAGTTGGGAAGAGCAATAGTGAACCCCTTCCAGTGAGAGCACTTCAAATCCATGGCTCTTGAAGGGCTCAGGAGTGGCAGCCAGCACCATTATCCCCTCCTTACAGGTGGGGAAACCAAGGAAATGATTTGCCCCGTGTAACCCAGGAAAGCCAGGAATGCAGCAAGATCCCAGATTAGGGAAATCTCAGCCCTTGGACCATAAATGAGTCATCAGATGTCACCATCAAAGGCTATAAAATCTGAGCCCTGCTGCCCAGCTGGCCTGTGCACTTGGAGATGTCTTAATGCTGGCAGGTCCAAGATGCAGTCAGGACTGCCCAGCCCCATGCCCTCTCCTAGCAGCTTCAGTTTCCTTCCAAGATACTGGGATAAAAGCTTCCCATGAGCATCGCTAAAATTGTTGAGAGCAGCTAACTCCAAACCATCCATCTGCTTGCAAGTCTCCACTGACTGATAGCCGCAAGACTGTGCACAGGCTGAGCTCCCTCTGCTCAGGAGTAGTGGTGTGGTGCCCACTAAAACACCTGGGTTTGTGCTCTTCAAAACCTCATGTCCGGATGAAGCGGTCCCTCGTGCTGATCCCAAAAAGGACGATTCTTGATTGCACAGTCACTGGGGTTCAAATTCCCATTTTGTCCCCCACTGCCCGGCACCAGGGCATTTTATCCACACCCTGGCTCCTGCTGCCAGCTCTCACACGGGTATAGGGGACTATTCAGCTGCTCAGGAGCAGAGCGGCCTGCTTGTAAACTTAATATTACTTGAGGTTTGCTCAGAGTTCATGCCCCAGGTTGCAGTTTGATGGAGTGAGCCAGTCCCAAGTGCTTCTGATGGATATAAAAAGGATATGAAGTCAGACATGCACTTAAGCAAGTATATTACCAAGTTAAATGACTTCAGTTTTACTAAGCTAATTAAAAATGGAACAAAGCAATGATCAGATTAAGGTCATAATTAATAACTCTATAGGTTCAAATTATCCAGTCACCAAATAAATACCACATGTAATCAGAGGAAGCTGTGGCTGATAACTTGAGGGAATTAGTGTCCTGCTCAGAGGTCTTCGGGAGGCGAGAAGTGCCTTTTGAGGCACCTTTTGAGCAGTGACCTCAGCTCACCAAGACAGCATGGTAACCTTGCTATCGAAGAGACCCTCTTCCTAAGGCTTCAGTGTCTGTATGAGCCCAGGTTGCTCCCTTAAAGGGAATCAAGTGGACTCAGGATGGGCAAGAGCCCCTTGATCCCTACCTCCCAGGTAATCAGGGCAAGAGCCACCACCCACCAGCAGAGATCATGTCCCTCTTCTCTTCCATGCAGCCATTTCTCCTTTTTGGCCATTTTAATGCTTTGAAAATTTCTTAAAGTATCCCAATATTATTTTTTTTTTAATTATACCAGCAAAGAAGCAGGCAATTAATATGGGCTTCCAAAGTCTTTCGGTAGCTTTTAATGTAAAATATAAAAGCAGATTGCCTCTTTAAGAGCCTGAAGTTAATGAAAAGTTTCCCAGGCCAGTTACAGTGTCAGAGCAGGACACTGCTCCCCCAGCTCAGTGGGACCCCGACACACCAAGCACAGCCAGGAAGGTCAGGATCCATCAGGATTGCTCTGCTACACATCCATCACCCAGATTGTCCTTAAAATGGCACCCAAAGAAGGCACCTTACCGCAGGCAAGGACAGGATGGTGATTTTCACAGCGCTCTAATCACTTCTGGGTTGTACCACAACAAGAACCAGCAGCTTTAGCTGCGTGGTGGAGCCAGGATGCAATTCCCCAGCTGCCTGCTCGCCTACGGCCGCCACAGTGCTTGTGGGGAGGCCAGCGTGGCTCGGCTGCAGGCTGGGCTTATCCTGCGCTCGGCAAGGCGGAGACCCCAGTGTGGCCCCTGGCAGCTTTTGTCGCACCTTGGCTGGCTTCTGCCGCCTCTTGCTCCGCTTTCTGCTATAAAGCCATTTCTTTGGTTTTGCTGTGATGCAGAAGAACAGGAAACATGGTTGTCACTTGGTTCGCAAGAGAGGGTTTTGGCAGAGCTTTCAAGGAAGCTTCTATGGCGGGTGGATAAGCCCAAGGGATTTTTAGCATAAGGACGGGCTCTGCCTGGGTGGGCTGTGAAAGACAGACCCTTTGGGGGGAAAACCTTCCCCTTCCCACTCAAGAAACCAGAGCATCAGAGTGGGGGCTGTGAGCAAAGGAAGGGCAACTTCCGAGTCCTGCCAAATTGGGGACCTCACAGCCTCTGGAAGCCAAAACTCATCAGTGGGCTCAGAAAGGATTAGACAAATTCAGTGAAAGAAAAAGCTTCATTAATTCTCACTGAGAACAGGGCTCCAATGCAACCCCAGCTTGAGAAACCTTCAGCCCCTCAGTTATGGGTGATGGAGACCCTCGATTGGTCCCTCAGCCATGCCAGGGGCTGCTGAGGATGGGCTGCCACACTTTGGGGGGGGGGGCTTTGGCCCAATGCCACATCCTTTACATCAGAAATTGCATCCAAATTTGGATAAAAAGTACATAAAATCCTGCAAGTGTTCATGACTGCCTCTGCGAGGCTGCTGGGCTGGCACAGACCAGGAGCGAGTGGCTGCCCATGCAGGCAGCTACCTGCCCCGGCCATGGGACTCTCCCATCTCTCCTGGCAGATGGCGAACATATATAACCATGGATGCACACCCAGAGGAACCCTCTGCATCAGCCTGGCAGGGCTTTCCCATGAACTTTTTCTTTAATGATTTTTTAATTTTATATTATTAACAACAACAAAAAGATAAATCTGTTGCAAAACTAGCATTTAGCTGTATTCACTGACAGGGGGACAGGCGTAGGACAGGGATGGACAAGAGGGCCTGGCAGACAGCAGGTCACTTTGTCAGGTACTGCAGCTGCAGAGCTCAGCTCCACACCGATATCCATCACCAACACCCAGGGAGCCATCGTGGCTTAGGGGACCGCGTCCCCTCCTCCCCAGAACAGGCTTTCTGCTTTTGGGAAGGTGCCCCTAAGCTATGTCAGCAACACCCCGAGCAGTACAATAAACCACAAATCAATGCCATGAAAAGCCACAACAGTTGGGTCTCCGAGCAAAAAGATGCAGGAACCCACGTCACTGAGCATCTTGGCTCACACAAACCCACATCCCCCCGAGCGGACCCAATCCTGCCACCCCCGGCACTGCGGCAGGGCTGAGCAGCCGGGTCACGGCCGCCTTGCCTGCAGAGGAGCTGCTTTGCCAGCAGACTCGCCTGGGTCATTCTCATGGTGATGGCCAGGAGATTTATTTTTTCTCCAGGCCAGCCCTTTTCTGCTGGGTTTCCTTCCAGCCTAGCAGCCTGGAGGGAGGAGAGCACTGACATGCTCACAGCAACTTTGCAGCATCCTCAGGCTTCTTAATTAGAGCGGACATAAACACCTTTGACACAGGTTGTGAGGTTTCTGTCCTATTACGGAAGCACCAAACAAACAGGTTTCAAAAGGAGACATAGTACCTCGGCTGGAACCGGCGCTTGCCGAGGTGCTCACCTTGCGTGCACAGCCGCAGCCGATGCAAACTCCACTGGCTCTTTTGGCTCCCCATGCACCCATCCCATCCCATCCCATCAACCTCTCGCCAGCCCACGGCCACACCAGGGTGGGCTGTGTGGGGCACAGAGACCTCACAGCACCCCAGCACGGAGGGAGAACGGACAGGAGCATCGCTACAGCATCCTGCACCCCCATCTCCCTTGGTTCGGCACAACTTTGCTGGCTGCGGGCAGGGTGTTAGGGCCAGGCAACCAAAATATGTGCTTTCCTTGCCTGGGAGCATAAATCATCCCACTCTGTGTCTTTACTATGGGCTGGGTTCTCCCCCTCTGAGCCATTTGTAGGTGAGCATGTGCAGGGGGTTTCTCACCGAAGCCACCAGCTGGGGACAATGACCAGTTCTGCCATCCCCTCCACCTCAGCAAGGAGCAGCTGCTTTTGGTCCCTTAAAATGTGATGTGAAATGTGGGTGAGCAGCACCCAGGGATAACGTCCACGCGGGGATAACCGCCACCCGCTGCTGGGCAGCTGCTCAAAAATACACTTTATCTGGATTTTATCTCACCATGGCCAGACCAGCAGCCCCAGGCTGGGGCTGGGGAGGTCTCTGTGCTTCCCATGGAGATGCATTTCTTCTAGCTGGCAGAGTTTGTCCCTGGAGCTGAATACGGCCGCCCATCCTCTGCTGCCTCTCCGCACTGTGGCCAGGCTCCAGCAGCCGGCTGGGGATGCTCCAGAGGGGCTGGTGAGGGGCTGCATCCCCGTGGGTGGCTGAGGCTGGGGGCTGATCTGCCTGGCAAGGTCTGGAGATTACAAACTCCATGCAAAAAGCAATTCATTTTGACAAAAAAAGGAAGCAACACAGTTAGAGGCAATGAAGCTCTTCTGGGTGCACAACAGTAGAAAAACACCCATTGCTTGTCCCAGCTTCAGTGACCAGTGGAGAGAATAAGCTTAATTGCTTTTGTAAATTAAATGCACAGGTGATTTGCTCATGGCACATCTGAGGTTTGCCCTTCAGTATTGAAGGGAAGTTGCCCTTTCTGCCGTTGGAGGCATGAGATAGATGCACACCAGGCACAGGTCTGTTCGGCACTCACTGCCACCGGCATTTGCTGCCGCAGGCTGTGCCCAAACTCTGCTGTACCTGCCGGGCTGGCAGCAAGGCTTTTATTTACAGCCACTTATTTCTCTGCACATCAAAACCCACCCTGCCGAGCATGGCACTGACTCACAGCCAGCGGGATTCATGGTCAGGCGTGGAAGAAATCCCCCATTCAAAGCTCGAACCCAGCTGGGCTGAAAAATCCCCCCAGGAGCGGTTTGCAGAGCCGGGGGCAGCCAGCCTGGCCCTCCCCAGCCTTTCCCATTCCTGAGATGGGGAAATCTCACCTTAAAAACATAAAGAACTGCAGGCTGCTTCATCTGCAGAGTTATTGCTCTTTTAAGAGTGGGGGGCAGTAGGTATAACTCAGGGACCCCTTGGCAGTGGCAGCGTCCTCCCCCTGCCATGACCGTCCACCCTGACAGGCGATGGGCTGGGAAATGCCAGTGTGCCAACATGCCAACCAATTTCCTAAAATTGAGTTCAATTTTACATTCAATTTCCTGAAAACAAACAGAAAATGCCTGATTTAAAGGCATGATTTAAATTCCTCAGCTACTGTACAAAGACAGGCAGAGACGACCAGACTTTTATTATTATTTTATTGCTGCCAGTGCCTACGTAACCCCCCCCACCTTCACACCCCCACCTACACTGGGGCCGGAGCAGCCCAGAGCGATCACAGTTTCTTTCTGAAACCCTCATCTCTTGCTGAATCGTACCTAGACACGCAAGCAGATGCTTTCAAAGTGCCACAGGAGCCCTGCCTCCTGCCACAGCCACAGAAAAGCTGCCCTGCTCCCTGGGGGTGACCTCCTGCCCCTCCACATGCCACCACCACTGCAGGGCACACCACAAAATCCCTCCGGCTTTTAACAAAGCAGAAACATCTGACTTCACAAATGCATCCTGCTATGGTTTATCTCCAGTTTTTAGCATGGCTGGAGCCTTTTGCAAAGAGCCCAGAGCTGGGTTTATGCTATATTTACACTCAGCGATTTTAAGACCCTCTTCTTGGTTGCTCTCCAAGCAGTTGAGCTCCGATGTCCCTCCCCGAGTCAATGTGAAGCCCCTTGGGTACCCAGATGCAGGGGGGCAGAGGGGGCTGCCCAGCATCTCCCCTAGCCCAACTCAGCTCCTCCTCATTAGTTGTCTGAAATGCCCAGGGTGCCAGGTCTCCATGCCCCATGATTTGGGGTATTTGCATTCTAAATGCGCAGGATTTGGCCAAGTTAATGTTTTAAGAGAGTTGTTGGAATCATCTGTTAATGTGTACGGGGTGGGTTTGTCCTCTTGTTGTTCAGGGCCTGGAGCAGCTGTAAAAGAGGAGCCAAGAGCAGGAAGGTTTGCCAATTACATGATCCTATTGTTAATTATCTTAATTACCAAGGATATGCTGCTAGTTGACATCTCCACCATAGGCCTGTGCTGCAGCATTCAGGTCCCAAATCCCCAGGGCTGTGCACAGAGACTTGTCCGGACCCTTTTGGGGGCTCCTGGGCAATGGGAGATGAGCCCTGAGCAGTGCAGGGAGGACCCCATCAGCCAAAGACTCCCCAAAGCAGGAGGGAAAGAGGTGGGAGATGGGGGTATGGGGGCACCTCTGTGCCGGGGCTCCCCGGAGCTGAGCCCGGGGATGACCCAGCACCCCACTGGTGCTCGGGGATGCTGTGAGGGATTTATGGGGGATTTATGGGGAAATTTGAAAGGTCCCTTCTGGTTCTCCTCTGCCCACAGCCCTGGGGCAGCTCCGGCTGGTTCGCTCCCCTCCCAGACGTTTTCATAGCCTGAAGTCGCTGTTTGCGAAGAGCAAATGTTTTACTGTCAGCTAATCCGGCTTGTTTGCAAAAGCCCCGAAGGCTCATTTTAATTGCAAGTAAATGATTCCTAACGATATAAATCAGAGCTAGCCGAGGCCAGGAGTGTTTGTGATATCTTGCACTGTAACCAGAAGTCAAGAAATGAATTAGTCTCAAATTGAAAAGGGGAAGGTTTCCATCTGAAATTGGGCAAATATGAGACTTCATCAAGGAAAGATAATCACTTTGCGGGATAATAATGAGGCTTCAGCTTATCAGTTTTGCATGGAGAATCCTTAATACGCCTGTGGCGGATTTTGCTGCCGTGAACGGTGCGAGAGACAACTCAATAAGAAAGCTAATGGAGAGAGAAGAGCAACGGCAGCCCCTGGCCCCAGCTCTTCCCCAGCCCAGAGGCTCAAACCCACCTGGCTTTGGAGAAAAAAATGAAAACAAATCATACAGATTGCAAAACGTCTGGCTGGGGGGCAAGGCTCTGCTTTGGTGGGTCCCCACCTCCCTCTGCCAGCATGTCCCGTGTCTTATTGTGGAGGCATAAAGGTGCTGATCCCAAAACAGGGTATCCAGCTTGCTTTCCACCAGGACCCCTGCCCAGGCTTCCAACCTGCGTGGCTGGGATCAGCAGGAGTTTTTCGCTTGGTCTCAGTGCCAGCTGGATTAGCCCCAAAGAGGAAAAAACCTGACTGTGAGGGTGCAAAGGGACAGGGAGATGAAACGGCTGAGGTCTGGCATGGTTAGGGTGGTGCTCCCCGTCCCACTCCTCCTGTCCAGGGGGGTCCCTAAGTGCAAGGGTCAGATTCAGACTCACAGGTGCTTAGCATCCCCTTCCCTCCCCATCACAGACAAGGAAGCCTCAGCCAGGGCATTGCAAGGCTGTTTGGGAAGCAGCCGGCATGGCCACAGCCACGGGTTGTCCCCAAGAGGGGTGCCAGTCCCCAAAGTCGTTCTGGCCCAGGGGCCAGCAGGAACCAGGGCTGGCTCCCGCACCCGTACACCCCCTGCTCCAGATGAGGACCCATCTTCAACCTGGGAACTCAGCTGTAGTTACTTTATAGTCCTGCTGATTTCCAATAAAATTAGGCAAAAGCTTAGATTTGAGCCAGGGACTTTGTTTTCTCAGGAGATAAATGGAAAAGAAAAGGGGGAACCTGGAACATTTTAATTTGGGTTAGCATTCAGGGAAACTTTCTTTTCCCAGACTCAGGCTGAAAATGACTCAGTATTTTCCTCCCCAAATTGCTCCCATTGTTTGCATTGATTTCCACTTGCTGATGCCTGAAGCATTGCTCAGGGAGCTGCTGCCTCTTTGCATGGCTGCAACTGTCCCCTTAGAGCAGAAAAAGCCATGTATGCACTGAGCCAGGTCCCTGCCAGCCCTGGGGGCAGCTCCTCCTGCCCCAGTGGGGACAAGGCCACCCCACGGGAGGGGCCAGCTCCCAGGGCTGCTCAAGCCAGCCAGGCTGGGGGCAGAGAACCAGAAGGGACCTTTCAAATTTCCCTATAAATCCCCCATAAATCCCCTGCAGCACCCCTGAGTGCCAGGATGCTGCAGGGACCCTCCCAGTGGGGTGCTGGGTGCATTCCTGGGCTCAGCTCTGAGGAGTCCCGGCACAGAGGTGCCCCCAGTGTCCCCATCTCCCATCTCTTTCCCTCCTGCTTTGGGGAGCCCTTTGGGTGATGGGGTCCTCTCTGCACTGCTCAGGGCTTGTCCCCCATGGCCTGGGAAGCCCGGAAAGCGTCTGAGTGAATTTCCATGTGCGGACCCAGGGATTTGGGACCTGAGACCTGCTGGGACACCTGACAGTGGATACAGAGGAGCAAGAGGGAAGGGGCAAAGCTGGCACTCACGGTGCCAGCCTCAGGGAGAGTCAGAGACCCTGTCTGCCTGCTGCAGGAGGGTCCCAGGTGAGGGTCCCATGGAGAGACCAGCCACAGCCCAACTGTGCCCAGGGAGTGCAAACGGGGCTTTGATGAAGCTTTCAGCAGCATGGTGGCTGTGATGTACAATGGAGAGGGCTGCGGAGCTGAGCTTAGTGTGGCAGTGACTCGTCCCCAGCAAACAAGGGGCCCAGACCAAGCACGGTATCTGTGTTAATCCCCGCTCTGTCTGTGCAGTGCTGGACTGGCAGGATGAGGTGCCTGACCAGGGGATGCTGCTGGGATTGGGGCCGCAGCGGGAGCACCATGCAGCCCCTGCACAGCGAGTTCCCCGTGTGCTGGGAGAGTGTCAGCACCAGCATGGGTCCTGAGGGCAGGTGAGGCTTGTCCTGGCTGGGTCAGCTCCAATGTCATCAGAGTACCCCGGGGACCCGGCCAGGCAAAGGCGCAGGACACCCATCCCACCATGGCCACACACGAGGACGTGAGCAGACAGTGGGACCGGCAAGACACTGAGGGTCACTGCAACAGGAGATTTTTCACCGCAGAGCTGCCGGACCTGTTGGCCAAAGGGCTCATGCATCATGCTTGGTTTGCCCAAATGGCACCCGGTAACTTGCATACAATTAGAAGTGGGCTATAATTTGCCCCGACTGTACCATCTTGGGCTGTCGGGAGGATAAAACCAGACTGGCCAGCACGGAGAGCCAGGCGCTGAGCCAGGCAGCGGGTCTGCAGCCACTGGGGCCGTGCCAGCTCGTCTCGCTGTGCCCTGACCTCCCCGCTCAGAGCCCAGGACACAAATGCGCTTCCCATGGAGCATCTCCCCCCAGCTGGGACAGGACTCCTGGCCCCCCCCAGGCAGGGGTGGTGGCCGGGGGCAGCCGGCTGGGGAGCGGGTGCAGCTGCTGCTGAGCGAAGCTGTGGGTTCATTACCAACCTTTTCAAAACCCGTACTTAAAAATATCCCCCACTCGCATGGGCTGGCTCAGCTGCACGGCTGGTCCTCATCTCCCTCTCAGGATATAAATAGCCGGCACTGAATAGCAACGCTGGCCCAGCACTTTTCACGCTGCTGCACAAGAGGGAATGGTGGCACGAGCCCCGATGGGTGGCCGGGGACGTTGGCCGAGCAGCCCGGCTGTGTCCCACCAAGTTGGGCTCTTCCAGCCAAGACCTCAAAGCAAAATGCAAGCAGGGGAGAAGCAAGGAAAAGAGACTGGTGCAGTTCTGAGGTGAGGGTCAAGGACGAGAGCCGTCCCTGCTGGCTGAGGTCTGCAAACCCCTCCTGGCCCCTCGGGACCTGCCCCAGGGATGGTGTTGGAGAGGGGAGCCATTCCTGAACAAGCTTGGCTTTCCTTTCACAAGGTTTCACAGGCTTTTGGGGGAAATGGGTGATTTTGTGATGAATTTTGTGGCAAAATTAGAAAATTGCCATTTGCAGAAGAGGGCTCTCCTCCATTACAGTCCTTTGGTGGCAGTGGATGAAGATTCTCCCACACCATGTGTCCTCCAGCAACCCCTGATATCAGGGAAGGTTGAGGTACCCAGGAGGAAAGAAGATAGATGCTAAAACAAAAGAAAAATTATTTTTCCTTTTTTATCTTCTACCAAGAGCCTGGTATTTAATAATGAAGGAGAGTCAGATGCTTAGATAGGCCCTTATTAAACGAAAGGTGTAAATGTCTTTGCTTAATCCACTGTGCAGCTACCAGACTAAACACAGGGCAAAAGATTTTAATACCTTTTCTGAACAAGCAGATGCTCTTGTTATTCTCCAGTGCAGCTGCAGCTTCCTCTGTCCAGGAAGCTCCTCATCTGCTTCATCACAGCCCCCCCCCCAGACTAAGCCTTGTGTCCTGCCAGGGATTCATCATTAGTCTCCACATATCAAGGAGATGATCCATCACGCAAAGGGAAGAGGAGGAAAAGTCCACGTGAAACCTGCCCTCATCGTGGCAGCACACCACGTCCTTGCAAGCAAATTAGTCACAGTGCCACCAAGAGATGCCGTGAAATAACCCTGGGTGCTCAGTGGGCTAATCTAAGCAGGAGGAAAAATTCATGCCCAAAGGCAAGGTGAAGAGTTTCTTGGTTGTAAATGATATTTTTGAATTGGCGGTGAAGTTTCTTCTGGGAAAGGGTTGGAAAAATCTGCTGCAAACTCAGAAAACTCTCATATCTCTATCACTGCCCATCCGGGCTGGGACTTGGCTGCAGTGAACCGCCAGCGATGGCTTTGATGGCACAGGCAGGGGCTGTACTGGAGGGTGACACTGAAACTGGGGGTCCCTTTCACCCCGTGTCCCTCCAAGCTGGAATCAGTGGCTCTGGCTGTGTCATGACACAGAGCGGATGGTGATGGAGCTGATCTCTGCAGCCCTCAGGGTCTCCGCCACCATGTGGGGTCTGGGATACTTGCTCTTGCTCTGTCTCCCACTCATTTCTATCAGCAGCAGAAGGCCTCCTTCATTTAATCCAGAAGAGAGGGGCATTTAATCACTCGTGTTTCCTCTGCTTAAATTGTCTCCCCTTCCAGTGTCTCTGCTAGAGAAAAGGGGATACTCTGACCCGGCTGCCTGCTTCGATGGCTAAGCAGATGTCATGCATGCTTGCAGGCATCCCTGTTGTGTTTGGCCATATTACCTACACCCTTTAAAAAGTACTTTTCCATGAAAAATGGTCATTTCATAACCAGGAAAACAAGGCAAAGCTCAATTTTGGGTGTCCCTGCTGAGGGAGGGCTGAATCAGTGCCCAGACTGGGAAGGGCTGTCCCAGAGTGCGACACTGGGAAGGGCCACAAGCCCCTTCATGACTAGAGATGGCCTTCGCCTCTGTCCCCAAGCCAAAAAAAGCCGCAACTTGGTATGATTTCATGAATCATCCCCAGCTCATGAATTGCTGCTGCTCCCTGGGTTTATCATTTCGTTAAGAATGGGCTCTTGCTTGTTCCTCTGCTGACGGCACGGCAGGGCAGGAGCCAGGGCAGGGCAGGAGGAGATGCCTGGGCCGGGCTCTGCAAGAAGACATCTCTCTCCCTAGTTAAGGCATGAAGACAAAATAAGCCCTGCCAGTGTGACTCTCCTTTGAATCTCTAGCCGCTTTCAGGAAACCTGAAATGGTGGTTACACTCACATCATAAGAAGATTATTTCTTTTCTACACTGGGCTTATTGCCTGCACACAGTTGGTTACTAATCGTATCTTTTTTAGCTAGTTAACTTGGGCATTTATCGGTCTGAGCCCTCACTTTTATCAGATCTCAGTCTTCCTGAACCGATGAGCATCTCTTACACTTCCTGGGCTCCCTGGAAGATCTCTGCCGCTTATTTTAAATGTGCTGAAATGATGCCAGACTTGGTGAAATTGCCTCTTCTGGAAATCCCCGCAGCTCTGAGAGATGCTTCCCAGCCCAGTGCATGAATGGGAGCAAGCGGCACTGAAAAGCCTTGCACCCACCATGCCACAGCCCCAGGGGGGTCCATCCTGGGCAAAACCTGATCATGGGCGATGCAGGGTCCTTGCAGAACTTCAGGGAGTGTTAAAGCAATTGCAGGGTGCAGCGAGAGAGGAGAAAGCTGCTCCTGCAGCCCAGGCTGCACTGTTCATGGTCCCCATGTGCAAACACACGTGAGCCCACATACATGGCACACACACACTCTGCATGTTGGACTCAGAGCTGTAGTTCTTCTCGCTTGCGAGGTGCTGCAAATGATTCTCTTGGTGCCCTGAGCGATGAGGAGATGCCACGGGCGATGGTCCCCTGGTCCCCAGGTCCTCAGCAGGGTGAGGGCAAATGGTCCTCTTTCATGGGTGACCAGAGCAGGAGTCACCGACGAGGAGGAGCCGCACATGGCTCAGAGGAGCAAGCCCTCTGCCAGCACGTCCATGACCAGGTCCCAGCTGCAAACCTCCTCCAGCCCGGGGGGGTCACGGCAAAGCCACGATCCCTTCATCCCCCCCAGGAGAGTGTTGCTGTTGCAGCCCTGGCAGCACGGGTCGGGAGCTGCAATTTATTTTGCTGGCTCAGCAAGATACAGCCAGCTCCCGGGGCTGCACCTTGCCTCCATGGCTTTTGGCAAAGCCCCAGCGCTGCCTGTGCTGTGGGGTGAAAATGAGCCTGGAGCCCGGTGTGCAGGTACAGCTACAACTGGAGCTCTGCTTTGAACACCCGAAGTGCTGGGGCGTGCTACATCCCCTGGCAGCTCCAACGGGGCATGCAAAATGAGTGGCCATTTTCTCCCTGAACCGCCCTGCTTCAATTCCTCGCTTGCAAAATAGAGATGAAGATACCTCGGTACATGGCAAGGGAGCTGGGAAAATAGATGGGTTGTTTGAGAAGTGCTCAGAGACTAACGACGAGCGCCACGTGGCAGCCCGGGTGGAAATCAATAGCCTCTGCTCCACTGAGCAGTGTGAAACCTGGGTACCAAAGTGATGCTCACTGCTCTGCATCCTTCACGGCCAATTCTTACGGCATGCAGGCAGAGCAACGTGCATGAAGGGCTGGATCCTGCTGCATGCCATCCTCATCTTGGCATTTCTCGGCTTGGCTATGTTTGTCTCTGCAACCTGAAGAAATCCTTTTAGGTAGGAGAGCACACAGCTTTGAAGATCTCTTTGGGACCATCGTCACTGTCAAAATTTAATACACACAAAGGTATTTCCTCAGCTGCTGGTGTCGGGCATGCCATGGTACGCAAGGGTTAATGGCGCAGCCAAACCCCTGCTCGGGTTTATTTTCTTAATTTAAAATAAGCTTTTTTCACAGGAAGCGGCTGGGTGCGTGGAGCGAAACTCATCACTCCAGGGATGCTCAGCACTGCTGAAGCCAATTTCAGGAGTAAGTATGTATTTTTAATGTATTTCTTTTTATGAGGCAGAAAGGCGACATGGCTGGATGGCGGAGAAGTTACCTGAGCTAATGGCCCAGCTGGAGCTCTTCCAACCAGCCTGTTTAAGGAAATGGATAGTTTTGGGCTTTGCTTGGGCTTTAAATGCTTTTAAATATATCTGTGCTATTTACCCGCTCTCTCAGTCCCTGCCACGGTGAAGGAGATGGGTTCTCCTGGCCCGGCCCATGCTTGGGTGGGAAGAGAAGGCCAAAAGATGCTGAAGGTGGACCCGGTCATGGACGATGCTCGCAGAGGGCTCGCTCCTCTGAGCCATGCATGATGCACAGCAGCAGAGGAGCCGCACCTCCTGGTCCATGGTTTGCCCCCAGGGAGACAAGGACTTTCCCCGCCAGGCAGAGACCGACCGGTTTGTCACCCTCCATGGGGGCCACCTCTGGCACGGGCTGCTTGGAGTAGGACTTCAGCAGGTGTTTAGAGGCCCTTGCACTTCCAGCTGGATCCAGAGTCTCTTGTGGATATTGGGCTTCTTCCCACCACCAGCGATGAACTCTGTAAGAGGTTTTTAGCCTCCTTTGTGGCTTCCTACCGGCTCTGTGCCTCCATGCAGGGAAGGAAGCAGCACTGTCAGTGAGCCAACATGATAATTAGTCTTTTCGTTTGGGCCCTGCTACGTCTAGATCAGTCTATGGATTATGTGTGTATTGGCTTTGTGTGGCAAGGTTTTGGTAGTGACGGGGCGTTACAGGGGTGGCTTCTGTGAGAAGCTGCTGGAAGCTTCCCCTGTGTCCAACAGAGCCAATACCAGCCGGCTCTAAGACGGACCTGCCACCGGCCAAGGCCGAGCCCATCAGCGATAGTGGTAACGCCTCTGGGATAACAGATTTAAGAAGGGAAAAAAAGTTGCAGCAGGCACAGAAACGGCAGCTGGAGAGAGGAGTGAGAACATGTAAGAGAAACAACCCTGCAGACCCCCAGGTCAGTGCAGAAGGAGGGGGAGGAGATGCTCCAGGCGCCGGAGCAGAGATTCCCCTGCAGCCTGTGGTGATGAAGACCACGGTGAGGCAGGCTGTCCCCCTGCAGCCCAGGGAGGTCCACAGTGGAGCAGATGCAGCCCGGGGAGGACCCCACGCTGGGGCAGGGGGATGCCCGAAGGAGGCTGTGACCCCGTGGGAAGCCCACGCTGGAGCAGGCTCCTGGCAGAACCTGCGGATCTGTGGAGAGAGGAGCCCACGGAGCAGGTTTTCTGGCAGGACTTGTGACCCCGTGTCGTGGTTTAACCCCAGCCAGCAACCAAGCACCACGCAGCCGCTCACTCACTCCCCCCCCATCCAGTGGGATGGGGGAGAAAATCAGGAAAAGAAGTAAAACTCCTCTGTTGAGATAAGAACGATTTAATAGAACAGAAAAGAAGAGACTAATAATGATAATGATAACACTAATAAAATGACAACAGTAGTAATAAAAGGATTGAAATGTACAAATGATGCACAGGGCAATTGCTCACCACCCGCCGACCGACACCCAGCCAGTCCCCAAGCGGCGAATCCCTGCCCCCCCACTTCCCAGTTCCTAAACTAGATGGGACGTCCCATGGTATGGAATACACTGTTGGCCAGTTTGGGTCAGGTGCCCTGGCTGGGCATGAGAAGCTGAAAAATCCTTGACTGTAGTCTAAACACTACTGAGCAACAACTGAAAACATCAGTGTTATCAACATTCTTCACATACTGAACTCAAAACACAGCACTGTACCAGCTACTAGGAAGACAGCTAACTACATCCCAGCTGAAACCAGGACACCCCGTGGGGGACCCACGCTGGAGCAGTGAGCTCCTGAAGGACTGCAGCCCGTGGAAGGGACACACACTGGAGCAGTTCGTGGAGGACTGTCTCCCGTGGGAGGGACCCCACACTGGAGCAGGGGAAGAGTGTGAGGAGTCCTGCCCCTGAGGAGGAAGAAGCAGCAGAAATAACGTGTGATGAACTGACTGTAAACCCCATTCCCTGTCCCCCTGCGCCACTGGGGGTGGGGGGTAGGTAGAAAAATCCGGGAGTGAAGTTGTGCGTGGGAAGAAGGGAGGGGTGGAGGATTTCCAGGGAAGGGAGGTTCTGAGATTTGGTTTTATTTCTCATTACCCTACTCTGGTTGATTGGAAATAAATTGAGTTAATTTTCCCCAAGTTGAGTCTGTTTTGCCCGTGACGGTAATTGGTGACTGATCTCTCCTGTCCTTATCTTGACCCATGAGCTCTTTGTTATATTTTCTCTCCCCTGTCCAGCTGAGGAGGGGGGAGTGATAGAATGGCTTTGGTGGGCACCTGGTGTTCAGCCAGGGTCAATCTGCCACAACGTGATATTCTGCCATTTCTTAAACACATTGGGTGCTTCTGCTCTCCTCTCATCTGGAGAAGAGCCTCTCACCAGCCCAGACACCCGATCCTGGTCTCCAGGCTGGCATCCCCTCTCCTCTTATCTTGCCCAGACCTCTCTCCTCCCGCAATGTCTCCTCACTCCTTGAGAAACTCACGGCAATTGCTTTCTTGAGCACCTTAGTGGAAACCACCAGCTCTCTGCAGCAGGAGAACTTTGCATCCAACGATGGCCTCGTGCCCGGCTGGCGATGGGTGATGGAGGCATGGGGTGGTTGGCCAGCAATACACTGAAGCCAGCTTTGATGTGCTTTGCGGGAGGCTGTTGGGCATTTGCTTGGCAAAATCATCTCTCCAAACATCACGGAGAGGGTGAATGTTTCAGAGCCATGCTTACAGCTATTAACACAGGGCCAAAATCCAAAGGGACTCAGAATTTAGACCTGTATAAACCAGTGCAAGGTTTAGTTTGATAGTGAGAGCCTGCCTCAGCGATGCTGCTGAGGATTCCCGGATGGAGCTGGTTGCACATGGTGGGAACAGCCACCCATCCCACCCGCAGAGGAGAGCCCTCTGTGAGGTCCAGAGCCGCCAGCACTCGGTTTGGCCATCCCGCGAGGCAGCTTTCAGCGGCATGATGACGAACTTTGAGCCACGGCGCTGATCTGATCACAGAGCCCGGGAGATGAAGGTGCTGCTTAGAGAAAATAGCTCTTCAGCTAAATTCCCCTGCGGGACTGTGTCCAAACAGCTTCAATAACCTTTTCAGCCCCACGACAGGCTTGAAAATAAAATTCCAGCAATGGATTTAAGCAAGCATGTCTTTGTTAGGCTGGATGATGAAATAGCGGTGTGCTGCTTTCAGGTCCCCATCCCTCCCTCTGATGCGGCTTTCAATTAGCTCCGGCGCAGGTTCAGCTGCTCCCGCTGAGCTGGGAATGAAAGAGCCGAGATGCAAGACAGCGGCGCCATGCCGGGTGGGCCAGGAACGCGGTGGAGAGCTGCCCTGGGGGCACGGGGGGAGCTCCCTGGGACCCTCGGGGGAGACCTGGCTGGCGGCTGGGCACCTCACAGCCCCTCGGTGTGAGCGGTGCATGCTCCCCTCTCGCTGTGCACGCTCCCTGGCTAATTGGGTCAACCGTGGATGGCCACCACTGGCCACATTGAGGGACTGGGGTGGGGATAAGCAGCTTTGCTGTGTGTCAGTGCCAATGCCTCCTGGCTTCCATCTTCTGCGGGGTCCATGCTTGGGAAAAGGTCAAGGACAGAGTCTGACTGCAGCAGAGGAGGAAGAAGGGTGAGGAAGAGGAGCCAGGAGCAGCATCCCAGGGCACGCTATGCCTTCCACGCACAGACTGCTTGGATGCACCAGGACCTTGGGAACCCCTTCAACGTTCATGCAAGGAGGACCAGCAGCAGTGTGCCGGGCTCAGGAGGGCACATTGCACCTGCAAATTAGTGCCCGAGCAGCTGCTATCCCACTCCAGCGATGCATCCCATCACGGATACTCAACGGCACAGCCAGGCACCAGCTATGTGGTGCTGGTGGCTCTATCTGGCAAGGACAGTGCTGAGGAGAGTGAGCCGGGATGGAGCATCCCAGCCTGCCTTCATCTCCTCCCAATTAGCAGAGGAGACCACGAGCCCAAGACTTTGCCACTCTCCAAGAGGAAGTGCTGCACAGAGACGCACACCCAGTACAAGGCTGTGCTGAGAGCCAAGGATGTCATAAAAATATCTTATTTGCCTCTTAGAACTGCTCTCCCAAATGAGATGCTCACCCGGCTCCTTGTTGGGAACCCCTCTTTAAAGGCTCGGTCAGGACTCTCTGATGGGTTCAAATGCATGGGCACAGCTCAGAGCCGCAGCCTCCGGGAACAACACCCCCTCCCACTGCATGCCTGCCAGCACAGGGTCCACAGAAGCCCCCAGCCCCTTCCCCACACTGGGTGGGCATATATATATATATATATGTAGATACACATATATATGTGTACATATATACAGAAAATGCTTATTTCCCCCATCACAGCCTTATTCCAGCATTTGAGGGGCCATGGGTACTGCAGGGCACAGCAAGGCTGCAGTCCCCTGGGAGGGACATGACCCGCAGGCAGCCGGAGCTGTGGGCAGGCAGGGCTGGCAGGGATGTCCTCCCCACCACGGCTTTTGTGTCTCCCTGTGCCTGCAGGCATCCTTACAATCCTGACCATTCCTACCTTGACAGCTGCTCTCTCAAGGAATGTGTTGGAAGATCCCGGCAAGCAAATAGCCAGGATTTTGCTGCACCCGCTGAAGGGAATCAGGGGAAATTCTCCAAATAATGAACATCTGGGGCTCATGTTTTCCCCCAAATCAATAAAAAAGGATTTTAGTGTGAACACAGAGAGGCAGAACCTCTTGCAGCAAGCAAAGACCCTCCCTCGCCCTGTGGTACCCATCCCATGGTGACACCGGGGTGCTCTGAGGACCATTGCCCCACCACAGGCACAGCCCTGATGGGCACCATGGAGGATGCGGGACTCACATGGAGGACGTCAGAAAGGGTGAAATGCTGCTTGTGCCAAGGGAAATTATACAGGTGGGCTGAGATTTTTGTCCCTCCCCATGGTCTCTGGCCGAGGTAAACAAGTGGTGTTCAGCCACAGTGGCAGTGCCTGCACTCAGACCCCAGCACGTGCCTCGGCACCTCTCCAGGGCTGCCGGGAGCCCCTCCATGTTTCCCTAAAGGGGCTTGGGGAGAAAAGAAATCACTATTTTCCCCCTGTAAATGACAAGAAGGACGAAGACAGACCAGCTCAGAAACTCACTGAAAAATAGAGTATTTTATATATATTTCTATATAAAAGAAAGATTATATTTCTGTATAATCTATATATAGAAAAAATATGTATTGTTTACCATGATGTGACTTAAAGCCTTTCCAGCTCCAGGGGCACGCGTGCTGTACCTGCTGCCCACCCTGAGCTTGCCACGTGCCCAGCTCTCTTGCCAGGGTCATCACCATGTTTCTTGACACGCACGTGGGTTCATGGGTTTTGGGAAGCTGACCTACCCCATCCTCATCATACCCATCCCTCATACGTCATACCCATGGCATCCCTACCCCAGTGGGCACAAGGTCCTCCCGGGAACAGGGATGTTATGGGACTTCTCACCTGCCCTTGATGACTGCAAGGCAGAAGCCGGCCGTGGCCAGTGCATGGCCCAGCTGTGGGGCTGGGTACCCCCACACCGCTGTGTGGCTACAGGGACAGCAGCAATGCCGGAGGGCCTTTTGCCGGCCCAGAGCAGGGATGCTGGCCATCCCATGGGACACCTGGGGGCTCTGGGGACCTAGCAGAGTGGTGATGCTGTTCTCACAAGCTTGCACTGGGACAGCATTTGGGGACAGCCCCCCTTTCCCTGCCAGATTCCGGCCTTGCAGGAACTGGATGCTTCCTTGCAGCCTGGTGAGGTCTGCAAACATCTGCAGAGGTGGAGGTGAAGGAGCTCAGAGAAGCCCCTGAACACTGGTATGCACCCGAACGGAGTCAAGCAGCACAGTGGCAGCCATCTGAGCAGCCAGAGCCCAGAGCTGAGGCATGCGAAGGAGCCTGGGGGATGCTCCTGTGCTCCCATCCATGGCACACATGGGAACTTTAACGAGAAATTGCTTGTTAATGCATGCAGAGCTTTGTGATTATTGAGCTACAGTGTGACATACTCTGCTGACACGTTACAGGGCTTAGAAATAAATACAAGACACAACTCTTTAGGTTTACGGTGTGAGGGGGCTGCTAATCTGCCAGGGGTATTTTGTCTCACCAGGCTCTGGGGCTGCAGCCAGCACAGGCTTTGCACCTTTTGTGCGCAAATTAAATATCAGCTGAAACATAATTCTTTCTGCCTGCTAATTTGGGGTCAAGGGGTGCCACGTTATTGCCTGGTGTAGTTTGTTTGCTCCTCTTCCCCTGCACTCCAGTAAACCCCTTTGCCAGAGCTGCACCTCCCCTCTCCTCCCAGGAGTTTGCTGCACCCATGCCTACCGGGGAGCACCGAGCATTGTCAGCATCACTTTTAAGGACAGCGCATCAGTTTTGCAGCACATGAAGCTAGCTGCCATGAGACGGGGATGCTGCCACCATCCCCAACCTTCCCCAAACACCCTGTGCCACTAAAAACAATCACCAGTTGCAATGGCTCAGTGCAGGCAGGAATACTTGCAATAACCCAGTCAAGATGCAGAGTTCATAAATTATTACAGGCACCTCCAAACCCTTCAGGGTGTTTACCCTAATAAACCCCAGGTGAACTTCTCTGTAGCTGTGAGCAGCACTAGCCTGGCTGGATGTGCAGAAAGGGGACAGGGGGACAGCAGGAAAACCCCAGTGGTTTCATCCGTGCTGAGCCCAGAGCCCCGCTGCCTCCTGCGGAGCAGGAGTGACATGCCACAGCCTTGTCCCAAAGCCGGTGGTCTGTCCACGAGGGACTTCCCAGGACAAGCTGTGCCCACGTGCACAAAGGTGGCAAAGAGATAGAAGGGATGAAGGCTTCCTTCCCCAGGCAGGGTGCCTCTGCCTGCATCCCCCAGTCACCCTGCCAGGCTGTGATGCTCTTTCCACAGCTCCTTGCTTAATTATCTCTGTGCTGCTGGTAATAACTGGGGTGGTTTGTCTGTGTTACCCTTTTCCCCCAAAGAGCATCGCCTGCTGCAGCTGGGTCTGTAGCTCTGCCTCTTGGAGGCTGTGACTCATGTCCCCTTGTGTTTGTTCTGTGATGGGCACTAGTGATGTCAGTCCCCTCTGATAGGTACAGGACAGAGTATTTAATCCAGCCTGAAGTCTCCTGGGGTATTTAGGCTCTTGCACTGCAGTGGGACAGGTCCTGCCTTGTCTCTCCAGGCATTTGTAGGGGTTTAGCAGAAGAGGGAGGATGAAAGAGGGCTGGAAAAGGTGCTTGCACAGGATCCAGGTCACAGCTGGGCACTTGCTCCCATCACAATGTGGTTTTGGTCAAAGTTTTGTACCCAGGGCTCAGGTTTAGCACGTTGGTAGCTACTTCCTCAGTTGACTGACAGGGCTCCTGCAGCCCACGGCGGGTCGTGCCGAGGACCCCATCCAGGCTGGCAGAAGGGATGTGGGCGAGGAGGAGCAGGGTGCCCTGCCTGACCCTCTGCAACCTCAGCTGGGGGGTCTGAGCCCTGAGGCTGCTGGAAGAGAGCGTGGGTTTGATTCACAGGGATGAACAGGGCTGCATACAAGGTAGAAAAGAATCCACACCACACCCCCCCCCCCCCAGCTTATCCACCTAATTTGTCACCCTATGCACTCCCACTTGCTCACCCTGGGTGACATGTTGGTGAATTGTCACTACATTTTGGTAGAAGAAGAGCTGAGAAACCAAGCAAGCCGACATTTCCCAATGGAGGAGGGTCCCATCCCCAAGGGATTTGACCTTGGGAAGCACCCAGACTGGTATCAAGGGAAGCAGTTTTCCAAGGGTACAGCAAAAGCCAGGGCAGGGACAGTGTGGTGGCCTCAGTCCTGCTGGGTCCCCCTCCAGATGGGGTCACCTCTGCCAACCAGTGAAAAACCCCAAACCCAACCCCTCGGTGCATGTAACGCTGTGGCCCCGCACAGGAGCTGTGCTGGCCCCAGCAAAATCACTGCCTAGGCAGACAGAGATGCAGATGTTTCACTCCAGAAGGCCAGTCCAGAGCCAAGGCTATAACTCCGGTGTCCAAACAGAGATGCTGCCCCTCGGCCATATGGTTTTGCCTCTTGCTTCATCCAACGCGCAGCGGTGGGTGATGGAAGTCCCTTGATTGATACTCACCAAAGCCCATGCCGAGCCTGCTTTCGACTTCAGTGGGCGCTGGATCAAACTCGCGGTCCCCAGACTTCATCCAGCCAAAACACACAAGCAACACTGCTCAAATGCGTCTGGGCTGCTGCTTGGCTCCCTACTAGAGATTGTGTTTGAGTGGGTTTATTTAAGAGAACACTAGCGTTTTGCTGGTTGAAGGCAGGAAGACCAATTTTTCTCTCATCTGAATAAATGTAAGTTCCACTTGCTCCTGAGTTGACCTAATAATTGTAATTCTAAATTAAATGTAAATGTATTGGCTGCTGGTAAAGGTCATTCCACAGAAAATGGCTATGTTTGCCTCTTCTTCAGATGCATGAATACTAAACATGTATAATTCACAGGATCATTAGCAGATAAAGATGTTTCCCACCTCTGCTCCCTAATCCTCACACAAACCCATTTTATATGTCAGCAGGTAAAAGGAAAACTGTTCATTCTATTTAATGTCTATAGATTGGTCCATCTGCTATAAAAAAATGCAAGTGCTCAGCATCATTCAGGATCCAGCCCTCTGGAAATGAAATTCATGTCTTACAGGAGGCAGAATGACTGCAGGTTATCCTTTGGGGCTCTGTGCAATTGGGTCTTCTGCTCTGCTAGATCATTGCCCTGGATTAAAACGGATGGCTGGCTGTCCTCTGCTAACCATTGGACTTGAGGGGAGGTCTATGAAACCTCCTCCAAACCCTCTCTCAGGGGAATTGGGGAATGCAGGTCTAATGAGGACTGAGTGGAAGGCACAGATTATCTCTGGGGCTCCTTGGGGTGAGCTGGGTAGTGCCGTGCCTGCTCAGAGAACTCCTGAAACTGGGGATTAACAATGAGGTGCTAGCAGCTTGGGGCTTCAAAGTCAATGGGGACCTCTCCAGCAATGACAACGGATGCAGCAACAAGCCCTGGAGAAGGAAGAACCACAACATACAGCAGAAGTTGGCCCTTGGCAATGGGAGGAGATGGCTGGGCAGCCGCCTTGTGTCAAGCTATGGCAGTAATTCACAGAGTCCTCGAAGAATTGAGCCTCTTGTTGTCTGAGAATGTTGCAATTTCCTCAGTTGTGCTTGGGAGCTGAAATTACTCAATATGTTAAGTTTTTTCCCCCCCCTTGCTGACTGATTGCAAACAGTCTGCTACAGTCTGCTGCAGCATGTCACACTCTGGAAGAGGAATTAACAGTGGATGCTCATGCCAATGGCACAGCTTTGCTCTCAAGGACCTGCTGAGGGTTTGTGAGCCAGGTGGGGGGTCTTGTGGCAACCCCCCCCCTTCCCTCCCCATCTGCAAGGCGTTTCCCCGGGGCAGCCCTTTACTAGAGGCTGAGCATCTGCCAGATCAATTGCCTGGGTGCAGAGTTTAATTTTTTGCTTGTCTCACTGGCACAAGTTAATTGCACATGCAGAAGTTCCGGTGGGGTTGGCTGATTCTTTAACCTCTTCAGTGCCAGGGATCCTGTTAGCAGCTTGGGGAGCCATCACCATGCAACAACCCCGTTTGCCACGTGTGCATCTGCTGTTGGCCACAGAAACCTGTGCAGGTGGAGGAGGGTGAAGAGCTCTCCTCTGCCACAATGGTGGGCACAAGACCAGGGAGAGGAGCTTCCCATCCTTAGCACTGCATAGAGATGCTAAACATCTAGTGAGACCCTGTTTAGGCCAGGGCTCTGTCACTCCTCCAGCACTGCATACAAGGACTGGATGCATTTCCCCCCTCCTAAAACTAATCAAAGGTGAAGGCTGCCCCCCTCCATGCACACAGGGCTGTTTTAAAGCAGAGGTCAGACTTGAGCACAGGGATGGGGAAGGTCTCACTCCCAAGCAGATGAGCCAGGTCTGCGGTCTCAGGGCAGTGGCATGGCCTGCAATTCACCCCCCATGGTTAGGGGGTCCCTGGGGTCTGCTCCATCCCTGCTGCACCCTCACTCCCAAAAACACACAGCCCTGGGAACGCACACAAGTGTTGTCAGCTCAATGTACGCAAATGCAGCACCAATTAATCACAAAGTTGGCTTGAAGATGGATACAGAAGCTGCTCTTTGCCTTTCCTGTTCCTCTGAGGCTTTTAAAGGTTATATATTGTCAAGTTTTGTGGTCAGCCACAGCCCAGGAGGGGAGCACAGCCATGCTCCCCAAGGCACCTGGCTCCAGAGCTAGCTGTCAGCTCTGCCTGGAGTGGGGATGCAGCTTCATGCATGGTGGGAAACAGGAGCATGGCCCTTGCAGTTGCAGTGCTGCCAGCAAGGGCTCAGAGCACGCATCCAGAGCTACATGTCGGCAGGGAAAGCTGGGTGTGCTTCCAGACTCCAGCTCCAGCACATCCTGACCCCATCTTGGCTACATTTGGACCTGCTCTCTGCTTCTGTCCCTTGCCATCATGCTCTGCAAGGCTCAGAGGAAGGCTGTGCTGGTGACCCTAGACACAGCCACACCATGTCCTGGCAAGGACACAGCCCTACCAGTTGGGGCCAGGCTACTGTACCTACCTCAGGCACCCCAAGAGGTGCTGGGAGCAGGAACTGTGACAGCAGTAGCTCTAGCCAAAGTCCCTCTAGCTCTTAAGGACCAGGGCTGACAACCACTCCTCCCACCCAGGGGTGCACCCAGAGCTAGAGTCACTATCTACAACAAGAAAACTATTCTGACCAAGGAGGTGCCAGGCCCTGCTTTTGTTACTGGTCTTAATTGCCCTGACCAGCCTCACCTGGGACCCAACTCTATATAAGCTCCAGTTCTTCCCTCCCCACATCCCAGTATGAGCTATGTCTTAGGGAGCAGCAGGAGCTGGGCTGTTCTGCAGGGGTGGCCTCACTACCATGGGCACTATCCCGTAGGGCTGAGCAGAGTGGTAATGGTAATCACCACTAATGTTCATTGATAGCTCCAAGCACAGTGACTTAACATCAGGAACAGCTGAAAGCAAAGCTACAACACCAGTCTGAAGCTATGCAGGAGGTGGAGCTGGAGACAAAGCCACCCACAGATTATGTCTGCAGTCCCCCAGGAGACCAGTCAATAAGCCAGGACAGCGGAGGACAGGACTGGATGCAGGTAGGACAGCAGTATGGCTTTAGCCTTTGTGGTGGGTGTTTGGGCTTCAGTGGGGTTCCTACCTGTGGGCAGAGGGCTGGGGGGCCCAGATAGTGCACCCTGGGTGCAGTAGGACCTAGTGCATAGGTGGCTCTCGTTGAGTCATTGCTGCTCTTCCAAGCGTGGCTGTGTCGGTCCCTGGGCTGCAAGCAATGGGGTGCCTGAGGAAAAGCCATGCCTTGGTGGGGTCTTGAGGTGGCCAGGTCCTCCTGTGGTGGAGTGGTGTGGTGAGCCTGCAAGTGAGGGCTCCTTCATGGAGTCACGAAGCAGATGGTGCAGTCCCTCTCCAGCCTGAGCTGTTCTCCCTGCCCTGGCAGCATCTCCCAAAATCATGAGGGAGACTGGCAGGACCTGGGCACAGCTCCCACAGGTTGGGCAGCTCCATCCCTCATGTCCTTCAGCTGGCTGCAGAGGTATGGAGCAAGGAGGGAAACTGGCAGTCCCTTTCTTGGAAGGTGTTCATTCATGCCATGACATGTTTATTTGCATGGAGACACTTTAGGCTTTTTTGTTGTTGGCTGACTTATTGTACAAGTTCTCAAAGCTGTGATATTGAATTATAAATTGAGACACTGTATCCATGAAAGATTGCTCTTTGACTATAGGCAGCATTATCGAATATGACAGTCACAATAAATGCATGCTATAAAGCCAAACTAAATATGCTCTGCAATCCAAGATGTGCAAATCAAGCAAGTAGAAAAATAACTGTAATATTTTTTTCACAAACAATCCCAAACCTTGGGTGATGATTTTGTTTAGCTTTATGTCTTGGCTCCTTGGCAAAATACTCAGGCAGCAGATAATGAAATGACCTACTTTTTCTGTCTTTGTTCATGACAACACATAAATTAAGAATTATGCCCTTTCAAATTAAACTTATCGTTTTTGCAGAAATTAGAGTGTAAAATGGGGCTGCGGGTTGGAGGTGAGGGAGGAGGTGGTGGGCGCTGGGCCAGCTTCTTCAGGGGTCTGCTGTGCTGTGTCCTGCTCCCAGGAGCAGGGGGCTGAGCACTGGGGTGGTCCTGGGCTGGTACCAGCCACCAGCTGGGTCTCCTTTTCCTATCAGCTTATCTGACTCATGAGGCTTTACCTTCTGGTGAACTTCTGGAGGCCTCAGAGGCTAAGCAGTGCCATTTAGCTGATTATTTAAATAACTGTCTGGGTTTAACCTAAATGCTAACTCGAAAGCCACCATAAACGGGTGTCATTTAGAGCGAGTGCCCAGGGAGACCCTCCCTCTCAATGGGAATTGTTTTGCCTCCAACTGCATCTGATGTGCAATGTGTTGTAATGTTTTCTGACTGGGTGACAGCAAAATAATGTTTGCTTTAATTGAATTTCAGATCGGGAGCGCGGGCTGCAGCCTGCAGTGCTTGGGGTGGTTGTGGTTCTTGCTCGGAGGTGGGGGGCTGCTGGGATGGGGGGGGTTCAGGCTCCCAGCAAGGGTGGAGGTAATATTGAGGGAAAGCATAATTATTTGTTCGAGTGTTGTGTGTGTGGCCACTGTTGCCTCAGAATTGGATGGCTGGGTCAGAGCAAGGTTGTTTAATAATGCTGCATAATTTCCTGAGGATGCCAAAGGCACAAAGAAAGGGGGAGCACGATGCTGGGTGGCCCCGCAGCAGCGTGCCAGCATGGGGTGAGGTGGGCTGCCGAGTCTGGGATAACTTCTGTCCTCTCCAAACACCAGAAATGAATTTAATAGTCTACAAAATCCATTACAAAACCAAATGATGTATTTCTATAAACAAGAGGCTAAATATAGCACTTGGAGCTTTCCATTTCTGGGCCCCGCAGGCATGTTACATATCGGTGTGTGCTACAGCTGCAGAAGCGGGGCTGGGAGTGATGGCAGGGTCCCTGGGGACCTTGCTGGCTGTGATCCCCTCCTGGGCTGCTGATCCAAGAGCCCATTCAGCCTCTCTTCCCAAAGGTCACCATCAGGATACGGAGGTGACAGCGCTGGCTTGGTCTCCATCCCTGGCAGAGACCAGCAGGAGCCTGGGGCGATGCAGGGGGACGTACAGCAACACACCCCTGTGAGGTGAGCAGGGGCACCTTAAATACATCCCTACCCCCCTCCAAACCCCCCAGCTTGACATGCAGCAATTGCTCTCTTGCAGAAGCTTGTTCCCAGCTTGTAAGTGCTGGGCAAGCTGTGTTGCCCCATGCAGGGGGCTTTGCTGGGCTCCCTGACCCTGCCCCGGCAGAGGACTGCTGCAAACAGCAAGGATGATGCTGGCTTACACCAGCCCTGGATCTGGCCCTGTTTGCACTGCTGACATGTCTGGGCCCTGAAGAGGTTTGTGCTGCAGCTGCTGGAGCACTGTGGTATGACAGAAAGCTGAGAGGCGCTTCCATGGCTTTCTCCTAAATCACGGTGCCCTTGCATTCTCGTTTCCCAGCTAGCTGCTTGCCACTGATGATTTCTCAAAGCTCCTGACTCCCACATGCTGGCAGAAGGATTTGAGGCTCAGAGGGAGATTGGGTTGTGCCGCCCAAGCCCTGCATGTGCAGTGGGGACAAGTGGTGTTTGGAAGCAGAAAAAGACCCATCACAGACCCCAAACCACAATGTACCCCACAGTAATTCCCAACTGTGTCCGTAGCAGGGGCTCAGCGTATGGCATGGGATTTGGGGGTGCTGTGCCTGTCTCAGCCTGGCTTTGGGCTCTTGTGTGGTTTGGGCAGGTGTAACATTTGCTCTGCTGGCGAAGGAGGGGGAGAGAGGGGCAGAGCCTCGGTTGCTGGTGTGGGATGCTGCACCCTGCAGCAGAGACCCTCAGCCATGGGGCAAGCAGGGCTGATGGCTGTGACCCCACGCCGGTGGGACCTTCTCTGTCACCTCTTCAGCACTTTGCATCGGTGCTCTTCAGGTTGCCAGTTTCCCAGATTGTCCCGCAGTGCTGCTCCTGGCCCAGGCGTGCGGTGGCTCTGCTCCCTCTCCAGGCTGGCTCCTGTGTCCTGCTATTTTTGAGAAGTGGCTGGCAGGAGCGCTTGTACTTCTTCCTTTCAGTCTGTTGTTTCCAGGTTCAGTGAGTAATTCCTGATGAGCTGTAATTTCTAAAATTAAATCTTTAAGATTACAAACAAGAGGCCTGAATTAATATTCCTGCAGTGTGTGGTGAGTTAACTCCTTCTGGGATGTCTCACCTGGTGGCTGTGCATCCCTGCAAGCCTGGCCCTCCTTCTGCTGGGGCCAGTGCTGCTGTAGCCAGTGAGAGCAGGATGGGACCCTCTTGGTTCAGACCTAGACCCAGATGAGGATGGATGTGTTGCTCAGGACCACAGCTGCTCTCCACACTGATCTCATCTTTGAAAATGTCTTATTTAGGTCAGATTTTTTTTCCTGGACAGATCTTCTGCCAGTCTTTGCTTAATCTGAGCTGTCTAATTGGGGGACCCTGATTTGGCTGAACATGGTGTTAGTCTTATTGAAGCAGCTCTGGCTTCATAGCTTGATTTTTTTTTTCTTTTCCCTTTTTGCAGCAGATTGATTTTCCTGCCAATGTGATCTCTCCCTACTGAAGTTCCCATTGCTGCAAAGTTCAGTCTCCTCTTTGTTCTAATTATCGCTGTCTCTACACAAAGTGAAAGAGGCAAATGCTCTGGTCTATTTTAAGGTGTAACTGAGATGATAATCCTGCACAGCTGGGAAGGCTGCAGGAAGCTTCTGCTCAAAGGATCATCTTTCCTTGCCCAGAATCAAAGGAGCAGCTAGTCTTTGCTGGGAACACCTGGGGAAGGCCATGTCTACCTGGCCAGGCTGCCCTCAGCAGGGAGCAGCATCGTTGTCCCCTGGCTGATGCAGGAGCTGCTTTCTCTCCCCTGTGGAAAAACTGGAACCTGCAGATGCCCTGGGGATGCTCCTTGTCCTCTCATGTTACAGGAGCAGAAGATTAGGGAAAGGAGCCCTTTCACGGGTTTCATGCTCCAGGGTTGCTCTTTTCCCAGGCTGGAGAGTCGTGCTCCAGTAAGGAGGCCTTTTGCTGCCCTTGCTTAGTTATTTCTAATTCTCCAGTGAAGTCCCCAGAGAATTTGTTGGTTGTTTTTTTTTTTCTCTTACCAGACTGCCACCAGTTGCTGTTTCCCATAATAACATTAGGTAGCTGGAGCAATGCAAGCTCAGCTGCCCTAACTCCAGGTGAGACACTGCTATGCTACCCTGGGAGCTGGCTGTGCCCAAGCAACAGGAGATGTGCAACTGTCCCTCCACCCACACCAACTTTTAGCTCTGACCTCTGAAATCATACCAGCCCCATGTCCCCATAAGTGAAATGCCTGGGGAGCAAACAGCCCCAGCAACCTGTGAGCGGGTCTGGTAGCAAGAGAGCTGTGGCACTGACACCATGGGCATGTCCTCCCCCCTGCCCCAGAATGGATGGGGTGTTGCTCTGGGGAAGGAAAAATAAAAAGGGATGTTGATACATCAGCTGTTGATCCTATTGTGTGTGTAGGGAGCCAGAAATAGAGCCTGAAAGGACTGAGGTGACTCATGTACCTGTGTGGCTGGGAGATGGTGATACCTTGTGTGCTGAGTGGGATGGGCTGGCTTGGTGTTGGGAGCTTCAAGCTGCTCTGCAGGTGTAGGAGATTTGGGGCTGGGAGACTCGTGATTCAGAGGCTGTTTCCGTGTGGGGTGCTTGGGGCTGGAGGCTGGGAAGCAGGAGTGCTGGATGCTGCAAATACCCCGAATACCAGAGCAGACTGTGGGCAGCCTGTGTACACCTAAAAAGCATCTCCAGGGACTCAGCCAGACCCTAAGCCTGCTTAACGTGATGCCATCCCCATTGCAGTTGCTTTTCTAGCCTGTGCTAGGCAAGCTTTACATGAAACAGAAGATAAAATTCAGTGCTAATTGCTCAGGGTTTTCTCTTCCTAAATGACTTAAGCAGAAGGTCATGTAATTTGAGGGGAAGAGCAGCCACACTGGGAGCAAGTCACAGCTGAGTTTGATTTAAGCTGGGAGCATATGAAGTTATGGAGCCCACTGAGTCCAATGACATTTTTCAAGTGAAATGCTCTTTTACTGCTAAGATTCAACTGTTGACAAAAAGGCTATTTTTTGAGAAGGCTCTTCCTGACAAAATATTTGAAAGCGTTTTAAAATAGTTTGCGTGGAAACATGGAAAAGCTTAGGCTGGAAGGAGCTGCGGAGATCATCTGTTCTGCCCCTCCGCCAAAAGCAAACCCAACCTGAGCTAGATCCAGCTTTGAATTTATACCTTATTTTTACATTTTTCAGTGCAAATCTGAATTTTTCATCCTGAAGCAACCTTGAAAATCTCTGTCAAAACAATTGAACTGAAACTTCTATTGAAAGTAGCTGAAAAGGTTGGTGTGAAAAGAAGTATTTCAAAATAAAATGTTTAGTGACCTCGTCTGGATTCCTTTTAGTGACTTTTTTTCCTATCTGACTTGAAGCAGGAAAATATTCTAAAATCTTCAGGTCTGGAGGTTGGAATGAGCTGTGGCTGAGCCAGCTTTATCTTGCACTCCCACATGGGATGCTTCTGCTGTGCTGAGCCCTTTTGGTAGCCATGGGGCAATGACTGGTCCAGGGACAGTGGCACAAGCTGCCACAAATCTTGCACATCTGCAGCAGATGCAGTAGCTGGATGATGGTATTAAGCATTGCCATGGGCTCAGCTCAGCCCCATCCAGACCCGCGCAGCGATGGGGATGGGCTATGGCAGATGGGGAGCTGGGGAGTGGGAGGTGTGCGCAGCCAGACCCCTGTTGCTGTGATTTGGGCTGGCTGTGCCTTGCCCAATCCCCTCTGCAGAGCATCGCAGCGGGGCACCCATCCTTTGCAATGCCACTTGCTGTTCTGCAGCTTCTGCAAGGTCCCTGCGCCCTGGCTGGTAATCTCTACTTTGATTAAAAATGAAAGAAGGAGTTTAAACCTTCTCGCTGTGTAGGGTGAGAATGGGACTTCTAAAGGCAAAAAGACCAGTATCTGCATAAAAGGGATCTGTATTTTATTACTCTCATTTTGTTTTTTTCCTGTTACTAATCTCATTATGCTTAGGAGTATAAATTTAGGTTGGCACAAATCTGTATTGCTAAAATATTTTACCTTAAGTTCTTAGAAGCTTTCTCCATCTGTGAGGATAATACTAAGTATTAATTAACTAGCTAATCCTATGCAGCGCTTGGAAAACATAAAACATGACATAGAAGCAAGTCCACAGTGCGATTCCAGCCTAATAAAAGCAAACCTGTCCTTTTTTTCCAGAGGAGAAGGCTTTGGGACTTCTTTTTTCATTGAGAACAGCACTCAGCTTGCTTCAAATATTTGCCTGAAGCTGCAAATCACTTTTTAAATCAGAGTGAAGCAAAGTGAGACTGAAAAGTGGCCAGGAAAATACAAGCATGCTGTTGGGTGCTTCTGCCCAAGTGAGGCCAGCAGCTATTTCTCTGTCCTTGCCATGGCAGCATGTCTTGTAGATGAAGGGCTGGAGGTCTGAGCTATGTGTTGGTACGTCTGCCCTAGACCGGGCACTGATTTTTTTGCTCACTAGGTCCACTTCCCTGACACGTGTGGCTGTTACTGGCTCCTTACCTTGGCACGTTGCAAACATAAAAAGCTCATAGTTAGCAACAAACCCGCGCTGCTGTTGTCTGAGGGAGTTTGTCTTTGTAACGTAGAGAAGCCACTTCTAAGGAGGGCTGTGGCATTAGGATTCAGGCAGTGTCTGAAGACACCCTGGAGTGAGTGCACATAAATAACGATCTGGGCTCTGTATTGATGGGTTGGCAGCCTCTCTGCTGCATGTCACTGCCTCGGCATCCTCCGCCACATCCTGAGGTTCACAGGCATATATTTCAATAATATAGGGCAGGGTACATATTATAGAGAAAATGATAAGTTTGAGGGTAGCCTGGGTGGTGGTGAAGAAGGCTGAGGTCGGGGACAGAGTAGGGCTCTGCTCGGGTGGAAAGAACAGCCCTTGCTCAGGCAGGGGTCTGATGCAGTAAGCAGCAGGAGGCTGGATTTCCATTGCTTTGCATGCCAGGTGGTTGCTCATGCATCTGTGGATCACGAGCTGGGGATCTGGAGAGCATTTAGTGGTATCTTGAAAAATCGTGACGGGCTTGCCCCTACATCACGTGGGTGTTTTGGAAAGTCCTGCCTCTAGTGCTCATATTTTCATAGACTTTGCAGAAGCCTGGCTCTGTTTGCCTCTGGACAATGCCAAGTGAAATGATTATCTTCTAATATCATCTTGAAGTGCCAAGCTCAGCATGAGCAGGTTCATTGCATTCACTTTGTATATTCACAGCTGCTAATCTGGTCCATCCTTTCCCCCTCTGTGTTCAAAAGAGCTGGGTAAGGTGGTGTGGGTATAAGCAGGGCCAGCACTGATGCCCTGTATCTCCTTAACCTTAGCTCCATTTGTCAGTGCTGCAAAAGGTCTCTCAGCAAAATCTTACATTAATTGGAGTGGGGTAATTGAGCTCCTGATTGCTGACAAAATCTGTCTTTGTGCACCAGCGAGTGTAGCCCAAGTCTAGAGCTTGCCGAGGCAGTGGCTGCCAGGCTGAGGCAGGGTGGGATGTGCAGCCTTGTAGGGTAGTTGTTATGTTGGCACAGGTGTAGAATGCGAATCTGCCTCCTGTTCCTGCTTTGTATTGTATTTTCAAAAGCACTTATGCTGAGCCATCCATTAGGAGATGACAAGATCTCTTGGCCTGACTCTGCAAGGGGATGAAGTGGGGGTGAAGGGTTGAACGCGGCATAGGAAGCTCTTCCACAAAGCAGTGGGGTTGGTGTCCTGCAGAGGGGACGGGGCAAGCAGAAAACAAATCAGATTGTTCTGCATCCATCCAAACACTCCATCCTGCCCTTTCTAGTAGCCAACTTATCTTTAACACCTTTCTCAGAGCAACACAGTGATTGTCTCATTCTCTGCATCAGTGAAGGGCAATCGTGTACCTGGAGAAGGAGACTATGGATCAGCACTGGCGCAGCAGGCAGGAGGGGCAGGAGCCTGCTGGCTCAAGCACCCTTTCCCCCTGCAAGCAGAGACCAGGTCTCTCTGTCCTTCCCACACACATCCAGCCTCCCCAGGAGGGGCTGTGGAGTTTGCCTCCAGTGTGCATCATGTTAGTATGGTGCAGCAGAAGCTCAATGTCCACTTTTGTTGTGTTTAGCAGGGATTAAGGAAAGTCAATAGCTTTCTAATTAGCATTTTCTATTGGGGAAACAAACTCCAGAGCCGAGTGATTAAAAACCTTGCTGTCAGAGCCTGTGCCCGTCTGTGGTGTGGATGCTTGCACCGTGCCCACTTGTGCAGGGGGAAGTCCTGGTGAAGCTATCCATGCCTCCAAAGCCAAATCCACAGCCATGGCTAACCCACTGCCACCCCTTTGAAGGGCACATGGACGTGGTGGCCAGGATATTTGGTTGTCAGAGCTAATACAGTGTGTTCCTTTGGTGCTTCCAGCCCGCTGGGGCTTTAGTCCACCAGATGCAGATCTGAGTGGTGTGTCTGCTGTCTCCATGTGTTGGATCTAAGTGTCATGGGTGGTTTGAAAGGTCCCAAGGGTTCCTGGGGACCTGAGCTGTGCTAGTCCTCTTGGTGTTGCCCTGGATGGCCATGAGCAAGTCAGGCCCAGGGTGAACCTTCACAGCAAGTGAGGGGGGATCTCCAGGCTGCAGAGGTGGGGAGAGGAGGGAGCCCGTGACTCTGCACAGAAGCTGTAAGCACCTGCCAAAATGCCAGGCTGGAGCCTGGAGTTTGGCTTGTTCAGGAAGTGATTTGGAGCGGGGACGCTGGCTGAGAAACAGATGCGCTTTGCTCCATCCCACGCAGCGCAGGGGCTGTTGAACCAGCAAGCGTGGTTCCTCCACTGCTGCCCTGAGGCTGCCTCGCAGCCAGCACCCGTCCCATGCAGGAGCGCTGCTGAGATGTAGGCTCTGCAGGTCAACGTATAGGTGAATGTCTCTTGGGCTGTGTGGGAAGCTGCTTAGAAACAGCTGGAGCCCACTGCAGAGAAGCCCACAGGGTGGTCGGTGCTATATAGCCTGGCTCAGCCTCATATTCCAGTGACTTTTGCAAAGACAAGTGATTTATTTGTAGGATGTCACTCAGGCCAGCGGACTGGTTTTAGCTCCTTGGTTTGCTGAGATGGTGTCAGCCACTGATGTGATGCTTGCTGGTGTGCAAAGATTGTGGTGGGTGAGGAAGCTGCCAGTGCTTGTGCCCTGGGATGCTCCACACCCCTGGAAAATTTGCACCCTGTGTGCATGCCACAGGAAGCCTCTGCAGCATAGCAAAGCCCAGTGGGCTGGCTCACAAAACACAGAAGCCCTTTGGGCAGCACGTGCCTGGATCGGGGCTGGAGCAGTGCTGGCATTTGCTCTTCAGAGAGGAGATGTTGTTCCACTGCAATTACAGTGGAGTCGTGAATGCTGACACCGTTCCTGACTTCAAATCAAACTCCCACTCCCTCTCCTACTTTCAGTGCTTGCTGTTTTTCTTCACTGTTTTCAACCCTGTAAAACGCTGAATGCAAACTAAGATGTACAGGGCGATAAGCCAAGGTTGGGGATGGAGGTGTGATGCAAACCATGGTATCATAGAATCATTTAGGTTGGAAAAGACCTTCAAGATCATCGAGTCCAACCATCAACCATGCCTGCTAAACCATGTTCTGAAGTGCCTTGTCTATGCACTTTTTGAATACCTCCAGGGATGGTGACTCAACCACTTCCCTGGGCAGCCTGTTCCAATGTCTGACAACCCTTACAGTAAAGAAATTTTTCCTAATATCCAACATAAACCTCCCTTGCCGCAACTTGAGGCCATTTCCTCTCATCCTACCTCCAGCCACCTGACAGAAGAGACCAGCACGCACCTCGGTACAACTCTCCCTTCAGGTACTTGTAGAGAGTGATAAGGTCTCCCCTCAGCCTCCTCTTCTCCAGACTAAACAGCCCCAGTTCCCCCAGCTGCTCCTCATAAGACTTGTGCTCCAGGCCCCTCACCAACTTGGTTGCCCTTCTCTGGACACACTCCAGCACCTCCATGTCTTTCCTATAGTGAGGGGCCCAAAAATGAACACAGCACTCGAGGTGCGGCCTCACCAGTGCCCAGTACAGGGGGACAACCACCTCCCTGCTCCTGCTGGCCACACTATTTCTGATACAGGCCAGGATGCTGTTGGCCTTCTGGGCCACCTGGGCACACTGCTGGCTCATATTCAGCCAGCTGTCAACCAGCACCCCCAGGTCTTTCTCTGCCGGGCAGCTTTCCAGCCACTCTTCCCCAAGCCTGTAGCGCTGCATGGGGTTGTTGTGACCCAAGTGCAGGACCCAGCGCTTGGCCTTGTTGAACCTCATACAATTGGCCTTGGCCCATCGATCCAGCCTGTCCAGATCCCTCTGTAGAGCCTTCCTACCCTCCAGCAGATCAACCCTCCCTCCCAACTTGGTGTCATCTGCAAACGTGCTGAGGGTGCACTCGATCCCCTCATCCAGATCATTGGTAAAGATATTAAACAGAAGTGGCCCCAATACTGAACCCTGGGGAACACCACTTGTGACTGGCCACCAACTGGATTTAACTCCATTCAGCACAACCCTCTGGGCTTGTCCATCCAGTGTTTTACCCAGCGGAGAGTACACTTGTCTAAGCCATGAGCCGCCAGTTTCTCAAGGAGTCTGCCATGAGACAGTGTCAAAGGCCTTACTAAGTCCAGGTAGACAACATCCACAGCCTTCCCCTCATTCACTAGGTGGGTCATCTGGTCATAGAAGATCAGGTTGGTCAAGCAGGACCTGCCTTTCATAAAACTATGCTGACTGGGCCTGATCCCCTGCTTGTCCCGTGTGTGAGCACTCTCAAGACGAACTGTTCCATAATCTTCCCCAGTACCAAGGTCAAGCTGACAGGCCTGTAGTTCCGTGGATCCTCCCTCCAACCCTTCTTGTAAATGGATGTCACGTTGGCAAGCCTCCAGTCCTCTGGGACCTCCCCCATTGACCAGGATTGCTGATAGATTATGTAGAGTGGCTTGGCAAGGACCTCTGTCAGCTCCCTCAGTACTCTTGGATAGATCATGTCTGGTCCCATAGATTTGTGAGTGTTGAGATGGTGTAGTAGGTCACTAACTATTTCATCCTGGATTATGGGGGGTATATTCTGCTCTTCATCCTTGCCTTCCAGCTCTGGGAGCAGAGTACCCTGAGGATAACTGGTCTCTCTAAAGACTGAGGCAAAGAAGGCATTAAGTGCCTCAGCCTTTTCCTCATCTCTGGTGGCAATGTTCCCTTCTGTTTCCATTAGAGGACGGATATTCTCCTTGGGTTTCTTTCTACTGTTAACATATTTGTAAAAACATTTTTTGTTGTCCCTTACAATAGTGGCCAGACTGAGTTCTAGCTGAGCTTTTGCCTTTCTAATTTCCTCTCTGCATGACCTAACAAGATCCCTGTACTCCTCCTGAGTTGCCTGCCCTTTCTTCCAGAGATGATAAACTCTCTTTTTTTTCCTTGACTCCTAGCAAAAGCTCCCTGTTCAGCCAGGCTGGTTGTCTTCCTTGGCGGTTTGACTTGTGGTACATGGGAATAGCCTGGTCCTGAGCCATTAAGATTTCCTTCTTAAAGAATATCCACCCCTCCTGGACCCCTTTGCCCTTCAGGACTGTCTCCCAAGGGACTCTCTCAATCAGTACCTTGAAGAGGCCAAAGTTTGCCCTCTGGAAGTCCATAGCGGTGGTTTTGCTGACCACCTTCCTTTCCTCACCAAGAATCGAGAATTCTGTCATTTCATGGTCACTAAGCCCGAGATGGCCTCCAACCATCACACCTCCCACCAGTCCTTCCCTGATTGTAAACAGTAGGTCTAGTGAGGCTCCTCCCCTGGTAGGCTCACCAACCAGCTGTGTCAAGAAGTTATCTTCCACACACTCCAGAAACCTCCTAGACTGCTGTGTTGTACTTCCAGCAGACGTCTGGAAAGTTGAAGTGCCCCTCGAGAACAAGGGCACACAATTCTGAGACTACTGCCAGACGCTTGTAGAATGATTCATCCATCTCTTCAACCTGGTCGGGCGGTCTGTAACAGACTCCCAGCACAATATCTGCCTTATTGGCTTTCCCTCTCATCCTCACCCATAAGCACTCCATTTTGTCATCACAATCGTGTAGCTCTGTACAGTCAAAACACTCCCTAACAGAGAGCCACCCCACCACCTCTTCTACCTTGCCTATCCCTTCTGAAGAGCTTATGGCCATCCAGTGCAGCGCTCCAGTCATGGGAGTCATCCCACCGTGTTCCTGTGATGGTGACTAAGTCATATCTATCCTGCTGCACGATGGCTTCCAGCTCCTCCTGTTTATTGCCCATGCTGCATGCATTGGCATAGATGCATTTGAGCTGGCCTATCAAACCCACCCCCAACATTGGCATGCTGCCCCCAGGCTCATCTCTGGTGTGCCTAGTTTTATCCCTTACCCCCTTCAAAGCTAGTTTAAAGTATCTAGTGGTCAGAGCAACCTATGGCAAGCTGGAACACCTACCTTCAGCCCCAGGCTTTGCAGCCTCTGACCAGCTGGTTCATCTCCTGCACCCATGTGAAACCATTCATGAAACCAGCATGGAGGGGTGTTGTGTTGTGCAACGAGTGGGAAGTGTTGAGATCCTGCACTGAGGGTGGGCAACTGGAGGGCCAACAAATGGGTGCCCAGTTACCCAGTGCCAGCAAATCCCTGCTTTTTGTTGCAGGAACCCACCTCTAGAACAACCCATCTACTTCAAATATTGCCCTGTTGGTCTTGAATTGGTGTTAGTATGTGAAAAGCTCTCATTACTCTTTGAAAAACCCAGATCAAAAGAAATATTTTAAATAAATCCAGCCCAGTAGAGCAGTGAGTTGGGGAAGGTGCTCCTTAGTAGCATGAACCAGAGGGTTATAATGCATGAAGTCAGTTTTGGCCCTGAACATGGAGAGCAGAAAATCAAAGAGTGTGAGGAATTTAAAAGGGGATTTGAGGCCAAGTGTTACCTGTATGCCAAGAGTTATAAAGCAAGGGACTCTCTTATACAGTGCTGTATGAGGAGAGGCTTGCTGCCCAAACAAAATGCTCCTGACCTTGCTGTGAGCCAGGACCTTGATTTGCCCCTTGTCCTGGGAGCAAGGCTGGGCCAGGGTCCCCATCCAAATTACCCTGTGCTGGGACCAGCTCTTCTCTCCCTCCTTGTCCTGTCCTTTGTGTTCAGACTTGGCAAGTGGTATCTGCTTGAAATTCCTCAGCAGAGCTCTGATAATAGCCCGGGATAGTCCTGCACTACCTGCCTGGTCCACAGCCACTACCTCCAAGCAGAGTTACTCCTGACCAAAAGGCAAAGTCAATCTTAGCAACAAATGTGCTAGAAAAGCTGCTGCTTTCAACCTTCAAACTAGCTTTAAACAGCAAATAAACTTAGTAAGCAGACCAGGAGCCCCTGGAAAGAACAGTATCCCCCTTGGTGGCTGTTACTCAGAGGCATGAGGCGCTGTTCCTCAAGGTTGGAAATGCTACCTGAGAAATGCCATCCTTGCCCAAAATGGTCATCAGCAGAACCAGATCTTAGAAGCCCAAAGCTGGTGCCGTTGCTGCTGGACCATGCTTCTTACTGTCTGCATGGGATCTCTGCAGAAACTGGAATATAGTCCCATATTTTGGTGTTGTGAGATTTTTTCCTTTCATCTCAAATTATTGATCCAAGTAGTAAATGTCTGTTCTTCCATCATCCAGAATTGCTGAGCCATGGAAAGATTATATCATTATTTTAACTCCTTTGGTACTGGCAAGGTTTGGAGGGGAAGAAATACCAGTGCAAGTATACATGGTGCCTGGGAACTGTGTTGGGAAAAGGTTGTATCAGCCAAGGGGCTGGGAGATGCATCCACAGCTCTGGGAAACAGAACAGCTCCAGGGAAACAATATCTCCTGGAGATATATGATTTAAATGCTGTTGCATCCTGCCACTGTGCTAACCTTCGAGCAGGCAGCGGTGGGACCACTTCTAGGGTAGTTCCCATTCCTGGGAGCCCTCTGCAGGGTCTTGTTGCAAGCCACTGCTTGTGTGGGTATGTTACGAGTGTTTTAGCTTCACACTAATCCGATGTGACGTGCCACATCTGTCCCGCTCACAGTGTAAGTGTGGCCCATGCTAGACAAGGTAGCGCTAGACCTGCAAGCCCTCCTGGCATAGACTCACCTCACACCAGCTGGAGGTACTTTTGTTGCAGGGCTTATGCCAGTTCTCTCCAAGACATAAGCTGGAAGCACTTTTTGCTGCTCTAAATGCATGCAGATTTCTGCCAGTATCATAATGTCACTTGGAAATCCGCTGCTGCATACATACCTGTTATTACTGGACCAGCAAATGATCCTAATGTGGACTTGGCCAAACCTCTCCAGTTTGAAGGATCGCTGCAAAATTGGATGATATACTTCCTCAAAGCCCAGTTTAATGAAACCTATTTCACCTGCAGACTGGCTGTGGTAGGAACGTATCTCATCCTGGCCTTGGACATACCATCTCCAAGCATGGCTGGGCAGCCCATACAAGGCATTGCCTCCCCGCAGCAGCACATGCACCTGCTGACGGACCCAGGGATGTTGTGCTGCCCATCTGTAGTCAAATCTGAAAGTGTTTAGTACCCCAGGTCTGCTCTCACCATAGTCCATCTTTATCTCAGAGCTGAGTGATTTCAGTGCTGCAAACCTAGTGCTGAGCATCTCTGGGGGATGGTTCCCCCTCCTGGGGCAGGGTGCTGCCCTCCACGCGGGTTTGCTGGCTGTGGGACATCCCTGGGCTGAGAGGCGTAACGTGGCTGTGGGATCCTTGATGTTAAATGGAGAAGGAAAACCTCCACCTTAAACGGGACCCTTGGTCATGGCAAAACACCAGAAGCAGCCCAAATCGGTCGCGGGCAGTGACTGTGCCTTGTGCTGTCCTGGGATGTGAATGTACGAGCTGCTTTGGCCGGCTCAGACGTGGGTCCAGCTCCTGCCTGCTGGCCTCAAACATACCGCCCAGCTCCCTGGGGTGAAACCAGGATACAGCCTGTGCTGTCCACCCTCCCCTGAAGAGCTGCTTCAGATCTGTTTATAGACACCTGTGAAATCCTCACCCTGCTGAAGTCAAAGACTAAACTCCTGTTGACTTCAAAGGTGGGACAATTTCACACTGAGCCTCCATCTCCCATCCCCTCCTCCTCAGATCCTGCTCATGGACCTTTAGATATCCTTCTTTTTTAACTCTAGATGATTTGTACGGTCTGGAGCTATACTTGGGCTGGAATAGGCTGTGTTTGCTCCCTGACATCATTTGATGAGCAATTTTAAGCTGGGGTTTGCATCACTTGTCAAAGGGCTGTGTCACGCGTAGGTGCTGTGTCAGATGTGCTTTCTAAAGGGAGCTGCTCTGAAAGCAGTTGTGTCTGAAGGCATCTGTGCCCTCAGGGTTGGGTTGGGTTTTTTCCCTGGATTTTAGATTTGTTCTGACTTGAAAAAAACACCATATTTCTTTCCCTGGAGAGGCATGTAGTTCTGCCCTAGCTCTATGGACTGTTGGAGCCTCGGGAATCTGTTTCAAGGGCAGTCCCAAGCCTGCCTGTTTTCCAGCTGAGTTTGATCAAAATCTCCATGGAACTTCCTGGTTTGACACATCACTAATTTCTACCAGAAAACTGTTTAGCTCTGAATTTTTCTGGCTACCAGTGATGTATCTAGACTCTAGGAAAGAACTAAGAAATGCATTCTCCTTTCCCCCTTGTATCCTGAAGACCCCTGTGAGCCAGCCAGGGATGCTGGGGTGTCCCTGAGGAAATACAGCTTGTTCCTCTGGAATTATTTTGAATTTACATAGTGTCACTGAAATCAGAATCTGAAATACTATCTCTAATTATAATGAAGTTTTCTCTGCCACTTCATATTTTCTCTCAGCTTCACAATATTCTGATAATTGCAGCCTCTTTCCCATCCCTCTAAGCTTTAATTTGCAGCCCATCACAACATTGGTTAATGGAATCAATCTTTAAGTTCATTACCTGAAGCTCTTTCCCAATATTTTTTCCTGTAGTTTGAATAGATTGTGGTGTTCTTCCTTCAGATCTTTATTTTTTGTCTCTGACTGATTGAGACAAATTACCCCAGGGTGAGGAACAAGCCTGCCGCTGCATCCTCAGCACCAACCATGACCAGTGCTGGCTCCAGCGAGCAAAAAGCAGCCCTGACAAAGACGTGTCCTCTGAAGCATTGCTTGCTGAAGTTGTCTGGTGGTAATATTGTGGAGTTTCCCACCACAGCTCCAAAAGGGTCAGTATTTCTGCAGCTACGATGATGAAATGCTAACGTGGGCCCAGGAAACACTAAGCGATGCAGATCATCCCTTCATGGGTTCTCGGTGGGGCCTTGGAGGGGCCACCAGTAAACCCACACCTGGGTTTGTACAGGAATTTGCAATTTTTTTCCTGCAAAAACCACCACAGCATGTTCATAAGTAAGTCCTGGAACTCTAGGCTCCAGAGCTGGCCTGAGGGAGCTCTCTATATATCTTCCCTCTCTGCCCACCCTCTTGCACAAGAGGCTTCAGCAAGGACCTGAGCCGGGACTGTCTCCTACTTCACCATCTTCTCCCCCCGCAGAAAGCCAGACATATCTGCATCCCCGCAGTGACACGCTTTATCTAATCTGCGTGGCGCGATCCTGTCAGCAAAGCAAACCAAGAGACGTTACCTGGCGTGGGTGCGGGGGCTTCCCAGCGTGGTGCAGAAGACGTGGCACGTGGGTCTGACGTGGCATCGGTACGATGTAAGAGATGGGCAATGTCAGAAAAATGCAATATGGCTTTTCATTTCCTCTGCCCTTCAGTGTGTAGCAAGGGCGGTTCAGTGTAATATATAATTATAGCTGCGCAGCAAACAGGGCTGTATATGGAAAGAGTTTTCCCTCCTGTGTGCTGGCTATAAATCACCTCTCGATGCTGAGCACTACCTGTAAAAGCTGAAGCTTTTCTTAGCACCTTACCATCCCCGGTGGGTAGTAATGCTGCACAAAGCTCTGTTTGTATTCAGGCAAGCTCTTCAATAATTCCAGGTGTCATGTATTCACTTTTTTTTTTTTTATTATTTATAAAGGCTCAAACTAACTCTTTTGGCCCAAAATTTGACTGTATCTTTACCACTCCTGGGAACCTCATTGCTCTTCACTCCAGAGCACCTCCGTCCTGCCTGGGAAGTGGCTGTGGGTCACGATGCTGCTGCTGTATGGCTGTTATTTTTATTTTCCTGATGGCAGAGCCGGGCTGCGGGTCTGAGGTTCACTGTTGTAGTCACAGCTTTTTATCACAGTCCTTTGGCTTGTCCCGGGGGCTGCGGAGCATCTCCTGTCCCATGGCTGTGGCAGCGGGTGAGGGACGAGTGTGTGGGTCAAGTTAAGCATCCAGTGAAAAACTGTCTATAACCGCAAACAATTATTTTTTTAAAATATGTTGGCCTTTCACTGGAGATATAGAAAAAGAAGGAAAAACAGTTTAAAGGCTTGAAACACGAAGTCTCAAGTGAAGTATTTATTTTAACATCACCCCCTTATCCCTGTTCCTTTTAAGCAAAGTGAGCTTTTATAACCTTGTTTGGCCACTGTCTAGATGATGTTAAGGATGGCAATAACTGTCTTTTTGGGGGTGGAAAGAGAAAAAATTAGTCAATATGTGCTGGAGAAATTGCTGCTGTTCTTCTTCTCAGTGTCTGATTCTGTTTCCCTGAGGACAAAGACCAGAACAGGCAGAGCAGGGGAGGGAGTAGCAGCATCTGCCCGGTCTGACCCATCCTTGCTGCCAGCAGAAACCCCGTTCCCACTCCATATGGGGTGGGAGCAGCGCTGGGCTCTCCCCCCCACCCTGAGCTCCATCCACCCAGGAAGGTGCAAGGAACATTTGGGAACCAGGGCACTGAAAGCCCTGGGGGTCCCTGGGGGCAGGGAGCAGCTGCCCTCCAGGACAGGTCTCTGCCCTCGGTACCCCCTCTCCATCCTGGGGGAACAGTAGCGCTCCCCACTTTGGCTGCCAAAGCCACCTCTCATTTGGCACCTCTGCTGAAATGCCAAAATTTGGACAAACTAGTAATTTTTCTGCAGAGTGCAAAATCCCAGTGGATCAGCCACAAAACCTGCAGTAAAGGACATATTCTCCTGGCCTTCTTTTTTGTGTGCTGGCCCTCATTTGTGCCGTCCCTGGCTCTCATTAGCAGGGATTTATTCCTGCAGCTGGCTCCGTGGGTTACCTGCCCATGCTGGGGGCAGTCCGTGCTGCCCCTGCCCTTTCCAGCAGGGTGGGCAGCGGTGGGTGCCAGCGTGTCGGCTCTGTCCCCAGGACCCCTACTCTCCTAGGGAGCTGCCTCAGAGCAGCTTTCCGCCTGGGTAAGAAATCAGATTTGCAGCTGATTCCCTGTTCCCTACTTAATTTGGATCCAGCAAAAGCAGGACAGCGAGCACCACTTATTCAGTAGCTGCATTCAGGTGCGACCCCAGGATGCTCACAACCTCTCCTGCGGCTGGGACCATTATTTGCTGCTTTCCTGTTTTATTGTTGCACCGCAGAGATGCTTCCCCAAAGCTTTTAGAACTGCAGGTCCCATCCTGCAAGCGCATGCATATGATGACTCTCCATACCTGTGCCGTGCCAGCAGATGCACGTGCACAAGGTTATTGCCAGCTCCCGTGTGCGGAGCCCGGCGGCAGGGCCGGCCGTGCCGGCAGCACCAGAAGGCTCCCTGGTATTTGTTTGCTTTCCTTCATTCCTCTTGTTGACTTTGCAGGAGCAATATGTGCGTGCAGGGGACCTGAATACAGATGTCCCCGAGTGGCTGGGAGCTGAATCATGCGTTGCCTCTTTTTTTTTTCCTTCTTCAAACCCGGACCCCGCTGACATTGAATTAAGGGCTTTTATTATCACTTGTACAGGGATTTTTCTTTTTCTGACTGTTCTCCACAGAGCGGTGGCTGTGCAGCCACGTACAAGTGAGCTGCCATCCCGACTGCCCCGCTATTAATAGCTGCTTTTCTCTTTCATGTGTGAGGCCCAGCACTTTTATTGCAGGCGAGAAGCAGCTCTTTGGATGTACTTTAGGTGTTTCCAATTCTCCCAGCAATGTCTTCTCCTATTTCAAATTCTTGCTGCCTATTTTTATTTCCTTTTATCTCAAATCCTTTTTTTCCCACCCAGAAATGATCCCGCCAGAGGGCGATTTTGTCGGTAATATTGCTTTTGCATTTTAGACTTTTCAAGGACTAATGAACTTTATTAGATTATAATGAACTTATTACTCAGTGCTGCTGACCTGCTTTCTAAAGAACTTGAATTATTATTTGGAACAGGCCTGTTGAGGGACTGTATTTTTTTTGCAGAGCAGTGTGGGTATATTAACTATTCAGAGTTAGATTTTTTTGCTCGACATTAATTATCTAAGATTCATGTGAAGTATAGCTGCTCTGCATTGATGGAGAGCTGGGGAGTGTGGCTGGGGACTGCCCATCCTCCGAGCGGGCTGGAGGAGGTGTGTCATGATGGGTTATCTGGCTCCCATCTCTCGCCTCCCTCTAGAGCATCATTCTCCATCCCGTCCCTGAGGCTCATCCCCTCCAGCTTCTGGGCTCCAGCTGCATCAGCACCCACCCTCAGCAGTCAAGGGATGCTTTTAGTGTAAATCCCCAGTGGATCTTGCACCTCCGTGCTGGTTCTGAGTGTGCTTTGATGCCAATTTCTCAGATTTGGGGTGTCCCCAGCTGAGCTTGAGGGCAGGCGGGTGAGCGTGGCTCTGGAGGATGGCTGCTCCTCACCACCCCACGGGGGTCACGACCAGCGGGTGAGCATGTGCTGGGCAGGAGCACTGGGGTAAACTCAGAGATGCTGCTTGGTGAGTTCCAGCAATCCCACATCCATCAGTGGCAATAAAATGACGCCACCAAATCCTGCATGCCGAGAGCAGGGAAAGGCAGCTGGCGTGGGGGGACGATAAGCCTTTGCAGCCAACGGTGGGAGGAGCGGGTTCCGAAGGTTGGTGCCGACTAATGGCAGCTCTAGCTCTAGACCCTTTCTTGCCCTGGGAGGCAAACTGGTGTCCCCTCCATGAGCAAGGGACTGGCTCGTGTGAGTTAGACTCCAACGTAGAGTCCTGCAGACCCACTGTTCCCAGCCTGCCGGTATGTTGGCCACGCACAGCATGTAGGGCATGATCCTGGGTTAACAAGGAAACACAGCTGGAGCATGAGCTCTGCGTGAGCCCCCGTGGCTGTAACTTCCCATCTTTCCATATACCATGCTTCTCGGTGTGGATCAGTTGAGCACCTTGCCCTCCCCAGCCATGCTCTCACCATCTTCTCTTGCTCTGTGGGTTTTGTTCCCAATTTTCACCTTTTGCTGCCTGCCTTCTGCTGTGTAAATCCTTGATATTGTCTCTGCGTGCTGTGACTCCTCATCAGCCCTGCTGTGCGGCTTGGGTTTGTGTTAGTGTTTTCTCGAACCCTTTTAAAACTCCTGAATGTCTGTGCTCTCTTGCAGAGCTCCCTCTCCGCTCAGTGGCACGATGGTTTATGAGCAGTGGGGGGGATGTATGCAGAGTGAATGGATGAGTCAGGCGTTGGCAGGGCACCAGTTCATTGCAAATCAATTTTCACCTGCCTGAAGCCTGTGCTGCAGAGGAGAAAAGGGAGTGTGCGGGGGAGAGAGGGCTGAGGAAAGAACCTCCCCTACACCAGCCAGCTGTCAGGATTTGGCTGCAGCCCTCTCCTGAGTGGCAGAAGAGAGGAACAGCCAGAGCCAGGGAGGGAGAGAGGAAAGATAGGTCCTGGCATGAATCCCCAGCCACTGAGCAGCAAGAGAAAAGCACGGGCAGAAAAGAACAAGCCCCTCCTTGCTGCATCACTTACCTCAGGGTGAGATCCCTCAGGAGAGGCAGGAAAGGTGCCCAAAATGTGCCTGCCTGGAGGTGTTTTGCTGGTGGGTGGAGATTGCTCGATGCTCCCCAGGAGTCCACAGCTGGCCCCAAAAATGCCAATGAGTGAGGGTATCACCCTGGAGAGGTGGCTGTAGGACACCCTCCTGCAGCACAGCATCTCCATGGTGCTTGAGACACCTTCTTACCCCTGTGGCATGGACATCTATGGGGCTGGGGACAATGTCTATGGGGCACTGGGAGTGTGTGGGCAGGCAAGGGATGAGAGGTGCTGCCAGGACTGGGGGAGACCTGCAGCCCTTCTCTCCCTTCTGCCTCCAGTGGTACCTTCGCTGCCTCAGACCATGGAGCTGAGGTGCCCTCGTTGACAAAAGCCATGGCAGAACAAGGCACCCAGTGCCTCTTTCAGAGGCCTTGGCTGTCCCCGTGCTCCTTTGCTAACCTTCCTCTACAGCAAGCCTTGCTGGGGACCCTGCTGAGTCTGGGAGTCATAAATCAGAGGAATGAGCTTTTTTTTTTTTCTGCTTTAGCTGCTAAAGTTAGAGCAAAATGAGCAAAAAACTTTCTTACAGCATCCCTCCATGCCAGCCTGCTGGTGGGCACCAGCTAAGAGCGGTCGGGAGGGTCTCACCCCTCCGTGCCCAGGATGACAGAACATTGCCTTGTCGTCTTTGGGAGTTGTAGGGATAAAATACTTGTGAAAAGTGTAAGCAGAGTCCCAGGCAGCATCTGGTCAAGGACAGCCCAAACGCTTTTCTTGTGGTCGCAGCATCCCTGAGCCAGTCCCCGAGCTGCCTGGGTTTTGATCAGCCGAGACGCGATGCAATAAACAGCTTGGGCGATCCCTGACAACGGAGCGAAGATAACAGTGACCTTTCCTACTGTAATTATCTTTTCTCATAAAAACCACATGCTGAATTTAATAAAACAGAGAAGGGAAGTGATGGTTTCATATACACTGCCAAATAGCAGCCTAATCTGTCCCTCCAAACCCAGGGAAACCTGGGATCCCTCTCGGCCCTCAGGAGGAGGCGATGCTGGCGGCTGGCTCCGGTTTGCAGGGCAGGGTGATGCTGGCTTTCAACACGTTACTGCTCACCTGGATGTGGGGGAGATGAGAATTGGGCAGGTGGTTCAAGCAGCAGATGCCTGTATACGCAGGAGATACATTTTTTGTTTCAATGCAAGGTGCGATTTCGTCATCATCTGACTCCAGAACCTGGGATTTCACCTGGGATCCGAGAGCCCAAGATGCTTTAATGGCATTGCTGGCAGGTCTGCTCAGCGAGGGCAAGCAAATGGGGGAGAATTGCCCAGGATGTCTGTGTGCCTGCCCCAGACTCCCAGCAAGCTGCATTTGCAGTGCTGGCGGTTTCCAGCCTCTCCCCTGGATGCAAGCGGGGTGTCAGAGTCTGGCCCTGTGCTGCCTGTAACACAGCGTTCAGCACAGCCTGTTGCTGGCGCAGGTGCCCGCCTGCAAAGCTACCCACGTAGGCAGCGAGACGCGGGCGGGATGATAAATAACGTACTGGAGATTTACATGACCCTGCAGCTATAAAGCTAAGGGGAAGAGTTAGCGCTGGGCCACTCAAAAATTATGGGGCATCATAAAAGCAGCCCCTTCCACACTGCTGCTGAGCTCCCGGCGGGGAAGGATGCTGCTAGAGCTCGCGTCCGCTCCGAGACCGATGCTGCTCCTTCCTGGCTGCGAGCTGCTGGAGAAGGGTCCGTGGCCAAACTGGTACCTGTTAGAGGGGCTCATGGATGGGGAGAGAGCCCCGGGACAAGGTGAGGGAGCAGAGGAAGGTGCTGGATGGTGCGAAGAGCAACATAGGCTCCTGCCTGCTGGGACATTAAGGGGCTGGGTCATTAATGGCTGTGCAGTATTAGGACCTTGCAAAGCAAGTCTGTTAGTGTGCGCACTCCCAGCCTTTTGTCATGTTTTATTTAAACCTCGTGTTTCTTCTTAGCACTGCTGAGGAAGGAAGGTGCCTGTAAATCTCCAAAGGCTCGTGTTCTGATCCTGCCTCTCGGATGCCATTAGAGCCCACGTAACGTTTACTCTGGGGTGGCGATAGCACTGAAAGCTGGAGGCAGGCTGGAGGTGGCTGCCCACGGGGCAGAGCTGCTGGGCTGCGGGGACAGCCTGTTTCCAATCATGGCTGCTTCACTCTAGAGCTATCGCACCTCGCTCGTGTCCTTTATAGAGAGCAACTTTAATTTATAGTGTGCTCTGCTTATCACTGGTCTCAGACCATGCTCTATCGCTTAATCTAAGACCTCTGTCCACTTCGATTCGAGTGGGATCATCAGAAGTACGTGCGGAGCTGACAGCCCCTTGATATCCATGCCTGTCCATGCGTGTGTTGGCTGTGAGCGCCCATGCGTGGTGCTGGGGGCATCAGGGTCCTCCCCATGGCCAGCAATACCTGTGCATCAGGGTAAGACTCTGCACCAGGTCTTTCCCAAAACAGCTGGGACCTTTGCAAGGGGAAGGGGCAGGTGGGTAGAGCCAACTGCTCGGGCAGCAGCAAAAGGAGACTGATGCCGCTGGATGTGCATTTATGGATGGATATCGTTGGCAATTATGATAATGGCTGGGATATCCAAACTTGACATCTTCCTCGTGGATGATGAATAAGCTGTCTGACTCCTGTTCATTTTTTATTCAAAACTTCAACGCTGGCTAATCCGGAGCTCCCGGTGCTAAATGCTAATGAGAAATGCATTGCCTGACTCCCATACTTAACAGCAAAGCAACTCCCAGGATCAAGGGGGTTAAGTATTGAAATTGTCTCGTACATTAAATAATTAGTAGACAAATAGATTGACTTCTCAAGCCATCACCGGCCCCATCTGTTTCCTGTGCATTTGCTCCCTCTCTCTTTGCTTGATCAGATAATTGGGTAGGGCTTCACCGAGAGGCACTTTCCTTTATTTGGGCAGTTGCAGTCTGTCAGGAGGGGAAATATGATGTTGTGGCTCTAATTGAGGCTGGCTGCGAAGCCAGAGCGCGTGCACACTGCAAGTAGATGGTAGCAGTAAAGCCGCGGTGGGACGGCTGGCGTCGGCTGTTGGGTCTGGTCTGAGGAATGAGGTGGGAGGTAATTAGGTAAACGATGCGAGGAGTGAGGGAAGTGGCTGGGCTTGAATCTTTGCTGAAAGAAGGTATGAGCCCAAATCTTTGTGCATGGGTACATATGTGCACGGACATGCAGATGGAGGGAGAAAGCAAGGGCAGGAACCCGGGCAAAATAATCCCAACATGCTTCAGTCCAGTGCACACCGAAACAGTGTGAAAAACAAACTCCATGGCCCAACCAGAAGGGAATGTTTTAAAAGGCCATTTGCTGCACCAAAATGTTTTTGTAAATGTTTCAAATGGGGGTTTGAAAGCTTTTATTCTTTTATTTCCTTTTCAGTGCTAATGCTTGAAGGTTTCCTGTAATTGCTTCCCTGTTTTTACTGCTCTGTGGCTTTTCTGAAATATTTTTGTTTTAATTACAATATTGATTTAGATACAATGCTAAGAAGACCCCTGAAAAAAAGTAAATGAAAAGCAATTACTAGAGAGTGCTCTAATGGAAAGGAGCCTCATGTGGGGAATCAGCCCAGACCTCAGCAGTTATTTTTATTTATAGAGCCCTGGAAACGAACACTTGGCCAGCCTGGCATGAAGAATTATAGATAGGCAGGCTGTTTCCATCAATAAAACACCCAGGCGTTCGCCCAGTGCCTGCAGACAGGGACCTGCCAGTGGTCCCATCCCAGGCCTGACTCGGTCCATGTCCAGGTCTTGGAGGAAGGCTGTCCATACTGCTCCTCTGGATGCCGGGAGCAGTGTTTGCACCCCAAGTGAGCCCTGAAAACCACTTCGTAAAACCTTGGCTTTGGCAGGGTATGGTGGGTCCCAGCCTGCTGGAGGTCAGGAAGGTGCCCACTAAGGGCAGGGCGTCCACGTTAATCCTACCAAAGGTGATTTGAGCATGAAGTCACTTAGGCAACCTTTTGTAGCGTGTTTAGTTTTGATTTTTTTATTTTAAAGACCCTCCCATAAGGCTGTTACCATGACAGATCACTATTCAGCTGGAATGCTGTGTGAGGGTGATGTGGGCTGGGGAAAGAAAGGCAGGCGTTCAGAGAGGAGGTGAATGTTATCTTGTCAAGATAATAAAAGAAATGAACCTGAGGCGTGCCATAAAGAGGAAGTTGACTTTTTCCTAAAACACGTAAGACATATTGCTGGGAAAACTCTATTAAGGATTTTAAAAGGTGAAAACCTTTCATCCAGTTGACTCTTGAGAAAGGTTCCTTGGCACTGAATAGATAAATAGAGGCTCTTGCCCTTAGCTATTCTAGCATGAAAGGAAAGTCTTATGAATACTCGCCAGATTAATGAGACAGAGGACTCATAAATATGTCAGAAAAACACAATAGTTGGAGATGAAATAGATGCCTTCTTGGGATGCAGATTAATATTCACGAGGCTGAGGGGTTTGCCAGAGGTCGTCCACCCCAGGATGGGCTGTGTCCCTGGCCAGCCAGGCCAGGCAGGGTGCCCGCTGTCCCATGCCAGGTCTTGGCCTGGAGGAAGGAGCTCATCCTCTGATGAAGGTTTCACCTTGCCAGGGCAGGCAGAGGAGATAGCCTTTGCCATCCCTCCAAGATCGCAGGGCTCAGCCATCCCACATCAGCAGGGTGCTGTGCAGTTGGGTCTGCCATAAAAATCTGCTCTTTCATAGAATGGTTTGGGTTGGAAGGGACCTTAAAGATCATCTAGTTCCAAGGCCCTTGCCATGGCCAGGGACACCTTCCACTTGACCAGATTACTCAAAGCCCCATCCAACCTGGCCTTGAACACTGCCAGGGATGGGGCATCCACTGCGTCTCTGGGCAACCTGTCCCAGTGCCTCACCACCCTCACAGTAAAGAACTTCTTCTTTACATCTAACTTAGATCTACCCTCTTTCAGTTTAAAGCCATTACTCCTTGTCCTATCACTACATACCCTTGTACAAAGTCCCTCTCTGGCTTTCCTCTAGGTACTGGCAGGCTAGTATAAGGTCTCCCTGGTGCCTTCTCTTCTCCAGGCTGAACAACCCCAACTCTCTCAGCCTATCTTCATAGGAGAGGTGCTCCAGCCCTCTGATCATCTTCGGGGCTCTCCTCTGGACTTACTGGATCAGGTCCAGGTCTTTCTTACACCGGGGGCCCCAGAGCTGAACACAGTACTGCAGGTGGGGTCTCACGAGAGTGGAGTAGAGGAGCAGAATCACCCCCTTCGGCCTGTTGGCCACACTTCTTTTGATGCAGCCCAGGAGAGGGTTGGCTTTCTGGGCTGCAAATGCACATTGCTGGGTCATGTTGAGCTTCTTGTAAACCAACACCCCCAAGTCCTTCTCTGCAGGGCTGCTCTCAATCCACTCATCACCCAGCCTGTATTTGTGCTTGGGGTTGCCCTGACCCATGGTGTGTAGATCGGGATGTTCATGGTTTGCCTAGGTAGGAGCAAGTCCAGGCTGCAGAATAAAAAGCAGCAGCTCTCTTGATGTATTCCCAAAATGCATAGTAGCCCTTAGTGGACCACTGTCATGGTCCAGCATCCTACAACAGCCCTGTAGATACACCTCTCGCAGAGCTGTCCCAGAAGTTGGCAAAACAGTATCTGCTGCAACTCCTGCACTGTGCTGAGTATCTCTGCAGATCATGGCTGGGGCTATAGGGTGCTCTGTTTGAAACAAGGAGTTGTTGAAAAGTGTGTGGTGAAGGGGGGGAATGGGGCATGATGCCCTCCATGCTGGCTCAGTGAATGCTTGCAGAAAGGCTGCTTTTCTGGAGAAAATGTTGTTTTTCTCTTCCTGGTTCTTCTCCTCTTGCAGGAAAAACCATGCTGTGGGTAGGTGAGCCCCACAGTGACAACTCCCCTGGGCTGCTCCTGCGAGCCCTCGGGAGCCGCTCGCCCCAGGGGCTGGTGGCTCCGTGTGTTCAGGCTGGGAAAGGGAGACAAGGAGCTACCCTGGACTCTGCAGCTATTTCTCCTGTGGGTTGCACAGAAACCATGTCATTTCTTGCTGACAAATGCCCACAGGCTTATACCGGGGTGATCCTCCTGCCTCTGCATCCCCCAGGAAACACCCAGCATCGGGAGGAGGGACCAACGGCAGTGTTAACCTCATAAATACTGAATCAGGGCTGCCAGGAGGAAAGTCATCCTAAAAGAAGTCGTGTGTACGACTTAGAAGGCAAGGTGCTTCACGTCGTACAAGCGAGGCAGAGCTGTGGGGCCATGTCGGGAGTGCTGCCCATCCCAGGGAGCAGTCCCGCAGAGAGGACTGCGTGCAGGCAGGTTACGCTTTGCCGTGACCACGCTGAGGTTAGAGAAAGGTGTTTAACAGTGACGAGCTGGATTTTTAAATTGTGGGTTGAAGGTGGTGCTCGTTGCTGGGCCCGTGGCTTGTGGGCATCTCACCTCCTCACACCCGCTGTGCAAGCCTGTAGCTGTGAGGACCAGCACGCAGGGTCAGCTCTGACCTTGTATTCGCCCTCCCGCTGCTCTCTGTGTGCTCCAGGGATTTTGGGGAAACTCCCTGGGCATGTCAACTCCCTGCATGGCAAAATAGAGCGAGTCCCTCCAGCAGGCACTGTGGTCCTCTCTGGTGGCAGGGGATGGGCAGGAGGGGATGGCGGCCGAGCACAGGGGGCAGGGAGAAGCAGTGGCGTGGGCAGGGGGAGCTGGGCAAAGGCTCCTGAGGGCTTGGGGACCTCATCCCTGTTGGAAACAGCCCCGCGTGTAGGTGTTTAATAGGGCTATCACATCGAGCAGCACTGCATTAATCGCCATGGTAACACGGCAGCGGTAAACAGTCTGAAATCATCCCGGAAAATATCACATCAGTGTTCACATCGGCCCTAATATGAATTAACAACCAAGTTGGCAATGACTCAGTGTAGCATAAACCGCAGCCATGGCATCACAGAAGTCCCCCAAAGGGTAATTGTAGAGGTGTGCCAGCCGGGGAGTGAGCCCCAGACCCCCGGAGAGTGGGATTTGCTGGGTCCCATCCCGCACAGGCATCCCCTTGCCTGTGGTCAGCTTTAGGAAGGCTTCAGTAAAGCAGCTAGAAATACCCAGAGCAGAGCATCTCCTCCTGCCTGCCCCGTGGGAGGTGTTGCGGGATGCGGGCAGAGCCTTGGGGCTCTAGCAGGACCTGCCACCAGGCTGCTGGGGTGGCCTTGTCCCCCTCAGTGCCACTCATCGTCACTCAGCATCTCTTGTTAAGCCATTTTCCGCAGCAAAATTGGCCCTTTCCGTTGCGGCGGCTGAACTGGCAGCTCACTGTACAGTTCAGCCTGCGGCCGGGCTTTGCCAGCCTGTGCGTCCAGCAGCAACCCCAAAGGATTTACAGTGTAAAACCTCCTTCCTAGCGCGCTGTCTAGATTTCATCCTCATCCCCGGCTGGATGACAGCCCACCATGTGCTTTTCATCCTCCCTTGGACCTGGCAAGTCAGTGCCCTCTGGCACATTGCCTTAGGGTCCCTGAGCCCCCGAGCGGCATCCTGCCCCCCAGCCACCAGCAAGCAACAGTAGCAGCTGAAGTACATCCTCAAGCACAGTGTGTGCTGCTGGACCCCAAAATCACCTCCCCTGGGGATGTCCCTAAGCTCTCCTGAGATGTAAGCCTTAGCAGAAAGCATTATGCAGGCTTCCAAGGCATTTGGGGTGTCCTGGAGGAGGGCATCTCTGCAAGCCCCTGTGGCAAGGATTTGCAGCTGATTGCAGCTTCACCAAATCAGTGCCTCAAGTCTTTTCCCATCTTCCAAACATCACTGCTTGGGACGTACATGGAGATTGTATCCCAAAATTGCTGGCAAAGGGGACACAGGGGTCTCTGGGGAGCGGGGTACCAGGTGCAGGGAGCTCCGCGCAGGGAGCAGTGTGGGGTGGGAGATCGCAAGGACAGAGGGATCGTGCCCGGGTGAGCAATTTCATCAAGCACTGACAGCAAAATAGGGAGAAGGGAGGCCTGGAAATTTGTGATCAGAGTCTAAAAGAAGGCATCATGCCCCAAGCATCCCCCCAGGCCTGTCATGCAGTGCTAACCCCAGCTCTGCTCTCTGCTCTGACCCTTCCCACGTGGGGAGCAGATGATGGTTGCGATCCACAGCCAAGCCTTTCATTTGTCCCCTTCGCTCTTGATAGGACCCTCCAGACATCCCTGGAGGCCACAGAACACTGAGGATGCTCATGACACCTGTGACTGCCTCCAGATCTAACTGCTTTCAGCCCAAATCACTGCAGTCAGGAGCCGAGCTCTCAGTCCTTGAGTTCAGACTGTCAGATCTCATTCCCCACCAAAAAAAGGGTACCAAAAGGGCAGCCCTCCCCTCCTGGGCATTGCCTGACTTATTTACTTTGCACCTGAGCTCTGCTCTCAGCCCCAGCTGGGCTCCATGGCAGGTATTGGGGGTCTCGGGGCTGCCTGGGTGCAAGCATGCTAGGTGTGTGCTGGAAGGGCTGCCCCAACCACAGCTTGATCTCGGGGTGCACAAAGGGCATTCTGCTTTCCCTGTTACATTTAATCCCTCTTGGTCCAATAGATGCATTTGTTGATTTGTCTGGCTTCATCCTCCCATGCTCTCTGCCTCCTTTCTGTGCTCTGGGTACTCTGAAAGGTGCTGCATGAATTATTTCAATATAGTCATGATATTTGTGCAGCACTTGTGTTATGTGGATGGCAGAGGGCTGGATCTGGGACCTTTCCACAAAGCCTGCAAAGGTACCAAACTCACCTAGTTTGGGATCTTCTTAACATCAGCTCCAGCATGGAAGCAGGATGGTGCCTGCCACATCTCTGCCGTGGGTGCTGCTTGCTCCCAGCTGAACTCAAGAGGGGAAACACCTGTAACATGGTGGCAGATGCTGTCACCATGCTGGGCCTTTCCATGATGTCAGCCACCGTGTTAGTCATAGTCATGGAAACAAGGAGCTGGTGGTAAACAGCAGGAACCATACCCGAAAAGCACCCTGCCATGCAGGTCTCTGCAGTGGGATGGGACGCCTGGGGGGAGATGACTCGGGGTAACGTTGGACCTAGACAGAAAACAGCTCAGCAGCTTCCCTCAAAGTAAATTCCTGGCACAGCTGAGGGATAAGCAAGGAAAGATGGGGACCTCAATGGGTCACCTCACTGTGTGACAGGTCACCTGGGCATGAGGCCAGGGGAGCCACCAGTGAAACCCCAAGACCACCTCATCCCTCCGCACTGGGTCCAGCCCAGCTTGTTGACCAAAGAAGGGGCCCCGAGCCGGTTTTGGCCAAGATGTGCAGCAAGCGATGCCATGCACCATGAGAAAATGGTAAATGATCCCCCTGCAGCAGCTGTACCATGTGCTGCAGGTCTCACTCCCAGAGCCACTGTACAGGGATGTGCCTGGGTGCATGTCCCTACAGCCACCAGCCAGTCCCAGGAGTCTGCTGTGCCACCAACCATGTGGCCAAAATAAAGCCTCAACAGTGGGGCAAGGTGCATGCAAAATCCAACCTCTTTGGGTCATCTGCAGCCTCTGGGACGTGAAGCCCCGTAAAACCTGCTTCAAGCATAAAGGGCCACTTTGTGCCATGGGTGGGTGGAGGGGGGCCAGCAATGCCCTCTCCTGTGTGCAGCCCGAGGCTGCGGGTCCCCATCAGGGTGTCACAGGCAGGGTCACGCAGGGATGTGTAGGATATCGCCAAGACCTAGCCAGGCTGCACTTGTAATGGGGAAAGCAATGCTTGGCAAGAACCAATTTTTGCCTTTGAGTATGTTTTGCCTTGATTTAGCAAGTGGAGATGGAGTGAGGGAAACCACCCGACACTGGGCAGAAAGGGCCAATGAGGGTGGTGTCACCATCACAGCAAACCACCTCCATCAGAGATTTCGCACCATGTCTTGTTTTCAACATTTCAGAAACCTCCTGGTTTCCTGATGCCTTCCACAGGGTTTTGGGGTGGAAAGGAAGGATATCTTCTCTGTCAGGCACCCAGACTGTGCTGCACCATGGCCAAGAGCTATTGATGTCCACACTATGTCCCCAGGCTTCGTGTCCATGAGCCCCCCAGTCTGGTGCAAGGAAAGGTTTCTTTCATAAAGCCTTTTTCCATGTCAATTTTTAGTATTTGTTCTTTCACTAAGACCCCAAATCTCCTGCTTGCCCCTCTTAACTTCTCTTACTGAGTTTCTTTGTGTCGTAATTTCAGAGGCAGTTTCAAGGTTAGAGCAAACTCCTCACGCTGCAGTGACTGCAGCTCTCTAGGGGAAGGTTAAAGGATGCAAATTGTTGACAGAGGGCTTTTCAATTTAGCATGCAAAGATCTGATGGTTGAAAGGTGAAGCCAGACAAATCCAGGGTAACAGGATGGGTGATCAGCAATTGGAACAATTTGCCAAGGCTTGTGATGGATTCTCCTTCACCAGTGATTTTAAAATTAAGATTGGATGCTTTTCTAAATGATGTGGTCACGTTCAAAAAGCATTAATTTGAGGAAATGCTTCAGAAGAGTTTGGACTGGTCCCACCTGTGAAGCCATGATTCCTGCATCCCTCAGGCTTTTCCATATCTCCTCTTTTTCAGCCTTGATCATATAATTGCATGGTCCGTGGGGCTGCCACAGGACAGAGACTTGTTAACCTCCTCAGATGCTTGCGGGGTGGCCCAGAGCGGCCCCACCAGCTCCTTCAGCCCCCGACCCTCCCTCCCACCACCTCCACTGGTGGCCGTAGTGGCTGCAGCAGCGCAGGCAGCAGAGCAGCCGCGGAGCTGCTCCCGTCGTGGAGGTTCACCCAGCTCCCGCCTGCCTCACCGATGCCCTTCACCACCAAAGCCTCCGGGAAAGCTGGCTCTCCTGGGCAGGGTGAGAGCTTTGGGAAGCCACTGTGCTTATCAGCCGCTTCTCACCTCTGCTCAGAGGTGCCCCCAGCCATCCCTCCAGTTTCAAATGATGGATGGCATCTCTGCCTTGGTCCCTTTCATGGTCTGATCCCGCTTTTCGTTAAGTACAACTGCCAGCAGCACATACCCACTTTTCCCCCTGTGAATATTACTGTACGGGAGCGTGGTACAGAACATTTCAGCTTAGCGGCACCAGTGCACGTACCCAGCAGTCAGCTCCTCCCTGCTCACTGATACTCGATACTACAAGGAAACCAGGGAGTTTTTACCTTATTTTTATTGCTTAATGTTTTCAGCGCATGGTCTCCAGAATGACTGTCCCCTTCCCTGCTCTGTAACTCAGATGTGCCTCTTGGGTTCATTTAAACTGTTTGCCTTGCTCTTTCATTTCTTTTTTTTTTTTTACTGGAATTTAGTGCCCAGCTGACAGATCTTGAAAACACCACCCAGTCCTCCATCCTTCCAACAGTGCACATACTGCTGCCTCCAGCCTCACAGCATGCCGGGCAGCCCTGCCCAGGCCAGGGCCTCCTTCCCAGGGGGTAAATGTGTTCCGCCTGGTTTCTCACTTGTATTTTTGGCTTTTCTACCATAATGAGTGCCTGGTGATATCCCTGGGTTCTTAGCAGTGGTAAGCACTAGTTCTCCATGCTTGAAAATCAGTGGGGCAACCAGCATCTAGTTACCATTAAGTGTTGTTGTAATTTATTAGCAATGATTGCGGTTGTGCTCATCATACTTTTTTATTACTTGAGTACAATATGGGCATCAGCTTCCAGCTGTACACTGAGACTGCAAAGCAGTTCAGCCTCTCCTGCAAGCGTGCCCCAGTTGAGCACTGCCAAACTATCTCATGTGAAATGCAACAGCCAGGGAGTGAGAGTCTCTATACATTTTCATCATTCTCTTGCTTTTCATTTAATTTAGAGATGTGTCCCTCATAATGTTCAAACAAACCACTGTGTAGCCTTCTTGGGCATTCAGATCTAAGAATCCTTGTTTTGCTCCATGTGTATGGAAAGAAAGTAATAAATGTCTCTGGCTTAATGGTCTTAAAAGTCTTTCTTGCTGTGCAAAAAAATGCAGCATCCCCAAATCCATTTTCATTTATAACATTATGAGTAATTCTAGTTGCAGCAGTTTTTCCTTCCCATATATATTTATCAGAGGGAGAAATTCCCCATCCTAAAATAATGTTCTTGCTTGGTTCAAATAGTTTTCAAACTCTGACTCCTGCTTAACTGTTTCATTGCTTCCCATGTGCTGTTTTATCACACACCGTGCCAGGTGGAGTGCTCTTCTTGGAAAAGATGACACCTGGGAATGCAGAAAGCAGCCTCAGCAGATGACTGGGAAGCAGACAGAGGCAGTGCTCAGAAAACGAAATCAGAGCAGCTTCAGAATGAGCTGTGCCATTTTTGCGAGAGCAGGAAGGCCCAGGCGCTAGCACCCCTCTCCCCAAAAAGCAGAGATCTTCTGCCCATGCTCCTCAACTAATGACCGTGAAGTTGTAATTAGGGTATTGCCATCTGCACACAGACACCCTGAGCTCAGCTGGGCTGCTGGGGGATGTGGGTGGGTGTCCCAGCCCAGCTAAGGGGACTCTGTGGGATGGGCTGAAGGTATCTCTGAGATTTTATGGACCTCAGCGTCCAATTGCGCAATGGTTCGTAGCTGCTTCTCAGTATGGCGGTAATCACGCAGCGGTTCACAGCTCCTAAAAGACTAAGTCACGTGTGGAGGGACCACCTCCCAGCTAAGCTTGAAGGTAAGGGGCCTTGAGAGGAGGGGATCCCTGCCTGTTTTCTGATAAAATATTCCTGTGGCATCTGTTTCTGGTAATGCGGGAAGGAGAGGGAGAGAAATGGGTGCTGCCTGGGAGGAGGAGGCCACCACGGACGCGGCTAGAGACCTCAGAAATCTTGGTCCACTCCAACTGTTTGTTGGTGATTGGGGGCACTGTCTCCTGATGAGCAGGGTATTTTTCATCATGTCGGTGACAAATGGCTCTCGGTTGAGTAGAAAAATGGTTTATTGATTAGCTAGCAGAGGTGCACGCGGGGATTGTGCCGCTAACGAACTGTGCCTGTTCTGCCAGCTGCTCTCTGCGGGGGCTGCTGGGGAGACGTGGGGGGACTTGGCCAAACGTGGCCCCTTCCCCCTGTGGCCATGGGTCCTGCAAAACAGAGAATGGGGTGCAGCGGAGCTTAGGGGAGCCTTGTCCTCCTTCTTTCTCCGGCTCCCTTTTGGGGCTTGCTAAGCAGGGACATGTCACTGTCCCCAAGGCAGGGGGCCACCTGGCTTCGAGCGACTATTGGTGACAGTCACTGATATGTGGCAGGGCCACCTTTGCAGGTTATCTCTCGGCAGTCAGTCCCTCTGCTTTCCCACATCTCTCCTTTCCATGTCCCCCCAGTCTAAACCCAGCTCTAGCAAGGGACTCTAACGCTCAGTTTTAAGCAGGCAGCAGTCCTGCTGAATTTGGCTGGTCTATTCAAACCAGACGTGTTTGAATGCTGTAGGGTAGGAAGCCACACTAGTTATCTGAACTGCCTGGGAAGACTGCAGTTTTGAAGGATTTCTCCCTGCTCAGAGCTTCATTGCTGGAAAAAAACAGCCCAGTTATTTTGTTTCCCCTTTTTTTTTTTTCATCTTTAGCCTCTGTGTGTCTACCCACAGCACACCTTGAGCAAGTTGAGCATAATTAATCACAGTTTGCTTCCCTGTGTTCACATGGGATTCCTAATCCGCAGTAAATCCTTTGGGGAACAGATGCAATTATGAAAGAAACGCTTATTAAAAAGAACTATATGTGCCATAAAAAAATGTCAGGACAATTGTCCTTTAGTTGTTTGTAATGTCGCCAGCTGTAATATACGATCCTAGTGCTACATCCCAGCTGTCTACGTCCCCTGGTACAGTGTGCTTCAGTGATAGCTTGTGCTGGATTTCATGTACAGCTGCACAAAGCCCCCAGATTTCAGCTGTTCTTCCTTCTCTCTCCATCCTGCGAGCACCTATTCTTAACTCATCAAGCAAAAGCCTGTCACAGCCACGAACCTCCTGTAGCAAACACTATATTTGATCTCTCCTGACTAAAATGGATGATGAGCTGCTTGGAATTAATACCTTCTGCATGTGTCAATGTGACCAGCCACTGGAAGAAGATATATTTGACAGTGATTTGTTGGTTTGACTGGCTTGGCAGAAGAAAGACCACAGCAACTGAGCTGCAAATGTGTACCGCACTTCTCCATCTTTTTCTGTTTTCTTGCCAGTAAGGAGTGAAGAAAGAGATTACAACCAAAATCCATGTGTTGGGGCCTTGTTCAAGACTCCTGAGGTGGCATTAACCATCTGAGGACAGTGAGTCTAAAGAAACGAGAATTCTGGGGTTGTGCCCGGATTTGGCCAATCACTTTTTCAGTCAGTGGCTTAGCTTTTCACCCATAGGACTGGCGAAGTGATGCCAGTCCACTTCTGTAGAGACTTTGAAGGAGAAGCCAAACAAATACAGACAAAGAGATCTCCAGGAGAGTTCTTTAATAGCACAGTTGGGTAGCCCGTGGCTGAGGCCAAATAATTCTTGTGTATGGGATGGTGTCAGAACGGGGAGCAACGTGTCTTGGAAGAAGAAACAGAGGAAAAGGGAGATGGTTTTGCTATGTGTATTAAAGACGTGCATGCTTGTTGCAAGCGCTAGAGAATAACGGGATGTAAGACCTACTGAAAAACTATGAGTGATTAGTAAATATGGTCGCATATTGTGAGGCTGCTTATCTGTGTGTCTTAAGGTGAAGCAATTCTTTTTGTGGACAAATAGGAAAACCATCCAAAGCCTAGGAAACAGAAGGACAGGAGATGTAGCAGGGGCTGTCTCAGTTCAGCTCTAGCTCACCACTGACCTTTGGGAGAGGAGGAAAGACTCCAAGGACTAAAAGCCAGGTCCTGTTCTTAACGGCAAGTTGGGTGGCATGAGCAGGCAGGGACAAAACCGGGCAGCTCAGGGTGCGAAATGCTGTGCAATCAGCAGGAACTGTAAAGGATAATAAGGATCGGTTGAAGATAAGTAAAGCGTTTTCAAACTGACCAAAGCCAGAACTTTATCCATGGTTAGTCAAGGAACGAGCAGAAGCCATGTCAGGGCTGTTACAGTGCTCCAGGACATTGGCAGAGGCAAAGGTAAAATTGTTATTTACAGAGGGGTAAAAGGATGCATGGAGAATTGTTATTAGCATTGTAATCTAACTGGTTTAAATTCAGTTCCCAGAAAAATACCATTACTAAGTACTAAAAAAACCCAGAATCCGCTCCAAAAGAAAACACACGCATGTCAAGCCAATCTGATTTCCCTATGTGATGAGATTAAATATTTTGGATTGAGAAGAAGTCAGAGATGCCAGATGTCTTGGCTTTGCTAGGATTTTGCTGTGTTTCACATGATATTCCTTTTAACAATGTTGGTAAGCAGGTCTCCATAAAACTACTGTGGGAGATGTGCAAAACATGGTTGGAAACCAGACAAGAGAAGTCAATGATTTGCTGTCAAACGAAAGGATGGATTGAGTGACTTTCTGCAGGAATCCATCCTTGATCTAATAGAAGTCAGTATTTTCCCTAATGATCTAAATGATGGAATATTCTCTGTTCAACCTGCAGAGGTTCAAAATGGGAAATAGTGCTGCAATTGCAGAGAAGGAGATTTCTAATCTTGTAACAGTAAGGACAATTAAGCGCCGGGATGTTTTGCCTGGGGAGGCTATGGAGTTTCTATCATTAGAAGTGTTTGAGAAGAGTTTGGGGAAAAATCTCTCAGGAATACAGAGCTAACCCTACCCTGAGGCAGGGCCAATGCTTGAGGTCTATTCCAGCCCTGTTTTCTGTGATTCTGCATCATTCCAAAAGCAGTGTTGCATCTCCTATGACTTTTAGGGAAAAGTACAAAAAATACCACAAAAAGCTGAAAATATGTGATGAGTTTAGAAATAAAGCCTCATGCTTTTATTTACCAAAATCTTAATACATTAAGCCAGTTCTCCAAACAAGTGGCAGAAATTGAGTAGCCTGGCTTTTAAGCCTTGTTGTCTGCAGAGCTGCCGGAGCTCTTGCTGGCTTCCTCCACCCTGCATTTGGAAAGCCTGGGTGGTAAGGTCTTACAGCTCTGGAAAAGCATTGGATTTCTAAAGCTGAAATATGAACAAGGGTATTTGTATGAAATGGGAATGAAAAAAAAAAATTTCCATCAAATCCTCTGGCAAAGACAGCTGGGCATTTGGAGCGATGGTGTTTGAAATGCAAAATGCACCTCATTGGAGAGTTGTTTCGTGCAATTCATCTTCAGAGTACACTCTTACTGCTTGTTTGCAATGTGCAGCTATAAACCATGCTTTCTGAAAGTACTCCGGCTGGCTCAGTGGTAAGGAAGAGGGGAAGGATGGTAATATCAGACATTTCAATCCCCACTGCAGCCTACATTGCTCAAAGCAAGATGACTTGCAAACATCTAACACAAATGAGGAAGATGAATCGTATGCAAGGTCAGGCGCAATGCCAGGAAACCGATAGAGGCAAAAGCAGTTAATTGCTTTAGATTCCAACAACCCCAAAACGTGCCCTGTGTACAGACATCAGTTCCTTGCACAGCGGTGGACCTCACTGTCCAAACCAGCAAATAAAATAGGCAATAGAGGTGCTCGTCATGATTTTTAATGTCAAAATTAGATTCACTGTTGCCTTATGGTCTCTGTAATTACTACACATCGCTCATCATTTTTCCCAGCTCAAGGGATACTCTGTTATTGACCTCACTGGGAAGATATAAATACATTACTGAATAGAAATATCACCATTTACTATTGTGGAAAGGTCTACCTCGTAGCTCAAAGGACTCTGAAATCTTTATCTCAGTGTACCTACAGCAGAGGAGAATGCCTGATACTGTTGATATGATGGCAAACTGCTGCTACTAAGGTCTTATCTTAGAGGAGAAAAACCTATTACAGGTTATTAAAGGAGAGCAACAATAGCAAACCACAAGCTTGAAGGAACTTGCTACAGTCAAACAGCTAAAAATACCATGCCAGGCTAGCCTCACTAGTCCCAAGCTGGTGGGGCCACAGAATCTCTTGGGAGTGTGGCAGGACCGCAATGAGCCACAGAAGATAAAAGAATGTTATTTCCCCTGGACGTGATGAGCACCAAAAGCAGGGAGAGGCCAGCAAGATGCTCTCGTGAAGCCTGGCGTAGAGCACTGTGGTGGCGAGGTGCTCTTGTGAAGCTGTGCATGGAGCATCACGGTGGACGTTCAGCTCTGTAGTTCATCCCCGAGGCTGCCTGGAGAGGCGAGTCGCTCACCGACTTGTGTTTGTCACTCCAGAGCCTGCGATGGGGACACTCTGCGGGTGGCAGCCCTGTGAGACATCCCGTGAGTCTGGCATGAACTTCAGTGCTGCCTGAACTGGGCCTCCCTCCTGTCTGCTAGGACCAGGTGTCCATCCCCTGGGGACCATCTCCTTCTTGAGGAATGAGGTCATTGCAAAGGCGGTGTGTGCCAGGAGGTGCCAGCTCTTGCCCAGGAGGCTGCCTGTGCTCCCTGGGACCTGCCTGTTACTGCTGGGTGAGTGGCATTGCCTACTCCAAGCTGCCAGTGCCCTGGAGCTGGGAAGCATCTCTGAGACACAAAAAAAAGGGATTTTTCGGTAGAGACCTTTGGAGGGGATCAGCTGTCCTCATCTGTGGGAGCCATGCGCCCTTGCTTTCTGGGTCTTTGGGCAGCCACAGAGCAAATGTCTATGCAGGCAGGGCACGCACTCAGCAAGGGACACCTTCTTCCATGTAATCTGCATCACCCTTTAAATGAGAAATCATGACCCATGATGCTCAAGCTGAGAATCCACAGGGCTTTGGTTTAGCCCCCAAGACCGCTACCCCCATCGTCCCCCCGCATCTCTGCCCGGCGCAGCCCCGGCAAGGGTGGGGGGAAGACGTCCCTCGGAGGGGTCTCACTCTCCTGCCTGTGTAGCTCAGCTTTCTGCCCGAGTGCATCTCTGACGAGAGGGAGGGCTCCTCTGCGCCCCAGCAGTTCGTGCTGATCCGCAGGAGCCCTGCTCCGGCGCCGTACCTTCAGCGCAGTACTGCCGGGGGCTGGCAGGAGCCAGCTGCCCACCCTGCGTGACGGCTCACGCGTTCAGGAGCTGGAGGGCTGTTAGCGAAGGTTCGCCGGGACAGGGCTGGCAGAGCTCCTTTATGATTTCCAGGCTTTTTAAGAGGCCCCATAAAAGAGCCCCATCCATTTTGAATGGGAAGTGGCTGTTTGCAGGCAGGCAGGGCGGTGATAAAGCAGGAATCAGATCCGCAGACCCTTCCAGAGACTCAGCAGCCATTAGGTTGCTGCTGTTTTTTCAGAGATTCATAGATTTCATCCAGGAAGGACCAGTAGCTCAACACATGTGGCTGAAGTAGGTCCTGGCTGACAAGGACACTGGGACTTGATGGAAAATAAAGAGATGGTGAATCCCACCCCCACCATCTCATTCGTTTTTAAAACGGTGTGTCACACAAATCTGTTGGCCGCTTTGGAAAATTCCTGCCTGTACTCTTAACCTCCCACGGAAGCCTCCATGCACGAAAAGCCGCACACCTCCAAGAGCTGCTTTAGGCACTGGAGGGAGATTGGACCCGGTGCCTGGCAAGCTGGAGCCCTTCCCAGGGTGACAGCCGCCGCGGGGATGCTCGCCGCGCAGGGAGCCGTGTCACTAAACCTCTTGGTGCGGCATTGCTGATGGGGTCAACAAACTGTGCCCGCAGCGTCCTGCTGTCCCTCCGTGCTGCTCCCCGCACCGCCGGCACCCCGGGGCAGAGGTGCCTGGCGGTCCTGGAGAGCGCGGGGGACGGTGACCCGCTGGCTGATGTGTCCCGCCGGAGCAGGGACCCTGCTTACCGTGGGGCAGGGAGTGAGGGGGCTGCTGGTACGGGGAGGAGGTGGAGGAGGAGCGCTGGGCTTCGAGGACATGGCAGGATGGGAGGAAGGAGAAGGGATGTGCATGCAGGCACTTGTTTCGCCTGGATTTGGTTTTGAGGGTTTTTTGGTGCCTAAAGAAACAACCATGACTGAGCCCTCTGCAAAGGCTGCGCTATGAGTGAGTGTCTCTGGTGTGGGGAGCTGTAAATCAGATGTGCCCTCGGCTTTGGGCAGGGACACGTGTGGCGGAGGAGACCCCCGGGGATGCGGCGGGGCTCAGCCCTGCCTTCTAGCACAGCCCTGGGCAGGGACCAGCCTCCAGCCTGCAGCATCAGTGGGGAGAGGAGCAGGACAGCCGGAGAGACCCACTTTGGGGCCGGGCCCCCCTTTTCCCATCCTTCATGGACCGCAATGAAGGGAAGCCAGCCGGAGCCCGGCCGAGCCTGCATCCCACAGGGAGAGCTGGCCCTGCAAATTACAGTTTCTCTGCCTGCAAGTGCTTATTATAGTTTATTGAGCTAGGGAGGTTTCTCTGCTTTCTATTTTGGGCCAAGCTCCCCTTGTATTTATTTACAATCAGCAGAGCAGCTTGTAGCCATTGGAGTTGAAGAAAATTGCTGTGAAAAGCAGGAAATTGGCTTCTCACCTTACAAGAGTGGGAGTGGGCTGCGTGCCCGGGGGCTGCGTCTCCCTCCCAAGGGACCCCAGCCCTGCACTCACTGCAGCACGGGCGCGCTGCACCGCGGGGTGGCCTTCACCCCCAAACCCATGGCATCAGCGTCTTCTCTTGGTCTACGTCGCCGTGAGTTCAGGTCTCGCAGGCATGCCTGAGGTAACCTCCAACGCTGGCTCGAGGCTGTGCAGCGGCGTGTGCTCGGCACCGGCTGCAAAACCTGCCTTAGGTGGTCAGTGCTGCATCTCATATCAAGACGCAAGTCAGCAACCTTAGTGTCAGCTCGTATGTGTCTTCGAAAGGTACCTGAAGCCTTTCGGCGGTGCAGTTGTCCTCAGGGATATATCCTGGGAGGGTGAAGGAGTGGTGAAAGCCTCCGCAGAGGTCTCTGGGGTGCATAGCACCGTGCAGCCCCATGTTCTGTGGGGTTCTGGGCTCTCCTGTGCTGCAAACTGGCCTCGCCAGCAGCGCTTCACACCCACCCAGGCATCGCTGCTCCTAAAGTCATGATGGTTTCCAAGCTGAGATGAGAAAGCTGCTGGGTGCTGGGGTGACTGCCCCCAGAAAACCCTGCAGTCCCTCTGGTTTAGGCAACAGCTTACCTGTCCAGCTTCACTGTGCCAGCGATGCTGAGCACGCAGCCCTCCAGCAAACCCCGGCTCTGAAAGCAGAGGGGCTCAGTGCGGCTCTGGATGTCCTCAGCCGAATCAGGTCCCTTGGAAGAGCGTGCAAGTGCCTGCGCAGCATCTCTCTCTGGACCTGTTGTAAATGTCATGGCCGTGTCTATAAGTGGCCTAACATATTAAAGATCAGGCAGCAAGGGGAGGGAAGATGACCTTTTGCATTTTGCCCAGAGCAGGCAAGGGTAATGTAATTATAATTCCATGTAATTCATCTCCTGACACTGTGTAATAGCTGAACTTCACTTGGCCAAGCCAGCGATGGAGCGGATAAAGACGGGAGGAGGGGAGCACCTCAGCCCCCAGCTGGGACAGCCTCCCCCGGGCAGAGCCCCCCACCCTCGCATGGCTCATCTGCTGCCGCAAGGGTCCTCGCTCTGGCTGGGGTGCAGATGGAGCCTCTCCTCCTCGCAGGAGGCTGCCAGCGCCGTTAGCTCAAAGCTGCTGTGTTCGGAGGCCAGCAGCTAAAACGCTTCCCAGCCCGCGGGAGCATCTGGCGTGGCCGGGGCCGCTTGCTCCGCCAGCCTCAATCTGCTCCTGTATGTGGTTTAAGCTCTCCTCCTTCCCTTCTCGATATCATTTTCTGGGGTTGTGCTTTTTGAATCGCGCCAAGCACAAAACGCCTCTCTGGCGGCAGGGGGAGGCGAGGGGCTGTGCCCCCCCCCAATCCCAGTGCTGAGGACGGAGCAAACCCACCCCCAACAAAAACCAGCCCCACTGGTTTTACCCTTAAATAAGGCTTTTTTTCTTGTCCAAGCATGCTATACCTAAAGCCCGCATAGTGCCAGACGACAGTTAATTAGTTCCTTGTTAATTTGGTCTGCTGTCCCTGGGCTGGACCGCTTCGCTGAGGTCTGCTCTGGCTTGTCTATAGGGAATGGAGTGAGGGACCAGAGCACTCGCAACCTCTCTGGGCTGGTAACGGGGGATGCTGTGCCCACTGCGCATGGTGCAGGCTTGGGCAGGTTGTGTCTGTAGGATGGTTTATTAGCAGAGCAGATATCATGTTTTCAGAAGGAAAGTTACACCTATTTAAAAGCTGCCGCCACCTGAAATTTATTTTTCATCACTAACTGATTAAATTCTGCTAGTCGAAGATTTTATCCTGGAGAAATCCTTCAGGAAGCTCTAATAGCAGAGTCAATCTTTGTAACATTGGGAACAATAAAACAACAGAGCTCATTTTGCTGCAGGTTTTATCTGTGGGTGTGTGGGTCCATATGCCTGCCAGCCCCATTATCATCCCAGCACCCAATAGGAGTCGTTAAATATTTATTTGAAAGGTTTTCATTCCTGAATGGTGAAATAGAAACCGGCAATGATTAAATGGTTTTGTTAAGATAAACAATTTGGAGGAAAGAGCACTGCACTGCATGGCTCAGGGGACTGGGCAGTGGGATGCAGCGGCTGGGTCTGGATGCTGTGTGCTCCTGCACTGCTCTGGGGAGGACCCTGATGCAGCGTTGGATAAATTAACCACGGGGTTTTGTTATGGGATGAATTCAGTGTTTGGTGATGGTAAGCCCAGGGGAGCTGTGAGATCTCCATGAGCTGACATGGGGACCTGGCACCCAGCACTTGCAGCGTGACGGCCATGGTTTGCCATGGCGGTTTGTCACGGGAGGAAGAGATAGTGGTTAGGGGATTTTATCATCAAATCTGCTGCACTCTGGACTCTGAAAGCCCAGAAAAATGCCCCAGTCCAGCTACTGCAAAAGAAATGCCTTCATCAGCATTGGGCTGCATGGGCAGCACTGCTCTCCGTTAAAAGCTCCAGCAGTGGAAACAATCTCATCAATATCAGCCTCTAATTCATCTCCCCCGCCTTGCCCTGCGTGCCTCCTGTGGATCCATCAGAGTAGTCATCTTGAAGCCCTCAGTAAATGTATTTTTTCTTATTAAAAATTATCCTGACCTCAGCTAGATGAGAGAGATTTGCCGGCATTTCCCACTCTGCATGTTCTCTGTGTTTGCCTTCCTGCTGGCAGGGCAGGACATTCCCATCTTACAAGTTCTCCATTCCCCACATTAAAAAGTCTTTCATGGTTTCTCTACCTCTTAAAAAAAAAGATACTTATGGGCTCCCCTCCTTCTCCAGCTTTCCTGTAACAGCAGCTCTGACGGGCAGCAGACCCGCATGGATGAAATGGGTTGTGCCTCAGCATTGGAATTTGGCACCTTTGGTGCTGTTGAAGGAATTGGGTTTCCACCAGGAGGTTGGAAAGTGGGCACCGCATCCTTTCTGCTAGGAGGAGCTTCTGAGTTATATCCTAGTCCTTATTAACATGAAGAAAAGGAGGCTGGTGTTAGGGTGGGGGACACCAGCAACTTCAGCACTAGCGAGGCAGGAGCCAGCCCCACGCTGTTTGCATCCCCTGAGCCCTTTTAAATGCAGAAGGAAAAACTCCTATTTTCCACCTTGCTGCTGACAGTTGAACTGATTTGCCTTTACAAATCTATATCAACATCTAAGGCCTTTATCGGGATTTTTTTTTTTTTTGAGCAGGCTAAAGGCAAAAGCATAGCGGTTGAAACAACACGGCACCTCCCATCTATGGACTGAATATAATACTTACAGTATTATTTTATAACATTAAAAATGAAAGAGTCCTACTTATTTTTGAAGCATAGATTTTTCTGTGTGATGAATGGGCAGGAGTTTTTTTGGTCAATGCAATTTAATTATGCTACAAAGCATTGAAGAGTTGAGCTGCCATCCCTGGCCTCCCACCACCCTCAACTCGCTGGGGAGGACGGGGAAACACCGGCCAGTTTGGCATCATCCTACAAACTTCTCTCCCCTTGCTTGGATTCCTCCAATTTTCTTCCTTGTTGCATTTTAGATGACGGTTTGCCAAATGCCCTTGATCTGCCCCGAATCAAGAGCCTCCACCTCACATGGAGATGATCTGGTTCCCTGCGGGCGTTCGATCTTTGCCACGGCCACCGCAGCCACGGCAAGTGGGGTGGCTCAGTCCCATGAAGGTGGGACTCCCCAGCTCCCTCCCGAGCTGATCCAAACATTTGTCCGATGTATGAGCCTGGCCCCCTTGTCCCAGCAAGTCGGTCCCAGCTGGCCTGGACCATGAAGTCCCCAAAGCCCATTTAACCTCTGGCAGGACCGGCAGCGCTGGCACGAGCAATGCGCGCACTGAAATCAAAGGGTGCTTTGAATGCTGCAGAGCATTTACATTCAAAAGTCTTCGAAAGGTTTGGGATTTATCTCCATCCTGTGAGGGAGCCTTATTAGTGGCTTTTGGGTACACCGCTCCTGAATAATGAGGACAATCCTGTCTTGGGAAGATAAATCCCAATATAATGATGCCATTGTCTTTTCTTATTGTAACTCTCTGTCAGCCCCTCATTTAACTGCTGTTTTACCCAAAGATTTTGACGGCCTGTTTTAGCACAGGAAGGATAATACAATGCTTTTTAATTGCCACCCAATCTAAAATTAGCCCTTTCTTCTTTGGCTAATGAGCCACCGCACAGTCCTTTGGGGACAATGGTTTGAGCGTGGCCAGTTACGTCTCCTCATCCTCATGGCTGGGCTGGATCTTCCACTGCTTTTCCACATGCTGCTGGGTCCGGCACATCACCTGACCCCCCCAGCAGTGGATGGTCTCTGCTCGAATCCCTCCTTTCCTATGCCTGCCCACTTTGCACGGGAAGAGCAATCAACAGGGAAAATGTTTTTGCAGCTTTGCAAATTGTCCTACAATTATTGCATGAAAGAGGGTGGCTGAGAGAAACAACCTCGGTACAGATATACTGCTTGGAAATAAATTTGTGAGAATATATTTCTGCCGTGGCAGCTATGGGGAGCACCAGAGCTGGACTAAGCAGGCAGGCGGCTCATAGGTCATTATGAGTTCGAATCAGTTACCAGGGGGATGCAAAGGGAGACGGAGATGGATGTATTGTAAGAAGGTTTTCTGGAGAGGATTTGAGCAATTTCAACTAGCTGCCATGGCTGGGATCAGCTTGAAAGTTTCCTAATGAATTTCTTTGTCAGGAGGAAATTGGCCTGTTGAGTGGAGGAACGTGCAGAATAGAAAAGCAGGCTCTTTCTGTTGAACATCCACCAGTGAAAAATCCAAATAAAGCTAGAATTCCTTAATCTTTTGGTGTGGATCCCCTGGGAGCTGTAGCGTGCCATCTTTGTGTCCGTAATTCTCCTCGGGTGCTCGAGGCAGCGGCGGGTGCATCCCTGCTCTGCAGAGTAGCGGTGGAGCGCGCAGGCAGAGACCTGTCCCAGCTCAGTGCAGCTGCATGGAAGGAGTTGGGTCCAGAAACCACTGCCATGCCGGGATGTGCAGGAGCACAGCCTGCACTTTCCCTCACATGGGGCATCCCCAAGACCATCATCCCTGGGCTAACAGGTCCGTGACACACACACACAGGCAGCAGTATCACTGAATCGAGAGCTCTTGGCTCCCAAGTGCTACACTGCAGCGCTCAGCTCGCTGCTGAAAAGCCACGCGTTCCCGAGGAAATTTTGGAGAGCAATTTCTGGGTATAAATTTTCCAGCGGTTTGCAATCAGCGGTAGGCAGAAGCCTCTGCCCTGCACACTGTCTCCGTGGGGCCGGTGGGGAGGAGCACTCACACATGCTGGACTGGTATCTGGAAAGGGTATGAGTGCTGGGGTGCACGCCTGTTTTCCTCTACTCTAATTTGCGGTGCTGATGTAATTTTGTTTTTTCCCCAGAGATTGGTCTCCCAGTGGTGGAAATTTGGAGCAGCCTTGCAGGGATTTGCATTGTTGCCAGGTTCCTGTCTTGGACTCATCAACAAGGTACATCCCCCAAAACCAAACGCTAGTAGCGCTGAGGTTCTCTCTGTTACATGTGTAAACTTCCCAGTCTGGCAGGAAGAAAAGGTCCTCAGCCATTACCTGGCTTCTTGGTGTTGGGGTCCAGAACCTGCTGAACCTTTGGAAAGGGTTGTATGGGCTTTGTGTGCTTTGGACTGAGACGGTAGTTGGTTAAAGGAAGATCCCTCAGGAGTCTAAGCTGCCTTTTGCATTTATTGCAGCTCTAGTGCTTTTGAATCACTTCAAAGGTCTAATTTTCCTGCTTGTGTCTTCACAATCCAAATTTAGGAGGGATGGGGTGATCAGCAAATAGCTGCGAGAGATGCCACTTGCCTAGTGATGGCTTTGCTGTGTAGATGCTCACAGGATAGGTGTTTGTGGCACCTCACTGGTATGAAGGACCCATAAATCAGCTTAAGCAGTGAGATAATCTCTGTAGCTTGGTGCAGAAGATAACTGAGCAAATGGTGAATCCGGACCCCTGCCCAGCCGGGGATGCTGTTAGGGGGTGTGAGATTCACTGCTGCTATGGGAAGGTTGAGGTAGATCCTGTTATTGTGTGTCTGGCTCTGTTTGCATCCATTTTGCCCCATCTGTACCGCAAGCGCTGACCCCGCTGTCCTCTGCCATGAGCGGGTGTGATGCCTTCAATATCAGCTAGTGTCTGGACATAAAGGACAACACTTCTGTCAAAATGGACTGCCCGTGTCCTCCTCACCCCGGAGTCTTTCAAAGTTAGAGCAGAGTAACTCGTGCTGAAGCCGCTGGTGGCTGTGGCATTACCCAGAGCTGGACGCTGCAGTGCTCCCTCTCTCAATTAGCACACCCATTAAATCCAAGGTGGGCCGGTGCAGCCACCTATGAGCCCACAGAGCAGTGGGACGTACAGTGGGATGTGTGGCAACAGTGGGGGTTTGGCTGGTGGGGCTGCAGCCAGCAAAGAGGGTTTCCAAAGGAGCTGGATACCGCGGCTCTGCGGGCCCGTGGTGGTCCTGCCAGGGCTGGGTCCACCAGCAAGCACTGGGGGACACGTTGTGCCTGTTCCTACACAAGTTCCATGACAGGCCACCCCATCACTGGGGCGAGCAGGATGCAGTAGCTATGTGGTTCTCCCAATCCCTGGTAACCTGCAGGTGGGGATGCTGGTACCAGGGGTCCACTTTTCACGTTGCCCCTCCATTGAAGGAGCCATTACCTGTGACTCTCATGACCCCACGGTTGCATTGATTTGCCACCAGTTTCCACTGGATCGGGTGCATGGCGCTGCTGGATATCTCTGTTCATGGTAACGGGCTGGGGGGATGCTGCAGGAGGGTGAGGGGCTGCCACATACCCGCAGGCACGACCTCGTCTCCCTGTCCTGCTTGCTGGCTGCAGGTGCAGACTGAAGGACTAAAGCAAAGCGTAGTTTTGCACGGAGCTGCCCTGCTGCAAGCGTAGGCAGGGTGGGCTCGTGTTAAGGAGCCAGCAGCTTGGAGGAGTTTGTCCTTAGGATGCAGGGGCAGCCCGGAGGCTCCTCCTGACTCTTCCCCTGTAATGCGATGCTCTGTGAATATTGTAAGAATGAATAGAGTTATGCCCTGAAAAAAGAAAACTAATTTATTTATGAGGCTATTTGATTTCCTCTGAAATGCCTCATCTAGCAGCCCCCCTCCATTAGAAACTCTCTGAAGCTATGCAAGAAAAAGCCGTATCTTATTATTTAAATTAATAAAGCAGCTGCAAATTTTTGCTTCATTTTAAAATATGACTATAGAAAATATCCTTCCATGGACCATTTTTCCTGTGGTTTTCTTCCTGAATATTCCTAATTACAGCCATAATTAATTTTAACGAGTCACCCACCATCAATTCTACAGTAATTTGTAAGTGTCCTGCAGCTGACTTAAAAAAAAAATAAATTCAAAGTGATGCCCTCCTCTGGCTGCCTCTTTAATGAAACCTGGGATTACTTAAAGAATTGGCACTTGGCCCCAGCGAAGCAAAATTGCCTGGTCCTCAGTCAGAGCCGATGCTGTCCACCCATTGATGGATGGCATCATTCAGAGCTTTTATAGGTACAGCAAAAGAGGCCAATCTGTCCAAACTGATAAATCTAAATCTTTTATAATATTTCATAGTTCTACCAGACATATGTATGAAGCCAACGTGATGCTTTATTTTTCCGGGGAAACAGCCCCTCCGAGGCCAATGGTCAACACCAAAGTCCTTGGACAAACTTTGACATCTAGGGAAGGAGGTTGGAAATGTCTGGGAAGGAGGTTGGGAAGGTCTGGATGGATGAGGTGGATGGAGAAAGGAGGAACAGTAAGTGCTATGGAGTCTCATCTCCATCTTCCTTACTGCAATAACGTCAGATATCTCTACAAGAAGAGATTCCAGCTGCTTGTAGACACTCAAGAGTGTGGGAGCCCTCAGAGGGCACCTCAGACTAAACTTTACCATGTTATTCTCATAAGAGCGAGGAAATTAGATGAAATACCGAAGTCAACAGAATTTAAGAGCAGGGCTGGCAGGTGGGATGAAAGGGGAGGGAAGGAGGGACTGATCTGCAGAGCAGTCCTGCATCTTCGCGAGGATAGTTGCAGACGGAGAGCCCCCATTACGGCACCCACCGCCCCGGTGCCACTCTCTGCTGGGACTTGGGGTCACCGTTCGCTCGCCAGCAAGCACAGCATGGGCTGGGCAGCAGCATGCTGCCTTCAACCATTTGTTTTAATAAAGAGCATCGCTGATGTCCTCATTAAAGCCTCGCAGCCGAAAAGCAAGGGCTGGAGGCCAGCAAGCGGCTGCACAGTCATGGGGGCTTGCTGCTGACATTTCAGAGCTCATCAGGCCTGCCGCCGCTAGCCAGGGGTTTGACATGGAAAATAAAAAAACAGGTAGCGACAAGATCCTCTGTATTATGGCATGGCTGGTGGCCAGGTCTCTCCTTTAATTTCTGTACAAGTATATTGCTGGCTTTCCCCTCCTTTGATTTCCTTTGCCTTTGCAAGTATATCCAGAGCCGGTGCAGGTGGCCGTGGGGTTTGGGGTTGTGGAAGTAGAATTTGGGACGTGTTCATGTCTATTCCCACGAGTCCAAGCGTGGGCTATTGCTGCTGTATGCTGCTGCTGGGAAAATGAATTTTTCCTGCTGGGGTGTTGCTGTGATCCTCCTGCAGCACATCCCCTTGTTTAACTGCCCCAGCTAAGCTGGCGGTGACCCCAGGTCTGGCCGCAGAAGCAGGGCTGCGTCGGTAGAGCAGTGCTGTAGGAAAGTGGAGTTGGGAGGCGCATAGAAAATCCTGACCTCTTACGGCAGCTATGCCAACCATCCTTGTTACAGCCCCTGGAAAAGCACTTATCACTGGGTCTTAATCTGCAGTAGCTACAAGAGGGATAATATGTCTGTCGGGGGAGTGCTGGGAGGCTTATCAATGTTTATAAAGAGCAGCATGGAGAAGGACAGGGTTCAGAAACCCTGAGTCTGTCCCTGGTGTTCAAGGGACTGGCTTGAAAATTGTGAAAATACTGAAATATGATCTATTTTTTATCTCCTGGTCCTGCGCTGCTGACTGCACAGGTCACGTTTGCAGAGCGCTCTGCACAACCAAAGTGTTCCCGGCTGTTTCCGAATGAGGTGCTGAGGTTTCTCTCCACCCCGCAGCTGGTGTCCTGGGGAAACACCCATCTCTCCTCTGGGGCTTTGCATCTTATACAGGCACCTTGGGATGGCAACAGTCCCTGAAGGAGAAATACCCAGGTTAACATTAGGAAATCAGAAGTAAAAAGGGACCCAGAGCCATAATTTCATTTTAAATGCTTGATTTCCATTGCATTTGATGGGTGTCAGAGGTCCAAGCAGCCATCTCGGTGGCAGTGTGCCTGACTCCCCAGCACGAGGAAGCGCTCACATTAGCATCACGAGCAAGGAAAGCAGGGAAGGGAACATATTAAAAGCATTCAATTGACTGAAAAGCCCATGAGGACGTAAAAGACGCTCACTCTTTACATATGCAAGGTTTAGCGATGATAGCGTGAAACCGTGAAAAAAAGTTTCCTCTTTACTGCGACTTGAAATGGTGAAATACGGGCTGACCAGCAGCTACGGCAACCGTTTTATCCTCCAATTTACTGCTCCCACTTCCAGCCTGGCCCCGAGAGCCCAGCTCCCTTTGTACCGTTTTTCTATTAGTGGATTTTATTTGCAGCCAGGAGCTTTGTACTCACAGAGCAAAACCTGTCTTTGCTCCTAAACCATCCTGCCCGGGCACCACTCCAAGCCCCTGCACTGAGGCTGGGGAGAGCTGCTGTACCCAGCGGGGCAGTGCCAGATGGTGTGACCACTAGGGTTCTGCCAAATTATAGTGCCAGGAGCAGGGGTTGAGCCCAACCAGTTTATGTTGCACAGCCATACCAAGAACAGATCAAGGAGAGCAACCGGGTCCAGTGGTGCCTCAGTTTCCCCATCCTGTTCCCCCCCGGGGGGCATCGCAGGTTGGGGAGGGGTGCGAGAGGCTTGGAGACCCCATGCTCTTGCATGGGCACTCCGGAGGCACTCCGCCAGCCCAGGGGACTCCGGGGACACCTGGGGCTGCCCACCAGAGCAGGGAGCAGTCATGGCTTTCGGACAAGCTCAGTTTTCCAACAGACTCCGGTGAGATTTGCTGGAGGTGCCAAACCTACCTCTAAGCATCGTTTTCCAACCTCTGCCCAGCCGGGGTCTTCTGTGGCTTTCTCTGGCCTCATTCCCAGTCCTCCCAGTCCCCAAAGAACAAACTCAATTGAAGTTGCCTTGTGCTTGGCTGAAGGCATTTAATCTCTGTCTCAGCGTGATGGAAATATGAGCTACTCCTGTGCCAGTCAGGACACACTCTTCTTGCATGGACAAAGATGAGCAAGGAGCCATCCGAGCATGAAATAGTTGTCAGGCTTCCAGAGGGTCACAAGATATATGGATTATGAAGTAGAGACTCCCACAGATCTCAGATTCTCAAATATAAAGACTGCAGGAGAAGATTGCTTCAACGCGTTAGATCACAGGAGCACTGTCCTTAATTCAGAGCTGGGCTGAAGCACAAGCCCAAAGGCTGGCTGAGTCCACGGGACTCTTGCTCACAAGCTTTGGGTTTGCCCCCAATTCAGCCATCCCCGCAAAAAGCTTCTTGGTCGTCAGAATTATCTTGTGCCTGTTTCTGTCTCCAGCTCACAGGAACGGGCAGGTCTTAGGCACCGGTGTGCTATGTGGAGCAGAAGCCATCTAAAGGTTGAAGGACTGGAGATCGGGATTAAACAGGACACTTGAGGCAGGTTGAACAGAAACTAATAGGATTAGCAGCATTAGGTTTGACATGGGTGGGAGCTGTCTCATGCACGCTGATCAAGCGCCTTTGGAAGAAGAGGCAGTCACCGGGGGGAAGTCCCGCAGCATGATGGCAAACCCTGAGGGGCTGTCGGAGAGGGGAGCCCCTGCGTGCCTGAGATCCAAGGGGATGCTTTTGCTAGCGTGAGGACACTGCTCTGCCCTTGAGCCTCTTTCCTAAGCCCCAGAGATAACGAGAAGCAATGCCATCATGGGCATCAGCCCTCAGAGGCTGAGGAGGGTTCGCTAGTATTTTGCCTGCAGTAGGTTTTCTCACTGCACTGGGCTCTGAGCTGCGATGTGTAACGGCCTCTCACAGGTGATCACTCCACCGTCCCCCTTTTCCAGGTTATAGCAGAGGCAGTTGAGGGTCACCTCCTTGTTCTTGGGTCTTGGTGCCCCATGTGCATCGCCGGCAGTTGGGAGCATGTCCCCGGCCAGGAAAGCTGTGGCTCGCTGGATCGCTTTCCACCAGGATGAGCTGAGCCACTAACACAGATAATGCCTGTGAGATGCCAGGGCTGCAAGAGCAGGTCATGGGCTTGATGACCCAGGAGGTCCCTTCCAGCCCCGGGTCCCTATGTCCCTGCCAGCCAAGTCCTGAGGTCACCCTCAGGCAGTCCCTGTTCCAGATTTAGGGGAAAGGGAGAAAAGGCTGGGTGTCAGCCAAGGAGCCAGCAGAGAGGTGAAGCATGCTTCCTTCTCTGTGTTTCTGCTCTGTCTGTGTCCCCTCTATTTCTCTAGCCCCCCCAGCTACCCCTAAAACTGGGGAGTCCCACTGATACATTCTAACAGGTCCTGAAAAAGACTGTTCATTAAATCCAGCCTTAATAGGGACCAGGGCTACACACCACCCTCCAGCTTGGTACACAACTGCTTATTCTTCACTTTTACTGCTGCCCACCAGTTATTCTTCCCCAAAGCCCAGGCTCAGCCCAATCTGAATTAATTGCAAGAGTCAGATGTCAGCTGCTTTTATGTAACGCTCCTCTGTAATTCCATCTACTTGTTTCTGCTCCCCCACTAATTTATTCACTACAGGTTTGTTTAAACCAGCCCAGCCTTTTTTTTTTTTAATTTCACAAGGTCTCTTTGTAAACTGTGTTCCTAATCCAAGGACTTGGCATTCCCCAGGTAGCCGGGGTGAGCGGGAGCAAGCCCCAGGGGACGAAAACAGCAGGGCGAGCGCCTTTGCGTGGGTTTCACTATGCCAAGCGCTGCTCGTGGCTTGCCTCCTTCCCTAATTACTTCTATTTCACTGTTTTCTTCTACTGCTTCAGCAAAGAGATAAGCTAGACTTTTGAAACAGACCCCCTTGCAGCATTAACATATATATTTTTTTATTTTTATTTTTTTCAAAGATGTGTTGCGAATTTTTGGAGAACGGTAAGATGAAAAATTATCCTATGTACTTATTGATCTCCAGGAGATCTAATACTTAGAAAAACAGTCCTGCCAGAGGAGTGGGAATTGCCCTTCATCTCCTCTCCCTGGCTCGGCACCACTGTGTGCCGAGAGGTGCCGGGACACACCGGCAGTGCAGGGCCATAGCCCCTGGATGCACGAGCTTGCTGGCAGAGCTGCAAAGCCTGCAGAGCACACTGACCCCGCTAATGAGCTGCTTGGCTCTGCACGCTGAGAAGGGCCTACCTCTCTCTTACAGCACTCCTTCAAATAGAAAATGGCTCTTCATTTAGCTCTTGTGTTGACAGGGCTTAAATTAAGAGGCAATTCAGGCAGCTCTCAGAGCAAGAGATGCACGCGAGTCCTTCTGAGCAGGCAGCAGGGCTTGTAGGGAATCCAGTATCCCAAATTCCTGCAGAACTTAGTGGATAATTACCTTGGGCTTCATCTTCACGTTATGGTTAACCCCATCTCGTACTCACGACAGTCCAACCCCACCTGCCAGCAAACATCCTGAGCAGAGTTAGACATGGGTTATCCATCACAACACTGTAAGAGTCTCAGAGTGGGTTTTGCAGTACCTGGGCCCTTCAAGAAGAGCTATGAAGGTATTAGGACAAAAAAAATCATCTTATTTGCTTATCGATTTCCAGTAAAGTCTAATAATTAGAAAAATAGTCCTGCCGGCTTGTGTGTGCCATGCTTACAAAGGAAGGAGGCAAAATCATTCAGAGGATGACAGTGCTTCGAGACTCATCCTGTAATTTCTCTGGCCAGACAGACAAGTCTCCCTGCAGGTGGTATTAGTCTGTGTCTCGAGGGAGAGAGCGGAGAGCATCAGCGTCGGGAGCCCCGGGCATCCCTGGGGCACATGCAGGGCCAGGAAAGGACTTCACAAAAGATAGGACTGCCATAGACAGGACCACGAGGCCAGCGCTGTGGTGTGGGTACCAGTCCCCTGGGCTAGCTGCGGTGACATTACAAGCCCATACATGATCTCGCCCCTGCCAGCATCACCCGCAGCTCCTGTTTGCACTGTCAGGGAGATGCTGCCATGAAAATAGCTGGTGCCATGTCTCTGAGCATGTAGGGCAAGGCTGGTCCTGCCACGAAAGGACCATCCCTGCGGCCGGTGCCGGCACAGTGGTGAAGGTGACGCAGCCGAGGATCAGATGTGCCTCCTGTGCGAATAAACAGAATATTTTGCTCTCCACTGATTCCTAATATAGTGCCTTCTACCATCTGTAAATAGCACACTTAAGCAGCAGTTTATCAAAAATAAGGCTCAGGAATTATCTGAATTCAGCCCATGTGATGAAAGGCGTGTGAGCTGGAGGGCCGCATCCTGCACAGGAGTCTGAGAGCTTGAAAATAACAGCAGCGTTGAAGTCAAAACACATTTGCTGCACTTTGCTGTTGTTCTGCCACCCAGACTCTGAGCAAAACACCCCTGACCCCTTGACATTACAGTGCTAGGCACAGTAATGGAGTAATGGCTGTAACCAAAGGCTTGCACACTTTGCACGTGATCGACAAAGTAATTGGGAGGCTTTTGCAAGCAAGCTGATATTTTACCTTTGGAAAATCAAACTTTGAAACATTCTCATCCCAAACAGCTTGTTCTTTGTTTTCTTTCTGCTTCCCAACCTTGCTTGCCCCTTCCTGCTGAACTGCACTACCTTTCCTCGTGGCTGCTCTGTTGCGCTTCCTTTGTTGACCTGTTTGCTCCTCTACATCTAAGAAAGCTAAAGAAGTGTTAATTGCTGGAGTGTATGGCACTTGCCAGGGATTTTGGGAATCTGCGGGAGCTTGGACCCCAGCACGGGCATGCAGAAAGTGCAGGGCTCCGTGCAGCATGCGTTAGCCCAGGCAGGGCAGGCATCACCACTTCCAGCGCTGATGGGCACCATCCTTGGCCTTCAAAAACCATCCAACCTGTTTGGTAGGGAGGGCAAAGAGATAAAGCATGATGGCTAAATACCAGACAGATGGGTTCCCAGTCCCCGGCTGCTGACCATTCCCACGGTGGTTTCACGCTGCGGGACAAGGACCGCATCTCGTTCAGCACGTGTGCTGTGCTCAGCCCCGAGCAGCAGTCCCCGGCGTCTCAAGGCTTGCCTTGTGTCTTTGGTATTTATCAGAGGAGCAATAACTGGGGAAAGAACTGGGAGGAGGCTCTTCCCAGCAGCCAGGCGTGCTGCGGGGTAGGAGCAGAGTAATTTGTAGAGAGACAGGCTCTGCACACAGAAAACACCGGGGAAGGGAGGCTCCTCTCCTTTCGGCTCGAGTTAACTCTTGTGTGGGTCAGGAGCAATAACTTCATCTTGCCAAGTCTTGCCGATTAGCATTCTGCTCCAGTCTGGGTTTCATAAGCTGGTCTGACTTCGTAAGATAAAAAAGTAATAACACTGCCCTCTATTATTTATTAGCAGCCTTTATGTCTCCCGGCAAAAAAAGTCTTTCCTCCTCTCTGCCTTCCTTGCTGGGTTGCTCCGAACAAGGCGCGATGCTGTCGCTCCACAGGCCCCGTCACCCAGGCTTTCACAAGGCTCTAGAAAACTTGTCTCGTGGGTCAGGAGTTATATTCCAGACATGACAGGCGCTCGTTCGGCTCCTGTCCTGCCTTCCTGGATGCCCGGGGTGGCCTCATGCTCCAGCTGCAGGCAGCCTGGGACAATTCCCCGCACCCAGCGGGGGAAAGCACGGCAACTGGGGTACAGCTAGGTGGGGTCCCCATGAAAGCACTTGCCTTTTGCCCCGATTTCAGGGCTATTGAGCTCTTGGATTTAAAATTATTTTGCCTCCAAACTGTAAAATTGCTACTCCAAACAAAGCATGTGTTCGTTGTTCGACCTGGGCTGCATGGGTATCTCTGATGCAGCTGGCTGCTGGATTTGTGCTGAATCCTTTGGGGTCCTGTGGATGTTTTTTGAGTAGACAGGCATCCCTGGTGTGCTGGCCAAGTTTTTCTGGGGTGTTTGCCCCGCCTCGGAGCTGTGCACAGTGTCCCCTTCTCTGCGCTCAGCCCGGGTGCAGGGCACTCGAGCTGCCCGGCGTGGCGCCGGCGTCCCTGCGTTGCCCGTGGTTTGTGTTGACTGTATTGACTGAATTAATTACAGCTGAGGTTCAATATTGAAATTACTCAGAACTCTGGATAGCCAAGCTGAATCAATTAGTTTATTAGCGGGAGCCAAAGCCAGCCGAACAGCAAAGGGACATTGCACCCTCAGAGAGGAGGCAGAGCAGACAGCCTTCATCAGAGATCGGCCTCACGATGCACATATAAAGAAATCTCTGTGGGTTTGCCTGACACCGTATCTTTGTTTTAGCCCTAATACCCCAAACATGGCAAGTACATAATTTAACCTCTGGTGTTTGCCGAGGCTGAGCTGGCTCCTCGGACAGCTCTGCAGGAGCACACAGCATCCTCACGTCTGGCGGTGCACTGGGGGTGCCGTGTAACCCAAACAGAAGGGAGGCCTTGCTGTCTGTGATGTCTGTGACTCACGTATATGATATTTCTAAGCCCCAAATATGGATCTGTATAATGGCAATAAAAAAATATCACTAACTAATATAAAGATGTGGGACTCAGGTTAACATATGGATATGCGCCATTGGCATGCTTCAACAAGGATCCTGGGATTTCCGTCAAGGAAACGCTCTCTCTAACATGCAGATGCTATATTCATTTTGCTTGCTGCAGCATACCCTGGCCATGACACTGGGAATGAAACAACTATTTCCAATTCTCTTCAGCTCCAGGTATGTCTCTGCCAGGAGGTATCAGGTAGGAGTTTATCTCTGCTTCCAGTGTGCTTGGTGCACAGCCCATAGGTGTTTTAAAACTACAGGCTTTAAAATCCATCACCTTTTCATCATCTCTGCTCTAGCTTTACATATGCAAGTGTCTGGCTGGATATTCACTGTTTTTTTTGCCGGAGAAGCACCTGGAGGGCTGGCTTTGCTGGGGCGTAGCTGGCTCCTTGCAGGTGGCAGGGGGTGGCATTGCTATAGCAATTGTCACCTGGGAAACAGAGAGGTATAGAAATGCCAGAGCAGTGGTATTCTCTCCCATTTCTTGAGTAGGTTGGCTCAGTTTGGCATCCAGCCCTGGCATGGAAACCCCAAGTAGAGCCTAAAAGTAGACCCATCTCCATGCCCCATCCTTGCAGTTGGCCATGGGATGTGGATGGCACAAACCACCCTGTGGCAGATGGCCACCATGGCCCATCAGATGTCTCTTGTAGGCGTAGAAGAGGCTCAGGACCAAATGGGATGGGCTGTGCCCGAGGGAAAAAATCCCCAAATGGAAACGTCTGAGCCCCGCTGAGGTCAAGACTTCAGCTCCTTTCCAAGCAGAGCCTCCTGCTTTGGACCAAAAAACCTCTTTCCTCCTCCTGAAACCTCTGGGAGCAGAAATTTCCCAACCCTCACACGGCCTCCTAAGCTGCCAACATGTGTCTCACTTAAATAAGATCTTCACAGGGATGCTCTTTGGATCCTTGCAGTTTTATTTATTTAGTTGGTTTAGTTTAAGATTAATCAGAAATGGGGGAAGAGCCAGAGACACACAAAAGAGGCTCTAAATAATTCTGAGTGATTGAGAGCACCATGATTAATGGGATCTGCCGATGCCATTCGGGTGGAAGCAGCCTTCCGAAAAATAGATTTATGTTAAATGGAAAAATACAATAATGTCATTCACAACAGGAGAAAACATGCAGTGGAAGAACCTGCCTTGAACAGTCGTCACATATCATTCAGGCTTACAATGAACAAAACTTAACTTCTCTAAGCTCTGTGTGTCCTGATTCTAAATTCATTCATTATATTTGATTATCTTCAGTCCTCCCCAAGTGTAATATATTATTTCTTACAGAATTCACCATGCTTCATATCAGGCATGGTTTAATATTTCATACAGTTCATTAAATAACACATTCAGTTCAGCTCACGATGCCTTATTCATAATCCCATATACATCCCTGTGAAACCACAGAGAAACAAAAAAAATTGATGTATGGAGAAACGTAAGAGCAAAGTGAAATGGTTCTGTAAAAGGACCCTTTGCAACCCCAATATTTAAAGGAGCTTTGCAAAAGGAGAGGGAGAGAAGATGGTCCTGGGTCCCTGTCTGCTGCGTGGGCAGGAGAAGCAGCGATGGGAAGCGGGGCTGCAGGGCAGGACAGCTCAGAAGAGGACGTCTGTGTTTTCCTTTTCGTCTGGTCACGCTGAGCAGGCTTACTCTTCCTCCCTCCTTCTGCACTCCAGACATGAAACGGAGAGAGCTGCCTCTCGTCTCATGCTGACCTCGCAGATTTGATTAAACCAGTAAATACGTATTGCCCTCTCGCTGGAAGCAAGCTAAGAAGATGGTGAACTGATAGACAAGCTTGCTCTGGTGATGTGGACAACGAAGGCTTTTTACAGGCTCTGGGTGATTTTAGGTGCCTGATTTTATGTTCAAGGTATCTGACCAAACTGAACTGAGCGAGCCCTACCGCTGCAAGGCACTCTGTCTGCTTTCATCAATGCGCCGGGTTTGCATCCCACTTCCATGAACTTCAGCTGGAGAACAGCTCATCCACAGCTTCACGCTGGGAGCGTGTTATTGCACGGCACCCCCGAGCAATTCGGGGTGCACAGGCAGCCCCCACGGAGCAGGCGGGAGCGGGACCATCAGCTGGGCCGATGCAAGATTTTTCTTGGTAGTTTTGTCTCTAAAGCTCACGTGGACCAATCTGAAACAGCAAAGCAAAATTCAAAGACTTTCTCACAGGCTTCCACGCAGTGAGTAGCATCTTCTCCTAAAGGCCGGTTCCTTGATTTCAGGGCAGGACTTTGGCAGGAGGAGACCAAGGGGAAATAATTCACTCCAAGCACGAGAAACTTGTTTTGGCAGGAAGTTAGAAATATCCAGTAGTGGATGGGAATTCCTTCCCTGCTCCAGAACACAGCAAAATACTGCAAATATCTCCAAGGAGGGTGAATCTAGTCATTGCATCCGCAAGGATACTCTGTCTGATGGGCAAAGGCTAGCGTGCGGCAGAGTCAATTATTTCTTTATGTGATTAAAATTAATAATTTATACGGGGACAAAGTGACTTCCTTGTAATTTCTTGTGAGCTGCAATTCCTCCTTGGCAGCACCGGGGATGCCGAAGGAGACCCGAGGAAGAAATAATGGGAATGGATGAAGATGCCCCTGTGAAGGGCAGAGCGAGCAGCCCTCGTCCTCCTGCTACAGGCGGCGTCTGCTGCCCCATGAATGTACGAGCTCTGTGCTGGGATCAGACAGTCACCCCAGCAATAAATATCCCTAGCTAAACCATGCATACCAAATGAAGATATACATTATACCCAACCCTCAAGAGCTGCAAATATCATCCACTGTTCCCTACCAGTATTGTTCTGTCCTTGTCAGGAGGACCCTGTGGAGTGCCTGAGCGTAGAAAGGAGGACGCGAGGGGATACATCATTCAAAGGTCAGGAAACAGCAGCGTGCCAGGCTAGGACTGTCCATGCCACTGATGGGTGTATATTTTGGGGCATGTCTCTACTCCTGTGTCTCATTTTTTTCCTCCAAGACCTGCTTTCCCTATTTATGCACAAGCTGTCAAGGTGAGGACAGTCTCCTTCATGGTGTCACACCCAGCAGAAGAGGAGCCTGACTCTGTGGGGGCCTCTGGTTCCCACTCCCCTGCAATCCTTCCCGATGGTAACATGCCAACCTGCCAGCAGCAGATAAACTGAATCCTGCAAAAATGCTGGTTTTGAGCTGTTTGCTTATATACACGTTCACGCTCAATTCTTTTTCTCCCTTTGAAAGGCAACCTGTCTTCACCGATAATGCAGAAATAGTTGGGAGTGGCTGCATTTAGACGTCAGGGCCTGTCTGCAAAAAGCATGCCAGCCCTCCAGGTAGAAGGACAGAGACAACATCACACAACGGAGCTGGCCAGTCGCAGATAACTGTTAGCAGAAGCAACAGTTTTATTAACATCTCACCGGCCCAAATCCGCTCCTCGCTCCCACCTGGTGCTCCATCTGCCGTGATGGCGGCCCTTTCGCTCCGTGTTAACGCACTCCCACAAGCAGCTGCTTTGCCGGCAGGAGCGGTGCAAGGCGCTGCGCGCACACGAGCCGGGCAGACACGGTGGCCCTGGTGGCCCCAGTGGTGTGGATGCAGGTGATGCTCGTCGCCTGTGCCACCCTGGCCGGTAACAAGTGCCCAGGGTGCATCTTACGTGCCCTTGCCCTCCTTAGTGCCACTTTGCACAAGTGTTTCCTTTGCACAAGTGTTTTCTTGCTCTCGTCATTCCGTCTTTCTGCGTCTCTCCCTCTCTTTTCAGCCGTCCGTTGCCCTGATCCTGAATGCCAGAAGGTGTTTGGTGTTGGGTCTCACCCCCCCGCCCCTGCTAAAGATGAAAACTTCCCCCAGTGTCTGGCGTACCCAAGAGTTAAGGGTGGGAAAAGGAGTTTGGACTTGAGCATTCCAAATGGTGGCGGATGGGTTTAGCTCCAAACTCTCTTGCTTTTTTTTTCTCTTTCCAGCTCAATAATCCTGCCTCCATCAGTGGGCTGGATTTTCTGCCTTTTTTTCCTTTTCCTCCTCCCACCAGATTTGCTAGCTCAGAAGAATTACAAGAACAGAAGGTGAAGCTAGATCTTCCTCCTTTATTTTTATTTTATTTTTTTTGGCATCCGTCCCTTGCTCTTTTGCCAAGCCGCTCCAATTCCTCTTCCCCAGTGCCCACGCTGCCTGCCCAGCCTGCCCAGTGTGGGGGACGTGTGGCGCCCATGGAGCATGGTGCCGTGCGTGGTGGCCATCAGCTCCTCCGCCACAAGAGGAGGGGGCGGCAGAAATACCAACCCAAAACCCAGAGGAAGCACCTGTGTGGGCTTGAATCACCCTCTGATGAGGAGCTGCTGAGTCAGGGGCTGAGCTGTGCCCACCTGCTGTCTCCCAGCTGGTGGGAAAGGCTTGTCATCATGGGTGGAAGACCATGGTGGAGCTCCATCCAGCCTTGGAGCTCTCCACCTGCATCCTCATTCCCTGCCCAAAACCCATTCAGCGTGTTTAACCATCCTTCCCACTTTTCTTCTAATCCTTCCCAGCTCTGTGACATCCCTTTTTCACCTGTGCAGCATTCAACGTGTAGGTGCACAGGGGATTTATACAGTGACGGCATCATTTTTTCTGTTTTGCTCTGTTCTCTGAGTAATCTCTAACATTCAAGATGCCTTTTTTTTTTCCGACGATCTCTGCTGAGCAATGAGCTGATGTTTTCAGAGAACTATCTATTATAACCCCAAGATCTTGTTCCTGAAAGTTAATAGTCAGCTCAGAGCTCATCATTTTATTTCTGAAGTTGGGAATGGTTTCTCCCACGTGCACCGCTATTTATCCACACTGAATTTCTCCTGTCATTTTCTTGGCCAGTCACTCATCACAAGGTCCTTCTGCAATTCCTCACAGTCAGCCCTTGTCCTTAATATCCTAAATAATTTGGGAGCATCAACAAAAGCTGTCATTTTGCGCTCCACTCCTTTCCTCTCCTGTTCCAGTAAGCCTCCACGCACGGTCTAGGAGAAATTTTGGGGAAACCCGTGGACCCACAGGAAAACTGTGACTCATGGAAGGGGATGGGAGGGAAGAGCCCCTGCAGCTGCCCATGGTCCCAGTGGACATCAAGCATCTGGGAGCAGTGGGGACAGGCTCTAGGCAATCCAAGCAACAGATATCTGCAGGGACAACTTGTTTTGATACATTGCCCCCAAGATTTATGGGAAATGGGATTGAAGGGCCTTTAATGACCATAAGGAGTGAAAACTTCCAGTGGGGGAATGGCCATGGTTTTCCTACAGGAGCAGATGCTCAGCAAAATGGATAATCTCCAGGGAATTGTTCCAGAAGGTGGATGGAATAAAGTGATTCACAGTATTAAAAAAAATAAAATAAAAAGAGAGATATCAGAGCTCCTGGAAGCTGTTCAGTTGGCACTGCAAGGTCTGCGAATAACAGACGCCCAAGGGAACTAATGTTTTAAGCCAAAGCAATTTGGGTAACAGGACAGGCTTGGGGGGGGAAAACCCACAGTGCCAGATTTTGGATTATGCTGCACATCAATGCTAAAAAGGAAGACACACATGTTGCGAATGTACAGCCGAGGAACACATTTTATAAGCATATTCCTAATGTGGCACGTGGTCTGCTTGTTCCTGTTATTGATAATAACTAACTATAGCTTCTCCTTTAGCTCTTTTTCCTGCTCTTCCTCATTCAACTGTGGGATTTCACAGGCCAGTGAAAACATGTGATCCAGGTTCTGTTAAAAAGCTTAAAAAATTTCCAGGTGAACATATTGGCTATTTTGAGGGTCTGCCTTGAACTCCCAAGGCTTGCATTGCAGAGCACTTGTGTCCAGGGTGGGATGAACCCATTCGGTTCCTATAGTGGCATCCAAAAGGGAGGGCTGGAGAAGCATCTTCCATCCAAGTAGCCTAGGCATCAGCTTTATTTGATCAATAAGGCTGTGTGGCAAGAATGGCAGGACTCAATCTGTCCAGAAGTACTTTTCTTAAAAATGTCAGATGATGCTTTGAGCCCCCACAGAGTTGAGAGTGTGTGTTTTCCTTCTGCAAACCAAAATCAAACCTCTCCATTCCCCTTTATGCCCACTAACAAGCCCAGAGGAATCACTGGGAACCTGGTGATAAATGACCTTTTCTCTGGGAGAGAAGGAAGAAATGTTCTTCCCCTTCCTCCCCCCCCAAATCCAGCCTCTGTGCTCTACGCGTTTCTGCCTATGTAATATGACAAGGGGCACATCACTGCTCCAACAGCCCACTTCAGCAGGACCAGCAGTGCAACCCTGGACAAAAAATTGGGAAGTTTTGTACATCTGGCCAACCCTTAGTGTCTGCTGGGAGTGAAGCAGTACAAAATGATTGACAGCCACCAGCATATCCTTTATAACTGTGTTGGTCTCATTCGAATGCAACATTTTTTTGCATGGCTAGTAATATCCTCAGTGACCTTTCCATACCTGACCCCAATTGTATCTGAAACTTCTAAAATTTATTTTATTAAAGTTTTTGGGGATGTTTATCAGGTTGGTAAAACAACTCCATCTGTGTCTGAAATTCATGTCCCAGCCCTGGGGGACCTGGGAGACCACTGCCTGAAATGCAGACGGTCTGTCACTGCTGGGAAAGCCCACGTTAATCCCATTGCTACCAGGCTGTGCTTCCCCCAAGAGCTGCTGTACACCCTTCTCCTGCGAGATCTGGTGCTGGAGCAGGCTGCTTATCTTCGCTGACGAGCTTTCCGCAGCCAGGCCTCGGTTCAAACCACTTTTTGGGGGTTCCCAGCGTCGTCACTGCTGGTTGTGTCTTCGGGTTATTGATACAGACAGTTCTTGTAGCTTGTGTGGTGTTTCTCCTGGAGCTTTCACACACAAACATCTCCCTTCTTTCCACATTCACAGCAGTCCCCATCTGCTATGGACCTCTACAGCATCACAGACCCCGTGCTCTGTTTTTGTCAGCCTTACAGGGCAACAAAAAAATCAGGCATCTCTGCATCTACCCGTTTCCACTTGGAGCCCAGAGATGTGCTGGGTGATTTCCAGACTAAACTGAAGGGGTCTGATGGTTCTGGTCCCTAAGAGGTGATGCATGAGCCATCAGCTAGTGGCATGGTGAGACCACCCCAAGGAGCAGCCCCTTGGCTGGCCATGGGCAAGGTTTTGCAGGTAGAATGATGAGTTTCTGTGGGGAATGGCTTGGCTACGAGCTATGTGGTTTCCCATGTGATGGGGAGGAAAGGTGCCTGGGGGGAGATGGAGCAGAGCAATGGGGACAGAGCAGCTCCAAGCTGAGTGTCCAAGGTGGATGGCAAAAACACCATCAGATTTCAGATTCTGCCCCAAATCTCCAATTCCTCCATTTTTCAGCACCCTATGGGGGAACCCACCCCATCCACTTAATCAGGTGCCACATTGGGCCACCTATCTCCACCGGCCACATCCAGATGGGGCCGAACACCGCCCTCGAGAAGCACAGCTCCTCCTAATGCCGTAGGAAGGCAACCTGGGCACCCAGCTCATCCCTCTCCCCGGTGTATCCCAGGAGGGAGGCAAGGAGCTGGGCTGGAGCCGGGTGTCAAGCCGGGGGCGGCGCGGGGGGATGGAAGCGCAGCTCACCCCCGTCCCCTGACTCACGGCGGGTCCCCGCAATGCCGTGGGGCTCAGCGTGACAGCTCGGCTGCCTGTGGTCGTCTATAGCAACTGAGCCACCTTGGAAGGCTGCGCTGCCTGTGTGGGCTTGAAATTGTGTGGTTGTTTTTGTTCCCTCCCAGAAGAAAAAAGACAATCTGATTTGTATGTAGCTCTGAATAAATTCCTTGTTAACCTTTACAGCCATCTGGAGAGAGAGTCACTCCTCGCTGCAGAGCGCACTGTGGCTGTAGGAGGGAGCGATGCTTCTGCCGGCAGATTTTGCAGGAGCTGGAGGCACCATGCTGGGTGGGAGCTGAGAGCCCCGACTCAGGCTGGGCAGAGCCGGGAGGTGGAGAATGTTGGAGTTCAGAGTGTCCTGGGGTCGTCAGGAGCCAGCTGGTGTGTTGGTGTGTCCCTTTCACTCCCAGCCCTGGGCACAGGGGAATGGGAATAGCTTCTCGCTGCTTGTCTTAGGTAGGAACAGAGATGGAAAAACCCTTTCTGAGAAGTCCCGGACTGACAGCATGCTGGGAGTCTCCATTTACTGTTTGGGCCACACTGCCACACTCCCTGCGTGCCCCTAGCCCCGCTGAAGACCTGAGCTTTGGGGTTTGCATTTGAGGGTTGAGGGTTCAGGTCTGCTCCGGGTACTCAGAGAGTCTTCATGTCACATGGGAAGAGCTGGATCAGACCTGAAGGTTCACCCGATCCATCCATGGTCCCCAGGACCATGATTCACCTTGCCAAAGCCATCGCCCTCCTTAGACTTCTCTGCCTTGGAGCAGTCCCCTGCTAAGTCTGCTTTGAACCCGCAGGGCATTCGTTCTCCTCCAAGTGCTTCTTGCAGAGTCTCATCTCTACTGGCACTGTGTCTGGCAGTCATCACCTGCCATCCTTGCTATTCTGTAGACTTTCTGGACTGACAAGACTGGGAAGTTTATCACCTCTCAGCTGCAATTGCAGCATCCAGCTTGGTAGTGACCTTCTGCACGAGCCTGGTGTGTCCCTTGCTAAGCATGTTTGGTGCCATCTCCTCCCACAGTCGGCTCAGCACCCACGTTTTCCCACCATGTAGGTGACAGCTCTTGAAATCCTTCATGCTGGTTCCTCCTGGCTGGGCTGGCATCCTGGTTGCAGCATTGTCCCAGGGACACAGGGTGAACTAGCAGCTCCTAACCATGATGCAACAGCAAAAGTCCCACAGGACCCACCAGTGTCTGGATGCTGACACTTTCCGGACACTTCTATAGCTCCTAAAGCTTTCTTGGTTTTTCACATTTGACTATGTCAGGCATGAGGAAAAGACTGCTCCTCCCTGGCATTTTGGGTTAGCAAGGGGCTGGGAGGGAAGCAGAGGACCCTACGGAGGAAAGCTGCCCGTGCCATCTCTATGGGGCATTCTCTGGTACAGGGATTTCCAGCACCTCCTCTGGGACATACGTGCATTGGGTTGGATTCATACCTGCCCAAAGACCTCAAAGCACTTCCCAAAGCAACACAGTCACAGTAACTCCCTTTAAAGAAGACCCCCAAGGTGCGGGTCAGTGGGCACACAGGTCTCTGATCCTTGGTGTGGTGGCCCTTACCCTCAGGTGGGCTCCTTTACCCCAGTGTAGCACCTCACACTTGGCTGCATCCCTGCCTGGTCCCCCGGCAGCACTGCTCGGCAAGGAGGGATGAGCAGAGGGGAGAGGGGATGCTGGGCATCCATCCGCCTGCTGAAGGCAGCCCCGTGGCAGCCCGGACAATAGGATGAATTACAGTTCCCGCAGATGAGAAAGAGAAGGGGGAGAGCTAGCCAAATAAACACAATGCAACTTTATTTTCTTTCTTTCTCTGCTCCTTTTAAAATTTATAAATATTTTGAAAACTTTCCAAAGGGAGGGAAAAAACAGCAAGTTGCACATCGGTGACTCAATGCAGTGTCACTCTGTTCATTAAGAAAGAAGGAAATCAAATCATTACTGGAATTAATAAAGAAGAATGTCTTGGTTGACTAGGAGAGGGGGAGGAGGGTGCACTTTAAACGGGTCAGATATAACAAGAGCATGGCTGGTTTCCAGCCATGCTGGGCTCTGTCTGAAGGTCTTAATTATAAGCAGCTCAAAAAAAGCCAATGAGAAAAGGAATTTACAACACAAAAGAAATAAATTAGATCTCAGATGCCTCTATACATATTTAATCGTTGGGATGCTGATGAAGAGGAATCTTTAATATTAGCTGCCACGATCCAGCTTTGCTCATAGAGGGCTCTGGGGCAGGCACCTTGCCCGGACGCCAGCAGATTTGGCCAGTGGAGAGGATGCTGCCATGGTGCACAGCTCTCGAGGCACGGCTGCCAGTCAGCAGCCAGAGAGGAGAAAAACCCGACCTTTGGGTCTGGGAATTCAGCTGGAACAACGGCAGGATCAGGCGCCTCTCTGGAGCGCTCTCCAAGCACGATGACTTGGCCTTCAGAGATGCTGAAGGTCAGCAAGATGCTCACTAAGTCCAAGAGCATCTACAGCCATGCAGGCAGGGCACCCGAAAACCCTAGCTGAGCCCTCAGCTGCCGCGAAGCACAACGGATGATTGCAGCTCTCTTTCTTTTTTAAGCCAGTCTTACTAAGTCCTCTCTGAACTCATTTAATTCATTTTGCCATCTTAGCTCTGATAACCGCAACGATTATTCTCCTTTACCCCACAGCAAATTCTGACTCTCCTGAACCTTCTTCTCATTTATTGATCTCCTGCAACCTCCTGGGTAACCGTTTCCACTGTATCTTCTTAAGGCTTGGTTTAGATATTATCTTTCTCTGCTTCTGTTTGTGTTTGCATAGCGCATCTTCATTAATTAGGAAGACTTGTCGGACAGAGTGTAGTCTTCGGGGAGTTCCTCTGGTGATTTGTTTACAGATGTCAGGTTAGCAATAAATTGGGAGAAATAATTGACCTTTCCTGTAAGACTTTGCTAATCCTGTTTCTTCTTAACTGTTTCCAATTTTTAGTGTACTGCGGTGTTTTTCTTAATCAATTGTTCAGACTGTGAGAACATTAAGGGAGATGCGATCAGGAACACGTTGCGGTGATGCAATTTTAATGATTCATTCTCTGTTTCTCATTAATTCATTGCATTTCATGTTTCTTCAAGTGCTGACTTTGGAATTTTTCAAGACTTGAAATAGTGGGGGTTTTTTTAAACAATTACAGTAGCTTTCTTGGTATGAGTTGTGTTGCTATAGCAGGCTGTGGGCAGGATCCACTCGGCGGGCACAAGACGGGTGCGGAGCAAGGCGCTCGTCCCAGCCTCCAGGACCTGACGTTGTGCCAAAACAGTTTCCAGCTAACGTGCAAGGAGAACAGTCAGCAGAACATTTCTATTAAAAACTGTTACTTTTAAACAAGTTAATTTCCCCCATGAATCAAGCCATGGTAAAGACAAATCCCACATGGCAGGCTAAGTATAATTGTGATACTCTTGTTAGAAGTACTCAGGCTGATTTTTTTTTTTTTTAACTGAAGAACTCAAACTTCTGGAAGTTAAACGACTTGGAAGAGATCCAGGTTTTGTTTTAAAGGAAATTGTTCTGTTGTTACATTACATTACATAAATTATAAAAATGTTTCAGATTTTGAAAACTAAACCTGGGGAAATGGAACATTGCATTTCATGAAAAATGAAAATATTGGGGCTTTTCCATGTAAATTCTTTTAAGAGAGTGGTAAGATCCTTGTTCAACCAGCTGCACTAGCATCTAATGCTGCTACTAATATGCAACTGCAGGTCCTTACTCCTGATCCCTGATAATTAGCAAAACAATGATTAAATGTTCTGTAAGGAAATCCTTTCTCCAACTAATCCCCTAATTAGAAATTCAGAGATTGACTTAAATTTATCAGATACAGTCAATTCAATGCAAAACCGTCTCTCCTACCAACGACAATAACCCACAGCCAAGCGGTTTCTGCTGTGGCGGGGCCAGATGTGACGTGAGATCAGGTAACGCATACCGCTAATCTGCCTTTACACAGGCTCTTATGTCACTTTAAAAACACTGTTAGACCCATCAGTTTATAAATCACACGTTCATTAGTACAAGCTGTTATCTTGTTTCACACAAAGCTGTCAATTTAAGGCAACATTGCAAATTATGTGTTATCTCTGGGCTGTAATTGCCTTAGGGATGCTCTGCGTTATCATTTCACGGGGTGGGAGACACCAGCAGTGTCCTCTGCCAGGAGCACCGGGATGAGGAGGTGTGATGAATTTTCCAGTTCCACTGCTCAAATCACCACCAGTGATTTGGGGCATCCCGGGTGCAGCTTGTCCAGGAGCAGGAAGACACATGTGCATCTAAATTATTTAGTATTTTTAACTCAAGTATGTCCCCTGTAAGAGATATTTAAATGAAAAGCCAAGCCAGTGGAGTAAGACACAGCATCTGCCATTCATCAGGTGGAAGGAGAGTCTGGATGTTTAGTTTAGAATTAGAGTCATGTTTATAATTAAATTAAAAAAACTCTCCCCACATTTCAGGCAGTCTCTCCCCAAAGGCGCTCCTGTCCCCTTGGGTTTCCAAGCAAGCTTTGGGAAGACAAGTTGGTGGCTGAGCCTTTGTAGCCAGGAAGTAAATCTAGTTTTCTTGCTCTCATTCAGGAGTTTTGGGCTTATTGGGCACAATTTTTTGAGCACCGCTCCCCAGAGCACAGCAGCTTCGCCCGGCTGACATGTCCAGCGTGCAAAGCCCCTCACTTTGGACTCATTTCCCAAAGCTCTTCCTTAACTGGTCTGCACTGGGCGGCAGTACAGGTCTGTGTGTCTGTTTGCAAACTCAGTCCACAGAAAACCACTCTCAAGGGCGCTGAGCACTGGACTCTCCTGTGCCTGGGCAGAGGCTGCTCACTGTGCTGCATCCTGCAGGCAGCAATCCCTCCAGCTATGGCTTTAGTCAGGTACTTGGGGGAGGGAGATGCTAATCAACTAATCTTGCTTTGCTGGGCCTTTTATTTTATTTTATTTTATTTTATTTTATTTTATTTTATTTTATTTTCTCCCCTTTTTCTTTTCCTTTTTCCCTTTTCCCTCTTTCCTTTTCCCTTGTCTTTCCCTTTTCCCTTTTATTTTGAGACATGCCCCCATCCCAGGTGGCAGGGGCTTTCCATGCAGCATGCACGCAAAGCCGGGGCTCTGACAGCTCCTCCACGGTGGCTGTGCCCCGTCCCCAAGGACAAGGCAGCCTCCTGGGAGACAGCAATGCTGCCTTTCCAGTGGGCCTCGTGCACCAGCGATGGTTATCTTACTCTGTCCTGGGAAAACCTTCTGATCTGGGAATATTTCTTGCCTGTTCAGGTCTGCTGTCGCCGCAAACATTTGTGATCACACTCTCACCCTCTGTCCAAAATCACCGTGGGGAGAGATAGACAGAGAGACACATCACTGCCTACGTACTCAGAGGGATGGATGGCATCATTGTCACAGAGATTTATGTTTCTTAGGACAAAAAAAAAAGCTAACCATGTTTAAAATGAGGCCATTTCCAGCTGTCAGAATAACAGAGCGTGCCGGGAATGCCTCTGCCTTTCTTCAGTTGCTCATGGCTTTGTCATGCTGCTCCCTTTCAGCAGGAACAAAACTCCTCCTCACCAGCAGACAGCTTGGAAAGGATCTCCTGCTCCCTCCCCAGTTAAAAAGTGTGCTCTCACTCCCATCTGAGAGGGTGAGTTTAACTATAAACTAAAACAGACCCATCTGGTTGGGTGGCAGTCCCAAACTAATGGGTTTGGGTCATTTTTCCTCTTAATTTCAGGCTTAGAGAAATAAAAATGATTAAACTCTGGCACCAGTGAAGCCTACCACAAACTGTCCCTCGCTGAGCTGCTTTAGTGGCAGTACCATCTCTTCTGCTTTGGAAGTACAGAGCAAAAGAAAAGGGTAATGAAACCCCAGTCCCGTGTCTCCAGCCCTTTCCCCAGTGTTAATTCTCACCCTTCCAATGCGGTGTCATGGTGAGCGGTCAGGTTCCCACAGGCTTTGCATGGAGGAGCACAGTGGGAGCCATCCCCCTTTGGTTTTGGGTTCATTCAGGGTTATTTTTATATATTTCTATAGTTCATGTCTGTTTATGGGTGACACTCTTCCCTCTTCCATTGGTCTATGCAGTTAGTTGTGCCACAATTATTAAGGTTTGTTTGAGGTTCTCTCTGTACAATATGAGTGAGTTCTTTAATGGAGGGGAAAATCATGCAATTGCACAAAGCTAAGCAAAACTTAGGCTAAAAGAAGTCAGTCGTAACATAACTAAAATAAACCCAAAACAACAGGATAGACAACAGACATCTGACTGCTTTACAGCTCAGACAAGCTGCAAGAGTCATCTGACCCTAGAGAAAGTTGCAATTATAGCAAAAGTTTCTTAAATAATTTTTGCAAAAATTATTAAAGCTAAAATAAGTATATTTTAGGATAAAATACATTCAAAACAAGACAAGGCCTGAAAATTCCTGAAGCTGGTGTGGCTAATTACTGAAGATGCTTGGCAACACCAAACTGGCTGGGGCAGAGGGCTGCACTTCTCGGGGAAGTACAGTGAGATATTTGCCATCACCAGGCAAGAGCAAAAAGCTCCCAATAGGAACATGGCAGAGAAGCAAAGGGGTTCAGGCCCAAACAGTGCAAATAGAAATGAGAATATTTAATGGCAAAGCCTTTATTCACAGGGCTGCATGCCTCTTCCCCATGTATGCACCAATGCATCTGAGGTCTCAGGTATACCCAGCTGTTTTCACTGCTTGGCAACTCCTTCATGATCTTGCAGGCTCTACTCCTGTGGGATTATTCCCGCATGAGGACCTTAGTGCCTACTTGTCAGCCAAAAAAAAGAGCTTCCGGGACTGTTGAGGGGGAGGATTTTGAGGGAAGAAGGCCATTAAGCACTGCAGGTGGAGGGGTCGCTCCATCCCTCCCTGGCTCCCCGGCAGGATTGACTGTGCTGTTACATGGCAGAGGACCGCCATCCCTGCACAGATTTAACCATCTGACAAATGGAGGACCCGAGTTAAGGTATCTGAGTTTAGAGCTTGTTTTATGAGATTGACCATACAATAAATCTAATAGTGCTGAGCTCAGCAACCTTCCCCAAGCAACTGCAACTAATGACTACCTCCAGAATTGATACAAGTGCAGCACGGTGTGATGTCTGCGAGGCTGTAAAAACAGAAATCTGCAGATGTAAAAACTGCAGTGAGCCAGTGGTGGGAGCCAGCTCTTTGCCAAGAACCGTTAGCACACCTGGGAAAAGTGCCTGAAACTTCTGGGCATGCATGGTCAAATACAGAGAGAGGTGGATGGGCCATCCTGGGCAACGTTCAACTGAGAAGTCAGACCTGCATCCCCCCAGCTCTTCCTGGCCATCTCCATTGGAGAGGACGTTGTGTGGAACCGGGGCCCTTCCCAGCAGCGGTGACACTGTGATGGTCTCCAGGCAGTGTTTAAAACCAGTGCCTTGGGCTGCAGCCTCCCTTTAGGATGAGCAGAGCCTGAGCACAGAGCCCTCAGAGCAGGGGGTCTTTCTTGTTGGGTTGACATGATGCAGCTACAACGGGTAGGAAAGGACAGAGGGAAGGACAGCCCTGCTGCATTGCCATTGCCTTGGGAAAGCAGCCAAGAAACACCAGCCCCAAGCCACAGCTCCTCCAAACCCCTTTGCAACCCTGCTGTAAAGGCTGTGCGCCCCATTCAAACAGCTCTGTGTCCCATGGGCGGACCTGAGGGGACCACGGCATCTGTGCTGGCTCTGCCTCTACCCGTCATGGGCGAAAGTCAAGGCTAGGCACACCGTAGCTTGTTTCTTCTGCTTCCTTAGAGCCCAGCAAAGTCTTGGGTTTGCTCAGTAGTGTTTGCGGCGGGTGGTGGGGGGGACACTTCTGTCTTCATGATACCTGTGCTCCACAGCTCCTGCTCCCCAGCCAGCCCCATCTGACAGATGATCTGAGCTTGACCTGATTGTGGATCTTCTGCTGATTGGAAATAACTTTGTCTGCTGGTAGTGGCAGTGGTAGGAAATGTCCTAACCCCTCCCATCTCAAAACGTCAACAGGCCTTCGGTGGGATGTGTGTTGGGGCTTTTAGGGGGCAGCGAGTCCCACGAGTAGTGGCCAGTATGCATATGGCAATGAGCACCATCTGCATCCTGCAATACGCTTTCAGTTGTTTTCCTTGTCCCCTGTCACTATTAGCATTTGTAGGCTAACAGAATGAAAAAAAAATCAGCAAGATTTCTGCTCTACTCCTGTTTCCACTGCTGATCCTCTGTGTAGGTTTGGACACCTCTTTGTCACTTCTGTTCCCGCAAGCTTGCACCCCCCCAGCAACTTGTAACATCTGCGATTTTGCAGACTAATGACATTACAGAAGCAATCAAGCACCATGCTCCAGGGCCCAAGTTAATCTCCTCTTCCCCCTCCAAGGAAAGCCTTGCACAGCTGCCATGTGCACCAATGGAGACCTGCACTTCTCAGGAGCCAGGATGGACCATTGCCCAAGACTGGACACTCACTTGGTAAATCAGTGCCCTCACCCAGCACGGCAGCAACCTCCTGAGCTGTAACACCACGGTGAGTGGGGCCTGGCCAAAGAAACAGAGAATCCCTAGGGCAGAAACAAATTACGAAAAACCAGCTACCCTCCATGCACAAGCAGAGGGTACAGCAGGGCTCCTCCCTGACTCAGGTACATCTTCTTCATTAAGGAAAAGCAGCTGAAACTCACATAGTATCTACCAAGATACTACGATATCTATATTCAAGATCTAACAGGCTTCCCCTTCCTTTTCGAGTCTAAATTTGCCCATTTATTCAGCTTCTGAGTGCTGACAATCCCTTGTGCCAGTTACTCGCATTGGAGAACGAGCCTGTCCAGCACTGCTAGTCCTCGGCCAGAAGCTCTGACCCCACAGAAATAAGAGAATTTGTGCTTCTTTGATTTGTGCTGTGCCTGGCTGGGAGATGCTCTCGCCATCCCTCCGTGTCACAAGCAGAAATAGTAATTGGACGGTTGGCAGGCAATCATCATGCATTTCACATTTTTAATAAGCACTTGCAAGAGAAATGATCCGTTCATCTTCTCAAGCTTTCCATGAGGACACATAAAGCTGTAGAAAGCCTGCAGACCCCTTCAGCCAAATGCCCGAGCACTAACACTGCACAGAGCAGGCCTCCTTCGACAGTGGGTTGGAGGAATCAAACCAAAACGGCACAGGGATCAGTTCAGTGCAGCGTCCAGAAGCAAATACCAGGGTGAGCTCATCAGCTCCTGCCCACACGAGTGTTACTAAAGGGATAATTTGGGCACTTTTGTTTTAAAAAGCAAGATAATACTGGGTCTGTTTTTAAAAACAGTCAGCAATCATTGTATTAACAGAATTGGTGCTGATGATTTCCTAGCAGATGTGAAGATCCCCTAGTTATACTATTTTAGGGTCATGGCATATTGGGTCTTCAGTGTTGAGTGTGTGTAGCATGTTCATTTTCTGTGGGCATGATAGGACCACTCCAGGGATGTTTTGATTCAGCTATCAGAGAAGCACCATGATTTCAGAAGGTCCTTGGTTACATCCACCTCAAAGCCAAGACTCTTTCCAGCTCCTCGTTCTCACGTGCCTTGCTACCTTTGCAGGGCATTCCTGGCTGATCGATGACCACAATGCCAGCTCCACAGTATGATTTGAACTCTAAGCTATCGCAACACGCAGAAAAAGATATTTTTTTTTTTTCCAGAAGAGTCACATGTAACCTTTGAGAGGTGTCCTGACTTTTGGATTGCATCTGTCCCTCCATTCCCTGGTGTAACGGTGCATGAAAATTAGAAGTTGAAGACATAAGCAAAGTTTAAGTACAGAAGCAAAGCTGGACTCTGAATTGTGCAGTCATTCAGAGACAGCTTTTCGCCCTCTGCGGGGTACTACCTTCTCATCTTCCTTATCCTCATAGCAAAGATGAAAACCAGGGCACATTTTTATTATCCTATGTCATCTCATGCGTTGCACAGAGCTTTGATACAAGTGGGAAATGGGGGTTGTTTTTCTCATACAAGGCTGGATCTGAGATTGCTAGGAGCATCGCTGTGCAGGACTTGCTTTCCTCACCCATTCTCCCAGCTTTTGTTTTTCCTCTGAAGACTCACCCCAGCCCTTTGGTAAGCTTGTCCTGTTTGCCCATGAGAGGACCAGAGAAGTGGGGTGGAATCTGTGGTTCCAAACAGTGTGACCCAGAGAGGGAAATCCACCTGCCTCTGCCCCTGCCCCTTTCCTTCTCCTGCTGAGCTCCCCTCTGAGCAGCTGAAGATCTGCCACCAGTCCCTGGTATACCACAAGACCTCAAAATCAGCCTGGAAAACCACTGAAAAACAGTATTGCATCCATACATGCATAGGCACACCGCTGAGCGAAGAAGGGACATTGATACTCAAGCCTAGTTTTATTTGCTTATAAATGGAGATAGTTATGGCCGCTGCTTGAGGTGCTGCACGGCTTTTCATTCAAAACCATGAAAAAGCACTTGAAGAAGAAAGGATGCGACTGGAAGTGGGGCATGTGGTCTAGGAAACAAAAAACAGTTACAAATACTATGGGGCTCCCCACCCATTTGGCCACGGTTCCCTGGCGAAGGGAAGGCATCTTTCTCCAGCAAAAACGCACAGAATGACAGATAAGCACCGGTGTTTTCAGAAATCCTTAGGCAGGAGCACTGGCACATAAAGCTGGTGGTCCAGGGGGCATCTCTGCAGCGGAGCGTTGCTCTGAGAGCAGCATGGGCTTCGGCTCTGCTTGCGCTGACAGAAATTAGCTTGCAAGGAAGCAACTGCAGCAAAGATGTGGCCACATGGACTTTGCAGTGCTCTGGCAAGGACAGCGCATCTCCAGGGTACTTGGAAGAGTTTCCATCTGATGTGCTAATGCTCAGCAAAGCCTCTGCACTCTTCTTCCCTGCTGGTGGTATTCTGCTAGGGTAGTTCAGCAAGCACAGGGACCTAGCATGCCTTGTCATCGCATCTTTACTTGCTGTGTAGATATGGCCAGGTACCTCACAACACAGTTAAATGGACACAAAATGTGAGTGGAAAGCAGCGGCAAGTAGCACTTCAAAGGTTAGGTGGCCAATTTTGTTTCCTTGTGGAGTCTCAGTATCTATTTACCCCTTTTCACTGGAATACAACAATCCTACATCTGCAGGAGTAATGCATTGGCACAAAGGGACCTGAAACCAATTTTTTTTTTCATTGCACAAATCAAAAGCGACATAGAAAATGCAGAATGAGACAAAACACTGGGCAGTTCCTAAGATTTTGAGGCCGATATTTTTGGAGGAGCCTTGTGGAGCTGCAATGCCATGCACTGCTGGCATGTATCCCCCCCCGGGCACGCTTTAAAATCCTGGCCTTAAAACTCAGCTTGAACAAAGTGCTGCTGTTAGTACTTTTAGTAACAGCAATAAAGATTTTTTTTTATTGTTGTTTCATATAGGAATTTCACAGTGTGTCCCTATTGTTATTTTGAGGTCACTCCTCAGATCCAGCTGCTACAGCTGCAATAATTGAAGAGCGCAATGCCGAGCGTGTTCTGCACAGCATCGGGATGGGCTGTAGCCATCTATAAAAAGCTCTGCTGGAGTGGAGAAGGATGCTCAAATTCCCTCGATGTGGAAGCCTTGGGAGCGCCCGTGGCTGCTTCCAGAGGAGGACTGAGCTCTTGGGAAAGAGCTACAGGGCTTCATGCAGCGATTTCTCTAGCAGAGAGCCAGGAGCATAGAGATGCGTGGCAATACCTGCGCTCCCAGTTGGCTCCCAGTCCCCGCCATGCCCCCCGCCTGCCCCGCGGTGGCACGGGGAGCTGACGGTGACTTCACAGCGTTCATCCCGCCCGGGAGTTCAGCAGCTCAGCTCCTTCGCCAAAAGGGTCGGGGCACTGCGCGAGCTGCTCTTTTAACATTCCTGAACATAAATCCTCCCTCTAATACACCGACAATTGATGTGCACGCTGTTTCTCTTGTAGCTCTGCAACGATGCCCATCTGCCAGGGTGGCACCGAGCCCACGAGGGTGTAACGCCAGTAACACGGCTGAGGTGCCAGCTAAACAAGCGCAGAGGGGAACAGCCTGCGCGACACGGAGAGCCAACAGATCCTCCTGTTTGCAAACAGTGCCAACTTTGGGCAACTCGCTTCACTGCAGAGCGTGCATCTGGAGCAGCTCGCGGGCACTACACCGCTGGCACGCGCCTCGGAGCTGCCGCTTTTCTGTCCACTTGCCTCCGCGCCGGCATTTCTGCACGTGGGCGGCGAGCTGGGAAGGGAAAAATATGTTGTTCGCTTTTCAGACCAAGGGCAAATGATAACTCATTGGAGCAGAGCTTCTCAGGCAGTTTTTGCCAAGAGCTGGCTCATCAGATGTTCCCGGTGCTTTTCCTCCCTCATTTCCAGCTGCTAAGCTGCCCGTTCTTAGTATTCACTTTCACCGTGAGTTTTTCATGCCGGGGGAAAGGCAAAGGTAGTCCCCGTGGTTGCAGAAGGTGGATTCATTGCTCGTCATACAAGCTCTGCACTAAAACATGGTCTTCACCGGGAAGCACGTATGGAAATTGCTACCTTTGAAATGTAAGCCTTGATGGGAAAGTTGCTCAGGTCCTCGTGCCAAGAGCAGCCGCCTGCCCACAGTGAGGGCAGTTTTGAGATCAGAAGGGGTGGCAGAGATGGCTGATGCTATTTTTGGGAAGACTTGAGTTCCCAAGTGTGCAGATACCCTCTGCCAGATCTTTTAAGTTCCAGATAATTGGAAGGGATCATCTTGCTGACGGTGCTTGTTCATGGCCTGGTGCTCTTCACTGGCAACTGGAGATGGTAGGAGTTGGAGCGAGGATTTGTTTGATATTAGGTATCTGTCCCAAATCATTATTTTCTGCATTTGCACTAATCTTTCTCGGAAAGAGGCAATGCTATGCAGACATAACGATGTTCAGATCATAGCTGGACTTAGGAAATACTTGTCATCATGAAATCTATTTTATACGGGTACCAGTTAGCTTGGTCGTGTAGCTGAAAGGCATGAAGGATGAGTAGGAAAGCAACTGTGACTAATGGAAGCTTTTCTCAAATGTATGTAGTCATAGGAGTTAATGAAAAGAGGAAAAAGAGCTGGCTCTTGAACTCTCCATCAGGAGAAGTGAAGTGTAACGCTATGCAGAAAAAGGAGCTATCATTTTCAGATTCCTTTCCAGCAATTACTTTGTATTTTCAAGTCTGTCCGAACTCCCAGATCAGCTTAGGAAACTGTACTTTCTGAATATTTCCTGGAAAGACCCAACACTGCTGCAAGAAATCCTGCTCTCACCATGTTCCTACTCTTCCTTGCAGAAGCAGCAAGCACAGGGGAGGATTAGCTGAACTCCTGTCCTGCTGGATGCTTATCCCAAATGAACTATTTTATCACCCTAAGCCTGGCTCTCGCACCTCTCCCTGCAGTATCTGGCTGCCACTCATGCAATAAGCGGCTCAGCTACCAGTTCGAGCCACCCTTACTTATTGCATTAAGGAGTGTAAGTCCGAGCAGCTTAACTTTATTGCACTAGGAAAGTTTGCAGGAAAGGCTCCTCTGTGAAAGTAAACAGGGGAAAGCAAGCAGCACCACAGCACTGAAAAAACTCATGGTTTATGTGAAAAGTTAGAGCTGGATGAATTATTTCTGGCTCTTTGTAAGAGACGACTACATGTTGTACAGTGGATTTTGAGGTCTTGCAAACAAGAGCTCCCTTCGTGCTCTTCAGTCTGGGGAGTAACTTTGAAGAATTACTTTTTCTACATCTGTGGATTAATCAGCACTTAATCGAGACTCTGCCCTCGGCACGTCGCTTGGCACATGGACTGAGCACACAGCTTGCAGCCTGGGAGTCTCTCCACTGCTTCCCCTATCCTCTAGACCCAGACCATGTTGCTCGTGTCATACTGATCATTTAGTTAGCATCTGTTTCAGACATTTAAATGGAAAATGCCTCACATGATGCATTTATTTGATTAATGCAAAATATGTCCTCCAAATCCTGAATTCAAGCATCCCAACTGGAGCTTTGCAGCAACCCCCCGTGCCAAAAGAAGCCTTGGGAGTTCGTGCTTTCCCAGGCTAGAGGCAAAGCATGGTTTTCTCTGGCCTGGAGGGAGAGGAGCGCTCAACCTGCTCAGCACCTGGGGTGGACTGTGCACCTCACGAGCCCAAAACCCAGGGCTGCCGCCAGCCGAGCAACCACAGCGCGAGCGGAGCTCTTGGCACGTCCAAACCCTCCAGTCTGTGGAAAGGCAAGGATAAAAGGAGCTTTCTTGAATTTGGCTCTTCTATTCCAATTTGGCTCTTTTATTCCAGTTACATAAAGCTATTACCCAGCTTCAAGAGAGCTGGCCTATACCCTGCTGGCTTCAGCTTGCATCTACCCTGACAGATAAGAGCAAAGCTGCCTGCTTCCATCAGACAGCAAACAATCTGGGTACAGCAGGTGCTTAAAATATCTGCAGGAAGAAAAATCAATTAAAGAAATGAAGGGCTGCTGAGGGAGGCCAGGTGGTTAAGGACTAGAGGAGGGTGAGGATAGGAGCTGGAAGGGCTTTTATGGGTGGGGGGATGCTTGGGTAGGGGAGAAAGGAATAGGTGGGGGGATGGTGCTGTTGGCTCTGCATGAGGGAACCATTTCCCTGCTCCGATGTGTAAGCTGAGCCTCTGGGCTCTCTCTGTCCCTTTTATCTCCCCTTGATCCCCGTTTCAGGTCTGGAAGGCAGAATGTTTGTAACCTGACTGCCTGGGTCTCTGGTGTGGGAGTAGGGAGACCTACAAGGACTTTCCACCTGCTTTAATTAAGCTGTTTTTTAACAGGAAATCTCCTTGGGTAAAATCTAGCCCTTATAATAGTTAATAGCAAAACTTTATTGACTATAGAGGAGCTAGGATTGTCCCTAATTAGTCTTTGATAAGCCTGTTATTTTTTTTCCTGGTTCTCTGCACCCAAGGGCTCTGACTGTGCAGCAGGGCTCGCTGATCCTTGCTACAAGAAGATTTGCTCTATCTTTGCTGGGGCTGCACAGCCCGGTGTCCTGTCCCCATGCTGCAGCAAGCACACAGTGCAAGTCCTTGAGCGGCTGCATCTCTGCTGCCCTTCCCGAACTGCCACATGTGCCTTGGAAATCCTTGCAGACATGCCGGGGTGGCGCGTGCCGTCCGCCGCAAAGGTGCATCCAAGCCGGGTGAGATGTCTGTAACGAGTAACTGCTTGAACCCATCCCTTGTGTTTCTACCTTCTTTGCCAATATGGTTTTTAACCTGCACCCTTGTTTGGGGTTCCAGTTTTAAAATCAAGATTACTGCCAGCTGGGAGGCAAGCGGCAGCAGGAGCTGTGGGAAAGGAAAGTGATGGGTGAGGCAGTTTTGGGGACGGGCAGGGCTCCAGCAGTGCTCTGGTTTTATATCACCTTCCTTTGCTTCCTCTTTTATAGTGCTGGTGAACGAGCCAGGCTGAATGAGGCTGGGGTTTTACTGCTGAGGTTTTTTTAAAGCTTCTTCCTTTTTCCTTTTTCATCAATAAGCCAACTTTGAAAGAGAGGCAGCGAGTTTCCCAGTTGGTGTCTTTGGGGGTTCTTGGTGACTGCAATAACCGTCAGACATTTATACGGTTCTGCATTTTGTACGACTGAACCTACATCCCAGCTTATTTACCAGAAACTGTGTTAGATTCTGGGTGTATATGTTACATTCTGGCTGTTCCTTGTTTTCTAGCTTTCAAATGTGTTGGAGAGGCCCGTTGAAATCAACAGCAGCATCGACAATGGTTTTGCTGTGGATTTCATCATCCTGGTATTTCGGTATAGCTCAGGGTGTATTTGTGGACGCAGCTGAGGAGCGGTGTTGGACATGCACCCTGGGGTGTGTAGCTGGCTGTTGGGGGGACCCAGGGCACCCAACGAGCACAGGGGACACCTCCACATCTGTGGGACCTTCAGGCAAATGAGTCAAACCCTAAAGGCACTGTGGGCTTGGTGCTTCCCATGTGCATCTCCTGTAAATTATGGTCTGGAAAGCAGCAATATACCTTTGTGGATCTCGATGTGAAAGTCTCAGTTGGCACTGGAGGAAAACAAAAAAAATCTGCAAAATGTTGCTAGCCCCTAAAATTAAGGGGGAAATCCCTGAGGCTCAGAGCTGGTGAGTGAGACCTAGCATTTATTTAGGTTTAAACCTTCTGATATTTGAGACCCTCATTTTTGGGGGGAGCTGGATGCTCATTATTGAATGCTTGGAGTCAGGTGCTGCCACCAAAAGCATTGGTCTCCCTTGACCACTGGCAGAGGTGGGTTTTCTGGGGCTGCACTTTTTGCCTGCTCTCTCCCATAGGCAGATATTTACACCAAGACCAAGTGGGGCAAGTTATGCCCCACGTGAGCCGTGTTGGTGTAAATGACTCCACAGAGATGCAAAGCAGTCAGTGGTCCATGGGTCCTCTCCATCCTCGTGCCACCGCCTGTCTGGGGCTCTGGGTGGCTGCAGAACTGGGGTATCGTTCCTGCAGTTCAGGTGGCGATGGCCCTGGGGAGGCATCCAGCACAGGGGGATGAGTTTGAAGAACTTGCTGTTGCATGGAGCTGCCAGTTGTTCAGAACAATGCTGATGACCTGCTACAGCCTGCGCAGAAGCACAACCAGCAGATTTGTAATGACCAGGGATAAACATTTTGGTGAAATGCCGGGGTGAGCCTTAAGGACATTTCAGCCCTTTCCCCTCGGGAGATATTAAGCAGACTGTTTGCTCAGGCAGCAGTTGATGCTGTGTTGGCCTGGCTAAACAAACAGCTGAATCCAGTCCAGACCTCCTTCACAAAACCATCCATCTCTCTCTCTGTCTTTTTTTTTTTTTTTTTTTTTTTAAATCTCTGCACTTTCTCCATGCTCTGCAGCAATGCTCGTGCATCTCAGGGCAGGCAGCACACCCAGGCTGCAGCCAGGCATCAGACCGCATGGTGAGGGACATCTGAGGCAAGACCCTGCCTGCTGACTTCATGCAGAGCCAAAATTCAGCCCACCGAGCACCGCGTGAGATTTGTCACCTTTACTTTCCAGCAGTGCAGATCAGTCCAAGTAGTGCCAGTGGATTTGCTGCCCTGAGTCCTGGCCGGGTGTTTTGCTGGGGGCTTTGCCCCATGGAGGAGGACTTACTGCTCATCACAGCATCATCTGCGTTGGGTCATGCCCTCACTGGCACCTCGTGTGCCCAGGACAATCCCCAGAGCTCACCGGTCAGCCCCATTTGTTTAGGGAGCAATCCCTGCACAGTCTTCTCCCTGCCAGGCGGGCCCCCCAGCACACTCATCGGCTCTCCAAAGTTGATTAATGAATTCACACCAGCAAATATTTATCTCGCTTTCACACCTGCATGTTCTTGCCAAAATAACGTTATTTCTTACGGTCGGTCTGAGATGGGCTGCAGGGGCTGAGCCTGGCTGACCCAAACCCCTTGCTCCGGGGTGCTGCCTTCAGCTGCTCGGTGCAGGGGAGGCAGGTGCTCGAGAGAGCAATGAAACACAGCAGCATCCTCCTAACGAAAGGGTTAACCCACAACCTTGCTGACCAGGTGCTATGTTGCACTTCTCGCTGAGTGTCCTGCAGCTGTTTTGCTGTGGATTTCAGACTGATCTCAAAGTTGGGAGACCCCCGGGTTGGTCTGAGTCTCTGCTGTGGTGCAGGGCAGCACAGGGGATCCTCTGGGGTTGTCTGCTGGGACGGGACCCGCTGCAGTGCTGGGAGGGTGAAGGCTGCACGTGAACAGCAGGACTTCAGCGGGACATCCCTCATGAGCCACTGAAGTATCTTCTGGCTGTTCTCAGAACCTCTCTGGACTGGAAGAATAAGGATGCTCAAACCCTCCAATATCATCAGGTGTCTCTGAAACACATGAAGATGTGGTCTTCATTGAAAGACCTGTGGCAAACCAGCGGGGAGACTGAGACCAGGACATCCCCACGCCACCTCCTCTGCAGCCTGGCCAGTGCAGGTAGGTGCTGGACACTCTCTTGCTGCGCTCTGCTCAGTCTCCAGGCTTTCCTTGCAAGTCACCTTTAAACATTTCTATCTAAATATGCTCCCGACATCAACATGCTGTAGCTGGAATACAACATTTTTGCCATCAGCCATGGATCTGCAGGTCCCTGATGTCTCCTGTGCCTCTTGCCCACTGGAGGCAGCTGTTTTGGTGTCTGGCTCTTGGGGCTGGTGGTGGCTCTGAGCTGCGATAAGCTGCGGCATTTGGGGTGTAGGTGAAGCAGATCACAGCAATCGTGATGGATCTTGGTGGCCTGGAGAGCAGAGCAGCCGCCCATCCTGCCCTCGCTCCCTGTGCTGGTAGGGCAAGGGAGTGGGCAAAGGGGTTGGTCGCTTTGGGAGAGGCCATAATGAAGTGAGAAAGGTTTCCTTTCCAGTGTCGTGTTGAATTTTTAGGGTTTGATTAAGGGCTCTCCCTGAAGCAGGCAAGGACATCAGAGGCATCTTTAAATGGGGAAAAATAGATGTTGCCTGCTGTTATGCTTAAGAGAAAAAATGATGGATCCCAGAGACTCCTAATGCTCACTCTGGCCACTTTAAAGCCTCTGAGATGGCAATGTCATTAGCTACACAGCAGGACAAGCATTATCTCTGCCTTCCACCTTCCCCAGTGGAGTCATCCAAAACCACAGAAGCACCAGGAGATGATCCCAAGTGGGTATTCCTGTCGCTGATCCATGCAGCAGGAGACGGTGGGCACAGCTGGCTGGGACGTGGGCTTTCCTCGTCCCACCCTCATCGCCAGCCCAGGGCATGAAGGACACTAATGCTCTGTAGTCACAAGAGTTATTTCTGGTTTTTCCCAAATTCAAAAGCATTTCAGAGTTTTCCAACTCAAATCACAATCATATTAAGGATTGTTTTTCATCAGTACCTGCACAGACTGTTTTAGAGGCTTACAGCATCTAAACCAACTGGCTGCCTGGGAGAATGTACCCTGCAATTTTGGGATCTGGTGAGCAGGAGTACAGTAAATACTGAAAGCCATCAGACCGAGATTTCCAAAGGACTCTAAAGAGATTGATTTCCCCAAACCCCTGCGACTGCAAATGGAAATTTCATGCCAGCTTCCTTTCAACCAGCATTTCCCAGAGAGTCTAAATGTGGAGCTCAGATGTACTTGACAAAGTCGGGACTCGCAGTTCCCCCGTTAGCCGCTGTGCCGAGATCCCTCTCCTTCTTAGCAGTAGCTGAAGTACACTGGCTGCTAGCAACGACATGCTGTTCTGCTCAGACATGCCATGCTGTAGTTTTTTCTGTGATTCAGGATGTCTGATCATGTTGTTTTTCCTGTTGGCTCCCTCCATGCATCCTCCATCTCCCTCTTTTTTTTTTTTCTTTTTTTTTTTTTTTTTTTTTTTTTTTGACTGAGGGTAAAATCTGGTGTCTCCAGCCAGAACTCTAGCACTCAGCAGTGCTGGGATCTGGGGTGGGAGGTGGCTCTGGCTCTGTTTGGCAGGCTTGCAGGAGGCTCAGGCTGGGAAGACACGCTTGGCAGTTGGGATTACCCAGCGTGGTGGTGGAGCTCTCCTTCTTGAGAGCCTCCACCTCCAGGCACAGCACCAAGTTGGACACAACACCCCAACCAGCACAACGCCGAGGCTCAGCCTGCTCCCAGCCAGTGGGCGTCTGGCCCTGGAGCAAAGCCCTGCCCAGGAATATGTCACCGCAGTCCGTCCCTGCGGACAGCAGTGGCCACGCAACCCCCCTGTTCGCACCCCCGTGACACCCCATCACTTCACACGCACTGGGGTGATGTGGCAGGGGGTCTTGCTGCTGGTTTTCAGAGCCTCTTGCAGGGCTGAACCTTGGGTTGTGGCACCAGGAGTTTGCCCTCTTGCTGCCGAGGATCCCTCTCCACTGACCTTGGGATGTTCCCAGGCTTTATGGGGTGGCTGGTACGTCCCAGGCGGTGGTTGGTCTGTCTGCCCAGCTGCCCCGAGTCCTCGCCCTGGCAGGTCTCTAGTGAGGGAACGGTCTATGATAAGAATTGGAAATTGGGCAGATGATGCATCAGGCATGGATTTAGGGAACCTATGTGCTTTTCCCTACTTATGCAGGTAGCAGATCTGTGCTCTGCTGCTGGTATCTCCCTCCCACTCTGGTTTGTCACATCCCTGCGTGTCCCTGCCCAGACAATTTGTGCTCTGTGTAACTACAGTGTTTTTCCAGGGCTGGATATTAACATTAGCGAGGAAGGACCTGATGCCAGGGAGCTCATCGGGCTTCCTAAGTGTGTGCAGCAGGTGAGGACCAGAAGGACAGACACCCTGGAGCCTTCGGGTGGCATCCCTGCCCACCCATCCTTGTATCACCAGTCCTGGTACCTACCTGGAGGCGAGCAGCCCGGTCACACCAGATGATCAGAGCACATGAAATGCCCCATGGCCATGGAAGGGGTGGGTGCCCCAATGTGCAGGGCAGTGGGGAGCACCAGTGACCCCTGCCTGCATGGCGCACCCCGACCAGTTCGGCTTTAAGCCGAAGAAGTATCATGTGGGAATTTGGATCTCTCCTTGCGATGATAGCAATCGTTCCTGTCTCATGGCGGTGAACTTCAAGAATAGTCATCGTCCTTTACTGCCTCGGATGCCGGAGCAGACAGGCACTGTTATCTTGGTGTTGGCAGTAGGGAAATGGGGGCAGAGAGAAGGTGCTGACTCAGCACGGGCTGGTGCAAGGCTACCAGCAGCTCTCCTGCTCCTGGCTGGGACATGGCCCCTGCAGCCGCTCATATTACAGGCTCGGGAACGTTTCCCCAGCTCAGCCCAGAAACACTAAAACAGGCTCTGCCTGTGCTTGCCCGAGGCCAAGCGTGCACTCGTGAGCAATCGCACGCCACGGAAAGCAAACTCTGTAGAATAAGGCCAGAGAGCACCATGCCCAAACCATGTCAGGCAACATTGAAACAGCACTGGCTCCAAAGAAAAATCAGGCAGGATGAAAAGAAACAACATAATGATGTCAATGCAAATTCAGGCTGAAATGATGTGAGTGAAATCCCCAAAGATGCGATGCCAAGAAAAATAAAACCCAACAGAATGTCAGAAATCCAAATTGCAACAAATAACATAAGGGGGATGGGGAGGAAAGAAGAAGAAAAGGACTAATTTTGTGGAACAGGCAGAAGAAAACGCAGGCGATTGGCAGAGGTGAGTGGCATCAAACCAGGTGGTGCAAATCCCAATGCCAGCCAGTCACCGGGAAAAAAACCCAGAGGAGATGATGAGCAATGCAAGGCAGAACCAGGGCAGAGTGACGCTGCGCAGAGCAGAGATGGGGCTGCGTGGAGGCACAACGGGCTGGGAGTGACTTGCAAGCCAAATAGTGATTCAAGGGCAGGAATAAACTCGTCTGAAGAGCAGAAGGTAAACCGCAAAACAGAGCGATGTCATGCCGAGCGCAAACAGCCAGGGCTCCTGGAAATGCAGCTGTTTGAGCTGGATCGACGTTTAGTGACAAAGAAAGCAGAGCTGGGGACTGGGACCTGGCTCCGTGCACGCTGGGGCATCGTGACTCCCAGGACAGGGCTTGCGAGGTGCCTTTGCCACGGGGCTGCCAAACACTGCACCCGCGCTCACTGCAGCCACCTGAGGGAGCTCAGCCACCCTGTCCTGCAGATGGGGAAACTGAGGCACGGGGAGAGCAGGCAGCATGACTTTCAGGTGCCTGCCTTGATGTTCTCCCAACCTCGCTGTCAGCCCCGGGCCAGGACGGGAGTGGGAGCATCGCCCAGATGCAGCCCTAACATCACCGTCCCGTCCCTGCTGCTTCTCCTCCTCTAAACCTCTGGTTGCCTCTTACTACAACTGAGAAGCAAATTATACAGCAAACCTTGATTTCTGTATCTGCCCTGATAAAAAGCACCAGTAAGCGCCTGGCCCAAGGTCAGGCAGTGCTGGGGAGGTGGGAAGGGCAGCGTGGATGCCAGAGCCGGCTCCAACCGCTCCTTCCCGCAGTGCTCGTGCCACGCAGGCATCCCTCCCCAGCACAAAGCCCTCGATGTTAAATTCATGCTGCATGCCTTACAATAAATGGAGCTGCAGAGACAATAGCAATCCTGGTACATTTAGTACATAAATAACTTTAAAATATCAGTATTGTGGAAGGAAAAATCTCTGTCATCTCACTGCAGTACTTTTCCATCAATGCCACGCGCTGCCTGCCCCGTGTTTTGTGACTGGGCGGGCAGGGATGCGCGGGCAGGAGCAAGGCAGGGCTTGCACGGGTAGGGCCAAGCTGTTTGTCTGGAACCGGGGCAGCCAGGGAGGACGTGGCTTCATCTTCCAACATCTTCACCCAACATTTTGTGTTTGGGTTGATGCTGGGTTAATTTTGTCCTATCATCCTGTAACAAGATGGGGAGAAACCCTCACCCCACTCGTGAGTGGGAATTTGGGCTTTAATGAGGCCCTGGCTCAAAGCAGCAAATATACCAGTTTTCCTTCTAATTTAATCAGGAAATCTTTGCTCTTGAAGGCTAAGTGACAGCATGAAAGCTGAGAAGTCACCTGGGAGGGATCTGAACTGATACGGACAAAGCCCAAGGGAAGCCTCTCCTCCTGCCCATTTTCTTCCTATGCTCTCACCAGCCTCTTCCTGGGGGCTCGGGGTCAAGGACCAAAACCGCCCTGTCGCCATCCCATTCCATCCCCTGCCTCTCAACCTCCTTGCAGTGCGGACAGGCTCCTAACAGTGCTACCAAAGCTGTTAGTCATGCGGGGAACATCACCCTGCAGTGGGATCCATCCCTCCTTTGTAAATAACTCCTTCCTGCAACCTCAGCTGGAGGATTATTTGTATCTGGCATAAATTGTCCCCAGCAGAAGAGTGATGGGAGGCCACAATGCTCTGGACAACACCCTGGTGTGGGGGACGTTGCCTTCCATGGAGAGATATGATGGGGTGGCTCTGGGCTGGAAACACCCTGGGCCAGCCCTTGGGTCCGGCATCTCAGGCACCAGAGCTGAGCCTGCCTGGGATCGATGCTCTAAAAGAAAAGCCTCTCACGCTGCCAGGATTCCCAGATCCCCAAACCCAGACTAAAGGTGGGTTTGGGGGCTGGCAACTCTCAGCCCTGCCCAGGCTCAGGGGCACATAAGCGTGCCGAAGGATCCCTCCAGCACTGGCACTGCCGGGTCCCCTCTCCCCGTGCCGATCAGGGGCTGCTGCTGGGGTCTCTACTGGTGTTTGGAGTCGGCACTGCCTCTCAGTGCCAGGAGTTTCATCCCCATGGGTCCCTCGATGCCTAAATGGTTGTGCTTTAGGACACCATAGGAGAGGTAGCTGCTATACCAGCCAGAGAGCGGTCCGGTGGGGCAGCATTTACCAGCTAGAAGTTACTTCCCTTCCCTTTAAATGTTGTGCATTGAAGCTTTTAAACACCAGTGGCTTCTGCAAATTAAAAAAAATAAGCGCAAGAAAAGGAATAAATATTTAAACGGTAAGAAGCCCATTTAGCCTCTCACAAACATCTATATCCCGGAGCAGTTTCTCGGCGAGCAATTTGCGTTTCATTACAAGGAGAGTGGACATGTGCTACCAAAATCCATCCTTTGTTTATACCTCCAGTGACCGAGGCGCTAAGCAGCCTTCCTATCTTCTTACAGCAGCCTCCCAGCAAATCAACCTGCTCCATGGCCCATTAAAACCTTTAATCAGCCACCTTGGTGACTCGCAGCAGCCAAAACACAAACAAACAAATCCCGCCACAGCGTTAGGAGGACCCAGTGCTGGACTTTTGGGAGTGAATCCTGCTTTCAGCGGGGTTTGGTGCGATGGAGGTCCCAGCAGTGTCTCGGTGCCCCCGGGTGCTGCCTCGTCTCTGCGTGCGGGGATGAAGATGCTCCCCAAACGCTCGCCCGGCGAGGCGGGAGGGCACGTCCTCCGTGGAGCCGTGGTGGGATGAGGTATGGAAGGGGCTGCGGACAGGCTTCTCCCCTGGGAGCAAACCCTGTGGCGTGGGGCTTGGGCACGTCCCGCTGATGCCAAGTGGTAGGGATGGAGGTCGGGCAGGAGCAGGCATTTTCATGGGGCTGCATCCCACAGGGTTTTGGATCTGCCATTCTCCTGGTTCCCAGCTCCCAAGTGGAGAGCGATGGAGAGGCTCAGGCTGGCAGGGATGGGACTCAGCCCAAATCCTGCCCAAGCCCTGGCTGCTATGGGGGAAGCAGGAGCTCGACCCTGTTTATCTTCTGCAATGAGGACAGGAGAGGTGGGAGCAGCAGTGTGGCTGGTCCCCAACCCAAGGGTGGCTGGACTTGTCCCCAGCCAACCACCCGCGCCCCAGCAGAGCAGCAGGTAAGCAGGGAAAAGCCAGCTCACACTGATGCTTTACACCGTGACGCTTCCCGGAGCCCGGATCCTCTGCCCCAAACGAGCGGTCTAATTAGAGCCTGCGGTACAAGGACTGCCCGCATGCAGCTACAGACCCTACGTGCAGCTACAGACCTGAGGAGGGGACGGCTGGGTTTAATCAGCCCTCCATGCTGAAGGATTAACAGCAGCAATCTTGTTTCCAGCCAACCTCCAGATGATACAACATAATAAGACATATAACAGCCTCTTGGAAAAAAAGAAAGTTATAGTTCCCACAGCAACCGTAACTCAGCCATATTACACATATATATATATTAAGGCATAAATTTAACAACATATATTTTAATGCAAAATACCAGCAATGCACACGGGGACAAATAACAGTGGTTGAGGGATCCATAACATTTGGCTCTTCCCACTTCCCGCTGCTTGAATCTCACCGGCAGCGGCACGGCGAGGAAGATGAAGCTGTCCTGGGTGTGGACCCTCTTCCTCCTGCTCCCCTGTTTTGGCACAGGGAGCAGCCCAGGGACATGCACACACACCTGTCTGCGTGCACAGACACCCCTCTCCGTGCACCTACAGGTGGTCACCTACGTGTGCGGACGTGGCGCAATGTATGGAAAAGCTATATAGTGTAACAGCGCATCTCGCGGGGCACCAACAAATGTGCTTGGATACAGCAAGGATTTCTCCTGTTGCTCATCAGGCTGAATGCAGAATGAGATCCTTTCAACAGATTTCTGGGGTTTTTTTCGACTATCTGGTGGAATTGCACAACGGGGATATAATTCTCTATTACATTTTATGAAATGGCTCAAACCCATGTCATTTTAGCTCATTTTGCCAGCCGTCTTCTGGACGCCGGCAGCAAAGCATGCGCGGTGCTCTCCCCGCTAATGCCACACAGGTTGCTCCTGATGACTTGCAGGGGATAATTGCAGCTGCAGTAACAGAAAATATTGTGCCAGCAAGTGCCAATCTGGTTGCTACCTCTCCAGGTCCCCTTGCAAATGGAGGTCCCCTGCTCCGGTCCCCTGCAAATGGAGCGGTGCAGCCAGCGGGACGCATCCCGGCCACATCGTCACTGCTTTCCCTCTCAGCCACCCAAAACCTATCCTGGAGGAAACAATTCCAGCTGGGAAAAGAGAAGGGGATTAACGCATGTCATAAAAGTGCATGAGAGGCTCTGAGCATCAGGGTCCTGATGTGGTACAGCTGTGACTGGGGCTCCTGCTGCTGGGGCAGGTGGGTGCTAAGGAGATGGGTGCTAAGGAGGTGGGAGCAGCCTCATTGGGGACCTTCCCGCTTAGCTTGGGAGTTGCATTTAAGCTTTGCTCCTTGCTTGAGCTGTGGGGTGGTTTTGCCAAGTGTCTCACCAGCCTGGTTTTGTGGGCATGGTCCCCAGGTTTCCCCTTTCTTCTGTCCATTGCTGTGGCTGGTGCTATCATCAGAGGGCTGGCTCTGCTCACCTTCCACCGGTACGGTGGGTCTGCACCCTGTGGGGGGCTCTGCTGCTCTTCGGGGGTCCCTGAAGCAGGGAGATGCTGGCTTCCTCCTCTTGTAGCATTTTATGCCTGTGTCTTAACTCTGCATGGCTTTATATCATCTTGATATTGCAATAACAGGAGCTGAACTACTGGCTGCAGTTATGTCTGATGTTGCCTGAGTGTCTGTGGTATAAGCACCTCCATTTGCACTTAAATTAGTTTGCTTAATTGCTTCATCGCCTATATGGCTGTATTATGGGGAGGGCTGGTCTGTGGTACGATGCTTTGTTGCATTGCCATGTCCCCTCTCCTGAGCTCCAGCAGGGAGGCAGAGCTAAGACCTCTGCAATTCTGAATCCTGCACTGCCTGATTTAAAAAAATAATATATATATATATATATATGTATGTGCACTGTTTACAAAGCAATCCCAGCTAATCTCTCTATCTAGCCAGGGCTTTAGGATGTCCTTTCAGCATGGATTTGTAGAGTTTGCTACAGTTATTTTCTAAGAATGCATTACTCAGGGTTTTGGATGAATAATGTAGGTCCTTGTTCAGCAAGTTACTTAAAAATGTCGAACCTTAAACCGCTGAAGTCAATGGATCTACTTGTGTACTTAAAGTTAGGCACAGGCTTAAGTGCTCCAGTAAATCAGGGCCTTATAGCCTAATCTGGCACTCCTAATAAGGTCTGCTGATATAAATAGCAAATGGTATTGACCCAAGGGTATGTTTGCCTTGGTCAATGCTGTATCCTGCAAGACAAACGCTGATGGTGGTGGCAACCAAACCAAAACGTCTGTGTGGCTCCACTCCGGGTGTCCTCAGCAGATATGTGGCACAGCCCCCCTTCCAAGAAACGCCGGGTAAACTCAAAAGTGCCAATGCTCCTGGCCACGGGTCTCTGCTTTGCAACCCTGGAGGGCTTTTCATTCTAAACCCCCGCTCTAAGGAGGGGGAGGTAGTCCCCTCCCTCCCTGGCCATGATGGATACGTGCGCCGAGTGCCCTTCCAGGAGCAGCTGAGTTGACCTAAGGGTTTGCTGCTGCCGGGAAGGGGATGGGAAAGCTTGAGCACAAAAGCTCGAGCTAGTGATACTGGCTGGTGAGGGCCAGGAGCTGGCTGTCCCCTTGGAGGTCCCTCTGTGCTGTGCACTGCTGTTCCTCCACCACGGAAGAGGACGGGGCTCTCCAGGAAGGGTTTTGATGCTGGAGCTGGGCAGATGTGCTGCAGAGTCCCCTGGCAAAGCTTGCAGGAATAAAATCCCAGCTCTGCTCCTTGCAAAACCCCAAGGTGAGGGTGCTGCGGCAGCGGGGTCCCCCTGACAGCCGCTGGCCCCACTTTGGCTGGTGCTGGAGAAGTGGATCCCTGGGCTCACCCTAAGGCGTGCAGAGCCATCCCAACTGCAGGGGCAGCTTCAACCCTGGAGGCTGAGCTGAATAAATGGGAAGCGCAATAGATGTCTCTTGGATGTTCCTGGCTCAGTGCCCTCGGCAGAGCCAGGGCTGTGGCTCTGCCCAAGTCAGCGGGAGCGTGATGTGAAATACTTTGGTCTTGTCAAAAGTAGGTTTTTTTCTACTTTTTTTTCTTCTTTTTTTTTTGGCTCATGTGTGTGCAGCACGTGTGCTGCCAATGGGGTGGCACAGGCAGAGGGACCCCTTGGAGCATGAGGGACCCATCTCAGAGCACAGCCCACAGGCACAGAGCAGAGGCAGTGTTTCAGCAGAGATCTAATTAGTGGTTCTAATTAGCCCCGATTTCCTTGTCACCTGCAGGTCTCAGCTACTGCTCAGGCTGCATTGCGGAGCTCAGATATCAAGGGCTACATATGGGCAGGGGATCCCTCACAGCAAAAGCACCCTGGGATGGCACAGCTCTCCTCACATCTCCGTTTCCACATCCCCTGCTCATCCAGCCCAGCCACAGGGACACCGGCGGGTGCAGGGGAGCAGGCAGCGAGGGAGAGGAGCACTAATTAAACTCTTCTCTAACCTCTGCTGTGCTTTGGCTGGCAGGGAGCTACTCCAAGGGGAATAGAGTCATGGTAGAGTAGAAAAATGAGGGCATGGGGTAGAGGGGCAACAAGTCGTAAAATCACAGCTAGGCAAAAGAGGATGGAAAACACTTGCAAGCTGTGAGCTTTGCTCTCTACTTTTTTCTTCCCTGAGCAGCCCTGGGAAGTGATGCTCCCAGGTCACAGCCAGCCCATCCTTCCTGGCACAGCTTGTCCCATATAAGAAGCAAGAACCAAAGTCACGTCTTTATCTCAGACTTGTTGGGAAGTGGCTGGGAGAAGCAGCACAGTGGTTGGGATGCCCTTTGGACAATGTAGAGCAGGAGAAAGCAAAGCCAAGCTTAAAGCCTATAAACCCATGGTTATCCTGGTGAAGAGGGAGTTGCAGGCACGGTGCAAAGCAGAGGGAGAGTCCGTGCCCCCTTGGAGAGGTGGGTGGGCTCTGGCTGCACTGGGAGCCTGCAGGCAAAAGCCTTCATCCCCCTCACGCTCCTTTCCCCGCTCTCCAGAGAGGCTCGTGCTTCCCGTGATTGCTTGGACAAATTCTTGTGAGCGAGCCAGCAGCTCTCCTCTTGTCTCTTGTAATTACTGTCCCAGTGTTCTCCTTGAGAGAGACCATCTGCTACTCCTCCATCACCAGTCATCTTCCCATCTCCCCGGCGTAGCCCTTTCCCTGGAGAACGTGGCTAATCGTGCTAATGGTCCATCTCCCGAGGTCCCGCGCTGCTTGTTACGCTCAATCAGATCAAAGGCGGCTGCTCCATCGGCTGAGGCACCAGCCATGTGCTCGGGGGGCTCTGCTGCACCCCGCAGCCTTGGAGAGGACACGCTGGCCAAGAAACGAAGAGCCAGGCTGGTGCTCCTTGCTGTGAGCAATGGGAGCTGGTGACCCCGTAAACCTTGTCCCCATCCCTCCACGCCTTGCACGGCTGCTGAGTGGACCAAGGCTGCGGCTGTAGGGGAACCCCAGGACCTTTTCAGAAGTCAGCTGGGGGGTGAGATGTCCCCGGGGAGGCAGGGGCTGGGTGAGGATGGGCAGCTTGTGGCAGACATATGGGGACCAGCCCAGCGTGGGGTGGCTGGGAGCACTGGGGTGACACTGGGTGCTGTTTGGGGGTGTAACAGGTGAAACAAGCAGTTTGGGGATCAGAAACAAGATACATTTCGGAGAGCTTTGGGGCTCCCAGGAGCAGCAGGGCCGGGCTTCGAGTCGATGCACCGGCAGCGGTGCAGGCGGGAAGCGGTACAGCGCTCGGCTGCACAACAGTGCCCCGTGCTATTAGTCTCTTGCTTTTAATCAACAGCAAATGAGTCTCTGGGGGCCTATTCTCTCACTGCAGGATACCAGAAACTTTCATTGAAGTCAATAGAAGTTACTTGTACCCTTAGGCAGAAGACTGTGGTCCTGGGAAGTTGCTAGGGAGCCGTGATTTATGCTGCGTGTCGCAGACTCGACCAAAGCTAGCGCCTGCCTCTTGGTATAATTCAAAACTAAATGTACATTTATATAAAAAATACAGTAAAACGATCGCATTTTATTAGGGGAGGGCGTGCGATAAATTTTTACGTCAAAGCTTCCAGCAGCCAAAGATGAAAAGCGTCTTCAGGAAAATCACTGCCATGGAGATAGGCTTTCATCCTGCCGTATCAGGTGGCTCGTTTGTATTTTTAAGGAATCTCATTAGAGCATTAAATGATCTGTAAAGGGTAAAACACCATTTTTTTCAGTGGCTCTGGTGCTGGCCAAGCTTTGAGCCACCACAGAGCAGGGGGTGGCGGACACGCAGTCCCAGGCACACGCCGAGACCATTGAGGCTTGCAGCCCCATTCCCAGCCTGTCCTCAGAGCCAGGTGAGAGCACTTGTTGTTTATTCATGCTGGCAAACGTCCTCCTAAAAGCCCCTATAAAACTGATTTTCTGTCTGTTAATCAAAATTATTGTCTACAAAAATACACGTGCACCTCCTCCAGAATTTATCCCAAAGCTTTAGCTGTATATTTACATCCCTGTGCCTGCAGATGAGCCAGGTGCTGCCTGCAAGTCTCCTCTGCCCGGCCTGCCCATGGCTTTGCATTGGCACGTGCATGGTCCCGTGCGCCGAGCACCGCGTGCTGACTCCTTGCAGGCAGCATCCCACCCTCCGGGCTGGGAAATCTGGCTCCTGGCTTTTGCCTCTGCACTCTCCCCGGTCCTGCTGTCCTCGCTTCATTCGCTTTCATCCAAGAGCTCGCACCCCTTTCCCCTCGTGGAGGCACCTGCTTGCCCATCTGCGAGGCTTTGAGAAGGGCTTCCCGGGCTCCGAGTGGCCCCTCTGCTCCAGCTTCTGCTTTCCCCTCCCAAATCCCACGGCATGACTTTTTAAGGCAGTTGTATGCTGCAAATGAACGATTTTTAAAGACAACCAAGCATATAACATCAGAAATTCTTCAGCTGTTCCAAGGCCAGAAATAAAATCTATACCTGAAGTCATGGAAGTATTTCAGTGCAGCATTTCAGGTTTAAAACTGCTTGAGAGCTGGTGGGGACAGTTTAAGCATTTACAAGCTATGAGGCTCACTGTATGAAGGAAGAAATAAAATGCTCGGGACAGCAAGAGATGAGCGATTTCGCAGACATTTGTCCCTTGTTTTAGCACTATTTCAAGGACATCTGGCACCACCTGGACTTGAGGAGCTCAGTGAGTGCAGCAGCTCTGCGGAGGAGCTGGGAGACCCTCTGTAACAAGACAACGCACTGAGGGGACACGTCGGCAGCAGGGATCAGCCCTGGTGCAAGGAAAACCTTTGCAATGAGCCCCAAAAGCTCCTGTTCACCCCATTCTGAAGTGTGCGGTTGTTGCATCTCCAGTAACCCTGGGCCACCCAGAAGAACCAGCCCAGCTGGGCTGGGAGAGCCATGGGGAGGGAGATGATCTGCAAACCTCTGTGATATCTCTGTTATTCTCCATGTACCGGCTCCCAGAAGCATGCAGTTAATTCCCATGACATCTTTCAATTCATTATTTTATAAGAAGATTGGTTTTCACAAATGAGCAGCTTTCAAAAATGTCTGAGTATACATAATCAGAGCCTCCTGAACTTAGTCAAGGTTGGACGTAAAATAAATAAAGGTGTGTGGTTGCTTTGCTTGCACGCATACTGTATTTTTAAAAAATGAGTAAGTCACAGAAAATTATCCCTGTCCCTGCACAAGGACTTGCAAAATTTGTGAAGTACTCAGTATTTTTTATGAAGTGTTTCTAACCCTCTTTTTTTTGTGAAGAAAAGCTTGGCAGAGGAGAAGCTTACCTGTTCATAAATTAGCAGGCAATTTAAAGAGGATGTACAGTATTTTTTTCTCACTACGTTTAACCCAGCTCAGGCTTTTAAAATATTTGGGGGTGGTAGGCTGCAATGGTGCTCCAGGAGGGGAGATCTGGCTGCCAGGCATGAGGCCGGGACCGGCCAAGCAGCAAATACGGCTGTGCCCGACTTGCCTCCATTGCATCACTTGGGTCCCTGCCCTGCATTTATAACAGGGAAAGGAGAAGCATCGCTGTGTCATTAGCTGCTGAAGTGCTGACTGATGGAGCCTGGGAGCATGTACCAAGGGCAGGATCATTTTATACGTGGCCTGGATCCTATATTTTTCCACTGGCTTTTGCTCCCAGGCTCCATGGCACTTGGCCGGGCCATGAGCAGCCCAGCTTTGGCAGCCTTTGCCCTCCAAATGTGCTCCTGGGTTTCACACCGCATGGCTGCCGGCACTGCCCGTTGCAGAGCTCCGTTAGCTGGCATTTTAGCCTCTCATTAAAAAGGGGGAGGAGGCTGGAAAAAGGAACCTCAATTAAGAGAGGTGAAAGCTAAAACATCAAGAAAAGCTTTTAATTGAAGAGCAGCCCTGCAGGGAAATGCAAAGGCGAGTCGCTTGTTTGGCAGTTTTACAGATGATGATAATGTCACACTTTTAGGAGAAAGGAGAGGGGAAAAAAGCTAGCTGGGGTGGTCAGGAGCTTTGAAGAAGTAGGACGCGTACAAGAGGAATGAGAGGGAAGGGAAGAAACACCGTTGCGTGTTGGCTGCTGGCTCCCCGTCGCAGCCTGCCTCGCAGGGATGGCCCCATCCCTGGGACCCAGCACCTCCATCCCTCCGGCCAGCACCCTGGTCCTGGGGTGCAGTGGTGCTCCTCGGAGCCGCCCAGCTCAGCCGGCACACAGAGAAGCCCTGTTTGCCCCGCTGAATGTGTGCAACTCCCCAGGCTAGGGAAAAGTTTCCCCTGTTTAACAAAAAATGTTAAGGAAAAATAGAGTTTCCTGTTAATCATATCACATGGTATTGGCGCAGCAGCCCCAGCCAGTTTGGCATGCCTGCCCAGATGCCGCCTTGGCAGCAGGGACCCAAGGGAGCAGGACTGCTGCTACAGCCCTGCAGCTCTTCTCTTCCCTATTTTCATTTGACTTTCTTTCTTCTCCTCTTTCCACTCTTTCCTCTCTTTTATAATTCTAGCTGCAATTTTTTGTTGCCCTCATCCTGTCCCTGGGGACTCGCCCCGAGTGGGGAGGCACAGCCAGCAGCGGCGTTTTGCACAGAAATGTCTTCCATGTCTCTAGTTTATGACCTGGAGGAACAATTAAAGGAAGGTTTGAATCCCCCCTCTACATCCTTAGAGAAACCAGTCCAAAGCTCCTTTCCTTTGCAAATGGGGTGGGAATAACTCAGATAATTCAGTACTTTGCCATTGCTGGATTTTGTGAGCTCAAATTTTTGCTTCCAAGGGTTCACCGCTAATAATTCCTGGTCAGCTCTCAGCGTTCACTCTCTGACATCCCGGATCCCTGATTACTGCTCCCAGGAGACATTGCCTTCCACCGGACAGGGTTGCAATGGCTTTTGCCCGCGAACTCCGAGCTCCCAGGAAGATCAACGTTTTATTTTCTTTTTTAGGATACGGTCACCAGGGTTGAATTTCTCTGATTACGAGCACACTGGCACTACCCCATCCCTGTGCTCACTCTCTCATGCAGAGAGCACAAAGCCAGCACAGGCTTACTGATGGAAAGCACCTCGAGGAGCGCAAGGTATGGCTCAACCCCAGCTTAATCAGTCTCAAAAACATAAATACTCCTAGGGGAGGGAGTTACGGCCATGAAGGTCCTGTAGCTCTTGAGATTCACCTAGGTTTTATCTCGGCTCTGAATTAGTGGGAAGCATCAGCTGCCGTTCTCGTTAGAAAGATGCTTCTCTGAAGGGCACGTCACAGCGAAGAGGTGGTAAACTCGGAGCTGCTGAAATGGAGAGGGGTGCTCCTTTTGGCAGCACCTATGCCCGGGGCTGAGTTATCACTAATATCCTAGAGAACTGATTTGTAGGCAGGAGCATTAATAAAACTGGGATGCTTTACCAATCTGATCCCGTACTGAGAACCATGAGATCAGTGGAGGATTGTGAAGAATAACACTGAAATCACAGAAATCTCAGGGCAGGCTGGGAGCCAAATCCAATGCCGGATTTGTGGCAGGTCAAATTTTAAGTCATCTTTTCCCTAAAAGCCTTTTCTAGGTTTCATACTCATTAAATCAAGGGAGGAGACCTCCACATCTGACCAAAACTAATCAGTCCAGCTCAGTTCTCAAATTCTGGCTGGCACACGCTTACAACGAGATGCTGAGGAACAATCTGCAGCTGGGGAGTTATTAGCAAAAATTATTCAGTGAGTAGTTTGGAACAAGGAATAAACTTGAGAAACTTCAGCACTTGTTGGCTGATCACAGGGAAAAAGAAGAGAGAGAACTTGTTGCCTGAATTATTTGTGATGAGTTAATTACACCAGCAAAGGATGATGGAAGACAGGAGCAGCAGTCAAAATTTTCTGCCTTTTTCCACCTACGCAGTTTTCTTAGATCCATTCAAAATTAATGTGGTGTTCAATATTAGACCCTCTCAAGTGCCGGGTGACTCTGAGCCTAAACATTTTTTGATTTACTACTCTGTCCGGTAGTACTGTGCCTTATTTTTTTGGATCTCTCCAAGATGTAAATCAGGTGGGAAGTGAAAGGCTTTGATAATCCATGGTCCTGCTTCTGCAGGGGAAGGTGACAGCCCTCCCCAGATGACCCTAAACACTTCAAGATGGGACACAGCTTTCACCTCCTAAGATCAGCCTAGAAATAATGCAGTCATATGAAACTAGAAAGCAAAATGCAAAGCCCAGGTGATGGGAGAGGAAGATGAGGCACAAAGACCATGAGCTGAGAGCTCCTGGGTACATTTAGGGTTAGGAGACGTGAGGCCAGGAGGACCACCTCCCATCAGGGTTGAGATTGGTGAATTGAACCTCTCTGCAGTCCTGAGCAGATTTGTTCATGCTTAGCCCCTCGAGACTGACACTGGGCAGGGGCGTCTTCTTCCCAGGTACTTGCAGCATTTACACAGCTCTAATTTTCCATCCCACTAAAAACTGCAGATCTCACAGGAAAGCTGCTTTTCCGTGAGACTTCCCACTGCATTTTGTACATCCCAGGGGGCTACAGAGCACCCAGCAAGCTCCAGTAGGTGTAGGCTAAGCTAAATCCAGAAGCACACAGGGTATTCCCCATGGGGGCAGGGGAGCATTACCTGCTCTTGTACACAGAGCAGCTACCATTCGAGCAGAGATGAAAACCCTGCTGGGATCAGCGCACCTTTAATTAATGGCAATTTTGCAGAAAATACTGTATGTCCAAAATGACCCTGTGAAGAATTGAGGCACATTCTCTCGCTCTGTTTTTTTTTAATCACACGCACTGGGATTTATTGAGACATCCAGGCTGTGTTTTCTGAGCTTTAGGAGGCTCTTTCTATTACAAATCCATGGATTTTTATGTATTTGGTAATGGATTTCTGATGAAATTTTGAAACTGGAAAGAAGCCACTAGCAGGGGCTCTTCAGGGCATCACTCTTGGCACCTAGAGAAAAAAAATGGAGAGGGAAAAACTTAATGAAAATATATATTTGTATAAACAATCAATGAAGATCGCGTTTGTGTGTTAAACAACCACCTTGAAATTGGTCTGTCTCAAAGGACTGAGCAATTGCAGACTACCTTAGCATGAATGATTTATGACATTCATGAACTTGGCAACTGCATCAGTTTTCCTAAACCTGGCAGCAAACACCACCTGCATATTAAGTGAAGATTTATGATTTATAAAACTCACCTCATTATGCAGAGGAACATGAATTGTCTTATGTGTGCAGTCTATAACTCCTGGGACAGATGAAAAGGCAGCTATGACACACAATTTATGTGTTCTTGCTGCTGAAGTTGGTGAGGGAAAAATAGGGAGAATAACTAGGTCTTTGAGTCGGGTATCTTCAAAGCTGTCCACATCCCTCTCCCTCCCCCCAGAATGATGCTGTGGCTAAAATTGCCTGCTCTCCTGGAGGGAAGGGGAGGGGGGAAAGCCTTGCAAAGATTAATGGTGGAGGTCATTTGAATCAATGTACTAAACGATGCCCTCCTGCCAAAACCCACAGGGATAGGAAGGATCTGAGATGCCTCCATGGAAATAACATGCTTGGTGTTGAGTTCATTGCTCATATTTCTCCCCACCCTGTCCTTTTCTGATCTTTCTCACCCAAGGACACAGGTTCCCAGCTTCAAGGAGTGAAGAGTTTTGGTCTCAAAGACCAAAACGTGGCACGCGGATAGGTGTGGACTCATGTCCCCCAGAAGGGACTGAAGCAGAAAGCACGTGAGCCAAGGGTATAGCTGGTTTCCCTCATTTTGGGTCAGGAGAGCATTCAAGAGGCTTGAAAACAGGCAGAGCTGATGGACTGAAAAACAAGTGACATGATCCAAAGAGAAAACACCCCAGGGCAGAATTTACCCCTGATCTACCATGTGAGTTTGAGTGAATCTTGGTTTGTATGTCTCATTTCCTCATTTGCTTAAAAAAACGTGCCCAGAGAGCAGATGCCAGTACAGTTTGATAGGTAGTGCTGTTGGGGAGCTGTCTGAGGGCCTTGGAGCTCGCTGGCTGCTGCTGAGAGCAGGAGAAATCCCAGTCCAGGGCTTCCTCTGCGTGCCCAGGGCATGGAGGACACGGACATCCTCTCCTTCACTGCCCCGGCTTGGGCAGAGCTCCCACAGACTGGACAGGGGTGTCTGTGCTGTTCCCAGGCTCCTGGATGTGTGGCCATAGAGCGGTCACTGCAGCAGTGCTAGGACCCCCGCAGGGAGGGCAGTGCAGGGACAGCACTGCTGGGGGCCAAGGTGTGATGCCCGCTTGCCCCACCAACCTCAGGCTGCTCCTGGATCTGGCTGGTGGGTCACAGGCAGGACACAGGGGTGCAACGGGGGGATCAGGCTCCCTCTGTGCCTCCTGCTATGCAGTAGGGCAGCCACATATGGGTGTATCTGATCTGGCCAGGCAGCACCTTCCCTGCGTCCTCACTAGAACCATCTCCTTTTGAAGGAAGGGATGTGACCTGTGAGCAGCAGTTAGAGCACTCTCATCTGACCTGGCCCATCAGCCACGCAGCGTGTTGTTAATTACACCCAGGGGTTTTGGCTTCTCTTGCAGGAAAAAAACATGTGCGAAGACTTTGGGTTTGTAATTGGCTGCAGCACTACTTAAATCAATTTAAGCCACCTCTGTGCCTGGCCTGGCTGCTTGTGTATACCCTGTGCTGCAGTTGTCTGTGCAGGGAATTGAGCTGGGGAAAGCCAGCCTGGTGAAAGGTGAAGGGGCGGAGAGCCCTCCGGCAACCCAGGTCCCCGCAACCTGCCAGCCAAGCACCCCCTGCCCCCAGGTAAGGGGGAGCTCCAAGAGATCAAGATGTGGAGGTCTTGGTTGTGTCCTTCAGCAACAAAGGGGTTGGCTTGTGCCAAACATGTCTGTACCCTAGCATGATGACAAGGCTTGGCTGAGCAGGAAGGCTCAGCAGAAGGTGAGGCTGAAGACAGTCAAGATGTGTTCTCCTGCTTGGGGGGCACATAATTCATTGTTTATTTTCTGCAGTAAAAACCTGCATTGAAGTGCTTCAAAATATATGTTGGTGCTACTGGAAAGGAGGGAGCCAGCAATGTGAATGATTTTATGTTTTCCTCCCTCGTTGTCTTATTGCCAAGGTAGCAGAGAAGGAGCATTTCTTCTAAGCACAAATCAGGCATTTTCCTCCTCCAAATGTTACCCTTTTGTTTCATGCCTGTCTCATGAGGATGATTTCAAAATGAAATTGTTGGAACTGTACGTATTAAATAAATTGCAGGCTCTACCTGGGCTGGGTGCGTTGGCAGCAGCTGATCCAACAGGAGCTTCCTGGCACAGGCCCTGCCAGGCAGGGAAGAGTCTTTCCCTCCTGGCTCTGTGTTCAGACAGTCAGCACAAAGCAAAGCGTGTTTGCACAGAGGAGCTGCACGAGGTTCACGGCATTGTAGCTTACAAAGGAAAGGACATGTATCTAGGAAATGACAAAGGAAATAGCAAGTATGTATCAATGGAGTGATTTATATTGTTTTCATAATAAAAAGCTGTGTTCTTTCTCAAAAGACAAAGGCGCTGCCTCGGGACTTATGTGCTGGCTGGGGAGTTTGGCATCCTCCAGGCTGCACTGGGAATGGAAAGCGATGGTTCTTGGCTGGTGGGTACAAATCCAGAGAGCAGGTTAAATTAGCATGGGTAAAAGGACAGCGGGCAATGGGCACTGCGAGGAACTGCTCTGAGGAAATAGTGTGGTAACACACCCTTGCGATGGCGTGGAGGAGGGAGTACAGAGCACTCTAAGTTCTCATGGCTGGAAATTTGGTGACTCTGCAAAGAGCAGAGAGGCTGGGGAGGACAGGAGGGTAACAGCGAGGGTGAGATTCATGCCAGCAGAGGCATGCATGTCACAGGGGAGTGATCCTTCCAAAGCCATTTAATGAGGGAGAAATTAAGGAAGCAGAAATGGGGAAACAGGTTTGGGTCTTGTGCTGGGATGCTGGAGGGTATGTGGGAGAGCTAATGAGCCTATTCTGAGACACTGGGCCAGAGCAGAAGACTGGCATGTGCTGGAAAACCTCACCATGAGCCAGGGGAAGAGGATGAATCCAGCCCTGCTCAGCAAAGGGCAGAGGGGAGATTTGTGCCAATGCATGTGCAACCTGAACCCTTAACGGAGGGGTGCCCAGGGGCTTCCCCTGCCTGCAAGGTCGGCTGGCTGAGCCCCGTCAGCCTTCCCTCTGTGACACGGCTTGGCTATGGGTGACCTTCAAGCCAGCCTGTCCTCTCGGCAGGGCTGAGACCAGCCTTCAGAGCTGCAGCATCCTTCCCAAAACCACTCTCAATTTGTACCTCAGCCACTTCAGATCAGGATAAAAAAAATCTGCAGAGTACAGCATTTGGAAGTTTTCACTTGTAATGCACTAATTGCCCTCATTATTATGGTTCCTGGAGGCACCTCAGATCATTATTAAGGCAGCTGCAATCATGTAGGGGTGAGATGCAGTTTGCTGGTCCCTCCGGTTGCCCGCATCCTCAGCTGAGTGACAGGTCGCTGCCACTTGCACTGTAGGAAGAAGGTCTGGTGAGCTGCTGGCAGACTCACAGGCAGCCTTCACAATTGTCTTGTTGCTGGTTTGCTGCTTCTATGTTGCTTTCTGATATATTTTGTGATGCTCTACAGGCTGATGCTTGTTGCCAGCCCCACTGGAATCATGGGGGTGAAAGCAGGGAAGCCTGGAAGGATGCTGGGGGGTTCACCAGCTCTGCATTGAATACCCACCCCAAACCCTCGTGTCCCTGCTGCGATCCCCCTGAATGATTACCTAGCCAAGCATCTGGCTGGTGGTTCATTAAAATACTGGTCAATACAAACTGTTAAATACCCAAGCCAAAGAGAAACGCCTGCACCCCATCTGCCTCTGCAAATGGGAGGGCTTATTTTTGCCCTGCCGCCCTCTTCTCATTGCTCCTGTACACTGCAGCCCACCTCTCCCCCAGCCATCCCTTCACTAAGCATTTGGGGATAATGCTGAATTCAAATATGACTTTCCTCCTGTGCACCAAGCATGGTGGGACTCAGTTTGTGATTCACCCTGACATAGGGAGCAGACTGATGCCATGCAGTGTTTGATCCATCACTGCTTTTTCTATTAGACTCCATTTCGGTAAGCAGGAAAGCACCTGAAGTGCAGCTGTTTTGGTAGCTGCCTCGACGAACCTTTTCACACGGGTTCACCTAAAGTCCTGCCATCATCGCTGAGGATAACTCCAATACACCTAGCAGCCAGTGAGCAGGAGCTGCCCTCAAATCCCTGCCGATGGGAAATAATGAAGGTGGAGAAGCTAATGCAGAGCTCCCCATAGGCCTTGTCACACTGCCAGCAGCCCCGGCCCGCCTCAGCACTGGCAGATGCTTCCGACAGACTTCTTCCACTGAAAACTGCATGTAACCTCCTTGCATTTTTGCCATTCACAGTGACATCCTTCTGAGACAGATGCCTACAGAGCTGACAAATGCAGCCAAGTGGCTTGAGGCTTTGTAGTAAAGGAGTTATGGCCCCGCTCTGCTCCTATGGGAGTCAAGCAAATGTTCTGCTGCTGATCTCTGTGGGAGCAGGGACAGGACATCCACATGGAGGCCTGTGTTTGCAGCTGCCAAAGGGCTGCCCTGCTGCAAGACCAGCCTCTGCGGTGCTTCAAGGCAGCCTCATGTCTGGCAACAGTTAACAGGAAGGAAATTAATTGGGTCCCCGCAGGGCAGCTCCTTCGCTCTGTTTCTGTGTCGCTGTGTTGCGGGCAGCTGGTGCCCGGTCCTCGCTGCAGATTGTCCGAGAAAATCCTATCGCCTTGCCCTGCAGTCCCCTCCCTGTCAGCCCCTCGCAGTTTTTCCTCTTTCCCTAGGAAGGCTCAAGGGCAGGGAAGTGCAGGCCCAGGACCGATCCTGCCTGATGCAAAGCATCCTCTGGGTCACTTGAAGGCAGCAAGCTGGAAGGTCTGGATCTCTTGAATGGGATGCTCAGTATGTCAACCCACTGCCTGAGCACCAAGGGGTATGGCTGTGCATTTTGCCAGTGCTACTGGCTGCACAGCACGACTTGGGGAGCAGAGAAGATGAGCATCTCACATTTCAGGAGTGGAGACTGAACTTGCCTGCTGGCCTTGCCCCAGGGGGTTCTGAGGGCCCTCGCTGCCTGGAATTTGCTGTGCCTGGAAGGCGGACACACAGGCACTGACACCTAAAGTCAGCCAGACCCCAAGGTGCTGTGCCCAAGGCTGCTGCAGGTCATATGTCTCCTTACAAGCAGCCAGAGGGGGGATTTTGTGACCTTCAGAGCGGGAGCATTTCCTCTTTCTCTTGTTTTTACCACCTCTGCAGACTGCTGAAACAGATTCGCCTGTTGCTTTGTCAGTAGCTGTCTGAGCAGCTCCTGTCATGGCCCAGGGTGAAGGGCTTGTTTGCTGCAGGATGGGACAGCCTGCCTTCCTTATCTTGGAGATGAAAGGAGAGCGGGGAGGAGTAGCGCAGACAGAGCTCCTGGAGAGCTGCTTCTAAGTGCGTTAGTGTTTTAATTGCAGCCTTGCCGATACTTGGGAGTTGTCAGTGATGTGAATTAAGCTGTCATTCTCCCAGGCTTATGATTCAGAAGAACAGCCTGAAAGCAGCGCTAGTACGGCTGGCTGCTGCCCCTTTCTGGCGATGGGAGAGGGTGACATTCGTACGTACCCTCCTACCTTGCTGGATTAGAGCTGGCCCATCCCAGGACTCCGTGTTTACATAAGCAAAGATGCCTGAGGGATGAAGTCAGGCTTTTGTGACCAATGCAGAAACAATCTGACTGAAGGGTTCTCATGGGTGTACGCTAATCCTGGCTCAGTTATATTGGCTGGTATTTACTGGGCCTCAGCGGTGGTTCCTGACCCTACAGAATTAACCTGCTCAGGCAGCAACAAGGAGACACAGCCATACCCTGCCTGCCCTGCCTTTCCCTGCTGCCTAAGCCACAGGCAGATCCCACACCCACAGTGTTGGTGGGGAAAAGGAGCCACGGCCCAGGCTGCCTCCTCCGGAGAGCCGGTGCTGGGTGAAACAGCGAGCTTCCACGTGCAATCGAGGAGTCCCTGGCAAACTAGAAGGCAGCCTTTTGTGAAGCAGAGAGCCAGTCTGAGCACGTGTTGGTGGAGCACCAGTGCTGGGTCGCACGCTTTTGGTCTTCAGACGTGTTTAGCTGAACGTGCCTTTGAGAAAAGGGCATAAACCCGGCATGACTGGGGAAGAAACGAGGACGCAGCGCGGTGTGAGAGGCCTGCTATGTGCCAAACCCATGCAGCCTTGCTTCCGGTTGCGCCTCCAGCATTCCTGGGAGCTGTGCGCAGGCCCGGGCCCTGCACCGGCAGGCCCGGGGAAACGGAGCTCACTCCCGCCTAGCAGGACAAGACCTCAGGGTAGGCCCTGTCCCAGGTTCCGGGCCCCGGAGCACGTTTCAGCCGAAGCAGCAGGCCCGGCCCGCTCACAGCCCCGGGACCGACCGCGGCCTGCCCCGGCCCTTCCCACAGCCTCCCCGCAGCGCCCACTACCGCGCATGCGCGCAGCCCTCGGCGCGGCCACAGTAGGATGGCACCGCCCGCCCTCTCCCCGCGCATGCGCCGGGGAGGCGGGGTGGCAGAGGCAGCAGCGCATGCGCGCCGGCCACCCTGACGCAAGGCGCTGCAATCGCCGTGCGCTTTATCCTGTCCGACCTTGAGTGCGCGGGCCGCCCGCAGGACCCGGGCTGTCCCGGCCGTGCCGGTGGGCAGCGGACCGCTCCGGCGCCCTTGTCTCGCCCCAGTCCGCGCCGGCCGGGGTAGCGACCTCCCTCACGCACTCAGGAAGGCAGCGCGCAGCCGCGCCCCGGGTGCTGGTGGCCGAGCGGAGCCCCGAGAGTGCGCGGAAGGATCAGGCGATCCTCGGAACAGCCCGCGCCGGGGGTCCTGCGACGCGATTCCCCCCCCCCCCCCCGCGCCCCACGTGGGTGGAGGTTTCCAGAAGAGCCGCGGCACCGCACGTCCCCTCGTTCCCTCGCGCCGGCCCGGCCCGGTCCGCCACCGCCCCGCCATGCTCAGCGCCAGCCGCGCCGCCGCGCGCCTCCCTCTGCTCCTGCCGCGCGGCGCCCCCGCGCCCCCCGGGCCCGCCCAGGTGCGCGCGCGGGTCGGCGGCGCTGAGGGGACGGGCGGGACGGAGGGGACGGGTCGGCGGCCCTGAGGGGACGGAGGGACGGGGGAGGTCCGGAGGGGACGGGTCGGCGGCGCTGAGGGGGACGGGGGAGGCCGGAGGGGCACGGCGGGGGCTGTCGGTGTGAGAGGCCCGGCCCCGGGCCGCGGTCCGGCCCGCTGGGCTGTCTCGAGTTCTGGGTGGGTTTTATTGCAGCGGGGTGTTAACCGGGGGGCAGCAGCAGGCGGTGGGTGAGGAGGGGATAGCGTGTTCCACACGGCTGGGTCTGTTTTCGAGGAGTTTTATCGTAATGGGGCTCGATTCCTCACACACACCCACCCCGTGTGAAAGCTGACAGCGGAGGTCAGGCTGGGAAAGGCAGGTGAAGGCCATTTGTGGACGGGCACCGACACCAAATCCTGCAGCTACCTGCGCTGGACGTGCTTGCCGCTCTGTCCTGGGCCAAGACAGAGCAGGTCTCGTTTTCGGACATGGTGCTTGCTTGCTCTGACTGGGCCCTTGTGGCCTTACCCACTCACAGAGTGTGACTAGGCCAAGTGTCTTGAAGAATTAGCAAAATATTTATGTCTTGGTGTGGTCCCTTTTGCGTTAAGATTAAAAAACTCATTCTCAAACCAGAAAAAGGGATAGTGCTTTCAGAGTTCTCCAAAATATTGATTTGTACGTGGAAAGTCGTGGCCGCTGCAAGAAAACTTAAGAGTTGCTGCGAAATCTCGACTGCAGATTCTTCAAGGGATGTTGTAGGTCATTTGTTGCTGACCACACATAAAGCTTTGAGAAATGGGGTTAATGTTTATCTGCTGCTGTTCATTGAAAGCTGAAGGTTCAGAGTTAATTTACTGAAATGTCTTTTGCTTGGTAGCATATTTGTAGGCTATTTTGTGTGAGTGAAATAGCTCAGTTCTGGTAATACAAAGCAGGGTTATGCCAGGTGAGTGAGCGTAGTAATTGGGTTTTTTATTGCAACCTGAATATTTCTCAAATTATTTCTTAATTTGCGCTTAAGTTTTAAAAAGAAAATGTTGTAGTAGGACTGTGTCACTTCAGAAGTTGTCTACCTTTGAAAGTCTTGGCTTGAAGATTATTTAATGTTTAAAACTAAATTTTCATTAGAACGTCTTTATTTTATAGACATTCTGGAATGGCCTCAGTCAAAACGTTCTCAGAGCAGCATCCAGCAGAAAATATGCGTAAGTGTTTCCTTGTTTTTTCATGTTTGGCTGTTTGATATTTATATTTACTCTTCTCCTGATACCAGAACTGATTATTGGAGTCAAGAGATGGAGTAATGGAGCAAAACCAGTAAGATAAAACTAGAACCTATGCATATCAGTTTTTCTAAGGCTGTTTCTTTATCTCTCGTTTTTATTCCAAGGGGAACTTTAAGAATTGTTCTTCCTCCCTTTTCCCACCACCAGCAGCATCCACAAAATGTGGATTGTTGAGATTTGTTTGATTAAGAGAAAACCAAACAAACAACACAAAACCAACCAAACAAACAAGAATACCCCAAACGTTGGTGGAACAACTTGTTTTAGACTGGCATGAAATGAGGGTAATGAGTGGCTCCATTTCACTACAGATAAAATTTATTTCAAACAGCTTGTGCATTTTATTCACTTGTTTTTCTTGTTGCAAGGTAATGGGAAAAGAGTAGCAGTTAGTTGTGTAACTTAGTCAGATGTTTTGTGGCTGATGCTGATTCAGGACACAGAATGGGAAATGTGTTTGTGTTGGGAAAACTGCCCAGTTCTGGTTAGTACAGAGAAAAAACGAGCAATTGCACATTTTCAAGATCGCTGCTTTATGTTACCTGAGCTGGAGTAAGAGCGACTTGGCATCTTGGGGAGTGAGAAGGTGATATCCTCCTGGTAATAAACGTGTTCCTGCTCTGCCTTCAGTATGCTTTCTTCATCCCAGGACATGGCCTTGTTTATAAGGCAAAACTATGATTCAGGAGTTCTCTCCAGCTTTGAAAGGGGTAGTACACACTTCCTAGAAAGAAGGAGGAGATTCAAATTTGTCTTGTATAAGGACCACTCCCATTTTCAGAATTAAATTAGTTTGTTGCTCCTCAGGATCAAAAAGATGGTTATCTTTGGCTCTGGCTCAGAGAAACCTATGTATGGGTTAGTAATTTGTTGTCTTTGTGTATTCTTATCTTCATGCTAAGAGGTGATAAATAAACCAATACAATTTATTATTAGCGTTTTGACTCCAGGTGGATGTTTTCAGCATGTTCTAACATCAGAAGTAACCCAAAACAAGTCCGGGAAACTTCATGTGTGTAGGGGCGAAATTAGTTATGGCTTTGTTTTATGTCAAAATCTTAAGGGATGTGGAGAGTATATGTTATACAGATTATTCTGGTGAAGAGTAGTGTTTTATATGTTTAAATAAACAAGCAGGGATTTAGCTATAAGTGTTCTGATTGAATACAGAGGCACAAGGTTAAATTCCTGTATGGGGCAGAGAACAGCTTAGGTCAGAATACAACATGTATTCCACATCTGGTGGAAGAAATCACATTGTCCTGTCTTCAGGATAGAAAGCTTTTTTGATATCTAGTTAGTTATTTTCCTTTAGTAGTAATTTTATTTTTCCTATGATATTCTTTACAGCTCAGAAGCAATTAAAGGTGCTGTTATTGGAATTGATTTGGGTACAACAAACTCCTGTGTGGCAGTTATGGAAGGAAAGCAAGCAAAAGTAAGTAAAAAATGAACACCAGCTTGCAGTAACGGTATTAGAAGTTGAATGTCCAAATTAGCATTTTCAGAGGCAATGTTTTTTGATGGCATCCTGTTACATTTTTTATATAGGTGCTGGAAAACTCCGAAGGTGCCAGGACAACACCTTCAGTTGTTGCATTTACGGCCGACGGCGAACGCTTGGTTGGAATGCCAGCAAAGCGGCAGGCAGTAACTAACCCACACAACACCTTCTATGCTACCAAGCGTCTCATCGGGCGGCGCTTTGATGACTCTGAAGTGAAGAAGGATATGTAAGTGAGGGTGGAGAGCAATGCCATTTCCAGCAGAAATGCATAAAATACAATGGTGTATAACACGACCTGTTTTAAAATATAACCCGCTTTTGGGTGAAATAGTTATGCATTCATGTCTCAAAGGTTCATTGCTTATGTTGTGAGGGCCAAGCTGCATTTTGCTATGTTAGTTACTGATCTTTTTAGGGTTTTCGGAGAAGTCTAAGGTCTACCATTTAGTCTCTCTTCCCCCACAGCCTTGCTGATGCTGTGCAAAATGGTCAGCATCTACCAAAAAAGACTTCTGTCATTCTTGAGGCGTTTACAATCAAAGCTGTATGATCATACCTAAGGCTTGTGATTAAATGGTGTAGCTGATTAAAAGCAGTAGTAGTATATTGGTACTTTTGGGACTCCCTGGATCTGAGGCTACTCTTGGCAAGTTCAGTATTCTTTGTCTAGAACTTGTACATGTTCATCTGCTGATACTAATTGTAGGGGGTTTGTGCTGTATGCTGATACGGAAATCGAGTGTGGAATTCTTCTGTTTTTTAGTAAGAACGTTCCATTTAAAATTGTCCGTGCCTCCAACGGTGATGCCTGGGTAGAGGCTCATGGGAAACTCTATTCTCCAAGCCAGATCGGTGCCTTCGTATTGATGAAGATGAAGGAAACTGCAGGTTGGTACAGTTTGGTCTTTGCCATCTGTGCACACAAGTGTGACCTTGGTACTGGGCCATGGTAAAGGGAAGTGGCTGCAGCCATACAGATACTTTTTTGGCATGGGAATCCTTATACAGCAGGCCCTTATATGGGGCGGATCGTGGAAGGGTACAGTGATGGGCTGTTACAAAGCCTCAAGGAAGATCCCTGCCTACCTCAGTCTGGGATTTTTGGCAAGATGTTTGTGCTTTACTTAAAACATATTCTTACCAAAATTGAATACCAATTGAGTTGATACTCAATTTGAATTGAATTGAATGCACACTTACTCAGAAGGGGGAGCTCCTTTTCCTTGTAAACTGCAGTCCTTGTGCCTCCCAGGCTGCAGCTGAGCATGGGCTGTGGCAGCCAGAGTTCTGAGTGGCTTTGTTCTTATCCAACTACAAGATATGTAGCAGGAAAGGGAGTGTTCAAGGGACCCAATTATTGGCCTGAATTAATAGCTTCTTAGCCAATGGCGAGTTTGAATCTTCACTAGCAGAGAATATCTGTTGGCCTGGAGATTTTTTTGTCTCGTTTTGAATTCCTAATGTAGTTTCTGGGGAAACTGAGTAAAATACACAGCAGTAATAGTCATTAGCTGCCTTCTGCAGTCTCAATTGGTAAATGTGTATACAGTGATAGGTGTTTGGAGGGCAGGACTAAAGTTTGTTACTGAAGCTTCATCCAAAGATGATATTTTTTTCAGTATTAGGTCCTGGATGCTTGCTAAAGCTCCACCCAAGAGTAAAATATGAGTATGTGGTATGTGAGCATCTAGATGTGATGAATCTGGCTTACCCTGAGGATGGTGTTCCTCTGCCTTAAGCAGGGGTCTGCTTCCTGTAGGTTTGTTGGCTTTTGGCCTGGATGCTACATGAATTGAACTATGGAATGATCTGGCTTTGCAAGCAACGCAGAATAATGCAGTATGTAAGGTCTGTGTGGGGCTAATGCATAGGTGTAAATCCTGTCTGGATTCTCACTGCATCATGCACATTCTTATTTTTCAGCAGGTCTGAATCTGCGTTTGATGACATCCTTCTCTCTTTTTTGAGAGAAGTTTGTGGCCTTAAGTTAGGGCGTAATACATATTTTTCCTGACTTGCTATCTCAAACGCCTGTAAAGTTAGTATATATACATTATTTGTACCATATAAAGATTACCTACAGCAGACTCTATGAAGAGGACAAAAATAAGTAAGTTTTAAGTGCATCACATGTTGAACACGCCAAAGAAATGGAAAATAACTTCACACTCACACACTAAAAAGACAAGCTCTCAGGTGAATTCTCAGACTCACTAGTGGCTTCCAGTTACTGATTGAATTGCAGAGGTGCTTTGCTGTTCCGTCAGAAATCCACAAACTATTCCATGTTATGTGGAAGGACTTGATTTCTGCACAGCTCCCTCTACATTTTCCCAGAAAGCAGCAGGTTCTTGAGCAGCAAGCCTGTCTTCCATTCTTAGTTCAGGAAAATGATTTCAAACTACATGGTAATAATATTGTTACTCATCTTATAAATATAACTTTCTGTTTTGTCTCCTTTTTCCTCCAGAAAATTACCTGGGACATTCAGCAAAGAATGCTGTGATCACAGTCCCTGCTTACTTCAATGATTCTCAGAGACAGGTATTCATCAAACTGTAAGATTTTGGGGGCTTATAAATTGCATTGTTTCTCTCAGTACTTAGCACTCTTACTCTTTTTTCCTCAGGCTACGAAAGATGCTGGGCAGATTGCTGGCTTGAATGTTTTGAGGGTGATTAATGAACCAACAGCAGCTGCACTTGCCTATGGTCTGGACAAGTCTGAAGACAAAGTGTAAGTGCCTGTTCAAAACACCTACCCTCTCTTAAATAAGCATGCTGTAATTTGCTTTGTAAATGCCTCTTCTGCTTTCTGTTTTTTAAAATCATTGGTTGGGATTCTGCCAAAGTAGACTCACAGCCTTGAGTCAGTGCTATGTAATGTCACCTCTGTTCTATGCCAACCATACTTGTTAAAGGAAGTGAGTTCATAACTTGCAGCTATAACTTAATTTAATTGACACTCAGCTTTGATAATTATGTTGCCTACTGGTAGCAGTGATAGCTGTGGCTAAGGACAACTGGGTGAGAGGCTGTCACCATTGGTGCTAAAGTGTAGCATGAGAGATGTGCTGAGGTTTGGTGCCTGCTATCCACAACTTGCATCATTTTCCCTGACTGCATTCAGCCACTGTTAAGGGTGGTTATATAAATGCAAGTTTTTTGTTACAGATTTTGTATTTCTGATGTGGATTATAGTGCTGCAAAAGCCTCACATTTTGAAAAACATATTTCATAATGGTACTGGTGTCCCTGCCCTTGTCATTGGATGCTAGTGTGTCTTTTTTTGACAGAGGAACTGCCCTCTCTGAAATAATGGATGAGGTTAAGCATCATGCAGCACATCTTTCAGAGAAGACTTCCACATGGACTCGAGTGCTCAAGGAATGCATATACTGTATAATTTGTTTACTGCTGTCTTTAGAGAGGCTTTTAACTTTTGTCAACAAGCAACATGAATTCTGCATACTTCATCTCCTAAGGAGAGTGATTTTTGAGCCACACAGCTTTGTCTAGAAAGTAATGTTTTTCTGCATCTGTTCTTGCAGTATTGCAGTCTACGATTTGGGTGGTGGCACTTTTGATATTTCCATTTTGGAAATCCAGAAGGGAGTCTTTGAGGTGAAGTCTACCAATGGTGACACTTTCTTAGGTGGAGAAGATTTTGACCAGGCTTTGCTACAGTATATTGTTAAAGAGTTCAAGAGAGAGGTAAGGTATCTCATCAGAATTTAACGTTGTGTTACATTGTTTTTCAACCTCAATTAACTTCTATAGAAGAACAGGAATTATTTTTAAATTATTAGGACTTGGTTTGTAATCTATGGCACAGTTGAAATTTAATAGTATTAGACACCTGTTAGCCTGGCTTCCAGTTCTTACACTTGTTTTCTTGAGGTGGAATATTCCTCCCCTGAAAGACATAGAATGGCAGGACTTCTGCCTTTTTTTCATCTAGTGTAGCAGGACTGTCCTATACACTATCCTATATTCTGCTTACTTTTAATAATAAAAATCTGTGGTCCAATTGACTGTGTCAGCACAGATGCATACAGTACAGGGTTGGCTGCAGGAAACTGCAATGTAATTCCAACTCCTTTGCCAATCCAGTTTTGCCTTCATATTCTGTGATGCAGCAGCTTTTCCAAGCTTTAATTGGTTACTTACTGTATAATCACTATCAGAGCAGAGTGGGCTAGCAGATGTTTTTGAAATGGTAAATATATTTGCCAGAAGTGAGAGAGATCAGCGAAAGTGCACATATTGGGCTGTACTTCTACAAACATCTTCACAGTCAAGAGTGATAGGAAGGTGAACTGCAATGAAGAAAACTTCTCCATGACTCCTGTGCAAAAGCTGAGAGTCTGTTAACCCATATTGTTTGTTGCTTAGATGGGTGTTGACCTGACGAAAGACAACATGGCCCTTCAAAGGGTGAGAGAAGCGTCAGAGAAAGCAAAGTGTGAGCTTTCATCATCTGTGCAGGTAGGTGGCTGGGTTCAAAGCAGTCTGGTGAAACATTTTGATACACTGAGTTTTGCATTATTTTGGTTTACAAAGCTCTATGAAATTGCTTTTTTCTTGTGGCACAACAAGCTTCTGTGCAAACAAATAGCATCGCTTTAACAGAAAGTCCTTTAGCAGGGTAGACTGTTTAGGAGCCCAGTTAGTTGTTGGAAGCCAAGGATGTTAGCGGGTGCTGGGTTTTGCCTTTCTTCTGGCACCATGTTTTCTCATCTTGCAGGGAACGTGACCTTGTTCCCAACTTACTATGTATTTGAGAAGTATGATGGGCGTCAGGGAATTTAGCTGCAGCGAGTACTGCTGAGTTACTGGAAGCCCTTGCAACTTTGTGCAGGCAGTTTCAAAATCTTGGTGCTACTCATTCCACTGAAACAGCTAATTTGTCTAATAACAAGAAATCATTTCCATAAGGAACCTTTACATATTTCCCTATAGAAGTGTTGTCTAGACAATGGGCAACATATAACCCCTTTTTTCCACTGCTTTGTATATTAATGCATTCAAGCATGTCCTTTATTCACTACTGAATAAGGAGCTGGAGAAGCAGCAAGTTGGGGGTGTAATAGTCTTGCCTAAGTGAAATTAAGGTCAATTATATAGTAATTGAAATGGGGGCACTGCCAGTTTCTAGGTTCTGAATAAACATATTTTTTTTGATGGTGGTCTTTTTGTTGGCCAGTGGGGAGCTCATAGCAAGGAGTTTAGGCCAGTCACAATGGATGCATAGTTCTGCCAGAGACATAGCAGGCTCTGTTTTACTAGCTCAAGAGTTGGCAAATACAGCCTGTTCATACCAGGAAAAACTGAATTCCTTAACTCTTTAGCAGTGAAGGGAAAAGAGCTTGCTTTTGGCCCTATTTTACCCTAATATTTTTGACCATGCTATTTATAAAGTGAATGCGCACTTCTAGTCAGTAACATGGGGTTAATTCTTGTTGTGTAAACTTAATCTCTAGAGCTTAAAGCATTAATGTTTTTAATGCTTTGCTTTGTAGTATCTTTTGATGTCAGCATGACTCAGCACTTGAACAAGATGGTTTCAGTATAAGGTTTGCTTTAAAAATCCAGCATGTGAGTTTGTAAGATGATTCACAAATAGCCATGAAAAGGGGGGATTATGGTCCCTGGCACTGATGAATTTTGTGTGAAATGGCAATGGACTGGCTGTCAAACATGAGTTGTTCGCATTTAGAAAACAGTCATGAGTCACTTCCTTCAAGTAGCTTACCTTACATGAAATGTTAGTCATTTGGCAAAATCTTTTGGAACTCTGAAGATGGGCTTTCTTCTGTGTTGTGCCAGAGGAAGAGGATTAAGGTTGTCACTTCTAATGTTTCAGCTCTTATCTCCTGGCTGTGATAGAAATTAAATTGTTTTTCTTAACAATAAAAGGCCTCAGAATAACACAATATTAAAATTGGAACTTAACAGCTGTAACCATGAGATGTATAACAAAGTAATTTTTCTATCTGTTTCTGAAATGTCAAACATATAGGTATGCCTTTTGCCACTTAAAGACTGGGCTGCAGGGTGAGCGGGCACATAGACGCTTCAGTATGGGCAGAATAGAACCTGTAACTTGATCTAAAACCTGTATGTAGCTGCCTTATTTTCCATTGCTGTTTTTCACTTCATGTCTGATTCTGTGCTGCAGACTGATATTAACTTGCCATACCTTACTATGGATGCCTCTGGACCAAAGCACTTGAACATGAAGCTGAGTCGCTCACAATTTGAGGGCATTGTAGCTGATCTGATCAAAAGGACGGTAGCACCATGCCAGAAAGCCATGCAGGATGCTGAAGTCAGCAAGAGTGACATTGGTGAAGTCATCCTCGTCGGTGGCATGACCAGAATGCCAAAGGTATGAGATAAGTTGCTGTTACAGGCAAAGCTGGCACAGCTACCCAGTGCTTTCTGTTAAGGGTGATCTGTAACAGAAAAGTTGGGAATCTGATAACTTCAGAGCTCCAGCAGCTGAAGGCCCCCAGGAGCAGAGCAGACATGCTAAGTAGTCACAGGAAAGCAGTGGCAAGGGACTCTCCCATCCTGTTTAATTAACTCAGCTTGGATCTGGGGGCTGTAGCTGAGTTGCACTTTACAAAGACAAGTGGGAGGTATCAGGATTTGAAAATTGAAGTTGGCCTTCTGATGTGGGCCAAACATAATCAGCATTGTTCAGATACACAGGGTGTTTTCTCTTGTTGTGGACTTCAGCATGTGAAAAAGGTACATTTCAATGATGACAACCTGTCAAGTCATCTTTGCCTTGCAGTGGGTATCTTCCCCGTGTAGAGCACTTACAGTTAGCTGTGAAGAAACTGCACAAGCAAAATGGCTCTGTTGCCTGCTGGTAGCATGTATTTGGCTGCCTGTTTGAGGCTGGGTGTTGTTGAGCATATTTAACTGGCTGTTCCAAACACTCGTTACCTAATACCTGGCTCTTGTATTCTGTGGTGGTAAGCACCAACAGGTAACTTAGAAGCTTGCTCTGCTGACATGCACAGTCTTGCAGATAAGGTGCTGTCTGCTGGTGATTTACTGTTCTTGTTCATAGCAGTGCAGAGTTCTGCTTAGCTCCCCTGAAGTCAGAGCTGAACATGTATGAACACTGCTCTCTTCAAGGGTACAGCTTGTCCTTTTCTACAGAGATCATCAAAATCTCATTCCACAGGGATCAGTCAGGCTTGGACTATTTGTTTGCTGTTAAGATTTGTGATTTGCACATCCTTTCTAGGATAGTAGGTGTGTACACAGTCCTGCTTGGGATTGATTTGGGGTTTGGTGGTGGGTTTTTTCTGCCCTGTGTTAAATGAGCCTGGTGGCTGGAGGTGGTATTAGTGAGTGCAGAAGGTCACCCAGGCAGGGGAACCAGAGCAACAAGATAAACAGAAGCTGCTGCTCTGGCCAAAGCTCAAGTGGAGTAACTGTGCTATACCTTCCCAAAGTCCCTGCTGTTCCAGCTGGATAAAGGAAAAACTGTGTGGTTAGCTAGGTATAAAGTGATGAAAAACACTTCTAGAAGTAGTGAATCCCTTCCTGAAACATTATATATCCTTTGCGAGTTGAAGACAGTACTTAAATATTGATTTTAATTTTTTATTGTCATTTTTACTTTTTTACCCCCTATTTATAACCCCCAGCATCTGTGGCTTTTGAGTTTACATAATGCTTTCCTGAGTGCCTGTAGCTACAGCTCTGGCTCCGAGATCAGCGCCGGCATGTTGCACACAGAGCCTTCTCTCATGTACGTTGTTGTGTTTGCTTCACCCTGCTAGGAGGGGATGTGCCTTCTTTGGAGCACTCACGTGGCCAGTGCTCCAGGAAATGTACAGTGGGTGGTTAGAAATAATGTTTCTTTTGTACTGTAAAATATGCCTCCAGAGGGGGAAGACTTGCATTTAATTATATGCTCATACATAAAGTGTCTTCCTCTGTAATGAACGCTCCCGGCAGATGTCTCTTGGCTTCAGTGCAGAGGAGTTGGACATTTGCTTACAGCACAGTTTTCCAGGCACATCATGTTCACCTGTGCCGATGTGTGCCTAACAAGCTGCAAGCAGGAACCAAGTCCTACACCCTTCTCTTGTAAGGTAGAGGAGTGGACTACTGAGCTGTGCTCTGGTGCTGACACCTTGCTGCATTCCTGTGTGGATACTTTAGCAGTAAATCTGTTGCAATCATGAGCACGTCCTTCTGAAAGGGCAGAGCAGTGAAAAGCTAGTAACACAGCTCAGGCTGTCTGCTGACATAGCAAATCTATTTCTCTGCTGAAACAGCCCGTTAAATAAAGAGTTTGAAAATCCTGTACTTCACACAATTTCCTTTTTTTGTTTCCTTTATTACACACAAACAAGATGAACTGTCCTTCTGCTCTGGATTTTTTTTTTACCTTCCCTGTGCCCTGCCTCCACAGCTGTACCGTCCTTGACAGCTGTGTTCTGCCCAGTGTTGGCTTGTACAAGTTCCCGGGGAGCAGTCCTTGACTCTTGCTTGATAAGCATGGAGTGATCTCTTCTGAACGTGGCTGGGCTACATGAAAGGACTGATGTAGGTTGACTTGCAGCTGGCAAACTTGATTGCAAGAAGGTCTCCAGAGAAGAGGTTGTCTAGACTGAAAGGAGTGCATTTAATAGGGCGTGTGGAAGATGGGGAATTAGGGAGCAGTCACAAGCCTGAAGCTTAGTATTTCTATCATGCCACAGGGTTACATGGTAGCAGGAGCATAAGGATACAAACCTTTAGCCAAGGCTGGCACCTTCTTGTGGCCACAGCACTGGGCGGTAATGGCTCACTCTGCATATGAGCTGTGCTTTCTCTTCATTCAGGTGCAGCAGACTGTACAGGATTTGTTTGGCCGTGCTCCTAGCAAAGCAGTTAATCCTGACGAAGCCGTTGCTATTGGTGCAGCTATTCAAGGTGGCGTGTTAGCTGGTGACGTTACTGATGTGCTGCTGCTGGATGTAACTCCCCTCTCCTTGGGGATTGAGACACTGGGAGGTGTCTTCACAAAACTCATCAACAGGAATACTACCATACCAACTAAGAAGAGCCAGGTACAAATTGACTCTAGATGGGTGGGTTTTTGATGGTGGTCTCAAACACCCAGTGAAGGCTACCCAAAGCATACCAGTAGATAGTCTTGTCTCCTCTCATCTGGCAAGAAGCAGCAGCATAGAATCGGGTTTAATGTCAGCCACTGAGTACCTCTGTTGATTATTAGTGTGCCCAAGAGGGGAGGTAAGTTGAGTTAATGTGTGCCAAGATACCCCAGGATGTTTGTGGCCTGGTCAGAATTGCAGTGTGTATGCCATGATGTTAACCGTCAACACATCATTCTGAAGAAGAATTGTGTGGACACTTTCTGTAACTGAGCAACACACACATTTGAGACCACCTTGGTCTGCATGCCTCAGAAGGTATTATTTTTTTCCTGTGTTGTAAGGCCCTAGTAGACTTGGCTGTGACCCTTTCTTTCATTTTGCCTTGTCTGGGTCTGCTAGTGTGTGCTCTTACTGATAACGCTTGTTCTGTCTGGGGCATGGGGTTGGGGCAGAAGCCCTGCTGCTTCAGGAGGAAATGTTCCCGTAATGTGGCTGGCTGCCACTGGAGCCTGCTGCTGGCACAGCATTGCCAGTTTTCATGTGCTCAGGTGCATTTAGGACAAGATGCCAGGGAGCTTGGCTATTGCTAGTCTTGGTACCTTGGTGTTTGTCAGAGGAACAGGGGAACAACAAGCATTTAATGATTCTTTATCTCTTTGAAGTAGCTTCTCGTTATTCCTTTCCTTGTTGTTTAGTCAGCTTGTAACTTCATCAGTTCATGTGTTGTAATTTAGTAGCTATCCAGTAATTTCTTGTTCCTTTTCCACAGGTGTTTTCTACAGCTGCTGATGGGCAAACTCAAGTGGAGATAAAAGTATGCCAGGGAGAGAGAGAGATGGCTAGTGACAATAAACTGCTTGGCCAGTTCACATTGGTATGTTGGCTACTCAGTGTTGATGACCTTAGACTTGACTTTCCTTGAGAAGTTCAAAGCCTTCTCCATTTCAGTTGACCCCTGAAGGCAGTGCTGTGGCAGGGTCATCTTACAGAAGACATTGACCCTATTTGTAGTAAAAAAGCAGTCTCTAAAGGCACAGCCTGATTCTGGGACAGCTTTTCAGTGGCAGGGGAGCAACTAGCATTTAAGATGGAACTCAAAGTTTCTAAGAAGTCTTACGTGGCTCAGGGGCTACTGCAGCTTTAGGGCCTGGTCACCTAAAAGGGCTCTCTACTTCTGGGCACAAAGAGCTAAAAGAGCTCTGTAGTACTAGGCCTGTGCAGCAGATAACCTGAATCATGGCCTTTCCTCTGGTGTTGCAAAGACAAGACTTGGAGCAGGCTCCATGATACCTGCAGTCCTATGATAACCCATTTCTAGCCTAGTACTGCTTTTCTGTGAACGCCTGTGGAACTGCCCTGCTTACTGGAGAACAGATGTGCTCCAGGGATTCACGTGCACAGTATGTGGCTGCCTGACCAGCTCCCTATGCAGAATTGGTTTGGTCAGTGTTGGCAAAGTTTGGCACTGTTACAACTGTTTGTCCAAACTTGCTGTTGCTAGGAGGAGCCCTGCAGAAAGGAAGGGCTTTGCCTTTTTTTTGTACTTTTGAAGGAAGCTGTACTGCCTGTTGCTCTTTTAAAATGGTAGCCTCAGAGGTAGTCAGTGAAGTCTAGTTATGTCCAGAACTGAGGAAACAGAGCATCCTGCCATGTCCATGGAAAAGGGGCTTGTTTAGCAATAAAGCAGAACCTGTGTCACCTTGAAACCTTGGGACTACCTCTCATGGTTTCTGAGCACTTGTCCTGGGTAGAAATCTCTATCGTGTTAAATCTGTCAAGATACTACTAATTCACCACATGCTGCCAACAGGTATGTAGAGTAGTCTGCTCTGAGGGTTAGTTAATAGTTGGTTCAACTGACAGATCACCAAGATAATGTGCCCAACACTGGAGCCTTGTACCCTGAGCTCATGTCTGTGTGGGAGCTAATGGCTAAGTACTTCTCGTTCTCAGGTTGGGATTCCTCCAGCGCCGCGTGGAGTGCCCCAGATTGAGGTCACTTTTGATATTGATGCTAATGGTATTGTTCATGTGTCAGCGAAGGATAAAGGCACCGGACGTGAACAGCAAAGTAAGTGCTTTGGGATCCTGCCTAGGGACAAGGAGAAAAGGTGTGGAGCAGCAATGGTGCCATAGCACACTGAGCACTGAGGGTAACACTAGGTGACTCCAGAGGTAATGGAGTGCTGCCATGATGGGCAGGGGTGGGGTCTGTGCAGCATGTTACTTGATTAAGGGTAAGGGTGACACAAGCAATCTGTTGCCAGGGCAGCATAGATGCAGTTGACATAATCTTAGCCTAAGTGCCCCCTCTGGAAAGGAGGGCAAAGGGTTACTGCAAAATGAGGTAGGGAAAGGGAGAAGTGACAACTGACCTGTAGTTTAATTTTAAAGAAGTAAAGCTTCTGTAAACACGTAGCACTCTGTTGCCCAATCTGTTAGCCTGCTGACAGAGATTGCCACCAATAGATGCTCTGTGCCTGGACTTTAGGCAGAGATGAAGCATCTGCCTATACCAAGGTCAAGGAAGTCCTCACTGGCAGGGTTTTACCACCTTCCAAGTCATTTTGCACTGTGTGATGGTCCTTTCTTGGTCTTGCCCTCTGCTGTGATCACTATAGCAATGTTTCAGCAGTGCACGGCTTCTTGTGGTTTCCTGTATGTATCAGCTGTGCCTCAGTCCCCAGAGAGGTGGTGGGCATACAGGTTGGCTAACTGAAGGCTCACAAGTGTTTGTGGAGCATTGCTCCTGACGCTTTAGAGGGGTGTCCTGTGTCCCTGAGAAGTAGTTGACGTTCTGCCCTACTTTACCCTGAAGGGACAGAAATTGGGGTGTGGGAATCCGGCACCCTGTGTGACTTGTTTTGAGCTGCACACCTGGGCATGGCATTCCTTTGGGAATGCCCTCTGCTAACACAGGAAGAGATTGCTGTCTGTTTGAGGCTGCCTGCATGAAGGTGACAGCTTTTAAGGGAGAAATCAAATCAGGAAGATCTCTATTGAATCTGAGGCATGTCACATACAGCTGAACAGATCAGCCCTGTCCTGAGGCCCTGTTTTCTTTCTAATTACTCCATTACAAAGGTCTTGAAATTCAGGTATTTTGAAGCAGCAGGTATTTTGCCTAACCACCTTGCATATTTTCATCCATTTAGGCTGGAAGCATCTCTAAATGGCAGGAGGCTTGGGGACTTCAAGCTGTCAGTATATTTTGCTCCGTAGTGCAATGAAATGTCAGGCCCAGTGTTCTGGGGTAATTAACGACATGGTTGACATTTTCAAAAGCTCTGTTGTGGGCTCAGAAAATTAATTTGAAGCATTTGTAGATTCCCCTGATACAAAATAGATCTCTTTTGTGCCTCTAACTGGGAAGCCTCTATACTGCCCTTCAGTTGTTTCTTGGAGGCAACCACGTGAGCAATCAAATGCATGCTCCACTTAAGTATTGTTAACTCCGTATTGGCAACTTGGAGGTATATGCTGGTCTTCACCATACTCCTTGGCTTTTAGCATAAATTTATTTCCAAAAACACTGCTTGTTACTTTGATTTCCTTGTAGATTTTCCATGTGTGGCAGCCTTCTAGCTCTGAGTAAATGTCTCCTGATAACAGGCAACCAGAATTTTTCAGCTGCCTATATGTATGCAAATATGGTCCTAATTATAAAGCTGAACTACTCATACCATGCCTGCATTCAAAGGACACGTGTGTCTGTTTAGAGTTTTGTATTGTACTATGGACAAATACTGTGTAGAAAACTTACTTCTAATGAGGATCCTAGTATATCTTTTTTTTTTTTTTTAACTTTGCAATATCCAGGATCTTGGTCCTCTCTTTCCCAATGAAGTTCTGCATTACTGCAGAACTTAGCTTACATGTAGGCTACGTTTTTTGGCACAAATGGAGAAAAATAGGGGACCTTTAGGACCCCACCTGTAGAATCATGTCATGTTGTCTTCTCCAGCCTGGGCTGCTTTCCAACAGTGAAAGGAATCTCTGCCCCGATAAAATGATTCCTTCTGTTTTGGTGGGGTTTTTTGGTTGATTTTTGTTGTTGTTGTGTTTTTCAGTTTGTGTTTTTAACCTGCTGGAATGCCCCTTTGGTTTGGGGGCTTTGTGTCCTCCATTTCCAGGAGGAGTAACTGAAGAACGGTCAAAGTGACTTGCAGATCAGTGGTCAGGAAGTGTCTGGCAGAGCTGGGGAGCTCATAGATCTAAGATATCAGGCTTTTATTTTGCCAGCAGCATCACTGCCTCTTCAAAGATGGGCTGCCTTTGTACTGCCCCACGGGGTCCTCACAGGTGCAGAGTCCCTGAGCAAGGCTGCTGCTGTTGAGAGGGTTTGGGAAATAATACTCTTCTCTCCTCAAAGATGAGAGAACATTCATTATTAATGTTTATTCTCTAATGCAGTTGTTATCCAGTCTTCTGGCGGCCTTAGCAAAGATGAAATTGAGAACATGGTGAAGAATGCAGAGAAATATGCAGAGGAAGACAGGCGAAGAAAGGTAATGTGATCATTATGGTATCTTGCAGCCAGTAGTGTACCTGCTGGTTATTGCCGTCCTGTGCTATTAAGTGTGCCCACCTTTGAAGGAAATGTAGGCTCTGGTCTGATTAGTCTTGAACTGTTTGCAGTTACCCGAATATCTGCTTGCTTCCTTATATTCAGTTTATGCTCCAGAGTTGCAAGAAGGTGTATGCAGAGACATTTGGATTTTGGGTTTGGGTTGGGTAACTTGCCCTGTGCGACTAGCATTTTCATTCCTCCCTGAAGAATTCCTGGGACATGGAGGCAGCAGTAAACAAACTCACCTGCATGTTGTGACAAACAGCTTTGCAACTCTAGTAATGCTTTTTGTCATCAATGCCCTTTACTGTCCACCTGCCTGTTATCTTGGCTGTGTATTTGAAGCTAGCCTACTACAGCTGGGTTCTTGCAGTGATGTTCCATTTAAATGGAGGCAGTATGGGGATATTTAAGCTACTTTCTCTGAGTTTATTTTAAAGCTTAACTTACAGAACCTGCCAAGTAAAGTTGCACCTCAGCCTCCTCCTTCATAAGTGGGAAGTTGCTTTCCGTAGTGCTTAAAATCTCACTGTGGCATCTTGAATGCTAAATTCATCTGAGTGCAGTATTTGCCCTCGGAGCAGGTGAAGACATCAGGAGGTGTTTGAAAGCCTCACTGACTTTGTCAAGAGAAGGTGGACACTTGCCATGGTTGAGTGACTGAACCTGTGATATAAATAGGATTAATGGTTGGAACTATTTGGTTTAATGAAGGTAGTACTAATAAATTACACTACTAAATATAGAGCATTGATTTTTAAGCAGGCACAACGGAGGCCTACTCTGGGATATGGCACCAGCATGTGTTTAGTGATTGTTGAAAGGGGCACACTGAATTGATCCACTTTGTGTTCTCCTAGTCAGTAGAAACCTGTCTCAGGTGTTCAGGCAGTGCTGTAAATCTCACCCTCCATAGTGAAGGGATTAGAAGAGGACTGAAGGGGAGAATGCATGGAATAAATCACGTGAAGAGCATTGCCTTGCCTCAGAACATCTAAAGCCACAAAGCATTGTCTCATTAGCATTTGTAGGTTAGATGGAGAACCTTTAAAGACCTTGGTCTGAAAGTCCCACTGTTTAAATAACTGCATGTTTGCCATGAAGCGTAGGTGGTGGCCTAGCATTTGAAGAGGCTGCGCTGAAAACGTTTCTGTAGCCTTACTTCAACTTTGTGTCTTAAACTGCTGAATAAGTGCTTCCCTGTTGTAGTCCTGAAGTGAGACTCATCTCTGTCCAGTGACCTATCAGGTGAAGGTGATTAGGTTATTTCCTTAACTAACACTTCTCTTTACTTGACTTGCGTAACTGTAATTGTCGAAAATCTCTCGTTACACCTTTCTGATCATGGTTTTACTGCCATGGAAGTATCATGAATGCATAAACAGAGTTATCACTGTGCTGGACTCAGCATCCTGCTGTAAATTTTGACATCCCACAAAGAGTTGAAGACATAGTGTAGAACAAAATTATTTTTCACCTGCTTTCCCCTGTAAGTGGTTAGTTTCCTGAGAACATTATCTCACCCTTGTTCAGGTAGACTCTTCTTTCAGATGGAGACTGGGTGTCCCAGAGGCTGTTGCTGGTGGAATAGTTGATATTGACACTGGGACTGAATTTTGTCTCAGCAAGACTGTTGCTTCTTTGTACTAGAGCCTACCCTGTGCCCTGTTGGTTGTCTTTGCAAGAGTAACATTAGGAACTGGTCTTTCTTACCTAGCACAGTGGGGTTTTTTCCACTGCTGAAATGTTACAAGCATTTGTAATAAGGAGACATGAGTAAAACAACTCAGCATTTTAGTAGTGTCTAGTGCCCTTGTTGCTGAAGAAGCTCAAGAATATTTTCCAAAAGGTCTGTTGCTTTCCTGAGGAGCAGAGCAGAGAGAGCTGTGCTGTCTCTGCAGTTGCTGGCTTTTTCAGTGTGCCAACAGTCATGGTGCATTAGTTGCTTCTGCTTCCAGGGAAGTGAGTTTGAGTGTGAAAGCGTGAGAACTGACTTGCATAGACTGCCCGTTTGGGCTTTCTGGTGCCAGAACACATCTAGAAATGGTTTGCTTGCATTTCTTCTTGCCCCTTTGCCATTAAGAAGGACACTGTGTGGGAACTAGAATGGAATTTGGCAGTTTGGGGAAAGAAATGTCACCTGCTAGATCATACGTACACAACTTGTATCGCCAGTGACATATGCAGCAGGCCCTTACAAGCTCTTTTACCCAGGAACGTGTGGAAGCTGTAAACATGGCCGAAGGCATCATCCATGATACAGAGTCTAAGATGGAGGAGTTCAAGGATCAGCTGCCAGCAGATGAGGTAGGTAGTTTCTGATTCCGTAACAGTAAAGGAGGTAAGATTCCTTACTAAATCTTTGCTCAAATTCTCACTTAACTCACAGCTGGCTTTGGCCAGTGGTACCAACTCTGTGCATATTTCCATGCTGTGTAAAGATGGCACAGTCATTGACTTCTGGTTTTTGCACTTGATGAGTGGGGTGAGCATGGCTGGTAGGAGGATGTAAGGACATACTTAGAAGAACATGGTTTGGATAATAGCAAATATCCTATTTCAAAGTGAGAGTTCAGTGTCACTGAAGATCTGAGAGCCTGGGAAGCTGTTAATGAAAGGTTCCGGCAGGAGTTTGTCCTTGACTTGGTGTTGCAGTGATTTGATAAGAACTGTACTGTGGCCTGTGTGAGAGGAGAATTTTGCTCAAAAGCTAGAGATTATGAACAGTGCCTACCAGTGTGTTAGCAGAGGGACAAAGGCAAAGCTGCTGTGTGGTCCCAGCACCCAAGAACTTGGAGGCAATGAAAATTACTGTATCCGCTTAACTCCAATTTTTCTTCTGTCTTTGGAGTGAAGTGGATATTTAGTATCAAAAGAGTGCTTTTCACACCACTCTTAACAGTTTAAACTCTTGACAGTTTAATTTCTGCATTATGAATTTCAAAAGCCAAGTTTAAAACAGATTGCACAATCTTCAAGTTAACAACTCTCAGAAGCAGAATAAAAGGGCTCCTAGGGACTCTGTGAGGCGTTTGAGAGAACAAGATTATAGTTTATTGGTAGGTAGCCTCTGATGAGTTTAAATGTTGTTTTTGAGCCCAGCTCCTCTCTCTAGGATGGATATTGGCTGACTCTGAATTTATGATCACTGGAGTTTTCTCTCACAGGAGCACAAGAGCCTCAATCCCTGTTCCCTGCAGGGACTGTTCTCTGTAACATTTTTTGGGGGGAATACCAAGGGAAAGTGGGTAGTAGTGCTTGGAAGAAGCCTTGTGCTGTCTGGGTGGAGATGGTGGCCTGACATAGAAGGCATCGATCACCTTCCCCTTCCTGCGGGTCTGAATGAGAACTCTGCCCACGTTTTGACTGCAAACACTGCTGAGCAAGCACTGCCTGCACAGCTGTCCCCCAGTAACCTTGCTTCTCCAGGCCTGCCTCTCCAGCAGCATGCCAGTCTGACAGAGAAATGCCAGACTGTGTGGAGGGTTTGACAGATGGCTACAGGGGCTGGGATGAGACCATATTGCTTTGGTTTGCCTCTCTGCTCCTTCTCCCACGTGCAACAAAGGGATTAAACAGGGTGGTGAACAGCCTTACATGTTGGCTTTCTGACAGTGCCTTAAATATAGATGAAAACCAGCTTTCTCTTCCCTTTACCCTGGCTCCTGGGGTGACTGACTCACTGGTGAGGTGTGCCAGGGAGAGCAGCTCTCATCCTTGGCAGGCTGTTCAGTCTCTGCAGGGCTTTCTGTCCTTGGCGCCTCTGCTGAGACTGCAAACAAGGGGACCGATTAATGCCAACTGTGGCACATTTAGTGAAGTGGACAGGTGCCCATTGGGAACTGAGCACAGTCCTAGTCCCTGCAGACGTTATGGCTCAGTTTGAGACTTAACTTCATGCCTTCTGGAAAAAAAGCAGTAATTTTGCTGTGGCCAGGAGGTGGGTTAAAGGACAGGAATGAGATTCTTAGTGAACAAAGTGCAGGATTTCATCATGTTTGTTTGTGACTTAATTGCAGTGCAACAAATTGAAGGAAGAAATTGCTAAAATGAGGGAACTTCTGGCTCGTAAAGATACTGAAACAGGAGAGAACATCAGGCAGGCAGCAACCAGCCTGCAGCAGGCTTCCCTGAAGCTCTTTGAAATGGCATACAAGAAGGTAGGTTCATGGTCACTTCCATTTTATAGCTGTCAGATGGGGAGGGGTGGGTCGGGGCACCAAACATTTAAGTGAGATCTGTGCTTGTAGTTAATGCTGAGTCTCAGTGCAGCTCCCTTGCAGTAAGGTGACACTTGCTGAAGGGGCAGCTGTAGAAAGTCAGGAGGAGTTGAAGGCCTGAAGTCTTGGCCATCCTGCCGTAGGTGGCCTGCCTCCCAGGCAATGTTACATTTCTGAACAGTGTTGTATGGAAAAGTACTGGAAACTCCTAACAGGGAGCATCAAGAAGAGCATGGACAGGGCTTTCCCCTAGGTGTGCAGAGTGCCTAAAGAAGTAAAGTAACATCTGGACTTATTTTAAGGATGATTGTAAAACAGGCTGCCTGTTCAGTCTGCCTAAAATTACAGTAGTAAGGCCATCAGGATTTTCTTCTCAATCTCCTTCTCAGTGAAAGGCCCACCTATTCAAGCCCTGGCAGATGCGTACTTCACCAGGATGGAAGTGGCACACTCTGCCCAGGTGACCTTGGTGGGGCTAATCTGTCCTTACTGTGGAAAGCTGCTTTTCTAATGTCAAACTGAAAACATTCAGTGCTGCAATGCAAGCTTGTTGCATCCACTGGGCAAGTGTAAATAATGGGAAGATAATTTCTTCCCTCATAGTAGCAGTCATGCAGAGATGAATATTGTTTCCATTCTCCAGTGGACAATTACCCTTTTCACTGAAGGAAGGGTTTCTTCAGTCTAGAACTAACCTAAGCAGCTAGCTAGGAAAAAGATGTCTAGGAGAAGCATTTTGTGGTTACTACAACTAATAAGCCAACTCTCTCACAGATGGCCTCCGAACGAGAGGGTTCTGGAAGTCCGGGGGATCAGAAGGAAGAGAAGCAATAAGAAGTCTCTGTCTTGCCTTGACTAGCGTATGAAGAGGAGGGCGATTTTCTTGGCGCTTGGGAGAGAAGGGACCTTCCTGAGCAGCAATGGGCAGAATTCAGACTTACTGTGTTTTGGCAGTATTCTATATATAAAATTCTTTAATGTATAAACTTAGTGATGTGTCTGCTAGATAAATTGTCACTTGATGAAAGTTAATTCATGCCAGATGAAGTTCTAAGTGTTTGGCCCCGTGGTATTCAACTGAGGCACCTGGGGATTCGCTGATCATTTATCTCTGATACTTGACACAATGGTGTACTAAATCTGATATCAAAGTTTGGAAACCATGTCACTAAATTGAAGGGTGGAGATGGAAGTCCTGCTGGAACTGGGAGGAGAGTAACATCTGTATGGACCCTCCTTGTGGATGTGAGTAGTTGCGAGCAGGTTATAAGGCCTGCAAGCAGCAGTGACAAGGCTGGTTACATTGCTAGAGAGTATTCGGATCTGCAGCTAGATTAGTACCCTTCTTCTGAAGGAGAAGGGTGACTTCAAATTTAGCTGTAACATTATTTCTTACGAAAGAGGCTATGTGGAAGTTAAATTCTTTGCTTGTCTGAGCCTTCTGCTCCATCCTGTGTCTGTTCTCTGCTTATGGTAAAACAATTTCCTTGATAATAAAACTGTTATTGGATCCATTCTGGATTTTTTTTAAATAAAAGCAGAAAAGTATCCAACATGGAGTTCTTGGTATCCTGGCCTTTGATGGAGAACATGAGCATGTTAACTGCCTGTGAGAGCTCCTGAGGGGGAACAGTCAGCCAGCTGTATGTAGTGGCAGCAGCTTTCTGGAATTTGTGCTTCATTCATGTGCAAAAAGAAGGTATCTGGTGTCAGATTAGGGTCCATCCTTTCGGAGAGTATCGCTGCTGCACTTGCATGAGGTGCCTGGAAGTCCTGCTGTGACCTGCAGTAGCAGTGGGACTTCACCTCCAGGCACTTCATGCTTGGGCTCAACCTTATGAAACAGACTGCAGACTCGGAGCAGCAGTTGCCCACTGTTGCTTCTAGCAACCAGCTCTTCCAAGGAGGTGCAATCTCCTTGCCGCAATATATTTCTCTTTCTCCTTTTTCCCCTTCTGTTACTCTGTGTGTGTAATCGACTGGAAAGAAAATGCAAAGTTTACAGCTGTGTTGTCCTGATGGCTCAGACATTTAGGAGGGAGGAGAGGATTCTTTTTTCTGGCACTCTAGGCAGTTTCCTCAGTAAGAGAAGCTATTAGGGAAGGCTGCAAGTCCTGATTCTGCAAACTTTAAGTTATGGACTGGAAGGGACCAAGACTGCTTCAGACACTTGACCTCTCCCCAGCAGTCCTACCAAGGACTGTGAGCAGCTTCACTTTTGAGTAAATCAGCCTAGCCCATTGAAGTGGACAGAGGGAGGGGGAAAAAACTAGGGAGTGACCTAACTGTAAAGTGAGAGGGAGCTTGAACCGTTTGGGCCTGGGCGTACAAGAAGGTGAGGAAGGGGCCTGGTGCAGCCATAGGAGAAGATGAGCGGCAATGCCCTAGGTGCCCAGCCTGCAGCATGCTTGGTGTGCCATGGGGAGGGAGGCAGGCATGCGGGGGGTCTTAACAGCAATTTGGAGTGTTAAGCTGCCTGACTTCAGGTGGAGGGAGGAGTTCCAACCCAAAATTCGGTGCTTGGCTTTCACCAGGGGAGTTAGTGGGGTCTAGGGATCCTAACTGTTACAGGGAGGATAGCAGAGTATGGTGCAGCATGCCAGCCTGTGGGGCTTTTGTCTGGCTGGTTTTGTGAACATAGAGGTCTTCCACAGATGTTGAGTGACACAAACAAATTGACTGTGTGTGGGTCTGGGTCCTGGTTGGTTGGTTTGTTTGTTTTTTGACTGGCAGGGCTTTATTTGTCACAGGCAGGTAATGACAGGCTGAGGTGTGCCTAGATCATGGGACCAGCATGGTTTCCTGGAAGTTTTGAGGAACGTGTGGCTAAGGATGTGCATGTTCACAGCAACTGCTGCTCCCAAGAGCTGTTTGTGCCACCTAGGCGTGCAACTCTGTGTGTGTCTTATGTGTGAAGCGACGTGCTTCATTCTGTTGCAGTGTAACCCTGCTTCTGTTCTGTATGTGGGGTTTGGTAATGGCGGGGAGCACCTGGCTGTGCACCTCCTAAGAATTATCTCATTTAAAAAACTTGATTACAGGTGACTTCTGTCCTGAAATTTCCCCCTGCTGCTGCTTCTGTCGAAAATGATCCCCTGTATAAAACTACAGTCTGAAAAAGAGAAGGAATTCTCCAGCAAAGCGAGTTCGGCATTTCACATGCTGAAAGGAAATGTCCTTAAGTAAAATAGTTTAAAACCATCCTCTGTGGAAGCTTTTCCTGCTGCCTCCCTGAAACTGCAGCCAGATGTTCCTTCAGCAGAGCCTGGGGCAGCCCAGGACAGGGCTGCTTGCTGCCTGTGGGGGCTGCTGCTCGCACACTCTTACCTCTGTTCCGGGCTTGTAGTGGCCATCAGGGCAGAGGTGATGGATCATCATTGCACGGCCTCCAGGGTCCTGAATCACTGATTGGGGTTGGCCTTTACTTATTCAATAAATTATTTTCCCTGTCACATTTTAAATACATCTTTCATAGATGTTCTTTATTTTTTAATGTGCTGTTCTTAGCTCCTCCTTTAGAAGCTAAATTATTGAATTGGGGAGGGAAAAGTGAAATAGGGTGATGTGTGTCGTGCTGAGAACAGTTTCTTGCTGTGAAAAACCGCCAGGAAGGCAGGAGATGCAGTAACTGGGCTGTTACCTCTTGTGAAGAGGAGCGACTCCTGTCCTGAGGAGTTAACCGCTGCTGTCCTGCTGCTGGGAAGGTATCTGTCAGCACTGGGAGAAAGGGTGTTTGGGCTTCATTGCCTGCTGTCATTTTCCATGTAGGCTGATACTCAGGAAGCCTGTAGCGCCAGCAGTGCTGCAGCTCTGGAATAAATTACTGGTCTGTGTATGACAGTAACTAAGAAAAGTTTTGCACGTGTTCTTTGGGGAAAAAGGTGACCAAGCAATGTTTGTGCTGTGTTCCTCTGCCTGCGTGCATCCTCTCACGGTGTCGTCTGTGCGTGGGAGCAGGTCGGTGCAAGGCACGGCCTCCTTGGGCTTGGTAAGTCATGCTGCCTTAAAATAATAACATTCAGTAACAAAGAGGACTGGGATAGTAGATTCCGGTGTCACAGCTCCTGCCTGACTTTAATAGGGGAGGGAAGGCTGAGATTTCAGTCAGGTGCAGGGTATCTCCGCTTGCCTGCAGTGGCTTCTTTCCCTTTCTTAAAAGCATTTTTCCCCAGCTCAGGACAGCTGCAGCGTGCCCTGTTTGGGGAGCATGCCTGGTGAGGACAAGGACCTGCTGTGTTGCCTGTACAGGCGGGAGATGCTCCACTTCCCTGGGGATTGCAGTACTGCACAGGGGGAAAGTGAAATGGAGTCTCTCCCCCTTCTCCACAAGACAGTGTCTGGCAGCATGCTGTGAAGGCACGGCTCCTTTTTAAAACTCCTCTCTAAATAGCGCAGCAGTGTATTGAAAAAGTTGTCCCTAATTCAGTGGCTCTGCCCCCGTCGCTGCTCTCGGCTCCCTCCTCGTTCCGGCGGAGCTATGCCGGCTGTCGGAGACAGGCGCTGCTCGGCATCTGTGTCAGCCAGCCGGCGGGAGAGCTGCGGGGGGAACTGACAGCAGCGTCTGTCGCATCGGGAAGGCTGGAGCAGAACCTGCCACAGCAGAGTGGGTGCATCGGGCTGGGAGGCGGTAACTGGGATGCTCAGTGGGCACTTTTTGGAGTAGAGTGCCTGGATTGAATTGGAAGGGCAGGATTGCCAGGAAAGCGTGGGGTAAATTGTTGTCCACTTGCCCATGTGTTTGCACTGTCCCTGTCATGTCAAGCCCAGAAACTTCCATCTCAGCAGATCATCTCCTAAAGCCAGGCATAATCCACTGTCTTACTGTTCTGAGGAGGATTATAAAGGGCTGTGTGGGACCAGATGCACATGGAAAAAAATACCTGTAAGGGTTGAAATTGTTACTTGCTCAGCCCAAGAGAAACAGGACTTTAAGTCCAACCAGGTAGTTCAGAAATTCACAGCATCTCCCCAGCATGACCCTGTCACTAGAAAAACCCAGCTTCAGGCTGAGTCCCAGACCAGTCCCTGCTCAGGTGACCGTGCTGCCCAGCGGTGCCCAGCTCCCAGCAGGGCTTCGGTGCTGCTTTACTGGGCAGGGGGCCACGCTGGGCCCAGGAGCTGAGAGGCAGCAGCACAGGAGGAAGAGGAGGCTGCAGCAGGCTCAGGCTATGGCAGCGCTTGCTGTCCTGGGAGCACGATCCCCCCATGGCATAGCACGGCACAGAGGCCAGGCTGCCCCCAGGCAGGGCAAGGGTGGTGACCAGGCTGACGCAAACACCAGAGCTGGGATGTCCCAGGGAGGCAGATGGGGGCTGGAGAGACACCATGGCCACAAACCCCCCAGCATCCAGCTGTTGGTGCCTGCTCAGCATCACCGGGAGAGCATCACCTCTGGGGGGGGGCAGCAGGGGAGCAGCCTGCCTGCTACCACCGAATAAAAGAAACAAGTAAACGGCTTCAGTGTCATTTCATCACCGTGTTTCCAGCTGATCCCGTTTCGGGCTGTCCCACAAGCAGAACCGGCAGGTGCTCCCTGGGCCGTGGCACTCCCAAACCCACTGCCTGGCACCTTTGGGGCAAAAAAGGCAGGTTGTGGGTTTGCAAACCTGGACGCCGAGGCTGTGGATGCATTTAGATGTGGCTCTTGGACGTGTGCTCAGCCAGACACCGTGCAGGACAGGGCTGCGGGGGCACAGTTCCCCCAGCCGGCCACTGCCACCCCCACCCTGGGCTCTCGGGGCACCATTTCCCTCCTAAACCTCCAGCCAGTCTCACTGCCCTTCTGTGGACATTCACCGTTTCGTTGTCACCTTCAGAGCAGCACCCTGAGCACACCCGAGCTCAGCCGAGCCTCTGCAGGCATCACGGTTGCCCCTGCCCTCAGCTGTCCCGGGCAGCGATAAGGACAGCGGAAAGGTGACATTTCCAGGGAAAGGAGAAATGTGAGATAAGCCTGTGGCTCCATAAAACACTTCCACGTCCCCCATCCCCTTTCCCGGTGCCTCCTGCCCAGCTTGGCTTCCTCCACACGTTGATGACGGGGCTGCGGGCTTCGGCCGTGCCGTGGGGCAGGGACAGGGCACAGCGGGAGGGAGAAAAACCCCACCCGCAGCCTCGGCGTCCAGGTTTGCAAACCCACAACCTGCCTTTTTTGCCCCAAAGGTGCCAGGCAGCAGGTTTGGGAGTGCCACGGCCCAGGGAGCACCCGCCGGTTCTGCTTGTGGGACAGCCCGAAACGGGACCAGCTGGAAACACGGTGATGAAACGACACTGGAGCCATTTACTTGTTCTACCCGTTGCGAGGGGGTGGCCGCAGCCCCCCAAAAGCGGCTGCTGGGGGCAGGGGGCGGGTGCCCAGGGAAGGGGGACACGCTCTGCTCCCCGGCCGGGTGGGCTGCCGGGCTGGGGAAGGGGTCCCGGAGGGTGCCGGGGGTGTAAAACAGGTGGCACATGGTCCCGGGGGGGGGGGTGGGTGACACCGGAGCCAGGCGCAGGGCCCGGGCAGGGCGGCCCCGTGGTCGGCAGCGGCGGGGCAGGCCCGGGGGTGCCACAGCCGGGACCCTGCCCCCGGCCGCGCCGCTCCGCTCCCCTCCCGCCCGGCGGGCGCGGTCCCTTTAAGCGCGCCCGGCGGCCGGCCGCGCGGCTCTCGCGAGAGCCGCCGTTGGGCCCCGCCCCGGCTCCGCCGAGCGCCGCGGCCGGGCCGGGGCGGGCCGCGGACTACGCGCCCCATAGGGCCCCGCGCGGAGCAACGGCCAATAGCGCCGCGGGCGGGGTCGGAGGGGCGGGGTCGGGAGGGCTGGCGGCCTATGGCGTAGCGCCCCGCTCCCGCGCGGGGCGGGGCGGGCGGTCGCCCCCCGCCCCGGTCCCCCGGAAGTGATGTCACAGGCCCCATGTGAGCCGATTGCAACACATGCAGCGCGGAGAGGGGGAGCGCGAGCAGCCGGTGTCCGACGTCAGCGCCGCCGCCAGCCGCGCGCCGCCGGGGGGGACCGGGCCTGAGGTGAGGGCGCGGCGGGCGGCGGGGACGGGCCGGGCCGGGGCCGGGGCCGGGGCCGGGGTCTAACCGCTGTGTCTGTGCCGCCGGCCCGCCGCAGGCCGCCGCAGCCGCCGCCGCAGCAGGAGGAGGAGGAGGAGGAGGGAGAAGATGGCGGACGATCCCAGCGCTGCCGACCGCAACGTGGAGATCTGGAAGATCAAGAAGCTCATCAAGAGCCTGGAGGCGGCCCGCGGGTGAGCGGCGGGGCCTGCGCCGCCCCGGGGGGGGGGGCGGCCCGCGGCGGGAGGGCGGCCGCGGCGCGGGCCGGCGGCCGGCGGGGGTCGCCCGCCCCGGGAGCGTTACCGGGGCGGGGGGTGGGGGCGGGGGGCGGCGGTCCTGGCCGGAGCGGGAACCGGAGCGAGGGGGCCCGGGCCCTGCCGCCGCGGGGAGGGCGAGGCGCGGCCCCGGCCCGGCGGCCCCTTCCCGGGCCCCCGGTGCCCTTTTGTCTCGCCGCGTGGTGAAGCGGCCGGGTGCCTGCGGCCGCTCGGGGCCTCGGGCTTGGAGGGAAAAGCGGATTTGCTTGGGGTCCGGTAGATAGGGCCGGGGAGGGAAGGCGGGGGGCTGGGGGGCCTGCGCCCCCCCCCGGGGACACCGGGGAAGGCTTAGTGGCAGAAAGGAAGCGTAACCGTGTTTCCCGCACGGGAAAAGGGCAGCGCCTGCCGCTGGGCTCCCCGCTGGCCTCGGCCTGGTGGCGGCTCGTCAGCTGTTCCGCCGCCCTCCCCGGCCCCGAGCCGACGAGTTCCCCGCGGGGGTGTCACAGGTGGGTGTCCCGGCCCCGCCGCGCCCGGCGCAGGAGAGGGGACGCGCGGGGCCCGTGCTGGCCGCCGAGCTCCGAGGCCGTGCTCCCCCGGCCGCCCCGTGCCAGCTGGCAGCGGGGAAGGGCGGATTCCAGCCGGAGTAGACGGCTCCTCTGCCCCCCGAGCAGGCCCGGGCTCCTCCCGGGGGACCAGCTGGCTCGGGGAGGGCAGGAAGGTAAGGGCAGGGGGGCAGCAGTTACTTTATTCCTTCTCTTACTGACGCTTGTTGGGTCTTTTTCCCCCTTTCACCTTCCGGTGTAAGCGCTTAGCTCCATTTCCCTGAAAGCACGTTCTTCCGAAGTTCGGGTAGCGTTAAATTTCATCGTCCTTGTGCTTCAGTTTCTTTTTTCCCCACCAGAAGTAAAATTAGCTGGATGTTCTTATAGCTTGCCCCATGCCAAAGGTGACATGGCGCCCGTTTCCATGGGTAACTCAGAAGTGGCTTCTTGCGTTGGTCGGGAAGCCACTTGGGCTTGAGTAATTGTAAGAACTATAGGTACCAGAGCTGTAAAATAGCAAAGAAAGCGCGTGTCTCTGTATGCAGCGCAATAAAATAAAAATGAAGGGTGACTCCTTAGCCAGCCTTGTGGCTCCGGTTTCCGTAGGCTCATCTGAACCTGTGTTCATCTAGCTGGGGCAGTGCTGGCATCATACTGCAGCCACCCAAAAGGCAGGTTGCCTTCGGACAGCTTGCATAAGCCAAGATGCTGTTTTGTTCTTTCCTTAGTGCTGGCATTTGTTCTGGCGTGTGGAGTAGGCATGGAGAATCATTCAGCTGAAAACTAACCCAGGCAGGAGGGGAAAGGGGGGAGAAGAACCTAAGCCACAGTCTCCCTAAATTTTTGTGATCTGACTTGTGATGTAGCTGTGCAAGGGATAGGGGTGTGGGAGAAGGGAGTGGGGAGCCAGGGTTTTCCCTCCCTGCAGCAGAGTGAACTTTGACTGCTGAAGCTGATCATTCAGCTGTGTCTTCGCACAGTGTTGACAGCATGCCTTGTACTCGCAGGGAGGTCCCAGCAAGCACGGGAGCGTGTAAATGACTTCTGCCGTGAAGTTGAAAGGGCTTGGGGAGCTACGGGCATCCGTTGCAGCTTGTGAAAAACAGCTATCGGTCCCTGTAACAGCGCTGAGGGAGGCTGGGCTGTGTTTTGGAAGTGTACAGTTAGCATTTTTGCTCCCCCTGATTCAAAATGTGGTAGCATAAGCACGTCTACCTTTAGCAGCAGCGCTCGTGTTGTTTGGAATAGAGGAATGTTGCAGAGAACAAGATTAAAACTGGTATTGGAGGGCTCCTGGGAGAGGCGAGGCTGAAGGGCTACCTTGGAGCTGTTAGGGGTGTCAGCTTCTTGGGGCCACAGCCCGGGTATCTTCCCTCTTCCCCATCAGTGATACCTGGCACATCTCTACTTCATGGCAAAGATGCTGCAAGCGCAATAAAATGCATGTAGGAGGTTTAGCTGAGTCCTCTGGATCCAGCATATCTCCTAGATGTCATGATACTGCTGTTCCTTAATTTGATATGTGTGCTAGCTGCTAAACTGCCACCTGACGAAGGCTGCTGATGCTAGCAATCCTTGCTATAAGCAAGGTTATGGTGGTTATGTGTAAATGTGTGTCGTGCTTCCAGGGAGTCCTAGCTAAAATTATCCTAGTCTGCTTGGGCCTAGTAAGGGGAAGAGATGCTGCAACTTTTGCCACCAGAAGCATTAGGCTCCCCGGCACAAGAGGTGTGAGGCAGTGAAACAGGCTTTTCCGGCCTTTGGGGAGAGTCGCTTCCTCTTCCTGCGAAGTAGGAAGACCTGTTCTGGGGTGGATTAGGGGGCAAAGCCTTTAAATAGGGTGATGTGGAGGGCCAGGGACTCCTTGGCGTCTCCACCTTCCCTTACTCATGTGCTCCTAATAGTGACCCAGCAGCAGTGTCCCAGTTTCATGTGCTGGTTGTTCCTGCAGTGGATCAAAGGGACGGGAAATGGAGGAAGCTGGAGCTAGATGTTCAATTCGCATGTGGCGGTTGGGGCACCTCTGCTGTTATCCAGGTATTTTGGTGAAATCTCAGTGAAATCTGAAGAATGTTATCAAAATGTTAAGTGAGCATAAGAGCAAGGCAATGCTTTTATTGTGTCTGTGATAGATGAGGTAAGTGGCAGTATTTGGTCAGAAGACTAAGGGAGAAGATGAGAGCTTCAGCTGTACCAGGAGCTGATCAGCTGGAGGCCAGCGAGGGGTAAGACTGCTTCTCAAACTTTAAGGTAACATCCTAGCAAGAATGTCCTGTGTTATTTTTCCAGTCCTGCTTAGGAAAGCTGGCTTTCTCGCTGATCTCTGGATAGCGAGAATCTGGCAAACAAAAACAATGAAAAATAATTTTTAAAACCCCCAAACCCTATCTCTGCTGGCAGGGAGTAGAAGGAGCTTTTATCTCTGTATCTTGCTTCCTAAAACAGAAGTGCCTGTTATCTCCTCCTAGCTCTTCCGAAGTTGAGTTGCAAACTGTCTGATACTGTACAAAGTTAATGAGTTGATTTTTCTGATTTGGTGAGAAGGGAAGGTGGAGTAGCTGGTATCTGCAGAGTATGTATGAGTGAGAGCACATGGGGCCCGAGTTCTGCACTACAGGCAATTAACCTTTCTAGCCAGAAGAAGATGAGGGTAAAAGGCTGGTGATAAGCAAGTTAAGCCCTTGTGAGAAGTCTAGCCTTGTCATTCATCTCTGATAGCTTGCAGTGCTCAGACTTTGATCAAGCATCTCTTTCAGTCCACAGTTAGTTTTTATAAAACAGAGTCTTGGTGAAAGACTGTGTCCCCCCAGAAGTTGCAGCCCTGTCTTTGCATGTGGATGTTGCAGCAGCTCAAGTAGAAGCGGTATTAGCCACAATGTTTTTCCTTTATGCACTCTCTCTCGGGGCTTTTCTGCTGTTGCTTGATGCAGTTTTCCAGTGTCAGTGTTAAACTGACAATCACTCTTTGTTCCTTTGGTCTTTGCAGTTCTGAATAGTTAGCAGGGCTGTGGTCAGTTTTTTCTGCTAATCTAAGCTGTAAATTCTTGGCAAAATCAAGTATCAGCAACAGCTAGCAGTCTCCTTGCAGGCTTAGGCCTGAGATGTCACATCTGAATCGTGTTTGGAAAACTTCTCAAAGTCTTAGAAATGAGGGCTTGCTTGCTTCCTTCCTGCAAACGTCTCTGCTCAGAAACAGTTTACTAACACCTCTGCTGCCCAGATGGACTTTCTGACCCTGAGTGAGAGTGCAGCAGGTGCTGATGCAGGGTGTGGAGCTGCATTATAATGGTAAAACCTTTAGGAACCTGCTCCCTTGAGACATCTCTCCTGCCTTGAACTTAAAGGCAGGGCTAGACTTCTGTTCAGATCAACAGCCCTTACGAGTTATTTCACTGAAACAGGGAAAGAGGAGGCAAAGAGAATGGTGTCTCTGAAGGCTCTGTCTGCAAGCACAACTAAGGTTGACAGACTGTGTCGAAAAACGTTTCTCCAAATTAAGTATTTTGGAAGGTGGAGGCATATGCAGGCTTCTGAGCAAATGCAGAAACTAAGTCTGAACAAGCAACTTATTCTGGTTATAACTGGAAGAAATGTAGGAGAATGGAGAAATGGCCAGAGAAGGGGAAGTCTTGGTATCTCCAGAGCCATGGGAAAGCAAAGCGATGCTGTTTCCTGCTGGGGTCTGGATTCTGCCGAGTTGAGACTTCCATCTGCTGTATGGGAGAAACCAAATGTGAGACAAATGAAAAGTCACCAGGAAGGGCAGAGACCTGAAAATGTGTGGGAATTCCTGCAAAATGAAACATATACTAGTTTGGCTTGAGGGTGGAAAAGCTGACCTGTTGCTTAGACATAAATTATTTGCCCAGCTTGTGTTGCAGAAAGCATCATTTGCAGCTGGGTTCTCCTGCAGTCCGTCTGGAGCCTTGCTGGTCCTGATGGAAGGGCCCAACTTTGGAATTAGCCTCGAGCTGCTGCTGCCTCCCAGCTTTGTGTGACAGGGACAGGAGGCTGCTTGGGAGAAGGTGGGTGGTAGGCTGTGCATCTCTGTGTCTTGTTCTGGTGTGTCCTGGGATGATGCTACATTTGTGACCAGGGAAGCTGGCAAGGCTGAGACCTGTATGGACAACATGGTGCTTCTGGAAGGCAAGATAGTCTTGACCTGTTCCCCTCTTAGCATGGTGGGCCTTTCCAAAAGTGACAGAAAAGCCTGCTTTCTTGTGAGTTAACACTGCAGCTGTGAATGCTGCAGCAGCGCTAGCTGCTGGGATGCATTTAGGGAATAACTGGGCTCAGTTGCAAGTAGATGTCCTGTATGGGTTTGCCTTGTTCCTGATTTCTTTTGAATAAAGTGCTGGGAAACTGGCAGTGCTGGGGTTATATTGTGCCACATCGGTGAGCTGTATTTCTCTTCAGAATTAGGCAGTGCAAATGCTCAGTCGCTCCTGGGAGCATCTGCAGCACTTGACTGTAGATGGCTTGTTCTGCTGATAGCAGGTGCTGTACAGCTTCATTGCACTAAAGTTGCAACTGTTCTGGAATAACTGTTGAATAGTTGAATGTGCTAGAATAGTTTAATCTTAACTCCAGTGTGAATTTCTCTACTGCACCATATATGCATATAAGATACAGTACACCACTGTGTACTGTATCTTGTGTGATTGCAACAATACCACCATGTCTAGGCAAGTACCAGTATAACTATCTTGTCTTTAAGTGATGTCATACATCAGGAGGGGGATTTGGTGTAGTCTTTCATCACTGTGACCAGTTTCTGGCCGTGCTGCCGGAGATGTGTTGGTTCAGAGGCTCCCTCCCCTGCTCCCAGGCTGGCAGCAGATCTCCTTCCCTACCGTTTTTATCGGGATCTGTTTGTCGTGGCTGTGTCGTGGGTCTGGGCTCTGGGAAACAGTTTAACTGTTGATACAGGATCTGTTTCTGCAGAGCTGAAGCTTTCACCTTAGGACATGGAGTATGACGGAGACCTTGAACTGGGCCTGGGTGCGCTGGTCGATCTGTGAAGGGCAGTGCTGTGGCAAGGTACTACTTGGCTTTCCAACTTGTGCTGTGTTAATTACGTTGCAGTGCTGATATGTCATGCTAGTGCCAGTCATGGCGTAGCCTTGAGGATCTCTCCACAGCAAGGTGATGTCTCCAGTGGACCTACCTTTGCTAAAAGTCTTTTGCTTCTGCTGGAATCGGGGCTGGGCCAGCCTTGGGGTAAACAGCTGTCTTTCTGGAGAATGTGAGACAGATGAGTGGGGCAAGGACTGGAAGAGTAGGGGGCGGCACGTGGAATTTATCTTCATTGACAAGAAGTTTTCTGCTTTGGCTTTATGATCTGTCGTTAAAGTGTGGCATATTTAGGGAAGAGGTTATGATTCAAGTTGTTACCTAAGCTGAATTGCTTCCTCGAAGTAGTGCTTTCTCAGCCCGCTTGTCTTAAGGGTAGTTTCCTAAAGGAGGTCACGTTTCTGTTACAGAGGTAAAGGCTATAATATTAATACTGCCTTTTGCTTCTGGTAGTGTGAGGAGGAGGAGACATTTGCAGAGAGGCTGGAATAGAAGTAGTCCAGGGCAGAAGTGATACCTGAGGGCTCTGTGGCAGGTAATCGCGTAGGACGTACTGCAGCTGCTTACGTGCTGTTTTCCTGCTTTGACTGTTTGAGTCTTTTCAGGCTGCTGGTCATAGAAGTGCTGGCGTTAGAAGCTGAATATGGATTTCATGTGAGCAGGGCTGATCAGACTTCTCAGGACTAAGGCAGTGTCTCTTAAGAACTTGTGTTTTGATGGTGTGGAGGGTGGATGGTCTGAGAAACCTGGCACAGGGAGGGGGCAGCTGAGAAGGCAGCTGGACCTGGAGAGAATGTCCAAAGGGTTGTTGACATCCTGCTGGTTGCCTGTGTTAACTGTTGTAAAACATTTCCTGGGCTTTCTCATTTGCCTGCTCTACCTGTTCCTTTTGAATTATAGCAACAGTTAGAAGTGCTGTTTTGAGAGTGTGCGCTAGCAAGTGGCAGAAAATGACCTGATCTGGGAGAACGGTTACATGTCAGACAAGAACTCCAGTGAGTGTTTTATAGCCCTTGGTAGTTCAGCAGCCTGATACCCTTTTTTTACAACTGCGTGAATCATTAGTGAACAGTGTGATTCATACACAGATCATCATTGACATAGAGCTAATGAATGAGCCCCTGACTGCTGAAGACAAACAACGTGGTAAAAGATGGAAATGAGCACCTCAAAAGAGGACAGGCTTTTTTGGCTCTGTGGCAACTGGATTTCTTTTTCCCCCTGTTAGCTCCCTATTCCCATGTAGCTCTGAGGCATTAACATCTTAACAAGCAAATCTGGATTTGTTGCTTCAGTCCCTCGGTGTACATCTTGTACCCAACTGGCCCATTAGCGTAATGCAACAAGTCTTTTAAACTTGGAGCATTAATAATTGGAGAGGGAGGAGGGAGAGTAGGGGAGCTGTGGCAAAACCGAGCCTCCCAGTGAGTCACAAATGTCTGAAGTGCAGAAATGTCTGTTCCACTTACCAGTAATTGGGCATCCGGGCTTTCTGCATGAGGTCAGATGCAGCCAATAAGGCCTATTCAAAACATGCCTACGCAATTATGTTTTGTGATGCGTTGCCTTTGATCCAAGGATTTCGGAGTGGCATTGATTCACCTTCCCTGTGGGGTGTGCAGTATCCACTTCTGCTGATTCAATGCTCTTCAGAAATATGGGATGAAGTCAGAGCCTGCTCCTGGAGCTGCAGAACTGACTCAGGATCCGGGTGCTGGTGGTTCCCTGGCTCCAGCTGGGGATGGGAGGAAGCTCGGAGGATGGAGCTGCTTACGTTGACCTCTGTGCAGGTAGCGCGTGCTGGACCAATGGGCAAGGGCTGACTGTTACCTGCTACCTGTGCAGCCTTCGGACACGTGATACCTGGCCAAATTCTCTGCTGTGTGGAGGAATAGAGGTCTATGACCTGATTCTTCTTTCACCTCCTTTCCATCCCTGGGGACTGATGCACGCTGAGCTCAGGAGGCAGATCCTGGCAGCAGGCCAGTGACTGCTGAGGGGGGGAAAGCACTACCTTGCCTGACCCTTGGTGAGACACTAGCCGGTCTTGCCTCTGCTGCTTTGCTGAAGCAGCGGTTTGCTGCCTCCCTGTGGGAAGCTATCCCTTGCTGCTGAAGCAGGGGGGGCACTGAGGAAAGCAGGCTCACTTCTCTTTTTCCAGGGTGGGTTCTGGCTTGGTGCTTAGCTCCCTAGCTTGAACTTGGTAAGCTTGCTTGGCATCTGGGGGCTTTTCCTCTTTGAGAAGGTCAGTGGGTTAGGGTAAGAGGGCAGAATACCTTTTCAGGACAGTCTTAATGCCCATGTTCAAGCTGTTTCTTGTTACACAAAGTAACCAGTAATTTTTCTATCCCATCTGCTAGCATTACAGGAAGCTGATATACAAGATTCCTGTCTAGGGCTCTGGGACAGAACTACAGCTTGAGAGCTTGGCATTGTGTGAGCCATGGTGGCAATAGCTGCATGGTCTCATGCTGTGCAGCTAAGTGATTTTCCTTTGTCCAGGCTAGAGGTGGCATTCAGTGACTGACAGGGGAATTAGCTATTGGAGTGTTTCTTCAACTCAGGGGAGGGGGGCTTGCTTTCTCCAGTTAATGCATAATCTGAAAAGTACTCTTGAGGTAAGAGTAACTCTGTCTCCTGGCTCTGCGATCCTCCCCTCATATCCACCCTGCCCCCATCTTGTGCTTTTTCTGTGCTTCTGAGGTGGCATTTGACCCAGCGAGGTCATTGCTGCCTTATTTTTCCCTGGGAACTGGTCTCTTCCATATCTTCATACCTGTCTTTGGATGGCCTGGAGACCTTTGAGGAACAACTTGTGTTGATGTCACCTTTTAGTAGATGATCCAGAGTTCTGGTGTATGCTGTGGTGAAATGCAGAATGCCTCCAAGGTGGGGTTGTGAGGTTCTTGCTGAAATGATGCCGTAAAAAGTACTGCCAACAGCATGGCTTTCAGCTCAACTTTATATTAAACTTCAGAGGAGCTAATGGTATGTCCCATTGTCAGCTGACCAGTGTTGTGTGCTCTGTTTAGGTATCCATGCAGCATTTGCCTCCTGCTTGGTCTGTGCTTTGAGCCCATCATCTGAACAGGGAGTGGGATTTCATCTATTTCTAATGGAGACATGACAAAAAGCTGTTGCTTCTCAAGCAGCAATTAGATTGAGGCATGTTGGCTGTGTTAGTTACAAAGTGTTCAACCGATGTTCTCACAGGCTATGCAGTCTTTGGGTAAGCTTCCAGATGACCTTACCTCTAAAGCGCTGAAGGGATCCTAGACTCTTGTCTCTGCTCTTTTGTAGCAGGCTGACAGGATTTCCGGGAAAAGCTTTTGCATCTGCTGTTGTCTCTCTAGATTTGGCATCTCAAGTGGCCTTGAGCCACTTCCTATTTGATGGAGGCTTTCTCTTATTAAAAGACATTAATTCTTTAAAGGGCACAGCTATGACCTGTTTATGTACTTCACAGCCATAATTCATAAGTTGTAAGAGCAAACGCGTAGAACTTCCCTACGGCAAGGTCAACGCTGTTGCATGCAGGGCTTGTATGAATAGGGAGTGTCTAATGGCCTGTGTTTTGTAAGAGAACCCAAACCAGCAATTTTGTACTTGCCTATACCAAAGGACACTTACTTTTTATAGTACTTCATTCAACATCTCTGCTCAGATACAGAATCAAAAAAACCCTGAAATATTCTTTACTTACATCACTGCTTGTGTGGACTGTGCTCTCAACTTAGTCCTTTCCTGAAGTATCGTGCGCCTGCAGCGCTGTGTGGATACTTGTTCAGAAGTAGCTCTTTTCTCTTGGACCTGTGGTATGTGCCCGGTGCAGTTCTGCCTTGGATTACATAGATATTGCTGGCACCCATCTTGCAGCTGGCTGTGGATGTGTCAGTGATGGAACTGGTCTAGCCATAGCGTAACTTCAGTAGTCTCGGCTGTCCAGGCAGCTTGGGCTCCTCGGCACCTGTGATGTGTGCCCAGTATTCCACAGTCCTCTTGGATGGAGACCAGCAGATGTTACCCTGGGAAGGTAACATCGCTTGAAGCAGTATGTGGCAACAGTTACTTCATAGAAAGCTTCCTAGCTGTGGTATGTGGTTAAGATCAGATTATCTGAAAGCTGTTTGCTCCACGGTCCTGCCAGTCTCTGGCGGTCACATATAGGCCTCCTGCTGCCCTTGGTTCCTGGGGAAAGCAAGGCGCTCATGAAGATAGCGCCCTGTAGGAATAAGCTCATTTTGAGTCATAGAGAATGACTGACCTTCCTTGCCTCCGTATCTCCACGTTACACAGTGTGCTATTAGTGTAAAATGTTTCATTGTGGAACAACTACAGCTGAGCTGCTGTTTGTCAAGTCTCCTCTGATACCACAGGATAGGCTAGTAACTGCTATTTGTATAGCAAGTCTGTTAAATTAATGCTCTCTCTTGCCAGCGCATATCCCAAATTCCAGGAGACAGGTTGAGTGACTGTTCCTCCTCAGACTTCTGGTTGGGATTGCTCTTGTCTGCCAAGTCAAGGGTGGCTACAGTCGATGCTTGCTGGTTTGGTTTTCGTGTGGTATGTGGCCATGCAGGTAGCCATTTTACTGACATAATGTGGTGTACGATGGTAGGAGCTTTTAGAAAACTACTAGACCAGTTTCTAGTTTCAGCTGAAAGCTGAACGTCTAAGGATCTGCTCGGCTGTCCTTCTGATGGGCTTTGAAAGAGCAGAAACCAAATCCCTGTAGATGAAGATGGCCACCCAGAACAGGAGGCTCAACTGCCAGCTGTAATGAAAACTGTCCATGGGGTATACTTGGCAGCTTATTTCAAATGTGATACACTGCTCGCTTTGTGCACTTGCCTTCTGTTGTGGTGGCTTCCTCATGCTGAACCGTAAAACGCATACACAGTGGGCACCGCTCCTGGTGCCAAACGTGGCTTGGGACTCGCACAGCAATCCAGCTGGTGTGTCTTCTGTGAAATCCCTGCTCTTGCTTCTGGAAAGAACTCAACGGTTCTCTTCCTGGTCTGCAATATCACAGCTGTCATCGGGCATGGTGAGATGCTGTCGGATGATGCCTCTTAGGCAGTGCAGGAAAAACAAGCTGCTTGGATGCTGTAGTACCTGCTTGCAGGAATATTGGCAAAACTTTTCCCTTCAGCTTTTGGGGCTAGGTTAGCGATGATTCAGCACTGCACATAGTGGCACTCTCTGTGATAACTTGTTAACATTTGCTTTTAGGCCCCTCTGTGACTGGGAAAGCTGTTTTGTGGTACAGTTGTCTGAAATTCAAACTGTAGTAACACTGAAGTTTTAATAATAGAACAGGCTGTCCTATCCACAAACCTCAGTTTTCTAAAGAACTTGCTGTCTTGAGAGAGCAAAATGTGTTTGTTTCTGCTTCCCTCTTTCCCCAAAACAGCACTCTGGCAGGTTGTAGGAGTAAGGTCGGAGCCCACCTGCAGTGGTTTAGGAGCAAAGTTGGAGCCCTGATCATCATCTTCTATCCTAGAGATACCTAATGCTGGTACCTTCCAGGCCATGCTAAATCTGAGCTAATTGCCAATTACTGGCAGGGCTGGCGTAGTGTGAGTAGTAACCATAGTACCCAGACAGTGAAGTGTTTCTACCTTTCCAGAGGTTGGCACTTAATTGCCCCCTTGTTTCTTTGTAGTGTGCAGACAGGTGCCCTTAATGCTCTTAATTGTTTTCTCCTCTCCAGTCCCTTGTGCGATGGCACTGGTCCGGGATGCCAGTTTCTTACAAAGCAAACATCTCTAAGCATTTCGGGTCTCGATGCACGTACTTGCATTACAATGGCAGCTATTTGGCTGCCGTGCAGGCACTCCTTAGCCCAGAATAGGGACAGCAACTGTCTAGCTGCTTAAAACTTCCTGGCTCAGTTCAGTCTGAAAGCATTACCTTCCAGCTGATCTCGTATAATTTGTCTTGGGTGCACTAAAACTGGGGGGGGAACCTCTTAGCCATGCTGCATTTTGCCATCGGGATCCTGCTGAGCAGAATATAATCTGGAGTGCTGCGGGTCCATCCTTCCTGCAGGAGCTCTGGGGATAATACAGGGAAGAACCAGCTCAGTGCACGTTCGATCCCGAGCTGCCAGTGTGAGCACTGCCCTTAATCTAGATTGATTACTTAATTGTTCACTGTAACAATTCTGTAATGAAGTTCTGTCTGGCAGCGTGCTCGCTAGGGGATTTGTGGTTGGCAGCAGCCTGCCAGGCAGCAAATGTCCCATGTGCTTCATGCGCAGCAGAGCCTGTTGGTTTTAGAGGTCTGCTGTTTGGAAAGGCCCCTTTCAGGAGGTCCTAGTCAGCATGATTTCCCCTACCTCCTTCCCAGAGGAAATGTACTCAAGAATCTGGTGCGCAGTTCATCTAGCAGCTGTGGAGGAGGTGTGCGATTTTGCAGAGCTACCTGTTGTCCTGTTTGGGCACAGTGGCTGCAAAGACCAATAGGAAACCTGGAAATTGTATTACTATGCAGAATAACCTATTTTTTTCTAAGTGTTTTTGAACAGCAGCTTCCTTAGAAACTCTTAGCTACATTTTGTCTTATCGTGGTCAATTTAGCAGATGCAACCACAGGTATTTTTAGACCTTGCCATCCTGCGGTAAGGTCACATACAGGTACAAACTTTCTTTGAGAGGGGAAAACTGCTCTTCTGTGGTAGGATAACAAGGTCTTAGTGGTGTGTGAGGGAGTTCTGCAGCCATCCTGGTCACTTGTGTGCAGATCTGCTTCAGCTGGTGTCTTGCTGGTCTCAACCTCTCTGGGGCATGATCTAATTTAGTGATGAGACCCTGACTGTGCTTGTGTAAGGAAGAGGGAGATGAGCAGGGGGTGCTGGCTGTTACCTTCAATTAGCTGGCTGCCTAATGAACTACTTGGGTGGATTAGCTGTACCCAGCAGGCGGCAGCAGCAGCATGCTGGCAGGGGTTGCCCCCCCTTGGGGTTCTGGGTGCCTGGGGACACAGGGTGACAAGCCGGCTGACTCGTGTGCTCTGGCTGCCTGTGGCAAGTTGCGTGTCTCCCTATTTTGCTGGATTCCGCGGGAGTTGGTTAGTGCCTGAAATAGCTTTGGCTGTGTAAATAGTGGTGAAAACATGTCAAACCCAAGTAATGTACTTGATGTTGGTGATGGAAGGTGCTTTTGGATATAAATCCAGGGTGGAATTTGCTGAAGGGTTGGACTAAGCACAGTACTGTGCTGTGTTATACTAGTTTGAGACTTAAATGAGGGAGAACACATCATCGAAGAGACCCTTTTCATTTATTTGTTTGCAGTAATAAATCATGATGGCTTGTGAAGTCCACTGTATTACCTCAGGTAGGGTGCTTTGGGCAGGGTGTTGCTAAGGAACAGTGATTTGACTGACACACGTGACTGCCTTATAGATAAGATGCTGTGTGTAATACAGTCACCAGTTATGGTGGCCCCTTCAAGGTGTGAGTTTGGTACAATGCAGCCAGCTCACGGTACGCAGAGCTGCGCTCTGGCCAGCTGCTCTGCTAATGCCGGTGTTTCTGGGGCGGTGGAACATAACATGAGGCCAGGGGCTGGGATTTGAGGGGTGTCTTGCATTTGAAAACTGAAGGTAGCTTTAGAAGTGCTTTTTTACTGAAGAATTGGTCTTGGGAGGGCACACCTGGTCTTCCTTTTTGCTATTCCCGCCTGCTCCCCTAGCTTGCTGTCTGCTCTTTCCCCTCTGTCCTCAATACAGGAAAAATTGCATGAAATCTCCTCCTAGCAGGAGAGCCATGGAGTGCCCAAGGGGCATAACGGTCCCATCTCCCACCTGCCATGTCGGGATGCCCTTAGTCTGTGCAGCAACTTAGTTGTGATGTGCAGAGCTTTCTAATCTCTGGGTAGTCTGAGAATCTCTTCTTTCAGAGGAAGAAATGAACTGCGTGAGCTTGCCTCAAGAGTGCTACTTTCAGAAAATTCGGGAAGAGTTGCTTTCATTCTGATCAGCCTCTTACTCAAAGGAGCCTGCTGGGAATGATAGGCCATTATATCTTCCCTAAGGCTTGTGCCATTCACTGGGGTAGCTAACGGCTTTAATTGAGTGGTATATGGAGTATTCTTGGCTGGTGTGACCTGGAAGTCTGATAGCTGTCAGCATGGCTCAAAGCTCCTTCTGGGAATAATGCGTGCAAGTGTCTCTGTGACTTTCTTGATTAGTGTGTATGGGGATCTTGGATATTAAAACCAATTAGTTGTCTTTAAGGTCAGGGACTTATTTGACCTACCAGCATCCATTTCAACTTGGCCTGAATTGAAGATCTTTGGAAGAGGGCTGTACAACTTGTAAAGAGGCTAATGAAGTGCTGCTTTTTAAAGCACTTCCCTGCTGTCTCTGTAGCCCAAACACTTCAGGCAGGATGCTAGTGCATGACAATCTGAAACAGCAGCAGGCAGGTACTGTTAGGCTTCTCCTACCATAAGAAATGTGAAAGAGCAAAAAACTTTTTTTTTTTTTTTTTTTTTTTTTTTAAGGCTGAAAAGCACTTTGGTTCTCTGACTCAGAATCTGGAGTAGAGGTTTTTTTTCAGAGCTTAGCTGGTTTGCCCTTGAGAGGGCTAGAGGACACCATGAGGTATTTGATTTTTATGCCATTACTTTAATGTGAAGTATGAGGTCTGGGTTAAATTTGAGACAAAATTTAAATTTGAGAAGCAGCAATTCAGACATCTGGGATACTTCAATGGCAAATGGGAGGTACCTGCTGGCAGGCAGACAGGAACTTCTCCGATTTTTGTTTTGGCTTTGGAGGGATTTGAACCATGAAGCTGCTTTGGGGATTAATACCTCTGCAGGACCCACCCTAAAGCCATAGGAAAAACGAATATCATACTTACTTTTTTCATTTAATTTAAGCCAGTTCTGTGATTTGTGGGTTCTTATCTCCTGACTCTGTGCCTGGGGTTGGTGCTTCTGAACTAGCAGTCATGTGCTTAAGCATGCTTTATTTAAAGCAGCTGGCAGAGTTGGTGAGCTTCTCTATAAAGCAAAGTGCTAGTGGGAAAGTAGAAAAGACTAACTGCTACAAAAGGATCCTTCCAGTTGACTTTTCTGTCTTAATCTGAGGAGAACGAAGTGTTAAAACAGCACTTGGGCTGGCTAGTGTTCCAGCTGTCTGAGAACAAATGGAATGGGCTTAATAATGTCCTTAAAGTATGTGGCTGCATTGTTTTGAATAATCTCTGCTGGGGACTGCTTACATGCCTTTAGCTTGCAGCCCTTAGCCTGTACATATGTTCTTCTTTCCAGAGTAGTATCCCAGGTTAAATGGCTAGCTTTTGGAGGACTTGCTTGGTAGTGGCTAATCTGAACGTGTGGTTATGGAGTCAAATCCTCTGAAGAGCCTGTTTTGTTTTCTTTTCTCTCCCATTATTGTCCAGCAGAAGGGGAGTTACACCAATAACAGTGAAGTGAAGCATCCTTGGGGGGGAGGGAGGAGAGACAGCTGTGTGCATGGAATATGGTATGAATACACTTGTTGCTTTGGCTGGTGGCTGCTCACAACCCCTCTTTTTTCCTTTCTCAGCAATGGTACCAGCATGATATCGTTGATCATTCCCCCCAAAGACCAGATTTCGCGAGTGGCAAAAATGTTAGCCGATGAGTTTGGCACCGCCTCCAACATTAAGTCTCGAGTGAATCGCCTTTCAGTACTGGGAGCCATTACATCTGTACAGCAAAGACTGAAACTCTATAACAAAGGTAACTTCTAGCTTGTATGGATGCTGGCAAACTTCCCTTACTTGGAAGCAGCCCTAAGTTCCTGCATTATGCAGTTTTCTGCTAATCAAATCTATTGGCCTGTGCTGCTGTTTTGCACTGATATTCCAGGTATGTTGCCCATGGATGGCTACTTCAGGGGTAGACCTTGGGACTGGAATAATAAGATGGTCCTTGTCTTTAATAAGCGGGTTCATGATTCTGTCCTTAGCAGTGCTGACTCTTCTAAACTTGGCCAGCCTTAAGAGCTATTCCACAATAGTTCATCTGCATTAAACTAGTGATTTTCCATCAGGCAGAAACTTAGTATGCCTTATGCATGCCACTGTGCAGCTACCATAGGAAATACACCCAGGTCATCTAAAATGAGGACTGGAAAAGTTTGTCATTACTGTCTTTACGCTGGCAAGTGGCCTTCGTTGAGATGGTCAGTCTATAAATCGCTGTATAAGAACTAGGAAAGCTTCATGGGGATGTTCAGCCTTTTTCTGGATTCTGTGAGCTTGCGAGCTCATGGGTTTAACAGACAGGTACATGTTCTTGCAGCTTTGTTGCAAGTCTTTCCATCAGTGTTACCTTTAGCTTCCTGCTCCAAGCTGTTCAGTATAGGTGTGCTAAATTAGTTTGTTTTGCGTTGTAGAGAGCTGGGAGGGAATGAGGTGGGGGAAATAGAAAGTAAAAAACTTGGGAACTTCAATTTCAACTCTGCCTTAAATCTCAAGGCCTAGTAGTTAGCTTTTGATGGGTACAGCTTGCAATATTTCTTAGTGATCTAAAATTGCATTGTGTCCTTTATAGTACCTCCAAATGGTCTGGTTGTTTACTGTGGAACAATTGTGACAGAAGAAGGAAAAGAGAAGAAAGTCAACATTGACTTTGAACCTTTCAAACCAATCAATACGTCGTTGTATTTGTGTGACAACAAATTCCACACAGAGGTAAGAAGTCTCCTATTGCCTGCTGGTCTTGCAGTAGTCAAAGTCAGACTGCTTTGCTAGACTCACTGGAACAGTCCTTGGTGTGCTTGGGTCCACAGTTTGTAGAACAGCAGGCTTTAATTAAGACATCCTGCTGGTGAAGCCACTGGATGGCTTGTGACTGGCTAGTATTCAGAAATATGTGATATTTCCTAAAAGGAGTTGAGATATTGTCCAGCTCCTACTACAGCTGACTTTATGGCCCAGCTAGTAACTGCTGAGCTTGTGTAACCCACAGACATAAGCTTTTCTCTGTAACTGGAGGCAGGTTTTTTTTTCTTAACCTTAGAGCCCCATAGATGTTATTCCAAGTCAGGCCTTAAAGTAATGCCAAGATAATATTAGTGTTGCCAGTCTTGATATCAGATGTGTTAACTGAGACCTGTGATGGAGAACTGGCATGTGCCTAATCTGTCTGGGGTAAAGTGGGATTATTTTTATCCAACATCTACCTATCTTAGTTAAATGAATGGTTTGAGGCATATTTAAAGTAATGTGGATTACACTAGTCTCAACTGCATGAAGTCAGTTCATTGTGTCTGTTTTGGCTCTGTTGGCCCTTGCAGAGGTCTCAATATTTGTGGTGGATGACTGGCTGCCTTTCATGTCTATGGCGTTCACCACGATAAATGTGTGGACTGAGACTTAATTGCCTGTCATCAAATCTGTGTGACATGGGCTTGACAGGCCCTTCAGTGATGTAGTTCTGCTTGTTTGCTTGGGTTTTTGGAGGTCTGATCCATGATGGGGTTTCAAAGGGTAAGAGTAGTGCAGGAAGGAAGGGTATGCTTGTTGTGCAGGTGAGGTACATCCCTATTATTCTGTCTCCCCATCAAGGATGAAATCCCAATACATCTTTGACCTACCAGGAATAACAAAACTGCGCACAGGTACAGCTCTTGAGTTCTGCTGAGCCCACACTTCCATAGGCAATTGAAAGCAAGAGGTAAATAAGAGAATTCAGGAGAGAGCCAGAGGTGCAAAGCCAAGGGAGATGTTTGTCCCTGCAGTTGTTGGCAGCGGGTAGATGGTGGTGGGTTGCCTTCTGCCCTATCAGGAAAGGGATTAATTTGGTCTTGGCTGCAGCTCCTGCCTCAGGGCACTGATTCAATACAAAAAAAGTAGCTGCTGCCCACTGGGCTGTTCCCAGGAGGCAGCTGTAAATACACTCTTGCTGGTGTGTAGCATTGCTCAGCAAGAGAGTGGCAATAACTTGAGAGGAATTTGTGGTAATTGCTGCTGATGATGATGTGATTACTAGCGGCACCTTTCTCCATGGGCTGTTTGCTCTCCTGTGTCTCTTGAGTATGTGATTATTTTACTTGGTATTGTCTGCACTGCAGAATCAAATCTAGCTGTAAAAGCCTCCCGTATACTATGCTGAGCAACGAGATGATGTTAGCACTGAAGTCTTGATTTATCTGTCTCATTTGGTTGTAGAGCTGTGCTTTTAACCCAGTGATTCCCCCCAACATGCAACTAGAACTCAACAGCTAGGGCATCTGGCTCAGTACATAAGCAGATTTCCTATGAAAGTGAGGGTGTGTCAAGGAGCAGAAAAAGGATGTGGTCTTCACCTTTAGGCTGAAGCTGGAAAGAGGAAACTCAGCCCAGGTTGAAGGCACAGAATAAAAGCAATAGTCCCTTTTTTGTGCTTGGTAGGTCAAACAGTGGAAGTGCTGACATAAAACGAATGAAGAAGAAACTGAGGGAATCACTGATCATTGGATACTTTATTAAAATAAGAGGGAACCAAGAACATCAGAGCTGTAGTTATCTGCTGCCTGGCAAGAGTATCTGATAAGATTTCCTCTAGATATTTTATTGCCTGTGTGAAACCGAAGTAACTTCCCAAGAGGGATATGAACCCTGATGTGTGTCTGAAGGGTAGGATTTACAATGACTTATTTTGATATCTTGGCTGGAGCGTTCATTCCAGTCACACGATTTGCTTGGCTCTGTCCCAGTTAAATAGATTGCAATGTAATATGCCACTTCCTCCTCTCATTCATCCCACTGCTGAGGAATTAATACAGAATATTTATTTTGGCCAGTAGATTCCATTAAACCTTAGTGTCTGTTTCTTTTAAGCTTGAAAGCTGTAGACTTGGTTGTGTGGATTTTGGATAAAGATGACTGATGGTTTTTATTCTTTCCACTCAGCCCAGTAATCAAGCTGGCAGGTGTGCAGGGAGTTAAAGGTCCTGTGCAGTAAACCAACACCATCACTCTTTTGGTATTAAACTGGTGACTTAAAACAATCTGGAATTTGACAAGTTCTCCATCCTGCTGATGTGTTTTTGCCAGCCAGAAAGAGGATTCTTTCTATTACGTTTATTGGGCATGTATAAGTGAAGTGTGTGTGTGCTGAATGTGCCTACCTGCTCAGGCTGCCCTTGAGGGAACAGCAGCTGACAGATCCTCTGGAAAAAGGAGCGTGGAGTTTGGGTAGTTGTGGGTGTCCCACACCACCAGAACCAGGACTGGGCAGGAAATTGGACAAGAATGACTCAAACGCCTTGATACTAAGCACTGCTTTAGTTGTTAGTCAACTTAAATGACCTTACAGGATGAATTTAGCTGCCCTTTCTAAAGGGAAGAAAATTGAAGGATAACTTCATTATCCAGCAAATATTATTGCTGTCTTCTCTATAGCCAGTTATGCACAGGACGATTATGGCTGCTGTTACTTAACTCTGCTTTGTAAGGCTGAATTTGTCATAGCCACTGTTCATCATTCTACTTTTGGGACTTGAAGTCAGCAGGTGGAGCAAACCAGTATTTGTGGTAGCTGGCAAGTTGAAAGCTGGTTTGTATTGGGGCTTTGTAGTATAAAACTGACTGACCGGTGAACTAAGCAAGTTCTGCTTTCCTGGCTGGAATGCTGGGAAAATTACTCTTCCAGTTTTGCCGACCAGAGAGGTGATGCAGCCCTGTAGAAGTGTGATCTGTTTCACTAACACTTTCTGGAGCTGGTCTTTAGGGTTTTACTATTACACCTGCCTGTGAAGTCATATGATGAACTGGTAATGCTGTGAAAATTGTTATCAAGCTTAAACATTAGTTTTCTTTGTGCTCTTGGCAGCATTGTGTGAGAGAGTAATCAGGGGTAGTCTCAACTCTTGAATCTGCTGCTCTTCCTATAGTGTATTTGCAAAAATAGCAATGACACCTATGGAACTAAAATTTATTGAGGTATATTGTTTCTGGTAGTCTTTCTGAACCAGAGTCCTTAATAAACTGGTGCTTACTGCTGACAGCATCATTTTCTGTTCCAGGCTCTTACAGCGCTACTTTCCGACGACAGCAAGTTTGGCTTTATTGTAATAGATGGTAGCGGTGCACTTTTTGGAACTCTTCAAGGAAACACAAGAGAAGTCCTGCACAAATTCACTGTGGATCTTCCAAAGAAGCATGGTAATGCACCAGCCCATCTCTAGACTGTTTGCAGCAGAATATCATGGGATGGGATGCGAGGGTAGAAGCAGGGAACTTGGCCTGTAGATGTTTAGTTCTACTCAATTCTTTGCTCCCCTGAAATCTGACAGCAAAGCCTCTAGTCTGAGCCTTCTGTCAAAATTAATGAATCACAGTAATGTGATCTTCTTAAAGTGGCTCTTCTTATTTTTTGGCACATGTGACCCTTTACTTGGTTTTGGGACAGTCTTAACTAGATACTACTAGCACAAGTAGTAATACTACTTGGTAGCATCTTTAAAGATTGCATCTGATGGTGTTGCATGCAAACCACAGTGAAAAGCAAGAAGCTGTTCCTTGCAAGAAGCACAGAAGTCTAATGGAGCAAGCAAAATTCTAGTTCTGTTACACGATGCTGTATTGTAGTGAGCCACTGATGAATTCAGCAAATTGTCTGTTAGCTACTCCTGGGTTACCATCCCTCTCTGTAGATTAGGATGGGACAAAATGAAATAGAAACGTCTCCCCTGTTAAGTCTCTGCAGCAGACACTGCTGGAATGCATTGCAATGGCAAGAAAAGTATATGAGGCAGTGTAACAAAGGAAATTGCTTTTAATGAAGATACAGGACATAGAAAAATGTGTACAGATGTTCAAAATTTCTATAGAGAGTTACAAGTTTGTACAAAAAGAAAACAAAACAAAAAAAACAAACAAAAAAACCCCATATTGCCCTCTGTGGGATACATGGAGAAAAATCTCTTGCTGTGAATGAACTCTCTTTATTCACTTGCTGTTTCAATGAGTGCCCCTGGCTCTGCTTGTGGCAAACTAATTCTGAAGGCTGCATCTGCCCTTGGCTTCAGTTATTCAGGGCCCAGTTGGGACCACATACTAATAATCTTCCTGAAATGAAATGACTTCTAAATTGCTACCTCGCATCTGTTCTTTCATAAAGGTAGAGGAGGTCAGTCTGCCTTGCGTTTTGCTCGTTTGAGAATGGAGAAACGACACAACTATGTAAGGAAGGTAGCAGAGACAGCTGTGCAACTGTTCATTTCTGGCGACAAGGTGAACGTGGCTGGTCTCGTTTTAGCTGGATCAGCTGACTTCAAAACTGAATTAAGTCAATCTGACATGTTTGATCAGGTGAGTGGCCTTTTCTGAGCAAAGCCCAAATGTTTAAGCCGTCAGTAGTAACATGGTGATATTAGTAGTAGCTCTGGTTTAAGATGCATCTCAGGAGGAATGTAACTTTGGCATCTTAAGTGATTTGATCAAAACTAAAAAACTGATATATCCTAGAGAGGTCTCCCTTTCCTAATACCTCCTGCAAGGAGGTAGGATCTCCTTTTCTTAGTAACAGTGCTAATAAGAAACCTGTCCTGCCCGTTTTGGAACTGGTGTTCATGTTCTCGGTGTTCCCAAATCTAAAGTAGCTTTATTGGAATTAAATTCCACTAAACCTAATCTCTGTGGCACTGTTGCCTGAAAATTGTGCTTCAATATTAAGCATTCAGAGGTACCTCTGACTCAGAACTTCTGCTTGCAAGTGAAGCAAAATAGATTAATACCGTGACTCTTGCCAGGTACTTATTCCTGTGGCATTATGAAGTAGTCTTATGGCAGTGCTGTGTAACAGACTCTTTTTCATGTCTCTTCTTTTTCTTGTTTAGCGGTTGCAATCCAAAGTGCTCAAACTAGTTGACATTTCATATGGAGGAGAAAATGGATTCAATCAAGCAATTGAGTTGTCAACTGAGGTCCTCTCCAATGTGAAATTCATTCAAGAGAAGAAACTAATAGGTACGTGACTACATGCTCAGCCTTTTCCTGAGCCAGGTATGCTTGACTGAATGTGCTGATCTTGCTTAAGACCTCCTGGTAATGCCTTTGTGTGCTGCCTCAGCCCTGCAGTGCTTTCTGAGTTGAGCTGAACATGACTTGTAGTGCTTCTTTCTGTTACCTGGACACTTTCTCCTATGCTGCAGGACTTCAATGAGACTTTAAGGAGTGGGGTTTTTTGTGGTGGGTTCCCCACCCCCAAACTTCTTGGATCTTCTCTGCTTAACTTTTCATCAGAGATCACCTTAGTTTCAGGCATTCTAGTAACATTTGGGCGAGAGGGGAAAAAATGCCTCCTCAGATTGTTTGCATCTTCAGCAAGAAGAGAGTTAAGATTTATTTTGTTTTAAGATGGCAGTAGAAATGATCCTTTGTTTGACTGTCAGCAGACACACATTGCTAATCTGAAAGCACAAGAGGGCAATAGTTAACAGTAGCTACCTTATACACTGAAAAGAGTGAAGTTAAATGCTGCCTGCTGGTGGGTTAGTCTAATTGATTGTTTCATAGCTAAGGTAAGCCTTTCAATGGGGTTAGATTCCCAACAGGGCAGTGTTTGATGGAGTTGACTTTCTGCTGATGAATGTTGTAAATTACATGCTTTGACTTGTTATCATATCCCTTGCTTTCTTCAGCAGCATTGCAGTCTCCTTTTCCAGTTTCTTCTTGCATCTTGCATTCAAATCAGGCTTGTTAAAAATCCACGTGGCATGATCAGTGTTTGTGACAATCTCTTTCGTTGTATCCTGGCTGCAGGACGATACTTTGACGAAATCAGTCAGGACACGGGAAAGTACTGTTTTGGTGTTGAAGATACACTAAAAGCTTTGGAAATGGGAGCAGTAGAGATACTGATAGTCTATGAAAACCTGGATATAATGAGATACGTTCTGCACTGCCAAGGCACGGAGGGTAGGTAGCGCTTCTGTGAGACTGAAAGGTCTATGAGAGTTTAACACCTAAGCCATCTCACTTGGAAAGATTACACTGGAGAAGCTCCCTAAGCAGATCTTTAAGGACTTAGTCAAGGGGGTGTTGTGTAGGCAGGTCACTAACTTGCAGCTTCCCAGCTACTCTGGGGGGAAAGTCAGAAACTAGCAAGCTTCCACTGTGGAGAAAGAATTCCAGCGCTGGGGTGGCAAGTTGTCACAGAGCTAGCATGAAACCTGCCTTTCAGTTGTGTAAGTTTGTGTGATACCAGTGCATTACAGAGGGGAGACTGAGTTTCCCTTGTGGCCAGAAACACAATTCTTATTGATTGCAGACAAACCATATGCCTACAGCACAATCTCTGCCTTTTTTGGATTTGGCACTACAGTTATTCTCTACTAGTGTGCCCTGTTTGGTTTCCCATAGAGCTTCAGTTAGAAAGGCAGCATCAGTGACCAAACCCTCTGCGTTGTAATTGCTGGTTGTTGTCAGTCTCTTTCTGTCTTTAATCTGTATCTGATAGTCTTATCCAACCTAATTTTTTTTTCCTCCCTTCTCAGAGGAGAAGATCCTGTATTTGACACCAGAGCAAGAGAAGGACAAATCCCACTTCACAGATAAAGAGGTATTTCAGCTTTGGGGCTTGTAGATTTATTCTTAGTGTACTGGTGCAGTATTCTGAATATCTGAGCTTAGTTTGTCACGAGCATGTGAGCATGATGATCTTTCTGGCACTCAGATGAGACTTCAAGACAGTAGCCTGTGGTTCCTCCTGTTCACCTGCAATGTAACGCCTGGATTCTAGACTTGCTTTTCTCCAATCTTTCTTACTGCCAATTCCAAGGTCATGTAAATAATTTGAAGTGACAGGCAAAAGGTCTTTGACCACCATCAAACCACCTGCTAGAAGAGTTTGGTAGCCACCATACAACCTGCAGGCTAAGGTCCCAAACTATTATTACTCCCTGCTTATTGTGTACTGATTTGATCAATACAAAGCAACTGTGAGGCTAGAAACTATTACATGGATGTAAGTGCAAGGGAGGGTTTGCTTCTAGATACATTTGAAATGTGGATCTGTCACTCACCGTCTGTGAGGTTTTTTTGCCTGGGCAGGTCAAAAAACCCTGACGGGACGGGAGGGGATCTGTATTACTTTGCAGAGTAAGCTGGGCAAAAAAGTGCAAAAAGGGTGGTGATCTGTCTCATATTAGGACTACCAGCGTAGCTGTTTCCAGCTGCTTTCCCTCCTGGTGGGGTAACTGCTAATTCCTTCTGCGCACAGAAGGTTTACAGTGTTATCTGCAGTAATGTAGTGTTTCTGTGCCAATAATCACTTGACCTTCTACTTAACAAAACTATGCTTTTTGCCTCCGTATTTGCATAGATCAGTATTTCCTAGAGTAAACAGTGCCTTGTTAGATGAGTGGCAATGGACTGTTTGCAGGGTATAAAGCAAATCTAAAGAAACAGTGAAAACCAAGGGTGTAGCATGAGGTGACAGTTGAGCAGTAGAATAAACAAGGCATTTTCTCACCAACTTCTGCAATAACTTCTGTAGTATGGAGACCCAAAACAAGGCCTGTCAATATTTAATTTCTTAGCACCAGAACCTTCTGCTTGTGCCAGCAGTTGCCTGATACAGATGTGTCAGGAATGACTACCACCTGGACCCTGGCAAGTGGTCAGGCTGCTCAAGCCTGTGGAGCATGAAAGCTGTTGTCTATGTGTTTAAGACTGAAAAGACAGTGGTGATGTTTAAGCCAAAGACAACTTTTGGTATGAATTTTCTCAAAACCTAACATGCAGTGACTGTAACATTTTATTTTATTTTATTATTTTATTTTATTTTTTCCCCTCCTCAAATGTCTACGTAGACTGGCCAGGAACATGAACTGATAGAAAGTATGCCCCTTCTGGAGTGGTTTGCAAACAACTACAAGAAATTCGGAGCAACATTGGAAATTGTTACAGACAAATCACAGGAAGGATCCCAATTTGTGAAAGGATTTGGAGGAATTGGAGGTAAACTGCAAGACAGAAATGTGTTTGTATTTTTAATGGTTGATTTGATAGTCTGGTGCCAACACAAGTGGGATTAATCTTACTCCTATTAGTCACAATACCAGTTCAAGAAACTATCATGTTCATCGGGGATCTCCAGGTGAATTCATTCCATATTCAGCAAGATGATGCTGCAATGTTAGGCAGCTGTCACTTTCTGTCTGTGTTCCTCAGATCCCTTTGTCCTTCAGAAGGGCTGTGAATGGCTTCACTCTGTCTCTGCACAGTTGTTGTTTTGTGGCAGAGCATGCCCTGCTGTGTAGAAGTTGGGTATGACAAATACCAGCCTAGTTTCTGAAGCAATTGGGTATCTGTTATTCATCTCCCAGAACTTCCCTGTACTTTGCTCCCCAGTCTTCCGCTTCTTTTCAAAATAAAATTATTTTTAGCCCAACCTCATGGAGAAATGAGGCTTCCGAAATCCTTTGGTCCTTCCCTTGAGCTCACTGACCAGTTTCAGCTAAGTCTGGCAGAGGTGCAGATAGCTTATGTGCTTCAGTCTGACAAAAATCATTAGCAGAGTAGAGCAAAAACACCTGCCGTGCACCTTATTCTCTGCAGATTAGGGATTCCAGGACAAAGCTGTTGCTTATTTGCTGATAAGCCAGCTGTTGCCACTTGCTGTGTTTAGGTTGATGGATGTAAAACAGAGATGAGTGTATTGTAAAGGGGAAATTCTAGGGGCCAGAAAACACCAATCAGAAGGAAGCAAGCTTGAATTGTTTGGCTACATAAGGAGCAAAAGGTTTCTAAGCTTTCAGAGTTTGTAATTCCAGGAGTCATTCCTGTCCCCCCAGATCCAGCCTCTTTGCATGGAGGGATACTCTTTGCTACCGTGCTCCAGTCCCTGTAGACTTGAAAGGAAATACTCCTTGAATACCCTTCACCTAAGTAAATGTTTCCAGGGTAAAGGCTTCCCAGAAACCCCAGTTGGTGTTTGGGGTGGGAAGAGTCCAGGAAGACAGCCACTACCTACTGCTTTTACTCCATTGTAAAGGTTACTTCAGTGCCAGCTGCCTTCTGAATTTAACTGATAAGCCTTTTTCTGAGCAGTTATATTAGGACAAATGATCTGTTACTGGTGGTTTTTTTGGAGATACAGTCCTCCTAGAATAGGCTCAGCTTTTCCAGAAGAAAGCTGGCCTATGCTGGGCAGGTAGGTATTTCTTCTTTTTGGCAATAAATTACATCAGGCTTGTGACATGGATGTGGTGTTTTCACTCTAGCTGCATGTCTGCTGTCGATCATCAGTTTGAGCCTAATTTGCAATACAAGTGCTAAGTCAGTTTCTGAAGATTTGAGAAACTCTTGACTTACAGTAGACAGGGCTTAGTAAACTGTTTAAAATGCCTTTCTAGCTCTTTGAATTTTGAAGAAGCTAAAGCGTGTTGTTTTTACCAGGTATCTTGCGGTACCGAGTGGACTTCCAGGGAATGGAATACCAAGGAGGAGACGATGAATTTTTTGACCTTGATGACTACTAGGTAGTCGACCTGGGTCCGGCAAAACGTGCCTCGCCCCTCCAGCATCCAACCCAAGGAGCAAACTCATGGTGGAAAACACAACAGATCCCTGCCTTAGAATTGGAACATTTCCAGAACTTGATCCACAAGCATTGGATTTAAAAAAGCAAAACCCTACACTTTGATTTGTCATAGTGTCAGTACAGCAGCAAACTACTAAGTTCCTATATGCCACTTTGGACTAATTTAAAATGAATCCCGGTTTTTACTTTTACTCAATGGTGAAATTGGTTGCTCTTGTATTTTATGAAAATGATTTTTTTAACCTTCATGATACATTAACTGCTGTAAACCTCTTCCTTCAAAAAGTAATAGAAGTAAGATCCTACTGGTTTGTTTCTTTTTACTTTGATTGGAGAAATCAATTGCTGCATTTTGCAGCAACGTGACCCATTTACATGGCATTCTCAGCGTAGACTGCAGAAGAAGAAATGTAAGGAAATTGGAGCCATTCATTCTCTTCAAAAGAATGAGAAGGCACTTACCTAGAGTGCTAGCTTATAATGTGTGGCTTGCAAATTCAGATGATTTGGGGAGGCTTACCAGCCAAACATGCTTTAATCTATTTGCAGAAGCACTGCTCTTACAAACTAGGAAATGCACTTCATTGATTGCAATGGAAATGCTGCTGAAGTCTTGGGCTTAATTTGGATTTGAGCAGTGCAGCCTTCAGGATTATTTTTTTTTTTCAGTCTTGACAAAAATAAACATACAATTTAAGTGAAGTAAGGTACACTTTGCTTTGTTTTGTTCCTCAGTAAGTTTCTTTTTGCTTTAGGACTGCGTAAAGTTTCCATGATTATGTGAATTTGAACCCACGGTTCTTTAATGGAAGCAGGTGTTTTACAGGAATAATTGGTAAGAGGAGTCCTTGACTGAAACCCTTAGTACTGGTGCATTTGGAGCATTTGATACTAATATGGTGAACATTAGCACAACCCACTGGGGACATCCATCTCCCAGCACTAAGGCAGTCTGTCGTATTGGCTCACAAGTGTCCTGTAAATCTGATGCTGAACTCTAATGTGCCCTTAATGGGTTAAAACTTCTGCTTGCATAAAGACTCAAGAAAGCTTTTTGTCATGCCTGCTATATAGAATGCATTTCAACCTACTAGAAATGGTTAAGGGTTTTTCAGATGGTATTGCAGGCAGAGGGTGAAGTGAACATTGGCACGAGATAATGCACAAGTCTTGCTTCTTTTGGGGGATTTGGGGGTTCTCTGACAGGCACTCTGACATCACGGTGCCTGGTAGTTCTGTTCTTCACTGGCTCTGTCACTCCTGGTGCATCGGTCAAAAGCAGCTTCTGTTCCAAGTTGCATACCTGCCTATTTTTCCAATAATCCTGTTTCACTTGAATGGAGGGGGAGCTTGTCTTAAAATTTCTGCCACGCTGTTCTTTGAGGTCCAAAATTACTGTCATTGTGAGCAATATAATTTGTAACCCTGGTTTATAACCTGGCAGATGGCTTTGCTGTTGTTTTCACATCAAAGCTGGAATCTCTCACGGAAGGTGTGACTGGGTCTGCCGTAGATTTGCACAAACCCAGGTTTGAGCACATTTGCGGTCTTCACAGCGGTATGTTCTGGATTTTGCCATTGTAAATGGGTCTAATGTGACATGACAAGACCAGAAAAATTGGATGTAAATTTACATTTTTGAATATACTGCTTGTTGTTTCACATGATACATTAGGGTATGCAGCTCCTTTTTGTAGTTTTTATTTTTACTATTTAAGTTTGGAAATGATGCCAAATTTTTGTATTTCTTTAATCAATGTGTTCTCTTCAGTGATATATATTGCATTATATATTGATGTGTATATCAATATATACTGATATGTATTACACTTACACATACAAACACGTTAAATGGGGGTGAAAAATCCTAGCCTTCGCATACTATATAGCCTCTGCAGAGAGATCCCAAGCAGTGATATCTTGGTGTTGTGATGTACAGAAATGGAGAAGAGTATTAAACCATATTTAAGAATATAGTACGGACTCCTGATTTATTTTCTTTAGTCCAGGAAACACCTGCTTTACTCTCAGCTTGGTGCCACCTTCAGGTCAGTACTTGAGTTTTGAGGTAGCTGTTTTATAGCTGGGCTTGAACATTGTGTTTCTTCATCATACTGAGTTGCTCTTTTAAGCCCTAGCAGAAATGTAACTTCAGAAGGGCGAAAAAACCAACAGCCAAAGTTGAAAGAAAGTTGTGCTGTGAGTGTTACCTAAGGTGGTCTTCTGAACAACTGATGCAGATGGAAATATATCCTGCAGGTGCAGAAACCTGCCCTTAATATTCCAGTCACAGAACACCTAGACATTCTTTTTAACAAGCCTTTTCTACCTGCCTCTTCGTGCGGGACAAATCCAGATCAGAAGTGTACTTGCTGCGTGGCCCTGCCGCCTCTGGTTTCTCCTGTGTCCAAGCTAGATGTATGGATGAGTTTCCCAGAGGGGACCTGCCTCCTTCCCTAGCTGGGAAGGCGATATGTAAATGACATCATTAATATCAGAAATTCTAATGGATGCTTTTAATCATCTGCCAGCTGGTCTTGCCTGGCAGTGATTCTCTGGCTGAGGCTGAGCATCTGCCTTCTCATGCCGCAGTACCAGAACAGAGCAGGATCTGTGCCGTGTAGCTGTTCGCCTGTTGCGGTGACGTGCAGGCTCCTACAGCAACAGCTCTTCCAGGGAACTTAGGCGGACTTCAGTTTTTGTACTCGCTGCCTCACGCTGTCTTTGATCTGCAGTTGTAGCAGTTGGGAGAGCATGGCTCACAGTCCTTGGGTCTCCGGATAGCAGAAGTTTTGGAGATGTGACGTTTCTGCTGGAGCAGAAATAAATGATGCACAGAACCACTTTGCTGTATGCATCTTATGCTGTCTACAACCTCGGTACAGAAAACTGATCACCATTCAGTTCATGATGCAGATAAAAGCATCAAGCTGAGATCAGCACAAAATATATATAAAAAAAAATAATCCCATCAGTCAGCACCTGTTATGGGAGAAGCTATTGCTTGCAGAAAACTACCCATGCAGTCTCACCAGGTGGTGTAACCAGGCATGTGTATGTATATTGTTTTCAAAAAAAACAGAGATATTTCTCAGTTAACCCTTTAAGTGGCGGCAACAGCAAACCTGGTTTCTGTTTTTCAGTTTTGCATTCCAAGGGAAAATGAGGAGCAGAGAAGCCTGGCTGCTGTGGAGGGATGCCCGAGAGCTGTCTAGTTCAGTGTCACAAATACTCCATGCCAGACATGCTTGGAAGCTGCTACTTCCTCACGTACGAATCTTCTTGGTTCTCACGTCTCTTCTTCCCCTTCACGTTTCGTTGAGAAAACACAAATGCATCTAGTCTGCAGAGCAGCCGCGGGAGCCATGTGCTGGGGTCCCCTCTGTGCTCGTCTGGTCCCCTCCCGCTGGCTGACCGCAAAGGTGCTCACATCGACCTCCTCCCGGGGGCACTTCACAGTTACAGAAAGATGAGGCCGCCGGAGAGAAACGTGGTGAAAGTATTTTTTTCCTTGTAGCTGCCAAAATAAGGTCGCTGGGTCCATTTAACCCTTCAGAAAGCAGCTTCTGTTGCAGGCTTGCTGCTGATGGGTCAGTGTGAGCACTCGGATTGTCTCCTATTTGAAAGCGCTGATTTACAGCCGTCTTTCTTCACATCAAATATTGCAGAGCGCCAGGTGGGTTCTTCCTGGCGTATAAACATGAGCATCACCTTGCAGCACGTTCATCCGGGAGACTTGACTGCCTTTGGCAGGCTGGATTGCTGCAACGTGGAATTTGGGAGTTTGGTGGGGCCAAGTTTGCACCCTTTCAGGCACAAGTGGTCAGAGGAGGCAGGTTTGTGTTTGAAAGCTAGGTAGGGTGGCTTTCCACGTGCCTCCTGTACTGTGGGCTGTTAAATAATGATGTCCCCAGAAGGGATCCTATCTCATTTAGCTGGAATCAAACGAATAAATAAAGTGTCGTTTCCAGTATGTCGCACGGAGCTGCTTCCATGCAGCTCAGAGAGGTGTAAAGCGCACCCCGAGGGTCCTGTCCCTGTGCTGCTCCCACACCTGAACTTGGAAGCGGGGTGCCGCCGGGCACACGCTGCCGCAGCCGGCTGCGAGGAGGCTCGCGTGAGCGGTTGGAGCGGACGATCAGCTTCTCCTTGCTGTCTGAATGCAATTTTTTTCTTGTGCCAAAGGGCTTCAGCTCTTCTAAACGCTTAACTGTGTGTGCCTTAATGCCCTCAGTAATACCCCTGAATTTTTATTTTATGTATAGTAAGTCCATACCGCTCTTACTGCATTCCACGGTTCAGTTTTAAGTTGGTGCCGTGTGCTCAGATATTCCAATAATGCTCTTTTTAAATGCTACTTTTTGTATAGCTGTAATTAAAGACAGAATTTGCCCTTTATAACTTGTTATTTCGGGAGCTGGAGCCCGGCCTGCGCTGTTGTTGCTAGCAGGCTACAAATGCCATTGTCCTGGGAAGCCGAGCGCAGCCGGCGGCGCTGAAAGGCAGCTCTGGAATTTCACTCGGCTATTTTTAGTCGGTGGTGAAAAATTGCGCTTCCAACACTTTTGAATCTTTCTCGGTGCTTAACTAAATCAAAGGGCAAATCCTGACTTCTCACTGACGAGCAGGACGAGGAGGTGACCTTAAGCTGCTGCGGAGGCTGAGCTGGTGAAAAGGTGAAGTGGGGGGGGGGAAGAGCCCCAGCTCTGCCCGATCGCTGCCTCGTTCGGGAGGGGAAGGGGCTGTGAGGGCGGTAGGACGTGGCTGCGCGGCCACAGCCACCGGCCTGTCCGGCTTTCTGCAGGTTGTCTGTGGCCATTGCTACGCCGGGGTGGCTCCTGGCTCCTTGCTCTTCTCCCTGTCCCCCTTTTGGGGCCAGTCCCCCCTATTTCCCTCTGTCTCCTCCTGTGTAGCTCGGTGACGGTGCCGTGTGTGCAGGTCTGCTCTTCGCGGAGCCGCGGCGGTGGCCAACTCTTGGAATGCCGGGACCCGGAGGCAGGAGCTCCTGAAGGAAACGGTGCGTAAGTCCCGCTGGCTGCACATCAAGCTGTCATGTGTCGGACTGTTCCCTTCAACCCCAACCACCTCTGCAGCTGTTAAGGCAAAAGCAGCTTCTAATCCACAGTTTCTTCTTTTTAGTGCCAGGGCAGGAGTTTTCTGAGAAGCTGCTTCACCTCTTTGGCCACCAAGTTTCCACAATGGCACAAAAAAAGTCGCTTTCTGGCAACGGGATCCTCACAGCTGAGTTTCCTTGCCTTGGTGTTCCCTGCCATGGGCACGGAGAGTCCTGGGTGGCTGTTTTGCTGCTTGCTTTCCCCTGTGCTCTGACTTCAGGACTTGGTATGAATGTGGAGACCTTCGACTAGGCTTGGTTGCGGTTTCCAGTAGCCTCCGGTTACCCAAGAGCTGCTCTGCACATCGCCCAGGCTCCAACAGCCCGGTGAAGGTAAGACGGTACCAAGCACTAGCTCCTGGAAGGACGTTTGCAGTGGCCCTGGGCACACGTGGGCTGCGCAGCTGCCAGAAAATCGCAGCCGGCTCCAGGACACCCTGAAGCGTCCCCGGGGGAGGACGCCCACGGCTGGCTCCAGTCCTGGATGTGGGCAGGACCGACCCTGCCCACGCTGCTGGGTGTCACAGAGCCGAGCACCCCGGGGCCAGCCCTGCCTGTGCCGGCTCCTGCCGTGCCGCGCTCCTGGCGGCTGCTCGAAGTGCCGAGCCGGAGGATGCTGCTGGGCAGTAAAGCCTCAGCATCACAGTGGCGGGTACAGCACAGCAGGGAGGCGGTGTCAGGAGAAATCCGGGATGGTAACGGCTTGCTGCGGGATCGCTGATCACCAACGGCGATCCCGTTACGCTCGGGACGCCGCGGTTCGCTCCGCCGTACCTGCTGTTACCCGTGCTGAGGTTCCCCCGCGCCCCTCAGCCCGCCCCGACGTGCTCGCCCTGTCCCCGTTCCCAAACCCACCCCGGGGCACAGGACCGAGGAGACGTGTCCCAGCCCATGAAGCCTCGAGCCCTGAACAGGGCCGATGGTCTCCATCTCAGTGGTGGTTGCCATCATGCCGCGTTGTTCACACAGGTGCCGACCCTTCTCCTGGCTGCTCCTCTGGGGTTATCTACCCCTTTTGGGGATTTGCCTGGGTTTGCAGTCGGGGGGCTGCTCTGGATGTCTGAGCATGGGGCCCTGAGCCGTGCTGGGAAGGAGCTGGGCCCCCGCAGCACCACGGGAGGCTTGCCCTGTCCCCGGGCACGGCACTGTGCGGCCCCCGGGAAGCCTCTCTAGCTGGTTTCTTGGGAGCTGCTTGCAGCCCAGGTCGCTGTAATTTAGTAGAAAAACTGCTGATTGCTCCCGTGTTGCTGCTCAGGCTGCTCCTCGAAACCTCATGGGAACGCTCGGGACACGTCGGAGAGCCACGCCAAACTGCTCTCCAGTTAAGCGCACTGAAGGGTGTTTAACCATCTGATTTGGCAAAAGGAATTACCTCTTGCTTGAGCACTTCTCCCCGTGTGCAGCCACGTGAAAGCTCCGTCACGTCTCCCTCCATCTTTGCTTCTCTAGCCTAAACAAACCAGCTCCTTTGGTCCTTCCCTCGGGATCAGCTTGTGCCACGAGGTGAGTCTCTCTCCAGGCTGCAAGCCTGCTCGAGTGTTTCTTGCTGCGAGGGGCCGGGCGCAGGATCTGGCCAAGGCTGCGCAGGGTACAGCCCATGCCTCGCACGCTTCTCGGCCACGGGTGGTTTTGGGATGGGTTTGGGGTTGTACAGGAGGACGCTGACTCAGTGGACTGGTGTGTGGGAAGGACATGAAGTATACAGACCTCAGCATTACCCCCAACGGGTTGGTTCTGCACAGTCATGTCTAAATTTACCCAAAACCGCAGAAGTTTGTATTATTTGAGGACAGGAGGGGATGGAGGCAGGCAACTTGCTTGAAAGCTAAAGCGTGCAAAAAAACCTATTTTCCTAGCAAGGAAAATGGAAAATACAGAGGAATTAAGTGGCATAAGAGAAGAGGGAGGGATGGCTGATCTCAGCTGAGTGCTGCTGTAGCTGGATGCCATCCTTCAGGAACACCGGGCGGCTTTGACTGGTTGCAGACATCCCCAGTGGTGGGGGACGCTGGTCACGGGGTCCCCAGCCGCACGGTCGTGGGGTCCCCATCCGCCTTCTGGCAGCTGAAGCCTGGCTGGGATTGAGGTGCCTCCCTCCTGCATTCTCCTGCTTTTTTCCTGCTGATGTGGTGCCTCCGTCCGGGCGCGGGGAGGGGACACCGCAATCCTTATTGCTGGATATTTTGTGGGTGTCTGCCTTTCAGCACAGCACATGGCTCTCGCAGCTCCCAGGTTGCTCCTCTGGGCTGAGACCTGGGTGATGCTCAGAGAAACTGGAGCTGTTCAGAGGCCTGGAAACATCCATGGTTATGTTAGTAAAAAATCATTTTCCTAAACAAATGTCATCCTACAGGTCACAAACTAAATGCTGTCTCCAGGGAGGGGTGGAGCGAGGTGCAGAGGTATTTATTTTGGAGTTGTCTGCAGGAGCCCACCGCAGGGGCTGACGATGGAGACGAGCAAAGGGACCACTCTCACCCCTGGACCTAGTTTTCCTTAAGAAAAATCTCCATTTCTACAGTGCCTGCAAGGACAGCCTAAGAAAGCTCCCATTGACTCATTGCCTGTGGAATGCAGCAGGTAACCAGCCAAAAGGACAATGTTCGTGCTTTGCATACAAGATCAAGCATGGGGACTTTCCACGTGAAACACAAGCGTCAGGTGTAGCAAGCGGTTGCCATGAGCTGAAGTCAGCCGCCTTCACTCAAGCGGCCCGCTTGGGAGCCAAGAATATATTTCTGGAGGGTGGGGAGGGAAGGGAGGATGCTTTAAACCCATGTCACGGCCGTCGGGCCATCACGACCGTGGGGACACCTCGCGTACCTCCGTGCTGGGGATTCTGCCGTCATTTCTCCTGTTTCGTCACACGTCAAGGTGCCCTGTCTCTTCCTCGCCGCTCTGCCTTTGCACTTAACCTGCTTATTTTATTACACCGGGATGGATTTTGGTTGCATCTGCGGCCGAGTGAATCTTAAATACCTCCCTCCCATGTCCTCTGTGCCTCCTGGGTGTGACCAGGGTCGTGCAGTTTTCCCGAGCACATTTAGGAATGGCAAAGACGTGCTCTGCAAAGCTGGGGACAACAGGGGACTGTCTTTCTGTAGACCCACCTTTGCATTTCTGTTTCGAGATGACCCTTGCTGTGCTTTGGCCTGGCTTGGTTTAATGCCTGGGTCATGCTCATTTGCTGGAGCAGCTCCAGGAGGAACACCCCGGGGGTGTAAGGAGGGTGCCGAGGGGGAACGTGCTGCGTGTGGCTGTGGTGCAAGGAGCATCGGGAGCTGCGCCCCAGCTGCGGCTCAGAGCCGCTCCAGCACATCGGGGGGTGCCACGGGTCTGGCTCTGATGGCTCGTTAGCTTTCGTGTAACATCTTACTTATCTCAAGCATATCGGAACTTATTCGTGGGGAATGCAGGGGCTGGGTTTGGAAGAGTGATACATGTGGGAGGTGAGTGGAGATGGTACTGGGACAAGCTCCTCTGCTGTGAGCGTAGCTGAGGATAATTTACATTAAATAAAAATTATTCTCCTGGCCTTTTCCTTGCTGAGGTCGACCTCCTCTCACCCCACGGGCGCAGACCCCAGCGTGTGCCACTCTGATGTGCCGTGGTTTGAGAGGTGCCACGTCACCCACCGTCTCGTCTCCCCTAGTACAAGCCACCAGGGAAATCAAAGAGCTGCCGTAAATATGTAAAAGTACACCTGAAACTCAGAAAGAACTTTTGCTATTCCTAAGTCTGTGTCTGTGAAAAGCTGCATTTCCTTTGGTTTCTGGCCAGACGGGGGATGTGGGGGTCTTCAGGGCTCTGCATTGCTGTAGCCTGAGGGGCTCCCGAGCAGGGTCCTCCAGCCCGGGATGCACTGCCTGGGGCAGAAACCTGGGCTGCTGGGTGCCAGCGGGGACGGCAGGGTCCGGGGGGAACCCCAGGGCACTAATCCTTCCCAAAGTCCGCGCAGGTGTAATATGTGGTAAAAAAAATAACCTGGAAATAAATTCCGATTAAGACCAAAAAAGGGCTGGGGCTTTCCCTTTCACTTGCAAAACCAAGGGGTGGTTTAATCCCTTGCTGTGCGGTGCTGGGAATAAAGACCGTGTGTGAGAATTGCTTTTGTTCTCACATTCTTATTAACAGGGTTAACTGAGCTACTCACAGTCCCTCGCCATTTTGCTTAGGCAGGTGAACGGGCCTGAAGGGTGCTGCATTGCAAAGCAAGGCTGTTCGTAGCTTTATTGTCATCTCCCAGTGGATTATTGGCTTCATGAGGTTGTCTTCCAGTTGGCAGGACACCAGCGGCCCAGATGTCACCTACTCCCGTGCAGGATGGAGAGCCAGCACCGCCCGCTTCCACACGTAGGAGCTACTGTCCTGCTCTTACAGTCAAAATCTTGTTCTGGGTAAGTCGTCTGCTTCCAAGCAGTCTGTTGTCAACTCTTCTGTCTTGCCGATGGGTCTGTAAATTTAATTAAATACTGAGGACTGAGCTCTGCAGCATATTCACCACACATGATCCAATTCTCAAGGGCAACAACCACGTAATTGCACAAACCTAAACCGAAGCTGGGAGCGCAGCGAGCCACTGCTCGCCTGATGGTCCGCCAGCTCCACCGTTCCAGCGAGGAGACTTCACAGCACCGGTGGGGAATACGGTCACGTTCAAGCCGAGCCAAAACAACCTGAGGCCAAGACGAGTCCTTAGGGTTTGTGGTTGGCTGACAGTGATGGCACCACCGCATTTACCGTGCCACAGCCCACCTCGGGATTGACACCCCCAGGCTGAGCTTCAGTAAAGAAGGTTTGGTTCTGTTTTCAAATCATGCAGTGACAGCAAAACGGAGGGTGATCTGCCAGGCAAGGGATGGAGCAACTTTTTTTTGTCCCACCTGAAAATACAGGTGAGAGCCCTGGGAAGGCTGCAGAGCAAGGCTGGCTCTGAGGTTAGAGCGGCGATTTTGGTGCTGGCTTTGTTCTCTCCATCTAGCACAAGGTGAAAATACATTCTATTTTCTTAAGTGTCCAAAACATGCTGAAGGCGTCGAGAAAATAAAGACAATACTAGAATAACCTGACAGCATGTCTACAGAGAATATTTCCCAGTGAGTACAGAAACAAATGTGTTGCAGACATCCAAGACGTGAAATAATTAGAAGGGTGCATAGGGTTTGGGTTTGGTTTTTATATTGGGGCATCAGAGCTCCAAAACAGCATTTCAATCGCCCCAGGGTGCCTGCGAATGCTGCAGATAAGTCAGGAGAGAAGCCAGGCTGGGAGAAGCCGGGCTGGGAGAAGCCGGAGTGGGGGCTGAGGATTGCCCAGGGGTGTCTCTCTGGCAGGGGGTGTCCCCCCGCCAGGGCCAGGGTGGGTTCTGGCAGGGAAGGATGCGTGCGGTGGGGCTGGGGGATGCTGAGCCGCTCGTTTCCCTGTGCTGGGCTCATGCAAGGGGCTGGGGGTGATTCCAGCCCCAGAGGTGCTGGCCAGGACGACGCAGTTCCCACACCGTAAGTGCAGACCATTTTTTTGAACAAAGTGAAACAGTGTCAAAAACCTCAATTAAAGGGGGGCTACAGTACGCGGTAGTCCTGGGGCTGGGCAGCTCTGGTGAGCCAGCCAGTTCCAAATATGGTTTATTAAAAATTGCGGTTTTTTTTCTTAATAATCCAAAGCTGACACTCTCTAAACCATTCCCAGTTTGCAAATATCCTTCTGAATTGTATGAGCTGACCTTTTTTTTTGTAATTTCCGTATGACAGGCAATTTTATTCAATATTCAGGACCAAGTCCCATCATACTGGGGGGTATTATATTACTGGCTTCACCTGCCTGTGTATGAAAAGAGCAACTATGTGCTGTTTTCCTTCATCTGAGAAATGATTTCTGGGTTTTTTGGGAGACCTGAGGAGCGGTGCGACGTCTGACCTGGCTGAGCAGCAGTCTGTGAGCAGAAGGCAAGAGGGTCTGTGGAGGAGCGTGAAGGACAGCGGTGCTCCCGTGGAGTGCAGAGGGTCAGATGTTAAACCACGCTTTGGAATGGGATCTTCTGGTTCTCTAGTCTTTAGACCACAAAATCACGTCCTGCTTTATCATGTAGGACGTGCCAACTGAAGCAGCGCAACCCAAGCGCTGTGCGAAAGCGGCACGCGTGTCGCTGGAGAAGGGGAGCTGCAGCCCTGAGTCACAAAATCCAGGCGCTGCAGCTGGCAGCCCTCTCACTGCCCACGCCTGCTCTTCCTCCTCCTTTCTCCGTTCCTTATCTCCAAACCTTGAACAAATGAGCAAAGCCACAGGGAAGAAAAATTGGGGTGCTGGATCCCATGCTTGGGAGCATGGGTACCGAGCAAGCTCTGCGCTCTCTGTGGGTGCCCCACCGCCCCAAAGCAGCAGTGCCAAGAGCCCCGTGCCCACATCCCCGTGAGCCACGGCCGTGCGAGACGCTGCCCTCGGCCCCCCCGGGACAGCCGTGCGGGTTTTGCTGCTCCGCGTCCCGCATGGTCCTACGGCAGGTGGCACCTCCTCCTTCACCCGAGGATGTGGGGGCTTTGCATTGATTTCCCCCCCCCCCCCCTTATTTGCAAATAGCAGTATTTTGACCCCTTCTCACTCCTAACTTTGTTATTTTAGGGGCCGTAGCAAAGCTGGATAAGGACCGGCTGCTTCTCTCTGGGTGGCGGCAGAGTTAGTTTGTTATTGGACAAGGGGGAAGAATCCTTCTGGATCTTCTCTTTCTTTCCAGATCTTTAAAAAAATCATCAAACCTAGTGTCATGCCATTTTGGCTATGAAATATTTCTTTGAAGGAAGACTAAACTTTTTCATACTTCAGGAGCAGCCATCCCTGCCCTAAGAAGAATGTTTATTTATATCTTACTCCTATCTGCTCTAAGTTCAATAATTATTCTTCCAGCAGGAGCATTTGAAATGTATCTGCCCTTGCTTTTCTCGCACTGTGACTCGTTACTGTCCATTGAGTAACCGCTGATCCCTATCCAAACAGCCAAATAAACAATCGTAAGATCCTAAGATGAGAGTTTTAGTGAGTAGACTATGTTAGGCTGGGGATTTTGGGAAGGCAGCCGAAGTTTGGGAAATGGATACTGACGGAGCTGCTGGAGGATTTGAGTAGCTACCTCCCACCAGCTCCATAGCAAATCCCAGAGATTGTGTCGTTTTGCCACTGCCTGTCTCTTATTTTTCTTTTTTTTTTTTTTTCACCTGCCTGCAGCCTTGCTGGAGCCGTGGTGGGGCTGGGGGCAGCGCCCTTGCCTGTGGGTACAGAGGAGCCTGTCTGGGAGGCACCCGTGGTCGGTCACTTTTATCCTCGTCCTGTGGGTGTTTAACGTCAAGGGGGATCCCTGAAATAAGGGACATGCTGACAGATGACTGCCATCTGACTGGGCTGTTCGAGGCCTAAAAAAAATGCAGAAAATGGACGCAGGCTTAGAAATAATTCACTTTATTATACAGAAAAGGTATGGGGAGAAAAAAATCAAATTGTGTTCTAACTGGGAAATATTTCTATACTGTGTCAGTCCTAATATCCTCCCCCAGGCAGTTTGTGGTGCCGGTTCGCGGCAGCGTGAGCTGCAGACAGACCTGCCCATGGGGGAGGAGAGGTTGGAGAGGATTAGTGAGCAAATCCTTCCGTGGGGCTGGCAGCGTGGCTACCTGCCAGGCTCTCCCCATGCCGCCCGCCTGGTCCTGCCAGCAGTTCGCCCTCTCCGCCTGTCTCTGAGTGCAGATGATCACAGGTAAGCACAGGGCCTGCTGGAAAATACCTGCTGGAAGAGGAAATCGGTACACCACACAATGAACATACAGAAAACGTGGACTCATCGCCAAGTTTCGGCAGAGGTCCCAGCCCAGAGGCGGTGGTTTGGGTTGGGGCTGCATCCCTGCGCATCCCCAGCTCATCGGGGCAGCCTCTCGCCCCCTCGCAGAGCGGACGCAGCGACTCGCAGCTTTCGGGACGGTGCCAGTCTTGGGACCCACGATACAAGCTTTCCAGGGTTTTTTTAAACTTTTGCTTCAATACAGTGACATCAGCCTCAATGAATTCTTGCCGTGTTGCACAACGTGGAGGCATCTCCGGTTCGTTGGCACTGGGACTTTCCGTCTTCCACTTCCCCCTCATCCTCATCCTCGCAGGAAAACTGGCAGAGCGAGTCCTCTTAGGCTGAAACTGCCCCACCGCCCTGGTGTGCTTCCACCTGAACAAGGTCGTCATTAGCGCTTAATGACCAGCTTTGTCCCTGCTCTGCTGATGTGCAGATGCGTGACGCCGAGACGCCGATCTGTCAGCAAATGGCGATACACACGCACATACACACAGAGGAGTTATTGATACAGCGTTGTGTTAACCCGAACACAGAGCACACACCCAGAGACACGCTCCTCAACTTACTGCAGTCGTGTGGTTCGTGTACTCATGGGAATACAGTGCTTGGCTTCAGCAGAATCCAATGGGTTTGTATCTTAGAATAAGTTTATCAAAAACTTGATTTTTCATCCATCGAGACCTTGCCTTGGACACGTCACTCAGTCCTGATGAGCTTTTAAGTCATGAGTTGCTCAGAAACAATTTTACTTTAATTTACAGATATAAGGACTGATATCCCCTGCTCTTGCTTTTCTTGTGTTCTGCATTAAAGCCAAAAAATCTGATTTTTTTAATAATGCTTTCCTTATTTACTTTCAACATTCTTCTCTTTCTTTCATATCATAGAAATTGTTTTTATCCACACAATTAAAAGCAGATTACAGGAACTCAAGTTCCATCTTACAGCTCAGGCTACAGTTTCAGAGACCCACACCTGCTTCTGTAGCGTCTGTCGTTGCGATGAATTAACCATTCAGACTGCCAGAATGAGACCATGGATTTACTCGTTCTTTAAATAAATGGAGGAATTTTTGCCTTTTTTTCTCTTTATGTTTCTTTTCTCTTTTCCTATGCCCTGGACAATCTTTTCCACAGTCAGAAAGCTCGCCTGCCTGTGCAGCTGTACTTTGGAAGTGCCATGTAAAATAGCATTGTCCCGGTCAGCAAATCTCTTCCCTGTGTATATTTAGACTGAGACATGCTGATTTTTTACTTTGGTGTCACAAACAAATATCTGCTGCCTTGTTTGATCTCCAGAGCGAACGCCTGATTACAGGGAGAGCAAAAGTGAGGTGGATTTTTTGTCCCACCTTATTCTCAGTGACACCTTTGTGAGCTCGCCGAGGTCAGTGGTGTTACACAACGTGAAGGACAGCGTATAATTGGACCTGCGAGTCCTTCGTTATAGGTCATGATGTGAAGGTGGAAAGAATTCAGCTCAGCTGCCAGCCTGGGTGCCCAGGTTTGACAGGAAAAGCCCTCGGATGTTTTTTCACGTGGAAGTGGAGCGTGTCTGGGTAAGGGTCAGCGGGCACTTGCAGAGCCCAAGCTGATGTGACCGCCGGTGTGCGAGTTTGGGCTTCATACTCCCAGTTAGAGGGACTCTGGGGCAACGGCATGTTTGGTATTCGCTTTGTCCAGAACAATGTCAACGGGGCAGCTTTTGGGGCACATCAAAGTTTCACCCCCAGATGCTGAGCCGCAGCAGCTGTTTGACGGGGAGGGAGACCTGCTGCTCTTGGTTTATGTTTTTAAATGCTATGAAAAGAGTTTAGACCTCATGATAAGTATTCTTTTAAGCATTTTTTAATTAATAAAATACATTTCTGCTGACATAAATGTCCTGTAAAGCAGGTGTGTTGTCAATAAGAAAGGACTTTGTACCATTTCCATACTCCGTATATACTTTTATGTACTCTGTACATACTTTTTATTCATACTCTGTTTCTTAACCATTTGGCAGAGATTTAAACAGGTAATGAAAAAAAAATGCTTAGCATGAAGCTACTGAGTCCATTTTCATTGCAAGCACAGAGTCGCTAGTGCTGTGCTGTTACACCAGATTGCTGCTTATGACATTTTTGCTTCCAATTCCCAATGCCTACAAATGCATGTGGTCCCTGCTGTGTCATCAGATCGCAGCCTGCGTGCCCTTGGTCACCCCAAGCACCTGAGCTTTCAGTGTCGCCGATCCTGTAATCCCACCTGACACGCCAGCTGGCTCCCAGCAGCCGAAGCCTGCAGACGCTCGGTGCCTCTCCGCAGCGGTAGTGGAGGATGGTGGCAAGCCGCAGTCTGCCAGCAGGATACAGACCCTAAAGGTTGAAAAAGCTGCTCATTGCGAAGGGTTGTGATTAGCTAGATGGAAATGCCGCCACCTTATCACATTTCCACATCTCCTTGCAAGTATGGCACATCTCCTTTTCAAGCTTTTGTATTTGGCCCCTTCTGTCTTCATCTAACCTAGACTGAAAGCTTCCTCTGGCAAGGACCATCTATTTATCTTCCAAATGCTGTGCCTGCTGTCACTCAGCATTTGGTGAATAATACCATTTCACTATATCCACGATGGGGTGGATCTTCATCTTGTACGGGGCTGAGCAGCTGGAGTAGCAACGCAAGCAGAAATAGGTACTCCGCTTAAAAGCGCAGACAGGATTGCCTGACCGAGCGATGCCAGCAAGATAAGTCCTGAGGCACATGACTGGGCAGAACGGGACTTCTTAAATAAGACTGTTTATTAAATAAACAGTACAGCGTGCATAAGCAGCACGTGATTCTGCATATCGTAATGCTTTCCTAATTAAGTACAGTTTGCAGAAGCTGGTATTTTTCATGGGCTCTATTTTCATTTCTTATTGCTACTTAAGGAAAAAAACACCACCACTTAATAGTGTGGTAATTCTAAAAAACATGATGCTAACAAGTTTGTGCGTTCACTGTTTTATGAGGGAAGAGGTAAAAATAAAATGCTGTCGGTGCGTTGTTAAACAAATGAAGCCCCGTTCTCCAAACCCGGGTCCCTACAGACCGATTTAGAGCGCTGTGAAGGTGCCCAGTCCCAGGCAGTGGTGCCGCCTCCCTGCTACGCCGCGGGCCATGCAGGAGCTCACACAGGGAGGTTTCTCGTTTCCCAAGGTACGTGCTGCAACTTCTCTTGGGTTTTTAACCGTCATTTTGGACTAAGCGGGTAATACCCAGCTCTGCCGCCAAGAAGAAACTCGGTCAGAGGTGCTGTGACAGCTTGTGGCAATTAGCTACAAAACCAACCGAAGTATCATCATGAAAATGCTACTCTTCGTAAACCCCAACACAAATGTTACTGCCATGGCGACCCGTCTGCCAGTGCAGGGCCTGAGTTTTTCAGTCCTTTCCAGCTCGGCCCTCCTTCCTCCCCCGGCATTTCTGGATTTTAATCAGGAGAAGACAGTCCTGAGGTGTGGAGCAAAGACGGGGCCCACTCCTCTCGGGTACGGTCAGGAGGATTTTAGAGCCGTCTCCTTGCCCGCGGTTCGGAGGGATGCTGCCAGGGACCGGCTGCCGGAAGGTTCGGCTCTCCCTCCGTCGGCCTGGGTAGGGAAGCAGGAAAACGACACCACGCCAGCTCCCGGTTCCATCCTAGGACACCAAACCCGACCGGGGCAGGACGAGTTTAGGGAACCCTCGTCCTCGGGAGCCTGCCGAGAGCAGCCGCCGTCCCGCTCGGGCCCTCCCGCTCCCTCTCGCCGTTCAGCCCCCCCCGCTCCTCCCGCCTTGGGGCCGAGGCGCCGCTTTGAGGGCGACGGCGCGGCCCTAGCGCCGCTGCCGCTCTCTCGGGAGCGGCGGGCACGGCTGAGGCCCCGCGGCGGCTGCCGTTCAGACCGGGGCCGCCCCGGCGAGGCCTACCGCCGGCGGGCGGGGGGACCGCCGCGTCTCCCAGCGCCACCTCCCCCCCCCCCCCCCCCGCCGCCGCGGGGCACGCCGGGAAGCCTCCCGCAGCCAATAGCGGCGCGGGACCGCGAGGCCCGCCGGGAGTTGTGGTCGGTTAGTGAGAGGGAGCCGGAGCGGGTGACGCCTCTCCTCTTCCGGGCGTCGTGACGTCGCGGAGGACGCAGCGTGCGGCGGCGGCGGCGGCGGCGGCGGTGGTGGGGGGGGGGGCGGGCGGGCGAGCTGAGCGGCGGCGGCGGCGGGGCCTGGCGGGCGCGGGGAGGCGGCGGGGGCGGGCGGGGCGCCGCGGCGGAGCTGCCCGCCGCTATGGAGCCCGACTCGGTGATCGAGGACAAGACCATCGAGCTGATGGTGAGTGACCCCCGCCTCCCGCGCTGCCCACCCCCCCTCACCACCCCCCTCCTCCTCCCCCCCCGCCCGCCGGCAGGCCCCGCCGCCGCGCCCGGGCCTGCGGGGGGGGCCCCGCCGCCCCGCTGAGGTGACCGTGGCCAGGCCGCCCTCGGCCCCGGCCCGCTCCTCCCGCCGCCCCGCTGTGTGTGTGTGGGGGGGGGGATCCGCTCCGCTCCCCTCCTCCACCGCGGCCGACCGGCCGGCCTCCCGGCGCAGGCCGGGGCGCGACGAGCCCTTTAATGCTATTAAAAGGATAGAACTAAAAATAATAAACACCCCTCCCCAGCCCCCCGAAAGCAGGGCCGGTCCGGGAGGCGCGGAAAATCGCTTCCCCGCTGCGTTCAGCCAGTCAGCCCGCCCCAGCGGGTGATGGGGGCACGCTGCAAAAACCGAAACCGAAATGCCCCGGAGCACCACGGCGGTGCGGGGATCGTGCTCACCACCACCCCCCCCCAAAAAAAAAAAAAAAAGCAAAAAAAAAGCTGCAGCGTCTGGTTCCCGGCCGGGGCCTCCCCCCCCCGCCGGAGCCCCCGGGGCCCGCCCCGGTGCCATTTGCGAGAGGCTGGCGGGCCCCGGGGGGGGACGGACACACGGATTTAAACTTCCATCGTGAGGATTTGGGGCTCCTCTAGTAGCCGTGCCCCTCGGGTCGGTGGGTTTTTTTTGGGGGGGGCGGGGGGGGGCAGCTCCCGTCTTCCCAGAGCAGCACCGGTGCTGGAGCTCCGGTCCGGCCAACACGGTATTATCTAACTAGACCTAATGGGTGTATTTGTTATAGCCCCTAATTAACGCTTACGCCGCTAAATTCGGGTTAGTGGAGAGGCGGCCAGATGGAAGCAATAGAAAGAGAAGGGTTTGGTTTATTTTAAAAATAAGCAGATCTTAGCTTTCTGCAGCCAAATATTAGGGGCCCTAGTTTTACTGCCTTTAGGGATGAATAAATTTAAGTTAGGCTCTGAGAGAGAATAATAATCACTAAATATCTTCTAATTTGTTTGTCATAAGCATAATTTGCTTTCACGTACAAAATGTCATGCAGCAGTGCAGAATTGAGTGGTAAAGTGCAAAAATTTGCTTTTAAGGCACTCCAAAGGTGAGCTGGGTTCAGTGGAGACGTTAAATTTTTTTTTTTTTTTTAACTGGTAGAGTCCTTGCTAAACTACCTGATCTGGAAAATACGAACTTTCTTCCAGTGTTGCCTGCTCTCAAGAAGCAGAAATTTAAAAAAAAAAAAAAAAAGGGAAACCCAAAAAACCTTTGTGATTCTTTCTGTATTTGTTTCTGATCGCTGAGGCCAGTAGCTTAAAAGCTGTTCTTAACCAGCCTCCTTTCCTGATCCCTATCGATTCAGTGATCTTGCACAGGGTGACATCAGAACCGTTTCCGCGTTAGTGGACTGCAGCATCGAGGATAGAGGCTGGGGGCAGCTGTGTGGGTATCTGTTACAGGATGAGTCGCCTACAGAAAAGATGTCTGCTAAATTTCCGAGGTGTAAAGTGAATTCTAGTGGCTTTTTTCCTACCTGGGACAGAGGGTTACTAATACTCCTCAGCCTAGGGTTTTGTGAGGTGCCAAAGTAGCATTTGAGGCTGGAAGGTACGTTTGCTTGCTCAACTTTCTTGTGTGTCTTTTTGTAAATGCTCTCCCTTTTTAGAAGTTTCTTCTATTTGGGGCCACGTTAGCAGGCAGAAGAAAGGTAACTTTTGCTGATAATTATTGCACCCTATATTTACAGTTGGACCTGGGAAATGTGCTAATCAATGCAAATATCAATGGGGCTACTCAGATTTTTATTACATAGTAGCAGATTTAAGAAACAAATTTTTCTCTCTTTCACAAGAAATTAGTAAATATAAAAATTCAATAAGGCGAATGATTAATTCTGTAGTTTCCTGTAGAAAATGGTACTCTCTAAAATGTAGTTGGTAGTTGAATTTAATTTCGACTGTAGTGGAGGCCTGCACAGAAACAGTTGTGTTTGAGTGTAAATGTTTCACTTAAACCATTGAAAGACATTCCTAAATGAAGGCATGGCTCAGAGATTTTGCCTTCCTGTGTGTCGTAGAAGATAAGATTCTCTGGAAGATTTGTTTAAATACACAAAGCAGAAGTAGAAGCTGTATTGACTGAGTTTTCAGTCAGTGATTTCAGTATTATGTGCAAACTCTTGTATCGGTTGTTAATGCTGGTGGCAAACATCCCTAAACCAGGGACTGTCCTAGTGTGTCAGACTTAGTGGGATGCTTTTCTTTTTAAAAATGTTATTGTTTACTAAAAGCAGGATGTTCTATGCCTCTCTTTGATACAGGAGATTGGTTTTGATGCGCTTTGGGTACTCGGATCGCTTCCCTCCAATGCCAAGGATGAATCTGTAGTAAATACAGGAGTAAATGTATGATGCAAAAGTACTGAGGAGCAAATACACTATCATTCTGAGCGGCTGATAAACAAGAGATAATGTGTCAACATGTTAATTGCATGAAGTTTCAGAACACGATGTTCTAGCCCTCAACTGTGCCTTCACTGGATAGATCATTTGCATTTATTTAAAGAAAAATCAGTCATGGAAATAATACTGTTCTATTTTTAAAGCTGGAATCTAAGAGAAATATTTGAAGGTTTCGGAGTGACAATTTTCATTTGCCGTATGAAGTTTTAGTGAGTGTTCTGAAGTAACTGTATCTTTTAGGACAGTTTAAGGCTTTACATCTCTTGCTCTAGTTTTGCAAATCGTGTCATCTAGCCATTTTAACAGTGATGAGCAACTGATTTAGTGATGACATTCGTTTCATGGCTTTCATTTGCAGATGCTATCTACGTCTATGGGCAGGATACCCGTTGCCGGTAGAGGTGATTTCAGGAGGGCACGAGGCCTCAAAGTTTAGCTTGTGTCGACTGCGGGAGGTCCAGATTTAGGCTGACAGCGTATCTGATGGGGTTGTTTTTAGTTTAGATACCTTTGTACTTAGGCTGTCTCAGTTAGAAATGCTTTGCGTGAGTGAGCAAACTATTAGAAAATGAGTAGTAAGGAAGTAATCCAGAACAGATGGAGGGCTAGCCAAAATGATTGAAAGGGCTCTTTCTTCCCCTGGTTTTGATTTTCTCTGTGAAATTAGATAACTGTAACCTTTTTGCTCTTTTAAAGAACCAAACGTTTTTCTTTCTTAAGGTGAAGTACCAACAAGAATGCTCTGTGAAATAGGGTTTTTTTCCCCTATAGATTCTGAGTTGTGTATAAAATCTGTATTGTTCAGTTTATATGCATTTGCCTTCAATACCTGCTAAAAGCCTTGTGTTTTCATTTTCTCAGGAAGCTTCACTGAACCATACCTCTGTTGTACCAGCAGACTTTCAAAGTAGGGGGTAATTAGCTTCTTAGTTTGTATTAAAGTGGTTTTAAAAGTATGGCAAGTAGGTTTTTTTATACAGGTTAAAAGGTATGCATTTATGGGGGGAACTGCATGCAGCATAAGATGTGGACAGTATAAAAAAAAAAGAAATCTGTTGCTCCCAGGCTATTGTACCCAGCAGACACCTATGGGACATGGTTACTGAAGCAGGAAGCCAACTGTGTGTAAATTCTCACCCTTACTGAGCTTATTATCATCTGTCTTTCCACTGTGTCCTTGGTGCGCGTGCCGTTCTCCAAACACAGATCCCTCTGCTGCAGAGCTGGCAGTTTAAATTCAATATAACACCGCTCCGTGTAGTAGCACGAAAGGGTTATGGAGAGACCGTGCCGAGGAATAAAACTGACAAGCACTTGTTTACACTGTATTATCATTTGTATCTTAAAGTTATACATATGGAAAATACTCTTCCTAATATACTGCCTTCATTGTCTAGAACGTCTCTCTCTGTCTCTCATAAAAGTGTCCAGTGTTTAAGTGCCTCTGTAAATAATAAATGAAGAACTATAATTGAATATCTTGCCAAAAGTCTTTCAGTTTCTCCTGGCAGAACTTTGATGTGAGCTGAAGGTCTTCAAAAGGTAACAAACTCGGAATAAAGTACCTCACGTAGGCATGCCTTGCCAGCAGCAGCTTCTTCCGTAAATCATGCCAGCGGTACCTGAAGTTCCTTGGGTTAGTGCAACTGGAGATGGCTGTGCCCCCAAACTATTTAAAGCTTTACAGTGCAAAATAAATCTTAGCATTCTGTTTGGAAGCTAAAATGCAGCTGCTGTATATATCTCAGTAGGGCTGTAACGTTCTGGCTTTTTTCTTCCCTGTCTCAATCATTGCAAGCCAAGCAGGCGGTTACACTTTTCTGAATTTTTTTCCACATGTTCTTAGAGGAATCCTTCAAAGAGTTTACTTTCATAGTGATAGAGATACAGGCAACAATCATCTTTGCATCTGAAACAAAGAAAGTAGTGTTCTAGCTAAAACGTGGCTGGTTCTTAGTCAAATGCTGGGAGTAGATGGAGAGTTAGTAAGATGTTTGTAAACCTGTGTGTAAACTAGTGCTTTCTTCAGTAGGATAACAATCTCTTTGCAGTTATCTTTTTTTTTAATCTTCAGTAGCTAAGTTAGCGGAGTTGAGAGCTGCATGTCAGGCATTAAAGCATGCAGTTGATGGCATGCTGGACAGTTTCATATGTGGGGGGGGGGAAAGGAAATGGCTAGAGCAGATATCTGAAGAGGGTTAGATGGCTGTTAGGAAGGCACAGACGAGCCTTTGGGGCAGAGCATGCAAGCTCTGTGCTGCTGCACAGGCTATCAGAGTGATAGTCACATTTCAGAGAGTGCCTGTAAGAGGAAGGATGCAAATATAAAGAGAATAGATTGCTGTGACTTTGGCAGCGGTGCAGAAAGTGGGAAGGAAAAGCTTAAGAAAATGAATTAGAGCAAGGCAGCTGCTTTTAGAGCCAGCAGAGTAATGATGAAGTGAGGGAAGTGGACAAAAAAGTGTGGAAAGCTGTATCTTTTGGGAAAGGTTAGGTGAAACGATAGACTGATTGGGGAAATGGGGCGGCAAAGGGAAGAAGGAGAATACAAAGATGCAGAAGAGGGGTTATAAAGAAAAAAGTTACCTGAAGCTTGGGATCATTATGGCAGCAGCCATCAGTTTATACAGGCGAAGGAACACTGCAGATGCTCCATTTGTAGGGAAAATTCTGAAACTAAATTGCTTTTAGTTCTTAACAGAAAGAAGACTAAATGGGGAGACTAAACGCTGGTGTTTCACCAAAGGCTTCTTAAATCTCATTCGAGATTTGGAGATTTTTTTTGCCTCACAATGCAGTTAAATTTTGTAACATTACTGAATTCTCCAACCTTTGCAACAATGCTGAGCAAGTGAGATCCAGCAGAGAAAGTTCCCTTGCTGCCTGAAACATGTGTAGAGCTTCCTGTGTGTGTGAGCACCGCTGGGCATGTTGCGTTTCAGGGCGATGTGTTGCCTGTGAGCTCTGGCTTGGGACCGGGAGGTCCTGAATTGTGCTCATAAATCCAGTGTCCAGGTGTCACTGTGGAATGAGATCACATCTCTGCAGGCACGCTGGTATGCGCGCCAGCTGCCCTCTCTGAAGTGCTATTGGGTTGCTCCTTTAAAAAGTTGTAAAGCACATGTATGCCATTTCTACATTTCAGACCGTTCTGACTGTATCCCTTAGGCAGAGTTGTTGAACGTTGCTAAAAATTTGGGTCACCGATGAGCATTGAAAGCAGCATCTCAGCAAAACAAACTGCCTTGTTACAAGCTGTACCCTTAGAGAGAATTGGAAATGTTCTTTGAAGAATGGATGTACCTTTTCATTTCATGTGTGTTTTCTAAAACACCTTTGCTTCTTGTTAAATCAACTTGATGTATGTCTTTTGATGCGTTATGTTTTACTGCTGTGGAGTTTAGAGGTCACTGTTGCTTTGGCATTTTCAGTTTCATCTTCCTGCGCTGCTTTGAGTGCTTGTGCAGCAGCGTGCAAAGTGAGATTGCTGATGGGTTTAAAATGAAATGGATGTTGCAGCAAACGTGCCAATGAGGGAAGAATGGTGTGTGGGAGAGAATAAGAGACCATGGTTATAAGAGGGCTACTCTGTGACAATTGTTTTTGTTGCAAGGGAGAAAATAAATTGAAGGGAAATGAGAATATTTATTGAGTTGTTTAAACTAATGCTGATTAGTAACAATACTTAACATTCCAGCTTTTTTCTCTAGTGATGTTGTCTTTATACTAATGCCACTGTTTATGTTGTTATATAATCTGATTTCTCGGTTTGATTTTCATGGTATTGGTAGTACTTCATTATTCACAGAAAATCCCTTCCTTCCCCAGTTTATTGGTGTGTTTATGAGCTCAGCAGTGTGACATCTGACAGCCTACTCTGTTTTCCTATACTACTTCCACACATTTCCCAGTACGAGTAGTGCATGGCTGAGACCAGATAATGCAAAAATAATGCAACACCATTCGTATTTTAACAACAGAAAAGCACTGGCTCTTTTTGGAAACTTAATTTGCTTCTCATGCAGGCTAAATTAACAATGGGAGCTTTTGAAGGCATGTTGTTTCTTCATTGCTTTGTTAATCCAGGTCCCCTCAGGACTTGCATCCCTGTACTTCTACCCCAGGAAATGAACATTTTTATTGAGGATCAAAGAGTAGTTCAGCTTCCTGGGCTCATTTTTTGTATGAATACAGACAGAAATTTGTAAGATGTAGGATTCCTTGTAGATTTGTAGATTCGTGAGATTCCTTGCTAGGAATAGGGACTGATGTGCTTTCTGGGCAAAATGGTAAAGAAAGGCTTTTCGGATCAACTTTTAGCTGTGGCAATGCTACAAGGTTTTGTTTTGTTCATTGATTTAGAGGAAAAACACAACTATATATTCAGTGTTATGAGTTGTGGGCCTGTGTTCTGAGTTTCATACTGTTGAGGAGTTCTTGAACATGGAGTTTTGTTACAAAAGAAGTTGTGACAACTTGTGTTCAGGTTGCCTCGCACAGTGATACCTTGTTCAAATCTTCTATCTTTTTCAGTCACGCCAGTTTAAAGATTTCAGACAAAAATACAGACAGCTTTTTGAAAATCTATACTCAGAATCTGTTTGCAAAATTTAAGTTACAATTACAGCTTGTATTTGATAGAGAATCTTTCAGGCAATTCTGTTTGGGCGACGAAGGACTAGCCAGGAAAACTTGCTATTCAGGCTGTCTCCATCACGCCAGTACTTCTCGAGACAAAAATCAGAGCTGTGCTGTAACACTTGCAAATACTTTTAAGGAATGCCTTCATGGTGAAGTGCCTCTCCTTCCAACACCCTGCTGACTCTGTTGTGACTTAGCAAATCAGTATGTTATATAATTTTGATAGCTGGCTTCTTACTGAGCTATATTGTACCCTTAAAATTCTGAGTCATATGCCTTGACATCTTATCACTTTACTTGGCAGCCTTAAAAATCATAGATTGGACACAGTATCAGGCTTACAGCGCTGCTTTGTCCTTGCAATGTCGCCCTATAATCTTTTGCTTTACCAGTGGTAGAAAAGCAGAAAATTGCCCCATGATGAAGATGCGCCTTTCTTCGGGTAGCTCTGGGCAGTCAGGGACGTGACTGTCTTCGAGACAGTGTCTTGGCACAGCTGCGAACAATGGCAGTTTTTCTGACTCTTTGCCGAGCTGCTGGTGCTTTGAGATGTGGAGCAGGATTGTGGAGGCTGCAGAACGCTTGGTTCAGCTCTCTGGAGGGGTTGGAGAGCAGAGGAAAGGGTGAGAGACAGCGGTGGCATATTCTTCTGTGGATGTTGCAGCATTATGTTATAGAAAATGTTGCTGTTGCTTATGGCTGCTGTTAGGGGAAATTTTGTAGGCCACATCTCAAACTTTTTGAAGATCTGACTGGAAGGCAAACAGTCTGGTCTCTCTAGGATACACTTTCTGTTACACACATAGTATGGGCTTTCCGCTGACTCCATCTTCTCTTAGGTGTTATTGTTACAGCTGCTTTAAATTAGTCACCTATACTCTTAAGTGGACTGCTGAAAGTACTGGATGAAGGCCTTTTATCATCTTGCTTAGTAAGAGGTGACTTTTTCTTGTCTTGGGAGTAGCATGCCTTGGCTTACTCTCCTCTAGTTTTAGATTGTTTTCCAGAGACACAGCGATACTGAAAACTTACTGAATTCAGTGCTGTCATTCAGATCATAAATGTCTTGAAGACTCCATCTTTGTGCTGCAGATACATGAGGCAAGTTTGATCATTTTGAGCCTGGAAACAGGGAAATAATCATTACAATAAAATGCTTTAGAGCATGTATATGGCAAATTAGGAGAACTGTACTGAACTGTTTTGAAAACCTGTGTGACCATTCTGGCAGTTCATGGAGCAGGCTCATGAGGTGTAAGGTGGCAGTTGAAGCTTTAGCATTTTGCTTCGTTATTTGCATTGTAGTTTCTTCTCATCTTCCTTAATCTTTGCAAAGTGAGCTGTAGCCCCAAAACGCTGCTGAGCATTGGGTGTTTCAGGGCAGGGGAAAGCAATTTCTTGTCCCTAAAACCGTTTCTTTGTCTTAGATCCACCAATCCGATGACCCCACTAACGTAGTCATTACTGGACTGGTAAGGTGCCTAGGCTGCCTTGTCTCTCTAACAGCATTAGGAGTACGTAATTGGGATTTCGTTCAAGAAAGAAGTAGATACACCAAGCTGAAGATGATTGGCTGCTCTCTTTTAACAGACAAGTCTGAGAAGGAAAACCCATTCGAATCCCCTTTCATTCTGGATTGGTGGATCTGAAGCCCAGAAACAAAGTTTCAGGTAAGAAGTCACCCTGTACTATATCTTGCTGCTTCTGCTTAGATGAGTTTGTCCGCAAATTCAGTATCTTGCTTTAACTGCTTAATGTCCCTAAAGTGTTAGAACACACCAAGTTAGGTGCTGAGCTTACAGTAAGAAAGGGCATATTCAGTAAGTGCACAGGCAGTTTATTAGGAAATTGCAAATCTACTGTGAAAAACAGACCTAGGAACATAAGGTAAACTTGCCTTCTGTGGAGCTGGAAAGCAGTATCTACAGGTACAGGGGCACTAAGCAAACAGCTTACAAATCCTGCTTCTGAAAGGAGAAAGCAGCCTTACCAATGACTTCGTTGAACTTCTCAGTCAGGTTCAGGAAGGCAATGGCTATCTGCTCTGATTTCTAGCCATGTCCTCTGATGAGTTCATCAGAAATTTAGAGAAGTTGTCTAGTTGCTCGTAGTACAAATTCCAGTAGCTTTATCCTGCTGAAATGCCATTTGAAATCTTGTTGTGGGCAGCACTTGGAGTCAGCCTTTTAAATCCTTGAAGAGATTTCAACATAAAGTTCCGTTCCTAGTTGTTTTCAAAGCATAGCTGAGCCAGCTGCAAGGCATGGTTTTCAAGATGAGCTTTAAAGTTATAGTGGGTTTATTTCAGAGTAAGGGAGTGTGGTTGTATTTTGAGTCACGTTCATCTGAAATTTTGAGATGACTGTAAAAGGCTACAGCATGTTATCTTAAAGACAAGTTTGGAAGGTATTTGTGTGTCTTAGGAAAGAAAGTGGGGTCCCTGGCTGATAGGAAAATAAAGTTATGCAAGTTGAATACCTGATGCGAATGGGAGACCTGCACCTCTCTTAATGCCCAGCTTTATTGTAAGTTAGTGCTTTAAAGAACTTGGCAACTTATTTCTAAAGTTAGTACGAAGCAGTATGCCTCAATTCCTTTTGATGTTAATAGCAATAACACTAAGCTGCTTGAGTGTTCTCTTTTGTAGACAGCTATTAAAGCATATTTTAAGGCCTCAATATTTAATCTACTGTAGAAAAAACTCTTGTAGGTGCTGTTGATCTCATATTGTTTTAGCTCTGCATTTGTTTTGCTGGCGTGGTATTTTGTGCAAAATTATACTTGAATTTAATTGATGAATGCATAGATAATGAATTACTTGTGCACAAGGTACTGTTGTTTCCTGGTTTGATTTTTTGAGGACTTGAATTTGTTTTTGTTAGGGTGGAGAAGTCTTGGGCATGCGTAACTCTTTAAAAAAAAATCTGTGGGAAAATCTAAGGGAAATACTCATTAACCTTAGTCTGACACATTTCTTGCAGTCTCATCTACTACCAAATTGAATTTGTCCCACACACCAATCAGACTCACCTTGGAGTTAACACTGCAAAATAACATCTTCCCGTGGAATATTTGCTGTTCAGGGTGTGCCTTTTTCTAAAATGAGAGAATGAGGAGGCAGAAGTGAACTTGACATCTTTAATGATAAAAACTGAAAAGAGGAAATAATTTAAAATACGCTGGGGGGGTGGGGGAAGAGGAAGCATAAACGTGTACTCCTGATTAAGATACCCGATGTTATGATATTTAATATTGCTTAACTTTTTGAAACATGGAAGAGTCCTATCAAAGGCAGCAGTAAAGCTAAGTTGAATTTGAGCGCAAGTATATGCAGGTTGGAGGCTTAGTTCTTGCCCAAGTTTTGAATCTTACATTTCAAAGAGTAAAATGTGAGTCAGCTATCAAAGGCTGTATAAATATTCCTCTGCAGCATTTGGTGTACAAACCCTGAATGTGAAGCTAGCACTTTATTATGTGCTGAGGCCAGACTTCATATGCATTTAAACTCGTCAAGTTAAAGTGCACGCTGCCTTGTCTATATTAGATTTTTAGATGGGGTTAATATTATTTTTAGATTGTGTTAGGCCTCATCCTTAAAAACTTAGCACAGAAAAGAGTCTAAGACAACTTTTAACTTCTTAGACAAGTTTCAGCCACATTTTTCTAAGTGTTTAACTTAAAAGTTTCTGCTATTTCAGTTGGCAGTGCTAGGTCTGTTTTCTGAGTTTCTCTTTTTTTTTTTTTTCCCCGCCCAGTTATGATTTACTAAGAGCAGGTGTGCAGCTGTCTGTAGATGTCTGTAACACCTCTGTTCCTGCTGCATAAAAGCATAGGAAAGCCATTTTTCTTTTGAAATGGCCTTTTTTATGTAGCATAGGATATGTTAATGCAGAAAGGAATATCACACTTCTGGAGTTTTGAAACTGAGAATTGGGATGTACATACATGAAGGAAGCAAGGGTTAATCTAAATACTGTGTATTTTGGAAAATTTAGGTTATTTCAGTTAACATTCAGAGTGACTTATGTAAACATACTAGGATTTTCTTCCTAGTCTTTTGTATCTTCCTGAAAACGAGCTACTGCATCTCATGAGTCTTATCCTGATGAATAAATTATAATGGAGTAAGATTGTTGTTATATTCAAAGAAAGCGTTTAATCTTTTCTCCATTGAACCCATATTCCTTTTGTAGCATTCATTTGGTTGTAGCAAACGCGTACTTTGATCTTCAGGAGCAGAGTGGGACTGCGTTATCGATCACCCTTCTGTGAATTCATTGTCCTATCTAGAAGAACAGTGTGGTAATGAGGAGAATTTATCTGATAATTTATTTCCCTTTGTCTTGCTTTAAATTTCCTGATTCCTCACTTAGTGTTTTTTCCCCAAATGCAAGAAATGTACGTGCAGATCTTGAATGGTTATTGGAAGGTTGTAACATCGAGCGATTTTTATTTTGAATGGCAATCATTTAGCTAAATAGATTTTTCTAATGGAAGTGTGCCTCAGCTATTGGTTACCGATTTTTTTTTTTTTTTTTTTTAGAATGATCTGATAACAATAAAGGAATAATCAAAAACATTTCACAAGTTAAAATGACCTTGCTACTCTGTGAATACTTACTTTTGAGAAATTAGCTTTTGCATTTGTAGTTCATTGAAGGACAGAAATGCAAGAGTAAGTTACACCTAAGACAACTTCTTGATCTGAGAATGTAGCCGTTCTTAAATTGAAGCAGAACACTTGAATGCATATGTAAAACTCCCTGGATTTTGGAAATATATTGTACGAATGGTACTCAGCCTTCCAAATCAGACACTCAAGACTGGATGTGAGATTGCATTTTGGACATGGAAAAGGTAGTGATGTGATGGCACCGATTCCAACAAACTTGTATGGAGCATGTGAATACACTGCATCTCTCAAGGGACAACTTGGTTTTGAAATGAGAATAGGAAGAGTACCAAGTACTACTATTGGTCTGACGTAAATTGTTTCTTTGTTTACGAGTACCTCAGCAAAGATATTAAATGTTGTACCAAAATGCGCAGCATAGTGAATGTGTTATCATCCCAAGCCAGGCTGTCACTTGTGGAACACGTGTATTTGTGTTACATGCATGCCCTCACACTTTATTTCTGATTAAGTATTCACACTTAAGAGTATACTTTGACATTTTTACTTTTCCGCTTCTTGCAAATATCCAGACTACTTGTTCTGTTATCTCGTTGGTTCACCACTGTTCTGCTTGTCACTATTTTGAATAAATCACTTGAAGTAAAGACACCAGGTAAGATCGGGATGATATCCCAGCTAGCAAAAGGGGATGGAGTTTGAGTAGTTGGCAACTATTCCCTGCCGAGTGTAAAATAATACTGAAGGCCTTTGAACAGTGTTACTGCTTTATATTTTTTTATGTCTTATTGTGTTTAATGCTGATTTTTGAGAGACTAAGATCTGAGCTTGATATTAAATTTGACTTGAGAGCATATAGCTTTCATAAACGGTCATACTGTCCTTAAGTCTAAGTTTGCTTTTCAGAATACCCCTTTTTGCAGCATTAAATCTGAGCTACTGGGGAATGTGCCTGTCATTCCCAGCCATAGAGAGGGTTTTAAGTAACAGCAGTTACCCCATGAATTTTTCAATATTAAGTGTTAATGGAAATGAAGAAGTATCAGTTCTGTTGGTGCAGGCCTAAATCAAAGTAAACTGAACAGTAAATTACTGATGTTGAATAGCACGTGAGTTCCTTATAGCTAAAAACCTGAAGAGAATTCAGAATGAAGGTTGAAGCTTTTTGGTTGTACCTTTTTTGCCAGTTGGAGTCCCTATTTGTAGTCCTTCAGACATCCAGAACATGAACTAACCTTACTGAGGAGCTGGCTTGTCACAAGAAAGTTGGGAAAAGCATTTCAGACTTTGTAAAGTCTTTTAAACTTTAAATTTTTACTCTTTTAAAAACTTTCAGGATTTGTAAACTTGAATGATTTGTTAGGTTCTTATGTTCAATTTAGTTTTGTAATAAACTGCAGAAGAAACAAGTTGCAGGAGGAGTGAGTTTGTATAATTAGTAATGCTCTTTAATAAAATGGAGTAAATTAGCTCCTTCATTTGATTTACTGTGTTTTTCTTTGAAATTCCAAAATACCTCCCCTCACCAGTCTTTTCTGGACTCTGTCTAGAAACTGATTTTCAAAAGCAAGGATATTTTTGCCTTAAAGAACATAATTTCCCAAACTGTAAACACACCAATAAATTTTGATTCCTTAAATTATCTTGTGTAAATAAAATGAATGTGGTGAAAAATTCTGAGTTTTGTAAATACTTTATAAAACTTCCAGCAATAAGGCTTGGTTATGTACATGCTGTCATTCTTAATTATGACACTGCAGTATTTCCATCACTAGATATCAAAGGTGTATTAGTTCCATCAAGATCACAGGCTATAGTCTGTATTCACTTCTTGAGCAATTTAGTGGGCTTTGTAGGATAAATGGGAGATTTTTTTTTTCTTTTTTGTTAAAGGGTAGGAAAGTGTGAGGATTTCTGTTTGGATGTAACTCTGAATTTCAAATGCACTGAAATGAAAGCTTTCTTGACTTTTTACAGTGCTTTAACAAAATAGCAGCACTGTACACCTGAGAAATACCAAGGCGAATAGGTTTGGGGTTTGGTGGTTTTTTGTTGTTGGTTTTTTTTGTTTGTTTGTTTTTGTGCCTCCATCCTCTGAGTTACCACCTACAAAAGTTGATTTATTGGAGGAACACTGCTGTGTGCTTTACTATCAATATAAGAAGTTCTTAGCATCTGACCTTTAAAGACATTGAAGCATATTCCTTTTTTTTGATACTACTGAGAATTTATAGTTTTGAATGCAAGTGCAAGAATTTGCGTAAGTTTCTTAAATTTGAGATTTAAGATTGAAACTTAGATCTTGAAATGTAATTCCTGAGGCTGGATCACCAAAGCAGTTCTTTGTGTATAGAATTGCAGTATATCATATAAAAATAAAATTAATGTGTTAATCTTTCCAAACATAAGGCATCTAAAAGATCAGAATGAGGGTTTCTCTATTTGTCTTTATTCTTTCAGCATCATTTACTCCTTGCCATGAAGCTGTAAAGCCCCTCTTTCATCTGCTTGCTTCTCCCCTGCAAGTAGTGCATTCAGATGAACAAACAGCTATCTTAATGTGAGTTGATTAAAACTCTGCATTGCAAATTAGTTCGTTCCTTAAAATTTGAGTTTTGATTGGCTTTATCTTAACCTGTATGGTTCTGTTTTCTGCTGGTGGGATTGACACCGGCTGATATGTGCATTTAATATTATGCATGTTGGGAAGGGCCAAACTTTATTAAATAGTGCTGTATCTCCCTGGCATCCTGACGAAAGGCAAGTGGAAAGTGAAGGCATAAGTTCAGGCTCTTGTTATGCAAAAATTAAATCTTTACTACGCTATTATGCTCTTATTATGACAGTTCCTGCACAAGCAGGGTCAAGAAATAACATGTCAGTGAAGCACACAAATATTTGCACATTCCTGTTTTAGTGTGAAGTAGAATGCAATACTTAATTTGTGGTACTGTGCAATATCATTGCTACAGCTAAGTGTCCAGTTATTTTTATAAACCATTTTATTCAGTGTTTCGTAATACTGTGGAAAGGGGTTTGTGTGGCTTAAACTTGGCATGGAAATGGCCTCTGTGTCTAATGTATTTTGAACTAAATTAAAAAATTGTTTTAAAGTTACCCATATTTCTCTTAAGTTCTTAAAGTTCAGCTTATTTAGCTAGAGTAGTTCCTAAAAGAAAACACAGTCTGATAACCTAAACCAGTGATTTTTAGCTTACAGTTTTTGGACTCCTCTAGGTGTAGATTCATTATACAGATTATATGCACAGTTTTGTACACCTTATCTGAAAACCTTAGGAGAGAAGTTTGTTGTGTTTCTTGATCAATGACTTCTACTAAGTGATGTGAGCAGAATTAAAATTTTTACTGGCCTGTACGTTTAAAAATGCATAAATTTATTTGGGCTTTAATAAATACCTGCAGTGATGCCCTGAATTTCAGCAGTTCAGTGTTGCAGAAACACCATTCAGGTATTGTGCCAAATATATGCACCCACTATATATGCATAGTACAGAACATCCATATGGAGTTGCAACCTTCCCGCTGGATAAGAGGAGAGACAATTCCAGTGTGGTTTGGTGCTGATAGAGTCATTCTTTTTCTGGTTTTGCTTTAATTTCTCTCCTTAGCACAGAGATGAAAATATTAGGCTTTCTTTTGTTTTATTCATAAGATATGAATTTTTTAAACAAATAATATGTTTTTAACCTCTTCAGTTGCTCTGGGCTCCCTCCTTCCCCTCATTACTGGCACAAACCACTTTCCCTGAGTCTTCACCTCTGGTTATTCCACTTTCAACTTTGATCTGCGTGGGATTTTTCTTTTAAAGATTTGGTGTTTGTTATAACTAAATTGGAAGCCTGTGTGAAAAGTATTGAAAACTAAGTCCTTGCCAAATTTTAGAGCTGGGTTTGTGCACTGCTTGATAGTGAGGAATTGAATCCTTTTCCCTAACTTTATCTGATGATTATGTAGTGTATGTGCTATTCTGTCCTTAAAAGGAACTGTGAAATAATATCACGGAGCTATAAAAGGTTTGGGGAGTCTGTCTGCATCAAATTTCTTCAGCTTCAGAAAAGAAACAAAAAAGATTTCCAAACTTTTCTGAACTTCTAGTGTCAGCAACATGGAGTCTGGTAGTTAAGCTTGGTTCTTTCTGGCTTGGGTGGTGGTATGAGTAATAAATGTAGTTAGGGTATAATTTGGCTTTGCGATACCCTCAACTGATAATACAAACTTTTTTCCCCAATAACCTATTTAATCAGGATACCATGCATCTTGACTAAGCAGAACTTGGTCTTGCAATTTGAACTTAGCTAGGTGGTGTTCCTCTCTAAAAAACACTTAAATTTTTTTTTGGTTGTCAGTGTCCCAGTACATAGACTGTAACCTCAGAAGTTAATGTTGGCTTTGCTGACAGAATAAATAAGCACAAATAGTTTGAGAAAGTTGAGACAGTGCGGGGTGCCAAACCCTAATTGCCGAAGCTCTTCCAGGTTGTATTCTAAAGACTTGCCACCCTAATGAAAAGCTCCTTGCACTTCTGTTCCCCGAGGGTGACTGCAAAGGCAAAAACCTTGCAAGCAATTACGGCCAGGCCAGTTTGCTGAGTAAGGCATCTTCCCCCATTGCAGCAGAACTTCTTTTGTCGGTAGTGATGTGTGGAAGCATTGCTGAACTGATGGACCCAAACCGTGACAACTCTGATACTACTGGTAGTAAGTTAAAATGTTCAGCTGGGCATTAAAGCCAAGTGGTTGCAAATGAGGAAAATCAGCTTGTTATCCTTGATAGGACAGAGGTATGGCTTATTTTCTGAAAAGGATCTTCAGTCGTTATTTTACCCTTGGCCGCTAACCTTGTGATTAATGTAGAAATAACTTAGATAAGTACCCACGTTAACATACTAATGAGTTGCCTGCCTTGAGTGATTTGTTGTGGCATCTAACTGCTTCTTCTCTTCCTTCCTTTTTGTCACCCTGCAGTGTTCTGTGCCAAGGTCTTTGTGGCTAGGCTGCTCCAACCTGGTAGAGAGCATGTGCGCACTGAGATGCCTGCAGAGCATGCCCAGTGTCAGATGTCTCCAGGTGCCTTTCTTCTTTCTTGTTGTAAATGTTATGCGTATGCTGTTGAACATTTGTTAAACTCCCAGGACTCTGTTTAATCAAATTGTTAAGTCTGCTAAATGTTTTTTGTGCATCCTTTTCTGAAATCTTCTACTTAACTGCATTGTAGGAGTGAATCTTAAGAGGGCTTTCTGTACAGTAGGTTCTGGCGGGGGGTGGTGAGCTTTTGTGTTTTATTGCCTGTTTACTGAAGTTGTGATATAAGTAGCATAGTTGTGCATGTTGCCTGCTACGTTTTGCTTTCTCATTTAATTTAAAAAATAACATAATGAGCTTTGCCATTTCTCTTAAATTGCAATGAACTGACTACCCTGTAATATTTGTGTGATTTAATTCAGAAAGGATAAGCTTTTTATTTTCTACTAAGCGTGATCCTGGTTATAGCCTTACATTACAGTCGTTGCGCATGTTTGAATGCAGAATAGTTAGCATGGAGTCCTGGAGCTCTTTGGGTTACTCTGTTAACTTAGCTTCTTAACTTAAAAAGGGAAGAACAAGGGATGGGGGGGCTTACTCTGCATAGAAGACCACTAAATCTCAAGTTCTCTGTTGTTTTTCTTCTAGTAAGCTGTTGAAGCTGAGCCTGTGTAATTTATAGATGGGGAATTGCTGCTGTTTCTTCACTGGTTTGGGAGGGATTGAAAATGATAAAAAGGGAGATTTTGATACCAGTTAACAATTTTCAACTCCCAGGATATTTACCTTGGAAAGAAAATGCAGACCATGTGTAGTAACTGTGTGGCACTTCCTAAAGTGTTTCTGAATGTAACATTTTCAGCAGTACATAACTGTTATTTAATATTAGTATCTTTTATAACAATAGCGTTATTCCGTGCTTCAGTCTTTCATGTGTACAAAATGATTACTTAAAAGAAATTGCTTTTGTGAATGAAAACTTAAACAAATTGAGTTTTGCTTGCAGTCAGTCCATTTCAGTTCAGACACTGGATAACATGAATGTCTTGCTTTAGAGGGTAGCCATTTATTTCAAAATCTTTTGTCTTGCCTGCAAAATGTGGCCACTTGAGTTCCAGCAAATTTGAGTTTCAGAATTAAAAATGTCTTCAAAATTTCTGTTAAAATACAAACATATTTTTGTTTGAATGCTTTGTGTTTCCAATTTTGAAATACTATTCAAACGGGGGAGGGGGGGAACACCTGTGACCAAGGTAAACATATAGATGGATAATACAATTTTATAGAAATTGGCACTACCTCATGGCCAAATAATGGTTATAGTAGATGCTTATAGTCATGACAGGGCAAAGTCACAGAAGTTTGGTGTCTGTTTTGGGAATATTTACAAGCTAGTTCTAGGCTGAGATCTTCCTGCTCTCTTTCGCTGATCTGCAGCATTCACCCCCTCACTGGAAAAGTAAAATTAAACTTTTTTTCAGTGGGAATTCTGAAAATTTTTTTTCTGCTGCGGCCTAACTTGTCATTGGCCAAAGAGCATCTCAGAATTTTTCGGCAAGCTGTCATAGTTGTTTTTAGGATGGATAGTGATGTTGGGAGTAGGTTGGATGGAGTCTGGTGGGATGGGTCAGTAATCGTTTCAAGGGTTGTTAATGAACCCTGGTGAGGGATGTGAGCAGTGAGCTCGAAACAATTGCTGCTTTGCTGTTAGGAGGCTGTTCTTCGGTGTGGACCTAGGATTGCAGTTGTATACTTTCTTGCTTAATTTTTTTGCCTCCTCTTTACCTGACTTTTGAATTTGTGACTTATGCCTAACTGTAGTTAACAGTTCGAGAACTCTTTCAGGATTGGACCGGTGTTGCTGTTAATAACTTTTAAATGGTAGGTGTAGATCCTGGTTTCATGGACTGCAAGCCTTGGGGAGGGCTAGCTGCTGGACCCACACACAGTGAATTTCAAAAAGACTCATCAGGCAAGGGGGGGTCCTTAACAAGCTCAGGTTCCCTACTGCAGGCAAGGCCTGCGTTTCTGCAAATACCTGGTTTGGAAATTGCAAGGGCTTCTTAATGATGAATCTGAGAACTTTGACTGCCACAGGTTTCTTATAAATTAGTTCTGGAAATTTCTCATCAGTTAGAACATCATGGCATATGAACTGGTTTTTTTTACCCAACTTTTTATTAAAACAATCTTCCAAACAAAAAAAATCTATATATTCAATTGAAATAATAGTAAACCTATTTATTAGGAACACTTTTTTCTTTTCTGTTACAGTATCTATCAGTAGGTACATAGTAGTTAACTGTAAATTGAACAGGTGAAAGTTCAGAGCAGGCTGGGCAGTAGATTAATTGATGCAGAATACATTGCATTACATCTGTTGATAATACTGATTACAGAATAAAATACAAAACAGTGTGTTCGTGAATGTACTGCTTTATACACAAGATTTTGGGAAACCTATTATCACAGATGTGGTGTCATTTATAATTAAAAAGCATAGCTATGCAGCTGTTATGTCAGGATGTGTCACTTTGGAAAATTTCTCAAACCTATATTGTTTTCAGGAATTGTTACAGATCTGTCAGCTTTCATGAAAACCACATCTGAAGTACCAGTTAATTTGTGTAGGCTTTTTGCTCCATGTGCCTGTAGGAATTTAACAATCCCAGAACTTTTTAAACTGTATAATAGTAACAGCTGACAAGGTTAACAAATTCTAGTAATAAAGTACATCACTGCGAGGACAACCACATTTTTCAGGCTAGTGGGATTGCTTTGAAGCTGTTGGGAGCTCAGTGTGTGGAAAGAAAAAATTTTGTGTATCCAGCCTGTTGCACTTCAGGAGTTACTGAGGAGGGATTTTACCAAGGTGTTTGGCCCCTCTGTGTGTTGCAGGGCTTGTCCTTTTCTGCTAGCTGCACCCTCCTGATGGGTTAGTTAGAGAGTAAGAGGGATAACTGTCCTAAGCAGATACCTGTGGGGCATGCTATTTGGTAAGGTGTAGAGAGCACTTTGTTGTTTTAAATTTTGTTCCAAAAGAAAGACTTTTTTTTTTAAGTCTGTTTTTTGTAGAACTGCAACCAGGAGTAAGAGGTTTTGAATCTTTTAAAAGCATCTGTGGGAGATTAAAAAAAAAAAACAAAACAAAACCAAAAAAAAACAACCAAAAAAACCAACAAAAAAAGGTTCTCCTTTCAAGTGTGTGACTCAGTGGTGCCCGCAGGGGAACTTGGAAGTGAAAGTGGCACCAGCTGCTTTTCCCCGTTTTTTTATTTTTGGTACTATGACTTGCCCTTCATTGTTCCTTGAGCTATAGGCCCACATGTAAAAACAGGTAGGGCATATATACCAGGAGATCTTTGTTCTGTAGCACACATTCAGTTAGGAAGTTTAACAAGGGAAATATAGAAGCTCTTCTTTGATTCACAGAAGTTATCTGGGAGTTGTATCTGTTATCTTTGTGTTGTGTGTGTAGAGTAATTAGTGAATGGACCAGAAAGAGGGGAAAAAACCCTAGTCTTAAATCTGGAGCCTTGTAGAATTTCTTTAGGAAGCTCTTATTCAGTCTTAATGCTTTTTCAAACTTTTAGGCTTCAAGAGTAATCTACCATCAGTCTAAAAGAAGAAAGCAGAGATTAGATTTACTCTTGCCTTTCCGTAATGTTCTCAGCAATCATAAAACCTAACTAGGCTCTTCTAAAATCAAGCTGTACCATTTAAGCAAATGTCCTCTGATGCCAGTGGATCGGAGGTGGTGTTCCAATTCTCCACAATTAGTCTGGTTTTGTATTCTGTGCTTTTTCTCACGCAGTAAAACACCTTCATAGTTCCTGTAGTTTACTGGAGAAATACTTACTTTCTGCATTCTGTGAGCTGTTAGTGAATGGAGGGGAGAGAGAGATAATTTATTAAAAAAATATTTATTCCCATTTGTTGTACTTGAAGTTTGCTCTCTTCTGTCCTGATTTTCAGTGTAATTAATATTATTTGGAAATAAAGTCCTTGACACTTATTATCACTTATTGTTGTATTGAAAAGCATATATTAAATGCCAGTTCATAATACTTGAAACTACTATAGATTCTGAGGCCTTATTTTTAACTACTTAATTACCTTTAATAATGTTCTTGTACCAAGGAGCTTACGATTGTGAACACACTTGGATTCAAGTAGCTACTGTTTTCATCCTCTTTGATATGGATTTGACTGCAAGATTAAAAGTATATCGATCTCTTATTTAGGTTTTTAGAGAAACCAGTTGTGTAATGCAACCATATGGATACATCATCTTCCATAGCTTCATTCTTGTGAAGCATTGCGGTGGTTTTGAATATATTTTTTCACGCTGATTTGGGAAATTGCTCCAACAGTGCTGTCATGCAAAGAGAAATGTCCAGTGTTCTTAGTTCTGTAAGTAAACATCTGCAGTGTGAATTGAAGACTAATCATTAAGCAACTGAAGATAAGTACTCAAACATGGCTTTGAATTATTGCATAATGTAGGATGTGATGAGATAATGCTTGGGGAATATGTTATTAAATAGAGGTAATGAAATTAACCTAGTAACCACATAATGCTCAACCAACTCTTTCTTACTTGTATTCAGTTACACTTTTCCTTGGCTTTTTTTAACGACATTACTGTATCTTTCTTTTAAAACTCTGCTTAGGTTTTTTTCTTGCTTATTTAGACCCCCCCCAGCATATTGGGGGTTTCTGTACACTTTCCCTATATTGTCCTTAAAATTTTCAGCTTAATTGTATGTAGTGTCCTGCTCTTCCTTTTGTGTTCATGTGTTGCGTATGTAGCTTGGAAGCTCTAACAGAGCACTGATTCACTACAGGAATAATAAACTTCTCACTTCCAGAGCTTCCAGTGTGAGAAGTTGACTTGTTCCTCCAGAGGCCAGGTCTTTCAATTCATATAGTGGCTTTCTTAAACTTGAAGCTACCCTGACTCCTCCCAGCCTGTTCGCTCAGTGGCCTGTAGGCTTGTGATAGTGTGTTTCACTGTCCTTTATCCTTAACTTCTGCACAATGGGATGTCCAGCTCTGTAGGTTTTTCTTGATTTGCATTTTCATTCTTACACCACATGTCCTGGTGATGGACAAGCAGTAGGAAGGTGACATTGACTTAGTTCTTGCCAGTGTCATTCCTCCTTATAGATACAACAGGGGTGTATTGATTTACTCTCCATAACTGGGAGCTGTCTTCACAAAAACGTGGTCTTAAAAGCCTTTTGAATTGGCCAATTCATAATTTATTACTGTTCAGAAGAACTTACTATTTGCTAGTGGCAAGTGGAGTTCTGGAGCATTAGGGTTTTAATATTTATTCCTTACAATAGCATTCCTTGCAAAGGAGATTATTTGTTACCAATAAGGAATGTCAGTGCTATCACAGCTGAGCTGAGGCACAAAGGAGGAGGTTTATCTTCCTATTTATTGATGAGATACAACTTGGCATTAACTTGCTTAAGCTTGTATATGTTATTTACTGATTTTGAGCTTCTGTTGGTTGATGTTTCTATTCAGATACCGGAAGTACAACAATGGAAACTGTATTTGGAAAAAATTGTATTTAAAAACGAAGAATTTTGATTTATTGACATGAAAACTTCATCATCCTTTTTTTTCACAGTACAAATTCAGACATGCAGTATTCTTAAAATGACAATGAGTGCAGTAGATGCATTCTGCAAAAACCTTTTACGGTGCACGAAATCACAAATTGGAAAATGATGAATAGCCTGTTGCAGTGTAGTCTGCATCCTTTTGAAAATGTTACTCTTCTATGCAGCTGTTAAAATGAGTTGTCATAGCCAGACAACTGCTTTGCTGCTTCTGTTAGGTTTGAGTAATTTATAAATACTACTTCGACATGTTTTCTGGTATTTTGCCTCAAAACAGTGGGACTGTTACCATTTCTTTTTGGAAGCAGTCCAACAGGTCCATTAAAAAGAAATGCATGTTTGATTCCTTTTCTTTAAAGGAACAGAATGTTCTCTCCAATATCTGAAGTATTTGTGCTTGTCCCTCTGTTTTAAACACACTTCTTCCTGAGACAGAAGGCTTTAAAACTAAGCGTAGTATTGTAGAAACAATTAAAGATATCCATGCAGTAGGCCTGTTGCCATTTTGTGCTGTGAGATGGCCTGAATTACCCAGTCTGTAGATCTGATGTAAAAATGTCCAGTTTTCCCTCTGTTAATCAGCACCAGTGCTTCCCAGTATTGTTGTTACTTCTGGCCGAAGCTGGAGTCTCCTCTCAAAATTAATAGCAGTTTGGATTTTGTTTTCAGCAGTTTCTCATAATATTTTTTTTTTCTTATTATGTGTGCTTTGCAGGCTGAAGGCTGATGTGACAGCTCAATTTGGTGTTAGTTGCATATATTCCAAGTATTTTGCAAGTATTTTTGCTTGTGCTCCAGTGCTTGGCCATGCTGGTGGTCTCCACTAGACCACACTCCAGTATCCCAGGGAATTTCTTGTAGTGGAGTGCCCAAAACTGGGGCTGGTGCTCTGGATGTGGTCTCATGAGAGCCAGGTACGGCTCTGGCTGCAGTCTCGTATGGTTACAGCAGCTTCTTGCTAGGTCTAGACACCAGTAGGATAAGTAAATGTAAAATGCAGGGATTGGGTTTTTTCAAAGCATGATTTATTATCTGAAGGAAAGTGTTATGATAAGCACTTTTTTCAGTCATCCTTTGTGTATCTAAGTGCTTTCAGTTTTATGACCTTAATTATTAACTAAGCCTGTTCTTTCTTAGGGGCAAGAAGAGAGACCTTCTCTGTATTGGGTCAATTCATAGTGTTTATTTTTAAGTAGAAGAGAGTGGTTACTTACTAGATTCCTTTAAGCTTCAGCCAGTGAGCCAGTATTGAGCTATGAACCGGAGCTCTACCTCTTCAGTTTCCTTAGCTGAGGAGCAGAAGTGTGTTCCCTGATGTCAGAAGACTAGTAAATGGAGTAAATATCTGTCAGTTTTGGTTCCTGATTTTCCCCAGGCACAACGTACATCGGGCACTTGTAGCTGACTATTGCTTCTGCTGAACGGGTCCGGCTGTATTCTGTCTGGTCTGTGGTAAGCATGCAGCAAATGGCGACTGCGGGCTGGAGGCGAGAGGCAGGCTGTGAAACTGCTTTGCAGCTTGGGGTCATCTGCAGTGGCCTCTCCAGGGTGGGGTTGTTTCAGTGCTGCCAACCGCTAACCTTTCTGCTTGTGGGTAAAGGGTTTTGCTAGTATAAACAGCTTAATATATACGAGTGCTTTTTTTGGACTTTGTTTTCAACAGTTTTTAGAGAGCACTGAGGATTATACACTTCATCCCCAAGCTGCAAGCTTGCTTGAACAGAAGAGTGACTCCTTTCAGGAGCCTGGTTCTCTTTCTAAACAGCTTTTCAAGTTATTTCACCTGTGGCTATTAGTTGGTGGGCAGTTCTCTCACCTTTGTTTTTTCTTCAGAAGTTGCTGGTATTCAAAAGTTAGTATGATTCCCTCTTGAGATATTTCACTAAGCTGCTGTCTGCTGCAGAAGGGACTTCCAAACATAGAAAAAGTAATGTGAGCTTAGAGATCTGGTCCTTACTCCTTTGGGTGACTTGCTAGCCTGCCTTTTGCTAGTGTTTCTCTTTTGTACCATTTAGAGATCACAATATATTGTGTCTGAGGCTGGGAAGGATATGTCCCTAAGGAGGCAAGTACATTTCTTCATGACGAATTCATGTATCAACACAAGATACTAGACCTTGCCTCAGTAAATCCAGAGCTGTTGCTTATAACTCATAAATTCATCTTCCTCAGAAAAGCTAACACAATCACACTAAGCTTAATATATTTCACAAGTAGTGGGCAGGAGCTGTTATTCCTGATACCTCTTACAATGCATCTGCAAAGGACTACGTCTTTGAGTGAAGGAATATTGTTAGCCACACCTTCATGTTTATGCTTTCTCAACCTCCTTTGGAAAAGAGGATTTTTTTGCTGTCTGATCCTGTTATGGTGCAAAGAAATTTGCTAGGTAATGTGTCTTGCTCTCTGCCTGCCTTCTAGTAGTGCCATGCTTATGCTGGCAGGGAGTGAAATCTTTCTTAGGAGAGGAGAAGGAAATGCAAGGCTGTCTATTCCAGGTATATTTGATATAGTCGTCTTCCTTGCAGGTGTTTGGTCTATTTCCCATGGAAGAATTTTCAAGGAAACAGAAAAATATAATGAAATATTTCCCACTAAGGTTGAAACTAGATTTTTGCAGTGTCTTCACACAGACTTCTTATCAGAAATGTCACCAGCAGGAGGATTGGATCCCTTCCTTGTGGGGAATTAAGCAGCAGTCTTGATACCAGTGTTCGTAATGATATTGCTGATATTTATGATTCCACTCTTAAGAGTCATCATCACAAGGACATTTCAGTGTGAAAAGTTCCTGGGGTGCTTAGCAGGCAGGCCATTTCTGGGTTTCCCTGGTTTCCTTTATTTGCATCCAGTGAGCTGTTCTGTAGGTCTTCAAGGCTGTGGCATATGAGAGTCTTCACATACGTGGTTTGGTTTTTGTGATCCTTTGAAATGGTGGTAGAATTCAAATAAATCAAAGGAGGCATTGGTGTCAAGGATAGGACAGCTATCAAACCCAACAGCAGGATTGAGCAAATTTTACCAATACCCATCTGTCAAGTATGGGAGAAGTGGTACAGCAGAGAAAGAAGGAACTATCACCAAAACCTTTTACTACTTTGCATAATATTTCTATGGTAAAATAGTCACGTTTGCAAAGCCCCACTACAGAAAGGCATTACTTTGTGGCACAGGAGGGTCTTCCAGTGCTTTGGACAAGTGGATTTTACAGATACTTCAGAAGTTTGAGTTGACTTTGTTGCCCTAGAGAAATAATATAGGTCATCTTCATCCCAACCTTTTCACTTTACGTATTGAATTCTGTTCATTGCACTGGTATTTTTAGAAACTCTCAGCTGTTGAAGCTGAACTCTTTGCTTTTTAATTCTTACAAGCTTTTTGCATTCCTCAAGTTCACACACAATTTTTGATGCAATTATTAAGCCAGGCTTTAGAGATGATCCAAACTACACTTCTAACCTGGGTTTTTTTGCATCTATTCTACTTTTTTATATTATTTTAGAATAAATGAACTCATAGAATGGTTTGGGTTGGAAGGGACTTTAAAGATCATCTAGTTCCAACCCCCCTGCCACAGGCAGGAACACCTTCCACCAGACCAGGTTGCTCAAAGCCCCATCCAACCTGGCCTTGAGCACTGCCAGGGATGGGGCATCCACAGCTTCTCTGGGCAACCTATTCCAGTGCCTCACCAACCTCACAGTAAAGAATTTTTTCCTAATATCTAATCTAAATCTACCCTCTTTCAGTTTAAAACTGTTACCCCTCGTCCTACCATTATACTCCCTGATAAAGAGTCCCTCCCCATCTTTCCTGTAGGCCCTCCTCTAGGTACTGGCAGGCTGCTATAATGTCTCCCCGGCGCCTTCTCCTCTCGGGGCTGAACAACCCCAACTCTCTCAGCCTGTCTTCATAGGAGAGGTGCTCCAGCCCTCTGATCACCTTCGGGGCCCTCCTCTGGACTTGCTTCAACAGGTCCATGTCCTTCTTATGCTGGAGCCCCCAGAGCTGAACGCAGTACTGCAGGTGGGGTCTCACAAGAGTGGAGTAGAGGGGCAGAATCACCTCCCTCGACCTGCTGGTTATGCTTCTTTTGATGCAGCCCGGGATACAGTTGGCTTTCTGGGCTGCAAATGCACATTGCTGGGTCATGTTGAGCTTCTTGTCAACCAACACCCCCAAGTCCTTCTCAGGGCTGCTCTCAATCCACTCACCACCCAGCCTGTATTTGTGCTTGGAGTTGCCCCGACCCATGTGCAGGACCTTGCACTTGGCCTTGTTGAACTTCATGAGGTTCACATCGGCCCACCTCTCAAGCCTGTCAAGGTCCCTCTGGATGTCATCCCTTCCCTTCAGCGTGTCGATTGCCACACAGCTTGGTGTTGTCAGCACGCCTGCTGCTGAGGGTGCACTCAATCCCACTGTCTTTGTCACCGACAAAGGTGTTAAACAGTGCTGGTCCCAATACTAACCCCTGAGGAATGCCACTCGTCACTGGTCTCCACTTGGACATCGAGCCATTGACCACAACTCTTTGAGTGCAGCCATCCAGCCAGTTCCTTATCCACTGAGCGGTCCATCTGTCAAATCCATGTCTCTCCAATTTAGAGCAATTTAGAGACAACTGCTAAATATTTACTATAAAGTGTATGAATGCAAACTTCTTTTGGCATGTCTATGGACACTTCAGCTGGTTTTCCTTATGTGTTGTAACTGATAACTGTTAAACATCATTGTACTAAATGGATTAGGGCTATTAAGAGTTTAAATTTAATAGGAAAAAAAGATATAAATGATATTTAAAAAAAATTACTAATGAATGAAGGTGGACTTCAAAGTTCTCCCTATGAGTTATTCAGTAGCTAATAATTAAATGCCCTACTTGAAAAATCACTTAAACAAGGATCAAGTGAAGATATCTTTGAAGTTGTATATATGATTGCAGAATTTGAATGCACACTTGAACTTTGAAAATCATAGTTCTTTTGTCTGCTTTTGAAGATACTTGAAATAGAGAATTTATTCAAGGCATATAATACTGACAAAATATTTACCGTAATGTTACAGGAATCCATGTACAGTTCTGTATACTTAAGCTCAGGTTGTTAAAGCAAATGTAATCTGAAAGTCTCAGGTTTATATGTAAGTATGTGTTTTGGGAAAAACGATAAGAATTAGGCCAAATGCCTTTGAGTTCAGTACCTGAATAGTGAAAATGCAGGATGCCTGCTGCTAAGTGATTGTCATCACTCTACTGTAGAGACTTTTATATTGTCCTGCAGTATCTATTAAATTCTTTTTGAGCCCTGCTAACTTCAAAGCTATCCTTCAGTGCAGTTTGTCGGAAGCAAAAGCCCTTACAGATTCCCTATCAGGCCACGGAAGCCATAGCTGGAACTTTGTGTAATGCTATCCTTTTGTTCAGAAATAAGAGAAACATACAGCAGTTTTCCTATTGAAGTGACATCAAACCCAGCTGTCTTCAGGAAGTAAGGAGATGGTTGCTGGCACGCTGCAGTGGTCACAGCTTTGGTTTCAAGGCTTCGTTGCACAATATGTTGGTTTCAGCTGTCCCCTGCCTTTTTGATCTGCTGCCCCATGCAACAGCTTGCCACCTTTCATTTACGCCACTACAAGATGGTGTGCTGCAACATAAAGTAAGTCACTGATGTGATACAGATTAAAAATTATCTTCCAAAAAGAGCAACCTGAGACATTGGGCAACTGTTCATCCCATTCTCAAATCCTTTTCTGTAGAGTCTTATAATGATGTGCTTTTTAAATTGACTGTATTTTGAAGTCGTAGGGGGAGAAATGGTGCTGGCCTTATAGGTCAGGCGCATTTAGACATCCATTATATAAATCATGTGAAATCTAAATTATGCAATTGCACATTCCTTTTAATACTGAGATAAAATCAGCACTCAAATCCAGAGTGTCTGGCTAACCCCGGGCAAGGCTGAGTGGATATTTGAAGAAATGATTTGGGTATTTTTTTTACATCTTGTGTTACTGAAGGCATCTTTCCTTAGCTGAAGTTAGTCTGCAGCCTTTTTTGAGATAAGGTTTTCTCCAGGTTTTTGGTTGCTTGGGTATCAGCAATTACAAAAACACACTGAAATTGCGTATAAAGAAAAGACTGTGTTTCAGACACAATTAGGATTTCCTGAATAGTTATGAGGGATTGATAGTTTAATGAGTTGCCAAATCTGGAATATGTTGCCATGCATCTTTGGAGGAAAAAACTGGACTTACAACAGCACAGGATTTTTTCTTGGAGTAGCTGACCAGTTTTAGGCTTTAGTTTTATTGAATATTTCATTGTGGTAGCTACTTTTTCTACATTTGTTTTCTGTGCAAATACCTTCTATTTTGCAAAAGACAAATAATTGAGGGTTACTGCAATTTTATTATTTCAGACTCCTCGGTGTTTTTGAGTAACCTTTTTATAACTTTTACAGAAAAAGTTTGTATGGAAACCTCTTCAAAATCTGGTTAAAGTTTTGTTGATCTTTGGGGAGGAGCAAAAAAACAAAGAATGAAAATAAATTCTGATGTAGTTCTGGTGGCCAGGGAAACCAATAAGGGATGTAGAGGAAGAAGTGCCAGAATCTAGTCTTAGAAGAATTAAAAGAAAATAGATAGGCATGCTTGGAAGAAAGTATTGAACGTTTAATTGAAGCTCATAGCTTCTTTTGGTTCTTCAGTCCTAGTGTATTAGTATTTAATGCCAGTGAATTTGTGGCTGTGGGCTTGTAGTTGTTTGGAGTGGCTTATTTTTAAATTGTTCTTCAGTTATGTGTGCTTTGATATGTGGTATTTATGTTTGCTGCTCTGCCATTTTTCTGAGGCTGGAAGTGCATGTCTGCCGCTTCCCTTCCTTCTGTTCCTTTTGATTGTTTTGCTCAAGGGTTAAAGGGCTACAGATCTTTTCTAGATCTTCAGGGAAGAAAAGGTAATAAGCCCCAGTGCATGTGTTAAGCAGTAGTGGATATGAGAAAAAAATTGATAAGGTTTTGAAAAAATGGCTTAATGATCTGGATCTTTAACTGGCTGCAGTGTCTGTATTTCTGATGCCCATTATTGTCCTGTGCTTCATACAGCTTTTTAGACACCTTCATGTTGAGGGTTGTGCCTGTCTTCTGGCCAGCACATTGAGGTAACTAAATTTGGACAGAGCTGGTTTCACATGGAACCAGCAGCAAAGATTTGAACCTAAATTCCCTCTGGGAATCTCGGAATAACCCTTGAAGTATTTTAACTTTGCACCAGGCAGCCAAGTTGCAAATGTAGTTAATCTTAACATAGGCTAATTTATTTTTGATGAATCTGAAGTGATCTAATTACTAGCTTAGCCTGAAATTTGCTTCTGAGATGTTACTTATCCTACCTACCTTTAACCTGAAATACTGTTAAGGGGCTTATTAATTGTGTAGGGGAGAGTGGTGCGTTTCCTGCCTTGTTTACTCATTAATATAATGCAGAGAAAAATGTACAACTTGCAGCTTTTGTACACAGCGTTGTACAGCGTGAAGTGTAATTTGAATTTGGCCTTGCACCTGACTCAGGGTGTCCACACAGTGCAAACGCTTTTGGAAATGATACTCTGTTTGAACTACTTGGCTTGAAGGAGGTGCATGCAAGCTGGTTCAGGGCACTGAAATGTGAGTGCTAATGTAGAAGTAGTGCGTTGTAGGGATGCATGTTAGCTCTAAAATGTCTTGGCTGCTTATGGAGTCCTTGAAGTCAGCTGCTGTTTGTGTGCTTAAATTCCTCGGTTAAAGTGGTTCTGATGGATGTACTAATTTGAGCAGTCAGCAGTGAAATGCAACTTTCTAAGTAGTTTGTTTTCCTCTTGCAAGTCCTATAAATGAATAGATGAGTTACTCTGAAGAGGTTTCTTTGCATCTGCTCTGGAAGGAAGAAAAGTTACTATAATCTTGAGCCAGTATTTTCTTCTCAAGTTTTCATTTGTGATGGGTTTTTTAATATGGGAAATAAACTGAAGAGGCTCTTTACTAGGTATTGAGACAGTTTCTAAACCACTTAATGTTTCCATTATTACACCCCCCCCCCAAAAAAAAAAAAAAAAGCTTGACATATCTAATCCTCCTTAACTGCCTGACAAAATATAGTTATGTAGGGTAGCTTTTGGTATACTTGTAGATGCAAATGGTCTGAACAAATATGTAGCACGGGACAAGCATCCACAATGCAGTGGATCTGAAAATGTGTTGCATTTAATTCAATAGTTTCAGCAAGTTCACTGTAGGGGTAACATGATTTGAAGTTTCCCTTGAGTCTTAAATGTACAGAGGAAAACGTGTTTTATTTCGTGATGGATTAAGATTAGCAGTGCAAATAGGTTCTACCTAAATAGGTTTATTTGGAAAATTAATTAGATGAACCATTAGCAATATTGTTAGTGCAAAACCAATAACAGTAATTGTAGCTGAGAACTTGAGGTAACTTCTCTTTAAAAAAGTAAACCAGTACCTTGCTCCTAGCGTCTGTGTACCTTTCTACAGCCAGTTTGTCATAGCCATGTTTCTGATATAAACATTTTACTATTAAAAATATTATTTGTAGGTGGAAAGGATTTATCTTTTTGTACTCTAGAGTTACGAAAGTTAATTCAGAAATGTTTTAGGAAAGTGATTGCAACCATTTGCAGTGATATCAATGATAAGCCTGATGACTGCTTTAATATACTATTTAAGTATTGAGATTTTTCTGCTCTGGGCAAGAACGTGGATTTCTAATGTACTGCACACATACAGTATCGGCCAAGAAAGGCTGAGTGACCATATAGTTAAAGGCATGAACTGAGACAGCTGCAAAACAAGCAACACTTGTAAGCTGAAGGTATAATTAAACCTCCTATTAGGCTGGGAAAGGGCTGCAGAGTCCAACTGTTTAGAAAATAGAGCCAGTTTTCATCTGAAGTAAAACATGATCAGTAAGCTTCAGGTGGAGCATTGCATTAAGGCTTGCTGGCAGCACCTTACTGCTGGATGCTCTTTCACAATGTAAGATGATATTCTTATTCTTCTTATTTTTATTCTTATTATTATTTCTTCAAATTTTTTTCGACTACCAGCTTGAGCTGAGCAAGTAGGCACTGTGGGAAATGTTACAGCAAGGCTTAATGTAACCCCCAGACCTTGCCTAGCTGAATTTAAAACTGCATTTGCTTTTTTTTTAGTAAGCTGATTCTGCATAAAACTGGTACTTTCTGTTTTGAGGGGCAGGTTTAGAGAAAGTGATTAAAAATATGTGTATATATTTGGGACTCAACATATTTATATTCAGCAAAATAGTTTGCATGATGTGCAAGTTTTGCAAGGCTTCATGGTTCAGTACTCAGAATGGTGCAGGGATGAGTCATCAAATTGCTACAATTACACAATTCAGTAGTCATTGTCCTTGTAAATACAACATATTAATATAGGATGGATACAGGCAGTTTTTGATTAATGACTCTTTACTCCAGACACTCAGAAAATTAAATGCGAGTTGGGGTGTCTTTGAAACAGTTACGCAAGGAGTATGTTAAGACATGATCCCACAGTACCTGTTGAGGTAAGCCTGCCCCTAAGAAGTAATAAGCTACTACATATTTACCAAAAAAAAAAAAAGCATGGAGAACTTGAATTGGCTGACAGATCAAAAGCATTCTCCCCGTCTCCCCATTTTATTTTAGAAACTATACCTGCTGCAGAAAACACTGGATATCTCTTGGGATTGCAATAATTGTATTTTTTTCTAGTGACATCTATTTGCTGACTGGAAATAGAGGCATGCTGGAAAATAGCTGTTAATTTGGATGAAAGTAGCACTTTGTTGTTGTTGTTTCTTATTACATCCTAACTTGTCTCCTAGTTTAATCAGTGAATTTTTTTTTTTATACTAACCTTTATGAGAATCTGTATTACACTGTTTCTGAAGTTCGAAAAGCTAGCAGGGTGATTTTGCAGTTACGGTACTTCATTGGCAGTTGTGCTTTGCAGGTTGGGGTGTGAATTAACAAATTAACTGCTCCACTGGGTAGTTTCAGAATGCAGTTTGTGCATACAACTGCCTATTAAAAGGATGTGCCATTACCAACAGCTCTGTGGTGGAGTCAGAGCCTTTGCTTAGTGTTTCATGGAATTGGATCGGAATAGTAGTTCTGAACTGCTGATCATTTTTTTGTATAATTTCATTTTAAAAACAAGCTATGTAGTTTAGTCCTCTGGGTACAGCCCACACTGATCTGACTTCGGAGATTAACTTCATGTTAAGTCAGACATATTGAATGTTAAGAGATATGCAGTTACGTATTTAGAGATCAGCAAATTAATTTTGTAATTAGGTTAAGGTGAAGACTGATACTTTAGAAACAAAGTTAAAATAGTGGTACTAATTGCCAGTCATCAAAGCATTAGAGATTAAACAAGATAACATGTTTACTACCTGCTTACATTCGTTTGAACCTGCAAAAATAACTGTTCTGGAACATTTAGGTGAAGAGTGACTTGAGATTTTCTTTCTCTGATCAGAGACAGGAGCAGGCGACTGTTGGTTTGGGGGGATTTGCTGCTCTGGACAAAACTTCCTAAAAAATAGGCACTTGAGAGGTGTCAAACCGGGTATGTAAAAGGATTAGGTATCTTTTAAAAACATCACATCTACAACTTGTGGTCAAGCTACAGTGTTTGTTTTTCACAACTTGAAACACAAACTGGATAACTGTCTGCTGGTACTGAATTTACCCTATCTTCCTGTAAACCTTTTGGTGGTTAGTCAGAGACCAAATAAAAATGGCGCCTTATTTTCAGTATGAGGATTTTTTTTCTAATTTTGCCTTCAGCTGTTGGATCTTGGTAGACTCTCTTAGTATTTCAAGTATATTTTTGTTTGAACTTCCAACAATAACTGCACTAAAATAAAACGTGGCAACTGGGAGAATAGCTAGCTAGGTAAGAAATGAAGTGTATTGAGCTTAATTTATGCAGATCCCTAGTGCTGACATAAATTGTTTAATTTAAGCTGAAACAAGCAGTTACTAATACAGATGTCAAATACAGACATGTCCATGGTCAGCAGTGTTAACTTTCAAGTCAGAATCATAGAATATCTCAAGTTGGAAGGGATCCATAAGGATCATGGAGTGCAACTCCCTGTTCCTCACAAGACTACCTAAAACTAAATCAAGTTTAACTTGATGTACCTTAGAGCTTTGTTTTCAAAGTGCTTTATAGTGACTGTGGACAGTGGATTGAGCTTATCTACCATCAAATATTTTCAGAAACTCCTTATTTGGAAAACCATTTGGCTATGGGCTCTATTTTCTGCTTTTCTCAAGGTTTGGTTGGTTGGTTGGGGTTTTCTGCATGACTTGATTATCTCACTAAATTTAATAAAAAAAAAAGTGTGTTTTATCTTGTTACATGAAACTGTCCATATCTTTTCATGTTTACTCCTTTGATATAGGAATCTTTTATGTTGGTCCTCCATATATAGCGTATGGCTATGCTTCTGAAGAAATTTTTTGAAGTGATGAATCTTTGCAGAGGTTAGGATAAGCACACTCTGTCAGTGACCACCTATTTCTGATCTGGCATTTGGAAGCACTGTAGTATTTTTGCATTTCTTTGCAGACTGGTATATACAGATTTTGAGGGGTGCGATAAGTAAGGGATTTGGTCCTTGCTGTGAGAAAAGTTGATTCACATCTTGTGCAGTTTGAGTTAGTGGTTCTCCAACTTCATTTAGCGTTTGTGCTACAGTATATTTTTATTAAGAGTCTCAGTAGTTATAAGAAGAAGATCCCCTCCTATCCCTGATCAAGTGTCAAGATGTTGTTAATAAACAGTGTTTAACAGGTTCCTGGATTAGAAAATGGTGACCATTACATCCTAACCAGAGGCTTGCATTCATTTTGAAATGCTTTAAACCATTTGGGGTTTTCTGGCTATATTAAAAGTAGGAAGCCATGAGGGACACATGCTCATCGCTTTTAGATGGTAAAGATGGTTACCCAGCTTTCTTCCTTACTGATGTGGTCCAGTTGTCACATAGGATGGTGGATTCCTCTTCTCCTCTGGGTAAATATGTAATTAATACCTTCAGCAATCCTTGTTGCTGGTAGAGCTGGTTTCAGAAGGCAACTTGAGTATACAGAGCTTGAGCTTTATCTGCTGTATTTGACTTCAAGATATCCAAGTATGTATTAGTTATTTTTTTTATTGTTTCTTCAACTTCTCTGAAGTCAGATGTAGACATGATTTGTTAAAGGAGGTCGGAGCCTGTTTAGCTGAACTGTTTTGATTAGGTTTGCTTATTTTGTGATTTTAACTGAAATTTCCTGGTATCTTTTCCAGTGAGCGGGAATTTCGTCAAAAATTAGATTTTTAAAGTCTTAGCTTGGTCTTTAACTCAGATCAGAATTACTGGTGTAGTCTCAAGGGTAGTGGGAAATATAAGTTCTTGTTTTCTGTCACTTTCCCCTTCATTATAGCCAAAAATATAATAATTGAAGACTGCTATTCTTTTTTTCTTTTTTTTTTTTTTTCAGGGTAACACAGGTATTGTCTAGTTTCGTCCATCCATCCTTTGTATCCTGTGAATCCATTCTTTGGTAGGGAAAAGCTTCTCATGAAAGAAACTTAGCAATGTTGTCTGCCTTGCTAGGTACTACTGCTGCTACTTGTGTGTCTTGTCCCAGTTCCCAGGATGACTGCTATCACTTCTATAATTGCTGTCTCGATACTGGAACTAAAACTGGGTTAAAGAACAAGGCTGCACCATGCTGTTTCTCCTCAGAGTCAATTAAGTGACTAAAGGCATTCCCAAGTCCTGAAGCATGGTGCAAACCCAAGCATTACCTGCCTATAGCTAACAGAAATCTGGTTAGCCTGTACCAGTTTGATTTTGATAGATTTCTGCAAGAAAAGATGCAGCTTTTTTTCATATATATCATGAGTGAGATGAGCCTTGCAGGCTGAGTGCCATTCATTTACAGGAAGACTTCGGTGCTTTTGCACCTAATGTGATAGAACCATACATACGTGGAACTGTTATGCTTGAGATGCCAGTTTTAGTTGCTACCAGGTATCTAAGGATCTTAATTGAAACTGATTTATGAAGTTTTATAATACCTATAAAATTTTTGCCTTTGGGGATCATTCATGGTTGTTTTTATTTTGGAAGCTTTTCATAATCTGCAAAGGAAATGGGCTTTATCTAATTATGCTTGTCAGTACCTCTTTCTCCCCAAGTAACTTTTGAACCTGTTTGCCATGTTCATCTACATCTCATAGAAATCCTGGAGACTTGTGGTATTGTGAAGCAGAAAGACTGAAGTAAGCTTGAAGTTACTGCAGAACTAGGCGAGGAATACGGGATGCAAATCTCCAGGAAACAAGCTTTTAAAATTCTACAGCTTGCAGAGCAATTTGTAAATTTTATTGCCGCTGCTGCTTTTAGTGTTAGTGAAAATAAAGACAGAGGCTTTTTTCAATGTAACTTTATTCGGCTGGGTTATAACAACTATAAGGCAATGGAAAACAGCTATGCTTAGACCCATTGTTATCACTGCGCTGTTGCTGCCATTGCCAGTAGGGGATGGAGAGCGCTTATTCCAGGCTGACTAATTAAGGAATGACAGCTGGTTGGAAATAATCATTCTACTTTTGTAAGAGCTGTGAGCAACTTAACAAGAATTTCTGGAAAAAATGAACTTATAAACAGGATTAATTGACAATATTTAGAAGCTATGCTTCCACTGTGAGAAGCTGCTAGGCTCTTGTGGTTGTGGGGGTAAAAAAATCAAGCCTGTTCTTTCACAGTCTGCAAGTCTGCAGGTCAGTTGTATTGCAGGGGCTCGTGGCCTTGCCAGAGTAACTGGAATTGAGAGTTTATCGTTTGCACCAGTTTTTGATGCTGTTCAGCAGCAGAGCTGCAGGGAAATGGAGTGGAGTCCATGATAATGCCACTTTAAAGCTACTTGGGAAACCTGTGGAGGTGGCCAGCACGGTAGCTTTATGTAGAGGGTGGGTGGGGTGAACAACAAGGTACAGGTTGAGAGAAGGGAACAGCATGAGGAAGGGAAGAGTTGAACTTGTAGATGCATATCTGTCGTCTTGCACAAGAGCTGGAGGCCTTCCTGAGCAAGGACTAGTGACAACAGCTGTTAGGAATTTTGAAATTCTTCTTTTGCCAAGTGCTGTGGATGTACAGGACAGATTAGAGTTTTCTAATTGCTTCTTCCAGACAACAGGACAGGATCCACCCAGTTATCTTTTAGTCTTCAGTTAGTAGGCTTAAGTGCTTTAGAGACACATTAGAGTCTGAGTTAGGATGTATGTAATCTGTGGAATGACCCCCAAAATCAAGTGTTTTAGACTGAAGTAGAGTGAATTTATTAGGAAGAGAAGATATAATAGGGAAAACAAGCTATACATTTGGGAGCAGAAAGGGGGAAAGAATGAAGGATTAAAACCCTCAAGCTCTAAAATATAGTAGAGAGAACATGAAGTGAGTTTAGGATGGGAAAAGAGAGAAAACGCAGTAAATGCTGTGGCAACAGATACCATTAAATTAACACACCTGCCTGCTTCCCAGTTAAATACATAAAATACGGTGTTAAATTTCCAGCCTAAAAATCAATCCATGTAGTCTGCCCTTCCATTCATGGCCCAGATTTTGAGAGGGCATGGAAATATCTCTCAGCAGCAGTACTGCCTGTGCCTGGTCACCCATTTGTGGATCTAAGACACTGTCCTCTTAGCTCAGACTGTGCTCTGATGCTCTTCAGACGGAGGGACAAGTGGAGAGGGGCAGGAGGAATGCAGTCCTCCTGCTTCTCCCTTGTATCAGTGGACATGCCAAGGATGTAGCATCTCCCTAAAGCCTGCTACCCAGTTTTTTTTACCTAGGCAGCGACAGAGGCACAGCAGAATTGGCACACCAAAGACAAAAACTTGCTCTCCAATCAACAGCCTAGCAGTGTGGAAGTCGGATTGGTTTGGTAAAGTTTGTGTTCTTGCGCACTTTGCATTGCAGGGCTGTTCTGCTATGGCTTTATTACATGTTCCTAGGATGAAAAGATGTAACATTTAGGAGACACTTCTTAGCCTACATCCCAAGGAAAGTTAGCAATGATCTCTGAGATGTTTCCCAGTGAAGGAGCAGAAGAAAGCAATGGCAAAGTCTTGCTGTGACCTACAGAAGGAAAGCTAGGTTGGGGCTAAGTTGATATAACGTGGGATTTCTGCTGAATATGCTGACCCAAGGCGTTTGATTTCTCAGTGAGAGTTCCTGTTCTTGCTCTTAGCTCATAGGATCGATGCATATATTTAGCCTTCAACTGCAAAAGGGATGAGATATTTCTTACTCATTTAAGAACATACTAATTGAAAACATTATTACAACATATAATCACTGTAATGCGTATTTCTACACATTCAAATTTAAATGAAAAAAACCAAACACCCTCCCCCCACCCCCCTGCATAATTCCCTGGAGTCATGTTTACTTTCCAGAATAGTTTAACTGGTGTGGGCCAGTTGGGTACCAGTAAGTCTACAGCTGATTTGTGCTCCCTCTTGTGGCACTGTGTGGTGGGAGAGCATGGTTTGCGAATCATTCGCATGACAGTGATAGTGCTGATTATGAACAGTGTGTAGTTATGAATAACTGGAATGCCTCTCAAGAGACTATAATTTTGAAAAAGTGGAAAGTGTAGTTTATTTTTCCAGTGTTACTGTTTTGGTATGTCCAGAAACACTAAAATATATGTATCTGTGGCGTAATGCAAAACCTTTACTGCCTTTGTCCATTTTTGGATTCCCCACTAGCCATCTCCTGGGCTTGTTTGTCATTGTCATGTGCATCATAACTAGATAGACTTGAGTTTGCCCATCACCTAGTGGACATAGTTTTTATAATGTAATCTTTCGTCCATATGATGCATGTTTTTTTCATACCTAAACTGCAAGGCAGAAAAGGGTTCAAGGTAAACTTTCGACAAAGCAGTATAGTCAGGCAGTGGAGGAAGGCTTGCCTAGAGGGGTGATACTGTTAATTTTTCAAGTTTTCTGGTTTTGGTGTATGTTGTGGTTTAACCCCAGCCAGCAACTAAGCATCACGCAGCTGCTCACTCACTCCTCCCTCCCCGCAGAGGGATGGGGGAGAGAATCAGGAGGGAAAAAAAAAAAGTAGAACTGCGTTGAGAAGAACAGTTTAATGGGACAGAAAGGAAGAAAATAAAAATGATAATAACAATAATAAAATGACAAGAATAATAATAAAAGGATGGGAGTATACAAGTGATGCGCAATGCAATTGCTCACCACTCGCTGACCGATGGCCAGTTAGTTCCCGAGCAGCGATCCCCCTAGGCCCACTCCCCCCAGTTTATATACTGGGCATGACGTCACATGGTCTGGAATACCCCTTCGGCCAGTTTGGGTCAGCTGTCCTGGCTGTGTTCCCTCCCAACTCCTTGTGCCCCTCCAGCCTTCTTGCTGGCTGGGCATGAGAAGCTGAAAAATCCTTGACTTAGTATAAACACTACTTAGCAGCAACTGAAAACATCAGCGTGTTATCATCATTCTTCTCATACTGAACCCAGAACACAGCACTGTACCAGCTACTAGGAAGACAATTAACTCCATCCCAGCTGAAACCAGAACGGGTGTGGTACATGCCTTATGCAAGAAAGAGAAGGAGATGAAGCAGTGAATGCTTTTGAGGTGGAATTGTGTTTTGAATGAGGGTGGATGTAGTTGTTAAGGGGTTAATCCATAGTCTGTGATGACAAGAATAAAGGAATTGTGTGACTTATTCCATCATGTGTTTTACTTGAGCGTGTTGTTCCTCTTCGTGCTGAGACAGCTGATAGAGGGGAGGAAGGCTGAAATAGAGACAATGTTTTAAGACATTCAGTTTTGCCTGATAGCTCTCTGCCAGGTCGCTGGTGTCTCCTGGGCATGAATGGTGAGGAGGACAGGGTTGGTGGGAAGCTAAATGAGCAGTAATTGCCTAGGTGTGGGGTACCAATGAGTGGGTAGAAATGGATGGTAATTATGGTAGGGACAGCAAAAGGGAGCAGATAATTAAAAAACAAAAAGGGAAGAAATGAGTGAAAGACTTTGAAACACTGAGGTAAGCTCCAAAAGAAACATTTGCAGCTGAATGTTTATAGAAATTCTTACATCTCTCGTTCTTGAACAAAAGGGAAGAAAACAGTAGGGAGGAGCGGTTATGATGTGGGGAGAGCACTGTAATTAAGTCAGGGTGAAGAAAGATGGTGACAGTGAATTACAGAGGTGTTCTGCAGAGAACAGTCCCTCCTCCTGGTGGTAAGCTAGAGCTGGGGGGAAAAAAAAAATCATATTCTGTTGCATGTAAGTAGTGTATAGTGATTTTTTTTTTTCCTCTTTTTCCCCAACTTAGATGTATGCAATTTAACTTTGGCAGAAAGTGCTAGTTGATTACTTTGACAGGTTTAATTACTTTGGCTTGAGTAGGATGAAAGTGAATTTATTTCCCAGTGAGAAAAGCGTTGAAAGGCTGCATGAAAACCTGTCAAAGGAAATTGAAGAGGGGTTGGGGAGTTATCTTTACAGTAAATGGAATTGATAAACATGTCAGTTAAAAGGGGAATTTATTTATAATACCCAGGTTTTGTGGCCAGAAATCTTTGATAATTCTGTTCACTGGGAAAATGAATTTTATCTGTTAAATTGATTTACTTCTTCATAATGCTTGTAGAGCAAGGAACTGCCATAGAATAAAAAATTGAAGTAATAATTCTTTTTTTTTCCTAGAACACATCAGTAATGGAGGATCAGAATGAAGATGAGTCTCCAAAGAAAAATACCCTGTGGCAGGTAGGACTAACATTTGTGTACAAAGAGCTGGCATGATTTTATATGTTCTTGCTTTTGAGAAGCCAAATCTTGCATCTTTGCATCCTTGTATGTAGTTGACTGTATCATCCTAAAATTAGCTCAGCCTTCAAGTGAAGGGTGACACCAATGAATAATACTTGAGAAATTACTAGATCTTCTCAGATTTTGTAGTTTGTGCTGACCTTGAAAGGACAATTCTGTGCCAAAGGATACTTGGGAATACAGTTCAGTCTTTCTGAGCACGTGACTGTCACTTAAAAGGAAAAATTCAATACTTTCACATGGCAAGGAGTTACAACCAATTTGCTTTGAAGAAGTTTGGGAATATTTCAGAGAGCTGACAGTTGTTCCCCAGCAGCCCTCTTGGTCTCCTGAAGGGCTCAGAAGAGCCTGGCATTAATCTTTGGTTCTGTTTACTAATTAGCAGTAAGTCCTGTGGTGTTCTTTGTGTAGCATCCTTATTTGTAGCTAAAGCTCCCAGGATTTTAATGATGTTTTTATGTGGATGTCCCAAACATTGACATGAGCTGTCTTTCAAAAGCAGAACAAGCCCTTGACATCGTGTAATTCTCAGTTTTCATTTATGGACAAGCAGTTCAACACTGACCTGAGGGTCTTGAATTTTTGTGTTAATTAGAGTATTAATACCCAACTTTGGTATATCTCTTAAATGTGTATTATTTCAACTGCTGGAACCTGTGTAAATCATTTGTGGAGGCAGACTGCAATATGCAGCAGAGGCAATCTGCAATATGCAGCAGAAACCACTGGTTTAATCTGGCAAGTTTGTTCTAAAAAGAACTAAGTTCCTTGCTGTTTAAGTGGTAAGAGCTGTAAGGGAATTCAAGTCTTTCAGTGTAAGAAGTGACTTGTAATTATGTGCAAAGTCCTTTCATTGATCTTTATCCATGAAAGATTAAATGTATATGACGTAACTCATAGCTTTAAGAAAGTGTTTTAAAATTTAGTTTTGTTCATTATTTCTTTGCATCTTCTCATGTTCTTCCTTGAAAGTGTTCTTAGAAAGCTGTTCCTATTTTTTATATTTAAATACTGATATTCCTTTTCTAAAAACAGATAAGTAATGGAACTTCATCTGTGATTGTCTCAAGAAAAAGACCATCAGAAGGAAACTACGAAAAGGAAAAAGACTTGTGTATTAAATATTTTGACCAGTGGTCTGAATCAGATCAAGTTGAATTTGTGGAACACCTTATTTCACGAATGTGTCACTATCAGCATGGACATATTAACTCTTACTTGAAGCCCATGTTACAACGGGACTTCATCACTGCGTTACCAGGTAAACTAATATCTATTTTACAAGAGGTGCATTTATAAATACTTTTTTTTTGTTTAGTACTTCAGGTATATGCAAACTTTTCGGAACATCCTCCAGATTTAGATGATCTCTTATAAATAAAGTGATGCTTCCTAGTCAAAAGAAGGGCAGGAGGGCAGCTGTGAAGTCATTCACTTCTGTGATTAATTGAATTGGCCACTGGATGCCAGTGTTGTTCCATGTAAAAGTAGTTTGAGTAGCATATCCTGAAGAATAGTTTGTGTTAAAATTGGAACGGAGTTGTCGCAAAAGTTGTATCTCTGCAAGCTCTGGTCTAAATTCCTTTTTCATATGAACATAGGTATAGAAAAGACTATAGAGGTGTTTTCATTTGTGAAGTCTTCATTTCATTTTAGTTTTGTTCTAAGTTTCCTAAATCTTAAATAAAAAGCTGCCTGCTTAGATGAGTGAATCTGCTTTGTCTGGTCTTGTTACTGACTCAACAGCAAAAGCACTTGTGGATTTTTATTGCATAGTCCAGCCATGATTCCTTCCTTCAGTTGCTCAGAACCTCTTCTGTCACCGATCAGTGCAAACCTGTATCAATAGTTGGAATATGAAATCTGTTCTTACACTTGCTATATGCCTTTCTTCAAAAAAATATGGAGCAGTAATAACTAGGTATGTAGAATATCTAGCTTTCAATCTTCTGGGAATTTGTATATATATTCCCATTAATTTCTGGAAGGAATTGTATCTGTGGATTTTTTGCTGCTGGGGAGAATGATTAATTTGATTCTTCGGAAGGTAAATGTGTGGACATCTAGAGTGGGAAATAAGCATGAAATAAGTGGTCAAAATGTCCTCTTTGCCACTGGCAGGATAATAGCACAGATTCACACCTGCAGTGAGTCTGTGGATGTTATCCCAAGAATGCCAAGACACAACAGTGAACACTGAGGGCGGATGAGGAGGTGATGCAAATCGTGAAAGGAATTGGAAACTGGTAATTTCTTGAGCACAGGGACCACTGAAGTAAAGTTCCTTTAAAGGTTGATAGTATTATAAGCACTGAAGGTTTTTTAGCCATTGGTGTGCTTAGGTGGTCTTGTGTGATTGGGCTTTCCTGGTATCTGGGACAGAATGCTGCTTGGATTTTAGGGGGTTTCTGTTCTCTGTAGTGCTGTATTTTCACAAAACCTGGAGGAATTCAACTTTTGGAGGTGATGGGGGGATTTTGGCTCATCTGTCAAGCATGGTTGAAATGAACTTCTTAGTAGTTGGAGGGGAATGAAGAACATAGGGTAGGACACAGGAGTGATACGGAATTTCATATGTGCTCTATTTTCTTAAAAAACAGGCTTAAAATGTAAAAGAGGGCTATGAAAGGGAGGGAGCATCCTTTCCCCCCACATCTCAGTTTCACAGAAGTTACTTTATAGAAGACTTAGCTTGTCTGGTGACACACATAAAAATATGCTCCTCATTTTGAGTGGAGAGCTGTCTCCTTTAGGTAGTATGGATGTTTCTTCAAGCTTGTTTTCAAAATATTAAATGTTGACTTCTCTAGGGAGTGTCTGGGATTAACTAAAAAAATAAAGTGAAATAGACGGTCATGGTGATCATGTGCAAGTATGAGTTTCAGTTATAGTTTTATTTTGTTTGCTTTTCTACCTCAGGGCTGATATGGAGTTAGACAGTTCTTTCATATTATGTATTTATTCCTAAGAAATTTTTGGGAGCTGCATAAGCTGACACTTACTTACACCACATTTGTATATATAAATATATATTTACATTTACAACTTTTGTTGTTTTTTAAAGATGTAAATACTGGGAACTGTTCCCATACTCAGCCTTTCTTGAAGGTAATGTGGTATGTGAAGAACAGCTGTATAAATTTACCCAAGAGCTTAACCTGAGCCGATTGAAATCAATCCTGTGTTGGGCTAACATCCCATTAAAAGATAACAATAAAGTACTACCTTTTAAAAGATAGTTTCACTTGTCTTAAAGAAGTAAAATTCCTTTGTTTTAAAGGGCAATTGGTTTTGCTTTTGCTACTGTCCCTGCTGATTTTTATACCTATGAGAATGCAGGAAAAAATGAAAAAGTTTGTGGTATCTGACTTCCCTTCACTTTAGTGGAAAAAAATCATAATTCTGGTGTGCTTTTCTGTAACTGGTGGCAGAATGTTTAAGTCTGCAGGGTCTGTTCTTACAAGTTGGGCTGCGGTTGGGCTCTTTCCTTTACTGCTAATCACCATCATGGAGTATGGCTAATACTGTATCAGCTATTGCAAGTTCCATTGATCAGAGTGGCTCAGAAGCCTATACTCATTGTTTTTCGACATCTGTCAATGGTGTTTCCTCTGGCATGTCAAAAACAACTCTCAAAAGACAGTGCTGTATAGTGGACAGCATAATTGCAAGAATAACTTACGTCACCTCTGTGCTTTTGATTCTCTTAATTATCTTTTAAGATGTTAATATCGCTCGCGTGGTCTCATCCAAATTGTGCCCTTTCCTTAAACGACTTACAACTTTGACCCTTGAGCACTACCATGTCACCCTTGATTAGGAGAGAAAGTCCCTTTCATATCTGTTTTGTGTGTTAAAACTCTAAGAGAACCATACGCTGTGTCAGGCAAGTAAAACCCTGCCAGGCTTCTTTTGAAATTTGTTTCTAAAATAATAAAAGCCTGCACAGTTGCATGATCTAAGTGACTGTTTCATATCTAATGTTAGTCAGTTTTATGGAGCTGACATCCCGCATTTGGGTTTCATTTTCATACAAAATGATATTTACACATTGAGCTTTGAAATCCCTGTGGATTTTAATTGTTTTAATTTATTATTGAAATTCAACCAAACCTTCATCTGGTATCTATAATCAACAACAGCTGTAATTTTTCACCATTTTCTATAAAACTGCAAAAGCTCTTGTAGAGGTGTAAGGGTTGGGAGTAATGTTTTTCTTTGAAAAGTGTACCAATAAATGCTAGATGCATTTTGCTAAAGAAAATTGATAGGGTTTAGTACCTATTTCAGAGACTGTTTATAAACCTAAATACTCACTGTCTTCTAAGGTAAAATAGGTATATGCAGCTATTTCAGGCCTTAGTGTCTCTTAAACTTAGTCCTGCATATTGTCTGAAATAATTACAGTGGGCCTATGTAAGTATCTGTGCTTTGGACCTGTTCCTACTATGTTAATTACGGTAAATATTTTACTTGACGTCTTTTTTTAATGTGAACAATTTATATCTGTGCACTTTAGCAAGCAGTAAAAATCTTAAGAATAGTCTTGGTGACAAAGCAAAGCATTTGTGTGTTCGTGCTTAGTATGCAGCTTTCAAGGCTCGGTGTATGCATAGAAGATGAGATTGTCATATTTTAACATCAGAAAACACTTGAGTTTCTGACTTTTTAAAAATCTGTTTTAAACTGTGACCAGCATTATAGAGAATTTTGAAAATTGGGCATCTTAATAAAGGGCTTCTGCCTAGTAATTCGCAGTTGATCCTTAAAACTCATTGAAATACTGGCTTCATAATGAACAGGCTGTATGTGTTAAAAGTGTACAGTCCCAGACTGATATGCATACTTGTGTATGCTATCACTGTTGTGGAGATGTGGTAGCTGATTGCAGTTAGCTTTTATTGAAAACCTTGGTTTAGTTCAATTAAACATTAATGAGTATTTGGTACTAGGATTACACCACAAGCAAGAGTCTGAAAAAGCCTTGGATTAGTGAAGTGAATAAAAACAAGCTGAGCGCTTGTCACTTGGTTTTTGTCTCTCCAAACGCTTGGTGTGATAGTTCCATAAAACATCCTTCTGCAGATAGCAGTCAAGCCTAATCTTCTTGAGAACATTCCTAACCTGTAGAAAACAAAAGTCATCTTAGGAAGAAAGGTTTTCCTTATACTTTATTTGGAGAGTTACTCTCCTTAGGAACTGTGTTCTAGCCCTGTATCTAAATGCTTGGTAGGTATATTAGAGTGAAATGATTTTTTTCAAAACTGGATTTTTAGAAGGACCTGGGTCTTAGCCTGATACTTGTGAGTTCTGCACATGCCACAGAAAGGCACCAAACACATTGTAATACCCAGTCCCATGTGCGCTCTGGAGCATAGTCTCTGTCGCACCATTCCCCGAAAGGGAGGAGAGGCTTTGGTTTGGGATGCTGCGCCCAGCTCTCCTGTGGCACGGTGAGTTTTGTACCTCTGTCTGAGGAAATGGCACTAACGACTCCTGGTGCCTCGGCAGCAGTTTGCCAGCTCTTCACCTCTGCTTCAAATCATCCTGTCGACAGCTAGAAATGGCAACATTGATCTCTCCAAGAAAGGCTTAGTTTTTGGATGAATTGTTGGTGGTACCTTGGTCATTCAGGTTGCATTTCTAGACTTGAGGCATCAGAAGTGGCTTTGGATCCAGATTTTCGCAACTGTTTCTCAGAGGATTGTTACCGCTCTTTTAAAGGCAGTTGTGTGAAAGACTGAACAATTGCAAAATGTTTCTGCTTTGTCGTGTATCATTGTTCTTGATCAGTTCTGTGCAACTGCGTTTAATCTGGAGAACTATCTTTTTGAAAAATAGTATTTCACAAGGAAAAGAAAACTAAAAGCAGTTGAACCTAAGTTGATGAATACACACATTGTATTACTCAGACATCACATTCATTTCTAAATAGGAAATCATAAACCCATGGACTTCAACAATCCTATGTTTGCCTTGTGCTAAAAGGTGTTAGGATAGAAAGCAAGCCCTGGTGTATGCTGTCTACCATCGTGACTGTGATCCAAATCCTTTTTTTTTTTAATGGTCTCAAAATTGTGATCTAAATCAAATTCTTCTGAAACTACTTAAATGACATGTATGTTCTTAGTCGCACAAAGTGTTTAAAATACAACATGGATTTCTAATGACAGAATATGCTGCATGCTGCATATGAAACTCCTAAAGTGTTTGTGCTTGATTGAAAACCACTTGCCTGCTATCGAAAACCAAGTGATGCAGTAGTCCAAACTGTGAAAGGCATTTCAAGGTCCATCCTCAAGCTTACCTGTTCAGTATGTTCTGAAAGATGATACAGGTATGTTAGAATAGGGGGAAAAAAACCCAAACCACCAGCAACAACAAAACACAGAACCATGTACTTGTTGAATTCAAAGGATGCTTTGCAGTGTAGCCTTTTAATTAGGTTGGTTATTGGTAACTTTACAGCTCCTTGGAGTTCTCATCTCTTGGGGGAGGATAATGGTTTAGTTTGTTGCCAGGAGATGGCAGTAACAGATAAACTTTAAAAATACTATTTTGTGCATGAATATCATTTGAACATCTTCTATTTGTCTGTCACTTTCTCCCTTGGGAATTGTTCATTTCACATCTGACATGTTCATGATCTTTACATTTCAAAAATTGCTCAAAACTGTAAGCAAGCTGTTAGCAGTATATTCAAGTGCCTGCGTGGCTACTTTGTCCTGTAACCTTTCTTTAAGTACATGGTTGAAATAAGTGCAGAGTTACGTTTGCTTAGTGCTCTTTGACTAAAAGCATTTTAAGTTTCCCTCATCTAAGAAGGTTAGTACACATGTGACGATTGTTTTACCAAATTATGCCAGTTAAGCAAAATTACACTTCTCAACTTTGGAATGAGAAAAGCATCCAGTAGATGGGTACCTGTTCAGTATGGATCCCATCATTCCATCTTTACTAGAGATAAAGAGCGGATTTTTGACCAAAATGTGCCTAAGGATAGCTGTTCCTTCGGTTGTACAGACAGTTTATTTGATGAACTTTGCATCATTCATTTGCTCCATTCACCTGCAATCTTTGAGGTGCATGAGTAAAGAATTTTACACCTTAAAAGTGCAGCCATTGAAAGATTTGCCGGTCATGAGTGTATCTTGTGCTACCGGCTTTTTTGGAACCCAGGCATAGCTGGAGTGTGTTTTTCTTCTAACAGATTGGAATTAAGGTCATCTGAAAAGGTTAGTTTGATGTGTGCCTCTGCTCTTCTGCCACGCCACCCCTGATTAAAAAATGCCTTTCACATGGAAGGGACAGGACAGCTTCCTTGTACCTCTGGGAAAGCTGGAAGCTGAAAGTTGGTGCACTTGTCATTCTGCCATGTTTTGCAGAAATACTGTTGGCATCAGGGTGTTTTCCTCCCTTTTTAATAATTTCTGGGACTGCTGGTTTAACTGTAACCTACCTTGGTGTTTACTCCTAGTTTCTTCTAACTTCTTCCAAACTTTGCAGTCATTCATTTTTATATTTAATTAGTAACCTTGAAACATAGTAGCTTGATAATGATTGGACTGAATTATCAATTCTGTTATTTCTTAGCACTGTAGTCTCTTTTATTACCTAATGATTTGACTGAATATCCCCACATGAGGTAAATACTAATACACCTTTAGCCCTGTGTGACAGTACCCATGCTGGGAGGATAGTGAACGCACTAACTTAGTACTCTGGAGAGGGAGGGGAGGGTGATCTAAGCTCAGATGTTGTATAATGGCTATTGAAAGAAAAATCGTGCAGTGAAATGGGAGTCTTAAACACCTTTTATACAGGAACCTCAGTGTAGTTCTCTACTAATACAGAGTTTGCAATTATGGTGGTTAATTGCCATATCCTCTGCACTGTTTGCTTTGGCAACTGCAATGCTTTTTTTAGAAAATTCTTCCTCTTCAAAATGTTATGTGCTATGTGCTGGGAAAATACATAGGGGACTGCGTTGTGCGATTACAGCACTATAGATGTACTAGACAGTCACTTGCTCAGCATAAGCTGATCTTATCTTGTTGAACACAACTATTTTGTACTGAAGTCTAAAATAACTGTTAGATCTGTTCCTGTTAAAACATGGTGTATGTGCCCTGTTCATACCTGTAACCTTCAAAATCAGAGAAATGCTTACTTAGCAGACCTGTTTTTTTTTTTTATTTTTATCTAGTGGTGTCCTCCACTTTACACAATGAATTAGTTTGTCTCCTTGATAACCAAGGATTCATGATTTTAAACTAACTCTTGAAAATGACCTTGCAATGATTACATTTTCCAGAAAAACCTTGAACTGTTTCAAATCACATAGCATCACAGTAAGATAAATATATCCTAAGTAAACAGTGTTTAGAATCTCGAAGTTGTTATTTACTGGAAAGATTGGGATGTGGCAGACTGGAAGACCACTTTTACAGTGTATTGAAATGCCCTGGTATTTTCTTCAAACTGCTGATGTAGGAGATGGTGCAGCTTAAGCTGCTCTGAGACATGGTATTGTTAGGAGAGAATTTGCTGGTTTGGAAGTGTTTAGACTTGAGACCCACCAGTTATTGGGACCTTGTTATGTTTCAGTTACTTGAATCTGTTGTTATGGCTTGTATTGAAAAATTTGTGTAAACACAGTTTACATTGTGGGAGCTTTCACCACTCTTTAAAGCATTTTTATAGTTCTCTAAATTACATAGAAGAAACGAACAAATGCTCTTCAGCTACATGTATTGGTTTCTCCTTTCTATTGCTGTTCATTTTTACGAAGGCCATGCCAAATTTAGTGTCCAGTGGAGGACTATATGAACATACTTCTTAATTCCTTAAAAAATTAACAGTAGTTCCTTTGATTTTTCAGGACTATTTGAAGCCTAAACTAAGTTGTCATGAGATAAAGTGGAAAATTAAAAAGGTCGTCATCTCCTAGTTTGAAAGATTTTTTTCATGCTGGGCCAACTGGCATACATTATTCATGAAAATGAAGTTATTCTAGATCTCTGATTTAGTGGAGTTTTTGGGAAAGGAAAATTGCAGGTCCTTTGAAATAAGTAACCGACTTACCAGTGATTTTTGTGGGACCAATGACACTGTAGTTGGAATATGAACAAGAAAAGTTTGATTGCTATTTTAAATTTAGTGCAAGTATATTATCTAAGTGGTTTCTATGTATGTACCTTTACTCAACTACAATCACATTTTTAAATCTAACACCCTCAGCAGGAGACAAGATCTAGGCAAAGACCGTAAGCAAATGCATGCAGCGTCCCACCTGTTTTATGTCTTAATAGATCTGTGGTGGCAGCTTACTGTATTCATCATCTTTATTGATGTGCTTATTCCTTCTATCAGCTTCAGCTTAAGTACCTAGTGCTTTTGGATAAGTATTAACTGATATTTATGAAATAATATATTGCAGCACATTGCCTTACATAGACCTGGATCAATGGGCAGGACCCCAATTCTGGTATATTTGAACTTCTACTGGCATGTTGAATGCATTTAATATGCAAATCTAACCCTACCATGATATAAAAGGATCACAGGGGTTAATAAGCTGCGTCTGGTAGCTAGGGTCTTTATGATGAAAGTCAGTGTTTCCCCAGTCCACTAACAACTATTGCTTATTGACCAACATACCTTAATGCTGCAGGTGAAATTAGAGCATGAGAGTTGCCCAGGTAGTTGTTATTTCTAGGATGTCTAAGTACTGCCACGTCTAAGTACTCATTTGGAGTAACGTTGTTTCACTTGGGAGTTCTCTTGCGGTACATTGCTGAACTCATTCTTTGACCCAGTAAAGCTAGCATTGTCAAATCAGCAGTATGCAAACTCACACATCGCTCTGTTGCATGGAAGGTAGTGTGCCCTGAGGGTGGGAGAGCAGATGCAGGAAAGACGCTAAGATAGTATCTGTTCATGTGGCTATTGTAAATACATTGGGAAATCTCTGTGAAGCTAAACTAAATATACTTTGCACTGAAATTTATGGTGCAGAAGCTGAGCTGTCCCCTGTCATTATTTGAGCTACTTAACTCCTGCTGTTCCTGATGTTTCTTAGCTGATTCTCATACTAGAAACAATTACATCCATTGGCCCAAAAGTAAGTGCTGTATTGAATGTTACAGTCTGATTTACTCAGCTTGAAGTTGTTTCAAAAAACTTGTCCCTCTTGAATTTTTCTCTAGCTGAAGAGAAGCCTCAAAACCCCCAGAGTCTGGTATAAGTCATTCAGTAATAATTTCTCTAAGTATGGAATCTAGTGACAGTAAAGCATGAATCGGGATAACTGCCTTGGATGTTAAAGCACCATTTGCAGTTAATGAATTGCTGTCAAACTCATTGATTTCCCCTTCTTACACCAGGCTGCAGGGCATGGTGTCTCGAGTCCTGAACAAAATTCAGGCTTGGCGTCTGCAGGTTATAGAAAAAGCTTAAATACAAAAGATGTCCTTGCATGTGATGCTAGAAATTTTTTGCAGAATCTTTGCTCACGCTTGTACTCGATATGTCTGCGTTTGTTCCTGTGGAGTCCTGTCTTCTGCTGAGTTGAACTATCGTTATATGTAAGGGAGTAGAAGAATGAATACTTTAATTTCGCATTACTGCTGCTTAGTGAAGCATCTGCTTTGAAGATGATGATCTTTTTGGACCATGTAGCCCAATGCATTACATGCTCAAAATGTCCAGGATTCTGTGCTCAGGAGAAGCAAAATGCCTTCTGCTGCTTGCATACTATGCTGAATTTTGGTTTGCGCTCATTCTCACTCTCTGGAATTGGGACAGTCCAGTAGACAGACTGTACTAGAAAAGGAGTAAAGTGTTAGAGATGTTTTGGTGTACCTGTTTGGATTAATTTGTAACTGGTGCTTCTGCGTATCCTAATTCAATTATCACGTTGCTCCAGTGCCTTAAAGCTGTGTTGGCTTTCTCCAAATGTATTGCAAAACTTGTTTAGTAGTTTACTGTGAAGAGATTGACATTTTGATTGCCTTTATTTCTTTATAGAGCAAGGCTTAGATCACATAGCAGAAAACATCCTTTCCTATCTTGATGCCAGATCACTCTGTGCAGCAGAGCTGGTATGTAAGGAATGGCAGAGAGTCATCTCTGAGGGAATGCTATGGAAAAAATTGATTGAAAGAATGGTACGCACAGATCCACTATGGAAGGGACTGTCAGAAAGAAGGGGTTGGTAAGTACCTTGACCATAACTAAATTTACCTTTTGCAGTCTTCTCCGTTACAAATTTCCCTAATCATGAGCTCTGCCAAAAAATAAGTTTACAGTAAATTGGTATCACTGAGATCCTTATCTCTGCTATGGACTAGTAATGCTATCTACGGTGAAAGCTGACAGCTCCCGTTTCTACTTTGGCTTTGTCCCCTGTCCTTTTGTGCACCAGTGTCTTTCAGCACTCACTTTTTTATGGTAAGTCTGTTTGCAGTTTGCAATTTCTTTTTTGCAGGGAGAACAATTAGAATCAGCTCACAAAAACTAGCAACAACATGTTTTGCAGGGCTTTTTCTCAAGCAAAGTATTTCCAATAATTTTTTTTTGCTTAAAATGTAAAATAGCTGATTGGGCTGCAGAAGCCTCTCTCAAAGAGAAACCATTTATATTTGTGGCAATGAAGTTTTTCTATACTTTACGAGAATCTGAAGAGATGAGGTGTTCTGCTTTAGAAACCTGTTTTTCTGTGCTCTCTAGTGGTGTGCCTAAGAAAATGCAAGGCATATTGTAAAGAGCAAGAGGACTACACCCTGCTGGCTAAAAGCTTTATGAAGCAGTAACCCTAATTTGGAAAACCATAAGGAAAACACCTGTTATCTTTTTAGTCTTGGACATTTTAAATACAGCTGTCATTGTAAAGTCGCAAGAGTTGTAACACCAATGCTAAAAATTCTTACAAGTATTCTGTGAGAATATGTCAAAGTTTTGTTCTGTGCAGATTTTGAATTCCTTTAAAGTCTGGATTCTTTGTGGTACATTGAAAAGTATGTTTCTGTTTTTTTCTAGGGATCAGTACCTGTTTAAAAACAGACCAACAGATGGCCCCCCAAATTCATTTTACAGGTCCTTATACCCAAAGATAATACAGGATATAGAGGTATGTTTTCTGATATATAATATCTGCAGGAGAAATAATGTTGCATATTGTTAGTGTTACAAAGGTGGTGCATGGTGGAGCAATGAAGCGTATCACATGTATCTGTATCACTACTACTTTGTGAGCTCTGGCTCTTCACACTGTGTAAAAAACACCCTCAGCAACTTGCTGCCACAGTATGTGCATTAACTTCAAGTGTTAACACCACCCTTTCTGCATTTAAAGATTTTTGGAACTCTTCTGGGACTATGGATTTTAATAAAATCGCTGTTGTAGGACACGCGCTACTCCATGACAATTCCACGTATTGCTGAATGTTCTAATATATTGGTTACACTCACTTAGAAGGTGATCTGAGGGTTAATGCCTTAAACACCAATCATTTAAAACGTTGCTCATTTAGGAACTTATTACTTCTAAAGTGTTGAGTGTTGCAAATACAGCTTTCTTCACATTATGGGATTCCCCCTGCCCCTCCTTCAGTGGTTTGATGAGAACAATAATCAGTCCTACAATGATAAACCCCCACAGGGGTGTCCGTGGTAAAGAAACTGCAGAAATTACTATTCTTTTCTTTGATATAAAATTTTGCTTATCTTGCTTATGATTTGGGCTTGCTCACTCATTTTAAAATGTTTCTGATAAATTAGGATCATCTTAGTATTCTGCCTACTGGCAGAAAATCTGTCTTGCTCAGTTTGCTGTGTACCCACCACAAAACTCTTAAATTGTACCACAGACTGTAATGGATTTATTTCAACCACGTGACAGATGTGTAATTACTGGTCTGAAATTCATTAGTGGGGAAACACATGTTTTGATGTTTAAGACGGATGTGAACTAAGGGAATCAATTCTGCTATGGCAAATGTGAATTTGTGTTGCTTGGCACTCAGTAAACAAAATTATTCAGAACTCTTAACCTATCTGTAAAATGTATCTACTGGAAAACAGAATCCAATTTTCAAATATTTTTTTATAACCCTTGCTACACAATTTATAAACATTTAAAGATAAAGAACTAAGCATGAAATGTAGCCTAGGTAAAATAAGATCAAACTCAATATTTATTTGTGAGCTGAATGATACACATTTTATTATTTGAAGGGAGATGTCTTATCTGTGTAAGAGATGACAGAGTGATATTGCAATGACAAGAAGCCCATGGGATTAAGGAGAACTTTTAATGTGATGTTTTCTTGCTTTCTGCAAAATTCTGGCATAAATCAGTAAAGAAAATGGGCAAAAAGCAGTGGGAAAACCTTTGTGTATAGCACTGAAATAGTTCAGCATTATTATAACTCACATTTTTAAAGTCACTTCTTCATTTGTTTAGGTATAAGTGGAACATCTGTATAGGATTTCTTATTAATAGAGATGGGAGTATTCCTTAGAGATGTTCTGAGGACTTTCTGAGGCCTTTTGAACTGTCACAATCTGCTATTTAGTACTTTGATTCTTTAAGTACAATGCACAGAAATGAAGCTCCTGAACTGGACAGTTCTTGCTAGTATGAAATAAGTAGGAAAAAACAAAAACCCTCACGTTTCTTTCATCACCAGTATCAATGTTAAATGTAAAAAATTTTCAGTCTCTAGATATCCGGGAGTGGGGAAAGGGTATGCCACTAAAAATATATTGTAGTAATGAACATAATCCTTAAAAAAAATAAATTTCATTAATTTAACAATAAACATATTAAAGCCTCAAATTAGGAGAAAAATTTGCACTGCACAGCCTGAAAGGTGAGGGCTCGTATTCAAAATGGATAGAAAACACTTTGGTGTCTGGGAGTCAAGAAACATAGATTAATAATACTCTTTTGAACCCTAACTTTCTTTGAGTTTCAACTCAATGAATTTTTATTTTTCATTATATAATGCTCAGGTGGATGATGTGATAAATGTAGAATATGCCGAGTAAGGGGTTATCTCGTGACAAGCTTTGAGATGGAGCTGGAGTGGTAGAGCATGCTGTATGTAAAACATGCTATGCCACTAGTACTTAAAAATAGTAATGTGGGTAATGAGCGTGGGAAAAGAGTTGTCTTTTCTGTGGTGTACAAAGAGTAAACTGTAAGCTGTTGCCATGGTTTCTGCCCACTCCAAACTCCCTGGTAATCCAGCTACTTTTACATATGATTTCCGTGGTTTCTATCTAACGCTTATATCCTGAACGATGTTAAATATTACTGGGACATGCAGGGAACTCCTGTGTGTCTTAAACTCAGATGGAGAGAGGCAAGAATATAGAAGCAGAATTAGGGCCGTTCAGGGAAAATCTCCTGTAGGTCTGTACTTTCCACTCCGTGCTTGTGTCTATAAACCTATGAAAAACCTTTGGTGGTTAGTGGTTGTCAATCATTTGGGGTAGAATTTAAGGTATTAGCAAATAACCTCAATGCTGTTCGTGGCCCGTGGATACTTTGGTAGAGCAGTAAAGCTGAAAGGAGCCAGGACCTGTCAGCTGCAGGCTCTTGCCTCTGAACTTCACTTTAGCAAAAGTAAGCGTACGCCTCTGCCCAGATTCTGGAAACAAATGCATCTTTGTCCCATCTTCTAGAGTGGTGAAGTCTCTCTTTGAGAACTAATGGCTACTTCCAGAATCATCACTGCTCAGTTTGTACCGGCAGTGCGTTTCCCACTCCTGGTTCTTCAAAATTGCTGAACAGGAGGGGGAAGGCAGAAGTATGGGGGTATTGTGCCATGTCAAATTTTTCCCTGTTTACATATTTCCTTCAAGCCTTCTGAAATATTGCTGTTTTCCAGGCTTCCAACTTGGAGTGGGCTTAGTGTTTCTGCTAATAGTCAAGGGTCCAATAATTCTTCCACTTCTAAAAGTCTATTACAATTTTTCTAATAAATCACCCTTTAAAGCACTTTTCACAAATTGCTTCCCTAAGGGACTGTCAAAAGAAGCTTTTAACACTGTTTAAAAATGTAGATGGTGAGTAACAGTAACAACAAAATTAGCTATAAGATTAGGAGCACTTCTTAACTTGTTCCTCCCCTTATTCTGTTTTTAAGCCTGAAGTCATGCTCTCCCTCAGTTTCATACTTTTCTCATTCATTCACTTTTCAAAGCAATGTGCAGAAGGTCTTAAATAAGACTTTCATCTTAGCTGTGATGAAGAATTTTGTATCTCTGAATAACAAAATGTTTTTTCTTCAAATATTTGCCTGGACCTTTAAGAAGATCTTCCTGTTTCTGTCAGAGGGTCCGAGTTTAGGGAACTAGTGATGAGCCAAAGGCTACGATATTAGCATTTATATAATTATGTAAGTATTTTTATAAGACATGTATCTTGTGTTCAAAGGACTTGAGTTTTTAATACACTAAAATATATTTGATGTAACACAAAAATCTTGTCATTCAGTATTTTACGTGTGGAGCACAAAGATTAACGAAATTCTGCTAGGCTGTTTCTAATGATAAGAGTTATTAATTTACTGCAGCTGGTACTAAATTGGGTTGTGGGTAGAGATGAGCTTAAAGGAGAACACACTCTGTCCTTTGGATTGACAGAATTTGAAAAGTAATCCAAAACCTGAATTAACAATTGGAAGGAAAAATGAGGAATGATAAATAGCAAATTCGAATTCTTTCCCTTGGGCTCTATTTGCATTTTGGGTCAAAAGTCCATGCAACCACAAAGTGTTGTTAGCTGCAAGGTAATACAGGCAATGATCTGGCAAAGTGAGGTTCCCTTGCCTCTCTGAAAATTTATTAGTGCCAATATCTGTTTATTTCATGCCAAACACATTTTAGGAACATAATGTCACTTCTGAAATCATTGGATTTGAAAATAAGAGGACATTTAGAGATCTGAAACCAAATTCTTGGAAAGAGGTAGTTACTCTCCACCTCCACTGTGAAGCCAAATATTTAATTAGGTTTCATTTCACAAGAGGTGGTCCAGTAATTTTAAATGTCTCCAAGTCAGATGTTGAATTGCCAAGCTTCTTTATGAGCTTTTTTAAAGGGAAAACCTGATTTGGGGCTTATCCTAGAAACCTGAACCTGGGTTTGCAAGTCCTTGTTTATGGAGATGATCTGGTTGGTGTGGGGTATCCTGTGCCCAGGTGCAGTCTCAAAGCATTGTGGGGAAGGTCAGCCTTTTTAATGGGACTGTGTTAATCGGCACGCTGCCAGGATGGGAAGTTTAGTACTGCTGATTCCAGAACCCCAAGTCCCTGGATTTTTTCCATATTATTTGTGAAGCTTGGCCAACTATTCTGTTTTCCCCTCAGGATTAGCACAAGTATCTATTTCTTGTGATGAGTTGAGAAGGCTTATTTCATAAATGTTCCCCTTATCTTTAGGCACGTGGCAAGTGCCCTCATCTTGTTTCCATGGAGACTTAGGTCCACCTAATTAAGATGAGAATTAAAATGTGATTTTGCTGAAGACTTTAGGAAAATGTGGCGCCAGGCCATCAGATAAACACCATGTGTTCTTCCGAATTTTGAAAAAGTTCAGATTTTAGGACTGGAACTGAAATTTTAAAGCCTTGGGAAAATTTGAAAAGTGGAAGAAGTCAGCTCTTGCCCTAAGTCACTGCCAGCATTGGGAGATCTTTGTTTATGGAAGTTGTAGTGTATAATGTCTGGGGGAAATGCTTTTGTTAAGTACTGTTCTAATTATGATGCCGGAGAAATTTTATGTGCGTGTGTCTGGAGAATCTGGTCAGCATTATATGCCTAGAAATTTTTTCAGCCAGCCTTTGAAATCTCTACTCCACAGGCACTTTCCAAAAGGCATTTCTTAAAAATGAAACTGGCCAAGGAAAGGAGTTTTGAGCAGCAAGGACAAAGTTCTTGTGGTGCATGGCACAGATTTCGGCTCTCATGTCTGAACAGGGCAGATGACTCCTTTCAGATGCCTCTAGCGTGGGATGGATCCCTGGCTTGGCTTTTTTTGTTCACTTTGACTGCGTCACACCTATTTTTTTCCACAAATGGGCAAACTAACACTGCCATTTTTCTTCTGCAGATTTGAGAGGGATTTATTGTTCCCATTTGAGTACTTTGAATGCCCTGTGCTCCGATAGGGGCTGAAAACTACCTGTTTAGATAGAACTTTGTATTTTTATGGGGTTGTGCATAAACTTAGCTATTGTCTCCAATGGAATCTAAAAGATGCAATAGTTTTGTTTTTCAGCAGCATTGTTCTTAGTCAGGTGTTGTGTATAGTCCAGATGCATGTGTCATTGAAGTGCCTCAGAGGACCTCCCTCTGTTTTCACTGCTGTTGGCTTGTATTTTTAAGATTTCCTCTCCAGGTCTGGAAGTTACAGCAGTACTTCTTCTGTATCGCTTTGGTGTGAGCAGGGGTCCATTTAAAGTTAGTATATTTTGCTCCTGCATCTGTAACTTGAAAGCTTGAAATTTTACTCTTATGTGCGTTAGACCTAGTTGATGGAAGTTGGTGGCAATGGGGATCCTTTAATAGAAAACCAGCAAGACCCATCAATGGGTGTTACTGTGATCATGGCAGCTGCAGAGGTGAAAAAGGTTTTCTTCATCAGATGCTGCCCTTGTATCTCTTTGGGGATCTCATGCTTTGTGGCTGCATTTGCAGAGGTGTTTGATAGAGAAGACAGACCTTTCAGGGAAAAGCAACTGCTTTGCTTATCTGCATCCTCCTGTTACAGGTTCTCCTGAGTAGAAGTTGAGAGCGTTCTTTACTCCCTCCCTGGGGAAACAGAACAACTGTACCGGTCAGATCAAAGATTGGCTAGCACAGCATCCTGTCTCTTGACAGCATCCAGAAACAGATGCATGGGGCAGAGCACGGGGACATGATGCAGCTACACGTCGTTTACATGGGAGTAATCAAAGTCTCTCATGTCCTGCCTCTGTGGTGTGTTCTTTCTCCCTCAACAAGTCAGGCACTTACCTCCATCCTGGGCAGTAAGATAGTCCTAATACTGAATTACTGTTCTTTGGGTCTGGAACTTCACTTTGTTGCCTTTTTTTTCTGATTTGCCTAAGCTCGCTCTGGTGTACAACACCATTTTGACACTTAAAGAACATGCTGTCTTTGCTTCATGCTTGATGAAATGGTCAGTATTATACTGTCAGCTTTCTCCCAAAGTGATTTCCTATATTCCTTGTATGTCAGTGGCCTTTAATGCAGTTTCTACAAGTCGTGTTCTCGTCCTCTGTTAAGACATTAGCATATTCCACTGTCCAGATGTGTCTTGTTCAGCACTGTAAGTTTGATCTGTTCTTTTTAAATGTGGCTTTAAAAAGGGTTCAGCAAAGCTGCAGCAAGACTTGGGAATAGTTTTACTTGGTGGACCTTTGAGCAACTTCGTGCATATTGGATCAATAGCATGCAGAAAGAGACAACACTTCATCAATTTATATTGCCTGCATTTGGATCTTATCTAAGCAGCTGTAAACATTAGGAACTCTGATTTTTAGGTCTCGAGTTATGCCAGGAAATCATGATTTAATTGTAACACTTGCTAGGAAAAGCTTCCCATTCCTTTTTCTCTAGAGTTGTTTAGATTTTTGGATATTTTTGGACTTCACAGTTTAAGGCTTTTCTTCTGGTCTTGGAGTTCATACTAAAAGTGATAAAGCCCATGTAGTGTTCAGATGTGGAGTGGCTCTCAGTAGTACACTCCCAGCTTTTTGGCTTTGCTTTAATTTCAGACTGTTCTTCAAAACATAGCCTGAGTATCCTGTGATTTTTATAAATCACTCCAGAAGCCCACTTTTCCATTATTGGAAGTTTTTTCCCTTTTTTCTTGTGAAAGTGGGCCTTTGCTTGTATTAAACAAATGCATGCTGAACTTTAAATATATACATGTATATGTATAAAATTAGCATATGTTATATGTTAGTGGGGTATAGTGAATCCTTATTTCTCTATTTGTTAGACTTGGTTCACTTGTTCTTCATAAAGGTGATTTTTATTCTTACTTGACTCTTCTGTTTGCATGAAATGAGGTAAATACCATAAATCAGTTGATCGCTGTTTTGAATTAATCTTCGCTTAGATTTACTTCCTTGCATTCGTTTACTATGTTTACTACCTCTTGCCATGTTACATGGCAACAATTTCTTCCATGTAATTTTTTTGTTTTCTTCTGGACTTTCTCTTAGCTTTAATTGTGAATAATGTAAAACATGAAGGAATTCATGGTAGTGGAAAGTGCAGATTCTTTTGATGAGCAGTAGTGCCTGCATTTTCAGATCAGTAGTATATAAAATTTAACTTAGACACTAAATAGTTCCCACAGGAGGGACACAGTGTCATGCAGCTCCCAGTTGTATAGCTGCTGCCTTCCACATTTTAAAGCATTTTGAGAGTAAAATCCAAATCTATTTACTCTTCTGAGTCCTGTAGTGTAGCATGAATCATGTTGGGTCAGCTTTTTCATGGAACAGGGTAAGATAATTAATAGGGAAAGGCAATATGCTTAATGGTAAAAGTAGGATAATAAATGGCAAGATGCGGTGGTGGATGGTTTGCAGCACTTGGTGTTCTCTCTTCTAATAGCGGTGCCAATTTGTGTTCAATTACTGCTATCTGTATACCCTGCTGCTTGCTTCCAAAGACATGTTTACTGGCTGAGGTGACAATATGCTGAAGTCTTAGTGAATGTGTAATTAGATATACCATGCCTGCAGCCAAAACTCTTCAGCTACTCCGTTGAGATGTAGCTCTGTAGACCTTACTGACCACATAATTTTCTTGTTCATCACTTCCATTATGCAACTGGTCTGAGGAGGAGGTGTTTTATGAAGGGGATGTTGGATACAGTGCAAGTACTTTTTCTACCATACCGCTTTGGTGCAGGGGTTTTATTGCTGTCCATGTACAATACCCGCCTCAGTGCTGATCCAGTCCCTGTGGTCTGTGAGTTTTTAGTTGTCTTTGCTGCTACATGCCTACCACTGGCACTTAGCTCCTCAACAGTGGTTTATAGAAGTGATGACACTCACGAGAAAGATGGTGATGCTCTTTACTTGCAGGGTTTTCATCCCTCTGTGGGCTGCTTTGGAAGGAGGCTTTGCTGCTGGCACATTTTGTCATCTGTTGCTGTGAGGCAGTCATCCCTGTGTGGTCAGAAATCTTGTGATTTATGCTGTTGTGGTAATGACAGGATAGCTAGCACTCTGCAGATTCCTCTCGAGGACCAGTTCAAGCCTTCTAGGTAATAAGCATCACATAGCCTTTCTTCTTCAGGCTGATATAGAGACTACAAAAGGTCTTTGGCCCTCACTGTCTAACAGCAGCTTGGACACCCAACAGTGAATTCCAGACTCAGGCCAGGATCTAGGGAATCCTTCTTCAAGAGCTTGATGCTGTTTTTTTCCCCCTAATGGTTGTAGCATCTTCAGAGAGCCTGAGAGAGGAAAGGCCTCAAAGATGCAGGGAGCCTGGTGCTATGGCCAAGCTGTCATTTTGTCTTTGCTTATCAAACCCTCTTAACTTCATAATGAAATATTAAGCTCTCTCCACCCTGATGACATGTTCATTTGCTTTTGCCTTTCCTCTGCCACAGTCAGGAGGGCTTTTCTTTTTTCTCTTTGAAGAAAGCATGTGAAGAACAAGGGGTTGGATTTTAACTGCCCCTAGTGTAAATGCCTAATGCTTCAGGAGAAATCCGTATGTACATAACAAATGTGTATGTTCCTTTTTCTTTTTTCTGCCCCATTTGTCCTGCAGGAAAATTGTGTATTCAGAGGGAACAGAAACTCCTTGGTTTATAGGATTAAGATAAACCCACTTACTCTGCAATAACATTCACAAGGATAAAAATGTGATTTTTAGCCAAGGAGCTGAACACAGTGTACATTATCAAATGGGAAAAACCCCTGTTCCTAGTAGATTATCCTTAACACTTCCAATGTATAGTTAATGTTCCAACTGTTAATCCAGGTGAATTGCATCTCTTTTTACAGTGCATCTTTGTACCAGTGAACATATTCTGGCATGGTCAAGGCTTGGCTATACCTCTACATCTTGGACTATTTTCTATGTGTACTTTTCTCTCTAAATGCCTTTTTTATCCACTTATGCATTTCTTCAGCTGCCAAATGGCTCTCCTGCTGTGGCAGATGCTTTGGCTTCATGCTTGGTCTTTATCCCTTGTATGTCCAGATTTTGTTGGTTATACAGCATTTGTCAGCTACTTGCTGCTATTGCTCTAGTGAGCTTTTAGGAAAGTGTGAGAAACTTTTTTCTGTGTGTGTGAACTAAGGAGATAGTGTTCTGCAACATCTTGCTTTTAATTGTGAAACCCAAGTTTAGAGGCAGTTATCTTGGAAACTTTGAGGGGATATGTAGAAAATACAGTAGTGGGTGTTGCATATATTGGTATTAGGTTTGGTACCATAAATATGCAAATAAACTGTGACTCTCTTCATCATTGACTCCCTGATGCTTGTAACAGTCCATAAAACATAGCAATTTCTTCCTCACCGTTGTACGTGCATGCCTACCTACTTGGTGTATACACAGTTTATTAAGATATCTCCTGGATGGAGTTGCAGATGAAGACTTTTATGAACTGCCCTCTTCAGTAACAACCAGAAATTTTCTATAGTGAGAAGCTTTAATGTAGTTGCCAGTATTGTATTAAACATGTTCCTTTTCAGAGGGTCCTCCGGGTTGCCCACCCACTCAGCTGTATTTAGTCATCTAAAATAATGTTATTTCTCTATACGTCCACATCTGTTTTCACTCTATTGCCAATTGAAATGCTGCTGTATATTCTCTGTGTATTGTGGCTACTTTCCCAGCATATTGAAAATTTACGCAGTGTAAGGGGATTTTACAAGTTCTCGAAAAACATGAAGTATTTTCCCACAGTAGCCACACCGTATAACGTCTAAATGAAATGACATCTATTCACAGAATTAAAATGTGCACCTGCATATGACTTACTGCTTTATTGTGCCTTCACACAGATATAAATAATACTTTAGTTTCTTTTATTTGAAGCCAACATTTTCTTATGGGGAGCTTATTAAGTAGCTTCCTATAGTGAACTTGTAAGAATTAAGCCAGCTAGCATCCCGACTGTCTGGTAAGCACGCTTTTACTGACTGCTGTTTTGTTTAGGAAACTGTTACAAGAAAAATTTCTGATTTGTGGTGTTCTTAATGTATTCTGTAGCTATTGGTAATTGTCGCAGGAAGCTGAAGTGTGAAAGTGCTCAAATGGTGTTTGAGCACTCGGCAGCTAGGGTAATCTGGCACGTGTTACGTACAACTGCTTATTTCAGACCTTCCCAAGAACGTTGCTTTAGGGAAACTCTCCCTTAAGACTTCTTAGAATTGAATGTCTCAACGTATATGGTTTTTAAAACTAAATTGGCTAACTCAAATCTGTAATGCTTTATCTCCTGTGTCTTCAGTGTTAGTACTGCATTTTTAAATATCTGGCCTTCAGATCTGTAATTATATAGGTTCATGCTATTAATGTCTAAAATCCTCTCCTGTTTCTGAGGGTCATCTCTGTAGCAGCAAAGGAGTTAATGAGTTGCAGTTCTGCCTTCCTAGCACAGATGATAAATCTTCAGATAAAGCTTGAGAATTGCCTGTCTTTCCTCCTCAAAACCTCCATCCCATGCTGAGCAAGTAGCATAATGAGCAGTCTGCTGCCTTCAAGGCAGGAGTCCAAGGCTGAACCAGCGCAGTGTCAGATTGAACTTTTTAAGCCCAGTTCCCAGTGTGACAATCAGCAGTGTGCTAGCTGGCCAGAAGAGCTGATCCCAAACTGACAGATGATTTGCTATCTTAATTTCATTAGCTTCTCCACCAAATTGGAAGAGAATGAGAGGGGATGAATAACTTGTCAGCATGCTCCTCTAGAAGCATCTCTTAATACTTATGATTTAGACAAATTCCTGTGGCCCATCAGGTTTGTATTATGACTATGTATAAGTCTCTCCAAATTGCATAATGGGAGACAATTGAAGTAGTAAATGCATGGAAAACAAAGTGGTAGGTTAGTTTCCCCTTGGAGCAGACATGTTTTCTTAGAATTGGGATGTCATAGTCATACTGCACTTTTGCCTTTAATAGGCATTTCAGTTGTTTTCCAGTCTTGGAGGAGCTGCAGAGATGCCTGCTATTGCTTTGAAAGTTAGGATTTGATTATAAATATGCTTTTCCAAACAAACTGACAGTCGATCAGCTTCTCCCCAGGTTTCCGTGCAGTATTTGGGGGGGATCCCAGGGAAATAGCTAAATAAATAGCCTGTTCTGGTGCCTATACTGGAAGACAGAAAGCATCCCAGCCTGTCTAGGTACTGCAGGCCTGGAGATCTGTGCACGGATTCTCTTATGATTGTCGTTATGAACTTCCTATCCAAAATCTCACATTTCTTTGAAACCAACATTGGTTGTCTTACAAGTAATGAAGCTGATTAAAACATGGAAATCATCCTGGTTCTGCTAGGAAGTAGTTTGTGGCTTTTTGAGGTGTGTCAGGTCTCTTTCCTTAAAAATAACTCTCAGAATGAAAATGTTGAGAATTACACTTCCACAGATTTTAAGGGGGGGGAAGTAAGTTTGGATTATTTGAAATCTTTTAGTCCCTGTTCAGTTTTATTTTTATCAGGCTTTAAGGTACTTAGAGGAGGCTTTTATATCTCAAAATCCCTTTCTAAGATGTGTAACAACAGTTAATAGGTGAAATGATGGGGTAGCAGAAGGAAAAGTCCAAAAACACCCACAATCTCCCTGTTGGACTCAGCAGTTCTGTAATATTAGTTACTCAGGTGAGGCTGAACATGGCATCATATGAGCTCCTGGTTTAATCTTTGCTGATTATGTCAGGGGGTCGTGTAAATATGTGGGGGGAACTGAATTGTTATGAAATTTATCACTCTAATGGCTCCTTTGGAAATTCTTATTAAGGTTAGTTGACCGTAATTTTCACCACTAAACACAGCTTTTGTCATGAAAAATTATGAAAGTCCTGATTATAATTCATTGCTTTTTGTGTATTGGGGTGGAGAAAAGATACATTTAAGTTTTATATACTTCAAATTTAAGGATGACATATGCAAAAGTGGAAAGATTGCTGTGTACGTGTTGGAGTAGTCATGCTCAAGCATGCAGCCTCGTGCCTAACTCCTGATTGTTTCCTCTCTTGTTAGACTATAGAATCTAACTGGCGATGTGGGCGACATAATTTGCAAAGGATTCAGTGCCGCTCTGAAAACAGCAAAGGTGTCTACTGTTTACAGTATGATGATGAAAAGATTATCAGTGGCCTACGAGATAACTCCATTAAGGTGAACACTTTTTTCAGTCTTTTCCCTAGAGATAAGTGGGTAATTCTGCCTTGGAAAGCTAATTGCTTGTGTTTCCTTGATTTCTCTTGTCTCTTCATGGGACAGTATTTATCTGTGCAGGGTTTATGAGGATGGGATGTCTTCTGTAGCCTGGCAAAGTTCTCACCTGCACTTTGCTCTGGAAACTTTAGGGACTGCCAGCCAGAGATCAACACTATTGACCACAAAGAAATGCTTGTGAAATCAGAGTTCACATAACTTGAATGAAGACTGCATGTGCCACAGTCCTTAGCTGTGTTTTTTGTCATTGCTAGTAATTTGCTTTTATGCTAGTAAGTTGCTTTCATGCTAAATGTCTGTGGCGTTTCCTTTTACAAAACAGGCTTTTATCTTTTCACAATCATTGGTTATTTCACTGTTCTGTCAAAAACTTGCGTCAAGACTTCCTTAAGCTAAAAGGGAGGACAGGCGCACTGATTGAACAAGCTAACTGCCCATGGATTCTTCCTGCTATCTCGTAGTTTTCTTTCTTCCTTCACAGTTGCGGCAATGTTCAAGTCTGGGATCCATGTTCTTGATCTTGATAAGCCATTTATACCTCTTGTTTTTAACAGATTTGGGACAAAACAAGCTTGGAATGTTTGAAAGTATTAACAGGACATACTGGCTCGGTTCTTTGTCTGCAATATGATGAAAGAGTCATTGTAACTGGATCTTCAGATTCTACAGTGAGGTGAGTATTAAGTTTTTGCACAAAAAAATTCGAGTATCAGGGCTGGGAATATTTACAATAATCTCTAAATATCAGAAAACATCCCTAATGTGAATGTGATACTATTATCCCAAAACCAAGATAGTCATACTTGGCAAAGCATCATAATATATAAAGTTTTTTCCAAATCTGTTTCATTTTTTTAGTGTTAAGAATTTTGGAGGAATGTGACCCGAGTGATTCAAGGCCTATCCTGAAGTTGTAGAATGGCTGATGGCCAACTATACAATAATTTCTTCTTGCACTGTCTTCTGACATCTCTTAATTAGGACTATTAATGAAAGAGTATTTGGTATATATGGAGCACTTGTCTTGACTGCAATTTTGATGATACTGAATTTAAATCCTTGTATGAATTCAATGATCAGTAGATGTCAGATATAAAGACACTCAGGTAGTTCAGTGGAAGGGCCTTGCCTCCTCCTGGTGTCTTGCATCGGTATACCAATGTCAGTCTCTGCAAAACTTCTCAAAAGTTAAGAGCTGATTTTAACACCATTCAGGTACTATTAGTAGTGATTTTTCACTTCATGTAAGCGAGGAGGTAGCCCCGGAGGGTGCTATGTCCCAATTGCTACTGGTGTGCGCAAAATCTGAATGAATGGTGTAAAACTGAAAAAAATCCCTCGTATTGGATAGTATTTGGTTTGGTCTGTTCCATCAATTTATACATCATACCAGTTTTAGTCATCCTGGAGGAGTTGTAGATTGTTAAGCAGCTCTTTCTTTTAGCAGTGGTCCCAGCTGAGGCATAATTGTTTGCTGCTGTTAATTGTTGCTTGTGAGTCTGAGATGTGAATGAGGGTACTTCCCCAGCACCCGCCTTCCTGCCTTCCCACCTTCCCCACGCCCTAAGAGATGTTAAACAACCAGAGTGCTCTCCATTAGAGATAGTGGCAGACTTGTGCATGTTTATGCTTTATACAATGCATAGCCATCATACTTCATTAGGAATAAAATTCTTTTCTTTTGTAGAGTTTGGGATGTAAATACAGGTGAAGTTCTGAACACGTTGATTCATCACAATGAGGCAGTGCTTCATTTGAGGTTCAGTAACGGCTTAATGGTGACATGCTCAAAGGACAGATCAATTGCTGTTTGGGATATGGCATCACCTACTGACATCACCCTGCGCCGTGTCTTAGTTGGCCATCGTGCTGCCGTTAACGTGGTAGACTTTGATGACAAGTATATTGTGTCAGCGTCAGGTGACAGGACCATTAAAGTAAGTTGGCAGAGCTCTAATCTAGGTCTGTGTGCCTACCAAGCCAGAAAAGCTTCTGAGCGTTATTCAACTCTGAATAGCCAAGGTGCTCATATGCAGTTCTGTGCCTTTTTCTTTACCATTCAGCTAGCTGCTTCCTCTTGCTAGCTGTTAATGTCTTTATGCACATAACTAGGCTCGTAACATTTTTGTGGCTTGTGTTGTACAATTGCAAGAAAGTAAAGCCCATTCGCTGTTTGAACTCTAGTCTCAAGATGGGTTTGTTTGTTAAATGTGGCACATTTTGTGCCTTTTTCCAAGCGGTATTTTTTATTTCAATTGGCAGTCCTGTTCCAGATGTGAAATTTATCAGCAGTTGCCTTTCCTCACCACGCCTTCCCAGCAGCGCAACCAGACTTTGCCATGTTTGAAGAATTAAGAGGCTGTATTTGAAGACTATTACATACCAGAAGACTTGAGTTACCCTGAGTGTATTAATGTAACAAAGGCGTTTCCACCCTTCCCTTTCTAGAACCAGAGCTACCTTAGACTGTGCCAAAAAGCTCTTGGCAGTTTAATGTCCAAATATCTGCCAGAGATCCTGCTGCACTCTGTTGGAAAATGAGCCACTGGATACTCTACATTACAACTTCAATTACAGTTCATTAAAAATGGGCAAAGTTGATTGAATCATTTAATGTTAAGAAAGAAGCAGCCACCAAACTTTTATAGGCCACGGTTTTGGCCTTCTCTTACTAGTAGATTGCTAGCAATTTCTTTGGTAAAAAAATGTGGGGGTGTGTAATAACTTCCACTTTTAAAAATGATTACTAATTTATCAAGATTCAAGTGTAATCAAGTTGTTGATATCAGTTGGGGCAGTCTCTACCACCTGAAAATATTTTATATACAACCCCCACCCTCCCAACTTTTCTCATTGACTCGATGTGCAATAGCAGTGCCTGTGGCGCCTGTCACCGCTAGGTCCCCATAGCGCCGGTCTTCCACTGATGCCAGGTACCCACTCTTTGCCCATAAAAATACTATGTGAGTTTTCATTCCACTATCCAGCAATGGTCAGCCTCAGACCTCTTCTGTTTATGAATTCATAACGGCTTCTACTGAAATTCAAAAGCCTTGTTTAGGCGTAATTCTCAGAGGAGCGTTTATCTTGTGTTTCACAGGTCTGGAGTACAAGTACATGCGAGTTTGTTCGTACGCTAAATGGGCACAAGCGTGGCATTGCATGCCTCCAGTACAGGGATCGACTAGTTGTCAGTGGATCTTCAGACAATACCATTAGGTGGGTGCCTGCAAGCTGCTATTGGTATGTAACAGTGCACATTTGCACATGTGGAAGTAGGATTTCCCCTGACCTTTGATGCTGTCCACTGCTGCATGCACAAAACATCCTTCATATGTCTTGCTATTGGAGCAGATGATGTATGAATGAAGCTTAACTCAGTGTGAGAGTAAATGTGTTGCATCCCTGTGAAAAAGTGGGACACCTGAGGTTTATGTCAAAGGTAGACAAAACTTCTTATCTACTGCTGTAGTTTATCACCTTGTCTTCTGCTTGGAGAGATGAGGAAGACGTTGGTCACTGGTTCTTACTTACTTTCTGAACCTCCAATCGTTTGTTTACGCAGAATAGAAAAAAGTATATTGATATTTCCCAAGATTACTTAACACATATCCAACCTTTACTTGTATGTAATTTTGAATGACTAAATTTTGATATACTGCAGCTACGATGCAAACTTATCTCTGAAAAGCATGGAAGGAACATCTCATGGTTCTGATGTCTTTTTAAGCAAATTATGTGATATCGCCCACAGAAAACCATTCAGTAGCATGCTTAAATTGCTGCATGTGAGGCTAAGGGACAGTGCTGAACCTGAAATACTCAAAGACTTTCTCCTCTGTTCTCTTAAGACTATGGGACATTGAATGCGGTGCCTGTTTAAGAGTATTAGAAGGCCATGAAGAACTGGTTCGATGCATCAGGTTCGACAATAAGAGGATTGTTAGTGGAGCCTATGATGGGTACGTTTTTGAAAGCAATTTCAAGAAAACTTGCCTTTCTTAGCAAAGCATCTTCTGAAAGCCACTGAGCCTTGTGTAAGGGCTCTTTCGATTTGGCTAATGGATCAATATTTAACTGAGTGGCTTCTGCTTGAGCATTTCAATGCAGCAGGCTGCAGTTTTAAGTAGCCGAGAAACTGCTTTTCCAGTGCTCTTTAGCACACTCCTAAATTGTGTTATCACTCAAGTTTGACTTCCTGTAGAAAGTAAACGTTTGTTTGGCTGAAGCGACATTCCTTTGTTTCTTCTCTCAGGAGTTGCTCCTTGCCAGGTCCTGTGTGCTTGGAGTGGTTTAGGCTTTCTATTTTTGTAAGACAGCAGCACTGACAATGTTTATTGTGAGCGTAAATGTATCTTGTGGGGCTCTCAGAAGTCTTTAGTGACCATTTCTGTTGGGTTGAGGGCAGGAGCCCCACTGTTAGTGCTTCTGACTTGCTCAGTATTTTCATTGTGTAGTGGATTCACAACAGCTTACATCCATGTCCAAATTCTCCATTTCTTTCTCTGCCTGATTTGTATTTCAAGTGAACAGTTACTGAAAACAATTCTTGAACTGTGTTTGTCTCTAGCCTTTTATTTGGGTTTAGTGTGTCACTGGGGTTGGCAGTTCCAGCTTAATTCCCACTGGAACTTTGCACCTCATCAGTAGTGCTGTGAGTTTTTGAGATCTTCTGCAGTTCCAAAATGGCTTGTGCATACACAGTCAATTTGTCTTTCATGTAACCAACCCACTTGGCCCATCACAAAGACATCACTGTATTTGCTGCTAAAAAGAAATACAAAACTATCTGTGTTTTATGAGATCTAGCATTAGTATTATGGTGAAGATAGATTCTAACATTTTGCTTGATCCTAATGAACTAGCTGTAGGGGAATTCTGGCGTGCTTTCCATTGCTTTAGATGTTTCTTCTATGCTTATACTTGAAACAGTGCTTTCATAACGACCTTCTTATTTTACTTTATAGCAAAATTAAAGTTTGGGACTTGCAAGCTGCTCTTGACCCTCGTGCCCCAGCAAGTACATTATGCTTGCGTACATTAGTGGTATGTAAAATTAATTTACTTGGGTTTATCTGAAATCTTTTATTTGTAAGTGAGAGGCATTTTATTACATTACAGTGGGATAGGTAAGAAACTCAGGATGTTTTATAAAGCCTAGGCTGCTGCTTATTCTAAGAATAAAGAAAAATTTATATATTGTTATATCCTGAATGATTTGGATCTGAGCTTAAAAGAAAGATCAAGTTTTTCTAGTTTGAGATTCTCGGATACTCTTAAAAAAAAAAGAAAGATCAGTGTGACACAGTATCAAATCATTCTAGTTATTGGTGTGTTTCCCAAATGTCATTGTAGGACTGGCTTTAAATTGCCTCTTATTAAAAAGGGGGGAGAAATCTTGTGAGCCTTTCCCAAACCTTTCTCCTAACCCTTCAATTTGGAAGGAAGAGACATGAAGAGGGAAGGGAGGTTGATTTGAACGGGTTATGACAGGAATTCTAATCACTGCAGAGGACTATCAGATTTAAGGCTGTTGCTTAAGTTATATTTTTCCTTTGTAATGAGTGTTTTGGTTTATGACAGTAGATTTAATTGAAAATAAATTAGGGAAATGGGTTCATAGCTCTGTTCACTGAAATGTGCCTGAAATTTTACTTCAGGAGTCAGTTTGACAAGCTAGTAGCAAGCCAAAGTTATTGTCTGTATGTGATAGTAACTGGCTTATTCAGCATGTGCTTGGCCTTTCCAACACCTAAAGAAGTGCTTACATGGCCAGAAATGCTTCTCATTTTTCTTTCTTTTCAGTAGTCTTTGCACAGAGACGAGATTTAACTATTCTTTTATTCCATATGAATGCAGTGTATTTAGTTTTATTGAAGAAGTTGATTCTTCCCCTTCTGTGGGTATACTGTAGCTCAGGTTATAGTTTGGAGATCAATGTGATAGCTTCAGTTAGTTCTCCAATAAAAGTAGTGTACTCCTTTTTAAATTTATTAAAAATGGATAAGCTGGACAAAGAGGAGAACCTTTTCTAGGCCTCTTAGTGCCATTTTGAGATTTCTTGGATGAGCTGATGGAGCATGTACTCCTCCACCTCCCTTTCTTACAGCAGCATTTGAACACAGTCATCTTGACTAGTAAGCAAACCATAATGGTCCTTTCAGCAGCGTGCCCTAGATGAAGCTGTGATGTGGTGTATTAGGGCTATACAAAAACAGAGTTAGCAGCAGTGTTGAATGCAAATGTTACGTAAGAGAAGGAGCCCTGGCAGATTGTCAGTGCCAGCCAATCTTCTAAATTGCTGCTGCTTGATTGATAGGCTGCTTTTGTCTTTAATAATCTCGGTCTCTATGGCTGGCACCTCCAGGGGAGGCTTGGGGTTTACAAGCACTGGATTTGGAAGCTGTGTGTTTTGCTGAAAAAAGCTTACATACAAAACCAGCTTTTCTTAAACCTGAGTGTAATTATAACTAAGGGTTTCTTGACCATCACACTCGAGTTTGAATACACCGATCTGTGTCTGGATACACATGTGAGTACAAAAGTAATGAAATGTTACCCTCTTCTTGCCTTGCTAACTGATTTCGTATTACTCACAGGAACATTCAGGACGTGTCTTTAGACTCCAGTTTGATGAATTTCAGATCATTAGTAGTTCCCATGACGATACTATTCTGATTTGGGATTTCTTAAATGTGCCACCCAGTGCCCAGAACGAGACCCGCTCTCCATCTAGAACATACACTTACATCTCCAGATAACAGTCTGCACTTTACTACCCTCAGAAGGTAAGCCTCCCTCTTTTTATTGGATGTATAATAAATATCTGAAATTATCACCCTGCCTGCAGGCTGGCTTAGTCAAAACAACAAACTGATGTTTTCCTTAAGAAAATAAAACCTATTTATGCCACTTCTTTCACTGTCTAGTCTTTGTATGGTCATGCTTCAGCTTATAAAACTTGTCATGTTATCTTACCCCTTTCTGTAATCCCTCCTGTTTATAATTGGGTACTTCAGGTATTTTATGGAAAGTTATTACGTATTCACAACATTCTTGGAAGCTGAGGAGATGTGGTGTATTGCACAGGTATTCCAGATATCCTGTGAAGTCAGAGCCTTTCAGAGTTCTTGATGCATCTGCTCACTATGTGAAGCTTTGTAATGAGCATTGTAATACACCTCTAGTAAACTGAACATGTGTATGATCTTTGGACAAATGCTCCTCAGAAATGAGCAGTTCTGTGATAAGCATAAATAGTAGGGAAAGCTTTCAGAACTAAAAATTACATTGTGTTAGGCAGCCTGACAACTCAGAGCTGTCAGAAACGGTGCAGATGAACTTTTCCTCTTGTGTTTCCATTTTTCTGCAAGTCAGCTTCATTTAGTTCTCGAAGCACGGCGGGTAAAAGCTCTGCTGTAGATCTGTTTGTTAGGACAGTGGACTCTTTTCCTTATGTCATCTATATTGCTGCCAACAATTGCACTTCAAACTATAAATAGCTGTGAATGCTGAGACTTGGAAAGATAGAAATTGCCTTACCAAAGCAGAGCAGTCACCCCTTTCTCCAGTGCTGCATCTCTGCCAGTGCTGAGACTGGATGCTTCCAAGGAAGTGGAGACACCACAGCAAGAGGAGTTAGGACTAATATTGCCCCAACAGGAAGGATTTATTTTATTTGAAGTAGATAATTAATAGTTTCCTTAAACATTGTGGGAAAAGCTTTCCCTGGCTTCATGTAAGCATGGATTTTCGTTACCTATCTGTATATGTTTATCCCTGCTGTGGCAATGAATTCCTTGGGTTTTTCCACTCCTCCTGTAGGATCTCTGCTTCTGGCTAGGAAATACCTTCCTTTGTGAAGACACACTTTGCTTCTTTGAGATGCTGGTTCTTAAAAATTAGTTTTCTTTCACCTGTGAGCATTCCTCAGGAAAGTGTTGGCTGCCTTTCCTGCTTACTGAACTCCAACTAATTTTAAAAAAACCACAAGATAATGTCCTCTCTGGATATGACACTTGGATCTGTTGGTTCATTAGGTTTCACAGAGAGTCAAAGCAAAAGTCTGGCCATTGCTAGACTGAGTTTCCTGTCTTTCTGAACCTGTTATTACTTCAATAAAATTAGGCCCATGATTAAGGAAGAAGTCTTATGCTATGATGATGAGTTAGTGTGCAGAATCAGCAGTTAATGGAATTTTCCCTTAAAACCACATTTTAAGAACACTGCTGCAAGGGTAGTTTAGTACAACTCATGGACTTCCTTATCCTGCCTGCAGTAGGAGGACAACAGAAATCTGAAAAGGCTAAACTGCTAACCTTAATGTTTGTCCAGAGTGGGGAAGTGGTTAAAAGACACAACTTTCTTGGGAGATAAATCCTGAAACTACCCAAAGAGCTGGCTCCTCCAGCGCTGCTTACCTGTGACTTCCACTTCAGAATGATTTTGTTTGATCCAGGATGACATACTTGCATCCTTGTTGTGGAAAGCTTGATGCTGTCACTGATGGCAATGTCCCTAGAGACTTTGTCCTGCTCCTTTTGAGACAGAGATGCTGCCATTGGCTTCTGTGCCACCTGGGTCCATACCTAGGTGAACTTCTGCTGTGGAAACTCCAAGACTTGTTGCAGTTGAATGGTTTTCCCTCTCTATTGAAAACTTTTTCCTCCTTTCAGAATAATTCTTTTTCTTTTTTCTTTCCTTTTTTTTTTTTTCCTTCCCCCTTGCCTTTTCAGGCAGATAGAATGGGCTGCGTGAGAAGACGACAATAGTTTTAGGAACAATCTCCATCTGTCTTCCAGTTACTACACCAGTGCTTTCTTCTGTTAACTTAGAAGATAATTGGAGATTGACTTTTTTTTTTTTAATTAAGTTACAGCAGTATATTTGGCAGGCTTCTTTTACTAGTTTTGATTCGTGGAAAAGCTATACACAGTGTGTCTTAAGCATAAAAGAAATTAGGAGTTGAATAAAACTTCTATCAATTTGCTTGACCAGCAATATGCTGGTGTCGTACTTTCCTCTCTTGCCACATGTGGCCCACAAGACCCACTGTCATTGAGATTTGTCAGTGAAATATCAAATGCCTTTGGCAGTGTGTTCTTCCATTCAAATTCTGCACACTTGACAGTTTTGCACAGCTTGTGTCTGACTTATCCTGTGACAGACAACTAAAACCATGCCGACCTCCATATCCTGGAAGTTGTTGGTGTTGGTAATGACAGTCCCTTAATAATTACTTCCTATATAGGAGAGATGCTGTGATGTCACTTTTTGACAGGTTTGTCTGACTTCAGAATCCAAAAAACATAAAGCTACATAAAATTATGGTCAAACAGCTAATATTTCATTATGACATTTAATGAAACAGTTTTATATGCTTTCAAACATTATAGTTTTCTGAATTTTGAAACAGCCCCGTACACATTTTTACAAGGCTTGCAGTGTTATGCCTCTTCAAAGCGGATCATTTTTGACAGTCCTGGCAGTTGGCTGCGAGAGTTTTATTGCTTTCTGTTGAATTCCTGTTGTTTATTGTAACATGATAAAAATTGTTACCATATGATAGTCTAATATTCTTACATTAAGCAGTAGGCATTGGGCTGGGGGAAGGGAAGTCAAGGGGAAGTGCCTAAAGATGTTTTAACCTTTCATGTGAATTCCTTATCAGAAGAGGGCAGTTCTCCGTAGTCCCTAAAAATGGTTTGGGGAAGTGGCAGGTAATATCAAAGTTCAGATTTAATTACATTAAGAACTTGCACTGGCTCCAAGCTAATGATGGAGTCGTGTGGCTGGAAAAGGTAACCGAAATACAAAATTACTTGAGTTTTTTGTCGAGTTTTCTTGAAAAATCATGTATTAAAGCAACTGAACTTGCATCCTGTGCAGAACTTGCTCCTCTGCATTGTGGAGAAGAAAGGAAAATTTTCTCGCAGTTGTATGTAGGTCACTGTTTCAGTAAATAGCATTCAGCATTTAGCAAGACTAGCTGGTGGCTCACCTGCTGGTCCACAAGAGGGTTTTTGATTCTTACTACATCTAAGAAAACTGCTAACCTCTAGGTGACCCCCAAGGACTAGTGCTGTTGAGAATCTTGCTCTTACTTAACTGAATTCAGAGCATATTCTGCAACAAAGGCAGTGTCCTGTGGAGGTGCATCTCTCCTTGAAGGAAGGACTTCCAGCACAGAGGGAAGTATTTAACGGCAAGCACCCCCTTAATGGGTTGCGTAAGGGTTGCAGTCCTTGCAGGTATTTTGCCGTTTTACTTTCAGCCTGGAGTGCAAAAGATGGCGTGGGCCTAACCTCCTCTGGATGTCTCCAAATGTTGTTTTTTGATTTGTATCTTCTGTCAGTTCAGCTTGTCTTTTGTCTTTTTCAGGGTTTCACAGTCTTGAACTACTGGATTTTTGGCTACTACATGCCTGAAGATGTTGATTGACAGCTAAAGTCAGAATTGGTTCTAGATGCTGTGTAGATGCAAAGCAGCACAATTCTATATCTAAATTTCTTAATCTTTCCTGCTCTCAGTGGTCGTCTTTGAATTTACTACAAATTCACTGACTTCGAGTAGATGAATTTCAGAAGCCTATCCTTCCCTGCAGTGAGAAATCCAAAGCTTCACATGTAAATTGTCCGTAGAAACTGAACTCTGATGGCTTGTTTTTCAGAAATAAATCGGAAGTCAAGAAAGGACTTGGCCTAATTTATATTGCTTTGCACTTTTGTCTGACTTTAAACAAAAAACATTCTCCAATGAAATTTGGGTGCCAAACACATGCCCAGAATGTACAGAGCTTTGCTTTCAAAGTCACCATTGTCCTTTAGACTTTACTCTCATGACAGATTCAGAGCCTGTTTTGTTTGATAGGAGTGTACGTTGGACTCTTAGAAATATTTCTGAATTGCTCAGTAATATTTTTGGATTACAGTTTACTTGTTTCTGCACCAATAATTTCTTTTAAATTAAAGATTACCTGTAATTCAGGCTAGGTTATCTAAACTAGTTGTATAGCACTGTCTTTTCCTTTAAACTGTGCTCTGTACTACAGCCGTCCTACGCTTCCTAATGTTTGGTATAGTAAAACCTTTCCATGTGTGCTTGCCTCATTTCAAATACTGTATAAGCATGTAGATATGATGTACATAACAGTGTAACCTCCAGGTGCTAGGAGTCAGGATTTCCTGACACTACACGAAATGTGGTAGCACTTGGCAGCAGGATATTCTAACTACTGGCACTGTAGGGGTTAATATGAGTTACCTAGACATTTTCTTTGCAAAAGGAGGTTTTCAGTATTCATTAGGATTTTTTTTAATGGGAACTACATATTTTAAAATGTAATTTCTAAACTTTTTAAAAATTAAAAAATGTTTAATTTATGTTCTGTATCTTATATTTTTGTGCCGCAGTATTTACAGATGTCTTTTAACACCAGTAGGTCCTCACAAATGCCTACTGATGTCCTTCTTTAGCATTAGTTTGGCTGCTCAATGGAGAAGATGCCATGGGCCAAAGCTAAATTTATTTATGTTTGATTTGTAACACTTCCTTACGGTGGAGTGGAGGTCCCTTCAAGTCAATGCTGTGGTTACCATGCTGATTACCATGCTAATTACCATGCTAGTTTTCTTTTCCATAGCTATCAGCTGTGACCATGTTGTGATGTCCTGGTCATGGTTCCTCTTCGTTAGCATGCTTTTTTTAGGAAGTCTTGGTAGTTTCTTCTTATGTTGTCATAGTCTCCCCTCTAATTTATGTGGTCATATAAATGCTACTGCATTTTTCTGATGTCAGAGTAAGACATGGATAAATGCAAACGTGAATATTTTATTTGCATTACTCATGTGTGACTACGCCTGTCAGTGGCTTTTCTTCAGTGCTTCAGTCAAGCTCAGCGTGAAATCTGCCTGTTTTCCTGGGGAAGACGCGTGCTGGCACAGAAATGTATTGTCATTCCTTTGATCCTTTGTACGTCGTGTATTTTTTGTCCTCTGGCAGCACTTTCTTGGGTTTGCATTTTTCCCTTGTACAATCAGAAAGGTATGGGGACGTCCAATTGCTGAGGGATCGCTCCCACGTTACCGGCGGGACAGCCGTGGTTAGACGCATTGTTTCTGTGTCAGGCGAATTCAGAGAAAGCGTACGTCAAGGCGTTACCGAACCGTTACAGAAGTGCGACTTAAGGTTTTCTCCTCTTCACCCTTCACATTGAGAGAGGTGTTGGGATCAGTGTTTAAGTTAAACTCCCATTTACGTGTTACTACAACAATATTTATTTCATCGAGATGACCGAATGTGATGAAGTACAGAAGATTAAAAACATGCTCCTAAGCGTCTGTAAGATCATTTTTTGGTAAGCTTGACAGTAGTTCGTGAAAGTGTCTTATTTTACCCTTCTCATCTAATAGCTTTAATATTAAACTGTTTAAAAAGAAAAATCTGTTGCAGCCCTGAAGAAAAAGGTATTTGTTTCCGAAGAGTGGAGTCCTTTTTTTAAATGCATGTGTAAGATTTAAATTCATGTTTTTCCTTGGGAGATAATGGTATTTGAACATGCAGTCTAAACTTCTTTGTGCTTTGTGTAACATAGCAGTGGACTTTTGTGATTGGCACCCAAGGAACTTGACTCCTGGGATTAATGGTAGTGATCCTGGCTGCACTCTGGACTTTGTTTTGCTAACCATAATTGAGCAACTGTACATTACTGCTATATTAATGTTTCAAAGCACTGGGATAGTCTAATTCTAACTTGTAATTATGTTTGCCAATTATCTGTTTGGAAAGTTGGTGTATGAACAGCTTCTTGAAACTGTTAAATTGTACAGATATGGTTCATGATCTAAAGCTTTGTACTGTGGAATGTGCTTAATAAAAAAAAGTTTGAACTTAATTTGTCAAATAAATGGATAAGTAATGTCATCTAACCAAACGTCGGTATTACGCATTGGTTAATGCAAGCTCAGCGCGCAGTTACGCTGACTCGGAGCTCATGTTGGTAAGAGTTCCTGTTGGGTGCTGGTGCCGGCAGCGCTGACCCAGCGGGTGCCTTTCCCCGCTCGTTCGGCAGCACCCGGTGTAAGGCACATGGCTACTGGGCCAAAGCATTTTGAGTCCAAAAGGGGTCTGCAGTGGCCCAGCTGTGTGCTTTGGCACAGGTCCGTGCAGTTCTGAGATGGTTTTTTACCCCGCCGTTTCTTACAGTGCGTACTCTGGGAGGATGCAGTGACTAACAGAGCTGAGGTAGTTCATCCATCTCAGAGGCGCTTAATTCCTCCACTTTGCCACAGCCCTTCCATGTCACGCATCAGCAGAGAAATCACAAGAAGAATTTTTTCTGACTTTATCAAGAATGCAGATAGAATTTTAAAAATATTACCCGTTTCTGTGGTTGCTAAAGCAATCTGTGTTCATGCCCTGAGCCCTGTGCAGATAAACGGTCTTCCAGTGCTGGCTCTGTCTCAAGAAGAACTTTTTCTTGGGTTTTTTTTAGCTCACTTGCAGTGACTAGCGAGAATAAGCAATTCAAAGTTCTCATTTTTGGCCTCTGTCCCCTGGTCTTCTGTCAATAGTTTTATTTGTGAATTGAGTTTGCTTTTAAACAGTTTGAGAAGCTGCTGCTGCATGGTTACTGAGTTGCTCCAGTTCATTTCTGAACGATCAGACCAGAAGTGATTGACGGTGCGGATCCTCTGCCGCACCCTCATGACGTGAACGTGGGGGGACTGGCCAGGATCTTGCTGGCTTGTCAAGGTCCAGGTATGAGGTCAGTGGGGGTGAAAATGTCTTGTTAAATCGTCGTGCTTCAGCCAACTTTGTATGCCCACCATGGGGCTCACCAGTGCTCTTCTCTTGAAAGTGTTTTTTGGTAAGGTGTTTGTTGGAAGCACTAGCCTGAAACGTTTTTAAAGGTGCTATAAACTCTGTGGTAAGAATCTGAGCAAAGTTCTGGCTAAGTATTGGCAAATTCAGTCTTCAGAATATCTCTCTAAATGTAGATTACTTTTTATTCTCCTTGGCCCGCTCTGACACTGGATAATAATTTTCAAAGCAACATCGCTGCTGCTCAGATTGTAGCTGCACTTTAGTGAGGGAGAGCAAGTAAAATCTCATCTATTTTCTGCTAGAAGTGCACTGTAAAAAGTGAAGCCCTGCCGAACCATTTAAAGGGGTTGTGAATGTCCTGCTGAATCTCATTATCCAAATAAGCCATAGAAGCTCTGTGATACATCTGCTAAAATCTGGAGTATAAACTTTGAGGTCAAACTTTAAAATTCCATCTCACCTGGGTGGCCTTTGGTTTTGGTTGTTTTGTTGGTTTTTTTCCCTTGCAGTTGTAGCCTATTTAACAGTCATCTCTTAATTCCCACCAGAGAACCTCCCTATGAAGTTGCGGAGGCACCTCTTGGCCGGGTGCTCCCACCCATCCCGGCGTGGTCTGGGGCCCCTTTTCCCTCTTCCCCCTCCCCAAAGGCTGGGAGCGGTACGCTGCCCCGGGCACCGTGGAACCCTGCTGCTGCCAAACGCCCCGAGAGCTGCGGGCAAGGAGGGCAGATGTGGGGAGCATCTCGCCCTGGTTAAGGAGAGGCCATGGGGTGTTCTCAGGTTGCAAGGTATGAGGTAGATTTGGCCATTAACTGTCGAGCGGGTTTTGGGGTTTACCCCGCTCGTTGCCTTGCCCCGCCGTACAGCAGCCCGTGGCTTCGCTCCGTGTCGTTACCTGGTGCTCTGGGGAGTGGGGAGCTGGGGGACCCCAGGCTGCTGTTGGTCCTCATTGCTGATCGCTTTTGGGAACCGGGCAATGGGAAAGGGTTTGTGCTGTGAAATGAGGTGATGGGGGGGTGTGTGTGTGTGAGGTCCCTCAGTGCCCTGTGTTGGGGGGGAGGGAGCTTCTCATCGGGAGCTGGGTCGCTGTCCTGGTTTGTGCTGTGTGGTAGTTTATCTTCTGGGCAGCCGTGGGTTTGCTTGCTTCAGCACAGCTGTGGGCAGTGTTTGTCAAGAAGGTAGGAGGGGACAAGTGCTCAACAGAGAATGACAAATTATTTTTTATGAGATTCTTTTAAAATTCATATCTGAAGGTACTCTGCAGTGGGCTGCGCTGTTATACTGGAGCTGTGACTTTCAGGCAAGGTTTGATGTCGGTGGCTCCCCTGGCTCTGGTTATCCCACCGGAGTACGGTTCTCCAGCCTCATCTGTCACCCAAAGAAGGCGGCTGCCCGTCCATCACTGTTAGGACGGGTTGCTATTGCATGTCCGCGCGTGCAGGGAAGTCGCTTTTGGCTTTTCCACCGTGTCAGCACTGCGAGGCAACAGCTTCACGACAAACCTGCTGCCTGGAGAAAGGCTCTTCTTAAACTGGATTCAGCTCAGCCCAGGCTGGCTGGCGAGGTTGGAGCTGTGTTTATGAGTTTAACTGGGTACAAATGCATTGCAGTCAAATTAATCGGTGGAAAGCGTGATGGAAGGAGGCAGTGGGATGGGTGCTTGTGGGCTGAGCAGATGTTTGGGCCGGATACTGCAAACTGTCCAGCCCTGAGCTTTCTCTTTGGTGCAGAGCTGAGTACTTCAGGTCCAAGTTTTTGCTTGACTTTGCTGAACCTCTCCTCTGCTGCAGCATGTTTTTTCTTCCCAGATGCGTGCTCTTCATTTACCTTTGCTTCTCACCATTTCCTGAAACCTTTTTTGTTTTGTTTTGGTTTTGGTTTTTTTTTTTTGTTTCTCTGAGCAACTGTGAGATGGACAAGACCAGAGCAGGGAGTGTGAGCAGAACTGCAGGGACTGTGGGAAGGAGGGTGGTGGGGCCCTTGGGAAAACTTGCAAAGACAGGATAGCTGGCAGGGACCGGGGTGCGCAGGGAGCACTTGGATGCAGAGGAGCGCCTTGCCTTCCCGTCCTGTGAGCCCAGTCATGTTTCTGCAGAGGCTGACTGTGCCAGACCTGCTGCGGTGGGGCAGGACCTGCCAGGGAGGGCAGCGGTTCCAGGGAATGGGGGTTTCGGTGTTTGCTCTTGCCTGGCTCGGCTGGAGAGGCTGCCCAGTGCAGTCCTGCAGCTCACGCAGGGCAGACACCAAACTTCTTTGCTAGGCTGGAACTGGGAGCTTTTAATCAGGCTTGTAATGTGGTATGAAGGTAACAGGCCTGTCCCAAAGCCTTTCCAGTTCCTGGTGTAAGCTGGAGAGTAAATGACATGTCTTTCTGGAACGGATCTTTCTGGCTACGTATGTATGGACGGCTCCTTAAGCTGCCCGCTTACAACAGGTAAGGTACGAGGTATCACCTCATCCTGAATAGCATAAGGATTGCCATAACAAAGTTTTGCTAACTAAATACTTTCTTAAAAATACCGTTACAGCTATTGTTTCCTCCAAGGTTAACTGTCTGCCAAGCTCTGCACCCCCTGTCCTGCTTACTGCCCGGAGCTCTGGTGCCCGCTCAGCCAGACCGAGTGACGGCTGAGCTGCTCTTCAGCTCCGGCCAGGGCTGCGAGCTCGGCCCGGCATCCACCTCCCCTCTCGAGATGTCTTGCTCCGTCTTGCCTCAGTGCCGTTGCTGGGGCTTTTATGCGATTGTCGGCAGCGAGGTGACTCTGGAAGCACTTGCCCAACTCTGAATAACCATTTTGAAGAGTCTGTCATCTCATGGGCTGAATTAAGCAAGCACCTGAAATGACTTGTTGGCCTTTCTTCCCGAAGCTTTACAGCAAGATGTGCAGGGAGCACTACAAAGCCTTCCTGTGCCAAAAGCATCAGCAGATCTTACCCCTCTGCCCTTCAGGGGATGAGCCTCTGGGGCTGTAAGTGCCCTGGTGAGAGCAAAACGATTTGGGTCAGGGTAGAGCAAACTTCCTTCAGTACACAGAGGTGAACCTCCCCTGGAGCCCTCCTGTGTGCGGGTGCAACGTCCTTCAAACCTGTCTGTAACCGCAAACTCCCCAGGCAGGGCTTTGGTGGCTGTTTTCTCACTCGTTCCTGCTTTTGAGCTCACGCTTTCATGGTTTTGCTGGTTTAAGTCCACTCCCTGGGTCGAGGGGCTGTGACTTTCAGAGCCATGGGGGTGGTATGGGGCAAGGCAGCCACACGGGCAGAGCTTGGGAGAGGTTGGAGGGACGGAGATGCTCGCCGTCACTCTCCCTGGCTTCCCAGGAAGGCAAAAGTAGGAGCTGAGCGCGGGGGTGATGTGCTCCTGGTCCTCCTCGCTACCGAGCAAGGCAACTGCTGAGTTTGAGGCCAGTCTGAGGGTTTTTCAGGTTTTGTAGCACCGTTTGCAGCAACGGAGGCTCAACTCTGTGAGCCGGCTGTGTGCCATGGCCAGGGCTGTGCCGCAGGCAGCGGGCTCTCTCCGTCCGGCCCAGCATCTGCTGCAGAAAGCCCTTCCCACCCTGCCTGGGGCTGCCCGCAGGCTGGCGCTGGGGCAGCGCAGACCCGTCCCTTCCCCGCTGCCGTGCTGGCCCCGAGCGTTGCTGCTGGCACCTGGGAAGGGTGCTGAGCACCGGTGCCCTTGTGTGAGTCTGCGCCTCCCTCGAAGCAGCTGGGGGCTGTGGGGAGGAGGGTTGGGGTGTGGGGCATCACGTAGGGATGCTCTGGCTCTGCCGTGGCTCTGCACCTCCAAACCCACCCTGGCCACGCATTGCAGAGGCCGTGTGCCATTGGGGGCTCCAGTTTTAATTACAGAGATGAGAAAATGACAGGTGATAGCTTAAAAGATAACAGCGACCCAGGTAGATACGGAAGAGGGCAGGTGCTGAGCAGAGCTGTTGGCGCCTCTGCCGAGGACAGGCAGCAGCGGGGGGATGCTGCGCTGAAACCCCAGCAAGCGGTACAGCGGGCTGTGGGGAGGAGTGAGAGGATGCGGTGGGCGTCCTCCAAAAGCCACAGCTCGAAGTAGCCCAGCTCCTAGAAGGAATCTCAGATCTGTCCCTTGTACAGGCCATCCGAGGAAAGTTTTAGAAATCGCTCTGGGGATCAGGTGGAAAGAGCCGTGGAGGTGCTCGGAGCAAGGGTAGCCAGCGTTGTGCTGGGGAAGGGGAAGGAGGTGGCAGCACGTGTCCCCTCCTACCCAGGCCCACAAACCAGAGCTGCTGGGGGCAAAACGTTGTTTTACGCTCAACCTCTTCATGACTGAGGCAGTGTGTTGGCTAGTAACTAGGACCTAAACAGGCCAGGGGGTGGCAACAGGAAGGCTGGTGCTGAGTACTTGCACGCTCGTGACACGCTCTGAGGGCCCAGGACGCTATAGGGGACCAGGACCTGTGACCGGCTGTTTGCAGCCCTCTGGTCCAGTGAAGTCTGTGGTGTCCCTGTGGTTTGAGCTGGTTTCCACGCGTGGGTGCTTCCTGCTGGCTGCACGGGGCCATTAATCGTGTCAGGGACCGCCTCGTCCTGGCCTCTTTCCCTGTCTCCGTGGCAGAAGCTCTGCTGCCTCTTTTCCAAGGGATGTCCCTTTTGTGTCCCCACGGGTGGGGGTTTTCCCTCTGTCCTTCTGAGCTCCTTCACCCCCCAAATCCACCCCGCCTGCGCCTCCACCATGCCCTCATCCCCAGCACCCTCTCGCGCTGCAAAATTGCAGGGCCCAGCCCTGCCAGGGTCTGCTGGGGATGGCGGCACGGCTGTGCATCTCTAGCGGCCACGGCTCGGAGGTGGTGGGTCCCCGCGCTTGGCACCCACCGCCTCACCTGGTCGGAGGGGTGGGTGCTGCCGGCCCTGCCCGCGCCCCTGCCCGCAGGAGGCGGCCGCTGCTCTCCCCTTCCACGAGCGGCTCAGCTGCAACACGGAGCCGCTGCGTGCACGAGTCAAGAGCCTCCGGGAGGATCGGAAACAGCAACTTCCCCTTCTGGAGAAGCGCGAGGGGTGTATATTTTTGGAGGTTTATTCTTGGTACTTGCTGGAAAGGCTCCACGAACAGCAGTGGCCGCATGTGCCAACGGGAGGAGAAGGTGGCTGGGGGGTGAGCGCCCGCTCCGGGCTGACGTTTTCCCTCTGGACGCGGAGAACAAGCTGCGAAAGGTTCCTGCTGCGTCTTTATGGATCCGCTGCGCAGGCGGCCATCGCTCGGCTCCGGCACGCTCGTGCGAGATGTGTCAGCGCAGGAACGGCGTCCCTGGCGGCTGGGCTGCCCCGGGCCAGGAACTGCCCCAGCCTCTGCTAGCCAGGGCGGTGAGGCAGCCCCTGGGTGGGTGGCCCCTTTTTTTATCTGGAGACGGCTCTCGGGCTCAAGTAGAAACAGCTTTCCTTGTCTGAATGATTTAAAGAATCGCAATTTCATCTTTTCCTTGGCACAGGCCAGAGCAAATAAAGTGAGATGCATCTGTATCTCTTGACTATTTTTTTTTCCACAGTTGAAAATGTCATATTTTCTTTTCCTCCTTTTTTTTCCCTTGAAGGACCTCTTTGAAGATTTTGCTTTTGATTTCTGAACATATTGTGCTCAGAAGAAAAGATTGCTTTTTATTTCTGGAAGTCTTCTGCCGAGACAGGCTGGCATTTCCACATTGGAGGAGCGGGTGAGCTGGGGACCAGGGGCTTTGGCTTTGCTGGATGAGCCTCTTGGCCAGGCGGGCAATGGGCGAAGAGGTGGTGCCTGCCCTTTCAGCTGGAGAAGATCACGGGGTGCCTGCAGAGCCACCTCAGTAGTAAAGGCTTCTCCCGAGCTGGCGCATCCCTCCAGCAGAGCCTCCACCAAAAGGAAAGGTGTGTCCTCCACAGCCAAATCTCTGCCTTGAATAGAAGAGGCCAAAGGTAAACCGAGGCACCAGGCTTCTACATCCAAAACCAGCAGTGCTTTGGGGCGTGTGGAGCAGGGGAGTGCTCTGTTTCTCCCCACTGCTGGCAGCTCCCGGCTCTGGCTGCGCAGCCACGGCTCGCCCGGTGCCACGTACAACGCAGCCTCTGACGACCTGCAAGGAATTACTCAGTCACGTCCTCACCTGATCTGGGGAGAACCCTGAATTCTTGCTAGAACAAACAGTTGCGAACAAAAAAGAGGAGCGTTGTGCTCGGCTATGACGTTTTTTTCCAGGTTCTCTCTCCTACTGCCACCAGATTTACCTTCTCTATGTTTAATTAAGTTACTCTTTCACCTTGAATCCTTGGGTTTCTTGTTAGAAATGTGAGCTTCTCTAGAGCATCTCTGGAAAGCAGGTATTGAGCTGTGGGATGCACAGCCCTCAGCCAAGTGCCCTGGGTTTTTCCCAGGTGGTGGTCAGTCCTAGATCTGATGGAGCCTCCTCAGACTCAAGGTTTTGGGATGCTCTGAGCATCTCATTGTTTTTTAATATCTTTACTGAAATTAATCTGTTGCTAAGGATGTTAACTTACGGGAAATATGTTTCTCTAGCATGGTTGGTGAAATCCTTGTGTCTTTTATAAAAATTACCCAAGCAAACAAAAAACAAAGAAAAGCTGTAGAGAGATTTTTGGAATTTAAATCTTTCAGCTGGAAGGAAATCCCTGGACTGGTGGAGCCAGTGCCTTCATGCAACTCCTTAGGCTGCAGCTTTCAGCCTAGAAAGGCTGCGTTTCCCACGGGAGCCACCTGCTTAATGTCAAAAGCAAGTTACAGGACTGACTTCTCAGTGCTTTTCCAAGAGAGTGAGTCCAGATTCACGCCCTTGGCATCTGTGTTTTTACAGCACCAACCACAATATCCCATTGGATCAAGATCAAGGCCTTAGTCCTTATTTTCAAGGTGTGTAACAGTCTGGGCTATGGATTTCTGACAGCCAAAAGCCTGAATTAAACAACATGGCATCACTGGCAGTGTGGATGGGCAGAGCACATCCGTGCAAGACACGGACCTTCCTCTGCACTGCACTGAGAGCCTCAGGACCTACAGCACTCAGGACCAACCTCTCCTAAAAAAAGAGCATAGGAATAACGCAAAAAATAAATTCAGGAAAGATCCTCTTCTCCACCCCACTCCAACTGTGCTTTTCCTAAAAACCCCAGGCCAGACCCAATCTACAGCAGCCCTCCCTCGAACATGCCAGCAGAGGTGGAGAGAAAAAGCATCGTGTGCCAGACACAAGCCATGTTGCTTAGAGCACCATTGAAACAGGCTGCGATCATCACTGCAGTTTAAAACCCACCCTCGGGGATGCTAAAACTGCATTTTGGTTGCTCTGTCATGGTTTGATGGGTTTTTCTTGTGATCCAGGCCCAGCCTGCCGAGCAAACGGCCGTGCTCTGCGTCAATGGCAGGTTTTACGGCCGCCCCGTGCAGTGTTGGACCCCGTGTTCCTGCAGCCTCGCCGTGCCACTGCTCTGGGGTGGGGGGGCTGGAGCATTCATTGGCTTTTCCAAGCTCCAGCTTTTCCCTGGATACTTTAAAAGCATTTGTGCTATGCTCTGTGGTACTGAAACAGGATGCGAGTCAGTTGTTAATCACTTACATACCAGGAAAAAATACTGCTATGGGAGGCAGTGTCTTCATGGTAGTGCTGTATGCCTTCTACAGAAATGCTTTTTATTTTCTAATATAACGGGAATTCAGGACATAAGATGACAAAGATCAGCACTAATTACCCAAATCTATAGCTAACATCCTCGTTGAAGATGTAGTTGGGGCTAAGTCCAGGTACTGTAGCAGGATGAAGGCCTTATTTGAACCTAGCCCTCTTTTGATTTAGTTGTATCAGCTCACTCAGTTTCCCTGGGTGTTCCCACTATCAGTAAATATGTGGTATGTGCCCACTAAAAGCTGTTAGCACTGGCTGAAATAGTTAATTTTCATCATTAGAAGATTTTCCTTTCATTATAGCATTTAGATCTTTTTTTGTAATATTCTAAATAGTAATTTAACAAGTCAAAATTACAACTGAACCAAGGAGAGATTCCACAGTATTTTCAACGTGGTTTATGCATCACTGCACAACATAATTGGATGTATCCAATTAGGCATTAAAAATTTTTTTGTCTTCTCTTTCATAATGACTTAACGCTGCTCCACTGCTTTGCCTGAGCACCATCAGCGCTGTGGGAACGGTATTTAGTTACGGCTGCATCTGGAAAGGTTTGGAGTTCGACCACCCTCTCTCCCCATATCATCTTTCTTACTGTCTGATCGTGGCTGTAAACCCGGAGCAGCCCTCATGCGCGGGTAATCCAGCCATGTCAGAGGAATGCAGGTTCTTCTCGTCTGTGGGATTTCTGGTATCAGCGCAACGAAGCTTCTCGCCAGCAGATGAACGCGATGATCTTGCAGGTCTTTCCTGTCTAAACACGACGTCTCTGATGAGTTTTGCATGTGGCTGCGCTCTTCACCCTGTAGCGTGCTTGTCTGCATTGCGGCGGCTCCTCGGAGGTGGTGTGGGGGGAATTGATTGAGAAAAGGATCTTGGAGTACTCGACACACACATCGTCGACTCTAAATCCCCTGGGCTGGTTTGGCAAGCGATAGGCAAAGACATCCTGCCGGCTCCTCCCCAGCGCTTGTAGGCATCCGTTTATCTCGGCACATGCTCCTGGCTAGCTCGCAAACCCTTGTCACACTTTACAGCAGATGCCACGAGACTCAAGCTGTGAAAGGAAAAGTCCAAACCACCAGCATTTGGATTGAAATGCAAACATTTCCCTCTTGAACAGGATTGCGCTGAGTGAGGAAGAGAGGCGCGGGGCAGTGGCCAGGGTGGTGGTGCCCCAAACCTCTGCTTCCCCTTGGGCGGGAGAGAAAATGGCTTACTGGGTTTGCATGTGGACCCTCGGTTTTAGAGAGACACAGGCGTAGATGGGCAGGTAGGTCTTGGTGCACGGTCAGGCTGCGATCTGCCGAGGACCCTTCGTACTCTCTGATCCCATCCTGCTCCTCCTTGGCACAGTACCCCATCCCTCTTTGCAGCCCCTCTCCATTTGATCCTGGCCTGCAGACAAAAGAGGGGTGCTGGGGGGCATGGGGATGGGAAGAGCAGCAGAGCAGCAGGGTGAGGAGCAGCCCCGTGGTCTGCCACAAGCAGTGGTGGCGGGGAAAGTTTGCTTTGCAGAGATGCCTCGTCTGTCCCAGTTGGACCACTTTCTTAGAGAAGCCAACATGGATCTTGCTCAGCACCTCCTGGATGAAGGCAGCAATGGACAGCCACAGTGACTGGCAGGGGACAGCTCTTTGCATTGTGAGCTAAGTCTGATCTGTGGGGCACCCATCTGGTTCTCCCCAGGGCATCCAAGGCAGGGATGGCTGTGCAACAGCAGGGCCCTGAGGTTCAAAGCCCATCACTGACCGTCCCTGTGCTGTGGCGGTTGTGCCTATCTGGGCTGCGAAGACCAGATTTGTGACTGTGGGACTCACAGCTTTCGTGGAGCCTGTCCATCACGGGTGACCTCATTTCAAACACTGGGCCTCAGCTGTAGCTACGTTGACAGTGAGGTATAAGACTCGCTTACACCATGCTGTTGGGGTCTATTTTCTCTTCAGGAAGAAGTGAGCTGTTGGGCTTAGCAAGGGAAGGGTGGAGAAAGCTACTGCCTCCTAGAACGATGGCGCTGGGGACAGACGTGACAGTGAAGAGTTGGAAATGCTGTCCCTGGGCTCTGCATTAGAGCTCATGCTCTGGGCTTGTGCGTGGAGCTGAACCGGCGCTCCTGGTCCTCCCCATCTGCTCGCATCTTACTTGGAAATGGAAGTCAGCAGAAGTTGGTGGAGGGACAGCAGCAGAGGGGGAAGGGACTCTTCAGCCTTCCTCTGACCTACCGTTTTGGCTCTAGGACCTGGTACCTGTTGGCTGGGGAGCCCACCCAGGCACAGGGCCGGAGAGGGGCCATGCCCTCCAGTGTACGTCCTGTGGGAGCCTCAGCTGTGTCCTCAGGGAGGAGGTAACCCCCGCACAGACAAGCTGTCTTCAGCTGCTAGGTAAGGGCACAGCTCTGCCAGGAGGCAGGTCTCTTCCCACCATAAGGCTGGTGCCTGTGGTGTCCAGATGCCGTGGGCAGCAGCCTGTGCAGGCCAGGCAAAGCCGTGCCTCTCCCCAGGAGAGCCAAAGTGGGGCATGTTCAACAGGAGGCTGAGCCATCACACCCGCCTCTGCTTGGCTGTGGTGACGGGAAGCTGCTGAACACCAAACGCTCCTCCGGGATCAGCTTCTGCCCACACATGACGTGAGTGATGCTCCACAGCACCTTGAACCCACTAGAAACTGCATGCTGCCGTGAACATTTGTTGGGATGGATACAGATGAGTATGAAGCACTGGAGGGCAGTGAAGAGACGACCTCCTCTTCAACGATGGTTCCCGCCTCTGTGTCTGGTCAATGGATGCGCTTCAGAAGTGAAGTTTGGACCAAAAGCCAAGCATCCCGGGAGCCACCTGAGCGCAGCCACCTCCGTATTGCCGGTCCAGAGAGACCCTGTGGAGGACAGACGATGCTTTGCTCGCTAATCGCATTTCAGGACATATAATCCTTACTTCACACTTTTTCCCAGACAATATCTTTCCATATAATCTTAATGATTCCTGCTGCAATAACAAATAGGCAGCCCTGAGAATAACTTCACACTTAATTGCTCGTGCCAAGAATCTCACCACTTGGCCCTTCTTTGGGTGTTTTCCCTCCAATCCATCTGCACAAACAGAAGTGGGCCAGTTCTGTGCCTCAGGAATGAGGAGATAAAAAGGCAATAATTTATTTTTCCACCAAAGCTAGAAGTATTTTATAGAATTTGCTAAAGTTTTTGTTTCAGGAAATTTCATCATGTCTCCAGGAAAAAAAAGCGCCTAATTGGCCTCAGATTTTCTAACTCCCTTTCCATTTTTGTAATATGAGGAGGTCTAGGTCATCTCAAGGTCACTGCAGTTAGTGTTGCTTTAGTGCACCTCTGTGGATACCTCGTTTCTGCAGCAGTTTTTGCCTTTAAAAACAGCCCTAGCCTGCTGCTGTAACAGCCACTTTCTTTGGCAACCATTTGAATTCCTTCAGCATATGGAAATATTTTTTAAAACACATACCAGTGTATGCTGCTTATAGGTGAAATTCTCCATCAGAAATGGAGCAAATGCATCTAAGCTATTTGAATGTTGTTGTAAAAAAAAAGAAGAGTAAATCCCTCAGCTTTTAACAGAAAGCGGCCATTTCCCATTATCTAGACTGGAATCTTAGTTAATGTCAAAGTAAAATGCTGGTGGTTATCAAATTAATAAAAATGTTTTGCTTGGGAAAAATTTAATTTTACCACCCTCCCAAGACTTCCTGCTGTCTTAACGTGTTGGTTTACATAGCTTCAGCTGGTGAGTTCATTCCAACCTGGGTTTAGCTTGATTTCTCTGATCTATCTCAGCAAAGCTGTGGACTCCAAATCTTTTATCTTAGAAAAAATTGTTATGTGGTATCTTGAAAATGGAGCAAATGCTGAGTCTGTATATGCTGTAGAAACATACTTCAAAAAAAGAAGTGTGTGTACCTGAATGACCAGATTTTTGCAAACAGGTAAGGCCAAAAAAGGATGGGAGAAAGGAGTTACTATCCCTCTTCATTGCTACGAAGCTGCAGCACAGAAGAAAAGAGGAGTTTAAATCTTGGATAAAGTCTGTGGCTAGATCACCACGTTGCATTAACCTCTGTGCCAACGCTGCCTACAGCAAGGCTTTCCTTTGGACATCATCATCTTAGGCCGGAGTTACTGGGTGGTTCAGCCATACATTTAAAGCAAAGCTGATGTATTCTACGTGTACTCCCACGTTGTCTCCATCTGGTTTTGTCTCTTCAGGCGGCTGGTGTCAAAAACTGGCAAAAATTTGCAAATTCACATACAAAAGGCCCAAATGCAAGCGAAAATTGGAGGGGAGAGCCTGGGCAGGCATGGTGAGGGAGAAGACGCTACAACGATGTCCTGGTTTCAGCTGGGATGTAGTTAACTGCCTTCCTAGTAGCTGGTACAGTGCTGTGTTTTGAGTTCAGTATGTGAAGAATGTTGATAACACTGATGTTTTCAGTTGTTGCTCAGTAGTGTTTAGACTACAGTCAAGGATTTTTCAGCTTCTCATGCCCAGCCAGGGCACCTGACCCAAACTGGCCAACAGTGTATTCCATACCATGGGACGTCCCATCTAGTTTAGGAACTGGGAAGTGGGGGGGGGAGGGATTCGCCGCTTGGGGACTGGCTGGGTGTCAGTCGGCGGGTGGTGAGCAATTGCCCTGTGCATCATTTGTACATTTCAATCCTTTTATTACTACTGTTGTCATTTTATTAGTGTTATCATTATCATTATTAGTCTCTTCTTTTCTGTTCTATTAAACCGTTCTTATCTCAACCCCCAAGTTTTACTTCTTTTTCCCGATTTTCTCCCCCATCCCACTGGATGGGGGGGGAGTGAGTGAGCGGCTGCGTGGTGCTTAGTTGCTGGCTGAGCTTAAACCACGACAAACGAAGATGTGCTTCCTAATCCCATAGGCAACACGACCTTTTGCATTTTCTAGTGATGCTGAGGACAGACAAACTGCCTGGCTCTGGGAGAGAAATATTAACTGAGAGGACTGAGCAGCGTGTTCCTTAGTGGTCTGCCACAGCAACAGCCCTGGTGCTTCTTCTCAAGCATCGGAAAGGTTTGGTGGAAATATGGAGCAGCTCAACGAGCGGCTGCTGGACTAAGAGGCTGGGAAAGGACCTTAGATGATGGTGATGCTATGCCAGGGAGTTTAACTATAAGCAAGATTTGGAAAAAGATTGGTGTGGAAGTGGTTGTGTTCCCATGGGAGATTTTTTTTTTTTTTAAGGCAAGCATGTGGTTAAGCAGAGTGCCAGGCTGGATCCCGGTACTGAGGTATCTGTGTATTTATTTGTCAAAAAACAAGAGGAGAGCCTGCACTGCAGTTTGAATCTCTTGCTGGAGATGCACTGTTCCTCACTTCTTTCCGGCTCTGATTTCGGGTTGCACCTTGCAGTCCCTCTGGAAATGTGACAAAGGCACAGGTTTGGAGTGTGTGCGAGTGTGCATTGTTTGTCTTGAAAAAAATACTGTCTTTTCACTAGCAGCATCCTTACTGCTCTGTGAAAAAGCTACTGTGTGCCCACTGCCAGTGATGCCTTAAGAGAAAGCTGTACTGGCCTGAAAGGCAAGAGAGGTCAAACTTTGCTTTGCTAAAGATCACATTTCAGCAAACGGAAAGGCCGTAAATGCCTGCACTGGTTGCCTTGACAGGGGTTGGATAGAGAATTGGAACAGACGGAGAAAAATCATATATTCAGGGCAAAAGCAGCAATGAAAGCAATACCAAAATTAGCCCTGCATGACCAGCAAGGCAAATAGTGATGCTGAAGAATGAATTAACTTTTCCCTCAAAGCCACGCTTACAGGGCCTGGTTTGCTGCAGAGACAGACTGCGGCCGGCATGGGGTTAGCAGATGCTTGAGCTAATTTGCACACCGTGACGAGCGTGATAATGCTGTCACGTGCAAGCATGTGCTTGCTCACGTGCCCTCCTCGTAGCACCTTGTGCTTTGAAGTTCCTTTGGGAGATCAGTGCGTAGTACGTGGGCCTTCCAGAACAGAGGGAGCAGAGGAAATACACGTGCTGTTTTATTCTGTAAGAGAAATGTTCTTGCTCCCATTACTGGGCAAGAAAACAGACAAGATGTCCTCCTGAGTGTTCCTCTGGGTGTATTTGCTGGGCTGCATGGAGTCCCTAAACATGGATATTTGCAGTTTTGAATCTGCATATATGAACTGGTTTCTCGCTTGTACTGTATGTGTCTCTTCTGTACTGCCCCTTCTGAATATTTACATATCTGAGGTTTTTTTACTTTACATAATCCTGGGGGAAAATAGTAAGCCTGCAGGCATTTGCACTAGAAATGTCATTTTAGATATGACAGGGCCCAGTTTAACAGCATCGTGGGATATAAAGTTGTGGACAAAATGCCCTAAATTGCTCAGTGACATTTTGTTGTAATGACAAGCAATACCATCAAACAAGTACAACAAAGACCTGCCTGGGCAGATTGGTTGGTTGTTTTTTTTCCCTGTGGTTCTTTTGGAGTGCATAGTTATTTTGCATGGATGCAAGAGGGAAAGCGAACACAGATACTGTATTTGGCTAATTAACCTTAGAGCAGCCTAATTTCTTGAAAAAAATGCCTCAGAGCAGACTTATTCATGGCTTTACGTGAATCATTTCACTTGCCCACAACAGGACCTTGATCTTGCTTAGGGGCCCTTATTCCACAGCCATATACAAAGGAAAATTTTGTAGCTATTATTCCAGGGCTTAAGTTCTCTCTCTCACGACCAGACACATGGCCTAATATCTGTTGGCAAGCTGGGAATACAAAATGAAACACCATTATATATGATCTATTTACAGCTGTATATGTGCTGGTGCTGATCCATCTGTGTTTCAGGCCATGTGCCACTTGGGGTATAGTGGGAGGGAAGCCCATTTAGAAAACAAGTTTGCAGAGCAATGCATTTCTACTGATGATGATCTTGGATAAGATCTTTCGACCTCAAGGTTTCATTTTTCTCCTGCATCTGATGACCACTGTGAGACAATAGCAAGCCTGAGCCAGGTTATTAGCTTTGAATGGTTAGTTCCAACAGTGTTCAGCCCTCATTTAGGGACCAAGTTGGATGGCTGGGTTTTCAAAAGGGCTTTCTACGTCTGGTATCACATGCTTTTGAAAATCTGAGCTGTGTCCAGGGCTGAAGTGAAGCAAAGCTTTTGGAAATTGTGCCCCACTTGTGGTTGTTGAGAGGTCTGAATCCTGCATGGCAATAAAGTCAAGTGTCCTTCCAGGTGGTATGGGACCCTCGTACCCAGCTGGTTTTCTGGTGAGCATATCATGGTTTGTTTGCACCTTCTGCTTCATCCTTACCGTGTTTTGCCATATTAGGCAAATAATAGAACTGGCAAAGATGCCGGTAATGAATACCATATTTTTTTTCTGTTGATGAGTTTCCTGCAAACACACATTTCTAAGAGTCTGCTAGTCAGAGCTGGCTGAACACTCCATACAAACGTATTTCAGCTTGCAGAGTGTTGGTGAATTATTTGCCATGACTAGCCTTTGGCTATTTACTGTGAGTTATGCGGAGTGAGTGATTAATCATGTACATTGGGTGCTTTTGTTTTATTTTGCTTTTTCACTCCATGACCGGATAACTGAAACAAGAGGAGTGAAATGAGGAAATTCAAGTTGCCACATAAAGACTTCCAGCATGAATGCTAGAGCCAACACACATTCATGTGAGAGCTGGCGAGACTTTTACTTCTTCCACTACCTCTGTGACATTTTGGCAATTCCTGAGCCCATTGCTGAGCTTTTAACTTGTCCCATGTGACACAATCCAAATATGCTGGGCCATGCTCCTTCTCAGTTACTGCAGTGATAGAACCATTGTCCAGATGATATTCCTCTTTAAGGAAAATCAATATTTTTTTGTGCAGGAACTTCATGGACTGGATATGTGTCCTTTTTGCTCAGCCAATGCTGCGGTGCGGTGTGAGAAGAGCATCAGCATTCATGTGAACAGCAGGGCCATCAGGGTTCAAGGTAAATGGGGACACAACCCTAAGGCAAGTTTTATTTTAGCTTATTCTGAGATAGTTCAAGGTCACCTGTGCCAAACCAGTGGCTTTAATTCTCCATCTTTGAGGAGAATTCAGCACAAACCCAGCCTGATTCCCAATAATAAAATCCCCAGCAGGAGCAGGGTCATGTTGATTAAGAAGTCTGTGTTGTTGTATGGGCTGACACCATGAGAACTCTTCTCAGCTGAGACCCTTTGCTTGTCCCAGTCACATGCAGGCTGGTGCCTGCTCTGCTTTGGCTGAGTTTGGAGTAAGCAAAGTGGCTTGTCAAATGTGAAAATTTGGGCACTGAGTGGGGACTGGTTTGAGCTGAAACATTACTTGTGCATACAATATGAAAACTACTGATTTAAAGCATCACCTCAAGTCACCTTTAAAGTGACTTCAAGTCCACAGTTGGGTGAAACTAGCAGACACATACAGCTGAAGTTTATATTGCTCTCTTTGGATTTATATTCCCTGTATAACTGGGTTTTGTTACTTATGTGTATACCTGTTCATTACCTAGTTCCTTCTTAGCAGCATCCCAGAACCTATTGCTTGTAAATAGTTTGGGAGAACCTTCAAAAAGAACCTCTTACAAATGTATACCCTCCAACTTTGCCTGGGGATAAAGTTTCCCTGCCTCCTGGAGTAGATGGGGGTTTTTTTATCCTGATTTTAAACTCATAGGCAAAGATTTTGAAAAATGTCATATGATTTTGGAAATCACAGTGGTTGAAGATTAATTTAGAGGCATTGTTGAACTACTTTGCAACCCGGGTATTGAATTTCAAGCAGCTCAAGTCATACCCCAGAAAAAAAATGTTTAAAATGATCAGTTGTTTTTGAAATTTTTACTTATGATATCTTCTATTACCTTCTTATACTTTCATTCACAGAATAACCACCACATTCAACTGCAACTGTGATCCTGGGCAGCAGGTACAAAACAGAAGAAGGAAGGAGACACTTAGTGCCTTGGCAAGCCTGGAACCCACATGCAAGGCAAACAGAGAGTAAGAAAAGGAGCAGAGAAGCTGGCACATGCAAGTTCACTTTATTGCCCTGGTAGTTCTTCAGGTACATTCAAGTCAATTTATACCTGGATCTTTGACCACATTTTTAACCTAGGTTAGTTTGTTGCACACTTTCATTGCACAGTTGTTAATTGTGTGTGGGTTTGTTTTATGTTTCCTTCTTTCTAACACTTGTAATGCTCTGTCTTGACTTTTGAGTGGTCGGAAAGATTTGGACTACTTGTCTGGGTTGTTTCCTTGATAGGGAGGAAGAGTGGAGTCTATTTTCAATATTTGTCCTATTTGTAAGTTATTTACACCCTTGGACAGGATTTTGATGGCAAAGCTGATGCTAATAGCAGGTGCAGATCTATTTTCAGAGCTACAGCAAGAGCAGCACTGTCTCTCAGCACCTCCAGCCAACAGCAGTCAATTCGCTGCCCAAAGCATCCCATGACACTGCGATTCGGAGTCCTAACTCTTCCCCAGCACAAAATGGGGCCCCACTGTAGAGAACATGAGCTTGGCACGCAACTTGGAAACGATTTCTCTCCCATATATTCAGCCACCTGGCTCAGCTGTGGATTAAGTAGGTTGTTCTCCTCACTTATTTTTGGGGCCAGTCCAGCTGGGGTAGTCTGGCTGACAAAGGGAGTGAAGGGGTCCGTATTTGCTTATTGCACTTGAATGGAATGGCTAGCATGTAGGCAGACCAGGCACTTCTCCCCTCTCCCCAGTGAAGGCACTCACCCACTTGTAAAGAGTGTGTGAGCGCAGGTATGTTACACAAGTATCCTGTCCCTGCAGCACACCTCCTCGGGAGCTTTCAAATAAAGCTGCTTCCAAACTTTTATGGGGAAATGAGAAGTTGTGTAAAATTCCAAAGGAAACAGAAAGTATTAGATTTTTCTTCAAAATGAAGTAAAACTTCATAGCTTACTGATATCTTTTTGGCTAGTACTGCTCCAGTGCTTTATCATGTTGGCTTATGCACATCCATTGCCATTGTTACATCTGATATGATCAAGAATACAAGCCTTTGTTTTGGGAAATGGGCTTTCTTTGTTAACTTGCCTTCTCCCTTTTGGCTTGGCTGTGAAATCGTATAATAAAACACACACACAAAAATAAGATCTTTTAAAATTTCATTTGTTGCCCCAGATAAGGAGTTCAGTGGTATTGCTGATGAAATGGAAGGGGCAGATAGCTATGAAAATATACTGTGACTATTTTAAGCAGCTGGTGAAATGTGAATGTTTACCAGGATGAACCATTTTATAGTGCTTTAGTTTCTCCAGTTTGGCCCCAAAGACAACCAGAAATAGAGCAAAATATTAAATTATAAATGTATTCTTAAGGTAAGTATAAAGAATAAAACTGGCAAGATGAAATCTGGCACCTCCAAGGAGTATATCCTATCCCTTGTCTAATTCCAGTGATTTGCGTGAAGCGAAGTTCCTTATGTTGGGGATTGCACAACTTTTGTGGTGTTACATGCAATTACCTTTTACTGCCTAGACAAACTGTCAGAGCATTAACCTGAGGTTTTCCATGTAATGTTCCAGATGCACGTCCCCCTTGAAAAAGCCCATAATTCAGCTTATTTATAGCTGAATAAAAAACAATGCCTCCAAATAGGAGTCAAAGTTCAGAGGGATTGGCTGGTACAGCATTTTAAAGCCTAGTTCTCAGCAGGTTATAGGGCTGGAGAGAGGCCATAATAGGATATTGAAATGTTTTTCTTTTTCAGACTTGGCAATAAATTCCTTGACATCCCGTTATAATTTTATGAGCTGGTTGAGATTGTCGTATTGCATTAGCTCCTGACAAGCCTCCATGCAGGGAGGAGCACAAGCCTGCGTCAGTTGTTCACCTATGTGCGATGCTGGAGATGAGCAGGTAGATTTTTGACTCATCTACCTGTGTGGAAGGACATAATGGAAGCAACCTACAAAGTAGCCAACTGGTGTGGCATTTTAGTGCCACGGGGGGCTATTTCAGATCCCTTGAAAAGCCGGGTCTGAATCCTGAATGCCAGTGCCAGTTCACGCATGGAAACACGAGCGTGGAAGCCAAAACCAAAGGAATGAATATGTGAGCAGGAGCTCGCTGTCCAGGCTACATCAGTTGTCCCATGTGTGGACTCGTATCACATGATATTGCAGCCCATGGTGATCTGTAAACAGACCCACTGCAACACAGAATCACAGACTTGTTTAGGTTGGAAAAGATCTTTAAGATCATCGAGTCCAACTGTCTACCCAACACTACCACGCCCACTAAACCATGTCCTGAAACACCTCAACTGTATGAACTGATTTTGCATCTGTTTGGTTGAAAAAGCATTAGCAGTCCACCTCGCGTGTCTTCTCCAAGTGAGTGTTTTATGTGCTGCTTCCCTTCATGCAAAGTAAACAAGTAAATGGACTGAAGGGAATTTTCTATGTGGTAGTTATATACATAACAAAAATGCACATATGACCTGTCATCTGTTTCTTTTTCCCAATGAACTGCAAAATCAACATACACAAATATGTTTATATGAACAGGCCAGAAAAACAGCTGGTTCATCAAATAAAAAGGGGCATGCTTGGCTCCGCTAGCCCAAGTGTTCAACTGGATCCCATGTATTTATAAAGTGAGAAAGTAGAGCATATTTGAAAATGCAGGTGTATAAATATTTCTGCCAGACCTGTTGGAGTATTTGAAGTCTCCCTCCAGCCGCTGCTCTGACTCACCACTTTCCAGCGCGCGGGGAATGCTGCGCTGTGGGCAGCAGCAACCCAGATCCCTGGGACGACACCAGCCGTGGCCCTGGGGCAGGGGCTGCACTGCCCTGGGGGGGCTTTGCCCGAGGAGCACTGGAGGACACCCCCAGGTCTGACCTCCTCCTGGCTGCAGGAGTGCGATGGAGCTGGGGCCAAGTGCAGGCTGGGGTGGAAGCTTCGTCCGGGGTGGAAGCGGTGGGTCGAGTCTGTGGAGGTGCTTCAGGCAGATGTGGAGCTGACCGTTTGTTTCCTTGGCCTGCCATCCGTGGAAGAAGGCTGCAGATTAACTGCCAACATGGAAAAACCGTTTCAGTTCTTAAGTCTAAACTTCAAAGACAGTCATTATATTTAATGTTACAAACCCCCTAATAATCCCGAGGAGGGAGAGCAGAGCAACAACGTTGGCACGCTGACACAAACTGCAGACGCAGTGCAAATATTATATTAGATACTTCCCAGCTACGACTTCCTCTGGGGTGCTGTCACTGCTGCACATGGAAAAGTAAATCCTTTCATAATAAAACACATGCACGCACGTATACGCGCACACACGCCCAGGCACACACCTGCACAGCCATAACCCAACTGTGGCGTAACGTGGGCTTTCTCAGCAAAGCTCGTGCAAGATCTCTGTCTGTTACAGAGCGATCCTGCAGTTTATCTAAGCTGCAGCCAGCCAACACAGGCTAATAGGTTTATATAAAATGCTTATACAAAATAAGTTTTCCAATATTTCATCTCCTTTTCTGTGTGTAGCTAGAGTGTCCACAACTAAATAAAACAATCGTTAATAGCTTTTTCTCAGTTACAGCCTTTTTTTGTTAAATGGGCCTTCTATGTTGAAAGTTTGACCAAGTAACGAAGAACTTTTTGATCCAAAGGGACAGAGAGAAATATAAGATCTATGGTAGAATTTGAAATCACAGTAATTTTTAATAGCCTGAAGCTCCAAAGAATTTGAAGTGACAGTAATGTTTAACAGCCTGAAGCTCCAAAGCCAGTTGAGCATTGTTAGACAAGCAGAATCAGCTTTGTCTTCAAAAAACATCTGGCAATTTTTGTGCGCAACAAAATTTTGCAGGCAAGCTCAGAGAAAAAGAAAGGGAACCCGCAAGTTGGTTGTAATATTAATGCTATTCCACAGTTAACGAAAAATATTTTCAGCTACAAAGCTGATGATAAACTTCCATACCATCACCAGAAGTGTTACATTTACCAAACTCTGGTGTCAGTTTTACTTCAGGAGCCCTGTGAACGTTCCCTGCCTCTGCCAGGTTGGTGATTGTCCTGCCTCAGTCCTGTTACTAAAAGGCCAATCTTGACCCCTTTCAGTGTGCCTGAGTGTAAAATTTCGTCTGCATGCAAATTTGTCCTGGCTGAAGGCCTGAGAAGGAGCTTCAGCTTTGAAAAAAATTTAATGGTGAAGACACGATCTTGCTTTATGGAAAACTGTGTCACAACTCCTGCTTCTTTCAAAAGGAGCTGGGCTGTGCCTATGGTATTGAGGCTGCATGGTTTGTAAATGGCCTTAGACTGAACATCGATTTAGAAATTTGAGAATATTGTTTCTTTACTTCATGGTGAAGGACATCCCTAGTGTGAACAATGAGATATTTCTGCTGGGATAAAGGAATTCAGGAATTTTACCTTACTTGTTATAAACGTGACCTGAAGAAATCACCCATGGGTGTTATACTATTAGAATTTCCTCTCAGTTTATTTTCATGATACTATTAGAATTTTCTAATTTTGGTAACTTCTATAGAAGAGCTCATCCAACTTCCCCTGACTCTCAACAATGGCATAATAAAATCCCTAACTGGATCTGTTCCCACAAGTCCTGCCAGTTGCACCTCTCCCTCGGTCATCATGACGCTGATGAAAGCCACTAGATGTCACTGCTATATTGCACTAATAAAGTTAAAATAATATTTTTCTGGCAATAAATGTCCTGACTCATAAGGAAGTTGGGTTATAAAAGCCGTGGATAGTTTGGATTCCTTCCAGTTAAAAAACAAAACAAAACTTTTTTCCTTTTTTTTTTTTACTAAAAATATTGGATCCGAGTTCAAAACAGTCATTTAACAAATAACATTGACTTGTATTTTAAAAGGAAAAATACTTTGAAGTTAATACCAAGTAAAGAAACATGGTCTGTGGCTCTGTGAACTGAGATGATGGGAAAAAATTAAATCTGAAGGTCTACAGTGCTAAAGACAAGGCTTGACTAAATGCAGGGTTGGGGACATTCAGGAATACTCATATTCTCTTGCTCAACCAGAAAGTGAGGCAAAAGGCCAGTGAAATAATAGTAATAGCAGTAATAATAGTGTATATTTATATGGTGCCTTTCATCTCCCAGGTTTCCACGCTGCAGTGTCTAGCTGACTGCAGATACAATAATCACTTCACTCACCACCGAGCAGGAACCACCCTTGGCAAGGCCATGGCAGCTGTCAAACAGCACATTAGGAATCGCTGCTCCAATTCAAAAGATTGTGAGGGCATTTTTGAAGCAGGTAAAGTGTATTTTAATGGGCCAGCTCTGCATTTGTCCATATTGCTGGGGCTAATTCAAGTTCTCTCATATGTTTCTCTCTACTGGAGGGGGAGGGTGTTTTGGCTTTTTTTTTGTTTGTTTTAAGACTTTGGTTACTGAAAAATTGGCAAGTGAGCTCAACTTTTTCACCCTTCCTGGGAAGAAATTCAACGTGTCTCAAGTGGCCACGTGATTACACCTTACTGTTACCTAACTGAATCCTTGCGTTTTTCTTTTGATGTCACCTAGGCAAGAACCAGTCAGATCTGACTTACACTGCTGCAGGTAATGAACATGCTGAACCCTTGATGGTGGAAGATGCAGAGAATATCCTAAATTCTAATAAGAAAAAGCTCAGCTGAGGTAGGGCCTGCCTTCCCTATCTAGGGAAGTTCTTTTTTGAAGAGGAAGAATGCAAGGTTCTTGGGATGGGATGGGATGGGATGGGATGGGATGGGATGGGATGGGATGGGAGGAGAGGGGTATTTTTGCCCCATGTGAATCCTTTGCCTTTTGTCTACCAGTAAGTGATATGGACATCATGCAATTTGGTAACCAGCATTTTGGTATAGATGTGAGAGCACATATTAAGAGGGCAACCATTTTTGGCAGTGTAGGATCCTGTCTCCCCTCATTCTTGATTTTGTTATCGCAGTAGAATTAGCTGAAGTTATTGCTATTTAACAGAGGAGCATTTTACAATCTGAGGAACCTCAGTGCAGCTGCAGCCTGGAGTGGAGCCCCATCCCTGTGTCTGGGTGGGTCATGCTGCACAGTGTGAGGGGGTGTCATGAGCCATTTGCTCTCATTAAATGTAGCTGCTCTGTGACCCCTTGCCCAGAAAGATGGAGAAGAACTGTTCTGTACTACTACTGGCACATGTGATCATTGAGAGAAAGCAATTAGGTTCCCTGTCATGACTTGAGTAGTTTTAGTCTGTGTCTGCTGCGTAACATGAGTGGGCTGTGGTATAAAATGAGTGTAAACCATGCTCTGGCTTTCATCCACATCAGAGGAGCTAGTTAACTGACCTGGAACTAGCATCAAAGGTAGGTGAGATGTTTTTTAAGTGTCTGGAGCTGGGCTGGACACAATGCCTGAGAAAAAGCCTGCTACACATCACCTTTGCAGGGAAAGTGCCTACTGTGTGCCTGCTCTTCTCCAATGATGCCTCTGTTTTAATGTTAGTTAGGATAACTTAGGTGGATGAATCTATGGTTTGGAAAGCACTTTGGGACTAATGGTGCTGTATCACTGTAGGCTTCTGTTAAGTACCTGGTATCAAGCAAAAAACTCATCCAAAGACACTCACAGACACACACTGTAACTAAAACTGGAGGGAGAGGTACTCGGTGTCTCTCCTGACGGGTAGTACTACAGAGCTTATATGTTCTAGGTCTAGGTACACTCCCAGATGGAGAACGAATGAGGCAGAGAAACGAGGCACAGGCAAGAATAACTCACTTCCCTGGCTCAAGTTACTGACAAAGGCATGAAAGCCTCAGCCTGTAGTATGAATTATGACCTATCAACTCAACCAGAGTCATAATAAGAAGGGAGGAATCAGATGAGTAAGGCAATAGGGGAAAAGCAAATACTGTGAGTAATGGCAACAAGAGGTTAGTTCCCTAGAAGTTGTCTAACCACATTAGATAGCACAGCTTAGTGACTAACTCTGAGCCCAGTGTCTAGAGAATAAATCAAATGTTTTTTTTGTTGTTGATAGAACATTTTCTCCACAGCAGATGGATTTAATATTTCCTGGATCCATACTGTTCAAGACTTGGAGTGGGGATGCTTTTCCAGGATTGCATTATTGATGGCTCCGTTTCCAAGGGATGCAAACTCAGAGAGTTGTCCTAGGACTTGTTGCTATAAACTGTTAAGTGAGGATTTTTGTCTGTGTCTTCTTTGTTTCCTTCTTCCATTTGTTGACTTGAGTGTTTGCTCCCGATTCACTTCACTTCTCTGGGACCAGTTAGTTCCTCCCACTATTACTTCTGCTTGCTTCTCTTCCCTGCTCCTCCTCATTGTCACTTCCACACCTCTCCTCTGTCCAGGTTGTGGGGACTAGCCTAGATTTTGCCAGGCTGACAGCAGTAGCAGGCAGTGCTGGTGTCAGGATACCACCGAGCTCCCCTTCACTCAGTGTGCCAGCTCCTCTCCTCTCCAACTAGCTCCCAAACTACTCTTTGCCCAGAGCAGTATGAATGGTGGAGTATTCCCAAAGTGCGGTGCGAGGAAGCAGAATGACTCTGAAGTGCGATGTTCTCTCAGCTGAATGGGAAAGCCGAGGTGACTACCATCTCCTATAACACAGGTTGTTATTCTTTTAAAATGATGTAATCTTAAAGGGTATTTTTCTGAAAGGTACCTCCCAAAATAAGCCTCTTCGAACTACATTCTGTGCACAAATACATCTAGCTGGTGCATAAATACATGCAGCTGCCACAAGATCATGTAAATTCATAGGTATCAAATGGTACATTGCCAGCTTCTTCAGTTGAGATGTGTGATCTGACCAGGGCTCTTGAATGCAAGAGATGTAATAGATCTGGGCTAACTCACTACCAAAATGCTTTTTCACATGTGAATTTTCATTCTGCTGTATCTTATCTTTCAGCTTTGTCAGATGGTGCTGGATTTGCAACAAACTTGAGCAGCATAACCTTTCAGTCCTCTAAAGAGGTTGTGGGGAGCTCTCCCTTCCATCCTGTCAGGCTGTCAATTTGGTCTTCTTGCTGACCAGTTTACACTCTAACCAGACGTGAAATTCAGACTGTCTCGGTCAAAGAAGGTTGTTTGGCAAGTCTAGATGGATATGTATAGTAGACCAGCCACTACAGAAACATATCTATATATGTATATAGATATATACATTTGTCTTCAGGTAGACAAAATTTTAGTTCCCAGGCAGTTGTGGGGCCTGGGACAAGCCATGGCTGGCTGCGTGCAGGAGAGCTGCCCTACTCTCCAAAAGAGAAGTGCACCATTCCCACTACAACAAGTTCTTACTTGGGAAGCGGTTATTTGAAAAGGCAGGGGGAGTGAGTGGCTGGGAAGAAAGGCCAGCTTTGAATGTGAAGAAGATACCTTTCCAAAATGGTCCATGACTGGCTGTAAATTCTTCAAAGCCCATCTTTACATATTAAATATACTGACTACACGTAAGTCAAGAGGAGACCAGCCTCTTTATAGACCAAGTACCCCAAGAGTTTCTGTAGGACATTTACTGCTCCCCTGCTGAGCCAAAGTCTGGATTATGTTTTTTTCATCAAAAATATACATAGAATTAAGAATCAAGTTTTTCCTACCATGCTTTTTGCTGTCCTTCAACTATATGAAGGGGGGTCACTGCAAAATTAGAGTAACAGAAAAATTTACCTGTCAGTGATTAGTGTTTGGGTTGTTTTTTTTAAACTAATTCATTAAGAGTAGCTGAATTTAATTTCTTACTCAGCCTGTAAATCCTTCCTCTTTGTCTATCTCTAGCCCACTTCCTCTTACTTCAGCACTTCCTGCAAGGTCTATGTGGCGCTCACAAGACAGTGTTATTCCACAATGACTAAGTTGTCCTGAAGTGTGTTATGGTTTAATAACAACAGGAATTAGGTTTGCTGCTACCAAAACCATTTTATTATGACACATCCAAAGACATAAAACCCTCTTGTGCAATAATAAGGGGAAAAAACTCTTTCCATCCATTTGTACAAAAGAAGCCTCAAGAGATTAGTACTATAATAAGAAGAAAACAAACATGACTCAGTTTAGAAAAATGTAGCTAATATGTCTAAAGGAAACTGCAAGTACTTAATCAGACAGAGAGATTTGGGAAGCAGTATTATTGGACGTGACCTGTGAGTTATAGGGAGACAGCAAATCAGATATTAAATAGATAATTATGCTTTTTGCTGAGATGGCACTGGCATCATGGGGTTTGGGATATTGTGTTCAGTTGTGTGTGTCCCAATTGGATGGAAGATATGAGTGAGTTGGTGGGAATTAAGTAGCTATGAAAATAATCAGGTGAGGGAGACAAAAAAACTTGGGGGGAATAATTAAAAAGAAAGCAAGTATTGAGAGTTTGACAAAGTGATGGCACAAGGAAGGGTGAAGGAGTTCAAATATATGAAAGCCCTAAGTGGGAAGAGGAACCACATAATGAAACACATGAGACGAGATCTGAAGGGTGAGAGGAAAGAAAATTTTAGGCTGACTAGCAAGAGAGGACTGTGGAACCTCTTAAGACTCATAATGGATACCCCATCCTTTCATTTTATTTAAATAAATACATGAAAGTACTATGAAATACCAGACTAAACAACTTGAGTTACTTTGGGCAGAAATGGGAAAAAAGGGCTAGGAAAGGAAAAATTAGGTCAGTCTTTTGCATCTCTAATTTCAGGACTGATTCAGTTTCATGTCACTAATGTACTTTGAGGTTACCTTGTCCGAACTTCAGTGGATCAAAAGGTTGGGTCAAGTTTAGTGAGGCTTATCTGAGTTCTCTGACAGAAGTGTTGTGAACTTTTTAATTGGGTCGGATAAGGGGTAGTTGCCTCTGGAAAGCTTCCTATTTACTCAAAAGTTTGAAACAGAGGGTTTAACCTCCTCTCCTCATCAGTCCTTCCAGTCTTAGGCAACTAAGAGCTGTACCTTCAGGGCTACTGCTGATACTGAGTTAAGGTTATCGTATTTACTTAACCAAGGTAAAACTGTAACGTACAGTTAAAAATGTGAGCACAGTGTTGCTTCTGTTTTGGCCCTACACCCACTCTGGCTAGATATCAGAGGTGAAAAGACAATCTGAAGTTACATATTATTGATATTAAAAAGTTAATGGAATCTTTTCAGGCCTTACAGTGAAAGGTTCACTTTGGTTCACGTCATTTTCTCCAGGCTATTTACGCAACTTTCTGTATTACATAGGGTATCAGATAAAAATTAAAAATGCTAATACTTGAGAAGTTTTCTGATGATTGTGACCTCTGTTTCACCTCAGTAGGAGCCATAGAGATATACAACTGAAATTTTCAAGAGCCTACGGTGCACAGGAACTGAGCCACATGACCTGCAAGTCTCCTGTTCAGTGGCTTTCATACAGGCCGACAGCGAAGCAGACGGGAAGTGAGAGTTCACTGAGAAACAACACATCCTCATCAGTGCGCCGAGATGCAGGATGCCAATCTGAATTCCTGACATATTAGCATTTGAGCCATAGGCAACTGCCAATGGCCCTCTGGCCAAGCCAGGCCAAACAAAAAGTTCCTCTTGAATGTTAAAATTAGAAATAAGATATTACTCAGTTGGACATCACAATAATAGCAGTTGCTCACACTTGCTTGGAATCATTCTAACAGGTTTAGGACTAACTCTCTCCCCTCCTTTCCGGAGGCTGCAGGTACATAACACTATTTTGACCTGTCAGGAGTCTCTTCTAATGCACTTGCTGTAGTATCGCAGGGTGCAGACTCTGTAGTTATGAAACAGCAACGCCTTGTTTTCTTGGACTTTGTAAAAAACAAGAGGTAGTTTTGTTTTTACTTAAAAGCCTTTTAACAGCGCTTTGATGATGCACTGAACCTCTCAGGTAGTTGGGTCTATTACTTGTATGTGTTTGGGGACAAGGATGAAAAGAAAAGGGATGAGGAGCATGGGGGAAACCAATCAGCAGAGCCTGGTGTCCTGTGGAGTTGTCTAGTGTAACAAACAAATAAATTACTTACTTTGAGTAAGTCCTGAAGTTTAGTATTGTTTGTAGCACAAAGAGGGTCTCTGCTTAGTAACTCTCAGCAGCACAGGGAAAAAGTTCTCTGCGTGAAGGAAAATCACCTCTGTCATCACATGCAAGACTTTGAGAAGAGGCAGACAGATGGGCAGGCACACACCCACAGAGTGGCTGGTGCCTTGTTTTGTTTTGTTTTCTTGCTCTACCTTGGCTTCAGAATTCTTTGTTTCTCTAGCATTGGTTACCACCTACCTAACATGACAGGACTTTGATGTAGAAGGCATGAGACTCTGCAGCTTGAAATAAAAAGCCAGCCTTGAAGCTGAGACTATAATGACTTCGTGTTGCAGATGGACTTGTCTCAGTGGGAGAACTGTGACATGCACCAAAAGCAAAACTTGTTCTTCCAGAGTTCAAGTCTTTTAGTTTAGATTAATAAAAAAAAGGGTGGTGCATCCCAGCAGAGCTTGATTTCTCTGTCACTGTGGAACAATGAGCAGTTAAAGCTACATTATCATCTGAACCTGGCTTGGCTGGGGCTTTCTGCAGCTGCAGATTTGAAAGCAACATTAGAACTGGCTCTACTAGATACGACTGTAGTGGGAGTTTATGGGGTGGGGAGGGGTGATTGTTAACTTGAATTGCATACTTCTGGGTTGTTCTTTCTTTTATTATTGGTAATGAAGTGTTCTTTTCTTGCTAAAACTTAGGACTGCGCCAGTCAGCAGCATGGGTGTGTAGTGAGGACTGTGCTGCCTACCCACCATGATAATAGCACTCTCATGTCATGGCTGGCATGCTTCTGTGCATGCATGATCACCAATTTTTTGCCATTGGGTGAGACTTCTACATCAAAGAGGTTTATAAGCAGAACCTCCAATGTGTTTGAGGTTTGCCCATCACTGCATGATACTTCCCAAGAGCATATTTCCTCATTAAAAAGTAGCCAGACTTGTTCCTGACTGCATTATGGTTAGTTTTGATTCAAGGCTGCCTCCAGAATCAATGGGAGTGTGCTCTTGGAAAGTACTATACAGAGATGGGGAAACCTCAAACATTTTGGAGGTTCAGTTTGGAAACCTCTTTGGTTTGGAAGTCCACCAAAAGCATGTCATGAGATGGTTAGAAGGCTGGGTGGGGTTTACATCTGAGGATAGAGTGCAAAAGTGAGAATTGTTTAGCTTGGAAGCAGAAAGGGTTGGAGAGTATGTGAGTGAGGTGTTTAAGAAAGATACCATGAAAACTAATCCACTCCTCAAATTAACATGGCTCCCTAATATGAAAGCAAGGGGTCAGTTAGCAAAAATGAAATGGGGAAAATACTTTAGCATGTATGATTCAACTAGACTATTTAGAAGTCCTGATCTCCAAAGGCTGTAGACAAGCAATTGGTACAAACAGCACAATTTAGCAGAAATGGCATTGATTTTGAGACTTTGCTGTTTGCCCCTAAGCAAAGTTTTCTCTCCTCTATATGCCTCCCTGTCTCCTCTGTATGTCTTGTCTGTTAAGGTTATAAATAAATTAGAGTGGACAATCAGTCCGAATTGTGTGCTATTAAAGCACGTCACTCAACAGGGCATCAATCCTGGTGGTGCACTTCAGGCTCTTCCTCAGTATCATATCTAGCACAGGTTTTTGTGTAGCTTTGATAGAAACAGTTGGAGCAGTCTTTGGACTGTTTAGGCACTTAATGATGACATTGGGTGTCTGATGGGATTTTTAAAAGTACCTACATGACAAAATCCTGTTAGGAATCCAGTATCCAGCTTCTTTTGAAAAGTCTACCAGGTAGGTGTTTTCATCCCAAGAGCTTATACGCAAAAATTTCTGGTTGTCTTCCACTGTGCCTCACAGTAATACAACAGGTATAGCAGCACCACCTCCTCTTAAGGGTACCTTGTGGTGGTAAATACATCAATCTGTAAGATGCCTAGATAGTAGAAAAGAAATAAAGCTTAGAATCATAGAATCAGAATCATTTAGTTTGGAAAAGACCTTTAAGATCATCGAGTCCAACCATCAATCATGCCCACTAAACCATGTCCCGAAGTGCCTTGTCTATGCGCTTTTTGAATACCTCCAGGGATGGTGACTCAACCACTTCCCTGGGCAGCCTGTTCCAATACCTGACAACCCTTTCAGTAAAGAAATTTTTCCTAATATCCAACCTAAACCTCCCCTGCTACAACTTGAGGCCATTTTCTCTCATCCTATCTCCAGCCACCTGACAGAAGAGACCAGCACCCACCTGAGTACAACCTCCTTTCAGGTAGTTATAGAGAGCGATAAGGTCTCCCCTCAGCCTCCTTTTCTCCACACTAAACAACCCCAGTTCCCCCAGCTGCTCCTCATAAGACTTGTGCTCCAGGCCCCTCACCAGCTTGGTTGCCCTTCTCTGGATATGCTCCAGCAGCTCAAGAAAGACTGGATTCTGGACAAACTTAGGAAAGAAATTGTCCCAGTTCTGGAAAGTGGCTCTTCATCCAGACTCTTCAGACTAGTGGTGGTGTGACAGTTTACTCCAAGAACATTTCTGGATAAAGTACCTTGCTGCTGAGTGCATTACCTGTCAATTTATCTAAGTGGCCCTTCTGTTCTCTTCAGAAAGCTCATGATGACTTAAATCATAGGAAGGAATCAACTGAATGTAACTTTAAAAATGTAAACCATAGATGACAATATATAGTACAAATCCAAAAAGGAGCTGAAAATAGAAATCAAACTGAATATCCTGGGGTTGAGGGGTTAGTCCCTGAAGTAGCAGTGGGAGGCAAGCTGAATTAGAATAAAAACAACAAACCAAAGGTCATCTGTCTCCACTGGGGTGGTGGACAAAACAAAGCAGTGTGAACAGGCAGTTTTGTGATGCCTGCAGCCTGGGACTATTAATCACGGTCCAGAGCTGTGTTGACCTCTTCAGGGGTGGGGGTGGAGGAGAATAGGAGGAGACTTTTGTGCAAGTATCAGATTATCCTAAGGGTAAGAAGTAGAGATTTATGAGACTCTGTATTCCCAATCACCTTTTCCCTCTATCTTCCAGCCTGGAGCTGCCTGTCAGTCTGTGACCTAGGTGAGGCAGGGCATAGGTAGTCACCACTCACATGGGGAGGACAGTGCCAGGCAGTAATCTGCTCTGCTGGCACTGCAAACTCTATTTTGCCCACCCTGCTGAGAAGCCTTCAGTTGCTCATGAAGATAATATTGCTATCACCTGGAGATGTTTCTCTTAGCAACTATCAAGCCCTTATTAGACTTTGAGGACCTAGAGCAGGGCTTCAGAACTGCAGCTGACAGAAAAATGCAGAGGCATTTGGCTTATCAGAAAAGAAAGCAGCAAGGACAGTTTTAAAGTCTCCAAGGGCTGGAATAGCACTGCACATGGGTAATGGGTACAGCAACTGATCCCTTCCGTGGAACAGGTATGAGCTCTGATTTCTTGAGACAGGGTTGATGTAAAGCCCCTGTGATTAATGTATCTCACCACTGGATGTCATTGTTTCTCTATAGGAAAGCATCAGGGACACACTTATTTGGCAGTAAAATTGTTTTTATTGTCTTTTTTTTTTTTCTTCCCCCAAATAAAGAGCCTCACATATGGGATATTCAGGTGTTTGGCACCTTTTCCACTTGGCTACAGCAAGCTCAGGAACCAGATTACGCTTCTTGTTTTCCTAGGGTGGGGAAGGTTTACAGCCTTGTGATGAATATGGTCTATCCTCAAACTTGCAGCTATCAGGCCAGCTCTTCAGCTGGTGTAAATTGTACTGCTCTGTTGAGTCAAAGAAGCAATGCCAATTTAAACAGGCTGAGGATCTAGCCTGTTATGCCTGCTTCTTTCAAGTCCCACTCAACTACAGCCAATCCTTCCTGCTGCCTCATACATCACCTTCATGCCCTTGTGTCCCACCTTTTTCTTAGTGTTCTCTTACAACAGACCTAATCCTTTGTTCTCCTTTCTGTCTCAGTCCACTGTTTGAAAATTTCATCCAAATTTTGGTATCAGTCATTTTTCCATGTTCTTTCTGCTTTTGTTCATATTGTCTTCAAGATACCCCTTCTAGATGCAAATCTGGAAAGACAGCCTTAGAGAAATGTGGTCAACTGGAAAAGGAAACAAGTCACATAAACTTAGCCCAGAATCTTGTCCAACTTAACATCTACTTTGGCTTTTTGGTTGTTCTGAATTTGCTTCTGATCCCATCTCAGTGTTAATTTTCCACACCCATCCCTCCATTTTTTTTTTAAATCTCAAAGTATATGTTTGGGCAGGTATAACTGTAACATGGAAAACTAAAACTCTTTGGTATTAAACAAGCAGCATGGGATTTTACCTTGTTAGTTCCTGACATGGGCACAGAGAAAGTCTGGGAGGAGGTTAATTTTAATGCAATCAGCAGCTAATCTGCTGATAAGGCTACCATGCTTCCTATCAATTGCTGCTTCCACAGATGCTCTGTGCCATTCACCAGTACAGAGGGTAATTTGCTTTCTGGAGGTTCATGAACTGAATGGCACCATTGACAGAGAATTACAGAATGGGTTCAATTTTCTTCCGGTGAGTAGTTTACTTAGCATCCTTCTGTGAAAGTTCAGTGTCAGCAGGCGGCTCTCAGGCTTGATGGCTTACAGTACTCTTACCATCTTTCCATCGCATTTCCTTACCTAGAATGAAAAGTTAATTAAACCAGTTAATTATTCATACAGCAATAAGCAAGGAAAAACATCTTTCAGCATCACAGTGATAAAACAGACCAATTCTTTTTACTTTCTTTATATCTACCATATGTCCATCAGCTTGGGTAGAGTATTATTTGAAAGATGTTGAAGACTGCTTTTCTGATCACAGGTGTGAGGGCCTGCAGGAGAACATGAGCCTGCTCAGTCAAATGAGCTATCGTTTGTTTTTTAATAAATCTGCCTGCCCACCTTGCACATATGCAGTGATAGATCTAATGCCACTTTACACTGAGCATTATCTTTCTCAGAAAAGCTGTACCCCAAGGTCCGAGGCTGCATGCATTGAAGTTAGTGATGAATCTGACAGTGCTCTTTCTATACCAAATCAGTTGGCTGTTCTGCTAGTAAAAGCACTAAACTGGGGCTAGAGAAAGTAATTCAAACATCTTGTTTCACTCAGAGTTCTGGAAGAGATGAAGAGGATACCATTGCTGCTTGAAAAGCGGGCATAGAAAACAGCAAAACAGTTCTGTGAGATGGTCTTCATCCAATTCTTCATAGATTCTTGGTGTAAGTGAAGATAATTTGTAACTAAATAAATAGAAGGATGATGGAGGTGTTTGTGTGCTACAAGGATTTAGGAGATCTATGATGTAATGAAACCATGCAACTTCAGAGTGTAAGTACAGATGTTGCTCTGATGAAATATAATTAAATTCTTAGTTTCCCTGAAGAAAATTAAAAAAAAAAAAAAAAAAAAAGAAGACTTGGCATCTCCCACAGAGAGTCTTTTGGGGTTAGATAAACTGAAATCTTATTGAGTTTTAACATCAAAGTGTGTTATAATCTCAAATGTGGCTGTAATAACAATACCTTCTTACCAATTAAATAGGTAGTCTGTGTGGGTTTGGGATCCTGCTCACTGAGTTAAAACCAAAAAATATTCCTAACTCCTTTTGTACTCCTGTTACCTAGTCATCAGGGCTGCAGCAGAGAGGGGTATATTCTGCTCAGATTTCACAATGGTAATTCATTTTATATCCATTTTATAATTTTCATGTTTTAAATGGAAAATGGTGTCTCTGGCAATGAGATGACTAGTGAGCAAGGCACTTCCAGGGTCTGTTTGGTATGTCTGATGGAGTAGTAACTTCTGAATCCTTGATGGCTAGTGTAAAGGGCTAAAGTCTCTACCTCAGAGTGCCTCTCAGAGGTCCCTTTGTTTAACAAAGGAGCACTATGAGCAGCAGGTGATGCTCTTGATGTGACGTGTTGGAGAGAAAGCCATCTGTAACAGGCATCTAAAGAAAATTCATGGTCAGAGCCTCCAGGATGTCTGACTTTGAGGACAGTAGGTTTGGGTTTATTGTTTATTTATCAATACACCACAGGAAATATTTTAAATAGCTTTGCAGATCTCAAATCACTGGTGAAATATGTTCTAAAATAGATACAGGAGGGGCTGAATAAGATGAATGACATTTTCAGAAAAAAGATCTAAACAGATTCAGCAATATGAAGCCATCTAACTGAGGCTGTTCAACAAGGAGTAATTTAACTGAAAGCAGGACCTGTATTATGAAGGTTTCTCTTGGTCTCTGACATGTTGTGATTTTCAATTCTGATGCCAAAATCAGTTATTTTACACTGAGAGAGATCATTTCCTTATTATTTTGCCAGCTGCTCTCTTTTCTCATCTGCATATATTCTTTGGTTATTACGTCAGTATCTTTTGACATAATGTGTTCAGGTCCTTGCTCATTAGGCTGTTTAGTGACCATAACTGAATAAATAATTGATAAGAGTGCTGAAGAGGGAAGACAGAAGGTATTAAAAATACAATAGGGCACAATCTTGTCTTTGTCGTTAAGACAATTTGCATCTCAGCTCTACCACTGCTTAGGTTACATACTCAGAGATACTTGTATAAATATTCATACAAATTTACTTATTTATACAAGTATCTCTGTTGAAAACAGTAAGACAGCTTGTGTGGATATGGCTCAAAGTAATGACTTTTTTTCCTGGAGTTTCTGGTTTGTCAACAAACAAGACCACCGTCAACAAAAGTTGTCAGCTCTGTCCCAGATTGCTTTATGGGTCAGAGTCCTCAAGGAAGCAGTTTTTAAGGACACAAAAATGAAAAGAATGAAACTTTTACTTATTCACATTTGGTCTGAACATTGTCATTGTTTGTTTTGAGAACAATTCAAAATTTTTTATCTGCAATGATTCTTCCCGTGTTCCTAACCATATTGGCACTGCAGATCATGTGGCAGTTAGCATTATTGCTCAACAATTGCTATCTTGTAAAACTGGAGTTCCTGCAGCATATAACGTACAGCTACCAGTATCATAGGTAATAGGTACGCTGCTGAGGGGTTTTAGCAGAATGTAAATGGTTTAGATATTTAACTCCAGTGAAATAAATAAGGCTTAGGCTTCTTTATAAATCTCAGCTATCACGCCTGTACATTCAATTTGATGACTCACTGCTGTAATCCATCTGCCCAGGCTGGAACGTGGCAGCCATTCTGCGCTAACAACTCAACAGAGCGGTTTATTTTTCTGAAGAGGAGATGTGAGGAATAATTTGTCCAACTGAAACTGCAAGGTGAGTCACAAAGGTGATGACAAGGATTAACTTCCTGCAGCCTGGTCTCATGACTGCAGAAACATTTGAGAGAGTCTTGCAGGAGACAACTTCACACAGAGCTGGAACACATCTGGATAACTGTCCATCAGGAATGCCCTTTGAGTAAAGCTAGCAGCGTGGGCTTTCTCTCCAACTTTAAAGAGGAGACTTTAAAGTCTTTTGTCTGTGGCTGTGAATATTTTCAGATGACTGGCCAGGATTGAGAGCTCTCATCAATGACTTTGAAAGCAGGCTGGCGCTCATTTAAACACTATTTGTTTAGCACTCCTTGCTGCTCCTCCAAAGTGCAAAGGAGAAGTTCATTACTTAAATACTTGTGGCCTTTCAATAGGAGTGTGATACCCAACTCCTTTTGGGTACCTTGAAAAACGTCCCTTTACAGTCCTGCTAAAACTTGCTGTGCTAGTTGAAAGCAATTTGTCTCGTTTCACGTCCTGAACTCTCATATAGCACAGCTACCTTTGCACTAGTAACCAGCTCCAGAAGTGACAGTCCTTACTGCATGCTTTAAGAGAATGTCTGATGGCAGGAGTATGCTGACAAAGGGAACAACATCTCAGTGTCTCAGGTTGTTTGGGTAACAAATTAAACTTCTGCTTGTTTCCCCAAACTGTAGCTGTGACCTGGACATTTTGCAGCTGCTACACCATTAAGTAGAAGTTCATAGTATTGCCAATAAAAGATATGAAAGAAATAATTTTCAAGTGGTAGGTTTGACTTGTCTTCTTGTTCTAGGGGCTCTAAAGTGGATTTCAATCATGTTCAGTCACAGCCATGTCAAACTCAATTGCCCAAATTAGGGCTGTTCCCAACTGCCTAAAACTGTTTTTGTGTCAGGAGATCTATGCAACACTTCTCAGAGCTTTGACCTAGTAAATTTGCCCTCTGGAGCTACTCTTTTGATTTTTTCCAACACCTAAAAATCCAATTCTTTGAACCAAGTATTCCATAAAAGACTCAGTGGCCAGGTCTACTGCACAGTATGTATCATGGAAGGAGAGGCCAGAACAGACCAACTACTGCAAGATACTAAGTTAGACAAAACTGAAAGTAGCCCAAAACACGTTAAACAGTAAAAATGACTGTGGTGCTCTCAGGGCTTAAATACAGAACTTGACAATGACTGTAAAGGGCAGCAATGCATTTCTCTTAGATGAAAAAGGAACAGACACGCAATGTTCTCTCTGGCTTCTTTGGAAAAGCATTTAGAAGCTCTCATGTTATATGAAGAAATAGGAGAAGCAATTAGCACTGAAGCCAAACTGCAACTCTCAGTCTGAATAGCACTTCACACAAACAGACCTGCTGAACCCCATGGTTTTATTCAAGTAATGAAGTGTTGTTGCTCAGTGTAATTAAGGATTGCCAGCATTGGACCCTGAAAGTATAATAACAGCTTTCATCATGTAGGATCTTAAAGCATGATGCAGGCTACAAATCAAGTTCTCTGCACTCTCTCCTTTCAAAATGAAATCAGACACATTTTCTGCTCTTCTAGGCCCAGTGTCCCATTTAGAAAATGTACTTTTTTGTTGAGCCAAGGAGCAACTGCTTTACTGGCAGTAGTTAATGTCATAACACTAAGGAGGGTACTTTTGACAGTTTGTATCATCCTCTCAGCTTGTTCAAAGTGTCAGTGAAGGTTATCCTATTAGCTGTTGCTGCAGAGGCTGTCTCCTCCCGGCCTCTGAGAGCCCGGAACCTGTTTTGCAGAGCTCACTGACAGCAGAAAAAGTACAACTGTGACCATGAACGTTAAGACTGGCAGTGAAATGCTTTTTCATGGGTGAGGTCTATTTTTCTTTCTGATGTGATTCTATGCTACGATGCTACCCTGATTTGTCATTTTGGACCTCCTAGGTTATTTTGATAACAAATAAACTGCAGGTGCTTTGAAGGGCCACCTGCTATGTCAGGTGGGATTGATGTAAATGTCTGAAGTACTTGCAAGTTTTATCCTTTTGTTAAATCTAATGTTACATATGTGGCTGAATGTCCTATTGCACTATGCGTGTTGAGAAGCAACAGACATGAATAGCATATATGAGAAATGATGCACAAAGCCTGTGAGTTTATATACTCCTTTTTGGGCCAAATACTTTACTGAGGGGGATTATTGTGAGTTTTAACTTCTGCAGCTGTTTCTCTGTGTTCATAAAAATTCAAAGTTCAGTCTCATGTTACACCAGGGTAAACCAGATGTACTTCATGTTTCAGGTACTGCCCACTGAAAATTACTCTCGGTTCACAGCAGCAAAAGCATTGTGGAACCAGTATGAATTTGTCTTTCAGTGAGGCTCCTTGTCCTTATCTTTCTAAGTAACTAGTCCAAAACTCCTGTGACTATAAGATTTTCTATGATACTAATTCCTTCCAGTATTGCCAATTTTTACAGTTTAATCATAAATCTGCTGGAGCTGGATTTGCATTAAGATGAAACATGTCAGTTGTCACACTCTGTTCTTGCCTGCCTGGGGGAAATCTCTGTTTGGGTTGGATGCTTCCCTCTTCTAGCAAAATAGATGGGTGCTGGGGGGAGCAGGCAATGCTCTGTCCTTTCCCTGGGGAACTAAAAGGAGTTGTGAGATAGGAGAGGGGGACAAGGGGAAAAGAAACCAGTCTTATGGATGATAAAATATCTTTGCCCCTCTTTGAACAACAGGTTGTTCTGCTGTATGTTCCTCTCAGCAGCAAAGCCAGGAAGGAGGGTCTGAAGGAAAACAAAAAGTCTCTCAGCTGTAGAGGGACAGTGGCTCAAGGAGAACAGAAGCACAAAGGCAAAATATTGGCAAAAGGTGGAAGATAATTATGCAACTGTGAGTTCTGGGGACAACTAGCAGTCTCATATCGTCAGACAGCGCCTCATGCCAAATCATAATCTTTACTTTGTTCCAGCGAGAGTTTCTGTGAGTCTGGGATTGCTGCTAACAGACTGTCAAACTAGAGGGGAAACAAGGAGGGAAGTTTAAATGTCAAAGGGTAGGATACAAGCTATTTTAAAAATGCCTGTTGTTTCTGAACTTGAGCAGGTGGGAGCAGCCAGGAGACGTCCCCAGGAGGGACCCGCTCTGGTACCCCCTGCTGCGCAGGGCACCTGCAGCCCATTCCTGTTACCCATCAGCGCCCGCGGACAGGGAAGTCATCGGGATGGTCCCAGAAGGGAGCGCTTCAGGCCGTTTTTATCACTCTGATGCATAACTGCATGATTTGTGTGAAGGGGCATTGTATTATTTTTGTTATTTTAGTGTTACTTTACCGTCAAGAACACGGAGTCTATTGGGAGGCACGCTCCCTCCCAGTTCTGAGGGGAGCCAGCTCTGTCCTGAGGGGAATCTTCCCCTCCACTCACTCAAGTGCTTGCTCCCAGCCAGCTTTGCGTTATTACTGAAGAACAGCCAGATAAAATCGCCTCAGGTAAGACGCGCCCTGCCAGCACCCCCGCACTTCCCCCCCCACCGCGCCAGCGGGCGAGCGGCTGGAACGAACCATTGTGCGGGAACAGGCGGGAAAGGAAGGGTCGCTGGTTCTGGCGAAGCAGCTGGGTTAAATATCTGGTCTGCTTAATCCCTCCGGCTCTGCCTTGGTATTTCAGCATCAATGATAGAGAGGTCATTTCTGCAGTGCCGGCTCTTTGCCACCTCTTTGCCACCTCTTCCCCCCCCCTCCGCCCCCGCTGGAGCGGATGGTACTTTCCAGCGGGGCGGGGCGGCACGGAACGTTCTGGAGAGCCGCGCGGCATCGCCCCGCCCCCGCCCCACGTGACTGCGACGGCGGCAACTGCAGCAGCAGCAGTAGCAGCGGCGGCGTGAGGGCGGCGGCGGGCTCCGGGAGCGGCGGCTCTGCGGACATGAGTACAGTACGTGCTTCGCAGCCTCTGCTTGCGAGGCAGGAGCTCAGCAGCACCCTGGCAGTCTCCGAGGGTGGGTTTTTTTCTGTGTCTGGTGCTGTGATGCTGTGTGAAGTGAGGTGCCATCCCCCCCCAGCTGGAGCGAGGGGGGCCTTGCTTGAGGCTATACATTTCTTAAACTCTTCCAGCTCAGTTGTTAGTCTCTGGCTTCTCTGCTAATTAGGTCAGGCCATCGGTGTAAGCAGGTATAATTTCAGGAGATTGATGGTAATTGCCAACCGAGGATGTTGCTGTTAGGCTGTAATAGTGTTCACAAGGCAAACTTGCATGGGAAGGAAGACACTGCACGTTGGCTTGGTTGCAGCCAGGATTTTTCTGGAGTTCAGTAAATACTCAAGGACATTAATGCTCAATATTTCTGTTGAAAAGAAACAGAGTAGCAGAACTGGATTTAATTGTATCTGGTTTATGACCTGTGGGGTGGGTCAAAGGAAGGCATGCAGCTGCCACAACTATATCCTCCACCTCTGCAAAAAAATTGCCACAATGTAATCAGAAATTAATAACTCCCATTAATTTATACCTGTCTTTATATAACATTCATACACACTCAAAGACATTGTTTACAGTCTGTGGAATAATTTCTAATAAGGAAGGCATAAAAATGACACTTCTGATAACACTGGCTGGGACCAGGCATTAAGGGGAATTGGTCTGAATTGATTTTTAAACTAGATTAATTAGACTAGATGTTTTTCAGAATTAAACTTTGATTTCATGTGGCTTATTTTGTGACAATTTTTTTGCTTGTTGGTTTGTGGGTTTTTTTTGTGGTTTGTTTTTTTAAAGCTTCATCTGTTGTTTAATCTTTCAAGGTTGGCTTGTACAAAGTAGATGAGCTTAAAAAGGTTTCTTCTGAGATCTGTAAAAATGCTTATGTTATGAGCTCAGGTGCTTTTTGGAGCAGCAGAATAATGAACCCTTAAGGATTGCTCCACATGTGTAAGAGTATATGGTAAGCCCACTAGATTAAGCAGTATCAATATCAAGTTCAGCATATGCACTGTAAATAGTACCGAAGTCCTCAGAGTCTTTGTCAGATTTTTCCTCTGCTATTCCCAAGGCTGGACGCCCTACCACAGTCCCAGAGTGATAGAAAAGGAAAGCCATTTTCTTCCCTGTATGTCCTGAAACTATCCAGAGGATGCAAGCCAAGAACTTGGTGAAGAGGTTCGATTCAGTGTCAGATTACCAGCGGATTGCCGAGTGTGGCAGTGTCTCCTGTGCCATCTTTAGAGACTGAAGCCATTTAAAGGATGCTCTGAGCAGAACACTGAGTAACCTGGAGTTGAGGCTGTTTTACAATAAAAAAAACTTCTTTCAGTTTTTTGATGGGATTGGAGTTGTTTGTGAAAGATGGTATATTGTAAGACTTAAATTAGGGTCCTGTGTTGACTTTGAAAAGTTGTAGCACGTCCAACCTCAGATTTGGTTTGAATGCACATTGCAATACAAAATTATCTTGCTCCTGAATCCTGTCTGTAACCATCAAGTCCAGTCTCTGCCCCATGCAAACCTCTTTCCTCAGGGTAAGTGGCAGTTGCCCCAGGTGGCATAGCTGTGTGGAGGAAATGGCTTGTCCCTGATGCTGTAGACTTTGTGGTACCACAGTGCTCTGCTCAGTTCTACAGGGTTAAGTTTTAATTTATGGGAGACTTACAGGGATCGTTACTTTGGAGGATACAGATACTAACTGAGGAATCATTCCCATTTTTACTCGTGAACAAGCAACTTTGTCTTTTGATCTACTCTTTTCCTTCCTGACCTCTCTTCCCCTTTCTTTTTTTTTTTTGACAGTGTAAACAAGTCCCAGCAGAGTTGCTGAAATTACCTCCGAGTGACATATTCAAGCACTGGAAAGGTAAGATCTCATTTATAATTAGCAGTGAATGGCTTTGTGGGTATCTGCCATGTGCATACTCATCATTGGCTTACGCATGTTTTAACAACACTGGGAACATTGTGGACTGGCAGACTTTGGTATTTCTGTTTGTATTATCAATTGTCAAACAGGGAATAGAGTCCTCCAAAAAGCTGGCTTGCTGATAATCTGCTCAAGTCCTGTGCCACAAGAATATTTTTTGTGGCTTCTGGTAGGATGTTTATGACAGCATGAAGTGCTGTGTGGTACGATGGCTTTTCTGGGTACCTTCTTGCACTAAATGACTGTGTGGTTGCCTGGAACAGATGACTCAAATGATCCCTCTCCTTCATATGCTGCAGTACCAGGTGAAGTCCTGAGTCAAGAGCATTTGATTGTACAGGAAAAATGCCTTGCTTAGGCAGGAGGAAATGTTGATTAAATGTTTAGAAAAGATCGTGTGAAGACCGTTCTTTGGTTATGGTCAGGTTACTCACTCAAGCCAGACCTTGCAGTGGCATATGGGCTGAATTTTGTTCTAATGTGGAAGTGGTCTTTTAGCAGGTGAGGAGGTGTTTCTACGTGTTTTGGGCTTTGACTCATTGGTTTTGGGGTTTTGTTTTGGTTCGTTTGTTTCTTTGTTTCCAGATCCTTGGTTCTTCATGAGTTAGCCTGTGGGGGCTTGCTTATGGGAAACACAGATGCTTCCAAAGACCCATCTCCGGTAGGGAATATCACTTCCAGGTCTCAGAATTGGCTCTCCATTTAGTCATCCTTGTGAGATAGGGTGCTGAAGGAGGTGACAGCAGGGTGGTTTCCATGGCTGTTGCCAGGATTTGAAGGTCCCAGATAGAAAGCTGACCAGATCAGAAGGCAGTTTCCTACAACGTTTAGTTAAAAAACACCAAAAGTGTGTGTGTGGGACTGGTTGTCTACATTTGTTTTTGCAGTGAAATACTATGACAAAGAAACAAGATTTTGAGTTTTCTCCCCTATTCATTTGCTTGCTGCTTGTGTTTTTCTAATGCCCCCTCATCCTGATTTTTATTTATTTCTTGATTTTGGAGACAAAAGTGTTCAGGTGCTAATGGGCTCTAATTCTTTTTATTTGATTAGACAAGGAAATCATTAATAAAGAGTCTGGTTAATCTTATTTGCTCATGTTTTACTCTTCTCCTTCTTGGGATGTCACCATTACTGTAGTTCTTCAGAGTGGCTTCTTGTCTAGGTCTGAATTTCTGAAAGCAAGTTTATATATCTCCCTGTGCTTTTAAAACAATAGTTCAGGGTAGTGAGGAACTGTCAGGTTGGGAGCTGGTGTCACTCCATAATGGTAAAATGATTTGCCTCTCCAGTCTGATTAGAGTGAGAAACCAGTGTTCATGAGGGAGCAGTCTTCAGTGGTGATAGTTTTAGCTGAAGACCAATAAAGTGCTTGGGGAAGTAATTTAAGAATGAAGTAATTTTATGATAGAGTGTTATAGCGTGACATTGATAAACAGCATGAGCTTTGACATGCAGTGGTAGAAAAACGATTGATTTATAATGCTGTTATGTATTACAAGTCTATGGATATGTAAAAATAGTGTTGTCTGGCAGGACGAAATGCAAAGATCTTCTGTAGTTCACAGTGTAAGTAAAAAGATAACGTTCATTGCAGAAAACTGAGAGGCAATAAACAGTTTTTGTAGGGCATTAAATGAGGAAGTGAAGTTACGAACTCTATCCCTATGAATATGGCTCCTGCTGGAGGAGAAGCACAATCTAAATGAATAAACTTCAAACTAATGAAAATACTTTTCCATTTTCAAACATTTCTGAAAATTCAGAGTTGCTGATGCCTTGGATTTTTCATTGAAAATATTTAAGGTGGTGTCGTGGTTTAACCCCAGCCAGCAACTAAGCACCACGCAGGTGCTCGCTCACTTCCCCTCCACCCGGTGGAATGGGGGAGAGAATCAGAAAAAAAAAAGTAAAACTTGTGGGTTGAGATAAGAACAGTTTAATGGGACAGAAAGGAAGAAATTAATAATAATAACAAAATGACAATAATAATAATAATAAAAGGATTGGAATATACAAAATAAGTGATGCACAATGCAGTTGCTCACCACTTGCTGACTGATGCCCAGTTATTTCCCGAGCACTGATCCCCCCCCAGCCCCACTTCCCCCAGTTTATATACCAGGCATGATGCCACATGGTATGGAATACCCCTTCGGCCAGTTTGGGTCAGCTGTCCTGGCTGTGTCCCCTCCCAACTCCTTGTGCCCCTCCAGCCTTCTTGCTGGCTGGGCATGAGAAGCTGAAAAATTCTTGACTTAGTATAAACACTACTTAGCAGCAACTGAAAACATGAGTGTGTTATCAACACTCTTCTCGTACTGAATCCAAAACATAACACTATACCAGGTACTAGTAAGAAAATTAACTCTATCCCAGCCAAAACCAGGACAGGTGGTATGTTTTTAGGGACGAAATAGCTGAAGGCAAGTAATTGAGGGAGAGAGATAGGACACAGTGAGTGAAAGAGACTCATGACATAATTGAACACAGTCAGGGATTGGTTCTTTTTTGCTTTCTTCCTGGAGCACAAAGCTTGCAACTCAGCTCTTTGTAAACATAAAACCCGTGTCCCTCTTACCAAAAAAATTTAAAATATTTTTATATGCTGTGTATAGTCCTAATAAATTTGGGGATGTAAATTTTTATGTGCATACAATTTTCTAGACTAGGTCTTAGACTGTAAATTCTTTCTGATTACATCTGCTTAAATGTGTATAACACCAGAAATTACCGTTCTCTATATTATGCAGTGAAGGTTGTAAGGCTGTGTTATCTTACACTTATTGATAGCAAATTACTATTATTGTATGCAAATTTAGTATCATTACCCAATTTATGGGTAATAACATCTCCCTAGATAGACCTAATACAGATCCTGTTTTATAGGAATGGCACACACCTTCCCTTTTATTTCTGTTTCTTCTCAGACAAAAGTGCTTTCCTGTCTTATTTTATACCAGGTGCTATTTTCTTGTCCTCATGTCAATGCGGCGTTGGCCTCACAGTAATCCTTTATGTTTACTCTGTTTCCTGATGTTTGTATGTTCACACAAGTCTTTATTGCTGGCTGCATTTGGCTAGTTTTCAAGAAGGAAGCCCATAATGCTCTCTGGGCTTCTGCTTAAGGAATAAGCAGATACAAGGCATGCCTTGGTTTTTCTTTTGCTTCTTGCTTTGCTGACATGCTTTACATATAAAACAATGCCCTGACTGGACTTAAGGTGTTTTAGCCACTTTCAACTCCTGCCTGTTCATTTTTTTCCTTCTTTATTTAGTCCGAGTGGCTTCTGGGATGTCAACAAAACCTGCTATTTTAAAAAAATCTTTTCTGATGTAATGTTTCTTTTTCCCATCTTGCCAACTATTTCTGTTTTGTTGCCTTCATCCCTTCTACAAATTTGACACCTTTGTAATTTAATCTCCCAGTCAATGTCTTGCTTTATTCATGTCTTGAGCATGCCAGCTATGTTACACTTCTCCCTTAGCACATGTGCTTCTAATTCACTGTATTGTCACATACCAACTCCAAGTGTTGCTACGGAGCATGTTTATCGTTCAATGCTTCCTTGTCTGCTGCAAGGAGAGGGAAGTAGTAAGGCATAGTTCATTCACACTCCCTCTGTTACCAGTGTGGGATGCTTCCCAGTGAACTGAAGGGTGGTTGTATGACAAATATTTTTTTGCTAATGATCTTCACTGGGGAAAACAGACTTCCAGCTAGGAGTCTTTAATAATGGGATCGTACATGCTACCTTGTTTGGGTACAAAAATGTAATCCTAAATTGAAGGTTGTATTCTTCCAATGTTGACTTCTGCCATTACTTGCAGTATTATGTTCTACTATTTCTACCAGTTGGCTGCTACGACACAGCTGTGTGGATGCTGCTGTAAGCTGCTTTTTGATAAGGGGAAGGAGAGTGCAAAAGATGAGGCTGCCTCTCCTGCCCTTGTTAATGCAAGTTGTTCCATGTGTAGCAGAGTTGGTGAAACCAGGTTCTTAAGAGTTTGTTTGCAATAGCTGGGATCTCTGGTATGTAAGAGTGAACTGTGAGCAGTATGTAATAAAGGCTGCAGTGCAAGTTCATCTCAGTCATGAAATAATCTCTCTTTTCTATCTGGCCATGTGTTTTCATGACTTTTGCAAGACATCCAGTTTCAGATAAATTCAATAGAGATGCAGTAACGAGTGACACAGGTTGCTGGGTGGAGCAAACAGACTTTGTGGTTGCTTAAGCCTTGTTTCCCTAAGAAAACAAGCCTAAAATCAAATGCCTCCTGGTATGGGAGGATGTATGAAAAATATTTGCATAAGGAATCTACAGTCCCCTAATTGTGGCATTTTCCATGTCTCTTGAAACCATTTAAAAGCTCTTTCTGTAACCACCAGCTCTGTGGCTGTGGCATACCAGCTGGTATTTTTGGCCAGCGCTGCTGCTCTGGCTGACGTGGAGGTCAGGTTTCATTCACATAGCAGTATTACCCATCCTTGACAGTCTCAGGGATGATCCTGACTCTGGAAGCCTCTTTTGACTTCTGAGCTTTAGACAATACCCCCAGAGAGCAAAGACCAAATACATATGACAGTTCAGTTGGTGTAACCGCTAATGTCTTGAGTAACAGCTTTCTTGACGTCATACCAGTCTCCAGGAGCTAGAAATGGAGGAGAGTAATTCAGTGGGTACAGGACCTGACCATGAAGGCCACAAAGCATATTGGGTAAATACTAGCTAGCTAATCGGTGTGTTCTTCATGAGTAATAGCACATTAATAATACACATTGCATGTCAATAACACATATTTCTGCAGCTTATGATATAGACTGTGGCAGCTACTGCAGCTTTCTTCAGAGTTACAAAGTGTTAAAGGGTCTTCCATGAAATGCTGTCCCATTAAAGCAGATGGCAGCAGGTTGGATGTACCTGGTGGGATGTATTTTCTTTCATCATTAGCGCTCCCTCTCTTTGTCCTTCAGCAGTTGATGGCTTTGAACCTAGAGACTGCCTGTTAGGCTTGGGAGAATTCCCAGGTGTTACCTGTGTAAGAATATGGTTATGAGAAGGCATATTAGTTTTTGAGAGTGGATCTTTTTTACTGCACTAATAAATCTTAAGAGATAGCAAACAATGCTGATTTTTATGCAACCAGATTAAAGTTTGGTAATAAGAACATAATTCCTATCTTTTTTATCATGTACAATGTTCAGCTAGGTAATGACAGACTTATCTTTGTATTTGGAAGACAATGCCATGTTGCATTTATAGTTTAATACAAATAAGCAGAATTCTTTTGTGCTTCAGTGAGTAAGCATAATTGCTGGCAGATGTGAGTTTTAGGTTAGCCTTCCCAAATTGCTCACCATTTACAGAGTTCCCCTGAAACCATGCTGCAGCACAAGCCTCTAGATCAGCAATGGGAGGGTGAAGGCTGCACTGCTGTAATATGAATGGGCAGCGGAGGCAAGACTTCTCCCTAGAAAGACCAATGCTGCAGTACCCCTAATGCATCACAACACTGGCAGGCATCCTAGATGTTTCTTATGGAAAAATGCAGCTTTGACTGTTTTTCTATGACTTGATCTTCCAGATATTAGCCTGGTTTATGCTAGATGCTAGGCTAGTGTATTTTTGGTAGTTCAGGATTACAGTAAAGTTTACAGCCTGTCATTCTGTTGTTCTACAAACCTTTTCCTTTTCAGTGATGTCACAATTTAGGTTAAAATGTGGCTGTAAGAAAATCTTGTCATTTTCATTAAAACACTGCAGGGAAAGAGATCTGATTTATTGGCTTGAGTGAAGACATTGTTCCCCCACTATGTATTTGATACAGGAGAAGTCTGAAGAAATCTGTGTATTTTTATACACCTGAGATCTAGGATAAGTGCTGTAAAAATGCTTCAAGTTGAATACTATCAGACCTTTCTGAACACTTTGACAAAATTCGATGCTATAGTTTCTGCATGCCTAAAACTGCTTGAACACCTTTTCCCCATCCTTCATTCCTCCTGAGCCTTCCAGCTCTTGACGGGGGCAGAACTGGGGGTGCCAGAGTACTAACACTGAAAAGGAGGACTAGGTCTATGGGGATAAGATAGCTTAACCCTTTCCTGAACTGCCCACAGTGCCACAGAATGGTCTATATCCCTGGACAAAAAAAATCCCCAATTCTTTAATATTCGAGACCCCATCTGAACCTGAGGTCCCAGGGCGCACAGGCAATAATGGAGGCAAAGCTGCATCATGAGTCTAGTTTTGAGGGTAAAGGCATTCTTTTCAGGCTGGGTTTGTATGAAGTCAATATATAACTACTGCTAGTTCACTTCTGAGACAGTTTGTGAAAGTACTCTAAAATAGGATGATTTCACAAGTGAAATGGTGTTCTGTTACCAAGCTGTGGAAGCTCTCCTGCTTAGTTTGCAGCTTCCTCAGATGTGGTCATGTCAAAGCTGGGTCAAGTCTCATTCCTTTAGAAACCTTCCCTGGGATATAGTTAGAAACAATCACCATTTGAATTTTCAGAGCAATGCCTTGACCAAAAAATGTGATGGTGTTCTGCAGCAAAAACAAGCACAGATTTTTAGGAGAGATGGTAATGGATACATGCATTAACCAAGGAAAGATCCATATATGTTGATCTTTATATATAAATATGCAAACTGGAAGACTATTAAGAACTTGTTTAACGTATTTGTGTAAGAGATGAAATGAAATACGCTGAGCTTAGAGATAAATTGAATGTAGCTGTTGTCAGTCAGTACACCAATGTATCTGGCTGGCTCTGAAAGCCCAGCTTTTCTATGAGGAATTGGTTGCATTTCTGTAATGTTGGCCTGTGGTGATGCAAATAGGCCAAAGAAATACAGATGTATTCTCTAATTTTTCATACAAAATGGAGGATTTTCTTTATTATGAAGAGCAGTGTGCCTTCTTTCAGCTGCTGAAGCTGAGCCCCTCAATGTCAAGTACAAGTCTGAAACAAATTTTTATAGTTGAATTGTAACCTTCAGGAGATGCTTCTAATCACAGTGGTGCTCTCTGGTTTAGGCAGACACAATGTGAAATTTGCTGCTATAAATAAAGTTTTTCTGCACTTGTTTTCATACGGATGATGTTGCACACAAAGCTTAAAACCTCAGCATCAGTTTTGAAAAAAACCCCAACAAACGGCTGTGCCTAGCTGCTGAGGGCCACCTTAGCTTTTTTTACAGTTGATGGTTGTTTCCCAGCTTTCTTACATCACCTCCATTGGTGCTGCAAGATTGATGTAGGAAATTTTGTGCACATACACTCAATCAAGAAGCCATTGTGTCACCGTGAGCTCTTAAAGATGTTCATTGCAATGTAGCATAATTGGCAAGGTCACCATGGAACAAACCTCTGTGATTTATAAGTTACAAATATGAAGTCTTTAGGAAAGTTGGAGAAGTACTTTACAGGTCACCTTTATTTTTCCTACCATAGATGCCTTGCCTCACAAGCTTCCTTTATGCCACTATGTATTATTGAAGTGAATAAAGAAGTCACTATACATTTGGCTGAGTAGAATATTAGATGTAGTTTGTGGGGGGGAGGACGGACCTCAAAAGAGGCAAATTGAAGCAGCACCGAATAAAGTATGAGTGTTTAATTAAAATGAATGGGGGTGTAAAATTTGCTGGAAAGAATGCATTTAATCAACTGACAGCAGAGAGAGCTGGGATTTATTTCTATTGTAGTAGTGCCTTGAAATCCCCCCAGGATGTGTTGCTGTTGTGCAGGTGGCAGTATACAATGTACAGGATGAAACAGTACTTGCCTGCAAGAGCCTACCATCTAACTAGAAAAGAGGAGGAGAATGGAGGTGGTGGTATTTACACTATAAAAATAGGAAGCCGAGGCCTGGAAGAGATAAATGAATTGGCCAAATTTAAACAGAAAGCTTGTAGTCAGCAAGAGAACTGGAGCGGATCTCCTGCATCTCAGGCAAGGCTTTGGCCAAAAGCTCATTCTTCCTCTTGATAAATGCATTTTAATTGCTTGTAGAACAAAACAGAACTTGACATTTACGTAAGATATATTTTCACTCTTTTTAGGAATTGAATAAACAAGAATTTAATAAACCAGAATTTAATACCGAGAGCACAGAAATTCATTCTGTGCTCTTGCAAAATTTTCCTTCAGTCCCCTCACTACCATATTCAATTTCTGAGTTCCTGTAAATCATTCTTTGAATTGGTAGTCAGTAGAAATAGGGTGGGAAGCCTACCACCATCTTCTTCAAGTTGAAGCCCCTACTGGGTTTCTACTTTGGCAGTAGTTTTACAACAGTTTTCACGAAGAAAACTGTAAAACTCTAAATCAGTAACTGTGGTGAGCAGTTTAGCATTAGACAGAAAGCTAGTTGTATATAGTAATGCTGCTGCCCACCTATAAACTAACCCCAAAATAAAAAAAAGTATGTTATGGTCTGGTGCTGTCCTTAATGTTTCTTTGTAATCCCGACTGTGTGTTTGAACCTTGAGAATTCTTTGATATAGGTACGTGCTAATTTATAACCATACATATGTCAAAGGTTGTGATTTATTACCTGATAAAGAATTAATCCAATGTTGCAAGATAACATTGAAATTTGTGGATTCCATCAAGAATAGGAAATGAATGCAAAATACATGCTGCAGAAGTCCATGGAGAAAGCTCGGCCAGTGAGAACTGAGCACTGTGATGATGCCAGCCAGCTCCTTAGACACCAGCATATCTGTCTACTTTGAACTTAGTTCCTTTCCTTTTGAAATTCGAGGCACTAATTATTGAGCAGATCTGCTCATTTCATCAGATCTGCTGAAAATTCTGTATTAAGAATTTGCTTTTATCTTGAAACGAACTTCTCACAAGAAAAGCATCACCGTTTGACCAGCTCTATAGTGGACTGAAATATACAAACTAAAAAAAAGTCCCTGTTAAAACTTGTGGAAATTTGAAACTTCTGTGAGTATTGAGATCCTTTGAAAACCTGTGACTGCTTCTACTTCATATCATATAAGTGAGGGGTTTTTTTGTTTTTTTTTTTTTTAAGTAATGACTTCTATGTCTGATGGCTAATGCAAATAGCTGTGTTGTAGTTTTGGCCAAGTTTGTGAAAGACCCCAGACTTACAAACACAGTCTGAAATTTAAACATATGTAAGAAGGTTCAAATACTTCTGTACAGTATTCCTAGAAAAACAGACCTTGCAAAGCCAGTATGAAATTTTAGTCCTAAATATATTATAAGTGCTGCTGGTAGTGCTGCCTGTAATTAAGCTTGCCTCACATTTCCCATTATAAGACCCTGTTTTCAGTGGCATATAACTTTGCCAAATTTTAACTGTTTGGGCTGAAACTTTCCATGCTGAATGTCTGCCTCAGATGAATTGTTTGGAAAGCTTCAACAAAAAATGGTTTCACCATTTCTGGGAATGAAATTAAGAGAAAAATATTTTCTTTTGCCCATGCAAACTTAATTCTGGCATTTCCTAAGTTTTCAGTGCTTGGATCTATAGCCTTGATGTTTTTGTATATGTATATTTACATTTCCTTCAGAAAAGGAAAGTTTATAAAATAATGCCTACGTGGATATATTTGGATAGCTAGAGAACTTTTAACTCAACATGAAAACTGTAAATAATTTACTTAGGTTGGAAACAATCTAATTACATTGATTTATTGTTTATCCCTGAGTGAATTGCCTAAGGCCTGATTTCAACAGGCCTATCTTTCATAAGGGACTGGACTATGGATTAGTTTTAAGATTGGTCTCCTAATATAACTTTTACTTCAGTTCTTAGATATGAAGTATGGCTAATGCTCACCTCCTCCACAGTTTGCTGCCAGGCTGAATTAAAGTTTACAAAGCATTTTGATTTGAGTTGTTGGAATACGCTCCAATACCACCCAAATCTATTCCAGTAGCAGGCTTGATCTTTAGCTGTTTGAAGTGAGGTTGTCTTCTGCACTACCCTGTGTGTCTCCAGATAGCGAGACCATCCAGTGGTTGGATCCAGTTGGATCTCTGATGATTTCTAGTAACCAAAATTTGAGACTTGCTACTCCCCAAGTCTCTCGCTCCTCCAGAGAAAGAAGTTAAAGGAATATCCCAAAGCTTGAACTTAATAAAATGGGAAGGAAAGAGAAACTGTAACAGACACTCAGAATGCTTCCGAAAAAGATTATTATTTCTAGATGCATATAAAATGGAGAGGAGAGGTGAGATATCGGCCACCATACAATAGTGCAGTTTTGTCCTGCTGGCTGCAAACTCCTTAAACAAGGAGGGATGAACTCTTGCTCTTGGAAAACAGCTTAGATGTTGTTTCTGCTTATCATGCTGGCTGGAATTATTTCTTTTGCTTGCGCTGCCCCTGCATTGAGCCATTCCCTGTAGTTGTGTGTTTCAGTCCTAGCACCTGCTCAGGAAGTATATCTGCTGGGAATCACCCTCTAAGAGATTTTGGGGTTTAGGGCTTTTAGCACTATAGCCAGTGCCTTGTGGTCCAGCTCTGACTTTACTGAATGCTTTCATTATACATAGGATCACTACCAGAGCGGGCACTACGCACACATGTAAAGCAACATAGTCACTGCCTAAAGTTCAAAATACAAGACTTGATGGGGGGGAGAGGATTGGAGGGCTGCTTGGACAGGCCTTGAATTAGTCTGTGAGCCTTCAGCCAAAGGCAGAGTAGAAGTGGGCACCTACTGCTGCATGTTAGAGGTCATCTCGGATGAGTGGAAACATCGCTTTATCTTTGCATGACTTTAAATTGTCTGTCCTTGGTCTGAGCTAGCCTAGTGATACATAGCCAGTTTAGCATGACTGGTTCGCGTGTTGTTCCCTGAATGGCTGTGAATAACGAAGGATGATGTGAGCCAGTAGAGAAGATAGTTGGGGAAACTACAAACATCTTAGTATTTGTCTATGAGCTGACATGAGTGGGAACAAGATGAGGGAGCATACCAGATGGGAGCACAGGACTATATTGTATTTCCATTAAGGCATCAGGCCTGCAGGTGGATGGTGGACAAGTCACTACTGCTTTGATCCTGTTTTCTGCTCACCTTCATCTGTGTACTTAGCAAGCAGTCTCCACGGAGCTGTGAGCACACTGTGTGCCACGTGTGTTGGTGTGGCCACCACCATGAGCTAGAAACCTCTCTGGAGCCTCTGAGGCCCTGTTACATGCTTGTATTTGCTCTTTTCCCATCCCAACTTTATTTTCTTCCCTTTTACCTCCATCCCTGGTGATTACTCCTGACTGTAACTGAGATCCAGTGTAGTCCTGCAGCTAAAACTCTGCTTTCTGTTCCTGCATCATCTTCCCTTGCTGGCAGAACTGAATCTGAAGCAAAGGAAGGAAGCAATCTAAATACAGGTCAGTTCCAGGGACAGGTCTGAGCTGGTACACGGGATCTGAGGGTAATTATGTTGATACCTATTCTAAAAGAAGGACGCTATTGGGAAATACTGCCTCTATCAAAAGCAGACCCATGCTTCAGTAATTGCTATGTGATGCCAGAGTCCTGAAAAACTGCTGTCCCATATGCAGGTAGTTAGATTTAGATTAGCTACTGGTGATGGAAACTCTAGGATATCTTCACGTTTCCTGGCTTTAACCATAGATGCTTATTTACTGTTTGTTTGTCATTGTGTACTTATCCAAAATATTTCAGAGAATTGTGTTTTCCACCAGGGCAAAGTTTGTAGCTGAGGCTTGGTTGGATTCCTTCATATTTTAAATCCAGGGTTTTGCTGGCTTAGATTCCGGAAATGGCAAAAATCCCAGGAGTATTTTGTATCGTGGCTCCTAGGAACCACAGCAGACTTCTGGGACCATTTCCATTAGCCTGGACTACAGAAGAAGAGTCTTTGAAGTTCTTGCAGTTTAGGGAGGGATGCAAAGGATGAAGATAGTGAGACACAGAAGTGAAAAGCCTTGTTTGATGCTATGTTAACCGGTCATGGCTGCAGTGGGACCCTCCCCACCACCCTGCTTGTGATGTGGACTGAAGAGACCTAGCTGGTATACAGAGGGTGTTTGTAGGAAAGCATCGAGTGGATAGTTGTTCAACTTGCTGAATAAATTTGAACAAAACCACAGTTGGTTTGTTTCACTGACAACAGGGGAAAACAAAAAATAGTTTAGAGAAGGCAGGTGTATATGTGTATGGTTTTATCCTGCTGAGTAAAGAGATGCTTGAGTTCCTGGGTGTTGTTTTGGAAACTGTTCAGAAACTGACAGTGTAACTTGCATCTTTGGGCCCCTGACAGGTCGGATGACCTAGTTATGTGTGGACACAGTTATTTTAGTGGTACCCTCAAGGTAACCTCTGTTTTTGTTGTGTGTTTGACTTTAATTACTGGATAGATTTTTTTTATTATTTAAAAAAAAGTTTCTGGTTGAAGTATTTGTGAAGTTAATTGAGATGGATTTTTTTTTTTTTAAGAGGAGAGTTGTTGGGGAATCAGACAGGTGTGTAAATTATATCATTTGTTGTGTTAACATTATTATTGCCAGGGGTTTTTAGTTGCACTGCCCAGGAAATTCTTTTGGAAAAAAAAAAAATGGTGCCAGCTTGATACATTTTTCTGTATTATTGGCAAGAGCTGTGACAACAATGAAATCATTTTCTGTCTCTGTGCTGCAGGCCCAAGGCAAGATTTTCTTCCTGTCACAGCTTCTTGTGTGCTTAGCTCTAACTAAAATTAACTCTAAATAAATGTAGTTTGATCAAAAGAACATGCATCTCTATAAACTACCTGAACTCCCTCCTGAGGCTAATAACGACTGCCCTCAGACAGAAGTGGTGCAGTCCTCCCTCTTCTAATGGTGGCCATTTTCCATTAAAAGAAGGAAAAAAAAAAAAAGACTGCTCCAGCCTATCAAGGAAGGAATTACCAGAGGACTATAAACTGCATTCCCACTTCAAAGGCTTTTGAGCTAACTTGGATTAGACTCCTGTCTTGAATGCTCTCCTGTGGAAGGGCTCTATCCAGCAGCTAACAAGCTTGGCCCCATTATGTCTCTGAACTCAGTCCCTCAAAGATGGGAGTGGTGGTATATACCAAAGGGGAAGTTGTTTGCATAGCATTTCTCTTGAAATGTTGTCTCCGTCTCACTCTGTTCCTAAACCACGTGTGCATTCTTTCAAATTAAATTTCAATGGATGTGGTATTTTCCTTCACTTCCTCTCCTGAAGGGGTGTTGACGTGCTATTAAACAGGAGCTTTGTTTTGCTCCAGAGATGGGTGCCCTTTCGGAGTAGCTGAAATAACTCCAGCCAGCCTACAACCTGCATGAAACTGTTGGGATTGCTCAGGACCAAGTTCATGGAGGAGCAGTATGTCTGTGTGGCAGGTGATCTGGAAAGGTACTTTGCTGTGTATGTGGGGTTACACGTCCAGCTTGTATCTGTTACCACCATCGGAACCTGTCACAGCTTTTGTTCTCAATTTGGCAAAATACTGAAGCAATTCTACACCTTTACTTCTTGCAGCTCAAACATTTAACTAAAAACCTGTTGTACTGAATAAGACCCTTAAGAAATTAGGCTTTCTTCAAGAATATTTCTTGGAATGAGTGTGACAGGAAAGTCATCGTCATACTAATTTTATGTACCAGTGGTCTGCACATGTTGTAGTCCTTGCTTTCCTCTCCCAGCTGCTCAGTGGGCTTTTTTTACATACTTGTACCTTCAGCAAAAGAACGATCTTTCACTCTTACTTCTATGGTCATCTAAGTCTGGAATACTGCCATAATGTAAGTGATATCTATACTCTTGATGGGCTTCCAATTAACGTACTGCTTCTGCAGTTGAATCTTTCTAGGAGTATCTCTGTTGATCACTCAATATCCCTTCGTGAAACTGGCTATCTGGAGTTTATTAATAGGGGAGTTTACAATATTCTATCAAGGCAATGATTTAACACTAAATAAAAAGTGTTCCTTTATTAAAATTTAAAGTAATGTCATGTTTTGAGTTTTATACTGTGCTTAAGTGCTGCTGTGATCTTTTTCATGAACACCATACCAAAAATAATGCAAGAAAGAAGGCACTGCAGAAGTTGAAGATGAGTCCAAGTTGGGCATCATATGCTGATTTCCCCAGAGGACTCTCCTTCAGTGTGTGGAGAAGTAATTTCAACATTAATCTGTTGTCATTGTGACGTAATTACTCAGTATTTCTGTCACTTCATTCAGTTTCTAATTTGTTAAATTGTTTTGGATTTGCTCCCAGAAGGGGGTTAAAAAACCTGGATTAAAGTATAGGAAGAAAAAAAGTATTGGGATCTAAAACAAAAAAGAAAAAAAAGAATCAATAAATAAGATTATTCTGTTTATGTAACAGATGATACAGCCCAGTTCTCTCTGATGAGAAAACATTATGTTTATAAAGGTTTTGAAGAAACTCTTCCCTGCTGTGATGATCTAGTGCTGTTGTGGACTTCAGGGTTTCTTCTGGTGTGAAGATACCAACAGTGGTTTTGAAAGGCTGCAGTGGTGAGATCTGGGCTGCTTTTGTAGAAATTCTGCTGACTTTCTGAGGTCAGGATCTTTCTTTCCTGATGCCTTCAGTTTCTCTTCTCGGTTTTGCAAAAACTTGCACCAGTTGGTCTCAGAAAACAGTTTTCTGAGGCAGTCACGCTTTGCTTCATGAATTTGACTGCGTAAAGACATTGCCAGAATTCCCATGGGATTGGCAGTGTTTGCCAGGTGTTGGCTGATGTTGTGATGTAGACCAAACACATGACAATGTATTATCTCTGAAGTGGCTCACCATGTTTAATAACACCTGCTAAATGTTTTGGGATGTTAATGATGTGTTCACCAAGGACCTGAGGAGTTCTGCAGTATATACCATCTGGCTGGCCATATTTATGGTGTCCACCATGTGGTACACAGCTCGTATACGGGCATGTCTTTATTTCTGATGCTACTCCAGACTCTCTTGAGATTACATACATGGGATTATACCAGTGACTGGTTTGGTACAGAATGTCTGTCAAGATTGTGATGTCTGTAGGGAGGTTCTCTCTAGGTAGGGGATTGTTTCCCTTTCAGTAAAGCTAAATAGCTGTTAATCCATGAATTGGTGTATCACTTTGTTTTTGAAAGGATTGACTGCCCTTTTAATTAAAGTATTGAACTCACTGTTGGGACCTGTAAAATTAACTGTGTTTTCTACAACCCTGATTAAATTGCTTCAGCATTTTGTGCCTCACTTCTTTTCCATATACATTAGAGACTCTTAAGACCTTCAGAACATAGTTTCTATCATTATGTGTTTGTATAGTGCCAAGCGTGGTGGAGTCCTGCCAAAGTTATATTTGGTGGAAGCTATCCTTAATTCAAGTATTCAGCCTCCAGCATGTGCTTCCTACTTTAGACTCTGGACTATTCATCTGGGTGGTGTAGAGAAACGCTGTGCACTGTTAGTTATGTGTAAATAATTTCTGTGCCTTACAGAGCTTGTACAGCAATTTAAGGACCTTGTGACCCTTTTTATATAAAAACATAGATAGTTATTACAATGTATATGGATACTAATGGTGACTTTAGTCATGTTGAGCCCAGAGGTAGAAGCTGTCACTCCAGTAAGCTGGAAAGGCGTATGAGACTTGAGTCAAGTATGAGAACAGCAAAACTGTCTTTTTTTTATAGCTATTATACAATATTTGGCCACACATGCTGTATCTATGGCCAAAATTACAATTCTTGTGCTTATCTCACAGCTGAATGATGCTCAGTGTGGTGTGGAACCTTCAGAGATCTTAATCTTTCTGAATGTGCTGATTGGGGTAGGTTCATTAGGCTTCAAGGTATGCTAGTATACAGCAGAGGGTGCTTATATGAAACAAGCTTCCCATTAAATATATAGAGAACTATCTAACTTGGGGAATGGCAACTTTGTTCTGAAATCTAGCATTCTAGCTCTGGTCCGTGTTAAGAAATGGAGGTGTCCCATCAAGGTGAATGTGAATTGCACACACGTGTCTGACAATGGAAACTTGTTTAAAGTTTTCTGGGATCATCTGCTGAGTATATGTTGTGGTCTTGAATCAATCTTTTTTCCATAAATGGGAAATACTATTTCATTCTTTGATGTTTCTTGTGTTGTATGTAAAGCTGTGTTTTCAATATCATAACTCCATTCTTAAATTCTTGAAAAAGAGCAAAACAAGTGAATAGTAGCTTTCAGGATCTCTCCTTTTTTTTTTTTTCTTGAGGGCTTTTTTTCTTGACTGAAAGCTTCTGAAACTTATTTTGTTGCAAACACTGGGGCCTGATTTTTCAGCTTTTTCATACTCATGTATTTTTAGGCTAGTAATTTCTTGGGTACAAATCATTGCAAGTGCAATTTATTAGATGCCTGAGGAATGGACTGCACCTGAAGTCATGTACTGTAGTCATGCAGGTGATGAAAATTTGTCTAAAACCTAGCCTACTGTGCCATCATTCAGTAGCCGGACAGAAGCCCACTTACCTCCTCACTGAGCAGCAGCTCTTCAAAGGAAACCACAAATGTCAGAATGTACCTTTGATCCTGAATTTCTTTTGCAAGTGAGAAATAATGCTTTGGATGTAAAATACATTGCTTGAAGAATAGCACAAAATGCTTTGCAATACTTAACAATTTGTTGTGGGAGAAAAAGTGAGAACAGAGATCATTGTGGCAATAACTCTTGACTACACTAATTTAATTTTTCTCAGTCTTGGACTTACTGCTCCTGGGACTGTCTAATACTCTAGTTTGTACGGAGGAAAAATGTATTGGTTGTGCCAGGGGCACGAGATGTATAATAAGGTTTAAAAATGCAGTATCCTTCCTCTCTGTAAAGCTGCTTCTGATACCTTGTCCCAATTTCTTGGATCCCAGTTCAGTGCGTTACAAGGTCTTGCTCTGATGCATCAATTTACTTTTCTCCCAAGAACTGCTTTACTGGGTTTATAAACTATTTTTCTTAACTCCATAAAACTAGGGCTTGACTTACAGGGTGCTGGTTTTACAGTTTTAGAGCATGTGCAACATAAAAAAAATGACATTTTTACCATGGCATCCTCATTATACACGTGCTACGTAAGGCATTGCAGCTCAACTTCAAGGTTCCTTCTGAAAGTAACGATCCCCAGCTCATACCTGTGAAAGAATTAAAGCAAACATTTAGGCATATCTTGGATCCATTATGTGATAAGAAAAACTTTCAACTTTGCTGACAGCAGTCTTTTATTTGGCTCTTGAAATGCAGGAGATAGAGGTAAGAACTGATGGAACTGGCCTATTCCTCCTCCTCCCACTAAAGCTCCATAAAATTCAGCAGCTCTAAAATGGCAGCAGCATGTTGCAACCCAGCAGTGCTTCTGCTTTGCATGAGTGTGCTCTGAATGATGCTGCCATGCATCTCAGCAGGCAGCCTAAGGTAGCTCTGCTCTCTGGGCATATTACTAGAAATTTTACCTGCTGCTTCTGTTGTTTTGTAATTGTGCATTTCCTCTGGTGAAAGGAGAACAGGCGGGTTAATTTATTTCTTACATAGTGGCAGGTATTTTTTCACTTAGAGTGAAAGGTTGTAATTGTGAGGTGGAAAGTCAGCCTCTGATCTTCAGCTAAAAGGTGGTCACCAAAAATGCTTATGTACAGAATTTGCAATGCTGTGTGCCTGCTCTTGGTAGAAATAAGAGGAGAAAAACTGACTTTGAAAAGTGTTAAACTAATTTCTAACTCAACAATTTCAGTACAAATCTGGGTGTGTAGTCCTGAATCAATAATGCCATATAAGGTCATCTAATAAAAGATGCTTACCTCTCCCTACAAACTTTGCTTCCACTGTTCCTTAGAAAGATTCAGCAGCACTGCTAACAGAATGCATCAGGCTTAACTAATTACTTTCATTGTGTCAGATGGGTGCAAAATGGGAGCTGTGTTCCCCAGAGACCATGGTATTGCAGTGGTGGTTGAAATTCAGCTTCTAAAAAAGCAGAAATACTACCTGAAATTGATAGATTGAAGACCCAGTCATCTTGACAGACTTCTGGGGCTGCTAACATGAGGAATTGGATTTAATTTTTTTTAAATCTCAGATTTTTAAAAACAATTATAGAGATATATATTACATTGGCTTACATTGTTAGCATAAGGAGATTTTGTCCGTTATAAAGAAAGAAGCTTAAACTGCAAAAGTGATGTTGAACTTTAGTTAGATTTAGAAAAGGATTTTTTTTTTAAATTTTAGAAACAAAAATAATGTGGGACGATAGAAAGCACTATAAAAATGCAAAGACTAAAAAAGAGCAATCTTGTAAGAGTAAGAAATCTCTGCTAAGAAATACGTTTCGGCTCAACTTGAGATGTCATGTCCTTAACCTAAGGCAGACATTTAACATGAAATGATGCAAGAGGCCCTTGCTTTCATGCTTACTTTTAGGTGCTCCTTGTTGAAACTGCTGCCCCATTATTTCATCTAAATCCAAGTGGCGGCTTACTCAGATCATGGAGTGTTTTCAACCTCAACAATTCATCTTGCCCTCCTCAAAAAAAGGAGGAGGTCCCGTGCTCTAGCCATCTCCTCTTTTGCAGAGTGCAATGGATGTTGCTGATATGTCCAGTGATGAGGCTGGGTGGAGTAGGACAGGCTTCCTGAGCAAGTGGGTGTTTCCCATCTGTTTAAAGGTTTGCCCTTCCTCCTGATGGAAATCTTTTGCAATGCAATGCAATGCAATCCAATCCAGTGCACAACTGTCTTTGCAATTGGAAAGCTTTTTCTAATGTCTACATCTTCTTTATGATTCTCAGTAGCTTTATCTTGTCATTTTGTGAAAAACTGCAATATAAATGGAACCCTCTTTTAGGAGTCAGCAATTTGTCTTAATGAAACTGACTTTAATATATATCAGACAAATATTTCTGCTTTTACTGATGTGATTCTGCTGTATTTCCACATTCTGCATGCTACTTGAATATCCAGGGTGAAAACGAAGCAGATAATTTGTTTTATCCCAGAAGTACTTGAAGACTAATACAGTGTCTCTTAGCCTTTTTTTTGTTCTAAACAACTTCAATTTTTCTGGTGTTTCTTCAGACATTCAGTTTTTGACATGTCTGTTCATTTATTCTCTTATGCAGTCTTTATATTTTTGAGGAGGAGTTTTTAAAACAGGATATAGTGAGCTGAGATTCATCTGCTGAATACATGTCCCTCATGCTACCATTTTGTTTATATGTACATTTTTTTCTGCAGCATGGTGTTGCTGCTGATGTTCAGATTCTTCAATTATAATTCCACTATTTGTCTATATGTTTGGTATCAGACACAAGGTATTCCCAGTGTTTGATTTATGCAACCGATTATTCTTGACTCAGATTAAATCTTGCATTTTTCCACATTGAGTTGAATCTTCCCTGCTCTTCGCCCCAAACCACTTCTACAGTTTTTTCTCTCTGCTGTGCATAGAATTCCTCTCCATTCCCTTTGCAGCTCTGTCTGGCTCAGCATTAGCTGTGTGTTTAAGAAGCATACTACCTACTCCATCATTTGAGTTGTTCAGGAAAATACTAAATAAACCATAGCTAGGACAGAACCAAGCAGGGCCTGGCTCAGTGCAGGGAACCGCGATACCAACTTGGTCAGTTTGATTTTTCTTTTTTCTAGCCAGCTTTGCACGTACATTGAGACGAAGAAATGTCCTGAAAGGCAGCATCAAAACATTATTACATCATGATACTCCTGCTCCTGTCCTTGTCACCCTGTCTACTGCTTTTGATAATTTAGGGCATGAACTACATCTGCTGCTTTTCCCCAATCTACGTAACCTGTCTGTCTGCTGTTGAAGGAAATAGACTGCTTTGACGTGATTTGCTCTTGAGAGACCCATGTTGGCTATCAGTCATCTCTGTCTCTTGCTGAAAATGTTTGTGTAATGATTTGTTCCAGCATTTTTCCAAGAACTGAAGTTAAGTGAAAAGGCAATTGCAGCAGTCTCTGAACTTTTCAGATGCTAAGTACCCTATGATGCGATGCATCTGGGGCAGTTCAGCTGTAACAGTGAAATCCATTTATATACCCTCTTAACTCTTCTTTCCCAATGCTAAGGTGAAATTGTACCTCTTTGTCTCTGATGCTGGGTTGTCCAACTCTGCCATTACTACTTTTTCGAACTTGTCACTTGAGTTTTGTGGGTAATATATCTAATTAGTTAAAACGTGTTCCAGACAACAAAGTCTTCAGCAAAATGCTGGCACTAATAGGAGGCATTTAACATGAAGTGTACAAAACTTACTGTAACTTTAGCTAGTGCAGCTTTTGGCGTCTTGTCACTGCATATTATTGTTGTTTTGTGTTTAAAAACAAAATTACAAATAGCAAACAAAATGGTTTTGTTAATTAAAAATTGTTCTGTGGAATTAAATATAAAATAGCCTTTATCTCAAGGCTCTAGCAGCTCCTGAAACCAGTCAGTGCTGTGTTTCTCTGCAATGGTTGAAATATGTCAGGCAGGTGTTTCAAAAGTCCTTATGCTGCAGGGAAATATACTCTGATGTAATCTGCCTAATTTGACTCTTTGAATTACTTTCAAGAACACTTGCTGTTTGTAATGGAAATAGCTCACCAACCACTTCAGAGAGGACTTTGTAATGTGAGCTGGTAAAACTCTGCAGGTGTAGCGGGTTTTTTATTTTATTTAACATCTTAGGTTTGTTTACTTTAATGTGTTACTGAAAAAGTGACATAAAAGTGGTTTAACAAGTCATTTTTCATTTGAAAAATGTTTTCTTATTAACAAAGTTAACATCCAGTATTCTGCAATAGAACTACTGACTCCAGGAAACCACATTTTGCCCAGGAGAGTATGTTTCCTGAGGCTGAAATTCCCCAAAGACACTTGTTTGGGATTGTACATACCTGAGGTATTTTGGCATGAGCATCAATTAAAAAATGGGAAATGGTGTTTTCCTTGCTAATTCTTGGCTACTGAATGGAGGTTACCGAAAGCCCTCTGTTTTACTGAAGCTCTGCTTTAATTTACCCCCCCCCGCCAAATGTTAAGTTTATGAATTAAACTGGGTTTGCCTCAGGAAAAAGATCCTGAGAGGTCAGAGTTCATCATCTGAACTATGGAGTTAAGCAGTAAGCGGTTGTACTTGACCAAAGGTTGTACTTTCTGAGTGAATTGTCATTTAGAGAAGTAGAAAACCATCTGTGATGCTAACTTGAAGATGATGTTCAACACACAATGCCATTGCAGTAGCAACATGCAAACCCATTTAAGCTGGAAAAAAAACATGGAAACTGATAATGACCAGCCGGCGCAGCCATTGGTTTTCAGGTACTGCTTCATCATGCCAGTGAAAATTTATTCCCAGTTTGGCTAGTGTATTAGTTAACTTTGTTGGCACGTACACTGTTAAGGCTGTATTTCAGTAGAGATAAAAAGATTAACAAAATAATGTGTGCCATTTCAAGGAGATGCTGTTTTACATGATATTTTGTTGTGGGACTTAGCAGGGATAGCAGATTTCAGTAGATTTTTTTTTTTAAATGGGCCATTATTGTATTTCATTGCTCATGTTGCTTCGAATCACTCCAAGTTCAAATATACAAATGCTAATGTAATGTTTCAAATGCCTGCCTCTGCACCTGCCAAAGTTCAGAGCACTTCTCATTGGTATTGTGTCAGGCTCAGTAGTCAGTTTTAAACATCCATAAGGTGGTTATTTCAGAACTTAAAGCACACTCTCATTTTTCAGTCAAGGCTACCATTTGCCCTTGCCAAGTCTGGAGTTTTAAATCAAAGCCATTTTTGAATTATCCAAGCACCAAAAAAAAAAAAAAAAGGATCTGAAAAATAAAGTTGACAGCTGTGAGGTGTTTTTTTCCACATTCGTCTACCTCAGAAACAGCTGAATGGGTTTTATAAGACTTTCCAAAAATATCCCCCTTTACGCTAAGGGCAGAGTTAGTTAAACAGCAGAAAAACTTAGCAAATCTACTACAACTCACTTTCTGTTTTGACAACTCTTGTCTCTTCCTAATTTACTGATTGAGGTAATTTACGCAAGCATGTTTTGTTTGTACTAGTATTTTAGGGATGGCTGCTCTTCATGTAAGTATCTGTGTTTACAAAAAGGTTAGTTGCAATTCATTATTTTCCAGTGCAAGAAGTGGGGTGTTAGTCGGAGGTCAAACCAGTGACTGGAGCAGTCACAACTTGTGAACATTTTCTAGCTGAAGTTAAAACTTGGAGTGACCCATAGACTGAAACAAGTCTGACCAAAATATAAAGTGAACAGTGGCAGTTGAAGAAAAGTCTTTGTAAAAAAAGTTAGTTTCATTTTCTGAAGAAAAAACAATAGTAATTTGCAAATGTGATGCTTAGGGAAGGAAGAATAGCTAGTACTTCCCACAGAATAGTTCTGCCAGCTCCGAGTGTGCCCAAATGAAAGACATTTCTGTCCCATTAGTTAATTTAATGGAGAGTTTACAAAAGGGTTGCAATGAGAGTTCACACTTGCTTTGTATTTCAGTGACATTGTGTGGTGTGTAACAACGATTTTCATTTGACTGTTGTCCCTGTGAACCGTGTGTGCATGCCTCAGGATTGCCATGGTAGTTCTAATTAGGTGGAATAGAGTTAACAGCAAACAGTGCCCCCATTGCATTCCCTTTGAATGAGCCGTAATGAATTTATGCTCTATAATATGATCACATAAGTGGGAAGCCATAATGAATTAGCTGGTGGCTGTTCCTGCAAGTGTGCATTTTATTACAATAGGCACATCTGGGGAGCACCTCGTACTCTGCAGTATCCACGGAAAAGGACCTGCATTCCAAACCATAGCTGATTTTGACTTGTAAATCTGTTTTTATGAGGTGTATGTATGTGCCTGCCCCAGGAGAGTGAGTGCTGTTTCCAAATGGGCATTTGGATACCATATGCTTAGAAAATGCTGGCTATCACTCAGTAAAAGTGAAGTTCCTCCTCTTGGTAAATGCTGTAGATGTTCTTAGTGAAAGGTTTATCTCTATAACATGCTTTGAGAAATGATGAGCGATAGATGAAAAGCTTGAGTTGGTGTCTGTGATCCAGTCTGAAATTTAAGCTGCTCAAGCCTTGCAACTGAGGTTCATAGCCATCTGAAGTATTGTCTTTCTATGTGTTCAATCAAAACCACCCTAACGTCAACAAAAATATTCCTGCATGGTTCAGGTGATGTGAATTTGGCCTCATATGAGTTTGATGACTGCATGGCAGCCTTAGTATTTAATTTATAAATTTAATCTAATAGCTTCATTTGTAGAACAGAACTAAAGCTGGTCTTTAGTTTAGATTCAGCTTGATTAGGGACTGTGGTATCTCAAAGCAAAAGTCAAAGCATGGTTCCTGGGAACGTACAAAGCTGGGGAGCATGAACTGCTGGGCAGTATTCTTTGTCTTGGCAAAGGCTGTAGTAGATAATTTAATAGCTCATGCCAGCCACCCCTAAAAAGATTCAACTGTTTTAAAGGGCATAAAGATGATATCACAAAATTCATGGCATGAAAGAACCAGATTGTGGATGTAAAATTGTCATCATTAGGACATGCAGTCTAAGGCTCTGGTGCTTTTTTCCCTGTGGCTGAGTTAATGTGTAAGGCCGAGCACTGAGCCAGTGTGCAATGGGAAGGGGAAATGCCTGTCCTAATGCTCAGAGCAGGAAGTGTTTCTGTGGGATTTAATACTGATGTGCTGGATTTGGGGGGTGGAAAGATCTACAAAACCCTCTAGTCTCATTTCTCCCTCCCTTCTCTGTGTCTACATACATCCCCTAAATAATTTTGTACTGGCAGCTCCAAAACCCCAATCATTTCAAGACGCAGTGGTTTAGCAAGCGGCTGCCTTTTGTGACCAGCCATGGGTCACAAAGCACCACGGTGAGGACACATACCCCCCGGGGATGCACTGGCTCGAAGGCTCCAGTCTCAGGCAAGTCCCTTGGGCTGGGGATGAAGAGGCAGTGAGGTGGCAGCAGCTCATGAGAGCGCGCGTGAGGAGGGTGTTGACCCAGGGTCTCGTCTGTTCCTGAGCCTCTGCTGGAAGCACTGGCCAATTCAGGTGCTTTTTCTCAAGAACAAACCCCTAGGTATGTTTTCTCTCTCTTAGATATGGTTAGACTGGCTTATTGCAGCTTACTGCGTTAAGGTGCTTGCTTCAGTGATGTCAGCTCTCTCGCCTGCAAATCTACTTCTTAATGTCACTGCTGATAAAGAAATAAATTTGATCAAGATCTTAACTTCCATTAAGACAGAAGGTATTTTGTTCTTTCATTTTCTAGGGAAAACGTGACATGAGAGTAGCAGTAGTGTCTAGAAAGCAAAAAGCAAGGAAAAAAATACCCTAAACATACTCTGAATGCTTGGGGCTGGCAGTAGCGTAGCTGATGCATGGGTTGAATAACTTAATGAGGTTACCAGACCTGTTGTGTGAGTGCACGGAAGCTCAACCTGTTTTTGTGTAACAGCTCTGATGTTTTTGTAGGTGTTTTCATGACAGTGGAAAACAGTGTTGTATAAAGAAACAATAAACCACATGGGCAAATGCGAACATCTATTTACATGTGTAAATACATGTTTTGTCAGCCAAGAGGCAAAGAAAAAACCTTACTGCACTCCCACTAGCTGACATGAGGAAATATGCAGCTCCAGGGCTTGCTTGTTCCACCCAGAGGGAGGATGTCCTCTCCAAGTCCACCTTGGTGGACACTTCAAGTTCAGGAGGAATTCTTGAGATAATTGCAGTCCATGTCTGTAGTACAGTGCAGAGTGTTGGAGAGTCTTCTGGGTACTGACATACACTGAGAATTTCCATACAGTCAGGGAGCAAGGGGAAAAAATAGAACTTATCCTTAGGAAAAAAAAAATAAGAAAAAAAAAATTTTGAGCATAATTAATTTTTTTCTGGGTGATGACCAGAAGTTCAATGAGTTTGTGTCTTCCAGGTATTTCTGGGTAAATTGCTGGTGAGAGCAACTTGGACTCAAAACCATACCTGCCAAATTACTCTAAGACTTTATATTTTTTTTTTTAATTGACTTTTTGCTGTTTTGCGACTTGACAACATGTTGCCATGTTGAATGGTTCTTCATTCTGGTTATGAAAATACCATTTTCTGAGCAGTGAGGTGATTTCTAGTGACACCAGGGAACTTGTTGCTGTTGCCATAAGGTTGAAGATTTGTTTGTTCAGTTATTTCAGATAATTTTGTAAGATTTCATAGGAGGCAGATTTCTGGTTTTCTTGTTCCAAGAGGCAACGTTCTTGGGCATCTCTGGCTTCCTGGTAGGTTTATCCAGGATGCTGCTGTACTTGCGGAGGTTGAGATCCCGTACACTAGAGCATATGTTGACCATCTGCCCGTTTAAGAGCTTTCCACATGTCTCATGCGACAAGCAGATCCACACTTAGTGTGCTAAAAAGCTTGTGTACGATGGCTAACTCGGTCTTGACCTCTTGTTGATGCCCAGACTGCAGTGTACAGCTGGGTGGCTGAGTTGTGCCAGCTAGCGATTGCATGGTTTCTGGCCAGCATCCTGGCGTTAGCACTGTAGCTGCATCCATAATCCTGTTTTCGAAGTATTTTTCATTTTCACAGTCTGTTTGCTCTGGAAGGGATACTCTGAGTGGGCAAGGGTTTTGTGTAGTTGTTTTATGAAACTGAAGTAAGTATAAAGATTGAGTAGTTTCTCTCATCAGGATGGCTTGCCTCAGGTCTGACTTGAGGCTCAGCTGTGGACAGAATGGAGTTTTTCTGCCCTGAGAATGAGGGGCTGGGACAGGCACTGGTGTTTTACTGGGATTTTCATTGCAGAAAGGGGAGAGTCAGGCTTACTGTCCCCACCACCCTCAGCATGATAGGACCATGGCCGTTGCTAGTGGTGGGGTGTGAGCCTTGCTGTCCTCAATCAAGCGGTAGCTGTTGCTAAGCCCAATGCAACTCCTCTTTCACTGCTGAAGCAGGAATCAGCCTGGTTTTCCAGGGCTCTGGTGTAAAGACAGGTCCAGGTCAAGGCAGAGCAAGTGTTGCTGACTTTCATGAGTTTTTCTCCTGTTCTTTGAAGGCCCTGTATAGAGAAATCTCATGCCTGTGTGCCCCCATTTTGCTTAAAATAAATTTTTATCCCTCAAAGATGCTTGAGAACAAAAGCTGAGAAGCACCTTTGGGTTCAGCAAGCAAAGGACAAGTACAGAAAGTACAGTTATTGTTTTTCTGAAACTTGTGACTGTAAAGGCAATTTTTTGATGTTTTGAAACCTGATGTTAATTAAGTACTTTTGGTTGCCATTGCTGGGTAAGTTGCTCTTTCTTTTAGCTCCCCATCTGCAAAATGGGGATAAATATTTTCATACCACATAGAAAAATCATGTTAAAAATGTACAAAGTCCAGATACCAAGGTAGTGGAGACCATATAAATATCTAAGATAAACACACCAGGATTGGAAAATGCATTTTATTTCTAGCAATATTCTTTCTGTCCCTTTTAACAGACCTGGTAATTTGCAATGTTTCAGTGTTGAGAAAGCCATCGAGGCAGATTAATAACACTGTAGATGTTTTATTTTTGTATGTGGGCAAGATAATATCATTAATATCTGTCTTCCCTTGGCTGGCTTTGTGTGGATTTTGCACAGAGCACTACATTAAAAAGAGATTACCCTGCTATGACCCACTGAGTTTCCCTTTCCACCCAAAAAAATACAGGAGAGAGCCAGTATGCTTTAGTTAAATATAAATGGATGTGCTTCACCAGTGCTCTGGTATGCTTTGTAGTTTTTAAAATAAAATTGGAATTCAATGCAAAATGTCTGCTTTGCTACAGCATTGGGGCTGTGATAGCCCTGATTGAGGAGAGTGCCAGGGCTCATTCCCCTTCTGTTGAGCCGGTGTGTGCTTCCATGTGGGCTTACTAGCCCTTTCTGAATGGAGTTTCGTTCCTGCACCACATTCTTAGAAAATAACAGTCTGGTCCAAAGCCAGGGGCAGACCATGGCAGCCTTCCTGTGGATTTCTAGGGGCTCTGGATCAAGTCCTTTTTGTAAAGAGGTCAGGGTGGCTTTTTTTTTTAAGGTTTCTATGGCAACCTAAAAAAACACAGCAACATAAACTTTGTTATATTAGCCTTAAAACCCAGGGAGAGATGTCAGAACTGGAAGGTATGCATTTGAATTCTCAGTCACCAGGGTACACAGGGATTTGCTTTGGGTTGAACTTCATCCTGGTTTCCTAAATGTTCATGTGCAGAGGTCTCTGGGCAAACCTCCCTTCTGTCCTCTGCAGCAGATGAAGCTTTGCAGGGGAGAGGCAGAGGGAGATAAAAATTGCCCCAGCTAAGAAAGGCTCTAGTGCCTCCCCTTTTCTCACCTGTAAATAGTGAGTCAGTTTGCTTTTTGTTATTTTTACTGGTTGTACGGTCAAGAGATGCAGGATGGGTGCTGAGGACCATAGCATCTTCCACTGGTGTGGCTATCAAGCCAAAGCTCATCTCTAGGAGTCAGGAACTAGGCTGCTTCTTGGAGCTTTACTGGCTATGGGAGCTTGTTACATTATGCTAAGGCTAGTTATTTCCTCTTGTCTTAGGAAAATTGCTGCCCAAATGGGCTAGATCTGGGGTTTCAGTTTTTGCCCTGTGTCAGTTTTCTTATTATATATCTTTTTAGATATCTTACTGTTTGAGCTGGAAACTTTTCAGAAAATATTTTGGGTTTAATGAAAAAATTAAAAAAATCCAGGTTATGAAATTGAAACTTTTGACAAAAATACTTTATTTAATTTAAAATTGGTTCTATAAATACTTCAGTACTGCTACAGATACTTCCGCAATTGAGCATTTTGAAAATTTCAAAATTATTTTAGCAGACATCTGGAAGAATTGTAGTTTTGAAAATTTTAGAGTAAGTATAATTTCAATGAATTTGAAATAATATGTAAGAAATTATTCTCATGATCTGAAATTAATTTTCTCCTGATTATTATTTAGCAAAGTATTTTGTCTCTTTTAAAACTAATTTTTATGTATGAATGTTCAGGGTAGAAAGATGTTTTGTCATCTTAATCTTTTGTGGGTCGGGAAGTCTGTTTTCCATTGGTTCTGGCCACTAGACAACTGGGAAGGTGCTTTCAGTCCCCATAGGCATGGGTTTAAACTTCCCTGTGCAAACATAGCAGAAAATGTCTGATGCTTGATGAAGAGTGAAAGAGTTGGTAAGCTTCTCCCCAGGAAGTATGTAGCCAGCTACTAACACTCACTTTAAAATGAAAAAAACAAATTTTAGTAAATCTAACTAAATGGCAGAGATTTTAAATAAAGCCATTCTTCTAGTATTATTCTTTTCCTGGATGTTGGAGAGAATAGCTATTTTTTCTTAAAATTTTCTGCAGTGAAAAACACCTTCTTATCTGCTTTTTCTTTTGCTGAGCTCCTGCATGTGGCTTTGTAGTTTGTGGATGCAATAAATTCTGCTCTCACTTAGGCCGTGTACATATCCAGTTGGCCGTGTTTTATGGATCAGTTAAGAGCTCAGATACCTGAGTTAATTGCATCTCTAGCCTGGCAGGTACTGAAAATACTGAAGTTGGTAAAATGTGGATTTGAGGCCTTTCCTCCAAGGAAAGGTCTGCACTGACAGAGCTTTGTCTTGTGTGGAGAGTGGAGCTCATGACATGGGACCAAAGAGAGCCGAGAGTGCATCCTCATTCATAGCAAAAGGAAAATGAGGTGGATATCTCTAAAATGGAGGTTCCTAGGAAGAAACCCCTTTTACTTTCTAGAAACAAGGCAGCTGACCCTCTGCATGGTGGGTGATTGAGGGGTTTGGTGGGGCTGGTGGTGGTTTTGTTTTAAACCTGGCAGTCTGGGACTTGGAGAAAATACTTCACACGCTTTGAGGTATTTATGGAAGGCAATCACAGGAGGAAATCATGTCAAAAATTTGTCACTGAGGTGTGCCTACCTCTGAGGGGTAATGCAATAGTTGTTTAAACATGTGGTGTCACAGCAGGGTGGGTTATGTAGTATAGAGTATGCAGTGTAATGTATACTCCGCACGTGGACTTGTATGTGCTAAGCTCAGAGTAGTGGTGGCCTATCAATAGGAACTGGCTGAAGCCCAAGCCTGGGTTCCAAGTGCTTCGAGTTATGGGGTGTGCAGTATTCAGATCCAGACATGACTTTAGACTTGAGCCTGTATCTAGAAAAATTAACTGTTAAGAGTATGCCTGTGAAGTCCTTTGGGATTCTTCCAGCTGTAAGTGCTAACTATGAACGGTTCTTAACATTGCAGTCAGGTTTGAATTCCTTCTTCTAATACCATACAGTACCAAGCAATGAGGGGTGGCTTTTTTCAGTATGAGAAACATTGCTGTAGTTCTGAGGTAATAGAAGAAAAACAGTATTTTTCAATCAACACACTTGAAAGCGTATACTTTGCTATACTGTGAATCTCATAACCTTGATCGGGTTTCTCTAATCGAGGACCAGTGTGATTATTAAATGACGTGGTGTAGTCTGATGTTGTGTTGACATTTTGTGTCACTCACACCTTTTGTCATTGCTGCCTCTCTATATCACATTTCAGAAGAGGATGCTAACAAAAGCAAACCCAGATTTCTTTGCACACGGATGATGCAAGTTGCCCAGTTTTCACAGAAAATATGTTTATCCTTGTTACCATTGTATTTGTTTGGAGGTCTGTCGGGAACATCTCTCAGGGTTTAACTGATGTTCTTTCAGTTCGAAGAAAACAAACACAAACATGAAAATTTTCCTTCAATTATTGTCTTGGCTTCCATATTAATAGAGACCTTTGTTATTTGCTACTTCAGATGGAAAGCTACCAGAAGGCTCATCGTAAATGTAGACCGTTATTTATAGAAAGCTTGTATTTTTTCTATTCATTTTGATGCATTAATTTTCCTGCAGGCATCCATTAAGTTATATTTCACATGTAGCTCATTGGATGGCCCAGTTTGCAGACTGGATGAACATCAGAAACTGTCCCTGATTTCAAGCAGAGTTCAAATGAACTTCTGGGGTCCACGCTCTGAGTTGTTTAACTGTGCCCAAGACTGTATTGCAAATCAGGGGTGGAAGCACATCCGCGACGCTTTCTTTCACACATTACCTGATCTGTTCAGAGGTTTTATTTGCCATGTTTGAGGCATGGCATGGATCATTTATTCTCAACAAAATATTTGAAATACTGTGAAATAGTTAATTACTATAGTTAAGGAAATTAGAAACTGTCAAATGAAATAACATATTTACAGAAATAGTCTGCCTCTGTTTTTCTTAGAAACTAAGTGGGCTCATCCAGGAAATAAAATATATGGAAGTCACAGGTTGCAGGAGTCATTTTGATTGCTGAACTCTCTGGTCAAGCATAATTATTTGCTAGGAAACATTAAGTAAGCCTGCTGGTGGCAAAAGTGTAGAGATCAGACTGTTACCAAATTCAGCATCAGCTGTCCAGTTGATAGCAGCAGTGCAGAAGGATACATCAAACTGGGGATGTAGATTTTGCAGGCAGGAGACTTGTTTTTCCCTTGTATTACTATGAATATCCAAGTGAGTTTTGATGATAATTACAGATGTTTCACCTGCTGCGGAGAGTATCTTAAGGACTCCTCCAAATGTAGTCATTTGCATTTTTTTAAACTTTCCTGAAATAATTTGAAGGGATTGTGAGAAATAGCAAAGTGGGTAACTGTGATGTAAGGCTGGAGATGATGAGGAATTGACTGATGCAGAGCAGAATAACATAGTATGTTCAAAGAGCTTGGGCAGAAAAGGCAGAGGGCTGAGGATCTGCTATGAAGTGTTTGAGATGCTGTCATGGTTTAACCCCAGCCAGCAACTAAGTACCACGCAGCCACTCACTCACTCCCCCCCCATCCAGTGGGATGGGGGAGAAAATCGGGAAAAGAAGTAAAACTCCTGGGTTGAGATAAGAACAGTTTAATAGAACAGACAAGAAGAAACTAATAATGATAATGATAACACTAATAAAATGACAGCAGTAGTAATAAAAGGATTGAAATGTACAAATGATGCGCAGGGCAATTGCTCACCACCCAGCCAGTCCCCGACCGGCGATTCCCTGCCCCCCCTTCCCAGTTCCTAAACTAGATGGGACGTCCCATGGTATGGAATACACCGTTGGCCAGTTTGGGTCAGGTGCCCTGGCTGGGCATGAGAAGCTGAAAAATCCTTGACTATAGTCTAAACACTACTGAGCAACAACTGAAAACATCAGTGTTATCAACATTCTTCACATACTGAACTCAAAACATAGCACTGTACCAGCTACTAGGAAGACAGTTAACTACATCCCAGCTGAAACCAGGACAGATGCATACTAAATCAAAGAGGATTTGAATTTAAAATACCAGGATACAACAGAAAAGGATGGGTTAAAATGTTTTGAAAATAATTCCCCAAAACTCATATTTTGCATCCCTTTAATGCAGACTTTTTTACACATGAAATTGTGCTATGTTTCTGTCTTTTTTCTTTATGGAGAACAATTGCACAGCCTGCACCTTTCTGGGAAGCTGGATTAGACTTCAGACATGCAGTAATGAGTTCCAGTTTGGAAAGAATCTGCTTCATAGTTCTCAAGAGTCAGTATATATAAAGAACCCCAAAAGATTCAATGAATTTCATGTTTAGGAAGAACACACCAGTTCTCTGCTGCACTTCTCTGGTTCCGTTGATGTTAACTGATTTGTCTTGGCAAGTAAGTGGGGAGAATATGAGAAGGTAGCAAATTGCAAGATTATGTGAAAAGCCTATGATTTTACTTTACCAGATAGGTTCTCCTTGTTTCATTTTCTATTATATTACAATAATTAGTCAATAGTCTGATTGCTGTATTGAGGGATTAGTGTCACAGACAATTCATCACAAGCTGAATATATGTTCTCTTGGATGCACCATATTTCCTTGCTTATAATTACACTTTCATTGTGCACACTAGTCAGAGGAAAAACTCTTCCTCATTAATACTTGGTTGAACATACTTGTACCAGATGTAGATTACTGTGGGTTTTTTTCCATCTGGGACAAATCAATACAGATACTAGTTTAGCTCTTAAAAACAATGGACAGAGGGTATTTTGTACCTGTTAAGGTTGTGTATATTCCTAGTGTTGTTAATTCATCTAACCGCATTGTTTTTTTCTAGGCAAATGGCTTTTCTATCAGTTTTAATATTTTTGCAGCGGATATGGAAGAACTACTGTTTAACACTTCATAGGGCAAGGAAAAGGCACAAGCCCTAGAACTGTGCATGGAAATTGCAATTCTGATCTAAAAGGTACAGCCCTAGAAATCTGCAAAAAAAGGTGAGACCATTTTGTCAGTGTTCAGCAGTCTCTCGGAGCCTATAGCTCTTACTGCAATGTATTTGCCAGTGTATTCTCAAAAGGCCTCAATATACAGAGCCTTGAAATTGTTTGAATACCTGTCCCTTAACTCTAAGCCCATGATACTTAACTGGGCCTCTCAATTCTTCAAAACACCTCGTAGCCTGATGTTCAGCTCTTTTCTGGGATTTGTTGATTTTGAGGCAGTTTGTATGGGCAGTATTTCCACGCTTTTGATGTAACTGCTGTTAGAAGTCAAGCTATGCAGCAAGTTCACAATTGCAGGAGTCTGGTCCAGTTTTCCAGGAACTGTGTTGGATTAGTCCCGTGGAAGACAGCAGAAACAGCACAGCTTCACTGATGTGCTTAATGACGATGCTTTTTGAATTGATATACCCTTAATTTGAAATAGTCTCCTGGATCATGTTCTCTTGGTGCCTGGATCCACTTCAGGCAGTTGAATCTTGTGTTAACAGCAAGGTACAGATTGAGGGATAAGTTTTTCTTTATTAAAATCAAATTATATTTAAACAATGCATGGTGCCCTTTGGGATAAGATCAAGGAGGCCCAGTAGTAATCAATATAATATCCATATAATGATTCTTCTCTTACATATGAAGTGTCAGTTTAAAACAAAACTGCTAAGGCTTACCCTCCCAGAAGTATCTGCAGGTTGAAAAGCTGTAATTCAGTGTAAAACTAGGGATTCAGTGGAGAAATGAAGGAAGCCTGCCCTAGCTACAGGACTTTTCTAAAATGAGTTGAAAGACCATTAAGGTACTGGGTATCAGAGTTTACCTTCCATTCTTGACCTATTCCTTGAGTATTAGGTGTGTATCAGCTGCAGGAGAGCTCTCACTGGCACTGGTGGGAATGCATGTTTGAAATGTGGATTTGCACTTTTGCTTATGGTATTAAACAAAACAACTGTTTACTAAAGCCCCATAGGTGGGTTTCCATACAGCAGCCTCACAGTAATCACCTTTGTCAAGAACATCTTCTATTGGTAATTCTGTGTAACACACAGAGGCATCTAGTGGAATAACAACATACTGCAGGTCCATGTGATGTTAAATGATGGGCTCTTGGAGCTTGGAAAGTGGGTTTATTTTTCACGGAATATTAAGTGAAAAAATACTAGGTTAATAGATGCATGACACTTAACCGAAGTTGAATATTGAATTGAATATTGCTTTGAGAAGATTCCATACTTTTAGCTGGATTCTCCTATTTTTCATTGCAGTCCTCCCAGGACTGGGTGGCCTTTCTTGGACAATAATGAGCTTTAAGATGTGCCACACATTTGAGTGAATCTGAATTCTTTGAAATGTTTGTCCTACTGCCAAATCCACGTAAACTCCTACCAGCCCTGTGTAAAATGAACATTTTTTATGTTTGATGCCAGTTAGGACTGTTTCACTAGGAATCTAGCTTGAGGGGTAGCTGTGGAGTGGGCTTTCTGGGGATGTACAGCTGTAAGCAGTGCTGTAGTGGGACTTAACTTGTCATAGCCTTTAAGGAACTGTGAGCTGGGAATCGGAAAAAGTACCAATGTTGTTCTGGGCCTTGATTTTTAATTTCACCTGTGACTGGGAATTGTAGTTCACAAACCAATTATTTCCCAGTGGGATGAGGGAAGACTTAGAAGAGGAGACCCAAGTTTCACACTTGCAGTTCAGTGACAGGCATTGTGAGGTCAGTAGCCTTACAGGTACAGAGAACTGGAGAAGCTTACTGTATGCCTGCAGTGAAGTGAAAGCAAGTGAGAAAAATGTGACCTGTGATCATCCTGCTTTTTGAGCTGATGCTGGGTTGAAGCAACACACTGCCTTGTACATAGCTTAAGGTTAGAGCACTATTCCACTCCAAATTAGTTCTTCTACTGCACATGTCACCTCAATATTTGTATAGGAGAAGGACCCGAGATTGAGATACTCATACGTCAGAGGATTTCCACTGCAAAAGTTAGAGGATGGATCTGTGGGCTGGCATGGCCTTCGAAATACTGACAGCTCCATTAACATTAAACATACTGAACTATTTTTGTTGTCAACCCAAATAAATAAATTCAAGGTCAATAGCAAACGGATGTAGTAGAGCTGCGGATGCAGGACTGAGTAGCAATATGTTTTGTAGATTATGTGGAAGTTTTCAAAAGAAGTCAGTTCTGTGCTGCTGTTGGGAGGATTTGCAGTTGCGTCATGCTTGGGAACCTGTAGTAATCATCACTCAGTGGACTAGGTCACAAAATTGTGGAAAAGTGGGAGGTTTTCATTCCTTTTGTGTGTGAGGGTCCCTTTGTTCTGGGAATTTTAAAATTCAGTTTTTAAGGTAAATCTCTAGTCTGAGAAAAATAATTACAAGTGTCAAATCCTGTTCAGGTCACTCAAAACTACTACCATTCACTTCAGTAGTGCACTTCTGACAGTAAGCTTAGCTACATGATTTCTTGTAATTATTCTTGAAATTAGTAGAGGCTCTGGGTATAAGTAGTGAGGAAAAAGTGTGATAGCGAAGTGGTACCAAGGAGAAGGTCAAGGAGACCCTATTATGTCAGAAACTTAAACACGTGGCCTAGTTTAAGTAGTACTTCAGTAGTCCTGTTGTTTTACTTAAGCACAGATGATCCCAGTGACTGCAGCAGAACCACTGGTATGCTTAGAGCAGGAGACATCTGGAAACATCTTGCAAAGTGGAGCTAGACGGAAGTCCTGTCCCACCAAAAAAACCCCTAAACTGCACAAACCCCCTCCTGCCCAGCAGCAAAAAAACCCCCTAAAGCTGTATGTGCAACACTGCAGACACAGAGAGCAAGACTTGGATTTACTGATCTGGAAGCAAGATATGTATGTATTGCTTCATTTGTCAGGAGATGAATGCTCCAGACAAAATTCAGTAACTGTGTATTGTAATGAGCTTCAGAAGAAGATAGAGAGCATTCTCCTTTAGTTTACCACATGCCTGATTTATGCTTTCTGTTTTCATTATCCCTCCTAAATGAGCAATCCCGTGAAGTCATTGGTTGGGTGGCCTAACATAATTCACTGCTCCGTAATGCTTGAAAAGTCTTGCCTTGCTCTGTGCTGGTAGGTATGTTGAAATAATAAATTATATAGTAATGATGAAAATAATAATAGTTAGTTTTATACCTATTAAGTTTCAAATCATGCTGCTCTATTGTAGATGATCATTCTTTCTGCTTGGTAGTGTGATAATACAAAACACAGTCAAATACTGATGGTAGCAGAGCCTGTAGTGTCCTCTCCAGAGGCTCTGCCAGCCTTCACTGGGATTTGTCCCACGCCTTCCCATATTCTTGGCCTCATTTCAATGCCACTGTGGAAATTGATTTTAATTACACTTACTTTTAATAATGTGATCTCCGAAGGGGATGTAGGTGAAATAAAAAAGGCAAAAGAGAGAAGCAAATTAATTTGATGTACTTTGGGGACAAGAGGAGTGTTTTATCAGTGGCATATGGGAAGAGAAGGTTAGAGACCTGCCTTAGCCAAAGGAAGTTGAGATAACAGTTAGTGCAAAGAAAGTGGGGTGACGCTTTCTGCTTAGACCATAATGGATGAACTGGTAAGGTTAAACACTGACACACTGTCCATCAAAGCTGTGTCAATTACAATGAAGTCAGAGAATTTCCTTTCATTGACCTTTTCAGGACTAGAGATAGGCCTTTCCCTTTCACTTGCAATACCCTTCTCTTTCAGTTGTACAAATGAACAGTGAGTAACAAGTAAGAGTAAAGCAGAATTTATACCAGTAATGTTTCTCGGTATGTTTTCTCTTCACTAGTTTAAAACAAACCCCCTCAACTATTTTACCTTCTCAGGCTACACATGTGGGTTGTATTTTATGTGCTCATGGTTAATTTGCTTTGGTACCTGTCCTTGCCTCTGTAAATTCAGTGTTCTGCAAATCCAGCTGGCCAAAGTGAAGCAAACTGTTTTCAGACTTGAGCACTTTTCTGGGGCCTTTGTCAGAGAAGCATGATCCCTATTTTGCAGTTCAGATCTGACCTAAAACACATGGATTGCACTGAGAAGCCACTTAAAAATGTCCAACCTGGAACTCTCATCCTGGGTTGGATCCTCAGCAGATGTGAGCTGGCACAGCTTCATCTCTGTGCAAGGCTGCAGCAACAGGTTACTTGAAGTCTTCTAAAACAACAGCAAAATTTCTGCTGAACTTACTATAGTTATGAGTGTTTGTATTGTGATAGTGCATTGCATGGTGTGTCATCTGCAACTGTAGAGCCTGCAGTCCCTGGCAGGGATCTCATCTGTATATAACAGGGCCAAGTTTTCACCCCTTGTGGGAATCTGATTCTGATATATACTTTAACTCATTCTATGTTATTGAGGTAAGAAAAAATTTTGCTACTGACTGAATGGAAACCAGGTCTGGAGCAGGTGAAGGGAAACTGTGCAAGTGTTTTGGGCGCGCCTTGGTAGAATCTATTGTAGCAGAAGACTGAATACCATCTCCTTTTAATGTTTTTACTGTAACACTTTTAAACTCAAAATGATGTAGCATGTTCTCATCATTAATTTGCTCTCGAGTCCTGTGGGTTCACTCGTTTTGTTTTGCCTTGCCTTTCCTACATCAACTTTTAATGCTTTGCACTGAGGTCCCATAGTGAGCTCTCCTGAACACCTCAGCGTTTACTCATCCTCTGGATACGTCTGTATTTTGTCTGCAGTAAAAGGTAAGTGTTGAATACCGTGGAAACAGAGATCTGTGCAGTTTGCCTGGGAAATACTGGAGGATGTTTTTTCCCCTTTTTTCATAGCATTTGGACTCTTGATTTCACTACTAAAACTAGGAGAGGACTTGTCTGAGGACAGGGGAAGCTGCTTTTTCTTGATTCTCCTAGACAGGGACCATGTGGTTTTCCAGCCTGAATATCTGGGAAGTGGGTGGTTCCTGCCTTCCCCTGTGGGGCTGGGGATGTGCTGGCAGAGCTGGTGCCAGGCAGCTGCCTTGGTTGAGTCTCATCTCTACCTGGTCGGCATGGCAAGGCTCTGCCCCAGAGCCGGTGGGACAGGGCTCTGGCTCGTGCTGGCGCTGGGTTGGTTCCAACCCGCCAGCCTTGCAGCCAGCCTGCCTGCAAGGGAAGCGCTGATGGTTGTCTCCATTCATGGCATAAACCCTTTAATTGATGCGGCTGAGATTTCTGAATAGTGAGCTGTGAAAAAAGAAAGATAGTGTGTGATTAAGCAGGCGCTTTGGTGCATGGCAGGCAGTTCTGGTGGGGCTGCTGCCTAAAGCGCTCTGAGACGAACCTAGACATCCAAATCACCTCTTTTTAAGAAGGCCAAATGCTCTTCCAGTTATTGTTCTGGGAAGCTCATGTCACTGGGTGTATAATTCATTTTGTTTGGAATTTCAGGGTCAGACATAAGTGTTGTTATCCACTTCAGAGGAAAAGCTTTAGCAAAAGGAGGAGGGAAGCTGAATTGATATTTGGAAAAATGAAAAATGTTTAAAATACTTTTGCAAAAAAAAAAAAAAAAAAAAAAAAGCCCTCACTGAATAGTCATTCCACTCAGCTTCTGGCCAGTCTCGGATGCTTCTCTTCCAGAATGTCTGAGTATGAATGAATCATGACACGATCCTGGGAACTCTGCAGCCATGCTCGTTATTCTGTGCATGGCATCAGGCACCACCTGCAGATGGAGAGACTGGAAAACATTGCAGTTTCTAAACCTCACCTCATTATACTGCAGTGTACAATTAGGCCTGTATAGGCAGTTCATAGCTCCCAGGAGAAGGAATAAACTAGCAGTATTGTAGAATTCACAACACTATTGATGTTGGTACTGAAGCTGTCTTGGAAAACTAATGTACTAACTAGGTTTTGTAAGAGGTCATGACCAGAAAAAAAGGCTTATACGAGAGAAGGAAAAAAAAGATGAAGACTGGTGGACTCTGGTGGATTTTTCTGAAAATAATCAGAGCAAACCAGCACCAATATGAAATTAGAGTCACTTTTGCCATTTCCAGTGTCTGTTTACCTTCCGGTGGACAAAACATGCAAATCTGCCAAAGGATCTCCTTTTTTAGCACTGAATGTCAAATTCTTAGGGTAAAACTCCATAAATACAATGAAAAACCTTGTAGAGGTTGAATTCTTTTCCTAGGAAAGCTTGAGCCTAGGAAACCCCTTTGATAAAGAGAACTTGGCCATGAGCAGGGAGGAAATGTGCTTTATGGGTGACAGCATGAGCATGATTGAGATTCAGCCTTCTGCTCTTATAATTTATAAGTTCTTCTGAAAAAAAAGAAGTTTTATGTATCTATTGTACCAGTCCATTTCCTCTGAATTTGAGTGGATGTAAATGAATTTGGGAGTAGTCTTATTTATTTTATCATCTGTTAAGTGGATTTGAGATGTTTGGCTATCATATGATCAAATATATGTCATTTCTCTGAATTACACTGGAGCAAGGCTTACAGCTTTTTGTCTTGCTGGACTGACAGGCCTGGCAACTTACTGGTGGGCATTGCTAATAAATGAACATTTAGAAGAACATGAAAGCCTCAAGAAAAACACATGTTAATTTCAGCCTTTCCTTTTCCCTAGTCTAACTAGAAATTCTAAATAAAGCCTTGGAGACAATTTTCTGAATCCAGGTGGTTAAATGTCTTAGTGCCTTAATGTATAACCAGAAATGTTGCTAATGCTCGTAAAAAATCCGCTCCCATTTCAGAGTTCAGCCATGGGACTGCCTGCTGGATTAAATTCTGTAGATTAATTGTATGCTGTTTGAGACATAATGATTCCTTATTTTAAAAGATCATCAGCTGTTTTGCTCACTGAGGTGTATTAATGTATCAATTGGTATAAACTCAGTGGGTTTTGAAGTAGTTGCGTTGCCTAGTACAGAATAGTTAAGTAAAAACTCACAACCGTTCTGGAATTCGAACTGTGAGCTGTGTCATCTGGTGAGTATGTGCCTGTTGCAGATGAAGTCCTTCCTCATCCTTATCCTCCTGACTGGCCTCCTCACCAGGTGAAGGTCTCACTATAAACTTTCTACTACAAACAGCAGTTTCAACCTGAGCACAGGCTCTGTTACCTCTCGGTTTCTCTGTGGTACCTCCCCACTTTAACAAGTGATAGGATGAGAGGAAATGGCCTCAAGTTGCACCAGGGGAGGTTTAGATTGGATATTAGGAAAAATTTATTCATTGAAAGGATTGTCAAGCATTGGAACAGGCTGCCCAGGGAAGTGGTTGTGTCACCATCCTTGGAGGTATTTAAAAGATGTGTAGATGTGGCACTTAGGGACATGGTTTAGTGGTGGACTTGGCAGTGCTAGGTTAATGGTTGGACTTGATGGTCTTAAAGGTCTTTTCCAACCTAAATGATTCTATGATTCTACTGTGTCAGTCCTCTATTACTGTCAAGGTGTCCTCTCCAGTTCTTGGTTTGCCACAAGATCCCAGGACCCTTGAAAAAATTTTCAAGTTCATGCCTTCCTGCATTCTTAGGTATTGTCCCTTTTATTGATGAGGAGCATCATAGTCATCTACAGAAATAATCTTCTTAGCCCTCTCCCTGCAATTGCCCTTCACTTCTGTTTTGTTGATCTGCATAATAATCAATTTCTCCATTAAAGGCCATTGTTCTGCAATATCAGTCCGTGTCCTTTGTCCTGTCTGCTTTGCTGTCACATCAACTTAATTGAGTTTTTCTTCAGTCTGCTTTCCTTTTGACATGCTGAGAATCACGAATCAACTTCATCTTGATCAACTTCTATGAAACTGTAATTTGCACTGCCATGAATTTAGTCCTGCTGGCCAAACATGGAAAAGCAGACCTGTCATATTGAGGTAAGTGTTGGTATTTCATGCTTTGCATTTCCTTAGAAAATATCGGGAACCACCAAAATTTGCAGAAGGAACCTTGCCAGTGTGATTGTATCAGGTAGATCTGATTTCAGGACAAGATGTGGTGGTTTTTGTAGAAACAAGGGTCTGGTCCCTCAAAACATTGGATAGCATGAGTTCTAGGTGACATCATGGTATATAGGACTCAATGATCTTAAAGGTCTTTTCCAACCTAGATGATTCTATGATAGGCTAAGGTTTTTATTAAGTTGTCAAGGAGAAGTTACTTATCAGTACCGCTCTGCCCAACTGATGTATGTGGCATACACTGCTAGGACGTTCATTCTTCTGTGTTTGATGAAATGGATACTACATATGTAAACGTGTGTTAGGGAATTAAATGTTTCCTTCAAAGCACAATGAGGGCAGATGAGGGGGAACGATGAATTTTAATCATACCGTGGAGCTTCAATTTGGCAAAGCATTTATGCTGAGCAAAGCCCTTGGGCATATGTTTTAAGTCTTGCTGTTTCCAATGGGACTCAAACATCTGTTTGTTTTTTTGTGAAATTGCGTCCCGAGAGCCCAGTTTTTGCCTAGAGAAAAGAGTATGCTTGTATATCTTGTGTGCTCTTCAGCAAGGACTTATTAAAGTTGGTCCTGGATATTCAGTGAGGGAGCAGCTCAGTGAGAGGCAAGCCCAGTTGGTGGTGGGAGTCCTGAGCCAATGGGTTCCTATGCCTCTGTCTAGACCGAAGAGGTTTGGAAATTTTCAGATTAGCTTTGGATAAGCCCCTGAACTTCTGGATGCTTCTCCTAGCCAGATCAGACCTCTAAAGAGCTTGAGGTTTGTCCATTTCTAATTTTCATATGCATTACATTAAAACCCCTTAAGTTGAAATATTTCTTATTTTAAAAATAGAATAATAAAACAGTAAATCAGAAGGAAAAGCATGCTGAAAAAAATGTAGAAAACAGATGAAAAGCAAAGGGAAAAGTGAACTTCGTAAAAATACCATACATGCCAGACCCTTCAAATATGATTTCCTGCATATTACACTTTAAAAAGCATGATATTACAACATGCTTTCACATGCAGGGGCCAAAAATATGAAAGAATAAAGCCTTGTTTGATCTCGAGAGTTGAATGGATGTCATTTGACCCATCCATGATCTGATCCTAGACCTAGGACATGTCAGATGATTTTCCACTCGATGAGTGTCTGCACCACTCCCTTGTCTCTCCTCCACCCTCCTTTTGAGCAGATAGTGCTGACACGCTTCCTGTTATGGGCTGCTGGGTACCGCTCCGGAGCATCCTGGCACCCGAGTGCCTGTGGGTTGGGCAGAGCACTTCAAAAGCAGCTTCTGGCACAGGGAAGAAATATTTTGAAGTGAGTTTGGGTGCTTCCCAAAGCGACCTGCTCCAAGCAAGCAGAAAGCAAGCTTACATTATCTCATGTAAAAGACCCAGATCCTTTAAGGAGCCTGCCAGAAGTTTATGAAGTACCATGTTACTGCTGAGAAACCTTGACAAATGCAGTGACTGCTGACGAAAATAAAAAGCATAAACATGATGCAGAGGTAATAGCTCAGAGCTGTGTGTCTGTTCTTAATTGCTTAGAATCTAGAATATACTTGATGTGTATTTTGCAAATGGTAAAATGTACTTGTTTTGTTATTAGTCAAAGCCAGCTGAGTGTGTGGTGGAGGCTACAGAAGACAAAAGGAAGGGAAACTTTAAAAATAACATCTGCTTAGTATGAAGAAGTTACAGCCATTACTAATACATCTTCTGGAATTAATGTTTCATACGATTTCTCTCTACTTAGTGAAAGGTTGCATAATTAGAAGGACTTTGGGAGCTTTAAAAAAAAGATATAGGTTAAAAAGCAGATACACCTTGTATTTCAGTACAGAAGCAGCACTTGCCAGAGTCCTTGAACACATAATCTTGAAACAAAGCGGAGTAATAACTACATTATTTTCTTACCAATGACTATCCAGACACATAATTTGCAGTTAAAAGTTGATTGGTTTTCAGGAAGTTTCTACTCAACCATTCTTTTCCCATAGTAAATAAATTTCAAGGTGGCTGCTCATGACTCTGCAGTTCAGTAGTGTCAGAAAATACCCTTCACTGGAAATCATTAACGCAAAAGCTCAGAAAAAGCTGAGCTGTTTTTCTCCTTTTCAGGAACCTCTTTGGCAGTCTTATTGAAATGTGCACTTGGTGCCTGTGTTGCAGGACCTGGTATTGTTTCTGCTTGTGGGAATTGTGAAATGGGGACAGGCCACCTTGTATCTCACCCCTATGTATAAGCAGGTAGGAGGAGAATTTTGCAGGGCTGTTGGCTCAGGAGGTTGGGGTTTTTTTTTAATCTCTAAACGCACTTGTTAGTTTGTCTGCTCTAAATTAGTTTGGATAAATCATTTGGGAAAAATTGCCATGTAAGTAAAATTGTATAAGTAGCAACGTACTTTCCTCAGTCTTCCTATTTTGAGTACAAGATTGGGAGAGCAGGTGGCTACATGGGGGGCATGTGTGAGCCTAAGTAGTAGATTAATAAGGTTCTCTAATGAAGTGCAATAAGCCGAAGGTCAGCAGTACCTCTAGCACTTCAGAACAACAAAGAATTTTATGAAGGCGAGAGAACCCCTGCCAGACCATTGCACCAGGTGCACCCACTAGTTCATCTTGCTTTTACCCTGTAGCATTTGTAAATACAGAGCAGCTGAGGAGAGGAGAGCTTGTGGTTCTTCACATGCCAAGGAAAAGCATAAAAAGAGAAAAGCTAAGCAGCCATTTGTGTATTGGTTGTGGGTTCCATTCTAGCAGGAGAGATGACAGTAGAAAGGGCAATTTTACATGTTTAAAATTAATCAGTAATTGGAGATGAGTATTGGGGAGGTTCTGCCTTGTCTAATAGTAGTCACAAAGCTCAACAGATGAGAGCTGCATATCCAGTGGCATGGCCCTGCCCCCAGTTACTGAATTGTGCAGTAGCTGACTTCTCCCTTTGGCATTGAATTTCAGCACTCTATTGCTTCTGTTTCAGCTGGGTCCTACAACAGGCTGCATTTTGGGATGCTGAGTCTTCCTCAGCCCTGGGGGCATCTCCATCTTATCCTTGTGTATCTGTATAACAAATAATAAAAGACCTACTACATGATGCGTTGGGTATTGGCAGGCATTGGGATTTGAAATCCCTTTGTGCCTCCCTTCCACTGACAAAGATCTAGTGGCTTCTGGTTCTTTGCTTTGGAAAGCATCCAGCCTGTACTGTTCAGCACTGTGATCTTTACCATGTTTCAGTGTACGCAGGCGAGAGATGTAGGTACATCGTTGTCTAGCTAGTTTATTTTTGCTAATTGGCAAAAGCAACCAGAGCAAGAATGTGCTGTGTGTGAGGTGCTGTGAGATAGTGGTGACAGGTGGGATTACAGTGGGGATGGCTGATGCTCAGTGTATACCCAGGGTTGTGTTTTACCGCTTTTTTGGGCACTGACGTCCTGCTCTTGACTTTTTTTATTGCTAGTGTGGATGCGGAATGAATATAATCAGGTAACCATGCTTATCTCTCTTTCTTCTTCTAAATTCCACTCCCCCCCTCCCCCCATAACGTTCCTTGTATATTTGTATCATAAATTTAGCGGTCATTAGTGTTGAGTACTGAGGTCTCAACTTGGGATATTTAGCTTTACCACAGTTTAATAACTGCTGGATCACGTTGCTGGGCAAAGTGGTCACTCTTTGGGGAAAAAAAAAAACAAAACCAAAGTCATTTGTGGGAAAACTAATGCTTTCTTCCCTTTGTGACCAATATTACCAAAATGATCTAAAAGTTACTTGTACCTAGGGAGCCTGTACTGATTTTTTTTGCCAGTGAACTTCAGCATATGAATGACTCCAAGAGTGTGCACACACTGGTATCTGCTGTTTGTTAGTAGATTGAGTGACAGCTCTCACACAGTGTTCTGTTTCCTTACATGGATGACCAAAACTACCTGGAGCACAGCATCAATGAAAATAACAGTTCCTGAGTATGCTTTCAAAATTCAGGACTGTTTTTGTAAACTAGCTTTCTCGGTATTCATGAAAAATTGTTACTATCCCTGCACTAATAAGAGCAAACCGCAGTGGGTAGTTTGTTTTTGAAGGCTTCAGTAGTTTCCTGTACAACATTTGCCCTTTGCTGACCTTGCCTGTCAACACTCATAATTTGTGTCTCTGCTAGGAATCCTCTCCCAATATCTGCTGTATTAAATCTACCTTCCGAGGCTTAGGGCACTTTTAAATAGTACAGCTTTGGCTCCCCTCCTTTAAATTACATTTTCCCTTTGTTACTTATGCAAATCTGTCATATTCTACTGCTCCATTCGTTGATTAAAGTACCTATAATATATATCAGACCCTCCAACACTTTCTGTTTTTCTTTCTAGTCTTTCTGTTTTAACATGGGGTTACCAAAACTGGCAGAAATGGGCAGAAATCTGAGCAGAGACGTGTCCAGAGGAAATCTGTATTTTTTTAATCTTTATATACAGTTGATTAAAAAAACCCCTCTTTATCTTTTTTTTTTTTTCCGGATAATTGAGATGTGAAATTTCTTGCCCTGTTTCATCAAGTTTCATTAAAAACATGGGCAATCACTTAATATTGGATCTTGGACTATGAATGAAATAAATGCTGAGCAGTGCCAGGTCAGCTCATTCTGGCTGGGATATCTAGCATGTAGCTGGATGCTATCCTGGTGTAAGCCAGCAGAGCTTGCTGGGCCAGGGAAGCAGCAGCACAGGCACCGTGACCTAGACTGGCAGTGCTGCTCATGTTAACGGGCTACCCTTTCTTCTCAGCTGGGAGTGAAGATGCAAACGAGCACAGATCACATTGCTTTGCATTTAGTCATCACTTTTGTACTTTGAAAAACATTTGATATATTTGAGTAGTTGTTTTCTTGTGACTTTTTAAAGAGGCTTTAGGGCACATTAAAAAATAACTTTGAAATTACTTAAAAATTGAAGTCTTATTTTTCAGTTGACATAGATGGGGAAAATCTAATTTTACTTGAAAAATCACAGAGGATTGATTCCCAGGTCATGAAGGTGCCTTTGAAAATTTTGCTATTAGGCTTTTCAGTGCAATATTTGCTCTTCTCGCAGTGAAAACCACCTTATTTCTCTGCTGTATCCATCAGGAAAGGTTAGTTGTTTCAGATAAATATAACTTTAATTTCTCTCACTGACTTGTGTAATAATTTTTAGTCTATCAGTTCTTTAGAGTTGCTGTCTTTTAGTTATTCCAAATGCATAACTGAATGTGTTTGTTTATTGAGAACATAACTCTCAATCAAATTTGTGACACAAACACTGTTGCAAATGCAAAATTCCCTTTTCATGAACTCCCTGCTCTGTTCCTGTTTTTTAGTCCCCTTAAATATTCCTGCCAATAAAATACTGTGAAGAAACAATTTATTAACTGTTGTTTTAGAAAGTCAGCTGAGGCTCTGTGGAAATGTTTTCTTCTAAACTTGTCTGTGACTGCAGTAGAAGGACAGCTATAATGTGAGGACTTTGTTCCGTCTGCCCCTATTCTGTGTCAGAGGATATTATTTAATGATGAAGAAGGGAATGAAGAGTAGCACTGGCTAGATAACAAGCATTGAAAGAGAAGCTGTGTTGTTCATCCTAATAGCATGATATACATATTTTGGTTGGGCAGAAAATATATGTTTTTCCCCATTTATATTATCATTTGAAGTAAAACAGGCTTTTTCAAATCAAGGGGAGGTGTCATAGTACCTTGTCCTAGTGTTGTTTTTTTGCAATAGAAAAATACACATCAATGTCGGTGACTGCAAGTTGAGCGTACCGAGCATCAGGAAACAACCTAGCAGAGCCAGCTGCATTGCTGCCCACCCCACCAGGAACTGCTGGCTTTGGAGTACATTAATGAAAACAGTAACCTGTTCTGGAGATGCGGCTGTGATGACTTATGCTATGACTTTATATAGTTACCGGACAGATAACCTAGTCCTATCAACGCTTTTCACCATTGCCCAGTGCTGCTGTTTCCAATGACAGTACTGAAGTCCATGCTTTCATTTTGAAACATAGGTGTCCTTCTTATCATGCCAACTAATTTTTTCTCATTTGTCAGAAATTCAGAATTTCCTAGAAAATGCCAAAAAATTATCTTCCATTCCCTGGATCTCAGGCAGATGTTGCTTAGAAAGAAGCCCGTGGCCCAGGTTTTCTGCTCTGGCCAAGCTGTCTTTGAACCAAGACTAGGGAGGTAAAACAAATGTTACTCAGAGCTATTTTTATGATTGCTTGATCTTGGGACTATTCCAGCTTCTGAAGCAAGTTAGAATTGCTCTAGTTCTGTGCTAGCCATGCTTGAATTGGAGGCTTCTTGGTATGCAAACACATGTCCCTTTTAATTAGAGACTGTCTCCCCATGCTGTGGACTAGCAGAGCTGGTGTATTCACAGTGTGCCAGAGGATGCGTAGGTAGTACAGCCTTCACACTGTTGCATTTGTAATCCCTCAGTATCTGCAAAACACAAGTTCATGGTGAACACCATGAGATCCCATGGTTCCTCATCAAATGGTTTCCTCAGGTTGGTGTGTTCACATGACTTAGCTCCATTTACAATGGCAGTGGTTGAGGGAGACTCATCCCTGTGCATGGTTCCAGCATAAAGTCAAGTAATGTGCCTGGGACATCCCAGCAATGACTTTCTGTAAAGGAGTGAGGCTTTCTTCTTTTCCTAGGCTATTTGCTTCATACAGCAGCCTCATGCAGTGAGGTAATTGCGATAGTAAATTCTCTGAACTGTTCCTACAAAGAGAGATGGCTATTCCCGAGGCTGACACCAGCAGGTAATGGATATGTGGTCTTCTCTTCTGCCCTCTGCACCCAGCTTTGGTCACAGATTGTCTTTTACTCACTGAATGCCTGAGAAGAACAGGTCTGCTCCTGCTTTTAGAGCCAACTGAGTGTCCACCTATGTCTTTTATGTTATCCTGCATTGCTTTCTAGTAAAAAACCGCCACAAATAAACCTAAACCAACAAACCATACCTACTCTGCCTTGACATGACCAGCGATCCTACAGAAGCTCAGCCTGACTTTTAAAGAGTCTTTTTAAATTTTTTTTTCTGCTCTTAGAGATCTAAAACGGGTGTTCAGAGGATGCAGCAATGTCTGGGAAAACTGAGCTTATTTAGATAGTGGGAATGTCTTTCCTGTGGTAACAGCAGTGAAAAGCCTCAGATAAGGCTGAAAGCCATAATGTTAATTAGACAGGAATTTCCTTAATTTGTCGGTCTGTTTTAAAAGTTGTAAATCCAGGAAGCAGCAGATGGCTGAGGAAAAATGAGAACAGATTAAGACCTACATCCTCTCTGTAATGCCAGGTACTATGGAAAATATTTCTGAACACAAAACTTTAAGCACTTTGTTTGAACTATCTGACTCTTTATCTACTGTCTGTGCTGGAAAGCACTACAGCACATACATCAACTCTAAATGGACATGTAATCCTGTAACTATTCCCTGCTCTGCAAAGCTCTTAAGCATGTACTTCAGTCCCAAAGAAATCAGTGGGTTTAAAACACATGTTCAAAGTTAAAGGCGCATGTTGAAGTGCTTGTTAAATTGCTGTCCCGTGCATCGGTAACAGTGTGCATTTTATTTCTGCTTACCCTTTTACCTTTATATTCAAAGCTAGACAGCAAAAAGAAATAAAATGTTTGTAAATGTGATGTCAAATGTTCAGTCTCTAGCTACCCTGAGATCAATAGGACTATGCCCTAAAATAAGTACTGCTCATTTGCTTGTGCTGCTTTACTAATTCATCAGTTTGTATCATTTTTATTATCACTTCATGAATTATGCCTTTGCAGAAACTTAAGGTCCAATTCTGAAAGATAAAAGACAACTGTTGGGGTCAGTTAGGAAACCTGTGAAGTGTTGAGATCAGTTTCTGGGACTTGCCAGATTCCTCAGATCTGAAAAATATGGAGAAGGAATTTGAAGAACTTCTTATCACTTCTGTAATAGCAGTCCCTAATGATGACAGTTATTTTTTAACAAGTTGTTGTACACAACTGAGGGCAGTAAGAGAACCACATGGTTGTGGTTTGGTTGGGTTTTTTTGTTTTGTTTTTTTTTTTTTTTAGCGGGAAGAATGTCTGCTCTAGCACTCAAAGAATAAATGTAAATGTGATGAGAACTTTTTAGATTGCCAGCATCAGTGAATAGCAGAAGTTGATCTCTGCTGCCTTAAAAAATAAAAATAAAAACATGCAAGAAAGGGACAAACCCAGTACTTTATTGTATAAACAGAAGTCCTCTGACACATTTATGTTCCATGGTGAGAAGCTTTTGAATCAAGATTTTGAAAAAGCAAAAAAGTACTATGGGGAACACAGGTTAATTTGAGTGGAGAAATATATTTGGATCCTTTCAGTGAAGTCGCTCTGCCTTTGTGTGGTGTTGCACCAGTAGGTTTGCACTGTCCTATGTTGGAAACCCAGAGACTGGCTGTGCCACACATTTTTTGTGGTCCTGTGCATGGTAAAGTGCTGCCATCGATGCTTCTAGGTGCTCTGCACTGATTTCCTTTCATAGAAAGTAACATGTGAGGCACTCAGGCTCTTCATTAATGTTAGTGATTATTTGAAGTAGTGGAGCTTTTAGCCTCTACCTCTGCAGTGGAGCCATTGTGGGAGGACATATATTGCCATAACTGACAGTGTAATTACTCTGATGTAAATAAAATTATGGAAAAGTACAAAATTTAGTTTCTTCAGATACATGTGACACATCTTTTAGCTGTAGAGCAATTCTTGCCATTTGTATGATGGCTGCAGTACATAGGACCTTACTAAGGTCATAGTTACTTATACCATCACAGCTCTGGCAGAGCAGTTATCCCACCACCTGACATGCTCAGCTGCAACTTCACATCTCTTCATCCAGATCTTTGGCAGAGCAGGATGGGCTGGGAGTCCCTGTATGTAACAGTTACTCGGCTTGCTCCATTTGTAAATGGAACTGTTTGCAGTGTTTGGTATGAGATTTGAAACTTGCGTGTCTAGAGTTGACCCTAAATCAAGCAGTGTGTATGTGCTTATTAAAGTGAATTCAGCACCATCACATGTTTGTTAATGACTATATTAAATTCTGTAGGTTCTGCATGTAAATATTATTGAACTCATGCAGAACATGTCTATATCTTGAGTGTTGTAGTGGGCCTTTTACTAAAGGGAAGGGGGAAAATAAGGACCTTGCGGGTAAAAACCCAACCAACCCAGTAAATAAAAAGATCCAGTTCTGATGTTTGTAATGGGTCTCAGAAACCTTAATAATGGGAACATTAAAAATGTAGAGCTGTATCATTTAGTTATTTGAATTGATGGTTACAGAATAGTTTGTTGAGAGGCATGCTAGCTGTTCTCTACAGTGACCAAGCCCTCTAGCCAGTATATACAGTGAGAAAATCCAGACTACTGTGCGATCAAGCAGCGTTTCATATTTTGTCTTTTCCACATGCTTTGGCACACCCTAGCTTGAGGTGGGACTGGAAGCGAAACTTCTGGAATACACGAGGAAGACCATTCTTGTGGTATTGCCATCCCAGCCAAAACCAGGAAGCATTGGAAAACTTGCCAAAGAAAAAAAAAAATCAGACTGCTAGGGAGAGTTTGCCAGCCTGGTTTCCAAGCCAAGGGGATTTGGAAAAGCATCTGAATGTTTCAGAGGTTATCCAAACCAGACCAGCAGACTTTCACTCACTATTCAGTGTACGAGTACAGCCCTCTGAGCTGCGCTGTCATTGAGGAGGTTCCTATATTTGGTTGCTTATTAGCAGCTCTGACCTGCCAACTGTAATAACTTATTTCCCTATAACCAAAGGCTGTCCTGCTGTCCAGCCAACCTCAAACTGCAAGTTAAAAAGTCTTATTCTTGAAAATAACTAATGGGGGGGGGGGGGGGAGAGAACACACCAAAAAGCCAGTCTTGAAGTTGTTCTAGAAGAGTCTCTACCTATCATCCTCTCCAAATGTCATGTAAAGGCAAGCAGCTCCTGTCCTTTCTTCTTCAGCCTTAACTCTACCACCAACCTGCTTCTCCCACGACAATCCCATTGCCTCTTTGGCCTTTCTTTGCTTTCTAGGATACCCATCTCTTTCTGATTTGCTGGCTTTCCATGTTGGGAGATGCCTTTCTGGTTTTCACAGCTCAGCTGTGAGACTTGGTGCTCTGGTTGATAGCATGTCCTAAGCTCTGTTATTGCCGTCTGCATTCAGGTGGGACTCTCATGTTAAGTGGGACACTTCACTGTACTCCTCAGCAATGCTTGCCCACGGAAGTTCACTTGCAAAGACTGGCTGTTCTGATGTCATTGCGTCTGAAGAGGAGGCATGTTGTTATAAGCCACTGATATTTGTGATGTATTATTGAGAAGAAAATTAGTGAAAACTGTGCTGAAATGTGCATTTATAGACTTAAATAGTCTTTTGAGACAGTCTTAGCCAAATCGCGTGTGTCAGTTTTACAGATCCCAGGGTGGGCATAAAGACAAGAATGTTAATGGTTTCTTCCTGTCAGATTAGTTTATGACCGAAGGTTTTCTTAATAACCAGCAATGATAGCATTAATCTAAACAAACCTATTCACCCTGGACTGCTCCTGACAAAGTGAATCATGGCTGCCTGCTGGCAGGGGATCTGTGTGTTGTCTTCAGGACAGATCCCATGTTCCCAGGATGAAGAAGAGGTGTGCTTATAAATTACCAAACTGTGGCGTTTCTGTATCTTCTCACACCTTGCAAAGATAGGAGCTAAATAACTCAAGTTATGAAGTATAGCGGGGATGAAGAGTGGAAAGGGCTGTAAAACCAAAGCAGCAAATAATTATCGTGAACCCACTTTTCCTGGTGAGTCTGCAATGTAAAGAAAACAACCAACCTGATCCAGGAACTCTAGATAGACACAGGTTTTTTGCCTTGTACGGGAAGCTCCTGGTAACACATGACCTGTCCCATTTAAGGAGTTTCAATGCTTGAGATACATCATAAGAAAAAAAGGTCGTTAAAAAAAAGTTTTCTTTCTAGAGAGTTTTATTTATAATAAATTTTGTAAGTTGAGTAAGTAATATTCAGACAGTAAATAATACCACCTCAGCACATTCTGATTACTCAGCAAATGATATAATTCAGTTGCAACAAAACCCAACAGAATTTTCTGTTAGGAGATGTGACAAGAAAACATCCATCAAGACAACTTGTCACCCTCAGTGTTTATGGCAGAAGGTCTCCTTCCATAGAGGAACTATCTTCAAGATAAAATTAATTTGGCAAGTTGAATCAGCAAACCTTCTGATTATGTATCAGCTATTTGTTAGGATCAAATCCGAAGAATAAGTTCTAGTTACTTGTTTAATCTTTGAGACTGGTCTCATAAGGTATGTGGAGCTTTCTCAACAGAGAGACCTGAAGTTCATTCCATGCTACAGAACATGCCTAACTACTTCCCTTATTGCTGCAAAATACTGTACCATCTGTATGGTCAGCAAGCAAGGAGGTGTACAGAGTTGTGTGAGGATATGACCAATGGATGGAGAGGGGAGCACACGTGTAGTACAGCTGCAGCCACTGAGAAGGTACCTCAATAGCTATGACTTTGCATTTTGCTTTTCAATTTCTGCTACTTTGCAAAAGGACCAGGAATTCAGCTTCTCCTGTCTCGCTTGTCCCTTCTACTCACAGCTTATTTTCTGAAAAATCATTCTTAAAAGCTTGAAAAAGTGATTCAGTTTTGATTTGAATAAAATATTGCCTATATTAGGTAAATATCTCTTTTTAAAAGATTTTGCTAGGAAGTGCAAGGAAAATTAACATTTTTTTACATCTCTGCCTTCTTTAGCTTGACTGCAAAATGTTATCTTTAGTGCATGCAAAAACCTAGGCAGTTCCTGTCAATAGTAGAAGTAAATTTGGAAAATGTAAGGTTCAGTTTTACAGCCAAGTGAATACGATGGAGTAGGAATTATTCCTGCTTTTCTTCTCTCTAGGCAGCTGTGTCCTCTACTGAGAGCTTTGAGTTTTCTAGCTATGAAGACTTTTCTAGTAAGGGACTTTCTAATCTTTTTTCTATTTTTATTGTGACTCTACCAGGAATAATAAAAGTGTTCAGCTCTTAGCTGAAAGACTTTTGACTTCACTCTAGAAACGATCTATTAGGGAGCATTTTACACCTTTTGCTAGACGCACTGAAGGATAAAAAAAATCTCTGCAAGAAGTCTTCTTACAAAAGGACCATTCACACTACTTCAGTTGTATTTCTGTTTTCAGCTTGACCACGATAGGAAAAAGAACATTTGTTTGCAACAGCTTTTTAGAAGCATGAACTGCATGTGAAACTTTTCCAAAAGAAATAATAGTCTTAAGAATAATGGTATAGCTTATTTACCTTTTGTTTTGATTTTTTAGTGAAAAGAAAAAAGGAATGCAGCTGCTTTTCTTAATGAATCTGTTGGGAGATACACGTAAAGGCACTGGAAAAAGGGGAAATGGAGAAGATAATTCTGAGTATGTGCTGTAATTCTGGGTATCTGTTATGTCAAAAAGAAGTGTTTATAATAGTTAATATGCACTTAGTTCATGATGCTTGATGTCAGTTACATCAGCATAAGTGCAGAGTAATGTTCATGAAGTCCAAAGAATCCCAGCAAGCAAAAAACTGGGCTGAGGTCAAATTCAGACCAGTAGAGTTGTCGTCTTCAATGCCTCTGCATTGTTAAACTAGTGAGGGCTTAAAAAAGGTTCTGATGCTGCAGTCATTTAGTGTATGTGCTGCATATCTAATTACTTCTCTGAGGTCCATGTGAGTTAAATGCTTAACTAGAGTTTTCTGATGTCTACAATACTGCATCCTTTTAAAAAGCACGGGAGGACTGGTTGGTTACTCTGGTCTGATAACCTTCAGAAGTCCATGTTTATTAATAGGCTAGGTGAGAGCTCCGCATTCATTATGGAGTGTCTCTTGCAGTGTTCCCCTGTTTGGGGGAAAAAATTACATCTTGTTAGATCTTAGTGGGAACTAAATTATCTTCTAGCTTAAGTGGAGGTATGCTAGCAGAAGACGTGACCCTATGCTGTTACAAGGCATTGTAAGAAGCCCTGAGCTCTCGAATCCAGTGGAAATCTTTGAAAATATCTCTGTAATTTTAAAGCAGAGGGAATATAACTATTTACTCCTCCTTTTACAATCTGTTTTGGGTTATTCTTTGGTAGTCCCAATGCAGGCTAATAAGATTTTTTAATTTTTTTTAAGAGTGCGTGTTTTGGGGCTACTGCCACTCATTATAAAGAGACACTGAGTGGTTGTTTGGCTTGGTGTCCTGCTGCAGAGTTGAGTAAAACAGCTGTAGTGCTGGCAGCTGGAGTTATTTATAACCTATTGAAATTTAATGGGATTATCAAATAGTCTACTTTTATCCATGTTTACTAATATGTAGTCAATTTTTTTCCTCTTGAACAACAATCCAGGAGAACTATGCTGTTACTGGAAAGAAAATATTCAGTATATGGATAGAGACCACAACAGAGAACTCTTGCCTGTTAGGATGATCACATCTGCCATTACTGAGGGTACACTGGGTACCTGTAAACAAATAATCAAAATCAGTAATATGGGTATATTGGGCTACTATCATAACAAAATTAAAGAAAGGAAAAAATGCATGTCTCTGTGCGATGGGACTTGATTCTTGACACAGACCTGACTTTGCTCTTCTTAAACTCAACAGGTGTATTACTAGGGATTTCAGCGAGAGCATGGCTGAACCGTGTTGAGTACATCTGAAAACTCTGCCTGCAATTAGTACAGTAGACATGAAAACTTGGCTTGGTGGGCTCACAGGAGTATTTAAATTTGCTGCATTGGAAAGGTGACACTATCTGAACCTAGAATAATGCTAATATTTAAGGCCCCTATTTTCTAAAGCATGTACTCCGTTTCCTCTTTATTAATAGAAGCTGTATTTTGGCACTGTGCTGGTTTTGGCTGGGATAGAGTTAATTTTCTTCATAGTAGCTAGTATGGGGCTGTGTTTTGGATTTGTGCTGGAAACAGTGTTGATAACACAGGGATGTTTTCATTACTGCTGAGCAGTGCTTGCACAGAGTCAAGGCCTTTTCTGCTTCTCACCCCGTCCCACCAGGGAGCAGGCTGGGGGGGCACAAGGAGTTGGGAGGGGACACAGCTGGGACAGCTGACACCGACTGACCCAAGGGATAGTCCATGCCATATGACGTCATGCTCAGCATATAAAGCTGGGAGAAGAAGAAGGAAGGGGGTATGTTCGGAGTGATGGCGTTTGTCTTCCCAAGTAACCGCTACACAAGACAAAGCCCTGCTTTCCTGGAGATGGCTGAACACCTACCTGCCCATGGGAAGTGGTGAATGAATTCCTTGTTTTGCTTTGCTGGTGTGCATGGCTTTTGCTTTACCTATTAAACTGTCTTTATCTCAACCCACAAGTTTTCACACTTTTACTCCTCTGATTCTCTCCCCAATCCCACTGAGGGGGAGTGAGTGAGCAGCTGTGTGGGGCTTAGTTGCCGGCCAGGGTTAAACCATGACAGGCACCGTTGTAAGCCGCTAAGATATTCTTGTCTTTTAGGGGAATTTGGAACCATCTTTGGTGTTCCAAGAAGCTCAGTAGAAGTTTGGTTGACTTCAGTATGAGGAGTTGAGCTAGTCTGCAGACTTGACTTGAAGTTTTGTCCATGTTTGTGATGGAAAGATGAAGAAAAAGTGTTACGGCTTTATTTCCATTTCATTTTCCATTGTGGTCCATGCATGCTCCGTGGTCCTTGGGTTTGGAATAGAGCACGTATGGATTCTTCAGAAGAAGACTTTGTTATCCAGATAAAAATGTGCATTTCAGAAGGAAAACACATCTGTGTTGCAGCACGGCAAGTTCAAAGCCAGTCAGAGAAGTTTATGGGAAGCAGCTGCAGGTTGTCTTTGCTAATTAGGAACAGAACATACTTGAGGATTTGACACAACAGGTTTACACGGTGTGATTAGGTAAAGAAAGTTAATGTCTGCTTTTAATAACAAGAGCAAGTAGCAGAGGTGGCAAAGTATTTTTAATGACATCATTTGCCCAGCTGTTTTACACATCTGTAATGCGGAATGTCGTTCCAATTCTGTAACACTTCATCCTTGCTCTTCCACACCTTTGGGATAAGGGATAAAGTTACCTGTTTGGAAGGGAGCAGCCTAGGAAACATTTGTATTTGCAGTTAGTTATCAGCATTGGTCATGTTAAAACATTGGCTAAAGCGTACTGCATTAGGTATATTTTTTTTTTTTAAATGTGCTAATTACTTCACTGTGAATTTGGCACTTATGCAGAGATCCCTGTGTTCTCGGCCAAGCTTACATCTAGGAATGAAACATTTGCAGCAGCTGCAAAAATGTTTTTACTTATTTAGAGCATTATAATGTTTTATAGCCATGAATAATGACAAGTATATAAATCACTCATTAATTTGTAATGTTAGATGCTTCCCCTTACAATGTCTGAGACAATGATGGCACGGAAATGATACGTTAGGTGGCTATACTGCATTTATATGCAGGCACGTGTGTTGACTACGTATATAGGGTCTGTTTCAACTCCTGTTAAATTCAATGGGATTTCCATTTGAGTGGGCGTTGATTCAGGCTCCTTTTCTCCCTTTGTTTTGTAAGGGTGGTGTAGCCCTGCAGAACTACCATTAATGTGGTGCCTAGACTCCTGTTTTCAAAAGAAGGCCTTGTTTTGTGAAGATGCCATGGCCAAGTAAGGATGGGTTCATAACTGCACCCAAAGCATTACTGGAACAAATTTGATTGTGTGCTAGAAAAGAAGAAAATAATAATAAAGTCTCTTACGTTGTGTATTTCTTTTTCATAAACCTGAGCAGTTTGCTAGCTCAGTGGGAAACAAGCGGAAATTTTATTTCAAAATAATTTTGGGATTTGCTGTCTCTTTGGATCAATCTCTTGTGCTCTTCAGCGCAGTAAGCGGTTCAGAAGGGCTTCGTCCAGCTGGTTTGCTCTGTTTATCATTTAGATATGCTCTCAAATAGCTATGATGTGTTTGTTTTTCACATCTAGCGTTCCTTATGACATATGGACTTTCTTAGAATATTAGTACATTGACAGATTGTGCATGGCATGCTTTATGAACATACCTGAGCTGTATGATTTCATTACAGTGTGAAGTAGCCTTCTGTTTGCAAGAAATAATGAGAACACTAACTTTGATACAAAATTGTAGTGTGCCTGGAGAGAAATAAGATACTGACTAATATTTAAATGCAAAATAAAAGAGATTCATGAGATATTATGCTGTGGGTTGGAGAAAGAGGCACTATTTATTGTAATATAATAGTTAAAATCTTCTTGCTGTTTTTCTTTATTACCAGTGCAGGGTTAAGATAGATGGTCTAAACCTTGGGGGCCAAAAAGATGTCTTTTTGGGAAGGACATCTTTTTTTTAAGATGATACTTAACATTGAATTTGCTGAAAGCTTAGGTAATTAGTAAGTGCACAGATAAGTCTAACAGTGTTCCTTTCAGCCAACAGCTCCATTTCATCACAACTTCCTATGTTCTGTTGTGTTAGTGGTTTTGTATGTACATTTTTACTTATTTGTGTGCAGTAATGGTTGACTTTCCATCAGCTTCATTGCAAAAACACATGGGTATTTTTAAAAATCAGAGTTTTTTCAGAACTGTTGAAATGAGCTATAAAATTCCTGCGGGGTTGGAAAGTCTGAAAATTTAATTTGCTTCTGAAAAATTAAATTTTACTTTATGGTGTGGAAAAAAAATGAAAAAGTTCAGGTGGATACCACAAGTCTTAAATAAGCAAAGACAAAGTATGATTTTAGAGCAGGCGTATAGATTCAAAGAGAACAGGAGAACACGTTTTTTTGTAATGAAAAATGAACTTTGTGTACCTTGAGTTTTGTGTTAACTAAGTTAACATTTACAATTTTTCCTTTCTAGTTTCTTTAGGAGATATGCAAGTGATACAATTTTAAAAAAAAAAAAGAGAGAGAGAAGCAAGCAGTGACAACTTCCATCAGTTGGAGAGCTACCATGCAAAACTGGTAGGAGATTGCATATGCTGTACATATTTTGGAAGTGGGAATGTCTGGCCAGGTAATAACAGAGAGTCAAAGTTGCACAGTTTGATTCCCAAGTGCTCTTGAATTGTAATGTGATGTTCAGATGAAGATCTCAGGCCAGAAGCCAAGAATTTGGGTAATATTTCAAGGGTGTACTCAGCACTGAAATTCTTTGTATTTAACACCTCTACGGCACAGGTGTGATGGGAGGTTGCGGGTAATCTGTCTTGTCAGCCCCTAACCTCACCTATGAGCACAACTGCATGTAGAAGGCTCTTTACATGAGCTTCACAAATCTGTCTCCTTTTCTAAACAAAATTAATCCCAAGGTAAGCACTATCTGTTATTCTTGGAAGAGATGGGGATTTCCAATTTAATTTATCTGTGTGTGATTAGAACTACTGATAACTTGCTGAAAAATTGCTAAGAAATTTCTCAAAAACTCAGATGATTCAAATCAAGACTGAACCTTTTTCTAAAAACATATCTTAACTGAACCAAAAAGATGTAGCCTGATAAAGGAATCATACATGAAATTCTGTATGCTGTGTTGTGCAGGTAGTTAGCTAGATGATCGTAAGTTTTCCTTTCTGGCTTTAAAATCTATTAATGCTTCCTATAGCTTGAAAATATTGCAAAGCTTAATGAATCTGAGTAAGAAAAAGCAGATGAAGAATTCAGCTATGTGAAGCTAATGTGTATCTGTGTTGGTGTAGCCCAGTAGAGGAGAGGTTAACATGCATGAGAGGGTTTTCTGCAGCGGGTGCATGGATCCATCCTGGGATGCAGAGAGATCAGGGCTGCCTGGAATGCAGCGTGGTGCAGTTTGCAGAGCCCGGCCGGCTGCCAAGCCATTTAACAGTCGGCTGTTTTTGTTGAAAAGGCTGCTTGAAAAGTTAAAACCTTCTGATTTTTTAAAATCAGCTGGAGAACATTATAGTCACGCAGAACTGAAGGCAGACAACTTGTTAAAATTAGCATTGGCCATAATTAAAAACATGCTGGGGGAAAAAGACCATGAGAAGAAACAGACTCTTGGAAAGCTCCTGACATTGCTAGATGTCTAAATGGAAACGTAGCTTGCTAATTGATTTAAATAATTGCTAGGTTACTACATGCTTTACCCGCTGCAGTAGATACCAAAGCTGTCCTCCTGTGCATGGTGGAGCCCTGGTAATCAGGTCTTGCAAGCCTGGGAACAAATAAAGGGCCTTTACGGAGATGAGCAGAGAAACCAGCTGCTGCATTGTCAGGCTCCCCTGCACCGTGCTGGGGAGAGACTTGTTCCTCCTTTCCAAAATCTGGTGTTAGTCTTTCATTTTTCTGTGTGACAACTTTGCTTCTCATGCCAGTTAGTAATCAGCATCGCTTAGGAATTTGCTTGGCAGTTTGCATCCTCCTCTAGGGCTCTCCTAGAGGTTGTGTGCTACCTTTTAGGTGTAGGTTTGATCCATGCCAGTACGCGGGTTCACACCTGGTCCACATTTAAGACTACAAGCATATACACAGGAAAGAAGATTTGGGAGGGTGGCGGTGGGGAACAACAACTCGGAACTGAGTTCAGCCTTTGCTGTGAGTGCAGATGATGGCCACTGGTCATGCTGACAGGCTTGAGGCCAACTTTGGGCAGAGTGAAGGGGAAAACGGGACATTCTAGGTCTGTACCAGCTTATATTGTGATGGGATGGGCATAGTATGACCATCCCAGCACACTTCCCATTGCTGTGTTGCTGTCTGCAACACTAGAATTCCTATTTGTCAATAAAACGTTGTGAGTTTCTACTCAATCTGCTCTTCTCACCCCTTGCTGTAAGGGTCAGTAAAACTAGGTGTACGGATGAGGTATAGTCTGAGTCTTCAGCAATGCATGTGCTTGCAAGGGCTGTGGGATCTGAAGACAGTAAAGCTGGGGAATACAGGCTGCATCTATTACAGATGGCAATGGAGATGCATGATGGCAAGTCAAGGAGCACATCTGGCATCTGTCTGCTGCCTGCTCCAGGTTCCTGAGGGTGGTGTAGCTGTAAGTAGAGGGAGTACAGTCAAGTTAGCATTATCATCAGGTGCATTTGGAGTATTGTTGCTAAAATAATGGGGCTACCAGCATTTATACCTGCATGAGGAATTTCTCTGCTGGGTAATGTAGTGTTTCTTTTCCATTTGTTCTGGAAAATACGCTTAGTTTTTACAAAAATTATTTTCAGAAGCTCCTATCGTAACTTTTCCTCAAAATAAACATCATTATGGCTTGAACACTACCTCACAGTGTCTTGCATGCTGGCTTCAGATGAACAAGGAGCCTGAGTGAATCCCCCTCCTTAATGTACTATTAGGCCTGATTTTGTAGTGCTGCTAATTTTACATCCATCCTGTCCAATTTAGGAGGAATTTTTATTTCATAGCTATTGCGTATGGTTAGGAAGTGTCCCTTTCCACACATCATAATTCATTTTTCTGTTGGCTTCTATTGTATAACACAACATAAGCGTGAAAAATCCTCTTCTCATTTAGTCTCAAGAAGCCCCATTTCATATCATCATGCAGAGTCTCGCGGTTTGTACATGTTGTTATGAAGATAACAAATCCTGCTTCATAGCCTTATGTAAGACCTACTGGCTTCAATTATGCATTGTAACTCAATGACTACCCCATTAAAATCATAATGCAATTTATATTGGCTTTTACTGCACATTGTAACATGATGATAGGCCCTTTTCATGCGATGCCTTTTGGCTTTTTAACACATCGAAATGTCACAGCCCACCTTTTTATATTCTAATGTAATGAACTCTTTCCACAGCTCTGTCTGATGCTTATTGGCTTCTATGAGAGATCCTATTCCTAATTTAATGAGTCCCTCTTCACATCATAATGTAATTCATGCTCGTTTTTACAGCATATCCTCACACACTGGTGCCAAATCGTATTGTGTCATAAAGCTAAGTGGCTTCTAATGGACATCACACCTCTGTAACCCTGTCGCGCGCTGTAACGTTCGTCTCTGCTGTCTAACATGTTGCAGAAGCCTGGCGGCTCTGCGGACCGTCTGCTTCGGACGTGAGCCCTGCCAGGGCTCACCCAGCAGATTGCTGCAGCTTGTGCTGAGCTGCTGCAGGCTCTTGTGCATGCAAAGTGTGTGTCACAGGCGTGTTTTAAAGGCTATTTTAGAGAAACGTTACCTGCCAGACTTGAATGACTCCTTTGGTCCTCCTTGGTTATCGCACAAATAGTGGGCTGAGGTCCTTTTCTCTCTTCGTGTATTTTAAGCACATGTAGGGTTTATCCTGCATAAACTTTCAATAAGGCTTTTATTTGCTTCCTTAGCAAACTATAATTTTAGGGCTAAGATTGTTTTTTCCATTCCAAAATCCATTTTGGGCTTTTATATTGTCTAGGGGAAGGTTTTCCACAGTGGAAAACCAGAAAATTTCTTTTCAGTTTGTATTACTGGCAATTAGAGAGCACTCTTGTTTGAAGGCAGAAGAGATGGTGACCCAATGTTCTCGTCTCCTGGTGCTCAGCGCTGCTGATATAAATGCCTGCTGTCCCAGAGGTTGCTGGGGAGTAAATACAGTATTTCACTGACTCCTCTTGAAGCCTTTAAATGTTCTTCAGAAGAAAAGGATACACAAATATTTACCACTCCAAGCGGGAACATTAAATAGCATTGGTTTCAATGTATGCAGGTAAGTCTGCTGATTTAGGGCATAACACTGGTTCCCCTTAAAGAGTGTCTCAATGGGGTTCACATCTTAAATATTGTCGGTATAATAAAGCAGATGCTAAAAATGGGATTTATTTTCCCAAACTTCAAATGTCTACATCTTGTCTAGTCCCCTTAGACCTACATTTGTAGGTGGGAGAAATGACAATGTCAGTACATGATCATTGGATTTAGTATAGAAAACTCCTTGTAGCTGAGGCAAGTTGCTCCCTGAAAAGGTTTTCTGTCCACTGATGGAAAATGGGATCTGATGACTAGTTAGATGAAGAATCCCAGTCTTGGTAAGATGACTGTTGTAAAAATATCAAGGCCAGATACTGTAAATTACACATTTGGGATTTATTTTTTTTTGAAAATCTCCATTATATCTTCTGTTGTTCTAAAGTTTTCATTAACTCGTAATGACTCAGCTTTACTCCCTTTCTTATCTGTTCCTTTGTAGCCTGTTTCCCCCCCACCCCACACCTTTTTTTCCTCACTTGACATGCATCCAAGACAATGCTGGTTGTTACTGAATGCTGTTTGTCAGTATTCAGTAGGATCTTCCTTCTCCAGGTCCCTGAGAAGAGCTGGTGAAGTGCATTTCAGCAGCCTAAACACGTGAATGTGTGCAGTGCTGAGAAAGCAGGTGCACTGTGAGACCACTGAATTATTAGTGATTTTGACACACGCCTGATCATTTCTGAATGCTCTTAATGAGCTGTGTGTTCCCTCTCTGTTTCTCCATGGTGCTATAAAAGAATAATCCTTGGCCAGGGTTTCAGGCTGACATGGAATGTGGTCATTCTAAGGGAGCTATCAACTCTTTATAAATCAACCATTTTGTTTATTGCATTACAGATTATACAGATCTGATAGCAATAATTTTATAACTGAGATCCTTTTAACACTGTCATGGGATTTAATTCCCTGTAAAAAGGCAAGTGATGAACTTTTACTTTGTACAGGACAAGCTGTTTTAATTGTTCCTCAAGCTTTGGTAAAAGAAAAACTGGAATGTCAAAACTTTTTAACAGAAGTATGAGCTTCTAATAGCATTGCTGCTGCTCTTCTCCAGGTTTGAAGCTGGGATAGCTCACGTCCCTGTTCTCTTCTGTGGGCTGGGTTCACCAGCCAGATTATATTGACATTGACTCACGATGACCTGATCTTCCCACGAGAAATATTTTAAGTGGGAGGGAAGATCATGGTACGTGGTGGAGTATGAAATGAGATCCATGGAAGGTGGTGAGGTCAGAGCAGTCAAGCTCCTGTAAATCCAAGCTTTGCTATTTCATCAATGCATAGACTCTCAGCATAGCTGAGGTTGGTGGGGGGCTGGATTAGGGGTCCCCCAGAGGTCCCCTAGTCCAGCCCCCCTGTCTGGGCTGGCTCATCTAGAGCATGTGGCTCCCAAGTGTGCCTGGTCAGATCCTGAATTAGCGCTGAGGATGGAGACTCCACAGCTGCTCCAAGCAGGCTTTCCAGTGTTTGACCATCTTGCAGTAAAAACAAGGTTTTTCTATCTTTAAATGGAAATACTGGGTTTCAATTTGTGCCTGTTGCTTCTCATCCTGTAACTGGGCACCACTGAGGAGAGCCTGGCTCCCTCTTTACTCCCCCCATCAGGTATTTATACACACTGATAAGACCTCCTGCTACAGGCTGGACAGTCCCAGCTTGGTCAGGCTCTCCATGTATGACAGATGCACCAGTCCCTTTATCATCTTCGTGGTTCTTTGCTGGCCTTGGAGTTTACCAACAGCTCTTACACACCATGTATTAATGTTGAAAGGACCGTTGTGTTCCCTTGACCTTAGCTTTGAATGAAAGCTTTTGTGATCACTGAATGTAAACCGTTGGCAGTGTTCGTTTTTCAGTGCAATATATATATTCTGTGTGATAACTTGTATGGCTGGAGTCGGTGCAGTAATATTATACAAACGTGTCAGTGTAGGTAATTGGTGAAGTGTTGTGTGGACAGAGCTATAATATGAAAAAGGATGTCACTGCTAAGTACCACTGTTCCTGTCAAGTATGCTGGTAATGATGATAAATTGGAAAGTATTATCATTTTAACATTTAGGCTTTTAGAGAGAGTTATAACTTTATAGAATCATAGAGGTAGAGTTTGGTGCTCAAAGTTATTTTATCTTTATTATCTGTGCCTGACAAATTCAGTAGTTGTACCATCTCCTTACGTGAGTTACCTATTACCAGTTATTGGGCACAGATTAACTTGCTAGTTCTGTAACAATAAAATCTATGCGCTGCGTGAAAACAAGGACAGATAATTTGAATAAATAGATGTAGAATCTGAAATCATATTTATGTTGATTATTTTATAGAGACTGGTATTGGAGCTAAAATAGTAAAAACAAAAAAAATAGAAAAAGTTTCGTAGTAGAATATCTTTCCAGGAAGTGAATATTGCCTCCTTGTGTGTCCTGGTGAATGATACTGTTGTAACAATATCGCAGGACGTGTCCTGTCCACCAGCTAAGGAGGCCTGGATGTGACAGCTTCATTGCCCATCCTTAGAATGCATGGGGTAGGTGTTGCTGGGAGATGTAAGATACTCCTCTCCAACTCTTCTGTTTTTATAGATGGTCGGTGTTTTGGCTCTCAGTCTGAGCTAGCTTGCCTGAAGCAATTAAGAATAGCACTCAGTTGGAGTGAGTGAAGTGATTATTTAATATTTTCTAACTATTTTTGAGTCACATTAGGTGGCCCTCAAGTTTTTTGGGCAAGTATGCAGAAAAGATGATGCAAATCTTCACCTGGATTAAACTGCTCAGTTGGTCGGTTTGTGAGGCAGCAGCACTTCTGAAGTGCAAACTCAATTTACGGCGTGTGGTCAGGGAACAAGTGAGCTGGCTCGTGCAGCAGACCTGTCTCCCTGCAGCCCCTTCCAGTGACTCACGCTCCCAGCTGCCATCCCCTCTTTCAGGTCTTGTATTACCGATTGCAGGCACGGGCAGGGAGTTGAGCAGCTCTGGTCACACCTGCACTAGTGGACTATGGACAAGATAGCTGGATCTGACATCCTGATATGGGAGCAGAGGCAGGTCCAAAATCTTTTCCCCTTATTACAGATAGATCCAGAACATGCTGGTCTTAAAAGCAGGCACTGCAGGGTTTGATGTTTTTTATTCCTAAGCCCCAATCTTACCAGTTACTTCATTTTACAAGTTGGAGAACTCTGCACTTGGTTGGTAAGTCTAGACAATTTATTTACTAAACTCTGCTGGCTGCTTAGATACTGAGCTGGTTTGTGTATTCAGTCCTGTTACGAAACTGTTTTGGCGGCGAGTGGATCCCTTAGGTACAGTAAGCAGGACGAGTAAATACCAGCCTGTCTGCCAGCGTGGGCCCTGCCATTGGAGAGCTGTGCACTGGTTCCTCCAGGCAGCAGCATCACCCTTTCAGAGCAGATGGGAAGCAGTCCCCTTGCAGCCATGGTGACAGTGGAGAACGAAGATCTCAACCCACCAGAGGAGTTGTGTATCAGTGGTAAAGAGAATGAGGTATTTTGTTGATCTGCTGGATTTCAGGTCAAACGCGCGCATTAAGCTTTGCCCACGCTGGAGGACCTTGTTATATGTGTATTTATGTGCATTATCCAAGGCAAGGCTAGTACTCACTCACATAAGGCTGACACCCCATTTCCTCACTGCTTTCTCCACCCTGCCAGCCTGTCTCCCTTGGGGATCGTTAGGCCAAGAAGAAAAACAGTGTTTTGCATAAGCAGAATGATCTCTTCTGCTGCCAGTAGACTATGTGAGCTTGTGCACCTCACAGAAGTGAAGCGCAACTGAAGCAAAAGCTTCAGTTATAGCACCATGGTTCTTTTCATCTGTAGCAGATGATGCAGAGAGCACCCCGTTCCTGCTGCTCATCTTGCAAAGTAGGTTTTGTCTCCCGCTCCTGCCCAGAGGAAGGAAAAATAAAGACATCTTTGAAATTCCCTTTATGTTCTTTCCTGAGACAAGCTTTTTTCCTTGCTGAAGGTATCAAGCTTCAGTATTTCTCACTGGGTGTGCCAAAAAGCCACCTGCTTGTGTGCAGCCCAGTAACTCCGCTGCATAAACATCTGACATCCTCAGCTGAGATCTGCTGTGCTCACAGGGCTGTGGTCCTCATGCCTTCTGCTGGTCTGGCCCCGAGGGGTGCTCTGCTCTCCTCTCCCCCATCAACTTCTCCCTGCAGCACGGGGGGGGGGGGGGGGGGGGGCGGAAAGGGCACTCCAGGGGCTGTAGTCCAGGAGAGGACTGGTGCTAAGCATGTTTTGCCTAAACCTTGTAGAAAAGATAGTGGTGGAAATAAAAAATAGGAATTAACTGCTGGGTGGTGTGTTGCTGTCTGGGAATTTTTTTGTTGAAATGGAGATTTCTGGGACATTTAGAGATTATGATGCAATGATGGTTTTTTATGGGACATGATTTGCCTAGAGCTGGTAGATTATAAAAATACAGAATGGTGCCTTGATGAGGTTGTCATCATTACACAGTTTGCATTGTGTTTGCGTATAACTTCTTAGTATGTTATGTTTATTACCTTTATTTAGTACATCAGAATTTGCTAGGACTATGATCTTGGAAGCAATGGGAAAAGATATGAAGGACAATGTTTGGATTTCCTCCATTGGAAGGACATTGTGTAACCTGTTCAAGGTAGAGAAAGATTGCTGTTTCAAGGTTCAGCTATGGTAGGAAGTTTGATATAAAAACAGGTGAATTAAACTTCAAAAGTTTCCAATCAGACAAAATGAGGAACATATTAAGTGAAGTAGACTGGCACTGTTTATTAGAAAATGGCCTATGAAGGAAAATTGGCTAAACTTTAAAGAGGTGCTGGAGTTGGCTCGGGGGGAGTGAATATATCTTTACATAAAACTAAACATAAAACTTTAAAACCAGTGTGGATGAGTGATAAGTTGTTAAAGTTAATTGTTAGTGAAAATGGAGCTCTAAAGCGTACAGGGAGTAGTAGACTATGGGGTTGTCGGAGGGATTTGTAAGGACAAAGCTGCTATATAAATGGAGGATTTGAAGGGCAAAATGGAGAGTAAGTAGTTAAGGCCATTAAGCTAAAGAGTACTCTGGTGAATAAAGATGTGAAGTGAACCAGGGGGACTGCTCTTGGGATACTTATTCCTTGTTCAGACAAAAAAACCCAAATGCCCCCCAAGGATTTAGTTCCATTTCATGCTACACCATTAAATGGTGCCACTCTTACAAGGAATTGTAAAGCACTTCTGTTCGATTACCTGTGATGCTTATTCTCGTTACTAGTAATTAATATCAATTATAATATCATAATATTTATCTAATTACTAAAACGTAATGTGTATGATTAGATATTGTGTGCTATAACTATATAGTAATATACATTGAGATGTATGTTAATATAGTCCATGTTGTATGCTATCTATATGATATGATATTTATGTAGCTTATAAACAGGTTTATGCATGAAATATATCCTGTAGGTGATTGTTACAGATTTATCATATTATATAATAGTATGCATCATGTGATATATTGTTATGAAATATTATTTATACATAATGATGACAATAGCAACAACTGCTGGCCACTGATACCTGCAGGCTATATATAAATACCTATTGGGAGACCATTTCAGTCATGCAGGCATCGTCATTTTGCAACTTTGCTACGAGCTTAACTTTTATTCGTTCTCATGTGCATCCAGTGAAGAAGATGCAGTTAGGTAACACCAATATTATTTGCATCATTACACTCGTTGGGGGTGTAGATGGCAGAGGTCAGTGCCTGGTCCTGCATGGTGCTACGTGGGTTTGGAGCACCCCCTCCCCAGGATTGGGACGCAGGCTGGCACTCTGCAGGGCTCGTAGACTGGGAATACTGTGCCATGCCCAGGGGACCCTTCTGTGTCCCGCCTGCTCCCACAGTGTTGTGGCCGTGAAGTTCTCTCCAGAAAGGTCTTAATTTTCTTTGTTTCAAAGAAAGACAGGGTATGTCGGTAGCAGGTAGCCCAGCTTTAAATCTGAGTTACCTTCAACGGTGTGTCGGCGTGGGTGGGTTTTGCTGAGTGAGGGAACACATGCGCCCTTCCAGGCTCTCCAGAGCGGCGTGGGTGTCTTCAGGTGCATGAAAATAGATGGCCCTCTGCAGTTGCAGCCTCTGGTAATGGACCAATTTATTTACCTATTTATTTATTTATCTAGTTATCCACCTAATAAAAGCAAAGAAGAAGCTATCAAGAAAAAAAAACAACCTAAAAATAAATAAGCAGTGTAGATGGACTCAGACACAGTAACATTGGATTTTCAAACACAAACGTAATTGCAAGTATTGGAGCAGAGGAAGCAATCACTGAGCCCGTTCCAGCAAAAAGGGTTACTCTAGGAGGCCTTTCTTGAATTATACAGTATTTCAGGTATGGTCTTACTCCTGTGTTTTCTGATGGCATTAATATTTCTGTCTCTGTGGAAAATAGTTCTGCTGATGCCTCACTGGATAACACTTACCCTCCTTCATCTGCATTGTTTTGGCAGTCCTCAGTCATCAGCAATTATAATATCTTAATCCTTTTCTTCCTAAATCTTGTCTTTATTAGTGGTAAGGGTGTTTCTTTGCTCAAATTGAGCTCGCCTTTTAGTCAGATTGGCAGTAATATTGCTCTAGACAGGAAGAAGCTGTTTTTCCAATTTGTTGGAACTCGGCAGAATTTATTATTAAACCCCTGCGATTACATTTAAGATAACTGAAGCTATTAAGACTGGAGACATTACAACCTTGTTCACAGTCATATCTGTGTGTTGCCTTGGTCCCTCTTCCTCCATATTCTGGTCTCCTGGACTAAGCTTGATGTGGCACCTGCATAACTCAGCAGAATTGCTGTATTCGGTTGCATTAGTGGTAATCCATGTATGAGGGATCTCAGTTGGACCAATGTGATACTTAGAAACACTTAACTTCATTGTCTCTTTAATAAAAAATAAGTTGTAGGACACGATGTCAGGAAGATTTATGAAATGCATCTGAAGTTTGGGTTGTTTGTTCTTTTTTGCTGTTGACATGTGCTGCTGATTTTGGCAGTTTGAAGAATGCAAACAACATTAAAAAGCCCAGTATGGTTGGTAAGGAATTGGCAGTCATCTCCCTCTGGAAGAAATTTGTTTTGAATGTTTATTTGTAGCAGTAGTCATCGGCATTATTGGTCTACTGTGTTATGTCAAGTCAGAGAGCTTTGTGCATTTATTTTAGAGGGATTTTTCTCATCGCTCAGTGCTCTTCAATCTTATGCTAGAAATACATGCCTTGATAAAATGATTCCAATTCATTAGTCAATATTTGCTTTTCCTTATAACTATTCTATTTAAGATTCAATTTGTTGGACTCTTATGTTGTACTTTTATGTTGTAATTAGAGAAATATGGGGGGTTTTTTTGAAGTTAGGAGACAGTACAGCTAGTGACCAGAGTACATATTGAGCTATATAGCTCTCTTTCCCATACCCACTGATACAGGTACCAAAATTGCACTGAAATATTAATTGGCATTGAGTACCTTGTTCTTATAGTTCTTTCAAAAAACATTACCACTGATCACCCCTTGTGCCTGGGAGGGAGCTAATAGCAGTCTTCCTGCTAACCCAAAGCCGAATGCTTTTACACGTTATAGTGCGGTTGACACCGTATTTTGTCACGATTGCTGCTACTTTTGCTGTCTTCCACCTTGGTCCTCATCTACTTGTAGCTGCGCCATCTATGTCATCTTTAACAAGACAATGATAGCACCTATGTATGTCTTTGAAGATCTGGCCCTAATTACTTTCCTTTTTCTTCCAGAAATGCTTTTTTCTGCTTACTAATGCTTTACTCATAGGCTTCCTTTTGAGTAATGTGTATGTTTGCTCTGCTTTGCCAGTTGAGTTTTTTGGTAGCCAATACAACAGACCCAGCCTATGGGGTGTTCCTGTTGAACTATTTGCCTTATCCCTGAAGGAGAATGGGAATGGCCAAGCTTGGGCAGTGACCACAACCCTAATGGCTGAACACCTTAATTTTGTGTCCAGACATCCCCTTCACATGGAGGAGGCTGTGGACGTGGGCAGGAGGAAGGCTGCTAGACCTGTGTGTGGCCGGGCAGTTCTGCTGTGCTTTGGTGGCACAGTGATGCTTCTGGCTGTAGAGGATGGGCTGTCCTAATACAGTACTCTTAAATGTAATAGTGCCCCAATGTAAGCAGACAGTGTGTTTTTCTGTCTATGCCAAATACATCTTCAATAGATGTCTCCTGCCAGTTTTTTTTTTTCTTTTTAAGGAATGCATAGCTTTTTAATGCATAGGAAGGAATGCATAGTTTTTTAAAGTAAGGCATAGCATTTGAAGTGAATTGGGGTTATTATTTATTTTTAGGGTAAGTGCAGAGTAAATAATTTATTCAGTCATTACTTCTTTGCTTTATGAAATGTCTCTTCCATGAAAAAATCCAGCACACAACGTCTAGGACTGTGAGCCAAACAGCAGCAGCTCCATATAAAAACACTGGTTCCAATAATCCAAGAAAGGATCACAATTTACTTTCATTTTAACATGAAAACAATAATTTGCTCTAATTTTCTTCATAAAATTTTGAAATGTATTGCTGGTTTCTGACCTTTGAGGTCTGAGCTGTGTGAATTGGTTTGGATTGGCGAAACAGGTCTTGTGGTGGGTGCTAGCACATGGGTTATTGGAGGTGTCGTAATTGAGCCTTCATTGTAGGGCACTGCTGTAGGTCCAATATAACCGGAGGCACGTTAAAGAGAAGCAGGTTTATGAGATCCAGAAGTGGTAGGGTAATTTTATGGAACGCTGGGAGGATGGAGGTCATAAAATGAACCATCTTCACATCTCAACTCACAGCTTCTTTCTTCTTAGAGCAATTAGAATATGGAATCACTAACTTTGCATAGCAGTTAATAATTTTTAAGCTGTTGCCATGGGATACCACACTTTGTCTATACACTGCAGATACACAGATCTGCAAAATGCAGATCTGGCTGAGATTAAAAGGTGCTTTGGCTAAGGTTCTATGGCATTGCAAAAATGAAGAAAATTAAACAGACATCTTAAGTGAGGTTCCAGGAGGAGGAAAAGATGCTAAATCAACAGGAAGAAAATACGTCTTTAATAGGACTTTTTTTCAATAAACGTAGATAAAAATGAACTAAAATGTCATTATATTATTTCACTGCATTTTTTCTTACTATTAAATGATACTTTGTTAGCTGCTATGTATAATTATTCCAGAATCACAAATTCTTTCTGATGTGATTCAACTACAGTAAATATTGTACAAATAGTGAGAGATGCACAACAGTGCAGAGTTTCACAGTGATAGACGTTTTGTGCTCTAAAAACCCATAGTTCTAGAAACCCCTTCCTTTCATGAGACAGAAAGGATAAAATAGAGTAATTATTCATTTTCACCCACCACCTTTGTTCTTCAGCTGGAGCTTTGGCCGAGCTCATTTCCTCAGCTCCACAGTAACTGCTCAGAGAAGTGCCTGGTTGGTATGCTTGGATGGAAGAGATGTTGATAAGTGACAGAGAAATTGCCCTTTAAAAAAAGAGTTAAAAATAGGGAACAGTGGTCATCATTTGTCTATTTAGATGCTGAAAGCTGTTGTGGTTTATGGTCTATATGCTGGTATTTGGCACTTTGTCCTGTTTCTTCTAGTTATGATAGTAGCGAGATCTGACATTCTTCATTTTACTCAGAAGTGTGTTCTTGGGCTTTAACAACATCATTTAAACACTGTCATTATGGCTTTTAGTTTAGGAGGGAGCTGAAGAATGTTTCTGAGGGCTCAAACCTGCTTTAAATCATAGGAGCCCAGGCAAATATCATTACAGCTAGCTAAATGGTGATGAAAACAGATCCTGGCTTTTTCTGCACCTTTTGGAACATGGTGGTAAATCTGGAATAAGTTCGCCATCAGTTACTCTGATTTACACCAGTTTAGCAGAGCAGAATCTGACATGTTTAATAGATTCCTGGGTTTTAAGAGCAGGAGTAGTCTCAGAGGCTAGTCCCATTTTCTGTAGAAGTGAAGCCACAGTCTTTTAGTTGCTAATGCACCAGTCCTGCAAAGATACAGTGAAATACTTTGCAATCACACTTTGCATTTTACTGAGCAGTAACTATGTCATGGGTTCTCATAATTCACTGTAAAAAAACTCCACGGCACATGGTATTTGCAGGCAGCACCTGGTGTAGCAAATACTACCCATTCTATTGAAAGAATCTGTGCTGGACTTTGCGTAAGTGTTCATTGTAAAGATAGTTGGGAAAAAGGCTTGTGTCTCAGGACAGCATTGGTGGGAGGTGTTACTCAGATCCGTGTGAACCCTCAATAAAGTTCAGTACAGATTTTGAGCTGTGGTTTTGGCCAGGTCTTACTTTTCCTGTGTCAGTTGGTTCCTTTGTTTGGACCATGGTTGATTTAAACATTATTTTTGTGTGTGGATCCATTGACTTTTTTTTTTTTTTTTCATCCTTTGGTTAGAAATAATTTTGAGGGAGATGATTTAAATAAGGACTGATGTGCCCTGGCTGGGCTTCCTGCGGCTGAGAAACACATTCTTCGCCACTGAACTACAGGCTTTCTGTCTGCTCGCTCTCTGCGGCCGACCAGGATATTGAACATCTTGGAACACATAAAGCGTTTGCTTCTTTCCTTAGGGACACCTAGTATATTTTATGACAAAGACTTCATACCAGCTCTAGCTGTCTTGAGTTCACAGACCCTGTTTCTTCAAAGTATTTCAGGAATTTGACTGGGATAAGAAAGAGAACTCCGGTGTCTGCTTGAGACTAAGCAAATGAATGAATTTAATCATGAGAGTATGCTGGCTTATTCATTTTAAGTCCTGTGCACTTTTGTTGGTGCAGATTTTTCTGGTCTTTTTATGAAACGTAGAGAAACCATGTGACTGGAGGGGAGAAGGAAAACTTTTGGAAAAATGCTGTACTGTATAAGAAGAGAAAACAACATGTTAGGAGAAGCAAATGCCTCCAGTGTAGAGAGTGCTCCTGTGGTTGGAGATGTGGCCTTAGAACGAGGATCCCAGATATGCATTCTTTCTACCAACGCTTGCACATGTCGCTTTGGGAGAACTTCTGAATCTCTGAGAATTTGATGCTTTTCCCTACAAACTGCTTTACTCCATAAAGAAGTCTTGGTGTAATTTATTCATTGAAGGTACACTGTTCCAGGAGTTTAACCACGTTTCAGGTACTGTGAGGGCTTCATAAGCGTTGGAAAGCTGTTTGAAATCTTCAGTGGTTAAATTATAAGTCTTTCCACATCAAAAACTCTGCTGGGTCAGGTTTTTAGGATATTGGTGTGGAGAGCCGAGGGCTGATTACATAACCTAGGCAAAGCAGAAAAGACATGATGTGTGCATTAAGCTGAAGAGTCAGTTTGGTATATTTGCTGTGAAAAGCTTGCAGATGTTTTCTTACAGAGCAGGTCAGCTTTTAAGTACGTAACGGGCAGAGGAGGATGCAACAAGCAGCAGGTACTCTGTGGCATGCCCCGCACAGGGCTGTGCTGGGTCTGCGGGGAGACAGGGCCTGAGCCGCCCAAACACAAGGGACCAAGCACCAATTCTGATGACATGAAAAAACTTGGTGAGCACAGAATGGAAATGAAAAAGAGCTAAGAACTCGGCCTCTGTTTTAATAACCCTTTTAACCATTAACAAAAATTAAAAGATACACTGAAATGGAAAAGGCAATTATCTTTCTCCCTCCAAAGCATGTGTTGCCCCTTAAACCTTTTTTCAAAGCTTTTAGTAGCATAAAATGGGAGTAAACTGTTCTCTCAACACCATGCGACTGTGTTGGCACCACTGCTGGTTGCTCTGATGTATGAGAGCGTCGATACATGCGTTTGAGGGAGCAAAGCTACTGGAGAGGATTGGGCTGTTTGTTAACAACTGGCTTGTGCTGAACAAATGTAATAACTGTCTTCAGTGTAATTAATGACTCATTTAGCACATAAAAGGAATTGAATAGATACTATATTCTTGGCTCTTAGCAAACACTTGATTTTCTGCCATATGAAAATCTATTAAAAAAGCTGGATGTATAGCAAGCAGATACAAATTGCATGGCATGGATTCTCTCTTGGCTGACATGCAGGGAAGAGAGGAATCACTAATGCAGAGACCTCTGAGTGTGAAATCCTGTAAAGCGGTTTACTGCAGCTGTTGGTGCTGGGGTGCAATTTATATATGAACATTCTGCAGTTCAGGTTTTTACACTAAACTAGTCTTTGTAAAATCAGCCTTGCAGAGTGTGTGATGGAAGTGTTGCCGTGTTTAAAAATCCAAATAAAAGACAGTGAGTAGCCACATCATAGGTGTCTCCTACAGTATTTGCAAACCAACTGTTTCAGCACTGAGCTTGCGTATGAAACTGTTTCCATTTGAAAGACACTTTAACAACCATAGAATCATTTAGTTTGGAAAAGACCTTTAAGATCATCGAGTCCAACCATCAGTCATGCCCACTAAACCATGTCCCGAAGTGCCTTGTCTATGCGCTTTTTGAATACCTCCAGGGATGGTGACTCAACCACTTCCCTGGGCAGCCTGTTCCAATACCTGACAACCCTTTCAGTAAAGAAATTTTTCCTAATATTCAACCTAAACCTCCCCTGCCACAACTTGAGGCCATTTCCTCTCATCCTACCTCCAGCCACCTGACAGAAGAGACCAGCACGCACCTCGGTACAACTCTCCCTTCAGGTACTTGTAGAGAGTGATAAGGTCTCCCCTCAGCCTCCTCTTCTCCAGACTAAACAGCCCCAGTTCCCCCAGCTGCTCCTCATAAGACTTGTGCTCCAGGCCCCTCACCAGCTTGGCTGCCCTTCTCTGAACACGCTTCAGCACCTCCATGTCTTTCCCATATTGAGGGGCCCAAAACTGAACACAGCACTCGAGGTGGGGCCTCACCAGTGCCGAGTACAGGGGGACAACCACCTCCCTGCTCCTGCTGGCCACACTATTTATGACACAAGCCAGGATGCCGTTGGCCTTCTTGGCCACCTGGGCACACTGCTGGCTCATATTCAGCCGGCTGTCAACCAGCACCCCCAGGTCCTTTTCTGCTGGGCAGCTTTCCAGCCACTCTTCCCCAAGCCTGTAGCGCTGCATGGGGTTGTTGTGACCCAAGTGCAGGACCTGGCACTTGGCCTTGTTGAACCTCATACAATTGGCCTCGGCCCATCGATCCAGCCTGTGCAGATCCCTCTGTAGAGCCTTCCTACCCTCCAGCAGATCAACCCTCCTTCCCAACTTGGTGTCATCTGCAAACTTACTGAGGGTGCGCTCGATCCCCTCATCCAGATCATTGGTAAAGATATTAAACAGAAGTGGCCCCAATACTGAGCCCTGGGGAACACCACTTGTGACTGGCCACCAACTGGATTTAACTCCATTCAGCACAACCCTCTGGGCTCATCCATCCATCCAGTGTTTTACCCAGTGGAGAGTACACTTGTCTAAGCCATGAGCCACCAGTTTCTCAAGGAGTCTGCCATGAGACAGTGTCAAAGGCCTTACTAAGTCCAGGTAGACAACATCCACAGCCTTCCCCTCATTCACTAGGTGGGTCACCTGGTCATAGAAGGAGATCAGGTTGGTCAGGCAGGACCTGCCTTTCATAAACCTGTGCTGACTGGGCCTGATCCCCTGCTTGTCCTGCACATGCCTGTGAGCGCTCTCAAGATGAAATGTGCCAAGAGTGTCACTGACTTAGAGGAGTACTAAAGAGTGACCCAGTGCAAGCAGAAATAAGGGAAAGAAACAAAGAATATTCTTCCTTAGGAACCTCAAGAACTGTTGATAAAGAAAATATATAAATAAATGAGGTAATAGATTTAATCAAAGTAACAGTTGGAAGAAATAACTTGAGGCATGCAAGTTTTTCTCTAGATCAAAAGCTTCAAAACTGTATGTAAGTTGGGAACAGTTGCTCTGATTTCCATTTCATTGAGCAGTTCAGGGTATCAGGAGCACTTGTCAGTGTCTGGAGCAGAGGGAGGGCGTTAGAAGGAAGAGGAAAAAAAGTTGTTAGAACCTGTAAAAAAGAGACAGAAAGGAGTAAATTGTTGTTTAAATTGGTTATGTGTCATCTCATTCCCATTCTTGTCTCACTAGAGCCCAGCTGACTCTCTGGGATAGCTGCCTTTTGCTCCCTCCTGCTTGTCATGTCAAAAAGCATGTGGCATATAAATTGGTGGGAATTTAGTGGAATTAGTACTTACCATGAATGTCCAAATACATATGAAGAATATCACTCTCAGGTAATTCCTACTTCATAGACTCTTTCAAAATCATTTAAATGGAAAGGTGAAATGAAACACAACTTTGGAGGATTTTTCAATGTGTAGCTTTCTCCACATGGGTATTCAGGAGGTCTTCTGACAGTGAATGTGAGATATAACCCAATTCCAAGAGCATATCCAGCTTGGAAATGCACATCGTCTTCACTTGGCCAACTGGTTTGGCTCATTCGCAGTGAGTTGTCTGGACTTGACCTCTTCGCTCATTCTTTGCTGAGCTGAGACATTTTGCATTGCAGACACAGCGGGGTGGTGTTGGCCGGGAGGGTGCAGGATTTCCTTGTCTTTGTGGTAGGTTTTGCTTTGGCCGTTCCATGGTGCTGCTGTGCCTGAGTTAAAGCTGGTTTGGTGTGGGTAGTGGGGCTGCGCTTACGCTGTATATCTGTGGAGCATTAACCTGGCCGTCGGCAGCAGGTACAGTGAGCCAGGGGAAAGAGGAAGAACTGTTTGCACTGGGTGGTATTCAGAGGGTACAGGATAATAGTATTTTTAAAAACTAAGTTTTTAACTCCTGTAGAAGTCATTTCATTCTCACATCCCACCCCACAGAAATCTGCCATTATCCTTGAAAGCTTGTACTGAGTGTAGAGATTTGCCTAGATTTCACTTTATTATTGCTATCTGAAGGAACCGTTGGACAGCTTCAAGAATAGTAAAAAAAAAAATGCATTAAACCCCTGCTAGGTTGAAGTAGGGAAGTGTTACTGCACATAAAACAGCACCCCAAACTCCTGATATTTTACAGCCAGTGCAACCAGACTTTCCCATATGCTGAAGAGGTGGGCTTAGAAAAACAGAAAACAAATCCAACCTGCAGTAAATCATCATATGTCTTTAGAGAGGCTGGCCCCTGAGGATTTAGTGATGCAGCTTTAACCCAGCTGCTGCTGTTTAGATAAGAGGGCACCTTGTTAAACACAGAAGGAAAGAATCTCAAGGCAAAGAATTGATCATGCTGTAGCTGAGATGTCTCAAACTTTGTGCAGGTTGTGAGGATGGGCAAAGATATCAATACTATTTATGCAATCACCAGAATGGATAAGGAAACTGTTCTTTTGACTACAGTGGACTTGACTGAAAAATAGACACTGGAGAACTTAAAATACTATGGAATTAACAGTAATAAAAAATCAAATGAGTTAACATGATATGTGTATTTATGAAATGTATTTGTCTTCTAGTTTTCTGCTCTGTAGTATTTGCTGAGACACCTGTGCACAGCAGTCGTGATGCTCTAATGTGGCAAAGTGCTGGAGCCTGGCTTTGATGATTACAGAAGTGAATTTTGTCGAACCGCCCCCTTTGACACTTGCTCAGCTCTAAATGGTCTCCGAGTTGTGCATTTGCAAAAGTTACCCAAGGAAGTGTGTAAGCCATGGCTGTGGATGTCTTTCTCCTCCTCCTGCTGTGTCCAGCGCACGGTCACCCAGCTGGGAATGAGTGCAATGACAAAGAACAAACACGATTACAGTTGTGTTATTTATACTGGCTGTGCAGCATCGTTCTAAGATCCTTTCGGATCTTAGTACAGTGCAGTATTCTTGTAAATAAAGTCTGAATAATTCAGATGATATATTTTTTATTGCATTTTTACCTCTTTTTCTATGACTTAGAAGAGTGGAGAGATTCTTGACTGCTTTCGTTGCTGACAGATAATTTCAGTGAGTAATTCTTGATAGGTAGGTAGCTGGTTAGCAGATAGCGTTTTGTGCTTATATTTGCAAGCCAAGTGAATGCAGAGTAGTATTTTGCTAAAAGCAAAATGACATAGAAATTTTGAATGCAGTTTCCTTTCAGAGTAATTTTTTCCTCTGGTGGTGTGTTTTGGTTTTTTTTTTTTTACTTCAAACGAGCAACTTGTGATTGTTTTTTTTTATGCCAGACACCCTGTTTAATTTTAAAAATTTACACATTAAACATGGGTTTGATTGTATTCTGGTGACTGATGAGACTTCGACTGGCAAGGGCTTTCAGCAGTGTCTGAACTAGACTGGATTTGTCTTGATGCTCTCAATACATCAGTATTTCTTTTCCAGATCTTTGCATCAACCGTTCCCCTGCTATTCATTCTTTCTGGTTGCTGGAGACAAAGGGTGCTACATCAGACCCTGATTTGTAAGATCAGGCCTGGTGATTTTCAGTAATTCAGGATCATCTTGCTTTTAAGTCAAGTAAGAAAGGATAACCTATCATTCTGTGGTATTTGTCTTCCTCTTTCTTTGCATAAAGCCGAGGGATAAGGACTGAGGTGCCTGCTGGTTGGGGTGGCATCCCAGAGCTTCCCACACGGCTTAAGTTTCTTGTTATGTAACAGGAAATTCTAAAATATGGTAAAAATTCACTTTCTAATGTTTTGGCATATAAATGAAAATCACTGTGCTTCCAATTCAGGCGGTATGGTCTCACATATGTTTTTTGTTTCATATTGAAAGAATTTGTGCTAATTTGGCTCCATACTTCCTCCACCCATAGTTTGCATATTGTCTTTGTCTTCATGGTAGGGTTTGCCTATGAAGCAGAAAGACAAAATAAATTTAAGTTACAGAAGCAAAGACAGCTTAGTCAGTACAGTGCAGGTCAGCTGGAGTTTTATTTTGGGGTTATGGTGTTCTAGGTCCTCAGGTAGATTGAGAGGTGGGTGGGTATGTTACAGACAAGGCTCTTTTTCTGGGTCTGTTGTTTATGTGCTGCCAGGCAAGTCACCTTTTCTTTTCTTTGTCACTCTTCTTACTGTTCATACAGATCTGTATCATAAGAGTTCTAGAAAGATTTTTAAAATTTTTTTTTTTTTATTGTACAGCTAGAATTGAGGGGTCTGTCTTTGGTCTGAGCACAGAATTGCCAGGTGGATTTGAGGGTGTGGGTCATGTTTGGTGTTTTGGGGGGGGTTGGGGGGGACTGGGGTTTTTGGGTGGTTATTTTGGGGGTTTGGGTTTTTTGTGTGGTTTTTTTTTTTCTCAACTGCAGTGCCTTCTCTCTTTTTGTGTAATTTTCTCTGCTGTGTTTCAGCTGATGTGTAACATAGATTATAGGACTGAATGACTTCCCCAAGTTCATCAAGTCCAGTCCCTTGCTGTTGGAGGCAAGCACACAAAAGCATTGTCTTCCTAAATCTATCCTAAATTTATTAAGACTTTGCCTTAAAAATAAATCAGGTTTTTTTCATACCTGCTGTTTCTATTACAACACCTTTAGTACAACAACTTTGTAAATACAGAGCAATACATAGCAATTAAGCTTGATTTTAGCCTAGTTTGTTTTAGCTAGTAATTCAAGACAGCTTTGTCATGCCTGATGAGATAGTGGGACAATGATGACAGTTCATGATGGTTGGTGCAAGAGCTTTAACATCCGCAGTGTGACTGCTCTGGATGGTAAACTTTAGTTGGCTTTTACCATGAAACGCTAAGTCATCTCTGCAGGTTTTTTCTCACATCTTACTGAGCTCTGATTGTCCCTGTTCAAGCTCTGGCTATTGTCATAGGAAGGTTTGATTCATTGCTAGTCTACAAAACTGGGATATCCACAGGAGACATTTCTGAAGGATGAGTAAGCCTGCCTGTCAGAGAGAAGCAGTGCCTTGCCCTCCGTGCCCTTTTCTGAATCTCCCTCCTGCAGTAGAAGACAGCAGGAGGAGGATGCTCAATCCTGGGATCTCTGTGCGTGCTGTGGGAGTGATGATGTTCCCTTGCTTCTTAGCAGGACCGTGCATAGACTGACTGCTATACATCTCTGCTATTTTCCCTACCACCTTCATTCCTGATCGAATCCTGCTCCTTTCTTCTGGCCCTCCCTTCCCAGCTTTGCCATCCCAGTTCCCTCCGAGTCATAAGGTCCCCTGCGGTCCTTTTCCCTGCCCAGCTGCTCTCAGTCTGGGTTGCCATCTTGCTCTGCAACCTCATCCTGTGCAATATGCCGCTGGTACCACCTTTACGCTTTCTCCCAAGCTGTGTTATTCCTTGTTGTTCTCACCTGCCTCGTTTCACGCTCTTTCCTCCTGGTTTGGCCTCGATTCCCACTGGATGATAGATGGTGGACCAGGAATGAGCGCATCTGGAAGGGGCCAGCACGTGCCCTGAGCACCACGTCTTCTGCAGCACCGGCACTGCCGGAGTGTGGTCAGGATTTGTGATGTGTTACGGGGGGTCCAGCTGCACGGAGTGAGCTCACGCTTGGCGGGTGGCCAGGGCACAAACCTGAGCAATCGAAGCAGGTGTCGGGGAAAGGTTTGAAGTGCCATGGGCCTGGTGCACATGTTGCATTTCTGCCAAAGGGTTGTGTGTAGCTGAAATTAGTTTGAGGTCTGCGCTTGGGTTCAGGGCGATGTGAGGTTTTTCCCAGTGGCATAGTGCATCCTGTGCTATTTCTGTAAGAGCGGAGAGAAGAAAGCTATCTGGCCGTTGAACCAGGTGTTGCTTCTGTGCTCTGTTTTTTCACTGTGAAAGAAGGGCTTATCTCAGCCTTAGTTGGTGAAAAAGTCATCATCTGATAAAGAGTGTTAATTTATTGTGTAGTTTACCTAAATTACCACCGTCGCACTAAAATAAAACAGAGAAATTATTTCAGCAAAGCCAGCAGAAAATACCAGCATTCATTCATGGAAATGTCCTCTTGTCCCACTGCATTTGAAGTTGATTTGATGGGGTTAGTGTTCTTGCTGTTAATGAAAGTACTCTGCTAACTACCTGTCTAGGTAGTGTTATGTCTTCATTACCAAGGTATGAATGTACTGCTCTTTCAGAGATGTTTTCCCCTCTCGTCCTGTGTTATCTAAGCAGTGTTAGCCCTTACAAGCTATAGTCAGTGCCCATTTGTACGACGTGTTGTGCAAGGACAGCAGGACACCAATGAGCTTGCAAATGAAGCATCCTATTCTATTGAGGATGTTCTTTCAAAGAAACCCTTGTTTTGGCTAACTAGAAGGAAGCATTTTTTTCTTCTTAAGATCCTCACAACATAGTCAAGGTGTAAAGAAGTTTGTGCTTGGTTTAAGAGTATCTTTTTGCAGTAGGTGTAATGAGGTTATCTCAGAAGCATAAGAACAACTACTGGCTTTTCTTCCACCGCCATAAGTTCATCCCATTTCCTCAGAGAGATCCTGTGTCAAACCATGATTTTAACTTGCAAATGAAATTCTTACCTTGGGACTGGTGTGTTGAAGCTATCTGTCCTCTGAAAGGGCCCCCTTACCTCATCCTGGGTTTGGTGAGCTTATTTGCTTTCTGAAAGAGGCACAACCTCTGAGTGCTCTGTCACTGGGCTGCCCAGTGCCCAAGTGAGGCCTTCCTGAAGCTGAATTTATCCATATCATATGTGAGACTTTTTACTTGTTAGAAGCATGGTTGATTAAAAAACCCAAATAATTAAAAATTAAAATAAAAAAAAGTTGATATTTCCATTTAACCTGTTTTTGCTCAGTGCAGAGTATACATGTATTGCAGAATTGGTGCTTTGACATTGTAAATAATACACAAAAGTGTAAGTAGTGGAGGAAAGTTACTTTCACCTTTAATACTGTGTCATTCCTGTCATATGTGGGAAGAAGGTTTAGGTGGGAGATTGTGTTGTGAAACAAGATTTCCTTGTTATGACTCAAAAAAAAGTCTGTATTAGTAATTAATTTCAAAGGTTGTGTATGTATTTGTCTACATATAGGGGTTTATGTTGTAAATGCAGGTGAGAACTGATTTGCAAAGCTCCTTTTGAGAAATATGTTTTAGTGTATGGTGAAAGAGCCTGGATCATAGGGTTAGTAGTATATTGCTCTGAACAGCTAGCTGCTTAATCTTATAAATACTAAAAGGAAGTTGTATGTCTCCTAGGGAGAAAGGAGCTCCTCATTATGTCGTGGGCTGTTGGGTTCAGCTCAGCATCAGGGTAATACATTAAATGAATTCTCACTGCAGCTGGTGCAATGCATTTCTTTTAAGGAAACTCTTCCTGCCCCTCGTGAAATGCAGCCTACTTCTGCAAAGCGTTTTGATTGTCTTCCATATATGATAATAATTTCTTATCTCCCTATATTTATGTCTCCAATTATGCTGTTTTATCAGCCTCATTGTCATAGGACTGTCCATGTCCGTGCCTATCCAGTTCCTCAAAGAGATGCTTATCTCATCCTAGTGGGAGAAAGGCTTTGACCTCTTGATCAGCAGCTGCCTGTCCAGTGGGGTGATGGAGTTACCTGATCCCGGCTTGGTATCTCGCTTCAGCTGATGGGCAGTGCTCCCTGTAAGAAGGTTTATGTTTCAGCCCTAGTTTAGATGAAGGTGTCTGCTCTACGAAATACACTTTTTTTCCAATTCAAGAGGTTATGAAGCTACTCACTCTAACCTCAGCCCATGTGTAAGACTTGTCAAGTAATTGGAGCTGTTCTAGAATGATTATGCAATTAAGTGAGGCTCCCTCATCCCTGGCACAAACCCCTATCTTGGCTGAGTTCCAGGGAAGTCTTTTCTATGCAGAAAGAATCTGTCCTGTTGGCACAGACCAAGTTCTCCATTGTGCAGAAGGGACGGTGACCTCATGGCATGACGATATCTTCTTTGTTTGTTGAAAGAGATCACCCTTTCTCTGCTCTCTGTGTCTTGAAATGGAAAGAGCTTTTAGCCTTCTGGTGAGAATGATATTGCCCATTTCTTCAGACAACCTGGCTTAAATTTGTGGGTGGCAAATTAAATAGGAACTAGCAGCCGGGATGAATTTCAGGAAATAACTTTTTAGTCCACAGAGATGAACATAGTCCCAAATGAATCATTACCCTATGAGCAGTGGGGAGGGATTTTGCCATTGTATTCAATGCTTTGCTAAAAGAACTCTGTTTAAAAAAAAAAAAATCAAAAAAATTATTTTGGCATTTTTCTTGATACAGTTTTATTTGCCTGTTGCTCAGTGTCTGTAAATGTTCTCTTACTCAGCTAAGAAGCTGCTTTTTCATGGAAAGGCTCTCTTTTCCAGTCTCAACTAATAGAAGCGGGAGCCCGCTAGGAGAGTCATGGGCCATACTGCTGCAGCTCCTTGCCACTGATTTTTTCTGTCTGTGATTGCATCACCTTGCTGTAGGTTAGATTTTCACACTATGCTGGTTGACATACAATGCTGTCATGGTTTAACCCCAGCCAGCAACTAAGCACCACGCAGCTGCTCACTCAACACCCCCCCCCCCCCCCCCCCCCAGTGGGATGGGGGAGAAAATCGGGAAAAGAAGTAAAACTCGTGAGTTAAGAACGGTTTAATAGAACAGAAAAGAAGAAACTAATAATGATGATGATAACACTAATAAAATGACAACAGTAATAATAAAAGGATTGGAATGTACAAATGATGCGCAGTGCAATTGCTCACCACCCGCTGATTGACAGTCAGTTAGCCTCCAAGTGGCGATTCCCCCTGCCCCCACTCCCCCCAGTTTATATACTGGGCATGATGTCACATGGTATGGAATACCCCTTTGGCCAGTTTGGGTCAGCTGCCCTGGCTGTGTCCTGTGCCAACTTCTTGTGCCCCTCCAGCTTTCTCGCTGGCTGGGCATGAGAAGCTGAAAAATCCTTGACTTTAGACTAAACACTACTGAGCAACAACTGAAAACATCAGTGTTATCAACATTCTTCGCATACTGAACTCAAAATACAGCACTGTACCAGCTACTAGGAAGACAATTAACTTTATCCCAGCTGAAGCCAGGACAAATGCTCTGCTGTGCTTGGTGTGACAGTGTCTGCAGTTCTCTCCAAGGTCACTCCAGCAAGGCAGTGGTAATGCTGCACAGATACACCTCAGGGACCCTGGGGGGCCAGGCTCTTGTTTCATCTTCAGCACGGGTGCCTTGGAACTGCTCTGTCCTCGCTGTGGCTGCACAGCTCTATAAGCTGAAGAAGAGCCTAGCAGTAATGAATCTATCTTTGACATATCTGGATCCAACCCAGGCCCAGTTGGCTGAGTGGTTTTCTGGCAAAGTCTCCTTTCCCATCCATATCCATTTTTACAAAGTGAGCTTTCCCCATTCAACTGTTTTGATCTCACTGAAATGTTTCTGTTCAATATTTCTTTTGCAATGCCCTTTTCTGAAAATCAGTATGTTCCCATGGAAAATTTGGATCACGTCTAAAATACATTCTCAACTGGAAAATATAGTTAGAAAAATGTGAACCAGCTCCTCTTCAGAGAGGTCCTCCCATTCATAGACCAAGATCTGCAAAGCCGCTTCCTTTCTCAGATAAATTTACTTCTTTTTCTGTGTCTTGACACTTCATGGGAACTTCCAGGAGAATGAGGCAACAGGCTCTTAACCCCTGGCTGGGCAGCTGCAGGATGCGAGCCTGATCTGCGTATTCTCCCCCCATCGTTGCCTTCTTTTGGGAGTGGGAGGCGGAGCACCATGGACCCAGGACTAGGTCTCCACTGTCACCTCAGCATCCCCAAAGGTTTGGAGGTTCTTTTGTCCCTCTGACTACGCGTAAGTAAAAGCTAAGCAATCTGTTAAAACGCATAAATGCCTTACAACATACATACGCAGATTATCCATGAGGTATTTGCCATCTGAAAGCTGAACCTCTGTGCAACCAGTAGGTTACCATACAAACTGGGAACCCTAGGATACTGCTGAAAGTCTTTTCATGGGGAAAAGTCGTAATCTCTTCTTGAAGAGATGTGTGTCAAGACGGAAGCAGCATGGAGAAAAGAAAGGGGAAAGACATTTGCAACTGGCCTTGTAGAAAAAGGTATAAAACCGGGAAAAGAACAAAGAAACAGGTCTTGGACAGAAAGTTAGGGAGGAGAGGGGGAAGAGGAGGATCATTGCAGATTTGTTGCACTTAGCATTAGGAATTGCTACAGAGCATGCAGGTTGTAGTGATTTTCTAATACTGAGTAATATGTCAGAAAGGCTATTCTGGATTTAGACCAATATATACAGTTTCTTGTCTAAGCAGAACCATATGCTCAAATGAGAGATCATTTTATTTTACTAGGATGGACAGTAAGTAGAAACACATTCCAGATTTCGTGAGGTTTCTTCCCCCCTTGGCAGCCACAGTGCTGCTTGTGCTTAGTCTATGGTTTTTCAACTGTTTGATAACTGTCCGTTACTTTACAGGACTCCGAATCCTACTATATCATGATGTCTATTGAACCATGACTAATGACTGCATCAGAAAGCTAGTTCACCGGGTCGCCCCGGCTGTAGCTTGTAATTGTTAGTAATAAAACAAATCGGACTGATACACACAATATGGCAACATGCTGTACAGTAGAAGATGGAGCTTTTGTGTCCTTCTTTGAGTTAAGACTTAAATGTTCTGTGTTCAGAGACTGACCTCATCCTAATCCTTTCTGACAGCCTAGAAAGAGGGGAAAAAAAAACCCCAACCCTTTGTGGAATGTGCAAGCTGGTGTTTAATACGAGCCCTACACACAGCAGGTTGAGCAATCAAAAGTACATAGATATTTATACAATTTGACATTGGTAAATAGTCCAAACCCCTTCTTCTCTTGCGGCCACTAATCTTTCTCATTCCCGTTCTTGTGTATTGCTCTGTCTCTGTAGTTTAGTGTCCACCACTACTCATCCCTTGGTTCTGAACCATCCCTAGGCGTAACAAGACGTTTTTGGCCCGATCCAGCCATGTAATGGACCCTCTGGCTGTTCACCTGGGGTCTCCCTAAGTAGACTGAGGACTTGGTGCTTGCTGAGCTTGCTCAGCGTCCAGGTGCAGGAAATCCTGTGCCCGAGGCTGTGCTGCGGGTCTGCCCGCTGTCCTTCCCGCACGCCTCCGGCCGGCCCTCTAGCACTAACCGCTGGCCATTGAGTGGTGATACCCAGGGACTCTGTTTAGCTTGTTCGGGGAGTCTGCTGAGGTTGCTTTATGAAGGGATGATCTACTAGGTTGACTAGCAACAAAGTAACTCTAGTATAGCTGAAAAAAATCTGCATTATATTGCAGGGTCTTGAAAGCAAAGGTCTCATCTGTTACGTGTTTTGTAAAGCCCTGAATTACCCACACATACAGCAGTCTCTCGCTAGCACAAATGACAATATCAAAGTGGCTTTAAAAGCGATTTTTTAATTAAAAAAAGAAAAGAAAGCTAAATCACAGGAATATTTGCCTCAGTCAAGAGGACAAGCAGAACCATCTACAAGAATACTCACTCTAACTTTGTTCTGAGTAAAGCCAAGAGGTTGGCTGCTGTGTACCAGCCACCTTAGCTGTCCCCCAGAGCCTTTTCATCTCTGAATTTATTGGGACTGTATTCTGGGGAGATGTCTGTCTTTTGCTGATCTGCGCTGAGGATGATCCTCTCTCACCTGAGTGGTGGTGCAAGTGAGATATAGAAGCCTGGTACTTGCTGACATCTAAAGGGTCTCGTTGCACGCAAGCAGAGAGAGCCTTTATTTTTTTGGTCTTAACTTACTGATAGCTGGCTGCTGGTATCTGACAGTAGGCATACTCCAGAGGCAACTGCAGTCAATTTTTCAGTTTGTTAGCTCCAAAAGAGATTGTATAAAGAAGACAAAAAAGCAAACAAAAAACCCCACTAAAAATAAGAAGAGAGAGAGAGACCAGACAAAGGAAAAAAAAAAACGCACATGGTGAAACCACAAACAGAACAGGATAATAGAACTTGTGGTACTCAAAACATCCATCCTGGAAGTCCAAACCTGTCAGGTGTTCCTGGAATTACAAATACACTTTTATCTGCTTCAGCTTCTTTTCTGTTTTTGCTATGCAAGTCCAGATCACTTGTTAGGAAGAGGGTGTGTCATCCTGTAGGCTCACCTTTGCTTGGCTGATGGTGCAAAGCAGAGGGTAATTTCTCCTCTGGCTAATGAACCTCAGCTGGATGGAGCACACAGCGGGTGAGAAGCCCTTGGACAGCCTTGGTGGAAGGAGCAGGTCCTAATCCCCTGCTCCAGAATGGTTGCAATACCCAGGCACTGGTTCTTCCCGTGCCATGCTTTACACCACCACTTGTTGCCAGATCTCTAGCTGCGTTATCCTACTCCCTAAACCAAGTGTGAACTCAGGAAGTGAACCAGGTTTTTTAGCGCTGCTTTCCATTTAGATCCATAAGCTTTGTTTCTACTCTTCGGCAAGACCTCTTTTAGCCCTTGCCGTGAGAAGTCCCCTGGGCCAGTGTGTCCTCCCTAAGGATACTGATAGTCAAACTGTCAAGGAAGGGTCCTCCTCGCAGAGCTTTGTCGATGGAACTCCTGGGAAGCCATCTCAGCAATGCAAAAAGCTTCCAGCTTTGCAAAGCCTTGCTGAGCACAGACTCCTGGAGGACTGGGACTCCCTGCAGGAGTTGTTGAGCGGGTGAGGAGATTTTGGATGGACAGGTGCTTCAGAGGGAGCTCCAAAAACGGAGCATGCTCTGGGAATTTTTGTAGGTGCTAGAACTTCTTATGAAGCCTAGGATGTCTGAAAGAAAATTCTGACACTGCCATTTCTTTGGCAACATAATTTTGTTGAATGTGGTTGTTCCCATTTACTATAATACTTTTAGAGAAAACTTTTCCCACTCTATGCCTTTGTCATCAGAAACATTTTTGCATGGGTGGGCTACAAGAACCCCTGTGAAGGGTGTCCTGGTTTCAGCTGGGATGTAGTTAACTGTCTTCCTAGTAGCTGGTACAGTGCTGTGTTTTGAGTTCAGTATGTGAAGAATGTTGATAACACTGATGTTTTCAGTTGTTGCTCAGTAGTGTTTAGACTAGAGTCAAGGATTTTTCAGCTTCTCATGCCCAGCCAGGGCAGCTGACCCAAACTGGCCAACAGTGTATTCCATACCATGGGACGTCCCATCTAGTTTAGGAACTGGGAAGTGGGGGGGGGGAGGGATTCGCCGCTTGGGGACTGGCTGGGTGTCGGTCGGCGGGTGGTGAGCAATTGCCCTGCGCATCATTTGTACATTTCAATCCTTTTATTACTACTGTTGTCATTTTATTAGTGTTATCATTATCATTATTAGTCTCTTCTTTTCTGTTCTATTAAATCGTTCTTATCTCAACCCAGGAGTTTTACTTCTTTTCCTGATTTTCTCCCCCATCCCACTGGATGGGGGGGGAGTGAGTGAGCAGCTGCGTGGTGCTTAGTTGCTGGCTGGGGTTAAACCACGACAGGGATACGTGTATATCTACACTGTATATACAATATATACTCATATGTAAAAAACCGTTTGCCTACATGCATGGAACAATTTTACATAGTTTGAAAAAACTGCTTTTAAAGGAAGTCTGATTGCATTTATTTCATATATATTTTCAAAATTCTAATCTCATACTAGAGGGGTGTTCGCAGGAGCTTCATTATAAATACCTAACACCCACCTGAGAAAAAGAAGTGGTTTTGGAAAATGTGATGCGTGTTCTGTGGCATGGATGAGTAATTGTGGCAAACAGTTGTAGTAGCTACTCGTGAATTTACTGCTTTTCGTTTACTAAGTTTATACCTCAGTTTTGTAACTAAGTCTGTAATTTTTAGCTCGATTCACATAGTGATCCCATGCATGAGAGCAAATGCTATTACTGATCTGCAACAGTAACCCACTCCAAGAAAGATCTGAATCTGTGGAAAAAACCATCCGAATGACACATGTTTTGTGGGGCCAAAGAATTCTGTGTATTCAAACACAGTATTTTGTCTTTTGTTGTGGCGAGGACCTGCCTTTCATTGTGCTATTGAAAGATCATCAAAGCCTGGGAATCCAAGGGACATTCCAGTGGAAACCTTTGTAACGCTACAGCGGAGAAACTGAAATTCAAAGCAGGTCTGTGGACTTGGCATCTTTGGTAATAACAATACAAGATGTGCTCAAAGCCTGTCTTGAGGCAGACAGGAACCGGGGTTCGCTGCTGCGGAAAGGAATGAGGCTGGCTCTCGTGATTTATTCAGCCCTAAATAGAGGCAAACTGTACTGAAAGTTGTAGAATACTCCAGGAAGCGACTGTTTAATATTTTGGCAAAACTCTCCAATTGGTAGGAATACTCTGTTTAAAATGGTTTCAAGGAAGATAAATATTTGCATGTATTATCTCTGAGTATGGAGATAAATATAGTTGTTCTATACAAATATTGGTTTGACCTCATATTATTTCATTAGCAGCAGCATGTAAGGCTGATTATGTGTCTTTGAAAGCAGCTGCCAGCTCTTGTGAGCATCCAAAGTTTGTTGTATGGGCTGCTGCTGTCAATAGTGTCTATCTTGCCTTTCAGTTTGGGAGGAGTGAGCTCAAATCTTGCTCTCGCTTCTCCATGCCTGGGAGTAAGCATCCCATCTGCTTGAGAGGAAATCTTACTGTGATTCAGTATAGTCAAGAAGATCAACAGCATTATGAAAATGTAAATGTTATTAGTTTACATGCCTGTTTCTGCAGGCCTAAGGCAAATCTGGTACTCCGTCACGCTAAATATGTGCGCATAGTAATAAAGGATGTGACCTACCTGTGTCAGCTAATCACTGTAGATGGGCAAGGCAGAGAACAGAGAAACAGAGACACTAAGACTTACCTGTGGTCATGCTGCACAGCAGTAGCAAAAGTTCGTAGCTTTTGCACTATCCTGAAGGTAATTAAATATAATCTGGTAGAACATCCTGATGGTGCACTACACCGTGTACTGCTTTGGAGCATCTGCATGTGAAAGATTAATCTGGCTGCAGGAACAGGGTAATTCAGACGCATTAGGTTGTGCTGAACAGTGGAAAGTCCTTGTGTGACTGCTGTGAAGCCCTGAGACAGAGCCCAGGCACCAGGCACAGAGCAGGCACAGAGCAAGCTGAATGCAGTCCTGAAGCTGAAGTCCTTGCCTGTAAGCTCTGCCTTAGGCTTTTCCTTTGCTACCAGTTGATGAGCGACTGGGTTTGTATGCAAGTAAGGGGCACAGTGAGATCATAACAGATAGCAAATGTTTTTCAGCAGTGATCATGCCTGGAGCAGGAGCAGCTGGGCAGCCCCGGAAGGTAACACAAAGAAACCAGAATAGTTCAATGCTCCAAAGTAACTTCAGTGGCTTTTCCACAGACTTAAGTGCATCTTTTTTTTTAAGTGCATCTTTAGTACCCTTTTGCATAGAAAATAACCAGATTGTTACTCAGGTTTCCATTTTTAATAAATAGCTCCATGTTGTGATCCGTTACTTTAATTAAACTGGAATAATAGGGTTTCACAATAATGATAATGCTGATTGGGGTATGTCAACCACATTTCTGGCTTCAAGATTATTGCTAAGCAATCAGCTTTGCATGAAACGTGCTTACGCAGATCATAGTTAAGCAAGCAAGCTATATGTTTTTACACAATACCACTTGCTTTGCCACAGTGAAAGGACAGATACTCTTTACTATATTTATCAAGCACAGGCTTTTGTCCATATTTCTGTGTCCCATGATTTTATTTTTTGTAAAGAAAGGGGCAGGGAAAACAGATAAAGTTTCAGTGCTGTTTCAAATGTTGCCAACAGGTGACTAGCCAATAACATATTAAGTGCACAATCTGTACTTTGTGGAATAAGCTGTATTTTACTTACACATGCACCTCCTTCTGCCTTGTGCGGAGGGAGACACCAGCTGAAGTAACTCTGGTAATGTTGATGTTACCCATTTGTGTGTGTGTGTGCAGTGTGTGCAGCCTTAAGATCTGACACAGCACTGTACAAAGGTAATGTATCTTTAATGCTATATAAATTGGTGCATTACCGGTCTTGTGATCACGTAGCTCTTCTTAAGTGCCATCTGTTGGCACCGTGTCTATAAACTACATCTGTTGTACACCGAGGCAGAGCATCTGTGTGGTACAGGAAGGCACTATTACTTTCACCACGGTGAGCCAGGTTTCTACATCAGTTCCAGCAGTTTGTGCTCCTGTGAAAGCTGGTGAAAATGGTGTTTGCAAAGCCATGTCAAAGCTGGCATGGTGAGGGGAAAAGGGTATTGACTTTCATTCTGTCTTTGGTTTTACACCAGGGTAACTGCAGTGATTTTAATGGATGGTATTTCTGATTGACTGCAGCTGCATAACCTGGTGGAGAACAGTGCCTATTGCAGTCACCGTGTCTTGTCCTCTGCAGCATTTGTTTCCTTTTCTGTGTAGTGTAATGTTTCTGTTAAGTGAGTCTTAAATGTAGAAAATCTATTCACAGATGTGTCTACATAAAGAGTAAACTTGTATCGTGTATCAATATGCATTGCAGGTAAGCATGGAGGGGCAGGGTGAAGAGTGGTGAGAAGGCAGCGATCGCAACAGCCTGTCTGAAACCACATATGGGAGCTGCTGCTCTGCAGTTTCATACCAAAGGGCACATCTCTGGCAGTTGTGAGGCTGTGCAGCAGGAAAAGTGCGTGATAAGAACGAGGAGCTCCCACTTATATGAGCAGCTGGCTGCATCTCCACAGATTCCATTGGTAAAGCAAAATGATTTGTGTTTTGATGTTTTCTAAGCAGGCTGATCTCCATTTCAACCAGTATCTTACATTAGTGAATCCTGACCAAGCAGAGTATCTTTATAATTCCATATTATGTCCTTAAAGGAAGGTATGGCCACGCATGATAGAGAATTTTAAGTACAAGGGTTGGCCTTGAAAATTAACTGTCCACCATTTTTTGTTTTCAATAAAAAGAAGCTTTTGGCTATTGGAGAAGATGAGAGAGTTCCCTAAGACTTGTGGAATTGTCCAGTATTCACGAGGTGGTGTCCTGTGATGTGGTCTTGTGTGCCCTCAAAATGTATATTTTCCAACTAGACACTTGCGATCAATGAAAAAATTATTTACTAACATGATGTAGACATTAAAGGGGCTTTTTTTGAAACACTTTATATTGTCACTGTATGGTTGGGTTTTTGTTTTGTTTTGTTTTGAAACTTTTCTGCCATTCTTCTGGGGAGATAAAATATGAAGTAGGTAGAAACTGTCAGTACTGTTGGGGAAGCTGAGATGCTGAAATATAGAAGAGTATGTCTTGTTTTGCTATTGTTGCTGTCACAAGGCATTAAGTATACTTGTGTTGGATTATTTGTCAAAACAAAAAGAAAAGATGCAGTGTTGTTCAAAACAACAATCAGTAATTTTCAGAGCCAGAGTTGAAATTTGCTTTATTTGTATTACAGGGATTCAGAGCAGAGCAGGAATGGGAAAGCTAAAAAACCAACCTCTGCAGTTTCTAGAGAAGCAAAGTTTAGTAGGTCTTTCTTCCAGGTCTTGTCTTCCAAATCCAGAGCTGTCCTTGGGATCTCTGTCACCGCCGCTGTGACACAGTCATCTTCCCTGAATTCTTCATGGTCCCTCATGGCTGAGTTTTTTCCATCTTTTTGGCTTGTAGTACTGGTTAGAAGTTGCTGTGCATTTTAATGTTTTCAAATCTGAAGTTAGAGGGAATACTATGAAACATGATGTGCAAAAAGGAGCATTTCTAACTGAGCTTGTGTTTAGCTCCTTACCAAAACTGGGCAGCCCAAACACTCACGGTAGGCTGGTTTGCCTTTGAGCTTTGAAGTCTCTCACAAGGACTTGTTGTGAACGAGGACTCGGAGTGGACAGGTGCCCTCCCACCCGGGCAGGGAGCTGTGTGGTAGAAAGCAGAGATGGATAATTACCTCCTTCATAAGGACTCTATACTTGGATCAGAAAAAAATAATATAATGGAATATGGGAAACCATGCTGAAGATGATCATTGATTTACAATCTCACTACATATAAAGACCATCCTTTTGGTGGTCCTTTGGTTTGTTTAGCATCTAGTAGAAAACAAGAACAAGTTCTTATTTACATGCTCTGTCATTTCCATTATTCATATTCTTCCCAGCCATGAGCTTTGTTATTGTTTTTCAAAGCAAAAAATCCAGATCAGTATTAAGCACAGCAAGGTTTAGCATTTGACAGGAAATGAATGGCAGTGCTGGTAAGAGTTTACAGTGCATAGTTTTTCCATTCAAATATTCATCTGTCCTGCCAAAACCATCATGTATCATTAGCTTTTATTGTAGCTATTGTATCACAGTGTGACATTTGCTTAAAAAACTAAGTTTAATCAAAAGAACAGTCAAAAAGAACAATCCAAAAGCCCGTCATCAGATAAAAAACTACTCACACAGAATTTGACTGAATGCAAACAGGCTTTCTGGTTCGCTTCATGTGCTGTACAGGGTGGCATGGTGTTTTATCAATGGGGAACTGACTATCTCCAAGGGCTAATGATGGACTGGGGGAATTTTTCTACTCCAAGACTTCTTTAATTCCAATTTGTGTATACAGTTTTATATATGGCATCTTGGAAAGACAGAGAATTGGTAAGAAGTGTAAGTAGTAGTAAATAGAGATTTCAATCTGGGACTTCTGTACCAGAGTACCTTTTTAATACAGGTGTAATAATCAGGAGAGAATATTCCTTTCTTACCTGTTTCTTCTTATCCTTGTTTGGTTCCTCCTGATTTTCTCCCATGTACTGGGTTATCTGCTCTGCTGATTCTCATTCTGTGTTGTTCATACAGCAGTCTACCATTTCTGAGTCAACCAGTGTAATTTACTTCTAATTCAGTCTTAAAACAATGGTTTGCCAGCAGTTACTATCAAATTTTTATAATCTTTTCCGACTACTTTCTAAATTAGAACTTGGAGTTATTGTGCTAGAAAGTGGATGTGTTGTCCCAGCTCAAGAATATTCATATAGTTGGGAAGTGTTTTATATCACTTTATTTCTACCTGTATCAGTAAGTACGGTCATAACTGGTTTTTTATATCATAAATGCTTCAATGCACGTACCTGTGTCTTAATCTGCACTTTTACAGTGCTCAGGATGTATGGTCATTCGGCTCCTTAGATGTTCAAAAGCTACTTCCAAGTATAGCATAATCTTTTAAAACTCATGGGACTGAGGTATGCCAGAAATTTAAGTTATTGCGATTTTACGCAGGAAGTTAGAAAAAAGCTGGACTAATGCAGTATTCACCTGGTGTAAAATCAAGGTTTCTTTAGGACTTCAGATACCTTTTCTTTTCCCTCTCCAAACTATAAGTTCTTTGGAGGTAAAGCATGTTTTATATACATTCAGCCTTTTAACTTCATGGCTTGAAACAATCAAAATCAGTGTGCCTGTGAATGTATATTTTTGCACTTAATCCTAATATGTTTCAAGTGGAGCACTGAGTCATTTGTCACAGTGTGCTGTGTACATGTATCCTAGTGCACTGGGTGAGATATATAAATAACTGTAGGCTCTCACATACCGGTATCTTCCGTGAACTGTCTGGAACAGCTTGGTGATGCTTGGTGGCAGCCTCCAAAAGAGACAACCGAGGACAGATAGAGTAGAAGCTATAGGGGAATATAAAAAGGGAAAGATAGTTTCTTTTTCTTGCAAGACAAGAATAATGAACAATTAAATATAATGGCAGATTAAAACAATAAAACCCATAATTTTGCACCAGTTGCAGTATGGAGTTCACTGCCACAAGGTATTGTGGATGCCAAGTATTTATATGGGCTTCAAGCTGATATACTTGCGTGAGACCGGCCTAGTCAGGTATCCTGAACATGCTGTCTCGAAGCCACACGTTTCTGGAAGCAGCAAGGGTAGCACTGCTGGGTATAGCCTAGCCTGCCCTGCTCTTCTTATGCTCGCCCTTATAGGTGCTGCCATAGCAAATCCCTGGCTGAGGGAGGTGAGATGCTGAGGGAGATGATCCTCAGTCAGGCCCGGTATTCTCATGTTCATTGCTGAAAATGGCTTGTTTTTCTAATTTATTCTTCCCGAATTACTAGGGGCCAACAGAGCAGTGATGTAAAACTTAAAAGTGTGGCTTTTTGTTGAAGTACAAGTATATGGCAGAAAATATTATTAAACAATACCTCCGCCTGTTGCCCTCAAATCTTGCTGTTACTAATAATCAGGTGTTCGGTTTTAACATAAAATGTAACCCTGTAAGCATTAGTACAAACTTATACACCTATTTCCCTTTCAGAGCTGATTTTTGAGTATTTACAATGTGTTAATGGGGACACACATTTGCAGGGAATCTCCAGAATGTGATGCAAAGGCAGTTGCCTCAAGAAAACACAAAGTAGTTTAAAACTTATCTCAGAATACATCACAAAACTGTTGGTCTGGGTTTTTCACAGATAGCAGTGTTTTGGCCATGCGTTTAAAAGCAGATGGTCTCAACTTGCTAGGTAGGCATCTCTAGCCTTTTTTCCAATTGCAGTATATTTTTACGGTTCAGGTGTCACAGTAAACACCTTTTGGTCCTGTTTGAATTTTCAGTTCTGTCTTCAGCTTTTACATGCTGATTCCCTTAGTTTTTGGAGAGAAAGGTTGTGTAACCTATGGAGTTAGCTTGGCTGTAAAAATACTGTCTATCCAGCTTCAGAAACAGCTCTGGGAATGTCTAAAAATACCCACGTCTTATTGTGTGAAATTCCTGGCCTGTTCTAGCTTGGTTTTCTTTTAGAATATCTGGTAGAATGGGATGTACTGATTGGTATCAGTCAAGATCCACATGATTTTATTCTGGTTTTTAGGGCAAACAAAGGGAAATGCTATATGTAGTGCATGAGGATTACACAATGCACTCTGCAGAAATAAAAAGAAAATGCTTGATTGTGGATTGGATTATAAGGTTTATGGTCTAAGGGATGTGCTAGTGGCTGTGGTAAGAAAGTGAGAGTAGAGGAGATACTGCCGAAGCCTACAGCACCCGGGGAGGGAATCCCAGCTCCCCTCCTGCACAGCTCTTACAGTCAGACTGCAGTTTTAATTTCCATTCAGGTTCAGCATCTAGGTTGGCACGCTAAGGTAGCTAGGTTATGGCATTATAGTCTGTGTATGAAATACATTGCAGACTGGTGTGGGTTTTTCTTATTTCCAACCAGCACCAGTCACTGTGGGGTTGCAGTCAACAGTGTATTGCAGAGTTGGTTCAACCGGTGGCTTTCCCAAGCATGACAAACACCCAGTAAGTTTTAAAACTGGGGAGTTCCAAAAGCAGAGTGAGGTGTGTTGCCCCCCAGGCAAAATACCTGGTCATATAATACCCTGAAAGAGATCACCCCTAGTACTTGAAACTGGGGCTGGTAACCCAGTGTCTGCAGACAAAGGGGGCCAAATTTGATCGAGTCAGCACTAGGAGTTGAGTTAACCCATGGAGAATCACAATCTGCCCGGAATTAATTCAGCTTAAGTTTTTTCCCCTGGATTTTTATAGTAATACCAGCAGAACATTGCAGCATTTGGACAGTCATAAAACAGAAATGCTACAGCTTGAAAAATACTTTAGCCTGCTACTGAGATTAAAGCAAGCCCTAGATAGCTATATAACTGTCAGACAAATCAAAGCGTGGCACGGTGTGCTGCAAGGGAAGATATACTGTGGCTGTTTAACAAACTCCAAACACTGCCTCACAGTTTCCAGTGTGGTTGCACAGGACCCTTCAGGAGGGAAGACGGATAACGACCAGATGTCTGAGAGCAATGAAGATGTACTGTCCGGTGAGCTCCTCGCTGACACGGATTATGACTCTTTGCAGGGATCCACCGGTTCGTCCCTCCACTTCAGTGATAAAGACAGGAAAAACACTGAGGTGCAAATGAGAAATATAAACTGCGAGCATTATTGATTGGGAAAATGCAGTCCCCACGCTGCATGAGTCATGTAATCCACAATGCTTTTCAAGCTTAATTTGAGAGAAGCAGAGGTGCATGGAGGATGGTTTCAATTTCCAAGCAGTGCTTTTTGACCACTCATGCTTTTGAAAAGTAAAAATAATATCTTGGCTCAGAAATGACTGCAAAGCAGAGGTATTCTGCTTTTGGCCCATTGCCTGCTCACCCTCTTGAAGCAGAGCTTATGTATTGTGATGGAAACATAACAGCTTACCCTGCCAAGGAACAGGTCATTCCTACTGGAACCTGTGAACGAGGAGTTATGGCTGCAAGTAGAAAAGTTGAACCAAATGGAATCAAAGAGGAAGAATCCTGGATAGATTTGCAGTTTGGGGTTACACCTGAATTTCTTTTAATAGGAAAAAGCTTTTGACTCACTTTGGGGTTCCTGTCCTGGTGAAAGCATCCTGAAAATGCTAAAGAATAAATAACTAAAGAGATTAAACATGATTTTGAGGCCAAATGCCCTTCTTCAGAGGTTCTTTGCTAGTGTTTTAACCATGAACCTTTATACTCTGAGCATGTTCTCCCACAAGACTTACCTTCCACTGGTGTAAAACATTTGACTTTAATAAACTTGTTCCTAATTTATTCTCATAGAAATAAGATTGCACTGAAGTTCACAAGTCAGATTTAATCTCGGGTACGGCCCCAGAATATTGTAACAATAGTTTAGAATATTGCCACTTTTACTGTAGTTCCTTCAGGGTCTTTGTCAAATTCTAGATCAGGCAACTTACATCCTTATTCATTGTACCTTCGTTTTCATATGAAAAGGTCGTTTTGGGGAGCCACAAGATGTGTGTTCTCTTAGGACGTATGGGCAGGTTGCTTATCACTTGCTTAAACTTTATGCGAAAGATGACAACTGGAGAACCTAGGTTGCTAAATTTTGCACAGTTCAAAATGTACTTTGGAAGGTTGCTAGCATCCCTTTCAGAAAGATGGACAAACCTGGTGAAAGTCATCAAGTGATGGAGCATCTACTGTACCAGGGAGGAAGTTGCTCCAGCAGTTTTGTAGTGGAAGCAATGATTATAACAATGATTCTTTTTTGACTGTTGACATTTATTTGTAAAGTATGGATCAAAGTGGCTGCTGATGGAAGTCAGTTGGCTTTTCTAGGGCTGTAACTACATATTGTCTGACGTTGTATACTCTGATTCACAGGTCCAAGAGGGTACACTGGCCTTTTGGACCTGTGAATGCTTTACATTCTTTAGTACCAGTATATGAGAAATACTGGAAATGAGGACTGTAGGTTTCCCTGCTGTGAGACTGCCTAAATATAAAAAGTCTGTTATATGTAATAGAAAATAAAATAAATCAGTTGATACTGGATAAGCTGTGCATTTTATAAACCACTGGTTTTTACTTTTTATCAGAATTACAATTGTAGTGAGTTTATATTCATATGCTACTGAGAGTAAAAGAGGTTTTATTTTTAAGACTTATAACAATTAGTTCTGATGATAGTGTGTTTGTACCAAGGAAAAGGACCTCCAATCACTACTTTTAGCACCAATACAGAAGATAGGCTTTTCTCAGCCTCTATTTAAAAATACAAAAATACCAGAACTGAAGTTGCAGTGTGAGGGAAGTAAAGTGTGTAAATATGTGGAAAAGCAAAAAAACAAGTGGAGAAAAGGCGATACATCAGCTAGTAAACCAATTGATCAGTTAGTAAAAATATAAAGCTTAGCAAAAGAAATAGGAAGGAGGCAGGAAAGAAAGGGATTTATACATAGAGAAGATGGAAGTATAAGAAATGCTAAGAATAACTGCAGAAATACTCAGTGAGTGGAATTTTATTGGAGAAAATGAGAACGTTTACATAACAGGATGATTATTTCTCTTAAGGGAACAAAGATCAAGCATTAAAAACAAGCATGCTGACTAATGCTCTGTCCTGCATACTGAGGTTTTAGTAGGTTGTAATCAGAGCCCCTGTATTTTCTGTGTCTTCACAGTGGCAGAAGAGCTGTATAACCCCAGTGAGCAGCAGCATCTCATGTAAGCGGGAAGAGGAGGCGAGGCTAGAAAGCAAAAGGCAGTATTTTGGTTTCCTTTTGTCAGAGCCTGGGTAGAACAAGACAGGCTTGGTTGTCCTCTGCTGTAAGGTACCTTTCTTTGTCCATGTTCAGCTCTTGCCTTAAAGCCATAATGCTCCTCCGTTGACTTTCATGGAGTGGGGATTTACCTTGAAGAACCCAGGGCACAACCCTGGAGGCATGTGCAGGGAGAGAGGGCAAGCTGGGCACTGTCCAAGGGCTCTCTGCCGAGACCCTGGGTGCTCCTACTGGAAACACTTCAGCCACTTGGGTTACGACATCAGTACAGGAGGATTTCTGTATTACTTCAGTTATGCTGGAATCAAAGTACCGGTAGTATGGAAAGATGCCAAAGATACCCTGGTTTATGCAGCTGTGCTGTGTAGCCCTAGTGCCAGCTTGGGAATTATTTACTCCATCCTATAAAGCAGAGAATATTGATACCATCAGGAAACAATTATTAGCAAAATGGACTATCGATTTTGTATGGTACAGCTATTTGTATGATTTTGAGTGGATTTTGGTCTGTGTAAAGAAATGATGTTACTTGTCGACATTGAATTATCAGTGTGAGCCTTTGAGGACTGCTGAGCCTCCACGACTGAACGGTAGTGCCCATGACTTTGCAAGGTTGGTTGTACGTACGTACACAATAGTCTTCTTATACCTCAAATACATGAAGAAGTGCATGTATTTTAGATATAAGCAGATTGTTGTGTATGTAAGCTGCCTTTGCTGAGGACTCTGGGCTCAACTGTGTATGGAGGAACCTTCCTATGAGACCCGGGTTCTGACCTCAGCTCTACCCCTGGTATGCCCCTGGATGATGCTTGCTGAATGTTTTTTTCGGTAGCACTGAAGTGATAAGGCTGGATGATATCTGAATTACCTCTGCTGAAATCCAAGGAGTTATTCTGCAGTTGATGGTGAGATTTAAACCCATTAAAGCCAATTGATTGTTTAGTTGTAATTGAAGGTTATTTAGTGAGAACCAGAGAAGTTTGGCCTGTGGGATTGGTAATCATGCAGAAGTACTTTGAAGCATTAAGGGGAGGGGAAGGTAATGGAAAATGTAAGCCCGGTGAATACATACAGGGCAAGTTCTGCCTGTGTATCTTCAAGAAATGAGAAACCATGAGAATGTATCTTTGAGCAAGGACTATAGATTTCAGTCCTGTCTCAGTATAAAACAGCTTGAGGATTGCCATGAACTTAACTGAAGGGCAATGATTTGGGGAATCTACTTTTAAAAAAGTATAAAGTGCTATAAAACTTGCTTTGTTTCAGGAGAGCTATGGAAATAGAACAAGATTCACAAGTAATTAATCTCAAGCTGTAGACTGGTGTGTAGGTCTCCGCAGCAATAACATGAATATCTGTTAAATTCTCCAAATTAGCTTAAACATTCCAGAGAAAGGATGTAATTCTCTGTTGCATAGGGAAGGAATTCACCCTTCCCTCAGTCTTTCTGCTTCCCAGGGACTCGAGAGAAACACTAATATCAAGTCAACTTTTGGTTTCCCCCCCCTTCAGTAATCGGGTCCAGATTGGTAGTGACTGAAACATGGTCCTGTCAGAGGAGTTTTGCGTGATGGATCAGAAAGGGCTGGTTGCTGTTGGGTTGGTGGGCGCTGAACATCCAACCCAAGCTGGCAGCTCGCTCACAGTCTTAACAGAGATTTGAATTCAAGTTCACATTGTGCTTCTCAGGTTTGTGGAACATTATTTGCCTCTTACGGAGGCAACACTTGTAAGCTGCTTGTAGTTATGAATAAGTATAAGAGATGCATTACTATGCTGAGTAATATTTTTTTAATCTGTTATGACTCCTTCTTTCACTTGTATTAACCAGGGTACTGCCAGGCTTAATTAAATTTGGGGAAGATTTTAGCTTGTTTTGACCAGGTGCCTGTTGGAAGATGAAGCAGGAAAACAGACTTGTGTTTGTAGCAAAGTGCAGTGAGGAATGGGGAGGAGAAGCACTGGGAGGAAGTTGTTCAGGAGTCACAAAATGAGTGAAATAAACAGATTTCAAACGTGTCCAGTGTACCTGGCCTTGCATTCAGCCCCATAGATGGTCAGCGGTGCCATCTTGTGTTAAGTGGGTGGTATTTTTGGGAAAAATGGATACAGATGCTTAAAACCTCTGGGGAAAGGGTGTTGGAAGAGCCCTTGAAAACTCCTAGTGTGAAATGAGAAGAGCAGTGAAGCCCGTAGGTCTCTGACACAGAAAGGCAGAGGATGACCAGTTGTCACAAAAAAAAACCAAAATAAAAAATCTTTGCAGTTGAGACACTACTTGTGCACCAGAAAATTTAGCAGTAGATTTTTCATTTAAATTATGAATTTTTCCAACCTGTTACAAATAGCAACAGTGCATGTGATGGATGCATATGGGCTTATCTGAAAATAATCCTAGTAATGATTTTGCTGATGCATCTTCTTCCAGTGCTTGATAGAGAAGCAGCAAAAAAACCTGATGAAAGCAGATGCAGTCTCTGCACTTTGCCACCATCTCACACTAACGAAGTTTCTGCAGTGTGTACAGCGGTGCTTCTAGGGCTGAAGTCGACTGTGAGGTTATGGCTGTTTGCCCCCTTGCACGAGGACTGGTGTGGCTGCTAGTGTGTGTTAAGGGAGAAGACGCTGCCCAAGCATTCACACACCAATCAAGGAGTCTCACACACACCACCTGAGACTTTAACTGCTAGGACTGGAGTCCCTTCATAGCGCACAACTCCAGTGAGCCAAGGGGTGCCCCTTTCGACTGCTCACACACACACGCTCATCCTTGGGCGCTGCTTCTTCCCTCAGGCTGGATCCTAGGTTCCCCAAAACAGAATCTCTAATCAAGGCCTTCAAAATAAAAAGCATGATTTACTTGATCTGTGGTGCACAAATTTAGACAGCTCCAGCTGGGTGCCTCCAGAGAGGGACCCCAAACACTAAAATACCTGGGCAATTATACCTTTATAGTCTAAGTTCCTGCCCCTCATACCATAGTCTGGTCCAATAGTAAATTCAGGTCTGGGGTTGTCTTCTCTCTCATTGAGTCCTTTTTCTCGTCTTTAAGTGGGTTCTTTTTCCTGTTTTTTAGGCTAGTTGTTCCTATGTCTCTTTTTCCTGGCTCATGCTGGCTCTGGGGCTTTCTGAATCTTCTTATTCCTCCAATCAGATACTAGGTCAATGCTAAGCAAAAACATTAAGCAAGCTATGAGTTCTGCTTTATCATGAACGACTACTTTTAAGCAGCTAAACAAAGTCCTTAAAGCCCTCTAAAACATGTTAACAGCCCCTATAATTTATATACATTCCTGTGCTATTGTAGCCTCACAATCTTATCCCATTATTGCCACGTGCTGTTTATGTCTCGTTGCACTGTGGTCCGTATGCTCATGTAGCTCAGCGTAACCATCATCACGTCAGAGTCTTGCCAGAGCAGCCTGGGCAGTGGGCAGGATCCTAGTCCTTCTATGATGTCCTTTATTTTCAGATTCCTGAGACCTTTTTTCCAAGGTGCTGATATAGCTGCAACTCACAGATTTCATTGTTGATGAATTTGTATGTCCTCAGCAATGGGATTTTGTATACCTAGTCCTTCTAGAAGTCAGACTACTAATTTGCATCCATACAGTACTCAGACCAGCCCCTGGCAAGTGAAATTCTGTATTTTCTTGGAGAGTTATAAATTCTCCATGCCAGTGTAACATTTCCCTGCTTTACACCCATATTGTAGTGCTCCTTTGCAATTATTTTTTTGCATGCGTTCTTTATTGTAATATTTGTACACTTTCATCTTCTCTGCACAAGCTCCCACAGTTATTTTGCATTCAGAAGTTTATCTGAAGAGCAATGTCCCTTTGCCTAACAGCTGCTCTCTCCGAGCTCACCCATACCTGGAATATCCTGTGCAGATTGTCTTAGTATGGATGATTCATGACCTGACCCCTGTGCACCTGGCAAATCTGTTGGCGATTCTGTGATGACCTCGTACACCACCTGGGGAGGTGGGAAGGGGACGTTTTGGGGTCCCAGGAGGAGGATGATAAGAGCTGGTGCACATGCAGCCATGCGCTTGCTGCTCCCACCACCCTGTAAACAAGTAGAGAACAGAAATTAAGTCATCAAATCTATGCCTTTTTTTTTTTTTTCTCTTCTCCCTGTGGAAAATTTCATTTTGTATCTGAAAGCTGCCAGAATGTCTTTGTGTCGTCCAAAGAGTCATTTCCTGTGACTGGTGGGTAGGTTATTGCTAGACCTGTGTCTGGGTGCTGCCTGTACTCAAAGCAGAGAAGCATGACAGAAAATAAATGGAAAGCTGTGGTCATAAAGACATTCTTAGTGGCAGTTTCAGCACAGTGTTCTTCATGCTGTACTTTCAATGACCCTTTTTTGGTGAGAAAAATAGTAGGTACTGTAATTTGGTGGTGTGGTTATTACTAAAAATGGTCCTTTACTAACTTTCTACTTAGTAGTACTGCAGTAGCATCTAGGGGCCCCAGCTGGGTTGAAAGCTCTGTCATGGGAAGAGACTGAAAACTGATCCCCACTCCAAGTGTTGAACCAGACAGCTAACAAGAAGGCAGCACTATCCATCACTGTTTCAGAGGCGATGAGCTGAGGTACAAAGATGGGGCTGTGGTCTTTGCAACCAACGGGCGACTTCCTTGCACAGCTCTCTTCAGTTTCTAAAGAATCTTAAATGAGTCATGCAAAATTTTTAGATTTTTGGTTTTCTAGCACAAAGACTGATTTTCAAGGAAAGCTAACACACAGGGAAAAATACAACTGAAAAGGAAATTGGATTTTCTTTTATGGGCAAAACTTTAGCGGAAGTGATTTGAGCATCAAAGGTTGCTTTGAGGCTTTTTGGGTTTTTAATAACCAAGACAATTTTCAGCAGAACAAGAGCGTTTTTGTGGTAGCTGTTGACCAAGTTAGAAATACTTAGCTGGATAATTTTTAACTAGGTTGACCTGAATTAGTGTTAGGGGTCTTTTGACCTCAAATGCAGGTTTCAAAGCTGACAGCTGGTTCCCGTAATAATGTTCAGCCTGGCAGCTTCCCTAAGGCAAAGCAACTCAGTCAGATTTCAGCACGTGAGGTTTCTGCACCGAGGTCTGACTTCAGGACTTCAGGCAGATCACTTCATGCGCAAATGTCTGTGTACTGAAGCCTGACTTCAGTGCATGGAGAACTTCGTGGAATAAAACCTTGGGGAACACATCTGACCTTCACATAGCCAAGTCAGTCCCTGGGAAATCTGGGAAACACAGGGCCCTGCAGATGACTAGGGGTTTTTGGTTAAGTGGTGTTCTGGCAATGAAAGTTTACAACTGTACAGGGAAGGCAGCTTAGGCCATAGAAGAAGTGGAAAAATCCCTAAAAGGTGCTGGAGGATCTATGGGATTAACATTTCTGAGTGGGGAGGATTATACTGTATGCAGAAGTATCTATAGATACAAATGCCAAGTTGGAAAATAAATACATTGGTAGGACTAGCCTCTTCAGGGGAGACCAGCAGAATGGGGAGCAGACAATGAGTATAAAGAAGTAATTAAACCAAATAATGTTGTAATAATGGAGGAGTGCTGCTGCTACCATATAAATGGTGGGCCTCTGTGAATGGCTGGTTTTGGAAAACAAGAGGATTTTACTGCTAGCCAAGCGACTGTATCCGTTTGTCCTCCCCAAATCATAGACATGAAAAGTTTTATTTGATATGGCACATTTAATGTAATTCAAATCAAAATGTTAATTTTGGGGTGCATGAAGGTAAATATTTACAGTGTAAGGGATCCACTAAGAGGCACTGTCATATTGTAGACATTTCTTTGCATAAAATCACAAGCATCTTTTTCCACCCTCCTTGGCAGAAGATGCTGGAGGCACACCTGTTGGCAGGGTGGTCTACAGTTAACTTCTGCCCATGTACCTGGAGGGACTAAACAAAAGTATTAGTAGAACGAAAACACTAGGTTTCCAGTTTATGCATAGTTCAGTTTCTACCTCATGCCCCCGATGAGCTTTTCAAGAAAAAGTAATCCCAGTTCAGTGCTATTTATCCCTCCCACTTGGAACAGCGTGGCAAACCTCCAGCTTTTCTCTGCTGTCCCCGGAGGGATCTGCTCTCCTTGGGCCCGGTGCCAGGTGCTGGCTGGGGGCCTGACTGCGATTAGGGTATCGCTGGAACAGCATCTCTTCCCAAACACAAACACACCTCTGGGGAATGCCCGATTCAGCTGCAATAGCCACAGCGGAGATGGTATTTGAGTAACGTCACTTTGGCTGCTGGCCATTTCAGCAGATGATTTATTATTTTCTGTATGAATCTGCCTTTAAAGCTTCTCATATAGTGTTATGGATGATATCATTCAGTGTCAAGTACTTACAAGATCCGTTTCAACCTTTGAATGTATGCAGAGATACGGTCTCAGCAAAAATAATACTCAGGTCCTCTCTGTTTATTGGTAAGGATGTGAGCATGTACCTGTCCCTTCTTGGGTTGCAGAAGTAGAATTTGAAGTTATTATTGTGTATTCTCCTTTTCTTCTTCTGACTGTATCCAGGAGTGGCTATGCAGACCTTTTTGTGTTTTATCATATGCTGTAAGCGATTGCAAGTACTGTGGAAATGTAAATCGTGAGTATTGGAGACCCATGCGTGAATGGTACACAGGGAAGCCACCCTTCCCTTGGGCAGGTGGGCACCTAGTAGGAAGAGGGTGGCGTGGCCGAAGAAGATCGGTCAGTGAGGTGGGCGCGGGAGAGATATTATTTTCCACTTCTGAAGGTCAGAAGTGAATTATTAACCTGGGAAGCAAGGATGAGAAATTGTCTGTCAAAAAAGATCCCTTGGAGCCTTTTGGGATTATTCCTGGGTGATGTAGTTTGGATCTCTTCCCCTCCTTAGGGTTGTGCTGGGTTATGCATTAAGACATCCTAATGCTCTCACTGATGATTAGTGCAGAAAAGGTCAAATATGCCAACCTGAGAGTGGAAGTTATTCCTATGTTGGCATGTCTTCCTCTCTATTAATAGCTTGGGATCTGAGCACAAGCTTTATTGTCACTTGAATATAGTGCTTGCAGCGATTGGAGGTCTTAGAGCTGAAGAGGTTTGTGTGTGTGCTTATATCTACCTTCCTTGCAAGGCCCACGGAGATGGATGTTCGCAGCAGACCTTGCCAACCTGCCACTGTGTGTGCTGTCATGCCGAGCCCACATTCCTCTGGGTGCCGTGGGAGCAAGGTCAGGGAGAATGGGGAGCAAGATGCTGCATGAGCACAAGTGCTCTGCTGTGTAGCAGGTCTGGTGTCTCTTCATGTCAGTGTGCATCTTCCAGTGACAATGTGCATCTTCCATTGACACTTAGATGGAAGAGAAAATGATTCCTCAGCCTAGTACAGCATGGGAAGAGAAACATTTAAAGCATGCTGCAGAATTTAATCTTGCACCTTGCAGAGTATCTTCTGTATCCCGTTATGTCTATATAACGTATTACCTGGTCACAATTCTTTACCGACTGATGCTTGTGGAATTTGTTCACAGCCCTTTTGTTAAGAATGAAGGGTTAGGTCTGCAGTGATTAAAAAACTGGAAGGAAAAAGTTTTCATTGAATTCTCGGGTTTGCTGTGAGCTTATATGAAGGCACGGTGGTCAATACAGTAACAAAACCAGATGTGCAGTCTGTGGTGTGTGGAATGGAGTTAACTTGTTTTTTGACACAAGAACAAGGAGTTAAAGAGTAAGTGGTTTGCGGATAGGTGTCTGGAGAAAATCTGGAGCACTGGTATTCTCTTGGATGCTTCAGTTATACATTCCTGCTGCAGCAAACAAAGCTGAGGAACTGAGAAATTAGGCTGAGCCTACCTATGTAGCTTACCTTAGTTTGCACAGTATGGATTTGCTAATGAAGGGAAGTTACAATGTTCATTGCTTATGCAAGGTCCCAGGAAAGATTAATGGCTGTATTATCCAACTCTTCCCATAGCCCATTGATGTTCACTGCAGTTAATGAGTCTTTATTGATTCTGTCCGGTCAGGTAATTTCCATTTCTTTCATTGAGGTGTCTTAAGTACACCTTATCTACATTTTTTCCAGTTATCTCTTCACAAGTCTGACCGGCTCTGGAAGAAGGAAGATGGGCCAGAGCTGTCATTGATGGATTCACTGGTCAGAACCTGGGCTGAGCAGTTTTGTCACATTTAGCGGGTGGAAAACTAATGCAACAGAAATGTGCATTTTTTTTCCCCTGCATTGCCACCTTGAAATGACTCAGCAGAGGTTGTCCTCAGTACTGGTACTGGCACAAGGACAAGGGTGGGAGCACAAATGTCTGTGAATCCCTCTATAGAACAGAGTCCAGAGGTAGATTCATGACTTCATGCAAAATATTGGGCTGGTAAATGGGTATAGCTATCATTTTTTGATTAGTCTGGCAAAAGGAACTCAAATACAGTGATTACTTTTTAAATTTTTTTTATTATTATTATTTTACCAAGTAGTTTGCACGAAAGCTGTTGGCAAAAACATTCCTGCCTCAGTGACTTTCAGAGCCCACTTAGGGATTCACATACTCTTGTCATTGTGTCTATGTCTTAAATACCAACTTACTCAGTGTTATGATCAACATACAGGCAGTAACCAACAGATTACCACACACAGAAAATTAACAGATCGGTGTCCCCACTCCTACAAACCATTCAGGGTATACCCTGAATTGTCTGTGATGCACAGCCAGACCTCAAAGTAGCACTCCGATTGCTATGAGAGCACTTGTAGTGCTCACCTCATCAAATGGGGACATTTCTTCAGGGAGATGGATCATACCTGCAAGTCACTCCTCTGTAAAAGAAAGGAAAAAAAGGAGAATACCAACCAGAAAACCCTGTCCCTGAAATTGTTCCCTCCCAGAGCCAGACCTTCTCTTGGCCTGTGAATAAATCTGCAAGTCCTTCACATTTATCAGCATGTACTAATTTCCCATTGAATGGAAGCAGGCCATATCAGAGTAATGAAGGTAAAAGCTAATAATAGATCTCTACAGCTCTCACAATAATTGCCTTTTATAATACAGCCATCAAGATACAACAGTCTTACATGCAAATCTCAGACTGGAGTATTTCATTTTGTGCACCAGATGTTCTCATGGCAAATATTTTTTGAAAACAAATGATCACTGTGCAGCAAGAATAAGAAACAAAGCAACAGCTTTAACACATACCAATAATTTCAAAGAATCTAGTAATTACAATTCATAATTAATTTGTATATTAAAAAATTGGTTAGTGTAATGAAGGATAATATATTTCAGAGTATCACTTTTTCCATATATCAACATGGTATCTAGAAGCTCTTTTTCATCCCAGTTCCTTCTGTGCTGCATCTTTCAAGAGGAGGCTCTACCCCATCTCTTTTTGGACCAGACGCTGTTAGGGGAAGGAGGAGTATTTGAGGACCTTCAAACTAGAGTGGAGGGAGAAGCAGCTGTTAAGGTAACACAACCCTATTGAAAGTGGTGCAGTTTAAGACCATGTGAAGAGTTGACGTGAGAAATCTGTAAGAAACAGTCCTGTATCATGAGAGACATTGGATGATCTGGTGACTTACTCCCATTCTGAGCCCAGTTTCTGGAAAATTGCCCTTTTATCAATCAAAAATAGCAAATGGGTAATCTCGGGAGTCACAAGAAGAGAAGAATGTGCATTTGTGGTAGACGTAAAAATGGCTGAAGCTCATCTAATAAATGCTGAGCATTCGACAGGCATGATTGAGGCACGCTAAGCTGCAAATTTTAAATCTCTTGCAAAGGCTGTCGTCTTAGGGACAACTGTTCAAAACAGCTGGCAACAAAAGCTGTAAAAAATCTGCCTAGAAACCACTGGTTATTCTCATCTTCTGCAGGAGATGAGGAAGAGCATTGCATTTTCTGTTTGGTAAACTGATGACTGTGCTAATAAATAATATTGTCTCTGAAACAGCAAATGGAGCATGTGCCATCCCTTTGAAGGTCACATGTTGAAATGCAAGACTATTCATTCCAGATAATCTAGCATGTTAGTTGATGTCAGTACCTTCAATTTGTCATAGGAACTTGCTGGTAGGGGGACTTTGAGATTAAAAAAAGCAGCAACAAAAGAAGCTCAACACATTGTTCTGATGAGATTAAAACTGTCCCCAATGTCTGTGCACTTCGTTTAATTGATCATGAGAGGTGTGGAATGCACTGGTGCCTGCAGTTCACCTCATCCACAAAACTATGCTAGGCAATGGCAGGTGAAAGCAGAAGCACACAGTGCTTATTTTTGAAAAGCAATTATTCACAATAAATTACAAACACACCTGACTTCACAAATAGTTTAGGAGGTCATTTGATAGACGGAAATGTCTGTAATTCAGTCACAAACTTTGTGGGATGGGTGTGTGGCAGGTGATGAAGATAATATTGTTAATGGCAGGTCCTGTAGGGTACATCAGTCCAGGGGAGGTGAGAAACCGTGGACAGTGACAGCGCAGTAGCATGGGCTTCTGCATGTGTTAACAGGAGTCTTGGAAGGTTTGTTTACTTGTGAATGTTAAATGTCTGTGGTTTTGCGACCGTAGTGTGATTGTTATTTGTACTCATCTATGCCAGTGCATAATGTCTTATCTTTATTTTGCTGCATAGACTTCACTATCACTTTATCTGTGGCATTGTATCTGTTAGAAATCCTGGATTGTGTGACAGGTGTAGTCTGTTTAAATTAGGCTGTCGCTGGACTGACAGGAGCATCACTAACAGCCCCTTCCCTCCATCCCTCTGAGCACTGTAAAAGTGAGGCATGGACATCTTCGTTACTCATTCATGGCCACTGCAGTACAGAGGCTGAATGTGCCTTCACCTGGCTTTACGGTATGGGAAATTATTCTGTCTTCCTCCATTCGTCTGTCATTCTCATACCTGGATCATCAAAAGAAGCACCAGAGTGCAGCCTGTGAGAATGTGGCCATGCTCTGCACTGTTGGGAACGGTGTGTGCTTCACCGTGACTATGAAGCTAAGGGAGTTTGCTGCTGCTGCTGCTGCAGACCCCTGCAGCTGGCAAAGTTTTGCCCCCAGTTTCTACAGGTATGTAGTAGGGGATGGGAGGAGGAAGGAGGTAAGTGGGAAGCAGGACAGATGGATAGAAAGAAACATCTAATTCTAGTGCCAGTGGTTTTTACAGAGCAAAGTCTGTGTAGCTGCATAAAAGAGCACTGGGCAGTCCAGGAATTGGTCTGAACCCTGTGAACCATTCATTACGCATTCTTGCCTTGGGCTGGGGTACCCTCCTCATCCTCCTCCTTGGAGGTGGAGGTAGGCATTACTTGGATGAGCTGTCTCTATCCTCATCAGAGCCAAGGAGCAGAAGTAGCTGTGGATGCCAGAAGCCTCTGTTTCTTGTTCCAAATAGCAATGGGCTGCAAAAGTTGAAAAAAATGTATCTCCATCCTAGAAACATGTACACATCTGGACGAGTAGTTATGAAGATTAATGTAATGCGCGGGGTCAGAATTCCCACTGACATTTACTCAGTTTGTCCAAACAAGTTAGTGGAAACCTCCTGTGAATATGAACTGCACTCTGCAGTGCTGCACAGGCATTTAACATCTTGGATGCCAGTTTCCTTGCAGACACATCTGTAAGACTTGGTTTTTAAGTGCTGTAAAACATAATACTGGGAGCAAAAAAATCATAGAGGCAGTGTGTAAGTTTTAAGACTTAAGTACAGAAAAATAAGCAAAAATGAAGTTATCCCTATCTGGTGACCTTACTTGGACCTAAAATCAGTTCTAATACAGCCAGGTTTTCAAGGAAGATGGGAAATGCATGTCAGCCAGACTTGAGCAAAACATTTTTCTGTGTTAATGATCGATGCCTAAAATAATGCAATGGTAGCTATGCAAGATTTGCAGAAAGGTTATAGCCTTTTAAAGCATGGACGTTGACTATGTTAACCTAGCATAAAGGACTAGTGTCTGATGCTGAATGGTAACCCTTCTGTCCAAAAGCCAGCCATGCTTCAGTTCAGACACTTGCTAAGGTGCTCTTGGATCCTTTGGGATGATGAGCGTTATATAAAAACAAGCCTTTGTTGGGGTCCTATGAGCAAGTAACATGCATTGATTGCAGCATGGAGGTTTGAATTCAGCTGCTATAAGGATATTACTTGAATTTGGAAATAACGTTATATTTTCTATACTATAAAATCAAGAACAATGTTTTATTTAGCATCTAACTCCCTCCCAGTCCTTTCCAGCTTTGAGAAAATTGTTATCGCTACAACAGTATGAGCTGTGTAATGCAGACTTTTAAATCAGCGTAAAGGTGCTATGGACTAATGTGCTTATTTCCATATGGGAAGAAATTGTATTGTCAGAGCGCATCTACCTACTGGTGTAATTCCAGGCACATTGCTGTTTTCAATAATGGAATGATGATAATTGATGTTTTAAAATTGACAAGGTCAATTTATTTGGCAGCCAGCTCAGCAATATGAAGGATTGACACAAAATAGGGGAAAAATATCATGATCATGCTCCCAGGTCTGATAACAGCACAGGTACATCATTGAAATACAGTGCTGTTTAGTCAACTCCTTTGTCTCAACATCTCTTAATTAAGTTCTCTAACCAGGTGTGCCATGTAGCAGCGTAAGACAGGGTCAAACTTGAATTGCATCACCAAATTTTAAAATCCTCAAATTGCAGGTTTTGCCATGATGAGTTAATCATGCAATATGCTACTATTATTATTCCAACCTTTTTTTATTAGGATGTGTGCAGGTTCACAGCGTGAAGGCAAGATGATCGTTTAGTGTATATTAATGTCTGTAAGAAATATAGGTCCCAGTTTGCCAGTTGTTCTGCCAGTGTTGAATGCTGAATCTCAGACAGGAATGTTTAGGGAGCTTTTTCTCGGCATGGCGCAGAGCCGAGGGAAGATAGCCTACCTTTTTCCATGTTCAGCATTTCCCACCCTCTGAGAACCTAAATCATGCCGATGTAACTACTGGCTCTGCAATGTTAACAGGAAGATAAGGCGGTAACAACTCATTTGTGTCCCAAAACGATATAAACCAGGAGCAGATCTCACCATTTGTAGGTGGCCCCCAATCAGAGGGGGACTCGAGGTGAGAGTATCTGTGCAGCTGTAAGCCGACAATCAGCAATGATTAATAATAGTAAATCCTACAAACCATATAAGGATGGTAGTGAGTATAGTCCTAGGTATGAATACTGTGCATTTAATTTACAGTGTTTCTAATATGTCTCTGAAATTAAATTATTTCCCACTCTCTGTCCAAGAAATCAACATGTATTTATATATTTTTTGCACTTTTATGTTCAGGATGGGAAGCAAGTACTCTGCTCTTGTAAGTGGAGATTACTTCATCCACAGCATTTTGGCTAGTAAAAATAGATCTATTCTATTTTTGCACGATAATTTGATTCAGTGCTGAAATCATTGACGCAAACGCAGCAGCCTCAGTTGCATTCAGTTTAGGATCATGTTCTGAATGATGATGAAAGAGAAGAAATGTGTTACACTACACTAAATAAAAGGAGGAGCGGTGTAAGTGTATTGAACACTGAGTTTGCTCGTTTGATTTGTAAGCATATGAAATAGCCTGCCAGTTTCTTCAACTAAGTACATAAATTGCTTAAATCTTGGTTATGTGTTCTCTGTGTTCGCTGTTATCATTGGAAGTAGTTTTATCAGGCTTCAGTCCCCATGGTACTTCAGAAAGTTGTAGGAATGCAAAGCTATCTGAAGGTCATTTGCAATCTTAGCTCCAGAAATTACTAGCTGCTGTCAGCTGTTATAATAGTGTTGATATGTATCATAATAGTTCTACAGTGAAATGGGAGATGTATTGGAGGTATTCTGAAACAGAAGCAAAAAGTGTGGTTTTCATGAGTAGGCAGAAAGACATTTCACTGTCAGCTCTGAACACGATCCCTCTATTACAATGAGACACAATGACTCCTTAGTGATGGAGACTGCTGACAGTAAGACAGGCACTTGACAATTTGTCTTCACCAAGGATTTCATAGGCAACTGGCACATGTCCAGAGGTGTTCTGCTAGGGCCACAGAGTAGGCACACTGAAAGAGCTTTGGGTTTATGCCAGTTCACTACGTGGCAGTGGAACAAGATTTACTAGAGATGCTGTTCAGCCTCCACCCTTGGGAGATTTTCAAGACCAGACTGGTTAAAGCCCTGAGCAACCTGGTCTGATCTCATAGCTGATGTGCTTTGAGCAGGAGGTTAGAGTAGAGGATCTCCTGAGGTCCCTTCCAACCTGAATCATCCTGTGATGATCTCCTGAGTAGGCTGTGCTTTAAAATGGAGGGATCAGTCTGAAGAGTAGTTGCAAGAGGAGGTTGTCAGAAGCCCCCTCTGACCTTTGAGTCAATGCAAAGTTACTTGTAGTCACATCAGGAGGAGTTCATCCTGGGTACGCATCCACGTCGTGGGTATTTTATAGTTATGCCACAGTAAACCTTAACCTACTTTCCATTTAAACTACTGAAGTCCCAGCTTGGGGGTCTCGGCCCTTGTAGGGACAGTGTGTTACCAAGTCATTGCAATTGTGTTGTCCCAGAGGGGACAGATTATGTCCACTTACCTCCAGCAACTCTGCTTTGTAAGCTGCACTCAGCAATACACACCTGCAGTTCACAAGCTCTCCAGTGAGAGACAAAAATGTTTAATTGTTGCGCTTTTCTCTTGCAAACGCTTTGAACTTAATGTGTATTGACAGTAAATAGTTGAAGAGCAGAGAGCAGGTACCAATAAATTTGTACCTATAGAGCACTTTTAAGTAATTGTTAATGGCTGCAATGATTTTTGTCACTTAATTGTATTTTGTTACTTGGGATATGGACAATAAGCTACAAATGCAACTTAGGACAGTTTCTACAGTGAATGAATGCATCCAGCTTGCTCCAAACTTGCTTTTTTGAAATAGCTTACTAGGAAACATGCTTCTTGCTTCCAGTTGTATCCTAGAAAGTAATCGGAGGATTTCAGATCAGTTCCTAACTGCTCAGGAAGTAGTTAAGTTCCTGCATGTGGTAATTAAAAGCATAGTCTTGCACTGCTTGTTTGGTGGTGTTGAGAACCATGTATAATGGCCAGGGGTTCTCCTTGAGAAAACCTAAATTTAATTTCTGATGGCTCAGGCTGTAGCCAAAACTGGTGACATATCTTTTGATCCAAAGGCTGGATTGCTTTGATAGAGAAGTTTTGGTAGGCTTTGAATCAGTTTGTTTTCCTAAAATTTTGTATTGTTTCTTCTGTCAGACCTTAAACAATGTCTTAGCAATACCTCACTGCAAGAAACTCAAAAGGAAGATTGATGCTTGGCTTTTTTAAGGATGTCTCATGTTCTGAGGCACTGAATTACACACATCACTGCATATGAGTGCCCCATGTTATCTGCAGGTGGTGGTGAAAGGGGGGAATCGAAGCTACAATTAGTGTTGTAGGAACAGCTGGACCTCATAAGATCTGCAAAAGAAGATTCCTCTTAACTCAAATATATCCTTGGAGAGCCATATGTGCATAGCTGTGAAGGTTTTAGAAATGATGTGACGCAATGACAGGGAGATGACTGGTAAATATTAATTGGGAGAGTGGCCCGTGCCAAGAAATTTTTTGCGATCATGTTACCTTCTCTTCATGCAAAATATTTACGGAGTTAGAGCAAAATACCGCAGTTTAACATACCGTAACTATGTGGTCATTATACAATGACTTCAAGAGAAGACATAGGTGCCTGGCAGCCCTCGGGCATGCTGTTGTGTTGCCTCAGTGACAGTGAGGTGGTCAACACATGTCACCTCTGGCTGAGGAACTGCTTTAATTTGTTCCCCAATGTACTTTGATTTTGAAATTTTAAAACCTCCTTGTAGAAAACATCCCTGGTTTTAGTTTTTAAATGTCAAAATTCTGAATTCAGTTGAAAATACCAGTATTTGAAAATCTGCAAGGCACATCTAATTGAAACGAATTCAACATCATCTTATTGCTCCTGTAGACTCTGATATTGATCAGTATCAGCATATCTAGCAACTTCTAGTCCTTTTTAAACTTCAGAATTTAAAATATGACCCTCAAGTTAATAAAAATTGTTAAATAGATGCACATCATAGTCACTGAAAGTTTTAAATTTGAGATGTTTGGTGCGCCTAGGAAAATACTTGCTATGATTAAGTACCTTCAGATAAACCAAGAAGATTCCTTCATAAACACAAAAAGCCCTAGCTATGTCATTTGTAAAACACGTGTCTCTTCCAAGATAGGACAGCCAATATGTGGTTGAAGCCCAAGGAATACTGAAATCTGTGGTGGGTGCACAGGGCCATCCAGGGAGCGCGGCGGTCACCCATGGGGCCTGGTGGTAGAGACCCAGGTGGGAGGAGTGCCACTCTCACGAGGTGGTCTAGAGGCTGTTCAGGTTCTCCTTGATTATAACCTTAAGGATAGTAGCTGGATCCCTAGATCATGGTTTATCTAACAGTGCCTGACAGTGTAAAAATACTTCTGTTTAAAGTTAATTGGAACAAATTATTTTAAAGTTGAAGATGAAATTTAGGATTACAAGAAATACTAGAAAAAGGAAGACCTTGGAAAAATACCACTCATCTCCTCTTTTGTTAATGCTTTGTGTCCAGAGATTTATGGGGAAAACTTGCTCCCATGCTGAAAGCATGGGTAACGTGCATATTGAGTAATCACAAACTTGCACATCAGCATTACTTAACCTCCAGGCAATGTGTGGTCAGTTTTCATTTTCGCTCTTAAAATTGTTTCCATTTAATGCCCTTAAGCAGCTCTATGAATTACAGTGCAATAGAAAATGACCCTCAAATTGGCCTGCCTGATTATTCACTCCAATCGCTCCCAGCTCGGCATGGCAATGCACTTTTAATGTGGCTGCCCATATGCCCTGCACATGCCTGTGCTCTGGCTCCCGGCAGGGTATGTTGTGATCCGCTGGCCTGTGCCAACTCACATATCTAAACGTTTTCATAAGGGGAACCCCTTTGTGTTAGTCATCTGGTTGTCAAACAAGACCTGGCTGTGATCCTGGACCTGGCACTAGATGAAATATGTGCACTTTAAACATTTCATACTTAAACTGATGGGAACGGGCAATTCCTCAGTAGGTTTGCTCAAAGTTTTTAAACAATAAATGTCAACCTAAGGGCAAAGCGAGACAGATTTCAGATTAAAGGGACAGGGTTTGCTTAGCATTTATAAATCCCTTAGTCCCAACCTCCTTCATGTTTCTTAAAACAACGAACAAGGAAAGGCTATGTCGGACGCAACGGGCACTTTTGTCAGCACAACTTTTTCCTTTAGTAGCGTGATAGAAAGATTTCAAAAATAGATTTTTCTGATTGATTCATGACTTGGCATCCCATAGAGAATCTAGTATTCTTCCAAGCAAAGCTAAAGGTTTGTGTTAGAAGACTAATAATGCCAGTCAAAAGAACCTTTCATCCCCAAGATAACTAAAATATTCCTTTGTTTATTTTTTGCCCTTAATTACTTTTCCTGTCATGGTTTAATCTGTAGTGCTGAAGCTTGTCAGCACCTACAGCCTTTAGTTTAGGATAGATGTCTTGGGAGCATGAAAAAAAGCAATTTTCATGTAGTGTCTCCCTGTCATGACTGCTGCCTGAAGCCCGTTGACTTTTCTTTCAAAGACCTGATTCTATGCCCATATAAATGGAACAAAACTTAATTGGAGTCAGTAGTTATATATTCCAGGGATGAGGCTTCCTTCTTTAAGCCTGAAGTTCTGTCACTTGCAATAAAAGCTTCTCATTTCTTTTTGTCTCTCACTTTCCAAAGAAAAAAGGTCTCAGAAAGAATGTTCATCTTAGAATACTTGTCTTGATTTTGACTTTGTAGAATTTTAAAACTATTTACAATGTAAATTTTAGAGTTTACAGCTGAAGTGAGGACTTGTTCTGAGTAAGAAAATGGACCTTCTATTTGGAAAACTAGTTCTCAGAAACAAAAATTGCCCATACTTTCTTTTTTTCTTTTTTGAGTAAAGTGATTTCTTAAAACGTCCTGCATATGCTTTCCATTGGTGTAAGCTGGCACTGCCACACACCAGAGAACTGTCTCAGAAAGCTTCCAAGAAGCCTTGCTGTACTATCTCTCAGACAGGGCTGTAGAGCCAGGTTTGCTCAGCCGGAGCGTGACTTTTAGGCTTTAATTTTTTCATGCTTTGGTTTCTACTCCTGTCCTTCATCTGTCTTGTCAGCTCAGGTGCAAGCTTGTGGGCTTGCAGACTCTTTTTTACCATATAGTTTTGCCTGTATGACGAGTTCAGCCAAGTTTGACAGAAAAGGATGGCGACCGCTTTCTCTTGAGACCAGGTAGGACAGAGATCCAGCCAGTGCCACAGCTGCAGGAATGTTAGAGCTTGCAGTCCTGGGCCTTATTTTCTTGCAGAGAGCAGGAAATCCATGCAGAAGGAGATTGCCCCAGCTGCAAGAAAAGCTTCAAGGAAGGTTCACAGTTGCTGTCAAGTTAGAAGTGTGCAGCAAAGCAGGTGTCATTGGTTTTAACACTCATAAAGCCATGTGCCTGTCTCTTTGTGGGTTCCAAAACATAACAAACCATGCAGGAAAGCAAGAAAATTACAATGGAAACCATGTAGTAATAATTAAATGTCTCTATTCCAGCATAGGGTGGATGTTGCCTCATGGTCAGTGCTGCATGGCATTGGTGTGGAAGCCTGGGTATGTAGGTGAAGCAGTATGCAGCAGAGATCGTTGGGCTGCATCTGGGGGGAAACAGGGAGCACAGATCTGTGCAAGCCCCACGGATTGGGGCTGTGGGCTGGTATGGGAGGAGGATTTCATACTGCTGTGTCCCATCTTGGCAGAAGTTTCTTGGTAACTTGCTGTGTGGACTTTTCACCTTCATGCCATATGCATAAAATGACGGCTATAAACTTCAGTTATGGAGAGCTCAGCTCAGTATCACCAAATAGTGCTCAAGTCAGTCACCAGTTCTTCAGGATTTATGTTTCACACCTTTTCCTTGCATTTTTGTCTTTTCACTGATAGTGAATCATGCCAATTTATTGATGTTGATCACAACTATAAGATTTGTGTCTGTTTGCAGGCAGTTTCAGGCAGTAAACAAGTCAGTACCAGCAGCCAAACAGTACAGCAGCAGCTCACAGGAACTGCAGTGTTGCTCATGTATGTAGGCTGTAAAAGTTCAATGAATTTTTCAAAAGACCAAATGATACAAAAGTCGTATTCACCAGTATTATGTAAACCTGTCCTGACTTAGAAGGCGCAACAGTGGCTCAGTGATGGCCTTTTGCTTTCTCCAGTACCTCCAGTTAATGGCATCTATAGATGTAATTTGACTTGTATTATCATCATCCAACCGTGAGCAGGTTCAAGCCTGGTTGCTAATTCACAGACACTGCTGAGCAGCCTTCTGAAGTGAGCACTGCTGGCAGCTGCTGTTCCACTATTTGTGGCTAGAAAAACTGTGGAGGAGTGATTCTTCAAGTAATTACTTAGATGAACCCACTCAATCAGTTGGACCTGTTCTTCAATAACTCATCTAAAACTGATGTTTTATTCCCTCCCAGTCAGCTGGACCAGACCTGCTTACCTTCTGGTAGAACATTTGTGTAGCTGGCTCAAAGGCAGTAAAAGGGAATAGAGAATGTAATCACATATTATTGAATGAGAGAAGAGTTCAAGAGTTCTCTTTTGCTGAGAGAGGGTAGCTTCTTCCTACACCGCAATCTTTTTTTTCTTCTTTCCTTGTTGTAGTGCCTGCTAATCAGGACCCTTTAAAACTACAAAAGAGAAGATAGCAGGAGGTACAAGAGGGTAAAACTGAATTAAAGGCAAGAGAGTGCAGTGGGGATATGGATAGTAAAACAGGCTACGTGCTGAGCACATTAGAAGGGACACATCTGGAACAATGCCTGAGAGTAATGAAACTATCTTTCCGTATATGTTTGCCTATTCTTCTGTTATTTTTCCCCAGTATTGCATGCAGCATGGTCTCCCCTGTTCAAGGTTAAAGATCACAGTAATGTTTTTTGTAGGTAGCAAAGTACTCCATGTATGGGAAGAGGTAGATAATTTTACTTACAGAACAAAGATATGTCACATTTTCTAACACATCAAAGAAAATTTGCCTGCAGGCATCTGTTCTGGAGATGAAGTATTGGTACTTTAGCACTGCAGACTTTACTCTGGGCCAGGAAACTAAAGGATCTGTGTTTGTGAGGACTGTGTGCGCAAAACATGCTTGTGCTTATATAGGATTGTGGACTGTCAGGTTAAAAATATGTATAGATACCTATAATTCTGGCCTGGTTCTCATATAGAAAGACCTGAAGAATACATTCCCAGGATCGTGGCTGCTACAAGCCTTGCTGACCAGCAGTTCTTTACATCAACACGGTGAGAGAAAAAATAGATATATGTATACTTAAACCAAGACTTGAAAAAAAAGCATTATAAAGCTAGCTTGTAAGTTATTTGGGCTGGAGGATCAGAGGAATGTGTCAGTATGCAGCAGTTCAGAAATTGCTGTAACTGTGTAGTTGCCTGGCTGTTTAGCAACTTCACTCGAATATTTTCACTTGCAAGTATGAGGACAGTGATTTGTCCTCTTATTCTGTGCAAATCTGTTGAGGGCAGTTGTCTGTGTTGCTTTAATCTACCTGCCTCTTCAGACTTGAGCGCAAACACGAGTGTATCTACCAAATGCAGATGAGTGCAGCCACTGATGTACTTACATGGCACTTCATTTGTGCAGCATACCTTGTGCTGGTGGTTTTGGTGATCTCAAGTGTGGGAAGATACCTATCAGGGAAACACTAGTAAATATTATACAGGTGTCCTCATTCCATTAGTTTTTTGTGTTTCCCTCTCCACCTTAATACCCTTTTAGTTCACACTGGCATCAACTGATGATGCCAACAGAGAAAGATAACTCCTGGAAACCCCATAAGGTGCTTGTGCCAAATGATGCATTTTCTTAATGCACATGTAATCTATAACTAGATTTTTTAAATTTTTTTTAAAGCCCATTTGAGAATAGTGCTGTGAGGACATTTTGCATTTGGGCAGTCAGAAGTTACTAACTGTTTTAGAAGCCTGCTGCAAGGGAAGACGTCAACAAAAGCTGCTGCGAAGCTGTGCTTTCACTTCACAGGGCTTTGTGGAGATATATTCTTGGGTCTGGTTCATGTGGGCTCATTCCTCTGACTTTAACTTTGAATTTGGGAATCAAAGTCATTTTAAAATTCTAGGTCAAACTCATTAAAAAACACGGAATCTCACCTGGTTTCAGCTCTCTAAATCACGAGAAACAGTAAATCTCCTGCTCTGGTTCTGATACAGATCTATAAATCAAGCGGTGGGTGTATTTGAAGCTTGGCCCAAACCTCTCTGTCCAGAGTCAGCATTGCTCCAAAAGTTCATGACTTTTTTTTAAAACAAGCTTATGGATATGTGGGGTGTCAGTGATACATGGAACATGTCAGATTTCTGGGGATATTGCAAAGATAGCACCCAGCTTTTGGATTTGGGAATTTCCTAGCAGAAAGCTACATCTCTGAGACTGAGCCCACCTGCCTGATCAAAGAAAGGCACACTATTTTAGGGGAAAAAAAATCCAAGACATCCCTTCCCCATTTCTCTGGTGTACCAGGGCAGCACAGGGAGCCATCTCCCTGCTCCCCACTGGCTCCTCCCTGGAGGAACGGGGGCTTTCCCGGAATTCCCGCCTGCCTGTGGTTTCTTAACCAGTCCTGCAAAAACGAATTTTTTATTGAATGTTATTCTAACCATAAAACTTTTAAGCTGTTCAAATACTTTCCTTTGTACCATAGACATCTGAGACTCTTAGACATTACCAAGTAAATGTACTTTTTTTTTTTTTCAACTGCTTCAATCTGTTAAGTAGTTTTCTTTGGACTGATCTCCCCTAGTCTTGTACCAGAGGAAACATGAATGTGATCTGATATCATATCTCCTTAGTATCTGTCTCCTCAGATTGTAGATGTAGGTGTGTCTTACTTTGAATTAAAAAAAGAGACTTTATTTCATGGCAACTCATTTACTCACCCAAGATCCAGAGACGTTTAAAGCTAAGAGGTACCATACTGATTCTCTTTGATTCCTGTAATAAGCCTATAAATCTTGTGGGAATAGAGCATATACTTCAGTAAGACTCAACAGAAAGATTTCAGGAGATGAAATTCACCCTTTTCCATAGTTATTTTAATAATTAATATAACGTGTTCTTTGACTCCTACCACATCATGTTTACACTCATGTCACTAGAGTTGACTTGATATGCACTTTTGCATTATTATTTGCATAATGACCTCATCTAAAACTGGCCCCCTGTTGAGTTATGTCCTAAATTGCAAATAGCAAGAGAGTGTTCCTGCCCCAGATTTTTTATGAGACAGAAAAAGCATCGGAAGAAGTGAACAGCATTGTAGTGGTTTGGTGTATGAGGAGGTGAGACCCAAGATTTGCTTAATTTGTTCTGTATTTCATGGAAAGCCTTTGACTGACCTGGCAAATTATACACCTGAATCGGTTTGGAGGCACCTAAATAAGTGCTCTGATTTTCTGGCATGTTGAGCTTCTCTAAAATGGGCTCTTTGCCTGGGATTTCTGGAAAGCCATCCTTTTATGGGATTATGATGGGATCAATTTTCCCCGACCGCTGTCAACCCAGGCAGCCACGCATTCCCATGGAATTCCTTCCCTCGCAGTTGCAGGAGACTTGCTCAACACACAGTGCATTTTCAGGTTGTGGAAGAAAGGTGTGTAGCATCTCTTGATCTGTGCTGAATAATTTTCAAAATTGAACAACAAAACTAAAAATCTCATATAGTCTCTCTGATGAGCATGAGTGAACTGTCGTGAACCATTCTCTATCATGCAAGAAATAAAATAAAGAGATAAGGGATGGCAGATCCAACAGGACGCTTAAGTTTTTAACCTGCAGCAAGGTAGCTAAAGTAGTTCTCCTCTCTTCTACAGGACAGAATGGCTAGATGTGACACCTTTAGCCTGTACTTATTATTTATACAGTTTCTGTGTCTATAGACGTGCAGTAGTATTGCCTCACTATCAAAGGCAGCCCATATGTAGCATAGTAGTCCCAAGGCACATAGTGTGGATTCTTTGTGCACATGAACTGACTTCTATATACTTTAATGTAAGAGGGTTCTAGTCTCCACCGTATAAAGACAACAAAATTTTTAATATCTACCGCAATAAAAATAGAATATGTGTGCATTGAACACCTGAGAAGAATTTAAATCATGTTATACAAATGAGATATGGTAATTGACCAAATCAAAATATGTATTTATGTTACACTGGCTGCAGCAAACTTCAGAGCCAGTTCTCCTTATAAACTGTCCACACCCCTCTCATCAGTGGATTATTGTGTCCTCTTCCAACAGAAATTCACAACTCTTTTTGACCAGAAATGAAGCTGGAACTGGGGACAGTGTTTCTGTTCCCTGCTCTTTGAATGCATCTTTGCATAGAAGAGATACTTGTGACAAAGTGGTGCTTGTGAGTCATCTCTCTAAATCAGGCATTTTTGGAATACCGAGGGTGAAAGCACATGTTTTCAGAAGTCACCTTTATGGATTACAGGTACACAGGCAGGAACTGGGGAATTTTCTCTTAATAACCTAGCCCATTTATAACAGTGACAGAACAGAAATTAAAAATTGTAAATAAAATTGTAAGTGAAAATTCTGGAAAGGAGTACTGCTGCTGGCTATCACAGAGCTGGCTCAAATTATTTAAACAGGAGGCCTTAAGCTGTGTGTATGGGAGTTTGGTTTTACCCCAGAAATCCTGGAAGACTGTGAAGGTGAGAGAACTTCAGCAGAAGTTGTACGCAGTGTTGAATGGTGGCCATTGCTCTTTTCTCAAAAATAGTACAGGTTTAAGCATGAAGACCAATGTTTTTGCAAGGGAACTTGAAGTAGAGCTCTAAAATTATACCTCAGAGGTATTTGCAGTGTTAGATTTTCATTCCTAACTTCTTATTCAACAAAAATTTTTATATGTTTTGTAGGAAATTCAGTATGTTTGTAGCTTATTACCTGATTTGCATATGCAGACTTACCAATAACAACTGATAATTTGCATATGGCATTTTTGCTACCTCTCCAGTGGGAAGTGTTTGAATTTTAACGAACCATTTACTTACTCAACTGCTACTATAACAACTGCTTCCCATTCGAACATGGGTGGTGTTTCCTAAAGACTGATTACAGAAAGATCTTTAATTTCAAGCCCAACTATTAGCCATCGATAACCTGTTACCACATAACCCTGATGCAGATCTTGACACATAACCCTTGCAATTGTTTTTCATCCCATAAATGTTAATATTTACTAGGTGGAGTCAATCTCCAAACCACAGAGAGTAACTTGCATTGTTGGTGGTATGAATTATATATTGGCTAAATAAAAATGTTAACCTTCCACTAATGTAATTATATAAACAGAACTCACACTTGAGCACGGGTCAAATACTTCTGGTTAATGCAGAAATGTTTTCCATCCTCACTCTTACAAGACCGCAGGTCCCGAGCGTGGCAGGGCGGGTGCCAGACGAGAGCACAGATTGCGGGCCCTCGTCTTGCGCTGCCTTTCCCGAGCAGGGTAATTAACGCAGAAGTAGGTCTCAATGAGCTGTAGTTGTGTGAAGTCTCTGGGGCTGGAGAGTCACCAACAGTAATCCTCTGTGCACAAGCTCCCCCTTATGGAAATGAAAAATACTAAACAATGCTTTTTTTTTTCTCCCAAGTCGCACAGGACTAAGAGCTGATTAGTATGAAGCAACTTCTCAAGCTTATAGTAGTGTTTTGAGACTCAACGTTTCAAATGCAGATGATTTAAGGAATTGGTTTGTGCTCCCCATGACACACATGAATGATGATGGCATGTGTTTATACTCAAAATGATTTGAGCTGCTTTTGAAGGTGGAATTTCTTGTGGCATCCTGGCAACAAGGAAGAAAAGGGAGGCTCTTTGGGTAGCAAAAGGGACTAGGGTGTTGCAGTGACAGTTGTAGCTCTATCCTCCTCTGCCTTATGAGGAGCAAGAACAGGTCATGGGGAACAAATAATTTAGTTTTGGAATAGTTTTTATACGTGTTTCTGAGGACACCCTACAATGTACATTTTCAGTTGGATCCTGATGGTGGAATGCCACCCTTAGCTAATAACAGTAAGAAGTTTCAAGTTGTTCGGATGAGATGCTGCCTGTAGGCTCAAATGTTACATAGGTGCGGTCAGTAATCTTGCATTCCTATATGGTCACTTTACCGCTTAACAGGTCCTGATGAAACCTGTGTGAGACCAATTACAGCTCTGTGCTCACCCTGTTCTTGCACTCTCCATTAGCACATCTGAATCTCAGTGGTAGCCTACATGGACCTTTGCACTGGCTCGGTGGGACTGTTCTTGTGATTTCTAGACCTTTCCTGGTGTTGAAGAGCCGCAGTTTGAGTTAATGCCAATCAGTATCTTCCCACCAATGTTTGGTGCTTCAGCAAGATGCCCTAATGGCTCGTGTGAATTGTTCTGGTGCAAGAACCTGAACAGAAATGTTCTTGCTCTTGCAAAACCAATTTTCAGTTGGTTTAAGCTCTTTAAATGGGGTTTGTTCAAATAATACCTGAATGATCCACTTGGCCCAGCAACATCAGTGAAAATCACATACACTGAGCAGCACACAGGATTTGACACTGGACCTAAGCATCTGGCTTCAGTCAGTCATCTTGTAGGAGTGGGGAGACTGCTCAAATTAATTTGAAATAGTATTGAAGTTATATTATTAGTAATATCAAATAGTATTATTAGTATTAAAGATAATGAAGGGGGAAACTGTTCTGGAGACATGGACAGAAAAGGTGTTTCTTTGTGGTAGTCTGAGGCAGCTGAAGATAGCTTCTTGCATTCCTCGTTGCCCATTTTACAGCCTTTCTGGACAGGTTGAATGTATGGAGATGTGGGGCCAGAAATACCAGGGAACGTGTGTGACCAGGACAGACGACCTTGTTGTCTCTTTCTACTGTTGAACACTCTGGCTCTGGCCCCTCTCCTGGTGATCTAGGCGGCCGGCATGCACTGCAGTGGCATGAATGATGCTCAGTAATTTTGGTTGATTGGGAGAGATGGACCAGTTGTTTTTAAGGGAGTTTGTAAAGTGCATCAGCACAACATGAAAATCAAGAACATCGTGATAAGCGCTGCTGGTGTAGGAGGGACGTAGCTGAGACTGCAACATTTGAGAGCAGCAGTTATATCTGAATTTCTCTTCAGGGTGACCTGAATAAATTCTATGTAATGCAGTTAGGTAGAATAGTTCAACCTGAAAATTAGGTTAAAAGTTCATTTTGCACTTTTCCTATGGCTACAGTGGTATGTGCAGTGAAAGCAGATTGAGTGTATTTCGTTAAAACAACGAAAAATCCACGTTGATGCTGGCTGCGTGCATTGTGTTACAGCTTTCTCACCCATTGCCTGAGCTCTCTTTTGCTTGCCAAACCATAAAAAATACTCACCAAAATACATGCTTCCCATTCCTGTATAGACATGGTGATTTTGTTTGTAATGAGCACCCGCTCTCTGATCAGGTCTGATCCCACTGCTGTGTCTTTCACTGCAGAGTTGTCCCTCCTGGAAAAAAAGAGTATTCCCAGTGTACATATCTTCACTTTGGTAAGGAATTAACCCATGTACACCACAGAAAATGCCTTGCATGTGGGAGTAAAAATTGCATCACCAGTTACTGTTGAAGCTCAGCCTGCTGAGAGGCCACAGAAGCAAGAACTGCGACAGTCCATGGTGCTCACCTGAGCCCAGTCAAAGCCATTTAAACCTTTTTGGCTTGCACTAGTAACCATTAAAATTAGGCAAGTACATTTCTGATCACTTCAGAAATACTACGGCCAATAGCAGGAGCTGGGTTTAGCTGCCTGGAGGTGCTGAATAGATCGATAGAATACCTGGTTATCTGAAGGTCCAGCAGAAGGCCACCTAAGCCATTAGCGCTGCCATAGCTGTAGTTAAAGGTGGGAAGAGGGCTGGAAGAGGACAAAACATTTGTACGTGACTTCTAATCTATCTGATTTTCAATTACTTTTTTTAATTAAATGGTTTTATGACACTAAAACATTTATGAACTTGCTTAAGATTTGCTGCCTGTTTTCTGTGCTATTGGAGATGGGTTTTCCCATTTTTATTAACTTAGTTGCATTAATTGAAATACATGTATAAAATGTATTCCAGTTTTGAGAATTTTTTTTGCTCTCAGGGTGATACACTTCTAATATTTTGTTTGCCAGTATTTTAAAATATATTTGTTTAGGTTGGGGCAGTTTAAGTAAAACTTACTTTGTAGATCCTATTCTCACTAGCACACAAAAAAATCTCAGGCTTTTACAGTTGAACCAGGTAACGCATTGAAATATGGTTTCTTCTGGAAGCGGAGAAGATAGTGTAATACATCTAGAGCCAAAATACATCTAATACACCTCTGGGATTCAGTTCAAGTTTTGGTGGATAATTACTCTTCTCTAATTCAGCAGTAGTTTAAATGACTTTGGGTGTTACAGTCCAGTGTGTGATGGAAGGAAAGAGGCTTCTACATCCGTGTAATTGTTCTCTTCTCCAAGCAGAGGCTGAAAAGCACCTTAATGCTGTAAATATGGCCAGGGGATGGTTATCTGGATAGGGAGAGGGGTTGTAGGTCTCGGGACCTTTGCACCCAGGAGAGGTTTGTAGGGCAGGACGTGCGATGCCGAGGTGCCCAGCAGTGCCCAGCCATGCCCGGTGCTCAGCTCCAGCAGCATTCAAGTCAGGCTCATTACGCCTGACATCCTTCCCTCAGCACTTATCATTTTTCCATTTCAACAACGGCTGTTTACAGCAGCTGCTGCCTTATGTTTGGTTTGATCCTGGTCCAGATTTTGCAAGTGATTAAAATGCTGCTAATAAAGATATTTTAACTAGGATTTACATGTTGACTTGCCTTTTCCAGCTACAAAAGACCTTCCCACCGCTGCTTTTCCTTGTCTGCCCCAGCATGGCTGGCTGGCTTGCCATTTCAGGGGCGACCTGGTGGTCCTCCATCCCCGTTAGCGGAGCTTCAGCTGGCCTTCGCTGTCCTCCCCTGGGAGCACTGGGAAGGTGTGGGGAATGGCTGGATTCTGGACGAGATCCTGGTGCCCTTGTATGCGCATGATAGGGAGATCATCTTACACACATTCCCTTGTATGTTCCCTTGGTTTACCACATACTTGACTGATTTCTATTGGAGTATTATAATTGCATTCATATGGTCTAATAGCAATGGCAGTTACAAAAATTTCCAGATAAAGCCCGTGCCATCACTGAGGGCTTTGATACAGCCTGTATCCCCAGTTACACTCAGGCACAAGACTTACGGAACAAGGAGTGTTTCCTGGCTTTTTTTTTTTTTTTTTAATCCTTTGACTTAGAAACTAGCAAGCTTGCAGAATTAGTGATGGAGGCATGCATGATTCTCACCCTGTGCGCCCTCATGACCCATAAAGCTGGACCATGTGCTTGCAGAGCCTGGTGCGCAGGGTGGAAGCGAACCTCAGCGGAGGCTGGGTGCCGAGGTACCAGGCGTATCCCATCACACGTGTTTGGGTAGGGTTTGAAAGATGCCAAGGGCTTGTTGGCAGGAGGGAGGAGAGCAGCAGAGGGTGCTCTCACTGCACCAGCCGCAGCGGCTGGGAGCTTGGGGAGAGGGTGTTGTGCAAAGCAAACGAGGAGCAGGAGCTCCTCAGCATCATGCCGAGCCGCCTTCCCTTTCTCACTGCTTTCTCCTCAACCCCTCCCTCCGCAAATGTAAACTCTCCCTTCTGGACTGGAAAAAAAAGAAAAAAAAAAAAAAAAAAAGAGTTTGGGCCGGTGCCAGCGCACAGCGATGGGATCGTGGATTGGCATCTGGCTGCGACACTTGAGCAAACCAGTTACCTTGGAGGAGGCTGCGTAGGAGTGCAGAAGTGCACAATGTGACTCAGGCATTTTTAATTACTGATACAGAATAAAGCAAAGCTCATGGTGGGTTTTGTTCAGCTCGTCATTCATGCTTGTAACTACAGGGTCATTCCATTGACTTGGCTTGAATGACCCTGAATATATAGCCACTGCTATAGAAATAAGAAGCGTGCTTATGTTTGCTAAAGGCAAGGTAAAATTAATAAAAATTTAAGGAGAGAGAAAATTCTTTACCAATAAAGGTTCAAAATAGCGTTTAACGAACAAATTGTTGATTTAACATTTATTGAAAATTCCCACTGAAGGCTGCACAGTTTGACAGACAAAGCACAGGATTAAGATTGGGTTTCTGTGGCAGATTATCTGCTCTTTTATATCACCTCACATCTCCTTCCTCTCTTTCTTTTTGTCTGTCACACCCATTTAGATTGTAAACCCTTTAATTCTGTTCTGCATATATCCTCAGCCTGACTTGATGGAGACCTGACTTGAATTATGTCTTGAACTGCTTATACGGCACTAATTACATTAATAATAATTGACTTCACTGGGCTTTGGATCAACCTCTGAAGGAATACATTTGCATCTCATTACTTACCCTGATGGAGTTCTGCATGTGTTCTTTCTGCAGAGGATGGGGAGCCTGGACGCAGGCTCATCCAGGGACCAGTGGAGGACCCCTGTGCAGTGGCTGTGGTGGTAAGTGATGTGGTTCCAGCCTGTAGTAGAGCTGGAATGACGAGATCCTGATTTCCAGCAGATTTGTGCCATGATGCTGGTGGATACCACTGTCTGGAAGGTATGCTTCCAGCTGAAGCTTTCGTGGCCGACGTGAAACTTGTGAGCGATCTGTCCACCAACAGATCTAGGCAGGTTAAATGGGTTATTTTCCCCTTTCTCACAGTAGAGGCTCAATCTCTTGAATTCTTTGAATCACAGCTAAAAATACAGACTAGCTCAAACAGATGTTTTAGGTTTGCTACAGTGGTAGGCTGCCGTCAGCCTGTGTTGTTCAAGAGATTAGTTAATCCGAATGTCTCCTCTTCTTTAAAAAACAATGACTCTATCAATCCAGGTAAGGGATTAGTTGATTCAGTGAGAATTTTGTAGACATGGAATTGTTGGTCTGGTGCTTATGCCTGCATTTCTTCTGTCTCATTGAAATACCTCAGTCTCTGTATTGCCTTGCGGTATTGCATAAGCCCCCTCAGTTACCAGTGGAGAAAAAAATTACATATCTCAAGAGAGACTTTTAGTCTTAGGGGACATAGACTCTTTGGGAATCAAGGTACTGTAGAGTATATACACAACAGATAGTCTTACAGTCAGTAATATCATCTATTAGTGTCAAAAAAAGGCTGGAGGTCTTTTGTGTTTGGTTTGTAGCATGCATACAAACACTGCTCTTTGATATCCACATTGTTCCAGGGGGAAAACATGCTGGAAAAGAACCTTTGATTTCAAGATTATGAAGGAAAATATGTATGTCTCTAGTTCCCAGGACAGAGTGAAAGCAGGGAAGTCGGGGGCTATTAGAAACAAGAGATAAGCAGAAGTAAGAGAAGGAAGAAAGAAATGTGAAGACAGACATATTCAACTATTTGCAATTTTTCTTTCCCGCAATTATACCTAGGAACTATCTCAAAATCAAAGGGATGGCCTGAGAGTGCGTAAGAGATGTTTAACCCATAGCAGAAGGGAATAATGATTGATAGTGTTCCTGGGAAACCTCTGTATAATGTTAGGCTACCCAGGTACGAGTGTGAAGAACAGATACACAGATATGTAGGCAACAACAGTAAGAAACAGTTAGCCCATTAGCAAGACAGAAAGTAAATGAGAGCTTAAATGCACCAAATGAAATATTTTTTTTTCTCTAATGAGTCATAGCTAAGAGCGTAATTTCCTTTTAGCATTAAAGATCTGAATTTTTACAAGTTCTGTTTTTCATTCAAATGAGGACACAACATCAGTTAGAGTCTATTCTGGAAACATGGATCAAAACCTCTATTAAAGGCCTTCTCCTAGCTTTCCTCGGTGCTTTCTGAAGGAATAGTCTAATCAGTGCTTCATGAACACAGTGGAGTGGAAAATTTGTGCACTGTGATGCCTGTTGTATATTTAATATAATGAGATACTTAGCTATATTAAACCTTTGACAATGTTTGTAGCTATTACTAATTAAAGGAAGGGTGACTAAGCCTGTGAAAGGTGTCCCAGCGCTGGTTATGTTGGTGTCTGGAGCTGAGATGTTAAATGCACACACAGATTTATCCCTCTTGGGTTAGTTAAAAAACATTGCTTGGTCTGGCCATCAACTCTTATATCTTGATTTTCAAATTAGCATTATTCTAATACAATATGCTGAGGTCCTGCCTGTTCCATATCCAATAGAAGATATATTGTCTGTATTTCATTAGCTAACAATATATTGACCTTATCATATGACGGTTGCTGGGTAATAATGTTTTGCCTCTCTTATCTCTGGTACATTCTCCTAAGGATCTCGATGTACTTTCAAATGCAGTGAATTTAATCTCGGTGCCCTTTTGTGTGCTGAAATTATATTAACATCCTTGTCACACACATCAAACTACTGTAAATTAGGTAACGTTCCCATAACCCACAAAATTTGTTGCAAAGCATGTTACAAAATGCAGATTTTAATATCACTGTGGCAAAATTTTCTAGCGTGGTGCAATATTCCTGCTGAAGCACAGGTAATGATGTGGATCAGCAATTTCAAAGGTGGTTTAGATGGCAGCAGTGGTGACTACTGCCAGGACAAATAAACTGTCACATGTGAAAAATTCTAATACAACAGAAAATCCATAGCAGTGCAGGTTTAGTGTGCCAAGTTTGAGGTGTTTTGGTGCAGGGAATGAACTAGATTGTATTTTTAGATTAGTTCTCTCTTCCAATTTTGAGTGCTTCTTCCTCTGCTCTTTTTTGTCCCATTCATGTACACCAGAAAACTTTTTGGTCACTGTCTCTCTCTTGTACATTTCTTTAAGACTCCTATGTGGAAACTTCTCATGTGTGTGCTAGGTAAAAAATTTGTTTCCTTTCCCATTAAAATTTTCAAGTTTTTCAGTGAGGACACTCACTGAAACTTAAATCTACTGAAAGTGAGATCCAAAAGTTGTTCTTTAAGCAAACACTATTCACATGAGTTAAAATACTTCATTGGCAATTAAAAACTCATGCAACATATTTACTGATAATATTAAGCAAAAGTAATGTTAATGGGCTTTTATGCTTGAAATGGTTGAAAGAAAACGATGTGATTTAACCATTTAAAGTTTTTTAAAGGTAAAAGATTTTTGTCCTGGCCAGTTTTAGTTTTAACATTCTGGGTTTTCCTGGTTTTTGGAAAAAAAAAAAAAATCCTGGCCAGCTGTAATTAATGTACCATCTACTATGTTGGACTACTTCCGGACTTTACTGCTATGTCTTGGATGGAAGAGCCCAAACTCTCAAGTTGGCATCATTATAAACCAATCTTCAACAGACTGTTCCCGGGTTGAGACACTTTCTGTTTGGGTCTAAATAATAATTTGTCCACACCAATCAAGTTTCAGCTTCCAGAGAGCAATCCTGGTGCTAAGTATGACAAGATGTGGAAGCCACTGTCTTAATGTTACTGTATTACCTACTGATGATCGCCCAAGACATGCAGTCCTCCTCTTGTTGAATATATTTGTAGTTTGCTCCTTATCCCAAACTGCTTGTGGGCCAGGAAGATGATGATTATACTCTGGCTCCTGCGTCGGCTGTAGTTCATGACCTCTTGTTTTCCAATTTCATGAAGTATAGCAAAGTGACAGCAAAATACAAGACGTGTATGTTGCAAGCCAATCTCCTCCTGAACTCGCGTTGCAAGGCTGTTTCAGCCAAGCGTGTTGCCAGTACAGTGCCTGTAATCTATGGTGTATGTCTGGGGTTTGATGAGAAAATGTAATTCTATAGCCTCTGTGTGCTGATATGAATTCTCCTGCGTGTGTGGTATGATGTGAGACCGCAGCCAATATTTTATGATGTAGTCCTCCGACAGCAAGCTAGTGAGTCATTTCCTACCGTCCTTTAGAATTATACTCTGTGCCTTATGGGCAACTCCTTACATATGGTCACTAAGATATAAGGACATGGTTCAGTGGTAAGTGGAGAAAGACTTTAATACCCTCTCCAAGTAGATTTGGAAGGTGATATTTTGACAATGTGTTTTATCTCCCTTTTATGAATCAGGCTTTATGGCTGCGTTCACCTCGTCTGTGGGCATGCCTTTGAGGCCAAATTTGTCAATTGTTTGCACTGTCTTGCTGCAGGAGTGCCCTAGAGAGCATCTCCATAGCACTCCATCTGTTACATCCTCAGGGGGAATATGAGAGCATCCTGCCCTTAAAGTGACCTCTGGACACCTCTGTGTGTGATGTGCAAGACCTGCTCTTGGGGGCACTCCAGGCAAGGAGATCGGTACCTGGCCCAAGAGTCCAACTAGCAGCACCTGAGCCAGGGAGGGTGCCTCTGCAGCAGCACACTCTCACACAGGAGTGGCTTTTCAGAATGTTCCCAGCAGATTTAGCAGTCTCTCTCTTGCATGCTTTTGAGAGCTGCCACAAGAGCCCTGAGAAAATTATACCTGTCTTCATCTAGAGGAGGATAGTCCCGATGTGATCATCATGAGAAGACAGCTGCAGAGAAGTGACCAGGGATAGGTATGGGAATTGAAACAAAGCTGTCTGACAGGGAAGGAGGCTGAGGATGGACGTGTCTTGTCTTAGGATAGAAACACTTCTATCTAACATCGACAAGGAAGCCGCCTCCAGCCAGCCTGTGGTGATGCAGAAGCATGTCCTTTTGGCAGAACAGGGTTGTGCATCTCATCATCTGTTTGGTGGAAAACACAGAGTTCTTCAGACCCAAGAGCACCCTTGATAAGAGCATACGCTAGGTAGAGCAGCAGGCTGCTTACCTGGGACCACTGCCTAGCAGTGGGACACTTCCTTTGGAGGCCTGACACCAAGCTCTTCTTGGCCCCAGTTCACCAGCTGTCCTCCAGCCAGCTGTGGAGCTCCAGCTAGCAAAGATGAAACATGGACATTTCCCAGGTGAGGAGGTATCTTCTACCTGGCAGCAAGCCACTAAATGCCTACCTGTGTTTGCTACTCATCCTGACACAGGACCATAACTTATAAATGATCTTTGATTACTCCATGGGAATGTCCTACTATCACTGGCAGAGTTGAGAGGAGAACACCAGTGAATCCATTTTGGGGTTGGTGAGCTTCAAGTTCTGTGGGGGCAGGCGGGGTCTTGTGTACCACGGAGCATGGAGTGGGACAGCTGTGCGGTGAGGCTGGTGGGGTAGAAGCATCCCCAAGAACATCCCTCTTTGTGTGGAGTTTGGGCAGTTGTGGTGCGCTGCTGCCGCGGTTGGGTTGTGCTGAAGGAGCAGATGGGGTTGCTCCGCTGGGGCTCCATTGCCACAACGGCCCTGAGCTGCAGATCGCTCGAGCAGACCCCCTAGGCAAAACACATATGATTATTCAGCATGATTTACCCTTGCCAGCAATCTGTGTAATAGTTCATTGGTCATCATGGAAACGTGTGACTTTAAGGTACAGAACAATGCAAAATTTGTTCTTACAGTGTAAGTCGATTTCCATGTACAAAACCTTCGCTACTAGTGTGACAATATATAAGCCTGTAGCTAGTGGAAATCATATGCTGTTACGAGACTATGATAGATTTATGCTATTTGAACAATGGAAGTCTGTTGTTTCGATGATATGATATACGCTGAAAGTTTTCAGACTATATATTTAAATAGAAAATGTTTCAAAGCTCTGATATATGCAGTAGAAGACTCATTATGCTGTATAGATTTGTACTCTCAATAGTCTGATATGATTGCACCTCTACATCATCTACTGCCATCTGTCAGTGCCTACTAGAGTGCATGGAGCTTGTAACTAATACAGCACGTGAAGGATAACATCTAGGAGGGGAGTATGGGATTTTATGCTGATTGACTGGAATGCAGTGTGAGGCTACGTATGCTACAGTGAGGGGACAAGTTTGTAAAAGACCTTTAACTCAGCCTGTGAGTTGGGACAGATTTGTACAACCCAGCTTTCGTACATATAGATGTTCATTCCTATGTGGGCTTGCAACATTTCAAAGTTTATTTTAGATAATTTTCATACTACGTCCAACCTTTTCTTTGTGTCCTACAAAACATAATTCTTTACCTTAAACAACAAACTTGCTTAATGAAGAACCTAAACTCTTGCTCCTAATTCCCATTCAAACTGCTGTCCCACTAAGGTACATCAGGAGATAAGGACCTTACAAAAAAGCTGGATCTCGCTTTTTAGTGTTACTGGAAGGTCAAGAAACTCAGTCCCTGCATGACTGGAGTGGGTTGTGGGTGAGCAAGCCCCCCAGCTGAAAACTGAGCAATGGGGGAGGGCTTTGTGTTGCTCCAGTAAATGCAGGTATCTAGGGTCTGGCATCTGATCCCACACCATCTCAATCTTTAGGTAAAAACATGGAGGTGAGGCTGCTAACAATCACGGGAGTTTGTAGAGCAAACACTGTTTTCTGTTGCATCTAAAGTAACTGTAATGGAGTATCTCAAAATGCAGATTTATGCACCCTGGTGCAGATGTGAGGAGGTTGTGCATCTAGATGCTGCATGCAGGCACAACTGCCCTTGTGTGCGCACATCCAAACTCCTGCCTGGGGGCTGAGAAATTGCACGGGAGAAAGCGCAAAAGAGAAGGAGAAGAGAAACTGCATGAGAACTTAGGGGTCATCTGTGTAGCAGGGGTGATTCCGATGTGGGCAAAATATTGTGCAATTCTAGATCCCCTTTTTAATATTCCTACATATAAAAAGATTTCAAAATGATGACAAGATATTGTGATTTTTTTAAATTACTTCCAAACACATTACAGTATTTTCTAAACCTGCTTTAGCTCAGGAAATCGCCATGGTCTAAAATTTGTGTTTTAAACACTACATTTTTTGTGTGTATTTAATTTACTTTACAACTTGCTGTCTGAATTTGAAAACTTCCAAGCTACATAGCTTAGCTGCAATTAGTCAAATGGCATTTTTTGTGTTCTGGGTCTGTAGCAGAGTAGCTTTTATAACTTACTTTCCCCTATGTATTTGCTGCCCTTAATACTTGGATTATATGACTTTATGTATCTGGTTGTTTATACTGCTTATATGTTGGATAAATGGAAAAAGAAAACTCCACCACCCAGCATATTTGTTTAAAAATTACACATAAAGGCAATTGCCTGAGTTGGTGATAATTTTAAATGTCACACTTCAGCCATTCTGTGCCTCGGTTTTCCTACCTGTAAAAGAAGTATACCAGCTATTAACTGTCCCAGGAGCTGCTCCTGAGATTTAGCAAACTGATGGGCATAAAGTATTTCAGGATCCTTGGAGAGAAGCTGCTGTATTGTTTTTTTTATAGAAAAGTACTAGAGAGCCTTGACAGTCTCCCAGAACAAGAAGAAATTCTTGGCAGATACCTCCCTATGGCAGCTCAGCGCAGAACTCGTTTCCTTTTACTGGTCAGTCTTAATGAGAGTCTAGATCAGGACTCTAGGTCGTTTACAGGCTGATCTATGGCCATGATGTCATGCTCCAGCTGGGACATATTTTACAGAGGATTGTACATGTCACTTCCGTCACGTTTCCAGGATTCCTGTAATTATGCACGAGGCCAGTAATGAGGATGTTTAAGCAGCAGTGAGCTAAGCTTGGCACGTCGGGGCAGCCGCCCTCGTGCATCCGATGGCACGCAGGGCTGTGGCTCTAGCAGTATCGACCTGAATGGGCTGTGTCTTGCAGATTAATCTGTCTCCTTGTCTTGGCAGGTAATGCTAGCTGAAAAGCTGGCCTGTTGTGACTCCATTTTAGCGGTACAAACAACTTTCTTGCTCGCAAGTAGCTAGACAGGGTCTGCCACTGTAGCTACATATCTGGGAAACTCCAAGATATCATGGAAACATGTGGTTGAGAGACCACTGAGCATTACTTGGGTACTCTAAAAAGGAGTGTTATTAATAGGTTTCATTGGAAAATGCTTATCATATTTTAAACATCGTTTTTCAAAAATACATTTTCCAGATTTGGTGGAATTTTTAGTTGTATGTTTTCTCATTTGATTAGGAAAAAACCCCAAAGTCTAAAAATTACTTATTTCACTGTTAACAGAACTCAAATATTTGTAGTGACAGAAGTTACTGACCTGAAAGTTCCTAAACTCCAAAATAGTAAGCAAACTTCTCCAAAATTAATGTAAGAAAAAAGCAAGAAGATAAGCTGACTGGTATATAGGAGTCTCTGTTTTGCTAGAGTAGTGGTAGGGACTAACGCCAGCGTCATCACATCATAGGTGAGGGCCATAAGCACTCAGGCTTTGTTTCCTCTATTTTTTGGGATAGTGCTAGGGTGTGCGGTAGGGATGGCTGCAGACCAGTGAGCAAAATTATCGCTTGCAAGGGTAAGAGACAGACCCAGCCCTTTGTCCAACAAGAATTGACTTGAAGCAGCTAAAACAAGAGTGCACAAACTGCAATTTTTTAATGTCCCTACTCTGAGCAGAGTAGAAGAGCATCCTGAGTTGCCAAATTCTGTGTTGTGAATGAGTAGCCTTCCACCAGCCTTCAGGCAAAGGGCTAGATGGCTCCTGTAGCTCTTGTGGTGTTTCCCAAAGCAGTTCTGTGACACTCTTGGTTTCAAGGACTGATGCTTACAGGGAGTTTGAAACAGTCTCAGTCTCTTAGTGCAGTCCTTACTTGCGCTAACATAAGTGAGGAGGGAATCAACCCTGAAATGAATGTTTGGATCTGGATCAGAAGTGTGGAGCTCGGGTGATGGCTCAGGTCCCTGTCTAGGTCTCACTGAGCGAAAACAGCAGGCAGGCATATATGCGATGAGTTGTATTTTCATCAGTGAAATAATATGTGCTGTATCTAATGAGCTTGGGCACAACCTGACCAGGAGAGCTGCCAGCATGGATTGCCTGTTTCATTGCATGACACTGTCTAATTTCATTTTATTTATTGCCCTGTGTAGCACCTATAACAACAATGCCTGGGCGATGACAGAACAATCATTCTAACAAAACACACCATATAGTTTTTATGGCCTTTGAGACTTGTACTGGCAAATTCACAAGACGCAATGTTGAACGAGGGAGACCACTGGTCTGACCCAGTCTGGCAGTCTCCGTGATGGACAAGCTGTGTGGCCAGGGCAGGAGCTCTGCTTTGCCCACCTTTATCCCATCTGCTGGAGCATCGCTTGGGATCCGCTCGTGCACCAGGTGACCCCTCTGATGCAGAGGACCAGGACTGAAAGCAGCTCAAAGAGTTGGCCAGGTTTCCCTCCTCTGCACGCTGTAGCAAAATTCCCAGGGGACACACAGGAACTGTCTGGAGTGATTTCCCTGTGTGTTCATCTACAGCAAGAGTATCAAACCCTAAACAAAGTTCCGGCTATTGCACAGAATTCCATCCCTGGAGAAGCACCCAACCTTTGCTGCATTATTTCTTTTGGATGTTATAGCTGTGGTATTTCTTCTTTTGCTACACATCTGGTGGCTGCACCGATAGGCTTACCCTTCAGACCATCCATTTTTGTCAAAATCCACCTGCACTCCCTTCTTAAGTTTGGTTTTGGTCTGTTACACATGACAAGCTTCAAAAACAAGGGCCAAAAAATTTTCAGAACAAAGAATATAATTCTTAGTTAATATCCGTTTTCAGTACTTTTTTTTTTTTTTTTTCTTTCTCAAAAGCCTGCTGGGAACTAAATATTAGGATCACATGGAGAAATTTTAGGCTAGAAAAATTCAGTCTGAATACATCTAACTGTCATTCCCCATACTATTCAAAACTGGGAGTGAATCTGAGAACCTTTAGATCCCACTGTTTTCACAATAATATGAAATAGTTTACCGTAGAGTTGCTAAAAATGACCTCCCAGATTGCTCCCAGCCTGTCACTTGAAGTTCTGTAACAGCTTTTCTCCCTCAGTAGTTTTAAATATTTTGAATTAAGTTGCCTAATCTTAGAAGCCAACGTGTATAAAAGGTAGCCTCAGTGAAACAGGGAGTATAAAATGGGACTTGGTGGAATAGGAAGTGTAGCGAGACTGACTGACCTTGTTTTCATCTTTTAAGTACCATTTAAACATTTGAGCTCTTTACAATTATTGCTTTCCCAAGCCTGTGTGAATCAGCAGTGTGTTGCAACCCTTATTTTACAGAAATCAAAGCTGGATTTTTCAAGCAGCTCATCTTTCACTTGGGAGCATGAGAAAGGGGCGAGATTCCCAAAAATGTTCGGCAGCCTTCTCAGAGCTGTGCGCGACAGCGAGCCCCGGACCCATCATACTGACTTCATGTGCACGGATCCTGCTGAAGCAGGGGAAATTTGAGCTGAGCTGTGTTGAAAATCTGTCCAACTCAAGCATTTCAAAGATATTTAGGCCTTGTTCCACTCACTTTTTCAAGACTTAAGTGAGACAGGTTATAGGTTTAAATTCCCTTGAAACTGGTGGCAGGGAGACATAGAGGCATGTTCTAAAATATCCCTGCTCTGCATCTCTGTTAAGTATCTTTAAAATCAGGCTGGAGACTATTTGCCTACAATCACGCAGACTCAAGTTTGTATTTTTAATTGCAAGACTATTCCATTTCCCCATAGACAGCCACAAAATAAAATAATGACATGAGAATTAAAAACAATGAGATGATTCTCTTTACAAATTCCTTAAAATACATGAATATAGCAATGGTTTTCTGTAAGGCTGGGATGTGACCTGTTCTGCTGTGCTTCTATGAGATAAGCTATTCTAACAACTTGTGTTGGATTTTGGATTCTGACTGAAAGCCTAGCCTTTTCAGTTAGAAAAGATAATATCCTAAACACATGTCTAATAACTGATTTCTCTACGTATATTCAGTGTGTGTAATGCTCTCTTAAGGGAACAAACACTGCTGTGGTTGAGTCAGCAGGATGGGAACACTCATCTAATCAGTGTTTTTTAGTCAGTATTTACAAGTAAGACAAAACAACTTTTTGCTCTATGGGGAATATAAAATTGTACTTCCTAATATAATAGCCTATGGATAAAATGTTTAGTTAACCCATTAGAGGTTCTCCTAATGCATCACTAACACAAACAAAAATCAGTTTCTTTAAAGTATCATTTAAATTTGATCTACTATTAATATTTCTCTAGACATTTTCCAGTGGATGATTTTTAATCATCATTGATGAATTTCACTTCATCTTAATGATCTGGCTCCTTCATTAACATGTGATAGAGTATCATTCATGCGGCCAGACAAATTCTAGTTAGAGCATGGACTACTTGTAGAACTGTAGCATGTGTTTTCCAAAACATTTAATCTTGCAGAGACCATATGAACACCCATCCTCTGTTCCTGAATGGGCAGGCAACTTCTAGTGCCTTTTAGAGTTGGTTCGTGATTTCATCTACTCTTGTTAGAAAGAAAAGCAATGTGAAGAGAATATTCAAGGTACAGTTTTCAAGCCTGAGAGTCATGCTGGTAGCTAATGGACATACATTGCCCATGCCTGAAGCATTGATTATCCACAACTCCCTTTTGTTTTCACAACCGTGCAAATTTTAAGGATCTTGGTATGTGTCAGACTGCACCATGGTTCAGCTGTAGCAACGGAGCTGGGGAAGGATGCATTTTATCCAGAGACACAGGTGATTTTGTGTTCAATTCAATCATGTCTCTCCCCTTTGGGCGTACGTATGTGTGCCCCGTGCATGCTGCATCAGTGTGAGAAGGATCTTTTCCCTTCTGTTGCCTTCATTCTGATGTGAAAGCTGTCCTAGTAGAGCCCTCAAACTCTCTCTGTGGGAAAATGGAGCAGCTTATCCCTTCTGTAGAAAAATATAAATCTTGAAATCAAGGTTCTGCCTGGGAATTAACGTTAAATGTGAAAACATACTGGGGTAGCCAACTGTTTTTTGGATCCCTCAGTCTAATCTTGGAATTTTTACAGCCAGTTACATTCTGTAAAGCATCCCTGTGATGTGTTGCGTGCTACTGCAGTACAAGAAAATAGACGTTTTCAGACTAGTTGTAAGAATACTGAAATGAATGTCCATATGAAAACATGAGTCCCCTGTAAGTGGTGGCATATGTGAGCATGTGTGTGTCATTCAGGTTTGCTATTGTCTTCTGGATTTGGAGAAACCTCACTGGAGTGCTGCAGAGGAGTGGGTAATTGGGCAAAACAATGGCAAGGCCACAGAAACAAGCACCTCATGCTCTTGGGGAGCACAAGTCAAGTCATTCTTGTCATCAGACATCCCAGTCACCTGCTGGGATACCTGGGGGAAAAATTAGGGTAGCAAAACACATATTGTTTCTTTTGTTAGAAGTGCCAAGTTTGGTGGAGATGAATTGGCCATCTGTTCCACTCCCAGCGACGTTCTGGCAAGCCGTAAAGCTCCTTTTTATACGTTGCCACTTTCCATCAGTGCTAACAAAAGTCAGAGGGAATTGTTTGGTTTTTCTGTAGAACATTCTTCCTTTTGACAATGTGCAACCAAGAGCCTTTCTGCACAAAGATTTGTTCTCCCTCTGGCCTCTCCATGTTTGCACAAGACATTCAGGTACCTTATCTCCAAGTGAGAGAGTAATCAGACACCTATTTAGGCTTGAAACTAAAACCCCTCAATGGACTGCCCAACAAAGAGCTCTTGTCCAAGCAAACACTGTTCATCCTGGTGTCAGTCCTTTAGCTGATACAGTCCCTGGGTCTGTGCATGCTTCATCTTGTAGGACAGTCCACGTCTCTCCATTATGGTTAGGGTCACGGCCTTCTCCCACTGTTTTCCTTTCATGGCACAGATGACACAGTAATGGTCATTAGTTACATCCTAATTGACTGCCGTGGGCTGCAGAGGTATCCTCTAACATGTTTCTGAAGCTGCAGAGTCCCCCGGTGTCTGGATGCTCGAGCTCTTCTCGCATCTGATAAAACGCATCTGATTCCATGTGCTAATCATCGTCACCCAGGGTGGTTTTAGCAATGTGGGAATGTGGCATTTAGCCTGTGTGCAGCATCATATATCGTATAAATACATAAATCATGTATATTATATAGTGCCTTACTCTGCTGATCTCGTGTTTATGGTTTTCAAGACAGTCAGTAACACATAGCTCTGGCACGTGGAAGTGTCTCGCTGAGCTCCCACCATTCCCCTGGCTGCTCAAGGGTAGTGACGAGGCTGTTGGGGAGGCAGAGCTGAGAGAAGTGACTCTAGTCTCTGAGAAGATGAAGCTCCTGTCTGGAGAACTGGATTTGTATATATTCAGATTTTCCAAATTCCTGTAAATACTTTTAATAATAATTCTTTACGCTATTTTTCCCTTCCTGAATGACTGTTTCTGAATGCAGGCCAGCCAGTTGAATTCTCCTGTGTTAGGTTTCTGTATGTACATACTTTGAAAGTCCATTTTACTAAATACAACTGCACCTTTAAAAGACATTTCTGAGCTTTGTAAACTTGTTAATGAAGCTTGTTCATTCAGTTTGATATTCTTTTAATATTGCAGACAGCGAATTAAATAAAACACCACTTTGGTGCCAAAGTGATTTCTTGCTGTTATGAAAAAATATAGATAAAATTGCATTTGAATTTTCCCTCCAGATAGTTTTCTTAGATAGATATAAGAAAGCGACCCAGGAATTGTCTCTTTTTCAAAAACCTCTTCAATGTTAGCAGCTTTGTGTTTTGTTAAAATATTTCAGGAGTTTCCATCTTCCTTTCCTCAGCATAGCCGCCCCATGTCCTGGGTGTAGCCCTCTGGGGGCACAGGCAGCAAGCAATGGGGGCAGTCAGGTGAGCTCCTCAGAGAGAAACCTTCTGCCCTGATGGGTGCTTTGTGGAGGCTAAAGCCCCTCAAAAACCTGCCCTGCTCCATCGTGCTAACCATGACAGCAACAGCAGAGCATGGTTTGCTGTCAAAAGACCATAACATGAAGTAAGCAGCATCAAACGAATGTCCTGTGACAACTGCCAGGCTGTTAAATTATAGAATAAATAATCTCAGCCTATTTAGATATCTAATTAGCTTCTGTATGATTACTAGAGTATGAAATAATACTCGGGTGCTGGAAAGGAGCCAGGGAATATTTACTTATGCCTCCCACCACTGTGGATTGCTGCTGGCAGGTAACTAAATCCAATAATTACTAGCAGGGAGAAAAAAAAAAGGCATGTCTGCTGTTCTCTCTCCAAATTGATGACAATTCAACAGAAGAAGGGAGGTGAAAGAAAGACTTGGAAAGCAGAGGAATTTGAAACAGGATGCAGCGCAGGGGCAGCGAAGCAGTGCATGCTTCGGGGTAATTTTATTTAAAGACAGCCTATCTATTTTGATATTTGCAAACTCCTGTGGCTTAGCCGTTCCCTTCACATGCTTGTGGCTCCATGGCTTTGATGCTGTTTACAGTTGATATCAGTGAAGGAAAGGTAATCAAGTCCCTTAGCTTAGTTTTGTGATCTGGGTTTTGCATGTATGTAAGAAGAAAAGGAGACAAACTGTGATTCTTGCTTTGCATCTCTCCGCTAGAAAAAAACTAGCTCCGGGACACTTGAAACTTGCCTGGCATTAATGAACATCAAGAAGTCGTGCCAGAGCGTCGCTGGTAATACACCAAAACTACCCAGTTTTGTGTTTCACCCTGAAAGTTTCCTAGAGCTGATCACAAGGAGCTGAACCCGGCCAGCAGCTGCAGTGCAAATCTCTGAGCTGAAATCCAACACTGACAGCAAAGTAAAGCCCGATGGGTGGTAGAGAAAATCACTGCAGAGGAGAAGGACTCCTCTGAAAAGTGTGCCGGGGTGTAATACGGACCTGTCTTCTCAGATTATTTATATCAGGGGCTTTGGCTGAGACTCTTGTTAAAGGCAGGACTATGCAGAGCTGCTGGTGCTGCAGTCACTCCCATCCTTTGTGCATCTTGTTGGAGAAAATTTTTTTTGAGTGGTACTAAGCTGCTGTAGCCAGGAGAGAAGCTGCACTTACCCTGCCTTCAACTGAGGTAGGCTTGTGCACAGTATGATGTGCCGTGCTGTCCCTGCACTGGGTGAACTGGTTAGCATCCCAGGTGCCGCATCTCCCCGAGTGCTGGCATTACTGCGTGTGTATTTTCAGAACCTAGTTTCGTCAAAATGATTTGCGTGACAGCACCTAAGGCTGCCTGAGGAGGCTGGGAAAGGGGCTCGGGAGAGGAACATTGAGCTTGGGTCCAGCGGTGTTGCTGGCAGCTGAGGGTCGGAATGCAGGAGCTCAGCTGCTTCCCGGGAGGGCACATCCCTTAGGGGTTTTGTTCCCCCTCTGCCCCTTCCTGTCCTGAGGAATTACCTGTCTCGCAAGGCTTCACCCCGTGTATTTTTCTCACTGCCTCCTGATAAGGAAGCGCAATGCTCGGAGTGACAGGGTGGAGACAGCTCTTAACCACGATGGGGGGGATTGGGGAGGGCAAAAAATTTACTGTCCTGTTTGTCACTCCTCAGTGTGGTTACAGACATACGCACATGTCCATACTTTGTAAGGAAAGAGGGTCCACAGGTTAATTTTCTCCCCCAAATCTGTCAAAGACAGACTCTAACTGTGGTAGTGAATTACACACAGACATATGACACAGATATATTGTCAGGCTAGGATTTTTCCACTCTGTACATTTAATTTGACTCAACAGTGTCGCCCCAGTTTCTGCAGATTACAGAGTCCACACTCTCAATCATTTCTATTGCTCCCATAAGGAGAGAATTTTGCTTTATTTCTTTCTTGTGTGCTTGCACCTGCTGTGTTTTATTGTCCTCTTTAACCCTTTCACAGCATGGGTATATTCTATCAAACTGGTGTGCAGATGCCAGCGGTCTTGCTGTGCTGCAGTAGATAAGGGGTGTTTGATGGCTTGCATGGGAGGGCGCAGCAGGGAGGGTAGGCTCAGGAGGAAGAGGAGGGGAGGCAGAGCAATCTGTGGCATTGTGTACGCTGGTGCCCTTCTGGTAATCCAGCCCTGCAGTCTAGAAATGTGGTTTCAATTTTTCCTTTGAAATATGTAACGAGAAATATTGCCAATACATACTGTATTCCTCTTTTGTGAAGCACTTGATTCTCCCGTAGTCTAACAGCTGTAAGAATTATGTCTTTTGACAATAGTATTTGGCGCTTAGTTTGCAAATTGGGTTCGTATTTCAAAAACAAGAAGGAAGTAGCCTGGGGGTTGGTCACCGCATCAGCTTTTTCATATTCTTTTTGTCCTTTTGTCTGCTTTGCCATCCAGTTGGAAAATTGTTTCAATAGCCCAAGTTTGACATTGTCTTTTCTAAGGAACCTATAAAGTTGTGCAAAGAACTTCCTTTGGGTGCTCACCTGATGGCTCCAGCAAGAAGAGACTGTTCTTTTGTGTGTCTCGACTTCTTTTTAAAAGGAGTTTTGAGATGTGTGATCTTGGCTGGGTTTGATGGCCATTGGAGCTGTAACTCCCCATGTTAGTGCTACTCTGCTGAAAGCATCCCCTCTGCACTGGCTTTGAGTTCTTGCAGATCACTGACTCCAGAGGTCCTTGTTTGAAATTTAGGATTATCATCTCTTGTGTTTCCTCAGAAGACTTCAATATATTTTGCAAATTTAATTAATGCTCATCCATCTCAACATGTAACAAATTGAAGCATAGGAAGTTCAGCTTAGCTGCTTTTGTTCAAGATGATAGGAGCTATAACCTAGAACAGAGCTCAGCACTCAGTAGGCTCAATGCTCATATTTCTTACGTTTTACTAACAGGTTGCACATCTTCCCACTTCTTATCAACATCTGTGGTTGGTCCTTCCCCCTCATTTATATTGCTTTTCAGTGAAACCGAAGGTTTTCCAAAAGTAAAGTTCATTCTTAAGCTTTTCAGCTCAGTGTGAATGCTTAATGTTTTTGAAAATAGGAAGAAATTGTAAAATGGAAATGGTTTTCAGGAACTGCCATGCACCTTCAGTCACCCTTCCCAACTTTGAGTCGGTTTGGTGTGCTCTTTAAGACTTTCTAAAAACCAGTCCATGCATGTCCAGATTTCAGAGCATTATTTTCAGCATCCTATTGCTACAAATCTTGGCTTAATATGTTAATGTATCCAACATACAACAGAGTATTGTTTGATACCTGTTGGGGGTGTGTGCCACCCTGTTCTGGTTCCCTGGAACTGACAGGCATGAGGGACCTAGAGTGATGTGCCCTGGACAAACAGAGCTTTGTAGGTTAAATGTAGACCTCTGAGGCTGTTGTGAGGTGGGATCCATGTTCAGGAGGATGAATAAAGGCACAGGATGGGGAACACCCATTTCTCAGTCATGTGGAGAGGAAAGGAATTAAGTGATGAACAGAGGAATTGCATAATGGGGCAGGCTGGGGAGAAGAGGACGTCACAGTCCAGATCCAAGATCTACAGGCAGAACCAGCACTACCCACATGAGACGCTGCTCTGGTCGTGTGAAAATTCAAAATATGGCAGTGTGGAAATTCAAAATATGGCTCTGTGCGCTCCCTGTGCTTCTGGAGCACTGCTCAAATCTTTCTGGGATCCAGAATTGAACAGCCGGAGAGTTTCCTTGGACTCAGCTTCCCATATGTTTATGCCCCATTAGGATTCACAACTTGTCCCTCTTCTTGCCAGTGTTTTTTGGTGGCAAGTGGTGTAATTAAAATTGTGAGTGTCCATCTTGTTACCTGTATGTCTCCAGCCTTAGCTTCCATGGTTAAGGCTGCTGCAGATCACACATCAGAGCTTCTGTTTTCTGTGCTGTAAATCTATTGCAGCATCACTTAAACCAGTCTCTGGTTTTCCTGAAAACAGCTTAGCTACTGTCGTGGCTAGAAAGACTAGATTCTGGGAAGACAGCATGAAAGCAGGAGCTGACCCCTGCATTGGAAAGACAGAAAATGTGTGATAGTGGCTGTAGAGGTGTAAACTTGTCTCCTCTTTGCAGGTACAGCTTCCCCCTGAGTGGTTGCAGTGATGTAAACAGAAGGAAATACAGGTTTGCTGGGGTGTGTGTATAATCCCTCGCTAAATTCCCCTGCTTAACTTAGCCGCATCTTAACTCCAGCTTCTCCTGGGTATATATTTTGATGGAAATCCCTCAGTCTCAGTCTCACGCAACCTTTACTGTTGCTGATGACTTCAGTGTTGTTCCTGTAGCTCATCCCAAACCTAGTCAAATATTTCCAGAGAAGGGTTTAATTATAGAGCATTCTTCCCATGTTTTATGACATTAGCTAAGAGTAAGTTCCCATCCAAGAACTGAAGAGCCCACATTTGTTTGATTATCCACTGTAATGTTTGTTTTTCTTCCCATTAGACAGAAATGAACTTGTCACAGCACATGTCACTCTAGGGGCAGGGAGGTGTGGGTGAGAGGAGCGTGTTAGCACATCACTCCTTGAATGAGTTGAAGCAGTGTTAATAATCCCATGCACAATCCTGAAGACCTTCCTGGAACCTTTCTCCAAGGCCCAGTTTCCTTCTGGGTATCCAATATTCCATCAGTGGGAAAGGAAAATGATGTCTGCAAAGGTGCTAATTGCTCATGTTTATCAAAAGTCCAAGAGTCTGCAAAAAGGTGTGGGGGGGAGCGTTTACAGCTAGGAAACTTCTTTTTGCCCAGCCGCTTCTGAGAACTCAGCCAAGGTGATTTATGGCCCCGTTCACCAATGAATGCTTCACGCGGGGCTGGGTTTTTCTTTTAAGCAGTTGAATGTTTAGTATAGAAATGATTAGAAGTGACTAGACTAGTATATGACTCAGAGGCTGTAATAATGGACAAAACATGCAAATAGCTGTTTATAAATGACAAAAGCTGCAACAAATTAATGCTGCACGGGTTGGCTCTAGGAAAGTTAGAAAGCAAAGAGCAGACCACTTAGGTAAAGGAGATTAGCAGGGAATGCTAATCTAGCTGAAGTTTGCATCTCAGTACTTGTAGCATTGCAAGATGTGAGAAAAAGATTATCTATAGTTGGGCTTTATTGAGAGAAGTCAGCGGCAGGAGGCTGATAGTTGTGATACTTCATCATCCAGGTCTGGTATGATCAAAGTCCTCTTCCTGCCACACCGGTGTCTGACCAATTCCATTAAAAAGTGATAAGAACTTCAAATTTAGTTACAAAAGGATAAGGAATACAAAAAAGCAAAATTTACAAAATTTTATTCTCCAGGTTCTAAGGCATTTGGCTGAAGGAACTCCTGTAGGACTAACCTCTTGGTTGAGGATACAGTCCTGGACACAACTACTAAACTCTCCTTTGAATACTGCTGGCTTAAAAGCATTCCCTATGCAAATACACAGCAGGAGGAAGTCGGCGACTTCTTGCTGCAGGAAAGGTCAGGAAAACTTTCAGTATTATGAAAACGCTTGGCCATCGAATGTTGCTGCCAAAGGCACAAAGCAGAAATACATTTGCAAGTCACTCAGACAAGGAAAGTATTAATAGGTCTTTTTAATACATGGACGTGTATTCAAGTCATCTTATTGTCTTAAAAATAACATTTCAGTTGCTTATAATCTGGGTGAAATGCTGAAGGTCTTTTTGTTGGGTAGTTTATCATTTCTCCAAAGGGGTGTGAAGGATGTTTGGCTAAAAGGAAGATATTCTCACTTGGTATTGCTGAACCAGCCTGCAGGCTAATAGACTGGTGAATCGGGTGTCCAGGTTTGGGTAGTGGGGGTCCTCTGTTAGAAGGGGTCGGGGTTGCCCCGTGCCGGACTCACATGGCTCTGGCCTGTTCCAGCTGGCTCCGCAGGGCACAGTTGAACCCAGCAGCGATGCTGGTGGCACCTCTGGAAAAGCATATTTAAGACAGGGAAAACACCAGCCAGGCTGAGGAAGAAGGAAAAAGAGAGTGCCTATTTTAACAGGCAATAAATTAAATTAATTTTCCCCAAGTCAAGTCTGTTTTGCCTATGACAGTAATTGGTAAGGGATCTTCTTGTCTTTATCTCAACCCACAGTTCAGGTAGTTGCAGCCGTATAACCACTGAAGGTAATTCTCAGTGTGCAGTGGTGCAGGCTCCGCCCTACTTTGTTTTCTGCATGACCAACACGTTATAAAAGATCAAGTGTCCAAGGTGTCATTCCAGAACTTATTCTAAATACAGAAGAAAAAAGATTATCATGCTTGACTCTGGTGCTCGAGAGCACAGGCTAATTCAGAGCTCTATAGCTTTTCTGGGTATGTTGGGAAAACCACCTCTCTCTTCATGCACCACATGATTCCTTGTTAGTGCTCTAGAAAATGACATTAGGAGAAGAAAGGGCCCCAAAGGATTTAATCAGAAGTTTTCCAGTGTTTTCCGGTAGCCTCCAAGCAGGGATTTGCATTAGTCAGCAAATTACTGGGTTAGTGACTTCAAATACCACAGTCGTGTTGTGGCACTATCACCCTCGTTCCCTCTAATGACAATAAAATTGTAATTGTGAACTCCTCTAGTTGCAGAAACAAGTGCAAACCTTTCAAAATCATTGGGGTGACAGAGAAAATAACTTGTTTTCGAAGAAAGATGCAGTGCTGAGCGGCTGGCAAACTTAGTTTTCAAGCATGAAAGACATCTCTGCTTTATGTTAATCTACAGATTGAGGTGTAAAAGGTTCCACTGATCCTTTCAGGGCATAGCAGATAACAACATCAAATACTGACTTCAGAAATAATTTTTAAAAGAGATGGCAAAAATGACATAGTGAGAAAGGGTGAAATGGTATTTTGATTGTTCTTTAAGTTTTTTTCCTCCCATTTTATGCCACGCAACCATAAGTATTAGACTGTATGACAGTGTATGCAAATAATGGCACAGACAGTCAGGCAAGTCGGCTTATCTTTTCTGTCATAATTATACCTGGCATCACCTTCTTGCAAGCCTCCTGCTCAGATTAAATAGCAAAGTCTGGGAAAGGAAAATAGTCAAGTTATATTGCAGCACAGCAGCTGGAGTCCTTATACGAGCCCCATATCATGCAAATTACTAAGCGCCCCTGGCTCCTCTGGGTTGCAGGATGATGCATAATGTTCAGAATCTCTTTACAGGTCAAGAGCAGCTGACTTGGCAGAATCATGCAAGGGAGAGATGTCTTCTCCAGCTGGTGAGGCTGTTGGGTCAAGACTTGGAAACCGTCTGGAAGGTCTGCTTTAGCTAGCCACAAAATAGTAGTCTGTGGTCAGGGTTAGCTGAGTGATGCACGGTGAGTTGGATGGCCAGCTGGGGCTGACTCCACAGTGAGACTTGAGTGCCCGACTGCAAAAACCCCGGGGCAGCCCAAGTATCTGCATCTTCTCAGCCTCTGCCTCGGGGCTGTGAGTTGCACTGGGGCTGGGATGCCCAGGAGCGAGGGACTGTGGTACTGAGATGTGGGACTCATCGCTTCATCTTGCCTGAAATCCCAGAGCATCCAAAACTACTTTCTGTGCGGGTGCATCCTGCCATGTACAATGTTTTCCCTCATACTGGGACAGGCCTTAGACTGCTGGACACAGATAACAACTGATAACAAAGCCAGACAATCACAGTGTAGTATTTCCTCTTGTCCAATGATAGACTGCATTTATTATAGCCGCATATAATCCTAGTGATGATGTGACGGACTGCAAAGCAGCACGACAGTCCTACCATGTGGAACGTGCTTCTTATGAAAGCTGTGCTACCCAGAGAGGCTGCATCCTCCTTCGCTCTTCCAGGAAACCTGGCACTGCTCCCAGATTTTGTAGCTCACATACTTCTCTAAAAGGTAAACAAGCAGGAGACACAGTGTGGTATTAGCAACTTCTAGCACAGCTCCTCTTGGATGCCTCGAGGTCATCCCTGTGGAGCTGCATCACGTCTGGTTCTTTCAGCCCTGGCCATGAGCTGTGCCTCTCCTGTGCCTTTGCTGAGGACGTCTGTGATTTAACATGGCCTTCATCTCTTTTGTATATAAAGCTCTAGAGAGTTCTTCCATGGGTTTGCTTGAGTAATTCCTCCATTTAACCTTGTGCAGAATCCTTCTCATTCCCCTGATTCCTGTAGCGTGGGCTCTATCAAGAGGTAAAAAGCTAACTGAATTGGTGTAGGTCAGAGTGTCAGACAGGCTTGTGAGGTTTGGTAGACATCATGCAAAGGTCCAAGTGTGGTTTGTTTGAGACCAGCTGGGGCGAGGTTTGGGTCCCTGCACCCTCATCCTGTACACTTTATTCCTTGTGTGCTCCCTGCAATTGCTGTTGGGAAGTCCCTCCTCACCCGAGGATGGGTATGTCAGTCTGGCCAAGGGAAAGCAGTGACCATGTATGTACAGAGATTTCATCAAAAACTGAGAAACTTTAATACTAGTCATGCTCAGAAACGTTTTCCAAAATTCTTGCATTAAGAAAGATTTCTCAGGGGGCCAGTTGTGCTAAGCATCCTTCTGACATTTCAACAGGGAGGCAAAGGGTAATGCTAAATTTTCTTTTCTTTGACACAAAGCTAAGTTGTTCTTTCGTGTAAATGGAGAAGACTCACAGAATTGAAAGATGGAATATACCTGTTAGGTTATCTTGTCTACCCCCCTGCCAGTGAAAAACTTTTCCTAACATGTCTTCCTAAGAATATTAATAAGTCTAGTTATAAAACAATTCAAGTAGTAGGGCTAAGCTGTTTTCCTGGGGGAGGCTATTCTTGAGTCTAATGAGTTTTGCTCTTGGTTAACTTTCCTTGTCTCAGAGCTTTTTCTGTGACTTTTATTAATGAGTTTTTGCTTTAGTGCTATGATACTTTTCTGATTTTCACTGATTCACACAGCTGAGGGCCACTAGGGACTGCAGGCCTTACAGCTTGGCCCCTTCCTAACATTGTTGAATCGATTTCTGCACATTTCGTAGATTTTGTTTGAGAAAAACCTACTGTGTTTGCAGCTAAGGCAAAACATCTCTTGAATTCCCTGAGTAATGATTGGGAAAAGACAGTGCATGACCTCAGAGCAGCTCTTACCCATCCTGGTACCCAGCCGTTAGCTCCTGTGGGGACCCGCAGGTCCTGCCAGGAAGGCATTCCTGCTCGGGTGGGCAGTCTGCATCGTGCTGCCTGGAAATCTCTTTCAGCCAGACTTTTCTGTTTTTCTCTGGCATATCAGCACAGGGATTACATGGGTGCCTGATCTCCAGCAAAATGGTCAATGCCCTCGTGCTGCCTTGCGCTGAGGTCTGCAGTGCTTGAGGAGCGGGGCTTGCAGGGCATTTGGGACTTCTTCTGTTCTCACTGAAATGCCTGACTAAGCTGCAGGGAAGTAAGATCAGCATCAGGGTAGGTCGAGACCTATGTGCTCAAGCATCCACTTCCCAGCCAGCCATGCATGTCGGCATTAGAGATGATGTGAGGCACAGAGCAGAGCCCGAGTGCAGAAGAAGAGTGAGGTCCAACTACAAAGTCCAAACTGCCGTGCCAGTGGACCGCAGAGGCTCCAGCCGTAAGCACATATTGCTGGCAGGACAACAGCAGTGAGAAAAACAATCCCCAAGCAGTAAATATGGGCAAAGCTCTCAATATAATGGAAAAATACAAATGCATCTGTATTAGAGTCTAAGACCTCTCTACAAGAGTTATTTCTAACCCCCACGTTTCCTGTTAGCGTGGCTTTCCTAGAAATGAATACCGCGTCCTCGTTAAAGGACTCAACTGGGGCCTCTGGCTGTACTGCCTTTCCCTCACCTGCTTGGATGCCCGTTTATTCCTGGAACTACAGCATCCGGCAAATAGCACTTTACAGAGCTCTCACTAAATTCTGTGGTTGAAAAGCCATGCAAAATGAGCTATGGAAGTGAGTGTATGGAGATACTGCTTTCAGTGTACATTTAATAAATGGGGTCATTTGGGATCCAGTTTTGCAGAATGATCTTCTGTGTGTTATTTGTCTACTAGCTGGCTTTTTATGTAACATGATTTCTTAGTGTAGAGCAGAGCTGGTGAATATGTTTCTAACATAGTTCTGAAAAATGCTGGTCTTTAAATACTTCTAAAATCTCCATTTGGCAAATTTTCCTATTCTGGGAGAATATTTGGGGTTTTTTTAAAATGTTAATAGGGTTAAAGTACTTCAAATCTTCAAAGATTTTTTTTTTTTGGAACATTTTTTGTTTCTTTCAACTGGAATTTTTTGTAAATGAAAACTGCAGATTTGCAAGAGCACTGTTTTTCAAAATTATTGACAATTTCAAAGTATCTTCAGCCATTTTGCCTATCTCCCATTGACCTTTGAACCATTCGGCTGATCCCAGCCAAGCTGGAGAGAGGAGTAGAAGTCATGGAGATAACTTCCAGGTTCATCAAAACAGGTCACAGCTGGAGGTTAGACACCAGAGAGCCTGGAAGGAGCAGAGGGAGCAAGAGAACAAGCATGGCCATGACTGCTGCCGGTAGCCTGGCACAGTGGTGGGCTTTAGAGACAAGTGTCTTTACCTGGGTTGCATCCCTTCACCACTGCATTTCACCACCAAAACTTCTTGGTTTCCTTCTTGATGCATGTTGAAATAGATGGCATGTTTTTCTGGACAGAGCCATCTTTTTCAGTGCACCTTTATGGCACCCAGTTTCACACGCTTCTGATTTCAGATGACTACTACAATAAATAACAGTCATATGGACCACTCACATGATCTGTTCTCCTATGGCAGGGATTTTCTTGGTTTGTCTTCTGTGTTTCTTTTTACTACTGGTAATCCAAAAAGGTGCTTCCCCAGAATTGCTGTAATCACTGAAAATGACAGATCTGTCCTTTTCAGTATTTCTTTCCCAGCTCCTTTCTGAACACTTCTCTGTGTTGTGCTGGTAACACTCATCTGTATGCAACTTTCCTTACATTTTGGCAGACATTGGGAATTTCAGCGGCAATAAATTTAAATGGATAGAATTAAGAAAGAAGACAGCTTTTTGGAACAGAAAGCAAGGCTTTTTTTGGTGGGGTTTTTTTTGTTTTTTCTAGATATATCATGTATGAACTCTCACCTGGGACTGCTTTTATATAGAAAAAAATATCATGTGCCTAAATGTCTATAGACTGCACCTGGAATTGAAAGTAGATTTCTGCTCTAGTCATATTTCTCAGTTGTCTGTCCCTGAAAGGAGCTCTCAAGATCAAACTTCGACTTGTCATGTTTTTATTTCCTTGGGCTTTTGTTTGCATTTAACACAATATTTAGCATTTTGTTTACAGTAAACACTTGGAATATGCATGAAATAGCCATTTCTCGCTTTTGCCTAACAACAAGACAGACATCACTTGTGGGTACTGCTAGCATAGATCCACTTTCTTGGGGTTACGCTGATTTGGCCCACTGAACTTGTGACCTGCGCAATCTCTCCTGTGTCCCAAGCCAGGGTGCGTGCAGCACGCCGCCTTTTGTTTCCTGACCTTCCTTCAGATGATCCTTCTTAACAGGGAAACTGTACACGTCCCTGTGCACTAGGCAAGAAAAATGCCGTGGGCAGCTTTCTAATCCCCCAGCAAAGCTGGAGACAGCACCTACTATATCAAATAGCTCCTGCTCCTGCCACGGCTCCCTCTGGGCTCTGGTCTCGTCCAGTTTACGACGACGCCAACTGTGGGTTGCCTCTCACTCCCTGGGGAGCCCCTTCCCTGCTCCAGCAGACCTTACCAGTAGGAATATTTTCCAGATGTGCAGCCTGAGCTGGCCCCCCCTTTGCTCCTAGCTGTGCCCAGTTGCTTTGAGTAAGGTTTTCACGTAAGATACATTTACGCAAAAGTGCAGCAGCCTGGTAGGACCAAAGGAAATATTTTCACTGGTTCTGAAAAGAATTAATGGCTGAAGGAGATAAAAAAAACAACCAACCTTGGGAGGAATTGCTGTCCATAGGGACTTGGAAGCACTTGGAGACCGGGTCTTTCTCCTGTATGGAAACTCCACTTGTCCGGCTCCTAAATCCCATGAGAAAGCAGAAACCTCCTGTCTGCACTGCAGTGATTCAATGCATCTCCTGAGTTTCAACCTTGCTTTTCATTCTGCCTACAACTGGACCTTCACAATGTGAACCAGTATAAATACACTGATGTCATCTGAGCTACGCCGATTTATACCGGGGTCCTTTCATCTATATCAAGAGTCTGTTAGTGGTCCTTCCCTGCATACGGTAGGTAAATGCTGCCTGGAAAGACCCAGGCAGTCTCTTGAGACCAACGAACCAACTGCACTTTTGAATCGGATGTAGTGCTCCTATTTTCACATGATGCTTGTCATGGTAGTACTCAAATATGGTCCAGGGGTGTAGCATGATGATTGTTGTCATTTACCTGTGAAGTTTTCATGATGCCTTGTTTTTCCTGGACTGTAGTATACTATGTGCTGTCCCTGGGGTGAGCTCTTCTGGTGGTTAAGCAGATGGACTAGGATGAGGCGTAGGATCCTGCCCCAGTGTCTCTCTCTTTGCCGGCTGCTTCCGCTTCTGGTTTCCTTAAAAAGGAAATAAGAACATCATTGGCTGCATTACCAGGTGCGTTTCAATCCTAAACCTATTAGGGCTGGGGGTACCTATTCCTGTGTGTTTAGGGGTCAAATGCAAAATGTGATGATGTTCTGATTTTGACTGGGAAATCTGACCAGTTTCACCCTTCCAGCAGAGGACTGTAGTGTGTCAGTAGTGACACTGGAAGTTTGTGAGCAAAAGAGCTACAAGGATGAAGGTAAGGACCATGTATTGAGCATGGGATAGCAAATAGAGGACCAGTTTTACGAGCTTGTCACTGTTGCCATGAGTGCCAAAAGGGTGGGCTGAGGAGTACTGAGCTCCTTGCCTCTCAAGGAAGCATTTTGCTTTGTTTGATCTTGTTTTTCATCCTGAGTGATCTTTAACCACATCAGCATATTTAGTTAGGCATGATCCTAAAAATTGTATTTATCTTATTTCTTCATCTGAGGATACAGAATCTGTAATTTTTTGAGAAGAAAATGGTTGTTTATTTTTTTGGTATTAATCCATGTAAAAATTACCCTCTGAAGAAGAGCAAAATGTGTGCTGGAATGCAAGGAAAGAGCAAGCGAGGCTGTGATGCAATACCCAGGAGCTCCGCTTTGGGTCTGCAGACTGTATCTGCAAACAGCAGCAGCAAAAACAACAGACCAGCTCTTTTTGTGATACGTGAAGTGCAATTATGAGGTGAAATATGAAGCTGGTATCTTAATATCTTAACGATACTGAATTTATTTTCAAAGTTAAGCTGTGCAGAATGAATCATTTATCAGTGGGCCATATGGAAAGGCACTTATCTAAACCCCCTTCTTAGTCCCAGGTGTGCTTCTCTGGCAAGAACAAATCACACACAGCATTTGGAAGAGAACTTAAATTCCAGATGCGCAATTTTAAAAGATGCATTTGCAAAAATAAAATAAGGCCAAATTCTGCAATATGTTATTTTTCTGCAGCTTCAGTGAAGTTAATGAGGTTCCATGGGGGTAACTGACACAAAATACAACTCAAGGGATCCCCTTTTTTACTGTGTTACTCCAGTTTCATGCCACCATTAATTTCTGAGGAGCCAGTCTGTCATGAGGAAGAAAACCCAACTAAAAGTGTCTACCATCTAGTTCTTTCTTTATGTCCTATTTATAAATATATACAGTGAGACAGCAGTGAGAAGGGAGTGTTCATATTTATATCTTCGCTGATTGATGCAAAGGTGAAGGCAATAGTCTACCTTTCAGCTGATTTCAGGCATGCAGCTTCTGGGGGTCCTGACATGAGAAAGATGTAGTTACTTTTAACTGACTGTGATATCCAGTGTTTGCAGCAAAGCAAGCCTTACTGATGAGAATTGGTCTCCTAGGGAAAGCCAGGAGTACCAAGTCAGGAGGTCAAGTCTGTCTTCAGCTCTTCGTTGTCTTGTTATCCAAGAAATTAGAAATCACAGAGATGCGTTATGTAAAGTCTGATGAAAAAAAAATCTTGAAAATCACTTAAAAAATATCAGGAAATTATTTAGAAATACTTTCTTTCCACCAGGAACTACAGTTTTGGTGGAGACTGAAGTTGTTCCTGTGCACAGATCCATTGCAATACTGTCTTCCACTGAACATTTTGGTTTTTAGCAACAAACCTATGTGGTTTTATCAGAAAATTTGGGTGAAGCTGTTGTGCATTTCTAAAGTGCAATCCCTGAGCAGCATTCGGAAGGACCAGAGAAGAGCCTGGTTAGATATTGCAGCTGAGAGCTGTAGGGCAGACTCCAGCTGTGGAGGCAATACTTACTTGCAGATGTGGAGCAGAGCTCCCAAATTGATTGCCTTGTGACTGCTGTCAGTCAGAGCTGAGGTTAAATCTCAGATCTGGGCAGCAGAAGGAATCGAGGCCAGTAAACAGAGAGAAAGCAGTGGCTATGTCTGCAGGTGATTTGGTGCAACAGAAGCACATCCCTAGATAAAATCAGTTGATGTTCAGCCCCTTAAACCTCCACTAAATGTATTTGGGGGTTAATGTTAGCCTGGGATCGGTCTGGCTTCCTTCAAGCTACCTGCAGGACCAACCGTTGGTTTGGTCTCTTAGAGCCTGCTACAGCCTGGAGCGCATTTGCTGCACACCTGCAATGGGGCTTTCAGCTTCATGCCCATGAAAGCCCTGTGGCAGCACTCACAACTCAGCTCATGTGCAGTAAGCAGGAACGATTGAAAGATTTGCTTCAAAGCTGTGCTGTTGCCCTGAACTGAAACACTATGGTTGCTGTCAATACAGTAGGGCCAGGCTGTGTGGTCTTGTAGAGGAACTTCTAGAGTGGAAATCAAGAGATGCAGGTTTTTCCTCTCATTTGGTTGCTGAATTGCTGTGTGACTTCAGGGCAGTTAAATAACTCAAAGCCTTTTTAACGTCCCTCTTGCAAAGCGTTTGCTCTCACTGTTGCGCTGGGAGAAGGATGGTTACATGGAGGCAGGTACAGAGTGTTGAAACCCTTTTGATTTATTCAGTTCTGTTTTCAAGCCCAGGTAGAAATAAAATCAATTCTTACCTTTGCTGAATGAGTTTTAATTAAAAATATCCAAAGCAGCGCGTATTAGGATAAAATAATTTATAATCAAGCCTCGTGACGGTGTTCAGAAGTGGTACTATGAGGAGGTCTTTTTTATGTCGGTGTCTGAATTGCTGGGTTGTTAGTGACCTTCTTCTGATACTGGTGACTTTGTGGATTGCCAGAGAGTGGCTGCTAGCTAGTGCCTGCAGCTGTAAATGGGATATACTCTTTGCTTCCTGCCCTGTGGACAAACCTGCCTTGGTCACCATCAGACACCATGCACACAGCCAGACTGCACTTACTTTGCTGTTTGATTCGTCTTCATCCCTGTGTCAGTTTAATCACTGGTGAACAGTGCAGGTGGCTGTAGCTAAAAAGGCATGAGCAAATTCCTGCAGAAAGGCTGAGGAGTAACTTGTATCTTGAGATGCTCTGAAACATCTGCCAGTTGCTTCAGATGATGGCATGGCCTCCAGGAGCCAAACACTAAGCTAAGTGATTCAGAGATGCCTGATGGGCCACATATCCTAATAACACCAAAATATAATGGAAATTGAATGTCTGACTGCCTTTAAGTCATTTGAAAATCCCAGTCCTGTTATATTTATGAGACTGTCTGCACCATGCTTACAGAGGCACCAAGCAGGCTCTCCATGAGTTCCCTCCCATCCAGAGTTGTCTAGCAATATTCATACAGGATTATATTGAAAAGAACAAGCTTTGCTGTTGGCAGAGCTTATTAGTTTTGACACTATGCAAAACTAATTTTGGTTTAAACTGCAGTTGTTTTATCTGTGTGAAGGTGTATGGTGATACGGACTCAAAGGGTGGGTGTATGCTAGCTTGGAGGGCTCTGCTGCAGGAGGTGGACACGGCCAATGTGTAGTAGAGCTAATGCTATCAGGCCTGATGATGATCTCCTTCATAGCAATGAGATGACGTCAGTGTCAGTAGAAGTACGGTTTAATGAAGAGACTTAGCTGGGTTATAGTTAGGCAATCTCTACCAAAGCAGTAGAAGTGGAATGGAGATCTCCCCATATCCCCCACAGGTCAAGGGCTGCTCGCTTTTGTAGCCAGGTCTCAGTACCCAGATGGTCCTGATTGCTGTTGGTCTTTCACTTGCATTTTAATTTTTTTTCCCCTGTTCTGAAAAAAATTCCTTTCCTGAGCCAGCTTAAAAATCCTCCACTTTTTCTCTTTGTTTGGTTTTTTTGTTTCTTACACATAGTGTAGCCTGGAGACCGCGAGTGACTGATTCCCAAAGAAAAATATCTCTGTTGCCCAGGCCCATAATTTATAGAATGGCTTTTCTGACCAGTTGTGTTTTCCATTTAATATATTTTCTGTTTTTCAAATCTCCCCCTTCAAAGCGGAAATGCAGCGTTCCTCGGAGCTGTGATGGGGGAGTGCTGCTGAGAGCTCAATTTAAAGGTCAGGGGCCTGGGGGACGGGGCGTTCCTTTGCTTTCTGCTCTAAAATAGGCTGAAGACAAAGGTGAGGAAAGAAAGGAGAGGTAAATGCCATAAGATCATAAACAGCACTGCGCGTGCAATCACAGGTCTGCGTCTCACGCTGTACATCACCACGGTGGGCTCATTAATGTTCTCTCAAAACGTTTCTGAACCGCCATTTCCCAAAAATCATCTGTTCTCGTGTACAAAAACAAATGAAGTCAGCTTTGCCGTTTCCCTGCAGTGCTTTCCCCTGGAAGAAGCCAGCAGTGGGGCAGGTGGCCAGCTGACATCCCGTGGCAAGGGTTCTTCGGGCACACTCGGCTATATATTATATGAATCATGCAGGGCTGCGAGTTGGGTGCTGCGCCGTGTCGTGCTGCTCAACGCCAGCCGGGGCTGATGTGGAAGGGACAGTTGTAGGAGGGTTGTGAAGCCGTGTGCGACAGCCTGTGACCCATGCTCCCGCTCACAGCCATGGCTCATCTCCTCTCCGTGCCCGAGGCGTGGTGCGTACAGCCGAAAAGCAAAACAAAACCGTTGCTGCTCTAAAACTTGCCATCTGGGGTGTCATCAATGGCCGAGTCGAGATACTGGAGATCTGCTTTTCTAATAAATTTAGATGTACCTAACAAAGGATGTAAAACTCGGGGAATCCTCTTTGTTTTGGTGGCCTGTTTTTTATTTATACCTCTTTTACATGTATTACTGTAACAAGGTGTTGCATTACTTAATGCTAATTAAAACTAAGGCCTTCTGGCCCTGTTAGGATGTCCATGCAGGCTTGGATCCACATTGCAGGAGAGGGCACTTGCCGCCAGGCTTGACTGTACTCTGTTCCCCTTCGGAAAGCTTTATGTGTGTGCAGAAATGCAAGAGTCACCAAGCCCGAAGGACAGCAGCCACTGGAGAGCTGACTGCAGGCCAAGGCGTGCGTTGAGATGAGGTTCTCCATGTTCTGACTCTTGCTTCTCAGCCCGTTCCTGCTTCTTTATCCGGTGATGGTGTAACAGCCAAGCCGGCATTTCTTTTAGGAGCTACAGCTAGAGCTCCGCTTCATTTTAGCATTCCCTAAAAGCCTAAGCTAAGGCTCAGGTCTGAGAATGAGGCTTAGGGGCTGGCTGGGAGATGGGAAGTTGGGCTGGGAAACCATCTTTCCAGTAAAGACAGGGAGGTTTCCTGAAGCACCCCGCCACTCTGCCCGAGTTCCCTGTTAGTACAGGGGCTGTTAGTCCAGTTCTGCACTGAATGCTTACAATTAATAAACCTCATATGTAGTTGGTAAATAGGACTGATAAGGAAATTATTTGTTTTTCCTGTATGAAAAATGCAGAAGAAAGCAGGGTATTTTTCAGTCATTAAGGTTATGGGTTTTTATAGAGGAAAGTGTTTCATTGTAATTAAATTAACATTTTCAGATAAAAAAAATTACATTTGAATATTTAAGATACAGTTGTACATGCCACCTGGGAGGTATTCTTCAATATGATACTGTTTTTCTATGAAGAGCAACTGCTGACTCTTGAATAGCCTGTCTAATGGCCTATCACACTAGAACACAGTTTTCTAGTTTCTTTATAAAAAATATGTGTATAAATACATAGTTTGCCCTGCTAAATTTCAGCTGTGGCCTGACTCAGTCCCACTGTATTCAATTGCAACTGCAGATTATCTGTTCACATTTGTGACACCAAAAAGTAAAAATGTGGTATCACACAGCCGTGCAGGGAAGTCTGGGGTATGAACCCGAAACCAAAAGTTTGAAGATACAAGCTGGATTCATACAGTTAAGTTTTAAATATCCAAAAGATGCGGGTGGGATAGTACAGAATTTATTTTCCTGTAACTACATACATATTAATTTATATTCTTGAAAAAAACCAAACCCAAGCCAGAAGGAAAAAAAAAACTAACAAAGGTTAATAGACAAATATGCATGTAGTTGCAAATGCACTAATTCTGCTGCTTCAAATATTCTTACTAAAATGCTCTTTGACTGAAAGATTTTATGCATATTATTTAATCTTTTATCAGTAGAGAAATGCCAAAAAGAAGTGGCTATATTTAGTCCCAGAGGTTTTTCCTGACTTCAGACATTTTTAGATCATGTCCATAGTGTAGGGAAAAACAAAGATGAAACGGGGGGGAAAAAAAAAAAGGCTTTTTCACAGAATGTAAACTGGAGGGCTTGAGCTAAGTCTCTAAGGAATGGGGCATTCAGTTACATTGAAGGTGGAACAGTTACACATTTATAATAACTTTACACCAACACAATGTGTTTAAAGAGTCCTCCCAATGAATAATGATATTTTGTTCTCATTAAAGCCTTGGGCTGCATGCCTCCCATTACAGTGGAATGAGGGACAAGTCTTCTGGTTAGACTCCAGTGCCCTAATAAGTCTTCAATCCCAATTCAGCCTTACTGGTCCCGGCTGTAGGCTGCCGGCCACCACCCTACTGCTTGCTAACTGCTGTAAGGTCACTGCAGTGGAAATCACATGGGCTTGATATAAAACACAGACCCTGAGCCCTGAAACTATGAGAAAATTGCTGTTAGCAGTATTAGGACCAATTATCTGTTATGGTGTGTCTCTGAATCTAGTAGGTGACATGCACATCAGGCTGTCTACTGATGGTCAGGGTCAATTTTCCCTGCTGAAACAGAAAAATGGCTCTGGTGAAGAGTAAGGAACTGTTGTCTGCCTATTCCCTTGAGCTACCTGCTTTTTCCAAGTGCTTGCTTTGAGCCTTTTGACTGGTCCTTGTTATGTGTTTCACAACATGCGTGGTTGTCTTCCAGTCCATCGAGTTGGTACATGGCAGGAAGGGATCCTTGCGAGTGAGAGGGTCACATAAACCATCAACTGGAAGGCATTTTCTGCATAATGGTGGAGAAGCTACTTAATTTTCTGTACTACTTTTATTTTATTTGTTTGCAACATAATGTTATCTTGACAAATATGATCTCTTCCTTTTCTTTATCTGACTTATGCTGCAGTTCCCCATGTCCTGCAGGAGCATCACTGCCCTCTGGCTTGCCCTCTCCAAAGTTTCCTCTGGAAAGGCACTTCCACCCTGTTAATGTGCTCTCAGTATCCTTTTGTTCTTCACAATACATCAGCAGCTGAATGGGATGTATGGGGTTATTTTTTTTCCTATCGCCTCTTTCAGTTTTCTCTGTCTCCTTTCAATTTTTTCTTAAAGAGAGGAAAAATAATTCTGGTATTGACTTAATTGAAAAAGGAAACTGAAGCCTATTGATTTAGTAGGAGTCAGAAGGCTAGATAAAGCTAACTCCCTGCCCCTTCTTTTCTGCTGTGAAGTTGTCACTAATACTGTGCTATATTCTTTTTAAATTTGATTTATGAAATATCAGTGAAATCTGGAAGGGCTTGCAGTGACTGGAACTCAGCAAGAAGTAGAAGTTTATGGCCCCTAACAAGAACAAACAGGACCAGAAAATCCTTCATGTTCTCCCAGCTAACCATAGAAACAGCCATTTTTTTTTCTTTTAAATAATCTCAAGGAAAAGTTAGCGAAACATAAATTAGAACGACTGCCGCTGATTTATTTTTCTGAATAAAAAGGACATTCAGTAGCAGGTCATTTGTTTTTGTTTTCTTTCAGAGAGTAAATGGAAACATATTCTTACCTCACTTTTCTCACAAGTACAGTAGATTTCCTAAGCTTGTGTCAAGGTTTTATTGCCAGGAAAAAGTGGTTGAATATTCAGCATTTGTAGTGAGGGCATCATCAGACATGGAATACAGCTGTCAAGGCTGGTACATTCATTTTCTAGGTGTGGGGCTGATTTGGTCAACGTTCTTTGAGTGTCACTTTGCTGGACTGTTAATTATGAACCATTTTGCACCTACAACCTTCCTTTGCAGGTAATTTTTTGAGAAGGTGTATTTCTGAATAAGAAAGTGCCAAGACGTGATGAACATGCTAAGAAACAGTGTCAGTTTTGGAGAGAATAAGGAGTTTTATTTAAACACAAACACTGAATGAGATCGACTGTACCGGATGGGACCGCAGGTCTGCTGAGCTTGGTTTCTGGTCTATGGTAGTATCAGCTCTTTCAAAGGAAATACATGTCAGAAGGTTTTTCTGAGTACTAACAGAAGCACTGAGCATGCACCCCCCTGACAAATTACAAAGTCAGTATGATCAAGTGGATTACAGATAGGACTGGAAACTCCTGAGTTCTCATTCTGGCTCCGTCCTTGACTTTCTTCTGTGACCTTAAGCAAATCATTTGAACTTCTCTGAGCCAGATTCATTGCTCCTGTAATTCCATTTGATATAGTAAATGAGGAAGTGTATGGCCCTATATATCTTAATTTTCCTATCTGTAAACATGGGTGAATGCTTTTGGTATGTAATTATTACCCACGGGTTCTGAGATGTTTCAAATCTTTACAGCACTTTGATGTTAGCAAGCCTATTTGTTGATACATGGAGTATCTATGTGGTAAGAAGTTTTAGAAGAGTTTTAAGCTTTCATCCAAGAGTGGGTGGAAAAACACTGTATGTGTGTTATATATGTTTAATCTTGTTTTCAGCTTTCTTTTAAGTGTAAGAATTTGCCTATCATTTTTTGTTCAACAATTACCTGTGTTCTGCTGAGAGACCTAACAGCTTCTAGAACTTTGTCTGCCTTGTTAAAAAAAAAACCAAAAGGTTGGCTTCAATATTGAAAAGCCCTTAAGAAAGTTGGTTTGACTGCAATACCCTGCTTACCTACACGACGACAGTGGTAAGGCTAACGTCCATGACGTGCTCTGAATGAACTAAGCACTTCACAGACTTATTGCAAGCTCATTTGAATTATTCTCAGCCTTCTTTTCCAGTGGGGAGGTAGTTGGTGTTGATTTGTAGCTAGAAACATCTTGCTGTTGTCTGTATGCTGGTTTGGATGCACATATTTAGCTGGGCGTACCTCTACAGGTAGGTCAGCTCTCTATGGCAGTTGGGCGTTGGGCACTGTTGGGGTGCCCGGCAGAGGCTGCCCAGGCCCTTCAGGGCTGTTGGTGCTCCCATGACATTGGGAAACTGGAACTAGGGGTTGTCAGAGCATGTGCTGGCAGTTGTGCTAACATGACACCTGTCTTGCTGGGACTATGTATATCCTATGCAGGCAATTTCCATATGGGAACATGTAACAGACATGGTGTATTGAGTTATCATGACTTACATTCATGTATGTGGAAGAAAGAACCATTGGAAAGCTTTTGAGAAATGTCCTAAAGCCCATTGTTCAGAAAAAACCCCCAACCACTTCTGAAAATAAGTTGCTACTAAAAAAGGCCAGTTTTTACAGTAAACGTAGTCGGCAGCTCTGTGTAGATGCTACTGAAAGCTTGTGGCACAAAACCTCATTGCTAGGGGTCTGGAGAGCGTGGCCTGGATGTTCTTCTGGTGGTAATGGCTGGTGCAGTCACAGGTGACTTAGTGGGGTGATTAAGGAGGTAGACATGGTCTCACAAGGCTTTGGTTCTCTCTCAGGCTTCCCAATTAATACGTTGCATGAGAAGTCATTTTTTCTTTCTTTTATCTCTACTGTTTGCCTGGGGTGGGAAATATCTCAGTATGCAGTTGCATGGTACTTACTACAATGAGGCTTTGATCTCAATGAAACAAAGGCAAAGAAGTAATAATAACCCACGATTATGCAGTTGACTGTAGTATTGCTGCAGTGATGGAGACCTGATAGTAGAAGAGGCTTACGGGGGTCTTTTTTCAATCTTGGAGTACATGGTCACATTGCTGTGAGATGCAGAAGCCATGGTACTGCATTTCATGTGCTGAAAATCAGAAGTGGAAAAGAGAGCTATTAAGTCATTCATTTTGTTGGCTCTTGACATAATTATTGCTGGTGCCATGCTCTCATTGGAGCCTGATCCTGTCTAGTTTTGAATAATTCAAGCCCTGGTGCTTCAGCTACCTTTTACTTGGAAAAATCATTTCAGTGTCTAATAGACCTCCTGGGTAGGAAACTCAGACTCAGTTGAGTCCAGTAACTGCTGTCTATAATTCCTTGAACCATCTGAAACAATTCCACCTCTATCTTGGGTGGCTGTGCAACTGAAATCACTTGAGCTTGCTAAACCGAGCTCTTCAGTCACCGTTTTGGCCCAGCTCCTTTGTTGTTTAACCTTTTCTTGTGAATCTGCCCCCCTAGGCCCAGAGATTCTCCCATCAGGAGTGATCAGTCAAAAAAATACAGAGGGGGACTGGTCTTCACCTACACTCAGCCCTTTTTTATATTTGACTGACTGTGTAAAGGGTCCTTAAAAATGAGTGTATTGTGCAGTTTCTCTAATATAAATTCATAAAGGGAGTATTTTCACCAAGTACAGTAAGCACCATTTCATTGAAATTACAGCTTAAATCCCCACTTCCTGGATTCATGTGTTCATCAACAAGTCTGTCTCTCTTTTTCTTTTTTTCCCCTAACATGCATATTCCCATTCTTCATTGCTGTAAAGGAAAGTTTTAAAGAGAAGAAAAAAAAATTAGGTCTTGAAAGCTCAGAGACCATTAGAACAAATCATAGTTAAAATGTTGGGTTTTACTCTTTTTCCTTTCCTATATTTCATCAGTCACAAGTCCTTTGCAGTCTGGCTCATGAGCTCTCGAAGCTGGCAGCAATTACTGGTTTTGCCGTGATGGGCCATCAGACCCCGGAGCACGTGGTGCTGCGGCTCGGTCCTCTCCAGCTGGTGCCACCGTGGGGGTTTCCTGTGGTCAGGCGGAGATGAGACACAGCCAATGTATTTCTCAAATAGTCCTGTGCTATATAGGGGACGACACGAGTAAAATGTTACTGAACTCAAGCAGTAACCCCAAAAATTAATAAGGAGCAACTTACTGATAAGCATGGGGGATAATAAACCACGTGTATTTGTCTCTGGTCAAAAGTTCCTCTTCATCTCTGTATAGGGCCTTCGGAAGAGTGTGAAACTCCCATCCCAGGCACTTTAATGTAGGGAACTCCTGCTCCCATTTCTGCTTGATGTGTTCCTGTGTAGTCGCCTCTGGACGTGGCTCATGGAGCCATGGCACAGAAAACCCTTCAGAAGTTCTGCAGTGGAGCCTTGCTGGACTGGATGAGTACCTCAGCCTGCATGTGTGCGTGGGTTTTTTCTCCTTGGTAAAGCCATATATGCACTGAAGCGAGCACATGCACTTAGCAGAGCAGAACCGTAGCAAAACCTTCCCAGCTGCTCGTTCAGGACAAGGACTAAGTGCTTGTTAGCGGTGCGTCTTCCATAGAAGAGAGAGCAAAATGGTACCTGATATTTCATAAGTAATGTGAGAGTTTCCTAATAAGGGCCGCTTTTATAGAGCTTTTACAATACCATTTGTGATTTTAGGTATAATACAGTGAGATGTAATTAGGCAGAAAGTAGGGCATGGTTTTTAAATGCTGCACTGGAGGACAGGTTGCAGAGGTTGAGTCCTTTGCATTTCCAAAGGCTCTGTAGGAACACTTGAAAATTATTTCATTTCCCAGGGATTCATTTTCCTCCTCAGCCTGGATTCATACTGGAGCTTTTGACTGACATTCCAGTGTAGTGACATTCTTACTGTATATCGTCCTGTGCTGGTCCAGCACACCGCCTGCTAGGGGCCCAAGGCGTCCCTGTGGCATTCGGTTAACGCTGTGCAAAGCGTTACCCCAGACCCTCCTGCCACAAAGGTTTGTGAAGAACAGTATTGACTGCAAAAAATGTTGACCTTTAGGTTGGTCGCTTACAGCTAAACTATATGAGAATCCCTCATCCCATCAGAGCCCAAAAGCAAAACAGCAAGGCCTGTGTAGACAGCTAAATCCACCAGGGTCATGTTATAGTTCTGTCTTGAATATTCTGAATCACTTTCTTATGAATAGTATCTGTAGTGAGCCTTAAAATTATTCAATAAAATGTTTCTGCTATCAAATTATTTTTAAAAAGTAGCCTAATTGCAGATTGCCCAGCAGAATCTGCAGAAACCACCCCTGTGCAAAAGGGCTTTACAAAGACCTTTGCAGCAATTAATCCCCAATTAAAGTTTCTAGAGCCAAGTTCTGATTTCCAACAAGGGAAGGAAAGCTGCAGCTGTGATTTCAGCAGGATGTGGATGTTGCCTGCACCAGGTCTCAAGTTAGCACTTCGCTTTCTGACCCTGAAAAAAAGTCACCTGCTAGCCTGCCAGAGTTAAAATACGGAGATCTGCAGGCTGGTGAGCATGCTAAAACCTCAGAGCACCATATGGCTCCTGGGAGCAAAGGGGAAGGCACGTGTGAGTGTGCTCTGAGCATGCCGGTGGAGGTGGGCAGGCAGATGGCTGAACCCTGCACCCTAACGTGCACATAAGCACGTGGAAAATGACGACTTGGTGATTTTAGTTCAAAACTATGTGGACTTGGAAGCAATGTAATTTTCTTTCATGCATCTTTTATCTGAGAGTTGGCACGTTGTGTTGTGCATAGAAATTAAGAAGATGACTTGGGGCTCTCTTCTGTCGTCACTTACATGGTGTGTAACTCAATATTTTGTTTATTTATGGGAAAATTCTTTTCTGCAGCTCCACAAAGATTGTGCGAGAGCAAAGGAAGCATGAGGAAGGAGAGGGCCAGCCCTCTCCACCCCAAAGTGAGAGCACTGAAAAAATAAAACCTGGCACCCAGGCTGCGACTGACTGAAAGCATCTTTCATTTGTGCATTAAAGCCAACGAATCCCTGGCCTCATCTCTCCCAGCCTACCCTCAGCATCAGCCAGCTTGCCAGAGAAGTATGGGCCATAGGAAAATAAACTATGTGTGTATGAATAACTCTGATCTATCGGAAGCCAACGGCAATTAAAATGTCTTGCTCGTATCTGATGATCACGACACGTCTCTCCCCGTCCCCTGTTGGCTTTAAGCAGTCCCTTGTAAAAACAAGAGAAGTCGTCTGTGTTTGAGTGGGTACAAGAGATAAAACCCGTCATTTCTGCACTCCATTTGCACACCAAAATGCAGCTGAGAATAGTCCCAAGCTCTGTGACTGCAGTATTTTAGTGATGTTTGGATTATCTTGCTATAACGTGTCCTCTCCCTTCTGCAGCTGAGAGTGTCTTTCTCTGTCAGGTACATTCCTTTCACAAGGACGAGTTCTGCACTGAATGTTTAAGGGCAGAAAAGTGTAGCTGAGGATGCCAAATTATTCCAGGTGGTTAGATTATATTTCTAGGCACAAGGCTGGGCTGGTTAATGGTCTTTGAGTGTCATTTTGCCAGACTAGTAATGACAGAGGCACTGCAATTCCTGCCTTCCTTCTGTCATTGCTTATAATGTTTCAGAATTCAGATATAACCTTAGGGGGATAAAATGCTTTGGCTTCGTAAAAAGGCTAATACGGACAAGTCACAAAATCTCAAGCTGAGAAAGGAACACTGACTTTACAAAGAAAGAAAAATATTTATTTAAGAAAGACGCTGCCTAGAATTTGCTTGTCTGAAAGAAGCTTAGGGAATTTGACGTGATGGGCTTAAAACCATCAAGAAAATCAGGACATGGCCAGAACAAGGACAAAGGAGTCCCTAATGTCAGTCCCAGTCTACCTGCCCGTGCTGCTGCCTTCACTCATCTATCTTGTGATAGGACTATCACAAGCCATCAGCCGTCAGAAAAACATTGTCAGACCCATTTCAGTGTTTTATGAGAGCCAAGTTTTTATTTCTAACTAGCCCATTCCTATAAACCTTGAGGGAAGGGGTTATTTTTTTAATAAAATAACTAGATTAACCAGGTGTCAGAAGTCCCCTGACAGCCTGAGTGAAAATATCAGCCAACACTAATTTCAGGCCAACTGAAAATACCAAACTACCTATACATTTTCACCTGTAAATCTGTGCACTGCTGGCTTGTCCAATTGCAGTGATGATTTCTCCATTAGAATAGTACTTGGATCATCTCATGTGTTCAGATCATGGGTATGTGTTACTTCAGTGCTGGCAGCGTATTAGTCATGATGGGGTCCTGGATACCAAAGTATCTAATTCCTTGAAAAAAATTGGCTTTTATTCTGTGCATCAGTTATTTGGCCTGATGGGTCTTAATACTAGGTAGGCTCAAAAACCCCAAAAGACAAATCCTACTGAATATTTTTGTCCCAACCTTAGTCTAAACAAAGTTCAGCCATTGAGTTTTCTTAAATATATCCCCATCACCACCTTCAATTCAGGGATCAACAGAAAAAATCCAGCTATTAGCAGGACAGTGCTGTGGCAAAATAAATGAAGATAGACACCAGCCTATATTTGCTTGGTTTCTGGCCCTAAGATTCACCCACCCTCCTTATTGTTCTCATTACTCCCCATATGTGACAGAGGTGAGTCAAAATCTTCAGGATGTTTGAAGAGTCAGTAGCATAGCTGAAAGGACATTGAGGTCATGTCTGCTTACAAATGCCTGTGTTTTTCTTGATATTTATTGCAGTAATATTCTGCCTGCTGTCTCCAGCAGCAAAGACAAAAGGCAAGTCCTGGATGTTGGGTTTATCCTTGTTGGGAGGTAGAAACTCTCAAAGTCCTCTCTCTGGATGAGCAGTGGAAAGAAATATTGATATTTGCTGAAGTGGACACAATGTTTTAATTAATGAAAAAAAAAATCCAACTTTATTACAATAAAGGATGCCTGATTTAGGGGTTTCTTGCTGAACATCATGCCAGGGACTCACAGTGCCAACTCCAAGTCTCTCTGATTGCCACTGAGACACAGGAAAAGTTATTCACGGTGTCTTTGCTTGACTTTTCCCACCTGTGCATTGAGATTACTGCTGCTCATCAAGCCCCCAGTAATAATGAACCACCAATAAAAGACTGAACATGTAATGAAAAGTTAGAGGGAATCTAGGCAAGAATCTGAAGAAAAAGAAAATTATTACCAAGCGCAGGAAAAAAAAGCATTTCCAAGTTGTCATTTAACCTTCTAAAATATTTTATCAGTATTTTTATTGCAGTATTTCTGCTGAATGTACCCAGTTTAAAATGTTGTTGTATAGAAAGTTCATCAGTGTAGACATTTAAAAGGATGGAGTGACCATGGGGCAGCTATTCATTGACTTGGAAAATTGGCAGTGAGTGATTAGATGGCCTCTAATTTGGGGACAGTGCAGTAGGGCTCAGCTGGGACTCCCATATGTGCTACTAGGAAGTTCTTGTCTCAAAGGTGGCACTAGGTCAACCAAGGAGTTTGAAGGCTGGTAAAGGTGCCAGAAGCCATTTTTCATAAGGAGGTTGAAAAGAGAGGAAAAAAATAGATGCAGTTGCAAAGAAAGTAAATTACTGTTTCATGGAAGCCAGAGTTGCCTGATGTATGGGAAGATGCAAAGATGCAGGTAACTCGCTGAAGGTGCCAGAAGGACTAAAGGAGCCTTTTTCCAAATTCTGTTGAGAATTTTAGTCTCTACAATGATTTGGAGTCAGTTATTTGTCCTGCAGATCCCCAATAAATATCTGAGTTTATCAATGCTAAGCCAACTCCTGTGGTCGTAAAAGGCATAGCTCTGTTGATGTCAGTCTGTTGAAACCAAAAATCTTTGCCGAAAAACACAGTTTCTCCAACTTCTAACTTGAAGAGGGTTTTGACATTACCAGGGTATCCTTCATCAGTGTTGTTTAATTATTTATTTATTTGAAACCTACCTTTACACCAGGGAAAAGTTTATAAAGTAGATTGGAATCAGACTTAAGCTTTCCAGAATTGTCTAAACAAATTGGTGTGGCCAACCTCACCTTTTTTTAGGTGTGACCACTTGGTGATCTTACACAAACATTTGTGTACTTAAGCTTTCCCTTTTTAAAAAAAAGTTTCTGTCTCCACCTTGTGCTCTTCCAAGACTCTTCCCTCATCCCTGTATTTCCCACTTGTGCAGTGCATGTGTGTAGTAAGTTTTGAGCAGTCTAATACACAGCACACAGACACAATCCTCTGTGTGTGTGTGTGTTACCTTCCTCGCCCTGCGATCACGCTCTGGTTTTGATGCCTGTGTGGCTGCGCGGAGGATCCCTGTACTGTTGCAGAAGTGGATGGGTTGGCTGCAGTAGATGCTCACCCCTTTGCTGACAGCCAACAGCCGAGGATTGACTGTTTCCTCCCATTCAGCCCAGCAAAGCATCAACAAAAAAAACAATTTCTGCAGGGAGAGTGGAAAAGCTAGTAAGGGAGCTGAAGTCATACCAAGTTTGTATTACCATCCCTAAGCCCTCTTATTTTATTTTTTATTTCTTCAGGATTCTTGAAACATGAAAATATTTTTTTTAAAATTGCAGTTGGAATGTAAACCCCTTTCTTCTTTCTTTTAAGCTTTAAACCTGTAAATCTTAGAAACTAGAATCTCAGTTTATGTGTGCCCTTTTCAAGCAATGATGTAGTATGTGGTGATACCACATGGGTACCTGGCTGAAGCGTGTTGGTCCTTCAGGACACCACGTTGAGGTTCCTGGGCCGGCCTTGCTGTGCTGGGCACGTACAAATGGCTGTGAGAAGACACGAGGTTTACATGTATCTGAAGGGGCATCGCATCGTCAGAGGCTCTGGCTCCATCGGTACCGAACGTGACACCTGAGCAGGAAGTTGGGGCTGAGGTTATAATCACCGCTTACTACCAGCAGCAATGGCTGAAGGACAGACCTATGTGTGTGCTTCATCCAAGTTAATGCAAAACATGTGTAAATGAGGGGAAAGATGCTGTGGGATGGTCCATGGACCATAGCATCCCTGGGTTGGTGCCAGCCAGGACCGGCACCTCAGTGGAGCAGCACACTGCGCGGATGTGGTGGCTGAGATGCACAAATAGCTGCAGCACAGTACGTGTAAGCAGGAGTAGTTTTGGAGCAGGTTTTTGTGCCGTGAGCCATGCCGTGGGCTTGCAGCATCATGGTGGTTTCCAACTTTCTTATGCCTATGACCCATCTCTTGTTGAGGCAAATGACAAAAACAGATTCTTGGTTTTACTGGGAGGTTATTTTGAGTTATTGCTGCAAGGGTGCGGGGGGGAAGTGGTAATAATTTACACGAATACAGATATCTCTATATTTCTTCACTACCATTCAAAGCATGAAAGGATATTTTATAAGGAAGATGTGCCATTTATCAAAGATGTTTTTAAAATACAGTCCATCTAACTGTGCAGATAGCTCAGACTGTGCAGTGTTGTCAGGGACTAAACACTAATCTGGGGCCTATGTCGTCTGCTAACTTATAAATAAGGTGGTTACATCCATATGCTTCCACCCTTGTTCTTCACCGTCTTCATTTTGGGTCTGTTTTATCCACTCAGATAGTGCCTGGCTTGAACACAGTAACCCTCTTGAAGGGCTTGAGGGAATGCCCACTGCCAGAAGCATAAGCATATTATTTCTGAATCAGTATGCTCAGTGTCTATAGTTTTCACTCTGCTTGTTGCAGAAATCTTTCTAGAAATCATGTTTCCCCATGGGTACCGCTTGTGCAGCGGAGGCAGAGCAGCCCCTCTTCTCAGGGCCTTTGCCCTCTTTTGATCCCACAGCCCTTGGGTGCCTGGTAGAGAGGTTGGACATTTGGGCATGGGGAGGAGAGGTCAACTCAATAGCAGAAGCATTTCTTTCTCGAAGAAAGGAGGTGATTTTGCATTTTTAGGTTTTGGGGGTTTTTTCCGCCCCCTAAGGAAATAACTCAGCAGAAAACACGTTCCTTTGAGCCCCCTGGGAAGCCTTGGTAGCACAGCTGTAAAGCTCACAGCCCCATTTCTTTAGAGAGTTTGTTCTTGGGAGATTGTTCAGCTGCCTGGTTTCTGATGCAGAAGGTAACGTCCTGGCAAAACTGACAGCCGTGGCAAAACACTGGTATGTCAACTGGGATGTACACGTAGGCAAGTGACCCAAGGGAGGATGGGGCTCTATCCCATGTTGGCCCCATTCTCTTTTGTGCTGTCTCATTCAAACTCGGGTACTTAGGGTTTCCCGGGAGCTGGACCTATGGCCATGAGAGAAAAGAAGGCTTTGGCATCCTGATCCGTAGAGTAGGCTTGAATGGGACATTGTATGGGGGAGTCTGGGAAACCCTTTTAACATCCTGAGAGAGTTGCACCTTCTGCAGTTACTTCTGAGCCATTACTGTGACTTGATTTGCATACAAAGGACAAAATGGTCATTATTTTTAGGGGCCAATATATGTTAGTATTTTTAGATGTGTTCACTGAGCGAGGGAGTATCAGTCCTGGAATATCAGCAGAGCTATTTCATCCTGGTTATTGAATGCACAGCAGTGAATAAATTTGCAGTTGGATCTCCTGTCTCCCAGGTGATAACTGGGAGCACTGAGCAGCTGGTTATTCTAGAAACTGTCTTTATTTTCTCAATAATGAGAAATTTCACAGTGAATCTTAAAAGAAACCCAAACACATTAAAAGTTACATTAAAACTGGTGATCATCTGATTCTGTTTTGACTAACTCCTATCTTCCAGTGAAAATGAATTCATGAAAACTGATCAGAGCATCACTTTCACTAGCATAGCAATACAAGTAAAATAGCCCTATAGGTTTTTCAGTGACTTCAGTTTATGGCAGGTATTTTAAAAGCCCCATCTTGCCCTTCACAAGGAAATAAAAACAAAAAGCTGTGATTTCCAAAGTTAACGATGCACCAGTCTGGTGTGTCAGGGCTTAACTCTGTGAGCCCCGTAGGGCTGGAGCAGAGACCTAACTCAGCCTGTCTGCTGTGAGGAGATAATGCCGCTTCCTGAAATTATTTTCTTTCATATGAATTCAAACAATAAGCAGTCCACAGAGGAAACTGTCAGGCCAAATTCTGCAGAACCTGCTCGTGCAATTAATTCTGCTGTCTCCAAACAAGTGGAGAGCGGAGCCGTATGCGGCAATCCTTTCTGCTGAAGTAGCATCTGCACATGTACATGCAGCCGTCATGTGCTGGGCAGCCAGCCAGCACGTCCTGCCCGTGATGAGGCTGTATGCCTGATAGCGTCAGGACTTGGGTCTGGATTCCTATAATTAGGGCCCATCAAAGGGCAGCGCCTTCTTGAATAAGAATGAAATTAAGCACAGGGTTAAAGCTAGAAGCATGCACCAGCGCTTGCCTGCTTCATAAATAAAATCTACTGAATGATATGGTAAAAGGTTTTCCTAATAAGGATGAGATGTTAACTCCCAGAAGGAACAAGAAAAACATTAAAAAAAAAAAAAATCTCAAAAACTCCGAGTAGATTCCAGCATGGTGTTGAAACAGTTCCCTGGGGAGCACAGGATGAAATAATACCTACTGGACCTGGTACATGGAGAGGCAAAGTGATGCACAGTGCAAGGTGCCGCAGTGTCAGGGGGACGTACATATAGTGCCCCGTGTAAGTCATTCATGCCCCACGGGAATATGTGTTGGGCATTCCAGTTTGCCTGGCTTCAGCTTACAGCTCTAATCGCAAAGACTAGCTTCTGAGCTTAAACCATGGGCTTTGCAGCTCTAGCAAAGGCTTTGCAAGAAGCAGCAGTTCCCAGGTAGATGTAGACCTTTATTAGTAAATAGGTTTAATAATATGGGATAATATGGAGAAGGTTTCACTTAGCATGCCTGCCTTCTACAGTTTCCTTTTTTCATACACAAACGCCTGGAAGCCTAAACTTCTCCTTTTTTTCAGCTGCAAACCAGAATATTTCAGTGCAAACCCCAAATGCTTTGATCTGGAAGTACTGCTAATACATTACGTGGGAGCTCTGGATGAGCTGCCTCATGCTTGCTTTTATTTCTGTACAGGCAGGACTTGGGAGGGCAAGTTCCTTGTCCCACGAGACACCCTTAACCAAGATGTGGCAATGGGGTGCACCACGGGAGCTATCTGAACCCCCAAATGATGTGGATGCTCAAGGCTTGGAGGCGATGGGTTGGCACACCCCCAGGTGCTCAGGCTTTCTTTCTTGGCAGCCCTGGGGATAAATAAAAACCAGCTGAGATCCCACCCTTAGTCTGCATTCCTTGTCTTATCCCTAGTCCCAGCTTGTTCACGCTACCAAGCCTGCACGGGGCAAGACCACGCAGGTTAAGCATCCTAATTACAGCGGAGAGAAAGTTCTTCAAACAAAGTGAATTACAGTAATGAGATCATTTCTCTTTCTGAAAAAGCTCCTTCACAGAGAGCCAAACAAGGAGCCTTGGCGGTACGGACACAAGGGCTCCTTTGGGGGGAAAGCCAGCGAGACCTCTCAGGGCTTGGAACAAGTGAGAGGTCTCGCTGGCTTTCCCCCCAAAGAAAAGTTCACCCAGCCCTTCCAATGCCAAAGCATGTTTTTGTACAAGCTGACGGTTGTGTTTGTCCCCTTTCCCTCCACTCCTCGATTTTCAAAGAAAAAAAAAAATAAATCCTATTCTTACTTATTTATATGCAGGTTTCTGCAGCTGTAAACGTATTGGGAATAGTTGCAAAAAAATCCTCTCTGGGGTCTGTGCACGCAAAGCAGTTGTAAGTCTGACAGGCGTGGGCACACCGGTGGGAAGCAGAGGGATTGTCTATTATCAGTCATAATACTCATCAAAACTTGTGTGATAAAGAGCATTGGTTGGGTTTTTCAACTAATTTGTCTGCTGTTCACTGTTTACTCAGGAATCTGGTTTAAAACCCTATGTGGTAATATAATTGACTGAAGAACCATAATGTAACCAGAAAATGAATCAGAAGGAATTATTTTACAAACCCACCACTTAACTGCGAGCCAGTGGCAATCCGCAGTGGCCCTTTTCATCTGCTTATCTTCATTATGGCATTAGAGACACTGTCTGCTCTGCCAGGCTTTTCCTAACCCCACATTCACAAACATAGTCTCTTTTTTTTTTCCTCTTTTTTCCTTTGGAAAAATGTAGCTTTCTGCTAATATCTTAACTTCTTTATGAGAGAAAGTAAATAATAAATTGATGACAATGAATAAATAAAAGTATTAATAATCCTTATGGTGTTCATATACTGAAATGGACCTCAGGAGAGGAAGGGGCAAGGCAGGAGAAGGTTGCAATTCTAGTTGGTCCTGTGCTCAGCTTAACACAGCATCACTTATATAAATGAAATTATACTGATCTCTTCTATCTGAAAATCTTTCTCTTGGCTGTGCTGTCCCAAGGCACTAAGAACCTTCTCTGCAGTGAAAACTGCTGGACGCTGCCCGTGCCAGCCAGTCTTGTAATTCCCAAGTACTGAGGCATCGCTGGTAACAGACTGTGTTTGGGAAATCTGGACCTTATTGAAAAAGGGCAGAATGTTCATGTTCCAGAAATAATTTTTCCAGCTCTTGACGTTATTTGTGGTAGCCAGAAGAATATGAAAATACTGGGAAAGGATCTTTGGTATAGGCAAAGGTATTCAATGTGGATGCTATTTTTTTCTCTTAAATGGGAAATGTGTGCAGAACATATATTTAAAATCACAAATTATTGTGAAAATTGATAATTTAATGTAAGGCAGGCAGGTTCAACTTAACTCTGTATCTAAGTAGAGAGAGTTTTAAATTATCTTTATATGCTGCCTATCACTGACGGTGTCTTGGGTATATTATTCTGGGTGACTCACCAACACTACAAACAGTGTTAAAGCCAAATATACTTTCTTTTTAAATCATTAATCCATTTTCTTTACCCTTAATTGCCCCAGTTATATTACCTGTTCTTCTTCTGGCCTGCTCCCCAAGTGTTTCAGGGGCCAGCTGCATATGCGTGCTGATTACCAGCTATCTTCTCTCTTACACAGCCATCCTTACAAGAAACTACATCTGAATTTGTTCCCTGTTCACACCATCACTTCAATTCTGCTGTGAGTCCTTTCCAAACAGTTATAGCTAAATCCATGCAAAACTGTGAAAAATTCAGTTTTTTTGAATCCAGAATTAATGCTAAATGTCCAACTGCACTGTTTATGTAAGATTCAGAACAATTATAAATATGTCAGGAAACATCAAATAGTTTATTGAGGCTCAATTAGTGTGATTCACCAATTTCTATAAGCTCAGGGTCTGACTAAGATTTCTATCAAAATTCAGAGTAAGTGTTGCACTACGAATGTATCCCCTCCCCTGACAGTACAATATTTTTGTCAGCAAAGGAAATGAGAGAAGAAAATGATGTGAAACTGAAAAAATGTTGGGTTTTCTTGAGCTGATCAGAGACGTATATACCATTTGCTAAGTAGTAAAAACCGTTTGCTAATTTGTTGCCATCTGCCTTTATTACTTCAGCCAACTCAGCTAGACACTCCAACAGCCACTTTATTGCGTGCATTATATCAACTTTAAATCATGCACTGAACAACTGTCTACTTCATTTAGTCGTTATTTTTAATAGAGACTGAGGACATCCAGTTTGCTGTACTGGAAAGGTTATGGATCCTGTGGATTTAGCGTTTTTCTGCAGATCTTGCCCTATTTTCCAGATTTTGAATGTTTTTTTAAGTTCCATAGCTCATTTGGTTGCCAACATTACTGTAGGTTTCTTAACGTAAATCAACCCACTGCTGTCTTCCTGAGTCTGGAGACCAACTAAAACAATAGCACCAAGAGGTGTGAATTTTCCCCCTTCATCTTAATAGACTGTTAACTTCAAAGTCTACTTGTGACCACTTAAAGGCTTAGCGTTAACCTCTCCTGCTACAGTATGTCCAACAAATGCACTTGTTGTCCAGCCCCATATGGACATACCAGATGTTCCTTCCACTGGAGTGGACATTCCAGAGGAAATTGCTCTGGCGGCACGGTCCAGCGGCAGGACAGAGGTAAGAGGCTGGGCCAGTCCAGCCGAGGCCAGTGGTGGTATTCTTTTTGAACTGCAGATGCCGGCTTTATAAGCTGTCTCCAGCAATTCCTCTTGTGAACTACCACTTCTAACCATTTTTCCAGATTCCATAGGGATGTTGCTAAAATTGCTGAGCAATTTTTGCTCATCTGCATCCAATATTGAGAACTTTAACAAGTCATGGAATTCCCCCCCCCCCCCCCCCGCAACCAGGCAGAGAGAGGAGAGGATTTTCAGACATATTTTCCTCTTTTTCTCTAGAAATAAAGACAGACATTTGTTTGACTTACGTTTGTGCAAGGCCATCTATTTAAAACAGATCCAAAAGGACTTTGAAACATGTAGGTAAGAGTAAACTCTTCTAAATGATACCAAAAGTACAAATCCCATGCCCTTCTTCCTGTTATGCTCCTATTTGGCCTTGTCTTACTATATAAAGCACGCTTGTTTTGCTTGCTCGGCAGGTGCCAAATGAGAGCAAGTTACCACCTATATATGCCTTAGAACTAATTTTTATTTAACAAGAAAAATTCTAATTATCGTACTGAAAATCACTGTAGATTTTCCCCCAAAGCATGTATTTCCACAGCTTCCTTCTGCATCATCCCAGACACTTCTTAGGTATTTCCAGCTTGCTGCTTTTGCCCTCCCCTTCTTATCCATGATCTTACTGAATAAATTCAAAGATGACTGAAAAATTACAGTATGATCTCTCCTTCTCTTTGGGGTATCTTTCCTTCTCCCACTTTAAGTCTCTTCTGCTTCTTTCCTGTCTCAGAAATAGGACCTCCACTTCATTGCCCTCTTCTAAGCCTGCCTTTTACCTCCACGATACAGAACTATTTCTCAGTCTCCTTTGGGCAAAGGGAGAGATTACTCTGTCCCATGCTTATTTCCCTCAACTTCTCCGTTTTCTCTGGGTATTTACATTCAGGGTTCCTTATATATTTGGAGTTACTTTTCATCCTGGGCATTGTCTAGTCAGTTCCAGCTTCTTGCTGTACAGCCTTCTATCTTTAGGGGTCACTTTCTAGCTGAAACTCAGAATCAGAGATCCATCATCACCCTACATGATCTACCATTGGACTTGGTCCTTGATCTCTCTGTATTCTCACTCTAGGTCTCCATATTTACATTTGTCAAAAATCAGGTAGTTTGTCTCTGGAGAACATCTCTATGGCAGAGACATTGCCCGGCATCTACTTAACTGAACTGTGATCCATCCATACTGTGATCGCTGTAGGGATCTTCTCTGCTCGTCTCTAGAGAACGCTGCAGCCTCTCACACCTACTCTGGCTGCAGAAAGTTGCTTTTCTTTGGTGCTTACAAAAATCCTAGAAATGTTCATCAATGCACTGTGCAACAGCTTGTAGCAGTGTTCCCTTGTACTTTATGATCTGTACTCATTTTTTGCCTGTGGTCTTACATGTAGTCCTTCCTAAAAATAAGTCAAACCAAGACTTGGAAGCTCTCCTTTCATTAGTGTTGGCAAAGTACAGCGCAGCTGTTGCCCGTGATGAAGACAGCCATGGGGTACAGGATTACAGATGGTACAGTGGGTTCTGCGCTGTTCCCTCAGACACGTTTGTACTCGATGTTTCCCGTGGCCCCACACACGTGGAGAGAAAGGAGGTGATCTTGCAGGAGAGGGATGTGATGGGTGCAGCCGTGGTGCCAGTGCTGGTGCTTCTGGCTGCCCAGAGCTTCCTCTCGCAGCGGTGCCATCGTGGGCGGTAGGAGAGCACACCAGCATCAGGATTGCATGGGTTTAGCCTTTATAAATTTGGGGGAGTTCACTGGAGTCCTGGACTGAAATTCCATTCTGCAGGAAGAATCAGGCTCTCTCAGATGCTTGGATAGCCAAGAGTTTCTGGTCCCCTGCATGAATGGATTCCTGCCTTATTTTAATTCTCTTAACACATCTTGTTATTATTTGTGGTAGTTAAAAGGCAGAAGGATCGTAGCCTGACTCTTGTAAACGTGATTTTATCTGCCACTCTGGCAATTAAGAAATTGTCTCTTGATCTGGAGTCACTTCAGAGAATACAGAAACCCACCAGGTCCTTTTCACAGCTTCTTTTCTGGCTTCACACGTAGCATCAAAGTTCAGAGAGGGGTGGCAGAAAGCGTCAGGTGCGGGATACCACAGTGACATTTCCAGCTAGAACTGCCTTGTATTCCTGAAATTGTTTTCTTAGGAGTCGGGTGGTTGTGTAATTTCTTCCTTCTTTTTTCTTGATGGTTATTATGATCTCTGTTCTGTGTTTATAATAACGTGTGTTTACTAATAGTGTGGTGACATGCCACTGCCAAGCTTCTTCTGCTAACAATAAAAAAAGGGAAAATTGATATTTATGGAGACTTGGGGGCTGGCCGGGCTGTAGCTCTTGATTTTTATTGTAGCTGACTGCAAACTTCTCAGACACGAGAATCTGTATCTCATTGTGGAGAGCTGGTTTCCATTTCAATCTGGGTCCCATTATTAGGGTTTGGTTTACGTTCTGTAAGGTTAGCCATGTGTGGATTCACACAAACAAATATGTAATTTATGTCTGTAGCTTTCACTTGTGGTATTTAAACCTCCACCTATTTGAAATGTCTCTGGAAGGGGATAAGAGGAACTACAATGTTCCTCTTTCTAATGAATGGATATGTTGTATAGCAACAAGCAGTCTAATAAAAATAGTTTGAATTAATTTCCACCCTCTACTGAGCCACCAGGGCAAGTGAGCCGTGTTAGGGAAGAGTATTGCAGAAGATGTGAATTGCCACTGCTCACGCTGCCATCTCTTGTGGCTACGTGGAGGAACCTGTCTCCAAGGTTGTCATCAGCCCAGCACACTTCCCCAACATCAGCTACTACTTGGACGTATCTTCATACCATCCAGTGAGGTTTTCAAGTTTAGGGTATTTCATGTTTGGAGAGAACTTTGCAGTGGCTCCCAGTCAAGGTTACAGAAAACATTAATTCCCAGAAAAGCTCTTGGTCTCTGCGAGCAAACCACTTCCATTTAAGCAAAGATTTCACCCTGGATGATCAAATCTATGTTGATAGAGATGGGATACTGGAATCCTAACCATGCATGAGAAAATATCATGTGTTGGGGTGGGGGCTTCTTTTAAAAAGTGTCTCTAAGTGGAGCTACGTGTCTGTGGACAATTGACTGCCTTCGAAGGAATATATTATGCCAAGGAGGTGACTTGGCAGAGATTAAGCATTTCTAGGCAAGATGCCTGGAGAAAAGCAGTTGGCACCGTCTGCCTCTGAGCTAGGGCTTTTCTTGATACTACAGACAAGGACAAGGGGAGTCATGCTAAAACCAAAGGGCACCCTTCTGTCTTTCCCTTCTACGGGTAGGGTCCATTTGTCCTTGGGAGATTCCAAGTCTGTTTATTCAGCTCCAGTGGAGAGCTTGTTTGTTGCCAAGCTGAATCCTACAGCTTCCATTCACCTCTTAGGTGTTACTAATGATGTTTCCTTCCTTCTGTTTTTTTCAACTACGTGGAAGCAGGAGTTGTGTAACTCCTGCCTTTAGCTTTTTGATTTCCCCCTGCGACTGCTAACCCAAAATACTCATAGAAGAAATGGTGACTTGACCTTTTTACTGACCAAACAGGGTTGTGACAATGTCTGAGTAAAGGGGACCACCTACAAAAGTACTTTTTTCTCTAAAGGAAAAAGCCATTTCTTTAAACTTTGTGGTAACAGGGGATTTGATTCTCCTTCCCTGAGTCTCATACAGTACCAGCCCAGCATTACAGCCATTCACACTGCTGACAAAGAAACAGGCTCAGGGAGGACAGATGCTTTCACGTGTAAACTCTCCTCCTTCAAGATCTATTGTCCCATGTCAGACATTGGGGTACATTTATGTCTTCTCCTACCAGCTAATCTGCATAATTTGAGTGACAGAAACTGATTCTTTTCATGCTAAAAGTTATGGCAATTACGTATTATTCAATTATGAGTTTGTTTCTCTGAGTCTTTCATCGTTAGGGGGAAGAGGAGAATGGTATTTTAGAAGTAGTTGGTTGCCCTGCAATACAACTGCGTTATAGTGCATCTTATACACATGAAAGTTTTAACAAGCTTAATGAATTTAAGCTGACTTCTTGAGAACTTAACTGTGCAACTCTATAGTCTCTAGACAAAGTTGTATTACAAGAACATGTAAACATCATACGTCTGACTTGTCCTTTTCCAGTCCTACATTTTCTCAATTACATGAGTGCAGGATATGTGCTCTGCTTTCAGTTCCCATACAGTTTCCATTGAATCCCACTTCATAACCACATTGACTAAATGAAATACAAAGTATTTCTGTGTTTGGAAAGTTTCCTGGTTTTCTTACCTGGATTCATACTTTATATACACATAGGACACTAACCATATTAAAATAATAAAAAATGAATACAAAACCCCTTTTTAGTTAGGGGAGAAAATCATGACTCAGCCCCAGAACAAATGAAACGTATGGTTTACAAAAGGCAGAAAAAATGAGTGCCAAAATGAGTTCAGAGGTGGCAGTAGCCCTTAATTCTGAACATTCACTGCGCTGAATTGTTCTTCCTGTGGTCATACTGAACCAAACAATATTAGCTTTGGTTGTCATCTTGTGCTAAGACTTCAGTGAGAACTTTGCTTGAGAGGTATGGAGGATTTTGCAGTGTTAAATACATTACTATTTATGGCCCTGAATTTTGTTTTGCTTTTCAAACAAGAGCTTCATATTCGTATTGAATGCAGAATATTTTTAATATTAACATTAGATTTGAAATGCTCTCCAGATCCTCAGTGAATATAAGCTGGCATAACTCCTTTGGTGGCAGTGGAGGGAAGTCTTGGCGCATCTGGATCCTGGCACTTTGCTTGTTCCTATTATATAAACTGCCCATGGTATGAGCTGCTTTCAAGAAACCCAGCTTCTTTGGCAGCTAGACTGGCCGTGCCCACCAAATCTGTTCTATAGATGTGTTTATTACCTCTGGATTTTGCCTATATGTTGGATTCAGAGATGTATTGAGCCATCATATGAGAAAATTTTTCCGAGTGGGGCTAGTATCTCCCCTCCTTCCCGTTGCCTGCTCCCTCGCTGCTTTATGACCCCTCTCACTATGAAGTCGCTTTCATAATATTCTTAAAAGAGGTGCTCCCCTGAGACTGTGACTCATCTCTTCATGGCTGTTGGCATATTCTGCTGGCAGCCAGGGGAGGCTGATGGAGGGAAACGCTCCTGCAGACAGCCCTCTCCCAACAAAGCCATAGAGACGAGAGAGTTAATAGGAGGGAGAGGATTCTGTGTTTGGAAAAAAAAAATTAAAACTTTAGCCTACTGCTAGTAATTTATTACACCCAGACTGTGTTCTTACTGCAGAACCTCACAAATAATATTTCATTTAAGATTTCCAAGGATGGAGTGAGGAATTTTAAGGACCAGACTGAAGGAAGCATATTTGTATCATCACCGTCTTTAATTCACTGATCTTTGCAAACTAGTAGAAGATTGTGGGTTCAGGGACTACTAATAAATACAGCATATTGAACTGGTATATGTTTAAAACCCTAGATTTTTTATGACTTTAGCTCTAAGCTTATCTCTAACACCTTGGGATGCTCTGAGGGTTGTTTTCAGTAACACGGGTAACACTTATGCATGAGAGATGTAAATTAAAGGCAAACAGATTTCTGCTGATAGAAATTATTGTAGTGGAAGAGTGATTTACGTCAGCTAACTGTCTGGGTTTTGGAGAGTAAATGACACCAGCTTGGACTCCTGAGCTTCCCTGAAGTGATGGGGTAGATCTTTAGCTGGAAGAGGGGAGGCAATTCAGGTGGAGTCAGGAGAGCCATGGGCACTTGGATGAGTTGAGGACTTGTCTCAAGCTCGTCTTCCATGTTCCATGTAAACTACATTGCATAGCATCTTTTAATTTAAGGGACTATTAGTGTAATTCCAGCTCCAGCTGATAAGAAACAAATTAATATATTAGCCACGCCATACAAACCAAACTTCATGTTGTAGTAGGGAGGTGTCCCTTCTGCACCCAAAGGGACGCCCCGGTGCAGGACTGTGAATGTTTAGGATTGAGGTCCTTGTATTGGCTTTGTGTGGCAAGGTTTTGGTAGTGAGGGGGCTACAGGGGTGGCTTCTGTGAGAAGCTGCCAGAAGCTTCCCCCATGTCCCACAGAGCCAATACCAGCCGGCTGCGAGACTGACCAGCCACTGGCCAAGGCTGAGCCCATCAGCAACACTGGTAGCGCCTCTGGGGGAACGTACTTAAGAAGGGGGAGAAAAAAACTTGCTGAATTGCAGCAATGGGAGAATATGTGAGAGAAACAGCCCTGCAGACCCCCAGGTCACTGAAGAAGGAGGGGAGGAGATGCTCCAGGCACCAGAGCAGATTCCCGTGCAGCCCACGGTGAGGCAGGCTGTCCCCCTGCAGCCCAGGGAGGTCCACGGTGGAGCAGATCTCCACCTGCAGCCCGGGGAGGACCCCACGCTGGAGCAGGGGGATGCCCAAAGGAGGCTGTGACCCCGTGGGAAGCCCACGCTGGAGCAGGCTCCTGGCAGGATCTGTGGATCTGTGGAGAGAAGAGCCCACGCTGGAGCAGGTTTTCTGGCAGGACTTGTGACCCCGTGGGGGACCCACGCTAGAGCAGTCTGTGCCTGAAGAACTGCAGCCCGTGGGAAGGACTCACATTGGAGAGGTTCATGGAGGACTGTCTCCTGTGGGAGGGACCCACACTGGAGCAGGGGACGAGTGAGGAGTCCTGCCCCTGAGGAGGAAGGAGCGGCAGAGACAACATCTGATGAACTGACCCCAACCCCCATTCCCCGTCCCCCTGCACTGCTGCAGGGGGAGAAGGTAGAGAAAATTGGGAGGGAAGTTAAGACCAGGAAGAAGGAAGGGGTGGGAGGAAGGTGTGTTTAAGATTTGGTTTTATTTCTTATTATCCTCCTCTGATTTTGGCTAGTAATAAATTGAATTAATTTTCCCAAGTCAAGTCTGGTTTGCCCATGATGGTAATTGGCAAGTGATCTCTCCCTGTCCTTATCTTGACCCATGACCCTTGCGTTATATTTTCTCTCCCCTGTCCAGCTGAGGAGGTGAGTGATAGAGCTGCTTTGGTGGGCACCTGGTGTCCAGCCAGGGTCAACCCACCACAGGTACCTTGAAGAAGGAGACATGGAAACTCTCAGGGAGTGGCTTTAGGGGACTGAGACCATGGGTCAGCAGGGCTTTCTTCATGAGAGTGCAACTCTCTTGTGGAGAGATCTGTGGGCATTTGAGAGCATCTGATACTGTGAGTCTATTTGTTACATGAGGCTTAATCTGCTGAAGCTGGAAGGGAGGGATTTAAGAGGGAAATAATCCACTTTTCTAAACATCTTCCTCTTGGAGAAAAAAAGATATTTTCATGAGAGCCAGTGGCAATGAGATCCTGCGTTCCTGTTAAATAATCCTGCTAAGCCCACACAAAACACACGAGGGAATAAAGAAAACATGAGTAGTTCAATAGGGCACAGCTTGATGTCCCAGTGACATTGAGATTGTTGGCCTGTGAAGGAAATCAGAGTTGTCAGACTGTCCCTAAAGCACCCTAAAAAGGTGGGTCAGGGGCTAACTCTGCAGTTAGTCAGCAGTGTTTGTTGTGGACCACATGGAGAGACTCTGGACCCTATTTTCTAGCGCACTAGTGGTGACCAAACATTAACTACTGTCGTGCAGAAAAACTTCACTAGCATGGAGACATCAGTCTTATCCATGGAGCTGGTTCTTCCAAGATGGAGTTGAGGCCCACTGGACATGAGGGAGTTGACACCATCCTCCTTTATGTGATTTTTGTTCTCTTTTTAGAGAGAGCACCACCGTGAATTCACTCAACTTACCTCCAAAAGAGGGCTTTTTGTTTACTTACTTTTTTCTTGAACCTTTGTCCTGGTTTCAGCTGGGATGTAGTTAACTGCCTTCCTAGTAGCTGGTACAGTGCTGTGTTTTGAGTTCAGTATGTGAAGAATGTTGATAACACTGATGTTTTCAGTTGTTGCTCAGCAGTGTTTAGACTAGAGTCAAGGATTTTTCAGCTTCTCATGCCCCGCCAGGGCACCTGACCCAAACTGGCCAACAGTGTATTCCATACCATGGGACGTCCCATCTAGTTTAGGAACTGGGAAGTGGGGGGCAGGGATTCGCCGCTCGGGGACTGGCTGGGTGTCGGTCGGCGGGTGGTGAGCAATTGCCCTGCGCATCATTTGTACATTCCAATCCTTTATTACTACTGTTGTCATTTTATTAGTGTTATCATTATCATTATTAGTTTCTTCTTTTCTGTTCTATTAAATTGTTCTTATCTCAACCCAGGAGTTTTACTTCTTTTCCTGATTTTCTCCCCCATCCCACTGGATGGGGGGGAGTGAGTGAGCGGCTGCGTGGTGCTTAGTTGCTGGCTGGGGTTAAACCACGACAACCTTTTACAAGTATTCTCTTCTCAGTCTGAGTTCTTCAATGGGTATTTGTACATAGCAGTGGACAACAGTGTCAAGCTACATTATGTTTTTAAACATGGTTCCTGCAATAGGCTACTGTTGTCTCAATTTAAAAATAGGAAAATTAATTGCTAAGGTGTTCAGATTTCTAAAGGTTTGTTGTGGCTGAACTTTGGAGTGTTGAGCACATAGCAGGATGTGCTGTTGGATCCATCCTGTCTTATGTGAAGCATTGGATACGCTGAGACACCAAAAGCACATGGAGAATATATGTTCTGTGTCTTGATTTTAATCTCCTAGTAGCAATGGTCAAGAAGTTATTGAAGTTAAAGAAATGGAATGGAGGCAAATGGAAGCACAAGAGGGGGAAGGGAGCATTTTCTGTTTCCTTTTATTGTTAAGCATGAATTAATGGCTTTTATTAATGCAAAACCTTTCAACCTAAAGTAAATGCAAGCACTTTGCAGACTACAGTCTGTCTCAACATTATTCTTTATTGGAGGATGTTTGTATGCAGAAGTGTAGGTGCAGCATTACAGATGCCATTGAGCTGTCTGTAGTAAAATTATCTTGCATATCTCTGGAAGCATGCCTGCAAGACAGATTCCGCCACCGGCTCCCACTTTGCATTTGTGTATCTTGCACCAAAGCCTGTGTTGCATCTGCTCCGCTGTGATTGCTCTCTAGCCAGTTGGAGCAGAAATGGTTCGAATGTGCTTCTACCTGAATGGCAGGTCACATTAGGTTGTAAAAATATAAAAGCAGGAATGCCACCTTTTAGCCTGACACAGAAGTGGTTTCCAGAAGCTTGCACTGGGAAGGATTACATCTGGAAAGGGACCCGCTGTGAGGATACAGCTGAACATTGTGCAGCTGCCGAAAATACTGAAGACAAAACTTTAGTCAAGATACTCAGTAAAACTCTTCAGGTTTTGTTGTCACAGGTGTTCTTCCTTACCACAACTGATCAGGTGCTGACTTTTTTCCCCTAACCATCATCAGGAGCATGGGCTCCCCGTGCCAGACTGGGAACAATTATGCAGTCCATATTCAGAAGGAGAGGGTCACCTATAGAATCTATAGGAACACTGATGGCCTTGTCCACATACCCTGGTGCAGAGACTGTCCCAGTATTTGGCTGATCAGATCCCTTTTATAACCCAGTGGGGCCTATTTTGCTACTGCTGTACAAGCACATGGTGAATAAAAGCACGTTCTGTATGTCTCATGGGGAGATACTTTTCTGAGAGGATAGCTGTGTGGATTCATACTGCATTTGAAATTTCACATATGTTGGCTAGTTGTGATTAATGCAAATGATGGGTCATTGCTCGCAGGCTGGATAAAGCATAATTGATATAACCAAAAGAACTGGAAGAAGACACCGGGAAAGAAGTAGGCTATCTCCCCCAGAGGGATCCAGGAAAATTAGGCTAATAACTTAAGGTGTGTTGGGTGGAGCAAAGCTTAAAACAAATTTTGTGGTTTTTGCTTTCACACAATGTTATTTCATGTATGTACATGGTTCTTGTTGGGAGAACTCTGGATAAATCGCTGTCTGGATTGTTTGTCTCTGTGTCAGAGTCTGACAGGAGGTTTTGTGAAACCTGGTGTTGTATCTCATGTAACATTTTTCATGTGAATATTAGTGGATGAAACTAAAATACGGTTTTAATAAGCATTTGAGTGAATATAAAAGTAAACACAATAGAAGCATAAGCATAATCAAAATGAATTTGTAAATTGGGGAAAAGGAGAGGAAAGGGAGAGTAACTAATACTTGCAGTTCTTGCCATGATTGTCAGGTGTTCATTTTGATGACATATGTGAAATGTAGTGGCAACCTGCATCTAAATGCATCAAAATTAGTTGGAGAGACATGGCTAAGTGCCACACACTGCTCGATTCCAAAAACACCAATCTGCACATCTGTCTTGCAGCATGCCATGAGGCGGAATGGAGAGAAGCTGCCAGCAGTGCAGATGGGTAGCTGACTTTCCTTTCCCAGGTTGTGACATACCTGGGCCATAGTCACTGGAGTGCTACATTTTTTTTCTATTAATCTACCTGCCTACATGGCACTTCGGCGTGTGGCAGCACATATGATGATTTGCTTGATGCTGAGCAAGCTGGCATTTTTAAAAGCAACATCTATTCTCAGCAGCAATTTTAAAACTATTTTTTTAGTCTGTTATATGCATTTCATTACTGGTTCTGCTTCCAAGAGGCTAACTGAAACCCCTGGATAGAGCATCCCTGCAACTGCTGGGATTTGATATTATTCTATAGTGTAGCCTCATGCGGTTCCACTTAGAGTTTGTCCTAATAGATAGGATAAATGTTTGGCAGCACTGCCTGTGACTTTCTGGAGGCAGGTCACACTGGCTCTGCGAGCAGTTCACAGTTCAGATAGTTACAACCTAGCGTCTCTTCTGCCAGACTCCCATATCCCTCTTGCACTGTTCCTCTTCATTACTGTTATCCTGAAAACTGTAACAATTAGTATTTGTATTTATAGCAGAGCCTGCCACCCAAACCAAAATGAGGATTCCTTTCTGCTGGTCAATGTAAGTGTCTGATACACAACCTAGGGAGACTTCTCAGACTGGCTGTGTTGTGATGGGACAGCATTCCCACACCCACCACTGACCCTTCAAGAAGTTGCAGGTGTAAAGAGTCACCAAGTTACACATCAAAACTTATATAAATCTGCCCTGGATAAGGTCATTCTTGTTTATGGGTTTCACTCAAATTAAATTTCCACTGCCATTTTCACAGCTAAATGTTACCATGATAGGCACAAACATGGAAAAAGCTGGTATTCTCTTGTCTTGAAAAATTCTGACTTGTGTGTTCATAGAAAAAAGTCAAGTCAGCCTAGAAGCATGCTTCCTATTTGCCTACATCAAAAATATTCCTGGACGAGAGATGGTCATTGCTGCTTCACAGAGACCTTGTGTCTAAAGGGGTGGCATTCCTTTTGGCAGTGAAGTGGCATTTCAGGAGGTGGATGACTTCCACAGAAACCTAGTGAGGAAGAGCCTACAGATAGTGGGCAAAATACTTCTGGGATAATGGAAAAGAGTTCCTTCACTTTGCAGGCTTACCAGAACTGAAACAATTCCTTGGGATATTGCATCTTCTACCGTAGGTGAGTGCCTTCCTCTTCAACCTAGTAACTGGACTGTAGGTGATGTGTTTTCATGATGATGTAGGTATGATAAGTTGGGGAGGGGTTTGTTTAGTTTCATTTTTTGGAGACTCAGGGAGGAACTGGCAGGAGCAAGGATGAAGGAGATGGGAAACCATTTTGCCTTTCTCATAGAGTTGGCTAGGAAGAGATAATATACCTAGGGGCTGGAGACGGAAATTGTTAGTACTCTCCTGGAAGTTCATGACATCCTGCAGCTGTGGTAGATAAAGCCCAGCAGTGCAAGTTAAAAGGATCAAGAAGAACTTGACTTCACAAGATGTACCATCACCTGTGGCCAAGGGGAAACCTCAGAGCTTTCAACAAATATTTCTGTTCAGTATTTTCTGTCGTTCTCAATAGGAAACAAGCAGAGCCTTTAAAAGCAAGCTGAATCCTGTGGTAATTTAAATGAGACCTAATCCATGCTTTGTGTTCTGTGACAGGAGCATTATAACCTTCCAAATGATCTGCTATTAAATACATAGGAAATCTGGAGCCTGTTGCTTTGTACCCACCCCTTATCTGTCTTTAGTCATCCGCGTCTACATCAGTGCCAAAAGGCAAATAGCATGAAAACAGAACTACGTTTTTATTAATGCAAGTGCTCCCTGAAGCTCATGGAAGAGACACATTGATTTGTAGCAAACTTAAGAACCCAGGAGCATGAGAGTCCCATTCTGGATCCTTCCAAGGGTCTACCTAGTCCCCATCTCTAACAGAGGGGGAGTCTTTGATGAGGAAGAACATTTGAAGCTTCATTTCTTTTCACAAGTAAGACATTCAGCCAACTGTTGGGGTTTTTTTTTTTCTAATTCTTGAAGGATACTTCCAAACTATTGCCCAATGCCAAAGAAAGCAGAGCAGTGTTTTCCATTAATCTGCAAGATGTCTGATTGAGTTCAATAGTACTATCTACCGGTCCAAATTAAAAGGCATAGCAGTTTCCAGTATTGGAGCCTCCAGAAAAGTTCATGCTCCACAACTACAGAGATGATATGATGGCTGGGAAGGGAATTTTTACTTCTTTACTGTTACTATTTTAGAAGCACCTGGAGAATAGATTTAATAAATGTGAAACGCCCCAAAACTTGCCTCTTCCCCCACACAAAGGGAACTTGAATCCCCAAGTTTGAAGCCCTGCTATAATTTTACAAACTCTGCAGTGAGGTGAAGTTATTGCTAACAGGAATATATCCTCTTCTAGACGTGTGGTCTCAGCGAGGCAGTGATGGACACATTGAATAATTTATTTCTGCTGCCAGATTCTTATGCCTCAGGCATAAAAATGTACTTTCCTAATTAGCACAGAGGGTGGAGGGTTGAGTTTGCATGTGCTGGGATACATGGGGGCACCAGATGACAAAAATCCAAGTAACTCATTGAGGGCTCCCAAGTTGGGTGCTGAAGGAACGTGGATTAGAGTAGTGCTTGCTTCTTCTGCTTATGTTTCTCTAGAGTAGGTACTTAACTTCATGGGCTTACTCGAGGCTTACACTCATGGTACCAAGAACCAAACTACTTTCTAGGTCAACTTCCCTGGTCCTCCATCTCCTGCAAATTATCTTTAAATCATACAGCTTTGGGCATCCTGAAATAACATTAGGCATATCCGGAGAGCCTTTTGGCCCTTCAGGCCTCCTAGACGTCTCAGTGAAGGACAGCAGAGGTTATACTTTTTGGAGGGATGATTCATATGCTTGCCATGGGCAGAGAATCAACTATTCCATGGACTAAGATCCCCTGCAAGCTGGCCAAGCAGAAAAATTGGCTTTAACTATAAAGGTAGCTGGTAGCCTGCCCTTCACTTGGAGGTAAGAGGAGTTGGAGAGCTGCCACTGTGGGAGTGTACTTCAAAAATAGGGACAGAAATGAGGAAAATGTTAAAATGGAGAGAAAATGCCAGTTAAAGAGCCTATTATAAACACCTCTGAAGGTCCACCCATATAAGGCTCAAGCGCTAATACTGAGCAGCACATCTCATGGCTAGCTAACAAAAGGAGGGAGGCTTGGCAGCTAGCTCTGGATAAAAGTTTATTAAGAAACGTACTTTTTAACATTCAATTACATCATATTGTTTCCAAAATAGAGAAATTTATCTCTAGGTTTAACAAGTGATTTAATAACATGGATGTATCTGCAGTTTTGCTTCTAAGGGAATTGGGAATTGCTTCCTCAGTCTAACCTCAGGGTTTGCTTCTTTTCATGCAGCTTCCTGAAATGCTGTGAGCCTCCAATTGCTGTGTAATTAGATCTGCTTCTTGCAGAAAACTTTAATTGGTAGATCCCACAGCATCAGCATGCGGTCAGTGTCTTCTGCGGAGTTTTACAAGTGGAAGAACTGAGGCACACAGCAGGAGGGTGGAAGAACAGGTAAAATAGTCTTCGGTACCAGCTCCTTAGAAATTGGGGGGCTTGTCAGCTCCCTAGCAAAGCTTTATAATTTCACTTTCTGAGGGTGTATCTGTTCTGCCAGCTTACCCTGGAACACAGATTCACAGAAAGTCAAATGCTTTGATCATTCACATTACCTACATGTTGACTCTCCCTTAGCTTCTGAGCTCCCAAGTTTGGGAACAGACATGTGCTGTGCCATAGCCAGTACTTAGGGACAAGGCAGCGTACCACAAAGCCCACCTCCGTCATGGTTTAGACACCACTACTGCTGCTGTGGCTGGGACTGGTTTGTCAGGCCAGGAGACTCAGATACATAGAGGGTCTTGCTCTGACCCTACAAGCAGCATGGGCACAGACAGCTCAAGTTGTCTGCCTCCAGCATCTTCAGCTTGATACTGTTGAGGTTAAGTTCAGTGTAGTCTGAACAGCAAAGAGATTTCAGCACCTATTTAATAGAAAACACATCACCGTGATTAGGGATTAGGGATTCCCCTAAGCTGTATTTGTGATGTGGGACTTGTGTGGGACCATACCTGCTGCCATTTGCTGCAGGCGGGGTCCTTGCCGGCACCTGACGTGGATGAACTTGGTTCATTCCTTCAAACAATGCCTTTTGAAAAAGCATATGACCTGTCTTTTTGCATAATAAATACCATTTGGGGGTTGTTTGCATCATAATTGGCTTCTAGAACCAATTATCTTATAAATCCTTTTTTTAAAGGTCATCATAACTTTTCTGCCTTTTCTTTATGTACAGTTGCGTGTAAGCCTTGAGTTTTTCTCAGCTTTTAGCCATTTTTGTAACTTTAACCTTCCACCTGCCTGGTTTACTTGAAGGCATGCTTCAAATGTCCCAGACATAATGACTTTAACAGTATGTCCCTCCTGTAAGTAGCAGTTCGCAGCAGTAAGACACCCAGAGACCAGGTTTTAATCATCCTTGACTGAAAACTAAAAATGATTCACTCCTGTCAGCACTGGGCAACACAACAAACAGCTCTCCAGCAAATCACTTAAGCAGAAATATGTTGGCATGTTTCTATAGCAACTAAGGAAAAATATTTCACACAAAAGTCCATCTGCTGCAACATAGAGGGAGATCTGGCCAAGGATCCTGTTATAAATTAATCTTAATTTGCAAATTTTATTTTTGCAAACCTCACGCAGCCACTTGCACAAAAAGGCAGAACATAAGTGAGAGGAAAGACAATTGATTTTTAGGTAGAGGCTGTCAATTAATCAACAAACTGGTCATTAATTTGGGAAGCAGTGGTTGTCTGAGGATGAAAAATCACAGTGCATTTGAGAGGTATTCATCTTCATTGCTGTTTACCAATCAGGCTGCATCACACCATCTTGTACGCAGCGTATTTGGAAACACACTTTATTTTTTCAAAGGAGGCTAGTAGCAAGCATCCAACATTTTTTTTAAAAACCATTTTGGTTTGATTTACTTGTAAAGAGTTACTCAAATTTATTCAACCATATAAAATGCTTTGTAGAAGCCATCAAAGTGAGGAGAGGGGGAAAAACCAATGCGATAATTTGGACTGCGATGCATTTTATTTTATGTGATGTCAACACTTCAAAGCCTATTGGAGCTGTGCTCGGGAGATCTGAAACATTTTACGGGGTGCTTGGTGTCTGTGCTACAACCATCTCCAACTATAGATTCTCTTGCACAAAGTTCACATGCTGCTGCCAGCATTTCTTTCTTCCTCACTAGCTGCTTTCTATGTCATCTCTGGCAGTTTTACAGAGCCCCCAGAAATAAATTAAAAAAAAAAAAAAATCAAAAAATCAACAAGAACTTTCTTCCAGTGGGGGAGCATGTAGACCAGTGTCCTAGAAGGTGTGCCAGGTCTCCAGGGGCTGTGTCTAGGGGAAGGAAAGTCCAGCCTGAGTAGACTCTGTCACCTGAAGCTTTTTATGAAAGGCTAGACTTTAAGATGCTTCAGGAAGAGGTGAGATTTCGGTGTCTTATGTCATATGTCCTTACTAACAGTGATGATATTTAAACATATATTGATAGAGCTGGCAAGCGTTGTGATGGTAGAAACACAGAGTTTCCAGCACAACAGCCATATCACTTGCTCCATATCACCATTTTTCCTGCCCGCTAGCATCCTTGATGAGGAGGAACAACAGCCTGTTTTGTTTCGAGTGAAAAAATGCACAATCTGAGTGGTGGTACATTAAGTAAACAAGTGAACATGGGAACAGAGCTGCTTATGAAGAGGAGGGGGAACGTGAGAGAATGAAATGTGAGAATTGGAGGACTTTGGATGTCTTGGAAAGATTGCTTTTCCCCGTTTCATTTCTTCTATGCCTTCACACCCCCCCTCCCTTCAGCTCTAAGTATTCTTACTAAATGCCATCTTCTCCATGGGGCAGGATTAGAGTGGGAAAAAACTTCTCCAAATAAGTTTAGAAGACATCTTTATTTTAAGCAGCAAACAAATACTTACTTCTAAACAAAGAAAAATACAAGATTTTTTTCCGTAATAGACGGAAAACAAGTGATGCATCTCATCCTCAATCTGTTTTGAGATTCCTCACACTGATCAGTTGGAAAACAAGAAAGCAGCTTCTTTAGCACCAGCAATGTCCAACCAAAAAATGAAAAGCAATGGAATTACTAACATTTTTCATAATCTATTAAAACAAGTTGTTTTCTCTGAGATTTTTGTGTTGCATAATGGTTACTATTAGTGTTTACTAAGTTGTTGGAGAAGAAGAAAATTGGGCCCTTTTGCCATGAAAATTGCACCTCTAACCCCCACAGTTGCTGTCTCCTGTTTTGTTCTCAGAAGCTGGTAAAATATTTGAGGTCTACCTAATACACTGACTTCATCTGAAATTTTGATCTATGAATGTTGGACCTGTTGAGTTTTAACACTGAAGTAAAAATTTGTAGCTTCAGAGTAAGAACTATGAGTCTGCTAAGCACATTTGCTTACAAAAATACTGCAGTCTACTATGGGGCCATCAGAATAATTAGGCGTGAGTAGGTCAGGAGATTTGACCCAACTGGGCCCAGGTCTGGCCAGTTTTGAGCTCTAGAAGAAGGAAAATGTCTTTCAAATACAAACACATTACAGCATTCCATATGGATGAAGTTCCAGAGTTCCAAGCATTATTTAAGAGTCGTTGTACATTGGTCTGTGGACAATGAATGAAAGTATTTGAATTTGGTTTGACACTGTAATAGCTAGCATGAAACTCAGCTATATCCATAGCAATGCCCAGCCACATCTAGTAACGTAAATGCCATGAAGCACTTGGTGCATCCAGGGCAGCGTTCCCAAGTGAAGAACCATTTTGCAAAATTCATACTGGGAAGGAAATGAAGAAACTGGTTTGGGTTTAAAATAATCTCCCATCCCCCTTAATTCCGCTTAAGCCTGAGAAATCTGAACTGACCTTGCAGTCAGGTTTGGAAAAGTTTTATTAAATTCCTTCATCCTAAAAGCTGTTTTAGTCAAGCTTTATTCAATAATTAGTATGATGCTCTGATTCTAAATACTTTCTACATCATTCCTATTATCACTGTTCTACGTTATTATTAGTAGTATTCTACTAGTTAAATATATTGGGTTTTATTATTGCTGGGAAATTTTTGCTGGACACAGTAATCACAACGTGAGCCTTAAACATAGGTTCCCCTTGGCTGAAAAGTATTGAACCAGGGTTCACAGGGTGAGGTCCTCAGTGGGTGTATTTTAGTGTCTCTCTTCTGGGACCAATATGCCATACTCTTAGCTGAAATGAGAAAGTGCAGCTAAGCTGGAGTAGTACTGATGTGTAGAACCTAATGATTTATTCCTGTGCCCATACCACTTTGTGCTGTACCAAGTCCATAATGTATCAGCAATGATCACAGTTTTGCTGTGTAATTATTTAGGATATAAATTCAGTCTTCTCTGAAGTCCAGCCTCGGTCTGTCTTTGCAAAATGCTATAAAGAGCCTCTCTCCAAATATATTGTGTATGTAATGATTAGAATTTTCAATTTAATACTAAGGCTTATATAGGCGATGGAAATACTAAAATTGCTTTCTTCTGATTTCACGTCCTATATGTTTTGTCAGAGCTCTCTGATTTGTTTAAAGTATTCTGTAGGTGATTTTCACTGTACTATTCTTGTAGGTTGCAAGCAAGCTTGATCAAATCGTGTAGCGTTCTGTCCAAGCTTTTGGTGTCAGTTGGTAAGTTGCCATTATATAAACCTGCATTTGAGATCCCTTTTTTTGGCATCATTCATGAAACCAAGACTAAAGAGCCCAGGAAGGGCTGTACCCCCCTAGAAGCAGAAAGTGCCAGAAATCTCATTAATCTGACACTCCCCTGGTTTTAGCCTGACTTCTGGAGTAAAAAATATGAGATAAGCTTCAATCTTCTGCATTTCACCCATCACTAGCTCAAGTATCCAGCATGCAATGTATTATAATGACACATGTCAAGTTTTCCAGAGGTTTAAAGTTTAAACCAGCTTTTCTTCCAGCGTAAAATAATATTACAAGACTGTTTTAGGTCAATAGGACATTTTACAGTGTGATATTATGTGAGCTCAGTAAACTTTTAAAAACTCTTTTCTGAAAACCAGCAGTTTTAAAAAGAAAATAGGAGTCCTGGAGTAGAGGCAGTATAACCTGACGCACTTTATTGCAGCAGCTGCTTGCTTTGTGTATAGCTGTATTTGACAATTTTTTTCTGTTTTGCTTTGCTATTCTATTTTTACATCATCACCACTTTGCTTCAGGTGGATGGATCTGTCAGCTAAAGCTCTGCAGATAGCCTGCCCATAGCCCAGGACCCATCTGTAGGCGAAGTGGGCTCAGGCGCCAGCACTGTCTGCTGACCATCAGCTGGTTGACACCCGGGGACTGGTGTGGCTCCATGCTCTCCTGCCACGTATCTCGCAACAACTCCCCATTCTCTCTTCTGGGAAGCAGCTTAGTAGCATTTCTTGATTACTTGATGGCTACTGTACCTCATCCATCGAATAAGATGGCTGGCAGGTTAATGACTACTGCCTGTGCATAGCCAAGCTGTCTTAAGTAGCCTGGGAGGAAGCCTAGCTACATAAGAACATGTTCTTTCTGCCCATTCTACATCAGACCAAAGGTCCTTTCTCCAAAGGCTGTTTGGAAGGCCTGAAGAGGAGTGTCGAGACAGGGTGAGCGTACACATGGCTTCCTCCTGTGCTCTTCCAACATCAGCTGCAGTGTCTTCCTGGACTGCACATGGGTTGTGCAATGCACTGGCCCTCCATGGATTTCTCTTCCATAAAGATGTCCAGCGTCTTCTTGGAATGCAAACTTTTAGCATGCTTCTTTTCTGAAGGGCTCTGAGAGAGAGGGGAGATGCTCAGCTACCCACAAACTCATGTCATCTCGCAGGAGACAGGTTCAGATTTGGGAAAGTGAGGACACTGCTGATGTAGGACATGCTATAGAGATCTCAAGACTGATGAATGAGTAATAAGCATGAAGCAGTTGGCATGAAAAGAGGCTTAATAAAATTTTTGTTGTGGTATCTGTCTAGGAAGCAGCTAAACTTTCAAAGAAAATACAAAGTTGTGTAAACAAAGTGAGGCTTGGTTAGTGTCAGTTAGGGGAACCAAGTTCTGTGAGACTCAGTAACTCCTATCATGAGCCTGGTGCATTTAACCTACTGAGCAGGAGGGAAGATAGCACTACTCCAGGACTGGCATCATCAGCATGGCAAAAAAAAAATCTACATTTTGATGCTTGCCTGCCTCACAGATCTCATGAGATACTGTTCTAGACTAGACTCTTGAAGACCAAGGCTTTGAGCTGATAGTTTCACGCTAAAGCTCAGAGGGAGGCAGTGACGGCAGGGCACAGAGCTCACCATTTCTGACTTCAGCTTTCCTGCCCATCTCCTAATGACATTTCCTTCATTCAGGTTTGGTGCCAACGATTCAAACACTGCTGTTTGATTACAGTTTTGATTCCTTTGCCTTACTATTGGCTAATGTATTTTTCCTATTCACAGCTCTTCTTCCCTCACAGAGACTTTAAAAACAGTGTGTTGCGATTGTCATACCTCACATTTTCTATTATCACTTTCCCCACCCATGGTCATACGTTGTCTTTGCAGTGGTTGAAGTGCTGGGTGAAAAGCTTGAGTGGGCAACTGCTCAACGGCCTTCTTGCCCTGAGGGGCTTTGTCAAAGCACATCTTAATTTGGAAGATGGATCATGTCATGGGATTAATATTTGTGTATATATGACATGTTTGTGAATTTAGTTTCTTGTTAGTCATGATTTTGGCTTGTCTAGTATAATTTTTATTGGGTAGATACCAGAGCTGCTGTTGAAGGATAGTTCTGGTTCTTTGGTTTAACTATTCGGATCAGCCATAGAATTTCTTTGCTGTAACTATAGCTTTCTCAAAGTATTTCAGGATTAACATTTTCCATGGTCAGTCTATGATAAATTCAACACCAAAACAAACAAACCAACCCCCAAATAATCTGGTGACATTTGTCATTTTGGAGTTGTCTGAGCTAAATCCTCCTGTAGTAAAAATTGGCATTGTTCCTTTTAGGTGGAAAACCAACCTGAATAGGGGTACATAAGAAACTGAAAGCTCCAGTAACCTGTTTGGTGGGTTCCCAGTGGAAGGGCAGCATTTGCCTGGTTCAGGATTTATACAATCAACTTTGTTCAAACCTGTCGGGTGTTGTACCTCTTGGTGGAAACTAGAAAACAGGGATGAAAAAGAATTTTTTCACTAGATCTGAATTATGAGCCCTCAGAAATTTTTCTGGCGTGTTTATCAGTTTATTTCCCTTTAGTTTCTTTGCTCCATCAGCGTCTAAGAATGCTGGAGATGGAGAGACAGAGTGGATTTGGTAGTTGGTTTGTCACGTCGTTGTAAATTGGCTTTGAGTGCTGTGAGACGTTTGCATATAATCCTCACACAGAGGATTGGAGTGGAAAGACTGGAAAAATTTCCAAGTATTTTTGTACATCTAACACATCTTTGCCAACCTCTGTGCCCCGAGTGTGTCATGACATAGAAGCACTCCAGCTATTTCTGTCTGCTCTTAATATTTTGTGCTTCATGAACACTTATTAATTAGGATATTAATTTCCATATGTAGTTTTGGAACAATGCCATGCTGTGAAGGAGCTTTTTCTCACATGCCATTATTCTGGTTTTGTTCACTTAACCCACACTCTGATGCTGTTTATTGCAGTACATGTCAGGTAGGGCTTGGGAAATTAAAATTTTGGTGGAAAGAACAGGGGCTTTGGGAGTTTTATATAGTGTCAGGTTATTTCTTAAAATGCTATAAATACAAATTTATCATTTCTGGTTTCTGTGTAGGAAATCATTTGTGAACGGATTTTCATTTTTACTGCTGTGGTGACGTTTATCAAGAGAATGTATGCAAATGCACTCCGTGCTAGCAGTTGTTCATTAAGGGTGCACTCTAGCATTTGTTATTTGTTATCTATTGCATGTGACTGGTTTCTTAAACAATACTGGATTCGTTTCTTCTACCTGACTAGACAAATGAGCTTCAATACTAGAATAGCAAAAGGGAATCAAAATATAACTGCCTAGTTTATGCAGAGGCAATAACCAAATTCATAAAGAAAAGTCCCGAGATGGCTGCACTCACCAGTATCTTCAACCTTTCCCAAAAAATGTCCATGAACAATACCTCATTTTTCTTCAGGACACGGATTATGGTGTGAAAATCACTGCTTTTGTCTGTCTGCACACTCCTGGCTGCTGATTAAAGGCACCAATTAAAAGCAAAACTCTGTTCTATGTGTCAGGTTTACATTCAGGAGTGAACTGCCATCCGAAGACCAGGGATGCTGTAGGGTATGCTACACATTTTGGGGATCTAAAGTTGTCCCATATCTGTTACCTTGACATAAAGACTGCTTTGATTGCTTGGGTAAACAAGGGTGGCATCCTTTACAACTGGTGGGGTCTCAGCCCACATACGTCAAGGTGGATTTTGGTCATTACTGAGCAGCTATGACCAGTGCTTTTGGAGAATATAAAACTTGTTGAATTTTAATCTCAGTTTGGCATGTTGGAAAGGGAATTAGGTGCCTCTTTGACTTTTAAATGATCTGAAGAGGAATGTACTTGATACAGGTGGTAAGAATTATTCTTGGAGTCCTCAGATATTCCAGGCACACATCTATTTTCATTCCTCATAAACGTATCCCTGGTGAGAGGGGTGGGGATATCAATTAAGAGGAAAGCCATTTTCCACAGTAGCGAAGGGTCTGAAACGAGCATTCTGCAGATTAAGCAGAACAATCTCCAGAAGTTTAGCCAAACGAATTTTTCAGATTTTTTCAGGATTCTAGTCATGGCCTGTGATCTGAAACATTTGCCAAGAATTCAGCAGAAAGAGGAAAAATACCCCAACTCTGAAGTTTTGAACAGGGAGGTGGTTTGTGGGTTTCATGGGATTGCATCAGAAGTCTGATCTTCCCGGCAAAAGATATTCTCTTTGCAAACAATGAATCCCCTAAAACCACAAGTGCCATGAAGTCAAGCAGCATGTGGTTTGGATATGAGCAGGCCAATTTGTCAACTCTGTTTCATTCAAAGAGAAGGAAATAATGAGTGGAAAAACATGGAGATAAAAAAGAAAAACCTCAGGATAGTTGCTGTGGATTGATCCTCCCAAAGCAGAATATAACCTTGTTTTTACTCAATGGAACTCTCCTGTATTTGTGCTGAAACAGTACTGCTAGGTGATCTGAATAATACATATTTATAATGTATGGTTATTTTTTGACTGGCACAGGGAGTGTTATTCTAGGTAACACAGTATTTTGTGGGGATTTCAATTTTATTTTAGAATCCAGTCTAAATATTGTGATGAGTTTCTAGCAGATAGTCTCAATAGACAAATACTGTCTACGAGGTGAAACTGCCATTGTGCACCTAGGAGTGACTGCGCTTGGCTGCTGACGTTTAGATCCCATAGACAGGGCTGAGGATTTTGAAGCATCTGTCCCAATATTACCATGTCATTCTAATTGGTCACAGTATTTAAAATTATTCTTTGAGGCAAAGTTTTGTTTCTTTTCTTACTATTGCTGAACATGCCCAACACCCGCCCTTTCTAAACAGCAATATTAAAAGCATTCGGAAAAGTATTTACCAGTTTTACTTATTTAATTTTTGGCTTCTTTGTTCTTCAGGAGATAAAAGATGGGACTTCTTAAATATTCCAGTCTACAGAAAAGAACACTGCCCCACCTAGACAGTAATTTGTGCAGAACTCGTGGGTGAAATCTTGGCTTTATGAAGTTGTGGAGATAACAAGAATATTTAAGTGTACCATAAAGATTTTGTGAAAGGTGCACTCCACAGGAAAAGCAGAATTTCTCAGTGGCTTTGCTAAGATGGAACCAGGAAAACAGCTTTTTATTCTAAAAATAAACTGAGTAATGCAAATCATGTTATTCTGCATGTGCAACGATGATGAATTCAGTATGGAAGTTCTTTTTGCTGTCTCTGAAACTGAAATTTTGAAAGTCCTTCTTGCTGAAAAGTCAAACTTTTCCTAATTAATCAAAGCCATTGCGAAGGTGAGCATCACACTGCAGTTTCTGTTCCTAGTTGCTTTAACTCAGGGAATTCCTCTTTCTTGTGTTTCAATCTTTGCTAGTGGTTGCCAGTTTGATTTCAAAAATGTTTTAGTCTTGGTACAAGCAGCAGGCAATCTCCGCCCACATCTTCATTATTATCTTTAAGAAATTCCACAAAACTTGTAGCAACAGCTTTCAAAATCTGCAGAGAGCTTAATTAGCATCAGAGGAGAAAGCTGAAACAGATTTTAAGCAATCATCTTTTTGTTAAGGCTTTGCTCGCACTGACTTTCTTCTTGGTGCACACTGGCTCCACTTGACCAGTAGTACTTTGTGGTCCCAGCTAACAGCTCAACAGTGTGGGCTCTGGCCAAGCGCATGTCTTAGCACTGCTAGTTCACCAGTAGAGATGTCACCTTTGAAAGAAATAGCCTTTGTTAAAGCCATTGGTTTCAGCTCTAGGTTTGTTAAAGACAAATCAAAATAGGAACTCCATCTCTAACAAGCCAATATGTTGAAGATATCAGGGATATGGTCCCTGGATTTAATTTTCCCTGGAAAGAATCAAACTAAGATGTCAGCTTATGAGTGAAGATAGATCTACAAACCATTCTCCTTCACTGTTTCAAAATAGCAACAGCATGGAAAAAGGGATTGATGACAAGAGAATAGCAAGTATCACTGACTAACACAAAATTGCACCCAAAATCTTTTTCCCCTTTTAAAATAACTAAAGAAAACAAATATGTAATCCATTAAGTAGCAGGCTAGATGGTGACTTTCATGCCAGCACTGGCTTGTTCCCACTGGGTTACTCCAAATGTCTGAGGCCCCCGCGTTTTGAATTCGGTGCAAACTCCCACGCAGGTTGGCTTTTTGACTGACTTACTGAAGAGCAGACCTGGGAAGTTAGAGCTAAAAAGTTAGGTTCTCCAGCAATGGGCTGTAATAAACCTTTGTGCTCTACGTATCGGACATGGAGAGAGAATGTGTAACCATTGGTCCTGGGTCTTGGAAACCCAGGACAGAATTCGTGCTAGCTATAAAAATTAACTATTGGACCCCTGTGAAAATCCAGTAAAGAAGCAGAAATGGATGTAGCCCAATTTCTCTATACATAATGTTTGTGTTATTTAGTTCCAACTTAAACATTATCCCACCCAGTTTCTGAGCAGCCCAGAGAACATGGTGATGACTCAGTGGAGGGTAACCAGAGGTCATCAGAAATCGGTTCACTAGCAGCGTGGAGATCAAGACAGGCAAAATGTGGAAAGTACAGTGGTTTATACACGAATATGGGTGTAGGCCAAAGGTACAGGAGAAAAGTGGACAGTTGCATTATTTTTGGGTTGCCCCTCTAGATGTTTGCTTGAAGTATAGTTACAGTCAGCAGAATGACAATGGACAACAGGACTTTCCTCAACGAGCATTGTGGTTTTGTGTAGTGCTTTTCCTATCGGTGAGGCTGTTGACAGAAGTGGGCGTTTGCTGCTTTTCCTTTTATCCCTTCAGACGCAATAAAACTCCAAATTCAAAATGCTGCTCTCATCTGTGGAGTACCAGAATCTCTAGCTGAGGGTATGGGTAGGGCTGACATGGGAATAGAGGAGACTAACAAACAAACAAACAGCCTGGCCTTGAGATCCCAGGCCATGTTGGGAACACAAGTAGTTAGAATAACTGTATACATCGTTATCAACTGGACAATTTGGTCTGCAGCAGCTGAGACAATAACAGATAGAAAACCTTTGGCACTGCTGGTCGCCTCTGACAGGACTCGCACAGCAGTCACCACCACCCATTTGGCTGGTGTTGAAAAAAGGCATGTGTTTTCTGAATGTGGAAAATTTGTTTGGGAAACACTGATCCTAATAAAATGGCCAAATATGACTATGTTACTGAAATCTTAGGTTACCTACCACATCACGTTTCTTTTTAGGGAATGTGTGTGTCCTCCGTTTCTCTGTGCCATGATTCATGGAGGCTGAACTTCTGCTTTGAATCCTCTTCTCTTTCCATATTTCCAATCCCTTTTTTTACTCGTACTTCATCCTTCCCTCACCTGTTTCCAGAACCAGGCTCTATCCCAGCAGAGCCAGAGGCATCCGGTTGACTAAAATTCTGGTTATGAGCAAGCTTGAACGGAACAGACAGGATCCGTCCTTTTTTCCACAGGGTGTAAGCCATGTCTAGTAAAGGAAAGAAACTCCAAGCTAGAGTTTGTTCAGAAGATTAACTGGGCTGGGCACATCCCTTTTAACTTGAGATGGCTCAAGAGGTGTCTGAGCCACATCCCTGTAATTCATGCGGTATGATAAGTCAGCAGAGTGCATAATATCCTTCACTCAGGCACCTGCAAGTGCTTTGTTTTGAGTCCAGTAATCCCAAACACTGCTCTCAGATAGCTGGGTTTCATCCCTTTCCTTTTTCTCAAAGAGAAATTTGGATTGGCTCACTCTTTAATTTAAACCATTTGCCCATTACAACTGCTTTTACAGGCAGAAGTCTCTGGTTTCACAAGACTTTTAAAATCACGGTTACCTGGTGGCAGTACATGTGCAGCAGAGCAGCAGACACATGGTCCGTTGCTGTCTGTAGCATCTATGGGTCCACTGGTTGTATCAGTTCTTCCAGTGTCAGGTGTCTCATTTGTACTCTTCTCACACATACTGTTGTGACTTATTTTTTGCTCATAATTTCTTTTCAGAAACTGAGTAGAGAAGCCCAAGACAACAAACATCTTAACAAAAAACATTATCAGCTACAAATGAGATTGTGGACTTGAAAGGTGTGAGGGTTACTGTACAGCTAGCAAATGCTGGGCTGTGTACAGAGCTTACTTGGTGAACAGTGGAATAGTGACAGGCTTCATTTCTTTTCCTTTTGCCAGCTGTTTGTGAACTGCTGATTTAGGACAAGACTTTGACTGTCATTTTTCATTAAGCATATTTTGCTCCTTATCTGTTCTATCCTTCTGATTCCCACAGTCATGAAATCGCTTTCTTATGTGTATTTTTTTGTCTTATAGTAAGGCTCAGGACTTCCAAGGTGTTGTACATACCCTTAAAGTGAAGACCTTATAATCCAAATAGACAAGACAATTCTCTTTATTCCATTTACATAATGGTTAGGCACCATGAGAGCGCAGCTTGTTGAAAGGAGGTGGTGGCAGAGCCAGAAACAAACCCCAGGTATTATGCCTTCCAAGCCAGCTCTTCACTCACACCTCCCAGAGCATGTTTTGTCTGTATCCCTTTCCAGTTTTCAGCGCAGAAGGATAAAAAGGGTGGGATTCACCTCCCCTCACTTCAGAAATCTGAAAGTTAAGAAACTAGTCTGAACTAGTTGTTTGGTTTCCCTCCAGAGCTGGCATCTCCAGGAGGTGATTCAGCCTGTCTTAGGGTTTGTGGGTTAAATCACCTTCTGCTGGGCACTCACTGATGTCTGTGACTACCAACAGAACTGAAGGGACTAGCTAAAACTACACGTCTGTCTCCTAGGTTGTGAGGCCAGCGATATAACTGCCACGGACAAGAAAGGCAAGTGGGAATTGTCGGTACATTCCCATAAGAGCTGCTGGACTGTGATTGTTTGGCAGATGCTATCCAGCGGGGTTCCCTCTGCCAGCTGAGCTGGTGAGCTCTCATCGACTCCCAGGGACCATCCCAGACTTTGCACTGATTGCCATTTCATCAGAAGTAATGTTTCATCTAGTACCTTGCCCTCACCTGTTTTCTGAGTGAAGGGAGTTTTAAATGAAACCAGATATTTATGCTTTATCTGCATAGCTGCAGAATTTATAGCCCAGTACTTTTCATGTATATTAAAATTTAGATGGGTGGGTTTAGTGTATGAGAAGAGAGCACAAATAAATACAAAAACTTACCTACATCCATAGCTATTTCATAGTAAAGTGATGGTTGCCACTAGATTTCGTTGGGGTGTTTTTGTTGAGTTGTTTTTTCTTTTTAAATTGTGGAACCAGGGAGTGTGTTTAGCATGAAATAGGGAGAGGGCAGGCATTTTTCAACAGTTTCAGAATGCAGCCAGGGGGACTCTGACACAAAACAGAAAAAGTAAAAACTTGCCAAAAATGGGTGCACTGTTAAGATGACTTCTGATTGCATGGCTGGCACTTCAGCAGCAAATCATCTGATTTTCGCTGACCTCAGAACCAATATGGAGCAATTTGTGTGGAAGGATAAGCGATTGTTGAACGGTTTCTCAAATTATCAAATGACTTGTGTATATTTTGTTTCAGTATCAGGCATCAATATGGGATGGTACACTAGGAAAATCTTGTTCTACTAAGTCCCATTTTTTATACTTTTCTCTCTGTACCTGCTATTTGCTGCTTCTGAAACGAGTGAGAGCTCGTCTGACTTCCAGACTTGAACCAGGATGGCTCTTCTTATTTTCTGTCTTTTTCTTCCAGTCTCTTAAGTTTTTCATGACAGCTAATGATAGAACAAAAAAAAAACCCAACCCACAACACCTCCTATTTCAACCCTTGACAACCATTCAAGGAGTCTCTTATTTTAAACTCTGAGTGTAATGTTTGTAATGCAGCTTCACCAGTCCGATGTCACGGGTGGATGACGCTGTTTACAGTGTATTTCCTTTACTAGTACTTCAGGCCAGTTACTCAATGATCTACTTTGTAAGAGCAAGACTCCTTAGGAACATAACATTTGAAAGTGCATAGGTGTCAATAAGTGTCTCTCTATTGGCTTGGCTTAGCTTAGCTTTGGTGAAAACCCAAGGTTTGAAATGTTGGGTGGCATCTGAGACTAAGACTGAGGCAGTGAAAGCTGTAAAAGTATAGAAAGATTGCAGTCAGCCTAACCCTGCGCTCTGTCTTAGAAGAGTGCTAAATGGGCTAATTGTTGAAATTTTCCAACATACGAACTCTCTGTAATTTACCTTGGGGTTTGGGAGTTGACAGTAGATTTTTAGTACAGTTAGAATGCACATTTTCTATTTTGTAAATATTTCTGAATACCTACTCCTATGCAATTACTGTAACCAAAAGCTGGTACTTGAGCAAACCAGAAGAATTTAAAAAAATGCTACTTAGTAATTAATCATTCCATAAAACATGTTAAAATATCCTTTTTATTTTGTATTGACAAGAACAGGAATCTTGAGATATATTTATTTTACCATTCAAGACTAATACAGATGTTGTTGTGCCTGCAATGTCAGTTTTGAGTAACTCATCCTATTTCAGTTGGTACATTATCTGCATAGGAGATATGGGGGACACATGCTCCAAAATGTACAGAGAGTTGTAATATTTCTGATACAACTTCCAGTACTTTTACAAGTAGGTACATGCTGGGTCTCAGGTTGATTTCATTTACTCAGTTCTACATTAGTGCAAGTGACCGATTGCAGCAATGACAGGCAGTCCAGCCCTGCCAGTCCCACCTGAACCACCCACAGTGAAGGTCAGTCTTGCCATTTTCTCATTTAAGTCATTAGTTGTTTTAATGCAGTGTTTGCTGGAAGGACACTGCACAAGTTCTTTGGACAGAGGCTCCACGTCCAGCAGGCTGGCACCCAGACTACGCAGTGGGCAGCGCATGCTGTTGGGAAGAGCGTTCGCTTTAGCAGTTGAGTCATGGTGTATGTCCGAGAGGAGAGCACAGACCATTTGATGGAGTTATACCAGAGAAGAGAGAATGGGTTTACTCACAGAAATGTTGTTGAAGATGTAGCTGGGTGACAGGCGTAGAATGGAAAGGCGCTAAAGACGGCGGAGAAAGTAGCTTGTATTATGGGAAAGGCAACGGTTTATAGCCATTGCATAAGTTACTGAAAGGAGAGTGGAGTGATTGAAAAAACGCAGTGAGTTTGTGGTGTTGGCAAATACCCAGCAACATACGTGAGACAGAGAGAGAGAGAGATGTAGAAATAAGAGACTGGACAGATGATGCAAGACTGCTGAAGAAGAGGTAGATGGGAAATCAGACACACCAGAGTGATAGCTGAATCCCCAAGATTTATCAATGATGAGCACCTGATTTACAAACTGCATCCATTTAGTGGCTTGCACATTGTTAACTCCAGTTAGGTGTAAGGTCAAGTAGCTCCCCTATAAATTGTTTGCTGTTTTCTGGGAATCACATTTTTCTACTGTATTTCCCTGCTAGGTAGTATACATTTTACATTGGCCATATAATCCAAGTTATGAGTGGTCTGAAAGAACTGTTGACAATCTGTGGAAGTTGCGAGAAAGGGTTCAAGCATTTCAAATCCCGACTTCAATATGATTCACCTCTGACTTAAGTGCATGAAGTTGCTTTAGTTTCTAGAGTTGAAATATCAAAAGATAAAGTACCTGGAAATACTATCAAGAGAGTAAAAATCCCTCATGCAAATTATTTATATACATATACGTACAGGAGTCTTCTATCAAGCAGTGATGCATTCTCATGTGAAAAGCTTTATTTTTCTGGGGTCTTCACATCTTAGCTGGGAATAAAGTAACTCAGCAACAAAAATTGTTTAACAAAACTTACTTGCTAAGTGGTGCACATTTGAACAATTCTTCACAAACATACGGTCAGGTCTTCCCTCTTCTTATGATTATACACCCTGTGAGGGGAGATTATAAAGACTAAGGGAAAAAAACCAACTGATCTCACCGCAATCAAAGGCGTAATTCCCCTGAAGCCAGGATTTTACCCTTTGTGTATTGAAACTGGAAGATTATTTAATTGCAGTATTTAATGCTAAGAAGATTCCAGTAAAAATGATCAAGCCCTTTTTTTCCACTCTGAAAAATAAACTAGAAAAGGAACAGAAAAGGAAGACATACTTGGCATATTTTAAAGAATTATGCAAGGCAGTTTTATGAAGGTTGGGTTTAAGCATCAAAACATCAAAGTCCCACAGTCAGATGAAGACTTGGGAGAAAGGTAAAGGCCAAGGGTTTGAAAATTAATTCACTAGAAATGACATTCATGATCATCTGTTGGATGCTGAAGTTTGTGTCATGAGTACTTTTGAGCACAGTCTGGATGCAGATAAATTTTTGGTCACAGGAGTCAAAAAATGTACACCAGCAAAAATTACTTAGCATGTTTTCATCTGGTTGATTCAATAATGAGGAAAGAAAAAGGAGAATCTAGTGCCAGATAAGCAGTCAAGAGCTTGCATATAATCTAAATATCTGTGAAAATATTCTGGAGGTGTTTCTGTTACCTCCTAAAGAGATTCAGCTCACAGTCAGTAATAGTACTTTTATTTCATAACAATATATCTGTATTTCCTCTCAGTTAACAACTTCAGTGCATCAGTTAACAGTTGCAATAAGGCGATCAGTTGACAATTGCTAAATATTTTTTATCTCCTCTTCCCCCAGAACATCCTGCTTTACTTTCATATCCAAAGCTACTGAGATGCTTTGCCAACTCTGAGCTCAGCAGTAAAATAAAAAAAGATAATTGATCCACTTGACATTCACCAATAATTTGGTTTTTTTCCTTTGTTATTTTCCTGTTAGAACATGAAGAGATGATTGCTTTTAAATTTTACACCTGTATATTAGAGAATATGGCTGGTGGTGTTTTGTACAAAATACAAGAGCTGTGTATGCAAGCCATGGAGAGAGCGAGCTACAAACAGAAAATGAAGCAAGCTATTTTGTCCAACTACCAGTGCCCGCTGATTTGGATAAAACCAAGAAAGACCCTCTCCTCACAGAGTTAGGGGCTCGGGTTTGCATTCAATAGAAGCTGCAGATGCTGCGCCTCATTCAAATTGTTGTCTGAAGACAGGACAAGGTAGATTTTTTTTTGAGGCTGCCTAAAATTTGGGGTCTTAAGTTGAGCTGACGTCAGTTGGCACTTGTATAGTCTTTCCTGCTCATAGCGGTGTGGATTGCTAAGCAGAAGTTTACTGCCAGATTTCAGCCCAGAAAGGATGTTAAAAAGGTTGAATTGCAGTGATCCTTGGAAAAATCTTTGCACATCTTTGTAATTTTGTTTTATTGACATCTCTATTATTTTTGTCAAAAGGAAGGTATCAGGATGAACAGCTTGTGTCAGTGAGCATCCTTTAATATCTTGGAATAAATGCTGGAAGATGCTTCGAGGCAGAGATGCTGTTAGGCACTGTTAAGTATGATTTTCTTTTACTCTCAGTTGAAGCTTTGATTATTTCCTTTTCCCAAGCAAAAGGTCAATGTAAAGTAGGCAGACATTCATGTTAATACATTAATACAGCTATAGTATTTCATTGTTGCCATGGTTTTGTGTGTGTAAGTGATGATAAAGCAACCACGTACACTGAAAAAAAGCAGTTAATCACGAGGCAGGAGGCAGGCACCACTAGAAAAGTTTCCCTGGTGTAGGTAGTATTTCTTACTTAAAAGCAAGTTTTATTTGGCTCGTGTGTGTGCAGAGCTGTCTTTATAAACTTTTAATCTCAGAGCCGTCAAACCTCCTTTGACCCGGAGTTTTACAGTAAATGGAGAGAAAAAAAATGAGCAAGATGCTCCCTTGTAGAAAAGCAAGCTTAGAGAACGTATTTCAAGGTGAAAATCTTGTGGTGTCATTTTACTAACATTGATAGAAATTGATTAATGTGAAACTTTTCTGGAACATTCCTGAATCTCTACAGCCAAAGACTTGAGAAGATAATAAACTAGTGTAAATGCAGAATCTTCTAGGAAACTGCTAAGGTGACCTCAGTAGTGTGAAGTAAAAGGACAAGGAAAACAAAGTGGAGTTGTGCTAGAGACATGGCAGTGCAAAGCTCGTCGCACAGGTGAGCAATTTGTGTCACATTCTGCGCAGAATAGTTCTTTAAGTAAATCAGTTCATTACAACGTGGTTTTCTTAACCTCTTCTCATACTTTGCACGTGATTGTGATGTGAGGGTACAGTGAAACAGATCTGGCTTGGTCTTCCAACCTGGTCCTGCAAACCATGTTCCCAGACTGTGCCTCTGTGTACATGGATTTGCTGTGCTGCTCCCAGACTCACTTCTGGATCTCAAGCACCTCAAGTTTCCATCCACCACCTTAGCATTAATTAGCATTCATTAAAAATCAGGTGATTTTTCTAGCATTAACAGCAACATTGTGTGTGTGTTCAACATGCACATAGCCACATTAAACACTGCTGACCACTGACATCCCTGCTAAGAAGCAAAAGAAAGCTCAGTAGTAATTTTGCTCCTGTCTGTGACCCCCCTCAAGCATTTAGCTCCAAACTTTTGTGTACATGTACATGAAAGCAGCTCTGTGATGCAGGTGTTAATCATTTTCTGTATCACACCTTCAGCGTGACTGGAGGAGTACAGATGTCAGGTACCCAGTGGGGGCATTAGCAGAGCATTTTGTAAGGTTTTGAGGGTACTTTGTGTTTCCTTCTGAGAATGAGAAGCAACATACTGATAGTCCTCAAAGGTCTTTGAGTCTGTCTCTGGTTCAGGTGATGGCTAGCCTTTGCATTTTAAGGGGTTGTTTTGAATGGATAGGCGAGGGGAGAATAATTGTCAGTGGATCTTAAGCAGCAATAGGCAGAAATACTCAATGGCATGATATGTATGCCAGGACTCCGGGCTTGAACACTCTCCCGATATTATAGAGGTTGAGGTTCAAAGTTTAAGGGATGGGAAATCTTTTATGTGACAATGCAGGGTGCTTAAGGCATTTCTTTTAATTCAAGAGGCTGACATAGAAGTGTTAGCCATAGTCTATATGACTAGTAGTGGCCACAGCCTTAATCTTGGGGAACTACGTTACTATGTCTTTTCTAAATCTATTTATATTTTTTGGCCTCCCTACAGCTCTCTGAAAAGTCCACAGTTTAATTGCATTTGCAGACAAACAAACAAATAGACCTTCCTTTTGTTTCTTTTAAATGTGTCAGCTTATGCAGTCTCACAGAGAAAATAAACTGTCATGGATCTTCACCTTACACAAGTAGCTAAAATCCCTGGAGATACAAGGGCTTGGTTGCTGGTGAGACCCATTAGCAGAAACCATTTAAAAAAAGAAACAAACCCTCATCTGCTTATTTTAATTTCTAAGACTCAGAGGTTAGATTTTTCCTCAGGAAAACATTCAGTGATACTGCTCTTGCTGTGTCTTCCACTTTTGCCGACTGACACAAAGCAGGTGGTAAAAAATGTTACCATAAATGTTCAGGAAAGTTCCTGAAACAGGGACCAACCCTTGGACTTCTCTGGATGCTTATTAGGGAACTTCTGACGTGTAACACAGGGAGATGCCACCAAATCACAGAAGAGAGGGGATAATGTGCAGCAGTAGTCTATTTAGAGAACGTGGTTGCTTTTTTCTGTTTGAAATGTTTGCAAATACCTTTTGATTTCCATAAACTATTTAGCAGATACATTCTCGAATTAATCCAGGTGGATTATTCATGAATATCTTTGCTACGTTGTTTTGTGGTGATTAGCCAAGTTAGTCACAAGATGTCTGTCCTTTGGCTTTGTTAGAGGAGTGCACTCCTACACTCTGAATCCTACAATCTGAATCTGGTGTAAGCAATTTAAAATTCATTTTCAATGAATACTCCTGTGTGTGATTTTGAAATAAGCTTTTTATATGCATTTTTGCCAGTAAAACTTACATTAAGTTAATGTTGACAGAAAACAAATGCAGAAAGGTTTAAACAATTTCATGTCTCATGTAAAATTGCTATTTGTGGATATGTACTTTAGCATTATTAGCCCAACTTTACTTCATCCTTTACTTCATCCTGAGCAATGAACAGTGTTCAGACGTGTTGTGATCGGGTTTTTCGGTATTTCCTTCTATTAAAGACAAAACATGGAAAAGATCTAGATTGTTTGTGAGACACTACTACTGCCATTACCCTTGTACAGAGGATACCATCACATTGTCAATAGCAGCATGGACAGACTGATGGACAGAGACATGGACAGACTGATAACGAGCTCACGTTTGCCTGGTAAGAAGCAGCCAGGAAGGAAACACTTCTCAGCAGATACTCCAGGGAAGGTCAGGAAGGCAGGGAGGATTTTATGACTCCAGCACCACTTAGATGTTACTAAAAATGCACTCTGCCACTTCTTACTTGGAACATCAGATTTTGCAGCTGCAGTGTTTCCCAAGCTAAATCTAGTCATTTTAGATAAAACATTAAGATGCAGAAAATATGTCTGAAAAGAAACAAATTAAGAAAGTGATAAAGCTACAACTGTTCTTTCTAGGTAGGAACATACTCATCATCCCATGTTTTCATCTCACAGCTACAGGTTCTTATGTGCCTAATCTGCTCCTGGATTTATATTCAAAAATTGAGAGCCAGAATATGTTTTATCTTTTTCTTTTGGGTGCCTGTGAAAAATACATTCAGTGCACCCTTACCAGCTCTGCCTGGTCACAAGACTGTAAAATATTCAGATTGAGGTATATTTACTGATTTTGTTTATATATATATATAGTTTCAGCCTTGAGTAAGTGAGTATCTGGTAGGCAGAGAAGAGGTATGAAGGGTGGTAAGGGGAAGAGTAGCTTTGATTGTGGGAAACACAGAGTCACAACCCCACATTTTTCGAGCAGTCAGGAACACAGATAATCAGCATTTGAACAGTTTTGAAAATCCATTCCAGCATATTTCAGGGCTGGGTAATGGGCAAAGATCATAAAGCTAACAAAAGGTGTCAGGGAGGGACAAAGAGCAAGAGCATTTACACAAAGCACTCCTGGGTATCAAATCTCTTGTAGAGATGAATAATGCATTATGTGCGGTCTCCGGGATGTGCTAAAGGCAAATCAGAGATTGTGGGTTAGATAAGATGTATACAGAGGGATTGTTAGGACATATGATTTTTAAAGTCTTGAAAATGCTGTATTGAAAGAGATGGTTTAGGCTACAAAGTATGTGCTAAGAAATAAAAACTCAGGGTGACCCTCAGAGAATAGGAAGGAGAAAGCCCATGCATGGCAGCATGAGTCAAGTGAGAAGGGAAAGGGAAAAAGAAATGGAAAGGGATAAGGGGAAGGGAAGGGAAGGGGAAGCTGTGTTGAACAAAACATGCAAGAAGCAGCTCAAAAATGCTCTGCATGGGGGGGCAAGGGTCAATGAGGAGAAAAGTGGAGCAGGGGAAACATGTCTGAAGATTAAGCCTTGAGGTACAACCTGAAAGGCCACATTCATGATGTCAGAAGGTGAGTCTACTCTTGGTTCCTGTCAGTGAGTGATGTCTAAAATGTCCCAAGTGACCATGAGAAAAGAAGTTCAGTGCAGCCGTTTGGGTAGTGTTATTTAGTTATTCTCTGCTTTTGTAGAGGTATTTTCATGTTTTTGACCAAGAATACAATCTTTGCCCTTGCTAGGATGAAGTATCCTTGTTTTTCACCCTAAGCAAGTTTAGTATTTAAAGTGATACTTGGTTGAAGCTACCTAATTAATACTAAAACAGCCATGCTACTCATGTTTCCCTAAAAGCACAGAATAAGTAGAAGGTTGGAAATCCCAGGCAGGAGCTGTGCTGGGTTTCCTGCAAAGCTGGAGCTGCTTGTTTGAGGGGTGATACCCTACGGGCTGGATCCTTTGGTCAGGCACCAAGTGTCTGAGAGGCCACGTTTTCCCAATTTTTTTTCCCAAATTGTTTGAGGATAGGGCTTTAATCGCTGGCAACTTCTGGAAATTTGGTTGCAAGTGGCTTTTGGGGAAAGCTGCTGCTTGTTTCCTGTATAGGAAACCAGGGACACGTCCACTCTGTCCTGCTGAAACCTGTCTGGATATCCAGGTGTTTCACAGAACCACAAAACTAGGAAAGCAATGATGCTCGTTTACTGCTGGAGAAATCTCCATAGCGTGAAGTATGAGGCCACAGGTCTCACGCTATGATCTAGATTAAGATCCTTTGCCTCTTCCCATTTCCTTGATCCCTCTTTGTATCACTGTCCTTCTGCAAAAAGTGAACTACTACTGTGTGTTCATCCACTTCACCCAGAGGTGGTATTAAATATGCCATCCTTTCTCCAGTCTAGACAAGGCAGTAAGAGGTGTCATCCTTCCCAGTTGCCTCCTCCACAAGCAGACCTGAGCAACCAAATTAAAAAGCGAATAGAGCGGTTTGGATGGGACAGCTGCCTGCCACGGTTGGTGCTGGAGCAGAAGAGATGGGAGGTGTGAGAGAGGGCAAAGCTGACTTCCCAGGGGAGTGCAGTCCATGCCTAATTTAGTAATAATGAAATAGATGAATCCTAGGGAGATCAAACTCTCTTTGAATGCCCGTAAAGGACCCCAGCTATGCATTTTAACATGGGAGGATTGGAACCTCAGCTTTTCTGTCTTTCTTTGAAAAAAGAAAAATGTTGACAAGCTGGTGGCAGATTTCAAGTTTCCTACTCAGGAATAAATCGAGGCAACTGTTTCTTAGCATGCCATATTTCTAGTTAATAAAACGTGTGCGGTCTGTACCAGTCCTAAAGATTTGTCACCACTGGAGAGCCCCTAATGTCAGTTTTCAGTGCTGGGCCGGGGGCACCTGCAGTGCGTGCCGCTCGCCAGGGAGTTGCTGGGGACCGGAGGAAGCCTTTGATAGGGCCAGGTGGGATCCTCACAGGCTCCGTGAGCCGAGTCCTCTGGGTCGGTTCACAGGCGTGAGGGATAGGCCGGGTTTGCTTGGAAGTTCAAGCTCAATGAACTGAGACTTTGGAGAACAATTCCTCCGGCTGCCACTGCCGTCCTGGGAAGGCCTCTGAAGCTCTCCTTCCTAAGAAACCCCCCCACTCTCTCCCCTGCCTCCCTCCCTTAATACGTTCACAAGTTTTCCTGACAAAAGAGCAATTACAACCTGACGGAGACGACTCACAAAGAGAGTGGGGATGACCCCTACGGGAGGTTTACACGACTCAACACATGGCCAGTCACCAACAAAGCCAGCCCCCCTCACATTTGATCACAGAAGAGCCTCCCAGACTGGCATGCTTGACCAAAAACTGGCTGGGTGACTCATTCGTCTGGCGGCTCTGTGATTCATGAGCCTCCAGGAGGAAGGGAGGAGGGAGGTGAATGCTTTTCAGATCTGAAGTTAAATGCAAGAGAAACACATTCCCCAAAAAGCAGACGCTCGACTGTGTCCAATTGGTGCATGAAGACCCACACAAAGCCAGGGCAGGAGTCCTGGTGTGACGCACAGTGAGGCTCCCGAGGCGAGCCACGCCGCGGGCTGCACCTTTCCCAAGTCCGTGGTTTGGAAGATCTTGAGTGTATAAACAGAAATAGTGCCTTGCGTCTTATCCTTGCGTGTTCCATCCGTTCTGGCTCTGGGATTTCCCCAGGAACATCCCACTCGGTTGTGCTTTGGAGCTGATATTGAGGGCTTTGACCTAATAGTTGGGTCAAAAACCTCAAATGACTTTGACCAGCTGAAATGTAAGCTTCTGATCAGCACTTATAATTTTGGCTTCCTCTCTTATCTCTGAAGCAAGTGTATCCACAGGCAAGTGTCCCACCCTTGGAGGTGTTCACGTTAGGTAGGATGATAACTCCACTGGCGGTACCTCTCTCTCCATGTCCTGTGGAAGAGCCTCACCAGCTGGCAGGACTAACTGCCTCACTCTTAGGTGACAAGGGTCGGGTGAGGGGAATCCAGCCCTGGGCGTCCGTGAGGGCCTTTCCTTCGGTGCCGTCTCCAACCCACAGGGAGTTTGGGGTGCCTGCGGCGTGCTCACTGAAATGCTTGTGCTTCCCACTGCCATACCTCTCCAAGTCGGCCATTGCAAGGGATTATGTTACTTATTGCTTCAGACGTATGGGTCAAAAAGCTAAATTATTTAGCAGCTGTTGCCAGATGGATTTTAAAACAATTAACAAGTGCTAAAAATAGGCAGCTTGCTCGCTCTCTTTTGGATTTTGCCAAAAAACGTCTGTTTGCTGTTCGCTTGCCAGCAGTTTGTGCCTCGTGCTCCCTGTGGCTGTCGGGGCCTGTAGCGGTCTCTGGGCCTCGGGGAATGTTTCTTCCTCAGCGAGCATCGGCTGCATGTGTCAGGGTACGGCTGTCCTGGGCAGGGGGTTGAAATGCCCTGGTGTTATTTTTTTGCATTACTGGTGTTGTTACTGCGATTCTGGGCAATAGGCATGCAGTATCACCCGCCTTTGGTGGCTGGATTTCACTGTCCCACACTCACGCTGGGGTGATGATGGCAGGAGTCATTAAAGCCCTGGCATCAAAGGAGCTTTGGGGCTTAACTCTCTGGGAGCACCAAAACGGCTTTGAAGGACCCCGGTTTTAACTCTTCCTTTCCCTGGTGTCGCAGGTGGGAAGATACCGCCTGGGATGGGGAAACCTGTGTCCGGAGGCTGTGCTGAGCTCTCCGGTTCACACAAGGCTGCCCGCAGCCATCAGTTACCTGTATCGGCCTGCCTTAGCGCGGGAGGAGGAAAGTGTCTGGAGGACATTGCCACTCACACCCGTGTGATAGACTCTGAAACAAAAACCATCTGCAAGCTTGAAGGCCGTGAATTAAATTAATGTGCTGGAGTCAAAATAAATCCAAGCTGCTGCGCAGTTTGTTGGTGAGGCCCTTCCTCTAAGGCATTTTGCTGGTTGCTTCAACCAGCAAACCAGATCATCTGTGGTAAGACATTTTGGGACGTGTAGTTCAATGCTTCCTGAAGCTCACAGCTCCATGTTGTCAAGGCAAGAGCATCCTCTGGCCACATTTCAGGGCTCCACCATCAGAGCCTGGCTCACAGGCAAGACTTTGGCCACTGAACGTTTGTTTATCTCTGTGGCACAGGATGTGTGCTTTGTCCAGAGTCAAAGGGAGCGTTTGTTTCTTTTTTGAGTTTGCCATCACCCATAAAAACAGGTACTTTGCATTTAGCCACAGGTTTATGAGCCTCTGCTGCCAGCCTAGCTCTCATGCTTCGCTTGGTGGGACTTGCAGCCCTCAGCCAACTCGGGGGAATAGTGCAGATGATGGAGCACATTTAACTGAGTTTCTGTTTCTAAAAAATGTTACACTAGGCAAAGGATTTGGACCTGAATGAAAGTGGTGGATCTAATTTTAAACAGTACCTATGAATGAAACTTGAAACTAGCTGTTCAGGAAATACCTTCCTCTGCACCAGTGCCAGGGAGAGTATGTGATTTAATGCTAAATGAGCCAGTGCCTATGAACAGGTTACTGCAAGAATATTTTTTCCTACTTTTGACTAGATTATTTTTTAAAAAGAAGTCTTAATTTCTACATATATGTCCATGTCCTCCTGCAAAAGCTGCAGATCTTTCACCTCCAGGGAGTGAAAGCCTTCTCTGCTTCAGTGCCATATGTTACCTTCTGATGCATGTTTGTCACTGTGGCCCCACATTGCAGAGCTGTTTGCTTCGATCTGGTGCCTGGGGATGGCCAAAAGTGAATGACACATAGGAGAGGATTTTGAGCAAACTGAAAGCCTGTCCCAGGGCTCTTGCCCAGATGAACAGCCATGCTGGCTTTCAAGAGGCCAGATCTCTTTCAGTTATGCTTTATTATATATTGTCCAAACATTCCTCTTTTCATAACAAAGACAGAAGAGAAAATTGCCCCTCCAGATACTGAGCAGGCATCCTGTCCCTCATGTCTTTTATCATACAGCTTTTCATGTCTGTAATTTAGGACCCTGGACACCTAAGGGTTTAGTTGAGAGATAAATCAGCAAAACAGCTCTGTACCTTCCTGCACAGTCTTTGCAGACAAGCACCAAGTTATAGGTGCCTTTCTGAATAAATGGACTATGCACAGCAATAGACGCATAGGAAAAAGTAATTGCTAACAACAGGGTATCAAGAGGTCTAAACCACACCGCTTTATCGAAGAATAATTTGCAGCTATTGTAAGCCAGCTGCTCCTATCTGACCCTTAATAAGATTCTCAGCCATCAGCAATGGAGGCTTTAGTTAGTAAAACACAGAAACATTTTGTAATGCTCATTTGTTCTTTATCTGAATAATCTGCGTCTTGCTGTTCTGGTTCTGGGGCTGGTGATCTCTTTTGGTCCATGATGCAAACTTTGGTTAGCAGATGGTTCACACCAGATAAACTTTGCTTACAAAAGATTAGATTCATACTGAAAGAAACCTTAGCTAAGATGTTCCTAACCTATAATATAATTTATCTTCTATAATATAGAAGATAAACCACACTTTTATTTGATGACAAGATAACAGAGTGCCTCTGAACTTCCTCATTACCCTCTGTGGAAACTACCTGAGTAATCTATTTGAACTAATCCTTGTAGGACCTCTTGATTGCCAAGGGCTCCGGGACAGGCAGCCCAGATTGGGGAGGGAAAGTAGCATGAGGTGGGTGGGAATGTAGAGTTTCGGGTTGGCCTTCAAGAGGTATCTTTTGCCTCGTATCTCATGACAGTATTAAAGTCACAGGCAGGAGACATCAAAACTCTTGTTAATTGACTGCTATAACAATCACAGGTCCCTCCCAGTGACCAGAGACTTTAATTTAGGCTCTCTGTTTTTATACTGTCTGGCTGAAGCAAGCCAGCAGGGCTGTGCAGGGAGCTCATTGTTTTCTGCAAAACTTCTGGGATGATGCTCCAAGCTCATCATGCGCTGGATGCATACCCCAACCTGTGAGACAGGTACTGACTGCCTTCACACCTCGCCTCCCTGGGATGCTCTCACCCGAGCTTTGCTGCCTGAAAGCATTCCTGCTAACCAAGGATAGCCTGGGAATGTTTGTGAATATCTAAAAAGCACTTGTCTCTGCCTACTTTTGCTCTTTCTGAGCCGTAGCTGCAGTCACTTTGCAGGTCAGGCAGGGCTGGCTGTCATGGGCGCCTGCTTGGGGCTGCTGGTGGGGGCTGACGTTGCAGCTGGGAAAGGCTCCAGGGCGGAATCGCAGCCGCCCTCTGCTCTGCCATTGTGATGGGCATGGCCATGCCAGGGCTTCAGGTAGATGTTCAGCTAGAGAAATGTCTTCAGCTGTGGTGACAGTCTTGGATACTTCTGTCTCAGGAGGTAGGACAGAGCCAAAACCGAGGACTGGTGAAGAGAAAAATGACATGGGTCAGGTCTCTGAGCTGAGTCAGTATGAATTCAACAAAGCCGTCTTGATTTATACCACGAGAGGATCTAACGCACTCGGGGATCATCAAATGAAAAGCGCAACATAAAAAATGTGTGTGATGATGGTGATTACATTTCTGAAGGGCTCTGTTTGTCTGCTTGTGCCCTTTTTTGTTTTCCAGCATCCTTTTGGCTTTGTGTCTCATCCCTCAGTCAAGATCTATTTTATATTTCAGTAAATCTTCATAGCAAAGCTATAATACCACCTGATTACAGTGCAGATAGGAAAGAGAGGGATCAGATATGTTGCTTGTACTTATAGGTAGTAAATGCCTGCCTAGCCCATATTTGTTCTTGATTTATTGCTCTGAGCCTTTTCTGAACATACATATGGAAGGCTGCATTGCCAGAACAATTCAGGCCCACTTAAAAAGATGAAGGGATTCTTAGAAGTATCCAGAAAGACTTTTCCCTCAATTTGCAAGGAATATATGGTGACCTGAAGAACTGACTGAGTGGGAAGGAGTGAACCTGCTTGGCTAAGTAAGAAAACTTCAACCTTGAATCTGTGTCAACTGCATGAAAGGAACTCAGGCAGTTTCTGAGGTTATGAAATACGTAGATATTTGCACAAAACCTTGGTCCTGTTGAAGGCACAGGAGGTTATTGATTAATGCCAGTGAAGTGAAGATTTCACTTGGGTTCTTTCCCCTTCTCCTGTCCAGGCCAGACCCATATTGCAAAAGCCGTTTCTTGTCTAAACACCTAATCCTGTGAGTAGTTAAGCAGCTCTTGGGAAGAGTTGACATGCTTCACTCCCAAATGAAAAAAAGGCAGTTGAAAGCATTCAGCCCTTTATAGCTCTTAGCAAGTTTATCAGACTGGAATCAGTTGCTTCACTGAAGGCATTTCAGATGCTGAAATTTAAACTGGGATTTCCAAAAGACATCTGGAGAGGCATGTTTCAGTAATGTCCGGACTCACTGGGAATGACACACATCCTTTGAGTTCCTTTTAGACCCTTATCTCTGCACTTTTCTGTTGTTAAGTAAAAACAAACTTTACATCTTGGGATTTGCTTGTAACTACTGGCTATCTATAAAATCCACAACTGCCATGAGCCATTACTTCTCCTTCCCTTCCATAATAAAATTCCGGGAAGTAATACCTTCTAACAACAAGCAAACCTGCCTTAATAGGACAGAAGTCTTGTGCTGGAGGTCCAACTTTCCACTGGCAGCACTTCTGGTTAATACTGGAAATTCTAAATATCTGATTAAACATTTCTGGAATTTCTGGGAATATATTGAGGTGCTTCATGGGCTAGTTCTTCATAAAGTTTTCAACAAAATAGCTTCTGTTGGGGCTTAAAGGACCCCCTCTAAATAATCCATCTCCCTAATTTCTTAACGTGGTTCCTTACATTTCCTAAGCTGGGTCCTTAAATGACTTATGTTCTCCTTTGCAAAATGCATAGACACAAATAAACCGCATATATGAGGAAGGAATGTTCCTCCGTCCGACAAAACAAATTAAATACATTGATCCAAAATCACCCCTGGGGTAACTCCTGTGAATTCAGACGAAACGCCTGAATTGAGTTTATTAAAGCAGCATTTCTGATATGGATTGGAAATAGCAGTCGAATGAGGTTTTGCAATAGTAAAATGATTGTTTATTAGTGATGAGTGAATCACAAAACGTCTGGCATGTATGTTGATCTTAGAAAAAAGTACTGAAAAAGTTTGAAACCCGATCAGGTCTCTCTGAATCCGTATGTCAGCAAAACTGCCTGGAAGTAAGTCTGAGTCAGGGTTCTCGTTCAGACATACTTCTGAAACGTCCATATTTATGAGGTTGGATATAGTCATATCTCAGCAAGTGCTAAGAAATTAGGGATGGTGAATTGAACTGGTAAATAAACAAGAACATACTCGTTCCTGAATTTTATATGATTGTGATCTTTTGGAGAAAGTCACACAAATACCTCAACCATGCCAGAGCTGCAGAAGGGAATATAAAAGCAGGGGAAACAAAATTAGTTCCCAATTCAGACTTAATAAATAAACAGTGCAAGTCATTTCCAAACTTTTGTTTTGTTTTCTTCTTAAACACTCTGTCAAACCACAAGTAGCTTTTCAAATGTGTCTATATAGAAATCAGCTTTGGGGTTGGAGTAGCATGATTTTATTTAGGTTTTGTAGAAAATTTGGGGGATAGAGACTCTCATCACGTGCTGGGCCACAGTGTTTCTTCTGAGGAGCATGAAGCCAGCGATCCTCCTGATATGATCCTTGACCAGACAGTGCTCTCACAGCTCTGACCTCTTAATTTCAGCTTCTCAACTGGCGTTAATATCGAAGGACTTGCAGATAGACCTCAGAGAAGAGATCTGTACACATGGCTCTCCTCCCACCTGGCCCTGGTCTGCCAGGGAAGCACAGGCAGCAGAGGCAGCCCAGGAGAGGGCACGTTACTGTGTGGTCAGATCCAGGACAGAGAGGGCTGGTTACTTACAGGCTGCTACATCCGTTCAGCAGGGAATTGAGGGAGGAGAGTCCCTTCCCCTTCAGGCACCCAAGTGACCACTCTTTGCAGACACCATTGAATCCGTAGGGCCCATTGCTGGAACAGCAAATGGGTCCCACCTGCCCACTTCACACAGGGTTATGGGGTGGTTTGAGCCTCTGACTTGCAGTGCTGTCCCCTCACCATCCCCCTGATGGTAGCAGGTTTGTAGGGTGGCTTACACATGTAACCAAAACAAAAATATTGCACGATCTGGCAAGCCATCAGTTCCAGCAACTGAGAGCTATGTCCAGTGTAGCTAAATCCCATTACAAAAATAAATCTTTGGGATATCCCACAATGACCTGCAGTAATAATCCTGCATACAACTAGGCCTCAGCTTAATTCCTGTAGAGATTAGTTTTATAGCAGCATAAGAGAACAGAGGACTTGATTTACAGAAGTTGGTTTTCGTCTCTGTTGTTTGTGATTCCATGGTTCAAGAGCTGCTGTGGCAGTGTCCCCATGGACAGAAGATCCATCTTTGTGCTGCTTTCAGCAAGTTCCTGAAAGGATCTTTATTGCAAATGTTTAAGGCTATGAAATCTTGAAATGCTCACTTATCTTTATTCAGTATTTTCTCCAGCACACACCTATGTGGTCACTGTAGTACTTGCAGAAGCATTTTGTTGGGAAGAAGCTCATCCAACCTTGCAATGGGAGCAGGAAGGAGAGAGAAACCCTCGACAGATGGGTGCTGTGTGTGCTGCAGGTGTACCGAAGGGATGACTCAGTGATGAAGGCCCTCATTGAAGCATCAGAGGACCTGTCATGTGTCTTTTTGCTGCCACAGATACCCTGTGAAACCTAAATCAAGTATGCTGCCTTTTTACATGTGTCTTGTTTGTACCTTCCAAGGATGCTGTAAGGGCAAATGCAGGGAAGAGGGTTTGGGGTATGCTTGGATGTTTGGTGATTCTGGGCCTTACTCCTCGAGACAGCTGTGGGAGAAGCTGCGAGTCTGATAGGTGTAACTGAAGACTGTACAGTGGCTGCTCTAACACACTCCTTTAAGGGGAGAATTTTGGGGGGATCTCAAGTGCTGCTTTCAACTTAAAACCAAATTTCTCTTAGATAAATTAAAAAGTACTTCTCTAAAGATTTGGGGTACTTAATTAGAGATCTTGGACCACTAATAATGGTAAGGAAAAATGTCTGAATTACAACTTTCAGTCGCATTTCAACAGCATGCAGCACTCTGCATGTCCTATCCTGACAGCCTACAGTTGGTGTCATGGAGTGTTGTTAGTCCTCAGAGCTGAAGTCTGGGGTCATCAACCCAGACACATTAGGTCCTCTGAGATCAGGACTCACCAGATCCTTCTGTAGTCTTGTCCAAGGCCTGGCATGATAAACTGCATGGATTATTATTATTTTCATATGTTTAGGTAAAACAGAGCCCCACCCTTCCTAGTCTGGAGGGACCTTCTTCTCGCTGGAAAGGTGTTAGCAGGTTCTGTTTGTGCTCGGGCCATGAGAGGATCTTGCCTGGCCATACAGAGAGACATCTGTGTTCCTATAGCTAGTAATCTTCTGGAATAAGTGTTAAAATGTATTACCTCAATGAAATATTGATCTTTTGAATCAAAGAGATTTTGAGCCTCAGGGACAATTTGAGCCTTGGGAAAAAAAGTGCATATCTAAAGAAATATGTCTCCTAAAACTGATTTCCAGCAATGGGAACAGGAGGGCAAAGTCTTGCACTGAATCACAGCCTGGAGAGCTGTACAGGCACCCTGATGGGGTTTTGAGTGGATGAAATCAAGAGAAATTCAAGCTTAACAAGGGCATATATAGCTAAGCAGAGTTTTCTTTTTTCATATGCATCTTTCTCCAGAACCAGGAATTATGTTTAAGTATTTGCATTGTAGGAAATAAATCCATTCTTTACTTCTGTCTTCATTTAGCCTGAAAGGAAGTCAAGTTCAAAGTTATTCCACCACCAGTCTGTAAAGCAGGAATGGCAGATCCCTCCTGGTGTGCCTTCACCAGAATACAAAATTTAAGGTACTCAGGAGGCAAAAAGGGGCTTCTCTAATGAGCTGTGTGAGTCAGTTTGCAGGCTGGAGTCTTGGTCTTCCCGTGACAAGCATTAGTCAGAGTGTTCCTGGCATGTGGCAGGACAGTGGAGAGAGTGCCTGGACCTTGAGGGTCTCCTGCGAGTTCGATGGCTCCCGCGATCCCTTCTAGAGGTGGCTGCAGTTCAGCGGCGTGCAAAATGATCTCTCTGCAGAGGTCACAGAGGAGTTTTCGTCTGCCGAGCAGGAGCTCGGGTCTGGTGGGCTGAAAAGCGCTCCGCAAACATCCGTTATTATTCTTGATTAGAGAAACTATATATAGATCCTTTCAGGATCGACAGAGTTCCGTTACCAGGCGGACAACAGAAAGTACAAATTTATCAAAATTAAATGGAAGTCAAGAGAACATACTGTCTAAGGCAACAAGGCAGTTCAGACAGCTCTGCAGCAGCCTAAACACATGACAGACTCAAGCAGCTCCCACCGCTGCCAACACAACTGCTCGCGGGGTCTGCCAAGAAGCCAGATGCTGCTGCTGGAAAAAATATCTTCCAGAGTTTGGCATCAAGATCCTGTGATTACCATCCAAATGGGAGGAGATGGAGTGGTAGAATGTGAGTTTAGTATTTAGCACCCCAGAACTGTGCAGCAGCCTTTGAAGGCAGAGGAAAAAAGTTCAAGCAAAATATTTTTGCTAAAAATATGTTCGGAGAAATGAACTTTTTTTTAAATAGCAGAAAACCAAACTATTATTAAAACAACGCAAAATATTTTATGTCCCTATCAATTAAATGAGTAAAACCAAAGAGGATTGTGGATTCTTTACTTGAGTAAATTTTGTTACGGAATAGTTTTATAAAGGTCAGAGCATGAGCTCTTTGTCTCTCGTGTTGTTGCTAATGGAAAGTTCCACTGCAGATAACATCACAGCGACTCCCCTACCCAAGACAAATAGAGATGGGTCGGAGCATTCCCGCGTAAGTTTGGGAAGGGTTGAATTTAGATTCAAAGTCTGCAGCTAGCCCTTCTCTCATTGACAAACAGAGGCCAAATCCCTAAATCCAAACTCACCCAGGGTTTGGGGGAAAGTTGAGCCCCAAACCACCTGAGCCTGGTTCCAAATCTTGCAGCTTAAACCCTTGTTTGAAGGTAAAGCAATAGAGGGATGGGACATTTCTTAAAGAGGTTTGAGGCTGCTCCTGAATCTTCTCCTCCTTTCTAACAACTGTGGCTGATACTTTTATAATCTGTGACTATGAAGGGATTTGGAGTCCCTTGTGTTAGGTGAGGTCTCTCACCAGCTTGCCTGCCTTGCTGAGGCTCCTCAGTGGACGTGGTGGTTATGAGGGCTCAGCATGCTGAAAAAAGCAGGCGAGGCAACGTCTGCTCCCCCGGCTGGCTGCACTTACCTCTGTCTCCAGTCTTACATTTCTATACGTGTGCTGGTTCTGCTCCATGACTGGGAATCCTATTATTATAGTAATAGTACTACTACTAATAATAACAACCCAACTGGGAACTCAGAAACGTACATCTGGAAAGTTAAGACATGGAGACTGTTTTGTTTTCCTTGTATTTTTGGTTGCTTATTTTTATGACAAATCTGTATTTCAACAAATACTATCTCCTTGCCTGTTATAACATATCAGAAAAGAGTAAACAAAGCCATTAATCATCATCTCCCATACTCTGCTTTCTGGGCATGTCAGATCATTTTGGAGGGGAGGTGGGCAGAGAAGTAGAAAGCATCTGTTCCCTCACTCAGGAACTCCCCACGGGATGCTGCCGATCAGTGCCTTTTCCTTCGGGGAGCTTGTAAAAGGGAGGAGGACTCCGTGGCAAACTCATGTGTGTCCTGGAGGGCTCAGGCTGCATCATTCCTGGCCGGTGCCATGCCTCTTCTGGGCACAGCCTGAGTCCCAGCTGGCCTGGCTGGTGATGGTTGTCTCCTTGAAGGCCACAAAGATCCCAGGTAACTGCTTACCTAGTGTGATTTTCCAGTAGCTTTTCACACAGCTGACCACGTGAGCTGATAAATTCAGCTGTTAATGCTACAGCAATTGGATGAGATAATCCAAAAACGCCCCACTTATCCTTTAAGGTTGCTAATTACTCACAGAAACACGGTGGGATGACTCACACAACTGGAGTGCTGCAATGGATGGCTACAAACTCTTCAGAAGGGATAGGCAAGGAGGGAGAGGCAGTGGGGTAGCCCTGTATGTTATGGAGTGTTTTGATTGTCTAGAGCTTAATGATGGTGACAATAGGGTAGAGTGCTTATGCGTAAGAATCAGGGGGAAGGCCAACAAGGCAGATGTCATGGTGGGAGTCTGTTATAGACCACCCAACCAGGATGAAGAGGCAGACGAAATATTCTGTAAGCAGCTGGGAGAAGTCTCACAATCAGTAGCCCTCATTCTCGTGGGGGACTTCAACTTACCAGATGTCCGCTGGAAATACAATACAGCAGAGAGGAAACAGTCCAGGAGGTTCCTGGAGTGTGTGGAGGAGAACTTCCTGACACTGCTGGTGAGGGAGCCAACTGGGGAAGACGCCCCGCTGGACCTGTTGCTTGTGAACAGAGAAGGACTTGTGGGTGATGTGATGGTTGGAAGCTGTCTTGGGCATAGCAATCACAAAATGATAGAGTCTTTGATTCTTGGAGAAGTAAGGAGAGGGGTCAGCAGAACTGCTGCCTTGGACTTCTGGAGGGCAGACTTTGGCCTCTTCAGGGGTCTGGTTGACAGAGTCCCTTGGGAGGCAGTCCTGAAGGGCAAAGGAGTCCAGGAAGGCTGGACATTCTTCAAGAAGGAAATCTTACAGGCGCAGGAGCAGGCTATCCCCGTGTGCCAAAAGATGAACCAACAGGGATGAAGACCATGCTGGCTGAACAGAGAGCTTTGGCTGGAACTCAGGAAAAAAAGAAGAGTTTATGACCATTGGAAGAAGGGGCAGGCCACTCAGGAGGACTACAAGGATGTTGTGAGGTTATGCAGGGAGAAAATTAGAAGGGCCAAAGCCCAACTAGAATTTAATCTGGCTACTGTGTAAAAGACAATAAAAAAAATTTCTGGAAATATATTAGCAACAAAAGGAAGGCTAAGGAGAATCTCCATCTTTTATTCGATGAGGGTGGAAACATAGTGACAAAGGCTGAGGAAAAGGCTGAGGTACTTAATGCCTTCTTTATGTCAGTCTTTAATGGTAAGACCAGTTGTTCTCCAGGTACCCAGCCTTCTTTGCAGCAAGACAGGGACAGGGAGCAGAATGAAGCGCCCATAATCCGAGGGGAAATGGTTAGCGACCTGCTACACCACTTAGACACAAACAAGTCTATGGGGCCAGATGGGATCCACCCAAGGGTACTGAGGAAGCTGGCAGAAGTGCTCACCACGCCACTTTCAATCATTTACCAGCAGTCCTGGCTAACTGAGGAGGTCCCAGCTGACTGGAAGTTAGCAAATGTGACACCCACCTACAAGAAGGGCTGGAAGGAGGATCCAGGGAACTACAGGTCTGTCAGCCTGACCTTGGTACCAGCGAAGTTTATGGAGCAGATCAGTCCTGAGTGCCATCACACGGCATGTACAGGACAACGAGGTGATCAGGCCCAGTCAGCATGGGTTTATGAAAGGCAGGTCCTGCTTAACTAACCTGATCTCCTTCTATGACAAGGCGACCCACTTAGTGGATGAGGGAAAGGCTGGGGATGTTGTCACCGTTGACACCTTTGACACCGTTTCCCGCAGCATTCTCCCAGAGAAACTGGCTGTTCATGGCTTAGATGGATGTACTCTTCGCTGGGTAAAACACTGGCTGGATGGCCGGGCCCAAAGAGTGGTGGTGAATGGAGTTAGATCCAGTTGGCAGCCGGTCACAAGTGGTGTTCACCAGGGCTCGGATTTGGGGCCAGTTCTGTTTAATAGCTTTATCAATGATCTGGATGAGGGGATTGGTTGCACCCTCAGTAAGTTCGCAGATGACGCCAAGTTGGGAGGGAGGGTTGATCTGCTGGAGGGTAGGAAGGCTCTACAGAGGGATCTGGACAGGCTGGATCGATGGGCCAAGGCCAATTGTATGAGGTTCAACAAGGCCAAGTGCTGGGTCCTGCACTTGGGTCACAACAACCCCATGCAGCACTACAGGCTTGGGGAAGAGTGGCTGGAAAGCTGCCTGGTGGAAAAGGACCTGGGGGAGTTGGTTGACAGGCGGCTGAATATGAGCCAGCAGTGTGCCCAGGTGGCCAAGAAGGCCAATAGCATCCTGGCTTGTGTCATAAATAGTGTGGCCAGCAGGAGCAGGGAAGTGATTGTCCCCCTGTACTTGGCACTGGTGAGGCCGCACCTCGAGTCCTGTGTTCAGTTTTGGGCCCCTCACGACAGGAAAGACATGGAGGTGCTGGAGCGTGTTCAAAGAAGGGCAACGAAGCTGGTGAAGGGTCTAGAGCACCAGTCGTATGAGAAGCAGCTGAGGGAACTGGGGTTGTTTAGGCTGCAGGAAAGGAGGCTGAGGGGAGACCTTATTGCTCTCTACAGCTACCTGAAAGGAGGTTACAGTGAGGTGGGTGTTGCTCTCTTCTCCCAAGTAACAAGCAATAGGACAAGAGGAGACAGCCTCAAGTTGCGCCAGGGGAGGTTTAGATTGGATATTAGGAAAAATTTCTTCACTGAAAGGGTTGTCAAGCATTGGAACAGGCTGCCCGGGGAAGTGGTTGAGTCACCATCCCTGGAGGTATTTAAAAGAGGTGTAGATGTGGCATTTATGGACACGGTTTAGTGGAGGACTTGGCAGTGCTAGGTTAATGGTTGGACTTGATGGTCTTAAAGGTCTTTTCCAACCTGAACAATTCTACTCACCCATGTGTGTCTGATGTTTCTGTCCTCACCAGATTCTGTTTGGATATTGCTTCATAAGGCTTTCATAAGGCTGTTTGACTTGGGAAGGGGGGAAGTGGGGCTGTTTTCAGGTGAAATGACAACAGGATGCTGACACACAGCTCTGGTGTCCCATAGTCCATCCTGGAGATTGGGACAGATCTGCTTCCCCAGGCCTCGACCAGGCCAGGAGCTTTGGTGGGAATGAGCTCTGAGAGTTTGATCAATGTAAGATGGTGGAGATCACTGCTTTTAAAAAACTAGAGAGTGTGGGTGGCATCTTATCTCGAGAGTCACCTCTACTTGCCTGCGCATGCTGTAGTTTGGGTATGGTATTGGCCCTGGCAGTCCCAGGTCAGGGATGTGCCTTTTTACTTCACACAGGAAAGAAATTTTATCTGGTCCAATTAATAGATGGGATTTTTTTTCCCTGACACACAGCATTGCAAACTATAATTTATTATCTGTCTCTGCATTATCACTTTTCTAGATTTCCCCTGTCATTCGACTGCGTGTGTTCGGAGGCTTGTGTGCCCTCCCAAGTTCAGGCTCAGGTTTCTAGCTTTAACTCCTGCCTTTTGTAAATGTTATTTCAGTATCATCAGTAGTAGCTCTGTTTCTGCTATTTCAGAATCCATAATGAATTAAAATAATTTGTTCTTCAGATCATCTTTAAGTCCTTGACCGTGATTGTTATTCAACTGATCAGCTTAACAAAGGCTCCCGGAGCTCCCTACATTATGAAGCCTCTCCTCAATCACTAATTTTGATCTGGAGTTCAAGTAAAATGCTACATAATGCTATTCTGGCATCCAATTTGTATACCAGCCACTGGAAATGTAATTTGGTTGTGTTTCACAAGGGAAGCTTAAGCTGTTAGGTTACTTTAAAGAAATGGCAAGTTTTTCTAATACTTTGGGTAGGTTTTCAGTTGAGCTTTGGGAAAGAAAAGATGGGGGAGTGAGCCTTTGCAACGATTAACTGGCCACCTGCCTCTCTAAGGAGCACCCTCCATGGCGACTTCTGGAGGATGCTGTGCTCTCTATGCCTTTTCCAGCCGTGCAGGACATCTGGATACCGTATGTGAGACTTTCTGTTGGTGCCTGCAGGTGTTGAAGAATCTTAGCTGTAAATGTACTTGTCTGCAGTCTTTTGCATTAAGAGGCAAGATGTCTCTTGAAATAACTTCTGAAATTAAGATGCTGTAAGTTTGGGGTAGTTTAAGTGTTAGCATATTCTAGCCACTTTGAAGAGGTGCCATAGCAGAACTCTTTCCTGGTTGATGTTTTAATATCAGTCCATAGATGCTGAGTGTCTTAGAGACCTAGGTTTTTGACTGTCTTTGCACACTCACATCTTCATGCATTACCTTCTAGCAGAGACTGTGAATCTGTGGACACAGTTGAGTTACTGTGAGATTAACTTATGTGTTAACCATCAGCATCTCAGTTACTCCTCAGCCTTTGCCCGTGCTTGCTTTTCCCCTGGAGCAAAAGTACATGCGCTTTTATTCTTAGAGTAACAGACAGCTGTAAGGTGCTATAAATTGAATTTGCACAATGGTGTAAATTGTGTTTATCTCACTGTACCTTCTCGATGTACCCACACCCCTTGCAAGATTTCATGCCTGGATGGATCCACCAGACTATACAGGGGACATGAAGAGAAAAGCTATGTATGATTCATGATACAGGACTTTCATCCTCAGAGTTGGCTGATTTAACCTCTTCCCATCAGTTTACTTGGAGCAACTAGCCTATTGCACAATAAGCCAAGCCAGCACTAGTTTCAAAACACATGAGATCTAGGATACTTTGAATCAGGAACCAGAGGTTTAAATCATGGATCTCAACTTCAGACAACATGCAGCAAGTCAAAGTTTGTCCTTCTGAACAGAAAGGTAATATAACAAATACCTGAAAAAAATGCGCAGAAACCAAACCAAGCAACAGTTACAGCTAAACCTAGACACTCCCTTTGCCAGCTGAGAAAAATGCCTTTTCTGGGGAGCACTGGTAAGGTGTTGGATGGCTGCGTGTCTCATCTGCTGGGGGAAGGAAGGGACCGCTGTTGAGGGGGTGGCCAATCCCCTCCAGAGTCTAACTGCATGCAGCTTTCTCCCTCTTCTCCAAGGTTGGCTCAGGGATGATGTCCTCCCTAAGTCTGTGCTAGCCTTTGAAAACTTATTTCTCACTTCTAACTCTTGAGTTAGGTAGTTTAATTCATACTAGAATAACCCATTGCCTCTCGTTGCAACCACGTTTTATTATATATTATGTCACAGACAAAAATTGATTTCAGGAACTGTTTGTTACTTCCTTGTGTTAGTATATTGGCATTTGGTTATCTAGAGAAATAACTGAAGCTCACCTTCCTGGCATGATCTATTTCTCCTATTTCTGTCTGAGGAAAATACCTTTATTTTATCTGTATCTGGAAGTGTCATAGTTTGGTTCCTGAATATCATAAAGAGACATAATTTGCTTGGACTGTGAAACATAAGCCTTTAAAGTACACACACCAAGCACTTAAGGCAGTTATAGTGTCCTTGTTTCCTGGGAAGCATGCCTCTACTCATTAGGTGCAAGTCACCTAGACTGAAAAGCCTCTGGTCATTCCCTCAGGTCATCAGCTTCACTCCTGCAGCTCCAATTACCTTAGCAGAATAGTATCACCCATAACAACCTAAGTAAATCAGGAAGTCACCAAACAAGGGAAGTAATTACAGCTTCTTTCAGTACTGAAAAAGCAACCTGTTCTTTTATGACCCATCAAAACCATGTGTTTGCCTTTAGTGGTTAAAATAAAGGGTGTGCAATTTGGGAATAATCCAGCTATGAAGTTTCCTTAGTAATTGGCAAGTCCTGAAAGGTTTTCACTTCTGCATTTTAAAGGTGGTGAGCATGAGATTAATTCAATTTTCTTTTAGATTAGCCTTTAAGGGACACTACAAAACCAAAGAATGACATTTTCAAATGGTGAACCCACATTTCACCCCTTTGACATAAAGATTACTTTGTTAACTACCTTTAAATTTCATTTATGATGTGATTTAGGCATGCTGTAAACTCGAATGTCAGTCACTTAGCTGTATCAAACATTCAGAATTCGCAAAATATTTACCACTTTCAGAAAAAGGTCTAGCATGTTACTCAACCCTAATAGTACTATTATCAGTTTACGCAACTCACTCTTGTTTTTCAGTCTTCATTTCAACACACCCATTCATTTGATTCAGATTCAACTGATTCTAGGCGGAAAAGTATTTGTTTGCAATAAGTCTACGTGCATTTTTACAAAGCACTTTTCAAATGTTCAGTGTACAGGCACATGTCATTGGTTTAATAGAGGGAGCTTCTGTAAATCTGAGCATGAACCATCTATTCTTTTTTGAAATAAAAAGTCTGATCGCACATGGTGCTTGGCGCTGAGCATATGACTAATCTGGCTGAAATCAGTGGGATGACTCAAAATGCTTAAAATTATGTGCATCCCTGCCCCAGGGCCAAGATAAAGGATGTTTAATGCTGGGGGAACATTTTTTGCCTAAATTACTGTTCATTCACTCTTTTGTTTGGAAGACTTTTTAAAAAGAAGAATAGCAAATACATTAGAATATTGCTCCTGACTTATGGTAGGGAGAGTGTCTAAAGATTACATCTCAATTTTAATTCAAAAATTCAATAATTAGATCATCACATTACATTGTTCTGCATTTATTCAATATTAGTGTGTCAAATTTTCAGTCTCCTTTATATAGTACAATTTACTTGGCAAAGCTGGCCTATTTTTTGTTAGTGAACTATCTACAAATCTCTGCCTGTTTCTCAGAGGTGTTCGTTGCCGATGAAGCAAATGGCCGTATCTCTAGTAGGCTGTGACTAAGCACTGAACCGTGGAGACATGATCCTGAGATGAGGCAGTTAATGTTCCTGAGTATGAGCTAAAACCTAAGTAAGTGCCTCTGGGCTTAGCCCTCTGTGAGGGCTAGATCTGCACCTTCCCAACAAATCATCCTTCAGTTTCCAATATGCCAAGACCTTCCTACTGCTGGAAGATTTGTGGTATGTTACGTATTTTTCAGTTGCCACTAAAATGTTTTGAGTTTTGTCCTCTAAACTGGGCACAAAGGTCTTCCTGAACTAAAAGCAAGGGCGGCATCTGCTCGGAGCAGCAATACTGGCTGCTAATGAAAATTTAGAGAGAAAAGGAAAATGATAGCACCCTTCATTGCCGAGCTGTTTCCAACGGCTCTGCAATCCTCTCTGCTCCCCGCACACTCCTCTCTGCCGGGGTTTTCCCAGACCCGCTGTATGTTCACTGATTCATCCTCTCCATTGCTGAGACACCTAAACATTTCCAAAGGAAGGCAAGAAACCAGGTCAGCAGAGTGGAAGTAACCAAGGAAAAAAACACATATTTTTGTATTGGGAGAAAAGTCAGGAAAAAAAGAGAATACAGTGAAGTGGGATTTAAAAAAAAGAAAACATCCATGGAGTGGATTTGAAAACCGACATCTGACAGCTGTAGTATATTCAGTGTCTAATATCCCAACGGCTCAATGAGAAAAGCAAAGCTAATGGTACAGGCTCTGAAAATCCCACGTCTGTTGTTCACTCAACAGAGCTACTAAAATATAGCTGTGCTCTAATTACGTTTGTCCCTTAAACTATTGGGGAGCAGTCTAACTTGAGACACAAGCTAAGGTGCCACGGAAGAGATGTCAAAATATTCTCTGGTAGAAAACAAATGCGTGTCCTCCCTGTCGTGCTTGTCCCTCAACAGCCTGAACAGAGGCCACCACTCCAGACCTGCGTCCGTAGGCTGGTCTGCAGGACTTTCAAGGGAATATCTGTACTTCTGCATAGACCAAACTGACCAGCAGAAACCTACTGAACTTATGGGGGAGAATTTCCTTTTTGTTGCCTCCCATTAGCTCATAGGTTTGACCCTTTCCCTGTTCCTTTCCAGTTTTTGTTTTTCAAAGTAGCTGCCCGCACAGCTGGTGGTGTGTGGCTCGCACGCTCACAGCAGTGGGTTCCTGATCTCAAAATGTGGACGTTTCAGGCCAAAAACGTTTCAGACCTAACTCCACAAGCATTTATTGACTCCTTCAGGAACATGTTACAGCCTGCACCGAGTACCCACAAACACAGCTAGCTGGTCCTGCCACCAGCATCCCGTCTACTTCGAGTGATCACAGCCACGGCAAACAAACTGCACACAGATTGATTTCACTCTCATTTTTGCAGCTTTAAGCCAACTGGGAATGTAAACCACACTGACCAAGGAAAGTTGGGGAAATTGCCAGTGAATGCAGAAAAAAAGAAAAGGAAGGAAGATGTGAAAAGCAGGATGTAAGAAAATGAACTCTGTTTATTCTATACTCAATATGTTGATTTGGGTCAGGCCTCGCAAAGCAGTCAAATGTCTATGGACGTGACCTTCCCTTTGGTAGAGAATAAGACCTCGGATCAGTCCTTCTGTCTCTGGGTGCGAATTAGCTGAATTAATTGTTTGGCAGAGACACCAGGTGGTGGTGTCTCTGCCAAACAAAAGTTAAAACTCACCTAACAGTGCCATGTTGGGGGGTTGGTTCAACCCATTGTAGGGTATGGTGCTGGTGAGAAAATCATGGTTCACGTCTAGATTCAGATGTGGAAGGAAAATACAAATATCCAAAATGCCTTTCCCCCAAATTTTAAGAGTGTTTAGACCCAAGGGCTGGTTTTGACTCTATGAAGGTAAACTTAGTCCTCTAGAGGGCATGGTTACACTGATTATATATTTAATAATTAACTAGTATTACTTTGGCTATCTGTTCACTTTTGCTGGTGTAAATCAGGAGTCAATGAACTGACACAGGTGGAGTTTCATTGTCTTTAAACCTTGTTGTAAGGTCTTCCATATAATCTCTCTTCTTGAGGAGGCTGATCCTGTACGGGCCAGAAGGTTTGGGTTTGATCATTGGGGAAGCTTTCCAAGAGGTAGCTGTAATTCTTTCCTTGCTACCGAAATCCAGTGTGAAAATCAGTGGATCTATTTTTCACATGTATTTATGCTCCTTTGGTTAATCCCAGCATCCCTTGGTAGCATCCTAGGCTGGGTCATCTGAATAGTAGCACAATACGGGGTTAGGGTCCATCCTTCCCAGAAAGCATGGCAGCTCCAGACACTAGAAGGCAATTATTCATGTTTGGGCAGTCTGGTGGTTGAACTCATTCAGCCAAATTTCAAAGTTAACAAAATTGTGCAAGTGTAAATATGGCCACCATATGTCTTACTACATGCGTTTCCCTGGTGTGCAAAGAGAACAGAGGTTTCAATCTGGGACCTCATAATGCAAAGGAAGATGCTGCACTAGCTGATCCAAAAATCCACCTCCTCCACTGAGGCAGCACAAACTGTGCAAAGCCCTTTTAATCTGGAAGTCACGTCTTTGTAGAGCTTACACAAGGTTCACTTGTCTGTAGTGCAAACACCTGCATTTTATTCAGTTTTACAATATTTAAATCCCCTTATAAAATAAACGGCTACTTGCTGGAACGTTACCCACACTGTATGTCCAAGATCTGATGAATTTAAAAGCTATTTTCTAAGATGCATTGGAGAAAGAGAAGGACTGGAAACAGCCATCAGCTAGTGTTACAAATAGAGAAGTATCAGTCTATTTTTTGTGGTTTCCTTCAGCTTCTGAGTACATTCCACATGCATAACAAGTTAAGATGTCTTTCTTGGGTTGTTCATGGTGCCAAACCAACACCTAGGAACTGAGAAGCACGTTAATCTGCACTAATTTGTTACCATCACTGAGCTGTGCCGCGCAGTATCCCTTTACTTCTCTTCTTTAGTTACACTTGGAACTCATCCTCAGCCATCACATCCTCCTTGTCCTGGACCATGATGATTTGGTCTTACATTTTCTCAATTTGCTCACAAAAAAAAAATACATGTTGCCTTTTTTTTTTTGAGTTCTTTCTCATGGCTGAGGAAATGATGTTCTTAACTGGTTTAAAAGATATGTACTGGCCTGTGGGTGAACCAGATTCCTTGGGTTGAATCTACGCTTCCCATTTCAACATGGAGCTTACAAGGGCTGGGCTGCCCTTCCCTTGGGCTGGCCCTGCTCACAAACATTGGCCAAAGCCATTATGATTTGTTGCCTCACACAACTTTGTCATTCGTGAGTCTGCAGGAACAGTACAGTCTAGAAGAGAGTCTAGTCCCAGAAATTTAGTGCTGACCTGATGATCTGACCTTTCTTTGAAAATGGATTAAGGTGTTCTAAGTGGTATCTTAGATCTCTCTTTTACTGCAAAAAAATCATGCACTCTAGGACAGGTTTGTGAAATGGCTAAAATAGTAATTACTTCTGAAAAATTCAGGCTGGATTTTTACGCACAAGAAAACACCTCTTCATAGCTTAGTTTCTAATAAAGATTAGAATTTACTGGATGCATCCAGTGAAACTTTCATTCTCTGTTTTAGGATGAGGCAAAACTCTCCTTCAAAATAGGAAAAATAATGTCATTTTCTATTCTCCCTTTTGTCCTCATTTTCAGCTACTACTTGGATTTAATAGCAGCAAGGATTTCTTGCAAGAACTAAGCTAGTGCAAATCTTCAGTTGATTTCTTTGTGCTCGGCCTGCTCCTCTCTCCGTATCCACTTGCTGTGTCTGATCTTACTTCAGAAGTTTTGGGACCAGATGTGCTCTGTGTTTAAATCAGCAGGTCCCTGGCCTTAGACACCTCAACTCCGTTACAGTGCTAATGCTATTATCACCATTAAAAATAACAATAGAAACTAGTTATGCAAAGCAAATTCTGAAGCTGCAGTTACATGGCCAGAGGTACTCCGATTAGCTCATTTACAGCTGATCCAGCTACTTCGGCATTATGCTGTAGTCTGCGGCGTAGACATCCCTTGACACCACTGTGGGCTGGATGTACTTGCATAATTTTTTGCAGCGTACATGAAAATGCAGCATGAAGGCCATTAGAGAGAAGGAGGGGTTTGGAAAAGGGTTCTGTTGGCTTCAACGCTGGACATGCTGTCTCAGATCATTGTTACTGCAACCATTTCATTCTAATTCATCCATATCAACCATTTTTAGGTCTTTTCAGCATTTCACTCTTGCCATCACACTGAAGAAGGCTTTGGCCATGCTTCATTATGCTTGGCTGGTGTCAGCGAAGGAGTGAGTGCCACTGTTATCCAAGTCTATCTCTCCACCACGATGCGGACAGCCAAGCACTCTTGGCCCCAATGGATATTGCTCAGCAGATCTTTGTCAGGCTTGTTCAAACAAGATACGTTACCATTGACCTACCAGCTAAAATTTCATGCCTCTGACTCCAGGATACTTCTTGTCTTGGTATCATTTGTTCATTGAAATAATTAGTTATTGTAAGATTATCACATTAAGAGGGATTTGTTTGTTTGTTTGTTTTAAGAAGAATGGCATTCTTCTTGCTATCAGATGTTGGGTAAGTAGTTTATTCTTTTGCTTTCTATTCCAGTGTGGGTTTGGGTTCATGAAAATGAGAGAATCTAAGTCTCGAACAGAGCCAACTGCTTTACAAACCTCCCTAAGCCTCTGCCAATTTAATTCACTGCTGGCTAATGCAGCTCAGGCTTCTTTTAAGTGAAAGGTGCCAATCATACAGAATTATACAGTGGTTTTGAACAAAGCCAACTCACCTGTTTGCTGGAGACTTGAATCAGACCACCAAACACATTTTCACTTACACCTAGAAATGAGCCAAACCCACAGAGTCCAGATCCAAATCTGGCTTCAGCCTCTCACGGTCTGATTCTGATGGACTCTACGGCTTCTTTACTTAAGACACCACGAGGAGATCAAAGAGTAACTTCAGATTAGACCTCTGAGGCATGACAGAACATTCAGTCCTGGTTCAGAGCCACCATGGAGTATGGCCTAATAAACTGTTCACTCCCTTGACAAACGAATTTACAGATTTTGTTCTGATCTACTTTTGTTGACTTCTGAGCTTTTACTTTTAATTTCCTCGGTTCCCAGATCCATACAAGATCCTAGATCAACTCAAGCACTGCACATCAAAACCGATGGTGGTCCATCTTACTTTCACAATGCTTTCTTTACACATAGAGCAGCATGCATTTTGGATCTGATATCTGAAATAGCTCATTTTCTTCATATTTCTTGACTGAATTCAGGGGGGCTGGCTGTGCTGGGACTGCAAGGAGGAAGGTTAAATTTCATCAAGCATTTTTTCAAAGAGAATTTAAGAACTAGCATTTGCTATGGGGGCTGATAAACTGGCCTGTGCATCTTATTTGCACCCCCTGGATCTCAGGTTCAAATCTAACAGAATGAGCAAAACTCTTCATCTTTCCAAGACAGAGGCACTACATACTGTCCAGTCTACTGCATTAAATTATTTCGTCGGACATCTTGAGAGTCAAGGTCCTGTCATCTTTGTAGAAATACCATAAGAGAATGTAGAGCTTTTCACAAGGGGGTTTGTCTTAAAGTCTGCAGTCTAAGTGTTTCTGTGATCCATCAGAAAGTACTGGCAACCAGACACCTAGCATAGCGTTGAGGGGTGGTAGCCATCCTGTAAAAAATTAATTTCCGAAGTGGAGTGTGACTTCATCAAGCCCCGCAGCTCTGCAGAGGTGTGTGCGTGGAGGTTCCTTGGGAACGGAGGTCAGGCTAGTGGCTATAGGTCTGTGGAACTGTAGCATTTCCGAGTTGAAGTTATTATTACTATGTTTTCAAGTTTCCTCTCAAGTTCCTAATTACCAACAGCCAAACCAAACTAGCTTGAAGCCGTAAGTCTCTCTGTCCATCCACAGCCTGACAGCATTGCCAAGCAATATTCTGTTACACTACTTAGTACAAATTATTTTCTCTCCCTTCAATGTATTTCTAGTTTTAAATAATACTTTTGATTCTGTTTTTGCTTCTTTCTTCTTCAGTGACTTTACCTCTGTGGAGTCTCTTGCCATCACAGATCAAGGGCTAATTTTTTCAGGTCAGTTTGTGGGAATTTAGGTAAATAAGTGGATACTCCCATAAATCATGTATTTTCAGAGGTCAGTGAAAGTGCATATATTTCCATTGCCTCTGGAGAGGTTTTTAGCCTTAGCTTCTTGATAAATCAATTAAATTTCCTTTTGCTGACAAAAGTGAGAATAGCACTGTTTGCCAACTCATTGCATGCACATTTTGCGTGGGACTTTGAGAATGTGGCTGCCTTAATTGCATTCCCCAAAGAGTCCGTCCTAAATATCTTGACGTGACCAAATTCCCAGTGACTTCAGTGACAGCTTGAGCTGCGGAAGGAAAGCAACAGCAAACACCAGCATGAAGGAAGTTAGCAGACATGGAGTGCACTCAGTGCAGTGGCAGGAGGTTTGGGTCCCAGCATAGGGGCTTCTCTGCTGCTCCAGTTCCCCAGTGCTTCCATAGGCAGATGTGTGCCCAGTCTCCTTCAGCCCTAATGCATGCACATGGGCACCACTCCCATCTCAGCCTCTCCCCGCTTAGAAACACAACTGACTTTCATGAGAGGAGAAACTATTTTTGCATGAAATGGAAAGGACTTGAGTGCAGAATAAGGACAGAGAGCGTGAAGCAAGGCATGCTGTCTCCAAAATGAGTAAAAAAAATACAGATGTAGAAACAGGTGTTCAGGATATGTCTTTCCCACCTTACATCCCTGTCCAAGCTAATCCACATTTGAGGACACAAAATACTGTAAGCATTCCTCCTTCTCCCAATACAACTGCATTCATTCTTCCATCCCACAGCTTTCAGCACCAGGCATATTCCATCCACACAGAGCATAGCTTGCATACCTCCTCAACCACAAACACACATCCTACTCATAGTCTTCCATGCTTGCAAGTGCAGAGCAAGTGGAGAATATTATACTTCACTTAGATATTGGCTGTTGCTCCAAGGTATGTGTGTTAAGCAGGAGATCCTCTTCATCTTTGCATGTTCTTCTTAGTCGCAGAAGTCCAGACTGTACTAATTGCTTCCTCTTCTTTAAAAATAAACTGTGAAGTCAAGGGAGAAACTGTGATTAGACACTTGTTTCAGTTACATAAAAATGAGTATCACCTTCAGGTGGAAAAAATGTGTTTGATCATGTGTAGATCTAGCCCACAAGTGGCTGTACTCACTGAATTAAGTTATTCTGAGACAAAAGGCAAGTCACGGTGTTCACTGTAGACCATCTGATATGTTTGGGCTCCTAATCCTGATCAGTGTGTTTGAATGAAAATGCTGAACAGTTCAAACTAATAATAGTAAAGCATGACTATGATTTGGTTTTTTGCTTGGTTCCTGGCAGACAGACACTCAGGTGTGTGTTGCAGCATAAATATGTAAGGTTTATTCTTTATGGTCTCAAGATATTGCAAAGTAGTTATCAAAAGGACATCCCAGGTAAGGAATCGTAGCCTTCACGGTGTTGAGAGAGGTAGAGGGCTCACCAGAGTCCTAGGACTATGCCTTTCTTGTCATGGTATCATTAGTATCTGTACTAAAGTCTTCAGGAAGAGGCTATGAGATGGCTAATGCCTCTTCTAATACCATACCTCGGCACTGCAATGGCAATATTGCCTCTGACCTTCAAAATATCCAAGGCCCTTCTTGCTTACTCGCTCCTGGCTGCAGCACTAGTAGGATTTTGAGGCATTTATGGCTGTAGTATATCCCAGAAAAGCCATTTGGGGGCCCAGGCCCCATGGGAATGCTGTCTGCCAGTTGCGCCAGGACTTTTTGCTTGTTTATAGGATGCAGCATTTGCTGTCAGCCACTTTCAGTTCCTACCTAATCAAGCAAATGAGGAGGAGGGCCAACATTTTACCTCTTTGCTCAGGCCTTTTTACCTCTCTCTCTGCCCATCTGGGTAGCCTTTCTTTAGCTCACACCTGAGGATCTGCATAGGTGTCAGATTATTTCAAGTAACATTGCTGATGTAATGATGAGATGAAAAATAAATTCAGGAAATGTAAATTTAAAGGTTACAAACTAACGGAAAGTCAGGAAATCAGGAAATTGCACTGATTGTCCAAAGCCTTAAATGTCTGCAAGTCTGGAACTACTCAAATTCAGCCTCAAGTCCCCTTATTCTGCACTAAGAGGTGAGACATTTGTAACTTGCTGGAAGGGATAGTGAAGAAAATGATGTTTCTGTTCTTAGTCACATTTCTGCAATTCTGTATGATATAACAGAAGCCCCTTGACACAGGAGTGGGAGAGTTCTGTTGCAGTCCCACACTTCCATCATGCTTCCTCTCCAAGAGGCTCATCTGCAGTACTCACTTCAGTCTTCACTGGGTTTGAGAGGGTACGAAGTAAAAAGGAGGAAAAAGAATTAACTTGGTGTCTGTGGAAATACTACTCTTGAGTTTGCCCCAGCTGCCAGACGTTGAAGTAGCTGGCAGTGGCAGAAGGGCTGCAAGTTTTGGACTTCAGCAGATTTTTAATTCTCATTGACTGATACTTTGCGGGAAGCTCTGAAGCGGTTCACACATCATCCAAACCTCCTCGCCTGTTCTCTTGGCATCCAGCACAGCTGCTGAGGGGTCTAAAGCTGGGATGGAAATCTGCAGCCAGGGAGTCTCACCATTAATTCTACCATTTCACCCTGCAGATCTGACCTCTTTAAGAGTGATTTGATGTTTCTTTAAGCAACACCCCGTCTCTATGAAGAAATGCCAACAGAGAAGTTTCAAGCTCGCTATTTTTATTTAAGCTGTTGGAACAGTATGGACATAATGTAAGTAACTGGACCAGCCAACAGGGTGTCTGTCAGTCAGTGACTCAGTCTTCAGATCAGACAGATGCAAGCCCATATAAACAGGTTCAGCCCAAAAGTCATGATAATAAATAATTTATTTTCATACATTTCAAAACACCAGATACAGTAAAGTGAGTGTTTTCTTTGGAAGCAGGCATTACGGGTCGGCTGTATTTGCTTCCCACACCAGCAATAACATGTTCTGAATGAGTGGAGGGAGACTCCGACCACCATTCTGCCAGAGCCTACTTGGTTCTTGGTTGAAGGCTGCTGAGTCTTAGGAAATCACTCTGAAATAAATTAATGCACTGTTTCGAGGTACGTGGCATCATCAGGTTTGCACTCCATCGCTCAGAGCACTAGAGAGATCGAGTCAGCTGGGTGGGCATCTGAAGAAAGCTAACGTCTAAGGTGTTTTTTTCTCATCATTGTGGAGTTGCTGAGTCACGCACAGCAAATGGAAAATATCCCAGGACATTTAGAGATGATTTTAGGTCATGTGAGCTGCCATGTAAAACTGGGAAAAGAAATATGTGGCAAAACACTCAGATGAGATGCAGAAATGTTAAAGCTTGACAGGGAATACTCTGTCCTTCATCCAGAGTCCTCTCTTGGATCCAGGTGCCACTTTTCTTGGAAAGGAGATGAGGGAGACTAACCAGGAGTCACCCTAAAATACTGTTGCCTGCAGGTTGGAAGCATGGTGCTTTGAGATCTTTTCTGTGCTATCAGAGGATACCTGGAGGTCCCTAAATAGATCACACGGTGATATCAAAGATGACCTCTTACCCAGGGCTGCTTTGGGCAGATCCATGGCGCAAGCCCTCTCTTCCCGGGGACCCTGCTCTCTTAACCTGGCATGGAAGGTGCAGGCTGCGGAGTTCAGGGCTTGGGACTGTCTTGAGGCATGTCTCAGAAGGAAAGCCCTTGAGCAAAGATGAGACTCTTGTCCCCAGTTGTCTCATAAAACAGGGCTGTGTGGGATGGGAACACTGAAATACTCAAGATGAGGAGGGCAGCAGCTTGCTCCAAGGAGCGCGTGGGAGCTCCAGGAGCAGTCAGTTATGCTGCAGGGCCAAATAGGCTGAGAAGAGCCTGACCCAATCTACAGATGCGAGAGTTTGATGTGAATGGAGCAGACTGATCTGTGACATCTTAGGGTTTATATCAGGTGGTCATGGAGTATTTGACCGGTGGTCTCACTCAAACATTTTAATAACTTACTTGTTCATAGTCTCGCTGCCTGCACACTAGGTGAAATTCAATATAGGAGCAAAAATATATGCACAAAAATGCAGATAAGGTTTCCAAATATTTCAAATGCTCTGTGTAAGTTGTATTTAGACAGAATTCATCAGTAAGCTGGATAATCTTGCTAGGAGAAAGGAAGAATAAAGCATGCAGTCTCATAAGCAGCATATTCCTAGGTAAGTGGTCTCTCAGTCTTCTCTACCCATGCACCTAACTTTGAGGACAAACAATATGAACTAGCATGCAAATCTTTAGCCAAGATCTCTGTTTAATGTGGTCATTTAGGAAGACTTACAAATAGATATTTATTTTTAATATCATCTAGCTGTGCATGTATTGTATTTGCCTGATCAAGGAGAAAATACAAACTGGTTTTCTCACTCAACTCCCAGGGTAACTTGGCAGATGTAAACCTGAGGTCGTGCACACCCTTGTTTGCAGCAGCCCTGTTCACATATTTGCGTTTATAAATTGAGACATTGATCTGTCTCCATTTACAGATCAAATGCAGTAAGTTTACTAGTAAGAAGTGAAAAGCTTTTTGTAGCTGCTAACTCTGCAAACTCAGAGTGGGCTCTGCAAGTTAAAGCTGCTCATGTGTTTATTAGTAGTAGCAATAAAGGTCCATTGGGTTGATAAGCATAGAGATGACTTGTCTTCCCTGTGTAGCCTACAATTATTTGTGAAAGTAACCTTGTAGAGCTGATGGGTAAGAAGGAGCGCTTTTTAATAGTCATCACTCCCTCGGGTACAGCTACACTTCCAACACCTGCAATGGCCAGTAAGCACCTCTGCCAACTAAAACACCTCTTCAGAAGAATAACTAATACTTTAGAATAACTATTAGAATAACTAATGCTTCTTTGCAAAGTGGAGGATTAGGTTCATGTGTCCTAGAATAAAGCACCCAAAATGGTTTTGTTTGAGGCTTTTGGAAGAGGTGGAAGGGAAGAGAGTGTGGAGCAGATTGCTTTCACTTAAGGTCCTTCATCAATGGGACGGGAGGGCACTTGCAGGTTGGGGCACTGAAAAATAAATCGCAAAACAGGTACAATCACTGACAAAGACTCTTACAAGCCAGGCTCTCAGGCAGGAGGCTCCAAGCTATCAAATACTTTGTCAGTCTCAGCAAGCTGGTAAATAAAGAAAAGGTTCTTCCACATAAATCTTTGGAGCTGATGCTCACAAAGAGTGCTTTCAGCCCGGGCTTCTACTTCAATACTCTACAGCTGGGGGAGAGCACAGTGAGTCTTATTTACGCATCCAGCAGCAGTTTATGACAGGCACCATCTCATCTCAAGGGTCTGACATATACATGCATCGTTGTCCAATTCGCAAATTCTTGCATCTAAAAGTTTAATAAGCTCTTCATTTGATTTCTTAATGTTTTTCACAGAAAGTGAACGTTTTTCCTGGCAGAGCAGGGACTGTGAGCTCTTTTATCTGCGCCCCATAAAGGGCTGGGATGTCTCTTTGAGCTTGGCCAATAATTTGAAAGTAATCCAGATTTTGTTTTTCCTGCAGGTTTAAATGAAAAGTGAATGTTTTAAGTGGAGGAGTAAGAGGTACATTGAATTTGGAAATATGACCACAGCAGCAGCAGAGCTGTGGAAAAATTCAAGGAGTTATTAAAATCTTTAAAACTCAATTGTTTAGAAATTAGGCACATAGCTTTAAAATGACGTTTTGGCAAAGCTGGGTGAGTTACCCTCCCCATCATATATTACATTAAACCTCTGCCATATATCCAGTCTTAGCTGGCCAGGAGTGTCCCCTGATTGCCTCAAAACCCACTGAATGACCACAGCACAGCATTTCCAGCCATTGCTCATCAGCACTTGAAGAAGACTTGGTGCTTGATTCTAAATTACTGGAAGCAAAGGTGAACTTCTGCCATTTACATCGTTTGGGAGTAGACCTAAGTCCTTGGAAAGGGAGGCCTCTGAAGAAGATGATCTTTCTCTCCCATGATACTGCAAGTATCCTAAGCTAAGCAGCTTTGAGTTTCTTAAGGCTGAGCTGCTTCTCTCACGCTGGAGGAACAGAAGAACATCTGGTCTTAGCTACTGTTTTTCAACTGGATCATCTTGTGCCTCACTAAAATGAATGAGAAACACATGCAAGCTATATTTTCAAAAAGTTGTATTTCATTGATGCAACTAAAGTAGTGATTTTCACATGCAATTAGATACACAGATGTAGACAAGCAACAATTTACACACACACTACATTTCCAACGAGGCCCTACGTACATTCCCATATGTTCTACACATGTGAAATATGCACATGGTGAGGAGGCATGGGAAAGTATTTACATGTGCAATTGTATCTTCCCACAGCAATGCCTGGGAATTAGAAAGCACTAACTTAGACAATATTTTGGATGTAAAATCTGATGACACTTTCAATTCTGTTCTGCAGGCCCCACTATAAATAATGCTAATTATTAATTATGATCTGCCTACAGCAGCACTTCACCAGGCGCTTTACAGATAGGCCAGAGGCTAGGAGCAAAAATCACCCTCATCTTACTCTGTTTTTGAGAAGCGTTTTGGAATAGACGTCAGTGTCCAAAGCCCTTTAGAAACAGACTGTATGCAGGCGTCTCCGAGAGATTGATGAAGAGTGAAGAACTGAAGAGCAACATAGTACAACTAAACCAAAACATTCAGGAGATACAGGTCAAGACCGTAAAAAACGTAAGGGTTTTTTTAAATTTTCTTTTTTAATGATATCACATCTTAAGTCCTTTTTGAAAAACTATGGGAATGCTTTCCTTACAAAAAGGTAAAAACCAAAGTACCATTTTCCAAAAAGCACTACTTTCTAGGAAGTAGAGTGAAACTTTGGGAGAAGGCGAGTGGCTGGGGACTTGGCTTGGCCCTTAGCAATGCATGCTGTCCTGCAAGGCCCCTCATGGGCTATGCGTAGGCTCCCTGAGTCTTAGGTCTCCAGCTGATAGGATGGGGAATATTAGCCTTCTCTTCCTCAACATGTGTGAAGATAATGGCAGAGTGTGGTGGGGTGAAGATTGTGCAGTGGTTGATAATGTGATAATAGGAGCCATTGATGGGAAAATGCACTCCTAAGAAAATGCTTTTTGTCTGTTTATTCTTCAATGCAAATAATTTGCTCTTTCAAAAACAATCTGCTCTGTGATCTGATCTAGGACAGACCTGTAAGAACCACTAAAAGAAACCCAAACCCTAATGACATTAAAATATTTGTTTTGGTTTTTTTTAACGAGCACAGTATATGCTGATGCTGAATGTCTAGGTACCATGGAGCCAGTACGGTGAACTTGCTCGTTCTACCGTAGACCTCGGTATTGAGTGGGATGGGTTTGCGGCTGACTGTAATGATACCGTGCGGTGTCTTTACCTTGTGCAGAGATCTGCAGAAGCTGTGGCTCTCCGGTAGTTGCTAAAGTGTGCTGTTAGGACACAAAAGCATGCACAGCATCAGCCTTGCAGGGAGATAACAGCAAGGACCTTGGCAAGGTTGGGGACAGCTGTAAGAGCGAATGGTCATCTTCTCAAAGCTGGGAGAAGGAGGTGGCCTGGGATGGCCCTGGAGAGGGCCCTTGGACAGGAGGCAGCAAAAAGCCATAGGAAAGGCCAGGGATGGGTGAGGGCAGACTTCTGGGGGAGAAGGCTGGGCAGGCAGGGCCTGGGGGACAAGCAGGGTGTAAAGGCAGTGGCAGCTAGTCTGGGGGATGGAGGGTCACGAGTCGCAGCCATGTGAATTTCCAACAGCTGAATGCTTAGATGGGCAAGACCTTACACCCGAAATTACCTGCTCAAATCCTGGCTGAGAGCTTGCAACAGACTTCTGCTCATTTTTCAAAACAGATCATTTATGTGCCCCCTTCAGTCCTTGTTTCTATTAACAGGCCAAACAAGTTCTCAGTGCCAACATACTGAAGAAGTGGAAAAGTTAGTTTATAGAAGGGAAAAAAGGGGAAGGAAAAGAATAACAAAACCCAAGTTATTTCCACAATGTTTGCATTCCCATGTCTTAACCACAGTATTCCCAGCACGCGGATTTTTATGGTGCATCTGAAAACCAACCACAATGCAAAAGAAACTTCAAAGTTTTTAAGGAAAGCAAAGCTGAGAGGGAGACATGGGGAGGGAAGTCGGGCTGCAAGGAGCAGCAGATGGGAGCAGTGCCGGGCTTTGCTGCCTGCCTCCCACCCCACTCTCCTGCAGTCCCAGCCGGGACCTCGCTCTGCAGGTGACCCAGGAATGCAGCACGTGTTAAGGATGGGGAGATCTGTAGGACTCAGTTATTTAAGGGTTTTTAGTTCCCTTTTAGCAGTTCGAAATAGCAGGGCATGACCAAAATATGTGTAAGTGCAGCTCCTTTGTCCCTCTAGTTAAAACAAAGCGAGTCCTGGTGCTGTGGATGTTACACAGGTGGGGAGAGGTGGAGGTCAGGGACTGGAAGGTGGCCTGTGCTGTACCTGGTGGTGGGTCGTAGGTGGAGAGAGGTGAACAGAGGCACCTGCAATATTACGTAGGATGTGCAAGTGTGGAACATTGATGTGCATTTTACTAAACTAGGTATGTTTAAGAGGCTGAAGGGATTAGTGCATTTAGTTGCCGTAAACCTGTATAGCTACAAACAGCAAAGGTTGCAACAGCACCTACGTACTTATCAGGCACACAAAATTCTTCATTATTAATAGCATATATCCATTGCACAGCCTGGTTTATTTGCAATAAATAAATTGCATTATGGCATTATGGCTTGGACATAATCCACTGCATATCCAGTGACTCTAGAGACTGGATTTAAACATTACCTCAGCTGCTAGATTATGATCTGATCTATTACACTGCAAGACCCAAAGTCACATTTCTGCTAGTGAGAAAATCACTACTATCCTTGCCAGATGAACTGCCCTGGGGTTGCAGCGTGTAGCAGTGCACACCAGCATCAGGCCGCTTAGGTGAGAGGCAACGAATTATAAGAGTTGTCTCTGCAGCGATTCCTTCCTTGAATAATACCAATACTGTTTGTAAATACCTGATATCCCATGTTCAAAGAGTCTGGTGCCAAGAAAATGGGTTGGGGTTAGGAAACATAATACTAATTAGCAGATACCTGCAAAAGACCTCCAGCCCGTCGGGCTCCTCGCAGGCTGAACTCCTGGCTGGCTGCGGGTAAATCCAGAAAAGTGTCCACAGAAGCAGTGAACCAGGCTGGTCTGCCCAGAAGCTACTCATCCAACTCAGCGTTGTGCCGAAAGGTAGCCAAGTGCAATGAAGTATTTTCTATGCAACACTTATTTGTATTCAGGAGTCAAGACTTTCTGGGAAAATTTCCCAAATTAAATGGAAAAGTAATTCCTTTAAGCCACCTAAGCATGACTGACATGACAAACGGTGAGGTGGCTACCTGGAGCCATCGCTGCCTGTCCTCCCTGCTCAGTGTGCTCAGCTCAGCAGCTCTTCTTTGTAAAATGACTGGGGTTACTGTGTGCTTCTAAAACCTCTGCCTGAGCCATGGACCAGAGAGAGACTCTCAGCTGGCTGGAAACAGCATAATTTTATCAAAACCAGTCAAGAGGTAGCAGGGTGCATCAGCTGTGAATCTGGGCCGTTGTGTTCTGTTGAGTTTTTCTGTGGCTTTTTTTATTGCATTACACAGGTTTTCACTTCGGGACTCCAATGCCTCTCCCTCGTGGTTTTGGATCTAATAACATGCATTGCTGCAGAGAGCAGAGTATCCATGTGAGCACTCTGCACCATAGCCTAACACAGAATCAATGTGATTTTTGTTACAGTACTGTCAGTCTGGCTTCTGTAAAGATTACAGATCTGCTGGCTGAGACATTGTATGTCTCCAGTGTAGGAGACAGTCATTGCCAAAAAGGCAGTCAAAACTATTATCCCAATTTAAGGGAAGAGAACAGAGCCGTAGAAATAACTGAGATTTTCAAGAAAGCTCAACGTGGCTCCTGCAATTGGGGCTAGCTCAGATGTTCTCTGGGCATTGAATTAATGTAACCAGGCTTTTGGAAGAGCATCCTGAACCTCCCAGATTTGAATTTTTCTGATGTAACCAGGGGGAATTTCACAGGTCCATCCTTTCCACCAGCATCACTATGTCCCTGTTAGCACTGACACTGCATTGCATCTGTAGGACATCTGGATGTCAGGTGGCCTGCTGAAAGCCAGAGGGGGACTTTGAGTGTATTTTGGGATCTGTAGTGTGACTAGGAGCGTGGCTTAGACATATCCAGGGTAAATAGTCACTGCATGCATGCAGTGAACAGCACAGTGCATGCACCCGCAAAGCTAGTGCATCTCGGTTATTACAGACTCAAAGTCTATGTGCTAGACAGCAGATTTGCAGTTTATGCTCATGGTTCAGTCCCAGGCATGAGCATCTAACTGCACACGTGCTTCAGGAGCACACACGCCGATTCCCTCTGGGATTCCCTGTTAAGAAATACAGCAGCTCTGACCTCCCATTTCACGTCTTAGGATGCTGCGAAGCACCACAGCTCTGCAGCTTCCCGTTTGGGTGAGGGCGGTCCTGCCTCTGCCATTGCTCCTGCTGGGGAGCAGCGTTTAAAGGTAGTGTGGTAGCCAGTACCAGCTTATATAGATATCCCTGCAGCCTGTTTTCCACCATGGCATCCTCTACAGACACATGATAATTGTGGTAGTCACTGAGCTAATGAAACATTGGCCCCGACAACGCCCCAAGCAGATGCCAGGAGCTGCTTCCCAGGCAGTGAGTCCATCCCGTGTGATGGAGCTCCTTTGCTCTCTGAGGGTTTTGTCAACACCTCAGTATTATTAAAATGTTGGTTTTAAAGTCAATTTCCTTTTCTTTTCTTTGTAGTTTATGGAGTGTTGCTGAAGACCTTCTCCCAGGCTACAATGAGGATCAGTTCCAGGTTTGCAGTCATATCAACAGTAGGTTCGTGATTTATTTCTAAGGTGCCTGTGTAATTACCCATGCCCCCCACACACCTCCTGTTCACACTGATTTTCCCTGTAGCTAATGAGTCTTCCCAGAGAGGAGAAGGAGGAGGACTGGTTGGTTCACTAAACCCCCATGCAAATGAATGAGCTTCTAAAATGAATCCAGCCTCTGTAGAGACAGTGTCTCCCAAAAGCTGTCAGGCCTTATTGTAAATGTAGATGGCTCAGCTTTCTTAAACTGAACATTTCTGCCAAGTTTTGCCAACAGCATCATATTGATGTTCTTTTTTTCCCACTATTTCTGTTTTGGTCAAAGTGTTGATGGATTTGTTTTGCCATTATAGCTTCTGTCGTCTATATCAGCATGTTGCCTACACAAGGCAGGGTTTGGCCAGTGGTGCAGAACTTACAGCCCCAAAAGATACTCTTAAATACTTGGATCTCTGGATCCAATATGTGCTGATACTGGGAGGTGTTTGGAGCAGTGATTATGTTTTGAAATTAAGAAAGGTTGCCTTTGGTACCAAGTTTAAGTTAAGTATCTTTGCCATGCAATGATGGGATGAGCTTTGTCAACCTAAAAATAGGTTTGCATATCTTTGCGGGATTACTTTTTTGCACCAGCTGCATGAATCTGGGTGTATCTATACGTTACAGAGAGCTGATGCAAAGCACTACTCATCAGGGTACCTGGAGGAGGTGTGCGGGACCATTTGGTAGCCCATTAGAGCAGCCAGCTGGTCGCCAGCCCCATTTGTATAAGATAGCCCGGCATGGGGTTGCAAGCCAAATCTGGCAAGTGGACAGTGCCAGCTGCTGAACTGGGTGCCGGCCAGCGGCCAGCCCCCGTGCAGAGCAGCCTTTGAACTCTTGTCTGAAGCGAGCTGTGCATTGGCCCCCAACGTAAATGAGAGCAGCCTGGAGACTGTTATAAATTACAAGACTGCTCTAGCCCCAGAGGCAGGCACACATCTGGCCAGGCTCCCATCAGGGGAGCGGTGCTGGAGGTATTGCTTTGGCTCTGTCTCACAGTCAGACTTCCCTTTATTGGGGTGATCTTCTCCTGGCTGCTTGTACCAGGATTGGGCTATCAGAGCCAGGAAGTCATTTCCATCTTTGCATTTCTGGAAATGTTAATCCTGATGTAAAGTGTTGTCAGCCTCCATGCCTGGCCTCTTGCCTGCTATCGGCCCGCTGACCAGGCTGCCCTAGGTAGGATCACCCTTCTCTCCCCATCACCAGCAGCTCTCTTCGGGATTCCTTGACAAGGACCTGGCCCAATGCTGGCTCTTTTTCTTCCCAGGGTGTGGAATAAAACCAGCAAAACCACATTCAGCTGACCTCCAGGTGCAGTCTGAGTTCAGACACCCTCTGCTGATGTCCAACTTTGCGCTGGATTGCTGGGCTGATCTTAGCAAAGAGGCTCAAAGTGGGTGGAAGCCACCCAGACTAACATCCCTTTGCACCTTGTGCCCTCCCTGCATGGCTGTGAGGAAGGATCAGAGCACTTTATGTTTAAACTATCTAGACCTGAGATATTGTTCTACATCTGCTACTGTCTTTTCAGTTTAAAAGATTTTAAGCTTTTACATTTTTCTCTAATCACTTAGAAATGAGTTTTTGAAAAGGCAACCAGAGGGATAAAAAACCAACCCACCAGTGCAAACTAGTCACAAGCCCTGTTAATGTCACTTTTTCCTGAAATGGGGCATAAACAAAGTAGACAGCAGCTCTGGAATCTAATGAATTCTCGTATCGATACAAACCACTTAATTCACTTATCTGCAGGTAATTTAGCTATTCCTGAGGATGAAAACCCTTTTAAGTACACTTCCCCTCACACAATTTAGGGGGAGAAGGAAGAGCAGGGGCCAGTGTGATTGGCAGAGGGCAGTTCTTAGCAGTCTGAGTGAGCCAGGAAGCCCTTGGCCAGAGCACAGGCTGTGCACAGCTCTTTTTTCCCCTATGAATTAAGCAGTAATCAGTCTTGATGGTGGCTTTCTGCTCAGGAGAAAAGTTCATCTTTTCATTTCAGTGCCCCTGAGTATCCTGAAACTCTTCAGCTGGCAGAAAAATGACATGGAAAAAAATGGACAGAATTGGTTTTGCCGTATATTCAGATAAATTACTATGATTTCAGATAGATCAGGTAATGTATCTCCTTTTATAACCACAATTCTTAACATCAAATATGAGTTTTGGAGGGCTAAATGTTTGGGATCTGGAAAAAAATGCCTGTACTGGTGGACTCCTGTCAATCTGACAGCCAGGCTCACCTCCCGCATCAGTCCCTCGTCCCAGGTGCTCTAGGGATGCTGCTCTAAAAGCTTTCTGTCCCAAAACCCAGGGGATTTCCAAGAAAAGGAAGAGTGTTCAGTTTTTATCTTCTCAGCCACATCAAGTGGGAAAGTTCACACAAAGGCTGAGCTACTGCCCACTGGGCTCTACTCTCTGCAGTGGATTTTGGAAGACAGAAGATATTAATTGTAACAACAAGACTTTTATAGACGTGCTTAAGTATTTGCAAGGTCACTTTAAAAATATTATACAAAGGAAGTGTTTTCAGAGGCAACATGTACTAAATGGACAATAATAATGACGAAGTAGTAGCCCTGACAGAAGATACTGAAAAATTCAGAGTTTTGGGGGGAATTTGTAAAAAATCGGGTTTTCCAGGTGAAAGCCTGCTTTTATTCTGTCACTCTGCTGGGTGCCTGGTAGGAGTTGGAAGTTGGGACCTAGATGCTCCCATTCCTCTCCAAAACACTCCATGGTTTGGTAGTAAAACATCATCTCCCAATTCTCCTCACCATCTCCCAGTTTGTGGTTTGTTTGGGGTTTTTTCCTAGAATTAAGGCTTTTAGATGAAAAAGGAACATTTTGAGGAATTCCAACAGTGATCACAAAAGACTGAAAAATCGATTATGGAATATATCCATAACCCTTATTGCAGATGTCGATGTGAGATAAGTATCAGCTGTATGTTGCACCCGTGTGGCACATGGGACCAGGCAGTAAAACACATGGCCCCATAGGATACCCTCGGTGGTGGAGGGCTGTGTTAAGAGTTGCCTGGCCATGCTTGGTTTGTGCTGGCCATCTTTCTTGTGTGGTCTTGAACGATCTCTTCCATTTATTTGATTGCATGTTTAGGGCTGAATATGGCTTCCAGGAAATCTTGTACAATTCAGCTGACCTCAGCAGACCTGCCCAAGAGAGCAAAATCTGGCTGTTTGTATCTGCTGTGTGATGCCCTGGAGTCCCCTGGGTGAAAGGTGCTATGGAGGTATGGAAAAATTTAATTTCTTTTTAAGTGCTGGGGGTGCATGGGAGGGGGAGGAGGTCTGTGCATGGCTATGTCAGCCTGGGGAGTACAGAGTGGGTTCCCATATGGTCAGTTTTTAGGATTTCTCCTGTTTCAAATCTGCATAAATGGCCCACTCAAGGAGGCCCAACTATTAAAAACAGCTGACAACGAAAAAGGGGGAGGTGAACGCCAAGCAAGCAGCAAGTCAACTATGTAACTGAGCTGACAGATGGCAAATTAATGTTGTCAAATAGAAAGAAGTACATAAAGCTAAGGAGCACTATGACCAGATTGCTTTCTTGCACATGAAGTCTTTAATCATATGGATATCCTTGCTATTTTTACTCTAATGAGATTGGGAAAGAAAAATAAGACTGAGGCATCAAATTAAAGATGAATTTGCTTTGAATCCACAAGAAATTGAAGCCCTTGCAGAAACAAGGAGAATTATTTGCCAGGCAAAATTAGTGTCACAGATGAACTTGTTTGTGCTTCTGAATTTTGACATGTTTATTTTATTGGTAATATTGCTGTAGCGAAAGAGTGTAATAGCCAGTGTAGGTAAGCAGTCAAAGGAAGTCGAGTGAAAACTGATGTTCATGGAGCTTTTTGCCCTTAGGCAAAGGCAAAAAAACCCAACCCACCAAAACGCTTCCATCTACTCATTGGTAAAAGGAAAAAAAAAAAGAAAAGTCATTTCTGTTGTAAGATACAACTCGATGAAATGCCAGTGGGCCAAGTACACTAACATAAAATAACTGTTTGCCCATGGTGAGTTTTATACTAAGAATATGAATTTGCTTTGTTCCATGTATTTCTTTAATGGTAAACGTGAGGATGTCTTTTAATCAAGAGGCTAATGTGGGCTCTGACAACTATTAAGGTATTCACACCTCTGATTAAAGAGAGAATCGGCCTGTATCTGAGCAAGGAGCTCGGTAAACAAATACATCAATCATGGGAAAATATCCCCCAGTATGTGTGTGGTCAGAGAAAGCCAGCCAAGGCAGTTAAAAGGAAGCAATTTTCCACAGTGCTTGGAGGTAGGTAATATAAAATAATCCATAATTAAGTTTAATCGTGGCTTATCAGACCTTTCTAGGACTGTGAGCATTGCGTTTAATGTTTAACATACTACGTTTGCTATAAGCTTTCTCTGATGCCATTTCATTGATACTACGAGCCCATTTTCTTTGGAAGTGGCAGATGTGACAACTATGTCTAGAGGCTAGATTCGTAGCTGATACGACTCAGGATAGCTGCAGCAAGCTCTGATATTATGTGGACTAGATCCTCTGCTAATAAAAAATGAGCTTGCTCAATGGACCCAATGGAGCAATCCAATTTACACATAAGAGCCTGGCCCAGCTATTGTGCTGTTGCTGTGTAATGGCCAGATCCAAGTCCCTAAGTCTTTCTGTTCACTTGAGCTAGAGGTTGCTTCAAGCCACTTGTAAGGACAGTAGTTCTTTCACTAGAAGGGGAAAGTAGTGCCTGCTACTTGTAAAGAAGCACGTACCCTTCTCTTCTTGCCTGCGTCAAGCAAGGAACAGCCTCTTAGGAGTTGGACCTGGATCAGAGGTGCGCTTTTCAGCTCAAGAGTACAGAAGGTGAAACAGTCGTTGGTGGCCAAGGCTGTTTGCTGTCCCCCAACCCGTGCAGCCTGTGGTTTTACAAAATGGATTTATGTTAGCATCTGGTTGCTGCAAATGGCCTTCCCATCACTATATTTTTTTCTTAAGTCTTATGGGAAGTGGGACAGTCTGTTATTTCAGGCTGTCCTGTAAGTAGGCAAGTTGTCCTTTCATGAAACCAATGCCAGGTAAAGATAGAAGCATGAGAGGAAAAATGGTGTTTAGCCTCTGTGGTTTCAAACTGACCCAACTGCAAGTGGTCCCCAGCTAACCCAGGGGACGCATTCAAAGCCAGTCGGTGACTGCAGAAGCAGGGGTTCAGCTCTAGGCATGAGGTACCACAAATGAGATACCTGGCGAGAGGCGGAGGCAACAATGATGGTGAGGAGCTTGTTGCTGAGCACCAGCACCAGTGTTAGCAGCTTTGCACACTGCATTAAGTGCAGTGTGGAAGATTTTTTTTTCTAAAGGGAACAATTTACTGAACTTTCAAATACTAACAGGTATTTTTTGCAGCACATGGCCAGCAGCAGCAACAAGTCACAAAGCAAACCTTAACCTATTCATCCCTTTGAACAGTGTATTTTAGCAGAAACATTAACAAATTGGAGGCTGATGTGGGAGGATCTGTTAAACCATCCTAACCCGATCACTACAATCAATACTAATGCTGGGACAAAGTTGGTTTGTTTCACTTTTGCGCCAGTAATGTACAACATCTCAGCCAATAACATTAAGATCTCAAAGGCTTTTAGTAAATCAGTTCCTTCAAGAATGATATATTAAGATGACACCATGCAGGATTAACGGAAATATATACAGTCCAGTAAGCCATGCTAATGGGCTAAATGCTAAAATCTCAATCTGACCCTAACAAGGGTCATCTTAGTGGCCTGTGACCACTGGGACTTCTTAGGAATGTGGCTTCATTTTCCCCCAAATGCCAAACTTCTTGTGTACCTCGTAAAGAGAATATTTTAATATGAGTAATCCCAGGGTTGGGCATGCTTTTCAGAACTGCTGCTATATATCGTAAGTATATAATGTTTACTTCAGTATAATGCTGCAGATCTTTTTACTTAGTGTGTCAGCATTTAACTAAAGCTGAAAAAAGTTTTGCAGGCAGAGATTTTTGTTTCCCATTTCAGAAAGAAATCTAGTTTGGAGCTAAGTGGGAAGTCTTCATTAATCAAAACATGCCACTTTAATACTGTCAAAATAAATGCTCTTATGTACCGAGATGACATTTACATAATTTAATTTATAATCTTTAAAATCAAAAAACACCATCCTGAAAAAAAAAAAAAGTTCACTGAAATACAAAATATCTGATCTTAATTTTGATGACAAAGTTGGAGAAAATATTCTGGAGAGGGGGCACAGTTTGAAACATCGTTGTCTGCTTTGGCAGTTCTTCAGTGAACTGAAAAACAGGTTGTTTGCAGAGCTCCCCTTTTTAACTAGCTGAGAGAGTATCTGTTGACTGTTTTTCAAACCTACCCTCATGGCTTTATGTTTAAATGCTGTTTCCCAGTTCTTCATCCAGGCCATCATATTTTCCAGGTCCCTTTGAATTCAGACACATCTGGACTTAGGCAAGCCTCCTTCATTTATTTTCGCTCTGGACTTGCGGAGCCATGTCAGGGGTTTTGTGAGCATGTGCCTGATTTGCAGGCTCTGAGGCTGCGAGTGCCAAGAGTCCTCAGCATCCCCCCAAGGCTTGTGACTCCCTATGGCACTTGGGGATCGACTCCTGATCCTGTAGCACTGGGTTTCCACGAAAAAATCCTACCTTCAGCCTGTGAGCAGGGACAGGCATGCTGAGAGAGGGGAGGACAGGAGCAAGAACCAGACCCCCCCAGGTCAGGCAAGTTCTCTTGTTAGGTGCAGAGTTAATGCAAGTACTTCATTTTAAGCATGTCCTAGTGCAGCTATCTCATTTTAGGCACGTGCTTAAGTAGTTTTGTGAACCAAGGCTTTAGGCTGCTCAGGACAGGACTGCTCTCCCTGCAATGCTGGGGTCTAGCACTGTGGGAAATTGTTTTTTGTTCAGGCTTCAAAGGTTGATCATGATCCAAGTAAGAATAAGGGATTTGCAAGCCGCAGAAAAACCAGTGTAATCCGTCAGCTGTCCCCAAGGTGCATCGGTTTGTAAGTACAAAGGGCTGTAGGTAACCCTGTTTAACCCAAATGACAAGGCCTGGAGAAGGGCTCAGAGGGAGGTGGCAGCTGTCCTTGCTCGCACTTGACCCTGGCACGGGATGGACCTGTGGCCACCTGGCAGAGCGGCTTGTGCCTCCCTGCTAGTCCAGGGCTTTGGGCTCAGCTCTTCCAGAGCTGCACGTATAAAAACAACAGCTAATAAATAAAGTGTTTGCTATTTCTTTGGCAAAAGAAAGAAAAGCTACAAAGAAAACACCTACAATAGATTTTTTTTTTTTTTTTAACATGGTTGGATGAGAGCTGAAGGTCTGTCACAAAGACGCTTCTTTGGCTTTGATTTGACACTAGATTTCAGTCGGTCCAATGGAATTTTAATGCTATGGCCAAATATAACATCAAATAATGAAAAACTTCAATGGTAAACATTAACACAAACAGGCATCAAGTATATTAAACATCTTTTAGAATGCAACAGGCCAAATCTGCAAATTGGGAACAGGTCCCTGAGCTGGCACACTATAAAAGCAGGCTTCAGTTTGCCATCTCTGGGACCTGCCGATGGAATACAGTGTATATCTGAGTTAGACTCCATTACGTGTTCAGATTAAACTCTGTGTAGCATTGATTCAGCTATTTATTTTGGCTACAAGGAGCCGGTGTTCAAACATGGGTGCCTAAATGGGATGTCCATAGCCCAAATCTGCACTAAGGGGACTAAGTGCTTATTTTGTAAGTCTGGCTACTGAGGCCAGCAGCTGAGCCCAAGCCTTGCAAAGCCAATGTTGAAAATGGGGCCAAATTTTTCAAAACTCAGGGCCTGCAGCGTGTGCATGGGGTTTTTCAAAAATGCAAAATCCCCTGCAGCTCCCGCGGGGTGCAGGTGTGAGGGCTGACAGCCGGACCACGAGCAGCGAGTCCCATCCGGGCTCACAGCACCTTTCCTGCCCCGGGATGGGCTCAGCCCTCGGCAGCTGCCCCTGCCGGGGGTCCTGCCTGCTCTGGCTGCGCTTATCTGATGTGGTCACCCTCAGTGTATAGACTAGAGACTGGCCAGGTCACCGACTTGTTTGAAATTTGCCACACCAAAATAAACTCAAAAATTACCACATCTCAAGTTTTGTCCAGCTGAAATGGATTAATTTGTTTCTCTTTGACTGCCTAGGCTTTAAGTGATTGCTACCATGCATTAAGGTTGTAGTCATTAATGGCTAAAAAAGCATCAGATGGGGGTTCGGCTATCCTGGTTTGGGGGACACTGCATGGTTTTTGGTGACTGGGAGTCCAATGTTGGAGAAATGCACTGGATTGAGGAGTGGTGCTTCTGCTTTTTCCAGTAAGTAAATAATAAATAATATAATAAACATGCCCCGTGAATGAGTCTCTGTCATTAAAATAATTTCTTAGCTATAGAACCAGTTCATGCGTGAACCCCCCATAGCATGCAAAGGCACATACGTTGTTGCCTGAGCATTATATCCTTCTGTAGGCAACTGGGCTATATCCCAAATGCCAGCTTCCAGCGGGGTTATTTTCCCCACTTTGATTCATAATTACTGATCACATGGGAGGATGGAGAGGAAAGGCCCAAGTTTTTTTTTGTTCCTCGTTTAATAATTTAATTTGTATTCTGATCTTCAAATCCCAATAGCATCATGTGAAGCAGAGAAGCTCGGCAGGGGAGGGGGGAGGAGGGATAGTGGAGGGAGCCAGGGCTTTCTATTTCCATATGGTGAGCCTCTCCTCCTTGCGATCACAGCTTGTCATCTGTCTTCTTTTAAACTTCAGATCCCCTGTAAAAATCTTCCCAGCAAAGAATGGGCCATAAATGTGACACAAAGACAGTCCAAGTGAAGAGATTACCATGGGGTAATCATGAAGCATGATTTCATTAGAGGGTTTCTTTACATGCGGGCGTGGACGCAAGAATAACCCGAGCCACGGGAACCGTGTATTTCTGAAGTGGGGCACAGTGGCAGGAGTGTAACTAATATTCTGGGGAGATAAGCCTGTATATTCCCCTTTCATTTACGTGGCAGACAAAATGATATGCGTCTTTCTCGTAGTCTAAATTGTAGTCAGATTAAATGGTCAGATCAAATGACCACCTTGATTTACCTGGTTTTAAAATGGATAATCATCACGGCACAGAGGAGCTACCGGCCCCACTGCCTCTCCCTACCAGGGACAACTCAGTGTTAATATCCCACCAGCAGAAGGAAGGAAATTGTTCTGGTTTAGAGACTTTCTGTAAAGTAACAATATTGTCATCTCCTGATGTACAACCATGGGAGAACAGAATAAAACATTGCACCTGGTTTTTCTGTGACCCAAATGCTGCTCACATGCAATGCTTCTGAGCGCCTTTCTTTATCGAGTTACTTCATGCAAACTGTACTTAAAAAAATGAAGTTAATAGTTTATAATCTAATTCAGTGTAATGCAAGCATCTCTGCAGTTGATTTTCATGCATGCCCCATGCAGTGGGTCATTCGCTGTGGGGTCAGGGTGGGGGGGAATGAGGGGGACAGGGTTCGCTACAGCTCATTTGTTGCGAAAACTCTGGACATCGTCAAAACAGAACGATTTCTGCGGAATGGCCTTGTTTTCGTCCTGTGGCTGAGAAGGGTCTGCTCTTGCGGAAATGGTTTGCATTGATGGTGGGGCAGTAGTGCTGTGGGCCAGGTCCGGTAGCAAGAGGGGAGTTGGGGGGCGGCGAGGGGGTGCACAGCCAGAGACTCTCCCGGGGGGTGAGCAAGGCTGCCAGAGACCTTAGCAGCCGTGCCACAAACTGCCTGGGCATCTCACACATGGGGACGGTCTGCCCAATTCCATTTCTGTAAGGAGGTGAATAGGTTAGGTGAAACGCATACGGGAACTCCTGGTTTGGGTCAAGGTGTACTTCTGATTTTAGCTACACGGTCGACTGCTGGAGGTCCCTGGGTGCTGGCACAGCTGAAACGTGACTTTGTGCCCCACACAAGAGTCCAGACCTGAGCCATCATTTCTTTCTCTCTTTCTCCCATAGACGTGTTGCAGAGAAGACCCAGAAGACAGAAGCAGAAGGTGCAGCAGAGCACTGCTATGGTGGAGGCACGGCAGCCGGCTCGCAGCTTGGTGAGGACTCTGCTGGAGGTGGCTCAATCCATCCAGGTAAGGTGGTGTGGATACAAAAGCTCCTGTTGGGAGCTGCAGCCGTGCAGCCCTCCACCTACCGCTGCTTCTGCCCTCCCATCCCTCCCTGGGACCACACAGCCCCTTGCATTTAGCAGGTGCCTCTTTTTCCTTCCCTTCCCATCTGCGCAGGCTCAGATGAAGATGTCGGGTCACCTCTTTGCAGTACCTGCTGCGGGCAAACCCAGGTCTTCGCCCTCTTAGAAACTACACTGGACCTACAGAAACTATTGCAGGAAACCAAGTGACCAGCTGGACCAGCCCCAATGGGCCACAGCAGCTTGGTCTGTGCCAGGCTTTCCCGATGTTACTGCTCTGTTCCGATGAAACATTATACAGAAAGATATAGGCAAAGCATTATGCTCACAGCCTTTGCCAACAAGTTATGTTTTAATGTAATTTAACTGTAATCTCAGAGTGTTTTTGTTAGCTATAATTAGTAAAATATGTCTGTTTTCTGTGTTCCTTGAAGACGTCTGAACTTCTGCCAGTTCCCTATAGTTTTCCTGACATGCAGTGTAACAAGCAGACCACCAAAATGTATTTACCAATAACTGTTTATTTACATTCCATGAAATCTAATAACATTTGCTGCCTTCATTCGGGATAAATGCTGGCCAAAGTGTAAAGCATAAAAAAATAAACACTGCCTTAATTTCTAACCCAGTCCACAGAATATTTTATTTTTGCTCAATTTGCCCTGCCTGTTAGCATTTTGGCATTCTGTTGCTTGGAAGTTGAAAAAAAAAGTTGAAAAAGTTCTGTAATGTATCTTCCTGTTCAGTCCAAAACCTTGCAGGGATTTCCTGGACATTTTGTTTTTTCATTTCTAAAGTCTGCACAAGGCTGGCATTTAATTTCTTTGTTTTCAAGCTCTCACAAGTGTTTGAAACCATATTGCAGAGAAAACGTCCAGGGCACTAAACAGCAACGGTGGTTGGTGTTGCACCAGTGCCAGTGTAAAGCACTTATTCTCCCAGAGTCATTGGCTTTGCTGGTGTAAAAATAATCAGAATTAGGTCTGTATCTTGTTACTAACCCGATCTGCTCTTGTTCAAGAAATTGTAACTGAGGGCAAAATCGTCATCTCAAATCTTAAACAGGTTCCTCTCCTCCTGTATCTGGTTTTGTTTATATGAGTACATGCTTTCTCAAAGCCCAGATAATTCAGGTGGTGTAGGGAGGAGAGGTCACATACAACAGCTGTGGGCGATACCTGCAGCTGGCAAAATCTGATGCAACCCTGTTGATGTCAGCGATGCCCGGTCCTAGCCCAGCTGAGGAGGTGGGCTGGTGTTTCTGCCTGGTTCTGTAATGCCAGTGGGCTCACCCAGGAGAGTGCCAGCAAGCGCTTGTCTCCGAGAGCACTGCAGGCGCCAGACTCATGTGGGCAGCTGGATGGACTGTGACAGGCTGCGTGTGCATAGTGAGTGCCAGACTTCCATGGTGTCACTGGTGCGTTGCGCTAAAATCCAGGCAGAGCTGGGTAGAGCAATACGCTTGCTGAATTGAGCAGCAGGATGGGTTTTAGAGTGAACCGGAGCGGACGAGTCGCCTGTGCTGATCTGAGCGACGTGCAGCAAGCACAGAAGCTGAACGCCACCATGTCCCCTCCCAGGGCAAGGAAAGCCAGCAGAGCCCCGGCGGCTGCAGCTGCGGGGTGCGTAAAGACCTCATACATTTGGCTGCCATTGCTGCTCCTCAGCTGCTGTGCCAGCGCCCAGCGCCTGCTGTTGCTGAGCTTCGAGCGGTGCCTGGTATGTGGAGCATGGAACCAGCACGGTGCTGCCCCACCACTCCGCAGCCAGCGCCGGGCTTTGCTCCTGCCTGGAGGACCCTTCTTTGCAAATTCACCCAGCCCAGCCATCTCTCCCCCGCACAGGATCTGGGGTGCCTGTCACCATCTAGAGAACATCTCTTCACTAAGTCTGAGGTCTGAGGTATCTCGGTCATGATTTGGAGAGGCAGTGGTGTGCCTTAGGTCTTGATGGGGGTGATAGTCCCTTTTTCTGGGGTACAGGGTCGCTGCTGTGTCTTTGGAGGAACCAGCTCCTAGAGGCTCCCCAAACCACAAGTGAGACCATAGTACTGCTGCAGCTTTTGAGAACTCATTTTTAAAGCTGTTCCCTGAAAAGCAACCTCCACCTTTCTTTACATCTGACATAACTGGTATTTTGTTAAGGCAGAGACCATTTGCACTTTTTTAGATGCTTTCAGTTAAGGAGCTCCATACACTGAACGTTTTAACGAGTTAATGAATTACGCCTCAGATTAACAGAGTTGTCCAGGAAATGCTGAGCAGTCCCATTCTGTGATGGAGATCATAGGACAACTTCTCAGCTACATGTTTCCAAACTGCCTTGGGCTCTCTTGTCTCCATGCTCTCTTAAATTGAGAGTAAAACTTTCCCTGCCTTCAAATGAGAGCAAAATTTCAAAGATTTTGGAGGGCTTCCTTGAAAAATTTCAGGCTCAAAGGTAATAAAAGTAAAATTCAAAATCCAGTCCAAGCAAAACCAGACACTGGTGTGGGATGAAGAGCCTGCCCTGTTAGCATCTCCCTCTGCACGTGGCAGTGGTAGCACAGTGCTTTTTTCCCCTGACAAATTGCCCATCTACCCAGGCTTCTGGCAGAGCTCAAGTATAGATCCTTTGGGATAATTAAGAAAAAAAAACCCTGAAAATTATAGGTTACCCAGTTTTGGCTTTTCTTTGATTGCATTTCTGGGTTCCTGTCATTTTATACATTCAATTTTCCTGTGTGTGAGCCTTGCATTGTAACTGGTTAGATGGTTGTGGAGTGGAGGAAGGAGAGGGGTTCAAAATGCATTAAAAATCTCTGAGAAGACTGCTCTCCTGCTGACCGCACTCAACAGACAACACACGCCACAACATTCCTTCATTGTTCCGGTAGGATGCTTGGTAAATTGAGCTGTAAATAACTCCATAAACTGTTTACTGCTAAAATCATGTTTCCAAAAGCAGAGAGCTTTCAAAACCAAGTGTGTGAAGACACAGCACAATGTGATGGGGATGGAGATGAAATCAGCCAAGATGCGGGCGTGCACGCAGGGCTGGTCCTGCCCGTCCAGCGCCTTGCCGTTCAGCCCGGCGCTAAGTTGGCAGCTGCTTTTGGTTACAATTTAGTGGGTAGTTCATGCTTCGCTAAACCGGGTCCCAGTGTGTTGGACTCAGCCAATCGGGGAGCTGCCATGTGACCCAGCCACCAGCCAATCAGCAGGGCTGGTTTTGAATGTTAAAAAGCTGCTATAAACCAGCCTGGGCAAGTTAGAGGCCAAGAATGTTTTCCAGAGATAATTATAAAAACTGAGAAGCGAGGAAAAAAGAAAAAGAGAAAATTTGGGATGTGCTGACAGAAAGAAAAACCAGAGCAAAGTGCTTTCACCCCGTGTTTATAAACAAGCCATCCCGCAGCAGTTGATGGGCTTAGTGAAGGCATGGCTTTGGAGTGGGAGAGGAAATCATCTTAGGACTTTTGGACCACATGAAAATTTTTTGGAGACAAAGGCTGAAAACAACCAACAAAAACAGCAATAACAAAATCCCTCGGTAGAAGAGATATTTCCTTCATCGTGGGGGAAGATTCACACGGATGTGACTGAGCACAATCCCCAAGCTGCTAGTCATCAGACACTTTATTGCAAATTGTGGTTCTTTCTCATTTAGGCTGGAAATTTCTCAATTTGATATCTGTAAAACCAACAACAGAAACCCGTCGTGACAATCTGGGCCCATTGACAGTGGTGGGAGATTTGCCGTAAATTTCAGCAGCCCCAAGCTTGTGCCTGTGGTGCAGCTTTACTGATTTCAGCAGCACCTTGGGACTGTCGAGCACGGCAGGAGGCCAGATCCAGTGTGGGGGTTTGTTCTTTAATTTGGGGGTTTTTTATGAAGAAGCAGCACACTCTTCCTGTGAGGTACCTGCTAGCATGAGACATTGCCACTCAGCTTTCTGCTAGGCATTTTTATGTAAATACTGCCTACATTTTAAGGCATTTCCAGAGTATAGAAGTATTTCAGTGCATAGAAACAATTTAAGAAGACCAGCTTTTACACCGTTTTAGCTGAAACTGCAACACGGCAAAAAATATAAATAAAGTAGCCCAAGAACATTGAGTTGTTTTAATTTACTGGGACTCGTTAAAGTAGACTGGTCTACTTTTTTCACTTGAAATTGGGATTCTCCGTGGAGGTGTATGGAGAGCGTAGAACTGGACGGGCTTGAAAGGTCGCCCAGCTGAGAGTCCCACTGCCCCCAGCCGAGCGTCAGCTAAATCCCTTCGTAAAACACTCAGCAGAGGAGGTGGAAAAAGTAGGTCAAGCTCTGCTCACAAATACACCTCTTACATGTCGCCAATTCTAATGAAATTAGGGAATGAATCAGTATTAAAACCTGGGCAAAGGGGATCAAAACTTGGTCAAACTCGCATAGGGAGAGTGAGTCCAGCTGTAACTACTGACTAGTCCGTGTCTAAAAAAGCTGTAGAAATAAAGTAAAATACTCCTGTGTGTTCTTAGAGGGAAAAAACAGCAAAAGCCAGGGGAAAAAAACAACCGCCTTCATGCAGCATTTGGTGCAGACATGGCCCCGGAGCTTCTCCTTGTCTGTATCCCCACCCCTACTCCTTGCTCCCTCTTTCCAACACTCCAGCTATTTTTTGGTGATTTATTTCACAATCAAAATCTGCTTTGCAAGAAAAAATAAAACAACAACCCAAAAAGCTCTCTGACTCATCCAAGCAGGACCCAGTCTAGTTTGGATGCAAACACTGGGAAAACAGCACGGGGTTAGGGAGCAGCTGCCGGAGGAGCATTTCTGGGATGTCGTTTCAGCCCTGACCAAAGTAACTTCTTCTTTTTCTTTTTTTTTAAAGTACCCTGACAATTAGTGGTAAAAAGGTCACTAGTAAAAATGAGTTTTGTGGTTTTGCAACTTTGCATTAAAAAAACCACCACACTTCTTGGCACCGTGTCCCCTGGTTGGCAGCCCTTCCGCAGACCGAATTGAATAAGCGTGCAGGCTGAAAAGCCCGTTCAGATCGGTCCCTCTAGGTCAGGCTTTCGTTACGTTAGCAGGGTATTTGGGAGTTTGTGTTGCACCTGCCTGCAGTACATCTGGCTGGAGAATTAAAAAAAAGCAGGGGTTTAATGTTCCCTTAGTCCCAGCTTCTCACCCTCCGTGAGCCCTGGAATATATCATTTACAATTAAAATATAATGAAATCAAATTGTGAGATCATTTCAAAGTTACTGACCCTAGTGTTTAACAGGTTGTGAATGTTTTCACAAAGGCTGAGGTGGTAGAAATATTTTATTCCATATTCTTTATCCTTCAGAGACCTCAGAGTAATAAACAATTAAGTTGAATTCAAGCTAACTGTGGGTAGCACAAATTCTCTTTTATTGGGTGTCCAATACATCGCTTTTTTCTTTGCGCTTTTACAGAACTGGGACCCAGGCTTGAGGTGTTATCAGAGATGATGAAAGCAACTGAAAATTACAGTTCCACTTAAGGTTTTGCAATGAGAAATGACATCAAATACAGCCTGGAAAGGATCTGATGCTCTCTAACCATCCAGTATCTCAGGGACTTCCAAACTGGCATTATTTCAGGCAGGTACATTGGGGGTCAGGTGCCTTGTTAATGCATTTAGGACCTGTCTGAAGCTTCAGTGAGCTTCATGGAAGAAGCAACAAGTTGTTGTGTGAGGTGTTGAACTTCCAAGCCTAGTTTCTCCTGGGTTTTGTCTTCCTTTTGGTCTCACCACACTTCCCTCTCGTCTCCATGACATAACCCGGCTGCCTCCCTCTGTAGGACAGCCTCAAGTGTAGTTGCGTCAATGGGGTTTCTCAGTAGGATATTTTTACCAAAAAATAACCAATGCCAATGACCAACCCGAACCATCTTTGGACTGGCTCTGGTCTAGAAGTGAGATTATGTTTTCTAAAAAGTTGTTACAGAGATGTAATCCATTTTCTTCCTAATGGGTGGGATGACTTTGGGAACATTTTGTTGGAACTCCAGGCACATTGGAAAGCAACAGCAGCAGCATTTTTCTCCTTTAACAAACTAGAATTTCATTTCTACACTTTCAGAGAAGGTCATGATGGGATCCGTAGCAAAACAATTAAGTAATATAGGCAGAATCCTGCTGGGTCTGGAATCCAGTTGTCAGAGCACACCAAACTGCTGAAATAAAAGGAGGGTGCAAATGAAAAGCCAGCTGCTGGGAGTCAGAGCACACCAAACTGCTGAAATAAAAGGAGGGTGCAAATGAAAAGCCAGCTGCTGGGATCAGGATCCTCAACGTACCTGGCTTGTTTGCGTAAGCCAGGGAGCAGGATTTCAGTGGGGAGTTCTCTCAGAATAACTAAGGCCCAATTTGCCTCCAAGCCCTTGTCTGAAATGCTTGAGCAAGCCCAAATTTTGTCTGTAGTTTTTATAATTTATTTGTATCTTTCTAAAACACAGCAATGCGACATGAGTAAACAGTGATGTATTCCTCCTGTAAGCAAAGCATAACACAAACGAAACACCCAGGGTGCGTGTCCTCCCAGGTACAGCCAGCCCGGGGGGACATGCACGCTCCAGGACAATACGGGGCAGGTGGAGCAGGTTGGGTTGGAAACAACTTGAAACACATGCTAGGGTCCATCACGTTAACGGGATCTGAATTCATGCCGATAGCTGAGCCATCATGCTTCAGCATCCTCTTTGGCATCACAGACTGGTGCTGAAATCCCAGTTGAAGCAGTTTGAGTGAAGCTTATCAAAGGAAACAGCTGGTGGGGCTGTAGCCGGTACCAAAGAGACATGGCATGGCTTGGCTTGGCCATTTCACCTGTCACCTCAGGGGAATTGCTTATGGTTCAGGGATCAGCACATGAAAAAGGGGGGAAATAATCGGTTTTCTCTCTGGGTGCCGCTCCCTGGGGATGAGCAGATTCCCCCCGGCAGCATCCCACCCCACCCAGCAGTACCATCAACCAGCAACTTTCAATGGGGAAATCATTAAAATGTTGAAGCTTACCCTCACTACCGTAACTGTGGCAGGATTTACGGTGGCATTTTGGGGGAGATTCATGGTGCTGTGGTCCGTCTGGATGGAAGTGCATCGGGGCAGGTGGGGGCTGGTGCCGGGGAGGGAGGGGAGCTCAGGTCGGGCTGTCTTCTCCTGCTCCCAGCCTTGGTCACTTTTGAGATGCACACTGCTCTTCTCTCATCTCTTGGATTCAAATCCACCATAATAAATAAAATTCTTCCTGTCTGAAAGATACATTAATTTTGGTGGTCTCAAAAGTAATGAAAATAAATACTTGACTTGGCATGCGGAGCCCTGACTGGAGCGAGGAGCAGAATGTGTGTACTTGGAGTTGTTTTTACAAGAACATAAGCTGTGGAAAAAGCTTGGCTTTTAGCTCACGGGCTCTGTAAGTCTGAAGAGAAATGGAGAGATTTGAGAAGTTCAATCAAACATGCCGAAACATTGTCAAATAGAAGTTTTCTATCTCGTTTTAAATGCTTTGAAAATGGCACATCAAAGCTTCGCAGGGGGAGGCATGGTCTGAATTCAGGCAGGATGCTCAGGCCAGCCCTGGCACAGCACTGGCTCTGCCGATGGAGAGGTAGCAGGGCTGGCCTGTATTGTTTTAGGCCTTTTTGTAACACATATGGGGAAATTGCAACAAAACCAAGATTAACTCAATAAAAGAGAATCTCAGACCACCATTCGTTGTAGCTGCAGTTGTAAGAGCCTGATCCTGCAGCCCTGGGGCTGAGTCGCTGGGTGCTGGGGCAAGCTTGGAAGCCGCTGTGCTGGGTTGCGCCCAGCATGGCACTGCTGCAGATCCATGGGAACCACACTTGGGAGCTGGACGGCCTCCCTGCACTGAAGGCTCATTATTTCAATTAATTTCTTTTTTTTATAAAGGTAATTAGTATCCACTAGCTAACAACTTTGTGCTAACCAGTGCTGGCCGCAGCATCGTTTCTTCATATGGCAGCAGTAGGAAGGGCTGGGAGAATGGAGATGGTACCCTAATAAAGTGAAACACGCTCCCAGCTGGTCGGTATTTGAGTTCATCCTTTTCTTCCCAGGCACGTGGTAGGGTGCCTTGCCTGGTACCCAGGCCGGGGGGGGCTGCCAGCACAGGGGGAGTTCTGGGTCCTTGGGACTTCCCCATGCACAACTCGGAAGGAAAATGTCTGGTTGTGCTCCAGCTACCTGCTCTCCACTGGTGTTTGCCGGCGCAGAGGGGTTTCTGGTCCCCCTGGGCCAGGCATGTGCGCACACACCTGCATACAGACATGTACGTGTGCATTTACACACGCACGTATGCATGCACACACATGTCTCAGCCCCGTTGTGCCACGCTGAGCCCATCTGGTGGGGCAGGAGGTGCCTGGGCACTCAAACTTCTCTTTTGCAACTGCAGGGAGTTTGGATGACGGCGTCAGACATTCGAATGTGACTCCCACCGGAGGAAGGGAGGAGGAGGAGGAGACAGCAGTGTTTCCGAAGCAAGCACGCACCAAGGGTGTGCTCGGCAGCTAAGTCCTGCACGGCTGTTGCTGCTGCAGCAATCGAGGTTGCTAAAGCTGCCAGTGCAACCACTAATCCATCTGACCCCGGTGAGAGGTGTCGTTAGCACGGAGGATCCCAGGACAGTTCTTCCAAAGACAATGGGTGCAATAGCCCACATCACTGAAAAGCTGAGCCCATCACACAAACGGGCTTTATTGCTATTTAGCATGAAAGTAGTTTTAGCAGTCATGTTTCTAGAATAAAGCTTATTATTTGAGAATAGATTGTTTGACATTATCTGTGCATATATGCTATTGCAAATCATATTTCTATTATCCAGAATATAGACAGAAGCTACTGTTAATTTTGGAGCACCTCTGACCTTCTAACAATTATTTTTTCCTTTGTCTAAAAAAGATGGGTGCCTCAGGGTGTGTTTTTCTTGCTCTGCAAGCTGAATAAGACCTTCTCCCATGGAACATACAAGCAACAGGAATGCATTGATGTGACTGTTTGGTAGTACAGTGAATGATGAAGTACAAAACTGTGTTTTAATAAGATTTGTAGAAAATATCTGGCATCTAAATGTCATAGAATGAGAAAGACATTTCAGTCTTGAATTAATAAGTTGCATCACAAAGCTAGCTCTGAGGCAGGCGCAGATATGAATATAAAACAGCATGTGTGTCTTACAAAGAACCCAATATCCTATAAAATGCTACAGCATAAAGATGTTAATAAAAAGCACAGCTTATTTCAGATTAAAGTAATAGTCAGTCTCAGGAATACATCCAGAATTTCTTCTCTCTGTTGATAACCAGAATCCTTAAAGGGCATGTTCTGGGAGGGGAGCCTTGACGAGTGGCACCTACTATTAAAAGCAACATCCAGAATCACTGGCAAGATAAATGAAGGAGAAGGTCCCACTCTTGCAGTGAGCTGCATGCATGCGAGCTCTGCTGAAGGTCTGCTGATGGTGGGACTGCCCTCACTGCAGGTTAACGAGAGACACAGCTACAATTGGGTGAGAGCTGTATACAGGGTTCATTTTTTGAGCCCACTGAGTTCCCTTCTCTGGAAAAGCCAGTAGAGACCATGGTAGACTGGAACAACAGTGGTTCATTCAACACTTCTGGCAATACTTTCAGCTGTATTTCAATGACTTGTTATTATGATAAACAGCATACATGCCAAGACCTTTCAAGGTGAAGAAGCGCACGCTCAGCATTTCCCAGAAGCTGCAGCATCACATTTGGATGCAGAGTTCATGTGATTTCATCTTCAGAAGCTGCTTGGTTTCATTATAATGTTGCTTTGTGCTGGTTGTGTTTTGAAAAGTTGGCTACTGTGGTGGACCCAACCCATGACAGGGTTGAGAAAGGGTCAGTTTAGATACAAAACATCCAGAAAAACCAGCTGCAGGGCTCGGAGCTCACTGTGTCAGCTCTTTTTAGCACAGGCAGTGCAGCAGTGATGACACAGCACGCTCTTAGCAGAGGGAAAGAGTACTTTCACCAGCAATACAGGCTAAGTCAGTGGTGTTACTTGTGTAACCATGACCAGCCAACTTGACCAAAGGAAGTGACTGGTGGAGACCATCCCTAAATCAGGCATTCAGGCCTCCATCCAGCACCACCAAGTGGTAGCCAGGCAGTGTGGTGAGGGACGTTGAGGGAGGACATCGCCTACTGGCAGATGATTTGGTTTGCTTGTGGTGGGTTGTGTCTCCTCTTCACCTTCTGTCTTCCAATGGTTGCCTCCAAATAGTCAAAAATTGTAAACTACTTTAACAAAAAACAAGCAAAAATGGGAAAGCCAGGAAATAAAAAATATGTAGGTGGTACTAGAGAGGTGTCTAGTTGTTGAACGTGCCAGCAGAGCACCGAAGTACGCACTTAACTACATAAGGAATTGTACCAACTAAGTGGAGACTACTGATTCAGACACAGAAAACCACAAGGTCATCTGGTCTGGAGTTGATAGAAATGCTAAGCTGGGCACAACTGTTACCCACCCTTCTCCCGTGGGAGCCAGCCTAGCGAGGGTGATGCTCGCCTCCCCGTTTCCCCTGTTCTCACACTCCCTCCCAGTCTGCACGTGACTAAATGGGAGAGGAGCTTTGGAAGTATAATTTCAGGCAGGTTAATTCAAGATTTCAACAAAGAATTTAGCCCCAGTGTTCTGGGTCAGATGATACTCATTTTTTGTGTTTAGCTTTGGGAAGGAGAAGAATTAATCAGGCTGTAAGTACACTGATGCAAAAAAAGCTGGAAAAAAAATTTTAATAAAAGCTACAGCGTTAACAAATACTGAACTAATGACCTTTGATATATGAAGCAAATGCTTCATCCACTAGCCTATACAACGTTTCATTACCAGCCATGGGAGTTTACAGGTGTTAAATTAGCTGCAAGATAGCTCCCATATTGTTGCCTGACTGTAATAGAACATATTGAAAAAGTTAATAAGGAATTGAGCATAGGGGCTGCAAAGTTCAAACAAAACCTACTTGCCAGTTCAGTCTGAGGTCTTCATCAAGCTAAATTCCAGTACAAGCTGCAATTTTATGTGTAATTCTGTTTGTTCCCTTTCCTAAGCCTGAAGGACAGCATCCACCAGAGAAGTACCTACTGCCAGAGAAACAAAGCCACAAGAGAGGTGACAGAGAAGGGACCTTGCACTGCTGTAGTCAGATGTAGTATTGACACATCTTCTCTGATGTTTTTTTAACCTTTTTACTACAATCAACAGCTATGAAAAACATTTTAAATGGGAAACCTGAAGTTCCTTTTCCAAAACTGTTGCCATTAAATAGTTGGGCAACTGTAGAGATTGAAAATTAACCCAGACTTTCCAGTTAGACAGCTGTAATCAAAACATAGCTAATTGTCTCCATCCATAAATTTTACAGTTGTGTATTGAAATCACACACAAAATATATTCCATGTTATTCACAAATCAAATAGAGACAGTGCACTCACATCATTGCTTGAAGTCTTTCGGTGCGGTTGGGGCCTTCCATAAATGTTCTCATGGCTTCCATTGAAGCCACTGGTAACTGCAGGTGTGCAGAATTTCTTTGCCTCATGTCCTATGTACTATGTAGGTTTTTCTGCTGGGAATGGGCTCGGGCTCACTGTTAAGAGTAATTATTTTTTCCTCTCTTGGAGATAAAATTATGTTTAAAAAGCACGATGTATTACAACTGGGGGCAGGAAGGAGAGGTGAAGGGTGGGATTCTACATAAATAGGACTCTGAAACTTCACTATCCATTTTTTTCTTAAAACAAAATTTTGTGTATTCAGAAATCCCTTGGGATCACCAAACCCCCAGATTAAACACTCCATTTCATCTAATAAAATGAATAATTTAACAGTACCAAGTCTTTAATATACATCTCATATACATTGAAAAACATGGACTGCTGGTACCATCAGTGGCAGTACAAATTGCAATAAAAAGAGGGGGGAGGGGGAGGGCGCAAAAAAACTAGAGGAGGCATTTCAGAAAGCCTTTTTAAAGCCCCAGTGTGTGCTCAGAGCATCCCCAGGCCTTTCTGCTACCCAGACCGTAGAGTCACAGCCCAGTTTTCGTGGTGGGAGCAGGAGATCAGGAGTCAGCTCATACTTCTAGATAGATTCTTTGTATGAGAAAGAATAGTCAAACCAAGAGGCTTTGACTGAATTGAACAGAAGCAAAGAAAACACAGGAAAGGCAGGGTAGGGAGAGCAGATCCACCTGGTTATTGCTCTATCCATATTTTTTTTCTGAAATCAATTCTTCTGTTGCTTAGTTTCCACACAAAGCTTAAATGGCTTCACCACCAGCAAACACAGTGTGCACCTCTCCAGTGGAGATGGAGATCCCTCAACTGGGCAGTGGCAATGCAGAGTGGATGACTAAATTAATGAGCAATTACAGCTCTAACTTAGGTAGACGAGACCACAAATCAAGGCAAAGGAGCTGGGGTAGGAGGGGAGGGGGCAGCCATGTCCATCTGCTGACATTTGTGTTTGCTGACTTCATACATTCTCCTTGGTGCTACAGGGAAGCCACATGTTGTTCTGCAAATATAGTGTTCGTTTTCCATAAACAACAGTCATACAATTTTAAAGCTAAATTAGCCTATGTGCATCATGCAATGTCCCCCTGTAAAGAGGCAAAAATGTAACAGATGGGAAAATATAATAAAGTAATTTTATGACAGTTGTAACAAGCCAAGAAACTATAAAATGGCAGCAGATAGAAAATAAAATTATAAAATGTATGCATTGTTAGCTCTTTTCACTGGCACAGAGCTGGTTGGTGAAACCTGAAGATAATAACCAAAAGTCCCAAACCCAGCAGCCTCCGATTGCCCCACACGCACTACTGGCACCCCGGGAGAGACAGCAGAATGCCCCAGATTTGTGAGGGGTGCAACAAAGGTAGATAATAACGAACATCCAAGTGCTGTTTGCCCTCAGAGAGCTTCCAAGCATGGAGGAACTGTTCTGCATTTGCTATTTCCTGCTGCTCGGGGTTGCCTTGCTGACCCCTCTCCTGGTAAATGAAACACCTCTGGCAGCGCAGTGAGTTTGATTAAAAACCAGGAAATATAGGAGGCAAGACGTTTTCAATAATGCCTTCGAAACTGCGGCCTGATCCAATGGCCCGTAACTCACCAATGTCAAGGAAGAGATCATGTAAGTAAGAGATGTGCTCTCTCGTCCTTGGTTTGCAATGAAATCAGTTTTGGAATGAATCTCAATTTTTTTTCTTAATCTTTCTCCTTTTTTTTTTTTTTGTTTTAAACAAAAGCTCTATATGATTTTCTCTTACAGTGTCTCCTGGGGGTTTGCATTTTCTCTGTTCTTTAGCACTGAATCACAGTATCTTACATTTATATGGTACCCGAAGGATCCTGAAGCATGCAGAAATTATAAGCCGAATTTTGCTTTTGGAAGCATGAGCTCAGCTCATACCAAAGTTAATGGGAGGTGAGCACAAACATCTAAAGGGAAGAATTTGCCCTTTCAGACAAAGAGGAATCGTTTCGCCCACCGCTGAAGTGCAGCTGCCTGTGAGGCAAAACATGGCAAATGGTTAAAGGTTCAGACCTAGAAGGTGCTGATCTCTATCAGCTCTTGAAGACAACGAGACCTAAGGATAGTCAACACCAGCAGCAGGGCGCTGAGCTGTGCTTCATTTGTCTCGAGGCACTGTCTCATCAATACGCAACTTTCTTGGCTTTTACAGGCTAAAAATTAAAGGGCTCTTAAAATTAACTTTCTTTGTTTCTATTTTGAATTGACTTGGACTTTTCAACTTGAAACATTTCATTTAGGGGCTTTTTAAGGCCAACATTTGCAGACTGGGAAGCCTGAATAAAGCCCTTTGGCGCTTGTGCAGAAACCATCATGTCGGAGAGCTGTGCTTGTTCCACTTGCACATCTGATGGGAGATTTATTTGTGTATTTAGAAATGATATGTCAGTTTTTGGTGGTGGTGGTTTTTTTACTCTAACGACCTTCAGGTGGCACAGACAGGTGATTAGAGAGGGAATTTAAGTTTCCTTCACTGGCACTAAACAGGGTATGACATTAGAGGATGGTGGCTCATGGCACATCAAGCTGGCTGAGGCACTCCCTGCCTTTCCTCCACTACCTGATGGCTCAAACGAGTACAGAGACAGATCACAGGTTCAGATCCAGAGTCCAGCACACCAAGTAGCAAAGTAGAAACTCCCTTCCCGTGCTCTTGTTTTCCTTCAGTTTTGCTAGCAATGGCTGAATTTCCAACTGTTCTGTCTGAGTTCTTTTTTGGATAACCCACCCCCAAGATGCAATCCAGATGCATAGCCAAGTGCCTTAAACCTCTGAACCGACTAAACCAAATTATATAAAATCTTCTGAGTTTGCAAAATTGAGTTGGGAATCTCAAGAAAACAGGCGTGCTTAGGGGATTTCCAGCGTTTCCTCCTCCTCCTCCTCAGGTTGGCAGTATCACAGAGCAGCCTCTTCCCGTGATGTTCTGGCACTCCGGGGCTCCATCCCAGCCAGCAGAGTCATTTGCAAAGATGCCCAAAGTTAAAAAATTATGGGGGGAAAATGTTATTTGGCCTCTTCAGAGCACAGAAAGCTTCTTTTAAGCATGGGACAAAATGATGGCTTATTATCCAGACAGGTCCACCTTTCCCTGACTCTGTGTGATGGTTAAATAAGGAGACTAGTGCTGGAAAGCCAAGCGCTGCAGGGACCTGAAAGCAAGACCAGAAGGCTTTTTTTTCTTCCCATTTCACTAGTAGATGGACTTTAACCAAAAGCTAAGAGCCATATTGAAGGAAAATTGGAATAAGGAGCCAGGACCAACTCTCACAAAAGGCCTCTCACTCTTCATCAGCGTAATTAAAACCCTGAGGGCAAACCTAAGTGCTGGGAGCACCTGAAGGAAGCCCTGAGGTCTCAGCTCGTACGCTTAGCTACCCGGTGGCATTTGCTAGGGCAGTTTGGCACTTTGCTAAATGCAAATGTAGCTCCACTCACATTTGCAGTGGAGCTCTAACTCTCTCCGAGCTCATTGCTTTATTCCAAAATTCAGAACAAGCCAGGAGCCAGGTCACCTAATACATATATGAGCTGCACCCACTCCCTGTCCCCCGACCCAGTTCTGCTCTTGGGAGCGCAAAATACCCCGCTGTGCTTTGAGCGGGGATGTTCAAACTCAAGTGCTCTGAGCTCCACTGGTTAAGACTTATCAGCAGTGTCTGGTAACTGGCCACAGGATTGCTGCCAAACCAGTGCAAATCCACAGGAACTATTTTAGTTCAAATCCTACGGCTGAGATGAATAGGAGCGTGCGTGCACGCACATACACACAGAGTTGCTGTGGCTTGGCAGATGAGCGGCAACTCATTAAGTTGCAATAACTCAATCACCCGCTATCGTCCCAATCTCTAGTCTCTAACGCAGTAGTTTGATTTTTTTCAAAGGCTGGGGAGTGCTTGCAGGTCCCATGGGCAGCGATGGGGCTTGCAGGTGCTCCAGCCTTCTGAAGATCAAGGAGTTTTGTACACATGGCTAAATATAGCCCTGTGCCTGGTTCAGGGTGCCCAGGTTTCAATGCCCTGCATTAGAAGGAGCTACAGTGCCTGTGTAAGAAGAACTAGTGGGATAAGCACTTGCAAAGCACAAAGAAACAGGCTTGGTTTTGAATTAGGAAATGCAATACTGGCCCAAATTGTGGGGGATGGGGCAGGGGGGTGCGCCTGACCTCGGTGTGACTCCACAAACCCTAATGTCTATTTATCGTTGTCATTCTGAGCTCGCTCTTTAGGCTTACAAATGCAATGAACCAGTTTCCCTGAGATCATGTTTTAAATATACTGCCCCGGGGCTACTCTTTAAAATTCAAAACATTGGAGGACACACAGAGAGGGCGTTTCGAATCATTTTTGACAAGCAGAAATTCTCCTTGACAACCTGAAAGGTGAGCATGGGGAAGCCCTGACAACCCCCCCCCCCCCCCCCGCAGTGCAGCACAGCATCAGAACAAGACCACAAAAATGCAGTTTTTCTCCTAAGACACCGACTTCTCATCTACACAATTTGCCCACAAATCTGAACCACGTTGCCAAAGGTTTAGATGTTGGATAACCCTTACGAAGGAGCAGAGATGGCAGGGGAGCCTCTGTTTTGCACAGCCTGCTTCAGCAAGCTGAAGAAGTGATGGTGCTGAGATCCAGAAGGACCCAAAGCAAGCTAGGGAAGAGCTCAGATGATGGACACCCTCCCTTCCCATCTTATGCACTGGCCATTCAGTCTATCAGGAATCCAAATTGTGCGCAGGGAAGATACAGGCAGGTAGTGGTCTGTGCCTTCCCGTCAGAGCCCTGCACCTCCATCCTTTTTGGTGCAGGGCTAAGGCAAACTGGCACAGTTAAAGAAATTATTTCAGAGTTCAATCAAAGCTCTGCATTTCTGCCAGCAGCCATCCCAGTGGATGGACTGTATACCTTTAAGTGCTGCTCACTTGCCCTCTAAAAGGGAGAAAATAACTTAAAAAAAAAAAAAAAAAGCTGTTAGGAGTTATATTACCTGCAACAGCTGAATTTAATTAGTACGGCAATCACAACAAATATTTAAAAGGTCTAAAAAGCTGTGAAGGGAAATTTGCTTTCCTAGGAGAGAGACCTGTGCCTCGTGCGCTCCGTGCACAACAGAGCGCTGCCATGAATGACTCACGTTGGAGACACTTCACACAACTGTGGATTTTTGTAATCATGGCGTGAGCTGGAGTATGGAGGCAGGAGGTGGACATTTTGGTACAAATCAGAATTTCCTCATCCTGTTGCCATGCCTTTTCCAACCGCTGGCCCATTTCTAGACACGCGGTCTGTTGGTGCTCTGTGTACTCCGGTCACTGTAATCTCTCCCTTAGCTCTGCCTCCAGATGAGAGGAAAGTTTTTTCTCCAGTAAGATAAAACCTGAAAAAACAGAAACAACAAGCAGAGAGTAGAAGTTTTCCTGCTCGAGACCCAAGACTAGCACAGCAGCCCTGTGGGAGACACCAACGAATACCGGGACAGCTGAGCCATTTCTGTTCCAGCGCTGGGCTTTGGATGAGGAGGGATGGAGAGACTCTCTGCAGCCATCTCCCCAACATCCACATTGGATCAGGTAGAAACCAAAGATGTTTGGCCAGTTGGGTAACACCAACACCTTTATTCTTACCAGGTTTCCATTGTGTGTGTGCCTATGTGTATCTACTAGACCCTAAAAGAGTAAGGATAATGGATTTCTCCTAGAGATGGGCACAGCAGACAACAGGCTCAGCATCCCCTAAAAACTTCATGGTAGGAAAGTATCCCTGGTGGGGAAGGGGTCTCATCACTGCCTTGGGGACTCAGGTGATGTGGGTTGTGGCACTGTCCCAGAACATGAACTTGGAGCATCCAAAGAGTTACATTAGTGATGCCAGAGTGGTTTCGTAGCCCTGACTCCAAACAGCCCAAATCCTTCTTTGTCACCGCTCCCACTGGGCTACACCTCCTCGTGTGAGCTCGCTCTCCAATATTCATGGCCAATGATCAACATCGTTACTGTACTGTGCTGGGTGCCAAGCCCAGTCCCAGCACGGTTACTGCATCCAGGGGTACTTTCTCCTTCCCTGAAGAGCCACAGGGCACCTTCTGCTAAATCATACCCAGGATCACAAATTACAGGGGACTGGGGACACGTGTCCTTGTGTGGGGCGCATCAGACAATGAGCCTGATTCATCACTCGCTTCTTGCATCCTCCCACCCATCACACCTCTGTGGAAACCCTGCTAGGAGCATCCGTCGTAGCAGAGAGGCTACCGTAGGATGAGACGTTGGTGCAGGCAGCAAGGACGCAGTTCTATCAACAGCTGCTTGCTGGGCTGTGTCTCTCAGCACTGAAAGATGAGCTCCCAATACCCTACCAGGGCAGACATGGAAACACACGGCAAACGAGCGAAAGGCCAAGCAGAAAGGCTGGCTGCCCTGGCAAGGAGCAGTGATATCTACTAGCCTGGGATGATAAAAATGAAAATAGCTCCACATCCGAGCAAACAGGAGAAATAAATAGCGCAAGTGATGAAGGCAGTGTAGGCAGCCTGGGAGTATCTGGTGTTGCTTGTTGCAGCCTCTTCCAGCCACCACCACATCCGTGGAAAGCATCTCCTTCGTGGCAGCGAGCTGTGCCGAGTCCCTGCGCAGGACCAAGGGAAAGCCAGGTCTCTGGGAAGGAGTGAGTGGGTTCCTGCATTCCATATCCTGCTGGGGTGAATTCCTCCCCACGGTTGCCCTCCCATGAGCTTGGTGAACTCAGCAGGTGAGGAGGGAACGTGGATTTCATGCCTGCGCAAGCACATCGCATTGCCACACGCAGGCTCGCCGCCCTGCACAAGCTATCCAGACCTTAGGTCTAGACAAGAAGCAACTGCATGTTATGTCCTGATTTATTCTTACGTCAGATGGGTGAGTAGGAGTGGGGAATTTGAGGAGGTTTTGGTTTATATCCTGCTCCCATTTCCTGCTGCATCTAAGCACATCACGCTTTGCTGTTGATCTAACCCAGCTACTCTCACCTCAGGGCAAGGAGGAGGAAGGAGGACTCGAGGTTCACACTGGAGCAGCATCTCCAGGAGGCCTCCTGAGGCTCTGCATTTCAGTCCTCCTTCCTCGGACTGTGCCACAGGCTGTCCAGGCAGCGTGGTTGGTCCTAACCCTGGCCAGGGAAAAATGGATATCCATTCTATGCTCAACCAGAGGGTCCCTGAGTATCTTCTCACTCAGTAGTTAGAGCTAACTTTTTAAACGTGTTTAGGCACCTATGCCATGACTTACTTTTCACTTAAGTATTTCCTTTTGGCTGGCTCTAAAATTTCAGAGAAACCTTAACCAACAGTATGCACAGGAGCTTAGGTGGACCTTTGCCATGCAGCTCTGGGCTCTTACTCACTGAAATTAGAAGGACCTCAGTTCCTGGTTACCTTTAAAAACCAGCAAACTAACCCTTAGCTTCTTCAGATCTCGGGTTTGTGAGGTGAATGTACAATCCTTTGCTATGACAGGAACAGCAGACGCGCGGCATCACACACTGCGAGGCATTCGGGTATTACAGACACGTCAGACCTTCAGAAGAAGGTCACAGCTTCTCCCCTCTTCCCAAAGGACTACCACCTAGCTCAGCAGGAGAAGTTTACTTTACTTCTTGGGATGGGATGAGGCTTCAAGCAACTGAGATCCCCAGGAGAAAGGAGTGGCTGCAGTTTGGTACGCCCCATGCCTACCCCCCCTTCCAGTGAGCACCTGGGAAGCCACCCAATTCTGTCGCGGCTTAACACGATTTCTCTGCTTAACAGCAGTTTCCCGGTGCCTCTTGTAGAACACCTCTATGCCAGGGAAGGACTTGAGAGTCGCAAGCTTGGCCACCTCTGCCCAAACCTCCCGCAGCTGGGGCCGGCAGGCGGAGCAGCAGAAAGCTGAACACAGCCCCAGGTTCTGCAGCAGCGACCCTTTGATCGTGCCTGTCAGCCCCATCATCCAGCAGCCCATCCAACCTCATTGCCTGCCTTCTGCCAATACGCTTCTGAGGCGGAGGGGGAAAAAAGCCTGGAGCCAAATACAATGTTTGGAGCACTTGCTTTCCTGTGGGAGTAGGAGCAGGCCCTCTGCCAGGCAGGGCTGGCCAGGGCCATAGGCTTCTTCAGAAGATCTTGGAGAGGCAAAGAGCCCCTAAAGCTCCCCCAGACTTCAGGGAGGGCTGAATCCCCTGCCTGCAAATATGTTGGCAAGCCCAAAATTTGCCATTTCCACATCCCGTGTGCCTTTCCCTTCATGAATCTGAGGTTTTTTAGGTGCAGAGAACAGACAACACGGACTTTGAGTTCATCCAGCTAGACTCAGTCACTTGAGAGCAAAAGCCCAAAGTGTCACTACCCAGGCAGGGTGACCATGTGCCACACGGGACGGGATACGCAGGGCTCCAGCTGGTGCCACATTGCACGTATAGAAAAAGGGGCATTTTTCTGCCATGTGGTTGATGAGATGCTGGGAACTGCCTGATGGACAACTGGGTCAAGGATCTGGGTGGTCCAAATCCTTCCCAAGGTGAGAATCAGAGGTAACTTGCAGAAATGGAAGAGAAAGGGGTTTTTTCCTGCCCTCTTGTTCTATTTTAAGGAAAATATATGACACAGTACGTGATTTAACATGCTTTACATACCAAAAATGAAGTGAGTATAAAGGAATCATCTGTTTGGGGAGGGAGTCTGCTAAAAAAGGAACCAGCGTGGGGCAAAAGAACGACAGAAATAGTTAACTGAAACAAGACACAGTTTGGTGCAGCTTGGCTCTGTTCATAACCAACACATGGGAACTCTGGGCAAAACCATACAGCACGAGTTACAGACTCATCTCGTAGACTTAAAGATGGAAAAGACTTATTAGGTCATTGAGTCCATCTCACCTGCCAGTGAAGGATTGTTCCCTGCAGAATTTTCTCTATTGCTTTGTACAGTCCAATTTTAAATGATCCAAGCAATGTGGTCTCAGCCATTTCCTTGGGGAGACTCTTGCACAGATATATTTTGTTTAACTCAATCCTTTAAATGGTTAACCCTTTTCTTTCCCAGTTCACCTCCCATTTTCATTTTATGTTTCAACTCTCCAAAACATGAAAAGTTTCATTTTATGTTTCCCAGGTACTGTACTTACACAGTTATGGCCATACAACTATCACTGCTGCCCGCTCTGAAACAGAGCATCATATCCAGTGGCTAAAACCACAGTAATAATGTATTGCAGAAAATAAAATAAATTTGCTTTAACCATGTATGCAAATTAGCTCGTCAAAGTCACAAAACATTCAGGATATTTGAGTGCAACACGGCTATCAGCATGGCGTGGATGCTCAGGTATGTTCCTGTTTGGTGGAAAATTAACCAATTTCTAGCTCAGTATAGTTCATCTTCACAGGTAGGATGTAAAGCCAGTATAGTTCAGAGCTCGATAAGGTTTCGAATGCTGGCAAACTCGTATGAGATTATTCCTGTTACTTAAGTTCCAAGGGGCAAAATTTAACCCAGGGGCCAGCCTGGCTTGTGTTTTCCCCATCTCAGTGAAAGAGATTCTTTAAGAAAAATAAAATTCTAGCTAACTACAGGCTTGTGCTAGGTATCAGGAACAAAAAATCCTGACCTGGCTCCTCATCATTCCTCTGTCTTTCTCTAATTCCTTTCTTTTGGCATTCCACTGTGAAGTGCACCATAAATACTCATCATTAACTATCAGTGCACAGAGCTGCTTCAGTTGCTGATACAACTCAGCTCCCGTGGCAGCATGTGAAAACAGACCTCTGACGCAATGGTGAAGGAAGGGACTGATGCAGGATTCCTGAAAGGAGGTTTTGGGGTTTTTTCCTCACATTGAAAAATGCAAAGAAATCCAAGACATCCAGCTCTGTGACTTCAGGAGTTGCAAAGAAGGAGTACACAGAAGGAGGACGATGTATAGGTGATATAGCAGCGTCATCCCTGGAACTCCAAGAAGGTACCAAAGGATGTTGCAATACCTTGCTGGTTTCCCACATATCAAAGGTCAGGGTTTGCACCATTAATCTCATAATCCATAGGAATTACAGAAATCATGCAGTGTACCTTTCTGGAAAGGAAGTTTTGCAGAGATAGGGGTAGTATATTTTATCAGACAAACTGGTGTAGGTGAAAACAACCTGCCAAGCTTTTAGGCCTACTGGATAGATATGTAAAATACTACTTCTGTCTGAAAAGTTTGGGGTTTTATTCCCCCAGCCCATTGTGGTGGGAACACAACTGCTGATGCTTTAGGACAGGGAGTTTTTTTACTCTTTTCCCTTACATAAAAAGCAAACAGGTCCTTCCAGTTCAAATGCTTTTTCCTGTAAGTGAGCATCAACAGAAAGAGCAGAGGATAACCTGCAAGGGGGGCAGCCCAAAGCACGTGCTCTCTCTAAGGATCTGCAGTCTGGTCTGTGTTTGAAGTCTTTGTAATCCATATGGAAAACTCTCACCATGAACAATTCTGGGCTGGTATTTGGGTTTATTGATACAAAGAGGCATGCATGTTGTGCAAGGGATCAATCAGCCTTGGAAAAGGCACAGGAGCACCAGTCTGTGCAAGCACTGAGCATTACACCAGCATAATTATTTCTCTACACAAACACACACTTAGGACAACCCTGTTCATACCAATCAAGTTTTCCAGCACACTCTGGGCTGTAGATTCCTAGAGGAAAGCATCTGAGCAGAGCATTGAATGGCTCCCCACTTCAGGCAGCATTGCCTGTAGGGGTTTGATGACCTGACCACGGGAGCACCAGCACAGCTATTAGGTAGCTGCGTCCATCCCTGCCAGACACTGACCTATAGCAAAAGGCTAAAGGAAGGAGGAAATTAAAGCGCTGTGGAACTTGTAAAGAAAAGCAAGAGGTGGCAGAAGCAACCTAATCACTGGGGCAGCCAGACAGTGAATCATGATGGGACAGTAACTTCAAAGCATTCTATTTGGCCAAAGTTTTCTTCACTCAGGGCTAATGTGAATAAGGTGAGCTGGATTTGGTCTGTTCAGTGAGGCTGCCGCTGCTTGCCTCTTCTGTGAAAGCCTCCAGACACACAGCGTAGTCATGGTGGCACCTTGTCATGCCAGTAGAGTCCCCGAGACTCCCACGTTGGCCCACCTCTGGAAGCAGAGAGCCAGAAAGCTGCCAGGAGAGACCCTGCGAGGATCCAGAATATGGGATTTTAATATCAGACAAGTTATTTTCCTGAGATATAGTATGTGCATATTTATATACATACTAATATGTTTAGATTCTTTTGTTGTTGCTGCTTCTGAGACCTTTTCCCCAGCTATCCAGCTGTTGATCAAACAGTGGAGGTGTCACACCTAAAGACAATTTTAGTTCCTGGGTGTTTCAATGAACATTTTGTCTGCTTCCCAACAGCAAACACAACCCAGAGTGCTCAATTCATCCCACATTGCTTAAGTTGCTGGAGAACAACGTTCCTCACGTGATGAACAAGCTGCTTTAATAACCACCTCCAAGTTTTGTTTTCTTTACCAATAACACAGAGCTCATGTATTGCTGTAGCTCAAAAGGGCGGGGATGGGAGAGGCATTACAAAGCCTGTGCTCCCTCTTCTGCTAGGACCATCTCAAATGGCACGCACCCATGGCTGTGCCAAAGTACCATGCCTGCCGTGTCCTTCGCTGGCTTAGTTCTGTGCCGTGCATGGTGATGTCTTTGTGCGAAAGGTGGTTTCTCACTCCAGGTAAGTGAAAGAAAAGCAGCGGAAACCACAGCATTCCGCTGGGCTTTTGTTTGTTTGTTTGTTTGGAAACTCCCAAAACCACAGAGCCTATTTTTAGAGGGAGGATCAGGAAGCGGTGGAGGGGGAAAGCTGGAAGGTAGGCACAAGGTGAGAGCCGGCTGCGGGAGGGGACTCCACGCAGTGGAGAGATGGAAGGCAGATGGGTAGATGGAAAACCACGCAAGAGCCAAACTTCGCAAGAGCGAGCTCGGCCGCCAGCAAGAACCCGGCCCCCAGCTGCGAGGAGCTGCCGGCGGGGGGACGGGGTGAGGAGGCCAGCGCCGCGGGAGCAAGTGCCGGGCGGAGAAGGGAGAGGGGAGATGAGGTCAGGGAGGTACTGGTGGGTGGAGTGGGTCCCAGGAGGGAGGTCACATCCAAGACTGCAATTTTATATAAGCCAGAGAGAGCGATGAATTGTTCTGTTTAGTGCAAACAGATAACAGCGAAGGAGGCTGAGGCTGTCTCTGACTCAGGTTTCCTTATTCTGAGATTTCTAGAAGATCACCTTTTATTGCCTTGTCTGCAGCCAAACAAATAGATAAATAACCCTATGTCTCTCCCCCAAGCCTTCTTATCATAAGGATGTGAGTAAGCCTTGGTGCCCGGATCCAGATTCACACTCCCAGCCTTCTGGGATGTCCATCACACTATCCCATTGAGATCGACCTGCATCCTCAGGACTTGAACATACCCCCGCCATAGGTTGTTCCATAAACCCCACACCACTTTCCATGGGAGACCTTCAAGGTGTACTTCAGTGAGTCCTCCTACAGTCAGTGGTAACCCAGTGGGGTCCCATGAGCTACATAGCCAGAGAAGCCATCTATCAGATGGAAGGAGGTTCTCAAGTGTAGCAGGATCCTTCCAGACTTCAGATCCAGTTACTGATCAATTATTAATTCTATCACCGAGGGGTGGAGGTGACCCGGCCATTGACCAGTTTGTTGGGCATTGAGCAGAGCAAACCTGCTGCAAAGAACCAAACACTCTTGCGTGAACTCCTCACCATTTCACCTGTGAAGAAAACAGCTCTCCCCATCCACCCAGACCCCTTCTTGGTTTTACTTAAAGCAGAGCATACGTCAGAGCACTCTCTATTCCTGTACAAAGGTGGAGGTGTGTAACAGTTAGTAGCAAGACCCCAATCTCAATGTACTAGATAAGCATTTTGAGGCTTGTGAAAGAGTTGATGTAAATGAATGCTAACAGTCAAGATTAGACAACCGCAACCATGTAAACACACTGCTGCTGCTAGCTCACAGCTCTGCGTAGGTGACCCACCCGGCCAACAGGTCTCACCAGCTCCAGGATGTGTAAGCATCACCATCCACTGCTAAATCAGTGAATCCAGCTTACAGGGCTTCATTACCATCCTCCAAAGCCCAACATGCCTCCTTCCACTACAATCAAGTTTCAAGCCTTTGAAAGTATTTAGTGCAATCAATGGGAATTAGGGAGCTAAATACCCTTGAGGATCCTGGCCTAAGGCCATGGTGTTTAGAGAAACATTTAGAGGTGTGCTTCACTGTCAGCATGTTGGTGTTTTCCTGCATACAGGGACTTACCCAGGCAGTTAAGTGCTTTTCTGCATGGCTTCTGGCCATGCTGTTGGACCAAGCCCTTGAGGGGTCAGCCATGGTCCTGTTACCGTAGCTTACACGTTCACCGGGCAACAGTAACCGCCCGGGTGTGCTCTCAAGGGCAAACCCAAACTCATCAGGTCTAATGACCTTCCCAGAGACCTGAGCTGACCTGTCATAACTTGTCAAACCACAGTAACTCCATACGTCTCTGCCCCAAGGGGAGCTCGTGTACTCGCCAGCTGGGTGCACACTCCTGGCCATTGCAAGGCAAACCAGGAGCTCCCTGCAGGGCAGCCGCGGGTCGGCATGACTCTTCTGGGGGACAGTTACTTGTGCTTGTAGGGCACGTGTACACGGCTAAGCAATCACGGGGTTGCAACCATACTTGCTCTGCTCACCTTGCTGAAGGAAGGTACTCCCAAAAGACATTGCCACCTGTCAATTTCTGCTTGGCAAAATGAAATCTGCTGGTCCCTTCCATGCAACAAGTGCTGCCCACGGGGGTCTTGGCCACTCCAGCAACCTCCCAGCTGAGCCTGCTCCTCCAGACATAGCATGAAATGCCTCTCCTCTTGTGGAAGTAACAGGGCTACCCACAGGCCACTTTTCCTGGGCATTACAACATATATTTGAGAGGGCAGGAAAAGCTGACTACAACGAGTGTGCTTCCTTGCTCCACCAAACTCCAGTGATTTTAAAATGGCTTCTCAGATTTTAAGTACACAGAAGCCAATCCCTTCATCTGTACGTATAAGACAGTGCAACAAATGGTGATAACAAATCAATGGATGAAAAGCATGTTGCTCCTACATTGCAAGCGATGAAGTTAGTAAAGCATATATAAATGCACCACCCTACAACTGGAACGTACCAACCTTCAGCTGAGATGCAGTAGCAGCAGTTTGGATCCTCCTAGCAGGTACAAACGTGAAACAAAATGGGACACCACCCCGGCTCGGGCTGCACATCACCAGTTGCCATATCTCAACCAAGAAGCCAGAAGTCAGGAGCTCCTGACCTGATGCAAAAAAGCGCCAAATGCTCTTGATCCCTTCCAAAGGAAGCGGCGGAGTCAGCACAATCCTCCCTACACCCGGGCTCCAGCAAGTCAACTCCAGATTGGAAAATCCCATTACCACCCATTGAGACACCGTTAAACAATTTCCCAGACCATGTATGGGCTGCAAGGGAGCCCAGGCTGCAGCAGTGCTTCCACACTTACAGACTATGCCTGCCTGGGTCACGCAGAGGCTTTCCAAACCTGTTAAATCCACCCAATTCAGTAACACACCTTTTTGGCCCAGCCAGGCTGGGTGGCGAGTGCTCAGCACCATCTACAACCAGGCTTGCTCCTAACCTGGGATTTTTTGGCCTGCTATAGACTGGGCCATGAAAATACCGAACATACCATGCAAAGTGCTGTGCACTTCAGTGCTCACTTGGCTTGAGGTAGAACTCTTCCCAAAGCAAGTATTCCAGGCTTGCATATAAATTAAAGCTCATAAATCAGTGGAGAAAAAAATCTTCTCTATGGAAATGGCCAACTTGTTAGAAGGGAGTTAAAGGCTACAGACAGTTTTCAATGGAGCCTTGCTGGCTGTCAAGAATGCGCGAGGCAGTGAAGTTGTTTGGGTTGGGAGCACGAGTCGGATTTTTCTCCCCTCTTTTGAGGACAATGAAATGCAACAGCTTTCCTTCCCCTCCGAGCCACACCGAGCGACCCGAGCCGGGAGACAACGGCACAGATACAATCTCTGGAAATCATGAAGTGACTGAAGAATGGCTGAGGAGTTCTGAATAACTAAATAAAGTCCTCTGTGTTTTCTTTAGCAAGTAAAGAAAATACTTTTAGCATTTTAGTGTGACTTTTGGGGTCAAGGGGGAATCTCAAGTCCAAATACAACAAACCGGTGTGGAAATTACTGCCAAGAGTCTGATAGTTAGGCTGGGAGCTTGCCTTGAGGCTCAGATGTGTGAATACCGCTCATGGAAGGCAGGCTGAATTTGAGGTTTTGCTCAGATCATGGGAATCCGGGACTTGCTGTATGTCCTTGCTTTTAAAAAGCTGACTGTGCTGAGTGCCCCTCAGCAGCCCATAGAAACGGCAGGTGCCGACGCTCCGTTGCTCTCCGGAGATGGAGGGACACCCACGAGTCTAGTGTCGGGTCTTCACATCTTGCAGCACATGTAGACGCATCAAGGACACCGAGCACAGAGTCACTATTTTGCAGCCTACAAACACTTCCCTGCCGCAAAATGCATCTCCCCCTTGGGATTCTCAGGTCTGCTTCAGTACCCGCGAAAATGAAGTGCTCCCAAACTGTTAACCTTGGGGCAGTGCAGAGCAGCTTGACCCACTACCCGGTGCAGATGACTGCACCACTAGCCAACTTATTACAACATCATTGCTTTGTTAAATTTTTTTAGGAAATAGATAATCAGCACAGAGTGATGGGATCAGGGTCACAAAGCATGTTGAAGGAAGAGTCAGGCACCAAACTCACACGTAGGGACTGCAGAGACAGAGGTCTGCGGAGGCTGAGGCTGAATATTTTTTAACTGCAGTTTCTGACTCTCATCTTGTTTCTGAAGAACCAAAGACCCTTCTGCTTTCACCAGTCTCTTCCCCAAACAGCGCCTTTCAGGTTTCCTTCTGTGTCTGCCATGATGAGAGCTGCAACGACTGTGACACACAAGTAACAGTGTCCAGGGAAACACATGAGCACCAACACAATATAGAGGTGAGCTGAGAGGAACTAAAAGGCTTAATAAAGAAACAGGAAAAGAAGACTTCCTATTTCTTGGCTTTCTGATTTTTGATGCATTTTACTATTGGAATTGCCATCTCTACCCATGCCCTGTAAAGTCTTAACCTTTGTTTGGCTTGCACTGTTAAAACAGGGCCAATCTTCTGGTGCCATATTCCAAATAAAGTAAAGATTAATAATTATAGCTTCAAATATACATTCAAGAAGTTTTTCAAGGGGATTTTTTGTTTGCTTAGGTAGTAAATGAATACTTGTATTAGCCCATCCACCAGAGACACACCAGGCCTGGTTCCAATTTCATTTACCCCGCCTGTCTTCATTGGCATGGGTGGAACAACCCTGATACCATAAAGAGAAGAACTGCACTTCAGAAGCACACACCATTGATTTCTTATGCTAGCAGTAGTACTGCTGTAGCCACCATGGGCTTTTGTTAGACCAATATAACTGGAAAAGAACAGACAAGCTTTCAAGCCTACAAGGTCTTCTTCTGCTTTTCTGGTATCATTACAGTTAGCCTAATAAAAGATATTACCTCTCTCTTCAAAATGGTCTTATTATTCATGACATGCAGTCAAATGAAATCCAGATTACAAGAAATCGCATGTGTATTTTGTCTTATTTTCTTCTGTTACATTACTGTGTATGTGAATGAGGAGCACCTATGTTCCCACATCACGGCCCGTACCTCTTGGGTGGTTACACTGCTCCGCTTCATCACGAGGCTGTCTGCTCTCACAGAGAAAGCCAACATCTGACATACCATGTACCACGTACCATGAAACAGCCTCCAAAGGACAGTAGTGGGCAAATGATACCCTGCATCTGCTCAGCTCACATTCATTTCTAGCCACCTAAGGTTTGGCTGAAACAGCTCTTCTAAACCCAAATACATATGTTGGCTTAGAGGCACCATAGTAAAGTAGCCTAACAAACCAAAGCAATTGGTTTTAATAAGAATCTTGGCTTGTTTTGACAATGCTCTGAATCTTCATGTTGGCACCAAGAATGTTTTTTTAGGAAAATGTATGCATCTTTGCAGCACTCAGCAACTAAATCCTCTCTTCACTTCATGGAAAGGGTTTCCTGGCTATCCGCTTTCTAATGTATTCCAAGTCCCTCGCAGCTGATTGTTGTCTGGGCTGGAAATACTTTTATATTAAGCTCAACAATTTGACCCCTTTGCATACTGTGTGCGGGCCGGTGAGCGTGGCGTGTGGGTCACAAACTGTGTCCTTCGTGTTTCCTAACGTGCTTGCAAAAGTGTGCAAGGTTATGGAGGCATTTAGATGCTTCCTGCATCACGTTGTGCAGATGTGTTTGTAATAGCTACGGAAGCGGCTGTCTCCTGCTACCCAGCCTTATTACAGGCAGTAGCAATACTCCCAGAGTTCAAAGGCATTTCATGCTCACTGAGCGTTTTTCAGCAAGAAATCTGAGATTAAATAAACTTGAATCCTCTCTGAGGAGAAAGCAGAAGATGGAGGGAGAGGAGCTGACTCTCTGCTGCACAGCATGCATCTCGGTGTACCTTGGAAAACACCCAGGCGAGGTGCACCTCAAACCCACGTCTGGCCAGGACATTTCACTACTGGGGCCAGATTTATGCCTGCTGTAACGCTGTGGATTTTAATGGGTTTGTGCCAAGGCTGCCAACCTGCTCAAAATCTGAAAATCACACGAGAGGTCTTCTAGCCTTTGTCCTAACATCTCTGGGCTGCCTCCCAGGGGGCTTGCTGAGGATAGGATTTACATCGGTTTTACTGCTTTTCTCTCATTTTCATTCATAGAAGGTGATGTTAGCCTGTCACCCACAGAAATCTTTAACTTTTAGTGAGTACGGGCACAAGACCCTGTCTCTCTAGAAAGAGTAACTGCTGACCTGCTCTTCAGCAGAAGACAACATTCTGCTCTTGTGCTAAAGAACCAGTGCCCAGGGCACATCAACGGCTGTGGACAAAAAGTTGACTCTGAGCGTTGCTCATCCAGGATCCAGAGAGCACAAGGAATCAAACTGTTCGATGATTTTCCTCTCCCTAACAACTCTGCCTCTGCGGGAAAAAGAAAATACTTGAGTCATACAACTGACCGAGGTGTCATTCCCACTGACGAGGGATGTTTATGGAGTCTCGGCTGGTAAAGCACTGCCCTTAGCAAGCTGGAAATGCCATTCCTGGGCACCCTCCGCACCCCAAGCCAGGGTGGGCATGGGCTCCCCAGGCAGCAGCCGAGCGCACACGAGCTGGGACGTTTCGTTTCAGTACGTCTGCGAGACCCAGGTCCGGAGGTGAGACCGCTCCCCAGGAGCTGGGGGAAGCCACGCGTTCCGCTGCCTGGCTGGGGCTCGCCATCACCGGGCTTGTAAAGGTGTTTGTGCTCCTAAAGATGCAGAGAGCTGCACAGATGTCTCCAAGACAAGGGGGCATGGAGACCTACACCCTCAGCACGCTTCAGTGCTTAACTCCCATTGACTTCACTGAGACAAAGACATATAATGCACTGAGGATCTGGGCCCAATGTGGTTTGGAAAATCCCGCTAGATACCATTCCTCATCTTTAGGTGACTAAATACTTCCGAAATGCCGTCCCAAATACCCTCAGAGACTTTGGACAGTCTGCTCTAAGTCTTTCCTGGGCTGCCCAGCTGAAGGTCACCATTACAATGCTGGAAAAACTTTCCAGGTTAGGCCTGACCTTGAAAAAGCCATCAAGCTCATAAGTTGAGAATGATGCAGTGACAATTAGCACATCTTCTCTGCTCTAGACAATACACTGCAAGTCTAGGACAAATCTAAAAGCCTGAGAGGCAGACATACAAGAGTGTTATGTCCTCTGTCTGAGAGCCGAATCCCAGGGAGGGTGGAAATAGCAATGTAGGACAGCTGTGAGTATGCTTAGTATTAATATCAAATATAATGGTAATTCAAAACAGAGTCTTTTGGTACAGATCTGAACTGCACAAGCCAAGTTATGAAATGATATTAGCATCTGGATCTGAGAAGCAGCTGAGACTAAGCTGGCCAGCATTTGCCATATGTCTCATCTGCAGAGAATATTTAAATAAGTAAACACAACGAGTTAATAAATACATGAAATAACTTTGCAAGATAAGCACCTCTCTGTGCTAGTGGCATGGCAGCTTGTCAGAATGATCACATCCAGTGGAAAATCTGAAAGGGGAAAGTTTAGATGGCGCAATACTGGGGGGGGGGGGGGGGGGGGGGGGGAGTATTCAATTGACTGAATAGCATAGCCCAGAATGGTGAACATTTACGATGATCCTTATCTGCTGGCAGGTGAGAGAATCCTGTTGCTGTTGCCAAAGCCTTAACTCATCAGAAAATCAGTGGTTCTTCTTGGAAACATAAGCTGAAACCTTTCAAAGACCTTCTAGCTACAACCCTGTGTAGGCAAAAGGGACTATCATTTTAACAGCATCAAAGGTATAGAAAGTCATGCTGCTTTCCAGTAATTCCCTGATAACACCTAGAGGGTGAAATAAACCTGCTGGTGGTCTAATCTGAACAGAAGGGGGGAAAAAAATGCTAAATGCTGATTCTGGGAAAGAAATTATTCCTTAAAAACAAGCCAGACAGATCTAGTGTCCTCATTTCATTCTTATTTGTGCATGTATCTAAACGTCTCCAGCAAGGACTTAACCTAGAGAGGATTTCAGGATTTGGCCCAAGAGAAACTCTTGAGGGAACACCAGAGTTCAGTTTTTTTATTAAGAAATCTCTCCCCTTTGAAGAGTGAATCGAAGGCTTGAGCACAAGGTCAATGGCATCCAGTTGCTTGGCCATATCCACAGGCTTCTAAACTCATCCAACCCCCCGAGCAGTTCGCTCTGACTCTAAATCACATTCCTTTATTGATGGAGAAGGGAGAAAACTGTTAATTGCACAGCAAGGACATTTTTACAGAGAAATGTTTTGTAAGCTCAGCATCTCCCTAGAAGATGTCAACAATTTGATTCTAGCAGGCTCTGGCAATGCATCATACTATCAGTTTATCAGCCTCAGCTTTTTTGCTTTGGGTGGTACAAAATGTTCCTGAAAATTGACACTGCTATTAACAATAGGTGCTCAAAGTGATCACTTGCAGTAAGTTTTAGAAAAGTTCAAAGACTGAGTTTATTTTGGCTCGCCAGACTAGAACACATAACATGATTTTAATTTAGAACAGGACCTTGCTTCAGTTCTTGCATGGATGGATACAAAGAGGACTGATCATCTCAAAGATGCACAAGCTGAGTCCTCCTGACTTCATTCTTGTTCACTCCCCTTTTCCAGAGGATATGATGAATTGGGTCATTCAGTAGAATCAAACCACATCCATTCAGGTTTCCTGGGTTTTATTTAAAACAGGTGTAAAATCCCTGTTTTACACATGAAGCAGTAGTGCCTCTCCCCATTAAGTCTTCCGCCACTGAGAAATGGTTACCCCATGACAAACAAGGCAGGAAGGCAAACAGATGCATAAAGATCTGATACACAAAAGTAGGTCATATCTGCACAAACTATCAATATAACTTTTTCCTTGCCTCTTGCATATAATCTGTGAGCAAAGTTAAATTTTATACAGGCTGATTGGGATGTTTAGTGGATTAAATGGTTATGATGCTTAGAGGATAAATGCTTTAGGATTCAGTCTGAGTGGTAGAAGCTGCACAAATAAATTCAGTTGCCATTCCAGCCCTCTTTCTCCATTTTTCTGCCTCACAGGGAGCTGCACATGTGCCAGACAGGTAAGGCAGAAGAGCTCTGCACTGTGGGATTGTACTTCGGTTCACTAGACCTTCCCACTTCTCCTATCTCTTAGGCAATAGCATGAAGGCTCCATACCCACAACAACTGACCTCAAAGGTAATTTGCACTTCCACCACCTGAATTGAAGATGCAAAGCACATTGAGTGGGATTTTGTTAGTGATACAGAGAGGTATAAAATATATTCTAGTGCATGAAACAGGAGGGTGAAACGGCTTGAACCAACTAGATGGAGCAATCAGCCCAAGAGCACAAACACAGAGAAATATGATGGGTATGAAATCATTCGGAGCCAATCAGTAAGCTCCCAACTTCTAAAGCAATTTCATAATTGAGTAATGGGACACAGCAGGGTCTGAACTATTGTGTATTATAATCTGAATGGAATGCTGTGAGAAGGCTGGAGCAATCTGATCGCACCGAGCCCTCGCTCACCAGAAATGCCTTTGACATATTTCCTTAAAGCGCAGCAACGAGAGTGGAGTAACTGCTTGTTAATGACACCCTGATGGGTTGTCTGCAGCACTGAAACTGAGATAGCATAGATTGGAAAGCATGTGCCTCTCCTTGGCTGGAGTTAACACACCAGCCCCCACAGACTGCCCACCCACTTCAACCTTAATCGCCGGCGTGCCTGTACAATCACCAGTTTCACTTCACTACATATTTCCTCCCCCAGAACTTAGCTTATAAAACAAGAGGCACTAATAATCCAAGACGATACTACGCCAGCCTCCTGTCATGGCTTAGTGCTCTTGCTCCGTGCTGGATAACCCATAGCTATCTGCACAGCTATGTAGGCTCGGCTCTTTCCCTTTCCTAATTTTCAGTCCCTCCTTGGATATGCATGCATTAACTCCACCAGAAAAATATCATCGCTTTCTGATTTTAGAGACATCATCCATTCTGCTTCCTCTTCACCCCTTTTCTTTCCTCTACTTGCAGACAAGCCTGGAAGGAGACAAAAGCTGGGCTCTGGAAGTGTTTGACGGTGATACAGCATGGATGGTTTTGGGTCTGGACTCCAAGATGTGCTGTGGGAGGGCGGCAAACCCCCAGTCTGCTGTGAGGCGAAGGCTGGAACACATCCTTCATGTTCAGATCTGTTTTATAGATGTGGTCCAGTGTGGAAAAGGCTCTTACTGGGCAGCTGACCTTACCCTGGCTCCCGCGCTCCAGACCAGCTGGAACCACTCTGGGGAGAGGGTGCAGCTTTCTGGAGAGCAAGGGACAGGCTCTGCTGGAGGAGGCTGCGGTGACAAGGGTGGGTGCAGGAGCTGTGGCAGAGTTTGCATCATGCGAGCAAACTGGGAGACCGCTGTAAGAAGCAGGAAGCCTGCTTGTGGTGGGGACCAGACTCACAACCAAGCCTCAGAGGTGATGGAAAGATCGGGAACCAGAAGGGACTTGTGCAACCCATTGAACAAGCCATTGAACTTTCTTGGGTTGCAAGAGATCCACTTTCCTCCCTCAGAGGTCAGTTTGGTTTTTCAGTTGTTTCAAGAAGAAGCTCTGAGAACTCTTGCTCTCATTCAACATTTCCGTGCTCCAAGAAGACATCAGTTTGGAAATCAGGAATCTCCTGGTGTCCTTGCCATAACAAGGTCCTGGCCAACTCAGGCTGGATGAGAGCAGCCTCAAGGCTGGCTCTCAGCACTCCCGTGCTTTCAGAAATGGGTGCTCTTGTTTGTTAGAGGGTGATGTACTGTCGGAAGGGCAATAATGCTGTGCTGCCCATGAACTCATGGGGACTGTCCCTGCTCTGTGACACACCACACACGTGAGCATATGGTGCATTAACCTCAGAGTAACCTTGGTCAGGCTGGCTGAGGTCAGCTGTATCCCTTGTGTAGTTACAGCTCCTCTCAGGAGCTGCCATAAAATGTTACCACAGTTGGGTTGTGGGCTGCAAGGAGTCCGTCATGCTCCATCAGCCAAAGCCCCGTTGGACAAAGCACTAGAAATGGGAATAAGGGAGCTTTTTCAAAAGTGCCTAAGTGCTCCTGGGAACGGTCAAAGGGATTCACACTTGCAGAACCAGATTTTCAAAGGTCCCTAAAGATACAAGAAAACTCCAACCAGGAGTTCATAAATGGGTTTCAAGCCCTTGAAACCAGTGAAACACTGGCCTGGATGTCCCAGGAGCTCCACTCCCAGCAAGTCTCAATACCTCACTGTAAGGGTTGGAACCTGTGGCCCAAACATATGGGTGCCCACTTCCTTCTGATTGCTTCGGGAGCTTCCAAGGATTAGGAGTCAAGAATAAGGCCGACAGTAAGAGCTGGAATGGGCAAAACTGATGTCAGAGAATGGAAAGAAAGTGGGAATTGAGCCTCGAAACTGGAAAAGCACTTTCAAAATATTTATCCCGCATAATTTTTGTCCTCTAAATACCAGGCTGTCTTATCTCCTCTGCCCAAGAAGTTGTTTTCACAAAACCTGTTAAAAAATCTCTTGCTAAATGCTGAGCTTACAAGGATGCTGCCCAAAGCTCACTTGTGCTTACTGCCAGAGGAGTTAAAGCTAGATTTTTTTCCCTGAACTGACAAATTTTAAGCCAGTATCTCAGCAAGCATGATGGATACCTACAGCCAGGTACAAGCATGGGAGAAACCTGTTTCTGAGTACTGCCTGCACCCTTCAAATCCTGCTGCATGGGCCATCCCAGGGCCTGGCAATGCCAGCAGGAAGGCTCCCTCCTACTTTAGACGGACTTTAATCAGGCCCATGTGAGCTGTGTGCATGCATGCAAGACAGTCTGGATTTGGGCTATCAAACGCTCACAACAAACAACTCACTAATAAGCTGCAGACAAAGATTTGCTTTTTTTCAGAGGTTATTAAAAAAAACTTTTCCAAATAACAAGTTTCTCTGGGAAAAATCCAGCCTTTTCATACAGACAACTCACATACCGGAAAAAAGGCAGCATTACTCATATAAATTATTCATTACAAATTACTCACCCAGTTCTTGCAGCCAACAGTGCTTTTCCTATACCTGGAGCTGTGGAAAAGCCAAGTTAGCATCACTTCAGAGAGAGGGGAAGGTTTGTTATAATCAATCAGCCATGTGACATCCAACCAGACTGAGTTGATTGTGGGACCTCCTGACACAGCGTTTGTCACGGGGATCCAGTTTGCCATCAGGATGCGAGGTTGCTCCCCCTTTCCCCTCACCCACTCAAGCACACCTGAGCCAGCAGAGCTGACTAAGGTAGAGGGGCAGCTCACGTGTTCAGCTAAGCCAGGCTGGACGGCTTGTGGGAGATCAGGCGACGATGCGAGAGCATTGGCAGGAGAAGGCACAGCTCTCACATTTGCACTGTGCTGCCAAGTGAAAGAAGGGTTTGACATGAGAGAGAACCTGTGGCTGGGGAAGGGACTAGCTCCACTCTCGGCTGCTTCTCAAAGCTACCTATTTTGCAACATTAATAAAACCAGTAAGTCCATCTTTTGCCATACATGTTCTCATTTCTCTAGCAAACCCAGCAGCAGATGTTCACTCTGAGGCTGCGGCATCAGCAAGGCTTCTTCAGAGCTTTTCATCTGCAGAGGGATGAGCAGGTACAACTGAAATAAAAAATAAAAGCAAAACTCACAACACAGACTGCAGAGGCATTTGGTGAATAACTAAAGGTATTGCACAAGATCGTGGAGAAATGCTTCACCAACGCTGCATCACTTCTGTGGGGTTGAGATGGCCACAGACCAGTGACAGACTGGGTCTACATCGATACAGAGATGAAGGTATCTTCTGGGACGCAGTGTGGGAGCTTCCTCACTGCTCCTCCTGTGAATCTCATTTGTACAGCAGCTTCCACTGGGAGCAGCTGATCTGCTGCCTTGGGAGAGGCGTATGGGGAAGGCACAGAGTGCTACTGAAGCCACAGCAGAAACTGGAAGATAGCTGCTGTTTGTTTGTGTGCATGTTTGTACATAGATGCCTTATTTTGGAGGTCTACAACCCATTGCTGTGTACCAAAAATCTCCTTTTTTGCCCAGCAGTGGTTTGCCTGCCCACCTCTAACCTTCAATCCACATCGAGAGGCAATCGGAAGAAGCCATCTAACGTTACCAGCACATGGTCTTAAAAAGAAAAAAAGAAAGAGCAGGCAGTATCAAAACAGGTGCTAAAACACCTGTTTATTGAGCACTTCCCAAGGGTCAGCAGGAACTTTAAATGGAATTACTGGAAGTGAGGCAGTTGTGGACTTCAGCATTTTTGTTTCAGCTTGCTCTGAAGCTGACAACAGAACAATGTGGACTTTCAGACTTAGTAGACAGTTAAGATCTGTGTACCATGGGTGTACATGAAGTCCCTTTTGAGAAGATTAAATGTTAGTTTGAACCAGCAGTTCCTCAGAACTGATGATCTCCTTCAGCAGAGGCCCCTCCAGCAGAAGACATGAGTGCACGTTCCAGTACGTCTGTTCCAGCGAACAATTCTTCTTGCCATCTTCCTCCTACTTTCACATCTTGCATCTGCTTGAAATTTAGAGGCTGATTTAGCAGACCTAACTTTGGCTCCCACCAAGGCATCCTGACTTGTCAATCTGCAATGGCTGCTGCAAGAAGCCTTGATAACAACTTGGGTTGTATCCACTCTTAGAAGCCAGCACCTAATGCTAGGCCATCTGGACACCCACAAAGTGCCAAACACTGTCGTTCTTATTTAGTCGGTCTTCCTGCTCAAGTCAAATGGTATTTTGATGAGTGACTACTAAAATGCTCAGGGTTTGACCCTCACATGTTTGCCTCACCATCTCCAGGCCCTTTCCAACAGTGATGATGGTCTGCTCATCAGCTGTTGACTCAGTTTGCAATAGAGCCAGCTGAAAATTTTTCAACAGAGCAATTTCTCATCCAGTAAAGTCTATTCAAAAATCAAAATATTTCTCGGCAGTTTGTCAATTTCAATGAAATTTTACAACAGGAGAATGTCAAAACATAGTGTTTCATCACTGCCGCAGTGGTTCTTTTCAATGGCATTGACATGTTTCATTTCATTATGCTCTTTTTGCTTCCACTGCTTCACATAGTTGAATATTGACTCAAACCTTATACAGATTTTATATTTTGCACTGCCTAATGTCTTCGTTTGTCCATTTTTTTAATAATAAGAAACTAGAAACAAAACCAACATCATTTAAATAAGGCTTTCTTTTCTGAATAGTTTCTAAATTTACATTTCATGGGAAACTTTCAAATTTCACCTTTTCATCTCAGTTCATAAGAAAAAGAACATTGGGAAGTGTCAGAGCTTCTCCTGGATCAGAAATTCCATCTTCTGACCAGCTCTCATTACCACTCGGCCTGCACCCAGCTGAAACGCTTGGCTCTGAAGGAAGGTCCAAGGTAGATCTGATTCACAAGCTTAGCAACAGCTGGAGAACACAACTGGCAAACCAGCCCTTTGCAAACTCAATGAATCATCATGGCTTTGATGCAGCCTGCCCTCCTTGCAAGGAAAGTGTACCTCAGCAACAGAAATAAGATCTTAAATCAAATCAGATGCAGCCTGAAATATTTATCTACTGTTCTTCTGGGAAGAGGAATTGTAGTGGAAAAAATCCTCAGATATTTTACTCTTAAGATGGGAGAAAAAAAAAATATCTGGATGTAGTTTGATCAAAAATGAGGGAGATACCGGAATCTGAAGAAATTCAGGCCACTGAAGTGATAATACCATGTGACATTGTACAGGCAGCCTCCCAGCCTCCCACAGGCTTTAGCTGAGGAGCTAAAACCCACACCAGACCTCACCACAAGCAGAGGAAACCCTTCCTGGAGAGAGTCATGTCATGAGTGCTTGTGAAACACAAGACCACTCGGTGCAGAGCGCTGTATCTGGGTGAGATTTAGCTAGTCTCTCCTCTTCCACAGAAGCACTGCTTTGGACAGAGATGCTCCTTTCTTTCTGAAGGTACCTTCTTGACTGCTGGAACTCATCTGCCATTGCTCAAGTTTACTGGTTTCAGATGATGTAGCTCCTTTCTGTGTACTTGGTGATCACCTGACAGTGCAGTGAAGGAGCGGGTGGGTGGCCATATAGGCTGGTGCAACATGGAGTTGCAAGATAGAGGAAGCATGAGTTGGCAGGATGAGATCTGATCCAAAACTGTGTTGGCAAATCAACCACCATTTTCCCCTTTGCTTTCCTTTGTTGTCCTTGCAGGTTCCACACTTCTCTAGTGGAGCCATCCCAGAAATCCAGTAGTACCCAAGGGAATGTTTGCCACCTTAGAAAAAACACTATGGACCTGTTCTAAGGGTTAGGGCTGTTTCTAAGATCACCTGTAAAATTACTTCACCTCTACAAGGTAAACCAAGGGTTGTGTTGTAGTCATAGAATCATAGAATGGTTTGGGTTGGAAGGGACCTTAGAGATCATCTAGTTCCAACCCCCCCCTGGCACAGGCAGGAACACCTTCCACTAGACCAGGTTGCTCAAAGCCCCATCCAACCTGGCCTTGAACATCCCCTCCAGGGATGGGGCATCCACAGCTTCTCTGGGCAACCTGTTCCAGTGCCTCACCACCCTCACAGTAAAGAGTAAGTCTAAGTCTACCTTCTTTAAAATTGTTTAAAACCGTTATCCCTCACCCTATCACTACACCCCCTGTTAAAGAGTCCATCCCCATCTTTCCTGTAGGCCTCCTTTAAGTACTGGAAGGCCACTATAAGGTCTCACTGGAACGAGGCTAAACAACCTCAACTCTTCTCAGCCTGTCCTCATAGGGGAGGTGCTCCAGCCCCCCGACCATCTTCAAGGCCCTTCTGTGGACCCGCTAGAGCCATGTCTTTCTTATGCTGGGGGCCCCAGAGCTGAAGGCAGTACTCCAAGTGGGGTCTCACGAGAGCAGAGCAGAGGGGCAGAATCACCTCCTTCGACCTGCTGGTCACACTTCTTTTGATGCAGCCCAGGATACAACTGGCTTTGTGGGCTGCAAACACACATTGCTGGCTCATATTCAGTTTTTCATCCACTAATACCCCCAAGTCCTTCTCTGCAGGGCTGCTTTCAATCCACTCATCTCCCAGCCTGCATTTGTGCTTGGGATTGCCTAGACCCACGTGCAGGACCTTGCACTTGGCCTTGTTGTACTTCATGCCCTTCACACAGGCCCACCTCTGAAGCCTGTCAAGGTCCCCCTGGATGGCATCCCTTCCCTCCAGCTCGTCGACTGCACCACACAGCTTGGTGTCATCAGCAAACTCACTGAGGGTGCACCCAAGCCCACTGTCCATGTCACTGACAAAGATGTTAAACAGCACCAGTCCCCATACCGACCCCTGAGGAACACCACTTGTCACTGGTCTCCACTCGGACATCAAGCCATTGACAGCAATTCTTCGAGTGTGATCAGCCAGCCAGTTCCTTATCCACTCAGTGGTCCATTTGTTAAATCCATGTCTCTCCAATTTAGAGACAAGGTTGTTGTGCGGGACAGTGTCAAACGCTTTGCACAAGTCCAGGTAGATGATGTCCGTGGAGCTGAAGAACCTTGCCCACTGTTGGTAAAAGAATTTAGAAGATCAAGTAATTCCAGGTTGATCTTGACCAAATTGTTCCAATTCCCTCAGCCTTTGCTCCTACACCCACCCTTATTTGGTTGGACCTAAGCTACAGCCTTTGGACCACAGTCAAGAAGAATGTGTCCAGTCTATGACCTGCTCTTCTGTCCACTTTCTGAGGGTCTTACAGCCTTTTCCACTTGTTATGCAACTGGAGATGAGTCCAGTTGCAAAATTACCACACTCCCATCAGAAGAGCAGGGGCACTGAGTTTTTCAGCCCACAGATGCCCACCCCCAGCCAAAGGGTTACAAACTAGAAGGTTAGATCATAAGTAAAACAGGGTGGGAACTTCCTAGCAGAGCTAGGAAGCTTCTTAGGGCAATTTCAGTGCAAATAAACAAATAATAATATATTTCAAATGTGACTGATGTGGAGCCCAAAATATTTGAGGCTGGCTGCCCTCAAGCAGAGACCTGAGGACCAGAGGTCCCCCCCGAAGCACTGTGATGAGAGTGCACTGACCACGTACGAGTAGGGAGCAAAGAGACGGAGCCAGGCTGCGGTTTCGCAGCTGCACGGCGCTGGCCTGGGCGATGAAATAAGGCCCAGACAGGAAGCAGTTTTCCTCAACAGTAAGCTGCTATTTTTACCCATCTCGCTTCTCTAACCAAAGAGGCGCTTGAAGTCAGTGGGCTGTGCTCTGCTGCAAGTCACGCCAGCACCAAGAGTCAGTGGGCTGTGCTCTGCTGCAAGTCACGCCAGCACCAGCCTCTGGAGGTGTCCCCTTGCCCACTGCGGGGCTGGGCACAGAGCACTCCTGACTCCCCACTCTACAAACCCCCCTCTGATCATCAGCATCGCCTCCGCAGGTCAGACCACTCAAGCCAAAAATCCCAGTGGACATCTCTGCCCTGAGTAAGAGGAGCAAGACGGGTTGTGAAGGATCTCCCATGGGTCAAGTAGCCCACGGTGAGCACAAGAGCCTGCAACGGGGCAGCTGGAGGTGTGATGGAGCCTGCCCCATCGCCTCACCAGCCGCTGACCCTGCTGCTGCACCACCCAACACACAGCACTAGCCTCAAGGAATTACAGAGGAGGAGCTGCAGTGCATGGATGTGTCCAGTGCTTTCTATCACAGCTGCTATGTGAATATCTCATGTTGCTATTTATACACGGAGGCGACTGTTTCCTATAGCTTCCCCCATGGCCCTGCCCCGTGGTCCCCACCCCAAGGGCTGCAGTCCGGTCGGGCAGCGGAGGCAGGCTGCATCTCCCGCTTCATGCAAGGTGACAGCCCTGTTTATTCCCCATTTCTCCTTCTCCACACCCCGCGGCAGCGATGTGGGCTGAGGGAGTGGCAGCACTTCCCAAATCCCAGAGCGATAGATCTGGAGTGAAGTCACAAATAACTGCAGCTTCACGGGAACAAGCTGGAAAAAAGAGCTACGAGGGGGGAACACGCTGTTTATGCCAGAACCGCTTGACATCTAGTAACGCTGAAAAGCAAGAGGGGGGAATATTATCGTCCTTTCCTCAAATGGTTTATTTTCCCCCTATTTCAGTGCCTGGGTGTGGGAAATCTGAGCTCATCTGGAATAAGATGGAGCAAGACGGGCAGGGGTTTGCAGCTCTGGCAAAAATGAGCCCCTGGCCCAGAGTCCTGCAGAGGGATGGTCGGCAGAGGCTCCAGTGCACAGCTGAGGCAGCTCGCTGAGGATCTGTGCCATCCTCCTCCTCGCTATTCGACATTAGGTGCATTATTTCAGCTCTTTGCAGCCTCGCTTGCTGTATCTGCACACGCAGTGAGCAGTGAGCAGAACGTCTCGTCACACTGCTGTGACACAGACACTCACTGTCCTTTTAGGCAGGAGATGTTTAATTTGAGAAAATGCTCTGATCTTCAACGCTTTTGCCAAAGCTTCAGTCCCACTGTTGTCTCCCCTGTTCACTGAGGACCCTGCAATGCTGCACACTGCACAGACAAATCAAGAGGCTGAAGACTAGACTTAATGAAAACATATAAATTAACATATGCCTCCTAGGGGGGTTGTTAGGCTTAGCTCATTAGTGGTTTAAAGCATATCCAATGCTCTAAGTTATTTGTTTGTTTGTATTTTTGCAGCTGTCCCTAGTTCTCTTAGGTCAAGTAGAGGTGTGAGGTCCAAAATAGCATTGAGATGGCTGAGCTTATGTTTCCAGCCCTGAAAAAACAATGAAGTGCTAATAAAAAAAAAAGCCTTGTGAGAAAGATTTCACTCCAAAGCCCTTCACAAACAACACACACAACAGCATGGAAATGCAGGAGCCTTTGGTCCCCGGGGAGGGGAGCTGCTGCCAGCTACTTTGGGAGGAGAAGGGGAATCTTGGTGGCCTGGGGAGGAAATTTTGGACACAGACACCAGAGTAAGAGAAGTCACTGGATCTTTGCTCCTTATCTGCAGCGTTGCAGCTCAGCTGAGTGGCTGACATGGGGTCAGAGGAAGCCATCCATCTGATCGGGCTGGTTGTTACCACTGAGAACCTGTTCTGCCTGCACTGGTTCCCCACAGCTCCATGGGAGCATCACCAGGTCCTGCAGCGTGCGTGCCTCTCTCGAGCAGAGACACTTTAGCCCAGGCTCGTTCTTGGCACATAACCTAGTGAGGGGGTGCATGCTCTCAAAATATGGGGACCACGCTCCACAGGGAGTGGCTCTTCCCCAAGACAGCTGCTTCTCCCGCATCACCCTGTCCTTAAAACCCAAGAAGTTCTCGAAGCAGACCTGATCCTGTTTTGAAGTGTTACTCCTTTTTCCAGCTAAGCGCAGCAGTACAGGTCTGGAATTGCATGTAAAGGTGTAAGTAAGGATCAGAAGCCTCAAAAAATGACATAGAAATGCTGTCACCCCTCTCTGGAGTGCACTGAGTGCTCAAAGCAACTCCTGCACGTCCCTGTGCAGTCTCTGAAAGTGTAAAGCTCTGATTTCTTCTCTGGCTGGTGATGCTGTAGTGCACCTGCATGTCTCTGCATCCTGAGATGGACAAACATGAAACCGGAGGAGAAGATCCACATTTCTGGAGGGAGCCAGAGCCAGTTCTCCAAGGGGCTTGGTCTTGTTTGGCCGGGTGACTGCATGTCACTGGTTTGAGATCTGCTGGATGAGAAGCAGCACTGTAGGGAAGCAATGACTCAGAGCGGGCCAGCGCAGCAACGAAATGGTGTGCTAATTGCAGGGCAGCACATGGCTCTGCGTGGCTTATTCACCATTAGATGATATAAAAGCAGACCGAGTGTTAAGGCAAAGCCTGCAACCAACAGAAGGGTTACGTGAGGACCTCTCCGCTTGCTTCGGTTAACTCCATCAGAGATGTGCCATCATTTTTTAGCAAAGAAACTCCACTAAAAATAAATGACCCCTCAGCTCATGATGGACTCTCCGTTCCTGGGTATAAACATTGCTGGGAGGTGATGGAAGAACAAACTGTCAAGCAACACTCTGATGGAAACTTTATCCCTGAAAATTGCCCTGAGCACAGCAGGAGTACTGCTCAGTATCCTGCCTTTGAGAAGAGGTCAGGGAGAGTCTTCCCACAAGATCCTGCTCTTTCTACAGCAGTCATTAAATGCAACCATCTTTGCCATAAAGTGAAAAAAATGCATCTTTAGAGCCTCAGAGGTAAAAGCCAGCCTTCCCAGAGAGGGTTTATGGCAGTATCTAGTGATGGGGTGACTTTTTGAGAAGCCGTGAGGCACTTGGACTGTCCTTTCAATTTAACGACAGCCCTCTTAACAAGCAGTCCTCTTCCCTCCCCAGGCATTCCTGTCCCCAATTCCACCTAACAGGTTTAATCTTAAAAGTTACTAATGGTGGAATCAGCCCAGGCAAAGCCACCAGGACTTTCATTTTCTTTGGTGGAGCCAGAACACCACCAGACAGGTTTAGGATGGGGCAAGAAGAGGTTCACTCCCAAGCACAAGAGATGCCATGTGGTTGCAGGAGGAGTTAAAAGAAACCCCAGCCAAGGCACGGTTGCAGGCTGCACACCCAGCGAAGGGGCTCTGCCTCTGCAACTGGCTGCTGAGTCCCATTCCATCATGCAGGACAGAAGTTGGAAGCATGCTTATCTCACGCCAGTCAAACTCAAGCCCATTCCAGGAGAGTTTTGTTGTTTTGTTCCTTCTTCAAGGGAATGAGCTCAGATGAAACTGAAGCAGGTGCTAATTAAAACCAGGACTGTTCTTCAAACTGGGTTTTTAATTACTGTAAATATATGTCAAGGAAAGTTGCAAAGGGGAAGAAAAATAGTAATTTCTTGTGCTACCTGCCATTTTCACTTGATTACCATCACACTTTTCTGCAGAGCAAAAACATCAGTCCTTCATAACAAACTCCTCTCTTGGGGACTAGTGTGAATTGAGAGCTGTGAGGCCCTGCCATGGGTTCCAAAACTAGCAGCATAATGTCTGTAACAGACATGCTACCTAATTAAATTGTTAGGGAACAGGCTTTTATATCTTTAACACCTAATTTACTATTGTTTCTTTGAAAGTGTTTGGCTTCCCTGTGGTTTTTTGGGCCTCCCTTCTCAGTTTTACGATGGCTTTTAAGTTTTTCGTGTGTGTTTCAACTAAATAACCATTTTGGAGGTTTTGTTAGGGTCCCGGCTCAAGTCAGACCAAGGGAAACAGGGGCCTGTTTTACTGTTGTTCATGCTGGGTGACTTACCACTACTGTGCTAATTATGTAATTACCCCATTTTAATAGCTATTGTATACTGCTTTATTGCTAACAAATCTTATTTCCTCTTTCTTTGCTCATTGATCGAACGGTAAAAATATAAGGACACACACAAACATTATACTGTGCTATAAACCGCAATACAAGCCTTGCAAGAGTTAGCAGGGCTCTAACCGTAAACAAGCATCTTCAAGGCAGCAGTGGGTTTATCCAAATCTACACGACAGTAATGATGATATAATTTTTACTTACTGGGAAGACACAAAATTGGATCATTTCTCAAATAGCAAGTGCTACACTGCAATGAACATTAGTCTCTTAATGTGAGTTTATATGGCTTTCACCACAAAAAGCATGGATTATACCTAAGATGTTTAGACTGTGCTGTGCCAGAAATGAGTAATGAACACGTTAATCAATTACTTCCTCCCTGATATTTGAAGCAAAATGAAATATTTGGCCCTGGAGAGAAGGGGGAACACATGTTCCAAAATACTCCTGAATTCTTTGTCATTTGGAGTCCATGGCTGACAGGACACGGTAGGATACCATCCAACACACTGACGATATCAAAATGCAATTGGGCAGGATGAAAAGGGGGAACATTACAATTCCTAGGAGGCATCTGAGCACCACTGAAATCAGAAGATGTGAAGAATTATGCTTGAGGTAGAAAAAGATGAAAAGCATTAACTGATGATATGGAGATGAGAGAACAGAATCCAGCATTTGCTGTCCATAACAGCATCTGTGCTTAGCAGGTCAAACCAAACCAGCTTGCAGGCTCGGACAACTAGGACAAGAGGTGGAAATAGCTGCTGAAATTATACCAGAGGCCAGCACAGCACAGGGAAGAGTTAAATATCCTCAAAGAAGTTGCAGATATTTAAGGGAACTTATATTTAAGGGAACTTATATTTAAGGATATAAGGGATATAATAGGGTGGTGGAAGAGGCACGGAGACCTTCCCAGGGGCTTTCACTTGGGAAGAGGAGGCTTTCATGGCAGAATGCAGCTCAGGCAGCAATCCCACATCCTGAGCCCATTTCGTGGAGCAAGAGCAGAGAACACATTGCGGGGTAGCTAAGAGGTCCGGAGGGCTGAAATCTCAGATAAAGAATGTTGCCATGTTCCTGAAATGGTACTGAGATGAAGTAAAAAGCATGAGGCATCTGGCATGCACAGTGATGAGAGAGAACCTCTCCTGGATGCAGCACCCAGGACTAGAAGAGGGCAAGTGATTGGCAGGGGTGGAGGGGTTTCACATCAGAGACCCCAGTACGTAGGGCTGAGGAGTGGAACTGAGGGAAGGACATTGTCCAGGGAGGAAATTCACTCCTATCTTGATTTCTGAATGCTAAGCTCTGCCATTATATTCTGTATTTATAAATACGTATATGTACTGATGCTATGATGTCTTAAGATTAAAATAACTCTAGCCCGTATGAAATTCCACCATTATAGCAAAACCTTCTTATTCTTCCCTCTCCTGTTTTTCCCCACAGCCAGCTCCAGATGTCATCCCCCAGTTCATCTGAAGGGGTTCCAGTCTCCAGGCAGGTAAAACACACATTGAATTCAGCTGGCCTTTCACCTGCATGACGCTGGTGTCCAGCACCGTAAACCCCTCTACCTGCTCATTTCCACTGACCCCGACGGGCCCCAGTGCCCTTCTCCAGCCCACCCTCCGCACTAGGAGGATCTCTGCAAACAGCAGCAAGCTCTGCCACTTCACATTCCTCCTTAAATCCGTCCTTTGCCAGCATATCTACTGAAAAATTGACAGCACAAAAAAATTGAATTAGGCTGCTGGTGTGCTAAGACCACTGTCTATCATACTGAGCAATATTGGCTCATCGTCTCCCTGCGCTCGCTCTCTGTCTGCACCCATCTGCTGCCTTTCCTCTCCTGCTCGGGTTCAGAGCGCTGGTACTGCACGTCGCCTGGGTCAAGGACAAAAGCTTCAGGATGCCGTGGTGGTAGCAATAAAGACAGAGAAAAGCACACACACATATATGTGTATGTGTATGCGTGCGTGTGTGTATATGTCTATGCATGTGTATGTATATTTCTATAACTATATGTATTCAGTGGGGTCCAGCCTTTGGCAGTCAGCACCTTGTTTCACCTGGCCTAGTGGGAGAAAAAGAAAAGAATCCCATCAGAAAATGGGACTTCACTGAAATAGAAATGTCTGCAGAGCGAGCTCTGTTTGAGCAGCTTGTTCCAGCAGGAAAATCAAAGCATTTCATTTCATGCTGGACCAAGAGGTACTTCCAGCCATCACAGTGGCTCTGGAGACACATCGAGTAACGTCAGCATGCCCTGATGTAGCACGAGATGGTGGAATTTGTCTAAGCTCTTTGTGTGGTCAGAAGTTTCAATATTCTGAATTTTCACTGTGCATACCTACCGGCATCTCTTTCAGCACAGATGTCAGGCTATGGACAGGCTGGGCTGGAGACCTCGGGTGTGAGCTCTCTGTCGTACACCTCCTGCCATCGCGAGGTGGGCAGGGGAGCGGGGCAGCCCTGCACCGAGGGCCTGACTCTGCCCTGCCTGCACAGGACCTGTGCTCAAACCCACACAGAGCCAGCCTGCAAGCCTGAAGTATCAGTTCGTCATTAAAACAAGCTGCCACCATGGAGAGTCCTGAGCAGGACAAAAAGCCCGACCTTGGGCTCTTGAGAAAGCCAGCCTTGATCAGGAAAAACCTTTTTAAAATGAGTTTCACCCAAGCAAGGGCTGACAACCAGACCTGTGGCACTGGACACGGCTCTACGTACTTTGGCAGAGCCGCTGGTATGGTGTTTGCTTTTCACCCCAGAGTGGCTTTTTGCTCACTCGATAACTGTGTGGGTTAAGCTCTACCCTGGCTTGCCCCTCTCACCAGAGCACATCAGGAACGGCCATCATTTAATGGCCATTTGAACCAAAAACCACAGTGACAGCCTGTTACTATATAGTCATTAACAATCAGATCTCATTCATGCTGGTATAAATTCAGGACTACATTAATTTTTAAAGGTGCCAGGCTAGCAGAGCAGAAAGCAGAAGCTGATTCTCCCCATCTCAATTTCTGATACCCAGCTCACGTCTCAGCCACTCTCACTGCTCCTAGGACACACTGGTGAGTTTTCAGGAGGAGGTCTGGAGTCTTTTACTCATGGACTGCCTCTTTTATCTAGCCCAGACCAGGTCAGGAATTACTGGAAGCCACCTTTGGAAGACCCCAAAGGCAAGAGCTGGTTCATAAAGCCCAAGATCACAATTTTTCAAGCCTTTGGCCAGAGGCATCACCTGTCTTTGCTCAGGGCGCTTCTCTGCTTAGCGCTTTGCTGCTCAGCAATCTCATACAACAGCCTTATCCGCCCGTTTTGGTCTGCAGCGCATCGTTGGCGTCACTGCGCCAACAACCATGCCATGAAGGGACAAAGCCCCAGCCAACATTGCACAGCCCGCGTCGCAATTATTTACCCACAAGCATCTATTCTGAACTGATGACCACATATTAATAGTTTACCACTCTTTTGCAGCTGCTGGCCCATACCCTGGGTGCTCCATCCAGGCATGACTCCCTGGACTAGTCCAGACCAGCAGCTTTCCACCAGCTACTGCTGTGAAGACATCGACTGAGACCTGCCTGCGACCTCTGCATTTCAGACCCCTCTTTCATTTCCCAGCCAGGCTTTTAGGATGTCCCTCAGAAGGGTCAAAACCTGATCAATTTGTCACAACCTGTATTCCCAAGAGCTGTACGGATTTTAAGTCTCTGAGTTGAGATACCACCTGCAAAGCATCATTCTCCTTCCCCCGTTTCACAAACGATTTCCACCGGCTTCTGCCTTCCACCCGCACATACTGCCCTGAAAGAGTTAAGAAGAACTTACAATATTTTTAACTTATATTACTCACTTGTATTGAATTATTCTTGGATCAGATATTAAATGGAGATTTTCCATATAATATCTGTCACAGATGGAAAAAAACCCCATCATCTATGGATGAGTGTAATCCATTCATTGGTTTACGGATACAGCCCTCTCCAGGGATTGTCAGAAATAAACACGATGTCCCTGTTTGCCGGATTTTTGCATTTGGATTGCTGAGCTAGCTGAAAAAATGTGTGAAATCACATGTAAGCCGACAGCTCCCTATTGACTAGGCATACGAACAGGCTCCCATGTGTTATTTATTCCAGTAAGCCCATGGACTGTGTCGTGCACATGAAATGCTAGCCCGCTCTGAAATTCGAGGGGATAATAATCAATAATGCCTTGTGCGTAACGCAGCTTTCATCTGCAAAGCTCGGAGCAGTGTCGGGGGGCGCGGGTGCCCAGGGCTTGCAGGGGAGGAAGCTGGCGTTGAGGGGGGGCTGCACAGACCCTCACTCAAAAGGCAGAGCTGGAACCAGTCCCTCCAGCCAGCAAACACCAGGGACAAGCTGACTGCTGACAAGGCACCTTTGGCATCTCTCAGACATGCTAAATACATGGATTTTTGTTTGTTTGTTTGTTTTTTAAGGAAACAGTCTCTGCCAGAGCAGCTTTCCAGTTACCTGCTATGATGTACTGCAGCGGTTAAAAACGACTTGTTCTTTTGGGAGTTCCCGGGAGGAGTTAAGGATATCAGCGTGCCCAAAGCAAGGGTACAGTGAGGCAGGAAAAGCCAAGCCTGTTTCCACCCTAGCACCTTGCTTTTACTCCCGAACGCAGGGTTTACAGCAGCATCCTCTTCCCAGGCCGGTCACACCGCATCCCCGCGGGTCACCCCGAAGCGGCTCACCCCGCTTTTGCCGAAGCGATGCCTCCACACCGCCGTGCTGCGTGGCACGGCTCCAGGACACCATCACCCTCACCGCACAGCTACCGGCTTGGGGGATAATTAGTATCTCCCCCATCTGCTAGATTAGCTAGCGGAGGGGAGGCAGGGGAGCACTGCCAGGGTGCACTTAACTCTTCCGTCCTCAGGCATTTCTCTGCTGCTCCCCCCACTCGCAGGCTCCGCGGCAAACCTGGCTGAACCTGGCAAATGCCAGACGGAGGAGGTCTGGGGAAGGTGGCCAAATCCTGCCTCGGGGATGGGGCTGCTCTTGCCTGTGCCGCTGAAGGGGTGCAGGAATGGGAAGGGTCCGTCCTGCTCCCATCAGGGCCACCACCAAATCCCTTTGAGAGCCTGTCTGTGGCAAAATACCCGCGGTTGTGCCCACCACCGGCAGCCTCCGGAGGAGCAGATTTGGGTTCCTCATCTGGAAAACCCCCTCCCCACCCTGACCCCCTCCAGTCAGCCCCAGCCAGGGTGGGGTTGCCGTGCCCAGGGCAGCATCCTCCGGGCACCGCTTTAAACAGGGTGCTTACGTTTGGGAGACAAGGGAGGATGCTAACAACTGCAGCCCAAATGCAGATGCAGGATTAATGCCGCTCTCGGCAGCAGACTCCTTTCCTGCATTAAAGTCAACACATCACCCAACACTTACTTCACACCCTCCCTGGGGTGGCCGGAGAGTTCCCTTTATAAGGTTAATACCTTCTCCTCCCCCAACCCCCCTAAAGAAACAGGATATTTCCTAGCTAATTTGTATGTGTCTAATTCTCATATCAACAAAACCAAAGTCATGATTCGGGGCTTTTTTGGGTTTGCTTTATTTCTTGCCACATTCCCACTCTTACCAAGTCTGTTTCCGTTCCCCTGCTCCTTTCCCAGATTCCAGTATCCACAGGTTTCTGGGTTAACAACAAAATAACACAGGCTGGAACCTGTTCAGATGATTTTTTTTTTTTTTTTTTTTTTTTTCCAAATTTTATTTTCTTGCTTGGAAAACCTTTTCCCCTCTCTTTCACCCTCCCTGCCGGGGAGTTCAAAGGGACATGTTCGCAAACACGGGCAGCGCTCTCCACACCCACACTTGCCACCTTGAGGGAGGGAGCGGCACGAAAACTCGCTGGTGAACATTTGTGCAAATATTCATTTGGCATCTGCTAATGTCAAGTCTGGCTGGATTAGGGCTAGGAGCTGTAGAAAAGCATAAATGAGTCGGGCAGACAGCAAAAGCCGAGCTACTTCGTTATGCAAACAGGAGCCTCTCGCAGCAGCTCTTGCTGCACAGAGAAGGGGCTTGCACTCCGCCTCATTTCTTTTGTGCTTTGTCCTACCCTTTAGTTATGATGACCTTTCTCATGCAAAGACCCTGGTGTGCTAAATGCAGCTTGGTCTCAATAAACCACAGCCCAAAGCGGAGAGCTTTGCACCCATGCACAAGCAGCAGTGGCACCTGAATGGGGGCTGCTCTCACCCCTGTCCTTGAGTCTGTCTGTTTTATTGCTGTTATTGCCATGTAACTCTGCAAAGTGTTGCAGGACTGTGAAATACACCGTGCTACATGAGCCTTTGGTCCTGACAGTCCCCCGGCTATAGCAGACGATGCACAGGGCTGCTCTCCCTTGCTTGCAGAGCAGGTAGCAACAGAGGGCTCGCTGCCAGCATAAGCAAAACATTCACAACTGCAAATAACCCTACTATCTCAGCCCCTGGCATTCATGGGGCAGCCACAGCTGGGTTGCATGTCTCATTAATAAAATGTCCTCAAGTAATAAGGGACCCAGGCCTAGCTACAGGCTGCAACCTGAAAGGCTGGAGTCATTTCCCACTCACTTGCCCGGTGGCAACCCTTCCCTGGGCATCAGTGGGACCTCGCGTGACATGGTTGACCTCCCACAGCCACAGGAGGGTTTTCACTGCAGAAACTTTATCCCCTTCATGTAAATTCAACAGCACCGGCGCAGTGGCTAATGGACCACACGATCTATAATTTACTAGTAAATTAAATATGACCAGTATTGCTTTCTGGAAGTGATGGCTGCAGCACCGAGCGCACGGGTGGGGAGGGTCTCGGGAAGGGGGTCACAGCACACCCTGCTCTGGGGCTTCAGACACAGACTGTTCAGAAACAGCCCGATGGCAGCAGCTGGGTTGGCCGTGTCAGCACAGCCCTGCTCCATTCAAAAGCTGAACTCCTCCCTTGTGCCCCGCTCTGGATGCGTGTTGCCCCGCCATGGGCGATGCAATGCTGGGGGCAAGAGGAGAGGTCCTGGCACTGTGCTTCTAACCATGGGAAAATTCAACATTTCCTTTTCAAAACTTACAAACTGAATACTCTATGTTAGACCTGGCTGGAAATTTCCACACATTTACAGATAAGCAAAAACTTTGCATTAGAGGAACCTGTATTTTTGTCAAAGGTAGAAAAACTGGGACCTGAAATGCATTCTTTTCACATTTCAATATTTCTAGACTTTGTTTCTAGGCTGGAAAAATGCAAAGAACTTTCCAAGAAAAAAAAAATCGCCTGGTAAAAAAAATACAAAACTTAATCCTTTAGCTGTACTTTTCAAGGCAAAAAGGACAAAACTCCCAGTCATATTTCACCGGACCCCTAGCTAATTCCTGATTTAATGTTTAGTCCTTGTTTTATCATCCCAGTTCAATCCCAGATTCAGTTCTGGCCTTGGTGAAGGCATCTCCCGGGATGGGTGCCAGCACCAGGCACCAAGTGAGGGCACCACTGTGCGCCCTGGGCTGGCGGTCGCTGGGTGCACCGCAGGGCAGGAGGCTGCTCCGGGGCCCAGGCTGCCGTCTCCCCGTCCTTGTCCCGGGTCACACCATAGTCACCAGCAGAAAGGGACGCAGATGGCAGCGACTCTCCCAGCAACCCCGGCTCCCTCCCAAATCCTTTCACGCTGTGCGAATGGGGAGGACCGTGGCAGAGCTCAGAGGCAGCCCGCAGGGTCATAAAGAGTTAACACAGAGAAACCACCACTTGTTTTCCAGCTTTGCAGAGCTGGGGTGCTAAGGAGCTGATGCCACTAATAACATTCCGATAATTGCATTGGAAAAGCCCAAGAGGCCCACCGTGCTCGGCATGGTGCTGCGTGGGAGACCCCGAGCCAGCTCCTGCGGCCCGTTGCTGATCCCGCTCCCATCCTCAGCACCAGGGGCTCCAGCACCAGACCCGTGTCAGGAGGATCCTGCGCTGAAGCAGCAGGACACGGCCCAGATGGAGAAGCCCTGGTAGAACACCCGACCTCCTCCAGGGAGGTACGGTGTAGGTGCCAAGCCAAGAGCAGAGGCTGGTCACTTAATGATGCAAACAGCTAACGAGCCCGCGGGGCAGGACAGGCGGATGAGCCGGGTCTCCTGCTCCCGTCTGCCCGAGCATCCGTCCCCACGCTCCCCACCGGCATCCCTGCCCACCCCGAGAGCTTCCACCCAAAGCAGCAGGGTCTTGGATTCCTGGTTTTGACTGAAAACGTCGGGGAGATGAATCTGAATTCCTTCTCATCAGCCTAAAGACTTCTTTATTATTTATGACTGGGAATGATTCCCACCAGAAACATGTAGCTGGTTATAATTTAAATGTTTCTTCTAACTCGGGAAATTTCCAGGAAGGTCTAATAGTAAACACAATAATGTGCCCACAAGTTACAAATCAGGCGTCCTGTTTGTTTAATTCATTTGCCCAGAAAAATAATTAATGCAAAACTGATGGTGGTTTTTGTTTGTTCCCTAAAACAATGTTATCAGTACATGCCCTCAGTGCATTTTTACTGCAATTATAAAGGTTTTTCCAGCTGGAAAGTGAGTCAGCTTAACTTTCTTCTTTTAAACTAATGACCATTTAATGTCAGATAAAAGGTTTAGAGGAAAGGATTAAGTACCACTTTCAACAGAGATGGTGGGAGATAATTGACTCAATTTACTCCTGACATCGGTGCAGGGCACCCACGCGTGTGCATGTTGAAATATGGCAGAGCAAGGGACCCTGCCAGAGACCCAGCGCTCTCCCTGTGCAGGTGGGTGCTCACATTTTCTCCTCCATCATCCCAGCACACCCGACTCGACATCTCTAACAGGTGTCCCTGCGCCCTCCGGGAAGACACAGCTATTCCTGGTCTGGAACTACTAACACCCTTCAAACAGCAGAGGAGAAGTTGCAGGACAGATGGGAAGCTGATAATAAACCCCCAAAGAGTAGATAATGAAACAAAATTCTCCAGTTCGGATATTTTCCAGCAGATGCAGGCACAGCCTTCCCCTGATTCTCCAGCCTCCGGCCGCAGCCCCATTTTCACTTGCACCCACCACCACTTCTCTGGAAACTTCCAGACCACATAACTTTTTCTAATCTTTCATCTCTGCGTGCTCCTTTGATCCATTTTTCTTTCCCTCGTTGCTGCCATTTTCAAGAACTTGGGGTACTTTCTCCTGGAGCGATGTTTTTTTTGCCATTTGCCTGCACACAGGACAGGCTCCTGCAGTGGGACAGGCTCCTCCCGGTGCCCACACTTCCCTCCGCTCACTGCCAAACCTTCCCGGGATGTCTCAGGGGACAGCATGGCCCTTTTTCCTCTGGCTGTGAAGCCACAAGAAAGGCTTTGATTGCTTTTCTGGTGTGAGAACCACTCGGCTTGGGTGGAAAGGTGTTTAATGAAGCACATATGTAAAGGTATGCACCCCATCACAAAGTCCTGCTCCCAGCGGCATGCGGCACTACACAGAAGCCACCTATAAATTTAAAAGTCATTAGTTCCACCTAAGGGCAGGGCTTTGGTTTATTCCCCGAGTCAGTCCCTTTTCAAAGTTGATCCCTGCCTCCCAAGGTGGCTGTGAGCTGGTATCTGGCTTGTCCCATGCATTTGGCTTCTCTAGGGCTTGTGGCTGCGCTGGCCGTGGTCAGTCCCACCACCCGAGCAGAACCGCTGTCTGCTTGGAGAAGCCACCCGGGAACGGTGAGGGTCTGGTTTTGTTGTCTTCTTTCAAGAGCATGACGTGATCTCAGTTCACACCTTGAAGAGGTACGAAGCAAACATCCAGCCCTGAATCACTTGGCTGCTACAGCAGATCGTAGATTAGAGCACCTTGGGCCGGGTTCAGACCACCTACCACGGCGTCTGACGGCAGCACCCACAGCTGGGCTGGCCAGGCCAAACCTGCTCCCCATGCAGGCGATGGAGAGGACACCCAGTTACTCTGCAGCACCCTGGAGCTTTCGGAGCCAGACTCACCTCCCACCCAGCAGCTATTTCTGATGCTTCCCAGCAAATCGTGCCATGTAGCCGTTCAGGTTCCCGTAGCAAAGGGCCCGCCGCGTGCACAGATCTCCTCCTGAAATCACGGGAGAAATCCAGCTGCAACATGCCAAATGGATGGGACTTGAACACCCAAATCCTCCGGGCGACGAAAGATCTCAGCCTGAATGTATGCGAGAAGCTTGTACAATCAGGCTGCGAAACACTGAGCTCAAAACTTGCCATGTTCAAGATCAAACGAGTAATCTCAACTTCACCGCCAGAGCAGGACCACTTGTACTCAGTTGCCTGGCGTGGCTGGTGTGAAAGGCAGCAAGGGCTGGAGAAGACCTGGGTCACCCTGTGAAGGCAGAGCCTGATAGTTCTCTTCTCCAACTCCAGCCAGCTGGCAAGGGTGGCCATACAACACTGCCACGTGCCAGTGCTGGCACTGTCTTAATGGTGAGCAAATGGGATGGCGCCTGTGCAACATGGGAAGGACTTTGGGATCCAAAAAGCACCAAGGGAAAATGCAGCCGAGGGTTTGCAAGCAGGGTGGCTGCCATCTGGGCAAAGGTCTCCTTGGGGAGAGGTGCCTGTGGAGCTTCTTATGGGAGTGGAAAGGTAACTGAGAGAGGATGGACCCTACAAGGGCCCTATGAGGCTCTCACGGAGCATCCTCGCTGCTCCTTCAGCCAGTGCAGGACTGTGGGAAATGACAGGCCTATGTGATAGGACAGGGAAAGGACCCAAAGCACACCTGGAAGTATCTTGTGCATTCTTCAGAGCTGTTTAACACAGACGGAACAAGGTTGAACCGCCATGGCTTTCACTGGGTGGGATGGGAGAAGCACCCGTCCGTAAGGGTGTACGCTGCCCAACGCCCTGCCCTTCCGAGGCCAGTCTCCAGGCTCCCATAGTCTGAACGCGAAGGTTAATCACCATGCCATATGTTAATTTTCCCCAAGTCAAGAACCGCTCTCTTTCACCAGTTTTGAAGTTTGCTGCCTTTCATTGAATTTCCTTGCCTGTGTTAGGAGAGCAGGTGAGCGGGAGATCCCAATTTACTTTCCCTGCAGTCTAGACTATTCATTACTTTCCTGTCTCTAAATGAAGCAGGCGCAGTCCTTTCAATACGTCCATAAAGCATTCCCTCACCAGGCCTCTAATCATTTTCATTGTCAGCCTCTGAACACTTATTATTTCCACTATATCCCCTTTTGAGATCAGATATCCAGAGAGGAGCCTGGCATGTTAGCAAGGGTCTCCTCCGGATCTCTGCTGTGAGCAGGCAGGCTTTCAGGAATATTTTACATCCCTCTCTTTAACCATCCTCATAATTTTTTTTACTTTCCCAACAGCAAAAAGGAAAAAAGACCCCGGAGTCATTGTGGATAGCTCAATAAAAGCGTGAATTATTACAATTAATTTGGAGCTCGATGACGTGCATGCGTAACTTTTGAATTATTCCTCGCCGTGCCTTGCCTTGCAGTTGTCAGGGGTGAATTTTATCTGCCATTGTGCTGCCCATTCACCTAGCTTTGTGTGGTCTGACAATATCTCAACCCAAGGTGGTATATGGTTGCAGGCACTGCCGCTCTCGTTATTTACAATGGCTAATTAAGATCCTGCTACAACCTTCATCCCACCCTTAATTCTTATGAAGCAGCCAACAAAAGGTTTTGATTTCCTTTTTGGCTGGAAGACCTTTTGGCTTCTGCAAAAAGGGGATTAAGAATGAAAGCACATAAAGGTATGTGCACAATCACAAAGTCATAACAGCTCTCCGAGTGCAGTCTCCCAGGAATGAAACGCAGCATTAGCAAGAAGGGCTAATTGGGACTGGTTTAAAGAGTGCACATTGTGTAGCCGAGTCCGGTAACACTTTTGATCAGGCAGACAACACAGCCACAAATTGCTTTCTTGCCCCTCCAAAATATCTGACCCTGCAGGAAATGGTGTTTTACCTTTCCCAAGCAACCCAGACAGACAGACGGGCAGACGGATGGTGCACATGAGCCGAGTGAGCACCGTGGGTCACACCAGCTGCTCTGCAGGGCACAGCCTGGACAAGCCCAGCTCCCCGTGGGCTCTGGGCAGATGCAGGGTCCTTGTCCCCACGCTTGGCCTCGGGGTCCCCGGAGGCTGGTGCTAGCTCTGACAGCGATTGCCAACGTCACTGTCGTCGTGACTTTAGGATCAGATGGAGCCATACGCGTGCAACTCGCCTAGACTTTCTCTCCAGGGAGTGTTTTGGGCACTGCAGTTGGCTGCAGGTTTCAGAGCAATTGCTCTCCATCACCTCTTTGCCTTCAGGTGGAGGTGGGTGCAGATCCCTGGTCTCAGGCTGCCTCCAGAGAGCCTCCCGATTGCAAACCTTGCTCCGGAGCCTCCCGATTGCAAACCTTGCTCTGGAGCAAGCAGCCCTCCCCGCTGCCTGACCCTCCTGCAGGCGGGCACCCCTCGAAGGCTCTGCCTGGGGTGCTGTGATCCCCAGAGCTTGTCCCCAGCCCAAAGGCCTCCCCTCTTCATCCCTGCGTCACCAAGCCAGCTCTGCGAGCCAAGCTTGGGAATCTGGTTTGTTAGCTCTTGGCAATGCCATCCCCCAAAATGTCATGGCATGCACAAATCTATGAAAACCAGAGACCCGAGACATGTGTTTTTGTTTGTTTGCATGTGCCAACATTTCCAATGGCTCAGAAATGTGTGCTTGTGAAGGCTGCGTGTGTGTTATTCATTTAGGATCATTTTCAGCCCTTATAATAGGAGGCTCATTCTATCCTTTTGAAAGCTCTCGAGCAGAGATGATCACAGGCCTAAAGCCTGCCATGGCTGTAAACAACATTTAAGCTCCACATAGTTGTCTCTCCTTGGAAAATAGTCCCACGAAGGAGCGGAAGGGTTTTCACTATGTGCTCGTGTCAGATACATAGATAGATAGGCAGCTCATTCCTCTAGGCTCCTTTGTAAACCCCAGCCAAGATTTCTACATTCTGATTCATGCAAATGCGATCATATGATCAAAGTAACATGTGCTACCTCCCAGGAACTAACGCACTAATCGTTGGCATGCCGCAGGCCATGGCCTATCTCGCACCATCGCTTTCCCTCCTTGTTCCTGACGCTGCTTCCTCCTGTCCCTGCGCACAGCATCCCTCAAGCAGACAGCTGGCTCTGAACCAGCCCGGATGGGGTCTGCTTCAAGCCGGCTCTCCGTGCTTCACAAAACACACAGAGATCCTTCCCTTGCATCCTTTCTGCTCCACGCATGGCAAAGTTCCTGATGGCGCATCTCTCCCGGCTACTGATGGATAGGCGGTATACCTCAAAATGGGTGCGTGTCTCCAGATGTCCTAGCTGGGAAATTTTGGGGTGAGATTTCCCAATTACAAATTTCTCCCACAATTTCCATAGCTGCTTTCATTTACTTAGGGTGGAAGTAGAACTGCCTCTTTTGGGAATAAAAAAAAAAAAGGCCCTTCCAAGCCTGGGATGGCACAAACCGGTGAAAACGCAGCCTAGGGGAGGAGCGGGTCCTGGATGCCCAGCTGGGAAGGGGCAACTGCAGCATCACCTGCGGTTCTTCCCGGCCCGGCCAGGCCATGCTGTCCTTCACCCAGGACATCCCTCAAAATGCACCAGGAACCTCATGACACTTGTGCTCCTTAACCAAGGAAGAAACTCCCATTAGAAGCTTCGATGCGGTTACATCTTCTGTTATTCCTGGCCACCGCGGTTGTTTTTTTCAAAACAAAGGCAGTGTTTTCTATCCTTTCGGCCCAAGCAGACCAATTCATCTCTCTTCAGATGAGTTTGATGTGGCTTGGGAAACTCAACCAGTCATTTCCCAAGCCCATCGTAACTCAGTTACGCTTCCTGCAGCTCAGCCATGGGTCCCCCAGCCTGGCAGACACCAGGGATGTGCAGACAGTTACGCTTTTGTCTGCTCCAAAACTGGAAATCAGCTCTTGCCTGGGGAGGTGTAGGCCACCTTTGGGCTGCTCTGGTTGGACTACAACTTTCCATAACTTTCTGAGTAGAAACGAGTCCCACCCAAAACAAACACAGCCAGGTACTGCAGCAGTCATCACCAGCCCAGAGCTCACGGCTTGGCTTGTCTCTGTGGGTAACCACTAAATCCATGGGTCTTGACTGCTGGGATGACCTTGATATATGCCAGACCTTGCTGCAGGACAGGGATTCTGCAGGTGGTGCGCAGAAGGGGATGCTCACAGTCTACGTCTCTTTGGGTTGGCACCTTAGCACGAGCATTGCGAGCTTAAAATGCCATGGGAGAAAGGAAATGGTGGTATGAGCTGTTTTCCTATCAGCGAGGATTCAGCCTCTGGAGAAAATGGGGTGGCAGTAGGGGGGCAGCAGAAATGGATAAGACACAGCCATCCTGGAGGTTTGGGCTCTGGACCCCTCAGAGGGCTCCGGGGAAAGGCGGTGGGAGCTATCATCCAGGGCCTTGGCCAGTGGAGCAAGGTGGTGTTTGCTAAAGAAACAGTAAACTGCCACAGCAGTGGAGTGTTAGAGGGGGGCTCAAATCTGTTCAGAGATTTTGAAAACAGTGTGAACTGAGAAATAGGCAGGTGAGATTTTTTTACACATCAGATATTGCTTTTTGCTTTCAAAGTGAAGCTGCTTTCTCTTTTTTTTCCCCCTTTAAAATTACCTATATTTGAAGAGATGAAGTAAATTGTTAAATAGGGTGAATTAAATGTTTTTGGTAAACCCAAATCTCTTCACCCAGTCCTTTGTCTCACTTAAAAAAGTTTCAGTTTGACCTGATTTTTCCTCCCTAATTTTTCAGCTCACACCATTGGATATAACAGAGTCTACATAGGTTACATCATTCATGAGGAATCTCCTCTCATCCGTCTCCAAATGAATAACAACAAACATTCAAAAAATAATTGAAGTTTTATATATATATCCCTTGGCCATTCAGGTGGTATGGCTGGCACAAGACACAGGCACTTTAAACAGCTGTTGTGAATCTTAAGTATAAACTTCCACCCTTTGGCATTACACCAGGAAATTATGCATAGGAATATACCTGCTTTCCCTCGCAGCAGACAAAAATCATGATGTTTAATACCTTGAGAGTGGACAGGAGAGAAAAGCTTTTTTTCTTGGGGGACACCCATGCTTTGTCTGACCCTTTCTTCTGCTACCTTGGATGAGCAGCACCAAGCGGGGCTCTGGGCTGCACTGTGACAGGCAAAGGGCTCGCTTTGCAGGGGGTATTTACAGCTACACCCACACACCCCCCTCCTCCTCCTTCGTCGGCAGAGATCTGCATTGTAGAGTAATTCAGTACCCTAAAAGAAACCAACCATGCTACACACATACACACTTTTTTCACATATTACAACCTTGTTTTTCAAAGGTAGGTATGCTAACATAGCACACTCTTAGACCCAAAGTCACGTATGTTTTCTGTTACACAACCTACCCCATCTAGAGCCAACTCCGTTTGCTCAGAGTCAGATCTTCCTTGGTGGACAAACTCTCCTAGACAAGACAAACTCCTAGACCATCTTTTCCAGCCGGAGTCTGAGGTCCCGGCTGAAATCTCATTCCACTGCTTTTGTGGAAGTAGAAAGACACCAAAACGCTCAGTGAATCCAGGAAAGCTGATGGACATCCACGGAGGAAAACACTGCCCGTACCACTACGCGCGCGCCTGTCAAGCCTTGCTCCGAGAGCTGGTGTAGGCTGGGCGTTTGCTTAAACCAGGCCTAACTTCCACCTTGCCGTGTTTTCACGAGCCAAGGTAAATAAGCTATTGCAAAGACCAAGATGATTCAAGGCAGTGCAGCCGGCAGGTGTGAGCCAAGCTCAGGCTTCATGGTGCTTTCCAGGATCCTCCCCAAGTTCTGCTCTGCTGCCGCATGTGTCTCCCTACAGACACGCCGGCTTCACGGGCACTAGAGCATCTAGCTCATTTAGGCTATCACCTTAGCTCCAGAAGTCATGGACGTAAAAACTGGGTATTCTCATCAGTGAAGCATTAGGGCAGCACGCCTTCCCCAGACTTCATTATTTTTGTGCTGGTTGCTTCTTTCTCACCTTGTCCCATATTGTGACATTTATTGGAGGAGTGTTTCAGCTATGGTCCTAGAAGCTAATATTAATTGTGTAGATATCATACATGTTGGTGTGTAAGAGATGTGGTTGAAGGGATCAATTCCCCTGCATAGGTAGGCTACACCTTTGGGCAGGTGCGATAGCCCCCCGCTTGCAGAAGGGCACAGCTAAAACTGCGAGCGTGGTCCTGGAAGAGGCTTCCCTGCTCTTCACAGCTGCAAAAAGTTCATCTCTAAATGTGAGCCAGCGCTACGGGGATGATCCCGAGCTAAAGAAGACTGCAAGGACAGCCCAAGAAAATGAGCACCAAGTTTCATGGTCTCATGCTCCCAAAGGACGCGTTGCCAGAAGCTGACTGTTGGCAAGAGGGGCGGATCAGGCTCATATGGGGCAGACCAGGTGCAGCAACCGCCTGGCTTTGTGGCACAGAGCCTGCAATGGCACCTGCATTTGCATCAACAAGGCAGAGGCAGAACAAAACTACTTGGCTGTCAAGCAGGAAAGACCACACTAGCTTCAGGGCTCCAGCTGCAGGGATGTCAACTTGGTCAACTGCTCCCACCCGCTGACAGCTCTCTGGTCCAGGAAAGGTTGCCAGTGGGCTGGAAGACACGTTGCACAGGGACCAGGACTCTCTTTGTCTTCTTGGCCAGTGGTGAGCCCCAGGCAGGGCACAACAATGCCGTGGTGAAGGGTTTGACTGACTTGGACCAGACACAGAGCCCAGCTGAGCTTTGACCACCAACCCTTCACAATCACAGGAACAGCACGGGAGACCCACCACCCAGAAGGGCTCACCAAACAGCAGTCTGGTTTGTGCAACACACTCAAAAAGTATTGACACAAAAAATTCCCTGGACCTATAAAGTTTCCCTCCTGGGATGGACTCACATTTTGGCGTGCCCGGTGGCCCCCGCGCCAGGCTTCATGAAAAAAACCACCACAGCATTATCAGAGCGTGCCACTAGCTGATCTCAGCTATGAAAACATTGCTACAAATCTAGCGGTACTTCTGAAACTGTAGCTACAATATGCTTTTATTAAGTCCAATTAAGTAGTGTATTTGTTTTAAAGTGTGCCCACCCAGAGCTCCATGCACATTAATGCCATCAGTTGCTTCAAGCAATCACCTAGTGTTACGCCCCTTGCTTTTGAGGTTATTTCCACAATAGTAATTAAATCCTCATTAACAATTTTCAATTATAAAGTAAATCAAATGTAATAGCCTACATGGGGAATCTCAGCTAATATTCAGGGAGCCTGAAGACTTTCTGGAAGGAAGAAATGTTAAACCCTGCAGACAAGCTTCTTCTCTAGAGTCTGGAGGTCAGCAGAGGAACCTGTCCAATGGGGCTGTTGACAACAACTTGCAACCTCTTGCCTAACCACCAAGCATGACCCAGGTGCAGGAAAACCACGTGCCTGGTGGCTGCAAGCACAAGGCTGCCCATCGCTGGGCACGTGATGGATTTCCCCTATTTCTGTTCATTTCTTGAACATCTCCTCCCCAGAGAACCCTTTTGCCCAACATAAAGGTGCTCTGAAGGGAGCCTGGTGTGAATTCTTCTCGTCTTTGCCCCTGCTTTTGTTGTTGTTAATAAAGCCTAAAGAGCAGATGTTCGAACACAAATACTCAACGCACACCATCCGCAGCCAACAAATCTCTCCCATGGCACCTAACCCAGGTGAGCACCGTACCTCCTCACCACACTGACTTTTCACAGCCTGGGGAATCCATCTCACTGCTGTCCAGGAAATACTCTTGTAAACCAACGACACAAGTGCTAGAGGCCCCTATTGCCAACTGCATGGCCCCTAGTTCCCACGTGCCGGTCTCCAAACCCAGTGGGCATTGTGGGACAGGGAGCAGATCCTCCCTGCTCGCTCTCAGCCTCACAGGAGATCCCTTCTGTGCAGCCTTCTTCAGCATTTACCGCCTCCACCCCTCCAAATTTCCCCAATGGCAAACAAACCCTGTCGTTCTGACAGTGAAACTACCAGTGCCATGGGCCATGGCGGGATTTCAAGGAGAAAAAAGGCACCCATAAATCCTTTCTCACTCTGGAAATCAACTGGGTTTCTCCTCTTGGAGGTACTAACAGAGCAAATCTCCAGCCGCTCCCAATCCTCCACCCCCAGCACTCCTCTGAACCTTCCCCAAATCTCTCCCACATGAATCAATCTGAAGGCAAAGCTGGCAAAGCCTTCCAGCACCCACCAACCAACTCCACCATCGTGCTGTCAGGTCCCGCTTCCGTGATGGTCTCTAGGTGCACCAGGAGAGCAGCTCCCAGTATATTCACTGGGAGAGGGGCCACTCAAGTGAGCCCCGTGCTTAGCTGGGGTGAAGGCATCACCTGTAAGGCTGCCCAGCTTTTCGTGGAACAGTGTGGAGTGACCCTGCTTAGCACTGTTCATTTTTCTCTAGCTTGCGAGGTTTGGAGATTGGTTCAGATAAGCGTCCTCAAGCTTGCATGCTTATCTGCGCCATCTCCCAAACGGCTTTGATCTGCAGGATTTGGCTGCAGCTCTCAAAGTTATCTTGAGAAAGCTTGTTCTGGGGAGAGTTGTTCCTCTGATTAACAAGAAAAAGCTTTCTTAGTGGCTTTGAGCACTTTCAGCCCTGGCTGGAATCAGGGAACATAGCAATGTCTGCACACAGAGAGAAGGAAAAAGTCAAGCAAACTTCTCCTTAAAGCTTCACTTGGGCTCAGCTGTCACTTCAGCTAAAATTTGAGGTCAGTTATTTCATCTTGCTTCTTTTTCCCACTGTGTTTAACGCTGTCTCACACCCCCACCACCACGTGGGTCAGTCTGTATATACAGGTTCACGCCTTGCGTTTATGCATGGCTTTACATCATCCGTATCGTATGCAAAACACCTGGGAGGAAAGCTGGCTGGACTGGCCAGGAAACCAAGTCACTAATGGGCTGGGAGAACTACGCAGGGCAAGGGAGAGGGATTTGTCCGGTTGAGGGCAAGTTTTTAAAGATACAATATTGAATTAAATAGCTGAAACAAACAGCCCCTCTCTCAAAACCTCCAGTGAAGGAAACATAAGCCACACGTAAGTACGTGTTAATTGAGTCAGATGCTAATTTTCCAGTTTACCTTCTGCTTGGCCAAAGCTTTAGGAAATATTCGTTGCACTGAAAAGTATCAAATTTAACTCCTGTTCTTGAAAAATGCCAGCGTGGACTTCCCCACTCTCAGGCCATCATCACCCCATGCAAGATTTCTTCCCTGTAGGAACATTGAAGGAGGAGGAGGAAGACGGTATTAAGGAAAAGGAGGAATTACAGAATTAGCAATGAAGTTTATAGTGGGGAAACTACCCCGAACATATCCCGCTGCCCTCACATAAGAGATAAACATGCATTAAAAAAACACTACTCAGGGAGGGGAAAGAAGTGTGAACAGCAAAAATATGTATATGTGTTTTAAATAATTTTTTTAATTGTTGAGGCAGTAATACTTGGTTCATGGAACTGCAATATACAGAGAGGTGAAATAAATAGCTTATATATATATAATATATATAATATAGCTGGTTTTAAAATATTCCCTTATCATTGGTGTACTAGGTCATCTTGTAGTCACTTGAATGTATTTAGCAGCATTCTCCAGAACTGAGCATAATGCAGGATCACGGAGCCGTGACACCTTATGTCGTCAGAAAGGTTACAGAAGATCGATGCGTCGAGAACTCCACGGAAACTCAATCACTGCGGCACACACCATCTTGTCTCGGGCCGGCGTGCAGCAGACAATAAATAGATTACTGCAAAACCGGCACTTTTCGGGGCAGGGTCTCAGTAACTTTGGGAAAGAACTTTGGTTTTCTTTGGTTTTATTTATTTATTTTTAATAATTACTTTTTTTTTTTCCTCTGGGGATATGCTTGAAAAGTTGTCCTTTCCAAAAAAGCAAAATAAGCACCTGTGTATCATCAACAACAAGAAGTCAATTTAAATAGAGCAGTTCATTTTCTTTTTCAAGTCACAATAAATCCCTAACAGCTTTTCCCCAGCGTTTGCCATCTAGTCTTTTATTAATTTTTTTTATTTTTATTTTTTTTAAACACAATGTACAAAAATAGAGCTTCTTCCTTATTTTTAATGTAAAAATATTCCTCTGGTGCAGTTTTTTTTTTTTGTGGTTTATTATTGTGACACTGTTTTTGTCTATTTTTAACTGGGGTTGGTGGGTCGTATTCTCTTAGTCCTCTTGGTGACTGTTGTGTACTTGAAAGGTTTCTGTATCTCCACTTGCCCCTTTGGGTACCTCTTCATAAAATGTACATCTTGCTGGTTTTCCCGGGTCTTGGGCCCTTTTCGTGGCCTCCCTTTTTTGGTGAATCCAACATACCAGCCTGAATATTTTGCTGACATCAGTGCCGTATAGTTGTTTTCTAGGACTTTTTCAATGAAGACACACTCCTTGCTGGTACCATCAGGCTGAAAAAGGGAAAAAAAAGAAAAAATTTATTATCCAAATGCAAGCTCAGTGACCAAAACCCAATTTGGCATCAATAAAATCATCACATCTGGACCTTGTTTTTCATTCAAACATTGTTAATAGGAGCAGTAACAAACATCAGCTGAAATAGAAATGATTTAAAAAAAAAAAAAGCATGAAAGCATGAGGTCATCACTTCATTTTTTTAAACACTCCTATCCAAGGAGAGAAAGATTTTTCAAAAAGACAACAGTTAAGTTTACCCAGTCCAGCTCCTTCAACTGCAAGCAAAGCAAGACATTTATCTTTGCTTTTTCCATTAGAAAAGGAGGATGAATTGAACTCATGCCAGGGAAACACCATACTTAATCAGAAAAAATAAAAAGTCAGAATCTCATATGGGCCAAACAACAGTCTTTACCCTTCTACCGCTCACTTTTGATATGTTTTCTGAAATACCTTATGGGCTTGCATCCATAACTACCCAAATCCCACCAAAATCATTACAAGCCTTAGTCTAAGCCTTCCCCGCACTTTGAAAACTCTCCCCCGCAGCATCCCAGGCGCAACACCTGGGAAATAAACCACGCGTGGAGCTCTGGGGATGAGCCAGAGGGGTGCCGGAGGCATCGAGGTCCCTGACCCCGCTCCGGTCCCTGGGACCCTGGAGACCCCCGAAGCCAGCGGTTATTTTGAAGCCGCACTGCACGCCCCAGGCTTGGCTCCCACTCGCATCCCCGAGCGACATCAGCAGCGAGAAGGGCCGTTCCCACGCTGGAGCGGCTCCCCAGATGGGACGGCATCCCGCCGGCATCCCGATGCCGCTGCAGCTGGAGGACTATGTGGCAGCAGCGTTCTCAGCCACCAGACCCACCCCAGCTCCGCTGCCAGAGAGGGTGACGCAAGGGCCTGATTTTACACCTCTGCTTGGTTTTCTTGTTTGGAAGAGGGTTTCATTTCTGGTGGCAGAGGGGACGTGGTCCTTCCCCTTTCCCGACCTTTCCATCTCAGCCTAAAAGCAGCCACCCGAAACTCAAGGACCTGGCTTAGGAAGCCGTGTCCCTGAATTACTTTCCTCCTCACAGAGGGAGCCAGGATTAGCACAGAACTGGAGGCCAGAAGCTCCTGAGCATGAGAGCTGCTCCCCAACCACCCTGCAGCAAAACGCCCGCCCTGCCGGGACTCCTTTCCCAATGCAGCTGCTGGGTCGAGATTTTGGCAAACAGGGTTTGGCTCAGCTCGGAGATCTGCACGAACAGACCCAGAACTGGACTTTGAATGCAGCAGCACATGGATCTCGGGCTGGATTCAGGACTCTAATTTACACAGCACACACAGCGCTGGAGGAAGTTGCAGCATCACACAACAGCATCTTTAAGTCCTTCAGCGCAGAGGAAATTCTTCTCACCTATAATCTTCTGCCAGAAAGTATGTTTTGTCCTTTAACTGCTGAGTTACTGGTGCTGCACCCAGAACGTCACACGCCGTTGTGTGCACCGGCACTTTGTTATATGCCTCAAAACATATTAGGGAGTAGGTACGGACTCACTTCAGTCCTGGATGTCGTCTCAGCTCTGGGTGTTTTATGGATTCCGAACACAGATAAGCGCAGTGTGGAGCACCATACAGGACTTAATCTAATGCTCAGCAAAGCCAAAGGAAGGATTTCCGTCGTAATACTAGCCCAATCCAACTCCCCCCTGAAGTCAAATAATGAGTTTTTCAGCACTGCAGGCCTATGCCTGCTGCTACACTTACTATTAAATTCTCCCCATCCAAACTAAACACTATCAGACCCTCTCGGTCTTTAGCCATTTCACCCACCCCATCCCTGGGGGGGACAGGAAAGCCACAGCAGTGTGACCAGCACAGCACCTGCAGCGATGCTCAGGGGGTCCTCTGGGCATGACAGCCGGGGCGAGGAGCCCAGCCTCACACACTTACCACCCCTTCCCAAAGGCCTTTTTTCCTGCTTTTTCCTAGAAGCCTTCCTAAGAAGTCCTGCCCAATCCCAGCAGAATTTGGTGCAGTTTGTCGGAAAGGCAGGGGATCACAGGACAGGAGGGAAACCACTGGGGCCGAGCTGGCTCAGGCTTCCCCACACTTCTGATTCCCAAATAACTGTGTACGTGCTACAAACAGAGCTGTGAGACGGGAACCATCAGGTACAACAACCCAAGCTCGAGTCACGCAGGCAACAACAGGGGAAAGGCTTCATCATCGCCAGCCTCCAGGACCAGCCATCCCTCCCTGGCTTAATACCTTTAGCAGAGCTTCAATTCAATCCCTGCAACAATATGTGATGTTTACCCTAAAATCATCAATGCACCATCCTGCCTAAAGGGTTTCATTACCATGGCTCGGTCTCATTAAGAGGGCACGGGAGATCATGGCAACTTCTGCATCAAACATGCTAATCCAGGGTCCCTGTTCCCTATACCTGCCCCCTCTATGGGGGCAAAGCCAGCTCTGCCATAGGACCGGCAATCTCCATCCCAGGCTAGGCACAAAGGCCCTAATTTTATCATCTACAACTGGAAGCTCACAAACACTTTAATGAACAGCAGAACTGGGCAAAGCTCAGTGGTTCCAGTTCCTGGGGGGGTCGTTCTCCGAGCCCTGGGTTTGATCAAAGCCACATGAGTGGGGAAGGGGGAAATCAGTCGACACCACGGGGTTCCACCAGGTTTCAATGGGAAGCCGTAAAACCAGCCCCAGGTTTCTCAGGGCTCAGCCCACTACAAACCTTTCCCCGATGAATGGCGGATTTTTAAACAATACCATGGCTGAGTTTCAAATCCACCCAAACCCAGGTGCTGATGAACCGACCGGATCCATACCGCAGGGGTAGCAGGTAATTGGAAGGGCTGTTTCCCCCACGCTCGTGGAAAGATCCTGGATTTGAGCCCTGACCTTGTTGCTAGGAGAATTAAGGCATTTTCATGCAATTTGGGAGGTTTCCGTTTGTACTGCAATGTCAGTTTCTCATGGAAAACGAAGACTGGAATGAAAAGAAAACGTGTGTGTAGGAGGGGGGAGTTATTCTATTAATAACAAAAAACTATTTACTTATATCTTCAAATTTGCCGACAGAGCCCAAGACGGAGACAGGAGGTGGAGGAATTACAAGGTGCAACTTCAGGCCAACCTCAGGGCTAATTTGAAGTAAACAAGGTGCATGAGACAAAATAACTTCGTTCTGGAAGAGGAAGAGCTAAATGATTTGATAACATGAAATTACAGTAACATTTACAAGTACCTCGAGATAAATCTGGATAAGGACCTCACTTCGCCAAACAGAGAATTCCTGTCCATGCTAAGACACATCAGAGACAGACAAATGATTTTCAAATACTTACAAGATGATTTTACAGCATCTGTTATAAAACCCAACAGAATCACTCACATGCTTTACCCACACCATGGAGAGCTGGACCTATGGTAATCTAGCAGAGGAAAAAGCAATTTATAAGGGTTTTCAATAATTTTTAAGTGTCACCTTGTTTTCACCACGCGCCCATCACTTAAGGTCTAATCATGTCCCTATTTAAATGACAGCAAAACACTCATTGGGTCTGTTACCCATCCCCTCGCTCCTCCAAAGAGAGGAGGATGGAAGAGAAAAAGGACATGGCTTTGGCCAAGCATGACTCCTTGCTCCAGCTGCCTGCTCTCCCTTCCCCAGGAGCTCCTAGTGCAAACGCTTGCTGCCGATACTGGGCTGCACCCTCTGCCGCCAACGTCAGCCGGGAGATGCTGCCAAGCCGCATTTCGTATATACTTAGCTGTCAGGATGCACCTTGCAGAGCACTCGCCCTTCAAAACGGGGAGGTTTATGTTTTGAACTGATTCTTTAGAATAAAGAAGAGCTCTTGAAAGCCTCGGAGCTGCGCAAAAACTGCCTGGCCTGGTGTAACGGCACTGCCACGTGGTGGGGAGGACCCGCACCTAGCCCCACATCCCCACCAGCCCCAGAGAGCAGGGTGGGCGCAAGGGCTTTGCAGCCCCGAGGTGTCCCACATGTGCTCGGGAACGAGCTGCTCCCGTGTTTTGCTCACCACCGTCCCACAGGCGGCATCTCCAGCCAAGCTCCCCGCGCAGAGCAGGGCGAGAGCCATTGCAGAGGCACAACCCTGCTCCTGCAAAAGGCATGGGCTCTCTTCAAGTCAGCACCTCCTCGTACGTGTGACGAGCAACCCCCGGATTGCCAATTTTGCCCCAGGGGCTGCTGCCCGGCCATGTGATGAGGCCGTGCCACCACGGAGGTGACAACTTGCAGCTCAGTTCTTTGCAGAGAAATTATTCAGAGCATTTTTTGTTTAAATGCACCACTAACAGCCATGGAAAGACATGGTAGCTGTTAGCCAGATTTCTGACAAATGCCTCTAAAATGCCTGATCTAAAGGTCGTCTTCCACAGAAACCGCTTGGGCATCACCCAGGTCTGCGCAGAGGCGAAGGAAAGCGCAGCGGCGCTGGTAAAGCCCGAGCAGCACGAAGCACAGGCTGCGGCTGAGCATCTCCTGTAAATAATAGCTGGGCAGCAGCCCCAGCCAGAGTGAGTCGCTGCCCAGGGACAAGGCAGCGGACCCGAGTGGTCCCAGTCCCTTTACCGAGCGGGGTTAAGAGCGGCAGCAGCCATCCGAGGCTCCCCCTCCAGAAAGGGATGGCTCAAGCGCGGGACTGTTTATACGCCACCGGCCAACTCCATCCGTGCGCGGCTGAAGCAGCGGAGCCGAAGGAGCTGCGCTGGAGCCAGGGGCTCTCCGAGTGCCCTGAGCTTACCAAGGAGAAGCACCGGATTGTTTGTGCAGAGCATTTGGCGACAGGCTCTCCATATTAAACATGAAACATGTTGAACTGACACTAAAGCAGAATTAAGTGCCAAAGCATTTGCTGCTTCTACAATTACACTCCGGAGCGCTTTGGTGCTCCTGCTCTCCTTTTTTATGACCCAACTTGGTCTTATTGTAGTTTGGCTTTCTTGTTTTAAGTTCTCCAAATGGAAAGGATCAAAGGGCTCTTTGTTGTCGTAGCAGGAGCGCTCCTCCGAGCGAGGCATTCCTGCCACTAACAGCTTGCTGCTCAGGGGGAATTCGCGGCAGCCTCTGTGCCACCAGCCTGAGCCAAAGCATTAGCAGGTGCAGCAGCCGCCTCCGCCTTCTCCCTATTAGCCTGCCACACTAAGCCACCTGAGCAGCTTTTTATGGGAAAGGGAGGCCGGGGCAGGTTTTCTCATTTATGCTTCACAAATCTGGCTCAGTGGGCACCGGCAAATCCAAACTTCACTCGGCTTTTACGGCAACAATAAGCTCACGCAAGCGGCTCGGGGAACACCACGGCGTGGGGAGAGATGCCTCCAAGACTGAAAGGTTTCCCTGTTTGCAAAGATCAGGGTACAAATTAAGCCCCACGAGTGATGTTGTGTTAAGCTGTTGTTAGCTAAGCTGACGTTAAAACACTTCCCCCCCTTCCTCAAACGATGCCGCAATTAGAAGCTCTCTGGGTAAGGTGACTGAATGCGCTGTTGATGTGCTGCAAATAATAACAAACACCAAACCATACGAAACACGTCTGTGACGACCCAGGAACGCTGGCATGGCACAGAGCACGGCCAGACTCAACCTTTCAAGTGAGAGGGGGATGACTCTCCTGTCCAATTATCACCTTTCTGCAAGTTCAGCCCCCCAGGCTCGAAGTCAAATTGTGGAGATATCAGCCCTTCATACAAGTGGGAGCACTTCCCTCTGCAAGGGAAGCAAGCCCCCTCTTCCTAAAAATCCTGGAGCAGGAAAAGCCACCGCTCAAGCAAAAGGTTTCCAAGAGGTGTATGCACCTAGTTTTTTTGCAAGGAAAAAGCCTGAAAAGAAAACAGACCCTTTCTACACCCCTCCCTCCCCCTCCGCAGACAGACAGACAGACAGAGGGGGTTCCCGAGCAGCGGTACCCCACCGTGCTGGATCTCACACCACCCCCAGGTGCGAGGTACACCCAACTGAGCTCAGCAATTATTTCAAAGGGCGGCTGAAAATTTCCCTCAAACGCTGGCGCTGTTAGATTCAGACACTGCATTATACGGAAGAAATCCTGCCCTGTATTTCCTAAGTTTCGGGGCGGTGACAGCAGGGAAGGCTTGGGTTTTCAGGAGGTGTGTGGCTCAGCGATCCCAGTAAGCCACTCCTGAAGCGTCCCCAGCTGAGGACCAAGGGCTGGTGCACCCAGCAGCACTGATAACCCCTATAAAGCCCCAGAGGTGTTTACACAGCATGTACCTAGTGACCTATGATTTCCAGGAAGCATATTACTTCTCTGTGGTTTTGCACAAGCTCAGCTCAAAGTCAGATGGGCAACGCTCAGAGCCTCCTCCAGACTCACTCCACATGGCTTGGAAAATCCCGAGTGGAAGAAGGTAAGGCAGGAGCTGTGTTAATATCGCGGCTTTTAGCACTGCCGCCTCTCCCGTCACACGTACATCTTTTAAAGGCAGGTCAAAAAGCACGACAACGAGGTGGGTACAGCAGCTGCCAGATCCAGCAGTGCTGTGGGAGACACAACCCCCTCGCAGCACGGCAAGTCCGAGTGCTCTGGCTGCTGGTAAGCTCGGCCCAGCACTTTATAGGCATTATCGGGACAGATCCGTCATAAGCATCCTGATGCTCAGCATCCTGGATTTATGGTAAGGCATCCTGACCACAGAGACACCTCTTGACCCAAATGCACATTCTTGCTCCTACACCGGGCTGTAAATCAGGGAAGCCACATCTATAACTGCCAAGAGTTACTCAGCTTCATGCACGCTTCCTCCGGCTCTCTGGCCTCTGAACCTGCACAATCCTCCGAGGAAAATACTTAGGAGTCATGATGGGCAGTTCAATAAAAGTGTCTGCCTGCGCAGCGGAGAGGTTAATTATGTATACAGGACATCTAAGTGCATTCATGAAGCAGGGGAAGTAATACAAAACCCACGCGGAGGAGATTCTCTGAAGAGAGGGCGCGTCTCCATTCAGAGGCCGAGTTTCAAAGCAGCATTGCCCATGTTTGCACCCAGCTGCCCGTCGCACTGGGGGTACATCCCACCTCTCCTGAAAGCATGTGAAAATGGGCACGGTCTTGCATACGTGGGATGGGACCTACAGGCCGCGCAGAGCCCTGTCCCTGTTTCTGCCAGACACAAGCCGCAAGAACCAAGGAAGGACGAGAATGGCTTAGAATTTTTCTTTCCTTCTACCTTTCATTCAAAAACTCCACTTTTCTAACTAAATCTGTTCCATAACCCTCACACTGCCCTAGAAGAGCATTTTGTCACAGGATAAACAGGAGGATACAGTGATGGAAGGAGTGTTTGTAGGGATGAACCGAGCAAGGCTGAGGCTACGCCAGGACGTGCCTCCTAACCTGCTCCTTCCATCACAGGCACGTGTACTGCCAACAGTACGGCAGGACAGCACATATCCATAATTAGAGCAAACTAGGTTGGCTTCATCTGGAAAGACGTACATTTGGTTAACAGAAATTCCTAACTGCATCTCAGAGAGCTACATGTACTCACTTTTAAATGAACTTTATGAAACCAATAGAAAATTTAGGAAACCTTAATTTAAGTCAAAACTGCAGGCTTCCTGCAACAGGAAGCTACTGCTTCAGGAGATCTGAAACTACAGGCAGGTTTCAGACATGACATCTGAGCAGATCTATGGCATCTACCATTACCTGCACCTACCTGACCCAGTTGCACGTATGCTTCTAGGTGCTAAGTATGGCAAGAGCTGGGAAGGCATTTTTACCATCCCTACAAAGCAGAACTGTTGGTTAAATGCACTGCCAGGGTTTGCTGTGTTTCCTTTTCAAGCAGGCATTTTCAGCCTCCACCAAGACTCCACACGCTAGTCCTGAACTTTCTATAAAAGCCAACTAAGAGCAGCAGCATATTTCATGCAGGCTGAAATTCATAGGGACCTATGCCACTATAGGAAAATTTTTTCAAAAATTGTTTAAAACAGCATGTCTAGATGATTAGTGGGGCAAGAACACAGGACTAGAACAGTTGCTGAGCCCATAGCAGGGGTGGTAAGTCCCAGATTTATACACATTAAACAAACATACACACTGACTTTTTAAGTTATCATTTCAAATGAGTGCAATCTCATTCAGCCGACATTCTGGTAGTGACACCAGTTTCCCTGGGGCAAGTTTAAATCAGTGGAATTTAGGACCAAGAAAGGCCATTGATTGATTGTCTGCAGAATGGTATTAGTTCTCTTCATGTCAAATTATATTACTAAGAAAAAAGAGAAATCCATCATCAAATCAAGTGCCATCCATAAAAAATTATCATCCAGAATTGTTTCAGCCTGTGAATGACAAATTTCCATCTGTATACAACAAACGCAAGGCTTTCAAGACTTGTTCTCCCTTAGGAAAACTTAGTATCTTTAAGTACCCAAAAGACAATGTAAGAAAATGTCAAGAACAAAAAATGTATTTAAGCAAGATCTACTTTGACCTTAAAAATGGTATTGTAATGGCCATATCAAATGGACTATCTTTTGCTACTATTAGAGCATAGGTTTTATCCTCCACTTCAAAATTAGCCTCCATTCTCACTTCATCTCCAAAAACAAATTGAGAGTCAAGTAGAAAAAGTCCTGAAACAGCAGGATCCCCCCTGACTGCGCACCTCAGCTGCATCCACTTGAGGAAGACAAGGCTGCATTGTTTTGTTCCTTGTTGCAAGTAAAATATATCAGTGTATTTGCAAAGTAACATTTAGAAGAAACATTACCCTCATCTTAGAGACACTCAAGACCAACAAAAATTGCACTTGGGAGATAAGATGCTCTGAGGAAAGCAATTAAATTCAACTTAATACTTGTCAGCACAAGATGCATATAGCACACCCTCTCCACCCAAACAGGGTGAGGCATGACCAGGGCTCAGAGATCCCCTCTCAATAATTTTAATTAACATTTAACCTTAGGGAACTGAAATATTCCAACATGACACACAGCTGCAGCCACCAAGAAACACAGGGGACAGGATGTTAGCAGCTTTATGGTGACACTTGCTCCTTGAACACAGAAAGGATTAAATTAAATTATCATGTACCCTTCAAGAAGGTGGTATTTTTCCCCTGGAAGGGGGTATACAGCTTCCAGCCATGGGATAAGAAAAAGATTTAGAAGAGGGCAAGCTTACAACCTTGGTCTGCAATGTGAACCTTGACTTTGCAGAACTCCAGTTTGGGAAAGAATTGATGCTTCTTAGGAATATCCAAAGGAAAATGTGAAGTTTGCTAAAGAGGAATTGCAAGAAATCTGTAAACTTGTTACACAGCTTCTCCAGTGACCAGACACAGCCTGGAGATAAAAGGCCAACACTCACATCCTCAGCTGAGCAACTGCGACTCTCTAGCACAAAACCAGTATCATGAAAAAATTTATTTTTTAAAATGAAAGGATAAGGGACCTTTTGCTTTACTTTAGAGGAAATGCTTAAAGCATTGCAGCTGTGCTGAGAAGCTTAAGTTAACTGGAGATGTTCATATATGGCTAAAAGGTGACTATGGCGACCTCTTGACCACATGGCCTGGCCCATGCAATGATGTATTAAGCACCAGTCCCATCTCGGATGTTCCCACTACGATCCGAAGAAGCCCTCCTTGCAGGATTCACAGCTCATATCATGCACAGATCCCCTACCCAGTTTGGTTAAAGCAAAACCTCCTCTCCTTGCTCAACTTGAGAGGATCAGCATCCATCGCGGGTGCTTAGAAGACTGCAAGAACTGAACGGAGCACAGAAGGACTTAGCATAGACCTTAAATATTCACATTGCTCTTTTAAGATGTTAGGTGATGTCCAACCAACACTGTCACTGTTCTGCCTGGCAAAGCAGCTAAACACAAATCCAACCCCAGCAAAACACTACAGACGTAAACATGCTTAACAACACGCTCCATTTATGAAACCCATGATCCAAATCCATCGGACCACGCAGGTAAACTGTACATACAGCACGAACAACTGATCAGCGAAGGGAAGACGTTGGTAAATGCCTATGTGGTGGCATAAGCCTCTCTCTCCATTCAGTGCCATGAATACCACAGTCTTCTGGCTCAGACAGCCTTCAGGGCTTTGGCATCCAACCTTAGGTGCACACACAGACTCTGTTAAGAATTGATGTAGTTTTAACCATTTGTGAAACAAAGAGGTCTTGTCCATAGAAGCATGTTTCTTCCATCTCCTCAACCTCTTGTACCATGTGAGCTCAAGCACTGCCAGCGTTCCTCAGCTACCCCCATTCTCTCTGCAAACTCTACCATCTCTCCTTCCCAAGTCTTGCAGCCGTTCAGTGTTTATCAGTATCCACCAAACTGCTCTCCCTCTTCTGCACACAGAGCTTCAAAATGACCTCTACGCTCACTGCAACACTGAGATCAGCCACCTACTATTCAACACCACTACAAAACAGCTAAGCTTCTTCCACAAAATTCATTACCCACATTCACATCATTTTCCCCTCTCCTTCCCACCTCCAGAGAAACTTCTGTGCAAAACACTGCTGTAAACAAATCGTCACAAACACAGAACCAGGTCAAGGCCCATTGCTCACAGCAAATATTAACACTGCAAAGGTCCAGTGAGCTCGCACAAACTCCTACCGCTTTGAAGGAACCACTGCGGCATCGGAGCCTATCCACTTTTGTGCCAAGGCAGCCTCAGTGCAACAAACACTGGAAAGTAGTGTCACTGGTCTCAACCATAAACGGCTTCTTGGGAATCATTACACGGCTGTGCCATCCAGAGCGAGGATTCCCGGAAAATCCAGGTAACGCTCGGCATCTGACGGCTGCCTCTGCTCAAGGACAGGAGCTGTTCCAGCTGGGCTCCTGCTGGCCAGGGGTGCAAACCAGCACGGCTGTACCCACCATCGGGCTGCCACAGCTCGTGCCCGTGCTGCTTACAGCTTCACAACGGAGGGCAGAGCCCCCGCAGCCCCTTAGGGAAGGTGCACGATGGGGTCTGGCCAGCTCTCAGCACGTTACACCTACCAAGAAGTAACACGGCAAATTGTTGTGTCCACCTACCCTGAGACTCCGTGATAACCACATCCCTACCACAACACCTAGCAAGCCCTCCTTGGGGAATTCTTCTGACGCATTTCCAGCACTGTAAAAATTTGAAACTGCAACAGATGAACCAGATGATACAAATTCCACCAGCATGCACAAAAGTTTGAATGCAATGTTTCAGGTTGCCCAGCAATGGGAAAGGAGCAGCTGCAAAGCTGCAGCGTTACCAAAAGCCTCATGATATTTGGGGGCTGAGAATGGAAGAGGGTGATTGCTGATTTTAGCTTCCACTTCTGCTTTTAATTTCATGAGAATCTCAGCTTCTAAGTTTTCAGAACAAGAATCCAAAATTTTTTCCACTAGTTGCAGGAAAAAGTCCGATGAGGTGAATGCAGAAGATTCTAATGGCTCAACTGAAAGAAAACTGGTTTTGTCATCTCATTGCTTTTAAGACCTTTGCAATCCTGCAGGCCCTCATTCAAGACTTTTTGACAATTGAGGCTGGTTTCGGCTCAGGTCCCTGTTCAAAATATGACAGGGTCCAAGGCTGCTTGGCTCCAGTTTCCATTGAAGGCGTTTATTTAGATGACTTAAACTAAAACAAACTCACAGGGGAGCGAAAGCCTAGGAACAGTTCACTTTAAAAAAAAAAAGGACCAATCCCACCCTATATGAAGAACCAGACTGCAGTTCAAAATGAGATCTGAGCGAGATCCAGCAAAAGCCATGTCAAGTTTTGCTTTCACATAAGATGCCAAGTCAGAATAGTTTATGGCTGAACATGTCACGGAGAGATCCGCGAAACGCACGCTATTAAACCCGACACCCCACTAATTCTGGTCGTGTTTTTGTTGCAAATTCAGCATTCAGCCCCAGAAATTGTTAGGTTTTACAAGCCCCTTTCAAGCAACCCAAATACTGTGCAACTCTGGGAAAAATACTGGATAAGCATCAAAACTCTGTGAAACTCAGAGTTCTGCCCCAAACCCAAGAATGCAGTTAGGCATGGTTTTAAATACACAAGCTGAGGAGTGCAAACACCTCATCTACTGCATCAGAGTTTCAAACTGCAAACCTCTGAGTGTCCCTCTGTCCTCACCGCGCACCTCCCAACATCTTTGCAGCACATTTGGCTGTCGGGACAGATGCCGGCACAGGCAGGCACTGGGAAAGTTCGCACCCAAATGCAATGCAGGACTGGGGCACGCAAAGGGCATCAGGCTCGGAGCTCACCCCTGAGTCTCCTTGTCCCAGGCTAACACAGACCCCGGCCTTATGGCAAGGCACTGGTTTCCCACCATCAAAGTTAGCTTTTCAAGAAAGCTCAACCTCAGCCTTGACCAAAGTCAACTGATGAAAAAGCTGGTCCAAGTACACTGATAAGGCTTTGGAGAACCCACCTGGTGTCTCCTACCCAGGTGAGTCTCCTTGTCCTACAAAGGGTGGCTCCCACTGAACCACCAGGAGCTCCTCTAACATAACATGCTCCTTCTCCCGTAATGCCAGAGGTATTATAAAGGGCCAAGACCACATGGATGGGCCACAGCGAGCACCTTCACTCTTTGATGCTGTCGGAGTTTTTTTAGCCAACTTTCCTGACTAAACACAAACACGCTTCAAGAAAACCCCTATTTTAAAGCTGTAATGTAAACAACCCCAAATTATTACTATCCCCTAAAGGCTACTGCTGGCAGGCATCAGTGATAAAGCTCTGCCAGAGCAGTCTGGCATCTAGCAACAATTTGTTTGTTGTCCTGCAAAAATACAGAGAGCCTTGCCATATGGTATTAGCAACTTTCTGGTAACATTAAGAAATATATTGGCTTGGAAAGCAGTTATCACACCAGAAAAAATTTTATGTCTGAGAGGCAGGTCTATGCTGTAAGTGGTATCAGCACAGCGGTGCTGGTCGGGGGGTCCAGCAGAGCCATGCCACCTCCAGCCCCTGGCACAGATGACGTGCCCCTGGCACAGCCACACTTCGGCTGGCACAGCTTTTCCTCAGGAGCTGGACCGCGCTCGAGGGCACAAGCTCAGCACTGCTCATCTGTGCTTTGTGAGCACCGGGAGGGCTTCAGCGCTACAGACGTAGCATCGGCAAAGCTGTCCCCAGAAAGCACCCAAGTTACCTGTCATCAGTCTGAAGCAATGCCTCGGCCACCCCGACAGGCTGTGGGGTTCCTACTTTCCACTGAACAGCTTTTTCCCACTGTTTACATTAAACACAGAGAACAGAGAAATAAAGCCAAACTCACTAAAATGCTTTTTCAAAAATAATGCACGTATACGATGCATTTAAAAATAATGCATGTTTACTATAATGATTCTCTGAGAGTGTGTGTATACCAGTCACTGAGGATTTTTGAAAGAAAACCCAAGGAGATGGTACAAGTCAGCATGTGGATTTGGTGGGAAATCACCTATTGTATAGTATTGCATGCTCTCATGCTTGAATTCTTAGGAGGAGCTGAACTGATATAATGAGCAGTGACTTCTCGGGATACAACTTTACTGCTCTCACTTTCAGTACAGCTGGCAGGGATGATACCCGTGATAGACCCCATTCTGTCTATCACTTTTCTAACTCTGCCCCTATTTCTGGACTTTTCTCTGTAGCCACATCCTCCCTCAGGAGAAGGACTTGCCCCCATTTACAGTAGCGCGGGAGCTTCCTGCAGACTTGCAGTACCACGATTACAGCCATATTGCGTGGAGCAGCATATACATGGGAGCACAGCACCCAACTGGCAGTCGCCACGCTGTCCCAACTCCACCTGCACTCTGAGTCCCATCCCACCCCGAGGAGACAGCTCCAGCACCCACCGCCTGCTTCTCCTTCCTGGAAGAGCTGAAGGAGTGACTTAACACACTGAGAGATGGAGCTGTTCTCAAAATGAAACCAACAGGGAACAATACTGCTGCTAGATCTGGAAAAGATGTAACCCACCTAATGCCATGGAAGAACATTAGTGGGATTGCTTGGAGCTTAGCTCTTTCCCCATTGTTCTCAAATCTTCTGGATTCCTTCCAGTCATTACTTACCTTCCCTGTTGCTGTATCTTGCTCTGAAAACTGATGTCTCCCTTGCCACGGTCTCCTCTCCTCCCACTTGGCAGCTTTGCAGGAAGCCAAGGTCCGCTCTCCTCTGCCCTTGGTCAGTCCAGAAAAACAGGCCTGTTCTCTCCCTTTATAGCTGGGAGTGCAAAATACTCTCCTTACAGATACCTGCTATAACCTGAGCACTAGTCTCAACCAGACTGCGTGATCCCACGGGTGGCTGGTAGAGAACCACAGGAAATTCCCTGGCAACGGTGCCTGGGGATTGGGAGATGCTCTGATCACCACGTTCCAGCCACTAGCCCTAACAGCACAAACAGAGGAAGGGGCAGGGCTTTGGTCATCGTGTTATGGTGCCGACAGACCCAGTTTAAGCTTCACAGAGATCACTGACTGCTTGCAAATGCTCTCCTGACGAGAGGAGTGGGACAGGGCAGGGAAAGGAAACCTCTGCAGCCCCCTGCAATTCTAGAGAGCATGAATTTGCTGTAAGCCAGGCTCAGCAAGAGTGGTTAGAGGTGGCCAAGCTAATTAACAGCCACCTGCTCACACCCCAGGCTACTATTCCTTGCTCCAGAGACTTAAAAGACTTACCTTTGACAGCCTTCTACAAACATGAAGTCCCCACTTAGCACTGACATCCTTATCTCAATGCAAGAGATAAGAGAAGCTGAGGCAGAGAGAAAAACACAGAAGGACTCCCGAGCAGAACCACAGTTAGAAACTCAGAGCTCCTCCAAAGACACCATAAGCTCCTCCTCTCCCCTAGCACCAAATTATTGCAAATATTCAGAGTTCTTGTGTTCTAGGTAGCCAGTCACATTGTGCCTTGTCACAAGCGGACAAGTCACATTATGCCCCTCCTTGGAAGGAGAGCTGAACCTTTCAGAGTCCCCTTCTCCCCTGTGTTTGTAAGAAGCCTGAGATAAATATACAGGAATAAAAATTTAAAAAAGACAAAAAGTTTTTAAGAAAAGCACCTGGCATTCCTGTTCTGAGTTTTCATATTTTAATCTCTCTCCTTGTAATATAACTCCACCATAAAGCCTGGAAAAGAGAAGGCTCCAGGGACACCTTATTGCAGCCTTTCAGTACTTAAAGGGGACCTACAATAAAGATGGGGACAAACCTTTTACCAGGGCCTGTTGTGATAGGACAAGGTGTAATGGTTTTAAACTAAAAGAGGGTAGACTTAGACTAGATATAAGGAAGAAATTTTTTACGATGAGGGTGGTGAAACACTGGAACAGGTTGCCCAGAGAGGTGGTAGGTGCCCCATCCCTGGAAACATTCAAGGTCAGGTTGGACGGGGCTCTGAGCAACCTGATCGAGTTGAAGATGTCCCTGCTCATTGCAGGGTGGCTTGGACTAGATGACCTTTAAAGGTCCCTTCCAATTCAAACTATTCTATGATTCTACAATAAAGCTCAGTGGTCCATAGAAAACTTCAGCAAAATCAGAAAACTCAGGACCTACAATTTCTACATGTGTATACATGAGGCACCAAAAACCCAGAGGCAAAATAAAATACAGTCAGAAGTAAAAAAATAAAATTAAATGTTTCTTGGGCCTTCTTCAACATAACGCCAAGAATCAACGAAGAAACACAATCCAATTTGTTTTCCCCTGGTGCTGGTCACCTTTACCAGAAACGTCATTCCCTGTACACCACCTGCCCTGTCTCCCATTTTCATAAGCAGCACGTAGAGCATCGGTGACCTCAGCAGTTGCACGCTGTGACAATAAATAAAGGTAGAAGCCTGCCCAAAACAACTCCGAGCCCTTTGGCCAATGTTGGCCGTGAACACACATGCGGTAACAACCAAGCGAGGGAGAAAACACAAGATTTGGGGCTCCTGAGAAAGCTCCATCAGATGGCCTCCAGTCAGAAACGCTGGCATAGGTGCAATTTCTGATAAATAAATAAAAAGACGCTAATGCTGCTCTTCTCAGCCCTGTGGGTTAGTATGTTTGCCTGCAACACAACCGGCTCCAAGGTGGGGAGCAAGCCCAGTCTCTGGAGCTCTTGCATTCATCACCAGTTCCAGCTGAGAACAACAACAACCTGCTCTGGTCTGTAATACCCTTTGTAGGTGATTATGGGAAACAAAAAGGACTAAATTCAAAGCAGGTTTTCAACTGGGAGGGATCCAAAACTGCTGACTGAGGAGGAGAACAAAGCCAGATGGCATATGCTGGTATTGTTAGGGATTATGCAGTGTAAGGCAATAGGAAATGAGCAGAGAAAAAGACCCGGTTTGGTCCCATGGCTCCTCTCTTGCCAAATGAACATACTGGGGCGACCGTGAAACAATCAGTTTATGGGTTTCATTCCCCTCCACCCCCAGACTGAACTTAAATATTTGTATAAGCCCAGGCGTAACTTTTATCTGATGTTTTCCTTGGGGTTTACTAGCTGTTTAGAGCATTCAAACTAAAAAGCATTCCCTCAAACTCTTGCCACAAAAAGAGCTGAAACTATGATACTAATTAAAACCACACTCTTTGGTATCAAGAAGACATGCTATTATTTTCTTTTTTTGCTCATGAGAAGCTGTTAATATGGGCAACGCGTCTGGAACATTTTCCTTCCAAACGCCATGCTCCGTACCCCCTCCTGCTCAGGTCAGCTGGTTTGTGAACTTGTCAGCAGCCTGGGGTGGGAAGGCTCACATTTACAAGAATAGATTTATTTATTTTTTTATAACAAACCATTTGCCAACTTAACATTATGAAAAGCACATCAAGAAAAAAACAAAAGCTTTGCGCTTCATGAAAGGTGACAAGCTATAGAACTGTCCTGCCTTGGTGCCCAATGAGCCAAATCAAGGGATGAATCTTGCCAAAATATACTGTATGTTTTGAAAAACAGCCTCTGACTTTGCCAGGATGGTCCTGGACACTCAGTGCAGACCAGGAAAGGATGTGGGTTGCACTGTGTACCACTGCTGACCCACCCTGGGGTAAGCTCTATTAAAGAAAAAGGTAAGTTTTCATGCTCATTTTACCCCATCTAATTTGAATGCTTCTAAGGTCTCTACTACTGTGGTATCAGCACCTCATAAACATTAACAAGATTATCCTTATAACATTTCAGGGAAAAGTGCTATTATCACATTTAAAGGATGGAAAACCAAGGCACCAAAAAAGACCAAAACCAAAACCAAAAAAAAATCAAAGGCCAGGTTTGTGTTCAGTGCAGTCTTCAAAAGCATCCATGTGTATCCTGAGAGGTCTAAATCCAGTTAAAAAATGAATTTCCTTGTCCAAGGTCAGACAATGGTGTCTCATTCAGAGCAGTAATTACACCACAGAAGTGCAGGAAGCAGAGAGAACCAGCTGCTTTGGTCCAGTCCCCCCAGAGCATCAATTTCCAGGTCCCCACCGATTTCGAGCAGCGTCCCGGCCACTGCCTGCCTCGCCAAAGCAGCTCCGCAGCGGATCAGGCAGGCTGCCACGGCTAGCGGCTGCCTGCGAAAGATCTGGGCTTAGTCTTGACAGAAGCATCCGCACTGCTCGCGAGGAAAACAAAAGTGGCAGGAGGGATCCTCCGGGGAAGGCACTTGTCCCGCAAGTGTCACTCTCGGGACCACAAAAGTAAATAATATTTCATCAGAGCAATTTGGTTTCTGGTTTCTGTTTGGGCGTGTGGCTTTTGCTGTGTTGACTCAAAACAAAACTCAGCTTCCCTTTTTCACAACCACAAAGATGCCAGATTTTAATTTCTGGTGGTGCAAAGTGCAAGCAGTGGAGGAGGGGCCTTTGAGGGCTGAGATATTTTTACATTTATTTTTTGGGAATATTTTAGCTTTGAGCAAGCTCCTGCCCAGTTAGCAAGCTTCTAGGTTCGCCAACAATACAGAAGAACTGCCTAAGTTACAAAAACAAGTTAATACATAAAAAAATATGACTTCGGCAAAGAAGTTAAGCTAGATGGGTGAATACACTGTAACTTGTTACATGTTTCCATTGTGCTGGGATCCAAAGTAACAAAATATTCCTGTAATGCTAGAACTGTGACGCCCAGTTCCAGTACGACGTTTGGATTCCAGTATTAGCTGTGCCACACCATCCCCTGGCTCACCACTGAAAGAAGCCTTGTGTTGCCTACCTCCCCAGCACAGTGCTCCGCGTTCCCTTTTATTTTGAATTTCCCTCCAAAGAAAGATCAAGTAACGAAGTTATTGCGGAGGCGGCCACAACACTGGGATGCCGACATGACATCTGACGTCAATTTAACGCAACCGTAAAGCGCAAACCCACCCGCGTCAGACGCACCGTCAGAGAATCCCAGGGCTGGCTGCGGAGCTGGATTTTACGGACGCGGGGGAGGGCTCGGGAAGGGCACGGGCTGCTTTGCAAACCCCACATCCCCTCCATCCTGCTTCTCATTTGAGGCTGACAGGCAAAGCTTGAACACATCATTACACCCTTGAGGAGGCTGCTAAAGGTAACACTCACGTTACAAATGAATTAATAGGAAACACTTACCTTCCCCACTAGCTTGCCTTTCCTGTTCATGCAAAGGTAGAAGTCTGTCTCCTTCCCTTTGATCCGGACTTGGCTGCCAAAAGTGTCTGTTTCCACTAGAAGCTGGGCTTGTAAAGGAAGAAGAAAAAAAAGCATTTACCAATGCGGTCCCATTAAGTCAAAGCATTCAAAGCTCATCAGCGCGTTGTCCCATTACCTCTACCTGAACCACACCACGCTGGGATGCTCTGAGAGGGAACAACCCGAGGAACCGCCCAGGGGCTGAGCTCTGGGCTTGGTCACAGCTGCAGATCTGACACGTCTCCGCCGACTCCTGCGCGGACGCTCCAGATTTAATGCCGGTTTAGTGCAGAGTACGCGTACACACGTGTGCGCTCCATCCGTCCACACCAACCCCACCACCCCATCAGCAACACAGAGCTCAATGCTAATGCTCTCCTTCATGCTGCAGGAGGTTCTTGGAGGGCAGCAACATGGATTTTATTCCCATGAAGATAAAAGATTAGCATGACAAGAATCAAAATCCTTTCCCCACAGCCAGCAGCCCTCAAACGCTGCACAGAAGTGGTCCAGCCACATGCCTGTGGTGCAAAACATCGCGGTGATCTCCTGAAGATCACCACAACAGCTAGCAGGGGAGAAATTCAGTGCTGCTTGTTCTGCGTGATGAACGCCCGCCCTGCAGATGTCCTCTGTGTGTCTAGCTATGTTCCCAGGAGGTCACTAACTGCTTTCTGGCAGTCCAGGTCCATGACTCCTGCTCTAGCTGGGAAAAATATGACCAATCTCATAGTGCCTCACACGTTTATTGAGGCCAGAGCTGGTTTGCAGCATTGCCAGGAGCCATGGTAGAGGACAGATTTCTGCTGCGTCTTCATAAACCACCTGCCCTGACACAATTGTACTTGCAGAAGTGGCCGAGCTGCCACCCAGATGTGTAGCATGCCAGCATCATCTCGAAAACCTAGACACATTCAAATTCAGCCTTTTATTCCGTCTCTGATCTAAACATGAATTCCAGTCATGCTCGAGGTTCAGATTCCAGGAATTTCCCTGGAGAGGCAGGAATAGGCAGACTGGACATTTTGGTTCAGATCCATCTCCGATACGGAGGGGGAGAAAGGAGACATGGTCGAAACACAATGCAAGAATGTGTAAGTGTCAGCAAGTGCAAATCCACGGTCCTGCTCTGGAAATACTCATGCTTGTAAGACCCGAGCCTTACCATAGAAACACAGCTTTTGCCAAACTCTGGAGAATGTTTGATCTGTGCTGCAAAAAGTCACATTCTTTTTGGCATTCATATTTCAAACTTTAAAACCCTCTAAGAGCAAATATGTTCACTGTAAGGATTTACCATGGGGATAGAAATAGGAGTTTGTTTCATTTAAACACGTTAATATTTTTCCCACTTGTAAAGTCAGCTTTTGGCTTCTGCAGCAAATATCACAAACCTTTAACTCACAAGGGCCCTAAACGGAGTTCTCCCTTTGCAGCTCAGTCACATATGCAAGTTCAGGGTTTTCCAGGTACTAGCTGCTTACATTTATTTAGATATGTTTGTTAAACCTGTTATCACAGGGGATGTTTAAAGAATACTTCTTTCTGACAGCAAGTGGATTAATACCTGCATTATAGCAGACTATTACTTGCAATCATGCATAAATATGGATATTTATCTAAGCCTTTCAGAAATGCACCATGTTTTGGGGGTATCTGTGATGGAGAGCAGCTTGCAAGCAACAACTGGATGCTGCAGGCTTTCTCTCCACACCTGCCAAGCTAGTACCAAACCAGTGACCACTTAATTGAGGAAGGGCCCCATGAACCAGAAATATCCTGTCATAGTAAGGATATCAAGATGAGCCAAGCCAGGACGGGGGAGGATGGCACAGAGTCAAACACAGGTCTTCCAGGGGAGGCTCACCAACACGGTAGATAACTTGGGGAATGCCCACTGCTCCAAGAAGTTCAGGGAAGCTGCCCAGATGCAATCCAGCATTAACCGACAAGGGAATAGCCAAAGGTATGACTACCTTTAAAGAGGTGACCGTGAAAGGTTTTCCCCTCCCATAAGCAGAGGACTAATGGTCAACCTCAGAGGTGGAGAGCAGCAGCCTGCACACGAGGGAAGGTTATGGAGCCAGCACAAGACGTCCCAAAGATTGGCCCAAAAACCACGGCCAACACCCAGAGCGCCAAGGAGTCACCCACAGATCTACAGTGTCGAATCCACCCAGGCACGCAAACGGACCCAGGGCCACCCACCAAAGGGGTCAAGCGAGGGCTCTGCAGCTTGCGCACAGGCAAGAACGGGACACGGCATGTTCCCGTCTAAGCTGCAAGGCATTCCCCGTCCATTCCAGTCCCAGTGCTGCAACTAAAGCTGCTAAGACTAACGCTGAATAATAGACACCGGTTTTGGCCAGCCAGAGTAGGAGCTAACACTGATAAAACACTCCAATGCGAGAGCCTGGAGCTGCAGTCCCGATGGACAGCCGGCAGCCCACACCTCTCCGACGCAGGTCCCCACCGGCAGCCTGCGCTCAGATGGACAAACACGGGGCACGCCGGCCTGCGTTCCCCACCCCCTCGCTCTGCAGCCAGTATGAGTAATATCCAAGCTGATTTTAATTTGAAAAATATCACCTTAAAAAGATGCCGGTTCCCTGCTGTGAAAATTAAAACCATCTGGATGGAGTGATTTCAAATAATTAATCTAGGTCTCCTTTGACACCGCTACTAATTAAAATATGATACCTTCCTCCCCCTCTTTAAATAAAGAATTTAAATAAAGTTTAAAGATCTAATAAAATAATGTCATAATTTAGAACTAAATGGAAGTCACCTTTCCTGTGGGCTGTAAAGGTTATGCCGGTGCTGAGATCCCTCCCGGGCTAGTGCCCAGCACGGACCGAGCAGCAGTGGATGGGCAAGCATCCAGTGCAACACCCACACCAGTAAATACACCAGCATACATACCCTAACGCCCTGAGGAGGCTTGTGAGCCCCAGAGATCATCCTGCACCCAACGTCCAGGAGCAGGGAGCAGAGAGAAGGAGGCAGGGAGCAGAGAGAAGGAGGTTCAGCAGATGCTGTCTGCTCCCTGCTGTGACCCTAGCTGCCAAAGTACAGGCTAAGGCCACCCATAGACACCCAATTCTGAAAAATCTGAGTCTTGGGATGTTGGAAACATGTTCTTATTCCTAGGGATCCTTGACCTCCTTTCCTACAAGAGAGATCAGCGCAGCTTTAGGGTTGGGTTCATAACCCAGTTGGCTTCCAGCCTAAGGCACCCCTTACAGCTGATTCTCCTTTTTACAACAGGCATCTCCCTAAATTCTTTCAGGAGCCCAGACAGGGACCTTGGACAACACATCTGTCAGTTAACATCAGCTGGGATGAATCCCAGCCCTGAGTGCCGCAACGAGAGTTTCTGGGGGACGGAGGCTGGCCCCGCAGAAGGGGCTGCTGAGGTCTCCCCACCCCACTCACACGCGGCAGGAGAAAAGCTCAGTCACCACCAACAGGATTTAAGTTAATGTAAACTGGACTTGGCTTACTGTCTTGTCTCTATGATAAAGATGCTATGACCACAATGAAAGCACCAGGGAAAATCCAAGAGAATTTCCCTTGAGAGCGCAGGTAAAATAAGTCCCACCAAGCCGGAGCAGTGTCCCCACAGCAGTCTGCTGCTCAGGACACCTGACTTCCAGCTCCATTAGTCCCTGGATACACTGTACAGAGATTACAATCTTTATTTTCAAAAGCCCTGCACTCTAGCCTTCAGATCAGGTATTACTGTTTAAATGCTTTGACAGCTAGATATTCTGATATATTTTCAGGGAGGGGGGGGGAAGCGAAAGAGAAAAGATGTCTTCAGAGGGTGAGATCTTCTGCTACATGCTTTTGCCTTATTGGCCCATTTAACCTAAACCTTCCTGAAAACTCCCACTGGAAGAGATTGGAATTCCTTACATGTCTAGGTGAAAAGGATTACATATATATGTTGAAAAGCTATCTTCCAGCTAAGAAAACATGAAGTCAGGGAGATATGTGAAGGTGGCAGAAAATATGCCAAATTATCTTTCAAATATTTCCTGGGAGTGGGAGGACGGCAGCCAGAAAAGCATGGGGAAAGAAAGGAGGAAGAGGGCACCTGAGAAGTGTAAGGTTTACATGTACCTATCACAAAATCCTAAGCGCCAGCCAGTTTCAGATAAATAAAGAGATAAAGGGGAAAACACAAGGAAGGTGCAGGAGGACTGGATACTTTGAGTCTATCCACCATTGCGCTTTTTTTTTTTTGTTCCCCGCCCAGGTAAAAATCCTGCAAAAGGAACTGCAGAGAGAAAGAAACTACAGCTGCTTATGCTGCCCACGAGCATCTTGAAGTAGGCCAGCTAATTTCCTGGGGAAAAGGGTCTCAGAGAGGACTGAGATTTTTGTCACTTTTATTGCACTTTTTTTCTGATGCACTTACAAAGTCAGGGAAACCATTCTGAGCACTTGAAACCACTTCCAGTTAAGGAAAAGGAAGGATGTACAGATACACTGAGGTTGGGACCACAGCGTCTGTGATAGAGAGCGGCTTTCCAATTTAGTTACTCTGGTGCTATGAACCGAGACAAAGCGCCTTTCCATAGTTCACAGCATATATCGCATCTTACTCTCCGGTAAGACTGAATCTTCCAGTGTGAACCCCAGCATGGCCAAGGGTGCTTAAAATAGTTGAAACCTGTTCAAACATGGCCTACCCCCTTACCAGAACCACGTGAATCCCTTACATGACCACAACATAGGAGAGAATGACCCTGTCTCCGCTTCACATTCATGATGTAATGATGAGGGAATAACGCCAAAATTAGGTAAAGTCTGGAGGGTCTAATAAAGCCCGCAGGCTATGAACAAGTGAGAGAATCTAGGCTGCATCCTCACATTTTGTTTGCACTCCAAATGTATCATTTTAAATAGTTATAACCCATACAACCCAACTCCCTCCTCAATTATTCAGGTGCAAATCAGGAGTAACCACCAAAATCAATAAGGCTGGTGCTCAGAAGGGCAGCGCTCTGACCCACATACCACTGCAATTAGCTCATCGACTCTGTCTTGAGTGAGCATAGGATATGTATGTCAAATTATTAAAAGGGATAGTCATGGGGAGGAGGAGTAAAAGCAGCTCTAAGATCCAGGCTCCAGGTATTTTCTTTTTTAAGCCACCACTTCGCACAAGCAAGGGAACTACCCGGTGTTAGAGCAGGGGGACGGCACAGGGAGCAGCACACCCAGGCTTCACCCAGGCTTTTAAAAATGCTGTTTCTCTAAATGAGGTTTTCTTTTAAACATCATATCTTTTACTTGGTCAGCTGACGCGGTTAGGGAAAAGGACACGATTTGGAGCACATAAGTCCCTCAGAGCATCAACACATCAATATACGCCATGGGCCAAGTCCCCTGCGGCATTCTCCCTGCCTGATTTTGGGGCGGGATGGGGAGCAGGACCGAAGGCTGTGTGTGAACAAAGGAAAGACTGCAGAGACAACCTGCCACCCGCGTAACAGCCTTAGTAGCTCTCAGGAACCAGACAGGTTAAATATTTGCATGGGAGACATCAGAAGAAAATCTATAATGCAGCAAAGACCTCAAAGGCACTTACACTGCAGCAACCTGATCCTGCAAATACTTTCACACAAAGGACTGGACACACATCGGAAGTCCCTCGAGTGCCGATAAAGACCCTACGGGGCTTCAGGGTCCCGCCTCTGCCACCGGCCGCACGGTTGGACGCGCGGGGAGCACGGCTTTGGACATGAAGGTTCCCCCCTTCCCCAGCCCTCTGCAGGGCTGCCTCCTCACCCTGCCTACCTGCTACCACCCCTAGGGCTCGACGCGGTGGACAAAAGCGCGGGATCACAGCACTTTTAACAGAGAAACAAGGGCTAATGTTCCCCTTCCTGGCGCGCTCTGGGACACCTTCCTCTGGGTTTCACCTCTGCACTAGCTGAAGCGAGCTTCAGCCTCCGGGAGATGCTTTTGGGCACTCTCCTCTGCAAACAACCATCTAACTGAGAAGGCGTCCTGTCCCATTTCCAGGATGCTGAGCTATCCCCTCGGTGCTCACTGGGCACGTCTACGTGACACGGGGCCAAGACATGCGGAAATATCCACACTGGTGCCAACCACGCCAGCCTGAGTACCCAGCCCAGGACAGATGTGCAAGCATGACGCACTGCCGCAGCAGTTAACCCCACGGGGTGCACCGACTGAGATATTCGCGTAATAAAACATCGCTTGCACACTAGTGAAACCTCCACTATTTAAGCCTGTCACACCATGACAGTCATCTCACCTGTAGGGATGCCCACCCAAAAAATTCCACTACCAGTTCAGCGGCAGCTAGCAAAACATGGGGAACGATGCTGAGCTGCTGGTGTTCCCCAAGCATCTCCGGGACCATCTCAGAAGAGCCTGCCTCCCCACCCCCTAGGAGATGTGTTGCTTATGCCAGAATAGCAATACCAAGGAAAAAAGGAGATCCTGAAACAAAGTAGTACTCTTCTCAGGACTGCCCAGGCTTCTGAAGGACGTCAAAGCTTCCAGACACAATCCCCATAAACTAACTCTATTCACCACATCTTGGGAGAAGCTTAAATGAAAATTCACCAGTTTGAGGTCTTTTATCAGTCCATGCATGTGAAAATTGTTTGATAGCTTAGCTGACATAAGGCCAGAATAAATACCAAGGTAGGTCTTAGAGATTCTGCCCAACTTAAATAAAAATTTAATAAATCCCTGAATCTGTGATTCTGTGGGAAAAAAAAAAGAAAAATCTGAGGACAATGTGAAAATTATAAGTACCATATTACTGGCCCAGTCCTGCATTACCCAGTGCTGGTCATCGTTTACCCACGTGAAAAATGAATGTAAAATACTGTCATTCTGACACAGAGCCATTTGCACCCATTTGCAGATCTAAGAAAACAGGATTAAGCAGTGGGGAATCAGACTTGGCCTCTTGCAGATGTTTTATACATAATGCACCATAAGAGACACTAAAAATATTTTGGCAGTTGCTTCTATGATGGTGAATAAGCTTATTTAGACAAGATTCAGTAAAACTCGAGGCGATAGGTTGTGTGCTTTAAAAACGCCTGGGCAGGGAGTGGCAGCGAACAAATTCTGCACTGAACTTTGCCACCTGCAAACTCGCAATGACTAAGAAGTAGGCCTGGAAAGAGAAACGTTAAAAATGTTAGCACAGAAATTCCTCTATCTCACCAGGGTGTCTTGCTGCCTCCAAACACAGCTCAAGTGGACAGTATTTCTACAGAGGCAGGAAAACTGCTTGACAAGCTGCCAGGCTCCGAGTCTGGAATTAGTGAAGGATGAGCCTCAAAAAAGTTCAGAAGCTCTGTTATGCTTGAAAAAGCAGCTAAAATGAAAAATAAAGGGCCAAACCCTGATGTCTTTGATCATTCTCATTTGAGTAAACTCCTACTGACATAGTCAAGCCCAACAGACAAGGACCTCACAACCTGGCCCTGAGCGCCTGGCTGAAACACATCCAAAGCACTGGAGTCTCTTGGGTCTGGAAATAGCGTGAACCTTTCCCATCCCACAGAGGGTTAGAATTACCGCATGAACAAACCCTGCCGAAGTTATTTTGACTTTCTTGTTCCCAGTCTCAGCTGAACCCAATAAAAATACTGATGTACACAAAAATAACAATAAGCAGAGAATGACAACTATGGGAACCCCATGTACTCTTGCTTCTCCAAAGCTGCTTTATTTGTGGCCAGAAGCACAGGACAGACCACGTTTACTCTGAAGCACTCACCCACCTCTCTCGGGCAACCTGGTGGTTGGCTGCTCATCCTCAGCAATGAAGTAGGTGTGATGTTAGCACCACCATATCCTCTTACCAGGGAGTCCCAAACACATAAAATCTTTCCTGTATGCCAACAACATGATGGTTTCCCATACTCCAAAAGTTAGTCCGTCCAGGCTCCACTGCTGTATTTGCAAGTGCTCCAAAATGGGGCTAATCAGGATAAATGCATAAAGCATTTGCAGTGTTAGTAGAATTAAGATTATCAGCCATGCCTGATATACAAAGATGTTAAGTTCTACCGAGCAGGTTTCTTATTCCGTGCCAGTAAAAGTTGAAAATACGACAATTAATTTTACACATAGGAATATAAGCATGCTTGTGCATTTTCTCAAAGGGGCTCTTTGTAACTTTCCCTTCTTCCAGCAAGCAAAAAGTATGCTGAAAATAAAGTTGCAGGATGCTCCAGTATTTTCAATGGGATTCTTGTGGCTCTGGAGCCCAGAGGAGCAGAGGCAGCAGCGCAACCTACCAGAAAAAATGTTCTGGCCCATGGGGAAAATTCCTCTATGTTTTAAGATTTTAAACAGGGCTTGCTCTTACAAATGGATGCAAACACAATTTCAAAGATATCTGACTTTTTCAAAGATATCAGCTCCTGCTCCTGAAGCTCGCTTTTGCCAAATAAAAGGTAACATATTATTAAATGAAGTATAGAAAACTGTCACTCTTAGATAAGAATATGAGAGTGTGACTATTTTGGGGTAAGGGTTGAAAGAGATGGACAAGAACTGACCTTCGATAGCACCTGGGGACACACAACCTCTGGAACCAACTGCAGCCAAAGCAAGTCCCTCAGGTGAAGCACCTTGGAGGAGGGTCCTCTGCATCAGCCCCTTTGAAAAGGTCTCTCCCTACAGGCCTAGCACAATTCTTTCAACTATTCTCAGAGCAGCAGCAACAGAATTAACAACAAAAAATCAGGTATCACATTAACTCTGCCTTTAGCACCTTTGGTTTCGTATATTTATTTTTGGAAACACATTCAGTGCGAGGCTTTTCTTAAACTATTACCCCCAGTCCACAGCATAGGTAAGACTATTTACTTGCCTTTTACTGCACTTTAATTGCATTAGAAGTTTTTAAAGTTGGTGGTTGGTTTTTTTTTTCCTGGAGTCATTTGGGACAAAAGGCATCTGGCACTGGGTACTTAAATAAGGCCTGTCAGAACTGTAAAATTAGTTTTATGTTTTAATAAAGGTACTTTAAAAATCTCAAATATAATTCTGCATTCAAACCATAAGCACTTGGATTAAGAGAAGGAGATCCCACGCTAAATCTTAATATAAAAAGTAAATCAAGTACAGAACTAAGCCAGTCCTCATCCACGGCATTATAAACAAGAGCAGCAAAGAAAAGAGGCAATACCTCTAATAGATTATTTTGGGGTATTCTGGATTCAGAGGATCAGCATTGACAGTGTAAAATCTGTATTATATTATTTGTTACTTATCCCAGTTTCAGTTTATTTAGAGACCCAGGTCACCTACAAAGCTCAGACTCAGCCCCATGTTTCCATCCAAGATTTTCTCAGCCCTTTTCTCTCCTCCCCGCACCAGAGCGTCCTCCCCTCCTCTCCCCACCCCGGAGGCGGTGGCCCCGTGGACCTGCACAGGGGACGGTCCCCTGAGGCGGTGGGTGCCGCGCTGGCAGGTGATGCTGTAGGTGCCCAGCCTGTACTCGTCCGAACACGGACAGACAGAGGTCGCTTAGGTTGGTGGGCTCTTTGGCCAGCTCCTTGATCAGCACGTAAGTCACTTTAAAAATCTTCAGACGTGCAGACAAAGGACAAAACCCAAAGGACGAGCCCTCCTTCCAGCACTCGCTACCCCGTGCCAGTGAGCACATCCCTCCTCCCCCCGGGACACCTTCTTACTCTCCTATTTTACCTCTCTCTACGGTCTTTGGAGCAGATGGGAGAAGGAAATTCCCCACCGCCATTTATACGTAGCGGACTCGAAATATTTACAAGGCGGTCCTGGTGGCCGTGCCAAGCCCGAGGAGCGGGGCTGCCCCTCACCTCTGCCACGGGGGGACGGAGCCACCTCAGAGACCCGCCGAGGTGGCCGAGTCACCCCCCCTTGCTGCCACCACCCCAGCTCGGACGACCGCTGCCGCTGCCGGAGGAGCTGCCGGAGCCACCGGCATGAAGGAGCCTGAGGACGTGCCACACAACCCAGGGAGCGAGGGACAGCCCTTGGCAAACAACACCCTGTACGCAAGGGCTTTACACCCCACCGCAGAGTTGCGGCCACCCCGGGACTGGCCCGCGGCAGAAGAGTTATTTCTCCCTGCGGGACCCCAAAGGAGCGAAGGAACCGGCTAACTTGAACTAAGGAGCTTCTGTGCAAGCTCCGGGTGAGGAAAGCAGGCGGCTTTCCCTAAATCCGGGTGCCCGCCGGGCCCGGCCCTGCACCGAGTTCAGGAAGTGAGCGGAGACCCTCTGTAGATGAGGGGACGGGAAGGGACGAGCCGCAGGCGCGAGCAGGCCGAGGCCAGCCGCCAGCCTTGCCGCCGCGCTGCCCTCCTCCCGGCCTCCGGCCGCCCCGACCTGGCGCTTCACCGCAGGTCCACCTCCGGTGCGAAGAGTTAAAGCTCATCCCCCAACAGGCGGGAATGAAAGGAGGAGACAAAAAAGCAGGATGCTGGTGAATGACAGCCGTGGGTGGCCGGCGGCCCCCGGCCGGCGCGCTCTCGCGTACAACAGGCACAGCCAAGTGTGTCTGGCACCGGACAATGATTTCGCCGGAGGTGCGCGAGGCGGGAGCGCCGAGAGCCATTCTCACGGCGAGGCAACCAGCCATGTCGGCTAACAAAACCGCTCCCTCTCATCGCTCCCATCTCCTCACCGGGGTCTGGGGTTTTTGGGGGGTTTGGTGAGGTTTGGGGGTTTTTTCTGTGTTGTCCTTCCTACTGGGGCATTTGAAGCTCTGAAAAGTAAGCAGGTCAAACATCCCCAAATGGTGTATTTAGTGCTTCCCCTCGGGTTTCCGCGGCTTCCCTGCCATTTTCCTACTGGACTTGGGAGTGCAGCAGTATTTATGGGGTAGCAAGCTGACCCCTCGGCTGCGGTGGGCGAGAGTGCCTGACGTTAAGTGCTGCTAATGCGTTTTGCATTTGTGCTCGGGGGCAGGAAATCTCAACTTCCAGTGCCAAGGGGTTAATTATAATTTATATAGCAAGATCTCAGGCTGTGGGGATTTTTTCTCCAGCTAATTAAGAGGTACAATTACCTTTGAGAATCAAAGGGATAATTTGGTACCCAGCTCTTAGAAACAGATTACAGGCACTTAAAACACAAGGACGTCTTTGCTCTTCTACGCGTGCTTAGTTTTTGATTTAGATCATTAACAAGAAACTGTCATATTCCTGATCCACCATCACAATGTACCGGAGACCACCTATGGAAGCTATTGCAGTATGGTAACATATAGCATTGCTGCTTTCCCAGAGGTTACCTACCTTTCAAACGACATGTTTTACTGATATATCAGCTGCTGTTCAGGGCTCTAGCAAATCTTTCTGCTTATTAATCAGGAAAGCTTCATGATAACCTTGAGGTGGGTAATACCTAAACAGACCAGTCTGTGCTCAGACTGCAAGCCCAGGACTACTTACTCCCAAGACAAGTAGCAGGTTGATGAATATTATTGCTGTGTTAGTAATAATTATTACTAAATCATCCCAGACAGCATGGCAGCCCCTCTGCGTTGCCCTCTTCTGCCCAATGGCCCAGTGCAAACGGGGGGGACCACTCCCCATGCAGGCCTTGGGAACTGGAGCCGAGGGGTAATTAGCAGCGCCAGTACCCAGGGTAGACATGAGCACCTAGTGTGGCTGGGCAGGTGGGGAGGCCGACAGGCAGCACCCACGGGACCGACCTCCAGCAGCTCCAGCCACGGGGCCGCGCAGGGCGAACGGTGCTGGGCTCTGCTGGGCAGCGCTGGGCAGGCTCACGCCCTGCCCGGGGCTGCGGATGGCCGGGAGCAAGGCCATCACCTTCCACGGTCTCCATCCACCGGCTCCTTGCCTTCATGTTTGTGCAGAGGTTTAACAGTTACAGGTCTCTCTTTCTCACCACTCTCGGAGGCGTTTGCTGAGCCATTTGCAAAGGGTTAATCTAATTGAATATTCAGATTTAGGGAGAGGGGGGTTGGGGCTAAAGACAGCAAGAAAAGTTCTAGGGAACCCTTAAAGTCTTGCTCCGGCGAGTCACTGGAGTTACACACCCAACACAGGCTGCAACCTCAGCTTGACTTGGCACAGGCTGCACAAATACATCTTCCACCATTATTTTTTAGGGATGCAGTGGGCTATTATTGTCTGGGAAATTAAGCGCTTAAGTTAGAAACTGACGCTGTATAATTGTCAGCAGACCACCTACGTCGCAGGCTCTCACGCATCCGTACCAGCAGCCTCCACCCTGCCCCAAAACACATCTAGAAGCAGACGTGAGGCTGGCAATGGCAATGAAGACCAACCCTTTCTCTAAAGAGGGGGTCACAGCATTAGGACCAAGAGGAACGTCTGTCCATGCGAGTTAGAAATGAAGCTCATGCTGCCAAAGCCAACAGGGGAGCTCAGCAACTGGTATCCAACATCAGCAACCCTCTGCCTACAGCTTGATTACACCACGGCCTGTTTATCAGGCCCTTTGATGTGCCGACAGCAGCAAACTTGCTGTGTTGAATTTGCCACAAAGTGGGCGGAAGCATACAAACCAAAAACACGCCGTGTGAAGCATTATTGTTAAATTAGGAGGAGATAATGCAGTCAACACCTCGGCGTGGAGAGATGCCGACTGGTACTCCTCATCTCAAAGGAGCTCCGAGAAGTTTGTTTAGAAACCTGACAATCAACACATCCTACAGGTATTTCCATCCCTTGAAGCCACTCTTTGATAGGCGTTTGCCAGAGAAAGGACACATCAGTTGTCATGAGCCATTTTACAAGAACATCTACAAAACTATGCAAACCTGTACCGAGCAGTGCGTTTCCAGAACTACAGGAGCCACCAAACAGAATACTCTGTTTCACTGCAGGAGACTAAGCACAAACCAGGAAGGCTTTCCTATGTAGAGGTTGAGAATAATCAGGGTAGAAGAGGGGACGGTATTTTTTAGAGGGTTTATTACTGTGTACAGGAAGGCGTCTCTCTCCTCGCACCAGGTATGGCAACGGGTGCTGGTGCAGGCAAGAGGCTGGGAAAGGACCCGGCTCAACACTGGAAAAAGCAAGACAGCGATTACAAAACTTGCCTGTAGTCCCAGCTTAAGCCACTAACCTGCATGATGTTCAGTGAAGAGGACTTGTAAATGCTTAATCAGCAACACGACCGAGTTATATAAGAAAGAAAAAGAAAGGTAGGGCAGATCCAGAGGGAAATACATATATATAAAAGCACTACCTTTCCCTACAGCTTGATATTTATTGAAGAAGCAGCAAAAGCTCCAGTGCACTTCAGAATACAAACGCTGACATGGAAATTCAGGGCCCTGAACCGCTTCCAACAGGGAAAATATACTGACCGCAGTCTGTTTGGAGGTCAAACAAAATCAATAGCCTTTCTCTTCAGTCTGTCTCTAAACTAAGCTTCTTTCAAAGACATCCAGAGAAAATGGATCATCTTTTGTTGTTGTGTGTGGTTTTGGGTTGGGCTTTTTTTGTTTTGCTTTTTTTAGGTGGTCAAACATTCATACGAGTATAAGAAACTCCTTCCTCCCTCAACATACTGAAAGGATTGTATAGAGGTCAAAACTGCCCATCAGTTTTACTACACAATAGATGAGTTATCCAGTTCTTGGGGAGGAAACCAAGCTGGAAGCCGCTTAACACTCGGCAAGAGAGGAAAAAATAAATCAATGTATTTGCTTGATCAGGGTACATTTAAAGCTGGTTGTCAATTAGTTCAACACAGTTTGCTGTTACAGAGCACAACAATTTAGCCCCAGGAGCTGAAGTTTGCTGCGTTTCCTCAGATTCCTCCTGCTGAGAGACAGATACTGGCTGCAGGCAGGTCAGGCACCAAGGAGGAAGAGTGAGGCTGGAAGTCACAGCCGCAGAGCAGGAGCTGGCGAAAGGGAGCCTGACATGGGATACAGCAGGACTGGGGACTCCTTCCTTCCACTCAAAGCACACAGTAAACCAGATTCATGTCCAGAAAGGAGTAGAGATGATAACTGGTTATTGCACTGGTACAAAGTGTGCCTCTCCACTCTGCAGCACGCACCTTTTAAGATAAACTACAGTTTATATACCCTTGTGCAGATGGTACCATCTTTACAGACATAAGTGAGTCACCCCAAGCCAAAGGAAAGGGCAGAAGGACTAAAGTGGTAGAATGGAAAACTTTGTCTACATCCAATTTTTTAAGTAATGTAGATTCTTAAAAATCTCAATACAAAAATCACAAGAAAAGGGAGGGACAAACCACGAAAAGACACTTCCTAAGGGTCCCGCTGAATGGCTCCAAAGGAGAACCAGTGCCTTCAAAGCAAAGGGTCATTGATGACTTTATCTGCCAGTTCCTTTCTGACAATCAGTGTTGAAAGACACTCACCGAATCACAAAATAATTTAGGCTGGGAAAGCTCTCCAGAGGTCATCCAGCTCATCCTCTGGTTGCTCTTCCCAAGAAAGCCGACATCCTTGTCTTGATTTCAGCACACCTAAGGGTGCATGGTCACTGCATCAGAGCTGTGGCTGGAGAGGGACAGGCACATCCTCAGCTGACTTGGGCCCAGCACCAGCGAAACTGAGAGCAGACCTCAGCAGGAGCGAGCTGCCCATGGCCACGACCATGAGCTGTCCCTGCAGCCACAGTCCACGGAGCCGCACTGATTCATGTTCACCTAACGGGCACCCCACACCGCTGATGTCTGCTGCTGTCGGTACCTGTACTAGCTATATTAAAGCTACTACATGTCTCTAACTCCCCTCCCGAGTGCAGCACACGCAGCATGCGAGCACCGGCAGCGACACGCATCCTGACTCATCCGCCGCCCCGCACTCGCATATGCCGCAGGAAGAAGGGTTTGTTCCACCAGCCCGCCGTAAAGGGCACCTCACTTCCGAGCGAACATATTTAGCATCTTCTAATTAGGATCTTAGCTTCATCTCGTACCCACACAGGTCGAATAGTTCCAGCACTAGAAAATCCTGGTGAAGCTCAGAACAGGTTCCAGCAATAGTGACCATCAAATGTTCACCCAAACTCATTATGGTTGCAAGAAGAACCAAGGCAAGTAGCTAGAAACAAAAGTGCAGTTTATCTGCAATGCTTTTTATCTCCTCTCCTCCAGTCCTCCCAGGTGGAACAATTTACCCAGTAACTATACAGCTCTGACATTTGCTTGTTAGCACCCCCAAATTAATAGGTGTAAAGTCAATATCCTTTTGCCTATTTACTCGTAATGACTCACCAGTCAGAAACTTGAAAAAAATGGTTACAAATGCAGATGCAGAAGCAAATGAAATAAAGCAAGGATCACTGCTGAGCAAATGTTGCACAAAGGCAAGGGGCTGGGCACACCACGCAGCACCCTACCATTGTCACCGGCTAAAACCTAACAGCTTTGATTTGCCTCCCACCGGCTAAAATGGTTTGAAATGCAAGGTCTTAACAAAGGTGCAAGACACAGGAGGAATGGGAGGCACTGCTGGGCACTTAATCTCCTTTCAGTCACACACAGGAGCTCCAGGAATGGCTCTGCTAACGTTGGTGGAGTTTCATGAGTGTAAGAAAGAGGATAATTGGGCCTCAGTTGTAACAGAGCTCCAGCCCTGTGATCCCTCCATGCAACCAGCAAAAACATTATTTGGGATTTATACTGAAGTTACCTTTAGGCAAGCTCCTTTGCTGCTGGAACCTGGGACAATGTCACTGATCCCAACAGGACAAGACCAGCTTTCAGCAGCTGCAGAGTTCACCCTCTGCCTTGACACAACGTGTGATGTGACACTAGGAACCCAAAGCACCCCTCAGTCTGCTTCAGCACTCACCCCTGCAAAAATCTGCCAGAGCAGTAACAAGGGTTTTGCGGTGATGCCCATACCACACGGCGGGGCATGGACACACTGGGAGCCTCATGGCTGTCCCTGGCCAAGCATTGAGGCCAGTTAGACATGATGTTTTTTTAGATTTATCTGGTGTTGACATGCCATCCTATTCTTAGCCCTTTCCTGCTGCTTCTCCACACCAAGGTCTTCACCACCTCCAGCAGCCGTAGGTGATGTCCCCTGCTGCTAGAGCTCCCCTCCCACATCTGACCACCCGTTTCCTCTTCTGCTTGTCCTTCCAAAAGCACTTGAGAACATCGGTAGAAACCAAACCATACCAGCCACGCCAACTTGAAGCCAGGATCCCAAGCGTATGTCGCCTACCATATGCTCAAACGCGAACGGCTTGTGTCACCATCACGCTGCTCAGGCGCAACATCTGCTCCTCCTCCATCCCACCAGCCCAGCTCTTGAACGAGGAACAGAAGCAGCCGAGCAGTGTCAGAGAACAAGTGCTCCTCTCCACGGCTCTACCTGGGGCCAGCACAGCTGCCATCCAGTTGTGATCACTGGGAAACTGCTTGTTGGAGAAGAACCAAAACTCGTTACAGCTAGAAGGCGGCAGGGTCACGGCAGATGGCAGGGGTTTTTTCTTATTGCTCTGGGAAGAAAGGCGCCCTTTTTGGCAGCTGTGAGCACAGAGGAGGAGAAGGCCTTTCAGGCACTCATTTCAGCTCTCAGAGATGAGGGTAGAATAAATCTGAACATTACCCAGTGATTCTTCAAGCTCAACTACTCCAGGCAGCATCAGCAAAGGACAGGCACATCCCCAAAGTGACTACAGCAAAGTCAGGGACACAAAGCTCGGGAGACATTTAGAAGGTCTCAGCTCCTACGTCACCATAAAAGCATGAATTGTCTGTTACGGGCATTCTGAAAATACTTAAAATTCATCGGGGACCAAAGCGTGCACTATTTATTGCTGGCACAGCTCATTAAAAGGGATGCTTACAGAGTGCAGCCACGCGACCATCTCCCTCCAACCCCAATACCCCCTCTCTTCCTCACAGTAAGAAAAAAATAGGGTTTTTTTTACGGGGCCTTCTCACTCCCTTAACTTCCAGCTCGCCTTCCCCTTCTTGCGAGCGCTGAGACCGCAGACGCTCTACACGTGTTCTCCTCTGCATCCGACTGGCAAGCAGTCTGGAAAATGCCAGTATTGGAACGGCCTGAATTCAGCGGTTTCTGAATGCTGATCGGACACTATTTCGTTCAAGCCACAGATAGTCATTTTTTGGGGGGTATTTTCAGCTCACTTTTTGGACTCTTCCAGATTTCCAAGCGTCATGCATCAGCAGTTTCTCTTCTTCGGAGCTTCATTATTTTTCACCTTTCCGCTGAGCCTGAGGCTCAGTGCCGTTTTGTAGGGGACCGGGCTCTTCCCTCCTCTTCCAGACGGCCACGCAATGCTACTGGCGTTGTTAATGTTTGCTGTGCTCCACCTCGCAGCTGCGGAAATTCCTGACTATCTGGTTTTTAAAAGAGCTGAGGTGAAATCTGAGCGATTAAAGTGCCTTATTTTTCTATAAAGTCTAACACCTTTCTTGAGGAAACCCCAACCTGAAAACAGGAATGGTCTCACAGCATCTAAAAACACCAAATAATTACTTCCAACCAGGCTACCAATGTGGTCTCCATTACCACCGTCTCTTCGGCAGTGCAATCTCTCCATTTGCAATGCTTTTATCCTGACAGCACACATACAAGGTGAGAGAATGGTGCAAACCTTGTTTTGGAGATGAGGGAGGAACACACGAGGAGATTGAGAGGATGAAATTCGTGCCACTTCGTTATACATGAGGAGCAAAGGTCCTTCTCTTTCCCCTGTTTAGAGTCCAGCCTCAGTGTCCCACCACCTAACCTGGGCAACGTGGAGTGCAGGAGATGCTCCAGACCAGCATGAAGTCTCCAGCAAAGCAAGCTACTGACTTTAGGTCTCTCAAACAGCAGCCTGGCAAGATCCCATGTTATCTTCCAGCAGAAGTGTGCTTTTTACATACCAAGCTTTGAATTTCCCCCCCTGTCTCTAATTAGGCATGTTCTTAATAGATTTATTTACATTTTTAATTTCCCCCAAACGTTTCTCATGAAGGACAAATCTCAGCAGCCTCCTGACAACATGCACGGTAATGTACACCAAAGCCAAAATTTACCAGACAATTTGTTGACGATGTTTTCCTTCCCCCCTCTCCAGAGTAAAAGCAATCAAAAAACCCTTTCACAAATATAGACTATTTGCCAATTCACAGGGTACTTTTAATTGCATCCCAAGAATGGACTTGAATTCACGGCTGGCCGAATGCTTAGATATGGGAAAACCTCAGATACCACAATAGCATTTGTGCACAGAATCACTCACGGCCTAGAAATACATTTAAAATTATGCAAACTTCTTCCAGAACTTCATCATAAATCATAAAAACATAGAATGATTTGGGTTGGAAGGAACCTTAAAGATAACCTCCCGGTATCCACCCAGCAGTCCCCAGGTACCAATTTCAGATAAAAGTAGTCTTTGTACTGATATGCACAGTGTGTTTTCAGAGTCACGGAGGAGAAAGGGAAGCCCTAACTTTGTTTCTGCGTTATTTCATCACAGCCAGGGAAGAACATTTAGCAAAGCAGCTGCTTGAGCTTCATGGGAAAAAAACGTAATCACAGCAAGGCAGGAACAGATAATATCATATTGACCTGTCTTCAGGGTCTGGCATTCACATTTTCATAAAGTGTCTCAGAAGATAAATCACTATACTAATAATATTTGTATTGATTATCTAAACTGAAGCAGCAATCGACTCCATTGTCTCACTTCCTCTTAAATTGCTCACAGATGGGATCCTATTTCTTATTCTGCATTTCTAATGGGAACACTTAAATCACAGCACAGAATTATATACACACACAAACTGTTAACAAAAACCCTTTTATGACTTGCATGAAAATAAAGATTTTTCACTTTGTAGCTCACTTTCCACTCCACACAGAAATTAAAAATGACAAATTATCAGCAGACCTCTAAATTACTTCTCCTTGTTATTTCTGGGTCCCTAATATTTACTGACAGACAGGCCTAGGTTTTCCAAACCCTGATCGGTGATTATGGAGACCTGAAGTTTGGACACAGAGCTAAAAGATGGTTTGTTTGGTTTTTTCCTCCATGAAAGTCAAGGCTCTCTAAGCTATCTCAAGGTCCAATAGTAGGGAAATAAAAAATCACTGTAGTGTCAGAGGAAGAATAAACAACTGCTGCTGCTGTTACTACAGGTACAAAACAGAGACCACTGCAGAAAGAGCTGAACTTCAGGTGTGAAGCTGGCCGCAGCGGGAGTTTGGAGTAGCAGGTATCAAAACCAAAAGTAAAGGAAATTGGCAACAAATACATCATTTGAAATAGGTTTGCCACGAATCCAAAAGCAAAAGGCTTGGATTTTTCTTCCCAAACTTCTCATCCTGCCTAAGCAGAGCTTTCCCCGACCCTGACACAGGCGCAGAACACGGCAGAACAAAAACTAAAAGTGTCTTAAATGTACAGATGGTTCGTGTAAGATGCTTACAGCGCATTTCAAATGGCTGCCGAACCTTTCAGAGTCGCCGGGAAGGTGAGGGCAGCCGAGGCTCCTCACTGCCCAGCGCAGCCCGGAGCTCCGGCCGCCTCGCGCGTGGTTCAACAAAGCAGCGAGCCGGCTCTCGCCCTTCAGTTCATCCCCGCGTCTGCTTTCCAAGGAAAACTTTGCCGCTGCCCCACTGCAGATGAGAAGCGGAGACATTTTAAGGGAAAAAAATAAAATATTAAAATTAAAAAAAAGCAATCAGGGGATGTTGAGCAAGAAGGGGGAAAAAAGACCAGAGCCACAACACAGCAGCTGGACGGCAAAGGCTTCTCTGGCTCAGGCCAGTCCCCAGGACCCATATGACTGTACAGCTGCCATGGTGAATGATCATCCCTTACGCTGAGGTCAGCTCTGCCCCTGGGCTAAGTAAGTGAAAATAAATGGTTTAGAAGATAAAAGGTCTTTTAAAAAAATTATTTGTCTTGTTGTCATGTCAAAACTGTAATGGGAAGAGACTAGAGGCAGCGATACATCGTTTAAATAGGAAACAGCCATCCTGATGGTTCAGCGGAATAAATTATAAAGCAAATCACAGTTCACGCGGGGTATCGGGCTGAGCTGCACCAGGACGGACAGCCCCTTTGCACATACCTGGTTCCTGGGAAGAAAAGCAGGTTTCTGAATGTCCAGCCTGTGGAAATACAGCTATATTTAACTAACCCCAATTGCTACTTGGGCTGCATCTCCCGTCTTTCTGGCAGGTTAATTCTGCACCTTCCAGCCGCAACGAGTTAAGTTTTTTCTTCCCAATCTTCCCAGGAGGGGGATCAACATTTATTTTAACTATTCTAGGAAGGGAAAGGGTTAATCAGGTTTCCCAAGGCAGCTTGCTGTTAAGGTGCCAGAAATACTGAGGGGAAAGAATGACTTGCTAAAGATGGGACAATGGCACTGGTATTTTGCATTTGTTTCCAGGCTTTGAGATAGAACAAATGGGAGTCATTAGTGAAATGAGTTTAGGGAGTTCTAAATTAGCTGTCAGGCTGCCAAACCCGAAGAAGTGCTATGTCAGCTCATTAATTCTGGAGAGCACAGGATTACCCAAACCTAGGAAGGAATCCTGCAAAATTTAGAGTCAATTAAAGGAGGCTATTTTGCTATAATAATATTTTCCACACATATTACACCTCCTCATGGAACAGAGCCCACTTCTACCACAAATGAAATCTCTGGCGGGATGGAGTGTGGCTGATGTCTAGACAGCTGTAATGTGCTCTCCGTGGGCTTGTCCACTGGCATCTCTGGGAAGCTCCAGCTAGAACAGAAGGCGGGGACTGCAAGCTGCAGAGCACATCGCCCAGGCTGGGGTGGCCCCAGGAAGGAGGAACACGTCTCCCCGGGCTCCTCGCTTTCCCCGAACCACCCAAAAACGCACATCTGTACAGGGCGTGACGTTCTGTACCGGGAACGCCCGTGACACGCGGAGGTAATGCCTGGCATCGTGCACGCGCACCACCTCTTGAATTTGTTTTCCTCCCTGGTCCGCCTGACCCCAGATTTGTTGACACCCTGCTAGCAAACCCACGCTTTGTTAACCTCCCCAGACCTCCCGTCTCAGGGGCATCTCTTGAGTCCTGAGCTAAAACCCACTGAACTCAGGGGGAGTCTGCGAGAGGACGTCACTGGCTCAGGGTCCACCGCTCGGGGTGGCTGGGAACGCTGGCGGCGCTGGGACGCTGAGGAGGAGAGATGTCATACCTGTATGCTGCCCGTTGTGCAGGGTGTCCTCAAACAAAGCCTCCCGTGCTGTAGGCTAGAAGGTTTATAAACGAGAAGGCTTATAAACGAGAAGGTTTATAACCTTCTAGGGGACCCAAGAGGTTTTTTTTTTAAACTGTGATAGACTAGGTCAACGGCCAAAATACCCCTGGATATCAACCTGGAACGCACTGACTAATAATCTACCTACATATGCCGCAGCCCGGCCGTCAGGACACCCAAGCGCTCGCCACAAATAACAGTTACCTCCAGAGAGAGGGCAAGCCCGAAGAGCTCTCACACCCCCCTCGCCTCTCTCCTGATGGCTATCACCTCTCATCGCCCCGCAGGACAGCAGTAGCCCGGGACAAATTAAAACGAAAATCACATGGCTGTGAAATACAAATGAGGCAAAAAATGCCTTCACCCAACCAAGAGAGCTCTGTCTCCCCAACTGCGCCGGATACAAAGATCGTGAACAAACAGGATAGAATGTCTTCTGCCTTTTGTGAAATGAAAATAAATGAAAGGATCTAAGGTTTCAGGTCACTGATCCCTCTCTTCCCTATCTGTACCATTTATCGGAGGTAGAATATAAAGGTTCCAGGTCCTTTTCTTTTTTTTGTCAGCACTTTAATGGTTGTTTTTTCTCCTTCCCCCTTTCATTTTCCGAATGAAAGGACCACTTAGGAACCTGTAAAGTAATAATAAGCTTATAACAGGAATATTGTTTTTCTGGGCCAGTGCAAACTCCTTCTGAATAGGTTGAAGAGATTAAAGTAAAAATGCAATCTGTAAATAGATCAGTCTTTTAATTAGTTTATAGTCTGTTAAGAGATAATATTTTGCTCACATAGATCGTCTGTTATCTAAAGATCTCAGAGCACTTTAGGAACATCAATTAAGCCTTAAAAAAAAAACACAACCTTGGGAGATAGGTAAGTGTATTTAGATTAATTAGTGTTGCTGTGAGCAGCAGGCATTATTATTAGATTTAATTTAGTCCAATAATTGACTTATCTGTTAATGGATTCTAATTCATCTGAGAAGGGAACAGATCCATCTGATTAAAAGGATTACATCGACTCAATTAATTCTATTAACTGACTTAATTTGCCATTTAATAATTTGACACATGGGGCCAGATCTTGGCCCCGAAGAATGCATAAACCAAAAATTATATACCGGAGTTATTATGCCAGCAAAACTATGCATTGCAGAGCATGTATTTTTCCTTTCATGTGGCATTTGCAGACCCGTATAAAACATTCAAGGGGGCTTCCTCCAGCCAGATTCCCCCAGCCCTGCAGTATCTTCTCTCCCTGAACCAGGGCTGGCTGGTCATTTTGCTGTATTCACGGTGGCTGCCTGGAAAGGAGCAATTCGGTGCCTGAGATCTGCCACCTCCCCTCTTTTCTGGGCATTCTCTTCCACCAAGAGGTGAGAAGTTTTACAGAAGTCAATAAAAGCTTGCAATAAAACTAACCTCCCTTCAAAGGCAGGACAACTCTCCCACACCAGCCATTTGGAAGCTGTGTATGTGCAAGAAAAAAAAAAGGGGGGGGGGGAAGCATCTCTTCACTTGGACATTGTTTTTTAACCAGTTTGTATGGGAGAAGAGGGGAAAGAGGTGCTAAAATGTTATCAGCTCCTCCATCGTCAAAACTGGCTAGTGCTAATTGCTGGTGATGAGCACTATGGACCTTAGCCACAGCCACACCACTCCACAGAGCTTCCCACATTAAGAGCCAGTTGGTGCTGCCCTTGCCTAATGTTACTTTCTCTTAATGGGACTGAGTTGTTGGGAGAATTCAGGGCTGGAGCCAGCTCACAGGCACCTCTTCCCACATCTCTTGCCTTTTCTCAGACATTGGCTCTTGCCCATCCTCCCAAGGCCCTCCCCACGCTGTAATCCTTTGGACATCAATCCACATCACCTCCACCATCACCTGCCCTGTCAGTGGGGACAGGGTTAAGACAGTGGAGAAGCTGTGGGAGTCGGCACCGTCTGCAAGGGTGACATAGCCAAGAGAGGAGCTGGGCACTCCCCCGTGCTCAGCCTGGCTCTGACTCACCGTGCCAGCCCGTAGAGGCAGTAAGAAAGGGAAGAAGAGAAAAAGGGCAGGAGGAAAAACAGCCATCTGCTGCACAAGAGGAAAGGTGTCCTCCTTCAGAGGCAGATCCGACCAGCAAGACGGGAGATGTGGATCAAAAGTTTGCAACTGTTGAGATCCCCAGACCTGGTTTAAGCCTCTCTCTGGTCTTGATCAAAGGTTACTCCATAATAATGGCTCGGGGGGAGGGGTTCCCGGCACATAATGAATCCTGTGTCATTGCCTTTGTATCCAGTTTTGGCTGTAACACAGATGGTTCTCACTTCAGTAACTCTGACATCTCTCCCCCCTTCATTATCACAGCTAGGAGCTCTGCGTGGTCACATCCTGGACCTCCATGTCCCACCTCACTGTCTCCCCGATTATCATGCTCTAAGTGTTCCCGCGCCAAGCAAGATGATGAACAGATTTCCATAACCTTTCAGCACGGCTAGGGATGGGAAGGCTTTGCAGCTTGACGCATCGAGGAGTTTTATTAGGAGGCGCGGGGGAGGGAGCAGATGGGGGGCTCAGCAAACGGCCTCCACGGCCAGAGCACTCCGGGTTGTTAGCAGGACGCCGGCAACCAGGAGCAGAAAGGATTTGGTGGCGAGCAGCGACACAGGCACCGGGGAGCTCCCCGGACGGGAAATCTCAGGCTCCGCAATTGTGCGGCATCGCCACCGGTCACGAGCACGCTCCTGCGCGAGGATTTGTTGTTCAGACACGATTGCATATGTATGAAGGGGACAAGATGGGCTTTGACACATAAATTAGCACTTGTCAGCTGCTCACGGGCACACTTCCCTGCTGCACCCCACTGTAAATGCTGCCTTCTTTTATGGAGAGGAAAACCACATCACGTTACCTGACAGTCACTGCAGGCAAGAGCGTTTCCTGGGAAGCCAGCAGCGAGCACGCAGCGACTAGTTTACATATCAAACCTTAAGAGGATGAATGCAATAAAATGACACAATAATTAGCAGCCAAGTGGCACTTTCCACTCCTGTTTTATCTGGGAATTTGGGAATGACAAAGGACAAGGTTGATGAGACCTCAGGCAGGGCTTTCTCTGAGAGATTGGGTGACTCTACGCAACAGCCGCGGGGGTTCATTTCACTCCAGCCAGGTGCTTTCGAGCCGTCACCTCCCACGGCACAGCTCACCCTGCTCCTCTGCCCGCGTTGGCAGCAGCAGGAGCTGCCCTCCGCGCTAGGCACGGCGTGTACCTCATCCTGCCCGAAGCTCCCCGAGGGAACAACCGCTCCCGGATTTTGACCTCCCATCATCGTAGCCCACCACCACCTCACCAGGGCTGCACACGAAGGCAACCTCACATGAACGTGCATGCTAGCCAATGCATGCACGCACTTCTGCAGCCACACGTGAACACATGGGGCTCTACATCCGTAAGAGAAAAAGGACCGGTTCTCTGAACAGCCCTAAAATCCTTCCAGCGACCAACTTGAGCAAAAGTATCTCTGCCGCAACCATCTCAAAATGTACCAGAATTACAGAGTTTTTTCATAATTTAGCCTGCTAGCAGCATTTCTAGCGTGTTGCTTGTGTGCAAATCACAATGAGAATAGCTGAACATGCTGTTAGCCTGGGGGAAGTTCAATTATTTGCGTTCCTGCAGGATCCACGTGCCCCAAGATTCAATTTAAGCTCTGGGGTACTCTCAAAGCTCCAAAGTCTGCTTAGTTTCAGCTCAAGTCAAATATCTTCCCCTGCCCTCGCCTTGAAAGATGAGAGTGCTTCATTGAAGCGCTGGATTCACCCAAACTCAAGCCCATAGTTCCTGGAGAAAGAACATCCCCTATCACCAACCTGGGTATCATTTATGAATTACAGCAGACACACTGCGAGCTCATCCATTGGGCAGAAAAAGATTTTTCTCTTCAAGCACCATCATACACTAACAAATTGGGGCATGACACTACTGTGGGAACTGCCTGCAGCTGGGAGCCAGGCTGACAGCCTGCTCCAATACAACAAATCCCATGTTCTTAACCTGGAAAGGGTTTCTTTCCCCTTTTATCCTGTTTTTTTATTGCTGCTCTTATTTTTATCCCAAGAGGTTCTCAGCCCAACATGCAGGATTAAAGCCTTTGACCTGGAGTCTGGGGGATCCCAGTAAATATTCTTACCATATTTATCTCCATCTTCTCCTTTGGCACTGATCCTCCTGCCGAGCACTTGGATGTGTTTCCCACTTGTCCTGCTGTAGAGCTGATAGAGCCGAAGCTGCTTCCTGCTCACGTCGTCCCTCGCTCGCGTCTGGTTCTCCACATGTATCCGAAAATCTACATTCTCCTCGGCAGCAAACATCTGAGAGTGGATGGGGAGCGGGGAGAGAGAAGAGAACAGGCCATGAAACAAAAGAAGCATCTTGGACAGAAAGACTGCACACCAACCTGCCAACGGGCACGTGGCGCAAGAGGACTCGGATTTGGCTGCCCTTTACTTGACAGCTGCGGCCGCAGTATCAGGCACTCAACATGTAATTCTAGCCAGAGCTGGCTCTCAACAGTAAACCAAACCTGGGTTTTTACAATCAAACTCTGGGGGCTTTTTGAGTAAAAACTTCTGCTCGGTCCTGCTTTGATTTAATCCCGGTCAGCCATGCTGGCCATAAATCAGGCTCTCCTTTGCATATATGTAACCTCTACCAGGTTACACAGACATGTATGGGAAAAAGGGGATGGACGACTCCATTTTAGAGAATTCGTGCTTCACCTTCAGCAGCTGCATTGATTCCCTGGATTAACTGCAGGGAAGAAGTCAAGGGAAAAATCTATTTATGCTGACATTAGCAGACCGGACTCTAGCTTTGCACAGGCATAAAATCTACTACAATGAAAGTGTCATTTGTACACGGGCACTCTTCAGCCTAACTTTTTTGCCAGCTCTGCTTTTCAACGACGCCAGTTCATTGGTGGCCGTCTATGGATGCATCTCTGTCTGCCTCAACAGGGCCATGGCTTGGGGAGAGATCACGAGGGCCAGCGAGAGCCAAACCAGCACGTCCAGCTGCGAGGCCATTACCAGCAGGGGTCTGATCGCTAGAGCCACTTCATCTGTTTTTTTCTGGCCAATGGATTAAATTAACCGTAGTTCACTACAGCCTTAAAATATTACCAGAAACTTTCTTGGACACATCTGCCCTTCTCTGCAGATCTTGTTTCCTATCTTAACTGTTCCCAAGAAACACCAAAACAGGATTCCTGCTTTTGCGTCCAGAGTCACCCATGCCTTGCCCAAGGCCAGAGGACCAGACAACCCGGGCGTTCTCAAGATGCTCTCCCAAAGGGGAGCCTGGCAGCACGCGCCCAAAAGCACTTCACACCCAAACAATACAAAAGGCCAGAAATCGCTCCACGATCTGTCCCCAAGAGCATTTGCACCACAACATCCACGCTGCCCACTCCGAGCTGACAGATGGACAATATTTTGGTGGCAGGCTCCTCCCTTCACAGGACAATAAATCATTTGGAAACCAAAAGATTATCGAGTGGCACACATACAAAACCACTGCACAATTGGCAATTTTTAATTTGACCAAGACAAAGACCATTCAAAGTCTACTCATTGTTGGTGAGCTCTAATGCTGTGTACCACTTGCGTGTAAGAGACAAAATAAGAATCACATGGGAATTCAATGATGCCTAGGTTTGGGACTGTCAGAGGAACAACTACGCCTAGCAGAGTTACTACTTCTTCTAACACATTCCCACTACAGCATGCTTTTCCCCCTAGCCTGCAAGCAACAGTGTTCTGATATATTGATGTAGGGATGGAGCTGGGAATGCAAATGAAAAAGGGTCAATAAATCCTCATTCAGGTCAATTGCAGGCTAAAACACATAAGAGCAAGTGGCCACAGCACGCAAAACAGCCCCACTTCAGCCTCCTGCATATGTCGTCTCGTACCAGCAAATGTTTTGAAGCCAAATACTCCCTGAAAGTCAAAACCTCAAAAGAACTTTTTAGCATTTTGAATTATCAAGTAGACACACAGATCAGCAGCAGGAGGAAAACTTCGGGCCGGCAGTGCTGCTTAGCACCAGAGCTTCACTAAGCAACCCAAACAAAAACATTATATTCAGCACAGTGGCAACAGCAATGAGGTTCACAGGGATGTTGTGGGATCGCCTTTGCTGCCCTTATTAAATGCTGGGATTATGCTATTTGAATCCCAAGTCCTAGGAGAGAAAGCAATTTACCTCTCTTCTTTTACTGTCAGAAGTCAGGAGGAGACTGCAGGAGCTAACCGCACAGGCTGAGCAAAAGGAGACTCAGGGCAATGCTGGGTCTAAACAGACATTCAAGGTGATGACAGGGGTGACAGACAAGAATTACACAATTAATTGTAGCAATATTTCCCGCTCTCAGAAAACAGTGCAGCAAGAAGCCGTGACCCAAAGCTGAGGACGCGAGAGGAGAAGCAGCCGCGGCACCTGCCGGGAGGGTACCGCGGGATGCTGACGGAGCTCCTGGCTGTCACGGAGCCAGGCTCTGCTCACTCTCCTCTCCCAAGGCACCGCAGCTATGTCTGAGAACAGCAAGCAGGACTTGGCTTTTGGCACGAATACTATTAATTTCTTTTTTTCTTCCTATATCTCTTGTTGCTTTCAAGTGATATGGTTGCGAAGCATGCTAAACGACTAAAAACAGAGATGTTCAAGTAATGTTGACAGTCTGCCTCGTACCCACAAAAGCAAGGCTATTTGCAGTTAAGATTCCGGCTCCATCATTTTAAGATTTAAAACAGATTTTAAATCAAGATGACGTCATTACATTGCTTTCACCACATGTTAATGAATTTCACATTTTTCTAGGAAAAAAAAACAAAACAGGTGGGATCTGAAGCGGGGGGAAGGGCAGGTTGCTTTGCCTTCTTGGAAACTTCAAACAGAAAAGGCAATCTGTTTTCCAAAACATGTTTTAATTCTCTCTCTTAATTGTCTCTTGAGCACTCACACCGCAGCAGCCCCAGCCCGTAGCCGCAGTGCCTGCGTGGACTCTGGAGTGCCCATGGAGCCATCCTGCGCCGTGGTCAGCTCCCAACATGCCACAAACCCTCCGGCGCATGTTCGTCACAGTTCTCCTGCCCAAGGTCAGCTAACGCAGCATCTCCTCCCGTCGCGAGACGGGCACGCTGCAGCCCCGGGGGATGACGTCTCTTCCTCCCCCAGCCAAGGGCCAGGCTGGCATCACCCACAAGCCCAACACCTTCTCCAAGCCCAGCAGCAGCCTGACACGGGGATCGGCAGGGGACACCGACTCCTGAAATAAAGTCAGCCCAAGCACGTATCACCCCATCACTTCCACAGTAACAGGTCCAGCTCTAACCCAGGGAAAGAAATCCTGGAGGAGGAACGTGCTCCAGGTTCTGCTTGCAGCTTACCTGTCCCCTGGTCAAGAAGCCGTGGTCCAGAGCAGCAGTGAAACCACCAGGATTTAGCTGCCTGCTCAAAGATAAGCACACCCTTAACCACTCTGTTGAAACAGGATGCTCTGCTGGAGCGTGGCCAAGGTGAATTAGCCGTGCCAGCCTGGGCTGCATCTGGCCCGCTGCAGAGAGTATCAATACTCCAAAATAAAATTTCATGCGGTGTCAATTTCATGAGATAAAACCTATTTGATCATTGCTGAAATCCATTCTCACAATATCCCTCCCCTAAAGAGTATAGTCCTTCAAGCAGATAACTTTACTGAGATAAGAAAGTCCATTTATATATACCATAAGAGAGACTCTCTTTCATAAATCTCAAAATAATTAGTAACATATGCCTCCTTCGGTAACTGATCGCCAACACTCACTCAGGAAGGTCACCTAAGACCAAGTCCATCCACCCCCAAATACATTTCCATAACAATCACAACCACACAAAAATGAATGCAGAAACATCTTTAAGTTCCAGCCCCACTTGAAACCTTAAGGGCTTGACTTCTGTTCACCAAAGCAAAAGGAAATCTTTTTTTTTTTTTTCTTACTATGAATATGTTATTACCACATATAAAAATATCATACACAAAATGACCACCTTTTTTTTTTTTTTGCCTTTCAATCTGATCATCCACGCATCCATGCTGTAGGTAGTAAAAACTACAGACTCTGGATCCAGAGTTCAGCAGAACAGGTCCTCGAAATGAACGGCTGGTTGCACCTTCTAGCTCCTGACCAGCAATGTGCCCTGTGGGACACTCTTTAGGGACAGGAAAAGGATTTCCTGCATTACTTTATCTCCTCCAGCGTTTTCGTGAGATTTGGGGTTGCATTGTGGTCTATTTTGCAAACCTATTCACCTGGTATGGGCCGCTGTCTACGCAGGACAACTTCAGCAACTCAGGGTAGTGGGTTTCACATAACTCATCTCATTCTTTGCCAATGGTTTATAATCTGCAAAATCACCGTCGTTAAAACAGAGCATCAAATCTGGTTTCATTTTTATTCTTCCCCTCTTTGTCTTTTCAATAAGTTCCTCATCCATTTATTATTTATTTATCACTACATCTTTCAGTGATGATATACAGCTACAAAGACATCCTAAAAATACAGTTGGCAACACAGAGCTTATGCAAGGTAATAACCACCATTCCTGTTAAAAACAACCATCACCTCAAGCAACTGATGCACCAGAAATGCCTCACTGAATGCATCAAAAATGGCTGACACCTGAAAAGAAGAAGTTCTCCCTCCTCTCTGTGGTACTTGCCCAATCATTCAAGGTAGGTGCATTTAGTCCTACCTCCTTTCCAAAGAGCCACAGAAACCAGAAACGATATCTGTCTTCAGAGTGCCCACACTGGGAGATTTTCAAGTGCTTTTTTTGCCAAATGATTCTCAAACAATGAGTGGATTTCATTTTAAATGGCTTTACAACGATCCTTCAGCTTAAAGAATGACTCTCCTATTTGTTAAATCCCAGATGGAGGGCGAGGGAAAGACCATTTTGCTGATGCAGCCTAAGGTTTCACCATTAAGTAATCCAAGAAACGCTCAAGAACGGCAAAAGCCTCTGACAGCAGCACTGCGATGTTAGTCCTACACAAGCTTGTGACACACGTCTGCGAACACCGATGCCTGGCTGTCAACGGAAAGCAATCGCAGCCCTGCCAAGGTCAATGAAACCCTCGCGGTGCCAAGCCATGTTTACGGGATTTGGTTTTCCATCCAACCAACCTCTACGCACTTCAAATTTTCTATTTTGAGCTTTCCAGTAAAAGGGGATGTTAATCTGTTATTGTTCATGTCATAAAGCGTTACAGCATGAGATGTCCAAGGCCCACAGCATGGCCAAGTTAGCTGGGAGCTGGACTTCAGAATTTCCTGGTTTTTTGCTTTTCATCCTACAGAGCCTCCAAGCCTCATTAGAGAGCAAATCATATGTCATTCCCAAAACTGAACTAGGAATACAAAATCCCTCTCCTTAAGGGCCGTACCAATTGCAAAAGATAAACAAATCAAGCTATTCAAAGTCCTTTCAAACCCCATCTGATAAGCAGGAAATACTTATTACCTTTCAGCCATCAAATCAACCGAATATTAATGATTTTCTCCATGACCTTCTAAACACATGAAAGTTAACTCAATAAGGTCAACAAGAGGATATCCAAGACAGATCTCTCTCAAGTCCACAAAGGCAAGTAACAAACCACTTTGCTTCCATGACTTTGGAAAAATTCCTCTATGCCAATTACAGCAGGATTTGCTAGCTCACCATGACAGCCATCCTCGACATACAGTGAAACACAATGCACTCGTTTGCTGCTTTTTCCTCCTCTTAACTGCAAAGTCAGTCCATCGCCAGGATATTGTTACCTTCGGGTTACAGAGCCTAGTTCAAAGCCAGACAGAAATGGATGTGCGCTGCTTTGACGCGTTCACTTCTTCGGGTTTAGAAGCACATCTGGAAATTCATCTAACACAAAGCGGCTCTATATTCAGATGCGCAGCAGGAACCCGGAGCGAAGGGAAAGGGTACTTTGGAGTGAATCTCTATGCATCCAACGGGAGAGAGGCTACGGCATGACAGCGTCAGAATTGCACAAATGTAACTGAGCCTTTCAAAAGAACAGAACTTAGACCTTTGTTGTGGTGTTTGTTTCTTCCTGCTCTCCACAGAAAAATATTTTTTCCTTGAAAAATAAATATCCGAAAACCTAAGTTGCACTCTCAGTCTTGGGAGATGTCACCTTGGATGATGACTGTGTACCCTCCAGGACTCACTGTGAGAAAAGGCAAGACAGTGCACCATGGAAGTGGTTGTTCAAAAAAGATGCAGACATGAGACTCCACAAAAGACTCCACCAATGGCATTTACAAAGTATTTCACTTCAAATGCTTTTTGATATTATATTTTGGTGGGAAAAAATATTTCATTGGACAAGCATGAATGTCCTATTTAAAACCCAAAATGCCAAAAGATCTCGCTCCACAAGAGCTGTACCACTCTATAGCCCATTCATAGATCAAGTCATGAGCCATCTTTTGTCTTTGCTTCCTTAGAAGGCTGTCTCAGAAACACTTCCCTAATGTTCTCTGCCTTAATTTTCTACCTCGTATATTTACATCCAGTTTACACCTGTTTATTTTGTACCAACAGCGTCCTTCAGCTTGAATAATACTTTTCCCCCTTGTGCTTCTCCTTGCGATGTGTTCGGACTATTCCGTGTCTCCCCTCTCTCCCCAACCTCCATTTCACCATGCTGGGAAAGGACGAAAGCCAAGCACCAGACCACCTCCACCTCCCCTTCCACACCCGCCCTCGTCGCAGAGGAGCTCCTGCCCGCACCGAGGATGGGTGCCAAAAGCTCTCCCTCAGCTTGGGCCCATGCAGGAGACATCAGCCCATCACAGGGAGAAACCCAGAGCTCTCCCCACTCCTGCGGAGATACGCTCTGAAATTGAGCCCCTCATTTCTTTGACTTGAGCACTTTCAAGTTGCTGCAGTACGTGAAATTCAAGCATGTTTGCTCTTTGTTTAATGCACTAAGTGAAGTGCATATAGGGATGGAGCTGGAAAGGAGAAGGAAACGGGGTGACGAGGGGGTCGAGCCTGCCCGTCCCTTTGGATTTCAGAAATGTTAAACAAGACCCAAAGAGACAATGTTTCCAGGGCTTGGAAGAGGGGACATACAGCTCAGCGAGGTGACACATACTTGGATCCAAAAACTGCTCTGCAAGCGGAGCCTCCTTTTCTCCAGAGAGCTGCCTGCTGCATTCAGAGAAGCCATACATTAAGTCTCCTTGGGCAGCGTCAGACCTTCGCTCTCTCTGAAACACACGGCCCCTGAGAAACAGGGCTCTTGCTCAGCCAAACTCCCCAGCATCTCCCCGAGATCCCGCCGGCTTTCCAAGCCATGTACCACTGCTATCCAGCTCCCCTAAAGCAACGTGTCCACCGACCCTCGGATGGCAGGCAGCACTGTTACTGAGCCTCGTATGAAAAACCATGAGGAAGGCAGGAGAGAGTGCCAAAAAACTGGAACCTGAGAGAGCTCGAGGAAACGAATGTTTTATGGCCCATCAGTCAGTATTTGGCCATTTTCTAGGGAAAGATGATGCCGCCTTTGAGAAAACCAAATTTCTCCTTTTGATGATGGAGTGAGCCTCAGCCAGAACTGTGAAAACGCACCATTTGTGAGATGGTGACATTTTAAACTTGTTCCACCCTGGGAAATGGTTCAGTCTGGGGAAGAGCAGAGTTTCAGCCTTGATTAATGACTTTTAAAACCCCAGCTGTACTCGCGTGCAACCAGAGGAGGGGAAGGTACCTCCAGCCAGCGCTGCCTGCCGGCGCAAAGCCCAGCACAAGAGTGTTGCCGAAGCGCTGCAACGCAGCCCTCTCAAACGGGCTCCAACACCCCGTCCTCCGCATCCCCAACTGCATCTGCCCATTCTCACCGATTCAGAACCAGGTCACTGGCTGCAGCCCCCAGGTCCCATTATTAATATCATTACCATGAGCAACAGCAGCTCAGCGGTCTGCAAGAGGGAGCCCACCCCTCCGGCGTCCACCTCCCCTCCCCGCAGGAGCCTGCGTCGTGCCGTGGTGCAGCAGCACCGAAGGGGACCAAGCCACCTCCCAGCACCAAAAGGCACCTCTTTCCCAGTGGGACAAGCTCCCGCTACCTGTGCTAACCAAAGGAAATCAGCCCCGTGCATCTTGGCTGCAGGGGTATCTGCAGGACACCGCCTCTCGCCACAAGCTCTTGACAGTTTTGATTCTCCAGAAATATAATTCAGACCTTAATTCTTTTTCTTACTTTTCTCCAGTTGCATGTATCTTTTTTTTAAATTCAGGGATGGTATTATTTTACTAGAGCTATCAATCAAGCAACGAGCAAGCAGGGCCTTTTCTTTCTTCCTTTCTTTCTTTGTCATTCTTTCTTTTTAATGCTTGTTATATCTCTGCTATATACTTCCTCTCCACACAGAAATATCCCTTCAAAGCTTGATATTATTGAGCAGCTTTCAACCATGCCCAGCAGAGCCATGTATTCTCTGCATTTGTCTGGCCTTTGTTTCTAGGAATGAAATACCAATGGCTGAACAGTGTGACTTCATTTCACGCCTTCATTCCAATACTTGTTCTATTTCTATCCCACTGGGTCAAACTCACCTATTGTGAGACCTCACCGATTTCAATTACATCAGGGATTAATTTGTTCCATTGCGTTGAAGCTGTTAATACAATCCTTGCTGGCTCTAGATTAGAAAAGGCACGGTGGAGACCTCCCTCGCAGGCAGTGTGTTTAACAGCGGTCTTGATCTTCATTTTTGTTCAGCGGTGGGTTTTTTTTTTTTCTTCCCTTTGTGCCCCTTTGCCCCTCTTTTCACAATCTTCCCCTTCCTTTCTAAATTGCCCTTATCAGAACTGGGTGGTCCACTGTGACTGGCAAAACGTCGCCTTCCAAAGCCGCTGCCCAGGGCTTGCGAGGGAGGTCGGCGCTGGAAGGAAGGTCTGGCCTGAAGCCACCCGACGCCACGCAGATGTGACCACTCCAGCTTTGGCACCTCATCTCCCCCCCGAGGACGATTTCGAAGGGTCACTGCAGGTCCCCACACACCCAAAGGGATCTGCAGGTGCTCAGTTCTGCAGCTCCGACCGTTGGCCGACCATCAGTCGACCGAGGTCTCGAGGGGAAAACTGAGATCCTCCATGCAGCAGATCGACCCGCTGCAACGCACATTTGACAGTAACTCTGGTTGTCCTTTCTGGGGTTCCCAAACTGGGACGCAAGATCAGGACAGAGCTTTAAGATGTCCAGCCCTGTGGTCTCATAGGATATCTGTGATACCAGTTTAAGGCGATCTCAGCAATCCTGACTCAAAGTCGTCATTTATCCATGTGATTTTGTCTCAGGAAGAGATACTGGACGCAGGAAGACTTAGGGCCCACGCGGGTGCAAAGCAGTTTTGCTTTGCTCAAGTGCTACGACTCTGTCCCACAAGATCCACTGCTTGTCCATTTTAAAAAATCCAACAAGATCTTAGTGAAACTATATTTTTAGGAAATAGTGTGATGATTCCAGAATAATAAGAAGGGGAGTTTCAGAAAGATAAGTAGGGGGAAAAAAACAGAGGATATTAAAATAAAACCAAACAAACAGCTCAAACAGATTCCTCCCTTGCTTACCAAAATACATTAAATTTCCATGGTGGTTTCATGCGGTCACTTCAGGCTTCCATGGGGCATCTCTGTGCAGCCTGGGCTGCAGGAAGTTGCAAGGGTTAATGCCGTAGCTGTCAAATTCGCCAGGCAGAAGTTGGACAGGCTGGGTTTCAGGGCTCCAGATTTCTTCCCATGTTCAGCACCCAGTTTTCCAAAATGTACAACAATCCCATTTACTACTGCACTAATTGTTGTTACTTTTATTACTGGAAGAAACCTAGGAATAAGCTGAACTAGTATCAGCCAACTGTTTATTTAGCTCTGCCACTCACCGTAGACCTTGGCGGAGCCATCCAGGGACAGGGTGAAGGCCCCACTGCCCCACCTGCCATCTCCCACTCCAGCCACCCACTCAGGTCTCATCCCCTCTGGTGCCAAATATTGCCTGAACGGCACCGCCTCATAACTGCACGGCCTGGACCTGGGCAGCGTCTGATCACGGCAACCCAAACCTCGGTGCCAGCAGAAACCCTCGCACCTCCCAGGACCAAGACCTCACTGCACATACGTTGCTCTGGACACGTCCTACCACGCAGACCAAACCCACCCTGAGCCACACAGCCCACGGAGGGAAGACAGGATCGGCTCTGGAGGATGTGTTACACTGCAACAGCCTTCACAACAGTCCTGATCCGCAAAAATCACTGCTTCCACAAGCCTAAGCTTTCCAGAATATTCCCCTTTACAGCTGAAATCTCCTACCGTGGTTTCTCCCCAGATGGTTTTGCTGGGGAAGAGCTAAGCTCCCACCATCGCCACTTCACCACAGTTATTTCTGACACCGTCAAGTTCAGTGAGGGCAAAACAAAACCCAAAACAATTCCCCCCCTGCCCGCCATGCCTCCCAAGGGGTGCACTCTTTGCACGGGGGGGGGAAGTTTCAATATTCATTAATTCCCCACAACATCCTTCAGGCTTCGCACGGGCCACGCGTGACCCAGATTCCCTGCATGGCTCTGTGCTACTGCCACCGCTCCTCGCTGCTAGCACCAGGACATAAATATCTTTCAGAAGTAGTTTCATGCTGCGTCCCTCCTCGTGGCACAGGTATCGCTGCAAAGAAAACTGCAACAAGGCTTTGCAGAACAGCCCCCAACCAACCCCTGTGAGATCATGGATCCACAAAGCCAGCAGTTGGATTTGGGGAGCTTCGCATGCTACAACTGCCTTCACTACCTGAACAAAAGAAAGAGTTTCTTTTCTTTATGGAGAAAATACTCCTGCTGAAATAAACTGCCCTGATACACAGGAATTAAAACCCTTCAGCGATTCAAACTGTTGCAAGTAGTTGTCTATTAGTGTTTTTGAGCAGTTGAAACAGGCATTCAAGAAAGAAAACCTCGAGAGGAAACCGTAAAGTCTCTCCAGCCCAAAACACACTAAGAGCAAACCCGGTCTCCCACGAGGCAGCAGCGCAGTAACCCGTGCCTGAGCACGTATCACCCGCGCGGCGAGCTGCGGAGGAGGTCCCTTTTGAAGCAGACCCAGCAGCAGCAGCCAACTTGCCCCCGAACGACTTAAAAGCCTTTGTGCAAAGCACAGGGAGCTCCGCAAAGGCGAGAAATAAGGGTGAGGGGGCTGCCCCTCCCCTATCCCCGCTCGTCCCCGGGGTGCTGCCAGCTGAGCCCACGGTTTGTCCCCATCGCCCGCCGCTCCTCGCCCCACTTCACATGCAGCGGTGGAGGAGCCCAGCTTGGCCACACCGGCTGGGTTGCAGCAGAGACCGGGGCAGTCCTCCCAGTGGGGTGCTCCTGGGACAAAAGCTGCAGGCACCCCACTAAAAATACTTACCAGCAATTTGTTCGTCTCTTCAAACGAGACCTGAGCCCAATTACTGAAAAACCTGCCAGGTTCAAAGCACTCCCGACCTTTTCTCTCCTTCCCTCCATCAGCAGCAACTTCCTCCCAGGGCAGATGCTCCAGCTGCAAACCCGTTTGGCCACGGCAGTAGGGCAGAGCGGAATCCCCAAGCCCACTCCCCTGAAACCGCTCAGGGGTTTTCCAAATCCCGGAAAAAAGGCAGAGTCTTTCACCCCTAGGACTTACAAAGCCAGTTTAAAGCATGGGCCCATCAGGTCCAAGGTGACATCTCTGGCTCTTCTGCTCGATACTGGCCCAGCTGGGACCTCTACGAAAACAGGAGCAAAAGCACAAGACATATGAAACCCAAGCGATTCCCGGGAAAACACCACCATCAGAAGGAGACAAAAGGTCACCAGAGACCGCTCTCCCCATAAAAGAAAAACATTTGCAGTGGCAGCACTGCAGCAGTGAGCCGATATTTACCCCCGTAGCTCCTTTCATCCCGGTCCCCTGACATCGTCCAAGGAACACAGAGATCCCTGCTCCCACTGCAGAAAAGCAACTCCCTCTAGGGTAAAACATGGCAACTGCCGAGCAGCGCACATGAGTTCAGGGCAGGATTTCCAAAACACCTTTTTCCATTGCATTTGCAAAGAAAACAGAGACGTGGCTAACAACTATCTCCCTGGACGGTAGCTCCCAAGCACTGGTCTCACATGAAAGGTGCCTTCTCCAAAAGCACACAGCGGATTCAGCAGAGGTGCCTGGAGACCCTATCGAATTATCCCATGCCACTTTTCTTCTGTCGAGTTTCCTCTCTGGAAACCTTTTACTAAGCTCCAACTGGTCCCGCTCCTGCTTATTCTGGCAAGACAACACCTAGTGACCCTACACGGGAATGGTGCCGAGGGGAAAGGGACTTCCTCAGGTGTCACCGCTCACACATCCCATGATCACGCAGCCATGAGGCAGCCTCCACACAGTGCTGGGATATAAGAAAATGGTTGTGACCAAGGACAGGGAGGTTAATCCATCTAACAATAACTGGAGGCCAATCGGGGGATTTACTGAAATGGCAGGAGTCATTCTGCTGGGAATGCTTGTGCTGCTGATACCTCACTTCTGCCTCGCGTTCATTCCCACTCGCCTGCCTCCAGTTTTTTCATGCCTGCTTTTAGGACTGGCTGACATTAGCTGTTTGAGACCCCAAATCCCTCCGACAGCTTGCACCCTCCCCTCCTACATTTAAAGTTTGTCTTCTCCATCATTCAACTGAGCATCTTCTTTACTCCCACCATCTCCAACGGAACTGCTCTGAAGGGAGACGTTTGCAGATTCAGGGCAAGTATCAAATCCATGTTACGGAAACTACCAAAACATCACTGGAAACTGGTAAATACACAACAGCCTCAATGGTTACATGTCTCCTGAATACCGGCCTGCTAATATCAGTTATTGAGGGGAAAAAGTCCTGTCTCTCTGGGCTGATCTCTCTTTCAGAGCCTAATTACAACACCTGACGGGGATGCCCAGCTCGGGGAACAGCCTCTCCAGGCTCTTCACCCTGGCCCAGTGAAATAAAGCCGGTGACAGCAGGGCTGGTGTTGCTGAACGTGGCTGACGCGTGGCAGCATTACGAGGGGTCACCGTGGACCCGCCCTTCCCCAAACACCAGGCTGAGCCGAAGCTTTGTGTCAAAACAGGAAAAGCAGTTGTATGTGAGGAAGATCTCTGCGAACTTTAAGCTGTGATTCACAGAGACGGTGACTTCTCCTCAGGTCTAAAAACCCAATAAAATACCAACCACCACTGGGCATTTCCTTTTCTTCTTCCAGTTCCCGTGTATCAGTGATGCTAGCAATATGTAATGACATGTTCTCCGTCCTTGGACTTCACCCACCATATCCAAATAGTCAATCAGACGAGCCCTGACTTGGGGTACCGTTGGAAGAGCCAGGGGCACAACCCTTGCTCTTTAAAAAGCAAAGTACACAGCTATATCAAAAAACAAAATTCACAGAAAGGGGACAGAGGGGACATAAGATTCACGTGCCCTGTTCACGCAGGGGCCAGAGATGCTCAGCGCTGCTGTGCCACAGGAAGGCTTGGGTTGGGAAATGCCATTGGAGGCTCCTGAACAGGAGAGAGCAGGGAACTGGGACAACAGCACAGCACAGTCCAGCAGGAGACCAGCTCCCAGGAAAAAGCCACTGCAGCCCTCTGAACCCACTGGGACTTGTTAAAGGCAAGGTCCGGGGGTAATAGTGTTGAGGAAGAGCGGTCAGGGTGAAAAGTGGAGTAGGCCAGCAAATTACCTAAAAATAAAGGGCAAATTGTGAAATCACAGCCATGGAGATGAGCACCCCCCCCCTTGTCCTTCAAACAACTTTTCCGCATTTCAGTTGCACACTTTGCCAACACATTGCTGATGAGTTTCCTTCTCCTCTCCCCAAGTTACCATGACCAAGCACCTGCACTAGTAGAGCTGTTCCTGTGTAGTTCTCTTCCCATGTACATAAGAAACATCTTTATTTACAAAAGTCTTGCAAGCTATTTCTGGAACAGGGCTTTCAAGAGATGATTTTGATCAGGAATTCTCTTACTTGAAACATAAGATGCAAAATTTCCTTCGTCTCTGCAAGGGAGTTATTTTCTTTTGATCTCACTTTATGCTTTGCTTGCCTTGCAAAACCTATTTCATGAACTGTAAGGCAGGATGGAGCTCTCTGGATGTCCTCTGAACCCCCAATACATCACCATGGGAGCCCTGCTGATGCAGGAGGTGGACAGAACCAATTTCCATCTGAAAATGTGCTACTTTACATCTCTTCAAATCAACTTACCTGGGCAGACCCACTTCTATTTAGCAAAACTCAATTAAAATCATCATTAACAACAACCTTTTCCATTTCCCATCATCTCTCCAGGGTGGCCCTACCTGAAACCACACTCTAAGATGCCACAGAGTAAAATGCTGCAGAGCTTCCAGGACCCATCAGCAAAGCACAATTTCAGACCGAAACCATCCCCAACGTAAGACCAAGACGTTAAAAAATGCCTTAGAAGTTCACGTTTAGTGAACAAAACACACGGCCAGCTCCAAAAGCTTCAAGGGAAAACACAAGCGACAGGAACCACCTCTTTCTCGGTGTGAGCACCCAAGATGCTCCTCATCAAGCCCAGCGCTCTCGCAAGCCCGCGGAGAAGCTGCCAACCCAAAGGCGGTCAGCAAAACGAGGACTGAGAGGGAGGTGAGCCCCGAAGCTGGGCATCCCCCGGACCCTGCCCGAAGGCGTGTTTGAGGAGTTATATTCCTGCACCTCCCAGTTCACTGATGCCCTCCCCAAAACAATGCTCCTGTACCATCACCGCTGCTTTCAGCCTGCCGCATGCTGCCACGCGCGGTGGCAGAGTCCCCTCGGCTACACGCGGTGACACGCTGCAAGAACTGCCGGCACCATCCCGGAGATGGGAAAAATGGCTTTGGAGCAGTAACTCAGTGCTGCCAGTCACACCAGCTTGGTACCTGCTAACAAAAGAGTCGAGCATCTATTTGGCACTCCCGGTTTCCCTTTATAAAAACCCGGCTGCCACAGGGTCCCCTTTCTGGGGAAGCCGGAGGTGCTGCATCGCTGCCTGCTCCTGCTCGCAGGCACGTGTCTGATCAATTCTGCCTAAACAAGTTACCCCCAATGCAAACCCCAGCCTGCTCTCTTGGGCTAATGGGCTCCACGAGCACTTTCACTCTGACTTACGAACTCTGCTCCAGGTTGCTCCACGGAGCACCCACAAAATCCATCAGCCGTTAAGAGGGAGCAATAAAAAAATATCCCGGCTGGGTTAGTCTGTAAAGGCTCTTCATCCACCACAGCCAGCCATCACCCCATACCTGCCAACAGCCACGAAACTTCTCCTTCCCTAAAAGTTCTTTGAAATACATTCTCAAGCCCTATTATCTCTCCTGTTTATACCACATTATCGAGAAATCTCCAAGTAATTTATAAGCCCACAAGCTCCTGTGCTAACAGGGCAATAAATCACATTTATATACCCCGTCGCCTACTGTTCGGAGGGCTGCGGTGCCGAGCCTGCTGGCCGGTCGGTCGGCCGCGGGGCAGCAGCCACTGCCTTCCCCAAACCCTCCACCCTCCGCAGCACACGATTTGTTCACAGGAGACGGCAGTTTTGTTCCGCATCAGCCGGATGTTTATTTTTTAAGTACTGGGAGAGGATTCCAGCCTGCGTCCTACCTCACTGTGTTTCCCCCTTCCGACACCGATACAAGCACACAAAAGAGGGGTTTCTTTTTACAAAATCAAACCAAAGGAGGAGGATGGTTTTGGCTATTTTCCTCGAGGAAAGAGGTTGCCCATCTAATAATCCCTAAATGGGCAGTGGGTTGCTGGGCTTTCATGTGTGCCTCCGAGCCTCCCCTCGCCGTGCCAGGTCACTGGTTTTCTTTTCCACGGAGTTGCAAAACCCCTGAATAACAAGGTTTGTGCATGGAAGTGCTGACACAAACCTTAACTACAGCATCCTGAACATGATACCAGAATAAGGACGCTCCCTGTGTGGCCCAGCATATGGATAAATAAAGCATTTCAGCAGCCAGCGCCGACAGATCATAAACCTCCATGAGCATAAATACCAACAACAACCCAAAAAGATTAGAGGGCTTACGGGCGAGGCAGGCTGGGATGATTTAGAGTTGGGGTGGAAGGGTCATTATTGCTGAATAGGTGGGGGCGAGCGGGCCAAGGAAATCAATAAACCATTCTGCTCCCAGAGAAGGAAGGGGCCACACTAATTGTGCAAACAGACATTTTCCGTTTGACGCTGGAGATCTCCACCTCACCCAAAACGGATGAATGTAGGGAACTCACACCGTCTTGCTGAGAAACAAGGACTTCACCCAGAGACACGTGCCCCGGGAGCTCCATCACTCGGAGGAGAGCTCACTTAGGCACCTCACTGGATGCGACTCGCTGCCGGAGGCAACTTCAAATGAACGTAGACCCAGGCAATGCTCATCTCCAGCTCATTAATTTCATTTTTTATGAAGTTAATATATAGTTGGGATAAGGATCTCGGTTGCTTTCAGCATCACCACCAAGTCGGAGCTTTTCCAGTGTCTGGTTCTAGCACCATACAACCAACCGACAGGTCCTGCCAGCACTGGTTATCTTCAAGGGTCAAAGACAAGCTTTGGGATCAACTTCATCCCTGATAAAATAACCATGTTTGCGAGTTGCCACACTTGCATCGGAGGTGGAGGTGATCCCAAAATTAGCCACAACAGATCGCTGCATCCTACGGCGAGGATGGACACAAAGCTTTGCAGCCAGGTTTCCAGGCACAAAACTGCTGAGCCACAGAGTTCAAAGGCAGCAAGCAATTTCTCCTTTGCCTCTTCGCTCTTCTCCTTTGGTCCTCCCCATTCCCAGTTCTACCTTTTTTCCCCACTTTCTTTCTAGGGAACAGAGCAATGGCAAGAGACACCAGCTTCAGGGAGTGAAGACCCTTTATAAACAGAATAAATATATACTATACAAATAAATAACTATTTGTACCTAATGGGCCAATGTACCGAAAAGCCCATCTTTGGGACATACCGTAGGAGGTCGTTCAGGGAACCAGCGGACAGTGGCAATGCCCGTTATTCCCGTGAAGAAACCTGAGTTCACAAGCACATACAGGTGCAAACAGTGACGATCTTCATTCCCAGCTAACCAGAACTGTGAGCCGATGCTGGTGGTAAAAGTACAGGAACCTGCTCTGGTCCCTCTGCGTGAGCCAGTCTCCTCCTCTGCTGCCTTTCCAAAGATATTTAAAGAAAATGCTCTTTATATCAGTTAACGAAATAGCTCAAAACCTGCTCAGGTCATGTCAAGCTTATTGCCTGTAGTTAATGGCTTTCAACTTTACTTGGGATCTTGAGAGTTTTTAAAATCAGTAATTTCATCTTCCCTCCAGAAATAAATTCCTCAATGGTTTCACTGCAAAAATATTCCTAGGAATGGACAATTCTGCTGCTCGTGTACTAAAGACCGCACACACACAAAAAAAATCAGATTAATATTGAGCCTTATCAAAAGCATGGCATAAACCATGTGTTGAATTTAATCCAAACCAAACTGTCAATCTGCCTTCAGGATCAGATATAACAAACATGTGAGCCTAGGGCCAGAAATGAAAAGCACGGTTTGTTTTCTAATAGAAGATTTGTACTGATGTCTGTTAGCTGCGCTCCTGTGTGGAAATCTTCACACTGCAAATGCCAGACAATTAGGATTTCTTATCTTTCTGCTTTGCTGAGTTAGGGAAAAGTTTCATTTGGTTTTAATTAATTTAGATTGCAGGTTTCCCATTTTCAGGGAACAACTCTCAACAGTTTTGGAAAATAAATCCTTTTTTGAAACATTTTAAATAGGGGAAAAAAGAGGCGTTACAATCACTAAGGCACCTTCCGAGGTTTGGGCTGCTGCAGCTTGCAGGTACCAGGGAAAGCCCAACACGCTTTGCTGTATCCATCACCAGTCACCAGCAGTGGGGAAAAAATGCCGCCAGGGGGAAATTCAGGCCAGCCGTGGGCAAACACAGACAGGAGACCTTACGACATGAAGCTGGAGATTCCCCAACCACCCTTTCTTTGAACCACTGGCGTTCACACCTACAGCACCAAGATGCCGTAAAGCACCGTGCCTCGGTCCAGAGCCCCACGGGCACCCGGCACACAAACGGTGCCCATGAAACAGTACGACCAGTTCCCTGTTTGGTCTGGGAATGCCTAGAGCTCCCACCTGGTCTGGAAATGCCTGGAGCTCCCCACCTCCCCAGGCCCACCACCCGGCTAACAGAGCAGCTTTGCGAGCTCAGCCTTGCTGGCCCTGTGTCAGAGAGCTAGCACAGATTTTCTTTAGAGGTGAAACCCTGCAACTTAACCTAGTGCTGTTCAGCTTCTCGGCATGCACGGCAATGGTGCATGCAGGGGAAGTCAGGCTCCTGGAAAGAAGTGAAAACTGCACAAATAAATTCAATTTCTTCTTCACTAAATTCAAATGGCAATTAAATTCCTACTACCTACTCCTGCAACAGAAACAGCACAAAAGCAAGACCTCTCCCCCCTCTAGCAGACTATTCCCATTTATTTACTCCCTCTCCAAATTGGCGAACGCAGCCCGGCTGACCCAGGAGTGGGAGGCTCCGCTGCGACGCTCGTGCTCGCGGGGTCAGGAGCGAGGCTGATGCTCTTGGGGTGCTTCGGGGGCAGCCCAGTCCCGTCCCCCACCTTGCCAGTGCTTTGGTGGCTCAGCTGCTCCTGCGCAGGTTAGGGAGGCAACCCCAGCAAAACACTGGAGCAGGCACCTCATTCACCGCATCCACGTCTGCAGGCATCTGCACATCTCTTAAAAATTCAGCCCTGCAACCTAGCTATCCATTTTGCCACAAATCGGTCAGTTTGGCTTGCAGGCCAGAAGAGTTCTCTCGTAGGGGCTGAGATAATGCTATGTCAAATTCACAAAATAAATACACAATATAACCGGGGGGGACCCTCCGTGCCCGCCCCGCAGACCACAGCTGGGGCTGGCCAGCGCTACCAGGCAGAGCTGCCCTCGCGCCTCCCTTCCAACCCGAGAGGTACCAGCTTTGCTGATCACTGAAAACCCCGATGTAGAAACACCGCACCGCAAAAGTTTCCGTCCCCAATTGCCCCGTGGTTAGGCTGGCTTGTTGCACAGCAGAACACCCAACACAGAGTTCCACATCTAATTTCAGGCAAAGTTTGTAGAAGAACCGCTTGTTCCCCGGGATAAAAATGCCATGTGTACACGGCATCAAACATTATTCCTGTAAAAGGCCCCAACAATCAGACCTGCTGGTTCTCCTATTGATTGCTGGGGGGCTGTTTGCTATTCTGATCTCAGCTGGTCGGAAGTCTCCCCAATCACCGCAAGGTCGCGACCACGGGGTCAGAAACCTGCACTACATGCATCATAATTTATTTTACAGATAATCAATACCACCCTGCACCATGCAATCTTACAGTACAGCCTCACATTGAGGGACTGATGCTACTCATACAGGACTGTAACCTTAGGGCCTGGCAGCTTAAGGGGGTCAAAATCAGCTTTCGTTTTGTAGTTGGAAATCATGGCTGGAAGTAGAGTACGCACCCCACTCGCTGTTAGCTCGTACATTCGTACAACTGAGTCAAATTCTGCCTACGGTTTTAATCCAACCTGGGAAAATAAACATTAGTACCTCTTGAGGTTCGTACCTGACAATTTGACAGAAGGAGCAGCACGGTTAGCGGCTTGCCCAGGGTTTGCAGGGAAGGAGGTGACCCCAGTCCCACCTGCAGGTGAGGGAACCCCTGCGACCGCAGTGCCAGCTTTGCAGACCACCCCTCTCTTCAAATGGATTAAGAGCAACAGAGAAGCAGCAAAATGTCCTTCTATCAATATCACCCTTCATCCCATTTTCTAATTTATATTCCCAGGGCCTCCTAACCTGCCAGCCGTGCCCACAGTCACCCAGCACGCACGCTGTCAGCCCAGTTATTTACCAGGCTCGCCACTGCTCCCTGCATTTTTCTGTTAATTCTGGATTTCTGCAGAAGAGGAGCTCGGGGTATTCCAAAAGATACAACAGCTTTTTAACAAGCTGTCCTTAAAAATGATGCCAAAGATAGTATTTTAGCAGGAAAGAAAGGGATTTGAAATATGCAGCAGGAGAACAAGGAACCGGGAGGAATAAGGAGTGCTGGAAATGCCTCGTAGGAAGAGCAATCCGTTAATTAGTTAATTGCTGCATTCTGGTACTTGTACCCATGCAATATGCAGCCCCCTGGGACCTTCACCAAGGTTTAGCATTCATCAATCTCAACGCGATTTGGATTATAAAACGTTAATGGGGGAATCGCAGGGCACACCCAGCCCCTCGCCACTCTGCTGCCCCTCGGTGCCAGCCCCCCCGTTGTTTGCAGGATCCGGCCCCTCAGCCTGGCCATCGCTCGAGGCTCTGCCCCTGCCCCAACGAACCCAGGGAGAGCGCTGCCTCACCTTCCACCGCGGCCGGGCTCTGCCTCGTCTCCCATCATCACCAGCCACACAGCGCCGAGCGGGACCTGCCGGACTGTTCCCCACCGCCCGCTTTTTATCCCGTTTCAACCGCCCCCCCGAGGCAGGGGCTGCGATCACCCAACGCCGCAGCCTCGGATCTTCCCCCTTTCCTCCCGGCTTGCCTCCAAAGCAAAGTTCGCCTCAGCTGGCATCGCCAGCGGGCTGGAGGGGCACGCGCCCAGCTACAGCCACGAAGCAGGAGCCGCACCACGCTGAGACGGGAGCTAGAGGCAGGAGGATGCTGTCAGAGGCCGTTATTGCACTCCGAGGTCAGTATGTCAAAGGCATCGCGGATTTCCAGGCAGCACGACCCCTCTTCTGCTGGCTGCAGCGGAATAAAGCAGATAACCTCGTGAAAAAGCAAATGCGTGCAGGGAGCAGGGTGTAAGTGGAGTTTGGCAAAGGGCACGGCGCTGTGCCGGGGCAGGATGTGCTGTCGCTACGTGGAAAACGCTGCCCTGTGGTTTAGCTTGAAATCCAGCTGTTTGTGCGGGCAAAACAGGCAGGGAGGTGTCAAAGCGCTGCCCGGGGAGCCCAGCCCCGTGTCGAAGCGAGCCGGCGAGCCCGACGCCGGGGGCATGAACCCCACGGCCTGCCCCTGGCCAAGCGGGGAAGATTGGCACGTCGGCTCCCACCCACCGCAGCCCCCGCCACGGGAAGGGGCTCACACAAAGGGAAACACGCAGACCATGACAGGCTAAGCCTCCTCCTTCCTCTCTGTTCCCCTTTCTTTCTCTTCATGCTATGGCGAGGCTGCTGAATGCCAATAGGAAAATACTTTGGCAGAGCCAGACAGTCTTTTCTATTTTGGGTTGGTTTTTTGGGTTTTTTTTTGTTTCTTACTTTCCCTCCAGCTGCTTCACTGGATGCCTAATCCTCCATGGACATCTGGAGAGGTACCAGGACACAGAAGCGACATACCAGGTAGGCAGCGTAATGCACAGCTCTGCATAATTTCTGGTTGTACCTGCTGTTATGGCACAGCAGGTGATCAAAACACAAAAACCCAGGGAAGGAAAGAAAAAAAAAAAAGAAGTAAGGTTCGGACGTGTCAGGGCCGGAGATTCCCAGTGAAAGCCCCCCCGGTCTCAGCAGCACAGCACAGGACGGTCACGCTTTGCAGCGGAGCGTCTCTCTCGGAAGCATCCTGGGGGCTCCTGCCTGCCAGCCCCATCGGGGCCGTGTGCTGGGCTCACAGGCAGGAGGGAATTTAGGTGCTTCCCTGCGCCCAAGGCTTCCATCCCCCCCAGCACGCATGGCGTGACCTACCCCAGCCTTCCCAGGACCGGAGCAGTTTGCAGACACCCGAGGCAAAGGCCCCGGCAGCAGGTGTCCATCCTCACATACCCCTGCCCAGGCACCACGAGCAGCCACTCCTTTTTTTCCTTTTTCAAATCACGCTGTTCCCTGAACACATTTTTCACCTGCTTTTATCACAACTGATATCTAAAGTGTCCCTATCTGGGGAAAATCAAAGCGAAAGCAGCTTTTGCGCAGCGAGGGTGGAGGGAAGAGACAAGAGAGCATGACAGGGGTTTTCCCAGCTCCTAAGGAAAGGAAGAGACCCATAAAACTACTCCCAAGGATCCAGGAAGTAGCTTTATAGATCAAAAAAAATTATTTTCAGCCCCAGGGGAGTCTTTCTCTTGAGCTCAGACTCCCACAGCAGAGGGAGATATCCACTTGCCCAGCTGACCAGCTTGGCACTATCAGCTTACAGCAAAATCAAATATTCTGAGTGGCCACCTGAGTCTCCTGAATGCTGTTCGTACTCCCTGAGCCCCCAGAAGCCCTCAGCAGCCACCCCACCTGCCCCTCACCAAAGGACCCGCCACTAGCTGCATCACCACATCCCAAATGCACCCGCAGGGCTTGGGAAGCGTCACCCTTTGCCCGTCCCACTCTTTTCTTTCCTGCCTCGGTACACTAGGGCCAGGCTGCTCTACAAGCAGAAAACAAGCGGGGTTTGAGCAGGCATCCCTCCTCCAAAACCCAGCACTGCTCTAAACCCAGCATCGCTCACCTCCGCCCAGTCTTGGACATGCCAGGTGCAATAAGGAAAGCAAAACAGAAATTAAATATAACAACCACAATGCACTCAGCTATCTCGAACAGGGGAAATCTGAACCCCGCACCTACTATACCCTTCTACGCGCTCTCCTCAACTCCCGAGTCCTTCTCTGTTTCTCTGAAGCATATTGCACGTCTCTAGAGCTTTGAAAAGACAAACTGCAATACATGCGGGTGTGCGGATTGAACCCTCCCAGCAGCAGCTCTGCTTTGCTGCCCATTGCCACAACACACCCAGAAAACGCCAAGCCCCCAAATGCTGAAGGAGTTCACGTTTGTTTCTGCCTCACTGGGATAGCCATCTGGAAACCAGCTTTGTCCTTCCAAATCTTCCTGCTAAACATGTGTTTGAAGGGTCTTCTGGCAGAGGACCTTCCCCAGCACATCGAAGGGCTGGGGACCGTGGGAAGCAAAGGCAGCACGTGCCCAGGGTGGGCAGCCGACAGCCGCCAGGGTGGGGGAGCACGGGCTGCGTACCCCCATCTGTGTAGGAGCAAGACCCACACCTGCACTCAGCCCATCCTAATCTCAGTCTTGCTTTTCCCATGGGAGAACCGGAGCGTGCACCATCAGCACAAGCGCCGGGCCGCTGCCAGGCTTCCCCGCTCCAGCCCACGCTGCTGCTCCAACGTGTCTCCTCTTCCCCCCCAACCCTGAGCTCTCCAAAGGCCGGGAGGCAGAAGCAGGGCATGAGGGGCAGCTTCAGGACACACCACTTCATAGAACCAGAGCAATGAGTCAGCAAGGGGGAATAAAAATCCCTTGTGGCAAGCAGCATGGTCATTTCCCGGAGAGCAAGGGGGTTTTAAACAGGAAAAAATGGTTTAATACACAACCAAGCCCTGCCCCTGCAGGGCGCAGACTAGGGGAGCCACCCGAGCAGGCGCTGCCTCCGCTGCTGCGAGTCCAGCAGCAGCGCAGACCCAGAGTCGTGGACCATCTCATCAACTCCAGCCCGTGATGGGGTCATGCGCTTCATCAACATCGCTGAGCTCCTCCTCCTCTAATTAAATCAGGCTTTGCTTACGCAGTTTCTCTTGTCTTCTCACTGCCTAAAAATTAAGTCGGCTGCGATCAGAAAATCAACAGAAAACTTCCCAGCCTTTCCCAGACCACCTTTGCCATATTCTGTCCTTCACAGCATCACTTGTACAACCTGTGTGTCAGCAGCCCCGCACGAGCGCGGGGTGGGCCAGCTCAGGCAGGTATTGCGGCACGGCAGGAACCACAGTGAGACGAGACTGGAAAGCAGAACTCCCTTCAGATGTTTCCACAGAGGAGTGCTACCTTCTTCCAAGGGGGCTCAGACACCCTCACGGAGCAGGAGGCAGGCGCCGGCTCGGGGACGCCGTGCCGAGGACTCGGTGGTCCCGGTCCAGGCTGAGCGGAGAGGGCGAGCGCAGGATCTCCCACCCTGGCTGCCGCAGGGCGCCGGGCCCCCGCCGAGTCTCGGCACGCAAGGGCTTTGCCGCAAGGAGCGGAGCGGTACGCCGCAGCGAAGGAGCGCCTGCGCTACCCCATAGCGTGGGCTTCAAGAGCGACGCAGCGATGCCCGAGTCGCGGAGCCTCGATCCCTGGCAGCACACGCAGCCGCGGCCGCCATCTCTCGAGAGATGCTCGTGCCACCCGAGAAGGGCAAGGGCAGGGTGCGCAGGGACCTCGGCTCCGGCACCGCTTCGCACCCGCAGAAGGAGCGGCCGGGAACCCCACGGCGAGGCAAGCCGGGCGGGCTGTGACAAGGACCGCAACGGTGTCCCCGGCGCCGTTCGGTGGCACTCACGTCCGACCGCCCCCAGGGAGACCGGCTGCAGCAGAGCAGACGGGGAGAAGGGAAGGAGCCGCTCAGCAGGCTCACGCCTCCGACATGTGCTGCGCGCAGCTTCGCCAGACCGCAGGATCTGGCTCACTGAACGTGTGGAAGCAACACTTCTCTGTGTCTCACTTTACAAAGCCCCAAACAATAACTGTCTGTCGCTGCACAGGAGCTTAAGAGAAACATAAGTTGCTATTGGCATGGCGCGCAGCAGCCTTCCTCTTACACAACGCCAGCAGATGTGAAAATAGCCCGGTGCTGCCTTGTGCGCTCCTCTGACCTCCTGTTTGCTTCTGGATCAGATTCCAAAGCTGGATCTTAACCTACAAGAGCCATAAAAGCAAAGGATTTGGCCCTATCAGGGACCTCTTCGTAATCTAAGACAGATGCGCTTCATGTAGAAGAACACGCCGAGGTTTATCAGGGCAGGAAAGAGGCTGAGGCAGCATCAGCCTCCGCTCTACGGCATGGCCGGGGCAGCCCATGCAACCATCGCCCCATGCTCCGGCTGACAATGTGCTGGAGATGGCCCTGGGGCAGAAAAGCTGGAAACTCTTGCAAAGCAGGGCAGCACCCAAAACCTCGCATCCTGCTGCTCATTCTACACCGAAGCTGCCTCCAAGCCCCCATGTGCACTGGTGAAGGGGGACCTGTGAGCTCCTGAGGTCCCACAACCCCGACCCCGATGTCCTAAGGGCCACTGGGGCTGCCAGAGCCAGCACAGCATGGGAGATGCCCTCCCTCCATGCAAGGTGCTCAGCACAGCATGGGAGATGCCCTCCATCCATGCAAGGTGCTCAGCACAGCATGGGAGATGCCCTCCATCCATGCAAGGTGCTCCTCGGGTTTCTCGCCCGCTTGAAGAGCAGGGAGTGACTCCAAAGCCAAACCCAACACCGCTCCAGGACATACAGAGGGGAAAAAGCACGTGGAGGACAAATTGCCTCTGCAAGTGTGAAAAGGCAGCGGGAGAATTAAACTGAAGGATGCTAAAGACAAGCAATAGAGGAAGAGTTTAGTAACTAGCGGTGAAAGGGCATCCCTAAGAACAACCTGCATAAATAAATTAGTCTCTCCAGTGTCCCCAAGGATATCCAGTGTCCCTGCTGCCTTCGGGACTGCGGCAACCCCAGGCAGCAGAGGAACTTCCCAAGATGCAAGAGAAGAAAACGAGACAGGGACATTGCTGCCACGGGGGAAGGGACCGGAGAACGAGCTGTCCTCCTCGCAGCCCTGCAAGGCACAGGGCTGCTCTCACGGCCGTGCCGGCGCACAGCCGCCAGCACCCACGGCCCACAGTCCAGCAGTGCTCCCCTCTGACCCACCACGTGCTATTCCCCGGTGTCCCTCGGTGGAAATGTCACCCAACAGCAAAGCCCTGGAGGAGTCTGACTTGTCCGGGAGTCTAAATCCTGCTCCCGAAAACTCTGGTCCCTCTGACCTCCCCACGGTTCGGGCTGGGGAACGCCTCTCCGGCGCTGCCACAACCTGCCCACGGGTGATGCTACACCCGACCGGGTCACCTACGGGCGGCTGCAGAGGCGGGCACGGGGTCTGCAAGAAAGCTTTTAGCCAGCAGCTGAGCTACCATACCACCGAACTGCAGGCAGCTCGCACGTCAACGCACCGCAGTCTTTGTACACGAGTAACTAACAGAAGATAGAAAATACCCGAGCCATGGTATTTTGGCCCAGAATACCTCCAGCCCCAACACACGCTGGAGGGATTTTTACCTTCACATGCGGAGCCACAGGGTAACAGTCAGCAGCAGAGGAGCGTAATTCTAAGACTAACACGCGGGACGACCCGCTGATCGTGGCTTGCAGGGGAGGGCAAAAGGCAGCCTTAGAATATAATCCATTTCAGGCGCTCTTAAATCTCCCCAATACAACACAGAGCCCTTTAAGCAAAACTAAACAACTTCCTTTAGCCTAAATAAATATTAAACCTAAGTGATGCATTAATTTACTCAAGTTCACCAAAGGCTAACTCCTACCCAAACTGATCATTATAAAAGAAATCCTATAATCCCTCGCTCCCATTCAGGCTCAAAACATGTAATCCCGTGAATAAATCCAGAAAGAAAGTGTAACAAAATGGGCAATAAAAACTTACAGCATTCACATCTTTTCATCTACCATTAATACTGTAAACACTCACTTGAAGGCCCTTGAGTATGACTAATCTAATGTTTTGGCTCCCAACGCTAATCGCCGAAAGAGCTCGCCTCTCGGTGTAACACCCAGCGAGATCCACCGCCCCTCCAGCCGCGGCCCAGGACACCTCCGCAGCACCCATCCGCGGTGAATCCCCGCCTCAAATCCCGCAAAATGCTGCAAAATCAGTACGAAATGGAGCAAGTATGGTTCTAATAGCACCAGAGCACAGAGCTTTTCTTTTGCTTTTTTTTTGCCTTTTTTTTTTTTTTTTTTTATTATTTTATTGCCTTGGAAGCCTGCAAGCTCCAACTGTATAAATGCCAATAACTTCCCAAGTTTTAAGGCTGCTGAAGTAAGAGATCAGATTTTAGCAAGTGCTTTCCAGGCAGCCAGCCAAACTTTTTCTGATTCACTAAAAGCACCGAAGGGAGGGGGAGAGGGAGGGGGCTGGAGGACTGATTAACTTCAGTTACCGCACAAGCGCAAAAAAATATCTCCCCGCTGCAAAGGGTGCCGTCGCTGCGAGCCCTCCGCAGCCTGTTATTCCTTGGGCTCAAAAAAAAAAAAACCACCAAAAAAAAAAACGCACCGGAGAAATACAGCAAACGCCTTCCAACCGCAGGGTAATTTACAGCTGTGGATCCTCTCCTGACGAGGAGGCTGCTCCGCCGAGGGGAGGCTCTGCTGGTGTTAGGTTCAAGCTGCAGTTTTCAGAGGGGATGAGAAAAAAAATGTGACCGGGGATTTTTTTGAGGGATGGGGGAGCAGGGGATGGGGCTGGTTTGGGGTTTTAGCTTGGCCGGAGGAACGGAGCCCCCTCCAAGGCCGCGGCTCTGCTCATCCAGGACCATCCCTCGCCGCCGTCGGGTATCTGCGAGAGGCTGAGCAGGTGCAGTCGCGGCCAAGGCACCGCGTGGGGCTGAGGGGGGGGCGCGAGCGGCCCCCAGCCCCAGCGGGACGGTGGGCCGGAGCCACTGGGGCAGCGGCACCTGCTCTGCCCGACCCCGCAGGTGGGTCCGCTCCGGGATGCCCGGCTAAAAATCCCCATCCCAGGGAGGTGCGCGGTGCCGGGGCTGTCGGGGGGCAGCGGGCGCCCCGGCACCCCCAGCCGCCGTCCCCGTCCCACGGGCGCCCGGGCTGCAGAGCCTCGCCGCTCAGGGTGTTCCTCCAACGGCTTCATTCCTGCCGAGGCAGGATCAAAGGCAGGATCTGACTTGGACGGCTTTCTACTGAATAATGGGGAGGGAGCACGCAGCCTCCTTCTCCTGGCTAGGGAAACTCGTGTTTTTCAAAGTATCAGTTTTTGGGAGTAAGTTCCCTAGGAAGGGAAAAAAAAGAAGGGGGGGGGGAAATAAAAAAAGAAAAAAAAGAAAAAGGAGGGCGAGCAGGAGAGCGCCTGCTCTTCCAAGGCAAGTGCATCAATCAACATTGTGCAAGGAGGAGAGTCCAGCACTCCCTCTCACATCATTAGCCCCGCTAATGCACTCCAGAGGATCCCGCTACGGCAGGCTACCGGCGCACCCGCCTGCGCCCCAACCCGCACCGGGCGGCCGAGCACCCGTGGCGGCTGCGCCGGTGGGGCCTCGGCACAAGCGGTCATTGAAAAGGAGCTGAGCGAGAGGGGCAGCCCCATCGCAGGGCAAGTGACGCTCCAGCATCTGGCGCGGGGATCGGTTTAATACAGCTATAAAAACTAGAGGGGAAAAAAAGTGAAAGCCCTAGCCAAAACTGCCTGGCACTCCGAGGTCAGCACGCCGCCTTTGTTTCTATTTTACAACCAAAAGCGAAAGAGGACAGAAAGGACACGTACCTGTACCTGAAAGCACAGCAGCAGGAAATGTAAACATCTGGAGAGGAGAAAAAAAAAAAGCAACACAAGATCAAATGATGCGGTAAAATGGTTAAAGTTGATTTTTTTTTTTTTGCTTTGTTTTTGTTTGCGATTTTTTAAAGGGTGCAGAGCGGTGCTCTGCGTATAGAAAGGCTCGGGTCCCGATTACCACCTGATTGTGAGGAAAACGCAACCGGAGCCTCCAAAAGCAAAGTTTAAAAAAAAATTAAAAAATCATAAAACCGGTAAAAAAAAAAATTTCAAGCCACTAACAAAAATATTTCAAAATATGCCGTAATCCTTACAGGCAAGTGCAGGCTGAGAGCAGTGAATACATCGCTGGGCGAGGAGAGGGGGGAGGTCAGCGGCTTCTCGCTAGCGGAGTGCAGTCCCCCACCGCCGCCCTGACATGGGAGCGATCCGGCCGCCGAGCTCCGCTCCGCGCCGCGCCGCTCCGCGCCGTTCCGCGCCGCTCCGCGCCGCCGAGAAGTTGTGGTACCGCCCGCTTTGCCTCCTCCGAGTGACTCGCTTAGGCATCAGCTCTCCTCTCCCCCTGTCTCTCCTCCTCCTCCTCCTCTCCCTCTCTCTCTCTCTCTCCGCCTTTGGGGGGGATGAAGGTGCTTATTGTCAGTAACTTCCGATCATCGGCGAGTGCCCCCCCGCCGCCCCCCCCGGGCCAGCCCTGCGAGGCGGATAAAGCCTCTCGGCGGCCCCGCGCCCGCACCAGCGCCGCGCCCCGCTCCGCGCTCCGCTCCGCGCCGGCGGCATGGCGATGCGCGGGGCGCGGAGCGGGAGGCGGGGACCCGCTGCGGGCAGCCCCCCGCGGGGCTGGCACCGCCTGCGCGGACGGGGCACCGCCTGCGCAGCCCGGCCGGGAGGGCAGGGGCGGCCAGGAAAGGGGGTTTGGGGTTGGTTTTTTTTTAAAGGGGAAAAAAAAAAAAATTAAAAAAAAGGCGGGGGGAGAGGGGGGGAAGCGAGCGGGGCTGCCCGAAACGCGAGGGATTAAAAAAAAAAACCAAAAACCGACACCCAAAAAAACCCCCACCCCCCCAAAAAAGCCCAGCAGACCGGCTGCCGACACGTGTCAGCCGCGGCCGCTCCCACCCCGCGCTCGGCCGAGGCGGGGGGCGCCGGGGGCCCGGCCCGGCCCGGTCCGGTCTTACCTCCGAGCGGGCTGCAGCGCGTCCCGTCCCCGGCGAGCCCCGGGCGGGCGGCAGCGGAGCCCCGGCAGCCCCCGCCGCCCGGGGCACCCTCCCCCGGCCCCGCCGCCCGGGCAGGGCAGGGCAGGGCAGCGCCCGGCCGGGTTCCATGAGCCCGGCCCGGCTCCCACGGCGGGGCTATTTACACCGGGGTCAGGTTGTCGGGCTTCGCCCGGCGCTTCCCCGGCCGGCGGCGGCCGCCGCTGCCCGCCCCGCTTCGGCACGCTTCGCCTGCCCTCCAGCGGCCGCTCCGCCGCTCCGCACCCGGCTCCCTCCTCCGCCGAAACGCTCGGGCAGCCCGGGGGAAAACCGACCGGGCTTCCCCCTCCTTCGTTTTTTGCTCTAGGTAAAGAAAAAAAAAAAAATTCACACGCTGAGAGCGTGCGGTTGCTCGCTCTCCCCCTCTCCGAAAGCTCGTTTATAGCAGACAAAATGCCAGGAACTGTTAACCTCCACGCATAGTCTAACTCTCCGAAGAGAGCCGAGCGTCAGTTAACACCTTATTAAGCGAGAACATAACCATAGCTCATAACTCCGAGCTTTCCAAATTCTCCACTCGAATAACAGCGCACACCGGCGCAGCGCGCTGGGCCCTGCTGCTCCCACATCCGCGGGGACCGGAGCGCTCGCTCCCCCCCGTTCTCAGCCACGAATCAAGCAGCATCTTTACTCCCTAGAGCTCATCACCGGGGGCCCTTCGGACACCAAATCACAGTGGTTTTCAGCCCCTAGTTTCAGGCCCAAGAGGCACGGAAAACGTTAAGAAGTTTGAAAACAGTGACCAAAGCAAGTTCTTAGGAAACCTCCAGCACTAACACACACATGTGATATATCTAGTGGCCTTCACACTTCTGGTCTTACAGAGCCACGAGTCAAAAAAAAAAAAAAATCCAAACCGCTGCAAATTACTGATGCCACCGACATCAGTGGCACCACGTATCCCCGTCACAGCGGTCCCACGGCACCTTGCCACAGCTGAAGGCTGTTTCCAAGGTTGGCCGAGACCATCAGAGCCACTTTCCTGAGCCCTGCAAGTTTTGCTTACCAACATGCCCACAAAGAAACGGTACAAACAGAATCTGGAGACTTGCAGGATGAGAGCATTTAGCTTAGATGTGAAAACATTCAATATATTTCTAATCATCACCAATGTCTCTTTTCCTTGAAGCAGTTTGGGTGGGGAGGAACCCAGCCTACGCCACCTTGTGCCACCAGGCACTGCTCAGCCACCCCCAGGAAAGGCACCCCACAGCATGGGGTCAAGCCCAGCGTTTCCACATGCATCAGCCCATCACCCCGCTAAGTCCAGTGCCTGCCGCCCAAGGAGACCTTGCGCAACGCGCACGGCAGTTCTGCCAAGCCAGAAGGCAATAATTCCTCCCTAACACTCGCAGCCGCTCGTAGTCACCTGCAAGCATGAGGTTTGATTGCTCCTTCTCGGCTTTCCTGACCACCGAAACTCAGAGCAGTCAGAAAATTAATCTGAACTGCCTCAGAAACAGCCCCAGGCCAGAAGTCGGGCCTCGATGGGTTTCTTCAGCCCTCCTTAGGTAATTTTTTTTCCCCCTTAACTCTTCTTTAGGCACAAATGCAAGGCCATAAAATCAACCTGCCATAAATCGCATGAGGAGGGGGGAAGGTGGTAGAGGTTGGCTGTGGGAAGCCTGCATGGCCTCTCCGCCCAGCGGGGCTCCTGGAAAGGCCACCAGGTCTCCCACAGATGGCCAGTGCGCTGCAGACCACACCAGACCAAGGATGTCTTCCTCAGCTGAAACCAGATTTCTCCTGCTCCCCCAACAGCCCGTGTCACCTTTCTCTCGAGCCAGCCCCAGAGTTATCCCTGACAAAGCAGGATCCATGCAGAAAATAAGTACCTGAAATGTGGTCCCCATCCCTGCCATGATGGTGCCAAGCCGCTGCACTGTTACCATTAGGCATTAGGTTCCTCCTGCAGTCTCAAAGCTCAGCCCTTATACAGGTGACATTTTGTGCCAGCTGAAAGCATCGTGTTTTCCTCCTTCCACGAGAACATAAAACACTCCGCAACCATAATACAGAAGTCAGGATTTCTTGGTGAGGTTTTCAGATCCAAAGCATCCCACACACGACCTGCCCCCTCTCCCACACAAGCAGAGCCTTCAACACACTGAGCACATCAGCTGCTTTATGTTACCAGCATGTGGGCTGGCCTCGAGGACCTCAGGGGTTTTAAGTAGGATGATGTTTTACACCTGTACACCCCAGTGATGCAAACGGTATCTAAAGGGAAGTTCATGCTTTTCTACTGTGCGTCTTCCTAAGACCAGTCTGATGTAGAAATGCCATTGGTGAGGCACTGGGAAAGGGCTGGAAATCCTTGCACCATCCACGAGCACCCGTCCCACCACTTCGGGGCTTTGCATAGTGACAGTCCCATCACCCGCCTCTGAGAAAAGGCTCCTTAGCGACTGATGACATTGCCCAACACCAAGCCAGCCCAAGGCTGCTGCACCCAGATGGAAGCAGCACAACTAGAAAAGTAATTTGTGAAGCTGCTGCTAACATTTATAATTTCAATTCCCCCAACAGCAGGGAAAATTACAGCAGCTACAGCAGAGCTGCAAGCTATGCATGGAAAAATTCATCACAGGTGATGCTGGCCCAGGCCATGCCAACATGCCTTGTGCCAGCAGCACCACTGCCTCCCACCACCGCATCCCAACTGGGGCTTCGGCTGCCAAAGGAACTGGATCCGCACAGAGCAAAAGGCACCTGGACACCTCAAACAGCGAGAGCTGCCACAGCACCTGTGGGGTTGTTTTAAAGCAGGCACATTGGATTTTCTTTTTTCAATTATGAAAACATTTCATTTGCAATGACACGAGTTCTTTATTTAAACTAGATCCATGTTTTGTGCCTCAGTAGTCTGACAAAGCCCTTTAATCTTTAAAATCCCAATAGTTACCTGGAGAATAATACCAATATTAAGTGAGTCTCAGGCTACCAGCCTTGAAGAACACAGCTGAGCACAGAAAATGGATGAGGCAGCTCCCATGTATCCATGGAAAAACAGAAATATCACTTAGCTGCATGTTGTTATGAATACATGTATGTGTTACATGTATACATATAATATTAAGAGCTCTGCACCCATGCCTATTGCTTCACTGCTGAAGGCTGCTATTTGATCTGATTCCCAGCACAAACGCAGCCAGCACAACTAATGCCCACTAGAAAACAAACACCTTTAAGCTGTTTATTTTTCATATGGCATACTCAAGGTGTGAAGACTGGTGCAGCACGTTCCCAACATTTTATTAAGCAAGACGCGGGCCAGGTAGGGTCTCTGCACTGCAGGGCGCTCCCTGGGATCTCCCAGGGTTACTGCCTTTCACTCACCCATGCAAAATGCCTGAATTAAGACTATGTCCTACAGTGCCTCGGTGGCTTATTGGATTAGCGACTGCTCTTCAGCAGCTCAAATCAAAGTCTGAGCAGCATGACCTTTTGCTTGTAGGGCTGTGAAGGTGCCCCGGGTGAAATGAGTTTCCCTTGCCCTGCTCCAGTGGTCCATATCACCCAACAAGCGGGCACTTCACAGAGCATGAAACCCATTCAATGGGGCCAAGGACTTAGCAGCATGCTTGAGTGGGAAACCTTCCCACCCACTGGACGCCCCTTTGGAATGTGAATGAGAAGCCGGCAGCAAAGGCTGGCGCAGGATCCGGCCCCACTGCACCTGGCATGCCATGCCACCGGAGCCCTTTCTTCTTTAGATCTGAGATTTCAAGGAAAAAGAAAAAACCCGGGCTGACATTTTACAGAGACCAAGTTCAGCTCTACATCTCAGCCCTGCCGCCGGTGAGCAAACCTGCGCACCATTTGCTCCTGTCATCGTCTGTATCTCCAGCCTTGGGTCATTTCAATAAGCAATTCTTACTGAAAAATCAACTTGAAGAGGATTTCTACATTTTAAACTCCCAGTAAAAGGAAAGACCTTTTAGAAGGGCTGTAGCGCATACTCTGCCTTTATCCAGTTTACACACAAAAAGGCAACTTCATCCCAATGTAAGAAGGGATTTTAGAAACGCTTCTGCCATGTAGCCTGGACAGGCAGGGAGGGAGGGAGGGGATGCTTTGCAGTTACTGCCATCCAACAGAAGAGCCACCTCAAAACAACCCTGAACTGATATCCAGGAAGACAGGACTTAAACCTTAGCACCATGACATTCAGCCACAACCTTGTGGAAGGAACACAGCGAAGAGCAAACAGTCAGAACTCAGATTTAGCCAGCCACAAAGCACCAGGCTAAAGCCCCAATTTGAAGCACTGAAAGCACAAAGCACAGAGCCATATGTATATATAACTTGCATGAAAATTCTGCAAGCAATTTGCTAGTCATCAGTGTGGTAGGTGGCAGCATGGCCAACAGCCCTGCTGATACATATGGGAGAAGAGATGGAAAGGCCATACAAAAGGTTAACAAGCAAAGCGGCAATTTCTAAATGAAAATGCATCCCCTGAGGGAGACCCCTGCAAGCAACCACACGGGAAAGGTGCTTAGCATGGGGCAGGCCACAGCAGCCAGGAGCAGCAGGGACGGACAGCTTTGTTCGCTTTCTGTAGCCCCCTCCCCAGCCCCTAACACCGCTAACGTGCCCTGCGCTGCTTCCCCCACTTTGTACAGGTAGCAGCAGAAAGCAGCAGCTCCGTACTCCTGCGTCGGCATGGTTTGAACGCAAGAAGAGCGTGCAACGATGTGGCGTTTAGCAATTTTGGTGCTTTGCAGCCATGGTTGGTCCCCAGCACCCTGCTTCATCACAGGCCATCCAAGAGCAGCTGCGAGGCTGGAAAGCTGCTGGGTGCTGGTGCTCAGCCCCTGAAGCTCCCGGATTTCACTGCATACCGAAAGGCATAGGGAAGGCTCACTTATCAGTTAACTGTAGATGGAATTTAGGTTTTAGCACACTGAAGTTTCTCCCTGGACATAAACCATGTGTGGAGGAACAAAAACAACCCAAACCATACGTTGTCAGCTTTTACACTGGGATTTCACCAAGCCCCACGACAGATGAAAAGCCAGGGAGACCAGCACAGACCTGATGTGCGTCTGCAGCCGCTCTGCTGGTTGCCTGGACTTTGAAAATGCATGGAGGCATAGGAAATGAACTGAAACACTGAACAAAGGCGTAAATACAGTAAAAGCAGAAATGCTGAATTCCCATACCAAGCATTTGAAACACTAAATCAGAACACATGTAACAGAGCTTTCCTTCACTAACTCTAAAAAAAGAACCCAGAACAGTGCTTTTGATGCTGGGTGCCTTATGCTCACCAAGTTTTTAAGTTGTGACTTGAGCTGAGCTTTATAAGCCCCACAAATCAGATGCCAACCTGGAACATGTGAATTGCACCACCCCATGCCAGCCCACGAGGATGGCACCAGGAATTAGAGACATTAATCCTGCAAATACAGAAGCATCAATCCCCTGCAGTGACCCAGGACCTGGGTGGGTTAGGGTCTTACTCGAGAGACCTGAAGACTGGCACTATTGAGACACTGGTGTGGCATGACCCCATCTTTTTAGCAAGCAGTATTTGCCATTTAATAGCTGATGGGAAGCCCAGCTGGAAAGAGGTAAAGGTCTCCATCTGGAGCCTGGATAAAGACAACACATCCATCATTCAGCATTAAGGAGAGAATAGCTGTGAGGAATGATCTGAAGCCCCTCAGTGGTGAGCAAGAGCTCACAGAGATGTTTTAGACCAGCTCTCCTGGAGTTTTCCCTGTCATGACCAGGGGAGGCCTCTTTTGGCCACCAGAAACTCCTGCCTTGGGGAATGAAGACTGAAAAGCACCTAATGCATGCCAAATATAAGCAAACATAAAATAACAAATGGAATAAAATAAGAAATAAAAATAACAGGATATCAAGCACGGCAGCTTTCATTCTGTAGCATTAATAAGAGGGACAATTGTGGTGGGTTAACCCTTGCTGGACGCCAGGTGCCCACCAAAGCCATTCTATCACTCCCCCCCGCCCTTCAGCTGGACAGGGGAGAGAAAATATAACAAAGGGCTCATGGGTCAAGATAAGGACAAGGAGAGATCACTCAACCAATTACCATCACAGACAAAACAGACTCAACTTGGGGAAAATTAGCTTAATTTATTGCCAATCAACCAAAGTAGGGTAATGAGAAATAAAACCAAATCTCAAAACACCTTCCCTCCACCCCTCCTTCCTCCCAGGCACAGCTTCACTCCCAGATTTTCTACCTACCCCCCCCAGCAGTGCAGGGGGACAGGGAATGGGGTTTACAGTCGACTCATCACATGTCGCCTCTGCTGCTTCATCCTCCTCAGGGGCAGGGCTCCTGACACTCTTCCCCTGCTCCAGTGTGGGGTCCCTCCCACGGGAGACAGTCCTCCACGAACTTCTCCAACGTGGGTCCTTCCCACAGGCTGCAGTCCTTCAGGAGCATGCTGCTCCAGCGTGGGTCCACCACGAGGTCACAAGTCCTGCCAGAAAACCTGCTCCGTGGGCTCCTCTCCCCACAGATCCACAGGTCCTGCCAGGAGCCTGCTCCAGCGTGGGCTTCCCACAGGGTCCCAGCTCCTTCAGGCATCCCCCTGCTCCGGAGTGGGGTCCTCCCCGGGCTGCAGGTGGAGATCTGCTCCACCGTGGACCTCCCTGGGCTGCAGGGGGACAGCCTGCCTCACCATGGTCTTCATCACCACGGGCTGCAGGGGAATCTCTGCTCCGGCGCCTGGAGCATCTCCTCCCCCTCCTTCTGCACTGACCTTGGTGTCTGCAGGGTTGTTTCTCTTACATGTTCTCACTCCTCTCTCCAGCTGCTGTTTCTCTGCCTGCTGCAACTTTTTTTCCTTCTTAAATCTTTTATCACAGAGGCACTACCGCTATCGCTGATGGGCTTGGCCTTGGCTGGGAATGGGTCTGTCTTAGAGCCGGCTGGTATTGGCTCTGTCGGACACAGGGGAAGCTTCCAGCAGCTTCTCACGGAAGCCACCCCTGTAACCCCCTGCTACCAAAACCTCGCCACACAAACCCAATACAACAACAAACTGGGACAGCCTTCTGTGGACTGGAAGGAGAGCGAGCCAGGGCAGGGCAAAGCACCAAATCCTGGGAGGACAGAGGTGGCCAAGAAATCCCCAAAGCTGCCAATGGCCAGCCCAGTGCTGCAGACAGGCCATGCCAGCTCTAGAGAACAGGGATGCTCCCAAGAACTTCTGCAGCCAATGGCCCTTCCTGGACTTCTTGGGAATAGAGGCAAGAGCAGCTTCTCTTCCAGCTCTAGACCATATGCATGTCTCACAGCCCCATACAAAGGGAGAACCCAGCACGCTACAACCCTTACTCTGATGTATATCATTACTTCATAAGAAAAAAAAAAAAGCCTAACAAAGCCTCTTATTCACCAGCTAGGGTTTTGGGGCTTGCAAGGTTTTTCTCCACTGAAACACCTCCTGGATTTCAATGGGATTTGGGAACTGAAACCTCAGATTCCTCTGAAAGCTCCAGCACACTCATTAACTGAATCTCAGTGCTTTATCAGTAGAAGAATGAGGAAAATTAAAGCACTGAAAGTGATGGACATCTCAAGCTAAAGCAGAAACGGATGGACTAGTGCCATTCTGCAGGCAGCCCACCCCCAGTGCCCAGGGCCCCTCAGCCGGCACATGCCCACCCCATGTCCCCCAGCCTGGCCACCCCTGCCCTGGTGTCCTGCCTGTCCTGCACAGGGAGGATGTCCACAGGCTTTCCTTGGTCCCACCATCTAGGAGCATCGCAGCTCCTCTCTGAAACCATACAGCAGCTGCTTGAATGCTTCTGAAGGGAGGCAAGAAGAGACAAACCTTTGCAGACAACGCTATGCAAACCAGTGGGAAATTCCACTTTCCAGCCTTTGCACTGCATTAAATCCTAGGGCTTGGCTTCTTGGATTTATATTCCTCCATGGTTTCATTTTTCCCTAAAAAAAAAAAAGAAAGAAAAAACCCAACACCACACAAGCTGTTAAGCTTCAAAACTTAATATTTCCTTAAGTCAGAGCTTTTCAGCTTGACAGCTCTTAAACATAAGCCTCTTTGACTGAAGTCTCCTGAATTAAGCTATCTCCAGCAAGTCACCATCTCGACCCCCATCTGCAGAGCTTCCTTCCCTTCTCTGTGGGACAGCCAATCCCTCCCTACACCCCCATCACAGGCTCCTGCCCACTGCCCCTGTGCTGCTCTGGGTGCTCTCCCACAGGCAGGACCTCACCTGGAGGCTGCGTGACCACACATCCCCACAGCTGGCATGTGCCACCCCTGGGGCCATTCAGGGTTGACGGACACACACCTGCAGGCACTGATCAACCAGTGATGTCCTGGACCTCCCAATGCCCCATGTCACCATCCTCAGTCATGGCACAACTGAATGAGCAGCTTGGAGCAACTCAAGGTGGGCCTCAAGGCAGACACAGGACAGCTCTTTCTAAAAACAACACTGAAAAAGGTATGTTTCTACTGACCCTTCTGAAGAGGAGCCATAGGCCACACCTGGTTTCAGAACAAGAACTCAAAAAATACAACAGATGGGTGGGTCATCTTCTTTGCTGTTTCCACAAAGATATACTCAAACATGGCTTTTTTTCTGGAAAATCAATGTCACAGGTCAGGAAAGAGACATCTCTGGAGGTCCCATTCTCCTGGTGCAGGCACAAGCATCTTGCAGCCCTACAAACAGGTAAGGCTGAATGTTCCATCTGCTTGGAGGTGCAGCAGCAGGACTGGGCTTTTATCATCACCATTCTTCACCATGACCAAAATGAGGGCACCAGCCTCTGCTGTGCTCTCAGGGACACCTTACCAAGCAACACAGAACGGGAAAGATTCATGAGGGAGCACCACATTTGCAATGGTGTTCAAGCTTCTTCTAGAGACTGAGAGTGCAAGACTGACCAGGGAAAGTCAGTGCTGCTCCCAACAGCAATGCGTAGAAAAGACTGGAGGAACTGCTAAGTATCAGAAGACAGAGAGGAGAAACCTGAGGAGCAGTGATGGACCAAGTTAGCAAGGAGAAGGCTGTGGCAAGATCTAGAACTGGGAATGAGTTGGAAGGGACTATCCAGAACCATAAAGCTAGAGAGAACAAGCAGAAGTACCTCTCCTACTTTGTGACCCTAAAAAAGGCAGCAAGATCCCCCAATCTCCCTGTCAGGAGGAACTAAGGGTATTGCCCTTAGCTAGAAGGGGTGGGGGTCATTTAGTTAAAAGAGATTTCCATCTGGAAAATCTGACAGAAATGCTTAAAAGTAGGAGGGGGAGTTAAGGGGCAGGGAAGCCTCCTAAAGGCCAGAGGTGGCCTTATTACTAAATGGAAAGCTTTACCCACTAGTTCTGGTTGTCCGCTGTCTCATTGTCCACACACACTTACATACAAGGAACAGCAAAAGCAGCAGGTACTATGGGAAGCAACACTGGGATGATATACACTTTCACTGCCTCAATACAGTGTGATTTGTGTTACCAGGAGTCTCAGCAAGGACATTCTTGGGAGAACATCACAATTACAAGCTTTGGGACAAGTGTAAAGAGTAATGGGAAAGAAGTTACAGGAATTGGGCATGGATAAAGGTTGCTACAGCAGTGAGATGCCAAGTACCTCAACAAGCTACAACCTGCCTTCAACTCTCCCTGCAGTTATTTTTATGAAAAAAAAATCAATTTAAAAGCCTCAGGCTTAATTTGAAAACAGCTTTGAAAATTTATATCCTCATTCAAGAGGAACTAATTTTCTCTTAAATACCAAGTCAACAGAATTGGATTGGGCTCAGCAGGCTTACGGCCCCAATTAGTTCAAGGGATCTTGAGTAGGACTGTAGGACCCTTCTAACAAAATTGCCTTCAGTTTAAAAAAAACCTGTTCCTAGCACCACTGCAAACCAAGCACTAGGTCCAAGATGAACCAGGCACATCAATTCTGGTTTCAGTGGCCTAATTACATTCCCTCCTTTTGCTGTTCAAGTCTGCCAATTTCTATTCCCTCGGCTGGACAAGTCTCTGGGCAGCACCTCACCACCCACACAGACACCTCTGGAAGTGGCAGGCACTGTTAGAGGTCCCCTGCTGAGCATCCCACTGAGGGTCTCCACTTTTCCTGTTCTCACTTTTGACCCTCAACCTCCTTTTTCTTTTTTGATTCATTGCCCTTTCTCATTCTTTGTTTTCTCCCCAGATCCTGTTCCTATGAAGGCTCTTCTGGCTTGGTTAGGGTGAGCCAACAGAAGTGGTAGAACGGGAGAAGAGTTTCTGAAGAAAGTAAGGAACAGAACAAAAGTCATCCCCATACGACTGACCACAGGCCATGCATGCATGCAATTAGAAGAGTCCAGTGGTCTCCATGGCATGCTTATATCATCTTAATTAACGTTTGTGATCCAAGTAAGGTATGGCTTAAAATCCACTCGCCTAACAACAGACAACCCAACAGCCAGCCACTGAAGAGCTGATCCAACACAACACAGAATTGCTCCCAAAAGTATAAGTGTAGATAAAAAACAGCCAGTGAGTAGAGAGCAGGTGATTCCCTCTGCTGTCTGCAAAAGGAAGGACAAGTCAGGCCCATTCAGACAACCTCAAAGTCCTGTACCACTTCTGTGCCCAGTCACGTAAGCTCTGCTCTCCTCATTCAGATTACGAGAGCCAGGACTCAGACGAAGCAACCCTTAATAAATACCAGATCACAAAACCTCCAAACCTCACTCAACACAACCAACTGCACTTGCTGCTGCTTGCCAGGACCTACTGCCCATTAGACAAGGCCAGGGAATAAAGGCCTTCCACCTAACACTTTGCTCCAAACCACCCAATTCATTTACAGCTTTTTCTAGGACATTTCCTAAGTAGGATCTAGTCTTTAATTCCCCTTTGGGAAAATGGCAAGAGGAGTAAGGATCTATGTGCTTGTTCCACAGGGAAAGAGGTAAGGAAAAGTTGGGAGAGTTTGGCTGCCAGTCAGTAATGGCACATCGGAAGGAGACGGGACGTAGCTTGGTGTATCTGGGTAAGATTTCTAGAGAAGGAAAGGACAGAGAGCATGTTCCAGCATGAACTTAGCCCCTGAGGGACTGTCTGGGTGGCAAGAAGCCCAGAACCACCACCCATCCTGGCCCCGTTTTCCATTACCTCAGCCCACACACACTCCCTTCCACCCTCCCGCCAGCCATGCTCGAGTTGCTCCTCTCCAAAGGCTGCAACAATTGCTGAGCACAGCCAAAATAAGAGAGCCCTGTACTCATCATAGCACTTGGAGTCTGAGACACCATTTTGGCAAGCTGGTTTGATTCACAGGAGCAAACAGAAGCCTGAGACAGACCCAAGGTGGCCACAAGCACTTTTCTTGAACACCCTAAGTAAGGAATAAGACACAGACCAAGACCTCCCTAAGCTGGAAATGGTAGTTTTACTGCAGGACAGTATCCTTCTATTATCACCTCTTCTGAAACCAGATGCCCAGAAACACCAGAGACTTGGAGACAAAATAGATCTGTATGGTGTATCTGCAGCCAACACCGTGCAGCAGAGGACCGCACACCCGGCTCAGCTGTGGCCCTCCCCTTGTCCTGTGCAGGGGAACACCACTGGCTACCTGTTCTTTGTAAGGAATGAAACGCTTATGGGAGAAAACAAGAGCTTGGAAAAAGCAAGGAGCAGAAGGGTCCTGCAATGGGAAGGCAGCAGGGGGAGAAATTTGTGGAGAAAGGTCAAAGGACAGCCCCTGGAGAGGCATTTTAATATCCTGTAAAGGGAAGGCAAGTCGTTCTCCCACAGCAGAGCAAGAAAGCCTGTACTGGCATCAATACACTTGTCTACATACCTCCATGCTCTCACATAAGCCATCCTCAAGGACCAGGATCACACAAGCTTAAAACCCTCCACGTAGCTACCAAAAGATTACAGCTTTGTTGCAATCATGCCATTACTACCATGATAAAAACATGTTTCAGGTCTGCAGAAAGTCAAGCACTATACTTCAATAACCCACATCTGGTATTTGGCATCTTCTCTTCAATAGGTATTTTCACATCTGAGCTTAAACTAAGGTTTTTTTTAATTCAACCTTTGAGACTCTGTTCAAAGTGGAAGAACTGGCAGCTGCATGTGAATATCCTAGAGGATACGGCTGCACAGCCCAGCAGTCCCACAGTCATTGGATGGCCAGTCCCAACAGGAGCAAAGTGTTTGGAGATGTGACTGGCCGGAACAGGCGAGGTCTGCTCCTGGGAGGGATGGGGCAGACCGCCACGCAGCCAGGAGCGGGGCAGCGGACAGCCACACCGACCGCTTTTCACAGCCAGAGCGGCAAGAACATAAACTGGCAGAAAACAGCAAGCAAACTAACCCGGGCCAAGTAATCATTTTTATGCCATGATGCAGATGCCTCATGATGCTTAATGGCATCCTAACAAAGACTTGACTTACCTTACACCTTGGCTACAGCACAGGAATACATTTTCCTTTAGAACTGCTCACATGGGCTCCATCCTCCCCTGCAATCCTTGTGCCGAGTGGGGCTGTGCCCCACAGACCTGCTTTGGTCAATGTCCTAGACAGACAACACCCTGGCTTTTCTTAAACATTTAACACTCAGAATATTTTATTGGCTGGATAGCCTCTTACTGAAATTACTGTACAATTTTCACTTGTTTCAGCCAAAATTGAGGGCAATTTTGCTTAAATAAGCCTGTCTGTGCCATTAGCTCTATTTCACCAGGGAAATTTGCTCTTACTTGTGCATATGACATCATCTATTGACATAACCCCACCAAAACAGGCATTTCAAACCCTTATTCTCTGCATTTTCACATGCTGCAGTTATACTCAAGCTTAAATGAATCTTTGACAGTAGACTTGCACTGTGTGCCACTTCTCTACCATGCACTTTGCTTGGCTTTGTTTTTCCAAAAAGAAACACTTGCTTCTGGAAACTTGCACTGGTTTCCATTGTGCCCAGAATCTCAACTATAGAAACTGAGGCTTTTATAATAGCAAACCTTAAAAATATTTCCAGTGATAATTTTACAAACCAAATTATACATTCTGCTTCTAGAACTACCTGGAAAAAAAGAATACCCAGTAAAAAAAAGAGAGAGACACCATGCCCAATTAGCACAATCCAACAAGTTTTTACCATGTCTTGCGAAGGCAACCGCTGTAGGACCCCAACTGTGCAAGTCCTTTAAGTGGAAAAAAAAAGTCAACCTGCTAAAGCCTGCTTTAATGCCCTTCTGTTCTCATGCAAGATTTTTCTGCTGTGAAAAACAGAAGTCAGTTGCATTAATTCTCACACATAGCAAGGATTAAATCAAAGTTTAATTAGTTACAACTGCTTAAATGTTCTTATTAAGTATTCTTTCTGTGTCCATACCATTACTGCAGTTACTACACCCCGACATAGCATTCAAGCATTTGAAGTGATACAGCATTCAGACAAGAGCCTTGAGGAAGAGTTTGGTGCCAGGCATGACACCCATGCTATCCTTCCCCTGCATCTGTAAGAGCCCTTACACCTCGGCATTTCTACTTTTATATAACAACCAAGAATGGTCCAAAAGCTTAACTCTGCCTCTTAGTGTCATTGGTAGGCAATAATCAAAAGAGACAAAAGGAACCGAGACAGGACTACCTGCCCATCTGAGCTTTTGGGATTTGCTGAAGATTAGCTCCTCATCATTCGCAGGAATTTATCCACTGGCATTGATCTCCGTCAGTGAGCTCTCTAGGCACACCCTACAGCATTCAAGCTAATTCTCTTCTCCACAAAACCCTCACAGGGTCATTACGTGAGACAACCTCAGAGACTGCAGCCCCTCAGAGGAATAGCACAGCCAGCAATACCCAAATCAAAAGTATTACATTTTACAAGTGGAGTCGCAAGCCCTACAAACTCAGTTGTTAAAGCGAAACCATAAACCAAAGAGCAATGAAGCGGGTCAGAAATCGAGATGCAGGAAAGGCTGTTTTAAGCAATTATGTAATTAGTGGTCACTTCCAGACAAGAATAAAGCCCCACTTACCACTTAGTCTTCTCACCAATCATCTGCTCAGTAACTGTAAAGCTCATGGAATCGGAGTTGTTTTTAAAGCTGACAACATAAATGAGACTGATGTGTACTTGGTAAAGAGAAGTAGCTAAAATACTTAGCAATAGTTCCTATGAGAACTCTAAAGCCCTGTTATCTTCTGGGTTCAGTATGCAGACTACCCCAAGCCATAAAAAAAGAAACGATAGTACTTTATTAAAATACTAAATTTTATTTTTTTCCACGTACATTTAAGTCTCCCCACCATTTCCATTTGTCTGACCACCACCACCACCATGCCTTATCAAAACATTCCATACATACTTAAAATGAAGCTGAGGGTGGAGTCCCATCTTTAAAAACTAAACAGGCATTTTGGACAACACATTCTTGGCAAGGTAATCTGGATGACATTTATCAGACACAGTAGGGAAAGCTCTTTCAGCATTTGTAAAAAGGACAGCCAAATAATGGTTACAGAAATAAGACTGCAGATTTTAATGAACTGTTTAAACTGTTTTCTTTTCTTACAGAGTCTGTCTCCACTGCCAGAGAGCTTGAATGACCTGGAAGTGTACACAAAAAGTTAGAAACTGAAATCCATTTTTCTAATTATTTTCAGTTTACTATCTCCACTTACTCCACAAAATACTGACATGAAATTACAACAAAAAATGCATTTCTTTCAGAGAAAATCAAGTTGAAAGCAAGATATTAGGTCCTTTTGCTAGAAGACTGTTATTCACTGTAAGTCACAATAGTAAGAATTCAGTGAAGGTAAGCGAGAGGATGGGTGTGGACCAGCTAGGCAAATATTGGCTGAACTCTGCCTACCCTGGCTAATGTCAGACCAACTCCAGTAGCTGAGGCTAACTGCTTTTAAACATTCTTTCAAGAACCTATCAATTTGTCTATCAGACAAGTTTACTCTGAACCACTAAGGGAAGCAGGAAAGCATAAGGAATTCTGTCACTGGAAGGGTTTTAACTTACAGGAATTTTGATAGGGAAATCTAAGACACATTTTAGCCTAGTATACGTTGAGTAATAACCAATTCAGAAACTTGCTTCCTGATACCACCTTTTGGCTTGCCCTCTTACAAGAGTTCAGTTGACTTTGGGAGAAAATGTAGCAAGAAAGCCATAATCTCAATCGCAAAACAGTTCCCCCTCCCAGACACCCTCCCCAACAAAAGGCTGAACAGCAGACTGGCCTAGGTGGCCAAATTCAGCAGCAAGGAAAACCACAGCTCATTTCCTTAGCCAATATGGTGCCAAAAGGAAAATTCTGTGGGTTTAGTAAGCAAGAGATAATTTACCAACCATATAAAAGCTGGAAAAATGTAATAAAATATTAGCTCTCCCATCTTAGCCAACTAAACCCTTAAAACCGTTCCCATCTATTTAATTTGAAGTATTGTTCGTGGTTTGTAACCCTTTGAAACAGTCCAAAGCTTGTAAAGATTAAGAAGTGGAAAAGAATCCCTAAGTCAGGTTATAAAAGTTTCTTGGATTTTATCAAGTTCCAATAAATTCAGTTACCTTCTGGTCCTCCGTCCTGAAGCAATTCTTAACATAGTTGGCAAATTTGGGTTCCAGCTTAGGAAGGGAAGAACCCTATTTTGAAAAAAGCAAGCTTCAGTGTATGCAGGTCATTTAATGACTCCAATAAGTAACCATTTATGAAGCTTAAATACTTTGCAATTTTACTGAACTTACCTTGCAACATCCCAAACCAATCTGCTTTTAAACCATTTTAAAGTTTTCTTCTCTACAGTACCCAGGTATTTCTCACAGGAGTGCCTACACACTAATATGGCTGTACAAACATCTTTGCTCATGCTCAAAAACCTAACAGCAAGCATTCAGCACTTAAAATTACCTTGTTGTAGCCAACATTCATATGCTATTCAGATAAACTAGAACTAATTGCATATTTATGGATTCTTACTACAGCATGCAACTTGAGACATTACTGTCCTTCACAGGTAGGTTTCTGACTTCAGCTCTCTAAAGCAAAAAATTAACTGATCTCTCACCTACCCTTTAAGACTCATTCCAATACATCAGTTCTATAAATTTAAAGAACTGTTCTAGAGACATTTGCTTGTATCTCTGAAATAGTCTCTGCACATACTCAAATGTACAAAGCAGATTCAGTAATAATTCAGGGATCAAGGTTTTTCTTCATGTCTCTTCCCATCTCCAGTCAAAATAATACAGCACACTATTTTAAGAGACACTGATTTACTTTCACATGCCCCATTAGTATTTTTCCCATTTTTCAAGTACTTCAGTTGAAATATACCTAGCCAATTATGATAGTTCACTTAGCTGCTACATGGCACATTGCAGAAGACAGCAACTGTATGTTCAAAGGAAACAAATCTACATTAGGAATACCTGAAACTGCAATACTGCAACCAAAAAGCTTGGATTTGGACAAATGTCCTGCCTCTGGATTCTGTCAATTACTGATGCTTTTCTATTAGCTTGTTGACATCTACTTACTACATAATACAGCAGTTCCACTCTAATAATTTCATAAAGTGGTATTTATTTTTTTTTAAAGCTGCTAACTTGCTGCCTGTCATCTAGAATTGCTATTGTATATGGCAACGCACAAATCTTTTGCCTTACTAAGGTATGCTCCAGCACCACCTTGGAAGACATTAAATTAAGCTGCCTGCTATTGCTTCTACAGATTTGTGCTTACACAGCATTTCCCAGTAAAAACACTCTTCAGCAACAGAAAGTATATTCTAAAGCTACTTGCCAGTTATCTGGTCTGCATGCTTTTCTCCATAGGGACATCTGTCTACTGTGAGCAGCTCAGCCACTTCTGCTTACGCTGCAGAAACAACGCTAATCATGGCTCCTCTGAGTCATGCAAAAAAACACCCTAGCATCCACTAGATCCAAAAGGTTAGTTTGACCTAGCAGAATGATACCATCCATCACTGTCAGGTTCACAATTTAGGGATATGCATTTTGATCCTAATCACAATCTGTCATTGCTCACTCTGCATCCACTCTATATCAGAACACTTTCTGTCTTATTTAGCATTCCTGCAACAAAACTGCCTCAAAACATTTAGAATCTAAGCAGAAGATAATCCTAATTCTTTAGATGACTTGATTGCCACTGTAAGGGGGAAAAAGTTTATCATCTCAGACCAAACAAACAAACCCACAAAACAGAATTCTTCATAGAACCAACATCAGCCAAAAAATAAGTCTCCAATAAAGAATCTGGTTCAGTCACAAATGAGCATATGATCTATAAGCACACTCCTGAGCTAGTGAAGTAAAATCAGAACTCATACTCTAGATGTGAGGTCCTCACTACCACCTATTCTGCAGTACAGGTGTGTACATAGCTGCACCCCAAGCTAGCGCACACATTTCCAAACCTGGCTAAGGGCAAAGAATTGCTATTACCTGCTACGCTTTCACCCATGCAGCCTATAATTAAAATGCAATTTTCTTTTTTTTATACTTAAATAGCAGCTAGGAAGAATATTAATATGCATAACCACAAAGTGCTAGTCAAGCTGATAACAACCAGAAGACAAGTGACTGCCCTGTGACCTTCAGAAGATGAAGCATTCATTGAAGGGAGACTCAATTAACCCCAGATCTCCAGTTCAGAAAGCAAATGCTTTCAGGTCTTCCTTGATTCATTAATGCATGCCGCAAGCACCTATCTCCCCCTTCTGGAAGTTATAAAGCCTTACAAGCATCTGGATATATAAGCTGGATACTGCTTTAGGACCAAGCTCTTCCAAGCATGTGAAGAACTCTGCTTTACTGTAGTTGCCTAAAACAAAACACGTACACTAGTTAAGACACCTTTAGCGTAAGTATCGCCCAAGGTTTGTTGCTTTGTGTTTTGATGTGTGGGTTTTTTTCAAATTTTAACTGAATTCACTACGAAATTACTCATCACCACTACTGGAAGAATACAAAACCAAAGCAGTTGTTTCTCGTGAGTAGAGGCCTCTTTGTCCCAAATGATTTTCATTTCTCTGAGCTTCAACATTAACATACTGATAACAGCACAGCAATCAGTGACATATAACCGTTTCTTGAAAACATCCCATTCTTCTGATCTATGACATGTAAAAATAAGGCTAAGAAACCTGAAGTTTCTGAAAACTCACCTTATCTACAGATGCTTGCATTTTTGCTTTAATCTCCTCTAACGACAGAGGGACTTTTGGTGTTTTTGGAGTTAGAGATTTATCCTTCTTGGAATCTGGAGTCTGAAAATTATTCATTGTTAGGAACTTGCACATACATAGAGCTACTTAGTATACAAGATCAAGTTTTCTATAAACAAGAATGTTAAAACATACTGCAAAATTTATATATAATAAAAGAACTATCACATATACTTCACATAGTTTTCAAAAAAATCACAGCAGTTAAATTTGTGCTTCTAACACATTCCTTGGAGACAAGGAAAAGAACAACATGTAAGTTCGGAGGTACTACAGTTAGCGTAGCTAGCATCTTATGCTTCTGGGCAGGTACCTACATAGCTTTCTCCTAACAGAAATGAAACTGAAAATAGGCCAAACATCCAGTGATTTAGAGTTTACTCCACAACTGCAGCCACATTAGGTCATGTTTTAAAAGGCACACATCTACATTGCTTTTCAAATGTTATCCTGCCATCCATCCCACACTAATTTCTGTATCAACCTTCCTGGCATGCATTTCAAGTACATGGAGCAAGGAAAAGCTGCATATGGAAGCTTGACAACTACAAGGAAACTGAACAAGAAAACTGTTAATTCTCAAAAGGGTCAGTTAAGTGAGACTCCCTTATTAGCAGCAGCCTCCTGTTGTACTGCAGCGGCAACACAGTTGGCATTCGTCCTCTTGTACAAGCAGCTACACAGAAAAATACAGGCTTTGTTATTTTAAACTGTAAGACCACGAATACCCACGAGGGGCAGCAGATCTGATTTCAAATCTTGTCGTAGTTATGTATCGATCACTGAAGGGTTTCACAGGGGAACATGAAGCAATGAACAGTATCCCCAGCATGCTTCATATTAAGATTCAAAAACCTAACTTAATGGTTAGTACATTATTTAAAATTACCCTTAGGCAAGAAAACTAACTTCCACACTAGAATAAACATTTGTTTTACTTATTTGTCTTCACTCACTTTTGATTTAGATGCTGGTGTGGACGGCTTAGAGTCCTTTCCATTTTGCTTTGCTTTCTGCATGTTTTTTCCTGAAGCCTCACGGACAGGCTGAAAAGCAAGCACTTAAGTTCATTTACCATGAAAAACTGCTAGTAAACGTTAAGCTTGCTAACATAATACTCAAGACTTAGTGACAAATACATACTATTTAACCTCAAACAAAAAAGCATTCTCATTGCCCATGCAACATGATCAGTGTCCATTATTTAAACAAAAAGCATGTATGCTACAGGAACTCAAATGAAAAACTGTTGGTGCAGCACAATACATAACAAAACCAAGATCAAATTGTTATGATGCCATACAACTATGTGGGACCTCCACTACATTTACCACCATATTACATCTTTCCTTACCTATTACCATGCCAAATTTGGGGGGCAGATATTGCATAAGACTAATTCTAGATGGCACTGCAATTCCAAGATCTGACTCAGTGCTACTTGTTTTTTGTAACACAACAATTACCTTTTGCTTGGCATTTCATACAGAACCATCATCTGGGATGTGTGTGAGCTATGCCACATGTATATTTAAGAACTGGATACTTATATTCCTATGTAACTCAAGGGACCATTTTGTTCAGCCACACTAGATTTGATTAGATGGCAGTAAATCTGCAGTTCAGGTCGTCTTTACCAGGCCTTAAACTATTGTGCACTATCACCTATAGAAATTCATTAGGACAGAGCAGCATATAGTGAAGTAAACCATTGAATGTTTGTTTCTAAACAGCAGATATGAACATATAAAGTCAAGCCAAAGTACGCAATTTCAAAAAAATTACTACCTTCTACCCCTCAGTCGCCAAGTTGTCTCACAGTTTATTTTACCACCAGATGGCACTCAAGGGCTGACGCAATTTCACATTCAAGCACTCGACTGCCTGAAGTGAACCTTTTCCTATGGGCTCACACATTTAGATCCTTTTTTTACTGAAAGTTAGGTTGCTAAAAAGACCTTTTTCACAGCATGCAGGACTAACTGAAATGGCAAAGCACAACTCACATCTTGGAGCAGGATTTTGTTTGCTGCCCAATAGCCATACACAAATCATACCAGTCTGACAACTGCGCATGTGCATATGCCTGCTGTTAAGAACCCCTCTGCAACAAAGTAAATAAAACATGGATTGGATGCCCATTCACACTGAAGTGTTCTAATGTCCTATTACAATGTCTTTATACAGACTAAGCTAAATCAAAAGCATCCCATTCACACGTTCCAAACAGCTGTGCTTGAACTCATTGATTTAAGGGACTATCTGCCCAATTACTGTCATCCCTTTTATTGATATCTAGTCCATTACAAAACAGAACACTGCACAAAGAGGACACCTCAATTAGCTTCTGCATTACAATAAATGTACAGACTTCAAACCTAAACAGCTATCTCACTTACACAAACACAGCTTCCCCTCCCCCTGCTTCTGCTTTAGGGGTCTCCACAGGAGTCCTCAAAGATGACTCAATCAGGACAGTTAATTAACACCTATTAGTAAGTTGTGTTAGCACTTGCTCCCCATCTGAATAAACTTAGCTGCAGATATTAAGTCAATCTGGTATTACCACTCACTTCCTTTCAAGTTCATTAAACAGGCTGCTTAATCCTTCATGGGTGAAGAGGGTCACAATGTGTGTGTATGTATATGCACCACTTACTTTCTTCATTGGTGTTTTCATTTCTTCCTCATCATCCTCTAAGTCATCCTCATCACTAAAATTAGAAAGGTGGTCACTCACCATAACTCAAGATTTATACCCACAGCTTTAGCTGCATTAGGAATTAGTCTCCCCGCACCCCTCCCAATTAAATGTTTTGTTGATGAAGGAAGCAAGTCATCTTCCCAAGTCTACCTTACACCTTGTTTTAATACACAGGAAGGTGTTAGGCTAAATACTCTACTTACTACCATTAAAGCAGTTAAATGCATTCCCTTCTGCTTTAATACTGAAGGCATGTATCTTAGGTCTTCCACTACTATTAATAAATTTAGAATTTCTGTATCAGAAGTTAATGAATTATATGAAACTAAGTTTTATAACCCAGTGTGACATATTCAAATAACACTAATTTAGACTGCATTGTGGATGTAAACTTGAGGTAATTCTGAGGTTTTTGTAGCCAAGATAAACAAGTAGCTTGCTCACTTAACATCCAGTTATGTCACACAATTCGTATTCTGAAATGGTTAACACTGCATTTCAAAACACATTATCAAAACAAGACTACATACTCATCCTCCTCCTCATCATCTTCATCATCATCCTCATCATCTTCTGATAATTTTGCTTTTTTCTGTAAAAAGATTAAGTATTTTAAGTGTCAACACCATTTTGTCTTAATAAACAGCAACCTTGATCCAAAACAATTTGTGGCATAATTACAAGACTATCTTCCATCAATTTACCTAAAAACCATGAAGTTAGAGCTGCCAAGTCAAAAGCTATTGATAAATTTACAGCATGCTCTGAGCATATGAACCTTTCCTTCTGCACTCCAGAGCTTCAATCAGCATTTAAACTCTTGCAGTACACTGATGTTTATGCTAGAATCTGCACACACTCCATTACTGTAGTGGACAAAACTGCCACATAAAAGCAGTCTTCATATTAGCCCCTCCAGCAAAGCTTTGGAAACTATCTGTACTTAACTACACTTTCATAATTTAGTACTTGTCAAGACCCAAGATGCAGGTATCAAAAGACCACATGTTAAGTAAATCATACCAAGCCATCTAACTGCTTACTCCTAGAGGCAGCGGTAATACCAAACCAAAAGAAAATTCTGCAGACAAGCTGATTTAAAGTCTATATACCTGTGGTGTTTTAGCTCCTCCTCCACTTGCTGGTCTCTTTGTCGAAGTGTTCACAATTTTTGTATCATCTTCCTCATCATCTGATTCTGGTTCTTCCTCTAATGCTGATAAAATGATGGCAATGTGTAAAAAAAACCCACCTCATTTAACAATAGTTAAAGAAAGATTGCTAGTAAGAAACAGGAAAGAATCACCCACAACTAAATAGGCAAAGTCTTACTGAGGTGCTGAATTGATAGCAGGAAGCTTCCCACTAGCTGTCTAACCACCGAGATCAGAAACTTCTCCAGTTGACTATATGCAGACACTACTACACTGAAATCCAAAATGGGTGAATAACTATCCATACACTGCCTGTAACATTCCTCACAGAAAAGAAGCCATAAAAAATTAGAGAATAAAATCTTCTCCATTTCTAAGGAGACATATTTAAGAGAACTTCTAGAGAGAAAGATCAGTTTCGAAGACAATTCTACAAGGGAGAAGGCTAGTCCCAGCTTAGCTTTTAGTGCAAACTCAAAACTATTTCATGGGCAGTCTTCTCACACTCTCAACTGATAAGCAGAAAGCTCACTTTTTCTGCTGTGAGACACTAACACGGGGAATCTAACACCCATTTTCAAGGAGAGAAATTGGAATTCAAATTGCAAGGCTGACAAACTTCCCTTACCCATACAAAATGAGGCAAGAAAAGGTATGCAAGCATTTCTCTGAACTCCCTTGTCCTATAGTTACCTCATGCCTCTGAGGACAGTGAATTAAAAGATTCAGAGGGTCAGTGTTAGAGAAAGTACCACTTGAGATACCAGATACATCACTCAAGTTCTGTTGGTGCTGACAGGTAGCAAGAGCATAGATTATTAACCAGAGCAATACATACCTACAAGATGTTGACCACTGACGTAAACAGGCCCTGAACCACATTTCAACCTCAACACCACCGGTGGTGTGATCTCAAAGCCACCTAATGACACCTAAGGAAAAAAGCACTGTTATTTATTCAAATATTAAAGGCGAAGCACGCGTAACAGACAATCCATTCAAACGAAACCAAGAGCACCAATATCGGTAGACTCCAAGGCTAATAGTTACTCCAAGTTCCCATCTGACAGAATATTCCGGAAATGTTTAGAGTCAAATCAGGGTCAATAAGCCACAACTGGGTTTACTACATTCTCATCACTTTCCATAATTAAAGCACACTTTTCAAAGCCAGACCAATACACATTTGTTTCTACTTATCTTGGTAGCAATGCCAATTTGAACATTATCCATCACACCTGCCCCTAGCATTGTACAGTTCCACTTGTACAACATCAGCAACATCAATTCAAACTACATTCCAGATGGCAAGAATGACAAGTAGGGTGCCTTCCAATCAAGAAAGGGTAGCAGTCACCTTTAGAATCTCTTAAGAAAGCTTGGGACCTGCAGAAAAACTAGATTTTTCTCACCCCAGGCTCAAAGAAAGCAGTGCAGGCTACAGATGCATCTGCTTGCAAATGCGTACCTTTGTATACAGAAATGACATGCATGATTACTACCTTTTTTTAAAAAAGACACAATTTGAACAAAAGTCTATCATCTCCAGCTGACTAGAGTAAGTCTACTAGGCACAACAAAAATATATTCATATTTACCTTGTATTTACTACACATGCCAAAACTGACACTTGTCTGAACCCACTGGTCACTGCAGTTTCACCAAAATTCAACCAAAACCTTTTCTAACTTGTCTTTCTCACCTGACACCCAATTTATAGTAATTTTTCCAAGTTCCTGTACTTACCGTAGGCTGCACGGACATTTTCAGAGATGCCAGTACTACTTTAATAGGGTTGCCTTCATAGTCCAATGCTTCTGCTTCTACAACATGTAATTCGTCTTTGGCCCCAGCCCCTAAAGTAACCTGTGAAGTACAGAACAGTGCACATTCTGAGAATCTTCCCAAATATTCTGAAGTCTTTTAAACCGCACTCACTGTTCTGCATCTCTTAAGACTGAAGTTTATATTTCTGACTGCTAATGATTCAGCTGCGCTCCCCCAAAGCCAATACCCTCTTTCACCCTAACACTGGCACTTGCAAGATGCAACTCAAGGCATGTGTTTTGATGAGAGTGAGAAGTATAGACATTTTGCTACTGGATGACTGCATTGAAATGGGTCAGTGATGAGTCCAGTCAGCACTGAAGCTGTCCCAAAGGCATAAGTACAAACACATGCCTAGAGGGAGAGAACTGCTATCACTACTACAGAATCACAGCCTTCATCCTTCCTCTTCTCACCACGTTTTATCTGTCAACTGCTTCACTTCATCACATTACACACTTTTCTTTTGCTTGACATTCAATGAGTTAATTCTTAACAACTGCTCAGTTCAGTAGCATTTTTCACATATATGCCTTCTGCATTAATTCACCAAGGACTGAGAGCTGCTGTCCCAGAGCATTTCGAAACTCAAGTGCCTCGATTCCTTACACTGAGTACAAGTCTGGCACTTTCTGAAGATTCAAAAATCATAGCTGCAGGGAGGCAAATGAATGACAAGACATGGGACAGGCCTGAAATTCCAGTTCTCTGAACCACTGGCACCTGAGTCAGGATTACATGCAAGAGATGTGAAAACCAAGAATCCCCTGAAGTACTACAACTGTTCCCGAGACCAGTGAACAAGGCTCTCTTGTTTCCTTTCCCCCTGCCCGTGAAAAGAAAGCTTTCCACCCTCCATGCAAGATGTGGGTGTAAACACTTCAGGCAGAGGCATACAACTCAAGTTTCCATTCTCCAAGAGCTCAGTTTTAGGCAGGCTATAATGATCCAGACTAGATGTATCAGACTGAAGGCTGAGAAATAGGATCTAGGATTCACTACTCCTGGCAATTTTTGTTATTGTAAATTTAAAGAGGTCACACTGCTGCTCGGATCTCACCTCTCAAAAGGGTTAGCAACCACACTACATCATTCAGCTGGTGGGACTACCCCAGCAGCACAAGAATTTAAGAGCATGCCCTCCATCCCCAGTTACTCCTGTCATCTGCACCAGTTCAAGCCATACTACAGCACTTACTATTAATTTATTTACTGAGTGCCTGGCAAGTATCCCTTCATGTGCTTTAATTTCTACACTGAAGGAATGCACACTGGCGATAAATAGATAATGAAGCAGTGATGGATCACCCCTCTATGTTCTTAGCCACCATTAGTAAGACACCTACAGAAACCCTCAGGCCACTTTCTACCTCTGTATGCATCAATCCTCCCCTTTCACTTTTATCCTTTTTCTCCCCACCTCATTCTGCACCTCATATCCATCCATCACCACATTTGTATCTTAACTGACATGTGTCAGTCAAAAAGACTACATGTGTGAAGATCACCAGCTGCACAGATCAGTCACAAGGTATTTGCTACCTTCACACTTTATCTACCATCAACTCCTTCCTCTGCTTGCCAAGGCACTTTCTGTTCGTAGCTATGTCTAAGATCCTCCAAGCCTCTTAAGACATTTCCAGTTTGTCATTTGTTATTTCAAGCCCCATTTCTCCTGTGTATCAATTTTTGTCTTTGAAAGGCCAAGTTATTGAATTAGACTTTTTTCCCACAATCCTAAAAACTAAGTACTGGTATGCATCCAATCTGCTTCATCCCCCATGCAGAGGGCACAGCATCGGAAGAGATACTATAGGTAATTTTCCAAGAACAGGATCTTTGGATAAAGCCATACAACTCAAGTATCACTCAGTGACTAATTTCATCTGCCTGACAAGCATTCAGATATGAAAACTATCAGCATTAACTTGTTCTTACTGTTATATTCTTCCCTCAGAAGAAATTCTAATTAAGAACAAATTAGTCATTGTCAAGTCCAGGCCATAATTTTCATAAAATGCAAGGACCGAAGACACATGATTATTCACAAAACTGCAATGCCTAAAGTGTTGTATCACTGTCAATAAGTTTGGAGAGCATTATTACACAAGCCTCCTGTAGAAAACAATTCTGCTGTAGGAAGCCATCCAAAATTGTTAACACACTTTTGTTTCCAGGTATCATCAAGGTATCTCTTTGTATTTAAATAAACACAGTAACAACCCATAAAGTAGAGAGATGCTACAACTCTCCAATTCATTGCATGTGAAGTTGGGACATATTATCTTTCTGCTAACCAAAAGTAACATGCTCAGCCCAGAACAAAAGGCCTTGAAATAGTGTCTTGCTTGTGTGGCAGCAGAAAGATTGAAGGTCACATCTAAGAACTCACAGTGTACAGATCCTGATTTCCAGGAGTATCCTGCTCAGTGAGGAGTCTGTTAGATGAATTATCTGAATGAAAGATAGTGTTTCCCAGTTACACCCTTAGAGAGGGCAACACCAAGGACAATAAATCAAAACATAAACCTCCCCCCCATTTAGATTTAGTTATTAGCTGCTTATGGAAAAAAGTACTGGAATTACGTTCGGGGAATATATGGAAAAGCTTTTTAAAACAAAGTTTCCAATAAAGGCTACTAAAATGTGCCCATGTAGGATTCTTATAAATCCATCCTTCTCCTGTGCTCCTGTAGCACCCAAACTATTGCATTAGAGATATCAGAGTGTATATTCTGGCTCTTAATTCTGTTTATTATACATTTATTAACCAACTGTGAATTTATTTTTAAACTTCTCCACCCTTGCATTGCTTGCTGCAAGCAACAAAACATCAGTGGATATTCTATTTTTTTTTTCAGTAGAGCAAATATTTCAATTGACATGGTATACTCCACTCCCAATAAAAAGAGCTTATTCTTTAACAGATTCACTTAAGAACACTTATCACTAAAGGAAGCAAATTTAAGGAAATTAAGGTATATGTTAAAAAAAATCACTTCTCAACACTGCACACCACTACTTCGAAACAAAAACTTAAAACCTGCAACTTAAAAACCAAACGATACTTGCCGTTCTCAAAGACAACTGATGCTCGTTTTCTTCATCGTCTACTTTGAACTGATACTCCTTATCCGCTTTAAGCTCGCAGCCTGTGAAAAGACCACTTAATCATCAGCATACCGTTTTACTTAGCCACAGGTATTTGCCAAACCCTTATTATTTTAAAACTTGCTTCAAGGCCCTGCACTCGCACGGAAAACCAACAGCGCTCCAGGCACGCGAGAGACACGCGCGGTGAGGAAAATCCCAGGCGCGTCCGCGGCCTGCCGCCGACCACGCAGCTCCCGGCGCGGTCCTTTCCGGCCCATCCGCGTCCTCCGCGCTGCCCGGGGCTACGCCATCTCCCGCGCCGCCCGGTGCCGGCGGCCGGGCCTCCCCCGGGGCCAGCCGGCAAGCAAGCGGCGCCGCGGGCCCGCCGCCCATCCACGTGCTCCGCCTGCCGCCGCGCCGCCATGTGCTCCGCGGCCGCCCGCTGCCGGGGCGCTCCGAGCACGCCCGCGTCCTTAGGAACGGGCGGGCGGGCGGCGCGGGGAACAAAACCGGGCCGGGCCGGCGCCACGTGCGAGCAGCGCGCCACGTGGGGGGGGGAGGGGGCGCGCGCGTCGGGGGAGCGCGCGGTGTTAACGGCCGGCGCGCGCCCCCTCCCCCGACGAGGCCCTCCCCTCCCCTCCCCTCTCCTCTCCTCCCCCCTCCCCTCCCGCCCCGCTGAGGCGCGGCGCGAGGCCGGCACCAGGCCGCGGGCCCCGCCGCCTCAGGCCGCCTCCCGCTCGGCCCCGCAGGCCCGGAGGGAGCGGACGGGAGGGGGCCGGCAGGGCGCGGGGCTGGGGGAGCGGTGGGCCGTTACCGAAGAGGAAGGTCTGGGGGCGCAGGGGGCCCATGCTCTCCATGTCCATGGCGCTGTCCTCCATCTTCTCGGCCTGCTCGCGCGGGAGGAGCGGGGCGGGCTGCGGCGCTGCGGGCGGACGCGCACTAAAGGAAGCCGCGCGCCCGCCCACTCCCAGATATAGCCCGCGCCCTCTCGCGAGACCCGCGCCCCGGCCACGCCCCCTCCGCCCGCCGCCCCGCCTCTGCGCACGCGCTGCCCCGCCCCGCCCTCACGCGGAGGGTGGTCGCGAGCGCGGCCCGTAGTGAGGCGGGGGGGGGGGGGGGGTTCTGCGCGGATCACAAAATGGAGGCGGCCGGGCCGGTCCCCGCACCCGTCGGAGCGGCGGCAGCAGGGAACCCCGCAGGGCAGGGCCGGGCCGGGCCGTCCGCGGGCGGCTGTTCTCTCACGCCGCGTGGCTGGCGTGGCCTCGCCGGCACGCCTCGCGGGGAAAGGGCGTCGAGCAGCCGCCCGGGCAGGTGCCCGCTTAGCCGCTTTAGCCTGAAGGGACCGGCCGGGCGGCGGCGTGAAACGGCTGTCCGCGGGCGCCTACGGGAGGGGCCCGACGCCGGAGGGTCTGGCGGCCCAGGGGAGGCGGTTGCCCCGCCGCTCCCCTCAGCTGCCTCCCCCTGCCCGGCTGAGGGGGCCGTGCTGCTGAGGGGAAGCCGCCCTGCTCGGCCGTGAGCCGGAGAGCCGGCCCAGGCGGCTGTGCGGGCCGCGGGGCGCCGTGGGCAGCCTCCCTCAGGGGGCTCGGAGCCCGGCACAGCTCACAGCCCTCAGAGCAGCGGGCCTGAGGCTCGCTGAGGTAGCAAAGGCCCAAAAGGCTTAATGCTATGGCCAGAGTAACAAACCTGACTGAGAAACGGGGTGCGCAGGAACGGCCGGACGCCTTCCAGAGGAGCTTGAGCAAGGCGAGGAGCTGCATCTGCCAGTGCTCCTCCACGCAGAGGAAGGCCCTGCTGCAGTGAAGCGTTCTCTCCCTGTTCCTCTATTGCTGATGGCTCCTGTCAGCTTAGATTAAAAAAAAAAAAAAGCAGCCCCTTTTCCTGTCTACATACCTATTAAGATGAGCTGCCATTCTGAGTTACTGCTCCCTGTGCCACTGGGCTCGGAGGACCAGGGAGCAACAGTATTTTGGGAAACCCCTTTTCAGCTGGCATGTGATGAGAGTGAACTACTTTTCCATGTGAACTGGCATGTGGGGACACCTGTCACAACAGAACTAAAAGTCAGATTTTTTTGTTGTTTGTTTTTTTGTACTGAGAGCCACAAGCCCTGAAAAAGCTTGTGTATACGTTAGCACAGATAGTCCATCACTGGCCCTGGGCAGGGCACATCTTCGAGTCACCATCCCAGGCTGTCCTCATGTGCAGGGGCTGATCTGTAAGAAAGAGGGGTGTCTTGGGTGCTGTAAATCAGCAAATCTCAAGATTACTTTTACCTGAACACCCACTCTCCAAAAATAAAAGTATATAGCCTCCTAACACTCATGTTTCTCCATTAATTTGAAATGTGTAACACACATTTGTAATACCTGCATAGAGGAAGAACATTAAATTCTGTTGCTGAAAGTGAGACAAACTGAAACAAAAAGGAACTGACACAGCGGTAAAATGAATCTTACCTGTCAAAACATAGCATGCACCTTCTTTCTCACTCTCCCACAAAGATGACCTTTTTGAAAAACAGTAAACACAGTCCTACAGTACCTACACATTCAGCTTCTTTTTGAGTGTAAAGTCTCCTATTTGCAGCATACAATTAGTTTTCCAAATACAAGGTTACTTGAGCCATGGGTTCGCCAGGATACGTCCCCCTATGATCCTGTTAACATTAAAGCAGATCACCTACTGAGGTGTTGTCAAGTGGATTGCCACAGGCTAACTAAAATACAATAATAATAATATTGACTTGTGTGTGAAAACAAGGTATAGGAATAAATAGTAGTGCAGCTTACCATGTGAGCAAGGACGGGGGATTGGGGCTGCTGTGAGAGCCCTACTTTAGAGTCACAGGATAATTTTGGCTGGAAGGCACCTCTGGAGGCCACCTGGTCCAGCACCCTGCTCACCGCAGCACCAACACGGGTCACACTGTGAGGGCTCAGTCTCTGCAGTTTGTCTGGGCCAGTTTGCTACAGTGGTGCAGTAATAACCAATACTAATTACAGCCGATTTGGAAATGCTGATACGGGTTAAAATTAGCAGGGTTTTTATTATTTCTCACCTTCCTACCAGCTCTTCTCTTTACTTAAATATAAGGTGACACACTTGTAGCATGTAACAAAAGTATTTAAGCAAAACCAGAAAAACTAACAATCTTTTTTTTTTTTCCTTCCTTTGCATCCTATAGTAGAGACACTGTTAATTCGCAACCTGTGCATCACTTGTATGTATAGAAATAACACCCTGATGGATGGGAAAGTCAAAAAAGGGGAGAGCAGGGCGATCACTGAAACATCATGAACCACCCCTCCCATTTACTCCACTTAAAATCTCCCTAGGAAACCAGAGAAGGAACAGTGTTTATTTCATTTTCTAACCTTCGCTTTGGTTCATTTCTTACTGTCTTTAAGAAGCAATTACTTCTAAGGGTGGCCCTTAATGTATGAAGAGTGGCAGTTTGGCAATGCAGCATAGATAGAGAAGATACACACAGGGATTCGTGAAGCGGCAGAGGCAGGAAAACCCACCGAGTGTGGTGGTTGGTGTCACTGGCAGAAGAAAGGCATCATTAATTGATCAGATGTGTCAGCCAAGAAGAGCTGTACAGATACAGATAAGATATTTGTTTGATTTGGCTTGAAAATGGGAACTGGTATTGAAATTTAAAATGAAGTTTTGGCATGACCCGAATGACAAACTGACTGGACCAGGAAGGTGAATACTACATGGTCATAGTGAAAGAGGCTGCAGCTGTTTGCATGTACGTTTACCCATTGTAATGGCAACAGGAGTACATGGCTACTGGTCAAAACCACCCAAAAACTTGCTCCATGCAGCACCGAGCAGCTCACAAAGCAGACTATGGTTACAGAAGTCCACTCAGGTCTGTCGAAGGGGAGTGATGCAGCCACAGCATGTTCTCGTGCATACAGAGTCGCTTTTAATTCAATTACCATCTTCCATTACTGAGGAAATAAATGTGGGAGGAAACAAAGGACAGGCACAGAGAAGCAAAACAGGGGTAGAAAGTAGGAGATATATGCTTACTGTGTCTCATTTGGCTCCATAGGGCTTTAGAAGGGCTGTCATACATCATGACATTTATTATTTCTGTCATGTACTAGGATGAGAAGTCCATTACAATATCGATCATTTTACTCTGCTCAACTCCACGCTATGTAATACTCAGCATAGCTGAAAAAGCTTACAAGTGATTTAGAAATAGCCATACAGGGAGAATTGAGGAAAAAATCGGAGTCAACATGGTTTCCCTTAATGGAATTCTCTTTTTAGTAAGCTTTTACAAAACTTAGGAAATTGCATTTTAAACATGGTTAAAGCCACAGCACAGTTGCAGTCAAGCAATCAGAAGCTACAGACACAATAAAGATTTCCTATGCAATCTTAATTCACACGCTGACATAACAACATAATCTTCAGCTGTGTTGCCCCATCATGGCTGTCACATAACCTCTTCACCTCCTTTCACCAGTCAATAATTTCTGCCCCAATGAACTCAGGGCCAAAATCTTAAAAGGCATCAGAACGCTTACCCTTCCTCGATATCAAAAAGACCACTTGCAAACCTGAAAATCCAAATATTTCAATTTAACCTGAAATAACCAAAGATTGCAGTCGTCGGATGGGGCAGCACAAGGGAGGTGCTAGCTATTATCATTGGTGTACCATCAGCAGGACCAGGCAGCAGGAGCAGGACGCTGTTCCAGCACTGCAGTGGCAGCAAAGACAGAGCTATCCTGCAGCCAGCTCAGGACAGGGAGACGTAACGGAAGACCATCCTTACCTGGTTGTCTTCTTTCTTACCTGCAGTCTGCTTTTTGCTGCTGATCCTGCCGCAGGTGGACACTAGAAGTTTTCTTCATCATCCTTCGTTAATGTACTGTCTGTTCCATGCCCAGCTTCGCCTGTAACACATTATTTATGCAGAGTAGCATGAAAGTCTGCATCAGAAGATCCTTCAGCACTGGAGAAAGCTGCATATAGGAAGGGGAGCCAAGGGAGGCTGATGACCTGGCCTGTGTGGTTATGAGAGCATGTGCTGGTGCTGCTCCATCTCTTCTATATTCTTGCATATAGCTTTCAAGGGATCCTTCTCATGTTAGGGCCTGATTTCAGACATTCATCCCTAAAAGGGAGGAATAACAGATAAGCCAGAATGTCCTTGAGGAAGGCACTCAGGTATCACAGTGATGATAAGAAACAAAGTTACACAGACAGATTACACCAGGTGTTAACATCACAACAGTAAAACTTGAGATAGCCTGAAATTTCTCTTTTTTTTTCTTCTTTTTTTCTTAAATACTCTTGTGGTGGGTTGTCGTGGTTTAACCCCAGCCAGCAACTAAGCACCACACAGCCACTCACTCACTTCCCCCCATCAAGTGGGATGGGGAGAAAATCGGGAAGAGAAGTAAAACTCGTGGGTTGAGATAAGAACGGTTTAATAGAACAGAAAAGAAGAAACTACTAATGATAATGATAACACTAATAAAATGACAACAGTAATGATAAAAGGATTGGAATGTACAAATGATGCACAGTGCAACTGCTCACCACCCGTCGATCGACACCCAGTCTCAGATGCAGTGATCCCCCCCTGCCCCCACTCCCCCCAGTTTCTATACTAGATGTGACATCTCATGGTCTGGAATACCCCTTTGGCCAGTTTGGGTCAGCTGCCCTGGCTGTGTCCTGTGCCAACTTCTTGTGCCCCTCCAGCTGGGCATGAGAAGCTGAAAAATCCTTGACTTTAGACTAAACACTACTGAGCAACAACTGAAAACATCAGTGTTATCAACATTCTTCTCATACTGAACTCAAAACATAGCACTGTACCAGCTACTAGGAAGACAATTAACTCTATCCCAGCTGAAACCAGGACATGGGTTGACCCTGGCTGGATGCCAGGTGCCCACCAAAGCCATTCTATCACTCCCCCTCCTCAGCTGGACAGGGGAGAGAAAATACAACAAAGGGCTTGTGAGTCGAGATAAGGACAGGAGAGATCTCTCACCAATTACCATCACGGGCAAAACAGACTCAACCTGGGGAAAATTAACTCAATTTATTACAAATCAACCAGAGTAGGGTAATGAGAAATAAAACCAAATCTCAGAACACCTTACCTCCACTCCTCCTTTCTTCCCAGGCACAACTTCACTCCCAGATTCTCTACCTACCCCCCCAGCAGCGCAGGGGGATGGGGAATGGGGTTTATGGTCAGTTCATCACACATTATTTCTGCTGCTTCATCCTCCTCAGGGGCAGGACTCATCAGACTCTTCCCCTGCTCCAGCATGGGGTCCCTCCCATGGGAGACAGTCCTCCATGAACTTCTCCAACGTGGGTCCCTTCCATGGGCTGCAGTCCTTCAGGAGCACACTGCTCCAGTGTGGGTCCCCCACGAGGTCACAAGTCCTGCCAGAAAACCTGCTCCAGCGTGGGCTCCTCTCTCCACAGATCCGCAGGTCCTGCCAGGAGCCTGCTCCAGCGTGGGCTTCCCACGGGGTCACAGCCTCCTTCGGGAACCCACCTGCTCTGGCGTGGGGTCCTCCCCGGGCTGCAGGTGGAGATCTGCTCCACCATGGACCTCCCTGGGCTGCAGGGGGACAGCCTGCCTCACCATGGTCTTCATCACCACGGGCTGCAGGGGAATCTCTGCTCCGGCGCCTGGAGCATCTCCTCCCCCTCCTTCTTCACTGACCTTGGTGTCCACAGGGTTGTTTCTCTTACATGTTCTCACTCCTCTCTCCAGCTGCCGTTTCTGTCTGTCCCACAACTTTTTTTCCTTCTTAAAAATGTTATCACAGAGGCGTTACTGCTATCGCTGATGGGCTTGGCCTTGGCCAGCAGCGGGTCCATCTGAGAGCCGGCTGGTATTGGCTCTGTCGGACACAGGGGAAGCTTCCAGCAGCTTCTCACAGAAGCCACCCCTGTAACCCCCCCCCCCCCCGCTACCAAAACTTTGCCACACAAAGCCAATACAACTCTAAAAGCCATAGCAACGGACACAGGATCTAAACATTTGGTATGAATGATCAAGCCTTCAGTACTGGATAATTAGTTCTAATTTAGAAATAATACAACATGTATCTGAATATAGGTCCCTTAACAAAAAGACAGCAAAATTGTACTCTTGGGTTTTTTGCATGCAGCTGAGGTTCAAATACAGCTCTACTGATGCCCAAATAGATGGTATTAGCCTGGATCTCAGCTAAGTGTTTGCAATGGTAAACAGTAAAAGTTGGATTTTTGTGGTGACGTGGATCATATCAACAGGTCATGGACCAGGACATAACATGGTCAGAGCTTGGAGCATCACAGGAGCTAGATGTTGGAGTACCTGGGTTAGCATGGCCACACTTTGGGGAGGGAGGGAGGAAAGAAGACAGGGTGTAAGAAGGATGCTTCTTCCATTGAGTTATATGACCTGATGCAGGGATGAGCTGTCTCTGCTTGCCTGCCTTCATACTGGACATGTGTTAGAGCCACACCTTTAAAGAAAAGCGGGAAAAAATTTGTGCCAGATACAATTCAAGGAGAAATAGTATGCTGAACATTTTCACCAGCCCCTGCCAATATTCAGGACAGTCCTTACCAAATGAGTGTCTCTGGTCCTTAAACAGGATGTAATCAGCAGATAAACTGAATGCTACCAACTTCTGTATATTGTGCACATACACTGCTTTGCAGCAACATTTTAGATCAAGGATCCTATCAGCACTCCCACGTGCTGTTTCCTGCCCAGGAACCATGACTCCAGGGCATATCTTATACAGATTGCTTTTCCACCTGCACTGCTTTCTGGATTTTTTTTTTCTGGAAAAAATTGGCCCTAAAAGTCAACATACTTTGAAACTTTCTGCGCCCCGCTGGTCCAAAGGTGAGACAACCTCCCAGTAGAAGGCGTAATAAAAATTTGGAGCTGATGGGGCAGAGGTGACTCAGGAAGGAGTGTGTCAGTGAAGAACTCCATAAGCCATGTGCATGCAAAGCTGGCAAGGCAGACTACACATAACCGTTTCAGCTACTATGCTGCAATAATGCCAGATGCCCTTGCCCCATGAGCTTGTCTACAATGCCTCCCCCAGAATATAATTTCCTGCTGTACACTTCTACTATACCTGCTGCCAGCCCACAGCACGTCTCTGCTTGTTAAACCCAATGAACTTGATCCCCAGATGATGCTCTGCATCACTGCCAACATGCATGAGCTCTGCTGACCACCTACAGGTGACCAAGGTCATGGAGATGGGAGAGAATACATGGTACTCCACATAAAATAGCCTGTTCTGGTGGTCACTTTTCACATCTACTTCTTCTGCAGTACAGGCTTTAAAATAATCTCCCTGGTGCCCCATGGTTCCCACAGGCTCTGGGAAGGGCAGAGCTAAGGCCATGGGGTAGGGTGACAGCACACGCTTGTCCAGTACCTGATTTTCCTGTGTTTGTTGTGCTCCTTCGTCTCTATAGCTTCACTGTCAGAGCTTGAAATGCAGGTCCATTTGATGTCTGGGAAGCATGTAAGACGCTGTCAGTCAATCATCATTTTAGGCAGATGCTCTGGGTACAAGTTCAGGAGAGAGATTCCCTCTGCTCAGAGCTGTCTGTTCTCATTTCAAGATCAACAGCACCATCTAGTGACCCCAAATCAGCTTCCTACATACCTGTCTGCCTTATCTCCCACGTATCACACATTCCTCCAGGTCTTCCAGGTGAGGGTTGTCTGTTTGCACCTCTCTACACCTCTCCTGCTAGAGGGTTCTTACTAGAAGGTTTGGCATGGTGGAGGCTGAGGGCACTCAGCCACAGTCACAGACCTCTGAGCTGGGATGGGATGATCCAGATTAACTCACAGGCCAAGAAATATCACCAAGCTGTGTGCCAGACCCCATTTGGCTCAGTGAGAATCTTTTCTGCCTTTCTGGGCATGTCTCACAGCTTCCACATTCAAAAGAAATCTGCACAGGGAAAGAAAATAATCCTCCTCTTGGTTCTCTACTGTGTTTGATCTTGCTCACGTGCTATGTAAGGACCTCAAGCACACCAGTCAAATGTCATGTTTTGTCCCCAAGAGCCCACTGGCGTACGTAGCTGAAAATACAAGTGTCAAGAGAGTCAAAAGCATGGCCAACATTATTTCTGGCCTCTGCAACAGGTAGACAGGCAGCTCCACACCTCCAGCATGGAACAAGCCCTTCTGTTCCTCTCCCCGTCACCCCTTCCCGCAAAAAAAAAAAAAAAAACCCACAAAGATAAAAATCTGCAGGATCCTCACACAAACCTGGAGAGGCCGATGTTTCATTATCATCTCAGCTCCTGCACTGCTGCATCTCACCCCCTCCACAACAGTCTCCAGGGACCCCAAGGTGGATATAAAGACAGAAGGACACCAGGTTGACGGCAGTATGATTTTGTGCCTCTATTTTTTTCCCCGCCAGGGCAATTTGTAAATTTCAACCCGCTCTACTTCACTATTGCATTCTCTCAGTTCCTTGACTCTTCAACAGGGCACCTTGCCAGGCTGAGGATGCTGCAGGGAAGGAAACAAAAGGACCCCAAGTTTTTGACTGCTCATGGTAAGGAATTCTGATGCATCAAGCATCTCCAGCATCAAGGTCATGGCCAGGAAAATCATACTACGTGAGATACATGTGGCGAGCTCTTATATTTCAGTTTGCTCATTAGGGTAAAATAGGTCCATGTTCCCAGCTTGTGCCAGAGGGCACTCTTAGAGACCAGGAATCTGGAGCCATGTGTTTATACACAAGCATCTGGATCGCAGCTCTCAAGTTTGCAGAGACAAGCCTGGGAAAGGTCTTTCAAGAGAAACTGCTTCAGAATCATGAAAAAGAACAAGATGGGTGTTTAAAGCCATCCCCATAAATCAATTTCTTTCTTGGACTTTACTGAGCTTATCTAATGTAAAAGTAAACCATTCTGCATTCTGGGTTATATTTGTCCAGTTGGGGCAGCAGGATGGGGTTTTTAGCATCGCAGCAGCATTCCAGGGTGGTTTACTGGCTCCCCCACACAAAACATCCTCAGTTCACCTTACATGCTCACATATATGTACACACACACACACACACATATATAGCTGCTTATATGTTTATAGGCTTCTGGAGGCTTTTGGACAAAGATATTTAGTGAACAAATGAATGTTCATCACATTTTCAAACTACAGTTGTGAAAATTTTATGGATGAAACAATGGGCTCTGGTCTGATCTCTGATCACAAACGTGACTATAGAGATGTAATACACAGCTCTATGATCTGTCTCAAGCACTGCAAAGGTCAGAAAATCAAATTGAATGTTAGGAATCACTGGGAGAGAAACAGAAAATATCATTAGGTCAGTGTATGAGTGCAGGGTACAACCACGTCTTGACTACTATAGGTAGCAATAGTCCTGTTGTGAAAAAAAGACAAAATAAAGGGCTAGTCAATAACAAGAAGCATGGAGAACGAGAAACAACTGTCTGCTGTCTCTTCTAATACAAGAAATAGAGGGCATAAAATGAAACTTGTAGGTGGCAGATTAAATAAAAAAAAAAAGAGACAGATCCTTGCCCAACACGTAGCAGAACTGTGGAAGTCACTGCCACTGGATGCTGGGGACACCAGAACTTTACGTGTGTTGGACACACTCATGGGAAAAGAAAAATCGGTCAAGGGAGAGTAGACAAAAGACACCATTCTCTGGCTCAAGAAGTCCCTGAACTGCTTTGGAAGATATTCGGAGGAAAATATCACTGTAATCTTAAGCTGCTCTCATACATTTCTTCCAGCCACTGCTGGCAGCCAGACACTGGGCTGGCTGAGCATTTAATCTGATCTGAACAGGGAGGAGGCGAGGGGCTCCTCAACCCAGGCTCAATGCCAGATGTTCCACGCAGACCTGGACCTCAAGAGCCCTTCAGCCCAGGCTTGACTCCAGCCCAATATAACTGCAGTGCTGGTTACAAGACCCAGATCTAGAATCAAGTTCAGTTTCAAGGCTGATCACACGCTGCAGTGGGGTTTCAGGTCTAGCAGCAGAGGTTTAGGATATTTTGGCTGGCCATTTCCATCCAGGCGTAGCCATCTCGGACAATCCCACAGTGGAAGACTGTTAAGTTATGGCAAGGGCTCCTACATGCTTGTACTATCACCTACATTTGAAACCTACTTCAAATGAAGTCTCTCTGTTTTACTGCTGGTCGTAATTTGCAGCAGGTCAAGATGGAAAGGTGACAAAATATTCACATGATCATCCTGATGCTCATCTCACAGCTTCATCCTATAGTGGGGAAAACTAATCCCCAGAGCAGTTACACACAATGGCAAAATTACCCAACTCCCTTGATTCCTGGATGACACAAAGGAAAAACACGTGGACCTCCTGTTTAATTCTCTGCATTTCCCATGCCAGTTGGGAACTCTGGTCACGAATGGCACATGTTTGTGATCCAGACTTTTAAAAAGCAGGTGATGGGTTTACCAGTGGTTGTGTTATCAATTAATATGTATAATACAATTGAAATAACCAGGGAGCTGCTAAAATCCTGTGTACAGCCCCCATCAGTTAATATTTAAAATAGGGAAACAATAACTAGAGATGATTCAGTGCTTAGGAACTAACTACTAGACAATGGGGCTTTATGTTTATATGTCAGAAAAGGTAATGGCTTGTGGTCTGGTCAATAAACCTTGAAGAACTGCTTGGAACTGCCAAGATTAGGGAAGAAGTAGGCAAAAGGTAATTCCTACAGAGGGAGATCGCGACCACCGACTCATTGACCACAGACTCAAATGATACCACCTACTCAAAAGAAGACAATGAAGGAAGAAGACAGAGCCTGCACACTAAGTTACATGAGGGGCGAAGAAGAAAGAACCAATCATTAAGGAAAATAACAATATGTATTAGTTAAGTGTATAAATGTGAGAATTTTTGAGACAAGAGTGTGCTGTCCTGAGACAGGCACCCCTTCATGCACATCAATGAAATTAATTTGAAAAATACCTCGATTCTGTGTGTTATTGGCTTGTACACTGGGTAAATGAACTCTATTTGTGAGACAACAATTGGGGTCCTATGGGATGTTAGTTCTCAAAAGAATGTAGAACTTCCTTTACAAGAAAGAGGATTTCCAGTTTCCTCAAGAAGAAAGAGATGATTTTTCAATACTTCTTCAATTTCATCTAGAATTCGGAAGCCTGAGTGCTGACAGCAACCTCAAAATAAGAGTTCCCATCTGTCTTGTACTGCGCTTTTCAGGCTTTGCTCTCTATTTGCAAATCTCTAACAAGTTGCCACGGAGCTCTTTGCCTCTTTGCCAACATCTTTACTTTGTTTTGTTAAGTAAGAACGTTAACTGGTCTGACACAACCAGATGTACTGCACACATCTCAGCAGCTTCCTGCTGCTGCCAGGTTGGGCCCATCAATTTCATTTGCCTTCGTTGTGGTGCCTTTTAACATTTAATTACAAAGCAGCACTTGTCAGTCACTTTAGTTATCATCTGCCATTTCTGTCACCTCAGCAAGAGCCCAGAATCCCTCCAGCTTCGTCGCCAGCGGGGTTTTGAGGTGGGAAGGTCTGTCCCAGGAACGCTTTTAATAACTAGCTGTTGACAGATCAATTAGCGCTTGGCAGTCCCAAAGTTAGCGTCGCCCACGTGCTGTCACTGTGTCACACTTGCTCGCAGGCTGGTTCATTGCTCTTGTACGCTCCTGTCTAGCAAACACGCCTGGCACGTGGCAGGGACACCTCCCACGTGCCCAGGCGTCCCTCGGAGCAAGCAGCACGTAGCTGTGCTGGAGCTGAGCAGGAGACCAGGTGGATCAGCTCCACAAGGTCCACGAGGTCCACGATGGCATCCCTCCGTGCTCCGTCACGGTCATCGTGGTGTCCACCAACAGGCTGCATCAGACCCACTCTAAACGAAAGCTGCTGCAATCAGGTGCAAACCCACAATGCGTATGTTGGCCATAGGGGAGCAAAGGTCAACTGAGGGGGTCTCAGACACCCACTTGTTAGACCTGGCATGCCTTATCGTCACCTGCTGCCAGCATCCAAGGTGCCTGCAGAGCCATGGTACCTCCACCGGTCCTCCTAGCACCATCCTATAACACTCCTGCTCCTCCCTATAGTGCTGAAGGGTGCATAGCCTCTGGTTCACAGAGGCTCCACTGGTTTTGTTTTACCAGACATAGCATTGTTGTAGACTTACGTTTCCAAAACTAATAGATCTTAACAAAAAAAAGTCACTCCACGTAATGAAAAAAGGGATCAGATTCTCAGCTGATATAAATGTCATTAGTCAGTGTAAGAACATCATCCCCCAGGTATGTTAAATCCACTGGAGATACAGCAAGGATAATTTTGGCTCACTTGTTTCTTGTTAATACATTGGAAAACCCGGATCAGTTCTGCAGCCACATTCGTGTGGCCTTCAGTGGCACCACACCGAGAGGGCTGGCACCACTGAGACAAGCTGCTTGTCTCAAACTCAACTAAGGCCCCACACGCCAGGCATTTTTCTCATCAGTGACAACATGAAACCGTTTTCATCAGAGTTTTGGGCTCTGATTTTGCTGTCAGATAGGCAGAACCCTTCGTTAACTAATGCGAAGTCTAGGAGCTCCCGGGGCACTCAAGCCAAGTTCATGTCAGTGCCTTTACAGGATGGGGACTCGCATTTGGGTCTGATGCCCCCTCGCAGGAAACGTGAAACAACAGGGATAAATCAATGCAAAGTGTTCCAAGCAAGTGGATTTGTCAGAGGGAAGAGGCATGAGCGAGGGCGATGCACTGGAGACATCTGTACACCAGAGGGCACTCCGAAATTACATATGTCGAAGGGAAAATTTATCAAATTATCGGGGCTGGGAAAAGATCTAGGATAGCAGGCGGAGTGGGGATTTCACCTGTAAACAAAGAATTTTTAACCTTTACGCCACCAGGTAAGGGTGACTTTAAAATACTGAAACCTGTATTAGAGAAACAGAATATTTTGCTAACAAAACATTTTTGAAGTCTTGAAATCTGCATCAGTCCTTGCAGTGTTTGGCTTGATTTATATTTCATTTATGAAGGTATAACTTTGCAGCAACTTTGCTGGAGTCAGACCCATTTAATCAACATTAAATCTGGCCTTTTGGGTATCTTAAGCTTCTCTGAACAACTCTTCCTTTCTGCAAAAAACAAACTTCAGAGTGCCATCATTTTTCATGGAAAACTATGGAAATACGGGCACCTGAATTGGGCAGGGAGCACCAGGAGATTCCTTTGGGAAAAATCCCTATGCTCTCCAAGCAGCCCCGAATAAATAAATGCCCACGATTGCAGGGACTGCGGCAGCCAGACCTTCGCTGGCGACCTCGCCGCTAGAAGGCAAAAGCAAATACACGGAGGGCCAGACTGGCTCTCGAAAGCCCCTGCTTCCAGCCCTGGAAACGCTCCCCTGGGGCACACAGCATTGCCACCCTCAGCTCTACCAACAGATTTCTTCTCTGCCGTTACGGGCACAGTATCTTTCACCAGTGTCAGCATTTAAGATGTTTTCCTGCTCGCACTCCAACAACCTAACCATGTAACAGCAACTCCAAAAAGGATGGTTTTGGGGTAACAATCCCAAAAAGGATGGAATCTGCAGGAAGGTGCAGGACTGCCTGTTGGTTTCGGGCAAGCCCTGGAGCAGGTTGAATCCCACAGGTTTCCTGGGGAAGGGAATCCTGGAGGTGGAGGGATCTCTGTAAGTCAGTCCAAGGATCCCAGCTCAATAAACAGAGAGACAGATAATAGCATTTGAACACTATCTTCTCCAATTCAATTGTATTGATTCATTGCCTGTCCAATGAAGCCATCAAGTGTACAAAATGGTTAATCTTATATTTTTTTTCCTGCTGTCTGCTCAGAGGAGTGAAGTTGTAAACACAGACCCACGCAAGGGGGGTGGCGGTGGGGGGGATATTTGACTTTTTTTCCAAGGCAGATGCTGCGGTGCGTCTGTGCAAAGCAGATCCCATTTTAGCACAGGGCAAAGGAAGGACACAAGCCCTTCCCAATTCAGGCTCCCACTGCAAAGCTGCTCCACCTGAGCAGCTCCACGGTTCGGACTGGCTGGCAAACCTCGCTGCCGTCACCGCGCTGGCCCAACCTCTCGGAGCCGAAAGGAGCATCAGTATCACCAGCCTGGGCAGAGCCTGCCCCTGCACTGCCCTGCCGGACCCCAAACCCAGCTGGGGGCTGCTGGCCTTCCTCCCTCCTGTTGATACGTGGGGCTTAGCAAGGCCCATCTGACCTGCACGACTTACCTAGGTCAAAGCCTAACCCGTCTAAGTGAGGGAAACAATATTCCAGCCCATACAAGCAGACCTGAAACACGCAGGAGACGGCTGTTGTTTGAAACACGCCACTTCAAAATGGAAGGTGGCATGTCCGGCTGGGGCCAGCGGGTCCCCGGCTCCTGTGCTGGATGGCTGGGAGAGAAGGAAAATGATTTATTTTTTTAAAAAGTATTTTATTTCAAAATGTACATTTGCAATTAAAGGCTAAGTATGGTGTATATTTTATTAATGATGTGGGATAGCGAGGCATTTTAAAGCTCTCTTTTGTTTTGATGATTTTTTTTTTTTTTTGGAGGAGAGGAAGGAATTGAAATGGAAAGCTTAACACTTATATTTCAAAAATTTGGCTTATATTTTAGGTTCTGGTAACATGCAATTACAGGCACTTAGAAAGAATTCCCTTTTTTATATTATGCCCTAGAGCATAAAATTAAGAGGCCAATTCAGGCTTTGTACTGCTTTCAGAGGCAGTTTGCTTCAGCATAGATCAACATGGAGACTGACTGTCGCCTTTCTATTGAATTAGGTCTATATTTTTGACAAGTATGGCAGCAGTATCATCACTTTAATCACCAACAATCCATTGTGTCTCTTTATGCTAATAAATAAAACATTCTGTGTTAAATATTTCCCAGTAAGCACTTGAAGACCTGCAATCACCACTCCTTCTATATGTTCCCAAGTAAAATAATATAATGGTAATAAAATCAAATGATGTCTAGGAGTTTTATAGACAACTAATAGCAGTTATTGCAAAGTGCACATCAGATACCAATTGAAGGTTACATTTCTATTTAATATAATATAGCATGCATATTTCACTAACTGTCTCTGTATATCAAATGAATTAAACAATATGATGATATCGGTCAAAACCGGAGTTCTTTAGGAGAGGCCTTTAGGCGGAAGTTTTACTGGAGCTGTGTTTTAAGAGTGGGAGCCTCTGGAGCACTGGATGCAAAACATGGGAAAATCATCCCAAGTTACAGAGAAATTGCCACGGAAACGTCCTGCCCTTCCCGGCCGGTCGGTGCCCTCCTGAGGGCAGGGCCAGCCCTCTCCACGCGCTGGGGCTTTGCTCGAGGGGCTGATGGTAGCAAGGGTCTCGCAAACCATCACAGATACGGCCGGGAGGGGCCCCCAGCCCATCACCCTGTCCTCTGTTCTGGAGGGACACGCCGGTCTAAGAACGACTCCTGGAAACAGAGCAGAGACGTAGGTCATAGAATAAATTCAACCAGATCAACAGTGAGCAAATGAAGGCACCCGAGCATCCTGCCACACGTCGTCCGGGGGGCTCCGCCAGCGGCTCGGCCGCGGCTCAGGGGTGGGCTCCTGCAGCGTCCCGCAGCCACCGGGGCACAGGGTGGACCCCGTGGGGTCCACTGTCCGCACTCTCCCACCGACTTCCCCTGCTCCCGCCATCCAGGTTACCCTGCACTCCCCAAATCCTCCTCCCCCTCGCTGCTCGGCCGTCCCAGGGCTGTATGAGCCCTGGAGCCCCCTTTGCCGCTGGAGCGGCTCCCGCACCGGCACCGGGACCACGCCGCAGCGTGGGAGCCCCGGCGCGGCTCCGAAAACACGCCTCGTCCTCGATGCCCCTGATTTCCCTGGCTTCATTCCCACACTTCACTCTGGAGTCTGGGAGCCTTGGAGTCACCCTAAAGAAACCTTCCCTAAACTTCAGCTCAGCTTGTCGAGAGATTTTTCCCATCCCCGTTACTAATATACCTAATATATTCAGGGGGCCCCGCCTCAGTCAACATGAATTGTAAACCATTTCTCTAATCCCCTCAACAATACCCTTCCCTAAACCTTTTTTCTATCTTAATTAGATATTCTATCCCTTTGGTTTAAAATAGTATTTAATTTCACTTAATGATTTCAACAAAAAATATTAGGATTCCCCAAACAGACATGTTCCCTCTGAATTCTCTCATTCTTTTTTCAAGGGCTTCAGTTTCATCTTTTTGTTGCTTTGTCAAAACACAGCTAATTGACTGTCCTAAAAGTACAATTTTAGTAATTTCTCTCAATGAAGCATCGCTGCCTCCTCTATTAACACTGCCTAATTGGACTTTGAATCCCCAGCCAGCGACTTCACCCATGCTACAGGCCCGGATCACTGCAACAGTAAATATCAGCATCCCAGTTAAATGTAGGTTGGCTCATATTCCCCCAAAATTGGCTTTCTGCTCCTCAGAGTCCAATCTGATGTAATATTACATTAACCATTTTTTTTTTTTCTAGGGGAATTGGAGGAACGGAGGAGAAGCTGAAGCGCAGATCTGCATTTCATCTCCTCAGTAAAAGCGCGTTTGCTCCCCGGCGCCGGCGAGGAGGGAGTGCTGCAGATCCGCGGAGCCTGGTGGGAGCCTTTACAGCCTCCCAGCCGTCATTTCCAAGTTTGTTTCTAGCAGCTCCAACTCCAGAGAGCACACCAGGTAAGGAGAGAGTAGCGCCCATCCCTGTGGACCCCACAGCGCCGGAGGGGTACCCGCCACCCCGTCCCCATCCCGTCACCCGGAGATGGATCCCAGGACAGCTCTGCTGTGGGCAGGGGAAACCGTTTCCCATTCTTTCCCCTCCTTCTCCAAAATACATGCTACGTGGCACATGGCTTTCAACCATCAAAGGCCCTGGCACATACTGGGGGGCCGAGAAGGTTGACTGGCCACGCCACACCGCATGCGGCAGCAAATCACCCCTGGTATTATCTGCAGTGGCTCTAATTATCTTAGAGCATCTGCTATTAAAATGCAAGCATCAGGCCAAGCTACAAGTAGAAAACAGAAACAGAACTCCTCGTTGATGCCTGTAATAGGCACCAAAGGCATATAACTCTGCATAATTGCTAATTGTTATTACTATTGCAGTTGATGCCAGTATTGCCCAGAGATGCCTCTTGCTGCTCGCTTCCCTGCGGGATTTGGGAGGGCGCTGAATCCCACCACGACTGGCAGCCTTTCCCTCGGCAGAGACCCCCCACGGCGAGGGAGGTCGAAGCCACCCCGCGAGCCTGCTGACCCCTTTCAGAAAACGTCAGCGCCTGCCGCACCAGCGGCGAAAATTGCAAGGGACAAAGTTAACTGCAAGTTTAAGTGCGAGATCAAAGCGTGCGAGGATTTACAAGGGACAGGTCTTTGAAGTCCTGAGCGCCGGACAAAGCGCTCCCCGCTACGCCACGCTCCAGCTTTCAGCTCCGACAGCGAAATCCTCTGGGGCCTAATGAAGCCACTTGACCTCTTGCTACCCCCATTCTCCGGTCTGCAAAAGAGGGTATTAACACTTCTGACATCCAGACGGTCAAGGGGACTTGGATAGGTTTGACAAGGGCTGGCAGGGCTGCCCCAGCCCTGCTCACAGCTTCGCTGGGGGGCCGCAACAGTGCGGCGTAAAAACACCCTAAGATACCTCATTATGTAGGGTTTGGAGAGCTCTTTAAGGTACACAACACTATCAGATGTTTTTTTCCCCTTTGCTGCTATATACCTTTGCCCTCAGTAGGGATCAGCCACAATCTAAGTTTGCATTTCTGAAATGTGCTGGATTTTCCATTGCTCATGCTCAGACGACTCCGCCATCCGCACCGCTCCAGGTGCAAACCCCTTACAAATCCTACCAAGAAAACCCATTTGTACTCTATACTTACACAACCCACTTACACATGTACAGCCAGCCAAGCCCTTGCTCCTCCAAAGCCATTCACCGCGTTGCTTCTCCTTGCCAAAAGCCCGGCGTGGAGGCACACAGCTCCGGGGGGATGATTTTTAGCGCTGGTCCGGATTTGGTCCCGAGGAGACAGGGCTGTGCGGCGCAGCAGAGGGCACTCCAGCCCGCTGCACCCACCCCGCCGAGCGGGGAGAACCCCGCTTAAAAGATGTTGCTATCAGCTCTTTCCTTATTGCAGGCAAGTGCTCCAGCGATAAATGTTTTCTTGTAAACATGCCATAGATGGAGGTAGGAGCCAACAAAATGGAGATGCCAGAAGCTTTTTGTCTTCGTGATTTAGTTTCTTATTAGAACATGCTACTGGGAAAGAAAAGATATCATTGATAAGACTGACATTAGAGTCAGCCAGTAAAATTAAAACCCCAAGGACTGGCCTGGCCCTTTTCTTGTCAGGAAAGAATACAGATTCTCTGCCAAACTAACACTTTAAGATACTCATAAATGTTAGGGACAAAACTTTCAAAAAAAAGACAGAGAAGGATCTTTGCTGCCTTCTGTTTTGGCAGAACAGTTTCAGATGCTTTAAGGGGCCGTGGCTTTCCATCCGAGCGCTCGCCCTCCTGCCCCAGAAGAGGACCCAGCCCAGGAAGGCGCCGGCAGCTGTGGGCTCGGGGCTGGAAGCATCTCGTGTTTCTGCTTCCTTCCAAAAAACCTTGGTCTAAATTATGCTGGAGAAAGCAAGCCTCAAAGCACCACAGTGAGCTTGTGGTTGCATCCAGAACTTGAAAGCGCATGTGCGCAGGGTGTTGATAGATAAATCCAATTCAGATGCCAGTTCCTCCTGATGTCTGCGGGTCCATGGAGTTAGAACAGGAGGTATCACAAACTGTGAGCTCAGAGGTGCTGGAAGTTTTGTTCTTGCCCAAATCTCCAGTAACTGCTCAGAGCTCAGATAAATGCACTGATTTAGTCTCACTGGCCTCATTCTCCTCTTTCATTTTTACACAGAGAATACCTTGCCCATTTCGAAAGCACATTTTTGCACGACAGGGTGAACAGTCCATTCTGTGTCTGGGTCCTTTATCTCAGGGCACAGAGGGTCGAGCTTTTAAATTCAGCCGTCTTGTGCCCAACCCTGCTACCAGCAGTGCACACCGAAGCTCCAGCTTACACCAGCTTGGCGTGGACAGACCCACTCCCCGTGAGCACCGCGCCGGCGTGGACAACGTCACCCCTGTTGCACGATGCAGTTTGGTGGCATTTGGATTTCTTGTGCCCCCCCGCAGCAGGGTGCCTCAGGCAGCTCCATGTCGAACAGGGCTCTGCTGTGAGGGTGGGGGGCTGCACGCTGCAGGGCAGAGCTCTGCACATCTCCTCTAGCTACCGCTTCATCTTCTGAGCGAGAAGGGGGAAACAGCAGGTTGATGAGGAAATACGGACCTATACGTGCGCTGCTTACATATGGATCTAACTGAGCACCGCTCCTTGTGCTTGCACATTTTAGGGATGTGTTTATCTTGCAAATAAGCCCTTACAATAATTTTATAGAAAGCACTTAAAATAATAATCTTACAAATAAGCACTTCAAATAATCTTACAAATAAGCACTTGTGTATGTGCTCAACCATAAGCACAAGGGAGGTGATGGGACTTAAACCCACCTCTGATTCTGCAGCACCAGCCCCGTGGCCACACACCGGGCTGTGCAGCAGCAGCAGCTAGCTGGGCTCACAGGAGGGCTTTCTTAATAAATTCTGATTAATAGAGAACAAGTTCCTCCTCTCCCTGCCCCTTTCACAGCAAAACCAGCTGCCCAAGCCTGCTTTGACACGTGTGTACCACCTGAGTCTTCCACCAATGTTACATGTCATTAACAAAACATAAACCAGCGGTCATATCTTAACGGGAAAAGTTAAATCTCTTTATGCAGTTAAATAAAGATACCTTGTCCAGTCATTAAGAAGTGATTAGCTTATCTAAGAAATAACAGTGCTAGTGCTGTCAGACTGGCACACAAACACTAAAAAGAACAGGGATCAGATATCACATTAGGCTAATTATAAAGAGAAGAAAAGACAAGCAGAAGCATAAAATAGCCATGTGGACAGTATTTTGCTAGATTTTTTCTTTGCACGGAAAAGGCTAAGCACATTCTGCAAAAGAGAAACCTGAGTATTAAAAAAATTCCTCTTCTGGTTTTATTAATTTAATACTGTACATAAGAAGGCAGCGCACATGCATGCAGTCTCCCAGCTTGTGTGGAGCAGTGGCCAAATCCTGATAAGGACCAGGTTCTTAAACCTAACAGAAATCCTTAAATCTCTGCACAATCAACCTGCAGCACAATTCCAGGTCTTGCAGTCTTTGCACACAGAAGGAGCAAGGCAGCACAGCCTGTCCCGCACACCTCCCGCCCACCCCCTCGCCGTGGCCAAGTTCCTCCTCCTGCGCAGCCACAGAAGCTCCGGAGCATTTTTGGAGACTGGGTACATTCCATTTCTTGCCAATTCTGGTGTGTTCACCAGAGTCATCTTGCCCAGCCTCGAAGTCCAAAGATGCTTAATTTTCATCAGCAAGAAGCTAAGCACCCTCCCTGCAATTTCTACCTTATTTACACTCCTAGAAATAAGGTCTACCTCCAACTGCTACCCACCAGGTTCCTGCCTGCGTGTCCCCCTTTCCACCGCACTCAGTGGCTTCCAGTGCACGAACTGAGCATCGTTTCTGCAGCAACCCCACCGTCCTTGAGCCCCATACGGCAAGGTTTATGGGCCAGCTGTCCTGACACCTTACGCATTTCACTCCCAGGTTATATTTGGAGAAAAAGCTCAACTTCTAAGACCAGGAGACAAAATCCAATATACCAAGCCAGAAGCTGCCCAAGAGGAAAAAACTGAAGCAGAAAGCACCAAAGCTCCTCGCTGGAGAGAGGAGTCTGCTCCTACCAGGGGTGATGGCTGTGGCTGCTCTCCCTGCTCCCAGGTTTGTAAACCACATGAGTCTTTTCTCACTCAAAACACAGAGAAGTGCTGCTGTGCTTAGGATGCCAAAGATCCCGAGTGAAGTCCCTCTTCTGCTCAAATTACAACACAGATTTGAGCCTGTTTTCTGAAGGATGCCCTAAACACTCGTTGCCTTATAGAGCCAGTACCTTAGTTTGGTGAATTCGGGAAGTCCTTGCTCTGCTCCCACCCGACCTGCAGACCTGCAAGATCCAGGTCAGCGCTTCTGCTGAGCACCCAGCGGATCCCAAACCAGCGGCCACCCTACCACCCGTGAAAGCCGCCGTGAATGCGGCTGAACGCCCGCTGCTGGGGCAGCGCACAACCAGAGGGCAGTTACCTGTGACAACGTTTGAAACCTGCAAAAATCTTGGCACTTGGGAGACTTTGGAGGCAGAAAGCTGGGTGCCTGCCAGTGCGAGGCACCTCCAGAACCAAGAGGGAGTTGTGAGGATCTCGGTTTTGAATTTAGGCTTAAAACATCAGTTTGGCAGAAGCAGACAAGATGCAGACGCAGCTGTAGGCGGGCAGCTTCCCGCCTTGCTCCAACACCCAGCTAAGCACAGAGCTGTGCCCCCGCTCCAGCCACAGGCAGAGACAACCCCCCAGCCCTGCCCGGGATGTGCCGATGCTGAAGAAAAACCCATCCTTTTGTGCCGCGGGTCAGGACATCACTCACAACAAAGCTTTCCAACAAAACTAAAGTACTGACCCAATAAGCAGAGGTCAGGACCTGTGCCTGAATGACTGGGACAGCCAGAAATATCTGGTCACTGTTGGGGGAGAAGGGAGGTGGTTTTCCATTTTTAACACTTGCATCCTTTTCAAAGCTTTTATTTGCCAAAACCTAATATTAATAATGATGGCAGATCCTACTTTCCTTGAGGTAATGCCAATTTTAATGCATTTTTTTTACATAACTATAGTATTATTGAGGAACAAGTAGTAAGTGATAGATACTTTAATGTAATATGAGTCAATATGTATTTATATGTGCTTTATGACTTAATCAATATTGCTACATTAGCAAGAATAAATATGGTGTTTCCTTTTCTGGCCTTGGAAAGAACAAATAAGGAAAGTCACATTACGAAGTTTAGGAATGAATAAAATCTCTGCATTTCCCAGACAATTCAGTAAATCTCTGACATTCATTTGTTCTCCAGAACAGAGCAAGTACCTCCCTGGGCAGGGCGCTGGGCAGGCAGCAGCCAGAGACTCAGCTTGGGACTCTGGTTCAGATTTTTCACAGATAGCTTCCTAAGAGGAATTTAAAAAAAAGGAAACAGGCCCCAGCACAGACTGTACGTCCAGTTCAGCACTCTGAATCTCAAGAGGAAGGGCTTTGCACCCTGAGCAAGGAAGGGTTTTACCACTGAAGAACAAGAGGAGTTCACAGCTCGCATTACCCCCATGCTTCTGCAACCAGCACCTTCCCGAGCTGCGCGTAGCCCAGCACCCTAGCAAAAGGGAATGACAAAGTGCTCCTCGTTTACTACAGCTCGACCCGTTCACTGCTGCAAATGGTATAGGTTGTGACAGTCACGGACATCCATTTTTATTATGGGCAGAAACTTTTCCACCAATTATTTGTTCTGGGGTACTGGCCTCACCCAGTGCAGCAAAGAAGCCCAGCCCCACCAGCAAGATGTTCATCCTACATATTCATCCCACAGTGGCTGGAGCAAACCTGCTGGGAAAGCTCATCCCCAGCTTCCCTCTGCACGTGCTGCCCCCGAGCCAGAGTCACGCTCCTGGCTCCTCCGTGGGAACGTACCCCAGATAACCAGTTATCCTTGCACAGTGCAACACCCTGTCACCTTGCTCCTGATGGACCAACGCAGGGAGTGAGAGCCAGCATGTGCAGTCTGAGTTTGAGCACCTTGATGGGATGCAGGACAAGACTGGCTTCTAATACTTGCTTTGAGTATCCCCAAACCGTGCCAGAAGAGAGAAGCTTGCTCCCATCAGTACTGCTGGGAGCCAATCCAGGCAGCATCTGGGAAAAAAATAAAGATCACGGTGCTTGTTCCTGCCCCCAAATCCCCCCAACCCAAGCAAGCGATAGGCATTTCTGCTAGGACTTCCAAGAACGATGGCACTTCTGGGTGGAGCAGGGTATTGAGTGCTTTGTCTTACTCATGATCTACCCTCTGGGATCTAATGAGATGGACACAGAGTGATACTGGTCTAAAGAAACAGCACTGGGAAGCAGCTTACAGTTCAGCCGTCTCTAACGGCACTGAAAACGGCTCAAGCTCCAACTCAAAGTTCACGTTTCCAAGACTACACTTAAGGGCTTCGTCTTGAAGACCCCAGGGAGACTCCCAGCCAGGTACATTCCAGGGACTTTAAGGCAGGATCTTACCTCATCTGACTAAAGACACTCAGAGCGGGTCTCGGCAGCGACCGGTGTCCCTCGATGTCACCCAGCACGCCTCCTTCCCCTGCCACGCCGCCCATGCGGCTACAGAGGGTCGCTCACTTACTTAAAAACCTCATTCCAACATTAGAAGACTTCTATCTGAGACGGACGACTCAGCGCCTTCCGTCACCAACACTCGCCCGACCAGCAGCAACCAGCCCGACTCCAGGAGGACTCGTCTACCTTCGCGTCTGGTCGGCCGCGGGCTCAGCCTTCGGCAGTGACTGTCCCTGTGCTACACGAGGCCAAGCTGCCAGGTGATCCTGAGATACTTGTGACCTGAGATACTATCCAATGTGCTCCTCTAGAGGAATCGACCTCTGGAAATTCAGCTACCGCTTATTACTTCTACCTTTGGCTGGAGCCAAGCTGGCTCTGTCTCCATCCTCCACTGCTGGCCTTCTGAACTACCCAAAACATGGACTTTTTCCCTAGAGCTGGGCTAAAAGGTTGCGCCAGCGATGCTGAAGCTCCTGCTAGACCCGCCTTGGGCCAGCTGTGGTTTGCGTCTCCCGGGCAGGAGCCGCCTGCTCACACCCCAGTGGCCCCAATTGAATTAAACGCAGCCTCTTCCACTGCAACGGGCTTCTCCATCCCCTCCCGTCACACCAGGATAACCCCCCACGGCTACCCTCTTGCCATTCGGGATTTACACTGGTTTCCGTGGGGTCAGAGCCTGACCTTACAGATCACTGAGCCAGGACTCACGTAAGGACAGGAGCAGGAAAAAAAATCTCTGTCCTCAGTTTGGAGAGTTTGGCAGCATTTGTTTATTTTTAACGGATCGCCGCCGCCACATTTCAGACCTTTTCCTGTTGTGATCGTTAGAACTTTTAACTGGATCATAAATCTTTTATTAACATTTGGTATTATACTAATTAAAACTGTTCCATATATGTATTATTAATTTCTCCGGCACTTCTTGCGAGGGTGACGTTTTTAGCTGGCTTAGCAGAATGCACCATAGTAAATAAGGAGAAACTCATTTCCAGGCAATTAGGCTTGCAGAAAAATAAGTTTCTTAATGGAGGGCACGATCATTACAAATTTTACCTAAATAAACAGGGTTTCTTAATGGTAACTCTTCAAGCTAAGTAAACAGATTGGTGTGGTAATGTCCTAAGCAATACTTAAATGTAACTGTTTAATAAATTGGTAAATTACTCATTTCATCTTAGAACAAAATGGTAATACTGTAGTAATAACGTAGTATATATTCTGTAAATATGAAGCATTATCACTTTAGCTCTGAAGAAATCACCACAGTGATATGTCAGAATTGATCTAAAACTGCAGCATTTTATCTCAAGTTTATTACCCATTTTTGAGAATCGCTGAGATTTTCAGAGCATAATGGCAATAAAAGAAGAATTTAAAAAGCGCTTAAATGTGCATAAGTTAATCAGAGGTATCCTCGGGGGGAAAAGGAAATTTGGTAAAACATGAATTATAAGCATCATTTAAACTTACTTTGGACACTAGAGATAATAAATGGCACCATAATTTAGAAATAGCTTTTAACATCAATGACTGTAAGTGGCACTTTACTGTTCATAAGAATTGCAAAGCAACGGTGCTGAGGCCAATTTTATTAGCCATTTTTTTCTTTATAAAAGCAATCCAACCATTTCCAAACTGAGCAGACAGGAACAAGAGTTACGTGTTAATATGCAAAAGGCATTTGAGTTTTTTTTTTAAATAGCCGGCAATAAATTTACCAAAAGATACAGTCTGGAGACAATTGAATGATCATTGAAGAAGAATAAAGCTTTCTCAGAGTTTACATATTTGGGAAGAGCAGATAAGAGGAGGAAAAGAAGGGAGAGAAAATTGTTCATACATCCCTATTTACTGGGGAATGTCGCAGCACTTCCGAAGCGAAGGGGAGCAGCAGTAAATCAGAGGGAGGCAGCGCCGGAGGAACAAGGCTTCTCCTTGCTAACTTTTCACGACGGACAAAGCGTCCGAGGATCACAGCGGTCCGTACAATACCCCATTAACGCGCCTCCTTTCCCAGCGACCGCACAGCCTACAATGCATCTTTCAGAGCTATCAGTTATCAGCCCTCGCACCAATAAATTTTGGCCGGGAAGGACAAGAGCCCCTTTGACCGAGCGGCAGCGTTATGGGGGGGAGCTCCCGGCTGCTGTGCTGGGGGGGATGCCGCATCCGAGCCTGGCCCTGGGGAGCAGCGACCGGCCCCCCACCCCAGGTATCTTGCTGCAATATCTGCTTCTGACACCCGCTTCCCCCCGTGCCGTGCCGTGCCGTGCCGGTGGGCAGCGAGCAGAATCGACGCGAACACAGGGCTTTACCCCGACGGTGCCGCGTGTGCACACTCATGGAATTGGCAAGCAAACTGAGCTCAAGAATTAAAATTTACTTTAATTGTTTTCAGACTAATCCTGTGACTCGAGAATAAGAGAGATTAATATTCTCGAGACTTTCTGTGTCTGAAGAACCCAAGATCCTTGACACATGAAGTCACCCTGCTTGGCAGAATGGGTTGTTAACTCTGAAACTCAGGAGAAAGCTAATATCTATATTTTAATTATTTCACTCCTGGCCACTTTAGCGTAATCAAGATCTAACTACAGTCCTTATCCCACATTGCCAGACTGACTCCTCCACGCTTTCAGAGCTGCTGGGAGTCTCAGCTCTCCTGTTTGTCTCCCAATAGTTTCTGGGACGTGATGTGGTTACGCACCATCCCTAAGATAAAATAAGAGTAAAGTCACTTGTGTTATTTCCTGGGGAAACAAATTCAAGCCATACCGGTAACAGACTGTTGCTAATTTTATGTCGATGTTGGGAAGATTAATTCAACCCCTAAAAGGAAAGCCTCAGCACAAAAACTGAAGCTGTACAACAGAATACGTAAGAAGCGGGGAAGCATCACACTGATTCATGAGAGCATCCTCTGCTCCAGGACTTTGCCTTGGCCTCCAGCAAAGAACATTTCCAGTGGGAGAGACCCCTCTGGAAGTAAAAAGAGAGGATGGGAGCGGTTCTGTTTGTTAAGTTGAACAAAGGGAAACCGGGAGGTGAAGTAAACCAGAGTCTCCTACATAGGACTTGGAAATGGCAGCTTCGAGCAAAGAAGAAGTGTGCCACTGGTCCAATGGCTAGAAGCTAAAATTATACAAATTCAGGCAAAAAAAATGGGAGCAAGAGATAAATTTTTACTGTGACTCTATTTAGGCACTTAAATTTTGAATCGATTCTTCATCATTAGGAATGTTTCATTCAAGACTGGATCACTTTTTAAATGAATTATCTTAGCTCCAATAAGGCTTTATTCAGGAGAAACGTAATACCTGTATTATTAGACACTGAATTAAGATGACCTTGCCATGGAACAACTCTACCTTTTAATTTACTCTTCATAATTAAAAGCAAATCTCTAAATACCTTAAGCTGATTTTTTTAAGCATGCATTTAAACCTTCCTGTTGTTCTAAGCGGACATCTGAAAACACCAGAGGTAGGTACCAAAAAACTTCTAACCCTGAGATTCCTTGAAACCTGGCAACACACGTTTAATTAAAGAACTCACGCGCTGTGCTCTGTGAGCTGGGGAAGCTCAGCTAAAGGGGTGAGTCTTGTAGCCCTTTTTAGGACCAGTTTAAGACTGGAGACTCAGGGGGACAGGAGGACGGACAGACAGGCTTCCCAGAGATGCCGTGCCCCCCAGGAAAGGTGCTGCACCACCTTCAGCTCCCAGCAGCAGCTACTCCTGTGAAACCAGCTCTGCCATACCGTATCTGGCATCAAAATGAGCAACGCGGAGCTTGGCTTTCGCGTGAAGACAGCAGTGTTTCCAGCTACTCTTTTTTTTCTTCCGCATTAGTGGGTATTTTGGCTTGTCGCATCAGAAGCAAGCCTGCTATTTTAATGCAACTACAGAGCCCATATCTTTGCATTCAGATCCGTGTTTACTCACGGCATCCGTAAGCGGTACAGACCGAAGGGATCATCTTCAGCACTGCACTCGAGTGGCACACAAAGCCCACGCCAGGGGGTTAGGTGCAAGCCTAGCCAGCCAAAAACGTACAGCTTGTCCGACCTCTTAGCTAGATCTGCAGTCCCGCTGCCTTTCCCGGCTCCCCACATATGGCTGTCAGTCTAGACAAGCATTTGTACACGCAATCAGGAAAACTAAACGCATGCAGTTATGAAGATGAAAACTCAAACCAGAAACGTGCGCCGAAGCATTTGGCAACCAACAGGGTTGTTAAATGGTACCCGTGAGCCAGATTTTCCATAAATCAGAACAGTTCTATGAAAGCTCTGCCCCAGCGTACGAGTGATTAGCGAAGAGCTCAGAAAACAGACTTGCACAGCAAACATCAGGACGCAGCGAATTCCTCGTGCCACCCTGAATCAGACAGACCCTGTTGTTCCTAGCTGGCACTTGCAGAGAGAGAGAGGAGAAAAAATTCCCTGTCGGTCCTCCCTGAGTTACGGCAGGGTCGATCGGAAGTGAACGGCCTGAGTTTATTGGTGTTATTCTGAATTGACTTTGGCCTCTAAACCAGAGCTGACTGTTGCGCGAGTACTTACTTAGCACAGGCGCGGGAGGCTGGATCCTCGGCTGCTTTCAGTCGCTCTCAGTCCATTCACTCCCCAGCAAGACCGATGCCAATTCAGATCAAACCCTATTGTACAATAATGACATTCAGATAGCACAAGCCAAGTGCTGAGAGCAGCTGAGCTCTCTCACTGCCTGGTGGGTTCAGGAAGAGTTACAGGTGTAGGATTTGGCTGGGCTGCTTTGTTTTTTTCCTCATCTGTTTTCATACATCTTCGAGCCTTCCATGACGCATTGCTAAATTCCAGACACAAAAATTATCTTAAAACAGATTTATTTTTATGTCACGAAGGGAAAAAAAAAAAAAAAAAAAAGTACCGCTCTCTAACCAAGTGAAATCCATACAAGGTAAAAGCACAACCCTTCCACAGCTACTTCAAGACCCCCCTCGAACATAAACCCCGCCGGCGGGTGTCCACCCCTCACCCTACCTGGGGGCAGCACGCTGCCCACCCCTCCCCGGGGGCCGGAACGCAGCGGAGCATCCGCGGCAGCGGAGCATCCTCGGCGGCCGCCCCGGGGGACGGGGGGCACAGGCGGCCGAGCAGGTGGCTGCGCACGCCGCCTCTCCCACCTGCTGCCCCGTGCCGAGCTACAGTGAACTTGTCAGGCCGTGCTATTGTCACCGAACACAGATGTCGGCCGGGCAGCCGTCGCCCGCACCCCGCTTCGCCCGGGCGCGCTCCAGCCGCTGCGAGTCGCCGGCGGAGCCGTTTTTAGGAGCGTCCTGTTGTTCGGAGGGGCCTTCGCCCGGGTTTCCGCACACGCGATTTTCCTTCTTCCCACCCACCTTCTTCAGCTGTTCGTGTAACCACTGCTTTCGCCGCTCTGCAGGATTTTTGAGCTGTCTTGCCACGTTTTAGTATTTTTGCTGGCTTCTGGCTTGCTCAGTGATCTGGTGATCTCACCGTGGAGCTGTCCCAGCGCTCGCCGCCCGATGGGACCCCAAAACACTATGGACAGAAATTACTCCCTCCCTGCCCCTCAGTACAAGCTCACACCAAACTGTTTCCATTTCTAAGGCGATACCTGGTCGCCTGCTCACACACAGCCCCTCTGCACTGTGGTCGTAAACACAAAAAGATTTCTTTTCCACCTGAAAGTCCAGCAGAGTCCCCCGGCAGAGTTTCCCACTGCTCCGGGCAGCCCCGTGTCCCTTCCCCACCGCTGCGGCCCCGCACAGCCCTTCCCCTGCTCTCTCCCAGCCATTCCCATCACTCCCCCCTCCAGCTTTGCTTTTTGTTTCCATTCCTGGCTTCCTCCCTCCTTCTCAGGTTCCGGGCATGGACAGAGGTCGGGGATGTCTCTTCTTGCTGATCTTCCCCTGCACCTCTCCCACTCTCTGCACTTCCACCGCTCCCCCCCCTCCAGCTCCTGCTCCATCCACCCTCAGAGCTCTCCCGCCTCGCTCGCTGTGCCACAACCAAGACGGCCAGAGTGAGAATCACGCCTCATGTGCATTTCTGCCTCTGCCCCATAGTTAAGTGGTGAGAAGGAAGAGTCTTGGCCAGAGAAGACAAAGAGCAAAGCAACAAACACCCTTGTGAAGAGGAGCCAACGCTATGGGGAAGCGTTCAGTTTGCAGTTGGAAAGCTGCAGACTGGCATCAAAAGCAAGCAAGGAAGCAGAAGTAAGCCGAGACGGACAAGACTGAGGCAGGTTCTCTTGTTTTTCCATCTGAAATAGTGAACAGTGATTTGTGTTGCACCCTTCGACCCGGTTTCCTCTGGTTTACCTCCCACTCATGAAGTCCCACCTGAGCTGTAGGACCACAGACTAGATCTAGACAAAGGACTGGAAGACTCTGCTGTGTGCAGGGTACAGAAGAGAAGATGACTGCCTTTGCAGATCTGTCAGAGTACCTGGCAGAACGAACAGGGAAAATGAGCTGTCCATGTGAATTTTGAACAGCACAGGAAGATAAGAGCTTGAAGTGGGGAACGGGAGGTTTGTGTCAGACAGGAGCTTCCTCTCCCTAAGATCAGTTTGAGAGTCCATCACGCAGAGGAGGTTGAAAGCTCCATTGAAAAAGGTTTTTGGATAAATGTCTGCAGTTTGAAAGAGAGTCCTGACGTGAGGAAGGGACACAGGCTGCTTTATTTTCCCTGTCTTATTCAGTATGGCAGTGAAAAGAGTGTAGTGATTTTACTCTAGCCCCCCCATAGAGCAGAACTATATCTTTTCCCCTCTGAGCACTTGGCACAGATCGAAATGGAGAAGGTCAACTTCATAAAGATCAATGTAGGAAAGCCACAAGCATGACAAGGCAGAAAAAAACCCTAAAACCCTACAATTTCTACCCTTGATGAGTTTAGAGGAGGATCACGTTTCACATCTCCTAAAAGGTCCTGCAAGTGTTTTTTTCCTGAACGCTTCACTTATTCCAGGTACTCCAAAATATTTCAGCCTGGGAGGGGTGGAAAAGGCTTTTTTTCCTACTTGGGCTCTCAGAGACGATCTCCTCTTGCCGCACGGAGATGTAGGTGTCTATGTGCTGGGCTTGATGACTCTAAAATGGTGTTTCAAAGTGAAACCACTAACCCTGACGTGCCAAATCAGGCACAGAAAAGCCTCCTTACGCACCAGCCCCACGCTCGCCGTTGGCCTCCTGCTGAATAAAGGGGTCAAATTCAAGTTGAAAGCATTCCTGATGAACAGTCTGAGAACACGGGAACCTCCACAGCTCATGACAAGCTGGAAGCAATGCCGGGCACAACAGCTGCTCCGCTGGAGCACCGAAACGGCAAAGCTCCCCAGTGCAATGCGACAGCTTCAGCGAGCAAGTCCCCGACTGTGCAAACTGCTTTCAGAATCAATTACCCATCTCAGCCTCTTCTGGGCAAGATGCAACATCCCACTTGTTTGGTTTTTTTTTTCTGCAACCCTACAAAAAGAAGACAGAGCAACATTAGGATGCCATTTTAGCAGTAAAATGCTGAGGGGGCTCTTGGCTCCAGGCGGAGAACAAATGTGCACTGTGCAGAGAGGAAAGCTGGGTGCAGGGTGCTCGGCAGCTACCAAGGGACTAACCAAAAATAAAGGCTGAGGAGCTGCACAAGACCAGAGAGACCCAGGCTGTGACCTGAGAGAGGGCAACGTGTGCCACGGCCAGGAGCGGAGAGGCAACATGGAGACAGGACACCAGCAGAAGACACGGATGCCATGAGGAAGAGAAAGAATATTTTAAGAAACTCCAGGAGAAGCACAGCCAAGTACTGCTTTGAAGTTCTGTTCAGGAGCAAGGATTAGGAGAACCTACGAAGCAGGGTGCAGGACTGCAGCTCCCCAGACCTCATTTTAAATGCCAGAACCAAAATGAGATGAATTACCAGCAGGTCTCCACTGCCTATGAAGGAGCCATCTCCCCACACATCAACCCTGCAGACACCCACATTCCGCAGTGCACCCATCTGCCTGCCCGTGTGCGAACCTCAAGGGTGTAAAAGGCGTAAGAAAAGAGATTTGACAAAAAAGCTTGATGGAGCACCTTTGCCTTCTCCCAGACCTGCAGCTTTGTGACAGCTAAAGCATCCTCTCTGCTTCCCCTCTGCTCCCAGAGCCAGTGCTGGGCACACATTTGGAGGGGACAGGAGACGAGCTGGCGTGGAAGAACTGCACAGCCTGGACCCTCTGCCCACGGGCCACAGACAGGAGGCTCCATCCCAGGCTGCTCCCGGGATGCCTTTTGTCTGGACCTAGAAACATTTTCAGCTGTGGCAAAACTCCCCGTCTTCCAGATTTCCAAGGAAAACACAGCTCGCGCCACGGCTCGTGCCACAGCTCCCCGCGGCGATGGGGTAAGCGACGCTGCTGGCCCACCCAGCCCCGTCCCCGTCCCCTCCCGGCAGGCTGCCGGCGCGGCGAGGACCGCGGCACGCGCCAAGCCCCAACGCCGGCGCCCTCAGAGCTCTCGCTCCTTCCCCTCGGTCCAAGGGAAAGATTCGAAGGCTTCTTTAATTATTAACCGTTTTGCTTTGTTTTCCCTCTCCCCTTGAGAGCGCCGACTCTTCGGAGGCCGGAGAGCAGCTTTACGGAGCGCCGGCCCCGATGGGCCCGGCCACCGGACCGGCACCAGCCGTACCCACCCGCGGCTGCGGATTCCCTTACAGGCTGCTCCCATTACCATTAATGGGAACGACGTGTGCTGACGAACAAGAGAAGGGAGTCTAATGTCTTCATATTATACCACCAATTAAGTACTTGGGGGTCATGTCCTCAGCTGATGTAAAGCAGATGAGATCCACTGAACTTAATGGATCTCTGCTGATTTACACCAAATGAAGAGCTGGCCCTCTCTCGCTTGTATTAAAACAGCTGAACCGTTCCAGCAGTCTTTGTGTTTAACAGCTTCGTGCTCTAGCCAGGCTTTTCTAGCACTCCAGTCCATAAACCACAAGCTTTATTAACTAATAATTAGTTTTTCAAGTTAAGTTACACGGTCATTTTTTAAGAACCGCTGCCCTTAGGGCAGGTGAGGAATTTTGAAGAGACTCGAAGTGGTGGGAGCCACGCAGAGGAGAGGCACGGCCAGGCTGCTCGGGGGGTTCAGCCCCTGAAGATGCAGAGGGTCTTCTCACAGACACGTTAGCACCTACTGCCCCGTGAAAGTACCGGGGAGTTAAGGACCTTGAATTCAAGCCGAGGCTTTTCTCTCGCAAACATAGAGTTGATTTTAACCACCCAACCAGCCTCCTGGATTTTAACAAGGCTCCTGAGCTGTGCAAAGATAAGCCTGGCTGCAAGCGTCTGCCCGAGAAGGGCACAGTATAAATGCTGGGGATCACCGAGCTGTAAAGGACCTGAATACACAGAGCATTCCTGGCACAGGGCAAGCAGGGTGATCTGGAAGGACGTACTAACGGCTTCCCGAATTTTTTTTGCAGTTGTGCATAACTGATGGCTGGGCGGAAAAGTGGTGTGATGCTGGGCCACATCCTTCCCTTGTGTGCTGCTCTCTCTGGATGCTCAGGTGTCTTAAACACACTAGCCCGATAAAGGAGCTAAGCTTAAGAAGAATGCTGGATTAAACTATAAATAAAATATTCTTTTTCTAATCATAGATAATTTACTCTCACATTAAAACACAACATCCCAAACCAGTATACATTAGCTTCAGCAGGCGTGCAGCTTGCTCCTTTTCTTCCTTCTGTAGCTGGATTGAATAAAGAACCTTTAGTGCATTTCTGCCACCAGAAGGAATAAAAGCAGCATGCTGTACAGAACTGGGGGGAATCATGACAGCCTACTAACACAAATGTTCTCAACGAGGAATGTAATACGGACAGCTCTTACAGAGACAGTTCTTGTGCAATAACTTAAACAGTACAGATTACTACTTGGGGAAATAAAAGACAACATAACTTTGAAACTTGAAAAGCTCTTTCTTCGTTGTAATCAATTGCAATAATCCATGTCAGTGATTTAGATGAAGATCAACTTTACCTTTCTTTGCTGATGACACAAAACTAAGAGCAATAAAAAACTTAAGTGCATTTGCGCACAACTAATGGATTGGATGTGGCATGTGCCAATGGAAGTCGGTATGTATAATGCAGCATATACTGGATGCCAAATTAATGGGATCATTTGGGCATTCTGGAACACTTGTGGCATTGAGCTTAAGTCATTTAAGGAGCCGGGCAGGGGTTGATGACCTTCCATTTTCAAAAGACTGAAGAAGCCTAGTAATACTGTAGGCAAAACATGACAATGAATTTTATCCCCTCCATCCAGCTGCTATTTAGTCCAGAGCTGAAAGACAATGAAACCAAGACAATGAGACCGTGCCTGGTGTCCCTAACAAAAAGCATATAAAAATAAGGATTCACCTGAACAAGGAGCTGGCGGTTCAGGCACACAGGCAACGGAGCAGACGCTGCCGGCTGTGCCGGTGCAGCCCGACCTGCTGGCCCCTGACGCCTGAGCACCGTCACTGGGCCACGGGGCTCACACCGATTTTCCACGGTGTCCGCTTCCCACCTGGATTAGCTCCCAAAGGAAGCCGGCCATAGCACGGAGGGAAATGCATCTCACTGCCAACATGTAACATACAGAATTACCTGATGAGGTGCAGAGATTCAAGCAGCTCGGATGAGTGACAGAGCTGGAGACGGAGCAGTTTTCTCCCACGTCCCCGTTCCCTCCCCGTGCACTACAGCGCGCTGCTCCCAAACGCCGGCAAACTGGCCCAGACTAGGAGGCGGCACAGGTACGACGAGCGCAGGTACCGTGTTGCAGGCCCGGCTGGCACAGCAGCAGCTGGGTCTGATCCCCGTGGCAGAGCAGCAGGGAAGGACCCAGCGAACGCCACGTGCTGGTAGTAACGATGGTCCTGCTCCCACTGACTCTCACGTGTGAAAGCGCATGATGCTCCACAGCGAAGCAGCAACAGCAGCAGTGGGAATCCCAGGAAGGTAAATTAAATACTTGCAGGCTCAGGCTGGAAAGTTCACCGAGGATCAACACAGTACCCTTGATGTCTGTACAGATACTCCAGACGTTACCGGGAGATCTGCTGTGGGAGTCCACTACGCAGAGGCAGATTTCACTTTTTTTTTTTAATTTTATTTTTTAATTTTGAAGAATGGCCTAAGGTTTGGATACGTGAGGGTGTTTGGAGCCTGCTCCGCTCAGCACCCCAGTAAGCTCAGGCCACCGTTCAGTGGAGCAGTGCGTGGTCATCCAACATCACAGCAGTTCGCCGGGCTCAGACCACCCAACGCAGAGGAGAGCAACACATGGCTCCTGCAGAAGTGCCGAAACACTCATCTGTGCTGCCTAAAGAGCATGAGACCCATCTCAAACGTCTCTGCTCCACACTCCCCAGTATCCCCAGCTCTGGGCACATCCTACAAAGGACGTGTGGACATTTCTGAACGCACGATGCAGGGATGCCTTTAGGCAGCTAGCTCCTATTTTCCACAGTGACCTGGAAAGATTATTTTATCTCCTACCCTTAAACTAAATTCATGGGAATAAAATATCTAAATACCATTATCGCTCTAACCTTAACAGCATATTTTTAAGAGATCTGAAATGCCTAGAAATGCAGAGACCCCCCTTCAAAGCTAGCTGGGTGCCTCCAGGAGGCAAACTCGGATCCTCAAAAACAAGTGGGCACCAAGTAGAAATGCTTACTCCTCCGCTGTGAGTCAGGAAAAAGTTAGGAGCTTAATGGACTCAAGAGGGTGGGCAAGGGAAACACACAGCATTGAAGGGAAATGCCCCAAATAGCCTAAAGTAAATGGTGTATATACCCCCTCTTCCAAAAATGCCCACCTGCACAGAAGGCAAATACTTTCATCCACCCGGTCCAACTTGCTGAGGCAACACGTGAGGAGGGATTCTACCAACTGAGGAGGAGCAGCTATACGAGCAAGCGCTCACCTGGGTGAGTCATGGCCCTTAAATTATTCCTCATCAGCAGTGGGGATGATTGCAGTGCAGAAATACACGCTTCAAGGAAAATTCATAGGCGTGAGGTGTAAATCTCAGTATTATGTTAGCTATAAATGAGCTAAATTATGACCTAGCTGAGCAAAACACTTTTGTAAACCAAGGCTTTGAATATAGTGTAGTTTGCATGTTTAACAGGACCGAGCTTTCATCATGGAGTGGAGAAGGAGAGCTAATAACCCATTGATTTCAAGGCCCATTTAGGAAAAGAATTGCCTATACAGATCTGATCACCATGCATTACTTCGTAACATCTAATACCCCGGGCACAAAATAATGCTGAGAGATGCAAATTACAGAGCCATTTTTATCCTGAGAGGGGTTGTGCCTGCGCATGTGAGCGTGGTACAGGGGCTGCTTTGGGTTTGGGCTTAAAGCAAAGTCAGGAGGGACTCTGAGGAAACGGTCGATGTTCCTCCACGCAGCCATAGTTACCCCGAGCTCTGCCTCACGCATCCACCCACTCGGCTGCTTGGCCCTACGTGACAAACCACTTACGCACGTAATTAAGGAAAGTTCAGAAAGCAATCTGCCCAAAGTTAAGTCTCACTGGTAATTCAATAATCCTTAACTCCAATTGTCTTTTTCCATCCCTGTTCAGCAAACACGAGTTTCCCTGGGCTTAAAACTTCCAAATAGGGGGGAATGTGAGTACACAGCGTGGGCTTTCCGGAGCGCACGTGCACAGAGACAACGTTTCACTTAAGCAGATTTAAGACTGCTTCAGAAAGATCGTCCAAATGCTAAGAATTATCAATTTCATAGCAGCATTGAGTATCAACGTATTAAAACTCAGCTTGATGGGATGTGCGGCGTCTTCAGCACTCTCAGACCACATCTCTATCACAAGACTTACACTGCCTACGCTCGAATGACTCCCCCTGAATTAGCCGTGCTGCAATACAGTTGCATGAGCTGCTGCTGCCCTCACACTGCCTGCACACCACTGGTCTTTATCCTCTGCTAAGTGGAGCGTTTTAAGAAGTCTCCCATGGAGGTGAGGGAGCGTTTAGTAACGAGTGGGAGGGTGGGGGATAGACCACCTTCCCCCGCAACTAGCCAGAGCCCACGCTGCAAGAAGGCAGCTTCAGAAATGGGGAAGTCAAACTGCTGCCCGAACGCGACAGCCCGACTCGAGTACTCCACCACACAGCCCAAGTGCAGTACGTGGCCGGGACAATCCACGGGATCAGGACAACAGCCAGCCCACCCCCAAAAGGTGCCCTCTCCTCCACGGGGCACCCACATCCCCCAGGATTACATTCCTTGGGACGGAGAGGCTCAGGCTGGAAGGGTCTAAAGTCTGCGCGAGCCCCCATGGGTGGCTTTGTCTGTTGCTGGACCTTCAGAGATGCACGGCAGGGACCATCGCACAACCTTGTCACGCCTGGATCGGGCTGGCAGGGAACGCTGCTCTCATCCACAGAGGGAAATAACTGTGTATTTGTTCCCACCGGTGTTTCCCTGAGGCTCCTATAAACACTGGGTTTTACTGGACAGACTAATTGGAGGTAACCCCCGCTTCTGTCCCCTTCAGCATGACCACTCACATCAGTACCCCCGTACCGCCCATGCAATCTTGTCTTCGGTGACGTGGATGCACGAGGCAGCCCGTCTCCCTCGTACTCAGCCCATCTCGCAACCTCGAGACCAGCTCCTCCGAAACAAAAGGCACCAGCCATAACCCCAGCAAGCCCAAGCGCGCAGCTCCCAGTACATAAGCCCCGTTGTTTGGGCGACTATTCGGATGGCTGAAAATGGAAGCCACCGGTTTCCGAAGTCCTTTGGAAAGTTGGCGCGCCCCGAGGCTTGACCCCGCTGCCTGTGGCGCAGCCCACGGGCGGCAGCAGCGGCGAGGAGAGGCCGAGGCTGTCACCGCCGAGTTCAGACCCACTTGGCGCTGCTTTTCCTAACAGGGCTGTAAACGCTCTGTGGCTTCGCGCTAGACCCTCGCCTGCCACAAAGCCGATTCCCGCAATATGCAGCATCACTGTGCTCTCTGCAGACGCACAGCTTCTGGCTTACAGCAGTTTGGGAAAAACTGCGGGGAAACCGGGAATACAGAAGTTTATGGTCATGGGACGCGTGAACAGTTAAGGACCAAGTCCGTCTTGAAAACAACGCAGTTTGTAGGCGTTAGGTGGTACAGATAAAACCTAACATCAAATACACGTGTGAATATGGGTACCCGCGTATTCCACCCCCCCCCGCCTTATTCAGAGCTTGACTCTTCCACATTTTAGCTAAGAGCGGATTCCTCCTGCCTCTCCTGCGAACGCCGCTCCGGTTTCTCCTCTCTGCCCCGCACCGGGCGCCGATGCCGAGAGCCCCGCAGCCACGTCCCCCGCCGCTGTGCCCACGGAGCAGCGACCCGCGGGTGACAAACCCGGCGCAGACCAGCCGGGCGGGACCCCGGGCCGGGCTCCGCTCCGTGCCCCCCGGTGCGGCGGGGCTGGCCCGGCGGCAGACCGGCAGCGCGTCGCCGCCGAGCGGAACGACCGAGACGAACGGGGAAAGGTCGTGGGTGGCGCGGAGCCGCAGCAGGGCTCTGCGTGGGGACGGTGACAGGGCCACGCACCGCGGGAGCGCGGCGTTTCCCCACGCCCTGTGGCCAGGTATAGATTTCCCCGTTGTTTGGGCTTTTTCGTTTTTTTTGGTTTGGTTTTTTCTTCCCTGCCGGACACCTCGATCGGGGGTTTTCCAGCGCAGGCTGCACGTTCCCGGCTGGCGAACGGTACCGGTCGAGAGCAGCTGCACGGTCCCAGCACCGTCGGCCGCGGTGTGCCAGGATTTGGCCCTGCCTTTGGACCTCCGCGACCTTCCCCCGACAAACCAAATCCCGGCTACGACCGGAGCCTTTGCCCTGGCACCGCTGAGAAAAGGACTAGCTTAGGGAAAGATTTTCTTCCTCCCCCTAAAATCCCCTTTGCCGTGGCCGGGCCGGGGAACGAGCGAGCCCGGGACCGGGACCGGCTTTAAACTCCTGGAGGCCGACGGTAACCGGGGGCTGGGCTGCGCTGGGAGAGGCAGAGCCCACCCCCCCGCGGGACACGGCCCTCGGCGGTCGGGGGGCACCCGGGGCCCTGCCCGCGGCTGGTTTCTAAAAAAATGTCATTTTTGCAGCTCCCCCCCCCCCCGCCGCCCTTGCTGGAGGATCGGTCACCCGGACCCGCAGAACTACGGGAGTTTGTTCTTAAAAATAACACACTCCCACCCACGCCCCCCCGCCAGGCTGGTAAACGCGCTCCGCAGCCGCCGAGCACCCGGGGAACCCGCACCTCGGCGGGCCGCGGCCCCACGCAGCAAAAGCAGGGAAAACGAAAACGGCCGGCTGCCTGCCGAGAGGCGTTTCGGTACCGCGGGGCTGGGGGGGCGAGAAATTACCGGGGCCCGGCACCGGCGATGCCGCCGCTCCCGGGAAAGCGGCGGGCCCTGCCCTGTCCCTCCCGGCCGCTCGCCCGTTCCCAGCCGCCGGTCCCGGCGTTCTCCCGAACCGGGGCGGGGGGGGGCTGTTCCCGGCCGCTTCCCCCCGCCCCGGCCCCACCGGAGCCGAGCAGGAGCCCCGCGACCGCCCGTCCCCCCCCGCCCCCGGAGCCCCGCTCCGAGCCTGCCCGCCGCCCCCGGCCCCGCTCCCGGCCGGCTCCTCACCTCCGTCTCCGGTGAAGGCCGAGCGGCGGCTTCTCCCCGGCTGCTGCCCGCCCCGCAGCGACCCGGCCCCGGCCGCGGGCTCGGCTCTTCCCCGGCGCGGCGGCAGGCAGGGAAGCGGAGAGGCGTTTTTAAAGAAAACGTTTATTTACACGTCTCGGCAAGTACAAAGTATTATACATGGTCTGTGTCAACCCCAAATCTTCTTTATTATGAAACATAAGGCGCTTTCTCTAGAGTCGGTGGCGAAAGGAGAGGGTGCGGGTGCTGTTTCGGTGCGCGAAAGCTCATCGGCTGGAAAGGTGAGGACAAAACCGAGTGTGTGTTGCCTGAAAGGAGCCCTTATTACTACGGTGAATAAATTACAGCTGACATTAACTTCACCTGGGACAGATGGAAGCTACCGCTTTTCAGCTTAATAGGGTTTCCTAAGCTAATGAGTCATCACCGGCTCCACTTAGTCCCCTCCGCTAAGTGATAGGTAGGTATTTTTTTTTCTTTAGACTATCCTCAGAACAGGAAAAAAAAAAAATAGCCTTTTGTTCCAAAGCCAACGCAAAATACCTATGTTCAGATTTCGATATAAATAATCGAGGTTTTATATAATTCCATATTAATAGTGCCCAAAATCTCGATGCATAAATAAATTAAATTATTAACACTTCTTACAAAAAGTGACATATTTCCCTTCCTAGTGGAACATCGACACGAATATACAAGCGGAGCGCGGGGCCCCGCGACGGCAGCGCCCGGCGGCTCCGCTCCGCTCCGCGCCGGCCTCGGGGAAGCGCCGCGGCGGCCCCGCTGCCGGTGCCGGTGCCGCGGGCGCCGCTCGCCGCCGCCTCCCCGCCCGCCCCGTCTGGGGCGAACCGCGGCCCCGGGGGCGGGGGAGCCGCCGGCCGAGCTCCGCGGGCGAGTCCGCTGCGTGCCCGGGCGGCCGGGCTCAGACGAGGGAGGTGACCGGCGGGATCTTGGCGCTCTCCTCCTCCCAGGGCTGCAGGTTCTGCAGCGCGAACAGCGACGAGTTGTGCAGGCACAGCGGGTCGGGCTGGATCGACTCGTTCAGCGACTTCTGGAAGGCGTCGTGCTGCAGCTGCAGCATCAGCCGGCTCGCCTGCTGCCGCTCGGCCTCCCGCTCCTCCGCCGTCTGCCGCCTGCCGAGGGACACGCTCAGCCCCGCGCCCCGGGACGCCCCGGGACGCCGCTCCGGCCCGGGGCTCCCCGGGACGCGGCGGCTGCGGGGGCCGGGGGGGGGTGGTGGGAAGGCGGCCGGCGGGGCAGCGCGCCGCTTCCTCCCGGCGCTGGGCACCGGCGGGCGGGCGGCAGCCGCTGGGCCTGGAGCGGCGGGAAGCGCCTGGAACCCCCCCCCGGCCCGTTTCCCAGGAATCCCCCGTGTCCGACTAGTCCCCCCGTTCTCCCGATGTCCCCCCGGGTTTTCCGAATAATTCCCCGTTTTTTGGCAGAATTCCCCGTTTTCCGAATAATTGGTTCCCCGTTTTTCGAGTAATTCATTCCCTGTTTTCCGAGTAATTCCCCGTTTTCCGAGTAATCCCTCAGTTTTTCGAATAATCCCTCGCTTTTCGAATAATCCCTCGTTTTTCCGAATAGTCCCTCGTTTTTCCCACTAGTCCCCTGTTTTCCGAATGGGGGACTATAAAAAAATAAAAATTAAAAAAGGTAAAAAATAAGTACGAGCGCTAATAATAATATTACACTACGAAAAATTCTCCCCCAAGCGTTGGGCGGCCGGGGGCCGGCGAGGGCTGCGATCCCGGCCGGAGCCGGGGGCTTCCCGGGGGGCGGCGGGCGGGGAGCTCCGCCGGGAGGGGGGGGGGGCGGCGGCGGCGGCGGCGGCGGCGGGAGCGGCGGCGGCGGGACGGGGCGGCCCCGGGGGCGCGGGACTCACCGCCATTTGGTGCGCCGGTTCTGGAACCAGGTCTTCACCTGGGCGTCCGTCATCTTGAGGGACTTGGCGAGGGCAGCGCGCTCGGCCGAGGCCAGGTACTTCTGCCGGTGGAAGCGCTTCTCCAGCTCGCAGATCTGCACCCGGGAGAAGGACGTCCGCGGCTTCTTGCGCTTCGGCGGGGTCCGGTTCTGGTAGGGATGCCCGATCCGCCGCGTCACCGTGAAGGGCGTCAGCGCCGCCGCCGCTGCCCGGGTGGGAAGCACAGGGGTCAGCCCCGCGCCCCCACGGTGCCGGCCGCCCCCCCCCCCCCCCCCCGCATCCCACCCACACCCCCCCTCCCCGCTCCGGGGCCGCGGCTCTGCCCGACGGCCCCCGAAGGCCCCGCGTCTCCCCGAGGTGCCGCTTCCACCTTTCGCCGAAGGGACGCGGAGGCGAGCGGGGCCCGGCCGCCCCCCCGGGGCGCCCCGTTATCCACGGCGAGCGGTTTTGGGGATCGCTGCGAGCCATCCAGCGGGCCGCCGTTGCCTTTATCCTGACGATTACCGCTATCGTTATTTCGTTTTCTCTTGGTTTTTTTCCTGAATTTGCCTGCCCGTCCGTTGCCCTTCCCGGGGGGTAGGGGGGGGTGCGGGGGCGCGGCGCGGCTCTCCCGCTCCGCCCCGGCGCCTTACCTGTGAACCGGTCCTTGACGAAGCGCCTGCTGCTCTCCATCCAGGGGAAGTTGAGGCTGCCCAGGCTGGGCACGGCGGGCATGGCCGGGATGGCGCTGGAGATGGGCGGCGGCACGGCCCCGGGGATGGGCCTGTGCGCCGGCACCCGGATCACGCCGGCCGGGGCCAGGCTGAGGTTCACACTGTAAGATCCCGAGTCCTCGAAGGGCGCGGCGATGGCCGGGAAGGGGGCCGGCAGGGCCGGGTAGGGCGCGCCGCCGCGGCCGCCGGGGCCGCCCAGGAAGGTCGCGCCGTCGGGGCCCCGGGGGGGCGGCGGGGGAGCGCTCTCCTGCTCGGGGCTGTTGAGGATCTGGTCGATGCCGAAGCTGATGGGCTCGTGCTGGTGCTGGCCCTGCGCGCCCGCCGGCGGATCCATCCTCCGCCGCCTCCACCGCCGCCGCCGCCGCGCACCCCTCCGCGCCCGCTATAAAGGCGCCGCCGCTCCGCCGCGCTCCGCGGGCCCGGCCGGCCCCGGCGTGCGCCGCGCGGAAACTTTGCCGAGCGCGCGCCGCCCCGGCAGCCGCCCCGTCATCTCCTCGGGGCCGCCGCGCGCCCCGCGCCGCGTGCGCCCCCGCCGCCGCCATTGGCCGCCGCCGCCCAGCCTCTGCGCTCCCATTGGCTCCCGCCGCTTCGGCACCGGCCTCGCCGCCCGGGCGCGGGGGCCCCGCCGCCGCCGCCGCCGCCGCCGCCGCCGCCGCCGCCGCGGTGACATCACTGGGGCGCACGAACAATGGGGGCCGCGCGGCGGCGGGCGGGGCGGCGGGGGCGCCGTCGGGGCCGCGGCGGCGGGACGGGACGGGCCGCCCGGTCCGGCACGTCGGGCCCCGCCGTCCCGCTCGCTCCCCGCGGGGCCGGGGCGGCCGCCCGGCCCTTCCGCGACACCCCCCCCCCACCCCGCCCCCGACGGCCGCTCCGCCGCGCCCGGCCGAGGCGGCCCCCCCGCCCCCACACACCGCCCCCCCGCCGCCGCGGCGGGCGGCCAGCCGCGCTGAAACGGCCAAGGCCGGACGGCCGCCCCCCCCGACGGCAGCGCGGAGCGGCGGCCCGAGGCGGTGCCCGGGGCCGGGCCGGGCCGGGGGGTGCCCCGCGGCCCCGCAGGGCGAGATTCCGTTTGGGGTTGAATTTGCGCCCGGGCGGCGGGAGCCCGGCGCGGCCGCCGAGCGAGTTTGCAGACGCTCCCTAACGTCCAAATGGGACTAAAGGCGTTAAAAATTAAATAACGTTCAGCCGCATTTACTTAGTTTCCCTCTTATAAAGGGAAATGAAAACAGGGAATAGAATTTCCCTGTTAATAGAATGTAATGGCATTTGATCAGCACCTGGCAGGGCGATCCCGGGATGCCGGAGCGGTGACAGGAGGGACTTGATTAGTTTTCAAACCTTAGGATTCAATTACCGCAACGCGCCGAATCGTCGCAACGAGCAGCGAACGCGGACCGGCCCGCCCAGCCGCCGCCGCCCGCGGCCGACACCTGCGGGCCGTGCCCCCCCCCCCGTGGCCGTCCGTGTGTCTCCCCCCCGGCTCTTCCCTCGCCCCCACGGCAAAAGCGGGGCCGGGGCTTTTCCCTCCCCCTCCCGCCCGGGGTCCGGCCGGGCGCGGGCCCCGACGGCCGCAGCGGAGCTGCCGGCCCAAGTTTCCCGGTGGGGAGCGGGGGGGTCCCCCGGCTGACGGCCTGGAGGGCCCCCCCGGCCCGGCCCGGCGGTCGCTGACACGGCTATTAAACCCCCCCCCGGGGAGAGGGACACACACACGGAGCGCCCGGTGCCACCCCCCGGTCCCGGGCAGCCTGATCGGATTGTCCCCGCTCGGTGCGGCGGGTGCGAGCGGAGCCGCCATCAGCCGCCGCTCGTGTGTCCGTCCCCGTGTCCCGTCCCCCCCCCCACTCCGTCGAGCGGAGCTAATCGGGTTGACACGATCGCGGCAAGATGGTGCGGGGCCGGGCGGGGCCGCCCAGCGCCCCCGGGAACCGACCGCGGGCAGCCGGCCCTCGGGGCTCCGCTCCGGGCGGCCCGGCGGGGAGGGCGGAGGAGGCGGCGGGGCGGGAAAAAGGGAAAAGGAGGGGAAAAAAGGAAGGGGAGGGGGGGAGAAAAAAAGGGGGAAAAAAAAAAAAGGCAACCGGGGGGAGGATAAATAAATAAATAAAGTGACACCCAGTCCTGAATCAGGGCAGGCTTTGTTAGAGAAAATTGCAGCTTGATCTGCATAATGGGAACTCGGGCTGCCCAAGGCTATCTTTTTATTGCATGTGTGTCTGCTGTTATCAATTTTGTGAACGATTTCACAGGGAGCCTGGCAGACTTGAGCTGGAATAATATGCAAAGATGAGCTTTGAATAATGAATGATGTGCTTTTAAACCAATTCCAAAGTGTCTGTGATAGTACAATATGAAAAGGGGTGGTAAGTAATAGTATATTTAAAAGGCGCTAGTATGTTTTTATTACTATATTTAAAAAGATATCTATATTATTTTTGTGAAATGGATAATATATCACAGAGTCTTTGATAATCAGCTAAACAATACATTTTTCTTTGGGAAAACTCTCCTGGTTTTACACAGTTAAATATAGAGTATCAGCGTACAGCTTTGTAACGCTCGGCTACCTTATTAAATATTAACTCTATTTTAATATTAGCTTTTAAATTTAATATGTTGACGTTCTGCAGTTTTACTTTAATTACGTTTTATAATTAATAACCCGGGACGTATGGTATCCTTAAGTGCAGCTCTCCCGCAGCCGCCTCGTCTCCCTCGCCCCTCCGCGGCCCGGGGGGGCGCGCAGCCCCGCGCAGCCCCGCGCAGCCCCGCGGCCCCGCTCCGGACCCCAAACCCGCCTCCGCTTCGCCAAGCGCCGCGTTTCCTTGGGGACCGGCCCGGGCCGCGCTGCCGGGCTCCGCTCCCGACCCCCCCCCACCGCCGGGACCCCCCGGCCGCCCGGCGCGGAGCGAGCGGAGCTGCGGCCCCGACGGCGCGGCCCGGGCCGGAGCCGGGTCTCCGGGTCCGCGGGTCCGCGTGTGTCCCCCGGGCACGGCGCAGTGCTGCGACCCCCAGCAGTGCCCGGGGCCGGGGGGTGCCTGCTGGGGTGACCGCGGTGCGGGCGTGAACGTTGCCCACCCAAACCCGGGCTGCTCTGTGCCGTCGGGGAGCTGGACCCAGCTCGGGGCCGGTCCCACCGGGCAGGGGGACGGAGAGCGGGACCCCCGGGCAGGCACGGGGCACCTGCAGCGTGTCCCCAGCGCCCTGTGCAGAGGTGGTTCCCCATCACAGGGGTGCGGTTGGGTGTGAAGAGCTCCGCACCCGGCTGGGCTCTGGCCAGGTCCCAGGCATGGCACAGCATGGCACAGCATGGCACGGCATGGCCTTTGCATGGCACGGCATGGCACAGCCTTTGCATAGCACAGCACGGCATGGCATGGCACAGCATGGCATAGCACAGCATGGCATGGCCTTTGCATGGCATGGCATAGCATGGCATGACACAGCATGGCACAGCCTTTGCATGGCATGGCACAGCATGGCATAGCACAGCATGGCATGGCATGGCATGGCATGACACAGCATGGCATGGCCTTTGCATGGCAAGGCATAGCATGGCATGGCACAGCACGGCGTGGCCTTTGCATGGCACGGCATGGCACAGCCTTTGCATGGCACAGCACGGCATGGCACGGCCTTTGCATGGCATGGCCTTCACGGCGTGGCACAGCATGGCACAGCATGCCATGGCCTTTGCGTGGTGCAGCACAGCATGGCACAGCACAGCCTGGCATGGCAGGGCATGACATGGCATGAGGCCAGCCCGTGAGTGCCAGCCGCAAGCAGCCAGCTGCAGGGGTGTCTCTAATGCAGGCATGGGAGGTCGAGCGGGTGCAGCACGAGCAGGACAGTGCCTGGCTGGGCAGGGGTGCCCCCCCAGCACCCCGCAGCCGGGCAGGCCCCCAGCACCAGCGGGGTGGTCACCGGAGCCCCGCGGGCAGGGGGAGGCCGGGAAGGGAGAGCTCCGGCTGGGGGGGGCGCGGGGAGGCTGCGGTGGAGCAAGAGGTGAAACGTTGTCATTCCCTGTAAAACTGAGACAGCACGTTGTACAAGTATTAACTGAGATGTAGTACCGAGCGCACGGTGCCGGCAGAAAGCAGCACGGCGCGGCCACGCTGCGGCACGGCTCCTTTGGCCCTGGCGAGGAGCGTGGCTGGGCTGGCTCTGCCGGGCTGGGCTAGCGTGGTGGCCTGGCTCCGGAGAGCGCTGCACCCGGCCCCCCGCAAAGGCCAGGGGGGCCGTGGTTAAGAGGGGGAAAAAAAAATAAGTAACCCTAGGTAAGAGGAGTGACCATCTCCCCGGCACCACTGGGCAGAAGGGACCCCCGCCCAGTTTGTTACTGGGGGCAGAGATGCAGCATCTGCATCATCCATCCCTGAAACCCAGAGCTGCTCCCAGGCCTGGCTGCCACGGGGGGGGGATGTGGAGGGGGATGTGCCGCAGCCCACTACAGTCACTGGGTTTGGTTATGGTGCGCACATGCCCTCCTCGGCCCCGGGAACGTCTTTGGGCTCGAAACACAGAGGGCTGCGCCAGGAGGGCATCCTCGCAGGACCCCCCACCTGCCCGGCAGCGGTTAATGCCACTGTTCAGCTCTTAAAGTGCTTCCTGTAGGATGAGATAATAAAAACACGTGATGAAATATGCAGTGACCCAACCCCAAACGCTTCTGCCTTTGAAGAGCAAGGCAGCTCCACCGCAGTACTAGACACTTCTGTATCCGCATTTGGAGCGAGTTTGCCGGCGGTGCCCCCAGCTGCGTTGCCGGCACGTGCTCCTGCGCGCCGCGGGCACCAACACGTGCCACAGCCACGTCCGGGCCCTTGGGCTGTGCCACAAAGGGAAAGAAACAGGCCTGCAGCTCCGGTCGCCGCAGCCATTCCTGGAAAGCAGAGGAGTCACGGGGATGGTCTCTCTCTCCTGGGCACGTCCCAGCACCACAGGAAATGAAATCCCCGTCCGGAGGTGGTCGGCCGAGCCGGGATGTTATTTAGTGCCTGGGAGTGGTGAAGACGGGGAGGTGGCGTGGGCTGGTGGGTAACGGCATGCAGAGGGACTTCAGCTCCTCCCCGCCAAGGGGCCCTGGGGGTTCCCCAAGGACAAGCACACTACAGGGGAGCAGGGACAAGTGGTGCCCGTTAGGATCAGACCCCAGCACTGGAGACCGAACAGAGAAGGGACGACTCCCTGCAGCGGCCTCAAGCATCCCTCCCACCCTGACATCCTCCCACCACCTCAGGGCTGACGACGGATGGCACAACAGGGCCCCAGAGCAGCCCACAGATTTAAATCTGGCCGCACCCCGAGAGTGTCCCACGCCACCCGTGCCAGCCAGGGCACAGCACAGAGCCCCCCCCAAGGGGTGGGCTCAGCCCCACAGGCTGAGGAGGACGCACAGCCCCGACGGGTGCACGCAGCATCCCTCCACGCAGCTCAGCCACTCTGCTGTAAAGTAGCCTCAGTTAAATGTTCACTGTCCAAATCTAGTGCGGGCCAAATGATCCATTACGCCTTTTTTTTTTTTAATGTTTACCATTAATTATTTTTAAAATGAGGCATTTTGTTTCTAAGGTGAGAGGGACAGGTCTCTGGGAATGAGACCAAGAGAAACCACTGCGGAGCTCCTCCAGCCTTTTCAAACCAGTAGGCAGCGTTTTATAATAATGGGCCGTTAATTGATGGTGCATTACTGCGCAGTTCCTACCGAGCTGCTGAGCGCAGCCGCCCGAGAGCAGGGGGCCGCAGCGTGATTGATGCTCTCGCAGGAAACCCAGGGGCAGGGGGGGCCCGTTCGGACGCACCAGGCGCTGCCAGTCGGGCTCCAGCAGCCGCTGCGAGGCTGCACGGGGGCCGGGGGGTTGCTGATAACCCGCCTGCGCCCGCTCACAAACGGGCTGCGATGCCGTTGCCTGGCTGGGGAGGAGAAACCACCCCCAGAGCTGGGGAGCCCTTCCATCGCGCACGCTTTAAACAGCCACACGGCCGTGTACGACGCAGCTGTAGGGATAAGGTGCAAGTGCTGTGGGCACATCCGACCCGTCACGGTGGTGCCCAGGGAGCGTCCCCACCGTCCCCAGGGCCGCGGCGCCCGGCGGTGCCTGCAGAGCTCATCCCGGGAGGCGGCAGCGGCAAATTCACCTGTGACAATGCTGTGGAAATGCGGGCTCAGGGTCTTCAGCGAGCCCAGGTGGTTAAGGGGTTGGATCGCACCCGAAACTGCTGAGTACGGGCTTCAGCCGCTGCTAACTGCTGCGCTGGGGCTTTAGTCCAGCCGAGTGCTGGCCCTCGTACCGCCTCGAGGAGCAACTCGGAGCATTAGCTGGCCCCGTACCTCCGTTCAGCTGCATTTCCGCATTTCCAGCTCCTCTCGCATTGCCCCTTCCCCAACACTCTGGCTGTGCATGTCCTGGGCCGTGTCCCCCGGCCCGCTGTCCTGCTGGCTACCACCTCTCTGCGGGTCGGGAAGCTCCAGTTCCTCCAAAGGCTCCTTCCTTCGGAGCCTGGGACCAGCGACGGTCACAGCGACCCTCACCCAAGGTGCTGCCTAACAGCTGGAAGCCAGTGCTCAAGGGAAGAAGGCTTTGACCAGCGTCTGACCTACAGCTCGGGTCTTCGGCAGCATCTTTATGCTGCCTGGCTGGCTGTCGCGCTGCCACAAATAAATCCTCTTTCTTTAAAGGACACTAAAGGCCGTGTCAGCTCTCACGTGTCAGACCCCTCCATTGTCCTCGGACCCTCCTTTAACACGCAGGAATTCCCAGGTTGGGAGCTGGTCTCTCAGCCCAGCCGCTGGGAAGCCGCACGAGCCCGAGCCTGCTGCGAGCGGCCGCCGCTGCCGGAGCCCGGCACAGGGCTGCAGGAGGCACCGGGGGCTGCAGGGACGTGCCGTCCCCTAAAGGCATCGCCCGTTGCTTCAGGTTTTGTCTCTTCCCATAGGGTGACGGGGAAGGGCGATATCTCGCTGCGTGAGAAAGCAGCAGCAGATGCTGAGATGTTTCCGCTGTAGCTCCTGGTTTTGGCAGCGGATCATGGCGTGGGCAAGGCCAGTCCTGTTCTCCACAGCCTTTTCTAGATGGATATTGCTGCATAAACCCGACAGGCTTTTGAGTGTTTAGCACATCACTGATTACGTACAATTCGTGCAGAAGTCAGCACGACAGAGGATACAAAGACGTTGTTCTTCAGCCCTAGCCCTGGAAGGAGCATCCCGGTGGGGCCGGCAGGGTGATGCCAGTGTTCAGGCTGGAGAGGGACACGGGTACCCTGCGTCCTGGCATGGGAAGGGGAAGGAGGAGGGAACAGCCACAAGCAGCTTACATGCAACAAGCTGCTGCCGGAGCTCTCTGCCTGTACCCAGCGGCGCCCACCCGGGGGGGACACGTTGGGCAGGCAGGGGTTGAGGTCCGTGCACTGGAGGGTGATGCGGTCCCGACCCTCGTACCTTCTCCTGCAGGGCCCCGTGAGACACCGTGGGTCCTCCTCGTCAGGGCTGAGCCCCCCCTGCGTGCGGACCACCGCAGCCGACAGGCCCCAGGACAAAGCACTGGCCTCGCTGCCGCGTCGCGGGGATGGAAAGGGACCCCGGGGTGTCGCGCCTGCGGCCGTGCTCTCGCAGCCAGGCGGCTTCCTCGCCGGGGTCAGGCGCTCAGCTCTTGGTGCTCGGCGGAGCGGAACCAGAGTTTTGTCAGCCCGCAAGGGTTAAATCGGCTGCTCTTTTTCTGGGGCAAGAGCTCTGGTGCTGCAGAGTCTAAAGGTCATTCCCCTCTGCCCCTTCCTTTAAGCTCGGGAGGGCTGCACCCCTCCTGGCTCCAGCTGGGGAGAGCTGCACCCCACGCAGGCAGAAGGGGAGGGCTGGGGGGACCCGAGGTCTGCCCTCGGCAGCCCCTTCCCCATCAGCCAAGGTATATTCCCTGTACCCCTCCACGGAGGAGCCAGAGGCACCAGCTCCGTGAGCGGAGGCTGACCGGCCGAACACGGGTGGGATAAACCTCCTCGTCCTTCGCATCCCAGTGGGTGGAAACAGTTAAACCCCACGCACAGAGCAAACAGTTAGAGGTGGCTCGCAGCCGTGGAGAACGTGCCTTAGCGGTTTCAATTCACATTTCAAAGCACATCTTCATGGGGCCGGTAACGTTAACCATTCTATTAAAAAAGCTGAAACTTTGTTTTAGTTCAGAATCTATGCATCGGTCCACGAATGCCTGGGACTAGATGAGCTGGGGAGGGTACAGGGAAGCGCTGGGGAAGGAACCACCGCTGAAAGGGAAGAGAGCACAGAGGATGACGGGCAGATGGGGCTCAATTTCTTTCTGCCATCTCTGATAAAATCAGGCTGCAGCGAAGCCGACAGGGAACGTCCCGGTACCGTGGACAAACCCTGAAAGATGCAAAGACATCTGGTCTCCCCGAGCAGCAGCGCCGGCCCCAGGTCGAAGGAGAAAGCTGGGAGGTACCGCAGGTCTGTGCGTAAACCTGGGAAAGCAGCCGGTGTTTCAGCGTGGCTTCCTTCTCCCTTTCATTCTTATTTTATATACCAACATGCAGCTGCTGCCAGATTTTTCTACTAAATAGGACTTTTGTTGGGCAAATTACATTAGGATGGATGCCACAGGTATCCATTAAGGTTTATTTATCGTGATACTGTTTGGATCTCATGCTTATAAATAACTTATGTTATGGCTTTTGTTTGTAGAAATGTAACTTACATATTTTATTATGCTTTCTGTAAACCTCAAAAAGAACGTTGTCAAAGAAGCACCTCTTAACAGCAGTCTAAACTATGGTACATAAAATCTACACTAACATTATTTTTTAATACGGCAAGGAAGCGTGTTATCCCTCTACAGTTTGAAAGGTTTGCTGTCATCATAAACTCGTACTACAATAAAACATTAACAAGTCTAAGGAATTATTTTGTAAGGTGTGCATATGCTGGTGGCTGAGTTTCTTTAAAGCCTCCTTATGCAAGCGGGGCAAGGCATTAAAACTTCACGTTTTCCCCAGAAAGTTGCCTTTGCCTGCTCTAGCAAGCAGAGCCCAACTCGTAGGAGGCTGCCCTAGGGGTGGTTTGCTCTCCCTCACAGAGGGGCAGACACTTACCCAAGATTCAGCAGCTGGTGCTTTTCACCGTGGCGATATAAAATGCATCTGGGGGAGAATCAGAGCTATTTTACAGTCCTAAGTTGTTCGCATCATCAGACAGGCTCGCGTTGGTTTCTCGCGATGAAATCACTCAGGGTCTGAGTGGCATCTCCTTTCTGACGTTTCCCATTCCATTGTTTGCACTTTTTTTAAAAGAGAAAAAAAATTCCAAACCCCTTAAGGCAATTATGTCTTTTTTAAAAAGGTGTAAGGCATTGCATGTGCTTTGTGGACACACAAGGAAATTCTGGGCTGTACCCACTTTGACAGTGCCTTTTAAAAAGCTGACAGTAAAGACTCTCAACAAAGAATCTGGAGTCATAAAACACACTATTTGCCATGCTATCCATTTCCTAACCTAAAAGCAAGCATATTTATACGACCAGCTACTCTAAATAAAAGTTCCTGTTGTCAATTGTTAACCAAGGCTGAAACGCTGTTCAAACAGATGCCTCGGTTTGCCCAGTTTATAAGATGCTCTTTAGAATCTCACTTGTAAGTTATAACAAGGGACCTGTTAGAAGGGAAATTTCCGAAACGTACTGGAGCGCTCCGGGGAGTCAGCGGCCGTATATTAAAGCAAGCCCTAAAGCCGGAGTGCCGAGTTCTGGGGCACATGTCCTCTCCTTTTCAATATGCCAAGCTTCGGCTCTCAGCAGAGCAGCTAATTTAACCAGTAAATGGGCTGGTTTGTGAGCACACGCTGATGGTATGCAACCACTATTTATTTCCACTGTACGACAAGGAAAAAGGAGTCACAGAACCCATTAGCTTTCATCTGAGCCTTTAATGCCAACGTACGGAGCTGCAAGGCGACGGGAGGGTCTGTCGGGCAGCAGAACTGCCAGCAAGGAGCGGGCAGAGCTGGGCACCGAGCTCTGCACCCCACGGCAAGGTGACGTGGGGAAACCTTTCCCCAAGCCCCAGCTCACACGGAGACCTGCACGTGTGTTCAGGAGTTCCGTTTCGCAGCTTTTAGAATCCAGCTTAGCAGCACAGATTCCAGTTTCCTTTAAGGACCAAAATGGAAAGTGAACGACCGCACAATTAGCGCGGAATGACCTGCGTGTTCGACGTGTCGATAATGATCATACGCTTTCCATAAAGTTTTCAAACCTGCAAAGTTTTCAAACCTCGGCACACGGCATCAGGTCGCATGTGGGAACACCCCAAATCTGCAGCTCTTTAGTAACCTCAACTGATTATTTTCTCAAGTGCTCAGCACTCTTGGAAATCAGACCCTTTGGCTGCAGATTAAATACCTTCTCCAGCTGAGCTTAAATGTAAACAGAAAACTGCTTAACAAAATTACTTCCGCTCAGATTTAGTTCCTGCAATTTAAAAACGTGCAGAAAAGTAACGGTTGCAAAGAAAAAAACTGGAAAAAAGCTGTAAGAAATACAGGTATGAACTTTTCCTCCCTGTTGGCCGCAACTAAAAATTCCCATTCTTATCTAAACAGTGGTGAAATATTACTAAGTATGCAAATGTAAGCAAGCATGAAAAACACATGCAATCCATTATTTACGTAAGAAAAAAAAGAAAAAAAAGAAAAACCCAATTCAAAACCAGTACCAGTAGTTTGTAATTGCACGTAATAGCTTTTCTACACGATAAACTAACTGGCTTATTGCTTCAATAGTTCTAGTTTTTGTTAAATCTTGCTTCAGTTCATTTATGTATTTCCTCAGCCCACACAGGACCTCCTGCCCACCACAGAACGATACTAATTGTTCCCCAAAAACCTGGGTGGCAAGTGCAAGTGTGAGCTTTGGACTGGAGGCCGGATTTTGTTCTGGTACACACTGAACTCTTTACAATCTCTGGGAGGTGAAGACAAATCTGCTGAATTTGCCGTTTCAGACGCATGCGTTCATCTTCATTGTGCCACACACCGTTTAAATATGGGCCGTAAGTCTTGGTAACTATCTGCTTTCCTTTTTGTAGTGGTGGATAGATATTATTATTTTCAAACAGTATTTTAACAACTTTATTTTCTTCTGTGTTTTTTTTAATTTCCAAAGACCTGCAAAATAAGTACTTGTGAAATTAAAATATCATCGGTACTTCATTAAGGCTTGCTCCATCATCTCTTTATTACGTGCAACATTCTCAATTTTCTTGCTATACTTTATAGCCTAAACCGCTCATTTTTAGTCTTCTACTTTGCTGTCCACATTGTCATTAACTGCCAGTGCTGAAAAGAAATATGTAACGTTTTGTAGAAAAATAGTAATTTTATTATTTCAAAAAGATGTCATATAAAATTCCTACTCGCTTTCATCTAATTTTCAAACAAATATGACCTCAGAGTGAGCTCTGAGTTTTTAACTGATGAGATATTATTTACTATTATGTGTAGAACCGAGAATCATTAACTGATACAAGTTTAGAAGGAATGCATATTTATTTTGTTCTTTGGTTAAGTACTGTTTCTACACTGTTTCATAAAGATAAAATAACAGGAAAATAAATTTTGATAAGAAAGGCTGAAAACGTTCTTCAAACTAAGGCTGATTTTCTGTTGTTTTCACTATTATAAATCCTTCCATTTAGGCCAGAGATATAAAAAGGCAGAAGATATCTTAAAAAAATAGTTTTCACAAGGGTCAAAAATCCATCTAACAATATTAACAGGGTCCGAAAACTTTCAGAGTTGGTTTATTAGTCAGTGCTCTGTTTCCAAAGTCATTGTCAACTCATCATATCTAAACTGCTGGGATCCGAGGCCCCTTCGCTGCGCAGAGCTTCAGCCATGTCTCTTCGAAAGACTGACATATTCTGAGTGAACCTGGGAAAAAGAAAACCCAAATGTTTGGTTAAAGGAGACCTGATACTGAGAGATGTATTTCAAGAATCGGTAAAAAGAATAACTATAATGTAAATTTTAAATTGAAAGAAAAACAGAGGAAAACTCCCAACCAAAATCACTAGGTGCCCTCAAAAACCAGTCCTATAAAATAACTGTGAGCATATAAACACGTATGGGCAGCATCATAAACTCAGCCTACCAACAGTGTGAAACATTTTAAAAGTCAGCTGGAAACGAATGCAACAAGAAACCTTTCCATCTCACGTGACTCGGAACATGTCCTTTCTCCCAAACCTCCAGCAAAGGGCTCTTTGGGACACGTCCAGATGGCCGTCACGGCCAGACTCTCCCAGACCTACCTTCCCCTCTCATGAGCGGTGTCAGAGTTCAACCTGTCTCTCAGTGAAACGCGGTACCATCACCCATCTGGCACAGAATGGATTCACAAAACTATTCCCCAACAGTTTGCTACCAGCAGGTGTAGGACGTGAAATCTGCCCGGTGGCATCACACCTGAGACTGAATGACAACTCTGACTCAGCTTCTGTGACAGCCCAAATCTGATCTACTCCCTTGGTCTATCCTTACCTGAAATGAAGAGTTTAATTGCCATGTATCACATCCCATGTATTGATTTAAAAAAACCCAAAACCAACCCAAAACCCCCACACACAAAAAAAAGATTTGAAATGCCAGGCATACACTGCACCCTCCATTTAGGGTTTTTCAAATGTTCTTTTGTTTGCTGCCTCAATGCTCTTCGCTTTGATTGTGTCAGACTTTGCTGGCTCACTATAGCGAAGCTAATAAAGTTTCCCGAAGAACGGCTCCTTAGGGCTCCTTTCTGCAAAGGACTGTGAGGACAGGTGCTTGCAAAACTGATGGGATCTCAGCAAAGGTCTCTTTGCAGGACCAGGGGTAATAATCCTTCCTGCCTGCCTCCACTGTACTGTACTTTATGGGTACGTCTAGCAGCAGTGTGGTGAGCTGGAGCTTGCTGTGTGTGGAAATACAGGATGCAATTATGAGTTTATTCTTTATTCTATTCATAATTTTTTACGTTTGTGCTTATTTCCTTACTAATGGAAATTGATTTCTGCTCAATTTTAAACAATCACAGTTAAAAGAAGCCTCCCATTCCACAGAATAAATCTGCGAAGGATTACAAATCAAGAGCTGAAAACGGAAAAGCCATCCTATTAACTCATGCTGCTTGTTGGGGAAGTGATGGCTTAAAAGTCTTCCCAAGTTAGACAGGCGGATGCTACTGAGACAGACGAGCTGCTCGTTCGACCGAAATCTCTCTATCCCCCTCACACCTGCACCCATCTCTCCCTGCCTGCACTTCCACAAAAGCTCTCCGAGAGCTTCCGCACCACTGCCTATCTGAGAGTGCTCTGCAGCGCTTCGAGATGAAAACCCTCTCTAAATCCATGGATATTTGAAGCTAGCATTTGCCAAACCTACTATCTGCTGGCAGCCCCAGTGATGGAAGCCTCCGTCCTCGCCCTGAACAGGAGAGCGCAGGCAGCAGAGCTGGATTCCCCACGCTGCCCCGCTACTCTCCCTGCTGCCCGGAGGTGCCGGGGCAGCTCGGCCGCCTGCCCATCTGGCTTCCCTGAGCCTGGGCTGGATCATCGAAGGAGGATCTGCCCTTCTGTCCTTCAGGTCTGGAGTTCTCACAGTAAGGCAGCTCGGAGAAAATGCACGTCAAAGTATGGTCTTCTCAGAAAACAATGTTATCTTAAGGACTGCTTGCCTTCAACAAACAGAAATAGATATGGAACTAAGAAATGACCTAGTTATAAGAACAAGTTTTATTCAGTTTTTAATTTTCAATTTTTTTTCCAAATCCTGAAGGACTGTTGAGGCAAATGAAACCCCTTGGCATTTACAGCTCTAAGGTCAGACTATGTCCTACAGCGTGCCACTGGCAGCTCAGTTTTTCTTTGTTTTAACAGGCATTCTCCTCCTTCCCGGTGGCTCTCTGCCTTTTTGCCAGGTTCTCTGCTGATCCATAATACAAGTTACACAGAAAGTCTGTCTGATTTATTAGTGCCATGGATGTGATCTCTGTGCTTCTCTGGGTTTGCTTCCAAATTCCCCTGTCTCTGGCTACCATCCACAGTCAGGCCATAAGGAACTTACACCTTTAGTACCAGAATTTAATATGAAAATGAAACAAAATTGTGGGGACCATAATTAATGCAAAACTATTTAAGAATTAAATAAATTCAACATAAATTTCGCACCAATGAACAGAGAACAAGTCAGAGAAATAAAATCACCAAATGGTTTTAGTCACCACTTCTCTCCCTTTCCAGTTTGTTTCAAGCTTCCCAGGAAGTTCCACAGCCTGGACTTAGATTGTGTCTCTATACTTTTCACGGTTTGCTTTGGTTGAATAACACACATGGAAGAGAAAACGCAGCTAGCTAGTAACAAAACACTAGTGTGAACATTAAATGCAGACAAACTTGCCATTTCTTTTGTGAAAGCTTCTATTCTATTTTTCAAATGACGGCAAGATTGGGTGAATTTGTGATTCATGTTAGAAGAAAAAAAATAATCCTCGCCTCATTTATCTACAATGCATAAGTGGCCCCACTGGATCCCTTCTCATTCTGCCATTTCACAAGCAGTTGCTTGACCCCAACACCAGCAAGAAAAGGCTCTGTCAGAGTGACAGCACTGCTGGAGGCCGAAGTGAGTGTTTTATCGGAGGGGTTTAAGGTTGGAAAAGGAAGCTCCAAGGCTCACCTGCTGAAATGAGGCAATTTTTCCCAAGTGAAAAAGCAGCAGCTGCCAGCCTGGCAAACCTTGACTTTGGGATTCAATTAGGAAATACATTCTGACCAAGAAAATACATAATGATCAAAAGTTCAGGCTCTAACTGTTAAACCTAGGGATGAATTCTTTGATAGGGTATTATCTTTTTTTCAAAAGGAACTGCAGTTTAAGGCTACCTGGAATACTTCCTATGTCAGAATTTTTTCCAGTTGAAGTTTCCATTTGTCTTTTATTTTTTCAGCTTGCTTATGTGTTACGAACTTACCTGTCTCTGTTCTTTACCAAAAGGTTTTGCTCAACTCCTTCCATAAGATTCCTGAAGCAGTGGTCAAGGACTTCACGTTTGTTGTCAGGCTGGCTGGTTATCAAGGTTGCCCTTAGTTCGCTGAAGTACTAGGATGGCAAAGCAGAGAATATTAAAGATGAGGTTTGGAAATTTAAACTCAGAGTTACTCACCTACACCTGGAGGGCTCTTGAGGTCTGTCTGAATCGGGTTTCAGATGCTGCCTTCCTAACTGCACCAGCAGTAGATCAGTTTGAAGATATCAAACTGATCAAAGCTTCAGTAGATCAGGACTGAAGTTTAGCGGTAACGGGTGAGGTGCCACTTTACCAGCGGGTGTTGGCCACCCGACCAGCTCCAGTACAGAAAGCCACCTACGAGAGGCAGCAGAAACATCCTTGACCACTTTTCAAGTCTTTTCAGAATGGTGCAAATTTGTGCACTTTGCTGTGGGCTCTAATCGGTTCGGTGCTGTGATGAGACAGTCACCTTCGTTTCTTTAGAAGCTAAGTAATCTATATGATTTTCTATATTACTATTCCCATTATATTCTGGCAGACCTATAGACTAGTTAAAATAGAAGTTTTTATCACCTTTGGAAAATTTTGGCTCAGTCTAGAAATACGGAACAGGAGGGGACCTCTAGTGTTATCCACTAGCCTACTACTACAGCCAAGCAAGTCATATAATCCTGTTTAGTCTTTATTATATTGGCTGTGTCAGTCAAAGTCTTATGGCCTTGGGCGTAAGCACATCCATGGTATAAGCACTGATACAGACAATTATTCAGAGGAGAATGAACCATTCTGATGAACCTGTGCCCAAGTACCTGGCAAAGTTTCTGAGCAGTCTGATATTGCAGTCAAGAGGAATATTCCGGGCATTCCCCAAATTTCAGGTGTATAACAAGATAACTTGCTAAAGGTAGGCTGAAAATCAGTTTTTAGTATGCAAAATTTAGTACACTTTTGAAGTTAATGTAACTTGTAGGGTGTCATACAGAGTATCAGAAAGCACAGAAGTCTGGGATTTGTTTGCCAGATTTTTTTAAAAGCTTTAAGAGGTTTAAACCTTAAACAAATCTCGAATTAAACACACATCTGCTCCATCAAAACTACAGCTCTTCCGTACACACAGAAAAATATGGGATAACAAAAGAAAATGTAAAACTGAAACACTAATGCTAAGCCCTGACAACTCAGCAGGATTATAGAAAGTGTTTGCTTTAATGTCTGCTTGGCAAATTACCTGCCCTCAATCTAGTTCCTCTCAGACCAGAAACATCCCGTATTACGCCTCTTTGCTGACCGCTGCAGCAGTACTGGAAGCGAAGGCAGCAGCTGATCAAATAGCTGGGTCCCAAACTACTTAGGAACTCAAAACTGAAAATCACCTGGGAGCTGGTGTTAAAGATGAAATACCTGCCTGCAACAGACACGTGCCCAGAAGCCCTGTCTCCAGGTGACAAATGCAGAGTTCAACGTAGAGCAGTCTACAACCCTGAGATCTCATCCAGCGTCCACAAGTTGTTTTCAGAAAAAAGGCATTTCCAAGAACAACTTCAGTCAGCCTCGTAATGAAAAGTATTAACAGTATCCTCAAGTAACAGCAAGGAATAACATCTTGGCCTGCCATTAACGAGCACAGCATCCCATGGCATCGCTGGCTCAACGCTCTGGAGCTGTTCTGAGCCCTGGGGTTTCGAGGGCTTCTCTGCAATAACATCACCTCTCCCGGTACACTCGAATGCCTGTGTTCGTTGGCTGAAGGACAACAGCAAGCAAGAAGGAGACACGGTTGCCACATTATCAGGATATAGAGGGCTTTTTCTGCCAACCGCTTGTCCCTAGGATTTAAATTAAACTTGCCGCTCTATTTCAGTATGGAAACGATGTCGGGAGCCACGTGCAACCATCCCATTCCATACTAAGCTGATGCTGTCTCAAATATTTAGCATTTTTTTTAGGGTGGGCTCTGAGTACGATTCCCATTTTGGCATAATTACCCCTATTGGTGCAGGCATGTATAAATCCCAATTTTTCTGAGTCCCCAAGTAAGCCCGATGCCTTCCCTTTGAGATGAATTATAGGCAAAGAAGATCTCATTAAAACAAAAGAAGAAGAGAACAGGCAGTAAAACATGTTAAATGCATGCTTTCTATCTCAGGAACTGTAGAGACAGAGACCCTACCTGAAATAAAGGAACCCGTTTCCAATAAATAAACCAGCAGTGCACTGAAATGAGCCAAGAAAAGATGACTTTTACAGCCATATATAAGCACGCGTCCTACTTTTTCCAAACACAAAATAAATAACCTCGATGCAAAAGGGGCGATACAAATATTGTAAATTCTATTTCCTGTTCTCCACCCTTCCGGAAGAAATATAAGACTTGTTCGTAAGTAAAGGTGCTTGTACATATCCATGTCTGCTAAGCAAAACACATAATCATTAGAACTAGTCTAATTTCAGTAAAAAGAATATTCTGCCAGTCACAAACTTATTCCTTATGATTTACAGCTCCATGGTTTTATCTTCAAGTGAAATATTTAATTTCTTCTTATACTGAAGCATCAAAACCAGATAATTAATATGTAGTCAGGCTAATACTTAAACACTATAAATCAGAAGCATTATATAAACAAAAGTGTCGTCTTGAACAAGATTGGGAATGCACAAAACTACTTATTTCCCACTTTTATAATGATGCAGTGACTCAGAGCAGATAGAAAATGATTAGTTTTCCTTCCAAAGTAGGAAATATTGCTTCCATCTGTAAAGTATAATATTGTGATGTCATAAAGTTTTCCTAAACACTGAATTTGCCCTTATTCCCTCTCAATCATTTTAAAAGAACTGCTCTCTCTTATAGAGCTTGGATTTAAATCACAATAACACACCAAGAAGATGAATGACAGTGCTATTGGATATGGCTAAAATTGGATCCTTCAGCACAGGTGAATGATGAGACAGCGCTTCTCTTCTTGATATATTTTCTTCTTCTATTAGTTTCCTTCCATAGCTGGGATTTCAGTTTGAATTTTAATGTATGCGGTTGCTGCTAATCTTAGTGTCTTATTTTTTTCCAGCACCCTCTTATTGTATAGACAATTCATTCTCCAAAGCAGTAATACACTGAGGCTTGTGACTGCCCAAGAGATAAAGCAATTCAGAATAAAGTTAGAGCTGGCTCTGAAGTATGGCGAATACAACAGGTCAATATCTCCAGAAACAATGCCTTGCCATACAAAAAATGCACACATTTAGATCAACTCGCATTCATTTACTCAGATGGTTTCCATTTCAGACAATATTGTCTCTATTAAGTCACCAGGGAAACATGATGGGTATATCCAAATTCATAGTTTCAGGTTTTATTGAAAGGGCAAATTGCAGAGTATTTCCTGGTTTACAGAATCTGCCACAGATGCACACGATCCAAATTGCAATCAATGCGAGTACTTAAGTGTAAGCGCTCAGATAATACCCCCCAAAGCTAGTTGTTCCTGTGAAACCTTTCAGAAGAAGAAATTGGTTAACTATTTTTCTAGGAAGCAATTTTTCTGATGTGATTTCCACAGTGTTCTTGTTTCATATTTCTATCTAAAAGCCAGACGAGCTTGCACAACTTCTATTCCTGCTTAATTCTGGAAACGTGAAGACATAAAATTTATTAGAAAAAGGTTAATTACATACTTGTGTGATCTAAGGTTGGGTGTAAAAGTTGGAGTAAAGGTTTGAGAGGATTCTTCATCAAAATGAAGCCACTCAGCCTCTGTGAACTAATCTGTAAAATACTTACACAGTACAAGAGCTGAACCCTACTCTCCTCTAATGTGAGCACAATGGAGCAAGGTCCCAAGGAAAGAGATGGGGGATTTGAAGGGCCACAGGCAGCTTTCTTCTATGTGAAATAATTATTTCAACTCTTTGGGCATGTGAAGAGTGAATCTGGTGGAATTTCTTAAATACTCACTTTCTCATTGAGAAGTATCAGTCCAAGCAGCGGTCTTGACACAGACCACTGGTTTCTGCAGTCTTCAAAAATGATGGTGTTCATTAGGATTGACATCATCTGAAAGAAAATTCATAGACAGTTTACATGAATATGGATACTGTTGTTATATTGTGTGATGCGGTGCGAAGGAAAAATTAATGAAACCTTTACTAACCATGCTGAAATCACTGAGATTTCGTGTATGAGCATGGTATTACAAAATTCATTCTTCCAAACAAGTATTTCCATAACCAAAACTACCAGGTGAAGAAAGTTAAGGAAAATGATTGTCAAACCTCGGCTGTAAAGAAAAAGCTGAAGTTAAATACGAATTGAGATTTAGAGCTGTGTTAATTTAAGGTACAGGCTTTGACTTTACTACAGGGATTTGCCCCGTTGTCACACTACTTCTAGGAGAGCAATACGTATGTGACCAGTAATCTATATTAGTTTCAGATTAATCCCTAGCTGCTCTTCGAGATTCCGGTTTTCTCACATCCACCTTTCTTTGTGTACGACACGGCAAGGCACTTGAAGGGAACACGTCCTATTTTGATGCAGGCAATCGTGACTACAGCAAGAAGTCTATAAATCTATACCATTTCCATCGCAGTTACAAATCTAGCCTCTGATTTTAGACATTTTACTTTACTTCTGTGACTTACTTTACAGAGCTCTACAGCAGGGATAAAGCCACTTCATCAATGTTATAAAGCACTGAGATCTATCAGCTCATACAATTAAGTTCTACTGGCACCCAAACAGAAGCTACATAATTCACTTTGCTCGTTGGCTGGCATGTAACCAGAGCCTTCGGCTAATGCCACGTGGAGTATTCTCCCTCTGAGGCCTCTTCTGGTCTTGCTATGCTTCTGTATACCTCTGGTGTGTGTAGCTAGGAAGGGCAGGACTTATTTTAGGGATTGGCGCAATTTTTGTAAAAAGAAATTACAAAATAACTATAGAATCCATTTAAAGATAAAATGCTCTAAGATATCCTTGAGATACATTAGTCCAAAATGCCAAAGGCCACAACACATACAAACCTAAAAACATTACTCAGAGATTAAACAGAGTGAAAATTTGTAAAATGTCACCAGTAAATAGTTTGACTCACGTTTATAAAATATCTACACCCTAAAACCAAACATAGAGGAAGTAGAAAATCATTAAATCCTTTCTTCTAGGCCAATGAGTAGCTATAAGCAGGGTCTCCAGAGAGCTGCCACACTGCAAACTAGCCTGTAATAACTGACCAAGGCGAAGTCAAACAGCATGTTTCACTAAATGAAAAAGATGAATCCTAGCACTACAAATCACCTGGAACAGAGATATCCACAAATCATTTGAGCTTTCAGGTTAGGAACATACGGTCTGGTGTGGGAAAGGCCAATTCTTCACCTGACTTCATGGTTTATGTATCAGGCAAACTATTTGCCATCACTCATAGGACAAAACCAGTTCTATACTGCTTTGGAACCAATGCAAACAATTCAAAACCTCCTCGCGAGCACTAACATGGGCTTGTTTTCCAAACATGAAGAATAATTACAATTTCTTATAATTCATTCGTCTCCGTAGCTTGTAACAAAGCCAGGTGTTAGGACAGAAGCATTTTTTAAAGTAATTAAACGAACTCACTCAAGCTGTGATTTAGTCAGAGCACCATGACTGATATACCCGTATTTCTTAGAAAAAGTGCTATGCACGTAGAGAGACTTTCAATGTGATGCTTAGTCTAAAAAGAGCATGCTCAGAGACAAGTTCACAACTGACCCAGAGGGAAAGTGCCATCCCTTCAAACTCCACCTTTATCAAACAATTCATGAGGATGTCTTTAAGGTCTCTAGCCCAGAATCGCTACTAATTCGCAAATTCACTGCAAAGCAAATACTTTAGGAAAGTTTTTGGCCTAAATATGGGAGAAGACCAAAATGTCCAAAATTCACCTGGGAAACACTAATTTGCGTCTATGCATAAGTAGTAGAGACAGTACTGAAATAAGCAAGGAATACGATGAATGTTATAATTCATAAAAACAAAGCCAACATAAAGCAATCTATGTAACAGTAACTATTAATCGTGTGCTTTGATATTGGCCAACCAGGACAGGAAACAGCAAAAGCCTCCCTCCCACTTCTGAGCTTTTTTCCTCTGACAAGATCCTACTGTCAAACGTTTTTATTTTCACTTCTGACTCTAAGGATTAATGAACAAGTACCCTTTTAGAAATCATTAGCCGTGCAGGCAACAACACTGCATTCAAGAGTTAGCTAGGTCTCGTACCTGGACATACGTATGTCTCTTTTCTTCATGGGTCAACCCTTTCCTCTCAGTTAAACTAGACAGTTACAACACTGCCAAGCGTTAATGCTTTCACACAAAGTTGCCTCTGTTTAAAGAACTGCTGGGACTAGTGGTACCACTGCACTAATATGAACGAGGTTGTAACATCTGCCCGTGAGCTCTCTGGAACAGTGATTAATGCCTCTCGTGAAGTGACGGAAGTTTATCACTCGCAGAGGTGGACAATTTGGAATCCTATTGTGTTGTCTTTGCAGATGTCTTAGACATCCCACTTCTTGCAAAGATTAAAAAAAAAATAAAACCAAGGCGTAGGGCTTGGCATTAAGAATCGCAGGCGTAAAATCGGGGCAAACCTATCTATCATATCAAGACCCCTGTTGAAGGTTGTCAGGAGTGCATTACGGCACAGGCAGAAGACAATCAGCAACTACCGAGCCTAATTCCACCAAGATGAAGGGCACCAAAATCCATGCCAACAGCCTTAAACTTCCTTTTCCCGTTTTCCGTGTCTCTCTCTCACAACTATCGCTGCTGCTGCTTTGTTTTCCTCCGCAGCTTTGGTTCCCTGTGCTACGTCTGCATGAGCCTACAGCAGCTGCTTGCGTTCCAGGTCCTTCTTTGTTTTACAGCGCTGCTGACACACGCCGAGAGAGGCTGCGCCCGCAAACCAGCGCGAGGAGACCACCCTGCTGGAGAGGACTTCTGGCCAAGGGAGGCAGCCTGCGCAGGCTCATCCGCCAGGCAACGGAGCTCCTCCAGACAAGGCTCATGCTACTTTCCAACGAAGCTTTGCCTCAGCAAACACCACTGTTTGCTGGTGATGTACCAGGCCTTAACTCTTTCTTGGACAGAGGTTATCAGGCTTTCATTTATTTTCACTTAACTCTCCCTCTCCCACCTCTCTACTGTTTTCACGTGATACAGAACAGCTTCCTCCTGCACTGACAAGTGACATCCACTGCTTCCTCCTTCAGACCTCACGGATCAGTGATGTGACTCTGCCGCAGTCGGGAGAAACAGGTCGACCCATGCAGGAAAGAATTTCCAGACACTTGACACACAGCTCCACGTATTTGCCCATTTTTGTTGCTCCCCTGAGTTGTTCAGGTCACGAGGGAACAGAAACTCTCAAGGCTTCTGAAAGAAGCTCTGAAATAATGTGCCGCCTTCTTCATATTTCATTTGCTGACACACATTTACATGTAATTTGTATTTATGATGGCAACACGTACAGAAATGATAACTGCAATTTTCTGAAGATGAGATCTTGCCCAATAACATCTACAAACGGGGAGATGAAGGCAGTTCCGTGGCCAGCACCGCGGCCCCGGAGCGACCCTGCCCGCTCCCAGGCCGTCAGCTGGACCCGGGTACGTGGGCAAGCGTTCAGCAGCCAACAGCCACAGCACTGGCTGCATTTTTATTTCGCTTCTTTGGAGAACTGCAGAGCATTCAAAGCGTGCCACTGAGCGACATCAGTATTTACCATCCCATTTTACAGAGGGGCTGACTGAGGAGCAAAGTCTGTGCGCAAAGCCACGGTGATACGGGCCGAGACTGGGGCACCCCCCGACTGCCTCCGCTCCTTCCAGCCAGCACCCAACCCCGGTCGCGCCGCTGCTGGAGACCTCCAGCCCCTCTTACCGGGCAGAAGAAGCAGCTGGTGGGGGTTCAGGTGGACTTGCACGTATTTCGCACGCAGGTGTCAGAGGGAAACCCACGCTCCGGTCCACCCTCCTTACTCCACTTCGCCACAAGTCTCATCGGCTGACGGGAGAGGGCGAAGCAACTCAACAGCACCACAAAGCATACGGCGCAGAAGCAGAACTGATCGAACGCACAGATTTTTCGACTTCTAGGTGGAAAATGCTCTACCAGTAGAAACTGAAACATTTTGCTTCAGGACAGTGACTCCTCAGGTCCTGCCGCAGACCCCCCGCCACGCAGCGGCACTGCAGCAGCCGGGGCGGCCGCCCGAGGCGGGGGCAGACGCGGGTCCTCCCGCTGACTCAGGCAGAAAACAAGGTCTCAAGGTGGGGAAAGAGACGTTAAAAAGGAAGGGGGCAGGGGAACAGCTAATCTATTTTCTGCTTAGTTCAAAACGGCAACCTTGCCTCCGTTCTCTTATCTTAAACGCAGGGCGTCACTTTATCTGGGTCAATAATGTTTCTCCTGACACATTTGTTCTTTACAAAAGGAACTATTGACAGAACAGGCAAGAATAAAGAACTGTTCTTCCAATAAATTAATTCTTCAGAGCTTCTCTTCCTTCAGAGCCTCTTTCTTTCTTGGGTGGAGGAGGAAAATGTCAGTCAAGATAACCCTCATTCTGAAAACTTCTTGTAAAAGAAGCTGGAAAAGAAGCTGCCTTTCCATTAAAAAGGCTTTTTTTTTTTTTTTTTTGCTGCTCCACGTTATCAATAGAGAGAGCACTGGCATCACTGCAGGTCCCGTAACTCATTTCTCTCTCCCATACGTTGGGATGAATATTTTCTTCTGCTGCCACTAATCACATTTTAACATAAAGAACATTGTATTAACACCGGAGACAGCAGTATGTATGCCTTTACAAAGGATTTAGAATGGTCAAGAACTTGCATAGCTTTTAACCAAACACTTGGCTGGTAATAACAGTCCTTTTTTCTAGTCAGATCTGAAAAAGGTTCAGATTTTTTCATTGTTTAGCATATAAAATTTGGTAGGTTTTTTGTAGCTCTAGCTTCAGACAGTCCGCTCTCAATTTAGGAGCTGTGATTACTAATTTAAATGTCTGTTGGAGTTCTCAGTTCTTTCATCATCAATTCTTCCTATATCAATAAATGGATCATCATTTACTAATAATACGAGGAAGATTTAAATGCCCCAAGATTATTAAATACCTTAAATTTTAATCTGTTGTTTTAAAATATTTATTTTACTAGAAAGCCTAACTTTCACATTGGTATTTTCCATGTTCAACGCTAAAATTTCCAGATGAAATAAGAAAACTAAAGCCTTTATTTATTATGAAAGTGAGAACCAGCCCATCATTCCTAAACTAAAAATATCTAACTGTCAGGAACGGCAAATCAGTCGAGATTTGAGAATCGCACATCTTGTCCCCCTGCATTATGAAACTACATTAGACCAACAAAGAGCTTCAAACAAGTTGTTCGGAGCAGGGGAAGCGCGGGAGGCTGGTGCTGCAGCTGCCGGGGGCAGCTTCGACCTCCAGCACCAAATCACGGGCCGAGTTAGACGGCACCCGCTTTCCTTCCAGACACCCCCTTGGCGCCCTCCGTCCTGTTGCTAATTTTCATTACGTGTGCAGAAGAGGGGAGGAGCTGTGGCAGGAGGGACGGTGGCGGAGAGAGAAGAGGGCATCAGACAGGAACACAGGCAGTCCCTGAAACCGGGCTAACGTAAGCAGAGCTCCTGCCAACAGCCCTTCTGCTCCGAGCCTTCTGCGCTACCCTCAGACCAAGCTCTTCTTTCAGCCTGCACAGGCTAGATTCCTCCAGATTTCTGTTGACAGAATATAGCATTTCACCCTACTTATATGTACTTCCACTATATATATTTAAATAAACACTAATAACTATAATGTCGTGATTCAACTGCTGAAGCTTAAAATTGTGAGGGACCCAATCTTGTATCTCCATTTGGAATAGTTCAATTGGGTCTGGCCTTTTTGTTTCCTTTTATGAAAAATTAAGGTATAAATGGCTGAAAAAAATCCAATCCTGGTGTCCGGGTGACACACTGCGTACCACGAACTAGTATATGCCTGCAGCTGATGGACTGAAATATGATTTAAGCGTATCTTTCATAGGGTATGCCTATCAGTTATAGGTTATGTCCTGCTAGGAAAGTCTTTTCTCCCAATATTCAAAAGGGATGGAAAAGGGATGGCTACAGATGTGAAAAAGGAACAGTTACAGGGAGCGTGGCGCTTGGCATTTCCCCGGGTATGTCTTTAAAACTGGCCAAAGGGCTGAGTATGGGACATTCACTTGAAGTAGGTCCAAATCATGGGCCAGCAGGAATAATCATAAAATAAGACTGTATTAACTTACGTCAAACCTGACTTTGTATCTGAAAGAGAAACATGAGCACACACTCTGAAGGATACATTTAGGATGATAGCTTAATGCTAACGACAAGCACCTGCAACGCGCCCATTAAATTTACTACACCAGATCCACTGCAGTTTTCTGTTTTTTCACTGTTAAAATAAATTGTCATATGTTAATAGCACCATAACACAGACCAGTGGTGCAAAGTGGACTTTTCAAAGCTAAAGCTTACTTTCATCATTTCCTACCTTTAGCCAGTAGTGAACTGCCTTTCAAGCAGTGGAGAGGATCACAAAGCAGATGTTTGTGCTACACTAGGGAGTAACCACAGCAGGGCTGGAACACGGGCAGCAGCTACATCCTGCACACGAGCTGCTCACAGGGAAAGATTTTGCCCTACACTAGCACGTTTTCCAACAGTATTTTAGTATCTTTCCCCTAATCTGAGGACACATTCTAGCATGACAGAACATGTTCTTTTCAAATTACCGTTGTATCTGAATTTTTTATGTGAAGGACTATAATAGTCGGGTCCAGTCTCGCCTGTCAGAACTGAGTCCATCTATCCTAAGGGCGACCGTGCTCCTGGGTGAGCTGGCATCCATCAGGGATGGAGAAGCGATGCCAGCTGGCTGCTACAGACTCACCTATAGCGAAGCAGTAAGTCTCACGGGATGGAGCAGTTTCGCCTAGTCTAAGGCTTGGCTACATTAAATACTGGAAGCAGAACAGTTAAACTGCAGCAACACTTGAAAATGCCTGATGAATGAAACACCTCCTTTCTGCAGGGAGGAGGGGATACATTTCATTAATTATTACCTTCCAGGGTGTACTGACTTGCTTCTGTCTGTGCTGAATTTCATGTAAACCCTCTGTTGAATGTCACATACTCATATGCTGCCTGAAGTGCTAGATTTTGTATTTGGATATCTGGTGTAGCTGACAGATGTTTACAAACTCGTGTATCTGCACAGCTTCTTTTTGCCTATCCATCTGTGCTCCCTGATAGACAGCAAATTATTCCACCTCAGGCTGGAATAATTTAAGATTGTGACATCAACCCTTAATCTGCATTTTTTAGCTGGTAGCATTCAGAGATTTTCAGTTACAGATACTAGAGTGTCATTTTAAATTAACCTAAGCTGTTTATTTAAGATTCAGCCATTTCTAAACAAGTGGCTGTAACTATACAGTGTTACAGCTGTTTTTAAAGACGACAGAACTGCGATTAACTGGGACTTTTGGTAAGCACGACCTGCCATAATTTGTAACGCAAACTTCAGGTTGGTGTGGTGTAGCTCTTTAAAAACCTTATAAAAAATTAATACACGTTCCCCTCTGCTTTTAGCAGTATACAAAGAAGCAGCTAGGTTCAGGTCTTCGTAAAGCCAGTTAGTCTTATCTCAGAAGAAGATCCTGAAGCATTTTTTCCGGTCCACGTGGTGAAAGCCTCTCCCTTTCTTGCACAGCCAACACTCTTATCTGAGAGGTGACACAGGATGAAGTCAGCGTCTACTACCAGCATCTCTGACCAAATGACTAGTTACAGATTATTTAATCCTCTTGGGAGGAAAGAACAGCAGTTTCACCTACACCAAAGCCTTCCAGCAAGAGTCTGTCTTCAGGAATGTAAATGGTCCTATGCCTAAATCTTTCAGTCTTCCCCTTAACTGACACTAGGACTTACAGTACGCATCTTTAAACTCCTCAAACATGAGCCATCACCCTTCTTTCTCTTCTCCCGCTCCTGAGAAATTCACCGGTGCCTTCCCTTGCATCAAGTGCTGGGAGTTGATACACAAAAGCACCTGGGGATTTTCAATGTTGCACCGGGATTTCAGGATCGGAATTGGGATCTTTGCCTGCTGGATCATTAGTTCTCTGAAATCTCTGTTACAGGAAGGCCTTCCAAAATGCCGGTCAAGTGGGGAGGGAAGACAAGGTCAGAAAATGCTATTACTGGAAAAATAAAATAATGCAGTCTAAAACCAATTTGAGGCTAATCTCAAACTTAATCTCCAGAAACGTTCCAGAAATGTAAAAAGCTGCATTCGGGGGGAAAGGCTGAGCATGAGATCAGCTCCAAATCCTTCATCCAAGGAACTTCAAGGTATCTGGCACTGAGCATGCGCTTATCCCTGAACCCGAACTAGACCCACGCCGACACCGAGTGGAAGCGCGCTCACTGCAACCCTCGGGGACGCAAACCCCACGCGTCAAGGCGCTGTCCTTAAACTGGGCTTAAGCTTGCACTCACCTTCAAGTCAAGCCCAGCCTAGCATCGATCACGTAAGCCACCTGGCCTTGCAGCAACACGAAGAGATCTGCCGATCTCTTTCACAGGAGCCTTGATGTTGCCTGCCACGAGGCAGCTGGGATTCGCAGGCAGCCGGAGCGTAGGCTCTAACTGCGTGGATGTCTGCCAGCAGCAGACCCAGAGGCATCCCCCACACAGCAACAGTAACCACTAGTACAGAGAAAATTAGAACCAGGGTAATTATTTTACCCATATTTACCTTGGTTTAGCACTGAGACGGAAATAATCAGCAGGGACAGGGGAGCAGGATGGGCTTTTAAACCACACCTTGAAGGAAATCGGAGTGTAAGAAAGGCAGGAGCTTGGCTCTAGCCACTGTTCAAGGATCATCCATAAAGCAAAGTGACCTACTCCGCTCTGCTGGAGCAGAGCGGTGTATTAGCATAGAGCTTAAAAAACCTAATCCAGGTATTAATTACCGATTGCCTAACAGATTCCAAGCCTCTTCTGTTTTCAAACTGTTCATAAATTGATTCTAATTTCTTCTGTGGAACAATTAAAAGTATTTTTGCTATCCTGATGAACTGAACTGTAACCAAAGCTATTGCAAATAAACATAAAAGACAGATGATAAAGATGGTAATAAGCATATTGCTACTGTGTCCTGAATAGTCACCAACACTTCTTAGTGAATATCATCTTTCACAACAACAACAAAGGATAAGAGCACAAGGCTATTTCATGCAGTCATCAAAACAAAATGCACTGAATATTATATTTCATACTAAATACATTACCCTGGCAGTTTGACACTCAACATTTCAATAGATATTGCGACTCTCTAACATTCTGCCTGAATTTCTGCAGATGGACTTTTAAGTATCAATGGAAGATTACTTTACTTGTCACACTAAAAAGATTTTAAAGAATGGTTGCACACACTTCATTTTTAATTTTTTTTATTTCTTTTTTTTTTAAAGGGAAACGAATCATGAATTCGGAAACACAGTTATACTGAAAGGTCAAATCCCATGTTGTGTAGTAGTCCTTTGTGTGTAGTGCTCTTTCAGTAGCTGAACTGTCTTGTCTCTGATGTGCCCAGCAAAGCATTGGGAGGATTCGCTCACGTGAAACTAAGCTAACCTGAACTATGCTAAGCTAAGCTGAGGTTAAACTAACCCTGTTCCCAAACTCATCAATCTGTTGTAATACTGGGATTTTTTAAAAACGTATTTTATTTTATTTTTAAACTGTGCAGGTTCCTAGGGAGATGTACATACACAAGAATCTCGATTTTCAGTAAAAAAAACCCAAACAAGTAAACACCAGGGAAAAAACCCCAACAAACTAAGTTTCTGGATCTCGTGATTCCAGAAGACACCTCGAGCACACAAATATCTCTCAGGATCACAAACAAACAAAAACGACAGCAATTTATTAGCCTAGGAAAAAAGTGGATATTCAGGTTCAATTCCAGAGTCCTGCAAATCGGAAATCTGCCAAGATTAAGTGCGACATGCATTTAGTGTACGCCAGTCATTACAAGGTTTTCCGCAACAAACCAGCCCTTTTCACCTGACGCACACCTTCCCGTTCGCTCAAAACGAGCACTGACTAGGTCAGAACACCGCACGGGCCACTGCTATCATATCCAACAGCAATTAAACTTCCTTGTAAGCCGTTGCTATTCTAGAATTTTAAATTTGATTTTTTTAATTTTTTTTTTTAAATGGGGGAAGGGGACAGTGTTTGTTCACTGAGAGCGAGTTTCATTACTCACACGGCAAATCTGCCAGTAGCAGATCATGGAATGGATTGTTACCTTTCCCTATCCATTTTGTAAAGATATTGCTTTCTTTCCAGACTGCAAGCATCGCTTCTAACTGGATTTTGAATTATAATGTGAACTTTACAAAATTATTGGTGCTATTCATATCGCTAGTTAGATTCTACAGAATGGCAATATTTTTTGCCCTTCCCCAAACCAGCACCTCTTAGTGTTTTATATAAAACAACCACGGCCAGCAGAAATCGAACATTTCCAAGTTAACGTAAAGTACTACATTGCGCTGAGTAAACAAGGACTACAACATTTTTGTACTTCTCCTTAAACTTATTTGCCTTTTTGAAAATATTTATGCAGCAGAGAAGACATAAGGTTATTGAGAAATACAGCCAGTTCCTCTTCTTTAATTGAAACATTTATGCTTTTCGTTCTAGTAGCAAAAAGCAATGAACAGTAATAACGCAAGATAAATATACAAGAAACTTATAGATATGATTGTAAAACAACATCATCCTAATGTTTTCATTTAATTACCCTGAAACGTATTCTATTTAATATTCATTACTCAAAAGCCAATTTAAAAGAGAAAGAGGTGAAGGGACTTATTCAGAAAGACGGACTGTCATTCACTGCAATAGTTATCTAATATACAGAAGTTAATAAAGCAGATTAATCTACAAGTCCCTTTAAGCCATCACTGAGTTTAGAACAACTGCCTCTTTGACCTCTAACCCTCCCGCTGTGCACCAGTAGCAGGTGCCAGCTGCACTAAAATTATGGCTGACGCGTTTTAAGGCAAAGGCTTTTCTTACTTTGCTTCTGACCAGCAGCTGACCCTGTAGGAACGATTGTTTCATGTGCTGGCCTAAAGGCTACATAAACCAGTAACTGATAAACAAAAGCATACATACACCAGCTGCCTAGCCTGAGGGTGCACATCCAACACTGACACCTCTAGCAGTTTGTGCTGCAAGCCGGATCGCCGCTTTTTGTTTCCATACGTGAATTCTGTACAATACTTGTTACTTCGCGGAACTAAACTTCTCTCCATCCCCAAAACTGTTTGTGTAAACTACAGCACAGCTTGGATGATTAAGAGGAGATTCCCAATTTGATTTAGCACCATTATTAAGAGCGTGAAATCTTCAGATACATCACTAATGATGATGTATTTTAACATTAAAAGTCTTAAAATTAAATTACTCGATTCACATGACAACAAATCACAACAAGGCTTTAAACAAAGCAGAATTAGAAAAGACACTAAGCTCATTAATTTTTTTCATTTCTTAATTGACAGCACTCACGTAGCGATAGCTATACGTTTAGCAATATACTTGAGACCGAGGCTGCTGCCGCCTTTACACATGTGCAGCAAGAAGTGCGTATAAAAGAGAAGTAACCGTATTTTTCATTAAGATAAGATAGCTTTGACATAGTTATTTTGCTGATATAAATTACACAACCACAAAAACAATCAGAGTAATGATTAAATGCAGTTATGTACATGGGAGACTACTAGTGCAAATGTTAACATATTTAAATGGGTTCCCTTCATTAAAAAAATTATATATGATATTAAACCATCAATCAAATTGAAACACTAGAGTCTAAACGTATTGTCACTGGTTAAAATAAATGACTTTGAGACTGAATTTTGGCTCACTCAATATGGTGCCTTTTCTGTTGCTTAGCCACCCAAGTCTCTGCTGGCTTGGGCTACAGCTGGTATATCTCCATCCCTTTCAATTAATAAAGAAAGTTATGATAGTATTGGATAACATTTTTAAATTGTGCTAAGAGGCTGAAAACAGATGTCCCAATGAAAATCCCTCTCACTGCTGTATCAAACCTTTCAAGGCTCAAGCCAGCAAAAGCCGAGCGCTCTGCTCCCGATTCAGCTGAGCCTTTAAACACATTTAATTTTGAGCATAGGAACAATGGCACCTGTGGGGTTGATCTGCTCTTAAAATTAAGCATATGCTCACACGCGTGGCTCAAGGTGCTCAGGTACTCAACATCCTGCACAACTGCCCTCTGTCAGTACAATTCGGATTTCTTTTTGTGATGTGCTTATATGCAAGTGCTTCTGCATGGGCCACGAAGCACACATTATAAACACATCTCCTCTTCAGGTTTTTATTGCCATTACTGTGCATAACTCCACACTAGCTGTATATGGCACTGAGGTTTATCTGAAAAACAAAAACATCACTGATTTTACTACATAAAAGGGAAAAAGGGAAAGTAGCAATTTATAATACGTTTTTATTTTAGCAATGCCACTTGATTTTTCATTGCGGCTGGCATCTTTACTTTCTGTTTTACATTTGCTACGCAGTGCTGCTGTGCTGCTTCATTTAGTGTGTCTCTGTCACTTGAAGTTCTAAGTCACAAGCGCTCAGCTCCCACGAGCAGCCTGGTGAGGTTTGACCCACCGCCATGAAGCCACGCATCCTCCTCCTATTACCACAGTACTGCCCACCCCATCCTTGCTCCTTTTTTCAGGACCACCACGCTCATCATCCCCCGCGCCCTCGCAGTTCTTCATCCACCCGCACACCTTCCCAACCACCCCCTGCAACACTTCTCTCCTAGAGACCCCTCTCCAGCCCACATACTCCAACCACCGCATTCCGCTACGGCAATCGACGCCAGCTCTTCCCGCGTCCCCCTCCCGACCGTCCCGTACTGCGGCGCTCCGCACCCGTCGCCCCCAGAAACGCCGAACCCTCGGACGGACTCGGCGCGGGTGCAGCCTCCTTCTGCGGCCGCCCGTCCCTAAACCAGCCGTCCACCACGACCGTCCCCGGCTGCGGGCCCACCTGGGCTGGAGCGGTGGAGCAGACCGGCCAGCGGCCGCTGGCCAGGAGGCACGTGCCCTCTGGTTGCCGGCTGGCCGTGCCGCGCAGGCACGCGGTGCCGCTCCACCGCCGGGCAGGCCAAACAGCACCGCCGCCGCTCCCACACCGGCCAGTCGGAGACGGCTTTGGCTGCACGCGGTGTCTTGGCGCAGGCACTGCGCAGGTCTCATCCAAACATTGGTACAACGCTCAAACTCACCAAAAACCCCTCCTTATTCTTATCCACGCGATCCTCCTGAAAATGACGCACAGAACGTAATCACCCTGCAACACCCTCCCCTCATTCCTTGCCCCTATACCTAACGCACCTCTCCAAGAAACACCGAAATGTCACTGAAATCTTGTTTCTATTCAACCGACCAACCATTTATCCCCCTTCCACATCCAGCGCAGAATTATTTCAGTGACGGCTACGCAAACGGAGTTCTTCACCTATTGTGCGTGGCTCTTAGGAACGTTTGTCAGAACTACAGGTGAAAGACGCTACAAAACCGATTGACTTTTGGAAAGAACTAACATGAATAGTATTTTACCATACCAAAATTGAACTAACAGCCTAATGTGCACAATTCAGCAAGATAAACATTTACAGGAGATAAAGGCAGCATCTTAAAACCAAAAATTACACTTCCATTTCCAAAGTGGAGCAAGCACCGGCTTCACCTGTCAATCCTGGAGTAACAGCATAGAAAACTAAGAGCCTTTTAAAATTATTTATTAAAGCGCTCGTGACACAACATAATGTAACAGCAATCGTTGAACGTAATACTGCTTTCTATCCATAGATCTCAAATTACTTTACACAGGTTAATTCAGTTTAGTTGTAAGACACCATCACGAAGCAGTTGTTTGCAGATGAAGCTCAGACCAAGTAGCTCACCCAGGGGGAACAAAGCTCGTGGCTCAGCAAAAAGCAGGGCCAAAGCCAACAGCCACTGTCAGACTTCAAGGGGATGCAGTAACTTGCTCCTAAAGCAGCTGTGTCACTTCTGTGTTTTCTATTGCTCCCGTCTTGGCACAGTCACGTCAACCTATTAAAAACCCAGAGCTGCTACAGGACCTATGTAAGCAAACAAAGTAAGGATTAACAGGGTTTAATTACACAACTCTGCTGCTCTAGAGGCTAAAGAGGATGGGAGCCTCAGCCGGCGCCGTACAGCTATTTGCTGCACCGCCTTCAGCTGCCGCGTCGCCTCCCGTCCCGGCGGAGGAGCGCCCGGCCGCCAGCCCCCGAGCAGGGGAGCACCGGAGCGGCTCCCTGCCGGCACCGCCGGGGATCCAGGAGGAGCCCCGCGCTCGGATCCGCGGGGCAGCCCCACCAACTCCCCCGCTCGGACGGCCGGGGGCGGCCGGGGGAGCGGCGGGCAGGGCTGCGGGCGGCCCCGGCGGGCAGGCCCCGGCGGGCCGCTCCCGCTGCTGCCGCCGGTTACCGGGGGGAAGGCGCGGGGGGCCCGCGGAGACCTCCCGCCCCGCTCCTCTCCCCCGTCCCCGGGCTCGCCGCTGCCCCCGCCGGCACCTACCGCTCGCCGCGGCCCCGCCGGCCGCTCGGCCCCGGCCTCCCCCGGCCGGCCCCGCCTGAGGCGAGCGGCGGCGGCGGCGGCGGGTCTCCCGCGGCGGGCGGCGCTCGGCCGGGGCCGCCGCCCGTCCCGGCGTGCCGGGAGGCGTCCGGAGGAGAGTCGGCCCGGCCCGGCCCGGCCCGGCCCGGCCGGCGGCAGAGCGCCGGGAGAGGCAAGAGGAGGCGGCCGGGCCGGCGGCGGGGTGCGAGGTGAGGCGGGCTGTGCCCCGAGGGCTGCGGGACGCGCGAACGGTCCGGCTCCTTCCAGGGACCCGACTCGGAAGAAGTGCTCCAACTAGTAAATAATTGCCGTTATCGTTGCATCCGTTTAGTTTAAAGAGCTGACAAACCTCTCTAAACTCAAAGCACAATTAGTCATTAGGGTCTAGTTTTTCAGCACTGTTAAGCAATTTGTAACCCATTCCTTTTAATAGGGTTATGCATTACTTAACCGACACAGATGTCTTGAAAACTGAAACCGCTGGTTACGAAGCAGCAACCTTGTTCATTAGCTTCCATGATAGTCAAATCATCTATAAAACCAGTGTTTAATGGCCAGCCGATGAATAATCAATGTCTCACTTTTCATCTGAGTGTGAAAGTGAGAATAATCTAATACACCGTCCCCCTGGTAGAATGCGAGGCCTTGGGTTCCGTTTCTATTCAGGGCTGATTTATAACCCAATGGAAACCTGATGTAAACATATGATCAATGAGTCCCATCATTGCTGATAATAACCCCCAACCGGCCCACTCCCTCATCTCAAAAGCCATCCCTTTAGGCTATTAGTTTCGTCCAGCTAATCCTCTCTACTATTTCTGCCTGCTGCTTTTACCTTGGCCATCCGTTCAGTCCAGCAGACTCAGAAGTAATTTTATACGCAGCAGAGAGCGGGTGGAATTGATTTTTCACTCACTGCTCCGTTCCCATCTGAATAATTATCAATTTTACTGCCTCATAAAGGGAAGAGTCAAAATTTCAAATCAATTCAAAAGAGCTTCTGAGACTACAGAAACTGTGCATGAGAATAAAGGTCAAAGTTGTCAGTGACCTCGGGAGATGATGTCAGATATTAGTACACTGAGTAGTTGACATCAGAGGCACTCAATACGGTATGACTAGTGCTAATGCAAATCATATTTATGCTGACTACTGGAGACCATCCATTAATATTTAAAACAGTATGTGAAAGCCTGCATTCAAAATAAATATAACGTATTCCGCAGAATCTGAAGTTAATAAAGACAGATCACCACCCAGTCATATGCTGTGAAGTGAAGGATTACTGCATATTAACAGACAAAGTATTACATCAAGATTGCCACAAATGCAGGCAAGCCCGGAGCCCAGGTTGCTGTTCTGCCCCTTACGTTCCAATACGTTGCACGCACGGTACAATACTGAGCAATCTGATGTACCCAACTGCTGACTTCATTGCTAGTCTCCATGAAACCCCTATTAGGCAAGTACAACATAAGAACCTGTAATATGACCAGGGAATCATCATATTCTGATAATGATGTCAATAATAAACATCATTAATATTCTCACAATATGCTATATACTGCCAGGAATATATTAGCTACCATTAGTTACTTTTCACCTTCAATTAGAACAGTAAACAAATGACAACAGTAACTGTAGTGACTGTATGCCAGGCTTTTTCCAAACGACCACGTACCTATTAGGGAAACGCAAAGACTACCACACCAGTCATCTGCATTTTGTTAATAACCTCCGTTTTCGTTAAAAGCCTCCAGACCTGTGAAACACGTCTCCTGCAACGGCATCTTTGCAAATGCATTAGGAATCCAGCGATTCTTGTAAACACGCATTTTCAAATAGTTTAATGAGATTTTAAGGGAATGTGGCACTGAGCAAATGTAGAGATACGTAGCTATGAACATCCTGATCTCCCTGTAACGTACTTGGGCTGTGATAAACCTGACGGGGCTGGGCAGGGGAAATCGCTCCTAAGCAGTACAGCAGCCACTTCCTTTTCAGAAGCATGAGATTTAATTTCTATTGTATTTACCTTTAACAGAAAAAAATCCCACTGAGTCACCTATTGCAAAATAAAATATTCAAACTCAATAGCATACAGCCATTCAATTTACACATTTCATTACCAAAATGTGTGGTTCAATGCCAGAATTTCTTCTTCTTCCTCCTAAAATACTTTAGGGAGCTTTCCTTCCCATTTGTCCCATCTAGAATGTATTGATGATCTCACACACCTCTTTTTATGAGCAAAAAAGGAACACCAAGTTTTAAGATACTGTACAGCCAAGTATAGTATCTCTGCTTTTCAGAATGACAAAAACCATCTTCAGTCTTTGGTTGTCATGAGAACACAGTCTGTTCTGTTACCAAATAGCCAGCGCTACCCTGGCGTTCAGTACCTCAAAAAATCTGGACAGTTCAGAAATGTCATAATATCCCATAGAAAAGACTGCTAATTCACCTGCTGTAGAATTTCTGGGTTCTGCTGCATGAAATGAAGCAATCTCTGTCCATCCTGTGAAATCTCTCTACATCTTAGAGTCTTCTTGCCTTCTTTAGCGAGGTGCTTGAAGAGGTAGGTGACAATGTAGTCTAAACTAGCGCAACAGCTGGAGGAGACGATTGTATCTGTGTAAAAAATGAAAGAGTTTTGAAATTGTTTCCATAAAAGAATAATTAATAATGACATGTTATAGTACTTGGAGAGCTCAACTTTAATAATCTCTTTGACATTAGGCTAATCGATACATTGACAAGTCTATTTTTGATACATGAGTTGACTAGCTTTAAAGACTGCTTTTATTAATGCACAGTGGTATTAAACCTTTGCTTTTGAGTAACTGGATAGCTCCATGTACTAAAGATCCTGTGAACTCCAGTGAACTTCATTCACAACCGTATGAATGCAGCTGCCCCTCTGCGTCCTGGAAGGTCGTGCAAGATCAGGGTTGACATTTTACTGGTATTCAGTTCACATTCAGAAGGCTCCAGATTCCTGGAAACTAAATTCTGTTTTGATCTGCTTACCGGAAAGGCAAGGTTAAATCAAGTAGAGCTGTTGCCCAGGTTTTTCTCAAGTAGTCTTTCACAATGTTTCTCTGCCCCATAGCTTACAATCAACGTCAGGCGGCAAACAACGAACAAGGGCCATTAAATGTAGTAAAAGGGTGATCGCAGAACAGCCAGTTAGTCATTTTGCTTAACAACTCATAATTCAAATAGGGTAAAGTAAATATGGCTGGCAACAACACAATAGCAGTCACTACCAAGTACTTCATAAATGTCCCCAAATCCGAAAGTCATGACAGCAAAGGAGGATACTGTTGAAAAGCAGAAGCAAAAGCCACTTCATATCTTTACTTACTGTTTCTATAAGTAAGGGAGATTAAAAGCTTAAACCTATTTGCAGAGTAAATATGTCTGTCTGATTTATGTAAGTTATTTTGTTGCTAGGTGTTGCCTGCTGTGCCGCTGCTGCGAAAGACAATTCTGCTCGCTTCCGAGCATCACCAGGACGATAACAGCGTACTGGTCCTTGGTTCTGACGCACGCTCCCCTCGTCCCCCTCCTGAGACGAGCGGTGCACCCTTCCCCCTGCCCAGCCGCCGGCTCCTTCTGGCCCGACACCCGAGATACTCCTTGGCCCCAAGACCTGCTCCTGCCACTGCGGCATTTCCAACTGTGCTGCCTTCCAGCTCCGGTCCTGTACTCCCGGCCGGAGCCGCACCGTGAAACAACCACCAGTTCCTCGCCATACCAACGCCACCGCAGCTCCCTCTGCCCAGGCGGTGGTCTAACCTGCCGGGCGCGAGGTTCAGCCCCAGCCGATACTCTCTGCGACTTCCAGAGTCGGATCCAGATGAGCGGAGCATTCGGGACTCCATCCGGTTGCCACTGACTTCAGCTAGAACTTGTCTAGGCCTTTTATAGTTCACAGTATTTATTTTAGATGGGCCACTGGAGTAAGGGATGTGTGGGGGTTGCAAAAGGAATTAAACTGTTAAAATGCTCATTCTGAGGGAAAAGGGATTAGAAGGATCCAATTAAATGTACCTTGAATTCTTTAAACTATGCTAATTTGGAGGCCTGCCAACCTTGCAGTGTTCATTTAAACACATCCCTCTAGACACTGAAGTATTTTGATCTGTGTCTGTTTAACTCCTTAGGCTCTGTGCTGACACTATTAACCCTTTGCCATCTAAAACCTAATTGTATTTTGCTAAGAGTGTTTTGAAGTAAACACTGAAGAAACATTTACAGGCAAAGAAGATACAAATGGTCTCCTAAGACTTGATCTTCCAAGGCAAGCAGCTGACTTAGCAGCAGGAGTGAAAAGCGATCTAACAGCTCACAGAAATGAGCTGGAGCATCTCAACTCTGTCCCCGCTGGACCGGCGAGCTTCCTAGGACCGAATTCAAGAGGGCAGGATGTTAAGACACATTGCCAGAACAAAGCTGAGTTCAAAGTTATGAGTCTAGCCAAAGTAGAGACCGCAGAATCTGGCACTCATCGTGTTCTCAACCAAAACAGTCCTGCATATAAACCAGAAATGCAATTCATGATGGAATTGAATCACCATCAATAACAACAAGTGAGAGATTTGAAAATACATATTTCATAGGAGGGCTCTGCTGTATTTCTAAACCAGTGCTTAACTCTATTTCTTTTTAAATTGAATAATACAAAGTAAATCAGTATCATCAGTTTACAAAACAGCAGTAGTTCTAAACATGCTGATACTGTACAAGTAGATATTTTACATTCGACAGTAAGTGATTTTAGCAGGACAGCAGACAGGTCTATGCTATCATTTGCTCATGAGAATCTGATATGAGTGTTAAGAGCTACTTAAATTTGCCCATAACTATATATCAAATATGCTTCCCTATGCTCATTTTTCCTTTTGATTGCAAGGATATAACAGACAGGGAGCATCAAGCAAACTCCCTTGAATGACTCTTCTGGGCATGTGGAACCTTGTGCTGGAGCAGAATAGTGTTCTCACTAAATCTTAGCGAGACAAGCCAGCCAGCCAAATAAATAGAACAAAGAAGAGCAACAAGGAGCTACCAATTCTGGGCTATGGACAGAAGAAATGGGCGAAGAAGACAGAATAAAGATAGAATTATAAAAGAAGCTGAGATCTAAGCTTGGGATAATCAGGAAAAATGCAGTCAAACCACGTTTCTCACTTCTGGTCAACTCAGCCCTACCACCTGTGAACTAATCATTTGGATCACGAAGCAAGCGGGCCGTGGTTACAGAAAATGCCAAAACCAGCTCCACGTGTGTCAACATGGATCCAGGAACAGTTCAGCAGTTTCGTCAAACAAAACTGAGCTCTCTGGACTTGATGACGAGGTAGGTGCTGGTGGTGGGCAGGGGACAAAGATGACAGCTCTGGCACCAGTCACCATCACATTCAACTAGCTCTTCTGGTTTCGTCTTCGCCAGTATGCTTTCATTTCATGTTTTAGGGGGTAATTTTACATGCACTTTTTTATTATCTGTGTGGTTTTGCCTTATGTAGGCAATTCCAATCAGCCATTAGCTCAAGTAACTGGACGTTGAGCAAGTATGTTAGAATGGGTTATATTATTTTAAAAAAGCCAACAGAACCCCCAGACAACTTGAGGATGCCATTGGTCTCAGCAATATGACAACAGCATGCTGAAGGAGAATTATTTTTCGACAGTTTAATGACATTGCCGAATCTCTGCATATCAAAAGATTCTGTTTTGTTTTTCACATAAAGGCAAGGAGAGGGAGTTAAGTGGTTTTTTCCCTGTCCATCAATTGCTTACAGTTCAATACTGGCATTATTTGCCTTTGAGACTAAACCTGGAAAGTAAATGGATTTAGCAATTTAACATCTAAATTAGGCAGCAAGACAGAAAAAATGTTTTACTTTTTCCTCAATGAATAGCATACTATACTATTAATCACATGAGAATTAGAAAAGCTTTGCAGAGATTAGTGACAACATGCCAGGCAGACTACATTAAAAGGCTCTGATCCACTGAGTCAGCTGTGAAAAAGCCAGGTAAACACTTTAGAAGAGAACTATTGGAGTGTTTATCCTCGCAATAAAAGCTTAGATGAGGGCTTCCATTATAGCTGATTTACAGCTAGGCGCTTCAGAAGGAATACATATTCTTTCACAGTGTTTATAAAGTGTGGAATCAAGCAAGGTATTTACTCTGCAACAGAATGAACACTCCTCAGAAATAAGGATTTGGGGAATGTTTATCCTACAGCTGACAACAATGAGAGTCTCAAAGGTTTCACATAAGTAAAGGGAATAGAGAAAAAACTCAGATACTTTTTTTCTGTGAAAAAGAAGTGATCTCCTGGTATTTAATTTTTAAAATAAAAAGACAGCTATTTCATTTTTATAAACATTTCTGAAAATGACTTGTATGTTCTAATCAGTTTAAAACACAATTCCCCCTCAGATGGCTTATAGCCCTGAGCCCTACTATTCTAAGATGTTCTTGTGGCACTGATATAATTCAGTGAAAAGGCAACGCTTGGATCTACTTACCCATTTTCCAAGGGCGGAAGGATGTATGTGACCAAGTAACACATAAGAAATAGATTTGTATTTCACTGTCTGACAATTGGTAATGTCCCAAATCCCAAAATTTTAAAAGGGATAAAACATTTTAAAGGATGACTCTGTTAAGAAAACGCAGTGACAGGTAACTAACTCTTGAGAGGATTAAAAATAAATAAATTAACAGTAAGAGCTATAAACTGACCAAAGAGTAGTTCATCTGGACAAGTCATTATAAGAGTATTGAAAATTATTCAGTTCACTACAAAAATAAAATTTCTTGAACACAAATGAGGAATTAAATGGCTGACATCAATATCAATTCTTGATACATGCAGTATTAAGAAACGTGATATTAAGGAAAAATAATCACTTTATCATTTCAACATGAAAGGTGAAAAAGAAGCATTTTTTCAACTGACTAATCATGGAAAGTAATGTGCAAGAGACATTCACAAAGATTAGGGGCTGCACAGGCAGATTTGGACAGAATCAAAAATTGTTTTGGAAAGCTAGAGAACACAAGTGGAAAATGTAGGGAAAATACCAGTAGGATCCTAAAGGTGGTGGCAGAAACAAAATGGGATCCTCCATTCCAACCTCCTGCCCAAAACAGCGTCAGACAGGTTCCTCAGGACCTTGTACAGTATCTGGGAATATCTCCAAGGATGGAGATTCCACATCCTCTCTGGGCAATATGAAACAGCCAAGTCTTACTGACAGACAGGTCTGGCAAGTCTCAAAGACTGAAAAACTACCTGAGTTTGGAGGAATCAGGGTAAACAAAGAAAAAAGCTGAACACAAAAGTGAGCATAATAGCTTTTGATAGACTGCATCAAGCCTTCAGTGAAGTCAGGAGAAGTTAAAAATTCCTACACACTTTGTTTTAGTCTTCCATGGTAGTATTTATTTTAGATACTTTAAGGACAGTAAGAAGAACTGGAGGAGAGCATTGGCTAAGCAAATCTATGGTTTATGAAATGTGAAAAAAAAGTGAGCTGTTGAAATTTTTGTTGATGCTTTTCTCAGCAGAATATCAGGAATTCCACCAAATAAAAGTTTCCTAAGAAAACATCTATGCTCCTAAAAAATTAATAATTCTTCACAATTAAACTCCCAGATAAGTCAAGCCACAAAACTATACAGCTAAAATTGGAAATACATACTTTTCTTACTCCTCCTCCCTGCCTGGAGTGAGAAATTAACACTTTTTGAGAGGGGAAAATAAACGTAACACCTGAAAGCTGAAGCTTATATACCTTTTACATTTTCTTCTCTCTCTTTTACATGAATTCAAATTGGGTTTCAAAGACCAATGGTTAAAGTAAACTTGGTATGCTAGTGAATTATCAAAATGAATATATCTCAAATGGAAGAGATGTAATGTGGAGTGATAACAGAGAACAGCGCTTGCTAAACTGGTAGCTGTCAGTCAAGCTACTGTTCAGTACGATACATCCATTTGCAAACGATCAACAGGCAGATTCCCAGCAGAACCAGCCTATAGGCAGAAACTGCTGTACCATCATTACAGGTGACAAAGCACTCAAAATATCTGGGAGAAGATGGATTTCAGCACTATATAATAAAATGACCTGAATACTTCTTTACTACTGTTGCTTAGCTATTCACTACCCATTTTCTCTCTAAGAGTGGTCCCCCTCTTGCAGCAAAAACTGCTGAATGTGTTTAACATAGCAAATGCTTTGTGAGTCTCGGTGCATTCATGCATTCCTATGGGGGCTTGACTGACACTTGGCAGTAATGAGAAACACCAGCTATTATAGAGTAACATCTAGACACACTAACATTATACGTTCCTATTTTTTGTTCCTTAATAACCACCCTAATCAATAAATATGACTGTAAGGTTTTGAACAGCTTCTCAGTCAAAAACTATATAAATGCATGGTATTTCTAGGTGATCAGAGTGTAACTGCGTGATTTATTTTTTCTTCCCCCAAATGCTCAGTCTCCTTCTCCATATTCCAAATGACTTTAGGCTACCAACCCTCCACGCCTCCCCCCTGCCCAAACCCCAAATGTTTGGACAGTCATCTGGTTAAAAAGCATAAATTAAACCGTGGAAGAGAATGAAATGAACTGCAATCAGACTGCTGTATTTTTATTGTTACTCCAAGTATGCTTTTGTTGCACTGATTCTCCTCTATGCAGGAAGTACTGAATAACTAGTTTCTTTCTTCCATGGATAAAGATACCTTTAAATTTCTCAAATCATATCACAGCTGTGCAGAACAAGCATTATTTATACAACAGCTATGTTGATCAAAATAAAAACAAAACCCCACAGACTCCTGTACACATATTAATACATTTTAGTTCTGAATAACAAATGCTTGAATTTTCAGTACAATCCTAGCAGAGGCACATTAATAATTTTAACAATTCTGGCTTGTAAGAAAAGACAATTTAAAAATACTATCTGTAAAAACATACAGGTTAGATGTTTAAAAGAACTCAGCTCCATTAACTGAAATGGTCACATTCTTAAAATGTTCAAAAGCCAGCATCTTCCACTGTCTCTTGATATTAATTTTTTTTAAGATACAAATGAACGTGCTTCTCTGAAAATCCTAGATGGCTAAATACTTGAATTCTTTCTTTAGCCGAGTATAAGTAATTCTTACCTACTGCAGTAAGTCCTTCAGATATTGAGGTAAGAATATAGATTAGGACGCGAGGTTCTAAACTGGTAATGAAACTCATGTGATCTTGGGTCAGACACTCCAAAAGCGGGTAGTAAGACTGGCTTAGTTTTCGATATTGCTGAAAAAAAGAGTACACATTCACAGAAAGTATAGATATTACCATTGACTAATATTAACAACATTAACAGATGACAGAGGAATGATCTTACAGTTTCTAATTTAGCCATTAAATCAGAGTATTTATAGAGGCAAAATATTTTCTCATCTTCAGTAGATTTCAACTTTTCAACTTTACCATAGGATATAAACTCGCTATTAGTTTAAAATAAGCTCAGGGTAATACAATAATGCTATCATGCTTTGACATTCTACACAGCTATCAGTCTAGTAAAAGCAGTATAGCATTCTGTCCAGGGTGTCAGTTTGACAGGATTACGGCCTGTGTCTTACCTTCTGCAGGAAATCTGCCTAAGATTTAGCACAGATTTCCCCAAACCATCTCAGAGATAGACTTTTTTTTGTGCTTAGATGAGGTCCTGTAACAGGCTCTGCACAGGCAAAGGCACTTGCTTGAACCCATTGGCCTAATCAGCATCTTACTCTTCAGGACTCCTATTTAGGGCATTTATCGTTGGATGACTAGGAATGTGCCAAATATGCACACTTTACTATATAACCAATACACCGATTTTAATTGAGAGCAACTTCTCAGTTCCAAGGACTTTCTTTATGCAGCAAGCATAAATCTTGGTATTAACTATACTTAACTATCCCGAATTTGTCCCTTCCTGCAAGATGACGACAGTTCTGAACTGAAGTGTCATGAAGAAAATGTCACAGTTCAAATTTAGGCTGATATTGTGCAAGATCTGTTGCTTTCCCACGGAGAAGTGGGAACATGGTATACTTTAAAACCAAAGTTTTAAATATTATGGGGAATACACAGTGACAATTTACAGATTGAAACTAATTGCAGAGTGGCTGAATATGTGAGGAAGTTTTACAGTGCGTGCAGGCAACCTAAATGGGTTTGCAAGTCTAGAAATGAAAAAATTTTGCATTTCTCTCTTTTATGACAAGCCTAGTGAAAATTCTGGAAAAGCTCCTGTTTCACATGGCAGTTCAGTCATACCTGTATTTTAGATGTCACTATATAAATAAATTCAAGCAATTGAACTGAAAACTGCATTTGAGCTGTTCTAGATCCCTCTGTCTCATTATAACAATACAAAGCCTGTGGTGGTGTTATTTCATATTTCACGTAAAGACTCCCAAGATGAGTAATTGCTTACTAGCAAGTCACTGTGGGATACTGAAAGCAGCATTTTGACAAAGGCCTGAAGTACATTGTCAAAGTGGTTGTCCCCGTACAACTTGAAGACGCCAAAGCTGACATAATTTCCACATAAGGCAGATTTGAGTGCAGAGTAACAGATGGAAATGCCCTTGAGTTTCAACGGATAAACCTGATCTTTTGACAAAGTCCCAAGAGAGAGGATCTGATTACCTGTTTTCATAAAAAGAAAGAAAGAAAGAAAGAAACTTATATAAGCAGCTGCAAATCTAAAATATTTTGATGGCACTATCTAATTTTTTTTTCTTTATTTTCATTACTATTTGGAAGAAAAATTGTTTCTGCATTTGATGAAAAAGATCTGTTAAGTAAGCATGACTAGATCTTAAAAGCCACTAAGGAATTACTATGCAAAATTTAAAATATAAGCTATGGAATTCCCATCATTGATGTACAGCCAGACCATGACTGGGTCTATCAGCATTAATTCCTTAATCTGAACAGAGTTGCAACACATGGTTTTATAGTTTCTCATGCTGCAGCAAAGCCTGGTTTTGATCCATTACCATGACGGTCTCTGGGGATGGCTGCTGATGTATACACACACTAAATATATCCCTCAGAAAACAAATATGTCCATTACAAAAGCCTCTATTTTACCAGTCACAGATGGGAATGACTTTTTAATTAAACTCCATGTTTATAATGTAAAAATAACAGCTAACGGTAAATATTTGCTGTTGCTATTAACAGGCAATAGTGACTTTTGGATCCACTGTGTAGCAGCACAGTAGATCCCGCTGCAATCCTCTGTACAAATCTAATTATTCACAAGGCCTCATTACCAGGTTTTCTAATTAATGCTCATCTTCACAGCACCCCGTAGTTAGTTTGTCTTCGTGACAAATTTTTTTTTAACCTGAAGTAATTAATGAAGGTGAGCTAAAACAGTAGAATGAACACAGCAAAGATTAAGTACTTCAGTTCTACCATGACGTAGCCGTACTAGGTTGACCCCATCTGATGTTGGCCTTGACAAGCTTGGCCTGCACAAAACCCAAGTGCCAGGTCTTCACTTTGTTATTACTCATCATTCTTGGTCATTTTAACTACAGGAAAATAACACAAAACTGTACATTTTTAAAAGTATTCCTAAAAATAAAAGCACAATAGTCTATGGATCAGATGCTCGGCTTGGCTGCTTTCAGTGTCTAACCTGGCTGTCATGGCTATGATGGCAACTTGGAGCAAGGAGCATAGAGCGAACTGGACGTTAACTATCCACAATTCCAAACCCTGCCAGTTGAGAGAGGTAGTTATGAAACTCCGTCTTGCTTTTGTAATAGGCAATTTAAAAATGCCCCTAAAAATTTGCCTGAGATGACAGAGATCTCACAGACTGCGTAGCACTTGATAATAGCTGTTGAGGCCTAATATTAAACTGGGTCTGTCTGTACACAGCTCTCCTTTCTACCCACACAAATGTCCACCTGCAAATCAGATAACCTGCCTTGTTTTAATTCGTTCTCTTAATGCTATTGATTACTGACAATGAGGAGTTTACATCATATAATTAGAAAAATGAGGGGGAAAACCTTGTTTCTAAACACCCAACACATCAAAGTATCACCCACTTGGTATCATTTGACACAAAGAAGAAAAGGCGTAAGTTACTGTTTAAAACATTGATGTTGTTCACCAGTTCAAGTACAAGACAAGTTATCCATTAGGTTGTAAAGGAAAAGTAGATTTACAAAAAAAGACTGAGAGTACAATCAGGGATTGCTTAGAAGTAACTGGGGTCTGTAAGAAGCTGGAATGGCGTCACTAGAATTATGGAAGGGAGGAGAAGAATCCAGTATTTATCTGGGAAGACGGTCACTTACAATCAAAATCAAGCCCTCTTAATTAAAAAAATATTTTTATGAATGAAAACACAGAATGGTTTTGATACTGTAAATGGTCATATGAGCACCTCTACTAGCCTGAACACTGTAGTCATGAAGAGAGCGTAACTGGAGAAGAGGGTACAATTCCAGTGACTGCTACCGCATAGCCATTAATTCCAAATGGTGTTAAATTTCTGTTATACTAAAAATGACCATCATCCAAAAGATCCTCTTTGAAAAGTAAAACAAAGCAGAAAAAGAAAAATGTCTTCTAGTGTACTGGGATATTCATTTATTGTAATACTTATCATTACAGAGAAATTGCGTTTACATAAAATTAAAGATAAACTCCATTTAGCTTCCTATGGTGCCCCATTTAAGATATCCCAGCCAGGTCATTTTAATTAGCATTAATCTTTTTGACAAGACCTAGTCTAGTTACTGAGAAGATCAGTGAATTTCAAATTCTGTGAATAAAATACAATAAAATACAAAATTCTGTCTGTGAGGTAAGGTGGGAAGGTGCACACTGGTTTTGAAAGCCGCTAAACAGTGTACAAGTCTTAGGGCAAAAACAAGACAGAATGTTAAGTGTGCTGTAAACAAACCTTATCTGATCTTCTCCACTATTAAATTCTCTGCTGAAAATCTCTACTTTAATAACACAAATATATATATGGCTTCAGAAATAAGCAAAGACAAAGTTTTGGATCCAAGAAAGTAACAGCCTTGAGTTTATAGCCGAGCTGTCCAAGCACGACATCGTGCAATCCTAGGTCCTTGAAGTACTCGGTGTAATATGCAACAACAGATGGAAAGAGCTTAGTAGTTGTCAACAAGGCAATTATGTACTTAATATGGAAATTAATTGGAAGTCGATGGAAAAACTGGATGATGAGGAAAGGACTTGGAAAAACCCTAGGAATCCCTTCGCCTGAGAACGTGAATTCTAGGAGATATCCACTAGTGCTGATCTTCTATCATTTTTATTACTTCACAGAAAAAATCACCCTATAATTAGAACTTTAAATCCACTGATCAACATAAAGCATTCAATACAGGAAGGCACAACCCCGGCTCCCCACACTGCCTCACCCCAGGCAGGCATGGCCGAAGAGGAATTCGGTGCCTATCCCTTCTCACGGAAACACTGAGAAGAATTTGGGTCTAGTGCAAGATTAAAAGCTGCTTTTTGCAACTGGACGGAGTCCACAGAGAACTGTTCTGTGTTCACGGACTCATTTTAAAAGGGCCTAAGAGTGGGAACAGCTGATTTCAAATTAGCAGCAGAGGTGAAAGACCACGCGGTGCCTGTTACCAACGCCCCAAGCCATCAGCCTGTGATTCAAGGGATGCAGTGCTAGAACAAAGACTTGTGTTTTAGCATTAGTTATTGAAAAAAATATGAAGTACGGTGCTATGCCTGACTAGATAAAAAAAGAATGATCTACTTGTAACATTTAGCAGGAGCTTCAGGGGAATATTTTTACACACTATGGATACTACTGAACATAAACTAATTTACTGAGGTACTTGGAATCAGGTCAAGAACAACTCTTCAGCTACTGAGGATATGCTTACATTTATAATCCCTGTGGTGGAGGTCCAAAATACAATTTTATAAACTACTATTGTTAAAAGAAACAATTTAAAGAAATTAAATCAACAGAAAAGTGACCTTTGACATGCTCAATTTAAAAATTGTGTTTGAAATTCATAGCTCCTGTCAAAATGAAAACTCTGTAAAGACTAATCAGTGAAGTTTCAGTGTTACTACTGAGTTAAAAATCAAATGAAAAAAAAATCCAACCTGCACCAATTTCTTCTTAATGTGGGAAAAATTGTATGACACAATCTTAAAATATACCGACTTTCAAAATTCTCAATAACTTCCTTTAATACAACTTTTTGCCCTGAATTTGACAGCAATGTCACTTACAAAAATTATAAACACTCTGAGCCTCAGAGGTGATACAAAATTCTGACAGGAATAAGAAAAGGATTTTAAAAGATATTGGGTGAAACTGCTAGATAGGAAATAAGGGCCTGCATTTGGCTGACAATTGAAGCATTTAATTACCGAAAGACTCCTTAGTACATAAACAAAGGAGCTGGAAGAAAAAAGTGTGTGTATGCAGAGGGGGAATACAAAGCCAGCAAAAAACCAAACTGGGATGCTCTGACCGAAGATAACATCACCATGCCTCAGAATCCCACAGGCAATATGCACCAGAGCTCTTTGCACAGCTCATTCCCTCACTCCCTCCTAGATGCGGGAGCATGTCAGGACAGGCAGCTTCCCTTTCAGTTCTTCTCCTTAATTGCTTTTACAGTAGAAGCTATAATACAAAAATGATTTCCTTATGGCTGAGTTTCATTTAAGCAGGGCTTGTTCCAGATTTCAGTCCAATAAGCGTTATGTATAATAATACAACTAAATCATGTTTTAACATGTGTGAATTAGATGAAGATAAAAAAAAAAAGACTCTGGTGAGATTAAACAAAGGTTGTGAAAATTTATCACGTTTATAGAGAAAAAGTGTTTTTTGCCTTTTCCCCTTTCCTATTTTTATTATTCACCGCTGCCCCATAAAGATGGTTTCGAATGTACGCTTTCCAGGCATTCAGAATGCTAGGGCAGTATGAAGAAGTGGCCATGTATACAAAACAAAAAGGAAACCATGAATCAAAGATGAGAGCGAGCTTCAAAAACTCATTTTTTAGAGCTTACACAACAACAAAATGTGCATAAAACCTCTAAAATCAGCACAACGAGCATGCACAGCGCCAAGATAAATTTGCCAAAAGAAACTGATTATGACATCTGGGCCAGTAATGAAGAGCAGGATATTCTGGAACAACTCTCACAAAAGAGAGGAGAGCAGACCAACGGCAGCCAAGACCAGCGAGCACTCCACTTTGAAGCTAAGCTGCTGATTAGAAATACCTGTTATACAGCAAGCATCAGTTTAACCAAAATTTTGAAGAAGAACTGTTATCTTATGAAGTTGCTGGCACTGAATGGATCACCACACCAAGTTTTGAAATACATGTTCTGGAAGCAATTTAAAGCTCATTAGAAATAATTGTGTCTGGCTACTGGAAAATGTGGTAAAATTTAATCCACATCCAAATGCTACCTGGGCTGTGAGAACAGGAAATTGTTTTGTGCTACTGTGGCTAACCTCATTGCTGACCTTGAGCAGTAACCGCTACAACAGCTGAAAGCTGAAGCAAAATTAAAAACTTACATCAAAGTATATCATGACAGAATGTAGATAAATAAAAACAGCATATTGAAAATATTATTTTTAGGTCAGTCTCCTATAATGAAAGGGAAGAGGTTTACTAAAATGTAAAGAAACTACAAAACTAAAATAGATGGTCCCAAGATGCATTGAAACATCATTCCTATACAACTGGGAGTTCAAAAACACATAGTAAGAAGACTTGTACATACAGAATTAAAAGTGAAATATACTGGGGATGAAGAATGGTGGACTATACTATTCCAACTTGTTTCAATTTTCTCCTCTCAGTTGTTTATTTTAAATCACTCTATCACTCAGTCAGACTGGCTTTAGCCATAATGGACAAGACACAACACCCCTTGCCAAGCAGCTGCGGAGTCCTAACAAGGATAATTGACTATCTAAGTGCTTTTTGCATCCTACGCCAGGCTTTATGTCTTTTGAATATATAGCATTTGTAAAGACATCTTAGAATTGTCTTCAGCACTGTATCAGTATCAGTGATAAATGAGAAGGACAGGACACACCAGTACTACCCTAATCGCAAAGCTGGATCTGTTAAGCAGAATTAAACACTTTGCTGAGGTACTTATTTTCAAAACGACAAAGAACTCAAATTTTATTCACTGACAACTGAAGATGCGTAGTGCATCTTAAAAATAGGCATTTTGGATTTTTTCTGCTTTGCACTCGAACATATGAAATCTCTATATGCCAGTCTAGAAAGGAAAAGAGTATATGCTTTAGCCTAGAAAAGAGATTTCGGCATCCATACTCACAAGCATTCACATACATTCACACCCGAGAAACACAGTACCACCCTTTTCTTCCCCCTTTTCTTTTTAGCCCAAGCACAGATCTTACAGTACATTTAGATAGTAAATGGAGGTACCATTCAGCCATAAATGGACATCACAAACTTTGGTAAAATTGAAGATGGAAAGAAAGCGACATGCTAGGTTACCAAATGTTTGTTTCAAACTTATTCCCATCTAAACAACAGTACAGGGTTTACACAAAACAAGTCCACATATAAATTCTAGATGATTTTCATCACCTGAAGGCCATATTTGCAAAGTATCTGTGTGTTATCCAAAACTGCCTTCATCAGTGTAGTCCAGACATAGGAAAAAAGTCAACATTATGTCAATAATCACCAGTGCACTGTGCTCTGATATCGGTGACAAGATTCACCTGATGCCACCTCCCTTCAGTTACTAATTCCTTGTCTAAGTGTTGACAGGACAGAGACGTATTTCAGATCACTTTTTTATAGCAAGAAGACTCCCAGCGGACCTAAGTCACAACTGGAAATTTTTGTGTTTAATTTGGTGCAGGTGAAATTTCTGAAAATAATACTTCTACTAGCATTTTCTGTATATTGTTACATGTGACAGAAAAAAGAAAAACCCTGCTCTAAAAGAAATTTAAATTTCACTTACCAATGGAAGTACAATACAATTAAGCTGTATTTTCATTTATTGTTTGTATAGTATGTTCTTCCAAGAAAGAGAAGCAACCAGCCTAGGCTACGCTGTCTGCAGGAGAGGGAGCAAGTCTTTCCCTGGAGAGCTGCTGAGCTATGGGAAGGAAACTCTTACTGTCAAGGGCACGGCAAGGAGGAGAGGGGAGAGGTAACAAGCAGAGCTGGAAGCCTGCTGTTCCAACAGGGATTGCCAAGAGGAGCAAAGACAAGCAGGTCTCAGGTGATGGAAAGAAGAACTTCTCAGGGATGAGGGGGGGCTGGGCAGTTTATGGCAACCCAACCGGTCAACGGATTAACTGAGACTGAGACTGAAAAGGAAGGATCTTCCCACAAGGACAGTGTGATGAAAGAAAGAGATGTTTGCTTCTATTCCCGCTCCCACCCCGCGTCTCATGTCGTCACTTTGTGTTTCTCTCAGTTTAAAAAGGCAATTATTATTGTATAGATTTCAATCAAATCTATCTCGAGTTTCAAGCGTCTTTTTGATCAACTTTGAGGAACTTACTATAAACTGCAGGCATATACAAGAGAGTTGGCTGACTTGGTAAGATAAATGAGCATATACTGTCTGTTGTCATCTCTTGACATTTACTGTGTGTCTTCTCTTTTTTTCTCTAAGGCTTTGGCCATAAAATCATCCTGAATGTGAGAATCTCAACTATTTTCAGAATTTTAAGTTACTTGCTGTAATGGTACAGCAGAAAATGTGAAAACTGAACCCAAGGATTAGAAGGCATGTACGTATTCATTCTTTTAACTGAATCACACAGTTTTTCAGAATGTGGGCCTGAAAACATTGCTCAAGAACACCACAGTGAATTTTATGATCATCACTTGGTTTATTTGTTTATTTTTTCCCCAGATGTCTGCCAAGATTACTTATGTTTAAAAGACAAATACGCTTAGAAAAAAAGGCATAGAGTATTATGGATTAAAGTTTTCCTTAAAAGCACAATTATTAAGATTTTCAGGAAGGCATTTGAAATTAATGCAAATCCCTTAATATAAGCATTTTTTTAGGAATTTGTATGTTCAAAACATCATACATCACTAAAGTAATGAATTCTTATAACACATTTCCAGAAGAGTTATATCTTTGTACACTGGAATGGAAATCTCATAAACTAGTAACTGGCAATAAAAGCTAAAAATGTTAACAGCAATTATTCAAAGCTGATTAATTGCAGTATCTTGAAATACTTATAGTGGGCAGTAAAACCTTCCCAGAGTGTAAGCCAGTGACCACTTCAGAAATAGCTGTAGCAGTTTGAAATAGCACTAATCTAGGATGTTTATTACAGTGCCCACAGCTGAGCCATGGTGATGGCCAGGCCAGTGCTGCCCATCTGTGCCAGTGCAGAGCCAGCCGGATTATTTGAAATCTCTGCTCTAAGGGGCCAGTTCAGCTGACTGCACTGGGAGGTCTTTCATGTTGAGTTTGCAGCGAGTCCAGTCCCAGAATAAATATTGCCAATCACTCACAGGAAAGAAAACCTAAACAATTCCTCTAAATGCCACACCTAAGTAGTGGAAAGATCACTGATGGGACCCCTTCAGACACTGATGATAATATGAATGTGTTTTAAAAGCAAAATGAAAAAAACCCCACATAGATATATTGAGTGGAGGCTTTTCGACATCTACGTCTTTCCTCCACTTTCAGTTGATAGGTCATTTAAAACGTTTCCTTTGGAGGACGTCAAGAATAGTCCTCCTCTTAAACCTGTGTTGAGTAAAATATCATCCTTCCATAGGAAAACAATTATGAAAGACACGAAAGAGAAGCACAAGAGAAAGCTCTTACTGTCATTTCGCTTCTTTCTATGGCACACATCTCCAGATACTTGCCGCAGATCCCTAAGTATCTTTCACATAATTTAACAAAGAGGGCAACAGGTGTTTGGACAGAGGCTTCAACAGGCTCTATGGCTCCACTGCTTAGTTTTAAATCTTAAATCTGCACTGTCCTGAGGTTTTCTTTTACGCTGCATAATTAAATTCTAGCAGGAGCCAGAAAATGTCTGGTCTTTATGTGCAAGAGCTACCAATACTTTAGGGCTGAGAATTTTGTGAACTCCACATACACGCCATAAAAGCTGCAACTGAAAGCAAAAGGTTTCTTTACAAAGTGTTTTTTAGGCGTGCATTAGGAATGAAGCAGGTTGAAACCAACTAGTGTGGTTTACTCAGCAAGGTGTAGAAACTTGATGCCAACAACTGAGACAAATGGATGCCCAATAATACGATATGTTTTTCATAAGTGCAGAAAGGATGGTAAAGGCTGGTTGAAAAAAAAAATTAAAAAGGAAAATGTAACTGCAGTGGGATCAGGCACCATAAGACAAGTAGGGTTGAAGCATCGTCCTGACTACACTTGATTTTTTTTTTTTAAATCATCAAAAGAAAGCTTACAGCAATTAAGTACAAGGGCTAACAGAAATTGAGCAATAAAATCTAAAAGTTTACCTTTTATCTTTTCATACATGGACAACCTTATTTGTATTTTGCTTAATAGTTCTAACAAATTTACTTAAGAGCATAGCTAAAAAATATGCTTGCTTACTATATGGTATATTTGAAAAAGAAACAGAAGAATGATTTTTGCAAGGAGTGCGAGTTACTTGGGTGTGATTTTTTTCTGTCATAAATAAATGCTTTATGCATTCTGCCTATACTGTTTCCATGCCCTACAGATCAAATGCAAAATTACAGTTGAAGTTTTTTACACAGGCAGCCGTGTAACACAGTTTCCAGACCCCCAAAGCAACTTGAAAGCAGTAAAAGCAAATTTGATGCACCCATTTTCTTTCTTTAAAAGAAACAGGACATTTATCGCTCTTCCTGTTTACACAAAGTACAAATAAGGTTGCTCTACAAAAACTTGGTAATTCCCTTTCAAAATATTTAGAAAGCAAAATTGTAAGCTACAAAGTTACTTGGAGTGTCATATATACTGCTGGTGTCAAAGACCTGTTGCGTTGCATTGCATGCATGAGTGGGAGTAGTAAAATGGAGCAACTTATTATAAATACTTCTGACAGTGCTCTAGGGTAAAGCTGTTATGGTCCTATTATGTTTTGGAACTGCTGGAATATAATTTGAATACATAAAATCAACCCACACCTATCAATCAGCAGCCTAGATCAAACACCTCATGAGTACTTGTATCTTCGTTGAAATACATTTACAGTTGCTGGAAGACAGGCATTCAAGTTAAAAAAGCGATACAAGCAACAACGCTACATGGATGAACCCTGATCTATGAAAGTAAATGAGCTCCAAAGGTCTGCCACGTAAGCTCTGCACTTTACAAAGGGATGATACTTGGCTGTAGCACATTACAGTTCTGCTACGTATGCCACAAATCCATCAGTGCTCGGCAATATGAACAGGATTTTTATATCACAAGACAGGCAAAGAATTATATTGCAGAGGAAACATTAATGAATACCTACCATACGTACAAATCATTTTACTAGCTTCTCTGAAGAGAAGAATTCCATTTGGAGATGATACATCAAAATTTAAACGTTGCGATCTAAAAAAATAACAGCAAAAATATTCAGATGGTCATCGAAGCAGAAAACTGCAATGGATTCATTCCTAAAACAAAAAAAACATTTGCTGATTACAAAGCACAATTATTTGACGAACTAATTCTAGCTTTCAGTCCAATGATATGCACTCTAGTTATCTCCATATGTTGCCAAAGAAACAAACCTGTGACAAAAGACAAAACAATTTAACCAGAAGACATGACCAGACAACACACACACAGCTTTCAGTGACGGGTGAACATCTTCCGCCCATACTCAGTTCAGAAGAATGCTACAAAGGTTCCATAATCCAAGCAGTTAGGCTAACTTTTACCCTCCTCCTGCACCTGTATAGCTTTTAAAAATAAACTAATGCCCACTGGTTATTCTGCTACATACAATCTGTGGCAATCACAAGCCAGTTCTCCGAGCGTAAATCGTAACACGCGCTTTTTATGAACATTCGGACCCGAAGAAGATCGCACCATGTTCTCCTCCCTGATGCACATGTATTACCAAAGCCAACAAGAACCACTTTGCTCCCGATCTGGAAACCCAACAGTACTTGCCAAAGCCCCTGTTGCATCTTTCCAATCTGTCTTTGTGATAAAGAAGCCTAAATCCTAGTTTAAGCCTAAGTGAAAACCATTAAGTACTTAAAAGTTAATTTTGAATACAGGTCTTAAGCTTCTAACTAACCTCAGCAAAACTTACCCTTAGCGTTTATTTGGACTGAAAGGGAAAGGAGTCATCACCGAGTGATGTAAACCCAAGTATCCCCTGGCTGACCTATGTGGTAGTGACCCACTTTTGATCAAACGTGGAGTCCTTGTATCACCCCTATCACAGCGACAGCAGTAGGTATCTTTCTTTGCTGCAAGTCCAATTTTTTGTGGTCTGAGTCCCCATTTGCAGTGTCCTTTGCTGCAAACTCTGGAGTAAAACTGGGTGTTTATAAATGAATAAAATGTGTCTTGTGTAAAACATTTGTGTACTCCATATGCACAAAATGATAATGGCTGGCAGAGACAAAAAACCCCAAACCAGCAGATCATCTCAATATCAGAATGGCATAATGCACAATCTGAGACTCTGTAACATATTTTAACCATGTCAAAGTATATTGTATAATGCATTCTAACCTGTAAAAGCTAATGCAGTACACAACTCGTGAAAAAACACCATCCCAGATGATGTTTTCTAAAGGGAACAAGGCAGGTTTTCTGAATAGCAATAGGTAGAAGAATAACATGAATATGGAAAGTAGCTTGAAGAGCTGTCTTTTGCATAAGATTTATTATTCCAGTTCCTCTTTGCTTTTGTTTACTGTTATTAGAGTTCTGTGTTTATGCTTTAACAATCTTCTCTTTCAGTTTCAGCATACTGCTTGTGCATTACGTCATGAATAAAAACAGGTTAAACTTTTCCAGCAACTTATTATACTACTACCAGGATAAAAGACATAATTTGCCGACACAAACCAAAGAGGGAGTCACAGCAAGCAAGTCACCACAAACAAGAAACAGGGAGCTCTGCCTTAAGGCTCATGTAGCCATTCAGGGATTAAATGCACATCATACACACTAGCGTTTGACTGGGAGCCAGGTCTGAACTTTAAGGCACCATTTTCCTGTCACTAGGTTAAACAAAAGATTTTTTTCAAATTTCAACTTTTTTCCTTGTAAGTTTGATTTGCAAGGCAAAATGAGAAATGATGAGAACACATACTTCTTTGCTGCAAACTCTAATTACTTGATCATGAAGATACTCAGCACAGAGACTTTCACTATCAATTTTTCATTTAAAAATCTTTTTTTTTTCCTTTGGGCTATACACTAAATATTTCCAAGTGTAATGATAATTTCCCCAAATAAATTGTTCTGTTACTTGTGGTAAACCAGGAATTTCATTCTAACTACTGCAATGTCAAGCATTGAAATCACCTCCCAGAATCATTCTGAGGCTTCTTTGGCTAGCCCACAGAGAAGATTTTAGATGGGAGAAGTTACCTACATGTTGCTTATAAATATTGCTGGATTAGATACCATTCTTTCCTATTTTGGCTGGAAGAGTTGAGTCACAAAAGAAACTGTAAAGGGAGTTGTGGTTTTACAGGCACATATGTATGCTGCTTGGCTTAAGGCAAAAATTCAGCCTGCAGCAAATCTTGACAGCAGACAATTTTCCGATATTTAATTACAGAGTCAGTATTTATCCCTGGTTAAAGCATACGCTTCCCCTTACATTGAATAGAAAATCACAGTAGTTTCTCATATATATTCCTGTAATTAACCCTTACCAGCTGATTTTGTAACACCTACCATTTTGGTAAAACAATACAATGACACTGAAAGCTGAGTTCTGCTTGCGAATTTTGCTCCATAACACAAAAGTAGTCTTAAAGTCAGACATCATGAGGACAAACAAAATACAGGAAGATGGAACAGAGAATGCATACCATTGCAGTATTCACGACTTACCTAATTTTCACGTGCTTCTTACCTGTTTTGCATGAATTCTGCCATCAGCTTCAAGATAGGGGTTGTACACGCAGGTTCACGGTACCACAGTTCAATAGCTCTTTGCAGAACAGAAATGTATGCAGGGTATCTTCACCAAACGGAGTTAAGGAGTATACTGATAACATGAACATCTTGCAAAACAACTTCCTCTAAAGCTGTCCTACACCAGTAGGTGGGTGGGACAGACAGAGACCTTGGCAGCTCATTCTGACAGAGGCACTGCCAGAACTGGAAATTTGAGCAAGTCTCTGCTTGGAAGACTAAATCCTTTGGAAATATTAATGGTTAAGTAGGAAATAGTTAATGTACTAGAGCTGTAATGAAGGAAAAGGAAAGCAGTTTGTACATGTGAAGCTAACCTATAAGTACATATATAAAATCAGCTTGGATTTTTAATGAATGGCCTAAGTCACAAAAACCCCCACATATTTACATATTAGCAAATCCTGGGCCCCAAATTTCAGTGGCACCTCATATATATTGCATTTGCTATATAAATGGTTGGGAACAATTTGACTGTATGAAGTTGTTTCCAGAGCATTCAAGAAGAGAATTCAGCCAAACTGTGTGCGGAAGACCAGCAAAGTTAGATTTCTAGAGAACTCTTTCAGGAAAGCTGTTTGCTCATCAGCCCCCAAGAGATATCTGTTCCTTTAAAGCAGGATTTCAAAGAATGCAATACAGAAAAAAATAAGTTTAGTAGGCACTGCAATGTAACTTAGAAAAAAAAAAAAATCTTATGAGTTACCGACTGTATCAAAATATTTCATGCAAAGATTTGATAGAAAGCTGACCCCCAGTTTTCTCAAAATACTGAAAAAAGAGTTTATTTGGATAAGAATGGAGACTGGTAAATGGAAATAAGGTAGCACAGCTTGACTGGCAAAGAATAAAACAGGTTTTTTTATACTGAACCAAGAGATTTTAACTATACAATTTGCTATTAAAACATGATCTAGCTAATCTAGTCAATGGGTTTGTTTACTAATAAAGTTATTTTTCATTTTTAACTTTGTTTCATGTCATATAATTCTGTTTTATTTAACCACATGAGAAATAGTGACTATTCTTAGGAAAATGCTATTGCCTATTCAGACAATAAAGGGAACTATTGTGAATTTTACAAAGCAGAACACACGCCAGGCACTCAACATGGGATTGTGAAATAAAAGTCTGAAATACATAAAGGTCTACATGCTTCTAGGACATGTAGACACAGTCATGTCTCAGTTCGATATAGCTCTTCTGGTGGAGGCTAAAGCCATCAGACATGGCACTGCTGATGAATGACAGCGCGGTGCAGACAGATGGAAGGCATTCTGGCTACTGCTGTCTGTCTCAGGCATCTAAAGACTTGTGCATTTTTGCTGCCAGCTGCTTGAGGCACTGCAGGCATAAACTATATATAGCGGAAGAGGCTGACATGAAATATACTTTTAGACCTTGCTTCTCGCTCCTTTCTGGGGTTCTTTACATGTTTGAATAAAACAAACTAGAGTTAAACGTAGCATGGAGAGTTATCCAGTAATAAACCGGGATTTAAATTCAAATCCCACTTACCTAGAATATCCTCAAAGGCCATAGATGATCCATGCCATCTCATACCTTGAAAAATTCACTAATGCCAGTTCCATTTTTTCTGAGGTGGACTTCCAATCCAGCTCACTCTCAATAGAGGATGGTCAATATTCTCAGGATGCAGCAGATGTCACGTAAGGTGCAGAACTAAGCTGTGCTATTAATTCTCCTAAGTCATGCTTCTTCCTTAGCCTTCCTAGTAGCCCCATGTACACAAAAGGGAGATGGTGCAATGCTGCAAAGCCCCACTGTGGAATTTCATGGGAAAGCAATCAATTGCCTTTTCAGATTTCATGGTGAACAGAGCATCCTGACAGCTAAACCCTACCATCAAAATGTAAGCCAGCAGCATCAAAGGCTGCTAATGCATCCAATATGATTAGCTATCTTAATTCAAAAACTTGAGTCCATATTCATTGACAAGGAAAGACTGGAAACTACAGTCAAATTTTATAAAAGCTAGGGTGAACAGAAAGGCTTCAGCAATTTATTATTTCTTTCATAAATCCAATAAAGTGGAATAAATTGGTTTTAAACAGAATATTATTTTTAAGTGTTTTTAACCACAAGCTTCAAGGAATCTGGCTAAGTTATGAACTTAACCTGACCAGTCAGTTCAAGCTCAAAGGAATTCAGACTGCAAAAAATGATACTGAGGTTTGAATCAATGCAGCTGGCAATAACAGCTATTACAAACTGATTACTGATCAGGTAGTCCTGTTTTGTGAGCAAATGCTTTCTCCTCTTCTCTTGTGATTAGGAAACTTCAATCTCTACAGCTGTTTGTTTGGCTCTTTGTACCTAATCCTGAAGCCTTAAAACATATAAACTTAAAAATCTAGTTCTTCATAATAGAATAATTTTGAACAAGCCATCTTATTGCTGCACGTGGCTTTATTTTGTTAAGAAATACCATACGAATTTGGATAAATATGTAACAATGGTAGTTTGGTGAAAACATTGTTTTGCTTGTCCTAGTGATCCACATCTGAAGCAGCATATGATCAGACATCCGAGTATCTAGGTCAACTGGAACTTTTAAATGACCACTAGATAAAACATCTCAATGGCAGATCACCTCTCCATAAACTTAGTGTCTATGTATCTATACCCATAGATACTTTTATATAGGCAATTTCATGCACTCACACATATACATCGTGTGCTATCTAGCTGACTGCAACTCTGAGTCAACCTAATAACTTAACTCTTGCAACACATTTTCTTATTGCAACCTTCTTCTTTTACAGACAACAGAAATCATTAAATACTGAGAATCAACTGGGAGGAACACAGGAAAAATTGCCTATGGGTTACCACCTAACTGTAAGAAACACTAAATGAAAGTAACAAAAAAGTGGATATTATCCTGAACTCACAATTGAACCTCCATGGACGTATCTAACTGCGAGACCAAGGACCTCAGACTACAGTCTGATATTAATATGGAAGAAAACAGATTAAACATTCAACATTTTATCCAGGCAGTCTTGAAGTAAATAGCAGAATGCAGTATGTAAGAACAATCTTCACCGTTAAAAAAAAACAGGTTTTGATTCTACTCAAATTGGTATACAGGTTTTTTCAGGCCACACCTGCATGTTCAGGACTGACCTACAAATTACAGAGACCACATATTATGAATACAAAAGGCAAATAAACTTTCCAAAGCTGTGGTACTGGAATCATCATTGACAGCTTGACATATCAATATTTCAGGAAGAATAAATGACTTTCATATCCAGGGTTTGGGGTTTTTTGTTTTTGCTTTGTTTGTTTGTTTGTGTGATGTTTTTCATCATCTTTCATTACCAGATACTTTGAGAAGATGCTATACTTAACACCTGAAGCTGCCTAAAATATTTGGAAATATTTTAATGAAGTCTTTTGAGAGATCACCTAATACAACTTTAAAACAAATTTTACTATTATTATAAGTATTTTCTCTTCATCCCTTGCCAGAGGAAAACTATAAATCTTGTCTCAGCTGAATGAACACCATTTATCATATTCATTTTCTTGTCAATACAATTATGAAAAGCCTTTGGCCTTTTTCCAAGGAGCCTGATTTGCTAGAGAAACTCAATTAGTATAAGCAAGCCTGCTACAAAACAGCCCTATTTGGCAATCTAGTGCAGCTTCAGCGTACCTGACGATTCACCTCTAAACCATGATCCTAATAACTCAATCATAATGGTAAAATACAAGATGCAACGGTGTCCCCCGTGCCTCCCCCCCCCCCCCCCTCCCCGGACCAAAAGGACTTAAAAGAAATTATTTCTGCTCATTTTTGCCATCTACTGGACAAAACTTAAATCCTAAACACTGCAATCAGAAAAAAGAAAAGAATCTCTCAGGTGAGAGATTACAGAGTGTAATTTGTTTTGTTATGGAGAGAGCTTAGACCCAAAATATTTCCTGCGATCACTTGAAAAGTTTAACAATACGTTCTTCTGACAACGATTTACGAGTGACTATTTCTGACAGTCTTCAGTACAGAATAAACGTCATCTCACAGTATATTAAAAGCTTAGCCTTTTGTCCCCTGCCTCTTTGTATTGTTTATTTATTGAACAAATGCAAGTAAATTAGATTTATTTTGGCTAACATTCTGTATTTAGCATTTTCAATACTGAAATACCAGGGCTTCAAAGATAACAGAATAAAATGTTTGAAAACCAGCGTTTGTTTGCTATTAAAACCATTTTCTGATGATATATTTGAAACTACGAAAGAAATATGCTAATCAAAGGATATTTAAACTTTATATGATAAAGTTGGCATCTGACTCTTCCTCTTCCTCCCATTTACCTTTCTGTCTTTATATACAGTAAATAAGAGTTGTGATAATAGCAGCTTATTCTGCTATAATGCTTTGGATCAATACCTGGATGAAGCTGGCCAAATGAGGTGAAATCCACTGAACAGAAGCATGCACTTATCCTTTACAGCCAAAGGTGATGAGGAAAAAAATTTTGAACCTGTGCAAGGGAAAAGAAACTGAGAAGGCTTGAGCTTTGAATTCCACACAAAGCTACATTTCAATCTATTTTTATTGTTAATACAGAATAATGAAATCCAAAAGTTGGAGGCTGTTTTTATTTATTTGAAATAAACTTAATTCATAAACTGGAAGGAATAAATTAATTAAAAAAAATAATCGGGAAAGGGTCCTGAGGATTACACATCCTGGATCCTTATATAAAAAAAACACCTCTATGGATGAATCCATTTCTTTCAAATGCAGAGGAGGCAAGTCTCTGTTATCCCTCCTCCTACAACTGGAGATCTGCAGTTCTGTATAGGAGAAGAGCATGATATTCATGCTGTACTAGGAAAGACAAAGTAAAAAGAATTTGAAACGGAAGTAGCACTGATCTGCTTTTACACATCTTCCCAATTTTATTATTAAGTTTTAGGGTAACCAAGCGCAAACAGTACTAACGAAGTTAAATGTACCCAATGGTGCCCACTAGAAAATGAGATGCTAATTCACAGTCTGGCTTCAGTAGTTTTTTGTTTGTTGTTGTTTGGTTTTTTTTTTCCTCCAGTCCTCTAAAACTGAAATTAAGGGATGCTTTCCACTGATTTTAAGAGAAATAAAGATTACACTGCTTTATGTTTTGGACTTCCTTTCTGCAAGCTGAGCATGCACATAGACAGAATCACTGCAGGCTTGTGAAGGTCTTAAATAGGGCTTATTTGAATGGTCATCAGGATCCTACTACCTACCACACAAGGACATCTATCAGATCATACCAGGCTCTGCTGTACAGCCTTTCAGTCCTCCAAGGCTAATTTCCTAGCTGCAATTCTGTATTGATGCATTCCTCTTTCTTAACCAGGAAGATTATTAGTGAACAGTAGGGTTTCATTATTTACTTAAACCAGAAATATTTTTAAAAGCTTGATTTCTAGTAAAGTATGTAATTGTACTTGAATGTTATTTTTTCTGTCCATAAAATAAACAAATACATAATTAACTTCCATAGCTTTGTGAGCTCTAAATTATAAACCAAACATTTTCGTAGTTACTTCACTATGTATTTCAGCAGTTTGTTACTAATATGACTGTGTGCCTGAAGAGAGCGTTACAGCTACTGTATTTATAAAAATACAAAACATTTCTGTATAGTATTAAGAAAATACCCATGAGTATTATTGTATTTGTTGGCATAAAAATGCATATGATATTTAAAGCAAACAGAGTTCCATTATCGTTACTTATTGAAGAAAACTACAATCTAAAGATTTTGATTTTGTTTTCAGATGTCCATTTTCTTCTGGATCAAGAAGACTGCAGGTGTTGAGATATTAATAGAGTTGACATAAATAGAAAGTAACTGACTAAATTAAAGACATGATTCATACCAGAGAGAGAAATCTCCCCAGACAGCACTTGTATAGTATTTTTTAAGCACTTCTGATGTTAAACCAAATGTAGGTACATTGTGTTTGGAGTTAAAAGACACAGCTTTTTTTAATGAAAACATTAGGGATTTATGAAGGGAAGAAAAGCACTTGGATATGTTTTCTAGATTAGTAGTGTGACACAACAAAAAAGTGACCTCTCTGTGGTCCTTCCCAGTTAACTGCATGGTTGCCATTGTGCTGTAATTTTAGCTGATTACACATTAGTTCATTTAGCTTTGTTTCCTCTTCCCCACTGTGCCATACTATTAAACTAATGCAAGGGGCCTGGTATCCCTCTGTGCACAGAGCTGGTATTGTCATAGTGTAATAAGGATACATCCAGTCAAACAGCATGGTGTAGCTGGTCTTTGTGTTTAGTGCAAAGGCAATCCCTCGAAGATCCCTTGCCAGCCCGATCAACATACGCTGTCAGTGGGAAAGAGACACAGTAATTGATTTTCACGTTAGCACAGAGCAGATGGAGTAATAATCAGCCAATAATGACCACATATCTGATTTTGATTCATTAGTTTAAATGTCTTGCTCAAATCTTTTTTTATAAAAAACACAAAGATCCTTTCAACAAACAAGATTTCCACAAGTTTTATAGTGATAACACTAGCAAAATGCTTAGGAAATGCTTTTGATTATTCGATACGCTATCCTAATGAATAATGCAAATTAAAATGTAATATATGAATACTGTGTATTAAAGTTTAAAAGTGCTTCCTGTATTAATATATTTAAAGTAATAATAACAATAAAATGTTAATTTAAGCTTGTAATATTTTGAATGAGGTGTAAGACTAACTGATACTCATAACAAGCTACAATTAAGGTTGCACTGAGATTCTCATTGTACTGTTATTTTAACATTTTTTTTTAAGTAATTTTCCAAGTTACGTTTCTTCAAAAAGTGACTTTTTTGTTTACAGAAGACCATGCAAATCTCTGTCTGTATTAACATTAGTTCTGAGATGCATTTTTTTTTGCCCTTTAATGACTGAAATGTGGCTTCAGAATCCTTCCAGCTCAAATGCAGACAACATTTTATGCATAGATAATTAGCCCCTACTAAAGGGATGTTTTCAGGATAATTAATAGACATCAATAAGAAACACTACTGAATGAAAAATATCTTAACAATATAAACAAACTTTTCAATTTACTTAGACATAAATATTCTTTTTTGATGATTAAGTAGTTTGAATAAATTTTATCCATGTGTTGCAGGTGGGGTTTCTAATTATTTTTTTTTTTCCTCATAATAAAAGACCACAGTACTGCAGAGTCTGGTAAAAAAAATAATCATAGAAGTATGGCAAAAAAAAAGAGTTTTCAATAATGTACGACTTGGTGTTAACACTGTAATATTTATAGTGTTGAGAAATACAAAAGATAAGATTCACATATTAATTTTAATTGATCACATAAAGAGCAAATTATGGCTGATGCCTTGTTAAACTGCTAAATGTAATCTTACACAAGGGCTAATTTCTACTTTTCATATACAGAGCCATTAGTCCAAGTGACTTGGATGGCACGCACACAGATTTATCCAAGGATAAATTGAGCTCTCTACAAAACACTGGTGAGGTTGCTAGGAGTATTTTAATATTTGCATTTCCTTTCTGTTGTGCATTGAAATGGCCTGAACTTGCAAGATGCTCAGAGGTCTCAACTCTCATTAACTTTAATGGGACTCTGAAATCACTAGAGAGGAAGTGTTCAATACTGAGAAGATGCAATATAAAACTGTTACTTTATCTTTATATTCATCTGTATTTTCATACTTTGTGTGCTGTTTTGTCCACACAGAAAATAACCGTTTAGCAGACATGGTGGCCAAAACGTAAAGAATTAAAAGAACTCGGCGGCAACACTTTATACTTCTTTCTGAAGGCATACAGAGATGCAACAATACATAAAAGGAAGTGGAAACCTTCCAGACTGATTTTGGTTCCTTTGCCTATTCTAGCCACAAAAAAAAAGGAGACAAGCAAGACTGCACAAAGGAAAGGCTGGAGCTGGGAAGAAGGGGAGCTACAGCCCCTGGCAAGACATGAACTTGCCTTTGTTTGAGGATGCGCTCGGAGAGAAAGAGCGCACCATCTTACTGTGGTCTCCAGAAGACGGATTAGAAAAAGACAACCAGCCAAACCCATACTACTCTAACATGCTTATTCTGTCTTCCTAAAGACAATCGGTTGTAAGAAAACACTCTTTTGCAAATATATTTAAGATACAGTTTGGTTATGAGACTTTAAAAACTATTAATAAAAGTAGATGTGCAACTTTCTTTAAACTATAGTTTCAGATTTCTGGGAACCTACACAAACACCAGGCAATTTCAGACACCATTTGACCTTGAATTCTAAAGAAAGGAGAATAACTACTACATAAACTACATTTCTCATTTTTCTATTCTTTAAATCCAGGTATTGTTATTAAAAAGCCCATACCATTAACCACACTATTGTTAATAAATGACCTCAACCTACAGGGCACCATAAAATTCTTGTCCTGTAAAATCCCAGCAAACTCAGTGTTTTAGACATTATCCATTGGAACTCAACTTTATAAAATAACACTGCCTACAGCTGGCAACGTCCGAACAGCCTATATAATAGCCTACAGAATCCTGAGATAAATCCTGATCCATTTAAGTCACTGGTAAAAACACCTTTAAACTCCAACAGGACCAAAAATCACCCTAGATTCCATGCTTGCTTAAGTCACATTTAGTAAGCAAGACACCCCCCCCGCCCCCAAATCCCAAGGCAGTCTAGTTTTAGTCCATTATGAGTTTTCAAATAGCACTTATGTGCATAAAATTTATTAATGACAAACAACATTATACACTTATACATCTACTTTTTGTCTGTCATCCTGGGAGATTCGAAGTGCCCTGCAAACTTAACAGAGTGATTTGAAGAATACGTGAAGCTACTGCTTCATTCACTGCTGCACACCAGCCATTTCTGGGGCAGAGACAGTTAGTAACACCACCAGCAACTGCAAAACGAGTAAAATGAGAAGTGAAGAGCAGTAAATACAAGAAATGTAGCAAGAGGATCTTGTCAGTAGTATGTGGGTCTATACACTGCATTTCACGCTAATGAAACAATTTTGTTCAAATTTCGGTTTTGAAATATTCTTCCCTGAGTATCAGTGCTAGGCTGACTTAAGATTAATTAAAACCAAGCCATTTTAAAAATAAATTCAAGTATTTTGTTTCAAAGTCCTGAAGACTTTTCAATGGATTTTTCAAAGGAAAGGAGCTGAAGATTTAAATATTCACAGAAAAAACGCTATGACTTGCCAACACGTGCCAAGTGTCTGACTAACGCAATTTAAAACAGACGAGACTGCTCACGCCACCCACCCCCAAAACGGGGCTTGTAATGGAAAGTCTGACAGACCCTTAACTATAGTGGCACTACTGGGTGCAGCTATAATATTACCCTCATAATTCTACTATATAATAACAACAAAGGAAAAAAAAGGTGAAGGGTCATTGCGCTTTGTCTTTAGAATTAAGATGGCTGTCTTCATCCTTACAGCATACTCTTAATTCTGGAGACACGTCTTAATAACCTCTAAATAGTTCCAACAAAAGAGCCGTGTCAGAGGAATGAGCAGGCCCCAAGGTGTTTCAACTGGAGTGTTTTCATCTGCCTTTATTGCTCTATCCCTCTCCAGAATTAAGGCAATAACCTGTGATAAATTATTCAGGAACTGCTACAGGGATCAAAGCAAAATCATTCTGTTAAAGTGCTGTTTGCAACATTTGGCACTTAGTGTGAAAACTTTTAATGTGTGCAAGCTGAAAATCAAGGATTTTAAATAATTTAACAGCATGGAGTTTCTACAAACCAGCTAAAGATAGCATGTTGCTATTTAACTGCTTTTTCCTCAGATCCTTTTTTTCATGCATTTCTAGCAGATCTGATGATGTCACAACTATAAACAAAGTACTACTGAGATTCTGGCTACCCAGTCAATATGTTACTTAGCCGGATTGTCACGAGAAACCTTGAAATTCTTAGGAGAAAATTAGCCCCCGTTTTAATACTGGACATTTTTCCTATTAATATAAAAATGTGAAGAAGGAAGTAGCCAAAAAAAAAAAAAAAAAAGGAAGAGAAAAGGAAAGCAAAGCACATAATTACTTAAGCCACCTTCAATTAAATTTGATCTCCCTAGTAAAGAAACCTAAACATATGTTTTGTATGCAGATTTAATGATTACAAATGTATTTTAAAAAGAGCGAGCTCCCTTGTTGTGACTGGTTTTCAGTGGTGTATTTCAGAAATATTAAAAAACTAAAAAAAACCCCAGCCAGTTAGAAAGTCCTAGTAAAAACCACAAATTAAATGAATTTGGCAGTCCTGGACCATTTTCACAGTGATATTTTAACAGTGTCATCTCCCTGTGGATTGGAATACTAAGCATTTTATTGAAGAACTGAACTGTTTTTGTTTTTAGTACTTGCAAAATGAAGTACCTGAAAGCGCTTTTGCATGTATTATTTATTCATCATGATAGAAAAATAGCTTTAACCTAATAAATTATGTTCAAGAGAATTTAGAGCAAAAGTTTTGTTTATGATAAAGCAACAGATTTAGTTCTTTATCAGTAGCTTAAAGCACCAAGTTTTCTTTATACAAATTAGACAGATGGTGCTTACAGTAGAATTTACTAAAGGTCTGTCACAACAAATGCAGCCAAGCTGCATATTTAATCACTGCAGAACCTTGTCTACCTGCAGCTGCCAACTGCTAATCCAATTTCCCTGATAAATGTGGCAAGAGACACGATCAGCAATAAAGAGCATCTAACTCCATTTTCCTGCAGGGCGTCTTTTGATGAACATTTAGGACGGAAGCACGGAGTGCACTGTGTGGCCCTGGCTTGTGGCAGCTGCATGCATTTTGAAGACACAGTTCTCAGGTTACTCACTTAATTCTGCCACTATCATTATGTTGCTATTGATCTCAGTAGCTCTTGTCTACACAGCATTACTCTAGATGAAGCTGAATCAGGCAGTTATCATGCATCAAACTTGCTCAAAAGCCTGGAGATTTCCCCTTAATTACTTGTGATTTTATTTGCAAATACCGTTAAAGTGTAATCAAGCAGTCACTTTCCAGGGTCGTTAAGAACTTGCTAGTTTAGGAATATATCACTGGCACTCCATTAAAATTTCTCTGCTAAGATGGTTTCAAGCAAACCAGACAGGACAACAGCAAAATTATTTTAATAAACTGAATCCTCACATGAGATAAATACAGTTTCCTATAGAAAAGGTAATGCCAGCAAATGGCCTCTTTGTTCTAATTTTTAGGATTTATAACTTGAAAATACGAGAGGTGAATCCAAGACAGATAACCTGCGTCTGAGCTGCGTCTATTTAATAAATGAAAAGTTATTAAAATTAAATACATAAAGCAACAACAAATGAGGAAACCAGAATTAAGTAATTGCTGAAATAAGTTTAAGTACTATTTTTTAAAAAATATTAGCTTAATTCAAGCGATTGTTGTGAACCGTGCATCTTCTGGTAATGTCAGAGATGTACTGCAGACAAATTATTTACTAAGTATTTCTAGCATATCTGTTTATTTTCTTATGAAAGGAAGTGGATAAATATGATGATACAGTATTTAAGTTTCCACCATATTTTAAAATAGCAAATTAAAATTACTGTTAGGGTTTCTTCAAAATTACCCTGCGTAGCTGAAGCAAGACTCCAGTGTGCATTGTTAACTATTTATTCAGTGACAGTAGAAGGGGATCTCTTTAATGCAACAGTGCTCTAATATATTATCATTCCTGATGATGCAGCTTGTATCTAGCAAGTCTTTTTCTTCCCGAAAACATACTGTTGTTTTGACACAAACAGCTTGCTACACTTAAGGATTTTACTAATAAAACATAATGTTGTGTTAGATATTATGACTGTTGCCACAGCTGAACTGACTTGTCAAATCAATCCTAATATGGCTCCCACAGGCACATAAAAACCTTATTTAGCTATCAGTTATCCTAATCACTTTGTTCAGTTTAAGGGTGCAATACTTCAAGACCAGTTCCTATTTATACATATATGCCCAGCCATTTAATAAAGTCTTGATTTATATAATAAATTCTTGTCTGAAAAAATACTTTCAAGCAGCAGTGTTTTATCAAGTGTGTTACAACATGTCTCTTCATACCCCCAAATAAATATGTTAATATACACAAACAGGATACTTGCATGGCAAAGAGGAATATTACATATGAAACAGATAAGCTATCACTGAAGACAAATTTGTCCCTTTGATTGTAAATGGGGCTCAAATGGGGTCACTTGATCTGCAAAGTACTGAAAAATGCAAAGGCCTTTACAAAATCTTTTACAAAGTTTATTTAGGATAGTAATTTGTAGCCTTTGTATCTCTACTGTCTACATTCCTAATTCTATAAATGCATACAGGTATAAATATACATGGAAGTATACAGATATATACATGCCAAGAGAGACTGACAGAAGAGATGACAAGCTTGTTGTTAAATGCTTGCCCCACTATTAGTTTTTTCCATCAATAATTTCTTTCCCTATAATTGAAATACACCTACCTTTGCTTCTTCTTGTTCAAAACTACTGTTGAATATCTGAGTCACGCTTTCAAACGAAACTGTGAGGGGGAGCATGAAATTCTCGAACTCATCCTCGTCTTCACCTACAGGAAAAGAAACCAAAACAAAACAGCAAAACCATCACATCATATTCACACTGCTGTTCAGAAGGGTCAGTCTCCTAGGCTTTTACAGAAAAATCTCACTGACATCATGGGAACTTTCATATGACCTACAGGAACAAAAACCTGAGGTTTGACATATTTTTTACTGAGCTATAAACAAAGAAGACAAATTGTTGATCGCAAACAACTTGTATCCGAGACTGGCATGTCACTGCATTTCACATCTTTCTCCTTTTCATATTTCTGTTTTCTCTGTTAATCTGACAGCATTTGTTCAGTACTCTAGAAGAATATTCACATAAGAAAGTCAAAACTCAACAGTTAGAAAATGTTACATTTACAACTGCAACAATAAATTAGACCCTTTCACATGTGTACTTTGTAGTATGATGTTTAAATCGCAGCCTTTTATGATCATATGCTATTTTTTCTACCTCCTACCTACTTAGTACACAGAATGAAGCTGCTGTGGAAATAAATCCGGACTGTTTTGGGGTTATTTGTGTGACAGTATTGCCTCATGTGTTTCAGAAGGTGTGAATTTAAGAGTAAATGAAACAAGATGTTGTGGGTAGGGAAAAAAAGAGATCGTCTTGGTTAGACAGTTGAAAGAGATAACCTGGAAGTCTGGATTGTTTTTGTTTTGTCATGACACTGAACAAGTAACTATAAACAACAACTTTTTAGAAATGGCAATTTGCACGAGGATTGGTACTCCTGCTACTTATCTTTAGGCCCTTAATGAGGGTAGCTTGCCTCTCGCATGCAGATTCCCCTCGAGAGTAATTCAGAGTAGGAATTTAATTTATGTTCTTTAAAGAGCTCTTTGCTATAGGGCTTCTCTCCCTTCTCTCTTCATTGGCAAAGTCTGGCAAACTAAGCTGCAACTGAAGTTAGGAGGAGTCTTTTGTGTGTCAAACTGGTTGTGCAAAGTTAGTGTAAGCTTTACAGTTCAGTTTCTACACTTCATATACCCGTCTGTAAAATGGGCCTAATTCCAGCCTCTTAACTCCAGGGATACCGCGAAGACCAAATCACTCACGCCCGTACAATAGTAAGAATGACAGAAAAGGCCAAGAAAAAAAGGTTAGGAAGAAAAAAAGTCACAACAGAAAGCAAAGCATGGACAAACACAGAAAAAAAAAAAATCAAAACACTCAGTAGCTTCTCATTAAGCTAGGATGACACATCTTCTGAACTGAAAGAGGCAAATATCCTCTGAGAGAAATAATTGTGATCCTGCAACTAGAATTGCCTCATAACAATGTAAATATTTACAATGGAGAGGAAAGTTGCAGAGACAATCCCAATTATGGCACTTCCTCAGTTCTGAATACTTGGCTTTGTGACCTGAAGTGCTTCCTTTTCATACAGGGCTTTTGTGCCCCCTGGTTTGTTTTTTTTAAAAGCAAAGGAAATACTTTCAATAACTTACTGCTACTGCACTGGTCAGCCAGAGTTACAGAGCCTTCAAATTGCAATCTACGCTCAAGAACTTTCTTAAACTAGCCAAGTAATTGACTAAACCTGTGACGTGCATCCTGCACCTGCAAGAGAACCAAAGGGGTGAGATGGTTTGTTAAGACCTTAGAGTTCAGAGCTACTGCTGGCAGCCACAGGGTCTCGTGGACTTTGGGAAAATCCAATCCTGTCCATCTTTGCCTGTCTCCTCTGCCATCTTCTCTCTGCTCCTTTCAACACGAGTCAGTCTTTTTGTCATTTCTGGACTGTTGTGTCCTCTTCCGATTACTCACAGTAACCCCAGCTTTTTGCTTCTATCTCCTTACTTCACCAACTCCAGCTCCCCAGGCACTTCCAATACAGTATTAGTTTCTGTGCTCTCAACCTCTTTGCTCAACCAGCATCAGCTTCCTCTTACCCTCCTAGGAGTTACGCTATTTCTATATATATTGCATATCCCTGACACTTTTCTTCTTTTAATCGCTTATCAGATTTTCCTCAGAGCCAAAAAAACCCAGAGCCCCATCATTTAGAAAGAGTCCCGTGCTGGTGTTGTCCCATGCTAGCGTGCAGACTAACAAAAGTCATTTGGATACTGCTCTATGCAGGATCAGGGCTCAATTGCCATTTGTAGAGTTCTCAGGAAAAACCTGAATTATCACAAGATAGCAAAAGTAATACTCCATCTCATCTAGAGTGCTACGTATCATTGGAAGACAACCTCCACAAAGATACTATGTACACATCCAAATTCAAGATGAACCCTTCCTGAAGGTAGAATCTCAAGCATACTTCGTTAAAAAGTTGAGAAGACCAAAGAACTACCAGAATGGTTGATGCTGATTGGGACCAACACTTTAATGACAAACCAGCTAGTTCTGGAAATGGGGTAAGGGGAAATCCCATGTGCTAGTGTAGGCAATGAAGAAAGAATATATAATTAGGATCCTATATAGTATTGCCCTATTAATAAAATAATTTGTAAGTTTTAGAAAAGCAACACCAATTACTACCTATACATTTCTTTTGCATTCCTGTACAAGCCACATTCACATCCCATGAACAGCACAGTATTATTAAGGAAAGGAAGAAACTATCCTACTCAAACCTACCATGGTAAATTGTTAATTTTCTATAATTCAGACTACAGATACACATCCTTACTATGTGCTTTGAAAGAAAAGAGATGCCTCACTTGTAAGTTATAGTAGATCTGTGTGTGGCTTACAGCAATAGTGTTTGGAGAGGTCTGGCACTGAGCATGACTGCATATACCTGTAAGTACAGGACACTGACAAATCATGCTGAATAGCTCCTGAAGGTATTTTCTACAGCTTAGATGTACTCCTCTTGGTAGTGCAGAAGAAAAAGTGATTAAAACTTATTAATCCTAGTAAAAATTTTTATTTCAACATTACTTTTACTGGCGGTGTATTAGTTTCGGTTATACTTCACACAAAAGAATATTCAGTTTATTTTAGAAATCTTGGATTAAGAATCCTGGACAAAATTATGCAATTCTAAATGCCAAAAAAATTATTCAAAACACAACCTGGGGCACATAAGGAATTCAAAGTCTAATTATATTCATATGAGGTTAAAGTAATTCAACAGAAACTGAAGTGCATTGTGAAGCAAATACCAAGTAATATATTACTGTTCTTTCCTACTACAATTAAACTTTGCCAGTAACTCCAACAGCAGCACATTGTTTAAAATGGAAATATTCTGAACTTACTGTATTCTAATCTCCAAAAATATTTCTACATCAAACAATTACTTAAAAGAACCCCCACCAATAAAAAATCACCTTGATTTTGTTTCCACGTAAATTGTTTATCATTCATATGAAAGGATTTTATAAAAAGCTCTTCATTTAATTAAAAAAAAAAAAAACAGGAAGGAAACGTGGTTAAATGCTTTTTTTGTCTAAAAATGCCAGTTTTCACAGTTTGAAAATATCTTTTGATTCACAAGGTATGAATACTGCCATTTAGTGCTCCACAAACACATTAATAGGATAGTTTGTGTACACCTTACTTATTAAATTAGGATCCTAAAACGCAACTTACACCTGTTTGTGTCTCTAGATGTGCTTTTCTATCAGTTCAAACCCTAACAAGTTTATTCCAGCAAGAACACAAAGGACAATGGCCACAAGACTGACGTATGCTTTTTCCAGATACTCCTAATCATTTCAGATCGTGTAGAGTTGTTATCCAGAGGAATCACAACGACCTCTATCAGCTTGCAGCCATTCGTAAGTCATGTGCCTGCGTTTTGTCCGACACGTATTTACACAACCTTTACTTTGAGTTGTAATTTTTAACACCTGTGATCTTGTTTTTACCAAATCTCCCCCCCCCCCGCCCCGTAGGAAAAGTTACTGAAATTGCATGTGTAACCCATTTTATATTAGAAAATGCACCTATTGCTTGCGTTACACAACACTGAGCCAGTACTGAAAGCAGTTTAACCGCAAATAAACACAGATCCAGCTCACAGTTGCCGTTCTTTAAGAAAACGCTGATAAATGAGGTTCGGTCTTGCCTCGAAGTTAACTGTTCTCAGCACCGTGCAGCAGCAGACAGACAGCACAGGCACCCGTCATCAGCAAGGGGGGTAACAACTTCTGTTGGCTTATGACTGTCTGTGCCGCTCTCTTCTGCACACATGTTGCCTACTTAAGTCCTTGCATGAGGGCTGGAAATCAGTACACAAGAGACTTGCCTTCTTGTTTTTTGAAGACCCTCATCCGTGGCCCCCCTCGGAAGACCTACAGGCATCCATCCCCACGAAAGCAGTCTGTGAGCCCACAACTCTGAGCGGGGCCTCTGATCAGAGGCAGCGTTCTTCACCATCAGCTGCTTTAACATACGACTCGTTTCAGTGTTCGTTTTGACAAGCCCAGCCTTCTCCACTTAGACAACAGAGAGCTAATCATGCAGACAGAGTTCTGCATTTTACTCTGGTGGCCGAGGGCAGTGTGCCTGGATTCAAAGTGACCGAGTCCTTTACCACATTTAACTATTAAAGCATGCACCGGGCCTTACACGTGTCTAAACTCTCTAATTTCCAAAGGACAACTCAAAAGGTAACGCCAAGTGCATGTTTAAGTATTGCTGATTAGGCTGCAGAACTCTTGTCAATGTTTATTAAAACTCGGAGGGTCTTTGTATATTGGGAACTTGCATGAAGAAGTGAAATTAAAAAACCTTCTGCTAGAAGCTGGAAGGTTCTGGCATAATTGGTATGTCACCTGGAAATGCAAAACGCTTACTCAGGTACTTAATGTTGTAAATCCTTATCGTTAATACAAAAAGTGCTTCTCTGCAAAAAATCAACTCATCTCACTTATTTCTTCAACAGAAGACAACAAACAAATACAGTGTTATTGCCTAATGCCATAAATCTCAAAAGTTGATAGGCAGCGATTTAAATACCAACTATAACATATTTACTGTACAATTAAGCTGCTGTTTGATTGGTTTAATAACCTTAAAAATTCATAGTACTACACAAGACAGCAAGGTGTCTCAGGGATATGGGAGGCGGACCTTACCTAAATCTACCATGAGAAGACGAGTGAGAGCAGTGTAGAACACTGTCCGGCACCTAAGGTCACTGAGGCTGTAATTATCACTGATGCCCAAGAAAGGGAAGTGCTTACTCTGTTGAAACATAAGTGTATGAAAAGTTAAGTGTTCTACAAAATTTACTACACACAATGCTTTTTAACATTGTAAGAAAACTTACTGTGTGATTTTGAAGCATGAATTTCACGGCCTCTATTTTCACAAGCTTTTTCAGGAGACTATAGGTACCAGGTGTTAAGGAAAAATCAGCCTCGCAGCATTATGATTACATTATCAGGTTGTACAAACTTTCAGGAGTTTTTAGTGAGAAAAAAGTCCTAACTGAAACAACAAGCTTATGTTAAAAAAAAACAACCAACCTGAATTTCATCTAGAAATATATGTCATAGAGATATTCTTTAGAACATTAAGACCATAATCTATTATTAATTAAAGCAATTACTTTTCATGGCGTATATTCTAGTCACAAAAGAGACGAATGAACTGAATGACTTTTATAATTAAACAGAGAGTTTCTGATAATAAATGGTGCTGGTTTTTCCCCAGATAGGCCCATGTCATCAGCATGTTAAAAACAAAGAAACAAAAAAAAAAAAAAGGTTTTGCAACTGCCTGCATTGAAGACGACTGGCACTTGGCAAAGGGACTGGCAGCAGCCCTAAGCAGCATCGAAGTAATGGCCTCAAAATCACAGAGGTGATCTTCCCGGCCCATCAAAAATCACATTTCATTTGTTACAGTTACGACAGATAAAAATACATCTCATACATACTAAGCTATGTTAAACGCTTAACCAAAGTATTTTGAGATGTATAAGAACTGAACAGAAATTTCTTAAGAACATACAAAGTCTCAGAGCCAGAGGAAAGTCCGTACCCAGTTGGTACAGCTGGGAATTCTGGACGCATCTACGGATACTCCCACAGGAATCCCAGCTCCTCCAACTTTACAAAATACAAAGCAAATCTGACTACTGCTACGCACGACCCGAAATCCCCCACTCCCCAAACTGTCTAAACTGAGGCCGGGACCTGACTACAGGAGCCCAGCGCCGGCCCCGGCCCCCCGCGCTGCTCTGGAGGCGCGTCCCTCCGAAGGTCCGCGCGTCCCTCCGAAGGTCCGCGTGTCCGGGCTGTGCGTGGCACCGGCAAAGCTCCGTGACTCCCAGGCTGGCGGTCCTGGCCCCGCTCTGGGAGGATAAGGATAAGGCCGAGTCTGCGTGCACCCGCTCGCCTACAAAGGCTCCCAGGGAGATGCACGCTAAATGACGCAGAAGCGACGTATTTCCTCGACTGCGCGTGTTGTACAGATCACAGATGCTAGCGTGACTTACTAGGTAGTTATACCTGATGAAACGTCTTATTTTTCTTAAGGTTTCTTGAGAAATATTGAAATCGGAAGTTGAGTTTGCAAAAACTGTGTTATAGAAGCCCTTGTAGTTCAGACGGTTAAGACTCGTTTCACAACTTGGGTCCTCTCCTAGCTCTGTGAATTATGAACATCTTTAATAGCACGAGCGCACACTAATTCCCTGTCTCAGACGATTCAAACATTTGGGGTTGGGCAGAGGAGATAATACTGTGTATTCCAAAACGAGCCATGCCGACATCTTGGTGAGCTTTTGTACAGAGGTAACCGCTGCCACCAGGGGTGTTTGTAACAAGGAGCAAGAGAACGGCCAAAGCAACGGCCTGGGTTTTCTGACTCCTGCTTCTCCTTCATTTGACATAAAATTCCGGTATGACTTTCAGCCAGTCAAATTTCACTGTCTCAGTTCTGCATCTGTAAAATGGGGATGTAAAAGGCTTTATGATATCCAAGTATACTAATAGACTTTTTCAGGAATGCCACAGAAAAATTCAAACCCCAGAAACATTCATAAGTACTGAAGGCATCACATGGATGAAATGACTTACGGGCTTGTACATTCTACAATGAATAGTATAAAAACTATTAGTTTACTGAACACTGTTGATCCCTGACATTGATCAAGTTCTTAAGAAATAATCAGTACGACTGCATAACTTTAGACTGTACAGTAGTGCCTACAGTCCTGTACAAACACAGAAGGTTTTACAAATACCCGTAACACTTATTATTGTTACTATTTTCTTTCCTTTTTTTTTGTTTTGAGTGCTTGCTTCACTCTGCCATTACTCCACGTAATTGACTGAAGAGTTCGATTACTTTTATGGGAATAAACAATTTCCCTTTTCATTTTAAATGGATTAATTTTTTTTTTAAACAGGTAAAAGTGTAAGAATAGGTTTTATAGCTGCTATTGGAAAATCTCCTAATCTAGTTTTAAGATGATGTTCCTCTGTCAATCTATAACATTTGACACATATTACCTGGTTTTATATTGCAAAGCTACATAGTTGTTCCCCCCCCACCCATTACAAGGGAGAGCCTTTCATAACATAAAGCTAACAAAGACATGGATAAAGAATTTTTGAGAGACTATAAATATTTTACCCCAAGTTATTGTAGAAAATAACAATGAAACTGTAGTTATTTTTCTACAAAAATATACAGTGGAAAAGTTAATTATTAGAAAGAACTAAACATGCATGAGAGAGCACTATGGCTTCAAAGACATAAAGGAATGACTAACATATTCCATTATGTAAATGAATTCAAAGATATTTCACGACTGATCAGCTAGGAGGGACATAATGATTTATAATTCAAATAACTGAGCTTTGAAATCAAATTGGGCTAATATATTTCGAAATATGCAAACCTGGAATAATTGTGAAAGTAATGTAAACCATGACACCAGCTCCAATCATTTGTTGCCTTTGTTGTTAATACTGTCCTATGTTTTTTCTTTTCTTTTTTTTTTTTCCTTTTACATAGTACAGTTGCTGGAATTATGGTTTGCTTTTAATTCTAGATTATCCTTTAGAAAAAGGCTATTATACACATAAAAAAAGAAAAAAATACCAATTTCTAAGACTGTGTAGAAGCTGACTGATGTACAGGAAAGTACCGAAATTAAATAAATTATTATTTTAACCTTTCAGGCTAGCCACAATTTAATCTATATCAAATACTGAAAATTGATCCACTGGATCCAGCATCTTAACAATACACTATTTCTTTCAAAGCAATATATACTTAATGCCTTTTAAAAACCTCCTAATATAATGTGAAAAGGCCAAAGTTTGCAATGCCAGGAAGTAGTTATAAACTACTTCATATGTTTGAAATAAAAAGTACTTCAGTATTATTATTAAAAAAAAACTATTGGTAGAGTTTTTAATAGGAAAAAAATACATATCTTTAAAAGCCAAAATGACCAGTGAAATTGGGTTGTACATCATTTTCTGGGAAAAAGGAAAAACAGCCTCGACAGGTGTAATTTATCATTTTTCTGATTTAATACCAAAGAAATATATTAAAATAATAAAAAGAATCCTGAAATCCTCAAAATTTGTAGTGATAAATAGCCCTCCCTGTCTTTATTGCATTATGCCTACTAACAGAAATATTGCATGGTGGATTTTGCCAGACAAGGACGATTATTTTCCAATAAAAAGTTGCATATTAAATTCCAGCACAAAAGTGGGTGTCTAATACTTTTGAAATCTTTTATGGTTTGCCAGGGAACACAATTTTAAACTTAACTAATACAACATCACGGTGAAGTGAACCAGCATTAAAGCTGTCTTTGTACAACCCCACCCATCTAAGCAGAAAAGCTACTGTTCTCAGAATTTTTGTTTGAAGTATTTCCATCGAAAAGTAATTGCCTAAATTTTTGGTATTTATGTTTTTAGTTAATCTCTCTTTTTACTAGTCTATAAACATTTCACATTGAAGTTTAAGATGTATGTTTATGAAGGCAGTGCTGCTTTACATCCTGACTATGCACAGGGGTCTGAAACTGCTCTTGCAGCAGTTAGCAAGTTTTTGCAAAGAAAAAAACCACAGTTTCATCACAGTTCTACTCTTCAGGAGAACTTAGGTTATTAAATATCTACTTTTTCATCCTTTCTAGGTCCTGATATTATTATATCTATTTCATGAGCAGAAACTCATTTACTGCAGATATAATTTGAGTAATTCGAAAACTAAAACTATCCAGACATTTCAGCCTTGGAAAGTATTATTTGCACCAATAGTTTATACTGACTCTCATTTTTGAGAGCTACCATGTGAATACATGCCTTTGAAAGCCTCCAGAAGACAACATGAAATGCTAGATGCTTGTTGGCTTTAGCAGTAATATGAGGCTGATTATTTCAGCAAGTATACATACATAAATAAACTGGTAAGCACTTTACGTTAGGTGCCCCGTGTTAAAATTCTTGGTTATTTTGGAAGTGTTTTGAACCCCACTGAAGCAATAAGTATTAAAGAGGACAGAGCTCATTAGTCCCTTCATAAATGTTATTAATGAAATAAATGTCTCCCCTTCTGTTTTTGTCAAATTCCTTAGTAATGTTTCAGTTTCAAGTCCTTTTCAGTCCTATTTCTGTGATGCCAGGAGACCATAAACACATGCATATTTAAAATATCAAGTTAGCTGCTTAATGGTATTTCAAGTAAACATATAGAAGTACACATTGTATGATTTTCATTAAACAAAATTCACTTACAGAATGTGAAAACCCACACTCATCTTTCAACTCAAGGAAATATATTAAAATTCTTCTTATATGATTAGAGTTCTACAGAGAAATAAAATGATACCAACTGTCATATTCCAGGTACCTTCCCCTCTGCTTGTCTAACAATCTCCTCTAGAAAATTACTGAAAAGTTGTTTTTATTTTAAAATAGTGAAGGATTTCAATATTGAATGTTTTCATGAGCCCTGGTGGTTTATTATCTGTCATATACTTTTAAATACTGTGTCACATAAAAACCAGCTACTACTTTTTTTAAATCTTCTTGCTTGATTGACTGAAAATTCAAAGAGCAAACATTCTTCTGCAACTGACGATAAGCGAGTGAATATTAGAACAAGATACAAAAGGTTTGCAACAGACAGCAAGTTAGCATCCATGATTTGGGTAAGAATTTCACAAAAATACTTGAACCCAGACAAAAATTCACATGCAAAATCAGGCTGTTTTACCAGTAGTAATGACACTGACACAGTGAGGAACTTAGAATCAGGCAAAGACAAAACATGTGAAGAGGCTTGTGTTTAAAAATCTAACTTGTGCTTCCTATCTTGGTTGACTCATCCTCAAAGTAGAACCAATCCTGTTCTCAACTGCTAACAGAATCAAGCCTGTTCTCAATGTTGTTGAACTCATCAATGGGATTGACTTCAAGAACATTAGGAATGAGACAGATGACCATAAGCAACTAGTTATATGATGTCTCTTTTGTTGATAAGGAGTAGGTGGAAATAAGCACACCTTTTAAAAACTATACATAGAAAAAGATAAACCAAAATGAATAAATATTAATATCGTAATTGGTTTGAAAATGTGGCATACAAAACATCAAAAGTCTTATATTAATTTTTACCTTATTATTTTCAAATAATATGTTATGCCATATACAATAAAAAGGATATCCAACAGAAAGGTCATTTAGAAACTGAAGTGTTCTTGAAATCACCGGCTCACATCTTCCCCGGTATTTAAGGTTTGTAACACTAGAATAAACAAAACAAAACAAGGAAGTGAGATTTTATAATACATTTTCCTCTTTTTGAGAAGTGCAGTGCAAAAGCTCAGAGTAGTAGCACATTATACTACGAATGTATTTCTGTGATATGTCTTAAGATTTTCCATTTATGAGACAGGAAATGCTATAAAAATGTGCCATGTCTTTTTCCTGAACAAAGGATTCAAACATTTTTGTAATATTGTAAAAAATACATTCATTTTAAAAAAATCCATCATCTGTCATAATGAAATAAATTATCTGAAGCTTACCCCTACTTATATCTATCTTACTCACTTCTCAACACAGTATCTGGCCACTTAACTTCTGTAGTATTTATCTGCCCAATTCTTCACAAGATAAAAACAAATTGCTATAAATTCCCTAGGAAAATTTCCACAGGAGAAATGGGGCACAGAAAAACTAAGGGCCAATTCACAGAGCTACTGATATACCAATTCCCAGTGAAACTCTGCCTTGCAGTTCTTGTGCTAAACCCTATTTTAACTCTTCCCTACACCAAACACTTAACTAAAGTCAAGATACATAGGGGATACTGCATTTCCCTAATTGAACCCCTCTCAGACATTTAGGAGGCGCACTCTGATTAAGGAACCAATGCATAAATTGTGATATAAGATAATGCTAGACCTATGATCAAGCCTTGGGGAACACCACATAAAACAACCTACTATTTCTGACAGCAGCTCCTTATAGTTAGCCTTTCAGTGAAACCACGCAGCTAACCCTTGCTCTCCTACCCTCCGTAGGTTCAGCGTGAGCCGTGGAGCACGGAGCCGGGACGCCCTGCAGCTCCTGCCGTCCTGGGTGCAGGTCGGCGCAAAGACACCCGAGTGACTTGGGCTGGAATCTGCTGGGTGCACCTACTCGATTTATTAGGAGGGGAAGAGGCGGCATTAGCCTTCAGATGGAAGGGGTAAATTGAAGCCGGTAACGCGGAGGAACGTAATCTTTTTTCCAACGAGGAGTGGTTACAACAGTAAGTTAAGACTCACTGATCTTGCAGGCTGTCGTCTCCCGGCTTTCTTAGGGGAATGTCAGCAGGCCAGTGCCAACAATCCTACTCAAGTCTGAATGTCTGATACTTTCTGTTTCTGTTGTAAACTCCAGCCAATGAGTCCAAGAAGAAATTGCCCCCTCCCCCAAGCAGCTCAATGCATTTACCACTTAATTATACGCTGACTACTAGTAACTTTTTTCTAGTATTCCTTTGAGAATCCAAGTTAGGTTGACAGGCGTATAACACGTTGCGTCCTCTTAGTTCCCTTTTCTGTAGGCAAGTACTGTGCCCTACTCTTCCAGGACATCCACCATCACCCTCAATTGCTCGAAAACCCAAAAGAAAGTTGAATGCCCCCTTCCTCCAGACAGGGAGATAATGCTGCGTAGAGGTTCACAGCAGAGTTTCTGATACTGGATTCATCTGGAGAAATAAAAACAGGCCATCACAGCCTTTTGAAACACAGTCCATCCAAATGAAAAGGCAGCACAACTTCCTGGCTCAGAAGCCCTGGCACCTATTTCTGATCATGATATCAAACTGCTAGGGTCTATCTCAAACTGCCAGGTGACCAAGAATAAGTCATTTCAGATTTGCATGCCTCAGTTTCCTTGTCTGTAGAATATGCATAATGATTCTGACTTTAAGCTGTAAGATCTATTGAAGAAAGACCATGATGTAAGAAGTATAATCAGTACCAGCTATTTATACCGGGCTGCAGTAGGATTTAAATTTTGGGAACATAGAACCTGAAGAAGAGATGTTAAACGCCTTAAAATCAGCATTGATTAGTGCTTTTACATATTCACAGGGTAAGGAATGTACTACACCACATAAACTAAATCTCTTTTTCAGGAAGTTATAAACTCAAGAATGCAGTTTAAAGCATCTAACTGTTTAGTATTATTTGCTCAGGAAAAGGCAAATAACAATGCAATTACCAAAGCAGTATTCTTCAATTTAGATTTACAAACAAACATTGATTTACTTTATAAAATCTCTATGAAGAGCTACAGAGGTTCAGATTGCCTTAAAGAAATAGCCCATTCTAGCAAGTCCATAATTCACACTTTATCCCTACTACAGGGAGTTCTGGAGATGTTTATAGTTGCACTAAATCCTTAACAAGTATATACCATACAAAGCAATAAAAATGAATTTGGACTACCCAGATTTGACATCAATATCAAAATCATAAAAAGGCTATTTTGCAAAAGAGCAAAATCTTTGTCCTTCAGTAGCCAGATACAAGACATTTAAAGAAAAACAAGACGTCACAGTGACAGCTTGAAGAGAAAATTAAAACTGTATAAGGAAGGCTCTTCATCCAACATTCAGGGTACTTTGGTACCCTGAATTCATTCTTTCAGTTCATGGTTGTATTTGGATGCTGAAAGATGGAGTAATAATAGAAAAGCTAGAAAGTACTTGTGAGTGAACAGAGGCTGAAAAATTTCAATTATAATCGTAGCAATTCCCATTTCTGTTTCTGCCTTACCAATATCAGGCAAGACACATAAAATGTAGTATTTTAAGAAACATCTACAAAACATTATAAGTATCTGAGAAAATTTTTAAAGATCTAGAGAGGAATCTCATAATACAAAAAGCAGTTTTCCACTATATAAGAAAGAAAAGCCAAGGAATGAAAGAGAAGAAAAATTTACAGCTCTTGGAGAAATCATGGCAAGACAGCGCTTAAATCCAAGTCCTAGTGTCCTTGCCTCTTTCTCTCTCAGGTGGGTTATTGATTTAAAATATGAACTAAATGAAACAGAGTCAAAGAACCAATCACAAAGTTTCAGATGAGTCACAGAAAATAAGAGCTTCATCAAAAGCTACGCCAATGCCAAATTCACCAAAACATCTATGGTAGATGAGCACTGAACACATTTTAAAGGCACATACAGAAAAAGTGGAAATGAAAAAATGGCAGAGTATTTCCAGTTTTGGTAACTGTCGTGGTTTAACCCCAGCCAGCAACTAAGCACCACGCAGCCGCTCACTCACTCCCCCCCCATCCAGTGGGATGGGGGAGAAAATCAGGAAAAAGAAGTAAAACTCGAGGGTTGAGATAAGAACGGTTTAATAGAACAGACAAGAAGAAACTAATAATGATAATGATAACACTAATAAATTGACAACAGTAGTAATAAAAGGATTGAAATGTACAAACGATGGGCAATTGCTCACCACCCAGCCAGTCCCCGAGCGGCGAATCCCTGCCCCCCCCTTCCCAGTTCCTAAACTAGATGGGACGTCCCATGGTATGGAATACACTGTTGGCCAGTTTGGGTCAGGTGCCCTGGCTGGGCATGAGAAGCTGAAAAATCCTTGACTATAGTCTAAACACTACTGAGCAACAACTGAAAACATCAGTGTTATCAACATTCTTCACATACTGAACTCAAAACACAGCACTGTACCAGCTACTAGGAAGGCAGTTAACTACATCCCAGCTGAAACCAGGACAGTAACAACACCAGTATCAAAATACTGAACTACACACACACACACAAAACCAAAAGAGCAACACTAACACTGATCCATGCCAAAAAGCTGAGAATTTGAAAAATTTAAATGAAACAGCATTAAGAATCCAGTATGCTTTGAAATATTTGCTTTTAGTTTGCCTTTAGTAAGAAGACAAGAATAAAACCTTAGCCTCTAAAAGCTGCACGAAAGAAGCTTCCCAGCTTTCCAACCTCCAAACTCTCCAGCTTGCTATGAGACTGTCTGTCACCACGACTGCTTACTAATGCACTTCCATCAGCACACCAGACATCTCTTCCCTTAATACAGTGACTGAAAAGTATTATTTCAAGAGGCTGTGTATTTTTAACCTAAAATCTAGAAAGAGAAGATAAATAATGATTATATACTCCCGTTTACAGTCGTCTGGGAAAAGGGTTACCATATCATCCACAGAAGAATCAAAATTCTTTGCATGTTCCAAATCATTATGATATTTGGCCAGGGAAAGAATCAAGGTAAAGATATCCACTTCCAGCCTCTTCAATCCATTCCATGACTTCCCCCACCCCCAACCTATTCTACTGTCCTTAATTTCCTGTCCTGTCCAGTTTAGGATTTGGAGAAACACCTCTTCAGACACAGGGACTGTATCACACTGCTCTTAAAAGTTCCGTGTGCTGCACAGCGAAGGACAGCCCTTCGTACAAGGCGTAGCAGTCTGCATGGCAGTAGTGGATGGGAAATGATCCTACTGGAGCATAGGAGTGGAACGCCCAGCTTCCAAGAGAGAACTGAAAAACCTGCAGTGCAATTTAAAAAAGAATTTTAGAGGAGGAGACAGAATCAGGGATGCAAGGTAGAAAAGCAAAAGCAAAGCACAGTCAGCACAGAAAAGGGAGTGCTGAAGAGTGAGTGTACACTGTACAAAGAGAGAAAATCCATTTGGTCACACGGACGGTGGGTACCTTCTCCATTTATCATTGCATGCCAAGGTGCTCAAATATTCCTTACAGGCCATTTGTAAGTGCCCAAAGAATTCATCCATCCTCCTTCCAGGAGACCTTGAACCCCTTCTCTGAAATGTAACAGGCAGGTTCATTATCACAATAAAGCTGAGGAATCCTCGGAATGCTACGCTACCTGCACACATGTAGGTTACTGTACCACACGCGCACAGGAGGTTTGGTAATACGACAAAGAAGCAGTTGCAAAAGATAAGTTGCTTCCAGCCGAAGAGATGACGACTGCTGTAAATCAGCAAGTTTGGGTGTGGTTTTTTTTTTTCTTGTTGTTGTTTGGTTTTTTATTTGATTTTTTTTTTCTTGTTGTTTTTTAAATAATTAAAGCAGAGAGTAAAAAGCTTTTAAGCTTGCATAAGTATGACATGAATTGGAAGGCCTGAACCATGTAAATTTAGGAACAGTCTCAGTCTCAAGTTAAAGATATTACAAATATACTTGCATTATAATAATCATAAAGTTAAAAAAAACCCATACATTTTAAACAAAACTTTTGAAGTTGCTTAAGGTGTGTGCTATCCAATTCCCATTACAGTGCAAGAAAAATGGGCATCCAAATCCCCTAAAAAGACTTTGAATATCTCTTCCTTATGTGGTACTTAAGTTTCAGTAATAACAAAGATAGCAATTTCTTGGCAAGAAAGCTCTGTACAGTCATGTTTTAATTATTTCTTGTAGATTATCATCATTTACAATGAAAGCTCTCTGTGGCTCAATGACACTGATCGGATATATACTTTTCATTAGTGCTGGACAAAGGTGAATAGTTAAAAAAATGCATGTTCTGTCATGAATTAAAGTGCCAAGTTTTAGTTTGCTATGATTAATGGAGTCATATCACTATGAGTGTTCAGAATAACATTCAGAGATCCAGGCTTTTTATAGGTATGTATTACTTAAACATTTTCACATAGAAAATCTCTCTATTTATATGTATGTGTATGTGCATCCACCATAGCGAAATCATTACAGCAGTTAAAAAAAAAAAAGGGCAAAACCCCATCCAACAGTAATGTTTGGATATGCATCTTTTATTCTTGTTTCAATTACTTTATCATGACCAAAAATACTAAATATTTGGGCAAATATTTTGTAAATCCGCCTCATGATAAATCACATCCACATGAATTTGACAGTAATTGAAAGGAACCAGAGGAGGCTCACAAAGAGTAAGCGAAGAAAAGGAAAGGTGCTTGCAGCCAAAATAAATACAAAATACTTTCCACCAAATGCCCAGGACAGGCTCAAGGAGCAGATGGACCTAAAACTACTCCAGTCTAAATATTTACTTGCTTCTTACCTATACAGGGAAGGATCAAGGCAGGTAGGCAGCTACTGCTCAAAGGGATGACCAGTGGAAGGAGAGGACTACTACTGGTTTTGGGTACAGCGTCTCACTCCTTGCCTTAAGAGTCCTGGCCTTGGTCCACTTCAAGTAGGCCAAGAGGCATAAGAACATGTGATGTGGCTGTTTGGAGAGGAATTAGGAGCAACAAGGACAGAGAACTCCATAGAGACGGAGGATTAGTCTGTGCCTTTGAAAACCAGTACCTCAGGGCAATAGGTTAAGTAGAAAAAAGTCTAAGGAGACAGGCTGGCACCTTAAGTCATGGTCCTTCTCCAGAGTCTTGTCATCCACTGCAACCCTACTAGCTCCTTCCAAATCCCACTGCTCCCTCTTGCCTGTCCTCACCCTCACATAACTCCTCCCAGCTTATCGCTCCATGAACCTACTCTACTGTTGCTACGATGCTGAACACAGCCGAGAAGACTTAAGATGCCGTGCATAACAGAAAAATTTCGTTTGAGATTAGGTGTTTCTTCAGTTGGCCCCTCCCCTCCCCACATACATCCTATAAGGTGATGGTCAAAGCAAGCAAAGACAGTGGATGCTAAGGGAACCATCCTATAAAATTGCTGGTAAGACTGAGATGAAAATACAGCCATTAATGGATATTCTGACTACATAAAACTCTGTCCCTTCAGAACTGATTTAACAGGAATTCAGTAAAAGGCACATTCATTAACTTCCAATGGGAAGGTGATAAAAGGTCTAGGATCTGATGTGGCAGTAGTACTCCCAACAACAGTCAGAAGGTCTGAAGGACACCTATTACACTGACAAATCTCATAATACTTCTGTATGTTGAAGAATATTTCACACAGCCTTTAGTCCATAAACTGAACGGTGGCTACTGCAGCTACTAGAAGCTGACACAAGTATTTCAAATTGTTTTCTGTTAATGAAAGAACTCACTGAATTTCATCACCAATCCTCCGCTGCAAACCTGCTACTAATGAATTCAAAAGAACAGATTAAAGCTACATACATGAAAGTGAACTACTGAAAACAGAGAGATCTGGGGAAAGACAGCTCAACAGAAAATGTGTTCAAAATCTCAGGAAATCAAAGCAAAATGCCATTTATCCACCTAAACATTACTGAGCTCATACTGGACTTCACGAAACTAGAAACTCCATGTGTCAACCAGTAAGTTATCACAAAAAGAGGTTAAGTCTCTAACAGCAGAACAGAAAAATAATTAATATGTCCTGGTAGACTACAACTTGTTTGACTACCATAAATTCAATTGCTATGTTTACTCCTCATGCTAAGTATAAAATGCTTCCTGCATGCATCCTTCATTGGATTCTTTAATGGCAAAGTGGAAGGAAATAACCTGACATTGTCTTTTGATCATCCCACAGTGCTAATGGCAGATTACAATAAGGTACTTTCTCCAACACTTTCCAATTTGAAAGACTGGTTGCCATTAACCAGGCAACAACATTCTTTCAAGTGTAACTCCTCTATTTCACATAATGATTGGCATTAACAAAACAGAAACTATACAGTCTCGAACACTGTGCAGTTACTATACAAGAATACCACCACATCAACAAGAAAATGCACACTAAGAATTCCCTAGTGTTTCCTTTTAACCTGATGTTAACAAATAACATATTACAAATTTCAGCTACTTATAGAAAAAAATGGATCTGTAGGGTAAGACAGAACAGTAGACTAGTGGCTTTCTAAAATAACAGTGTGATTAAAAATACTGACTACATCCACAACAAAAAAAGGTGAATGGTCTCACAGTCATATATCCTGCCCACTGCTGTTACAAATGTGCTAAGATTATTCTCAGTAACAGAGCACCAGAAATGCTGCCAGACTGGATTGTCCCATCAGACCATAGTTTTTGTATTATATATCAGTATGTTATGGTTTCACACCCAGATTCTCCAACTGGCATGTTATCACTGGGGAGAAGCTCGTTTATTTTAATTGACACAAACATGAATGTGTTTATACAGCGGTTTCACAGCTAACTCTTAAAGCTACTGACTGAATTGTCCATTTCAAGCTGTAACATCCATTCTGTAAAATAAAATTGATCTTCAATCTAATCAAGGAACAATCCATGTTTTTAGGAAAATACAGTAAGCCATGAGGAAAGAGAAAATAAAAATACAGAGTGTGTAATCTAAAAAGCAGCACTGATTTTTGCTTTTTATGTACTTAGTTTTCTTTCAAAATCTTCCATGTAACATTAAAACCCTGACTACGTTTTTTTTCTTAATTTACAATACTTGTGCAAATACAGCCCTATCCAATCTAAACATGCATAGTATTTATCATACATCTTGTTAAATGATATGTTATCTCCTCAACTGGCATAGGCAACAGAGATTTCCTCTCAACGGCAGCAACAAGTAGAAAAAGAGAAGCAAACTGATGCATCTGGTCTCCCAAAACCAGTCCTCTTTACCCCCTTTTTCCTCAGTTGTTCAAGTTTTGCTGTAGTTTGAAACAACAAAATGAAGCCTAGCCATCTAGTACCATGACATGGACTGCTTCCAGAAACTGTACAATAAGTATCCATCAATATTTTCCCATTCATCACCCTCCATTTACCTGTCTTCAAAGCATACTGCAGATAAATATCAAGTCTTGATGGGTACTATTGTTGTCCTAAGGCAAGATATAATACTCAGCTTCTGGTTTCAAGGAAACAAAGCATTTATGCCCTTGTTTTCCACAGAAAAGTTAAGTCATATTAGAAAATGACCTTGTCTTAATTGCTACTATTTCTCAAGGTTGGTAGTCACGGTAGCAAAGGACAAGTCATGTTTCATACTGTCCAAACAGGCAACACCAGTAGAGATGTTTCTCTTGTAGGTCAAAGTCTGCTGAAAGTATTTAAAGGTCTTGTAGGTCAGATTTAGAGGACATGAAGTAAATGACAGGGTGTAGCATCTTCCTCACTGCAGAATCAAGAGGTAAGGTACTTGTTTCTCTTTCTCCAGGCATGCACAGAACTCACTGTCTCCTGGGGACTCCCAGATTTTTTTAGTGGATATTCACAATTTTTCAGAGGGACCATTTTGTTTTGCTTCAAGAGCAAAACTGATTTTAGATGAAACTCTTTTTGAGTCAGGAGAAACTATCAAATCTCATGAAGGACATAAGTAATAAAAGACAAAATCTGGTAGTTTTCCTGGCACCCAAGGAAAGCAGCTGCAACAGAGGCATGAGAAAAAGGCAGCTTCTCCAGAGTAATTTTCTAAGATTATTCTGAAGAGAAAGTATCGCAACACTTATCTGCCAGAATAACACACCATCTTATTCTGCCAAATGCCAGCGATGAGAAGACAGCTGATAATAACGACCCTTGTCTCCTTCAGTATGAGGCCTTAAAATCCTCCCCTGTGATTCTGTATTTTTCAGAGAGCAAATTTTGCCAGATCTTGCCAAAAAGCAATCCAAAAGAGCCTCCCCAAAAGAAAGAAAGATTAGTTCAACTTGGTCAGTTCCCCGCTGTAAATTACCATGAAGCTTTACAGGCAATTCCACTGACATCTGAGAGTGCCGGAGTGAGAAGTGGGGAGGGATGGGGACTGCTCACGCCAGGCGGTCACTGAACAACAGTCTATGAAATCTCAGCTCTATTCCCCCATAAACCATTTTGAGAAGGGATGCCGGCACTGTGGAGGATACATCTAGCTGTAAGTGTTTATTTAGGGGCCTGCAGTAACTTCAGAAAATAAGCTATGGGTGTTTCTGAATGGTTATCCCTTACTTCAAATATTTAAAAATTATGGAAAACATTTTTTCTAGCAAGAGCAAACTTAACAACAAAATACAACTTGGATTTTAGGTAAACATTAAACAAAATACATACAGAATAGAACCCAAGCACAAACTCACATTTTTGTCATAAATGTTTCCAGAACATGGTTGTCGTCTGTAATTCCTAAGACTTCGGACATTCGGGCATACACCTGGAAATAAACATTTCAACAGTAGCATATTACAGACATTCACAAGTACCAACATTTTCAGTTATTCTAAAACTTTCCCTATTTTATTTTGCATGAGAAAAATACAGGCACAAATGCCTGTCTGTCCAACCTAGCTGAAGCATTTGTAAGATATAAGTGTAAGGCTTACAACACTCTCCGATGGCGTTCTGTGAATTTGGGACCGATAGGCTTTTACTTGTCCTTGCATACATTTCTTCCAACAAAGGAGATGCAAATTTTCCACATTAAACTCACTTTGTTGTTCACAGAACAATACAGTCCCTATTAAAAAACCTGTTTTATTATAAAAAACTGCAAAAGGATGGAGAAAGAGTCTTCTCTTGGTCTCTGTCCTCAGTGGGATGCGATTCAACACTGTCCTTTAGCCTGCGTTTGAAAGTTCTTGCGCTGCCAGTCATAAAATCTGGTAAATTAGGTACTCTTCAGACATTCGGTTTTGTGTTCTTGAAGGGAGAACAAAGGCTTTGGCAGCCAAGTAACTTGTAGTTGTATACCTTTCCCCTTTAATTCAGACCCCAGACATGTATTACCAGCCAAGTTTTCCCAGCACCCTACCTATCAGATCAAACTGCTGTTATGACGCAATAACAAATGCACAGAACACATCAAGTATCTTTTTTTCCTTACTGTGTAATCTTCATAAAATTTTCTGGTCGTTTTAGTAGGCTAACATTTAGTTCTGATAAAAACATTTAGTTGGGTTAAATCAACTTCAGAAACAGAAGGGAGACATGTACTGCAAAATTTCTTTTACAATTCTCTGCCAACTCACTTTACCCTGAGCTCAAGTAACTGCTCTTTGCTTATGACTGGGCTAAACACAGATCTACCAGTCAGTACGTTTCATTTCAGTCATTTTAACCTTTTGTGACACTAACCCAAATATTACGGGTTATATGTAATTCTTCCATATGATGTGATCGAGTCAAGTATCACTAAGGTCTGAAATTGGAGCACCAAGCACAGCACATGCAGCCCCAGTTACCCAGCGGTGAAAGCCTGGTGCCATCTAGCTGTCAATTTTGTTCGCTGACATTACATATTCCACACAAATACCAAGGAACTTTAGCTGTCTCAGTACTTCTGTCACTGTACCTAAACTTGCTTGTACCAACTTCCTTTCTGCTACTGATGTAATCCCATGACTTTGCTTAAGAACCAAACCAGCAGTATTCTACCTCTGAGGTAGTCAATAATAATAATACAAGTAATAAATAAGACAATAAAAATTGTATTTTCATGTCCCAAAGACTTCCGTTTTAAATCCGAGCATAATAAAGGCATGAATAAATAAACTTGCAGTTCTAACCAGAAATTGCACCAAGATCAAAGATAACTTAACTTGTAAACTAACTTATCCTTTTATAATTGTATGAATGTAATTGATTGTGACAAAACTCAGTAGTGAAAGGACAATCAAAATATGAACAAATATACAATACAATCCTTCAAACGTTGCAAAATATTATGTTCACACTGTAAATGTGAAGTTATTTATAGTAATTAAACATAGCAGCGATAATATAGTCAAATATAAAAATACCTTCTAATTAAAAAACCCCACCTCTAAATAGCAGACTGCTGAGACGCTATAGCAGCTGCAATTTTAGCAATGTTTAAGAGTTTCTGTATTTGATATGAGGAAAAGAGAAAAAGGGATAGTGAGGAATGTAAACATATCCGCAAACACACACGTGTGCTAAAAGCTTTCCTTTCTGCCAGGGGAAGCCAGGGGGAGAAAGGGAGAGGAGGGAGCCCATGTCGTAGCATTTGTGCTCTGTTGTCACACTAGGCTCTCCCCACATCAGAGTTTAACAAATAAAATACTAAAACAGCAGTCAGTGTTGACAAAGAGCAGTGCTTTAATCCACAATTATCCTTGTAACTCTTACTACTCCTTTTATCATCCATTAGCTTTGATTCCCATTATCCCATCAAGAACTGTGTCAACGCTTTTGTCCCTGGGGATTTCCCACAACTACTAGGATCTGACAGCCAAGCTTGAGTGCTAAGCAGGATCATTACCTCTTAAATCCACTTATCTGATCCACTGAATAGTAAATTGAAAAGCTCATTAACAGCAACAATCTGATTTGTTTTCACATGTGACAGGGTCATTTCAAGTCAGCATGAATACAGTGCTTGTAATAAAAACTACTACCCGCTCCCTAATGTGACAAATTGTAAGCTAAAATAAATGTGATATTTTAAACACCTTCTTCAAAATCATGTTCAAAACCAACACACACTCTTAGCATGCAAAAATAGAAAAGCAAACAACCCTCAACCGCAACAATGAAACGCCCTTAGACTTTTAAGCACTATAAAAAATTAATGATAAAGCATTTTGGACATATAATAATAAAACACACTTCAACAACAAAGACTGCGCTACATATTCAAAAGGCAGAGAGAACCACTGTTGAGAGGGGTCATAAAAGGATGTGGAATCATCACACGTGGAAGCGGTCTCATCCTCAGCTTGGTTCCCATCACGGAGCCCTAAAGGCAAAGGCAGCGCAGGGCCTTGGGGGGCCGGGGGGACCTCACAGCTGCACACCCGCCGGTCTCCTCCCTTTCAGACCTCCCCCTTGCTCTTCCAGTGAGGAAAAAACCACGGCTTATGCTCTTACTTCCCTCCAGACACTCCAAGTAAGGAGCAGGATAATTGACCGTCAGTAGGAAACCACCAGTTGAAGACTTCTGGAAAACCTTTACACCATCATTCCCAAGTCCTTACAACTGCAGGATTTATAACTTCCAAAGCAAACCCTGCATCAACGCATGGCACTGTGCTATCACGCCGTGATATCACCCAAAATGTAAGCTTAACAGTAAAACATCCCACCGTCACCATCTCATTCTGACAGCAGTGCTGAACGTAAGCGAACAATCTGCAGAAGCGGCAACACTCGGCTACAACGTTGGATGACCTTCGCGGGTACGAGGACATCCTCAGGTCCTTAAAGCTAGCTCAGGGTGACACCACCATTGCCACCAGTACCCAGGTGGCATTGCTATATTCAAAGGTGACAGCAATGGTCACGACAGTGAAGAGAAAGAAGAGATCAGCAAAACACCTTCAATAATAATCAGGAACAATTTCAGACATATTAAAGCAAGTGTGAAGGCAAGAGACCCAGGAATCCCTCTTTTTTCCCCTGTTTTCACCATTATAACCACCTCAGTGGAATCAGGACGTTTAAGGAAGACAGCAGGTTCACAAGCTGGGGTGCCAGGGAATTTTTTATGATCTAGCAGATTTATCAGTGGTTCCAATTAGATCACTGTATACTTCCCAACCACTTGAACTGTACCTGCTGCGTTTCAAAAGGATGAGAAAATAAAATTGTGGAAGCAATGTTTATAAAGCAAAGCACTTGTATGAAAACACAGTCCAAGAAAACAGAGACACAATTCAGTAATCACTCTAAAACTTTATCTCCCTGTCTTTTCTACCCTTTGGCCCTAGACAGGCTTAACTTTGCTTTGTCTTTTGAGGTCTTCTGGTTTTGGTACTATCGTTATAACTCTGAAGAAGCTAATTATGTCAATTCTTAAATGTGAAGCAGATTACAGAACTGGGAAGCTCAGAATATGAGTTCCTAAAGGTTGTATGGCTATATAATGACAGTCACAGAAATTCAATAACAGCACTGTATGGAATGTACTCAAACGCACCCCATGAAACAAATTAGAACAGAGCAATGAATCTCTCACACTGTGCAAATAAGAAAACACAAGAAAATGTTGGTTTCTATACGTTTCATAAGGGCTATTATAATGAATTAAGATTTTGGATAATGAATCTTCAGAAAATTACAGTAAAGTTATTACCCGTAGGCACAGCATAAATGCTTAAGATATTATAACTTCCTTGAAGCTCTCCAGGCCTTGCTGCAGAGAACTATCACTGCAACATTAAAGTATTTTGTCATGAACATTGAGGGCAAAACCAGACCTTACCCGTATTTACCCCAACCTGACCGGAGCTGAGCGGGGACAGCCTGGAGCAGCTGGGCTGGAGCCCAGGCGGCAGGTCGAGGGGAGCACCTCCGTCCCCACGCTCCGTCCGGGAATTCACGCAGCGCAGGGGCAACTACCGCACATTTCCGAAGCTGCCGTCCTGCCCCTGACTAATACCCCTGTGCGTCACCCACTAAAACTCCGTACTCATGACAAGGTTCTTCCTCCGTGTCGAACGCCACAACGCATTTAGTAATTTCCACTGCTTTTTAAAATCACACTCAGGTATTCTGAATTTTCAGCACTTAAAAGCTCCATTACAACGCAGCAGAAACCTAGCTTCCAAATCCCACAGACAACTTCTGAAAATCTGAACTGCATCTCCTAATTAGTGTATCAGGGTGCCAGATCATTCGTCTTTACCTCCTGACCAAACTAAGGGCTTAAAAAGCCTTGGCTTTTCTATCCTGTCCATAAAGAGGAAAACTTTGGTCACCACTCCTGACCAGCTGTCTTAAAAAGGGGAAGATCTCAAAACACCCATAACTCAGAGTCTAAACCAAGAAAATGGGCTGGTCTGTCGTTTTATAGTTAGGTCCCTAAATGAAAAAAACCTCCAAAACAGGCCATAAGAAATTGCCTCAGTTTCAGACAGGATTTCTGAAGATTAAGTTGGGCTTTGCACTACATAAAAAGTAGGCTACTCTCCCATTCACTGCTACGTGTGTTCGTAAGCAACCAGAGGAACTACGGCAATTATATAAATGACATACTACCTACTGTCTTACCTATAAACCTAGCTTAATTAAAATATTGCATAAAGTTATCCTCAATTGTAAGAGACCTACTATAAAACAACATTTAAAAATTAGGCTATTGTTATTACAACAAAGTGTTATGTTGTAAGGGAAAGGGTAAATCTGCTGTGTGGCTCAGTCGCTGTTATGGATGTTATTTCCCTCCTCGGCTGTTGAAATACTCTGTCATCACAGGTTCAGGTAGTAAGAGGTATTAACAGTTCCCGCAAAAGCTGTTTCCCAGGCCCTCTTCCCCAGTCCCTTCCCTGTTAGCTCAACGGAGCAAGAGAATTCACAGGAGTCCGGGGTGCGGGAGTGACTAACTCCCCGCCTCCTGCTCTGGGAAGTGCCCATGAGATGTCAGCAATAAACCTTTTCTTAAATGGAAACTGATCTCTATTTCGATGACTTTCTCTCAGCTTTTATTTACTTATTTATTTCTTCCTTTCTTAATTCCCGTTTTCTGAAAATCTTGAAAGAAAGATTTACAATTCTGCTGAACTTACTACGGGAGACCTACTATGAACTAACTGCTGTTATTACTGATGCGGCATGAGAAGCATTCTCTGGGAAAAAAAAAAGAAAAAAAAAAGAAGAAAAAAAAGAAACTGGTTTATCTGCTAGGTCTTCAGTTATCCAATTGTTAAAAAGGTGCTTAGCTTTAAAAGTCTTGTTTAGACTTTCATTTTTGTAAAGCACCATTAGAGATTTTTAATTCCACTGCTTCTTTTGTTCCCCTCCAGGGCTTAAAGTACAAATACTATAGTGAAAACTGAGAAATACTATTAACAGCTACTACTTTTTGAACATCAACTGGAAGATCTTTAGTTTTCAAAGCACAGTTCTGGGCTGCACTTTCCATTAGAGCTATACACTGCACTGCAGAGATTCAAGCCATATATGCAGTCAGGTATTTGCTTAACAAGAAGCCAAAATGCTGCTTTAAAATCCTCTAATGATTGAAATGAACCAATACTGTACAGCTTGCAAGAATAGATTCGTGCCAGTCAGAAACTCCAAAAGATAAAGTATTATAGGTACTTCAGTAGCAGTAATTGACACTCTTACTTGCCCCTGTAACTATTAAAAGTGTCCAGCTGAATTTTATTCAGTTGCTTAATTGCATCTAAATGAGAGGCCCACTCAGCATGCTTATGTGCAATAAACCTCAATGCTAAATCATCAACATTAGCATGGCGCTTAAAAACAAGTAATAAAAATCATAGCTACTTATCATAGTTCTAAAATTTCTCTATCCAAAACTATTTCATTGTACTGACTAAGACAGCTGCAGGTGTTCCGCATCTCTCAGGATCAAGCCTTGAGCACACAAAATTTAGCGGTATCACGTATTTTAAAAAGGTTCTGCACCAGGGTTGTACAGGAGAGTGCTTTTGCACATTTATCCCACGGCGTAAGGAGAGGTGTTACAGCCACCACAGCTAATACTAGCAATCTGAACAACCCTCTTTGGCAAGCCAGAAATAAGATAATTGTTCAACATAGGCTGGCTCTTCTGAAATACTGGAAGCATTGCCTGTAATTATAGACATCTGTCATTGCTAGCCACTCAGTAGTAACCCTGACATCAATATACAACTATAACACTAAACTGCCTGCAGGCACAGCAATGGAAGCCAGATACGAGAGGCGGGCAATCATCTGCCTCATCCAAACTATCTGTCAAAGGTTCCTAACCACAAATAGCTCTTACGTTTTGTATCCTTAGGATAATATGTTGATTTATTTTAGATCCTCTAATATTTACAGTCTAGGCCATCTACTAAAATAAAGAAACAAACCTTATGGCTAATGGAGGCAGTTACCGTTCAAAATCATCACGGAAGGTCATAGCTCACCACTCCAATGTTAAACACTGATGGCTGTTCTGAACGTGCACCTGTGTATAAACTTGCCCTCCTCCCTTCTCCAAAACCATACATGCTTATTTCCAGCTACAAGGTACAGTGACGGCTAGTCTCTCATCAGCCAACATTTGATCAACTAACCCGAAGAAATATTTGCATTTTGAACCTCGAGAATATCTGTGCAAAAACGTGCACAGTACGTTCCAGTACCCTGGAGTTCACTGTGTCGGTACAGAAATGAGAAGCACTCTGCAGAATTATCTTCAACATACAATTTCAAAAAAGAAATTGCATTAATGATATAAAGTACAGTTACAGATTAAATACTTCACCAGTTCTTAGCAGGAAGCTGATGTGTACTCCTAACCAAGGAATAAAGTTTCTTGAAATTTACAGATAGACGTGGATAATTTCTTTTTAATTCTAAGGTGAAGATCATGCTGAAACCCTCAGTCTCTATTTTTTTGTCTTCATTTGAAAATCAATCTCAGAAAGGGGCAAAAAAGATTGTAGGTTTAAACTAATTAGGAATTAACATCCTTACAATTATCATAATTTGTTATTAACAAAACTGAGATTTCTTAGTATAATTCACAACAGCCTCTGCTGAAGAGAAACTATTAATTACTAGACAGACAGTTAGCTTACAAGCGAGCTGCATTTTAAAAACCTCCTTTAAAATACAATTGCTAAATGCCTTACAGTGCTGTAATGTGAGACAGGTTCAAATCTTATTACTTCACTGAAATTAAAACCTAAGTTTTAATACTGTTCAAGTCGAACAATGATTCCACACTTTATTGCTTTTGAAATCCCTTGATGATCATAGGAAAAAATGCCCTCGAGAAAAAGAGACTCTGTTTTCGATAAACAGAAAATACAGTTTGCACTCTTAGCCTCTTTGTCATCACAAAAAAAGGATTTAATGCCAATTCTTTAAAAAAAGACTTTTTTCACAAAATGTGCACCTTGTGTGCCATTTGTAAAATCAGCTCACTTTCTTTTATTTATTACTGCAGCGCGGCAAGGCAATAAAGCAGCTACTGATAGCTAATAAATTACATGCCTTTTAAAACAATTCTCCAGCTACAAAAACTTGTAACTACAAAGGCTTACATTTACATGGTACATCGTGTGAAATGTCTATATTTATGTTCTATTTAACCACATAAATAAAATCTGACCCCTTATTAAACAGCCCAGTATGAAACAGAGGCTACACATGAGATTAAACAAAGGGTAACTTTTTAAGGCTTTTCTACAGATTTACATAAATAAACATACAATGTAACAAAAAAAACTGGCCTAAGCAGTTCAGGTGCAAAGTATTTTTAAAACAAAACACATTTTTAAGTATGCCCTTCAAGCTACCTTCAGGAAAAAAGTGACCACCAATTTTTCCATTATTGCATGACAACAATGATTTACTCCTGAATCTAAGAATTACATAAGGTTTTCAATAATAATTGCAACATATTACTGTAATATAGAACAGTAATTCTCCATCACATACCATGAAAACCAGGATTTGTATTTTTAATTAAACTAAATATCAGAGCTTTAGGAAAGCATTTTTTGGTTAAAACAGATTTAAAACAAAAAAAACCCTGCAGTCTTATCTCATCATGTATCTCTCTTCAAGAAATGCTTTAAATCTATACGTATCTATTAAACTCATTGAACTGCTCTTAAGTATTTTTTCTTTATGGCTGGCCTAGCAATTATAGCTAACCGGTACAGAATGCTGAGGTGCACTGTCTCTTACTTTTGTACTGCATTATTTTTAGGCTGATGTGCTAAACTATTCTCATACACTTGTTCCTTACAATTTCACTGTCTCATAAATCATTAAACTAAGCATTACATTCTTTTTAATTGTCTCTATATCATCATGCATCTAAGTTTAAGGTGTGTAGTTCTAACATTAATTTCCTCCACTCACAGTTATTTTTACAGCATCTGTGGCTTTGGTTTTGCTTTGCTCACGCAACTTTTTCTCATTGCTGTAGTTGCAAAATGGCAGTTCTTTAATTGAGCATGAAAACAAACCTTAACTCCCTACTAATAAATAAAAACATTTTAAATATTGCTATTCAATTTTAAGATAACAACCCATGACACGTTAGTAAAGACACTGCATGATTCTGAATTCCTCACCAAGCACACCACCACCACCACTATTAATCATTTAGAATGGAGATGCTGTGGGGCAGATCTTTCAGTCTGACTGAGCATTGCTTGATGCAAAATGAGATGGGAAATAGTTTTCAGACACTTTTCTACTCCCTTAATCCTAGGGCCACTTTCCCCTATGGTAATCAAAGGTTTACTTCGGTAATATATGTTTTCTTCTATTTTGCACGTCATCAGCGCTTAAAATACCAAGACAAAGACATTCATTGTCTAAAGCAGGCAAAAAGGAGGTTTAACAAACCAAGCGGCCAAGACAACAAACAAAGCAAAAGCCATGGTTTCCTAACTCAGGTTAGTCTGTCTACTTGTGGGGATGAAATATAGGTGCAATTTTAAGATGGTACAGAAAAAAGAGTCACTGGAGCCTGGTGTGTCTATGCGAGGAAAGTGTCCTTTGCGTAACAGGATTGCCTAGAAAGCACCGCAAAGAGTGGAGAGAGAATTTAACAGGACTCTTAGAAACAACGGTTTGGTTCAAGAGGAGTTACAGATATATTTAAATACAGAAACAAATAGTGATGCTCAGACACTGAAAATTAAACATCTCCTAATTTCACCCAAGAATTTAAGCTAAAACAGGACACTGAAATCAAGCAAAAGCTTAGGAGAAAGGGGTGACATGGTCTGACCTATGGACACAGAAAGTATTTGAGAGGTGTATTTTGAAGAGGAAGTTGTCAATATCAAGCTTTTGTTGAAATTAAGCAACTATAAATGTAGCCAAAATTTTGACAGAGCATACTACAAGTTAAGGAATTCCAAATACAGATATACTGTACAGATAACACAGAAATAGATCCAACTCTGGATCACCAGCAGGGAATAGAATTAGAGTTACAAGAGTATTTATTGACAAGCTTACAAAACTAATAAAAACTAATGAAACTGATAAATCAAAATTGGTCAAGAATCTTGATCAGTAATTATTCTCAGTAACGTGGGAATTTTCAGACTTCAGTCTCTGATGTTAAAGTCTTCTGAAAAAAAAGGGTGACACCCTGAAGTTGTGCACAGAAAACATAGAGCCTAAACTGTCTTGGCTCCGGCTGGAGAAACACAGACCATTATTCAGGCTAAGAGGAAAAAATACAGAACAAAATAAAAAAAGGCCATCTCCTCCAATATTGGAGTTAGTCACACTAGAGCAAACACAGCAAGGAACACGGTGGTTCATGTTACAGTCCAGAAGCAACACCAGATGACCTCACAGGCAGCGCCTGCGACAGCCTGATGTCATACGCGCACATCTACGGGTCCTGCGTGACCTGGAAGCGTGGCTGTACCATCTACCTTCTGCATGCAGTCCTTCGTGCAGTGTCATCTTTTTACAGTATGACTGATAGTAATGGTCTTTAATAATATACAGAGCAATATTTTGGTTCGTTTTGCTGACCTCTTAAGCAAACAAGATAATCAAATCTATGCAAACATGATAGATAACAGAACACTGTCAGACACGACTACTCTCTAGTCGAAGAATGTGAAACACTTCAGAAGCAAAGCAATCTGGTAAGGCGTACTACCAGGTGCTGACTCACGCTTATCTTAAGGGATATTGCAAAACTAATGTTTTAGCTCCAACAGCACATACACTTAGACGATTACATAAAAATCTAAGTAATACTCTAAATGTTACTGCCATTCAGCAGATTAGAATGAAGTTGGTTATTAAAGAAAATGCATAAACTAGAATGTACTTGTGCTGTTAAGAGCTCATTCAAAGATAGTCTATCATATTAATGCTACTTAAATCATCAGTTCCTGTGCATATTCTTACAAAATCTAAAATAAAAGGATTTTATATCAACTTCAATACAAAAGTTTCTACATATCTTGCGATAACTTGCATTATTGTGTAGATATCTATACAAATCATTTAATACTTAAATTGATACAAAACCCCTGCTTCAGAAATAAAACTTCTGTTCCCAGAAGACTTCTTTCTCAATAGAGCTACATGCCTCAAGAAACAACTCGTCAGTAGTGAGAATGCTCTGGAGAAATAATATGGAACCTTCCTCGTGGCCTTCCTAACTGCAGTTCTTTTGATCCAAATTGATGCCAACTACTGACTTCCAACAAAGAAGATATAGACGAAACCTATGTGGAACAGACCACTGAAATACTGGTTTGGTTTTTTTTTTTTCCTCCTTGCTTCAGAAGACTGGCAAGTGGCAGATGACAGACAACTGCCTTCCTACGACTTTTAACAAAAGTGCATTTAAGTCTGAGAAGAGTACTTTAAAAATATATTCCTGTATGTGAAACAGATCTATATCAGGACAACGTTACTAACAGTTTTGGATTACTCTATAAGCACACAAAAGCAAATGTCAGAAAGAGCTCTGAATAGTCTGAAAAAATAATTTTGGGAGGATGTGCACATCTAATGAAATATCTTAGTACAGCCCAAATGCTGTATGTTCTGCAAATTTGATTTCAGGATGGAAAATGGTTATACGCAAGGTAACAATCACCACTGACCCAGCCCTTGCACTGTCGGGGTGAGACAGCTATATCATTGCTCCTTCACTGGTCAAATGCACAAAGATGAACTAGTTGTTCTGCCTTCTACTGACCCAATTAGGTATGAAAATCACACGCTGGTACACAAGATACTGACGAAGTCTAACACAAACCTGAACCAGATGCTCTGTATAAAATATTTATTTGCATTTTTGTTTTAACTGAAATACATGTTTTCTTAACAGAAAAAACCCCCACCTGGTCCTAGTTTGAGCACTCCACATTCAAAACCAAATCATACTGCTTTAAATATTAAGGTTGTCAGTGTCTCCCATTTTTTGAACATGTTACACACAAGCTAAGGAAGCCAGGTGCCTCCCATGGGAACTCTAGATACTATAAAAAGGAACATTCAGCAATTAACAGTGAATTAGCTCTTGACTTTGTTGTATGAAAGAAACGGAGCTCTGACAGGAGACAGCTGGCCATAAGGTGTTCCTCTAAGTCATCATACAGTATGTCAATAACACTCAGAAAATGTTTCTCCTTTCTCTCACCCAACTTCATACTCAGTGCTTTTGGCAAAATATGTTCAAACAAGAAGAGTTTCCATACTATTATTTATTACCTACTTTCACTCATCTGTTATCAACTTGAAGACAGCTAGAGATTTTTTCTGGGGTGAAAGTGCTGCTATGATGGGTTATATTCCTAAGGACTGCTGAAAGAAATTTATGAAGTGTCTTAATTCTGCCATTTTAGTTACAGAACTATAGATTAAAATTGAGAGGGGGATATTTTTGGGTTTTGGCCCAAAATAAACACACACAGACTCTTCTCATCTCGCTCCTCAAATCTATTCCCAGAGCCACCATTATATTAAAAATGAGCCAAGACTTATGTATGAGTAACATCACAGCAAAGCAGGCATAACTACCACTATCTCAATTCCAGCCTGACGAACTCCAATTCAAGTTTGCATTGCACTCTAAACCCCAGAGTAAGAAAAGAAACCAAGTTATGGAATATGAAGTGGTGGAAACGAACAGTAGTATCACGCCGTACTCCATCCTGTTACAGCTGATGCCCAATAGTATGAGTGATTTCAGCTAAGAGAGGACTGTGCTTTTTAAGAAACATTTCTAAGTACTCTCTTCTCCTTCCTATCAGCATCACAATGTAATTTAAGATGGCTTTATAGGCATTTCTTACCTTAAAATCTGAATGTCTTTTAAATGAACCACACCACAAATGAGCCAGCACTGTGCCCTCATGGCCAAAAAGACAAACAGTGCGCTGGGCTGCATTAAGGCAGAACATCCCCAGCAGGTGGAGGGAGGTGATCCTTCCCCTCTGCTCAGCACTGATGAGACACGTCCCAATTCCATCATATGCTTATATTTTCTTATAATACTTACTTTTAAGGTAGTTCTGTTTTAACCATTATGAATTTTAAATTTAAATCACTAATGCTAACTCAAGTTTAATTCTATTTTAAGTTCCTGCTCTGAGAATTATTTTAATCACTAACTTATGTGTTAAACCTTTACATTAAAAATTAAGAAAGCCGGGAAAAAAGTCAATTACTAAAAAATTCATATTGAAGATACACACAAATAAGTAAAAAGTGGGGGTTTTTCCTCCTATGTTTAAATGTAGATTCATATGTAGCAAGATTTTACTGGAGGATTTTCAGCTTCCTAACATCACCAGAATGGCACAAAGGAACTGAAGCAGCATTGCTGTATTATTTCATCAGTCCACATTACTAAGAATAAAATGAAATAAAATAAAAAGTGAGAGAAGCTAGTTTATACACAGCTGTAGTTTCAGGACTCCCCCATATGTCCCTGCTTTAATTCTCCCAGCACTGTTAGCAGTACTAAGGAATCAGCATCAGTCAGTCTTCCGAGTGCCAGTGCCCAAGCCAGAATGCAGGTACAAATCTTCAAACACTACAGTGAAAAGACAGACCTACTAATACAACGTGACACATAACCCATCACACTGCTCTCCCTCTTACTATTCAGTCTTTACAACCAACAGACTAATGGCATACAAATTCAGTGTAAGGGAAGGAAGGTAGGTAGTTAACTCTGACACTCTAATGAAGCCACATTTAACAGTACTGCCTGTACCCTATGTGCACCCAGAAGCTACATTAAATTGCTAATGGCTTAGAAATCTACTTTTGTCAGGCTCAGACTTTGTGCAAAATTTTTTCTTTTACTTCACAAGAAGTTGTTGAGTTTTTAAAAAATCTTTTAATCTTTATGCAATGTAACTTTTAACATCTGCACAGTAAGTGTTGCATTTTTCAATCTAAATATGATCAAATTGGGACAGATGGGTCCTAATAAGCCCATTTACTGTATACGCAAGACCCAACTACTGGAGCTGGTTAGAAGTTTTACAATTTTTCCCCTTGCAAAATGCAACTCCATCAGCACTAAAAGATTCATTGCAAATATCTCAATTGTCCTGAAAGCTGCAGAAGCCTGGTTTCCTGCCGTCCCTGTACCGAGGCCAGCAGCCTGGTCTTTTCCTCGGGCTCCTTTTCAGAAGATGGTAACTCTGGTCTGCTGTTGGATCTCCTATCTAAACATGTGCACTGCTGTACGCTCTAGCTAAACTTCAAACACAAAGAATGCCACTAGAGGGCTCACATATTATTATAAAGATATCACATCACTTCTATGCATTATGGAAGTTTACTGAATCTGCATTATTCCATTACTAAAATTCTTTTAAACACAGAAAAACAATGTTGCCAAATATGTTATTGGGCCATTGTTTAACTGAAATAATAGACTGAAAATGGTCAACGATCGTGTAGCTACAGTGTTAAGTCAGCAGAGGACATCTGTATTTTCTGTGAAAAATACACAGTTGCAGTCCTTGCTTTCTGTACAACACAATTCACCATTAAATGCAGGTCAAAGTCAGTGTTGTACTATGTGATGTAATACTATAATGGCATACTATAGATAGCCTTACACACTTAATGGTGACTTAATCTTGGCATTTTTTTAAATGCAGGTTTTATTGGAATGCTTCTATCCAGTAATTATAAATGTGACAGAGATGCTGTCTCTGAATCACTCCATTAAGTGAGACCCATACAGAACTCCATCCTGCAACACGATGATCACCTCCTGTGCTGTTAACTCTGATAAGAGTAGATGGTCTAAAGTCCCACGGCGGGTCAGGCCTTAATTGCCCGGCATCATCAGTTTTCCACTTAAGAGGCCAACACCCAAAACAACTGCAGCAGTAGAGTAACTGCTAGGACTAATGTTATATTTCTGCCACAGACAAAGAGAGGAGATCTAGCTGAACGGGAATCAACAGGAAGGGAAAGAAATATATTATGTATGCACTAGATACGTACAACACATTTTTATTCCTGTCCACATTAAACTGTGCTCCAAGACAGCAAAATTGATGGGAATGAAATATTTCTATCAATTATTAAAGGAATTAAGTTGGAAAGATTTTGACGCCAACTGATAGACTCTAAACAAGTATTTAATTTTAGAGCTAAACACCAATAGTATACATTTTAGACAAAACTATTAGTTGACAATGCATCCTGCTTGACTTAAAAATCAAGTAAATAAAAATTAACACAACAGCGTGAGAACAAAATTATCAGTCTATGCCGATGAATCCTCTATTGCACCTGTTCTCCACTGTGCAAAAGAACATCAGCCTGCCACTGATTATTTCTTTTTGACATGATTTATCGCCTACTATTCTTTAAACTTGATAAAGCAAATTAATCTTTGATTGCAGGAGCCACTGGAGGTTGTCATTAGTCATGTAGTTTGGTGAGGCTGCATGTGTTTCATTTACCAGTCACAAAGAAATGAAAGCCCAGCAGCCATCACTGACTGCTTCAACTGTTTTCCTGATCCACCCAAGAGAAAAGATAACAGAATTCAGTACATGGGATTTTAAGCAGCTACTCTAGAACTGACCCACATAAACAACAGAGTATTTGCTTTTCCAGAAAGAATGCTGATGCCCTAAAATTTATGTTCATAGGAAGAAAATAACTGTTAATGAACAACAATTTGATCCCATTAATATGTATTGCAAGCTAGCAGTCTACTGAGTTGTATGAAAAACGCAATTTTATGTATCGAAAAATGAAAACCGAATCCTTCAATAATCGTGTACTCATCTAGAAGACGTATCGGAAAAATCTGAGCAGGTCTAACAAATGTGCCCAGATTGAAGAAAAACCCTTAAATTTATGGACTAATGCTGGACTGTCCATTCTGAATCCCTCAGCTACCCTGCCACAGCAGGTTTTCAGCTATCTTTGCAACCACGCTCAATCTCAGCATCACTTTCTAAGTCCAGCTCCCTCTGTGCCCACCTCCCCCCTACGGCTCCACACCCTCCATCTCCCTCTCTTCAACTGGTGAGGGTGGCAGCACCTGAAAACAAGGACAAATGACAAATCTAAGTGATTTTATTGACCAGACCTCACAGTACTGAGAACAGTCGTTCTGGACAGATCTCTTTCGGATTTCGCTCCATGGCAGCAGAAGTTACGTCTGAAACCTGCTTGCAAGGGCCAGGCAGTGCCCCGCCGTGCGCCCAGGAGCCTGAAACGGCCGACTGCAGTTTGGGGAGGGTTGGTTCCTGAGCTTGAGTAACCAAAATGAAACACTGTACAACACTCTCTGGGAAGATATTTCCCCAGAAAAGGTCAGTAACTTCAGTGAAAAACATTAAGGAAGAAACAGTTGTCCAAATCAGAGGAACCGTTCCAAATCAAAATGTAATTGTACATTTGGAAATCCTACTTTAAAGTACAAAACTGAATGAAGCATGCAACTAAGGGCTACTGGTTGCAACTCCAGATTATGAAATAACACTTGTCAAAAACATAACAGAGTTTCAGATACCATATGGACACAGATATAATAAAGACAAGGCAGTAATATATTAGGCAGTAATATAGTGCAGTACGTATATGTTAAAAAATTGTTCAGCTCATTTATTTATATATCACTGTATTTAACAGAAAACTCAAACTATTTAGGGTCTTTCCTTCAGCATCTATTGTAACTGCAAGTTCTACCTTTTAAAGAGGTTTATTAACTGGCGACACACAAAACTTGGCTCTTTTGAAACCAATCAGAAGTTTGATGTATAAATCCCAAACAATTATGAGGCTATGCTGTCTACCTTCCTTAAGTTACGTATTTAGAAAAAAATAGCGTTATGTGCTAGGCAGTTTACAGAATCAGGAAAACACAGGAATGTGATCAAACAATGCAGGGTGCTCCTGAAATTTAGTGTTGCCATTATTATGTGTATCAACATTTTATTACTGCAACTTCATGCATTGAAGAAAAAACTCTTGAGCTTTTTTTTCTATCTCTATCTGCAGCTTGAAAGTTAAATAAAGATTTACAGATTGTTGGGGGGTGCTTAACTTGATACGTTACTGTAATTTTTTTGTTTTTAAACGAAGTACTTTAATTTGGAAGTGTTTATACAAAAACTACATTTTGCTATCAGAGATGAGATTTGTATTCTAGAATTAATAGTAACAAACACAGACAACAACTGTAGGAGAAACCCTCAAAAATATCGCCACAGGGTTCTGTGTAGATATTTGAGACCGCAGAATAAAAAGAAACAGTCACTTAACTGTGAATTATGAATAGTAGTTTCCCATACAAAAAAGCATTTTAAAAAGGTGAAAACCTCTATGTTCAGTAGATGTTCTGGTTTTTTGCTTAGTTGCACAGATAATTCTATGTTTATTTAACAGAAATACAAGTACAATAACTCACTATTCATATATAAATACACACTTACTGTTTGGCTCCATTGAGAAGCTATAAATTTCATCTATTGAACATTAGCTAAAAAATTACATGTGTTTATCATCTGGATTATTCTCAGATTAATAGAGATAAATGACAAAACATAATCAGCACCAACTCTGCAACTTAATCATTGCATCTGAGCTATAGGAAACACTTAATTACTCTCATTTACTAGGTGCAATCTAATGAGAAGACATTAGCCAAATGAAAAGAATGCAGTACAAACAAACAAAATAGTTATACCATCATTAAAAAGAAACTCTGACAGTGCAGGTGACAGCATATGCAGGATAAATTACCATAATGTCCTAAATGCTGAGCTGTCAGCATGCTAATGCAGTGATCAGATACCCTGGGAATCTCAGCACTATAGCTGTCAGAAACAGGTATCATAAATCACCTCTCTCTACTGTACTGCTCATTATCACAGCTTTCTTATACATGTTTCTCAGCACAATTCAGTACAGACAGGAAAGAAACAGTCACCCTCATATTACACTAACACATAGCTGCTTTCAGCATCCTTCAGAATAGATGGAGAACACTTTTACACAGAAGTCTACATGCTAAAGTATCCAGTATCTTTCTGTGCCTTCGTACTCAGTTTCACAGTAACAGACTAAAATATCTTACTGCAGATTCTTGCCTTCTGCTTAGAACAAACTAAAACCATCAAACCACAACGAAGGGAAGGATATTTTCTCCTACTAACACAGCCGCTTACTTCTTTTGCATTAAGATCATTATTTGCACATATTTGTATCTTGGAATCTTTAAAGGAATACACAAAAGAGGAAACAACCGTGCTAGAATCACACACCCAAACATGCAGGTGTGTCAGTTCTGCCTCCATCCATTCCCCATGTGTGCCAACTACGTGAATATAGGAAATAGCATGCTCATTTTCTCACAAAACGTATTTTTTTCCTCCAGTACATCACTGGAAATATAATGAAAGGAAGAAGTCAGGAAACTTAAAGGTATGTGTTTATGTCTCTGGCAGATACTCCTACATTCAATGCTGGGTAATACATACACCCACTGAAGCCATCATCTAGGCTAGGGGACAGCCAAAGAACATCTTTAAGTGGACCTAACATTCACTAGGAAACAAAAAGATACACAGTACCTTAGGCTATTGATATCTGAGCATGTGTAGGTTAAAATATGCTTCAGGATTTTTCCTTTTTTTATTCAGACAGATGGGCAGATGTAACATAATCAAAGCTCAAACTGCAGATGACGACATGACTTCACTAGCTGGGAGGGCAACTGCTCGGTCAGGGAAGGATGCTGGGCACGATGCTAAATCATGCCACTAACCTCAGACACTCGTTACGGGATATGCAAACAGAAAGCCATAATAAGAGAACTTACGGTCATCTTGCACCTCGTGTCTCATACCTTTGACAGTAACAGAATCAGAGTGAAAGGATTTTTAAATCCTTCTATACAGCTCTGGAAGACATGCATGCAAAACACTTGGAAGCAGACCTTGCCAACAGGGGGAACTTGCATGTTCAGCCAAAACCTTCTCAGTGATGGGGTTTTACCTGGTCTCCGGAACTAACTGAACCCTCAAGCATTACTCATGATTATACTAAGTTCTGTTTAGGTTATACTAAGTTTGTGTTCCTCAAATCAGCTGTATTACCAGAAGAGGACAATTTCCACACAGAGAACTCAGGACAATTTACAAACACAGAACTCTCTCGTGATTTTTCTACAGCCATCTTCTACAACAGAACACCATTTTTTTTTTAACTACACTAGTAAGTATACCTCAAATACCTTCAAAATGATGACTTAGGACTGAAAAGTCCACTGTGAAGGAGCAAATAAAGAAAAAATATGGCGCTGAGTTCTCATTAAGTGAATGCATGCACACCCACACAGAACACTCCCCAGTCACATTTTGTGAAGCATTAACAGCTGGGTGGTAGTGACCACCATTCCGAAGGGGTCTGTACAGTTCCCAGCACAGGAACACCCACATGAATTGTAGATAAAGCCTCTTGGCCATACGGAATTACAGGTGGAGAGAAAATTCTTATTCACAGTATAGATGTTGAGCTTAAGGTTTGGGTTTTTTTTTTTTTCTTTCCCTTTAATCTGGTAATGCCACTTTTGACAAAAGTTTGCTTCAGACTGTTTTACACAACACAAAATCACAGTATCAGTCACAAATTTTTGGACACAAGGTTTTCTTTTTCTTTTTTTTTTTCTTCTTTTTTTTTACCACTAGTGGCACAGTGATGAATATCAGTGAAAAAAGGAGTGGAATAATACTTTTATTTTTCATTTGACCTTTCAGATTTGCTGTGCTGAGCACAATAAGCATTCATTAAACTTTGAGAACTGTAAAGTTTCAGATACCTGTGGGTGGGTCCAACTGAGAGTTCTTACATACACACACATCCATCTTATCTCACCTTTGAGAATCAAAGTCTTAAGTGATAGAAATGCTAGAGAAAATGCAGCAAGTTTGAAAGATGAAACTATTTGATCTATAACAGAGCAACCATAAATCACCCTCAGATTGAGGGATGAAATGAACTTTAAGAGCCTGAAATGATAAATCTGAGAATTAAAGAATTTTTAGGTTCCCAAATGCAAGAGAAGAGATCCTATTATTAAGCAATCTGATTTTCAGGTGTGTCAAATTCCTGCTGATTTCCATGGCATTAAAAATGCTCATTTCTTTATTAGGCCAATGGGCTTTTCCATTCATGTATTTTAAATATTGTAGCAGAAGCGTGATACAGAAAATATTGTTCAGATATGGAACTCTGGTTTGTATTTTATACATTTATACTTGTGGGGAAAACTCTTCCCCTTTCCTAATTAAGATGGGGGGGAACACATTAAGGAATCCTGTCCATCTAAGATTTTGAGCTTGTTTCTGCACAAGCTAAAAAAGAAACTAGAAGGTTTTTATTTGTATAATGCAGATATCGCCTATGTACAAATGCATTTGAAAGGGATAATTATTTTAATGCTGTGTCTTATACTATTATTCAAGCAACTCTTCATAATATCTTCTAGTAAACACATTACGAAGTCATTCATTCAGCAGAAAGGAGAAGACAGAGAAAGGAATGACAGAAAAAGAAATTCAATAGGTAATAAAGTATTTTTGAATTGGTTTCAAAGATTCAGAATTGAATTTGGGTGACATTTTGTGCACTGATAATTGGTAATGGCAATCTTCTGTGAATGCTTGCATACAGCCCTTAAGAATTCTCGCTGGACATATAAAATCTAAACTAACAAATACTGATTTCCCTCAACAGACTTCAAAAACAACAATTGCACAAGATATATCACGTGGTCACAGGCTTAATGTGTTTGCTTTAAAAAACAAAAAACAACTCCCCCTGCATTTACCACTGTCATCTCACTCCCAACACATCCCTTCGTTTGCTCAAGAAATCCTGCAGTATCTTATGCGAACTGTAACATGCTTCTTCTGAACGACAAAGAGGACGCAGCTGAAGTTGGAAAAATAACAGAGTGGGCAGTGAACTTCTGTGGAGATAGCAGAGGATGAAAATTTACATCATGACTGAAAACAAAATTGAATAATTTTCTGGTTTTTTTAAGTAAAAACTTGTTACTTGAGTTTTATAGTCCACGTGTTTTTCCTATGTTCTACACAGGAATCAGTAATTTCTTTAAAGAGAATTAAATACTCCCCCCCCGTCTAACAAGTAAGGGTACGGAAAGAAATGGTACATGAATTAAAAATGTTACATGGATGGACTACTCCTATACAAGGTTCTTACTATTTTTTAAATAAGATTGTGTTTAAATTGCGGGCTGGTAAAAAAAAAACAACAAACCAACTTTATAAGGCTCCTTTCCTGTTGAGGACAAAAAGTCTCCTAAAGGCCCCTTACTTGTTTGCTGATGGACAGCCTTAATTAAAAATATAACCCAAACATCTTTAAATCAGTTAACAAATCCATACTTTCAGAAAATGAAGGAAAAAGATTAAAGGAAGTTTAGAAAAAGATTGCTCATGCATGGAATATGGGTATTACTAGTAAAGGCAATAATATCTGAAAGACTGAAAGTGTGTTACAAGTCTTCTCAAGAAAATATAATTTATTGCCTTTTAAAGATGACATATTCTAGTAATTCTGTGTTTATTTGTTTAAGTGGGTTTTTAAATTACATTTTCAGCACTAACAAGAGAAAAGAACGAATAAGAATTATTGAAGTGCATGCTAAAAATCATCTATATATTATGCACATGTAATAGGATTTTTTTCTCTATCATAAGATATTGCAGGGGTGGACAGATAAATTACTGTCTATATTCATAGAATAATAATGAAAAACTACTCTTAAAGGGAAATCCTTCCAGATCTGTAAAACACTGGTGACAGCAGCAATCAACCTAAGAAAAAGCAGTCAGTCCTTGACTCATAGCCTCATTCATTTTTATGATGAATGGAGTATATTATAGGGAAAACAGATGTTAAAAGTTTGATTAAAAATATTCTGCATATTCATACAGTACTGTGTAACAATAAAAAAAATTAAATCTAACTAGAATATAATTTGCTTTGGATGTAACAAAGTAAGTAGCTATAAAGCATTATCATTAAGTTCTGATAGAGCTAAGTACATAAATTCAGTTTATCTGAGGACAGTTAATAGACTCAAAGGATAATAATCTCAAATATTGTTTTTAATTCACAATTTTGTTTAAAAGCTACAACAAATATATGGACTCTGAAGTCCCTAAAGCATGTAAAACTAGTTTTCCACAGACTGAAGGGTTAAGCATTTGCAAGATGGATCAAACTGTTCATATTAAAATCTCAAAACATTGATAAAATTTTCCCGTTTCAAAAAACGTGGATTTCTTTTTATAAAACACTTCCTCATTCAGGTTTATAACAAATTTATTTGTGAACCCTGTTAATGACAGACACAGTACAGCCCGTGACCTTCTGCGTATAATGCACCAAAATAAGGTGATATTAAAGCTATGAATTAGATATCATTTATATTTATTATTTAATGAATCTTAAGTACTTTTGTTACTTTCTGAGGAAATGAGCAAATTATAATGTCTTTCTCTTCATAAGAAACCCTCTTTGGGCAACTATCAATTGAGTGTGACTGTAATTGATAACCTAAGCTGATTTTACATTCTGTTACAAATCCTGGTTCAAAAGGTTAATTATGGCCCAGCCACAGCTCATCCGGAAACATGAAGCTGCTTGCTGTATGCCTATTTAATGAAGATGTACTGCATGTATTACAGCAGCTCGCTGACAAACGATCGGGACCTCTAACATCACTGCAACGAGCAATAACATTCACCCTGTCAGTTTAACTGCCAACGTCATAGTTTACAACCCTGTCACTCTTTCATTCAGAAAATATATTGCTCTGTTTGTCCTTTCAGCTACTTTTTGCTTCACTTTTTTACTCCATTAAATCCAAGGATCAATAATAATATGTCAATCCAAAATGTTTTACTGATTAATATCCAACAGAACTAAAATGAGGAAAGATCAACACTTCGCTGCTTTTTCAGTCACCTTCCTCTACAACACTGTATTTAGCCGGGCATCAAAGTAGTCTTGGTGTCTTTTAACAATACATGTACACAATACATACACATTTTACAGACATCTGAAAATTACCATAACAAACCACTTGTAAGGCAAGCAAAGATATAACAAGCATTACATCATAAATGAATAGTTAAATGATTTCATCCGGAAGACCAGCAAAAATAAAACCCTTTTACATGTTCCACACATGAGAGACAGTTTCTAGTGCAGAAGAAAGGGGCTTACAACTTAAGAAAAATCTAAGATGATAGAGCAGAAAAAACACCGGACCAAACATCCCACTTAGCGCTACAGTAACTGTACCAAATCTCACACTCGTAGCCACACATCCATTCCATGACTCAAAACAAAGAAGCAGGCAGAAATCTACTGCAGATGCACAGTGTGCTTTTTTAAGTCGGTCTGTCTTCACAAACTGAAGATGAGGCAATACAATAATCTCACAGAGATCCTTAGCATCACAATTACCTGTTGGGGTGCACTGGAGAACAGTAATAGTATTTTCAAACTTGACTTATATTACAGAGCACAGATTAATAAAATCCTCTTTTGACCTACTGTATTGTACCCCTTATGCAAAATGCAATCACTGACAGTAGCTCAGAAAGTAAAACAGGCAGTGAAAAAATAATGCCAGCCAGCTGCATTTTTCCAGCTAACTCAATGAGGACGTTCCATCTGCAGAAACACGACTACCTTCTAGACTAGAAGAAGTCCTACTGTCTTTTTTCTCTCCAACCTGAAAATCTTTTGAGTTAGAGATTATTTTCAAGTTTCATTTTCAGATAGAAAAAAAGAGACAAAAATCTCATGTCACACTCTATACTCATAGATTCACAAGTATTAGCACAAGATTTTAAAAGGGAAATCTAAAATTAACTTCTGTACAAATCAACTGTGTTAAAGAACGGTTGAAGTATATAAAGAGACCTAAAATATATAAAAGAGACTTTGTGGATGCTGAGTATTGTTTCTTACCAATACAGGCAACCACGTCACTTAATCCTTTTATAAATCGGTCAAACTTCATTTTAAAATCTGTTGATAATTTTCCCTCCATAATTCCCCCTCTGGGAGGCTGTTCTGGAACCTCCATCTTTGGATGAGTAGAAACCATTTTTTAATTTCTAGCCAGAGGTTATTGATAGCCATATCCATTTGTTCCTGTGCCAACAGCATCCTTAGTTTAAAAAGCTCTTTTACCTCCCCAGCATTTTTAGCCCTGTCCCTTCCCTCCCCCCGTACATATTTATGGCGATCAATCACGTCCTGTCTCAGCACTCATTTCCAGGGCTAACCAAAGCAGCAAGACGAGGTCTCCATTTCACGTTTACGGCCTTTCTGCACGTCCGTTCTATTTTGAATGAATCCCTCTCAAACAGATGCAACTGCAGTTACAACAGAATCTCTGACACTCCATACAAAGGTGGTTAACGTTCACACGTTTTTTACTTCACGTTTGCAACGGGACAGAAAGTCTCAGATAGATTGCTGTACCTCAGATGCTGAGCAATTAAGCCACTAGAACACAATCTTTTGTCATCATCTCACTATGCCACTATTATAAAGGTAAGCCAAATAAAAATTCTGAACTTCCAAGCCAAAGGAGGTGAAATCTTTTAAGATAACATCATCTTCATAAATGCAAGTAAAAAGAAAAAAAAAAATTGAGAAAAATAAAGTTTGCAACTTGCTAGAGGCATTCAATGGTTAATCCACAGAAAGGTTATTCATCTTTAGTAAAATTACAGGAAATCATCAAAAAAAAGCCAGTAAAGAAAATCCATATTCAACATTCATCTACTGCAGATATTAAGGTGCTAAAAAGTATATGATGCTGAAAGGTTGAAAAACATTAAGAGAAGTGCTTGCTATCCAGGGAGAACCTCCAAAGAAGTCCAAACTTCTGGACCTGAAAGAGTCAAGATGTCTCTGGCCCCGAGTCAAGTATGCATGCCTTTCCTCTTAACATAATGAAAAAGAACTAGAAGCAAAACTTCAGCCTGTCATCACAGAACAAAAATTCCCTGAATGTATAAAAATCTACTACAAAGTAAGCAAAATTATCTACTTAACAATGGCAAATCTAGGACATGCTCAGCTAAACTACTTAACATGAACTAAAGAGCTGGCATATTATATGCATATTTCCGTCTTCTATGCTTCTTTGCTGTGTATTATTAGTTATTAAAACTGAGTATTTATATTTAAAGACATCAAAGTCATCCAAAAATAAGGTTCCGGTCCTGAAATACCACTGCCATTTCTGTCAGCTTAGAGATTAGTTTTATGTTAAATGAAAGCACGACTACCTACTGCCATCAAAATCCACACAGTGGAGCGTATGTAGGAAAATGTCTGTAGAGCTGTCCTATAAGGAAGATTTTCCTTATCTTCCATGCACTCTTCTCAAATTTGGGTACTCTGCAACGTGTTCGCTGGCTAACGAGACAACATAAACACTCATTGTACACACACACTCTTCAAGCAGGTAAATAATCCCACAGATTTCAGGAGGACTACAGCTGTGCTTAAAAATAAGCACATGCTTAAGCAATTTGCTGACCGAGGTCAGGTTTCTCAGTACCCCGCAGAAACGATACGTTCATCTGATCCGGCTATATTACAGCTCCACCACTATGCAATCCAAGGAAAAGCACAAAGCTAAACGCAATGCAGGCAGACACAGGCTGCTTCACCAAGAAACAAGGAGGAACTGCTTTAAATGTTTTTCACCACTCTGTACTCAATATGGCTAATCAATTGAGATAAACTACTGAAAATATTCCATCAGCTTGTATGTAATAACTCCAGTTTAATAATCATTGAACACAGTTGTAGCCAAAGTACTGCAACCTTAAATCAAAGATCACTTCATATCAGGAGGTCTTAAGGGACGATTTTGTCTAAGAGTATATGTGGCATGCTTAGATATTAGCATAAAACTACAGTCGCTACAGTTATTTTCAATATAAAAGGTTGTCTACAAATCAAAATTAAATCCCCTTCACTTTATTCAGAGTAAATGGCTGCATAAGGATGCAAACAAATTAACTGAAAGCTTGAAAGTCAAGTTCTCAATTACTATTTAACAGCAACTTTACTATATTTGAATATAATTTACTGTATACTTAGCTGTTTTAAAATGGAATCCAATACTGTATAATAAAAACCCAAATAGCACAACAAATGATTGATGATGATGCAGATGTATGAATACTTGGGTCTGAATAGTGCTGTTTGTGGATATATTGCTAAATACTGTACCATCCTAGCATCTAATAAATCATTCATGAAAAGCAAAACTATACAATTTGTGCAACTGCTCAAAACCTGCATAGTTTCTAAATGACTGCTGATGCAATGACTTTAGAGTAGCTTTTATTCTCAGTTATTAAAAGAAGTTGAGAACTCTCACTTAGATAAAGCTATTTCTATTGACATGGGGAAAACAACTAAAACTGAGAAAGTTATAAACAGCAGCCATTATAATGACAGACTAAAGACATAAGTTCATCAGTTTAAATATTATCAAATACACATAAAATTATTTTGCTGACCTACACCATCCATTAATTAGCAACGTTATGAAGTAGCACCACACTTCTATGTGTAAAAATACAAAACATCTGCATTATCATAGAGAGACATATATAACATCATCTTTATAATAATGATGAAGTGTTCTATGCAGAGTGTTCTATTTGCAGCAGTGATTCATTGTGCTAGGGGAAAAAAATGCTGACACTTTGAGAAGATATTTTCCCGTAAAAGGTTGAAGTCCTTAAGCAGCAAAAAACACCAACGTCCATCATCTTTAAACTCTATTGATTTCTGGTGAAGATTTAAAAGGCTGTTTACTTATTTCCCATCATTTCTGTCAGAGCTGTAACAGTTCTCTTCCCACTGAATAAACCTCTCATGATCCTCTTGGTGATTAAGGTCAGACAAAATGTCAAACTCCTAATGCTAAGTGCTTTCACATTAAAAATTAATACCAAATCACCAAGTAAAATCCAAACACGAAGTCAGACATGTAAACAGTACACAATAAGGGTAATACTGACCATTACAAAAAAGAGCTATAATGCATACATGAAAAAACATTTGGCAACAGGTAAGAGCACATTCTTTCACTTTTGCATCTTTAACTCCCTTTCTTATTTTAGAGTTATTGTACTATGTTTGACACAATCCTTTTAAAAATCCTTTTTCCATTAAAGCTTGCAGTCGTTTCCTCTATTTACCCCCAAATGCCATTTACTATATGACTGAAGTATTACAAGGATTGTTTTTATTTTATTCTGAACTTCATCCAGGAAGCAAGCATTATTTTTACAGCTGCCGCTGAATACAAAGCCAGTATACAGGTAACCAAAAGACATCCAAAGGACCCCCTAAACCAAAACCTAATCAACTGCTAATTATTTATACAGTATCTTAAACTAGAAACCATTGCATGCTTGAATATATACATACATGAACAAAGGCATACAGAGCACAGCCCTGAAAGAGGCTTCCCATGGCTTTTTATCCAGACTGCTGCTACTTCAGGCAACCAGACCACATTATTTCATTCACAAACTTATCAAGTTCAGTCCTAAAACTAATTACTTTCTTCAACCTTTTAAACAGTTACTTGTATCCTGAGGAACATCAAGAAACCAACACGTGTAGTGCCAAACTTCCAGGGTGATTGGAAGCCTGTAAGTAACTATATAATGAACTGTGAAGGTAAATCTTAAATGAGGTACAAAGATGGCCAAGGGTGAAAACACTGGCTTCGTGTAACTAACTGTGAGTTTATTTAAGCAGGTAACTTTAAAGTTTTGGTCCGGCTTGCCAATCTAACTACAAAAGATTGCTGTAGTTTAGAATACATTAACAACATAAATGAGATACTCACAGGCGCTAGGACAAGGAAAGAATCTCTATACTCAGTGGGTTCCAAATGACAAAACTTAAGCCATTTTTGCTTTTGTAATGTTGTCTGTAAGCAGCAAGGGACCGTTCAGTCTTATCATCTTTGAGTGTGCTGGTTTTGGTTGGGGTAAAGTTAATTTTCTTCATAGTAGCTGGTATGGGGCTGTGTTTTGGATTTGTGCTGGAAACAGTGTTGATAACACAGGGATGTTTTCGTGACTGCTGAGCAGTGCTTACACAGAGTCAAGGCCTTTTCTGCTTCTCACCCCGTCCCACCAGCGAGCAGGCTGGGGGTCCACAAGAACTTGGGAGGGGACAGAGCTGGGACAGCTGACCCAAGGGCTATTCCGTGCCATATGACATCATGCTCAGCAATAAATCTAGGGAGAAAGGTTGGGGCCACTGCTCGGGGACTGGCTGGGCATCGGTCGGTTGGTGGTGAGCCACTGTTTTCATTTGCATCACTTGACTTTCTTGGGTTTTCTTTCTCTGTGTTATTTTCCTTTTCATTACAACTTATTATTGTTACTATTATCATCATCATCATCATTATTATTTTATTTCAATTCAATTATTAAAGTGTTCTGATCTCAACCCGTGAGTTTTCTCACTTCTACCCTTCCAATTCTCTTCCCCATCCCGCTGAGACGGGGGGTGAGCGAGCTGCTGTGTGGTGCTTAGCCGCTGGCTGGGGTTAAACCAAGACATTGAGTTGATCTACCAAGCACTTACACAGTACTCCCAGTTTGTAGTGGAAATAGCTCAATTTATTTATGCACACTTCTTACCTATGCAACTATGGATGTATTTTGTGCACCTGCCTAGAAAGTAATGATGAAGAAAGTAAGAGTAGTGCACATGGATTTGCATAAGCCATATGGATTTGCTTAACTCTTAGAAGAGTTAGCTCACTTACCAGCAAGAACAACTGATTTAAGACCAGCTCGTCAGAGCTGTGCTACATATACTGATAGGCTACCTAACGCTGCCTGCAATTTTACTGTACTGAAAGATGATAGGAGGTATGACAGGATGTCATATTGGAGAAAAAGAAGGACGATTCTGTGATAGGCTTTAATATCAAGCTAGGAATATTAATAAAATGCAATCAGTTTTCACCACAGCTAATTAAAAATCATGAAGCATAGTGAAACCAAAGTTGTTACTCTTCTAATTAACAACCAACTTGTTAGCTTTCAAAATCAAAATAACAACATCGGGAATTATGATTTGTTATATGCCAACTTTTTTTTGAGTTCTACCTTGCTCCCACAAGACACTGATGTGAAAAGAGATGTCTGTGAAGGGTCACAATCCTTGACTGTAAAATACAACATTAACACAAGTTGCTCACTGCATACACTTTGTTTAACAGATAGGAAAACAAGGATAGATTATTAGACGTGGTTATGGCCTGGCAGTGATATAACAGAGGAAACAGAGAATGCAGAGAACCCGCAAGATCTGCATTAATACTGCGATATATTTAATGAAGAGTTACGTGTTCCCATAAAACAGTCCTTTGGAAGCACAATGAGCACTACGACTCTACCTAAGTGTGTGTTGAAACTCTGTAGCTGAAACTATCAGAATAAAAAAACAATAAACCGCCACCGCCCCCCCCAAAAATCATCATTACTTTTGCTATACATTATGGATTGCATGTTAACTGCAACACCAACAGAACATTAAATTTTATACATGGTTATCTAACTATACACAGTATGGTTAGATATACATATAGATTACAAATATTTAGCCTGTATCACACCTTAAGAATTTGTCAGTCAATGAAGTGAAACATGCTTATTCAGAATACGGAATACAGTAATGAACAGCATATAACCTGAGTTAAGCACATTACACGTATCTTTTCAGTATTACAACTTTAAAACTTGATCTGCAAATTGTATTTACCCTTGCTTAAAAATTAAACATTATAAAATATAAGTTTAATATAATTTTAACACAAAATTTTTATGCTTTAAGTATTTTAGATATTTCAAGATCACTGCCTATATTAACGTGCATACTGTTTCTTAAATACTCATTTCAGATATCAACAGCTAAATGCTTTAGGAAAAACCTTGCATTTCTGTTCCAACTAAAATTTTTTCTGTGATTTATACTTGTTCTCTTTTTTATTAAAAATCACTAAGTATCCTGAATCTTAAAGGCTTTCAAAAAGTCAAAGAATCTTTATTGCCTGCCTGTAAGGCACAAATTTGTATACATGGGTGTTTTTTATATTAGAATGAGTAAAATTGCCTAATGAAATAATGATTTGTATAGGAAAATGTTGTAAGTTTACCAAACAAAAGAAATTATTGCTAAGAATCCTTAAAAATACAAACATTAGTTGGAACTACTGTAAAATCTTGCTACACTATTTTCCTTGATGTCCTTGCCTTCCGTAACTGGCTAGTATATTGGTTATGATCCCTATCTCAGGATCATTTGATTTTATTTGTAAATCAATGAGTGTTAAATATAGATGTATAAATAATCTGCAGTGCAAAGATGACCTCCCTCCACTCCAAACAAGGTAACCTCTATGTACGGAGGTGCTTTGTTGCTCTCCTTCCAATCCATCATTATTATTTGCATAATGGCATTGACTGAACAAGAGCAGCAGAGGACACCTCAACACAGTGGAACTCACAGTCTAGCAGTCAGGGCACCCACAAGCTTACCACAAACTAAATACCAGTCTTCCCGTTCCTGGGGGAAGTATTCTGGCTGCTTACCTGTTACATACAAAAGGGGAGGTACAGAACATGCTGCAAGATTGTGGAAGAAATTTGTATTACAAGGATTTCAGTGCAAAATAAGTATCTACTAAGGATGAATCAAGGAGTCTAAATCGCAACCGTAGTTTTTACACTACATGCTCATTATGAAAATAAACTCCTGCCCCGTAAGACACCCCATTTCCTTTGTTTTCCTGGCTCTCGAGAGTCCTTGAAGTCTGCAAGTCTCATGCTACTGTAGGCTGTGAAGACTTCTCACCTTTTTGGAAAGACTCAAGCCCCTGGTTGAGTTTTCTAACAAGAGATTTAACGGCCCAGCATGACAGGTCAACATAACGCAGTATTTTCAGCAGAATGATGTTCACATATTCAAGCATCTGGCATTTGGATTCGGTTCAGTGGCCACATGGTCTCTCTGCTGCACTGTTGAGTCACAGCAAGAAGTACACCAGTGGGTACAAGCGACAAAGTTCAGTGCATCTCAATTACTACATACTTGATGTTGATATTATAAAGAAGTCAAACCAACCCCAAATTTAAAAAATGTATGGTGAATTTTTTCCAAAGCCACAGGAAGAAATTCTGTTGATCTGAGCAGAAGAGCAAGGTTTAGTTCTGGACCTCCAAAATTAGCACAGAATTCCTGTAGTTCCTGGGGCATCAGAAATTCTCCTGCCATCGCGAACAAGGAGACATGCCATATAACAGGAGCTCCCAAAATCCTGAAGTGAAAATGCTGGCCCAACCTAAAGGAGTTGTGAGACTTTCACTGACTTTAATGAGATTTAACTGATAAAGTTTGATACGTAAGTAGTGTTCAGGGACTTGCTAGACTTTAATTCTTAAGTTTATTTTCATCAATCTACAGTACTCCAAAGACTACTATATATTCTCAATATCTTGCTCTCAAAAACCTCTTTGAGACTCATAGCCAGTCATACTAGTGATGAGTACACATATACCTGCTAAAGAACTATTTATTCTTTAGATAGCTGGATAATCAGGAGACAAAGAAAAGTAAAGTAGCCATATATCAAAAAGAATTCATGAGAATATGTTAGTTGATAATGCCAAAGTTTTTGTTTGATAGTGTTTCCACTCCAAAGATACGCCTAACTTGCCATTTTGTAGCAGTCTTCTGTCACTCAAATAGATGAGACAGGACAGTCACCTTCATAGCAGAAATCTATGTACATAAACCTTTACTTTTCAACGTCAGAACACAAACCTACATTCAATGACTACACATAGACAAAACAAAAAAGATGTTCCTTATTTCCTCACTGGATTTTCAGTTACCTGTAGTTTCCTATACTAACTAAAGAAGACTAAGGTAATGGACTGTCAAAATGAAAACTTCATGTGTGAGAAGAAACAATAAAACAGATTAATTTCTGCTTTTATAAGCCTGAGATTAATCACAAAGGAATATAATTAAGAACACCTAAATTACTCTTCGCTAATAATGTTTTGCTTTCCACACTTACTCGGCTTCAAACAACAACCCTCTCATGTACACTTCATATTAAAATCTTGTAAACCTTCTACAGATGTTTTGAAAATTCTCTTGGTTTTTTTAAGGAAAGAGGAAATTGTTTAGACTAAATTAACTGGAAGCCTTTTAAGACCAACTCTTCTTAATTTGAATGTGCAGATTTTCATCTATTAATGCAAGTAAGCATGTGCTTAACCTTTGAAAACAGTGGAATTTAACTGTATTTGTGTTTTATATTCTACATGGATAATCTACTGATCTGGAATCTCAGGCAATTATCTTACTGAACAATTTAGGTTTAGTTTGACCTCAGCTCTGAGGAAAACAAAATGATTTTTCCTTCACTTGACAACCACATAAACTTTTCTGAAATTATATTTTTCAGAAGAAAGTTATTCTTCCTCACATTTCAAAAATCCTTCTATGCCAAGAATTTCTTCATCATTTGAGTATTTTGAAAATAGAAATGTATTTTTCAGTGAAGAGTCCATTATGATCATTACAAAACTGCTGAAACAGTTTAAGTTATATATTTTAATTAGTTTGGCAGAGCTAATACAAATTATGTTTACAGACTAACAATAATAAAATTGAAGTACTAGTTAAATATCTAAAATAATTAAAGGAATCATTTTTAGCCTGGCATAATTAGCTAATTCACTTTACAAGCATTTATTAAAATGAATTCACATGTTATATTCCATAGGTAGTTACACAATAGTGTTTATACAGGAAAAATATAATGAACCAAACTCTTTGTATCCAGCCCTCCACAATTAAAACGAAGACTCCCCAAGTAATATCAATCTAGGATAGACTAATTAAGTTTGGTTTGATAACCATTCATTTCTTCTATTGCCTCTGAGCAAATTGTTTATTAGAGAAAGTTATTTTACACAAATCAAATCAAACTGGGTAAACCATTATATTTGAGAGAAACCTTAGCCATCAGTCAATTAATCCATCATTTTCTCCAGACACTTTTGTTTAACGAGCAGATCATATTATCAACAATTTAGATATCCTATGATTCAATTATGACAGAAAATTTATTGACAGCTTCTCTAATACTTTTGTTATGAATAAATATTAAATGTTCTCCACTTTTGATGAGCAAACCAAATGCAATCATGTGTTAAATCTAATAGTCAAAACCTGAGTGATACTTCCAAATGAAATGTTTTTAAAAATATTTAAAAGCAAAATAATTTAAACTATTAAAAAAAAAAAATCAAACATGCCTCACAATTTCTGAGAAACAAGCAAACAAGTTATTTGATTTCCACTAGCTGACTAAATAAAAACACATATATAAGAATATTACCAAACATGTACGAAGACATTTAATGTAAATAAAAACAAACGGCTTGACGTAATGTTCTGTAAGACAAAAGGCATTATTACATAAAAACGGTATTACCACACCATAACGTTAGACTCTTTCAGCAACTACATGAAAGAATTGCCTAAAAGTTAATAGAAATATTCTCCAAATCTAATATGAAGATATTTGCTGTTACGAATCATGTCTATTAAAAAAACAATTTGTGAGTTGTTTATAATTACAGCTGTCTTAAACTCAAGAAAAGAATATTGCCTAACAAAAGATTACTCCCAGAATATTCAAACCTCTTGACAGACATCTCTCTTTGAAGAAATAAGATACTGACTCATTTACAACTGAGCTAACCAATTCATGATGAAAGGACCAGAGGACAATGGAAAAGCTCTATCTAAACTAATGTCCATTAAAGAGATAATGGAATTACGCAAACTTCTATCAATATATTAGAACATCATTATTACTTCAAAGTATTTTTCCTTGAGACAAGAAAGTTGCTTTTATAATGAGGGGGACTCTAAGTAGTTTTACAGCTGCAAAGGAAAAGTACTGCAGCTGAATATCAGAGAGGTAAGTAGCCACATAATGAAAACAGAGCACACACTTATTGTCCGTCAGCATCTGAACAGTAAAAACTGCTTAACAGTGAATAAAAGAAAGAGGTATTCACGTGAACCTCAGACAAAAGCTCTTCTTCAGGTTTTCCAGGTCTAATACATTCTATTCATAAGAAGCAAACATGTTTTTGTATGTAGATTCCATATCAGCAATATGTTGTGACCTTTTCTTAACCTGGAATGCTCTTATCATATATATCCTAGTTAAAAATATCTTAAACACAGGTTTATGGTTAAACATTTATGAAATACAACAAAACCATCATTTCCTCCCCTATCCTTACCTCCTTCTATTTGGACTGGTATATAATAAAATATTGTGTTTTACAGACATTACCTCTACTTCTTCAAGAGCTGAAATGACATAGTGAATTTATGTTGAATGGAAGCAAAAGAAAGGTCAAATGTACTTTATCAAAAAGCACGTATTTCCAAAATACCTGGCAAAAGTAATTTCACATCAAGTCACTCGCTGCCTCTTAGTAATTGCATACTCTACACTGATGGTTTCAGTGGTACCTATTAAGAAGTCCAGGAGCTATCATGCAGAAATATGGAATATTACCATTATTTTATGTTCTGAAACTTGAATTGTCAGGTACACAGCCGTACATTAACTTACAGCAAATATACTGTTTTACAGAACTCAACAGGATTCTTCATGTACTTACAGGCTTTTACTTCCATATAAACACAAAAGCTCTGATGCATCGGTGCTGTAGCACACTTTAAAGAAAACGGGCATTTCAGGAATTTTTTTTGTGGCAACAGCTGCTCAGCTTTGATGCATTCAACAGGAGGAACTGCATAAGTTCTTTCAATCTAACTCCCAAATTAAGATCTGTTACTTTATTTGGAAAGCAGTAATTAAAATTACAACGAAAGTTATAAAAAGAGTGGATGTATTTTAAAGATTCCTTTCTGACAGCTGCGCATGTGCCTGAGAATAGTAGTACAATATAAATAAATAGTAAAGAAGAATGATTAATCAATGTTTTTTCACAAGACTGCTTGCTAGCAAGACAGTCACATCTACAGTAGCTCCCACTTGCTTTCTTGCATGGACACTAGCAATTATGCAGTCAGGACCAAAAGCCAATCCTAAAAAGAAGAAACAGCAATAACCATACAGCCATCCAAATGGCAATGACAATGCAAGCAAGACAGAAAAAAGACAGAATTACCTTTTCAGCAGTAGAGTGGTTTTCTATCAACTTAAGTGGACCATGAAACTGTACTGTCAAACTTCATTAAGTGTGATTCCTGGAGCTGGGACATCTACATCGATTCCCCTTCCAACAGATCCTATTTCTACCATAGGTGCATTTCAAGCACAAAATTAGCTTTTTAGTCAAACGAGACCACTTACCAGTACTCAGAACTCCCTGCAGCATAAGGTCCACTTATGTGTCTCACTGCAATTGTAAATATAGCCTATTACTTAAAGATGGGGTTTTTTTTCCCTTTGGTAACCATATCGTGTCTACAAGATTAAACTTAAACCTGCTGCATGCGTGACAAGACTGTTTAATGCAAAGTATGTCCAGCACCATTTCACTGAGTGCTAGAGATAAGTAAGCTTAGAAAGGGCAGACAGACAGAAAGTAAAAGTGTATTTGGACTATACATCTCAAAGATTCCTCTTACTGGTAATTCGTTTTGGTTTTGTTTGTTTGTTTGTTTTACAAATAATTCAGATGGATATTCATACAGTGAGAAAAACCAAGTAATAACACAGATATTCGTATTTATGTTTTAGAACACTCCAGGTAGCTGCTCAGCAGGTAAGAAGAATGAAGAAACTCTTCTGTGTGGACACAAATGTAGATTTATCTCTGAAAGAAAGCATTCAGATAAATGGACAAGGTTTCATTTTGATAGCCTCCAAGAAGTTTTAACACTGCCTGTTACCTTTTTCAGCTATCTCTGCAAGGAGATAACCAAGCCCTAAGGAGTCTGCTCTCTGAGTCAACACCTCAGCATCCAAATGCTTACAACCCTGGCTCATGCAAAAATTCAGCTACTCATAACTTCCACAAGCTGCATGGTTTTGCCTTCCTAAAATGAGAAACAGTTACTATGTTTTGCTGTAATATTCTAAAAAGCCTAGAAGGGAGGAATCAAATATTGATGAAAGATGGCATAAACCATTGCACAAATTTAGAAGGGTGTGAAGACTTGGATCCTTCTGAGGAGGCTAGTAAAAAGGATGTTACAATATCACTGAAGGACGTCAACACCTTCTTGTCACCATAACAGACCATTATGTCTTTTTCAGAACCTATCTTTGAAATCCCATCGTAACAAAGGAAGAGAAGGTTCCCTCTCTGAATGTCTAATGGCTGGAAGGCCTAAGTACCAGTCACCAGTAAATAAGGAGGACTGAAATTATTTTTGCTTTTTGACCTTGTCTTGCCAAGCCAGACAGGAGAAAACACATCCATCTCCATCCTAAAACACCCACTACAATCAATACTGCCCAAACTGGCTTTGTGAGGGCTTAGCTACCAACCATCCCTGACATGAGTTTTCAGGAAAAGAGTGGGATACTTCAAACTTTAGGTATCAGATGACAAATCTTTTCTGATTAAAGATAGGGTGAGAGAATTTTTTGCTGTAACCTGCCATCTAAGAGCAACCAAAGAAATACAAGTTCAAGACCTGGACGTCCATGCCTGAAGTGTTATAAATGAGTACACGCATGGACAGAGATTTCAAGAGTGGAGAACCACATCCATGTTACAGTTTGGACAGTGCTGAATACGACTCCTTCATTGTAGTGATGATGGGGAAGGATTCTCCCAGAAAATAGCAAGGTTCTTCTGTATGAGATCAACAGTCATTATTGTGTAAGCAGATTAATAATCATTTGAGCTTACCAGAAAGTACAGAGCTAATCTTAATTTTTCACTTATCTACAGTAAAGTATATCAACATTTTTCTAAGAAGAAAACCCCAAAAGATTCTCTTCCTGCTCACGGCAAGAATATGGCTTAATGGACATGCAGATCTTAAAAGTGGTAAAGAAAATGCACTTACATTTCAAGTGATATGCCTCCCACAGAACGGGCAGACAAAAACTGCCTTCGGTTGGGTTGTCAGTTCAGGAGGTGACCAAGCTGGAACACTTTAATGATATGGAAGGCCAGAGGTGGAATTGAAAGAATACATGAAGAAAAACTTTGTTATAAAAAAAAGAACTTAAATAGAGCTAGAGTATTTTGCCTTTACACTCATACTCATGCAGCGGGGATGACAGAGAACGGGGTGTGAGAACACAGACACTAATGTTCTACAGAGGTACTGTCATAAACTGTTCTGGTCAGAACATACTATTTGTTTACAGGATAGCAACACATGCAGAAATGCAAGAAGTTAAAAGGCTATTTATACTTTCCCTCCTTAACAACAAACATTCATAATGAAAATGTTGTAACATCTATTAGGTCACTTACACATAAATACGCTCATAAGAACTATACAGGAACGTCCCATTATTAGGAAAAAAAAAAACCAATTCACAAACAAAACCAAATAAAGCATTTAGTTCTGTAAAAGACTTGCTTATACAGCTGAAGCCTTATTCACACTTGCTAAATCTAACTTTTAATAAAAATGGGTCATGAGTCATGATTAAGTGATTGGCAGGTTAAGTGTTATTTTATTTGAAGAAACTTAGCGGGAAAGCCTTAACAAATCTCATTTATCTCCAGAATATACATACCTGAGCTTGACTGTTAGAAAAACTGTTGGACTGATAATGCTAAAATCAGAAATATGCTTGACAAAAATGAGAAATCAAGCAGCTGTGTATGGTAAGAAAGCTCTGAGTAAAGATATAGTTGACTAGTACCTTATATGCTTACTAATCTGACTTTGGCTTTCTGCTCAATTATGGTGTTGGCAAAGCTAATGGGAGTACACTTTAAAATGGTTAAATATCTACGTGAACAATTGCATTAATGTTTAAATACTCTCACTCATTCTGTCCTGTAGCTTTTATACAAAGAAAACTGTATAAAAAAATAAGTCAACACTTACAACTAAGCCTTCTGACTAAAAAGTTAAGACTATTTTTCAAATACGACATCCAACCCAAGAAAATTGGAAATAATTACACATATTTACTCTCACACACACTTCATACATTTATATTATACCAGCAATACAGTTCTTAAAAATTAACTTTGCTTGATTCTTTTTGTCTCCCAACTCATTCAGTTCTGCATATCTAATGGGACAAATGATGATAAAGCTCTTGGATGATAGCACTGCCCAGTGAGGTGAATTTTATGCCTATAGTTAGATGATTCCTCCAAAAGAAGTATGTTAGACGTCTGTTTTTAATAACAGTTACTAGAATCAACGCACCTACTGCTACTTGAGAATAAAAACAGGAGTTGGGAGCACACAACCGAGTCCCTGAGATCCCAGCCAAGCTACAGGAGGGTAAACTTGAAGATTTATCATCACTCAGCAGTGAATCATTCAAGTTTTGTAATAAAATAATACACCCAGACTGTACAGGGGTATACAGTCACATTCTTATTTTCCTTTCTATTTGTTGTAAGGATCCACTGTCTCTTGCTGTACACTTGACTACAAGCTCTAAGAAACAATAATTACATTTTCACTATGGCTGATAACATCCATTGTTAAAGCAAAGTATGTTTCTACATACCTTTTCAAAATAGGGCTGACACATATGTACACTAATAGTTTGGTATTTGAATACAACCAAGGCTTGTAGGTCCTACAGAAACACAAGTAATCGATCATTGTAATAACCTGAAACCACTTCAGAAACTCTGCATGTTTCCATTACTCCTCAGCGAAACAGTGCCTACCTGGCCTAGTCAGAATAAATCCTGTGATGGAATATCTTAAATTCTACACACACACACGAAAAAAAAAAAAAGCTTTAGGATTATGAATGAGTTATCTCAAATGTCACTTCAAATTCACTGAAGACATGTAGCACAGGAGGAATTCATTGTTAAAGAAGCAGGAGAAAGTGAGCGCGAGCCAGCGGGGAGAGAAAGGTGTGAGCAAGAACATGGGGACCGAAGTGGGAGAGAGAGTACGTGGGTGGGCTTGAGGTACCTCCAGAGGATGATACAAAACGTCTTTCGGAGCTGCGGTTCTATCTCCATCAAGCCTTTGGGATTAACACTGGGTGACCTATGGGCCTAAATTCACTCCAAAGTTTAGAAGCTTTTCTTGCAGCTGGAGAAAGTAACACCCTGAGCATACCCTGCGAGTCCTGGTGTTGTAAAGCCCTCAGTTCTGTCACGAGAGATTGTTAAATTCTCAAAATCCAAATTCAGTGTGTTTTCTCCTCTTTTAAGTTCAAGATACCATGAATTCTTTCACTACAGCAGCTAAAATTCCTAACGTGTACTTTGCCTCTGTTTGGAGAATTTAATCACTTCTTAACAGCTGATGTCTGTCGATGCAGTTTTTCCTCTCCGTTTCTTTTTAGCACAATACAATATGAACGTGAATTGCTACGGATGTCCTATCGCCCACCCCACCACCTTCACAACCATACCAGTACTTCAAAAGCTGTCTATCTCTCTCTGGAGTGGAATGTTGCAGTGCAGTTCCCAGGTTTTAAATGCCTAAATATAAAAGAAGGCCTATTTGAAATATGAAAAGTGTATGATTCATGAAATAAGGAAACAGTAACTTGATCATAACAAATATATTTGACCTTTAAAGTAGTAACAACAAACAGTAAAAACACTGAAGTTCTCCTTTGCTGCCAAGTTTATTTTCCTTCTAAGTTGTGCCCCATTATGCTACAATAATCCTTCATTATTCCAGTACAATAATGCACAGTCTATCGTCTACCTATAGTTGTCTGGTGTCTATTTAGTTTTATAGCAAGCAAGCAATTTGAGAATATGGTAATAAAGCCTCAATCACAGTAATGATGTATGATGGGCTGTAATTTCTGTGTGCTAATGGTTTACAAACAGTATCACAATGATGACGGGAATCTCATTGATTCATTATATGAGTGCAATAATATCAAAATGACTTAATATAGATCACTATTTACTCATGCACACACTGATAACAACCTCTATATATCTGTATATAGAAATATATAGAAATAAAATTAGTATTAGTCTTTCCACATAAAAGTTCACACGGCACAAAACATTTTGTGTTGAGTTTCCTAAATCAATGTTTAAAGTTGAAATTACTGCATTGAACGGGTTCTTTGAAAAGCAACCCATTGATTTTAATCTGCTTGAAGCAATCAATTACTCCCTGTCCTCTTTATTCCAAACTGTAATGAAAACTAAACTGCGTTGTCTTGAAAACTAAATGTGAAGATGATCATAAACAGAATTTAAACTCCATGGATTATTCATATCTACCCATTTAGATTTGCCATTTCCATTATGAGTACATTTGCCATGAGCATTTAATGGACATCTAAAAGGGAATTCATTAAAGCAGGAGCTGTTGGCAGCACTTATGGGCTTCAGACTGCTTTATGTTTGCCTTTAATAGCTCGCTATTATAAAAGTGATATATTGTGTTCATCCCATTAGTAGTTTGCAGAAAGGTCTGTAAGACATAACAAATCCTTTTGAGTACTGTCAGAATCAAAACTAAATCACGGGGTTTTTTTTTTTTTTTTTCAAGCAGCATATTATGATCCCAACAATGTACCATTTTAGGTCATCTAAACTTTGATGATCTTAGCCAAGTAAGAATTTAATGACCCTACAGACAGTTTGTTCTTTTTTTAATGAAACACACATGAATTATTAATGTCGCCTCAAATGCACAGATTTTTAAAAACTTGTCATAACTATTAAGGTTAAGCATGCTTAAAAATGAAACATGTTTTCTCAAAAGTATTGTCTCACTTGTTTTGGGCCAAAGTAGTGTCAAGGCAAGTAGGAAGCTCAATGCCACCAACCTGTAGGTGAAGACACTGAGGAGCAAGCAGCCTCCACCCACCCGCCTCCCTTCCCCTTGGCCGTCCAGAGATGAACAGAAGGGATATACTTGCACAAGGTACTTGCTTATTGGCAAATGAAGAAAGCAAAAGGCAAACTACTGCTAAAAGTAATCCAAGGTTCACGACAGAAACACCCCTACTTATCATAGCTCAGTTCTGCTTGACAGTTCTATATGCCTTTAGAAATAACATTATATAGTTTACCATCTAAGTGTATTCAAGCTGGTAGTATGAAAGTGTTACTGTGATTAAACCCTTATAGAATACAAACCAAACAAGTATTTGATTATTCACTGCTTGTTCACCAGAACCATCACCACCACCAGTCCATCACACAGAATACAATTCTGCTTGTTAACTCGTGCTCCCTCTGCTGACTTTCTAGTTGTAAGACATACTATATCTTTCCCAATAGATGCTATTTATTTATTTGTAAAGAAAATGGTGGATTTCACATGTATAATTAAAACCCCCTACTTTTAAAAGGACTACCACAAGTACTAATAAATATGAATCATAAATTTTCTCTCTGATTCTAGGTATTTACTTCGCAAAATATGAACTTCATTTAAATCTCAGTTGTTTAGGAGAACACCTTTCCTCCTTAGCTTCAAAGGGTACCGGCAACTTTACAAGGCAGTCCTGGTACTGTACTAAATTTAGCCACAGCACCATGACACTCAGAAAGCACATATACAGAAAGGCTTCAGTTGTAAAGCATGCGTAGTTAAAACAATTATCTCATAGGATGAAGACTATCTCCATACTTTGAGCAACCAACTTCTCTAAAAGATGATGATGTTGAAGAAATAAGTAGCATTTATCACCTATCAATGAATTTCAAGTGATTGACACAGAGCAAATGTTCAGATATGCCTGATTAGGATGAGAGGAATGAAATCATTAGTATTAGGAGAGAATCCAGAAAAGCAACTGGTCATTCTCACTTCACTGCATTTGAATTTCCAACGACCATAATTTACAATAATTTGAAGGATGTTAAGTTAATAAACCTCACTGATTCAAAAAGCTACATACAGTAATATACTAATATAGGCATCCACAAGGAAAGATAAGAGACACCTATATTTATGAGATAGATATGTAGGTAGAAGGAAGCAAAACTGCTTGTGAATTATATCCTCTGTGGCAGTTGTCTTGTAAAAATTCTAAAATCCCTTCCTTGACCTAGGAACAACTAATTGACTTCAGTGAGCTGGCATTTGACTATTTTAGATAAATGTTCATGAAATCGGTATTCTTTTATAATTCACTATGTGTGTGTTTGTTTAAACATATGATTAGTCTGAAATTTTTTATACGAACTTCCAAGAAAACGTGGCAGTCTAGAATGATGGGATAGGTATATACGAGCTCCTCAGGTCTGTATTAGACCATTAGAAAACCCACATCTGGGAGTTACGTCTCTGTAATAAAAGATGGCATTTTCATAACAGCAACAGGAAGCTGTACAGTTTTTTCTCATGCAAAATAACAACAGATGTGGAATGACTCTCAAGAAGTCTTTGAAGAGCCTCATTTGGACGTGTGGCTGAACATGGGCAACAGTGTATGTAAAAAAGAATGATGTATGTGTGCTGCAACTAATACAAGTGCTGGAATCTCTAGTTCATGGAAACTTGACAGTGAACTCACTTTCTGCAAGAAAATTACAAATTGTCATAGATTCTACTCGGAAAGTGCCCTGCATAGCCAAGATCATAGACAGCACAACCAGAAAAAGTAGATATATCATTTTCAATCCTGATCTCAGTTGAAATAGTTGATTTCACAAAATGCTACGAACACCTTCAAAAGAGTCTCATTAGCCAAAGTTACAGAATCCAATATTCTGTTTGAAGAAGAGCAGAAGACTGTATATTTAAGGAAGACCATCAGAATTCCTAAACTTCAACATGTTCATACAGTAAGTGTATTCAAAATGGCTGACAAGAGATGTGAAAGGGTTTCCAGTCTAAGCTCTTTGGCCTTGCAAAAATAAGCTCATGTCAATGCCTTGAAAAACTTTTGAAGAAACAGGCTTCTTCAAAATATCTATACCAACCCTACTACAGATTCCTAAAATGAAGTTGCTTATCACTCATGGCTTAAAATTACTCTCACTTGCTTACCTTACTTGGACAGAAAGCACACTTAAAGACACTGACCTGTCACCTGGACCTTTATGAGTGGTCCTGGATCTGAAGGTGACAAGCCAAATCTTCCCTAAGGAGAAAAATGACCCGAGGTAGGTTGGTTTGCCACAAGACCTCCCAGAAAGATGCCAATCTTCTGTGCAACACAAAAAAGGAAATAATACAGTAGCAATGGGTTCATTTTCCTTTTCCTGTAGAGTAAAATCCTATCTGTGTAGCCTCTAACACCATGCCTTGTATGCTCTTTTGATTGTGACCACCAAAGCCAATCACATCAAAGAAAAAAGTCTCCATATCTATTATTTTTAAAGTATTTTCCCAGTTTAAGATCTCGGTTTATCTGAGAAAACTTTACTGCTTTTCCTAATGGTACAATAAAATGGGATGAAAACTGCAAATGATCCAGATATTTAGTGGAAAGGAGAAAAAAAAAATAAAGATCAGATTTCATCACCCAATCAGCCTGCCCACCTTCACCAACCCATTTCTGAATAGTTTTAGAATGCTGCTGGGCTAAAAAACTCTGACACCAACTCCATTTAATTGTCTTAGTCTTTCAGTGTCTAAGTTAAACTTTTGTCTTTAATTTTTGCTCCAAATTTTCAAGGACATGCAAAATCTCTCTCACCAAGAGTCCCAATACAGAAACTTCAGATAAATCTGGCTGCCTTAGTTTCTGAAGTCACTAGGTCAACTGAATAGAAAATAAGGCCTTAAATAGTAACTCAGCTGACCAAATTTCTCAGAATTGCTAAAATTCTTCCTACATATTTGTAAGGAAATATATTTGCTGAAGGAAACATTAACTTCTGAGTATATGCTTAAGTATCTTATGAAAAAGAAATAGTTCTGTTCTAATGAATAATCACTCTATACATTTTCTACACTCAAAATTATCTCAACACAAATTAAAAAATCTGACTTAAGAACGATTCAACATCTTCCTTTCACCCCCACTTTAATGACAGTTAAGGCTGTGGAAAAAAAACAAACCCATGCCTATCCTACTTTTTTGATGAATGACTCTGCTGTTGAATCTCAGCAAATATTTCCAGTGAGCACTGAAGCAAGAACAACTCTAAAAAGGATGAGTAAAATAGGTTTAAAATACTCAATTAAAATTCAGATGTCCATAAAAGTCACTCACAGTTTCTCTACAGCGATGTCTGTTTTTCTTTTCCTCATCATTTCATCGATTACTTTTAATGACAGGAACCGAAGAAATTCAGTTTCTGAACTCCCTTACTATAGAAAAAGTAAAGCTTAAAATAGTAACAAAGAAGTAACTCACCAAAGCAACTGACTTAAATGGAAGGATCCCACTAGTATATTGAAGGAACCTGCACTTAATTGATGTTTGGATAGACATTTTGAACTGCTGGTTTCATGTGTTCTTAGCCCAAGAAGTCCATTCTCTCAGAACAGTATGTTTTAGGGATTTCATGTGCCTGCCACGTAATCAAAGAGGGACTAAGTGCAATACCCAGAAAAAGTAAAACTAAGTTAAACCTTTCTCTCACAGAGATTCTCCAATTATAGCATAAACCATTAAATCTCAACTGAAAAAGGGAAATTCCCCTGCACAGAATGACTGATCATCTGATCACCAACTATCAAACAAGTTTATTTATTGTCTCCTACTCCTATTAGGAATTCACAACTATTGTTTCTTCAGTGTCCTTAGATCTCTTCAATCAACTTGAAGCATAAGACTGCCTATTGCAGTTATGCAGACCAGTACAAATATATTTTCAATATTCTGGGAAATTTTAAAGCACTGAAAGACTGCACTGAGCAGCATTAAAGGTCTAGCAAATATCCATCTTAAAACTGATGACTAGTAAGTCCTCAAGACTGAAAGGCCACGGCTGACCTGCTAGTCATCAGGAAGCAATGCTGCTGAAAGCATCTGGAAACATAGATGTAAATCCTGAACTTCATCATGTCACAAATTTTATTCCTCTGACATTAGTAACAGTACATACAAGGTAAGTAGATAATATATGATAAAGAAAAAAATTAGACTGTCCATATTTACTTTAATGGAATATGGCAGGAACAAGCTAAAACCCCCTAACATGTACAGCAGACATCAAGAAATACCTCATGGTTCAACTCTTTTTTTCTATATTTGCAAACAACTATCACTAAATCCAACTTTGCCTGGAACATCTTAATTCACTAGAGTATATCTATAATTTGCTGAAAGCACTGGGAAAACAGTGCAGGCATTATCAAAATGTTTGGATAAGCCATGAATCGACACACAAATAGGAACCGGAGTGCATGCTGGAAGCCCTTTCCTTGACTGAGCAAAATGCAGTTTCTGCACAGATCTCTGTTCAAACCTTTCTTGGTAAAGTTATTTTCATACAGATGCAAAAGGAAGGACATAGGTACGACATCTCGTCTGTCTCAGAGGAAACCTTTCACTTAATTTGTCATGAAGCATTCTACAATGACGTGGATGTTTTCTTTACTATGATAATTTCAGATAGCATATCGGCCATTTACATAAGGCATACGAAGCCAAGGGCAGTCCAAAAAAAAACCAACCAACACCACCATCCGCCCCCCCCACCAACGAACAACAAAACCCAAAACCTTGATTCAGAAATCTGATGACTTCATCAACGTGGAAAGTTTCCAGATCAAAGGAACTACAAAATCGAGGAAGTAGCTGAAGCCTCATTTATATCTCAAACCCCAAAAGGTTTCTTATACTATATCCTGGATATGACTGCTGCTGCTCTGCAGGAAATAGTCCTTAGCAATTCAGCTCCATTGACTTTATCTCTTCTAGAGTGGAAGTGATGTATTCCTGGTTAGACTGGATGGTTAGGTGACAACAGCTTGATGAAAAGAGACAAAGTTTTCTGTACATGCTGCTGCACAAACACTTGTCTTCTTTTTTTTTAAGGTATCAGGTCAACATTGATCTTTCAGTACAAATACTTGTAAATGAGTCTAAAAAGTGTGAAAAAAATATGAATAAACCATCATAATATGAATGCAAACTAATACTGTTTTTTTAATAAAAACAGGAGTACTGATATGAGAAGAAAAGGTAAAAGGAGAAACAGAATGTTCTTTGCGATTCTGGGTTATACCATAAATTGTGCCTGTAACAAAATAAGCAGAAAATACTCCAAGAGACTGACAGGTTACATGCAACGTTTAACACAGGTCAGAAACTGCGCTTTTTTGTAAGGTCAGAAACAACTGACCTTGAGGTCACAAGGAGTGGAATTTTGTACTTAATCTACTCAATTACCATGTTTGCTTCTCATGTAAGAATAGAAAATGTCAGTGCATAAAGGTACCTGGAAAGATTATTACTTGAGTTACATATTTTCGGGGGGGGGGGTGGATCTTTAAAATGAACTTAAGTCAGCGCTCTAGAACAATTCCTATTTAAGAAATACACATTCCCCAGATAAATCTAAAATGACAACACTATTCTAAAGGAAAATCTAGAGGATCACTTAGAGGACTGTTTTAGTAATATACTAGTTGCTGGTAACTAAATTAAGTTCTTAAGTATTTTTGAAGGAGATGCTAAACAGCTGATCAGCTAAAATTAAACAAAAAACCTTTTAGCATTGCTGACCAGTGCAGACTAGGAACATAGTACCTAAGCTGAATGATGTATAATTCAGCCAGTATCAACAAGAGTAACTTAATCTCCTAGGATTTTACTGTTTTGTTCTTTTTTGACAGATGTACTTATGTGTTATTTTGCATTTTTTTCTTCTCTGAATTACACAAATATGCAATAAGCAATTTCATAATTAAGTTTAACTTGAGTCACAAAAATTGCCATAGTCTAATATTAAATAATTATTCACTCTGCTCTGAACTCTGATGGTTAATTTACTTACTTCAAGGCCTGGGAAATTAATTCATTAAGCTACTTAAATAATGAGGATATGCAGCCAACATACAGCAACAAACCAATACAGTTTAGATGAGTAAGTCATAAGATAGCCTGGGGTTTTTTTCCCCCAAGATGCCCTATCTGCTGTTTATTCCTTCTTGCTAAGTTGGTATGGGATATACAGCACAAGTGGAAAGGTCCAGCAGTTAGAAGTTACTCAGAGAAAAGGATCTGCTTGAGGTGAAATGATAACTGAATTATTAGACGAAGAACATAATCAATATAATAAATACAAACAATATAATAAATACAAAGTAGTATTCAGTGACATGGACAGAAAACATACATAGCGTCATTACAACTGAGTCCAGTCATCAAAGACAACATAGAGGCAGGTAAGCCAAAAGGCAGACGTACAGGAAAGCAAAATTTGAAACTACTTCTGTAACACAGAAAAAGGAATTATATTAGGCTATATCAGATAAAAATCACTAAGCAGTGTAATAGTTCCTCTGTGCCAGAAAAAATTTAAATACACTTGCATTAAAAATAAGATGGAAAAATGCTGAAAAATCGATTCTCTAACATTCCGCCCATCAGCATTCCCTAAATCTCAATTTCTGAGAGAGAGAAGCAAATTAAACAAACTAATAGCTATCACTCACATACTAAGGAAATGGAACAGAAAATTAATTGATGCAAATACTTAACAGTCAACTACTACCATGCCTATTTTGCATATAAAAACAAAATGTGAAAAAAAGGGCACTTCATTAGAGATCCAAACATCTCCATGTGTGTGAAATTAGTTACAAGTGACTTAGCTTAGTTTTGCAAATGAACTACACACCTAACTTCACAGGAAATTTCATGTTCTTCTGTCAGCATAAATACTAGAAATTTTCAGAAAGCAAATCAATGAACAGACAATCTCATTCCTCTTTAAAATATACTTGTAACATTATTAGGAAAGTATTTTCCTTATTCTTTCCTTAGCATGCAACAGGTTTTTTTGTAGTTAAATTGCTGTACTAAATTGCCTGAAATGTAATTCTAATAGAAGGAAAAATTAATCATGTTTGCAGCATTTTGTGACATACTGTACCACTGTTTTATCAGCATTTTGCTGTTACCACAGCTTCTCTCTTCTCCTGCCACCAGATCAATTTGTTCTGGGCACTTGCTATTAGAAATATAGTAGTCTCTCTCAAATCACAAATTATACTCACATCCAAATAACCCAATAATATATTTTCCAAACACTTAAGTCGTCAATAATTTGGAGTGGAAGTAGGATTAGTTTTTAAGTCCGCAAGTGATGGTATCAATTCTGAAACATTTAAATATTGGTTTACAAATATTGCTTATAGCTTAATAGCATCATAGACGTAACTTCACAAAGATATTGGCTCTAGACAGTAATTATATCCTCAGCCTAATGTTGCAGTTAATGGACATACACATTTCAATGATAATTGCAATGCCTGAACATGATAACGTGCCTTTATTAGCAGCTACAAAATAAAGCTCAGTTACAGCCAAGTGCAGAACTGAACTATGCTAATAATTTATTTTTAAGATTGGCTGATTTGTATTATAAAATTCTAAAATAAAATAGCACAGCACTTAAACCAGTGCTTTAATTGCAAACTTGTGATTAAATAATATCTATATAAAGATTCATGCAGGTTTTAGTTGTCATGAGCAATGATCCTAAAGTTAACAAGTTAGTAAGATAAAGGTGTAGGTAACTGAACAGCAAATATACAGCACTTAAGGGGGGGTGGGGGTGGAGGAGATTTTAAGGATTTAAAGATTTTAAACAGCATTGCAAGAAAAGGAGGAAGACTAGGAGTATATAATGTACAATTTTGGAAAAGAGAAAACAAAACAAAAATTTCCCCAAGCAAATGCAGAAGAAAAAGTACTGCATAGTCCAAGAAGAAAACCATACTGATTCCTGCATAAAACAACCAAGTAAAAAAATGACAGAATTGAGGATATGTAAAATGAAGAACACTTCACAACTCAACCTGATGAGAAAACCAACGTTTATGACACTGCAAAGTTCTTAGTGTTTGTCTTTATGTTCTGATAGGTTCTTTGCTGTACAGAATTTCCAAGTAATGGAGAAATTCAATAAAGAAATTTCTAAAAGTAGTTCAAGAACAGGCACAGTGTATTGTGATTTAATGTTTGCCAAGGCATTGTAAGTAAGAATTGCTGTCTAGTCCCATGAATTAAAATGTCACAGATTTTAGCTCACTTGTTTTTGGGTTTTTGTTGTTTTTTTTTTTTTTTAATTTAAAAACAGAAAAACAAAAAATTCTGCACTAAGTACTTAAAGAATACTTAAAGAAGTATTAGATTTCTTCAAAGGAAATCCAATTATTTTTCACATGAAGCAAGATGGTTGTCAGTGCAAGCCACAATCTAGAATTAAAAATAAATATACATTTTTATAAGCAATGGCACAATTAACTTAGCTTGTCCAATCTTTAGGCAATTAAGTAAGTTCAAATTTTAGTTCAGGAATATTTGCTGAAAGTTCTTTCTGCTCATGGCAGGTAGGAACTATGACAGAAAACATGAAAGGAGATCTGCCTGAGTAACATTTACTTGAGTAAATCTTCTCTAGCTCCTAAACTTGCTAGAAATTGGTGAGTTGAGAAGTCAGAGCCTCGAAGAGGAAAGAGCCAAAGTAATTCACATACATATGAAGCAACATTTTTTTCTGAGGACAATAATAAAGAAAACACACTGCCAATTCTTTCTTCCAAAAAACCTGATGAATGCTGAACACTGAGCTGCTCCAAGCCAAACTGGCAACTCCAATCCCAGAAAAAGATCCTACACTTAAAAGGCTGCACTACAGATTTGACTAGTTTTGTGGTTGTCTCCATGCTGGAAGACAGATATTTAGTTCAAGAAACATTAAATGTTCTCATTTCATTTTTGCTCTTTAAAGCTTTGGTAACAAGATTTTTCTTTACAGGTATGACTAAAATCACCAGGAAATTACTTGTCAAATAATACAACTGTATTTGTCCATTTCAGTCTTATCTTTCCCAGCATTTTGACCATACTGAATGCTGAGCCTATGTAAAAAGCTTGAAATCTCTTTGAAATTTAAGTTGGTACCTTGTAACCTCTTAAGTTCTGTAGGTAAGCATAATATCTTATTTGTTATATTTTAAAGCTAAAAATGTTTAGAAGAAAAAGTTTAAAAAAATGGCATTAATGACATTTCTTAGGAAGTTTGTATTAGTTCTACAGATCTGGAAAAATCCTGCAATACTTTGATCACTCACCACGATAATATCTACTTACTTTGATTTCTGTACTAGCAATTACATTCTATTTAATTCAGCATGGACAGTTACATGAATCTAGAGGCTTTTATGACCAGTACTATGTAGTATTTCCTTCCCATCATTTATTTGGAAAAAACACATACCTGTTGTGTTTGATAAAACAAACCTAGTTCTGCTTGTGACATTCCTTTCCTGCACATACAGCCACAGAGGGGAGGCTACACACTACCTCAAAAGGAAATGAATTTTCCAACAGCTGTTGAAGCTTTTTATCAGTACCAGATGGATCCAAGCCCCACTAAAGTCAATCCCTACTTTCTTTTCCTATATGAACTGCAAGGAGATTGGATGAGAACAGTGTGGTAGCTGTGAAACAGAGTAAAAATGGGATTTGGCCCAGTGAAGGAAAAAATACCAGTGCCAATGTTTTTCTTCTGAAACAACCGTTCCTTATTCTTCCTAGACTATGCCACAGAAATAAGTTGTACCCAATTCTCACTATGATGCTTCCTTAACAAACTCTAAATGTTAAACTTAAATGAGAGGCATTTCATGCAATCTGAAAAATATTCAGTTCAATTAAAAATAATTGATGCATGGTGAAATAATTCTTCCCAAAGCTGCTGTAAAATCTTCAAAAAATAAAGCTACTTAATAATTTTCATCTCCTACAGGCTAGAGAGAAGCATTATTGCATATTAAAAATTGGAGTGTGGTTTTCCCAGAGGTAGAAGAAAGTTATTAAAACAACCTATTTATTGTTGATATAACTATCCATTTGTGCTACACAAAAAGTAACAATTTCAGTACATTAAAAGAAAAGCTAATTAAGGTATAATTAGTATTTTCTATGTTTTGATAATTAAGGGTTAGTTGGCTATTTCTTTTCAAATTTCTATTTGATGTACCCCAACAATGCCTTTAATGAGCAGCTAACACTATTGAATCCCTGATGGCTGAGGAGTTTAGTGACCACTACTACATTACTTTCATTTATCACTGCCTCTTTACCTATAAATTAAAGTAGCCCTGTAGCTATGTTGATCTACTTTATATCAATTTCTTCATCCATATCAGCTGAATATGTATGGCATTAACCTCATTTACTAGTTTGGAAAAGCTGAATTAAAATGAGATCTAATTTCTAGTGCACAGAACAATTTCAAAACTGCCTGCTAATTTCCAGCACCTGTCAGTGTTGTGATCTTCACCTCATTGTAATGAAATAAAACAGTATATATATTTTACAGCTCAGAAAAGGATAATCATTCATAAGTGTTAAGACATCATTAATCATGAAGACACAGAATCTTTTATGAGATGCACACAGATGAACAACACCTTTACTTGCAAAGATCTCCGCTAAAGTCAGTGGGACTGCTGCAGATCTCTGGGTCTTATATTGTGCAGGGTGAAAAATAGTCACATTCTGCACAACTATGTTTTGGGTTGGGTTGTTTTGGTTTTTTTTTGGTAGGTCACGCTTCTGTGTCTGCAGGCAATGGAATCAAAGAAATATACATATACTGAAGAAATACCAAAATAACATAAGACAACAGAATACACACTACACATTATAAGAGAAGCCTGTGTTCACTGGTTAGATGATACCTGGTTACATGCGTTTTTTGCTTTCAGCTACTGCAAACAACATTCAGCAAGGAAATTATATTTTTTCCTCCCCTCTAAACGCACTGCAGTCTAAATTCTAAACTCTCCAGTTATATTTTTATCATAATGCAGATCTACCTCATATATCAAGCCTATAATTTAAAAGCTTTAAAAACACATATAGATGCAATCCTAAAAGTTAATACAGTAACTTCTTTATATTGTCCACATAAGCAAATAAAACATGTACAGGACACAGTAAGAAATCCTATTTGCATCCCCCCACCCCACTTTATAATCGTGCTTCAACTTGTATTTGTAAAGGCTCTTTATGAAACTTTATCCATACTCCTACTTCCTTCTTCACTCTGAACTGCCCTAGATGAAAAACCAGACCAGATTCCCCAGATGACTCCACTGATGCACCCACAGAAGGTGGCAGCTGTATCTCTTCATTTGTACATGGGGCTGTTGCCCAGAAACAGAACAGTTTGAATTCTAACTCATACTTTTTCTGCCTTGGGTCCCTATCACTTTTACTTAGGGCTGGGACAAAAGAAAAACATGGCTTGCTGGAACACCCTATTGCCAGTGATCTTCACTTCTGGAGGTATCCCTCGAAGTAGAGCCATCTGGTACAGATGAAAATTACCTCCAGACTTCTCTAAACACATTCAGGGCTACTGTTTGATTAGAAAGAGCAGAACAGGGAACCATTAATTGCTTCACAGTGGAGCAGAAGAGTTTACTTAAATGCATTTTAACCAATAAAATCTTTTTAATATACAAAACAAACACCAACCTTGCAAGCATAACTACACTGGTTAAGATTATGGGTGGGATTTCTTAAAAATAGCTCTGCTTATAAAAGCTGAAAACAGAACTCGAGCCATGATGTGTAATCAGGCTCTGCTAAAGAGCATAGCTCAGTCTCAAACACTTGCTATTACTAATGTTGTTCTCACCACACTACCCTTACCTAACCCGGGAACAGGTTCCAGCTTTGACCTCTCTGTTTCAGGAATGGCAACAGTAAACTAAAGGGATAACTCTAGTTAAATAGCGCCACATGCTGTAGGAAGCAAACATGACAAGTGCAAAACTGAGATAAAATCCTTAATCTCACTTAGAATGCCACAAAAAAACCGGAGTGTAAGTGACATGACAGACAGTTCTACACCCTATTTCTAAACCCTACTTAACACATTAATTACATTAATATTTTTAATGTAATTTCTTTCTCACATATAGAACCACCGAATTGTTCACTAAATACTTACACTTTCAATCACAAAATATTTAAAAGCTAAAAGTATTCCCCCAAAATACTGAAGATGCAAAGGAACTAACAATAAGAAGAACTTGACTTCTTTATGCACACACTTTTCAAGAGCACACTATTAGAATAACTCTTTATTATATCTCAAAAGAAAAGTCTTCAACCAAACCCATCTTTTTTATAAAATCACTGTAAGCTGTGTAGATACAAAAAACCTGAACTGAACACTGTTAAAAAGTGCCAGGACTCCACATTACGAAGATGCCTTAGTGTTAAATTTGTTTCAAGTTAAAGATACAATTCTAAGTTAACTTAAGAAATTTTAGTAATTAACTTAGCTAAGTCAAATTTCCTATGATATGTTAATCGGCAAAACTTATCCAACAAGCTACAGTTTGATTTACTCTTGGCAATCTCTAACTACCAATTAGAGACAGTCAGAGAGCCAAATATGCCCGCCCGTGCCATCAACTGCTGATCTAGCCTCTCCCCCAGGGGTGAGTTTGGAATAGATGCAGTTTGAACCACTCTAGGGAAGCCGACAAACCCCTCCTGTTGCTTTTTTTCCCCTCCAAGGACAAACCTCTGATGTGTCTGGAAGCAGGAAAAGGTCCTGGCTAACAAGTCTTGCCTTTTTATCCTTGTTTAGCTTAAATTAGCGTCCCAAGTACAAAAATGTTGAACTATATTTATTATCTGAGTTAACAAATACACTCTGCAACAACACAAGCAGCATTCAAGCGCAAGGAGCAGACCTCAAGATCTGGTCTACCTGCCACAGCAAGGTAAGAACTCGCGCTGTAACTCATGAAGCACCTGCTCATTAAGTGACAACTCTGCTCTAACCCACAATAAAAAAGGCCGCTAATACATTCTTAGCACCCCCAACCTATTTTTTGCACTTGCCATGGCAAGTTACACAACTTAGCAGAGATGTCACCAGATAGTCTCTCCAAACTGCAGTGAAAGTCCCACCTGTGGCTAGATAATTAAGAAGAGATCTTCCTTAGCATGGATAAATGAGGCGTGAACTCAGGTTTTGAGCTGGAAAAGGAGTCACTCTCCTCTGCCAAATCTCCATGTTCAAAGATACTGCAATTCCTGTCACTCTTAGTACCCATATTCTTTTTCCTTTTAAAATGGCTGTAATGAGTTACTTGAAACATGCCAGGCTAAAATAAAACCCTGAAATAACAGAAAAATTCCTTATCGGTGGTTGGTTGACATAACACACAATACAAATAGGAGGGCTCATTTCCCCACTAAGCATGCTTTTCACTGGCTAAGCCATAGCAAACAACCATGACCATTTATAACAGTCTTATTATGAAGCATGAGATTAGACCAGCAGGACTTCTGGTTTATTCTGTACTTTATGGAAGAATGAATTAAGTATACCTGGACATATATCAAAAGCCCCCATAGCATCCTGGGTAGTGCACACCAGTACTCTGTTACTTGTATAGTTAAAAAGCCTTCCCTGAGTCTTCCTTGCTACAAATTAAGCCAATTACAGCCTCTCTTTCCCTTGAAGGGCACTGAAAACATCTGATCTCTAGCTTTCCTAGAACAACTCTTGACATCCTCGATTTTTGTCCCACACCAATATCCTATTTGCTAAACTAAACCAAAGCAGTATCTTCTGCATCTTCTTTGTGGTGGTGTACTCTCCCATGTCTACAGTTTTCTCAAAGTGTGGTGCCCCACATTGGACACATTGTGCCAGCTGAAGCCCAATCAGAACCAAATATTCAGAACTGAATAAGAAATTCCAGCACCTGACACAATATTCCTGCTACTTCAGCCAGAAAGATGTTGTATTTTTCTTGTGTCCAAAACCAACACATACTGTTGAATTACCCCTGCTTACACTCCACAGCTTTTTCTGAAATAATGCTGCCTGGTCAGAAATTTCCCAGTGGTAGCTCTATGAGGGAATTTTCATTCCTAAACATGGTGTTTCACCAGCATTTTAAACTTTCAGGTTATTTCTCCAGCTAATGAAGATCATTCTGAATTCAAATCCTGTCCTTTGTGATCATTTCCTCCCAGCCTAGTGTCACTTGCAAATATAAATAAATAATTGTATAGTTGTTGATATGTTAAGAATATTGCAAAGGAAAAAGCCTCATTCAAAACAGCAGTGTGTTTGATGTCAGGAATCGGATTTCAATGCAATATTACACTACTTACAGTAGTGGCTAACAGTGGCACACTACGGTAATGCTAGAGCTACCACAGACAGAAGCTGAGACTACAATTTCAGTAAAGCACAGTGCAGTGCTTTTCCAGCCAACTTATCTTCTACTATCCTGCCAGCATCCCAATCAGCAATATGCCACAAAAGGATGACTCTGTGAAGGCTACGTCATATCAGCATGAAAACAAAACATCTATTGATAGACAAATAGATATTAATAGTGCTGTACAGTACCAGAGAATCCAGGCTAGTATTAAACAGACTTATAATATATATTCATTCAAAGGTCTACCTGATCCAAAAGACAGTGTCTTGATGTATTATTTTTGTATTGGAAATGTAATGGTACTAAAAGTATATTATAGTATCACGGAAGAGATCTCTAAGGTTTTGCTATTCTTCCTTAGACAGTAAGCCCCAGCGGACTGTTTAGTAAGAATGCATTAATTTACCTAGCCAATTTTCTTTTTCTATAATGAGTTTGCATTTATTATATGCACATACTTAAGAATATGAGTTAATGAACAAAATTTGTATATTTATATAGACTTGTTCTACAATTTCATTAGACTACTCGGCCTTCTCTAACAGTTGTCTGTTTTTCTGTATGCAAGCATATGCTGAGATAGAGAAATATTCTCAAAAATTATGTCAACATGGCTGAAGCATGCAGAATTTCCATTACCCATTCTGTAAATAAAACAATTCAAGCAATCCTGAATATTTATATAAATGTGTATTAACTTAGTCATTTGATATATATCTGATTTTTCTGCTTCCAAGTGTGAGCCTTTTTATTGCATATTTGTAGATAGCTGCCAGCAAGACACAGTATCAGAGGATTTACAACTGTAAGGGTAGAATGCCATCTGCTGCTATACTTGCTGCTACAGCAGGATAAAACAGAAGAATCATACAAGTGTTGCCTTCTGTCTTTCTCTTAACTGTAAAATGTATACAAACATCTCATTTTGTTTTATTAAAAATTAAAAAAAAACACATCAAAACTGGGTGCTCAGATGCCTTTACACACAGCTTTTGTTGTAAAACAATGTCATATGGACCACAGGATTCTATCAATGCAAATGAGAGGCTGTTACATCAGGCCCACTAGAACAGAACAAAAAAGAAAGTGTAATTTGACTGCAAACTAAATTATACTGGTAGATGTAATCAAACCATAAAAAAAACCCCAAGCCACCCACACTTTGAAAATGCATTTGCAATGAACTATGGAGTTGCTAGACTGGGGCTAGAATTTAGAAATACCCCTTAAACTGTTAGACACCATGAAAGCCTTGCAAAATTCCCACTTTCCCAGTCTGGTTATAAGACACACATCATAAGCAAAGGCAGTATATGGAATATGATGTATTACCAGTTTGATTCATGTTCACTTATCAGGGTGGGGGGAAAAACCAAAACAATAAAGCGAAAGAAAACAAAACCATTTTCTTAAATTCGTCCTACAGTTTTCCCCCATGTACTTTCGGTAAAAGTTAATTCTTTCTGTACAAAGTGCACTTCAGTAAATCAAATGGAAACATTAGCCAGCATTTTACTCAATAATTAACCATTTAACCTTCCACACAATGCAACTGCAGAGGCAGTCTTACGGTTATTCAAAACACATTGCTGAGCTCGATAAATTCATATGTATTGAATTCTGGTGTAGCTGGCAAATGTTCAAGTTTTACATTTTTTTCCACTGACAACAGAGCTCCAGGTGATTATAAATAATGCACTTCAGTTTTTGCCCGCTGCTTCACCCACTCACAAACGCTTCTTCCAGCTTTCTGTAAGGATGGACATAAAAAGCTTAGGTATACAATCTCCTATAACAATCTGTTACAACATACTATACATTGATAGGGCTTCTCCACACAGTTACACCTCAATCAGTCAGAACATAAGGTGAAACCAAAACTCTCAAAATTGGATAGAAATAAAAAATAATCCAGGAATTACAGATCAGAATAACAACTACTGTACAGCCATGTTGCCTTTGAACTGCCATCAGTAGGAGTTTTGCTAATGAAAATACCAGGAACATGAGTACATTTTTACTGTGTACCTTCTGTTACTTAGCATTTAGAGCAGTGCACCATACTTAAAAATAACAAATCAGCTTTGACAATTGAAAGGAACACATTGCTTTCATGAAAAAGTAATTCAGTATAGTGTAAAACTTTATTTTTAATACTAAGTGAGGAACCATTCAATAAAGTTGAAGTACAGTTCAAACCTGAAGGGATAAAAGAATTCTTGAGATTGGGACCGTTCACCAGAAAGCAAGGATAGAGTACTAGACAAGTAAAACCAAATCTCAGTCACTGTCACAATTCTTGCTAAAGATTTGCTTGGGGCTCCAACAGAATTCTTTCAGCCTTTCTCAAGATCAATTGATCTCATCTTACTGACATTCTCTTTATAACATCTATATTATGACTGTCCCCTACAGTTAAGGTGAATTAACTGCTGCTTCTTCAAAAAATGCATCTTACTTTTCCCTCTTCCCTATTTAAAATGCAGAAAAGCCAAGTAATGTGAGAAATACAGTGGAATCCACATAAGTGAGTAACTGTCAAAAGAACAGAACTATTAAAAGAATAAATCTTGTGTACCCAGCTGTGAAATATAACACAATATAGCAGAACCCAGCTAAATGCTTGAAATAAAAAATTGAAATGCAAAGTAACCTAAAATTGTTTAATGAACATAGCTGTTAAAATATTAACTCCTAGCATGCCGAAACTCAGAAGCATACGTGGTTGGAAGCCCACTCAGATGAACAAACGTTAGTAAATTATCCATCTATCCATCTCTCTCTCGATCTAGCCAATCAGCCACCAGCTAAGCGCAAGAGCTTTTATGTGTTAAGATATACTGGCAGGTCAATTCCTGCACAGGCTTTTTCATTTCAAATGTTGTGGTTTGCAGCAAATATTTACCTTTGAGGTGTGCTGAAGCTGGTCTCCCACATATGTTTTACGGAACTGATCCAAGAACCACAGAATTGCCAGTTCTACTTTTTCATTACTAGACTGTGGTAACTGGGCATCCATCAAAGATATCAGCTGAAAAACTCTTTTAACAACAGAAAAAAAACCAAAAACATTTTCAGGAAGAATTCTCAAATTAAATGATATTGTCACAGTTAATTTCTTTAGGAACCTATCAGCCATTTTTTTGTTTGCCTAAATTTCTTCTAGGATTTTGTTTTGGTTAGATGCTAATTATGCTAATTGACCACTATTAAACATAAACATCAACATAAAGCTTTTCTAATTACTTTGTCACTTGACATTTTCTCAGATACATATGTGATACTGTGGTGAGTTCGTAAAAAGTTTTTTTTCTTTCTTACAGCGTCGATTCCATGATGAAAGACACAAAGAAATTTGAGAAGCATGGGTCTCAGACAGCAAGTACAAGATAAGAGCTGTTCAAGTTCCCTGGAAATTGAAACTATTGTACTTAAAAATAAGTTTACATGTGCAGTATATAATGCACTGTCTGCCTCCCTTCTTCCCACTTCTGTCTCTCCTAAAACATCTAAACAAACATGTATTTTCTGACCTAAATCCTTACTTGGTATGTATCTCCATATTACCAGGACTGACTTCAAAGAACCAATTTCAGCCTATGTCAGCTAAGAAAATTGAATACTTTTTTTTTTAAAGGAATATTCCTTTCCTTAATTTCCCATGTTCTTCTGCTACCTATTCCTTGAAATCCTAATCCCCTAGCAATTCAAAAAAATATTCTCACCTTTTGCCAATTTTGAAATATATAGTCACTGGATTAGAAGTCAGTAGGTACTTCATCTGTAAGCCTGTATATTAAAACCTCTCACTTTTAATAAAAACATAGTGGAAGACTGCTAACACCACAGAGCCCCAGGGTAGATTAGGAAGGCAAGAAACAAAAGAGAAAATGTAAAGCTTTTTATCCAATTCTAGTTGTATGTCCTTATTCTTATGTTAGCTAGTGGACGTAAATAACAGGATCAAATATGCATGCCTTTTTTAACATACTTGTGGGTGAAAACAAGGATTAAGAAAGTGTTTGCCACATACTTTGTGTTTGCCACAAGGAATACATGTCATTCACAATAATCCCTAGCTCACCCCTTGCCCTAAAACTTGTAGAAAGAAGACTATAGCATGCATATTTTTAAATCTAGACCCTTCTTTTTTATTGCAAGATCTAGTCTAAAAATAAGCCTAAATTTTCAATGGTTGACCAGCAGTTCCTCTGCACTTCTTCACCTGCAATCATTAATGTAAAGGAAGTAGTGCAGAAAATAATAGCCATAGCTCACAGCTAATAAAATTAACACTTGTATAAAATTATAGAACACAAATGAAAACAGGTAGCTACACGGGCATATCTAAACACTACCTATAGTAAGAGACATATTTGCCTTTAATCTTCTTTCCTTCCTCTGAAACATAGTTTTGAAATGATAGCCTTAATGGCTCCTTCACTGCTCAGGATGATGAATCAGGAAAGATCAAAGCCAGCAGAATGGTCTCAATCCACAGAAAGTCAGTACAGACCTTGAGCACCCACCATCCAAAAACTGGACAAAAATTGAGACATTTAAATTCAAAGTATCTGCTGATACTAAACATCATTAAAAAAAATCAGAATAAAGAATTCAAAACAAGCAATACTTACCGACAGGATAATTCTCCATCCATGGCATCATGTTCATCAGTACTAGTGTATGTTAATCGTCCTCCCACAAAAGTACCCACAAAATAGACAAGCCATGCCAGACGTCCTGACATTAAAAAGAAAGAACAGTTAATGATTATAAACCATTATGCTAGTACAATACACTTCCATAAGGTATCAGCAGTTCTATAAGGTGTCAGACTGCAGAATGCTGTCAAGAGAACGGTTAGGTTTCTCCCTCTACCAGATTTAAAACCTACCAAGACAAATCAACTAACAAAAAATTCTGAGCAGAACTGACAGATAAACTAGAACAGCCTATTAACCTGGACATGCTTATAAATAAAACACAGAAGAATTAATCTAAAATACAAATTAAGCAAACTCAGCCTGGTAAGATTAGATATACATTAACCTAGTATCCTCACTTGCCTGCCACAAGTTACTTCAAGGCATGGAACAATTTTATCTACAGTGGGGCTGTTAAATCTACTTATCATAGCATTAGGAAGTAATTGAGACTCACTACAATCTACTTGTTTCTTACTTCTATTTCAAATAAAGAACTCTTTGTAGTATTAAACTACTATCTAAAGTGATTTGCACTTAAGAAAATATTTAAGTCAGACATATTCTTCAAGAAAAGAGTTTGTGAACCACCACATAGTTTTGAAAGTCTCTGCGGACTGTTTTCTAAAAGGATTTGAAAGACAGAGCTCATCCATTTCAAGCCACACTGTCATGCCTTCTGATCTTCCAGATTATTTAGCTGTCAGTTTCCACTAAAGCACTTACAGGATCCACTGGCAAAGGCCTTATTGAGTAAAGTACAACACAAGGATCACAATTTCTGTAAATTCCATAAATAACTCCTTGAGTTTGTGTATGTACTGTATTCTGTACAGATTTTCAAATACTGAAATCCCGCTTTATAAATAAATATGGAACTGTTAAGTTTACAAACACTGAGCTCAGGGGAATTCTTTTGGCCTCTCTCTGCTGGAAAATCATTGCCATATTGCAAAACCTGGATTATTTTTATCTCTGGCACATTAAAGTGGAGTATCTTTGAATTTGACCTACTGATACCTACTCAAGCCATGTAGGTTCCTGCTTCAGCTTTTTAAGTTGTGACTCCAGTAACCAATGGTATCTTCTCTCAGGAAGGATGCACTATTTTCCCCTAAATTATGATCAAAACTAAGACCTGAATAGCAAAGTAACATATAGACCTGTTAAAACTTCAGGATACGACTAAAGGATTCTTCCTCAACTGAAATGCACTGAGACTACAGGTCAGTAAAGCTATTTTTAGACTCCATCTTCATCTGGTCAAATATACTTTGTAATAAATTAAAATGAACTGGTTGAAAATAACACAGCAAAGACAACTTGGAAAAGTTTCCATTTAAGTTAAATCAAGTTACAAACAAGACTTCTCAGTAAGTGAGATATTTACATAAACTAGAAGATGTCTTGCCCTCATTACCAGGGTTTTAGCAAGTGACAACAGCGTAACTTACAAGAGTGAAGATAATACCCTGGTGAATAAAGTGCCTACTGAACTCATTTTGAAGTTTAACATAAAGGATCAAGTACAGATAAACAAATGAGGCCACGTTGTGACTGTAAAACAATATTTTATTTTGGCTATTTCTACGTACATATCAGGACATGCACGGTATCTACCAAAAGTCTTATTTCATGTTTGTTTCAAATCTCTGATAAACTAGTCTTCATTTACATAACAATAAAATTCACTTAATTTCCCTCCTGTTTTGCATTGTTCTATTTTGAAAAACCAGAAACGATTAATAGTTCTGAGGTGTTCAAGTATCCTTATGGCCTGTCTCTGGTGACGCTACATCATAAGTAATTCTGTTTCAGTACAGTGTGTTCTATACATAAAAAAGATGCTGAGATCAAATATACACAAAAAGATAATGCAGATTATGGAATAACATGCAGATGATTTCAACACAAGTACAGGAAAGCATTCAGGTTTATCTTAAATCTCAGTCTTATTTTTTAAAAAATACCACACAAATATGTAATACAGTCTGAAATCTGCAACAAAAACCACTTTGTGACAGGGAACAAGTGTTAACTTTTGAGACAAGACAAGATACATGAGGAAGACTTCTAAATATCGTCTCATATTATTCCTGTTCCATTCCTAATAATCCGGAAGAACGGTATCAGCTGTCCACCAACCAACATATTTCCCTGTTTCAAGACCGCTGCTTCTTCACAAACAGGACACTTCCAAGGAAAACCCCATCACACACACGTTGCAGTACAAACAGCTGTTAATTTAGGACACTAAAAGATTGCACCATCATTAGCAAAACACCAAGGAACTGAAGCATCTAAGAGAACAGCCATTGCTCAAATGAATTTAGCATTAACAGCTACTGAAGAATGGCCATTTGAAGATGGTATCAAAAAGCAACTGTGAAGTGGTGCTAGCTGGTTCAAAGAGCCACCACTTTGGCCAATAGCCTTTTTTTTAAATAAAAACCTGTCTTCCTTTTAACAAATTGCAGTACCTTATTTTTAAGTATATAGTTATTTTTCTGATGATAGTGCTCTTCTCTTAGCACAATACCAATTAATAGGTATGACTTCTTTCCCTCAATTATACCTTCACTATTTAAAATTTTCAGCACATTCACTTTTGCAATTACTGAGGCAGACAACATCTTTTCTTTTAGAAAATAATTATTACTATAATAATCTGTAATTATGGTTTATAACAGCAATAATCCCAAAGAAATCAGTCATTACCATAGATCACAAGTAATCATTAACTACTGTTAATGACCCATTTCTTGGGGATTATTGTTTTAGTAAACCATGACCGCATCACTATTGATACAGAGAGCAAGGACAGTATAATAAAATGAGATCTTAATATTACATTAACTTATTTTGTAACATTAAAAGCCATTAAACATCTAAATTTAACTATGTATATCTAGGGGATATAACAGTTATTGTTCAATATGAGCACAAATGTTTAGTTTGCAGAACAGAAACACAGTATTTAAACTGCATCAAATGTTTTCTAACGCATAATGGGCAATCCCCAAAGGACTGACACTGAAAGACTCCAACTGATTGTTTCCCTTTATATTCCATTCCTCAGTCATGGGGAGCCAAATTCAGACTGCAGCTGGTCAATGAAATCAGGTCATTAATGAAAGTTCTCCCAAATAAAAGTTGACAGTTGCATGGAAGAAAGTGGAATGAGGTAAGTAGGAGGTCTTATATAAATTAGTGAAAAAATGGCTCCTACATAGAAGAAAATCAGCATATTCAAACTCAACAAAAAAGCAGCAAAATAAATCACAAACATTTAATAGCATGCAAAGAAACAGCTATATTATGCAGTAACCTGTCTCACCTTTTCAAAACAACACCCTTTATCCATGTAAAGATGCAACAGCCATAAGATAACTATATTAGGAAAGAGCCAGTAGTTACAAAGAAAATTTAAGTGAGACACAGACAGGACCGAAATAGGTATATGAAAAAAAAATATAAAAAGTACTTATTATTTTTACAACTTAGACTACAATAAATAACTTGAGTTTCTTGAAAATTAGGCAATCCATCTTAACAGAGCTGTATAACATAAATTAAGGTTTTTAATGTTACATTAATTTTTACAGAGAGATAAATGCAAAAAGAACAAAAGTTAACATCTTCATTTTCAAAAGCTGTTCATCAAGTTGCAGCTGGTTCCCGTGAGGGCACCCGACGCACTAAAATGTCAATTTTCAGAAATTAAAAGTTTTTACAACTCTCATGCCTATATTCTAAAGAGGTAGCAAGATGTTAAAACAAACATAACAACTGCCAATGTATCCTATTTAATACAAAGACAAGTAGTGAAAGTGTAGTGCAAGGTGACTTGGATCATTAATTCCTAGTTTCAGAAAAGGTCTAGTTATATCTGCCATAAGATCACTATGCTTTTTCACATGCACGTATACGGTTATTGGCACATAAAACACAGTCTAAAAATTAAATACTAACCTTCCTGAACTGTGATTTCTAATGGATTCCTACTAGAAGAGTGCAATAGTTTTTGGTAGTTTTGTGCATTTTGGTCAAACAACTGTACAAGAAGTGTACAGGTCTTTTCGTATTCACACCTGCTAACTGTGCACAGTTGCTCCAGCTGTTGGAAAACTGTAGCTGTATCATCCAGTGGATCTTCTAAGCCATCTCTGGAATAGACATAAAAAGTGACCACTTAGCCACTGTTGCTTAAAAGCTGTTTTCCCATCCAGATCTTATACCACTGTCACTGAAGTGCTGAACTATAAAAGCCTTAGCAGCTGGTGAATACAACGGAGATACATAAGATCTCATTTTATTTACATACATACCCATGCACATCCACACAAACACAGAACAGTATTCTACTTGTGCCTTCCTCTTAACACGTATTTTAAAAAGCAAAGAAGAGAGGAGAAGAGGTTGGCAGTATGAACACAGAAAAGTAAATCCTGAAGAACTAAGGTCCGCTGTGCCTGAATAGAATATTAACAAGCAGCATCTTTCTCAGAGGATAATGGGGGGAAAGAATGGAATACTTAGTAGAAATGGATTTTGCATATTCATCAAATTAAGCACAAGACCATGATACCAAAGCCAACAAGCAAGCTTCAGTAAAATTCCATGCAACTTCTTTACAAATCTTTATTTTATTCTGCTGTAAACATGCTGTGACCCTATGGAATGCCTATAACAAAGAGACCAATAGTCTTACCATAAAGTGTAACTATACTCATTACACAAATCACAATAGTAAAGGTTTATTCATCAGAAGGTTACCCTTTTATTGCACAGGCAACAAAATCTACAGATAAAGATAATATCCAAAAAGCTAACAAAGCTAACAGTGCTAACATCCAAACTCTGCAAAATACAGAGCAGCTGAAAATCCTAATGTTCAAGACGGGCTGAAACAGACATCTTCTCAGGTATTTACAAATATCTGAAATAAAAGTTCCCCTTCTAGTTTGTAGAAAAGCATCCTCTTGTAGACCCTTTGTAGAGGAATCATTAGTTCCTCACTCACCCTTACTCAAAAGGGAAAATACCTATTCAAACCCTCCAAAAGGGCAAAAGGGACTTTCCTTCCATTGTTCCAAACTACTTCTCTGTCTGAAGGACCAGCTGGAGGCTCCTGAATGGGGGGTGATTTTATCAACTATACTGGTTTGTAAGAAAAATGGTCATTCCAGCAGACAGGATTTGTTTGCAAAGATATCTATTAATCTCCTTGGAGCAAACAGAAGTCTTATAAAATCAGCTCCCAGACATCCCATGTTTCTCAAGAATGGTCTGGACATTTGATATTAAAGTCTACATTTGATACTGCTGTCTACAGAAATGCCACAACCGAGGATCTTCATCACATAAGACAGTAAGACAATACAACAGTGGTACACAAATCACTTAGAGCTAGGAATGGATACATGCCAACAGCATTACCAAGACCGTCTTAAGAATGACACAGACTGGTAGAAGAGAAGATCAGTGCTTTCCTCATCTTTTCCCTGCTGTCTTTTTCACAGATTAGAAAGCTTAATCTTCCACAACGTAACAAGGACATCCAGAAGAAGCTCTCATCAGTGCCAAACAAAGAAACTGAATTTTCAGTGCTGATGGTGATGCTGATGAAGGCAACAGCACATTTCAATGGAGCTGGTCATGCCAGATTGTTTGACCCAGAAGCTTAGCCCTAATGATTGCTTCAAGTCTGGAAGCTGATATGGAATGTACCACTCAGTAAAGAAGAAAGCTGAGACGTGAATGTTCAAGCCTGAGATTTCATTACAGAAAAGCTGAACAGAGACGATAACTTAAAAATGCCAAAAGAAGCGTAGGCTGGTTGAGAGAAGGCCCAGGAAAACAGACTGCACCTGCAATCAGCTGCTTGTCCTTCCCTGTCCTAGCACTGGAACACTGGAAGCTCCGCTAGGTACTATTAATTCTTGTTCCTGAGACAATGATAGAGAAGCTCACGATTTTGAACCATTAGGAAGTCAGCCTTTAACATACCTATGGTGATAACATAAGGCAAATAACACCAACTATAGCTTAGTCACTGAACAGTAAAATGACAGATTATGTAATTTGCAGACATGAGATTTTGGCTAAGCTGAGACAAAAGGACAACAATGGTGAAATTGAATGCACTTCCTCACACAAACTGAACAAATGACATCATCTCAGTAATGTAAAATTGAAAAGTAAAAGCAGATGTGGCTTGTTCTGCAGTCCTGTAGTCTGACAGGAGATCCTACCAGCAGGAATTCATAAAAGCCCCTGGAGAAAATTAAATCCTTCCAACAATCCAAACACTTTTTTTCTTGTTTGCTATATTATAGTGTGGACTGTAAGGTCATTTACTTAAACTATAAAAAGAAGACTTGAACTAACAAATTTTAAATTGGCCAATTTCAATCATGCTACTCTCTAGCTTGTTCTATTCAGTCTCACCCTTTCCTGTGCATGGGGTTCATTCTGCTTTCCCCTATTACCCTCCATGGTCCTAGAAAGTGACTCATCAAGAAAACATGTCACAGCTGAACAATATAGTTAATTTAGATAGTCTTAAAAAAGGGGAGAGGGGAGACAGACTTTTTTCAAAACACAAAGGCCCATGAGAGAAAAAACAATTAGAATTTACATTTGATTTTGGCCTGGATTTAATAAGCAAAAGGACTAAAATGCTATCAGCCAATTAGGATCATCTAAAGAAATTGCCATGGTAATCAGAACCAGTGTACTTAGATTTTTAAACATAACCAAAATATAATATGCAACAAAACAGAAAATTAAACATTCCATATTACAGTTTTAAAGTTGCAATTACAAGTTTACCTTATAACTACGGGAACACATTCCAGTCTAGAAGTAATATAAGCTTTTGTTATCTCAGGTGCATATGTATCTAAGAGGTGGGGTTCTGCCGTTTTCACAAAAGGTACAGATGCTACCATTCTTTGCCACAGAGTTAGCAAATAATGAACACTATTTGGAGCGAACTCCCAGTGCTATAAGAAAACAAAACATACTTCTGTTAAAGCATCCTAGTGTGAAATTCTAGTTGTGAAACATGATGCTTTCATCTTAAGTAACCTTATTCATTCACGTAACTACTGAAGGACCCGGTCAGAACGGAGTCATACTATGGCACACATTATAGAGTAGATCCAAAATTACTTGGCACTCTCACCTCCTTCAAGTGAAACCCACGATTCAAAACTCAGAGCTAGGCCTAGATTATAACACAGTGCATGGTGAGATTTAAGTGCTACAAAAGGGCCATTCAAAAATCCTAAATGTTGAGTGGGAAACTGCCTAGAGCCACCTAATAGGAAATGTAAAGAACAGAAATGCATCTCAACTTTCTTTTCTCTTCCAAGCTTATGGAGCTGCCATTGGCAACTCAGGAATTCAAAGGCCAAAATCTTCTCCTAAAGATAACTATCTTCAGCTGTTATTCTGAAGACCAGAGAAAGACTCTGGAAAAAATGCTAAAATAACAATTCTAGTATTACTCAAACAGTATGCATGCCTTTATCTTGGTGTGTTTCAAATCTGTAAAATTTTTAACACTGTGAGAATCTTGATCCTGTGATATGTGTCCTTCTCATACAAATGTGGGTCCCTCAAAAATTTAGACATTATTCCACATAGCTTCTGAATCTAGCTCAGATGGGAACTTTGCACTCAGCAGCTCAGCATACAGGCAACTCTGTGTTTGTACATATATATATATATGCACAAAAGCAGAACTCAATAGCCTAGTCAGTGTAGGCACTTCAAAGTTTACATGGGAGCATAGGTGTAAGCATTTTAGGGCTGGATAAAGGGTTTAGTTTGTTGGATATTTTTTTTTTTTTTTGAGGGTGAGAACTAAGGCTGGAGAATTAACATCCATATCTCTCCTACTTCCGTTGTCATTTTCTTCTTTAAATCTGCTCCCATTACAAAACTTCATAAGAGTGGGAACCAGTTCCAGAACGTTTAGAAATCTAAGTTACATCACTGACAAAATATATTTTTACATAAAGACAAGCCTCACCACTTCCTCAAAAAACACCAACACAGAGAACCAGGATCAGCTCTCTCTGTCATTCAAGAGTTGAAGAAAAGAGAACACTTCTGTATATAATCTTACCTGTAGGCTAGTAATAGTAAAATTTGCTATAAGTTGGATGACTTCTGGGTAATCTTTCACCATTACTAGCTCTCCTAGTTGATAGTTTGTCTTTAGCCGAGCCAAAAACCGACAGAATTCGTGGTAATTACCCGGATCAGATAAACCCTAAATTTGAAGAAGCAAATTTTTAAAAGTTAACAGCTTAGTCTAACAGAAATTTTATGAGCACTCTTGCTAATTGGGTGATGATTTTATTTGCATAGGTGTTTTGCTTTGTTTTGAATAGAAAATCAAAGCAAACAGATGTCTGGCTGAAAGTGGTTTTAATAGATTCAGTAGATTAATGAAGACTGTAACTGGCAAAACAAATCCACAGTTCTTTTAGCATTTCAAATAAATGAAATAAAAAATAAAGAGATACCTGTGGATTTTCAAGTATTTGTTTCACTCCTTTGATTAGATTACCAAGATATTTGGCACGTTCTGGATTGCTGAATAAAGATCTCCTTGTAGAAGCAAACTGAACTAAACAAGAAAGTGCCTGAAGAATAAAAAAAATACTGTAAGATTAAAAAAAAAATTAAACTTTCAGAATAATCATCTCTTAACCTACTGATGTCTGTAGTACATTCTGTGGCTGAAGATTATTTTTGCAGCAATATCTATACGATCATTGAACACAATACGGCTCAGTTTTAAAACTCCCTTTTACAACAGCTTCTGACTTCATCAAAATAATTGGGTGGGTGTTTTGTATGTGGCTGAGTAGTGCTGAATTGGGGGAGGAAGGGTCTGAATGCTTTCAGATTCAGAAACGAAAACTGGGGCTGAAGTTCAAAGAAAAGACACTGTGACTGGGCACTGAGCCAGGGGACTCATAACATGCTAATGCACAAAATAAAACAGGGTCTTTTGGCAAAGTATAGATGTAAAAAGACTGTTCTCTGTAATTACTTGAGTGTAAATCACTACATGTCACTTACTAACTGAGACAGCATTGGTGGAAGGGAATGATACAAATCAAAAAACAGGTCCAAGGTCTCTGGCTCCAGGAAGACTACGGAAAAAGATAAGTTGGTTTTATCACTCTCTACAAGCAATAATTAAGTATCTTCATTTTAATAGAATCATCTTAACAAAAACAGTAAGAGAGGTATCACTGTAGTTGAGAATAAACTATGAATAGATGCATTAATTAGTTAATTGTACAACATTAAACAAAGCACTATTCTCTTTTTATCACATTTAATCTATCCTAAAGCTCATAAAGAATACTCCCCTTAAACTGCAGATGATGCAATAGTCAGTTGCTTATAGAATGCTGTTCTGTAATAGATGTACATAAACTGATTTCTTCAGGTTACTATAGTAGTACACTAAGACAAGACAGGTTCCAGATACTAAGGATTAGTTTAGTCTGTATTTATACAAAGGCAAGTTTTTAACAAAAGTTCCACAGGCTATCCTGAAGTCTAGAAACTGATAAACGGAAAAAAATGCTTTAAACACCGAGTTACCAATTCACTGCAGAATCACATCAAATGAACTATAACATTACCCCATTTCTGAAGGGATAACAACAGGCTAGAAAAAGTTCACCAATAATTCATAGTTAAGTAATCCCACAAATAAAGTAACATTTCAAAGTTGTTTCATTTATAAGTATTATTTTATATGAAGACTTGTGTAAAATAAAGCATCCTATAACAAAGGTTAATTTCCTTAGGCACTCTCTGTGTTTAATGACTACAGGGAGATCCCTCCACGGACAATTAAAATATCTGAACTAAAATCTTGGGAAAACCTATCCCCTTCTCCTTCCTAGGGTGCCTTGTGAAATTACTGTCACTTGCCCAAATTCAGTCTTTCGTCAGTATTCCCCCGCTTGCCATATATTATTGCTCTTCATTCCTCACACTGACATTAGAGGCTACTGTACACTAATGGAGAAGGAATGGTGTTAAGCATGGAAACTGATCAAGAATAATATCGTTGAAATAAGGAGGAGTATCAAACACTAAACTGTCATGCTGTACAGGTAAGCCAGATTTAAACCTCCCATCTTAGGTATGGGAAGCTGTGTAGCTGCTTTAGCTAGACAGAACAGACTTCCAGTCAGGCTCATTTATTTTGCCAAGAAGCAGGATAAATTAGCCTACAAGAAGCTCCATGTTGCTAGTGCTAAACTGTGTGAACTACCCAAGGTAATTTCATTAAAGCCAGCTTGGACACTGTATGGGTTTGTGTGGCAAGGTTTTGGTAGCAGGGGGGTTACAGGGGTGGCTTCTGTGAGAAGCTGCTGGAAGCTTCCCCCATGTCCCACAGAGCCAATACCAGCCGGCTCCGAGACGGACCCACCACTGGCCAAGGCCGAGCCTGTCGGCAACACTGGTAGTGCCTCTGGGAGAATGTACTTAAGAAGGGGAAAAAAACCTTGCTCAATTGCAGCAATGGGAGAATATGTGAGAGAAACAACCCTGCAGACACCAAGGTCAGTGCAGAAGGAGGGGGAGGAGATGCTCCACGTGCCGGAGCAGATTCCCCTGCAGCCCGTGGGGAAGACCATGGTGAGGCAGGCTGTCCCCCTGCAGCCCAGGGAGGTCCACGGTGGAGTAGATCTCCACCTGCAGCCCGGGGAGGACCCCACTCCGGAGCAGGTGGGTTCCCGAAGGAGGCTGTGACCCCGTGGGAAGCCCACACTGGAGCAGGCTCCTGGCAGGACCTGTGGATCTGTGGAGAGACGAGCCCACGCTGGAGCAGGTTTTCTGGCAGGACTTGTGACCCCGTGGGGGACCCACGCTGGAGCAGCGTGCTCCTGAAGGACTGCAGCCCGTGGAAGGGACCCACGCTGGAGCAGTTCGTGAAGAACTGCAGCCTGTGGGAGGGACCCCACGCTGGAGCAGGGGAAGAGTGTGAGGAGTCCTGCCCCCGAGGAGGATGAAGCGGCAGAAACAACGTGTGATGAACTGACCGTAACCCCCGTTCCCCATCCCGCCGTGCTGCTGGGGGCGAAGGAGGTAGAGAAAATTAGGAGAAAAGTTAAGCCTAGGAAGAAGGGAGGGGTGGGGGGAAGGTGTTTCTAAGATTTGGTTTTATTTCTCATTACCCTACTCTGATTTGATTGGTAACAAATGAAACTAATTTTCCCCAAGTTGAGTCTGTTTTGCCCATGACGGTAATTAGTGAGTGATCTCTCCCTGTCCTTACCTCGACCCACGAGCCTTTCATTCTATTTTCTCTCCCCTGTCCAGCTGAGGAGGGGAGTTCCACAGTGGCTTTGGTGGGCACCTGGCCTTCTGCCAGGGTCAACCCACCACAGACACATATATTTATACTAGACTGCCATCTGCACTGTATAAGCCCAGGAAGTCAAACCTCTCGAGTCTAAGAGCCAAGATGCAACCCTTCTGCTGCCTTCATTAACAAGGTCACATACTAGAGCAAAAACACATTAAGTAAAAATGTCACACGTTTTTTTCATCAGGAAGAAGACAAGAGAAAACAGACATGCTACAAGTGTTGTACATCTCTAAGGTGTTCATATGCCAGGAATTAGAATAGTATTCAGTGTCTAATTGGAATAATTTGATTTACTGTGAATATCTATGTTACAGACTACATTTATTATTTCTATCCGTAAAAATAGCAATAGCAAAAGTGCGAGAGAAATAGCAGAAGAGGTTTATCAATAACTCACGAGCAAAAAACTCCACTCCACATGAAAAATTACTTTATATACGCAAGTATTGTGACAAAAGAAGTTACACAATCCACCGGGTATAGACTTCAGACTGCTAACACTTATGAGCCTTTCTTACTTGTTCTCCAGTTTGTTGGAATCTGCACAGTGCATAAGTCATCTGCAGATTCATCAGCTGAATTTCCAATGAAATCAAAATTAAGACAGTTTAGTACGAGCTTCAAAAGTTGCATTGCTAGACTCTGTTGCTGTTGGTCCTGAAGGGTTAAAGGTTTTGCCAAGAGCTAAGGAGAAAAGAAATCTTGTTAGGTCACCTGCACAGAACATGCTTTAAAAACAATTTTGAAAAGGAAAATGTATGGATATAAAACTGCAAAGTTCAAAGCAAGACAAGACGTACCAAGAGAAAAATAAATCCTTCAACAATAAAAGGTAGTCTTTCCTTAAAGGCAAGGGGAAAAATCATTATTACCACCTCAGAGACCTCTTCCATGTCAAGCTAAAGCTCCCAGAGTTATAAATAATTTTTAAAAGCCTGGTGAAATAATCCTTTTGCATAAAATACTTCTAGGTAAAACTCAGCATGTCACATTGTTTGTTAAAACAGTGCTAACGTTCACTGCAAAAATTAAACTGTAAGGTTTGATGTTTTTCTCTTTCAGTTACTTTTGGAATATACGTCATATACATCATATGGGTAAAAAATATCTCAACAATTGGTTATTTTCAGTTTGATGTCCAGGCTGCTAAACAGTATGAGTTTCACAGTATGCATACTCAAAGACTGTTCCTTTGGCAAGTCTAGAAAAACCTGGCATTAAAAAACAATGAAATGAACAGTCTGTAATCTGAATGTAGCTATTTACAACACCTGTATAAATACAGCTGTCAGTGTGTCTCTACTGATTTATAACCCCTGTAGTGTCAGATTAAAAAGGTACTTTGTAAGCAAAACAAACTGTTGGGACTTGGAAGTCTACACTCAACATACTGTGAGTAAGAACACATTTTATCAATCCCCTGCTGTAATTATAATAATAATAATTTAAATAACATTTTATCTTAAAGAAATTACTACCTCAAGATTACATGCACAATATAAAGGCACTGAAAACAAACCTCAAATTCATTAGTGACCGGTGCAGTTTGTGAACATTAAAAACTGACAAAATTTTGTCTAGAAAAACAATGAAATAAATGGAACTGCAACAACTTTATCTAGTTCATCTGCCCCTTACATAGATTCAAAGTCACATCTCTCAAGTTTATTAACAAAAAGTTTTTAAATTCAGATGATAGGAATTAAAATCAACTGTATATCATCAGATGCCTCATTAACTTGATAATAAACTGTTGCACCACATTAGAATTGACACTGAATGATGAATTTGGCATTGAAATCAACGTTGAATTTCTGTATGTCTTGTATAAACACAATCTGTTTTGCCACCAATCCTCTCTGTAACTTTTAAACTCTTGGATTATTTTAGTGATTCCACATTTGTTAGTTAAGTGTATTTTTCAATGTATTATCGACACTAAAATATTTCTAAGACCAGGTTCCTATACTAAAGTTGGCATTACAAAGATACTCATTATAATTTTCTTATACTTCTGTCTGGAAATCTGTGTGATGTCACTCAGACAAACCTTTCAACATATGAGAGACTAAAAAAGTACCCGTAGACCAGCTGAACTTGAAGAGAGCTAGGAAGTGGCTGCCTCAGGATACAGGTTCTCACACATGCATTTATTGTTTTGATGTGTAATGGGGTTTGCTATACCTAAGAAGATTCTTCTAAAAATATCCAATTCTTCTTTTAAATTATACATGGTTTCTCCATTAATATGCAATTCCAACACTGATTTAAAACATCCTGTGCACATTAGCAGAGGATTCCCTCTTCAGAGGTGAGGGCCTACACATTATTTAATTGCTCTATATATTAAAAAAATATACTGCCTGTTAGCTGAGCATTGCTAGCTGACCACGTGTGCCCTTTAAACTTACTGCAAATGTGAGCTAAAACGTGCTAGTTAGACTGAAAACATACTGTGAAAGAAATTTAAGCTAACACAGTTTATCTTGTTTTTTACAGCAGTATCTCAATCACATATCTCAACCTTGAGAAATATACCTTTAGCCAAAAAGCAATTGCTACCATGATCTACTGACCCACTGTGATGGCATCTGTGTTTAAATCCTTAGCTTAAATGCCTGTGTCCCAATTTCAACACCTAATTCATCTGGTTTTCAAAAGAACTGAATAAACCAGCACTCCCAAATAAGTCAAAATAGATCAGGCAACATTTAAAAAACAACCTGCTCTCAAAAGCAAAGAGTTGCTTGAGCTTAAGAGAAGTAGAATGGTACGTCACGGTGCCACTTGCACTGCTATGGAAGGCCTTGATCAGCACAAAATGGAAAGTGTAAATTCCAGCTTTGATCTCAGTTCAACCTACGAGGTCCTGAGAGACCCAGTTTACAGTGTGCTGTTCTTCACCACCGCCTGTCAAGGCTCTTCAGAGGCTGCAGCCTGAATTACCCCAAAACGTTACAGAGAGGATAAGGGAACCAGTGAAAAACATCTTGGCCAGATTTGACTGCACTGTCATACCACAACATAGAGAATTTGTCCTTCTTCTTGGTCACTCCTAGTTTAATACATAATTCTTTTAGCAAATACTGAGACAGTAGGCCCAGCAAAACTGAGATACAATTAAATTAAGAATAACATCAAAAAAGAAGACAAGCTCAGAATTTAGATAGTTCATCTTTTACAGCAAGATATAGAGAGAGATGGTACAGAGATAAAGACTGAGAGACAGCAAGAGAGACACAGAGGGAGGAAGACTGTAATTTTTGTCTTTGAAAGTTTTTTTGGTCACTTGAGCTTAACTGGGCGTCATGTAATCCATTTAAGTACAGAATTCATCAACTCAGAAAATATTAAGGACTCAAAGTGGGACAACTATGATGTTAACAGTTTAGGTTCAATTATAAAGAGCCTCACCTCCTTCAAAAGAGAGCACGCAAGCATCAGTATCTCCTTTAGAGAGGTGTCACGGAATGAGGTAGCTATTTTACGATGTTTTGCTGAAGGTCTTGAATAATCCACCTAAGAAAAGTCAGGACAAAATAAACAATGCTCCCTTCTTTGTTAAAACTAGATGATAGGTATATCTGGCAGATTAATTATTTGACACTAGAAATTAAAATTATGGTCCAGCACCAAATATAGATCTTGCCAATTTCCTGAAGCACCTCCTTTTTTCCCTTCAAGGTTGTCTCTCTTTCTGGATGGAAAGGTCTGAGGCACTTCCTCAGGTTAAGATGTAGGCAAAAGAAAATCATTAGCAGAAATACAATTGAAAAAGTTGATCATTCACTTTGCTTCACTAGTTCTAGTGATTGTGATGAGAGAAACTTTACCCCGTATCAGATATGGTACGTATCTGGTACAGGTGGGGTCCCTGCACAAAGAATTTATTGTCTCTTTATACGTTTTGGTGGGGGGAGGAAAGTGTGTTCATCTCTTCATGCTTAAGAAATGTTTCTCCAACCATTTCTACGAAGGGCAGAAACATTTAACACACTGTTTTATCAGCAATACATACATCCCTTGCAGAAGGAAAAAAAAACCAAACATGCTTACTAGATTCATTTCCTGAGTCAGTTCTGAGAGAATCATTACTCCTATTATATAATGGTCCACAGTGCCCTACAGAAAGAAACAGATAGGATTGCTCAAACATCACAGTTTGTAGTCAGTATTTTCCAAAATTTCTAGAATCAGGTTGTATTTAGTATTTTCCAACATTTCTAGAATCAAGAAGATTTCTTAGACTGAGGTATCCTAAGCTGTTTAGAAGGCTTTCATGCCAAATTCTATCAACATTAACAGAACTAGACCTTCAAACTCCCTAATTAGCTCGGAAAAAAAACCCCAAACCTCATCATAAATGTTAAGAATTGTATGATAACAAAAACCCATCTGAAAATAGACTCTAAGTAACCACAATCTGGAAATTCACTATTACACATTTCTCAGAGGTCTGTTCAGTATTCTAGAATGGTTAAGTCAAGCTGCATGGAATTCAAACCATTAAAAAAAATATTCTGCTATGCATGAATGAAAAAGATCACAGGGCACTCTCAGAAAAAAAAATAGTTTTGAAATGCTACCTATCAAAAAACCTAATTCTCTTCCCTCCACAGTAGTAGTAGGCATCAAACATTTGCATCTGAGGGTGCAATTTGATCATCAGTATTTAAACTCCTTGGAATGTTTTGAAATTTAGATACAATGCAGAATTTTGCATTTAATTAATAAAATTTAGCTGTCTTCACTGAGCTACTACAAAGCATTTATAGAAAAATGAAATCTGCTTTGTTAAAAACAATTAAAATCAACTGCAATTAGGCCTTGCCATTGAGTCAGGGGGAAGATCTCTACGCCTACTTTCACAGCTGCAGTTTGCAGCTTCGGCTCTCCTGGTGTCCAAAAAGCAATGCCATCCTTGAGAAAATTTTCCTGGTATTTGTCACAACCACACTTGTTTTTGCAACTCTGAAGATCACCCGAAGTTCAACTAATAAACAATCTGGCTACTTACCAAGGGGCCTAACTTTTCACTGTCAACTATTTTGTATTATTACTTGCACCAAAGCAAATCAGAAGAGAAAATTTCAGAGAACTCTCAGGAAAAATTTATATTGCTGCCCTATCTGCATTCAGTAAGATTAAGCATCCTACACTGTAACTTGAACACAACTTTCTTTTACATTTTAAATTCTTAAAATAGTCTGTATGAATGTTCCTTAGATCACACAAACCTGCAAAACCAGAAAATGCAACCTCCCCTTTTTCACAGGTGTGAAAAGCTGTGTGGTAAATTACGAAGGAGTTGGGAACAGAACTGCAGACCTAGCTGCTAATCCCTTTTTCTATATTAAATCACACTCAAATTCACACAGAATGAACTTCAATCTGGAATGCTAATGCAGATGTATTTGAAACTACCATATGCTAATTATTAACATATATTAGTATTGTTTAGGGATTATTTTTTCAATTTTTATCTAAAATTAAATTCACTAATAGATCTATGGCTTAATTTTCTCTTCTACAGGAATTCTTAATTTAACTAAAGAAATCTCTTACGAAGCTAAATTTTCTATTTAAATCTCTATTTTTAATGAGCTACACACTGAACAGTCACACTGCAATCATTTTAATAATAAATGCAAAATCCAATTACAGTACATTCATAAAAATAACTGCAAAATGGTAGAGAAGTATACTTGAGTTTGTTTTTAATAAACAGAATATTGCAACTTACGTTTTATTAGACATTCCCAATGTAACTCAAAAAGTACATTAACTTGAACAGTATTATAAACAAAGTAAGACTGAAAAACAAATGAGAAACTCATGGGCAAGAAACACAAACTGTTAACTTCATATTTTCTTGCTGAGTTGCCAGGATCACCAACACATATACACATAATGGATCATTTTGGAAGTAAATCTCCAAACAGCTTAAATTTTCTGATTATTTTTTCTCAAAATAAGTACTAGGCTTCACATTCACATAGACACTCAGAAAGATTAATCTGTATTAATTTTTAAAACAGATTAGCCATCTCCCAGAAAACTTTTTAAGAATCTTTTTATATATGTTAAATGTATGAAATAACCAAGTCTGGCTAATAACCCATGACATCCAATCACTTTCTCCAAACTTACTTCACAGAAGATGCTGTGTATTCTGTATCTTTAGCCACTGTGTCTGACAGTACTTTCTCTAGATTTGACATGTAAATTTGCATAGTGAGCAGTTCATAATGAATGACTGCACTCTGACATTAGCAGAAATTATTTCCAATTTTCAAATACTATGCTCCAAGATCACCTCTCTATCCTATAACGCATCTTCTTTGCGACAGTGACCAATGCAGTGGGGGAACAGGAAATAATGTGGAAGGAAATGTAAAACAAGAACATTCCTGCCTCATCCAATTACTGGAGAAGGAAAATGAGTGATCTTTCCTCCCAAACTTCCCCATATCCCTACTTAGAATGCATAATTTTTGTGATATGTTAGATTTAAATGCATATGCTAAAATAGGTAAAGTTATAAAAACATCCTAAATTTATTATTTTTCTCCCTATATTGTACATCATAATCCTAGTAGAGACAGAATGTCTTTTTTTTTTCCTTTCTCTCCTCTTTACATTTATGTAGCGAGAACAAACATATATGCAGGTATCTAAGTACCCATGCACACAAATATGAATCATCAATTTCTCATAAAGTGAAAAAGCAATGGGGCAAACAAGGATCACAACCACATAACAAATATATACAGTGTCTTGCAATTTTGTGTACCACAGTTCTATCTTCACACATGCTTTCCTCAGTAACTGCAGAAGCAGGGGTATCTGTGATTTGTTCTAAAAATTAAACTGCAGGTAAAGTCCGACTACTTATCCAGAAAAGCAACAAAATAAGACCCCTACAGTGAACACTCCAACAAATAGTTTATAAAGGCACCTTTTTAATCAACCGTCCATGACAGGCACTTGAAAAAATACATTTGAACTAGTTCTAGAACTGAACAGTTCAGCACAATTTTAGTGGTCATTATTACAAGAATCACAATCAGACTCATGCTTCAAAGCTTTTGACAGTCTTACTCTTCAGATGGTGCAGCACCAGTGTTTCTAACCAGGTAGCTAGAGCTAACGCTATCAGAAATGTATCTCCACATCAGCTGAAAAAAATTAAGGCATTAAATAGAATGGCTTGACAAGAAGGGCTGACGTTTTACAATCACACTATGAAAAAGTGCTTTGGAAAAAGAAAACCAACAAAAAAACATGACAGTGCTATGAATACTGTGAGGCATCAAAACCCACAACCTTGCACAAGTATCAAACCCGCCTTGGCTCTGCATTGTAGGGTTGATCTGCTTTAAGCAATGCTCTTCACACTTTTTCTACCGAAGTGTATAACAACTAAATGACACAACACACCAATCACTAAAAATGAAGAGGTCCAAACAGAAACAAGTGGCAGAAGTGAACGATTGTTTCCTACCTGCAAAAATTTTTTTACATCAGCAATAATGTCTCTGAAGATGAGCTGATCTTTTAGGACCTCAAACCATCCTAATTTTGTAATTTTAGCAATGACTTGAACAAGAGCTTGGATGACAAAAGGAGCCAGTTTGGGTTGAGATGCTACATAGTTCAGAATGTAATTTCCTGTAAAGAAGCATTTTAAAATCAGCAACACAAGTCTTCTGTGAAGAAAATTAATTAAATGGTTCTAATAGAAACTTAAGGCATGGACTTTTTTAAAAAAAACCTATATTCTTATGGTTAGTACAATAACTGTAAGTTATGTTAAATCATTAAATACACCTAAACGTTTCATAACACAAAGCACATTACATACATGATCCATTATTCTAGGACACATATGACAACAGTTGGTGAACTCAGAGAACACTAGCAGGTAAAACAGAGAATTTTTCATTATGGTCCCATATACTGGGCACTGATTATTTCACTATGCAATAGCAGCGCTCTCAGCCAACTCAAGATACACAAAAGTTTTTTCAGGCAAGAGTCTCCACTGAATGTTCTCAATTCAATCTAGAACATCCCTTTAGGTAATGCACATTACAGCTGCAGAATTCCCCTCTGATTAGAAGGAAGTTAACCTGTTTCAAAAGCTGTTGAAAAGTATAAAATTAAAGTTGATTTAATTCTTACCTAAAAGAACATTGAAATCTTTTATCAGAAGAAGCGGATTCTCAGCCATGCATTTCAGAGTACTACTATCCACAGAACTGATACAACAGTGCAGATTTTCTAAAAATCTAAATCGAATCAAATGCTCTTTGTGCAAAGCCTTTCACTATTAAAGACCTAACAAGTATGTGCTTACTCTTTTAGGATAGAGCAATGACTTTAACATAGATCCTAAAAAGAAAGGAAAATTTTGTAGGATCTTAATCCTGCAAGTAAGGACCTGCCCTGGCATGACTTTTACAAATGTTAAGAGCTGACCATAAGCAGTATTACATGCAAGTGACTGGCGGGTATACTAGCAATATCTGCAACATTCATCCTTTACAAACATGAACTAAATTTCTTTAGCATCTTGTGGGATAAATACCAAGTCTATCTTGAAAAAAATGAGTATTTTTTTAAAGTATGAATTAATCTGCGCTTTTTTTTTTAAATTTTGAAACTAGGTAATGTTATTTGTGAGTTAATTGCAGAGAAATGATGAAAGATCTCACAATCACCTTTATATTAATTTTCTCACAACAACTACCTTACGAAAAACAGGCTTGGTAAACGGAGACCTAGAGAAAAGACAGACTATCCACTGAATGGTTACTGTGCTAACATGAAGTTTTAAATCCAACTAATATAATAAAATTTTAATGACAAACATTACTTACGAATGTCAATCCTTTGTTCGACAGGTAATGGAGATGCTCTGCTTACAAGCTTAGACAGGCACGTTGCTGCTAGAAGCTGAGCATAGGACGTCTACAAAAACACATCAAAAGGTATTATTCAAAAATAGGCTAATTAAAGGCAGGGACAATAAGTCAAAACCTGATAAATAATCAATAAACCAGACTGGTTATCAGGTTTTCATTACGTTTGTTAAGTGTACCAAAAATTCATAAAAGACGTATTTTAGTAATATCTTTGTTTCATTATAAATAAACAGAAATTACAATGCACTAATAAAAAAGTGGAGACCTAAAACTACCATCCCTTTTGATGGAAACCAATCATCTAAAAGTAATTCCACTATTCAGTGGAGTTCTTTAGTTTTGAAACCTGTTTTTAAATCACTTGATAATTTAGAACCACGACATGATTACCATGGGTCCAGCCCTGCATTAAAGATATTTTTAAACGTGTTTCCTCCTCTTCTTTCTCTCTCTTTTTGAATTATTTGAAAAACACAGCAAGAATTATAGTAGACTCAGCTTGGACTATCAAATAAGAATCAACTCCTCTATCACTTTTATCTACAGTTAACCATGAAATTAAACACCATAAATGAAACTAAGTAATGATAGGAGAATGGTTTAAACTAACAGACAACAGGTAAGCAGTTTAGGCTTTTTTTTTTTAAATACAATTTTCTTTTTCATTGTAGCTAATAGCTAGAAACAAGAACATGGTGATGTTCAAATACCAGGTTATACCACACTGTGTCCTGACACTGCTCTACATATGACACAACCCCTGATTACAACCCTTCTGAAAGTACCAAGAGCTAAGATGCTTTCTCTTTTTGTCCCTGACATCTCTTTATTGTCACTTCTACAAAGATCACCTCCAAATAAAAAAACTTCTACAATCATTTATAAAACAGAATATGTACAAAAAAAGAGAAAAGCATTTTGCCTTTATTGTACTGACATGGTAATGGCTCATGACTGAGAAACCTATGTAGGCTTCCATGAGCATGATTACATTTATGGATAACACATCTTTCAGATACTTACTGCTCCTTGTTCTAACAGAAGCTGGCATTGGCTAAGACATTCTGGGCTATCAATAAGCTCCAAGAGTACCTTCTCAGCTTGCATTCGCTGTGCTAGATCAGTTCCTTCATATAGGTGGTTACATAGTACTTCTAGTTCTGCCAGACTCTGTTAGGAAAGAACACAACTGAAACTTCCATGAAGACTTTTCAACCATGTAATATAAACCTAGATACTATATCAGTAACATGAACCGTTACCTATGCTAAGCTTTCCAGTTGATTCACATTTAAATTACAAAAAAATAGGAGGCTTTCTGTGCCAAGAAGCCAAAAATAACTCTGAAAATTAAGTTGCAATTTCTTGTTCTCTCAGCTACCAAGGTATTTTTTAATATGGTTCAATCCATTTGTTTTTCTGAATCTTCAGATGGGAAGTCCATAGCTTTTCCAAAGAGAGATGAAAAGATAGAGAACAGTGAACAGTTTGAGCTACGCTACTTGGAAAACTTCTACCAGATTTCATTTTAAAAGCTGTAACTGCTCATTAAATTACTACACCTGGAAAAAATCGGCATTGTCTGTATCTGTTGATGCAAATATCAGTGAAAGATGGGACAATTCAGAAGCTACAGTAGCAACAGAAGAGCTAAAATTCCTCTCTACTTAGAAGCTGAAAAAGTTCTCTTTGGTAAAGGGGGTGCGTGGGGGGAATATCTCTCTCCTATGTGAGGGATACGATTTATATCTACTAGTCACCGTCTCACAGAAGAGATGAACCCTTTGAGCGTGTTTTGGAATCATTACACAAACAGAAGTTTTAGCAGCCATCAGGTTCCCAAAGCCTATGTAACTCTCATCAAGAACTGGCCACGTCATTAGAAGGTACCCAGCAAAAATTTCATGACTTGAGTGCGGCCTAGAAAGAGGAAAAGAGAATACGCAGTATTTGACCAGCCTAATTTAAAAGTTTGAGTCAAAATCCTGTTCACCAGCCCTTCCAAAAAGATGTTTAGTACTTGAAATAAAAGATTTGGTTCAGCACAATCTAGCATCACTTATCCCGTAGCTCAAATGCCTTTTAAAAATCCAAGACAGTAACAGTGTCTTTGGCAACCAAAGTACATTTGGTTTTGTCAATCAAAGCATGTAATTTCCTAGAGACACACTTCTTATAATTTAAAAAATAAAATAAAATAAAATCTTCTTTTTCCCTTTTTTTTTTCTTCTTGTTGTTGTGCATATGGAGTCCCTGGCTTTGATCAGCTTTTTCTGAATTTCAGTAATAATGACATTTTAAGAGTCCCTGATTGTAGCCATGTTCTTGTTCCTTTGGAGAAATTTTAAGAAAAAGCATATTTGCTTCTGGAATGAACAGATCAAATACCTCAAAGGCTGAGCTTAGCAGAGACATGCTCTGTTTTTGTTTTTCCACCCCCTACGTTCAGAGAGAGCAGAGGAAAAATAAGGAACAGGTAACAATCCCAGTAATGCAATTTTAAATGAAGCAAGATCCATGCCAATTAAAGTGAAAATTAAGACTCAAAAAATGCAAGCATACACGTTAGGGAAAATCTAATAAAACACAAACCCTGCATAAGTGGGGTAAAAGAATTAGGGAATAAGGACATCTAGCAAAGATAGTCCTCGGACATAAATTACAGTGCATCTTTCCATCACGGAACAATTCCAATATAACCTGAGAAGCATGAACCAAATTATCATGTCATAACCAGCAAAAGTCAAAGACCCTCCTATAGCTGATCTGAAATTTAACTTTCAAATCTGGACAAACAGTGCAACAAGTTTGATAAAGTCCAGAATGAAACTGGGATATCAGCCCAATCACCAAGGTCTAAATCATCTCTATACTAACGGGCATTAAAATAGCAAACCCTTTATAAGCTGGCTAAGCAATAATTTATACAAAAAAAATTGATAGTGGATTTCAAGAACATATTCACTGTGTTAATACGTTAAGGTTACACCAAAATTTAGAAGTTTAGGCTAAGGATCAGAATTAACTTCTTGCTGACAAGTTAAAACTGTGAAGCATTTTATCTGAAGGACAACAAGGGAATTTTTAAAGCAAGCCTGAACAAAAACTAGATGACAATCTTCAAAGAAAAGGTGGTTTATTGGATATTGAGACTGATGACCTGCAGCACTATGAAATGCTTTATCTGGATACGTTTGGTCTCAGGAGAACGTTATGACAAAGTTTCTTATTGGTAGGCTGGAGGTATGGGCAGAAATCACTCAGAATTCTCAGACTGCCAAGGAACTTGCTAGATGTTCTCTGGGTTATATTTTACATGTAGTACTGAGGAAACATGCTGATTTTCCATGATTTAGATAGTGAAACCAAAAAAATACAATCTGAAATCAGCAAATACAACCATCTTGTGTGCAATGGCAACTCAGCTGAGCAATAGAGATGTTGTTTAACCTTATTAAGAAAAAATACTTGGAGAAACGAATGAGAAGTCAAAAACTAGCTCTCTATATTAGATACATATTTTCATCAAGAAAACAAAAGACTGACAGAATTCCTTTTTTATTGTGAGACAAAACACGTGAAACTGATGCCTTCAGACACCTCCTTTACTCAAACCCTTACCAATAGCTGAAAGGCGATTCCTAAGAAAACAACAATAGTGTCAATGAAAAGGATCTAGCAGTTAGATGCTGGCTGCTTTGAGTCAGGAGTAGAAACAGGCCTGTATAAGGAGTAGCATTTTTTGATCACAAAGAAGCATAACTTTTTCCAAGAAACAGATTCACATCCTAATGAAAGAGGTTAGATACTGCAGTTTATTTATTTTTTTCTGCTTGTCACACTTTCACAATATTCAAGAATATTCTAAATAAAGTTCTCCAGATACTTCTGGTCCCACCTCTCCAGCTCTCAGAAGTCCCTGGCAGCTCTCCTACTAGCCAGTGAAAGAACCAAGGGCCAAAAATGCTGGGGGCCCAGCTCCACAGCAACCCACCAGGCAGGCAGCCAAGGAGGCAAGCAAACTGGCAGGAAACCAGGTAGGTTCCCGATTAAAGTTTTGCTGACACTTACAAATTCCCACAGACATTTTGATTTTAATCAGCATTTTCTGACAGAAAACATTCTACTAAGAAAGTTCCACCAGCTCTATACAGGATGGGCATAACTGCTGAAACGACACAGTCAAAAAAAAAAAAAAAAAGAAAAAAAGCCATTTGGATATGAGGTGATAACAAAAGATATTTTAGTGGTCCTTTTATGCAGCATGGCTGGTACCCAAGTATTTAAATAAATGCCTAAAATGGCCTCTCTAACGCTGTCGAAGCCTGCTGCCACCGACCCGGTGAAACCGCAAGGGATGCCCAACGCATGCTTTAACGCCTCGGCAAGCGTCTTCCGAGGCCCTTTTCCCGCTCTCCCCTTCTTCCGCTGTTGTTCGAGACCCAGTGTCAGTGGGCGACGTTCATCTCGGACGAGTCCCGGCGAGGGGCCGCCTCTGTTTTCCAGGGACGAAGCAGAGCAGGGAACCGACCCACCGGTGCCTTCAGGAAGAAGCGGCAACAGGAGAGCAGGTGCGGCGAGCTCACACGGCCCTGGGGTACCCGCAACCCCGGCGAGGGTCCCGAGCGAACCCACGCCGATGCGACGCGATGGGCAGCGCGGAAGACCACCCACCGCAGGCCAGCCGCCCGGCACCACCGTCCAGCCCCGCCGGTCCCGGCACCGCGGACGCGCTGACATGACCGCTCCAGCTCCCACGGCGAGGCCAGCAGCATCGCCCCTCGACCGGCCCGGCCCGGCCCGGCCCGGCCCGCCGCTCCCGCCTGACAACAGCCCACCCGAGACCGCGACCTCGGTTCGGCGCTCCGACCCAGCGCGCCAGCTCCCGCTCGCCCCAACGCCGCCCGCAGCTCCCCCGGGCGCCTGCCGGGCACCTTTCGCCCCTCTGCCAGGGCGAACCTCCGCGCCCCGCGCTCCCCTGCCCCCGCTCAGGCCACCGCGGGGCCGCAGCCGCCCCGCACCGCCCCGAGGGCTCCCCCGCGCCCCACCCCCGCGCCCCTCAGCGCCTCCCTCCCCGAGCTCCCCGGCCCGCCGACCACGACAGCCCCCGTGGCGGCCGCGGCCCCGCACGGCCCGTCGCGCCCCAACGGCCGGGCCAGGTCCCAACGGCCCCCGCCGCTGCGCTCCGCTCCGCTCCGCTCCGCCTAGCCGCGCCGCGCCGGGTGCACTGACCTGGACGCGCAGCGCCATCTTCCCGAGCGGCGCCGGGAGCGGGCCGCGGGGAGGGGCCGCGGGCCCGGCCGGGGCTAGGGGGCAGTGCCGAGCCGAGCCGAGCCCAGCCGCGCCGGGGCCGGCCGGGTGCGAGGGGCGGGCCGGGACGGCGCCGTGGGCGGCCGTTGGGGCGGGGCCGGGCAGGGGCGGGCGCTGGGGCGCGCGGGAGGGGCGGGGCGGGCCGGGCCGTGCTCGGGCGCGGGGGCGCCGCGCGGCAGCGGCCCCGCCTGGCCCGGGGCCGAGGGGGCCGCCATTTTGTCCGTGAAGCCCCCGCAGGCGGGCGGCCGATCGCGGGCTTCCCTTCCTCTCTTGGTGCCGGCAGCCGAGCGGAGGAATCTCTCCTGGCTGACGAGGCCACGATTTTCAGTAGTTAACCGCATTTAAGTGCTGCTGTAAACCTGTATTGGGCCTTGCCCAATGCAGGTTGAGGTACAGTTTCCGAAGAAATTACTCTCAGATTGTGACAGCGGCAGCAAAAAGAAAGATTTCCTCGGTGAACCTGGGACCTTCAGGTCACACATTCCACGAGAGGTTATAGGAATATTCCCATTTTACAGCCAGCGATTCACAAGCTGCAGGAATGTAACTCAATGGAGCGTTAATTTCCTACATTTATAAATCAATAGTCAATAAACATGGGACAAGCCATCATGATGCTGCTCTGTCTGTGCTTCTTAAAAGATACAAACCAAAGCCTGTGGTGCTGAGGCGGTTTTCAGACCAGGGCAGCAGCCGGGAGTCTCATTCTGCTTTGGAAAGTGCTGGAAGGTTGCCGAGAGTGGAAAAATCCAGGAATGCTGCTTCAGTCCAGAAGGCCAAAGAGATGGTGCTCTGGTGGTTTCAGCTGCGTCCAAGGACAGATTGCTCAGTTATCCCAGAAAGGAGGGAATCCCCCGCTACAGATGCCTATAAAAGATCAAAGAAATTAAAATTAGAGAATAGAGTTGTCTCAGTTTCCGGTTGGATGAGATGAATCCCATTTTTGCAAACCACTGGTACAGATAACAGGTGGAGTTTGCGACAGCAAACGCTTAGATTAACATAGCTGGTTTACTTCTTAAGTTCAAGTGCTGCAAAGGCAGAGTCTGATCCAAGACGTTCTCCTTCTAGAGTTAAAGGAATAATTCAGGGTTAGTGAGGAAAACACACCATGTAAATCAAAGACAGAAGAAGGTCAATATAGAGGTTATCCAAGTTAAGGACATAAAGCAACTTGAACAATGTCTACAAGTGTCTGCATGAGAAAAACCTGTTCTAATGCAGCGAGCTTCTTAACTTCAGAGGAAAACGTGTAACTGATTCCAACCACTATAAACTGAAGCTGAGCAAATTCAAAACAGAAATAAGCAATGCTGACAGTTGTCGGCTGGAATAACTTGCGCCAAAGGATGGTGCCTTCCCTGTCACTACATCAAGAGTGGTCATTTTCCTGAAAGGTGATGCTGTAGGTACGTGAGCTGTTTTCTTGGGCAGAAATTGGTGAGGTTGTACGACGTGGGTTACAAAGCCTGGCACAGACTGTGTGCATGTACAACTTTGCATCATATGCCATCAGAGAGCAACCAGATTTTGTCACTAATGAAGAAACCTAAGAAAGACCAAAGCAAGAAAAGCATCTCTCTATTCCTTGTCCTGCTAAAGGTGAACAGTGGTAGTGTACAGCATGGAGCCAAACAGACACCAGGGTAAAACTCAACAAAGTGTTAGTTTAGGCTTCACAAGACACTTCTGGAGTCAGTGGCACGGGGAGGAAGGAGGATTAAGTAACAATAAATAAAGTGTGATGGAGGGGTGGCAGCAAGGACTGCTGCTATAGCCAGCCATCAGCATTTATGAACATCGCACCCAAAAAGCTTGTTGTTGGGCATACTGCTGTTTGATGTTTTAACACAGTAGGAAGAATTTTTGCTTTGACCTCCACTGCTCTGAACGCCACGGTGATCAAAACTCCATGTAATTTTTATTCTGGTTAACAGATGATACAGGGCCTGAGCAGTTGGTGTAAAATTATTCATGTTTCCCTGCTGCTCCATCGGCCACATTGCAAAAATTTCCATGTTAAGCCTGGTAGCCCCAAAGAGGCCCAAACTGGTAGAGTTCCTCTGGAAATGGAAGCTGCTTTAGACTGGAATGAAAAAATGAATTGGGTATATTCCTAGCTGGATTCACCTTCTAGCAGCAGGTTCAAGAAACAGTTATGACAATCTAAGTGAGGCAGGAAGAGTAATTTCTCTGTACATGAACTATCACAGTTGAATGATGATACCATCACTGAACCATATGCTTTTCTACAAAATACCTTCATTAATTATTGGACAATGAAGCAAAATCAAAATGGGAAATGGTTTTAAATGGAGTTTCTTGTTCTCCTGCCTTCACAACTTGACTCTAGTGGCTGGCACTTCTGAAAGTCAAATGGATCATTCTTGAAAAGCTGGCTCAGATTACCCAGTCCCCTAATGACTGCCTCAGTCCTGGCGCATGCCTTTTAACCCAATTTTTCATTTTTTAGCCTGTGAAGAAATAGAATCATTTATCTATAGCCATAGTCTAAAAGAAAGGAAAAGTCACAAAACATACCGGGAGCAGAATAAAAGGACTGGTGGTACACAGAGAAGAAAGGGAACAGAAGGGATTTAAAAGGAGAGCAAAAGGACAGATCAGAACAGAGGAATTCCCAGGACTGAGGAATAGGGAGTGAAATGGTGACTCGGGGATGAGAAAAGTCAGCCATAAATTCTAATGAGGAAAATTTGGGAGACTTTCTGATGCAATACAATTGCAAACAGTCCAAAGAGCCAGAAGCACCTTGCCAGTATGGGTCAAAAAGTAAGAGGAAGCTCTTGCATATCCTTCAAAGACCTTGACCCCATGAGCAGCTCTAGCAATGACTATGAATCCTGCTCCAGGTGACGGACCATTGCCTAGGCTGTGCCACTAAGCTATGCAAAGACATGCAGAAATGAGGTTAGTAAGTTAAATAGTTCAGGAGCTGAGTGTAATCCATGGACAGCATATGTAGCCAAGAGTGAGCAAGAGCTTGTGGCTTCTGCAGCAATGAGCCAGTTTCCAGCTTGTCTGGAGTAAGTGTGTTTCTTCTTCGCCAGAAACGCGTGTTCCCTGCCGGTTTGGGTCTCCTTTCTGTGTCAATGGATGAGCATGGACAGACGTTGAGAGCAGAAAGCTGGTACCATGAGGTAGGTCAGTTTTGCTCAGCTGTGTGCTCAGCTGCACAGTGCAGCCATGTGACTGTTTGTACCTTATTTAATCATCAGTTGAATCATTTTAATCTCTGACACACAGGCAATTGCATTTCTATATCCGATTTCTGTCAACTATAGCCTGATTATTTTAAGGGAAAAAAAATTGGTCTAGCTAAAGAATTAATGGATTCCTAGACTAATACCTGACAAAACTCCTGAGATTTAACACAGCAAATAAGAATGTTAGGTTGTGAAACTACCCCAGACCATGTCAGAGTCCTAGCCCAAAGGACAAAGCTGCATTGAGTGTAATTTATTTAGGAACTTTTATAGAATTCCTTTATCTTTACATGGGAGGGGGAAATGACACAGTGAAGATGCTTGTCTGACAGGCTTCAACAGGAGGAAGTTGTGACATGAAATTCAGACTTGCTTCCATGGAAGGTAGCAAAATTCTTGCTGTGTTCAGTGGAATTGTGAGGTCTGCCTCACAAGATGCAGTACTGAGACCTCCCTGCAGTATTAATATACAGTTTCCAGCTCAAGTCTGTCTCATTTTCTGCTAGGTGGAATAAAACCAACTTCCTCAATTTGCTGTTACTTTGGATTATGTGAATAGATCTGTTGCTACAGGCAATGCATTTACAATTAGATCCATTCATTTGTCACGCTGCTTAGAGAGGGCTGAATCTTCTGCATGCTTTTTTCATTTAATTGTAACTGACTTGATTAAAGCATATAAACAAAACCAGCCATTTCTGTCCCCCCAAAAAAAGGAACTAGCAAATGTTCAGGGTATCAGTGTTCCTTCTTTTTTTGCATCACATTGGGATTTTTCGTAAAATGCAGCTTTCTTACTGAAAGGAATGGCTGATAAGTTACAACAAATTATTAAATATATATATATAAAATATATTTAAAATGCATACAGAGATAAATGCAATATATTTAATTTAGAACCCTTTGTTGTGGGAAGGTTAGCTTTTTTTAAATAGACATAGTCTATCAGGTCAAACACTCACAGACTGCTATTTGATATGGTTCTGCTACACATTTTCTCATTCAAACATTCAGTTCTTTCTGCTTTTCATTTTACATTAACAACGGCAAAAGGCCCCAAACAATTCTAATTTATTTCTATGGCTAATGATTTCAAGATTATTTTCTGTGCCACATACTAGTCTGTGCCAGTATACATTGCCACAATTCAGTGATTGGTTTAGTAATCTAATTCATTCATTTGCAATGCAGATCACAATTGATCTTGAATGTATGCCTGCAGATTACATAGTTCCATTAAAAAATACCCACTAAAAAAAAATTTCAGTGATTTCTACCAGACAATTTTATGTTCAAGTTAATAGGTAGTGGATAAGCAAAACAACTTATTAGACATATCACTAAGAAGACCAGGAAGAGCCGGTAGCAACAAAATCAGTAGTTAAATATGAAGCCATTTCATACTCCTAATTAAAACTAATTAATCTTTTCAATGACACAATGGCATACTTTCTACTCATAAATTGACAGTACTCCAGGAAGTCTGAAACAAAATAAATTATTCTTTGCTTGTTTGCTACCTGGACAAAGATCAATAATACCTCAGGGCAAACACAGTCTATAGCCAATCTCTTAATGTAATTCAAATTGAAAGGAAAAATCTGCCTAACGGCAAAACCCCACAAACCAATCACATTAAAGGAAGAATTTGTGATGCACTGTATATACATTAAAAAATCTAGGCAGTATATGTATGCCTACAGAAAGATTGCCCTTAAGCTTCCTTAACACCGTTAATTTAACTTCGAGTTACCTCGGTGTGTGCAGTAATCACTACATGCTTTTGTGCATTGGATAAAGAAGACTGCAAATACTGAGGCTTTACATGCAGATGCCTGAACTTTTGCTTCCTTAGTCATTAATGTCGTTCGGTAATTTACTGCTATTCATCTGTCCTCAGCCAATGGGAACCAATAGGTGTAACTGCCTCCCAAAAGCAGTTTTCATAGTTTAGTATCTTCCATCACCCATTAATTCAGAGCCAGCCGTCATGTAATTAGTTAACAAAAGCAATTGGAGAAATTTTTCAGGGTGATCACTTTACACTTTGAAGTCTTGTGTTTTTGAATTGCATTTCATTTGCTGTCTGGTTCATGCTGATCAAGAAGTGGTTTAGACAATTTGAAAAATGTGCATGTGTTCTGGTGGTTTTCAGAAAGAAAACGATGCCTGCTTTTCTGTCTGCTATTTCCAGAAGTGTGGCATTAGCTCAATGCACTTTGGCTGGACATAGTACAGATGGGTCAGATATAGGAGCAAGTCTTGGACAGTCCAAGACAAAGGGCAAATACTGGCTCTGTTGTGCAGGTCTCTGTGTGTTTGAAGGGCATGCACTTAGCTACAGAACAGCCACCTCCTTTAAACTGCAGTAATTCTCACCAAATATGATGCTGTTCATAGTAAAAATAATGATCTCAAACCTTGAATCGTTGCCTAGGCTGGTGGGAAGAAGCCAACACTGTTAGGAGTAGTGCAAGAGCTGTTAAAAAAGAAGTCAAAAGGTGTGCTTATCTGTTTGAATGCACAAGAAATCTTTTCTGGGTATTTTTGAGTATTGCTAATAAAACAGCACTTACTTGCTTTAGACTGTGATTGTTTCATGTATCTATTCAAAGTAAACAAAATAACCCCCCAAAAGACAGATAATTGGCCAGTGATGAGACTAACCATGGAAAATTTCAAATGAGAAGGAAAATCTTGCTGAAACTTATGAGAAAAACTTGAACTAAGGAGATTAAAGACTGTTTTGCAACCTTCATACTTAGGCTTGTTGCCATGTGAACAATCTCTTGATATTTCTTAGTACATTATAAAGAAAATTGATACAATGTAAAAATTTTGTTTAACTATGGACGTTCCTGCTAGACAAATTAGAATGTTTGAAAGAAATTACAACATCATTTTCATTTTAAAAATTAATATAAAATTTGGTCCCGTCAGTATACTTAGTAGACAGGTGCATGTTTAAGAATTTTATTTAACAGTGTAAATGTATGGATTTATAACTGTTCTTATTTCTGGTAAGTAGCATGATAGACTTCAGCCAAAGTTGAATTTCAGGAAGGTGGATACACAAGTGAGTGTGTTATCAGAGGAGCCATTTACAGCACAGAAACTACTAGTAAATATAACAGTGTGAAAGGTATTGGACAACAGATGTATAAAAATTATTATTCAGAGTTGTTTCAATTTTCATAGTCCCCAGATTCATATTCTTCCTCATCTTCATCATCAGAATCGTCATAATAGTCCCCATATTCAATGCTGTAGCTTGCACTTCTACTGCCAGCAGTAAATGCAAATGCAGGAGATGAGCCTGCAAGACATAATTGAATCAAGATTAAATTAGTTGTAGATAGGAACAAAGAGGAAAGCGTGGGGTTGGATCTGTACGGCAAGCTCAGTGTTTCTGAATCCTTGTTAAGTTTTCTATTAAAAGGAGAGGGTTTTTATCCAATGACTTGACCTCATACCACTGAAGCTCATGATATATGAGCAAATTTCTATATCATTCACATTTTAAAATGCTGAAAATACATTTAATTTCCAATACTAGTAAACTATGAGTTCAGTCCTCTGTAGATCCTATGCACCTGAAAATAAGACCAGAGCTAATAAAGCTTTGAAAACCACTTGCAGAAACAAGGTCAGTGACAAACTAGACCAGTGACAAACTCCTCTAGAGCAGGAGGCAAATATAAGACAATGTGTCTTTATTCTGCATTTGCCAGGAAACCCAGTTCTCCCTGGAGGAAGAAGGATGTTATTCTGCAGGGCTGGGCCCAGTGCAAAACAACAGTAAAGGTATTTCTTACATCTTTCCAAAACTCTCATTAAGGAGCAACAACTGTTTCCTTCCTAATTTTTTGAAAAATAAACATCTAAGCAGAACTACCATGGTTCAAAGACTCCTTCAGCTACAACAGCTGTTGTTCTGGGTGCAGAGTTCCTACTAACATCAAAGGACTTCTGTAGGATAAGGATAGTGGAATAATATGTGTCTCAGCTGTATGGCTATAATCCACAGCTTTCTGTTTTCTGGAAGCTTGTATCATTTGCAGCAAAATATTACTATATTAACACCCTAGGGGATAAAGTAAAAGAAAAGCACACAGAAAAGTTAAAATTTGGACATCTTTAGGTAATTTCTCATGTCCTTCATTTGCATTCTGACAAACCCATCCTTTGCAACCTGCTTGTATGCATTTTTATATTCTTCACATCCAAATAATAATAAAAAAATACCATCAATGACTTTCAGTCTTGCAGAGGCGTATGTTGCACCATGCTTATTTTTGGTGTGGCAGATGTAAACACCTTCGTCTGATTTTTTGAGGCCTTGAATCTGCAGCCAGCCTGTCACACCGTACTTCTGAGGCCCACCTCTTGCCTTTGAGAAGAGAAATCAATAGTTGAAATTAAGTAACTAGGAGACCATGATATTTCTCAAAATAATTGTGGATGGATTAAACATCGTTCCAACCTTAGCTTTTTGTTTACTGCCATAATGCTTTGATTCTGTTTGTTTCTGCTGCCCTATGTTTTAACTTCATAGTGCTCTGTGCCTCTGAATTCATGCTTTCCCATCGCTGCTCTTTAAACTTCATTGCCCTTCACAGTGCTCTCATTCCTGTTCCTTCTCATGCTACTGATTCCCGGTGCTCCTCCTGTCTCTTGTCCCAGCACCACTTCTTGCTGCTGCTTCAAAGCATTGCCACCTGTTTCCAAGCTCATAAGTTTCTTGAGGATGAGAGTGGCAGGTGGGTCTGGGTGAGTTGTTCAGGGCCAAGGGGCCTGACCAAGCTGGCACTCAGCATCCAGTTTTTAATGGATTGGCATGACATACCATGTAAAAGCTCATGACAATCGGTTTCAACTGACTTGGGCTAAAGCCTCTTAAAGGGATGAGCTTCCTTTTCCAAACAAACCACACAAAACCATTAACAGAGATGCTCTCATGCTGAATTGTTTAATGAGATAGGTTAACAGGTTCAGTTTAGCCTCTGAGGTGACCAGCATTTGGATGTGGCTTTTTGCACCATTGTTTCTGAGCAACTTTAAGTCCACTAATCAAACTTGTCTTCCTGCTGCCTCTGGAAACATTTCTAAATAACTTAGACCCTTAGTGCCTCAGTAGTACTAAGATTAACTTTTTCTGTGCTTTTTCTATCTACATTTTTGTTCAGGTTGTGCCCCATGTCCGTTGGATCTTACAGCTTTTGGGCTGTGTATTCAGAAAGCTGGATTTGCCATGCATTCCTTGCATAGTCTCAGTTCATATTCTTTGTCCATTGGAGAAGACATGCAGATGCAGGATTCACCCTTACTGAAGTCTGCCTGTACATCTGGCTTTGTTAGCTCATCTCCCCAGAATTTTATTTCCATTTAAAAGAATTAGCATTTTGATTTATTTAATTTTAGCTCAAACTTTCAGGCTATTTCTAGATTTGCTTGAAGCCTATACTAATGCCATTCTACTCTTTCCCCTCGGATTAAAACACTGTGTCCTCCGTAAAATGAGCAAGTTTCATTGCTTTCCTTTTGAACACCTCAGGGACTGAACCCAAATGGCAGGTCTCCAGAAACAGCATCTTGCAAAGGAGAAGTTTAGATACCTGCCAGAATTGTGCTTTTGCATCAAGAGTAGTAAAATTGTTGCCAGTAGCCATCCTTCCCACAATGCACCTTCTTTTAGGTAATAGCCTAAACGGTTCCATTTATATGTTCATTCAATTTTTCCAGAATCATACCTACATAAGGAGAATCTTCCATCTTTTCTTTCCCTGAAGTGGGCCAGATGGTACCCTGGCTGTTACTTCTGCTGGGACTGCTGAAGCAATGATCCTTGCACTGACTGAAATCATAATTCTTTACGTAGTCAGAGGGCCCCTACTGGGAATCTATTTCTTACAACAGTATTGTGTTCTGTAGGAGGAATTCACCGATTAATCACCCTACTCCTCATCCCAAACTGTAGGACATGGAAAAACTCAAGTTTTACCTGTACTGAGATGTGGGCGTCATCTCCTGGCAGAAACATTTTATTCCCCTTTTTTTTCCATTCAAGGTGTGGCATAGGATAGGCTGACACCTCACAGCCAAAAATGACATCATTGCCTGTGAAATTCTGGACATCCTGAGGTGGCATAGAAATAACAGGAGCTGCAAAGAACCAACAGAATGGTGCTTTAGAAGACAGTGAGCAAAAGACAACACAAACACAACACCATATAACATTAATTCCTACTTTACGTGATAAAACCAGTTTGCCTTTTGCCATCTCGCACACTGTGAAAAGCCACATGATTCCAAGCAGCTTTTAAAGCTCAGAACACCTTGTGTCCCGTTAAAAGGTGAACAGGCTTTCTAAAAATACTTATTTCAAAGGACCCATCTGTCCTTCCGTTTGCACATGATTGTGAAACTCAAGCTGAAATTAGAAGTTTAATTTGTGTCCCATAAGCTGTGATCATGGACTAGGTTCAAGGCCCAGCAGTCAAGTAGCCAGTACTCGACTAGACCTTCAGAGGAAAGTACAAGAAATTATGTAGCAGACAATCACAGAGTAACTTGATTGTACATGATAGTTCTTACTAATTTCTGTTACCTTTTGGTTAGCTTAAAAGCTAAAATACTGAGATTGCTAGCTTGTCAAAATTTGTTTTCTGAGTACATCATTGCCTTGAACTTGCTAAAATCTCATCCCCCTCTGTTACCCATGGAACTCATTGCAGCAAGTAACAGATTAACAGCATTAATACATTTCACATTTACCCTTGATTGCTATCAATTTCATCTCATGCTCTTGTTATGAGATGAGTAATAAAAGCAATTGAAATCCAATTATTTTTATAAGGTTTTATGTTATGCTTATTATAATTACCAGATTGTCACTTACTTGTTTCCTATTGTTCTCTTACCCTCATCCCCCACCACTGTTTATTTATCATCTCTGAATTAATCCTCTTTCACTTTTTCCCAATGAAAAAGCTGACGTTAACCACGAGAGGGAGCCAGTCCAGGGATTTGAAGACATTGAAAAAATAAATTATCACCTGATGCATTCATATGTGATTTAAATACATACCCCTCTATAAGCATGTATGAACATACAAAATGTTAACAGGAGATGATGATATGTAGCAGCAGAAAGCAAAATAACCTAGTTACTGTTATCACAGCTTTCCTATTTTGGAGATCTCAGCTTTTTTTCCTGATCTATTTGTCCTCAGCAAGAAATGTTCTTCCTTCTAAAGTCCGTTTTCTTTCTATTTCCATACCAGTGTTTAAAAGTGAATGCATTTTCTGGTCCATTAGACTTGTCTTTAATTATTGCTTTTATTTTTGTACAGATCCCAGATTCTTGGAAACAGAAACTTGTAGTAAATAATTAATATATTTTTACTTGCAATATTTGAATCAATATGTAGGTAGAGCATTTATGCTTCAGCATTTGGAATTGTAACAGCCTGTTCCAGATTTTCAAGCAAGTTTCTAATACATGTGTAAGGTTTTCAGGATTGATATCTGTGCAGAAAATATCAAATGTATACTGATTAAAATTAATTGCAAACAAATTATACAGCAAAGTATCAATTTCCCCATTTATGAATACCTCATTAAACAATCCTGCTACTCTTCGAAAGTAAGATTTTAAAACTAGGATACTTAAGCCCTTAAATGCTTGTTCTTTCATGAGAACTGTACATTCAGAATCTATTATTTCAAGAATCTTGTATTCAAATCAGCATTAACTGAACATCTTGGATGAGAAATTTTTTGCCTATGAATTTATCACATAGGGTCTGATATTAAAACATACTTTGAAACATTAAAATTTGGTGCAGCCACGCTCCCTTTAATGATACATCCACTGTAGCTGAGCTTAAAGTGTAAAAAAGAAACCAAATGTCTACTACACTGACTCACAAGAGTTCTTTAAATTATTCCTTTACAGAGACAGCATGAAAAACTTTTTAAATAGGCAGATGGTGACTGGTTAGTATTTTTGTTCTGGTGCTAAAACAGGTGTCCTATGGATACACTGACAACACTGAAGTATTGCTAAGAACTGAGTCCTGCTTACATGGACGTCCACAGACATGGCTCAGCCATGCGAGGCTGAGGGCTCTGGCTTCACCATGCCATGCAAACACATCCTTAGCCTCAAGGACCTAAGGGTCTGAGTTACGAATCTACTTTATAGCTGTTCACATACAAGAAATTTGTCTGGCACTGTCTACCATACACCAAGACAAATTCCACACTGGAAATACCCCTTCCTCTATTAACTGTAAGAAGAATACAGATGATAGCTTGGAAATGTCTAGATACGGTCTAAGTCCAACCCAGGTGAGTACTTTTATTGAGGTAGTTAAGGATTTGCTGGACCAGGGCTGACCAGGACCGGCATCATGTGAGATCAAATTCATAGCAAGGAAGAAGAACCACAGTTTTGATCTAACCAAACTGCCTTTTCTGAATCTGAACACACAATAAATACTTGAATTATCTACTCAAACTTGAAGTGCCTCCAGAAATAAAATAATACTTGTCTAACAACACCATTTGGCTGTATTTTACAGAAGAAAATTGAAGTAATGATGTATCATTTTAACAAAAATTTACAAAGTTCATTTTTGAGTGTTTCAGATTTTGTGTTCAGCCAAATTCTCCCATGCCTACCTGTGTGTAATTTTTTTGCATAAATGTATCTTTAGAAACAGATCTTTACTGTTATGATAACTGTCATTTTGATTCCTACAGTAGATAGATAAATTTTTCTTGATAGCTATAGAAAGCATTCTGATATCTCAGTGTTTGGAGGTGAATGTACAGTAGCTGCTCCTTTCCTTTTACAGTCCCAGTCATGAATTATCCTCATGTGTTACAGAAGACATAAACCAGAAGCCAGGAAAAGTCATAATACTGCTTCACCTTTCACAATCAACATTAACCCAATATCACTCCAGACTAAAGAATTAGATAATATGATATTTTTTTTTCCCCTTAACTCATACAAATTTTAGCTAATCTATGTCTGATTTGATGAAAATGGCAGAAAATTTTGCAGCTTGTTTATTTGTTTTTTTACTCCAAAATTTATGTTTAAAATAAACTATGTGACACAGCTCAATATAAAGAGAATCACTGCTAGATTGTTCTGTTACTTCATTAAATCATTAGCAAGAGAAGTTTGAATATGAATGGGGATGGATTAAGTGTGGACAATCTGTATATAATTAATGTACTTCGTAACCTTGGTAAATTATTAGATAAACTGATCAAAACTAGCTTTCAGGAGAAGAAAGGCTTTTTCAGTGTTTCTTTAGGGAGCTAGGCCTTTTTCTTCTCCTTTTTCTGGTGATAGAAGAAAGATAAAAGGCTATACTCTTCTGATGAAAGGAGTTTATTGTTATTTATTTATTCATTGGTTGCTGTATACAATTAATCCGTTTGGCATCAATAGGAAACAGCAGATGCCTTGAAGGAGAAATAACAAAACAAAGTACTTTGAGTCGAGTGAAGGTTATATTTATAGCTTGGTACCAAAACCCCACAGTGTTTAGTGTTTGTTTCTCATGCAAATTGGAGTCGGTGGAAAGTGAGTGCCACAGCGAGGTTGCTACTCTTAGAGCCAGACTCCCTGTTGCCTTTTGTCGTCAGCTGCAGCCATGAAAAGCCAGTCTAAATCACGGTGCACTTTCACATGCCCACTGTGCTGCTTCAGATAGCTGCCATGGCGAAGATGGGGGTTACTGGTAGACTGTTATGGGGGACCGAGGCATGGTGACCCCGTGGCAGCACCTCTGTGCCCTGCTGCTTGCTGAACAGCCCAGGCTTCTTCCAGGGTCTAAAACACAATCTACAAAGCCAGCATGGTCAGCTGCAGCTCAGAGAGACTGAGAAGAGGGGCACTTGTCCTCCCGCTCCCCGGCAAGCCCAGTACCCACCTCGGGCTCAAGTGCTCTGCTGCAGTTGGGCGCATACAACTGCTGGGCACTTTCCTCTGCAAAAGCCAAGGAGACAGGCCCCCATTTTTCTTAACTAAACTCTGTGCAGCACTGACATGGCTATGAACTTTCCCCTAGGCTTCTGTGCAATTCAGTAAGCTGAGCCATCCTAGGAAATTTCTCTGCATTCCTAGAGAAAGCGACCAACCTTTCTGGGGACCCAGGGAAGCAGTGGGAAAGTGTTGGGGGTAATGCCTGGATGCAGAGCAGCTGAGCTCATTCCTCCTGCTTGATGAGCGGTGCTGTGTGCCTCAGGGGTGACTGCAAGGCCTGGTGGATGACAACACCAGCAATTAAAAGTGGTAATACTTCCAAATTAAAGCTTTTTGTACGTGGCCAGTTCTGTTTAATTAATTAGAGTGGACCGTTGCTTTAAGCCTGTATGCCTGAACAGCTACCTCTGCTGCGAAGTTAACATCACTTGCTACTAGAGTGACACTTCTAACTGAAATCTTCCTGAAGGGGTTATGCCGCAGGAACTAGTGCTATTTTAATCCCAAATAAGAACACCTACCCGACGGCTAACAGGCTTTCAATCGTACCATGAGCCAGTATGCATTGAGTTTTCTGAATGTCTCTTTACTGACAAGCCTCATTTCCCAGCTTAATACCCTAATGGCAAATAAGGGATTCTTTAATGGATCTTTCTCTTGCAACTACAGAAAGAGGAAAGAAGTCTGGTATTAGCTGATCATCACTTTTCCTTTTAAGTATTCAATAGCCAGTGTTCATTCAATATAAAAGCACAGCATACAGTCTAAATTGGAGGCAACAGATGGCTAGCGAGGAGTGGATAGAATGTACCCAAGTTACTCTCATATATGGACCTTTGCCAGAGATGCAATTTCAGATTCCCAGAACTGTGACCCATTTGTGGTCCAGAGACCTCTTCTACTTACTTCATTTGAGAAAATATTTCATTAACTTTAAAAAAAAAAAAATTCTCATTCAGAAAACAAAAGCCTGTTCACTTTTTCATTTTATATTCATGTGACTTAGGTGAAAGGTGCCGACGAGTAAAGACTTGTAATAATGTGAAGAATGAGAACAGCATATGAGCAGGAGGCAGGATTCCCCTGTACAACCCAGCTAAGAATCCTTCCTTTAATAATCATCGCAGACAACTGTTCATGCACTATGAGTGTCTTTAGGGAAATTGTTTCAGTTTGATTTTATTCTAATATTTGGATTTCTATTTCATGGGTTAGCTAGATTTTATGGTGATTCCGAAATTGGATTATTTTGGACTTTTTTGTGAAAAGAAAAGACCTGTTAACTAAGCCCTATGTTCTTCTATTGCCTCTACTTCACTGCTTACCATATATACACAGGTGGATACACACATCCATATACATACATGTACGTGTGTGTGCATATATATATATATATGAATGAGATCTGCTTTGCTATCACCACTTTAATATCAGGTCAGTCGTCATATGATAATAATTGTCCAGTCCTCCCAGACAATCCTATCTGTTTACCTATTCCCAATTTTTGTAGAAAATACCTCATAGTCTGCTTATTCAGAGCAGAGCTAGTCTGTAGATCTATGGCTTATTAGTCACCATGTGATTTAATCCACTAGTCTAATATAGAGGCTTATAACATACAAGATTAAGTACCAGCTGCTGAACCATGTTTAACACAAAGTAGTATTACGAAAAAACAATCATAAAAAAAATGCAGTATTAGTTTAACAGACTAGAGTATCTAGTAACACATCTGAAAATAAGAATTGGATCTTTTTTCAGTTTGGAAGTGCCTCTGTACATATTACCTGATTCACATGGTCCTTTATGTTTCATGCTGATATTCCTTTTCGTAGCATAAGCCTTGTTGAATTGACAGATGTTCTCGTAGGTTTTCCCTTCAGATCCACAGATGCTCTCTTGAGACTTGCACACACACTGGGGTTCAGGGACTTCCCCAAACCTTGCTTCCTCAGCATCCAACCTGCACTCGAGGTTGTCCCCACATTGCCCGTAAAAATGATTGCCCTGGTCCAAGTCGCAGATCTGACCTTCCACATTTCCACATTCAGGACAGCAGCCACAACGATCCAATACAGTGCCGGCTGGACAGTCTTTAGGCTCCGAGCAAAGTGCCAAATCGCATTTTCCACAACTATCTCCTTCCCTTAACAGCCTCCACCAGCCTCGGTGGTACAAGGCAGGGAAACTCTGAGAAACCTGCACCAGTACTACCAACACTGCTGTAACCATCGGGTGCTTCATCTTGAGAATGTAACGAACAAGCAGAAAAGGTCCTTGGAGTAAAGCCAGGGTGGGGGGGGAAAGAAAAAGAAAAAAAAAGGAAAGAGTGAGCTAGTGAGAGAAAAACATCACAATCCTCTTTTTGTTTTAGAATGTAAATGCTACTGCAAACATAGGCTTTAAGAAGAAATTAGCATCAGATTCCTAATCTGGAACTGATAATAAAAATGCATACAAACCCACCGGCTTTTCTCTAATGCAGTTTGGAATGCGAGTATTGCTTGCACAGAAACCAAACTGCCCCTTCTGACAGCTGAGTTGAAGCTCTCTGAAAAGCTGTTTGCTCAGTGTCTCCTTGAGCCAAATTTGCAAAGCACTGCTCTACTGAAACAACGTTATATTGCAGCTATTGTAGAAAGGAGAACAGGGTAAATTAGTGTAAAATTAAGACATTAACTGCTATAAGCTTTTTTGTTCCCCCCCCCCATCAGTTGAAAAAGAGGGTCACAAAAAGATAAACGTGGGTACAAAGTAGCACCCAAGGTATCAGTACCCTAGAGCTGAGCCAGTGCTCTAGAGACTGGAGCAAGGTTTAACACCAAATTTCATCCATTAATGATCACAGGTAGCGGGTTCTGAGTTAACAATTTACTTACAGGCTCTTTACAAGCAAGGGACAATCCAAGACCACTGGAATTGACTTTAAACTCTTGGATTTAAGATGAGAGGTGCCTAGACCCGTTAAAGAACCCATTGTTCTCTCTACATTTAGCTTCTTTTCAGTGTTGGGTGTTTGTGGTTTGCAACCGAAAATCATGTGGTCCACATTTGGCTCTAAGAACAAAGTGCAAAAGGTTTAGAACATAGACAAACATGAGCAAGCCACCACAGCATCTTCAGACACCCCAGAAGAAGGTTTTGCTGAAGTATTAGATGCATCACTTGTCTTTTCCTAGCACTTTTCTGCCTTCATTTCTTAAGATGTACTTACACTGTTAGTTATGAAGGAGGTAACTCTGGTTTCTTTTCCCACTTTTTTTGTGCATAAATTTCTGCCAGTTCAGGGAGATGGGTTTGCAGGGTCACTTCTTGCCAGATGTTGCACTTTTCTTTGTACATCTCAGGATTTAGGCATGCTCCCTATCATCCTATCTCATACCAGAAAACTCCTCTCCCTTGCAGTGCTAAGATTTCTTGTCTATAGACCATAGGCTGCCGTTACCACTGTTCAAACCATGTGCAGCTCAGCAGAGATGCATCTTACTGTCTGTTGGTGGTAGAAGTGAAGCATAATGGATTTACAGACCCTGCAAGTATGTCTTAATAGCAGGGGTCAAGGAACACCACTGCCTACAAATGAAACATCTTTGTGTGTTTGTTAGCTTAAAGTAACTCCACGTGCATCGCCTTTTCAAGACATATGTACAACACACTGTTAACAAGATGAAATAAAAGAGAAATCATGCTTGTGCCTACTTGTCCTGAAATGATCCGCTAGCGGCTTTTTCTACTCTTTATATGTTCATGGTGCTTAGCTGCTTATGTAAGCTCAGTGAAGGATGCAGTTTGTCGTACCAGCCTTACATCCTCTGGTCACGTCCACAAAGCCAAATCTTTTGGGGATGTATGTTTACTTTCCATCCCAAACATCTCCATGGCTTTTCCCAAATTCAGCTTCATATCTTCTGCACCAATTGAGATTACCTCTTGCTTTGAGTGAAGTAGCAGGCTGCTTCAAAATCACTCCCTTCTCCCAAACTGTATATAACGCAATTTCCCTCTGGTCTACATTGGTGGAGCACTTCTTAAAGCCAGCCTGGAGAGACCTACAGGACACTGCTTGTTTCTGTGTGATGGCTGGGCTAATTCATATGGTAATGCATGTTTTTGCTTTGAACACAGAATCAGACTGTAAAGGAGTAAGTTACATGTACAATTGATACTTCTAACATTGAGAGTCAGAAAAAACTTAACCAATGAATTTAATGGGAAATTGATTTCTTGTCCCAACTTCTTACTCCATTTAATGTGTTTTATTTCACACTTCCTCATCAAATTCTAATTGGACATTTAGTTTCGCATTATAGGGTCTACTCATCACTGTCAATTTTATTATTTGTGCCTACAGCTGTTGGGGATGAGTATCTAGAGGACAAGGATTTGCTAGGCTCATATAAAGTAAAAAAAAATGTTTATAGTGGTGAAACCATATATGCAGAGTGGAGCCAAAGCAGGGAGGGGCTGCAGGCCAGCACTACCCCTGTTAAGGCTGAGCTTTGCCTGTTGTCTTCCAGCAAACATGTGATTTGAGGGCTGTAAAACAGAAGTATACAAGGAAGTACCTCCTGTGTCCTAGCACTGAGGAAACCCATCATAAATAACCTAGAAAGCATTTTTGGCATTTATCTGACTAATGTAATCTGAGTTCTTGGTGGGTTCAGACTCTAATTAAGAACTGGGTATGCCTGTAGTCTCATTGGAACAGCTGCTCCTTGGCAGGTGATCTACAGCTGAAGGTTATGTAGCCACTGATTCCTGAGCTCACCTGGAACAAATTGGGGCAGGGAGAGGTTAAGGCACTGTGGTATGTCATGGAGAAATTACCTGATAGCTGTCTAAAATCCCTTTCATTAGCAAGCTGGCTGTGACAAACTGAGAAGAGCACTTCTGTAACTCTACACACTGGATGTATGTGTGGCAGGGTCAGAGCAAGGGGGATAAAGGGGGAGCAAGGAAAGAGAGTGGGATGCACAGCTGGGTTTGAAGCAGCACATCTAAAGGCATAGTCCCATCTGGTTCAGTAATAAAATATGCATTATTTCAGTATGTCTCTAATCCCTGAAGCTTGCTTTGGTGGAAAAATGTTGATTTTCAACCCAAACCTTGAATTAACCTAACCCTAAACATCTCCCAGAACAAAACACAAGCAGCAGTGGTTTAATGTCACTGATGGAGCTGCAAGACAGGCACCAAAGTACAGTGTCTGCTTTTCAGACACCATCCCCCAAGTGCTGCCTGGAGAGCTGACAAGCAGTGCAGAGGAGGCCTCCACAACCCCTCCAATGAGGGAAGGAGGTACGCAGCTGCAGTGCATGAGGGGAGCTTTCTACCATCAGCTGTGAAATAACATTTTGGTGAATAATTTCTTTAACAGGCAGGTTGAACAGCATTAGTGAACTCTCCATCTCAGCAGGCACCATAGTGCTAGCCATGCAGCAATTTCCCTGGCTTTTTCTATATGGCATGATCAGCGCAAGGAGTTCTGACACCATCTCGTGGAAGGCACAGTATCCAAGTTGGGTGACGGGCAGTAAGGGGACATGGCAAAATGGCCCAGCGCTTCCTGTACCCTCAGACTGCATCTTCCACCAGGAAGGGGGCAACATCTTGCAGAATAATTCCTGTAAGTGAATTGTTAAGGAAATTGTATTCCTATTCATTTCCTGCTGCCTTCTTGGGGCCCGGCGTTATGCTAAGCTCCTGACTTGTATTGCATTATTCTACTTTGCATGGCAATAGATAAGGTACATGGCTGATGCAATGTGAAATCCTATTGCTAGTGATTCCTGAGGTACTGCTTTTTCAGACAAAACGTGGTTCAGCTCTTCATTCTGTTTTTATTTGTGTCAACGTGAGCTTTACTTAAGTAAAGGTTTCTGAATCTGGCTCCTGCCAGACTTGCAGATCTGGTTCTTACGCAGACGCACACAGGAGCCTGCGAGGAATAATGGCAAACGACAAACTTTGAAATGTCGCTTCTATCTTCTCTGTCCTGCAGTGGTTCCTCTCCTTGCACAGGTGAAGTCAAGTTTGGAAACTATAGTGCTTTGTCTCTTAGGTCGTATTAAGTATTTATTCTTGAGGTTCCTTTAGAGAGAGTAAATTTTGGCTGACTCAGTGCGTTTCCATCCAAGAAATTTTATACTTGTATTACATGCACAAAAGAAGCATTAAAGAAAATTAATGTTTAGTCTGTTATACTGAGTAATAGCAGACTACAGGTGGCTGTGCCTATTGAGTATATGCATTACCTGGTACTGTACCAATCTCCTAGGATTATTTCCCCCCACCCCAGTATCCAGACTCGAACTTCAGTTGAGGTGCTCAGCTCACCTGAAAACAGTATTTGGGTTTGTAGAAATAAGTGGCAAATGGCAGAGATTAATGACAGATGAGGCAAAAATGGTTGGATACCATTTGCAGTTCCCTGACAGAACTGCTGACCGGCAGCGATACAGGCACAGGCAGTCCTGGGATCTCCAAACATTGCCTTTTTTGGTGCCAGTCCTATTTGCTGACACATTGCTTTCATGAATCTCATCAGTAGTGCATGTGCTGTAAGCACATGAAGTATAAGTTAATTCTACTGTAACGTGATTATTAAATCCATTAATCAAAGGCAGGAGATCCGTAATTAACTTATTCTCCAGCATCAAGTAAATGATTCTGCTGTGAGCTTTAAGAAAGCAATTGTTCACTAATATGCAAAATGCAGCGGGGCTGTTAGACTATAAGGGTCTGTAATTGTATAACTAAATTCTAAATTTTGCATATTTTAATAACATATATTTTAATTATTTTCTTTGTAAAGTTAAAATGGAGGATCATTATTTTGGTTTTTGTTGTTGTTGTTTGTTTTTAAGATTTTACATGTAATTACCAAAAATGGAAAAAAAAATAATGAATGTCTGTCTCCTGCCTGTAAGTTGACTGTTTTCATATAAGGCTTTGGCTAGGCTTTTGGTGACTCAGCTTGGACCTATCTCCAGCAGTGGCTGACTATAGATTTCTCCTGTTTCACATTTCAGCATCATCGTTGTAGGTGACTATAGGCATTCAAATTTTAACTTGCAAAGACAAAAGAAGGGCCTGCTAGCACTGTTCTAGTACCAAGTACTTGGGTTTGATTTAATATAGGCTTACTGGTTCCTCTTCATACAGATCAGTCTGGAAATCCATTTTCACAAGCTAGTATTTAGTTCCAAGGGGCCAGATATTTCAAGGGTTCTTTTCAAGCCTGCTTCATGTCTCTGCTATCCTTTAAGTAGACCAAATTTCTGAAAGCTTTGTAGTTTTACCCAGAAACACCCAAGCCTCCTGTCCCATAACAGGAAGTTGATACTGGAAATATTTAGGGAGTTAACAGTAGGTAATCAAGCATTTCTCTGAAGCCGTTCTTTTGAGAGGTGAGAGTTATAGTGAGGAGACCTGTCACGAAGGCATTTCCCCCATGTGTCCTGCCCACATTTCCAGGCTGGCAAATCTTAGTTGCTCAACTTAACCTTTCTCTATACACTTTAATCACAAGTGCAATATAGAAGCAATAGCCAGCAACATTCTCCTTCCTCTTTGAGGGAAGGGACATGAAGGTTTGTCCACCTTCTGCCTTAATTTTAGAGAGAGCTCATGGAAAAGCATCCCCATGTTTTACACAGACCACAGTATTTTCAGGTGTCATGTTTTACTGCAGCAGATGCTGCAGTCTAATGCAGAATGAAACAATTTGTGTGTCAAAGGCAGTTGCTGTCTACATCAACAGTGACACAGTAGCGCTATCCAGTACAGCAGGACTTCAGAGACACGGGAGCTTGGGGAAGACGTATCAAACCTTGCCACACAAAAACAGACAAAAAACCGAAGAGCACAGGAATCAATGTCTTGCACATGCTGCCAGCTACAAGCAGCAGGACAGAAATAGGGCAATGGGCTGGGGGGCCTGATGGCAGTGAGCAGGAAGGGGTGGGAGATGTAGGTAGGGCCCTGGGGTCCGCAGCCTGTCCCAGGGTTGTGGGTGGCACCCACTTACCCATGTCACCGAGGGATGGATGGCATGAGAGTGGCTAGCAATACCCGTGTGTGCTCCTTGCTATGCTCAACCCCTCCTTGGTGCAACTTTCAGCAGTATGTTTGAAAACTGGCCTGATCGTTATTGCAGACCCGCAACAAACATGCTCTAAGCACTTGGAGAGGGGCTGGAAGCAAAAAAAAACCAAACAAAACACCACACCCCCAAACCAACATGGTTCTTGCTCTGCCAATGTTTTGAGGCTCTTCAACCTAACAAGGACTGAAAAGTAATGTTAGCTCTGGCCAGTAGCTGCCAAGAGCCAGGTGTGTTTGTGTGTATCTGTCCATTCATTTCTCAGCAGAGGGACAGTGATGGGAGGCAGACAAGAGTAGGTTTAAGCCCAAAGATGACACTAGTGGTGCTACTAGTTACTTGCACCAGCTAAGTTCTTAAAAAGAGCAGACCACAGTGTTTCCTGGAAAAGCCTAATAGAGAGAGAGAGATGTCTGAAACTTGCAGACAATGAATATAGAGTCATTTTTCTTGGCAGCCTTAATGCTGATGGATAGGACAGTTTGCCTTGTCCAGTTTATATAAGAGCAGCTGATATAAAATTACTTCATAGCTGGATATTTATGAGAAGTTTCATTTCAAATAATATAGTTTTTGCCTCTGGCAGTGCTGTGGTTTAGCCCTGTTATTACTGGGAACTAAATCTTTAGGCTATTCTAACTATAACTGCAGGGCCTGTTTGATCTACCCAGCAAAGTTAATATTTTCCAAAGCAATGGAAAGTTTATAATGGAAAGTCTCATTAGCAAAAACTACCTGTCCCTAAAAGCAGCCAAGAAATCAGGCATAGAGAGGAAACCTGGGGGATTTTCCTTCAGCTTCACCTGCATTCTCTCACAGAGCAATACTGAAGAAAGTAGTGTTTTCCATTACAGCAAATGTACAGACAGACAGTAAGGATCCTTCTCTAGAAAAGCAACTAGAAACCAATTTCTGATATGAAGTAAAATTCTCTCAGCTTGTCTCTGCTGCACGTGGATCTTGCAAAAAATACTCTTATCCATAGAGGGGAAATAGGACTCATCCCCGGTGCCAGACCCTCCCCCCAGGCTAGCATTGCTCTCAGATCTATGCAGGAGAAGGGCTGAAGAGGAGGTACCAGTACCGCCGCTGCAACTTCCGAGGCTGTGTTTTTCAAGTGTGAGTCTCTCCTGTTTTGTGCCAGAGCAGTGGTATAAATGGGATATTCTCAAATGATTCACTCGCTCCTTTGGAGCGTGCAGAGCTAAGGGCTGCAGTTAGTGAGGCCCACAGCCCGCATGGTGTTGGTAGAGCCCCTGTAGTCCTGCAACAGTCTGGAAAGGCAGAGTGGGGCCTCCTGGAGCTGCCAGCTGGGCTGAAGCCTCCCTTTCCTCAGGCTAAACCATAAATCAGGCTCCAACCCCTTCTTCCCATATCTCCTTCAAAGACACAATTAGCTGTGACCATTGTTACAAAGGGAAATAAGTCTGCAACAAACATGGGTTCAGGCTGTGAGCTCTGGTAATATAGCTTCCAAAAAGCCTATTGCCTGGACAATGGTGGTCAAATCAAAATGACTCAGCAAAGAAGCTGGAAAAGAGCAGGAATCTGCCTCCCACCACTGTGCTTTGGTTAGAATTGTTCCAGAATTTAACACTTCTGACAAACATTTATGTTCATCTGTGACCAGGGCTTGAAAAGAGATGCACTGTGCTGTCCAGTGGAGGGGACATGCAGGTTGTGTGTGGGGAAGGGAGTCTTTGCTGGCTTTAGTCTGAGATGGTTTGGGCACCTGTGTGTGATGCAGCAGTAGGAGGTGGAAGTTGTGAAAGAGGACAGGAGGAAGATTCAGAGTTAATAAGGACAGAAAGCAACACTTGAGACAAGCTTGGAGAGGCAGTGCATACCACTGAAAGAAGGGCTGAGAGCACAGGTATTGCCTCTTGCTGTTAGATTTCCTGCTGCTCTCAGGACTTAGTGTGTTGTCTACAGACAAATAGGACTGCATCAAAGAATCCTACAGATTGGCACCCCTGGGCTTTTGAGCTCATGCCTCTGGTCAGGAGGAGTAATCTCCACACAAGATCATTCATCTAAATACTTGGAGGTTAAAAAACAAACAAACAAAAAATCAATGGTGGATCTCTATCACAAACGCTGAAGACCACATTGTGTCTCTGGGAAGACGAGGCTTGTCTAGGGATATTTGCTACTCCTACCTTTCAAGAATGCTTACACTCTTGGAGTCAGGATGGGGCAGGGCCCTGGGCTGGATTTGCCAATTTTTTGAAGCCCAGCGCTGCTCCTAGCCCCTTCACTATCCTGCTGTTTCTGAGGGTCACAGTAATGTGTGTAATTCATCTGTGATAGCTCTTAGCTTTGCGTGCTTGTTCCTAAAAAAAGGCATGGAAGCTGGAAACAGCATTAAGTGAGGGAATATGAATGAAAAATGTGCATGAGCATGAGTTAAGCAGTAAAGGCCTGAGTCCGTTTAAATTGGTAGCCAGACTCCCATTAACTTAAATGGGCTCAGGATTTCACCCAGTGCTTTAGCTCAGCCGGCTTCCTGTTTGAGTTGGCAGGGCAAATGTCTTTGTCCCTGTCCAGCGGGGCGTACTTTGCGTTGTTTTTCTGTCCAGGCTGATGAAACACTCTTGGAAGTCTCAGTCTATTCCAGCCACAGTGTGGCTAGAGAAACCAAACACAAACATCTTGCATGCACTGAAAATCATAATGTTTTTGCATTAAACACTGACCTACTTGTGCTAAAGTAGATATCTGAAAGCACAAGCTGTCTTGAAGAGCTGGTCTGGTCTTGTATTTGTCATTACATTTCATGACAGCTGACTCGAATCTAAATCTGCACTAAAGAGGCTTTCTATTAAGTCACTACCTCAGCTTGTAAAAAATACCAGTTAAATGGTATCCATTGGTGCTGGAGCAGATTATTCTTGTTATATCAGTAGAGTGAAAAGGATACTGCTGTCTTGCTGCTGTCCCGCACCACAGCACATTGCAAACGTAGACCCGCTCATGTTTGTGCTTTAGAGCTGGTGGGCTGCAGGTAAAGAAAATGGCAGGACATCTCTGGGAAAATCTGAACTGATAGTATAAAGCCAAAACTTACTGTGTCCTTGCAGGGGAGGGAAATAATCTCTATATTTAAAACAAAGCATGGCAGGTAGGCATATGTCTCATACTGGATAAATTTAAAATTCTGGACTGATGGGAGGGCTTGGTCCTACAGCAATGATGAGGGCCAGCTGCATGGTCTGACCCTGCCTGTGGGGCTTTAATTCCATGTTCTCTGAAGTTTGATGATTTGTTTTCTGGGGGTCTCAATCCAATAAAACCATAATGGAGTACCAAATTAATAAAACTCTACATATTTTGTAATTTAGTGGAACTATAAAAACATTGAAACAAATACAAGCCATTTCCATCCAAATCCCTCTTCTGGTAGAGGTTTGGGTAAATGGAGGGACTCTGCAGTGCAACTGAAAATAAAATCCCTACAACATCCTGGAAAAAACAAAAACCAAATGACTTGTGGATTCACAGGCTTCCAGAGGGGCAAGTTCTAAGGTCATGCCTCCAGACAGTTCAGTGCTAAGCAGATGCAGCTGCCCAGCACACCCAGCTGAAGCCCTATCCCTGTAAAGGCAGGAGTCAGGACTTCCATCATGCTTGTACACCCTGAATCTGAAAATCCCTTCTTTTTCAGAACTTGTGCTAGCGTACACTCATCTCTGGTTAGGATCTGGGATCTTCTGTAGAGTACACTGACATTATACAAAAGCCTTTCTTTTTGGAAGAGAAAAAAAACCAACTCCATATCTAGAACTAAATTTGCCTCCTCAGTTCACAGTTCATAACTCTCTTCTGTTCATTGAGCTTACTAGCAGGGATGATCACCCAAAAGTTAGCTCCCAAAATACAGATTTCTTGTTTGCAGTATACGTACCTGCACTAATCTGATGAAGAAATTAAGACATAACACAGATTTTTGTGCCCAACCAAAGCAGCTTGCAGTTCAATACTGAATTTTCCTGGTGAATTGCTAAGTGAGTAAAACACAATTAAAGAGAGTTTCAAACCACAGGAACTTTGAGGAAAACTGCAGTCTGAGACAGATCTCAAAAGGGTAAGGAGAAAAAAAAAAGAAAGAAAATGCATAAAATTATTCATTCCAGTCTTAACACTCACACCTCAGATTAACAAGAAGCCCATTGTCTGATCCCAAGTGTAACAACAGGCTGTAATTTAAAACAGCTTTTATTCATTAATGAATAGAAAAGTTATTTCAGTGAGAATTTGGAGAAAACCTATGCCAGTTACCAGCACTAAACAGTCTTTCCTTGTAAAGATGTGACTTGCTGGCTGGCTGTGTGTTGTGACACTAAATACAGTAAGCAAATGAAAGTGCTTTCTGCTACCAATTCACTCAGTAGGTTTGAAATGGAATTAACCTTTTAAAAATGCAAAGTATTCCTTACAGCAGATGGTAATGTTTGCATATACAGATACCTCTTGGAAATCGTAATGTAAACCACATGCTCTGAAACAATAGGATTCCTGAGCTGAACGCTTCATCCTCCTGAAAATGAAAAATAACACTCTCCAAGCTCAGACTGGTGGCTGCTGCAGCAGGCCCAGCTCCTGCTTACACTGGGGTGAAGTGGGCACAAGAAGAGTTAGAGGAAAAATGGGGAGGTGGGGGTGGTGGTGCATAGAAGGAAGCAAGGGGGTATTAGGATGTACTAAAAGGTAGTATTTCTCCATCATTCATTGCTACACTCTTAGACATATACGTATTAGCTCTAAAGGAGCGCTGCAAATAGGCTTAGCTCTCCTCTATAGTGTGCATCCTTCATATTTTAAACTGTATAAATTGATCCCCAAAATGCTTTATGCTGTGTGGCTAGACTGCTTTTGGTCCCTGTGCCAGCTAGGACAACTCTCCATAGTATATTATGAGGCTTTATATTCCTCTGGGTTGCACCAGATACAAGCATTTGCATTTCTTGAAAGCTCCCTTACCCACATTGCCTGACTGCTGCTCACTATCCATCGTGCTTTCCTGTGGTAGTACACGTTCACAAAGGCTTTGTCCACAAAGGCTTAAAGTAAGTGCAAACATTTTTGAAAAGAGAAGAATTCCAGAAGCTGCAGCTTTAGGAAGTACATGTAAGGAAAGGTTGCAGTAGACCAGAACATCACTGCAAAGCAGAATTATCTCAAAAAGCAAGTCAGTCTTTTCCTCCATACATTCATATTCTGCCAAGAGCACAAACAAACTGGCACCGTGGTGGAACAGTAAACGTTAGGGATAACTTTATCCTGTGGCTCGTCCAGAGTCGTGGTGCCAAGTTCCCTCAGAGCTACAGGGCAGATGTGGTCAGTGGGAGGTGAAACAGCTCCCAGCTCAGGAACTATCAGCCTAGAGGCTCTTTCAGAGGGTAGGCTGCTACTCAAAAACTCTCCTGTTCCCTATAGAGCCTATGCAAGGCTAAACCCTTAAGCAAAACAGAGCTGTGTGCAGTGCTTACCTGTGGCTTTGTTCTCAACTGCAGCTTATGTGTTACATACCAGTCCTTTGTGGGAAAGGCTGATTTTCAGTTGGTGTCTGCCAAGGTATTGGGACTTATCTTTGCACACCAGTAACATGGAAGCTGCTCTGTGCTCCACACCTATCAGGATATGAAAGTCTCATCTTGAATTCAGTGGTGCTTCTAGCTTGTGTTAGACAACACCCAGAAGAGATAGGAAAGACTTGGGATTGTGCAGTGTGTCATCCTGATGGCTCTGAAGAACATATCTGGGCTCACAGTGCTCATCTGTCACTGCCCTCTGCCCAGCATCACCTGTGGGATAACAGCAACACCAGTAACAATGCCAGGCTGCTCCAGGACATCAGTGCAGCTAAGCTGACTTGCTTCACTGTAGGATGTATTAGCAAAAATTAATTTTGGTCCCTCTGACATGCCTGATGTACCTGCAGTAGGATAGAAGCTAGGTGGCTTGCTTACTTTTACTCTTCCTTTCCATATGTGGTCCTTGCTGAGCATCAGTTTGACTACTGAAATGGCCTTAGGACCACTGTGTGCACGCCACTGAGGCCAGAGTTAATATCTTTTGTTACAGCAGGGCTATATAGGGAGACAATGATGCGTGAGGTGTATTAAAGTGGTGAAGTCCCATCAGTGAGAGACAAAATTGTATGTAGGAGCAAATAAAGCAGGAGTCCATACTATCTAGCTTTTAAGAGTTTCTGAAGTACGGTGTTCCCCCTGGCCAAGCCAACAGCTGTTTAAGAAACTTCTCATAAGGTATATGAAAAAGCCCCTCCTTCCCCTACTACCTTCTGTCCCTCCCTTCCTTCTTGAAGTTACCAAAATCAGCAGTAAATGAGAACAGACGCTTTTCAAGACAACATGCTGTTTGCTAGGCTGGGTCAATAAAAAACATTTCTCTGCACAAAGGTTTAACTTAGAACAAGTCCTGAGCAACTTCAAAGCAGCAAAGTTGTAAAAAAGCTGCATCTAATGAAAGCAAGCCTTGAGCATGGCAGTCTACTATAACATACAACGAAATTCCTTTTGTTAACATTAATATTTGGCGGCCGGTGTAGAACTCATTAGGGCATTTTAGTTGGGTTTTAAAGAAAGAAATTGATACAGAAAGAAGGTAATGATTTTTTTAATAGAGGATCTCTCTGGGGGTTACTGTTCATATCACAAACATTCACTTTATTACATTTTATGGAATGGACTTTAAATGCCAGTATATACAAGCCAACATTTCATTATTGGAGTTTGTGTTTATTCACTTGCCATTGCCAGTCTGTTCCCCTTTGTCTTCTTGTGCTGCTCTCTGTAAAAGCTATGATTTATGAATATGTGGTTTAGAGCCTTCACAATATAGTGTGGTGAAGTGGTTCGATAAAAAGTTATTAAAGTAAAAAATCTATAGTTTCACATGCTTTGCCCACCCCTTCTATAGGAACCCCCCAGTAAGAGACTCTTACACTAAGCAAACACTGTGTGCATGAGACTGTAATATAAGCTATGTGCTGAGAGGCCTCACTCAGCCAAAACTCCTGCTGAATGGTAGCCACTGCAGGCCATTACAGTTTTGCCTACATAACTGCAGGATTACACCCTCAAAGTTATGAAAGTTGTCTAGACCAAAAGGGGGAGGGCGGGGGATCTGCCATAAAACTTTCATTTTAAAATCAGGAAATAAAGACTTCCAGTAGCCTTAAGCTACATAGTACCAAATGGCATTTGGTTCTCAAACTTAGGTGTATGTCTGCCACATACTTAATTTCTTTTTAAAACAAAGCTCTCGGTCCTGCTGATTGCAGGATGAACAAAGCTGACTGGCAGTTTCCAGAGCCCACTTAGAATCTGAATTTCTGCAGGAATGTAACACTGTCTCAGCCTAAAAGAGAGCGACAGGCTGATTTAGATCATCATACCTCAGCCCACACATGGGTTTTTCACCCAGCAGCACTGCTGACTTGCCACAGCTGCACAGCCACGTAAAAGAGGGGTGACAAATTGGCCACTCTTGCATATGGCTGGCAGGAAACCAGAGCTGCTTATAGCAGTGAAAGCTGAAGGAGGCACTCTCCAGGATGGAAAATAATTTGTGAGGAAGATGTGGAAGGTGGTAGAATCTGTTCAACTGCAGCACAACAGGAAGAGTATAAAAGATGGGTTACAAAACAATTTTGCTGCCTATATTTTGTGTTCCCAAACCTTTGAAAAAATGCAGCTCTACAAATAAAAAGCCCTCTGTCTGTCTCAGGGATGGACAATTTGAACAAGTGAAGATTACCTCAATGAATCTGACAGGTATTAAAAACAACAAGGCATACCACTGTGCCGACACCAGCAGCACTGAAATCACCGCTCTGGCACCGCATCACCCCCGGGACAAGGAAGGACCGTGCACGGGAGCCGTTCCTCTGCGCACAGCACACTGCTGCCTTTGGGTTCTCTTACGTGAACAGAGGAGCTATTGAGACAGCAATCACAGTCCCTCTGTTACTGTTATCTCTGGCAAACAAAGAATAACAGCTGTAATCCTACATCCTTTTGGAGATCTAAACTAGAAGGTTCCATCCTGCTTCAGACTACCAAGATAATTTTGCTACCTGTAGTGCTCTGTGGCCTGCCACATGCAGTCCTACACACCCATCTCTGGCCAGGTGAGAGGCTGGATGCTGGAATGAAAAGCAGGTACGAGCACAAGATCCCAGCACAGCCACTCAGCTGAACAAGCAGTTGTCCAGAGTCAATGTTGCTAATGCTGAAGCACCAAGGCTTTGCATCTTGCATACCTTACACACTCTTCTGCTCTGTACCTCAGGAAACACAACAGAGCATTTTGTCCACGTTGGATTCACTGAGGTTAGGTACCTAGATGCCCATTGGCAAGATTCCTCTCCTGCTGAAGTAGGAGAACGAAGCAACTAATTTCTACTAAAAATATAGGTAATAAGCCCAATAAAACACATTGACTACCATGAAAAACAAAGGGAAAAGCAATTTGGAGTAGTGGTCTACATTGCTGGGGTTCTGAATTGTGAAATAACCAATAATCCTGTGCATTTTGTTTCTCAAGACACATTTGATTTTCTCATGAGTTTTCATGGTCAAGTCACTGCAGTTAACATTATCGCTGGAAATCTCAACGCTTGTAAAGCTGATTTTCCGTTTATAGCTGGTGATGGAGCTGTGGAGGATGTTAGTGATGTTGACTTCCTCCATTTCTTTTGTGAGTTCATTTGCAGGCCCCTAGGAAACAAGAGTGTACAGTTAGTTTTAGGGTTTGTCTTCTGCAGAGGAAAAGTGCTTTAATCAATAAGGAGACCATAAGGATAAAGATAAAAGAACACAACTTCTTGGGATGTGTTCATCCCAATAGTCAAACATGCCTTTGAGTTGCTGCCTATTTTTAGGAGTGCCTGAAGTCCCAGAGACGCCTGTGTTTCCACCACTGTATATCTAGCGGTATTTTGAGATCTTTGAGCAAGTCTCACTCTATGTCACTGAGCAACCTAACACCCATCTCCTACCAGACACCCATCTCCTACCAGACACCCATCTCCTACCAGACACCCATCTCCTACCAGACACCCATCTCTTCACATCTACACAGTAACTTAATGGCTGGGGAACTCAGCATCAGGGTGGGAAATCTCTTTTCCCCCGGCAGGATTTGGACCCTCAATGACTATAATCATACTTGACTATTTAATTTCTCGCACTAAAGCAGAGCACTTTGAACAATTCACTCTCTCTCACAACCCCCACAGAACATTGTGGGACTGATGTTTGGTACTGTCTTCTGGGAAGGGAGGAAGAAGGGTTCAGCTTTCCTCTGGTAGCAGAAATTACCTTCCAGATCAGTGTCCTAATCAGGGTTATTGCATAGAAGAGCAGAAAGGCGTGTTATACTAGCTTTTCTTTGGCTGCGTTTTGAAAGGAACAGAGGTACTTCATGCTCTCACATGAGCTCAGCTCAGGGCAACAGACCCAATTCTAGTGGTAGGCCTTCCTGAATGTGGTCCTATGAATCTAACAACTGTCAGCTGAGCCTGCTGCTCTTTCGGCTGGTGTGCAGAAGTCTTTGTCAGAGACACAGTGGTCTACTGCTATTCATGCGTTTGTTGCACACAAAAATTTAGATTTAGTGATAATTAGGAGAAGCAATTGTTACTGTAACCATAACAGGAAGACCATTTGTTTTATTCAGTTAATGGGGGACTAATTATTGTTGATCCAAGATAACTAGGCTTATTAAGGTAGATCAGGCTTTACCTCTTCAGGTGCTTTAGCTGCACACTTTTGCGATGAGCTGTAGTGAGCCACTGCGTATTCCACAAGGGCACCAAAGATGAAGCTGAAGCAGATGCCAAGGTAAACATCAATGGCCTTAATGAAACAGTTGGTTTTCGAAAGCGAACTTCGTGAGCCAATCATCAGAGTTGTCATGGAAAGCACCGTCGTTACTCCTTGGAAAGCAGAAAAGGAAAGACCTTCTCTCGCGGACACTTTGGAAAAGGCTTAGCCCATCCTGCACATGTTGTCACTCTATTGCTAGCCAGATAGACCTTACCAAACCCAAATCATCCATCAACTGAAATGGTTTTGTAGCACTAGCTACTAACTTCACACAGGGTCTCCCTGCCTTTGACAGCTTGGCTCCAACAGGCACTTAGCTCTTTCATTTTTCTTCCTTTCAGTAAAAAAATCCTCCCCTCCCTGCCCCTTCCAAAGCACATCACAAAGAACACGTGCTCTGTCCTCTGCTCTCTGCTGTGAATCCCCCTGGAGCCTTGGCCATACACAGCTCTGCAGGTGGGCAGGTGTGCCAGCCACAATGTTATCTTCCACACTTCATACTGCTAACCCAGCTCTGCCACAAGTAAAAGCAGAACATGAGCAGACCATTTATCACTGAGCAAAGAGCTCCAGAAAACTACTGTCTACCCAGCCCTCAGAGGCTTCCCCGTCTGCTTAAATCTTCTCCCTTCCTCAGGCAGTAACTCACCAATGCATGTTCTTGCAGGCACCGAATCCAATGTGATCCAAAAAGAAACCCAGGACAACATGACGAGCAGAGTGGAGGGCACATAGGTCTCCAAAATGAAGTAAAGGACATTTCTTCTCAGCTCAAACTGCAATATCAGTCGTGGATAACTGCCTGTTCACAAAAGGCAGAAACGCAGCGAACATGAGATTCCTAAGGACACTTGGAACTGAAATTGGGACGGCCCAGCACCAGCCCTTCAGCTGATGTACATCAGCAGAACTCCACGGAAATCATGCATTACTTATACAAGCTTGACTTCTTGCCTCAGAGGTCCTGCTTATCTAACATATCCCAGACGAGAGGACACATACACACAGCATTGCTGGACAAGAGACATCTAAAACAATGCATGGCTTGCAAAGGGGCTCCTGAACTTAATCCACAGTGGAAAAAATTTATACCAGTGTCTTAACTCAGAGTAGAGAAGGGCTGATGCTTTCATCTATTCTCTCATACTCAGCAGAGCACATTTTTCCCAATAACTGCTTTGAAGGGGCATTGCCAAATTCAGTCTTATCTGATGGCTGAGAAATAAACAGAAGATTTTTCTCTCGATTGCAGCAGGCTCTGGCTCACATCCCAAAGCATCCCAGTATCTTATCATCACAGAGAATTAAACCCCCTGTATTCATTAGTAATTTGTGATCTTTGATAACTGTATCTTTCTGTGCTCAAAAAGATTCTGTCAATTTTTAAAAATCAATTTGTTGTAATACTGACATAAGGGTTCTGGGGCTGGATTGCTAGTATTTTCAGGAGATATTTCTGCTGTTTAAACAATGGTTCCCTTTGAAACACAGAAACAAAACCCATGTTGTTCGTGGGCTGTGTATGCTATAGTAAACAACAAAACATTGTTATTTTTAAAACCTGGTCATTCTAAGGAAGTTTTGCTCCCTTTCCTAGTGTCTGTCATTGGAGAGAAGAGTATTTACACTGAGTGAAAAAGACATTGAATTCTGATGTACAAAGGAAACTTATTCCATCATGGTAGAATTGCAATTTACAAACAAAAGTATATTTTAAAAGTGAATTTTACTACCAGTTACTTTAAACATGGCTCCCTGCAGTATTTATAGTCTGCACACCTAGAAGGAAGGGAGACAGTTTCTTCAGGTATGTGTGGAGAAAGAAAGAAGTGGAGAATTTAAAAAAAAAAAAAAAAAATTGAAAATCAATCAGGTGAATATAATGTATTAAAACCCCCACCCTTTGTGGATTTCCATCTTACAGAATATCCTGATTGCAACTGATTGGATTTCACCATCTTTCTGTCCATCTCTTTTTGTGAGATTAAGATTTGCTAAAGACTTTGGTGGTTCAGGCTTGAGTCAAAAGGTACTGGCCCATAGAAGGGAAGGGAGGTGGGAGGGGAAATACCTGAGAGCTTTTCTTGCTTATGTCTTTCACTGATTTACCTGTTTCCTGCTGTGACTTTGAGACCAGGGTATAGTAACGTTCCACTGTATACTGAGAGAGCCGCAACTTTTCTATGCCATGGACAGAGTCATTTCCTCTCAACCATGTGAAGATGACATCATTTTCATCATATCCCCCTAGGAAGCACATAAAGACCCATATTACTGTGGTTTAGCCAGTAAAAGCCCAGCAATTGCTCTGCCCTGTCTCCTGAGTGGGAACAGAGACACCATCCAGGCATTGTAGGCAGGACAAAGACCCTCTTAACTGTGTCAGACTATGGGTGGACTGTGCCGGCTGTTCTTTCATTGCTGTACTTTGAGCCTGCTGGTTCAGATTTCAACAGGAACACACACCACTGAGAATGATGCAAGGCTGCCTAGAACCTATTTCAATCATTTACATGGGGTATTTCTATTTTAAAATACTTTAACGTTTACAAAGATAATATATTCCTGTTATCCATAGTTTGATTACATACAGCAGGATAAAACTACTGCAGTGATCAACCCTTGAATGCAGTCTCTTCAGTTATGAGAGGAGAGCAGGAGAAATACAGTGGTTTAAAAAAAAAAAAAAAAAAAAAAAAAAAAAAAGAGAACACAGTTCCTATTGAGCCCCTTACCAGGTAGCAGAAGCACATTTCCCTGAATCATCTATTCAAGTGCTTAAAAGTACCAGAAAAGGCATTTTCAGTTACTCAAGAGCCTGGAGCTGAGACTGCTATGTGGTTATGAACCAGGCTCTTCTGACCAGGTATGCATTGTCCAGAAAACTTGCTCATAAAAGCAGCTTTTTCTACAAATCATTCCTCCTACCCCCAAAGGCTTTAAGTGACTGAGGACAAATAAATGCGTCCGACATTTAGGTAACACTGAATTCCTGCCTCAAAACGGTGGGACAGACGAGATCAACAATTCCAGCAGTTACCAGTAAACTCCATATATGCCGCCGAGTAATTACCTCCAGGAATGTAAATGATGGCATAACGTGACCTCAGGTTGGACTGAGGGATACCTCAGTCTGAGGGATAAAGCTTGTACTGAGTCACCAGCCTGCCATTTGCTTCAAAAATTTCACTTAATTTAGGAAACAAGCCCATCAATCTCACTAATCTGATTCTTTTATTAAGTGCCGCCCTTTGAGAAAATGAGTAGGGACGCTTTGATTCTGATAATAACCTGTTTGTCCTGGTAGAAGGAATAAGATGCAGTTGCAGCTCTATTTTTATCTAATTGTGTTTTCTTATTAGACACAAATTACCAGAGCTCGAGTGTGATGAACTCTTAAATTAGGTGTCCAGGGTATGAATCCCTGCATAGAATCCTAAGCATGTGACTTTTCAAAGTTTCTAAGCAGTTCTATAAATTGTGGTTACTCAGGAAAATTTTATAATAAATGATAGATTGTTGTTAATTCATCTGGTGTACATTTAAATAGCATTATTTCTGGGCACTTATCCTAATGAAATCTCCAGTGGGCAATGTGCATGTAATTTCATTGGAATTATACAGCAACTGAGCATGATGTAGGACCCAATCACTTTTAAAACAGGTCCAAACAAGCTATGCTTTAGCAGAAGAGGCCAATCATTATTATTTCAGGAGCTATTCTTTGTAATAAAGTTAACCATGGTGAACTAATACGATTTTAATGTGAAAATAATATGTGCTTCCCTAGGTGCTTCACGCTGCAACCCCAGAAGTTAAAATCTGGTCTTTTCAGTATTGAGATTTTAGATGTTTCTTTTTGTGACATGAAGTGGGAGATGCCTGCTTGCTTGTTGTGGAGCTTCACAGATACAGGACAGGAGCACTGCTCTTGCTGAGCTCCTGGGTAAAAGCCCTGTAGTGTCCTAAATTTTCCTGCAGTCTTTCCCAGCCAGCTTTACAATGGATGAGCTTTTTTTTAATTGAGAGCAGAACTCACTGATTATTCCTTTTCTTGAGACTTCCAAGGCTGAGACTCCTCCTGTTGACAAGGGTCCCATCATCTGCATGACTGTAACAGACGGCCCTCATGGAGAAGCACATACCACAAAGTTGGGTTTGGCCTTAGTTTCAGTTCATGAGTTTGAGACACATGTTCAACTCGTATTCTAGTAAGGACCACCCTTCACGCTGTCTTGTTACAGTGGAGGTTTGGGAAGTGCAACAGGTGGGAGATACCTACATATATGAAAAGTCGTTCCTTGCTGTGCTCCATCCCATGCACTTACCCCGCAAGTTAGTTTTGAAGAAGCTGTGTGTGCAAAAGGGACCGAATTTGGAAAACCAGCTGTTATTACCTCCTCCCTTCTGTGCAAAATTGAACTAGCTACACTTTAGTAAAAATATTACTTATTACCACTCTTTCTGTATACATTGCACAGTGACAGGGATCCTCTAAACTGTGGATTACAACACAAGCATTGAAGAATGATGAAGGAAAGTGGTTTTCTTTTGGACATTAGTATTTGCAGGAATAAAAGTCTACTCCAGAAAGCCACTGTGATGAATCCAAATATTCAGGAGAGATGTAGTTACATATGAATAAACAAATTTAAAGTCAGTTTTTTCTAGAATGTTATACTTACAGCTTTCTAGCTGCAGTCTGCATGTTTGTGTGTCCATGGGATATTTTGACAGGTCCATGTTACAAGCAACAGTGGTAGTGATTCTGTAGGAAGAGAAAGAACTCCAAAAGTTGCAATAAAAGCATGTAATGAAATACCTCTGTTTTTCATAGAAAACTAGATCTCCAAGACTCTGCTCCGTCATTTAGATAATTTTGACCTATGAAATGAATGGTCTGATATAATCACAGAGAACTCTCCTTAAGAAGATATCTGCTCTGCAGCCACACTGATGAAACTGTAACTGAAGGATGAATTTTGCTTTGCTACTGTGGGAGATGTAGTGTAGATCCACATGTTTTCCAGTGCTACAGTCTGCACATCTTAAGAAGTCACCACTTGTCACCTAAGGCATAGTAACTAACTGCACACATATTCTGGCTTGCTCTGATGTGGAGGGTAAATGAGGGGTTTTTGCAGCTTTACTTCGCAGTTAAGGTAACTGGGACAGTTACTGTGAGCTGAGAAGAGATAACACTGTATGAACTGCTAGCACAATTAGAGTGCACATTTCTGCAGTACAAGTACAAATATGCTTTCTGCTAAAAAGCAGAAATCATGGCTACACGGGACTGGATAAGCAAATAAGTTTCCCACTATCTGTTAAACTTTTACTGTTATGATGTCCTCCCTCCATTCCTCCCCTGCCTCCATCTGACTCGACTTGACTTGTCTTGGGTGACACCTAAACTTGTGAGCTTTCTGAGCAGGCACTGTGCTCAGGACACAGCACATACCATGATGGAGAATGCTGATCCTTGGCTGGCATTTCCAGGTGGCCAGAACAGGGGGTAATGGATCAGAAGAGTACAGTCACAGCTGGCTTGTTGACCCCGAACTCATTACCTGTGACAGTTGGTATCTGCTCCTGTCCAGCATAATTCTGGAAATCTATTCTGAACCATCATCAACAGCAAAGCCAGAGGCTGATTTACCTTAAGGCATACAGGATAGTGCCATTAGAGAACAATCTTATGAGGCGGTTCCCCACAGTGACGTCATGCAGGAAGGACTTTTTTGACTCCACAATGTATGTGTCTGGTACCCAGAGCAATTCCACTAGACGAGCATCTAGCGTGAAGCTCTTGTTGCCGTGAAAGACCAATCGGGGGTCTGTCCAACGCTGCCGCAAATATATAGTAGCTGTGTAATCCTGGGAAAGAGAGGAAAACCTGTGAGGATTGTCGTGGTTTAACCCCAGCCAGCAACTAAGCACCACGCAGCCGCTCACTCACTCCCCCCCATCCAGTGGGAGGGGGGAGAAAATCAGGAAAAGAAGTAAAACTCCTGGGTTGAGATAAGAACGATTTAATAGAACAGAAAAGAAGAAACTAATAATGATAATGATAACACTAATAAAATGACAACAGTAGTAATAAAGGATTGGAATGTACAAATGATGCGCAGGGCAATTGCTCACCACCCGCCGACCGACACCCAGCCAGTCCCCGAGCGGCGAATCCCTGCCCCCCCCCACTTCCCAGTTCCTAAACTAGATGGGACGTCCCATGGTATGGAATACACTGTTGGCCAGTTTGGGTCAGGTGCCCTGGCTGGGCATGAGAAGCTGAAAAATCCTTGACTCTAGTCTAAACACTGCTGAGCAACAACTGAAAACATCAGTGTTATCAACATTCTTCACATACTGAACTCAAAACACAGCACTGTACCAGCTACTAGGAAGGCAGTTAACTACATCCCAGCTGAAACCAGGACAGGATGCACGTCCAGAACACCTACACAGCAAAGCTGTAGGTATGCCATGCGTGACAAGAGGCAGAACAGACATTTGTTCAATGTATCAAAGCTCAGCTTCAAAGGCATGCAGTAAATCTGATGGATTTTCATCCTAGTTTTATTTACTGTATTACATTTCTCATATACTTACAGTCTAAGTGTTTGAGGACTAAAGATTATACTCGTAGTACTTTTTTTTTGTATGAGCAGTTATTGTAATTGGTATTTTTGTGTCTATTTTGTAGGTAAGCAAAACGATGGGAAGTGCACACTTGAGGCCACTCAGCAAGTCATTGACATTAAAAATCAGTCATTGTCTAGAGTTGGAAAACTACACACGTACTATAAACATGATCATGAAAGAGACATTGGCACTTTGGATAAAAAAGATAAGCATATCCAACCTGTTATTTCACCGAGGTCTTAAAAAAAACCCCAAACAAATGAAAAAGCAAAACTTGTAGTGTTTTTCTTAATAGGAGTTTTGAATCTAAGGACACTAGGATTAACTTGAGTTTAGCCTGCCAAAATCCACCTGTGGTGACTGGAGTATTTTCACAGCGCCCTATCATAAAAGAATAAGCAGTTCTGGTCAACCTGGAACAGGAGTTTTCAGCGATCAGTGTTTGAAATCCAGCTGTTATCAGAAGTGGAGGGAACCAGACTCATCAGTGGTGGGAAGATGTTCTCTGTATATTTGAAGATTGGTTGTTTTATTTTTTCTTCTTGGGATGACTAGTCCATTTGAGCCTCAGACTGTGTCACAACTCAAAATCTCATTTCTCCTCCTTGAGAAGAAAACCTGTCTGTCTTCAATCAGCACCAGCTTGTTCAACAGAGGCCACCCCTACTCTACACAGAGGGCTCCTATGCGGAGAAAAGGTAAGGGAGAGGAAATGCCACACAGGATTGATTTTTTTTTTCCCATTTCCAAGGGGCCTGATTTCGAGGAGGTGCTGAGTTTTTGACCAGTAGGACCTTTGGAGCCATCTCTATTTTCTTACAAGCCTACATTACTATGGCATGTAAACAGTCTGTAGTCATAAGTGAGCCCTGTTCTCGTCACACCTCTGAAAGTGGTCAACAGACACAGAAAAGCAAAGCAGCTTGCATATGACAGTTTCTGTGCTGAACACACAGGAATATACAAGTCTCTCAGGCAGATCCTACTCTTATCTCTTATAAAATAAAAATGCTTTCACTTACCATGTCGCTCTCGGATATACTAGAAATACTTGCAATGTCCAGACTCATTGCAATTTGAACAGGTTCTCCTGTGGAGAGAAAGAAAAGCTTAAGCAAAGAGAAGGGAAGAGTGAAAGGCACAATAAAACTGCTCGGGATGCTGTGCCGCATGGACACTGCTCACAGCGTCCCATGCCATCTCAAAAAACGCAGAAGCCCAAAGGTTTAGAGAGAGTTTCAGAGCATTAAACTCACAAATGACATCATGATCCAAAACAAAGTTGTCACTGTTAGGGAGCTGGAGTTCTGTATTTGGTGATGGTAGCAGAGACCAAATATCCACCAGCACTAGCTATAAAGATCAGCAGTTTAGATAAACAGCATTTCAGTGGCATTTGCCGATGGGCAGGCAGCCAGGGCCAGTTTGTCCCTTGTCGCCCAGTCCACAACACCAGCACAGTGGCAAGAACAGTAAACTTTGTACAAAGCATTTCTCGCACACAGCTCTCGGGGGACTCTCCACAAGCAGGTAGCCATCAGCATCCCTGTTTCTCGGGGAGGGAACACTAAGAGACCGAGAAATTCAGTGATTCCTAAGACCATGCACTGGGTTAAAAACCTGAAGTACAACAGCCTTTGCTTCTTTTTGGTTGTTATATTGGCATTGTATTTACAAGCAAATTTTCAGCAGTGAAGTCCTGAACCTCGGTAATCCCCCCTTTTCTAACACTAACTCTTAAAATCCACCACAAGAGGGCAGCTCCTTCCCAGGAAATGTCAGCGCTGGGGCCGGAGAGGGCTCCCCAGGTTCTGCCTCGGAGTCAACAGCTGGCTCTGGAGAGGGGAGTTGTTACACGAGCAGAAAGACACAGACTTCCCTCAGGGTGTGCCTGGTTTGTCTAATCCCCAGTGTGAATTTGGGGGTTCTGAGTAGGGCCGGTCGCTTTCCAAGACAGCCCTCTCTGCTTAGGTGACAACACAGCAATGCCTTTCCTCACGGGGCTGGCTGAAACTCCTTCTCATCATCTGAATTACATTGAGGAAAGTCCAAGGGACACAATTTCTAAATCTCCTTCCAGGTGGTTTAGGTTTTTTGTTGTTTGTTTGTTTTAAACTGTTCTAAAATCCAAAATGTATTTCATTTGCAAAAGATGTGTATTTTTTAAAGTAGCTGTCGTTCGTGTCCTCCATCTTGGTTTTAGATATTCAGACACTTGAAGCCCAACTCAAATTAATGACCAGAGGGTAGATCTGTGAGGACTCAGGGCCTCTGGAGGAGGTCAAACCAGCGTCCTGACCATTTCTGTTTAACATTTATGGCTCTGGTAGGTGTAGGCTGGTATAGATGCAGTTAACGTAATTCAGAAGCATCTATTCACTGATGTGACAGTATCTAGAGGAGCTTTTCTATTCCTGCATGAAATCAGACATTCTAGGCATAACAAGCTGGTAAATTCTGCATTGTCCCAGAAATTCATCACCATGGTCAGAAAAAGGAAGAAGCTCAAAGCTGCCAGTAACACGTCAGTCTGCAGGAGCTACAATGGGAAACATCCAAGTCCTGGTGAAAGCTGATTGGGATTTTCTCTGTTGAGCATAGTTTCATTAATAGGTTCTGGCAGAAAAGCAAAATTAATGAAAATAAAAATTTTCACAGCTGTTCTTTTTTAAACTTTCATTGATATTTTCCAGGTGCTGAATGTCATTCTGAGAAACCCTTTCCTCTGAGTGGTTACAGCACTCACCTGCAAGGGTGGGAGACCGGACAACCAAATTGGACAATGGCCTCAGGTAAGTCCCTAAATACCTGACTGTCCTTGAGGTGCCCCCTGCTCCCTAGAGTTTCATAAGGGTTTAAAGCAGGTTTACTTTGTGTCTCAGCGTGAAGTGAAAGCATGTATCAAAAGTCAGTATTTCTGGCAAGGAGAAGAGCTTTATTCCTCTATAGATGTCATCCACTAAATAGATATACATGAACAAAAGTAAAGCAGAAAATCACAGGTGTCAGACTCTGTAGTTAGAGCAGAATTTAGTTACTCTGTCAGGTCTTTCACAGAGGTACTGAAGTTTATAAATTCCCTGTTCTTAACCTCATAGATGGACATGTTCTCATGCCCCACAGTGCATGCATAATCTATTCAAGACAACAGAGGATGCACAGAAAGGAGGGCAGCCTTGGCTACTAGCTAATTTAAAAGAAACACAACCTTTTAAACTGGGACATCCTAAAGAAAGCTTAAAGCATGCTCTCCCCTCCACACAAGACTTACAGACTGTTTTTCAAACAGTCAAATGCATGGAGTCAACATACCACCAAAGTAGGGCCTGAGGTATTTGTTGTATCCCACGGTGAGGTTCTCAAATCCAGGGAGGGATGTTGTGTCGCTGCCATGCAAGTTGGATATATGACCCAGGGAGCACCTCCTAGGGACACAAATACGTACTGTTACATGTGGGCAGACACGCTGGGCACATCTGGTGTGCAGTTGCAGCTGTGTTTCCAGCTTGTGCTCAAACAAGAAAACAAACTGCATAAAATGCTTATTAGAAGTAAGTAGATCATTGGAATCATGAGCACTTGCTCATGTTGCTTATCTTGGCTGAATAACTGGCACCTTGAAGAGGTGGAAAAAATGGCAGATTACCTCAGCTGATAGCTACAGGTTTGCACACATGATAGCTTAAGAACATTCTTAAAATGTCCCAGGCAAATCAAACAAAGTCTATATATCACAAGTCTTAATAATAACCCACAATCTCCCCCTTCCCACTCCTTCTCATACAGTCTATATAAGGAACATGCATTTCTTTTTTCCTCCTGCTTATGACAACCTGAGACAAATCTTACTGACCAACAGCTCCTCCTCCCTAATCACTAGTCCCCTCAAGAAGCTTTCATCCTCATATGTTAGTGTCAGGAGCAAAACCTCCAAGTACACCAGAAAGGGAAAAGTAGAGCACTGAGCACTCCACAGACACCAACAAAGCTTTGTGGGCTGAACCACACCTAGCTGCTGTGCATACAGAGCGTTCAGCTCTAATTTACAATGTCAAAATTAATGTTTTGTAGACGGACAATAAAGCTAGTGCCTGGCATTATAAGGCTGACGGAGCTGTACATCATACAGACAGCTAGGGAGACAGGGGGTTTGGACTGTAAAAAGGTAAGTTTTATGGTGCAGTGTCTCGGTGCAGTCCATGTGCTCACTTGATGAAAATGTAAATGAGCGAATCATTAAGAGTTTGTTATTGCTTTGCGAAGGGCTGAAGGAGGTGGAAGGCAGTGCCTCTGCCTCTCCACATAGTCTCAGCACCGCTGGTCTGAAGTAAGAAACTTAGCAATGTAGTTACTTAAAGCTCTGATAATTTTTTTCTTCTGTTCCCTTTAAAGTGGGGTTAATATTGGAGCTTTGCTGCAGGTCTTAGACCAAAAAGGACCTTACAGCAGAACTGAACCACTTTGTGCACAGCATAAACATAAACCATTCAAGACGTTTAGGACTTGTAGTTCCAGGGATGGTAGTAACACAGATGGGAGCCCTGTGGGGGGCATTTCCAGCAAAAACTGCAAACTATTCTGGTCCTGAACAGGAAATAAGGGATTGCACTGTTAATGGTACACACTGTGTTTTAGGGACCTACACAAATTGCAAGTTACTCTCTTCTATGCCACATCCCTTACTGCAACCAGCTTTCTTTGGATGGGCTGGATAATTGGAAGCATAGTTTCCTTTTGACCCACATTATTTATACAAGATATAATTCAGACATTCTCTGTAAAACAAAACAAACACTCTGCTTACCTTTGGGTTGGAAGGAAAAGACACAGACTGAAGAAACAAAAATATCTGCAGAACATCTCTGGAGATTATTTCTGTATTTGCTCTGCTTGTCTGTGAAGCAGAAAAGAAAGGCAAAATTTTGTGGTTTAAGAAAAACTATTTTAAGGGAAGGGGACAGGGTAAAGATATCCTGCACCGTCAGAACTACACACTGTGTGATGTTTAACATTCCTAACACATAGTGGCTCCTGCCCTTTTTTCTAGCTTGTGTCATTTTTCAACACTGTGCTATCTTAACACTTTCCACATAAAAGACACTAGTGACAACTCCGGTCCTGAAGTCCTTGACAAGGTCACCAAATTTTAGCTGCCACTTGATTTTAGGTAGGGCTTTTCTTCTTTCAGCATGGGATGGCAATTAGCTCATGTTGAGAATGGCACCATGGGAAGAGATTTATTAAATAGAAAAATGTTTAGGTAGTCCTAGAGACAGTCAGACTCTGAAGCCAAGTGAGGTCCTGCCCACATATAACAGATTCAGCATCCTTCAGTCCAGGGCTCCACTAATCAGCTGCACAGAAATCCTGTAGCTCTGCACTCCATTAGCTTGTACCTGGGATAAACGTGCTATTAATAGTAACGTTGGCAAGTCACTCAGCATGCAGTACAGGATGAAATTATTCCACTTTAAATGGGTTTCGTTGACTTTTCTGGGAGTGGAACCAAATCTTGGCTTCTGGCCTGAGATTCCCATGGGCTCATGCTGGCCTTGGAGCAGGCACCACAATGGGCAACTCTTAACTGTGCACTGCTCCGCTCAGCATTTTTGCTCCTTGCCTGAAACGCTACATCAATTGCACACCTTTTCTTAAGCATATGGATGGCGCTCTGCCACACACCTAACGTGTGTTACCACAGCAAGCTGCTGCAGGATGGGGTGGTGAGTACGACACTGCAGGATGGGGTGGTGAGTACGACACTGCAACAGCTGCCAAGGGGAGATCGTTACTCATCTGTCACTGGTTTGAGCTGGAAACAAATACTGCTTGACCTGCTCTACCACACTATTTGATGTGTACCCCATGTGTCAGAGTTTTCCTGCAGATACAGGCAAGGCAACATCACTCTTGGATGCATATGAGTCTTCCTCTTTATTATACTGTTACAAATTGGGAATGACTATGCAAATCTTTAGTCCCCATGCCTTGGCACCAGTGAGAACAAGACCCCCGCTTCAGATTCAGTGCCCTTCTCATCATGCACAGCAGTTAGGGCCTCAACTTCAAACCTGGCTGTTCCACAGTAACCCAAATATCAGGAGTTTTCTGCTTCAGTTAGATTCTTCCTGTAATTGCTCACCACAGCCCAGAGGACACCCTGCTTTCTCAGCTAGTTGGAGGGCTCTGGTGCTGTGCCATGGGACAGTAGGACTCCAGGCAAGGAGAACATCTGTGCCCATACCGAGCCAGTAAAAACACCTGAACATTCAAGGACCACAAATGCAGGGCATCCCACTGGAGAAAGGATGTTTTTCAAAACTAAATATGCTCTAATACCTGTCCAACACCTGAATTCCTAACAAGGCTTTGCACTTCTAGCCCTTTCTCTGAACATGGTGTTCAGGGTGTTCCCAGATGTTAGAGTGCTCCTCACTATAATGTGACCATGCAGGGGTAGAGAGAGAATCATTTACCCACTCACAGCAATGTTAGACCACAATTTTGATGGGAAAGAAGGAGGATTCATCCAGGTCATTTAAGGAAGAACTCTTAGGAAGAAAGGATAATTTTACAAATTAGCATTTAGTTAAAGTGTGAGAATTCATGAACTTCAGCTGAGGAACCCCTCATGAGCATCCTTCATGACCATCTGTTTTGCACAGGAGCTGTGCTTGCTAGCATTTTGGTGCATCAGAGTAAGTTTCTAAACAGCTTTATTCTATCCGATCCTAGTTACTAAGACCTTATTTTGAAAAAAGCAAGCAAAATTCTATTTATTTTGATGACTGACTAATGGATGGAGACCTCTTATGTAGTAAAAAGCCTTCTTGGGACCCTGTTATGTCTTCAGTTAACATAAGTGAAACGTGCACTACAACTTGTGCTACTGCTATCTAGCAAAGACAGTTGAAACAAACTAACTCGGATAAATTTGTAGCTGCTGCTGCCACAGACCTGAGTGAACTACACAGTCTCAATTTATCTATGACTCTGCTAATTTTTTGCAAAACAAGAAAAATCTTGTTTTCCTCCTTCAGAGTATGGCTGTGAAGATAAATACATCAAAGACTGTGAGGCAGCGAAAGGCGGATCTATAAGCACCCAAGAGAGCTAGAAACTAGGCATACCAGAGTACTCATGGGCAAGAACAGGGTGGCACCAGTGCCCAGAGCTGAATATAACCAAAGCATTTCTTTACTATTCAGGTTATCAGTTAATACAATTGCAATTCTGTTTTTATAGTGCAGGAGCTTTCATCAGAGCACTTCATTAGTACAGCATACTAGGAAGAAATTATTATAAGATTGCGTATTTATGTTTCTCTATCCAGTAAAGGATTTCTATTTACTCTAATAGGAAAAAAAAATACAGTAAAAATACCTTAAACACTGTTTAATCTAGACATTTTTCTATGGTCAGTGAAAGCATAGCACAGACAACACCAGAACAGCAGTAGTCATAAAGGCAGGACTAGTACAACGGGTGGAGAGATTGCTTCCAATGCCAAAGTTATATAAAAATCATTCTTTATATGTAGACTCAGAGATAATGAAAACCTTGAGAATATAATAGCTCACTCACACAGCTCTGTTCTCCCCCTATTGGCTGTGAAAATTATATAATGATGCAAGAATTATAGTAAAATAGAACCAGCTAGAGTCCTCTGTGGAAGCCTGTGTCTGCTTCCAGAAAATTTAATGAAATAATGCTTCTTTACACCAACCAACAACAGCAGTATGCGTCTCCCACTACAGCTCAGTCTATGCTTCCTTAATTCTGCTTTATTCCTCTGTCTTTGAAGGGGTGGTAAGAGTGAAAACACAAAAGGAGGAGAAATCCCTGGCAGCTTCAATAATTCTGTTTATAGGGAACAGGGTGTGAGGTAACAGAGATGTACACACTGTCACCTGATGGGGCCTGAAATGGTACCCAGGCTCCTTTGCACCACTGCCAGCGTAACCCATAGTGACAGGCTCCTTCATCTCGAGCACTAATGAACTGTGATGGAAGCCAGCAGGAACCTCTGCAGTCCTGCGTTACCTCCCACTTACCATCTGAAAGCACTGTCTATGTCTCACTACACAGAGCAGAAGATTAGCGTATTCTCCAATTTTCTGCTGGCTTATGACATCCCAATACCAGGCAATAGGAGCATTTATGAGACTCTAAAAAGCCACCCAGAAAACCTAACAGATATGACCAGTTTACTAAGCTTAAGGTAATAATTTACAAGGTCAAATTTTACTAGAGCCAAATTGCTGTGACTGCAGAACATGCAACATAGGCACACGTACATCTTGGAATAAAACCTGGCTAGGGAAGACAGAGAAAACAAAATAAATGCTTAAATAAAAACAGATTGCATTTAATTTGCCCATTTAGGTGTTGCCTCTATTTATTACACAGAGTTACGATTTTCATGATGAACTCAGGCATAATTTGTCTATTTCCTTTGCACTGCAAGTGAAACCTCTACAGGAAACACCACAGGCCACTTGTGCTGTGGGCAGGGATGGTTCATGAGCACCGCTAGGCACGAGCGGTCCAAGGACAGCCCGTGTCCCGCATGCCTGGTCCTCACGCAGCCCCCGCAGCACCTGGGACACCCTCACACCTAAAACCTCAGCCCACCTGAACCAACCACGAGTAAGACCATATCTGAAAATTTTAGGCAACCATTTTCACTGGGGTGTTTTCACAAGCGCTTTGATTCCCAGGATGAGGTTTGATGGATGTCATGTGAGGACACCTATTTTCATCTCAGACATGGAGAAGTGTAGATTGTTTGGCTTTGCTGTGGCTTGGCTCTGCTAGGGGACTAGCGCAGCCCTGGCAGCAGTTCCATAACCTTTCCTCTGCCCCAGCCCAGTTGTGTTGTTCATCCAATGTCAACACAACCAGCACACAGGAATGGTGCTACAGAGAGAGGGTGGCCAGAGTCAGAGGCTCCCCTTTTGCTCCCTATATTCACTCCTGCAGAATAACTTGCCAGGAAAAAGCATCACTACACCATCACCAAGAGTTTCGAGCTTCACAACTGCCTCATGGCTGCACCATTCTGTGCTGAGCTTTCTTTGGCCACTGACACAAATGCAATAGTTACCAAATACAATTACAAAATGATGGAAAAGGCAAAAAGCATCATAGACCCTGGGATGAGACTTTGCTGGCTTTGCCAAAATGTCACTTCAAGGTCAACATACTTGTTTCTCTAGAATAGGTTTTGAGTGATTTCAGACAGATATAATCTGTCTTCCCTTTTTTAATGTTTCTTTTTCCCCCCTGCCCAGCCTGAACTATGAGCAGTTGTCTGATCTTGAAAGATGACTACTTTGGGGATGTGTGTGGGCAGGCAATTTTGTGAGGAAAGGTTCACGGCATGACAGCTGCTGTGGAAGAGTCAGGTATTCTGATGATTTATTATGAGAGCTGTTCAAATTTTAACTTACTGACCAAACAAATCATTAAAGGCTTTCATTTTCAGTTGATCTGAAATTATTTACCTCTCAATTTCCTCAACTTTAAACTTTAAATTGAATTATTATTTTTTTAAACTTAAAGCTTGTTCTTCCCAGAAAAAAAATTAATTTCTATCTTTTTAATTTTTGAATGTTGAAAATCTATTTTGGCAGGGCAGGAGAAAATCTGAAGCAGCTACAAGGAAGAGAATGGAGTTAACCACAGGGAAATGTTTTTGCACAACATTTTTGTGCAAGCCACTCTTCCTGGAAACCTTAGTTATTTGATCCTAAAGTCAATTTATACAGAACGAATCCCATTATTATAGAACTAAAGAGCTAGTGGGATCCTGTCGCATGTCAACAGACACATGAGCTCACTCCTTGGCTGGTCAGGACAAAAAGGACATTAGAGGCTGATGGAGGAAAAGGGGGTGGGAGAACCTGGAAACAGCACCTGTACCAGTGGGTTGATAATACTGAACTTAATTGTTTCTGATCTTTTAGCTTCAAAAATCTCTTTTCTTGCTCATAATATTTTCGGACTAAAACAAGAAATTGAGAACAAGACTTCAAGTGTGTTAAATAAAAGAAGGTAAAACAACGCACATAATTTTGGGTTGAAAGGAATGTCTCATATTGACTTACGTCTTTCACGTCTTTGTATTCTGTCAAAACCTCAGAAAGTTTCTGTTTTGGTTGGAACTGAAACTTTTTCTGTCCTGCTGTTTTCCCTGTTTGAGAAAATCTAAATTCAACCAGGTTGTTTAATAACTTGACCAAGTCTACAAGGTCATTATTGGCCCAGTTTTACCCCGGAAGAACAGCAGGTGAGCTTCAAAGCAGATGCTGTGGGAGCCCAGGCCCCAGCAAGGCACATGCTGGCTGTGGTGGGCTGTGACAGTGCTGAGAGCTGGCTGCTCAGTGACAGACACCAACTGCTTTATTCTGCTTTTTGTTTTTCCAGTTGCCTTGAGTGGTCATCTGGAATCGTGGACAGTTAAACAGGCGACTCCATGGTACTTGTAGAAATCCTTCAAGACCTTCTGCGAACTTCTGCTTTTGGTAAAAAATAGATTCTTTCCATCCACATCACTGTCCTTACATCACATGAAAAATTACCTCTCAATTCCAGAAACAGCAGGCATGGCTGAGGTGACTCACTGAGGCTATAGCACATACCTGCTCAAGGCAACCCTCGCTGTGTTTCAGTGCCCGGCTGACCCTCAGTGCTACGTAGGGACCACCCCCCCAGTGGGCGACAGGGAGCAGCGCTGCACCCACAGGCCATCGGCAACTGCCCAGAGAGCATCCCAGGCTGCGCGGGACAAACCGACACCGGATAACTTAAAAATACAGAGCCCACTCCTAATTTCAGATGCGCTGGTACTGTCAGTGGCACATACGTTCATATACATAGACTTTACACATAGTACTACTCTTAGTATGAGAGAGAGGGGAATGAGGCCTATTACTTACATGACACCCCACGCGCTACAGGCCTGATTCCAGTCTTACTTATTCCAATGCAAGTCAGAAGCAACTCCAAGATACAAGAAGGATTTACACAAAATTAGATTCAGTCCTTACGTAAGAATGCCCAGGTAATGCATTTATATTTTCAAGATGTAGACTCTCATCCTTCAAGCTACTTGTGGGAAGTGGCAGCTTATGCTCAGATCTGCCCACCCAACATGGTACACAGGTCTGCCTGCAGCTTGCAGGCCTGAGGTCTTTAAATACAGAGAGAAAATCTTAAATTTATATCAAAAGGAAGGTTTCTGAGATTTACTTACGTGAAATAAACTCTTCCTCCAAAATGTCAAGTTTGGCTTCTGTTTGGTTAATTCATTTACTCTGTTTGAGCAAATACAATGTACATAAAATTTATAAATACGATTTCATACAGAAATTTGGCATGCTCCAGCCAGCTCTTTTTCTCCTGCGCTGGAGACCTTAAGTCTAGCTCTAACCTAAACTCGCCTGCAATTGTCAATCTCCTGTGGCAGCAGATCCACGAGCTCACAGCTGTCTGCGCTCAGTCATGTTAGGCAATTCCTTCAGGTTTCATTCACCCAGCAAACCTGCTCCTCACTGCAGACGGATCACAAGCCCAGCAACGTTGTTTTCTATGATTTTGCTCTCTACTTGCCAGCCCTGTAACTGTAGCCCTACACATATGGTCCCTCCCACCTCAGCAGTTCTGCTCACTGAGTCTCCTCCATTGTGTATGTGCAGGTATTTTATGTGAGACATAATTATTCTTGTTCCTATCAGCCAAGACAAGCATGCACAAGATTAACTCCCTCACGGGACACAAAACAGTGTACCCCGAGTACCTTCCAAACTGTACATGTAAAGAAGAGGATAACGACTAGGTACTTGTTACATTAGCAGTAAATCAAAGGTGGTTTACTTAGGACCTTTACTGAGTGCTCTGTTCAATTCTGGGTGTGCTAGAGGAGGAAGTGGGCAATAAAAGGTAATTATTATGGAAAGATTCTCACGTGAGCAGAATTTGGAAAGAATGAATGAGACCGTGTCATTTAGACTGAATGGAATTAGAGGGGCACAAAAATAAAGGAATACATAGACAAAATAGACCAGACATTTTGCTTCTGATTATTCTCACGTTATATTGGACCAAGGGCACGGTTGATACACCAAAAGGCTACAGCAGACACATGGCCACAAAGTCCACAGTGAACACACGGAAGTTTTTCTTCCAAGCTTCCAGGTATCAGGTAAATGTAAAATAAGAATGCACTGGGTAATTTTGGATTGCTTTCTTTGTTTCCCTTTGTCATGGCTATCAAAGATGAACAGTTTCCCTTGTAGCACTGTGCTGGCTAGTCTTCATCGCTGTTTTGTGTCCCGTCTCCCGAAGCGTGCGTTGCAGGCAGACCTGTAGGGCTGTTAAGCAATGAATGTGATTTAGTCGAGCAATTGCTACGTGCCTTGGCCTGCCCCTGCAGGAGGAAAAGCAGGAGGGACTCGCTGACCTCTCAGAGGAGGAGAGGAGTGATGGACAGAATCACTTTATTTTGTCTTCATTCTCGCTGAGCATCTGCCTCCTCCGAGCAGATGGGTGTCGTGGCGTGCTAACCTCAGCAGCACCTTGCCAAGGAGGGGAAAGGACCCAGTGTGGCTGAAGGGAGGGAGTAAGGATGAATAGAGCTGCCAGTAACTCATTAATTGAAGGCTTGACAACACACTGACAAATGAGCATGTAAGAAAAAAAAAAAATATCAGATGGGGCCCCAAGGAGCACAGTTCAGACGTAATCATTCATCTTACACATACATTAGTCTGAATTTCTGCAGGGCAATGAAATGCTCCTCACCGCAGTAAGTTTTTGGGGAAAACCAGCCACGTAATGTCTTGAATGCCTCCACAGCCCACTTCTTCCCATCACATTTATTTTGCTCTTGCAGGCAGCACAGTCAAAGCTGCACTGCAGATGCATGTCCTTCCAAGCCAACATTCATTTTTCTTCAAGAAATACTCAATATCCACAATAAAGCCATGGACATAGAAGCACAAAGCGCCAGCATTTCACTTGGAGCAGAATTTAGCTTTTAGTAGATTAATGCTTTTACCTATTGCATTAGGAGGAATAATTTATACATGAATAAATAACACCTTATACTCAAAGCCAGCAAATACACCCACAGCAGGCCACTGCAGCTTTGCGTGAACAATTTGACTTTCTTTATAAAACTTAAAGCTGTCACAATGCTTTGGCATGGCAGGATTACCTGGCCGCAATGACTGGCAGGTCGGTCCCTGTGTGTCTATTAACTGTGTGACCTTGCAGCCGCAATAAGCTTATTACATGAAAAGAGTCACCTCTGGACAATAATTAGAAGCAGACACAGTATTGAAAAGGCACGACTTACTTGCCCACAGTAGCCGCCGCTAAGAAAACTGGATTTGAAACCAAGTGCCCCCCACGCTGTTTGCCTTTGGCCTGCTCCATGTAGCAAAGGAGATGTGTGCTGGTGTCCTGGGAGCAGAGCTGTGGCCCAGCACAGAGCCATCTGCAGACACTTTAAATTTTACTCCTGCATTTAATGCTCCCCACCAGCTAGGCGCCTCTGTGGGTTATAAGAAAACTTAAAAGCTAATCCACTCAAAATACCAGACACGAGGTGAGAGACTTTGAAGACACCTCAGTATCCTTTCTGGTTCGTCAGCTCTTGCCAACAGCATGGCGGCAGCTTTACACCACTTGCTTCTGTTGTCCGCTTTCCCAGGCCACTGCATTGCCACAATTCGGTGACCTCAGCCTGGGCTGGGAGGGTTTGAAGATACAGCATCAAATTCTGCCCAGGCCTTGCTGGTCCTGTCACCCCTTCCCTGAGGCACGCTTTACCTAAAGGTATTTAATCTGGATTTGTTTTTATGTTACCTTCTTTTTAAAGGCCATTCAGCACCATGTTTTGTGGTGCAACATGCCATTTAATATAGCAGTAAAACAAACAAAAATTTTTTTTTTTTTTTTTATTTGCACTTTCCTCTTCTTTTTAAATCACTCAGGAAATAGCATAAGCATTCCCAATTTTTAAGAATAGAGAAATTAAGGTACCCAGAGGTCAAGTTATTTGTCTCTTAACTGTCCCCAGTAACAGTCAGACTATCTGCCAAGATGAACAAGCCTCCTGCAGAGCATGTGCCAACACCTCCTCGCTCAGATCAGCACCCAGTTTCACATCTCTTCAGGAAATCCTGGTTGACAGCAAGACTGCCGTACACACGAAGGCATCGCAGGGCCCACATGCTGCCCTCCACACCCAGGGTTGCGGGAGCAGCAGCTACCACGCAGATTTGCACTGTGTTATTTTTCCTCCTCGTTTCATTCACACCCATTTACCCGAACACTGAACCGCCCTCCCAGCCGGCGTGGCAATGTGGCCTCGTGGCAGGCATTGGTCTGTGGAGCACCAGCTTTATTTAAGATAATCCTTCATATGAACAATCATCAATAACTGCTAACCTACTCCCTAAAAGACACAGATCAATTGACAGAGTATTATAACCCCTTAAAATATTAATGCCCTATCAGGGAGACAATTTCACTGGGCCTAGGGACTCTTCCATTATTAGAAATTATGCCCCAGCCTTAAATAAATTAACTCAATAAATGTCTTACCATGAATACAAATTCCTGCTTAGGGCTTGCAAATAAAATGATTTAGAGCTGTTCTCTGAGGAAAGATGAGGTGTTTAAACTTGCAAAAGAGGAAGGGCTACCATATTCATTAGTCTTTTGTTTTAAATGGACTACTTCTGTTTTAAACTGAAGGCATCCCTTTTCGGAAGGGAGGAGGAAATCTTTGGAAAATTAAGTTGTTACATTTTCTTACACTGGGCTGCACAGTTTCAGTTCTGCAAATACACAGATCTCTGCTCAGCTCCAAAGGCAGCTCTGGGGCCGAGACCACACCAGCCTCGGGAAGAGGCTGCCCAGCACCATCAGCACCACATCGCTGCGGGGCGCAGGGGGACACAGCAAAAAGGACACGAGGAGTGGGCTGGGGGCCCTGGCCAGCAGCCCGGCATTGCTGCCTGCTCCCATCGCTGCTGGCAGGAGGCAGAGCGTGCTGGCAGCCTGGACACAGGCCACCCGCTCTGAGAAACGTAATCCGGATCGCTGAGGCTGGAGGGAGACATTCTGCCATTGACCTGAGGTTGAATTTTAGCAAAAAGGAGCTCTTTTACTCGCTTCCTGCAGCCGTGACCTCATGCTGCCAGCGCCGGGAGGGCACCTGGACTCCCAAGCAGCAGAAGCTGAGCCAGAACTGCCCACCAGCAGCGCAGCAGCTGCTAACCCGGAGTGCAAAACTTACTTTGCAAAGAAACGCAACACAGCGCTGCCTGCGCTGGGGAGAAGCTGTGAGCTGCTCTCAGGGCACAGAGTGCAGCAGCAGCCTTTCAAACCTGAAAAACTGCTTTTATGCTGTAACTAGCTCAGTTGGCCATTACTTATTCAGGGTTAGATAACACAAGCAATACTTAGTGTAACTTTTTCTATAATATGCCCTTAATACTGAGAACAGATGCCAGGCCAGACCACTGTGCTACTGTTCTCTTACCTGGCCTGAGGTCACCTAAGCTTCAGCCAAGACCATACCATGTAAAAGGCATGAGGCCTGACATGGCACTGGTTCATTCAGCAGGAGTCTTTCAGCCTCCAGCACCCCATCTTCTACTTACATATGCCTAAAAGATGCCACAGTTCATAGGGCGTTTGTTAATAAAGCTTCAGCCTTAGCAGGTGTTTGTAATTTCAACAAAACATAAAGCATGCGCAAGCCCATTAATCATCCCAAGTCCCTGTCAAAGCATTTGCCCTCTTCATATCGATGAATCGACTGCAGCCACGTGAAAGCCACACCATCACATTTAATTAGAGTTGTATTTCACACCAAAGGCACCTGATATTTCAAGAAGAGTATTACAGCTCCGCATCCTTTTACAAATCTCTGAGCTGGCAAGATGAATCTGGAGCAACAGCCTTGGCTGTCCATTGTGTGTACTCCCACCACTTGCATTTTTGGCCACAGATTTTTGGAGAAGTTAGACACGCAGACACACAGCCTTTTCTGTGCACTAACGTACTGTTACTAATGCATCACTTCAGAAACTGATTTTCTCAGGTAAGCACAGCCTGTTTTGCTCTATCTGCACTGTCCCTAAGGACAGGACAGCCCTGGACAGGTAGTCTGCAATGTCAGATGTGCAGGTAGCACCCCCATGGTTTGGTTCCGTGCCTGGTAGCAGCTGCCGAATGTCACTGCCTGCCTATGGGATGTCCAGAGCCACGTCCATATAGCAAAAAGAGGCACACCTAGATCTGTGCTGCAGCAGAAGACAAACACAGTAACATTTCCCCAAAGGATATGCCTTAGCTCAAAACACAGTGTAAAGACACACACATTCCTATTACAGTGCAGGTAAACTGATGCCTTCTGCACGTAATAATCACCAGGAATATCACAGGGAAGAGACAGTCTCTGTCTTTTCTTTGTGCTCAGGTATTGATTTGATGAGATTTTGATTTTTTGATAACCAAAGCACTGTTTGCTGGTTAAGAGCTCACATTACTTTCTGGGTCCTAGCTTAAGAAGATCAGAGCATGCCTCAAAAATGGATGCAATGTTTCCAGTTCTTACTTTTCCATTTGTACATATATGAACAGTTCAGTCCTGAACTGCATGATGCAGTCAGGATGAAAAAACAGCCACACAGATTCCACCTGACTGAATCAGAAAGGTTTGTAAGACCATAGATTCAACTTACTTCTTTTGCCTTACATAGAGAGAAGTTCCCTCAAAAGCCACCCACAGAGACACTTAAACACCAAATTTCAAACGTGGCTCAAGGAGATTGCCTTGGCAGCAGCCTTCTCCTCAGTGTCTCCTCTTTGTTGCACTGACTTTGCACTTGCACCTATTGCATTCCCAACTGATGCATCAGTGTGCTGTTGGGCTGGTGACAGGAAACACTCCCCAGCAGGAATGCTTGCTTATGTGCTGTAGCTTTTAACAACAACATCTGAATTAGCTCCTTAGCAGCCTTAAGGGCTGGGATAAACATAACCCCATCTTACACAAGTGAGAAATTGAGCGAAAGGGAGCGTGTCACCAGGGAGAGGGAGTGCAGCCTGCTTGGGGGTGGAGGAGGGCGGAGGCAAGCAGTGGAAAGAGCAGCTCTCCCTCTCCCCTCCTCCCATGCCCACTGAGCCCCCACCTCCCCAGGACCGGGAGCCCACTGCTGTGCCTGTGCTACCAGGAAGCCTTTGGGCACCTACTGGCACCCGCGAGCACCACTTCCAACCACTGCTCCCAGGTCACAAACATCCCATCTGCCTCAGTTTCCCCACAGACCTCACATTTAACAGTTGTACGCAGCCACCAGCTGCAGCTGCCGCCAACAGGAGATGCCCCACTGCCCAGCAGCCAACCCTCATCCACGGACAACCCATGCAGACACCACCACCAACCAGCACTTAGGGCCACTTAGCTCTTAAGATAATGGGAAAGCGTATCTGTGCAGTAATAAGTTTGAAAGCCATTTGGCAAAAAGTAAGGTTAGAGCAGTGACTTCCCAGCCCTGTGCAGCAGGTTGCAGCCTCGTGGCTTCTTGGGACATGGCAGGTGGGTGGCCACCCCTCCGAGCTGCTGCTGCCACCTCCCTCCCGTCCCCAGCACCTCTGGCTCCCCGCTCTGTCTCCAGCTGCCGGCCAGGCTCTGCTCTGCTGCGGTGCAGCCGGTGACGATCCTCGCTGGGGCAGGCTGATGCTTTGGGAGATTATTCCTTAATAGGCTGGTCTCTGTGCTAGCAAAGGACCGAGGAAGGGAGGAATACATTATCAGCTCCGATCTGGCATTACAGCGTGCTTGCTGCTTTGGTTCTGCCTCTCAAAAGCAGAATTAATTGCTGGGCTAGAAAATGCAGATAAATCAATCAGCTCATACCACGTTTATTTTCTGTTGCTATGTGTTGGGCTCCTGGCAGCTTAAAACAGCAGCAACCCCCACTCTTGCTACAAAGAGAGGTAAAGGTTGGGCTCCTGCCAAAGACTACCTGCAGAAAGGAGTGGCTGCCCAGTGCACAGGCAGGGCGAGGTGGTGGTCCAGCTAAAGCAGTGACCTGGAGCCAAACACCATCACGCCAGCAGTGATTCTGACCCATTTCAACATTTAAGGCAACTGTCAATCCGGACCCATCGCATAACTTGTATTTCCAGCTCTTCTAAAATAAATGCCTGGAAGACAGGATAGAAAGAGGAGGCAGAAAACTTATATTGTGAGAAAAGAAGTGTCATTTTATACTATAGACTTATTTATGGCAAACTCTGTGACTTGACAACGGTGTCTACAGCAACAAAGAAAATAAAACACTGGGTCGTTACCAGTATACTCTTTTTGGGGTAAAACAATAAAGCAAACACAAACCTTAAACCAGACTCCTCAGGCTGCACAGGAACCACTTCCTGCTCTGTGCTTTCCCACCCAGGGTCCTGGTCCCCGGCCCTCGCTGCAACGCACGTCAGCCACAACCGTCAGCTGAGGCCTTTTGCCAGGGAACATGTAAATCCAGGTAGCGACTCCTTCTTCCCACTTCCCTTCACTTCATCACGTGTGTGATGGGAGCAGAGCAGGACATACCGACACCCTCAGAGCCCAGCTCCTGTCCCTACATCACCTCTACTCTGGAGTTTCCTCCTGCATTAGGAAAGGGGCTTTAATGTACCAGGTACCTATCACAGCTCAGAAAACCAAGGTATGGGAAATGTAATTAGTGTGGCTATATTTTTTTTCCTATTAATTACATGGCAGATCCAACACAGCAATTTTTTCTCCCCACCTTTTCAAGTGTTCTTAATTGATTAACTGGAAAACAAGCAAACAGCCCTTTTCTCCCTGTGCCTCAAATGCAATCCTCATTGTTAACGTGAACGGCCAGAGGAGCGGCTGCCCAGGCTGACCTAACACAGCTGCCTGCCACAGGGTCTGCCCTCCCAGGGCTCCTGTTCCCCTGTCCTGGCCCTCACAGCACCGTGTCCCTGCAGCCCGGTGCCCTCCACACCTCCCAGCCCATCCCAGCGCCTTGCTGAGAGGTGTCCGCGCACACTGCACCCCAACAGATCGCAGGACAGAGACGTCCTCCAGGAAAACAACGGGCTAAAAGAGGGACGTGAGCTGCTGAGCAGTGTCAGAGGTTAGAGCAAGCCTCTGTGCTGCTTTGAGAAATTCTGTCATTGCTCCGTGCCTTAGCTACCCATGTGAAAAAGGGAGATAATAGCTGTTCACACTGTCTCCCCTAGGGACCTCTAAAGACAAAGATTCATGGAAACATGCTTTTCTGTTGACCTTCTCTTACTTTGACTCCCAGTCACCAGGATTTGTTGTTCCTTTCTCTGGCAAACTGAAGGGTCAGGTAAGTCCAGGCTGCCCGTGGATGCTGCCCCAGCAGCATAACATCCTACTCCAAAACAGAATTTATGCATCACATAAGTAACAGGTGACATCTTACCTTTTATCCAGTATTTAAAACCCCTTGTAATGTGTGAACACTTTATGAACTGCCAATGAATGGAGACACAGGGCACAGGGGAACCGGGCTGCAGGACGGCTGCCTGTCAGCGTGGTTTCCACAGCTGATGTGTCTGCCAGAGCAGCTGACCACACTTGGGCAGCCCTGAGCCAACCTCACAGCAGCTTGGTGTCCAGCATTCTGCAAACCTTACCCAACACCGTAAATTATTCATGGCTAGGCAGCTATTTGCTGTAAAACACATTTCAGGTTCCAGCTGCTCTTTGCAAAACAAGCAATGCTAACAACAAATTCTCTGTCACCAATACTGTCCTGTTCTTAACAGGTCTGATGTGCCAATACTGCTGATGCTTGAATGAAAAAAACACTTCAAGTAGGAACAAAAGTTCTGGACTGGTACCAGGCATGTTTTTTTCTGATCCGAAACACCATTTAATTATTCTCATTATGACGTTGCCCGTTACAACCCAAAAACATTATTTTATCTGTGTGCACATCAGCACCCAATGTTCATGCCTAGACTCTTGCACAGCTTTCTAACTTTGCTTAAAAGATAAAGAATACACTTTAAAAGTAAAAAAAAAAAAAAAAAAAAAAAAAAAAAAGGTCTGTGTAACCTCTTGTCAGATACAGGAATGAGTTTGGGAACAGACAATTAATTGGACACTCAGTTTCGGGTGCACAACATTTTGTTATTATCTCAGATAAATGCACAATTGTGGTTTAGTCTTTGGCCAAAATTCTTACCTGATATGGTGTCATTCCCTTCTGCTCCCTAACTTATTAAATATGTATTTCATCCATATAAGTGACTTCAGCTGTCAAAAGCTGGGCAGATATTTTAACCGGCACTAGATTAGGATCTATTGGAAATTGTTGCTTATTTTTAGGTTAATTGGATGAAATACACTCTGAGACAGCAGATCAGATCAAGATGTACTTAGGCAAGCTACAGTAAGTACTAGTTTCAGGTTTGCATGTTCATGAGAAGGAAAGTTATCCTTATTGGGAGTGCATGATTTTTGGAACTCTTCTGAACACCACAAACATAAAAGAAGCTTAATTAAAAGACTTTTTTTTTTTTTTTTTTTAAATTAAGAACTTTCCCCCCAAAGGACCTAGGCCTGTATTTTTTTTTCTTTCAGGGTGGGGGAGTGGATATTTTTAAGAAAAAAATTAAACTCCAAAATACTTGGATGAACACTTTATTACACGAATGCTTTATGCTTCTCTCCAAATGAGACAGCACTTCACAATGGGATTCATCCCCTCTGTGGCACAGTAGTGTCTGCATTGGAGCAGCCATAATACCTCAGGGAGGTGGCAATACAGCAGGGACCCCTCAGCACCTCTATGCATCTCATGAAGCACTGCAGCAATGTACCCAATTCAAAATCTTTTGGTTTTTCATTTTGTCCCAAACAATCATGGAGAGCTGATATGGACAAACTCCAACGTTTTGCTTCTGAAGTGGCTGGATGTTGGTTGTAGGACGACGCTATACGTTACTATTTTCACTACTGAAGAATAATAATTCTTGCTTTATGTTATTTTTGAGCTGAGGAGTTCTGGATAGTGGAAGACATGAGATTCACATTATCCATGTAGGCTATGAAAGCAGCAACATGCACTATCAGCAGATGAGTAAAAGAGAGCAGATAAACGTCTTACCTGAAGCTCTTGCCCTCCGTTACGTGCCCAGTCCCAGTCCCACAGCCGCTCACCCAAGAGAAGCTCCAGCACGGCAGGCATGGGAACTGCTCCCTCAGCGAAAAGTTATTCAGATACACACTTGTCAGCCACACCGGGCCCAGATGTGCAAGTGTTTGATATCTCCATGGGAAAGGACATTTCTGAAAAGCTTAGTCATAGACCACTTAAGTAATTTCCAAGATTAATCTCCAAAGAACAAGAATTTTCTGCTTCTGGGTGAAACAAAATGGAGTTGAAAAATCACCCTGAGGTTCACATGGGTTTAGCTTTATATTTAGCTTATAAAATAGTAGTTGTACGCGTGCCACCAGAAAAACAGCTCTCATTACCTAGAATAGGTTGAGGCTTAGCAGTCTTAAAAATGCCTCAGCAATAGGCAATGCAGTACAGAAACATATTTTGTGTTTAAAAATAGTCTCAACTGTTGTTAGAAGGGATTAAGCAATGTTTTTTTCATCAGCACAACAGAGCAGTGCAGACAAAGTAAAAGAGTAACTGTTGTTACTCTGAATGAGGAAATACTATTTTATCTAATTTACTGCAGCCCAAGGTGAAACATTAACTTAGCTTTGAATTATGATGGGATGTAAAATAGCCTGAACAAAAACATTGCTGGGCTTCCTTTTGAGGGCATGAACTTAGAGGTCTTCAGAACTGAGTTTGAATGGTATCACAACACACACCTTTCATTTTATTGAAATATTCACTGAAATATTTACCTTTGGAGTAGATTATTTTGAGGACTGTGGAAATAAGGAAAAGGAGAGAAATTTTATATGATAGAGGTTTCCCAAGGGACTACAAAAATTTTTTAAAGGGATAAAAAGAAATTATTGCAGACTTACCATCAGTTTTGCATTTCAAAAGATAAAGAAAAGGTCTTAACAGCATTTACATAGTTCAGTACATGCTACCTGCAGAGTTCCCTGCCCCTTCTGTGTGTGACAGAGCTGGCATCAGCTTCCCATAGGCTCTGGGTCAGAGACAGATCAATGCTCCTTCTGCGTCTGGGATAAATTAAGTTTCAGGCCACTCCTTCTCAGGGTCATTCCTGATCTTCAAAATGTATGAGGGACATATACCCGTCCACCAGGGAATGCACACACCAAACCAAAAGGGAAATGGCAAAAAGGACGAAGAAATCCAGCATTTTTTCTCATGCAATTATTTAGAGTTTACGTTTGTTACAGTATAAAGTACCTCCAGCCCTGGCACAAATAAAATAACAAGTTCCTGTTACCAAAAATCATTGAAACACTTGTGACCTGATGGAGAACATGACCTTTGGTATGACACTGATAACTATCTGACAGAGAGAAAATGTCTGGTGTCCTTAAAGGCCCTATAGCCTATCTACTGCAACATCTATGGTCACGTCAGATCATCACGCACCCCGGAAGAAGATATGTGGCATCTGGAAAAGTACTGACCAGTATGTCCCCATGGGGCCGTTGGTACCCAGGTGCCCTGGCAGAGCCCAAATACAATTATCAAAGGGAATTTGCTTATGTTAGGGCCATGTATCTGCCTGCCAGTGAATGCGTGCACTATATCAAAGGGGAGATCGCCAAGAGAAGGAATAAAACTGACATTGTCACTCATGCAATTATTTACAGTTTACTTCTGTTGCCACAATAAAGGAGTTACCACTCAAATAAAAATGGCTAATGAAAGAAGCTACACCACTACCCCAAAATACGCTATGCAGTTTTTGTTTCAGCCTGGCAACCCTGGTGAATTGTAGCCATTGTTCAGAGCTGCTGGATTGCATTACATGGCATGAAGGACAGAGTGACAGCGGTGTCTCCAGCCACCCCCCGCCAGTGGTTCAAGGTGCCACGTTGGCTCAGGTTAGCTGGTTCTCTGTAAGTCTCAGCTGCTAGAAGCGCTTTGGGAAATTAATAGCTACTTTGGGAATGCTGTGCACTCTTTCCTGTAATGTCCCACAAAACATACTCTTGAGACAGAAACCTGATGGCATATCACATTTGCAAGGGAAAATTTAACTCTAATAAAGATTAATACCTGGGGACTCACCATCACATTTTTTCTAATTGCCTTTCACTAACATTCTCAGCAACCTTGAACAAACAACATGGCCTTTTGTTTTTCCATTTGCCAGACAGGGACTGTACATGAGTCATAGCCAGCACTTGCTCTCTCGGAGCAAAACATTTTCACTACGGACCCCGTACTGAAGCATTCCAAACTCTTTGATCCCCAAATGTCCTGTAACAGCCTCTACCTAGAGGAAAAATCTGCCTTGGAAAGTTGGAGCAATATAGTATGAATTACCTGTGGGTGATGCAAGAAAAAAAAAAAATTATCATTTCTCCTCTGTGAACACCCTCCTGCACAGTCTGGGAGCTGCTGCCTGTGACTCGGCACCAGGGTCAGCCTCGTGCTCTGCAAGCAGAGCGTCTCGCCTGGCTCCTCCCTGGCCAACTCAGCTCACCGCAGTTTCACTGAGGCCCCTTGAAGATATTTTTCAGGATGTGGGACTCCGGGAACAGGCAGAGCGTGTAGTGCATTTGTGACAAATAAAATAACAGTACATAGAAAGCAATGAACTTGTGAAAGACCAGACGGACTTATGGTTTGATTCTCATATTGTTCAATCAGTCCCCTATAACTTCACCACAAAAGCCTTATCATTTCTTCTTATACCGGTTTGCTTTCACTCTTCAGATCCCTCCCTCATCCATTGCTCTGAAAGCTAAAATTCATTTTTGTAACTGCTTAAGAGCCCCTATTCATGGCCAAAGACAGCACTGCACCAGCACACTTCTGTTCCTTCACCTGAGTATCGAACACCAACAATATCCCAAAATATCCCTGACATTGGGTAACTCAGCTGCAGATCCCAGATGGCTGTTCCTGTAAACAAAACATGAGCAGTGCAAGTACAGGAGCCTTTAAAGGCTGTTTTATTTTAACAAATGACATTTTGGTGTTAAGAAAAAAAAATTGTACTGAGAAATTCAGACTATACTGATGTGTGGTGATATTTCTGGACAATGTTAGTGACTATAAAATCTATTACATCACCGCAATAACGACAATACTAGATATTTTGCCCAGCTCCACGGAGGGAGCGGGGGAGCACTCAGAGGTGCCTCAAGCCATGGGATGGGTACAGCCTATTCCCCATGGACGTCTCAGACCATTTGCTTGTTCCTGTGCCAATACCCCAATATCTGAATGCCAGCTGTCTTCTGGGTTAATTCCCAACTCCGCATGTGCTGTGGATGGAAGCTGAGGGTTTGGGAGAGCTGCAGTGCTGCCTCTTATTGAAAACAAGGAAGAAACCCATGCAGCCAGGGCCCAGGTGCCCATATATCAGTCCACTAAAAATACCTCGAGAGCGAAACCATAGAAGACTAGCCAAGCAACATCTATTTCTCTCCTCTTTGCCAAGTACTGAAAAAAGCCAAAGGAGAAAAATCCCAGCACGGGGAACGGGTTTGACCAGCTTTGTCACATTTTTGTGTTCTCTCTGCTCTCTAACACAGACCCAGGCAGGGTTTTGTCTATCCCTTCCAGACTTTGTCAGTACCATGAGGCACCTCCGTCTCCCTCCCCAAGGGAGCTCCAGCCCATTGCTGCTAACTTTCTTCAAACCTCTACAACAGAACATCTTCTTGCTCCATGGACTTGTCCCTCAAGGGAAGGAATAGCTAATGCACAAATACTTATCTAGTGTGTGAAAGATTGGCTTAGTTTCCAGCCCTGTCAAAATTACCTCCACAATCATATGGCTTTTCTCAGCTCCTACACAAACGCAGGCATGAGGCAGCACCTTACAGCCTAACCAGGGGCTCTAGAGATATGCACAGGAGATGGCAAGGTGTTCAGATAACGTCAACACAGAGATCATACAAGTATAATAAATACCATACCAAACCCATAGTAAAGCTACAGTAAAGGAACAGTACGTCTGTCCTTGTCTATTCAATTTCTGAACATGGCTGTTACTGTATCTAAAATTACCTACAGGTCTCTGCAATAATCTTTTTTTTGCCCAGCTAAGCAGGGTGGCTCGAGCCCTGGAATATCCTCTTCACAGGCTGTAATGAGATTTCTGTTCCAAATGGGGATTAAATGTGCTCTCAGAAATGTGAATTTTCAAGTTCTGAAATTCTGCTTTTGAACTTTGAAGCTGCCAAAATCTAGACCATATTTTCCTGGTTTTGCATTCTTACACATTACTTAATAGCGTGCACTAAAATATTCACTGCTACAGTAAGACATAAACTAAAACCTTAAATATTCCATTAATTTTATTTTATTGCTCAAATCACTGCAACGCATTGCTCTGATTAAAATCTCTTACCTTCTTTTCATTTCAAAGTGTCTCTTGTTTGCTTGTGTCCAGCTGTTTCATTTGAATACAAAAGGAGAATGATCTAGAAAACAGGTCAATAACTTGTATGTAGCAGATGTCCTTAAAGATTTTAGCATTACAATATCACAGCTTAGTGCAAAATAAAACAAATATAAGGAAAATTCAAGATAAATTCTAAAAAATCTGAAACAAAAATTGAGAACAACTTAGAAGTATTTTTGCAGCTCAGTTCGTCATAGAAACACGTAGGTTTTTCCAAGGAGTTTTACTAATTATCAGTTAAAGCACAGATAGGTCTTTTCTCCCATCAGTGCAATGCTCATCCACTAAAATTCATATTATTTTTCTTACACAGAACTGGTTGGTAAGTTAGTGGCAAATGGTTTTCCACAACAGTTCGTACCATGTGAAGGAAACGTAAGTCTGCTGTACTTCTTCATGTTCTGAGTTCTCTAAAATTTAGAACATCTGTTCAGACAGAAAACATTGTGCTGACTTCCATCTCCTTGTATGCTTACATTGTTATGTATTTTCAATTTATATAGATTTATAAATAAATCAATAAAGTAATTAGAACAAAAAGGTTAGATAAGTTTCTGTGAAAATGTCAACAAAGTCAATCTAACCCTGGGATTATAAAATCAATCTTTGATTTTTTTAAATCAACACTTTCTAATAACTTACTATTGTTCTGGAAGATTCTGGATCAGTGCTAACTTTTCACAGACATTTTAACAAAAGAGTTGACTGTACATTACTAACAGCGGTGTTTTCACCTCCATCCTTTACAACATCAGTGTACATGCTCCTTGGCTTTCCCTGCAAATATAAAGACTAAACACATACTCTAAAAAAAACAGGAAAGTGGCAATGTGGCTTTATCATTCTTATGCCCCCTTCAGTCGCAGAGAGGAACCCAAGCCGTGGCTTGAGTTTTGGAGACAGAGTGGATATGGTCACAAGGAAGCCTTATGGCATAGGGAAGGATGGTCACAGGGTTTCGTGAGGAGTGTTCAGGCTGACCAGAATGGCCTCATTCTTACATTTTTTTTATCTGGATTCCTGGCCTTAGGCGAGGGCAGTAACCATCCAGGCTGATTTTCTTCTGCAGCTAGACTTCAGGTCAGAACTGATTCCTACGAGCAAAACATTGCTTTGTTGTGCTGCAACCCTGTCCCCATTCTCTGTCTGTGGTTGTAAATCCCAACAATAAGTATCTTGAAAAGTGTCCCAGGTTTTTAAAGGAAATACTCCCCTCCCCCCACAACCAGAAGCACTGCCAGTTTCTCACAGAAGCCCTTGTCCTAAATTAGGAGTGCAGATTACCCTGATACCACCTTGGCTCTTTCACAGGCCTCTGCGTGCAGCGTGGGGAGCTGCCTACGCAGGCCGAATGCAACCCCAGGGACAGAACAGCAGATGAGTTCCCAGGGGATTTCACAATCAAATATGGCATCTTCTTCTGTGCTGCCAGGAGGCACCTTCCCCCCATGGGGGTTTCCAGCCAGAGCCCCACAGTGATTCTGAGTCCCTACAAGAAAAAACAGATGGAGAAAGACACGCTTTTCTTTTGCAAGAGAAAAAGGAAAGTTAGAACAGGCCGGAAATAGCCACGTCCATTGAGGATCTGGAGATCCTCAGTTCATTTTCCAGCTCTCAAAGGGTGAGTGGGACAGGTCTCCTGTGTGCAAAGAACCAGCCCCTCCTGGCCCAAGCAGCAGGGGTAGGTCCATCTCCAGCTCTCCAATCAATTAGGACACACAGGATTTCTACTTATGCAGCTCCCACGCCTGATCCCAGTGCAGACCTGATGGGATGAAAGGACACAGAATTTTGCTTCAGTTCTCTTTCCGTGAATTAGAAATTATTAATTTCCCCTAGATGTTGTTCTTCAAAGTTTACCTTCCCTACTCTTAGATATATTTTTAGACATATTTTAATGACCACTTTTCTTAAAAAAGTATTACATGGATCTGTTTTTTTAATTAGTTCTCAAAGTAGAAGGTGTTCATGTATGAAAGTGGTTAAGTCAGCACTATGTGACACCTGACATCTGCCCCTCGGATAATTAAATGCAATCCACGCTGGAATCTGCCTGCTCTGTTGGCTGGCCCTGGCCGCACACAGGAGGGATCTCGGTGACATCTAGCAGGCAGCACACGCCACTGCACACACAGTCCCCTCACTGCCCGTCAGACCTTACCTTCTGAAACCCAGCCATCCATTTATTTGCTGCTTAAACACAAGTTATTTAAGCAGGAGCTGTGAATTATGGTGAGGGTAATTAATTTTTACAGAAACAAACCTATTTTCCTAGCTGAAAGACAGTGCATGGGATAAGTGCCACTTACACGGCACCTGATGTTAATTCTGAGAAGAGGAAGAATCTTTACTGGGACAGCTCCTGTTAGCTAACGCTACCCCAGGGTCTGTGCTATGATGAGATACAAACAGTATTAAAAATTATCGTGGTAAAACTGAAAAAAAAAATGGCAACATAATTTAGAGCAAACACAAGGCTGCTTAGTCCCATTTGATTACTATTCTTTTTTTCCAAATCTAAAATCAGAGTAGTACACATATATACAGATATGATATACCTGGATTTGGTAAAGGTGAATGCAGGTGAAGGATCTAGACCTCTTATGTACATACGTATTTATCTCAACCTCCTTTTTTTCTCTTTTAAAATATTTGAGAGCTATCCCACAGCCGGGTTATTTCAGGGGCTGAAATTGTGGCCAACTCTTCCTACGAGACCAACTGATATATCCGAACAGGAGAGCCCCATGGGGAGGTGACAGTGCCTGACCCCCTCCATCTAAATCACCCTAACTCCTGACTTGCAAGATGCACACTTTTGGGACAAAATTCCAAGAGAGAAACTGCCACTGGAAACTGGTATGTATTTACCAGTGCTGTGCAGACTGGAGTGACCATCACCTCAGCTGGCCTCGACGCTATCACCTCCAGACAAGCAAATATCAGGCTTCAGATGACACCTGATTTCATTATACTTACTACATGGGTAGTTTATAAAGGGATGTCTATCCTTGACTGGTCTGTTGTGGTTGATAACCTCCCACGTTAACTTGAGAATTTAAATACATTAAGGATTTAATATAACTATTACCGATGCCTTGCCAATTTGTTTTTACTTTAACTGCATTTTTATTATTCTTTAAACTTTAATTAGTATCACACAGACAATTAGCAGCTGTGTCTTCAAATTTGTTTGGCTGTTTCTGTTTATTTTTAATAACATTTATTTACAAAGACTTTCTCGCATATTCCTTTCATTTGGCCTAAATGACTGAAGATCATGCTAGATACGAGTCACCTTGTCCCATGGCCTTGTTCATGTCCTCTGTTCTTGTCTGCTGTCACTCTATTGACTGTCAAAAGTTTGAATTTGCTTTACAAAGGCCAAGGAGTTGAAATAACCCTGAGCACTAGAATGGAAGGGCACGTGCTGTGGTTTTAGACAGGCTGCAGCTAAGGAGGTAACTCATGATGGAAGACAGAAAGTTAACAAGCTGCCCTCTTTCCAGCAGGAGCGCTCAGCTCCACTTAGGCTTGGACCCCTCAGAATTGATTCCAGATATTTGGCTTTAGCGATGATGATAATCTGGGATTTCTTCTCTTAAAGCAATTTGTTAAATTAAATCTAGGTTGCAGACCAACAGATACCTGCTACCCCACAGTGCTCCTAGTCATATCCCACTCTAGCAGGACACAAGCCTCACTTTCCCCAGCATGCTGCATGGTTTCTCCATGTTTCCCCATCTCAGATGGATCTTCTGGCCCCAAATGCAAGAGGATCGGCTAGCCGGTAACTTCTACTTGTGCAGAGAAGTGGATCTTCATACACCAACATGTCCGGGCCTCTTCCCTTTGTAGCTTTACTGGACCTGTGTGGATAAGGAAAGACTACAGAACTAATCTCACAGTAAGAAAAAAACCTATTATTGCATTCAAAAGTAACCTTTTTCATGTGCTGAGCTGTAGCATATGCCTCAGTTTCACCCTACCGTGCTCTGGAGGATGTTCCCAGAGATGCTGTGGGGACAGCCCTCATTGCCAGTGCATACCTGCCCTCATCCCTCCTGTCCCTTCAAACCATCAGATGCAACGCCCCAGACCACGTAGGCAGCAGGATGAGATGCTCAGCCTGCAAGGGTGATGGGCTGAGAATAAAATCAGAGATGTCTAATATCTCACAGCAGTAACTAAGACTTCAGACAGCCACTCAAGCAAACCTGGTGCTGAAAAATGAATAAAAAGCATACGCACGTACCGGTGAGCCAGAGTATACTTTGCCTGGCAGCAGCTGGGTGCGCTTCAGAGCTAGTGAGAGGTACTGAACAGGCAGCTTCAACACCTTTTCCTTGCAGAGACAGCAGGAAGTCAGGTTTGGCATTTTCCACAGGGAACTGTTGTCTCTTCCGAGCAGGCTGGTGCCTCAGTAGCAGAGGTGGCTGTCCCCAGGCCGCTCGCTCCCTGTCTGCGCAGCCGAGAGCTGGCCCGGGGCAGGGGGGCTGGTCAGCTGGGCAACACAACCTGTTTAGGCACTGGAGTGAGACCAATACCACGTTTCACACAGACAACTTTATTTTCACATTTCTGCACGTATGCAAGAGAATGTTCTTTTTCCTGGGATGTGCTAGTAGACGTATTATACCCTACAGAATGGAGTTTAGTAATTTTTTTAAAATATATATATATGTACACACATATATATAGTCTCGCAAAATTTCTTCTGCGTTTCTCCGTGTCAGAATGGATGTTTACAACAAACCAGAGCTAAGGGGACACTGTGAGGTTTTATTTTATTTTTCTTATCTCTAAAATAAAAATAGCATTTACATTTTTCTTCAACTCAATTGCCTGTTCTCCTGGTTATACTTAAGCAAAACCACTGAAGATAAAAGACATGCCTGTAAGCTTCCAATTTTTACTACTCCGAGATACTATCAGTGATGCAGGTAGAACATTTTTGAACTCTTTCTTACACAAGGGCCAGACTCTCAGCTAGGTGGATGTCACTGCACCAGATATAAGAGCACCCCTGAATCAGTGATGCAAATAAATCATTAGCATGTAAATGCTACGCTCACAGAGGCTGTTAAACTGCTGAACTGTGCTATGCAGATAGATATGCATTTATAAGAATCCTGCTTTTAAAAGTTTCACTGTAAATTTTTAACCTGACAGTGTCCCTTAAGAAAAAAAGTACATACTGTGCTTAAGAAAGGACACCCTCCTACAGATATTTTCTTTTTATTATTAAAACCAACATTTTTAAAACCATTCAACAAAATTTAATACAAATTGCCATTGGAGAAAAGCATTTGTAAGAGTGAAGCTATGCATTGCTGCTCCATTAACATGGCTTTAGTTATCGCAATTTATATTATTTGCACATTTCCTTAGATCCTTCATGGTACTTCCATGAAGAAGAAAAAAAGGTTGTTGCACTGCTGCTACCATCTTATCAGAGGTCACACATGGACACACAGATGTTTGTTCTCAACATGTGTCGCAGTCAGGCAATGCCAAAGTTCTGCCCACAATACTTGAACCTTAGGATATCTGTACCTCAGGTTTATAGCTCGACTCATGATTACTCACAATATTGCAATGCATTCAAAGTAACAGGAAAACAAACATTGACGGTAACAGGCACGTTACATATTTTTTTTTGCATTATCATTAATCACATTCCTATTGTTCAACAGATTGTTGCCTAAAATGCATGTTAGAAAGGCTTTTTTTAGAAAATACTGGCATGAAGATGCAGACTAATGTTTGTAGCTAATGAAACAGTCAGACTAATGATTCAGACATTATTTAAACATTCACAACTCTGAGAAAATTTGCACAGCTGATAGCACTGACAGATAGTCTAACTGTAACTTAGAAGCCAGCATAGTAACTACCTTCCGCATACTGGCAGTAGGATTTACGATGGCATGAGATTAGAATAGCACACTATGTTTTATTTAGAAAGCTGTCGTAGTAAGTATTTGCCATAAATATTGCAAGCCCCATTTATGAGCGATGGGAGGCTTTGCAAGTTTGCAAAGTAACATTCACGGAAAACATAAAAAACAAACCCAAAGACATTTCCATGCAGAGTACGATTCTCTCACAGTCACTGGATCTCTGTCATCTGTTGGCTGGAGCACACATGCCATATGTACATATGCTGCTCATGGAAAACTCAGAGGCCTTCTGTGCACTGATGCATACCAGCCTCTGGCTGATATCGGTGGGATCAGAGACAAACACAGGATAATAAATGGTTTCGCAAAGTCAATGACTGTGCCACAGACAGAATTTAGAATTAGAGCTATGTGAAAACACAACTGTTGCATGTCACTTTGCAAATCCTCCTATCTCAGCTACAATGGACTTCAAGTGGAACAGAGAGGCAGCAACCCAGGGCTGAACATCAGGTATGCAGGGGTGGGGTCTGGACTCCTGCGAGACCAAAATCAAAGCTAGTTATGCCTCAAGGGTAGAATCAGGACCAGTGCAGCTTTCAGCATCTCCCCCTCTGCCTAACGTACCCCCACCATTACCGGGAGCTGCAAACTGACACAGTGGAGCAGAAAAGGAGATGCCAAAACTGCAGGGTCACTAATGGTGGCCTGATTTCAGCAATGTATTTAAGCACGTACTGAGAGTAATGTCCAAATGTTTGAAGTATGTTGACAGATTGGGGCCATGTTCAAGAGAAAGCAGTTATGGCCCCTATGACACAGGCACCCCCGCACCACCCGTACAGCACTTCTGCTAGTGGAGACACAGAAAACACAGCTGAGGCCAGATTCATCACAGTAACTCCAGAAATTAATTTAGCTTCAGGGACCATGGTATCCTGCAACTAATAACGTTTTCTTTTGAAAAGGGCGCATTCAAAACTTTTCAGGCTCTATGTGCCATCTCAAGAGCACATTTGGAGCAACGCTGTTGGACGAGAAAGGCACTGTGCTAGCCCAATGCAAATACTTGTTTTCCATTATCTTGACCACTTTTCCCTCAGCTGAAGTTAACTGCTTAGACTGATAATAGACAGATGCTCTTTGGGTGTGGGGAAAAAAGCAGGTTATTCATTATATTAAATTCTGTCATTTGCTAAAGTGATTGCAAGAAGAATCAAGAAGGAACAGTGTAAACATAGTGCATTATTTCAGCTGATGTCTTTATCAAGTGCCTATTAAATAAAAACTAAATAGACAATACCGGACAACCAGAGGACAAGGCTACTCTCAGAGCATTGCATCACTTCTGTGAATCACAGCACGTTATTGGAGTTGCTGTGCCCTGTATCATTGCTAGGAAGGAATTCATTAATGGTATTTGTAGGAAAAGCAATAAACAGGATAGACTAGGGTGTCATTCCTGTGTACATGTAACTTCACTCACTTGATTAGCACTTTTGATAACAAGTGGGCAACTTAAAGAAATAAAATTGAGACTACATAGAAGTGTGCGGAGGAGCACAGTAAAAGGGGAAAATGTCCTATCTTGGGGAATTAGCATAGCATTACACTAGTACTGATCAGACCTACTTCTATAATCAGGAATACTTCAATAGATTAAATTTTTATAAAATATAGGGCTACAGAAATGAGGCATTCTATATATTTTGTATTATAAAAAGCTTCCACTTACATAATTTTTAAAATATATCTTCACTGCTAACAGTGTATTTGTAATATAGTATCTGATATAATAAAAATATATGCTTACTGGATGGGAGCAATGTAGCACTACAGCAGGGACTCTCCTCTCTGTGTGGTTTGAGCAGCTGGAAAGTTGGCTGTTCCCTCCTTCCCTTGGTTTCTCAGCCATCAGCTGCCTGGAGACTGCAACAGCACTCTGGTGTGTTAGCTTTCTTAAGAGTCTTCTGCAAAGCAGGCTCTGACATGTTCCTCAGCTGACAAATAATTGACTGGGCAAAATCCAACTTTGGTATAAATTCACTGCATGATTCTTTCTGTTTTACTAATTAAAAACAACCAACCCCCCAAACCAATGTTCTATTTGGCATTAGTAAGGAAATGTGACTTGTACAAGTCATGCAACTGCCTTGTAGGAAAAAAGATTTTGCTATAGAAAATGTTAAACTACCCAAAGGGACATATGGGCCTGGCAGCTGATTCTGAGACTAATAACAAGTAAGTATCTCCCAATTAAACTTACAGGGCACTTTGTGGGTGCCAAGGTCTGCATGCGGAAACACAGCTGCATCATCTGCACCCTTTTCTGCACTAAGTAAAACTGGAAAGCTTAAATAAATCCATAAGGTGGGTAACACTTTACTGTAATGTCCAATGGAAAAAATACAAACGTTCAAATGATGAACCTAGGAAGCGTGTGCCAAACTACACCAGAAGGACCATAGCACATGACCATGGGTGCTGCTGAGATGCACACTGGAGAATCATTTGGTGTCCCACCACGTGCTGGGACTGCCAAAGGTGGCTGGGACCAAAGCAGGTATTCATCTTCCTGTATCAGCCCTTATAAACCTGCCCAGCCTTGCAAGAACTTACCATCATTGAACAGGATTTGTTCTGTAGTTTGATATTTATATGTGCAAACACATGTTTTGCTCCTTTCTGGCTCACCCTGGCATGAAGATCCTCTGGTTAACATGTTCAGGAAAAACTCCACCAAACTCAGCATGGTGGCACCAGTGCATGTGAGAGGAGAAGCGGGATCTCTGCAGAAATGAGGACATTGGCTACACAGGCTGTCTGCTTAATGTCCTAGGTATATGTACTGTTCGCTTTTTACAGACTGCCCTGGTAGATTTGACTTTTGTCAAAGCAGATTAACGGCAAGGCATTCATAAAACATTTTGCCGTATGGTAGTATAGACTGAACTTTTCACTTGCAATAATGGCCGAGTAAGCTATCGACATGTGCTATCATATGTAATTAAGCTTGCTAGATTAAAAGCAGGACTTGTGCCTAGCAAACAACGCTGTATATTACTCATTGAACTCTGAGCAGCAGTTCTCTCTTGTCAGGATTTATTAAAATATTCACATGCTTCCAAAACGAAACAAAGGTCCACCGGCATCTCTTGGGGAGAAGAGGTGGGATCAGTTGCATTCGGTTGCCATTTGGTTGGAGATGTCATACAAAATCCTCACACACTGAACATGGCTGAATTGTAAAAAGCTTTCACCCAGCAAGGAGATCTTTGTTACACAGAAAGTCTCTGACTCCTTCAGCGCTCACGAAACACAGTTACATCACATTCTCAAAGAGCTGTAAAGATCGCATGATATTGTCGTCCTGAAAGCAATAAGAAGATATTTTCATAAAACCAGCACTGACAAGCACGACTCATAACTTTGCATGGCACAGGAGGGGCTCTGCAGCTGCTACTGCAGGCAACAGCCTTGCTTTCGTAATGCTTTTAATCCTTAGTGAGCTGGAACTGATTCAGCGATCAGGTCCCGATTCAGCAAAGCAGTCATCTCTTTCTTTGGCACCTTAGTTAATTTGAGGCATGCAAGTATAGGACCTTCCCATAAGCTTGACATTCAGCATGGGCTGTGCTTTACTGAAGAAAGCCAGACACCAGCATTGAGCTGGTGACTGTATTGAATGCTCAGACTTCAGTGCCCAACTGCATTTCATTGATCCTGAATATGCAAATATTCACTTAGCTGATATGCTTCAAAAGTCCAAATGAAATTGCAGGTTTTGAACTGATAGGCAAGCTGCCTTGAAAGACCACTTCATCCCAGAAATACAACCAGCTCAAACCCAAAATACATGCAGTCTCAGCCTCTCCTAGGTTCCTAGATCCAAATAAGAAAGTTGGAGACACACAAGGGAAATCCTGGATTTTTTCTCATGAAGTCTTGAAATTGTACTTCAAGGTAATAACCAGAGTAATATTAAAAAACATCATGGTGATTTCCACTGCCACCCCCCCCCCCCCCCCCCCCCCGGAATTCAGTTATTCCAAAAGTTAGAATAACTGTTTGCCTGTAACATGAAAATAATTTTCCACGTTAAGCAGCTTAAGAGGTCTATTGCATTGCATTCCCCTGTCTCATTTTGAGGCTGCATCCATCTATCCACCTCACTTCTAACAGTTTGGTGGGTACTAGTACAAGGTATCACCTTGCATGGGAAACCAATCACCCTCTCCAAAGCAATGCTAGGAGTTCACTGCTCATGAGCCATATTCTCAGAAATGGCAGAGGTAAGCACTATAGGGCACTTTGGTTTGGTTTTCATAATGAAGGGGGGGGTGGGGGGGGAAGGGTTACACGGTTTGCTCCTATCTGCCAGGAAACCACACATGACAGTGTATCCGTCTGCACAGCTCCTAGGGCAAGTATGTCAAAAGAAGGAGCTAAACCCAAACTAGGGCAGAGCATTAAACAAACTCACAGTTAGGAGTAAAGCTGCTTCAATACTGAGACCACTAATCATACACATGCATCCAGACTGAAGGCAAATTATAAATGTGAGAAATAATACACAACACAAATGATCAAATTAGAGACAAGGCCAAAAATAAGCTAAACAATCAGGAGGGACCAAGAATGAAGTAACTAAAAAAAAGTTAGTCTTGTATTATGCATCCGCTAACAAGGATTTTGCTGCCCAAAGTCCCTGACCGAGGAGTAATTTGGACGTTGCCAGAGACAGCCATAACACAGAAAACAGCGGGAAGCCAGCCTAGCCCTCAACAGTAAGTGTCTTCCCATTGCTCAGGTACAGGAGAGCTGTCTGACTGCAGAACAGGAAAGATTTTTCCAGGAAAAGTAAAAAACACAGTAAGGCTGGTATGCAATTATTTGCACCAATGTAAACTTTCTAAAATGCAGAGGCCATTATTGTACTGATTACATATCAGAGATATCTCTGAGCAAACATTCACACTGTTAATTACAGCCTAAGACAACAGACACTTGGCCGATTGCATGTTAATGCGGATGTTTGTCCTTGTGCCAGTGCTAAAAATACCAGCAAGTATTTATTACAGCCAACCTAATGTATGGAATTTGCAAGAGGAAGCTTATTTCCAAAACAGAAAAAAAAGATGAATCATTGCTATGATGACAGCATTTACTTTTAACGTTTGACCATGAAAACATCAACTAGTTTTATAAGTCAGTGCTGTAATTACAAGATTCTGAGAGACCTTTGGCTCTAGGCAGCTCCAGCAACGTGGTACCTGCTAATGACATCCAGGGGATGATATCGACAGAGACAACCTCAAAAAAAACCCCACAAACCCCAAACCAAAACCACACCATACACTAAGAAAGTTTAAGGGCATTATGAGCTTTCTCTAGAGTTATCTGCTTGTCTGCAGAATCAGGTACTGCAGTTCACTTGAGAAAATAAAAGCACTGGCCACTACCACTGGAAATGCAGAGGCCCTCTCCCGTGACCGGCCTGACCCTACTTCGCTATTCAGTGACAGGCTTCACTGAGTACCACCAGAAACTCAATCCTGAAGCTGTTTTTTTTCACAGAGCAAAGGAAACCCAGGATCCTGAGCAGCACCTTGTTTCAAATGGAGTTTGTCCAAAGAGAAAGCAAACGCTGTGGCATGAGCTAGACCTTTCATTGCAGTTATAACTTTGTCCTTACCTCCTGACACGATTCAATAAACTCATCTAAAGTTACAACACCATCTTTGTTTTTATCCATTTTCTGCAAAATAAAAAAAAAAAATTGTTTCCATAGGTAACACTGCAGTTATAGTATAATATCTTAGCTGATGCAACCTGAATAAACCCAGGGCACTTTACAAGCTTAGGTTACAGACTCAGTGTCATTGGTTAAATTTGCTGACTGCTAAGGACTTGTTTACTCTGGTATTTGGAGCGCTTTTGAGGTCATCTCCAACTCTTCCATCCTTGAAATACACAGCAACCTCTGCCCTTATTACATCATTTCTTTATTCGCTGCCTCACCAACCAGCACCCATATTCCTGTCTCTCTTTAGGGGCAGTTGAGAGAAGAAACACAGAAGGGCTGCAACACATGCAGAGACTTCAGACTTGCTGGATGTGGCACATCCCAATGCAAAGGGTCAGGCTAAGAGACAAATGAGATACCTTTGGAGCCAGGAAATAAGCGGACACTGCAGTGTTAGGCTGAATAGCTGCTAGGGTTTATTTTGGAATATATGGTGGGGCACAGGACTGAACTTGGGGCTAACTTTACTGTAAAGTATATCAGTGCATAGCTCAAGTATTAAGAAAAACACATAAAAAACAAGTACCTGGAAGAATACTTCTACATGCTGCCTTGGCGCATCTTCCTTGAGCACTGGATACGTGTACTTTCCCATCATATCATAAATTGCCTTTACGATATCCATCATTTCCTGCAGCAGCGGCATGCCAGCACAAACACAAAAGGAAATTAATGGAAATGATCGCACATTTCTTTCTTTTACTGGCCTTTTCTTCACCCTCCTCTCCTGTTACAAAACAGCACAGAGAATGCCTGCGCATGTGCATGAAGACAGATCTATCATCATATACAAGTCCATCTATAAAAAACAAGTGCTTCTTTCTGACTGTGCCATGACTTTGCCATAGGCGTGTTGGACACTCCTGCAGTGCTCACTTCCCTTCTCTGGCCAGGCAGCATTGCAGGACATGTGCTCTGACATGGCAGCTGCTGGGGATGGCGCTGGGCTGCAAGTGGCGTGCTCAGTCCTGAGCACTGCGGCACCGACCTTGTCCCAGAGCCTCCTCCAGGGCCAGGGACCTTCACGACACTCCCTGGGAACCTGGCCCTTCTCCACACCTCTCACAAACTGCCACACAACTCCACGACCAGTAACAGTAACCACAAACCCTCCAGGTACGCACAACAGTTTTGACAAGATAGACCAAAATGTATTTGCAAAATGTATTTGAAAAATATTCAAGATTACCACGCTCAAAAGCAAGGCTTCTAACAAAGGGAACAGGCAATACCAGATAAGAAGATAAAACCAGATGATAATGCAGGATTTGGGAGTGGTGCTGGGGGCTTTTAGTGTTTCAGGTAAGCCCACACCATACCTCCCAGTACAGCCAGAAACCCCTTGTGCCTCAGTCACTCAGTAGTTATTGTGACCGTTATCCTCCCCTTTGTGAAGGTTATGTTGCTCATAGCTGTAACTAGGATTTTGCTCCTGATTAAAGCAATCCATTAAAGGCACTATAATATAGGAAAATATGTCTACAAAATCATGTAGTATAAGATCACTGCACACTTTACTTAGACATAGATAAATGCTTAAGTCCAGTCTGATTTGCATTTAATTAGCGGCATGTAAAATTAATTGTGCTCTGTAACAGAAACCAGTCGGCTCTCTTCAGAAATCAACCACATTTGTCAAACAGCCTTACCTCCTTGTTTATATAGCCATCCTTATTTATGTCGTACAGATTAAACGTCCATCTTAGCTTTTCATGAACAGTTCCCCGCAACAAAATGGACAATGCCATCACGAAATCCTGGTTCAAGGCAGAGAAAGAAGTCTGAATTTTCATAACATCCTTTTCTATATAATGCCAGTCAAAAGACTTCTCCTTTTAGGATAGAGTATATGGTTATCAATCTCTTCTGACTCCCTTTTCCAAAAATGTGTCCTCTCTGACTGTACTCAATGGACGTGGCATTCACTAAGATGATCTGAGAACTGTCACACTAATAAATGTGTATGATGTAACAAAGAAAATCAGAAAAGTCCTCAAATACTCAACTGCAGCCAAGGTAAAAGCCAAGCTTATGATATGGGTTAGGCAGCTCAGCAAGGCTTGAAGGGCAGGAAGATCTAATGGGTACTGCAGCCTTAAACTCTCCTAGTCCTGAGGTGAGGGTTGTGAAAACAGCATGGGATTAAGAGCAGATCCAGTCCAAGATGGGCAGACTTAGATCCTCAAGTTGATAGAACAGTGGCTGCTCTGGCTCCCCAGACTTGCCAGGAGAAGCACAGCATGCTCATGACCAGAAGCTAGGACACCTTCCTGGCTACCCATCCAGATTTATCATGCTCTAACTCCAAATACTGCACAAATGTAAGCATGACAAAATACACGTCTGGTTTTTAAGAGCACTGCCAGATGCTCCAGTTGCCATTCCTCTCCTAGAAATGGTCTGCTGCAAGAATGAGTCACTCAGATTGTCACTGCCTGGTTAAAAACAGCTGGACTCTTAACTGTAGAAATAGAAACCAATGCTTTCTTACCTCCAGATCTAGGGTGCCAGCAAAGAAGGAAGAAAATTCAGCATTTTTTCTGTGCCCGCCTTGAGAGAGATGGAGAGGTCCCAAACTCCTCTAACACAGGGAGCCTCAGGTTTTGTTCTCTAGCAAAATCTGTCAGACCTGTCCAGATGCGATTCTCACCACTAATGACTCAGTCTGGGACACAGCATTTTAATCGTATTTTTTGTTTACAGTAAACTTATTGCTTCCAATAACTTTGATTTATTGTTTATACTGCACAGTGGCTCAGGCACTGTAAATAGCATTGCTACAGGGATTTATTAGTAGAGGCAGAGCTTCAAGCTAACAAAGCTATACAGTTCCTGATACCTCATTTAATGTACTTAGTCCTTCCTATGTTATCTCCATTAGCTCCACATGAGGCAGTGTATCACTTCTTAGAAACCTTTGCTCCTTTTTCCCAAGGCTCAAAGGAATTTGAATTTGCTGAACAATACAAAAAAAGGGACAAAATGCTTATGTTTGACAACCACTAAAGAGACAGGTTTGTCAGGAAGGAAAGCTCAGCACTTTTTTTTTTTTTTTTTTTAATACTTATCTAAGCAATTTCCTGTGTCTCAGTCTGTTTACGTTTCTGGAAGCCTCTAACTACTGAGTAGCTACCATATGCAAAACTCCCACTGCAGCTGTCACTGCAGACACACACAAATACATACGGTAACATTCCCATTTTACATTTGATAAATGAACAAATTTCTCAGTCTTACCTGGAAATTAACAGAGTTCTTGGCCATTTGACAGCAAAGGCAAGACTGTATGATTTCTAGTTTTACAGTCACAGTAAACTGTCTTCGAAACTATGAATTTCATCCTCCACAAGTCTATGACTTAACATATCCCTCTGCTGCACTCCTACAACTATGTGTGTGAGCTTGAAGTATGGCTATTTGTAGTCACAGCAACAAGCCTTTTAGTTAACGGGTGGATTTAGTTTCCATTGGTACCAAGTACCTGCACAGCTTGTTCAAGATATCAAATAAGCTTAAAAAACCCAACAAACCAAAACCAAAACCATATTCCAGGAACATACAAATACAATAATTCAATCATGCAATGCATGATGACTGCAGAAGGTACAAGATGTACTGGCTTTTCTTTGACATCCAAATTATCTGTGCCACTCAGCTCTTTTCACATGAGACTGTTCTCAACCACTCCTCTCTGCTACATAAATCTCTGCACTTTCTCCCTGTGATACTGACTAACATGATCTTTACGTTTCTTTAGTGAAAGGAAACATGCAACTGCATCTGAATAAACTAAAGTGAACCACATTTAAAAATATCAACTGATTTTAGACTGAAACCTCTAACCCATAATCCAGCAAGTCCTACCAGTTTACAATGAAGGATGGATGGAAAAGCTTAAAACCACAGGACTGAGAAAGGGACACCAAAGGAGGATGCAAAACAATTACCTCAAACTTCACTGAGCCATTTTGTGCAGTGTCAAACGCGTTAAAGAGATAATGTGCATACATGCTAGCATCTGAAAAACATAAAGGGCACCAACTGATACAATGGTTCATTATACACTAACGGCTCTAAACAACATTCATAACCTTATTTTTCTTTTGTATAAAAAACAATCACATAGCATTGCCAGATACTCTATGAACCAGTAAACATTAACATGGACTTGTATAATCCCCCCACCCTCCCTTAAAACAGCCTTGAAATGTAAAAGCTTTTATTACAGTAGAAACAATTTGGAATATGGGGCTGTACTTGAAAGAAGGAGCAAAAAAAAACCCCCAAACCATTAAAGAGAGTCTCTGGGGTAAACAGAGTATTAGCTCTGGTGGGAAATGCAGGAAAAGCACCAAAGAGTGATCGCAGCATGTGTGCTTCCTTCCTCTACGTTTGTGCTTTGTGTGAGATACAGCAGAGATCCCCAGGGACTGTCCAACTTCAGAAGCGTCTAGTTCCAATCATTTGAGTTTGGCCCACAACTGTTAAAGAGCAATCTCATCCGAGGCATATTTTCATCCTTTTGAATCTTAAACTGCTGGTTTTAGAAAATCTTTTCTATTGAGAAGAACAGTTTCTGTGGCCATATGAAGGATAGCTGGTAACTGGGAAAAGCAGTAATGGTATGCAGAAAAAAAATCAAATAGGGGTATGACCTTAAGACCTTTACTGGCCTGTTCTCTGCTCTGGAGGCAATTCACACCGCTCTCTGTTACCAGAGCCCAACTTTTCAGGATGGAAGCAACTGACATTAAATTCCTTTAATAATTTCATTGCTATTCTAGCAGCCACCCACTTTTTTTTGTCTCTTCTATTCTTTGCCTCTAGCACACAGCATTAGTCAAGCCCAAGCCTTCATGCTCAATGTATGGGTATTCAGGTGAAGCCTGGTGCCCTGTGCTATGCAGGCAGTCAGGTGGAATGACCCAGAATCTCTTTACTCTGATATCTACAAAATGATTAAATATTTTCACATTATTCAAATCCAGGAAAGTGTAACAGTGTGCAGAAAAATCAAATACTTAAGTTACTGTCATCCAAAAGGATAGAATGCACTGGACTGTAGGAAAAATAAATTCTCTACTACATTTTTAAGAGAAGGATTCTGAAATAGAATAGATCCAGAATAAAACCATTGAATTACTTATGGAACAGTCCTACTAAAAGCTCCTATTAAGCTAAACTAAACAATGAACTAAAAATATTAAACTAGAGGTCTTAATACTAGATCACTAGTATCATTTGATGACAGATGAGCAAAAATGAAAACCTGTCAGGGATAGGAGCCCTATGTGACAAAAATATCACAGGCCTGGGATGACACTGCACAAAGTTTTTATAACTCAGAGCTACTTTACTATCTCTGGGATGTAAAAGTTTATCTGTACAGAAAGCCATAAAAGTGAAAAAAATCTCTGAGGAATCTGAAATCTCACAATTTATGATGCTAAGGTTATACAAACAGTTTGGAAACCAAGTGAAAGTAAACAGTGTAAAACAGGAAATCACATCTGCTGTTAAACTGATTTATTATGAAGCATGGTTGTACTACCATCATCACTAACCAAGGGAAAAATCACATTGCAAGGGAATGGGACACACACAAAAAGAAAAGGCAGGTCTTTGTCAACTTCAGCAGGGGGGGGGAGTTAACTATCCATGAAAAGATGAAATTTCTGTGCCGGATTGTTTCTCACACATGGGAAGGAAGGAATCACCTGGGGTGGGTCACTTAAAGGAGTTAGTGCAGCTACTTGGACTTACTGGAACTTAGGTTGAAAACACAAAACATCCAGAAATACATTAAGATTATAAATACTTAAATTTTTGCATATTTGTTAAAAAAAAACCAACAAAAAACCCCCAGAAAACACCACTGAAAAAAAGACACCTTACTGGTTGCTTTTAAAGTAAATGCACATGCACTCATATACTCTTGCAGAAACTTCAGTCATCATTCCACAGTGAGCATATTCTGCAGCCACTATAGAGTGGAATATATTTGGAAAACCTCAAATACTGAATCTTTTACTAAAAAGCCACTTAAACACATGACTCATTTCTTTCAATTTGAGAACAGTATTCCCACAGAACATATCCAGTTAGAAGAACATACACATTCTTTATGTTTTTAAAGGGCAAGAACATACATTATTTGAGAGGTTTAATACAATACTTTAATATTCCAATACATGACATAACCCTGTCTTAGTCACACAAACATAAAAAACCTATCATTTCAGGTAGCTAGAAGTTCACACATCAACTAAAAATTGATTTAAGAATTTTAGGGAGGTTTTTGATGAATTTGCAGGCCAAAATGAGGTCTGGGACTCTTCTGTGCTAGATACTATACATACAGAAGTCCAACAGCAAGGAAGCAAAGACACACTGAGAGGAAGTGATTTAGCTTTCTGCCATCCAGAAAGTCAGTACAAAAAAAAAGCATCAATCCCCAGTTTCTATTTTGGACTTGGGGAATAAAGAGCTGACAACTGGGGGCAATCTTTAATGTGGGTTTGCCTATATTCCTGTGAAATAAGTGTTCAAAGGGCCTAACTTAATTTTATTACCTTGATGTTTGTGTTTCTGTTTAAGATCCTGCAAAGCTTAAGCTCAATTCACATTTCTTGCACAGATTAATCTGAAGTAGTTTTGCAGCCAGCTGGCAGTAATGAATGTTAAGGCATGCTTCAATAAACCTGACAGACGCAAAGTACTCCGCTTACCTCCATGAGGAAAAAACTGTGCATAGATCTGTTTGAATGTTTCTTCATTAACAACCCCACTAGGACATTCCTGTTGGAAAACCAAAAAAGAAAAAAAAAAAAAAAATCAAGCAAAAAACCCCAGCTCTGTAAAGGTTCATTTGCAAAACTCTACAAGCCCGAAGAGAGTAATTAAACAAATCACATTCTTGTTCTTACAGTGCTCTGGATGCACAGGCTGTGCAGCTGAAAAAATTAAAATAATTCAGACTGCAATTTCATCTTAAGCATCTCATAGACTTGGTTCACCATTATTAACGTTTCTAACAGTGTTTTCAGCAGCATTCAATCACTGTTTTATAGGACGACCTAGAAAGGCAGCTCATGCTTTCTGTCATACGAAGCTTTCATCTAATAATTACAAATAATGTTAGTGCCAGCTAACACTTCCCTGTCCGATGCCTCCACATATATGAATTCATTAATCTTCAGCAGAAGTCTGTAGCCAAATACCTGACACCAGCTCCATGGAGGCTAACAGTACATACTATACTGGTTAAGTCCTTACAAACAAGCATTAGTATCAGGCTGAAAACAATTAGATCATTTTTAACCTGTTTATCTGCTCAGTCTTCTGTAAACTTCCGAGAAGCCAGACTATGCTCATGCAAATTTTCTAACCTGGCAACCTGTGGGGTTATTTTATTTTTAAGCTCTGGTACCGGAATGTAAGGCATTTAATTTCATTTCACTTTGGGCTGCTTCGAATAAGGGCAAAACACTTCGGAAGAGGGTGGCAGATTTTCTGCCCTGAATGACCTGACCTACTAACTAACTAGCCCCACGGGGCAGCATTCAGGAAGGGAAAAGGGGATCCCTGCCTGGAGGGCTTGCACTTGCTCTGCTACAGCCAAGCAAAATCCAAGCCATTATGGTAGTTTGGAGTAGGAGGTGCTCCCTCAGCACGTTTGCAGAGTCTGGACAGCACCCATGAACAGGGAGACGTGACAGGAGGAGCTGGGCCCCCATGTGCTTTACCCTGCAAGTGATATCTGAACTGAGGTCTCTCAGATCTTACCCAGCAGGATGCAAGGCCACAGGCAATGGAAGAGACGGGTGAAAAACAGCACAAGGACCGTCTCCATTTTGTGAATCCTGTTTCCTTACTCGCCACTCTTTTTTTAAACTTAAATTACTTGGACAATTCAAGTAAAATTCAAGAGCAAATTTAGCTTGACTATGGTGCTTTACCACGCCCCCCACTAGCTCAGTGCTGTTATAACACACATTCATTTATCATAGAGAGCCTCGAGCACTGCTGACTATGTGAAGTTTTCAATTATATAAAATATTTCCCAGATTATGTCAGTTTTCCTCACAGATTTGCCTATCAACCAATTTTGAAAACTAAAACAGAGCAAAACAATAAAGTAACCATGGCACTGATCCTTTTTTTACAGAGCATGGAATTATAGATACAGAAAATTCAGCTTTCTCCCACATTCAGGAATACCAACTGGCAGAGACACTGTGGCTCTGTCCCCTACTGCAGGCATTTGACCATCACAGCAATTTAAATTCCTCAGCCCCAGTTGAGGCAGCTGTGTCACATGGAGCGAAGAGGGAGCAAGAGCACTGCCACTCCTGGTAGACATGCTAAAGATTGATTATTTGAGTAGGTTAGCTCAGAATCTCTCACGGAACTGGTGCATATATCTTGGTTTGATGCTTATGATTAAGCTGAAGGCCAGATTTGGGACCAAGAAAGTTCAATTACTGGCAGTATACTCACTCCATGCATTCTTCTTTCTGTGTCACACTATGGTTGCTGTCTCATTTTAATACAGGTCCTTCAGCAACAAGTTTCACAGATCTATAACCCTTTGCACAAGGAATCATCAGCTTTCAATTTTTGGAACCTGACTCAGACTACTTTGCCTGATAGCCCTGAAGTCCTGTGTAGAGAGACAGAGCAAATAGTTGATCCCAATGCTTTTTCTACCTGCTACTTGTGATTTTGTAGATCTTCCTTTTGTTATCTCTTTTCCAGGCTGAAGCATCCCACTCTGAGAAGCATGGAAGGCATTGAGCATCCTTTGATGATCCCTTCTCTGCACCTTTCTATTTCCACCACACCCTTTTTGAGACAGCAGCCCAGGACTGCACGTCACATTCAAGATGCCAGCATACTGTTAACTCTTCCAGCAGCATAACTGCATTCTCTCCCCGTTTCTCTGTTCTTTTCCTAATAAATCCTAATTGGAATTATTGGAGAAATAGGATGGAAACTGTTTTTCAGATCTTTTCAATAACACTAAGGCTAATCCAGTCTATTGGCTAACCCTTGGTAGTTTTCAGGCAGCATATCATATTTTCCTCCTGGACTTTCCTCCTAAAGTAATGGAAATTCATTTAAGACTTCATTCTTCTGCACTAACACATCTAGGAGGGCCACACCTCTGTACAGGCTGAGATGTTGTGGTAGCACAAGCAAGCTTAGGGACAAACAGAAACGAGTTTGAAAGAGCACAGAGCTGTACAGCCTTTACGTCCAAACACACTACTGCCACATTACACTACCTGCAAGATGCCTGCTACACCACGTGATGCTGTTAGGGTGGAAACCCCCCCAGTCTCTGTATAATTCTGTGCTCAGCCTGGACTTCATTGAAGAGTGGGCTTGGGAGTGCATGTCACGGCCCTAGGAAGGTCTGCAAAGCAGGGCTGGCACCAGTACTGCTATAGTTACTCACTACCTGCAGCTTGGAGCTTCCATAGGTGCATACACTCACTGCATGTTACACCCCACTCTGCAGATCCAAGACAGACAAATGCTTAATCTGGTAGCATTACAGGTTGTTGAATTTGAGATGAGTAAATTCAGGGAGTCTAAGAAGATCCTTTTGAATTGGTGACACAAAAAGCTGGAGAAAGATTCAAGTCTACGACTTATTTATTGATGAGTTCTTTAGATACGTTTTAAGAACAAAAAGGACTTTGACAAGAAATTCTTCCACCATGAAAAGCCTATAAAGGAAAAAAGGTGTTTTTTTCAAGCCTCTGATCTGCCAGCATCACCTGCTGCTGATGTGTATTCACTAACTACAGAAAAGGATAGAACAAACAAGAGAAATCACTTTATTCTGTGCAAGTCACAGAAGGAGAGCAAGGAGGGCTACTTCAGGTGACAATGAGGCAGTTCCTTAATCATATACCTGTTTGCTATTGAAATCAGGTTGATTAGATCTGAGTTCCTTCTTCCAATACAGAAGAAATCTTGCTGTCTTCTACCCACTATTGGGTAGAAAACCATCAGTGATTTGCAAGAGTTTTGAGCTAAATAAACAAAAATTTGTTGCTTGAAAAGCCCTGAAATTATCTTTTACTCTATGTCTTCATGTCCTGACAACTGTCCTTCCACTGGTTATGTTTAAGTGTCCCAATTAAAACCCAAACCTGGCACTGTGATCTTGACCTCACTGGGGCCATCCCTTTTCCAGCCTCAGTGTTCAAGGCTTGTTCCACAGCAAGGCGATAAAAAGACCAAGTGGACTATCTAAAGCCAGTGGCTGCAGGACCAGACCTTGTGACTTCACTTACAGACAAAACTTTCTAATTCTGTATGGCAAAATTCCTGGTTAGATGGGTATCCTCAAAACATTCTGAAGCTCCTAATAAAAAAGCTATTGCCTGGTTTCTTTGTCATAAGAAAAGTGGTTACTTTTTCATCTGTTTGTGCCCCTTCTAATTAGCTAGAAATCATTAAAAGAAGAATAATTAATAGATGGTAACAGCTATCATAAAACTATTCTCCCAAAGTTCATGTTTCCTAAAGCTTGTAATTTAATGTACATTAATTAAATAATCTGATATTTATTTATGGTATCTTTTAACCATAGATCAGACCAAGTACCCTACCAACAGCCATTCTTGGGTATAAATTTTCTCCTTGGTCACTCCAGTGCTGCTGCTCCAAGACCCAAACTGGGCCTTTGCAGAACTTCAGAGTATTTGACCAAATTGTCATTCTTTTTAAAACTAAGCCTAGCAGAGCACTTAACCATCCTTTCCAGCATAGTGCTACTGGCCAAACACACTAAGTGAAGATGCATTTCTTTCTCTCATCTTGATAAATACAACTATTATAATCATTAAGAACCATCACTTCACATGCTTAAAGATAGTTTATAAATGTAGGGACTGATCATTATTTCTTTATATTTTACACAGTTACAGAGTCCCTTGGGTCTCTTCCGCACTATATTAATAGCCTGTGTTTAACTAAGGGCCCCAGTCCACCACTAGCAACCCTGAGAATGAAGTTTAAGTCTGCAAAGCACAGGCTGCTGCTGCATGCACCCTCCTCACAGAGGCAAGGTCTCCTGTAGCAGTTCTGGCCATTGTGCCTGATTAAATTTTCTGAATTTCCACATGATCCTTATTGCTTCTGATGCTCCATCTGGAAGCCAAATGAAAGTTTGCATCAAACCTGCAGGAGCGCTGGGGAGAGGCAGCGTTGACACTGATCAACCTGTTTAGCTCTCTATAACTGAGTTGCTTTCAGACACATAAGCTAGTACCAATTCATTTGCACTTAACTGATCACAATTTTGTTTTTATAAGAGTCAAACCATGCTCAAGAGGCCTCATTAGTGCTACAGTACTACTTAATTCAGCTGACTCAAAAGAAATACCCTTTGTGAAAAGAAGCAGGTAAGCTTAGTGTCAGTTTAAATTTCACTGGAGGTAACAAAGATTTACTCATTCAGGAAAATTTCTTGGCAGCGTGAAAAAGCATGGTCCTTCACCATAACATTCATAAGGCCTTCCTTTGATGGCAGGGGCTTAGATTTCAGGTAAACACCTCTCATTTCTTTAACCTATGAATTCTTTCAAAATATCTAACAAGAACAGTGAATATTTTGTTGTATTGTTGTCAAGCATGGAAACAACCCCTCATTTTCAAAAAGCTAACTACTGACAGCATGAGTCATGCATTTGAATCTACCCTCTCAGACTTATTTTAAAGTACTAAAACACAAAGGAGCTGAATCAACTTAAAAAAAAAAAGAAAAAAAAAGAAATCAAACAAAAGTTCCACTTGCTGTTCTTTCTACTGCTGGAATCAGAAATTAACTTCATTGATTGCTTTCAAAGATGTGCAATGCGGACAAGCAGGGATCAGCAGCAGAATTGAAGTGGGGCTAAACATAACCTGCCCATGACACTGTTCTCCGTTAACTTATCCAGAACATGAAAAGGGGTACTCAGGGCAGGGGGGGGGTACACATTTTTGCTAAACTAGAGGTATTAAGTTAGCTGACCACAGACAAACTCTAACATATTGTCCTCCAGTTTCCACAATCCAGATTTGCATCTCTAAGCATTCATCCATCCCACGTATTCTGTTGCTCTTACTATGTTCCCCCAGTTTGGAGACATTTTGGGGATTATTAAAGTATCAGAACATTTCTACCTTGCTCATACTGCTTGCTTTAGTCTCCAAAACCCTGATTTGTCACAGATGATTACATCTCATACTACACTTCATTACATATTTGCTATTCACACTAAAGCAAGGTAAGAATGTCTCCAACGGACCCTTAGTTGAGTTGTCTGGTTTTTGATTTGGTATTAGAAAATCATCCCTTGCAGCTAGCAACCATTTCCTCTAACAGCACAGAACCTCCCTGAATTGAGCAAAAAATCCCATAAAAATCCTAATCCTTTTAAGTCCACGCACTCAATTCCAAAGAATGTAAATCATTAGAAACATGGTCTAAATGGGTGGTATTGAACTACTAAGCTCAAACCTCTGTCATTGTTGGTCACTTCATTAGTCATCAATTTTAATCTTAAAAATAGTTTTTCATTCTTGTCCCTCCCATTCCATAACTGTTCCCCAAACTTTACTCCTCTGGGGAGTGGAAACTTTCTTCTAATTCCAGCCTATGCCTATTCATGGCCATTTTGTTCCTGTGCCAATATTGCCTTTTAGTACAAACGGTTCTCTCTACTGATGTATTTATAGACAGAAGGTATCCCATTTTATTTTGTTAAGCTAAACCAAGGCACGATCCACCAGAGGTTCTGCTGGGTTTTGCCATCTCTGTTACCTTGCTTTTGCAGAACCATAGCCAAAGAAATCAGACTAAATGCCTTACATTAATCCAGCTCCAGTCTGACAGCAGCTAACTCCAAGGTGCAAAATAGATTATTCTGCATAAGGCGGAATGTACCCTTGGGGCAGAGATAACTTCTAAGTTAAAAGTGAACTTTGGCCCTAGCATCAAGAAATGTTGGAGGACAGCACCCTTTCGCAACTGGAGAAGAAAGCTGAAGGCAAACAGAGAGGGGATATTTGGCCAGGCAGCAAAGACACTGGCCTGGTTAGCATGTTCTGCTTCTCTGGAGTGGCAAAGGATGTGAATTTAGTGGAAGCCTCCATCAGTCTGGTGCAGAAACACCAGACCTGACCAGTGACACACTGGGAAGAGACTGGGAAGGTTTGGAGGGAGTGGGGAAACAGACTTCAGAGATGAAGAAAGAACAGGAATAAAAGTACTGAGAATTAGGACCCTGGTCAGCCAGGGCACTAGTCCAGAGGCTACCCCAGGCTGCACTGAACTGCCTTTAGTCAAACACCATCCATGCTCACGAACATTGAACCCTCAGCTCCCGTGACCGCAGCCGGGCTGAGCAGGGCCTCATTCTTTCTGTGTCCATTACAAGTGCCTATAAATAGCTCTGTGATTATCCAGGTGTTGCCTCATGATTAAACAGGACTTGTGCAATCACTGAGAGCAAGCAGTAAGTACAAGCCAGAGAGAGGAAAATGACTGTATTCCCACAGGGATTTTGAATCTCCAGATGGCACTGTAACATCATCCCAAAAAGCAGACGGTTCGGTACAATAGCAAATATGGTAACAGCTGAGTCAGTTTGCCTGCTGTGCATAATTACTTATCCCATTGAAACCATGATTTACGGGCTACAAATGCTAAAGCTGCCCTTTCATTTCAATTTAAACCTTAAATATTAAAGCTTCATGCATATTGTGTGCATAGCAGCTGGAGAAAACCAGACTGCTTTGTCCTAACAACCTGATAGAAAACAAGATCTTGCTAGCACTGCCAATTAATACCAAGACCTTCAGTGAGGTCTCAGGAAAGGGTTTAAGTCACAAGTTAAATGCACTTGTCTGTCATTCTTGCCCTGGGAGGTAATGCCTTTGTACTGCAAAGGGATAGCAAAATTGGGAGGGGCAAGTGGTAAATGTCACATCTGCTGGGTGAGCTGCAAGACTACCTCTCTGTTTGGCATTGTAGCTGCTGGCACAGCCAGCTCCTCCTCTCAGCATGGAGAAGTGCTCTCCCTCACAGGATTCCCATCAAACACAGTAATACAGAAGGCATTTCAGAGATCTTAGGAAAACACAGCAGTTAAGAACTCTCTTGAGTTTAGTCTCCCACTGCAGGCAGTCATGTCATATTATACCATACATTAACCTGTCAAGCTCTGTCTCAAAAGCCATACGATTTCTTGCCGACTGCCCAAAACATGAAGAGGCTGCAGAATATCAGACTTCAGTGGTTAAAAAACTTCACACATGAAATGACCTCCTACTTGCAGCAAAGTCTGTACAACACATGCGCCAAACAGAAAAATACAGAAAGCTGAGCTGTGCCTTGGCCCTCTTAGGTGAGTGGTGAAATAAAGGATGAAACCACCAGACTCCCTGGAGAAGTCAAGTATACATTAGGGATGTGATTCAATCAAATTTTAAGAATCTGTCAAAAAGAAAGGCCCTTCTCAATGTCCAGCAGGTTTGCCTCAACACTGCCTGTATTTAAGTTAGCTCAGGTTTCTTTTGGCAAGTTTTTACCCAATAGACTTGACTTTCTCTTTCCAAGAGATTTCAGCCTTTCACTATGACAGTAGCTGAAATGCTGGAGCTGTCCTGCAACACAACTTAAAAACCACACTGTGTTTATTGAGCCACCTCAATACCGATCTATTAATCATCATAAAAACGTCAGCTGGCATGAACCACCTGGGTGACTAAATCCAAAACCCTCAAGCAACCATGTAATGAGTATTCCATTCTTCAAGGGCCATAAAACATCTGCTCCATGTAGCCTCAAAATTCCCTATTTCTATTTATTATGATGAGTCCCTAAAAGGCAGCAGCAGGTGACCTAGAAGCTGAGGCTTACAGAGCCACAGACCCCCTACTACTAGGGGGGGTGGTTCACAGAGATGAGCATGGTGCTGTTCTGTGCATGCAGTCATGCCAACTGGCATGTTTCCTGATTTCACCTAAATCTGTAGCCTCTCTCTTCTCTCCTCAGTCTTGATACCCATTTACTTCTGATTTCTTTTTGGCTCCTGCCACTCCAGCATTATTCCTTACTTATGCAGGACCTTATAGTCCTAGTGTGCTCTAATAACATCCTACTACAAGAGCGAGATTTCTCCAGCTAGAGAATGGATAAAAAACATCCTGGGTAGCTAATCACAAATGTATTTGAACACGAGGAACTGACAGCATGAATTAAATAAGTAACCATAAAAACATTTTCAGGTTATCTTGAAGTACTGGCACAGTTGAGGAAATTGCAGTGTGCTTACTGACATTTGAGCAACAAATTTACTGAGAATATTATGTGCTGAATATTCATCCAAACCCAGTTTTAGGCAGATTACAGTGTCATAAATATTAGATGGAGAGGCAGATTGTGCTCATTTTGCTGCAGTATGGGAGATCTAGCGCAAAACTACTAATGTTTAGCAGGGGAATGATACAAAATGCAGCTGAGCAGTTGAGGCTGGTGGGGATATACATATTAGACTCAGTTCACTGCAGAATTGTTCTTACATTTTTAAACCCTCTGTAAAGTACTTGAAGTTCTCTTTTAGTGAAATTGGTTTGTGCTTCAAGCTGTTCCAGTCCTTCGGGTCTATGGCACACTGTAGTCATTTCTAATTCATCTTCAATTTTATCTGAAAGAGAAGACAGGAAAATATTTATTTTGGTTGTTACTTTTGCTCTATTAACATGATGGATAGGACAGACTGGATTTCAAGAGCAACAGAGAAAAAAGAAATCATCAACCGAACTGATCTGTGTAACTGTTTTCAACCTCTTGAAAGCAAAATAAAAGCCATATGAGTAAAGCAATAGCTCACATTTCTTACTGGGCTGCCAATTAGCTCCCCATTCACAAAGCCAAAACTGGTGGCGAGAACAGAAGGGCAGGCAGCAGATACGTTACTCCAAAAGGCAACATCAGATATTTCTTATCTAAATATTGAAACAGCATGGAGGAATAGGCCTTTCAAAGTACTAGCTTTAAAGAAAGCTGTGCAAATATAAGTAAGAGAGCAGACATGCTTAAGCATATTAGACAATGACATTATACTGAGGGTAAACAGTGAGGGAAACTCTTCTGTGTGCTAACCAAAAAGCTTGCTGTATAGACACTAAAGGTCACTTTAATCCTAGAAGAAATTCAAGTTACGTCTACAGTTGCTGAATCTGGAATGAATCCAGCCTGCGTTTGCATGGACTTTTTAGGGAAACAGGTAAGAAATGAAAAATACTTATGTGCATTTTATTCAAGAGCATGTTCCCCCACAAGGAAGAAATATACTCGAGACATATTACATCCTGTATTACTGTAATCTCACCTCTTTTCTGATGCGTGCTTTTACCTGTCAAGACCATTTCCCCAGCAGTGTAGGTAATGCCCAAATATACACAGATGCTTAGTGTATGTCAGTTTGAGATTCTCTAAATTTCAAGGACCAGATGCAGGTTTCAGCTGACATGAAAAACCTATCTACATCCAAAAGTTGCTTGGCATAAAAGCTAACACTCTCCTTATTATCAAAACTGTACAATTTATACCCTGTAAAAATGGTTTAGGTTATTTAGGTCAAGTATAATATAGTAACTTCGTCTGAAAGACAAGGATTTCATGAGAAATGTGCAAGGAAATGGAGTCACTCTGAATAGAGGAAAGGCATGAATTCAGAGCAGACTGGCTCAGTGAAACAACAGACCAGACTAAAGCTGTATTTTCATAAGTTAATTCTGTACAAATATACATGAACATTATTATGGGAGGACACACATCAGCGAGTGATAATGGTTAATTAACATTGGTTCATTGTTTCAGTATTTCAGTTTGCAATATTGGTGAATTCAGCCATCCTCCTCATCCACGGTGTCTGGAGCTTCACAGTCAGGGCTTGAACAGTGAAAATACATGCCTAAATACTGTGCTCAAGGTCCCTTGCACAGCAAGGAAATAAAGGTAAGAGACTGTAATAGCATGGGACAGAAGGAGAGCATCACAACCATTTATGATGCAGAAAAATTTACTGAACACTGACAAGTGGCCAGAAGAGGCCTGAAGACAGCTTCTACAGAGAGGGAAAATGAAGAGTCTAGAAATTATAGCTCCTATTAGAAGAAAGGAGATGCAAAAAGATGTCTGCTGCAGGAAAAACAACAGATAATGAGACATAAGGGGGGAAAGCCATTTTCTTTGAAAGAGAACACATGCCACAAAATGAAGGAATACGGGGGGGGGGGGGGGGCGGGGGGAGAAGGAGAAGTAGGGAAGAAATTCCTTAAAATGAGGGAAGGAGAATGAATGGTTGAAAAAAGGAGAGAAAAGCCATTTAGAAGGGAGCCTGGTTAAGACACTCATCACTAATCCATACATTGTATAGGAAATACCTTTTTGTTTACCTTTGGTTAACCTTAAGTTACCTTAAACCCTTTACATAATGCACATAACCCCAGGCTCCTCTCCTCCATTTCCCTGCTGTCCCCCAATGCAATAAGCAGTTTACACAGAACCTTGACAGTCATTTGGTTTTTCCACAGGAAGCCATGCATTTTGTGCTGTGCAGTATATAAGGAAGTTAGGCTTTGAGCCTTTCCCTGCTCTGTAACCAGTTAAACATGCCCAGCTTTTCACTGTAATTTCCAGTTGAGTCACTCGAAAGTTCTTTACAACTTCAGTCAATGTAAAATAAAAGTGTAAAATACTGTCCATCTAGTCTTTATATCCTATAACATAATTCCTAGAGACATCCTATCATATAATGCCCAGAGAAGCTGTAGGTGCCCCATCCCTAGAAGCGTTGCAGGCCAGGTTGGATGAGGCTTTGAGCAACCTGGTCTAGTGGAAGGTGTCCCTGCCCATGGCAGTGGGGTTGGAACTAGATGATCTTTGAGGTCCCTTCCAACTCAAACCATTCTATAATTCTGTAATTCAACAGACTGGGGGGGGGGGGGGGAGAATCTATGCAACCTCATGACCTCACGCAAGTGATGAGGCTAATGAGGGAAGCCAGCCTGTTGCATTATTCTCATATTTGGTTTTATTTACACTTCTACAATGTGGAGGTTCAGGTTCACATGCTTTCTACAGAGGCAGGAAAGATCCAGCTGAGAAAAGTCACACTCTTTGCAAAAGCATTTTGATATGACTAATTTTTTTGTGGGTATTTTATTTGCCATGTAATTTCCCCACCTCCTTCTTAAGTAACCAGTTTTCCAAAACACTTATTGGAATTTGTGTTCATATTCTAAAAAACAAATAATTAAAGAAAAAGTCTTGCTCATGGAAAACTTGTTCTATAGCTCCATGATAGCTTTAAACAAAATCTGAAGAATTACAGCTCAAAACTTGTAAGTCTTTGGTTTATCCAGACCTCCTTTATATGAGCAGACCCAAAATTACGGTCTTAGAATTATTTTTTCAAAATATTCTTGAATAAAATATTACTTGGTGAACACTGTAATATAATAATGATATATTGTCTTTTGACAATACTGGCCTCACTCAGTGAATCATTATTTCATAAGAGTGCAATTCATCTTCTTCAGCTTGTCCTGCAAGAATAGGTTTTTCCAGCAATCAGTTCATGAGCTTTGGTCCCACAGGGCAGATATTTCTATGTTAAAAATAAGCCAGATTATTGTTGTAGATTTGATTCTATTTCCCATGCTGAGAAATGTGGCTCTTTTCCTTATAACAAACTGCAGAAAGGAAATTATGAAAAATTCATCCCTTTCAAAGGGACGCTCTATTTTTTCCTTCCGTTCTCTATTCCAGAACCAGCATTAATCTCTGCCTTTGAAGAGGATCTGATGGTTCCCTGTGGGTTAATCCTTTCATCTGCTTCCTCTTCCTTTCCCAAGGGGAGTATTTTGAAACTTAGCAAAAAAACTTGTGAAGCTTTAGATCTGGCCAAGGGGGCACTCAAAATGACACCAAACCAACAATTTTCCAGTAAACACACTTCAAAAATGGTAGAAATTGTTACTTCAGTGGAACATGTCCCAATGCAACAGAGCAGTCCTTGGCATTTCTTGGAGCCTCAGAGCAGAAAATAAATACAAGGAAGACTTAAGCCATTTTGTCTATCACTTGCCAGCAAAGAGCTATTTTCCATAGTGTTTCATGATACTATCTGTTTTAAAAAATAACCCCTAATTTAGGAGCAACTACTTCACATTAATATGCCTCACAGGTCAAGCATTCCTTCCCTTGTGTTCATTCAGTATTTACATTTAAACTTCTCAGTTGTCATCCCATATTCAAATATTTCCCTCCAGCAACATCTCTGCTCATCCCTCCTCCCTCCCTGGCAGAAGTCCATGGTGGGCATAGCACAGACCTCAGAGCAGGGGGGGACCTGTAGCCGGAGACCTAAGGACACAAACTGCTCTTCTGTGCAAATCAGTCATTTCCAACTCAATAGTCCCCACACTCCACAAAGATTTTTTTTGTCATTCTTGGTTTCCTTTCAGTGTTTTCTCTTAAGTCAGATCTTTTAAACCTTTTTCTTCCATTCTCTGACACCCTGTAAATTAACAACAGTAACCTCAGCAGCAAAAAAGGAGATTGTCGCTTCCTCGTCTGCCCTTGCCTTTTGTCATGATGTATATTGTATTTCCTCTTATTTACATTTTCATTATCACACTGGCTCAGTCCCTCCTAGCTCTTCAGGGATGTTGCTGTATGAAATACGAGCCCTTGCATTTATAAGGACGGCAATTCTATTAAACTGAAGCTCACTTTATGGTGGTGAGTACAAGCAAAAGTGTATATACATAGATACACACATGCAAATTTAAAGTTTTGTTAGGTAAACATTGTGTTAAGATATTTTATCTAATATCATGTTCTTCCTCAGTGTTGCCTTGTTTACAGCTTGCTGAACACCCCGAGAGATTTGAGCACGGGAAGCACGCATGCCACTGATTTAAAGTTAATCATCTTCTCCTTCAATTTGCAAGTGCATGAACAGACCTAGGGACTGACGGCAGACACTGCTAGGGATGCATCTGGTCACCTCCCCAGCTCAGGTGACACGTGTGACCAGCCACTCTTGCTTACAGCATCCCTTTCGAGCTGAAACTAGGTCCCTAGGTACCCTGCTCCATGGAGACACACGCCTCAGGGTCTGTGTACTATACAGCTGGTTAGTGAGAACTTGAACCTTAGCAAATAGGTCCAGATTTAATATTCTGGATTTCAAAGCATATTTGTTGTTGTTGGGTTATCTGTGCTTACCAATTAGGTGGACTCAGAAACTAAAGCAGGAGGTTTCTCCTGCTTGCAGGTACTGATAAATGGTAATTTTTTTCTGTGTGGTTTTTTTTTTTTTTTTTTTTTTTTTTTTTTAGCTCCAGCACTTTTTGAAATCATCCCTGGATAAATCCCTTCCATGCCAGATGGCTGCAGTGAGTTGTCCTAGGCTTAAGATTGCCTGCACTGTTTAGCTGGTACAGAACATGCTTGTGCATTTGCTTAGCTGTTTGTCTTGCAGTGTGTTTAAAACTGGAGGAATGGGAAGTAGCACTTTTTGATTTAGAATTTGTCTCTGGCCATATTTTTGTGGCTGCTTTAATAGCAGGCTATGAAGCCTGGGTCTGGCAGAAGTGCCTGTGGTAATCTTACTCCAAAATAGACCCAGGTTATAATAATGACTTAATTTTGCATTTTTGTACAAAACGTCACCTCTATTTGCTTAGCCTTAGGATAGGCACATTTTGTGTATCAGAGAAAATAAATAGTGGCTTCACTTTACAAAGAAAAATAATCCTGACACAGTTGCATGTACATGCATATTTTATGGATTGTTGCTAATGAAAGATATTGTATTTCATTTCTCTGCTGCTTGCTCAAGAGCAGAGAATGAATTTTCATTAGAGTAGATCAATATTTTAACTGAATACACTTTGGAAATTAACAAGGCTTGGTTTATACATCCTTTCATATTTGTTCTAATTTTACCTTTTGTTATCTTTACAATTTGAAGATTTCCATACTTAGACTGCCTGCAAATGGCCCTGTCTTTCACTGCTGTAAACTTTGCTGAATAGAATTTGCATTTCTCCAAGTGATAAACTGGAGTAATTTAAACCTATTCATGTAAAAGCCGTCTTGTACATCTACATGCCTATGGACAAAATTGTTTCATCATGGAGGAAACCAGATTTTCAACCACAGCTGACTACTGCTCTCCATCACAGAACCAGGCAGAGGGACTCAATCCTTCCCTTACCCATTGTAAAGACAAGAAATCTATTGATTTTGAAGGAAAATGACCTGCTCCAATATCTCACTTTTCCAGATCTTTCTGTTCCATTGGACACAGGCACATTTATCTACTATGGAATGGAAAACATTGCTTCATCATCAATTTATCTTAAAAATGCACAGGTAATGTAATGCATAACCAAGACAGCTACATGAACTAATGCACTGCCCAAGCCCAATTTCTAAATGTGTAGAGACTCAGTCAGTAACTTGCCAGCACCAGCAGCCAAGGGCAGACGACATGGTGCTGTCAGCACTGAAGTCGAGTCCTAAAATCCTCTGTTGACAGCACATCTTCTAGTACTCGCTTTAGTGACCTATTTCCATACAAAAATGCTTAATCACCATTCTTCAGATCCAACAATCCTTTCCTCATAATCAGAGCAGATTAAATTGGTCACACACAATGCCGCAGTTGTATTTGTGTACTATAAAATAGGAAACAATTGTGTGTTATTTACCAGCTGCTTTCTTGGCTCTGGTTTTGAACTGCCATTGAGCCCAAATTTATTAAACTGCCTGTCCTTCGTCTCACTGGCAGCTGCCTCTACACAAGCAACATCTTGCACAAAAGCACAGGGTTGGTTGCACTGGGCCAAACTCCCTTGTGAAACACAAGAAACACCAAACACCTTTCCCACTGTGGCCACCTAAAATACCACAGCATTTCCAGCCCTCCGACCTATGTGCCTGGCAAACAAGCAATAGCAACGTCTCATAACATCGTTAGGGCTGGCTAAGGACAACGCAAGGCCTAAAACACAGTTTAAAGGGAGGGTGTAAATGATGATTTAATAAAGATGCGAATGACCCTGTCCCCTGCTTCCCAAGGCTGCAAGGTGAAATCATGTAATGCCAGGTTCCATGGCTCATGGGAGGATTTTGAAAACATGTTGCTTATAATAAATTCACTTTTTGTTAAAGAAGAAAAATCAAGATGTAAAATACAGTGCCAGTGTTAATTTTAAAACTGACAAGCATTAGATGAAATGGGTAATTTTACAAATATAGCAGAAGGGGATTAAATTATGTGCAAGAATTATTAGACTGCATGTTATTTTTATTAAAAAAACATTAGCTATATTTTAGGAGCAAGGACCTGAAGAAAAAATTAACTCTAGTTTATCCACAACATCTTTGAAATTAATCTCCAGACAGAATACCTGCTTGGGCAAATCTCGCAGGAAATAGATCCTGCCTGTGGGAAACCAATTGCAAATATTTGAAAATTTCATGAAGAGAAATAACTAAAGGCCTGAGTCCATAAATGCTCATTATGGAAGAAAGTTACAGGAATAGGAGTCAAGCAAGAGCTGTATTACTGATGCAGACCTCACACATTGGCTTCAGCGTTCCCTCCCACTGGTGTAAGCAGGAGCTGTAGGAAACACTGCTTTTGTGAAGTCCTTTGAGGTCTGTGGTTCCAGATCCCTGGGGCAAAGGCAGCTACCAAGTACAGCTCCACTATCTGGAAAAGTCAAAATATTTCTGTGCATTTCCATGTGCTTCCACCAAGACAAAATCTAAGTGTTAGCCTTTAAGCGACCCCATTTGCAAGTGCAAATCAACAAGGCTAGTGTGGCAGAATGACAGCTCAGCTAGAACTTAAAAACATGTATATGCACATCTATGAATCCTAAAAAAGGGTTAAGTAAAATCTGCTCATGGCAAATATCAATAAAAAAGGTACCAAGATACCTACTGATGTATCAAATATTAAACACATTTAATTAAAACTGAAGTCCTTTATTAATAAATTATTATTAGTAGTAGTATTGCCTGGCTGGAGAGATCAATTTCCAAACCAAAGGGACTCTCTCCAGCCAACAAAACAAAAAGGAACTGATGTCTCCTTATCCTCTCCCTTTTCCTGGTATGATTTTTTTGACTCCCTCAGGTCCATTTTCACCACTAAATCAGCAACACCAAATTTATTACACAAACAGTCAAGCTTAGCAAGGCTGCTCTGCCTATGTGAACCTGCAACACCAACAGTTGCACAGAAAAGCTACATGAAAACACAACAGTGTATAAAATTCTGAGACTGAATTAAAAAAAAATAGAATTTTAAGATTTATTTGCTAATCCTTTTTTGCAATGATCTATGCAAAATGTCATGTATACATACTTTCCTCTGCTTCTATACTCTAACTAGTTTCACAGTTGTATACAAGGAAGGTAGAACAAGGTTATACTCTGAAAAAGGAGGTGCAGGAATAGTCAGAGGCTACAAGTACCTCCAAAATGTCTGTCTGGCACACTACTAAGACCAGGTACAATGATTTGAACATGAACTACACAATGTCAAATGTGACTGTAAATGTTTCTGCAGAGACCATATTAAATCTACTCATCATTAGAAATAGCTTTACTCTGGCCATTCCCAGGGTAGAAGACAGCAGGGTGTCCTTCCAGTGCACTAGACCTTACCTGGGACAGCACTTTCTTTTCAATTTTCCTTGCACATTCCCATCTATCTGTAGCAACATTTATAAGGGAAGCAACTTGTCAAGCCAGGCGGAAAACCACTGAAAGCTTGCTGGGTGCTTTGCTGCTTTTCCACACGGATGCTGCAAAAAATGTGCTTTTGGGACAAGTGGTTTCCTCCAAGCAGCTGTTCAAGGTGAATTTCAAAAAAACCTCCCTAGAAGGGTTAGAAAATCACTTCCCTCTGATGATTTTTGGAAAGTTCCCACTAATACCATCTCAAAACTTTAAGTAGAGAGTACCTGAACTGCTAAGTTTTTGACTTAGCACATCATGCAATAAAGCACTGCACACAGTAGAGGCTGAGTAAAAGCTGGGACTGCCTTCATCAGAGGGGACTTGGCTGCTCCCCAGGCTGCAGCCTTACCCTGGAACTGGGCAATTTTCAAGCACCTTCAATTTTGTTTGCTGCCAGCATGGAACGTGAGAATAAACTCAGCCAGGGGGAACCTGTTTCCTAGCTTAAGAAAAATTTTGCTACAAAAATTATATGACCAATAGAGTCAAACTGGTTTAAATTTTACCTCTCTGATACACGTAAAACCATCGAGCAGGGTCTAGGAAAAAGTAAGAAAAAAATTTAACAAAAAGGAAGTGACAACCATACACAGCTTTGTCTTTTGTTAATTTTAAGGTGACATTGGATGTGTTCTGCAAGTGCCATAGGGTCCCCTTTCCCAGCGACTGTAGGATTGTTTCCAGGCATTTTTTGTTTGGTGGTGGTTTTTTTTTTTTTCTTCCCTGAATTGCCTCTTTCCTTTACCCCAAGGGGCAAGAAAGGAAGTCAGAGCTTGCTGTCCCTTGCATGACCATGAAACTTGGAGCAGCACATGAAGGGAAGCATGCACACAGTCATGCACCCATGCAAACATCCATGCATACAGCAAGACAGCAATGCAGCAGTCATCCTAGCAACTCTGATAAGGGGTAAGGAGAACTTTGCATGCAATTTTTTAAGTCTGCTGAGGGGCAACAAGAGCAGCCCACAGCCTTCTGCTTCCTCTCCACAGCTTAGCTCTTTGACAGCTGTAGGAATAAAAAAACGTGATTAGTAAGAGTGAAGGAGTCTCAGGAGGTCCGGAAGACTAACTGGTGCTCTTTGCAGTCACTTCACTTGCAACATGGTAATTTTGTACTATCGTCATGTCCCCAGGAGAAAATTTCATTAGCAAATTAGGTTAAGAGTAAAAAAAACCAACAACCCCCCCCCCCAAAAAAAAACAAAAAACCCACCCAACAAACAAAAAAACTCCAAAACCTATTCAAAAAGCTACATATATGGCTTCCCATGGCATCAGTTTCTTTTTACTGGAGAATTGTGTACACAGTACTATCTGCAATAACCTGCAAAAGGCACTAGAGTTTTGGTCAGAGTATTACTACTTGCAGCTCCCCAGCCCTACCTTCAGCCTGGGCAGCTCCTGCCCTCAGTCCATCTGGCATCTATTTCCTTCATTTCCATGTAGTCTGTGCCTCCAGCTGCTCAAACCTTCCTAAACACCCTCTCTCCACAACATCGGTTCAACAGTATCTCACCTCCTGCTGCTGCTGCTGCCCGGGAAGCACCAGCAAGCCCACCTGGTTTCCTCTCACACACCAGCCAGTGCATTTTGTCCCACAGACGGTGCATCTATATGCCCCCAATGGACACTAGGATCAAGTAGGCACCAAAACTGAGCAATTCTCACTGCTGTGTGTTTCTCCATAGAGGGAGTTACAGGAAAAGCAGTGTATGAAGATGGTCTAAGCTCACACTGCACATGCTGCACCAGTCATTGCTTTTCTCTGGGTAGACAGAGAATGCCAAGACCTCATTTCTCCATCTTCCAGCAGCCCATCTCTGCAAAACCTTGCAGTGCCCCTGAGCAGCCTATGACCAACTCAGAGCCTGTACCTGAAATCCTAGGGCTGAGAAATTCTACCATGAATTTTTTAAAGCCATTTAAATAATCCTCATGCTCAATACTTCCCCATTAAATAAAAAAAAAAAACCAAACATGTTTAGAAGCGAGCATGCATTTTCCTTCTGGCACATTTGAGAAGAAGGCTTACACACATTACAACAGCATTAAGCTGTTGGAGGGGTTGAACCTCCTTTCATTCTCACTCTGAGCTTTTTACTTTCAGCTTGCTCTTGACAGATGCATAACTAAATGAAATAAAAAAAGTCTTCAGGGCGGGATGTTAAACTGGTGCAGGAATGGAGAGAATTTACTCTCCATTGGAGAATTTGATAAAGTACCTGGCCACAGACATAACTGGCAGAAGTAAATATTAGAACATGGCTTCCCAATAGCATGACCTACACAATGAGAAAAGGCCTGGTCAGATAGTATTGCTGAGTCATGGTGCTTGGCCTTGCTAACTCTGGCTCAGCTGTTCTTGGCCCAAGGAAGGAACAATTAAAAGAAAAAACCAAGACCAACACAAGAAAACCACAGTGGATGCTCCAGTTGGCTGCTGCAGCGCAAGAGCAATGGTGATACTGAGGACAATTACATGAGCTGATCAATAACAGATTTGAATCCTGAATGACTGACTACTCACACAGCAATATCCTTCACAGATTAGCGACTACAGATTCCTTCACACTTTCCCCTTTTGAACTGAAACTTCAAGAATACTTCCAAGAGAAGCTGGTCTGAAGAGCAAAGAGCCTACAAACAACCATGGATTTAAATCATACGCATAGACCACAACACATACTAGAGACAGAGCAGTAAATACTAGGAGTTTTACTGAAAGCATATAAAAACAATTAATAAAATTTAATAAACTCCACTGTACCACATGCAGTATAATCACATGACTTTTTAACCTTCTTGATCCACTGAGATAGGTTTGCAATAAATAAAGAGAATGAGCAGGTTGCTTAAAGAGGCCCTTAATCTCTGCTGAAGCAAAAGGTGTTGAACCATTAGCCATGAAATCACCCACTGTCAGGGAAATCCCACTTTGCCGAGTAACCTGAGGACAGGAAAAAAAAAAAAAAATCTCCCACTTCAAGTCTAATAAGTATAGTTCTAAATTTGCATGTTAACACTAGCTGCAAACTAATTTCCATTGATGAGAACAAAGAAATGTAAATGCAGTCATTACAGAAAGCATGATAATAGTGTCCTGATTTAGTAAGGGTGAAATCAATGAATAAAAAGACCTAGAGGACACATAGATATTAGGCTTGAAAAGATGAAGATGCATCAGAGATGATTAACAGATAGCAGGAAGACAATAGATGTGCTGCAAAAAAAGAGAAAGATTATCTATTTTTCTGTATTAGGTAGCCTTGTGGGTTATCAAAACTTTAGACTGTAAACAATACCTTCTGCATATAAAGAATGTTTTCTTTTCCTCTTTACAGAGATAGGAAAAAAAGCCCTTAAAAAAAGAGAAATGGGAAAAAAAAAGCTTCTTGTAACAATATGTTTTTCTTCATTGTATGCATAGAGTCAGCTTTCATCAAGGGTTCAACTGAAAACTAATTCCCTTCCAGATTATTAAAACTATAACTAAGAGGTTTTTTTATTTAACACTGAATTGCTCTTTTTTGAAAAATAGCACTTCCAGTAAGCTCAACAGAAAACTTCTTAATCGTCATCTCAAATTCATATGCTTATGCCTACTTAGCATATTGAATAGTACAAATCGGAGAAACTACAATGTTGTTACCACCACTTGTAAAACCTCTTCCTAAAACACGCAGCAGCAGTTACTGAGGACTTGATTATTTGTCATCTCTTCCAAGATGAGTCTTATGATTTTTACTCCCCCCCCCCCAAAAAAAAACCAAAAAAACAACAACAACAAAACCAAACAAAACCAAAACCCTCCAGGTTGTGGATTACTCACTGGGCAGTGAAATAGAGCAATTTCTGAGCAAATATGGATCAATGGAAAGGGAAAGAAATTAGCAGAAACTCAGTTCATCATATTCAGGATTATTTCTAACACACTAGTTGTTTGTCCACAAACAGCAGATAATGCCATAACCAAACCATCAGGGCTGTGTGCATGGAATGGGACTGTCCACCTGCACCTGACCACGGTGAGCTGCAACAGAACTGTAGTAGCAAAGCTGATATAAGACTCTACTTAAACCATATAAATCCAGTTGCATTTTTCAATGTAATTTGACTTAAAATATTTTCTTTCCTTCATAGCCTAAAGAAAGAGGAAGGAAAACCAGACACAAACCTTGCAGGTACTAAAATAAGATGCGGGATGCGGGAAGTTGTGATAGAAAAATGAAGAAAACAAAGATTGAATTCACAGCCACATAATCCTATTTCAGCAGTGGCATGCTAATAAGATGCTTACATTTCCCCTGTGACACCTGCATGGCAACATTTTTTATTTGTGCCCATGCTGAATCCTCTAAAAGTTCAGAAACTATCTGAACAACAGTGAATTTTATGTCGTTCCAATTGTGCTGGCCGAGAAGCCATTACACACCCCAACATTAGTGTTTGACTTTGTTCCTATTATCTGAGAACATAAACATGGAAGACAGTATTTATTTCAATGCAAACCCCAATCCTGTTGTAGAGCAGAGTGCTGGTACAAGGTAAAAAGAAGATATCTTCCTTTTTGTCTTACTTTTAGCAAACCAAAGTACTAGAGTGCTGTAGGGTGTGATGGGACATTGAGCTGGCCAGAGGTACATCTGCTGAGGTCTTTTGTTTATCAAGAAGACTTTCAAAATCAGAAGGCAGGCTTTTTAGACTCTGCACCAGATTAATTGTTTAATAGAATGAATTTAAAGGAACTCAACAGAACAGATATAAAACGGCTTTATGCACAAATCCCTCACTGCCTCACATACTGAGGGGATAGGGCCTTAGCTCCAGGATTGTTTTCAGCCAGCTCCATTGTTTTCTGTTACAGGAGCCCCAACACAACCTCCCTGCCCTCAGGGAGAAATAAATTTGTTTCATAAACATAATAAAGCCAGTGGAAAAACTACCGTCCTGCAGTTGTATCACATCTGTTATGGAGGTGGCAAATAAAAGCCTCCAACAGGAGCTTCTTTGCCCTTGGCAAGCTCTAGTTAAATCAGTTGGAAAACTTCCTCAAATTATGTGATCTGCTGCTTCTCCGAGTAGTTGGGGGGAGCAGGGAATTAAAAAATAAAGATCTCAGTACCTGCCCAGTGATGGTGGAGGGCAAGCTGCATGCTTGCTGCAGCACTGGATACAGTAAAGGCTCCACTCGCCACGTGCTCCCAGGCAGAGCTGCTCCAGCTCCTACACCCCACAGAGAGAAGCCTGTTTTTCTACAGACCTGAGGGGCAGTACTTTCATGTCTGCTGAAGGTACCACTGGCTGGTAACATTGAGCTGGACACAGCCCCCTGCTTAAACCAGACACCTCTGCCCTACCCTTCCTCCTGACTTCTATAAAGAGACCTCAGGATGAACAGCTTGCCTTTTTTTTTTTGTACACTTCAATCTTACTCACTTTTGAGTGGTCTCATGAGTAACATGATATAAGCACATTCCATTTCTCAACATTACTCCTTACTGTTTAAAAAGCCACATTTCCCTACATTGTCATAACACAGTAACGTACACCACAAATAAAGCTTCATGTTACACTACCCACACTGGAAAGTGAGAAGCGTACTCTTGATTATTTTTGTGCTTTGTAAGAAACATAGTACATCACTAAGCATTGAAACAAGATATTGAAGTGCCATTTGGTAACAGACCAATTCCCAACTGAAAAGAAATAAAAAATGAAAAATATTTGCATACTAACTTTTTATATAGTTGAATAATTTTTGTATGGTTTGTTAAACAAATATATTTCCTGCAATACATATATTTTACAGGCCATGGAACCTGGAAGCACATTCCATTTTACTCTGTTAATATGAAATTGTGAATACATTCAGCATCACTTCTTCCATTTAACTTCAAACATCTCTGCACAAAAGACAGCTCAGGCTGACATACAGTCACCTTCTGAGAGCAATTCTATTTTGTGTGTTTTGTTGGGATATTAAAGGCTATCTCCCACAAGGACATACAATCTTAGTTCAATAGATGGGTATATAGCTTGCACTCTCTTAGGTCAGTGGTAGTTTAGACACAGGTCTAGGTAGTGTCTAATGAGTTAAGAGATGTGTTCATTCGCACAGTAAAACCCTGGAACATCTCCTTGAACACCTTTTCTGGCAGGTGACCTGACTGGGGTGTACTGAGGGGCACAGATGCCATGTGCAGAACAGCACACACACTAGGTGCTTTGGAAAAACACTTCTCAGTGCTGCAAATCATCCGCATCATGCTCAACCTCAAGAGCTTGGGTCCGGGCTGGAGTTAGGGCAAATGTACTGCCTAGAGCTGCATCCAAACTACCACCAACACTGCTTGTATGTTTTGCAATGTTTTCTACTGTTTGCCAGAAATTCTTTTAGCTGCCCCAACAGCAATCCAGGCTTCAGTTTGTACAATTTTTTCCCAACCATCAGTAAGCAACTTCCCAGAAGAGGAGATTCTCTACTCTGTCTCAAACACAATTTTATATCCATAGAAGCCCTGAAAAAGCCTGTCTGAAGAGTTAATCCAAGGACAAGCACCCACAATCAATCCTTTTCAAACACTAAGTGACACTTAAGTCATGGCTACAATCATAGGATTGCAGGGGGACAGAGGATGTCACTCCTCCCCCCCCCCCCCAAAAAAAACCCCCAACCTCAAAACCCAACTCTCTGCTCCTTCTCAGATGCCCTACAGCAGAAAACCTCAAGCCCAGCAAGAAAATCCTCCCAGCACGTTAATGGCCTCGCAGCAGAATCCACAATAAGTCGTTTCCCTTTAGGGGAATCAAAGAAACAAACATTAGAATACACTATTGCCCTGAAAGGGGAATTTTGCAGAACTTGCAGTATTTTGCTGGCAACACAAAACGGTTTATGCAAATCAGTTCTTACATTCTTAGCACGACTTGAACTGCAGAGCCCAGGTATTCGAAAAGATGAATGTCTAACATGAATTGCAACACAACCTAAAAGCTATCTTGCTTGATAGCACTGATAGCTTCTTTCAACCTCCTAGTCATGATCATCAATAGCATCAGCAGCGTTATTTGCTCACAATAATGCATTACAACCAGCAGTGCCATTTCACAGCATTCAACTGCTTATGAATCTATTTCCAGCCCTGCTATAGAAATGAATTACACCTCCGTAGCTCTCTGGCAGAACAGGAAGGAGTAAAGGCTATTTGTAAAGCCTCATCAGTAAAATGGGAATAGTAACACTTATACATGCAGACACGCTTTCCCAGCACTCCACGCAAGTCCCCTCAACTTCATTAGCACTCAGTTAATGCATCTCCCTTATTACAAATGGGTCTGGCTTGGTACTTTGGTTCTGTGCTGTTGCATAGACAAAGCTCCACTCCAGTTATAGCAGACTCTATCAAGACTTGAATTTTTTCTAGGTTGATATTTAGGCAGAGAAAGTACAGTATTTGCTTCTAAACCACTCCAAGTGCTTCAAAGGCCAATCTAAGGAATGCAGCCAAGAGTAAGAGTGATGAGGCCAAAAGATGACCAACAGGAAGAATCGATGGCAAGCATGCTTTTGAATAAACAAACATAAAAACCAGTGACTTATCTGAAGGAGGTGCACCAGATTCTTTCACCATATTCCCAGAGCTACTGGCAGTGCATGCTGCTGAGCTTCCTTTTGAGTCTAGCACTAGCATAACAAATCAGGTTTAATATGGCTGGTGTTGTATGAACCTATCTACGCATCCATTGCCTTACCCAGAAAAGCGGACGCGTGGCTTCCCCAGCAGGGAAACAGTCACCTTTCATGCCATGCTCCATCACAAGGCTTTATAACAAGAGCCATGAATTCGCCATGTGGAAAAGTGTAATCACAGAAAAGAGTGAGACTCAGGGCTGGTATGGTACAACAAGGGGAAACCCCAGCTAGCAGAGGGTAGAAAGTATTTAGTCTACCTTACCAGTATCGGCCTGAGAAAAGCACAGTGAACGCCAGGGAACAGCCAGGAACCCACATGAAAAGAAGATTAGTGACTGCATTACAAAGGCAACACCACCAACTTGACCTGAGCTGTCTGTAATATTTCATAGGGCAAGCTGAGCAACCCAGGGTGATTTCCAAAAAGGAGATGAACATTCATGATAGAGGCATTAATTCTGTGACTAGGCTTGCTCCCTTTCAGGGACCTTCACTTGCTCAGGCTCTCTACAAAAGCTCACATTACAGAGTTGTTTCTGTGCTGCAAAATCAGGCACGCTCTAGATCTGTGGCAAGTGCTGAACTCCAGCTAGCAAGAGTCCTTTGCCGTGCAAACTAGCAGCAGAACTAAAGCCAAGTACTGACCCGTCTGCAAACAAACAAACCAACCAACCCCAAAACCAAAAAACCAAAAAAATCAGTATTCCAAAAAGCTGCAGTTCTTAGCACTTCATAGTCTAGCACAGTGTGCTCTGGGAATAACCTTTCAGTATTATTCTCACCCAATCAGTGTTCCTCATTTCTATCAATCTATTCACACCTTGTAGCATTTTCTTCTTGGAATAGGCGACACATAAGAATGGCTGTCTTGGGTCAGACAAAAAAACCCCATCTAACCCAGGGAAGAGAATAAGATGAACATAGACTGATACTCCCAAAAGCCCCGTCCTGGTCTCCAGCAATCTGAACTCAATTTCCCAATCCAGAGCTGATGTCTTTGTACCAAAGACATGGCCCTTTAGTAAATTTTGAGCTGACTTACTTTCTTAATATGCACAAGTAAATAAAATGTTATCTGGATAGCACCAAGCATCATCACAGGGAACAATAATGTTCATGGCTGAGATTACCATAGATACTAACAGTATTAATCTAATAGTTTAAACATATTACTATAGTTTACTACACTGAAGTTTAGATTAGTAATTACTGCTGGGGCGGGGGGAAGGGAAGGGGCTGGGAATAAATTCTAGAAGTCTCCTGCACATTTTTTGGTAAGGTGCTGTCCTGGGTTCAGCTGGGATAGAGTTAATTTTTTTACAGGAACCTGGGAGGTGGGGGGCATAGCCGGGGCAGCTGACCTGAACTGGCCAAGGAGCTATTCCATACCATGTGACATCATGCTCAGTATATAAAGGGGGAGCGGGCCGGGGGGTGGGCTCTTCTTTTCGGTGGGGGAAGTGGCAGAGCGTCGGGTCCCAGGTGGTGAGCAGTTGCACTGTGCATCACTCTTTTTGTATACTCTTTCATTAGCACCGTTGTTGTTGTTGCAATTTCTTTGTGTTGTTCCAGTAAACTGCCTTTATCTCAACCCTCGAGGTTCCAGGTTTGTTTTTTTTCTCTCCTCCGTCTTCCCCCCATCCCACCGGAGGGGGGCGGGAGGAGTGAGCGAGCGGCCGCGTGGTCCTTTGTTACCGGCTGGGCTGAAACCACGACAGGTGCAGAAAAGGCAAATAAAGGATATGAGGCAGCACTCTCCTCAAAAAAGCGGCACCAAGCCACTGGCCTTAAACGGGTTCCCCCAGCCTGGGAAATGAAGGGTGAGCCAGGACCAAAGCAAGATTTCAATTCCAAAGCAGCAAGGGAAAAGGAAAACCATGAGAATATGTCAAGCCATCAAAACTGTGATGCTTTTTCAGAAGAAATATCAGAAACTCTTCAGAGGGCACTTAATAAATGAAATAGTCATAGGAGACTTCTGAATTATAAATGAAGTAACTGAACTTAAATTTTTTTCATTTTTTTGGAATAGGTTATTCATCAAAAAACCTCTGATGAGCCAAGACAATGCATTACAAATGGACTTATTCTTTCTTAGAAGAATTATTGCTGCCAAAGTTTTTTATCCTCATTGAAAAGCAAATCAGACACTTCAAGTCCCCGATTTATTACTGCACCGATTTCCATGAGCATTGGTTTGCTATAGCGTTGAGTTAGAAAAAGGCTTTTAGAAGAACAATAATCAATGAATATATAATATGCGGGAATCAAGCAATCAGAAATAGTAATTAGTTCAGTGCCTAATTCAAGGACATGTTATCCTTGGGTTATTATGGGAAAAGTAGAATTTTATATTTTTGCAGTCAGGCAGGTTTTAACTACAGTGTAAAAATGAAGTTGGTTTCCCCCCTCAGAGGCACCTTTTTTGAACAGGTGGGATTACATATACTTGGCACTGGCTGCAGAACTGACATGAGAACTAAGCAGACATTTGGAAGATGAAGGTGAATAGACAATGGTGCAAGGACAAACACAACTTAAACTATATAAAACCCTTATAACGGACACTCTCAATCACATACACAATATTTAAGGTCATGATTGCAGGGGGAATCACAAAGCTGCAGCCTCACCTGAGATTTCTTTATTCTGGACTGGGACTTTTCACCTGGAAAGAGAGAACATGGGCATATGTGTGTGTGTGTGTGTGTGTGTGTGTGTGTATATGTGCATTATCTTCTTATCAACAGCCTCGCTGCGCGTTCCCAAAGGCATGCCTGTGCTCAGTCGCTGCAGGCTGCTGGCAGAAGTACCTAGATGTGGCCGCAGATATTTAAGACTGCTGCAGCAGCCTCCGAGCAAGGACAGCCAAAGCATGCTGGGTCAATCACCACCCAAGGGCCAGATGCTGCTGCAGGCTGGCGCTTCCTGGTGGGTGCCCCACAGCCGCGAGGGGCAGAAGGTCCCTGTGTCTGAGCCACCCTTGGGTGCATGAGCAGCTTGGGCTCAGCTCCCAAACAGGGCACTGAAGCTGTTCGGAATTCAGATTGTTTCATGGGAGATGTTACTCTTCCAAAGGTGATGTTCTTTATTTGGAAAATAAATAAAAACCACTTATTTTCCATAAAATTGAAGCTTTGACTGTGGTTTAGAAACGTAATTTAGGAAAATCTTTCAAATTAATTTCTCACAAATGTTCACATTTCATTGTAATACAGGCAGAAACTATCTCCACTGGCACCATGTTTGTCATCAGTTTGTCTTGGTCTATTTACAGTGCAGCAGGTCTTTGCAGCTTTTTCTCTGTTAAGTTACCCAGTTCCATAAATTTTTACTTCATTACTGAGGAACTACACAGTGAATGAGCAGAGCTGTAACATATGTATGCTCATAGCCAGGCACCTACACTAGAATTCTGCTCAACAGAAATTTCACAGTAAAGATCTTTTAAAAATAAAACCAAACAGTCATTATTTCTACTTTGGTCTTAAGTTTCAATTTCTTACAATCTGTTTGTCTGGGTTTTAAAACGAAACTTTGTTTGGGTTTTTTTGTTTGTTTGTTGTTTTAGGTTTTGAGGGTTTTTGTTTGTTTGTTTTTACAGAAACATTTATTTTCCCAAGCTGAAAACATGTGTGGGGTTGCTCACATTTATTAAAAAAAAAAAAAAAAAATTTGTTTTGTTTATTAACATACACTTAATCCTGTTTGGAAACAGCAGTGTGTAAAACAGAATTTGCCATATAATGAAAAGGCAATGCTAGCATCCCCAGCAGTAGTGAATTTGGGCAATTCTCCTACCTATAACAACAGGCAGGACAGCTCACCAGCACATTATGACAATTCACCTGTGCAAAGACTAGAAAAAGTACAAATTGTTTTGGTCCAGGCAGAATTGAGGAGTGAAACACAGCTATTAAATAAGCATGCTACGGATCCCATCCAAATGGGACAGCATCACCCAAAAGATTACTTCTTTCCATTTCTCAGAACTGGTGTTTAAGTTGAGCAGATTGTTTGAAAATGTGAAGCATAATTAAGCATAACATAAGTACCAATTAAGCTCTATTTGCACAGAAGAAACTGTTCAAAAAATACTGTTCCAATACAGATCCAGATTTTTCAATAGAACATGAGAAAATTTACTGAAACACATTTGCCTATGTAAGAAGGCTTTCTGCTGAAATACACAGTATGCAACTGTGGGGGAGCTGACAGCATCAAACCTGGGTTACAGCTCCAGGAACAGAGAGCTGGCAGTGGGCATGGGTTATATTTCTGTAGATACATTGTTAGAGGGCAGCACCCGCATCTCAGGCAACATATGGAAGCAACAAATAGTGCCTGGACTTCTTGTTCATAAAAAACATTAGTGTCCTAATTTCTGGTTTGCCAAGATGCTGAACAAGAAGTGGGTCTTCAAAACACTAATGTAAATGGACAGTGCCTAAAACACCCTTCTGCCACTAGTATCTCTTTAAATACAGCCTACATACTTCCTGACTCAGAAAGCTGCTTTAGTACCTATGTATTCATTCAAATTCTTCAGCCACATCTTTAATTGTTGTGCTTGAGCATTTTGAACGCAGACACCTATAAAACAGGTACTTGCATTTATACGTACACACCACTGCCCGTGGCTGCGGGCATTAGCTCACTGAAACTCTTCATCCAAATAAATGTCAGCTCCTGATGATAATTAAAAAAATAAGAAAAACTCATCCAACACACTAGGTTCTTTGGAGTTAATAAGACTCCAGTGTGAAAGTAATAATTAGTTTCAAGATAACCTAACAGAGATTTTATTTCCTTACAAGGAATCCTTTTGCCCTTTTGCCATTGCCACACCTGGCCCATGGTGACACAACCAAGAGCAGCTCTTTCAGTCAACTTGCTTGGCCGCTAGTCCCTCTCCGTTATCCTAGTTGCCCTTTGCCCCTCACCTTCCCCTGTGCTCCTACCTCCGAAGAGTGGCATGAGCATCCTCCAGGCTGAGGGCAGGCTGTTTCTTCTTTTAATCAGCTCTGAGCCGCTCTACAGAGAGGAAGCGATCCAGAGCAGCATCACGCACCCACTCCTCCCAAGGATGACAAGCACGTGCCACGCTGCTCTGCAAAGCCTCCTTAATCCACAGCCATGGGTACAACAGGCAGCTTCAAATTTTATATGGGTGCAGAACAGATCTCACTGGAGCATTTTGATCCAGTTTAAGTGTTCAGAGAATTAGCAGAAGACCATTTAAAACATCTCCCCTAGGAATGAGATGGGAGTTTTACTAAGAATTACTAAAAAGTGATTTCTTTTCATTAAGAAGCAACACTCTTGATTAAGAGGTAGCACTCAGGGAAGCAAACAGCTTCCAGCCAAGCCTTTCCTTTCAGTCAGGAGTTCAGGTCCCCCTCCCTTTGCTTGGCAGTCTGCAGTGGTCTGCTGAAACCCTACAGGTACCCACTGAGCGGTTCAACACAGTGAGGAGATCCCTTCTGGAAGTGCCCTTAACCACTCATGCCTTTCTGAGAGTGAGCAAAGAGAAATACAGGCACAGTGTGAAGATACAAAGATTTTACACATGGGTTGCTATGCCCCATTTAGAAGCATAAACATCGGGGGGGGAACAAAAGACCAGACACACTGGTACCAAGCAGTAAGCAACCCCATAAAATTGGAGCTAAAACCCAAGCCTGCCACACATACGGTGATTGATCACTCTGCTATGGTCAACATACCAAATATACCAGCACCATGTATCAAAGCGGGGGCTGAACTGAGCTAGACTTCCCTAAACTCCCATGTGGGAGCCAAGCCACAAGCAGGGAGCTGAAACCCCAGCAGACAAGAAAGTTTCAGGAAACAGACAACAGCTTAATTTCCAAAACTTGGCCCAGCTAGTGGCGCTGGGAACCTTAAAACTTTGTTCCTGCAGCAAAAGGTTAATGGGACAAGCAAAAAACTTGCTCCCATTTTTTCCTGTCTTTGATTTACTTCTCCTGGAAGGGCAATAGGGACTGCCACAAGGCTCAACACTGTGAGACACACCCTGCCTAGGATGTAGATGCAACCAATTACACACTTGATGAGCCTCTATGAAGACAAAATACATAACTATTTAAAACTTTATCATGCTAAAGTTAGAAGCTTTAAATTCTGCTAATTTGTCTACAGATCTTTCTGCTTCTGAAACATTAATTTTCAGACTGGAAGAGGAAGGCCATGAGGTTTATAGCTTCCCAGGCTGAGGCCTGGCATTGATCAGCCCCCTAAAAATACTGGCTAATTCAGAGATCTGGTCTGTTTTCAGAATACCACCAACAGAGAGTGATTTGAGGCTAATAAACATCAGTGTTGTAAACACTGGAGCTGTTCTGGCTGACAATGTCTGAGGACTTCTGGAGGCAGAAAACAAATACACAATTGAGAACATGACCGATGCCAGAATGCTGCTTATTAAATTTTCATGCTGACTCTGATTACTTTCATTTAGCAACACAGATGTGCAACCAGGATGAGGGGGTAAGTGCCTGTGAGTACTGGGAAATGGCTGGCAATATGAGCAAGATTTGGAAACCAGTCACTTAGAGCAAATGCTGCTCACATGTGTGCTTATCAGCTCTTACCAGGGACTTGATTTTAAGGAAGCCATGAAAATAATTTAATATATTAGATTTCATAATTCTGATTCTTCCATTCTGTTTTAAGGAAGTCACATAGTAGCCCACAAATGAGGGTGAAACAAAAATAGGAGAGCATTGCTAAGAACAGTTTTAAAAAAAATAAATTCTAAAACCACTCCATACACGACCAGGATTAAATTAGAATATTTTGTCTGAAACATCATCAACATATGCTGAGCAGCTCTAATCTACTCTGTATGAGCAAAACTGCAACAGAGCAAGAGGTGCAAGGAACAGGTTTAGATGGACCATCATGGGTTAGCTCATCCCAGTATTAACCGAAGAGCTGCTTGTGCAGATGAGCCCTTTGGCTCTTTCCCTTTTGCTCTGGGCTCTGACATTGGCATGCCACAGGACCACCAAGAAAGGGAAGAGATAACCAAGCCCCACAACCTGTGTGCTGATGGAACTTCTGGTCTAGGATCTACCTAGGGAAGCCTTACCTGTCTGTGCAAGTGCTCACTCCTATTTATTTTAGGGAGGAAGAAACATTTAGCTTGGAATATTTTAATGAGTGTGTGAAGAATAAAGGAGGAAAATTTCCCTTTCTGAATGCTTCAGATTTCATCTTATAATTTCAATTCCCCTTTTAATCACCCACAAGAAATTTAATAAAGCTTTGGCCTAATCCCAGAATAATAGAAAAATGGAGAGTTAGAGCTTCGCACGTACAAAGACACGTAAAGGGAGCCTCAGCAGCTGGAGTCAGCATGTGCTGCCTGACCTACTCCAGCAGCTGGGAGTCCACCCTCCTGCCCCGGGGCAGCCGCAGCAGCCCCGAGGTGCAGGGACAGGGCACCACTGCCCCTCCTGGCCTTAGGGACAGGTCTGGCAGCTTCACCTTTCTCTTCCACTATTTGTACCTAAAAAATCCCCACCCACTGTCAGATGAGTACTCAGCCATAGCAGCAGATGCACGTGCATGGATGGCACTGCAACAGAGCCGTGCAGAACCGAGGTCAGCATTGTGGGCACAGCCACAGCCCCTCATCAGCTGCAGGTACTGCGAGCGGCTGCTTCGCTTCCCAGTCCCGCTGCTGGCTGGGATCGCAAACTGTTACAGCATTGTCAGGAAGCGTGGTGGTCATGAAATGGACAAATGTTTTACTCTTTCCACAGTGTGAAATCTCCTTGTAAGAGAGAAAGGATTAACTGTTTAAGTAGCTAAATTAATTAGGACTTAATTAAGATATATTTGGACATGCATCCTCAATTCAAGGCTCCCACGTGTGGATTTAAGAATCATGGGAGAGGGATTAAGGTAATGTTAATTATGTTCCATTTATATTGACTATTTAAATGGCTATTCCTTTCCAATTATGAGCCTCTCTAACTCAATTTCTTCAAGAAAAGCAGCCTTACCCTGAAATTCTCAAGGATGTTCTTCAGCCAAAAAAATATGTCTCCCCCTACAACTGTAAATTTATTCAAGCCAAGTGAAGTGATTCCAGATTTCAAAACATGGCATGTTAGAGTAGCTCTCTTGTGGTTCTTGAAAGTTCTTGAAAACAAGGAGGCAACTAGGCAAACGCAGTCAGATTAGTATTTAGCGAGTGATGCTTCATGTCAGTGAGAAGTGGTTCAGCAACAATGCGAGAAGCTGGACCACAACTCTAATTTTGAGACTTACTAATAACAATGTGTCTGCGATAATTTGGCAAATCAGTGAAAAAGATGAGCACATTTTAACATCCCACCAGGGCAAAGCCATCTCAAAGACTGCCCTGGAGCCAGTACAGGGATGCATCCTCAAAACCCAGGTAGGCTCTTCAAGAGTTCAAATTACCAGCCTCAGGTCACACTCTTCTTGTTCCTCCCACCTTAATGCCCCCCTCCCTTCCCTCCCTGCTCTCAGGGGCACTGCGAGGGCTGATACTGCTCACCAAAACTCACTTCAGGAACAAGAATAGAAAGCACAACTGACTGTTCTTTACAGACTGCACTAAAAATTATTTTTAAAAATATCTGTTTACAAGATTCCAAACACCTTTTGTGTAATGATGATCTAAGTTATCATTAATGGCATAAGTCAAAGATATCTTTTTTTTTTTAACCTAGCCATGTCTCTTTAAAATGAATGCTGTTTTCAAGCTATTTAATTTCTATAATTTAAAGATGCATGGGGGTGGGGGGTGGGGGAAGACAAACTACTTTTCCTTTCTGCTGCAATGAGAAACTACATTTATTTCATACAAGAATTTGCCATTACTTATTAGCAGGCAGAAAGCTTCTGGGTATAATAAAAATTTGGTACATAAAGCTGCGGCTGCCTGAGGAGAGGATGAATTAACTGTAATGAAACTGGTTTAAAGAGCCTCATAATATCACTTTAAAGATACAAAAAAGATGGGGGTAGAAGCAAGAGGAAAAAAAGATTTTTTGGTAAATCACAAAATACTCGGTTCTTTCTGCTAAATTCTCATATGAAAGCAAAAGCCAGGTTTTCTTCTCATCTTCACATTTAATATGTATACCAGGAAGGAGCATTTTCTTCTCCGCATATGCTAACCCTGCACCACTTAACAAGCAACAGCGTTGTCTGATGAGGATTTCTTCCCGAGTGGCAGATTTTTTATTCCTAGTTTAGAGACTTCTGCTGGTCATCGCACATGTGAGTGGTCAGCCCTTCAAGCACAACTAACCTCCCAGTTACTTGCTCCTTGAAGATACAAGAAGCCCAGCTCACAAAGGTTCACTCAGAAAAATAATTCCAGTAACATCTAGGAAAGGAATAATTTCCATTTGCAATGCAGTGGCAGGACTGAAGAAACAAAACACATTGAGAAATTCAGTTTTGGGGTGACCGTACAGTCACTTGTATACTCAAACCTGCACCAAAAAGATAGCTGAGAGCAGGGTATCTCTCTTGCCCAGCTGAGTAAGGCAGGCAGTGATGCCATTTCGCTTAAGGTATTACAAGTTCTTACCATGTGCATTTTCTTTTAGATACCCAGCTGTACTTAGTTTTTGTGGGTGCTTTGGTCATCTGAACTTCAGCATTTGGTAAACAGCTTTGGTACAAGTAATATATATGCACTGAAAGTCCTCAGTACAGCCAAATAATTATGCAAGATTTTAGAAGGATTTATCAGTTACATTATAAAGGAAAACACTTTGCACTTGATTAAGAAAAATTCTTTGTTTCACATGCTGAATTGATTGTGAATGGTAGGTGTCTGTAAGCTCAGACCTTTGTATTGCCTTATCAGACAGGCTCTGCAGGCAGATTTTGCTATGCAGCCTCTACTGTGGTGTGTCCAGCCTGCAAGGAGCCTCAAGGAGCAGGGAAACCCTGGCACAGTGCTACTCATGTTAACCTTTTTAATTTATAAATATACTGTGACCTGAACTTTATACAAGCCAAAATACTCTATTACTATAGGATGCAACTCAGACTCAACAAACTGCTGGTTTCTTGTTTGGCTACTCAACAGCTAGCCAGAGCTTTGTATTATTGAACTCAACTATAGGATCACCTTCAAAGACTGAAAGATAAGCTGCCAATCTTCACCCAGAAATAAATCTGCACAGCTGAATTATAAATTAATAATCAAAACTCACTAGACAGGATCTCCATGGTTTTCTATTTTTGTTCCTGAAGTAATCTTTCTCCTTCACTCTTTCCCTATAGAAAATTGCTCAGGTTCACAGTGGATAAATAAAAAATAAAGTATGGACCCTGTACATGAATTTCAGCAACATCCCAGCTGATAAAGCTGGCAGTAAAGCATTCATAGTACAGGTGGGCTTGGGAAAAAAAAAATAAATCACTACACTGTGATGAATCTTGGTGCATGATACTACAGCACAACACAATGATTATGTGGCAAGGAGAACTGTATTTAGATTATTGTTGCAAATAACATCCATTAATCGCCATGATGAGCCTGGATCCTAACATTTCCTAAGATAAACTGCATTTAATTTCCTAATTCTTTATTATCATTAATATTAGACATTAGATATTTAGTCCACCATGCAGCCCAGATGCAACTACTGACACAGACAGAAATAGCCTAAACCCATCACATAGTACCAGTATGAATTGTTACACATTTTGCCAAAAGCAAGATACTAGGTAAGTCTCTAAGAAAAGGACAACTATCACTCAAAGCTGTTTTGGTTAGATTTTTTTCCCCAGAATCTAAAAGGATGAAACACAAAATGCAGACTCTAGAGATTTCATTAGAAGGGTAGAGAACAACTCCAAACTGTACAGCTGGAAGTGTCATGAGAGCACTTTTCCTTTAGCTCCCTCTGTGTCCCATATCCTTGACTTAACTAAGCCAAATCCTTCCCCCAAGGTTTCATACTAAACAAAAAGGTTTCATACTAAACAACTTCAATTAAACAGCATTCAAAAAAGATATATTCATGCCTAAGTCAGCTACTTCTCTGTTCTTTCAACTGCTACAGCTCCTAATTGGACAAACAGCACTGGGCTCCGCTTAACTTTGTGCTGTGCACTGTGATCTTCACAACACTTGAAATAAAGGCAGCAGAATCTGCACCACTACTTACACTTTTTATAAGGCTAATTATGTGTCTTCTGTTGCTGCTCTCCATCAGGAGATTCTGTCTCAGTTGTCAACGGGCAGGTTTATTGCTGAGAAAGCTGTAAAATTTGAGAATAAACTAGCTGGATGGCTTTGTCCAAACTTTACTACACAGTGTCAGATGCAGCTCAGTTATGACCAGCGCTACCCCAGCTGATGCTCTCCAGCACCTCTCTCAGCAGAAGATAGGAGTTTATGAAGTACAGAGAGAGCTCAAAGGGACAGGTACTCTTCTCACTAATGTAAACCAGAAACAAGTAGAAGTCAGAGGATTTCAGCTAGAGCCAATGAAATGCAAAGCAGGTTTTAAAATAAGACCACATCATTTTACGCTTATCCAGCAACACTGTGATTCCTATTGTTGTTGTCTGAAAGGCAGCAAAATGGCAAGTTGGTATTCCAACATAGGAATCCCCTTTTCTTAGGGGTACAGCATTGTTCACTGCTCTCACCATCTCTGGACCTGAATGGAGAGGACATATGGAATTCAAGGGGGATGAAGCCTCTGTGCATACTTTGCATTTCAAAATGGTTCTGTAGTTCACAAATGCAGCGCCTTCCAGACAGAAACCGTTTTCTATGCTGTTAACTATCTTAGAAAGTTTGTAATGGTGTTAATATTGCAGAGTACTTTGATTTAATTCTGAAGGAGGGATTTCAGGGTTGGTGAAATGAACGTCTTTTGGCATCTTCCAGACAGCTAATTGGTATATATAAATTATTTAAATTATTATAGAGTTAGGAGGATATGAATTAAGTTTTCAGAAAAAGCAGATAAAAATGAGGGGGGGGTCTGGAAGAACATATATATATGCTTAGCCACAAGTAGTCTATATTAACATCATCACACTCTGGTACAGAACATACTAAGATTTTCAATTGTTCATACATTAACCTGCAAGCAAACACTAGGTCCTTTTGTGCTGTATATACCCAATCTGCATAGCTGCTATGCCTCCCCCAAACTCTATTATGTTTCAATTCCATGAGAAAAGCCTGGATTATTGTCTTGCAGCTCAGTATATATGTAAAAATATATCTGACACCAAGAGAAGTTAAGAGCTTCTGTCTGAAAAGTATTACACATTGCAGGCCTTGCACAGATAAGATGCTTTTTATTTTTTACTGTTGTTTCTGTAAAACTGTTGATACAAGGGGAAAAAATAGGCATGTTAAATAGTGCTCTGAGAAAACTTAACTGGTGACAAATAAAATAATCAAACTGATAGTCATTATGAACGTATTGTAATTCCAGACTAGGATGAGAAGAAAATTAATGTAAGCTTCATTCTGGCTTCAGACAAATAATTCCCTGAACACTTTTGGCAGGCAAAGAAGTTGCATTAGAAGTTTGTCTGCATTACCCAGACCTTACTGATGGGACTGACTTCATGGCAAGTCACCCAGCAGGACAGTGGCCAGACAGGATTAAAACCCAGATCTTTTCAAGCCTCACCCTGAATTTCACCTTCAGACAGCATTTCAAGTTATACATGCCATTAGAAGGTTGTGAAACACCATCAGGGGAGGTTTAGATTAGATATTAGGAAAAATTTCTTTACTGAAGGGGTTGTCAGGTATTGGAACAGGCTGCCCAGGGAAGTGGTTGTCACTGTCCCTGGAGGTAGTCAAAAAGCGCATAGACACAGTACTCAGGACATGATTTAGTGGGCATGGTTGATGGTTGGACTTGATGATCTTAAACATCTTTTCCAACCTAAATGATTCTATGATAAATAGCTGGAGCAGATATATTCTGCTAGTTTGTTTGGATTTCTAGATTTGATTAAAAACTATTTTAGTATTCCCTCAGTGACAGAATTCTTGTGCTAGGCCAATGCCTGCTGCGCAGGAGGAAGTCACCACATTAGATATATTAAAGCAGACAGAACACAATATTGTACAATCAGTACATGCACTAAGTTACCTCCAAAACACACGGTAATAAGATCAGTGTATTGTTACAGGGAGCCTCTAAGGCGTACAAACAATTGCCCAATTGAAAGAAAGAGAAAAATTGCATCACCCCACCAAGGTCTACATGTCACAAAACCTGAAGGCATCTGAAGTAGCTGAGAGCTGGAAGGATCAACAGAGATATCTGAATTCCTTCCAAACAAAACTGGCTGACATTTCAACCCCTTCAGAATTATTCTGAAGTCTTCTCCAAAGCCAAGTCTGCCCAGAGGAGTTTTGCAAGAGGACATTTAGACAGATTTAGTGTCACAAGATGGCTTCCTTATAAAGCTTGCCCTTGTGCTGGTGCTCTCCATTCACTCCAGCAACAGTACACCACTTCCTCATCATCTTCACCGGTTAAAGGATGGCTGCATTCAGATGTAGCTTAAAACTCAGACATCCATTCTAAACCCCTACAATGTGACAAGCTCTCACTGCAAGGAAATGAAACCTCTCTGCATCCAGATAGACTTAGCTTTTCATTTAAAACATCTTCAACTTGTGTCTCTAACTTGCCAATACATTTTAATTAAATTTATCAGCAAAGATGTGCTTCACCGAACATTGTATTTATCCCCCTGAGGATTCATAGATAGGGACAATTAGAGGTTAGACTGGATCCTTCACATCTGTTGACACTATGCAACCTTGCTGTTGTGATATAATTGAAAGAAAAAAAAAATCTTCCTGGGAAAATGAAATCCCTCTAGATTATACTTAAAAACTCTGCTTTAACCTTCAGGAGGTTGTTTTTTTTTGTTTTGTTTTGTTTTTTTTTTTATTATGTTGTTTTGGAGACACTCTCCCTGCTAAACAAAAGAAACTGCATGGGACTGATGCACAATCCTGCCCAAATCCCCCATCATCCCAAAATACATCACAGAAAGGTCTTGAAGGCAAAGAGACAATAAACAGTGAGAGAACAGAAGACCAGGCTCATCAAGCATACCTAATTTGATCTGTACCAATCAATCACAGACACTATAATATCTGCCAAGCAGCCTGACACCCGGTTCAGTGGCACTGGGGAATCTCTAACTTCCGTAGCCAACAATCCTACAGGTTATAAATTAAGAATGGTTTTGACAGCCTCTCAGAAATAAGCTTTGCACAAGGACAAACTCATCTTCAGTGATGCTACCATTCCGTTTAGAAAATGCCGTGTATATATTTTTCTTAACCCACACTAGCTTTTCCTTAAAACAAGCATCTGCTTTGCCAGCACTACACGCACCAAAGTCTCCACCCTTCTCCACACTGACTGCATTTACCCCCACTGCAATTTGATATGATGTGGATCCACATGTACAAGTGCATCACATGGCATCAAATCTTGCCTTATACATACTGTGTTTCTGAAGTGCAGATGCTACCTGGAGCTTGCTGTTTTGCAAGGTGGATTTGATGCAGCATGTTACAGTCCACAGCCTCTCTTGCAGCTCTAGAAAACCGGTAAAGCATAAGCTCCTTCTCTTTAGATGTATGCTAGAACAGCTTATCATGTACGTGTTTTATCTTGGAAAAAAAAAAAAAGCAGCCAAACGAAAATCCTTGCAATGAAACCAAGGATACCCATCAAGTTTTATGCAATTCTATTAAATTTATTTTAAAATAGTCTACAGAATACTAACCTCTTCTAACATCCTTCTACCCAGCAGATAAAGTGATGGATTTAGGAAGGAAGTCTGAAGGTAGAGAGGCAAGATGGAAGATATGTAAATAGGTACAAAACTCATGTAATTACTGCATTTTTACATACATGTGGAATTAAAAACAGCACAGAAATCATAGAATTATGGTGTGTGATATGTTGAAAGTTTTGCTGTGGTATATCAGTATATTCTTTTTGCATGCCTACCACATTTTTTTTTAAAAAAGGCCCAAGGAGTCCCCTTTGAAGTTAGGCTTTGTAAGATAACTACTTTAGTTAGTTATCTAGCTGATTCATCACTATCACAAAGGTCTGCACTTCTCAAACCTTGAACAAACTTCTAAGTCAGCTCAACACCCATGTTCTTCAAACACTAACACATAAAGCACAATAAGCACTTGTAAGTACGGTAACTACTTCACAGAACAGTTTACTTTTTACCTCTCCCTCCAGCACTCTGGCTATCCCACTGAAAATACATTCCTTTCTTCTCTTGGCCATCTGCTGCAGAATTTCATAGAGGGCACTTCTATACTTTCAGCCATGCTCACTTCTCCAAAACACTTACATGCAGTCTGCTGTGCTTGGGCTTTCTGTTGATGGCACATGTGTTAACCTATTAAAACACGTGGTTTGTGCTTTCAAAGGGAGGTTGTTGTTGCTCTGTTTTTCTACACTCTTACTTCACTCCTAGATCTTTCACCATGTCGTGGTTTAACCCCAGCCAGTAACTAAGCACCACGCAGCCGCTCACTCACCCCCCCCCCCATCCAGTGGGATGGGGGAGAAAATCGGGAAAAGAAGTAAACTCCTTGGTTGAGATAAGAACGATTTAATAGAACAGAAAAGAAGAAACTAATAATGATAATGATAACACTAATAAAATGACAACAGTAGTAATAAAGGATTGGAATGTACAAATGATGTGCAGGGCAATTGCTCACCACCCGCCGACTGACACCCAGCCAGTCCCCGAGCGGCGATTCCCCGCCCCCACTTCCCAGTTCCTATACTAGATGGGACGTCCTATGGTATGGAATACCCTGTTGGCCAGTTTGGGTCAGGTGCCCTGGCTGTGTCCTGTGCCAACTTCTTGTGCCCCTCCAGCTTTCTCGCTGGCCGGGCATGAGAAGCTGAAAAATCCTTGACTTTAGACTAAACACTACTTAGCAACAACTGAAAACATCAGTGTTATCAACATTCTTCTCATACTGAACTCAAAACACAGCACTGTACCAGCTAGCAGGAAGACAGTTAACTACATCCCAGCTGAAACCAGGACACACCACAACACTCTGATACACCCTCTTCACCAGAATATGAATGAAAATTAAAATAGCATTTCTTAGCCTCTACACTGCCACAGGTAAGTATTGTGCAAATACTACTTTTTTCCTGCAGTGCTTTTTGCAGTGCTTTTTGTTTTTGTTTTTTGTACAGGGTCTGGTAATGCTGAGATGCTTTCTGAAGAGGAAGGCTTGCCATGCTGCACATAGAACGACTATTATACCAATGGACTAAAAATAAAATCCATGTCTATTCAATCAGAACTTTTAAAGCTGAAGGGGAAACACAAACACAGAATACATCCTAAGGGATGACTGATTGAATTACATGCCTGTGGTAGTCCCACAAAATGTTACTGATCTCAGACTGAATGCTGACATAGTTGATTACTTAGGCAGGAATTGTAAAACAGAGTTGGTGTATTTTTGTCGCATGAAAGAGGAGGAAGGGCATTTTCCATCTTCTTGGTATTACAGTTGTCCTGAAATTACCTGTTAGTAATTTTGGATGGACAGTGTGGACCCCCCACGCACTCCCACATCAAAAATGCATAGACCAGAATTAAGAAGCCATAGAGTGATGCAGTTCTTAAAGAGCTATACCAGCAATTAGAGAACATGACTTGGGGTGGGGGAAGGGCTAGCCAAAGTAAATGGAGTACTTTCAGATTTCTTATTATATAGTATTAGTATCTTGCTGTAATCAACACAAACCAGGGGTCTGGACCAGCTCCTCCTGCACTGCCTGTGCGCAGGTGACACTGCACCACCTCTTTGCGCTGCACAGAAAGAGAAAGGGAAGAAGAGAATGGTATCTCAGCCAGTCTCTAATAAAAGGCAATCCAAAACACAGGGCTCCATGGGATGTTTCCCATTATATTCTCATCCTGTTTTCCTTCCTAGCTTCCCAGGGACTGGTGATCACTGCATTTTCCCTACCTTCAGAAAACTGAAAGACCAAAGGCAGGACCTTCTGCTTTGTCCTGAAGGGACAAACTGCTCAAGGAGAGGGAAGGATTACAGGACCATATAATTTTTTCATCTTTCACTTCAGTTCTCAGGAAATACTGGAACAATCAGTGATATATGCTTACAAGCACAGGTTACCAAGTTGTCAAAACTGCAATAGAATAAAACTGAATTGATACAGAGCACCCTTGTGCGGAGGAAACAGAGAATTCATTACGTCTTCATCTGAATAATACTTTTTGGCGCTGTCTCACATATCATTCTCCTCTGGAAGCTGGGGAAAAGAATGGTCTATGAAACTGCCATGAGGTAGATGGTAACTGGCCGGATAGCTATTCAGAGGGCAGCTCTCAGTGGTTCAGCATCAAAACAACAGAAGGGATCAAGTGTGACTCAAGCGACTAAGGTCTTTCCTGGTTCTAGTTGTGGTTAATATATACGTTACCAAGCTGGATGATCAAACAGAAAAGGTATCATCATGTTGGAAAGGACTGCAGAAAACCATCACAAATTTGAGAAAAGGCCTGAAGGTAACTAGGTGGAATTCAGTAAAGACAAATGCAAAGGGCTTCAAGTTTGACAACAGAATAAACCACACAAATACAGCTGGCCAGGCTGGAGATCTGTCCATTATGGCGGGTCAGAAGCTGAACGTAAATGACTGATCCCGTGTTGCTGCAAAGATAACAAGCACTTCACCAAAAATACAAACAGGGATATACTTTGCCAGCCACATGAAATAATCCTTCTGCTGTGCTCAATGGCAGTTAGGTCACAGCTTCAAGAAAGGTGTACATTAACAACAAATACTTTAGGGTAAGAGCAATGAAAATGATCAGAGGCTAAATCACGTAACAAACAAGGAAAGACAAAAAGAATTAGAGTTATTTAGACTAGTGAAGAGGAACCTGAAAGAATAACACTCTTTAAAAGGCTTGTACAAAGATAAAAGAAGTCACCTGGTCTCCATGTCCATTGGTAGACTGAAGACAAAATAATACTTGTAATGAGTCTGCCATGCTGACACAGACAGGTACAATGCTGCTTTGAGACAGGAGGATGGACTAGGAAACCTCTTCACCTTCCACATCTACTTTCCTAAAATTCTATGAAGCATTTACATACTTTTCCCATAAGAGCTTTTTTCCCCCAAACAACAGTTAAAACCTACAGCTTTGGCTCTGACCAGGTGAGTATAATGCCTCAAACAGACTATCAGTTTTGTGCCTGTGCAAGTTATGGGGTGCTCGTGGGATATGTGTACCTACTGATGCTAACCTTGAATTTGGAAAGTAAATGCTTTTAAATAACTGAATTAATTGTTATGTCTCACTGAAGGAATTTGTTAGATAACAACCATGAAAGTTTCAAAGTTTCAGCGTTATTGAATATCCCTGAAAAAAGACGTTTTTACTGAATTGCTGCAAAATGTTAACTGTTTTCTACCCAGTTCTTTGCATAAATTAGTACAGAAGGAAGAAGCTGGTAGTCTCTAATTCAGGATCAGTACTGTTGCCTCAAGCCTTCAAAAGACTGATTAACAAATAATGCGGCAGTGATAGCTTAAAGAAAAAAACTAAAACATGAGAAGTGTGATATGCTTGCTATTCAAAGACTGTTTAGATTACGTGTACTCAAGGTAAAGCTTATCTAGTTTAAGATATAGTTTAAGATTCTGCTTACAATGTAGGATACTTAAGTAGTGTTCGGATAATAGTCAAGGCACCAGATAATGGACATTTCAGAGTTACAGACTTGCTAATTAAGGACGTACATCCTCCTTTGGCATTGAGAAAGAAGGGGTTGGCAAGAGAAACAAAGACCCTGGTGTCCTCAGATCACCCATGCCCATAACCAGGGCAAAAGGACTAGGGGTATTCTTCCCAAAACGACCCCTGACAACCACCCGAGACCCCCAGGCAGGTGTAGAAGACTCTGGGATGATTGCTCAGGCAAACTACACATTGTGCTTGCTCAACATAATGAATATGCAATAGTTAGGCAGAACATATTTATTAGATAGGCGTGGTGTTTTAACTGTAGTGTATAAGTATGGACTGAAAACCTCAGTTAGTGTGCTCCATTTGTGGAAGTCTTCCACCTTGCACCCTGCACAGAATAAAGCAATGCCTCCTCTCTAAACATACTTTGTGTTTTTCTGGAGTTACTTTCTGATCAGGTAACAGTACCACAGTTTACTGTTTCACTCTCCCTTCCTCTTTAAGAAAGATAAAAAAAATGCAATGCTATCACTTGGGAATTGGGAAAATACTATTCTGTCTGTAGAAATGTTACAATTTTTGGCAATAGCTTTAATAATCTTTTTTATAAGGATCAGTATCTGCTGATATGGTTTAGGAGACATGATAATCTGCCATTTCCCACTTCTGAGTACTTAACTGTCCCCTCTAGAATGACAGTTAGATAATGTGAGCATTAACAGAGCTAGAAAAGGGGTATTGTATTAATTCTACCTCTTAATCATAAATAATCAAATCAAAACAAGCTCCTGATTGCTTAGGGCAGGAAGGTACTAATCAAAGTAAGCAAGGAAACACTAAACACTTGTAGGGAAGTCTCCTGACCAGACTATGTGCTAAAGACAAAGTAAACGTTCAAGAAAGTCTACATGGGAAAGAGGACCAGCTAGCAACTTTGACGTTACCTAACACATAGTTTGTGTTAGTCTTGCTTGAACACAGAAATTCAAGTAAGCAAAAAGAGTAGGTTTTAGTACCAAACTGGGAAGATGGATTTGCCCCGGGGGCAGAAAGACCAAAAGAGCAGAACTTCAGGTCCCATCACAGGTTCTGTAAAGCAGTGACATTTAGAACCTTCTGATAAAAAGCAGAGGGACATTAACATGATGAAGTGCAAAAGACAGGGTAGCATTTCAGATGAACAGAGCCAGTCGACACAGCTTTGCTCCTTGAAGGGCTGTACTCTGCTGTCATATGGACATTGGGTTTGAGAGCTCCATAACCCATATCACACTGCAAGGGTGCTGAGGGACAAAACCCTACAAGAGTGCAAAAGGAGGCAAAACAGCAGCTGCAGTAGCAATGGAAACAGTGTATCTATCCAGATTAAATCTGAAAGCCAGGGAAGTGTGACACCAAGAGCAGAGCTAAATTGATAAGCCACAAGAAAAATAAAAATTAGTATGCACAGGTACAAACACACTAGGCAGTTTTTACAGACACAAGGGGACACGGGACATGTGAAACATGGGAAGCTTTACTACATGAACAAAAATGAATAAGAAATTACTATTTCAAGAGAGAAAGGTTAGCAGTAGAGCAACTATGATAAACATCAAAGTATAAACAGCAGAGTAGTGCGATATGCTCTGGTAAACACACAGCCATGAGTAATTACAGCTACTAACTGAATCACTCCATAGATCCAGAGGGTTGAGGCAGAATCTCTGCTGCTAAAACAAACCCCTTCTAGTTAAAAGGTTTGAACTGCCTGGCTGAAAGAGTGCTGGACACTGAAAGCTTCAGTGTTAAGAAAGCAATGGCATGAACAACTCAATTTAAGTTCCTCGGGGAGCGGAATGACTGCAATTAATCCACAATGTCAAAACCTCTCCCTCTCCTTAGCAGAGCTGAAGCTGAGAAAAAAGCCACAGAACATCACAAGCAGCTGTGAGAAGCTAATCTACAGAGACTCCTTAAGCATTAGCAAATGTCACCAGGCCTGGGAAATCAGAAGATTATGTGCAGCAAACAAAATTCACTTCATCCCCAACTGGGAACCAACAGCTCAGGCTGTATCAAGGCTACCAATCTTCAGGAGCTTCTGCAACAGACTGTATAATGAAGTCTAGGGGCTATCTAATTGTGTGAGAGAGGAAACCCTGAAAGCGCTGCAACAAATTCAGAGATTTCTTTACAGGAAACCTGTAATAATTAGTTGGAATAACTTTTAAAAGCTAAATAGAAAACATTATGAATGCATATAATACACTTTCCCAGATTCACATGGACAAAACCCTATGCAAGGGGAGCACAGACAAGATATCAAAATACAGGAACCCTCAAGTTAATTTTGGCTGCACAACCCTACTTCTGTCCCCTGATGCGTATAGATTATGCAATATTGTTTTACCATATGGACAAATAATACCCTCATGAAGCAAGACCATGCTCAGAAGCATTAAGATGAAGCAGTAGCAATATAGTTCAGGCATTTATCTTCTGACTGCTTCCCTCTAATGTGGGACTTTGCCTTGCAAGTTACCGATGTATCTAAATAAGATGAATATTTTAGAGTTTGTGTTTTGGGTTTGTGTGGCAAGGTTTTCATAGCGGTGAGGGGGTGGGGTGGTGGTGTGTTACAGGGGTGGCTTCTGTGAGAAGCTGCTGGAAGCTTCCCCTGTGTCCGACAGAGCCAATACCAGCTGGCTCCAAGACGGACCCACCACTGGCCAAGGCTGAGCCCACCAACAATAGTGGTGGTGCCTCTGTGATAACAGATTTAAGTAGTGAAAAAAAGTTGCAGCAGACACAGAAACAGCAGCTGGAGAGAGGAGTGAGAACATGCAAGAGAAACAACCCTGCAGACACCAAGGTCAGTGAAGAAGGAGGGGGAGGAGATGCTCCAGGCACCAGAGCAGAGATTCCCCTGCAGCCCGTGGGGAAGACCACGGTGAGGCAGGCTGTCCCCCTGCAGTCCAGGGAGGTCCATGGTGGACCAGGTGGATGCCTGAAGGAGGCTGTGACCCCATGGGAAGCCCACGATGGAGCAGGCTCCTGGCAGGACCTGTGGCCCCATGGAGAGAGGACCCCACGCTGGAGCAGGTTTTCTGGCAGGACTTGTGACCCCGTGGGGGACCCACGCTGGAGCAGTCTGTCCCTGAAGGACTGCAGCCCATGGAGGGGACCCATGCTGGAGCAGTTCGTGAAGAACTGCAGCCCGTGGGAAGGATTCACACTGGAGAAGTTCATGAAGGACTGTATCCCATGGGAGGGACCCCATGCTGGAGCTGGGGAAGAGTGTGATGAGTCCTGCCCCTGAAGAGGATAAAGCAGCAGAGACAACGTGTGATGAACTGACTGTAAGCCCCATTCCCCGTCCCCCTGTGCAGGTAGGTAGAGAATCCAGGAGTGAAGCTGTGCCTGGGAGGAAGGAGGGGTGGAGGGAAGGTGTTTTGAGATTTGGTTTTATTTCTTATTACCCTACTCTGGTTGATTGGCAATAAATTAAGTTAATTTTCCCCAAGTTGAGTCTGTTTTGCCCATGATGGTAATTGGTTGAGTGATCTCTCCATGTCCTTATCTCAACCCACAAGCCCTTTGTTGTATTTTCTCTCCCCTGTCCAGCTGAGCAGGGGCAGTGATAGAGCAACTTTGGTGGGCACCTGGCATCCAGCCAGGGTCAACCCACCACAGTGTGGTACACCTATGCAAATAGGGACATATGAACACAATGTTACCATGATACATCCCTGGCACCCAAAAAAGTGAGGTTCTGAAATTGATAATCCACCACAGGTTTGTTGTTTGTTTGTTTGGGGTTTTTGTTTGTTTTTGTTGTTTTTTTTTTAATTTATATATTTTTACTGCTGTATCTCAGAGCCAGGGTCACACTGCTTCCAGCTGAACAGTAAAAGATTGCATAAACTCACTCAGACCAATATCCCACAAAAAACCCTGATATCTAGTAGAAAAGCTGGGATTTAACAGTTGCAATAAGAACCATAGCCCAAAATGTTGTTCTACCAAATTGACTCAGTTCCCTACACTCTCAGGAAAAAAAAAAAAAAAAAAAAAAAAATTGCAGTCATGAAGACATGGGCTAAAAGCATTCAAATTCACACTGCTGCAAGACGTGGACATGGATGGGTCCAAGAGGGAAGTGGGGAAGGCTACTGTGCCCTCAGTACTCTTCATACAGATGGAAAATGATCCAGGATGTCCTTATAAAAAAATTCCTCATAACGAAACTACTGATAACTGTAACATAGCTAGTTACATGACTTCACGTGTGAAAGGAAAGAAGTATACCACCTCGTATGCAGATGACCACATATATAAGAGCAAGAGGAAAGTTTATCAAAAACCAACACCAAAATCTCTTCCCCAGATCAAACTATGCATGTTTTCTATCAGAGCTCATACTGAACCATGCACAAAACATCTACCTTTCCTTGCAAAGAGCAGTCCTTAAAATATAGAAGTTCAATTGTAACCACAGGGGCGGTACAAGGCTAACTTCACCTGAGGAGGTAGGGGAATATTCTCATTTCAGTAGCATATTGCAACATATTATGTTCTATTTTACAACTAACTGGGGTTTTCAGAAGTGCAATCAAGCAATCCTTAAGGGTAACAATTTTTCTCCTTAAAATATTAAGGAGCCTTAACTTTAAAAGTTTTATAGGTCTCCTCCTTTCCTATTAAAAAGTTGTATAGGTCCTACCCAGGAAGGCAGGTACATGGAATAATGGAAGCCATTTTCAGGAACTTGCACAAATGTTTTCTTTTTTACTCCCTTGTATTTAAAGCTAAAATTGTTTAATTTGCATTGTACTTCTCAGCTCATCTGAGTGAATATGACTGAGAGTCAAGGTAGGAAAGCGCCATACTAGAACACAGTGCAGAAAAACTTGAGAAGCAAAAAAAATTGCAAGCAGCCAGCAACTGTCATCAGGTGCACTGTTTATTTAACAACAACAACAAAAAAAATTAATGGTGGTGGGAAAGAACAAAAGAGAAACTGCATCAAAGAAACCAACAGGAACAGGATCCTACAGTGAGAGTAACTGAGGACTGGAGGATGCAGTGCACAGGCTCAGGTGCCTGCTACCTTGTTCTTCACAGAAGATACAAAAATGCAACCTGTAGTTACAGTGTAACACCTCTCACTTGAGCCCTTTGAAGACTATGAATAATAGATATTCTTATCTTCCCTATGAAGTAATTGCATGAATATAAGAAGTGGAGGAATTAGCATAGTGGGCAAAGGAACTGGACTCTTGTATTTGTGTACTGCTCCAACCTCTGCGAGCAGTGACACTACTGAGGCACTTCAGAAGTGCCTCCCAGCACAGCACCCGACACACAGGCTGCCCACACTGCTTCATGGGGGCTGAAGTTAGCCCTGGCTGATGGCAGAAGTTCACACTGGCTCTGTCTCTGAAGAAGCTGGGGGTGAGGGGCAGAAAGAACACTTGATTTCTGCCTTGGATGAAAAAAAATCTGTACAAGGGTAGGAATAATTGAAAAGAAATGACTGGGAAGTATGTAAAGAAATGTGCTGATTCAGCTATAATACAGCCTCTGCATCATGCAGCATTAATGGGCTGAAACCAGCATTTTTGGTTCCTATTACCTCATAGCCGAGCACATTCAGAGGCCATACTCTGGAGAAGAAAGATTCCTCCAGAAAGATTAATCTGCTCAAACCTCTCTCCCCTCTTTCCCTCTCTCCAAAGTGGGTTTGAAGTTCCACCTGAAGCTAGAGGAAAGAACATGCTCTGTCATAAGAGCTTTTATATAAGAATATCCCTATTCCACATTTAGATTAATCAATACCTTATCAAATTATGAGAATTATGAGAAAAACCCAGAATATACATTTTACTGCAGGTCAGCTAGTATCTGTAGCAGCTGAGCAATAAATATCTTTGTAGAGTCAGAGTACGAACCCTGGTCTGCTCCTTGTGAAGAGCCGATCTCCACTTCAGAGGCTTTAACCTTTACATACTGTTACTTAAAACCATACAGTACCTCACAAATCAAATCAATATCGTGTACTATTTGTCTTTGGCTATTCCCAGCCCCAGCATTCGCAACACTACCACAGGCAATAATAATACAATTTGAGGTGACCAGTTACCAGATTATAAATCTTACCTTTTTGTGGTTGCTTAGGATCTGAACTTGGGCAGAGTGCCTGTTTAAGGATCCAGCTGGTTTAGTTTTGAACTCAGCTGCTGACAAGTAAAGGCACTACGAGGAGGAAGCCTCTAGGTCTGAGGTCTGGATTACCTTAAGGGTTGGTTACTTGATACAACAGTAAATGTCGATCTCCTCTCTCCGTATAACATCATGTACTGGACACACCACACAAAAACAGGGGCACTGGGAAAGACTTGGGAGCACTTACTCTAGTGAAGTTACAGGGAACTGGCTTTAAGACCCCATCTCCATTGGCAGTCATATTAAAATTATTTCTCTCAGCAGCAACTGAAATCTACCAGTTGGCAGTATATTTTTGACATACTGTTGAATTATGTAGACACATACAGTAACAACCTCTGAAGCATCTGAGATAGCCGATTTGTAAATTTATTTATTCAACCAAGAAAAATATTTGAGCACCTGCTTCTAATCTTCTGTCATAAAACAAGTGACTACAACTGACACCAGCAGGCTTTCCTACATTAAAAAGCTAAATCCCTAACACTATACTTGATGGTATATTTTACTTTACTTACTTTCAGGATTTTTTACCATGCCATAGGTATGACTGGATCAATACTGAACTTGTCCAAAAACACAACTCGTATTTGCTCTGGATCCCTCTAATTTGAAGAAATATGATTTATGAATGCTTCAAAGGTACCGGGAGGATGGATGGATGTTCTGCAAAGAAGCTGAGTTAAAGCCAAACTCATAGAACAAACGTACAGCCAGAATTTAGTCTTGCTTTACAGAGCAGGTTTTTGGTCTCCAACCATAAGTTAGTACAAGGTTTCACCAGTTGTTTCCCCAAATTATATGTAATACATATAATTGTTTGTGGATGCATTGTTGCACTCAAGAAAACCAATCTTCAGCTCTTAGCCCACCCTTTTGGATGTGGTTGTGTATAGCTCTTAGGAGCTGGGAACTAACCTAGCAAGACTGTATCGGCTCTCTGTCAAAGTGCAAAATTGCAGCGAGGACAGCCAATAAACACAAAACCCCAAAAGATAAAACAGTGAGAGAAGCATAAAGCAACAAGTCATCAACATTTCTGTATCTATTAGGGTCACAAAAAATCACCCCATGCTCTGCAGAACTTTTTAATTAAGCAAAGTTTGCCTCAACTATATTTAGACACTACCCACCTGCCCCTTGGTTTTAAGCAAATGGGAACATTTTAATGAAGAATTCCGAAAACACTAACAGCAAAATTGGCAATGGTCTGATCTTACTGGAGCTCTTGTTTGGTTGAGTTTTAGGGGATCGTTTCACAGACTTGCTGCACCTGCATTTCAGATGGAACAAAAGAAATCAGAAAAAACCCCAGATTCTTTCCTACTGGTTTAATACTTTATTAAAAAATGCTCAACAGTTTTAGGCTGTGCTCAGAGATTAAAACTGCCACTAGTGTCTCTGGTTTCAGTCCTTTCTAGTCAAACACCTGAATGAACTAATAGCAAGAATGGGACCTCACCTCTGGAACATAACTATCAGAGAAGGTGGAACTGAGCAAACATGCATTCAGCTGCAGCAAATTCTAAAACATCAAATTTTCCAAATTACTGTCTACACTATTTCCCTCCCCATTATTATTGCTTCTTACATTAGACTAATGAAGAATCAGCACTCAGGGTTTTTTTGTTTTGTTTTCTTTTGTTTTCTTTAAACAGGACAAAAGGAACACTGTTTCAGTAAGCCTGTTCCATTTACAGGAGACAGAATAATTCTAGTTCTTAAAAGGAAAAAGAATATAGCCAATTTCAGTGTCTTATTTTAGTATTACTTCACACAGCCATGAGAAAGCACATAGAATTTCTAGTTGTTTATAAACAAAAAGCAGTGATCATTTCTAGTGAATATAAAGATGTTAGAAATATTTATGTTGCAACATAAGCACCCACTATACCTTTCCCCATTGCTGCCACCTAGCACATCAAAGAAAACAGTTTAATGCCACCTTTAAAGATTTCCAGGTTATTGAAATCTGCATTGCACTACATTAATGATCACTTGTATTACATTAATGTTACTATTTACACATAAGTAATCCTTAGCACAGGTACAGAGTCAGAAGGGGAAAAACACAAGCTCATATAATTTAATGAGTACCAAATAAATACATCTTGGCCCCCAAGTGAACTATTTTTCAGCCAGAAAAAAAAAGAATTCCAAGAAAAATTATCCAAAGCTAAAAAGGTTTATAGTATCATGCTCCTATACACTGTCAAGTCATCATCCATCAGCAATCAGGAACTATGTGTATCAGGAATTCTGCCAGTGTTCCTTTACAATAAGTTTAAAAAAAAAATGCTATACCCTTCTACAGTTGTATGGATTGAGGGATTATTGACTGACGACCACAAACAAAACGCAGCCAGAGCTGTTTAGTGACTACAAGTTGGGACTATTTGTTCACTTTTGCTCATTTCCTCTTTGAACAGACAACATTCTCACCTGTCACATATTTGACTTTGCTGGGGGAACACTGGGGAGACTCTTCTGGGGAAAGCAATTACCTTGAAAAGAGCAGAGCCTGGAATTACAGTAATTAGGTCTGGAAAGAAGGTATAAAAACGTTCTTGCAGTTAAACAGGTAGCAATGCAATTGCCTCAGCATTTGACTTGACAGATTATTTTTAACGTGAGCACTTCTGTTGACATTATTTGAAATTAGTTGTCAGAGATCTTAATTTATTTCTAATTATGTAACTGAACTCCAGTGACATTCTAGGAGTAAACTAAAAGCTCCCAGGATACTCACTTTGTAATTAGAAATATCAACATTCATGTAATGACAAATACATGCCAATTCACATCTTTTCTTAATCTAAATAAAATAAATCTTATTTAGGCCATTTTTCATATTTGTTCCTAATCCTGCAGGAGGATTTCTAGGATTATGTGACAGCACTGATTTTACAGTAGCAGGTTAAAATTCCATCTGCTTTTCTTGCTTTTAAGATTACCAGTAAAACATATTAAATATATAAATTTCCTCTACTTTTATTCAGTCTTTCATCAGCCTTAACTAACTCATATTTTAAAGATAATATCTGAATAAAGTCACATAGTTGTTTATGCTAATATTTTATCATTGCTATTTCCTTTGCTAGATAAACTTTGCACAATTAGTGATCAAATCAAGAATATACTCGCTGACTTGGGGGCACCTTTGTTTTAAAAAAATACCTCATTTGCTTCATCAAGAAGTTATTTTCTTTCAGTGATACCTACATACCTTTATGAATAGATAATATGATCCCCAAAGCTCACTTAATTGTTAAAACACATATGCTTTACTCAGCCAGGAAAACCTTTAAGAAAAAAAAAAAACCAACTTCATTGCATTGGTAAGATGGAGAGACCAAATTTTCCAGTTCAATAGGTGAAACCAGAAATATTTCTCCCTAGGTTATTTTGCTTCTGGTTACTTTGCTGAAGTGTCTGGAATAACAAATACAGACAAATTTTGTTTTATTCACATTCATTCCATCACATATTTGGTCTGCAAATGTCACAACACAATTGCTTCAGGTAGCCATATGAAATCATGCACCTAATTATCAGCTGTGCTTCCATTATCTCAAGAGACATTTTCCTTTTTCCAGGTTCATATTAATTTATTTTCAAGAGAGAAAAAGAATTAACAGCAAGAAAAATTAATTAAGAAAATTTGATAAAATAATACACAAGGCAAAAAAAAAAATCAGAGCTTCAGATTCTCTCTATGGTAACATACCAAAAGCAAACAAAAGTCCTCAGTAAAGCATAAAGCATAATTCCCCCTTCGCAGCCTGTATGACTCTTAATAAAGATAAAGACAATATTGAGAATCAGTGCACTGACAGACAATGCTTTCCCTCCCACAGCTTCTATCTGCTACCTAGAGTGGCTTGACTGAAACAGATTTAAACAAAAGTAAACAGGAGCTGGAAAACTTGGAAGTTCTCTTACCATCTGACAAGTCAATTAGCCCGAGGTAGTGCAAAAGTTTCAGAGAGGAGCACACCACCACCACAATCCCTAGAGTCTGGAGTCCCTCCGACTCGCCTTTAGTCCACATCCTTTAAGGCACCACACAGATATCTACTGGTGTGCCTGCAAACAACTGGCAGACATCTAAAGCTGAGAAATCCTCTGTTTGAAGCTTTTCTTCCCGCTGCTCAGCTAAGTGTACAGCACATTTCCCTCCCCCCCCCCCCCCCATTCTCACACTCCCTCTGTTTCTCAACCTCTCCCCCTATTTCTTCTCTCTCACTTGCTTTTTTTTCTTGTGTCTTTTTTTTAAACGTGCAAGCAATTTCTGCATTTAACTGTAACTTATGGTTTTATTTTCTTTGACTTCAGGGCAATTCTCTCAAGACTTTACTCTGCCCCTGAACAACTTAGCACTGTGCTGCTAACCTCAGCAATATCTCACACTATTTTTTTTTTTTTTTTCTAGTATCTGTGATACCAGTCAACTTTTGCATTGGGGATTTTCTCAGTAATTCTGCCACTGCAGATGCTTTTTGTTAACGCTTCTTCTGTACTGAATAAGAGAATATGGCACATTGTAGGGGAGGAAAGGAAATGTCTTTCCCTTTCTTAATTCCTCTGTGCGCCCCCGCCCCCCCCCCATGCTGGGATATACATAAACGCACTTCCCACATACACGTGTATACTCATATCGACCCCAGGACGTACATAGCAATTCTGTTCATAAGCAACAGCTCCAAACTCTGTTCCTCTGGGTTAGCTGCTTGACAGTAAAGAGTGCATTTTGCTGGCATTTAACAGGTACCCAGACATCAGTGTGTACCAGTGCTGGCCTGGAACAAGCATCCGTTGCAGGCAGCTAAGGAAGACAGACAGATGCACTTTACACTTGTTCATCTTTGCAATATTTCACCAGACTGATGGCATGGGGTAGCACTACAGGTTGCTCTCATGTTAAGTCAATTATGTATTTCTTCATTATCACCACAGATGAGTAAACACTTGGCAGGTTGAGTGTTTTATCAGGATGGCAGGTGCAAGATTGCAACACCAGTAAAAGCTGGATTTTTCAAACATGCTATTAGTGAAAAATGCTGGTATGCCCCATGTGGGATGTTCAGGAGAACAGAGATAGCCAACGCCTTTTATTTTACAGGACTTGGAGGCTGTCATTTTCCCCACGCTGTTCTGACGCTTCTGCCCCCCTCCAGGCAAGCAATAGCTGCCTTTCCCTGCAGTCCCGAATGAACAGGGCAGGCTGGCTTACGTCCCACCACACTGTTCCCATAAGCTCTTCTGATGCTGCCTCTGCCTTAAACTACTGCTGAACAATAATATCAGGTGCAGAACCTCAAAGGGATTTTGTATATGACATTAACTGATGCACTTAAACTGCTTAGAGATGTTCATATTAAAGCCAGGTAGGAGGTACAGAGTACTCATACATACTTGAGTGATCAAGTCAACAAGTAATGAACACTTCAATTGAATTTGAGCTTTGTTTCTGTATGCAGGTGGCCAAGGAAGACCACATCACACTTGCAAATGTGTTATGAGGGTTCTCTGCCATTGGTATCTACCTATCCAGAGCTCAAAGGCATGGTATCAAAGCCACTTCTACTTGATGACTACTTTAGACCAAAGGATTTTTTTTTTTTTTTTTTTTGTACTCTGTAGCATCTGGCACATTAGGTTTTCATTGCCCTGGCTGTATGACTGGCTATGATGCCACATTATGGTTCACATTTCCCAGATTAACACATTCAGCTTTAAAACTACCAAGGAACTGAAATCACTGTGCCATCAAACCTCTCCCAGACAAGGAGAAGAGAATTTGAAGGATAAACAGACCTCAAAACACTTTGGTAATTCCTTGGCTTATCATGTCCTGTTTCCATTAAAAAAAACCCCAAACACTACTACCACAAAAGAACACCAAAACAAACAAACAAACCCCACCACATAAAATCTGGTCAGGCATATTGACCACAAAAATAACCAGGTTCCTTCCTGTCTATAGAAGAGATGTTTGACAGATTTACTGGCTGCCTGGTAGACTTTGCACTGTTTTTTCAGACCCCTAAGTTAACAGATCTTAAAGAGCACACAGCATGAAAGACCCCAACTTACTCACCCACTCATTTCCAGGCACATTATTTACTTGCAGATACATCTTATCACAAAATTTCTTCCCAGCAATGCATGAACCTCCTGAATCTACTAATTACCACAAAAAAAAAAGTGAAACTAAAAAAATGATATTATGAGCAGTGAAACTCAAAAAGCCTGGCTTCCTACAGGTATGCCTTGCAATTCTACAGTTCTCCCACTGTAATGTTCCACCTCTGCATCTTCTAAAGCCTTGCAGCAGCACCTTAGCAAGACACATGGGAAGCGCACGAAAAACTGGTAGTTCAATTGTTTGTGTTACTGCAATTTATGCCAAGCCTAACATTTTGATTCTTTGGGTGTTCCTGATATAAGCAACTGCAAAAGAACATTTGGTTTCAGTCCCTAGAGTCCCCGTTGCATGAAGACTTCATGCATGCCAGAAGTTCAGAATCCGTTAAGACAGTACCATCTAATGCTGTCAAAGCCAAATCATGATTTTTGTGAGGTTGACTTACTTTTTAACCAGGCTTAGAGAGAATGTTGAATGAGAATTTTTCCATTCAGGACCTTCAGGCTGGTTTGGGATCACCCTGAAGCCAGCAATTCTTCCTGGATGTTGCTGCTTCTCCTTTCATTTCCCAAAAGTTCACAAAACAGTCATTCGGCTCATTCTTCACTTCCTCATTACTGCCCCGAGAACCAGGATTCCTTATGTTAGGGACATATTGGTGTCATGTTGTGTTAACTTTTTATGGAAATTACTGATAGTTGCCTGACAGACAGAGCACCAGGTCCCTCCATCCATCCAACCATCTAGCTTGGAAGCCCCATACTGAGCTACCATCATGGCATACAATTAATTAAAACAAATCAGCCTTCTGTTGTTACGTAGACATTCAACTCATCAGGAGTGACTGACTACAGAGTTGGCTCCAGATGCCTTACGGGAGGCAAATCCTATGGACCCAAATACTCATCTGTATTTTCCCCACTGTAAGAACTAATTTAAGTAAAAGATAGCATCTTCCCTCAAAAGCTTACCTCCCAACTTGGCCCAGTAGTTACAGCAACACTCATTCTTTACTGTAGTACTGAGCTAACGAGAGAAATTGGTTCTGTGATTTAAACCAAAGAAAGGCTACTCAGTTTAGTCCTCCAATAGAATTCTGCACAGAAATAGAGGATCAACTCTTAACGAGAGGCAAAATATTAATCAAGAGTTTATTAGGTGTTTTATTTGACTCACTCCTGGAGCAGTGAGGAAAAACCCAAATGCCAAATAAGATAGTGGGATCAAAAATTTTTCATTTCTACAGAATAAATATTCTACAGCCTAAAAAACATTCTGCAGATCTGCAGCAGCTTTTGGATCAATGCTTCCCATTTGTACAACTGCTGCAAAATACATACTGTTATCCTCAGAGAGGGCAGCTCAAGGGACTAAATGATTTTAACTAGAATCACACATAAAATAAACAGCAAAAACTGGAGCGCCTGGTTTTCTACTGTAGCCACTGAACAGCAGATTTTGTAGAACAGCAACTGGAAGAACATTTTTCTAGCTATATACAGACAAGGTTAAGCTCACCAGTGAAGCAGTAAGCTTTATTTTTGCCAAATCCTAAAAAAGAGGAATGTAAAAAAAGCCAAGTGTTTAAAATACCAGATGTCTTGATAAGAGAGAGATGTTCTCGCTAATGCCTAGTGTACGTATCTCTCACATGCAGCAAAAGGGGTTGAATGCCTCAATTATCTGTGAAAAAGGTTTACACTGGGTATGCCGCAATGTGTGCCCTCTGGGAACACAAGTAGGAACTTTATATAAAGATCATTCAAAATAACATGTAATGAAAAGGATTTTCTAGTAATAAAAGAATTGCTATGATGAATCATATCAATGATTTATGTAATCTATAATCAGCTCTTAAAATTGGTTGGGGGGGAATACATCATGTGAAGGTGCAAAAATCACAGCAAAATAGAGAATAATGTTCCCCACTGCAGAAGCTTCTCCCAGTGACCAAGCTATTTGGAACACATTTACACATTCAAAAATGAGGATTTGTCTCCTCACTTTGTTTTAAAACAAATGCAGCATGACATATTCTCATTACCCACACCTTTAAGAAAACCCCAGTGGCATTCTATGATTAGTCTGGTATAAAACCCTAAATATTAAGTTTTTGTCATTTTGATTGACTATTTCTTTGCTCTTATGTTGTGATAAAGAATAAACAGGAACATCTGATTGATTCTTCTTGTACAGTTCATTATTTCAAATATCTCTAGAACACCTCTGTTTATGGATCTTTCAATACTTAGCAGTCCTGAACAGACTTCTCGCAAGGCTCTTGTCCATAAATCTATTTTCACTGCACACCTATGAAGCCCTGCTACTTCTGTTGTATTTTAGAAATGGCATAATGAGATCATTCACAGTATTGCAGGCAGCTACAGCATCAAGAGTATGAAATTACTATCCCATACATATTTATCCAATATGATTTCTTTTGTGCATGCATGAAGTTAGCAGGTTTTATTGCTGTTTTGATTTTAAGCTAAACAAACCAAAATGAAAACTAGGCCTTCTTCATGAGGGATTTTAATTTACCTAGTCCCAAGCAATGATATTCACTGCTTAAATTTCAGCTCTTTATCAGCTTGCCTTGGTCAACAGTCATTCATCTGCCCTGTTCACAGGTGATTAAGTCCCTTTGGTGTTTCTCAGATTTCTCTGGATCTGACTAGCCCTAAGTAATTTGTGCCATCTGCAAATTATGTGCAGAGAAAACCACTGATGGATAACTGCTGAGTACAATTTCAAAAAAATTACACTATGAGTAAATTAGCAAATGTGATATTTAAATAATTGATGGTTTAGGGCCCCCATCTAAACTACAAGCAATATCCAGTTAAACTAACAGCCATTCAGTGACAATGAGCTCAGGTCTCTTCCTGTTTGCACCACTACAATTCCACCCTGACCCTTCTCTGCCTGCAAATTAATTTGGCTTCATATCACACTTGTGTTTCCCAGCAGTTATTCACCAGCTAGAAGTGTTTTTGAAAATCCTGGCTAATTACCAGTTATTATTTTTGTCACTAGAGATACATTCTGTATAATGATAGGTGAACCACAAATGTCTCATTAGTTGGTTTGGCTAATACAGAAATTTTTTCTATTAATGCTGCACAGGGACCTGGGAATAAGGAGCTCAGTTCCTCAGTCTGTCATTTCCTTGCTGTGTGAGTGCAGGGAATTAACCAGCAGATGAACCCTTGCCCTGACAACGTAAACTGTTCTGCTTTAACCAAAACAGCTATAATTCCATCAAAAATTTCCTTCTTCAGTCAATTCTTCCGATTCATGTGAACGAGCTATTACCTTTGTTCCATCAACATCTCCCAGATTGCTGGCAATGGTAGGATATTGTTGGGTCTAAGGACCTATGGACAATTTATGCAGAGAAGCAGGAGGACCCTACACATTTTTCCCCTTTAGAGGACTGTCTTGAGCTAGCGATTCCCAGCCTTCTGTGAACCTATTAACACAATTTGCATCACCAGCTTTGAAAAATGCAAGAATATCTTTGAAAGATTCCAGAAATCAAATACATCACTACTGATTTTTTCCAGGCCAGCTGGAAGTACAAACAAGCACATCCTACCCTGAAGTTACCACAAACTGCTGAATGGATGACTTTGCTTTACTCTGGTCTTCATTATGGCAAAAAGCTGGTGAATGTTAATGATGCACGCACAGGTCAAAGTTAAAGCAAGCCTCCTATCAACCTACAAATCGTGAGAAGACCACCAAGTAATGAAGAAACCATGTAACCGTGAAAGGCTAACTTGAACCACAGTTTACACGCACACTGTCTGAAATTGGGTAGTATATAATTGAGGCAATATATTATTAATTAAAGGGTAATAAGAACCTCTCCCAACTATTAAATATAATTGACAGGAATTCTGGCAGGCTCTATTGCACTTTTTCCTTTTATCTGAAACTGTGCACAAAAATATTAAACCTGCTGTTTCAGTTATACTAGAAGTTCATTCCCCAAACAGGGAAAATGCCACTGCACCAGTCCATGCAGCCAACCTGTGCTGAGCCCCACATCCAGCTGAGCAACTCTCCTGGAACCCATGCTCAGAGGTGAGCACTCTCCTCATCAGCAAAGACACATAACCGATGGCAGTAAAGAGCAGCCAAAAGAAGCTGTTAAAAGCCACAATTGCCAGAAGACAGATGTGCTTTGCAGTGGCAGTTTCTTCCTTACTGGATTTCTGCCACTGGCAAAAGCAGACATGATCCCTCCCTTGTGGCACTAGCGATAACTGCTTCCAGAACCTGAGCAGTAAAGAGGTATAAAGCAAAAAGCCTCTGCTGACAAGTTGGGCTGCAGTGATTTTTCTATTAACAGGTGGATTTTTCCCCCATATTATGTATTTCCCATGGGCATCAGCTTGTCACAGCTTCACTCCCAGTTTTAATAAAAGTGATAATTAATGATGCAGAACCTCTCTCTCAGACTTCTTTTCTAACAGGCTTTGTTTTTGCAGATTCATATTGAATTAGGTATACGAGAATGACAATGAACAGGTAGGCTCCCCCCCCTCAAAGACTTAGAACATCATAAATTCACATCACCGAAAACTGATGCAGGATGAATCACAGGTTAAAAACAAAATTAAACTTGCTTAACATCAATCATAACTGGTAATTTGACATAACTGCATTTATTACTTAGTTTCTACAATGACAAGTATCTTGTCTTTCCAGTGTATGTCAGCTTGCTGATAACTGCTAAGATGCTCCTTCTGACCAGATCTTCTGCTTATTCCAAACTTATTGGTAAAAGAAAAAACCCTGAGGGATAAAACCAGTGAAACCATCCAGCACCACATATGCTTTACTACTCTCATGCTCCTCTCCCTAATGGATCTTCTTTTGAGATCAGTCACAGCAAGAGAATAGGGAGCTAGTTATTGGAGGTTTTCACTAAAATGATGTGAATCTACTAGTGTCTCCAGGCACTTCATAGTTTTACAGAAATGTTAGTTGGAAGGAATACCAGACATCATCTACTCCAACCTGTTGCCCAGAGTAAGAGCTGTCTCACTGCCAGCACAGCACATGCTTAAGACTTCAAGACCTCCAAGGATTGCAAGCCCACCGCCGCTCTGAGACAACTGCTCACTCCACTGCTGCATCACTCTCCTAGGGAAGAGGTTCCTCCTGATGTTCAGTGTAAACCTCCCACTTGTTGCCACTACCTCTTCTGTTATAAAAACACATATCTTCCAACAGTCCATGCATAGGGTCACCTGTAAGCCACAACCCTTCTGCCAATCTGTCCAGCTTTTGCCCATGGGAAAACATACAGGCTGCTCTTTGCAAGGCAGCATTTAAAGCCAGTGCTTTTGGGTGTGTTCTTCAGAAAAAGCCCTTGAGCATGGACCAAGTCATTTTGCTGCAGTCTGTTCTGCTCCATGGCTGCCATCCAAAACCTTTCCATTATCCCAAGAAGGGCTAGACTACAGGCCAATAGCACAGGCTCTTCCCCATCTCATGCAAGCACTTTCAACTAACATGCAGAGAGTTCAGTTTCCTAAATCAGCGGGCCAGGCATAAAGTTACCTATTATTTCAAAGTTCAGACTGTAAAGTGCATATAGAAGGGAGCATTTTCTGAGGGGGAAACATCAAGACTGTCTTCCAATACAGTCTAATCAGCAAGGAAAGCGCTGGTTTGGATCATAGCTCTGAAGGTTGCATGTCTGACTGCAGAATAGGATCAGAAATATCAGGAGCTGTAAAATACATTTTGGCAAAGTTTTACACATTGCCTGGCTACTCAAGACTTAATATGGGACTAGGTCCATAAGAACACACTGTGACAGGAGGGTGGCTTTGCACCTTTAAGATCAGTGAGAGTTTGCACTAGTCTTGAGGGCAACAGAATTCAAGTAATCATGAAAAGACAGTAAAGAAATTTAAGTTTTGGAACTCTGAGAGGTTTGTAGGAACAGTCATGAGTTTGGAAAAGGAAGAATGCCAGGAAGCCTGGCCTTCACAAGGAGTTTGCATCCCTCTTGAAAAGCCATGGAACTACATTGAGTGCTATAAGATACTTCTCTGTTGGTGACCCCTGTGCCAAGCAGGTCATTAGCAACTCATTCTTTGTCTCATTACATTTCCTATCATTCCACTATGGTAACACATGCAATTTAATCAGCCATACAGTCATCACAGCTCTGGTGGTCTCCAATCAAGACATCAGCTTCTCCCCACCTTATTTAGCCATTTCCCTTTATTTTTAAGTAGTGAAATGAAGAATCAGTCTGTTTGGTGCATTTTTACCTCGTGCTCTAGTGGAATATTAAACTATGCTCTTATTTTTGCATGAGAATTATGCAAAATTTTGCCCAGTAAAGATCATCTCATACATTTTTCTAAGTTACAACATATGTAATACAGGCTTAAGCACCGAACAACACTCTACACTTGAGGAATACTGTGCCTGTTATTTTAAACCATGTTTTCTCACCACTTATCATGCTGTTCTGGATTTCTTACTTTTAAGTGGCCTCAGGCAATGAATACATGCCACACAGTTTTCTAACTAAGTCTGTATTTCTTTCACTTACTGATCTGTTGTATAAGGAAATACCTTTAAATATTCTCATTGACTGTTTTCTGGCATCTTATCTTCATTATACCATCTATGCATTACTCGCACTTAAGTTTTTATTTTACCATCTGTAATTTGTATTCCTGTTCTACCCCCAGCTTGATTTAATTTAATTAGTTATTTGCATAATTATTCTGCAAAAGACAGTGCCACAAAAAATAAGGTTCCTACTAGGAGATCAGAGTAATAAATTCATGAAGGAATTATGAAACTGCACAAAACTAACCATATTTTAGATACATCACAGTGAATTATGCAATAGTACCATACTAACTATTTTAGATACATCATAGTCTCAAATCACACCATCCCAAAAATGTTTGGAAACCTGGGCCAAGTAGCAAAACTCTCAGCAATTAATGCTTTGCAATGAAACAGAAACCAAGAACAAAATGGTAAATTTATAAAGCCAATGTCTGAAGATAAACTTTCTAAAGTAGTAATATCAAGTTTGTAAAGTATAACACAGACGACAAAAAACTAAAACAAAAAAAGCAGTTTATGCTGTAGTTCTAAATACATGGAAAGCAGGAGAACTTTTGGAGGGCTGTCTGAAAAGGGGGATGGTTTTGCTTCTGCCAGCACAGTTTCAACTATTAGATGCATGACTAGTTTTATGTAACTTGCACTCAGGACAGTGGTCAGCTCTCCAGAGTTTACCAGACTGCCTCTGATTTCTGAATTATAGTTTAACTGCTCCTCTAGTGGCACCACTATTTAAATTCTGCTTCTCGGCACATAGGCTGTCATCAGATAGGCTGACATTCATGGAAACATGAAGATCTGACCAATGAAGTGCTTGAAGAGCTGCAATACAGGTGCACATGACAAACTATACTTCGGATGTTAAAGCTAAGCAATAGCCTGAGATAATTAACCTCCCTCAAAAGCCTCTTCCCTTATGTGTATCTAAAGATATTCCATTATCAAGCAAGCTGGACGTTGGCGATAGAGCCAGCATCCTACTCATTCCCACATTGCTGCTACCAGTCATACAGCAGAGGAGAACAAAAGGAAAACAATATGGCAAAAGCACGTACTGTCTGTACAGGGGAACTGCAAGGACAAGGGAAAAAGTCAACCTGAGAGATAATCCCTTCACGAAAATAGAAGATCAGGAAGAAAAGTAAAATGCTGAATGTACATCAAAAGATGAGATGCGTGAAAAAAGCAGTAAGGAAAATGAAGGTGTCAGGGGATTTCTGCAAGCAGATTTACATTCAGAATTTAAGCTGCAATTCAAGGGCAAAAGCAAACTGAAGTAGATTTATGACTATAATGTCACATCTGGGAAAGGGCAGCACAGGTAAAAGAATTATTTGTACATGGCACATCCCAGTTCCATAAATATTCATATTTGGGATATGCTATCTGTCACACATGCTTCAGCAATAATTCACAAAACTCTTGAATAACTATATGTATTACAGTTGCATTTCCACGATTGAAGATGATATCAGAAGTACAGCTGGGGGGAAAAAAGGTTAATTTCTTCAAAGTCCTCAACACGCACAACTCGAAGCCTAACTTTTTTCCAAGAAAGTATAAGATGCTTGAGAACCAGCTCTTGATAAAAGAAACGTTCATCTGCATGAGTGTGTTGGATCTTACTACAGAGGCACTTATTCTCTGAAGCAAGAGAGCTGTGCTTCTCTTGGGCTAATCGCAGTGTCAAACAGGACAAAACCAGGCTCCAGTGAAGAGGGGCAGAGTTCCGTGCATTTTAGAAGCACCGGACCTTGGGACTGGAGGGTTTCTTCCAATGTCTGCAGAAGAATGGCAGTTATATAGACTCCTACCAGAGAGTTCTCCAGGGACAGCTACTATACTGTAGCATAATACTAATGTTGGTGCTGTGAGCCAAACAGTTTACTCTGTGTGTGTCTATATACATATAAAAACTCATCACATGGTCATTTACATTTATCATTTGTACTATGCCATTTCTTAACAAAAATCAAATACACAGCACGCAAGGCATGAAGATGAAAGGTCAAATCCCATTATGAATTGTGCTGGTCCAGTTCCAGTGTCAATCTAGGTTATGGTCAGTTCAAGCACAGGAAGATCATTGCTCTTCAGAACATTATAACTGACTATCCAAAGAGCTTTTTAAGAAAAAGTTGATTAAATATGTCCACATCAATTAACTAGATATTTTCATGATGGTCCATAGTATTCATTGGAGATTTTAATAAACTTCTGCCTCTACTTAAATATTCCTGTCAATTTGCTGATTGGAACACATTCTAATTAAAGGAAGAGAGTATGATAGAGGACACTACTTTCCCCTCCCTCTCCGCAATTTAATTAAACTGCGAGTTATTAATTCTCACAAGGTACATTCTCATGAAAAAAGTGCAATGCTTAATTGCCATTATTAAACTAAGTATCAGTTTGGATACACGAGTGGATGCTTCGCTGCTGCTCAAATATATCACAGCTCAGGCCTAGAGGGTAGTACGTTCAGATGAAATAAAAGGGTATTTCAGTTGTCAGTACTTATTCTGTTCAGAGTTCTTTCAGGCAAAGAACAAACCCAAAATCTAGCAGTGATGCCAAATTATGTCCGGAGGTATTGGAGATGATAGTTTAGTTAATCTAAAACACAAAACACTCTTCACTATGTTGAAAAATCCTCAGCTGGAGCTTTCTTTATCCTTAAGCATTTTACATTCACATCGAGTAGCTAATTACAATTAACTCTTCTGTTAATCGTCAGGAAATCATGCACTACAATAAACTTGTTTTCATATAAGATTTATCTCTCAGTTACAGCTTAAAAGTTTTGAATGAAGGTATTGCTATGAATTCTAGAGATATATCTCTAGATAAATCTCTACCATTTCCAGAGAGAAAAAAATGGCACAACATCCAAGCACTTAACTCTTTACTCAATAAGAAAGTATTGAGCATTATCCCATTTCCAGCTGGCCTTGAAAATTGAAGGATGCTTCTCTGTAGAAGAAAAGCATGCAGGAAAAACATTTGGGAAATGAAGGAAGGCAGAAGTTCTTCCAATTCTGGCAGATCATGAAATCATTCCACCAGTTTCAGCTTCTTAGAAAGAACTATAGCACTTCAGTGATATAAATTTAACCATTTAACTATTAAACTCTACAAAGGTTTAGTTAGCTTGAGGAAAGCTAGATGATCTATGCTGAGAAAACACCCTATTTTCTGCCCTCCATTCCCACTGTTTTGTGTAATATTCAGTTATCAGAAAGGCAGACTATACAGACTGGCCACTGCCTACGACTGAATTGGAACAGAGGCTCAAATGGCACCATTAGCGTCTTTCTGCATAGTTTCGCTATTTCAGCTGTCTGGGCTACTTACAAGGGGGATTGGTTTTAGACTAAAAAAAACATGCACCTGTACCTTAAGGCGTCATGCAAAACCCCATACATCATGATTACTTTTTTTTGGAAAAAGATACATAAATATATTTGTGAATACGTGAAGCTTTGTAAGCCTGAAAACCATTCGCAAGACTCTCAAACCATCCAGTTCCACAAGTGCACTAATCCACTAATCCTAACTCAGTTGCTAGCTCCAATATCATCAAAACAGGAAAGAGGAAAACCACTTGATTTCACACCTAAGCACATAGAGCAAATAGGAATAGATTCTGCTAAATAATTGATCTAAACAGGAAAGGATTTTATAGTGTCTAGTTTGTTGCCTGGATTGCAAAACTACAATTTTTTGTGCTAACATGCACAAAAATTCAATTCTGGTGTATTGCTCCTGAATACCAATTAGGTAGTCTGTAGCTGTTAGGATATAAGCACCAACAAACATTAATACTTAGGTTCCATCAGACCTGGGTATAAACTCCTTTCCAGTGGGAGATAGATATAGATATATATATATATATATGTATATAAAATCTCTCTCTTTCCCTGAACAACAGAAGAGAGCCTGGAGAGTCAGTTAAGAGAGAAATAGCATCTTCTCAAATAACATCATCCCAAATCCACTAAAAATTTCACTGTTACAACTCTAGAAAGAGAAGGTGAAGTTAGCATATTTATTCAATGCATTCAGTTCAGTTTATATAGTAATTGTGCTCGGAGGGGGCATTAGACAGCACATAGACTTGGAAAAGCCATACAATAGCCTTAAACTTTAAGTGTCAGCTGAGGATTCTGGTTATCACTTGTTTATGGTGATGTTAACTGCACAGACGCTCAATTGACTTTAACGGCACAATGTCATTTCAGGCTTTGCTTTGGTCTCTGCTACAACTCCAAAGCAGAGAGACAGGGGAAGTAACTCTGCCACAAAAGCTGAGTTGAGAAATCTTAAACAGGGCCTTTACTTGAAAGGAAAGCTGTGCCATACCCAGGTGAAGGACTGCATGCATCTTGCATCATGATCAATTGTCAAAGCTGAGCTTGAGCCTTCACAGGAGCAATTTCTTCAATACCTCTCTCTCCCAGCAGGCTGAAAGGAAAGGATGCAGACTCCCACACACATAGGCAGGCAGCAGTGGAGCAGGATAAACCCTTCATGCTTTGTATCATAGACACACACAAATGAGTCCTCAGGGCATCAGAGGCCCCACTGCAACTTGGTGGGGGCTGGCTGCAGGTACACCAGAACTGGCAATATGACCTGGGTGGGAGGTACATGAAGTCCTGTTCTGCATATCCATATTCTGCCTATCCATCCATAAAACACCTATTATACCAATAGTTTGGATTTGGGTGTAGTGCTCTATTTCTATCACCTTTATTTTTCTCTTGGGCACATCTAAGTCAACACCACTTTGATACTGCAATTGGCATTTTCTCCTTGGTGTTCCATCTCGCTTGGCTGAAATGTTCAGCGTCACTGCCATTATGGTACTCTTTAGCTACTGCTAGGTTATCACTCACATAAAAGCTTTTTAATGGTGTGAAGCAATAACTAAGAGGCCGTCAGTGTCAAGCCTTGCTTGTTCCTAACAGGCCGCAGGGAGTCACAAAGACAGAAAAGACGGATGTTAGCCTAAGACTTCGAAACTTGCTCTGCTGGGGAGAAGTTGTGAAACCACGGCCAGGTCACAGACACCAAGATGCCCCACACCAGTGTGCTTAGGGGCCCAGAAAGGAGGTGCACATCCACCCTGAGCTCTGTGCTTTGCTCCCCCTTTTACAAGCGGGCTAATGGCACTGCCTCAGGGGGCTCCAATGAGCGTAAGTGTACCAAGTGCTGTGAAACACTAGGAAGTTACAGTATGGGGGCATTTAGAGAGTCCTGAAGCAGGTGACACATGGGTAAAGGAAAGGTCAATGTGAAACATACAATACAACAAATTGAAGCCATGAAACATCCATTGGTGTCAACGTAGACCAAGAAAATAACTCTATGTCACAAAAATCTTAATAACCTCTTTATATGAATTTCTGCACCTTGGAGCTTGGTAAATCACTGCTGATTTCCTCACAAGCAGCCAAGGACATTTGTCTTCCAGGAATAAGGCTAGATCCCTTCCCCACGTCTCATTGGCGTAATTCTGAGGAAAATTTCTTGAAAAATAGTTCTGCCCTGCTCCACCAATAGTTAGGAAATAAATACTTTTTCAGCTCACTCCATTTCAGAGACTGCCCAAACTGGGGTCTCCTTTACGTAATGGTGCTCAGTAAGATATCAGCTTCTGGGCATGCTGTGATAGGAGTTTGCTGTGACTTTGGGGGAGGCATAGACCAACATTTCCATTTTAATAAAGAAATCAGTTAGTAAAGATGCCATCGGGGAAAGGTAGTTCCAGTAATGGGGAATTAACAAGTTCCTGTAATTAGCAAATTAATTATCTTGAATCCAATTCATTGAGTTGCACTTTCTCATTTCATTCATTTCTCCTCCCCGCCTCCACTTTCCAGCTAATTCTAATTGCAGAAAAAGGTGGGAAAGGTGAGACCCAGCAAGAGATGTCTAGTTCAAGTGCTACACACTCTCCAAGCGCACTCTGAAGCTGACCCACATCACACAGTCATCCCTGTATTGGGTCTGGCTGAGATGGAGTTAATTCTCCCCATTGCAGCCCTTGCAGTGCTGTGCTCTGCATTGGTAGCTAGAAAGGTGTTGATAACACACCAGTGTTTTGGCTACTGCTGAGCAGTGCTTGCACAGCATCAAGACTAGCTCTCCAACATTTTTGCCCTGCGTAAAGGGCAGGCTGAGGTTGGGCAAGATCTTGGGAGGGGACATAGCCAGGACAGCTGACCTAAACTAACCAAACAGACATTCCATACCACATGACATCAGCTCAGATATAAAAGCTAAGTAAAGGGAGACAGAAGGGGGGGGGGCAATTTTCGCCTTCCGGAGCAACCACTATGCGTACTGAAGCCTTGCTTCCCAGGACACGGCCAGACATCGCCTGCTGATGGGAAGTAGAGAGTAACATCATTTGTTTTTCTTTGCTTTTGCACAAGACCTTTGCTTTCACTGTATTAAACTGTCCTTATCTTGACCCACGAGCCTTTTGTTCTATTTTCTCTCCCCTGTCCAGCTAAGGAGGGGGAGTGGTAGAGCAGCTTTGGTGGGCACCTGGCACCCAGCCAGGGTCAACCCACCACAGTCCCCACTCCGAGGAAAGCTGGAGGGACTCAGCAGCTGGCAGGTTTGCCCAGAGCCAGTTGCCATTACACAGAATATGAATAGTTTTAAGTAGCAGTCTGAACATGATATTGAACTATTGATGAACTGGCCCAGATCAAGGCAACACCTGGCAGCACAAACCTCTGTGCAGGATAACCCTTATGTATCAAAACGTTCAGGATGCACTATCTAGAGGCAATTTAAAAAGCTTCTAGAAGAGCCTGCTCTGCCAACACAGCATATCTCAATACTTAGCAAAAATCAGTAAAGACAAAGGGGACAGGTACAGGAAGCCCTAAGTCACACCTTTCTATCTGCCTATCGCTGGATCCAAGCCCAAATATTAAAGCCTGATGTTTTCAAAGAACATAAGGAAAGCAGCACTTCAGCTCTGCCTGAAAACCACTGATGAATTGCTGAATTCCCTTTCACAGCAAATTTTTTTCAAAGTTATCAGCTCAGCTCTCTGCCTCCTTTCTTTCTTAGCATTAAAGAGAAGGAAAAACACAAAATGCTGGTTTTGCCTTCATTTCTGCTTATAAATCAAGTCACAACATCTGTCTTTGCCTCTACCTGTTAACTAGGAAAACATTCACTGGCTGTATTCTGAACATGCACTGGAATTCAGTCTTCTTTTAGTACAGGATTATTTCTTGAGAAGCGAAGCTGACACAAAGGTCTCTGTTTCACAGCTATAATTAAATGGAAGTCCTGAGAGCCTCCCTTTTTTGTAGTAAGTCTGCAGATATTTTTCCAATTCTAGATGACATGGTTTGTAGACAATGTTGCTTAAATGCGCTTTACATTTATATAGCGCATAAGAATTTAGCGAATTACTAAGAAATGGGAGAAAATATCCACACAACCTATGAAATAAATAAAGAGCTGCAAAAGAAAAAAATGGACAAATTCTTTAGGTAGAAATTCATCTTATGTAAAAACCAACAAGGATATAATTACCACTACTATTATAGAGCTTTTACCTATAGTTTTGGAATATTTTACAAAGAACACCCTAATAAGGAAATTGAGAGAAAGCAAGATAACATTTCCCAGAGCCCTGAAGCCAGGGCCAGAGGTCAGGTTTCCTGAATTTTAAAGCAGCTTAGTTTGGTACACTGCCTTCTTCCTGCTGTCTTACCTGAACCGCTTAATTCAAATCATTCATGCTCAGGTTTATACATGACTTGGCCTTCATTTTGTTCACTCCTAATTTTAATGCTGGTTTCAATGACTTGTTCACTAAAGTCTATTTTTCTTTTGTTCCTAAATCCATTCAAAATCACTGATTTGAAAGCTTCACTATTCCTTGGCTGCTGTTGAACAGTCTTATCCTTTAGAAAGCTTCAAAACAGAAGAGAGAAGAATACACAGAAGGAGAAGACAAAAGACAGGAGGAAATAGTGAAAAATGAATGATAAATCAAGACTAAAAAGGAAAGAAGAGAAACGTCAGATAAAAGTCAGTTTATCCGTGCCATATGTGCCAGCCAAACTTATGTCGATTATTCTTCTAATCCTAGAGATGCCTGCCTTTGTTACGAGAAACGTGTCAATTTACTGAACCAACCTTCAGCAAAAATGCATTTCAAAGTCAGAGAAAAGTTAAAAATAAGGAGATAGCCTATGATAGCCTCAATAAGCAGCTCAAAAACTGGGATGGATCTAAACCATTTACCTACATCCAAATACTTCTGAAGGTAGGAGGAGCACAGCCTAACGTCAGGTACTCCTTGTTTAAATCCACACTTACACAACAAGAGCGATTCTATTACCTCTGCAGATAAATACTGGGCACAGAGAGAGACAAAGCAGAGACCAGCAGCAGATTCTCCCAGTAGGATTTCATTTCAAGGAGTAATTTCATAAACCCATTTGAAATTCTGGTGAACATAGATCACTCTGACTCAAAACTGAGCAAGACCCAGAAAGACTGCAGCTCATTAAAACTTAGGAGCAGTTCCTGAGGCCCTTTGCTTTTACTCAAGCAAACACCCATGAATCCATTCTGACTTTGCAGAGAGAAAAAACATGACAATCACGGGGAGCAGACACCAACAAAAAAACCCACAGAAGCACTAAGGGTGTAGACTGTTGAAAGGGAAATAAACACTGAAGGAGAAAGCAGTATTAATACTTCTGGCTCGTGGCTGAGCATTTTGCTTTTTGAGCTGATGCAAAACCCACAGATTCTTCTCTGAACACTAAAAGGTTTAACTTCATTGGGAAGCTACTCATTTGAGTGAAAAAAGTAAATAGAATTTGCAGATTCTATGTTCTAATCAAAAGACTCTTTTGGAGTGAACTCTGGTATAATACAGGAAAAGCACATAAGTGGATTAGCAATAATGATTCCTTTAGCAATAACAAGGAAATACTGCATTTGTGCTGAGAACTGTACCAACACAGACCATCCAGAGAGCAAGCTCACTTCATTTCAGAGGAAGACTGAGATGGCTAACACACTTCAAGAGAATAAAGGGATTGTCTTAAAAGACAAACGTTTGTACAAACTACTGGATATTATGCCTCCATTGGTTGTTTTCTTTTCTTCCCTTGGAAACAGCAGCAAGGACAGTCAGAGGATGAAACCAATAGACAGCAATAACTGTGCAGGGTGGGAAGCATGCCGAGGGGACCATTGAGACAGCGCAAGGTACGTGTGTGAGCACAGGCTGAAAGGGATTTTACCTCCCATCTGAAACATCCCAAGTCAGTTTTCTAACCATTAAGGTATTGTTTAGGAAAGCTGTCATGCTTTGTACCAAATGTACCAGACCAGTCATGCCTGTAGGGTTTAAAAGAAAGCTGATTTGATTTGAATTGGAGGAAATTTGGCAAAAAACACACAAATGTACTTGTTGGGCACATCAAAAAGTTTTCTGTTGTCTACTTTTTATTAAATAAGAATATTAAAGTGAGGGAGAGAACACATACATCAGGAGGAATTTAAAGTTACTTATAAAGATAATACAATATTCTCAGCACTGTTACAAAAAAGTCTAAAAACTGGTCACTTCGTTTATATTGATTTGCAATTTCCTGTCTCCCAAGCTATCCATACACATTGAGATGGAATAGTTAGTTCTGCTCTGACATTGATTACATCCATTCAATGCAGGAGTTCAATAACGCATTTGGAAAAGAGTAAGTCACCTCTGGGACAGAAGAACAGACTTTTCTTGCCTTCATTCCTGCCTGCATGTATTTTTGGGTACCCCCAATAAAAAAAAGTAGATTTAAAGAGATTACGTTATTTCCTTAAAAATTAGTCAGACCTACTCTCCCAGGCCAGGACCCCTCCAGAAGTCTGGATTTTAAGTGAAAAGGGTTCCACAGTTCAGTGGTTTTCAGCACTGAATTTAAACTAGAGCTTCAGAAGCATGCTGTAAAGTTATATACATACCTATAAGCTGTTTATTTCAACCAGGCTAAATACTGCTTAAGCCATAGGAATTTTAAGCCCACTCCACATTAAGCTGGACCCTTGCCTAACATCAGTTAATGCACTCTTGTAGATACACAAATATATTTTAAGTCCCTTTCCAACAACATTTTTTTGCTGGTACCATAATAGAGAAGTTGAAAAGCCATGCATATGACACCTGGATATTATGCCATCAGGATTTACTCTGTAAGGCATGAGACAGAAACATTTTATGCATCTTGGTTCTCACAATTATGCTGGATCACTTTTCTAAGGTAATTTGTAATCATCATCTGCAATGACAGCACTGCCTGCAGTGTTTCTCCTTCCAGGTCTTATCACAAGTCATCCCTCTCGTGTTTTCCTATACTATCCTAGAAAAGAAAAATTTGATCTGTTCCAAGAAGAGTTTCTTTCACCAGTACATCCTATGCTAAATTCTCAGGCAATGATATTTTACTTCAGCAGCTTTACACCAACCCATAAAATCAGGAAATTCATTCTGGACTCTGAGTTATAATCAAGAACATAAAAAGGCAGGTTACAAATAGACAAGGGTGCTAATGTTTCTGAAGTGATAAGCTCCAAGGAAGTAATTTGAAATACATAATGTCTCACTGCTCAGGATAGAACAACAATTTAAATTGACACAGAGGTAGGCAATCTGTAACAATAAGGAGGCATTTACATTTGGTGGTCTATCCGGAAAACCATTCAAGAGCAGGCACTTTATAAGAATTTTTCATGAATTATGTCCGACATCAATACAAATGGACAATTAATTAACATGTATTTGGAAAGCAATACTACTCCTTTGCACAGAGCATTTTTTAAAGTTCTACATAGAGACTAAAATAGCTGTAGCTGAAAAGCTCAGTATAGGGGATTTAATAACCTTCACTCAGATACATTATAAAGCTATTAAATGTCTGCCATTCAGGTAATTATTGGAGGTTTGCCATATCTTTTACTGTCTCCAGGCCAAGACATGAGGAAAAGGAGAGGAAAAAAAACCAGGAGGGGAGCTTAATGGATCCAGCCAAGGAGCTTTTCTCAGTAATTATGCCTGATTGGAAAATTGTCTGCTTCAAAGAACAGAAACCTGAAGCTTTATTAGTAATGAGAGATCTCAAGTTTCTAATTAACTGAAAACAAAAGTACCACACATTTCACATCATATGTTCTTGTCACACATAAGCCCCTGTTTTCAAATTACTCTCTGAAGGACTAATTTGTGCACGACATGATGGAGAGGGGGGTGGGGAATCTTAAAAATAAAATAAATCCAGTGCTTCAGGAAATACAGTTTGGCTTGTCTAGAAATCAGGGTGATTAACTGACCAGCTAACTACCCCAAACCTGCCCAAATTCAAGTGCAGATGTATACTACCTTTCATGCATACCTTCATGTGAGAGGGAATAAACCCAGGCTCGCTGTGAAACAAACAAGGAAAACTATTTGAATGATACATTTTTCTATATGAGTAATAAGATGGAGCTGCACAAAGCTGGGGAAGAAGCCTGCATGGCAGAGGGCTAACTCCTGTGCGGGTTATTTTTACCTGCACATTAACACCCCTTCTCCTGGCACCTCTGGAATGGCATAAATGTCACCTTCTCTAAGAAGCAATTATGTTTTTACAGTTTCCCACTCTGTGCACTGGGAATAAATGTTGGGAGTTTCCACTTGAAGCTAGAAGGCCCACAAGTGAGAGACCTACTGCAAACATCCACCATAAGAGCCTCTGCCCACAGAAGCCCAATCCAGCACAAAAATTTATCCCTACCCTTGATTTCTGTGCACCAAGACCTATAATTCACTTTGACTGAGGCTGGCAAGACAAAGCTAAAAGACAGGACCTGGAGGTCTCCACAGAACCAAGGTATCCGGAGGACACATGAACTCAGTGGAGACTGGACATTATGCATGCCTCAGACCTATTTCCAAGTACCTGGTTGTGAAATTCTGTACTTGGTGGACAATTTGCATTTGGCAGGCTCAGTATCACCTTAACTGAAACAACACTTCAGAACAGCAACAGTCCTTGCACTGATTCATACAACATCCTAACTTAATCTAGCTCCCAGTTTTTCAATTTCTATCCCATTTTTGCAAGTTATTAGGACACCCTCTGCCAGCATTAGAGAAGGCAGAAAAAACATTACTTACATTTTCCTGCTAGATAAGACTTCATGCAGAAAGCAATTTCAACAGCAAGGAATAGAGAGGAAAGAGAGGTCAACGATTACTGCTGAGCTGGGCTGCTCACTACATCCCAAGCGATGAGTTTAGCCCATCAGCGAGCACAGGAGGAACGTCCCATACGGCTTACAGTTAGTGACCTGTGCTAATGGGCCAGGTACGTATTTCAGAGTTTAAAAGTTCATCCTGTTGCAGGTGAAGACAACATCTTCCCATGGCGTATCCGTGCAGCCTGGCATTACAGGGCGCACACACAGTCTCTGCTAGTGACACTGGCACTACTTGCACACCTGCATCTCATTAGCAAAGTTCTGTACAGCACTGGCCACACATGCCCTGGTGTGCTAGATAGTTCCCATGGGGTTTCAAAAGATGCTACACCTACTCGCTGCTGATGCTGACAATCAAAACTGCTTGAAAATCAATGCCAGAGTCACTGCAGACTTGGGAGACAGAGACAGTGCAGAGCAAGTGCCCCTGTTGGACATGGAGCACAGAGCTGACACCACTTCTGCAGCAATACGCTACACTTCTGCGGTGCAAAACAATACGAAAAAAGTGGCGTGAAAGAGGTAGCACCAAGGTCATCCAAAGCTGGAACCACAACTGAATACCAGTAACAAAGGGACAGACAATGTTGTTTCAAATCCCCAAAAGGGAAATAAAGACCTACTCCTATCCCTATCCCTTCAGAGCAGAGGAATAAACCAACAAAAATCAGGATGGGAAGACTGAACCCAAGACAGCGCATAAATAAGGGTATATGGACTCACTACAGATGAAAACAAGACTGTTGTTTTCTGCAAATCCATGCAAAAGGGTGGGGTATGTCAAAGACTAACTGAACGTGACTGGATATAGATTAGAAAATTCCGTATGCCTGAAATTCTGGATTACATTAACAATTTAAATTGTAATTACAGTGTTGGCTGGGGAAGGAAATCATGAAGAACCGCATTTTCCAGAGCATTTGGAAGTAGCTGCTGTGTGCATAGGCTCTTGTAACATGACCCTGAGAAGACCTCTGCAAGACTCCAGCGCTCACTGAAGGACACAATTCTTCCACCATCTTAAAAATTGCCATCAACCTACCACTGGATCACAAGCAATTCTTTCTTTTTGGAGAGGAGCTGTAATGTACAATTTCTCCTTCAAGCTAGGCAGTTTTGTTGTTTAGATATGGTATTTTTTCAGCTTTTCAGATCTCATGTAAGAGCTCTGAGGGGACCATAAACCACACATACACTTCAGCTGAAGTCCAACTTCACAAGGTTTACAGCACTAAACTTAAATCTTCCATGCTGTTGAAGATGGCACTGGTAAGTCTTTTCAAAGAACCTCACTGAAATACCTAGCAAAGTCTGAGCCAGGATATTTCCATGCTTGATCTCTTTGCTGATATTATCAGCAAGAATATGCATTACATCCAGCTGTGGGAGCAGACAGAGAGGAGCTCCCCTGGCCAGTGACAACTGGAGTAAGACTGCCTTATTTCACAGATGGTAAATCCAACAGTTATTATCTCTAATGACAGAGCCAACATTTAATCCATCACCTACAAGGACAATCAAAACCAGGATGCCTGTCTCCACTACGTGTCCAGTGGAAACAATAATTACATGGAGAGAGGGCAAATCTCATTCCCCATTATATGCAGCACAGGGTATAACAGAAGTTGGTAAACTTTCTTTACGCCCTGGTGGAATGATCCTGAAGTCATCCCTATACTTCTCATTTCACCAGAATAAATCAGGAAAGCCTAATTTATTCCAAGATAAATATAGCATTCACTTTAAGAGACCCAAGCTCTCTTCTTTCCTCTGTCAAATACTTGATTTTGCAATTTCAACTCCTCATTCTCTTCTAGTGTAAGATTGAGTTTGTTTTGTTTTGTTTTCTTACACAGAATCACAGAACAGTTGATGTTAGAAAGGTTAGAAGGCACTGCTCAGAGGAGGGTTAACTACAGCAGGTTGCTCAGGTTACTTTGCAGTCAGGTTTTGACTGTTTCCAAAGATAAAGACTCTACAACCTCTCAGAGCAACCTGTTCCAGTGTTTGACCTAAAACCCGCTAGAGTCAACAAGCAATTTTCTACTGACTTCAACATGTAATGAGTTACCTGGCACAATCCCACCCATTATTTAGGCTCATAAATACTCTAGAAAGATCTTGGAGGTTGTCGTGGTTTAACTCCAGCCAGCAACTAAGCACCATGCAGCTGCTCACTCACTCCTCTCCCCTCCCAGTGGGATGGGGAGGAGAATCAGGAAAAGTAAAACTCATGGATTGATAAGAATACTTTAATAACTAAAATAATTTTGAAAAAAATAGTAACAACTACAACAATAATAATACAAATAACAATAATAATAATTGTAATGAAAAGGAGAAATTAGACCCAAGAAAAGAGAAATGAAGCACAACGCAATTGCTCACCAACTGCTGACCGATGCCCAAGCAATGATCCGCCCCCTCCTGGCCAACTCGCCCCAGTTCATGTACTGAGCATGATGTTCAAATGTATGGAATATTCCTTTGGCTGGTTTGGGTCAGCTGTCCTGGCTATGCTCCGTCCCACCGTCTTGTGCACCTGCTTGCTGGCAGAGCATGGGAAACTGAAAAATCCTTAACTTAGGATAAGCACTACTTAGCAACAACTAAAATATCAGTGTGTCATCAACATTATTCTCTCACTAAATCCAAAACACACTGTACCAGCTACTAAGAAGAAAATTAACTATCCCGACCAAAACCAGGACAAAGGTTTTCCGAAACCAAGTGCTTTTGCACTCTACTTCATAAGACACTTTGATGCAGTGGTGTGGGAACAGTACGTAAATCATTCAGAACACGTCGGAGTCAAATAGCTTGATGTCTGTATATTTATCAACTTTCCATGTCTCATTTGAAGACAAAATCTGATGTAAATCTCTCAAGTCTCTTTCACGAGTCACAATTTAACAACAGAGAACTTAAATTCAGTATAAAACAGAAAACATCTGGATACTTTGGCTGTAACGACTTGTAAAAACATCAAATAAAAAGACCTTGGCTTATGAACAAATTAAGTATCATCATAGTAATTGACTAACTGAATCAAACTTAAGATAGCAGAAAGGCTACACAGTTTATGTAATCATATAATGAAAATAGTATTTTCAGAAAATTGGAAAAATGTTGTTTCAGCTAACTAAAAAAACTCCTCCACCAGCTTTTCATTATCTAAATCCAAAGCCTAGGGAACTGTTTTGGTGCTTGGAAGGCACCGTTTTATTGGAAAGACAGTAGAAATAAAAAAAGTCAAAGAAAAGCAGCACTTAGGAGCAAACAAATTTTGTCAGAGCACCAAGATTCTCACTCCCCTCTACAATTAGATACTTAAGTCTATAACAAAGGCAAACACTTAGCTAAAGGCTTTTTTGCTGCCACCCCCCCCCCCTTTTTTTTTTTCAGTTGTCCTAGCTCACACTGATCAATACATCAGTAGCATCAGAAAAAGCTAAAACTTTGTGGCTAAATCCAGGCAGTTTGGATGAGCGAAGTGAATTATGTAGGGGCAAAAGTGGCTTTGTGTCTTTTTGCTTCTGTTGACAGACTCAGAAGACAAGCACGGGCTTGTATTAGCCCCTGATTCTGGCTAATGAGACCATGAATCTAAAGCAATCTGTTTCAAGTTTCTGTTGATTCAATATATTCACTCTACTCTCTACACCTTAAGGAGGGAATAAATTCTACCATCTTTAACAGAAAGAAACTGTTGCAGGACAAAAATTTTACTTAAAATGTTCAAAACTGAAAAAATCTCCATCACATTAACTACTGCAAGCTGGCTCCTTTCTTGCCAGGCTCGGCAAAGCTGGCAGTGCATTAAATCACACACTACTGCAGATGTAGCATGGAAGGAAACAGCAGGCTTTCATTCCTTGGGCTTGCCATATTTTGCAAGGCAATCATGTCCATGCCTGAAGAAAGGAGTTATCCAGACTTTTCTCCCTCCAACCCCCAAATGCATTATATTCCTCCCGACTCTTATTTTACTGGTGGATTTTAGATGAAACTTTTTACTTATCTGTTTGATCACAGCAGTGCTAATAGACCTTATAACCATGACAGCTACAGCATGGATAAAACCTGAGTTAGGAACAAGATTTGGGAAAGGAGGGTGATGAAGGCATACCAACAAGATATGACAGTCTGTTGGTACAGTTCTTTATTATTCACCTGGTATCCTGTGAGTGCTAAGCAATGCACAGTGTTAGTTCTTTCCCTAATTACAAACCAAAATTAAAGTGGTATTTACTAGAGGGATGATGGTTTATTTAAAAAGAAAACATTTCCTAACTAAGACACAGCCATGAGAAGCTGTTACACAAACCTTCAGAGATCTCTGAAAGCTGTGGTCAGCCCTTTTAGCAGGGAGGCTCAATTTTGGAGTCCTTCAGATAATTCTATTAGTCAACATGCACTCTCTTACACAAGGCAAACTGTTTCACTCATGAAAGACTGCTACAAATACGTCAACATTAAGCTCATCTTTTCAGTCTGGACAGCTGGTTTATCCTTTTGACTTAACACGTCACATAAGCAGCTAATAAATACACAATATTTTAAAATATTGTGTAAGAAAAGCATTCTGCCTCAGCACATTCAAGTTTATTCTGTAACAGGGCTCAGCATAGAAATATATTCACAGTAGCATGATTAAAAGTCAACATGATAATAGTGCCTTGCAAGTTGTAGCGCTAGTTGGATTTCTTAATTGGATCAGATTGAAAGGGTTCAGTTCTATTTTTGCCGAGGTAAAAAAGTTATGAGACAAAATGAGGAAAGACAGACAGATCGAGATATCTAGATACAGGTTTTACTCCCAGTTTGTGTACTCTCCTCACAAGCAACGTTGGACAAGTCACCTGTTTGCCCAAGCAGCTCAAACGAACCTAGATTCTGACAGCTACTTAATGATGCAAAACATTACTCTTTGACTGATCTTCATACTGTACAGAAATTTTCAGCAAAACCGTCACTAAATGAAAACAGACTTCAGTTTGCCACAAGAAAACCCCAAAAACCCAAATGAGCCAAGATGCAATAATGCCCAACAGGTGTGAAGATATGAGTATAATAAAAAGTAGGGCATGGCTTTAGTGCAATAAGTACTAGCTACTGTGGTCACAGTTACTACAATGAAGCTCTGAAGATACAGTTTGAGTGATATCTCTTCTGACCCTTTACCTCAAAGCTGATCTACACTTGATTTTTTTTATGGATAAAGATCCATAGCTCCAGCCTCAAGTTGGTGCAACAGGAATTTTCCATTTCTCTCAGCAGGTCTCAGCTCTCATTTGCATATCTTGGACCTGCAGACATTCCTTCTGCAGTTCTTCATTATCTACATGATAAAGGAAAAACCTAGCAAGGACATAGCAGGACATTGGTTCATCTGTGAGGACACAGGTACTACACCTTTGTCATAAATGCATTGCTGTGAGCAACCTTCCTGGGCAATAAATTAACCTCACACTGTAAAGGTGAAAGACTGACACTCGGAAGAAGTTTTAAAAGGAACACAAGGTCTCTAAATTTAATCCTTCATCTTCAGAAAGATTCTGAAATCCACAGCAAGAGAGGCTTTTAGTTCTAACTGTTCAAATGCAGGCTACTGTGCGCTTCCCCCAAACCCAAAGGAAAGCCGCAGTCATCCCACACTGTGGCATTAGGAGTTAGCCTCTACTTCTTGTCTTTTTGGAACTAAACTGGTATTCAACAACTGCAGGATGGAAACAGCCTAACACATCCTTGAACACAAGTATCTGGAGATGAAAATCCTGAAAATCCTACACCCCAGGATTAAGTTGCTGAGCTATCTTTTTCCACAGAAAGAAAATAAATATGTATTATCAAGCAGGCTGATTGCATATTAAAGATTTGCTGAATCAGAATACAGTAGAAATGAATAGGCTCACTTTAACAAAAGCCATACTTTATTTTATGCAGAATTGTATTACTGATTTTCCTGAGGTCTATGATTAATTTGAATATTGAATTATTTGATGGCACTGAAATGAGAGTTTAAATTATTAGGTGGTTTGATACTTCTGGCGACAGCTGAATTGAGATTTTGCAATGTTTCCATCCATTGCTACAAAAAGAATAAGCTTCGATTTGCCTTCTGATCAAGTTTGTATAAAACATATATTAAACAAAGGAACTTGCATCTTTTGAGGTAAAAGAGAAGGCATGTGGACTGCTAAGAGAAAACAGTAGTGAAAGCTCTGGAGATTAAAGGTCTTTCATTTATCCTCAGAGTAGGCATAACAGTATGTCCGTGCTGTGTCTCCGTCCACAGCTGCTTACCTGTGCCAGCCCTGCTCTTGGGCGACAATCATGAGATTTATGCATCTGCTGTCTCTGAGCAATCCATTACATTATATGGGGAAGAAGCTTTGGCTACCTTCATTCAGATGCAGCCCTTTCATAAAAAAAAAAAAAATCCACATTCACTAAATTGGTAAAGCAAACATAGGACAGATTGTAAGACAGCAGTCAGGTCACTGAAATCCTTCCCACCCACCCCCCTGCTGCCCAGAACACACTATGGGATTTGGTCACTTTCCTTCCACTCTTCATTTACTGAAAACTCGAAGTGTGTTTTATTTCGCAGCCTTTCTGATACTAACGGCTACATCACAGGGTTTTTCCAACTACTGCTGTACCAACAGGAAAATAGCAATTCATGTGGACCACCCACCACGTGACTATCAGCTAACACTTAGCAGCTGATGAGCCAGGCTCTGTGCATGCACATTCATCACAGCCCTTAGAAACAGGTATTCCAGAGTGAAGACTTTCCACCATGTGAGGACCACAATTATGATTTGCTACTCTCATCCTGTACAATATGTAACAATCATTGACTCATGCAGAGCATTTACCAGCTCAACCACAAGCCACACTAGAAAATAATTGGTGCAGCTTTCCCTACATCGTAAGTATGCTTTGAGAGGTGCTCCACATTGCAAAAGTAAAAGTGTGAAGTTAGGAATCAGTCAAGCTGACAGTTACCCACTGTCATGGTTTAACCCAAGCTGGCAACTAAGCACCACACACAGCTGCTCGCTAACCCCCATCCCGCCAGGGATAGGGAAGAGAATCAGAAGCGTAAAAGTGAGAAGATGCATGGGTTGAGATAAAAAACAGTTTAATAATTGAAATAAAATAATAATAATAATAATAATAATAAATTGTAATGAAAAGGAAAATAACAAAGAGAGAGAAAGAAAACCCAAGACAGCCAAGTGATGCAAATAAAACCAATTGCTCACCAATGATATATGGTAGTTGATATATATTCCAGATGTCAATTAAATTTTGCAGTTTGTAAGCAATAAGTAGGTACAAGCAGAATATATGGTTTCCTTTAATGAGATAAGACATCCTGCAACTCAAGTAATTAAAGGATGTGTAGATAGATTTGTGAGAACACAGGAAAACAGACATATGGACTCAGGGATGAGAGTAACTGAGAATGCAAGTAAGAAGATAAGGGGTGATTTGTTGGCATGAGAACAGCACTTTGGGGGTCAAAGATTATTTGGCATGAAAGATACAAGAAGAACAAAGGAAAAACAGAAGTTTAATATCAAAATATTGAAAAGGGTAAAGAACGGTTAAGCGAGGAAGAGGATGCCAAGACCCCCGAAGAACACCTGACGACCACCCAAGGCAACAACAGCGACTGCGTGAAGGGCATTTGCATATGTTAATTATTTCTCAGAAATGTAATGAATATGTATAAGATTTCCAGGAAATGTAATGAATATTTATCACACATGTATTTAAACTTCACTAATGAGCTTTACAGGGTACACGATAGGTGGAGTGATCCCCCGTGTACCCAGCGCTGAAATAAACATGCCTGCTTTATAACTCAGAGTTGTAAAGTTTGTTCTGTGCGTCAACACTAACAGACCTATGCCCAGCCAGTCCCCAAGCAGCAGGCCCCCGCTCCCCACCCCCCCCTTCCAGTTTTATTGCTGAGCATGACATCATATGGCACAGAATATCCCTTGGGTCAGTGGGGGTCAGCTGTCCCAGCTCTGTCCCCTCCCAAGTTCTTGTGGACCCCCAGCCTGCTCACTGGTGGGGCAGCGGGAGAAGCAGAAAAGGCCTTGACTCTGTGTAAGCACTGCTCAGCAGTAACAAAAACATCCCTGTGTTATCAACACTGTTTCCAGCACAAATCCAAAACATAAAAATCCAAAACCAGCTACTATGAAGAAAATTAACTCTACCCCAACCAAAACCACCACACCCACGGAGGCAAACAACTGGGGGCTGCTGCCTCCATCACCAATGAAGCTCAAGGGAGCAGCTGACAGTGAGGTCCCACCACAGTGGGTAAGGACTGACCCTATTTGCACCCCATACCATCCCTCTGGGTGGGAGCAGCAGCAAGTCTAACTTCCCAAGCTGGCTTCTCCCCCTCCTCCTCTCCTGCCACTTGTGCCAGGGCCACAGAAATTAAAAGCAGAGGCTGCTTAGGCAGACTACCTGTTCCTTCCTAGATAAGGAAAGCAAACCCACATACAAAATACCCATCTGTTTCCCCTTCTTCTCTACCTCCCCCCACCCGCCCATACATAAATATCTTTTCAATGAGATCTACCCATTCAGCAGAATTTTGAAAGCAGCTCAACATTTTACTCCCCAATGGACATCCTAATCCTTCCAGCTCTGTCCGCCCTGAGAAATCACCACCTTGAAAACATTTCCTGCCTATCTAACACACAAGTTCTTATTTACAGCACAGCACTCTGCATTAGTCATGGCTCTGCAGCCCGGACCTGTGCAGGCAGTGGGGCTGTGCGCAGGGTTAGCGCTGTGATACGGGGCGACGGCATGCTGACTGACACCTGCAAACCAGGATGCACTGGGAGAGCTGCATGGTTCTGCTGGGCACTTGCTTCAGATGAGCATGGGTAAGAGTAGGTCAATGCATTATTCATATCTCCTGAGCACTGTGCACTGGACCTGCAGAAGCTCTGAACAGCAGAAGCTGCAGGAGTCAGCAGCTGTAAACCAGTGGGGCCATTTCCTAGGCAGAGGGTCCCACTCCAGAGAGCCTGGGCAACAGCCTGCACCCTGCCAGCTCGTATTGGCTGTGCTGTTCCCAAACGCTGAAGTGAGGGACAGATGAGATTCTGAGTTCAAAGTTTATCCCATTTTTTTTCCAGCTATACCAGTTCTAATGAAGGTAATCCTTTCCCTTACAGACTTTGATCCTCTTTTTAACACCAGCACAGATAAACAGCACTACCTTCAGCTGGTTGTCACAAGACTTTTATGTCAATTAGTGAATGATAATTTTCAAAAATATTAATTGAAGCAGGCTGGAGTGTGGCTTTAAGATGCTCCTCACAGATGGAGAGTGTTATGGGCACAGTAAGATGTGAGAAATGAGAGCACAGTGACGGACATCATGGGATTAGGCTCTGCAAAAGATTTTTCTTTCCATAGGTTAGAATAGTGCTTCCTCCCAATGCTACCTCCATTTTTCTGTCTACTCTGGAGTTGGAATAAATCTGTAACCTGCTTGATAGATCTTTAGCGCAAGAAGGAAGATAGGTCTTCGGTGCAAGGAGTTGTGAGGGGATGCTGGCATCTACCCCTTGAGCACTTGCAAGAAGTCTAACAAAGAAAGGTCCGCTATAGATTCTTCTTTTGCGCACACACAGATAGATGCAAAATGCAATCCACAAGATGGTTATTTTTTAAAAGATTCCTGAAAACGCATATGGACCACAGTACATTCAGAAGAGTTCTGCTGTATGTTTGTGAAAGTGGAATTATTTCATTTTCTAGTATAGTCAACTTTCACAAACACTACTGCCATTTATTAGACCTGACAACTTATATTTTGTGCCCCCGATGTCAGCTGAATTTTATCAGTCTCTCTAAGTGCTAAAACTGACATCCAAGAACAGGAAACAAGTGCTTCAAGGAAATGAGTTCTTCAGGAAAACTCTTTTTGGTTATGTTTGCTTATACTGTATCAGAATTTCATTCCGTTTCCCAATATAAGTTATCTTACACACTTAATAGAACAAGTACTTTTCAGGAACTCATGCAGACACATACAGGCAGTAGTGAGCTGCCTACCTACAGTATTTATGTTGTATACATCTTGGCTAGAAAAGGGATTCTACTGTTATATTCATCACTGGATATTCAGATATTATCACACTCCGAGTAACCAAGAAAGAAGTTTGCTTGGAGGTGACTCTGCTGCAACGTTTACAATGCCAGTTACAAGACAGCTTTCCTTATTTTGCTCAGACCAACCATCTAAGAACCAAAACCTTGTATAATTCTGAAAAGGCATTTAGCCCTGTCAAAATATTCAGGGGATATTATGCCTGCAGCAAGGAAAACCCAAGAATAGAGGATTTTTCCCCACACACAGTTGGGGGGGGGGGGTGTGTGTCAAATGTCAATTGCCATTAAAATATCTTTAAAAAGAATTTTTCAGTACAAGAGTCTGAAATTCAAAAGATAAGACTTACTTCTCTGCAGGAATAAACAGCATGATAAATTTTAAAATGGAAGTTTGAGGAGTTTTTTGATGTAAATTCTCATCCAAAGCTTCATTCTCAAATACACTTCACAGTTCATTTGCGCTGAGAAGCATTTCTTATCTTCTGAACCTCCAGACTGTTGGGCTAAACAAAATGTGTACAACTTCCTTTTAACTGTTTCAGTGTATTGCACAGGGAGGAAAGCAGAATGCCAGAGGAATTTCCCCAATCCAAACAGCAGCCATTTAAGCTGGAAAACCCCATAAAAATCCAAGTCATTCCATCCTCACGGCTATTTTAATCTAAATTAATCAGCTCAGTTTGGCCATCGTTAATTAAGACTCTCCTTTCTGGAGATGCATCTATCAGATGTATTACCATTTCAGCTGTGGTTTAAAAAAGTTAAATGACTTACTGTAAGGCAGAGACCATAAAGCATATTACAACTCTACCTGTTAGGAAACGTAATAAAGACAAGGCCTGGATATTCTAGAGAAGAGGGACAATGAAAGATTTTAAGCAGACAGAAACAGAGCAAGGACCTTCTCTTCTTCTACTCAAATTCCTCAATCTTACATAATATCTAGCTAATTTTACAAAAGCAATGGATTCTGGGGGATTAAGAAAATACATCTGTTTTTACCACACAATTTTTTTCTAAACAAAGTATTGTTTACTTTCGCAAGGGATGACTGTGCAACTAAGTTTATAACTCAGTTCATATTGCTTTGCTCCCCTGCCTTTATATCCCTGCTATTTTCTTTGTGAACAGAATAAACAGACTTTCAGTATTGTTGCTCAGAGTAGTCTGCCAATTTATAGAGTGACTTTTGCAGCTCTGTTTCTTATCCGTGGTACAACCCAGTTTTTTTGTAAAGACGATGTATTAAGGAGAGTTTTTCCAATCAGCTGTTCTCTGCAAAATCTAGATTCTTTGTTTTAATTAAGCAGCTAATTAAGAAATCATTAATTTCCTTATGAGTGAAATCATGTAGTTCCTTTGAATTTGCATGATCTTGTAAGCACAATTTAATACAAACAACTCCAAGATCCATCTGGATTTTCACAGAATAAACCATGAATAATGGGTTAATGATTGTAAAGCACTTTGAAGACAAGAACTGGCAAATACTCTCATCTATCCATGCATTTTGTTTAAACTTGCCAGGGGCTCTAATAACTGCAGCACCTTGCTGAGTGAATAAAATTGCTAGTTCCTCTATTAAAACATGTAAAATGTGACTCTAGAACAAAATCTTAATGAAACAAGCAACAAAGCCAAAACATATATAAATTTTTAAAAAAAACAAAAAGGGTGGGGGGGATAAATCCTGAGCACTTTTGCTGCCAAATGCCATGATGATTAGCCTTTACTTTTTTTAAAAGCAGTCAGATGCTACAAGAATCTTAAGTGACAAAGAGATAAAAACCAATTTTTGTTGAAAATGGCATTTCATGAGGTTCCTGGATAGCAATAGACACTACTAAAATAGTGGTTTCTTTACAGTGTTTTAAGAGAACTACAGAAGCTAGGCTTTTAAATAAACACTGAAGAGGAGAAATTGGATTTCTTTCAGGTGAGCATTTCCCCCAGAGGCAATGCTGTCCTGGCAGTCCCCAGCTCCTGCTCCTGGTAACCCTCCAGCCATGTGCCATGGTTGTTCCCAGCTGAAGAGCATTTGGGACACAAGCCAAGCTGAGGCTTGACCTACGCCCACCGCAGGCCAGTAAGACTTAAGCAAGCCCTTGAGCAGCATCAAGGAGGAAAACACAAGTCCATTCTGTCATGCTTCTGGGCAAGGGCTCATGAAACTAAGCTGGGACACAGGTTATTTCTGCAGTGCAAGTTAAAACCTTTCTCAGTTCCAAAAATAACACCACTTTCTTTAGGGCATTCAAGTCCTCTACAAAGGCAAATGAACATTTTTATCTCATGCCCTGGGCCAGCAAAAGTGAATGTTCTATCCACCAGAACTAATGAACTCCAGTGCATTTGGGGTCCACCTCAATTTTTAAGTACTCTTATTTAGCTAAACCTCTCACTTTAAAAAAAAAAAAAATATGTCCTCTTTAGCACACCACATGGACATCAAGATCACACACCTCTTCTGTTTTCATCCATACGGTAACTCTCTACACTGCATTATTCGCCTACCGTTACACAATATTTCTGCCTGTTACCTGCATACCACCTGTTTTACACATTTGGTGAACACAGACACATATTTGTTTATGAAATTCCTTTACCTTTCAATAATATTTATTCCCCCATCCCTCCAACGAGACACAAGGGAATCTTCCTAATCAAGAAAATGTCAGTCTTTCAAAAAAAAAAAAAAAGTTACCAAGAGCAAATTCAATGCCCATTTGCTGGTTTTCAGTCCTCACCACTCCTCTGTCTCTCCAAAACCTCTACTCTTCTCCTCCCACTTCAGAGAGATTTTAACAAACAACATTTATACCCATGGACTGTATTTTATCACAGCAGCCCATTTCCCTTATCACCCTTTACACTTCCCTGCTTTCAGTTCTACAGCCTGAAGCCTCTGTCTGTACACTAATATTTCCCCAGGAATTCTTCTTTTAATCTGTTGAATGGAGACCTGCTTGAAAGCAAATTCAAAATGATGAAACCTCATTCCACACTCCCTATAAGAAGCGACTACAACAATGCAGATTTAAATGCTTTGAAAGCACGGACTGGATTTGCCCTGCAAGGGCTGCTCTGCACGAGAACTCTGTCTTAGATTAAGTGCTGGCACTGGCTGTGCTGCAGCCCAGCATTAACTGTGCTCGCTGCTATTAGAGCCAACTGACACGGTCCCTATAACCCAAATCCACCCTTTCACTAACAGTTCCGCCAGGACATGCTCCAAACTCATCACACCTTCGGCCAAGCCAGGGTCAGTCCCAAGAAGCAGCTCCTTTCATAAGGCTTTCCATAACCAGCTGCGCTTTCCAATGAGCCTCCCTCTCTCCATCGAGGATACCCGTTTTCCTCTCCATGGGTGACACGCCAACAGTGGCAAGCAGGAAAAGTGGGGATGGGCCACCTCTGGCTTTTCTAGGGGATTTCTCCAACTCATTCCCCAAGGGAGATAATCAGTGCTCTCCTCCAGGTCCCCTCGCAGAGCGGAGCTCCTCCACCACCCCATTAGCTACTGTAAGCACCGTTTGTAGTATTTCAGCAGGAGAAAAATTGCTATCAAGGTCCACTTCTAGGTTGAAAACGTGATCTCACTAGCATACCATGCAAGCAATTAGGCAATTTTATATATGACAGAATCACAGGAAACTGCTTATTAACATTTCATTCAGTAAAGGCAAGGTAGCTAAAAATAACTCTAATTAGCAACTTTCTGGATATTCAGAGTTATCTTTTTTCCGATAAAAGCCCAAATGCCCAGGAATTTATAGAATAATTAAGTTTTTAGGCCAGACATGGAATCTCACAATAAAGTTTCAAACAATGTTCAAAGTCATCCAGTTTATTCAAAACACATCTGTTCTACAGCATTATGTTACCTCTACTGCAAAACCAGCATATTTTAACATATCACAGAGATCACAGAGCACCCTCATAGAGATTCATGAGCATGCACCTCTGACTCAGTCCTGATTTTTCTAGTGACACAAAGTGATAGTCTCCATTCTCTGACTGTGGTCAAACACTGAAGGAGGGTCTGTTAACACTACTGGGGAACCATTCTTGCTCTGAATCCCCACAATAAAGTATGAGGCTTATTTCAGAACAGAGGTTGTACAAAGATAATTTAGGAGTTTAGGGTGGAGAGGTCTATCATACCCATGCATCTTAGAAATTTATCAAAAGCTTTGATTAGATTAAGATATGCAAATCACAGTAAGGTTAGGCCAGACCTTTTTTTCATTTACAAGCTTGTTTTCCTGTAGCTCATCTAATAGCAACTAAAATAAATCAAGGTATCCAGGAAATCTAAGGGAGAGATTTATGAGAGTACAAATGGCAATAGCTGGAGCTTGTCTTAGCCTGTAATTCTGATAGATACATACAGCTCAAAGTGTGAAATTTACTCAAACTTTGTCTGGATGCAAGTGTTGAGATTTGATTATCTGAAAACAACAATCTTTTAGAAAAACCTGAAGCAAGAGAAACAAAGAAGAGGAAAGAATGATAAACACATACATTTAGACATGCACCATTTTAACAGTTGGTGTAAGTGAAAGAGAACCAAATTTCCCATTTTTTTTAAATTACAGTAACATTTCAATTGTCATGATTCAGCAGAGGTTTAACAAAGGTTAATTCGAGAGCTTACACAGACACACACAATCTTAAACGACTGCCTTCTCATTCCAGACGGCAGAGCCATGGGAGTTGGTGGTGGTGGTACAGAACAACAAACTCTTCCTTCTGTGCTTCAGGGAAGGGGAGAAGACTTACAGCAGCTGCTATAAAGTCACTTGGTGAAAATCGTCCTATTCATCTGGCTCAACACCAGCCTTCTGCTCCACTGCATGCTGCATCAGGGGCATTCAAGGATTCATGTTCTGGGGGTTTGGAAAGGCTCTCCAGATCCTGCCTATGATTAAAGGAGTCTAACAGCTGATCAAGACCACGGGATGCACATAACCAAGAGGAGCCTATTGTACATCACAGATGAGTTTTATTATCACTTATGCCCACAAGCCCCACGCCATCTGGCAGCGACATGCTGACACACCTGCCTGCACCCACGGTGCTCAAGTGCTAGGCTCCAACAGCTCTCCCACCAAGCAGCCCCTGTGCTACGGCAGCCGTGGCCTGCCGAGAGCTACAACAGCAAGGTCCTTCCTCTGTGCTCAGAGGGAGGAAAAGAGCCAGTGCTCGCATAAAAAACAATTGTCACTTTTAGAAAAAAAAAAAAACAACAAAAAAACCCCTCAGCTACATTCATCTCCATGTTTATTGTTAATCATTACTAATTCATTTTGAGTGTACTGCATTATAATAGCAAAGCCATTCAGTATTCATGAGGTCTGGGAACATAGGCTGAGAACGATGCAAATGTTGTGGCTCCCCTTTTAACAGGGAGCTTTGGCTTTGTGCCCCAGGAGCAGAAGAGCAAACTATCCTGCATGCAGCAACACACTCTCTGCTTGTACGTGCAGCCCCAGAAAACAGTGCCTTAGGGAATGGGACAAACCTTGGAAACCCTCGCAGACCTGCACCATATTTTACCTTCCCCAATGATTACTTGGTGGAGTTTGAACAGGACAAGGTAGCTTCTAACATGACACACGCTGCCTTGTGGGCACCAGTCACCTCCTGCCACCTCGCCACTGCATGCCACCACACCAGAGGTCTCTTAGCTTCCCCCACAAACACTGGAATAGGACATTACCTCAACTAATGTAACGAAATAGAAACAACTCTGGTGTCCTCCAGCATCGGCAGCAAGGCGTGACACCCTTCTCCAGAGAGCGGCTAACCCTACTTGCAAGCTCTCCTCCTGCCTGGAAGTCTTTTGCCCTTCAAGCTGAGAATCACAACTTTGGACTGATTTCCATCACCTCCATCTTATTCATTGCAGTAAGCACAACCCAGTCCTTGAGCAACAGATCACCTGCAAGCTACAGCCCTGTCTCCATGCACAGGCTCCCAGCAGTTTTGACACATCTCTGCAAGTGAACAAGACCCTCTTTGCTAAAAAAGCTCAGAAAGCTGGTGCAAAGGCTTCCTCCCAAAACTCCTTCTGAAGTCACCAATCTAAGTGTTATATGGCAATGATGTCATCACCCTAAACATGAATTAACAAGGGTCACATTGAAAGTTAGAGGGGAAGGATTCCCTTTCTGCATTCACTCCCAGTAACAAACCTGTGCTTTAGTTTTATACACCATGATTCTCCAGTGAGATCCAGGGAGGACTAACATACATTTAAGGTCTATAGCCTTCCCAAATTAAAACAAACAAACAGACAAAAACAAACTAAGTATGCACCACCATATAATTTCCATGCTCCCCCCTCTCACTTCTGCTTTCCTCATTTTATTTACAGAAGTGCCAAAGGAAAAAAGCCTCACTTGGTATGGAAAAGACAATTCCAGAAGAGTTTGTATTCTGCTCCTGCTAAAACTCCACAGCAGTGACCAAGTATTACGCCTTCAGGAGAAAACAAGTGTCACCAAAGCTAGTTTCTGTGATCTTCTGACCAAATATTATCTGCTTTCTAAATACTGTATCCTGAGTCACTACATTTTTAATAACACGAAGAATACACTGTAGCTCTCTTTTTAGAAAGTGAAAGATCAATCTCAGGTCATTTTGATGCAGTCTGCTCTTGGCTATGATATTGCTTCACTGACAGCAATTAACTAAGGTCAGCAATATAATTTACCCTTTTTAAAATTACAGCGTAGAAACATTGCATAGAGGAGCACAGAAACTGCATGAGATTTAGTAGCGACCCGGGAGCTCGATCATTAAGCACACAAGGGGGCATATTCTCTTTGCTCTGAGTGTGTTTCCCATTAATGCTAACAGCACATTGAGAAGAAAATATACTCCATAAACTTTCATTACTCACTTTCTCCCTTGCTCTTTGACAAATGAGTTGCTGATGTAGACTCAGAGGTAGGTAATACACCCACTTCTCTCTCTGCTAGTGCTACAGAAAACCAAACAGGCTTTTCCTTGCAAGTGCAGACACTCCTACATCTCACACTGTGGATTTGATTAAATCCTGCTTTTAAGGCATTCAATTCCAGTCAGTATTTGAGTGGGACTCAAAGATACACTAACAAACACTGCCAGAAAGGACAATCCTCTTTCTTCCCTTCTCACCCGCTGTCCTCACACTCCTGTCCCCTGCGTTGCACCAGCTGTGGTGCCTGTCTGATCCCTTGAAGAGTCAATTCACTCCATTAACTGAGCAGGAAAATAAGAATTTCTCTTCTAGTCTAGCAGAAAACTTGGGTATCTCTAAACTTCCCGCTCTCAAAGAGGCTAATTTTTTCCACAGTCAGCTGGTATCCTAGTGGCATTCCAAGTGTATAATTACTTTCTGCCCATTCACATTCCCATAAGACTTCTCTTTAAGATACAGATTTTTTTATTTTGTGTCCTAAACCAGCTGTGAAAGAGCTGCCACATGTCACTTTACCAGTGGCCAAATGTTGCTGATGAATAAGGTAGCTCTGAACAAGGAAAAATATTGGTCCAAGAAGAGGAAAAATTGCAGGTGTCGAAACGTCTGTTTTGGGTATCATTACACAATTCACACACAAATGGGAGATCTGATCATTTTTCACAGGTATGAGGGATCCTTAACAGTGAAGTTGTGACAACCTCTCAAGGAGGAGCATTTGGAAGTAAAGGCAGTTATGGGATGAGACAGTCACCAGAGCCATAGATAGAGCAGCAGTCCCTGCTAGCAGGGGAAGAAAAGAGAATTTTAGGAGGACTACCCAGGATGAAGGCATCCTGCCTCCTGCAGCTCCCTGCTACGCTAACAGCTGCCGTCAGAGCTCGGAGCTGAAGCTGTCATCCTTGCTCTGTTCTTGTGGCCCAGGGCTGGGCAGGACATTCTGTGCTGGCCCAGGAGTCCTGTTTGCCCTGGCTGGGCAGCCCATTCCTGCTCCCTGCCTGTCCGCTCTCTGCAGAGGAATGAGAGGTGCAGGCAGAGGCGCTTTGCTCCATGGTGCTTCTGCCAGTTCTGCCCCTCAGGTCCCCGCATCTGTTCCTGCTCTCAGCCTCATTTCCTCTTCCCTCCTCAGCTGCTAACAGGGTTGTTTTGGGGAAAAGAGAGGTGGAAAGAGCACATCTGGACTAGATGTCCATCAGCATTTACTTTATATAAGTGTTTGCTTTTGTTAGGGTGCAAGTAACACCTTTATTTCTTTGGCTGCTGGATTTTGCAGGGGAAGAAGATGATGTTTCTTGGAAGACTGACTGGAAGTAAAAGGCTACATGGACAAACGTGGGTACGTGGAAGTCACAATAAGTAGAGGGAAAACCAAGCCTGAATGTGCCTTACCAATAGTGCCCCATGCCCCAGCTCTTCCATCACACTGAACCCACAAGACTCCTTCTCCAAACTCACACTGGCCCCACAGAATTGAATTTACTAAACACAGCAATCTCACAGTGACAAAATTCAGTTTTATCCACAGTAACAAGAAGCTTTGAACCAGGTCGAACTTCTTGAACCTTATCGCCCCCTTCCAATCTGCATTTCCATATATTGGAAAAAAAAACCACCAACCACCTGTAAGATAATGAAATACAGCAGGAAATCCCACCCTCTCCTAGAATTTGTTGCTTCCAAAGCCTCTGCCAAGCTCCCTGTACAGCCATGCCACACTCCGCTTCCCTGTAAGCTCCCAGACCACCAGCTCATAAGCTATGCCTGGCATGGGCCTCTACTAAAACAAAACAATGGAAACACAGATTTCATATTATCAATACATTTACAAGGTGGTTGTTCAAAGCCCTCTTGGTTCCCTTGAGAACTGAGAATAGTTTAAATCGAGAACTCAGTATTTAAAACACGCAACTTTAAAACAACTCCACAATCTTAGACAATCAATCTTCATTCTGAAGTAACGTCCACAGTCCACCAAGATTTTGTACCAGACTGAAGTCTAGCACTAAATCAAAACCAAGCAATGCATTTAGTTCAGCTTCAGAGCACTCCTGTTCTCTGCAAGCCTGAATCCACCCAGGTAGCTACACAGGCTCCCTGTCACATAACTCAAAATTTTTGCTAGACTAAAACAATTGGCAAGTCTATTTACAGCTAAATAACCTAGTAAAGAAAAAGCAATATCCAAAAAAAGTTTCAGAAGCACTCAATACGCTTAAAAAAATGTTTTGTAACTCATATATGAAAATCTTTAGCTTGAAAACATCTGGATAAGTAAATAAGACTACTAAATAAATAGTCTTAAGACTAAATAAGACAAAAGTACCTGAAACAGCTCTACTACATCTGAACATTCCTCCAAGACATTCAAGGGTGCCAGGGCAGATAGACATTGCACTTACCCCTTTGAGCCTTCTTTTCTTGCCTGGTATCCACTCTTCTGTGCATTAGCACTCAGCTCAGGTGCTCACCTAGCAGTGGCAAAAGCCACTCCTAACAGGGGACGCATTTTGCACAAACACATTTTTTCAAGCAGAAATGTTGCATAACAAATTAATCTCACTAATATGACTAACATTACATTACTAAACATAACTCTAGCATTTAGCAGAGGAACACCCATACCACCAGGACACACTCACATTATGGCATACTACAACACCAGCATTTATTAACCTGCAACATATATGACAGGTTTAATGGCAACAGCTGCAAATAAGCTACAAACAGGTGGACTGAGTTATGGGAGGTTTGCTCACTGGCAAATGAGCCTTCACCTCAACAAGGCTCTGCTTGCAGCAGCTGAAGCTGATCAGAACCTGGGCTTGGGGGTGCAGAGCTGAGGCGGCTGGTGAGCAAGCCCTCAGTGCAAATGTCCCTAATGGCCTGCTTGCTTCATCCAGCCACTGTCCTTGCAAGCAGGTGCTGCCAGTCACTTTGTTCTGCCATCAGGCAGAGCCCCTGTCTCCCAGTGCAGGGGCAGCAGGCAGAGCTGCTCTCAGCCAGCAAGCACCAGCCTGCCCGACCCCAGACTCTTATCGACGTGCGCAGGCAGCACCTTTCCATTTTAGCAGGGCTCAAGCCATATCAAAGGGCAAAACAGGTTCCTTTGAATCAAAAGCTTTCTGCAGCACATGTGTCAGTACAGACGAGGAAAGCTTTATGGAGGTAACAATTGCTGTCCATTATCACAAACACGGATTCCTTTTAAAATTCACCTGCTATGTGTGAACTGGTAGAAAGTGCTGATGCTGACAAGCATGTGAAACTGTTGCAAATATTCTGATAAAGAAATCAAAATTTAATCACATAGAAGAGTTAGGTTTGATCAAGAAGTAAAATTGTGAAGCATAATGTATAGGATTGTTACGTTTGAAACGTAGCCATAGAAACTTTAGGAACTGTGTTATGTGTGACTATAGGAACCTTAATATTGTTAAAGTTTGAAATAGCTAACCATGGAAACCTCACCAGGTGGTTACTCGTTTTTCTATGTTTTGTTTTAAGAAACTAAGGAAACCGTCACGGGCACCAGTTATGCTGCTTGGAAACCCCCTTACCCTTCCCATCTCGATTTGAGTATCGAAGATTCCAATCAGTAGAGCTAAGTGAAATTGACCAATGATTGTTTTTAAATAAGAATATTGATAAGGTTATATAATCAAAGGACCAATCATTATAAAGGTTAAATTTAAGAGCAAGCATAGTATGCATTTTTATGTAGCGCTTATGTAACAATGACCTGACAGAAAAAGTCTATAAAAACTGATGGATTTTGATACTAAGTTGGACACGCCTTTGGAGGAGTGATCCCCCGTGTCCCCAGCGCTGCAATAAATGAAATGCCTGCTTCCTAACTTCACAATGGTGTTAAGGAATTTTATTCCGGATTTCGGTAACAAAACCAATGCCTACATGAGCAGTTTTCGTATTAAGCAGGTCCTCAGAAACCACCAAAAAACTAGAAGGAGATGGTGCTGTTTGGGGTTGAAGGTTGGGTTTTTGTTCTGAGGGTTTTGTTTGTTTTTGTTTTGAGGGGATTTTTTTTTCCTAATTGTAGGTCAAAGTTAGTGGTTTTAATGAAATAACTTGACTTTCAGAGATACTGAAATCCATAAAATTTCTGAAAGGCTCAGGACTTCAGAAAACGAGGTGATTCCTTTTCAGGCCTAGCTATTAACATCGATAATTTTTTAAAATAATTTTGTTTGAGTTTCTTCAGCAGCTATTTTAGGAGACATTTCATAGTCTATCCTGATGATCAATTCAAATCAGTGTTAAACCTATCACTTTCACCAACAGTACATTCACTCCAAATTAGAATGTAAGCATCTTATATATTTAATCACTGAGGGCAGTTCTTGTAAGGTGATTCTTCGACATGTGGTGCAGCACAAGTGCTAGAGTTGAACTGGAAACTACTTATAAATATTCAATATTCTGTGTAATAGTATCAATGATCAAATATGCAGAGAAATTCGATTTACTAGTTAATAAACCAGGCTTTAAACCACAGATAAGGAGCAACCAGAAATAGGAAGCTGTCATTCATGAAGCATAAATCAGCATTTTCCATTTCTTTTCCCACCTAGCTAATCACAAATAGAAATGAACCATGGACAAAAAAATTAATGGCTTCTTGGGGGAAAAAATCAATGCCAAAATGGCCTATTTAACCAATTGACAGTAACTGCGTAAAGAACATTATCTAAACTTCAGTTTTCTGACTAATTACTGTAACAGGGAAGGCATGAAACTAGGAAAGAAAAGAGAAGGGATTCGTGATATTTTTTATGGCAAAACCTGCAAGGGAAATTGAAAAACCTAGTCATACTTATATTGACAGTGATATTCACAGCAGATTTTCCAAGCTGTAGGAATTTTTATCACAGATCACTCACACACAAATATTTACTTTCTTAATGGACATTTTTCCTTGAATGAATGCTAAATTGTGTACTGAAGCAGAAGGTTATAAGTTAATTGCTATTGTCATTTCTACTCGATTACTGCCTACACTAAAGCTGTCATGCAGTAAAGGCAAGAGAGAGAGAAACACCACCGCTAATGGTGAATTTCCTGGCTTTTATCACTGTGTCAAAACATTATCATTTGGTAATCACAGGTTTTCATGCAAAATAGCTCAAATGCCAGCAAAATCCCGATGCAACGCCTTTTAAAATATCAGTTTAGTGATGGTAAGGAACAGGATTAAGCACTTAAGCACTGCTTAAATTTTTAGTAAGCTGGTAGGCACTTAGAGGAACTCCCAACCTAAGCATGGGCCAGCCTTTACATTGCATGGGAAGACAGGCTCCTCTGAGGGGCTTTTGAATGGCTACACTCTGCGTAGGCAGCAGGAGGGTGGTGGGAAAGGCAAAGAGGACTGATCCTGTAACACAGGGAATTTGGCACTTCCCTCCGATGGGCATTCGCTGCCATGAAGCCTTTCCTGGAATTCAGTTTCAAAGTTTGGGGACCAGGAATCCTGGCATTCATCAAGAACACACGAACCCAAGTTTATACTGCTTTCCCGTGCCTCAGGTTTCTAAACCCAAGTTATCCTTGGAGTGCTCTTGCCACAGACACCAGGGTTCCTCTCTGGCTGTATGAATATTAAACCCATCTCTATTACATGATGAACCCCAACTAAAGATGCTGGAAGAGATCTGGACCAGAGTGCCTGTTGGGGTGAGATACATTCTCCTGGGAAAGGGGAACACACACTCAAATCTCACTTCATAAAGATGGAATTTCATCCCTAAACCAGACCAGTGCTCTAGCCTCTTGGGAGAGGAGTTTTGTCCTCAGGCTCCACAAATCTAGCTCGTGGTTTCCTTCGCACCTGTCTAGACTCAACTCTTACTATTCTGTGAACTACCTGAACTTCTAAAATAAGCTCAAATGAAATGTGTTGTGTGTATGTCACTTCAGTAGTTTATTTTTGGCTAAAACTAGTTATTTAAAGGTGCCATATTTATGAATGAGTTTGACCATTCTGCTGCATAAATATTTCAATAGAAAAAATTCAACACCAATTCCACAGCTGCATCCATCAACTCCTTTCAACCCCAGTGCAATGCTTTCCTCTCTATCACAGTTCAGCCATGAAACAAAGTAGTCTCAGACATACAGAGAGCACAGGGGAGAAGACATCATAGAGTTAATGGATTACGACAGCAGATAATGAAACACCAATGTATTATTATATTAATAGATCCACAGCTACCCAAAGCTGCAATCATTAAACAGCAGCTGAATCTACCCATGCAATCGTGCATGGATCACACACTTTCAGATACGGACATTTTTGTATCGCATTTGCAGATCCCCCAGATGGAAAGTCAGATTAGCATTTGTTATTTTTAATCACATTAGGGAAGCACACACACCATACCTCTGCTCATGTGTAACCTTCACTCCACACAGGAGGCTCTGCTCCTCTCTGCAGACCTTTGTATGTCCCATTTAGATTTGCTTTCTACAGAAAACACTAGCAAAACTCCACCAAGACACAGGCCCGCTTCTAAGAAGCAGTGTTTATTATAGATGTATTTATGTGCCTCAGCAGCTCTTTCCCCTTAAGTCACTCAGACATGATTCTTTCCCTGGAAATGAAGCATGAAAGCGTGGGAAACTACTCACAGCTTGATGACTGCATTTCCTTAGGTCTGCCAGCCAAATTACTAGGAGTGTGTGAATACACAGAAAGCTCATTTACAAATTAGGCTGTTAGAAAACTTGGATCCAAAAAGAGGCATCTGTGTGTTCTCTGCATTACAAATACTCGCGTTAGGTTGCCTAAAACCACTTGTTTCTTTGGGTACTTGGCAATACCTATTTATGAAGATGATTTCTTAGATACTTGTATCTAAAAAAAAAGCATAGCATTTTACAAATAATAATTTCTTCTGCTTCTAAAATGTCCAAGGAATATCACTGGGTCAAACCATGAAACCATTACCAGACTCCCTGGGCATGGAAACCAGAGCAGGAGGGGAGAGTATGCAGTACTGTACAGTTCCCAGATTGGGTGTTGGAGCATGTCCAACACTGACCATTTCTCCTTCAAATTTCAGGATAAGCCTCCCCATCCTCAGCTAAAAGGCAACGATAACAGAGGCATGTAACTGATACGTTCCCCCACTGGTCTTACAAGGAGTGCTGTAATTTTCAAAGTACTTGCTGTAGCACCAAAGAAAAACAAACCTCACAAACCTAAAAAACGAATTCTGCCAAATGGCTGGGTCTTGCATTAAATCCAGCTAAGAAGCAAACTTCCAACAAATGTTAATTTATGGTGCTTATAGCAGTGACTACCAAATCCTCTGAGTACTCTACAGGCAGGTGCTAGAGCCTGCCAAGCCAACATGAGTTAGGGTTTAGTTACCAACTCATTATAACACATGGCATTGACATGGGTGAATTTCTTTGTCTGCTTTCATAATCCCAGATTTAGTGTTTATGCTACACAAATTTTACACATGACTAAACAAACATCAAGTCTAAAATCCGAGTTTTTAAAATTTTTTTATTCACTTAGGATCAGATTTTGTCACCAATACTGCAGGTATTACAGATTATGGCAAGATGAGTAGCTGGAATCAATTTTATTGTAAGAACCATTTCTTGGTTTGAATTAATTCCTGGAATAATGAGTAATTTACTTTACTATTAGAAGGGATGACAGGCACCAGAACTTGCAGCAAATCATCATTAAAAACAACAGATGTTTTATTCACACTATTGAAGAAAATTTAAGCCTAATGTGTCTGGGTGAAAGCCAGACTTTCACTGAGAAAACAGTAAAACACATGTTCTGATTGAGTGGGTCCCTTGGATATTACAGGTCTACGCTAGTGGTGTGGACTTCCCCAAATCAGGACTAATCTTTAGAGACAAAGAACAACAGAACTGAATTATATTTTTTAAACACAAAAATCTTGAATGGCATAATTTTCTGTTAGTTTATGTTGTTAGAAGAGGAAGTGTTTTCATTTAAAACTTGATGAGAGAAAGCCAGGTAGCTTGTTGTGGAATCCCATACTGACCTCATGTTTATTTGTTTTGTAAGTTGGTGTTAGGCTTTTCCCTACAAGCTGAATCCCATCACCTCAGAAGCTCTCAATCCTCACATCCTTTCTCAAGTCAAAGACACAAATGTGGTTTGGGGATTTTGTTCACGTGGAATCATAGATTGCTCATTTAGAAATTATTACAATACAAAAGATAACCTGATACATTTTTCAAGCAAAACTCCTTTGGTTACAAACTAGGACACGTTTTGAAAAGTACCGTGCTTTTGAGGAAACTGGCGACAAACTTTTTGATCAGGAATTTGGGAAATCATTTGGAATAACTGAAACTGAACTTTCATTCCGGCATTATATCAGGAGTTTCACATTATTTTATTTGATGTGTATGATGAGCACTGACGTACAAAAGCCTTTATATTATCTTTAAAATAAGGAAAGCCATTGCTACCCAGAAACATCCGAAAACCTCTTCAGCTTACCTTCTTCTATATCAAAGCTTTTCTTCACTGTATTTTCACAAGCTTCTGCCAGGCGGGGACATCTTGATCTCCACGCCCCCTCCGACCTGTCCGTCCCCAGGCCGGTCCTGGGCGAGGGTGGTCGCAGCTCCTCCTTGCGCAGGGCCGTTTGATTTCCCTCTCCTACCCTTCCCGTTTCAGCCACCAAGAGACTGAATTCTTCCCAGGACATAAAGCAGAAATCCCTTCTGAATGAAGCAGGACGCCTGGAAACGAAACCGCCTCACAGCGCCTCGGGTGCCCTGTGAGGAGAGGCTGGCTCTGCCCTGAGCTGGACTCAGCCAGTTCCAGCCGGTTCTGCAGCGGCCTCTGCGCCCGGCGCAGCTGAGGCCCTCAGCGAAGCTGGTGGCACCTCTGGGAAAGCGCGTTTAAGAGAGGGCAAAAGGCTGCCTGGGGGTGAGGAAAAATAGGTGAGAAACAATCCTGTAACACCAGGAGGGGGAGGGGGAGAGCGGCTGGGCGGGCAGCTGGAAGCTGGACAAGGCCAACCCACCCCGATCAGAGAAATTCAGCAATTTTTGATGAAGTACTGAGTTTCATTTTTCTCACAGCTGGTATATTTAAGAACAGCAAAGAGAAGAGGAAGGGCAACAATCTCCTTACATATATATATTCAGAACAACAATGTATTTCCAGTAGCAGATAGCGGTTCATACTACTGGCCCAGTTTCACCACGGCATTGAAAAGGAAACAAATGCTTTCCTGATGTTGCTGACGCCCATTTGGATACTGCTGTTACGCTTTATCTCCTGTCACAGACCTCGCAAACCCCCCCCCCCCAAATAATCCCTGTAGACAAGCATTTGCCTTTCCAGGTTCTCCCCAATGACGTCAGGCACGCCTTCTGGTCTTGTTCGAGTCTCTCTCATGAATCAGCAATTGGAAATGTACCACCTCAGCCCAGACAGCAGGCTGGACCTTAACCTTTTAAAAATTCTGCTTTTAATTAGTTGGCTCATCTTTCTTACACAAACGTTGCCAGGACTGTAAACTGGGGAGAGCAGGAAATGCCCGTCACACTGCAGAACACTGGAAAGGTCAGGGCAGTCTCTGCTGCTACCCTAAATAGGCTCTAGAAAAGACGTGAAAGGTAGGTGCGATGGCAACAGCTGCAGCAAAGGTGGTGAATGGCACTTCAAGCTATTTTTACGACAAGCAGTGTTTCAGTAAACAGAAACATTCCTGTCTGGAAACACGCCGTGTAGTCTTCCAGCATGAGCCCTCTTTGCTCAGCTTGCTCACACGAGCTAGCACCAGCAAGATGAATGTCTGCGTGGTCAGTAGCTGTATATCTTCGCTCATGACACAAATGAGTTCTCTGTTAAATGCCCATTCCTCAACGATTTGATCTTGGCTCACAGGAAAAAGAGATCCAGTTATGTGTACGGGAAGACTGGAGTGCTCAGACAGAACGTAACACTGTGACAGGCCGTGCCCTCCACCCAGACCTGTCCCACCACTTCCGTATGAGGGAATACGGTCCATTCACACCAAATTTATAGGACCTTGAAAATGCCAGAAGTCCCTTTGCCTCTGAGAGAGCAAAGTTAGGAGAGGTATGGGTAAACTAACCGGGCAGAGACTATCAGGACTAAGCAGGGAACAGATTTTGCATTTTAACAGCTGAAATGCAAAACTTCTGAGTTAGCTAGGGATTAATCTCAATGGCTTGAGTCAAAAAGAAGTGGTTTGGGGTTTTTTTTTTGGTCCACATTTTTTTCTATTTTTAAAAAATAGTGCTTTAAGTATTTAAGAGAAACGTAATTTCCAAATCATTCTTTAAAAGTCATTGTGAAATGCTTTAGTGTTTTCAAAAGCCATCTATTCAATTTTTTAGTAAAAACCTATTTGCCTAGTACTGTCTAGATTTGTAAAACTATTGGGACTCTCCAACTAATATTCAGGTTTCACTTCAGGCTTGGGAAAGTGCAGAGCAAACCTGGCTCCACTGAAACAGTCAGCAGTTGAGCGAGGACAAGGAGTTGCTGAGGTGGGAACAGCGCGCAGAGCAGCACTGGCAGACGTGCAATAACACCAGATCAGTGAGGTTCATTTATTTTTATTTTCTTCACTGTTCTCTAAGGACTGAGGTATCATGAAGGTCTATAAATTGCAGTTTCCTCATTGCAATTTAAGTGTTTTCCTGCCATGCAGTCTCAGGAAGGACAGAAACTCCTGAAGCATATTTTCAGAGTCACTCTTTTTAATGCCACATTAATAAAAGACTCAGTTTAGGCTTTGCTTATATTTTTAAAGACATACATACGTTAATTCTATGAATTAAAGTCACATCTTGTAATATATTTAGAATTGTTTGAGACTATCCTAAGAAACTGAGGCATTTAGTTAGAAAAGAAATTACCTTAGTCTCTTTATGGGCTTCTAAAAAATCTCTTAGAATCTCTCTATCTATATGTTTAAGCTGTATGAATATCTTATATATATTTTATCTCTCTCTCTCTCTCTCTCAAATGCAAGTGGGTTTTTTTGGCTGTCAAAGACACATGTATAATTTTGGGAACCTCAGCTATTCCCTAGTCAATGGCTTCACAGAACCAAGACAGCTGTGAAAGCTTATTTATGGCAAAGCATCAACATGTTTTCTTTGACTTTGTACAGAGAAAGGTAGAATGGGTCTGGCTATTTTTTTGTTTTCCTAAAGGAGAGTTGAGACCAAGAGAAACATTTGACCAAGAAATTTCATAAAAGGTCAAAAAGCTACAGAAAATTATCTTAAGGGTAGTGTTAAACAACCAGCCCTCACAACAAATACTGCCTCTAGTACATGGCACTCATCTACAATTTTTGCAATATGCAGTGGAATATTTTACATAGAAAATGTCAAAGGTGACAAACATTTTATTACCCCACAACTGAATAGCAAATTAGATTTAAAAAGCATTACATCAAACAGTACGTTTAGGAAGGCCCCCCCGAAAGTCTAATTTAAAAGAATTGAAAGCATCAGTGGAAATGAAAGGTTCTTGTCCCAACTTACATTTGTAACCAAGCCTGAAAAAAATCACATCAGAAGTTGGGAACTAACTTGAGTGTGGAGTGCCTGTTTTATGACATCTTAAGGTCAGTTTAAAACTCAGCTAAATCTTCTTTGAATGTCTAAAATGTATATCTATACTATATAAAAGCTGACAAATTACTTCAGCAGTTTCTGCACAGGACCTATACTGGCTTATGTATTACATCAGTCAAATCATTGCAAATGATATGCGAGCTCAAAAGACACTCACAATTTTTGTTAATAATTTGTTCAAAATTATATTTAAAGAAAAAATTCGAGACCAATTAATTACGTTATGCACAACGCCTTCCTAAAGACAGAAACAAAATTCATTAATTGATTTTCATATTTGCATGCAACTTACATTTGAGGGAATATTTTAATTTAATTAAGCTCTTCACCATTGAAAGATGTTAGTGTAATCTTTATGATCTAGCTGTGAAATTGGAAATGAAGCACAAACTCAGCTTTAGATTGTCAAACACATATTAAATGGAATAATTTGTAATTCCTATGATTTCAGTTGGATACAAATCAGAGACCTTTAGCTGCAGCATTGTATTTCTTTACCAGTAATCTCTGGCAAACAGTAGTATCTTAGAAGAAATCCATATTACGTATGTGTGCTCTGCATCCTTCAATTCATCTGACGCTCTCCCTTATCAGACTGTGCTTTTAATTGCATGCAGCTGGGATATTTAAGGATATGTACTTGCATCAGGATGTCATAAAAAAACAGAAACTGAGAAAAAGTCTCAAGACAAAAAATACCCTGTATGGTTTTGACCATGAGTACGGTTAAAATACATTGTTTTCTCTGTAAAAAGTCCTAGAAAATTAAGGAGATAACATCTTGCTGTGCAATAAAAGAAACAGGACTGCATGGGGAAGAAAGGATGGGTTTGCTTATGAAGTATCTGCTCAGGGCACTAAATTAAAGCTCTGCTAGTGAATTTAATTATAATATTTTCTAACTTTCTGAAAGCCTGGTTTTACAATTTATGCAACTTTTGCATTGTGTCACACAGCATGTGTTCACACAAATGCTAAAGGCTCTCATTAGCAAGGTTCAGAAATCAAACACTCTTCTGAGGGCACCGTAGTCTTCATTCTCCTGTCTCGTACCTATGGAGCCTTTCACTGCTGGGTGACACAGGCTTCCCCATGCCCACCCCAGCAGGTCCCCTGCTTCCCCTTCTGTTCCTTCACGAAGTGGGTTTTCCCCACGATCTCTGCATAGTGATGCCTTTTGGCTCGCAGACCAGACTCTTCTCTAGCAGGTCTCCCTACCTGAGGGTTCCTTCTTCTAGATTCTTTGATATTGCCTCCAGTTTAGCTCCCTAATTTAACTTCTGACTAGATCTTAGCCATTTAAATCCTCAATCTACCTCCTCCACTCCCCCCTTATCCTCACAGCTCTAGGAACACCTAAAGCCAGGAAACCCCTTTTTCTCTTGTGAGTTATGCAGGCTTTCATTCTCCCCAATCCCAGCAGTGCATCTACACCTTTTGCAGCCAAAGCCAGAAGTTTTGCCTGCTGTCCAAAGTGGCTGTGATCACGGCCAGCCCAAGATAAAGAGCAATGTCTAATGATTTCACACTCAGAGCTTTGCTACCCCATAGAGCTACTCCCCAAATCGCAGGAACCAAGCCTCGCTGCTAACACAACCCTTCATTGCAGTGCAGCTTTCACAACAACAAGCATCTTGGAGTGGGTGCCCTCACTGCGTCTGAAATACAGTCTGACGCATCTCCAGTCAGACAGTCCAAAAATACTCCACCTTGAAAGATAGCACCTTTGCCTGAAAACATAGCTCTTCACTTTTAAAAGGCGTAAGTGGCGTGGGGTTTTTCAAAATGGAGTTGCTACCTAGCTTCATTTCTAATATACGAACCCTATCAATTCAGTGAGTGAAATGAGTGACAGGATTTACAAAGAATGTTAGCTCTGAAATACTGCACTGTCTCATGGTCTGAAGAAGCAATTAAACTTGATATAGTTGGGAGAACAAATAATCCCAAAGCGGAAAGCTCACTTTCAGTTTTCAATGTAAACCAAAAAAAAGCCATAAGAATGATGTGGTGACATACAGGTCTAAATCATACACGCTGTTTCTGCTTCTGTATAATTTTGCTGCATTGCTTAATAGGAAACATTCGAAGTGAAGAGCTGTCACCAACTGCCACTGAACCTGCATCTCATCCTTTCTCATAAATTAGCCGAACTGTAAAGCCGCAACCATTACAAGCTTTTTAACCACTTTAAATAGGCCATTTATTATTTTGCCCCTTTGGCCAGCAAGTTAGTTCTGCAAATACTGCAAATTAATTCCAGTAGCGAAAAGAGAGGTTGCTACTTCTTTAGTTACGACCTTCTCTATTTAGAAGGGTTTTCTTTGCAGCAAAAATTTGACAAAATTTGTCATCATAGCACTAGTTTCAGCTACTGTGCCAGAATATCCCATTTCAAGCCAAAATATCAGATCTGTACTTCTGAATTAACCTTCTTGGCTTAACTCAAGGTCACATTGTTTTCTCCTTCAGCATCATTTAGCCACTTCCCGCTGCAATCCCTAGAACCTCACGATACTTCCAGTTCCTGCCACGTTTCATTTTTCTTCATACCTCCTCAAATGCCCTTTCAGTCTTTTGACATTTCTAGTCAACTCTCCCCTAACTGGTCTTCTGGTTTCTGGTTCCTGTAGGTCTTGACTGAGATTTTCCTTCTGCTTACATCTTTCATGCTGCAGACGGCTGTGCAAGCTCTTCTCTAGGACTGCAGAACTACTCTGAAACAGGCCCACGCACAAAGACTGCACCTCAAATCTGCACGCAGACATCATTGCCTGAGAGTGAAACACCCAAATGTGCATTGCCCAGTGTGTCCCCTGAGGGCAGGCTCCCATGCCAGCCGCCAGCCTCCACCACTAGCTGAGTGTCCAGACAGAGCCCTGAGGCTCCTGGTGTGCAAGCCCAGCAGTCCCTTTTCCTTTATTCTCCCTGACAAATCTCCAGAGCCAATGAGGACACCACAGACCATGATCTTACCCGTTCTTCTGCTACAGGCCATCTCTTGGTCCAGAATACAGGAAATAAATCCAACAAGTGGGGTTTTTTAACATTTTCCTATCGTGAAGAAAATCAGCTGGTGATGTATCCTACCCTTTTCAGTTTGGTGTCATCCTTCAGAGCAGAAGGAAACTTCTTTTCAGCTAGAAGCATCTATTGACTTCTAACATTTTCTGGATGTTTCAGGATGGCAGGTCTGACAGGAAGTTTGAATGGTGGCTAATTGACTACTTCAAAGTAAAGGAAAGATTTGCTAAAGATATCCCCAAAGTAATTTTGGATTCATTTATTTTCTTTTACTTCAAATAAAAGCATGCTGTTACAGCAATGTGTCACAGAGTTCACAGCAAATGCCAGTGAATCCTATAATGAAACCTGCTGTATTTGCATATGCAATTAATACTGCATATGGTAGCATTCAGTTTGTTAGTTATCTCTTTAAACAGTGTTCAGTAATCTGCACTTCAAGAAGTAACACACCATGCAAAGCTTTCAAGGTGCTTTACAAACATATTTCATAAATCTTCAGCAACTTCTTAAAGGTGCACATTATCATCTTTACTCTACCAATGGATAAAACTTTGCACAAAGAATTAATGTACAACTTTTCAATGGCATTTAGTGCTTAACCCTTAATGAGGCTTAAAAACCTGGTCAAGGTCCCAGAAAGAAACTGGAAAGGTCCAAACACTAGCAATAGAAACAGCTAAGGCATAGGAATGTTTCCACATGAGGAGAGATCAAATAGAGTAGAGCTAGTTACGAGAGAATGAACACATGGCAAAGGAGGCATAAGCAACCAAAGCACAACTTGTCAGTGCCTCTTCCCTCTTCATCATGGTTTAACAGAAAGCTGCAAGTGGAGATGCACTGAAATTCAAAGGCAGGTCATTTAAAAAGGAAATAATACTGTGTACAGCTAACACAAACCTGTGACCGTAAGACCTCTGTAGGGCAAGAAACGGCTGGGGTCTGGGCCAGACCTGGGGACGCAGTGCCAGGTGCAGTACTCAGCAGCAGCATCTCCCCTCCACAAGGCTGTAGCTCTGGCTCAGCCTCTCCATGGGCTGTGGGAGAAGTCAGTGTGAGCAGCAGCTCTCAGTGAGCTCCCTTCATCACCCTGAAGATGGCTCTTCCCTTCAAAAACACTTGTGCTCCAAATAAATGCAGCATCCCTTCCTCCTCTATCACCCCGCATAAGGATAGAAACAAAGCGAACATATACCATTATGCTTGCTAAAATACCTGCTTTAGGTTATTAACAAACAATACACCGTGCAGGGTTTGGAAAGTACTTCCCAGATGAGAATATTAATTCACAACTGTTGGGGAGGATTTTATACTTTTCTTTTTAAACCTACCGCTTCTCTTCCACTGAGGTTTTCTGCTCCTGCCTCTGCAGCTGTCACTGTAAGAGTCATTAGGTCACCAAGGAGAAAAGCATGAGATGACTGACTGCATCTGTGCCTTTCAGAAGTACAGTAGGAACAAAACAGGCTTGCAGCCAGGGCTGAGTGGCTTGTGGTTTGCATGCAACTTTTCCCAGTGCTCTGAAGAAGGTAATCTGGCCTGCCGTCATGAGAGCTGGGAAGAGGAGAATTACTTGATTGCTGAAAGTATTTGTTTTCTGAAATCAACAGGAAGACTACCTCAAATGTGAGCATCCATACTGTAAGAGAAGGTGCTAGCTGGGAAAAAAAGAAACCTTGGCTCCTATGATAGTAGAGAGTTTAATAATCCAGACTGCCAAAGCAGGAAGATAAGGGGAACGCAGCTTTTTTTTGCTTGTGAGCATGTGAAAAAACGCCCTTGAGCAACAAAGACAGCAGCCTCTAGAAAGTGTTAATATACAGACATGACTGGAAAAAAGTATGATATTGCCAACAAGGTTGTCGAATTCAGTAATTTTTTTCACATAGGATATGGAAAAAAACAACTAGAAAAGGGGTCATCCAGACTGGATTCTAAACAAAAGTATGGAAACTGATAAAATCAATGACATGGGACTAGCTTTTTAATAGGGAAGGAAGAGGTTAGAGGATACTCAGATAAGCCAGAGGTTTTTAAATTGGCTAGGCCTGATATCCATCCTCAGCTGATGAAATCTCAGGGCTGTTAGCAGTTATTGGCAACCCAGCGTTGAAGAACAGGGATGAGGTGCCGAAGATTGAAACAAGATAAATACACTTCCTGTCTTTACAAAAGGCAGGCGATGAGGAGATGGGGAATTAGATATCTATCATTTTAGCTGCAGTTCCTACAAACAAATAAAACCAAACAATTGGTAAGCAGAGAGAAAATCACACGAAAATGAGCGGCTGCCCGATTGGATCTGTTCAGAGCAATTGGTGTCAAACCAATCTCGTTTCCTTCAATAGTAAGACAATTGATTTTGTGTCACATCTTGATTCCTCTAAAGCCTTTCACAGTATTTCATCTCACTTTCTTGTATATAAGCTAAGAAAACATAGTCTGGATGAAAATACTAGGGGGTGGATGCAGAACTATTTGAAAAACTACTCAGAGTCATGCCAAAGGTTCATTCTCAAAATAGAAGATATTAAAAACCTGAGCCTCATGGGGGGCCTCCTTAAGTCTGGTATCAGTCATTATGAATGGCAGATAAATTACTGTACTTACTAGATTTGCAAATAATACCAAGCTGGGAAAGGGGGGAAATAAGTTGAAGATCAAATGTAGATTTAAAAAATATCTTAAAAGTTGAATTCTGAAAACAAACCAACCCAGGTTTCTATTTAATAAGAACAAATGCAGAAATCTACACCTATGCTGGAATAATCATCTGCACAAATGTAGGCCAGGAAAGAATTTTACTGGTATTAGAGCTTCATAAAAAAATTCAGGAGCTATAAAGGATCAAAACCCGTGTGTTACAAAAACCAGGCAAATGCTCTTCTAGAAGTACAAGCACAGAGATAAGTTACAAAACAAATGAAATAACCCTCCTACTCTTCTCCACACTATCAAGGCCTCAGCTGGAGTACAAGATCCAATTGTGGGTCATGCACACCCAGAAAGATGTAAGCCAATTAAAGAAAGTCCAGAGCAGTGAGAATGATCAATAGCCTAATAAACGAGACCTAAACAAACTGAGGTTCCTCAGGAAAGGAGAGACCAAAAAGACATGGTAAGTACACAAAAGACCAGTGCAGAGGAAGAGGTTAATCTGTTCTATGTCCTTGGTGGATGAGAGCAGTAACAAGCTTCAAGGTTAGCAAGGAAGAACCAGTTGGTATGAGGAAAAAGCTTTTCACTGAAGAAGGTAACAAAGCACTGAAATAAATTGCCTAGAGAGACTGGGAAGCCTCTGTGTTGGGAGGGTTTTATGAACAAGTCAGAAAACAGCTGCCAGAAGCTGCCTTGGGGCAGACGTATGGATCAAATTGGGTCCACAGGAGCCTATGCTATTGCAATGCCTCTGCTGCCTTATGCCCACACTGCAGTCTGCCAGCTCACTTTCATATAAACCATGGGAAAATAATCGAAAGCAAACAGATATTCTGTATTTGGTATGGAAACTACCTAAAAAGGTATCTTCCCCTTTCCTACTGAAGCCCTTCCACACCTTAATACCTTGCACATCTATAATGCCCTAACTGCTAAAGCTCTATACATACCTGTAGGTACTAAGGGACATTAGGAGATGTGATAGATAAAATTCCCAGCAAGAACATGCAAGGTCACACAGAAAGGCAGTGACAGAGCATATAATGCTCTGTGTTTCCTGTGGCTCAGGCACCCCTGCTGTTGCCAGCTGCTCACTCTCCCCTCAACTATTTCAGTATGGATATACAACGTTCATTAACCTTTCTCACCAGACCAGAAAACTAAAATCCAACTCCACTTTCCTGAGCTGCTCAGGAAGTTATTGCTATCTTGTTCCCATGCATAAATTTAGAACCAATTTAATCTTCTGGACAGTAAATTGTTAATTATCAGAGTTCAGGTAATAGTGCTAGGTGTTACAGAATTACAAGCTCTATATCAGCTAGTTGCCATGGGCTGGGACACCTACATCCTGACTACACTCTGCTTGAATTAGCACTCACTTTACACCACAGGAAATAAAAAAAACCCCAAACTATTTGCACCTCTCTGGGCCTGGTTCCCCACACAATATCTTAACACAAAACCATGCTCAGCAATGAATTGAATTCTCTCTGTGTTCCTGCTGGTGCACCCTGGGACACACTCCTGGGTCACATCTGGAGGTAACTTCCTTCTTCCGCAGCATGGGCTGTGGACTGCTTCCTGAAAGTGTCATTTGTTAACAACCACCCTGCTACTGCACAGACCTAGAATTCAAGGCAGTTGTAGATTTTTCCGGCCTTCCTGGCTTTTGGTACTTTACTAAGTTTGCTACAGAGAGTCTTGCAAGTACTCTGGAGGGTAAATGCTCTGTGGGGTACCTGGTGGCCTGTGACTAGAAAAGGCTGGACTTGACATCAGCATCGTCCCTTCTCAGGTCCCTTTAGCTGTGCTCCTAGCTAAATCTGGAGTTGGCCAGCAGAGCCCCTGGGTGCTGACTCTGTGCTCGTCTATTCCTCCCACGTCCCTTTTCTACTTCCATCGCCTGTGTCCTGGTTTATGTTGGAGGGTGGCTGTCATAATGCTTCACTTTACTGAGAGATTTCTTTGTAATTTGCATGCATGTGTACTTGCGTAATGGCATGCTGTGGAGTTCAAAGCTGTTTTCTCACTTTCAAAGTAGTCCTTGTGTGTAAGTTGTCCCAAGTCTGATGTGCACCAGGCTTGTATTTTTGTTCTTGATTGAGCACTGCTGCACTATGTTCTTTTTAAAACTCTAGCTATTCTGGGAGAAGTGTATAATTTAATATGTTCAATAGATTTCTTGTCAGGCATTCTCATACAACTTCCTTCATCTTGCACTCGGATGTTTGATTTTCCACAGTAATTGGATTTACTGCGTTTGTGTTTGCTTTTATGACCTATGGTAAATGCTACTTTTTAGCCAAGGACTATTAAAGTGTTTGCTGAAGCCTACAGTAGCCTACCATGTAGGTTTTCTGAAACTTACAGTGCTAGTTTTCAGGCAATTTGGAATCCTTTTTTACATAGGGTATTAATATACAAGTTAATATAGCCTGAACACTACATTAAGCAAAAGCTCTTCTGTACAACAGTAGCTGTGGGCATACAGTGTAACATTATTAACCTGCTCTATGGTTAGATGCACAGCAATTCAGCATATTTGCAGTGGGCCAGACCCAAGTATCCAAGGAGACATCAGGAAGAAAAACTTTTCTCACAGGTATTGCTCGAAAGCCCATTCACAGGCAGAACTGGCCTCCCCATTTGAAAACAAAATGAGAAATCTGAAGATACAGTGCAGGGGAGACCTTCAAAACCTTCTGCAAGGACAGAGCCAATGTCCCAAGGAATTTAGAGCCATGAAGCTGATCTAAGACTGCCGAAAACAAAAGCTGTGAAGATGAGAGCTGTACAACATCTGAAGCCTAGTCACACCATCTCTGCCTGTAAAACTGAAATCAAGATAACCTTTGCGAGCATTATGAGACCTGCTAGGGACAAGTGGAAGACTGTTACTATTGGGGTGGGAGGGCTCCCATCCCATAACTAAGCAAGCAGGCTCTTTGTTTCTGCTGGCTTTATTGGTACATTACCTAGTTCTTTATTTTGGAACCAGTTTCCTTTGCTATTGAATAGATGTGGGAGAGTCAGAGCTGCAGGGATGAAGGCAGGTAAAGAGAGAGGCCATGAATAACAATGGCTTAAAAGACAGGGCTTCAGGAAATCACTCACAGGGCACACTTTTTGATTTGTCTCTGATGCTTGCACTGGTGGTCCTCAAGTTTTTCCTACAAGTCCCATCACATTTGTTTTCTTTCTTCTTCCCAGCCATATGTGCACGTTGCATCTGGGGTTGTCATTTGTACTTAGTACTCAACGGTAGCTGCTTTCAACCTTTTCGTTTTGTATTCAAAAAGCCCAGCTGGGAGTTCTAAGCAGCTGAGCTCAAAAAGATGCTTTTAAGATTGAGAAGCAAAAAATCAAACAGCTGCAGGGAGCACTACTGAAATCTTCAAAATGTGGGAAGGAGCATAAATGCTCCAGTACAACCTGCTGATTCACTGCTTGTTCATGCAGGATGCAAACCCAGCAGCAGTGGCTGCACTCTGTATGGCAATCCTGATCGACTTGTTCTGAGCAGGACTGACCCCAGGTTTTTCCTGAATGCCTTTGCAGGGACAAGCTGGTGGTAGGAACTTGGTCCTTACGGCATTCCTCAGTATTCATCAAACTCTCTGGTCTGCAGGGAGTCTCAGCATAGGATCCTTGAGTTTTATAAACATGAAGAGAAAAACCAAGGAAAGCAAGCGTCCAGCAGTAGGTAAGGGACAGCATATGGTGAGCAGATGGCCAGCAACAACCAATGCTCCTCCTGACAAGGGGAAACAAGCCAGCACGCAGTCCTGCTACGAAATAAACTTAGGTCAACAGGAAGCAAGTGACATGTTCACATTCTTGGGAAAGAAAAAACAGAGAAAGCAACTGGAGCTATTCTTACTTACAAAGGGGAAAAAACATCATAGGGTGTGGTAAAGGAAGCAGGTTAAGTGACAGCATTGGTAACAGATTCAGGTCTCCCAAGTTCCAGTACTGTGTAATGATTTGCTTTTATCATCATAGTAAGTTTTCAAGTTATATTAGACTGGTAGAGCAGCTTGCTTGCTGTTCTAGACCTGATGCCCCTGGAGTTGCAACGTATCCCCTCCCTACCAAAAGAAAGCCCCAAGATGTGTCCACCAGCTGCTGCTCATGCAGACATCAGCCTGCCTTGTGCATGAACACCAGTCCCAACACAGGGAGACCCTTGAGGACTGGCCATGGACAAAGCGGGAGCACAGAAGGACCCTTCTGGTCCATAACTCCTCTTTGGTCCACCAAACCCTGACCTGTCCATCTGCAAGGTTGTATTTAACCTCCTCAGATGCCATAGAAGTGCTTTTTCTTCAGGCTATTTCACTCCTGTGGGCTCCCTTTCTCCTTTTTTCTGGTGTCGGAAGATACCTGCTGAAGTGGGATCCTTGAGGCCCTCCTCTTATGTTCATTTCTGGGCTGCCTCTTCACCCTGTGCTTTTTGGTTCATACAAGGCAACAATCCTCCACCCTCAAAAGATAACTCCAATTCTCCTACAGTGTATAACACTGTGGTATCTGATAGAACTACAGTGTATCACCACTGAGGTAGAAGAAAATTATTTACCCACATTTTCAATGAAATACATTAATTCAGTGTATATTAACCAAGGCACTACAAATTAGTGAGTGTATCTGAGACAATGTGAGGTCAAAGCATTGAAAAATGTGCTATAGAAAGCACAGTATTTTAAACTATATGATAAATGGAAACTAAGATGCATCACAGTTTTATGGAGAACTTCTTTTTGTCCTCCTAAAATATGCATATTGTACAGCAAAATTTTCACAAGAATGAACTGGGGAAAAAAACCCCACACCTTTCTGAAGATGTCAGAATTAGGTCATCTCAACATTGTTGGGATGTTTATTGAATTCATATTTTTCCACCTCATCAAATGCAACAGTAGAAGTAGTTCTTTAAGAATAGTAACAATTCGGAGGTCAGGACAAAAGGCAAAAAAAGGGGACAATTTCAACAACTGGTAAATCCTTTGAATCTAGGAGAACTGAACTATGAAGCAATTTTAAGCACAGAGACATCCAGTTAGGACAGAAGTGGGTCAGGTGTTTAACGGAAAAGCACAGACTAAAGAAAAAGTTTTTTTCTACTTCACAGTACAGCAAACTTGGATTAAATAACAAGCCCAAAGCTAGAGGTTTTTGAGATATAAAAATAAAATTGACATTCTGTCAATATGAACTTGGTATTAGTTAGTAAGTAGAATCCTGTGAGTGCCCCAGAGAGATGATGTCCACCACAGTGGACTCTGTGGGAATCATGGGGCCACAGAAGCTTCCCTAACCTTTCAGGAAGATCTGAGATGATGAAGCTGTAAACAGAGACAGGCTTTCATATCAGCTCACCGTACCTTGCATCCAATTTCCACGTGCCTTGTCCTATGGTAGGATTTTTCAATGATACAAATATTCCCTTGTGATGGAGGTATAACACTGGCATGGAGCCATGCACCACTACTGACATGTTAACAGCAGCTCCACCAACACAACAGCTCGCAGTGACACTCAGAGCTCACCCTCTCTTGTGCTGATACAATTTCCCCTGGGGACACACATATACTGGCAGTTCCTGCCTAAGACAAGAAGTCTCTTAATTTTCTGGAGGCTGATTAGGATGAGAAAACCTATGCTGTTCCAGCTGTGGGCTTCTTTAAGTTTTCCCAGCTCCTCTTCAGCTTTAAAATGTTGCTCTAAGCCTCCCAGGGCACTGTCTCGAAGGTTGCCCACTCTTACGCTCGGTGGCATCATAATCTAGTTAGGATAGAAGTATGCACCACTAGTGAGCCTCAGTGTTTGCGGCACTGAGCCTGGCCATACTCACTGTATATTAGCTGCAGCTCAACAGCACAAATCCACTCTTCACCCTCTAGCTCAAGGACCTTCCTGGTCTCTGGGGCAGAAGTAGATTATACAACTGGAGCATGAAGTGATGTGCTATTTGTGAGGCTTTTTTATTATTGCTATTATTTTTAACTCCCCTGTTGGGTGTTTAGGCAAAGAAGCTGCCTGGTATGCACTTGAAGTGACAGTGTGCCAATTGCTTATAGTCACAAGATGCTAATAGCCAAAGAAATTGTACATGCTTCTGACTTCTCAGACACAATGGAGCAGTGCTTCAGCATGGCTGAGGGAATCTTTTACAGTTTTTGTCATGTTGAAACTTATATAAACCTTTTCACAGTCTAAATTTTAGGATATATAGGAAGTAGCATAATTATTTATGTGAATGTATCAACATTTCAGAAGCCTTCTCTCAATGAAAACACCAAAGAAATTAAGTGAAAAAGATTCATTAAATATTTTTTTTCTTGACAAGAGTTCTAATCCAAATCATGATAGAAGTGAGTTTGCGGTTGGACAAGCATATTTAAACCCCCATAAAACAGGGCATTTCACTAGCCCATAGCAAAACGACTCCTCATCCCTACCTAATGACAAAGATGGAAAAAATTGTTCAGCTTTCATTAAAAAACAAACAAACGTAGGCTCCACTGGGTATCATAGCCACAATGGCCACTGCAGTCCACCTGCAACTAAACCTGCTTCAAGCTAAGCTGAAATAAATTATTCAAACTGTTTCATTATCTTGTGAGATAAGAATGTAGAGTGGTCATACCTGTATTAAGTGGGATTTTAAAGGCCATAGAAATGCTTTAAAATATTATTTTAAGGGTCAGTAAGTTAATCTTACATTGTGCAAAAGCTGCCTCTGCTTTTGAGCAAATAGCTATGCTTATAAAACCTAACTGAACAACTGGACTTTATATGCAGTCTCCTTTCATATGTACACAGATCATTTTCCTGACAAAAATATTGATCAAACAACACTTGAAATGAGGGCAGCCATCCTTAAATCAAAGTGAAGAAAAAGCTGTGTGTACGCTATGTTTGGAAGCTGTGCTCACAAAAATCAGGGCCATAATACAGCATTTCCAGTTTCAGGAGAAAACTTGTGTGAAGAACAGTGTGTGAATTCTGCATTCTTCTTGCAACAATTTTGAGTGACTGTTTATTCCCTGCTTTTGCACAATATGCTGGATGGGCTAACTTCTGCCCCGACTTCTCTAAGAAACAAGAGGAAATATGATCACCCAGAACATCACCAGAACGTGGGCTGTTCTGTACCTCCCCACTGGACTGAAACTCTTCAGCATGGAATAAAGAGGTGTGAAAAATAAAGGAAAGGGCCTTGGAATTCTGTTTAAAAAGTAGCCTCGATGAACAGAACAAAAAGGACATCACACCAGAGGGCCTTCAGGCTCCATCTCACAGCCTGGTGGTGACAACTGCTTGGGCTAAGGTGGGCAGGCTACCCATCTGTGCAAGGAAAAGCCTGGATGTTTAACTAGAGGCAATCATACCAGCCCAGTGCATTCATTAACCTTGGTCTTTAATTGACATGCTCTGCAGGTGGATACTGTATTTCCAAGACACTCTTGTAAGGAACTGAACAAAACCCTTCCAACTAAAGGATCCAAAGGAAAAACGGACAGTGCTGATGCCTTGTGCTCTTGGACCTTCCCCAGAACACCTCAATCCAGCTGCACCCTGCCCCCGCTGTGGGTCTCAGCTGCACACTGCAATTTGTGATAGCACAAGTAAGGAGCATGATCACAGCATGAGACTCACCGCGCAAACAGACTTCCAAGATAAGGTACGGTGTTTTAGCGTTGCCTTTCGGGAAGGAAGAAGGAAAGAACATTCAGTACTGGTTAAAATGCTTGCTTGCCATTTGTGCTGCCAAGATCTATTTGGGTTTGTCTCATTACTGCATTTGGCCTTCAGCCACAACTTATCCTTTGGTCTCCTCTGATACGTGAAGCAAGTTAGCCACACGTACATCTTCTCTCCCTCCACACTCTGAGCTGCCTGATGAGAAGACGTCAGGCACATCTAGATAATGTGCAAGAAACAGACCTTATCTCTCCCCAAAAGTCAATCCCACTCCTATCAGAATTATCAAATCCTCTCACCCTCCTTGCTGATGTCCTCTATCTAGGATGTTTGATAAACTGAAATAGCAGCTGATATAAACACAGACTGCCTGCCAGAATAAAAAATAACCTTTTTTTGCTTGATATAGAGGAAGACCAGGAGTGACAGCAGTGTGACAATGAGGGAAATCAATGCCACTCAGCCACTATGATATAAGGCAACACTGAGAAATGTATTTAGGAGACAGAATTTTTATAATGTTTTTAGAAGTTCTCTTATCTTACATAGTAGTAGGAGTCAGGGAAAGACTTTCTTGCCCATCCTGCTCTATCTGCAGTGCATGCTCCACCCTCCTGAGAGAAGAGGCACATTGTTCTGCTCTAACCTGCTTTGCTGCCTTCATCTTGACAGCTTATAAGGAATTATACACTAAGACAGAATCTTATTTTGTTACTTTCTACATCTGAAGGAAGTGTATATGCCTGAGGAGCACAGTGAATATGAGAAAGGTGCAGCTGTATATTTACCTGGAAAGCAACAAGCACTTTCAGTGGAAAGATTTTTCAAGTGTAGGTGATAAGCAGAGATGTAAAATATCCAGCTGATACTACAAACCAAGAGCAATGTAAGATTAGTGGAAAAAAGTTAGGAATCTGATTCTGCATTACACCCAACAAGTCTCCTGTGACGATCTCTCACCCAACTTCTAAGGAATGAATTACATGTTCACTATGATGAGTCTGTCAGTGGTGGCAGAGCGCAGAGAGAAGTTTATTATGTGCACAGCAGTAACACTGTTGGCAAACTAGAATCATAGAATCAGTTAGGTTGGAAAAGACCTTTAAGATTATCAAGTCCAACTGTTAACCTAGCACTGCCAAGTCCTCCACTAAACCATGTCCCTACGTGCCACATCTACACCTCTTTTAAATACCTCCAGGGATGGTGACTCAACCACTTCCCTGGGCAGCCTGTTCCAATGCCTGACAGCCCTTTCCACGAAGAAATTTTTCCTAATGTCCAACCTAAACCTCCCCTGGCACAACTTGAGGCCATTTTCTCTCATCCTATTGCTTGTTACTTGCGAGAAGAGACCAACACACACCTCGCTATGACCTCCTTTCAGGTAGCTGTAGAGAGCAATAAGGTCTCCCCTCAGCCTCCTTTTCTCCAGACTAAACAACCCCAGTTCCCTCAGCTGCTTCTCATACGACTTGTGCTCTAGACCCTTCACCAGCTTCGTTGCCCTTCTCTGGACATGCTCCAGCACCTCCATGTCTTTCTTGTAGTGAGGGGCCCAAAACTGAACACAGCACTTGAGGTGCGGCCTCACCGGTGCCGAGTACAGGGGGATAATCACCTCCCTGCTCCTGCTGGCCACACTATTTCTGATACAGGCCAGGATGCCGTTGACCTTCTTGGCCACCTGGGCACACTGCTGGCTCATATTCAGCCGGCTGTCAGCCAGCACCCCCAGGTCCTTTTCCACCAGACAGCTTTCCAGCCACTCTTCCCCAAGCCTGTAGCGCTGCATGGGGTTGTTGTGGCCCAAGTGCAGGACCCGGCACTTGGCCTTGTTGAATCTCACAAAACTGGCCTCGGCCCGTCAATCCAGTTTCTCCAGATCCCTCTGTAGAGCCTTCCTACCCTCCAGCAGATCAACGCTCCCTCCCAACTTGGCGTCATCTGCGAACTTACTGAGGGTGCAACCAATCCCCTCATCCAGATCACTGATAAAGCTATTAAACAGAACTGGCCCCAAATCCGAGCCCTGGTGAACACCACTTGTGACCGGCTGCCAACTGGATCTAACTCCATTCACCACTACTCTTTGGGCCCAGCCATCCAGCCAGTGTTTTACCCAGCGAAGAGTACATCCATCCAAGCCATGAGCAGCCAGTTTCTCTGGGAGAATGCTGTGGGAAACAGTGTCAAAGGCTTTACTGAAGTCCAGGTAGACAACATCCCCAGCCTTTCCCTCATCCACTAAGTGGGTCGCCTTGTCATAGAAGGAGATCAGGTTAGTTAAGCAGGACCTGCCTTTCATAAACCCATGCTGACTGGGCCTGATCGCCTCGTTGTCCTGTACGTGCCGCGTGATGGCACTCAGGATTGATCTGCTCCATAAACTTCGCCAGCACCAAGGTCAGGCTGACAGACCTGTAGTTCCCTGGATCCTCTTTCCAGCCCTTCTTGTAGGTGGGTGTCACATTTGCTAACTTCCAGTCAGCTGGGACCTCCTCAGTTAGCCAGGACTGCTGGTAAATGATTGAAAGTGGCGTGGTGAGCACTTCTGCCAGCTTCCTCAGTACCCTTGGGTGGATCCCATCTGGCCCCATAGACTTGTTTGTGTCTAAGTGGTGTAGCAGGTCGCTAACCATTTCCCCTTGGATTATGGGCGCTTCATTCTGCTCCCTGTCCCTGTCTTGCTGCAAAGAAGGCTGGGTACCTGGAGAACAACTGGTCTTACCATTAAAGACTGACATAAAGAAGGCATTAAGTACCTCAGCCTTTTCCTCAGCCTTTGTCACTATGTTTCCACCCTCATCGAATAAAAGATGGAGATTCTCCTTAGCCTTCCTTTTGTTGCTAATGTATTTACAGAAATTTTTTTTATTGTCTTTTACACAGTAGCCAGATTAAATTCTAGTTGGGCTTTGGCCCTTCTAATTTTCTCCCTGCATAACCTCACGACATCCTTGTAGTCCTCCTGAGTGGCCTGCCCCTTCTTCCAATGGTCATAAACTCTTCTTTTTTTCCTGAGTTCCAGCCAAAGCTCTCTGTTCAGCCAGGATGGTTTTCATCCCTGTTGGCTCATCTTTTGGCACACGGGGATAGCCTGCTCCTGCGCCTGTAAGATTTCCTTCTTGAAGAACGTCCAGCCTTCCTGGACTCCTTTGCCCTTCAGGACTGCCTCCCAAGGGACTCTGTCAACCAGACCCCTAAAGAGGCCAAAGTCTGCCCTCCAGAAGTCCAAGGCAGCAGTTCTGCTGACCCCTCTCCTTCCTTCTCCAAGAATCAAAGACTCTATCATTTTGTGATTGCTATGCCCAAGACAGCTTCCAACCATCACATCACCCACAAGTCCTTCTCTGTTCACAAGCAACAGGTCCAGCGGGGCGTCTTCCCCAGTTGGCTCCCTCACCAGCAGTGTCAGGAAGTTCTCCTCCACACACTCCAGGAACCTCCTGGACTGTTTCCTCTCTGCTGTATTGTATTTCCAGCGGACATCTGGTAAGTTGAAGTCCCCCATGAGAACGAGGGCTAGTGATTGTGAGACTTCACCCAGCTGCTTACAGAATATTTTGTCTACCTCTTCATCCTGGTTGGGTGGTCTATAACAGACTCCCATCATGACATCTGCCTTGTTGGCCTTCCCCCTGATTATTACCCATAAACATTCAATCCTATCATCACCGTCATTAAGCCCTAGACAATCAAACCCCTCCATAACATACAGGGCTACCCCACTGCCTCTCCTTCCTTGCCTATCCCTTCTGAAGAGTTTATAGCCATCCATTGCAGCACTCAAATTGTGTGAGTCATCCCACTGTGTTTCTGTGATGGCAACTATGTCATAGTTTTCCTGCTGCACAGTGGCTACCAGCTTCTCCTGTCTGTTGCTCATGCTGCATGCATTGGTATAGATGCACTTCAGTTGTGCTATTGATCCCACCACCTTTCTGGGGGGAGAAGCCCTAATTCCTACATGATCATTCTCAGGTGCTTCCATGGTTTCTAACACATCAATAACCCTTGTGTCTTTGCTGCAGCATGGATCTCCATCCACTACCTCCGCTGAGATGGCAGACTGAAGGACCTTGCTAGCACACTGTCCCTCAAACACTGGCCTGCTGCCCCCAGGCTTATCTCTAGTCAGTCTGGTTTATCCCTTTCCCCCTTCAAATCTAGTTTAAAGCTCTTTTAATAAGCCCTCCTAACTCCTGTGCAAAGATCATTTTCCCCCTTTGTGACAGGTGTACCCCATCTGTTGCCAGCAGGCCTGGTGTCATGTAAACCAACCCATGATCAAAAAAACCCAAATTCTGCCTGTGACACCAGGCTCGGAGCCAGGTGTTGATCTGCTGGCTCTTCTTGTTTCTTCCATCATCATTCTTATGATTCTTAGGGTTTAAAGTCTACTGATTTAGTACCTTTCCATTTAAAAGTTCCAGGTATTTTATGGTCAAGGTTAAGCTTGGAGGAAATTGAATCTGGTCATTACTTTTAACTCCATTTTACATATGAATAAATTGAGTATGGAGAGAAGAAGACATTCCATCTGTCTGAGCATCATCTTGGAGAAGTGAGAGGAAAACCTGACACACTCCTGTCATGGTTAGGATGTAGAAAACCACGGCAGACAGTAGCAAACAAGCTTATTTCTGTTCAGGAGGTCCCTGTCCTTTGGTTATTCTGTGCTTACAAAGAGTGGCACAGTCCTGTTAGCTTACATGAGTGCGCACAAGTGACTTGCAGGCCAGAGCTCCTCTGTAGGTATAAGTGCTTTCTAAAGATTTCATTAGCCACTCAGAAAGCTGAGAATGTGCAATGGGTAAAAAATCCCAAAGCTGGAATGGAAAACTGAGCACTTGCTACAAACAGCTTATACTGAGTCCACAGGTGAAGCCATACATCCCCAAAATAAGTTCATTAATGACGCCAATGCCCATTTTTACGTTAATTGCGATAACTTGGTGCAGACCAAAGCAGAGGTGCTGACCAAGAGCTGGAGGCTCTCTTGAAGGCACATTGTGTGGCATGCTGTGGGCAAAGGAGTCAGTGTGTATCAAGTACCAACAAGGATGAGGAGAGAGACAGCAAACAACTGTGCTGTAACTGCTAGGGTAACACAAAGAAAATATCACAGCTCTGATAATGATATCCTTTCAGCCAGCAAGCCTGCAACAGCTGGCCAGCTTTATCTCCTTTTGCTAGTACAGTATGTATCTCACAGTTCGCAAAGGCAAATACATACACAGAGTTGTCTTGTTTGTTATTCTGGAAGGTGCTGTTTTGGATCAGTCTACCCACAGCCACCCCTGTACTAGCAGGACACTCAAGGGCAGCTCATTCAGGGGCACTGGCACGATCAATTTTTTTTTTTAAGAGGAAGAACAGTCACAGATGGGCCCAAAAGGGGATTAGCAAAGGGAGAAACCTGAGTGCGGGTACCAGAAAACACAAAATCAGGCCTTTCAATCCATTCTGTGACCATATATTTCTAGCAGTGCTCTTGCGTTTCGTTGTGTAAAAGTGCTAGTGCAGGCCGACATGTCCCTGCTCATGTTCACACACTCCATTCAGTTAGCCACATAGAGCCATTTGTACCACTGACTCAAGAGCACTGCAGCTGGCTTTTAAGAAAACCTCTTGTCCGACACCTAAGAGCTGCCAAACAGCCAGGCCAGAGCAAAGCAATGTACGGGAAGTGAGCCGGGGCCTAGGCTTAAAATGGTACCTTCTTAAAGAAAATAAAGGAGGAAAATGAAAAGGAGCTAAGAGATTTAAGGAACAGACAGTTAAAAGTTCAAGATTACACACTACCGGCTCCCCAGAAGATGGGAATTAATATACAGGTGTTCAAACCAAACTAAGACTACAAGGTCCACATGGAGAACTGAACTTCAGTTGTCAAGAGAATCATCTCATCGGTCTGCCTTTCTCTAGAGACCCTTAGCATCCCTTCCCTTTTCCAACACATCACAGCTGTACACTGTGCATTGCAGACGCTGTATAGTCGCTCCTATGCAATGTTCACAAGAATACTGTTTCCATAACATCAGTTGTCACTACACAGGAAACAACTAGATACACTGCCTTTCACAGGGTTATTAGGTACACTTAACACAGAATTACATCCTTCAGGGAACCATTTCCATGATAATCGGAGCCCAGCATTTTGAGTCCTCTGTGCTCACGATGTGAGTGCTGCTGACCCGCCAACTCCGCGGCGGCTGCTGCTGCGCACGGTCACACAGCCTCAAGGCTGAGCACGAGCCCGGCCCCGTGCCAAGACTCCCTCCAAAGGGCTAAGCGTTACATATTCAATAATTATTACAAATAATTACTGCAGTGGCGGTAGAGTGGACAGAGTATGCTAGAAATACAAGGCACAAGACAAATTCTGGAAGAATACTGGGTGATATTTTAGACCTGTCAATTCATGCACCATGCTGATTCTTGGTGCAAATTACTCACATTTAGTCTGGACTGGCCTACAGTGAGCTTCTTTTGCCTTTAACAAAAGTGGTTTATGAGCCTGAATATCAATTCAGTAGCTGAGAGATAACATAAATCAGTAACACCATCAAATCGCTGTACTTTCCAGTGGTGGAAGAGATGGACATTATGCTAAATCAAGAAGAAAGTGCAAGTTTGGCCTTTAACAGCCCGGAATGAAATTTCATTTTGATACTCCCTGCTAAGTCATGGCCAGTACAGGAGTCTTGGAAGAGGAACTGTGGCTCCTCATCACTTAGAGACAGCAAATTTCATATCTTGGGGAAGCTGGAAGCTGCTGCCTGGTCTGTCGGGGGAAACATCACTACTTCCCTTTACCCCATAACATACCTCGCAAACCACAGGCTGAAGCTGAAAGGCCATAGTTTTCCCCAGGAACATCTAGTGTTGAGCAGCTGCTACAAAAACTGTTCTCCACTATATTTTAATACAAATGGAGCAGATGGGGAATGGCATGGGAGGATTTGTTTGTTGTGAACTTTTGTATATTGTTTCAAAACCAGTTTTGGATACAAACAAAAGCTTAGTTAGGAAAACTCTCAAGTCCTCCCCTTCACTCAGTTAATGACAGGTGGTTTGGGCTGATGCTTTTGCAAAGCAGTTTATAGGTTTGAGCGGTCCACATGATGTTTAGACAGAGGCACTTTCTCAGTAGCACAAAGCCTTCTCAGCTGGCTCTCCTGCCCAGATGTCCACAAATGTTAAGAGCAAAAGGCCAGCCAGAGCCGAGAACTCAAACTCCAAGGTTGGCATCCCCTTTTAGTGCTAGCAACCTTCAGAAGAGCCTATTCATTACTGGCTGCAAGGGTGCACAGTTTCAAGCAGTGTAGCCCGTTTCTGCCCCTGGTAATTCTGGTCCTCTTCCTCCATTTAAAAATGTATAGATTTTAGATTTCATATTTGTAAAAGTCACTTTGAAAGTCTCTATGTAGATAATACTGATGAGTTTAAATAGTAATTACAGTGGTTTCAACATGTAGACAGCATGTTAGCACTGTACTTCTGTAAGCTGTTCCATGTAAACAAGGTCCACAACTGTTGCAGGAGGTTGGAACTGCAGCGATGAGTGATCTAGGCCAAAGGCACCTTCCAGCTATTCCGGCTGTTGTTTGCCAGCACTCCATATGCTGTGCTTGAGATTTCAGTATGCACCTTTCTACTGCTGTATGTAGCCAATACATATTTTCTTTCTGCATAACGAAGTGTGGCCACAGAAATTTGTTTTCTTGCTAGGATAACCCACACTTGAGGAATTTATACTGTATAGGCAGCGTAGATTCCTATGCAGTAGCATACCCTGTAAGTCCTACGGGTCAAGCAGGGCTACTAACACTAATAGAAGTTAATAGCAGTATAATTTCTTTGTGTAACAACCAGCACGCAAGCATTAAGAACTAACCTATTGTAACAAACAGTCAATAGTCTTTGCTGGAAAATAATGAGTGACAACCTCACTTAAAACACCTTATCATTAAAACAAAGCAAGCAGCAGATTTCACAAGGACAGGACCTTCATCAAAGTATATATGTGCTGTATGTTCTTACACAAGGGTGGACATGGCAGAACCGACTGCAATGAAGCCATAATTGTGTACATGTTCAAACTACAGAGTCTGAATTTGTCAACTTCACCTGAAGTTCTAACATCTTAATGTAAAATTTACTTTATCCCTTTTTCAGTATAATTCACAAAGTAATTCAAGTCTCCTGCTCAGTATTTTAATTTAAACTTCATCAGAAAACAACTAGACATCATTATGATTCACTCTGAATTATTCAAATGTCCCAAACTTTCTCTCTCCTTAAAGGTTAGTGGTACTAAATGTGCAATTCCCCCCTCATGACATGAGTATAGCTCACAAGTGTGTGAGGAGACTGGGCACCTGGAAAGATGCAGCTACCCAAACCCAAGAAGTGTGCTCTCCTAAAGCTTCCTTCTTCAGTGCTCTTTTTTTTTTTTTTTTTTTTTTACCCCAAGTTGGTAAATAGCATCTGTCCTTTGAATGCATTCAGGCAGACAACAAAAGGATTCCAAAAAAAACAGGTGCTCAGACAGACCAATTTGTAACAGACTTTGTTAGAGCTGCAGACAGGGCTGAAGACAGGAAATTAACTGTACATCGGATACCATATAACACTTTTCTATGATAGCAGCACAGACTTCTGAAGGCTCACAAAAGCCAGAATAAATGCATTTTTCTATTGGCACTCTGTCTTGCATGCACAATTTGATCATTTCAATAGACCTTGCAAAGCTAGAGCTGGTACATAAAGCAATTGCTAAACAATCTGTATTACTGCCCTAGCTTCAAAATGCTGTGCAACAATTATCACCAGGCACCTCTTGATTAATCCAAACATATAAAAGGTTAGGAAAAATAATCAAAGCAGGAGGAATTAGGAGAAACAGGTACATCCATGAGAACTAAAATAAAGCAAACAAGCAATGAACCAGAAGTTTTATAACTTTTTTCCTCCAGTAAAGTACTTGCTGCTAGTTTCCAAGGTTCTTTGAACCTTGTACTAAATGTTGTCATGTAATTAATGTCAGGCCAGCAACCTCGCCTTTTCCAGGTTGTCATGACTCTGAAGCAGAAAGGAATAATTATTCGGTATCTGTGGGTAGCTGAAGGTTATTTTAATACCTGCGTACTTCTAGCTTACCATGAAAAATGACCCTCAAGTTTCTATAAAAAGCAGCTGTTCAATGTATATCATATTCAGGAACATTTAGGAACACTGTAAATCTGCTCTTCCTATTAAACAGAGAGACTAACTGCACAGACATGTTTTGATTTATAGAGCTCACTGTCTAAAATTCATCCTTTCTGCCTCTATTTAATATTTCTGTGTTTCTACATGAATTACATTGTTTATAAAAACAGAGAGGTAACAAGAATTAAAGTATCTTTAACAGTCAGCTACCTCAAACTATCTTCTACAAAGCATATTTACATTTCAATCGGCAGTGTTTTCCTAAAACATACATGAGACTAGAGAGCAAGACCAGGCAGATTTGTTAAAGATAAATATTCTGAAAGAGGGCTAAACTGATTATAACAGAAACATTCATCCAAATAAGCTCATTAAGGTTTTTGGATTTTCTGTTAATAATAGCCAATAGCTAAAAATAAGCCATGACGTTTCCAGCAATTAGAACAAATTGAGAAGTTACAATGATAAACTTACTAAAACGTAAACCCTTCTTTCATTCAGAGCTTCAGGATGCAAGCTGCAGTTTATTAAAGCATACAAATCTGTATTGAAGTTCTTGAAACAATCTTAAACATAGACAAAGAATGGTTTAAGATTATGTCACATTTCTTTCCGGAGCTGCAATGAAAGCTACAATACTATATTGACATTTAAATACATTTCATTTGTCTAAAGAAAGCATTTAAAGTTATTTCAGCTACTATTCAGCTCCTCTGATACTCAAACACTGCACATGCACGTACAGATTAAAGTATAATGCTCTGCAGCAAACAGCTTTCAGAATAAAATATTTTCTGTTTCTTAACATCCTACCTTCATAATTGCCTTCTAGGAGACCCAGATGCTCAAGTGCCTTCACAAATCCAACAATTATCACCAGTACAACAATCATTTCAAGTCCCTCCAAGTTCATCTTGAAAAATTATTCATGTAAAAGCATCTTTTCTTAGGGAGCGTCCTGACATCAGAGTTAGACTTTAATTAAAAAGCTCTCCTAGTCCAAGACATGCCACACAACCAGTCAAATACAATGCAAAAGAAGCCCAGCATATTCCTTCCATAAAACATTTCCATTGACAGCAAGATGAACACAGGAATGTAAGGAAGTCAAATCTTACCATGTCTGCATCACTTGCCTGCATGGATACAGATGTTTCAGTCTCTAAGGCAACAGAATATACAGTAACCACTTTGTTTAGCATTTCCTCTCTGTCACAGCCAAAATTCACCAAATCTGTCTGATATGTAGTAAAATCTGATGCTCCTTTTTCACACTGAATTACAGTTTTAGAGAGATCCCATACTTTAACAACACAGAGGAAAAAGTCCAAACACATTCTTTGCATGATACTAAAGTGAACTTCAGAAAACTCAAAGCAAAATCATTTAGTTCAGAAAATGACCTATTGCTGTTATTTCTCCATCAAGTGAAATACAATTACAGAAGGTTAGCTACACGTTTGAGTATCCTTTCCCACACTGCACACACACTTTACATCAAATACAGGAATCTAGTAAAATATTACATATGGTAAGAAGAGACTTGTTAGAGGGAAATCAGTGTTACAGTTTGAGGGGTATGTGAGAAACAAAAGCCTTTCCCTCTTGCTGCACAGCCCTGGGGCCTCTGTGCAGATGGTGGAACAACTGCCCTTGGTGTAGGTCAGCTGCCGTTCCCAGACTAGGAAAGGCAAGAAATGGCATCAAGGACGCAGTACGTGTGCAACTTACCGCTCTGCCTCAGGAAGCGCTTTTCCAAGCACTCAGAAAAACTGGAATTGTTTCCAAGTGCTTGGACCTGACAGTTAGGAACAGATTCTCTGAAGGACCTTATTCCCACCTGAGCACCTTAACAGCAGACATTGGCAAGCACTTGTCTGTCCTTCCTACTTACCTTCACTCAGCTCTCCCTATTTGCAGCCAGTTTCAGACATGCACAGAATTGAAAAAAACCAAAACCCCAAACCCTTTTGAAAGTCTGGCCACTTGTTCTGGTAACTGTTGATTATTTGGCCTGCCAAATGCAGTGCAATGGCTGCCACTTCTGCCCACAAGGTCACCTACTGCACTTGTTCTGTTCACTCATTTTGGGATAATCTGACTTTGAAAGTAAGAGAGAGATATATCTAAAATAGTCTAAACTTATGTTGATATTGTAATTATTATAATATTACATTAATAATGCTAATCTGAAAGACTGTTTTCAGTTATTGTTTTTTAACCGTTTGTGTACTTCTATCTTTAACTGATATTTTATGTTAATGTCTCCCAGGATATTCTTGTCAAGTTTCATTAAGTACTTAAATGATGTTACGAGGACTTGAGTACCAAGGCCTTCTGTACACTTGCCAGCTTACCCTCCTGGAACTACAAAATGGATCCTGTATGGCCGTATAGAGCAGAATCAGACCCAAAGACTCTTTTGAAAGCTGGTTAATGTTTTTTTCATTGACTTCAGCAATGTTTTGCTGTGTTGCGGGGTGTTGCTAAAGGCCTAAACGAAGCTGTTTCCCATATAATTATTCCAATGCATTAATATTTTAGAGGTATTCCTTCATTATCAATATAATTAACATCATCAGCATCTACACCTTTTCTCAGGTATCCCCATTCAAAAATAAATCTTATCTGCTTCTCCTCACTATCAAACCTCATTTAAGGATCTCACAACTCCTTACCAAATTTCTCATTGAGCCTTAACACTCCTGAGGGGAGGTTAAGAATTTACTAAAGTATCAAATCCAATTACTATGGAAATGAAATAATGTTTGGGACAGTGCAGACATAAGGTATTATAATATATAACAATAAATAATGTTTTAGTACAGAAAGCAAAAGAAAGAAACACTACCTGATGGAAATGGACTGGGATAGAGGGTAAAAAGAAGAAAGTAACTTAAGCTTAATTTTGGTCAAGTTTAAAACCTCTGCTCCTACTAAAAGTGACATGAGCTGAATGATGCCAATAAGCATTCAAAATTAATTTTATTTCTCTTTGGAAAGAAGATTTCTCACTGTCCAGTGCACTTGTACCACTGTTAGGGTTTGCTGCTGCTCTCAGCTGAACCACCAATGCAACCAATTAACAAACATAATTTCTTCTTGTCAAAAAATCCATTTTGTAGAAAGCAAGAATGGTCCAAAGACATGGATTTTTTTTGATAAAAGCTGCATTTCCAGAGCAACCCAGCTCCTTGACATGTTGAGGCATTCTCCCTCCCTGCTTGGATTCAAGAGGCAAAGTCCAAGTTCTGCTTTAGCCCATGCAGAGCAGAGAGCTGCCCTTGCCCAATGCCAGAGCTCCAACCTGGGAGGGCCTCCTCCACCCCCAAAAAGTAGAGAAGGCAGTTCCACAGACCCTACCTTCCTCTTGTGACACTTTTGTTATTGAATTATTGGTTGGTCTGCACCCTACTTCATGAAAGCTATTTGAAAGGTTTCCTCTTTTTTCAGACAAAAAAGCAACTTGTAAACCTCAGAGTACTTCCCAGCTGTTCTCTGGCCAGCCCAAGCCACCAGTAATAGTGTCTTTGGGGAGAGAGAATGAGAGAGAGAGAAAGAACCTACTCAAATATACTCCAATCAAAACTTATTTAGCTTGGGCGAAGCCGACAGAACAAAGCTGCAGGCTGTGCATTTCATACTAGTTACTTTCTCATAGCAATATATCATATTTGTAACAAACTCTCAATATAATTTTCAATCATTCTTTTTTGAGCCTCAGCAATTCACTGTGAAGGAAAACACTCCTGTCAACAGAGAAACGCAGGAGAGTTCTGTGAGGAAAATATCCAGTTACCACTGATTGCAGTATCTGATTATCCATTCACCTATGTACACACAGCGAAACTGTGGGCATTGCTACCTTAATTCCTCCTCTCTGTTCAGGGAGGAGGGCTGGGTGCCTGGCCAGCAGTGTGCTGCAGTGCCAGGGGGCAAGTTATCTGGCTGGACTTCCAGGCCATCACAGAGCACAGGAGGGACACGGAACAACAGGAAATCAAACTCTGTTTATCACTGCAATACGCATGCAGAATCCAGCATTCCTGGGAGTTCATTAGGTATGGATGCTAGGCCTAAGTAACTGCTTAATTAGCATCTGCTTTGCCGTTAGTTTTTCATAGCATGAGATAAAAATTAAGGTGCATGAAGTGTAGAACAAAAAGAAAAGAGGAGGAGAAAGACATGGCTAATAAAAAAGCAAAACTACAGACAGTTTTTCTCTGGGCAGACTCTCTGGGAGATGCTCACATACAGTGCTCTGATGTTGGATAAAGTTTGAACTCGTGCAGAACTGGGCATCCAGATGGGTCTGGCAGGTAACATGTTGGGTGCAGTGCTGGGGACCACACAGATAAATGGCTTGTGCCAGTGTCCTCACCATGCTTGTGAGAAACATCACCCTTCCATTCTCAGCAAACAAGGAAAGATCTCTAAGCTAACTCACACATGCAGCAAACAGCAGGAATCAGGAAAGCAAGCAGGAGAGCACCAGCACAGTATCTATTTGTTAGTTAAATTTTGCTTTACAGCTACCCTTAAGGGCATGTCTAAGTTTTGACCCCACTGTCTCAGTTCACAGCCCAGATACACTGCTCCTCTCATTTCCATCCGCCATTCCTCCCCTACACAAACCTCTTTTCATTTATTTTTCTTTAAACCTTGGAAACTGGGCCAAGTCCAAAGAGAAGATGACCCGTTCAGCATCACAGCTCCACTCTGATTAGGGTAGCAGCTGACAGCAAAGCCCCTGAGATTGCACTGCTCTGATCAAGCCCAGCTGTTCCTGATGGCCTCAGAATTCCATCTACCAACAACTGAAACCAAGGCAGATCACTGCAGAAAACACCTACAGCCCTCAGGGGGATCCACCCAGGGATGGCAGCAGCACAAGCAGCGCCGCAGACTCTCCCTCTGCTCCCTGGCCCTTCACTTCACACAAGAAATAAAGAAGGGGACAGTGCCAGCTGCAACGTGAGACTGTTTTGCAAAGTCAGTGTATTTTTATATTGATATTTTATATCAATTACACAGCTAATTCAGGACAGGGATTCCCAAGCTAGTCCGTATGCTGGGCTCCTCACTTCTTACATTGCTTTGCTCCTCTAGACAGTAACCAGTCGCTCAGCTGAGTTTTGTTGCAGCAGGCGCTGGCTGATCCATCATTTTATTAATAGTATGATTACTGTATAAATATTTCATTCCATGGTGTGTGTAGGAGGCTTCATTATGCCTCAGTATCTTCACATGCACATCTTTTTTAAATACAGCTCTGTTAAACTTACGGCAAATGTGTCAGTTCCAGCTCTTTCAATATTTCCTTTAATGCTCTCAGTATTTTCTCAAATGCTAATAATGATAAATTCCAGGCCAATTTATTCAGTGAATAAAATTCACATCTAATAATATAATTTCTTTTCTAATACAGTCATAGAAAAAGATGCAGTGAGAATTTAATGCAAATGGGAATTAAGTCTTTGAAAAAGAGAGTTGTCATTTTCCTACTTTATGTGCTGTATAATGAAACAGTACAGTAAGTATTGGTTACGTGTCCAGGGCAGTATTTTCACACTTCAGTGTTTCACAGATAAATTTGCCACACTCTTGTTTTTTAAAGCATTCTAGTCATATCCTTAATATAGACAGTGTCATCTTATTTTTTTTTCAGACTACTAACCATGTTCTTAATATAGACACTATCAACAGTGTTCAGTGATTTAATCCAGGAACAATCAGCAGTATGAACACCGAATTACACTTTTAACACAAGCAACTGCCACATTTCTGTTTGCTACTCCATCCCAGAAAAGGCAGTGCAAAACATTTGCAAAATGTGTTTCAGTTTTCCCAGGCCCCAGGGTCTGCTAGCAGCTCACACTCTAATTCTTTATTTTTACATTTTTTATTTCAATGTGGGACTTGCTTAGTTTAAATAAGTGATAAAATATTAAATTAAGGTATCTCAGGCAGAGATTTAATTTTCAGGTGAATGCTGAGGAGAAATTCCAGCTTGCGTCACTGAAAAAATGACGCTCTGATTATGGTTCAGTGATACCAGTGGTCTCCAAAGCGATCACGAGGCACACATTTACTTCCGAAGTAACAGTTAACATCTGTACTAAACTTCTAGTCACAGCATGGTCCATTTTTTAAAGAGGCTGTTTAAACCTGACTCAGACACAAATTTCCATGGTTCTGTATGCACACTTGTTGAATGCCTGCACCCGCAGCAAGAGAATGCAAAATCACCTGTGAGCAGAACAGCAGTAAACCAGCACCAAGAGCTGCAGTGGAAGAAGAAGCTGAGAGGCAACAGCAGCAACATCACCTAATGCTCGGTAATGCACTTCACGACCGATTTCCAAGGGTGCGGGTATATCATGGACCCAGGTTACAGGTGGAGAATGGGATGCATGGTATGATGAAGCGACTTGACTAAGGTCATTGAGCCTGTCCTGGCAGAGCCAGTGGCAGAAAACGAGACTCCCAGATATTTCGTGAGTATGCTCCCAGCCATACAAAGCCATTCTGCTCTCATGGATTTAGCAAGGAGGACAGATAACACCAGGCATGGAAAGCAGCTGAACCTCTCACATTGTAACAAATTACTGTGTCAAGGTAATTAATGCCTCCTTGTGTAAAAACCTGTCATGTCAGAGGAAGCATGAAACTGGAGTTAAAACAGACCGCCACCGCAGGCTTGCAAGGCTGTCAGGGATATATGCTGTTTGCAAAAGCACTGCATATGGATTCTCATGTCTTTCCTGAAGCTTTAGTCAAATTGGCTACATCATACTGAGAGGGCTTCAGAGAAGCCTCAGCTCCCTCAACTGAATGACAATGGAGACCGTTCCAGATACTCAACATAGCAAATATGGTGACTGTCTTTTCTCTGTTATAAAAAGGAGGTGGAGGGTGCTAATGGTATGAGAGAGAAAAACATATGGTGCATAGCAGAGCAGTGGAAAAATAAAGCAAGTTTTCAGAATTTTGGTGAAATTTTAGTTTGAAGAATTTTCCTCTAAGCAATCATCACAGCAGAAAACAACGCTTAATGTCAGGATCTGCCAGCAGGAAAAACCTGGGTCATCCAGCATCTGAGCAGCCAGTCACCTGTCTGTTACAAGCAAAACTGTGTGGAGTGTTCACTGCACAAAACTCTGCCCCGACCACAGACAAGGCTCAGGTGCGTTACCGTTGTTTTAACATAAATGTGTGCAAAAACCTGCGAGAAGCATTCCCTCCACTGAAAGAACTGGACTAGAAAAACATGCAACTCCTTTGGTTGGTTTTTCTGCTTTTGAAAAAGTCTAAAAGCGGCTATCATAACTATCTTTAATATACAACAGGAATTTCCTAGGGAAGAGGGTCAGCAAACCAGGAGTCTTCTCAAACATGAAGAGGCACTGCTGGACTGAACCAACCCTGCCTCAACAAGCAGAGTATGATACCCTAGAAAGGAAACATTTTGCCTTTTTTACATTTTAGTCGCAATTTATGATATCATACAGGAAGCCATTTCAAGAGCCATTCTTGAAAAAATCCCCTATTTTAGCACAACATACAGACTTGCCAAAAAATCAAGATCTATTTTAATCTTTAACTTAACTGGGTGAAGCTCTCACCTTCCTGGTCTTATTTTAGAAAATGAACAGCCCAGTGGTTAAGTCCCGTACTTGCCTTGCAGCTGGAACGTGCGGCAGGCTCTGTGACCACTGAAGCAGTACGCCCACTGATAGCTGCAGGGACGCTGCCACATTCTCATCCCAAGTACGACTTGCAGCCCAGCCATGATGTCCGACCCGTAGCTTTTGCCATTAATTTTTAAAACTGCATGGCAGCATTAGTAGGCCAATTGCCTTCACTTTCTGATTTCTAATTATAATGAGAAAAAGAACCCCCAAGACAAAGTCATGTTCAAAAGGAAAAAAGAAAACTCTATTTGAAGACAAAGTGTCTTGCAAACTCTCCCATCATATGTATCAATTTCCAGCAACAAATGTCCTATAATCTAAAGGAGCTGCTACCTATTGCATACAGACACCAGTTTGTTCTGGTCATCGGCCATCTCTACCTATTTTTTTCAGCCACGGCTGTAGCGCTGGGTATCAGCTCAGCGAAGCTACTCTTCTGCTGTTCTCATGTCTGCAGCCATCGGGGAGGTGGCAGCAAGCAGCACCCTGCAGGCTCAGGCCACAACATGACAACTTCTCCTCCCTCCCAGCCTTTAAGTGAGAGGTAACTCCAGCTTAGCAATGCACGTGGTGGCAGGGCAGGAAGGAGCTCCTTCCCACCACCACCATCCCTGCTGGGCACAGGCTGGGGCACGAGGGGCAGGACCTTCGCTCGGCTCTCCAGTTACTTTCCAAGGTCTCCTCCATTCCCGGGAAGGCTGTTTGCACCAGGTACAGGCTTGTGTTCAAACTTACCTCATTCAAAGGGTTGATAAGAATCAAGGTCATGTCTAGGATTTCACCATTAAGAGCAGCAGAACAAGGGCCTGAAGCAAAGGTTCTGACTTAGGCTAAAAATTAAGTATAAATGCAATATTGTGGCACAGGCAGACTTTCAAAGGCACAGATATCTGGATGCATTAATATGGTTTTTCATGGAAGTCTCTGCTTCCTTTAGATTCATATCTAATTCTCTTTACATCATTTAGAAAGCTTTGGCACTTGAGAAACCCATTGGAAAGCCTCCTCTACACCATACTTCATTGACTCATTTAGTTATCTACAGTTGCTGACGTCAAAGGATGGAGTAGAGTTACCCACCGACATTACTAATGAGCTGTGAAAGCACTCTATCACCCTATCAGCTATTTAACTTAATATTTAAACTATATATTCAAACTGTGTATTCAACCCCAGTGTTCAACTGACAGCTTCAAACCAGACATAACTTCAGCATTCTCATTAGAGAAAACACCGCGAGAAACTAGCCCGTGAAATAAAGCACTTCACAGCAATGTATAATGGCATAGCACTCCCTTTCTAGTAGATAAATTGAACAGGTTTACAGGTGGAAATAATTCTTTCTTCACCCATGACTGGTAGATATTGTTATTTAAATTGCACAAGCTCACACTTCAAATATCTAGAGTGAATCTTAATGCAAATGAAACAACATAGAAGATTCAAAATTGCCTACAAGTAGATCTAGTTATATGATTCCTCAAAGCTGATAATTAGTTGTTCAAAGCACTCTGCATTTGATTAAAGTTTGTCCAATTTACGGCAGAAGTCTACAGACTGTTGGAAACTGTGGGATTGTTATCACAGGAGGTCCTGCCCTACCCCAGGGGATCTGGGAAATGCAGTTTGCCCAGTGAGACTTGTATTCTGGACATACTGGTGCTGGGGAAAATAATGAGAGGACAAACCACTGAGTATCTGAGAATCTCTTGGTTCAGCACGTCTCACAAAATATATTGGTTTTGGCATAATCTTAAACGGGTAAAAAATCAGGACTACAAAAATATCCTGAGAACCACCACCTTTGTTTTGCTTCCAGATCTACTGCAAGTCCCTGGTGATTCAATTTTACCAGAGAATCCAAAATACCACTTCCTTTTTGAAGGAACCAAATCTTATACTTAATCACTGCTGTCTAAAATAGCAAATTTAGCCAATATCGTGTCAGATCACATACATTAAGAGCTTAGGAAAGATTATCTATTAATGGAAGAAAACACTCTATTTGTTTTGAAGCAGCATTCTGAAAGACATATCTCACGTCTGAAGGCAGCCTGTTGTGTTAGCAGATATGTTCCTTTTATCATAGCCCTCAACAGAATATTTAAGAAATAAAGATGCAATGTGCTGCTTGACAAGTAGACTGAGCAGAAAGTTACCTAGCTTGTCTTACATATGGAAGCACTCATTTCTCTTACAGCATTTTCTATTAGACTTGCTTGGTAAGAAAACCATTTTAAAGTTACCCAGTGGTGAATTTTGACTTTCTCCCTTTCTCTTTTCAGAAATTAGAGCTGTAAATTGAGCTGTGCAGAAGATAGTAAAGTATGCCCTCTGCAACTTAGCAGGTCACAGAAATTCACATCTCAGGCTCACACACCACACAGTAATTGCACCACCATGGCCCTAGGCAGTTTCCAACTGCTCAAAGCAAGACTCAAGCTGAGCGGCTGATTCTGTACATCAGCAGGAATGACAAGGTTGCGTCCACAAGGCTGCTACAGATGACTTATAGAGATAGATTAAAAAAATAAATATTTATGACTTGGCTCAGGAAAAGGTGTTAACTGTCCATTTATATTTAAAAGGCATAAATATCAAGGAGGCAGAGGAATTGTTGCAGGGGTTTACAGAGCATAACTGAAAATAATGGGATGAAGCGGTGCCAAAGGGAAGTGCAGGTCTGACCCTGATTTTCATATACAGGCAAGACTCCCACTTAGACCCAGATCTCACTGCTAGAGTACTCTGTATCTGAGTTAATGAAGATTTCCTGAAATATTCACTGAAATCTGCACTCACTGACAAAGAGCATCAACAATGCATTTCACTGAGATCATTTGTGCTCTGAGGGCATTTTCAAAGGGCTGACTCTTCTCTTCTTGTATTGTCCCAGTCTGTGCTGGGTGTACTTTGAAATATGGAAACATGCAATGGAGACGCTCTCTCTCCTACAGATGCCTGACCAGAAACCCAGGGAAATGAAAGACCTCGTTCCATGCAGTACATATTGACACACATCCCTACAGTGTGGGGGGAAATCTCAGTGTGTTGTTTGATCTTTTTCAATACAGATTAGTGAATAACACAGGGACCTGAGAACAGTAATGCCTAGTCTCTATGAACATCAAATAAAAAGTGTGCAAACATGGTCAGCAACCATATTTTACACATATTCTACAAAGGAACTGTAGTTGGGTGGACACCTGCAAGAAGGCAGCAGAAAAGCAAAGGGATGTTGGCCCCCAGGACCACTGAGGTACCCAGATCTCAGGCTCACTCCATCCCACAAAGGGGAACTGTGTAACGTTACCCAATTTCCTAGAATTTGTCCTCAACAAAGAAATGGTTGCTCTAAAAAACAAACAGCAGCATTTATTTAATTGAAAACAGACAACAGAATCAGAAAGGTTTTTAAGGACAAAGGTGAGGAAAGTAAAATCAACCAAATTTAATTTTCTCATCTCCAAAACCAAATTCAACAGGCTTTAGAGATCTGGCAAACTTCCAAGTGTTGTGTAACCCAACAATGATCAACTCAACACAGGAGAACGAATCACTGGGATTCTCCAGCTTCACTTTTATGCCACACAGTTTTTCTTGGTGATACATTTACCTTCACACTCCCCCATTACCTCATGGACTGATTAATTCTTAACGAACTCAAAAGAAAATTCCACTTTCTCCTCCCAAAGCATTAGTTGGCCTCAAATCTTGAGATGTGCTAATAACTTTCTGGCAGGCCAAGTGCCATTCCCTGGTCTTGACTAAATTATTAATGAGCTGTAAACTCAGAGTGAAAATACGCTTTTGAATTTGGTGAGGCAAAGTTTAGTACTTCCATACACTGTGCTTATATTTAAGAGACTTATCAACTAATAAACTTTCCTGAAGCATGCAAATAAATGCATGAGGCTTACTGACACTTCTCAACTCACATCAAACACAACAAAAACCAATCGCTTTGGGGCAACCATCTCCAAGAGATAGAGACAGATATCCAGAAGATCTAGAAAAACTATACAGAAGTAGGAAATCATGTTTTGTCATGATGATTGCATCACAGCAGCAATTTGTTCACCTGCTAAACTGTTTATGGCTCTAACAAACAAGGAGAGATGAAATATCACAGACCTATACAGAGAAAAATTATGAAGATTTGCACACTGCGGTAACATAGGGAGATGGTTGCAGCAAGAAAAAAGTTACTGATGAGATACTTGAACGCACAAAAGCAATACACTCCAGCCATGGAATGGAACAGATGCCCTTCTGCTTAAGAAGAGAAAAAATTTAAATTGATTGAATTGTGGCGTTGAAGTCAGCTGGGAGCAAGCTGAAAGCAGGAAAAAGAAGCTGATGTTTTACATGCATGAGTCTATCTGGAATTGAAGAATTTACCTGTCTTCTGAGACTTCACAGACAGGCTGCCTTACAGCCACACTTCCCAGCCACAAGACACAACACTTTGCTTGGTGTAGAGTATTTGTCTTTTCACTGTCAAACGTTTTCCCAATAGCAAAATATTGCATTTATAGAGAGCAAAGCGTTGGTGATCCAGACACTCATAACAGCTTGAGTGGCATGAGTGAATGTGTAGCTATGCTCAGTGTTTTCCATTTTTACAGGAAATAACATTATGACTGGACTAGAAAGCAGATGGGCAGTAATCTGATAGTTTTCAAACATCACAGATACATCTGTTGGTTGTACAGATGTTGCCCTTGCTTTAGTGTACACGAGACAGTGGCACAGAAAACATTCTCTTACATAAGCTATCTTCCACCTTTTTTGCTAGTGATAATGCCAGACAACAAAGATGAAGAGATGCCGAAAGAGATCTGAAGTACAGGAACCCTCTTGAAGACAAAGCCGAGCTAGCAGGATTAGCAAATCTAACAAAATCAGAGACTACCTGGTTTTGTATTACTGAGGGGAATTTATGTTCTCCATCAGAAAGGCAGGCACTATCACAAGATATATAGCAGGGTTTGCATTCATATTACATCTTAAGATCATGAGAGAAAGTTGCACTAGGAACACAAGGTACCAGTTTCATTCTCCTCAGAAGACCAGAAGTGATGCTGTGAACTAAATATATGTTATCCCAATATAGGGAGCCTTTTTGTCCTCAGAAAGTTTGGTGTAACCCTAGTCCCCTTGTGACTAGGACTAAAGTTCTGTAAAACCTAAACTATGCTCAAGAATGCCACAGATATTTGCAACTTTACATTGCCACAAATACTAGAAAAAGTGCTTCAGAACAAACCAGATTTGTCTCTGGGTTTGGCAAGAGCTGCGCTGTGCCTATGTTCATGATGTGGCACTTAATATACACCTGTGCACTAATAAGACATTATTTTAAAAGCCTGTATACTCCTCAATATATAAGTGACTACTGAGCATTCAACTTCCACCTCAGGGAAGAAAATGTTTGAAGAACACATGGTGAAATGGGGTTCAAATATAAAGCTTCAATTTTTACATAAATTACTTAACAGAAATCTTAAAATATGCTCTGTCTTTCAGACACTTCTTGTTGCCAGAACCATGTTGCAGGCTTCAGAAATAGGTGGGTTACCCAGACACCCTGATGATGTACCACTTTCCATCTTCAGTACAAGCATAATCAGTACAGAGAAACAAGAAACTCAGGGAGAATTTTTTCGTCAGGATTTTTTTCTGACGCAAGGGAGATGTTGTTATGGGAAAAGAAACACTGAGAAATAATGTAAAACAGTGAAAGACAAAAACAAATCTCCAGAAAACAATCAAAAAAAGACCTGTTTTTCTTCTCCACAGTCTGTTTCACAATAAATTTAAGCCACTTAACTCCAAAGCACTAAGCATCTCTACTTCAGGTTGTAAGTCACTTGGTTCCAGATAGCAGTTTTGTTTCAGGGGAGGTAAGCTTCTTTCTCAGTTACTGAGTTGCAGCAGAAAACCAAAAGCAGCCTGAGGTTTCCTCTGAGTTTTTAGTAAAAAGTTGGTTACTTTATATTTCAACTTAAGGTTACAGGCTAAAACATTTCCATCGCTGCATTACTGCTCACGCAATGCCCATGCGAGTGGTATCAGTACAATTTTTCACTGAGAAAGGCCTCAGGGAGTTGACTGGCATTTCAAGGACCAGAATAGCTGAGCCGGCTTAGAGGAGATTTAAAGCATTCTGTTCCTCAGCATCTTGCATCATATCGGTGCTTTCAAGACCATGCCTGACAAATATATAAATCTATAGTAGGAAAAGCTTGAAATTCTGACTCTATGGCTAAAACTGAGCAAACAGTTCTATCAATTAAATGGAGAAGTTGCATTTCATTTCATTCAAAATCAGAGCAATCTTTATACATGAACATGAGCACAATCAGTTCCCTAGCCCATGGATACTTGCAGAACTATAGCAAAAGAAAAAGCGTAGTAAACAGAACTATGGTTTAACTACCATTGCTGCTTTATCTGGGCTAATGAGTACCATTTGGGTTCCAGAACTGCAAGGTTTAAAGAAAAATAAGTACATTTTAATCTTACAACCTTTATTTTCTTCCCATCCCAACCATATTAGCAATTTCTTTTGCAAAAGTGCCCAGCAAGCTCAATTAACCATTAAAAATACCTTTTGGGTCACATCACACTCAGTGAAATCTCTTGCATTGTGCTGTGCCTAATCAAGTAGGCAAGACTGAAATTGAAGGTACCCCCTGCACTCTGCAAGGCTCCTCTACTAATCCCAGGACCCCAAACAAATACATTTAAGGATATGCTTAAAAACGTATTTTTAAACGTGTTACAGCTCTGCATTCCATTCCCCCCAAAACAGCGCAAAGACCCTGAACAAGCAGAATTCTCTTTATAAATAAAAATAGCCCAGACTTTATAAATACTGATTTGATATTAAACATAAGAAATAAACTTACTCATTTTTCATACTAAAATTGCAAATATCTCAAAAGGAGGAATCCTCTCCACCCCTTCTCTCTGCTGAATTTCCTTGTTGCCTTTCCACTGGTGGTATCCCAATAACCTGCCTGATCAGAAGTCTAATCACAAGCCTCTCCTTCCTACATTTTCCAAGAGCAATAGGTTCTGACTTGTTCCTCTTCTCTACTAAAACAATGACAAGGAGGATTTCAACATCAGCATAAACGTATAAATCACAAACTAGAGGCTCTCTCAATAGATTTCAGAGTGCAATACAGCAATCAATCCTCACAGCACAGCCCACCAGGTGAGCTGGAATAGATGCTTCTCATAACAATTCTCCTTCATATGAAGGACTCCCACATATACATACTTCCCAAGGCTCCTTGTTTCGCAGTCTACCAAGGTCTAAATTGACAGTGCAGCTTTCTATAGACGCCACACAAACTGAAGATAACTGCCAGTCCCAGTCTTCTGGGTTTTAGGATTCATTTTGTTTTAAGGCAGAGTATCTTTCTTCATATATTATCATTAGCCTGAGGGCAACAAATGAATATTACTTGTTATGGGAGGCTTACAGAAGAGGTGTATTTTTAAAAATGAAATTCTAAAGCCTGATGAAATCTGCCATAGTGCTGACTTCTGAGATATGCTGGGGTAAACAATGGCTATATATGGACAGCATTTTCAAAAGCATTAATTTTTAACTTATCTCCTAAACCCCTCAGCATCCTTTTTGCAGCCAGTGTAAGGACCATATGACCTGAATATTAATTTTTACTTCAGTGGATCTGCAGAAGGTTATTTTTTGTATATTACTTTAAAATGGAGCTTCTTTCCAAAATGCTGCTTATAACTTATGACTGCATCAGATGTTTATTTTTAAGGCTTTATTTTTTTATTTGTCAGTATTCATATTCACGTATAATAACTTTTTATCTACTTACGTCTAAAAACCATTGAAAGAGGCATTTGTAAATTTCAAACAGAAATGCTGAAATACAAGCCTGGTTTTTATTGCAATGAGACATGACGGATGGCATTTTCACATCCAACCCCTCTTCCATTAATTGTTCCAGAGTTCCTTAAAATATGAGAAATACTATACAGCCTTGTTACGCTACAGTATATTTATTCCATTGATAATGTGCAATGTGCCTGGTTCAAAGTGATGCTTATTGCTCTTGGAGGCGATGAATAAATTGTTTAAGGAGTGTGGAGAATGCTCATTGTGCAGAACTCCCCAAGCCAAGGTTGATGAGGGCGTCTAAGGAACGTGGAGGTGGAATACAGCTGGGTACCTAAGGGATGAGCTCAGTATGTCGTGTATGAAAAGGCACAGAAGTATCACGTCATGACAGAGTCAATAGTACACACATGCATTAGAGGCTGATCAACTGCTACAGAGGAAAAGAGCCTCCTCACCCAGGTTTTGGAAGCGAAATTGATTTCAAAAGCCAAAAATGCAAAGTTAAGACTCAAAAGGCTTCGAAAGCATAACCCTTCTGTGGTGAATCAGTTATTCTATACCAAGTGCAGGATGCAAGCTAAGGTATAAAACTGATAGCCAGAAGGTGTTCAAAAGTGAATGCGAATGCATATTGAGGATGTTATGTTTAGTATGTCCAAAGAGACAGGTGAGCATGACCAAAAGCACTTTAATCTTTCAGAAGAAAAAAATACAGCATCTACTACAAAACTATAGGTCATTCAGAGAGAGAAATACAGCATATGTGAATCTAGTAACACATTTTGCTACCACCTCAAATCTCAGCTTCACTTCAGAAGCGAGGCACTCACTAGCATGGGAAAACACTCCCTTGTTATTTCATCCTCAAAATGGTAGCGGTGATACAGCTGTAAAGAACATATGGACCCTTTTCTCAGTTGATAAAAAACATCCTAACATCAGTCAACAGAAGTGGAAAGGAAAGGAAAAAAGCCAAGCATAAGAAGTTTCTTAGCATTCATATAAAATTTTGCTGGCTGATCTGAATAGTAATTGAAATGAGATAACCAAACACAAAAAATCTAGAGTGGTGCAGAACTAATCAATGAATTTGAGGACAGTGAGTACCTTTTTACAGTGTCCAGCTGAAATATGAAAAAAGTCCGTATTTGGAAAGCAAACAATTTTAAGCTTCACAAATGACTGCAGGAGAACGTGCCTTGTGTACCATTTTTGGTGTATTGATCATCAATATCTGTCCTGCAATTAGCATTACAATAGCACTGATCTGAACAGATACCGCAGCATGGGCGTACAGAAATATTGCAAAAAGATTTTTGGTACTGGTACTGGTACATGAATAACAATCAGAGATTAGGACGACAGAATCCTTCATAGTATGCACTTCTAAAAAAGCCACAGTTTGATTCACACAGATAACACTTCAAAAGAAAGCCAACACCAGAATTTGACAAGAGGTGAATTTAATTGTTCCTGGAGATAAGGGAAGAAGAAAAGAGAGGAAGGAAAAATTAAAAGGAAATAATTTTCAACTCTGACACAATAAACACGACACCATCTCAATGGATTCTGCTCATTCCAATGCAAGGAAGCTTGCAAGGTTAAGAGGTTTCTTACTGCTAGCGGGAGTTGTCACAGAGCAAGGGCTAGGTAGGAAGCAAAGCATGCCAGTCCAGTAGCAGTATCTTACTGACTTATAGCAAGATCCTATTGCCAGGTGATTAATAAAAGAGAATCAGTTCTGAACGATCCACAAAGTAAGCTTTTCAGCATGTGACCTGTTAACTTGGCCCTATTCAAGAGGAGGCACTGAAATTTTTAGATCTGGGAATTGATCATAACTAGAGAACCCATGTAAATGATCAATGAAAAAATATTATAAAAAGCTGTATTACCCTTTAGAATATCAGTAACATGAATATTTCATATTATCTCCAACCACTCTTGGTTTAAGGATGAACTGGAGAAACAGGAGCCTGTATAATAATTCTCAATAACACATATTTGTTCTGTGGCATTCACATCTGACATAAACAGAAAGATCATATTGTGTCTGCATAGCCATATCAATCTGCAATTATGTTATCCATTCCATTTTCATTTTAATTTAAAGTATTAGAGCTCAAAAATAAAGACAACACTCTGACCTTGTTAACAGGCTGGGACAGCTTGAAGAAGGCTTACTTTGTTCACTTACATTCCCAAACTGCACAGTTCAAACAGACCAATCCAGACTTACCTGCAAGAAAACAGAATACAAATTTTGGGTTACAGCTTCAAACTTAACAAAAATCTGTCACTGAGAAGGGAAAATAAATAAGGGACCCCGAAAAATTTCACAGTACTTAAAGTTAAAATAACTTTTTGCAGTATAATGAATTGTTTGACTGTACTTTTTCTCTAGCCCTTAAATAACTAAGATAGCCTTTTTCATCCCAATACTTTAATTACAAAAGGTTGCATTGCCAAATGGCAAAACATAGTATCTGTTGACTTTCTTCTTATTACAAAGTACTGGTTTGTCTGTTTATATAGTCTTGCCTCCCACCCCCAGCTTTCCCTTCCCCTGCTGCTTCACGACGCAACAGAGTATTGCAGCGTTGCTTAAAACTACGTGACCGAGTGCAAGGATAAGCAGACTAGGAAAGATGGGGTTTGTACACTTTTAATTGAGCTTTTAAGTAGAAGAAAGGTAATAAGCCACCAGCCACATGGTGAACTTCTGTTCCTACAATGGAAGCGAGTGCTTGGAGTCCAAACTATCGAGTGGAGTCAGCTGAGCTTTTATAGCAATATCCTTACATCAGTCTCCCAGCAGTTTTCTTTACAGAAGGAGATTTGGGTAAAAAATGTTTGAGACAAACATTTTTTCCACTTGCCAAAGCACAGTAAATTCATTAATGGTGGTTTAATAAGCATCATGAGAAGGGCGTCTCCCACGATGGGTGGCAGGCTGCAATTTCCAACTCAAAGTGCTCCACACAGTACATCCCACCCCGCGTTTCATAGATTTCCAACACCACTGGCTGCCTAACGCATTGATGACCTAGACACCAAACCACAGTGTGCACCCCTTTATAAATCCCGAGGATGATAACAACACAAACGGCCATCCTGTGCACAAGGTCTCCACACACACCATCACACTACAGCCCCAGGTGCTGCAGTAAGCATTCTCTAGCGCAAGCAACACAGCAGCCACTGTGCAGCTCCCACCCAGCAGCACTGGGGTTGCATCCACCACTGCATGTCTCTGAAGAGACTGCAGTCTCTGTAGCTTTTCACAGTACAACCCGACTAAGGAGATGTTTTGCTATCCCCAGTGTCCGTGTATTTTGACAGCTCTTCAGGGAATATCAGCCTATTTTTCAGAGACTGGAAGATGGAGACTTTCCTGCTATGTTTCTACCAGTACACAGGACCTGACTATCCAGAGCGTGTGTCCCCCCATGGCAGATGGGCACGCCTGGTCACCCTTCTCCTCCTCCTCCCCAGGAGGCAAGTCCTGCAGGGAGGCATAAACTGATAAGAAATTTACTAACAAAGGCAAGTCTGCAGAAGCCCATGATACCTGACATTACTTTGTCCATCCTCCATTGAAAATATTGTTTTATATTATTCTCTTGCGCACCTCCAGGGTATTTTTCCTTCATTAAATTCTGCAGAAATTGTAAGATTCAGCATGCCACTGATAGCATGCCAACAACTACGTGGACTGGCTGCTGACATTATACAGGAGAGTGTCTGTTGGTGATTTTGCTTATAATATATATAAAAAAAATATTATCTGCCATTTTCTGAAAAGGAGAATGTAAACATTATAACCTGAAGAAGAATTTAATGGCCTAATAAGCTTGTTCCCAAGTTCCTGCTGTGTATCTTCTCACCATTACTTTCACAGCATGTGTGGGGGGCCATATTCTGGTTGGCAGTTGCTGTGCAATTCACATTTCTGTTATGTTTCTGTCTTACATTAACATAGAAAGCAACATCTGTGCAAGAATTCACAAAACAAAGGGTTTCTTGGAAAGTGGGGCAAAAACATAAGCACATGCTAATCACTCCAGCAAAGGAGCTCAGGGAGGATGTTGTGGTTGAAAGGGCTCTTTGAGAAACATGGAGAAGCAAACAGAAAAGGATGTTTTGTACCTCTCTCCTAGAGATACAAGAAATAAAAAAAAAAAGAGAAAAAAAAAAGATGAAATAATATCAGGCTAAGCTTTCTGTCCCCATTTGGTGATAACTCATTGTTTCCCCCATTACAAGAGCTGAAATCTTTATCTAAACACAGGAGATATGCACATATGTACACATAATAGACTGAAAAATAACTAACTTGATTCACTGCTATAAAGAACCTGGTACTAGGAGGCTCTGCCAATGTTGCTTAGACAAATATTGAGTGATAACCACAGCATAGTAGGAGGATAGGAGATAGGATACTTTTTTGACCAGATGGACATTCAATTCTGAATATTATGGAAAAGGACATCTGCATCAGCTGATATGAAAAATGAAATATATGTAGAGATTGCTCAGAAAGCACTGGAAATGCTTCCCTAATGTGATACAAAACTTTCTTGCTATTTAGGATATGGCCTCAGTTAAAGAGATACAGAAGGACTTCAGATTAAAACACATGGATTTCTACGTTATCAGCCAATAAAAATATACTTATATGCTATCAGAAGCATCTGAAATAATCGGTCTCTCAGAGCTGCCAAATCCAGGTTACTCAAACGCAAATGCTACGCACCACAACGCAGTAACTCCACGTCCTCGAGGTCTCAGCACGTGCAGTAACACGACGGCAGCTGGAAGGGAAACGTCTCCTTCACTGGCCAGCACCGAGCTCCCCCGGGCGTGAGGAAGCACTGTCCGTTGGCTGGGCTAGCAGAGACTTGCCACACGCTCCTGATGAGACTTCGGGTACGTCTAACTTGCGAAAACTACCACCGCGTCAGTGCTCCGTCCACGATGAAGACAGCACCGCCCTGTCTCAAGAGGTATTCTGAGGTGGCCAGCTCAGTGATGAATGAAGGGTAAACGCAAAGAAATGTATCTTATTCTTTTGCCCTCTCCAGCCATCAATCGAGTTTAATTTATCTACTTTAAGATGTTACCACTACGCTGCTGATCCAGGCACTACCTTCAGGAGGCTAGTGGAGAACGCCGGTCGGCCTGCGGGCTCTCGCCAGGCCGACCCCCTGCTGGCAGAGCTGTGCTGACACACGGACAGACAGACACCGGACATCCCAACCTCCGGGGCTGCGTTCAGTCCCTGCTGCAGGACCCGACCGAGTAAGGAACCGGGAAGGAAAGGAAAATCCAATCTAAAACTAAACAGGATCTTATCCCCACCTGGCGGCACTGATACAGGAATGAACAGCGAAGAGCCAGCCGCCCGCCTTAGCTCGGCAACGCCGCTTTCCCCAACGTGCCTTTCGTCCCGCTCTACGGGCAACCCGCTACTCGCATTTGTCAGACACCGGCGGTTAGCGGCGGGTACAACGCCACCCTGGGCGGCTTCCCGGCGTCCAAACGTCACGAAGGACGCAGCCACCTTCCAGTCCGAAAGGCGCCGTGGCCGCCTTCCCCGCTGGCCCCGCACCTCCCCGCACGGGTCGCCGCTCCCAGCCGCCTTCTCCGCCCGCGGCCCCGAGCGCCGGCTGGGCGAGCGCAGGGTCCTGCTGCCCTCTGCCGTCACCGCGCCACACTGCCGGGCCGCCCGCCCAGCCACGCCAGGATGCGCGCTGCGGGAGGAGACGGAAGAACGGGATAACTACAGAGGCTTGTCCCTGCGAGGAATCCCCCTCCTTCCCCGGCGAATGAATGACTCCAGTTTGTGCCACGCCAATTTGCGCTCCCAGTTTCAAAGGGACTGCTCGGGCAATCCTACAATAACCTTATGGGACTGACGTGCGGAAAACAGACTCCACAATCGGTGAGATTGTAAAGTCGGTATGTTCGTTCAGCGCTGGGCGGCACGGGGGGTAGTCCCACCAAAGTCGTGCGCGCCCGACTCGGCAGTTCACCTCAAGTTTATACAGCCAGGTGTTACATATTCACAATACGCCTATACATATGCAGGACTGACCTATCCCCGCTTCATATTAAAATTAGCTCCGAGAGGTCATTTCCATAGTCTCCTCTCAACTGCACCTGCGCAGGGCCTCTTTATGGTGGTTGTCTGGTGGTCGCAGAGATGAAGATAGATGACTCCGTCACCGCTAGTAACGTCTTTCCTTGTGCAGGCTCAGTGATTTCTTGGTATTCACCCAAGCCACAAGACCAGTCTTAGCTGGCTCTTAGGGCCTGCTCCTGCTTCTTATCAAGGACTGTCTCTACCTCAGCTAATTTCAACAATGTAAGCACTAAACATCATCTTTCACCCCCCCTTATTATGTCTACTGAGATTCTTTTGACTCCCCTTGTCTGAGGATCGTACAAATAAACAAACTTTGATGCTTGTATGCGCAATCCTTGAAAAATCTCATCTTCCTTCCTACAGAAATTCGCATTTGTGGCCCGATCCTCAGTACACACACCCCAGCAAATATGCCTCAGCAGATGACGGCAAACTGAAAAACATGAGCTGGGTTTATAGTGCACTCACTGGTCTGCACCTCCTGGAGCAGGCTGCTCGCCCAGCCCAACCCAGGGTGACTCTAGCTCTCAGCACCCCAAGGCGTGCGCTGAGCGGGTGCTCTGCCCCTGCGCAGGGCTGGGCAGCGGCAGGCTCAGCACAGCCGGCAACAGACAGAAGTCAGAAAGAGGAATGTGGAAGCCAGAGGCAAGGAAGCAGCAGGTAGGAGCAGGCAGGACCTCTTTCTTTTTGTTGTTTTGGTTTATTTTATTTATTTCCCCAATCCCCAGCCAATGCAACGCCAGATAATGGCAGGAAACAGCTAAGAGGCAGAGAGCTCAGCCCCAGTGTAGCTCTGGGTGCCACCAAACAGGAGCAGCCAAGACTGGCTGGCCTGCGGCCCAGGGAGATGCCGGCTCCAGCCAAGAGCATCCTTTAAGGCTTATTTCATACCACAACCTTGCCAGGCTCAAAGTCAAAGCATTTATAACTTTCATTCAAATGAAGTCAATGTATGTTAAAACATGCAAATATAGTCAAACATTCCGTCTTATTTGCTTTACTGAATTTCTGCCCTTAAAAGTAACTGCTGACAATGGCGTGCTGAGAGGTGATAAGAACGTCACGGTGCCTGTCCCAGCACCTGTCCCAGCCACAGGACACCTCCTGGACCATGCTTGTCCCTGCCAGTAACAGGATGTAAGTCAGAGACTCTTCCAGTGAGTACGGAAGGGTAACGGTCACAGAGAAGGGCAGACTAGGGTAAAAGATAAGAGGGGTATAATGGAGAGTGCAACGAAATGTGAGAAGTGTTGGCTTGATGTGGATGTTTACTAGATTAGGCTGCAAGCAGATGAAAGGATAGCTCTTGAAAATGAGGATGTAGGAAGAAGATAAAGATGTGAAGTCCAGACTGAAAAGAGAGAAATATACCGAGAGGCCGTTTGTGCCAGCAGCTGGCAGCATCCACAAGGTCCCTTTATGGCTTTTGCTCCTTGTCCTCTTTTGTCTAGCATGGCACGGGAACTTCCAAGTCAGGACTACTAAAAATATTCATTGGTCCCTTACTAAGGGGTATCCTAAAGAGCATTTTTCTCTCCTTTTGGGAGAGCAGAAGACTATGTGAGGTAAGGACAAGACAAGGTGCTTAAACACTACAGTTACCTGCAGACCAGTTGTTGGAGAAGAAACAGACCTTTTAACCTGAAGTCAAAGGATAGTGGTGCATTGCCTTCTGCCTAAAACCAGCCACAGCAGATGTCTTGATCTTACCTTCTTACGTAACGTAAAGCATATACTTAGAGTCAGCAGGGACTCTCTGATAACTGCCCAAAATTATAGGCCCTACATTGCTTAATATTGCCTCTCTGGAAAATTGCACCCTTAACACTCAAGCCTTCTTTCTGTTTTTATACCCAGTTTAGGAAAGTAACTCAAAACCAAAGAACTTAGTCAGATACAAACTTCTCTCCTGGGCAGTGGAGGCCTATCTTTAAGGGACTGGTGCCCATGTAATGGGCTCATTCTGGCAGTAGCACTTGGATATATACGCACTGGGTTTCACAGTTTTTAGGAGGAAAGCAAGAAAAGCAAAAACTCCTCATTATTAGAAAGTCTGCTTTATAGACTGCTAAGAAATCTTCTTCCAGGTACAAACAAAGCATTTGGAGAGGGGCTCAGTTTTTTCACTACATGATCCACTTTCTGGTGCTTTCTTAACAGCTTCTCTCTATGACTACATTGACAATCCCATGAAAGAAATCACAACCCTGAAGCTAAAGCAGCTTGCATTCTCAGGGTTGTTTTATGAAAAAACCTATAATAATACGGACACCTTTCAGAGTAAATTACCAAACATTTTGCCAGTGGCATAGGCAGGCACCAGACCTCCAGACCACAGAAACAATAAATAGTTAATCTGCAGCCAATACATTAAATACTTGGCCAGTGTTTTGTATTTCCACTTTGAATTTCTTTGCATTTCCAAACAAAACTTGTTATCCTGTGACAATTTCCTTTTGCTCTTATGCCTCCTAAGGATATAAAACCATTACCTTAGATACGGCAATGTGATATTTTAGTACCTCGTACTTGTATATGCAAACCCTGCTTGGCCATTGTCACAAAGATCAAAGGCCTTTTACCAGCTGCTCCAGCATACGAAAAAGGAAGCAGATACCAGCCAGAGTGTCCACTTCAGGGAGCCTTGGGCCACACTAGAGACACAGGAATCTACAGTCGAACTCTCACAGGTCCCCCATGAAGTCCTCTTTGATGGCAGTCAACTGCACAGTCAAGTTAATGATCCAGAGCCCCCAGATATCCTCTGCCCGTCTGTTGCAAGCTCAGAATAAGGCAGCAAGGATCACCCCAGCAAAGCTCAGCTTTTCTGCAAGCACAGCAAAGCATCTTCTTCCTTGCCTGACTCCTTTGGAATTAACTACTCACAACTTACAGGAAATGAGGGAAATTTTCTCATTTATGTCTGACCTCTAACACAGCCAATGAACTAAACATCTTTAGCTTTGGGGGCACTCTGGGGAGCAGGAATGGAGAAAAAACAACCTCGAGTCCAGGAACTACCCAGTTTAAAGGGCATAGACTGTGTGATGGACACACAGTTCATCTTAGCATTACTGATAGCCCACTGCACCAAAGACAAATTGTCATAGTGCAAATACTACAGGATAGGTTATATTCCACATGGTTAACCCCATTTAGAAAAGCATTCAGGCATATGGGTATTCCCATCTCTATTCAGAGTGCTCAAGGATATACTTAGCTTTCTAGCTGATGAGATCTGAGCACATGCCTAATTAATGATTTGAAAAAGGTCTGGAGATGCTGCAGTGATGGATAACACAGAAAACCCTAAGTGAAAGCAAGATCTTCTGAAAAGTGAGTGGCTACATTGAACGAGCTACATCCCTTGTAACTGCTAGGTCAGAACATTTTGCAGACTACCCATCCGTAAATTAACACATTTCAAGCAAAGCCATGCAGCTCCTAGCTTTATGGTATTTAAGGCTGTCCTTAATATTGCTTTTATTCAACTAACTCAACACACAAACCAAGCCTTTTCATTATCAGCCAGTAATTTACAACCAGTAGAGACCTAAGCGATCGGAGACATTTCCCTGGAAACACTATCTTTTCACCCTTTCCTTACTCCAGGGAAACTCCTCCTCCTTGGACTGAACCAGTGGATAGGGGCGAAGGAGGAGGGACTATAGCAAAGGCAATTCCCTACAAGCCTAGTGAAATCCATATAGCTGAACTGTGCCTGCAACACCATTTTTGTATCAACATCAAACATTACAGTATGAAACACTTCATAAAAGCATGAAGGTGCATCTGGGCAACCCTAGAGATGGAGTCCCTCAGGTCTTTGACTGTACCAAAGAATAGACGAGCCAAGGCCAAAGCTGTAACAACTAGCTTTTCTTTTACTCTAGTCCTTCTCTCACAATATATATGGCAATAATTGCTTTTACAGAACACCCAAACAATATGACTTTCTGTTACAGATGTGAGAAAAAGACTTAAAGGTACATTTTGTCTAATCATTCCCAGACATTATTTTTGCCAATATGCAACTGTGGAGACTCCAGTCACAAAGACAAGAAATAAAAATGAGTTACCTGATGACTTTTATGTTGTTTTTTTTTAAATATTTTTGATCAGGAACATTAAAAAAGAAAAATAAGAAAATAAACCCCCACAACTTTTTCCCTTACCCAGATAGCAAATGCAGCCTCATCTACGGTGATATTTGTGCTTCTGAGAGACCAGGAAATCCTCCTTTGAGAACGTTGCTCCCTTGGTTTTGTATGATGGTTAAAAAAGGCTTAATAAGCAGCCTGAGATTTCTTACCACAATTTTTAAATTTCCTGTGTTATCACAGGCAGTTAGTATAGCAGCTGATAATCTTAACAGACTGAGAGAAACATTTTCATAAAGAGACTTACAGGAACTAACCTATCTCCAGTGAATTCATTTCCATTTTGAGTTTCCTACAATCTCAAAGGCCATCCCCATTTCACACTCTTGGGCAGCTCAGATGATGTGAAGTGTTCTGTCATAATGGCATCAAAGTGAGAAAAAGTATTAAATCTCCTCTTGAGTATGTAGTATGTAGTTTAAAGTTCAGGAGTTTGCAGTAAGTGTAAAGTTTCTGGATTTTTAATTCCCCCCCCCCCTTTTTTTTTAGTTACTATGCAGTACCTAAATCATGCCCCAATTTTAAGCAGTTTGTACAGCCTCATTTCAGTAAGATTACTTTACAACACGCTATAGATACAATTCAAGGGACCAAAGACTGAGGCCATCCCAGTGCTCCTCACTCGCAACCAGTGTAAGGCATCTGGTGTCCCTCTTGCCTCCGAATCCTGCAGCATCCTCACCCACACTGCCATTCTGATGACACACGGACACACTGCCCAGCAAAATCACTGCTTTGCCTCAAGTTGAATATAATTATGCCAGTGGGTGGAAGCTTAGCACAGGCTTCTTGACCTAAAAGGCAACTGCAGTCCTGTAGATGGCTAGATGCAATTAGTAAAAACAACTGGATGTGGAGAAATGTGGAAAACAACTTTCTACTTCACAAAATGAAGTAATAGCTCTCAACGACTAACCCTAGCAATTGCTGCAGGAAGGAAATGAGAAAAAAAATCAACTAGTGCCAGGCAGATAGAGACAACAGAGGCAGCTGGCTAACTGAATTAGCAAAACAGCTGGTCCTGAGCACTTTCATTCAAACTTCTGTGTACAAATTAGAAGGCAAAAGATTCTCATTCTCTCTGCTATATTAGGAAATACAGCTCACAAGAATGAAGCATGGTTTTCAAAGTCACAAAGCACACAATAAAAGGGGAGTAATTTAGATATCCTACCAGCATATTACAACAGTCCACCCACAAAGCTGACTCTGGAGCGGAAGAACTCACTACTCCCATTAGCCTGAAAACATGAAATTCAAGCTGTTCTCTGCCTTGCAGGGATGGGGGCCAGCATTCTTCTCCATTTTCAAAAAAAACCTTAAAATTACCAACACTTCAAAAGTCACAGAGGAAAAGAAAGACAAATAAAAATACATTTATGTTTACTAGGTTGAGGTCAATCTGATCTTTTTCTGACTGGTACCAATTTCAATAGCTAATTTCAACTTTAAAATAAAAACAAATATAAAATGTTCCAGTGTTCTGGCTTCCATTTTGAAATTATGTTGCAGGACATATTTGGTTGCATTTAACTTTTTATTTGAACTGTTTTCTCCAAAGTAGGGACTGCACTACCCTAGTCCTTCAGTGTAATCTTGGTCAAAACAATCTTATTTATTGACGGTTTGCTTTCGCTAGTAGAATTGGAATCTACCATTAGATATCTCCTGTCATAATAACAGCTCCACAAAGCTGATACTTTAACAGCCATGTAGCTCTCAGTATTTGTGCAGTGATCAGTGCATGCAAGCTGATAAGCCACTTACAGCATTTTATTATGCCTTGCCATACTTCAGGGAAAGCCACCCACCAGGTGTTTCAGAGATGGAGCTCCAGTCTTACATCCTATAGCCCTGATTCTCTGGCATCTGCACTCTATAATATTGTGAGTTTATTCTTCATAAGGCAGGTATTGCATCTATTGCTGCTGCTTTTTGGATGTTTTTTTGATCCTCAGTACAGCTCACTGAATACACAGGTCACAAGTTACTGTCATCATGAAAGCCTGCTGATGTCACATGAAGATAATCCACCAAGCCAGAGGATGGATGTTTTCCATGATGCAACAAAATCCCAGTGTAGTGAAATGAGACCCCTTTCACTACTGCTCAACCTTCTAGTGTAGTTCATGTGAACCAGAGCCCACTTTAACCACCTTTTACACCCAAGAGCCCCTGGGAACAGTCTAGTGTCTAGAGGAATTGGATGGCCACCTGCTGCATGACCAAAGAGGGCTGTTCACCCAGTGTACACAGCCCACTAGTCCTCTCCTTGTCCATCTCCGAAAGACCCTCAATAAAGAAGAAAAATTGGACAAACATACCACTAGAATAAGTCTTACGGCTCCTAACAGAGCTGATGGGACACTGCTGCTCTAGTTCATCAGGTCAGCATCAGAGTGTTTTAAACTCCAACAAAGCTGTCCCTGCAAACTAGGGCAACAGTCTTGTCTTATTCCAGGTGGTGAGAAGAGCAGAGACTGTTTTCCCTCCTTCTCCAGGGCTAGCATGACAGCTGGCAGTAGATGCCCTGCTTCACTCATTCCACATCCCACAGCATGGCCAGCCATGTCACAAGGCCTTCCTACAGAAAACCAGATTCCCAGAGCCTGACAGATGTTCTTTGGGTGCTGATTTCTGTAAACTATAGCTATAAAGTACCTCAGGCTCTCCTTGGATTTCATCTCCAGGTACATCCATTTTTCTCTCCAGAAAAGGAGGCTATTACAGTGATCAGTAGCTTTCATGCAAAAGTCCTGCCTTTTGCAGGGGTCTCTGCAGATTCCCTCTGCTGTAATGACGACATTAGGAACTATCCCAATGACTCCCTGCTTCCCAGCAACGTTAGAAGTGCTCATACTGTATCAGAGACAGAAACCAGCCCATGCTGCAAGAATAGTCACTGCTTGTGATTAAGAAGAATGGATAAGCACTCTTTAGCTAAACTGATGTCGCTGTGGCTCACGCGGGAGCGAGAAGTAAAGCGCTCCATCGGAGCTACATTTACCCCAAGGACTGGCTAGGCTATATACAGACACCACCATTTTCATCTCAGCAGAGCTGTTGCCCTGGAGAAGAGGAGCACCCTGCTCAGATAATTCCTTTCCTTTCAGAGAAAAAAAAGGTTAGTAGTAGACTAAAAGCATATTTTTCTTTATGTATAGGATGCATTATCTTAGTCTGCTGAACTGAATCACAGGCTGCTAAGTGCTTTTGGCATCCATATCTGTGGATATAGCTCCATGCATGAATTACAGTGTTTTGCACTGGCAAAGATCGGGTGGGAACAGGACTGGAATGGGGGCATTAGTCACAGTGGAAAAATAGCACTGTGAGACGTGATCATCTCTCGCACATTTTGAGGATCATGCATTGAACTACTGGTCGTTACTTTTCAGCAGGAGGTTTTTCTAATTTTCTGTCTCCAAAGCAAGCTGTCTTATGCTATGCAGAGCCTTTCGCGTAGGTCCAACCTAATTTTAAATGCAAATATCTGAAATAAGCTTTATATAAAAGAGAAGCATAGGGATTTGCAAGTTGAATACCTCTGAAACAAGAAGAGCTAAATATAGAGATCTGGATACAGCATTTAAACTTAAAATCCTATTTCAAGTGCTAAGCATAGAATGATATCCCTCCATAGGGGTAAGACAGTCTATGCAAAATGGTGATTTGATAACACCCATTAAGAACTGTCACTTCATATTAAGCATGAGGTAGTCAAAACAACTGTTATTTTAAGTGCACTCCTAAATTATTCTGCAAGGTCTGTGGGAGTAGAACTAGGCCTATGCTGATTCCAGATCAATATTTGCATGGCAAGAAAGGAACCTGTGAGAACAGAGGAAAAAAAATGAGACAAGCCATTTTTGTAGGGTTAGAGATACACTTGGCTAAAGCAAATTAAGGAGAATCATTCCCAGCCGCAGTCTCAGATGAAGCTAAATGCTGGTGATCCCTGCTTTGGGTAGACGAGTGCACAGAACCATATGTAGAAATCCTCTCAAATCCAAGGCTCCCAGCCACACATTTCTGCCACAGACCATGCTGACTGCAGAAGTGTCCCCTGTCTTTCCAAAGGCCAGGGGGTGTCCCTCCCCCAGCACCAGAAGTTATCTCTTCCTTTCACACTCTCCCACCATAAGCTCCTGAAGCAGCCTGTGTGGTCAAGTGGGCACCTATCCTCCTGCCTTCTGGAAGCAATGTGCCACTGACCCGGGCTCTGCATGAGCAGTCAAACGTGTTGGTTGTAAGCATCACTACAGCCATTGCAACAGAGCTCTCCTTTTACTTCAAAATAAGCCTTCACTCAAGTCAGTTATCTTAAAAATATAAAGTATGTATTTAGACCACACACAATAGGCACAGCTAGAAAAAAAACATTGCAAAGACACAGGTGCTAAAAAGGAAAGAAAAATAACACTTGAGCTATTTCACACAGCGTAATTCTCAGAAACCTGCCTTTCTTTCTCATTCACCAGCCCCAGAACTGCAGGCACTTACCTCATGCCTGGGCTCTGGGCTTGTCCTGGCCAGCAGCCTGCACGCCTTCCCCAGCAGACTAGTTTCCATACTCTGTCCCTTTTCAGGGTTTGCCTGAGTTGTCATCCAAATGTCCCAAGGGTTTCTGAGCCTTCACTACATCGGGAAGCAGTTTCAACACTCCTCCCTCCACAAGGACTGTCCTCCCTTCTTCAGAAATAAGAATATCCCTTTGGCAGACAGCCACCAGTGCAGGAGTCCCCACCTGCTAGTACATTTCTACTACATTGAGGGACAGAATTTCTTACTCATTCTGTGAGGCTACGGGTAATTCTCTGCAGAAAACCTTTTCATATGCTGAATTTATACTTTGCATCAACATGTAAATTGAAACCATAGTTGGCATTTAATATATGCAGCTCATCACTAGGTCTTGATTGAGATGAGAGAATGGCAATCAACAGCTCTGGGAAAGAACAGATTTGGGATGACCCCCATCAGGTCCTTCACTACCATTTACATGTGAATGCAAAACACACAACCTAATCAGCAAACATTTTCCCAGTTCAAGCTATTTGGACGGTCTGTTTCGGGAAGTATTCTCTGACATGCTTTAATCAGGCAGAAGTGATGCTCATTTGTGACTATATTTCAAGCAGACATTGATCTGCTGGGATGGATAAAACCTTCCTGTTACAGTTGATGCAGAAGGGAAACACCTATTAGCATAGGGTTTATGAAAGGCAGGTCCTGCTTGACTAATCTGATCTCCTTCTATGACAAGGCGACCCACTTAGTGGATGAGGGAAAGGCTGGGGATGTTGTCTACCTGGACTTCAGTAAAGCCTTTGACACCGTTTCCCACAGCATTCTCCCAGAGAAACTGGCTGCTCATGGCTTAGATGGATGTACTCTTCGCTGGGTAAAACACTGGCTGGATGGCCGGGCCCAAAGAGTGGTGGTGAATGGAGTTAGATCCAGCTGGCAGCCGGTCACAAGTGGTGTTCACCAGGGCTCGGATTTGGGGCCAGTTCTGTTTAATAGCTTTATCAGTGATCTGGATGAGGGGATTGATTGCACCCTCAGTAAGTTTGCAGATGACGCCAAGCTGGGCGGGAGTGTTGATCTGCTGGAGGGTAGGAAGGCTCTACAGAGGGATCTGGAGAAACTGGATTGACGGGCCGAGGCCAGTTTTATGAGATTCAACAAGGCCAAGTGCCGGGTCCTGCACTTAGGCCACAACAACCCCATGCAGCGCTACAGGCTTGGGGAAGAGTGGCTGGAAAGCTGCCCGGCAGAGAAAGACCTGGGGGTGCTGGTTGACAGCCGGCTGAATATGAGCCAGCAGTGTGCCCAGGTGGCCAAGAAGGTCAACGGCATCCTGGCCTGTATCAGAAATAGTGTGGCCAGCAGGAGCAGGGAGGTGATTATCCCCCTGTACTCGGCACCGGTGAGGCCGCACCTCGAGTCCTGTGTTCAGTTTTGGGCCCCTCACTACAAGAAAGACATGGAGGTGCTGGAGCATGTCCAGAGAAGGGCAACGAAGCTGGTGAAGGGTCTAGAGCACAAGTCGTATGAGAAGCAGCTGAGGGAACTGGGGTTGTTTAGTCTGGAGAAAAGGAGGCTGAGGGGAGACCTTATTGCTCTCTACAGCTACCTGAAAGAAGGTCGTAGTGAGCTGTGTGTTGGTCTCTTCTCGCAAGTAACAAGCAATAGGATGAGAGAAAATGGCCTCAAGTTGTGCCAGGGGAGGTTTAGATTGGACATTAGGAAAAATTTCTTCGTGGAAAGGGCTGTCAGGCATTGGAACAGGCTGCCCAGGGAAGTGGTTGAGTCACCATCCCTGGAGGTATTTAAAAGAGGTGTAGATGTGGCACGTAGGGACATGGTTTAGTGGAGGACTTGGCAGTGCTAGATTAACGGTTAGACTTGATGATCTTAAAGGTCTTTTCCAACCTAACCGATTCTATGATTCTATCCAGCCACATGGGTTGTATATTATACACAGTGTTTTCCAAAGCGTTGCATGTGGTTACAGGTGAGTCTGTGATCCTCCTTTGTGAGCTGCCTTGTGGAGAGCCAGGCCCGAATTGGAAGTGTTGCCAAATTAATTCTGTAATGCTGTGGATGGTACTACAAGCTACACACATTATTGAGCTAAATTAATTTCTGCTGTACCTGACCTGCAGCTGAGGAATGTTGCTTACTGGGCTGGGAATAGCTTGTTTGTTGGATCTATAAAATATTGTTACTTAAACAGTCCAGTGAGCTCCTCTGACACAAGTTCTCTTTCCCCTGAAGGGTTTTCTTTCTAACTGGAGTTATTGATCCCTTTGGCTTTAGACAGAAAATCATCACTGCATTAGCAACCACCAAAATGGTCTTCAGTCTCTAGAGTCTGTTCCTCGACATGGCATCGATTTGAATTTTTTGAGCTGAGAATGTTGTTAAACTCTTGTCTGATAAAAAGCACAGTAATGTGCAATGTATTTTACATTTGACTTTTTGATCTGATGTTTCAAAGTGCGTATTACTTTTCAAGCATGTCTCAAACACTTGCTGCTAAATTCTGCTACAAAGCAGCGCTACTTTATTTAATGTGGAGGAAAACACAATCAGTGCAAAATAGACATCTCCAGCTCCAACATGCTGGGTTCACTTCGTTAAACTTACTGCAATAGAGAGGATCATAGCAGTTCATGGGCTGATGTTAGATTCCCATTAGCGTCTGCCCCTTTACAGAGACGTCTGACTTCACTAGGCAGCTCTACCAAAAGGTTGTAAAGTACCTGGTAAAATTTGAAATTTCCCCCACACTGCGCTGTAACATTAAATTTCTGTATTTGCAATGTAAACACAAAATAATCGCTATTGTGATTGTATCATAGTGCTTCTACATTCACATGTTAATCTAAGCCTGGTTTCACTGCACAATGATGCAACCACAACAGCCTGCTCTGAAGTGAACACGTTATTTACTCTTATTCAACCCAGATATGGAATAGGAGCTACCTTTAACTGGTGACACGAACAGGCTCTCCCAAACCTTGTGTTCTGTTTCCAAGCCCTGGAATGCAGTAGCCCCTTCCCAGCATTATGTCTCAATACAGTGCCAGAGCCAAGAGAAATATGGATTTGTTTGATAAATGTACCAAATACTGCAATGCCTTATTAGTATAAAGGGTCAAAGCCATTGATGTCAGCACAACATAGCAGAGTGTCCAAGCGTGTCTATGGATGCCCCAGTGTGCTGTCGGGTTGCAGGAAGTAGCTGGGTGCACAGGGACAGCTGGGTGCAGTGCCCACATCACCAGTTTAGCAAATCCATCCTGCCTGGGTTTGATTCTGATGCTGTATGCAAAACCAGAACAAAACAAGAGAGTTGTGCCAATCTGCCTGCAGCACTAAACCAGCTCTTACAGTTCTCTGACGAGTGTCTCAAATCTAAACCAAGAAGATATGCAGTGGTTTGATCTTTCCATAGGAAAGAACATGTCAATTTTTTTAACATGCCTTTGCAAAATGGTGATATTATCTGTCCAAAGTGAATTTAACAGGCAGCTGAGGCATAAGGGAGAATCAAATTGTCTTTATTACTGGCAATCAAAGCTACACTGAGAACAGATTCTCAGACAGCTAATCAGGTGAAAGCAAGGGTTCTCGCTGTAGGGAAATTACCAGGATAGTTCCAGGGGTGCAGAACATGGCCATATTCTCAGCTAGGAGGGGATGAATCTCACAGGTGTCCAGCTATAAAACTGCACACACACATACTTTTGGGAAATTACTGTCTTAATGGTGTGACTTGCTAGAATGCCTGTATACCCCTGAAAAGGGAAACTGCTGGTGCTAGTAGCACAAGTTCACTATGGGAGCTACTTGCTGGATTTCAGGCAGTGCCTAGGCACCTCAAGCAGTCCCATCGTGGTTTATCAGTATGCCATGACTGAAAGGACAAAGGAGGGAAACACTTCTCACATGTGGAAAGCAGAGCGCTTTCCAGCAGAGTCCCCTGCCTGTTTTTAAGACTGCGTATTTTTTCACCGATGTTACTGAAGAGTTTTTGCTCTAACTTACCAGTACGCAACTCTGTGAATCCATGACATTTGCATTGAAAACATCCCACTTGAAAAATGTGTGATTGGGGCACTACTGAAGTGCTCTCTTGAGCTGCAACCTCATCTATGGAGAACACGAATCCATTAAAAATGGCTTAGCTTTCACAAGAACCTGCATGACCTCCACAGTCATTTCAAATTTATAGAGCAGTTTAAGAAAATGTTATTTGCAGGACATGACTGCCTCAGCAAGACACAGCGGCATCAACAGTAAACTACAGCAAGGGCTCAGAGGTTCGTAATGAACCCAGTTCAGCATACCTGGCTGAAGCTATCTCTTCTAGTATTGATGACCAGTATTGGCTGAGTCAGTGTAGTTCAAAGACTAGCAATAACTATGATTTTTAATGATCTGTCCTAGCAAGATTATTTACCAATTTACTAATGTTCTCAGAATCAGCAAACTGACTGCAATTTTCCAATCTCCATATCATATGTGGGAAGTAATGTGAACTTTTTGAGCATAAACTGGACAAACAGAATTCCCGGAGAAAGAGTACTGAGCTGGTTACGGTACAAGCCTCCAGATCTTCAAATGTTGATATGTGAATATTCTTCATGATTTTTTTAAAACCAGAAGCTTCTCCTATGTGTGGTGTAATGAAACAACTTGAATGTTAGCAACAGGTGCTCTGTATTTAAAATACCATTGTGATGCCTTTACTGTGATGCTGCACAGATGTCTTGAAGCGACATAAACCCAAAAGGGAAATACCCATAAAAGCAATTTCACTTTCTTTTACAAAAAGAAAGAATTTTTATGGGGCATTTTGTGGACAGCAATGATTTCATGAAAAGAAGAAAAAATCTTGGTTTAATCTAAATTTCAAAAAAACCTGTTTCCACTAGCCAGCTGCTTTGACCAAATCTGCTGTAGTCTTTTTTTTTTTTATTACTATCCTCAGTTCATTTTAGCATCTCACTAAACAAATGTAAATTCAAGTCAGCAATTAAAAAAAATGAAGTGTTGTCATAATATGCCACTTCCATTAATAGACAGCAAAGTGCTGTTAAAATCCAGGCTAAACTTTAGCTTTCTTCCAAGATCGAAAAAAGTCCAGTATAGCTTCAGACATGCATAACAGTAGATAGCACTCTTCATACCTATCTTTTTCAATGCATGCATTAAGTCTGCTAATAAGTAGATGTCCATTTCCATAAGCGCTTAATTTATAACCCTCATCAGCAGGCTTAACAAGCCAAAGTCAAGACCCCATTGAACCCCCATTTCACATTCCTCAGGTTTACACAGTAAACCTCAGTAGCCACAATTTGTTTTCATCTCAATCAGTTGATAAAAATTCAAGAGTGATTTCCACTTGTGCTGCACTATGGAGTTGTAAACATTTATGGAGATGTTAAGAACTGTCCACCAAGAACATTAACATGCAGATTTTTACCTCTTCCCCACTGTTGAGGCATCTCTTGACACTTCCCTGGCAGAGCGCACACAGGAGGAGCGGAGATGGTGAATGGTTTGTTTGGAGCAGAATGAAAAGTTCCAAACCAAAACATGCTTTTGGCAAAGTAGCAAATTTGCTTGCTTTCACTGAAAGGGGCATGAGGTTCCTGGGGGGGAGGAACGTGCTTGTCCCAACTGGAGCAGCCCCTTCCCAGCCATTGCCTCCTGCAGCTGGCAGGGATGGCAGGGAGGAGGGATGGTGACGGTCCCCATGGCACTGCAGGCACCCCCAAATTCCCGTGGTCCCTGTCAGCCCACGTTCCACAGCCGCAGGACTGCAGCTCAGCAGAGGGGCTGCAGCTCAGGCAAAAAGCCGTTAAAAGCCGTTTTGGAGGGAAATGCTCCGCAGTGCCATGGACGGTCTCACGGGAGAGCAGCAAGGCCCTGCACCAATCCATCCCACTGCCTAACCGCTATACCCGGCCCCCAGAGCAGCCCCGGGGAGGCAATTATCCTCTCAATTCACATACTTAACTTACTGCGTCTGAAGTGTAAGTGATGTGCCATGGGGGTGACGCACTGCACGGCGAGGACGGCCGGGGAGGGAGGCGGAGGTGCACCCCCCGAGGTGGCCATCCCCCCACCCCAGGGGCTGCCGGTACCCCCAGGCTCTGGGCACACACAGCCAAAGCAGCCTGGGTTGCGGGAGCCTGGCAGGACCCCACGTCACACCGCTACCAGCTTCAGCAAGAAGCTTAAAAACTACTTCACCCTCTCATGCAGCAGCCCAGCCTGGGGGTGACGGCACAGACACTCAAGTCTACAAACACGAAGCCTCGGTGATGAACTCTGCTGCAGCTTTTTTGGGCCTATGCAACAAAATGAGGATTTGCCTGTCCATCCCGCGTCGTATCACTTGCTACAGCTCGCCACAACCATCTTGCTTTTCTCTGGTTTTCTGCTAACAGGAAGGAGAAACTCTCACTGCCTGAGAGCATCAAGCAACCTGCTTTGGGAGAAGCTGCTTAGAACAGCTACCAGGGATTTGGGGCTATATTTTAGCAGTTTCTCAGATTCCAGCTAGTCTGAGACATTGAGGGTTCCCCCCACAAGACACGTGTAAAATTAACCTGCTGCAAACAGGCCCCTCTGCACCAACCAGACATACCTGCATTACACAGCTACGGCAGTGGTATCTGCTAGTCCGTTCTCACCGAGACAGCCAGCGTGTTTCTAGCCAAAATGAGCTCCTCCCCATAGGATGTTTCAGAGCAGCGGAGGGCAGCTCACAGAGGAGTTTAATTTCTGAAGACTTCTTAAACTGCTTGTCCAAATCCAGTGAGGAAGAGGAAAGGCTATTCATTTTCCTTCCAAGTCTTTTTTTTCTGCCCAACTCAGAGTGATCAAAGATTAAAATCGCTGCATCTAATGAAGGAGGAACAGGGAAATTAAGCCAGCTGTCCTGTATTAGTGTTGTTGCCCTCAGGTTTCTTGGACTCCGTCATCTCTTTCCAAAATGAAATAACGTTGCGTTCCTCAGAAATGTTCCAAAGATTCCCTTTTAGCTCCGTATAGGGTGCGAAGCATTGTAACTTTTATAATCACTATGCAAGACAGATGGGTTTTGTCTTCAGCTAGCTTAATCCTCTCTTATTCTGAGCCCTTATTAGACAGAATATAACATATAAAGGACTTTTAAAGCTTTGGGCAACTCTTCAAAATTACTTCATTAGTTTAACTTCTGGATAGTCTTTGCAATACATCAGCAGGCACTGGGAGCTGGAAGATATCTGGTAATCCCCGTGGAAGAAAGTCACCCAGAAGCATTAAGAGTTTCAAACTTGTTTTTAAACAAGATTTTTTAAAATCTTGTAGTTGATTAAGCACTGCACAAATTGCAGCAAGGGCCTTTGTGAAGATTTAGCAGGATACAAATGTTTATTCCAAGCGTAGAGGAACAGTCACTATCAAAAATACTGCCTTTACATGCAATTAAACGACCTTTCTGCTCTTGCGTTACCTGTCAAATTGCATAGCAACCACAAGGGTGACTCATGATTTATAGTATTATATACAACATTCTCTGAATTATTTAAATGTCAAAATGAATCTGCACTGAGCGTTCTTAGCATTACCCTCAGCCAAGTGGTTCTTACACATGGTAGTTTGATGAGGAGATTGTGCAGCTAGAAAGCAACTCCGTAACCCAACAGGTATGTTCTCAAGCTGTGTTTTTAAAAATTGAAGAACCTGACAGTAAGCTGCTTCCTCTCTGCAGGCTCTTTAGACCTGCCTATGCAATTAGACACATAGTTATATCCTGTTATGAAAAATACAGATTGGTATAAAAAAATCCTGTTGAAAGTCTACTGCCCCTGATTAAACTCTACAGGGCTTTTAAAGGTTAAGACCTAACCTCAACTCCTCTCAGCTCACCAGCTTCAATGAGAAGTTTGCAGCAACATTAATCAGCATGAAATAATGAGGCTGTGAGAGGCAGCGCGTGATTTCTTTATTTCATCTTAATTATATTTTAAAATTTTAATGTCAGGAATTTGACAAGCATTCGAGCAAGAAGAATTATTGCCTCAATAGCAGTTAAGGTCAGGCAGAGAAATGTGCTCAATCTCAAAGAAAAGCAATGAATTTGTCCTATAACAGCAATGCAATTCAAATCATTCTGCTGGCTGCTGCTGACAGCAAATGGGCTGGTTCAGAATCCCAACGCTGCTTCCAAAATGTGTGCCTCTGGTCTCCAGCCAGAAGTAGACCCTACCACAGGGCCAATTTTAGCAAATGAAAGGCCTTTGGGAAAGGAGCATCCGACCCCACCAAAGGGAATCTGCTCCTATAACACGAGCAGATATGATTAGGTCGCGTCGCACGGACGTGCTCCTGCAGCAGGTCACGACCTTGGTCTTGCTGGTAATGGAAGAGGCAGGGACAGCACCCTCAGACCTGGCACTGGGATTTTCTTTCTCAGCTGGAGAGTGAGGCCAAACAGAGGTCTTATCCCTAAACTGTTACGCTGGAGATGTCTCACCCCCAGTGGGAGATCATGCCAGTGTGTGGCCCAGCCTGGGCAGTGACCACAACACCGGCTCATGGTTTGGGTTGTTCCCAGGATTGGGGCTCTCATCCCTGTGACTGCATGAGACTGTTAAATGTGTGCGAAGCTGTGTTCCCTAAAATGTGGGATACTCGGACAGCATGGCCTAAGGCCAGTACTGCTCCTTGGACACTTGGATAGACTGAAAGCCAGTGTCACACTGTCTCCTTTTCTCACCTGCAGCACATCACACTCCCTAAGCAATGTATAATGTCTTATAAAACCTCTTATTTTGACCGTAAAGATTCTAGGCCAGAGTTATAGCAAGCCCACATCCATTCACTTGACAGCCTTGACAAAAATAAATAAATTCCTAAAACACAGGAGTCAGATTATATAGGACATCTTAGGCTGTTGGGAGGAAAGACCAGGCAGTATTGATCCAAGAGATTTAAAAGAATTAGTAGAAATTAAAAAAAAAGACTAGAATGAGTTGCTATCTAGGTAAATGGTTTACTTGAGAAGATCACCACAGCTTTCTAAAGGGGAAATCGTGCCTTACTAGTTGACATTATTAGAGACATGACAGAGGCTATCAGCAGAGGAGAAGCCCCCCAAAACCAACCTGTAAAGTACTAAAAGAAAGAAAACAGTCATATGATGGCAAGTGCCTTTGCACAACAGAAGAGATTTCAGTTCCTTTGGCAGCAGATCTGTTTTCCATATAATAGCACCTTTTTGAAATGAATTTTTATAGGCACGGTGATTAATAATATAGGCTGGAGTAGAGCAGCATTATTCCCTGGTAGTGCTAAATGAGCAGCTGCCACAGTAGATAGGCATTGCTGTGTGTACTTAAGCAGAGCTCATAAATGGGATTCTTAAGAACAAACCTTCTCATAGTGAGTTCTTTCAAGAATGAGTACGAGCAGGAAAACAGTCTGTTAACTCTATTAATTATACCTGTGTATAGAATTGCACTGCATTTATACCACTAAGACAAGAAGAACAGCCTTTGCTTTGATGGAAACAGGGCTTATATCACAACAGCTGATATGATGCCAGGCAGGGAGAACTAAAGCTAGCAGATGCAGCAGGATACCTGTCTAGTAGAAATTAGGAGCAGGACTTCAAATTGTTTCTATAAGACCAGCAGAACCACAAATAAGCTCACTCTCCATCTCAGCAATAACCTAAAAAATCTTTTTGGCAGTGCCACCAACATCACCATGAGGCTGCATTAGTAAGTTTTCAAACCATTTGATATATATCATTTACTTCCTTAATTTCTTGCTTGTACTTATGTTAAGGAGCTAATCTACGCAATTTGCATTGAAGTCTATTAAAAAATGGCAGATTCATAGTGAAAAACCAGTATCCCTCTTTTAAAACAGCCACAACACAGGCTGCCATTTCATCAGGTGAACCAAAGTCCAGGGCTGCAAAGATCTGGCACTCAAGGGAGAGGACAAGCCCAGATTATTCTAACACAGCCAATTCTCCCCAAGCTGGTGTCAGTTCTGCCTTCAGCATCACCAACTGATGAGCGACGGCAGGCATGTGGACCTCCCTGTCAGGTTAGACTTTCAGCGCAAGGGATGTGCACCTGCTTCGGGCTGTAAGTGGATATGTGAATTATCGACATGAGGTTGAAAAGACAGAATTAGACTGGAGTGAATGTTATTATGAGTAATTTGAGTGTCTCATTGAATCAGCTAATAGTTGAGGTTGGAAGGGACCTCTGGAGCCAAAGTACTTAATGAAGGATTAACTGGCATAGGTGTATTTGTTTTCCATGCAGCACAATCCCCCCTAACAGTTTAACTTCAGTGTATAGCAAACCGATGTGTTTGTTTTCCAAAGACAAATATTTCTCCTGTGAATTTCATACTCAAACTCAGAATCGAAACTCAGCCCACACTACAACGCCTGTGTGCTCACACTCCAATTCAGCCAGCCCAAATCTGGCTGCAGCCTTCCTGCCCATGTCTTTTAACAGCCTGAAGCCAGCTGGCGGCAAATCCTGAGCACGGGGACCGATGAGATCCTAATTACACCACTCACCCTGCTGCTGCTGCTGCAGGGCCCTCACCCTAACGGCACTGGTTTGCAGGAATTGTGCTGCACGTACCGCTCTAGCTCAGGAACAGCCCCAGACCTGCTATTGATAAATAGTAGAGAAACATCTGTGGAATGTTTGTAAAGGAACAGCTCACGTCTGTAAATGTGACTGCACAGTTCTGGGCCTACAATGATCTATTTTTAAAGGCTTTTCTCAATACTTTGCTTCTGAAAAACATCAGTCTTGTGAACCACATAAGATTTTGCCGTTCTGACCCTTTGTACTTTAAACAATTACTCTTCCAGGCGAGAATCTTCCACTACCCCTTAACTGAGACACTTGAAACTTAAGTAGCCAGCTTTGCACAGCTGGATATAGGAAATTTGACTAACAATAAAAGCGATGGCGCACAGAGAACATGTTGTGCATTGGTACAACAGCAGGTCTAACACTAGATTAAGGAGCTCAACACACTATACTGAGCCCTCACCGTTTGAGAATGCCTTTTGAAATAGGACAACACAGTGGAATAACCGTCTGCTGTTTTGTGCTGCCTTCTCATTGTTTTATGTTCAACAAAGAAATGCAGCCTCCTACTGCACAACTTGGGGGGAATTTCAAAAAGTTTAGCAAATTGTCCTGCAAATTTCATTGAACTGACACAGAAAATAGTTCAGATGTTCTACCGACACCGCTGGAAAACATTTCTTAAGCATAAAGCACTTAAACTGTTCTATTTTCTGTGCAACACTGATTGATGCTACTGTTCCGACAGGACCAAACTGGCTTGCTTCTGCCCACTTCGCCAGGTGAGTGCGAAGGCCCTGCGCACCTGAAGGGGAATGCTTTGCCCCAGGTGCCTCAGGGCACGTGGTGAATCCCACACAGCCAGCATTGCTGTGACATCTACGCTTTCAGATTTGGAGAGGTGTGGGAAGAGTAGTGAAGGATTACGTCTTCTTAATCTAGGATCTAAAATCTACTGTAAAACAACTGCCATTTTGCAACAGAAGTGTTTTAAATGAACTCTCAGCATTAATTCCAGCAGGCTAAACTCATACACACTCTTACTTCTCAAGGTGTCCACTGAATCTATTAGATACCTCATTTACTTGCCTGTGGCCCTCTGGATTTCAACCTTGCCCACCCTGAATGGTACCAAACACCATTCTAGCTCCATAATAGCTCTAAATACAAGGCAGCAATAAAAAGAAAATCTCAAATACATAAAACTATGGTAAAGATGTAGCTGGAAATCCTTCTTGAAATGCTTTCAATGGAAGTGCTTTGTACAAACCTACTGAAATCATATGATGCTTTAATGTATTTTCAGCTCGTTTAAGTTGAATTTGCATTATACTGATTGCAACAAGCATAGTAAATACCTTAAGTATTTCAATGCTTATTTTCCTAGCTAAGTCCACTCTCTGTGTGCCAAGTAGCATATAATAAGCAGTGTTTTAATGATCTAATCCCCAAAGACATGTATTTCATCTTTCTTTTTTTTCACTAAGGCTGTCCTTCAAAGTGAGCCATATTCCCTTGTTACCTAAAAACGTGGCTGTAATTCTTGGGAGCAGGGAGTGACTCCTATTTGAACAGCCTTCTCTCATGTTTTATCTAAGAGCAGTACAGCAGCTTAGCCGCTGGGGCCCAGGATCCATGCCAGGCTGTGAGATAGCAGCATGGAGGAGCCACGGCCACGGTTTGGACACTGGCCACCTCTCAGGTTTGGGAGACGTAAGGTGTGTGGCAGGGAAGGGGGATGGTACACATGGCTTGGGGGACCTCTTTGCAGGAAATGTAAAGCAGGTGTAGTTGCAGAGAGGGTGGTGCTTGGCATCACATGAAAAATTTAGAAAGCTTCTCCAAAAGCTATGAGGTTTAGCTACTCCCAATGCAGTACAACCCACAGTATATCAGAGTAATCCTTGTGTTTTATGCCCTTTGATCCTGTTATGGCTCTCCTGTTATTTTAAAGGCATTACCCATGAGATAAAAGGTCGTTTGTTTGAATATGAAATTACTAGCTCCCTTATAGCAGAAATTTATGGAAAACGAGGCTTGCAGGGCTGATTGAATTTGAGCTATTAAAACGATTACAGATTTACTGATGATGGACTAGAGTGTGCTTGCATTAAAGAAACAGAAATTCCAATGAGACTTACTTCTTAAGGATGTGAGTTAACGACCTTTGTATTTAATTTAATATTATTTTTTTTAAATTTGGGGGTTGGCTTAAGCTCCAGCAGTGAGATGCCTGCAAACGAATTAGTAGGTTTCTATGTGACAAATTACTTGCATTGTCTGTATTTTGAGTTTGAGATAGGAGACTTTAAAATATTCAGGAAATCAACCACTGAACTTCTCTCCCCATACTCTCTGTAGCATAACTGTAGTGAAAAGTATTCAAGGAAATTACTGACAGGTGGATATCTAACTTGATGGGAAAAGTCTTCTGTGCAGAATCAACTACAGACATTAGTGAGCAAAGAGTGTGAGAATAAAGCCAAATGATCTGGCCCCTTCCACAGTCAGCTGCACACTCAGAACCCACACATTCAAAATTGTGATTTTGCCCCAATCACCATTATCCTAGTATAACAGATGTGCAAAAACTACAGCCAAAGCAAAAGCTTCAGAAAGAGATACAAGAACATGTTAAACTGGAAACTCTTTGCCTTTCCATGGAGATTACCCTTTCACGGGATAGAAAAATCTGTGCTGCAGAGACCCTGGGAGCTGTACGGACATGAATTTTAACACAACAGGTAGATGTAAAGTTAGCCCAAACTGGGCATGGACTAGAAGAACCACAATTTGCTTATTTTCAAGACTAGAAGTTGAGTTATAGGACAAGGAAGGGCTCAGAGTGGTGCCTAAGTGACACAGTTCACACGAAAAGAGAGATGCATGTAATTAGCATGTGTAAGTATCTGTTGCACATGGAAGGAAGGTGTCAAAAAGAGGAAGGTACAGAAATATTTTGGCACACATGCTATTTTGTGAAGCTGTTCTGGTACTTCAGTCTTTCACTTTTCTGTACTTCGCAGACATGAATGTTGATGAAAAATATTTTCTTCCCAGGAAAGTTTAAATAATAGATTTAAATAACTTAAGAAGAAACTAGAAATCCTGTCATTTCAATTAAAATGACATGAAAATTGAGACTGGCCTAATTTTGTGGAAAAGCTTTGCACCTTTTATAAAATTGCCTTCCCCAGAGAAGGAGCAGGCCGGGCACCTCGCAGCACCAGGAGCTCACATTGGCAACAGCAGCAGGAAAAGCTCCGGCCCTGTGCATTCCCTTATATCCAAATTATCAGCCAACAGTCTCAGCTCTAGAAGTCTTGAATGTTAACTCCCGCAGTGAGATAAAATACCGAAGCCAGGACAGTGAGGGCAGCTGCCTTCCCTTGGTGTCTGCCTGCATTTTGCCAGATGAGGTCAGCAGCACCCAGCTACGCTCAAGTTTCCGACTGGCATCCATGCATAGCAGCACAATTGCATCTACACAAATGTAAACTCCTTTTTGCCAGTTCATCTTATAAGTTTTAGACCATCGTTATGTTAACCAGACTTATCAATACCAGGTCTGCAGGAAGCACAATTTTGCAGTCTAGCGTGTGGCATGGACCACATGAGAGGGCAATAATTCTCATGCTCTTAAGCACCCTTAAAAGATGCTTAATTTTATTCAGAATCTCTTTTTCTTTTTATTCAGAATCTCTTTTTGGTTTATTACCCTATACAAGCACAGATCTGTCAGTAAGAGGAAGCAGGGGGGTGTAGGAGAGGCAAAGCAGGTTAGAGCTGCTGTAATTATTTCCGATGTATGTTGACATTGCAACAGTTGAGTGCATTTAAAGAGCTGTTTGTGTTGGGCCTTACAATTCTGATTATTTTACACCGTCAGCATAGTCTTAAAAGCCTTTCCCATTTACCACCTACTGTTCCTCCTGTTAGGAAATCTTCTCGCACTTTTTGTCACTTGACCTGAAATGCACTCACTCAATGCTTATTTCCACAATTTTAAGATAGCAGTTCTCATTTTAAAATATTTTCCCTAAAACAAAACCTTTAAGGCCACTGCAACTGAATTTAAACACCATCGTCGCACCCCTGCACAACACATCTGGAGAAACTGGCCCACCTTGACCTGCTCGTTCCTCTAGAGACTTTCTTCTCTTCTCATTGCCCTTTGCACCAGGAGGGCCAGGTTTTCCCCGGAGGTACGACAGCTCCCTGCAAGGCCGCAAGTGACACAGGCAAAACAGTGTGACACGGCTCCAGGACAGCCTTGCCTACTACATTGCTTAATTCCTTAGCTCTGTCCCTTTTTGCACACACAAGCACACGCAAACATATTGAGCATCCTGAAATAGCCACTGAAGTAACTGGAGCATTTCCTTTAGTGCCAGTGTAACTCTACAGTTCGGCTGTGCAAATAATTCGTGTGTGGACTACTACCAGGGAAGAAAAAAAGCAAAGATTTCAGCTTGATCTCAGCTTTGGTAGAGCTAAAATGTCTCATTCAATCTGGAGGGAAAAGTAACTTTCAAGCACCTAAAAGTGGCTGGAAGCATCACCCAACTGCTGGAAGGGTGGGACAAGCCAAAACCACTCTTGCAGCCCTGCGGTCAGAGGCAGGTCTGCCCCTCCATCTCTGACACCTTGAGCAAGTGCCCAGACCAGAGGAGTTTGCAGATTGTCCCCAAGACACACTATTTCAGTAGCTGGCAGGTACCGCTGAGATGCTCACGCTGGTGATTTACAGGGAAAAGCCTTAATATGGCTTTTAAATGATATAGATTATGCTATAAAATGCAGATTATAGATCCCCATGCTGTTGCTGAAATTAAAGGCTGCCTCATGCTAAGCAACACAATTGCTTCAAGAATTGTGTGTTGAGTCCATTTTCAGGTGTCTTCACTGCCCTTTACTTCCAGTTATATATCTGTAAACAAATATACATATATGTGCACACACAAACATTTCAAATACCCTAAATTACTTACAAGAGACAGTGAACATTGTATTTTTCTGCCTATATAGTCCACGAGAAGTTGAGGAACAGGGACTGAGAATTAACTGCCACAGAAGAACACAACGTCTCAGATTGAGACCGCTCCAACCCAGTCCCAATGTGTCTTCTCCAAAGGCAGATTTAATTTCCCACTGGCAAGGCAAACTCATCCAAACCAAATGTCTATATGCTGACTCCTGAGCCCAGCGCCAGCATTCGAAGGGCCGGCTGGAGCTCTCAGAGTCTCTGCACACGCTAGCACAGCCATTGCCTTGGGCTGCATGGGGGCTGTTCGCTGCCTTTGCAGCTCAGACCACTTCTGCACACTCTTAAAGATGCTTTTAGAGGTGTTGGCTTTTACATGGGGCTGCACACAGGAAAGGCACAAGAGTGACTGGGAAGACTAACATCTGCCATGAGAATTTAGGCTCCTAACACCTTTGAATGCTTTTCAAAATGTTGACTAAAATCTTGCCTATAGAGCATCATCTCAGAGTTGAGATTTACATCTCAGAGAAACAAACCCCTCCCAAGCAACAAACCTTCCCTCCTTCCTGCCTGCCTGGCATTACCAAATGCATCTGACTGGTGTTACAGAAACTTCAGAGGAACAAAGTGCATCACTCCACTTCCCCATACTGTTCATCACATTAATTTCCATCCTTCACTGACCCGCACATCATGCCCCATCCTGCCGAGTCTTTTATCTCACTCTGAAACACAAATTTTCAGTAATTAGGTCAAAGCACCTCACTGTTCCCTGAAGCTGCACTCTCGCTTATGCCCCTGCCAATAATAAAAACTGGTTTTGCAGTACATTTTTTTCCACTGCACGAAGCTGTAGATTTAACCTTGTTAGAGGCAACTAGCTGCTTTTGAAGGATACTGTTTTCTGCTGTTCAGACCAAATGGCATGGGATGTATCAATGATATTATCACCGAGCACAGGATCCAAACTGCTGCTTCCACTGGGAGGCACAATCTTGAGAATTTTCTTTTGAACCATCAGCTGAAGAATTAAACACCAAAACGCAGCCTGGGCTTTTGAAACATCAGTAGAAGACTAGAATATGTGATTCGCAGGTTGTGGATTACCACTGGAACAGTAAAACAGGAAAGGGTTTGACAGTTATGATTTGCTCCTTATGTGCTGACAATATGGCTGGCACTGTAAAAGAGAGAAGAGGGTGCTCTGCCTCTCCACATTTACAAAATAAAGAGTACAAAAAAAAATAATCAGAGAAGACACCCACGCAGTAGGAGATCTCAGAGCTAGATGTAAATCCCTTTCCTTGTAAACCGCAAAGGTAATGACATGATGTATGCAGATTAGTACTTGTGAGCGTCAGAATAAATGGGTTTTCAGAAGGGATTTGACTAAAGAGTAAGCGAAACTGTTCTGGCAAAAGGAGTTAATGCCTAAAAAGCAATACTTTAATACTTCTGAAAGCACAGAATTCCTTTTATTTATTTCTCTGTAAAGCCTTTGGCATTTCTGGTGTCTGCAGCTAATAGCAAGGGCTGATCTGACCCGAACCCCCTTATGAAGGTTCACCTGGCTGGAGGGTGCAGCAGGCGCCCTCCACGCTGGCTGGACGCAGGCAGATGAAGATGAGGGAGCACAGCACTGGGTCCATATGGTGCCATGGTGCGAACCTGGCAGAGGAAGGAGGATTAAACACTCCGGCAGCCCACGGGCAGCCTCTGGGCTGCTGCAGCTGCAGGCAGGGGCCTGGGGTTACGCCTGCCCTGGGGACAGGAGGGTCAGAGCTTGCCCGGCGGCTGCGCTGCACAGCATCTTCACAAACGAGAGTTAATAAAGCCCCGTTTAGCTATCTGATTTATGAGAGTCCATCATTTGTACAGCTTAAGGGGGTTGTAAACAAGCAATGTGTTTGCACCGTATGGTGGGGGAAGTGGTTGTAGACTTCCCCTCCAAACCTGCAGCTGGAGCTAGCTGGAGCGTCACGGTCTCATAGTTCAGATTGGTTCCTCGTATTTCTCGTTTTAAAATCTATTTTTTTTTCCTCCAGTCTTCCCTGTGTACGGCGAGGATAATAGCATAAGAAGTTTTTCTGCTAATCTTTGATCGTGACAAATAATTACATTTCATTTTCTCCTCTTAGAACAGAGACAGAGTGAGTTCTGCTCATTTATAGGTGGGCTGGGGGGGGGGTTGTTAGTCTGTTTTTTTGGAAAAGGCATAGTTGAAGAGGATTTTGAGGCAGGTGGAGTCTGATATAGCATAACATAAAGGATCCAATTTCAGCCCCACACATATGCATTTCTCCAGCATGAACAGCGAGCAGATGCTGGCTTGGAGCACTTCCTTCACCTTTGCAGCAACAGAAGTCTACACAAAAATGCCAATAGTTCCTACTTTGCATTCTGCATGTGTCTAGATACCTAGTGGTTATGTTCCCTGCACCAAAGCAACAGCAAATAGTAAATCACAAGAGGTCAGAGGCTGTTGCCGTGGCTGGGGTATCCTGCTGAAGTGTTGCAAATCCATGAAGTAGTTACCCCGGTGCCAGGCATGCCAAGGATGCAAGCGAAGCTGGATTCCCACTAGCAGGAGTTGGACTAGGTCATGCCAACACCACCTTCAGAGTCTGGAAGACTTGGGAAAACGCTGAGCTAAGGTCTGCCAAGAAAACACAGGCAGCTTTCACCTGGGGCAAGGGAGCTTCGCAGCCTGCCGCTACTCAGGGAGTTTTATCTGTGCGAGGCAGCACACGAGAGCTGCTCTATCAGACGGGTGCTTCCCCTGTCACTCACCCACAGCCCCTGCGGCGATCTCTGCCGTGCCCAGAGCAGCAGCAGGCAGGTTACTAGGGTTTTATGGCAGGTGCCTTTTCCCGTAACTCACAGTTGTTAAAAGCTTAGCTTGCTGTAAATCCCCTATCTCGCAGAGTCTGGACGCAACTCTCTCAGGAGCCTGAGGTGGGTAACTGCTTAGGAAAACAAAATGTGCAGAGGAGGTTTCAGCCCACTTTCTCCATCTTTCGGAACAGGCAAACCAACCTCTGTAGCATGCACAAACTTCGCATGCAAGCACTAAAACTCAGTGACATTCAACTTTTACTCCCATTGCATATTGCTCTTCCTCCTCCTACCACTTGGAAATGAAAAAGCAAAGGGCCAAGCAGACGGGACAGGAGCATCAGTTGCTGGGATGGAGCGAGCAGTGGAGCCTCTAACAGCTAAAGGAGGGCGATGGCAATTAGTCAGCAGCACACAGCAGGGCCACAGTGTCTTAACTGCAAACCCCCCAGTGCACACGGCTATTTTAGGTAGAAGCTTTTAAAAGCTCATCTGTGAAGTCAACGAACTGTGGTTCGAGATGGCTCCCTCATGAGGCAGCCCTGGATTCTTCAAACAAAGGATCAGCAGATTTTCACCACACGAAGCTACATCCCCTTCTACGTTTAACTCGAGTAGATCAATACCATTTGCAGTCACAGCTGTGGAAAGAGTCACGCCACACCAAGCACAAAAGACCCGGAAGGATCCAAGAGACTCAGGCTCCGATACACACATGTCTCAAGAAAAATCCTTTGGCAGGAGACTGTTAACCTCAGAAACTGTCTGAATTGTCAATTTTATATCTTAAACCGTAAGATATATTATATCTTTCTAAAAGAAATCAATGTCGTGCTACTGAAATCTGGTCAGCTAATGGCCCTGAAACATGTCTCTATTCCAGTTGTTCAATGCACCAACCTCCTGCTCCCTCCCACTGGTGGCTGTGACACCCATAAGCAGAGGGAGATTAATTCTCCCCCTGCTGTCACTACTACCTCTGCCAAGAAGGATGCCAAGCATGATGGGAACATGGATTTTCCGACAGACATTGGATATACGCTGCCAACTTATTTTTCATAAACACTAACGAATAATAAGAAGGAAGGACCTTCCAGCAGCCCAGGCAGAGAGCACATAGTGTCAAACACTCAAGTAGGTGACTGTAGGTACCGATTTTTCTCAAGATAAAGTAAACACCATACAGGACTGTACACAGAGCATCAGCTTGCAGCTAGAAGCACGGCTGGTAGGAAATCTTTCACCACAATAAATGCCAGTTTATCAAGCCCCAAACCTGCTCCTACTGAGCAGCCCTGATATCTGGGACATGGGGAGAACTCTGCAACTCTCACTCAAATTCGTTCATGCCAAGACTGCCCAGAGGCTTTCAGGTTTGTGAAAATCTGGGTTCAGTGTGTCTCAACTAAAATCAGTCAACTCCCCCACCCCAAAAATCTAAGAATTTGCTTTAAACTGGAAAAACCTGCTTATCAATCAATGCTCCCTGTAGCCATCAGCAACTGAAGTATGATACCAGTATGAAACCTGCTGTGAAAATGGATGGAAAATGCAAAAAAATTAAAACGTGGGCATCTAAATTATTTACAGAAATCTGGTTCTGTTTCACTAAGCTGTGACACCCAGAGGAGAAGGGGAGAAAGGACTGCGAGAGCAAGGCTGTTCTGTGTCTGCAGCACATGGACCACACACTGAAGGATCGCTCCAAATCCACGTTGAGTGCACAGTAATTACGGGAAGGCAGCATGCGCCCGCATTAATTATGGCAGCCAGCCGGGCCAGAGAGATTCACTGCTGTTCATGGAACCACTGTTGCTGGCAGTCCAGGAAAGCCTTGAGCCATATACAAACTGAAACTCTTGATACAGGTTGCTGCTTTCAAAGACATTTCAAAACAAAGTCCCCATAAGGGTAAATGTAATTTATTTCCCCCCCTAACATAGGCAAACCTTTGTCATTAAGACATGGGTGTTCTTGCAAGCATGGCTCGGAATCCAAATAGGGCTCTTAATTGTTTCAGAGAGGGTGGAAGAGATGGAACTATATTAAAAATATTTATTGTATGTAGTAGCACAGAGGTCTCCTGCAGTCTAGCAGATATGTGATACATCTTTGGTCCTGCTGTAGAAGGAAAAAAGCAGAGGGCCTTAAAAAAGCGCCTGCATTTCTAGGTAAGCAGCTGCAGAATTAAATCGAACTAGGATGGAAAATGTGGAAGAAATAAGACAAGAATCATAATACACCATTCTTGATCTGCAGATTTGAGTTTTAAATTGTCTTTTGATTGATGATCTTACTTCACTTTTTGTGTCTCTTTATCACAACCAAGTGATTAAAAGCCAGAGAGAGAAGTTCTGCAGGCAGATGATCCCGACGTGATTCACTGCTGGAAGCGGCTCGGCTGCGGGAGCGGTGCCCAGGGAGCCCCGTGCCCACAGCAGGACGCGTGCCGCTCGGCCGCCTGCCCAGCGCGTTGCTCAGCCTCGTCCCTGCTTGGCGGCTTTGCGGGAGGGAGCATTTAGGGTGTAGCTCCCTGCTTTGCCTCTCAGGCTATGCCACAGGTTCAGCCATTGCAGAAGCGCAGCTGAACCCCAGTTTTAGGTAGAAGACTTTAATTCCATGGCTTTCTGCCAGCATAAGCCTCAGCCTGGCATAGAGCTACTCGCAGATCTCCCCAAGGCCTCACCGGTGAATGCATCCAGTACCTTAAAGAAGACTTATCCTGTGAACTAGTTGCTGAAGTTTCACTTGCAATTAAGATTTGTGCAGGAGTTGAGGCCCTTGTGATTTCTATTCATGGCATGTCTTAGAAGCAGCCAAATTAAAATCCTTATCATTAAGGAGCTGATAGCTCCCGTAATTGCAAGCATCATTCTGTATTAGCTGGAGGGAGCAGCATGACTCACTGGCTAACAAAAGTAGATCTGTTCATAAAATAGGAAAACTTCTAACCAAAGAGAATTTCCTGAGCCACGAATTACTTTAGAGAAAGTACTAATTTCAAACAAATTACTTATACAATTTGTGCTGTCAATACAAGAACCTTCTTCTAAGTTAAGAGTCTTTTTGCCGTGTACTGCTCTGAACCACCTTCCTGGCTGACCTACAGTGCATCAATTCATGATTCAAAAGAAAAACATTTTCCCTGAGGGATGAGTCACCGTTCTCTACTGTCCTTCAGGTTAAACCACGTTTCCCTTTACTTTCCACCAAGTTGATGAGTTCAACAATTAATATGTTGATCCATTTGCCCAGAATAATCTTAAAACTAATACTAAAACATTCTCATTCAGGGCACTCGTCCCCTATGTGGCTATGGTTCTCTGGGAAAGAACGACCTGTTACTTGAGGAAGAAAATCCAGGAGGATACAGAGCTAGTGGAGGCTTAAATAGGATTTTTCAGGTCTTCTGAGGTCAGAAAAATAAAATGGAAAGGTAGAAATAATTGCAGCATGCACTAAGGGGTTGGCTTGTCTCACAGAGTTCATTTCATGAAGACTGCAGTGCTAAAATGGGGTGGTTTTGCTCTAGGAAGAGGCTGCAACATGCAGTCAGCCATGCAACCAATTCAATGTTAAGTGGGGACAGGTCAGAGCCCTGCAGGAGAGCAGCTAAGCCACTGGCAAGCCTGCTGCAGCTTCAGAAGGAGCTCCATTTAGTTACAGGCTTGGTCCAATTTGGAGAATTTAGCTCAAGACTAAAATTAATAAGTGGTCTGACTGGATGAGGTGACTCTTCTAACCTCAGGACTGGTTAGACCAAGGTTTAATACCAACCTCAGATCTCTCATTTGAAAGATTTATTCTAACACTGGGGATTTTTAACATAGCTGCGAGCTGAAACATCCAGCGTCCACCACCAGAATTACAATACCTTCTCTTGCTTCCTGTAGGGCTCCATATTAAAGAAAGTATATTTTTAATGCTCTGGAGTCTTTATAATTCTTTCTCCTTAGCAGTATGCGAGTGCAGAGCAGCACACGGGGAGGGACGCAGCCCAAACACGAGTGAGAAAGAGAAATCTCCCAGGTCTGCAATGGGGCAGGAGCGGGACTCTGGGTTCTGGCTCTGGCTGTGGGATGGGGAGGGCGCCCAGGTGGCCCCACAGCTCCTCGCCCACCCAGCACCCACAGCAGCACCCAATGCTGGAAATCATGACAAAAGATGAGTGGCTGGAGCACTTCTGGTGATGGAGTTTGGTCTTGGAAAACACCTGAGAAGGGAGAAGAGAAATGCAAACCCTGCCGACGCGGCCAGGAGCACCCTGCGCCCGGGAGCAGTGGGATGGCAGCCGATGGGTACATGCAACAAGAAAGAAACCGTGCATCTCTCATTGCAGCCCTCATGCAAACAGCCACCTATCAGTGCTAGATTAAAGCGCTGAAGTAACTTGAAAGACAGGCATCAGGTTCTTCTGTTACGAACACATAACAAATGCCTCTCAATTAGAATTTAGTATGAATTGGAGCAAAGACCCCGTTGGACTGCTGTAGAGCACTGTTTTACCTGAGAAAAGGAAAACTATAAACAGATTAAGAAAACTGTTCTTAACAGTGAGATGAGTCCTAGGTCTGTTACAAGCATGAAGAAGCCAGAAGTAAAAGCAGTCTGCATGAAACATAAAAAATTATACAAAGAAGAAAAAACAGCTCTCAAAGTACAGAACAAGTGAAAGCACTGAAGAACAAGCAAGCAAAGTTAAAGCCGTGGGTTGTTGCACACAAAACCTGAAAGACAGAGGGCACGTTTTTCTAAATAATTTGCCCCATCAGACTACTACTAACTGGAGCCATGGGAAAGCCGGGCATTCCAGCTGCATTCAGCTGCACGTTGCCAGCACTCTACTCCCTGTGCATTAATTTCAATTATTTTTTCCTTTGTATGAGTTTTTTCACTGTTTCCAGGAGGGACTTGAGGGATCCTGCCTGCCCTAGTCCAGAGCAGGAGCAGTAGCTTGGGTCTCTCATTCCTACAGCTTGTGCCATGCTGTTGGCAATGCTGTTTCCTCAATAAGTTTTCCTTGAAGAAAGAATGGCCTCATTAAGAACAGTTCTCATGCAGGATATAAAAGGGGCAAGTGGCTTGTGTGGCTTAGGCTTAGTGAGCCAGATGCTCAACATCAACCCTGAATGCCAGGCTTACCCTACTATAATCAGAATTGCAGGAGAACAAATGCCTGGCGAGTTCCTGAAGAACCATGGATTGTGGAGTGCTTCCATGGAAAACTCTGAGAAATCTGAAGAAACAGAGTAATTGAAAGATTTGGCGATAAGGTACGAATTGATGCCTTTAGCTGGGCATCTCTGCTGACAGAGCCTGACTCCAGCAGCTACCACTGCAAATTCCCTCATGTGACAACTTTAGGGAACAGACATGCCCATTAACAGAGAGTAGAGACTTAGTAAAGAATACCAACATACCAGAAGAAAGACACAGTTTGCTATTTTAGGAATGGAAAGAGAAAAGTGTATTCTATTTGACATTATTATGTGCTCAAGCTCCCTAATTTCCATATAATACGCAGTTTACTTCCCACAACTTAAGGAAACTTCACTGACATGAAATAATCTTGATTAATATTTGCAATAGTAGTCACAAAAGGCATAAGAAGACACTAAAATGAATCTTTTTTAGATTACTTTCATGCTGTTTTATTGTGGGTCGAAGTGTTTGGTTAAGCCTACACTTTAAAAACCAAGAATCGAATGCAACAAACCACCTAAAGCTGTATGGTCTCAGGGACTGCATGTCAAGACTTGTAGCTTTATACTGCAGATTCTGCTTCCAAAGGCTACATCTGAGCTAAAAATTCCCTCCTGGTGTCACATCATATCAGCTTGCTTTTTAAAAATGTCCCTGCTCAAGGGACGTACTAAAGATTTGCAAACTCCCTGAGGAGGGGGTGGCCTGAGGAAAGAAGCAGGAGGCTTGTACGAAAGCCAAACTTGCCACAGGACAGTGGCAGCACAACAGCAAAACAAAGCAGCCACATCTGGGGATGTAACATCCAAAACAGAGACAAAACGCTTCTGGAAAGCAACCAGCATTAGTTCCCGTTACGGCGCGCTCACTGATTGCAGTTATCAGTATTACCTCTAGAATGCTGAGCTCCATGCAGCAGGACCCAAGCGTAAGGATGGATATGGATTTTGCACACATGCACAACTACATCTCTCAAAATCAAAAGAGGCATCTCCGCATAGCTTGCAGAAAGTCAACGAGCAGCAAAGACTTTCAAAACATAAAACTTGAGTATTTTGTGCCCATAGATGCACGTCAAGACTAGGTGTTGCTCTGGATCTCCAACCTCTAACAGCGCGTCACGCAGCAGTCACTCAGGGACCGCGTCGGTCCCAACCCATTTCCCCTGGCCCCATTCCCTAAGCAGGAGCAGAGGAGAGGGCCCTTGCAGGACGGCCAGGCTCGCGCCCCAGCCCTGAAGCGCAGCAGTCCCTTCTGCAGGGGACTGCTTTTGCCCAACATCTTTACGTGATGCTTTGGGGCTGTCGGCAGCTTTTCCCCGGCGCTGCTGGTTATTGCACTTTTTCAAGGAGTTTCAAGTGCTCTGGATGTGAAGCCGCCTCGTAACACCCAATCCAGGACCAGCCAACCTCAAGGCAGCCCAGGTGCAGCAGTGCAGGGCTGCGGCACCCCAGAGCCTCTCTGCTGGGTATGATGTTGGATGAGTGTCTGGCAAGGAGGATTTTCTTGCTTTGCTGTCTTTCTATTTGGGCTTCACAAACTGAGGGGTTTAAATTTAGCCCTCCCACAGCTTGCAGTGGAGCTGCACGATTTATCAGAATGTGGTGGTCAGGACATTTTTTTCCCCCATCTGCTTTGGTGGAGATGTCGTTCCCTGCACTGTTAATGCGGAGCGGGGACCAGCTGCCTGTGCTATCACACAGTGCTAGCACTGAAATACTTTGCCAAGTTTTAAAACAGAATTCAAAACAGCACACAAGAGCCCTTGGGCTCTCTATGCTCTCCCTGAAGCCACGGTGGCTGTGCCTGCTTTCAGCAGAGACCAGCTGGACTGTGCCAGTGCTGGCCACCTTCTCCAAGCTCACAGGGAGTATAGGGCCTGCAGGCTTAGCCGAGTCTAGCTCTCTAGGACCCTGGAATGAGGAAAATCCCAGGAAACATCAATACCTCTGCAAATTCCAGTGCCAAACATTAGCTCCTTACTCCCATATCTCCTACTTCATCTGGGCAAGGAATCACAGCCAGGCATGAGCAGGAGTCCAGCTCAATGCACACGAACAGCCAGCTACAAAAGTACCAGGACTTTTACATATACCCAAAATTATTTATTCCGATTCTGTTGACAAATTCTGTACAACCAAACATCAATTCTGAATTTGCTGTACTGTTAATGAATGACCAAATACAGCAGTATTTAATCTCAGATGCAAAAAGATATGGCTTTGTAAAATTATTTATGCTTCAAATTGTACAGAGAGACCATAGACCATCAAAAAGCAGAAGCGCTGATCCTCTGTTCTGGCTTTGCAAACATCACAGTTCTTATCTAATTTTAAGATTCTTCCATACTGAATATTCAATGTCCCGCCTTATTACCTCACTGAAAACGCAGTGGTCCAGCTCTCACAGCACAGTCCTTGGTGGTACTCCACTGCTACTGAAAAGTATGGCTTAACCTTCCACCTGGCTGCCCTGCGCATGCCAACACGCAGTTGAAAAAGTTTCTCCAGAGCCTGTTCTCCCCCTGAGCCTGGGTCATCCACATTCCCCTTAAGCACTTGCAGCCACACGCTCCTGAGACCTCCACAGCCCGAGGCTCCTCTCCTGATGAGTATTTGGGGCTCCTGTGAAGTCCAGCCCCAGGCTGGCTATTGACTCCCATCACAGCAAGCCCTTTTCCCTAGCGAGCATCACCACAAGGGAAAGTCTTGCAGCTCCTGCTAAGACATATTAGGACAAGGAGACTTTCATGCGTCTTTTTATAGGGCGCTCTTTCATGGCTTATCCAAACACATTCTTATCTATGTTAATTAGGTCTCTTCCAGGCTAATTACAACTCAATGTGTAAGACAGTCTCATTAAGATCTTAGCTTAAGTTGGATATTTATATTCTCAGTATCCCCAGTGAAATTTATAAGAAAACTGGTAACAGACACAGACATGACTGCAGATAGAAGGGCACATTCATTCCCCACAGCAGCAGACAGGTAATCACCAGAAACCCAACACACAAAGGCTTGAATTTTTTGTGTCCTGCACATAGGGGAATTACGTGCTCAGTTCCTTAGTGTTAAGGCTATACAAGCACCTCATTCCCTTTAAAAAATCCTGCCTTCATTTTGGTGCAAATAGAAGATTTAGCTGCTAGCAAATACAAAACTGATTGTCTGAACACGAAGGAGTGAGAAATGGTGAGGTTTTAAGTAAGAACAAGAGACTAACACTACAAATACTTGACTGCTGAGAGCTATTAGGGACACAGCAGAGGGAGTTGGTGAAATCCCATTGCTTGAAAGGGTTTGTAGGGGGAGAAATGCACAGGAGAATATTGTGATGGAAAATAACAGGCCAAATTGAAGTGTGAAACCTTTTGACCAGGTTTCCAAGGTAGAAGTTCAGGATTTCAGATTTTGAAAAATCCTATTTAATTACTGTGGCACTGATTAAATAATATAGTAATTGGTTGCTAAACCAATTAGTAGTGTTCTTGCTCACAGCAATGTCAGTCACCAGTTGAGCAGTCTGAAGAGTATTTGGAAGAATACTCATGAATTTCAGTCTTGCACAAATGAATCTCCCCCCCTCCCAACTTCACACTGAAAACTGCTTTATTGTTACCTCTCCACTGATGCAGCCTGAGATTTCAGAGACCCACACACTGAGAACAGACATCACCAGGTAATTAGATGACCCATCATTGCAGCAAACAGTCAAAAGAAAACATTAACGGACTAAGAATCTCTCTCTGGCAAATGCTTAGTAACAAACAAGTGATTTTCACTGAAATCAGAACTGATTCACTAACATGGAAACCAAAAAAAAGGGGCTAAATCTGAAATAAATAGATGAAGCAGCTCTCTTTCACCACCATTTGCCATGTAATAGCGTTCTGTATCATTGCTAATACTCAGCTTGCTTGTTTAATTCACATCCGAATCTGGCAGTTGTGCACATGCAGAGAGAAGCTTTGGGTTTTTTCTCCCAATTTTTTAGGGAAACAGAGACTATAATGAAAAATATTCAAAGAAGCACAAAGGAAACAACAACGACAAAAAAGGGCTACGAGACATTCTACCTTTTGAATGCATTTGTGTTCCCATAAAATAAAAATGCTGTTCATTCACTGCAAAGAAAATTATAGAGGTGTTTGTGTATCCAAACAAATGGTGAGAAGTTCCCCAGAAAACTCAGTCTGCAGTGACTAAATGGGATGAGACCAGAAACCAAGTGCACGTGTTGTAGCCTACAGCTGTTGCCAGGATGCCCGGTGTCACCCGGGGAAATGGAACAGCAGAGGTTTTGGGAGAGTACACAGAGAGGGGAGAGATTATTTGCACAGAGAACACCATAACTGCATTCACTCTGGATTCCCAGATAACGTAGGTCAGGATGGGAGGGGATTACAGGTGAAAGCATTTCTTTTTCCATTTCAAATCCATTATTATAAAACCTGTGCTTTCCACGCGTTTCAGCTGCGTGTTCCTGATAGTTTGGTTTACCTTTATATCAAAAGTCAGTAAAACACCATGAGAAGGTATAATCCTGGATGCAGAGGAGTCACCCTGACTTTCACATTTTCCAGCAAGCCTTACGGACTACACCACCTCCGTAAGCCACATCACAGCGGGCAGTACCCTGGGCCAGGCAGCGATGGGAGCCAGGACTTGCCTGGCTGTGCAGCCTCAGCCCTCGAAGGACCAGCATCACTGCCTGCAGACACGTGCAGCCCCTCCGCAGCCTTTAAACCAGACAGATGGGACAGATCGGACACACACCGTACAATATATACCAGGAATTACAGACACATTATCTAAACATAGACTTTAAACCCTTCCTCTTAGTATAGTCCAATGAGCAGCAGTACAAATTGAGGTGTATCAGGGTTAACTGAAGATTAAAGACTCCAAAGCAGCACCTACATGGAACATTAAAATTAAACTTCTCTATTACTAGATCATTACAGAAGAGGCTTTCCCTATGGAAAAACAGAGAAGCAATCTGACCGGCAGCACTGGATCACGTGCAGTGGTCAGTCAGGGACAATCATGCAGGTGAACAGGTTACAAAAAATTCTTTAATAAACTGAAAAATAGTTTTACTGGAAAAAAGCTGTGCTTTAAGTGGCTCTTCTTGAGGTGAAAAATAGGAAGTTGTTAGCAGAAGTAAAGGCAAAAAGATTTGCAGCAAAAGGTAGTATCTTTCAGTAGACTAAATGAAATAATCAGTCTAAAACAGACAAGGGATTTGAACTGCTCGAGCCTCCAGCTTTTGCCTTGTTTGCTGGTTACATTGGTTGGTCTAATAAAACGTGAGACTCCTCTTTCAAACCTTGCCACCTTGGATCATCTTAGGTAATGGCAGTAGAAGCTGTTCTTTTACTGTTTGGTATTATGATTGTCCGGGATGTTAAATTCTGTTCTCTTATTTTAAAGGAAGTAATAACAACAGCTTATTTAGTCTACAGATTTTTGGCCAGGACAGCAGTCAAATTTTTCATTAGATTTCAGTTGCCACAGTGTATATACAGCAAAAGGTAGTGTTTTACTGGCTGGACTCACTTTCCCTCCCTTTCTACACGTACTGGCTCGGCAACAGAGGTGAGCAACTCTAACCAAACCAGAAGGGCAGCGATTTGAGTTCAGTCAGAGCAGGAAGAAAAAAGGATTTTACTTAAGCCACAGGAAAAGGGGCTTAAATCTTGAAAAAGTTTGCATACCTCAAACAATGTACTGATACATTAATAAAGTTCAGCGCAAGCATGTCTGGCAGTGCTGAGCTCGGCAGTGCTCTCCTCATGGAGCAGAGAAAAAGGATGGATCCTTCTGGATTATCAGGTTAAGCGTCACCTGGAGAAAACAGACCCCTGTCACAGCCTTTAATAATGATCTTCTTGAGCTGCCATCAATCTTTACTGCTCATTAATTGAATTTGCTGTTCAGCTGATGGTGCGCTGGGTGAGCCTGTGTGCAACACAATCCTTTTTCATATATTCTTTAAAGCCACAGAAACTTGACCGTAAAAACACAGCATTACAGCGGGCAGGCAGATAACCCCTGTGACTGCACTCTTTGTGCGACTGATGCTAGGACACCAAATGGGAGATGAAGGAAAGGAGCAAAGGAATGGATGAAAGCAAAGAAAGGTGATTCTACCTGCAAACTAGAAGCAAAAAGTATTTGATACTGTCTATTAGCTGTGGTGGCACGCCCCTAATAACAAAAGAACCCTCCCCACCCCCCTCCCAAATCTTTCATTAAACCTCAAAAAGCAAAGGAAGCCTCTGCTCTAATGCAGACATTAAACAGGGTAAAATTTAATGGCACTTGTCAGAAATGAGAAGTTTCAGGCAGACTGGCTGGTACACAGCATTTCGGCCTTTCACCGGAGAGTGGGTCTCCCCAACAGGCTGATGTCAATGGGAAGTGGCTGGAAGACCTGGTTCCAGGATTTGGGGGGCTACCCCCACCCCCCACCCCAGCTACCAAGTACATAACACTGTATGTCCCAATAGTTACAAGGCAAAGGCTCAGTGATGCTGAAAGCACTGATAGGGTAGTGAAGGAGGACCAAAGCTCTGTGGATGCTGAGAAGAAATATTTACATTTGAAACCTTTTCCTAAGTGCAGCACAGAGATATTTTGGAGCTGCACCACCTACATGCACAATGTAAGTGTAGGTGGTGAAAGTGTCTTTTAACTCGTCAGGAAAAAATGCTTTTGTGAATGAAATAGGAACTTCCATGGAATGGCTCCATCTTCTACAGCTCCTCATAGCTACAAGCAAAACACAAGATTACTGGTTTTCAGATCAGAAGATGGGGATTCCTATTTGCTTTGCTTTCTATACAAGACAGAAATTTTCTAGGAAGAAAAAAATATTCAGAAACATTTCCCAAATATTTCTTATTTTAACGTTGTGCTAGGAAAAAAGCCAGCGATTCCCAATCCTCTATAGCAGAACGTCAGAGGTAAAGCCTTCTAAAACAACACTATACTGCCAAAAGCGCACAGGGCTCTCAATTTACAGCCATTTTGTAAATGAGTGAAAGAAGAGAGAACGCAGCCAGTGGTACACCTCGGTAAGCCATCCGGGCTCTCTGGCAGATGCAATTCCCAAACCTCTGCGTTCACTGTCCCTTGCCTGTGCTGCCTCCCACCCCGGCTCCCAGGGTCCCCTCCTACCCGAAGCAGCAGCCTCTCACCGAGGTATCGTCCTCAACCTCGTATTCTGCCTTGCTTCTAACCAAACTTCCTACCACGACAGTAGCTGCAGAATATGAACGCGATGCCCAGCAGCTGCTCTTCTATAACCAACTCCTTACAGAAGGAATTAGGGAACAAATTGCATTGCACTTAGCCCTGCAGTTTCCTCAACACTATCTAATGTGGCTCAAGGCCAAAGCCTTCAATTAAAAAAAACACCCTACAGGAAAAATACGTAAGGGAAAACCCTCCAAGTAGTCTCCTAAAGTAACTCACAATTGTACAAGTCATCAAAGGATGACCAAACATGCTCCTGTTTGAGGAGGTATGATGCTTAAATCATTGCACAACAGCAAAGTTCTCTGTTTTGTAACTGAAGGAAAAGAAATTATTTTTTACAGTGTGCCAGCAGGAATAGCAAAGATTAACCCTTACTGCACACATATGAACAATCCTAACACATCCCATCCTTCCTACACAAGGTTAATACTGCTGCAGGTACCTGTTCTTCCCTAGCCTGAGATTTCACTAAGTATGTTTCCATTTAAGCAGTCTTTGGTTTTTTTTAACGAACATGGTGTGCTGAAGTAAACTTATTGCTGCATAAAGATGATGTAGCTCAAAGTGAAGTTAGAAGAGTGTCCTAAAGGACGTGTTCAAGGCCTATAAATGTTAATACTGTATTTTCCACAGAACTCTGTTTGATAAACTTCTCTATGAATATTCCAGGCATGGTTTCTATTCCAGCCACATTTCCCCACTCAATCGCTGGATTTCATTTCACTATGAATAAGTAACTATCCAGGGATTTTTGGCAGCTTAGTGTTGTTCTAACCCGTTGGTCTTGTAATTAGCTCCAAACGTTGTTTTCGTGAAACAGTATTCTTCTTGATGTATCCTACAGTCCCCAGCTATCTTCTATACTTAGCCTATTATATTAAAGCTAGGGAACATTAATATATAAATAGCATTAAAATTGCAAAAAGCTGCTGCCTGAATGTTTTCCAGGTACATCTTTGAAATGAGAAGGCTTTTTAAATGTTCTACACCTGAGGATGCACCAAATCTCTACCTTCTGGTATACATTTGTAGCCTGGTATTCAAAAACGCTGGGGTTTGCACCACAAGTCTTTCAGGCAGGGTAGCTTGAGATGGTGGAGCTCATGGCATAAAAAATGATCAAATCTTGCACAAATGGGCTCTTCCTGAGAGACTGTCAGTGGGCGCAGCATTACGCTTGTAGTTTCACCCTTTTTAGTTCACATCCTACTTTACCACCTAAATATCCTGCTGATGTAAGGATACCACCAGAAAACAGAAAACGTATTTTAAGACTGATGCTGGGACTGAAGTATCTGAAGGTACGATTTCATCCTCAGTATGGAAAAAAAAGCCCCACACACTGAGCCAGATGCCGGGGGAAGCTATTCACAGAGCGAGACTTGACGGCCATCCAAGTTCATCAATGGGGTTCTCATGCCTCATGATCCGGACTGAACATTTATGTATTCTTTTTATGTATTTATATATTCACATATGTGTACATACTTACACATATGGATGTATGTATTCTCTGGACCACATCAGCCTGAAAAACTGTTTTGCCCAGAAGGGAGAGCTAATGATTAATGAGTGCTTACTTCAGCTCTCCTCTTTATTGCCACCTTATTAGGTGACACCAGGCAAGTATTGGGCTTGCTGGCTGTATGTTCAGACAGGAAAAGCAAGTAACACTGTGGGGTGGAGAGGCGGGCGGGAAAGGATCTCTCCATCACTCCCAAGGGTGGCAAGACAAAGGTTGCTATGGGCAAATCCTGTCCTGACTGTGACTGCCCTCTGTGAAATCACATAAAATGATTATTTAAGGACTAATTAAGATTAGTTTAATGAGTGCAGTCCTGAACTTTCCTACTGCCCAACACTAGAAAGGCCCTACAGCCCAGGAGAGCTGGAAAGACAGCATCCTCCTGGATTTTGGCAGCAGGTTACCAGCAGCAACACTACAGCCACCGAAGAGCTTTCTTCGTGATTTAGTCCACTATGGCAGGAATGAGGAAAGGCATTATATCAGTTAAATACTGGTTTCCAGCTTCATTTGGGTTTTGCTTTCAAAAAGGCCAGTGATAAACCTGCATGAATGGATTCATTTTATAGCAAGAACAACTCCAGCATCCCTCAGGGCGATTGCTGGACAAGTGCACCGAGTCAGCAAAAAGCCTGGTGCAGTCTCTGCCGCGGTAACGTGCAACGTGCTGACACTCAACAGAGGTTGGTTGATTGCTCTCCTTGCCATTTGGTAGTTGCCTGAATTCACTGGAAAGTTGTTAGACCACTTTAATTTGTAAACCTATTGACGAGCATTTAATGTTAATGAAATGTTACTGCTGAGTAATTCTGGCAGATGAAACTCAGTTAGTTCATTGTGCATCTAATTTATTTAGTGCTAAATGTTTGCCCTTATTTTCTTTACATGCTGGAAAGTCAGATTTGGATAAAAATTTTGCATCTCAAATAAGACAATTCTTTAGAAAGTTAGGCAAATTTCTATGTAAATGCTTGTCTTTGCATTTCACATAAAACTTTGCCCAGGGGCATATATCCTGCCAAGATGGAAATGGAAAGTGTAGGCTGCTCCCAGTGCCTACATACTCATAAAACCCACCACAAAGGAGATATTTCTCATCTCTACCAAAACATTTTAGTAAATGCAATGGCAGTGAACAACCGAAAGAGACCTTACACAACCCCACAGGTAGGGGAAGGTTCTGGCTGTGCCAGTGGATCAGGAGAAGCCTGATACTGTCACCTCTGGGTACCGAATTCAGAGCATCTATGGTATCCTGCACCGTGACCACCACAACATCCTAAATGGCCATGAATTATTATTACATTACACACAACATATTAGTTGTTGTAACCGTCTGAAAGAACAGACAACCTCAGTGCCAATAAGGAGGTATATAAGGTCCTGTGCACCAGTCCCGGTGTGCAGCACAGGGCACGCATGCCTGTGCATGGGCAGGAGCTGCCCTGCTCACACACACTGCTCCTGTCCACACTCCGCTGCGGTGGGTAGCTTTTGACAAGCAACAGGATAGGTGAAGACAATCTGATATAACATCTTTCATCTGCCTGTCTTAAAGAAATATGATTGCAATAGGACAACATTAATATTTGCCCCCAGCCAAGAAAAACAAATCAATTTTTGCTACCACACTGTACCATAATCCTGTGTGCTTACCAATACTTTCTCTATCTTCTACTAGCAAATGTAATCCTGAGCTAAAGAGATTTTTCAGTTATATTCATTTCTAAATGACTGAGTAAATCTAGCAAAATAGATGGGGAAAAACCTGCCCTATCGCAGAACCCTGCACAACTGCCTGAGAAATGTTTTCCAATTTGTCATATCTCTACCTGAGCACGCTGACCCCCATCAGGAGGCTGGCACTGAGGAGGCAGCATGCCACTGTTGGCGGCTTAGCTCCTCCGGTCCCTCATTGCTATTTATGGGGTTTTATAATGCTCTTAGGACACGGCTCCGCAACGAAGTTTGGGCACACGTCCCTTCCAAACTTCACCTGGTTTAAGCAGAAAGCTGTACTCAGGGGAGAAGGGAGGCAACCCAAGGGAGGTATAGCTGTAATTTAATTGTTGGATGTTTATTTGCCAGCAAATCCCTAAACAGCGATATATTATTACACAATGTGCCAGCCATTAGCTCAACTCATCCCTCTGTTTTACAGGGCAAGATAAAGCACTGAGACTCCCATCGGAGGGAAAGCTGGTTCAGAGGGGTCAGCACCTCTAACTGTTAAGCTCAGTACAGAACGAGCCAGCGAACCCAACTCCTACCCCTGGTGCTGCAGAGCTCCGGCCAACCTGCCAGCACCAGCCCAGCAAACAGCTCGGGACACGAAACACCGGAGCTTGCATCGGCATCAGCGTTACAGCTTGTCAGAGGACACATCATGGAAAAGCCAATATTGAGGATTTTTTAGTACTGTGGGGGTGGGACTTTGCTACAGCCCCCACTGAAAACTAGCTTTGCTTTTTTTTCTTTCCTTTTCTTTCCCTTTTTTAATAAAGGAAACACTTCATGTAATCAGAATAGCTGGAAGACTTAAAAGGGGAGATGGACATTGAGGCAGTCTCTTCACCATAAAGGGTGAGAAATAGAAGGAACACATAGTAAAGTGATCTTTTTCTTTCTTTTTTCTCGTGTTGCCCAAGGTCATGCCTTGGAGAGCCCGGACACCTTGCGGCAGGCAAACACTCAGGGGATGTGCTCCCCCAACCACTGCTACGATGGAGCAAGCACTTAAGCATGTGGCTGATTTCAAGAGACATTCTCTGCAATGTTAGTGAAACTTCAAGCTCAAGCAGCAGCTAAAATGAAATCAAGACAATAAACGATCTTCAAAAAAAGATACCAATGCTGGGTGGGAGGGAGCAGAAAGGAGTGGGGTGGTGGGGCGCAGAGAGCCTGTGCCGGGAGTGCTCTACAGGCTGGAAGGGAATATTTCACTTTTTTACTATTTCTCATGCTGAACAGATGTGCACAAAACTGAGACAACAGACAAAAATCAAATTTGTTCTTCTCTGAGATCCCTTTCATATTCTTCTAAATGCAAATACCTGAGTTACCACCTTTTCCATTTGGCTGTCCGTGAAATGAAAACAAGGCTTCCTGGAAGTTTTCATTGTCATTCTTTTTTGCTTTTCCCTTTGTTGTGAATGTTTCTGAATGGAAGGTAACAAGTTACAGTGCTGCAGAGAAAGCAGTTAACAGCCATTCATTCTGTACAGGCAAATAAACAGAGAGCTTTAGCATAGAGAATGAAAATAAGGAGAGAGGAGGCATTGCATTTGCATTCCTCTCACATCTAATCCCCCAGTGAACTTCAACAGACATTTGGTACCCGTTTGCCAATACTTTGCTTTTATGGTTGACTGATAAATTATTAGATTTATCTGATGCCTAGCAACTGTCAATTAACACTTTGAGACTAGATTAATTGATATGCCTTAATTTCTCTGTTATTTTCTTCTAGACAACACGCCTCCAGAGATCTGAAACCCCTCCCGCTTAGAATGAATAATATTCTTCATCTCTGCTCTTGCAACGCCACACACAGGGATGGATGTTTTGGCAACACATTTGTATTCATTCAGATTGTCACAACTGCATTCTGTATCTGAGACAGCCCGAGGTACATGATTGATGGTCCCGTCCTTTAAAACATGATCAACTTTGTGAAATCAATCAAGGGAAGATACTATGGCAAAGAAAACAAGGGAGGCTTTTCTCAAAGCAGGTTGTGCACTGTCATTTTATTATTTAATGTTTTGCTACTGGTAAAGCAATTCTGAAAAGTCTCCATGATGAGTGCTACCTGGCAATAGCTCGTCTATTTGCCAAACTAACTTCAAAGTAACGTCCATAGGATTAACTATGGAATCAGTAAGTATAAAACCAGTAGGTTCAAGACATATGTCATGCAAATATAAATCATGCAGACACTCCACTGCATCCTGGACTAAATCTTTGTAATAAACTTATTTATGAAGCATATGTGGGGCGCGGAGAAGTTTATTAGCACTGCTGTGTGACACTGCCCACTACAACGTCCTCTGCTCACTGTTTCAAGTGAAAACTTTATAGAATTTGAAAAATACGTCAGCCTAATTTTTTTTTTTTTTTTCCATTTTGGAAATTTGGCCATAGCAACTCAGCTGGTTTTGTAGGTGAAGCTACAAAAAATCACCTGCTTTTTCTTTTATTAAAACAATTGAACAATCTCTTTGGCCGCTTAGCCTGGGCTTTTCCTTTTCCTTGGCTCTTGATGCGTCTCTCCTCACTAGACCTGCATTTCCAGGATTTATAGTCAGGACTGCAGGTTAATTTTGCACAGAAAACTTTCATTCTGGCATCACTGTGTTTTGAGTTCTTAACTTGGCAACATTTGTGTTCTGCTGATGGGAAGTACCTGTCTGCATACGATGGAAGATTAATATGAAGCCAGTGTCCCTGCTAGAAGAACCATCATGTAAGAGAGAACATAAATCACACTTTTTATTTAGCTATTACAGCTAAAGCACAGCTCACAATAATAAAAGAAGAGCACTTTCCCAATAAAACCAAGGATAAGCGAGGGCTGAAAGGTTGCTGAGTCAGCCATTTGGAGTGCAAACACAGACTGCCCCTTACTTCAGATAAACTGCATCCAGTCTGTCAAGACCAAGCATTACATGCTGCAGACCAACTCGGTGGAAATGACACAGGAATGTCTTTATAGATACTGTTAGCCTCAAAAAAGGACTGTTTGGGAAAAGTGGTGTGAATGCTTAGCTTCAGCATTCACATTTGTTATGTTTGCAAACCCACCTGCTGTGCTCCCTGTTACACAGGCTATGCGCCCTTTCATCGACAGAAGGAACATTCATAGCAAGGGGAATATATAAACATGCATCGCTTCATCTCTACCAAGATAAACAAACAGCTATATGGTGCCAGGGAAAAGGTGGCAGTTTCATTTCCCTTATACCTTTTGCATTTTTATGACAGATGCCGCTGGATTTCCTCGGAGGAGTTCCCGTGAGTTCAAGCACGAGGAGCAACCCGTGAGGCACGGCGTGAGGACAGACAGTTGTGCCGAGCACCTGGAGCGGGCTGGGGTCTGCAGCCTGCCCCGCCTGCACCCACATCCATTCAGCTGAACAAGCCCAGCCTGGCTTTAGACTTTCAGAGCGGTCTCAGGTAAGGTACCAGAGTCAAAATCCACTTCTGCAAAGGTACCTCTGAAAAAGGCACCTCACTTTCAGACACTCCAGCTGTGAAATGCTCCTCTGAACCTCTGCACCTACAGCCGCAGGACAGACGCGTGGCCGCTTCCCTCCCTGCTGCCTGAGGCGAGGAGGAGGTACCGGCTGAACACCCTAAACATCACACTGGGAACCATAGAGCAAAGCATACATAGACAAAGCAACAAGGTAAGCAACATAAATAACCATTTTAAAGGTCCGTGTTTACTAACAGTCACAACCTAGTTACTCCTTATATTTGGCAAAACAAACCACAGTAAACTTTCAACATCATAGAATCATATCATAGAAACATAGAATGGTTTGGGTTGGAAGGGACCTTAAACATTGTCTAGTTCCAACCCCCCTGCCATGGGCCGGGACACCTTCCACTAGACCAGGTTGCTCAAAGCCCCATCCAACCTGGCCTTGAACACTGCCAGGGATGGGGCATCCACAACCTCTCTGGGCAACCTGTTCCAGTGCCTCACCAGCCTCACAATGAAGAACTTTTTCCTTACATCTAATCTAAATCTACCCTCGTTCAGTTTAAAGCCATTACCCCTTGTCCTATCACTACATGCCCTTGTTACTTTTCCACACCACCAGCCAAAAGCGATCCATCCAGCAGCATGCAAGTGCCTGGCAAGCAGGGATCGTATCTGAGGGAGAAAAGGGATTGCTGGGGGGTGAATACCTCCTTCCCCGCCAGGACACACGGTGGAACTGCCCTTCACGCCCAGAAGCCAGTTTGCCCCGTGGCCCTGCTAAGGCTGCACCAGAGCCCTCCCACCGTCCCGGCCCAGAGAAATTATTCTGTGCTTCTCCAATGTTGTCAAAACGGTTAGCAAATAAACAACTAATAAGGAGGAGTGGAAGAAGCGTTGCTGAACAGCTGATTGCAGAACTGTGAATGAGATTCACGGCTGTGTTACTCACAGTCGTCTTACTCTGTCTTCACTATTTTAATTCAATGGCATAAACATGATTTTATTCATTGTAAAAATCCATTTGGGGGGATACTAAATTATTTATTGTTTGAAGTGGTGAAACAAACTGCTTGTCAAAACAGATTTTAAAACTTAGACTCTCAAGTAATGAAGTGCAGTTTAAAAGGTACAGGGTGTACCCTCCACAGGTTGAACTCCTCTCCAAAAAACTGGGCAAAGGAGCAGCCTTTGAAAGTTTAACTGCCAGGTCCCGGTTTTTCTCAGAGCAGGCATATGGCTGCACACTCTGCAGTGCCTCCAGCTTCTCCCATCCCATCCCATCCTGAGCAACGAGGGCTCTCCAGCATCCCCGACACCCTCCCTCAGGGCACACCTGAAGCCTGTGCTGAAGCCAGGGGCAAGTTTTTCTGCTTGACCCATCCACAGTCCTTGACTTTGCAGAATCAATGGACTATCTTAAACACCGATTGACTGGGTCTGGGGGATCTGGCTTTGCAGAGGAGCCGCCTGAGTCTTTTTTAGCGTGTTAGATTCAAACACCAATTTGCTGGGCTTGGAACCCCAGCACCTAAGTAACCGGATTTTTTAAAAAAATTAATCTTTCAATATTTGTTTCCCTCCAGGACTAAGTTTCCCATCTAAACGTGGGTAAAGCACACTCCGGTCAGCACTCCCACCAGAGGCTTCACATGCACTTGGGGAAGCTGCTGCCCTTCCCCAGGCTGCTCGCAGGGCACAGCCAGCCGTGGCTGATGTGCCAGCTACTGGTGTTCTTCAACAAAGGAGCAGCACACCAGGCTGTGGCTGGAGACCGGGCAGAGACGGTCCATATGGCTGGACCAGAGCACAGCCTCATCGGGACACAGCACTGCCGGTGGGCAGCGGCTGCCTCCAGAAAATACCCAGCCCTAGTCCAGCCCCAGCTAAGCCCTCACTCACAGGTACCACACCACCGGTATGCAAGCGACTCACTGAGAATTGCTTTAATTGTCTCAAATCTTGTTACAGAGCCAAACGTAAACCACATCTAATTCTTATTGCTCGCTCTGGCCTTGAACCAAATGACTGTAACAGAGACTAATGTAAAATGAAAGCAAAAAAAAAAGAACTGTCGTGGAATTTTGCATAAACTATGCCAGAACATACTGCCCAACTTCTTAATTTCACCAAATTCAATTAACACATTATTACTTACAATACAAGTTGGAGATAGCTCTCAAAGGACCAATAAGTTCATGAAGGCGGTAGGTGTTTATCTGGTTCCTACACTGAGGAAATGCTGGAGCAGAAATGTTGGCCACATACAGCTCTTTAGACAACTTCTGAGTGTCTTAAGGCATGCTGCACGCAACATCGTTAACCTGAACAATGGTCCCCAGCTGCATCACACCAAGATGAGATACAGAGCAACTGGATGGGGGAATACTTGACAGCAACCTGGATCAGCCATGGGGCCTGTCTTTTTGGGTTTTTTTTGCAACTGTCCAGAAACTGTATGTGGCTTTGCAGTACCATTCTGTTTAATGCTCATATCTGTAATATTTGTGGTTTATTATTCTTACACTTTATGTCTCCAGATGATGAGCTTTCTGGTTTTAAAGATTTGAGAGAATGGACAACACCCACTGGCAGAACACCTACCCAGGAGTGGGACGGTTGGTGGGAGCCCTTCCCACAGGACTCATGCTGGGGGGAAGGGTGGAGATCTGCCCTTGGAGCATGAAACCAACAAAAAGCCCACCAGCAGCTGCAGTGAGGACGTTTGACAGAAAAACTGAAGATGAGGAAATCTGAAGCTCTGCCACATCTACTCCCCGCAGCTTCTGGCACTCCCATGAGTCCACAACATGCCCACTGCGAGGGACCATTTCTTGCAGCCACTGCTGCACGTCAGCACTGTATGGGAGGCCCAAGATGCTCTTTGAGCAGCACTTTAATGCTACGTCCTTGTTTAAACATTCATAGGATACTATTCTTTCTAAAGCACATTTCAGGCCAATGACTATGAGTCCACCCAAAATAGCAGAAAACCTGTATTAAGAGGTATCAGTCAGGCTCGCAAAACTGTCCCCAGAAAAATCCCAGGATCAGCACCAAATCTGTTACCAGCTGTTTACCCTGAGAGCAATTATTCTGCAAGCTTTCACACCTGTCATTTTAAATTTTATTTAGAGTTAAGATTGCCAGAGCCGTAAAAGAAACAGGAAGGCTTTAGCATGAAACCGATTCCTGCTGTTTTGAAGACTGGTCACGTAGTAGAGACTTGACTAAACGACAGCTCTTACGTATTTCCCCATTTCCCTCTTGTTACCTAGCTAATGCTTAAACATCATTAGTAAAAAAAGGCAAGAAAAAGGTATTTCCCTGAATTTCATTACCAAATAAATTACTTTTCTGCTATAAAACAATCATGTTTTCCTTTATACCATAAGAGAATAAGGATAGGGGAAAAAGAGTTTCAAAGGTTTTTTAAGAACACAAAATACTATGTCAAAACTGTGCATGGGGATACAAAATTACAAAGCTCTCCATCAAGAGGTTTTCACACCTAAGAAAACATTAAGCAAGAGGCAAAAGACTTGTAGGTATATTAAAAGGTATGTAAAATTGAAAATGAATTAGTGAAAACTATTTTTCTTCATCTCCTGCATGCAGAAAAAAGTCATGATCTTGCAGAATCTGTATTTAGCTGAATGTAATGTTTCCTCTACTCTACAGATACAGCTTTCACACTAGGGGCTTTCTGGACCACCTGGCATGAAAATAACAGCTGTGATTCAGCATCACTTTTTGACATGAAGGAAACTGTTTGCCAGCATGGTCTCAGTATCTCAGCTGTGTGCCTGTATCACCGTTCATCATGAGATACGGTGGAAAGAGCACGTGTTATGCCTTGGGGTCATTTTGATCACAAATGCATTTTCTTCCAATTTGTTTCAGACTATTTTCTATTATATGCCAAGTCTTGGAATACCATTGGGTTCAATTATTGTCCAAAAAAGAACTAGAGCTGGAGGTGGCAAGAGTGCATATTGGGGACTGTGTAATAATGTGGAAAATGTTTGCTTTGAACTCACCAGACCAAAGGGCATTTTTTTCCAGGTATGAATATCAGAAATCATGATCTCTTCAGCAATGGCGGGGAACTGTAAACAGAAGAGCAGTCTCCGGTTTTGGGACATGTTCTAGGAACATTTTAGAAACTTTGAGGGGAAAAATAAGTACACCCTGCAGCTGGATGAAAAATTGTTCATTGCCAGCCCAATCTGGAGTGAGGGGTTGGAGGGAGCTCTCCCACTTCTCTGGGTGGAGGTTGGGCCAGTTGGGCTCTCTGGTCATGCAAGCTCTTCTTGCAGGCTGGATGTGTCAAGAGGAGGAAATAAAATGCAGAGAGCCAGCAGTGAGGGCATGCTCCTGGAGAAGGGTGTTACAGAGAGGAGGTCTGAATCAGGCTCTCCCGTGCCCTGCCAAGTGCTCTGATCGCTTGGCTAATGGGCTTTGGCAGGGGGGAGGTTACTGCCACCACATGCTAACAAAGCACCTGCCTCTCTGCTACACGGGATTTATTATAAGGGCCTGAAAATTCAACAATGTTTACACGACAAATGAACAATTCCAGCTTTTTCAGTAAACTAATTGACAAAAACCACTCCCCCGTTCTGCCTATCCTCTGCCTCTCCTACTTTCAAGCACTTCTCCTGCTTGTTCTCTGTACACGTTGCCTTTGCTGCATCTGGAGCCATTGTGAAGTGTAATTCCTTACATTCACTGTAGTTAACCCACCCAGCACCAACCAAGAATTTAGTCCCTAGCCTATGATTTTGGCCTATACCACAAAGAGTCAGTAAAAACTTCAGCCCCTGGGAGATACCATAATTCCCCCCCAAATATTTCCTGATCTTGGTTGCTTGTTACTCATCTCACTGGCTGCATAGCTGATGAATTTCGAAGCAAAACCCAGCCCATTTTGCATGGAGAGAGGATGCTGGAATATCATCTCACAATGACATCGGACAAAAAAAAGCCATTAGCATTAAATTATCTGCTCCTAGATAATTTCCCAGATGAATCACCATAAAAGGCTCTGAAATGGTCTCTTGCTCTTTTTCTTTGCATAACATTTCATTATACTCAAGACTTGAGGAGCTGTAATTCATCAGGCTTTTATCTGCATCAGGGCATTGTTTTCAGCAGAGTCCCTGATTATGGGAGAAGTGGCAAGGCCAAGTTTGCCAGGCTGGAGGATTAACCTGTAAGCGGCAGAGCACAGGCCACGGGTCCCCTGCGAGAGGAGAGGGCTCTAATAGAGAGTAGAGCGTAGCTGGGTGCTAGTGATACCTCCATCATCTCATCTGAGCAGCACTCAAGGCTTTTTGTTTTGTGGATGATTATTCATCAGGAAAGGGCATGGCATGGCATGGCCAGTCCCAGGCACCAGGCAATTGCATAGCTGTTTGCAAAGCACAGAGAGGCCACCTCTGCCTCCCTCCTGAATAAAACCTAAGCCATCATGGTAACTGCAGCGATTAGTATCCTGGGATTTTTTCTAAGACTTTTGCCCGCTTTGCTCTTCTCCCTCGCCCCCAAAGCCTGCGTCAGCCCCCTCCCTACCCTGCTCCAGCACACCGACCTCCCCCAGAGCCCCCAGACACCCTCCCAGGCCTCCCCATGCAGTTCCAGCTGAAGACTCGGTGACTGCCGGGGAGAAGGGTGTCAACGGGGCTGATCTCCCAACCTGGCTGAACCCAGGCCACATCCTCCTGCACAGCAATGTCCGAGACACAGAAGGAAGCAGCCCCAAGCCAGCGCTCCCCACGGTGTCTCCGCTGTCGTGGTGGGGTGAGGTTTATTGCACTGATAACCTCTGGGTGCTGTCCATCAGCCCGAGGCCCGTGGTGGCAGCCAGCTGGGTGAAAGGCGATGGTACCCACACGTTGTCACTCTGCAAGAAGCAGGAGCAGGCCTGGAGGTGTTGGAGTCCAAGTCAATCTCCGTAACACCTTGCGGTGCTTCTTCCCCACGTCCCCAAGGCCACCCTGAGCTGCCACCGCCTGCGGAGACAGCTGCCCCCTCCCTGCCCACCCACTGCTCTCGGGGACGCCTCCCAAAACCACAACCCTGAGCTGAAACAGCCCTCCATCCTTTTGTGACTGGCAGAAAGGAGTGAAGAAAACGAGGTCTTACCATCCACAGACAGGCGTGAAAGTAATTAAAGAGAATAACTGCCATGACAGCGGGCTCCGCATCACGCAAGAGGAACGGGCCTAATTACAATCTCCAAGGCGATGCTGAGCCCTGCTTGCTAAACGCACCGTGTGAAATTCCAGCTGCCTCCTCAACAAACAGAGATAAACACACAAAATCATTTGCTCCAGGTGCATGCGTGTGGTTGTTTTCTTATTGAGGGTAACGAGATTGCTACAAAGTTTACATTTTTCTGTTTACTGAAAAATGTGGCCAAATCAATAGTTTATGACAAAAAAAAAAAAAAAAGGAACGAAACCTGTAATAAAACCAAGTGATAAAAGATATTGGTTAAAGAAAAGAAGGATCTCTAATGTTCTCACATCCGCTGTGATTTTGGGTGGGGAGAAGCGACACAGTGACAACTATTAAAAGAGGGCTTATCAGATATTTTTTTCAGTGTCCAACCTGTGCTGTTTGGCTTCCGTGCAGACGTTAAGGCAGCCAGACCCTCAGAGCCAGGGTGGCACAGCTTCAGCCTCAGCCAGCACACCACCAAGGAACCCGGCAGCAGGAATTCAGGTTTCTGATGACGGCTCGCAGCCCCTATGCCTGCCGGCCACCAAACACCAGGTCGTTTGCTGCACAGTGCTGAGTTTTGCCACTTTATCCCCATGTATTGCCAGTACCATCTGGCAGCAGCTCCTGCACTCCAGTTTCTGTGCAGTTATAAATGGATCAGAGACCTGTCCAGCTGCCAAGTGAACCATCATTATCATTCAAGATATCATTTAGCACATACTCCACATGGCAGTCAATTGCTTGCGTTATAATCACCTCGTAAAACTGTGACTCCATAGATATAATATCCCTGCGAGACAGTCTTTACCTGTTACATTAAACTTACAGATATTTAAAGTGTCAGATAATCTTTCATCTGAATTGCACTGCTGTCTAATACAGTCAATCAGCCAGCTCCAGCAAGCAGGTTTTGGTTCTCAGGAAAGAGACAGAAGGAAGCAGCTTTTCTGCATTCGCTCTCAAATGTCCCATTTGTCTTTGGATGCGAGAAACTACTTTTGTTGTGTGTAACCCTGAGTCCTCTGGATATTACACTACTAAGTTTGAAAGATCATCTTCTGAAGACAAGGCAGCTTGTCACGGTGCAAAGTCTTCTCTTTTATGTTACCTTCACTTTTAGTATTGTGTGATAACCTTAATTTTAAAGTAAAATTATGCTAAAAAGACATAATAATTGTCTATATAACTTTTTTTAAAAGTGTGTTTCACTGTTAGTATTACTATCAGAACCGGTGTGGTTAGTAAGCTGAGGAGCGTGGTTTATTATCTACACCAGCTTCCAGAGAGGACAAAGCAACTTCTGTTTCCCTTTTCTCAAAGGCAAGACAACGGAGTACTCAAGGAGATGAGAAGTGTAGCTCATCCCTCCTCCCAGCCTTCCTCTTTCTTCAGCCAGGATTGCTGCTCCCGCCAGCCTCTTCTCGTACAAGCGCAACCGCATTTGCACGAAGGAGCCAGCCCCGCCGCCCAGGTTTCTCTCGGCTCGCAGGCAGCCCAGCAGGCAGAGCCATCGCACCCGAGCGCTGCCCCAGGAGCAGAGCTGGCCTGCAGCTATGCCCGGAGGCCACAGCTCTGTGTAAAAAGTCTCTTTCTATACAACAGGCATCCGCTATGCTGGATTTCTTACTTGGTTACATAGCCTGCCGATACAGGCAATACACCGCAAGCCCCACTCCCGTACATACCAGCGCTCACACAAACACTCCTACTGTCCTTTGGGACACTGTGGCCCCACCAAGGTCACCCCACGCCCATGCAATGGCTGTGCCCAAGCCTCCCTCTGCGTACTGGGCAGGGTCGCCGTTTTCAGCTCAGCCACTCTCACCAAGCCTACACAGAAGCTGCAAACCTTCCCTTCCCTGCTTTCGGGGGTTTTACCCAGCTCCACTCATTCCCCAGCTTAGTAGCCAGGACTAAACTAACAGCCCTAAATCTAAGCCTGGTGGAAGTCAGTGCTACAGTGCAGAACTAGTCCTTGGCACTCACTGTCACAAGACGGCACTGCCACTTCCTTTGCCATGTTCAAGTAGAGGAGGTACTCCAAGCAGCAAGATAATCAGGCTCAGAAGCAATATTGGTATTTATAAGAGTTCAACTCCAATCCTTGAATGAGCACCTTGGATAGCCAGGTCACGTGCAGCGTGTTGCAAACCCTGACACTGTGATCCAAAAGCACCAGCACCGTCCCCTACCACAGTGTCGTAGTTTAACCCCAGCCAGCAACCAAGCACCACGCAGCCGCTCACTCACTCCCCCCCCATCCAGTGGGATGGGGGAGAAAATCAGGAAAAGAAGTAAAACTCCTGGGTTGAGATAAGAACGGTTTAATAGAACAGAAAAGAAGCAACTAATAATGATAATACTAATAAAATGACAACAGTAGTAATAAAAGGATTGGAATGTACAAATGATGCACAGGGCAATTGCTCACCACCCGCCGACCGACACCCAGCCAGTCCCCGAGCGGCGAATCCCTGCCCCCCCCCACTTCCCAGTTCCTAAACTAGACGGGACGTCGCATGGTATGGAATACACTGTTGGCCAGTTTGGGTCAGGTGCCCTGGCTGGGCATGAGAAGCTGAAAAATCCTTGACTGTAGTCTAAACACTGCTGAGCAACAACTGAAAACATCAGTGTTATCAACATTCTTCACATACTGAACTCAAAACACAGCACTGTACCAGCTACTAGGAAGGCAGTTAACTACATCCCAGCTGAAACCAGGACACACAGCCAAGGCCACCTATTCCCTGGACACTGTTAGGAGACAGCAACTGAGGCAGGCGTACGACTGCTGAGACCAGGAGGAGCTGGAAGTTGGGTGCTCAGAGCTCAGCGAGGTGCTGAGCACTCCTGCAGCAAAGCTTCCGCTGTCACACCCCGCACCCCCGACACTCCGCAGGCTTTTCATTTATATTCCCCAGAAACGATAGCAGGAGTCACTTCCGCCTCTTCCGTGTAACTCAGTTTACTGATAATTGCATTTATTGCTACCATGCTGTTGTTTACATGTCTTTGTTATTAGATTGCTTTGTGGGGAGCTGGTTTAATACAACATTCGACACCTGGGTTTATATTACTCTGTGCGGGCATCAAAAGGCCGACCCAAGAGACACATTGTACACTCTTGTCCAGCTTCTTTTCCCAATTCCCAGAAATGCTTAATCAAGTTAACATCTCACTGAGGCATCTCCAGATCATTTCATAGGGATTTCTGTGTTTCTTTTATCGTGTAAAACATTTCACGTTGGCTGCAATGTTGTTATGGCAATACAGCGTCGTAGATTTGGACAAGAAAAAGAATTCACATGACAAGTCTCAGTTTGAGACATACAGGGTGCAATTTCAGAGGACTTTGGGAAATCATGTGCAATTGCGCACTAAAGCAGAAACCGTGCTTAGAATGAGCACTGGAGTCGGGCAGGGTAATATTCTACTACCAAACTTCCCCTAAAGCTAACGAAACCCAGGGGTGTTTAAAGAAGTACCTCAATTACTACGTGTGCACATTCAGAACTAGTGCTCATGCATGAAGCTGCTCTTTGCAGCAGCAATGGCAATTTACAAAGGAGTCTGCTGTTATCATGTCTCCAGCTCATTTTGCAGGTGGCAGAGGCCAGCAAAGCCCAGCCTGCGCGTCTGCCCAACGTCAGGCCATGCCCGAGGTCCCACCGCGCAGCTCTCGAGCTGAATGAGGCAGCTCAGTGGCATTATTTCCAACACAAATTACGTGGAGTTTGTTGCCCTTAAGTCAGAATTAAGACTTTGATGTGCTATGGTCACAGCAGACCAGTGTAAGAGAATATAATTTCCTTTCTGGAGGACAACTACTATGTACCCGCAGCAGGGTCAAAGCCATTTGACTTCAGGCTAGGGGGACCAATCTCAAGCAATGCATTTCTACCTCTCTTTCATTTACTTCTCCACACACACCTTTCAACCAGCAAGATGATAAATAGCATAGACATTCACACACTGTACCATGTCAGAGTATCATCATCTATTTGTTGTGAGAAATAACAATTTTTCTATATGCCAAAACAAAAAATGACAGTTCTCCTCCTCCTCTTTCTTCCCAACAGGGATCAAGCACTATTAAAGACCTGCACACTTCAAGTACTAAATTTGACTTTATATTTTCCATTGGCGAGGTACCTGGGAAGCTCCAAAGCCAGTGAAGAGAAGTCACCAAACAGAAGCATCTAGCTCCTAATTTTCTTAGTGCTCTCAAAATGAGCTGGTGTATAAGCGTGACCCAGCCTTTACAGCCTTTCTGCTCTTGGATGCAAATTAGCAGTTCTGACCTCTACACCTGCTTTCTACAGGTAATGCCGAGCCCCCCATCTCCCAGCCATCCTCATTTGCTGCATGGTGGTCTTGGCCAGACACAGACAGGCAACACGGCAATGCAACCAGCCACCGAACCTCTTAGCTATTTGTTTGCATCTTTTTAGCTCAGATCTGTTCTGCTCTGTGCACAGGTCTACATAAAGCTTACTACTCCATCCCTCCCTCTATTTTGAGCAGACGGCTCCTGTGAAGCGCAGCAGTGCCAGCTACAAAAATCATCATTACAAGTGTCATGGGATAAGCACAGCAATCTCACGCCCAGCATCCGAGTCCATCCTCATTTGCACTGCAGCGATGTGCTGCAGCGCTTCGTCTTCCCAAGGCCTAACGAGGTAACGTGTGCCCAAGCCGCTGACTAAGCTTTAGCTTCTTAGAAAGGGGTGCAGCCTCTGAACACGCTACTTAGAGCTGCACCACTACATAAAGGACCTGATATACCCCGTTATACTCTCTTCTTGTAGAAATTCTCTATTAACACAAGGAGAGACCAACAGAGGGAAGCAACTCTGTTGTGGCTGGAGGACGGTTCGTCCGTCACACTCACCCCACGGAGCGACCACAGCCCTTCCACCACAGCGTGAGATGGACATGCTGTGGCTCTGAAATGTGGGAAAGCACACTGCAAAAATGAATGCTCGTAATTATAAGTTTTTCAAGCAAAATAAAGAGAACCAAACCCTGAGAGCTGGATTTTTAAAGAGAGATTTTTCGTCTTGTGGAGTTTTTTCCTCAGAATATTCTGGCACAGCTGCAGAAAACTTTTAACTGTGGTTACACATTTGCTTTAAATTAATACTGATCCATTAATAGTGATACAGTTGTTTCAGTTATTGTGTTCTCAAACAGTAAAATACATCCTGTGGCTGTACCTCAACAGACAGGCCTTGAACACTCTATGCAATCAAAGAATTAAATTGCACAGGGCATTCCCCAAAACTTCTCGAAGCACTCTGGGAACACTGAGTTTTCAGTGCCAGAAAAATTCCTCTTAAGTTATGGAGACATTTCCCAAAACTATTTTATTCATGAGAATGGGACTATATTGCTTAGTAAGTTAATTTCAAAGTGGGTGAATTCTCCAAATGCAGAAATACTACAGGTGACTGCTTCTACTGCCAACAAAACTAGGGCCTAAGGAAAAAGGAGAAATACTGTTATTAAAAAGAGGAAGTGTATTTAAAAATGATCAGCTAATTGCTCAACTCTCCACCATAAGAGAGACGTTTCAATCACAGAAGCACAATGGGTGGGTGAGTGGGCTTATTCATGGGACTGCGGCAGTACCAGCACCCACATGTTAACTCCAAATATGGACTCAGTGCTTCGCAGTGGAAAAAACGTGATGCTTGGTCATTTGGATCCTGTGAGGAGGCACTAATATTAGCTATGACCAGCCTTACAGCAGCCACTACTAGATACTTGAGTAGATGCTCTGTAACAGACCTTATTCATCTTGGGGCTCAGTTCACACTTTGTCTTGCATATGTTAAAAGAAGAAAAAAAAAGTTATTCTTTCTCTCTCTTTCCTCAGAGGCATGTGAAGGTAGAATCAACACAACATAATAGTAGGACTCCTTACGGAAAGGGTTAGAATTAAATATATTTTGCACAATGTCAGTGGGAAATTCCAGATATGGACCATCCAGCTCTCATAGCTCAGGTACGGGTTCACCAACTTCACGACTCCACTGAGCACACGACCTCAGAGAAGCAGAAGCTAACAGATATGTTCTTGCATATCCAAATATTTAAGTATTGACACTGTTAAAGTCCCTGGTAGAGTCTTGATTTAATTGGTAATATTTTTCCCAAGGGACACATGGACTGGAGCCATCTATCCAGTCCCTTTCTGGTAGCAGCACTTTCCTTGTTCCCCCACATCATTAAGCAAGAAAGGACAGTAGTGATGAACTGCTTTTAATACTTGTCTGTATTGGCTTTGGAGAAGGCATTGTCAGCTAAAATAATTGGCAACTGCCACTATTCTTGCTGGTGAGCTCTTTCTCCAGAATGTTTTAATCTTACTGCAGTCCTTGGCACATACTGCAGAGCTCTTGTCCTGGCTTTTCACTTGGGATATTTCTAATTATTATTATGCTTATTTATGGTGTCCCTGAAAGAAGACATGTGCAGACTTTAATAGCAATGTACCAAGAAAGTTATTGTAAAGCTCTGTAAAGTAGATTGGATCTTTGCAATAACCCTGATTTTTGGCACAGTGCGGACATAGAATTAACTTCACCGGACTTCAGTGCCTGAGTCCTTAGGGCACAGAGCTGAGACGGCAACCTTGGGCCACCTGCCCCAGCTATGAGAGCAGCCTGAAGGCTACCAAGCCCTGCACAGGAGACAATGCAGTCCCACCACTGGTGGGAAGATCAAGATGCAAAAATTTCTCATCTCCCCAGCAATAACTCAGCCAGAGACACAAAACCCATCAGGTCTCTCAATCACCCTTTAGGCTTTGTGCTGTTAAAACCTCCCCAAGAAGTGATTTATGCTTTTTGCACTCTCTCTCATCCTTGACAGGGAGCTCAGTTTTACACAGCGATGGACTGCCACCTTAGACCAGCAAAATATTAAGCACCAGGGCAGATTAAGTCCTTGAGCCATTTCCAAACACCTTCAATGGGAAACACATTCATTAATACCTGAGTTTGTCCAGGAAATGTATGTAAAGAGGGGGAGAGTCTGACACTGCCAGATTATTTCTTGCAGATGCTTCCACTGATGCTAAAATCTTGCGACTCACCTGTTTTGTAATTAATCAGTGAAACATTAAAGCTCACTATAGGTCTTCAATATTTAGGGTAAGCTTCTCAATATAAGAGAAAGGATATGATCCCCAATTGCTTCGCAGATGAAGCAGAGGGAGCCATGCCCAAATCTCCATCTGTTTGATGGACATCTGAGGACATCCTCCATCCAAGGGACCCCAGCACAAGCCCTGCTCATCAGCTAACTGCCACTCCTCTCATCAATAAGGTTTGGATCCTTAAATTCGAGTGCTGGAACCCAGTGGCAGCCCCAGCTGATTGGCTTGTCTTGGCAAAGGCAGGAGTGGGCAGGAGCAGGCACTTCGGTGGGCACAACCTGTGGCTTACGGAAGTCCCCCCGAGGACCCTCAGCCCCTGTACCCCGTGCTGGCTGCACTGCTTCATAGATCACAAAAGCTAGTCAAGATGCTCTTTCCCTAAAATGAAATTCGACATAAATAGCTATCTGGGTCTTTGTCAGCAGCTCCTCGCTTCCTCCTGCCCAGGGGCAAAGCCATAAATAAGTTTCATGCTCTTAGGAAATGTGACAGTTATTATTCAATAACTGAATTATAGGCTCATTCTTGGAAAGGAATAATGGCAGACAGGGAAGGGAAGGGATGGTAGCGTTTTACTTCACAGGAACTGAAATACCTCAAAGAAATATTAAATCCGTGATAGGAAACACTGGTGAGCGCTTTGTACTTTGGCAACTTTCTCTCATTTTGGTATTACTGCTTTCAGTTTTTAAAGGTGTTTGTGATGTACAGAACATAGAATAGCAAACGCATTAAAAATGCATATCCTTGTCACGTCATGTCTTTGTAATGTGCTAGGAGTTGTGGAAGTCGGGAAGGCTGGGATCCGGTGGGACGGTAGGCAGTGCAGGCGCCTGGCGGGGCCGTGTCCCGTGACACCCGCACCCGTGCCAGTGGCCGCCAAACTCCAAAGCAAAAACCTTCACTTCAAATACAAAACTTCCAGTGAGGTTTTGGGACCAGGGAGCTCACCCCATTTTTTCTTGTAAAGGAAAGGACGTGAGAGTAGAGAACCGTGCGTGGGAGAGCCCTGCGCTCACCGTAGGACAAAGTGTCCAGAAGCGCCTGTTGGCTGGAGGGATGGTGCTGAAAGTTGAGGCTTTGTCTTTGAAAGACAAACTTGGAAGGTCGACAAACACAGCAGAGGAGCTGTGACTGTCATCGTGGCACACAAATACATGGGTTTCTCTTGTTGGATCCAACTTTTGCCTGAACGTATCCAGGCAACAGGAGTCCTGGATTCGGTAACAGCTGGTCAGCCCAGGGCGCAGCGATGCGCGTAGGAGCGCAGAGAGACGGACCCATACGCTGACGCACACACTGTCTGCCCCACGTCACGCCTTCGGTTCGAGTGTATGCTCACCAAACGACACACTGATTCACTCTTTGTCTGCAGGGTTTGCTATGTTTAGGTTCATCCACCATGAAAAATCCGTTCTGTGTTTACATCTCCCTCGGAGGAACAACATCTTACGGCGCAAAGGTCGCCTGCTGAGTCTGCCAGCATCAGCCTCGGCTTCTCCAGGTGCCTTAACCAGGTTTCCTCATCCCCCCAGTGCCCCCTGGACAATCCAAGCCCATCGGCGGTGCGGGGGGACGGGGAGCACAGACACCTGCACCCCACCTCCCACCGGCCCTCAGCCATGCGGGGATCTGCGTTAGCAGTTAACAATTCGATGACAGGAGATAAAGGCACACAATACTGGAAATATTCCTTTTGCAGAAACAATAAGTAGTGTGTTGTTGATCCCTCCAAAGCAAGGGCTTCTCCTGGGAGCCCTTTAACGAAGGCATTTCCACCCTGATGTGCAGCCAGCCCTCCCAGCTGCAGGTAAAAACGCCAGGCAGGCAGCGTGCACCCACGGAGGGAAACAACGTGGCGTTTGAAGTCCTGAGGAAGATGTTATCCTGTACGCTCCCATTTCACTTCCAACTAATAATAGAGTTCACGGCTTCTACAGCATCTTTGTAATAAGTCAAGCTGTTTGGAAAGAAATGGGCCATGCTAAAGCTCTTATTACCCATACAAAGAAATGATCCAGCATCAATGAAATGGATAGCAAATTTCCTTAGGCACAGAAAATGATCATTGCTTTAGATCAGGGAATAGCAGTGGATCTAAAAGTACACAATATTATTAGTTGTGAAGTGATCATTATGGGGAGAAGGTCTAATAAGGCACTGCAGACATAACGAGGGGGTACGCAGCTCCTGGACTGAACAGACTTATTTAGATGGGACAGCCTGTAGGAAAGGAAAGGTGTCAGAAAGTTATGAGGAGCACTGCCCTACAACTGCATGCTAATTAGCAATTTGGAATTGCAGTGAATCAAATTATATCAAACAACACTTTTTTTCTTCCATCAAAGACTGTCCTTTTTCAAAATCAGAGGCTTTCCAATAATTAGTTACTATATGCTTCTCTTTTTATTCAGTTTTTCCCCTCCTCATTTATTTTGTGGTCTTCATTTAGGTCTTCCCTTTTTGGACTTTTTTTTATCCTTTGTAATTGCTTTCGGAAACAGCGGAGCCTTAGGCATGATTTGCAGCTCTCTCTCCATTTAAGCACAAAGAATCACATAGCAATGTGCACTGACACATAAGATCAAAGAAAAAAAAAAAGGAAAGAAAAAAAAGGAGAAAAATCAGAACAATAACTTTCTAAAAGGAAGGCAGGAAAAAAGCATCGTGCTTTACCTCTGATTGTGTCACAGGTTTCAGCCCAGTCTATAAGGATGTAGCGCACAGAAGGACGGGGGACCTGTGTCCTGAGTAAGCCAGATGAATATTGTGTTCAGTCACCACTCACGGTCTGTAACATGATGTATCCAACGCATGCACTTGCACATGGGCCCACCGCGGACGTGCGCAGGCTGCATCTTAGCCCCATCTCTGGTGATGTTTTGAGCTTTCTGATTTGTTCTCCTTAACCTTTTTTAAATTTCTCTTTTAAAATACAGTAACAATAACTTCTGCAGAGCTAGGCACGCCGATTTTATGGCAATAAGTAAATGAAAGCACAGGTATTGTGCATCCCACTGCTGCCCCTTGCTCTGCAGCGCCTGGCCGCACAGGGAGCCCTGGAGCACTTGCTGCTCTGGGGACAGTGGCACCTGTGTCACTGCTGAACCTCCTGGCGTAAAGGAAACCCCACATCCCTCCAGAGCCCCTTCACGTGCCTTGCACTGGGTGCTCTCCTAATCACAGAGAAGCTGAAGCAAGGACAAGGCATTTTACAGGTCCTCACATCTGATTTTCTAAAGGCATAAAGTGTATAGGAACCGAATTCCAAGTCCCAAAGTTTGTCAGGGAGACACAAACTCCTAAATCCTTACAGCCCTTCTGAAGAGAGACTTGATTGCAGGTTTGTGAAGGGATTTAACTACCTAAAGCCACAGCTGGGTAACCCCATACCCCCTGACTGAGGTACATACCTGGGCCTGGGGACAGACCTCTCCCCTTCCAGGTATATTTTTCTATGATTTTACACGTGCATTTTCAGGCTTGACTAAATCTACCTATTTTCATAGTGAAATGCAAGAAGCAGGATCCTTTTAACTTAGAAATCTCATCAATTGTTCTGTGCTTTTCAGATGGGAAGGTTAAGTAAAAGAACAGTAGTGCCTGAGTCACGTGGAAACATTCTGAAGCGTCAGGAGCCTTTTCGAGCATTACCAGGTACATTTTCCCTGAGCTGCACCTTCTCCATCTCTGCTGACAGCTCAGCTGACTCTGCAAACGACTGACTTCTGTAGAGCTGGGAGTGGTAGAGGATAACCCCCCCTCCAGCAGTCCCTGCCCCCTGCCCGTGGGACCCAGCTCCTCTGAGACAGCATCCCTCAAGAGCGGCTCTCGCTCCCCTGGGACACCGAAAGCTGTCCCCGTGGAGCCAGAGTGAGAGCTCGGCTCCCACGTGCCACATCTGCTCCCATTCATAGTAACTGGTGCTGCATCTGGATCTGTATTTCCATTCCCATGAATAATGCTGAAGCGCTTTTAGTGGAAACAGAGGGAATTATTGATGGTAACAGTAAAATTATTTCATCTACACAAGCCGGAGACGGCATATATAGTCTATCAGGTGCATTTAGCCCCCCACAGAGATTAAAACATTTCCGTTACAAATAACATCTAGAGCATTACGAAGCTGGAAACAACATCTTGAATTGATCTGCCACGATAAGAAAAATGTCGTCTTCTTCATGTTTGCCTTCTTAAACTACTAATTTAGTGGAAACAGAGTTTCATAGGCAGTCATGAAGTCACTAATTGAGCTTTACATGCTACCTGGGTTCCCAGGGCAGGAGAGGAAAGCGCGGCTCCTCCCAGAGCAGCGTGTAGCTGCAGAGCTACCATGCTTTTCCTTCAGAGAGGCAGCGAGCACACTCTGTACCACAGTCACAGTTCCAAGATAAATTCCAATAATAAAAAAGTCACAACATCAGAAGAGTACTGCCTCCTTGGTCGCAAGGGAGATAAACTGGATGGGAGCAGCAGAGGTGTAAATCAGTGCAATAGGTTTGACAGAGAGATTACAGACAGCAAATCCTGAGTTGCAGTGCAGAAGGCAAATGGAGTAAGGTAGCCAGGATAAAATAAGCGAAACATCTTGGGAATTGAAATTCAATATTTTTTTTTTTACAAGCTGAAATTAATTAACTTCATTTTCCTGAGGGACTGCAGATTGCGTTCATGCAGCTTTCCCCCCTCCAGAAAAGACATTCCTTCCCAAGCCTGCTTTCTCTTTAAATGATGCTGCTAATCTGGTGCAACAGATTTTGTGCTGTAGTGAATACATCCTCCAAAGGTCTTGCTTTGAACGAAAGCAAATATTAGTAACCTGACTCATTGGAAAAGTTTAAATACCTGATTAGTCTAAATTTGAGCCCAATCCTGCTGATTTTCCACCCGCCTGAGAGTGCAACCTCCGGCCGTGCTTGCTCAGCACACAAGAGTGCGACCAGAGACACCGTCAAAACCTCCAGGGCCCCACTGCTCCTGCCCTCCCACGGGTCCCAGCTCTGCCACGGGCCCTTCTCTAGAAGAAATGACAGGTGCTGGCCAGAAAGCAACCTATAGCTGAGAAATGTATCAGCCTTCAAGCACCTAAACATGGGGAGTCCTGAGCTATGGTTCAGTGGGCCGATGCACAGCAAGAAGGGAGTTCTGCCTAATACCAACACAATATTAAATGCCTCTGGCCATTTTGGTGAAAGTGTTAATATTTAGGTCAAAATGACTGTAAAATATGTCATTTTTATTTTTCATAATAAAAATGAACTTCTGGGAAATTATTTTATTTTCTGGGAACTGCACCTTCTCTTAAGAAAACTGCTTGAACGGGAAATTCTTAGCCAGCTCTCTCAAAGTGCCGTTATTCAATAACACCTCGGTGACGCTCTTTGCACAGCTGCAAGGGGACCATCTTTACAGTGAAATGTAAATCATGTCTCCCATCTCCTAAATTCATTTGTTATATTTTAAATTCATTTCCAACAACCACCTTCCAGTCACAGACCGCTGTGTTTCCATTAGAAGCAGTTTGCTGCCTTTTCCATCAGCTGGGAGCTAATCAAGCAGAATGACGGCTATTCCAAAGCCAAATGGAGGAAAAGTAATGACAAGCATGATGTAGACAAGCACAGAGCGTGTAACCTTCCATGGCAAATACCAATTTACTTATCAAGCCGCACAGCTGTTTGGAAATACTCTAGTTCATCTGTGATGAAGTTCTATTTCAGGCCTGGGAAGAAGCTGAGGAGCTTGGCCCAGAGTCCTTCTCAGTGAGCTGAGGAGCCTGCAACGGGTCCTGCCCTCGGAGGGTTCGGGCATCTCTCAGCAGCAGCACTGTTGAATACTCCTACTGCTTTGGATGTTGAAATGCTTCTTCAGAGCTCTTAACTAAAATCTTTAAGGTAAGTGTGGGCTGTAAAAGGAGCAATTATAACTTTTCTAAATTTTATAACAATTATAAATTATAATTATAACTATATTTGTAAGAGAAAGGAATTTATTGTTAATGAGAAGCTCTCGAGTAGACATCATACAAAGAGCAGGCAGTTTTAGCAGAATATACCTCTACCTAAAAGGACATAAGCAATAAGAACGGATGTGTCTGGGAGACTTCTGGGGTTTCAGCAAGTTTAAGACATCTAGGACAAATGCCATGATGAAAACACAACCTGGGATTGGAAACATCCTTCGCAGATAGCTAATTCTATAACAGCAGCAAGGCACCCAAGGGTGCCAACACAACCTGCCGCACTGCCCCACAGCGGGAACCGCCGTCTCCCACTGCCCCTGCTCAGCAAAGCACTCAGGCACATGTTTTGGACCTGCAACATCAGAGAGATTGCAACATGTTTAAAAGCATTGCTGAAATGGGGCTTCATAGTACCTACGTGGCAATGACAGCCTCGAATTTCCTTTATTAATATATTTAGTAGGCAGCAAACGAAACAAAATGGTTTCTGCTCCCTCCTGAAGAAAAGTTTACAAGATGGGGCTGAAGAGAAAGAAAACGATAATCCCACACTGCAGCAACACACGAGTCTTTCTACCCACGCCACGCGATCCAGGAGGCACTTGTAAGCCTTCCTTACGGCTAGGAAGGGATTTTATGTTTCAGGTGTCGGGGCTGTGTTTAACTGGATCAGTACCAGATTCAGGCATGAGGCCATTGTAAGCCAGGGCTCCCAGCTTACGCTGTGGTGCACAACCACAGCCTCATGCTACACACGGCTGAGGGCCAGGCCTGGTGGGGACAGCCCAGCAATGCCCCAACACGGACACCAGCAGCAAGCAATACTCCCCCTTGGTTCTCCTCCAAAATATACCAATCGAGCTGGTCTCTGAAAATACCTGTTTCTGAAGGAGCTTTCAGGGATGAGCTTAACCAGGATATCTAACATTGAAGCACTTTGCTAGTGTCTGTGAGTCATCCAGGTTCTTTCTGCTGAAAGGAGAGGAAAAGCAAGTGATTCATCTCCTACTAAAATAGGTGCCCAAGGGAGGTGGGATGGAGACTTGCGTGGAGCTGCCGCTCTTCCAGGGAGCACCGAGAGTGCCTGCCTCACTAGCCCAGTCACAGCTCAGAACTTCTAAATTTCTAATTTATGTAAGTTTATTTATGCAGAATTAATTAGTACAGCTAACCCTAGCCTTTGCAAATTATTATTGAACGGCATGGGGAACCAGGAATAAAATGAACTAACAAAGAACAAGGCAATTAAAAATCCGCCTATGTTTTAGAGGAGAACTGGAAAAAGTTTAGCAGACCTCCCTCTGCACCTGCAAGTGATGGGTAAAGCCAGAAGGCAGAGAGCCAAGTGTCTTGTTTTTGACAGCATTTACTTCTGAAGCACCTAGTGTTTTGACTGCTTTTGTGCTAAATTTGGTGGAAGAGATCAAACCTCAAGCTTCAGTGGAGAAATATGAAAAAGAAGCTATATAACGAGGAGGGACAGGCTCACAACCAAGGTTAATTTAGTTGCAGCCCAGAGGTGCAAATTCTGTGCATATCTCTGAACTCCATTAATACTGCAAGACATTTGCAGCAAATGCTTTCTTGCTCCGTGTTTTACTCCCACGAACTGGAATACAGCTGGATTAACTTTTGGATCGACTTTACTAGGTCTGCTCCTGAATTACACCTTTAAGGTACTGCTCACCGGCTTGATGGCTGACCTGGGCCCTTAGCCAGGATCTAGGCAATGACGGGGCAAATCCTGGGGCAAGTCAAGCAGAACCAGATTCATACCCATCTTCCATGGTGCAGCTGCTTGCTCTGCCCACAGGCCCACTCTACATTCTATAAATCTAACCATTTTACAGAATTTCTCAATTTCATCCTCACAAAATTAATTCGAATGCTAAAACCTCGTTGCTCTGTTTTCATAGAGTCATTCCTGTATTTCTAAATATTGCGCCCTGACCCTTTCTCTCACAGCAGCAGATACTGCCAGATTAAAACCACACACAGTTGTTGCTAGTGGTACTAATTATTGTTGCTAATGGTAAAAGTAACAAGCTGATGATTAAAAAGTATAGAGTACTCAGTGTTCCTTTGAATTGCCTTTAGGATAGTGATTTGCATTGCTATTTAGCATAGATGGCACCAGAGTGAATAGCTATATTTTAATAGTGCTTATGCAAAATATAATATGGGACAAGAAAGGTGCTTAAGACTTACTCACTTGCACTGTCACTGAGAACGGGGTAAATATCGATCACATTCAACAACTGTGGCAGTGTTAAAAATGACTGCACAGGCGGAATAAACAATTAATAAATGAAACACAAAGAGAAATTCAAGCTCTTACTTTCCAGACCTGAGCTCAACCATTTGGATCCCTCCCCGCCTTCCTTTCCTTCCCCATCACCCCCATGCTAACAGCTTACCTCTTAGGGCAATTTTATTCAGTAGATCTTGGTTTAATATTGAGCTAACACCGTCCCATACAAGGAAAGATTTGCAAATGAAAGGAGATATCCCCTTCAGCTTCTGCGATCATTCTTAGGATCCAACCATAACTCAGGATCCAATATAAAGCAGCAAGTTCTATTTGGACACGACACTGAAAAAGCTTAACGGAATGAAAACCAACATACCCCCCAAAAATCCAAACTACTAAACCAGACGATTTTTTTCCTTGATAAACAGAGGAAAGTTAATAATTGGCATAGCTTGAAAAGAACCCAAATGTTTCATACTTTGCCATCACATCCTTGCCATACTAACTCAGTAGAGGAGGTAATAAAAAAGACAGAATAACAGTATGAGTAAGGCAAGGTATGTACTTGGAAAGCTCAAATTGTTGTGGTCTCAAATAGATCATTCTTATCTCCTAATTACCTTGATTTGTTTGCAATTTATCTGTGAGACTGCATAAGCAGGGAGTATAGTGCAGCGTGCTTGTGCTGTAAAAATGAATGGGGCATCTCCTTGGTCCCTGGAGCACCGACACCTCTAACTTGCCAGCATGTGCCAATGAGTTGGCACAGATTTCCTTACAGAAACACTTTTAAACAAGAACAGATGATATTTGCCCCCGGAAGACACAAATAAATTTGGCATTTTTTAGAGGTATTTTTGAATCAGAGTAAGAAGGATTCTTAGTCATGTGCTAGCAAGCATTTATGGATGGACAGACTGAAACTCTAAGGAATCATCTGTTCTATTTTTTGAGGATCCCTTTCAGCAAGCAGAAAGAAACAACCTTTAGAAATGTACTTTTAACATTAATTAATTCACAGTAAACTCTGCTTAGCATGGTGGCCCAGTAAGAAGCGATACCTCAACTGACTATAACCCTCAATGTACAAGAAAAACGGCCCAGCAGCACCATTACCCTAGCACAGGAACAGAGGTGCAGTTTCTCCCTAAGCGTACAACTGGATGAGCTGATACTATCGATGTAATTCACTCAAAGTGAACTTCAATTGAATTAGTTTTTGGAAGCTCCAGCTTAATTTCCTTGGTTTGTCTGCTTTAGCTTGCATTTCGCATCAGGCTTTTCACACAACCCAGCTGCTCTCCTATGGAAAGGGAACCCAAGATCCTCCTAAAACAACTATTAGAAACAGGAGTTCACACCTCTGTTCAATTTTTTCTTCCTAAATTTGATTCCAAGCCTCAACCAATGAAATTAACAATAGCATTATTACTTTACTTATTACCTCAGAAAGGAACAGCTTTGATCAAGTACAGCCTATTCTTTTTAGATGTTACGAAGCAATTTAATTCATTTATAAAGGATTTCAAACTGTCAGTACAACATCCAACATTATCATCTCAGACTTGAAAAAGATGGATGACATCACTTGTCCCCCACCAAATGTGCATACATTATTGATTATTCCAAAGCCTCATGAATCAAGTAATTTGTAATCATTAAAAATTAAAGAGAATGCTGCTGAATGGAAAACAAGAAGGGCAAATTTTGCTCTTGGCTCTGTTGCCATTCCCCTGCAGCGGAGCTGGAACCATTTTAGTGCGTAAGAAAAAGAAAAATAAGGAACGTTGCCTCTCTGAATGGCAGACAACTGCTCAGAGCCCCTCAGGTGGTACTGCCCAAAGAGAAACCACGGGGCCAAAGGATGTGTGAAGCCCTGCTGAAGACCCATTGCAATGCAGCCTCCTGTGCTCAAGCACTAAGTCTTAGAGCAGCTCTGCAAGCTCCTCTGTGTTGGTCGGTGGCCCTCCTCTACCATTTCCCTTCTGCCCTACATTTGCCTCAGGAACAGTCTTCTAAAGATAAAACACAGCCACCAACATAGAGGACATTTATAGTCTATGGTCACTGAGGAGGTTTATCTATGGTCACCGCATAAACTGCTGTGGTCCTTTAGTATTTCCAAGCAGATTTTTGCTCAGTAGCAATTTAAGTGTTTGGAAAATAAATGTCATTTTCATAATTATTCCTAGCAACATTTCATAAGAGCGTCATGGCCCTCCAACGCAGTCAAACCTTCCCGGCGCCTGTCCCCACCTGCCTGTGCACGCAGCGGCTGCTGTACCAGTCATTACCAACTCCGTAAGTTATGTAGGTCTTGGGAATAATTAATTTTAAATCCTCTCTTCGTAGAACAAAACTGTGGCAAAGACCTGAAATCACAGTCACATTATCTAGCTATTTGTGAGGCCGTCCCAATAATGAAACACACATCCCTCTGGAAATGGTACGAGCTCTAGAAAAGGCTTTTAACTGACATTTAAATGTCAAGCTACTATGTTAAATGTTATGGGCATTTCATTGCTCAGCCCAGGAGAAGCATGAACACATCAACAGCTCCTTAATAATCAACCACATTAAGAGTTGATGGGCTCTGGCACCTGGAAAGACAACTACAGATGACGTGTTTAACTGGGGCTGATGGATACCTACCTGATTCAACTGCATGAATGCAAACCCAAACACATCTTCAGTAGGCCACAGGGAGTCTATCAAAATAATTATTTCAAGGATAATAAATTCATTCTTTCTGAAAAAGTCTTATTCCCAGAGTCATATTGATTCTTTTTGCTTTACTCACTGTGAGCCTGCCCTTATCCTACTGATATCCTACTGGAGCCTTAAGGGCTAAAACCAAGTGAAAACTTGCTCTGTTCATCTTAAGGGAAAGTAGTAACTCATTGTCCACAGCCGTGTGTTTGCCTAGAAGACCATCAGTGGTGCTACTCCATTTACAATCTATATTTATCTGAAATGATCCACTAGCCTTGTACATGTAATTCAAAAAGGGTACCAGCAATAATCTCTCTGAAGTAAAGTAATACACTGCAGTCCAATAAATTCTTTAAAAGGAAGAAGAGGAATCGGTCACACTTAGCAAACCCAACACATCTTTCAAAGCTGCAAAAAAAGGCTAAATAAAGTTAAGAGTAGATAGTAGACGTGAAGTACCAAAGCCACCAAAGGAGTAATGAAAGATTCAGATCAATATTTGATATTCCCAAACGCATCTCCAGAGAGCCTGCCATGGCTGTTAGAGAGTGGATCACAATAACAGTCATACACATGGTATTTGCTAATATTTGTTAGCATTTGTTAATATTGCACAGTCATTTCTGGCAGCGTATGTAGCGTGTCAAATTTTAATTTTCATTAGTCAGAGCTGCATTACCATAACTACTGGCCAAAAATACGAATTTCTTGAGCTCACCTAGAACTCTAGCTCTCTACTCTGGCTAGAGCAGGCTTTCAAAATACAGGCACTGGTGTGGGAGGTGGGGAATCAGCTCTGGAAAGGATAGGCTGTGCAGCACTGATCTCTGCAGTCTTCTCCCTTGGAGAAAGGCTACCAGTATCAGGGGAAATCATAGAGGCACAACCATCAGCAAGTTTGCACTCCTCTAATTACCCTCTGATATCTTCTGCTGAGGTGGTTAGCACCTAAGAAATAATCCTGCTTCTTCACCCATGCCTCTTTGGCTTGACAGCTGAAGCGATAGAGGATACGAAAACACGCCAAGGTCCACTGCCAGCCCAGACACCTGTTTCTGTAGGGCAGTGGCTGGGACGCCAAACACCTTTCCTTCTTCCCCCCATTCTGACGCTTGCACTCTCAACCATGTCTACAGTCTTTCATTAAAAACATATTAACAAATACCAAAGATTGGCACGTTATCTGAGAAAGCAAGCTGGTTTTTTCCTGCCCATCCCTAGGCGTACAAAAAATAATGAAAATAGAGACTATAATTAAGACTCCTAATCTTCACTGTATGCAAATGTAACTCCTTTCAAATTAACAAGAGCCATATATGCACATATTATTGAGTGAGGGCCTATGTGAAGATTACATAGTGATTAAAGAAGTCAGCTAGACTTGTTTGAAAAAGGGCTGAGCTGATATTAAGAATTATTAAAAGACGTAACAAATGACTTGGTACCAAGCAGTTGACAGTTCTCCCAGCAACATGCAATGCTCATCTCGGAAATGGCAGAGGTCCTGAATTTAAAAACTGCCTCCAGTATTGTCACTGATAAATGATCGTATCATGATAAGCACTGAGCCGTGCATCACTGGGGTTGTGAACTTGATGCATTCTCTGCTCCTTTCAAGAACCAAATGACTAATTTCTATATATTGTATAGGATTGAAAAGTTATGGAATAGTTTTTATGGTAGACATCATTTGGCTCCTGGGATTCATTAAAATATCCTTGCATTATAACACAGCTAAGTAGCAGCACAAGCCAAGAAATTTAGCAAATTTACCATGGAGTTTCTGTCAATAGCAGGACTTGGCAGTTGTCACATTGACAGAGTTAATGAAATTCGTGGCTGGGGCAGAGAGAATCACACAGCTGCCATCAGCCATCATCTCAGTTTTGACAAGTGAGGCAGGATTATTATATTGTACCCGTGCCCAAGCGGATAATTAAGCTGTAATTTTAATGATTACAGCTGATATTATGGGGCAGAAATGCCCAGATGATTTATGTAATCCATGCATACACATCACTAGCTTTCTATGTTCTGGCTTTCTTATGAAAATATCCTATATGGGAAGCTATACATGGTCATTTAGGTCTCTGCTACAAACTCACCTACAAAGTCCCCACAGTAACACCTGTAACACTCTTGTAGTCTTGCCTTAAGGCCTTGCTGGTGCTCTGGGTTTTTTTAACTTGAGCAGCAGAATAAATTGGTCCAGCCTCCTTCCACGGCCTCCTTCCTCCTGGTTGTCAGGCCCAAGGATGCTGGTGGGGCATTCCTCCACACATGGAAGGTGAAAGGACAGGGTGACGCGCTGAGCCTTCAAATCTTTTGTCAGCTTTGGACCAGGGTCGCTCCTGCAAGGAGCTGGCAGATGACAGGCATGTCCCTTGTGCAGAAATAGGAAGGAAGAGAGGAGGACATACAGGTGCATTCTGCAAGTATATCTGCAGAATATCTGCCTGCGGGTGCATTGGCTGCCTTATGTATTCAAGGTTTAGAGGAAAAATGGGCTCTGCAGAACAATATTGCACTCAGCCCTGACAGCTACAGCAGCTGGAGTAAGAGAAGGACCTTTGTGTCAACCAAGTTACTGGGGATTCATTTTTGTACAGATTAGGGCCAATGTAGCATGTAAGCCCTGGATACTGTGACTGCTACCTTCTTGCTCTTAGCTGGTTTTCTATTAAAATTACCACATTACATTTCAAATCTGTGCTCAGCCTAGCACAGAAATAGCTAACACAGTGGGAGCTAAAGATTTCCCTGCCTGCAGGATGCCTTTCTATGTTTTGTGCAATAATTCATGGTCCTCTCTCTAAAATCTCGGTGGAGAAAAGTATTTAAAAGGAGATGACGCAGACCCCTTCTCCTGATGCTGCCTGCAAGACCCATGATCTGTGCATGTTCCCTCTGAACCGAGTGCAGAGCTGCTTGGGGTGGGAGCGTACAGCATCCCTCCTCCAACCACCTTCCTGACCAGATAAACCAGGTAGGAAGTGGGCATTTGCCAGACCTGATAAATTCAGTAAAACTCAGAGATGGCCCTGTAAATAATAGTTTCTTTTTCCCTTGGTCAGCTTAATTTTCATCACACTAATTTTCTTAATGCGTATTAGCACTCTTACTTCTTTTCACAGGAGAAGGTTTGCTCTTAAATGGCAGTTTGAGACTCAAATTTCCCCAGATTGCCTTCTAGCACAGCTATGTTGATGCCTTACATACGGACCACCTTTCTCTATTTTATTCCACAACAATAAAATGACACTACAGAGATGCTTTGTTGTTGGCTGCTATATTTATGATGACTCTCTTGTTACAGACAACTGTGGTGCTGAATCACCACTGGCTATTGGAAATTTCTCATCTTTTAGAATGAATGCCTTTGAATGGCATTGGAAAGTCCTGTTCAAAACATAGAAAAGAAGCCCAGCCCTTTTAAGAAAGGACAATCGACATTTTTCCTTTGTTTATATACTCAGGACTACTTCAGGACTAATTAATTCAAGACTAACATAGCTTGATAGAGTAAAAGGAATCTAAAAAAATTACAAAATTAAAAGAAACATAGTTTGCTTAACATTAGCATACATATTTTTAAAAAAATAAAGATACAAACCAGTCCCAGTATTGACTGCATACATCTTTCGTAGTTTCTAAAAACTATATACCTTTGATTGTAGAAATGCAATGGCAGGCACTAATATTTCAGGCATGTAACTAAATTACATATAACTGCATTTGATAATAAGCTTCTGTATCCAGGCAATACGGCTGTGATATAGAGGTGCAATATCAAGCTGTAATACATTACTCTCATGAAGCCACAATTTCAGTTAGATAAATGTGACAATTAATTATACCAACTTCAGAATATCTATTATGATTTTAGCATTTTAACAGAACATTTTAATTAATGGTTAAAAAGCAGCTCCAGCACTATAGGCACTCAAGCTTCAAATGCAGGGAGCACTTAGTTTCTGCTGAAGCCAACAATGCTCAAGTCCTGCCAGCAGAATTTAGAGCTATTAAAAGTCTGACCAAAGTATCTTAAACTTTATATTCTCCTCAAATATCACTTATGCATTTTTTTTTCTTCTAACCTTACAAAATATGGTGATTGAAACAAATTGTAAATATCCTGTCCAGTGCAATCAGCAAAGATACCTGATGCAAGAATAGAGAAGTAATCATATTACACTTGTAATCAGAAGAGAAAACATTTAAGGTATCCTGGTAAGTCCAGCACCAGTTTTGTAGCTACAGTATCTTGTCCCTGGTTGAATTTTGCTTAGTTCTGTCTCCAGAAATGGGAAGAAAAAATACTGACTGCACAATGTGCTGTCTCTGTTAGTCCAGTTATGTATCTGTTGTTCCACATTCTGCACAATCAGTAATTTTCTAGTAGCATGAGACCGGAGCACAGTATGCAGAAGGGAATAGAAAAGCTCTTCACTGTGTGGGCACCAGGTCACTGTCTGAGACATCTTTAAATGCACTGGGAAACATCAGGCTGCCAACGGTGGACATGACTCTGCACTCTGCCTACTCCATTAGCCATGTGGATGATACTATTAAAAAAGGGAAAGAATTGATTTTTACACTGTTTTTATATTAGTACAGTGTAGGTTTCCTCCATCACCAGTCTGACCAGCTCCCAGGTAGTGCTGTTCAGCTGCTACATTTCCCTGCAGCATGACAGGCAGGATGGGGAAAATTGGTCTATTGAGGCTCAGCTCCTATTCTTTGGATGCATGTTCCCACCTTGGAAATATCCACCTTTTCAGTCTTTAGACATTGCAAATTACCAGAAAAAGGAAAATGGGCCTGATTTCCTCTAGAAACAAGCCTTCCAGGAGATACCCCTCTCTACGTGCCTCCCCATCACCCCTCCCTAACAACTTCTGCATGTTCCAGCTCAGCCCATCCAACTTGATCGGCTGGTGGGGAAAAGAGGAGAAGAGCCTCAAGGACAGTTAAACTCCTACAGGTGCTGTGAAAACAGGTAATATATGAGCAGTAGACAGAGGAGAAACTTCCTACAAGTACCTCCACAGAAAGAAGAGCTGAATCATCAGAAACCATTACAGACTTCGTGTGAGAACCACGTTGTACAGAAGTTGTGGCCAAAAGAAAAGCTCTGTTCATACCAGCCCCTGCAGCACACAGCCCCAGCAGCTTTTTAACCTGCCACAGGCTGGCGTGGCTGTCAGGCAAACAGCAATCTTACCTCTCCTGAGCACCAGTTCCTGCCTCACCACCAGCTCCTCCTCTGCACCAGCCTTAGCTCTTGTGCAGGTGGATCCTGCCTTTCTTCAGGGAAATGCAGACACACAACCAAGCTCAGTTTTAACGTAGAGTACCGTCATCCAGAAGAGGTGGGAGAAATTACTGCTGCTGCTTTAGCTCCAGACTAAGAATTATAGGGAGTACTGGAGGTAAATAACACTCATCTGTACTTAGGTTTTGGTTTTCAGTCAATTCCATTTAAATTTTTAAAGCACCCTGAGCTGCACTGCAGAGTTAATGAATTCGGCAGATAACAATACCAGCATGAAAAGCTAAACTCAAAGCACACATCTCCATTTCAGTCCGATCAACGGTAATTGCGTTCTGCAGGAGCCAGAGCCTTTCTCACACGCAACCCTCCCGCTGCTCTTGGTGCAGAAAAGCTGCCTGTGGTGAGGCTGCGGGTCCTGGCTCCCAGCTCAGGAGAGTAAGGCACAGCGAGACAGCGGAGCTGGGTGGGCTGCTAGCACTGACAGAGGAGCTGAAACAACGTGTGATTGGGGAGCGAAGACAAACTGAGCGGTAAAAGCCACTCTCCTGGGCTGTTCACTGGAGAGCAGAGCTTTCTTATGAGCTGGAGGCATCCTAGTTTCTCTGGGTGCAACACAAACATGGGACTTGGCTGCCACAAAAGGCTACTGCATCCTCACAGTGTCTCAGACTCCCTAATGATCGCTAAAAACTAGCAAGGTTAATGACCAAGACTAATAAGAAGCTAGTGATTAATCTGACTCATCAACAAGGCAAGTCAGGAGCTTGGCATTAGAAGATGAAGCAGCCTGGCTGGTGAGACGGACACTGATAAACCAACTTTCTGCACATCCGTATGCTACCACATCTGCACATAACCCCATCTGAAGCTCACAAGAAAGTTACTATTTTCTGACATTAATATCTTTAAAGCTTTCCGAAATATTGAAATCAATCTCTTGAGTTCACTGTGCTAGAAGGTTAAAGAGATCCTTCATGTATCACTTAATTGGTAGAAGTTGTCACAGCTCCATGGGACTGTACTCAACAAAGCTCTGACAGTTGCCAGCAGTTGAGTATTTCTCCCCTCGACTCCAAAGTCAAAAACCACAGAAGGAATTAAACACTCTGGAAATGTTGCTGGAAGAGCAATTGGGCACAGGTTACAAAACTTCAAGTTTGCCTTTCCAGTCGATCTCAGGGCGTCTGAAAGGCCAGGGTGCCTGGCGGGTCACTGCATTAGGCAGCACCTACTCCGCGTATAAACATTTGGGTTTCTTTTCACCTCAATTTGAAAACCATGCAAGCTTCCTGCAGGCAGACTTCATAACCAAGGCCTGAATTCACACCACGGAAACTTCAAACATGACCAGAGAGGGTTTCTGACCATTACTGCATATTGAAAAATGGTGTATTATGTCTTGTCATACAAAAGCCCTTTCTGCCTGGAATCCACTGTAATTTCTTTCCCATTTAACAGTGTACTCAAAGCACCTCTTCTCATTCAGCACCCAATCTCTCTGTATGCATGGTCGTGAAGGTAACTGCTTATCTTAACCACAAACTCTGGGAACGATGTTCCCTTCTGCTGCCTGGGACCAGTGCAAGTCAAATCCCCTACAGGTGGATTTAGAGGACCAGGAATGAGAACTGAAGCTTCATAGAACCTCCTGCCCTGCTCCTGGGCCGTGCAAGCACAGCCAAGCCAGGCTCACCATCCCGCTCCAGGACGGACATGCTCCGCACAACATGGCCTCTCTCTGCTAATCCCTCGGCACAGATTCCTGGCAGAGCTGGCTCGCGTTTTGGTGAGGAACTTGAGGTGGGCAGGTAACAGGGAAAGTTTGGGTCATTAACCTAATATCATTAACAAACTGTGCAACAAAGTCAGGAAAACAAGTGTTATCATTTTGAGTTCTTAGAAGAATTCAGTCCTAGATGTTTAACTGCAGGTGCAAGGGGTCTGAGATTAGTGCAAAGAAGATGTGACCATATCTGGCTATTATGAGAATGAAAGCTCAAATTCTCTCCCATAATAGAGATCACAGACAATTAAGCAAGTTTTGTTCTGTACATTCATAAATCCTGGGTTACCACACTGAGCTGCCGCTAATGGGCCTGAGACCTGAAACCAAACCTTCCATAGGGAGTTCTCAGATTTAAAGAACATTCACTGTAAATCATCAGTTCATCTCACTACCCTGTTAATTGTTGAAAAGAATTTGGAAAGAAGATATGGGTGTAGAAGGGTGCTGTATCGGGCTGTTGTACTCCAAAACACAAAAAGAGAGAACTATTCCTGACACAGTGCATGTCTCTGCTCTTTCAGCATTTGTGTAATTATAGCCAAGTCTTTTGAACATTCAATGCATCTCACAGAAAATGAGACATCCACATATTGTGGCTTAATGAAAAGAACTGAAGGAAATGTACCAAATTATTGGTTAACAGGCAGCTGCTTCATAAATGCTTTCTCCCATCTGTTTTCTCCTTCTCCTTATAACAGCTCATTCAACCTAATGCCTATAAAATGCTGAGCCCAATGTTCCAGGGCTTCTCTAAACTCTCCTGCCAGTGCTCACAGGCAGCTTCAGCAACCTTGTCCTGGATTTGTGTCATGGTTTAACCCCAGCCAGCAACTAAGCACCACGCAGCCGCTCACTCGCTCCCCCCCACCCAGTGGGATGGGGAAGAAAATTGGGAAAAGAAGTTAAAACTCGTGGGTTGAGATAAGAACGGTTTAATAGAACAGAAAAGAAGAAACTAATAATGATAATGATAACACTAATAAAATGACAACAGTAATAATAAAAGGATTGGAATGTACAAATGATGCACAGCGCAATGGCTCACCACCTGCCGATCGACACCCAGTTAGTCCCCGAGCGGTGATCCCCTCACCCCCACTCCCCCCAGTTCCTATACTAGATGGGATGTCCTATGGTATGGAATACCCTGTTGCCCAGCCTGGGTCAGCTGCCCTGGCTGTGTCCTGTGCCAACTTCTTGTGCCCCTCCAGCTTTCTCGCTGGCTGGGCATGAGAAGCTGAAAAATCCTTGACTTTAGACTAAACACTACTGAGCAACAACTGAAAACATCAGTGTTATCAACATTCTTCGCATACTGAACTCAAAATACAGCACTGTACCAGCCACCGGGAAGACAATTAACTCTATCCCAGCTGAAACCAGGACAACTTGGTAGCTCCCACCACTGCACGCACCCTGGGCACAGCCAGCAAACACATGCTCTCGTGCAAACGCACCCCATCGTGCAAGGGCGTGCTGAGAGCAGGGACAGCTAACGCTGCAGTCCATACCAAATAATAACAATTAAAAACATATATGCAGACCCTAATGCTAACAAACCTGTCAATACAGGTTGAGTTCTGCCACCTTTCTCTTAAGCTCCCTCATTTTCATGGAGTCACTGAGTGATTAGATACAGCTGCATTAAGTAAATGCCGCATTCACGAATGCCTCACACAAGTCTGCCTCTGGGAGTGTCATTAGACTAAATACTTTGTTTTGCAGACTGATAACACACAGAAGATTCCCAGCAGCACAGCCGGAGCAGGTCCTTCTGCTCTCCTGTGAGGCTCCAGGTGTTAGCCACTGGCAGAGGATTGTTGCGGGACAGAAACAAGCCTGCTCTATGCCTGCTCCGCTCTCCAAATTGTTTGTCTCCTCTCGTGCCATCTACCTGCTGCCACATGTAGTATTAAGATCAAAAAACACTGATAAGGGCCAAGTTTTCTCAGCCACAGGGATGTCAAAGGGATCAGCGGATGGTGGCTTCGTTGGGTAAAAACTCTTCTGATGTCAAGAAGATTCTTGAAAATCATGCCCAGACAGACAGCACATTGCCTAAGGAGGGGAAGACACTTTTCTTTTCCAGCCGTGCTCTACCTCTCACATGCAGGGCTACATCCTGTCCTGCTGATCCAGCTTAATCTAACATAAGAGCAGACAATGGAAATCAAATCCCGCCGGCTCCCCGAGGAGCACACGAGAGCAAGTGTTTGCAGAAGTGCGAGCAGTGAGAGCCATCCACCGACTCCCGTGCTCCCTGCTGTGGAGCTCAGCCCAGTAATCTGGATAATATCTACACTAATTCCTTCCTAATTTACCAAGCTAGCAAACCTGCAGAAGCAAACAGGTGTGTGTACTTGTTTGATTTTTTTTTTTCCCCCTAGCAAAAAGAGTGATTATATTTCTCTTCATTCCAGCTAGAGCTGCTATCATAAAATATTCAGCTCAAGCCATCCTGTTCCACATTATAATTACCTGCCAAAAATTGCTAACAGATCTGCTTCTGCCATCAACATGAAGCTGGCTAATCATCTGGGAACCTCTTTTTAATTAAACACCTAATACAGTATGATAAACATTGAAAATATGCACCGCTCCTCTATTAAGAATGTGGCTTGATTTCTGAAGTGCACCTAATCAATTCAAGTGTAATATTTACTGTGGCAGCAAATCTTCAGGGCTTAATATTTCAGGTAAAGGTTGTTTTAGCAATTCTATTAAGAGAAGGAATGAGTGAGCGCAAATAAAACACAAAATCCCAATTCAGCTTGATTGTTGACTCCAACCTTGGGTTTCCCTTCTCAGCTGCTCGCACTGACCAAGCACGCAAGTTTGGTGTGCTCAGCTCCGGGCCTTTTCCTTTCCCCTCCTGGTCTGGATTGGTAGTTTTAACTGGTAACATTCATCTGACCTGTAAATGCATCTTCCACCCCTCACCAACAGGGCAGGGGCTGTGAATATCTCATGTAAAGCAAATTTACACTCATTAAGCTCTAGCTCTGTAGCATGCCCATCTCTTCTTTCCTTTGGTCCATCTCTCACCTCCATCTTGGTCTCACAAAGAGCCAATCCTGTTACCGCAACGTCACCAAAACGTCCTCATGGACCCTCCGTCACAATCAAATTATTATTATCTATTTACCTGCCAGGCTTGGAGTGCATCTCTCTACCTGATACATCAGAAGAGCTTCGTAAGTATTTTGACTGCAGGGATTTTACTAATGAAGTTGCTGCAAACTGTCGTTTGCAATATGTAGGGGTGCGCACAGGTTCAAGGGTACAGTGCCGAGAGCGTCACCCTCGGTGTCCAGCTGAGTGGGGATGTAAGGAGCCAGACCCGCTTAACCACCTGAGGCAAGATGGGAGCACAGTCCTAGGGAACTCCTCTCCACAGGCATTCCTGGCAATACTATTGAATCCAAAAGTCCCAGAAAGAAACCAGAGGTAAAGGATTTTAAGGATCAAACCACACAACCACTGATGACAAGGGACAGCTACCACAATTAAGACAGATTATAAGAACTGTTATATGAAGATCTTGTTTTCTGGTGAAGAACACATCCCAGTGCAAAGTCATGAATTATTTAAAAGCCATGCAAGCCGATCTGGTTATTACTACAGTAAGGATTTGAACAAATAGCAATGTTACAGAAACTCCCTGTGTTTTGAAGGCAACTCATCCAGTATAATAAAACCTACTTTTGAATGAAGAGGACATACGTACAGCCTAGGCATACTGATCTGTGCTCCCTGAAAGGAGGCACATTCATGGCTGTGAATGTGTTACTGTTAGTCTTATGGCTCTGAGATAGATGGAGTGAGATTAACACTTGTCCTCTGAATGGGAAACCCAGCCCCCAGCCCAGAGATGGAATTTTCCACATGCAAGCTGATTTTACAAACCATATTTTCCTGACGTTTCATAATCAAGATTTTCATGCACCTGGAGACAGGGAAACAAATGAGGCTGAGAAACCCCTTTACTCTCAGCTACTCCAGAGCAACTTCCACAGTGAGTGCTTTATGAAGTGTGGCAAAGATGGGTGCTGCTTTTGCCAGAATAGCAAATTTCCAGGGCTTAAGCCATAGCTGTGATGTCCTATCTGGAACAGGATGTTTAGTTGTAATGTTGCATATACTCATGTAATAAGCAGGATCCTTTTCGCTTCATCTGGAAGAGTGAATTGCAGAAACAAATCAAGCTGTCAGGGAAATGAGGACATCTCCCCTCTGCCGATAGCTAAAGCCCCTCATTTCTGATTCAGTTCACAGGTGCACTCATGCATCTGTCACTGAAATCAATGGGACTTGAACTTACAGATCCCAGCGTAAATTTATGGATTGAAAAGATTCTGAAAAAGCATTAAAATACCATGAGGCCAAAGGCTGTCTGAAATCACATTCACATGTTTTTCTGTAACCACATCAAGTAGCAAACATAGCCAGTGTCCCTAAGCCAGGACAAATAAAAGTACCCAATAAAAAAATAAATGAAAAAGCAAATATCAAGGGAAAATATATTATAGTGGCATTTACAGGCATTTCTTCTAATCCAGATTTCAACTTTTGCACAATTTCTCCTAAGTGAGACCAAGACAAGCTGCCTTGCAATAAAAAAGGCGCTATTGAATGCATTCAATAAAGACCATCTCAGCTCCTCAGGTACAGCCCGTTCACAGATGCTAGAAGCTGAACACCAGAAAGCTTTGCAGAGGGGATTGTGCTCATAAATGATACATGACTTAAATTCATACCATGCTTAACAATACTCAAGCAAAAAACCATTGAGAGTCTCTCTGGACTGCCATCCCCACAGGCTCGGCAATGCAAGAGTTTGAGGCTGGTTTGCAGAAGCCACAGCTACTGACTTCATTTGATACCAACTCCTGGGCACTATTATTTGGAGGACAGGGACTCTGTGAGACATCCTCTCACTGCCAGCCCAACCTTTGCATCACCGCAGGGGCTGCCACTACTGTCACCTTGGTGCTGGAGAGGGTTGGTGGTGTGGGCAGCAGTGATCTCAGCAGCATGGAGCTTTTCTTAATGTGCAAACACCTGGTACAGGGAGCAAGGCAGGCACACTAGACCACCTCGTTCCTCCCGTGGTGTAAGGAGGCGGCACTATCATTCCACCTAAAAACAGCATAAAAAAGGAATTAGCTGCAGTTTCTTGCTCCTTAGTTATAGATACCTTTAAGAAACACCATAAATGTCAAGCTCTGTTTTCCTGATGGGGTTTTCAAAGGGCCGTTAGTACAGTGTCAGATCTGTCTTGGCCTCTCCAAGGAGATAAACCTGTGAGACAGCAGCTTGCTTTCCACCTGCTTATTCCACAAGACATTTGTTCACATGTGGCTGACCCAAACCTTGCAGTCATACATGAGAATCCTAACAGTGGGCTGCCCGAAGAGTTACACTCAATATTGCACTCCCCTCTCCTCTCAGTGTATACACCTGCCTCTGAAAATCAGGCCCTTCAATAAGCTGCTCTCATCCCCAAGTCTTCACTATCGGTTACAGGTTTCTCCTGTTCATCTACTTACACATGCACTGTAATGTCTGCAGGACTTAAGAGCTACTTCCCACCCCCTTGTTCAATCCTCAGTGTCACCATCTCAAAATGGAAAAGGAAGAAGAGTTTTAATCTTTCCCTTTGGTATTCATTTCTAGGAAGAAATACATTTTTTCAGTCCTTTTCCCCCAGTACCTTCATCCTGAATGGTGACACCAGAGCTGAGCTGGTCCCAGGGCATTGCACTGTTGTTCCCAGGGACAGCCAAAGAGTGCATGAGCCAGAGAAAGGTGCAAGCCAAGTAGTCAGATATACCCACCAGCCACTGAATTGCAGTCATCTACAGTGAGTATCAAACAAGCCCAAAGGCCCCAAAGCATTTGCTAGAAGCCTTTAGTTGCTATTCTCATTTTCTTTTTTCAAAGAAAAACTAAGACTGCATATCCTATCATTCTGCTTTCACCTCTGTAAGCAGAACCATGCTGTCTGCAGCTGACACCAGCCAGGACTTCAGAGAGGAGGAAAACACCCGTTCAGCCAAGAGAGTAATGCTAGCTGTCTAAAAACATGTAGTATTTAGTAGCAGAGAGAGATGATCTACCAGTCCTCCAGAAAAGCCTTTGTAATTCTTTTTATATTTATGGAAATGAGCACACAGGGAAAATGTATGTGCAAATAAATCATTCATCAATTAATAAAAAAAAAACCAGAAGAATTTAGGTCATGAATATAAACTTCCCTGCTCTCAACACACTGAAATCTCTGTTAGGTCCCTTTTAAGTTTCAGCAAAACAAAGGGGTTAATATCTATTTTTCTGACCCTATCAACTTCACTAAGTTAGCAGTCCAGTAAGAACTATGCAAAACTTGCAGAAATCATCTCATTTCTGCATTTGCCGTGAGAAAGAGCAGCTGTTTCATGTGCCATAGCAAACACCGGGTGCCAGAGTGAGTGACTCCTCATGATTGCTTATCTGACACTATGGGAACTCATGCTGAACCACAGCAATTTGTAACAACCAGGTATTGACTAAGGGCAATGATAAAATCCCTCCAAAACCCAACAATATTTCAAAGGAGGGTTTCTTACTAATATCTGTGCTTTTGGTGCTTTTCAAGCTTTAATAGGAGCAGATGTTCAACAGGAAAACACAAGGAAAGTCAGTATATGGTTTTACCTGAGACCTTCTCTGCAATTTGTGTGTCTCAAATATGGAGAATGGCCAGTGTCTGCGTGGGGGTCAGGCCCACAGAAATAATGTATAATTATGTACAAATTGATCTTCTCGGTTTTAGACCAGGATCCTGGTAAAATACCGCTGACTTCTCCACATTCGAACAATTATCAGGTACTTAAATCCTTTGTCAAAAGCAAAGCATCAGCAAAACAAAACAAAACAAAAAACAGAGGAGGGGAGGGAACTTCACTATAAGCTTTCCTTCAGTCAATGTCTCAACAAAAATAAAGCAGCCCTGAAGGACTCTGCCGCTGCACTCACCTCTTCCTGTTGCAAGGACTCACGATCTCCAGATGAGCTGTGTGCCATAGAGCTGTGCTGTTGTCAGTTAATTATCCCTGCTCTTGTTGTGAGAACAAGTTTTAAAATGAAATTGTCATCAGATTAATGGGTACTCTGCAACTGGGATGAGGGGATACACCATCCTGGGTCTGATTAACAGCAGTCAAGAAAAAAACAGCTGAGATTTTCTAGCAGAGCAGCATTGATACCACTCTTGGGTCCTACAAATGATGGCCTAATTCAGCCTACCCTTACACCTGGAGATCAGGGTTATACCTACAGTACGACACAACATGCAGACTGTGGGACAAACGCTTGCTACCCTCTGCTTTCTCTGTCTTCTTAAATTCACTTTAGATACCTCCACACTGGCTCCAGGAAGCACTCTAGTTTCCTATAGTTTTAGGAGAGATGGTTTAACTAGAGACAGCGGCTGCGAGGGGGTGTCTTCCCACCCGAACAGACTAGTTTTCCCAGATACTGAGGCCTGAGGGATCGCAGCCAGCCCACTCCTGGCATTCCAGTGCAGCACAGCACCCATGTCACCCAACAGCTGACCCAATGCAAAAGAGAATTCCTTAAGTTTCCTATTTGGCTGTGCCTTCTCATTAAGCATTTGGAAGCGCACATTATATGTCTTTCAGCAACTTAGCTTTTGAGGATGAAACTTTCTTGCTACTCTGGCTTTTGTAATGACAAAAATTTGCGTTGTATCAACTTCAGACAGAAAACAAAAACCTGTCCCTTGCTTCTCCCTGCCAAACCAAGCAAGGAAAAACAAACTTAAAAACCCCCAAGCCCTTCCACTACCACCATAAAGTCCCATATCTGAAATTTTATGGAAAGGGATTTGATAAACTTGCTTTTTCACTGACCTCCCTTAGCCAAACACTGTTGGGATACATGTTTACAAATCAGGCTTTGGTCTCTAAATCAAAAAAAAAAATTGTGACTTCTCCTTGCCTCTGACCTCCACACGATTTGCTAAGGTGGTAACTCCTAACCAGTGCAACTCCATCGGTTCTTCCCAAGGCAATCATCGCACAGATTTGAATGTCAGTGTCCCATTTGTAGCCCAATCCTGGGTTTCTGTTTCCTGGAGGAAGTTAAAAATATGGGGCACTGTACAGATTTTAAGCACCACTCTTCAATCAAGTGAAATATTAAAGCCAAAACTAATTCAGTGGCAGGCAATAAGCATTGGGGGATCCTGCCTTATCTAATTTGCTGTCATCTGCAGTAATCTCTGCTATTAATATTACTGTGAAGAACATGTCAAAAGCTTAAATTCATCACTCCAGCATGGTCATTTAGGGAACGTGTGCCAGCAGGAGTGATTGCTCCTCTTGCCTCCTCAGCCTGTGGTCTGAATATTGAAACCCCAACTGCAGTGCAGCAACCAACATAAAAATAACCGCCCAAATAGCTGTGCAAGGTGTATGGCCATCAGAGATTGGTGATAAATATTCAACAGAACTCGAGTAATACGTGGCGGTCTAAGTCCTTCCAGGAACAGCTACCCACCATTGAATGTGGGATATGGAGCATCTGTGGTTCCCGATCACAGTACGGACCCAAAGAACAGAGACAGACCAACCATCACTCTTCATCTGATGTATAATTTGCCTTTTTGGTTTGTATTAACAAAAACAATTAGAAGATGAACGGACCAAGGGGTTGTTAAACTCACACAATGTAGTGAATTGCTGCTTCCCTGGGGACGTGTTCTCCGCTAGAGTCACTTGGTCAGAGTCACAAAGGTCACACAACTGGGGAAGAACAAGGAACAGAGAAGGCCCAGGTCAGACATGATACGGTGGCACAGAAACAGCTAGTTTAGAGGAGGTCTCGCTGGCTACAACCTTATGAGACCGAATCCAGGTGTCACACCAGCTTGGCTGGCAGGGTCTCCCTTGGCACACGTGCAGTAAAATTGACTCACTGGTTCAGGAGAAGAAAAGCGGGAGATGGATGGAGGGCATTGCAGGTACAGCTGCACAGCACGTGAAGGCATATGTTGTGTCAGGGGAACCATCCCTGCCCTGGCTTTAGTCTGGAAGCACAGACAAGGATAACAGCAACGCTAAGGACCCAAGTGCCAGCACATGCTGCAAGAGCCTCCAGGGGCTTCCCCCCCCATTTCTCTGCTATTGCTGGAATCACGCTAACAAGACTGTGCCTGCACACACCACAATAACCTCTATTTGCTCTGCAGACATATCGACAGTGTTTCAAATCAGAAACTTATGCCTCACCCCACACCTAAGTATTAAACTGTTCTATATGTTCTGATACCTCCTCCCAATTAGACCTTTCTTCCTACAAAGTATATTTCTCATTTGATCTAATTTAATCTTTCTATTCCTTAGTGAATACCCTGACCTAAAATAAGATAGCAGTACCTTATAAAGCAGAAAACAACAAATGGCAGCTAAGTAACATTGCTATTATATGAAGGAGAACTGAAACATGGAGAAAATACTTAAAGACAACGAGAAGAATATGTCTAAAGCTATCTCTGCAGCAGAGTTGCATATTGTCCATCAAATATGTTGGACAGTATACCCTGTGCTGGGGGGGAGCTGAGGGAGGACATTTTCCTGGATCAGTTGTAATCCGAAGCATCCCCTGCCAACTTGGGCACTAGTGCTGACAGATGGTATGTGATGCTCTTCAGTACTAACATAGCTGGCGCAAAGCTGGAACAAGGGATAGGAAATCCAGTTCAGCATTATTCAGCTGCTTTTGGATATAATCCAAGAGAAATAACCCATTGCTTATCTCATGGCAAAACCACACCACTGTGTACTAGCCCTATCTTTATCGGAGTGATTACATGAGGCAAGAAACCCCCCCAGCAGAATCCCAGCTACAATTAACTGACATCTAAAGGCCCTCGCAAATTGTACTTGATGCTTACTGTCCCCTTAATACCTTTTGCTGTTATTAGCTGTGGTCACTGATTTGTTGCTGTTACTTAGACTAATAAATAGTACAACGTATTTTATCCCTTCAGTTAGAGGTGGAAACCACTCAAGTGTTGTTTTAAGAGATCAGAGTTACATTGTGGAGCAGCAAAACACGAATCTGCTGAATGAAGAGGTGTTGGGAGGGAGGGAGAGCCGCAGGCAGCCATTAACCCTGCTGATGCCCATGACACAGCTCAGCTTCCACCACCAACCCCAAATCTTGTGTTTTGTTGACAGGCTTGGGCCCTGCTAGAACCAATACAGAGTCTAATAACTAGTCCAGGAAGATCTTAAAAGTTTTACACAAAGCAAATGCTCAACTCTCTTACAGGGCACACGAGAAGGCGACCACCAAGCTCTCAAACCTGGCTGGACATCACTGCTTACATGTCACAAAGCACAAACACCACCAGAGATTAATAGGGGAAAAAAAAAAAAAAAAAAAGTTTAACAACTATCTGCTGTGCTTCAACACATTTTTGACTACAATCATTTTAGATTTTTTTTTTTTTTTCCAATTTCTGTTTACCAATTTGGATTAATGACAGATTTTGAAATACAGAGAAATTTTCTGCAGAAATGTCAACACTGAAGCTCATACAACTCCTGGTACTGGAGCCGACTATGGGTAACAGTGTAAAAAGTTACAGCACAAGCTATGAAGACTTAAAAGTGAATATAATTATTTACGAATAAAACTGCCATCCCAAGCCTGAAGAAGTCCTTCATTACTGAAGGCATTCTCAGTCATCCTTCCATCCTTCTTCAGCCCCCCAGACCCCGTGCAGCCGCCTCTCGCACCAGCCCAGCTGACCCCTGTGCCCATCGGCCGCAGCGCAGGGAGAGGTGCTACCACCACCTTGGGCACCGTGCGATGGGCAAGGTTTGACTTTGCCCTACTCTCACCCCATGCCTTGCAGCAGGACCTGGTTATCAAATGTGCTGCCTCTTCGCTCACATATCCTGGACCAGCTCTAAAAGCAAAGCCACTGAAAGACCAGAATTACAGGTTGGTGCCCGACCAGCCAGCGTGGCCCTACAGCTGCTCTTGGCCCTCGCACGGCAACTTTGGCGTTCCTGAGCTGATGCACAAACACCTCACCTTGTCCTTTTTGGAAGTAGGACCGCAAGGAGAGGAAGCCTTAACTGCACCATCTCCCATGGGGATCTCACCATGCACAACGGCAGCAAAGTAGGAAAAACCAAAGCGAACCTGAGCCCAACCATATGGTGGGCAAACCGTGAAAAAGAGCCCAGTTTGTGCAAAATGCTTCTAAGTTCTGCGCTATTTTTTCGTGTTTTCATATTTGGTTAGGGTTTTTTTTAGCATTCAGGCTTCAAGCAAATCAGTCAATAATAAGTCAGCAAAGAAGACACTCAACTCCTTGCTGATGGGGTCTAATGCTGTCTGATTCATGCATTTATTACACACATTGAATAATTTAAATTTTTTCACTCACTTTTTCATTGTCTGGCTTTTCAGCCTAATGAATATATTAATCTGTTTACCACCAGCAGCAAACAAGAGTTTGTGGGATGATTTTTTTTCTTTTTTATTACTCCATTCCACTACCCCACACTGCAAAACTTTAACCACATCTCTCCCAGACATTGATTAGGTTTTGAAATGTTTTAATCAATAATCATTATAAGTCTGATTGTACCTAGAGGGATGAGTTAGTGAAAGGGGATTAGTGTGGCCAACGTGTTACATTCCCTTCAAGAAAAAGAATCCAAAGAATAATAAAAACACGAGATAGGTTGAACGTCCATACAAGGTGCCCAGTTTTGCACATTGTTCACATCAGACATAAAAGCAATTTTTGTGGATTTGGGGTTTTTTTTGTTGGTTTGAGTTTTTTTTAACGTGATGGCATTCAATAGTAAATAGAGCTTGGACTGGTCCTGAGAAAAAATGTTTTCTCAAATCCTCCCATAGATATATTCTCCAGCAGACTTTTAATGACTTTCCTATCTGTACAGGGGAAAAAAAAATACTATGAAGCTGAGGCTGATTAAGATATGTTGTAGTGTAACGGTAGACTCGGAAAATAATCCAGAGATTTTCTGGTTTGGGTTTTTTTACTGTACTATCTAGTTCAGAAAGAAGGCACCCAAAAAAGACAATAATAAAACCTGCAGAAGGAGTTTCCAGAATAAGAGACCTTTCACGGATTAACTGATATTTTTGCTGTGTGCTTGCCATTGGGACAGTGTAGATCAAAGTACACACTTTTCCAGGGTTTCCAAAAAAGGACATACTCATTTTAAGGAGGGAAGAGAGGAAGAAAAGGTCCCCTCAAAATTATTCGCACCTGAGAAATGGATGCCACATATTCATTGATGGCAGACTTGAGATGAAGGAGTGAGACGATGGATGGGTGCCTGTCAAGGTCCCTTCTCCCAGACAGGCTGGGCCAGAGAGGCTCCTGCCAGCTGCCTGCGAGGACTGCTCGGCTCTCCCTGAAAGCAGAGCACGGGTGCTGCAGAAGGGACGCCGACATGGAAGGAACAATCTGGGAAAAGCTAACTGAGATTAACTGAGATCTGTATTCAGAAGAGTTTGAGAGACTGTAACACTGCACAGTAAATAGGTTATGCGCATCCTAGCAGGCAACCCCCAGTACAGCCTTCTTCCTTTCTAAATAATTGCCATATATTTTAATTTTTTTTATTGAATCCTTTCTGTGATATGTAATGCACTTATCTTGCTGTTGGTATTAGTGGCTCAGGGCTGCCATTCTGTATTACATTCTGTAGGGCTCTCATCAATACGGGATTTAGGTACATGGAGAGATGCTGGCAGGTAGGCTGTGGACTTGAGCAAGCCAGCCACGTGCCCAGGGAAGGGCAGTGTTTGACCCTCTCATAATTGTTTCATATTCTCTTCTGCAGAAAATATCAAACAGCAATTCACTGGAGGAAGGACAATAATTTTTCACATACCACATGAAAGAAATACCAGCCTGGTCTGCACTAGATTATGTGGGACAGTATGTAATACATTGCTAGCAAGTTATGACATCGATTCGTTCCTTGAATTGAATTTGTTCACAGTAATGAATGTATTACTTGTTCCCTGAAGGCCCCAGTCTTTTCTCACACCTTTATTGATCAATGGTTTCTAACTCTGAAACTATTTGCAAGAAGTGATTAACATAACTTACTTTCTAGTCTTAAAAACAGTGCAAGCAATTAGGGTTTGTACAGCAAGCCCCTGCCTAGCCAGCAGTAAAACTGCTGGAACTGGGTAGCATTATCTGACACATTAGACTATATTTCAGCACAGAAAACAGTAAACGGTTGTATCAACACTAAACTGAAGCACGTTCATCTCTGAAATCACTCTGTACAACATGGAGGATGGGCTAAGAAGAATTAATGGCTACTGCAAAATCTCTTTATAAAGAAGTGCATAGAAATAACTGGGCAAGTGTGATTCTTAATCAAAAGCAATAGCATAATTCTTGGCTTCTGCAACACAACCAAAGAATTAATAAAAGCTTGTTGGAGGGAGAGGACAAAGGAAGGTGAGCTGAACAAGACTTCAGGACAGATGCACAATGTAGCTGCAAAGGTAAAGATGAGATTGAAGGATGCACCTTGAAGCAGATGAACACCACTCTTGAACCTTTTAGGAATTTTTAAAAACAAAGTAGCTAATTGGGTTGCAGTCTGTAATAGAGATCTATATAACCCATTCCTTCACCTAAGCTCTATACCATAAAGAAGTGGCAACAAAGCCATACAGATAACTGCTTGGCAAAGCTGGCAACTACTGGAAGAGCCTAAATGAAAGCGGAGGGAGGGAGAAAGCCTGACCTGAGACAAATGTGGCCATGCCTGGAGCTCTTTAAAAAGCCTGAAAATGGAAAAGAAGTTGTGCTGTCATGCTAAAATGGTTGTCTCTAAAGCTGCTTCGTTTGCTCTCATTTGCAGAAGGGCAACAATCTACGGACATTTAATTCGCGAATGAAGCAGGCACAGCGACATTGCCGTAAACTCTGCTGAGGGTTAGGAAATAACAGCTTGCATCTAGCTAACATTTTCAAATATGATTAACTTCAAAGAATGTATGCTGCAATTGAAGAGTGATAATTTCTTATGCAAACCCAAACAGAGCTGGTTTTTAATTTTTAATAAATTGAAGTTAGAAAAATGTGTTTTCCTGCCCAGGATTCCAAAATGACATTAGAAAAACACAATACATTTGTAGAGCAATAGCCATTAGCTGGACAGTAATTTCTACTCCTAATTACAGCTAATCAGGATGACAGTGGTCTCCGAACAACAGCGTTGACAATTGTAAGAGGAAGGAGTGAGAGTAGCACAATGACAGCAGTGCAACAGAGAGTGTGATGGTGTGAGAGCGCACACTCCCCTCCTTTAGGAAGTTTCTCTCTAATCTTGGTCCTAAACCCAATGTCAGCTTTCAAACTCCATCACTCCACCTGAAGTGACAAGAGAAAGCATTTGATACAGATGTCAAACATTAAAATTGCCCCAAAGGCTGGATGGTCTCGGTTCCTCCAGGGGACCTGCAGTCCAGGGCGCTTGGGGAGCTGATTGCAGTCTAGATTCAGGTGGACTTTTGACGAGGCTTCAGGCATAGGATGTTCCTCGGTTTGGTAGATGCTTTTTAATGCAAATGCTTTCTAATAATATTCTAATCTTTTAGGGGCTGATTGACAAAAGTTTGTGCTGTGTTTAGGGAGTGCATATCAAGTTGGTGTCCTGAAAGCCCTGAACCTGTGCTGCATGGAGCTTGTAACGTTACCGAGATAATCCCCAGGGGAAAAAGCAGCAGTCTTGATGAAATTATCCAGAAAACCCTCGTGAAGTTTGGGAAGCCCAGCAGTAGACTGTGAATATTTTGAAGCTCTTTGACATTTTATCTCCCCCTCTCTGAACACACCATGGTCACAGCAGGGCTGCAGTGCCATGTGCTTTCAGACAGCAAGCACAGAAAATGAAGGTTTTAAGTGGGAAGAAGAAATAGAAAAATGATCTCTTTGTGGACAATACTTAATCTGGAAAAGACATATTTTGATAGAGGTTGCAGTTACACTGGAAATGCTTCACTTAGACACTGTATTAACTCCGTTCCCAAGGAAATCTGTTGTTTCAACAGAAGACAAGCAGCAGCGTGCTGCCCGACACAGGGAGTGCCTCTGTAGCACAGAGCTTGCCTCTTGTTCGCGCTGACAACAGAAATCTGGTGTAACTAGGAGTTCTCCTACATCTATAAATTCAATTTGACAACGTTATCAGACTGACCTAGGGGCTGCACTCCCCCCAGGTTTCCCCCGGGCTCTCAGCTATGGAGACACAAGGTGTTCCCAGAGCAGAAGGGGACGGGCTCACTCGGCAAGAAGCACTCGAGCACCCTGGGAGCCCTCACGGGCTTCTTCCTGCAAAGCGTACCCAACTGGGCCAGCAAGATGTATCACTATTTCGTGGGTCTCCTGAGAAGATAACCCAGCTACTGCTGTTGCATGCCAGAAGCACGAGAACTGGGCTTGGGCTTTGCCCTACCAAAGCCCTCGAGAAACATGGGATGGGCGAGCAGCCACCCCACAATGTGCTCCTGCTGGTACCCAGGACCTCTTTGCCTTTTTCTCCTCCCAGGTGAGATGGTGCTCAGATCATCTCCGTGCTGCTGCTTTGCCTCTGAATATATGCACCTACAGGAACACTATTCTCGCATTTTCATTCATCATGCTTATGAATTATCACTTAGTGAACAAAAATGCTCACATCTCCCCAGCTCTGTATGTACCAGGAGAAGGAGGTCTATTGCCCCAAGGCTTCTCCTCTCATAAACCTACATTATGATGTAGTTTAAAAACAGTAACAACAACAAAAAATCAATCCAGTGCCTGTAGGAAAAAAAGTTGTGGCCTACTCTCACAAACGGTATGAAAGCATGATGTAACCATCATGGATCTAGAAGAGTACAATGCAAGACACTGCTCAGAACAACAAGATTTTTGTTGATACTTTTTCAATGAAAGTAAGCATGAGCATACAGTCTTCTCCCTGCAACAGCCCTATCTTTCTTGTGCTGTATATATATATCAGAAAAACTCTAATTCTAAATATATTTCCCTGTCAGGTACGTCCAAATCTTCACAGGGCAAATCAGACATTTACATAGTTCATTTTATGTTACTAGAATTACACCAACGTGAATAAACACCACTGTGTCTCTAGCAAAACAAAATAATTGGAGGGAAATCCTCATCTACATAGAAACATTTGGCACTTTTGCATTCAGTAAGAAAATGGCTACCTGAAATCTCACTTCATGCACTGGTATGTAGGTCTTACTGTAATACGTGCTGTTTTCAAGAAATCTAAGATTATTTATCAAAAATTAATTGGAAAGCATTTTTCTAACCTTACAAAACAGCTGTTTCCTGAGGTCCAGAGCTTTGTCCCTTACCAGGCAGTAACCACATCCATTTTGCTAGTTTATGAGCTACCAAATTACTAGGAAAAGTGATGAACCTGAGAGAAGAAACAGCACCATCCTCCACATGCAGAAATCCTACAAACTGAGATTTGATGTCCAGAAAAGAAGTGACTGCAGTCAAGGCAGCAGTCAAAGATGGCTGGAGCGCACTTTACAGTGGAGGTGAAGATCATCATTACCAGATAATAAGGTTACAGACACTGAGGACAAATGGGAGACCTGAGCTGAAAGTAGAAGTGGGGAACAGGACAGTGCACTGGAGAGCTACTGCTTGTGCACAGGAGCACTTGTTTCTTTGCCTGGTGTTGTGTTGCCTATGAAACCAGCTCTGAGCACAGATTATGAGGCATGACTATTTTTTAACAGCACCATAGTGCAAGTCACAACACAAGTCAACAGGAATGATTTACCATAATGTGTGCAGTAGAAGTCAAGGCAACTCATTTGGGGAAGAAAAAAAAAAAAATCAGTTTAATACTAAGGTAGAAACAGGGATCTGAAAATTGCCTGTGCTTACACACACATATAAGGGCTCCCCTCACAGTACATGCTATGGTTTTTAACATACTCCTAAGACTGAGGCATATGCAAGGATCAGGGGACAGCCAACCTCAGTAATAAATGGGACTATTTTGGTTGTCATTTTTAAAGACATTTAACACTACAGTTTGTCCAGCTGACCACAGTACTCATTGCTAGGGTATATGGGTCATGGGACTTCCATGGGATTTTCTTGCCTCATACTTACAGGGATGCACTAATCACAATGGTAAAACACACTTCTCCTAGGGAATGTCCCTAAATCAGGAGTTGCAGCACGTTTGGGACAACTGCATCCTTTTGACTAAAACCAGATGCTTCTTAAAATTCAGATCAAAGAAAACATGCTTTTTTTCTTGTTTTGAGAACTGAGATCAGTTTGAGCATTGACACAGAAACTGCAAGAAAAATCCATTCTCTGAGCCTAACATTTCACATATACAAGGTGTTTCTGGTTAGAAATGTGTGCCTGTGATGCACCTTCATGCTCCATGTCTAACTGTGAAATCACTTGCCAATTTGGTAAAGCAGTTGCTACGTAAAGAATCACATGCAAGAGAACCAATGGTCCAAACATCTGCTGAATGACAAAGTACTGAGTAATAAGCATACTACTGAGTAGAAACTACATCAAACCATTAGTAAAGTGTTCAATACAAATGAAAAAAAATCTATGTTTTACTCAAATTGCATGCTTAACTGAGCACCTTTTTTTAATTTTTAAAGATACCCAGGTCAAGTTGTGCTGAGTTTTTTCCAAAGCCTCTCAAAGCTTACACACCTTCATATTGGTTTGCAGCTCATTTTGCTCTGAAAATGAAGTCTGTGGTTTGCGTTACAACCTGAACGCCCAACCCAGCTGAATAATGTCAAATTTTGAATGAGTCAGCAAGCAATCACCAGTTCAACAAACAATTGAGACTCAACTGCCTCCAGAAAGAGCTAATCTTCCCCCGCACACGTAAGAGAGCTGCCTGCCACTCCAGCACACGGCCCTGCAGTTCAATTAGTAGCTGCTGCAGTTACTAACGAGGTCCTAAGCAAGGCATCTTACTTCACGTTTCCAATGATGAAGAGAAATGGTTTTGATTTGAATCACTAGTTCCTCAGGAGCTCTAAAATAGAGCTCTTCTGTACTGGCCACAAAAGATGGATCCTGAAGCCTAATGTTAGACACTGCTTTAAAAGAGGGAAGTAAAAGTAATGGTCACATTTAGTAACAAGCAGAGCACCTACCTTCAGGACAGGGAGACACATTTCCATACTTACTAACCACTGGTAAGACAGAGCAGAGCTACAAACATCCTCTATCATGTCGATTTTTTGTTTAGGATTCATTTTTCCTGTTTTACCCATCAAAAATTAGGCATTGAGTCTAAAGAATAGTCAGTGAAGAGCAATAAGCAATTTATCCCATTTTCTCTTCGACTGACAGATTGTCCTTTGGAGAGATGGATCACCCCATTGACTGTAACCGGGCCCTAGAGTAAAAACTGATCTCAACATCTACCTTTCAGCCAGCTGGAGTTAGGGGAAATGAATCATACCATGGGTACTCATACAAATACTACAGACATAAAAAAGGAAAAAGAATCAAATGGCTGCCACTTAGAGGTAATAATCATTTGGGGGCTGCTGCAGCTGCACACTTTATGTTCAAGTGATGGACACTTGTCTGAAATTAGTACCTAACATTCAAATGCAAGCCTGAATGGATAATACCTCCCAGATGCTACGACAGTATGAGTTTGGACTAGCAGGGTAATCCTTATCTAAAGGCATGTTCAAATAGGGTCATGAGATCAAAAAGCCCTAAGGTCTACGTTTAAAGGACACTTGCTATAAAAGGCAGGAATGGGATAGGTGCAGTCAACTGCAACAGCACTTTGTATTTTGCATTTTCTAAGGGAGATTGATTCCCAGGTTTGCTGGCGTATCAGTGACAAAACAGGCAGCCTTGGGAAGCGCACATGGGGGGTGAGCCCTGTGCTGGGGGAAGCAGGGCTGGGCAGAGTACCCCAACTTCCACCCGCTGTGCTGATGGTAACTGGGCTATAAGGAGGGCGCCTGGCAAGGGTCATCTATGCACATTTCACTATTCTAATATGTAATGACGAGTTGATGAAACGAGGTATGAAAGGGATGTAAACAAAATTACTACAAAAAAACCCCTAAAAACTACAGTAACACTGAATCAAATTGACCACTGCTTGGGTAGTGGAAAATAGGCCCAACTAGCATTTAAAATAATAATAATAATAAAAAAAAAATCTATTTTATCCATTGGGATTCTTAGAATTAATGCACTAAAATAGAACTCTAAATACCTCCCCAAATGGCCAGTAACTCCTGCTGTACCACACAGGCTCTGTTCCTCTTTGCCAAGTTACCCAGTTTTGGCCACTGAAGCATGACCAAAAACAGAGACTAGCTTTCCTTTCTGTGTCCTCCAGTCTCTTTCTCCTGTACGAGCTCCATCTCATGGGCTTTTCATGCTTAGGAGGGCTGATGAGAAGTGGAGACTTTTGTTTTTTCACCAGGGAACAAATCAAAGTACAAAGCAAGGGCTGTTGCAGCTGACCTAGTCCACAGTCTTTACTTGCTGCTGCTGCTGATCTTTCACCACGGGAACTTTGAGAGAAGCCATATAGTCTCCAGTTCACTCTATCTCCTCTCCTGCTGCTCTTCCAGATCATCAAAAGGAGGAGGATAAGCACTGTTCTTGGTCATCCAAAAAGTCAACTACGGAACCAAATCTTTCTTCATAATGAGAATGGCAGCTGAGCAAGACAGACAGGAGGCAGCTGATGACTGGTGTCAAGCACAGAAGAAAGGCTGTCTTATTTCTGTCCATGTAGCTCAGATGATCTATTACTTAGTGGTTCAAACAGCATCTAAGTACCAAGCAATTCAGCAAGAAAGGCTTCCTGGCCCCCAAATCATTTGACTTTAAAGAAATGCAGATGCAAAGCACATTTAAATGAGGGGAAATCTTGATTTTAGATCTAAATTTGCTTCTGATAAGGTATTTTCAACTCATTATGTAGATTGTGATGTGGCTTTTGAGTTCTGCACTGATATAAGTAGTAACTAAGGCACAGGAGGAATAACTAAACAATTCGCAGCAAGTCAACTCTGCAGACTACAGCTTGTTTAGCAATTATACAACATATGAAACTACAGGAATTTAAAAGCAGCAGCATCTCCTGAAGTCCTACGCAACAGCTCACCCCCAAACCCAAGTCATTAAAATGACAAGTCAAAGCGGATTAAACAAGATTCACGTGTCTGTTCTGCACTGATTACAAGCTCATTCCATCACTCCCAGGGCGTTTTACTGATTGGCAGCCTACAAAATAAGGGATGTTCAGGACTGACCCAACTCTCCTTGTTGACACACCTGTTATGACATTGCTTCATTACCACCCAATCTTTTTTCCCCCCACCTTGGACACAGTAATGAGAGAAAGATGCATTTCAGAAAAGAGAGATTTTAGCAAAAGAAGCAAAGTGTGGCAGGGTTTTACCTGTAGCTCACTTCCAAAACATAACGCCCAATTATTTATAGGAAACAACTTTGAAAGCCAAGGTGAGATTATTTTACCTCTACCAGCAATAACAAACAAGCCCCAGAGAGGACACATGACACATCTTATCTGAACATGGAGAAAGAAAGTGGGCTGTGCAGCTCTGTGCCCAAGCCCTGGCAATCACAAATTGAGCCAGGGACGAGAAGCTGCTAATCCCACCAGTTTATAGCTTTCCCACAATGAAAACTCCACACCAGTTATTGCTAACAGGGTGAGCTCTGGCATTCCAGGTGACTGTCTGTAACATTTATTAACCAGTCTGGAAGACGGTAAGGATCTGCAAAGTCTTTGGTGGTGGGTTTTTTTTGTTCAGAACCTCTCCATGAACTGAACACATTCTTTTTTAAATTGCCATTGAGCTTTGTATACTTCAGTATGTAGCACAAAAATTTTAAACTCTTTTGATTAGCAGCATAGGATGCCTGGAATGTTTCTTTCTCTATTCAGTTTTGTAGCCGGTGGCTTTTACGGATTAAAAATGTTCTTCCTGAAAATACCTTAAAATATTTCCTTAAGCTTTCTTCAGACTACTGGAAGCATCACTCACACAGTCACATTCAACCGCAATTCACCCAAAGTCCTTATCTGCTTGTGTTTCTCCATTTGCATGACATTAAAAAAAAAATACATTCTGCCGTCTCCTGGTGCAGCCTGGCCCTCTGAGCTCTGCCCCACAAAGGGACGTGAACACTGAAGCACTCAGTGTGGCTTCTCACTTGTGAGCACTTGCCCTAAACACAGAAGTGTAACTTCTGCACATTGACTTTGCTCCTGATGCAAATGCTTTGATCTAGTTTTTCTGAGTGTCCCTGAGCACAAAGTTGTCCCTCACCTTGTGCTAAGGCATAACCACGGAGGCATATAAAGCTTAGTCTGCTCTCCAGTTGAGATTTTTCAAAGGTTCAGCCCGTAGGTGGAATGATGTGTCATCTACCAGGCTTGCGAGCCGTCTGTTTATGTGGGACAATGTTTGAATGTGAACACTTCTGAACTTCACCTCACAGGGCATAGGTGACATGGGAACAAGAGGTAAAGAGCAGGGCCAGCAGCCTGCCAGAGCTGTCTTTCTTCCCCATGCATCCAGTGATACCAGGATGCTTGAACAGCCCTGCAGCAACATATTAGATAGAAGAAATTAAAAAGACAGGGTCTATTTAAAAAAAAAAAAAAAAAAAAAAAAAAAAGCTGTATAACCACAGAAGTGTTACCATGTATAGGGCAGCAGAACAGTTCTTGATAACACTGTAGGCTCTGAAATTAAATACAGTTACTAAGAAAGTGTTTGGAGATCTGTGAGCAGAAGGTCTATCTTTCTGTAGATAAAGAAATTTGGAAGGTTCTATATACATATCCTCAAGCTACAGAGTACATAGCCTTTTGTCATCATTTCAAACTTAACCCAAAGATATCATAAAGTCCTGCAGCTTTATGTTAACATGCAACATACAAACATCAAAGTTATAAATGATCCTACTTAACTTTTTTTGGTTTTTAAAGTGAAGTCTTTGGAAAACATTTTCTGGTGTCAACAGCTTTATTTATAGCTACAAGAGCAAAAGAGCATATGCTGACTTTTGATGGATGCATTCTGAAAAGACGAAGCCACAGGGAGGCACAAGGGTAACACAGCTGCAGGGAAAGACCTTTGCTGCTTTTATTAGGCACCAGCTCTGGAGAATGAGAGAATTTGAGAGCTTTGTATAAAAGGCTTATGGCCACCAGAATTTGAAAAATTCCCTTAAAGCCTTCCGTTTTCACCAGGGCAAAAGTGGCAGGAAAGATGTGCAACAAGGAGGCTGGTGAATAATTTGCATTGATGTTCCTTTCTGGACAAAACTCTGTTCTCTTGAGGAGGTGAAGAGTGAAAGAGTATCTGAATAGTTTCAGGGAACTATTGGGAGGTATTTTTCCACATATTAAGCTTTGATGCCACCATAGGAGATATATCAGAGCTGCAATTATACCAGTCCCTAGGATTTTACTCTGAGGAAACCTATGGATTGACTTAATTCCTAAGCCCATAAGTCAGTTGTCATCTTTGTGCTGCTACTAAGCTGACCTGGTATAAAGGCATCCTTCAGCATTAGCTATTTTTTCCTAACCAGGAGTCACAGCATATGTCAGTAATGGAACTGCAAGCAATGGAAAGATGCCTGTAGTAGTCACTGCTGAACACCTTATTTGGGTAAAAGACTTCACAGCAATTTCATATACATGATCCTTTTTTATGCCCAAATAGTTCTCATACCTCTCCTCACTGTTAGGAATTAACCTTATCCTTTCTGAATCATCCTACTCTATTTTACAGAGAAGAAAACAAACAAAGTGTACTATGAGCCAATTTTAAAAAATTTATTTAGGTACCTGAAAAGGCAGAAGATGGGCACCTGCTTGGATTTTAAGATGTGCCAGAGCTGGTTAGGTGTTCAAATGAGATAAAAGGCAACTGAAACTGATCAAAAATTTTTTTTTTTTGGGGGGGGGGGGGGGGGACACCTCCTGTCCAGTGCCTATCTATATAAAGACGTTTTGGATCTAAATCTCTTTGATCATGCAGACCTCAAAGGACTTGTCCACCCCACCCCAGCTGCCTGAGGCCATCCATTCCCACCTGCTTCACAGCCGTAGCCCCACAGCTCAGCCCAAGCCAAGCAAGTCTGTCTGAAATCGGGGTGATGCATCAGGGAGCAGAGATAGCTGGCGATAGACGAAAGGGTGTTTTCCTCAGGGGACCTTTAAACTAAGATCAGAGTTTCCACAGGCAGCAAATCTGCTCTAAAGTATGTCTTAGCTTTTATTTTTCTTGAGAAAAATATGAAGAGGAGAAAGGCAGGCAGCCAGCCAGAGAAGCCTTTTATCATTGCCATGGCAACGACTGTACACAGTAGGACTTTGGGGATAACGCCAGAGGGAATCCTTGCACAGAAAGATTAATTAGTGAGCTTCGACATGGGATGTTACCGGCCTCTTTCAACCCCCAGCCCCAAAGACAAATGGGGGCTTTTGCTGGAGACCCCTGACAAAGTTGCTCTCTCAAATCCAGCTGCACTGGGCCAGAGCTGCCATCAGTCACAGCTGTCATAGAATAATTTGCTATAAACTGAGCAACTGACCACAGGCCAAATGCACTATTTTATGTTATTTTTTTAGGACACTGTATTTGGGAGCATCTCTTTTTCTAGAGATGAGGTTCTGATAAAGTATCCAAAATAAGTTAATGAGTTTCTGCTAGTGAAAGCTTTGATTTGCAACCCAGCTCTTCTCCACAAAGGGGTGAGGCAAGCTGGGAAGCTGGAAGAGAGATAATAATTCACCACCGGGGACTGGAAACTTTGGTGCAGACTGTTTTCTAAAGGCAGTGGCTGTGAGCTGCTAAGCTTCCTGCAGACTAGGTGCCACCTGCATCCTCCCTTGCTCCAGGCAGGGATGCAGGCACAGGCTGAGCACCGCAGCGCAAACCCATCCTCTGCTGTGTTGGGAACCCGAGTGTGTCTGTCTCGATGGACTGAGATAGTTTTTCCCCTTCATTAGTGCACACAGCAAGAAAAGAAGTCAGTCTGTCATGTATCTGGGGGTGGGGGGCGAACCCATATCGAATGTCAAATCCTAATGCAAAATGATCAGGCTATTGGGAGTTAATCATCTCCTAAGAGAAAGCATTGGAAGAGAACTCTGCAATAGTGCTCCTGTAGTTTTCACCTAACTGTGAGCCCAACAGTCACTTTATTACAGCAGGTAAGAAATCCTACAGTGAAACAAACTGGAAGCACAGAGCATTTTTCTACATTAGTTCACAACATGCGCCCACTGCAGCTGCACCCTTCCTCCTCCTCCTCCTCCTCCCGGGGCCACTCGGCTGATGCGCTGGGTGATGACCAGTGTCACCACAGCAAACACAGCCACTCACAAACAACCAGGGCAAACTCCTCCCTGAAACCCACGCTCCCTTTAGCACCCGAAACTGTATCTGTTGAGGCAAAATACGCTGATCAACAAAAATAAAAATTAAGGTGAACACCGTATTGAACACCAACACGGTAAATCAGAGTGGATGAAAACCTGAGGCTGCAGCATCAAGATGCTGCAGGGAGTTACTTGAGCACTGCAACATCGAGGTGACCTAACAAGACACACAAGTGGTTGACCAGTAGGTGAAACAAGCTGGATAGGGAATAACTGTGTCTAAGAAAGGAGTAACATGAATAAAGAGTCACACAACCACCAGTGAAGACATAGTGAGTCAGAACTGTCCACGATAGATGTATGGCAAAAATGTGCACAATAAGTCTTTTTTGATTTCACATTACTTTTAGTAAGCTCTTCTGAAATATTTCCTATTGACTAACTCAATTTTTACCACAAACACCTATAGAATAGAAATACATAGACCTGAAATTTCATTAGTTCAAATCATCATGAGATCCAGACTTTCATTCTTGTTTGGCCCCAAGCCCCAAATTCACAACTGAGACTGAAAATCAATCCAGATTGTAACTGGGCCACCTTCCGTCTATGTCTGGTTGCAGGTTACAGCCCTGACTCCGCTCTCACTTCGAGAATCCTTCAGTCACAGCTAATAGGTAAAACCCAGAGGAAAAAAGGGTTCTGTACAGTTTTCTTCACTGTTTAAATGTTTCAGTTGCCTATAGACAATTTTAAAATAAAGGAAAAGTAAGGGTTTAAAAGGCAGCCATTCCTGTGATTCTAGAAATAGAAATTATGAGGATTTGTTAAAAATAACCCATATCCCAAGACAATTAGAAGTGGTAGCTTTGAAGTAATAGGTGGATGTTTTGATGATAGCCAAAGTTTTGTAGCAGAAAGTATAAAATTTTTGCTTTGTTGTTCAGAAACTGTTCAAATCCTGTGCACTGCAGCATCATTTAGAATGATGAGTATCTTTTATTGAGTGTCATACCATTACTTTTTATTTTCTTATCCAAGTGTAAACCTGAAATTTAATGCCAAAAGGATCGAATATACTAAACTTTCTTTACAAGTCAGACTGATATCTCTACTCAAATAAAGAAATGAATGTTCAAGAAACCACCTTTTTACAAGCATCTGGTTGTTTCTATAGTTAAAATAAACAAACCCCAGTATATTTTAACCCCTCCTTTATTTAAAACATTCTCCAAAGGGTTTCAGGAGGGTGTACAAGGTCAACACTAAGTTCGCCTTTTGAGTATTTAATCCTCTAACAGAGGGGCTGAGCACACGTGCTGCCTCACACACCGTGCAGAAAAACCCTTGTTAGCCTTCTGATGAATGTGTTACACATACAAGACAGAAAATGACGTTTCAGTTGATCAAAACTCAGTTCCAGCCTGGGAGGACTCCCAGACAGCCCCAGAGTTAACTAAGATGGAGACTTCCACATGCCTTCCTTCACTGATGCTACAATCAGCAAGCATCTCCAAACACACTATTTTAGCATGTGACAGCAAGCAAGCTCAGTATTTTGCCATAACTGTGACAGACAGTGAATTTCTGAGACAGTCAGTCTTTGGCTTCAGTTACGTTTTTGCTCATGAAGTGTCTCCCTTAGTGCCGGCAAAGAAAACCCATAGTTAATTAGCAGCTCTGAAAGCCATCAGTTTTATGAAAAATTGCCAACATACTATTATTATTATACTGTATTTTCCCCAAAACAGTAGTTATGATAGATTTTTAATTCTAAGCACTCTTGTTGGCACATTCTAGAAGATATATTTTTAAACTGAAGCTCTGGAGCATCTCAGGCATGCAGGTACTTCGCCTACAGGTCTGTAACACCCTGGGAAAGGGTAGAAATGCTACACAGGCAATGGTGACAACTTAAGCACAAAAAACTCAGAGCATCATCTGCCAGGGGAGCAGATCATTCAGAAATACATTGTGACTCCTCTCTCAACATTTTTCTGGATACATGACTGAGTAGGAAGAAGAGAATAGAGAGAGAGTATTTTTATGGTTTGACTAATACTGAATAGAATAGTGTTTCTCCCTTTTAAGACAAAGTAAACTTACCTTGCTAAAGGTGGTATTTGTAAACTTTTGAAAATTCTATGGAAAACAGGAAATACATAATCACTGCGTAAGAATTTAATATAAAATATATGACTAGTTCTCTGAGTTCAAGAATAGCAAAGGAAATCATCTCAGGGCCACAGAGAGTCTGGAAGCCAGAAGCACCCATCAGATTTAGACCAGTCCCACCTGCCTGGGACATGGCGAAATGGGGAGTACAGGCAGCAGGAATGAGCAGAGGCTGCCAAGGACAGAGATTTGGGAGACGAGAAAAAAGGACACAAAACTTTGTCTGTCTCTATTTTTCTTCTCAGCAGAATATTTTTTTTCCCCGCTGTCTTAGATACAACGTGCCTGCCATTACAGAAGGCACCTTGAACAGTTGGTAGCAAAACACAGTTGTGCTTAACAGAGACATTGCCAGCCCCAGGCGAACCGCAAGGGAGCTCAGCGCTGCAGGAACGCGCATTTGCTACCTCTGAATGCACCACGTACCCTGTGCTTTGTACTAGAGAATGCCTGAAGAAACATATAATGCATATATGCACCCCAAAATTGAAGCAACACAACAGGCTACAGATAATCTACTGGCTCGTACTATGCCTGCTAGCAGCAAGGCATATATAGCTCAGTTTAAGGATAGCAGATGAGAACATGATAGATGTACATCTCCAGAGTGTACAGCCACCAGCCAGCAAGCGAGAAGTGCAGCCACCAACTAGTTAAAAGATGCAGCTCTGTGGGGACAGGAACACACATCAGCTATAGCCATTAATAAAATCGGGCAGCAGCAAATGGCAACACAACCCGTTTCTCTGAGTGCTGCTGGCAGGCTGACCTCTGCCCACGCGTTGCACCCCAGCTCCCCCGCTGCTCCACACCCTTGCCATGCTCTCCTCCGCTTGCTCCCCGTGTGCTTCTGCATCCGTCAGGAAACAGGACAGGGTCTAACCAATTTAATGCATCAAAGACCGCTATTGTTTCTGGCTACATCATTATTCTTAACTCTGCAATCTTTTCTAGGTATAAATCACTCTTTTCCTTGGTTTGCAAGCTCAGTCAATGTTAAAGATCAAATATCTGCCTGGCGCACGTTAGAGCTTTGACAGGTCTATTTATAACCTCATGAACAAACTATCAACTAGAAGTGGTCTTTGCCAATGCTAATCAAGCTATTTGTTAGCCTTGGGTATTTAAATATAATTAGAATTCTTCCTAAAGCTGCAGGTAGTGTGAACCTCATTGTATCATCTCTATGTGGAAAGTAATATTATTTAAGATGAAGGGTGAGAAATCTTGAATACCATTACAAAAAAAAGAAAAAAGGGAAAAGCAAATTGAAAGTCTCCCAGTCAAGACATAATTCTTATGCTAGTTCTTTGAACGATTCTGTGATTTGGCATTAATTTTAAACCACAGTTCTGGATCCCACACATTCCTGGAACATTATAGAGAAAAAAGGAGTTGGAGAGGTAGGCCATTCACCTTACAACTGAGTAAACTGAAACATGACTGGAAAGATTTCCTCAAGACAGCAGCAAGTCGGGGCAGAGATGGAGGTGGCGACACAGCCCCTCCTGCACCAAACGTGGGTCCCTGCCAGGACCGGCTGAGCTGGGGCTCTTGCCACCGTGGTTCGGGCAGGCTCCTGCTGCCCCAGCTCCTGCAGGGGCTGCCCAGGGCACCAGTGAGATGCCACCATGTCCCCACAGTCTGTTGTGTTCCCCCTGCACGCCGGTGCGCTCGCAGGTGGCTGCAGTGGAAAATGCACGTCTGTGGTACGTGCAAGGGATGCACTGCCCAGTGTCACTGTCACCTTCCCACTGCCAGCAAAACAAAAACAGGGATTTCACTTGCCTTTCATCTAGAAGTTAAGGTGTGAAGAAGGAAACACAGAACAAAGTTCGTTCAGGTGTCTGCTGGGATTCTGTAAACTTTTGGTTGGTTTTTTTTTTTTATAGTTTGGATGAAAATTCAACTTCAACTCAGCACACTTGTGCTGGAGATAAACTTGGGAAGTGGGATGCAAGTGAAAACATTTAAAGACACGAGCACGCCCTGGGCCTCAGACTGAAAACTACAAATGAAGTAAAAGACAAAAGCTGTGAGCTGTGTAAGGCGGTACATCTCAAAAACTATTGTTATTTCCCAAGATACTGTACAAACTCAGATCTAACCAGCAGTGCAACAATATAGATCTTTACAGAAATGTAGCTCATGTATAGCCCCGCACAGCTGCCAAGCAGTACAGCACTTGGAGGGGCACTGCTGAGGACACATTCGGTGTTTGGTTTTGACCCCACTGCAGCCTCTAAAATGTTCCAGAGACTGAGACACATGATTCCAGCATTAAAAACAGCCCTAAGAATGTCTCGGTGGTTTTTTTTTGCCTTTTAAAATAATAAATGTAAATTCTTTCAAAAATCGTTTAAGGACTCTGGTACTGTCTTAGAAAGCTTGCTAGCTTAGCAGGGTAGAGAAGACACAATCCATATAAGCTGACAGAAAGACTCCCTTTGGCTTCAGTGGGTTGGATTCAGTCCCTTATACAAATAAGCAGTAGCACCATTTAATAACGATGGAATCAAAAAACACCACACAGCAGTGGGGAACAGACTGCCTGGAATATAATTATAAAAAATTTGATTCAGAAAATAAAGCAATCAGATAACTTTTTATAGAATAGTTGGGGACTGAGTGCCTATATTTTGCTGCAAGGACTACTTTGCTCATTTGTTTTGTCTAACAGTTGACTTTCCATTAGCAGCCACCTCCTATTTCATTTCAAAGGGTTTCTACACTAATCAGTCTGTAAAATGTTCCCCAGCCCAGGACAGAGGTGTGATTACAACTGCTGTATTGCTCTGAATTACATCTTTATGACTCTGGCAAGCCAAACTGTGGTTCACGGAGCAAAGAAAATTCAAAGATGTTTCAATTTGTTCTTTGCTTATAGAAAGTTCAGAGGAATCTGAATTACTGCACCAGACATGAATGTTAATAGACCAGTTGTGAACTGGTGTAGGCTGCTGGCGACACAATACACAGTGGCAAACCCTGCTACATTTGAGCATAATTGAGATCGATAAACTTGAAGCTACAGAAAAGTCTGTCTCTACTTTTGCGTGTGGCTTAGCTACCGAAGTACCTGAGAGTGGGGCTGTCCTGGCGGGGGAGGTTGACTGGTGTTGCAGCCCTTCCCGAACACCTCCCAGGGCTCATGGCTCTCATCCTAGGGTTCACGGCTCTCATCCTGGGTCAGCCTCCTGGGATGTTCAAGTAAGACTAAAGGTCATGGCCCCAATCTATCACACATGTCAGACGTGACCTTTGGGTCAGGAAAGCCTCTGAGACGGAGAACTGCTCCCTGCGTGAGAGCTCGGCTGGGGTGCTGGTGCGGGCACCGGCTGCCGCTCCCACGCCCCGAGCAGAAGCAGCTCTGCACTTCGCACTCGCATCCTGAGCATCCAGACAACGAGCCATGCAGCTACCGGCCAGCTGTGAGATGTGGCGTAAGTTATCTAAGAGCCATCACAACATGAATCTGAAGCAGAGACTGAGGCAGACCCCATTTTCCAATGCTGATGTTATTTACCTTAGCAGGAAGAGCCTCCTTTCTCTTTGCTCAAAACCCATCTCATTCGCCCCTTGCTGCCTACCTAGTACAGGAGATACAAGGTGTCCTGGCCCACCAGCCCCAAGCCCATCCCCACAGAGCATGCTTCCTACACACTGAGGAAAATTAATATGATCCTGTCACTTATGCCAACAAGGACTTTTAACCTGGCTCGACAACGACTGCCATACTGCTTCCAGATCTAAGCTGTTAAGTACATGTTCTTCTGATGCCCTCAAAGCTTGTTTATATCCCTGAAAGGGAAACGATGCCCATTGCCTTACAGGTGTCCTAGACATTACTGTAATTCTTTAAGTCGTTGTTAAAAGGCTGCCTGATAACAGCAGCGCCACAAATTGTCACTCAGTGGTGCATAAGGCTCCCGTCGTAGCCCTGAGCAGCATCACCACAAAGCAGCACAAAGTTGTCCTGCTAAAAGGAGCTCAGAAAGGGCAGGATGAACTAGCTGGACTCTACAGCTTATGTACTGGGGCAAAGTCTGCTTCTAACACAAGGGCACCAACTTAAAACTACAGGATGGATTAGCCTGGATTCAGATGCACACAAGGGAACACAAAGTAATGGTTAGCAGAGCTGGTTAGCAGAGCCAACCAGTGCAACGCAATTTTCTCAATCTTCACTAACATTAATCAGCCACAAAGAAAGGGAGCAGGGCAGAAGCAAGGCAGAGAAAGCACGTTTGAGGGCAAGGCACATTACGTCAGGAGATCATTCTTACCTTGCTTTTTAGTCATGTCTTGGTGAGATCAAGGTTTCCTTAATAGGTTCCCCAGTGTGGTATTGTATAGCTGTATCAGAGCTCTATAAACTGGCAACTTCACCACCACTGGACAACATCAATGCCCCAGAGCAGCCTATAAATCTCTTCATGGGCTCCCAGCCTGACTTAGGAGATCAACACTTCTACTACCCCTTGACTGCATTCTGCAAAGCCATGACCTGGAAAGGGTTAATGGTTTTCAAGGACCATGTTTTAATATAAAGTTAGATATCTATTTATAGAGTTCACAGAGCCTTTACCACAGGCAGCACCTGCAAGGTATGCTTTGACAGAAGGGAAAACTTTACTCTTTCTAGCAGGTACCCTGTCTGCTCATTTTGCAGAAGCCAGGGTTGTGATATTAAAGACATGTTGATGCTCCATCATATGAATGACAATGTATTGCCAGATAACAGACTTTGTCCTTTCTGCTCGATATTTGGCAGTTTAGGATAACTTAGACAAAAAGGCCTGATAAGAAAATAATTGCTACATGGTCATTTCATCAGAAGTTCAAAAAATGCCACAAGAAAGGTGCCTGTGCAATACTAATTGGAATGTGCATATGCCACATGGAGTAAACAGATATTGTTCTTGAGTAGGGCCCTGGTTTTATCCCTTCAGAGGGGATGGAAAAGCTTTGGGAATAACCCCTTGGGCTGTAACCAGCAAGATTACCGTATGCGGGAACATGGGGTTCTCACCCAGTTCAGGAGTAAAAGGTAAAGAGGGAAGGAGGGAACTGCAGGAAGAGGAATGGCTGGTCTCAAAATTGGGTAACATTATTCTCCTGGAGAACGGGCTACACCTCTGCTACAGAGTGCTTGTTAAATCACTAATTGCAGGAATAGTCACTAATTGCACATTCATCATTCTGTGCTCAGAATGAGAGGCTGGGACTTGATTTGTAAAATGCTGAGTACCCAACAGCTTCAGCTGAAGGCGATGTGAGCTGTGCTTTGATCCTCTAAAGCACTACAAAACAGGGAATAACTTGAGAAGTGAGGCCATGGGTATTCTCCCTGCACGGCCGAGCCCTGTGTGCTGATGGTCTGTGTGATCACAGCCTCATCATGCTGAAGTGCTGTCAGGATAAACATATTCAGGTTTATAAAGCAGAGGGTGCTATGGTGATGGACAGCTCAGGAAAGCGAATGCATAAATTGTCTACTTACACTTTTGGAAAATATTTTTCTATGGCATTTGTGAGACTTCAAACTGACCATCCACATTGGAGGTTGTGCTACAGATACCCTGAGCTATAGATACACACATTAAACGTACCAAATATTTTTATCTCCAAACAATATACCTCCAAGCACAGCCCAGCATCCTGTGAAGGTAACAAACCTCTCACAGGCGCTTTGCTGCTCTACAGAAATCACCATTAATCCCTGTCTGGAACCTGCTCCAAGTTAACCCTTGGCTGGCAGCTGCTGCAGATAGGAAGAAACGCCATTCTCAGACACTTTCTTCTCGGCAGCATACTGATTTCTCATGAACCGTTAGAACAAAACACTCAGAATTATGTTCCAACCTTGTGTTAACCACGGTACAGCCTTGAACCAACCGCGAGAGCTTGAGCACTGCAGACAGAGCACTAAGCTGGGAGAGAGAGTCTGTCACCTCTTCTGACAACATGCAGAGAGCGTAAAGCATTTCCAAACTACAGATGGCATTCCTCTCCTCCCTCCTCACCCTCCTTTACGCAGGGCATGCAGGTAGTTGTTTCACCTTCACCAAGTAAAAACTGAAGCATGAGAAAGCACCTTTTCAAATACAGAGAGCTTTCACTTCTTACACCTTCATAGCCTGACTCAAGTTATGTTCTTGTTGCAATGTAGAAAAACAGGAATCCTTGCCTGAGAATGTAGCTGGGATACGTTTCTAAAGGATTCGGAAGAAATAATGCCACAGAGGAACCAAAGAGGGTTTCCCATGTTTTTAACACATACTAAGCTTTTGTATTACTGCTTTAATTGACTAATATGTAAAATCTGCCTCAGCACAGGCCATTACCAAACTAGGGCAGTCTGTTGAAGCTTAGGGACTGGAGGAACACGCCGGGTGTGCGTGCAGCCACTCACCTCCACCATGTACCCTGGGAAGGGAACCTGCAGGTTCTGGGAGAAAGTATTGTAGAGTGAAGCTGCAAAGCACAAGACAGAGCAAGAAGGTGGGAATGTTTCCCCTGCTCCCTTAAAATGTGTCACAAAGCATTTCACCATCATTTTTACTAGTTTTTGCAGAATACTGGCATTCTTTTCACCCACTACCAACATATCTATTTTTGTTTCTGTACAGATGCATCTGAGGATTTTTGGAATACGCTTCTCTCCTTCAGGCATGTTTTTCAGACAGGAACAGTAAACAGAGCTTTTTCCAACATCAGCCAGCAGAAACGCTCTTCCCAGTCTCCAAAAATACCCACCGTATTTTTCCAGTTCTTTGCTTTGTTCCTTTATTTAACATATAGCCACCACAAATATCATACCTTTTATCAAAGCCACGGTGAGCACCTGAGAGACAGCCATGTTGTCATAGCACCTCCAGGGACTTGCCATAGCAAGGGCAGAGACACTTCTGCTGGGCAAAGCAATGACTGTTTTAGGGAATTCACATTTAGCAGATCAAAATGCCTTAAAGCATCTCTGCCCCACCGTGTAAGATGTTTTTTAACTAAAAGCTGGGTATGTATAAAGCGGATGTTACTTACATGAATAATCCCTACATGTTTGCAGCACAAGCCACCTGGAGACACAGTGCTCCTAGCAGAGCTTTGCATTTGGAAGCACACGTAAGACATCTTTTTACAGCTGGATGAAATTTGGTTTTAGTAAGAGAGTTGTTTATCAATTTTACTTTTAAGTTGATCTCCAGAATATCTAGATTTTTTTGGTTTGGTTTGGTTTGGTTTGGGGGGTTTTGGTGTTTTTTTTATTTTTTAAGAAAAAAACTTTCTAGATACAGGTGCAAAATACAATTTCAGGCTAAAACATACCAGAGTGAGCCTAGCCTTTTCTGCAGAGCAGCCAATAGCTGGAAGCTGAAATTGTCACTTGGGCAAGAGAAGATGCAGGTACAGGTCCCCATCATGCCTGCTTCAAACTGAGGTCTCAGCCCAGACACTGCCAGGGTGCTGCTCTGGTTGCCTCACACCCTCATCTTTCTCCTTTGTAAAAACCTGGTTTGTCTCAGTTTCATCCTTCTGTGGAACAAAAGAAAATGCTGCAATATTCTCAAATCCCGCTCTATGGCTGAACAAGTTTCCCACCAATCTTTTCTGGTTCACAGGTCTTTTGGGATGAGATGGTTTGCATGTGGAGATTTACAGGACACAAGGAAGCCAGGGAAAGTGACACAGTGCTAAGCAGAGCCTTAGGAAGAGCCTACTGGACATGGAGTAGCTGTGCCCATCAGCCACTGCCACAAGCTCAACCAAAGAAAGAGCTGCTCGTCGTCTCCTGCATCCTCTGCCTCCTCCCCCAAAGCTGAGCAACTCCTGTCCAGAGCACACAACAGAAAGCCAGACTCTCTTAAGCTGCGGGAATAAAGCCTGCTACAGAAGAGAAGAGCAGTGCACTTACTATGTTTGAAAAAATGGATTTCACACCTTCCCAGCGACAAGGTAAGAAACATGTATCAATAAGGCAAAAAAATTGTTTTGACATATCCTGCTCCTCTCTAATGGAGTTGGAGCAAGAGGCAGCCTAAGGCTGTCATCTGCCCAGCAGGCTGGCATCAGTAGCACAGTTTCAGGACTATCTGGGAGTGCAAAGCTACTGGTAAAAATACAAGAAGACTAGGAAGCAAGTAGCTTCTTAGACACAGTGCAGGTTACAGGAGATGAGCTCCAGCAGCTCCTCAGGCAGTGACACAACTGACATTTCCCTGGGTTCCTCTGACATTAGCAACCTTTGATTCTCATACAGCAATGTACAATTACAATTACTTTACGAAAAAAAGTTCAAATATATTATTAGAGGCAGGAAGAGATATCACTGTCAGTATGCAACACAAATTACATAGAAAGAAAGAAAAAAAAAAGCTTTATTACACATCTGTGAAGCTTTGAATAATTGCAAAGACCATCCCATCCACTGGTACTGTTGGCTGCAAATTTGTCAGCACTGAAGTCTCTGAAGGAGACTGAAGTCTCTGAAGCACTTCAGTTCTTGGCAGAACTCAAAAACTTTGCAGTGCTCTTCTTACACCCACCTACTCTTATCTTTCAGGCTTATGTTTTACCCTGGTGCAGGCCACATGATCCCAAATGCAGAAGGCCTGTGCACTTCCAACCCATCTAAAAGCACCACAAACCTGCTTCAAAGGCTGTATCTTCCAGGTGACTAAACACATCATTACGTGCCTAGATGTTTCCCAGGTGCACTCACAAACTTTAGCCAACAAAATCCAAGTCTGCTAGATATTCTGCTATTATTTTCAGAGCAAGTTCAGGAGCTCCAAACTATAGGTGTGTTATCTAAACTACCCTTGACACCAGCTGAACTTTTTGCTCCCTGACATTTGGAGTGTGCCAAAATACTTGCACTGCTTTTTGGAGAAAACACTGAAATCCAGTTCAAATGAGAAAAATTACATAGGAACATATGCTCTAGATCAGACAATGAAGATAGGAAATGCTTCGGGAAGAGTCTACGACCAAGGAAAATATACAGATATGTCTTCCCAGGCGCCAGCTATTTGTGACTCAGGGACTTCTGGACTTAAAAGTTGCTGTCTTTGTATTTAAGAAAGCCTATTTCAACACATAGTGTACTTGGAGTTTCATTCTACTGTGGAAAACGCTCACCTAAAGAAGCAGTTGATGTTTGATGTGGAGAGCAGGAAGACAGGAACTGTCACTGAAGCTCTCATTTGCTGTCACTCGGTGTCCCCATGTTACATGAACCGGACACAAGCAGCACTGAACAATTCTCAAACTAGACATCATCTCTGAAGATCACAAGCCAATTTGGTAAGACAAGTCAAAAGGAAAAGTCTCTCTCACATTCAGAATGCTATATTAGGCATGTAGGAAACTGTAAAATTAAGGAATTAATCATTAGTATTGGAAATGTCAATTCCATGAGTGATTATATTATATTTACGGAGACTTAATTTGTCCAATCCTGTACAAAGCAGGAACACCAAGCTCCTCCCCTGCAGTTTTAGACCAGCTCGGAAAGGTATGTTTACAAAATGCTTGTTAGGGATAAAATCCAGCCCAAAACCAAGCCAGAGCACAAAGCTTTTATACCAAACACAGACCACATAAGCCCCTTCGTGAGTTTTAAGTGATCCAAAGGCTTTGCACTGGCACCCAGCTGACTCCTTCCTGGATGGCCCAGTGCTTAAAACTCAAGCAGTGCAGAAAATGCTTTTCAACAGGTTATCACAGTGGGGGGTTTGCAGGAGGAATTAGTCTCGAGTTCATTACTGGTTTGGTTTTGTTGAATACTTAAAATCCCATTAAAAAGCAGAGTTCCTGCAGTGAGGAAGAAACCAAATCTGCATAAAGGTGAAGCTCGAAGCCATCTGAACATTGCACAAAGGGAGGGTGTGGAAAGAAGCAAGGACAAAAACATAAGCAAGGAGAAGAAACTTGGCGTGGAAGGGAAGCGCAGTAGTTACTGCAGACATTTGTAAAGTGGTTGACAGATTTAGAGTGCTTTGAACCCACAAGCCACTCAATACTGGCCCATGGAGGAAACCGCAAGGACAATCAGGGTCAGAAGGACTTTGCAACATTTTTGATGATTGCCGTGCTTTGAGGAAAACAGAAATACCAAAGCCAGGAGAGCAATGGTAGCTGAGGAGTAGGATCCCAGTGCTTGCTCTTTCTCAGATGTAATCCACCCCCTTTCCTCCAAACCACCACCTCTGAAAGAAATCCCTGCTCTCCTGAGCAGCTGCGCAGTGTCAGAGCAATGGGAAGGAGTCACAAGTTACCTCCCCACAGCAGGAACAGAGAGGTGGAAAGAGGTAAAAAGGAGACAGCAAAACATCCAAAGACTAGAAGATCAGGAATACAAAAGGGAAGAATAGGAGGGGAATCATGTCACAGGAAAAGTAGAAATTTAAAAAGAAAGGTTTAGAAAAGAGCAGGATGTTTAAATCAAGAAGCAATTAAAATAATCAGTGCCAAAATGCCTGGAGACCAGGCCAGAAACTTTGGCAGCAGGACAGCACACTGGCAGAATCTGCATCAGGAATAACTTCTTCACCAGGGCCCTTTTATTATTCAAAATACGGCAGTTTTGAAGCTGGAAAACGAAGAGTAGGAAGTGTTTAAGTGCTTTGTTAAAGGTCTCCAAAGATGCCCCATGCAGATACAAGCTCACTAATCCTATAGAAAAACTACAAAGCCCCACCTGAAGGGTGACTCTAAGCATTTGTCACAGCACAGGAAACATCCCACCACCCGAAACACTGTTTTATCAGCCTATGACCCATTCCCCATGTCTACATGGACAGTGGCATAACACTGTCATCCTCCACAACATCCAGAGAGAAGTTTCCTTTGGTTATTTTTAGCTTTGTGAGAAAAACTGAGCTTTTGACGACTGAAGTATTTGTTTCAGTTTGAGCTGCCAAGGAGATCCCCCTGTTCCCTGGGCTTTGCTGCTTTTCCAGTTGGGCGAGGGGAGAGAAATGGTGCTGCACACACTGTACCTCAAGCTAAGCAAGTCACAGTTTTTAGGCATGCACCTCTGAAACTTCACTGTTTAAGGTAACTGTGCTGCATCCTGAGCGTGGTGCACAGGAAGGGAATAAACCGGCAGCAGAGGAGGGCAGGGAGCTCTGCACGGCTACACCAGCAAGTCCTCACTTGACTCGTTTCACCTTTGAGACTCTGGACAAGAAGGAAATGAGATTAAAAGAGATGTATCTGAAGGACACACAGAGGTAGTCGAGTTGAGGAGGAATGTTAATGTTCACATTTTTGTATTGCCAGTCACGCAGCATCTGAGATCCTCCTCTCCCGCATACACTTACACACGGATGAAATGGGAAACATCAGACTTTGAAGTTCCCCACCTAACCTATTCCAACCTGGCTACATGATGGAAACTCTGATGCCTGCTGCTTCTCAAGCTATTTCAGACAGCCTGCACAAAACCTTCAGTAACACCCTGAGCACAGAGCCCACCCCACTGACAGCTTTTTATCCTGTTCCTGCTTTCAGAGACCGTTTCCTCCTCTTCTCAGGTGCTAATTATAGCAATAGATACAAGCCAGCAGTTTGTTGATGCAGTTTAACTACTGAAAATAAGATACAGGATCCATGCTCCACAGCCTACCAGCGATCCAAAGCTGAAGGATTTGCATTAGCAGGGAATCTTTCTTTGCACTAGCCTGAAGATGGGCTGTATAACGTAAGTCAATTTTTCCCTATATATTATAGCCACACTTAATCATCAAGGCATGGAAAACAGATTAGCATCCAGAAGGAGCACAGGTCATTCCTGTGCCCAGGCAGCTGCTGATGCTGCGGAGCTCCTGCTGCCGTCAGTCGCTGTCCCCACCTGTCCCATCTCACATGGCTTGTGACAATAATAGACCTCAAGGTTTCCGAGACCCAAACTCTCTCTTTATAAAAAGGGGTAATTCAATAGCCCAGGCTGCATTGGTCGCTGCCTTTCCAGAGAGTTCCTCGCCTCTGGTGCATGAGACAAAGTGCTAAGAATAACGCAGCGTGAATAGTAAGAATAAGCAAAATGCCTATCAGAGGGGTCACTTCCTTCTCCAGCTGAAATCAAAATCTCGGAGCAGCTTTAAAACACAGGGTTTATTAGGGCCTGATCCAAAAGCTCGCACTGACTGCTCTGGGACATGTCCTACCTGCCTGCATGTTTTTACACCCTTGTTCAACAGAAGCAAATTGTTTCCCTGCCTTTTCTTTGGCCGAGCTAGATGGACCGTTGGATTCCCTTTGCCACCTTGATAACGTCATCTGCTTTCCTTTTTTTTTTCATTTTTCTTTCTGCATTTTTCTTTTACAGATTAATACCAAATAACTCTCCCCTTGACTAAGACTGGGGAACACACAGAAACAACGTTGATACTAGAAAGTCATACCATTTTTAAATATAAATAAAAGAGTCTTGCTTCTTCCTTGGAGCAATTTTGCATGTATCCATATAAAAATACTAAGCTGGCTTTGCATGGCCCTTGCTTGTTATACTGTACTTAAATTTACAAACACATATAAACCCTGGTGAGGCAATCTTGACTGTCCTAGAGATTAATGTCGTACCTAAAAAAAATAAACATGTGAGGTCCTGACATCTCCTAATAGAGATGCAATTCCTTGCCAATTAATTTTCATGACCCCTTCTTCATTTTGGTCCTAACCTCTTACCATGTTCCTTAAGACAACGCCAATCTACCCCAAGGATACACTGGGCTGTAACTCAGGCTGGAACTTCTTGACCTTCTTCTAGTCATTTCAGTCCCATCTCCCAACAGTGGCTTCCTGAAGCAGGTTAGCTCCAGGCATGGCACTGAGGGAGTGAAAAAATGCATTTTGCCAAGGGCAAAAACCTCATTCCCTTATATTCTTTTCTCAGCTTGTCCCTGAAGCTCAGGAAGTAGTGAAACAGTGAGGACAGCCCATCATACGAAGTAAGAGTTCGGACTAGACCTTGGACTTCTTTTTAAGAGCTTAATAAAGTGAACCTTCATCTTTTGAAGGCTTAACAGCTTGAGTTCAGGCAAAATCTAATCTGCTTATTTGAAAGGATGAAAAGAGGAAGTGGAATACTCAGAGATAGGACGTGTACTTCTGACGTTGGGTAGCTGCAAATTTTTCTCAGTATCAATCACTCCTATTCCTTCCATGCTTGATTAAAATTAAAAAAGCTACAAACTAGGACAAAGATTAAAAACATTTGTCACCACAAAGGCTATATAGCAGATAGACAAGGTCTTTGGATGACGGCAATAGGGTGTTTTTTAAACAAATACCCCCCCCCCCCTTTGACCTTATTAATTTATGACCTTAATTCAATAATCTTTCTCTGTAAAAAATGGTGCAGTTTCTAAGCAGCACATAAACAGCTTTCCGAGCTGTATGCACGATGATCTCACCAACCTTGCAGTGGTACCAGGGAGCCCACCTCATGCCAGTAACCTAAGGCCATTAAGAGCAGGGATGGTATTTACAGCCTCAGGCAGTGCAGTAGCTTTGCTTAAGGTGAAACTATGGATGCATCATAGTTTGGCAAGCAACAAGGGAAAATGCGTGCCCATACATCCTGTCATGTCTATAGCATGCTGATCACAGTGCCGCTATGTACTTACATTTAGGAGTATTGAGTTATAATCTGTTTAGGGAGGCAGTCTACAGTTTATACCAAAATTATCTATTAAGCATAGACAATGATTGCATTCGGCACAAACTGTACATGAAAACAACAAAATGGCTGTAGGTACAATATCTCCACACATGCCTAAAAGTCAGTGGGGAAAGCTGATAGCTTTCAGCATGTTTACCCATATAGCAAACTGCAGCCCAGTTTTGCTGAAACCTGCAACTAGAGGATGGACGAGCACAGTCGGTAATGAAGTGGCACAGATCCTGTGGAGGGCAAGTGAGAAAAGAGCAGGGTTGTGAGCTGCGAGAGGAGACGTGGGTGCGTACAAAGAGGCAGGGCAGGAGCCCTGTCAGTGTCCTCTTGCAGAAGATGGTTAGATACTGGATGAGTTTGAAATAGATTTTGTTCAGTGGTTTAATGACTTTTTTTCTTTAATGCAATTTGCCTGGGCAATGGCTAAACCTCTACAGGCTACTGCAGGAAATCTACTGAAAAATCTACCCTCTAGAAAAACTTGCCAGACGCTTTGGAAAAGCAGGCAGCACCAAACCCCTCCGGTTTCCAGGGGTCTTGGTGAATCCACGAGGTTGAGTTCAAAGGTTTCTCTGAGGAACACTAATCTGCATTTCACATATGAATGCAGCACAGCTGCCTTCACCAGCTAGAAACTCACCGCTGAGCTTCACTCTGAATATCTACTGCTACTGGATTTAATCAGTTGGCTTTTAATGATATACTATTTGCTTGTCACTTGCCAAAACAGTGGCTCCCTCCCACTTTCCTACAATAAAACAACCTAAACTGTTGCTGCTGACAATAGAGCTAATATTTACAATTAATTACTGAAAATATTTTAAGTTTTGTGGATCCTTCAGTGAAAGATGACAATGACAGATAAATTTACAATATAAGATGAGTCACAACAGACAAAATTCCTTGGAGAGCTGGTATCTACAGGTATTTAAATAATTCTGTAAATCATATAGACATTGTACATGCAGAAGCTCTTTTAAAATAGCTGGTATGATGATTTCTGCCTCATGTGGGAGAAAATGGATACATCAGAGTGAAGCTGTATTCCTCTTCAATGCTGTACAGGCGCCAAGGCTGATGTTGGGTGATTTATCATCCCACACACTTGCTAGAACTCCTTCAAAAGACAGTAGCAGCGTGTGCTCAGTTGGGCTGGCCACACTTTCTTTTTTCATTGGGCTTTAGAAATGAAAAATGTCTTTTTGAACAGTACCTTTCAGGGAAAGAAGACATATAGGGTTCAAGAGATTTTAATCGAGAGCAAATTTGGATTCTCCTTTCTGCCCTCTTTTCCACCAGGGAAGGAATATATCAAAACATGCTTTGTGTTTTACACCAAACAATATTAGCTGTAATAAAAAATAAATTATCTCCAAAGTTTCATCGTATCTTTAAAAGTTTCCCTATCTTTTGGTACATTTTTGTGATCTGTATTAATAGTTCAAAAGGACAAAACCCTGTCCTACTTCTGCCTGCCACCCTTGCACAGAAAGACACGTCCTATTTGGCTTTAAAGGAACTTGTGGAGACTGCTAGAGGGGAAGCTCTTAAACAAAATACATTTCTACCCAGAGAACAAGGAGCACACCACTTCTTGTTATACAAGCCTCTTCCTTGCTTTCCAACTACTGTTGTTGCAACATCCCTATAAAATCAGATGCATGGGGCCCCACTCACCCTCCTTGAGCAAAAGAGGGTTTCCATTGCTTGAAATGTAAATATATTTCTAAGCTGGCTGATAAATAAGGGCGCTGTGTTTCCTACACATCCCTAAGTGATAGTGGCGGTATACGGCGATTCTGGCGGTATACGGCGATTCTGGCTGACCAACGGGGAACGGGACACCGCTTTTCAAGGCAGGTGCCTCGCGCCCAGGAGAGCCCTTGGTGGGTGCTGAGCAGCCCCTGCGTGGTGGGCTATGGGGAGGGAGCAGCAGGAGGACAGACTGCGTGGGAAGGGGCTGCAGCCACCCCCCTGCACCGCAGGCCTGCTCCCAAGGAGGTGGCAAGATAAAAGCCCTTCCCAGCCCTCTGCAAAGACTTGAGGAAGCTGTAGACTGAGACTTTGCTTCCATGCCTTTAAGTAGGTTATTGGTACCAAGGGGAGCAAGAGCCTGTAAATTAACCTGTATGTTAATCTTCTTTCTGCCCACCTGCAATACCAAAGTGTGCAACTTCAGAATAATTGGGAAGGGACTCACTGAAGAGAGCTGCATCAGCAGGAGAGCCAGCCCCAAACTTACGAGGCTGAATCAACCTCGACAAGACTTGGTAAGGTCCTGGGCAATTAGTTCATGCCTTCAAACTTTTCTGCTAGACTCAGAGGATGCTTTAAAAGGCAGGCTAACATTTTTTCCTACACTTGCTGGAGTTTAAAAGGTAAGGCTCAGGGAAAACAAGACACGTGCCAGCTTGAGGTGTTCAAATTGAGAATCTTGCATATGTTTCAGCTGGGAAACAAGGAGGTTTGGGGGGCTGGATTTTACAAATCCACATGACTATTTTGTGGAGGTGTTAAGGGTGACTAATTAGAGTGCTGCAAAAATAAAGCTATCCAACTTATTTACAGTGTTCCCCTACACTGCCATGTGTCAGCAGGTTTAGCATCCAAAACTGTTCGCCGATAAATCCCTTCTGTAATGTGATGTCAACAGCAAACTGCATTACAGTGAACATCAACAGAAAACAGAAACACAAGTGATCTTCCTCACATTTGTAAGCAGTTTCATTGTGCAAATATCTCCTTTCCTACTGCAGTCTAATAAACATCTCTAAGATGGAAGCAGAAAACAGGTGAATACTTATCTCTGGTTTTGAGACTGAACTTATTTACAGGAATTTAAAATCTCTGCTGTTGTTCCTCTAAATTCTCTTTAATTCTGCAAATATCTTACTTATGCTTTAGGTTCTCTGCTTCAAAGCTACACAAGCCTGCAAAGACTCCAGGCACGTGCACTCGGCTGCATGCTCCAGGAGTGCGTGTCCCAGAAATGCATATGCATGAAACGAAGAACCAAACAGCAGGGAAAAGTGTTTTGCTCCATTTTCTGGAATGCCTAAAATGAAAACAGAGGAGGAAAAGAGACAATTTTGGCAGCATCTCCACATTTATGTGGACCATGAAATGCAAATCAATTTGAGGCTCTTTTACTAGTACAAGAAATATTCGGTTATCGAATGCGTTGTTCTCTGGGAACCAGACCTAGAAACCATCTTAATATTAACTTTGTTAGAATTTAAGTCATACTCTGCTGTTTTTTCCAGCACAAACACAAACACCTCCATCTCTGTCTGCTGCTCTCTCCCCACTGCAGGTTCCTTCACACCACCTTTCACAGCAGCAAACAGGTTAAAATCCAAAATGCTATTTACTGAAAGATCAGACTCAGAAAATCAGAGAAACAGGAGGAAAATAGAAAATGTACATTAGTTCATCCTTTCACTTAGCTTGAAGTAACTGCCAACTTGACTAAGGGTACCTTGCCCTGAATTGGAATAAGGACACTCTTCAAAATGCACAGAGAATTTAAAACATATGGATTTGAGCAGTTACTGCTGAGTTCTGTTCACTCTGTACAGTATTTAATGGTAAATGACAAGAGAGATCTCAGGAAGGTGATGCTGATTTCCACGCACACATGTCCCAGCCTGGCTCTGCGGGTTCCCAGCTTTCTCTGTCTGTTCCCGCACCACACAAAGGACACACTCAAACATTCCCACTTGTTGAAGACCACAAATGTTCTCACTGGTGTCCTACCTCCACTGTCCACAACCATACCTGATTTCAAAACATCACTGCAAGAAATCCCTTCTCCTGTGCACCTCCTCCAGCTATTCAGCGTGCTGTGGGAGCCTCTCTTACCCACCCTGCAAGACACCTCACTTGTTCCTCCAGATCTGGTACAGAAAAGTGCAGGCCCTCATCACACCTGAGAGGTAGTGATGGGAGACGACGACTAATCTGTTGCACTGTAATGGTGCTTAATCTGCCAGTATTACAAGAACCACCATGCCGTCCTGAGCTCCTTCAACCACAAAGGATAAAACTGGTTCTTTCTCTTCTGTCTGTGTATCCAGCAAAAGAGCTCCTAAACCCAAGAGGTGCAGAGGAAATGAACTCTCCTGAACTGTTGGAAAGGGTCATAACTCCCATCATGAGACAGACAGGGAACAAACATTTCCCCTCCCACGTTGGGAAGAGACCTATGCCTGTAGCTATCTCAGCATCATGTAAGCCTGTCCACAGCACTGTCAGCCTCTCAAAGCGCAGCCCTGAAACGATCTACAACATCAAATCTACTAGTTGCTTGCAGAAAGCAAAGCAGGTGGTGGTGACGCTACAGAAGACAGTGACTCTGGGACATGGTCTTCAAAAGTGGCCTTTGTTATTCCAGCCATCCTGTCGCTGCCACATAACATCAGTGACTACTAGCTGACTGAAACAGGAGTGTTGCTCCACAGGGAAAAGCTTCTGGAGGTAAATGCTGTGTCAGACTAGCTGCTTAATGTCATCCTTACCCTTCGCCACTGGCAACAGCCGCAGCAAGCTCCTGAGCCAAATGCCTCGTCCGCAGCAAACCCGCGTGCACATCTGCCTCGCGTGGTACTCGCAGGGTGGTCTCTGTGCTGTCTGACGCCGGAAAACAGCACTCACAATATGAATAATGATGCCTTAGCTTTGACCTCCCACTCTCCTAAATCTCGCATGGTTGGGAGCTATCTCATAATGCTTAACAAAATACAATAAAACTAAATCACAGCAAGCAGGCAAGTGACAAGCAATTAACTTAGGCAAAACTCTACAGCTGTTACAGTTATCGCACAAAAAGGGACAGCAAGCCGGTGCGGATGACCAAGGGTGCTGACGCTCTGCGGCTTGGCAGCATCCCATTCTGGAACCGCAGACCGGCAAATTCAGAGCAGCAGGTGCAGTGGAGACACAGACCCAGCACCTTGCACCAGGTCACAGGGAAAGCACAGATGGAATCAGATCTCTTACAGCATTGTCCCCACCTCATCCTGACTCATGAGTTTAATTTATAGGAAAACAAAGCTCTTAAACAGATTGCTTTATGTGCATGGCTAACAGGACAGAAACACACCCATTAAGTAAATGAGCATGATCTGGGCAGGCTTCTGCAGGGAAGCACCTCTTCGCAGAAACACAAGGAGATGATCAAAGGCTTCCTCCTTGCCTTGTGTTCTTTCAGGAATTCAATGGAATTTGAAACATTCTTGCTGCTGGAAAACATTATCAGGTATGCACATACCTCTAGTATTCACGTATATTTGTTTACCTATTTTTACACATGCAATTCAGGCATATTAACTGAAAATACAGGGCCTGACCATAAACTATACCAAGCATTTTAGGGCACTGGTCTCCAGGTGGGAGCATGTCCCTTAGAAATGCCAGATGCAATACTAAAGCAGAGAAGCAAAGCTGCACCTGTGCTTCCCAGCTCTGCCAGGGCCATTAGCTTGGCCTCCGCTCTGGCACTGCTGGAGCCCGAGTGGAAAGCGAGACGAAAGCAGTAGCACAGCAGGGTGAAGGAGAAGCAGCTGAGGCAGAAGAGGGGAGGGCTTTGTGTTTTCTGAGTGATCAGAGCCCGAGAAGTCAGAGTCAGTGTGGGGATCACGGCATTGGGTTGCTAACTTCACACCCCAGCAGCTTCTAACAACTCTGTCTGGTTTTGATATGGATGGAGGTTAAGAACATTCACCAGCTAATTCCCCACTATCAATAATTTCCAGGCAACAGTTCTAAGGGGACACAGTTTTGCTAAAAATAAACAATGCAAAGAGACATGACAAAATTAATTCAAAGTCGGAGAGTTTCCAGAGTTACCAAAACATCTCACAACCTCCACAGGGTAAAGCAAAGTTTCAGGTTTGGACCAAACTTTTAGTCTAACCACTAATTTGCTTTATAGGTTTTACAAGCCAGTAGTACACACAACATGAGAGTACATTTACTCCAACAGATATGGCCCCGCATTTAACTTACACACCATTCACCGAGATCTGAGTTGGGCTGTGGGTGACCTCAAAATGGCACATTGCTGTGTTCCCTCTTGTGCGTTGCTGAACAGCAGCAACAACCAGCGCCCATGGAAAGCACACAGAGTGCTCTGATTTCCTGCACCACACGAACTTTTGAACTGCAAGTACTTTACCTCCATCAATAGTCAGGACAGAGGAAAAAGAAAAGGCAGCATCAGCTAAAAAAAAATGCAAATGTGGCCATGTAAAGGGCTGTAAGCTGATAGCATTACCCAGAAAATGCCTGATCAGAAAATTCCCTTTGTTTGACAGCATGCTTTCCTGGAGGGCTGCGGTGAGCCACATGCAACCCAGTGCTCCATCGCGAAGGTGATTAGAAATGATAGGGCAGTAGCTCAGCTGTACTGTCCTCAACTCCTGCCAAGTAGAGGATGCCAAATTGCTGTTGTAAATAGCCCCTTTTAATGCCTTAAGGCCCTGGAAATGAAAGGCACTTTGCTGAAAGATCAGTGTCTGGTTGGCTTTCTGTCCCAGCACCAAACCTGCTCTGCCTGCGGGTCCGGTTGCTGCCTACACAAACAGGAATGGACCTTGTGGGACCAGATTTCCTTTGCAGAACTGCACACGCTTGCCTTTGCCCATCGTTCAGTACGTACAAATGTCCACCCAGGCAGGATTTTCATCATGCCCTAATGCAGCTCTGTCTAGTTGCCTACAGCCTGGCTAATTCTGTATGCACAGGACTGCAAACTAGACCTTCTGTCAGCTCACATGTTAAAATATTAGATAAAAACAAACACCATGTTACAGGGATTCAGATCCATACAAGGACACACTTTCAATTCCTGGGGTGCTAGTATCAGTTTGGGGTCATGTCTGACTCTCCCAGAGCAGCATGTAAACTAGTGTGCCAATTCAATTACACTGGCTTATTAGGATTAGCAGACAGCAATCCTCTCTGCACTGACACAAAAGTTTCCTGCTTCACATTTTTTTCTTTTCATGCGCTGCTCCCAGTTCAGACAGCAATGCTCAAGTCCCTTGAACTGTGAGGATTAAGAGTGCAAAGGCGTGCCAATGCTCCCTGCTGCATCATGGGCTTCACCTGCACACGATGAAACAGCTTTCCTAAGGGAAATTGCCCTTCCCCACAAATGCCATGCTGGTTCCCAACATTTTGCAGCCAGGGAGCGAACAACATTATCCTTCACAGGGCTGTGTGCGTACCCTACAGAGAGCAAGCCTCAGCTCACGCAGTTTGATGTGGTAAATCAGGGGCCTTGCCTGAGATTTCAGCTGATAATCAAAAAATCTATGGGGCTGCTGTGTAGCATCACTCACTAGAAGAAAGCAACAGCAGCCTGGGAAAAAATACCTGGGTGCTTGGCCCCGACCTGCAGGCAGGCAAAGTTAGAATTGTTGTCAAATCATTCAAGCTCCGCTTCTGAAACTGTGCTCTGTCTAACTGGCTACAATCTTGTTAACATAGCTTGTTTCATCCATATTTTCCTGCATATAAATTTGACAGGCAGAAACATTTATCTTGTCAGAGCACTAAAAGCCCCTGATGTTCAGTACTGATCTCTGGCATGCTGTAATTCGGCTCCCCCCCTCCGAGGTCACACTCTCCCTTTCCACTAAGTACCCTTCAGCAGAACGATGCAGGCATCTCTTGGGTTTCCTAGAAACCTGCCTCCAGCAGCACAACATGTATCCTCACAATCATGTTCTCCAGTAGCTGTTCTCAGCCACAATATAAAATGTCCTGTGCCTACCCATTGGCTTTTAGAGACCGTAGCTGTGGCCATCTATGGAAATTCTGGGCACTTCCCAACTAGCCACCCACAGAATGAGCCTGCGGGAAGAGGGTTTTTGTGGAGCAAGAGATAAGCAAACACTGGTGTGTGTGAAGAGCTGCGGCTGTTGAATATGTCAAGCAAGTAATGTTTGGATTGAGGAAAGCCAAACAGATGTAGCTGAGCTCTGCCAGGAAAGGATGGCTCTGTTACCCAGTTCGTGTCTTCCTTAAAACGTCCCCGCACCACGGCCAGGCCAGCTCCCCTGCTGCCTTGGGCTGCCTCCCTCAGCCTGCCCCGCAGGTTTGAGTTCAGCCTCCCGGGCAGTTCTGCTGTCCTGCCTCTGTCCGCTGGCACACAGTCCTTCCCTGCCTCCCCGCCAGCCACGCTTACTGCCTGTGAACTTTGCCTCATTTCTCCTGTGGTTTGTTTGGACTCCTCAGACTAGCCCCATCACAGCCTCCCTATCCCCATCAGTGCCAGCATGAGTTACATCCCCATTTTCATGAACACAGTTAGAATTTAACTGACCACTATCTGTACAGTTTTCAGTCCAAACCAAAGACATCACCCCACTGTGATGGCCACAAACACAGAATGGAGATATCTGGGCATGGCTTCCTTAATTTTTGACTCACTTATTTTGAAACTGTGGATGCAGTTTACACTTTTAACCATTTTTGATTTGCTAAGTACAATCCATCTTGCAATAAGTTATTCCCCTTCCTTCTGGCATCTCAGAAACAATAAAAGGGGAAAAACTGAACACCTTGCTTGGAGCCCTCAATATATTTTGGTTAGAAATGCTGCTGTGGTACCATATAGCTCTAACCTGCATTTCCCAGTCGGGTAAGACCCCTGCCATGCATTTTGGTACCTTACTGCAGGGGAGGATATGGAGTACCTAGAGCATCCTGCACCTGCTGGGAGACACCTCTTTGAGAAAAATGCAGAAGCTTCTTACCTTGCAAATAGCCATGGTATGAGCAGCAACATGACTCAGAGACCCTAAGCAGGTACCCAAACTTTCTGCATCACTGTACCATTACGTTCTCTGAGTAATGATTTTGAATAAGAAACACAGCACTTGACAACTTGACATAAAGACCCGTCCGGGTCTGTCCCATGCTGCAATGGAGGAAATACTTTAGCAGTCACACTTCTCTATTTGGTTCTAAAACTACAATAATATTACAAGCCAATGAAGTGTTTGGAAAGTTTTAGTGAATAATGACAATTATCAATTTTGATTAATGAAACATTTCAGCTAAAAAACCAAAACACTTAATTTTTGAAAAATTTGTAAATATTCAAGGTTTTTAATAAAGCTTAAATAAATAACAAAATAAACATTTTGATTGTAGGTTTATAAGTAGAGAAAGAAAACATTTTTATCCCCCCCATTTAACCAAAATCAGCATGAGTTTATAACTTGCTTTGGTTGACATTGGTCTGCTTTTTTATAGATAAGTTTTTCCTTAAAAGATTTGTATAACCCTAACTGACTCCTGTTTACATATTCGGTGATATTAACAACTGTAAAGCTGGGAATTGGCCAAAACCTCTGTTAAGTATTAAGTTCCAAGCTTTTCAGATCTACAGTGTTAAATATTTTCAACTGCAAAAATCCAAGTTCTTCCTAGTGCCCATTCCAGACATCAAATACCCAGTAACAGACACTGGACGAGCTGATGACGATAAAAGTTGGAAGATTACCAAGACTGGAAGTTAAAAGTTGGAAAATATCTTCTGTTTTACCCTTTTGGATTACTGTGGAGCAAAAAGAAACTTCAAAGCACTGCAGCCTACTAGCATGCAAAACTGAAGTCTCTAATCACCTCTTTTGTAGTGGGATTTCATGGCTCTGCATGGATGTGCTACACTTTGAGTGGCACATAGTACCCATACTCAAGGGCAGGAAATAAGCACACACGTATGCTAATGCAACATAACATATAACACACTATGTAATCTACTTTCCTCCATCCATTTTAATTTATTCCAAACCTCCAAGCTGGGTCTGACTACAGCATTTCAGGCAGGTGCTGTATGCCTGTGGGAAGCACTCAGGGACACACATAGCTTATTTTAATTTAATCAGTGCTTTCCACTCTTAAGACCAGGTATTTGAGATCACTCTGCCTCACTGCCAGTTGTATTTATAGGGAAGCAAGCAGGAAACAAAGCAAGAGGCAAGGGAAGAAATTTAGAGCTAGCAAATGCACAGGAGCTAAAGAAATTTGGGCTGAATGGTGGGGGGGTGGGGAATGGAAGCAGCCACAAGTCCATAAGTTCTACCCACCTCTAAGCAAACCCACATCCATGCGAGCTCTGGCACAGGGTTGCTGAGGACACCGGGAAGCAGGGTGCAAACAGCTCTCATGCCTCTGTGCCACCCATTGCAGGCACGTCCCAGCCATGTAGCTGGGATGTTTGGTACCACGACACCAAGCAGCCTCCCATGCACCTCTGTGCACTTTGGAGAAACAAAGTGTTTCACGCAAAGTGGCATATTCTGAGGAACACTTATTGGTCATCACAATTTTTCCAAATTGCTTCTGATGGAGTGCTTACATCAAACAGTTTTGTTGCTGAGTGCTGTTCCGTACAGCCGTTACAAAGACAATTTCTTGGAAAAAACTGCCTGTCAGACCCTCAGTTTTCAGCTCAGGCAGCTGACCACATACCTGACCTGCCAGACTGCATCAGGTGATGATCAGAAAAAACTAGGGAGAGAAAATGAGATGTCAGTGCCGTGTATTGGCTCTCGGGCACAGCCAGGAGAAACCAAATCAGCCATTTCTTCCATTCACTCAAGCACCTGTAGGCTCAGGTCTCCGACCAGGGGGATGGATGCTCTCCTTGCTCTAGAAGGAAAACGGGTGGGGAACTGAGATCTTCTCTCCATTAACAAAATACCCAGGACACAGGGTTGTATGGTCAGAGTCTTTAGGACACACACATTTGTTCACAACAGTGACAGCTGTCAAGTTTCTTTGAGGAGCAGAAGCAACAGAAGGGCAACTTTCAAACCTTTTCTTTCTGCCAAACATGAACAGATTTTTGAGGGGTAAATGCAAGTCTGTTGCTCCTCCCAGATGAATTTCAAAGACCTACTGCGAATAAAGCCCTGGTAAACAGCTTACAAGAGTTATTTTGTAATGGTACGTACTGGGCAAAGTAAATACCAGGGCAGCTCAACTGCCCAAATCTATCACCTCCATTCTGCAGCTGTAGGTCTAGGGCTGAACAGGACCGATTCCTTGAAACACTATTGAACCACTTTTTCTCCTTTTGAGTGGAGAAGCAGATTGTTGTAGCACAGGGAACTGAAAGGGCACAGCCATGACCAGCAATCTTAGGAGCTCAGGTCAGTCTGATATTCTTGTGAAGACTGACGAGTCAAGCAATGTTGAGTGGTTTCCTGGTTAAGTAAACCACTTAAAAATCCAGCTGATCAGACACAAAATATGATGCTTTTGGACAATAAGTCATTTCAAAACAAACTTTCCCTCAAAACAAAGTCTAGAAATTGATCACTATAAAAATGGCCCAACTGACATTTTAAGCAAAGTGAATTCCTGCTGTTAGCTCTTGCAAAATTAAACAACTGTACTCACATTCAACAGATGCAGATTCCCAATTGAAAGTGGTGCTGCTTTCTGCTAGTGCAGTCAGGGTAAGAGCTGGGGCCTGAAGCTCTAAGGCCAACAAGATTCGGGTATTGAGAAATATTTGAGTTTTATTTCACTTCCACTGTGCGGGGGGCAAAAGACAAAAGAAAGAGCAAACGTAGCTTATCCCTTATTCCTTGATTTTCCTTTTCTACTGTAATTGAATTTGCCCACAAATGGCAGTGTAACCATCCCCACTGCACACTACCACAGAGATATGGAAAGCAGTCAAAACAAGAAATTCCCCCTGCTTTAGCAATCTGCTAATCCGAACGTTTCCATGACAAATATGGAAATGGCTGATTCTAGCCACGAATTTGGTAATGATTGGCTGCAGACTGTAAAAAACACATGAAAAACCTTTATTTCTGCAGCTAGTTGAAACCAGAGATGTATTTGTGTGTGCATTATCTGCTGTGCTGGCCCCTCTGCCTTTTAGTGTTGTTGTGGTTTTGATTTCTTTTTCCCTAACTCATTTATTGTTTTATTGCTTATGTTTGCTGGAGGATATACAAGCAACTGAAAATTCTCAAGCCCATCTTAATCTTGTATCTAAGCGCTAACTGCTCATGTACTAAGAGAGGACCAAGCACTCCTCCCAGCTTTGTTGGCGTTTGGTCCATACTGAGCTCTTAATGTTTCTTCCTGTTCCCAGTACCCTCAAGTCCTTACATCTTTAGGTTTTTAAAGTGACCGTAATCCCAGAGCCAGAGGGTTGGTGAGGTTGGAAGGGACCTCAGAAGATTGTCTTGTCCTATCTTCTCCTCAAGGCAGGGTTAACCACAGCAGCTTGCTCAGGACTGTGTCCAGTGGGGTTCTGAGTATCTCCAGGGATGGAGACTCCACAGTCCCTCTGGGCAGCCTGTTCCAGTGTTCACTCACCCTCACAGTAAAATTTTTTTCTTATATTGAAGTGCAATTTCTTGTATTTCAATTTGTGCGCATCGCCCCTTGTCCTGTCACTGGGAACCACTGAGAAGAGCCTGGCTCCATCACCTCTACTTCCCTGCATCAGGTATTTATACACTCTGGTAAGATCCCCCTGAGCCTCCTCTGCCACTGGCTGGACAGTCCCAGCTCTCTCAGCTTCTTCCCATATGTCAGATGCTCCAATCGCTTAATATTCCTCGTGGCGCCTCAGTGGACTCAGTCCAGTAAGTCCCCACCTCTCCTGTACTGGGGAGCCCAGCACCAGCCACAGCACTGTGGATGTTTCACCAGTGCTGGGCAGAGAAGCATCACCTCCCTCGACGTGCTGGAGATGCTCTGCCTAGCGCAGCCCAGGAGGCTGCTGTCCCCCTTTGCTCGGGGACCCCTTGCTGGCTCACAGTCAGCTTGTACCCCAGGACCTCAGCCAGGCTCCGCTAGGACCCCAGGAACGCTGCGCAGCTTTGCTGGTCTGAGATATAAGCAAAGCAAATGTGGTAGAAAGAGGTATTATCTTTTACTAGGGCAACTCAGAATGCTGGAAAAGGCAGACAAGAAGAATCCCAACAGTGAATGAAGTTACAGTGCCATCAATTGAGATCAGAGGAAATAATTTCTAATGAAATGTACAAATAATCTGTGGAAATGCCCCGAGCCACTACTGAAGCAAACAGCACAAATCTCATAGACTATCCAGGGACACTCCAGTGAACAGGGAAAGCTTCTCCAGCTTTACTGATAGGATTGCAAATCTAAGATGTAGAAATCTTTATCCCGCAGGACAGGGCACGTGGCTAATAACCTGCCTAGAGAAAATGCCCAATTATATTGGATTAAGTTTTCACATTCAAGCCAAACGAATGATCTCCTCCTCTACAAACCCACAACACTATCCACTCCCAGAGACAAGGTCTTGCACTTGATGGACCACTGCTCTCAACTTTAAGGCAATTTCTGTGCTACTCTTTCCTTTATTGATTCAGGCTCCCCATTTTCATTAAAACAAGGAATTAAATCTTGTACTCTTGAACAGCGCTACAATATATCCTCAAGCATTGCTGCTCCCAGCTGGAATAACTGAACCAGCCACGAGTCCCACTGCCAGCGCCCCAGACCCAGCCACGAGCGGGGTGTGAGGGGGAGCAGTGGGAGCGGAGCCGTGTCCTACACTAGAGCTGGAAGGATTCCGCACAGGCCACTTGAGCCCACCATGCCAGGATCCACCACGTGCTTACTGATATTAAGCAAGCTCTGGAAACTCCTCACCTTAGACATGACCTGTTTATTTTACCTATTCTTAAAACAATATACATGCATGGTTTTTGCTTCTCGTTTATTACACCAAAGATAAGTAGCTTCAGATACACGAGTGAGCTGCTTAGCTAGAAAAGGCTACATAAATTGTCTTCAAACTACTTGGAAGAGCACATATTTACCAAGATGACAGTGTATTTGCAGAGGGGTGGATCTAGCCCTGTTATAACTATTTCTTCAAGCCCTTGTTTTAGCAGCAGTATTTAACTCCTACTTAAATCGTGAAATATTCAAATAAACACAAAGATAGATATAATAAATAATAGTAGATGATAATCTAATAATAAAATAGATAATAAACACTTTACTCAATAAAAGATAGACACAACAACATCAAACGGAGCAGTTACACCCAGGCATCGTTGGCAAGGTGCCCTCTGGCAGAAAAGGCAACCCGCACAGCTGGCTGCATCAACAGCCATGCAGCCAGCACTGGGACGAGTGATCCTTCCCCTCTGCTCAGCACTTGCGTGAGCACATCCAGAGTGCCGTGGCCAGTTTTGGGCTCCCCAGTACAAGACAGACGTGGATACACCAGAGCAGGGTCTAGTGGAGGCCACCAGGCAGGATGGCCTGGGGCTGGAGGAAATGCTGAAGGAATGGGTGGGCAACACTAAGGGATCCATCATGTAGTGATGTTTGACTTCTACTAACTATTTAGCTCACAGACAAAGAATAACTTCAGATTGTATACAAGCCCAGCACATATTAGTGTGTTTCACTGCTGACAAGGTGAAGCGCTCACAGTCAGTGCAAAACACACCTACCAGCTCAGAGGCATGCGTGGCAAACATGCCTCTGTGACTTCCTTTTGGAGATCTGGGGGATCCTCTGGGCATCGGTCTTGAACATCTGCAACTGACTGAAGTCAGCTGAAACCAGCAGCACGTTGTTGTGTAATGCTCTTTCCTGCCAGGTAAATAGTGACTAAAAGGTGTGAAATTCTGTACTGGCTTTGAAAATAGCCAAGAAAAACAAAGGAATTTCTTCCAACTTGCTGTCTCCAACTGGGTGCCCTGCTAACCAGCAACACCACATGGATAACACATCAGAGCCAAGAGGAGATAGCTCTGGGAACACAAGTTTTGATAAATATAGCTGAACAACCACTGCCAGCAGGCATCAACAAGATTGAATCTCACTGTAAATGTTCAAATGTGTGACCAGGTGCTGGATTTTTACTGCTCATGAACTCCAACAAAAAGCAATTTCTTCCACCCACCAGAGAGTTCAGCCAATCACAAGACAACAAAGTAGTAGAGAACAGATACATTCAGCCAAAAATTATCTACGTTTAGTGGAAATCAGATCCAGCTCCCAGGTTTCTGGCAGGTGGATAAGACAGCCCTTGGTGTCACAGCAGCCACTATGGCAGCGCACTGTGTTCAGCTCTCATGTACTTCACAGTGCCTAAACACAACTCTCACAGCTTCAGGTGTGACTCAGTGCTTAGACAATCATACAGTTATGCTTGCATTATAAATAATATCATAAACATTCCAGACGATTGTACAATTATGGTTGCATTATAGCAGCACAGAAAGGTAAATTGTAAAGCATGTACACGCATTTCAATGTAAAATTTTATTCTACCCTACCCGTCTTGTACCAGGAAAACAGAATTTTACACTTGCTCACAAACTTGCCACAATCCAATCCCCTGCACAGCCCTTCCCCATTTCTCCTTAGAGTGATTACTTGATGTTTGATATTTCCCAAGACAATTTTTAATTTAAATTGCTAGAAAATCCATACCAACCTGCAATTCAAAAGTATAGATATGAACTGAGCAACAGATCCAGTGGAAATAGAGACCTAACCTAGAAATACTGAGAGACTGTTAAATGCAGAGGTTCTGGCAGGGAATATTTCCAAACAGCAGAAACACTTGCTGAAGTTACAGAGTCTTTCTGTTTTCTAAATAATACTCATTCTGTATGGTATGGACGTGCCCCTGACAGTGCTTTTAACTTTCTGCTCACCAGCACCCTGGAATTTTTGAATTAAGCCTGAAGGAAATTGAGCAAAGCTCAGGCAAACACTACACAAACCAGACCTGAAAAAATCAGCATTTCACAGCCGGTATTTATAGATTTAAGGATTAAAATCCCTGGAATTGCTGCTTACTTGCTCATTTTTCATGAGCTTCTCCTCCTCTCCTTCTTTATGAAACACCCTAATTTTTTTCCCCTCTCGATAATCTTTATAAAACACACATCATTAGTACTGCACACTTAGTGCTGGATTACTGAATATGCAACACTGACTCTAACAATACTTTCTGAGACAGAAACCACAAGGTATTGGGAAGAATTTGCTGTGTATCTGAATCTTATTCCCTCCTCAATAGGTTTATACAACATGGGATTTGGAAATAAACAGGTCTTTTCTGCAAGTGCTCTGCATATGGAGTCACTGAGTTTCTCATACATGCTTGTACGAAGGATTACAGTATTTCAGATGCTTTTCACCCCCAAGCCCCTCCACAGCAATTTCCTCATGCCCACACGTTTCCTCCACCACCTCGCATCCCACTCTCCTCTGCAAATTACACCTCACATAAACATTGCTGGGTTACTTGCAAGTGGCACATGTTCATTTTCTCCTCCCTTCCTAATATAAATTTCTCTCCTAGCAAATATACAGAAGGGACAGGAAAAGCAAAACAGGAGGTCTTACCTTTTGATGGTCTTCTTTGTTTCGTTTGTAGAGAAGAGAACGTACCCATTACAGCACCCATTGCAAAAGCTACTTGTGAGTTTTTGGGGAGGATTTATTTTGGCTGTGGGTTTTTTGGGTTTTGGGTTGTTGTTGTTTTTTTTTTTTATTCTTCTCACCCCACCCCCCCACCGCCAGTGAACAAAATCTATGTGAAATGCCCCCAAGAACAAAACAAAACAGAGGAAGTCAAGAGAAGAAAGAAAAGAAGAAAGGAGGAGGGAAAAAGCAAAGCACTGCAGCTCAGCGTTCAGCAAGCGTTAAGCTTTGAGGGTTTTTTTTTTTTTTAAGTCAACACACATGCACTGACTCACAGCCGGCTGCACTGTTATTATTCAAAACAGCTCCCCATCAAAATTTAAATGCTAGGTAGATTCCCTCAGACCAGAGCTGGCAGCAGATGCATCAAAATATTTACTGGAGCACAGCCACATAAACACACAGGCTAATTCTTCCTCCCGTTCCCTTATGGCTCCAACCAGCAGCCTGTAGGTCTAGTGAGGGAGCATCAGTGCATCTCTTCCAGTGAATACTAAACTGGAGTCCTGTAGACATGCTGAGGGTCTCAGGGGGGAAGCCAGGGCTTTGGGCTGGGTACCAATTCGGAATGAATGGAAATCTTCTGAGTGGGAAACGGTAGTGAGCAAGGCATCAAAGCCCCAGCTGCGCGGACTGCGTGCTCCTGCTAATTAAGAGTCTGACAGAAAGGTAGGAAGCAGCAATCTCTAACAGTCTTCTCAAACAGAAAAGTCAGGGGAAAATAAGTAAGCGCAACAGGGGAAACCAGAAAATTTCACTACAATCCTTTTCCTTTGCATACTTTCTCATGCACTAGAAGCAAGACAGTTGCTAACAACTTATTTTTCTGCCAAGTATGTATGCGCATATCCTTTTTAAGGATGTTAAAACAACAAACCATTGAAGCTAAATTGTGCAAACATCCAGTGGCTCGGAGGAGGTAGGACAATTCCCAGCATTTTCTTCAGTTCTGTCATATTTCAAAAAATCAGCTATGCATCTTCTTATGTTTTCTCAGAAGGTGAAATAGCAAGTGCTCAAGTACAGAAAGAGTTAAATATACCTAGGCAGCTGTCAGAACCAGAATTAATTTGCTATTTGCACACGGTGACTGAGATTAAGGCGGCATCTGTGCAAATACTGTATTTGTCTAAAGAAATTCATTTTACACCAGAGACCAAAGCACCTTGTCTCAACAGGTTTCCCCAGCTTTCCTCTAACTTTGCAGTAAAGATTTCATCAAACGCAGATCCCAGAGCCCCCAGGATCAGAAGCTGCACAGCATCGGTGTCCCTGGAGGTTAAAGCCCTGTGTTACCTTCTGCTCACACGCTGCCAGCAATGCTGTCTTTCATTCACAGGTGTATTTGCATCCCTAGTGTATACCAGCAAAGAGCTTTCAATTAGTTGCTAGTTGCAAAAGGCATTACACAAAATAATTTGGGGTGGGTTTTTTTTCTTGTTTTCTTTTTTTTTTCTTCTTGTTTTACAACTCAAAACACAGCAATTAAACTTTTTCTGAGGAACATCTGAGGTAAGGTCCTGTTTAGATACCAAAGTCCTAAACTGAAACATATCAGTTTGCAGGCAGGTGCCAAGTACCTGAGACTTGGGGCACACAGTGCTGCCACTGTCATCGTGGGGGGAGCCTGTCCTGCCTTGTGCAATGCTCCCTGCCTGCCCCCAGTTCTTCCCCCAGGCTAGCCACGGCTGTTGTCCCACAGCCCCAGGGCTAACAGGCTTCTCCATCCACCTGGATCCAGATGGGGGTTCCTCAGACTAAGGTGATATCCACAAGGCACTGAAAAGCTGTTTGAGATTCTTAAGCTTTTTTATTTAAATATTTATATTTATTTTATTAATATTTTATTTGTGTTTACACATTGAAATGTTAGATAGGCTACAGCACGCATGTGGAAAATCACTGCTCTTGGTATTTGTGCACACAACAAAGGCTGGAGGATGATTAGAGGCCATGGCAGTTGTGCCCTCACGTAACAGTGGCTGCTTCATGCCATGGTTGCTGGCATGAGAAACCAGCAGGTGAGGACGTGCCTGGATTTCTCATTTCTCATGCAAACAGGGAACAAAGAGAGATGGTGGGGCTCCTGTTTGGCAGGCTGGGTTCGCACCCCCTTTGCCACCTCAGTGATACATTACTACCCTTACTGGACGTGGGTGCCATGACAGAGCCTCCACAGCTCTTGGGGCAGCAGCTGTGCTGGATCAGGCCTTCACTGGTGGGTGAGGGCTGCGGTGGTCCTGCCTCCCTGCAGCAGGAGGTCTCAGTGCCACCTCTGGACTTCTCTATTGGCATCAAGTCAGCTAAAAGCATCCTACCACAAAAAGCAACAGCTGTCAGTGGGACACTGTGCTCCCCCGTCCTCTGCTCCCAGGCATGGTCTCTCCAAGACATCAAAAATGGAAACCTCCTCAATCTAGGCAAAGTTGTCACTAGCAGAAGTCAATGAGCTGCAACTCCTGTCACATCATCCACTCGCAAAACCACACCTGAGTTGACTCATGTGAGAGAAGGGGAGTCACTGATTGTGGAGTCTGTTTTCCGCACGTCACATGCACTGGGGAAAAGTGTGTTAGACACCGAAGAGGTCCAAAGCAAATGGTCGCAAAGAACTACATGGATTATCATAAAACCACAGAATCATTTAGGTTGGAAAAGACCTTTAAGATCAAGTCCAACTGTTAACCTAGCACTGCCAAGTCCACCACTAAACCAGGTCCCTAAGTGCCACATCTACACCTCTTTCAAATACCTCCAGGGATGGTGACTCAACCACTTCCCTGGGCAGCCTGTTCCAATGCCTGACAGCCCTTGTGGTGAAGAAATTTTTCCTAATATCCAATCTAAACCTCCCCTGGTGCAACTTAGGGCCATTTTCTCTCATCTGATCGCTTGTTACTTGGGAAAAGAGACTGACATCCACCTTGCTACAACCTCGTTTCAGCAAAAAGCACCTAAAAAGTAGCTGGCTTCAGGATTTATCCTGACATCAGCTGGATCCCAGCCACGCAGAAAGGGCTCGGCCTGGGAGCGACAGATTAGGCTGCCGATATGGTGAGATACCCTAGAAAAAAGTAATTCAGGAAGGTAAAATTGCACCCCTGATGCTGCACTGTTGTCTACTTAAAACAGCATTGTATATGAAGACAGAGGGCAAATGTGAATATTTGGTTTTCTTTGAAACTTGAAAGAGAAAAGATTTGTCTTGGCTGGAAACCAGTATTGACAGATCCCTATGAAATCAGGGGGATAAATGGTTACATACATTTCTGTTTGTATCACTCAAATATACAAGAATGGGGACAAGAGGAGGGACGATGTCTGAGACTGGGTGGACAAGCACAGAATCCCAGATCACCAGGTCAGAAGCAGCCGCTTTCTCTCACAGCCAAAAATCAAGACCTTAGAGGAATAGAAGCATTGCAAACACTAATGAATTAGGGTATTTGCCACAGCACACAGGAATTCTCTTTCCCCAACAAATTTATCAACCTAAGAGATAATAATTGAGACTTAACAAGTGCTGATGGTCACCCTCTATCCAAGGAGCTGAATAATTTTCAGAGTATTTCCTTTAGAGGTGAGATGAAGACTGAGCTCTGACTGTGATGGTGAAATGTACAGTTCTAGTTGTGTGCGTAACTAAGCCAGCATCCTGGGTAAGAGCTACTATCAAAGGATCAAAAGTACCTCAAGGAAAGGAGATGCCATATTATGCCAAACCTGACTGCAGCCTGCAGTATTGATTTGCAGTGCTCCAGAGTCCAGCCATTGCTAACTTCCCAGTGCAGTCAGAAACCCCAGCTGCACATCGTGGGGCTCTCTCACGGTATGATTTACACAGTTCTCCAGCATTTACTTGCACAGCTGAAGATATGTAATGCTTCATGATGCCTGTGCCATGCCTAAACCCATCCCCTTTCCAACAAAAATGTCACCCAACAGGTGACTTGTGTGACCGTCCCAGCAGTCACTGCTAAGGAGGGGAGAGTCCCCCACAGGAAAGGGCCACAAGTGCTTTATGCAGGTGACGGGCAGGCACACACCAAGCACTCACAGATACAGCAACACATGAAAAGCATCCATTGAGGTATGCCTGTGCCCCAACAGAAGCCTGTGTACATACTCAGCCAAGCACTCAATGCTGGGCGCTCATCTCCCAAGCTAGGTCAGATCAGCAGGGCAGACATGTCCCCGTGGGTCACCGCTAATCCATCATTATTGTCTCCCAGCAATGAAACCCCATTCCTTTTACCACTACTATATACCATATTGTAATAAATTCTGTCTACTGACTAACAAAACCATGACCTAATACTATTCACTGACCCTCTTCCTGATTTCTTTCTGCCTCTTAACTCTATGCTGTTGCTTTTAATAAGCATCCGTGAGACTTTGAAACATCAGAGCAAAGAAGACAGACACTAGCAGTGATGTAGGTGCTTATTTGTTGGATGTAACCAGAAGGTTTGGTCAGAATAAGTAGTTCATTATTTTTAATAAATGCAAATATAGCATCTTCAATTAGGGAGTCATATCACCAGCTAGCTGATACCGGTACAGGATGGAATTCTCCTGGGAGCAAGGTCACAAGGATTGCTACAGCTCTGCTCCCTGATGCAGGATCAGGTTGTCTTGCCACTAAAGACAAGTGCAGTCTAGCAAAACGGAGCCAAACCACACTTGTGTTACATCTATCCCGAACTACGCATTTCTGGTATTTTTGTGGGTATATACAGGAAAGTAGAGCGGGAGGCCGTTTTTTTCATCATGCAGAAATGTGGACTGTTGCCAGGAGAATACACCCTCCCTAAGCACAGTATCTAGGGACGTAATCTCTGTTTACCAGCCATCCTCTCCTACAAGGCAAAGCTGGCGACGTCGATATGTAGGACTAGCAAGGGAATGCCTCAGACATACCCAGATTTTAAAACTTAGGGCATTGGTAAAATTCTTTCTGATGTATTTTTTCTGTCTCCCAAAGTACAGCAATAAGCATTTGCATAATAGCAACACAAATAAAATCTGAAAACTGCCTGTTTATAGCAAGCCCTTGTCATTCACTCTGTATCTATCAGCTTTGAGTGGTTCCAGGTAGGCTGTGCTTTAAAAAACCTATATAGAGCTGGAAGTGATAGATTCCTTTTCCCTTCTGGGTATTTTACGAAAGAGACCTAGGCAGCATTGGTCAGAGTTTCTTTCTATGTGCTTAAGACTAAAGGAATTTCATTTTTCATATGTCAGTAACTAACACTTGTTTCAGGGAAGCATTTTACATTCACCCAACAAGGAGTGCTTCACTTTAAGGCAGAGGTGACTTTCTGTTCACCTGAGAAGCTACTGTTTTTCTTGAGGCCGAATGTAAACCAAGCCCTTCCGACAAGCAACTGAGAGCATACAAGTAGCAAACTGGGAGCTGGGATGATGCCGCCTGAGCACTGACATAGAAATGCCAGGACTCCTGCTTTCAGCTGTGTCCACTCAACTGTAGCTTGGTCAGGTGTTCATAATTGGGACCCATGGACACCAGCCCAATTACCGCTCAGTGCTCTGGCACAAAATCACTTCCAGCCATAGTGACAAGCTGGGTACCCCTAGCAGTGCAAATGCAGTTGCTCCTGTGGTACTCTGGGCATGGATTCCTCCATGAGGGACAGCAGCCGGAGTGGAGTAGGAGGCATGAATTTTGCATCAATTGCACAGGCACCGATATGGCAGCCCCCCTGCAGAAGCTGCCTGTGCACCATGAGCGCTGTCCACAAGCTCTTGCCCTCTCTTCCAGCTCTCTCTGATTTTTAAAGCAATTCATGAGACACTGAGACTTGGCTATCCAGGGGGTGGGGGGAATAAAAATCAAAAGCAACAAGGAAAATGTTCCTTTTCTAAGAGAATGAAATGAGAGTTTCTGTTGCTTAGCAAATTTTTAACCAGTTGCTGTCCTTGGCTGTCTGTGCCAGAACATGCTCTGCCAAGTGCTTTGCCTGACCCTAAGCCCAAGGCTCCACAGAAGACCTGCCAGGAGCCTCTCTGAGCCATAACCTGTCCAATTGCTGGAGTCACTGCTTGCTTGGGTGAGGAGTTACAGAGAGCATATCTACCCCACCATGCTGGAACACTCCACATGCTCCTCCAGTGTCACTGAAGGGCTCATCCTTCAGGTCATCTCAGTGGTAAGGCTCCAGGCAGCAGCACTCCACACAGTCATAGACCAACTAAGGAAGACAAAGGTGGAAAAGCATGGTAAGAAATGGATAAAAATAGCTCCAGCTGGACGCTGAAGAGAAGAGGTAGAAATCATCACCGTCACAACCACATGCACAGAGCTTGGGATGGTGACAACACTCCATAGTGCAGCCCTCCCCAGACTGAACCCACAGGACTCCAAGGAACAGGAAAGCCGAACATACCACTTCTCTTGCAGTAGTAGTCATCATTTTTCTTTTCTTTATTTCTCTGCTATTATTAAATATAATTCTTTGATTAGACTGCTAAGGTTTCAATTACACTAACCAATACATTTTGAGGTGTGTTTCTTTACTACAAATGTATATTATTAACTCACTGAAATTGTCCCGGTTCAAAGCAGGAAAGCAGACAGCTAAGAAAAGTCCACCTACTGAACAAACACACACAGCCACTGCAAAGACATACAGGGATAAACTGAAGCAGCATGGGACAATCTGCTCTGCCACTGGAAACCAGCTTGATCACAGAGACCAAGATGAGGCAGTTTTTGCTGGCCTATACCTGTAAAAAGTGTTTGGGGATCTTTGTGGGCCATCATTTACCTTTTTATCAATATAAAGACATATCAGGTCTTCCTACTCTAGATTTTCACGAAGTCAGAATTCACCACATGTATTTTTTTTCCAGCACCTATTTTTTGGAAATGCTTTTTTCCAAAAAAGCAACAATACACAAGGGCCTAATTTCATTCTGTTTTTCTCTATTCATGAGCCATTATAATAAATGGGGATGTTTTCAAAGACATCTTTTGCTCTTTGTAAGGACAAGGTAGCAGAACAGGAGCTATTAAAAGATTCATTACTGCACCTCTACAGACCCAAAGCAAATTCTCATGCTAGCTAGCTTTGGCAGATCTCAAAAGCTAAAGGTCCTCCCTTCCATTTTGATGGAAATATATTTTTCATGACATGAAAGCCAGCGAATAATAATGCTGAGAAATCAGATGGAATAAATGAGCCTTAAAGCTTTGGGATCATCTAGATTTTCACATAAATCAGGCAGTGACAATATTAAAGTGTGGGAAAGCCACTTGCTTTCCAGTCTATAGCAAATACAGCTATGCAAAACCGAACAAAATAAATGTAATGGTCACTTAATACTGCCAAACAGGGAACAAAAAGCCAGGCGTTGAGGTCTGAGCAATAAGCAGTGCTCCTCTTCTTTAACATCCTGAGAAGGAGAGTGGAGAATGGAGCTGGCATTTTGCATCCTCTTGTTCAGAGCAAGCAGTCAAGCATCGGTCTCCTGAAATCAAGATCAGATATCCCTGCTCTGTTCTGGCCTTTCTTCTTGCAAATACCAAAACAGATCACCATTGCAGCTGCACATAGGTATGCATGGACATACACATTTGTGTACTTAAAGGAAATAAAAAGAAAAAAGAACAACGTATTGTTTGGCTTATATGAAGCAGCATAGTGAGATATAAAAAAACCCTACACTATTGTCTGCTGATTCTTCTTTGTTATAGTAATAAAACTGGGCAGAACTCCACTGAGCAGACCTAATGTTTGCCCTAAGGTTATCACATTAAAAAATAGATAGCTGAGAGCTCAGGAAGGGAATACTTCACATTTCTAGTGACAACTTACAAAATATGAGGTTACTGGTTTGTAGCTTTGGTTGGACTATTTCTTCACTAAAGAGAGGGAGACTGTTTCCAGATGAGAACTTGAAAGAATAGGAGACAGATGAAACCTGGGCAAAGCACATGCCCGAAGTGCAAGGAGAAATGCCTGATGACAGGAGACGAGGGATGCTGCAGGAGCACCCAGCGGGGTTGTCCTGGCACACCACTACCAGCGGGTGGGAGTGAACGCTGACAGACGGGCAGCAGGACACTGTGCTGAACTGTACGATGACCTCACCTCACGTCATAAAGGTGACGACAAGAAACTTCAGCTAGGCAGAAGGCAAGGGAGCCAGGAGACCATCAGAAAAGACTGACGGCATTGGTGTGCCAAAATGAAAAGGAAAGTGGCAAACAACAGTGATGTGAACCCACCTGGTGAAGGGAAGGAGCTGAGCAGAGGCCAGGAAGCAGGAACAGGAAACGGCTGCGCTGCTCCCCAAAACACGAGCCTTTGACAAGGAAACTGTCAGTAAAAGGTGGGGTTTGGGGACAGGGAAACAGAAAAACTGGAAGAATTTCATAACAGCATCCATCTGGGAGCAGGAGGAAGACAGGAGTCAGTCCTGAAACAAGGCTGCGGAGCCAGAGTGCTCAGAGGAAGAGTGTGTCTGGCACAGCCAAGGACGCCCGAGAGGAGGCTGCACGCAGAGGAATCAAGAACTGCAACCTTTTGTTCTCAGGATGCCATTACAGTAAGGCCTGAGGATGAAAAAGCTCATATTTCAGTAATGAAAACCATCTATTACCCCATGAAATCTGTTTGCACGTTGTGCCAAGTGAAGTCTTGCCTTTCAAAATTATCAAATCCATACATGAGAAATTTCAAGATGGTTTCAAGCAGAAAACCCTGAGGAATATTACTCAGAACCATCAGGCCACAGAGAAGGCTGAGAAGCAGGACACCATGACTGCACTGTGGGAACCACACCAAAAAGAGTTAATGTCATTTGAAAAGTAGTACATGGATGTGAATGTAACATGTTATGGCATCTTTCACATACAGAACAAGGTGTGAGAGACTGAAAGAGTTAATGTCTCAAACATTGTGGTGGGGCAAGTTCTGCTTAAAGACAAACCCTGCACAGCAAGGAACCCAGGTGAAAAGCCCATCAGCTCAGACATCAGCAACAGGAGGGGGAGGGCGTGCTGGAGGGTGCGCAGCTCCCTATTCTGATACAAATATCAAACAACAGCCACGTCTGCAGGGAAGGAGAAGTTACTCCACAAACCCACAAACCCAAAGGCTCACAAACTGCTCATTAGCCTGAGGAGTTCTGGTGCCCGCCCGAAGGAGGGGCAAGGATGATAAGGACACAAACTGAAGCCCCACGTGCGCAAGCCCACTGGAACTGGACCCCTCGGCTGACTGAACCAACGCTGGACCCAGGACTGGTGAAATCTTTCTGTCTTCCTTTTTCTCTCTCTGTCTTCTTCTCTCTTTCCTTTTCCTTTTCCACAATCCCTACACCTCATCTGTTTCAAGACATAAACTGTTGACCAAATCTGAAACTAAGAGTGGATCCAGCCACCCCTGGGCCCTTCTTTGAGAAGGAGTCTGGAAAGCAAAGGGGTCTGCTCTGAACCTCGGGACTCAACAGGAGGGATCTCCTTATTCCCTGAATCAATGTATTTGGTTACCCTGGGTTACACGGTTTACAGAAGTAGTCTTATGCCAATTCCTGTTGTGAGAAACCCCGCCACCTACTATCATGCCTCGCCAGTTCAGTTTGCTTCTGTCATAAATAAAATCTTTAACTGATCGTTTGGTGTTGTTTCACCTTAATTTAGCCTGAGGGAATTTAGAATTAAACAGGACTCCCTGGTCTGTCCAGTCTGGATGGTGACACAAGGGGAGAGCTTTTAAGGGAATTTTGGCAGCCAGTGGTAACAGAAAATCCCCAAAGCCTTTTCCCTTTGTGGAAAGAGAGGCCGGGGCAGAGATGCTGCATCACACCGTGTCGCGCAAAGCACGATCGAGACTGGCCTATGTAAGGGGAATACGATAACCTGGCCACCAAGTAAACATTTATTCCTGGTCCCTGTGATGACACTGACAGCAGAGATGGCAATATTCACAAAACAGGCACTTGGCTGCTAAAAACACCCCAGGGAACATCAAGCAGCCAACACCAAGTACCAGGTAGATGCACAAACCCAAAGCTCAGTAAACCACTTTTTTATCTTAATACGTGAGCATTTCTAACGCATCCAAACATTACAGAGGAAGCATACAGCTAAATTAACAGGCTCAGAGTGATGTATATTGTGACCAAACACAGAAAAAGACCACAGGGCAACGTGTCCTGGTCATGTGCCTGATGACAAGGACATCTCTCCCAACAGCTGGGACCGGCAGTGCCAGAGCATGGCATGTACTTGCTGCCTTGCTCACACACCCAGCGTCAGCTCGGCACTGTTTGAACTTACAAACTAAGCAAGCTGAGCGACAGGCAGGAATTCAATGGTGTTTTGTTCCCAGAAGCATTAAAGAGAATATGTCAAAACTATATAAAGAACGTGAACAATAAATGTCAATCCAGGTTAACAGCCAGTTTCATTTCTGTCTTGTGATAATGGTCAAAGAGGCCTCATTGAGAAAGTAAAAGCAATTTTTAATTATTCAGTATTTCCATGGACGACTGATAAATTGACTCCAAACAATTCTACAGTGAGTGAGTTTGCTTTAGGGAGGAGAAGAGGGTAGAGAAGACATTCAGATGATCTTGGATCTCTCCTTTCCTTTTGCTTTAATGCACTTCAAAGAAATGTGCCAAACTAACCACATATAATTCAGGTCATTGAACAGAGGCACATACCGCTGGGTAACTAACGTGGATAGTTAACCAGCTATTTTTGTTTCACATTTCAATTCTCACCATAGGGTCTTGTAAAGGAGAACAAGAGCAGCCATTAGACACCCCCAGGTAAGTTCAGCTCATGTCAAGTTAAATCACATCAGGCAAAAAATATGCTAAATAAGAGGATATTCTGTTTGTATATTGGTACTGTTTCATTCTGAATGTGCTAGGAATGCATGCCAGACATGGATGCTCCCCTGGCCAAGTCCTGCTAGAAGGTGCTCTAGAAAAGTCAGAATTTTCAGTTTTCTGATCATTAATGGCATCACGCTTTAACTGAAATGATGTACAATGTTCATCACATCATTTCTTAACTTTCAAAATAAGCACAACTTTCTTAAATGAAGATTCATAGTTTTATGTTTCTGTTTTATGCTGTACTGTTTCCTGCTGGGAAAAAAAAAAAACAACTGATAGGATTATTCCACTAAAAAATGCTGTTTGAAGCTGGATAAAACAATGCATTAAAATGGAGATTAGCTTGGCAAGTTTCATTAAGATAAAGTAAGCACCAACACCTCCCAAACTCATCATATCCTGCACACCAAACAACCAGGTTTATGTGTGTCTGAATTTTCCATCCTGCAAATGCACACCATCTGATGCTCCACCTGTACAACCTTCCTGCAGTAAATTAAGAGTTTGGTTTTGATACAAAGGTGCCCCTCGGTACATTAGCATCAGTCTAGCATATTGCCTGGGAATATTTGCATCCATTGTTAATGTGTATTGAACTACACTACTTCTGTGCAAGATGGAGCATACTTGCAGACTGGACATAAACAGGCTTTGAAGTTAAGATGTGGCACCTGCCCTGAATACCCAACTAAAACCAGATTATGTCTGATACCTCGCTATAGCTACAGCAATCCCAGACAAAAGCAAGCTTAGGAACAAATGTCAGATGTTAGCAGGGCAGTGGTTTACCAGTATCTATCCAAGCAATCATGGGGAATCACAGCGTCCCTATGGAAACCTCAAGGTCTGTGACATGTGCAATGATTACTGCCAGCAGTTAATATACTGAAGTCATTCACCAAATTAAAACAAAGACTAAATTACACCAGAAAGATCATACTCCAGTTTACATATAGAAGTAAACGTAAATTAAGTTGGATCGGGGATGACTGAGAAAGTAGGGTAATAGTGTGATCTTTAAACTGAAACCTCCTTAGCGTGTGACCCACAGGACAAAGTAAAGTTTGTTCTACAGTGGGTTTCATGGGGTGGGGGGAGGTGGTGGGGGTGGGGAATTGTTTCAGGTAGCTCTCAAGTCGTTAAAATCACTGGCATTGTCAATAAATGTTTTCAGGATTGATGAAATCCTGAAATCATAATGGGAGCCAAGTCCTACCTTCCTTTGACCAAAGGAAAACAGCAGTCTTTTTGGAAAAAAAGGTTTTGAAAATCTGTTTCTTAGGCAGCTAGTTTTTATCTAGATTCAGTAGCATTATTAGATGGCAAAACTACAAAGATATGATGTGAAAAATCACTGTTAAGACTCTCAAAAATCTTGACAAATTTGGAGGTCTCCGCATTTTGCAGAGAATCACCTGTTTTGGGGATTAACTGCAGCGTCCCTGTAATGTGTTTCTTTCAGCAGTACCAGTGAGTATTTCCATCTGTAACTCCATCTTAACTTCATTTATGTGAGAGAATTCACATTAAGGTCGCAGCAGATGAAGAATGCTTCCAATAAAAGGAATATGTGCCATTCCTATAGTGCTAGCTGGTGGACTGAATTATTATTATTATTATTACGGTTACATAATAACTTTCATCCTGATGCTGAAGTGCTCCCCAAATCACATCATCCATGACAGTTATTTTCAAATTCTGTCCAATACACCAATCCAGATACTCTCTGGAGTTATTAACTAATTAAAAATATTCCATTTCAAGATGTACCTATGGCAGGGTGGAGACAGCTCTGAGACAAACTGCAGTACTACTTCCATTGCTGGCAGCAAACTGGTGTGTGCAATAACCCCAACTAAAGCAAATGGAACCAAAACTCAAATGCAGATACTCAGGTCAGAATATCTATATTATTTTTAATTTGCCCAGTCAAGGGTATCTTCAGAACTGAGTATCAAGACTTTTTGGAACACATCACCACTAAAGTGCGAGTTTAACAAGCCACGCTGGCAGAGTATGATTTCTCTTAGCCACAGAAGGGCTGACAGGGAAGCAGCGTCCCTGCTGTGCTACCAGGGCCAAACCCTCAGCTGGAGAAAGGATCAGCACACGTCGTCACTTCAGGAAGCAATGCTGATTTCAGATACACACAGGAGTCTGTCAAACATTGCCACTCCTCATGCATAGCCCCCAGAGATATATGGACAAAAGAAGAAATTTGTTTGCAGAATAAAATTTCCAAAGCAAACAGAATTAGTCTCTTGTCCATCAGGTACTTTTCACACATGCAGAAAATTGTACTGTTATTTTTGCCTTTTCCCCCCTCCTCTATCGGAATCCAGAGCATACCTTCCAGTAGCCTAAGAAGTTGACCCATACTAGATTAGTGCAAGCAGTATATAAAACTCTGTTATTTGTTACTGGAGACTTGTTTCAACACACAGACACAGACTGCATGTACACCAAGAGTGAGCACTAATCTTCTTTGGGCAAACCAAGTATTTGCTGCAGCAAATACATTATTAGCCAGCTGTTGTCTGACCTGTTCAGTGTTCTTGCAAGGGAGACAGTGTTTTACTCCTACGCTGGACAATGGGCAAGTGATTAGCGTTCCCATAGATCCCCTTCTCAGTAAACCCCTGCTGCTAATCCCTGTGGGGTAGGAATTTTTGCATCTCTGCAGACTAGCAGGGTATAACTGGGAATGCCTCTCAGTGGAAGAAAAGCTACACAAACCTCTGCCATAACATGGAGGGAACATTAAATAGCTAGACAACTACAGCATTAGCAATTTTCTCATGAAGCTGATGAATAACTTCCCATCAGGTGCAGATCAGTAAATTCCAGTCAGCCCTTTGTTTTCTTCTCAGGTCCCCTTCATTTGGCTTCTGCTGAAGACTTATTCCTTGGTTTGGATTTAATTCTTGCCAGAGAAATGACAGCAAAAAAATTAATAGCAAACTTATACGAAACAAATCTTCAGCAATCCTCTTTCGTGAGCTATGAAGATTGTCATCAAGATTTCATTAATCTAGTGGAAAAAGCCCTTGCATAAACCTGCCATCAGGAATCTAAAAGATGCAGGTTGGTTCACAGCTGTGGCTGCTGCATTCCTAGCCCAGGGAGTGGGTTCTGCAGGGCCCCGAGGGCAATGGGGGTCCCGGCCACTGCTTCTCTGTCTGTGCCTTTACCCTTCCAGTTTACAGAAGCCCCTGAAGTCAACTGCCCCCCAGCACAGCTGGTTAATACAAATTGCAAGTAAGTTTGGGTATGAACGGGGGCAGAGAGAGACAGGCAGACGTCAGCTTTAAGTTAAAGATGCAAACCCTAACTGGACAAACACAGAAAAGTATTATGCATGAGGTTATAATTTCCCTATGACATTCAGACTACAGCACCATTTTAAAAACTGAAATACATAGTATCTTCTGTCCTTAATGCGTCTAGATGAGAAAGTCTAATATTTTCTTGCCCTTCCACATGGAAAGATAAAAAAAATTTCCGGATTCACTGAACAGCACAAGAAAAAAATGGGAATGAAGGCTCACTGCTTCTGATCTTAGTGGAGTCACTTGCTTCATTGCTGTAAGATACATAAATACGCAAATAAAGTAATTCTTTGTTCCTGCTGTGGATATCCGAGTACTCCAGGAACATAAATCCGAGACTCACCTAACCACTTACAATAAAACACCTACTGGGATGTACTGACCTTTCCTAGCCTTCTAATATGGGCCTGGCATTCTAAACAAAACAGTGTCCTGTAATAACTAGGAATTATTTCCAATGACATGGGCAAAGGCGGAAAAAAGGAAACAAAGGAGAAGAGAGATCCCTGTTGCACCCAATTCTACCAGACCAAATTCTGGGGAAAGTCAGAATGACAGTTTCATAAACTGCTGAAATTTGAGCAAGTTTTACACAAAAGTTGAGTGTATTCTATATTTTGGGGCATGAATCTTCAACGTTCACTCTAAATATACATTTGTGGGTAACAAAACGATCTCCTAAGTCTCCTTGTTAGTTTTTTCTTTGCTGCCATTTACATGAAGATAAATACTCAGATCCCAAATTGAAATTCAGATTATGCTTTGCCAAATACTTAAGATAAGCACACGTACAGCCATTGTTCTAGAAACTGAATACAGAAAAACACATGTATACGCACAGCTGCAGGCTTACGCTCGTAAACAAGAGTTCTTGCACAGATCCTTATAGTACCAGACAGAGAACATACAGGTCTGCTTACATGTTTACGTATCCACAGTGCTGCATAATGTATATATGTGGAGTTAGTTCCTAGTCCAAAACATCTGAAGGAGCTGTCTGCAACTTTAAGCGGAATTAAAAGTTTAACCTAGCTAGCCTGAGATCTGAATGATGTATAGATCCCAAGAACAGTTCTTTCAGCACTGAGCTGCTACAAAAGAAGCACTTGTGTCAGGGCTAAGCCTGACCTACTGCTGAAGTTATCAATTTGAAATAAGAGCCAAGCCCAAAGGGGCTTTTCCACTCATCTCTGCTTTGCATATCAGCTCAGTGGAATAGATGTTATAATGCTACAACATGATACATTTTGCAGCAGCAGGGAAAAAAAAAAAAAAGAGTAATGAAAAGCATTCCTCATCGTTTCATTTCTTTTCATGTTGGCAAATACAGAAACCTTTCTGGCTGCAAATCCATGCTGGTTAGAGAACTCATGCACCGTAAATCTAAAAATGTTGGGACTTGTGATCTGGTTGTTATATAGCCACTCCAAAGCAATTTATCCTTTGTTTCTTGATTACAAATATTTGTTAAAATTATTTTTCATAGCTTCCTGTCACAGGCAAAATAGCTGTGCCTAGCATTTAAATTATGGCATTCAGCAACCTTGCTTATGCTAACTGATACTAAATATATTAACAAGGCATGGATTAGCATAACATAAGTATTCACATGTGAAAATGACTGGTCCAGACAGAAGCAAAAGAGATCAGCAGCAGCACATGCATTTGAAACTGTTCCGTCAGTACACTCAATCCAACATTAAAAACATTTAAAAAGGGATGACATATATAAAATGTGCTGTGCCGTGTCATAGATAAACCTGAAAAAGAACTCACTGCTTCGGTGATGAGCAGAAAATCTCTCCATTGGCTGAAGTTACAGAAATTCATGGGCAGTGAAGGTAGAGAGTAACTATCGCTGAGAAAAAGTGTTTTCCACAAAAACCTTGTGTGCCCTGTCCCTGCAAGATGCCGACCACAGCTCAGAAGCTGGGAAAGGAAGGGGCCCAGCTCTAGAAAGCAAACTCCATAAGCAAACAAACCATTACAAGCAGCAAACCTGAAACAATTTTAGATAAATTCTACTCATGAATAAATGCCTCCCTATTCCACATGCACCAATACCAAATCTTTCTTCCTTTACTAATCGGCATCCAAATATCTGACACTCACTCTTTATCTTGTGCTCAATATAGAGGATGAGGTCTAACACTACCTCATGTCTGTATTCCTGGTGTTGACTATGCCTCAGTTGCACTCTGTGTCCAGGGTCAGACAGCAATAAAACTGGAATTCAACATGTACCAAAGGCAGCTGAAAGAAGAAACACAGGGCTGAGCTGTAGGGCATCACGTGGGAGGATGAGCAAGATAAACAAAATACCCAACAGGCTTGTTAAAGCCAGGCTTTTCCTTTAGTCTCTCACAATCAGAATTGCCCACAAACGGTAACAGCATATTAAATATTGAATCGGGGTGGGAAGAGTAAGTGCACACAGCAAATGAAAGAAAAAACAGGAGAGGAGGATATAAAATCTTTTTTTTTTTTTTTTCCTTTAAATTATTTCATCCTTGGCCCACTTGAAGTTGATTAAGCATCACTTCTCTAAAGTTGTCTTCCTGGAGTGCTGGGAGGCATCACAGGCTCATTACATTTTGGCTGATCCTGGGTGAGCGTGATTTCCTCCAGCATTTTCTCCCTTCCTTGTGGCAGGTTTCTATCTTTCTGGCATCTGACCTCCACTTTGCCAGGTGAGCACTGAGGTTGAGAATTCATTAAATCCCTCTGAGAAATGTCTGCTGTTTTTGTCAATAAATCGCTTCTTGAAGCCCTGCTGAATTTTTCAGTGACCTCTTGTTCCTTTTGTGCCTGAAAAATTTCAAGTTCTTTAACTTTTTCTGCAGTTTTCCTTTCTCCCTTCAGCTTTGCTTTGCAGTCTTCTCCTACATTGTGCTCAGTATTGTTCTTTGATCTTCTGATGCTTCTTTTGTAATTACATCTGATGCTTCCACTCACCCAAACCTTTCTGAAGCTGTTTTGGGAGGTTGAATTTGAAGGATCACCAGGCAGAGGCATTTCACTTTCCAGTGAATACAGTCTTGACCAGCAGTAATACTGCTGTAACAGGCCATATTTTCTCTCCGGATTGCATATGTAATCAAATATTCACTCTCACTTTCTGTTTAATGATGGTGACTCCAAAGAATTCAAAGAGCTATTTTGGTTGTAATATTTTCTAATTGTTTCCCTGGGGAGGTGGAAAGACTTTAACTAGATGTTGTATCACGTCTTCATCACTACTTTGAGGTAGATAATATGCAACTTCGGATGTACCACAATTATTCCCTGCAATTAATACTTCCTTTTCATTTTTTGCCATTAATATAGTTTTCCTACAGCCTAGTTAAGTGCTGTAGCCTGCATTTATTCCATCACTGATGAGCTGTTGAACAAACCAGTACAACAGACCAACATTACTTGTCTTTTCTATAGTATCAGAGCTTATTGCTGATTTATTTGCAAAGTATCTGGACCTGTTGATTATGAATTAAAGAGCATTCCAGGTGTAGGAACACTGGGATCCACACATCCAATAGGGCAATATTGCTACTGCAGAAGGGCTGTTAACTTTGCTTACGTGTTTTTAAAGTTGCCACTTGCTTTTTCTCCAACTTGACTTTCAATATAGAAGACCTATGTTGGGTTGCTACTTATATCACTTACCCAGACTAAGCTGAAAACATGACCAAGTAAATAACAGACACGACCTTGCTTTTTTCACTGCACAAATGACAACAAAACCTGCCACATTTACAGAAACCAAAGCCACATTTACCTCTGTGATAATCTGTCACAAAGTAAAAACCATTTCATCTTACCCCCCAAAACCCCAGGTAATTACTTTGCTAGCTTAGACAGGTTGTCTCTTCTGTCCTTTTGTCTCTATGGCATCAGCTTTTAGCCAGGTAACAATCTTTTTAGCTTATCAAATAGTAATGGATCGATAGCTCAGGACACCTTCTTGGGGAACCCCCTGTATCAGAAGTGCAGGTGAGGGGAATGGAGCAGCCTTGATCACTACAATGAAGGTGCCCATCGAAAGCACCCAGCCTGTAGGCCCTTGGCTTTCTGTGACTCATGGATTATGCTCTACTTTAGGTTCAGTCCTGTGGGAGTATTTTGTAAAAACTGCTGTTAAGGTGGGATACTTAGGACGTTGGACATCAGTTTACTTTCAGCTTATGTTCTATGTTCTAACCTTTTAACCTATCTTCAGAGGATAATGGGATAAAGACGGTCCCCACGATCTGTCACTTGAGAGCCTTTTATGCATAGGAAATGCAGTGTATGACAGAAGAGACGTACAAGGAAGACAGGAGGCAGCCACTGCATGTGGCAAACGCTGAGCGAAACCCTTGTGCTAGGATGCAACACAAACATGCACACTAAGACCGCATCGGCCAACTGCCCCGGGCTTGTTGGATCCCACTGACATCTTCTCAGGTGTGATCAGGCAGCAGCGTACACTTGCTTTTTCAACTGAGTATCAAGAAACCAACATTCACCAAGAGACTTAGTTCTAAAATCCAGCTGAAAACTCCTTGAAAGCAAATTTGAAGACCTTCACTCATATAAAACAGTTACAAATATTTCAGACTTACAGAAGCTGATGATTAACTAAGCTTAACATTGCTGCGGTGCAACTCTGGCATGTTATCAACCTCCAAAACAAGGAGGGCTGCATAACCATCCACCCAACACTGAATTATCCCTTAAATAAACAATCAGACCTACAGCAAATTTCTTCTCCCCAAATAACTGCATTGCTAACAGATGGTCTTCAGGGCTTGCAAAACAAGATAGAAGCAAACTGCAAAGCCAACAAGGTCCAACTAACACCCTCCTACAACTAACTAATCACATGTCAGAGCAAAGGAGAGAGTGTTTTGCCTAAGCAAAGAAACCTGAAGTTCATCGATTCTGACAATTCTGGTAGCCAGAAAAGGTGGGCAATCCAACTCTTATAATGTATTTACATTACAGATTTACATTACACTACATTACATTTGGACAGTACAATTGGCTTGAGTGTACGACACTTTTGTGGGTGAGATATTAACAGAAACTGCCTCTCAATCTTAGAAATATGCTGTGTTTCTCCTCACTGACATTACTGCATCTCAGTCTTCTCAGAAGAGCAGGATTCTTCCGTAAAACATACCACTTTTGTATAGCTCATGCTAGGACACTTCTCAAATTTAGTCATGTTTGCAAATAAACACAGTTGGTGATGTTAGCTAGCATTAAGAAAGATTTCACCCATTACTTCAATATGCCACCACTAACATCCTATTAATAAATATCCTGGTATGGTTACTTTCTTTTATTTCTAAACTTCAGTCCATGCTGGCACAAGGTGCAGAAGTGCTGTGCACATGCAGTTTGTACTTCTCTCCAGAAACAGTGGCACAAGACAGGATATTACTGAGTCAGGTGTATTTATGTCAAAATATCTTTCAATAGAAATCAAAACACATAAGAACCAGAATCACAATGCCATCAGCTTCAGCATCTGTATTTGATATGATAACTCAGTGTGAAAACTCCACAGGAAAACTCACACTATTCACCCCATTTATTGTGCATGCAGATTCCCTGCTGAAGCTTCCACATCCTTATGACAGTTATTTTTATGCAAGTTGACCAGCACTTTTTAGCATGCTTCAGAAACACAGCAGTAGCAGAGGCAGTGCAAGCACAGCATGCCCACAGCCCAGCTGCAAACAGCAGCCACAGCTCTGCTGAAGACATTTCTGTCTTCATCCCTCCTTCACCCCTAAATCCACCTCTCCTTTCTGGCCACAAGTGTTTCTGCAGCAAGGCTCTGCAAAGCACTGCCCAGCTCCAGAGCTCTAACATGAGGGCACTGCATGGGCACAGCCTTGGGCTCTGGTGCTCAGCATGTACATTATTTTTACGTAGCTTCTTCCCTGTAATTACCAAAATGTCAGCTCAAAATTGCATGGCAGAATTTCAATTCATTTTTAGTTCTGTGGAAGATGATTGTGGCTTTTTAAAAGTTCACTTGATATCTAAACAGCCTAGAAAGAGCAAATGTAATTAAAATCTTCCAGGAACATTGTGGTTGATTAGAAGTTTAATCACCAGCAGCCAGTGAAGGAAACTGCAAATACCACCTCCTCCACTGCCATCAGGAAAACAACTCAGCTGCTCTCGGCACATATAGCCAGCTCCTGATTTGATAACCTCTGTGTTTTTATAGGTTACTTATTATCGCTATAAGCATATGGAGATTTCCCCAACTGCCCGTAAGTACACCATAGAGCACAAGAAATGGGATATGCCTAACTTCAAACATTTATGTATTTCCACAGAATTCCTCATCAGCTGCTTGTGCTCAAACTAAAGTTTTTAACTCATATAGAAACTTCATGCCATAGGTAATGCTGACCAAGATATTAGTTTGCAACCAGCCAGCAACAGACTTATGTAATACATAGGCATTACGTACATCTCTAGCTCCTCTTTCATAATAAAGTTTGAAAGGTGACTCCATGGGCCTCAGAATCATTATTGTTTTCAAGTTACGGAGGAACGTTTTTAGCAAAGAAGTAGCTCGACAAAGCCAGAAATAAAACATTTGTTACACTTTTTCCATTCTTAAAAGAGAAAGGAAATCACAACCAGTCATTGCACCACTCAAGCTTCAGTAAACAAAAACCAAGTTCCATGTGTAGTACATGAAGGAAGCAGAGATCAAAATCATGTCAGATTGTATCATCCAACACAAAAAAAGAGGTTTCATTTTTTACCCAATTTTTGTGTAAGCTTGCAGAGCATGAGCACTGCCTTGCAATATCTGAAAGTCACTAAAGATAAAACACTTCTCAGTTGACTTTATGTCCTGAATGACTAAGGAAGACTGACTGGCAAAACCAAAAGAATAATTTTTAAGCAGAGTTATGTCTATGTCTGCACATCGAAAGTTTCACAAGGGGTCATTTCAATATTGGCATGTTCTTTTTAAAAAAGATTTTCTTTTAACTTGCTGCTTATATAAATTTTAAAAATCCAGATTAATCCCATTCCCCCTCCCCTTTTTTTTAATCAGAAGCCTCATTTTTCAAAGTAGTATATTTAAAGTATTTCATCATGGCACATTCACAATCTCACATTAGTGGTAAGCTTTATCAGCTGTTTGCCACTTATACTTGTATATATCAGATCAGAGTAGATTTGCAGGCACTTCAGTGAACACAGGCTATAAAACAATGGGAAAAGTAACCTTAAAACAGAACAGAAGGAAATTTGAATTTTGATGGTCACCAGCAGCAAATGCAAATTCTTATTAGGTCCTACTGGGTTAGGTATCTGTAATGCCGTTGGTCTTTGTACTAACAAAATTAATCAATGTTTAAATAAGCACCGTTATCATGCACTGATTACTGATAGCAAGCAATAATACTTGCTCTGACATTGACTCCAGGTGAAGTAGAAGCAAGTTTGTTATCTTGAGTATGGAGAGAAGGAAGGATTGGAAATAAGAAATAAGAAAAATATACTTTATAGTTTTCAGGGAAAAAAAACCCCAGGGCCATTCTGAGTGTAACACTTATTACTTATGGGTAACAGGAGACATTGCTTATGGGGGAGTATCTACTGCAATTCTGCAGCCTTAGCTCCATGTTGCAGCAATCCTATATACACACAGAGAACTTAACAGTAATTAAATCTGCATTTGCCTTTAGGTATGGAGGTGAGGGTTGATCTTTTCTGTAGAGCTGCAGGAAAGACAAGCATTTATTAAAAAATCATTTCCTAATGAAAGAAACATCAATAACTGATAGCACTCTTTGCAAGAACCTATTCAACCAGTGTTGCTTTTTGACAGCCTGGGAGTCACAAACTTCCTACGCAGCCTTGCCTTAAACACCAAAGCCAAAACCCAATTTGGAACCAAGTTGGGTGTAGTGCCCTTTAACATATGGGAAGCTTGGCAAAGATGCCAGAGAGGAACAAAACAAGCATCTGCCATTTCTGTGCTCCTTGCACTTGGACAGGCCAAGCCACGGTTTAAAAGGAGTTAATGCCTTGGTCAGAGAAGGATATTTTCAAACACAGCTCCCAGAATTACAGTGGCTTTTTTCACGGCCATAACACACAGAAATAGAGTACTTGATCTGCAGTGAGACATTCAGTGACAGAATTTCTACCTCCGAGATTTCTCCTCCCTCTTCAGTGTTATATGTGATAATCTTCCTTTAGAAAGACTTTCTCTTTTTTTTTTCTTAAAATGAATTGGTTCTTAGTAGATATTCCACTCATTTTTTTAATAGTCATTGATGCCTTTTAAATTTCTGTCTCTTCACTGGTGTTCCAATGCCTTCCAATTTAGTATCATCTGCAAATTTCATTAACGTCCTGTTCAACACATCTTCCCAGTCAGCAATGAACTTGAATCAAGTCCTGCAATTGATTCTGGCAGCTCTCCACCAGAAGCTTTCCCCACGTCAATGCACTGCCTTTGTGTAAAATCTTTCCGGCAGCTGTCAGTCCGCGTGGTCACGGTCCTATTTAAACCAACTGGGATTGGTTTTTTAAATGGCAATCTGAATGAGGAAATATCAACTGAGTTATTAAAATCCAAATATATCACATTAGGTGCATTCTCTTAATTCACTGAAGCAGTTATGGCAATAATTAAGTGAAAGTAAATTGGTCAATATCATTTATAGATAAAAACTCAAGACAGCAGGGAGCTGTTAAAGCAGGTATCTGAAGAGAGGAAATATTTAAAAAATGCAGTACAATCCAGCTAAACCACTTCAACAGTGTGCTAGTTTCGGCTGTGGTAGAGTTAATTTTCTTCATAGTAGCTAGTATGGGGCTATGTTTTGGATTTGTGCTGGAAACAGTGTTGATAATACAGAGATGTCTTCATTACTGCTGAGCAGTGCTCACACAGGGCCAAGGTCTTTTCTGCTCCTCACCCCACCCCACCAACGAGGAGGCTGGGGGGGCACAAGAAGTTGGGAGGGGACACAACTGGGACAGCTGAAGCCGACTGACCCAAGGGATATTCCAGACCATAGGACGTCATGCTCAGCACATAAAGCTGGGGGGAGAAGAAGGAAGGGAGGAACGTTTGGAGTGATGGCGTTTGTCTTCCCAAGTAACCATTAACACGTGATGGAGCCCTACTTTCCTGGAGATGGCTGAACACCTCCCTGCCCATGGGAAGTAGTGAATGAATTCCTTGGTTTTCTTTGCTTGTGCGCGTGGCTTTTGCTATACCTTTTAAACTGTCTTTATCTCAACCCACAAGTTTTCTCACTTTTACTCTTCCGATTCTCTCCCCCATCCCATGGAGGGAGGAGTGAGCGAGTAGCTGTGTGGTGCTTAGTTGCTGGCTGAGGTTAAACCACAACAAACAGCAATCACATAATCAGCCATGCTAGACTAATTATCATTAAAAATAAATAAATAAGAGGGAGACAAATATTGTTCATTAGACCGCTATATAAAGAGCCAGTGTGGTTCTGGGGGAGCTGTTTCTCTGGTTCAAGCAGTGGGCATGACAGCCTGAGTAGAGGCGGCTACTGGACAGGCTTTAGTGGTGGAAAGCCCAGATCAAGTAACTTCCTAAGTCATTGCTTGTACATAAACCCAAGATTTTGAGCCATTTGTCATTGTCCAGAAAATCACTGTTTGACCCTGAGCACGTAATTTAATTTCTTCAGGGCTCATTTGCATCACAGCTGTTTAATATGTTACAGATTGTGATGCTTAATGATGTTCACCCTCTTTATTTGTGTGTAACACGCAGGTTATGAGTTCGCCAGGCAGGGATACAAGCAGTGAGCAAAACCAACTTAGGCATGGCTCAGCACAAAAATGCACCAAACTGAGGTCTGAAAATTTAGCAGCATTTGCGCACCATACACAAAAGCACAGTTTCTGCTAGAAATATGCAGATGCAGCTCTGTTACCTGAGCTGTGAGTACTGGAAGAGCCCAGCACAGAGGTGACAACTCGAGGGAGGGTGGCTCTGGAGAGCCTGTTAGCTCCAAAGCTGCTGTTTAACAGCTGACTTTACCTATCCTCATGATGCTGTGACTGATTTCTGAGAAGTGCAATATGACCGCAAGTCTTAAAGGACTTACACAGTGCCTCCTTATGATTGAGTATCGATGTTTCATAAATACCCTAAAATATTTAACAGAAATTTTCCAAAACACAGGAATTCCCAGAACTTGAAGTCAAAACACCGAACCAGCAGTATGGTGAGGCTCACAGCTGGAAGACACTGCAAAGGGAAACCTACTTCTGCCACATGTAGAGTCCCTTAGTTGGGGCACTAACTTTGAACTCCCTCAAGTTCTGCATTGCCCCATTGTGCAACAAGCACTTAATAAATGTTGTGATTTTACAACTCCTTGCTTATTTTCAGCACTTAAAAAAGCGCATCTTGCTCTAATATGATCTGCTTTCACTCAGAGCTAGCACTTTGGGGAAATGCTAGAAGCACTGAATCAAACAATATCTAAAGATAAGCAGTAGCCAGGCTGTCGAGATATGCTAACAAGTGCTGACCTTGTATCTGCTTCCTCAGAAGTTGGACTTTGGTTTTGAAATATATGACTATACATCCTACACTGGTATTAGCAGAGTCTTAAAGCTATCAGACTTCAGGGAGGACTTACAGCCAATTGCTTGTATTAATCAGTTTAGGATCTGACTTGGGTGCAATCCAGGCTTCTATTATTTACTACTGACATATGCTTAGTTAAATTTTTTTCTAACATATCTGCTTGATTCATAAGGACTCTAACAAGAATATTAAATACGAGCCATTAAATTTATTTTGACTTGACTAGGTTGTCTTAATAATTAAGAATTCTATTTAGATTAATACAAGGAAAACTCCTGACATATATTGCCTAGCAGCACTGAAAAGATTATGGGAAATGACTGTGTGCAAGAAGGCTTCTCTTTGAAGCACAGTATTTGGGTAGAGACAGCTTGAGCAATGCCTGTTAGGCAAGCTTCACATTCTACTGCTCAGGCATGTATTAAAACCACAAGGCTCAAGCATCTAACGTGCTGCGAGTTCAAGCGTCTGCAAAACGACAGTGTTGCCATCGTGCTGCCAGTCTAGTAGTGCCTTTTTCTCTCACATACGCACTGCATAACGTTGGCCAGGTGAGGAAGGATGGGTGGTTTCCCCTCACACAAGTCTAATACCGCTTCTCAGGAAGGATCTCAGGGAGCATTACCACAGTCCTTGCGGTGGACACCCTTTGTCTTCCCCCTCATTGCTCCCACACACACTTTCAGCAGACAGCTGCTCAAATGAACCACTCGAACCACTCTCCTCTTAACCCAGTACCTACAAATGGGCTGCAGTCCCCTGCACCTCGCCTTGCCTCATGAGCCTTTCGTCAGAGGAATAAATGGGTTTTCATGGCTGCTCTGAAAATAAGCAAGCCAAGATGCTTTCACAGATGGAAAGAAGCAAATTTCAGATAGAAAGTCCCTCAACAAGAAGCTCTCCATCTCTGACCACTAGCTCAGATACTGGCAGTAGACTCATAACTGCCCATGCAGAAACTCAGAGACTATTTGTGTCTATAGAAATGCAAAAGTGGAGACAATTTAGTTCCCAATAGAATAATTTCAAAATCCTGTTGAAAACTTCATGATATTTTAAATCATAGATGAAAAATGCCCTCTGGGCCAGCTGGCATTTTTGTCTGAAACCAGCTTCAGCGGGGAAGCTCCACTGAGGTTCTTCATGATACTTAAACTGGATGCAGAATATAAATGGTTCACAAGTCTTTTTCTAAACCAACTTATTGTTACAAATTTTGCCCAGTAAAATATATTAAAAATCTCTCACTATACTGTGAACATTAACCTCTGTTGCTAGGCTCTAAGCATCTCATCCCTATTCTCTTCCCAACTCACATAGGAGCTTTTAGCCAAAGTTACAGGAGATGCGTTACTTTTCTACAAAGCAGCTCTCACTAGAGGTGGTATGGTACCACTCTGGGTTTGGACCATGCAGACTTGAACACCAGGAGCACAAAGAACCAATGTGGCACCTCTTTGTCTCATTTTCAATGCCTTTCTCCATCCCAAGACAGACTCCCAAACTCACCTCATTTAAAAGAATTGCCTACCTTAGATTACAAAACAAAACAAAACCCCCAGTAAACATGGTCCTCTTACACACACTAACCATTTGTCACCCACCTGCGTGGGTGACTTGCAGGGTGTCACTGAAGCACCTTCTGTTTTTTTAAAAGTTGTTTTTTCCACCTGTTTTTTTCTACAGTCTTTCTGAATTTCTGTTTCACTTTCTATTTCTACTAACTTACTTTCTGGTTTCCCCCACCTAAATCTCTCCTCCAGACCTCACCTGCTGTGTTCTTCCTCTCTTTCTATTGCTCTCACTTCTCCTGCTGACATCTCAGTACGGACTTCTCTCCCTAGCTAGGTTTTAATCTCATTTTTCTTTCTTCACACAGAAAACATCCTGTCCCCCCAAATTCTTTCTTTCTAGGGCAGGAGAGCATTTCTTACCTTGATATATTCTGTTCCTCACTTTGATCAGCATCTGCTACTTTATTTCCATCTGTGCATCTTACCTACCAGCTCTGGCTCTGTTCTTTGCTTTGAATCCTGCCAGCCGGTACCTGCTGGTGGGTGAGCCGGGGGTGTTTGAAACACTTGCAGGAACTCAGCAAGAGTCTCTACACCACAGAGGACCACAGCAGGGTCCCTCGTCCCGGTGAGGAGGTGGTAGCTGCCAGCTACCTCTTACTGGGTCCTTCTGCTGCCAGAGCCACAGCTGGTGAGCTACTGGTTTAGACTCGGTGCTTCACCTACAGGTAATTTAATCCAAAGACTCTCACTGGTTTCTGACTTGAGGATCTCCTTGGTTCTCTCTCATCCCTTTCCAAGTACTGGGATCACAGTCAGCTGTGAGTTAAACACTCAATTAACCTTGCAGGAATATCTTGCTAGACTAATCAGGTAACCGAAGCCCATAATATAATTATCCTTTCCAATGCTCACATTAAATTTTATAGACAAAATTAATCATCAAATCAAAGGTGTCAATTGCAGATTTTAAGAAACTATCAAAATAACTCTGATATTACATTAGCTTGAAAAGGGCCCAGCGGTAATAACTGATCTGACAGGAATATAAACATTGGCATTGGCAGAGGTAGTAAACTAACAGAATCTGGGTATTCACTCCTTACCTGCACAGCCAGTCCCTTCATCGTAGCAAGTTATATGCCGCACTCAATCTGTGCTACTGTTCCTGACTGCCTCCTCGTCCTCCCAGGTTTGGGAACAGTCTGCGAGAGGACGTGCTCCCTGCAGGGACTGAGGCACGGCTGGTTGGCCTCTTGTACCCCTGGTCCTCTTCCCTGCCTTTCTTAAACATGAGTGCAATAGCAACAACATTTCTTCAGCCATCCGCAACCTTCCCTAGTTGCCGTGTTTCTTCATAGATGATAGACAACTGCCCCAATCACTTTGACTAACATTTTCTGCACCCTCCAGCAAATCCCACTGCGTCAAATACATCCGTCTTCGTCACACAGTCCCCAGCCTCTGCTTCTGTGGCTGCCTCTCTCCTTCCTTCCTCCAGCGCTACACACAGGGGCAGCTGGGAAGATGCAAAACAGGCGCTGGGAACTACAGTCTTTCCAGTATCACCTGCTGCTGGGTGTCTCTGCTAGCCATCAGCACACAGATTTCGGAACACGGTTTGCAGAAAGCGTCACCTGGTTGGCAGGGTGGCCTGCACAGACCCCACCACAGCAGCCCCCCTGCCCAGGGCACGCTCTCTCCTCTGACCGGCACTAGGGACCTCTGCAGGCTCATCATCGGCTTCTTACTGGAACTCTGCGCAGCGCAGGAGATGCACTTTCTTCTTCTTCATTATAACACATTTCTTTCTGCAGTACAGCTATTACAGCCCCTTAATGGAACTAATCAGTATTAAACCCAATTAACTTCTTCAATAATTCAGTCTCTTGCCATTTATTAACCTAACAGTGGACTGTATATATTAATAATATTAAAGGTTACTTGGTATAAAACCTATTCATATTGTTAAGTGTGCCCACAGTTAGAGCATTATGTATGCTCCCTGAGCTAGTCTCAAGTGCAGTTCTTACAGCCCCAGTACATCCAAAACACAGGGAATACAATCACCTCGAAGTACCATGATGTTTACTGGTTACTGGAGAACAACTTCTAAAACCATGCAACACACCTTTCCCATTCCTTCCCTGCTCTGCTACCCCAGTCAAGGGTTTCTTAAATGTTAATTAAAATGCTGACCTTCAGTTGCACAAGTGCAACATCTTCCGTGTCTGTGTGTTTTAACAGTTTTTCATCTACAGCAGAAAGAGGCTGGCTCTCTGAGGCTGTTTACAAGACATCACTGTTTTTATACTGCTCCAGGGACAAAAGCATTGAACCCAAAGCACACATAATATCCAACAGTCATTGAAAAAGTACACCACAAAAGCTTCAGAAAGTATCAAGAAGTTGTAGTGTGCAGCACAGATGCTTTTCAAAAGCACACACCTCACTGCTGAAATCATGTGTATGAGGCAGAGGCTTAGAAAATTATCAATATTTCTTTCCAAAAGCCGTTACATAGCTGAAAATCAAAATATTAACATGGGAGAATTCTTTTCCCTAAGCCAAGCTCAAGGCACGTGAATCAACTACAAAGAGCTGTTGCATGGTTTAGGCAGGCAGTAGAGGGATAGCTGAACATGTTTCTCTTGTATCTGGTTTTACTTCGCTCTAATTAAACACTTCAGACGTGCACAGAGATGTCACTTGGCTCCCACGCCAAAGCAGGCTCTGTGTGGCTCTGGGGTATTTATATTACTATTCCAAGGCAGCATTCTAAAATCACAGTTTTTGGATTACTTTTTCCATTTCTTACAAAGACTTTCAGTCTCCCCAGAAATAAAAAATTACCATGGAAACACACACCCATGAGATACACATGACTTCGCTTCTGAGCTGGTATATAAGGCACTTGGCTGCTGCAGCCCTTTTCTGCAGAATGGAATCATCGGTTCAGTGATTACTGGTTCTTTTCTCCTTCCTATCATTTATGCTCCTAATGAATTTGGACTAATTACACAATTGGGTCGGCTTACATTCCAGCCTTCCATAGACATTATACTTAAAACACTAGCTACTAAAACCAAAAAAAGCTAAGACATTTCTTATAAACATTTTTCCTAGTTTGTTTTCTAAGATCTGTAGTTATGATTTTACTATGCTTGCTTCATAGGGCAGATTTGCTCCTTTCGTTTTGCTTTAAAGCTATGCGATGACAAGGATGAGTGGTTTGACAACGCAAATCCCCCTCTCTGCATTTTGTTCTAACTGGCTGCAGCCTGTTACAGGAGGGAGAAGCATACGTGTCGGCCATGCAACCTTCCTCCTCGCTGCCGCTGTTCAGATCCAGTAGGTTTTGAAAAGGGCAAGGAAAGCAAGTGAGAAAGGAGACAGGCATCACGAGGGAAGGGTGAGAAGAGAGAAACAGAAGAGCTTCAACCCAGAAGACCCTGCTTCTGCAAGAACATGCAACTGCTCTCAAAGGCCTGACTTCATCTCCCCTTTTTGAGCAAAAGCCCACTTGACAGGACAGACTCAAACTTGTTGCAGTTAAACTGTTTCCTTCTCTGCATTTTTAGGTTTTGTTTCCAAAACAAACACATTTAATTAGGAAGGGAAAAATAACCCAAAGAGTACAGTGAGTATCGCGACAGCACGTCCCCAGCGCCGTGGCACCCTGGAGCGGAGGCCAGGCAGCCCTCTGTCCCTGCAGGCTTCCCAGGCCACCTCCACGCAAACTCTGCCATTGATTTTTCTCAACCTGCAAAGTGCTCACAACCTGAGCGGTTTTCAGAAGCAATGTGATCATATCCCCCCCCAAAAGGGATCTCCAAACCACAAATAGCAGCTCTGAAAAATACTTAGCCACTTCTGAGTCTAAAAAACAGTAGCTCAGCACAGCAAAAGTAAAACATAGAGGGAAAGGCACCACCTTTGGAAGTCATACTTCGATTTTTTCCAACTATATCAGAAGATTATTTTTTTTAGTAAATAAATTTATAGGCAATAAAAGAGAAAAAGCACCAACACACAAAGGCGTATTTCCTAATTCAGATTAACATCATGGCACATGGGCGTTAAGTATCATGACATGTAAATAAACGCTGTATTAGACTGAACATTTGAGATGGAGGACGTAGGATCCCCATTCTGCCGCCTTCTTTATAATGACCTCAGCAAGCAATACTTTCCTCTGAACTATTTCTCTGTTTTGTCTCAACCTGGAAATGCTTTTCTTCTGGAGGCAGAGTAAGCCTTTTATTAAAGCTCCATAATCCAACTATGTAAGATAATATTACCAGTAACAGTTTTGTATAGGCTATGCGTGAAAGTGGGTTTCTCGATTAACCACGTTATAGGATTCAAATAACCCTAAATTATTACTGTTGCATTTAAAGAGGACATTTGATATCTAAAGAAAAAAACTCTCTTGTTTTACTGATGACTAACAATATTCTCCCATCTGTTGAAAAGTTGCTAAAGATGTTAACTTTTCATTGAGCGGAGTAATGCAAGATCACAGCCTTAATTAATTTTATGGGAGAAAACCCAAACTGATTTTAATTTTTCCTTTTTTCGCAAGTGAAAATCACATAGTTCAGTGAAATGTTATGATCAAAAAAAGCCTAAATTTACCAACATAAGTACTCTAAAAAAAGCAGCAATTGTTTTCAACCGGTTAGTCATTACTATACAGAGAAGTTTAACTCAAGTTTCTGACGTGAAGATGTTTCTGGAACTTTTTTTTTTTTTTTAAACCTATTGCATTTGAAAACTGAAAACAGATTCTATGAGGAAAAAATTTTGAATAACATGTATTTTTCAAAAAGGCATAGGGACATCTTTAATAGTCTCTGTGGTTACTGAATACAAGTCTTGCCAAGGAAATTCCTCCTAGAAGCAGCAGAGGCTCACGCTTTGCTGCAGGAGATGGGAGGGGACCCACCTGCTGCCATTTCAGGACCCTTTTCAGGATTTCTTTCCCCTGCCCCTCCAGACTCCCCCAGGCAGCTCTGCTGGCCTCTGTGGGGGATTGCTGAGGAAAGCTTTCCACACTTCTTCCACAGGTCCTGTCAAGGGCAGCATTTTTCCTGCTTTATATGCCATTGGTTGCAGCGTGCGCTGTGCTGGCAGGAGATGCTGCTATTCCCAGGTTCCCCGCCTGAGGCTATGGCATAGTCTCTATGGAGGCACTTGCTTGTCACCTCTCCTCCACCACAGCCAGTCTCAAACCCACCAGTCAAGCTGCCACTCAAACCCAGCAGGCCTCAAAAGTCACCATGAGCCCACGCACGCAAAGCCACCCTGGAAATGACACAATCAGGTCTGCAAGGCAGCATCCTCAACTTGCAAAAACCAGTTCCCTCCACTCTTTCCAGCAGTGTGCAGAGTTAACATGCTCCAAACATGCTTTGGACAGATGCAGTATCTGCAGCTGTTAGGTTAGCTGCACGTGTGCATCCTACCGATCTAGGACATCCACAAAGAGTAAAAGACGTTTGGGTCCATACAAAGCAGAGACACACTACGATTCATTGCAGGCAGACCTCATCCCATGCACCATTATGTTCTAGACTATATTTCTTTCTGTCTCATAGGATGAGAAATCCAGGTCACTTGGGGCCCTCCTCCAAGACAGCAATTCTCTTCTGTGCCCTTGGAAGTAGGATACCTCCCCTCCATTTCTCCCCTCTGCGTTTTATTCCCAGCTAGTGCAAGTGATTCCTGCCGAAGGAGCGTCTGAAGACTCTCCTTTCTGCCTCTCTCGGCATACCGTGAGGGAAGGCTGCCAGTCCCTCCAAGTGCTGAGGCTCCCGCTTAGCGCCAATAAATACAAAAGATGAATTTCTGCATTACTACGGGGTATTGCAGACAGCGAGTACTGAGACTGCTCTACCTTCGCTACCCTAGAAATATCCCTGAGGGCAGAGACTATGGAGGTGCAACTTTCAACTCTACAAATCATCATGAAATCAGCCATTCAGTTTTCTTCCTGGGATTAGAGCTGCAAAATAACATGAGAGAAAAATTGCTGGTCTCAAAATCCTTCCTGCCTGCTCTGTTCTTTATTGTTGCAGGAGATGCCCTGTTGAAATTATCCTGATACCTCTATGAAGGCAGAGCTTGAAAGCAGAGTACTCTGTGCCAAGAGCCACAGAGTTTTGCAGGGGCACATCCTCAGGGAACTACATGCAGGATGCCTCTCCCTGCCATCAGGCTGCCTAACACAGGCTGGACAAATGAGGTTAACTGCCCTCCCTCTCCCTCTGAAAGAAGGCTTGCCAATATACTCAATTAACCCTTTTCTAAAAGCAAAGGTGAAACTCCTGCCTTACTGATAAGTAAAATGCGGCGGTGCAGGTTTGTTAGCATTTAGAAGCAAACACGGGCAAATCAAAGCCATCATGAGTAGTGATGGGACTGATGCCAAGAACAGGGGTCGTGACAAAAGGCAAATGGGCAACTTTCCTGCCAAGGGTCCAGACAAGCTCTTTGAGTGGACACATACGAACACATACAATAACTGCAAACCTCCAAAGAGTGCACACTCTCCATGTAAGTGTATATTCACGTTATAATGGAGTTTGCAAAATTCTTCCCTATTTTGAGGGCTTTTAAGAAAGAAGCAGAGCTGGTAGGACATACGTGGAAGTGTATAGGTAGGTGTCTTTATTAAGACCTCCGGGGAGACAGGAGGAACTTGAATTCAGAGCAGCAGTTTGGATAGGTAGGAGCAAAAGCCATCACATAACAAGGGTTGCACGTGACAGGACCATTACTTCACATTTCCTCTTTTTTGGCTATTGGGTTTTGTGAAGGGAGTAGAAGTTAAATAAAAAAAAAAACCCCACAACAACAGAAAAGCAATTGACAAACATTCACTTAGGTATACAAAAAAGGACACGCTTTCATGCTGTCAAACCCCTTCAGGCTTCTAATCCTGCCATTGATGTTAGAATCTGAAACACCCAAGCTGGATTCTTGGCTGGACTTTGGGAATCAAAATAGCTCTAGGAATTTATTGACATTACAGCCCGTGGGGTGAGCTAGCAGAGCACGATGTCTGATGGCTGTCTGCACCTCCTCTTCATTAGGAGCCATAGAATGGGATTTGCCATAAGCAAAGGCAAGTGGCAGAGTCAAGCATTGACTTTGCATAGGACAAACAGAATTTGTATTTCCCATGGGTGAACAATAAAGGGCTAGAGAAGTAGCTGGGTTAATCATGTCCGAAATTCAAATGACATACTCAATACTAGACTTTAAATAGCATTTTCAATTAATGTCTAAACATACACTGGATTTTACAATGAAATTAAGTTACTGCAAAAACACGTTACTGTCAGCTGAACTCTTTTTCTGCTCACAAATATATATGCAGTGTTATTGATGATCTAACGTACTCAGAGATTTATGACATCACCTACTATTTTTCTGACCGCTGAACAGCTCGCACGCAGCTCCCGAGTGCGTGCTGTGCACAGCGAGAGCCTCTCGTGTGCACATGCAGGGAGTCCGAGGAGGAGGCTACAGCGGCACGCAGCTGAGAGCAGAGGACGTGCAGAAACCGGCTTAGGGGGCACATGCGTTAAAAGATGAGCACAAAGAGAAATATTGAACAAGCTCAAGCTGCCATTCACTGAACGACACCCTGTGGAAAAAATACTGTGTAATCATGTAACTGAAGGCTGTGTCATAATGCAGGCTCACAAGGGAGGGAAATAGCATTGTGCAAACATTATTAATTCTGTCCTTCTACTTCAGAGTGCTTAGCATGGTTAAAAAAAAAAAACAAGTGACTGATCACAGTGTGTTGCATAAAATTTCCTCTTTTCCTAAAAGAGGAAAATCCATTCTGCATGACCCAAGGAGGATCTGCACACCATGACGCACATCTCTATCACTTGGGCTGAAGGTCAGACTACAGAAGCAGACATGAGAGGCAAGTAGTTATCCCTCTGTGGACCAGCTGCTCTGAAGATAATATAATTGCAGGTTAAATGTGTTTGAATAGCTCCATTTTACATATGGAACAGATACAGATCCAGTCACGGTGGATTTTTCCTAAAAGACAGAAGAGTATTCACACAGGTTATCTTTAGTCTGTCTAGGAGGCTTCTCTCCAGAATCTGCTCCACAGCCAACAGTCAGAGCCTGGCTCTGGACAGTGATTCACACCAGCTAAATTGGTCTCCTGCTCTCAGTCCCTCTCCAGAGGGGCTGCTCATTCTCCATTCTCTTTACAGTGGCCCCTGGAAAGATGAGCCTCACGAGGCTGAAATTAGCCCTTCTGAATACCTTCCTGTATCTAAGCAGCAAAGAGTCATACTGATCTCCAAATTTGCTGCCAGCAGGGATTATTTTCATTGTATCATGCTGGCAGGGAGCATGGTTTTATTGCTTTCCTCAACGAGTGGAAACACTCAGTCATATCTCGTCTCATCAGTTCTTTGCTATGGCAGGACCCCCAGACACAGGCAGCTCCTGTGCTTATCTGGTTCCAGCGTGTAGCACACGGGCATGCTATTCTCATTGACCAAAACACTTCTGGTCTTCACTACCTATTTTTGACAACAAAAATTGTCTTCCTAGACATGATGATGCTCATATAGGCCTCCAGTTTTGAGCTTGCCTGCTTTTAAGCTGCATGAAAAGGTGAAGGAGTTGCGTTCTTAGCTTGAAAGCCTCCAGAGATCAGAAACAGAAATTTTAATTATTTCTGACGCAAAGAACATCCAAGGGATAAAAACCCTCTCTTGTCCAGTGCCCTACAGTGACTAATGAAAAGAAAAAGTAACACAAGCAGATGTGTGCGGAGACTGTTTGCATCAGCTTGAGTCTGTTCAGTGAATTAAGGCAGACAGCCTGATGTGCCATTCATTTCATGCACTTCGCATTCACGTGTTTGTTACAATTTTCACTTCAATTTGACCAGCAGGCTGCTTTTTTTCCCTCTTTGTTGGCCTGCTTCCCCCACCCCTCCAGCTTAGCCAGGTAGTGCTAGAAATCAATAGTTACATCAGTATTAAACCTCGGTTAATAAGAGGACAACAGAAACTGCAGAATCTTACTGTAAGTATTTGATACTCTCATGTAGGGAATTGAGCTGGTTTCCAAAAGAGACTCAGCTGGTTTAAGCTGCTCCTTCCAGGAGAGCCAAAAAGAATTTCATTTGGCAGTGAAAGATATAAAATGCAATTCTGTTAGGAAAGTTAATGAGATTTCACAGGCAATAACTCATTTGTATGGCCCCAAACAAGTCACAGAGATCAAAATACCTTTCTGTATACAGTGGAAACTATTAAAAATCCTATAGGCTTCCCACATCGACAGCTTCTAAAAATTCAAAGAGGTACCACACTACAGGCAGCAAAATCCATATTTCAAACACATACATTCTAGTCCTGTATCGCTTGTAGCAAAGGAAGTATGGTTTATTATGCAGCAGACCCAACATGCAATGGAGTTTCAAAGAAGAAAAAGTAACAGTCCCTTCCTCCTGGCTCAGTAGCCATAGCAAATAAAAAATACTAACCCCCCCTACGAGGCTCCACAGACTGTCTTTTAAAGGCCAGCACTGGGCATAGCTGCCTGGGGTTTGGGGCTTCAAGAGTTTAAGATGATCCTCTACCCTCGCAGATGCCACAGGAAACAGCAAAGTTGCTGTCACCAGATGACTGGCTGGTGGTGCTGGTAGAGAGAACTGACAGGAGAATTTCTGGTGCGGAATGCCCTGTTTCCCCACACAAAGAGAAATATGTTGACTACCTAAGAGGACACTGATAGAACAATCCAAATATACCCTGGATTTTTAATAAAAGATAAAACATTCCTTAAATCAAAAAAAGTTAAATGACTGTGAAGCAGTGCCATGCCTGTGCAGATGAAGTGAATCATTAATATTGAACAAACAGCTGGAAGGCTGTTTAACTTAGCTGTGCTATGAAATAATCAAATACATAACCTTTACCCAATTGCTTTCTGCAGGTTCCAGCTTCTAGCAATTTTTGACAAGTGAAGCTGACAGGGAGCCTTACACCACACTGGATCTGTAGCTCCACAAAGTACCTTCCCCATCGCCTTGCCAAAAAAGATCCTGGTATGTCTGCTGTGAAGAGCCCCCTCTGACAGCTACAGCTGTAGAGTTTTTCTGTTACTATGTGCCTCAGCTACAACTATCAACACAAATTATGACAGCATTAATCTTCCTCTCTCACTTAAAGTATGATTTGTCTCAGAAGTGAAAGGGCAAAGATGACACCCCCAGATACCAGAGCTGATTATTCGTAGCCCCTCACAGACCCTTAGTTACTAGAACTGCATGAACAAGCATAAGGAAAGGTAGATTGGACTGGAAAAGAAGGAACGAATTTGCTTTAGTTCTTTTAAATTCACCTGTCATCATTACTACATGACTAAATAACAGATGTAAAAATTACCTTTTGGGATTTTCTGGCACAATTTAATCTGTCACTCTAAGAAAGTGCACAGATCCCTCCTGAAGCTCACTTTATTTACTCATATTCTATGAGTGTTACAAAGAGGGACTGTTCAGTGCCATGTCATCTCATGGCGTAACTGACCTCAATTATTACTGCATACACTTAACTGGCTTGTTTCTTTCCTTAATTTCACATTAACAGTTGCCCAGCTCTTTCATTCAGGAGGTAATTTTTAAGATCAGAATTTTCTGAGATCAAGACTTCCTTACAGGTAGAACTGTCACATTGCCTGTTTACCAAGTATAAAAAACCTCAGCAAAAATTAATGTTGGAACATGAAGAACATTGCATAACCTGAAAGCTTGGCATTTTATTACTCATAAAATCTAAGAAAATCTAGAAACAAGGCTGAGAAGAAAACAGACAGTGAACGCCAAGCTAGCAGGATACAAAAGATGCTTGTACACAAAACTGTACAACATACAACTATACTTGTTTTATCAGACTGGTTAAATAATGCCACAATTACTGGCAAATGAAAGATTTCTAGCATTGCAGTCTGCTGCAGTACAACATATTTTCTCTCGTTTCTCCTCTTGCAATTCCCACAGCAACAATGAAGCAGCAAAAACTTATAAATTTTGTCTGACTTTGCATGCATGCTCACATCCCCATACCCCCACCATAGCCAGCGTATCCAAACGGGACGAAGCAATGGATTTCATCTGAGACCAAGTCACATTACATAAAGAATGGTTAGACAGATAAATCTGGAAGTCCCACATTTAGCATGTGAGAAAGACAAGCTAAAAGGAAAAAATAAGCTTTAGTTGGATGAAGGATTTCAACAGGCTGCATTCAGGAACACACATATAGGTAACCCAGTGACATGGGCAGGCGTGTGTCTCCTCATCTCCCCAGAGTGGCCTCCCTGCATGCAAAGGAACAGATGAATCTTGCCTTACCTACAAACCATCAACCTGTTTCCCTTCTAGAAGAACAAGATGATGATGAAAAGTCAGGTAGTTTATCCTCTGTCAGCTGCACCAATTGGTTCATTAGCGGCACCGGCTCCTGGGAAGCCAGAACCTCCTTCTGCAATGTGCATTCACAGAGTTTTTAATCAGAACTTATCCCTCCCCCCGAGCTAGCTAGCTGCCAAAGAGTGGGGGAAAAAAGTCTTCATGAAACATAAAAGCAGCTCATCAGAACCCTTCTTTTAGGAGGAAAAACTGCTGAAGCCCATTCAGAAGGCAGGAGCCACTTCTCGGAAACAGTAACCCTCAGAGGCAAGTGCACAGTTAATTATTCAGCAACAAAGGCTTGCGATAAAACCTCATCTGCAGATGGATGCTGACCACTTAATGCAGCTCCTAGCATGCTGTTCATCAAAGGTACGGCTCATCTGACCTCAATTACTATGACCCTCTTACAAGTTACTTCTGAGAAACTATTCCAAAGTTTTGGTGGAGCTGTGAATAAAGGGTTGTAATAATAAAAGTTCAGATTTATATAATCCTCTGCACAGCCAAAGTGACCTTAAGAAGTCAGGAAAACCACTTCAGAATCTACCTGAATGTTCACGCAAAGGTTTAAGCATCTCTGCAACTCCTGTGTCAACACAAGCAGTTCTGCTATTTGTTTGTGGCGATTGCATGTGCCAATAATTACAACCCCCCCCCCCCGATATATCTTGTGATGCAAGTAAACATGTTAACATTTTCCTCTGGAAAAATCTGATCCACTATGGCCATATCTTTTAAGTATAAGCTTTTTAGTAAATGAATGCTTAAATACTTAAACAGATAATCTGATGCTGAAAGGCAGCCATCTCAGAAAAACATTTTTTTCTTCACTTTGTTTACAAAACAAAAAGACAACTCTCTAAATATTTGTAAGAGAGTGCCCATACAATGTTACAGATTTTACTGTAATTTACCTAACTTGCACAGAGACTGAAAAACAGTTTGGCCACCTGACATAACAATGTAACACCTGTAACACTACCATACCAGCAATTCAAAATAATTTTCCCACCTGCCAACTTGCATCATCTATTCGCACCACCCTGAGCATCCAAAACCCAGTCTAATAGGCAAAATGCAACATTGGCAGATTTGATTCTGATACAGGAATAAGAGCCCCACTTTACTGCCTCTAAGTAGCATTGAAAATGGTAACATCACAATATGTGTTTAAATTTCCCCCCATAATAAGCAGCAAAGTGGTGGTCCCATCATCCTGGACCCAAGTACAAAGCAAAGGAAAGCCATTAAATTCATTCTCAGCCTATCCACTAACATTCCTCCTTGCCAGGCTGCAAAAGCCCTGCAGAAAGGACCATCCACAGGAGGTGACATTAGTCCAAGAGTCTGAGAAGCTCCTTGCTGCTGTCAGCTTGCTGGAGTAGAAAACCAACATGCTCCTCCTTGCTCCACTCTGGTGGGATTTACAGCTTCAGCTCAGAGTGTCTCTGACCTTGCAGGGTAAGGGCTAAACCAGCTACAAGGCACCACTGCCATGGAGGTGATAGCACAGCAGCCATTCAGACAAGTACTGGCTCTGCACAAAACTTAAGCAATCATTTATTTTTATAAGTTAATGAAAAAGAGTACGATACCATTACTGCAAGAGATGTGAGTGATGTGAAGCTGCATTCATTGAGCTGAGACATCTTTTCTAGCCCTAAGACATAACACAGTTTTTGTGTGTAACTACTACAGAAAAAGATACGATAATGGTGATGCTGCTCTGTCCACTAAGCTCTGAGGAGGGGAGAAAAAAAACCAAAAGAGTGGGGGAAAAAAATTAAGACAAAAGCCCATCTTCAGGAGGCTTGGAGCAGAAATGCTTAAGTACTGCTGGAGAGGTACGGCACTGCCAGGATGAAATTGATACCCACCAGAACGTTGTGGGTCATGCGCTGCCCAGACACCAACTCACTAGCCAGAGTCCTGTGAACGCAGCCCCTGCGCGTGCCTTCCATCTGCTAGCCCAGCTGGCTCCTGTGCTACCGCTGAACGCTTTGGAGGAAGACTATTTCACAACATGCTTCTAAAGTGCAGATTTCTGTTATTTATCAAATGTGCGGCATACTGGGTCATTTGACACAGACAGTATCCTGATGCTGCTTCTGCCCCATCAGAAAACAAGTTATTAGTGCATTTTCTGAAATCTGCTTTCAGTTGTACTGGTGAAACAAAAGATCCATTAACTTCTATAGCAGAAATTCACATTTACCCGCTTGTTCAGCCAAGCTTTGGAGAAGATTCCCTAAGTATGTGAACTCTCAACTTTCAACACATCCCGGAAGACCAGCATGTTTTTAAATCTAAACCACATGAAATTCGCAATTTAAACTAATTGGATCAATTCTGCAACTTCACCTAAGCTCTGTTTTGAAGTTTAGATGAAATCTCAAACCAACACTTAGGGGCTTAAGCCACAGAAAGAAAAGTTAGTATTTTGGGGGCAGTTCCCATTGTCACCAAGAATTGCTGGTTTGGTACAGGATCAAATGTCTCCTGCTAAAAGAAATTTGTATTACTTTCTAGCTTTTGGGTATGTTTTGATACTCATCACTTCTGACACCTATTATCATCCTCCTCATCACATCACTAAGATGGTGAGCATGATCTGCTTCACACGGTACACCATAGCAGGGACTCACTGATAGGGACAGGGACCACATGGGGACAAGAAAATTATTCTTCTTCTCAGATGTGTCCCTGATATGTACACCCCATTGGACTGGAAATTGCTACATTGTCCAGGTGTGAAGCAAAGACAGGGAAAGAGAGATGAGGATATCATAGAGATTACAAAGCAGGAGAGGAAACAGGAAGCATCAATCCAAGATGTACTATGCAAATCTGAAAAGCAGATTTGAGAAACTGTATCTCACTTTTCACATTAGCGTTGAAACAAGCTGGATTCACCCTCTAAAAACTGCTTGTCATTATACTGATGCTATTTTCCATCCCAAAAGACAGATTATTCAGGCCTGGTCTATGTCAAAAAGCATGATTACAAAAAGGACTGTAATCTTTCTTTTTTAAAGCTAACATAGTTAAATCAGCAGTGAGTACAGCTATCCTAGTGTAAGTGTGACTTACAGCAGTTGAGCTCAATAGTCTCTTGCATGAGAACAGATATACCTCCAGAAACGGGGCTACACTGATGTAACTGTATCCACCAAGGAGGTATTTTACTGTCGTACACCGGGAAGACAGTTAAAGCAGCACAATTCTGATGCCTCCAGGCCATGTTGTGCTCGCAAGGGAGCAGCAGGAACAATTACTGAGGTTTGGGAAGGTATACATTAGTACTTTAAAGTTTAACTGATATCTTCGATAGTATCAGCAGCCCTTTAAACAGCCACAGAAAAGCTGGTCAAATAGTTAGTTGTCTTCAAAATGTGTCTGGTGGTGTGACCTCACCCAGCTGCTGCCAACCACTTCTGAACTGAAGAATTCTTGCCACCAAACAGGTTTTCATTTCCAGTTACAAAGTGAATGAAATGCAACCAAAGATTTACAGAAACAAATTTAATTATCTAGGCCAAGCTATTGCCATCATACATCTTTATAGAGCAGAGGTGGCATCTGAAATCTGGCATTTCCAGCACCACAGAGTAGAACTGGGCACTACAGTAACTACAAAGCAAATGGCAATTTCTACCAATAAACCAGGGCTTTGGATTTTCCCAGGTCTCCTCCCTGCACTTACTGACCAGAGCAGATGCTTCAACAAGTCCCTAGCACACTGCAGCAAGGCACCCAGGGTCCAATATCTTTAAGGCAAACTGGAAAATATATCTTTTTTTATTATTATCTACTCTGCAGATCTCTGGTGTACGAAAAGCAACTCAGGTGCCACCCACTACAGCCATGGTCCAAGCCCCTTATACCGCCATTGATTACGCATCAGCAGGTATGCTCATTCAACAATCTTTCTGACCCTGTGGCTTTTTGCATAGAGGTCTTGAGTATCCAACGCAGAAAGTGATTCAAACTTTGGCAGCAGCTGTGGACAAAACCTGCATTTCATTCCCTACACCTTGCCCTCAAGCTTCATTTTCCCCCCATTTCCTTGCAACGAGTTAATATCACCACCTTTCTTACACCTACCTTCACACACTCCCCCCCTTACTCGCTGGTGCGAGGAGCAATGAGGAAACATTTGGCTATTACAGCCTTTTATTAATGCCATACTCAGCAGAACTGCAGGGAGATTGCTGACAGCTTTCACCCGTCAGCACAGGCACATTGGGCAGCCGTGCCAGCCCTGCGCAGTCGGAGAGCCCCATCTGTCCCCACTGCGGGGCTGCCTCGCAGCACACTGGCCAGGTGCTGGTCTTCACTATTCATCCAGCTGTAACCAGGCTAGTCTGGCAGGCCTCTGCTGTTTGCACATTTGCACATCTCCCTCCCTTTTATTTATTTATATATTTATTTTTTTTAGGAACACACAGGGGGGTAGAACTCTCTGAGATGAGTCAGAAACAGAAAAACTTAAAAAACAACACGCAAGATTCCCTGTGATTCCACTGATGTGAAATGGTGCAACTTTTCTCTGTAAGATTTAACTATGTATTTGAATCGAAGCTCAGAAAATAACTTACCACAGCTGCACAAGAAAACAGCACACAACCCGTTAATACCTGCCTCAACAGGAAGAGAGATGAGAAAACATTACTGCTTACATATCTGCAATGAAAGATCGGTCCTCACGGTCTGAAGGAGCTGTGACACAAAACAGAACCAAAAGCACATTTGGGGAGAAAAATGAAAATGCAGAAAAACTGAGACATTTTATGAATTCCTCTTAAGTTGCTGGGATATTCTGAATGAAAAATAATTCTAAGATGTAAAGACTGCTTCTGTACATTTTAGTGAAATATCCACACTTTTCTCCCTGCAACTAGTGTTTCCCTATTTCCTGGTATTTTAAACAAGGCACAGAAAAGAAGATTTAGAACACCAGAACTCCAAACAAAGCAGCACAAACCCAGGACAGCATCCCTCGCTATTTCCAACCTTCCCCCCCATGCTTTTAAAGTGCCACTCCACCACAAAATCAGTTATTACCTAGCCCTGGCCCAGAGACAGCTGCTTTGGGTGAGGCAGCCAGTGCATTCCCTGTTTTCAGTTTCACAGGAGCCCTCGGAGAATCAAGGGCTGCACATTACAGAGTCGGGCTTCTAAGAACACATCACCATAGTTGGCCTGACTGAAAAAGGTAAGCTGCCTATAAATGACTGCCTGGATGCTTTGTATTTTAGCTATCATGCATACCATATACAGTAAGTGGGAAAGCTGCATCAGGTTATAGATTTAACCTTAGGCAGAGAAAAAAACACCCCAACCCAAAACTATTTCCAGCTTATGACTTTTGATTAGTCAATTCTCTTGGCTGTTGTATGTTGGCGTAACAACATTGGTTTCAGAGGCGATCTCTTCCAGTTAAGAATATGACCATGTTATGACCATAAATTTCTGTATTTCTACCTATAAATATACTGAAAATAGCTGTATTTTCCACTTAGGGGGGCGCTGAGAATGGACTGGTATTTGCCAGCATGCCATGACAAAAGTTCAGAAACAAATATCTCCACTTTTGTTTCCCACTGCCAGACTAACAGGTACCTGCCACATCAGGCTTCCTCCCTGCTTCAACTACTGACCTGTGCTGAACCACCACTGCTGTTCATCACCACTTCTTCCCCCATTTCTTGATACATTCACCACTGATGATTGTCCCAAAGAGCCTGAGAATCTGTTTCTCAATCTGATGAGGGTGCACAGCTTATGCTGCTTCCAATAATGTACTCCAACCCTAACGCATGGGGCTTACCTGTGCACAGGGGCTCAGGCACCACTTACCCCATGACTTCCAGGGCAAGCCAGATAACATAAGGAGGGTAGCAGCTTCAGCGATGAGAACATCCATCCCCACAGCTCATGCATTGATCACTGTCAATACTTTCCCCTTTACACTTAGCTGGCAATACATTTTTATTTAAGACTTAAACATCTTTCACCGCAAGCTTATTCTTTCATCACATGTGTACCCATCACATTTTATTTCATAACAAGGTACTGATTTTCATGGCATCTTTGTTGAAGTCTGCCCTGTGTGCTATCTGAGCGGTACAGTGGGCATTTGGCAGGGGGACACTTCGCCTTCTGGAGGGTGCTGGGTTTCACATCTCAATCACAGCAACAACTCTATATAAACAACAGGTCCTTTATTTTAGGAGTTTTAGAAGCAAGTTACATCATAATCTTATTGCTGCAGAAAGGTTATAGAGTAGGAAGGACAGGACTGAAACAGATCTCAAGAAATAAGCAACATTAAAGAAAAAAATCAAGACAGCTGACTGGCGTTTTATTTCTGTTCTACGTCCTTGTCGAGATAATTTACTGAGTTATTTAAAATAGTTCACCATCAAATTCAGCATTAATCTCCTAACCTTGCTGTTCTCCAAAGGATTATAAAATTCATTATTATGGCTATTGAAACCAATCCTGCAGATGCAGAGTTTCAAAAGGACTGGATAATTGTATAACTGTGAGTATAACTAGTTATGCAAGATGAAGTAAGGAGGTCAACAAAGTATCGTGCTTCAAGGCATCCATACATTAGAGGGGTCAGGAAGGAATTACACTCTGTGTACAGCTTTGCAAACCCAGCTACGCTTTTTTCGCTGAGACAGAAGATACTATCTTGTGTAAGAGAAAAGATGAGAGTTTGCTGCTCCTACACATTTTTCTTTTGAGTCAACTAACCACTAAATCCCATTGGGTTTAGGAGGCAACACACAAGAAGGACAAGAGATCCCCAGGTGGTGAACTCCTTTGTTAAGGAAAAGCTGAATTACAGAAATACATTTAACTCTTTTTTTTTTTTCAGTCAGCTGCTCTAAGTCATCCCAGGCTAGATATGATCTAAGGTTTTCTCTAAACTTTCTTAAAGTACATCCCACGGAGCCTTCCTGCTCCCTGCAATGATGCTGACACTTTTCAGCTCTGTGCTTGGGAATGGTAAAATAATGAGTACAAACCAAGTGCCTTGGCCATGCAGAGCTGCCACAGGGCTGGGGCTCAGTGCTGGGGAAGTGTCCTGCTGGACTGCTCCTTACACCTGGGGGACTACAGCCATGTTCAGGGGCAGCATGCTCATTTTTTATATATACTCTTATATAAAATATATATAATGTATAATATACACACTTGCACGTAATTTGCCTTTTTTTTGTCCCCAGCTGTAACTATGACCTTACAAAATCCTTGGCTGAGAATGCTTTGGTGAGGACGTGATATTTTTGTGAATACTTTTAAGGCTTCAAACAGACCTGATACCTTGTCAAAGATGTCTTTCTTGGAGCAAACACCTACATAAAAAATTATTTTAACACAGATAATAAATGACAGAGATGACAGTGCGCTTAACCACATGTTTATCTGCAGACTCACTCGCCCAGCCAGTCTACCTGGCATGGGGGTTATTAAGTCAGCTCTGGTTCTTGCAAGTGCTCCCTAAACTTGAAGGATTTCTGGAATAATCACAGCAGCCATGTAGCAGCCCTATCCCACTGTGCTAGAACGGATTTAAAAATGATAAAGACTCTCCATGAAAGACTATTAAAACAGCCTTTGTTTCAAAAGCAGAATCGCCTAACAATTGGGCGTCTTTTATAGAACAAAATTATTTGACTCTTTCTTTCTTCCACTGAGGAAAAAGCACGTATGCAAACAAGGGAAAAACAGGCAGGAAAGGAAAAACACACAAAAAAAGGTCAAAACTCAAGATGCTTACGTTTGGTTAGACATGGACATTCTCTGGGAAAAATTCTACTAGCTTCAAAAAAATGCATTTGAGAGGAGAGAGGAAGGAGAGAAAAGCAGCAGCATTTTCTGACCTGCTCTATGAAAAAAAGAAACTATTCTGCATACAGAAAAGCCCCTCCAGCTTACAGTGCTGCTGCTCCCCAGGACAAGACCGCCCCCATCTCAAAATGTGCTAAACTAGAACCCTTCCTCAGCACAATATTGATGTGGAGGCACAAAACCCTTTGTACACCTACAGAGTGCAAGTATGAGGCTTAACATTAGCCTTGAACACAAACCTGCAATCTGCACTCCCCTGGGACTCATCCAGCAGCAATGCTGCTTCCCTGTGACAGGCAGCAGAAGGGGCCAGCACGGCACACGAGCCAAAATCAAACTCACTCAGGTATGTGAAAGATTATCCTCATCCCAACCGGTATTATTTATATTCTGCCAGCAAAACCTCAGACCTACCACTGCAAAGTTACCATTTTGAGTTTGGTTGTTTTTTCCCCTTCTCCCTCAGCCCTAAGTCAGTGTCTTCCCCTTTTTAAGGGCTTCCTCCGGTCGCAGTGACAGGAAGAGGTGGCACTTGATACAGAGCAGAAGCCACCTCTGCCTCCCAGCAGTGGCTCTCCGCTGTGCCATGTCAAATTAGGAAAAAAACATACCCAGTGATGAGTGCCGGGGGCTCAGGAACACCCCTCGCCACTGCCGCCCGCAAGAGCTTGCAGGAACCAGAGCTGGGAGGCAGGTGATGCACATCACAGAACATATATTTATGAACTTCGGTGCTTCAGCAATACACCGGCAAAAGCCTCTTCTTTTCCAGTCCAGTTAGCAGTTGTAACACTGAATGTCCAACCAACTGCTCCTTATTCGCCCTGCCTCCTAGGAAGGCAGCGGTTCTCCCAGGATGGCTGGGGCGTCACACAGCACCGCAGCGGGCTCCAAGTGATGGCGGGTTGCCAGGGCACCCCTCTAACGTGGCACTCGTATCCCACCAGCACACATCCCTCTTTTCTGCACTTTATGAACCTGCTCAAAGGAAATAGAAGGGCCTCAAAGATGATTTCCAACCTTGCCATCAGAAAAGGCAACCTCACCTTCAAACCTCTTCTAGGGGACCAAAAAGAGGCCAACACTGCACGTGCATATAGCAATGCTCTTCAATAAGATGCATGGAGAATAAAGATATATTAAACCAAGCAGAAAACACCACAAAAGTTGTTTTCCCTATCTATCTATATGATGTTATGTAGATAGATTAATGGATATATAATATTATATAGACAGAGAAAAGTATTATGATTGAACTTCTCCAAGGTCAGCCCTCTTGTACACCTACAGGCATTTTTATTGCAGCCTGTGCTGGCTTTGCTTGGTGTACGTGGCAGCAGCACTCACTGCTTTGTTTCAGAAAACGTGGACTGGGTGTTCACATGTAGATCGTGGGTTGTCCATAAACTCACCTCAAGCAAGGCAAGCACTTACCATCATTACGGCAAGCTAAATGATATTTTGTGGTAATATATTTTAGTAACAGAAACATGAGTTTTTAAACACTTACGGGGCAGAAGGAAAAAGAACACATGGTTCCAGCACTGACAAAAGGCGAAGTCATGCTAGACATCAGGCAGCTTCACAGCCAGATCCCGGTAACTGCAGACTAAATGCTTCCAGATACCGTCACAGCAGGAGGATCCCTTACATGTACTGTGTGGCTTACCATTTATAGCCCCAGTGCAGTCTCTCACCACCAGTGCCTTCGCTTACCCACACCGAAAATGTTGGTTAGGGACGTCTTTCCCTAACTCTTGTTCATTGAGTTATCTGCACTAACTTAATCTAATTATCCATTCTGCTTCAAATCTGAGTACAAAATACAATGCAGCATCATGATGGGCATAGAGTATAAGCATATCAGTCATTGCATTAAATAACAGTAATGTTAAGGTAAAGAAAAAGTTTTAAATGCCCAGATGACTTTTTTTTAAGAGAGAGTGTAAAACTGTTGAAATACTATCTTTTAGAAACATCGTTAAAAGACAATTTCACTTTTTTTCTTGCCAATTTGGAACTTCAAAGAGAGTATAACAGGAGCAGCAAAATTACCATTTTGATACCAGTAAGAGTTTTGCCTTCATGGATGTATAATTTAAGCTGCCAGACTTTTGGAACATTTATGATACAAAACATAGTCAGTCAGTAATGATCGTGTCCCTCAAGACATCTACTAATTTGTTTTATTGCCTTTTTATTTTTGTCCCCTTTCATTTTCTGAAATATAATCATAGTTCAGTGACTTCATCTGCAAGGAATCCAGCAACAAAGCTTTTGCTGTAATGATGTACAACAAATGAATCACAATTCCTTAATCGCCCCGTTCCCTTTATTGTTGCCTCATTTGAATTCATGGATTCCCCCCAAAATTCAATTATATTTGCAATTTCTTCACAAAAATTACACAGATAAAGAACTGAAAGCATAATGGTCCCTACACTTTCTGAAAAACAAAGCAAAAATAAAAAATAATCATAAGTTACTGCAAAAATAGAGAGTACGTTTTCAGACATCAAAGCTTTCTTCGTCCTCAGAGGAACAAGAAATGGGACTGAAAGAATACATGTTTTTTTCTGCCATGTGATGTTACACAGTGCACAAAAGCAACCTTCCCCACTGGAGTAAGACCAAAGGTGCCGTTACGAAAGAATCATGAGAGGAGATTGGAATTACAGTAGGGTTTTTTTATTCCCATTTAAGACTTGATAATGGCTAACAATATACTCCATAGCGAGAGGAATCAACACCATGGATGTAGAACTGCTGCACGAGCAGCCAGACGCACGTGGCTGCAGGGCCTCATTATTGGCTGAAGAATCATCTTCAAAGTAATTTCTTAGTATTTGCATGGAAGGAAACACTTATGTAGGCTTTTTTTTTCTTATTGTCTCTTGCTGTCACGATGATAAGAACAGTAATGAAATTCCCTGTGCTGTACCTCAGAAACTGCCTTTTCTCTTGAAGGACATGCTCCTGCCTGATAGCTTTGATCTTCCTTGTGAATCTTTTTGGTTCAGAGCATGTCCCACGCCTCATTTACTTCAGTGTTCTCATGAGATCCCAAGATAAAAAGGCCAGCTTCTGTAATACCCTCTGAAAGACTTTCTGCAAGCCTCAAGAAACAGTTTTTAAGCATTTCTAATGGATCTAGTATCCCGGGGACTTTCAGGAGCAAGCAGAGATGCGTCCCCCTGCCCCATCCCAAAGCAAGTCACTCAAAAGAGGGGCTGAACAGGCTTGGCACGACCCACAAAGCCTGTCAAAGTTTTGAGGAGAGAGAGCCTGGTTCTAGAGCACAAGCAAATGCCACATATTGAAGTCTGCTCAAGAGATAAAATGAGACAAACTGGTATGTACCTGTTCTTCCCTTGAGATAATCATCTTCAGTTTCAACCAGTTTATCTTCATATTTTGGGTTTCCAGTCCACATACCCAAAAGTAATTTGCACATAAAAACTGGGCAAGTAGATGTTGTTCCATGTGCTCACAGCACCCAAATCCTGTTGGTGCATAAAAATTACATTTTTCCTACCCCCAGAAAACTGACACACTAAAAGGAAAATTATTTATCTCTAGGCAAGTCAAGAGACATCAAGAATAAATATTTAATCATGCAACTAACTTTAAAAACAAGGAGATCTGACAAAGTTCATCACATTAAAAAGAATCCTTACCTGAAGTAGGACCATTGTACTTAAACTGGATGCTAATATTCAATTCCTACATTGAGACCACTTGAAAATTTGGCTAAGGAGCTAAGGCCATATCCTGATCTTACTGACGCTCTCGTAAATCCACTGACACCAAAGGAGTCAGTCTAGATTTTCACCCAAGAAATGGTAATTTTGACCCATATTTGGATCAGTTTTGTTGGAAGATGTGCCTTGGAGAGGTCATCTCTCTCATTTAATTATCTCTTTCTTTTTTAGGGGAACAGTATAAAATCCCACCAGTCCAAATTTCAGGGTATTCTCCTTCTGTTGGGAGAGGAAAAGACTTTACACACATTGATACAATTATTTCCCATAAGCTCTATGCAAATCCAAAGCTTTCAGTTATGGAAGGTGAGGAAATGTTGCGCTTCCAAAGCAACCACCCCAGATGCAATTTTGCAGAAGCAATTAGTAATAAACTTGAGAACAAGAGAATTTAATTCTTCTCCTAAGAGACAGTAATGCTCTTTTAAATATATGCACAGGCATTTAGATATTATATGTGCACTAGAAGAACAGTAACTAATGAATAATAATTTGCAGTTTATTCTCATTTTTCCCTTAGCTTTGGCTTTCAGCCCCGTGGGGTCCAATTGCACTGCCAAGGCCAGAGGGAAAGTAGCAGAAACTATGCTGTGCTGAAACTGTGAATGCTGTCCAGTTTCTCATTCTACAAACCCATAAATATGCCCAGCTCCTGCAGCTTCACACAGAACCAAAAATCAATGCTATAAACCAAATCTTGGGTGACTTTTGCATAAAATTCTCAGATTTACAACTAACCCTTTTTAACGTTCGAGTTCCTGACAAGAAAAGGTATGATGATACACAAACTTCCAAGCAAATGTCAAGTTGGCAGAATATAAAGAGGAAGGATCTGGGAGAGCCAGACCCGCTATCCAAGAAGCTTCAAACTGATGGCAAAAGCAGCTTAAAACTTACTGAAGAAGTGCAGTAGGAGCCAGGTCCAGGCCTGCGCTGCAGCAGTGACTTCGGGTTCAGTCCTGATCACCCCCCTTCAAAAATTGTATGAGGACTGCCAGCCCAGTAGGCTAACCCCTTCTTGAAGTATAATTATTTAACCCATTCTGGGCAAAGTGAAATTATTTGCCATTGCATCTTTGAGAAATTATCAACGTCCCATTCAAATGCATCTCAGTAACTTGGGTCTTATTTTCAGCTTTCTAAAAATGCAGCTGTTTCTCAAAGGGCTGGATCCCCATGGTCCTTAATGCTGGTAGCAGCAGCTCAGGCCCCTGTCTACCCTGTGTTTCCAGTCACTGCTGAGGACCACCAGCTCCCACTGTGAGCAAGTTCACAGAGAAGGACAAGAAATAAGGAACCCCAACTCTATTCCCACAATTTATTGACATGATAATTCGTTGGAGATGGGGAAGGGCATGCCAAAACCAGAAGGGAATAGATGTGTTTGAGTCAGAGAGAAACCCCCTGACATCTGCTCCTGCATAAGGGGATTACAAAATGGTGTTTTGCCCAAGATTAATTTGCATGATTAAAACCAAATTTCTCATCAACCCCTTCCCATTCCTTTCCCCTGTGGTGATGCTGCCCCAGATCCTGACTCCATGTTGGTACTCAGACCGACATGATTGGAAGAAAAATTTTGTGTCAAAAAGTAAAAAAAAAAAAAAAAAAAAAGTACTCATGGAACCAGATTGGTAACTGCCCATCTTCTTATTTCTCAGGGAACTTTTTTCCTTCTGACTTTTCCTCACCTATTGCAGAATCAACTGAGCACCTTCATCTTCAGATTGCATTGAATTCCCAGAAGGTGGATAAGCATTCAGAATAGCTCAGATGTCAGCAACAATTTAAATGTAACCTGCTCACTTAGATGACCAGCAGACTTCAAGATATATAACGATCCATTTTGAGAGTCTAATTTTATAAAACTGGTTTCAAATGCAATACCAAATCTGATATTCAGATACCAAAATGTGGATTCAAACACAAAAGTAGCTCTTTTTACATGCATGAACATCCAGTCAGGCATATAGGATTATCCTAAAGAGTGCTTATATTAAACAATTTAGGTATTCTATATCTGGTTACAAGATAAAAGTATAAAAATATAACAACTCACTGGTTTCTTGGTCTGAAACTTCAGTGAAAATATTTAATACACAGGGTAGTTTTCAAAACTGAATTAATTATAAGAGGACCTGCAAGAAGAGGAGCTGTTCTCTTACGCGTAGGAATACTTTTCTGAGAACATGCCTATTTTTGCCTAATTGTGTAAATTAAAGGTGTTTCACTGGAAGACTACACATTCACACTAACAATCCGAATTACTGTGAGTTTTTGCAGCAGCAGCTTCTCATGTGCAAATTCTGTGCTTTGTTGTGCACAAAAAGTGCACGTACAGACATATAGAAAGCCTGTAAACCACTAAATAGGTTTAAAACCCCCTTGAATCCCTAGTTCAGCACATCAGCTTTAAGGACCTAAATACAAAGAATGTAACAGCAGAGTCAAGCCATTTCACTGTGATTTCCGTAATTCCACCTAGATTTCAAAGAGTTATTATTTAAAATTACCCATTTGTCATTTAAGCCCCAAATACTGCTAATAGCAGATTATACTTAAAATTGCTCTAACAGGTCTAACTCCCACACAATGAACATCACAACACAGAATGAGAACCCTGGGGGAATTTGCTTCCCCGGTAGAAAAGTTTAGACTGTGAAGCTGCACAAAGAAAGAGAATAACTAAACATTTGTACATGGAATAACATTTTCTCCCAATAGAAGTCTACTTAGGGAGTAGCCTACCAGAATCAGGTAGGGAAATAACCCATATCCCTTCAATTTCTACTGTGGCATGGCTCTTTTTTTCTTAGCTGACTATTCACTGGCAGTGTGGAAATTCAGGGCAGCTGAAGCAGCACCAAAAAAAAAGTCCAAATTGTCCTAGGACTTTGCTACTGTGCTGCTTCTGGACCATTCCTGAAGGTTTTCATCTTCAGCCTTGCTTGTACATCATGAAGGTAGAGCATTAAAACTATTTACCACCCCTTTTTTGCTACCATGTCTTGTGCGCTTGTAAATAAGCACATACCTTCGTATCTCGCAGTAGCCTCTGTCTCTTACTGTCTTCTGTTTTAGTTCCCTGTCCTCTACCCCTTCTATGACACTACACGCTTTTTTTAGCAAATGAAAATTATACTTTTGCATGATTCTTCATAAAACTGTAGCATAGAAATCTGGTTGTAGAAAAAATGAACCTGGACAAGTCTACTTAAATTATTCTCTTCTATGTGAAACCACACCCTTAAGAATTATTTCCATCAATCTTTTCTTTTAACCCAGAAAAATGCCATTTCTAAAAATGCTATGAAGCTAACAGCAAAACTATTCATAGTTACTATATGCTATACGATATAGAAAAAGCAATATATGCACTTGAAACCTACAGTTATATATGCTGGCACCTGAGCCACTATATCCTTTCCCTCCACGCACCACAATTGGCATAGCTTAAGGTTATATGAAAGTACCTAGCAAATATTAATAAGGCAAGAGAAAAATTGAAAGAAGACATTTTGGCATATCCACTTTCCCTGTATGTAAGAGAGGAACAGCAGTTGTTTGCTAAAAACAATTTGCAAAAGCATAAGTAGCCTGTGTCACTGTGCCTCCCCATCATCTTCACTGGACTGTTCCCATTTATTTCGTACTGGCAATTCTCAATAATATATTATCTGATTTAGTTCAAAACCTCTGAGAAGACTTAGACCCCGGGTTTGCATAAGCTGCTTCCCTTAACAACACACTCTATTCTTTGAAAAATCCCAGTGTGTCTCCAGGTTTGGCATGTTTCACTCAGGAGGATAAAATAAATTATTGCAGAGTAAATAGTGTTGCTAGTGAAACTACACTCGCTCTATGGGCACCTGCCTTATATTGTGCTCATACAAATGCATACTGAAAACCACAGCTAGAAAATTCTCTAATGCTCAAACCTTATTTTTTCTTGCTTCATGCAGACCCCTCAGCAATAAAAATGACACTTTTCACTGATGCTCTTCCTTTACTGCTTGCACAGGGGACATTTGTTTCCTCACTCATGGGTTCCTCAACATCCTTGCCTCCACCATCCCACTTATTCCTCTAACCCTACCAATCTGTCCATTCATTTTCCAACCACCAGTGTCCCTTCTGTGGCACAGGCATCATCACTTAGAGCAGCTCTGACAGCCTCTGCTGACGGGGAAGGCTTAAACCCTCTCCGGGAGTCCTACCTGACACATTAGGTGGCAACTCCCAGGCAGGCTGTACTCTGACAGCTCAATACTTCCAGTTCTTGAATGACCAAGCTGTCATTAAGCACACGACGTGGAGTGTTGCCTATGAAGGAATTCCAGGGGCACCTGCTCAGCTGTGTTGCTAACATGATGTGTCCAACCCCAAGCAAAGACTGTTCAGATTAAACCAGATTTAAGACTGAGTGAAGAGAATATAAACAGAGCTAAAGAAATCTGACTGCCTTGAACACATGGATGTGGTACCTATTCATGATCCCACCTGTATAAATATTTGATCCACTGCAGGGATTTGCAGAAGTTAGGCTCAACATTTTAAAGCTATTCAGTTTCCCAGAGCTGTTCAATAGCTCATAGGAAGGGGCACGGGGTAGAGTTTAGAGATACTGGCATGAACCCAGGGTCTAACTTTCACGCATTATTGCAGAAGTATGTCCATTTTCAATACTTCTATTGTTTTCTTTGAAAGGAACATATGGGTAGCTACTGGAATACTACATTGTCCACGACTTCCTAAAAGATACTTCAACCAAAAAAGCCACCTCTAGACTTTTCCCCAATCTAAAACAAACTAGCTTCTCTTCAACTGATGAATATAACTCAGCTTCTCCTTTTGCAGATTTTACAAGGTAGAATATCAAAGAACAATGTTCCTCCTTTTCTGTGTGTGAAAACATTAGTTTTCCTCACATTTTTACCAGGTACAAAAATAATTTAAAGCGTACGTTGGTACAGCACTTTAGCCAGGACCGGTACAGATGCAGTGAAACATTTCATTATAATTTACAATAAAGAAATATTCAAAAGGATTACCTATCATCCAAGACACGAACATTATGACAGTCAAAACCACACAGTTATAAGGAAGTGTTCCTGAACCATAAAAAACAGACTTCAATTTCTACTTACTTACATATGCATTCACATTTTAATTTGAAGCTTTAGGTATGCTGTTTTAAAAGATGCATGTAAAAACTGAAGGCAAAAATGGTTCAGAACTAATCTCAAACTATGAATTTTGGAAGCTTTTACATTTAAGTTTGCTAATATGCCCAGTATAACGAATACTTTTGCATACGAATAGCATTGTGGGCTATCAATAGCCCATCCCTGGCTACAAAAGGAGAAAAGAGATGACCTAGAAGCATCTCCAGAATTGTCTTCACTGTTGACTAGAGCCTTTTCTCTTGCTACCTCTCTTCTTTGCAATGATGAGGTCTGTGTTAGTAAGAGGAAACGTAGCAGTTTTGAGAGTAATTATCTGAATACGAGATGTCATGACCTCAAGCAGGATAAAAGCTGCACGGACTGCCCAACAGAGGTAAATATGCTCCACAACACAGACAAAAAGCCCATTCTCCAGCTCCTCTCAGTATTTACCACATGCCAAGAATGGTTTGCACTATACTGTCTCAAATATAGACGTCTCTCTTGCCACAATGAAAGCTTGTGCTGCATTTCATGGAAGATAGAAGATCACTGCAAACTACAGAAATACCCCACTGACTGGTCGTTCCAACCAGAGATCATCCCAGAGAGAAAAATTTCACATTTCTGTCAGGAGGACAAGTACAAGCATAGATCTGCCATTAGTCACCAACAGACCTTTTCAATACAGTAAAAATCTACCGGTAATAGTCTAGTCACTGAAAAATAATCTGGCTCATCGCTGCTGTCATTTTGGATGAGTTAAGCTGTAACAGGGTGCACATTCAAGCAGGCTGGGTTGTTGTGTATCACAGCCTCTCTCTAAATGTAAGTCCCTTAAGGTCTCCTAGTTCGAGGTGAAACCACTGAAAAGAATCCAGCAGGCTATTGCCCTTCCTATCTGTCCCACTCCCAAGTTCAAATAAATCAGTCTATTACCTTCTAGAAAAGGTGAAGCATAGACTAGTAGACCTAAACTGATCAATAATTGAAGTCAGGACCTGATGTTCTGGAGGGAAGAAATCAGTTCCAACCTGTTCATGGTTGAGCTTGTCAACTTTTTCCACTCCACCTCCACAGTGAATGATTAAATTCACTATAGCCCAGGTCCAAAGAGAGCCCAGCACATAAGAGCGGGTAAGGAGCAGCAGCGTGCATAACAACACATCCCCAAGGTGGAAGAGCTGCCCGCAAACCTTAACACAACTTTAGAAATGAAAGAGAGTAAATCTTAGGCTGTCATCAGAAACAAGCTTCTTTAAACCCCAGGTATTTCCTTGATGACAGCTTTGTGTGAATTGCAATAAGAAAGCATCTTCAGCAAACATTTTCCTGTCAGTGTTAAAACCCAAACTTTGCAACACCATGTTTATTCTCTAATCAAAGGTGAGAGTTTGTTTCCAACGTCAAAGCTGAATGAAAAGCAGGGCTAAGCAAGCAATTTACAAAAGAAAGAAAAAAGACTGTTAAAGTCCTTTTACTTTTAATTACTGAAGATTTCAAAGCCAAAGGGAATTTTGCCTTCACATTTTGCCCAGGACTTAGCTGAGATTTACAACATCTAGTCTCCTTCCTGGCACACATCAAAAAGGAAAGAGGGAGTTTACAAGGAGACAATAGTTTACAATATTTGTATTTTAGCGCCATCATGCTCTACTCTTCCAAGGAAGTCTTTCCTGGTTTTACCACAGAATACCTGGCTAGGCCGATGCATCACAGTATATGCTGTAATACTTCTGCAGTAGATAGCTGCTGTACCATTGAGCTACTGTAAGATGCAAATGTAAATGAAAAGCTGAAATCTTGGAGGGAGAGATGCAAACATTGCTATGCATTGAAACATTTACTTATTTTTAAGTCAGCAATGTCTCTTTATCAAAAACAATCAGAGAACATTATGCATATGATGGATTTCAATAAGCAAGGCTTTACTCCTTCCTGCATTACTAATATACAATAACAGGCAAGTAAAGAAGGATTCTCAATATTCCTTTAAAAATTAAAAAAATGGTGAAAGTTGAGGTGTAAATGGCTAGGCTAGGAGGCACCTGTCCTTATACAGAATATTTTCTTGGCAACAACTAAGAAAAACCATTCAGGCTGCACTGCGGTATGGGGCAGGGAAGACTGCATCACCAACAACATTAAGCAATTCTTTACATCTGCTCAGCTGAGGCATTCTTGCAGCTCTGTGCTTTGTTAAAGGGAATTACAAATTTGCAACCAGGTAGTTTTCATCCAAGATATAAAAGTTCAAAAACCCCCTTTCATCTTGTACATGCTCAGTAGAGACTGATTACAGTTAATTAATTCTGTGTTTATGTGTTCTTCCACACCAGATGGCTTGGTGAGTTATTCAAGCACTCCCGAACAGGACATTTTTTGGCAAGTTCCTTACAGAGACTGGACACCACTGGCAGTCTGGCAAGGGCTTTGTACTGCTATGAACAATGAATAAATAACGCTGACAGGCTCAGCTGTTCCTCTGTTCCAGGAAACGTGCTTCCATCTTGATAAACTGGCTTAGTGAGCATAATAAAAATGCATATCCAAACAGGCTTGGACTGGATGTTTATCCATAACCTCAGAATACAAAGCCTTTCTCCAGTAGAAGCCATTTCCATGGAAGTTCCAGCAAGACACCATTACAAATGGTTTTAGATCTAACTACAACTCAAAATGAGAAATCACTTTGGCGTGTGTGTCTTCTGTACATTCCACGGCAAAATGAGGCATCCATTTCACAGATGAAATAGCACATACCAAGATTTATATTAAGCCTTTAAAATGTTCTTGGTAAAGGTGACTAACAGCTAAACTTGGAGAGGATGTAAACGTAAAATAGGGCAGAAGATTGAACTGTCAAAAAGTCAGTGTTCTATAATTTCGCTGCAGAAAAGTCAAGTCTATCAAGGAAAAAAAGGACTATTTATGCAAACAGCTGTTGAAAATAGTCAGGAATTAGTAAAGAGAGGAATTTAGTTCAACAAAGCCATCCATTTTACAGGTTTCTTGTGTACCTCTACTCAGTCTCCTCTCCGATGTTTTTCTTTTCATCGTTAAACTGAGAACATCTACTTATTTCCAATCCTTTGCCACACACTTATATACACCGCTTTGCATTCACCAGAGGCCACAGAAGAGCTGGGAAATGATCTTAATGGATTTTTTGCATATCAGGAGTAGGAAGAGGAGTACTCACAAAAAAAAAAAAAATCCCAAACAAACCGCAAAACACCACAAAAAAAATTAATATTCAAGCTGTAGAGATTCATGGAACTTCCAGTAAAGTTAGAGTGACTTTAAATCTGTTAAATTTAACTGAAGTTAGATCTGACCTTCATTGAACATGAGTAAATGTCTGCCCCAGCTGGTATCCAAACATCTGTGAAAGGGGCTTCCATACTTTCAAATAAGAGTGCCTCAAACAGCAGCCCCCTGCAGCAAACTGAACAGGCTGAACTCGTTAAGAAGAACCTCTGACTCTCACAGCGGTAAAAACTCAGCATCATTACAGCCAGAGTTGGTTAAATATTTATTGCCTGGCAATTTTAGCTCTTCCTTACATGTTATTCACTATGAGATCTTAATTATTATAACAAATAGGTTTATACTTTAGTGTTTTCATGCATGTATGTGGGTTTTCAACAAGCTGAGATATCTATCCAGACCTACTGTTCACATTTAGACTAGTTTTATACAGGTTAATTGTAATGACTCCCAAGAGTTACCTCTGATTTCATCACTATGAGATGGACTCAGCATAGTTCCCAAACCATCCCATATGGACAACGCATGGCTGCTGCTGCAGGGTCAACCTTGGTCACAACCCTATTGCTTGTGGCTGTAACCTCATATCTGAATGCTTAAGGAATTGCCTTTTCATAACTCAATTTTTGGGATACCATACAACATATTCAAGAAGCAGCAGGAGATAGAACAGGAACAACAAATGATGGAATATTTTAAGCCTTACTACTGCCAGTATTTCACATCAACTGTTTTCAGGATGTGGCTATAATCTCCAAATCAAAAAGACATCAATCATAACCACGCTGTGTTCCCAGCTAGCCATCCACTAGGAAGAATGACACCTTAGCTCTTGCATGTTGCTGCAATATCCAGACTAGAGAAGACAGCTCCTGCTGTGGTGCTGAAACCCTACTGGACTGTTAAGAATGCAGTTACTCTATGATCATCTGGGCTGTGTTCATCTTGGGGGGAAAGGTGGAGGGTCAAACTTTCTTTAGGCTGTGCAATTGGCAGTGAGCCCCACCAGAGCCACCCAGGGTGCAACAAGGATGTCCAGGACCTGCAGCGCTAATGAAGGACAAAGCAGGATAAGGACAGACATCCAACAGAATATCAGGTGTTGGAGGAGCAGAACAGAAATAACTGGTTCTCTAGGACAGAGAAGGGCAGGTTTGCACTACCAGAAAGCAGCTTCCCTAATGCTTACGTGCATACAGAACCACAAAAAGCATTTTACCTTTGCAGAAAACAGAAACATTATTTTCTTTTCTAAGCTGAATTATGAAGCAAATAGTATTTCCCTGGCAGACAGCAAGTGTCAGTCAGCATTTCCAGCCCCAAGGAATTATCACCTGACTAAATTTGGGAAGACTATTGTCCTTCATTACAATTTTTATTCTCCAGCCTTCCAGCTTCACCTCAAAAATAATTTATGAGCTTTGTGGCAGACAAAAACTCCCTTCTTTTAAAAGGAGCTACACCCTTTTGCTAAGAAAGCAGCACGGAAATGGGTCCTTTGGTTCATTTCTTTTTGTAACATTCACCTCATACGCATCTCTCTTGACATATAAATAACTAAATTATGCGTGACTGAGATGCTTATGATTACTGGATCCAGTTAAAAGAATACGAGACCCCGGGAGCACAGAAATCTTCATGCACTGAGGCATCACCTCCCTCTGTTACTATCTGAAACTGGAATAGACTCTGATTGCATTAAGAGAAGATAAGACCTCCAAGCAAAATTTTGAAAAGTGAAAACCAGGAGGAAAAAAATCACACAGTTGAGCCTGAAAGAAAAGAAACAATAAGTGGGACAATTAAAGCTCCTAAATAAGTAACAATCACTGGTGAAATTTCAAAATCCTGGAACATTAAAAACAGCCCTGTGTATTGGGTCTGTGTGGCGGGCTTTTGGTAGCAGGGAGGGGGCTACAGGGATGGGTCCTGTGAGAAGCTACTAGAAGCTTCCCTGGCTCCAAATTGGACCTGCCGGTGGCCAAGGCCGAGCCCATCAATGATGGTAGTAGCACCTCTGTGATAACATATTTAAGAAAGGAAAAAAAACCTGTGGCAGAAAGGGGAGTTGGATGTGAGAGAAACCCCTGTGCAGATACCGAGGTCAGTGAAGAAGGAGGGGGAGGAGGTGCGCCGGAGGAGGGGATGCCCCTGCAGCCTGTGGTGAGACCAGACGGCAGGCTGTCCCCTCCAGCCCATGGAGGGGAGCGGGGGAGCAGATGCCCACCTGCAGCCCGGGGAGGATGCCACACCGGAGCAATGAGATGCCTGAAGGCGGCTGTGACCCTGTGGGAAAGCCCACGCTGGAGCAGTCTGTGCCTGAAGGACTGCAGCCTGTGGAAGGGACTCACGCTGGAGCAGTTTGTGAAGAACTGCAGCCCATGGGAAGGACTCGTGTTGGAGAAGTTCATGGTGGACTGTCTCCCATGGGAGGGACCCCACGCTGGAGCAGGGGAAGAATGTGAGGAGTCCTGCCCCTGAGGAGGAAGGAGCAGCAGAAACAATGTGTGATGAACTGATCATAACCCCCATTCCCCATCCCCCTGTGCTGCTGGGGGCAAGGAGGTAGAGAAAATCAGGAGTAAAGTTAAGCCCAGGAAGAAGGGAGGAGTGGGGTGAAGGTGTTTTTAAGATTTGGTTTTATTTCTTATTATCCTACTCTGATTTGATTGGTAACAAATTAAATTTATTTCCCCCTTCCCCCCCGCCCCAAGTCGAATTTAGGTTTTGCCCATGACCATAACTGGTGAGCAATCCCTCCCTGTCCTTGTCAAAACCCACGAGCTTTTTGTTATATTTCCTCCTCCCCAACCCACTAGCAGGGAGGAGTGAGTGAGTGGCCTTGTGGTGCTCTGTTGCTGGCTGGTCTTAAACCATGACACCCTGCTATCAACAAGGAAGGAGACGGACTCAAGAGCACAACAGAGACACATAGAAAATAATTATTTTTCTTAAATGTTGCCCTGAAGCCCTGAAGATATTGATCTCCTAAATATCACTGAAGTAAACCAGGATGAGAGGGCAAGCTATTAACCTTAAGTTTGCAAGTCTGAAGAATATCGCAATCTGAAATACACCTGTTAGGAGATATGAATATTAAAGATGCCTGCAGAAGGAAGGAGAGCCCACTGAAGCATTTTCGACTGCTCTTCAATTAATGAGCCAAAACAGAACTGTGATACTTTGGTGGCTTTTCTTATAAGACAGTGACTGTGCTCAAAGAAGAGACTGCTGACAAATACAGATCTATAGGCAAGGCTGTTTCTGCCTTCAGAAAAATCATATTATGTTGAATGAAAATGTTATAGTGAAAGCAAGGTGAAACTAGACTAGAGACTCACCACTTGGAGAAGAAACTGAAAATCAGATCGTAAGAGTAAGAATTCAGAAGAGATTTCACAGGTCAAAGGGCAAGAGAGATGCAAAAGAAAGCATTGCAAAAGATATAGCAAAAGTACAGCCCCAAATAATTTCCAGCATTTCAAAAACACTGTACCAAAGCTACAGAAGTAACCATTACGAAAAATGGAGCCCACTAGTAGCAGATGCAAAGAAGACCAACACACAGGTGCACTGATAGCACTGGGGCAGCCAGAGGGACTGCCATCAACAGTCTGTGAAAACAAGAGCTAAGACAATGCCTCAGTACTCTCAGCAGATGATGGTACAACATTATTTGATATAACTCTTTGAATTACATATCAGTGCTCATGGTTCAACTTGAAAATGTTGTGGAAATCTGAATGAAAAACCTTATAAACTGGTGAAACCAAAACTTTAACGTAATGACAGTTCCCACCGAAGGACTGACTCGAATACAAGCTACAGTGGAAAGTTAAAGATGTGCAGCTAGGTTTGTTATAATTACCAGGAATATTAGGATTAAAAGCATTTGTAGCTTTGGGCTTGATTCAGTGAACAGACACTATGAGACAGAAAACAATTACTCAGTCCTCAAAAGAATGTGGAATACACTTACAAAGTCACAGGAAAACATAAAACCCTGCAGAAAGCTGTGCAGGTTGGTAGGACTACAGAAGCAGGACAAAGCCAGCCCATACTTACTCCAGCTGGAGCTATACACATGATCACAGAGCAGTGCTAGTGGTGTAATTACTGCTTATGTACCATTGAGTTTCTTAAGAGAGTTTATGCTATTTATTTAAAAAGAACGTGGCCTCAAAACCCTTCAAGCAGTTCTGAACATCTCAGGTCATTGTTTCCTCACCCTAAATATGCATGTTTCAAATTTACCAAACAGACACAGCAGCTCATGCTCTGTATAGCTCTCCTAGGCTCATGGGAGCAGTACATCAGTTCACCATCTTGTTTGCAATTTGAAGATTACGCTTATACACAGGAGTTTTGGAAAACTCAGGCCAGATCCTAGGTTCAAATGAATAGAAACCAGAGACTTTGACAGGAATAATCAAGTTTACACAAACAGGACATCTGATATAACCCTTTCAAACATGGCCGTGTTACTGCAGCAAGAAATGACATGTCATAGCTGCCAGAACATAGTCTGCAAAAGGACATCACCATGTGGAGTTACGCAAAAAGATGCTTTTAGTGGTTGTAATTGCTGTTGGCTTTGTACTTTCTGTTTTCCATTATGGGTGTGAATGAACCTAAAACTTCAAAACAAAATTCCACTGAAAATAATGAGTTCGCATGACAAAAAGAGACTTGCTGAGCTGATATAAAAATCAGCAAAAATTGTTGGAAATTACTCCGAGGTTCAGTTGAAAAGTTAATTAATTTCAATGAACCCAACTATTAATACAGGTTCTGAGATTCCTTAGTATCATGGCCAAACAGAACCACAAGCAGAACCTTGTACAAAGAGGTATCCTGAATTTCAAGGAATGCAAGACTGGATGAAGCTGTGGAAATGATGTGTAGGTGATGACATAACTGTGCCTTCTCACTGTGTGAAGCAGGACTGACTACCTTCCTTACCATCCTTCATGATCAAAGAAGCACAAGGGAAGTATAGTACTTGGCATCCCTCTTCATCGTAGCAGAACTGTAGAGGATAACTCCTGGAGCCAAATGGAAGAAATTATATATTCATGAAGTGCAAAGTGACAAGTGAATTAGAAAAAATGCCCTGCTCAGCAGCCAAATGCCAGACCACAGACAGGTGCAATTAGAGGCAGGTGAAAGTCACCCAGAGCAGCAGGTAGTGACATCTCTGGGGATGGTTTGCAGAAGCATGTTTTTCTAGAACTGCCTCTGGACAGCAGGGTTGTTTAGCCTCTCACATGAACTTTCTGACCAATCCTGGCAATAATTAGCAACTTTGCTCAAAACTTTGCAGATGAGAATTCTGCTTTCTAACTTTTCAGTGCAGAAATTCCTCTTTTGCACCATGCCCAAACTGTACAGAAGTAAGTGAAAAATAAAACAAATGCAGAAAGTCATGAGCAAATCATCCAGGGAGCAAAGCACAGGCACAAATCAACAGAAATCTGAATCCAGTTAGGCACGTTGCTGCTTTCTTGCACAAGTAGGACAATCTTCTCCCTGCTGTTCTGTCAGAAGGGAACCATGAAGATATTTCCATCAGCAATTTTCCACAGAACTTGTCGTTCAGAGAATTTTTTACGCTCTAGAAACACATGGAGAGATTGTGGTTGCAATACTTCACTGGATGCCTACATTTGGCTGCAGGGCACAGGAACTCCCACTGTCTCCAGCTGTAACCAAGCAGCTCATTACCTGAGGAGTTGGGGTTTATGCAGAGTAGGCTCAGCTGTTCCCCATGGTAAAACTTCAAAACTACAGAACTGTCTGTAGTTATTTGCTTTAGGTAAATAAACATTTAGCTATGAATGATTACATGATAGGTACAGACACGTATTATTTGCACAGTCAGGAATATTTCCAAAGTCTAAGTGCTCTTTAGAAAACAAAAAAGAAATCCCATCCCAGCAAACCAGGCCATATATTGCTGCATCACCTGCATTTGTGTTCATTAGTCATCTCAATTCTAGCAGCTAAGACTTCCAGTAGTGAGAAAAACGCCATTCATTAAACAAAGAACTTCTGCTGAGAGATGTAACATACACTGGGGCTTCACGTTAAAATACCAGATCAATTCGATTAAGTATATATTTTTTTATGGCACACATCAATGGAAAAGATAAACAAATAATCATTGAAATTAAAAAGACTGCAGAAACAGCTCCCACTTAAGACTTGATGCAAGAACATTCACAGCTAAGGAGCTCCAAGTCATAGCATCAGACAGAAACATCTCCCTGGTCTGGCAGGAGCAAAGAGAAATGCAAGCGTGCATGTGTGCTCATGTTTATAGAGGGTGGGAGAAATAATATATCTGAAGTCAATCTCCCTTTGGATGGAACAATTGAAACATGCTTCTTGCATTTAGTCTTGGGCTGAATCAAACCCCCAGATCCAATGCCTCCAGGTTTTGAGAGTGTCTAAAACCAAACTGGAAGGTTTGCTTTTAGAAACTTTAAGCAAAGAAGATCCTGGCACTTGAAAGATCTGCAGATCCTCAAAGGTTCAGTAATGATGAAGCTCAATCCTGTAAAATTCAGTTAAGTAAATGTCCTGGTTTCAGCTGGGATAGAGTTAATTGTCTTCCTAGTAGCTGGTATGTTTTTGAGTTAGGTATGAGAAAAATGTTGATAACACACTGATGTTTTCAGTTGTTGCTAAGTAATGTTTAGTCTAAAGTCAAGGATTTCTCAGCTTCTCATGCCCAGCCAGCAAGAAGGCTGGAGGGGCACAAGGAGTTGGGAGGGGACACAGCCAGGGCAGCTGACCCAAACTGGCCAAAGGGGTATTCCATACCATGGGACATCACATCTAGTACAGAAACTGGGGGAGTGGGGGCGGGCATCGATCAGTGGGTGGTGAGCAATTGCACTGTGCATCACTTGTATATGCTAATCCTTTTATTATTACTATTGTCATTTTAGCAGTGTTAGCATTATCATTATTAGTTTCTTCTTTTCTGTTCTATTAAACCGTTCTTATCTCAACCCATGAGTTTTACTTCTTTTCCTAATTTTCTCCCCCATCCCACTGGGGGGCAGAGGGGAGAGTGAGTGAGTGGCTGCGCAGTGCTTTGTTGCTGACTGGGGTTAAACCACAACAGTAAATCTCCCACTATCACAAACTGAAGCCTGAGTAAGGGCAACAGGAGCAGGCTTGAAGTGCCAGGTCAAAGCAGCACTGCAGATATCACCCCAGCACACTGCTCTCTCCTTCCCAGAGCTGCAACTGGCCCCTGATGAGCAGCCCTCCTCCAGCTGCAGACAAAACCAATTCATATCTCTCTAGGAACAAGATGCTACTGAAAACCATGCTGTGTAAAAAGGTCTTGCTATTTTTTGCAACTCATTTTACTAACTATTGCGGTGTAGCAATGCTTGTCTGTATCCATATGTGTAATAAAAGGGGTGTGTGCATATGCCGATGGGGACAATGTAAGGCTATATTTCATAATTTGGGCATTCACTCAACTTCAGTGTTCCCAACTGCCTGTGTGCTGTTTTATGTGAGAACATATTACGTCTTTATTTTTGCCCACGCAGGAGGTGATAGCGTATTTGCACCTCTGTCTATCCTGATGCTGGATACTCTTTCACAACTTAATGGAGCCACATATTTGAGAAAACACTTCATATAAAGTGGTCTTGAACCTTAACAGCAAACTCTGCAAGCGAGCCTCAAAGCAACCAGCACTTTAAGGAAAGAGAAAGAAAAACAAAACAAAACAAAAAGCAAGACTTCCACACAGCTCCACAACTGATGAATGCTTTGCATCAACATAACATTTGAACTGAAGAATTTTGCTTCTCTGTTCAGCTGAGTCAAAATGGTTTATTTTAGGAAGGCCAGGTTACTTGGCTCTGACTCACTGCTACTCATCTTTTGCCAAAAGAAGTGGTTGTTTGGAGAGGGTGATGGTCTCCCAAAGGAAAAGGCACATTTTACCCTGTAAGAACTTGCCACAGAGCAGACAACCAAGTGCTCAATGCCCTGTGTGGAAAAGGCCCAGGAAGATTAGTCCCTTACATCTACAAGCAGAGACAACCTATCAAGTAAATTCTCAGCAAGGCCACAGAAGTGTAATTTCCCCCCTCACGTCACCTGCAAACTGTCAAACAGGCCCTTTGGCAAACTCCACTCAGCAGCCTGAGAAGGCAATCTCTTGATTGTCTCATTCACAGGCTTAACAATTGATTTGATGCTTCCTTGGCACGAATCTTCCTTCCCCTCTAGACAGACCTGTTAGCACCACCAGGAACGTGGCTGGCATGCTGGTTTTCTGTAGAAAAACTTAAATTACGTATTCTTTGGGAAAACAACTCCAAGGCATAAATGAACACAGTAAGATACATTTCTTACTAAGAATGGTCATTTTCGTTTTTTTTTTTTCTTAATATAGTCCCACTGATCATAGATTTTTTTATACAGAAAATAAGTAACATTTGTTTTCACTACACATGTGAATACATGTATAAACACACACACATGTTTGTTTCTAACCTGGTCAGGCTGTTACATGCTTATTGACTGTGGTAAATTCCATAATTTACATACAGTCTTAACCTGCTTAAAAGGACATGGATTTTTATGTAACATGTCTCTTATTTGCTGCACTTTAAACAGAGACAGAAATGTGGAAACACAAGAGTAAAAGAGTTTATAAACTGTGATAAGTGTCAAGTAGGTAAACTAAATTAGACTAAAAGGAAACAGAATAAGAACCAGCCATCAGAGCTGCCCCTTAGAAGTGAAAAACCAACCAGGCCTTTATATTATTATCAAAAAATTGTGACCCTAAAAAGAGAAATAGGTACATCTGCTTGTATGATATTTATAAATACTTATTATATACTTAGAATAAAGAAGTGCAAGCTGTGACTTGTTCCTTTTACTCTGATCTTAAGTTGATGTAGATGCATGCGCCAAAGCCCTGTTCACAGTGCTTCTGAACCCAAGTCCACCGGTGATCTCCGAGGCCACATCTAGAGCTCTTGAGTGTCAAGACACTGGGTTTATCTCCCTCATTGATTATCAATCATTGTACTTCAGTCCTACATGAATTCTTCATGAAATACCTGTATTGCACTCACAATAATTACTATTATATTTATTACTGCACATCAAAAACTTGGAAATGGTTTTCTATCAATCTAGGTAGACTCTTATTTGTGTAGAGCAGATCCTTGAACTCTCTCTGTTCACAGCTCATGTTCGGAGAGTCAAAATTCACGGTGCATTCCAGAGCTATGAAGTATTAGAAGCTTACCACAATCACTCTGCTACAACATCAAACAAATCAAAGGTGTCTCAGATCTCTGTAGTATTGTGTCTTACACAACAGCAGGTGGAATGCTACAGTTTACAAAAAGTCTTTAGATAGCATTAGGAGGTATTGCATCCTGAGGTTAAATGGTTCATAATGCTTGCCATACAAAATTTAAGAACAGGTAAAAAAACCCCAAACTTTTAATATCTTAGGCTCTGCAGCTACATCATATTTTAAGCACTACGAAAATTTATGTTCTCTCAGACTAGCTAAATGTAGCAATATTTAAATGAAGATCACTCTCTGTGTTTTGTTTCAGCAAAAGCTTTACTTTTTCACATCCGGTTTCTTAACCCAAACACTCACAATTCTTTCTACTGAAAAAGGTTTCCTTGATTTGAACAGTACCAAATTCACCATACCTTTGATTTAAAAATCATCTCCAGATACTTTTAAAATTACACTTTTCAGCTGCTAAAAGGCGTAACAATGAGATATCCTGTCTGAAGAAATGAGAATATTTGCTATTTCATTTAATTATCTAAATGATGATAATAAAATCACAAGCATTCCTGTGAGCATATTTTGCCAGGCCTTACTCACACTAGTATTTGTTACAGTTCAATGCAACACATGAGCCACTTTCAGTGACATAATTCACTTGTCACACTGAATCCCACAATTTCAAGTTTCTGTGGCAAATACTGTTAAATACATGCTCTTTCTTATACATGGTAATTTATTTGGAACTTTATTATTTGCTGATGATTTCAGACTAGCATATTTTTAGACAGGATGTTTTTCTTCTCAATTATAAAGTCAATTCTTCCTTAAGAAGGGATGTTTTGACTTCCAGGCCCACGTGCAGAACTTACACCCTGATTTTAAATTTCATAGTGCCTTCCTATTTCTAAGTATAGAGGCATATACACAGAAGCTCAGCAAAACCTGTTAGCCCACTGAGGACACGGCTGGTGTTGAAGGCACCGGGTCCTCTGCCAGGTCAAGTAACATTTCCACCTGCAGCACCACAGCATCAGCCAGCCTCAGTGTACGCGGCACTGCCCGGGGGCTGCAGGACAGGGGAGACCTACAGGGTGGGAGGATCCTGCCACAGCTCCATGCCAGGATTGAGATCCCAGAATCGCCCACCAGTGGTGCCAAGCAACTGGGAACAGTAATTACATGATTGTCTTTAATTAGATTTTGCTGCATATGTGATGTCATGCACCTGGGAGGTAGTGTCATCAGAGGAAATGCATTTCTGTAAAAGGTGTGACATTCGAAAAAATGAAATTTTATACAGAATAATGCAGTAAGACAAAATGCTAGCAGAGGAAGCTATTACAGGTGATACAGGAATGCTCTCAGGAAATCAGCAGCCTGGTAAGCTTTGCAAACTAAATATCAGCACTGTGATACAGACTTAGAGACCTAACAGGTTGTATATTTGCTTCACAGAAAAAATATTTTCAGTAAAGCAGCAAAGACGGATATGTACGTCTGCTATAAGTACTTAACAACTCCACATCAGCTTGAAACGAGCAGACTAAATACACCCGTCATTTTGAACCAACCTCTGTTTCCAGCGGTGCAGACACAGGTAACACTACCCTCTGCTGTAGGAAACCACAAAAGTGCCTGGCTGGACGGCACTGCTGCCGGCACAGCCACCAGCCCCAGGGAAGCCTCTGGACACCGTCTCCTCCTCAGCCAGGGTGAGCACACGGTGCTTTCCCCAGCGGGTCACCCATGGCCCATGCTGGTCGCTGCCCCGAAGGTGCCATGCGGGGTGCGATGGCCGTGGGGAGCTCCGAGGTCCCCACGGCTCTGGCACACGCTGTGCCCTTAACTGGCCTCGCCGCCGCTCTGCTGCCTCCAGCTCCTTCGTTCTGATAGCAGAGGTTTTATAAAAATAAGGGCATTGAATTACATCGTTTAGAGTGTGCCTGTACTGAAATATACTCACTTAGGCTTTTTGTTCTTCTTCATATTCATTTATAATTTATATTACATATAAACGATTTCTAACTTCTGTTCAGTCTTTTATTACCCTTTCTCCATGCCACATTCTGTTCCCTGTTCCAATCGCGAAGTCACCTGACCCAAATATTTACTTCCTAGAAGGCTGAAAAGATATACAGCTGCTCTGTTGCAGTCAACAGCCTAAAATCAGAGCGTATGCTCAGCCATTGCCTTAAAGAGCATGGGTCAGGGCTGCTGAAGCATCTCCTCTTCCAGGGTACCTCAGCTTGTGCTGAAGGGTCTCTCCTAACCCCTCAGGCACCCTCTTCTTTCCATCACAACAGCACATAGCATGCAGAGAGCACTGTTACCTGCCTAATAAACCCAAGTCTGAGAAACTCCCAACTCCCAGGCTGAGGACAGGCAAGAGGGATTAGCTGAGAGCCAGATCCTACATTGCCGCTGCAGCAGTGTATGTATGCTCATGGTGTAAAGTGAGGAGAGACCCAGCTTTGAAAAGGGCAGCCGTAGTCCCAGTCCCTGGAGCTCCTCTGCTAGAAACTGAGGCTGTACTCACAGTCCTGGGAAAGCTCGAGATGGGGAGAACCATTCTGTGTGGCACCACCAGAGAGGCAGGGGCCAGAGTGTGCTCCCCTCAGGCAGTCGCACCTCCCCAGCCACATGGGGAGGATGCAGCCCAGCTCCCTTCCCTCCACAGGGGAAGCACAACACAGTCCCCTGAAAGATGTGCTCAGAAAGAGGTGAAATGGAAGAGGTTTAGACCCGGCTGTCAGCCCACTAACCCTCTGAAAATTTAACTACTGTGCCCCTGGTACTGCTGCAGCCAATTTAGAAAAAGAGAACCAGAAGCGCCAAGGCCAACTTTATGGGAAGAGTGTGATGCTTTCAGTTTTAGACGTTTCAGCAAACATTACAAAGATAGATAGCACAAGTGAACTTGCAGCACCCCTAAGAGCACTTCTCACAAGACAGCAAGGTGGCTGGACTGCAGAAAAGGGTTCAAGCCTGAGGTTCTTTAGTCAGAAGATGAATTTATATGTGTCCCTTTCTGCATGTCCCTTTTTGTCATAACGCGAGACCACAGTGCTGAGTCTCTCATGCTTAGTGAAGACAAGAAAGCCTCAGACTACAGAAGTTACCCAAAGAAATATTTGCAGCTAGAATGAGCCATCGAATGAACCTATTGCGACTGCAGATTGACCACAGGGAAGGTATTTCACCGGCTAAGACATAATTAATCCCGGGAAATTCTTCCCACAGCTGTTGCAGGTTATAAATTCATATTGTTTCAAAAAGTGACTGAAAAAACATCATGGACAAAAAAAATAATCCATGAAGTCTTATTAAATTCAAAGGTCTTACTTCTAGAGTTCAATAAATTTCTAGATTACCAATCTCTAGAGTTTAGGAGTTTAATTACGGAAGCACCTGGATATTCTTGCCATGCTCTAACAGCCTCTCCTTGTCACCTGATAACCCGCACCACCTAAGACAGGCTACTGAGTCTAATGGGCTTTTGGGCTAACCCAGTATGGCAGCACTTATGGCCAAGAAAAAACATTTTAGGGATTGCACAGTTAAAAGGAAATGAAGAAAATTATGCAGCTGCAATGTTTCTGTGAAAATAGGCAAGAGTTTTTGTAAGACCCAGCCTTAGGCTTTATGTATAGAGAACAGTCAGTAAATTACTTTGAGTTGCTTTAAAAAGTGGCTTAGTTATTGTGCATTACACCCACTTGTTCCTAATGCTGATGGTCTTTAGCCAAAATTGAAGTACCCTTTGTTGGATTCAGTTTATTTTATTTTGAAAGTGAAGTAAAAGAAGAAGAATTATGGGTACTTGAAAGTTTCAGCAGCTTTAGGGGTTTAACACACATTAACAAATACAGACTGCCTTCACACATTAGGTCAGGGTGCCATATTAACCTAAGATAGGAAACAGGCAAAGATCTGGAAAACAGCTGCTTCAGAGCCTGAAGTAACAGAAGAATTATGGCCACAGGAACAGAGAATTTCCCAGGGGACAGGACAAAGGCCCAACAACTTGGGAGGACCAAGCTGCCCTCCTCAGAAGCACAATTCCTGTGTGACCATTTTAATTTTCCATCTGTAATGCAGAAATAACAGCATTTCCTTTTGTCACAACACTTATGCACAGATGAGCTTGCTAAAGATGGAGATGCTCAAAAGCTATGGCTACAAAGATCAGAAACAGCTGAGATAGATCTACTGAACTTCAATGGGGAATTTTGTAACTTTTTTTCAGCTACCTGATGAATAATAGCTTATCTGAAAGACTCTGAAGAACGTCATTCAGACTCAAGCAAAGAGGTCTTCAAACCGGCAATTCTACCACCAGGAAGGAACGAGTAATTCGGCGTAGATATCTGATACCAAAGTATGCCCCTTACAGCAACTCCTACTTACCAGGCTGCTCTAGTCTTTTAGCAAGAAGCTAAGCTCCCAAAACTCACAGGCCAGACTGTACATGGCTCAATTGTTTTTTAAAGACCCTTAAAACAGCACTGCTGAGCAAATTATAAATTTATACACCCAGAATTTCATTCCTCAACTGTAAAAACCACCCAAGTCCAGAAGGTTGGCAGAATGGTGCTTCCCCAGCTCAACTCCAAGAGAGCAAGTCTGAGCTCCATGCTGTGGAGCCTGAAAATGAATCTTTACCACAGGCACTGCTACAGCTCTTTTGCTTATGAGTAAGGCATAAACCAGTTACACCCTCAAATGATTGCTGTATCTGATTATAGGAGTGCTTTTTAATTCTATTATTTTTCATTCAAGTATCATTATTGAAGGAAGAGGGTGAAGAAAAGCAATTAAAAGGGAAAAGATAATAAACAAAACCCATGTAGATAAAGAATCACCCGTGTTCACTTGATCCATTGCTGCAGGCAAATTAGATAAGAGAGGCAGGCAGAGTTTTCTGAGCACTATGTTCTATCGCAAGCTCAAAAATCTTAAAAATCAGATCTTGAACGCATTGAAACAATTACTATAATAAATAATATTCATTATAACAAATACACCACAGTGCAGCATGCTGTTCTCTTGCCCACCCATACCCAGCAGGAGCCAAAGGGTATTAAATGCTCTTAAGCCTGCCTGCAAGATTTGGGTCTTTTTGTTAGAGATTTACACCCAGGTCTGGTGAAGATAGCCTTTCTGGCCATGGGCTCGTTTCTTTTGCTCCATCTCTCAGCTTCTACATCTATGAAATAAGATGGACAACCCAGAGCCCCCTTTGGAAATAAGCTCTGACCTACTAGCTAAATGGTACAGATCTGAGGATAGGCTTTTCCAAAGCAACACCTCAAGCAGCGCAGAGCTGAAATGTGAGACCATTAACTATGCCAGCTGTGCCATGGCTACACTTCTGCCATGCTGTCACCTCACCTAGTCTTAATGTGTACAGAAAAATCAAAAATACCCCATCTGTCTTCAAAACAGCCCTTCTCTCTAGAACTCTAGATAGTGTGCACACTTTTGCAGAGCCCTTTTTGGATGAGAAAGCTTGGCCTTACCTTGTTTTTTACTGAGTAGGAAATTCCGTAAATGTTGCCATAACAAAAAAAAAAGTACAATCAACCTATTTACCTAGGGCAGGGTATCGTGAGGGTTGAAATACTGCTTAATGACTGAATTTGACACTGTAGAAAAGATATTCCTGCAAAATCACATGCAATTATTCCTCCCCCATCCCTGCCCTGTTATCTTGTACCACCACCTTTACATAAATACTTGCAAAAATTTACAGAGGGCTGCTGATTATTTGAACAGGCAGGTGAAAGCAGAGCGCTATTAGGACAGCCTGGTAAGGGTTAGGACTTTGGCAGACTATGCATCAAATGGTTTTCACAGCATTTGTCAACAACCTCCACGTTCACTGCATTGCAACAAGGGAGGTGGGTCCCCACGACAGACAGGGGGATGGACCTGCCTGCTTGCACAGCTTTAAACCTTCTTTCTGCATTCAGTCCACAACATTCGTGTTGCTCAGGTGATACCAGCACTGTGCATACCTGAAGCGCAACCTCCAAAGAGTTAGGGAATAAGGACTGAGGCTGCACTCAACTGCAGTTTTATGATGAGTGGAGTGATATGAAACGCCCTTGATAACACTGCTATAGTTGAATAAAAACACTGGGAGATATGCACAAATGGGGTTTTTGGAAGTGCCTCTTGTTGGCTGAGCTCTCTTCCCCTCAATGTGAAGTGGAAAAGCCGTTACTGGCGGATTACAGTTCCAAAAGCTGCAGATAAACACATTTCCTCCCAAAGCCCCCAAGAGCTTTGTAGTTCAAATCTAGTTTCTCTGGAGCGGGAGCTGTTACCCTCTGCTGTTCTGTTACAGAAAGAGGCTGGGTGCAACGTCTCTCCCTTGCATACAACTCAGGGCTCACAGCACGAGGGCAATGGAAGAGAGAAACTGTTTCTTGTGTAACCCACGAGGCAGTGTCCCCTGTGTAAGGTTTGCCTGTCACCACACACAGCCTCTTTTTTCCCTTATTTCCTTGGTAGCTTCTCATTTTAAGGCACAGAATTTCTTACCTACTAGAGACAAGCTGGAGCCTAAATGCTAAGCTATCCCTCTCCTTAGGCTGCACAGGAGCAGTGAGATTGGTACTGAGGTTCCTGGGTAGAAGAATGTCAAAGTCAATATGTAAGAAATCCTTCTGGATTTTGTCCTGGGGGCATTCATACTGCTTCACAGTCCTGTGTAGTCCATTGATCTGCATGTGCATAAATGGTGAAGGACTGCAAGCTTCAGAACAAGGCTCTCCAAACAAAGAAAGGATGTTGCGCATATTTTGAGACTGTGGATTTCTCTTCAGATGAGGAAGGAATGATTTCAATGGCTTTATCAAGAACCAAGAAAGCATTCCCTATAAGTGTTTTTTAAAGGAAATTAGAGCAAGAACACTAGTACATTCAAAAATCCACTCATTCTATAGCTACTTTGTGTTCATACATTTTAAAGCACCCCTGCAAAGATTGCAAGCACCACAGTCCATTTACAGATTGAGAGCCAAAATACACAAGGAACCAAAAAGATCTCAGGGCCAGCAGCATGCCAGTGGCAGCAAGGGGACATCTCCTGATACAAACTCCACTAGGCTGTACCACCACCGTGTGGCACAAGTATTATGGCATCAATAATTACTGATGGTACAATACAGAGAGCCTGGTACAGTTATTAGGCTGTTTCCTGATCAAATTAAATTTCCATCACATACAAGTAGGACATATGCAGCATCCAAACCCGTATCATCAGTTATCATGAAATATATTTTCATTCATGCCTGATCATTCCTTTGCTTAAGGTTATTAGGGTAGTTTGTTGGTTCACTAAGATAACACTAACACAGATGCTGCAACATCGCCAAATGGTCTAAACATAAAAAGACATTTTTAAAAATCCTTGTTTACTATTAGTTAATTTGCTTTGTTCAGGTAAACTACTGCCAAGCAGCAAATACAGAACAGAAGCCAAAAGAGTCCCCAAATAAATAAATAAAGATTCAACATTCACATGCACCATGCATAATAATTCACAATTATTCATTAAGTATTCACAAGCCTCCTGACCATTTCTGGGAACGCACATCACACAAATTCTTAATACTGTAGAATTTCTCACTCTGCAATGGCCCAGAGCTCCTTTCTGAGCACAAATTTAGGAAATGAATTATTTTTATGAAATGCTCCATCATGAAAATGCAAGCAGAAATTGCACTTTGATTGCCATAAATGCCATCAATTATTTACTTCCTGTGTAATGGTTACAGAGGCAACTGCTATATTTTAAAAGCATCATGCAGACAACATGAAACATTTATTTAAGTGGCTGCACACTGCAGAGAGCTTGATTTAACCAGACTTTATTGGAATGAAGACTGGCAGTTTGATAGTCAGCACTTTTCGTGGAAGCTTTAACTCAGAGAAACTGAACGCAAAATTTTTACCCTGGCAATTAAACAAGTATGCAGCTTGGTGCAGCATGACACAGACAACTGTATGCAAATCTGAGAAAAAGGCCATTTATGATTAAGAACCATGACTATGCCCAGTAACACAAAACTTCCAAAAACCAAACTACAGCTAAAGAGAAAAGATAGGGCAAAGATACCGTCTCACAGCCAAGTTCTTGGCACATCCAGATTTCACCTCAACAAGAAAAGTTGCTTTCATACTCTTTCCTACTCACATTTTATTATTCTGTGTGTTCTGTTTACAACTCTTGTTGTAATTTTGCAGATTACTTGTGACTAAATTGACTGGACTAGACTCCATTATTTTTAATGCTGCAAATATATATTTACTGCTGGTTTTCCTGCATCATTGGTGCATCATTTTGTTTATTTTTTCTTTGAGAGCTTATACAATTTATTTAACCCTCTGGATTAGCAGATCTGAAGACCAGACTCTTTGTTAGTTTACATTATTTATCCAAATAGCTGTATAGCATGGGGGACCTCATGTTCATATGAAGGTCTGTATCCCTTTGCTAGTACTTCTGTTCTTGAGTACTAAGTATCAGTAATTCCTAATTTGACTTTGCATCCTGAAGGGAAAAGCTGTGAGGTACATGAGCACAAGCCTCTATACAGCCAGACAACATGCAAGTGTTGCTCAAGTTTTCTGCCTTCAGTTCTGGATACCTTCACCATGTTTTTTCTTCCAAGTACATGCTTTTTCCTTTCTTTGTGAAAGTATCATCTACTGCACCCAGGAAGAATAGTTCCAAGAATCAAAATGAAAACAAACTCTGCAAGTGACACATGCTCAGCACTTGGAAGAATTTGCATCCCAGGCAGCAATAAGACGTTTCTGTCTATCAGGACACTCCACATGAGACAATTTGCCGTGGTGCCACCTGGTGTCTCCCAGTTATGTTACACAATCACCTTTATCGAGCAAGGGAAAAAAAGAAAAAAAAAAAAGCTTTTGCCATGATTTTCAAACACACTCACAGCTAAATTGCTATTTAAGAAGCCCCAAGTCACCTGTTAGCTTGAGGATGGGCACAGCACAGCACTCTCATGTCTATGATTTTACCAATATACAAGAGGAAAATATAAAAACTACATGTGCAAGACAGATAGAAAATAGAGAAACTCAGATTGTGCTCAACAATGACAAATAAAAGGGCAGTGGGCTCCATTTGGATGAGATGTCCTCTCTTCTGGCCCAGTCTCTTCCCCTCTGTATTTACACAGTAGACAACAAAAAAGGAACAGGAATATCTGCAACTCCAACAGTTTAGACAAAACGAGCAGCAATGAACAGAAAGAACTAAATTTATTTTGGAGAGTTAAGTACTGTCTGAAGAGAAACATAGTGATTGCCTGAGTCAGGCAAATGACTGGCTGAATAAAAGTTAAAAAAAGATTTTTGTCAGATGCCTGCTCATACGGAGCAGTACACCCTCGCTCCACTGGAGTGTGCTGTTTGTTTGCAATAGGAATATCAACTCTTGGCTTCCCGGGGCTGCAGGTAGTGCTGCGATCTCCATCCCTTCGCACCCCGGAAGGTGGAACCCCTGCTCTAACATGACTCCGTGCATTACAGATGTTGGCAGGATTCAATCGGCTGCTCTCTTGGCAGGAGCCCGTATCAGCAGCAAAAAGGCAGCTACTCCACCACTCCACCGGTGCTGCTCATCTCACAGCAAACTTTACCCGGGACTCATCCTAGGCAGATCCCCTTGCTCTGAACTCAGCCAGCCTTGAGGCTAACAGAGCTGGTGAGTGCTGTGACTCCGCCGCAAATACAGACCTTTCCTTTTGCTTGCTTATTCAGTAGTTCCACTCATTAGCCATTGTGCAGGTTAACTAAAATAGAAAGCAAAGAGGGCAACAGCAGTCTATAATTTGACTGAGGACTGTAAAAGGTCTCAAGTTTGCTTCCTTTCAGAGAGACAAAAAAAAAAAAAAAAAGGAAAGAAAGATCAATGCTGTTGCAAACATTCAGTGCTTCAGTAACTTTGCCTTCCACAGCCAATACCAAAAGCCGAACCTTCAACAGGGTATTCAATGAAGTCAGCACATGTTTATACCACTACAGGCTGTGACCCTTAGGACCCAATTTATAGTGGCTGCTCAGGTAGAACATAGTCAATCCGTGGGAATCAGTGGAAAGGAGCAAACTTTAAAACTGGATACCTGAACATTTTATTTCCTCTTCATAGTATACATTAACAGGAACTGCTCTGTATAGTAGCAGGGAACTTAAGGAAGCACTTACACTTAAGCTAAGAAGAAATCCTATCACCAACCCTTCTCATTCTTTCACCTATTACTGGTATAAAATCAGCACACTCCTGGCAGGCATTAGAAAGAAAAGGGACCATGGTGATTAACTTGCAAAGTTTTGCTCCTGTGACTTGAAAGCATCCTCTTAACAGACTTTCAAATAAAAAGGCATTTGGGTTTGAGCCTCAACAGCTGCTGCTGGAGTCAGGACACTGAAGTAAAGCCAGGACAGAGACAGTGAAGTCTCAGAAGATTTCCACTTGCAAATTGCTACTTAACAAGAGAGAACCAAAAAGACCTTGCATGGGAGGGTAGAAAGATCATTTACTAGCTCCCCTCTTCACTTACTTCAAATGAGAAATGGGAAGAGTAGTCAAGGAAGCTCAAGCCTTTAGGCAAAACACTTGATGCATTTTTGAAAGAGAAATTACACAGTGGAGCAGCAATGCAATGAAGATGGAGACATTAATTTATCCAAACTCTGCACTAAGATTCTGTATCAACTCACTACCTTCTTTTACCTATCCCATCCTCACTTTTCAAATCCCTCACAACTCAGCCTCACCCTGGAGAATAAGAAGGGCTCCTACAGCCATGCTATCATATCGGAGAACCCCTACCTTCACTCTGAAACAGCAGCAACTTTGCTGGTCCTCGCAACTACAAGGACAGGCACTGTGTGCAGCGTAATGCCCAGGTCTGCAGAAATGCAGACAAATGCCTGCCATGCCCAAGTGCGCTTCAGAGGGCTGGTGCTCTCCCTGGGGCCCCAATGCTGGCTGTGAGGAAGATGCTGAAAAGCAGCTTAACTCACTTGCCTGGGGTGCTGTGTGTGCTCAGAGCTCCCTCCCTGCCACCACCACTGCCAGGCGAGCAGGGAGCCTGGCCACCTCCTGGCTGGCATGGCCACGTCTAGGGCATTTCTGCTTCACAGGAGGATGAGACAACAAGGAAGGCAGTCCCTTCAGGAGAGGAAAACCACATCCCCTCTCCCCAGCAGGCAGTGATAGGTATCACAGCCTATGTGTAAGGGAAGACCCATGCAGTCTTACTTGAACAAGTTCAAATAAAGATGACAAGACTGCAGCTTCTTCCCTAAAATTACCCAGTAGAATGCCATGTGGCTATAAAACAAACTGAATACCATCAGTTTTTACTACTCCATATATAGTGCATACATAATGAAAACACAATCTACTGCCCTAGCCCACAGGAGGGGACAATTTGTTTCTGAGATGAAGTTCGCTTGCTAATAATGGCTGGCAGCAACTGCTGCTGCTGTCATTATGATAGTGCTTTCTTATTTTTATGTCTCTATTCCCTTCAACAATCTAGGTGCCTCGCCATGAACTAATACTGCCATCCAATAAAACATTAAAAAAAGGCATTAAGTACAGCACTGTGCCAAAAGCTACTGCAACTACAAACAGAAGTGTCTAAATGACCCTGTTTAAGAGTCTGGAGCACACTAAGGAAAACGTTTTTCTTGCTTACATCACAACATCCACCATACATTCCTCACTGAAAGCCTAGGTTGATGAGGTCAGGAGCAGGTCCCCAACATGTAGGGGCAAAGACAAAATTTTAATATTCATACCAGTACAAATGGCTAGCAGCTGCTCTAGTCCCAAGCGCTGCTATGGATCATGCATACCTCCCCCTGGTCCCTATATGCAGTAGAAAGATACAAGCCTTTCTACTGCTGTGCTGTACTCCCAGAGCAGATGAAGAAGCGGCTCTTTAAAAATGCTGCTGCAAACTACCATTTGGATCTATGCAGTCTTAAAACGTACAGCTGAGAGAACAGAGATATGGGGGTAACTTAGTTTTTCCTCTGTAATCCTCTGGGACATAAGAGCAGCCCCTGTGCTGAGAACACTGATGAAGGTGGGAGAAGTTACTTTAAAAAAAGAGTTAGATGGATTGGTGAAGCCGAGTGCAGAGCTGAGTTGGCACTGCCCATCTTCTGAGTGGGGGTGCTCCTGGTCTGGGCACTGTGTAGCCAAATAGGAGCAGAACTGAGCCCACCTGGCTGTTAAGCCACAGCAGACGGGCACTTCTACTGATCAGCATCCTTTGCACACCATCCCATGTCTACCTATCAGTCACTACAGAATGAGCTTTTGCATCCTGCAGGATGTTGAAGCTTTTGAGGAGAGTTATTAGCCCACATAGCCCAAAAGACAGCTGTTGCAAGTGCTGAACAAAAAGATGGCACAACTCAATCCAACCCTGACACCCCTGCAGCAGCCCCCAGTGAGGAGTCAGGCTCACCCTACACAGGGGGCTGCCCAGCATTCAAAGTGATTTACCCATCCTCAGGGTGAGCCTCCAGGACTCGGCCACACCAGCCTAAATGTCAGGAACGGCTTGCCTGTGATCTTCAAGTCACGCCTAGATCTGAAATTTGAAAGGCAAGGCCTGTGCCATAGCTGTTTCACACAATTAATGGCATGGCTGTGCTGAATAATCCCTGCTGCCATCTGTCAAATGGCCAAGGCCAGCAAAGCTGGCTTGGTCTTAGGCTGACAGTCTAGTATCATCCTAAAACAGAGCAGTGGGTCTATTGTAATCATCTGCCAGGGCCTTCCTGCAGTATGTGAAAATGGAATTATACTGTTCACCGAGCAAAGAGATTGTGGTGTGCTGATCATAACCTGGGGGTTACTGATCAGACACTTCACTGACTGTCTGAGCACAAAGCACTAAACTCTTTCAGTCTCTGAAAATCCTGTTGTTTTCCTCTCTAGTTTTAGCCAAAGCAGAAAGCACAGCTTCTTGTAAAGTCAGCTGCTGATAAAGCAACTTTTTGAAGAGCTGTTTTAGCTGTGTGCAGAGGATCAAGCAGTGAGAAGCTGGGATACTGGAAACACCTTCTCAACCATCATCTTGCCTCACTGCAGTTCTGATTCTCCCCAAGCCCAGGGCAGAAATATGGACATCAAATGCAAGTGACAGCACAGACAACCCAGACAGAAAGTAGAAAGAGTAATTGTTTTATTTACTAGTTCTAGTCCTCTCTGTAGATTAACCACCATGCAGGTTAGTTAAAATAAGTAAATAAAAAGAATGGCAGCTGACAAAATACAGCCACCGTCAAGTCCAACTGCACAGCTGGAGCCTCAACTACTTCCCTTAGCTGAGGGCAGAGTATTCAGCCAGAATTAAATGCTGCAACCTCAGCACTTTTCCTATTTTACCCCAAACAAATATTGAAACTCAATATTCAAATGCCCTAGTATGGCTGAAGGGATACATTGTTTTAGCAGATTAATAGTTACCATTTTCCTTCTGCACTGATACATTATTACAAGCTTTAGAAATACACAAAAGGGGGAGAATTTCCCCGAGGCTGTGTTAAATGTAAAATCCATTCATTTTAACAGAACACCCTTTTTATTACAGACTGCACTAGCAACAGCTCTCAGTTGTGTGCATGTTAAGATATCATCTCTTCAGAAGTAGAGTGAGGTTCTTTAGAGGACGTGTTAAAGACATCACTCCAAAGCTAATAATTTGCAAGAGAAAAAAAAAAAGATACAAAAAGCATTGCTGCCTACTCAGAAACATCTATTAAAAGTCCTGAGGTGTAGTTATTTTAAGAACATGAAAATTATTTCCCCACTATTGCTAATAACGCTCCAACACTTTGGTATGTCCCTGTCTCCAGAGAGCTCCTGCCCTTTCTGGAGGGGCTGTCAGAAAAGCAACTTCAGAGCTAAAAGCTCCTGTGTTGCATATGCATTGGGAGAACACCAGCCACAGAGTACCTGGCAAATATTTTCCATAAGAGATAGGGTGAATACTTTGTAATAGCTCAAAGCACATTTATCTCAAATTCCTGAAAATGATACTGGTATTCTTTTAAGAAAGATATGTAACTTGGCTGCTCACATTTCTTTATTACTATTATTATTGTTTATAATTAGAGTATAAATGTTTGACAAACTATGTCTTTGCTTGACTGTGGAGACTATTTGTTGCTTTAAATGATCCGGCTGCTTTTTTAGGAACTGGATTTATCACACGCAAATGGAGGGAAATTCTAGGTATCCTTGCTAGAACAGGGTGCAATTCCAAAGTAACAGTGTTAATGAGGTTTAAAAAAATCCCTATGGTTTAGATCCCCCAAGTCTAATCTCCATTAGAACCTATAGAGAGCTGTTGCTATTAAAGAATAGTCCTCTCAGGAGGGTGAGATGAGCTGGCCAGTACTGCAGATCACTACAGAAAATCAAGGCAGGAGCTCAGGACGAACTGGGAGAATTCCCATAGCCAAACCAACAGGAAAAGTGGCTACTGCCATCTTCCAAAAGCAGACTCCTTATTTGCAAGTTCAGGCCACAGCGCTACAGGAGACATATGGTCATCTTCAAGGTTTGCTGGGGCCTTCAACCTTTTTTTTTTTGGCACTGGTTAACTAAACTACTTCAGCAAAGAGTACTACAGCAAGGCTAAGCAAGACAAGCAAGCCCCTGCTGCAGTGGCTCCAGGTCCCAAGGGCTCTCCCTCAAGCAGCGGAGGCTCAGAGAGCTGAGCATGTAGCCACAGTTCCTGCACAGCCATCCTGCTTGGATCATTACATTTCAGTTTTCCCTGTGCAAATAAGAGGGAAAGTCAGCACTATGTAATGTGGCTGCTAATGTCTGAAAGTGATAACCTAACTTAAGCCTGTAGTAAACGATACTTAGGGTTGCTTGGAAAGAAAAGCAAGCCTTTAGAGTGTTTTGGCTCAGCTTCTTAAGGAGATAAGCTTTATAGAACTGCAGTAGCTCATCCCAGATCTCTTGCCCCACCTGGCCAGTTTCAACTAATTTTAATAGAGGAAAAGTGATGCCCAAAACAATAATCGCCTTCCAAAATCAAGAAAACAGACATGTAGGTAGAGGTGAGGTGCCGCATTAATGCCCCCACATAGGGCAAGGTTTGGTCTTTATCATGAATCAGAAAATCCACAAAACAGAGAAAGATATGAACACTCCCGTCTGTCGTGGTTTAACTCCAGCCAGCAATCAAGCACCACACAGCCGCCCACCCACTACCCCCCCCCCCAGTGGGATGGGGGAGAAAATTGGGAAAAGAAGTAAAACTCGTGGGTTGAGATAAGAATGACCCAACAGAACAGAAAAGAAAAACCCAATAATGACAACGATAACACCAATAAAATGACAAAAGCAATACAAAAAGGGTTGGAACACACAAATGACACAGAGTGCAACTGCCCACCACCCGCCGATCGACACCCAGTTAGTCCCCAAGCGGTGATCCCCCCGCCCCCACTCCCCCCAGTTTCTATACTAGATGTGATGTCCCATGGTATGGAATACCCCGTTGGCCGCTTTGGATCAGCTGCCCTGGCTGTGTCCTGTGCCAACTTCTTGTGCCCCTCCAGCTTTCTCGCTGGCTGGGCATGAGAAGCTGAAAAATCCTTGACTTGAGACTAAACATCACTTAACAACATCAGTGTTATCAACATTCTTCTCATATCTAACTCAAAAACATAGCACTGTACCAGCTACTAGGAAGACAATTAACTCTATCCCAGCTGAAACCAGGACACTGTCACAGGAAAAACTTAACTTTCAACTTAGACACCACCCGGCCCAAACACAAGAGGCAAAACTAGATGAAACCAGGAGATGTCTGCCACTCAAGGAACTACTTGCCTAATTTCACACTGTGGTAGGATCAATAGGGGAATCAAACTGTACCAAGCTCAGCAGGCTTAAATTCCAGCTGTACAGAGTCACCAGAAGTAAATGTGAAGTTTTAAAATTAGTTTAGCTCCTGCTCAAAGGGCCTCTGCTTTACATAGATATGGTGATGTTGTAAAGCACAAGGTGAGTGAATACATAATGAGACTGATTAAATCAGTGGTTAAAAGTGTTAAAGCATTGGGCTTCACAACAGAAGACCTAAGTCTATTGGCTTAATATTGGTGTTTCAGCAGCAGCACAGTAGTGCTTGCAGCATCCAGCTGTGGGAAGGAGGCCAAATACCCCGAGCTGGCACTGGGCTGCCAGGTGCAGACACCCAGGAGAGAGGCAACAGTTGCCCAGACCCTATGGTGCAGCAAGGCTGAAGCTCTCCTTGGTGAAAACTGTAAATGGCACCCAAAAGCTATGCACTGTACTGCAGCCAAGCAAAACCTCTCCACACCCTTATCTTGCAGGCTGTGCACCATTGCATGGGTCACTTCTACCAGCACTAAGTTGCTTCTCCAACAGTTTTCTTTTCTACCCAAGTCTGGCACCATTGAAATACCATACTAGAAAAAGGGTCACAATCCAGACACCAGCTGTTACACGGTTTTTCTGTTTACAACGCTGTTACGCATGTCTTCCTGACAGGGTTTTTAAACCAAGGGGAAAAAATAAAGGTCCAAGTTGAAGAAAACTTCTATACAGAGAGTGAAGAAACCACACAGCCAAGCAGATAATTGCTCTCTACAGCTTCTGCCTGCTGGGGGAAGTAGTCTTCAAATATTTACCAGACAGAATATGCTAACAGGGAGCTGCCTATATGCTAACAGAGAGCTGCCTAGTACTTTTGCTCACCATATCCTGAAAATAGATGTCACTTATGTCTCCACATTATAAAAGTGGTAATACATTTACTTTAGGAACATACAGATACAAGATGTGCTGGTTTGCAGACTCTTGCATTTGTGCCTCAGTTGCAGATGACAGGAAATTTGTTTCCCAGCAAAGACACTACAGTTGAAGTGACACTTCTTCTCTCGTTTTATGTAATTATAGCAGTAATAACTTGGTCAGCTAGGTCACACGCAAGGAAACTTTTTCCTGGAACTATTGGCTTCATCACAGAAATATAACTTTCAGTTTTCCAAAACTACTTAAATTGAAGTCAAATTCAATACAAAGTTCCAGCTGAAACTGCCCCATTGACCACTAGGAACAATCTGAAGAGACAAATCAAGAAGTCGGTGGTGCCTCACCCTGTACTCAGCTCTATTTTGCACAGATACCTGCATTCACGGCACCAACCTGGGAAAAGGGACTCCTGGGTCCCAGTCCCTGTTCTGACAAAGACTTCTTCATATAAAAGCACATTTACTAACCAAGGATATACAGAGAACATGGCCTCCCATCTCCCTGTCTAACAAACTTTGGCTCTTGGCTGTTCTAAAAAGTAAAAGAGGAAGGTTCAGGCACTCAAAAGTGTATCTCATTGCACTTGGATCTCTCCACCCTAAATGTATGCTGCCAAACCCCTGCAATATTTGGTAACCTCCCTTTCCAAATGTTTCACTTTATTTCTATCATTTATCCTATACGTGTCTGCAGTAAAACCCTTTATTCTGAAACAAAATGAGATTTCCTTTTAAAAGAAGGAAATTTTTGCAGCATTATATTTGGCAAGTAAAATACAAAAATTACATGTTTATTCCAGTCCAAAATGATTCCCCGTTTGCCAACCCTGGGTACAGCTGTGAAACTGAAAAGCCTTTCCACAGCCCTAATCATGGCATCTCCAAAATCATGGTGGAGTTGGGACCAAAACCAGAAGCACATCACAATTAACACAGTAAGGAACAATCACAGGAATTATTTTGTTTGCTTAAGCCCTTTTTCTCCATAAGAGCTCAGTAATTTTGGTAATCCACAAGATCCGATGCAGTATCTTTTTCTCTCATTCAGGGTCATTCATGTGTTGTCAGAAATAGTTAATAAGACATAAGGAGGTTGGAAATTTGGCCTAAGCACTTTTCAGCAATGCTCAGGATGGATACTTCAGTTAGAAAAGATAGCAGATTGAAAAGAAAAAGCTTACCTTTACCTTTTTTCTTCTTTTGGTTTTTTTTTTTTCCCTTCCTTAAACCACCATTTCCCTTGTACTTTTTCCTGAAGAGCTATTATCTTACAAACCATGCTTTCTCTTGAGCTGGAAACTATGAACTTCAAAACCAAGTACCCACTTGTTTCAGAAATTAAAAGGCAACAGAAGCCACAAGACCATGAACTGTTCCTATTTTGCTCTCAGTAAAGGTGCAGCATGTAACCTGGAAGCACGTTCTGAGTGATGACTGCCTGACTGCCTGCATGGACAAAGCCATAAGGCATCGTGCCCATCCAGGGCAGGTGGCAGGGAATCCCATGCAGAAGCATCCTCAGGTTTTCCCCCTCTGAAAGCAGGGGCTCACAAAATTTTGCATGCTTTTTCAAGCCATGGATGATAGATGTCCTTGAGTGATCTGCATACTGAGTATATCAGCACTGCAAGTAAACCGCGTCTGACTTGCTTAACTTTTCCTTAGCGATGCAAGAACACAGGCAGTCCTTGCTGGACACAGATGGCACATGAACTCCCTGTGCCAGACAGCACTCTGAAATCCACACTTAATCCCACTTCCCACAGTCCCTGGGAAACACTAAGAGAAAACTGAACACAGCAACTTTCCAGTGTTTACAGAGCAGGACTGCTCACCTGGCATTCCTTCTGCCCATATTGCCAAGTCGTTTTCACACAACTGAAAGGGGCCTTTTACACCAGATGGTGCAAGAAACAACAGGAAGAACAAAGCAAGTGATATGTTAGTCCTGCAATCCTAAGGCTTTCCAGGGATCTTCATGCAGAGGAATGTGTTACTTGGTGACAGGCAAAAGGACACAAGCAGCAAAAACTTCTCATTGGTGTTATTTCTCTTTTATTCAGACATATTATTTAATTCTGAAGATCAGATCAAAAACAACCACCAGGACAAATTCAAACTCCCCTGGAAGAAGTACTACATCCTGCCCCGTGACTTGCAGAGTGCTGGGTTCATAGTTGGTACTTAACAAGGACAGATAAACAAATATATTAAATGTAAACAAACAAAAAAGCCCTCTCAGTCCTATGCAATGAATATGCTTTCTGATGGATGTGGGTAGGCCTAATTTGATCTGAAACCAGATAAAACTTTGGATCATGAAAAAAAATTCTAAATTAAGACAAACCAGTATTGCATTTTACAAACGGGAGAGAACAGCTTTGTGCACAGCATATCTCCCACTGCTCTCAGAGTGACAGTCAATAGAAATGACTGAAAGATCTGCATCCTTGGTGGTAGCCCAAGGAATGATGAGGGGAATAGACAAGGCACTATGAAAGACCCAGGCTGGGGGGTGGCTCTGGCAACTCCAAAGTCTTCCTCAGGGAGACTTGTTGCTACAGAACTACCTGAATGGCAAGCACACAACATCACTTGAGGGCTTTGTCCCTACCAGTCTCACTCACGTGGGCCTCCTCCAGCTACTTTGCCTTGTCTTTAGAAGATGGGAGCTGCCAGTTTCATGTTTGGGTTGCACCCTATTTTCATCTTGTGGGCATTAACTAAACTTTAAAGAAAGTAATAGTGATGAAAAGGCATAAAGTTTTGTGTGACCTGAAAGAACAGAGCAAAGCTAATTGATCCCTCACTGTCTCTGCTTTCAGTACCTGAGTTATTTTGATGGCTTTTGACAAGATAGTATTTCAGCAAGCTGTACAGATAGATAAATGTTATCATAAGTCTTATCACCAAAGGCTAAAGCAACCCTGGAACAGAATTTCCTCAGGAAATAGGTTATGAGAATCAGTTTTACGAAATATGACTGTTTTCATCTACTACTTCCCCTGATTTCCAGGACAGCAAGATCCGACCTGCCAGGCTTCACAAGTTTCACTAGTCTGAATAAAGAATGAAAGTAGCAACAGCCATTTAGAAGAGCATAAAATGCAAAGAAAGTGCTAGGGTGTGCAGAACTATTTCTATATAGCATCTGGCTCTCTTTGCAAAGTTTGACATTAAGACTGCAGCTGGACAATATTTCAGTTTATTGCTCTGTGCAAAGCCTCACATGAAGCTCTTTGGAAAAGGCAACTATTAATTAGTCTTAATGAGGATACAATTTGCTTTCAGCAGGCTTACTTTATTGAAAACAGCAGAAACAATTGAGCTGAACAGCAAAACAAGCTGCAATTAGAAGCTGAATGTCCACTGGCCCTAGAGCAACATACACAGCTGACAGCTAATGATAAATTAATCTACATCTCCCATACTAAATTTTGACCATAATGTCAAGCATGGAAGAGGTATGGTATGTATCCTATCAGGCCTGAACCTCTCAACTGAAAGTTGATAGGGGAAAAAAAAACCCTCAGAGCTATTTTTATTCCTTGACAACTCTTTATTAGGAGCCAAAACACATCTAGAAACTGCAGCAGCAGATCTGGGAGGGAATCAGGAGACTGTTACCTCTTTGACATCCTCTGACACTCTGAGAAGTCAAAAGCATTTCTAAATGCTGAACTCAGTGCTGTGTGTGGATGGGCATTGGATTAAATGAACCACTGTTCCACACACAAATGCGAATTCCTGAACTGTTGAAGACTACCGTATAAGAAAGGAGTAGGGAAGTGGCAAAGGGGAATGCTTTAGGTTGTTGATGAGGATTAGTAAACCAAAAAGGCTCCACAGAATATTAGGTCTTTGCAACAACAACAAACTGGCATTAATTTTTCCAGATGTCTGGTGCCCAGGCCTATTTTCAGGTACTGCTCTGCTTTTCTTGCCACTACAGAAGGTGGCATCAAACTAGAACTGCATGTGGGGAGCAGCAATACAAGTGATCCCCAGCAGCGTGTGGGCAACTTTACACTCCATTTTCCTGGGACTCAAACCCAGGAAGGTGAAAGGACATCTATTCCTTCTCCCCTCAGCACATAAAACACATATTCTTCTGAGCTCAGATTTAAATCCTATTAACAGTTTGCCATTTCCCTTTTCTCCTCCATCTCTTCACTCTTTCACTCTCTGCACTTCTTTCTCTTTAACATTTGCCTGTCTGCAATCATTTCATGCATTTTGATGTGTGTGGGAGCATGCACACATTTTTGTGCAAAAAACCAAGAGTGGAGAACAAAAGCTGAAAATACACCTAGAAGCAAGACCCTCTCCAACAGCCTTGGAAGGTTGATGATGGAAGAAGAGATAGACTAACCTGAGAAGGGAAGAGGACAAGGACAGAGAAAGGACTCCTGAGGACTCTAGAGGAAGGAAGATGAGAGATACAAGAGCTCTAAGAGGTGGGGGAAACAGGATGGGACATAACTGCTGAACTGGAACTCTTACCCTGTCTTCCAGTTCAACAGCCTGTACTGTTTTGGCAATAGTTCTAGGATCTGTTTTACTTCCAAGGAATCAGCCAGTCAGTACTCCACATATATACTATTATTTGTTACCCTCGCTGATCTCCTCTAAACTATTCCTGTCTGAAGTTATCCCACATGATTTTAGAAGAATATTTAATTCATTAGAGATGGCTTTAAAATTTCATTTTACCTTTTCTGTCCTTGTAGTCATTTCTCTTTCCTCACTTCAGTAGCTCAAAAGACAGAAGCAGAAGATCATTTGTTCAAACCACTATGTTTTTCATCCTAGGATGCCTTTAACTGTGAGTTTTGAGAAAAACTTTGAAAGACACAGTTATCTCAGAATTCTTATCCCCTGGAATATCTCAGAAACATGCCTGTATACTGATCTGGCTTAGTTTCTGTGGCCTCTGTGCACCCTTTGTACCCCCAGCTGATCCTGTTTACATCTGGTAAGGCAGCAGAAAAGACACCAACAGAGAAAACCTTGACCTTGACAGGTGTCATCAAGGCTATAATCTGATGTAATGGAGTTGTACAGGAAATTTTGAAAAAAAATTTTTTGAAGAAATGTGATTCCAGCTATTTCCACACATGCTTTTTCTCCATAATGCTTATTTTGCTCCACAGTGTTATTTCCTGTATTTCCAGTAGAAGTTAATCCATCAAACTAATACAAAAAAGGCTTTTTCAGTATCTCTTGACCTTAGATCATAACCGCACTGAGTTGAACACAACAGAAAATTATATTCTTTTCCAAATGTTTTAATGCAGCAAAAACTGTTCTAACGCTCATTTACTGAACCTTGGTTATTTGTGGTACTCTGTGTGCTTGGGGAATACTTTAAGAACTATAGTCAATTTAACTTCTACATGCAATCAATATTAAGATTTTAAATAGCTCCTACTGTACCAAAATGACCTTATGCAATCCAAAAAACCTGAACCAAAATGGAGAAATAAAAATCAGGATTTAACAAAGATAAAAAGCTGAACGGACAGCTGTACATGCCCATTTCAGTGAATAAAAGACATTACACTTCAGAAAACAAGTACCAATGAACCAACCTTTTCCCATACTCTTTTTTATTCAGAAATATATGAAGCATGTAGTTATCAGAAGCTGAAAGAACTGAGGCTTGACCAGTCTCTCAAAGTTTGGTTAGAAGGGTACCCTTGAGCCAGTCCAGCCCACCAAAACCCAGCCTCCCCTCCGTATCACAACTACTACTTGCCTTTTCTTAATCTAGAGATCACAGAAGCCAGGCAATTAATCCTGTATCTTACTAATTTGACCAAAAATTTACCCTGCAATGAAACAAGTAACTGGAAAGATCCCTGACTTGCAATGTGCTCATGGGATCTTTGGATCCAATGCAGAGGAAAGACAGGAAAATGCTACATTCCTGTTACTTCATCAAAGGGGAATCTTGTCCATTGTGCTTAGCTGCTTATATAGTTTGCATCAACTTGCAGAACTGGGTGAGGAAAGAACTTTGAAGGAGATTAGATACAGAGGGTACAAAGATGAGTTTGGATGCAGAGCTCCCAAATGACAAAGGGCCACTGGGTTCTACCAAGTTCCCTTGCTTTTTGTTGTTTGAATTCTCCGAGCTTCAGCCTAATCTAAATCCATAAAGTCCAGTTTGTCCACATTTAATGCCTTCCATTATTTTAAAGTGTTTGGCATTGAGAAATAGAATTGTTAAAAAACCCAAAAATCCATCAGAAAAACACAGAACACAACCTTGGAGAGACTGAATACCCAATACCACTTTTCACTGAAATGCTTCAGTTAAGGAAATAAATTTAAAAAATACTAAGAAGACAGGAGATTATTCCCTGTTTTCACCACAAAATATGAATGTTGGAAGGGCAAATCTTGTACTCCTCCTAAACTATTAATGAAAATTCTTTCCAGTTTTCTGCAATACATACGCATATAAAAATTTAAATAAGGGTTGTCTGCATGGTTTTCTACTCATTAGTTCTACAGAAGCTTTTTGACTTACAATAGGTGCAGAAAGAAAAACTAATTAGTATAATCAGTCTGTGAACCCTACTTTCAGAATGGCTTTGCCACTGTTTTTATACAACCTTTATGGTATAACATCAGTGAAATGAAAAGACCCACCAGTTTACAAGTTTTGAAAACTTAAGACAGTCTCCAAGGAAAAGTATTAGTGCATGAAATTAAGCTATATATAAAATTGTTCCACTTGAACTATTTGAGCATAACTTATTTTATTTGTGATAATGCAGTTTCTTCACATTTGCAGTAAATAAATAAATACTTGCCAAAAAATAAAAGGTGTGAAAAATGATTGACTAAGATTACCAACATTTCCCGTACTTCCAAACTGAAACCCTGCTTCCAAATACTTTCAAAGATTATTTGCTCACAGTGTAGCTACAATCTCTTCCAATGGCCAGTCTCCAACTGATCTAACTCAACATTAACGACTTACAAATTTTGGACCTGATATTCAACTGGTATCAACTGAAGTTTGTTCCAGTGAGTTCACTGCATCTGTTTAAGCCAGCACAGCCCAGTCTATCTTTCTAAACCCTAAGTGCACTGACATTTCAAATTCAACCTTTTAATAAGCAACCACAGTCTACACTGACGTGAATCTAGAATGTGTCTATATTGTAAAGTTACTCTACTACATTTTTGCTTTAACCTGTGGAGCGACAGAGTAACTGATTTAATTTAAAAGAAAAAAAAAAAAGAAAAAAGATAAATACATCTTCTGAATAGAAAACAGGTAAGAATTTATAGTGGCCAAGACTTTTAGGGGATTGGAGTCAAATAGTTTGGTACCTAGTCCCAAATAGACTAACACAATATTTGAGCATTATGCTCCCCACTTCCACACCAAATACCATTTTATTGTTGCAATTTATATCACGAATACATATTTTGCTCTCTTTCTTCCTCTACTCAGAAAGCTGCTTTCTGATAATGGATAGGTTATATATTCATGTTCTTTTGTAGCAGTTTCTAGCTGACAAGAACCATGAGAGGCATCTGGTTACAACACTTACAAGGTCAAAAACCTCAGCACAGGACTAAATTCCTCCTCTCTGATCACATTTAGGCTAAGCTGCTTCATCCTGTGAAAACCAGAGCTTTTCAGGGAATGCAAAAATGCAGTGATAGATGCTCCAGGGAACTCGAAAACCTGACAGTACCCAGCCCTGGAGCTTACATATCTCCAAGCTGAGCAGGAGGCAAGCAGTTGTTTTATGGTTGCAAATGAGTACACTAATTTTAGCATATTATAATCCTTCCTTGGATCTGGCACTAAATAAGACCCTGCTAGGGGACAGTCGGCTTCATTGGTCATTTACAGGCCAGGTACTAAAGGCAATTACCACAGCTGCTAATGAAGTATCACTGGCAGCTGATGTTACAGCTAGCCATCACTCTCTAGTGAACCTGAGTCAACTGCTTTCATTTAGCATCAAACAGATCTGTTCTTTTACTAACTTAAACCTAAACATTGCTTGTGGCTTCATGTGCTTATTTCATCTGGAATTGCACTGAAAGACCACCAATTTTCATACTACTCCAGCCACATTGACATAAAACCTCTCCCCTCTGCGATCTCTTGAACTTGGAGAATGATGACTGTCTTGCACTTTCAAACCAAAAAAGTTCCTTATAAACCTCCAGCATCTCCATATGCAACAATTGGAGATTTATCGAGGTCAAGCAAAGAACAGTTTTTCTGCCTATAAGTAGCAGACGCTCAGGAGTCTTATCCTCTACAATAGCCTCTCTCATTTAAAGCATAGTTTTGGCAACATTTAAGTATTTCATCAGGTGCCGATTCCACCAATTTCTGACCACACATGTAAGCAGTTTTTGAAAGATAAAAAAAAAATTGTAATTTTGAAAATGCAATGTTTTGATTTGTTTTTTTGAAATAACTTTCTCTTACATAACTATGAAAGTATTACTTCTTGTGTCAAATACATTGTTCAACTTACCTTTGTTTTGCAACATGTTTTAAACTGATGAATATTGAAAAGCATGTAGTATTTCTCCCTAAGCTTATAGTCTCTCTCCTATTTTTTCAACCAGAAGAGTAATGGTTTCCCTGTGGAACCATTGGTTTGCCTGTGCAACAGTACGAACTGTTAGAAGTGATGCTCTGAACCAAAAGGAGTCAGACATAAGGTCCAAGCTCAATATGCAGACCTGTTGTTGGGAAGTCAGAATAGAATAGTCATTTATTCTCTCTGCATTTCAGCTCCTGTAGCAAATCTAATAATACTTTCACTCTCCCATCTTGTCTTTTGAGATTTATTTTCTGAAAAATTTACAACATCCAGTATGTGTCATGGTCTGTCACAGTGAGGCTACAATATTAAAAGCATGAATGAGTGGTCTATATAGCACATTTGCTGTACACAGTAGCTGAAAAGCAGGTAAATTACCTAATGCAAAATCTAAGGCTCCTGTAACAGTTTCAGGCACAAAAAAAGATCTAATCCATTCACAAGGAGCCTGAGTAACTCAACAGCACAATGCAGTGTTCCCTCATCCTACAAAGTTATAACACAGCATTGGGAGCTTTAATAAATGGTTCAGTGGCTAATCCAGCTGAACACTTGCCTGAAAGCAGCTTCTTACTCATTGCCCTGATTTACACGACTGCTGTAGTTGTCTACGCTGCCAGGTACATGTTTACATGAATGTTTCATACAGTGGCCACAAGCCTGTACTTCAAAGCTACAGTAATTTTACAGCAGTATGTCAAATGCATAGCCTCACTGCATTAATTTTGCAAGTTTATCCACATTAGCTTAACTCTGAAAATACTGAAGGCAAGTTTTACTATTGAAGACAGTGTTTCCATAAGGCTATGCTTTAAAACTGTGGTCATACAGATGTACAGAACACACTGAATAATTTTTCTCTAACAGTTAAATGATATTGAGTCACATGGCAGCTGAATATTCAGGAAAGTAAAAGCTTGATTAAAAAACATGCTTTATCTCACTCTGCAGTGTTACCAGCGACACAAAATGTCATCTATAGTTATCAATATTAATGAATATTAGTAACAGTTAGTTAAGGACATCCATTCGAAGGTTAAAAGTGGTTTTCCATGAATACAGTATGGGCCGAACTATTTCTCTGGGGAAAAAAATGGGAACTTATGATTAAAGTGCTTATTTCACATACCAAAGGCAATATAACCCAGGGGAACCCCACCACCACCACCACCCCAAAATCCCCAAAACCAAAACCGATGTCAGTTGAATGTACGTTTAGTGACTTCCACAGCCTTCAACAACAAGTTCTTTACAAAACTCGGTACGTAACTCAGGGTAAAATGTGTATCTTCATTTGAAGGAAAGAAACTGCTGCTGAGAGCACAGGATAATGCTTAGTAAGTTCAAGATCTGCCTCTTGTATTAAGGCCCAGTGCAGACCTGGACAAGGTAGCTAACACCTTGGTGGATTTCATCCTTTCAATACTGCCTCACCCAAAATGCATCCTCCATAACCAAAGGACATACCAAAGCAATGTACTAGTTCAGAGAAGCTGCTACACCATTTTTGCAAGTGAGAAAGCATCCTACATCTAATCTATATTACAGTACCAGGGAGCAACCTGATTGGAATCCCTCACTGCTGTCACAGACTTCTAGTTTTATATCTACAAGCCTCTCATTATTGCAGAGCATACACTACTGAATGCCTTGGAAAGAGGAGGGATTTCCATCTAGCAGCTGTCCAAGCTCCCAACATGTACAGATCTACTAGGCACCAGAAAACACCAAAGCATACCTAACCAATTTTTTCCTAATAGACTTTTCATACAAGAATTCACTGCAGGGGGGGGAGGCACACAACCTTGCCACTCCTGAATTTGCTTGCTGATGTTCAGATAAAATATGTATGTGCATTGATGCAATGGAGCCTTCACAGCAGATAAGGCTTTTGACAAGGGCTGTGAGAAATAAGCATACTGGTAACATTCTGTACACCTTGCAAGCTCCTGAACATGATTAAAGAGCCACCGTCCAGCTGAGCTGTCAAACAAAATTGCTCAAGTCAAGAAACATTTCCTCATAGCAAACAGCTTTGCAAACAGCACTGCAAATTCAACATGTTCATCACTGCACGTGGAACTGCCTGAGACTCACCTTTTGTTAGAGCTGTGCCTCACTGCTTTTGGCTCTTCCTTTCCAGATCAATATCAGCCCAATTTTGGAAATGCAATGTACTTGAACTGTCTGTTCACTGCTCTTACATGGGGGCTGGGGTAGGCAAGGAAAACAAAGGAAAAAGGTCTGCTTTCCTCAGCGTAAGTTGCACAAAACAACTGTCAAAGTAATCACGCCAGAGTAAATTTAGATTTCTAGGAGAAGCCCACCTTGAAGGTTAAGTCTTGGTTTGCTTAAGTCTCTGGCCCAGGAACAAGGGACCGGTTCTACGAGACCGCCCTGGCTGTGTCTCTGCATACCCAACTGTACCATAAGCATGCAGCTGGGCTGTGAATCTCTCCCGAAGCGGAGTCACCTTGTACCTAGAAGACATCAGCTGTAATGGTGCACGCTGCTTTTAATGCAGCCTTTGAAGGATAATAGAAAAGAGCATGAATTTGGATGAGCAGCACCTAAATTACAATCTGAACAGGCCTGCTGGCATGTTGCAACCACGTGTTTTATAGCTGCTTGTTTCCCCACTTATGATTGCTGTTCAGACAGATTAAATTTACTCATTTATTAATTAAAGGATTCCTCTTACTGCTTCCCCATGAACAGGCTTATTCTCTCATGTACCTACAGAGACCTTGAATAAATAAGCTTTGCCCAAGTACCTAAAAGAGGAAGAAAATTTTTATTTCCCAACTTGATGCACAAGGCACCAGGAAGATTCACTGACCTCACACGGCACATCGCCTCTCAGTGCAAAAAAAAAAAAACAGGGTGGCAGAAGGACCTAGGGCACAAAGCCCCTGAATTAAGAGGACCCTACTTCAGCTCTTGCCCAACCTTTCCCGGTCTCGTGTCCTCAGTCACCCATTGATAGAAATGGGCTTGTCACAGTTACCTCTTTGGTGAAGCACTTGGAAATAAACAGTTGAACAGCCTGATGAGAGCTGTTACTGCAAATCATTTTCCACCACTCTGAGCCACAAATGTGTTAAGACGGACCACCATAACTGAAGTTAATGGAGCCTTTTATACATTTTTTTCTCTGCACCCTTCCTTTTTCTAAAGGACACAGCTTTAAAGATGCCTGCATTCAGGGTAAGATTTTAGCCAAGCAAAACCAGACAGTTGCAGAAGAGGTGCCTGTTAGCAGGCTGCAGACAACAGGGACCGTGCTGCAGCAGCACTCCTCAGGAGGGTGTTTCCTCCGGTGCCCCCTCTCCTGCACCAGTCATAGCAGGTATGGATGGGACAGACACCTGGTGTCACCTTCCAGGAAGGCAGGGAGAACATCGGGCTGTGCTGTTCCTCCTCCCTCACATGCAATCCAGGCCCAGGATGACCTGTTACAACCAGGTCTTCCATTTATAGCTTTTGTTAAAAAGCAAAACAAAACCCCAAGCCCCAAAACCCAGAGAACTCACCTGCCAAAAAAAAAAAAAAAGAATTTACATCAAGCATTTTGACCTATTACTCTTTTACCAAAGAGTGGATGTTATTAAGCAGAGCACACTGTATTCTCAGCTGCTGAACCACAGGCAAGTCCTATTTGTGTTCCCCTGCCTGGCTCTGACAGTGCATCGCAGCCCTCACATGCAATTCCCCCAGCAGTCAGAGCCATTTCATAACCAGCAGCACTTCCCTCAGCTTGGTTTGTGGCAAGGCACAGGTCCAAATGAAAAACACCACTCCTGAGCAAGCTAATGCTTAGAAAAGGGGCTAACAAAATACTCCATCTCCTTTTGCTGAGCATACAGAAAGAAGCAAGCATCCTGTGGAGAAAATGAGTTTTATTGTAGTATTTAATATTGTTGGGAGAAAAACTACCCACACATGATCTTACCTCGACCCCAACCCTTCTTCAGGTGCCACACAGCAACCCAGTTTGGGCTGTTTGCTTCCATACCCTGAGTATGCATATAACACACCAGAACAGCAGAGATAGAAATGAAAGGTCCATGCCCAAAAAGGCTGTGAACGCAGAGCACAGAGGTTTGCTGAAGCAACTTTTACCCTGTACCAGCCTCCACAATGACAGCAAGGGGACTGGGGGAGGAAGACAGGACATCAGTAAAAGCTGTGCTAATTCCTCAAGGACCCTGGGGCCACTAAAGCCCATGTAACTGCATCTCTTCCACTAGTTATACTAGCTGGTACACAAACACAGTTATATAGGACAATACAAATCTAATTAATAAAAATAGGCTAGAGCTTAAAAATGAAATTAAATACACCAAAGTGATCCCCTTTTGATGTTTCTGCTCAGAAGCATTGATCTGCTTGCTCTTAATACAGGTATAGTGCCACATGCAAAGGAATGTGTTTTGATGACATTTTAAAAGAAAAATGTTTGAAATGCAGAACAAAGATAATCTTTACATGCCTTAGATATGAGCAGACAAAGAAATGTAAATAAGCAATGATAACATTTGCAAACAATGCCTTACAGCACTGACTTAAAACAGTAGCTGAGCAATAGTTTGGCTTATTTCTGTAAAACTAAAAAAAACAGCTGCTGCCCCTTTCAAAATACCATTTGAGATTTACTGCTTTAAGTTACTACTATAAGTTTTAATACATGCTAAACCCAAGTTTCTGAAAAGCACAAGAGCACATGGAATTTTTTTTACTGCCTTCGCTGTCTGCTGAAGAAAGTCATGTCTCAATGGGTAAATACATCCCATAAAGCAAAACTGTAGAAGTAATTAACAGCATCCTCCAGATCTGCATGCTCTTCTACACATAATTCTCAACACATGCAAACTTTGCACCTTCATTCACATTTACTGTTCATCAGCTACTTGGTTTAACATTAAGTAAGAAGTCAATTTAAAGAATTCAAAGTAAAATTTCAACAGAAGCTTTGAGTCCAGGCAATTGTCCTGGTTTCAGCTGGGATGTAGTTAACTGCCTTCCTAGTAGCTGGTACAGTGCTGTGTTTTGAGTTCAGTATGTGAAGAATGTTGATAACACTGATGTTTTCAGTTGTTGCTCAGTAGTGTTTAGACTAGAGTCAAGGATTTTTCAGCTTCTCATGCCCAGCCAGGGCACCTGACCCAAACTGGCCAACAGTGTATTCCATACCATGGGACGTCCCATCTAGTTTAGGAACTGGGAAGTGGGGGGCAGGGATTCGCCGCTCGGGGACTGGCTGGGTGTCGGTCGGCGGGTGGTGAGCAATTGCCCTGCGCATCATTTGTACATTTCAATCCTTTTATTACTACTGTTGTCATTTTATTAGTGTTATCATTATCATTATTAGTTTCTTCTTTTCTGTTCTATTAAACTGTTCTTATCTCAACCCAGGAGTTTTACTTCTTTTCCTGATTTTCTTCCCCATCCCACTGGATGGGGGGGAGTGAGTGAGCGGCTGCGTGGTGCTTAGTTGCTGGCTGGGGTTAAACCACGACAGCAATGTACTCTCAGGATGGGCAAATACACCACAGCCTGAGACAAAAAATGCTTTTATTTTGAAACTTGTTTCATGGTAATCTGCACTTTCTCGCATCCAAGCAGCAACACTTACTATCTTCTTAAAATTTCCCTTCAGTTCACACTTAGCTTGACTTTCAGTTGCCATGCGCAGTACAATACCATCATACCAAGATTTCATCCGAAGTGCTAGAAATCAGAAAAGTGATTTAGCTCAATGTCACACAAAGTCAGTCACAATTACACTTCCATATACCCCTCCAATTTTTATTCAAAGTAGCTTTTTATTCATTCACCCATCAATTACTCTGTGCATATTTAAGCAGAGAGAAAGTGTTTTAAAGTATCTGAACACAAAGAGATTTAAACTAATTTAGCCTACACTATACTACCATACTGATGTACTATTAAAACTTAAATACTTCATTTTCAGACGACAGAGATACTGTTTTAAAAGAAGCTGAAACAGATAATGGTACACACTAATAAGATTAAAATTAAGTTATAAATGAGTAAATATTTATGAGACTTGCTGTTCATCAATTATGTACATCAGAGCTTCAGAGCAACACGGCTTAATGGAGGTTTGTCCTCGCAAACTGACAACAGGCCTTCAGCTGAGGAATGAGCACATTCTCAAAAAAAACCCCAAAACCAAAAAAACCAAAAATCACATGCTGCTGATTTTTTTCCTCAGCGTGAGGCTGATCAGCAAAAAACAAGCTCAATGCTTGAGTGAATTTTTACCTTCAGCAGTCGGTTTTAGGAGCAGAGTTAATCTATTTATTTTACATTTGGCTTCCTATTTCCTTGCACCAATATAAAATGCAATTTGTAAATATTAAAAATTCATACAGAAAAAGTAATCGCTATAAAAATTGTATTAAGAATGAAAGCATTAATTCAAGATGTTAGTCATTCAGCAAGAGAACAGTAGATGGTACTTTCTTTCTCCTTTTCAATTCTTTTAAATGGGCAAAACCCCAAAGCACAAGAGGGAAAACCAGCCAATTTGTTGAAATTAAAATGAAGTACATTGAAAAGAATTCCTTACTTCTGAAGCCCTGTCCATTTTAAGCCAATCCCACCAAGGTCAAACACCCTGATCTACTCTGTATAGCCACACATTCACCCTTCCTGCTGTGCCTTACACCAGGCTCCCCAAACCCAAGGATGGTCCCAGGCGGCAGAGCTGGGCATCACTCCAAATGACAGCAAGGCAATGGCAGCCTCCGCTGCAGGGTCCCCTGGGTACAAATAGGCTCAGATAAGAGACTCTTTGCATTCGGTTTTCTACTGAGTAGATGGATTTTTTTTTTCTCCTTTAGAACCAGTGTTTTATTAATTCATTTTATGTGGGTTTGCATCAGCCTACATCTGTGCATTTCTCATTAAATAAGGCAGACCAGATGAAACAGGTGCATGATGGTGAGATGGTTTGCTGTTCAAACTAATCCCCAGCTTTTCATCAAATGCCAAGCATTTGTACCAACCTGTAATGAAACTTCTGACCTGCAGAGGAAGACGTATAACTTTGGTTCATTCACTCCTAGTGCCTGTACATCTTCACAGTGGAACTGCAAGACATTTCACCAAGAGGAATTTCCTAAAGCAAAAGCGGTGGGGTTGTTTGTTCGATGAGCTAAGGAGAAAACTGATATGAGAGAGACACCAGAGTTTGTTTGTCCTTCATCTCCTAAAAATAAATACATGCACAACTTTTGTTCCCAGAGCGATACTGGGTGCTGAAGAGACTCTTTGATCCAAGCACATAAAGCCAGGTGGAAGCTGGGATAAAATGCCTGTTCCTTTCTATGGAGACAAACCCTGCTATCAGAAAGCCTGGTTTTGGAGCAGGACCAGATTACCATTTGACAAGGTCTGAACAAGAAGTATGTTTTTGTTAGACTTTTAGATCATGCATACTACACTTATTCTGCAATTAAAAAAAAAAAAGGGGGGGGGAGAGTGCTTCTGACATCTCACTGGAACACTCGCACAACAGAGGGTAAGTTTACCTGGATAATTTTGACAGATTAACGCCATGTGTCCTCAATGTAGAAATAGAAATGATAATGTAATATAACTGTATTGGACTGAGACACCGATACAGTGTTGGAGACAATTTATTCTTCCAGCTCTGTGTTAAGCTTTCGGTACCTAAGCAGGGGAACTACTTGCACCTTAAAACATAATGACTTCTTTCATTTCCAGAAAACTGGGAAGAAAAAAAACCAATCCAAACCCAAACAGGTTCATGACTTGCCTCTTCCAAACCATGGGTGGAGAAGGAATTCTGGCTTTATCACCTGCCAGGACACTCCCAGCAGAAAAACACTATTTGTGTTTAACTTAGTTGGCTATTGCACTGTTGATTGACCACATTGTCAAGGCTGTCATGACAGTTACTTACATTCCTATTAACAAATGTACAACAATCCTGAGCCTCACCAGATGGAAGAATACAGATTCCAACAGGGGGTACTTGCTGTTACATGCTATCCTGTGCTTTTAATCCTGAATAGCACTACAATGTCAAAACTGCACAGAAATTCCACTAAAGACAATAAGTTTTAGGTAAAGGGCATATATAAACTGTATCAAAAATTTTATCTAGTTGATTTTATGGAATAGGTCCAATATTCAAATTTTCTTCTTGTACGACAGAGGAAGGCATGCATAGAAATTAAAACCAGATTATAAAAAGGAAAAGTTTTCCATAAGAATACAGGAAGTTAAACCACCTTCAGCAAAAAATGGTATGAAAACTGTCAGAGACAGTAGCAGGGTTGTTCTTTCATTCTTTTATGCTTTTGAAGGTAGGTGTATACTGCATTTATGTTTTCATTATTTCCTAACTTCCATTTTTAATCACAGCACATACTTCAGTATTGCTTAAGATGGTAAGTTTTGCAACATATACAGAATTTGAAATTGATCCTGCTAAAAATACTTAAATAAGAAAATAAATATACACCAAACAAACATATTTGGATGCTGATGTGCATACTAGAACACTAATATTGGGGAAAAGTAATAAGTAAAACATGTTTTTTTACTGTTTTTGTTAAGGACTGTCCTTGCTTGAAGGAGTCTTGGGAAACTCTCAAGCAAGCTTGTAATCCTCTCAATATTATCTCTTCTGAGCATATGTGGCAAAGAGACACTCATCTTTCACCAATTCTACTCATGGAGATACTAAAAAACCAGCACTGCCATGTTAGCCACGATTTTATTTCCTGACTAAAAAGCCTGCAGCTCCACAGAGCTAAACCATTTGGGCCCAGTGCCTCACTGAGGCAGCTGCACTATTTTGATTGTAAAGCAAAGCAAACTATAGCTAGGACTTGCAGCTGCTGTACTACACAGCATACCACATCTTCAGCCAGCAGCAACACCTCCTAGCTTGTGGGCAGTACATTGCCATTTTGTATTTTCCAAAAATTTTAATGGCCAACCAAATTTAAAAAATGAAGGACAGGTTAAGCAAAAATCTAATGCTGCTCACAGCATACTGCTTGTTGTATAAAGTGGAAGACTGTAGATCACATTACAATTATTAAGTACTACTGGCTCCTTAAAAATAAAGGAACATATCCTCGCATAGTATAGGAATAACATTGCTTATATGAAATGGGATCAGTCGTGTTCAACTCCAAAACAAAAAGAAAAGTGATGGAGCCCACACCATGCAGCAAAACTCTGCTCTGTGAAAGCATGGGTCACTGCATGCATGAACCCACTGATCACGCTTCTCCTCCTCTGTGCAACTGGACTCCTTCCTTTCCTGCTTGAACTCTCTTACTCTTACTGATATTTTATAATTATGCTTGCTTTCTAACAATTCGTTTGCCAACTTTTCTTTCCATTTGCTTTAAAATGACAGCGGAAGAAAACTAGGCATGTTTTCACAGACATACTTGGAAATACTGATATACACTTCACTGCAAAAAAGATCTATTTTTGCTTCTTTTGATCCTCAATAAATAAACTATCCTTAGAAATAAAGTGCTAATGTAATTAGATATGCTAATTTTAGAAATGCTGGCTAGCTGGCTATTTTCTTGAGAAATCTTTCTCAAGTAACACAGATGGTTAAAATAACAGCAATTAAGAATGTGTGAACCAAATCATACAGAGCTCAACCTTAAAAACAAGCAAACCCAAAAATATTACTTTAAACAATTGGATTATAGAAGAAAGCATTATCTGCACAATTCAGAGGCTAACCTAGTTTCAAATTTCAAAAGCTCTAAATTTTGCAAGTTCAGGAGATCAGTGAGCCATGTTTTAACTACAAGAAACTGCACAGGTTTCTCCCCTTCATGACGAGGTCTTTTTGAAATATCTTCCTCATCAGTCTGTACCAAGATCCCCAAGATTTGAAAGGGCAACAATTTCTGTATCTCATTTGTCCTGAAATGACCTGGTGTTTTCAAAGTATAATTTGTTCCTTAGTTATATCTACGCTGAATGAAAATCATCACATAAAAGTCAAAATTGTGGGCATTAAAGAAATAACAACTTCACATAAGTGTTACATGGAGCAGCCTGCTTAGGGAGGCTCAGTCTCAAAATAATGTGACAAAAGAACATCTCCTGGGGGAAACATGTGTAGTGTAAAATGGAAAACAAGGACAAAACAGAATAAACTAATGTGATATCTACTGAATGTGGCAGATGTTTACACATCTAAGACTGATCTTATGTCATTGGTATCCATTAAAACTGTGCTCTTTGAGGAGGGTATGTTACAGGAAAACACAATAACCAACAAAGCAAAGCAATGTTTCCTGGTTTAAGAGGAGAAAGAAAAAAAAGCCAGGGGAGGGGTTGGGGGGGAGAAAACAATGCAAACAGAAATTACACCAAGATACCTTTCAACATCTATCCTACAGAAAAGATAGCTGCAATAACAGAAAAGTGTTCTGATTAATATTAATCAGGCAGCTTTCATGAGCAAGCTTTTTGACCTTAACTGACAGGCAAATTAATCTTCTTGAAATAATAATAATAAAAAAGGTATACACATAATTTCTTTAAAACTGCTGAATTTAATTAACACAAATTAACGGCCATTAAAAATATAACTAAGTTATAATACAGATTAGGGGCCAAAGCTCTGCAGACTCCATTTTGCACTTGAGGACTGAAATTCTTTATAAATAGATTGACTTAACTTCCAGAATCTCCCTTTTCCTTAATGTCAGAAGTGAGCAATGGCAGACAGAGTAGAAAAAAAACACAAACCAAAACCAACGTATAGATGCCTCTCTACTACATTTCAGCAAAAAAGAATTTTACAAGTATGACTGCTTTGCACTGAGGCTAATAACTTGTGCACAACAAATGAGTTAAAGAGACGATCATGAAAAAAACTCTCCCAATTCTGTGGAGCTGTTTCACAGAGCCCGCTCCATCCTAATGGTTTTTAACAGCTACCATCAGTGCCTTGGGGACCAGAAAAGTAAATTCTGCTCACCTGGGCTGCATGAGCAGCCCTTTTTGTACTGGTGCTCATGGTCAGTAAGGCAGTGGTATACCTTACTGCCTTACTGACCATGAACACCAGTACAGAAAGGCAGCCACTGACTGATCCTGTTCAGTGCAAATCATACTCCTTCAAAAAATTACACCATCTTTCCTTTCTTCCAATCAATGAATTTACAAAGGGAAAGCAAGGAGATATTCAAAACTACACTATGCCTTATATGGCTACAGTCAAGCCAATCCATCTTCTTGTATGCTCTTTTGTGTAACCTTTATGAAATAAATTTTCAAAGATTAAAAAATAATTTTAAAAAAGAATGAGAACACTGTGGACTCTCTGATCTTCTCTAATGCTAGCTGTCTCTGCAAATACCTAGAATTCTTTACCTCTCGTAAATCAACTCTTTCATGAAAGGGCCAGCACTGCTAATCCCAGACATCAAGGCAATCATTGTCATCTAAGTTATATGAGCCAACTGGGTTTAAGAACCCATAACTAAGTCAAGTGACCGTGACAGTAATTTATAAATATAATCCCTGTGGCATTTAGCAGCTCATCACTGGTCCAGGTAATAATGGGGAAGGAGTATTTCTGGTTGTTCTTTTTCAGAGTTGAATCTACTCTTGAGGGACAGAACCCATCCATGTCAGGTATATATGCTCATCTGAAGTCTTGGCTCTGCTCACAGAAAGATACCATACTTCCCAAAATACAAAGGGCTCTGTGCTGCTCTAGACTCAAAATACCAGATATAAGCAGATACCGTAATCGTCCTATACTGGCTGCCAGTCCGTGTGCATTTTCCTCATCCTACCTTAGTTTTTAAGCCACTTAGGATTTGCCATTCTTAGTCATTGATAAAAATACTGTCAACATCTCTTGGTGAACTTGGTATTTTGATTTTCTGCTCCCTCCCCATGAAAGTCATCAGTTTGGCTCAGTAAAATTAATCCTGCAAATCAAGAACACGCTTACAAACCAGGAAGAATTCAAAACTACGGTCAGGGGAAAGTTGTCAGGGCAGGGGTGGGGCGCAGAGACTGTAGTATTTTGCAACTGGCATGTTAGGGGGAGAAGTAGTAATTAAAAAAAAAAAAACAAACAAACACTTCAGAGTACTCCCAAAACTCAGATCTCTGTCCTAAATTGGTTTTAGAAGTGTTTTTCCCATATTCAGCTTTACTATTTTCAAAAAAAGAAAATAGATCTTTAAAGCAAACAGTGTAAGTCTAAACATTAGTTAGGATTTGCTATTACCAGCCACCTGTACAACAGACCAGTTCCACTTAACTGTCGGCAAAGATGTGATCTCCAGTTTACCCACAAGTAATCCTCAAAATCCCCCTTTTCCAGCTAATGGTACCTGTCCATAGCTACGCGTATCCTGCCATCACACAGACTATATCTGTAACAGAAAGACCTCCCACCGAGGTACATAGCAGGCAGTTTGCCTTGCAATTGAAATGATTAAAGAAGCAAAATTTTAAAGGTTACACATATCAAGACAATTCCTGAATTTACACTGTTGTCCCTGCTCTTCACTCTAAAGAAATATGAGAGACCAAGCGCGTCCCATGAAGTTTAGCTCTACAGCACAGCAGAAGAGGAACAAGGATGTGTGCTAAACCCTGAAGCAGATGGAGCGATGGATGACAAAGAAGTTTTAAAGTATTTCAGCTTCTTATCTATCTCTCTGCAGTATACCGGGTAATAAAAATAAAATAAAAAAAAAAAGCATCCATTTCCAAAAGCTATTCACAGGCTTAGAGATAAGCAAAGCTCAGCCTGAACACATACTTACGGAAACATCATCTTTCAACAATGTCTTATAACAGATTTTGGTTCCTGTTACTAATCTTCCTAGCTGGGTATCATCCCCACAGAGTCATGATTACTGAGCTCCACAACTGTCACAGGCATGAAAAAGCAAGCTGAATATTGCTCCTCATTTTTTCTGATGTTTCTCATCATCCTCTATTTCCCTCTTCAAGTAAACTCTCCTCATAATTTCTCTTTTTTTCCCATTTTTCTTTTTCCATTGGTCATCTTTCTGTTTCTCAGCAGAATAGATAGTGGCCTTAATGACATAACAGAAAAACACTTGCATCTCTGCCATTCTGGTTCCCGTATAGCTACAAGTCACAAGTTAGGTTCAGCACAGCACATATTCAAGCACAAAAACAAGGCCAAAACACTGACTTGCTAGTCAGTCTGTTATCATCAGAGAGAAGATGTGGATGTAGCAGCACCGGCATGTACTTTATTTCATTGCGGAAATGATGCTTCACCACTCAGGTTAATAGGCTGCAGACTAACTCTCTTCAGGTTTAAGTACATTTGCTATTAAAGAAAGGTGCCATGCCACATTTACTTGGAAACCTTTACTGAAGACTATTAGCAGGTTCAGTAGGCGCAATGCATTCCAGCACCTTACCTCAGTCCTGCCTTGGAGGCATCACTTCTAGAACTTGACCACATGTATTATTTTGTTGAACTATTATGTTAAATACAAGAGTGCCTTCCCCGTGCTGGTAACTTTTGTCTATAAAAGACAGGGGATCCAGGAAGTTACTTCCAAAAATTCTCTGAACCTTAGTAGTCCATACCAAGCCCCAAAATGCATGCTTTCTCTTGCAAGCCTGTTTCTGGTGTTTTCAGCATCCCTCTAGCATCTTGTCTTTTAAATAGCATCCTAAAGAACTCAGGTTGTTTTCCATCTAAGTTACTTACAAGAGAAGCATCACAAGATTTGGTCTATTTTCAAGTTGGCTACTGTCACTACAAAAAGTTTCAATCTTTCCCCCTCCTCCCCCTTCCCTTTTTAAAAAAGGGACTGTTCTGAAGAACTGCAGCAAAATGAAAGCAGTCCGAAGTCATTAGAAGAGTTGCATTACTAAGCTCGGTGGACCAGGAAGTATATTAAGAATAGCCAGAACTTTGACTGCAAACAGAAATGTATTGACAGGAAATAGGACAACAAAAGGCAAAATCGTGACTCCTGAGATGGTACGAAGTATGGGAAAGCTCTGTTTGAGGGACTCAGGAGGCTGACTTCAGTTTCAGAAGCAAGTCCAAAAGGCTCAGTGTGAATTTGGAACTATCCTAAAGTTTATAATCTCGAAAGCAATTGAAAGGACTAAAGGAAATCAGAATATTTAGTGCAAAGCATACTGTATGTTTTGCCAAACCAGTTGTCTGGCATAGACCTTTTATTGCACACATAAACCCAGTATCATTGCACTCAAAGCTGAAGTAGTTAACTACTGAAGCCTGCTTGCCAATGCTTTGAAAGAGTCTTCCTTTCTACATGCAAAAAGGAAATAGTAGGAATTGGAAACACTCCTTTTTCAGAGCACCTGCTGAGGGTACACAATATTGTCTCAGCGCCCCTGCTATAAGCAGAACATAAGGAAACTGGAAGGGGCTAGGATACATCTTGTGGTAACATAATGCAGGCAAATGAGGCAATATGTTAGAGCAGCTGGATATTGTGTCATCATAAATTCTTGGCACGCACACGGTTCTAGTCCCTGTGCTATCTCAGCTCTCTAGCACTGATCCAATGAGCACAGCTAGAGTTCAGATTTTTAAAAGTTTGGATGCATTTGCTTTTTGGCCTGTGAAAGAAATCAACAGGGCATCATATGAGAAATTTGTGTCATTTTCTTATTTGGGCATCACAGGCGCCTTATCAGGTGAACAACAGACAGACAAGTGCTGCATGTTCTGGATCACAAGCACACAATACGAATACAAGTTGTAACTGCCCTTTTATATTAGTTTCCATTATAATAATGTATGGATCATTTTGATGTCTTGAACTTGGCTCTAAAATCCTACAAGAAGTTTGCAAACCCTGCAAAAAATCCCAATCACTTCTCTTGCCTGTTCCCACAGACAGACACCTGCCAATTTCTGCAGATTTTGAAGACGTTTTGGCTAGCATGTCCTTAGTTATTTCCAAAATATTTTAATGAAGAAGCTATGGAGATGTTCCCATGTGCAGCTTTATCCTGGCATAATTAGCTTTGCAGGAATATGATCTTGTTAATTCAAATGCAAAATGTAAAACACTTTATATAAAGGGAACCTCGTACACACAGCTATTTAGTACATGACAAAAAAACCCCAAATCATATACAGGAAGCTTATCACACTTCCTGCACCTACCACGTTAGTGCCAGCAATCTGTAAGCTTTTTGGAGAGCACCTGCATCAAAAGCAGGATGGGGGAGAAATATAAATACATTATTGGCTTTTGTTTTAATAAGGAGTCTGATTAGCCTCAAACAGTTTACACAGTAATACTTGATGATCAGTTTTCAGTTTGAGGTCTTTGTTACGAACCACAAAAATCAGACAGCAGGTTTCATTTATTTTGTCAAGATGATACTGTTCGGTCATGGTTCTCTAATAGGATTATTTATCAGGAATGCCCAGGATCAGTACCTGGGCACTGTGGGCCAAGTTTTAGTCATATATATGAAATTGTACCTGGTATACTACAGACACTTAGTCTATCCCCTCCTGTGTCACCTTTCACTATCCCTTTAGCTTCTCTGCCAGACAAAAAGATGCCCATACCCATACATAGTTGGAGAAAAGACACTACAGACGTCAATTCAGTAGAGTATTGGTTTGCAGCTTTGTTTCCTACATTTTTCTTCTTTTCAGAAAACCTGCAAGAAATACTACAGCCACAGATTCTTCTATTTGTCAAAATTCTGATTCAGTTGCTTACACCAAGTTTTAAATAACACCACTTAAGGTCTGCACAGGCTGTCAGCATAGATCCTCTTGCCATTGAAGTCAAGTTGTAAAAAATCCCAGCTTGTAGAGTTGAGAGGGAACAACATTTTGCTTTTTATCTAGTATTCTTCACCCATCCTTATGTGTTAATGGTTGAAAAAAATCCAACTATTAGAGACACCACCATCCACACCTCCCCCCCCCCACCAAATTTCTAAATGTCAAGACCATTGACTTGAGGCCCAGTTCAAAGCCTGCTACTGCAAAGTACCTGTATTTCACATACCATCACCATGAACACCACAGTTTTTCGTAATGGATCACACACATTCAAAGTTCAGGAAGCAGTTTTCACCTTTTCTTTGCTTTAGCCTGGAAAAAAAGCTTATTCACCTAGAAACAGAATGAGAAAAGCAACAGACTGAAAGAACCTGAGGGGGATAAATAATTTTGCTAAGAACAAAAAAATCCAGAGGGAGTGCAGAACTGCTGAGCAAGTACAAAGAGAGATAACAACGATTAAACATCTCCACTGTTTATGTTCTAAATTAGCGAGCCATAACATTTCATCAAGAGGTTTCCAAATCCTGTAAAATGTCTCAGAAGTTCCTATTAAAGTGCATAACACCATTAACGAAGCTCACTAATGAAGGGCTGGGGTTTATAAGTTTGTTTTGGATAGAAACTGTGTGTTGGGAGCAGTAAAAATTTATCATAAAATGTTTGTAGTTTCATAAGTCTTCTTAAAACAAACTCTATTGAGAATAGTCATATACAAACAGTTGGTATTTTAGTTTGGAGGCTGAACTAATATGTTTGATTTGGATTTATTTCCCAAGGCCAAATAGAAAATCTTTCATTCTTAATTCCAAGCAAAGTTTTGGACAGAGGCCTTGCAGTTTTGCTTATCAAGTCCACACACATCCTCTTATTCTCTTCAATTTTACAATGTGACAGATGAGCATCTCTCAATTTCTTATTCATGCTACAGCTTTTCTACTTCACATACAAATAAAACTTGGTGGGGGGGTAGGGGAGGATCTCTCTGGAAAGAGGAAAGTATCCATATTCTGAGATAAGGTCACTGACTTGAGGCTGGGATAACAGATTTCTAGTCTCTTCTCCAAGACATCTCCAATTACTTCATATTACAAAAAAGCTCCCCTGGGGATACTGGGAGGGATAACTTATTCCAGCATACTCTATAGCACAAAGGTTAGGGAACTGTCCTAAAATTGCTTTTGGTTTCAACATCATCTCTGGTTTAGGCAATCAGAAGTATGACCTGAAACTAGTTTTCATATCTTCTTGTTTACTGCTCTCGAATTACAATACCATGAGATACAAAAGGGGATGAGAAGGATAAGAAAAGTAACTTTTTAGTGTTCAACTCCCTTCTTCTGCAAGCAAAAGCAAAATACACACTATTGGGATCCAATTCTCCAAGTACTCGTATTTAAGCACAACAGAAACATTTCACTCTACAGGGGACTCCTCAGCTACAAAGGTCTTGCCTCTCATAATCCCCTGCATTACAAGAAATTCGGTCTGTAAAACGAGGCTACAAACCATACGAGCATCAGCACTCACTGCATTTGAGATCAGAAAAAAGTACTCAACCTGGATTTACGGGAATAGAAGGAATGTCCTTATTGCATTCATGGTTAAGAACAAGGTAAGCCAGGGCAAAGCAATTCACACCACATCCTCAGTCAGATGTCCTTCTCGGAGACTTGTTATACATAGACAGCCCTCCAGAGAACAGAACATCCCTTCCTGAAGGAAAGGACGTGCTGAAACATATAGGCCCTGACAGTTCAGTAATTCTTTCTTTTCATCTGCATTTTTAAAACAAGCAGAAAACCGTATCATACCTCCTAAATGAAGCACTCATTCCTTTCACTTCTAGCTAAGACTCCTGGTATTGCAGGACCTCTTTTCCTCTACAAGTGCCAGTTCCTGCAGATGGTATGCATAAACATCAAATTCCTCCCAGCGATCACAGATTTCTATTTGGTTCATCAGTCCATTCCTTCTCACAACACTGCAAGGTCAATAGCAATAACACAGAAACCAAGAAACTAAACTCCAACAGTGAAAACAGTAGGGTCCAAGGGAGAAATACACAGTTAAAGTAAGGGAAGCTGACAGTTAACAGAGTAAGGTCTGTTGGTTTCTTCTCCCCACAAAAAGAATTAGTGCTATTCTCTAACAGTACACATTTTATTCATGTCTTTGAAGACTGACAACTCAGCCCAAGATGGTTGGCAAAACTAAATCTAATTTCAATTTATTTTCTCTATATTTACATATAATCATTGAGAGGAGGAAGAATTTACACATTGAAGCACATTTTTATTAGTGAAAGGGAAGCCAGTGTGGTGTAATTTAACCTGTGCAAGCTGAATCAAGTCCATGCAGGCATACTCTCAAGCCTTCCTAGTGGGGAGAACTCAAAGCAGAAATTGTTCATGTGCAAACACAGCCTATATATAGTTCCAATAGGATATATGTCCTACTGGCCCAAATAATTTCTTTTGCTCAGCTTTGCTTTTTCCCCTTTTCTCTTTGAGAAACTCTTTTTTCCCTTTCTCTGAGATGCAAACATATCCATGCAGCACAAGAACCATTTGCTTCACCACAGTTTCTGGTAACCAGGACGTCACAGTGCCAGCCAGATGCTGCACCAAGAGAAGATAGCCCTGCAGTAAAACTGGGGGCAGAAGTGACACTGAAATGACTAAGCATCACATAACCTTCATCTTTGCCTGCCCTGAAGAATTGCTTCTCCTGCCCAGCATCCGTGCCTCATCTTGATATTTCGGTCTTCAGTTATCAATAAAGAAAGCAAGCAAAAAGTTATACCAGAAGCATGAAGACCAAGATTACGAATAAAAATGCTGCCAACCCAAAAGCATGACCAATTGGCAAAGGTGGAGAAGTCTGAAAATTACCTCTGTTTCTGCCTCTATTCTGCCAAGGTAGGAAGTTAGGGCTTCTGATGTGTGAAAAAGATCATTTCCCACCAATTCTCTCCACCAAATTCCTGCCACACATCTCCTTGCAGCATTCCCCTCCTGTTCTCCACACACAGAGCAGCTGTGGCTTTTGTTTCTCTACATCAGCATAGAGTAAATGTACTTCAACCAGCGAACCTGCAAAAATGCAAATCACAAACTGTGTTCCCCTGATCTGCCATACATGTCAGGCACTTTTCAGCTGAGACCTGCCACAAGTCATGGAGAAGTCCAGCGCCAGGTTGCCTTAGTAGTAGCCTGCATGACCTCCTCTCTTACACAGGCAAAATTAATGATCTCTGCTACCAATGGCTCATTTGAGTTTTTAATCACAGTGGAAATTGCTCCATAAGCCTAAAACTTATCTGCCGTTAACTTCTTGGGGCAATGTTACTTTTAAATGGATTAAAATTCCCCACGTAAAGGAAGAGCTCAAAGTAATCATGTTACTTTCATGAAAAATGTATAGTAAAGCACATAAAATGCCTAGATATTGGGACTGCACTCCAAAAGGAAATTTAACTGCTTCAGGGAACACAAGATCAGTGCTATTATTTATAGGCGACAGTCTCATTTACAGTAACTTTCTGCAACAAAAGAATAACGTTAAGGAAAAGAAGATTTACTTTAATTCCTTATATCAATCTGACTTTCGGCAAAAGAAAATCAAATTGTGAACTTCTCTATTTAGAACAGGTGTGGAATAGAAACAAAGGGCATTTAATAATATATTTCCATTTGATTTTTATTTTTTTTAACCTGCCTTTAAGCAATTTAATTCTGGAAAAAGAAGGCACATCACCCTTTCCACCACTATGTTTTGTATCTCTTCTGGAGACTTCATAATTCACTGTAGCAAGGCTGATACACTTACAGTATCATGTATTTGGAGAGTATAGGAAGCTGAGGGTTAGCACATCCCCTCTCAATCCCCTTTCTTAATACAGGAGAGCAGTAAAGGTGTGAGAGCAGTAAAGGGTGTCCATGCATAGGCATGGACACAGACGAGGAAGCACCTTGCTCACATTAACAGCAGCAGAGCTCCCAGCAAAGGCAGCAACGGCACCAGGAATCATAGCAGGGAGCAATAGGCTCCTCCAACTGTGGGAATTCAACAGGCAGTTCACATGAACCGTACCAACTGCTCTGACTTCCAAGTATTATTTGATAAGCAACAACAAACTAATACCTATGGTATATGACTTGTACTCAAGTTATCAATATCCAGGCTCTCCAAAACACAGAGGTTCTCCCTCAAGCCAGCAAAGAAAAAGGTTTTTATCATTTCTATATGACTCGCTATAACCAGACTGACTGATGTCCAAAACATAGGCAGTAAATTAAATCCTGCAGAATGTGCTGGATTTGCTTAACTTAAGGTGCTCGTCTGCAAATTGCATATGCAGTAGGTCTGACGTATCTAGAACCTGTTAGACCGCACATCGCCATACTGCTTCCTGGGGTTTGTTAGAAATACAGGAGCTCTATTTAGTTTCAAAAAGTAACAAGAAAGAAATCATAACAACTCTCTGATTTCTTCTGCTATACAGTACTATGCAATTCTACTCATCTGCTCAGAAATAACATTCCCATACGCTTACTTAACACCACGCTGTCAAGTCTAGATGTCTTATTTTGTGAAAGCTTCTTCTGTTTTCTGCCTGCATTTTGTCAGCTTGGCAAAATATCCAATACAGGGGGAAAAAAAACCCAAACAATTTTCCTTTCATTGGCCAGACTACATAGTGAGTCATACTCAGCTAATATACTGAGTACCTTCCATTATGAAATTACATTTCATTAACGTATTTGGCCTTAGGATAGTTAGAAAGGAAATACTGTTCCCATTCTATAGATGAGGAGTTGAAAGCCCTTCTTTCAGATACAGTACAAACACTGAACAGACAAGGTTCAGAAACAGGAATTTACCCATTTCACTGCAGAAACCAACTTCACAGATGACAGCAGAGACCATTAGCAACAACACTACCAGAGTCAGCCCTTTGTCCTAACTTGGATAAGCATCTGACCTGTTTATTTGGCAATGCTTATGTCTCCCGGCATGAATACATGGTACCGGTATGCTATATTTCATACTTTACTGTATGACAGAGTTGCTGCAATAAGTTCGCAAGTTCAGGAAAGGCCTTATATTTGCTCCACTTTGTAGTTAACCTGAACATGAGAAGCTGAACATCAGTCTATGTTCCTAGCAGCTTCTGTTTACCCGAAATCAGATAGTATTCAGTATAAAGTTCCCATCAGCATCAAGTGTAATGTAATACACATTACATGCCTGAGACACACTGTCAGACAAAAGCAGACAACACCAATTCCAGACTATGCTGAAAATTTGTTATTCAGGTTTGCTCGCTACTGTCAATACACCTAAGCATATAACAGTGAGACAGCACGAGTCAAAAGGAGTAAGGTGGAAGAGGCCATAGTCTCAGAGCAACATCCATGCCTCCCCTGTACTTCTAACTACAAACTGGACAGAGCACAGTGCAGAAATTCAGCAAATCCAGTTGTCTGATCACCTCTCACTTGCCAAAGGCACTTATCTCCTTGTGCCCATCTATTTAAAGCAAGGATAAGCAATAACAACCTCCCTTTGTAAAATACTTTTAAATTCACAATTGAAAATTCTATACAATGTGCTGTGAGTTTGTTTTGTTTGGTTGGTTTGGGGTTTTTTTTGTGCTGGTGGTGTGGGGTTTTTTTAGATATCAAGGGCTTCTCTATCTGGATTAACATTATTAAGAACTGATTACACATACAAGACCCAAACTGAGAAAAGAGTACATGCACTTATTCTCTGATTGAAAACCATGCCTTTATTCTCTGAAATTTGTTAGTATGTATCCACAGAGGGTTGGATGCAGCAAACAGTTAAACATCCTCTCTAACTTCAGTTTCAAGACACCTCTCTAACTTCATTTTCAAGACACAGTAGTAAGAGAGTTCTCAGTAACTTCAGAGAGAAATGAAGTCCTCCCACAGCATTATGCTTTACTACAGGTACAATACATCACAGGGAGGCACAGCTACCTTTCACTCACGAAATCATCACAAGTGCACAGCCACCACGCTGTGAAGTTGGACACCAAACAGACAATTCAAAATCCCTGCTTATGTATCTGTGTGACAAGTTCTGAGGACTCCCTCAGCCCTCATGAAACTGGTGAGTTATCAGCAAGTCCAGAAAACAGTTTGTTTATTTAGTTACTTAAGAGGAAGCAGCTGAGTCCTGAAGTTTGCCTGCGCCTGATTTAGTAATGCCAACACTTAGGACCTCCTCCTCCTTCTAACTCACTTCATTTTTAATATGTGACTGTTCCTTGTTCAAGAGCCACAGCTTCTCTTTATGATGCCCATTAAAAACAACAATGTACTACACTACGAATACGTTTCAATTAGGAAGGGGGGAGCTAATAACTTTGCAAGGCTCTCTGAAGAGCCAAACAACTGTTCTCATTTCACAGCTCACTGATTCTTTAGAAGTGCCAGAAAGTCCTGGAAATAAAACAGCAATACTTATTAAACTGGCTCTGTCTCACAGCCATTAAGTTTTTCTTAGCCCTAACATGAAAACAATCCTTAGGGATTATCAGCTTAAAAGAATGGAACAATCAGTCCTGACCAACTAAAAGATACTAGTTGAGTGTTTTCTTTCCCTTTCCCCTTTTAACTCCTGAACTGCTCCTCACATTAGAGCCAAAAGGGAGTTCATAGTTTGCAAATTCACATCACTTCTACTTACCTATGGTCACTATTTTTATAATCTGACTAGGACATGCAGCAAGATCCACCTGTTACAAAGGACAGCCTAATGCGTAACAGGTCACCTGCAAACACAAAATGAGTTTAATTCATGTGATGTCACAACAACAAAATGTTCAGTAGCGTGTGGGGTTGAACCAGACTCTCTTGAGCTTCCTTTAAGCTCCAGAATCACAGCAAAGTCAGTGATTTGTTGGGATGGTTAAGAGTCCTCTGAACTAACACACACCTGCAATGACCAGGCCCTATCAGAAACAAAACGGAGTTGGAACAAAGCATTCTACAATACAGATGGTGCACAAAGGACAACGGTTGGAGTAGTCATTGCAGAGCAGTACAGCAAGTAAACGCCAGAAACTCTTTTCCCCTGCCACTTGTGTAATGTTTGCAGTCCCTTCACATTTTCATCTACAAAACAGAGCTACAATCCTTGTATGCTAATGCTTACACAAGTTCTCTTTCAGAGCCACATACCTGCTCTCCCATGTTTTTGCTTCCACTAGCACTTACAGAGAAAATAACTCCTCAGAAATACTTACCTTAATTCTCTTTAATTTGTCTGATAGCTTCTTGCAGTTCCGGAGACTGATAATTCTAAGCATAGATACTTGGCTAACTTATAGACGTGGCAGTTTTTTCCAAGTTGAAGCATTGCTCATTTTTTAAAGAATCATGGGAAATTATCCCTCAAATTTAATTTATTTTGGCCTTAGCCAAAGGATTTAATACCTTGGAATAAAATAAGTGAGAAGGAAGACACTGAAAAGAAACTTGTTCAGGTTCGAAAAAGAGTATTTGAAGTTCAGAAAAGCCTACTCTGACATTGTCTTCCCTTTTTCTTCCCCCAATTATAGTCAGGGATCAAACATTAAAACAGCACCTCAAGCAAAGCTTGGGAAGGCTGCTGCAAAATTTTTTATCTTGGCTAAAACTAGTATTTGCAAAAGGATCATAGATCAACAGACTACTGCCTTTAGCTCCAGCTGACCCTAACTGGCCTCGATTTGCTCTGCCACCCATACTCAAAGAGCACTCTCAGGAACTCGGCCATTCCAGCAGCAGCCCCACACCCCCTCTCTGGGCCTGCATAAGGCCAGGAGAAACTGTACATCACTAGTTAACACAGCTTACAAATAAGCCGTGTATTAGTGTCCCAGCACCAGTTCCTCATGCAGAGGCTACAGCGGGTCCCGTGCTCCTCTGAGACTGGGGAAATCCTGCCTTGAACAAGCAGGTGAGTTGGTTCACGGTATCCCACTGTGACAGCCAGGAGCAAGACTAGAGGAGGAGCAAGCACTGCAGCTCCTGCGAGGAAAAGGAGCACCAGAGCAAAAGCACATGGTGATTTCAATCACCAGATTGTTCCCTTTTTCCTCCCTCCCCTGAAGTTGCAAACCCCCCCCCCCCAACTTTATGTGATTTTAATAAGACAGAGGCTATTTTAGACTGTAATACAGAATTACAGCTTATATTATAACAAACATTTGGCTTTGCCAAATTGATTGCCATTGATACAGCTCTCATACATACACATCGCTCAGTACAGGCCAGTGGCACATTGAAATATGCCAAGGTTAGAAGTGAGTATCAGCACAGCACCTCCCTTTAGCACATCCACATTATTTTATTGGGTTAGTTCTCAGAGAGCCAGTAGTCACCTGGACTTGCACATCTGCAGTGTATTGGAGAGGAAAAGAAACAAGCAAAAGGTAAAGTGTGGCACCAGACTTGGAGCATACCTTCTGTCTATTGAAATAAATCACCAGTGCACCTCAAACTGAGGCAAAGCACTCTACCACCACCTCCTTCAGTATGCTGAGAAACTTTAAAAACATAATCTCTGTTTTGCCTGTGGAATCCCCAAGTTTTGTGTTAATTTTACAGTAGAACTCCTTAGTGCAGCACTTAAAAATTGATCTGTGTCTATTAGCCATTGGGTTAAGGAGAGCAGGCAGAAGAGACAGACAGAGTCGAAGATTCATGAATTTCAGTTAGTGGGGGTTACCTTGTTTCCTACCTCGTCTCCTGGAGTCACACAGCCCCAAAATCACTTTTAATAAATTCCTCATTAAAAGCATGACTTTTGCTTGAGCCAGAGCCTGCATCTTTGAAATACTGAGTCTTGTTTTCTAAGTATCAAAAAATGGTAGAAAACTCCATTTAACCAGATCACATTTTATACGGGAGTAAGTTTTGTTCATAAGGCTCTTTTTCCAACCTTCAAATGTCATTCTTTAAATTTAGCTACATCACTTCTCAAACATTACAAAATGACTATGATTATAAATCTTTCCCACCTAGATGATAGTAGCAGGCTTCATCTTACTTAGCTTTAAGTGTTTAACAGACAGTTATCTAAATCCAAGTTAGCTTTGTGTGCTCTCTTCTGCATCAATAATAATAGAAAAGGTCCTTTTGGGGGAGATTCATCTGTTATCTTCAGACAGCATGAACTTTCTGAACATGTCAACTTCAAATCTTTTAACAAAAGCAAGCCCAGAAGACCAGCTTATGCTGAAACAGCTAATTATTAGATAGCTAAAGCAAGGTGGAGGGTATCTTACCCTTGTTTGCAATGCTCAGAACACTCTTAATGCTTTTACTGGATTAATTCATTTCAGTTCCTTTAGTCTCCCAATAAAAGAGTTTTCATCTCTCAAAAAAGTATTATTTTAGCTCTTCTCTGAAGCTCTGTGCTACGAGTCATCTGTTTATATGTCCCAGAAGCAGACTTGGCTTTTTGGCTAGAGGAACATGCTGGACACTGATATATCTATGGCATGATGGATGCTTTGTTCTTGTCTACAGGTCTCCGATGTACAGTCAAAATTTTAGCATCTGTTGCATCCAAACTGACCAAAACTAGTGGCAACAAAGCATTCACACACAGCTGTTAATAGCATAGGTATTAAGAATTAAGAATCAAGACCTATCAGATTTGGGGGGGGACGGGGGAGCTGTACAAAAGGAGTAGGATCGTAGTTTAAGACAAATCCACCAGGGTATGTGGTAAAGGGGCCCTAGGGTATAAGAAAACAGCCTCTTCAGCTGTAGTTGGTCTTAGTATTGTGGCTTCCTGGTTTTCAGCAATTAATCTCAAAAAGGACAGTGCTCTTTCATACCTTACCATTTATGGTTACAGAAAGCTTCGTAACAAGGGAACTAAGTTAGGAGTTTAGCCACAGCAAAGCAAACTCAGAGAAGTACAGGAAAGGAGAAGGAAAAAAAAAAATCCCTTTCAGCTCTAAGTTCCACTGCTATTACAAATCTGACATGTAACAGAAGTTTTTTCATCCGAGAAAGAACCATTTCATCAAAAAAAGTAAGTATATTTCTAAGCCACTGGTTTTCTTTGGGAGCGTGCAATAGCTTTGGGGTTGAGAAGTACAGTGCTCTCGGAAGCAACAATCTTTCTAAATCTGCAGACCTATGGAAGGCAGGCCAGATAGCCCACATGCTACAGAAAAGTTGTTCTCTCTTTTGTAATTGGATGTAATCTGATAATTCTCCATAATTATTAGCAAAGATAATGGCAATATTTTCACAAATTAGGAGTCTGCAACCCAAATGAGATCATAGCTTTTATTCATTTTAACGGTAAATAGACTTTTACTCTTAGGAGTTTCATGGCTTTGGGTGTTCAGTATTCCTTTAGAGGCTGTGCTTGTCTAGCTCTAAGTTAGAGAGGAACTTGAACTCTTTCAGGCTTCACTGAAATCTACTGTTAATTTGATTCATTCTGTGCAGCCCTGTACTACACATAATGCAAAAGAAGCACCTGAGAAAGATTTCAGAACTGCTGAACTGAGCAAGTAACTCTTCTCCTTTTTTAAGAACCACCAGGTTTAAAAGCTAACTGAATTACTCTTAAACAACTGCATAGGTTTTTAAACAAAAAAGCTAACTTCTCTAATTCACTCTAGTGTCACAGCTAAAGAGTTCATTAATAAAGCAAAATGATACAGCATATTTCATAAAATAAATGTAGTTGTATCATGTTACACAGTCAAAATATTGCTGCTTCAGTTTTCCAAAACAGCTGCATGAGTACACTGCAGAGTCTTCTTTTCTCTGCACATTTCAACTGAGGTTCAGCATCACCTTATTCTGTAAGACACACAGTATTTGTGCTGCCAGATGCACAGAATGCTTTTTAAGTAATTGCTTCTTACCAATTTGCAATGAACACCACCAGTGTTCCCTGGCCCCAGCACCCCTGGCAAAGGCAGACTTGTTACCAGCAAGAAATGCATATAAATGCTAGTGTAGGAAATGGAGGGCAGGGAGAGGGGAAGCAAGTGCCAATGCAAATGTAGTTTTGACTTCAGGCCTGTTGTCCGGGTTGTAAGTGGTGGGGCAGTAGATAAGAAAAGGATGAGGGCAGGATTGAAACAGAAAGAAAGAAGAATCTAAGCAGTGTTGAAATACTCATGGAAACAGGTAGGCAAGTATGAGTGATCAAACTAATTCTACTCAGAGACAGTAGTAAATATGTTAAGCTGTGCAGCTCTGCCACAGTAGCATAACCAGTACAGAGCTCATATTTCTAGATCTAAAAAACTTACAAGTGCCTTCTGGTTCCCCCACAAAGTACTTGGCCAATAAACTGGCAACAAATACTATGCTCCTCTTACTTACCCAGCAAAGCCAGCAATTTTTATGTTGTCCACACAAGGTGTTTTGAGAATAAAACAAGATGACTATCAAGTTGGCACTTGATAGGAGAAAGCAAATGGCTATTTTGTATGCAGAGGCAGTAGGGCCAAAGGGTCCAGGCCTGTTTAAAAACTCATCACTACAGAGATATGGATGACTTGCATCACTCTTCTTGGTGTCATGTAGTATTAGCACTTGATGCTCACCCGAAAGCAATACATAAGTGCTTACTGGAAATTTACCATATGGTGTAGGATAAACCAGCTCAAAAAATTACTAGCTCACTGTTAATATTTATTCCCAACTTAAATTTGAGAGAAGGGTTTAGCACCCTTTCTTCTGCAAGTGAGCAAGATGAATTCATCAGTGCTACTGATGCTGCCATACCCAAGTTAAGAGCAGCGTGGAATAGCTCAAAAGGGAGGTCCCATCCAAACTCACAGAGGTCACAGCACTAGAAACTCTGCAAAAGATGGGGGAGGAGGCGGCAGAGACTTCCTACAGAGTGTCAAACATGTCTACTAATCAAAACAAGGGACTCTATTCCAAACCTGAGCAGATGGCATCCCTAGGATTATCACAAGCAGCTGTCAATGCAGTGATTGTACATTGAAATTGCACAGCTAATGTACTGTATAATTTAACTAGACTGAAGAAGATTAGGGAGAGGGAACATTATGAAAAGATTTGGAGCTTATATTTTCCTAATAATTATGGAGGCACCCCACAATCTTCAGTGCAAAAGATACATTTAGATTTGCTCCTGAAGGCCAGACTAAAAACTACGTCATACACTTCAACATCTTCTAATTCAAATATGCTCAGAGATTTCCTGTGCCAATCAAGTCCTCTGCAGTGCTTCATTTTTCAAAGATTTAATGATTTTGTCAGAGGAAACACCTAATTAGCTCTTTCAATATTCCTCCTAATATACATCGACAGAGCTAGGAGACAAGAAAAGAATTTTTAATCTGAAAAAAAAGTAACCGTTTAAACAATGGGGAAATTCCAAATAAATATGTTTTTCTATATGCATGCAGCATTGCTTTGTCTTGAGAGCCAGAAAATGCAGGATTTGCAGCACAAGAACATAAGAATATTTAAATATGAAAGGAAAAAAATGCATATAGGGATTCCTTCAATAACTTGGGTTTTCTCTTAAATTATTCTGCACATGCATGAAATAGTGTTACAGACTTTTCTGGTCTAATAAATTTTGAAGCATAAAAAAATGCAGCAGGAACTATGTATTTCCGTTTTAGGGACCACATTTACAGCTAAACTGGTGCAGCAATACAACAGTGACGTGAGCACCTCTGATTTACACTGCCTGAAGACCTAGCCAGTTATTTGTTATGTTTATAGAAGCACTCAGTGAGGTATTTTTAGATGAATCTTTCTTGTTAACATTCTCTGCATAATTTATACGTCCTTATTCTCTTTGGGGTGGAGCAGACATCTGAACTGGGGGAGCAGAGGCAAACAGCATCACCTAGCAGCCCATGCAGACAACCAGGGTCAGGCAGCCCATCTGGTGTCAGGATGGGGAACAACACTGCACATCACATTGGGAAAACCTCTTGGCCACTTGTGAAAATTTCTGATTTACACATACAAACTCCTTATGTGTCTTATGAGGTAGTCTGGCAGTTTCAGATGGTTAGGAAGGATAAGCTTACTGGTACTTCTGCTGCATATGTGGCTGACATTCAAGCAGATTCATGGGGCAATTACATTTATTAATTCTTTGGTTAATAGTCCCACAGGTTTTGTTTTCCATGTAACAAGGGGTCTGATTACCCCACTATTTCTCAGCGTAAGTGGGACAGCTATGTAAACATTATGGTTCATCTAAAACTCAAGACATTGACAGCACTAGGCCACTAGAAGTTTTCCACAAGTCATGGTGGCAGTACCAATCTTTCTTTCATTTTCCCACAGAACTAATTAAAGATTAATCATTGTTCCTGTATGCAAGAATTTCTTGCTAACAACTCAGGTTTCCACTTGTCTATCATTAGCTTCCCACTGTGTTATAAGGAACTGCCATTCAAGTACCACATGGTCTCGGGGCCTGTGCTCCAGGACCGATGATGTTCCTTTGTTTCATTTTCCCCTCTGACCAAGCTGCACAATAGGTAAAGGAGAGTCAGTTTAGTGTCAGTTGGTCTTAAGGTGCTATGTTGCACAGTGTTCCAATATTTTAAATATTTTGGAATTCTTTGTTTTTTGAAAATGCTATTTCCATTTTTTTCCCCCACAGAGCTAAAAGAAACGACAGAAGTTTCCAAAGAACAGTCAGTACGGACATTTACCCAAGTCTCCTTGCAGGGTGCATGTGCCTCTGTGCATGGTTATACACAAGTATGCAGGCACAGCGTGAGCATGCTGACAGTGCTTGATGCCACAAGTTCTATTTATAGCCCCACAGACCAAGAAAAGCACAATGCAGCCTTATTTAAGGGCCTTAGCTCACATTCTGTATTAAACTCAAATGCCAGTAAGCAGGTAAAGTTTATCTTCTGGCAATTTCCAGCTTAAGATGCTTCTTACAATGCCAGTGAATTATACGTGATCATCAGAAAAACAATTCCCCTCAAAATGCTGTACACAAAATTCACAGTGGATATTGATGTTTTATTTAAAGTGGAATTAATATGGAACTGGACAAAATTCAGTATTCCAACAACGACTCCTTTTGTTCCTAGGGACACCTCAGAACAGCCCTTCATTTTGATATCATGTACGAGCAACTTCAAAATATATACTTGAAAAATCCTGTAACTAGCCCCAAGTTATGCTAAACGACCAAAGCTGTTTTACTGTCCGTATACGTCTATATTGTAAATAACACTAACATTCAGGTGTTACAGTAGTCTAAAAACAGTAGCATTTCAGTGTTCAAATACCTTTTTCCTTTGATCATTAAACAGTCAAAGTAAAACATGTTTACAAGCGAAAAACAGAACTAATAGGAAAGAAAGTAACATTCAGATTATATTCACATTCTTTCTTTTGAGAGCTGATGGTGTCTTTATCTCATCTTTCACCAAACTCAGTGTTGTTCCCCACCCCCAGTAACGCCACAGCTCTGCCAGCCTGAGGCAGCTGGAGACCGTCTACTCACGGTTAACCTGAAGAGCCTATTTGCTAACTTTTGATATAGTGCAAGAGAAGCACAAGCCAAACTTAAGTCTTGATACTTGCTCCATGGCTTAGCTGAACAGAGGTGGATTCAGGCAGCGACCACACCATCCTGAAGGCCAGCCAGTAAGGATAAATATGAAATAGTTATACGCACCTGAAGCTAAAAACCTGAAAATGCATCAGCTACTGCACAAAGCTGTGCACTTTTGCCTTGCACATGAGAACAGGACTGAAACCTGTTTCGGCATGTACGTAATATATTTTCCCTTTCTCCTTCTGCTCTGCTTTCCTCTCTTCTCCCCCCAAAACCCCACACAAATCTTGCTGGACTTGTCATTTCCCATAACTATGGCTTGTACCATGTTTTCATGAAAAAACAAAACCCCACAAATCTTCAGTTACAGCTGTCAGTGCAACAGATACTGGTGATGGGTTGAACTCTCAGTGGCTGTTATAGCTCATTTACATATTAATTCTATACATCAGTCATAATGATTTAATGGCATATGGATTCACAGCAATTATTTTCAGATTCTCTTTATCAAGCATCAGCAAGATAATTTAAAATGCTATTTGGCAAGGGAGTGGGGGGAATCTGCCTAAGAGTTCCCCTGGTGTTACACCCATACTTCAGAGTTTGCACTGTCCCGCTAGTGCCAGCAGCAGTCCTGACTCCGTGCTTGTGGTAAAATGATAGCAGTTTTAACTGCTGTGTTTTCTAATCCTGTTCCATTAAGTTTGGTGGCATCATACTCCTACTGTCTAGAAAATGCAGCTCTTCTCCACTATTTGATCAGACATCAAGTTTTGAGCATTCCTGAATGGACAGGGCCAAACGACAAACACGCAGAAGTCAGAACCAGGCATCTCAAATGCTAAATTTTTAATTATTTCAGCTCTTTTGAAATAAAATGACCACATTTCAGACTAATCCAGAAGAAAATGCATAATGTAAAAAGGGTTCTACTGTGGGAAGATTTTCCCTTCACGCAGCCTTTACCAATCCACAGCACACTATCTCTTACTTCAGAGAAGCAGCAACGTGAAATAGACTGAATTAAGGCTGGGGACAATCAGGCCTTAACAGAACTCTCCCCAAAAGGAATCAGGTTTTCCTACCCCATCTGCTAGCCTCCCCACATGCACAGTTTTTGAAGTACTCTATGGTAAATATCAGAAAGTAAAAAAGGAGTCTACTGATAACAAAAAGCACAGTAACTTTTTTTTAAATTCTAGTTTTTGCAAAAATGGGACTGTTCCTCCATGGGATACATTATATTCCAGAAACTTGTTACACAACTGCAATACCTGTAACCAATCCTAGTCACGTTTTCCCTGTCCCTTCTGTATTTTATTTTGTACCAGAAAGAGATTGTTCAGATTTCACGACTCTAAATTATGCTGGGAAAAAAGTTGGTGACTGCACAGAAGCGGGGGGAGACAAGAGCCCTGTGCCTGGGACTGGGAATGGTCGCGTGCTCCACAATGATGTACTTCTTCATTGGGATCACCATTGTGCCATTCTACACTAAAAGGTAATAACAGCCATTTGTTTATGAATACAAAGCTATTTCTTTTTCCTGTCTGCATCAAATACAGTTATTAAAACAGTGCCGAAATATATGTTAGTACATTGTACAATAAATAAACAATAAATTCTTATGAGCTCTTCAAGAACGTAAGACAGAATAAAAGAGAAAGAAAAAAGTGAGCCAAGAAGTCATTAGGCATTTACAGGTAAGAAAAAGAAAGAGGGACTGATCATCTTCAGGGCTAGAATGTGAACAGACTAAAACAAAACATTTACTATGAAAACATGTAAAATAAAACCCCACCATGCTTATCAAAGCTTGATAATGGAAAGCTAAGTCTTGCATAAATGGGAAAAAAAAAAAAAAGGTGCTTTTCCATGTGCAGGAGGGTGTGTTGTTTTTAATAAAACTATATAAACTTGAGCAACAGAAGTCATGGTAAAATTGTTCAGTCAAGAATCTGTATCTAACTTCCAAATCAACCATCACAAGAAACTAGCACCTTCAAACAGGCCAGTCTACCACAGCAAATGCTGCAGAATACAATGAATGCTGAAGAAGTTACTATTACCCGCATTTTTATTTCATTTTGCAAGTTCTGCCTCCACGCACAAAATCAATTTGCAAAAAAAACAAACAAGATGAAGAGTGCAGCTCAGTTTTTCATGCTTGAAGATTTTGATAAAGCAAGTACATGCACCTCATTCTTCTTGCTAAGAGCACCTTTAAGCTCAAAAATGTTTAAAAAACATTATCTTTAAAACACAGTAATTCCCATTTGTTTTATTTATTTTCCAGCCTCCTGATTCTATTACAAAAGACATTTGCATGTAAAAAGATCAGTGCAAGAACTAGAGCGAGACTTTTTTTTTTTGCCACCAATGTGTACTACTGTAAGCAAAAGCTTACTATGTTATCAGTAATAAAAGAGTAACTCTTGAGAAACAGGGATAAGTAACAGCAAAAAAATGAACTTTTGCCAGCCAAAATCCTGCTACTTATTCATGCAAAAGGTCCATGTAATAAAGAAAAGGAGAAGGGGGGGGAAACATGGGAACTCATCTGAGTTCTGAGGATTACTGAATGAAATTAGTCAAAATATTTCTGAGACATCAAGTGTACTGCACTTCCAAATACTTACTACCAAACATTAAAATCCATAGCAATTTTTGTTTCTTGAATAACACTCACAGCTGATTACAGACGGGGTTAGAATCTAACTTCAAACCACAGAATGTGTAACAAACAACAGCAACAACAACAACAAAATGCTTTCCTGCACTGCTTTGCTACGGCAGCCCTTCTTCAGGTGCAGCCATTGATCAGGGTGGGCAAAGTTCACCGCACCAGGATCAAGCAGCCGTGAACTCCACCCATGCCACCATTTAGAGCTGGCACACACAGATGCATCTCCAGCATGCAACTCGTAACAGATATTGCTAACACTTAAAAGCAATACCTTTTGTTTTGGTTTTGTAGTGTCTGGACAACAGAAACTGTGTGCAAGGTACTCAAAGCCAACATCATGGACAAAGTTCTCTGCCCAAACAGTGAAGGCTCAGAGGATGAGGATATCTTTCCTTATCCCTGTCTACAGGTGTGGGTTAATCTGACAGCCTCAGGACAAGAGGTTATGCTGTATCAGACTGAAGATACACTGGAAAGAAATCCTAAGGTACTTGCAACACAGATTGAATAATCACTGTCTGCTGTTATCTAGCTAGCACCTTTGAGGAGAAGGGGTGACTGTTTTTAAACCAAGCAACAGAGTAAGAGTAGGCATTGTTCATCTTTTACATGTTGATGTCTGTGCTTAGACCAAGGCATTTTTAAAATATTCCAGAAATTACACAGTTCTGGATTTTGTTTTAAACATTACATCAAACATTAATACTTGTTAAGGAATTATACCAACTAAACATGAATATTTAACATTTATGAATACTTAAAAATATGTAAGTCTCCGAGTTGAAGACCAATAGTATGAAATAGTTGATAAACTGTGGTTTGCTCAGTTGCTTGTTAAGTTATCTCAGGAGAGACCCGAAGTTAAAAACTGTCCAAAGCAAGACCACAAATCCCAATTTTAGTTTCATTTTTGGTGTGTGATATGAAGCAGGGAAGAAACAAAGCAGAGAAGGGGGGAATGAGGGTGCTGTTGGGAACATGATGCATATGTTAGACAGAAAGGAGAAACAAATCAGTTATTTTGGACAATGACCACCCAGAAAACTCATTTGTCTTTGGTTTGGTCTGCAACAGTCTCTGGCCAGCATGGCAGCAGAAACCTGGACTCACAGAGAAGGCAGTGGCACTGTAGGAAGCACCTGTTTAATGCAGAGATGCTGGGTATGGTGGTAGAGGTACCTTGGTCGGTTGTACGTTGGATGTCTTCCCCAGAGGATGAGTGCAGACCACAGATGGGACAGAAATGTGGCTGCACAGTATTCATTTGGCTTTAGAGGTGTGTGAAAGATTAGGGAAGGGGAAAAAGTAGGTTGTTATCCTTTTGTTCCTGCCATTGTTTCTGCTTGGGAATCAGCAAAAAGTTCAATATTTTTAGGCTTGCTCCCCCACAACCAGAAGTGCTCCTATAGGTACACTGTCCCAGGGAAGGTCAGGTTCAGTTCAGTTCCAAAACCACAAGTATTTCAGAGGCCTTATTCCAGCTCAACACTCTCTAAGGGGACATAAAGTGAAATTCAGATCTTGGATGCCCAAGACTGAAGCACTTTCAGAATCCAAACCAAACATGCTCAGACTACAAGTGCTCATCTTCTTAAAGAAATTATATAGATTAGCGTTTCACACATGCAAACCTGATAGCATAAAACACTTTGGCTGAAGAGAATTTTGCTAGCCAATACCTATCTTTATAGTGACTATCTCAGGGAAAGCTACATACTATGAAGTAGCAAAGCAGAAATTATCCACTGTAGACTGAAACAAGAGTCTCGTTCACTGCAAGAAGAGGTGATTTGCTGATTTCCTACCTACTGTTTGCATTACTGCAAGTATTAGCCTTCAGGTCAGGAACCATCCCCTTTCTGCCTTGGCCAGTTTCCAGCTTAAGATACCTAGGCATTATCATGTATGCAAAATAATATTGCAGAAAAGAAACTTAACAGCAACAACAACAACGAGTGCTTTAAAGTCTAATAGTATTTCCACTGAAGACTAAATAACTTTGCATTATTAGTTCAGGTCAAAATAGTTCTGTGTTATGAGGACAAGTGGGAAGCCTCCAACAGCCATGCTTTCCTCTTATTTTTCTGCTAGTTACAATAAGATGTGCACAGTGAAGCAACTTCTTTTTCCTGCACACCGACAAGCCAGTTGTGAATTTCTGCACAACTAACATATTTCTGCTGTGCTGGTGCCTAGAAGCTCTGTTAGGAATCCAAGCTTGGCACTGTAATAATAAAGTCAGTCTCAAAGACTGCATTTTATTTTGAGCACATATGTATTATTGGTTTCCAACATTACTCCAATCTGTAAATATGCAGACTGGGGGCATAGACACACTGACAGAAACAGGGAAGCATGGCAAACGGATTGTGGACATAAGGAAACCAAGGCGATCTCCAGGGATGCTACCCAAACTACTGAAGTTTTCGTCAGTACTAGCATGTTTGTTTTATTCAAACTGACTTAACTACAAACTTTGTATCAGAGTATCCATTATAATGAATCTCCTTGATTTTTTTATTCCAGTGCTCATATGTCCCAGGCAAGTCGGAGAACTCTAAAGAAGTTAAAGCACGAATAGAAACAATTGCAAGCAATTTCAAAAAATACCAGACTTTCCCATGCTACTACGACCCAGGAGGAACGCAGACCAATGTCATTTTAAGCAGACTTTATCCCCCGAAAGGCCTCCTCTTTGCTTTCCTTTGGCCTACACTCATGTTTACTGGTGGATGTCTGATTATTGTTCTGGTAAAAATTAGTCAGTATGTTTCCGTTCTTTCCGCTTGGCAGTAGAAAATAAGTATCTGTCTAGCTTAGATTGTTGCAAGATATTAAAGGGCCTTTTTTCTGCCTGTCATTATCTGCATTTTGTGACTTTTAATATACCAGGTGTGAATCTAAGGGCAGGCATTCCAGAAAATTGAATGGCACCCACTATGGATGACAATCCATTACATGAGGACAAAATATACAGTTGATTCTCAGGAATGCCTGAAAATACCTCGTAAGAACACAGACTGAGTTACTATCTATTGTTTCCTTGGGCTTTCTGAGGTACAGTTGCTTTACAGAGCTACAATTCAAGTTTACTGCTAAACTCTGGTTCCATATTTTAGACAGGGTCCTAATTTTCTGTCTGGTTGAGATCAGTTGCTGCCAGAACCATATACATCATTACTGGCAGACACAACCTTTAAATACTTCATTAACAATACAGTATGTATTCATGGCATACTCATCTGTCAAGAAAAGTTTTTTTATGGTCCAAAGAGGTATTAGTTATCATGGATCTCTCTGCTTTTGGGAAAGGGGAGGGGGAAAAACACTCAAAACCAAAATACACTCACACAGATATTACAAAGTTTGTACTCCAAACATCTAACACCAACTGTATATAATGAAATATATGCATAAAACATAGGGTACAGTAAAGAAACTTATATTAGAAGTAAGTTTTGTATTTAACTCAAATCTTAGCCTTGTTTTACTTGCAAACAAGTATACTAAAGAAAGGCTACCTCCCTGCTATTTGCATATATTGTAAAATGTTAAGGAACAGAAGTCATGATATAAAGAGCATGATTATGTAGTAGAAAACATCCATGATGTCTTACTAAATACAGTAATCTAACATAACCACAGAAGTTTGCATGCTTAGCACAAAGATATTTCACAATAGAGACATGTTTGTTTCTAGCACCAAGAGTCTTAGGAAAGCTCTGATGCACATATAGACACATTTTCGATTGTCTGAAAAGAACTCTGTTTCTCAGCCAATTTGCAAATTGCTACTGGACACAGGAGGAACACAAGATACTCCTGCATGCTGTATTTGACTGGTACTTGGCACACAACTAGTACAAGCTTTTTCATCACACAGCTGATGAACCACTTAGTAGCTATCATTCACAGGAAAATTTCAGGGCTTAGACACAAATTTAAATTCATTAAACTGTAGCGGAAAAAAGTTATTCTCATTAATGTGCTATAATTCTCTACTGTTTATTGTAAGAAAGAGGAAGGCTGAAATATTAACCTGTTTATGTGCATTTTCCAACATTACTAATGGAATAGTGTCAGAGTTTGCTTTTCATCACAATCAGCAAATTGAAATTAAACCAGGATAGTACAAAATAGCAGTTATTAATATCATTAACGCTTGTTCAACATGCAAAATCTAGATGTTATCTATTAGAAATCTACAAGAGGAAAAAGACCTGCTCTAGTGCTTAAGATTCAGACAGTGTAAGTGGGGCTGTTAAAAGAAAAAAAAAGGCAAAACCCCAAAATAAATATAGGAGGAGAAAAGAGATAAGTATTTACATCTTTATAGAACACCTTCACGAACGGCATCTGAAACTGTGTGTATATATGATTCTAATCTTTCTCATTCAGGAAAATGAAAGTGCAGCAGGCACAAGTACAGGCGTTTTGGATGACCAAAAGCATTTGCCAATGGCATGGGAAGGGGAAGAGATACTGTTCTGTTGGTTCACCAAAAGCTGAGGGGAGAATATGGTAAATGCTTAAAAATATAGTCATCAGACAGGGAGGATACCTGTTGAAGCTAATGAACTGTACTAGTACCAAAGGAGATCAACAAGCTAGCTGTAAATAGACCGGTTTACGTAATAGGCTCTTTCAAAGCTTTACTCCAAATTTTACGTTTCAGGAGTTTAAAAAGAGTCTGCAGTTTGCAAACTATAACTTGCTCATGACTACTTTACACTCAGTCCAGCACATTAGTACCCTCGCCACCTTGCTCCCCTCTCAGCTCAGCAGAAATGAATGAAGGTTGGATGTTGCTATTCCTTCTAGTGGTAGTCCCCATTGCCCCACTTACTCATGAGTCAGTAACTTATCTCTGAAGAGCAGAAGCTCTTGATCTTGCTGAGCTCAGTACTCAGCATAAAGCATGAGGACCAGGAGCTCCCGCTTCCAGCTTCCAACTCCCACCTTGGCTTCCGAGACCACCCCCTAAAGCCACATCCTCCTCACCTCCCTGCTCATAGTTATCCCTGATACCAGTAGATGAACATTTATTCAGAGTATAAGCTGTCTCTCCAGATTTACCTCTACCAAAAATAAAGCCAGTTGATTTTAGATGAAAACAGTTATTTCCCTCCAACATCTACACATTGCAACTACATGAAGAAAAACCCTACACAAATTTTGTTCTCCAATAAAGTAATATTTCCTATTTGGGCAGGAGATATTCCAAGTGAAAACAGCTGGTGTAGGGAAAAAAAACACAGAAAAAGTTTGGAAACGCCATCGTTTTGGACTCTCACCAAACAGCTTCCTCTCTTGCCCAAATGAAACAAGAGGATTTAAATGCAAAAAGCCAAGTATTCTAATGTAGAAAACAAACACTAAATGTACAGGCACCACAGAACTCCGTTCTTGTTTTTCAGTCATGCTTTGGCCATGCATACAGTGCTGGTTACTTTCTACATTTCTGAGAATTTAAAATCATAGATACTCTTTTTTCTTCACACTTTCAATTTCTCTTAAAGTCTGAACTAAGTGTTTTAGCAGTGTGCCAGGTTGCTGAATTACTCTTGAGCTTTTGTAAACATTTTTCTATTCTTCTTCCATCTGCAAAAGTTATAATTCACTAGAGAGTGAAGTTTTAATAACAGCCTCTATGCTTCTTACAGCAGCACACAAGGAAGCCACATAGCCTTTAGGGGGTTTTATTTGGTTGGGATTTTTTTAATATTACTGGATTATACCATCAAGTCTACAATAAATCTGATAAATAAAATGCTATTTTTCTGAGATCCAGCAAAACGCTTCCTATGAGAAGTGCTTCAATACAAGCAGTAGCCATTGTAGTGACAGATGTACACAACTCGCTTTCTCAAGGCAGAGGAGATGATCAAGGTATATATTGGAGCATTAAAACTCCTGCCAGGGGAAGAGAAGTAGCAGTACCAGCAGCTGGAGATGAAATTCATACCTGAAATCTGTTTGACTATACATAGCTTACACCAACGTTGATGCTTAGACTACAGTAATAGTGCTTGAGTCGACTGGAACATGCAAGGAACACAGGAAGAATGGGAATAGATTTTAGACCCTGATGAATACTTCAGTTGTGCAGGCCCTTTATATGTCTATATGAATAATATTGTTTTGCTGAAACTATTAGAACTCCTATTTTTCAAGTGCTGGGCACAGACTGTTAGGAGTAGTTTTTCTTCTTGATGCCAAATAAGGTTTGGACATGGTGATTCTACTGTTGGAAGATGGAAAAGAACAACAGCTCCACCACTATACTTGAAGGAATTAGCATTTCTCCTAGGGAAAAAAACCCCAAACAACAAACAACCAATTGCAAAAGGTTGTAAACTGAAGCTTATGCAATAAATGGAAAACTGTTTTTCTGGATTATGTAGATTCAGCTTTCAACCGCTATTAATAAGATCACCCTTCTCCAACTTCGATGAGGTAGCAACAATGGCAGCTTAAGAGGAACCTATGGGATACTGAATTGCCAGGAAGACACCTCTGAGTCACCAGCATGTTCTTAATGTACATAAACAATAGCATGTACCTTCTGGCTACCTCTGACAATTTTGATTTAAGATGTGGCAGTCTGGGGAAGTTCCCACTGACTGGAAAAGGGGAAACATAACCTCCATTTTTAAAAAGGGGAAAAAAGGAAGACACGGGGAACTACAGGCCAGTCAGTCTCACCTCCGTGACCAACAAGATAATGGAGCACACCCTCCTGGAAACTATGCTAAGGCACATGGAAAACAAAGAGGTGACTGGTGACAGCCAACATGGCTTCAACTAAGTGCAAATCGTGCCTGACAAATTTGGTGGCCTTTTACAATGGGGTTACAGCATTGGTGGATAAGGGAAGAGCAACTGACATCATCTACCTGGACTTGTGCAGAGCATTTGACACTGTCCCACATGGCATCCTTGTCTCTAAATTGGAAAGACATGGATTTGACAGATGGACCACTCAGTGGATAAGGAATTGTCTGGATGGTCACACTCAAAAGTTTTGTGGTCAACAGCTCAATGTCTGAGTGGAGACCAGTGATGAGCGGCATTCCTCAGTGGTATTGGGACTGGCACTGTTCAACACCTTTGTCGGCGACATGGACAGTGGGATTGAGTGCACCCTCAGCAAGTTTGCTGACAACACCAAGCTGTGTGGTGCTTTTGACACGCTGGAGGGAAGGGATGCCATCCAGAGGGACCTTGATAGGCTTGAGAGGTGGGCCTGTGTGAAGCTCATGAAGTTCAACAAGGCCAAATGCAAGGTCCTGCACATGGGTTGGGGCAACTCCAAGCACAAATATGGGCTGGACAATGAGTGGACTGAGAGCAGCCCTGAGAAGAAGGGCTTGGGGGTGTTGGTTGACAAGAAGCTCAGCATGACCCGGCAATGAACATTTTGCAGCCCAGAAAGCCAACCCTATCCTGGGCTGCATCAGAGGAAGTGTGGCCAGCAGGTCAAGGGAGGTGATTCTCCCATTCTGCTCTGCCCTTGTGAGACCCCACCTGGAGTACTGTGTTCAGCTCTGGGGGCCCCCAACATAAGAAGGACATGGACCTGTTGGAGCAAGGCCAGAGGAGGGCCACGAAGATGATCAGAGGGCTGGAGCACCTTTCCTGTGAAGACAGGCTGCAAGAGTTGGGGTTGTTCAGCCTGGAGAAGAGAAGGCTCCAGGGAGACTTTATAGGAGCCTTCCAGTACCTAAAGGGGCACCTACAATAAAGCTGGAGAGGGATTTTTACAAGGGTATGTAGTGATAAGAAGGGATAATGGCTTTAAACTGCAAGAGTGTAGATTTAGGTTAGATGTAAGTAAGAAGTTCCTTACTATGAGGGTGGTGAGGCACTGGAACAGGTTGCCCAGAGAAGCTGTGGATGCCCCATCCCTGGAAGCGTTCAAGGCCAGGTTGGATGGGGTTTGAGCAACCTGGTCTAGTGGAACACGTCCCTAACCCATGGCAGGGGGGTTGGAACTAGATGATCTTTGAGGTCCCTTCCAACCCAAACCATTCTATGATTGTATGATCCTGCTAACTGGTGCTATTTTTATTACCTGATCCTCAAAGCAGCAACAGGGCAGTTAATATAGAAAAGACTCTGGTCCCCAAAGATTCCTCACTCATTGCATAAACCCAGTGCACTTGACAACAAAATACCTTCCAACCGAGTAACTGGTACTTTGTTCTTAGGTTTTTTTTTGGGGGGGGGGGTGTTTGTTTATTTTTAATACGGAAACGAGGAAAAACTTAACAAAACCAATTTGGGGTCTCTAGACTATTGACTATTCAGAAGCTATACAAACCAATTCAGATATTTTACTTTTGGCAATTTCCATAACAGAAAAAATAGCATTTAGGGTTAACTGGATGACTCCAAATTTACAAGCTGGCTTAAAGTTGGAAAAGATTTTAATACAGGAAAAATTGTAAGTTTTGATTGGAGGTGGTTGTCCTTCATTCACAATAAAAAGGGTTGGTGGCTGGCACAAAGGGTGTAGGCCAGCCATATGAACCCTATGTAAGAAACAAGTCTGGTGTATAAGCACTTAGCTGTTCTTGGTTAGAAGACAACATTGGGAATCACTTCGGAAGTTCCTCAGAAGCTTGAGGGCACAAGGGGAATTTCAGAGGATCTGCAAAAGAAACTGCAGTTTTCTTTTTCCCCCATAAAGTATTTGTAAACAGTAAAAATGCTAAGAATGCAGGTAGGTGTTTTTGTTGTTTAGTTCTCCTGGAGCAAGTTTTCTTTTACTCTGCTGCTATAAGACTTAAGTGTCAGCTTTGATAAATATAAGTTATATTGGGGAGCAGCAATATTAGATGTTTTTCTCCTTGTTGACCCCTATTCTCCACACTCTCAAGAGTGGTAACAGAAAGGAAAAAGATAGCAAAGATCAGACAGAGGTGGCTATACTCAACTTCCATGTAAAATAGTCAGTGAAATACAGATTAAAGAAAGTGTCTATTTATTATTATGCTCCATGAGAAGGAATAGCAACACCTTGTCAAAGTTGAAGGACTGACAAGCTGTTCTTTCAAAACTTCCTAAAAATATCTATGACTCAAATAAATACAAGTAGCCTCATTACACTCTATGCTTCTTTTCCTAGAAGTGTTACCGTAAGTCGGTACTTCAGAAACTCTCTAAGACTCGATTTTGGAGTTTTAGAAAGCAGGCATTCTTTATTGCAGTGCTGGATGCACGGGGGATCATTCCGCCTATTGTGCATACCAATTCTTTCAACAGTTGAGATAATATACAAAATGGATATACGTATCCATGATTTTTCCTGTAAATAATTAACATATTCATCTGAATTCCAGGAACTCATTAATATATGTAAATGTCCTTGGCGCAGGTGAACTTGAGATCTTTGGTGGTCTTCAGGGGTCCTCTGGTGGTCTTTGACAGTCTTCCTCACTTTTCTGCTAGTTGACCCTTTTCTAGTGATTCTGCGCAGTGGGACACTTTACATGTTTGATACAACTTATCCTAAAGAATGTTCGTTAGTAACTCTACTATCTATCTTTTCTTGATTTACATTCTTTTATCACAAACCATATTGACACTCTAAGCTAAGTTATCTGAAAAGGGCCTAAGGTCTCTATCTTCTCAGGTAATTTGCAAGGTTGGCCAGAAGTAATTTTCTCTGATATCGTATACATTTTGCAACATACAGGATTTATTATCCACCACTAGTCAGTATAACAAAGCCACTGCGTTCTTTTCTTAACACAAGATGTAAAACATCTTGTATCAGAAGTGTCATATGACATTTGCACAGAAATTAAGCTGTCATATGGGTAAAAACACTCACACACTGCCGTACTCAAACCAACACAGTAATGTTCCCTTTTTCATTTGATCACATACCTCTGTCTACAATAAATCCAAAAATCTCATGTTATCTTTGCTAGATACGCATTACTGTAATTGCCTTATATAGGAAAACCAACTTTTTGATGTACTTTCTACTTTTTACCTCTTATAATTCCAGGCAGATTTTCAGAAAGTCTCAGCATGCTAAACAAGTTATTCTGCATTCAGCACCAAGAGCAAGTAAGGAAAGCACCTGAAAATACTTCAACTTCAGCAAAAAGATAACACAAAATTAATATTACAGATGGGGGGGGGGAGGGACAGGGGAGAGAGTTGTTTGTGAGGCTCCATCTCTTCAGTAAAGTATTTGTACCACACCTGGAACAAGACAACCTGAATGAAGTAAATTTAGTCACTTTAGTTTAGTAAATTTAGGACTGTTTAGTCCAATCAAACTCAAGGCCATTCTTATATAAATTCTTTGAATAGTCTTTAAATAATTTCATTCATATGCTTTAAAGGCTAACGAGACAGTACAATGTATTAAAGAGGTGTTTCCAAAAAAAGCTCAAAGATAGAGGTTGAGCAAAAGAACATGTTTGATGCACCTATTGGTTTATAGTTTGCTAAAGCACTACATAATTTTCTCTCTGCTGGAACATTACAAATAAGCATGTCCAATGTTTTGAAAAGTAAATAAAGAAAGAAATCTTGACTTCTTTTTAGACACTACTCTTGATAATTACGTGACCCCCTAAGTCAACAGGGCTGTCAGCCTCAGCAGCCTGAAACCATAGGACCAGACTTTAAGCTGAGTCTACAGAAAATAACTACCACCTCTTGGCTCATGAAATAGTGGCAATGAACAAATGCCTCCAATTAGTTATTCTTATGCTATGTAGATTGACAGAAAGATGATGATTGAACAGGCCACAAATTGCCCTCTGATATGTGGGGAGGAAATCCCCACAACCATGGCTGAATCTTGAATACCCAGAATAAAGTGAAGACTGTGCCTACTGCAGCCTATAAAATACACAGCTAGGATGAAACAGATAAACAATGCAAGTAAATAAACTATCTGGCCTGTCTAGAGTTTTGGCACCACAGTTTTTGCCATTACTGCACTTTTTTTTTTTTTAAAAAGAATATATTAAACTTGTTACATAGAGGTACTGTTGTCTGAGTAAATGTTTGCTGCCTTTACTTAAATACTGTCATTTTTTCCTGTGATCCTGAAACCAGTGACAGGAGTAGGGGAACCAACATCCTTTTATCCATACCTGTCAATGGTTAGAAAACCAGGGAGTTACAAGTGCAAAACCTAGATGCTTGGCTAACCAAGGGAGACTTGAACTCCTAAAGGTGAGAGAGAATTTATGTGATTAACTGCTGACACAGAAATCACAGCAACAGCTGGACAAGATTACTCTTTCTCCAGCTCTGACCTTATCACATAAAACTTTTTGCCTTGGACTTCACATGAAAGAATAGCTAGCCCTTTAAAGGAATACTTGCGTGGTTGTTTCGGAGGGTTTTGGTTTGGTTTTTTAAGCCTTCCACAAATGCACGTTTATCAGACAGATTGTGACAACAAAAATGAAACCTGTATGATAAATTCTGTATCAAGCAATTCATTCAAAATACAGCACTGGGGCAGCTGCATAAAGATATACATTAACAGAAACTTTAAAACAGCTTATAAAAGTTTTAGTCTGCCTTTCCACAGATAAAAATTTGAAAAGTCTCCATTGTTCCTTTTATAGCTACTGATGTTCCCGTCTATAGCCACTGAAATGGTTCTTCATGCCTCACTAGTGGTTCTTCATGCCTCACTAGTGGACAGGAAATAATTCATTGCCGTCTTAACTGCTTTCAGTAGAGCAATGAAATAGCACCAATGAATAGAACTTTTAAAGGTGTTAAAATATGGTACAATCAATCAAATTACCTGAACTTGAATTACGTATCATTTAGTCTTCAGAAGTAGCATGTTAATGTGGAGACTCAACATACTACAAGCAAATCCAAATACAACCCCACACCTCAAGAAAAGAATTTGTGGTTCTTTACAGTCAGGTAAAAGCACTATCTATTGTTTGATTCTTGCCCAAAAAACTCCATACAAGCAAATAATTTAAACTGGAAGAATCAAGTCATCCTGGCAGGACTGAGGTTATAGACCTACGCTGTCATGCCCTGCCTGCATCCATAGAACATTCTCACCTTCCTAATATTCTTGCAATGTACTTTGGGGCAGATTATCTGGCCTGAGAACAAGACAAAATTGCCCAACCAACTGTAATGGTTCCTGGCAATTTCTATTCTGTAAAGTTGTAACAGTGCTGCACTCAGGACTCTTTTCCAGAGCAGCAGAATACGCTGTCAACGTTCCTCAAGTAAACACTCAGTGCAAGCTTCGGAACCGATTTATACAGGGTGGCTTTATTCCCCTCAAAATGGCCTAGGGATCACTTGTGCATTTTCTGAATAAATACAGTTCTTTAAGCGTGCCCTACTGCCTGCGCTTTAAGCACTGGACCTCTTGGGTTTGGTCTTAGTGTAGCAATGTATATTAAAAGATTGGGTCTGCCATTGGAGATGAGAAAAGCGAAGTGAATTTTTTGCTCAGATGTGAGCCACATATGGAAGCTGTTCAATGCTGTGGCTCAGCCTGCAGCATTCTGAGCACCAGCTCAGGAAAAGCCTTCCCTTGTACAACACGGTGATGAGAAGCGTCAACTGTGCTGTTACTGCTGATTTCAGCAGAAGCGTCAAGTGTTTAGTTGACTCATAGCTGACTCATTGACTCAGTGGCAGTTTCAGCCCAGGGCTGCTGAGTGACACCTCATTTTTACCACAGGTCAAGAAGGCATTGAATGCAAACGATCAAATTCCAGCCTTTGTCACATCTGCCTCCCAGAAGTCATGTACTAAACTGGGTTCAGAAAAAAATCACAAAACTATTTGGTCTTTTTAATAGCTAAAACATCAGTTGCTTTTCCATGGCATTTAAATATGCACTATATAACTAGCAATAGAGAAACCTCCAAATAGAAGGGAGATTACAGAGAGAGATACAGACTATGCTGAACTGGTGAGGCAGACCAAAGCTGGTAACAGAATTTATGGCAATGGAGTCAAGAAACTGTTGGGATAATATCACACTATTAGTCTCATAAATGAGACTTAATTTAAGAGGATAAAACCCAGATGCTTCACCAGTAGATGTTACTACAGTATAAACGAATTAATGTAAAGAGAATTAGCAACATGTTATGGACTGTGTTCAGTTGAAAAAGCAAAAACATGAATTTGTTTCAGAATGACAGTTATCAAGTTTGCTTAAAGCTATTCAAAAATCCTGAATATTTCAGTTAGTACTAAAGAATAGCTAAAATGCATTTAATGTCAGCAAACATACAACACCTGCATGACAAACCTGTTTTGTTTTGTTGTTTAAACAACACCGTGCCTAAGAGCCAGCTGCTTTCAAAAGCATCAAAATATTTTGCCTGGAATAAAGAGCACATAAGCACTGTGGAGGTTCTGGAAATCTTCAAGAGAAACAGGAGAACCATAGTTCTGACTGTAAAGGTCATGCAACACCTTCACCAATACACTCCCGTCTCAGAAATGTGCTCTGTCATGGACGAAATAAACTATTGCACAAATCTGTAAAAATGGAGCCGCCAAATACGCAAATAAGAGATAGAAAAGCCTTTTAAAAAAAAAAAAAAGAACTGAAAACCCCAACTGAACAAAAGAAGCCCCCTACTACTGGTATTTGTAGGTGAATGTTTCAGGACTGGACAATTCAGGAGAGTTTAAATCAAACTGGGGGACTGGGGGTTTTTGATGGTGGTGGTGGTTGTTTTGTTTTGCTTTTAAAGGGGGGGGGACATGACCTTTCAGGCAAGGTGAGTCATAAAAATATGTTTCTCTTGTCACATAATAGACATTTCCAGTCACACGTTGTGGAAGAAATCAGCAGGCCACTGGGACAACTGGCACAGCCACAACCTGCTCCTTGAGCAAGCCACAGCTGATCACAGGCTGTAGGCTGGGTACCCTACACACAAGAGGATCGCAATTCCAGATTGTACCATGTAAACATGCTTGTCAGCATGGGACACCTAATAACTGAAGCTCCCACAGTCCCCAGCCATTTAAAAAAATTCCTAATAAATGAGGAGCTCCTGTAGTCTCACAGCCTCTTTAAAAGTTCAATGAATGGATCAATACAGGAAGTCTGATGCCCAGCTGGTTCTTCACTGGAAAGCAAGATTTTTTTAAGAGTTATGTATAAAAACCTGCAGTGGCTGTTTTGAAGCAAGATTAACAACATGCTTGTTCCATTATTTTATATTCTGAAAATCAGCACCGTTTAGTTTCATGTTTGCACAGAATTTATCTATATGGAAATGCAGCAAGTCACCCGTTCAGCTGACATTTAAAGTCTCCCTGACGATGCTGAGAGCAAGTATTTTATACAGCTTTAAAATATCAAGACTCTACAGGAAGGTAGTATTAAAAAAAATTTTTTTTCAAGACTCAAACTGATGACACTTCAGGATCTCAAATCATACCAATGTACAGGAATATACTTATGCCTATTAAGATTAGAAAAATTGTTTCTCAGAGGATAAAAATGAATTCAAAACAAGAAGAATCAACAGATAAAGTGTAATTCTGTTGCCTGTCTTCTCAACTAAACCTAATTCCATGTCAAAAGCAGACAATGGCACCTGATTGCAATAGTCAGAAATATGAATTCAGAAATTAAGAATTTATCCAACTGCAAAAAATGAAGGTAAAAATCCCAGCTGTAAGAATTAATATCTGCTTTTTCCAGCATTCAAGAGCTAAGTGACTAAAAAACATGCAATTAATTCAATGAGACTATTCCCATGTGTCTCACTGTGGATGAAAGAAACAATTCCGTACAGGAGACGAGTAGCATTTAGCAGTCTACATCTGCCTTATATGTCCTAGTAGCTGGAGATACAAGTAGAAGCAGTGCCCATCTAAGTTGCTACTGCAGAAGGATTGTGCTTTCACCCAAGTCTTACCCATGGGGAACTATACTGTAACACTATCTAGAAGCAAGTTTGCAACAGGATGAGAACAGCTCAAAAACAGAACAAGAGATTTACTTTGCTGGAAGCAGCACAGTTTAGGGGAAAAAAACAACAACAACAAAACAAACACAAAAACAAACAACAAGAAAACAAAACAAAACACCCTCCCACCCCAAGCAAACACAAAAAAACCCAGCAAACCCAAAAACTTCCTAAAACCAAAACCATAAACCCACCAGACACCTCACCAGATGCTCCATGTAATCACTGACAAGCTGGGGACAAGGAAAGGTTAGGAAAAGGATGAAAAATATGAGAGTAAAATTATCACTAGTAAACTAATGAGATAAAAGCACTTTGGAAAGCTGGTTGTAAGAGCTCAAACATCACCAACAGAAGGAAAAACAATCTCTAACCTCCCTCCTAGAATACTACTAATTTTTGTATGATACTGAATATTAACACTTATTCTATAAAGTTGTACAGAGCTGTCATAATCCTAATCCCAATTTCTGTCAATTTACCTCACCAACTGTAAAAAAAGCAGAGTCCCTAGCTGCATACACCTAACCTGAGCAATATATCACCAGATTCAGCTGATAGTAGATCTGGGTGACATATTTAAATGTTTTTTTTAAAATGAACTTTTAACAGCAATTTTAACTATATGATATTTCCTTACTTTGGTTATAAAATGTTACGTACCGTAGTTTCAAAACAAAACCTAATAAAGCAGCACTGCATGTCCTGTTTCCAACATTCCCACTAGGAAAGTTTTGCTTATGAAAGCACAAGCGGGGGTTTATTTTCTTGGGGGTTTTTGCATGCTTGATTTTTGACAAAACAAAGCTGAGTAGCTTGGGAGGGGTGTATTGTTTTTAGGGTAGGCAGCAAATGGTGAAGAGGAAATAATTTCAAAATTGGCTCATCTCTCAAACAGTTGAGCTTTTTTTCCCACAATTTATTTTATTATCTTTCTGTTCAGGAAAGTTAGGCTGGTTGGCCTCTACACTCTCTTTTCCCCACACCATGTTACGGATACCACTCCTCCCAAATTTCCTATTCTCAGAAATAAATTCTAACAGCTAAAAGATTGCACAGATTTAGCCCTCAATAGCAATTTTTATCAGGCAATATGAACTCAATCATGTCTGACTTACCTAAATATTTTTTAGCCATTGTTCCCATCTGTGCTTTTCTTTCCTTGTAGCAGTTAATTGTGTGAAACAAGAAGTCACATAAACTGTTTTTTGAAGGTTAAAGGAAGAATCAGCCATTACTTCAGCCCTGAGCCACTCAGCACTCATGATCCTTGTCTGTTGTCTTTCTCATTTCCAGTGTATTTTTAGAATCTTTTATTGTCATCTTTTAAGTCCCTTGCCATTTTTAATAACTCATTTTGCACCTTGGCCTTTCTGCTCTTAGCCAACATGCTTCCGCTATTTCAGCTGTATTAGTCTCTTACAGTGCTTATCTTCCTGTACAATGAGGATCACTGCCTGCCCTTTCCAGCAGTGACCAGCTTTCTTAATATTATCTTCCCAGATACATATCAGCTTCCCAAGTCTGCTGAACTCTCTTTTTTTGAAGCCCATTATTCTCATACTGCTACCTCTCCTTTCTTCATGTAGGACTGTGAAACCTGTCATTTAACAAATGCCTTCATTTAACACTGCCACCCTCCCTCAGTCCATCCTAAAATCATGCAGTTCTGAATAAGGAAAAATAATAAAATTTCATTTATTAGTAAATTCTTTAACTTTACCTGCATCCAGAATTATCTATTGTACTGTTATTGATCAATATCTATAATATGATTGAAATAACCAGGGAGCTGCTAAAATCCTGTGTACAGCCCCCATCAGTTAATATTTAAAATAGGGAAACAATAACTAGACATGATTTAGGGCTTAGGAACTAACTACTAGACAATGGGGCTTTATGTTTATATGTCAGAAAAGGTAATGGATTGTGGTCTGGTCAATAAACCTTGAAGAACTGCTTGGAACTGCCAAGATTAGGGAAGAAGTAGGTAAAAGGTAATTCCTACAGAGGGAGATTGCGACCACCAACTCATTGACCACCTACTTAAATGATACCACCTACTCAAAAGAAGACAATGAAGGAAGAAGACAGAGTCTGCACACTAAGTTACATGAGGAGCGAAGAAGAAAGAACCAATTTTTAAGGGAAATAATAATGAATATGTATTAGTTAAGTGTATAAATGTGAGAATTTTTAAGACATGCACCCATTCATGCGCATGAATGAAATTAATTTGAAAATACCTCGATCCTGTGTGTTATTGGCTTGCACACCAGGTAAACGAATCAGCTTTTAGGACAACAGTACCATAATATTAAATCCACTGCCTGACTGATATAAAGAGCTATTTATTACCCTTTATATGTTTATGGCCAGTAAAAATACTGACATTTGAAGAAGACAAAACAAAAATATCAAAATAAAGCACATATTTCAAAGATGTAAAAGAGATCTGCAGATACTGCACTCTGACAAAATAAAATTTAAGGCCTAAACAACACAAACTGATGTTTAGCAATCTTTTTGGTTTCATAATGAGAAAAAAAATTAATAACGGCCTCTTCAACTGATGACACAGAACTACTCTGCTGACTGATCCAAAAGCCTCAAGATCCAGCTAGCGTGTGACTAAGACTGAAACTTTTGACTCCCTTATCTGTACCTGTAGTAATAAGTGTAATATTTAGTGTTTGAATATGATAGAATAGTGTTTGAATATTGCCAGTAGCAATCCTTCAATGTGACAACATATTTGCACAGATTACAGTCCACACACATCCACCTCCCCAGCCTCTCTGTGCCTCATCATGCAACTGCAGACAATAAGGAAAAAGAACAACATTTCTGGCAGAAATGTGGCTGTAAGACACATTTGGTTTAAGTAATATTAATTTGCTCTGCAGTTCCATTAAAACTATGGACATGGTTGAAGAGATAAGCAGAGCTAATGCTGAGTTTTCATCAGAGATTGAAGAGCATAGCCTGTATTTCCACACTTCTTTTTAATCATGAAAATAGTGGGATTTTTCTGTTTATATGCAGCTTTGGCAGAAACAAATGGGAGTCTCGCCTTCCCTAGGCAGGCGGGACTGGAGCTATCTATTTTTTTGCACTTATTTTCTTCTTTCTGCTCCAATTTGTCTTTCTCTTTTGGGGGGTTCGCTTTTGCACCCATTTCTTGTTCTGTTCTCCATATTTTCTCACTGCAATTACTTCCCTCCTGCACAACTCGTTTCATAAGGTAATTCAGGCTATAAGTTCCAGAGGAAGATATCTGCAATGCCATTCAACTGTATGCAAAGAAAATAGGTGAACAAAGGGTGTATACAGAAGAAAAACTGCGGTGAGAGAAGTTTGTATTTCCCATGACTATTCTTTGGGAACTTGGTAGACATTTATCATTTAAGACTTACAAATTATACCAAATCTACTCCAATACTCCAATTTCACCTCTCTGATCTCTTATTCTTCGTTAAAAAAAAAGACTTTAAGAGACAACAGTCAACAAGTCTGACTTGAAAAATGTTAGCCAGTTCAAATTAAATTTAGAAAAACCCTATTGCATTGAATTCAGAGAATAAGAATAGTTTACATTTTTATAGCTTTTAACCACAAATTACCATTTTAAGAAGAAAAGACCCACTTCAATTCACTTTTGAATATAGCACTAGTGAATCCCAGTAACATGCTCCTCTAACACCTTACTCAATAGGAAGGGGAGTCAACCATGTGCATCAGACACAAGCAATGCAGCCTCCTGCCATATGATTAGCATTATTTTTCTTTCGTAACTTGGGTCATTTCCCTTGCTCTCTCTCCCCCAAAAGAGAAATCAAAAAACTACTGTACCTGCTCTTCATGTATGATGAGACTAATCAACCCAACCAATTAAAATGTACTTTTCACTGAAGCAAACCTTGATGCCTGTCATTAATCATGACTATTTCCACATTAAATCTCAAATTCAATTTCTAGTCTTTTCTGCATTACTGCTGCAGAGTCATTTGAAACATGACATTGCTGCATGGGTTTAAATTTTTAGTGTAATACATCTTCTGATAGGCATTTATAGAAAAAGATCACTGAAACAACTAAAATCCTATGCAATACCATTAGGGCAAAGAGCCAATAGCAACATAAAAAAAACCAACCAAACAAAAAAAACAACCAAAAAAACACCAAAGAAAAAACACCCCAAACTTTGCTTTTCTAAGCAAAGAGTTTATATGCTTTATGTCTGGGAAGGAAAGTTGTGATAAACCTCTCCTCCCTAATACAAGCCATAATGTTTCCATTTTCTTTTTTTACATCCCATAAAACTCTCAGATATACTACATCCTACCCATCCTCTGCTCAAGAAATCAAAGCTACTCTGAGAACCATCTACTGCTTTAACACTCTGTAACCCGTATTTCTGAAACACTGTCAGATAACTATGGCTTGATCATATGGTGCTCTTGAGAATAAAGAGATCTTGGCCTCAGAGTCAATTCCTGTCTAATCCTGAGAAAGGAGTCAATGGGGGCACTAAGTATCAGTCAGGCTGCTGAATCACCCCCGGTTCTGAAACAGTCCTTAAAATGTTTGCATAGGTCAACAGGTTGAAAGTTATCTGTCCCAAAATACCTAAAAGCCTGATCACTGGAGTACGCTGATGGCTGAGTTAGTGTTACAGCTAATTTGATTAACAACTTTTCCTGAGTGGACAGACACATCTCTCCCCTCTTCCTACATTCACAATGTTCCATTTGATCCAGACACTGGCTCTCACCTCGGCATTGGGACCTGGCTCACAGAAAAGCAGTGTTTTCCTTACGACGTTAGCTTTACACCAGTCTAGGTCTTAATTTAATAGAAGGGTGTTGTGGCATTCAACAGACTTAACAGAAGTGAAAATTTAGCTTTCGGCATGGACTTTAAACACCTACTGCCACCAAAAACCAGGTTAATATTTTCCACAGAAGTCCAGGGATTTCTGCATTCACACAGAACCTCACCTCTCACCCTAAAGTAGGTTGATTAGGGAAATAAGGAGCTGCTGAGCTCTCCTTCCCAAAATGCACATATTGCCAAAAGCTCAATTACCTTAAATTAGCAGAAGACATTATTTATTATTAATCAAATGGATGACTAGGAAAAGGCAATCAATCAAGTCCTGTGCAAGACTGGAACAAAGATTTTATTCAGACGTTAGTCAGCTCCTTTCACCAAAGGCTGCACCCAAGGAAAATGTTATCTGTTAGATAAACAGATGCTTTACAAAGCCCAGTAATAAAAAGGCAGCCATTAGCCTTCATTTCTCAAATCAGCTCTTGCTGGTCGGTATCTCCCATAATTTACTACTTAACTCATTCTGAAAAGCAGCATGTAATAAGCCATCCTGACATGTATTTATTGGGTGCTCTTCACAGCACAAGTGCTGTTAAATTGCTTCCCACGCACCAAACTTTTCACCATCAATATTTTCAAGCTGCAGACGTGAAGGTCCTTCAGCTTTAAAAACTCCATGTCTGTACGATGTATTAAGTGTGCATTGCGATATATTGTGATATAAGGTAAACTTTGGTAGAAAGAGAATTGCTGCAACCTGGAGTATATGAGACATGTATTCTCACAGTATTTTAAGCTTTTTTTTAAAACAGAACCATTTGGAAATAGGGCTTTTAAAAATTATTATGAATAAAAATAATTGCATATAGCACCAAATAAAGAACAAGAAGTGGATTGGAATAATTTCTTTGGCCCGTATAACTTGCAGGGTTTGCTATTTGCATAATAGGAAAAAAACAGCATTTTTATATAGAACACCGCATCCTCGTTTTTGCACTTGCTGGACAGTGCAGGATTAGCAATAAGCATCCATTGACAAGCACGGCTCCATCCTGCCCAGAAGTCAGGTCTGGAACAATAGTTCTTTTACCTTGATCATTCAGGGATTCAGTCAGAGATGCATCAAGTACTAGCTACTGGTTTAAAAAAAAAAAAAAAAAAAAATTCTTTCCTGTGAAAAGGCGGTTCCTTAATACCTTAAGCTGCAGCAAAAGGTCCTGGTCGGTGGTTGGGATATTGAGGAAAAAGCATATTTCTCTCTTCCATCTCCTGTTAGCATGCTACAGGAAAGCCAGACAATAGGCACACTAATACAATACCTCCCAAGCACTGCAGCTGCCAGGCCATGAGGAAAGCAGGGCCTTTTAACGCCATGCAGTGCTGAGAATAATTTAGCCAGTAACGCTGTCTTCCCAGTAACTCCCAGCAGGCATGACTACATAAGCAGCAGTCAGGTTTTCATCAAAATAACTGAGGATACTAGGGTGTTTACAAGAGACTTGCATTTATGACATTTCATTTTGGCCGAGTGAGGACGGTACACTCTAAAAGTTTATTTCCAAGTTTAATGAATTTGATAAAAAGTCATTAACTTTTTGTTCCTTGATTTCATTAGCTGTTCAAATCTTCCTGTTCCAACAGAGCCTATGAACCCCATGCAGAGACCAAGAGGTCCCCCATTAGAGAGATTAGCCTAACAAGCTTTTTTTTTCCCTTTATTACTACACTAAGCAAGTGATTTTTCATACATAGCTTAAATGTTGAAAGTTCTTTTATTGCTTCAACCCTCAATCTGCTCAGAATTATGCTTCTATTCAAGCATGTGACTGACAGGATGCCAGAGGTCTCAAAGACAAGCACACTGCTTTTCTACAGTCTCCACAGACGTGTGCAGTGCTGCAGGCATGAACCTCCAATAGAGCAGTTTGAAATGGCATTATTGCCTGGTCAAACCAATCCAAAAGTTACTTTGACCTGAAAATGGAATACTGCTGCAGCTGATACCTATGTACAGTCAATGACAGATCTCAGGGGAGGATCACAGCTACACAGTCAGGAGATTTTAGCCCAACATACCTATACCATACCATACATATATCACTATGTGAATCTACTAAGTCTGCTACAAATTTCTTCATATATACTTCATTCTGCACCTGTAATGGTATCACTTCAACAGTTAAGCTGCTGCGGATGCGCAGCAAATACTAAATAGCCTGGCTGTTTGCAGTCTTTTTGTTTTTCTTACTTTTTAAATACCTTTTTGAGCTGACTCAAATCTAAATGCAAAGTCTTGCATGAAGGCTTAGCAGTATTTGTGACATTCTCTTAACTTTCAATCCATAAACAAGTTTCTGATATACAGCAGAAACAAACATAACATCATCATCTGTGATGGATAAAGTCATCACAATATTTCACACGTTTCAAGGAAGGGGAAAAAAAAAAAAAAAAAAGAGCCTTCTTTCACTTCTCAGCCTGAATAAATTATGACAGATATTAAAAAAAGATGTCATCCTTATTTCTATTACTGTCATTATGAAATTTTGTCTTCAAATACAGATGATGGTCAACTCAAACAGGAAGAAACATTTCCTGGGAAGAAACCATCGAGGAAATTGGCTGAAGTTTTAACTTATTCAAAATCTGGTAGGTGAGAGAACAGCACTGAAGCAGGAATTTCCATGCAAACCACTTGTAGTCATGACTAAAAAAAAAAAAGGGGGGGGGAAGAGTTGGAGTTGATAATATGTAAACATGGTGCTTATTGATGGACTAATGGAAAACAGATGAAAGGATAAAACAAAACTGTGAAGCAGTTAACTAGGAAACCAGAGCTGTAAAAGGACTGTGACTCTGGAGCGAGGCGAGAGACAGCACCAAATTCTCCTTCAAGGCCAAATCAACCACTCCCTCTCAAACTACAGCTTGTGGGGCCACCCAACTTGCACTTCTCTTCCTTAACTGATGTAAGAGAAAGTTGTTTCTTAATGTACAGCAAACAAATTAAAACCAATCAATACTCATTACAATTAAGCACTGTATCTTCCCTGCCAAGTGGCGTGAGATAGCTTTTTCTATAAAGCCTTCTTACCAAATGAATTCTGTGTAGGAGCATGCTAAGACTAATACAAAATCATTAAAAGAAATGTCTCCAGTTTTCTTGGCTTTCTCACATTATATTACTGGAAATTCAACAAGAAGCAAGGGCAAAAATTAATGAACTACTGAATTTAGAAAAAAACCACACACATAGTTTGATAGGAAGTTTAAATTACAGATACGAGATGAGGCTTTGACATTTCAAACTCAAGGATGGAGAATAATGAGGAAGTTAAATTATTGCTCATGCTTTACCTGGAAGATAGCAACCAAGAAATTTTGTACACAGAGGACTTGAATCTGAGCATATATTTAAGCCATTCTTCAGTTACGACAGAGTCTTCTCCATTAAAATGTAGACACTAGCACCTAAATTTTTCATTTCCCTAGCCTCCTTCTTCAACATCTCGAAACTGAAATACCCATTTTATAATTCTAACAGCATGAACATCTCATGCAATTGTAACATTGATATTGAAAATGAAAAACTTTAATATTGTGCAAGCTGAAAAACTCTGAGGATATGACATGATATTTTCAGTGTGATTTAACACTGCAGCAAACAAGGTAGAAAAAGCATAACTATTGGTGACGATTCTCCTGAAACCAGCACCAAAAAAACAAAACAATCCTCCTTTTTGAGATTCTATCCCATGCTGTTGCAGCTCTCATCAGAAAAAAATGCCAACTTGAATTTCTACACAGAAACCAGAATGGAAAAGTCAGCATTACTGTGTTTCCAGGCACAAAAGCCAGTTATTTAAGCTGAAAATATGTTTTTACACAAAGGTCTTCAGAAGGGAGAGTAAAGGTAGCTTACATTAATTGTTTTATAGTTCACTAGGGCTCCTAAATCACCTGGAAACAACTTTGATTGTTGGCCTATAGAAAGTGCATTCTCCTCCTGAACATGGAGCGATAAACTTGCTTCCAGAGGATAAAAATCCTACTAAAAGCTGCTTCACAGAATTTAGTTTGGCATGGGCACGTTTTGGGGTTTTGTATTGATTTTGTTGTTGTTTAAGAAATACACAGGGGAGCCCTCTGATCTCTGTAATGCATTGTTTAATATTAAACTGGAGCAGGGAAAAGATGCACGTTAGTCAAGTTGCACCATGACAACTGCTTAAATAGAGTATTTTATTGCCCGGCTTCTCTGTGCCTTTTCAAGCTTACAGTCCTTCCACTCCTCCTTGGTCCCTTCTGCAACTTCATTCTTTACTTGCTAATACTGCAATGTCATTACAGCATACTCCATCATTTAGAGCCCATATGACTTCCACTTTGGTTGTCTGGTATACCAATACCAGTTTACATATAGTTCCACTGGAAAGAGGAGTGAAAACCAGAAAGATTGCTAGCAAGTGCATTTCTAGCCCTGGGTAATCTGCATCCTAATAAGTATTATAATTGTGCTACTTCATGAAATGGAAGATGTTTGTGATATGAGATGGTCAAATCAAGAAGGCTATCAGTAGCCTGTTGATAACTTGCTTTATCAGTATTAGAAGGAAAAAGCAGTGAGAATGCCAAGAGACATTGCTATGGATAAGTGGAAAATAAGAGTCCCTTGCAATGCATGGCTTGTGGAGAGAAAGGCTTAGCAGTTGCCAACCACAAGATTTCCAGTTGTTATTTTCCTGACAAATTAAAAAAAAAAGGGGGGGGGGGGGGGGGGGGGATGGACTTGTGCATAATTTTGTTTAAAAAAAAAAAACCAAAACTTTTGCAAGAAAGACATAGCCTGCTCATACCATTCTCTCTTTCCCAGAAAGTCCTAAACTAAGGACAACATCCCTTGTCATGAGAAGCAGTCAGGAGCCGTCAGAACCCCTTGTGTATCAGTTCTACTCTTCTGTTGCATCTACAGGCCACTCTGCCACAAGACGTCAGTTTTTTCACACTCCTCTTAGGCTGGAGAATGTTCCTGGCTGCTGCATAGCATTTATGTCCTCTCCTCCAGTAGTCTGATGCCAGAAGGTACGTCCTCTGTGCAACCCTGTGTGGCTTAGGGCAAGGAGCAAACTGGGTGCACAGCACATTCACCTTTTAAAACAAACTCTTACCAGCTCTTACCAAATCCACATTTACTTCATTATAGCTTTCCCCCCCCGCCCCCGAATACCTCAAGACAGTGGCTTCTAACACTACTTTGCTGAGTCCTTGTAAACACATCAGTGTTCTTGAGTCCCAGAGCAGCTACAGACCGAGAAGCTCAGATTATGTAGACAAGGCTACATTTTGGTATCTATTTTGTTGAAGCTACAGTTTTAAAACCAGCTTGTTTTTCAAAAGTTGTTTAGCTACTTGGGTAAGTCGATGGGAGTTGTTCCAAGAGGTTTAAGGCTCCTAACAAGCGCCAATATTTGCAAAGGAGGAAGCATTTTTTACTGGACTCAATTACATTATTGCAGTAGTGGAATTCAATTTAGCTTAATTCTCTGCATTTACAGCTCTGTATTAATGCCAAACACCATGAAATAAAAGGGGTTTTAATGTAAACTAGCTTATGAGAAGATGTTTTAGAGCCACATACAATTTTTCAATTTCTGAGCCACAAGTCCATATATATTTTTTTTATACTTACGGCAACAAGTTCAGAATTCAAGGCCCAGGATCTGAGGTCTTGGACAGCTGCTCCCCTTTGTCCTCTGACAAAGAACTATTTCAAGTAAACTCAGATTCTGCTGCTTGGTTTGCACAACATCAGATATTCCTATGGCAATGTTAGTAAGCTCAATTCCTAAAGAGGAAAGGATCAGCTTGCAAGTGCTATTTGTCTATACAGTACTAGTAGTTTAGTTTGCTTTATATACAGTTATTTGTTGCCAAGAGGTTACTATCACCGTTTGTCAAAGAGCATGCCAATGTAATGCATATTAACTTGCTTAGAAATATCTTTTTATAAGGTAGGACGGGGGATGAAAACATGGACTACATTACAGCACTGCTGCAGCCTTACAAAGGGATATCAATAGGAACAGACAAGATACTGACTGCAGAAGTATATACAGACAAAAGCAAGAAAACTCATGGAGAACTTGATTTACACAACATCAATAAAAGTATCTCAAAGTTCCAGATGTTAAAGTTCCAGTCCAATTTGGTAAAGCAAAGTTTAGGAATTAAGCTAAAAATACTTACAGAAATAAAATCGTTAATAGGAAGACTTAACCAGAACAATGTCACACAACCTCCTTCAGGAATTCGCTTTATACTGATTTTCTGCTTCCCAAGTGACTTCCAAGTCAGACTCTAAGGAGTGAACAGTTGGTTTGATGCAAGAAGATGACTGGATCCCTCCAACAGTTCAGTACGCAGACATAGTGCTTATTTATTCAAGTTGTACATAGCTAATGCCTTGTGGTGGAGTTACAAAGTGCGATAAATACATAAGGAACTAGACTGTCTAAAAACAAGGGATGTTCTACCTTAAAGAGGGTGTCAGAAGTGGACCTTGTGAAGTAATTGCTTTTAGATGGGATACAACATTTTGGAAACAGATGTTACAGTTTGTTTTCCTTACTCTTTTGACCTGAAGTGTACATCAGGAACCTCTGGGATGAAAAGGGTGCTCGAACTGGAAGAACAGCCACAGTTTAGTTATTCATAGCCTAGTTTATTCCATTTGCTTTCAGAACTAACGTGTTTCATCTTAGCTTTAGCCCAGAGAGGACCATTTGACACAAACAAGTTGAGGAAGTTGCCATTTTTACATTATGCAAGGAGGGAAACAAATGCGTCTTTTTTTCATGAGCCATTTCTCAGGTTTTACTTTTATTCATTTTGTCAGTTAACTGATAAAGGGTAGAATGGGGCTAAATTATAGCCCAACAACTGGAGAAGAAGGTGTAAAGGGGAGTGTAATAGATCAAAGAGGTACAGTTAGAGTATGTCAGCACACTGGAAGGAAACATTTCAGTTTGCAGCAAAACAGGATTTACTGCATAAATCAGAAAGTGGCGATAAGTGGCAGGCAAAGACGCTTCTGGCCGCTCCATCACTTCATACAGCTTAATGCACCCTGGCTAGAAGGCAAAGAATAGAGATTTGACTAAACTCTTCATCTCTGCCAGATGTTGCCTTGAAAGCAGCATTGGTCATGTTCATGAGCGAGGACAAAGGAATCCAATACCTAAACATGTTTTGCTCAACAGGAACATTTTCTGTGTGCTATTCTGCAGATTTCCTCCATGTCCATGAGCTGGGTACCTCCTGCTTTAATCTAGCCAACAGCAATAATGGCTGCAAATCTAAAGTTCATTTCATACTACGGTTAGGAGAACCACATGCCAAACTCTATTTCACACTCATTTCTTAAAAGGTAAAGGGTGTTTATGGTAGTTAGTTCTTTAATAAAGTAAGCACTTATAGGCCTTGTAGCCATACTGTAATATTTACAGTGTTCCTTGAAGTGTAGTAGAATTTTTTTTCCTTTCAAACTACAGAACAAAGGCGTTATTAAAAATAAAACCAAAAAAATGCTACATACAAATTAAAGAATATCTTGCCCAGCATGAACACTGCTCACTAAATCCTCTTCGGCAGCTCCTCACTGGGTTTCCGGGACTATTTTCAGCTAATTTGGAACATTTAAACCAATCCAAATGGTCATGAATTTACCACAAGAAATTCACTTGAGTTTTATCACTTTAAAGTGCAATTCACCAGTTTATTTCATCTTAGGAAACACTGTACTTCAGACAGCAGCATGGAACAACTCTAGAGAATATATTAGGTTTTTGAAACACAATGCTAAGTTATATTTTATTTTCTTCAGTGTTAGCATTCACTGGATTCTTCATGTAGCATTAATCATTTTCATGTTACCATGAAAATGTGTATGTTTTTTAAAATCTACTTTATATATGTCTAGATGGAGAGGGTCAGAAATTTCAGTCAAACAGAAGCTTGAAAGAACCAGAATCATATTCACAATAATCTAGAAACTCCTCTGAAGTATCTTATTCCTTCTCTTCCTAAGATAAGATATTTAAGAAACACCCTGCAGTTTAGACATATGAAATTATTTACCTAAAGAGACTAGTTTTTCAAACATTGCCTGACATCTATCCCTTAGGACTTGTAACAGTGGACAAAGGATATTAAAATACTTTTAAGGGATGAAGAATTAACAAAGTTACACTGCCCTTTTCAAATGTAAATTATTCTTGTACTTGGGAAATATATATACTTATCAAGCATATTATGCTCTTCCTGGGATAGCATTTACAAAACCTCACCACCTGGAAACAGCAAGTTAAATTTGCTAAGGGTAGTGTTTATTTTCTAGCAGGACATCAGGTACCAAAATAATAAGGTCAGATCTTGAAATGCTGCACAGAATTGTACTACTTCACATGTGGTGGATATTGGACCACAGTTTTTTAATTTAGAGCCCCTCACCTGACAGGTCAATGCTTCAATATTCACACTGCTCACAAACAAAAGAAAAGTGTAGCTCCAGTAAGCATCTACATGTTTATGGATCCATAATATTAAGTGTTTATTGCTGGAACAGACTTTATAATACAGTATCATCCAGCTTTAAGTGCAGCTGTCATGAAGGACAACATCAGGAAACACACAGCGCAAGCATAAGTTCATAATTGCCAACAAACCACCACTTACTGTAGCTCTCAAATAAGTTTTAAGGACTAGTCTATATTCAGGTTATTCTCTGTATCATAGAAAAATATTAACTATTAGGTCATTCTCAGATAAGAATGTTTTATAAGAACATAGACAGTCTTCAACTAGCTAAAGGCTGATTTTAGCTGGGCTGAAGTAGATGCTGGCAGCATGACACCAGGCTTTACCACTACACCTGTGGTTTCTACAGATATTGACCAGTCATTTTAATAAATAGCTGTGAGAAATTCTGTATGTAAAACACTGCAAGTATACAGAGCATTCTTCTTGGAAAGCAAATCAAAAACAAAGGAAAGACACTTCATGTCAAATTCATTGTTGGACAATGAAGGTAACAAGCTCGCTTACAGGACGAGTTGTTTGCTAAGTCACAGCCAGTTAAAAAAAAAAAAAGTTAAACTCTCACAAAGAGGTCCTGAGCAGTAAAGCTCACTATAGATTCTAGAACAATTTGGTCAAAAAAGTTATCCTGAAAATTGGTTATAATTCAAATGGTATGGGGGGGTTGTGGCTTACTATGGTTGCCATAGATCATACTTCTGCCCCTGGTATTGAGTCATTAAGTGCAAAGCAAGTATTTCTGCATAATGGAAAAAGATGGCCTTTCATAAAATTATCTTTCTTTTGTTTCTGATTCCTTGTAAAGGGATTTACCCCCCCAACTTGTAAAATTCAATAGGATTTAGAAAGCCAGTATCAAAATAAACAAATCCTGAAATGAATGTTCTCAAATAATCTTTACAGTTTTATGCCCGTGTGGTGGGTTGACCCTGGCTAGATGTCAGGTGGCCACCAAAGCAGCTCTATCACTCCCCCCCGCCCTTCAGCTGGACAGGGGAGAGAAAATATAACAAAGGGCTCACGGGTCAAGATAAGGACAGGAGAGATCACTCACCAATTACTGTCATGGGCAAAACAGACTCAGTTTGGGGAAAATTAACTCAATTTATTGCCAATCAACCAGAGTAGGGTAATAAGAAATAAAACCAAATCTCAAAACACCTTCCTTCCACCCCTTCCTTCTTCCTGGGCACAACTTCACTCCCAGATTCTCTACCTAAACCCCCAGCAGCGCAGGGGGATGGGGAATGGGGTTTACAGTCAGTTTATCACACATTATTTCTCCTGCTTCATCCTCTTCAGGGGCAGGACTCCTCACACTCTTCCCCTGCTCCAGCATGGGGCCCCTCCCATGGGAGACAGTCCTCCATGAACTTCTCCAACGTGGGTCCTTCCCACAGGCTGCAGTTCTTCATGAACTGCTCCAACGTGGGTCCTTCCCACGGGCTGCAGTTCTTCATGAACTGCTCCAGCGCGGGTCCCTTCCATGGCGTGCAGTCCTTCAGGAGCACACTGCTCCAGCGTGGGTCCCCCGTGGGGTGACAAGTCCTGCCAGAAAACCTGCTCTGTGGGCTCCTCTCTCCACAGATCCACAGGTCCTGCCAGGAGCCTGCTCCAGCCCAGGGGGTCACAGCCTCCTTCGGGCACCCACCTGCTCTGGTGTGGGGTCCTCCACGGGCTGCAGGTAGATAGCTGCTCTACCGTGGACCTCCACGGGCTACAGGGGGACAGCCTGCCTCACCATGGTCTTCCCCACGGGCTGCAGGGGAATCTCTGCTCTGGTGCCTGGAGCATCTCCTCCCCCTCCTTCTTCACTGACCTTGGCGTCTGCAGGGTTATTTCTCTTGCATGTTCTCACTCCTCTCTCCAGCTGCTGTTTCTGTGTGTCCCGCAACTTTTTTTTCCCTTCTTAAATCTGTTATCCCAGAGGCGCTATCGCTGATTGGCTTGGCCTTGGACAGCAGCAGGTCTGTCTTAGAGCCGGCTGGTATTGGCTCTGTCGGACACAGGGGAAGCTTCCAACAGCTTCTCACAGAAGCCACCCCAGTAACCCCCCTGCTATCAAAACCTTGCCACACAAACCCAATACAGCCCGACAAGGCACTTTTGGTATACCAACTATAAACAAACAAATAGAAGCCACAGGAAGAACTTTTGCTTAAGATTTTGTTCTAAGGAAACTGATCTAGAGCCTCATCTTTGCAAGTGAAGTTTACTACAAAACAACAGGTTGTTTCTTCTGTTACCTAAGGTTATCCAACCTGCAGATGACGTGCTATGAAGAATCCAAACCAAACCATAACAGAAGACATCAAGTTCATTCTGCTCCCCACCTTGCATATATTGCATCTCAATTTTTTTACCTACAATATAGACACCTATTTTTGTCACACACCAAGTGCATAGCAAAGCCAGGTAAGTCTGAAGATGGACTAAAACAAGCTCCTACAACAGCATTTTAAAAATGTTAAATTAGCCTCTGTAAGACTGGCAGCACACTGAGTGTCTCTGAAAAAACAGATAAACAGAAGCTTCGAGCAGGCTCCAGCTCTCCGTACCTCATCCTTGCTATGCCGAATTACTTCCTACGGATCTACATAATCACATCCACATCACCCATTACGGTCTGATTTGCTGTACTCCATCTGAAGCAATTCTTGGTTTAAATAACATTTCCTTGCTTGTGCTATTAGCTGCATGACAGTTAGACACAATAATATTTAATAAGCTTTTAAGGCTTAATTCCCCTCTCCCCCAACTTCCTAAAAAACCCCAGAGATTGTTAGAAGTAATCTTAGCTCTGTGCTCCCTTTTTCTTGCTTTTATAAAGTTTACTTGCATACTATAGATTGTCTAATATTGTCATTTCTTCCTCTTATAAAGATAAATGCACAGCTTGTTTATCACAGCTGCCTTCACAAGACAGTCTGTGGTCTTCATGTTTTACTCCTCCATGAAATGCTGCAAATATGTTCAGCTTGTAACAGTGATTTTGCAGAAATAATGTTCATAATGCAAATGTTTCTCCTGTTTTCCTACATTTATGAGAAGACAGAAATCTCATGAGCAGAATTATTTCTAAGATGAACACAGGACACAGCACGACGAGGTGTTACTCCATAAATTCAAATGCCAGCCCTTGATGCAAACAGCACTTCCTTCAGTTTCTGAAGGAGTGATTAGCATCACTTACAATTGCATGAGTGAGACCTTTTGAAAACTGAAAGGACCTTAGTTATCACAGCTCACCATGCTGCCATTAACAATCACTGCAGCATTCTGAGTTACCATATCTGCAGCATGGATTACATTTATACAATGCTTTTATTCATTGAATCTCAAAATGCTTCTCATTAAACAAGTGGTAATATTCCTTTCAGGGCATCAACATAAACACACAATTCAACAACTGGGGAGCTTGCAAACATTTTCAGAGCCAGGTCAAAAACTCCCTGACATTTATGAGTTTCCCTAAAACACACAACCTAAAGAACTGCTGCTCCCCATATGCATAGGATGTGACAGGTATGGGATTAAAAAAAAAAATTAAAAAAAAATCAAAACATCACAGCAAACAGACTTTAAGTAGGAAATCGAGAAGTCTGTTTCACTTTTTCTGCCTTTGTCAGCTTCAAGCTTACTTACCTCCCCCTTAGTTTTATGGTTGGAAATGTTTTTTTTTCATTTTTGTTGGCCTCCTCTTAAACTGAATCCAGATGGTTCTTATTCAATTTTTATCAAGTCAGCTGCAGTTTTACTACTTCAAGGTGATGTGACAAGAGCCATATTTTATTGTATTAGGCTAAGCATTTTGATATAGAACATCTCATGTTTATTCCTATAAAGTAACACGTTTATCTCTACGAAAATGTAAATGATAAAAATCTATCACACTTTTTATTCCCAGTTTATTTCAGGAACTCCATGCAACTGTTGGAATGTTGATGGACTATCAGAGACTGCTGCTGCTGAAAATCATCACTAGCTTTACCGTGCAGTAGTAATAATGCTTTTTCATAGGTAACCATGATGTGTTGTGAATGCAAAAGGCAAAAAACAGACTGTTCCTCTCTAAGAATTGCTATGTATGATTTCATTGTTCTTTGAAAGACAGATGATCTATTGTGTTTATCATTTACTCTGTTTATTATCACTAAAGCAGAGATTCAAACTGCTGAGTAAGTGTGACTCATGTTTGTGAATAGTTATGTTAAAACTTATTTCAACAGATAACATATTCGGATCTCAAGATTTTAATCTACACATTTTATCCTCCAGTTCCCCACAACACATGGTAACATTGGGAATTAAGAGTAGGAATTTGTTGCCTAACTAAACACAAAGCTTAGAAGGTTACCCTGCGCTTCCCTAGAGGACACCTGATTGATACCAGAAGCAAGCTCACAGGGCCCTCACAGTCCTCTTTTCCAAGCACCATTAGCACTGCATACAAATCACGAAAACTGCTGTCTATTTGTGAACTAGTGGGAAGAGTGAAAAACACATATTAGGAGCGCTTATTTAGTACCCGCTCCCCTCCCATCACCCTCCATTATCATCTTTCCAGCATATTTTCAATTAACATGCCAAAACACTTAAAAGACAGAATTATATTCCCAGTAGCGTGGTTTTCCCAGGTGCCTATTATTAATTTCATTTGTAGCCAACACACACTTCTAATTTAGACTGGATAATGTATGTGATACTATTGTGAATTGTTGCATAATGCTTTGTGATTAAGGTAACACATTCATCCGAGGCATACAATAGTTTGGTAATAAAACCCACAGATAAAACAACATATAAAAACTAAGTGGCATTTATGCCAAAACTATGAGGGTATAGACCAAAAAAACCCCGAACATATCACCCTCAACAGCAGATCATATAGAAATACAGCCAATTCAACAACAGTTTTTAAACCCTATTTGTCTGATGAAGACTGACACCTTTATTGCAAGGTCTGAAAACATCACAGAACAATTTCAGGCAGGCAAAGTATTGCATTACTTACATTGCTTTCAGGTGAGTTCCTGTGCAAGTAAAGCTGGATCCACAGAGACAAGTATCATACTTCTCTTGATCCTTACCTTGTAGTCCACTCCTGCTAGTCACCCTGCACCCAGCCATCCAGTGGATATTTTAAAAGTGTGATAGTCAGAAGCCCATAAAGAAGAGGAAAATGGCCCAGCCTCATTAGCAGGAAAGCTGCAAGAGGGGCAGAGAAAGGCAGAGCAGTCCCACATAGTCAGTGCATCAATCACACACACGTTGCAGATGCGCACCACTGCTATATAATCATCTCTATAAACTGGAGCAGCTTCAGCAGAACAGCTCCACCTAAACCCCTGAAACATGGTCACCCCTACCTGGCCTAATTCCATAGATGACTTTGGCTGTTGAGGTGGGTAAAACTTTGTAGGATTCAGATTTGAACTATGGCACCAAGAATCGTTTTCTGGAGTTCCCATGATTTTCCTTACACTTACTGGCAGCTTTGGCACATCTATTAATAGCTAAAAGTTGAAGGAAGCAGACAAGTTAAGAGTTTGAAAGCCTCCGCATCATCTACTTTTCTATGTAGATTTAGCCTTCTACATGCTTCATAGTCCAAGTTAGGAAAGCACCTTCAGTATAAGATGGTTGCTGTTCCACTGAGTCAAATGCACTGTACTCCCTTCACAATGGATGTATTTGTTCATTACATCTTCTATTACCCAGTTTAAACACGACTCTTAGTGAAACAATACAGAAACAAACATCTTATGTTCTAGCTACAAGAATTTACAAGTGGCAAAACACCATCATATCATGCAACATAAAGAAAGCATTAGAAAAATGTCATGCCTTTATTGCACACCTGAAAGACAAATTCACATAAAAGTTGAAGGTGCCACTCAAAATTTCCAAGGCAGGTAAGTTAAACACTTGCTCTTTACTAGACTTAAATGCTAGGGACAATTTTCAGATTGCAACAGATTAAAACTGTATTCACTTTTGCTAGATGCAATTATGTAAATTATGTAACAAGGTTTTATTTTTACACTCTCAAAACTCTATTTTGTCTTTACAAGATGAGCACCTCATCAAGCCTGTGGTAGCAATTCCTCTCTCGCTCTGTAATGTAAGGCTACTGCACCAGGTCTCCCATTTATAAAAGAGAGCATTAATCACTCTTATTTTAAACCTCAGACTACTTTACTTCTAGTTATCAGCATTAAATATACTCCACCCATGTGCCCTGCAAGCCAAATGTTGTGAAACAGTTATTACAAAGAATGAAATTAGAAGTTAAAGCCAGCTGAAAAGTGAAAGTCAAATTATATATGCATGCTATTGGTTTTTAGTAAAGCTGTGCAAATGTGGAAGAAGTTGGCCATGAATATTCATTCCAATTACATCACGAGCTTAAATGCTGCCATAGTTTAAACCTTCCCATGCCTGCTTTCCATTGCATTACCATTTATGAGCTTTACTAATCATATTAAAACAACAAAAACAAAGGTCCAAGAACAGGAATCACACAATACCATCATAAAGAAAAGTCAGGACAGAATTTCATTTGCATCCGTAACAATAGGATTCCTGCTCAGGAAATGAGTTAGCTTTACCAGGCATCCAGCACGGAGCAGAAACACCACTGCACATTTTGTTGCTAGCACCAAGGTGATCAACATTTGAAAACACTCTCCCAGGAATAATTAATAAAAATACATACAGAATATAGCCCAAAACAGAGTTGACTTGAAGCTCAAGACTAGGTTCTAAGCACAAAAAAGACAGATAGGTGTTACCTTATTGTCACCCTTTAGTATTGTGCTATTGCAGATAAAACTACACTTCATGTGCTAATTTAAGCTAATTTTAGCATTATTTAATACATGCTACTATCCACTTAGGTCAAGCCATCTTCAAGTGTTATCCATTTACACTTAAACCTGTTCATTAGGTGGATAGTAATAAGGTCCATTAGGTCAAAATATACTATGGCATATTCATTTTGCACCATTTTAAATGACAAAACCTACATGGCAAATTAACATATCAATTAACATTTCAATATAGCTACAGCATGGATATAAATGCCTTAGCCCATTTGCCAGCAGCCCACTGGTTATGAAAAAAGGAGAGGGAAACAAAAAAAAAGAAAAGAAAAAAACACCAAAACCAGCCAACCCCCCCCATAGAATACCAAACTTTCTTAAAGTTGTTCCAATCCTATAGAATCTAATGTGATTACTTTATTGCCTTTTTTAATTTGTTTTTTTTATTAGAGAATCTGCAGATTAATCCATCAGTTACGCCAAAAAAAATCTATACGTATTTTCTCAACAGAAACTCTCTATTACTATAGTCCTGAATACAGACCTGGACAGTTAAACTGATATGCCTTGTATTTTTCAAACTTCTACTCTGAGTAGAAGTATCTCAGTTGTTACACCCAATATCATTAGTTCAGAAGGCAGAAAAGAACCTGGTTTGCCCACTGATATGATATCTAACTACACCCAAGATTCCACAATATTCCTGGCCATCAGACATGTCATACACACATGCTTGTTGCAAAACACCATAAAAAAAACTTCCAGAAGAGTTTCCCAAAGAATAAAAAAATATTTTCTTGTTTTCTGAATAAGTTATCTTTTGGGGCTATACCATTGCAAACAACTAAGTTCTCAATAAACTTCTAGCACACATGCGGCCATATGTTTGCAGAGGTATTTGTTTCTAGAAGCAGAGGTTTATAAAGAGTTTTAAAAGGAAGATTAGATTATTACCACTTCCTCTCACTCTCAGTTCTTAAAATCCATCTTGCTCCCAATGAAAGACAGAAGTGGAATGCTTGTACATATATTCAGATTGCTCAAGTACAGCCTTTGTGGAAAAGATACATTTATTTACAGTTCATTTTTCATAGACATACAAACATGTGTAACATGCCAAACAGAGGTGTGTTTTGCTTAGTCGCTCGAAGATTCATCAGTATGGAGAAAATATAACTAGATATGCTGGGTTTTTAAAAAGCAAAACGAACCCCATAGACACACCATGCAAGAGTTCCTACCAGCCGTGCAATGAAATTGGAGAGCTTCACTTGGTTGAGTTAGGAACAGGTACTGAATTGTGAAGATTCATTAGTTGTGGACTCTTCTCTAGGAAGCACAGCAAAGACAGCTATTTTGCCCCTCTCTAACTGTGGCTTTACACCAGCATGTTACGTGCAGAAACTCTCACTTACTTTTCAGGACTATTTGGAAAACATGGACAAGCTCTAACCCCACTCTGGAAAGCATATTATTCACCTGGCTTCTGTAACCACTTTCCTTTTTAAAGAACATTTAAAACACTCAGAAAAGTTTTTATAAAGAGAGACCTGACACATTAGGGCTTTTACAAGAGCCCTCTGAATCAGAGCTTCTCTAAATTTGAAAGCAGCAGCCAGAATTCAAGGGGTGAAGGTGAGCTACACAGCAGCAGGAGAATCAAAATACCTTTTTATATGTCCACAGGTGCAGGAACCCTGACATCACTTGCACTGCAGTGAACCTTCCTGTGTCTTTAGGGCATCTAGCAACATTTACCCTACCCTTGCATTTTCAGAGGCTAGAGTCATGAAGACAAACCTAATGCAGTGCCAGTATGCTCTGAAGGGAATGAGATTAACTTCCATTGTGAGAAGACAGAGCCTGTGTATGACGAAAAGGGACCAAGCGCTTTCCTTTCCGTCTCACATAATATCTCAGAAGACTAGCTTTAATTTGGATTCACAAAGCAGCAGCAAAACAGACCACATTGCTGTAAAACACTCAGAATACTTTTCTTTCCTGCTGGGGGGAGGCTGTAGGGAGAGCAAGATGTTTGAAGACTTTATCACTGCAGTGGAACAGATAATTAGGCAATTAAAACTATGAGAAGTGGACAAATTGCCACTTCTAGATGAATTGAGTTGCAGAACAAAGATGGGAGAAGCAAGAAAACAGAAATGAGAGCCTTTGGCAAGCATTTTAATAGCACAACTAAAAGAGGGGCAGCTCAGGAACAAAGGTGAAAGGGTAGTTAATTTGCAGAAGCCTATCTGCTTTTGCAAAGGAACATTTTGAAGGAGTTGGTCCCTAAAATAATCTTGCTTTTCTCGTGCTGATCATTAGAACACATTAATAGAAATCCAAGAGGTCTCATTCCAGCAAGTAATTGAGCAAGGCCCTCCTGTACTACGTTTTTTAATGACATTAGCAGTATCTTCACACTCCCACAGAGCCTTGCTGTTTAATCATTCTGCTCAATAGGAACCCCCCAAACAAACTCATTCTTACCACCCCTACTTGCTCCCAGGGCATGGAGGATGAACCATCATTTCACATACCACAGTAGAAGTAATGTGGAAGAACACCCAAACCTCACACAAAACCTTCCTTCCTGCCCCTCATTTGAGGCAACTTTGGTGGAGGTGCTGCTGCTCATGCACTGTCCATCATCACAATAACTCAGTTCCAGAAGCCTCTTCCAGACTCTTTCCTCCAGATGCTGGAACCCCACCAGTGCCAAGAAGGAGAATAAGGGAGTTATTCCGCTCCTACCAGCTGTAAAGGGGCATGCTTCTCCAGGCATGTTTTCTTTAATGCATACATCTCAGTATACAAAGCTCTTGGTGGAGGAGGCTTTCTTTGGTACAGCAGCAGAAACCTCTGCTCGGTTACTAAGGTTTTCCAAATTAGAACACATTAAGAGGTAATCTGGCAAAATTTGCTAGTCCAGCTCTGCAGAGGTACTAGCTCTGAACTTCTTGGTTTACAATCTCATAAATCTGCTGCAGCTGCAGGTTTAAATCAGGACATACCAAATAGGCTACTGACCACACGATGGTATCAGGTGTGCCTATTCCCTTACTGCCAACTGCAAGGAGAGGCTGCTGACTTGTCACACCCTGTTGCAAAAGGAAGGACTTTATAGCTGCAGTTCAGTCTCATTTTATTATTGTAAATAATCAAGGGGAAAGAAAAATGCTATTATTAAGACAAGCAGAAGCCACAGAGCACAGCTAAGGATTACATCTCATTCAATTGTGGAATATCTCCCACCACAATAACCGTCAGAAAGATGGAAGCGTAAGAAGAGAATGAATCTTGTGCCTCACAAAGGATTCTCCTTGTAAAAAGTGTTTAAAGTAAATATAGAAAAAACATTAAACAATATGAAGGAAAAGAAGCAGGAGTGGGATGAATAACACAGGGGATATTGCTTGAATATTCAAGAGCATGTATATAGTGTCAGTTAAAAACCCCATAATAATAGTGATATACAACAGTTTCTATTTCTTGGCTTTCAATGCATAAGTTTTAGCAAAAGAAATACTAAACAATAAGCTCTGGGATAAATGTACAAACTTCAACACTTTTTTTTTAACTCAACACTCCTGAGCAAGATTTCTAATCATTTCCTAGTTATGAGTTTCATAGGTAATGATACAGAAACATTTATTTTAATTATAGCAGGTGTTTGATATCTATACAACAAACTCATTCACATGGTTTATTCCTTCCTGAATCTAGTTCTTCCAGTTCAAAACACAAGCAGCCAAGTAGAAAAAGAAAAGTTTATTAGAGACTTTGAATCCTAGGAAGCCACTCTTATCTAATCCGAGCAGCTTGAAATGAGACATTGCAATAGGAAATAAGTGGGTAAAACTGTATGATACCATTGCATTGGCTGCAAAGACAATGATAGTGCAACACTGGCATCTTTCAGAAGAAAGGGAGGTGGGGGGAAGCAAGCCTTGGACATTTTATACTCTCATTTCTAGCTCTCCATATAGTGCTATTCTACTGTCAGACTGAAATGTTGATGTATCCCTTTGCCAAAGCAAGGCAAGCAGTAGAGGCACAAGGACTGCTTGAAAACTCCCCATTAGATGAACTGCTCTAGATGGGGAAACACTACCAGAACCCAGGTTTCCCCTTATCTCAATGGGAGCTCAAGCAACCAGCATGAAGTTTATTGCCGATCACTTGTGAGTATAGCAGCATACACCCTATATTCCATTATCCCCTTAAAAAAAAAAAAAAAAAAAAAATCACAAATAAAGTACATCAGAGACACCATACCAACATGCTGTAGGGGATGAGGTCTTGCAGACAACATCCTTTCACGATAGTAAGTAATTTCTTTCACTATATTTTCTTCTCTGAATTTCTCTTTTGTTGTTGATATTAAAGAGACATCTTGGCATTAATCATAAATTATAACCAACATCTGACAGCTCTTTTCTGTGACAGATTTTTACAAGTTTTTAATCTTTCCTCTGCTGGTGTTTGACAGCCTATGGATGACGGGGGAAAAATGGAAGAAGAGTGATTAAATACAAGAAGATGCAGTTAAACCAATCTTGATTCTAAGAACAACCAACCTGTCCAGTGTTCTTAATGTGAAACAGACATTTTCTCATGCAGATTTATTTGAAATCCAGTAAGGTTAATATGAGAAAGCTGTGTTAGAACTATATTTCTTTTCTAGAGAGACAGATTGAATAAGTTTCCCCAGTTTCTACAAAAGGAAGCTGCACTCAACAGTCCTTGGCACTTTCACATTTGCTATTTTAAAAGTCACCCCAGTCTGCTTTAGTTTATCCTAAGAAACAACTTCAACATTAAAATTCATGCAGGAGCACATGTGCTCCAGACAGCCAACACAGCCACACTCCTCCAAGGTTGCTAAACTTATCTGAAAAATACATGCTTCTTTTTTTGCTCCTTGACTATGAACACATTAAAAAAAGCTTTAGACTTTGTATTTTAAAAAACCACATCATAACAGAGACTCTTCAGCCTTATACAAATCTCTCCACTAATAATTTAGTCTGAACTGTATTATTAATTCCAAAAATCATACCCCCTCCAACCACACACACACATAAAACTTGGAGAAGTCTGACCCTCACCTAAACATTGTCCACATTTCAACAGGCAAACAGCAGTCAAGCATAACACTGTTTACTATTGTCAGGAGTTCCTAAACAGATGCCCAATACTCATTTAATCAGCTGCCATAGATTGTGCTGAGAACTATCCTTATGAAAGGAATGACCAACATCAATAACGTAACAACTTACCTCAGAGCACCATCACAGGAACTACTAGATTTACAAAGAATAGAGGATTTATTTTGTTTATTGTTTGATTTTAGCAAAGGGGACAGCATAAATAAGTTGGGTACTGTTCTACCTGCAGATGGTAAGGCACACAGTGTGTAGGTGACAAGCAGGTACTCAAAATGCATGCAATAAGCAGCGACCTAGATTTTGAACCAAGGTACACACACTTCAAACAAGGAGAAACACTTAAGTAGAAAATGACACAGAGAAGTACCAATAACTGACAGTTATGAAGGCTTTAGATTTTTGAAGCTGCACATCAGCTGCTTTCAGAAACACATCTCCAAACGCACTGAAATAGCCCACTACAGTTGTGAGCTATGGCAGATTGACAAATACAGGTTACAAACTACACAAGTTAGAAATAATTACATAAGGCTTTACAGCATAGCTCCAATCTTCACTGCACAGAGCAACTTCTTTCAGAGCAGCCAATTCCCAGAATTAAACCAAAACACCTCTGAAGAGACAATAATAAACTCTATCACCAGCCTCCTTAAAGGCTACAAAACTCCCCCCACAAAGCTAACAGCACAGTAACGGTATGAAGTAAAATGTTTTCTCTTACCTTTGCTGAGAGTGCCTGTAATGAGCTTAAAAATAGTCTGGGCAAATTTGACAATCCCATGCTTGCATCTCTTTGAACAGCCACTCATGGTTCAAATGTGTGGAAAAGCTCTTCTCTCTTACGAAGTCCAGGAATAACAAAAAAATAAAAAAAGCGAATGCTTTACAAAGTTGAGATGAGAGTTTGTGCAATGCACAAAACTCTGCTCTCATGCACCGAGCCCCAGCCTCTGCACTGAGGTTTGCCTCTCTGAAGCTACTAGGAAAGATTGCAGCGGAGAAATTTGCATCCCCTTTTTGTTAAAGGTACAGCTCTCCCCTTCAGCCTCTCAGCTATGATTGCACACACATGCCGCGACGCCCTGATGGAAGTTGCTAAGCTCAGGCAACACCTCAGCCAGGCAGGGAAGGAGGAGGGGTTTGCTTCACCAGTCTTTGCAGGCTGCCAACGCCGGGCACTGGTAATGCAGCAATTAATGCTGGAGTCACAGGGTGGTGACTGCTGCAAACAACAGTAGCTGCTCTTTGAAGACTTGTCTTCGTGCTTTTTCCAGCTGATTTCAATTAAGTTGTCAATTTTACTCTCATCAGGCCCAAGGGAACCAGAAAATAATACTTTTTTTATTCTACCAACACTATACTTGCACTTTGCATGTAGAAGGCTGCAGAGTACTCCTTTGCAAAACCTGTTAGAAGAAAGCAAGCAAAGCTGTGCCCAGAAAAAAGTCTCTTCCTTTAATTTTACCAGCTTAGACGCTGCTCAGCTGTTTATTTGCTCAACACTCAGGGACGTGCCCGTCAGCCTCCAAGAGCCTGCAGGGCTTGTACTCACACCTCTGCGCAGCACAGCACCGTTTCAGACCTTTACTTTTTGTACGCTACCTCACGTTGTACTTGTCCGATGCTCACAAGGCTCCCTCTTACTGTACTGCGAGTTTATCCCCTAGCAACAGCCACAGCTCTGGCTTCTCCAGTTCAGTCAATTATTTCTGCGTGCCTGGAATACTTTGAATAAAAAGACTTGATGTGTCCAGCAGCAAAGCAGAGGTGTTTCAGAGCTTCTGACCCCACCTGAGCGCTGGGTAGTGTCAGGCATCTTTAGACTTTTAATTCATGCTGAAGTCCTCTCGGATGTTTTTAAAGAACCCCCAAAATACAGGATTTGCTTGTCCCGGGGTGGGTTACAAAGCAGATTACCTCAGGCTTCTGCTTACACCCAGCTGCCGCTCGTTAGATGACTTGATCAGCCCCGTCTGTAACAAAGCCACCTGGGGCCAGCCTCACCTCCGAGCAGCAACAGCTGACTCCTCTGCCTTTACCGAGGAACAAGCACAAACAGCTTGTCACTTCAGGGAACCACGGTCATCCCCTTCGCTCAGGGGTCACTAAACTGCTTTCCAGGGTAATTTACATCCCTCTCAGGCAAAATTCAGGGCTTTTCCGACTGGTTCACCTGACTGTGAGACAGGCGGCTGTCAGCCCTTCCCGCCTGGAAGTGCCCTCCTCCTCCCCGCCTCACACAGGCAACCCCGCGCGCTGCCGCCTTCCTCCCCCCTCACCTCCTCCTCAGGCAGGGAGCCGCGGAGCACTGCTCTGAGAGGCTTTGCACCGCCTCATTTTACCTCAGAAAAAGGTACTTCGGCACGTAAAAAGTGACAGACACACAAAATGACTTCAGTAATAGCCACCATGAAGCTCGTGCGTGGGCTGACACCCCCAGGCTGAGCCATCAGGTGCCGGACATTTTGGTGCCCACTGACTTCCACCGAGTTGCCTCTAGCCTGAAACACCCAACACTCAATTTCAGGTCTTTTCAGATTTAATAGTCCCCAGTTTTGGAAAACTTCTAAAAAACATCAAAGGAAGCGTTCTGTAGAAAGGTATGAGCTCATGAGGATGGTTGACCCTGGCTGGCAGAAGTAGCAGGAGGCCTCCAAGGCTGCTGCCAGCCCCACACAGACATCCCCTGCGGCTACAGCCTCCGTCTCAGTGTTGTGCTCCCACACAACCTTCCAGGTAAATTTTTCTGTAAGTTTCTCAGAAGTCTGCTTTTTCCTTTATTATGCTCCACAGGGCCAAAGTCAGCCAGCTGCCCTCTCAGACACTGCCCTCAGAGACACCGGGTGGTGAGCACTGAGGCCACCCCTCCTCAGGACACTGCGAGCGGAATAGAGGAGCAGGGTCCCTGCTCTCTTCAAATCATCCCCACCTGGATTTCAGCAAATACCCAAAGGTCTTGTGGTTCCTGTCACCATCACCTCCACACAACCCAGAGCCTTTATTAGCTATGACATGACTTCCCTGTTTCACAGGTTATTACATTTGTGGGGATCCTCAGCCCAAGGTTATGAATGAAAAACTGAGGCAGAGATTAAATACATTCCTGAGCATTGTTAGAAACGTACACCTGAATAGAGAGTGGTGCACGAGTTTCAGGTGTAAAATAACATTTCTGCCCCCTACAGGTTTCCAACAGTAAGGTAAACAGTACAGTGATGTGAGGATGGAGGGAGGGAAAGGGGCGGGGGGGTTGAAAAAGCCGAGAGAGTCACTTTCCTCTGGACCATTCTTGGCTTCATAACCTTGGCTGACTACACAAAATGAACGGTAGATTTGTAGAGAACACAGTGCTAAGTAACTCCTTCATGAAGCCATCTCCAAGGCTGTCCTTTATTCCCAGAGATCCAATTCAAAGTTGGAAATGTGATTCTTCAAAAGCAAAAATAAATTGTAATAAGGCAGTAAAATGTCAATAGGGAAATCAAGGAGTCGGCAGGTTGTTAATTAGTATATCTCCGTATCAAAGGTTTGCAGCATGTTTAATTGCATTTATATATATACATCATGATATATTTGGGGGGGGAATGTAGGACAACAGACATAACAAGTGCTAGGAGCTGTATTAAAGGAAGTTATGGAAACCAAGAGGTCTTACATAGTAGGGAGAAGGAAACTGTGTCATATCCCAGACATGACTTTAAGCCTCCCTGGCACTCCTTTCACACAGAGAATGAGATTTGTTCTGACATCCATTTGCCTCTTTTGGCCTATATGTCATGGTTTAACCCCAGCCAGCAACTAAGCACCATGCAGCTGCTCGCTCACCCCCCTCCATGGGATGGGGAGAGAATCAGAAGAAAAAGAAAAGTGAGAAAACTCATGAGTTGAGATAAAGGCAGTTTAATAGGTAAAGCAAAAGTCACGCACACAAGCAAAGAAAAACAAGGAATTCATTCGCTACTTCCCATCAGCAGGCAGGTGTTCAGCCATCTCCAGGAAAGTAGGGCTCCATCATGCATAGTGGTTAATTGGGAAGACAAATGCCATCACTCCAAACATTCCCCCCTTCCTCCTTCTTCTCCTAGCTTTTATTGCTGAGCATGATGTCATATGGCACAGAATATCCCTTGGGTCAGTCGGCGTCAGCTGTCCCAGCTCTGTCCCCTCCCAAGTTCCTGTGGACCCCCAGCCTGCTCGCTGGTGGGGTGGGGGGAGAAGCAGAAAAGGCCTTGACTCTGTGCAAGTACTGCTCAGCAGTAACGAAAACATCCCTGTATTATCAACACTGTTTCCAGCACAAATCCAAACCATAGCTCCATACTAGCTACTATGAAGAAAATTAACTCTACCCCAGCCAAAACCAGCAGACCCATACGACACAGGGAAAAATGGGTCATAAACGAACACAAAATGTATATTAATAGGAGTGAATCATCTTAACCACAGGGTTGCATAAAAGCTGCAGCAGGTTCAGTAGAGTGGTGGAGATTTGCAGCCCCGTAGCTCAGGGAAAGCTGGAGTTAACCAGGCTTCCAGCAGAAGTTTCAGCAGCCAAAAGGCCCTCTAAATGTAGCCCCCAACACTGACACTCCTAAAAAAAATACTGGGGCATAAAGATACTGATCATGAAGGGCCTCAAATTACACACTGCTGTTCTCTGTGGCAAAGTACAAAGGCAGCTTATTCTGGTTGCAGGCAAATGTAGACAGTCTTCAGTAAATGAGAAAGTCTCCAAGAAACAAAGGTGTTACGTCCCTGTTTGAGCTTTTTTTATAATGGCCTGTCCTGGTTTCAGCTGGGATAGTTAATTGTCTTTCCAGTAGCTAGTACAGTGCTATGTTTTGAGTTCAGTATGAGAAGAATGTTGATAACACTGATGTTTTCAGTTGTTGCTAAGTGATGTTTAGTCTAAAGTCAAGGATTTTTCAGCTTCTCATGCCCAGCCAGCGAGAAAGCTGGAGGGGCACAAGAAGTTGGCACAGGACATAGCCAGGGCAGCTGACCGAAGGTGGCCAACAGGGTATTCCATACCATGTGACGTCCCATCTCGTATAGAAACTGGAGGGAGTGGGGGTGGGGGGATCGCCGCTCGGGGACTAACTGGGTGTCGATTGGCAGGTGGTGAACCATTGCACTGTGCATCATTTGTATATTCCAATCCTTTTATTATTACTGCTGTCATTTCATTCATATTACCATTATTAGTTTCTTTTCTGTTCTGTTGGGCCATTCTTATCTTGAACCCACGAGTTTAATTCTTTTCCTGATTTTCTCCCCCATCCCACTGGGTGGGGGGGAAGTGAGCAAGCAGCTGCATAGTGCTTAGCTGCTGGCTGGGGTTAAACCATCACATGGCCTCTTACAATAAGATTATAGACAGATAGTATTTCTGTATATTACTGTATATTAAATTTTTGTATATTAGTAGAAATTTAAAGAGGTCACTCAAAGGAAGAAAGGTGTACAAAAGTAAGGTTATTCAAAGGAAAGGTTGTGAGGTTGGGGAAAGTATTTTTCTCTGAAGGCTTTGGTATAATAAACTCCAAAATAATACAGCATATGCCCTCTAATTTATTTTACATTTCAGCATGTTTAATAAGGGACTACAGTAGTTACACAGCATTCATAAATGTAACTGGTTAACTCACACCCATGCTTAGTTTAATTTTCTGCATGTAAAACCTGAGAACACTATATAACAAGTTTATTGTCATCCCAAAGAGATATAAAAGTGCATTGTAGGAAATTGTTCTTTCCTAATTTGCCATTCAGGATCACAGTGTGGGTGAGTGAGAGGTAAAAATATTCTCTGAGTATGTAAGACTCATATGAGCCAAGTTCAACCAGGAGTTCAGCCAGTACAGCTTCCACTGACATCAGACAGCTAAACCTGTTTGCATCAGGACAAAGTTTAATCCCTGAACTTGAAACCACACAGCAAATGCTCAAGAATAATCTCTGGAATAGGTATGAACAGAGTGTGAACTTGGATGCCCTTCTTTCTTACAGCCCTCTCCAATATAAAGGGAGTATCCCTATTTTTCTGTGGGTACATTAGGCTTGGAAAGAGCAATTCCAGAGCTAACTGCTGCCAAGGGTGTCAGGGTATAGCATTCATATTACCCAGTTCATCCCACAGACATTGTCATCATGCTGTGAAGGCCAAAAAGACAAAGGGGATGATAGCTGGGATCCATCATAGATCCCAGGTACTGTCAGAGAAAACACTTTAGTATTTGTATTTTTTATATTCTTTTCCTAAGTTTCTCCTACTTAGCATCATAGGAAACAATTGTCAACTAGTTGGGTGTTTGGTCTGGTCCATTCTTGTATCTGGCTGCAGAAAGACTTTTGCACAGAAGCCAGAAAGTTCTTGCCCCAAGAAGGAAAATTCAAGTCACTCCTCTTCCCTGTGGTTGGGGAAGTGTGTCATTGCAGGAACTACCTCCTCTCAAACTCCTCCCCATAATTTTTTAAGTTTTTCCATGTTAGTATGATGCACTGTTACATTAATCCAGTAAGAAAGAGTAGGATCTTTCCTCCTGCACTGGAAACTGTTTTCAGTCTCCACATATTCATCTTAAGCCTGGTGGTCCCTGCTGTACCGATTGTCAAAGCTGAAGGCTTGGCTGGAGTACGCCACAGATTCCTGCTTAGCCTGTGCACCCAGCTCTCCTTCACAGTGAAGAGAGGTATGGAAACAGATGATACGCACTGAGTCTCATCCTGACATTGAAGCGTAGAGGTGCCAGGTGTTGTCTTAGGTCCAGAAGGGTCACAGACATACTGTATCATCTTCATTGCACTCGCAAAGGCACAGCTGTCTCAGAATAGACCATAAGTGAAGTTTTAATGATCTGTTTGGAAGCCAGTCTAGGAAGCACAGCCAATTGTTCCTACTAGCTGTGTCCTAATGACCTCTAGATTTGAGGTAGTCCAACACATCAAGAATCATAGTTTTATTGACCCGTAAGAAAAGTATAACTTCAAGGAAAAGCTTTGAAAATTCATCTACTTAAAATGAAGAATTGACACCTTACTTGAATACCCATAGCTTGTGTGGGTAGAGCTCTCAGCATGCCACATCCCATGCCATTATTATTTGCAATAATACTACCATTAATATTGAGCATTTTCCGTGTATAGAAATCCAGCTACATGGGACTCCCAAGGAAGTTTGTACTAATATCTGTTTTTCCAATATGGTAAACTGATATACAACCAGATGGACTCACTTGCCTATGATTATCAGGAGCAAAGCAGCAGCAAGTTTAGAATCAACATCTCCTTTGTACCAGTCTAGCACTTCAGCAGCAGCATCCCAGCCCTGATATCTTCTCCACTGGCTTCTGGTATTGCTGCCAGGCAGATAATGACTATACTGCATGTTCATTCATTGTGTAATTCCAGTTAGTATTATCAGTCAGAGCCTCAGGAACATCGCATAGAGATTTCCTCATCATTATAGAACTTGGTTTTTTATGGCATAGTAATCTTTAGACTCAGGCAGCATTCCTCATTGGAGAGAAATGTATATAGATAGTGACACATCAGAATTTTCCACAAACTGTCCACTCAAATTGGATCATCTGTTTATTTAATATCCCATCTGTCAAGCATGACTAATTGTTTATTTATACAGAAATCTAGGGGAAGAAAGGGTGCTTATGAAAAAGCACACACACTAATATGGGTTTTTAAAATACAGTGAGAAACTAAGAGAATCAAGGTTTGGGTACAAAACCTTTTGCCTGAAGTACAGGCATACACATACAGAGTGCGGATAAATTGAGGTTACAATTCTGAGTTTTTTTTTTTCCCAGGAGCAGTCTGATGCCTTGGACTTGGAGGTCACTCCAAGCAGGTGGTCCATCTCTGCCTGTGGAAAACCACATTGACTTCCCTGGAACTTTGTGCAGACAGAGCTTTCGCTACAGAGGAGGCTGAGGCCAGTGCCTAGATCCTTTTTTCCAAGCCAAGCACAGTACTTGCCATGCAAGCTTCCTGCAGAGAAATTGGCTGAAGCTCCAGCACTCGTGATATTCCAAGCCCTGGACTTCTCTTGAGGTAGTTTGTCTCTCTTACTAAAATATACTGGTAATGTCATAATTCAGACTGAATACTTTTTCAGGGTCTTGAATAGATTTGAATACATGCAAGGTCTAAAGCAAAAGGGTGCTACACCACATCCCTGAAAATTACACAGAGCTTCTGTCAAAAAAACCCCAAAATCTAATCAAACATGCACAGTTTCACAGCTCTTGGCTATGAGAGTCCAGGAAACACTCTAGTGACGTGTCTTAGCTTTCATTATGTCTGCCCTTATCACACGTGTGTCAGTAGGAGATTAAAAGCAGCAGAAAAAGCAGAGCCACACACAGGCTCTAAAGAAATAAACCCCAGGGAAGTGAATTCAGCTCAGTAGATAGAAACTTGATGGTTTAACAAATGAAATGCATACTTGCTGCTATGCTTCCAGCAGTGAGGTGATGTCAATATTTTGATGAGGTCCTGCTTAACTTCCACCTTAGCCCTGTATTCTCAGGATAGTTGTGCTATAGGGAGGGGTTAGACACACATTTCCTCTGTTCTGTCATTCAAAATCAGTCACAGTTTGCTTAACCGTAACTAAGGACAGAGATGCTACTTGGCAAATACAAAGCTTCTGAGAGAGCAAGCAGCATATACTGAACATAGTGACTGTAGTCAGCCTGTAAAGCTGGAAATGAAGAAAGGGTGGTAATGATCTTGCCCTTGCACATAGGTTAGTGGGAGGTGAAGACAGCTTCCCCAGAAAGACATCCACCATCCAGAAAAACTGGTCTAGTCCAAAGGCAAGAGACTTCTCATATGTAAGCATGTAAGCTCCATGTATAAGTCAGCTTTAGCAGAGGTGATTACAGAGGATCACAGTAGGAAGAAGAAAAAAGTTAAATCATGCTTCTCTACACTTTGGTGGCAATAATTTATCAAAGGATTCTCCAGACTTGTAGGCTGGGAGTGTTTACGTTGAGTCAATGGCTGCTCTTGTGCCCCCCAGCTCCAATGACATGGAAGCATGCACCCATTCATTTTAATTTATAATAGTATCAGAGCATGCATGAGCTTGAGCTGTCCCTGAGTGAAGGAGGAGGAAGGCAATGGCTAATATGTTAGCTGTGCTTCAGTGGCTTGATAGGGCAGGTCAGAAAAAAAAATGAAACAACACTGATGAGAACATCAATTGGAAGAACAACTATAGCAGTAAGGAGAGTATAGGTCCTTCCAGAGGCACTGTCATGGAGTTTCTGAAATGAAATTTCCTCAGCATTTCAATTTCAGGGAAAATTAGGGATATATTTCCTTCACCCCCCATTCCTCACATACCAGGTTTTCACTCAACTTTGAGTTTGTTCACTGATGCATTCATTGGTCTGGACTTGGTATATACCTTGATTAGACAAAGTATTTTCTTTCTTTACATTGCAGTAATCTCAGAATTGATCAAAAACACTCTTTCAATTTATTTTATCTTGTTATGAAATGGATCTAATAACATGTACCTACCTCATACGTATTCTTGGCATCCCAAGAATCTACCTGCCTCAATAAAATAAGGTTTAATGACTTGGCACCTGACAGTTTTATGACAAACTGTCTTTAGCTCAGTGCAGGCATTACGAAGCAAAGCACCTCCAGCCAGTCTTCTTTCTAAAGTCAATAATCTTGTACTACTTTTTGCATCCTGTCCATTCTTGAGGTGCAGATGCATTAATTTATGCAGCAGACACTGAACTTCTCAGAAAGCAGCAAGAGACATTATATACTTATACATTTTAATAAGCTATAACAACTTGTTCTAGTTCAGAAAAATAGATTCTGGTGAAAGCAAGACGACTTACATAAATGAAGTCAAGCAGGATAGGGAAGCACAGGCCATACATCCCAACTGATCTCCTTTTACCTTCACCATGGTTTTTGGGTTTTTTGTTTGTTTGTTTGGGGTTTTGGGGTTTTTTTAAGGCACAAAATAGGTGCTGAAGCTTTTAAGCAAACAGTTAAGGCCTATCCCAATTAAATCATGATTAAAGTCACAATTTTGAAGCTATCATTTGTCAGTTAAATGCAGGGAATAGGTATATAAAATTAATGTTTCAGCTGACTGAAAAAAAAAGTGAAGCAAGAAAGACTGTTTACAACAACCCCAAACAATTGATCCAAACATAGCTTTCACATCTCTTAAGCTTTCTTGGTTTTCCTCTTAAAAGAACATGCCCAGCCTATTTTGACAATCTTGTAAAATAATAGTTTCAAAGTAAAAAAATGGAAAAGTATTTTTTGAGGTTAAAAAAATTATTTGAACACTTATGGAAATATTTTATTGATTTGAAAACTGCAATGTGTATCAATATCTGTCTGATTTCGTGACTAGGTTTATACCCTTTCAGTTACATTCTTAGCAGATGTAAGTTTATGCTCACACACAAATGTGGCTGTTAACAGTCCCATTCTGATAACGGCTAAATGGCAAATCTCTAATAGATGGAAAGCTATAAATGGCTTTTGGACACAACTACTGTTTGAAGAAGTGTGTCATAGTTGCCCTGTGAAGAAGAGCCCTGAGACTGTTATGATACAGAGCAATAAAACTCAATACAGGCTACAATAATTTGATTATATAATTTGTGAATTTGCAGCCACCTGTGAGAATTTCTTTTTGAAGTTTCCATGACACTTGAAAGTTCCATTAATAAGAATATAAATGATAGTTCTATTATTATCTTGTTTAAAATTCATCAATCAGCAAAACACAGAGTAGACATCCTCGAATCAGCAGATTAACCATATGTGTATGACTACAGTATAGTCAAAACAGTCTGTAAATTACCCTCAAGTGAAAACTGTTCATGTGGACAAATCCACAAATGTTTATAAATACTCAGCATTTAGAAGTTCAGATTCATTCTAAAAAAATATATAAATAAGTAAATCATTAATTAAAAGGGTAGATTCATAATAAATATTCAAATTGGCTTTACCCATGAGCCTTTTGAAGTACATGTTCTTCTCAACTACAGTTCTTTAGGAAAATACGTCAAGGGAAGAAGCCCTGTCTCGGCTAACAATGACAAATTTATCTGTTGTCTTGAATGAATGTAGGGGTTTCATTCTTGATATTTAAACAGTAAGATAGGGAGTCTGATATTGTCTACTTACTGCAACTCATTTTTTTGTGCACATGGTACAAAAGGCAGTACTCCAACCATCAATAGCCTTTGTTCATAAACCCCACATAACGGGTGCCCTTTGCTCCTCTCTGATTCCAATGCATGGTAAAGCCTTGTTACTTAGTTTCTAATTGTTTTTTATTTACTCTGCTTTTAAAATTATTTATTTATTTTTTAATACAATCAACTCTGATCACTAAATCTCAGAATACTTTGGAAACAATAAGAAGGTAAGTGCCAAAAACCATGGTATTTTCCCTAGCTGCCAGATGAAGAGCATTGGTGCCAAGAGGCTGACACACTCAGTTTCTTGCAGCAGCAGATGACAGAACCTATATCACTGTCCACTACTCTATCTACTAGATCTAGATAGACTTTAAGGAAAAGAATTAGTCAACCACTAGATACAGGTGATTGAGAACAAGCATCCCTTTCCAAACAGCCCAGCAATGTGATATACCAGCTGGATCATGGACTGAAGATAATTTTTCCCCACTTTTCTTTTGTATTACTTTATTTTACACATGCCCTTTCAGGCACTCCAGCACACACAGGTGCCTGGTGAGATTTTGAAAGTACTGAAAGTAAATAACTGTTTACTTCCATGAGTTCCTCCATGATCTGCCAAATATTTCTCTACCTATTGCAGCTAAAACATACTCAGAAGAGGGAGTGGGATGCTTATCTAGCTTTCTCTGAGGATGCTCAGCAACAGTATTTTGAGTTATGCGCCATGCTCCTTAACAACACCACAAATATCATTACTTCTGAATAAAAGCAGCCAACCTGCCAACCACCCTTTACATGCAACTTTTGCAAGGTCCTAATGTGGACTTTAAGGGAATGTTCCTTTGTGCATCAGCCCATACTCATCCCCTGAATGAATTTAGCATAATATGAACTTCACACACTTGTCCAAAGACAACTAGGCTAATTACTGTGGGTCAGGAATCAGAACAAGACAGCTTTTTGGCTTAAGGACCTTGTGAAACAAAGCAGCACACTCCAGAAAAGATGTCAGAGTTCCAAACATCGCTCTTCATTGTGTGGAATTCTTGTTGCTGTTTTTTTGCGTCTCAAAGTTAATCAAACAAAATCCATCTGAAATGAAGTATAAACTGTGCATTGCACAAATTTATCAGCACTATTCTGAATTATACTAGCCAGAGAGAACTTAGCCAGACTAGCTGGGGTCCAGAAATATGTGCATCTCCCATTACATCTGAGAATTATTAATGATTTTATTTAATCTCTACATTAGCTTAAGAGAATTTGGAGAAACACAGAGAACTTCCTGTATAGTTTTATATTTCCAAGCCTTTACCAGACCCCAGAAGTATACATGGGAAGCAAGCAAAACTTCCCTGAAGATTACTTGCATCTACTAGCAGATACACTTTGATCACCCTCTATTCTTCACAGATCATGACAGAGGTACTTACTTGCTGACAGCCCAAACAGGACTGTCTATCAGATAAGTTTTGCTATGGGGCCAGACCAAGGTATAAATAGGCAAAACAATAAAAGTGATTGGAAGGAAAGAGGGTAACTAAACTCAAAGTGGCATACCCAGCAAGAACAGAAATTTGTACCTGGGGTAGCTACAGCAGTCAGGTCTCTTAGCTCCCAGTCCAATAACTTCTGCAGAAAGCCACCTCATCTCATGAGCAATAACATCTTTTCCAATGCCACATTTATCTTATTTGCAAGGCTTTCTGAGGCTAGTAAATTTAATCTAAGCTATAATGATACTTCTAGTTAATTATCAGCTAAGAGGAAGTGATGGTCCAAGGTTACTTCTCAATACACCCAAAGCAACTATTACTGGAGCAATAAAACACATCCTTTTGTGCCTTAGTATTTTATTAATAAGCACTGCAACTTATCTATACAATTAGAAGGGAAACAATGTTTTCTTCTGCATTATTCTCCCATTTAGACAAGCTCAGTCTTTCAGAATGTGATTATTGGTATTATATGCTGTTCCCACTGTGTTATGCCATCAGTTCTAGCGTCCTACAGTACCACTTGTCAATGTACATGTGGCATCCAGGTGGTCCCTTCTAGAACAAGGCTATAAAGGCAGCCATTTATCAGGCAGCTCTAGTTCTGAAAGATCAGAAATACTTTCTATTCAAGAAGTTCTAGTCAAATTTCAATTTACCACATTACTGTTCTCAAAAACAAAAGCAGAGTATTGCATCTTGCTAATTTTAAACACTTGCATTTTAAAACATCTTCCCCTCCCCTTTCATTCATTACAGGATTTTCCTCATTATAAATCTTTCCATCTTGCCCCTGTGTAATGGGAAATATGGTGGATCTGCAAGACAAAGATCAAGACAAACAACAACAAGCCCGTGAATAGGAAAAGGCTGACCAGTTTCAACCATCATGCTCCATCACTTCTGGTTATGAAACCCAGGAATTTAAAAGCTTCCCCCATCCCCCTGAGTGAAGCATATAAGATTTGTAAGAACTATAGCAGTTTCAGCAGTTAAAAGGAGATGAAATAACTGATCTTCCAGACTTTACTGTTTGTACACGCTTACGTGATCATCACGTTCACCAACAAGAAGAGTCCCTCCTGACTTTCTCCGTAACACAGACTACAGAACTTGGTTCCCTGAGTCAAGCTCTTTGTGGTTGAGTAGCAGAAACCCCACCTTACCCTTCGGTAAACTGTTCATGTTGCAGAGGTGGGCTCCAACTCAGAAATTGCTGGGTGAACTGCTTTCATGAGCATTGCTGTTGGCTGATCTGAAAGTCAAATATAATATGCTATACAGGAAAAGCAATGGGTGATATGTTTTTGTTTTTTATCCTATTTTTGTCACTTCTATTTTTAAAAATCAATTAAAGCTGTTGAGATTCATCAAAGAGGCAATAAAATGACAGACTGTGTAGCAGCAGGAGAAGACTGATAGAATACCTGCCTCTCCTGCAGCTGTGCAATCAACTTGAAGATAGACTAAAAAAACAACCACAGGAGCTAGGGAGAACTTTAATGATGCAATGTGAAAGAGCTCAGGAAGTTTTAGTTACTGTAAAAAGGACAGCTTGAAGAGAAGGTAGTAAAGAGAGGAAGGATAATTTTCTTTATTTTTGGTTCTAAAATGAGTGGGCAAGCCTCAGTAGGCCAGTTCTACTATCCTCAGATATCTGTACTACTATCTTACTATTTTTAAGGATTATTTACAAAATTTTTCTCCTATGATTTTCCTTATCCTTTACAAATCCCTGTTTGTGCCTTTCCATGCTTTGTGAGTCTACTTTGAAACACTGGAGTTGCTCAGACAGCTGCTTAACAAAATAATCTGTTTTCCCAGTTTGGCTTTCTAATACCAATGAAGAGCATTTAAGTGTATTTTCTCTTTCAGCTTCTTATGTCTTCTAAGATTGTGTACACAGCTAGCCCTTAGGCCACTATTTCAGTGTTGTCACTGCTACAGAATAGCACAGATGCATTCCCAGACAACCAGAAAGGTAGAAATAACGGCAATATGGCTTTGATTACCCATTGCTCTTACACTTAACAGGATTTAAGGAAAGGCTGATGGTTTATGGAGCCATCAGATCCATCAAAAAAAAAAAGCAATAGTGCTTTTCAAAATTCAGCACCAATGGGAAAAGCTTGTGGATCACTGAAATTCAAAGCCAAATGAAAAACACAAAAAAAATCCCACCACTCAAAAAGATTTGTTGTGTTCTTTCTTACTAGCCAAAATCCCCATCACATTATTTTTTATGAGTGACTGTACAATGACATAGCAAAGGATTTGCCTTGGTCTTAATGACTCCTAGTATCTATACTGAGCCTGAGGCATCATACTGTCCGGCATGTACCTGAACAATGCATGGGCTTACTATAAATTATATAGCAACTTTACTCTGATCTGTGTCAAGCCAGCCAGGCATCTGCTATCTTTTTGTTAAAAGATGTAGGAAATACATTAAAATGTCAATATTTACACCACAAAGCCAAATTAGTTTGGATCTATAGGAATTTGTGGTCATGGTCTTACTAATTCAATAACCAAGCTTTCAGGTCAGTTGAACTAGGGAGGTGGGTTGAAATTTGAAAGTTGCTACCAAGCATGAAAATATTCAGGAGGCAGGAACTTGTGGAGTAAATACCAAACATACATAACTGGCAAAGATAGACTTGCAATGACAAAGCAATTAGAATAAAAACATTTGCTGGAAGACTTCTGATTGCAAGAAGTCTGAGCTTCACTGACTAAGATTGGCCCTATGTCTAATTCTGACAGCACTTTTCCTTTAGCTAGAAAAGGGTTTTTTTCCAATGCAGAATTACAGTTTTTCCAATGCAGAAATCGTTTTCATTAACTGTACTTAATTTTGACATTATAATGAAAATATCAACTTCTCTGTTTTAAAGGTATATTTAAACTATCTAAATAAGACATTTAACCATTAACTTTTAAGGCAGAAATGCTTTCTGAAATGGAATTAACGGCTTTTAAGTTGCCCCTAAAGTATACTCTTTTCTAGCAAATAGGTGGGTCATTTAAAAAAGTCTAGTTCCTGGTTAATTTTTATGGAAGAAAACTGACAGTGACATGAATACAAGGTTTGACTAAAGTATCTCAAACATAAGTACTGTTTGACTACCTCCAAACTGATTATAAAGTACTCTCAGATCACGGTAGTCACAACATCATGCTTGTGGTAGCTTAAATAGTGTAATATCAGTAACAGTAGAAAATAAAGTTTCCTGCATGAACTGGGGACAAAGGACAAGGAAAACTGTCACTGTTTTGAGAAACCTGCTGTTAAACTACAAGGGAAAATAGGACTAACCAGTCCCTAAAACATGGGCCCATAGTATCTCTGGGTCTCTGTCCCTCTCTGCAAAGACCTGGCAGAAGTTTTGCCAGATCTGGCAGTAAATTGGAAGTTCACATTCATACACCTCCTATTGTTTCAGTCAGCTTCATTCACACAACTAACTAGAGACTTACCAGGATATTAAGTTTCATATTAAAAGCATAAGCATCCAGTTGTATTAAGATATGAAGTAAATATTGATTTTTAATCAAAACTTGTAGACTTTTGTAGGACCCTAGGACCTATTGACATATATAGCCCTTTCACCATACTAGATTAGAAATACATGATCACTCATGTCTGCTATTTACGGCCGTTACGAGACTGCTCATAATCATGCCACTGTTGAAGTGCAATGCAGTATTTGGTGCCTGATGCTTCATCTGCTTCAGTATATCAAGGCACACAGGAATAGGTATAGTCCCAAGATGCACACCTGAACTCTGAAGTCTTTGAAGGTTTAATAATGGAATACACAAAACATCATATCTGGGGAGCAAAAAAGTCTTTTTTGTATTGTCCAACTGTATCAAATTTGAGGGGGATAGAATCCAGTTTCTGGCACTCTCCCTGGGGGTCACACCAGAGCAATAGCTGTTGGGCAATCAGCACTGTGGCACTTAGGCATAGGCAGGTGGCAGCAGCCCTTCAGTGTCACCTTTTCCTCCCTTGCAGATGTGGTAGCTGGCTGTAGCATGGTTCAGCTGCCAGGACATTGTACATTGCCATGTGTTGTCCAAGGAACAGAAGGCGAGACTGCTGTGGGGAAGCACTGTGTTGGTTAGGTCTAGCAAACTAATTGGCTGTTGAGCATAAAAGCTGATGGCTGAGTATCCAAAGAGCACTTTCAGTGGAAATCAAGCTATTAAAATATCATCCTGCAAGGACAAAAGAGAAGGATAAATATAAAAGCAGAGGAACTCATGCTTTTTCATGATCTTGACGTATTTTAGAGTAATAGAGCTAGTCGTGATATGCTGTTTTAAACTGACACATGATATGAAAGATTTTGCTCCCAGAAAGGAATGATTCTAAGCAAGCCTGATACAAGATATGGTACAAATACTTGTAAGAAAGAATTATAGGTCTGTTCTGTGCTCTTGAAAAACACTTGAGTTTTTTTTCCTGCTGAATGTTCCCCCTCCTGTAAATTCATCAAGTGAGAGACTCAGATAAACTTCTTGAGTCTTTGTGTGTCTCTGCCTAATTAATCCTGTGCATTTAGCCACTAAGTGCTTCATTTACCCTATCCTTTATGAGTCTTTCTTGAGAGCAGTGTAAACCCAGACTGTTGTATTTTAATTGGCTTACATGTTTGTGCAGGGTAAAACATACTGACTTCAAGCTGTTTTGGTTTATCAATGGCTTTGTTGTCTTTAAGCCAACCATGTTCACCAAACAGAACCTGCCTCTGGTTGCTCCCAAATATTTTCTTTTATTTCAATAGTAAATATACCTTTTGCCCCAAACCTGATGTTAAGTACTTTAAAAGTCAGGGAATGCATTTTTAATTTCAAAATTAAATAATAATTGTACATCAATAGCACCTACAAGCACCATCCACTTTTTGTACAGGTACAAAGAAAAACCTGGCAACTCTTACCTCTGGAGTTTCTTGATTTCTGTCTCTGCAGCCTGAACCCTGTGGGAACCCCCTCCTATGTACCAGCCCAAAGGCTGTGATTGACTGCAGCTGCCCTGACTTGCAATTGGAAAACTCATGAAGTGGAAAAAAAAAATTGTTTCCAATGGAATCAAAAGCAAATTTCCAATTAGCTTTAAGTGCTTCAGTATTGAACTGCAGTTTTGCTATTTTAGTTATTACAGTACAATTATAGTGACCTAGTCTGCCTAACTTAAAACATTGTGTCCCAGGATAAGTCTCCCAATATGGGAAAAGAAACATTTCTACCAATGTAAGTCCAAGATGATTCCCACTGTCACCACTTCTGTTAAATACAAAAGCAACACTACAAAGTAAACTGGCTGTATTAGTGAAGTTTCTAGCTGTTTTGTAACATCTCATATCTCTTCAGAAGGAAAGGTATCTTTCTCCAGGTCCTAATCATGTAAGATCTTTTCTACTTAGAAAGTTACAATTTGATATGCTCTCTTCCCTTTAGCAAGTACGTTGGTTTGTAAAGCCCTTTAAAGTCCACCTGGATGAAGCTAACACACATCCCTGTGCTTTCATATGGTGATGAAGGGCTGCCCAAAGGGTTCCAGTGCCTCTGTCCTCCACATGGAATAATCAGTGTCAGATGCTTGCACCAAATCAAAAGGCCTGAGAAAGGAAAAAGCAGATAAATTGCCAGACAAAAATGCTATGGATGAGTTAATTATATTTTGGTCACTACTGCAGATCTTGAGCCCTTTAAAATGTGTAGAACCACTCAAATATGCTGGTCTGATGCACGTGTTAATCTGTAGAATATATCTTCATAACTACTAATTTCCTCAGGGTCTATCACATCATTCTTTTTCAAAATACCACTGGAAAGTAGTGTTTACAAAGACAACCCTAAGCAATCCTGTACAAGAATAAGTTGCTCTTTTCACTAAGTCACTATAGTAGTACTCAAATTTGTGCTTCTAAGCTCTGCTACAGTCTTTCAGTGTGGCACTCAACTGTGCATGAGGTTCTGTAGAGAAAATAAAACAATCCCTGCTACAAGGAGTCAACTAGTCTAAATAGACAAGGCTGCAAGAAGGTAGGGGAGAATTGTAGAAAAGCAACCTCAATTTCCTACCCTAACATCCCCACCCCCACCCCCCCATTTCTTTGATTATCTCTCCTGTTAATGCAGACTGGAAGCTCTAAATCCAGGACTAACTCTTATTTATACTAGAGCTAAGACAATGTAGTCTCAATTTCAGAGGAAACTAAATGCTGCTTTGCTACAGAGTATGAAAAAGTGTTTAGAAACAAATAAATGGTAAAGCATGAGATTACTTATATATACATTATGTGCTTCCAAAACCTCAGAAATGAATGTTAGGTCTTTTATTTGCATCAAGTTTCAGATAAGGGCTTTGTTATATCTACATTAAGCTTATTGCTCCACCCATTGAATCAGATAATTTTTCACTCATGACATTAAGTTTTAGCTCCAGTTAAAAAACTACCTTTACATGAGGTTCTCTAAACATCGTTTTAATTGTAAAACCCAGCAATAACACATTTTTTTCGAAAAGCTTATGACCAGAATTTGCAGTTCTTGGCACCTACTCTAGATGGCAGATTTTAGAAAGAAGTGTCACCACCAATTAAAGGCCCATCAATACACCAGAAATCTCAAATCCTATATGTTTAAATCAATAGGATTTGTTACATTTGTGCATATCACCCTGGATAATACTGGACGTTCCAAATACTGATTTTGAGGGAGAAAAACTAACAGGTTACATTGTATTAATACATTTAGTTGTCTAAGGGTGGTTATTCTACTAAAAATTGAAGCCTTTCATTAAAACAGTCAAATCTTCTGTGGTGATACTTCAACTGATTTGTCTAAGCTATGCCCCACCATCACATATTGCAGTTTCTGGATGTGATTTTCATTCTAGACACTTCAAAGAACAGAAAGATTTGGATCTAAACACATTTTAGGCTGAAGTAGGCACAGAAGTCACAATCTGTCAATTCAGTGTTTCACCCCAAATTAATACAGTGTTTCCTTCCAAGTTGTGGTTTAGAACATTCTGTGTTTATGTGTGTCTTCATTTGATTGGGACTTGCAGATTATCCCATCACTCTCCTGTAAGAATCTAGAGCAGAACTCTAATTCTGATGTCCTTAGATAGATGTCCTGTATAGGCAATCCACCCACCTGTGAATGTGATCCTTTCTGCTTACTACCCTGAGTTTAAATACAGAAAACATATGTCCTTCTTTGGGATGTTATAAAGCTTGTTCTCTCATACACAAAGGGACCAGAGTGCAGAAATAAAGAAGAGTGTGTAAATTTTGCTTTTATAATACAGCCAGGTGATTTCCTTTAAAATGAGCTCTTATGCATCAGGCCAGGGTTTCAACATAGATAAGGCTCTGATTCTTTCTGTTCCCTGCTGACTTCCAATGCATGACTGTATTTTCTGAAGAAGCCTTTCAAGTGAGTTCAACCAGCACACTGAAGGTATTAGCTGTGTTTTCAGGTGATGCAGCAGGGGACATAACTATCTTCTCTTGAACTCAGTGGCAGTCTAATGTTTTAAAGAACTTTCAGCCCTTTCAGAAGCAGAGCCACATTGCACCTTGCTTTGACACTACACCACAGTCAAAAACTTTGAAACAACTCACAGCACATGAAGTGATTTTTGACATAATTATCCATATTGAATGTTGTAAGCTTCACACTATCATTCACTTTATCAGCTGTATATGCTTATGCAGGAGAATGGATTCATCAAGCCTGTCCAAACTCTGCCTGTTTAGTTTAACCTATGTATGAATTTATAATCTATCGTTGTTTTCAAAGTGTCATGCATAAGAGATCATCAGAAAACAGTGAGAGAAAAAACTACAAAGGCTTTTTAGTAGTTCTTTGAAGATTTATAAAATGACAATTATTTCCTTTGTTCCATTTCCCACTTGTCTCTTAGACAGAGAGGCTCAATCATATGACAGATCTAAGAGGGAAGATGTTTCAGAATGCAAAGTACACTTATCTTCAGGAATCCACTGCTCATTCTGGCAGTAGCATGACACTGTAGTCAAAAGCTTTCAAGCACCACTAAAGAACAAGTATGATAAATCCCAGGGTGGGTGTCTAGAAGGAATTGATCTGCAGACAAAGAAACAGTTTTGGAATGTTATGTCATTTCATTATAAGTGTCTCACCTTGATCTGTATTGTCACCAAAAAAGGTAAAGTTAAATCTAGCAGTTGTGATAACAGCTGGTCTTTGCATACTCTGCTGCACACTGCCAAATCACACTAATGATAACAGGTACTGAGGAATTCCCGCATTTATCTCCTATTACCCAATTTTCTAATATTATTCAGCTGGGAAGACATGAGAGGTTAAAGAAAAATTTCCCAGAACTGAGTGCAATATCAAACAACGAAATGAAAAGTGGGATTGTTAGAATAAGAGGCATTAAAAATTGTAGTTACTAGAAAAGGGAAAAACCTAAGACCCTCTGAAGGTTTCAGAAGCATGTACAAAGGCTATAGGACTAGGTATGGCCAGGACAATTGAGCCTGAACTATTTTACACTAGAAACATGGTAGTCCTATAAGTAGGTAGTTCTGAATTTTTTGGAAGTTGTATCAATTTCATCAAAATCTAGTCTAGACAGACAAGCACAGAAGGCAAAATTTTGGTTTTGCTTTTTTCCAGAATTTAATACTTAGTTTTAAAAAAGGAACACCAGATTTTGTAATCTAAAAAAACCAAACACATTGTAGCAAGATGTTAATATTTATGTTCTTTATGCAATTCTGTTTACAACTACTGACAGGGCAACTAAAAGCAAGGAAGGTGCTTGGAAGCAGGGATGTAGCCACTGTCTTGTATTCTGGCAGAGTTATCTGTGGGAAGGAATTATGCATCTTCACATAATGGTGTAGCAAAAGCAGCAGGAAGAAGCCTGAATGTGGGAAAACACACCCACCTTAGGCAAAGGTGCACAAAGTACCTGATATATTTGGAAGTTTGAGTGCAACTTCCATGAAGTTGCATGAGACCCTCAAGAAGGTAACATACGGCACAGTGTCACTCACCCTTAGGAATGAAAGGGGAACATCTCAAAGCAAAGTGCCAGCTGCAAAGAGATTGTGGGAACAAGCACAGGGACATTATCTGCTGCTGTTTGAGACCTGCAGTGTACAGGGAATTAGATGTCCCATAAAACTGCATCAGGGAACTGGCTCTGCAGCCAACTCCTCTTCCTACCTAGAAGAATGGGTTTTGCCAATAGCTTGGATCAGCATTGTAATTGGGAGCTGCAGGGAAGCTCACTCCCTAACTTTGCAGGAATGCAAGACTAACAATGGTCTTCCTCAGTAAAAATTGAATAATTTGTGCCATAAATAGAACAGAGTGCAGGGACTGACCCCCGCAGCTCAAACAGAACACTCAGTTTTATCTGATTTATCCACTCTAGATTTATCCTTTGGTCAGAAATATACAGCTACTGAAGAACCTATTACCCAAAAAGCACCCCTGACAAAACACACATTCACATGTATTACTGTAAGAGACATCACTGGAAGGGAAGCTGTTTACTAGACCATAGGATTGGTAATACATCTTTAAGCACATAGCAAATTTATGAGTGAAAAAATATACTTTGAGCCAATCTAGCACAGTAATATACATTCACACTGTTGATATCTTTTCAAGAAGTTAAGTGGAATTAAGTATAGACCTTACGGATTTAAAAGAAAGTTTCCACCTCATTCTGGACTGATCAATATGTTCACTCTTTTCTGAATTAGTTAGGTTAGCATGACTGCCCCCAAGCTTGTGCAGGAAAAACAACCGACTTAATAACAAACAAGTTGACTGGATTTAAATCAGTGCAAACTAATGCTTTAAGCACTGGCAACAAAAGCCATACCACCACATCTCCCAAGAGAGTTTTGAAGAAAAAAATCAGTGAAAATGCAACAACAACAACAAAAAATTGAAATAAAAAATACTAAAGCTACTTCTTTGTAAGATGAGCAACAAGATCTCTTAGTGCCTATTTGCATCATTTAACCTTATTCCTCCAGGCTAAGCTGGTCAGCTCAACCCCCTTGAAAGTCCATGCAGAGAATTGCACATTTCTAGAAGGCAAATGAACCCAGCTATCTTCAGATGATTATATTTTAGACAAGGACTGTTGAGTAAAGAAAGAAACAAATAAAAGATGCCTCTCTCTCCATTTGCTAGATGCCACCTTGAAGATTAGGTAAAACAGAGGACTAAAGATAGGTGAGCTAAAGCTAGTCCATCTTGATTCATTATTGATTATGATTATTCCAACCTTAACTCACCCAGTGGAATCCTTAGTTTACTGTGATGTACATATGCCAAGCCAGTAGAGGTAGAGCATATTAATGCAAAAGATTCATTGATGTGTTCCTCTACCTACCTGCACAGCCGAACAACAAGGCTATTCAGAAGTCATGTCACAAAAGAGCAGTTCCTGTTTGGCAGAGCTCTCACTGACTAGGGAAACAAGTGCAGATTTCAATTGCTTTTTGTCTGTTTCTTTCCTGAAAAGAGGGTGGGCATCCACTGATTACTACCACCTCTGGATTCTTAACCCACAGGCTCCCTTCTAAACTCTGTGTCTACTTCAAAAGATTTATTCTGAAGATCTCATCACCTTTACATCCATTTTCGCCTCAGTAAGGTATTCCCTTTGCTTTCCCTTTACCTTCATAATTTTATCCCTTGCTCTTTGAAATAATGCCTTCCTTACTTGAGTACAACACTATTTCACACTGCTTCTTTCAGCTGTCCTTCCATATTGGGATTCTTTGTTAAACATAGCAATAGGAACTGTTTAGCAAACAAATGGGTTTTGCTCTGTGATCCAAAAGGTTCATTTGCCTACTCTCTCATCCTCTGTTTCCTTCTTTACTCAGTAGTCCTGAACTGAGAACACTTCACCTGTGCCTCAGATAAGGAGAAACCATATACTGCTGTAGAATGCAGGCAAACATTACCACTACACACCCCAGTGTTGTGAGTCTGCATTCATAATGTCAAGGGAAAAGGAACTTCATGTACCACTTATTGATAGAAGCAGTACATAACATCTTTGTTACCATGGTATTACAGGCCAGAGACAGCCATAAATCAGCCAGATAGGCTGACTTAAATATATTTGTTTCAGAAACCCTTTGAAATTAATTGGAGTTTTATAGTTGACTTCAAAATTGGATCATACCTCCAATTAGAAGCAATTAAAATATTCACCTGTGATAACAAGGATTTCATGCAAAGTAAAAGGCATGTTTATGTTTTACTGGCTAGCTTATGTTTAGATAATGCTAGGCAATTCCTGGAAAAAGAACTATGTTACATTTAACCTATACATTTATTAAATAAAAGTAATGGCTCATTTTCTTTCCCTATTCCAATAAAAGCATAATTTGAAACTTGGTCACCATTTCCAAGTGTCAAAATGTACTAAATTCTGTTAATAATACTTGAATGAGTAAAAGGATGATATAATTTTACCTTGCTTTAAATAGAAAGGATTCAGGTTATTAAAGAACAAATGTATACAGGCTCAGTCCAATTCTGATTAAGTGTTCTCAGGCCTTTCTATTGATTTTTGTAAGAACCAGGACAAAGGTAGCATTAGCCAGTATCCAAAGTCATACACTGACAGAGATTGATTTTGTAATCGGCATTTTCAGTTTCAAAATAGCTGAAACTAAATTGAACATATAGTGATAAGGATCACTTAGAACAAATAAGTTAGAAATGTCAGTAAAAGTAGTTATGATACACTGAATATTTAACTAGTGCAAGACTGTAATGGTAAGGAAATAAAAGAAAAAGTGAACATCGTATGATTGTTTAATATCCATTCAGAATACTGCCAGCCTTTTTACTGGATTCATTACAAAATAAAGCACCCTGTTTAGTGTTTCCAGAACCTGCTAATAACAAGGTGTCCCAAAGTTGTTTAGTGGGAAGATAGAAGGGCCAAGTAAGATTCCTGATACCATAGTGGCTATATACAGCTTATTTGCAGCCTCTTAAGGGAAGTATCCTAATCCAGGAAAACTCATTTAAACTTGTTACAACTTGTTACAATGTAAAGCCATAAATCTAGGATAGATGCAAAGACAGTCACAACACGAGGCAAAAAACCCAAACAGACTATACTAGGTGACTTTGGTCCATGAGATCACCAAGCATCTCTGAAATCTTACTAGCTTTATGTTCTTCTACTTCCATTAAAGCACCCCAAGTAAATTCTTCCCTTTCCTGGAAGTGTTGACTAGTAATTTCCATTAGCTAAAACATAGCTGCTGAGTCTTGTCTGTCACTGTCTTGCTGGGATTACAATTAGGAGTGAGTGAATTTGTGTAAGAAGTAATGAGCCTTTTCTTGTCAAATTCATTTGATTTCTGTAGTTTACTTGCAAATTTCCAGTGCATTATTTTGTCTTAGTGACAACAGACTGTTATAACAGAGTATCTTACCCGTGAATATGTTAAGATCACTGTGTGCGTACTCCTGTATCAATCACTTAAAATTAGATACAGAAGTCTTGAGTATTCTAAAAACCTCTGGCTTTTAAAAGAAGAAAAATTAGAAGTTCCTTTTCCTGCTGTTACTAGAACAGCACATATGTCTCACTGTAGTCCTCCTTCGAGAATCCCTGCTGCAAGTCGTGTCATTATAAATAATCCTTGCTCATGAGACACTTTTGCTAGCTATGGTTGTTCTGAAAGAATGTCACAGTGCTTACAAAATATTATTGTGCCCAAGTATATGTGTACTAACGAGCAAAGCCTCCATGGAAGGCTGATTCTTTTACCTGTGGCATCTTGAACCATGAGCCTAATTTGAAACACCTTCTCCTTCACAGATGCATTTTTACGTATTTACAGATAGATAACTGCAGTAATCAAACAGGTACTTAGGCAGTAACCTTTAAGTTTTGTTTGAGCTGATCTATTAGTACAATACCTAGTACAACCCTACAGAGGTTATTTCCTTCACTACAATTAGGTCAATATTTATAAAAACTGACAACAACATGTGAGCCACTCAATATGCTTCCCACAGGCTACACATGTAACAGACATTGCAGTTACTTCTACAGTCATAAGACAAACTAGTGCTCTGGAGGGTCACCATAAAAGCCAAAAACTAGAAAAAAGTCCTGTAAAATCAGGCAGTCCCTCTCAGCCTCAGAACACAATAAACAGGACAGGATTGCATAAATGCTTTGCTCATCTTAATTTGGAAAGACAAACTGCAAAGCTTCAACAGTTTCCATCAGGAAAATATTCCAGCCATTTAAAAACTGGCAGAAAAACATAGACCTTACAAGACTAGCTGACTTGCACTTTTTTTGACTACATACTTGATAGATTAGGCAATTTTTGATGATGTCCTTACTGCTGCTAAATGTTTTAAATTCTTCTTTTATGCTGGCTGGTGTTTGTAACAAAACATGGACTTTGCTTCACAGTTCAAGCGAAGCTTGGCATTGTCTCCAGTTATAAATAAAAGACCTAAGTTTGTTAGTCATCTCCTCTATAGTCTTTAGGGATTTTTTTTTCTTTCTTTTTTTAAAACTCACTTTAAATTATGCCTCCTGTCATCATCCTGTTGAGTTTTGAATGACATGATAAACAATATTCCGCATGCTGTGTTATTCCACTTGAGGATGAGTAAACTGAGCAAGGGACCAAGGCCTAGTAATCGTCTCTGTTTTTAGAACCAGTTTAAGTGTTAGTATATACTGTCTAATCTTTACTATTAGAGACATTTAATTTTAACCTAGAAAAAGATTTGGCTCATCACAATACATTTATGAGTAACTAAAGATGGGGTGAGTACAAATTTATATAATTTCTCCATAAGTAACAAACTATAGGGTTCACATTTCACAAATATTGACAGTTCCTAGTTTGCTTCCACCATTCTGCATGTCTTCATTAAAATGATTATGTTCTCAAATGTTCCATAGCTTTTAATGGCTTCTGTTAATACCTACCAGTAAGAGATACCATAATAACCGACAAAACCACTGAACAGTGACATTATTTAACATTTGCGGTGTTTAAAGCCTGAGGTGTTTTTTTTGTTTAGTTCATGGGGTTTTTTTTAAATGCAGAATAAGCACTTTCCTGTTCCAGACACTAAGCACTCTGTACTTGCATTTTTAACATGGATCATACACACCAAGACAGGTTTTCAGTCTGAAGTCCACAATACAATGACTCAGTGTTACTTGTAAGACTTTAGTCCAGCAAATATCAAGCTCCATAAATGAGTTTTTACATATTTAAGTACATTTTAATTGTGCATTCAGGTTCTGTTATTTGAGATGTTTGGATTCTCATCTCTACTGCAAAGGACAGAAATTATTTTTTTTATGAAAGTCTAACCACTCTAAACACTAGATCTTTAAAGGAGAAGAATCAGTATTGTAAGGTTCATAATCAAATTGCAAAAAACCTGACCATACAGGTTTCACCACTTCAGGATACAAACCTGTACACTGGAAGAGCTTAACCATGATTTACAGTATTAAGAGGGGAGAATTGGAAATAGACTTCCTGCATAGGGTTTATGAAATATTCCAAGTTAGGAGCACAAATCCTGCTGATTTACATTTGAAATCACAGTGGGTTCTTTCTACATGCAAGAATTGAACTCCTGATACAACATGACCAGCCATAATTCAGGGAATTAATGAATGAATTAGTCACAGCCTACACTTGCAACAGATACATATTTATATGTTAGTGTTCCCAAAATAATGAGTAGTAATGGAGTGTTCTGTACATGTCCTTTCTGCTGATTATCAGCCAGAGCCACCAAGGTCCTAGGCATCTCCATGAGCAACTCAGTGTTTCAGTGAGGAAGCTCAGTAGGAGCTGGGGAACTCAAGACCTAGCAGGATCAGTCCTGGAAATTCAATCTTCCCATGATGAGGACACATTGGTAGAACTGTTTCACAGGCAAGACATTTATCTGATTTCATCCATATTTAGTCTCCTGCTCTTATCACTAGATTACCCAGCTACCTGCTACAATAAGTCTATAACTTTTTTGGAAGTGGCCTATGGCAGGCTTGAATGACAGGTACTGAGGTGAGAAAGTACAGTGTTCCCACACTGCAAACCTGAGCACATCACTTTAAAGTACTTGGCTTTTAAAGAAACTAAAATGTTTGCATAAAGAAAGCAGACAGAAAAATCAAGCTTAAACTCCCATACAGTTTGTGTTTATGCTGTGTGTAAGTATATCTTTGTAGAACTGGGTTTAGTTTTAATAGTTATAAAAAGTAATGGTTACTAGTACAGGAAGGAGTAAGGAAAGAGTAGAGTTAGGTAGAAGTTCTGTATGAAAAAGGCAGTAAAAGTGTACTGCTCATAACAGTGAGTGTAAGAATAGATAACAACAACCACTATACCAAGTACAAAGTATGGACTGCAACAACTTATTGCCTCTAGCTATCGTATGAAATTCTTAAAAAATCCTGAAGGTAATAGACTTGGATCATGGAGTGGGCAAAGAATATTCTTAGAACAAACTTCACTACAACAAATATTTCAGATGGTGGTTTCATCTGGGGCCAGGTTTCAGCTAGCTTATGTTATCAATCTTAAGTGATTTTCAGTCTCCAGTAATTATTACAGCTTCAGTGCTGACTGATTCCGTATTGAACTTGCTACTTAACAATAGTATTTTAATTCCATGATTGAGACCATCCATACAGCAGACCATAGTAAGCTTGTAAAGCCATTCCTCTTTTCTCACAAATGAAGAGGACAGCACAGCTGAAACAGCACAAAGGGAAAAGGCTCCCAAAGGTTACCATCCTTCTGAACTAATAGGAGACTCAAGCAGTGACTAACTCCCCACAAGCTGACTTCCAGTGCAATCCATGGTCTAGTACCAGAGCTATGCACTTCAACTTACTCTGAAGTTCTAACCAATCAGCCCTGGCCAACCTTGGCAATTACTGGGGCTCCAAAATACTCAGAATAGAGCCTCAACTTCTAGGCATCTTTAATAAGTCACCACTGACCTCCTCAGAACATAAGAATTCTTCACTTGTACCCAGCTTTGAAATTCTGGGACCAAGTCACTCTCCACCCTTTACATGTAGAGTAAGAATCCCATTTATCTCACAAGGGACACATTAAGATGAGTACATACAGACATTTCAAAAGGAAGTCTGATCTCCAAAGGTGGCTAATGCAAACCATTAGCACTACCCTGTCTTTCAAATATTCAAAAAAATATGTAGTTTCCACTGGCATTGAAGTAGTGCCTAGAACTCAAATATGCCCTCATCACAGGGAGAATGGCATTCCAAAGTAGATAGTAAACTAGTTTGTTTGACTATATTTCCAAGGAGACTTAACCTTTACACAGAAAAAGTGGATGATGAACAACATTATTATGCTTGTTGCAAAAGTGACCATGTGTTCTTCTAATAAGAAAAATGTTCTGCTGCATGAAAATAACCTTCCCCCTGAGATTATTCCATTAAAGTTTAATGTTTGCTCTATACTTTCTTTTGAATACAGATCATTTGTTCGCAACACTGTGGTCCCATAGAATCATCTGTTTTTTCCCTTTAATGTCAAGGCCTTGCTAACACTGCACTCCATCCTCATTATCAGGCTTACTGCATTAAGCTGCTGTTCATAAGCTTTCAACAGTGGGAAATCTAATTTAATTTCTTACTATATTTTCCTTTTCAGAATTGTTCTTTTGTGAAGGGTGAAGTTAAATTTAGATGAATTATGTGTTGCTTGCAACTCCTTTTAAACACAGCTCATCAGAAGCTACCTGTAAACAGGTTCAAAATACTTCTGAAGTGGGCCTGTCTTAACTGCATTCAGCCTAACAAAGGCTGTTGGTTCCAAATCATCTGACTTGACACTGAACTTGCATCCACTCAAAGCAAACTCTCACAGATCATAACAGAGGGTAAAACCAGAAGAATAGGACTTGAAGGGCGGAAGAGAATGGTTCTCCCTGAAGCCAAAGACAACCATAGCTATACAAAGCTGGCTTTAAGTCATCTTTACGCTCTCCCTCTCTACTAGTTGCTCTGGGCATACCAGTATCTTCACACAACTTAAAACAGCCATGCTGTTACCTGGGCTCTCATAAGTCTATTGCTAGGTGCTGTAGTGGTAAATGGACACAGAGCAGCACCTTGCCAACACAAGAGATCCTCTCTTACTAAGGATAAGTAATAGCAAAATGGCTTTCTGACTAAATATGCATTGGATGCTACCTGAGTGCAGGAAATAGCTGGTTTAATAACTAAATAACACCTCTGTACCACAAAATTGCAAATTTGCGAAATTGTTCAGATTTATGCCAAGTGATGACTAATTCTAGAAGACAGTTAATGCACTGGACTGGAACTCAGACTACACAGATTAAAGCTGCTGCTCTGCTATACGCTTTCTCTGTGACTTTGGTGATATTCTATGCTATACAGCTTCTCATGCCATGCTCATCCCTCTAGCATCCAAGCACCTTCCAGCTCATCCACACCTGCACATTTGTGCTAGTAAAAGGGAAAGGTTAAAGGAACAGATCTTGCACCCACACAGGAAAATGTTGATGACAGTCAGTCAGTCATTCCTAGAAAATTAAATAGTTTTGTAGAAGTTTTCAGTCCCTCGTTTGAAAAGCGTAAATTAACCTCCTTTCTCTTCTCAAATTACCTAGTCATACATATTACAAGGTCTATAAAAGAATATAGCACTGTATGCTTAGTCTCACAATACTGCACTAGGCAGCTGTGAGGAATGCAAATTTATGACACCTCAGCCAGCACAAGAACAGCAGCACTTCATATACATGCAAGGTACTTTGGTAAAATATAATATGTCTAAGCAGGCTGAAATACCTAAATACTAGGTAGTGGGCTTTGTGGATCTTGGGATCCCAAGAAGTTTCTGTAACTCCTGAAGGATCTTTCCATAAGTTATTTGGGATGAGAACTGTGCTTTTGGAAGTAGCTGCTACAATAAGGCCCATATCTCAGTTGCAGCAAAGCAGTACTGTAAGAGAAAGCTGTAAAGGAAATATTTAAAGTATCATTGTGGTTGAGGTAGAAATAGACACTATTTCCTTCCTGCTACACTTTAGATGCATGTCCACTTTACATGCAGAGCTTGCAGGGGAAAATAAATGTGATGAAAAACATCAGTAATGTAGACGCTTACCTTCCCCACACAAGAATCCCCATCACCTGATCTCTGATCAGCAGCTTATTCAGCAAATCAGCTTTCTCTGTTACAAGACTCAGAGAATGTAACTTACTGCTTTTCAGAAAAAACATCTTTAGAAATAATTAAATTAGTAAATGTTATACTATACATACCTTCTTCCCAACAGTTTGCTTTGGAAAATGGTGATATACCTGGTTGGGAGAGGAAAGCTAGAATCTTTCTGTCAAAGATCAGTGTTCAGACCCGATTTAAATTCATAAATAATTCTGGTATAATAAACACTGGGAAATGGAAATACTGTGGCTCAGGACATGAATATATCTAACTCTGCCTCAAAAAGCACTATGCTCAGAACATGATTTGAATTCTTTCCCAGCCCTACCCACAGTTTTAGCTTGCTTACTACTTTTTCATAAATAAAAATATTTGCCTTAAAACACATTGTAGCCATGGTAAAACTGCTCCCATAGGTTACATTACAAAATTAACAGATGCCTATTGGGCTTCCTCTCCAGAAAAATAGCAAGTATCATCTCATTGTAAGCAATGCAGTCACCCAAAGCCTGTGCCCATTTAAAATAAAACAAAATTATTTTGTACCTCTTCCAGCAAATTCTGCAGTAATATAATTATAATCAACTTTTCCCCCTTCCCACTCAGCCTTCTCTTTATATGTTCCCCACCTGGGGCTGATTCTTACCATTTGAGAAGTCACAGGTGATTTTTCTTCCTTTCATCGACCCTTTCAAACTATAAATACCCAAAGCTGCATGTGAAGTGGATCACACCCAGCATCCACCTCAGTGCTTTTTCTACCCTACTTCTCCCAATAACTTCTTACTACAATCCTTTACCCTATGAATTTGGCAGAAGGAATTCAGGATGTAATATTAACTGCTAGAATCAAAGTATTTTTAAATTCCACACAGTATCTTTATTAATAGCAAAGCAAGTATACACTGGCTTTAGCCAAAGTGCATAGCAAGCCCAAGCCTGGGTCTTTTCATACCATCCACCTGCCTTTGGATCAGGCCCTCTGTCTCCTGTCAGTGACCCATAAGTAAAAGACTCAGACCAACGTATAGCACTGTCATGGTTTAATCCCAGCCAAACACCAAGCACCACACAGCTGCTCACTCACTTCCCTCCCACCCAGTGGGATGGGGGAGAGAATCAGGGGGGAAAAAAAAAAAGTAAGACTCATGGGTTGAAATAGGAACAGTTTAATGGGACAGAAAGGAAGAAAATAATCATGGTAGTAGTAACAGTAATAAAATGATAATAATAATAATAATAATAAAAGGATTGGAATGTACAAAACAGATGACGTACAATGCAACTGCTCACCACTTGCTGACCAATGCCCAGTTAGTTCCTGAGCAGCAATCCCCTCCCCAGCCCACTGCCCCCAGTTTATATACTGGGCATGACATCACATGGTATGGAATACCCCTTTGGCCAGTTTGGGTCAGCTGCCCTGGCTGTGTCCCGTGCCAATTTCTTGTGCCCCTCCAGCTTTCTCACTGGCTGGGCTTGAGAAGCTGAAAAATCCTTGAATTTAGTCTAAACACTACTTAGCAACAACTGAAAACATCAGTGTGTTATCAACATTCTTCTCATACTGAACCCCAAACAACACTATACCAGCTACTAGAAAGAAAAGAGAACTGAAAAGGATCATGTCCAGCTGAAGCTTTGAACTGATTTGAAGCCTCAATGATTGCAGTTAATGCTCTCATCTTTCTTACTGCTCATGGTTCTGCAAACATTTGCCTCAGAAGTGCTCTATTTTCCTATCCCTGGAACCAGTGACCCTGTACACTGTTCAATAATTTTATGTTACCCCAAGAAGATAGGGTATAAAGTTTCTCATGTTTTCCAAAGAAAGTATTTCTAATGTCATTAAGGCACATTACCAATAAATTGCATTTTTCTGAGCCTCACACAGCTTTCTGCTTTGCACATGGCTTCAGGCTGGAACATCTCATCCCACAGTCAAGCCTATGAGGAGACAACATGAGCCTGTCATGCCCCTTTTCTGCACCAGTCAGGGGCTTGTCCCTCTTCTCAGAGGAATCACTGAGTGTCTTCAAAAACCAGTAAATATCAGCATATCATTGGCCATATACCTCCATAACAGATCTGGCCCTGAGTTTACCACCTCCAGTTCTACCCCTCATAATCCGGTTTCACTTTCTTGCACGAGAACTACCCCTGGAACTTTTTCCTCTGTAACCCTACTAACACTGAGTGAGCAGACAGGGTGTGCTTGCTGCCCTCATCACCTCAAGACATCCTCAGCACCTACCCGTTTTCCCCACCAACACCTCCATGTTGCTTCTGACACACACCAGTTCCTCCTCCATACAGACTTAAATGACATTAACCTGAGCTCTGACAACCAGCCCAGGGTAATAGATCTTGATTTGGTTCACACCCACAGAAGCACACTATTGCTTTTATTTATTTAAAATGAGCTTCTGCACTTACCAAAAATCGTCTCAAAGAATGTTGAGATTTAAGAAACTGGAGCCTGAAGCTAAGAATACCTAGAGAGAACTGATGTTCTGTTAATACATAGTTAATACATGCTCTCCTGCAAAGTAAACGTGATTATATGTGCAGTTGCAGTAAGACAGATGTTGTATTAACATAGCTCTGACTGGTGTTAGGCACAAATGGAACTTGAGCTCCCTTTGTACAAATGGCTTCTTTTGTTAACCTGTCCACCCACTGACACAGGCAGCCAAAGCATGTTCTGGAACTACACTGTCCATTAGATTCTCAACATTATCCAAAAGCAGTCTGCAGCTGGCAGCTCCTTATTTGACTGAGCAGCACAAGCACTTATCTTAGCAAGTTGTTTACATGGGATATGTGCCATGGAAGATATCCCCTCTTTGCTCCTATTTAAGATATTTATCGCCACATAAATAGTAACAATTTTACTTTAGAAATGGTATCTGAGGAAAGGCCAAGTAAATTCAAGATTTGTATACAGATCCATTTCCAGGAGCCTTAACACAATATTAATCTCTTTGCAGAACTTCATGTTGATCAATAGTGATTCTGTCTTGGTTGGATTGAGACAAAAAAACCCATCAATTCACCTGATAACCTCTGGAGGGCTGCATCCATACAGCAGAACACATTAAAGCACAAAGGTAAGTCTGTTGCTGCAGAAGTACACAAAGGTGAAAAGAGATAGTTTCTGTATACTGCATAGATAGAGAGGGGAAAAAATGGCCCCAAATTTTCTCCAAATTATACTTACACTGCATTTGCTTTGGGGCAGAGGAATAAAGGGGGTGTCTCACCCTGCACCTAAGAAGCTCTGTTCACAAGTTTTAGGAAGGGTTTTAAATTTACTCTTTTCCCTAGAGATATCAGTGTCCCATTTTGTAAGAATCATTTAACTTGCTTCTGACTTGTAACACTCAAACTAGTAAGCAAGAACAAGCCTGCCTAGGTAAATGAGTACCTGGTTCTACGAAGTCATAGTAGGTGTCTTGACCACATCCAGTCTCACTTGGACTGGTCTTAAGAACAGCAGCAGCAACCATAACAGCATGAAAAATTCGGACTTCCTTATGAAGTTCCCCTGTTAATCAAGGGACTACAAAAAACTTCCTATAGCTGATGTACATACATATAAACTTACATAGCCAAACTTTAACATGACTTTGCACAAACATTCAACCAGTCTGGATTAATTGGACTGGACAATACATAAGAAATTTAGAGAGAGTGGTCTTGCAGGTGTAACAGTAGGCATGTCTACAGCCTACAGAAGGGAAGAACTACAGATCTTCTCATGGCCACACCAGCGAGAAGAATGAAAACTACAATCAGAAACAACAGCTGTTACAGCTGCACAGTTGTGACACAGGGGATATGGAGTCCCACTCCTCACCAGGAATTAATAGCCTATGCTTGACTGCCAGCTAAAATAGCTATATAGCTTCTCAACTGGAGTTGCACCAAAACCACGCAGCTTGTGAGCACCCAGCTGCATAGGATGCACGCATGATCTCTGTCATCTTGCTCCTGTATGCTGTTTATATGTCTTACACAGCAAGGAACCAGACTCATACAACTCCTTACTTACATTCCCTCTTATCTACAGGACTAGTTCAGCTCCCCAACACCATGAAGTCAAAGCAAATGCTGGGAAAGAGAGAAAGCATCCAACAGTCCCAGACACACTTTAGAACAACATCAGGGAACATATCCTCAAGTTCATCCTCCAGAAACTACCAACATTAGGAAGTCATTAATTTTCAAGACTATCCTAAAGTAACATGGCAACTTAAATAAGAGCACTGATCAGCCCATATCTTTAAATGGCTATAATTAGAGCAATCCAGACATTTCTTATCCCCACTTACATACCATGTCAAGCCTCTGACTGATGCAATGAAGAATGGAAAGCAGAAACTTTTGCTTGAAAGAAAAAGTTTTATCAGAAAGCAAATACTAACTTAACTGAAGAGACCTCTCTCTACCCATTAAAATCTTCAGTGACAAACATCTTTGTACACCTGAGCTGAGCTTAAATACAGCCTCAGACCATGGGTGGGGTGGATGGAGGCCCCAGGTGAAGCTGGTCATGGCCATTAGGGCCTATTAGTGCCCTCAGGACCCTGATACGCAGGAAAACAGGATATGTTCTTGAGTGATCTAAGAACGGAATTTCTCTCAGTGAGAACTAGGTGAAAAGTAGAGCTAAGGCTTTCATATTGACATACAAGAGAGACTTCTGCTGGCAGAGCAGGTGCTTGCAGTCACCTGATACACACTCATTACTTCTGGATCCAGACATGCTATATCCTGAGCAAGATTATTTTGTGAGTGACATAACAGTTTGGAAAATCTATTAGCTTATAAATACTGTTTGAGAGCAGCAGCTATATGGAAGACTGTAAGCATTGTTTCAAATATGGGGCTTGCTTGCCTTCTCTTTAACTTCTATGCTAGGCAGACAGTCCAAATGCAGTGGCATGGGGTGACAGTAAAAGACAGTCGAATCTATATGACATAACCAGAGTGAAGGTCCTTGGATGAAGAGTTGCTACCATTTAAGGCAAACCAGCTTCTCATGTCTGAACTCCTGCAAGCCAGAGCACATAGGCCAGAAACAACATCTGAATGTAAGACTTGTAATCACCAGAACTTCATCACAATTCAGTGTGGTAAGCAGTAGGACAGTATATGGACACTAAGAAAGAAAATCTGTTCACAGAACCTAAGATCAGTGACAAACTCTGCTTTTCTATAGGAAAAAAAACACATAAAAGACAAGTAAGTTTAACAAAGAGCAGTTCTATTTCTTCACAGAGTTGGCATCATCCAGTTCACACAAACATCCAGGAGCTTCATGTAGAATCTTCTTTAATGAACCTGAGTAACTTAAGAGGAAAAGTGATCTGGGATGAGAAAGAAGTGGGAGTTTTGCAGAACAGTTAAAAATAGGCAGTTCTAGGAAACTTTCAACACTTACTGTGCTAAGTAGCAGACAGTTCAGACACTTCAGTGTCTGCCTTCAGCTTGCTTTCAGTGTCACAGCTTGTTATTTATAAGTCACTTATCATAAAACTACCTGAAACTAATGTCTAAATTCTGCAAGGTATTAAACTATACAGAGGATACCAGTCAAATAGTAAGACACACATAAAAGAATGCTCAACTTTCTCTGGAAAATAGGATTTTAATTCTGTAAGTTTAAATCCTAAACAAGAAGTAGTGCATGCCCCATCAGCCAGAGCTAAATGGTGAAATGAGATTAACTACACAGTAAAAATGAAAAAGGTTCCCATGTTTTTTTCTGGATGATCTACTTTACCTATGTTATAATTTAATGTACAGTCTGAACTGGCATTGCTGCCAAAAGAAACAGCCCAGACTTAGTGCCAAAAATTTTTCTTGCTATGCTACACCTGCTGCTCTGTGCAGGCATAACCACTTGCATAGTCATACAGCAAAACCACACCAGGGAACAGCTACAGTCTGAAACTAACCATTTCATCATTATTTTTTTTTAGGTTAGCTAACAGCCAAATCCCTGATCCTGTTTTCTCCTGTGGTCACAGCAATGCTTATGCTGGCACAAGCAGGAGCAGCACAAATACAGAACCCAGAGGCTGGGAAAGGACCACAACTTGCAGTTGCAGCACCAGCTAATGCTGTCTTTAATTGTGTGTGAAAGTTCAGCAGTCATGGGACTTCCTTCTGAGGTTTTGAGTTTTACACCACTGTAGCCAATGAAGGAAATCCAAATCGCATCCCTACACAGCTCTGGGCAATGGAGACTCCTGTCCCTAGTGACAGAATGTATTGTATCACTCATCAATAAGCAGCAAGGTGAGATCCTACTCTGACACTGCTCTTACTTTAATCTACACCTTGGATGAGAGACCTAACTGATTAGGATTGCTCCAACTGGATAATTACTTTTGATCTGTTCTGACCCTCCTTCATAATGAGCCAGAATGGTTTCTAACTCCGCTCATAGTATTATACATGTGTACAGATTAAAATATATGCAAAATGCTTGTTTATGAGAAAAAATCTCTTATTATGAACAAGTTTTATTTCGAACATAAGGTGACACTGAAAAATTGAAAAGCATGGGGTGTTCAAGAATCCAGGTCCTTGGAAACTCTGAGCTAATCATAAAGAGGAATATAAATATTGAAAACAAAACTAACATTAAAACCAAAACTACACCCGAGACTATGTTGGTTAGCAGTACCTCTTTTTTTCTCCTAGACATCTGTGCCTCCAGAACATGCTGGTCTAGATGCATCTAAACTATTGGTTCAGAAGCCCTCAGGAAATCTGTAGAGGATGAAATGTTCTGGCATTTATGGAATGGCGTCTTCTCTGCCTGCAAGAAAAAATCTGTACTGGGAATATGAGAATGCTAAGCATTTCTTCTGAGTCCCAGCTTCTTGCTCTGTCTGCTGGGAACACTGCAGGAATAAAAGAAAGAGACAATAGCACCACTGGGTTGCAAGTGTAACTAAGAAGTTGAAATACCATTATTTTCATCAAAATGGTCTCACAAGTTAACATATTTTGTAATCTGGCATGAAATTTGCTCTCAGGAAAGTTCAGGATTGACACAAACGTTTTGTATGAAGGTCTGAAATGAACACATATCAGTGTATAAACTGTTGAAGCTTTTCTTCTTTTTCTCAGCATTGCAAAATCACTAGTGCTTTTCTTATTGTTCAGTAACCTGTTTAAATATTTAGAGAATTTGAAATATACTAGGATCAGAATCCAGTTCTGAGTTTGTGTATGGACAGGATGTTCTGCAATTGCAACATTTGCACCAGAGTTTGACTTTGAATTTAACAGCAATTGTTTTCTTCCTTATCGAGTTGTCAACCCTTCCTTGTGATGGCTACAAAGACCAAAATTTGATGTTAACCAGCACAGACCTGAGCTGAAAGCAGTGTAAACTCTGCAAGTTCTATAGAGTTAGCTTTGTTTAGGTCAAGAAAACAACTGCTTGTCTAAATAAAAAGAGGTCACTTACAATCTGAGTGCCAGAGCCAATAAGCTGTTTATTGGTGTCAATAGTTCACTTGATAAAAATAACAAAATGGGCTGAGTTAAAATAATCATCATATATTTAGCTGTCAGAATAGTTGGATAAAATACTGCTGTTTAAAAAACTTTGCCGAAATAAAAATCACATTCTTTGTTCCTGTTCAGTCGTCTTTGCTGAAAGAGAACAGTTTTAATTTTTAGTGTTTTTTTTAAATAAACACTGTCCCGGTTTCAGCTGGGATAGAGTTAACTGTCTTCCTAGTAGCTGGTACAGTGCTGTGTTTTGAGTTCAGTATGTGAAGAATGTTGATAACACTGATGTTTTCAGTTGTTGCTCAGTAGTGTTTAGACTACAGTCAAGGATTTTTCAGCTTCTCATGCCCAGCCAGGGCACCTGACCCAAACTGGCCAACAGTGTATTCCATACCATGGGACGTCCCATCTAGTTTAGGAACTGGGAAGTGGGGGGGCAGGGATTTGCCGCTGGGGGACTGGCTGGGTGTCGATCGGCGGGTGGTGAGCAATTGCCCTGCGCATCATTTGTACATTTCAATCCTCTTATTACTACTGTTGTCATTTTATTAGTGTTATCATTATCATTATTAGTTGCTTCTTTTCTGTTCTATTAAACCGTTCTTATCTCAAGCCAGGAGTTTTACTTCTTTTCCTGATTTTCTCCTCCATCCCACTGGATGGGGGGGGAGTGAGTGAGCGGCTGCGTGGCGCTTGGTTGCTGGCTGGGGTTAAACCACGACAACACGTACCAAAAGAAAAAAAAAAAAAGCAAAGCCAACGGAAAGCCTACTGCAGGAGCCCTGCCCGGGAATACCGGGAATACCGCGGGCTTCGGCGCCATCTAGGGCTAACAGCGCCCACGGACGCCAGTACCGAGGGTGAGCACGGCAGGCCAGCCTTGTCGTGGTTTGCACAAGTGTCTTCTCTTGCATTTGCACTCCTGGAAGTGCCTTTCAAAGCCATACTCTCAACCGAAAAAAAAAAAAAAACCCAAGTCAAAAGCAATTATGTCTTATGTGTATTTTACCCAACTGCAGTGAAAGCTTCTCCTCCTTGCAGCTTAAGATCACTTTTGAGTTCGGAAGCGCTATTTGTGGTATTGAGAGCACTGAAGTGGGTTCATGGCGTGAGAGGGCTCAGCCTGGATGGAGAGCACTGCTCAGTCAGCATCCAGTTAACAAGCTGTATGCAACTTCGGATACCCTGTGTAATTACAGAGCCATAGATAAACATTAGCGCGTGCTGTTTCATAGTAAAGAAGTTAAATAACCTTAAATACTCCCCAGCAGCTACCTTCAGCACTGTGCAAGAGGCGTATTAGCCCACTCACAAACACTGACTCCAAGGGTTTAAAGTGACAGATTTGTTTCAGGGAAAGGAGAAACTGCACCAAAACCAAAGCAATCTGGTAAATCCACTGGTAGGCCCAACTATCATCCTTTAGGGCACACTTTAGCAACAGTCCAAAATCCAGCCTTTTTTTCCATCCTTCTGAGTAGCAGCAGAGGTGGGCACTTCTCAGTTGCCTCACCACAGACGGCCACTGCTTGGTACCACCATCTGCACGCTGCTGATCATGTCACAGCACCTTTCACCCTGTTTCAGCTCTTCAGAAGGAAACCAGGGCATATAGGATCCAAGACACAGAAAGGAAACATCCCTAGTTGGATTCACTTTTGTCCTTTTTTCTCTCTTTCCCAGCTTTTATCACTTTGTTCAGGGACTTTTTTGTTCACTCCTTTTGACTACAGCATTGCTAAAATCATTTGAGCCTGATCACCTCTTCTCATACTCAGACCTAAATAGCAGGCTTTTACTCACCATAACAGCAACATTTAGCCTTGTTTTAATTTTCCTTTTTAAGAAAACCCCAAATGATCAAAGCAATTGGCACTGGGTGAGGTCTGGCTGTAGAGCTGGCATGTTCCCACAGCACAGCACGGCACAGCCCAATTCTGCAGTGGCGCGGAGGAGGCAGGAGTGTCAGGGATCAGGCGGGACCTAGATCAGGAGCTGTTATAGCAAAAGGGAGCTGCGCTGGTGGAAGAGGGCCTTGGGAACCGGAGCCCTCCAGAGCCAAGGTCTTGGCAACTGCCCCCTTGGCAGCAGTCTTGTCTGGAGCTGGTGGGAGAAAACCTGTGTTTTTTGATAGCACAGGTGGAAAGGGTCCAAGCAGTTACCCCAGACTAAATGGTATATTTCTAACTTTCTTCATCTTCACCTTAAATAACTCCGAGGTCTCTGTCAAACTTGCATGGTCAATTACAAAACCTGTGTGTTTGCTGGTAGAGTTCTGTACCTGGAAGACACTGTACTAAAATAGAGTTATCATACCCCAAACTGAATATCCTTTCCAGTTGTCCTTTTGGCCCACTTAGCTTCCTTCTGAGCCACAGCACAGCTGGCATTGTTTGGCAGTTTATGAACTGACCTATTGAATTGTGCTGAACAGCCCAAATATTGGGCAGGAGAGTACTTCAACCTGCAATACCTACTTCTCAATCTTGCAGCTGCTTTTCTTGTTAGCAGAGCCTTATACAGGTCATAAGAACTACTGATTGCTATTACCCAAAGTCACTAAGTTTGTCTCCTTTTCCCTTCCCTCGCCTCCAACTTCCCTTTCCCAGAATAAACAAAACATTTTTTTCAGTCTTTCCTCAGTAGATGTCTTTTCTAAGGGTGTTTTTTCCTCTGCATTTTTTTGCAGTGTCTCTGGACAAACTAGACACGTTATGTCACCTATGACCCTCACAGAGTGGAACAAAATATGCACCTGAAAAACAGTACTCTTGCTAGAATATCTCTAACTAGTTGCCTTTTCTTTTACAGCACCTTAATAGATACTTGAGTCTCTCTGTTTTCTGAATAGAGTTCAGCTGCACTCTAGTGGCTGTATTCTAGGATTTCAGGCATTTCGGAATTGCCTAAACTCTGTATTTCCACCTACTCAAAGTAACACGATTCACTAACAGTAGAAAATATGGTTCTTCCAGTATGCACGGGGTTTTTTTTTCCATCCAGGAAACTCACTGCTGAGGGTTGAGTTCAGAAAGAATACACAGATTTTTTTTTTTTTTTTGTGAAATTGGATTTGAAGCCAGAATCTCAGACACGGTTTTATTCAAACCATGTATTTCAGATGCAGGTAGGTTGGTTAGCATCTACCTCAACCACTAGTCCCATTGAAGTGCCATATATATAACCCAAGTATCAAATTTGCACAGTGTCAGCAATTCAGTGTCCATCCCTGTTCCTGAAAAATCAGTCACTAGTGTTTGGTGTTGGTCTGTGACTTACCCACTAGGTGGTGAGGAAGACTCATAGTTCCATTCCTATAAAAGAGCTTTTTTTAGGTTGGCAAACCCTCAGGTTTTGGATCTTGTATTAATGCACAGACATTGTGAAGTCAAGGTTAACCCTTGACTACAAGAATTAAGGAAATAATGGGTAAGGACATTTGAGGAGTAGAAAGTGTAGCTTGGTGATTATTAAAGATAGCAAGGAATATATAAAATACCATGGCGATTTTTAAACGGTATAAAAATTAAAGCATTTTTTCCTTGTGTTATAGATAGGTATACAGCTTGGGAATAAGGCATGCAATGTTAAAAGAGGAAATACAGGCTGGCAATGGTAAATATTCCCAGGATAAAAGGAAGAAAATGCCCAAGTCTTTTAAAAACAAAATTGGGCAGGACAAAAGAAAAACATGTCATAAAGATCCACTTTGCTTTGGGACTGGGACAAACATGAAGACTAAATTCTTATGAGGTTTGAACTTTTTTTGCTTGGCTCTAGGGAAATTGACGTGTAAACTCAGTTATTCTAGAAAAATAAGCCATTCTGAAAGCTGTTCAAAGTAAGCCCTTGACTCCACTTAAAACAGGGTGCTGCAGGACAGAACACCACCAGAAAGAGGTGAGAGAAAATGGAAAATATTGATGCTCTTTGAAGGCAGCAGAATGTGGGCAGTGTGAATTTCCCTCCTGCATTGCCTAAAATGGTTAGACTCTCACATTTTGAAATACCAGTCACCAGACCATCACTACATCTGAAAGAACTGTACCATTGGCAGCTGTTATTTGAAGAGGCACATTTTTTACATGGAGACTGTGTCACTGCAGGCATCAACTATAAAAGACCTAATTCTTTAAAAAGAGGAAAAAAAGGTCACAATGGAAAAGGTACACACCTGGTAACAGTTTTAACATCAATGTTTCTCAGTATTTGAAAATCTAAGAGCTTAAAATCCATTTCATGGAAGACTGCCAACTGAATATATAACAAATTATATTATGGAACAGACGTATCTTGTGCTGCCTACTTACTGTGTCTTCATTTATTGCAATATAAGATTGAACTAATAAGATTCAAAGCATGTGATCAGTCCCAGCAGACAGTTAGGATTGTCACCTCTAAAATGTATTTATTTATCAATCAAATTTCTGCATGTAGCCTGTCAAACTTGACATTCTTCCCCAGGAACTCTCTGTGGCCTTGTCTGTTGGCTGCAACTCATTTAACCACTGTAATGCTATCCCTGCAGTCATTGTCTCTTCCTCCATAAAAATCAGATGTGGTTGCTTCCCAGACATCCTACCTTATACTCCTACCCAAATCTGACTAGAGATTCAGGCACGTGGGCTTGCACAAGTGTGGACATTCAACTTTTTCTCTCTCAATATCCTTTCTTGGTTACCATCAGTGTTGAAATTGCCTCTCTGAGCAGAGGACACTGGAGGCAACAGGAGCACCTGCGAGAAAGTGCTAATTCCGGAGGTATTAGTGCTAATTCTCACTGACTCTGAAGAGAGAAAGCAAAATAATAAACAAGTGGGAAAATATGGGAAGAGTGAACAGAAGAACAATTAAATGCATGAGAAAATTATGTGGGGTCTTTTTTCCAGGATCAAGATATTCCTTTTGTGGAATATGGGATTTGCCACATTGTACTTCCGGGCCTCAAAGACAGACATTTAAAAGCAGCTTTTGAAACAACTCTCTGCAGTCTGGTTGGGATTGGGGGCCATGACTCGTGCATGGTTATTTGCAAGTTGAACAACATTTTCCATTGACATGTTCAAATACATACATAGGTTGGAAATGCAGTTTAAAATTGTTACACTAATCTAGTAGTATATCTGAAAATTCAAAGGTAGAAAATACAAAGTGATGTTGCCTCAGCAAGCCTCACTTGGCCACCACATCCTATGTGTTTATCACACTACAAAAGAAGTTCTAGACAAAGACAAAGCTCAAGTACGTGTGCAGCTAGGTTTTGTAGAATGCATGAGATATGCATGGAGCTACAATGTACTCACAGTAACATAGACAGGATCCAAGCAAATAATAATTAGATAAATATGTTAGAATTTCTGTGTTAGTTGCTCTCTAGACTAGGAGATTGACTTTAAAGGTGACTGCTTTTCTCCTATCTCAGCATCAGAATATAAATGATGCTATGATTCTTCTATAACGTCATCAGAATAAATTTTGACCAGCCTTATTAGCTTTATATTAGTACAAATAAGGAATTACACAAATGAAATTAGAGCTGCTATGCTGGATTTGGGATAGAAATTAGATTAGAAGGTAATGAAATACTGTAATAGAACGAACAATTAGAAATTATAGCACAGGCTTCTTCCTGTCTGTACTGTAAGACACTTGTTTCTCTGTTGAAAGACATGGCGTGTGATGGCACGTCTGAGATGTATGCTTTGTAATCTCCCCTTTACCACTGCTGATAATGCACCATCAAAACAACTTCTCCTTTGGGGATTATTTGTCAGAAGTTAATTTAGTCCTATTTTTGTCCACAAACCTAGATTTACAATGAAGTGATGATATTTCTGTAATACTGTCAGTACATGCCTCATACGATTCATACAGGTAATTAATAAGAACCCATAAAACACAGCTATATCATGTATTTGATAAATGCTACGCTGTTTAGAACAGCTGTTGCAGCAGTTCAGTATTAGAGTTTTAAATACCATGCTGCCATCATTTACCAAAATTCTCAAGAAAAAGTAAGCTACTTTAAATCAGACTGAATTTCAGAAGGAGAACTCTTATATACAATACTATAGAGACTTGTAGATATGATCTCAACTACATGCAGGTGTATGCAATTCACTTGCAAATTACAGACCCAAGGTTAGAAGGTCTTCAATGACTAGAGTAGTGAGAGTGATGCATTTCATTAGAAAGAAGAGACACTTTCCTTTCCAGTGCTTCAGAACTATGCATCTATTCTTACTAATATAGGAAGCTGACAAAATACCACCTTTTGTGCAGTCTAATGGCGCAGATGTGAAGTCATCCCAAGCATTCATACCAGCACAACTTTGGGAGGAAGTGCCACATCAAGAAAAGGGAGAATAGACATGCTGGCTTTTTTTAAAAAAACAGGTACATTTGGAATTACTAAATGTAGTCTCGCCAAAGTGACCTACTGATAGGATGGTGCCTGAACTGGCTATACATGACAGATGCAGTCTATCATGTCCCTGTGGTAATATTATGGTTCTGTGGATTCTTTTTCAGACACAAAAATCCTCATTAGAATTAGCTGAAAAATGGAGCACTGAAACAATGACAATGTAATAATTTTTCATCTACGCTTGTCCATTTTTTAGTTTCACTGAGAGATTCCTTATTTGAAGGCATGCTGACTGTAATTCCATCCCTAATTCATGCATACCTCCTTATGTACAACTCCAACAATAACCTTTTATTGTTGTTCAAATCAAAGAAAGATAATGTGACGGTTCAGTTCAGGTAGTGAGGTAAGTTGAAGAAGTTTATCTTAAGTGAACATTTTCTTTAGATGAGGCTTGCCTGGGCTAGACTTGCACAGAAGCAGTAACCAATGTCTGTGCAGATAATATGCCAATATTTTTATACTGCATGGGGTGTGTAAATATGTAAATATTTATGTATGCAATTACAAGCAAATAGGGTCCATAGGAGCTTACTTTTATGTAGCAGGCAGAACATTTTCAACACTTTGCTGTGCTTCCTTGTTTACTTATTTATATTCAGACAAAGGAAGTGGTAAGGCTGACTAGCTGACAACTTTTCTGAGAAGAGACCATTTTGTATTAGAAGAAGCAGTATCTCTCTTGGATGTCCTAAGAACACAGTTCTAAATTTAAAAAAAAAAACAACCAAACAGGTCTTAAACAGAAGAAGCTGGGTATTAGGCAAGGAATTACTGGACACGCTGGAGGTGGTCATACACAGGGAATATATGGCTGTTTCATCGATAGTAGTGCTATGAACATTCTCTAACTGCCTAGAGGAGAAAACTCACAATGGATTTGCGAAACATTCCCTACCGTTCAGATGTGGTTACATGGAACGCAGATGACTTAGCAGAGTATTTTAGGACGGTAAGTTTAACTATGTTTCATCTTTGTATGATTGAGGAGCAAACTACTGTAGCATTCTTTGTGCTAACTTTACATATTTTTATAATGGGCAAAGCTGCTGCAAAACTAAAAGCAAAACCACAGACAATGCTGAGCTAAACTGGCCAGTGAAATCTATAAATGAATCTTGAAAGTGTGTTTTAAATAGGGTATAAGAGACACTCGTAGCTTTTCAGAGAAAATACACACTTTACTATAACAATTGTTGATGTAACATATATTAACAGCTGACATTATGTGTGAAGATTACAAGTTTTCTAGGTCGTCTTCAATGATTTTCAGAAGAGAGATTTTTTTTCAAATTGCTGGGTGTTCACAGATGAGCCTCTGAATGTCTTTGCTAATCAAACCCATGAGAACCCAGCCAGGAACTTAATAGTTATGGGTACACAGACTCCTAATTTTTTTAAGCTCAGTTGGAAAAACCTTTCGCTTTTTGGTTTGACTTCCCTATTCTAAAACTTCTTGGGGAAAACTCATGGCTCAAGATTACTAGCTACCCCTTCTTTCCTGTCACTGTTACTTTTTCTGATGTTATGTTGTATGCCTAGCTAGGAATTTCTGGGGGTTTTTTGACATCTTTTTCACCTGTGATAATCTATAAATTTCATTTTACAATACTGAAGAAATACTTTGAAAGGCAATACAGGAATTCATTGCCAACATATACCCTCTGCACAGCAATGCTGACTTTGTAATTGCCCAGGAATGTGTAACTAACTGAGCCATTTTTACTGAAATTTCATTTCCATGTGTTCTCTGTAAATTTCTCATTTTTCAATTCACATCAGAGAGAGTGCCTGCTCCACCTCCCTTGCAACAGAACACATTCCTCCCAAAGTCCAAAACTGTCAGCCTGCAATTTAACATTCAGATCAATCAGAAGATTTGGGAAGATGTTCAAGTAATGCCAGCATAGCTCGTTAATTTTCAAGTGAGGTGTCAGACTAGACTTGTAAAACCTGGAACAGTTTGGGCTTCATTTTGAAATCGTGCGAAATTTATTGTTTCAACGGCTCCTGTAACTCTGTGAGAGTTTTATTTGGGGAGCTGAGGCAAGTTTGATACTAGAATGCAAAACTAGCTAATAAAGACAAACAGACCAAACACAAAGTCTATGTCCACCAAATCTCCAGAGAAGTGAAACTGCCAACTACTTGCAAACCTCTAATTTTAGGGTGCAGGGGTTAGTGGCACAGGAAAGTGAAACGAAGAATTGGAGATGGAACATATGAGATCATTACCAACAGTCAAATTCAAATACGAAAAACATTACAACACTGGTGCATGGTGGTTAGGATCACCATTTCCAAGAGACTGAGAAGGGAAATGGCTTCCTGAAAGAGTTGATAATGATACTCTTAACAGTGATAAAAGGATTAACTGTACATTCTATCATAACCGAATGGGCCTGGTTACACTAATTTTTGAGTACCTCCCCTCTACTGATCCAGATACCCCCCAGGACAGAGATAATCTTGGCATTCCACTTTTGGGGAGGTGAATCAGGGCAAAAGCTGCTTGAAGTCATCTAAGAAATCTGTGTAAGACAATAATGTCAGCCTGTCAGACAGCTCTGGGCAACTGCCATAAGTAACCAGGTCTTCTGCCCAGATAAACTAATACAATTTCCCTCACACATATTAAAAGGCCAAATATTATACCTTAGGAATGCTTTATTTGCAACTGACTAATATATTTTGCATGCAGCCATATGTTCAAAGTCCAGGATTCCGGTCCAAGAGGGCTAAGCAATTTTTTTTCCCTCCTAAACTGAGGTAATTGTGGGATGATTTTCAAAGGACAATCACACGCAAATCTTCTCTCACCTGAAGTGATTGGTCATGACACAGGACAGTGGTAATATTTTCGTCAATTCATTGTTAGCTTACACCTTCATATTTGCAAAATTCAGCCAGCATACACATCAGTAATTTACGTAACAGTACTATGATGTATTACTGGCATGAATAAAGTCAAATAAGAATTCTTCATACTTAACAGTAATAACATCTAATTTATGATTCTACATGTATTAACTTAAAGCATATTTTAATTTAAACCATGCATTCAAAATAGGGAAGGACCAATAAAGAACCAAACCTTCAAATAATTTCTAAAGACTGTAAATTTTTTTAGAAAAAGCAAAGATGTTCGTATTTGTAATATCCCAGGGGTTATTTTTAATAGCTAAACAGTATTTTTCATCAATTACTTGAAGAATGAGATTAGGTCTCAGTCACATCGACGTGTTCTCCCAAGCATAGCAGTTGCTCACTGCTGCATCCAGACTTGTGCTGGTAATGTCATGATAGCACTCATCATATGAAAGAAACATTATTTACAGGTTTAAGTCCTCAGTCTGAACAAAAGTTTTAATCTGTATCCTAAAATATTTAGCAGAGTTAGGTCTGTTTCTGCATATAAGTAACTGAAGGTGGCTCCTAAAAATATTGTCAGCTGTTCAGATGTTTTCAGGATCTGTTCTCATATAACACCAAGTTACAAGATTATTCCTTAAAGCGAATAAAAAGGATAGAACTAAGAAAGGACATAATGCTCCCTATAAGATGTCCTCTGCTTTAGGGGAATTCTCCCAGCAGCACAGGACCATTTGCCTACATAACTTTCACTAACTAAAGTTTCAGGCAGGACCACAGCCATTCTTCTATCTTGAAGGCTCCAAAAAGTCACTTGTCTGCCTGCTCTTTGGGTTCCTTCTGGTATGGACTTGATCAGGTTGAAACAGAAGAAATGTATTCTAGCCAGATCAAAAACATAAGCTGTGTACTCACATTATGCTATTACTGTTCAAATACAGAAAACCTTAAGACACCTACTGGAAATATTTAAGAGTCATGTCTTGCTAGATGTGGCTAGTTTTTGGGGGTTTTTTTGTTTGTTTGTTTTGTTCATTTTTGTTTTTTCCTAAGCCCCTCAAATTACTGTTAAATTTTTGCCTTGTAGGACCAGGAGCTTTCTTTTCTTATGTACATGATCAACTTCTAAAATGCATGTCCTTGTCCTAAATGCTAGTGTAAAACATAATATTGCGGAAAAGCTTTCCAAATATTATAGATAATTTCCAGGATTTAACAAGTGACATGTCCATGCAGAAGCAGCAGCTTTTTGATCACAACAACGAATTCAATGACTGGGATCAGGGCTTCCGTATTCCAAGATACTAAGGTTTTTGCTGTTTTCCACAACTGTTCATCCCAGTCAGTTCCACAACTATCCATTTTCCAAGTACTTCTTTGGGCCAGGCAACTGTGAGATGGTTTTTAAATGTGAGGAATTACATGTTCCTAAATGACTGAAAATCCTCAAGTCCACTGAGGAATCCTTGTCTTAAAAATCCATGTTTATAGAACAAAATGAGCTATTTAGACAGGCTCTAGTATACAAAAGGGTAACTTGAAGCACCTGCTCAAAGCTAGCCGTATGGCTAAGTGTCTTAATCCATTCAACAACAATCATCTTCTTTTCATTGACAGCTAAAGTACAAGGACTGTGAGAAAGTCGTGAGAAAGCACAGCATTAATGGACAAAGGTTTTTGGTAAGTAAGAGTTGTAAAATTCCTTCCTATAAAATTCCAATCAAGTGATTGTTTTGACTCCTCCTTACTTTGCATTGGCAGATGCAAAGTACTTAGCTCACAGATGGTTACTGAGTTATGAATATGGCGAGTAAACACCTTTGGTAAAATCAGCCAGACATCTTGCTTTAAATATGGAATGCTGGGAACCCAAGCATGTTGTTTAATATGCATATATTTTAGTATTTTTTAAACTGACAGAGAAGTTATAAAACCACAATCCTGTCTTGAATTCATCTCTTCCTTTATAGGAAGTGCTTGTTTTCAAATACTAACTACAGAAAATTCACATTTATTAATTGTCCTCTTCTACTGAAGAAGACACAGACCTGGTCAGAATGACTGGCCTTCTGTTGTAAACAGTATTTCATGCCTCTATAGTTAAAATCAGATTTCTGGTGCAGCAGTACACAAAATCACTGAACTTTAAGAGCACCAAAACTAGTAAGAGAAGTCCCAGTGGGTTTAAATCAACATTGCTCCTGGCTTTACCAACAACTTGGCTTAACTTTAGAAAAGCTGATAACTTCCATTGATAGAGCTGCTGTTTTCAGATCTTAAATACACATCCATGAAGATGTGTAAGGGCTTTTATTATTACTTCATTTTATTTTATTTTATTTTATTTCCAAATATTAACAACTACTCTATTTTCCCCAAAAGTAGTCATTTTGATCATCTCTATAATTAGTCATAGTGGGGAAATCTATGCATACCTCTTCTAAAGCCTTCTTATTTTTTATTTACTTGTCCTAATGTATCAAGCTTTTTGACATTTCATTGAAATGCGCCATAAAAATTTTCAAACACCTTTTGTAGGAATGGGATATTACACCTCCCTCCTACTGAGTGGAGTCAGAATTATTCAGATGCGTGTCACAGGATTTATCCTACTAACCCCTAAGAAACTCTCCTTAGCTCAAGCACTAAGGATCTGTGGCTGAAATGGGAGTTCTGGCTCTGGAAGCATTACGAAATTCTGGAAGTTTGTGAGGTACAAATAACAAGAGCAATAACTGTGTGATTCCTAAGCAATTTTTGTAATTTTTTATTATTTCCAGAGTGTTTCTGTAAATACATAGCTCAGAGCACAGCATTTCTTCAGAAGCATCCTAGTAGATTCAAAGGATGCTTTTCTATTAAGTAAGCAAGCAGCTGCTCATGTCTGCTGAGACTTTTTTTAAGGTTTTGACCTACTTGTCAATTGTATAATGCAAAAAAGGTTCACCTGTTAAACAGAACAATAAAAGGAGACTTTAAGTAGAATATTCTAAAGTACAATGCAATCTTGAAAAAAAAATTGCTTCTCTGTATGAATGTTTTTTCAAAGAAATATCTTTTTACATTTTGTAAGTTATTGGAAACTGCCAAATTACATTTGCACAGAAGAAACTGTTAAGACTGAATGCTTGCAGGCTTTTTATCTATTGTCAGATTTATATGGTAAATGTGACTCTAAAAATATTGCTGTCTTATTCATCAGAATAACATCCTAGTTTCAAAGTCATATTTCTGTATCTACTGGCTACCAGAAGGGAAGTCCAGTTGAGATGTAGCAGCAATAAAACCAGAGGGATTCCATGTAACTTAGGCAAATAAAATTCTCTAATATTTAAAATGGCAACATAGTTCTTTTATGGGAGTTTAAACCCATAATATTTGTCAGGTTTATCACCACAATAGAATTCCAGAGAGAAGCTTAAAAAGTCTTTAGAAAAAATTATGATTCTGCAGTAAATCCTGCAGAACATTTCCATAAAGGGGGTACATTTTTTCTGTGTTTTACTTCTGTGAGTACTCCCAGAGGTAAAATAGTGCTGGAAAACACAGATAGGATTTGTTCTGTCCTGAAAATCATTGATAGCATTGTGAACCAAAGTGTAATTAGAAACTTCTTATTGTTAGCAGTAAGAAAGACAGAAAGAATCAGACTATCATCCATGTTCCAAAGAGAGTTTGCGAAGCTTGTGATTAACTAAACAAAACACTTTCTCAAAAGTTTTCATAATGCACTCATCTGTCCTAAACTTGGAGTTGCACATGATGGAAGAAGAGAGGGGCTGACTCTGCAGGAGCATCAGTAAAGCTCTCAAGACTTAGCACATCTCAGCTCAGGTCAGGAGTAATCTGCAATCTAATTGCTGTATTATGGTTGAAGGGGGAAGAAACACTCTCCCCGTCCCCCATCCCAGTTTCCAGAAGGATTGTTAGGCTGCCAAGGCAGCTTTTAAGTCCAAGGAGTTTTCCAGCTACATCTCCACTAGAACATGTGATTTTACATATACTGTGATGTTACAGATATGGTTCTTCACACAAAACTCCAGCAAATGGTGCTCTATTTTAAAATCTACAGTTTTACCCTGAAACTTGCCTGATAAAACAATTTTGCCTGATTTCACTACGCAGAGATGAAGGAATTCAATATATCTAGCTTCTGAAGTCACTTAAATACCATACTTTTTAGCTGTACTAAAAAGATATGAAGTAAAATAGCACTAAATTAAAATCTATGGTAGGAGTTTGCCTTCCCTACCAGGGACAGCCCTTTGCAAAGGGCATTTCATTGCACATTGCCTTAAACCTACAAGTGTTTAAAAAAGCATTTGAAATATTCTGTCCTTTCTTATTTAGCATGAGAAGCATAATTCCAAAATTGCCAGGAAGAATGCCACTGATGATGATTTCAAGCAAACCATGTGAGTTCTTTTGAACTCACACCCATTACCAGTAGCACAGGGTGTTACCAGGATGTAGCTCTCTATTAAATGTTTGACACTGTCCACTGAGATGAATTATAGTATCTCAAGACTTCTTTAATAATAAATACATAAAGGATATGTTTTCTTGTATGCTAGGTGATGGCAATGTATAATGAAAAGCAATATCCAGAAAGCAAAAGAAAGAAAAGAGAAAAAAAAAATAAAAAGGAAGACTTAAAAATAGTACTGGAATTTTTTGGTTTATTGTCTGTTCAGGTGCTTTATCTTAAGTATCTCTGCCAATCTCTAGGGAGAAAGCTGTTGCAGAAAAGGGTTTTATTTCCAGTTCTTTTGAGAAACAGAGCAGGGATGGATTTTAACCTTGCCTATAAGTCAATATGACAATATAACACCAATGAAGATTAGAACTCAAATCAGAAAAGCAAATGACTTGACTTTAATTTTGCACAGAGCCCCATTAATTTGAAATTAATCCTGGAAGAATGGCTCATCCGCTGTTAAACAAATTTGCCCAACTCTCATCTAGTAAGAGCTGGTTTAAGATTTTACTTCTCCTTACAGATCTTTTTAACAAGCTATCATTAAAACATTCTAGTTACAGAGATACTTCTCTTGGAAGTTAGATGTGATTATTTTGTTAAAGTCCTTTGTGTGTAAACAAATATACATGATGTTCATTAATCTCCCTGCTAGTTTAATACAACTGGCAGCAACATAAAGTAAAAACCAACATCCAGCAAAATACAAAAAATATAGAGAAGATTTTTTATGAAAATGGGTTCACATGAGCCATGGGATGGGCAGGCTGTTATCTTGCATCGCTTCTCTATGCACTTTATATTCCTATCAGTTGAAACTTCATGCCACATTTTTAAATATGCAAACTTCTGTAAGTTGCAGGGTGTTCCATGAACAATTTTGTGATATATACCATGTGTTTCCTTTCCAGAACATGTCTGAAAATGATATTCAGAAATTTCCCAAACTCAGAGTGCCGTAAGTAAAGCCAAACCAATTTGACATTAAAAATTATCTTAGCTGGTCTGCAGTAAAAACTCATAGGAAATATGGGGCAAATGATTTGCAGGTGATTAGTTAGAGACCTGCTTATTGCAGTGTACTGAGAGAAAAAGAAGAATGTTTCAAAATAAAAGGAGTGTTGTCATGACTGCTCAAGCACAATGATGCAACACAAAAAAAATTGTCTGGGGGATGTTCAAAAGAACTTATCCATAAATTCTTTGACTGACAGCAGCTACACAAAGGTTAAACTTTTTTGCAAGTATTACCTTCCAAGTGTGATTTAACTCTTCACTGCTTTACTGTTGACTTTAACTCAAAGAAAAAAAAGTCAGGTATATACACAACAGTTGAGAAGTTCAAGCGATTTTCATCACGTGCTTTTCCTTTAGGTAGGTGTTACAGATAAATCAGTCTGGAACATTTGATTTAGTGTTAAATAGCTTTCCTTAGCTCCTGTGGATTAGGAAACTTGAAAAAGTTTCTAATTTATCTGAATAGCTTTCATAATTTCATAGAAGTTATGAAATGAAGAACAATAATCTCATTAAGTCAATACTGAGTAACAGAAATCAGCTTCTTCTAATACTTCGTGGTGAAAAATGAAGGATTTTATTTTGCTGTGAGTTCTCTGGTACATATTTAAGCTGCAAGTTAGAATGTTCCTAACCATGAGCTCTCCATGGTCTTCTAAATAAAGCAAGGAGGAAAAAGAAAAGGAAAAAAGGAACTCAAGTTGTTCCAACATGGCTGTTTCTTTGTTGCTCATTTCCCAGTTCCAGACTCACTCCCTGTATGCATATCTTGATTTTGCTACAGGAGATACAGTCTGTTTTGTCTGTTCTGGTACATCAGAGCTTGTGTAAGGTGTTCTGGTGAAGCTAAGAGTACTGAAAATTTTTGAAATACCTGTGTAGTCTGTCACATTCATGTGTTCATGAGTAAGCTGGTGGCTAGATCTGAGGGCAAGAGGATACCTCTGTTCAGCTCAGATATGCAAGGACTTGAACTTGAAAGCCTCGGACATGACAAGTTTCTTAAGATCGTATCTATATGTTCACACAATACATTTCCTGATGATAGGGATTGGTGGTGTATGATGTGTTAGTAAAGGGGTCCAGATGCCATGAAAAAAGATGCCCTGATGTCTCAGCATTTTTGAACTTACTGTCAATTAAAACGAACATTTAACTATGGTTACTGAGACTGAGGAACCAGAGTTACACTAGATTGTCTGAAAAACTCATCTTACCATAGTGGCTTGTAATTCTCTGATAATTTGTCCCTCCTTAACAGTCCCTTGGCAAAATTGCCTTGTGTTCTCCTTGTTTGAATTTCTAACTTTGAGAACTTTTGGTGATTTCCTTTTAAATTCATGAGTCAAAAGTGCTCAGTGGAAGGTCTAATAAACACACACATACAAGAAATATTAATGTCATAGGTGGATAGTTAAAATGAAATCTAACAATGTGGAATTGCTCCTATCTCCTCGTCTAATCTATTGATATCTCAAAAATGTTTTGAAAATTCGATTTTCACAGTCCACTTACCTTGTAACACTCTAGCAGAAAGTGAACAGCCTTTTCTAGTCAGATCTTTTGGGTTTCTCAACAAGAAGAGAACTTGAAATGAAGAGCTTTAAAAGAAGAGAGAAGCTTGGTGCACAACTTGAAGAAATGAAATAAGTAAATTAATAAATCTGAATGAGAGTTCTGGAACTAATGCCCTTGTTCTCAGCTTTCTCCACACCTACAAACAGGGAAACAATTCACTAGAATATTGTGAATATAGATAGAAAAAGTTTGGTGTGATGTGGGGGTCCTCCATGTAATGCCACCGTTTAAGGCAAGGATTTAGATCTTTAATAGGAAAGAGAACTGGTTGGCATTTAAAAAAAAAAAACCAAAACACAAAAAACCCCCAAACTAAAAAACCCCCAACAGAATAAAATTCATGGGTAGAAGAACCTGACATTTTTTAACATTAATTTCATTACTTCAGAATCTTCACACTCTCACCAAAACAGAAAGTACTCATTGTTGACTTCTACTAGAACACATTCACGCCTTACTTTTATATCATGATGCAAACCTCACCTAGTAGGAAGAATTTTTCTACAAGTTTAAAGACACGGTAGCATACTGTAGTTATAGTAGCTGATACTTAACAACGGTGCTAAAATGGGAGCATACTCTGTAAAAATGAGTAATATAAATGGCAAGTGTCACACTTAAAGCATTGGCTAGTGGAGTGAATAAAAAGCACATATACAAGAGATACTGTTCTCCAGTAAATTTAGCAGGGTTATGCTGACCTACATGTACTGAGAATAGAACCCAGCACTTGCAACTATACAACGTTTGCAAACCACAGCCTACATCCATACAGACCTCCCGAGCTGGGTATGTGGTTTTAGTAAATATATTACATTTGAGCAAATCTACTGATCAAGTTTTGAATATAACTGTGTCATTATTTGGGGATGATTCTGTGACTTTTACAAAAATCTTAAGTGTCTAAGTAAGTAACAATTGTTATCACAAAGTATGATAAGCCATTTCCTGAAACTAATACCCCCCCCCCCCAATATTCTGTAATTATTAACAGAATTATTATTTTGAAAGTTAATCTCCACCAGCCATGTTACAGGTGCACATCTTCATGAATCTTCTTTTGGCTTGCTTTTAAATACCAAAAAAGGATTTAAACACTATTTTGAAAATTACAATACTTCATAAAGTCTTTAAAACTCTCCATTAAAAGGGCTGAACTCTTTACTGAAAACTTTGCTAAAAAATTTACATATACAAGGGCACCATATAAAAGTAGTTGATGCATCCAGACAGTCCTGCAAACTTTATTCTGGCTACCTTTTTGCAGGCAAAAGGGTTAATGGACAATAAGTCTGCACAGGATTCACTGCACCTGCATATGCATAGGTCACACACAGATTTCTTGAGGGATCATGAACTCCACAGTTCATTTACCTCAGTAGGGATTCCCATTCTTCTTTGCAGTCACAACCTAACTTTCTTGTATGCCTGCAAGAGATACTAAGGTCTTGTACACAAGATGATCTTCACTGGCATGGTTAAGGAAATCTATCCCGCATGTCTATTGGGGCGTGATAACTTGTGGAGGATGGAAAATGAAGACTGAATGAAGACTGCCTTTGTCATGGAGTATTAGAGAGGATCAAAACCAAAAGTTGTCCTCATCTTTGACTTATGCATAAAGCTGTGCCAAACAGAGCATTAGATGACTGGAAACCCATATGCCCTCCTTTCCTTGCCATATCTAGGCCTTTAAATAAACCTGCAAATTTGAAACCATTATTCCATTTGGGGCTTCTCTGATAAATATGAAGTTTTTAATTTCATTCAGAATATTTACTTTGATGATGCTGTCACTCTTTGGAACCCTGAGACCTCTTGCACTTATATTGCTATTAAAGCAATCTTAGGGAGAAGTTTAGAAAATTAACTTTGCTTAATGCTATATTTTTATTTAACATGGAAGCCTTTCTTTCATTCCCATTTACATGCACAGTAGAATCAAAGGTGTAGCTCAGGCACAAGGTCCCAAAGCAAAAGACAGAGTACAGCCCCATTCACCACTTCACTTTCATCCTTTCCTTTAGGCAAGAGGGAGGTGGAAAAAGCCACTTGGTCTTTGCCAGTTCTGTGTTGTAGTTGAACTGCTCTGGGTAGACATAGGGAAGAGGGAGTGAAGAGAGATTCTTGATTGGTTTAAGGCTCCGGTTCAAAAGGCAGTACTTGGACACATGCTGAGCTTCAGGCACTTCTTCAAGCTAAACAGAAAATGCCACCACATAGTATTTCTACTTGAATATATACATTTCTGTTCGAAGATACAGAATAACCGCTTATAGCATATCCCATAACACTTGTGAAAATTTCCAGTAATAAAAAGAGCATCATTGCACTAAAGTATATAATTGCATCTGCCAGTTCAAACACGGCAATGTGTGTGCTGAGTTCTGAATGGGACACATTCAGAGCCTACAAACATGGCACAGTCTGAAAGTTGTTCTACTTTTGGGAGAGTCAAAGTGCAAACCAAAAAATAGGAAATCTAATGCCCTTCTCTTTCAAAAAGGTATGTCTTGGGCAGAGATGAATGTGTGTGTACACATGCTTTCTCAGATGGGATGCTAAAGGCTGTTGATACTCAGTCAGTTTTGGAGCCAACTTAATTGTATTGCATCTGCCCAACAGACTTTTCTCAAACGCCAAAACAACGACCATCACAAACTATGCTCGACAGCATTCAATATGCAACTATGCAATTTCCTGGCCCTAGAGGACTTTGCCTTCCATCTCTCACTCATCTTAAATCCTTTATGCCATTACATGTAGAATGGACTCTACTCACAACAACAATATCTGCAGTTAAGCAAACAAAAGCCAGTTTTGGAGTACTGCTTTGGGGGCTGGTCGTGTGGTTTTTTTTTTTTTTTAATTTTCGACTTCCTGCTAGTTTTAAGCTAAGTGTCTGGTGGAGGAGGTAAAAAGAGAAAGAGAAGTCTGAGTAACATTTTCTGCAAGTGCTGTTGCCTTATCCTCTCCTATCATCCACTCCCACAACTCAGAAAGCAGTGCGGTTTTGGTACTTCCTTCCTCACATGGCTACAGACTCAGCTGCTCAGTGCACCCATCTTCTGTAATAACATTGCTTTTAAAGTATTACCATTCTAAACTTTGCTTTCTTCTAATAACCTCTCTGAGCCATTCGTTTGAAGCATTTCAAATAAACTTGAAGTAAAGATTAGGTACTGTATTTTAAGCAGCAAATGATTAATTTTTGGCAGCAGGATAAGATGAGCAACTTTTTCCTTTCAGTTTTTCCTTAAAAACCAGTTGGTGTAAATCCTCATAGCAGCCAGCCCAGGTTTAGTCTAGAAAGCTTCCAAACACTAGGTCTCATTCACACCCATGGAAGCCTGAACTAAAAGAATTACTAGCTCTAACCCCAGTGATCTTCATTTTCCTTCTTTAGCTGAAAATAAACACAATATTATGAAAGATCCTTCCTCTACCTCTTCTACAGCAGAGAATAAACAGCACACAAGTTCCGTAATGCACTTCTCGACCAAAGCACTGGTATACGCAGTGCACTGTTCACCCCCAAACATTTCCTGATGTTTCACACGGAATTTATTGTTCACACAGCAACTTCCTTATCCCCTGCAGCAGAAGGAAATTTCTTGTGCAGAGGAGTTTTGGTTGCATGGGAAAGAAGAAGAGCAAGAGGAGTCCTATGTCTATAATTGGCATTTTTCTTGCTTTATACAATTTTCTTGGATAATGATGTCAGATTTTGACAGCTGTAATCCTTCTTACATTATTAACAATTGTGCATGTGCTCATATCAAATGGGCAAGTATGACAATATTTGCTTCAAATCAGAAAACTGCAAAGTACTGTCTTAAAAGAGAAAAAAAAAAAATTCTTCCTCTGCCTTTCTGTTTTCATACTTGGATCCTTGAATACATATCCTTAACTTCAAATGACCCATCTTCATCCTTTTCAGACAGCATGACCATACTGATCTGAAACTGCTTGTTCTCTGATACTTGCTGGCAGCCTGATCTGTCCCCATAGCACTTTCTATAATCAAACAGAGAGCAACCCTCTGCCTTGAATTTATCTTTGAATTACAGTAAGGTCAGTATTAGGAAAGTAGCAAGGGCAAGAGAAGGGATGTTCAAAATGAGAGAAAAATTTTTAGCATGGTTCAGGAACAACAACAACAACAAAGTATGCTTTTGTTGGCTTTTTTTTTTTTTTAGTATAAGATTGCTTGAAAGCTTGTCTTCCTCAAGTCCCAACCCAGAAAAGCAGTTAGACATAAAAGAGATGCACAAATGAAGTAATTTGGAAAAAACTAGGGGATTATTATTGCTGAGTGTCAGAAAAAGACATGAAAGAAGAAGAAACACAAAACAGAGCGGTAACTGCCTGGCCATAAAAAAAGATTTTACAATACTGATACAAAGTTTGATTGACCAGATCTAAGATGCATGGAAAAGAATTCTGCACTAACAAACAATAAATACAAGATTTTATAGAATTTAGAGTCTGAGATAAACAGACCTGTTGAGTTCTTGATTATTTCTCCACTTTTATTTCCACAATTACTGTCTCTCATAGACGTAAATAATATAAGCTCAAGTAAAATGTGGTATTTTTAACCAGATGTACGTAACCAATTTGCTTTGGTTGGCACAGAACTTCCTTGGTGGGACTTTCCTCAAAAACAAATATTGAGAATTAAGAATCAGACTATGAGTCATCATAAGCTTTCTTTCTTTGAAACAAAAACTTTATTTGAAACAAAATAATCATAGAGGCTAACTTCATTACTAGCAAAGCAGAATTCTGTTGCTCTCAGCAGACCTAATTCTGTTAATCTCAGTAATGACTGTCCTGCAACCTCAGAGTTGTTCTCAGGATGTAAGTCAATATAAAAACTCTCAGTCCCAGATGTCTGTGCTGGCTATGCCAGCAATATTAGCAGCATAAATGCATGCTCCTGACTGAAACTTTACTCAAGATTGCATTTCATTGGTTGTTATTCATCCTACTGCTGTATACAAACTACGCACGAGTGATACAAACACATCCACTTGGAAACATCTCTCTAGACATAAAGCTGTAGTCTTCATATGTTCCATGAATATTTCTGCCCTGCCCTGCCAATATGTTATAACATGGAACTAAATCAACCTTTTCACCTTCTTTACTGGAAGGATGCTGGATTCAGTGTATCTTGGTTGCAGAGGGAAGGAAACAAAAAGAATTGAGAGTAGACACAGGATACATTTAATTCCTGCTTTTGCAGCCATAAGCCTGGTAGAAGCTGTTTCCTGAAGCATTATCTGCTTTTTCCATGCAAAGTAATAGAAATGCAATTGCCATTATTTAAAGCAGTGTTCTAGTGCGTGATGTCTACCACACCCAAAGCTTCTGAGGCTTGCCAGGTTTAATGTTTATTTTTAAACTTCATCCAACAATATGGGGTTTTATCTATGTAAAAAGAGTCTAGTTTTCAATTGGATATGCTACAGTGCAATTTTGCAATAAAATGATAAATTAAATATTCTTACCATGTAATAAATAATAGTTCTGAATTACCAGATTTAATTTAGTAAATATTGAGGGAAAACAGTTAAGAAAATTACTAAGTTTCAAGGATTTTTTTAAACTATTTTTGTGTTTCTTTTAAATAGAATTGTAAGTAAATTAAGTCAAGAAATAAACAGAAATGAAGGGAGGCTATCTTTCTTTCCAAAATGGTAAGTAAAACAATGCAGCTTTCTTTTTCAAAGCTTTCAGATACATCTTTTCTGGACTGTTTTCCATTTGATCAATAATACCTGGGTCAGAGGGAAAGCCTAGAAATTATATAAAATAAAACTCTGTTTTGTTAATGCTAAGAATAGCAAAGCCTAAGCCCATGAACACCCTAGATACTTCAGCCATGTCCGGATCCAAGTAACATATAAATTTCATACAATCTTCCACCTAAGTAAATTAATCTTTAGGAATGGTATAAAGCCTAGGCACATATTATTGCATTAATAAATCATCATTAATGCATTTCACAGACCTATGCGTTGTTACACTTTTTAATACTTTATGACTTATCATTGAATATAATATTCTTGCAATAGAAAAAGAGCAAAAATTGCAAGAAGATTGCATGAGAAAAGAACAATTTATACTCATATACAATGAAAATCTAAGTCTAGTCTATATAACATCATTTTACATCAGCTGATAACATGATTTTACACCTCTGCATTAACTAGATTTCAAAACCAGAATTGAAAACCATAAAAATATTTATCAGCCCTACAAACATGTATTAACTCGACTTTCAGCAGCTTGAATGGAATTAGTAAAGAAAGTTTCTATTTTCAGGACTGGGGCCCCTGGTAAATTTATTTACTGAGTCCCATTGTTTCTAAACACTCAACCTCACTGACTTCAATTTTTTTTGAGACAGTTCCGCTTACATTAGGATCCTGTATGTGACACATGAAGTAGTGTGTTTTTGGCATTTTGGGCAGAGTTAAACTCACCTATATAAACTTCATTCTACTGTTAAAGCTAACCATTACCTTTATTTGCAGTAGATTTTAGTATGCTCAAAATATTTAAGAATTGCAAATGGAAGGAATTTATTTGTTTCTATCTTTGTTGTAGGGCCCAAACACAAAAATGTCCTGAAAATCCAGGTAAGTGTATACTGGCAAATAGTCTCTAACAACAAAAAGTGTTTAAAAATATTAAAATAGTAAGTTAATCATTGCAGTGCAGGGTAAATAGGGGGGCAGGGGGAAACCCAAAACAACAAACAGGAAAAGATGAGAGCACAAAGAAGTTGCAAAAAGAATAAAGAGTAGTTACAGGAGAACAAGTAAGAAAAAATATTTTTAAGATAGAAAAGATGGTGAAGAAAGGCAAGAGCAGAGACATTTACATGAGCATTCCCAAACTGTCTTTCTTTGACCCAATACATAGTATCAGTGCTTATGTATTTCTGTTGCAACATCTCTGTTCCCTGCCCCTACTCCGAGCAGCACCCTACATTAGAGGTAAGCTTCTAGATGTCTGTCGTGTTCTGAATTTTAATTTCAATTATTTTCTTAATAGGCCACAAGCACTTAGAACTTCTGCAAGCTACCACGTTTGCTCAGTACTAGTCAAATTAAAAAACATTTCTGATATGAAAGATAAAATAGTATTAAACAAAGAGATAAGAAGACTGTGCTCATTCTGAAAGCATTCTACTTCAAATTATATTTAAAACTGGAAGTGTAGGACAAACGTGAAGTAACAGCACATACATCATCTCATAGAAGGACAGCTATACTCTTAGTTTTGAATCAGAATGTTATTCGTACTACCTTCCATGACTGCCTGCCTGCCTGCCTTTGAAAGACCTACCTTGTTCCTGTGACACAGTATTGTGGTTTAGAACTGACCTGGGATTTGTTGTGTCCTTTTCATCAAGTTACATCTTGATAGTTTAAAGTTGTACATGCTAAGAAGCCTGTGGTTATGCTTCTTTACGCAGGATACAGTCAAGAAGACGGTGGCTGGTCTTCATTTGTGAGTATCAGGTTAACAAAACTTACTGGTTGAACGGATTACCTCTTCTGTAAGGTCTATAATTTCTTGCATTATCTACTTTGGGCAGCACAGATGGAGTGAGCAATGGCAGGGGGTGTTAGGATGAGGAGAAAGAGAAGCAGGAGCATGAATGATTGGAGTAGCTGCACACAAATTTCTTCACTGAGAAAAGGGTCTCCCCCAGTAATGCAAGGCAGAGCTTCAGAATGGCAGTCCTATATACCACTGGCTCAAGTAGAAGCTCACAGCCTATGACCAGGTCTCCCCAGAACCTCAGCTGAATTTTATGTACCTGTTTCAAGCTCTTAAAGGAGGTGGCTAGTAAAGGAAACTTTGCTATGTTATTCAATGGCAAATACTTGCCATTTTATTCTCTAGAGCTGATTTGTTGAAGAATCTAATTCTCTGAAGCCAACTAGACTGTAAATGTTCCTTTTGCCTTTCAGCACAGAAAATGCATTGGTAAACATCATTAGATAAAGCATACACAACTCAGCTAGCTAACTGGATAAGCTGACTGATGCACAGTCCGGGTTTATGAAGATCTCTTACATTGACCAGTGTCAATGTTTTTTTGCAAAAAATGGAGAGGTATTTTTAAAAACCACTTGCTACTAAGTTTGCAGGAGATGTGCTGCTGTTTTGGGAGCACAAAAGTTAAAAGTAACCACCTATAGAGCACCTGGGGTCTATGTCAATACAGAGCTAGTCTGGAAATTTCAGCCAAGATACCAACGACAAACTGAGTATTCTTTTTCTTGTAAGCCTTGGCAGATGGCACAGAAGGTGCGTGCAACAACCGCTACCATATTTTTAGTGTGATCTTACCAGGTCCTGCAAGTTGTACGAAGCTGTTTTGGTTCTGGTCAGCGGAAGGCACCACGACCCATATCAAAGACCTCATTTTTCCTGAAGCATTTTTAAAAAGTTGAGTTGCAGGCTGTAGAGTACATGCTATTAAGTAAGAACGAATATCAACAGGCATCAACTGCTGCTGCAGTGTGTTTCTAGGAAGCAGTGAACTGTTCACTGATGCCTTGTCTGTTACCTAAAACAAAGGTGCTGTGCATTTCAATAAGCTGTCACCTTACCTTGACCTTCTACTGCAGTTACTGTTATAAAATGATACTAATTTCTGTTCTTAAGCTGTTGAGCGCTGTATGTGTTAATAAAATGCTGCCTCCTTTCACCATTTTATTTCAACAAAGAATTTTTTCACTCAAACTGGTTGTAAAAACTTGATATCCTCCACAGTGAAAAATACCACAGTGAAAGGCTACAAGGAAATTGCACTGAAGTGTTTAGTATCCCGTTACAGCACTCATCTTTTATGTACATTTGCCAGGATGAAGATGATGACTATGAAAGCCCTGATGATGACGACCAGGAAAAGGAAGATGAAGCTGACTATGAATCACCAACAGAAGAACCTGAGGAAGCAGAACATGACAGTGATGGCTATGAGCCACCTCCATCCAATAATGATGAAGCACACCACAATGTCATATTTCCTGCCAAGTCACTTGCAAACAACACAGATTATATAGGTAATTACTAAAAATTAGGTGTTATTAATAATGTGTAAATTATATTTTCACACATTATCAGCCACATTTTAGGTGGCTGGTAATAGAATATAGAAGGTTTTTCCCTTGAAGTCAACAGTGTAGTACATGAACAAGATTTAGTGACACAGACTTACAGCACGTTGGTGGCTTTGTGACTTTTAAAGCTAAATTTTCTACTTCAGACAAGCTCTGTTGGATTAAAGATTATTTTGTGTGATGTATGCATTATTTGGCCTTTGGTTTGAATCTGCATGAATTTAAACATATGTGCATACTGCATTAGCTTTAGTAATGCAACCTTGAACACAGCAAGTTGTCACAACAGTGGCAAAAAACTCTAGTGAAAAATGGGAAAAGAAAGAGATCTGCTTTCTCTGCCTGTCATTTTTTTATGTCTGACTCTTCACCAGCCTGCAGTTGTGAAGCCTAATACAGAAGCACTAAACTGCCATTTAGACTGGCTGGTGTTTCACACAGTCACTGCACTGCAGTGAAAATAGATAGTGTGGGCCAACAGACTAGCACATGGAGTTACCTCACTGCCAAAGGGACAGGCGAGCCTCTAACTCCCAATACAACATTGATCATAAAGCAACTGTCCATTATATACTAAAACAATGTCTTTATCATATAGTAACTTAAGTATGCAGATTATTGCAAGGGCTCTTTTTCATAAAGATCTAATGAGAATAAAATAACCAAGCTCTGTGTAGTTGTTTAGTTTGAGATTTTTTGTTTTCTTTAGACAGACCTCCAACAACTAGATCATCACATCAGCCTCCAGTACCACCCCAGCGACCTGGCTCATCCCCAGTGCCAGCCTCATTTGGGGGCAGAGGTGCTTCTGTATGTTTCTTTCTTAATATTTCACTCATTTCCTTTGCCAATACCTTCTTAGAAGTCCAAGTGTAATGCCATTTTTATTCAAATAGTGTATGTAGAGGAAGAATTTCAGCCATCAAAATAGATTTGAACTCTGTTACAGGGTGCCCATTTTTTCATGGAACAATTAAATTTCATGGGACAAGTATATTAAATTATTTCACATTACTTGGCTGTTTCTTATACCGGGAATTTGTACCCAGTTGTGAATGCCTCTCCCATATAAATTATAGATTTGTAATAGATGCCTCTCTGTTTCTTTAGTGATATTTGTAAAAAGAAAAAAAGGCTAAGTCTTTCCAAGCTATACTTCTATCAATTGTCCAAATGAATTAAGATCACATAAAAATATAAGGGACTGTATAATGAGAACCCGGATGACCCAGAATTTTTTTCCTTTTTCTGGTACTGTGACTACTTCAAAACTGAAAGCTATTGTGCTGTTTACAACTGGCACTATAGGTTCACTGTATGCCAGAACAGATAGATGTACATTAGACCTAGCCATGTATACAAGTAAAGGTAATTTTTAGGATGTGATAGAGGGACTTTTGGTCTGATCCAGTGTCATAGTTCATATGTTTAAAACACATAGGACTTTTAGGTGTCATGAGTTCTCAAGACTGCTGTCCCAAATTGCTGCTCTATTTTTTTGGAATAAGAACGAACATTGGAAGGCATTTGTATGGAGAAATCTAGGTTTAGAGGCTAACACCTTTTGCAGCTGCTGACAACAAAATGCTGTTTGACCCCAGCTCTCCCAGTAACAAAGAACAGTCCTTTCTCCCCCTGCCTCCATCAGCAATAGTCAGTAACACAGACTTAATACATATTTCTCAACTTCAAATTCACATCCACTAATTTCAGTACCAGTTTTCAAAACTAACACCTGCTGCATTGAAGGGGAAAAGATACAACAGCATTGTTGAAGCTCCTCTTTCTTTCCTTTGACAATACTCATGCCCTCCCCAAAGATAACATCCCACTAGAGTATTCCTTGTGAGATGCAACAGATGGAGGCAATTCTGCATCTAACAAAAACCCACGTATGTAGTTCATTCTTCAGGAGTGTTAATGGCTCCTATCCTTCCTGCATTGAGCAGAGACCGATTTCTTGTGCTGTACCAGAGTCAGCAAAGGTGGGCAGATGTGGTGTGGTGGGGTTAATATACTAAAATTAAAACAGAAAGGTGAAGACACACTTTAACCACATGTAAAATATTTGTTTTAGCTGCCAGCTTTTCCTCCTCCACCAAGCAACAATGACTTGAATAGAGACAGAAATGTTAAGCCTTTGAAACGTAAGTACAGCTGGTTTCCTCTTTATAAAGCTTTTCCCATGGGCTATACAGCGCTTCACTTTTGCCTGTATCTCCTCAGTTCCACTCTCTTCTACTATTTATACAGAAGCCTCACTTGTTATTCTAAGAAGTAACACCAGTTCATGGCTATGCAAAATAAAGATATATTGACCTATACTAGCAAATTATCTTACACAGCTTTTGTGTTTAGCCCCAGCTCCTTCTATAGACAGAAGCACAAAACCCCCACTGGATCGCCCTGCTCCACCATTTGAAAGAGAAAGAGAAAGCCCAGTAACAGGTCAGTATTTGCTTATGCTCATATCAATGGGTGTTTTTTTTAATTATTAAAAATTATCAGTTTGAATATCATTTATGTAAAAGAACAAGGCTCAACCAAATGTACTTGTAATCCAATCACATACAAGGTGACCTGTTTATGAATAAATAATGTGAGCAGTATAAAGTAAGAGAAATTGTATCTAGAAAGTCACAAGCCTAGCTCAGGACTAGTTGAACAAAAAGACATGAGTTCCCTGTGCAATAAAGGGTTGATGTAATACTTAAGTGAATGAACAAGGAAATATTTAGTAAGTTAAAAGAGGAACTAACTTTTGCATACAAAGCTAATGAAACTCTGCATACACTACTATATGTAATTTGGCACCCAGACTTAAAAGAATGCTGAGAACTGAAAAACAGAAAAAAATGGCATTTGTTTCAGACCTGAAAACCATATTTTACAAAGAATCTACTCTATGATTTTTATTTATTATCTAAACACTTTTATCTGTTACGTAATGGCATAAAAGTATCCAGTAATTCAAAGCTGAATCATAGAAAATATGATTGTAAAACACGCCACTTCTTAGAAATTTTTAAAATTTTCCTTTAATAAGAGATATTGTAATTTTGCCATCTCTTGCAAAGCCAAAATATTTTTCTGGCTCACATCTCCGGAGGCTGAGTGCTTACATCTGCAAAATTCACTTTCAATGATATTCAAAACTTGGTTTTTTTCATAATGTTTAATTAATTATCTTAACTTCCATTTTTTTCTCAATGTAAGCTTTTACTATTTTCAGGGAGGAAGCCAGGCCTTCCTGAAAAGGTAAGGTCTTTTTTGTTTCATGCTTATTGCTATTTTTCACCTATTTTGATACCCTTACACAGTCTTTTAACTATTCCTTGTTGTTTTACAGCCTCTGACTTCGCAGCTAAGGTAAGAGTTTTGCCTCTGGAAAGGAGAATCTCGATGCCAGTACTACCCAGTTATTTCTTAGTAAGCAGATTTTTGCCTTTATTTCATCATCTTGCTCCTGCTTTAGATCCCTGGGGGAACAGCTAGCAATGATGCCAAAACCTCCTGTCCCACCAAGTGACAGATATGAAAGAGGCAATCCACCTCCTGTAAGGAAGCAAACCCCTGTGAAGTAAGTGTCCATTTCATTGAAATTTAATAAAGGATAAATTAAATTTAACAAAAATATGGATAAGCAACACAGGATAGTATAATTTACTGCTACTGCATGGCAGCAGTGCCTGCAAATATCAAAGTTTTGCTTTATGAATATGCATGGCATGTGTTGTAAGCTACAGAAAATTGTGAATGCAGAAAAATCTCTCTCTCCAGTCATATCTGAAACAGCCATTACGCAGGGCATGACTCACTTCCAAGTTGCACAAAGAAATATATGATCCATGTCTTTTTCACCAGATCAAGTTCTTGCTCTAGGGAACATTCTTTCATGAGTTCTATTGCTATTATTTTTAGGATGTTAGAAAAAGAAAGCTTTACTTTCCTACCATTGATTTTACTGGCCTGCAAAACTCCTTAATTGCAAACAGCATTCTCTAGCAGCTCTAGATCTTTCTCTAGCATTTTCTAGATAACTTGTGGGCTAAACAGTGTGCCTGATCTTAAAACAAAATAAAAAAGTGATTGAGATCTGCTAATCAGCCAGGATAATTTATCACAGAAACAAAGACTGGAAGGCTTATCATGTGCTTCAGCAATGTTGCCAAGTACTAGGAAATCTAATGTTATAATGTCTTAGATTATGGCTGAAAATTAGAATCTTAGATATTTTTATGAGGAAAAAAGTGTTTCTGCATTCATTGGGTCTATAAAACTTACTATAAATTCATGTTTTAGTTGAAAATACAGCCTAATGCACACAAAGTGAATGAGTAACATTCCACCTATGATTCATGTTTTGTTTTCTCTGTTTCATTTCAGGCCAGGTTGGCCACCACACAAAAAAAATGGAGTAAGTATAGTCTCAAAGCAAATATTTAAAGGTATAGGGACTAAAATAAAATAAGTACCTGTATAAACTAATAATTCTGGAAAAGGTAAACTTGGGGTTTTTTATCAGTTATAATGAATACTCATGGATCTTTCATAGCACATAGTTTCTTTTAAAACAGTTCTTCTATGTCAAGGTCAGTTGATTCCCTGAGTAGTTTTAGGTAACACGAAGAATAAGGCCAGAATTTTTTTATGACGTGGGAGAAGTGATTTTGCTTACACTAGGTTTTGGGCTTTTTTTTGGCTTAAGCTGACCTAAGGATTTCACTTTCAGATAACTCTGAGATCCTACGCTTACTGAAGGAATGAGGAAAGTTTACATCTGCTGAGAGTTTCTGACTACTTTGGGTCAAGATCTATTATGGGACATCTACCTCACAGCTTATTTGTAAACAATAGCAGCACCTTAACACAAGAACTTTAAAAATTATTTGGAGTTGCATGAGGATAGAATCCCCAGCATTTTAGATGAAAGTGACAGTATAGATATTACAGTCCTTGTATACTCAAAATTCACTAACTTCCAGGTTTTTGTTTTTTAAAATAATCCTAAGAATGGTGCTATGATATGTTGCTAATGTTTATTTTCTTTTGGCTCCCCAGGAAGAAGAAGACAGTAAGTATTTCTACAGTGATTTTTAAAGCTTAAAGTCTTTCTTGGTCTTAGTTCTAAAAAAAAAAAAAGAAAAAAAAAAAGAAAAGATTGCAGAGTTGTTTCTTTAGAGCCATTTCAAAAAGTCAGGTGGTATCTTGACAGGTTGTAGAATGCTTGCAAAGTACCTCATGCAGATTTATATATCAAAGCCGCAAAACACAGGAAATCAGTAGTTAATAGCTTCCTTCAGTCAGCCAGTTACAAAACAGCAGGATTTCTTATTTTGAAACACATTACATATTAGAGATTTGCGATCTGCACACAGCGTCAAGCAGCTAGGCACGTAAACCTGTTATCGTCCCAGTTTTCAACAAAACGTTCAGTCAAATCCTGCTGGTACTAGTCTTCCATGTAATGTTATTTACTCTAATGAACAGAAGCAGAACTTGTTTCATGTAATAACAGTATTTATAAATTAATTCAGAATCCTGGTTCCTAAAATTAAGTTGGTAAAGTGATGCCATAATAGAAGCAGAACATTTGGCCAAGTGTCTACAAATTATTACTGCCTTTAAGACTCCATAAAGAATAGGGCTATTTAAGCTGTGCAAAGCGCAGTTAATCTGTTCCCCTCTTACCAGTAGCTGAGGACACTGCAGAAAGAAAATATTTTATTTTATGCTGTTGTTTATGATGATATGGGAGAAATCTCACAAAGGAACAAAGTTCAAAAAGTTAGCCTCAAATCCACTATTTAAAAGCAACGTAACAGAGAACACATGGTTATGTACCACCTTCAGCTCTACTGCAGTTAAGGTAGCTGAATTGTAGCTTATCCAAAACAGAAGTTAGAAAATGTAAATGTTGCTCGAGGCTGCTCCAGTTTATTTTTAATTTTAATACTTAATTTTAAGTTCTCGGTTGACCATATGAGTTTACCATCTGTAACTAACATATCAAAGACCCTTTATAAAATAGTTTACTCCATTGCATTTATCTAATTAAACAGCAGTAATGTGACATTTCTTCTCTCTACCTCCTTTAAGAATGTCTCACATAAGTTTTAAGTTTCCTTCTCTTCCTCTCCACAGCTGCACCCCAAAGACCAGTGCCACAGCTATCTTTGCCCCCATACAGCTCCAATACATTCCCATCCAAATCTGTCAAGCCTCCACCTAGGCCAGGATCCAACAGCATGCCTGGTGCAGAAAGGTTTGTTTCACCCATTATCGTGTCATTCCTTTTGAATCTCAATCTCTTTTCAATCTGGCAAATAATAGTATGTATGTGGCTACAGGGTTCTCAGGCAAACAGAAGGTAACTACTTGAAGCAGCCCATTATTTTTCAGGCCATACCCTTGCCTCCACTACATGCTAATTTGTGTTGTTCCTGATTCAAGGAGAATACTTCATATAATTGAAGCTCTGTATTCAGTGAAGCAGGCAGATAGTGTACATCAGGCAACCAAGAAAAAAAATGGCAAATCTCTCAGTTTTATTTCAAGGAAGTACTTTAGGGCCTACACAGTACAATGCTTCCATTCTTGAGACATCTCTCCCATTGCCTGCAGGATCCATAAGAATGACAAGCCCTTTTGGGAAGGGATCATCTTCTACAAAACTATGCAGGATGTAGGTCAAAGTGGTCCTTCTTTAAAAGGATTCTGCACACTCTACGGCCCTAAGCACTAGAGCTGTGACAACTAATTGTTTGAAAACTAAAAAACCCCACAACCTTAGTTGTCTAGAGCTCAATCTGAAAGAATTTCACCACCCTTTTACTAAATTTTACTCTAATGCTTAATAATTCCTATTTAAAATTGTGAACCTTGCTTCAGCTATAATTTTTACTAGCTTCAACTTCCAAATATTAGATTGTTAAGTCTTCATTTGCTAGATGGAAGAGCCCTTAAGTAAATTTTGACTTCTGATGTTGTGCGCAACAGACTGAGCCTTTGATGAGTTAGAGTGGGCTCCTTGAGTCTAAGTCTGAAGTACATTTTCTAATCTCGATATTTTTTTAATGGCTCTGTGACGAATTCCTCCCATTTACCATCATCCTCTGGAACTGCTGACACCCCAGCAGAACAAATATTGCAGTAGCAATAGCAAGGTCATATGCAAATATGAACTATTCCTGTGATGAACACTTCTGCTTATATTCAAACAGTGTTTCCAAATTTTGCTACAGCCAAGGCCCCCATTTGGCTGATTCCCTCTCATGAATCAAGTTGTGATGGGGTGTTTTGTTCTGCAAATGTAATTAACATATTCATCCCAGAGCTTTTTGTACAGTTCATTTAAGCAGAAGAGAAATATGAACTGTAAAGGAAATGCATGCTGACAGTTTGTTCCCAGTTAGGTGAATAAATAAAATAAAAATTTAAAAAAATTGAAGATTGGGACTCTTCATTTTAAGAAGTTTTGGATGTGGGTTCTGGGATCAGGCCATAAAAGGGAATTGTAGATTTTCTAACAAAAAGCATAAAAATGAACACAGGAGGGAAAGCTTAGGCACATGGAAGTGTTATGGTGCTGTGGGTATGAGCTCTGTGCCACTGTCAGCTCGTAGCTCACAGAATCACAGAGTGGTTGAGGTTGGCAGGGACCTCTGGATGTCATCTGGTCCACCAACGCCTCTGCTCAAGCAGGGTCACCTAAAGCAGGCTGCCCAGCAGAGTATCTCCAAGAATGGAGACTCCACAATCTTTCTTGGCAACCTGCTCCAGTGCTCAGTTGCCATCACAATAAAGAAGTGTTTCCTGATGTTCAGAAGGAACATCCTGTGTTTTAGTTTGTGCCCACTGCCTCTGGTCCTGTCACTGGGCACTACTGAAAAGAGCCTGGCTCTCCCCTCAGGTACTTATATGCATTAATAAGATCTCTCCTGAGCCTTCTCTTTTCCAGGCTAAACAGTCTCAGCTCCCTCAGCCTTTGCTCATATGTGAGATGCTCCAGTACCTTATCATGTTAATGGCCCTTCACTGGACTCCTTCCAGTAGCTCCACATCCATAGTTGCAACGTTAATGATGAGAAACTGCATTTTCATCAACAATGTTATAGAAGCCTCAAGAAAAATGACGATAAGTGGACCCCCAACAGAAAGGAACATCTAGCAATCTTGCCTGTGCTTCCTGCTTTAGGGGAATAAAGTAGTCATTCCCTGTGAAAACTCAACAAGCTGAAGTAGTTTTCTGCATTGATCCTGATACAGAAGTCTTGGTGACCCATTACCGATTCCCTCTGCCTTATTCCCAGATACTGAGCTTCAAGTAAACTAATGGTGGACCTGCTTACATAAAAAGAAGGAAAGAAAAACAAAAAGAAGGAAGAGAAGGCTATCCTCATTCTGCATAGGTCTCAACAGGATCTCACATTGTGTAAAACAGGCATAAAGTCCAGATCAGTTATTCAGAGCACAGAAATGTATAGCAATGTTGTATTTATACTGACTACTTTTTTTTTTTTTTTAAACAGTGCTAGAAACCTGTCTTCAAGTGGCTCACTACCACCACGCTTACATCTAGGTTTGTATCCTGTATTCCTGCGGTTTTTGTACAAAAAATGACTGAAGGTTGAAAGGTGGTTTCAGTGAAGTTAAAATTTTTTTTTTTTTTCCTATGGATGTTTCTGGTTGGACTGCAAGAAACAAACTATCCAGTTGCTGAAAGGCATCTTGTGTAACTTAGTCTGAATCCAAGATTTTTTTTCCCATGAAGTTGGGCTTACTGCCTAGTTAAACCATTGTCAAAACTTCATATAAGCATCTTTTTCAATATAAGTAACACTACTGAGAGCTGAGCAACACTACCTGCAAGTCACTGTGGTATGCTAATACTCTTGAAAAAGGGAGAAAACACTTCTTATGTGAAATATGCTGCATATTTATATTGTAATAATAAGTAAAAAATAAAGGAAGCTTAGAAATCGCTTTGCAAATGATTTTTTGCATATGGTAACAGCTGCCAATGTCTTACAGTGACTTTTTTAGTTTCTACATGCTAAGAAGGAAAGGGATGCAAAGAGGCAATGTTACTTCTTCTCTAAAGAAACTGGAGATGCTCTCAAACTGAGTAATTGTGGTACAGAAGCTAAAAAGATGTAACCTGTATTTCAGGTTCATCTGATTTTAAGGAAACCTGAACTGCAAGAGTTCAGTTAAAGTCTCTGTGCACCAAGGATGAATTTATGTAAAGAACATGGTTCTCATATAGTAGCCTAAATCTGATTTCAAATCAATTCATAATGTCTCAGTATCAGAGTGATATAAATTCTTCATGCCTCATAAAATCAAGATTGTACACCCTGTATGCACTCCACAGAAGAAATTATTTTCCTCATTTTAACATTTTTTCTACTGTTATATCTTTGAAGGCAACAACAGCAGATCTCCTTCAAGAGGCACAGCTGACATAAGACCTCCTTTGCCAATTCCTAGCAGACAGACTGTTCACCAAACAAACATGGAGGAAGATGAGGTACAAAACGTTACAAATATTAACCGTAACTGCTAAACACAGTAAATTTTCTGATTTCAAGAGAGAACATTTTTCAAAGTTGTTTTTCTAGTTAGTAGTCACTGTCAGGATGTTAGTAGGTGCTTTCAGTTTCCTTTTCTGTGTCAAACTTTAGTACCTTATTTTGTCTTCACCAAGAAAAACATCAATAGCAAAAACCCAGTAGAACAAAATTAGAAAAATACTTGTTTGCTGGATTACTTGTTCTGCACAATTGCCTTCAACTAGCATTACATATTCAGTTCTCCTTCCACAAAACCTTGGTGAGTAAAGAATTCATGCCCTTTAATTGCACTTTTGTTTCACATTTCTTTAAATATGACGAGTTTAGAGCAAACCACTACTGGTGATAACAGTGCTGGGCAACCATACATGGTATGTTCACAGGAAGTCTGCATTAGTGTCTCAGATGATAGTTAAAAAAGAAAAAAATAAAAGAATTTTTAAAATCCCCCGAGAAATGAAGGCAAAGAATGCTAGTGTCCCAGGAAGACAAAAGAGAAAAATGTCACTTAAAAATCTATCTTTTACTGAAAATATTTGGAAATATGTTTTTCCTAGCTTACTTGCAGACATATTATAGCTAGATCTGTAATATTTTCAAATTTATCATGTAATATTTTCAAATTTATCAAAGTGAGCAAATAATTTAAAAGTCATTTGGTGCCACTTACCGTACAGTAATACATACTAGTATGATCCCTGAAGCTCCTACCTTCAAAGATTTTGCACATAAACCCAAATATCTCTCACACTCAAGTTTCTCACTACTTATTTGTATGTTGTTAACATCACAAGCTAATTCATTGACAGCTGACTTTCACCTTTATCCTCTCTCACAAAAAACATAGGACTCACTAAATGATGAATGGTACGTTGCTTACGTTAGCCGGCCAGAAGCAGAAGCAGCTCTTCGAAAAATAAATAAGGTACTCTTTAAATCATTGGTGATTCTCACCATCTCCTAGCTAGATGTCCTTGCAGTCACATGGGAAGAGTGAAGGTAAGTAACATGGTAAGGTTATAGCCCCAGTATAAATACTTTGAGTGAGGGATTCACCTTGTATATTTTAACCCACATAAAAATTACACATATAGTCTAAACAAGCCATGAAGGCTGTTGTTTGTCCAAGAGAACAAATTATGTGTCTCCAGAAAGCAGTTTCAATTTACCTCTCTTAGGAGGAGTGACTTGTTCTCTGGAAATAGTTCTTTGTCACCAGTGAGGAATTTGTTGCAAATTCCACATTTCAGGTAGCTTGAATTAGATGAGATGATTCCTACCCTTTTCTAGGCCATATTTACCAGCAAAATGAAGTATGGATTCAAACAGATGAAACCCAGGCTTAACTGTGCATGTGGAGATAAACAAAATTGTATCCCATCATTGTGGGAAATCTGTTTACTCTATGATGCTTCACAGCGCATGCAATGAGCTAAAGATGACATGTACAGCATTTCAATGACTTGTACTAAGGTCCACCTTATGAGATTACATTCAATGCCTTTAGAAAGGGTGTTTAAATGGAAGACTTGTTAAAACAGATCTGAAATGAAGAAAAGCTGAGAGAGAGTGCGAGACAATATCCCTGCCTTTAGCAAAATTACACAGACACTATCATTATTTTAGGCTGTCTGTAAACAGATCACACCATAGGAACCTTGATTGGCACTTACCAGAAATTAACTTCTCTTCTTGGTTAAAGTGATGTGAGGTTTGGCCTTTGATATTTTACTTCCTCCTTTAATGGAATCTCTCCCTCATGGAACACCATTCCTCCCTTCCTAAAAATCTGCATTTGTATCAGACAGGAAAGTTTTAAGTAGTAAATTGAAAGATAAAACATTTGAGAAATGACGTAAACTCTTTAATAGTGCAGTTTCTCTTATCAGGAGGAAAGAGATTTCAGAAAGAAAAAACACTTAAAAGCATGAGTGCTCTAGTTAAGGTTGTTAGGTGGATCAAACCCAGAAGTGATGTTTATTTGTCATCTTTCATTTTTTCATCTTTCAGGATGGAACATTCTTGGTAAGAGACAGCTCAAGAAAAACTGCTACTCATCCATATGTACTGATGGTGTTGTACAAAGATAAAGTCTACAACATCCAGATTCGTTACCAGGAGCAAAATCACATATACTTGTTAGGAACCGGCTTAAAAGGAAAAGAGGTACTATGTGTTTTTCACACTACTTCCCTTCATCTTAAGGTATCTCCTGTCTCATTCCTAAGTGTCAGGCTGCTTAATCTGGCAGCTGTTTTATTCTAGTGGAATTCTGCTTATTTTCTTAGAGTTATTCCTGACAGAATATGTTACTGCTGGAAGTAAAATCAGATTCTCCTGTTTGCACTCAGGGAATGAAGGGATAGCCTTGGAATACAGCTATTAGAAATCCATATACCTGCTTAGGTAATGTTTGTTTAGCACTAAGATACCGGATAAGGGAAATACACAGTTGACAGCAAATCCATATCTGCCAGCTTTACTGCTTTGCTCCCAGACTACTGGTTTACTTAACATCCAGCAGTACAGTGTGGGATTTACTGGCACTAGACAGACTGGTCAGCACATGTACTACAGTTCTGACCGAACCAGAACTCTCTGAATTTATCAGTCAACTTTTTGAAATTTCAAGTGCAATCATCATGCCAAGCAGAATGACAACATCATGTATTAAACAGGCCAAGACTACATAAATTAATTATACAACATTGCAGTAGGTTGTACATGGATTAGCAGTTATTGAGCTACAGATTATGGCAGGAATGAAAACAGCTGATCTGATAATATTTACTGATCTTTTAAGACTCCTAAATATTTAGAGTTTGAAAAAAACCCCACCTTTTGGTTTTACTAATTACTAATAATTCTGATATTTTTGCCATAGCCTTCTCATTTTTTCTATCCACAGGATTTTTCTTCTGTAGCAGATATCATTGACTACTTCCAAAGAACACCTCTTCTTCTGATTGATGGAAAAGACAGAGGTTCAAGAAACCAGTGCATGTTAAAATACGCTGCAGGACATATTTAAATGAGACCTTAATGAAGATCACATATAGTATTGAAGCCTACTGAAGTTTGTAAAATTCAGGATATTTCCTTTTTCAGCAAACTAAAATAATGAAGTAATTAAAAATCCTTTCAATTTTAAGGAAAAAGGACAATGTTATTTTTAAATTATGCCTTAAATGCAGTACTCTATAAATCTGATTTTCCTACATTGTATTTAATACTGTCCACTAATCATACAGTACGTAAGAATTTTTTATCTTCCAACATATGCGTGTCTTCTTGAAATTATTTCCATGCCAAGTTAGAGGACCCAGAAATAAATACCAATACAAGTCTCTACTTTCACAGGAGGAAAAAATAAAGTAAGCTATTTTTCAGATCAGAACTGCCCCAGCAGTTATGTTATTTAAAGTGATAGAGAGTAGACCCAAACTTTGTCAAAGTTGAGGAATAGACAAAAGACAATAAAGGCCCAATTTTTTCTTATAATTCACTTACCAATAAATCTAACTGTGGCCACTTTTATGAAAAGACTGGGACTCCGACCTGAATCCTAAAGACACCCAGGTTTCAGCAACACCAAAAAAGCCCCCAACTCTGGATATGCAGCTGCCTGTCAAGATCTGTGTCTGTGTTACTCAGTTATGAAACCGTCCTTGTTCACAGTTTTCTAGAAAAATAAAATATCTACACACATCATGTTCTCTCTGCCATACTACCAATGATTCACTGATGGCATGTCTTAGCCCACAAACTGGAATCATGTATCTCCTAGGATCCTCTAACCTCACACAGAAACAAGCTTTTTCTCTCTTAACACAGACATCTCTTTAACTGTACCTTTCTGACTCTTAATTAAGCAACTACCTTTTTATAGGAGACACATCAACAAGATTATCATCATGTGATTCTTAACTGGCAGAACACACCCAAATCTCTTAGAAAGCAGACAGACACAATCAGGCTAAATTTATTTCCTCTTATACAACTGCTTTCTGTTTTTACTGTATTTTTTCAAGAAAAACAGTAACATTCTCTGTTCTAAAATGTAAGTTGCAACTGAGGACCACTGAAGCATACTATATCAAGAGTTTTTCCCTCTCCTTTGTTAAGTGGGATTTATCCAACTCTTTGCCTCGGTTTTCTAGTAACCTTTGCTTTCTGACAAGACCTTGGTTTGATAATTATGATAGACTTTGTCACACTTTTTCTTCTTTAAAGGCATTTGTGTGTATATCACTTGAAACACTTGAACCAAAATTGAAGGCAGAAAAATACCTTCCATGTAATCTGTATAGCTTCTCAGATAAGATAATCAGATTCATAAACAGTTTTACTTTTAATATATATGTTTTGTAAGTGTTATCTTCCTTTCTAATATATTTAGCTAGGAGCTGGAATTCAAAGTTAGCAAACTTCATTTTCATGCAACTATGAGTCAAAAAAAAAGATGAAAAATAAAATTTAAAAAAATCATCAGCTGACAAAACCTGTTTCTAGCCAATATTTTTTTAAAAGCTCATTACTAATCTTGTGAAAGATAAGTCAGTTATAATGTATGTTTTCAAAAAAAAATGCTAAAATTAAGAACAACATCCCCCGTATTACCACTGATTCTGTGAGCTGGAGGTTGTAATTCTATTCCATTGCACTGCCTTGAAAAGTCTGACAACCCAGAAATACCTCCAAAGGAATTGTGTTTTATTTGTTTTAAATCACCTCATTAATGAAAGAGAAATAAAATGTAAACCAGCATAACAAATTATAACACTGCATATTTTTTTCAGCAGAGTAAATCTTGATTTGATTATTCAGATAAATATAATTTGTATATGCATAAAAACACACCTCAACATTCAAACATGTCCACAAGTAAAGTATGATTAAATATTAATTGTAATGAACTACACGAAAATACTGACTACTCAAATTTGGGGCCAAGAACATTTCAGCATAGGGTATTTAGACCACTAACTCTGTTTCTTTGGTAGCTAGGTGCATTAGAAAGTCACTACAGAAACTAGAATGAAAGTACTTCCGGTTTTCCAGAAGTAACCTGCCCCCTTCCTCAGCAACGTTTTTAGAATGAGGAAGGCAGATCAAAAGGCAAGTTGCAGTTCCTTCTGTACTGACCGTTTCTTATCCCATTTTCCAGAGCACAACTGAGACAAGAGAACAATGACTTGACTTGAAGTAACTTAAAATCTTTTGTTACTGTTCCAATATGTCTTTGTTTAAAAGGAGACAACAACATGTGAAAAACTTCATGCCCAGTTTCCTGACCTTTCTAGTTAATCATATCAGTCTTTCCAGTCCTAGTGGTCTTATTTGGGGAAATTTGGGTTAAAAAACCCCTCTCAAAATCAATAACCTACTTATAGCATTTTTCCACTCCACATTTTCAGTTTAAAATAAAAATAGCCTAACTGCAGGAAACCATACTATCATTTTACAGTTCAAACTGAAACAGTATTAATAGAAGACGATGCATGAAAATGGATGTTACTTTTCTGTCAAACTCCAAGTTTTTTCTTCAGCTTCTCTTAAATCTTTGCTCTTCATAGGATGGTTGAAATTCAAAATAAGGTCACAAAGCAGTAGCTGGCTTTCCACTGAAAAACAAAGGTCAGTGTATCATCACCATGGTATTTATTGAATGGCAGTGAATGGCAATTTATACACAGCACTTTTTGAAGTTCTCATCTATCAAGTCTTTCAAAAATTTGAAGGTTTGCCTTGTTTTGTTTACTTCAAGATGGTTAAATGAAGTTTGGTATTAGCATACTGGTAATATTTCTTTTAGGAGACTATTACTGTTCCTGCAAAGGAATGACTTTGACTACCTAACAGATTTTTTCCATGGTTAGCTAACATGATTCCGTTTCTATGTAACTACTGTTTCATTAATTTTTCAAAACAATAGAGCTACTGTATTATTTCATTAGATTAAAAAACCGTTGTATGACATAGAAAACCAAGCCATTCACAACCGCACACTATTTAAAACAATGCCTTAAACAGCTTCTTGTTTAGCTGGATGATGAACTCAGAATTACCATTTAGTTTCTTCAGCTCATTGGACATTTTGTCAACATTTTTAATCGCAGCTTCAAGGTTAAACTGCTGATCAGCAGCAGTATTTTTGAATGCCTGTATGAAATAGAAACAAAACATATCTGGCAGTGTACGCATGATTTATAAACTCAGTAATCCAGCTGATCATAACCCTTATGAAATTTTTTCTTTGATTTTCTAAAATAAAACTTTAAGTAAAAGTTATCCCCTTCTATAATTAACCACTTAGATATGGCAAATTGAAACTACTGAAGGTAACTACTAAGCACTCAGGCTTTATTTTTGTTTTCTGTTCCTTTTTTTTTTTACGAACACCTGCAATGAAATTAATCATATCTAAAATTTTGTCTCCTTAGCAGCAATTTTTTCATTTTTGTTTTCGACCTTACTTTTTCTATAGAACCTAAATGAAAAGTAATCGTCATGTAATATTCAGTCAACCACAAGATGGAGCTATTGTGACATTAACATGCATAAAAAAAAAATGACACTATCAGCACTGAATATTAATGAATCTGCTAATACCTGCCCAGGAAAATTTACGTCTGTATAGGTAATTATTTTATTATCAACATCTTTTTGCTTACTTTGGAGATCATATTCCCTCTCTTTAACATTTAATTAAAAAAAAATCAAAATCTGGAGACAAGACTAGAAACCTTTTGAAATTAAGTATAATTTGAATTTTTAAATTTATACTACGCTCTTTTTTAGTATTTTTTTTCCTTCAGAAAAATATTAAAGAAAAGTGCACATATGTTTTCTGGCCTAGTTATAAGCTCTCTATCTATCATTCAGAAATTGTAAAAATAAAATCTGGAAAAACTCTGGGTGATTCATAAATAATGCTTACTAGGTAGAACACCTCAGCACACTGAGAAATATGACAAAAAAATTGAACATACTTTTAACATAGATTCTTTGTCCAAGTCTCTCTTCTCTTCAGACAGTGGCTTTGCCTTGAGGTCATCAGCCAGGGCCAAAGATCCTAAAAGGACAAACTCCAAATTATGATGGAGTAATAGATACAGAAAAAAAAAATGTATATATCTCATATCAAATATATAATAACATTTGATAAATATAATGACTAGACCTTGTTTTCATTAGTGTTATTTGAAAGTAGAGTCTAAGGGGTTGAATAGTTTTAATTCTTCTTGAGGAAGAAAAAAAATCTTGGATTTAATTTATTTTACTTTCTTTTAGAGACAGTGTTTCAGAAAGTTTTTAGGAGTTAAGCATGGAATTACTAATAGCGAATAAGCATTTTTATAATACTGATAAATTCCTCAAACAAGTTTCTATATTTTTTTTAATTGAAAACTTATAGAAGGTCTAAAAAGGCATTGCAATCTGTTTCTGTCATCAGTTTATGGAAGGAGAATCTATAAAGCACACACACACAAAAAGTCGTGCTGAATGTCTGCTGATCAGTAACACAGCTGAGATTAAATACCAGATCCCTGGGCTCTTTCTTCCTCTGTTCTCTCTGCTCTTCTCTCCTCACACATTAGGACACCCTCAGGCAACTTTAAGTGTATGACGTCACTGGAAAGCTGTTTCAACACTGAAAAGGGAAAGGAAAAAAAAAAGGGTGGGGCGCTATTTCAGCCTGGTACTGCCTGTGTTGAAAAAGGGTGCGATGAAATGAAAAAGACCCTTAGCTAGAAGGGCAGACAAAAGAGTGTGCCCCTCTTTTAGCCCCCCCTGAAATGGCCTGTCGTGAGAGCAAAGCCCTCTGTGGGGCTGGCGGGGGTGGCAGTGCACTGCTCAGGACGAAGCACCTCCCCAGGAGGGCGCCAGGTCCGATGGCCACACCGGCCACCATGAAGCGTGCGGTGAGGGAGCCCCACAAAGCCTGAGGAGGATTTCCCTGTTCCCAGAGGCTGTCCTCGACAAGCAGCGGTGCAGAAGGGGTGCCTCACGGGAAGGCCCAAGGACTGAAATCGAGCGATGGCAGCTACCTCACAGATTAGTCAGGCCGTGGTAACAGGACTCTCCTGTTCTTGGGGGTGCTTCATGGGCAGGTACGCTTGCTGAGGGTCAGAACCCCTGGCACCAACCCCCCATGGCACGCAGGCATATAAAGCCTCTCGTCTCCCAGGCCGCTGGTGCCCCAGGCCCTGCTTCCAGGTGTAGCCTGCAGGGACGGCCCCTCTGCTCTTGAAGGCCAGGGTGGTACACAGCCAGGCCTCCCGGTCGCCCCCGCTCCCCTGCACGCGCAGCGGGTGCTTGCAGCAAAACGCGCAGAACACCAGATAGCACAGGGTGATTTTTCTGTTCCGCCTCCCCTGCTGCCATGAAGGCAAGCAAGGCCGTCCCTGAGGAAACGGCAGCCTGGCTGACCCCCGGCACCTCACCAGATGCTGGTGGGGTCTGCGGGCAGGCGGCAAGGCAGCCCTTTCCACCAGAGGTGAGGAGCCTGCCCTTACCACAGCCTGGCTGTGCCACGGCTTCGGCCCAACAGGCAGCAGGACGAGCTGGTCGCTCCAATTCGGCCCTGGGAGGTACCGATCCCCGGGGCGCTGCCGATGGCTCCCCTGGCCTGGGGCAGGCTGCAGCCCCGGCAGACAGGAGCAGGAGGAGTCCGTGCCCCCGTGCACGGGCAGCCCTAGTGCTTCGCTTCCTTCTGCTTTGCTCAGCAAGGAAAGCCCCACGATGTGTCCCTCTTCCAGCACACGAAACGTCAGTAGGTTGCGAGAGCCCTGTAGGAGTTGTGATTTTAGGAGTGGGAGGTAAAAAGTAACCACAAACGTCGCAAGAGCTGAAGAAGAAGTGGAGCAGAAAGGGCTGAGGTGTCAACCAGGGAGTGGTGAATGGTGATTTCCTCTTGTCCTTTGAGGCCCTGCCTGTGGAGTGCTTATTGCATGTTGCAGCAACTAATTTATAAGCAGACAGTTCCTTTTTGTCATTGATTTAAATTCACATGGAGTAAGAGTAATTTATGAGAAGTAAAGATCAAATAATGAACTTAAATTCAAGGAACACAAGAAAGGCACTTTGCTATACAGATTTATCAGTTTAGACTACAGTAAAACAGTGAGCACTGCCCTTAGATGCACATATCTGACATGAGTTGAAATCAGCAAAACCTGCTAAATAATGACCTGGATTTGGGAATTGTTCATTTCTTCCCCAGTGTGTGCCCCATGGTACTTGAAGCAACGGACACCAACCAGGGGAACGGCTGTCAGCACTTTTATGTAATTTACTGCAACCACTTTTCCTGCTGCTCAGCATTCATCTGTATTTTGAACTTGCTGTTTGGCACAAGTGGAGGAGGGTTACCAGTACCTCAGAGGAAAGCAGAATTACTTGGATGTGCAGTAGAGGACGGATAGACAGAGAAGTCTGCTGCCTGCCATTTACTTTTCCATTCTCTGTCTTTTTCAGGGGTATGCTTTCACAAAACTTCTTACTTAAAATAAAACATTCTAAATGTATTGTTTTGTGACTGCAGTTGAAGCTAAATTGCAACTCAGAATAACATCTTCTGTTAAGGCACAATTAAACTGTGATTCAAAGAGAAAACATGATATGCTGCTTAGATTGTACAGCTTTCTGAAGATGAGAAATGCAGAGCAGGAAACACTTTACATGTGCACTAATTCCTGTACTATAGTCTTTCAGTTTATAAGGTCTTGCAAGGACCCCGATGCAAACAAGTTAGCTGTGCCCTTTCTGTATGCCTCTAAGGAAGAAGTCCTCCATGGTTTGCAGAAGCTGGTGATTTTGCTGGCAGAACACCAGAGTATAGGTGTGTACAAAGAAAAGATACAACAATGTGTTTTTATATATCTCCTACATATAAAAGAATATATAAAAGTATATATAAAATATATGTGCAAAAAAGTAAAACAGTAGCCTAGCAAGTTCCTGAAAACATTTGTGTTAGTATAAGCAGAGGTTATTTTCTTCAATAACCTGTAAAGGAAAATGCTTAAATGGGTGCCAGGAATGGGGTTAGCAGAGGAAGCTATAATGAAGATAAACAGGCACCTCCTTTACTGTAGAGACTGCTAGGAAAAACAGGTGTACTATTCTAATGTGGTACTAGGGAAGGGGAAAGATATAACTGACCTCCAAAGAAGTGAATTATCGAGTAAGGGGGAGTTTTTTGAGACATGGGAGGCAGTTCCACGTCGACATCTGTTCAAATATTTTATTTGTTTGCTTTCTACATTTGGGTTTTTTTTCCACATCCTATAAATAATCTCTCACATCGTATTTAAATTATTCTGTGAATAAACTGTAGAAGGAAAAATAGAATATTGTAACCACCAGAAAAATTAGATTCAAAATGTGTACAATAAACTGAGTTGCCAGAACTAATTGGATGAACCAAGTAGAGTGGTTCTTAAAGGCAAGGCCTTTCTGAAAATAATCTTCAATAATTTGAGATATTAACAAGCAAGGTGACTAACAGTGTAGGAAGTTGATTGTAAAAGGCATTTTCTTTTAAGAAGAAAAAGGAAAGTAAGATATATTTAATTTCTACAATCAAATTTACTTGGAACTGAAATATTTTCTGGATTTCTTTATAAGGTAATACTCCAAAATGAAAAATTGAAATGAATAATTTAAATTATTAAGGTACATCTCTATGTGAGGAGTGCTCTCGTAAGTGTTGCCAACAATTTCATATCAGCATGTGAGTTTATGAGCTGCAGTTTCAGCTTTGCCTAAAATAAATGTACAGGTTTATGTGCAAAGATACATGCAGTTGAAGTTAATTGTAAGTCTTTTTAATCACGGGCTGATCTGGCTGTGTATGCTACTTTAAAACATGAAACAGCTGTCTCCCTGGAGTCTTTCTGAGAACACATTCAGTTACGGAAGGTGAAGCCATTCAGCCACCTTTATGAATCTCGGATAAAGACAGAATTACTCCCAAACCAGTTCTCTAAGGAAGAAAAAAGATCAGGAAGACTAGAAATATATTTCAGATCATGAATTTAGGATTATGATGTGAATCAGCAAGCACTGCAGGCAAGTAAAACAGTGCAGATCACTTTACAGACCTGCCTTCCTCACCTCTGCAGTAAAATTACTTTGAATATAATTTCAAGCAAAAATAAAACAATTAAATATACAACCACTGAACAGGAGGATTTCAAAATAAAGGATATCCAAATTTATTCTCCTGTACAATCAGAGATGAAGTAAAAAGAGAGAGACCATGATCTCATGTTGTATCTCAAGGTTACAAAAATATTTTAAAGAAATTGTTCTAATGGGAAGTAGAAAAAAATCTATTTCCTTCAAAGACAAACAGTATTTTAGTGAGTGGCTTAATAAACATTAATAGAGTCTGTCTTTTACGGAAATCATATTTACAAACACTGCAATACATAGGAGATGAGATACAAGGAAATAAACTTTTCCTGAAAATATAACCATTTGCTGTTACTTTGAAAGCTTTAGTTTCATAAAAATTTCCTAGTGCATCTAATAGGAGAGTCTAAAGTTTCAGTGCATGTTATTAAACATTCACATGAAAAGCTCTAACAAAGGAGGAATTGCTTTTTTACCATTGCCCGAGTATAAAAAATGTTAATCCAGATTGCAAGGAAAGTCAAACAGAAACCAAACTAACACACAAAAAATCATGCAACCTCAACAGACGACAATTATTTCTGATGAAATAATGTATTCCATAAGCTTTAAGAGCACATGTAGGATTTTCACTGATAAAAACTAGTAAATGCTGAAGGCCAAAAAAAGCCTGACCAGGTCATGGTACAAAACAGTAAAGCAAAAGCCAGACTTTGTCTTGAGAAGTTTACAATCCAATTACTCAAGGTAAAGAGTGGCGGGTAGAAAGGATTGATAAGTGAACTGGCTCGCCTTAATACATGCTCATGAAACAAAAGCAGTAAACCCTGACTTAAAATATATATTTGTGACATAGTATATTGGGTTGTGAAACTCCATTGCTTAAGGAGTTTTCAGCCAGAAAAATTCAAGAAATTATATAACATATAATACATTTTTCTGAGAATGTTTTAATAATACTTGATTAAGAAAACATTAAAAAACTAGTGTTCCACCTACAGAATGAAAACCATTACAGTATTTCACAGCAGCAATGTAATCAATGTGTTGCTCTGAGAAACTGATTATATTAAATGCATACATTTAAAAAAACTAAACAACTGTTCAGACCATGTAAAATCCTGCACTTAATTTAGTAAGTGCTTGTCTGCATACTTAAGTTTGTTGATTGCTGTATGCATACTATTATAGACTTAGAGGCACATATCATTGCTTTCCATTTTAGATGCTAATTTTCATTTAAGGAGACCCTGAACAGAAACAGATTATAGAAGGCAATACATGAGGATGCCTACCTAAGCATCTACTTTAATACTTTCCCTATAGTGAGCAAAGAACTAAGAAAATACACGGTGGCATCCGAGTGGAAGACGGACATCACTATATAGAGCCCTGTTTCCTTCTGTTGCTTGACTGGTAAATATTTTTCTGGTCAGTGCTATGTTTTTCAAGCTCACAGCACATCAGGTTCTAACATCTCAGATGTTCTTGTCTAGTCTTTGTTTGCATGGACAGTTTAAATTCTAGCATTAAATCTACAAGATGCTTCCTGTTGCTCTGAAATATTTTTCTAAAAAATATTTTTAAACAATAAACAGCATAAGCTTATGCTTTGTAGATACTCTGGAAGGTCTCCACTTGGTGATATGGAAAGTTCTTTTATGTGGTAATAGGTTTTAAACTATAGCTTTTAAGTAGTTCTTAAATGTAGTATTTAATTTAATTATATGGGATGCTAAAGATGTAAATATTCAATGATTGAAGACAAGTGCATGTATAATGCTAATACAGATGGAATTTTTTGTTGAAACTGCTTAGTTCGTATGAATAACTTTTATGTAAAAATAAAGGCATATTTCCTGCAGCTCTTCCACATATACCATTTGTGCTGTTCAATTTTTTAGTAAAGTCAGGTGATTAGGTGGTAAATTTTTTAAGAGATAAACAGTAAATATCAATGAGGTTCTGGTGGGATAGTTTGGGCAATTAATCATGTATGTTATGCTTAATTGAACTTTGGGAGATTCACAAATATTTTTGGGTTTTTTGTGGTCTTGGAAAGGGACAACTACTTATGATAGCAGAAGTCCTGCTTGGCATGCAAAGCCTGAGCCAATGGAATTGGGAAGCACAACTAGTTTTGCAGAGCTTTTTAAAGTGAAATTCAGATACATCTGGGAGTTGGGTAGAAGATTTTCAAGAAGCATTCAGGAATTCCTCATGCTTTTTGGATTTCATGATAGAAGTGATTTCTGATGTTATAATATTTTTTTCCCATTCATAATAAACCCACAAAAATTACATAGAACTTCATAGCAACTGTGAACCTTTACTCATTAGCAGCTATCTAGAGCTATAGAACTATATCTGCTTCTAGTTCTTATATACACTCACATATACTTCTCTACATCCTTTCACATACCAAATTCCATTCAGCAAGATTTTTCTCTTACGCATGGGGAAAGTAAGTTTATAAAGGAATGAACTGTGAAATTGCCTCCAGATCCTAAGAAATCAGTGGTTCCAGATTGCCTTTTAGAAAATTCTGAGCCCTTTTGATTGAGATGGCATTGCTTAACAGCTCAGTTTTTACAGATATCTTACCATACTGCTGTTTTATCTTCCTAGATTTTCATAGCAATAACAGCATACTGCCTGAAATACTGCAGAGAGAAATAAGGGAGTATGCTAATACCAGTAAGTCAGGTTTATCATTTGCTACACTGCACATTATCCCTTCTTCACTTAAATTCATTTAATGCTATAAACTGTAATGGTTAGAGACACAATGTAGATATTACAGCTTCTATTAGCTGTTTCTATTGTAATTACCTACATTATTTTTCATTTGCCAACTTGCATACATTACTACATGAAATATCCTACAAGCATTAGAGGTATAGAAATGAGAATTAAAAAGAACAAAAGAATAACAATCTGCTCAGGGCAATTCTATTAGTATTTTGAAATTATAGGCTTGATTACTTTTGTTCCTTATCAGAACACTTCTTTTTTATCAACTCATGACATGGCCAGTAGGAGGCACAACAAAAGATCTGATACAATTCCTGTCTCAGCTGTTCGACTGGGGCATCTCCCTGTAACTAAGGCTTTTGATAAATTGGCTGTCTGGAATAAAAAAAAAACATAAAAGACTTAATTTTTGCAGTGATGTTCGTGCTGTATAAATACAACTGTGTTACAAATTCCACATAATGCACTCTCAGTAAGTATTACAATCTCTGAAAATTGGAATGGTAGAACTAAAGAGCAACAAAAAAGAAGCCACTAGAGGACCTCCTTCTGACAATTAAAATGCATTAGGCAAAGGTAAATTGAACGCAGCAATATGCTTGGCTGAAAAGGTTGGTGATTTAGTCCAAACGTGAAAAATGACATGTATGTAATATATGTCAGATAATTAATGCCACTGCCTAAATAGCATAATGTATCAGCTTCCCACTCAGTAATATTGTACTCCTAGGGGGAAGGGATGTAGCAAGAGGAAGGAAGAAACAAAAGCTACACCGTAGGCTCTCTCTATATACTATCTGATTACCCCCCACAGTGCCACCACATTAGGTAATTCAGGGTAATTCAAATAACCCAAAATGAAGCCTTTTCGTTTCTGTTGACTACAGTGGCAGTTGAAAGAACTGGACCTTCCCTTACTGAAGATAGCTTTTGATCAGTAACTCTTCCAGGTCTCATGTCACACACAAATGTGCTTTGCTGTATTTTATTTGTGTTTACAGTGTTAAAAAAAAAATAAATAAAAAAATCTGTCATCCAGGTTGTTTTCTTTATTGAACTCGGGAAGAGGACTGCTGACTCTAGCAAACTGTAAGCTGCTAGTCTTTGACTCTGACTTTTGCCTTTATCTTGGGGAAAATCTCATATTTATGTATCCTGGCTGTGTCTGTGTCTGCACAAAAATCATCATGTGTCTACCTGGATGACCTGCCATATTGTACATGCAGACATGGACAAAGTTGCATTATCTTCTGAAACAAGTAAGTAAACTGAAATACTAGCATTTTGTTCAGATTCTTTTATCAGAAGAGAGAATGTGTGAAATCAGTTATTTCAACTGGAGTCTAACAATCTTTCAAATATGAACAAGACTGCTCTGAAATAACTACGACATAAGTTAACAAGTTACTAGCTGTGATCATTTTGTGGGAACTACTTAGCATCACAGACTAAGACCTCATCTCCCCACATTTGCATGTCCTGTCTTGGATTTCTCATAGTATGGCAATGGCCACATTGTGTTAAATGAGTTAAGACAGGTACGAATATGAATGTTAGCTTGAAAATAAATATACAAAACAAAGCACAAAAATAGAACTTATTAACAGAAATAAAAGTCAATATTTGTGTTAAAAATACTTTCAGTGAGAGAGAGAGGAAGTGGATATGTGACAAGCAGAGAAGGAAATGTAACATACCTGTACAAACACAGTAGATACAACTCTTAACATATTTCTGACCCAGTACCTGAAACTCTGTAAGCTGAGTCACATGCTATGGGGGTTGTACCTGCATATACCTCACTTAGCAGAGGAGGGAGTGTGGAAAAGAAATAACAGCAATGGCCTCTGTCTCTCTCTTGCATTTGGCACCTGGCATCACTGAGCAAGAGAGAGACTATGCTGCTGCATGATTAGTGTTACTGAGCTGCAGGTGCCAGCTGAATGAACTTCACACATAATGTACAAGGCCTGGTGGGTCTAGATGGGAGCAAAGATGAAAAACTTACTTTTGTCTCCTGGATATATCATGAGCAATTAGGTATGCCATATTATTGTTTAGTTTTACAAGAATGTCAACATGAAAAACAGTTGAAATAAGACACAAAAGAGACCTTTAAAAGTCTAATCAAGCTTCAACTTCCTGCAAAGGATAAATGGACTCATTAGCATCTCAGAAGGCTGTCTGGCTCACAGGTCAATTAAGTTATGATAGTATCATCCTCGCAATATTTCAGACTCCACTGATAAGCATTAATAGGCAGACAGCATTTAACAAATGCTTCTACATGTCAAAGTTAAGGTTTCTCTTGAGGTTCCTACAAGAACTAAAATGTAAAGTGAACAATTACATATCTCTTTGTAATATTATTGATCATATTTCCAAAAATGGGAATTGAGGTCCTTCTCCCCATTGCTTTACCACTTTTCGGTCATAGCTAAGAAATTCAATAAAAATTAATGCTAAAATTATGCTTCTTTTCAGGGTCTGTCCTGTTCAGATTAATTTTACATAAATAACATTGCTTTCATTTTTTCTCTAACAAAAATAATTTTAAATGTACCATCAAACTCTATAAGGAAAAAAAAAAAGAACTCAAAACCCCTCAAAAAGACAAAAATGAGAATTTGGAAGACTGTTCCAGGAACCAGTCTGAGAGTTGATAATTTCTCCTGTAATCTCTAAATGGGTGAAATCTCTTATGACATTACTAGATTTCTTTGGAGCCACAGAGAAATTATTTTATGACAAATCAGGCACATTTAAATGCAGCAAAATGTCTACAGTTATACATAACACCCGTTTCTGTGCATTCTGATATATTAGCACTGACATTTAACCACAGAAATGTTTCACAAATTTTTTTTTATTATGCTCATTTCTCAAGAAGTTTGGAAGCTAGATAAAACATAAAAACGATCCTTGTAATTTGGTTACCACATTGATGCGCAGACACACATGATGCTACAGACACACACTCGAATAGCATCACAGCACAGAGAAATGGTAGGTGCTTCCAGTTCCCACAAATAATGCAGGAGCTGGCTTTAGCTATAAATAAAGGAAGTCAGTCCTAATATTTGCAAATTGTATGAACAAGAAACAACACCATATATAAATTTAAGAAAGCGGAACATGGAATAAGGCTGTCAAGAGTTATTAACAGCTGACAATATACTTGTCCTATGAATCCAGGCATCCTTTCAGAGCCCTCACCTCTTTCTTTCCCTGCACAGGATGGACCTTTGTATCATTCCAGGAGGGTAATAAACAGATTCCAGTCATCATTGGGTACAATTTATGGTACATTAGCCATACCAACTGCCTCTCTCCTTTCTGTAACTATGTCAGTGTGTGGTGACTCCAGTAAACTCACAAAAAGTATTTTCTGCTGGAGTCTACTGGAGTCACCACAGAGCTGACATCAATAAAAGGATCAAGAAAAGCTTTCTCGTGGGTTTCAACAAATCCAGAACTAATTAATACCTACACACTCTATCTTCTACCCTCATTACAGATGCTCCAAAATCCAGAACGTCTAGATCCTCTGTGGAACTGCATATTATCTGAATGATTGCAATTAAAATATCCTATTCCAGACCAGGCAGATGCTTTAGTTACTCCTCAGCAGGAGACAAGTCCATTTCCTGAACCTTCATAAAGTTACATTGTGAGGCTTTCTCCATTGACATCACAGGTATACCTTCTGGAAGTGTGATTTAATATTTAAATAAAAGGGTGCTCTGTTTGCTATATATATATTACATCCAGACAAGACTTGCTTCCTGAAATTAGCTTACTCAGCTACAACCATCAACAGTAGCAGCAATGTCTCCCAACTACATGCATGGATAGGGTTAGTCATTTAGCCTTGCAGAGAGCATATCACAAAATAGTGGGTGTGCCACTAGAGTTGCATACCCCCAAACATTTGCAGATCCATGCACTCTGATGTGGCTGCAAAAGCTGAAAGTACGTGCCCAAAGCTACCCCCTTTCCTGCTTGGGTCTCACTGGAGTTGCAGAAAGATCCTTGCTGCAAAGAATTGTGGGTTTAGCCAGAAACCTGTTTACAAAGCACTGGATTAGGCTCTGTATGCACCAAGAAAATAAAAATGGCAACTGAAAGTGGATCTTCACAAGCCAGTTTGACAGTAGGTCATTTCTGTTCCTTTCTTCCTCAAGCACTTGAAGAAGCTAATAAAAAATAGTTAGTTTAACTTTTTAGAGTTCGTAGACATTCACACATAACATTACTTAATAGGTATTACACCAGTTTCCTAATCCATTCACATTATTCCTCTGCACAGTCCGCAGAAGGAATGAAAATAAAGTGGGATTATTTCTTTATGCCTAATATTGCCTAATAACTCTTCTGACACCTCTGGGACATCTAAATCACTATTAATTTCCTTCTAAAGTTAAATGAAATATGCTGAAATTAAGTAAAACAGAAATGGTAAGAATATTCTGACATTAATTGCCAATTTATGCACAATATTGCAGGTTTTTTGTTGCTGGCAATTATAAGAGCTAACTCTAAAAAAATAAGTAACCTATGAAATTGAAAACTTCTTTACCTGTGTAAATATTTACTTTTCCTGAGCAAACTTACATCAGTATTTTATTCACATAATCCCTCCTGTAATTTTCATTTGAATTGGCATCGCACAAAGACATTTTCTTGTGAATTTACACTCTTGCAATGGAGATGATTATTAAAAAAGGAGCAGCTACAAAATAAATTGTTCACTGCTGGTCAGGGTCCTTGCTCGTGGTTGTAATGAATCTGCAGGTTTTTGTTACAGAACTGCAGAGGTTACTGTGCTTCAGATTAGATTTTCTAGCTCCCTGACTGTGCCAGCATGCCTTTTTATACATTTTACCAGTTTTGTGTCTAGTCTTCTTTTAGGTTTCCCAAGCGATTCTTTCATGAGGGTATTCTGCAATGTACTCCATTCTGCATGCTCTACATCCTGCATCTGCAAAGCTTTCCTGAAATAAACTTCTGAGGAACTCTGTGCTACCTTTCCCCACAACCAGTTACTGGTAGGCAGGCTATGTAAAATGGGACATATATTTAGTAGTACATAAAACAAAAGCATGTTTACTGATAGCAGGTTTGTTTTTAAAACATCACAGTAGATTGAAAATAATTATGGCAAGTTATAAATGCTGTAAAAGAATCAGCCACCTCTCTTTTCAGGTAAACAGGACAGTTGACCAAGATTTTTTTATAAACTTTCCTCCTACTTATCCTGTTATAAAGCATAGATTCAAATATAAACTGTTCATAAAGTTGAATCAACACCTGTGAATCTGAATTTCAAAAGCCAGTCCCAACTTCCCATCTTTAAAGTATCACAAGTGAATGTTTTCATTATTCTGACATAAACAGTCTTTCACTTTTTTTTTTTTTTTTGGTCATGATTTGTCAAGTCATTATTTTTTGGTTGAGATTTTGAATTTTGTCCCAATTAGACCAGATTATTTTTTTTTTTTCACAAACTTGAGAAATCAAGGTTGTGACATTCATTTCCTTCATTCATTGTGACAGTCCATTGTGACATTGCGACATTCATTTCCTGCCCAGCAGCTTTCCTCTCTTCAGAAAGCAAGACTACAGATTCCATGGTGTGTATTTGTATTTTTATTTTCTAATTGGAATTACACAAAGACTACAGATAGTGATTGACTATGATTTACAGAGATCTTGCTCTGCTAACTTTTGTCCATTTCTGTGTCTCAGGGAGAAGAGAGAGAGCACAGAGCAGATTCAAACAAACACCTTTTCATGAGGAGTAGGCGGTGTAACAGCCAAGCAAACATCACACAGCAGTGAGGTAATTAACATAATCTTTTGCCATAGGATAACTTATGCTTTTAAGAATGACCCAAGCCCAGCTGTACTTTTAACAAACCTATCTTGTTCTTACACACATGAGAGAGAGGCCAAAAAAAGCCAGTGGTTGAATTAAGAAATGGTCCAAGAAGCCACAATATCTCTTGACTTGAAAAGTTATGAAAACTAGTTGCTATCTTGAAGTGGAGCCCTACACTCAGAACAGGACCCAGACTCCAGCCTGGGCTTTGCCTACAAAAAAGAGACCTAGAGGGACCCTAAGGAGCTGCCTCAGAATCCAGGCTCTGCTAAAGAGTAGAAAAACTGGAACTAAATCTGTGAGAGCACAAAAATGGTATTCAAACAGAAGTACGAGATTTTTCTTTTTAGCTTTGAATACAACAAAAAGTTTGGCCTTTAAGGGCTAAAGTACTGTGCCATTTCAGCAACTGAACAGTTAAAATCTGTGTGTGTCTCTAAAATACAAAAAGAAAGTAGGAAGAATAAATATCAAGGCATAAAAGGGCTCTGCTTAGATAATCACATTGGTCTGGTACATATCCCTCAGTAACTTACATAGTAATTGTTACGCCTTATCATACGATCGTAAGTTGTGGTCTTAGCTGCCTTGGCATAGCTGATACCAACAACTGATCACTAAACTTTAGGATCATTTCAGTCTCGCTGCTCTGTGCTCATCACTTTACCTCCTTTCACTAGCCACATGCTCTCTTGGCTCCACCTTATTACTTAAAGGAAGCAATGGGCCTTCACTGAAAGACATGAGAGCATTTATTTTTTGGAGAAAAATTATGACATTTTACTGCCTAAGCTTTTTTATAACACCTAGGCTGCTTTTTATAGCTTTTTCCTCTAACAAGAAATTTCAATGTACATGTTTAAGAAAAGTATAAAAAACAGTAAAGAGAGGACTTTAGAAGTGTAAAATCCCATGCTGAATTATTTCAATCATCATATCTCATCACAGCAATGTCAATTGTGTACATATAACAAGCCCTAGCCCCTCTTACAAATCAACCTTTGGTGAAGCAAAAATTCATCATTTCTCTGATAACTAATGTTTTATTACCTACTTGTTGGTTTTACTCTCAAGAATTCTGCCTTCTAACCATTATACATTTGTTTTTGATAACTGTTCCAGTGGAAAAAAAAGACTAAAAGCGCCATAAAAAATATTCACAAATACAAGTATGTAGTCATTCCAAAATAAAAAGGTCAATTTACTTCATAAAGATGATTCAGGTAAGGTTGTATTATTGCTTCCTTCTTAAAAGTTTCTCTGACACAAAGGTCAATCAGCAGGTGAGCATTACTGCGTAAGTAGCAAGGTGGCATGGCCTTGGTCACTTTTTGAAAAAGCTGCAAGGAGCAAGTTTCATGGTATTGTTCATTAACACTTTGATCACGTTAGCAAGGATTTGTTGGCAACTGCTGATGCAATAAAATATACGTCTGTTAGGTCTTTTAAATGCTTTGGATGTAGAGTCTACTGTGCCTAATCACACTGGCATTTCCCATTGTTGAAAAGTGTTGCATGATTTACCACTTTGCCCAGGCACTCTTATCTGATTAAATCCCTCTTTCCTTGTTGCTGGGAAGCAGAATTGGCAGCAATGAAGCATCTTTAACATTCTGTGTAGTGCAGCCTAGAGGTCTTGGAATATGTAAGTTCAAATCTTGGTTTAAAAAGCTCTCTAAATTTGATTTTACTTGGTTGCAAATAGGCAACCTGAAAATAAGCAAATAAATTATTACAGCTGATGCAGAAGAACTTTAAACTTCCACCTACCAATGTACTTCAGTCTAAGGTGAAGCTTGATTTTAAGAGCATGAGTCACTGAAGCATTCACACCTGGTCTCTCTGCAGAGCTTGCGAGCCTAGCAAGTCTGCCACTAGTAACATAGTGACTACAGGATACAGTAGCTGGACAAGTGACATATAGTCACTTTAAATAAAGCTCTGTACACCTGTCAGATAGCTAAAAATTTTGGACAGTGCAAACAGCTCATGATATAAACAGCAACCTTGTTAATAAGCCTAGTAACAACCCATTTAATTGTTTTCAGAAGGAATCAATCTTAATAATTGCATTAGTAGCAGTAACCTGCTAGTAAAATGTGACTCCGTATGTGAGGTCAAAGAAAGGCTGAGCTACATTAGAAATAACTGAATAATAAAATGTATTTGAGGAAAAAAAAATCCATATTTAATTATGATATGGATGTAATATGGACAGAACAAGTCACTCATATTTCAAATTATCTTGCTGGGTTTGAACAATACTGTTTTCATTGTCTATGTGGTATATATAAAATATGATGCACATTAGAGGGTAGATTTAGATTAGATGTAAGCAAGAGGTTCTTTACTGTGAGGTTAGTGAGGCACTGGAACAGGTTGCCCAGAGAGGTTGTGGATGCCCCATCCCTGGAGGGGATGTTCAAGGTCAGGTTGGATGGGGCTTTGAGCAACCTGGTCTAGTGGAAGGTGTCCCTGCCTGTGGCAGGGGGGGTTGGAACTGGATGATCTTTAAGGTCCCTTCAAGCCCAAACCATTGTATGATTTCTCAGGAATACACATGCCTGGGCATATGATGTATTAAGAACTAGCAATTCTATTGTTCCTATTCATCTATCTAAGCCTTAATGATGTGATCAGTAAATGGAAGCACTTTGGGCTGAATTGTTTAGATGTTAACTTGACCACATCTGAAACTATTCACTCTAATACTATGATGTGGATAGCTATGCAAGCAATGAGAATTTGGGCCAGAAACAGTAAGTATGGCAGCATGGGTCACTGTGATTCTCACACAGTAAAGAAAAAGGGTTAATTTGATTTATGGATTTAAACTTTTTCAGGGAAAAATTTAAAATTTTTCAAGGATTTCAGGGATTATGTTCCTATGTAAGAAAGGCTATCCATTTATTCCAGTATTCTGCATTTTTCAAAGCATGCTCACAATAGTGATTATTTCCTCTGTGTCCTCAATAAAGAAAGAATGAGATGTAGGTATTGTCTTTTGTGACAGCAGAAGTTAATTAATTATACTTTTTAAACCTCTTTACATGAATGCATCCAAGCTAAGACAAAATGAAACTTCCTTTAAAGCAAGGCTACAATCTGGAATGAAATAAAGAGCATACTTCCTCACCAACAAATTGCTCCTTGCTTAAATTTAGAATCATGTCAGCTTTTTGTTCATTAACATAGATTTTTCCTATTTTTCTTTCCCTGCAAAAGCAGCATGTAAAATGGATTCTGTGCCAGCTTGTGCATAACTGATAGGTTTAATTATTTCAAGAAAACGTTTGTACTGTAGTGTCTTTATTGTTCATGATTTGAAAGCTGAGAAGAGCTCACAGTAGCTCTTGAATCTCAAGTTGGCAGGCATAAAATGGTCTTGTTTGGGAGCTGGTGAGACAAGCAGTCTGGATTCCTGTGGCACAGTCAGGGCAGAAGCCCACACTGTCATTTGAGACTCAGTTTTACAGATGTACACTTTGACAGATCTAACACGTATGCTCGTGAATGGGGGTTATCAAAATGTCACTGAAAACATTATTTCCTTTCACTCCCAATCTTATGCACCTCTTTCTATAGCCAGTACTAAAATAATTCAGTGACACAAGCAAGGCGGTGCTTATTGTTAGCAATAATATGTTTAATATTCCCTCCAGGAATTAGCTCATTGAAATGAGAAACTGATCTCGCCACAAGCTTTCAAAACCAATATAATCAGGAACAATAACACAAAACTCCCAGCAAGGGGCACTGTTTCACCAAACGTCCCTCACTACCTATTTTACGCTAAAAAAAAGTTACTGTACAACTCATCCATTTAACATGAAACGTAGAACCACATACACCTCACAAAAATGTTGAAACTTTTGTCACTTTTAGTTGAAGGTAATCACTTTCATTAAAGCATTTCTGCTTATTTTATTCCTGAGTTATCAGGTATAGGACTTGCAGTTTGACTAAATTAAGATATACTTTTGAAAAATGAGATGGAATTTACTTATTCACAAATGCTTGGATACTTCAGAGAGAAGTGGTGGTGTATATATAAAGGATGAACTGTCAAGAAATTTGTGGGGGACATTGGAAGGTATTTGGAGACAGGATTCAATTTAAAGTGTGTGATACGCAAGGAAGTAACAAATCCTTTGTACATTAAACAAAAACAAAATTAGGAGATATTCAGCAGATCCTGCTTTGGGGAGTCTAAAAACAAGAGTAAGCACAAATCTGAACCAGCATGCTATCATGAAAAGAATTCCTTTGGAGATTTTGGTCTTTTCCAAGATAAGAGGGGAAAAAGAAAAACTTCGGTCATTAAAATGACAGATTTTCCAAGAAGGCAGTTATAAAAATGAAAAGCATATTTCATAACAATCCATTTGCAAACAAAATATCAGTACTAGATTTGGTATGTTTTGTCTCAAAAATACATGGCTACTGAAACCTTACCAATATGTAGACATTCTTTCCAAATTAAGAGTCACGTTGCAAGGAGGGCAACACAATTGAACTCAACAAACTTTTAGGTAGAACAAGGTTGTCAGCAGGAATATACCATTAAAATGCTGTTGAGGAGGTGAAATCTTGTCTCACATTTTTCTTACCTTATATTATATCCAAGGTTGTGGCTAGTACAGTCAGATCTAGCTTACTCTCCTTTACAGCAATAGTTTTTTCCAGATATACATCGTCCTGAGAACTTCAGAAGTTTCTTGTGGTTATCTTATTTTTATGCTACAATTTCTTCCTTTCCTTATGATGTTTCCTGGCTGTTTTTCATATACTTTTTGTAAAGAGTAAGAAAGCATTTGCATAAGGACTTACTTTTCTATGTGTCTTATTTAATGAATTTAAGAATTTGGGGTTTACTCTGAAGAATAAATGAGTATGTTAAACTAATCAGATTGCTTCTCCAGTAGTTAAACACAGTAGACTTCAGAGGTACTTGCCCAGACATCAGCTGGGAAATGAACCATGACCTTACTTCTTCAAGCGTTTAAAATATTTCCATTTTTCTAAGTGTTTTGCTTTTGAAACAAGGAAGATGCAGTAAGTAAAATGACTGTCCTCTTACCTCTGTTAGTCTGACCAGTCAACCAACCAGTGTCCTGCAGACTGTTTAGCTCTGGACAGCAAGGGAATGATGCACTTGTATAATCCTTTGCAAAGACATAATGCAGAAGCAATGTTAGACAGTTTCTTTGCCACCACTTCTAACCTACCTCATACTTGGCTGTGGAGCACTCCCTTCCCTGCTCTGCTTTTGCTATGATGTAGAGCTGTACCACCAGTAGTTTATCCAGCTGCCTGCAAGACTTCTTTGCTGCCTCCTCTGAGCATTTTTCACATACTTAGACAAGTCAGTTTAGGAAAGAAGGCTATGTCTTGGATGGATATAATTTCTTCTTCAAAGAGGCATTATGGTTCATTTACTTCTGTCTGTAATACTGTGGTGTGATCACAGGTGAAGTAACTAGGCAGTCTGGAAGGGCTACAGAAGGAAGTTGATTTTAAAGCTTTTTAAATGGTCAGAAGTTGGTCAGGTCTGGGACTGAAAGACAGATTGGATGAGGAAGCAGAAGACTGTGGCTGCTTTATACAAGAGAAAATTACATTTTTATGAAGTCTTCTTTTTCTTTCTCTCCTCTCCATTTTTAGCATTATGGGAGGCTTAGTCTGGATTTCTGACATCCTCACAATTCAGGATGTTCAGATAAGGAGTTTCTTTTCATTTTAAACAAGAAGCTTCCATACTATATGCAGTCAGGAAGTACTTTCATGGTTTCAAGGTTACAGCAACCCTTGCAGACCTATTTCTGAGGTGTGTTCTGATTTAGGGTATGTTGCAGAAGTACTGTCACAAACCAATGTAAGGGCATGCTGTTAATGTGATTAAGGCACAGTAAGTGGGGGGCTGTTACGTTGATTTTTCTTCAGCTATTTCTACTTGAAGGAATACATGAAAGAGAATGTTAATTATTTTGTTTGTTTGTTTACTTTTATAGCTCTCTACTATGTAAACTCAAAGGAATGAAAATGTGCTATGTACTTTTCTCACACAACTTTGTCCAAATCCCAGGCGACATTTAAAAGAAGACTCCAAAAATTGCAGGAGGAAATCTGTTGTTTCTTAAGTATTTCCTCATCTTACACGCTCAGAGACATAACATGATGTGAATTTGTGACGCACTTTAACTCAGTAACTGTTCCTCATCAGGATTTATCATTGTACCTCAGCTTCTGCATGCATGCCTGTACCTCTTCAGGAAGACTATGATTTCTTTTTCATTGCAAATGGATTGCCTGGGATAAATACATGACTCTTATTTTGTAGGCAGAGAAGGTCAATAACAGCCTCTACAGAATCTCTCCATAAAATGTGACAATAAATAACAGTTTAACCTCTAATCTATATTAACAGACTACCTTTATTTATTGTTTGACTTGTGTAAAGACAAAGACAGGTAATCCAAAAGGAGCAGTCACAATAGAGGCTAATGACCTTCTTCTACAAGAATGTAGATACCAGTGGGCAAAACCCATTTCAGCTTCAGCATCATGCAAAGGGCTATTTTGCAAAGAAACACTGTGTGTTAGTTGTTGAAACTTTTTTGTGCATTCCCCGAAACAAATTACACTATTCTGAATATTTTCTTTTCTGTGCAGTAAATAAAGTCTTTCATGTTGACAATGCTAATATTATATTTTAAAATATATTTGCATTTGTGTTTTTTGTCATTTTTTATTGCATTGTATAAATCCCAGAGCAGAGATCCACTTAGCTCACTTTGAGAAAGCCCTGTTTCTTGGGATAGCATCATGCAGTGACACAGGTGATCATATGGCATTTCAATATGGTTTACTGGCTGAATCTATGGGAAAGTTATTTCAACAAGAATTGTGAATATGAATTTGGAGTACAAGATTATTTTTAAGTGATTTTTTTAGTTGAATTATTTAATATGAATAATTTTCAGGGGTGAATATTCCTAATGCAAAGTAATCTTAAGATATTTTAGTCTAATTAGTGGTTTAAATCTACTAGATAATCAGGGGAAGGATGGGAAGGGGGAGGCAAGAAAATAATTTTATTACTATCTGTAATTACGGGATTTAGCAAAGCCACTGTGGCACTGGGAAGACAGAATAAGAAATGACTAGTAAACATTATTTTTAAGGAAGAGTTATACACATGTTATGCTCTAGCTAATAAATGTTTTCTAATGCATGAAGATATGTGTGTAATTAAGTTGTTTTTACTTACTTTTACATTTTGGTGATGCATAAGACAGGTAGCTGGAAATTCTCTTCCATCTTAAGGCATGTACCTAGAAATAAGAAGTTAATTTTTATTTACAGAAATACTGATGCACATTTGCTGGTCATTTAATTTGTTCTTAAAAATACATCACCCTGTTTAAGAATACCTTAAAAGCTCATTCATTTCATTTTTTAGTCTCATTTTTCACTAAATGGAAGAATCAATTTCTAGATAATTTTAAAAGATTTTTACTTCCTCTTCCTACTTTATGAAGCCTATTTTCAACACCAAATGGCAAAAAACTCTCATACATGTAAGCAAGTGAAAAGGCAGTCTCATAACGTTTATTAGAGTTGTATTAATGTGAGAGGTATTTCCTGAAGGTACTGAGCATAAGTTCTAGGACAGTTTGTCTTATCTTAGTGTATAAAAAATGAAAAGAAAGCCACAACATTTCTGAGAATGGAAGATCTTATTTTTCTTTTCAATTAGTCAAGGAGTTTGACACCAGTTCTGTAAATGTACGGAGTGTGCTTTTAAGAGTTAGTCTGATTAGTAAGAAATTATGACAGGTCTTCTCGGCACTGTGGGAAACTTCAGTGACACTTTTTGAAAACGAGGCCTTGGAAACACATTATCCTTCCAAACTGGAGTCACCCAAAATTGCTAGTCTTTTTTTTCCTCCATTGTTGGCTTTGCAATTTAGCCTTCTGTTTCGCACATTTTCATTATGTGCAGTATTGTGTATATCCAACCTAATAAACTCTATTACTTGGAACAATGAAGTTGAGCGTAATTCAAATCCTGAATTAAATGTAAATCTAGCACGAGAAAAATGGATTAAGTAGTATGATAGGATTTGAAATGTAAATACTGTGTCTCTTCTGAACAAAAAGTTTAATTAAATAATGGAAATGGATACTTGTAAGGACTGACAAACTCAAGCTAGCATTTGTAAGTAAGCGACTACTAAAATGTGTGCACCATGAGAACAATGTGGAGATTGAACACTGGTGCCTTTGGAAGTAACACAGAACTGCCTTTGTAAACATTTTTACTCATTTTTGGACAAATGGTCAACTGGAGAAACCTTAGGAGAAGAAGAATGTCCTTTTTGCAGGGCCAACAACTTTTTTTTTAATATGACAATGCACAAGTATTTAATTTGTGACTGAACTAGTGAAGCCGTTCTACCCAGTGGATTTACTGCAAGACTATTGCATTATTTCTTTGAATTCTGAAATGGAAGAACAAAAGATTTAAAATCATATCAGCAGCCATAGAAGTGCAACCTTAATTGTCATATATATGCGATATCAATATGGAACAACTTTAAAGATTTATGGCTGTGTAGTCCTTCGTGCTAACATGTGGCTCAGAGTGAAACACAAAAGAATTTGGCTATAAACCCAGGACAATATGCCTAGATTTCTGCTCAGTAATTATTCTTAGTTGCAGGGAAAAAAATGATAGTGCTATTTTTCTATTCTCTTAATAGGGAAAGGGCTTTTTTGGGGAAAATACTACTTTGTACATAGACAAGGGCATTCAAATAATTATTTGATGTTTAGAAACATGGAAGACCATTGTGGTGTCATTTCATTGCAAGTACGTAAATCCCACAAATACGGAAAAGATACCCATGAGAAAAAAAGTGTCCTATTTCCATTATGTCAAACAACTTAACTGACAAATTGAAACCTATTGCCAAACAAGATTTTGGCCACATAATGCTGCAGATAATCATGATAAGGCTACACAATTCAAACTAGTTACTTTTCTTAAATGAACCATTATCTAGCAACTAGGAAATAAAAGAACATGAGGCAAAATGTTTCTTCTGTATTAATCCATTTGTTTGATTGAAGGTGAAGAGAAATAACTGCAGGCAGACTTTAGTTGGCTGTGATTGCATACATACAGCACATACTTCCATTTGTCATAGTCTCATGATGATTGGAGACAAAAATATAATTGCTCAACACAATCATAATACATAACAACAGGTCATGACTAAATTCTGCTCTCCTCTAATTTAAAGTCAAAGAGAACCACATAACTGGATTTAAGTGCAAATTCAACCCTGTGAATTTAGCCCATGTTTCTTATAAGTAATTTTGGCAAATATATTTTCTTTAATGATACTTCACAAGCAGAAACAGATACAGAAATCAAAACTAACTCATGAAGTCCTAGGGAAGGCAAGATTTTGCTTACAGTGCTTTAAAGTTAACTTGAAAATTCCCTGATTATCACTGCCATTTCCAAAAGTACTCAGGAGTTCTGCTCTGTGATATAAAAATAGTTATCTTGGTTTTAGCTCAACGGTGTTTCAAAGATATTTATCTGAAATTTTGGTTAAATTTGCAGCCCCCAAGACAAATAAACAAAATACTGATAAGTAGCAAAGATTAGGTAATACAAAATTGGACATAATCTTAATTTTCTTTCAAGGTCATCAGAATTTTTATGTTGCAGGTAAATAATATGACCCATTTCTTTATGTGAAATTAATTAAAATATATAACATTCAGCATATGCTACTAGAAAAGGTCATCTGCTCTCTGTGTAGATGGGGTTCTCTTGTAACATAAAAAAATGTTAATAATGGTGATCCTAAAAACAGATGGTTTAAAAAATGTCCCAATTGAAATTTGAAAATAAATCTGAGTATGTGTTCAAGTTTCCACTTATATACTACAGTATTGCCTTATCACATAACAGAATAGCTTCTGCACACAACAAGCCATCAACTATTTCGACCTGAGCCTTCATGCAAAGTATTAATTTGCTTTGGTGCATAATAGAACCAGTTCTGCTGTCACCACAGAGAGCTGCTGTGCATGGCATTATAAAAATATATGACATAAAGTTCAGCAGAAGCACTGCTACATTTAATGCCTGGCTTGTAATTTTGTTCAGTAGCACCTTGGTACATCTGAAAGCATGCGAAATATGTTTTTTGCTTGTTAGACAACAAATAACATTTTGTTTTGCTAAGAAAGCTTCAAAGTTATGAAACAAAACCAAGGGAAAGGCACATTGAAAGTGTCACTTGTGTTAACGTAGAGGAGTCTGAGGTAGTGGATAGAATCTAGCCACAGAGCACAGAGAAAAAAGATCATTTTATCTTGCTTCTCAGCTAAGTAAATTAGTCTTTACTTCCTCAGTAGGCTTTCAGTGCCAGATAAGTTGATCCAAAGATGGCTCAGGATCCCAGCAGTCTGCAGCATACAGTGTAAATACAAAATTGAAAGATCTGTTCAATTTGACTTGCATTGGTTGCCCTCTAATAATTACCCACAAGCTAGTGCTGTTTTTCTGTGAGTTTCTCTCTGCTAACAGAGACCCCATTGTCAAACTGGGGCTCTGCAGCAGTGCAGCGTGTCACCTGAAAGCGCCTCAGTGAATCTATGCTTGAGAACCTCAATTGCTCTAGTGTAGAAGGCTGCCATGCAAGTCTACTAAAACCAAGATAAAGCAAATAAGAGCATTTAAGCTGTGTCCTACTATCTCTGTCAAAAGCAAGCAAGAGGGACACTTTTCTTCATACAAAACATCCTTTTCTGTTTAGCAACTGGAACAACTTTTGCAACATGATTGCTGTTTTATTTGCCAGGTTATGTTAGTTCCCACAGACTCATCATTGGTCCATACAGGGTCATAACAGTACAACTGGGCTTTACAGTACCCTGAAAATTAGCCTGAATATCTATGGAATATTTTTAATACTTAAACATTTTTACAAAAATACCATTAACCAATTCAAATTACTTCCTTCTGGAAATGCAGGCAAGTGCTCTGACCTAGTTTTATGCATTTATTTCTCCACTTTCTTTTTATCCCTGCCCTTCTAATTAAGTGGACTCTGTACTGTTCTTGGTAGCTTTTGGAAACTTCCAAAAATGAAGTGATCTCTGAGAAGACAATGAACAGCACACAGCAAAACCTGAAAAAATTTCCATCCTATTTCACACAGTACTAAGTCTAGCGCATTTTGAACTTCCAAAATTTAAGATACATCCTGTAGCATGATAAGAGAACCTATTTAAATATCAAAGCCCAATTTTGCTGAACTAAAAATATAAACATTATGTAGTTTGAAAAGACTGAAAGGTATAAATTTTGCACTTAACAATGTAATAATAAGATTTTCTTAAAACTAGATTAACTTCAAATGTCTTTCTCATTAGCATACTGGTGTTTTCCATTATTTGCATTTGCTAGCAACCTTTTTGTCCTTCCAGGAGAGAACACTTGTGCTTATTTACACAAAATAAAGATAGCTTCACTTTGTAAGTTCAATATTTTGGGCAAGCAATAATATACCAGTCTGCTAGCCAGTCTTAGCAGGAAATAGTTCTAGTGCTGATCACAATGAGATGACTCGTGGTATCAGCTCATTTTGAGAAGTTTAGCAAACACGTTATCTCTAGCAACAGGTCTGATGTAATGTTTATAAGTTCAGTCTGTCCTGTTTTGCTATTGTTGGTAATACGCTTGTTACCAAAACAACCTAAAAGTCTTTTTTTCATCATGACCTTCAGAAGGTCACATACAGATGATGTTTCATCACGATCTAATATTTGAAACTTATGTTTAAAGAGAAATCCCTCATGATATCAAAACATTTTCCTGAATTTAAAACTTTAAATCTTACTTATAATGAAGTCTGAACAACTTTATACTGCAGAAAGCTTTTAACTGACCATCGGATCTTAATGTAAATAGGTTCCATTTTGTCCAAATAATGAATATGCCAAGTTGTATGGTGGATTATCTATATGACTACAAATGCTTACTTAAAATTATGGTTACATGGCCATCTATATTTGTTTAGTTAAGGACCACTACATGTCCTCCAGGACACTTGAGCCAAGGCTGACTCATAATCACAGAGGGAAAATTGTATGGAAAGTGAATTAGAAGGAAAGAGAAAAAAATATGCAGTTTGTATAATGTATCTCTTCAAGATTCTGAAAAGGCATCAGGTTTGTTAGTGCTCTTTTTACACTCAACTCATTTTCTGTTTCAAACAGTATCTTTAAAGTGCTTAAATTGTTACTACGATCATGTCACACACACTTTTTTCCCTTTAATTTCCAGTCTTCTGGACTGTCAGTTGAAATAAATTCTTTCTAATCCTGACACTACCAATACCAGGAGAGATTTACAGTCTGCAGTGATCCCACCACCTGTATGCTGATGAGAGGGTCTCTGCTTACTTGTCACTATGTAGAACCCCATAAGAAATGCTGTGGATGCAATGGAAAATGAATCCACCTCCCTAATTCTTAGCTGAGCTGGGTCAGTGGGACTATTGTTTGAAGCAATGTTTCTTTAATCCTTTTTCTTCATCTAAAGTAAAAAGTTATATCTGAGTATGTGCACCATCAAGATCTGACTGATAACGAAGTACAATTTGTAGTCATTTTCAGAGTAAAGCAACACTTCAAATTTCTCAGTATTATATATGTACAGAATATTTAGTTATGGAAATTCACAACTACTCTTCTCATGCCTCAGTGTGGCAGGAATGAGTAAGAAGCCATAGGTCAAGTTCTCTATTCAAGATCTTCTCAGCAGCTTCTTTAATTACCTCTATAGACAGAAACTTCTTTCCAAGACAGACTTTTTTGGATTGTGCAAATGTCTTTTAGTCCTTCCTACCTCTTGGTTGTGGTTAAGGTCCTCAGGAACTTAGAATCATAGAATGGTTTGGGTTGGAAGGGACCTTAAAGATCATCCAGTTTCAACCTCCCTGCCATGGGCAGAGACACATTCCACTAGACGAGGTTGCTCAAAGCCCCATCCAGCCTGGCCTTGAACACTTCCAGGGATGGGGCATCCACAACTTTTCTGGGCAACCTCTTCCAGTCTCTCACCACCCTCATAGTAAAGAATTTTTTCCTAATATCTAATCTAAATCTACCCTCTTTCAGTTTAAATACGTTACCCCTCATCCTGTCACTACACTCCCTGTTAAAGAGTCCGTCCCCATCTTTCCTACAGGCCCCCTTTAAGTAGTCAAGGCTGCTATAAGGTCTTCCTGGAGTCTTCTCTTCTCCAGGCTAAAATTCCTTTATTACTTGACCAGGAAGATGCCCATGACAGCTTAAGGAAGAACATACAATACTTTCTATTTGCTATGTACATAATCTTTTATAATTTTTATCTCAGCTGTCTGAAAAGTAGGGGTTCCACATCTACATATAAAACAGCAGAACTTAACTCTGTGTCTGGATATCTGAAAGAGTTAGAATTGTGCCACTTCAGAAGCAACAAATATACAGTAGCAGAATGAAAGCAAGTAAACCAAAATGCTCCATTGCCAAGAAACAGAATCTGAGATGAAAAACTGTATAACTTAATATTATTAATTACACTTATCTAAGGATTACTATAGCAGTATAAAATATCTTAAATAAAGTGATAACAACAGTTGCATAAGAAATTCTAGTAATGTAATACTGGCTGTTTTCAAGCCTACAACATCTGCAGACACTTCTTCTATCAATAAGACCTCCAAAACATGTGGCAAGCTCAGATAATCTGCTGAAGTCACATTATATTTTCTTTTCAGCTTCATATATCTTCACAGATGTGTGCTTTTATAGGAACTTGTGCTGAAAATAAGGATTTTGCTGTCATAGGATCTCTATATAAGATTTCATCAAAAAATGTATTTGGGTCTGTCAAGATCAAATTTCTTTTTGTTTACACTCCTCAAATTCTGAGATAGAAACAATTTGTTACTAGTTAGTAATACAATAATACTTTACATATAATTTGTTTCATATTCTGATACAATTCTCTGGTTTAGATATAAAAACACAAGGATATAAAGAGAGATCTTATTTATAATTTAGAACAAGAGTGAATATGTAAGGTTTTGATGAAATTGTACTTTGGCCAGCATTTTTAATAACAACACTTTGCCCCCCACCTTGTTCAGGACCAACTCAGGAAAAAGTGTGTCCTTACTGAATGATCATATGTCCTCTCTGAGCCAGCAGTAAGCATTATTACTGAGGGTCATTTCCTGTTTCTTCACAGTTTAGTATCCATCCAGATCAACCTTGTTTAGCCTGAAATCACACAATGTCAGAGTTCAGGGTCATATGGCTTCAGGCAAAATGAACTGGGCCTAGTCATTAAGCTGAATGTTATGTATAATCTCAGTGTAAAAAGAAGAGTAATATATAAAACAGCACAGCCGCTGCTTTTGTTTACTGATGCATATTCCTACTGTATACAAAAGCTTGAGCTTTCCTGTGTTAAGGCTGGAACATACTAGTTCAGGGAAGTAAGATACAGATGGAGGTCAGCAGAATAAAATAGATGAAACGAAGCACACAAATAAACAGATACTTTACGGTTCCTACTAAATGTGTGCTTAGGTTTCATGTCAAGGATTTTTCAGCTTCTCATGCCCAGCCAGGGCACCTGACCCAAACTGGCCAACAGTGTATTCCATACCATGTGACGTCCCGTCTCGTTTAGGAACTGGGAAGTGGGGGGCAGGGAATCGCCGCTTGGGGACTGGCTGGGTGTCGGTCAGTGGGTGGTGAGCAATTGCCCTGCGCATCATTTGTACATTTCAATCACACCAGGATAACAGCAGATATTAAAACTAAGCATGCATGAGCAATGTCCCTATTTAATGTTCATTTGACAACAAGGAAAGGAACACTAGGAACTTTACAACAGGACTTCCCATGAACTTCTGGAAACCAATAAAGCAAGTATGAAAAGTGCATGAATCTCAACAACAGCTCTACAACAGCTTTTGCATGTGAGATGTCTAAGCAAGTTTTCACTTGGAGTATCTCGGAGTCCACAGAAAATCTGAAAAGCACTGCTCTAGAGGTTATAGGCAAAACGTCATCAAGAGTACACTTGGCTTAGAAAGTTGCACATTGTTCTGTCTGCATTGTCTTGAAGAAATTTCTGAAGAACTGAGCTGCCATTGAGACATAAAATATAGGATAGGTATTTTTAAAAATGGCTAGTTGTTATCCATTCTCATCACGTCCCTAGTTCTATTTCTGAGAGTTCTTCCAGAAATTTTGCTTACAAAGCTCTTAATTCTGGTCATGTGTGCAACAGTATTCTTAAAACTTATCCCAGAACTGTGGATGTGTCACAATTTATTGTTTTGAAAATAACTTTCATATCTGTACTACAAAGAGCAGAATATTGTATATGGCAAGGTCTCCTGCTCCTGAATATTTACCCTAGATGTTAGGTATGCTTGTGCAGTCTGGGGTGCCATGGCTGTATTCTTGTAGATACCATGTTTGCATAAGAGGAATGATGCTGCTCACTCTGGAGATGTTCTGGGCACAGCTGAGTCCTGAATGGGCAGAACAAGTCCACCGAAGATCTACACTGTTTTCCAGCACCCTGCAGCTGCCCTTTTTGTCAGAATTGGCAGTTTTTACAGAAATTGTTTCAGATGATGTTTCAGAGGTATTATTATATTAAAAGTTCCAGATTCTTTTTTGACAATTCAGCAGCCCTAGAGGTCACTCTGGTTAAACTGTGGTGCTACACTGTCCCTTTTCAGCTTTTTCTCATCTGACAGACATTGAAAAAGTCTCTCTAATAGTGTGACAAGGAGTCTAATTTGTGTGACATCATGTAACACCTATTTTTGTTTCATGAAATAGGAAACTACATAGCTGTGGATGGTTCCAGACATCCATGGTCACAGCACTGACAATGAACAGAAAAGGACCACTAGGGAAAACTGTCTCATGAGCTGAAAGATCCTCCCCTGTTTAACCTAGCAAGCAAAGGTTGAAAGGAACAGAAGCACATCTATAGATAACAGCAGACAGGAAGAAAGACACATAAGCCCAAGGAAAACATTGGCTTAAAAATTATTAGGTAAAAATAAGGCTGGAAATTAGAAGAAAGTATGTGAAATTCAAATGAGGGGCTGAGCACTCTAGTAGACATAGCAGGGGTGAAAACCTTGCCAGCTTTAAGATGGAGCTTATCATAACGTGGCTGGCTGCAGTAGAGTGGGACTAGACAGGGTCTATTACAGTAATCTGTCCCTACTTGAATCTTAGAGGTATACAAGCTGTGCACCTAGAACTTCAGGACTACAGGAAAGCATTTTAGTGCCTGAGACACATCCTCCGCACCCATTTAACACTTTGGGACTTCTTTCAGACTGAAGCCCCTCTTTGTCAAAGTCAAATCCTACCCTAAAAATTCTGCAGTCTACAATGGTGAAGATGTAGCCCACATGTAACTGAGAAGGGTAGACTGTCCTGTTAGAAATTATGCAATAGGAGTGGGACTAGCAACAGGTTCAAAGTGCCTTTTTATGCCCACTACATGTCCCATCTTCTCCTCTATCACAGTGACGTCAGTGGTATCAAGAAAAAGGAATTAACGGCTCTAATGCTCCCTTAACTTCCTTTCCTCTTGTATCAGAAATAGTGTGGCCAGCAGGAGCAGGGAAGGGATCATCCCCCTGTACTTCGCACTGGTGAGGCCGCACCTTGAATACTGTGTTCAGTTTTGGGCCTCTCACTATGAAAAAGACATTGAGGTGCTGGAGTGTGACCAAAGAAGGTCAATGAATCTGCTGAAGAGTCTAGAGCACAAGTCTTACGAGGAACGGCTGAGGGAACTGGGGTTGTTTAGACTGGAGAAAAGGAGGCTGAGGGGAGACCTTATGGCTCTCTACAGCTACCTGAAAGGAGGTTGTAGCGAGGTGTGTGTTGGTCTCTTCTTGCAAGTAACAAGCAATAGGACAAGAGGAAATGGCCTCAAGTTGCGCCAGGGGAGGTTTAGATTGGATATTAGGAAAAATTTCTTCACCAAAAGGGTTATCAAGCATTGGAACAGGCTGCCCAGGGAAGTGGTTGAGTCACCATCCCTGGAGGTATTTAAAAGATGTGCAGATGTGGCACCTAGGGACATGGTTTAGTGGTGGACTTGGCAGTGCTAGGTTAACGGTTGGACTTGATGATTTTAAAGGTCTTTTCTAATGTAAACGATTCTATGCTTCTGTGATTCTTTTTATCTATTACTCCCCTCTCCAGTAAACGGACCTTTAAAAAGGGAACATATGAAAACATCATCACGAGGTGGGAGGCAGCTGAACATAAGTCTTTTCTCTATTCAGTATTTATTTTGCTATAATTATGGACCAATATCCTAGGGCGTGAGGACATATGCCAGTATTTTCAATATGCAGGTCTCTAAGAAGTTATGAACAACACAAGTGGAAAGACATGCTATATCAGGAAGGAAAGGTGCTATATCAGGAAGAGTCACATTGCCTTGAGGAACAAGGCATACCTATTCTGCATTAGGGAAAGGAAAGAGATTGTACTCAGTCAAGCTCTCTCCACATAAAAAAACTTCTTGTTTGTGAAAAATAACAGTATCAGTAAATAGGATTAATTTTCAAGAAGAAACATGTTTTTCATGTCAGCAGTCCTGCTTTTCAAATTATTTCTAATACGTTATTCCATACTTGAAATAAAACTCTGTCAAGCTCTTGGGTTCTTTTGGGCTTGGTTGTTTTGTTGGGTTTTTTGCATTGTTCCTGGCCTTATCAGGTATATCCTGATCTGGAAATAAACATCTGATCATTTTAAAGTGTACATAAATGTTTGGCTTTCAACCAGGCAAGCTGTGAAAAAGGAAGTTCTTTTTCATACTCAGGTATAAACTCTTACAGTTCATTTTTTACCTGGCTTTTTTCTTATTTGTAGTGGTGTTTACTCATTATATGTGCCAATCATTACAGAGAGAATACAAGAATACTTGAAAATATGTATGAGGAAGTATAGTACTGGGGGTCCAGAAAATTTGCATACAAAAAGACTGGCTAAGGAGCATTTATATCTACTCTTGGAAAAATAAATATACAGACCGTTGCCTGTTTTCCAGGAATTTTAAAAGATACCAGAAAAGGGCATTTGCTTTCCTTTTGTATGATATTAAGAACACATACTTCTATATTTAGTAACACTAATCCCTGTAATGGGGATGGTTTTGAGGTTCATTGGCATTAGTCATTCCATGGATATTTGCTCAGTAAAGTACAATTACTAGTTTCTAGTCAAGGCAGGCAGACTGGATATGCACTACGGGGACCCATGATTCCTGTTTGAGCAGCTGGAATGGAAATTTGTAGTGCAAAGGCTAGCATTCATTTTGGCATTGCTATTACAACTGCCAGTCACTCCCACCCTCATTGCCAACAAAGTGTTGTCTGCCAAGCATGGCAGCTACTCTGAAAGGAGCTTCACCAAACATACTGGCTCTGACTCCCACTCATGTTAACACAGCTGAGGGCTGAAAGGAACCCTTAGGGACAGTCAGCAAATACTCTAAAACTAGATGGGCAGATTGAAACCTTTGCCTCTAGTCAAGGCAGTAGAAGCTCTGCCAAACTTTCTGCCACTAGGAATCGCTCCCAGCGTACCTCTGCTTCTAGCTGCTATCATTCATCTTCTCTAGGAACCCCTTGGAATGGCACAGGCACTGTGGAACAGAAGAGGAGAAGACAGATGGCTAAAATCCTGTCAAATCCAAGCCTTACAGTGGCACAGAAACACATGGGACCTAACCAGCTCCTTCCTCCTTTGTTCCAGTCTGTTTGTCTCTGATGCACACACTATACTATAAATTGATTTCCAGAGCAATGAATAAAAAATGAGCAATTAGGCAACCTACTTCACCTAACCATATTCCCACCATTGTCCACCTGGTCTCATGTTAAACAACTAATTTAAGAGAGACTATTACACAGAGTGGCTCCAGTAACCTTCCTTTTTTTAATGTAAAAAACCCCAAGCTATCAGAGGCATTTTCTGTCATACTGCCTTCCTCCTCTGTGCTTATACTTTGCATGTGCTTTACACCACTTGGTCTAACTACTTGCATTCTTCATTTTGCCAATAAAGACACATTTAGTTCTCTTAAGCAATCATTTCAAATGAGACACCACAGTTGGAAGAAACTGTCAGGCAGCCAGATCTCTGCAGTACAGGATGTATCAGTGACTATATGCCTTACCACTGTTGATAGTAGCAGGACCAAACTCATGCAAGACTGTTGGTCAACGCCAGAGTACTAGAAACATGATTCCTCCCATTGCTGCGAATTATTTCTGTGTTCAAATCTAAATAGAGCAGTGTTTGTAACCAAGCCACCCTATTTCTACTCCCAGCCGTTGGCACTTCTGCATGTAAGCCTCTAGATCTTTTGAGGAGTTAAGGTGGAGGAATCAAGACAAAGACATTTGCAAATGGGATGTTCCTTTTGGAACATCCAAAACACAGAGATGGCTTTGAAATGCTCATGCCTAAACTGTTTATTTCCATAAGAAACTAATTTTCATTAACATGTCTTTTTCTTTCCAGTAGCTGGCTAAAAAACCCCAAACCCAAAACATAGATTAGGCAACCTCAAGAGGGCAGCATGGTATTTCAAGAATCATCTTACAAAAAGGTAATAATGCCTTAGCATAACAGCAGGCTCTAATGACAGCATAGAATTAAGGTTGTTGTAAACATTAATTATTTTTTAAAAAGGCAAAAAATAAGGTAAGTCCACCTGTTTTGCTGCTGTCCATGTAGCACCACATGACTCACAGCAGCAGATGATGCAGGATTGCAGTTTCCAGATATATATCCCACACGCTGTAGCAGCTACATCAGCATAGCCCTCCGTGCCAGTTCTTGCTTAACCAATACCTACTATGAGCAATCTGTTCAAAATTGTGATAGCACTGTGTCTAGGGCAAGGGACAGCCTAGTTCCATGATATTATTTCCTGCGAGTAGTTATAATGCTATTCATGCTTTCAAATGGTAAATAGAAATTTAGGATTATAGGAACACTGACTGCAAGGTGATCTCACAAGTAACTGAGTACTGTTGCCTTTTATGGCACTGCATCATTTTGTCCTTTCATAAAAGTATTATGTTCCATCTCAAAATTAGAGTATTTTTCCCTCTCACTACTTCTCTTGGAAGACTATTTCAGAATTTCTTTGCTCTAACTGACCTTATATAAAAATTCCACTGCAGATTTATTCTTAGCCAACTTAGATCTTTTGGTTCTTGTGTCAACATTATCTGTTAGCCCCTACAATGCCTCTGTTTTGCTTAATTAAACATGCTTCTATCTTTTATGCTATGATGAAACCCTCCAATTCCCTGATCATTTTAGTAACAATTCTGCCTGTTCCCATTTTAATCTCCTTCCTTGAGCGCAGATGATAGATAATAACTATATTCCAGATGAACAATCCCCAAGTCACTGGCTTTAATACTTCTTCAAGTCTATTGGAAATTCATCATGTCACCACATGTGCCTTTTATAGAACTGATGAGTTAGGGTTGGCAACATTAGCATGTATTCTGAAGACTTGGAGGAGGAATAAACTTGAGAGTTAGCTGCAGGTACAACCTCCAATTCTGCCATCACTGTGCAACGGTTCAAGACAAACAAGACTGTATCTCAGGTACCTCATTTTAGAATGGCGATAATATCCACTCATGCTACTGTATAAGTGATACCACAACTACCAAATTATATAGAAATCTAATACATACCATGTGTCTTAATAGCATACTTTTCAGCTCACTAAAGTACTACATCTTCTGTAATTCTCACAGTGATCTGTCCAAGGTCAGGTAAGAGCTTTGATACTGGTGTATCACTGCGTAACTCATAGTAGTTCACATATTATGATAATTTCTTTCTTCAATTGAATTTTTAAAATAAAACCTCTGTCATTCCAGGAGATTGCCTTCTGGAATTATTCTTGAAATTGGTGTGATTAGTTTCATCATAAATCCTGTGTACTACGGAGAAAATTTCTAACAGTAATGTTATGACCACTGCTTCTCAACCTCTTTCTCTCTCCCAATTGTAGTACATTGCAAAATGAAAACTAATTTCTTCCTGATTTCTTTGCAGGTTATATTTTTTTGTTAATTTTGAGTTTGCTTCTGAGAAAGCATTTGACCTGAAATACAAAGGACTGCTCCTGGCATCAGAAAAGTATCCCATGATTGCACAACGGAATAATGAGCAACATTTCTCATATAATCAGGATCTCATACTTGATATCCATCCCAAATGTATCAATTCTTCCACATTTATTTGCACTTAGCACTGTGTGTTTTGATCCTGCAGCAAATTATCTATGGCTGGGCTTAGCCAATCCTAATGGGGACATTCAGAAAGCATCAAAACATTGCAGTACTTGTGTTGGCAGCACTTGGGTGAGTGCCAAACCCCTTCTAGAGGCCAGTGTGCTGGTGGTATGTGTATCTCTGAGTGAGATGTATTTAGTGCCCTATCAGCCAGAATCTTATTAAAGACAACTTTGTGACTTGGGTGGAGATAAGCAGTGCTACAAGGGAAGAAGAGCTACTACACTGATTGGCCTTACGCTCACATCTAGCAATCAATTTTCCCTCTGCCTGCGAAAATGAAATAACACATTGTGAAACAATACAGTATCCAGGGTATGTGGCATTGCACAGCATCCAAAACACAGTAAGTTTCACTCAGTCCTTGGCCTAGGAGCTCAGTGGAGCTAGATACCAATTCCTGCCATACTGAAACACAGAGAGCTCCACAAACCACAGGATTCGAAAAAGAGTTCAAGGAAGTGGTGGCAGATACTTTATCTCCTGAATGCTATGTAGTTCAGCAGCTAGCCACAGTTAACACAAAAGAAAATGCAAGTTACTCTGCTGATGTTCTTTGTTCAACAGGTGGTTTGCAAGCTCATTTTGTCTAACAGAACCTAACACTGCCTCTTCTCTTTCTAAGTAGGTATTTGTCCTGCTCTCCTAAAGTTTATTGGGGGAATCTGTTTTAAGACTTCTGCATTTAAAATAACAATCCAATTAGATGCTCTTGATTTTACAAGTTTTCTAGACATTTAATAAGTGATTTGATGTGAAGTAAAGCAAACACAAAAAAGCTTCCAGACTGAATCAACTTACAGCTGAAAAGACAAACCATACCAATGACTAAAAGAAAGAGCTATATTTTCATGACTGACCGATACTGCTCTCTAATCTAAGTGGGCTCTGTAATTACATAATTCCTAGGGATTTAAAAGTAGCACTTCTACGTGCCTGGGTCACTGATTCATTCTGGTACTGTTTAACGTTACTACTTCTTTTAATGTATGGCCTGTACAGATGCAACCTACAGCCCTGTTGACATTTAGCTGACTTCTCTCAGAATTCTGATTCAGAGATCAGTTTGCTTGCAGAGAAGGATGAGTACATTCACACCTATGGATTAGTCCTGGCAGCTTTTTTCTAGTTGAGAAAGGAAAAGAGATAAAGTAAGAGGCTGTGACTCTTCAGAATAAATCACTAGCTCACACCTGCAATGCTAGAATAGCTCTTTTGATATGGGTCCATGAAGCTGGGGAAACTTTAGGTGTAAAAGTTTCTGGTATCTTTTTTTTCTAGCTGATCTCTATATTTCATTGTCCCAGGTACCTAGCAATACTCAATTACACAAAGAAAGGAGACTTTCTTTGCATATTTGCAAACAATGCCATTTGCATACATACAACTACATTATGGTAGTGTAAAAACATGGGGGTGGGATTACCCAGTACTGGATACTATCATCTGTTGAAAAACCTGCATACCATGAGCTTAGTCCTGCACTTCTTTCACTCTGCAAAACCCTCCTGAGTCAGATTCAGGGTGTAACCATTTTCTGTTGGACAAAGGCAGAGATAGCAAGGCTGTCAAGAGGCAAGCTATGGTTCGCTGAATGTCTTACCCAAGACCCAAACCTGGAGAAGGTTAAAGGAGATGGGAATCTGCTTTGACACTTGCCAGATGGCAAAGCTTAAAAGTGTATCCTCTGAAAAGGAATAGCAAGACATGTCTCTAGTCACGTTTTCCTCCATCCCCATCACACATGCTGTACCAAGATTAGTGTTTCCTGGGGACTGGATACACATTCAGCCTTCCCAGCTGGAGAATCCTAAGTACTTTCTGGTCAGTATGTACTGTTTCAAACCTGCATGGTAAGTACAGCAAAGCCAAATCAGCCCCTTGTATTCATGCTTCATTCCAAGTGCCTGGACTGTACATCCATCTGCACCCCCCCACCTTCAAGCTTCACATAACTAGAATGTTCCCTTTGTTAACAGTTAGCAGGTTTTACACTGTATTATTTACTACCTTGAGAAAAATCAAAGGATCATCACTGGGTCTGAAATTCACTGAAAAAACACTGTGAGCCAACAAAAACAACACTTTTCACACTTAAGGCGGATATTCTGTGACTTCCTTAATGTATATAAATATGTTCTGATCTGAGAGCTCAGCTAAGTCATTTAGTGGTGTCTACTGTCTTCTGTTAAAGTCTTCATGGTATTATTGGGTAAAATTAACTCATAAACAGAAGACTTGTATATGATGAACAAGATCTTTGTCTGGAGGGTGAAAGAGATAGTAAACAGCTTTTGCACTTTGTCCTCCAAAGAGTGAAAGTAATCTATCAGCCCAAAACATGCCAATTGTGAGAGCACATTGAAAAAGGAGATGGAGAAAGATAGGCTCCAAAACAAAGATTATAGGGCAAAATAATACAGATTAACAAAAATTATGTAGGAGTCCTGTTCCTTAACATGTGTTAAGATTTCTATCATTGCTGATGTTAATAATTGACATGAAGTACAGTGAGAGTTAGATAACAGCAGGAACGTTCAGGCCAGGAACTCATTTCATTTTTCAGTGGTGTGAGGCACTGGGTAATGGGGAAATGTATAACCTCATTTCAGAAACGATCTTGCTTCACTGTGTTACATCTCGAGGAATTTTATACTGTCTAGAAAGAGATTTCTGCTTGTGGCATATAATAGGAGGTGTTCTTCAGCGAGTGGAAAAAGAACAGGATGTGAATTTTGTGTTCATGAAAGTGAAGAATTAATAGCAAAGCCTTGAGTCAGATATAAGCTGCATGGGTATTGTGCAAGCCTCATCACACAGCACTGCCATCTCACCCCAATTTATGACCTGGAACACAGAAACTTTTACAGCTTTTAGCTGGAACTGCAAGTTGTACCAAAGTCTACAATGATTTTATAAATACAAGTGAAAGAGGTAAAAGCTCCAAATTTCTTTTGCTCTTTAGCCTAGCTTAAGCATAAACTAGTCAAAGTCTGATGTCACACTGCACCTCCTGAGCCTGCAGATCACATTGCTGGCATTTGAGTTCAGGGTTTAAATACAGACACTCTGCATTCCCTGAACTCAGAATGCACATGCAAGCCAAGATTTGTTCTCTAGCACAAGCAAGTACAAGTAAAGGAGTAGGATCAACTTTACCATGGGTATGATCTGCACATTCATGTGCGCAGGCCGTATTTTAATTTTCACCATCACATCTGATAGGGGTAACATTTTTCATGGCCTCATGGAGTGCCAGAAAATCTCAGCCTGCAGAGACTGCTGAGGTCAGTGTCCTCTGTGTACAGCTTGCCAGCCCCCAGAATTCACCAGAGAGAGGGAATTCAGGCTTTCACTTCTCTTTACACTGCCAGAGTCCCTGCTTTCTAGTTCATACCACCAAAAGCCAGCTTAAACCAGAGGTGAATCTACTACATGATATAACAGACGGCTATTGCTCTTATTTGTCCTGTATGTTCTTATTTTACAGTTTGCAATTAATCACCACCCTGGAAACCAAACACTAAGGTATTTGTACATTCTCTTTGAAAATACATTTCAATTTCCTTTTACTTGAACTGCCCTGTCCTTTGCCACACCTGCTCAATGCATCATTCTGCACAGCACACACTGTACATACCTGAAGAGTCTGATGACTCATGCTAGACAGGGAACATAATCAGCATAGAAAGAATATAAGACTGAAAACTATGATGCAACTAAATATAGGGGGATGTCTGTTCATTAGCAAATAATCACATTTGCATGGTGATGATAGTCACAGTATGTCACGACTGAAGACTAGGTTCTGTTCTCAGTAACATGAAATTCTCTTCAGTGTATGATTGTGCAAGCTACATTGGTACCAAGTTTGTACTATGCACCAAAGTCATGTAGAGGAGAACTGTAAATCTAATCCCATCTATTTGGTATGTACACATTTTTTGATGCATGTTGGCTTAGCCTTTGTGATAGCCGAAATCTAGCTTATTCTCTTCTATCTGGAGATATTTTCTCATTGTAGAGAAGATAATTGGGAGTCTGATTTTACGGGAACAGCAGTGCAGATGAGTTGGTCTCCCTATCTAACATTTATAAAAAAGGTTTCCTTGGTTTCAGCATAGCTCACAGGTACACTTGAAGGTACAGCTACTTTCTCTGCACTGCCATTAAGCTTAGAGTACTCATCAGGTTTTAGAACAAACACCTTAGATTCCCAAAGCCATCCTTGTCCCTCATCATATAACCTTCAGGGATTGCTCCATTACCACCCTCAGGTCATGACAGTTTTGTATCTTTTGGTTTTAGTACTGAAATATTTTTGTCATTCGGTGATGTATTTCCACTACGAATTAATAAGTTGTATTTTGCAAATACACATATGCCTCTGGAGATTGCTAGGCTTCCATGTCTCTGAAGGACAGCCACATTATTGCTGGAAATAGCCACTGCTTATTTGTTTAAAAGAACTTAATTTCTATACAAAAAAGCCTGAAACAACTGGAAATGCTGAAAGCAATACTCCAATCGTTACACATCCTGAGACTGATTCAGTGAAGTTCTTGTCACAGATGCAAAGTCACATCTATCTGTGATCTCCTTGGGTGATCACTCTCAAACTTCCATGAAGGAAAGCAGTTTTAGCAGTACCAGAGCTGAGAAAGATCAGCTTACAATTTCATGGACTCACTTCAATCAGCAATTGTTGATCAAAAGTTCCATGAGAATGTCATACTCACAGTGGTTCTCTGCTGTGTGGATTCTGTGATGTCTATAAAGTAGGCACTGTGAAATTCCCCTATGTTGAGACACTGTTGTATGTAAACCCTCCTTCCCTTTTTCTCCTTGTTGAAGACGGTGGAACTGGTCAATATGGTTCAGAAGTTACAAGGACAAAAGGTGGAAGAGAAAGACGCCATGATCAAATAAACTCTGTTTCCACAGAAAATAAGGCTAAAAATAAAGTTATCTATTGTATTTCAGAGAGTCTACTTTGTTGTGAGGAAGCTAAAAAAAGCACACATTTACAGCCTTACATTTAGGCATTACTTCTCTTAATGTGGTGTGAAATACCACATCTCCTGAACTAATACAAGGACTGAGCTCTGAGTCTGCTGAACTTGTATTATGAAGGAAAGAAAATGAACTAATACTTTATTCAAAGGTTTACTGGCAGCTTGTCTGTTCTGATGATTTAACTATTATTTACACTGAAACCAACATGCAAGAAGATTGTAGCCTATGACTCCCAAGGGAGCAGCTATGGAATTTTTGCATTCTGCAGAATGTTATGGGTTGGCAACTGCTCCTGTGTGCTACACAGATCACTTCAATCCCGTGTGTTTATTCTATAAACAAGAAAGTGCTCCACACTGTTGTGCTAAAGAAAATAGCTGAAATCTAAAGCAGCTCAGTCCTGTTTAAGCTGTCCCCAGACACACTGCCTACCACGCGGGTTTGTTTTTCATTTATTTGTTAATGAAAGCTGGCAGCAGATGCTACACTTTTATTGAGCACATTAATCATTGAAAGAAAACAATATTTCTGCTGCTCTGGCAACTCCTGTACCATACATAAATAAGGCCTTGCTGCTTTCATGTTAACCCTGTAATAATGTAGAATCCCCTAAAGCACTGGGTTTCTTTGCAGCAGTATATTTCTGCTGTAAGGCTGTATGCATAGTGTGGATTCAAGTAAGATCTGAAACCACCCATATGGCTTCTGATTCAAAATTCAGCTTGTGGCAATAAGTACAAACAATGTGTGATAGGTGCTTGGATGCTTTTGAGAAATAAGAATGCAATCATGATCCAGTTGCTAGTTTTCACAGAATAGTAGTAAGAACAACAGCTTAACACCACTGATTCTTGTCATTCATAGCTATATTATAGCACTCATAACAGTATGTGCTAAATGCCTCTAAGGCATTAGGGAATTCCTTGTGCACGTGCCATATATACTCGTCATAAATCTGTAGCCACTTGCTCATCTTGTTATAGCTTAACATGAGGGGTGTGTAAGTGCACAACCTACCAGAGATCTAATTAGCCCTTAAGCAGGTCTTTTCTTCTCCCCAATCCTAATTTACAGGTTATGCTATTGATGGTCCTCTTGGGACAACCTCTCTTGAGAGCAAGCTACCCTGCACACATTGTTTTGACAGAAACTGCTTACAGCTCAATATTGTACCTAAGAGCTCAAAACATTTAGATTCATTGCAGTTCTGCTAATTTGTGCCATGCAGCAGAATTACAGCACATGACCTGTGGGGACCTCTCCAGAAGGTAGGATGGCACTGTTTAGGTGGGGTTACAGGTCTTAAATTAGTGTTAACAAATATGACCTACTCTCTTCAATAAAGCTGCACTACTGCAGATGATAATCATAACCTTTATAGTCTCATATCCCCACATTTAAAGCTTTGACCGTATTTCCAAGGAAGAAGAGTAAATCAGAGAAATGCAGTTCATGCAGCTGTGGAAGTGCCAATCCAAGACCAAAGGAGCCATCAAGTACAGGCTACTTTAAAATCATTTTATTGATCAAATAACCTTTTATTCATATATAGTTTCTTTATGTCCTGCAATGGAAAAAATCCCCGAGGTCAATCTATTAAACTCAGTGGAAACACCAATGATAAATGGAATCATCCTTGTGTCTCTATTATGTATACTCTAGGTTATGCAGAAGGATGTACCTGCCTGATGACCAAATCATTTGTGCTGCAGAATTACAGCAAATTATTCTAATAGTTGAGTATAACAAAGGAGATGACAAAAAGTCCTTGGGGGAGGTCTGCACATACTTGTCTACAAAGAACAAATTACCATGGAAATCTCTATAATACAGAATACTTTACTGCACTGAATTAGGCATTATTTTTTTCCTCCTCTAAGCCTAGCTTCCAAACTGCTTGCTGAAATCAGCCCTAGGAGAAATCATTTGAATGCACATCTTCATTAGTCTCTGTAATGAATTCAGTGCAAATTATAAACATACCAGTTAAATTAGCTCTACTGTGGTCTACCTGCGAGCAGGACTTTCAGCTATATCCAGTTTTATTCACACTTCCTCCCTCTTTGCCCACATAAGTACAGTAGCAGAGAATAGCCCGAGCTGAAAAAACAACGGTGCGATGTCACAGAAACAGAACAGTGCTAGTGGGTACTCTTCAGTTCTCACAGCACTTACAGTAAGCACAAATTTCAGTTTCCCGTTTTAGGCACCTTGGCAATAGATTTCCTAATAGATGGAAAATGCAGGACTTGTTAATTGTGCCTGCTTGGTAGTTAAGTTCATATGTCTCCAGTAGAGACTGCATTCTCCAGCATGCAATAGGTGTTTTCTAGTAAGAACTAGACTAGTCCAGCTTGGTGTTTACATGAATTTGTGTGTAATCTCTAAGTTCGTTATTCTTCAAGTTATCTTCTAGTTTTCCTCTGTCCTGCAAGTTCACCCTAAAGGTGTAAGTTTATTGTGAAGAGTGTTTATTAAATGAAAGATAGTGACAGCTGGAGCTCCTAGAATAATAAATAATATTTGATTTTGTTATTTCTTTCTACCTGAATGTCTTAAGATCTGTATGACTGCAGACAAAATATCCCAGATTAATACAAATGCTAGAATACCAATTCTCTTTCTTTTTAGTTCCTATGATCTCTAGCAGAGGAAAATAGTTAGGAGTGATTAGAAAGCAAGTCCTTAACAATCTTTAAACTAATTTTGCCACATTTCCCACTGAAACCAAACTGTTCCTCGTTTACTGATGTCAGTGCTAAAGAAATTCCTTCATATCAGATCATAGAAATTCTGTTATTATTTGCCTGAATTGTTACCTAAAAAGCTTAAATATACTTGTGGAAAAGTGTCAGTGAATTAGATTTTAGACTAACAAAAAAATTTCAAAGACTTAAAGCAATTATGTCACTATGCTTGCTGTAGCTTCTCTGCTTGTCTAAATCTATTGTTGCTGATATTAGCTAATATTAGTGTACCTCAGGTAGTAAATCTTAAAAAATATTTGATTATTCTTCATGCTTAAAGAGTTTGGATGCACAATTTAACATGTTTTATACGAGTCTGATCACTGGAAAACTCAATCACCATCTAAGTGTCTTAAGCGAGGAATAGTCAAAGTCCTGGCTTCAGTATTTTGCTGATCCTCACAATGCTAGCTCTACTAGTGCTATAGCTTCTTGGGAGATTTGAGTTTTCAATTTTTATTTCTGTCTTCCAGATATCTGCAAAGATTATGAAGTTCAGACTGGAGCTGAAAATTATGTGATGAATAGGTAAACACTAAGTCTGGCTCAGCTCCACACACTGTTCCTTTGAATAACATTTTTTGAAGTAACTACCTGTTTTTCTCACCTAAATAGATACGAACTGTTGACAGAGAAGAAACAGAAGTATCAAATAAGGAGATACTGCTTTTTACAGCTACTTTTTCTAGTGAAACTTATGCATTAACTTCTGGGTACATCCCAACTGGAAAAACACATGTACCTGTGAGTACAGAAGGTAACATGAGGCTCTTCAGAAACTTTTCAGTCTATCATAAAAGAAAAACACCTTTTATGCAAAGAGGATGTCATTATTTCATAACACATAACACTAACACAGTGCCTTACATTTCCAATTCTACTTGTCTATTATCAATCGTATTTAATAATGCTATCTGTTTATACGGGAGCAATAGTGTGGCAGTACTTTGCAGTGTAAATGTTTCAATTCTGATGACTATGCAAGACATTAAACAAATGCTATAGCAAGAAATGACAGCAAACTACATGGAAAGAAGATGGAAAGGAAAAAGGAAAATACGATGATCTGTGATATATTTTATGACCTACCATGATACATGTTCATGAGCCTGTGAACACAGAGGATACATTTTACCTATAGGGAACATTTAAGTCCATTCTAGCCCATAGAATTTATCCTTAATACAAACCAGTGTATGTTTAGGCTAAAATTCTATGGGCTATTAATTTCTGTTCATGTCAGATGATAATTGGGAGATAATTTAAGCTTGGTTTCTCCAGCAAACCCCATGTAACTATATTTATTTGTTTATAAAATATATTGATAACAAAATTACAAAAAAAAAAAGCAAGTCTATTATTTTACAGTAGACTGGAGTCCTTGGAAAGAATTTAAGTCCTCTAATATGTCTGGAGAAGGGGAAGGAAGAGAGGTCAGGGAAGAGAAGGAGTGAAATTAGGATATCCACAGGTCCACCAAACCAGCTTAGAGTATTAGCTTTCTCTTCAGGAAATAAACCAAAGCTAATTGTTTTTAAGATCTTCTGTATTGTATCTTTAAGCATTGCATCTTTAATTATTGCAATGTGCACTTAAAAATCTGAATTGCCTGATCTTTTTATGGTAGATCTGTTTAATTTTTTTTTCTTTCTGTTTTAGCTTTTGCTTCGATGCAGATAGATACAGCTGGGAACTCCATCCTTGGTGGAATTCATTTTTAGTCAAAATACAGGGTAGCTGGATCAATAAATACGTGAGAATGTGACTGCCTTACGAGTTGCAATTGCAGATCATGATCAGGTTATCATGATCTCTGACTACTGATGACTTTTGCAAGTAAGATGATCTAGCGGACTTGTACGTGTCAAAATAGCAAATCATCACATAGATGTCAGCAACAAAACAATAAATAAAATAAGAGTAAAGGAATGGCCAGGACAAAAGTTACCTAGCTAACCATCACAAGCATTTGCTTTTGCTGCAGACCTCATCCACAAAATCTGTCAGGGAACTCACTGTTCCACAAGCATTTCATAATGTATGGTTGAATCAAAATGCACAAGCACATAGCAGGCTGACAGTCCAGGGGAAGACATCTTTACTTTTGTAATGCCATGCTTTGACGTTTCTTCAGCAGTTACACCCAACTTCTGAATGACATTTAAAACCAGTAGTGACTTGAACCTTTTATATCATAACCCCAAGACAATACATTGAAACACCAGTCAATTTGTAATTAGAACATATATCAGAAAAATTTGTTGTGCATAGCACGACACCAAAGGCCTGAATTTGCTGCCATTTACACTCACAGAAACATGCAGTCTCATTCTTTCTGAACCATTCCCTAAATATGGAACTGGCATGCACATCAGAGGCTGTCTATGTACACATGGATTAAGAAAAATGAGTCACCCTCACTGCTTAACAAAAAAAGAAACAAACTTGTAAAAACACTCAAGTGATCTTTAGTAAATCAGACAAGGTTATACAAATAAAATACTATAGCCATGTGATTTCACTACAGCCAGTTGCATCTAAATTACCACAATACAGAGGTGTGAATGGTTCTTTGCAAGTTACTCATTAATCAATCTTCATTAATCATAAAAAATGTTTTTATATGATTCTTGATTCTGCAACTGCAATCTCCCAGTCAGTGTTTTGCTCAGGTGGCCTTGGTCCAGCTACTATCCCTTCTTTCTTTGCTAAGATATTTTGCAATAGCAGCTGATGAGTTGGAGTTAGAGAAAGAGGTTCTAGGCTTACACTACAGATGAAATCTCTTCCAGATTAATCTCAATGTTTCAGGGTTTTTTTAATCTTAAATTTTATAATTAGAGATGAGAAAAGTTTTCACTTACCAAAGAAGAAATCAAAAGATATTTTATATACTTTTCATCGGAACATTTACAGCAGTTCATTACCTGTGGGAAAGTATTTTATAATACTTTCCAGCTTAAGTACAAAATGAAAACAAATGGAAAAGCAATTAAATATATTTCATTTGTTGCAAGGACTGACAAACAAAACTGAGCAAAAAGCAAAGTCTATACGAATCTTTTTCCCCACTTTTCAGATCTAATTCAAAGTCCTGTACATCATACCCCAGAATAAATGGAAAAAATATTAATATTAAAAATGCAGGAATTGAAACTCAGTTACTTCCATGACTACAATACCATTGTATCTGTAGCAGCTAGCATTCCAACTTTGTGCTAGTTTTATTCCTTTCTGTCACATGATTCTATTCAGACCTCTTTGTATATAAAGGAATCAATACTTCTAAGAGAGACATTAAAAAATGGAAGAGAATGTATACTAATTAAAGTAATTAAAAATAAAGCCAGGAGTAAAATCTGCACATACTAACAATCTGTATGCAAATAACAAATGTGTTCAGTGCTTATGCTCTGGATGCCATTTTTACCTTTGTCTACATCCTGTTCATTGCAATGCCTTTGCAGTTGTATCTGTCTATAACAATAATGGTTAACAATTACAGAGGATATATCCTAGCAGGTGACATAACTGGTAATTTCTTAGGTTTCAGGATGAAAAAATGTTAATTTAGCTAGAAATATTTGTGTGTCTTACTTATTATTCATTCTAGACATAAATGCATTAAATTGAGGCAGGTACAGTGATATAACCAGGCCAGGTTACAATTTCTTTGCAGAAACATCTAAAGGGAAAAATCAAATGGAAAGAATAATTCTAGGTGTATGTCAGAACATCCTTCCTCAGCCTCATGCTCCCCCATTCAGACAACAGAAAAGGCTTCAGCCCCAGGAAAGCCTAGATGTCAAGACAGCTGCTGAAGACAATCAACATCAGAAACTTCACACATCTGAATTACTTCCTTGCAGGTTCTTGGAAAAGTCTTTCAGGTCACTAACACCCATGACAGCTGGAGAAACATTCTCTCCCGAAGGGCGGGAAGGCTTACACATTATAGAGGGTAAAATTCTCCAACTCTGACATCCATGATGGAAGCAGGTTGGTATGGTATGATCAGGCAGACTTGGAGCAGGGATAATGAGCTGTATGGAAAACACCATCAAGTCAGGCTGGTCAGTGATCCACTGCCAGCAGTTTTACTTATATAAATAAGTATAACCCCACTCGTGTCATTTCCACTCATTTTTGCTTGTCCATGGAGTTACATTGTGTAGTTGAGTACAGAATGTGGCCCAGGAAAACCAGACATTTATTCCAAGAAACCTGCCTTCTTGCTTAGAAAAGCCGTAGATAAAAATTAAGAATCAAGGCCTAATGAGAAACATTCCGATTGACAGTGGAAATAGTCCTAGAATGCTAATATTAATACTGTGCCAAACTAATCAGTGTTTATGTCAGTGACTTGCCTATATACTGAGCTCAACAATCATTTCTGTAATAACTAGAGAAAAGATCATGTAGTCAAAACTTTGTCCTGTTACATCAGTGAAAGACCAGACTATGTCCATGACAGATAATTAATTTAAGATTTTTACCTGTGTGGTTCAGAGTAGAACTTGACACATCAGCATAATCAACTTGTATCAATCACCAATCACCTTGCATTAACACTTTTAATGAAGTTATATTCAAGTATATTTCAGGTGGTGATTTATATAATACGAGGCACAGTTTTCCTTAGAGCTATTATGGCAACTGTAATAGGCTGCTGAAATATATTTCTCGAATCCAACACCTGAAGTCTAAAAAACTTAAAGGTGATCTTTTCCCCCAAACAGAAACATTATTCCTTGTCAAAAGCAGGAATGTCAGAAGCTCAGCCTCAAAGGTTGCTTTAACTATCCTGCCCTTTTCTTCTGTGACCACAGCTTTTTCCTTGCTGCTCCTAACCTTGCAGATAGGCACAGATAACGTGATGCTTATCTTATAGGCAGGAGGTTTGGCAAGCTACTTTTCAGAGTCCAAAACAAACAATCCTCTGTGGATTGGTCAGCAGGACACTGTGAAGTATAAAGCTAATTTGGCCCCTCCCCGTGTCCCAGTATATCAAGGTTTAAGCTTCATTGACTCCAGTATAGCGACCTTAATCAAGATTTTTCATGCCTCAGAGAACAGTACAGCTGCTAAACTTTCTTTAATAAGTGTTTTACAGCTGGGGAAGCTGAACAGGAATTAGCTGAAAAGAGATGACTTACTTCTGGCCTTATTAAGCAGCAATTTATTATAACTCAAGCTGTAACATTGTTTTGCTCTAACATGAAAGAGGAATGTTCATTTAAGTGATTTAGCCAAGTCATTGATTCTGTTCCAGTCATTCCCTGCATATTCTCTTGCAGTATGGGTTTGCTTCAAATTAAGGAAGCCAAATGCACTGCGATAAGTCTCAGGAGAAAGTCCTACGTTTCTAATTTCCCATCAAGTAAAGCAGATACAGTCATCTTCCCAGGACTTACTGGCAATATGGTCTTTATAAAGCTCATCTTGAGATTTCACAGCTTTTTTATTTTGAATGCAATTAATTTCCTATTACCTTATTGAGCCCATATTGTCGATGTTAAGAGAGCTTTGTGGGGAGATTCTTACTGTAAAAGGAGTCCCTTCTTGATGAGAGATGGTATATAATAAATAATCATAGACTTGTTAAAGGTTATGAAGACAGAGAATGACAACCAAAACAGACATAAAAATAATCTTCAGTTTGCAGTTACAGCAAATTCTTGTGAACCTGAAGGACAGACATTCATCTAAAGATATCCAAGGAAAATTTCACTCTGATAACAACAGTAAGACACAAGAACTAATAATAATTTATAACTTCATCCTTTCTGATTTCAAACAATTCTTAGCTAGAGTTTTGGAGGACTAAGAGCCTTCTTAGATACAGTACTGTGTCTTTGAGCGATTTGCAGCACAACTGCTTCAAATTGGAAGCTGTCAATTGCTGTGCCAGTCCTTGAAGAATCTAATGGGATCCCAGCTCCTGTCCTACCATCTCTGCAGATGTCGCATAGCATTCTTCTTACCATAGTTCAAGCAAATGACCTCTGTTATTCCTCTCACTAGCCAGGACAATGATTAGGCCCTGCTGAGGTAGAACAGAAATAGTAATTCTTTTCCAGAATGGGACATTTCCACTCAGTTAAGGATGGGCCATGTGACAAGGTTATGCAGGGGAGGCATACCCATGTGTTAAATCTTGAGAAAGCTATATGCAAACATCTGATTCCTGATGGAGGAGAACTGCCAAGCATTTCTCTTGTTAGCTTAAAGTTGCTTGATGTTCTCAGCTTTTGTCCTGTGAGATTAGGACCCTGTAGGAGATACATTCCAGAAGAGCAGCAGTGCATTCTCTCCTCTTTACCTTTCCCTTCCTCCTTTTCCTATGCAAAGACAGATCAGGGACCAAGCTAAACAGATTATTTCCAGCCAGCACACAGAGCAAGGTAAAAAATCAAACCATTGTACAGCAAATGTGTGCTTTGCAGGCTCAGTAGTCTGGAACTGTGGAACTATGAAGAGGAGTTAGAATGTGTTGAATATATATGATCATCTGCATTAACATCTACTTTCTGTCTCAACTCTGAAAGGCTCTTGCCCATCTCATCTCTGCTGCTCTTACAGGAGGAGAAGGGATCCCTTGAAATGCATGCAAGTGCAAGAATATATGTCATTCAGAAGAAACTCAACACCAAGACCTGGAAGCTAATCACACCTCCATTTCTCTAAGGCATTGTATCTCCTCGTGTACAATAGTCAGTCTTATTATTTTCTTAGTAACTGGCTCAAAGCTTCCATTCAGGCCACAAAGTTAAAAATCTTACAAAATCTGCCTATAATGAAAATATATAAATCTTTCTCTTGCAAACTGCTCATTAAGGCTATTCCCGCTGTTACCACGATCTACTGTTGGTGAATACTGGGTCAGAAAGCTAATTCCCTTACAGTCCTTTTACTGTACCTAATGATTACTGAAAGTCTGGAAATGAGAGCAAAAATATTTTATTATTTATTCAACATGAAATCACCTTGATTTATATTCCTGATAAACTAATAAAATGCCTCTGAGACAGACTATCTCTGCTGTCAAGCTTGCATAATGTATCTGCTTTATCTGCTGACCTGTGCAGAAATGTATTCAAGAACAATACTTCTGCTTTCAGTGCTGCATTTACTTTAAATTTGCATTCTTCCAGGAAAATTCTGACAGACATACTTAGCATCTCAGATCTGATTTCAACAGGGGCACTTAGCTATTATTGGTTCCACTAATCTTTTTTGAAAGAAGACTTAGTCGTTGAATTTGATGCCAGGGCTGAAGACACAGACAGGACCTATGCAAGATACTGGAAAAGCAGGGAAGAGATTTCCTTCCCTTAAGCTGCAAATCCCTATAAGCCATCCCTGCTTCTGAGCTCACAACAGAGGCAGCACCCAAGGTGCTCCTTCCATACCAGGGTTCCTCTTTCTATAAATTACAGCACCATCACATGCAGGCAACAGCACTTACTCTCCTGTACAAAGCTTAATTGGCTGTTGTCAGACTTACCCAATTCTGCCCAACAAAGAGCATCCCAATTATCCTGTATTTTATTACACACCACAAATATTCAATTAAAACTAGCCCAAATTCTTGGTTGTTCTTGGTGATGATGGCACAGGCTTCACTGCCAGTCACAGACTAAATGGCATAGTTGATAGGCCCCTTCACAAGGGTGCCAAGGAGGGAAAAAGTAGAATATGCTATTTTCAGACTTTAAAACTTTAGGTAGATTTTCTCAGCAAACCATTCATTTATTGCTCTGCTTTATCCTATTTGCTTAAGATCCTACTTTTCTCTCTGGTGAAAGTCTATTCTGTCCTACCAAAGAGGACACATTGTCAAGAACGTACATCCATGCAGTTTAGGAAGTAGATTTACATCCAAGGTACTATTAACATAAATGTGAAAAGTCACCATGTTTTTAAGAGGGCAGAATGGCTAGTAATTTAAAGCCGTTAAGGAGGATTAAATGTGAGCTCTGGGAGACTGGAGCTACTGTTTGAATGGAGAAAGCATCTCCCATCACCATCCTATCCACTCATATATTACTGACAATTGGTTTTAGATTCAGATAAAATCCTTACATTTATAAAGTCTTAGATCTTAAAGCTGGAATAGTTATTTACTACTGTCATGTGATGGCTGTATTGGTGAGTCAGAAACATTTTTGCTAATATCTCATTCATTTTCATGCACTGAAAATGCTAAACAGAGCCAAAATAAAAGAACAATTGGAAAACAGTTAATGAGTGAAAAACTTCTCTTACTTCACTACAAAATTATTGAAAAATTGTCCTTCTACTTGCTCACAAATCTAGATGAATACAAATGCACAATGACACATACAAGCTCAGTCTGTGTTTGCATGTTTGCAGATCAGTTTAATACTACATGATCTTTATCAGTGATATTATGAAATGTCTTTGCAGACTTGTCTGTGACACACTTCAGCAGCTGCTGAAATAGGTTTCTGGTTGCCAACAGGCTTATCTTTTATCTTTTACTCCTGAATAACAGAGCAGAGAGTCTATTACCAGCATTTTTCACAGTTTGATTTTTTAAGTACCATTTTGGACAGCAAAGATATAAAGAAAATTCTTCTGTCTTTTTCATTCCTCTAAAATAACTGCACTCTCTCCTTGGAGATTATCTGAAAGCTTGAATTGAAATAATGTGTATCTCAGGAGAAAACACAAACTGTACAATAAAATGCATATAAAAAAGGATCTGAGCATCTTCACACTAATGCACTATTCAAAGAAATTGAAATGAAAAATATTTTAACTCTTCCTCACCTACCTGCAATAAATGCTACACATGCATCAATATCAGCATATCATGCAACTTTGCTTCAGGTGCACTATCAGGTGAATAAATGCTCCTCTTACTAAGTGAAGAACTGAATTCAGAGAAGAAAAGAAACCCAGCTCTTGCCACTTGTAAACTAGGGGAAGTTGTTACTAAGTGGAGAGGCACAGAAGCAGGGCCTAACAGGATTACACACAGGCAGAGAGCACAGTGGGGTCTGATGACTCCAGATGCCCAGCTCCACACATAGCTTGCTATTTATTGCACTTTGACCAGGTCCGCACTGAGCAAGCAGCAAGCTGTATGTGTGAGCACCTCCTCAGTAGACTTTACAGTGTTCCACAGACCTTAGTGTGTCAGAAGAGTTTCACAACATGTAGTCATCTCTAATGAGCAAACGCTGACAAAATATTTAACATTTCCAATGCCCCACAAAACTTAAAACCATCTCACAAATTGCTTTCAATTTCTGTCAGCGTTTTGCTGTATTTTCATCGTCCTACAGCAAGGGCAAACCTTATTGATTCATGCTCCACTTGAATGAGAAACACCACGTGTTAAGTGGAAGATAACCTCCTTTCCTGGGAAGGTACCTGTGATTTCGTTTTGAATAAAGAGTCTTCCAACGATTAAATAGACTTCTGAAAAAAGCGCAGTAAGTCCATACATACCTCTGAATTTGAATGCAACAGAAAGCCAAACCACAAAATGGCTTTCTTCATATTTCAGAAATACTAAATTGGATAAAAAAATATAATATATAATGTATATGTTTTCATTTCCAAGACTTCCACAGATATTATGGGCAAATGTTCAATTGTGCCAAATCAAAATACCAAATACCGGACCATTTAATCAGTTAATTGATTTTCAGAGGTGTAGGGCAGTTTGTAGCTTGCACTGCCTGATTGTAAGTTTCTTCTGTCTAAAGTAAGATGTAGTTCTGACTCTATCAGTTCATTATGCTGTAAACCAGAGAAAGAAGAAACAGAAGAGACCATCAGAAGCAGCAAACATTATCAAGGTTGACAGGAATGTTAAATGAGCTTTCCCCAAACATCCTGTTCAAGATGCAAACATTTTAGTAATAGGGGTGAAATAAATTCTAGACATTTGTTCTTTTAGTGAAATGTTACCATTTCATTTTTCTAAAGATCCTTCAAACAGAAAGGAAAGAATAGTTGCCAGAAGTTCTTAATTCTGAAAGACCCCCCTAGGGAGGATAAAAATAAACCACATCCAAGTTCTTGGCATTTACTCTCATAACTCCTGTCAAGAAAGGAAAAAACTGTTCAGCTCTATTGCATAAGTTTCCAATAGAAAATGCATAAAAATTAATTCATGGGATAAACCTCTTGGCGACTGCTTTCAAGTTAAGTACAACTAGTTTATTTCCAGATCGGTGATCTTGTTTTGTAGGTAATTACATTTTTAAATTACACTTTTTCTCAATATTGCTTCTAAATCTCTCTTTTTTTAATAGATCAGTACATAAACCCAGGCTTCTTAGTTCTTCTTATATAAATATTGATCAATATTTAATTATTTTAGTTACTCTCCACTAAAAGTGCCCATATTCTGGAGTTACATACCAACTTTCACTGTGGCTGTCATTCAGATGCCTCTGAGCATTTTGTTAACATCTACAGCAAATCAAATTTCATTATCAGATTTTTCTTTAGTCATGCAGAAGGGCAGTGGGTTTTCTTTTCCTTGTTGCCAGAGACGTCTAAATGCTGTGATACTCCCTAACTGGGGCAATTTAGAGCTGAAACCCAGGCAAGACACTAGTCTGTATTCCACTGCAGCCCAAGAAGCACAACACAGAGGAATAAAGTTGTGACACGCTAGGTGGAACATATTTTAAGGTGGGTTTTTTTGGAACAAGTATTCTTCCTTGTGCTAAGCTACTGACAAGAAAACAAAGTGCTAAGCAGAAAATATGTTGTCTCCTCATTTGGTACCAGAAACATTGGATAGAAAATACAAACACACTACCATATGCAAAAATACCCTGCTAGTGCCAAAGGATATTAAAACACCAGACATTAGACAGGTCTGTACAGCAAAACAGCCTTGGCATTCACATGGGACTATGGATTGGTTCCTGGCCAATCTGGCTGAGACATCGATCCCTCTTGTGGCTTTTCATCTCCATTGGAGACCACTGCTCCTAACCTCTATGTCAAACATTTAAAGAAACAAAGAATGAGTTTGTGAACTTTAAAGTTGTGTTGATTACTGAATAAATACATAACTAGAGAGAATAGAGGTGTATTTGTCTTATTTGACTAGAAATTCGAACAGCTATCATGATCTCTAGTCATGAGTGGAGATAACTGAAATTTCTGGACACGTAGGAAAACATGTAGAATACAAGATGTGACTTGAAATCTTATCTCACTTCCACTGACATGCAGGGATGCCCACTGGCTTTAACAAGAGCAGGGTAGGCTCCTAAAAGTCTCTCTTTTAAAACATGAATGCTCGCTCTATGTTTCACAGGCTGAATATAGCCACATTGCAACACTGTTTTAACAGCCGGTGGAGCTTTAGTGAAAACACCAGGCAACAAAGGGAGCTGTTATCAAGAAAAAAATCATACAGCCCACTTCCTTTCTACTCCCTTTAACTCCCAGGTAAAAAAAAAAGTGGCCAAGTACAGTCAGTGTGACATATGCTGATGATGGGTGCCATTTGGGACATGTCAGACCAGTTGATGGTCTGATCATGCAATAAGGAAAAGACAAAAAATACAGCTCTTCTCACGCCTAGAATAAGACAGGTCATATGTCAGGATGGATAGGAATGGGTAGATTAGTTCAGAATAAGTTGCAAAGAAATCTAGAAATATTTTATTCAAGCAAAGTCCCTAATTATCTTGCCACGATCCCCGTTGTCAGGAAATAGGGACAAAAATGCTGCTGAAGGCAGCACCAGATGGTTTCTACTTCCTAAAACTTAGTGCATCCCTACAGAAATAGGAGCGTAACTACTGAATATATGGGTCTTAGCCATAATTAATCTACAGCAGCAAACACAAGGACATTACCATTTCAAATGTGATTTTTTCATTAAAGATTTGAACATTTCCTAGTACTAAGCACTACAGCAAGACGGTGTTTCTTCTTTTCATCTCTCCAGTGCCATATGTAACATCAACCTCATAATTATCCCTTATTATTTGTTTTTGACCCTTTTCATTATCTTTTCTCTGCTTTTTTAGAAATTTCATTTTTAAATTACTGATCTCACTGAAAGCCTTGATCTTGCACTGTGTTCTTCCATCCCAAATCTTTCCTTTAGTGCACTGGTTTTCTAACAAAGATTTCAAATCATGTTACTGTTTCCTTTACTGTCAACCACTTTGACTAGCTGTAAGCATAATGAACTCTGAACCTCAGAGGAAGCAGCTGTAAACCTGTCAGGGTTAATGGTCTTACAGGCTGGTGATTTCACTTCACACTCTCTTAAAGGCAGTAGGAGAGTCCTGCAGCCTGATCCGCACAGCCATATTGCCTGCCAGGGAGTGGGAGGGAAGGAGGAGGTATGGCTAAGGGAGCCAGGCACGCTCCTGTGTTTTCAGTAAACAGTGCCTGGAAAATGGGCCTGCTTTATAGCACAGATTAGAGACTAAGATAGACAGCAGCTGGGAGAAGCCCTCTGAGGTGAACTGCAGGGTTTGCTTGGGGAAGAATGTGCCAGGGAATCAGCTGGTGCAGAGAGATGTAAAGCAACATTGGTCTTGGTGTGGTAGCTGAAGGTTGTAGAGGTAGGAGAAGGTTGGGTAGAGAATTAAATTAATGATATCCTCTCCTACCATCACAGCTGTGCAGCTGCTCAGTCACTGCACAAACCTTCCTTACTGCTTTCCTGCACAGCTGATCATGCACCTGAGCCTCATTTTTTGTAGATTCAGCTCCCTCCCTAAAAATTATTTGTGAGGGCATACATGCTATAGTAACTGCAGATCATCTAGCTGAGTCCAAATTAACACAGGCAGTATTAGTGGTGTATCTGAAAGCAGTCCCCAGCTGTTTGGTATTCCATGGTGCTATGGCTACGTTGCTAAGAGTATTGGAATTAGCTAGTTCAAAGACTGCTGGAAAAGTCTGCACAAATTGCAGCATGTAATATCTCCTGTCTCCCATTATGAAAACAGCTTGACCCAAACTGATTTGTCTCCAAAGAAGAGCAATGTGAAATACATTTCCAGGCAGGACACTGAAAAGGCAGTGCAGGTCTCAAACTGCCTTTCTCTGAAGAGATGACCCAGCCTAATTGGAATTGCAGGTGCCAATGGTACAAATACAGCACATCCTGCATGGCCTGTCCTCCTAGTGGAGCATGATCTCAGAGTACCTGATCAATTGCTGGTTTAAACCTAGATTTATGTTATGACTTTGGTCACATACTTTCTTAGTTCATCATTTGCAAAATTAGATTGTATTGTATAGGAATGTTGAGAGGATAAAATCAATTGATTTTGAGATATTCAACCAGAGTAGTGGTGCAGTGGGCCATCTAGTTAGACAGCAATTAAAAGATGCATGAATCTGGGTCTTTTTCAGCAATTTTCAAGTCATACTTTTTACTTACTTTATTTACTTACTTTAAACCTTATAAAAGCTACAGTCTTTCAAACCTGGAAGTAACAAATGCTGTGATTCACACATTTCCTCTTTTCTTTCCTTACCTGATGTTTCTGGCTAAGGTACCATCAAATATCAAGATAGCTAGAATGAAGTACCTGCTTAATTCAGCTACAGATTCTGTGTTCTCATTGTCCTTCTCAAGATGGTTATTGAAAGCATTTCAGAGAATACTGGCATCCAGTTTTGCCCCCTTTTTTTCTTTCTTTTTTTTTTTTTTTTAAACTTCTGGACCATTGTTGTTAAAATAGACCAGCACCTACATTTTGCCTCCATTTTAAAGATTTTGAGTGAATTGCTTGGTGCATCTGGCAAAGCTGGAAAAGCAAACTGGTTTTAAACTTATTTTCTTTTTATGTCATATTGCACTGCAGACACAATGCACTCTTTTCTCTAGGGTCAGTATGTATCACACCCTCACTTAACACTTGCTACCTCCAGGAATAAAGTTTTTCAAAGCAATAAAACCAGTCTGAGTTTAAATTCCTGTACAGCATGAACCCCAATCATGGTCTGGCTCTTAGCACAGAAGTCACAAAGGCAATTCAACTTTCTTTTGTTTGTTTTTGGTGTTCCCATAAGCAGAAACTCATTTCATATGCAGGGTCAGATATAACATACTGGTCAGTCAAGGCATCAAAAAATGAAACTTAGGTCAGGAATCTCTTAGCTGGGACACTGGTAATTGGATTGCATCTTTCAATAGCCACACCATTCTTTATAGCGCCCGACTTCTATACTCCTAGGAGCCGAGGCACTACCTACCTACTGTGATTTTGAGCAATAAAATACTAACAATTACCATCTTTTAATGTCATATGCAGAACGTATCTTATATGAGTTTCATGCTTGGAAGACAGTTGTTTACCCAGGTAAAAAAGGAAGTAAACTTTAAAAAAAAGCCCAAATTAAAAAAAAACCAAAACTATGAGTAATGAATGATGTTTTCAGTGAGCAGCAGAAATGCAACCATAGTGTAGTTCTCACTCTATGGAACTAGCCATTGCATACACAAATAACTGCTTTTGGTTTTCGGGGATTATGGCTACACTTCTCTAGGGTATTATTACCTATCATAGAATCATTTAGACTGAAAAAGACCCTTACGATCATCGAGTAAAACCGTTAACCTAACACTACCAAGTCCACCCCTAAACCATGTCCCTAAGCACCACATTTACGTGTCTTTTAAGTCTATTTTATAAGTACAGAATAAGGCTGTGTTTTCACTGGGAAATAAAAGATTTCTGGATGGAATCTGCTATGTTTAACCAGTCAGGTACCCAATGAGTTTGTAGATTATGGTTAAACATTCATTATGTTTCATGCAGGAAAGATGTAAATGTGAAGATTCTTTTGCTTGGTTTGAGAACGAAGTTTTGGAAAGCATGCAAAACTAGCTGAGCAAATACCGTTACTATCTATGGAGCAGAAAACCCAATAATTTCCAGCATACTTAGGCACATCTGGGTATACAGAGTCACACAGGATTATGAGTTTCTTCTTTCTGAATTCATCAAGACTTCACATTTCACTGCAAAGAAAGGTCTGTTCATAGATTGATTTTAAAGTAAATAGCCTTGAGGTTGCCCTAATCCTGCCAGGGAGATTCAGTACAACACGTCTCAGATTCACACCACTTGATAGGATAGCAACTAAGACAACTGGTTCAGAAGGTGGAATCAGTGGAAGATACAGTCTCCAGTGGACTAATGGGTCAGGTCCTCAGCTACTCTAAATAGATGGGCTTCAGTGCTTTCTTTACCTGGAAATATGATCCTTCTTCCCGTGGTTAAAGACACTGTATGCTTGTGAGAGAGGTAGATGTAAGAGCCCATTCCCCCCAACATTTCATTTCTTCATACTGCTGTTTTTTGCAGAAAGCTTTTTATCATTTCTTACATGAAATGCTGGATTGAATCTGTATCTCTGAGATACCTCATTTTCCTTAATGCCCACAGTTAACTGAAATATTAAATATGTAAAGTGCAAGTTTCGTATTATTTAAAGCCTAAATTAACATAATTACCATAATTAAGACAACCGCTTTTTTCAGTCTGTTATGTCTCAGCTTTTCCTGAGGGCAATTCATTATCTGCAGGCCGGCTTTTATCTATCAGTGAAAGAATTATTGAAATTGCTACCATTAAAGTCCATCAAGACATGTGCATCACCACTTACCTAATATTACCGATTTCCCCACTGATTGTTTAGGTCACCAGTTTTGTGGCCTATTAGAAATTTACTCACACTACAAAAAAGAGAAACAAAGGAGCATGCATAGACATTTTTAAGCTTGCCAAGTGGGATACCGTTAAGACATTTGCAGCACAAGCTTCCTCACTGACTGTATTCAAGCCCGCCTTAACATCCACCAAGGCCTTGCCTTCATGGCAATAGGCATGGGGATACGTTGACTACGTCTCTTTCTAGACTTCTGAGTTACACACAATTAATACAAAGCATGAAGTTCTGATGGCTTTCCCTTCAAAGCAGAATAACTATGAAGACACACTGCATATCACTAATGGAGCTGCAGCACAATGCCTCTACACCCACAGCCACTGCTTCATCTTACTCTCAAGTAATCAGTTACTTGGAATACCGTTGCAGCTATCAGTACACAATCTGACAGCTTTTATCCTTCAGAAGAAATAAAAAACAGTTAAACTCTTCTTTTTGGTTGATATATCACAGTGTATGCTCATAAAATCAGTGCTATTTTATTTAAATATCATGTCTCAGTTATGGTAGCAGCAATATAAACTTTACTGAATGTTTTAATGTTACACAGCATTCCTTGCAATAAAGGCATCTCAGTCACTCTTTACTCTCCTGGAAAGGATCGCTTTCTTGTAAGATCAGTCTGGCAATAAGCATACCTCAGTATGCCATGTTCCTTAATATAAGAAAGTCCTTTTTATGTTCCACTACATGTTTTCTTTATAAAAAGCCTGAGGAACTGCTCAGAGGCCAGGGCAATGCAATATATTGTAGTGCAAAAAGGGGGGGGGGAGGGGTGGGTGGACAAATTTAAAAAAAAAAAAAAAAAAAGTGTTTCACTGCAGATGTTAAATTCTTTTATCATCCAAAGAAATACAGCATAAACAATAGCAGCTCCCTGTCATCACACCTCAGCTCTCCCTCCCATGAAGCCCGTAAGAAAGCAACTCATTTCCTAAGACTCTTCTACACTTACCTTTCCTGGTGAGAATGGCAGTACAAAGGAACATACTAAAGGGATGAGGATGGATTCACTGCATTACCACTGTCCCTACATATCTCCAGGACTTTCAGGTGTGCTGACCACAAGTGTGCACTTCTTGCAAACAACTCACCATGCTTGCCACCAGTAAACATTTTGAGCCTTCTCTGGCAAACCTGAGTCCTGGCAATCAGATACGCGGAGAGGATCAACTCAGGCACCAAAATTAGCACTCAGACTTTCAAAGATTCATCACCATGCTAAAATTCAGGGTCTTTATTTAGTGCATTTTGCTGCAAGCTGAAAACCCAGCCTCCGCTATCACTGGCTGCCCACTGTTACAGTGGCTGCCCATTGTCAAATCTGTCCTTACAAATTAGTTCTTATCAGAAGTCAGACCACAAGCAGAAAGTTCAAGCAGGGTCTTTGGGATCAAGATATTTGGTTTCCATTTTTAGGAGTAAAAACCATTAAAATAATCTACCCTTCTTTTCTCTGCCTGTTTGGTGAGTTTGTGGTATGCCAGGAATGCTAGCTGTTCATTTAATACCATTCATTACTGTATATTTCTTTCCCCTACCACATTACTACTAAAACTCATTGGCAAGCTAATATTAGTGCAGAGCTGAACCTTTCCACAGCTAATGGTGCTATCTACAGAAGTACTGCTTTTCTGCTACAAATGATCAATCTTTGTGGCAGTCACTTTGTTGTTCCACCTAGAATTATGGTTCAGAGACTGTTCATTTCTGGAACTGAAAGAATTTTGTTAAGTAATATAAAGATCAGCAACCATCCTGGCTGTTCTCCAAGGCAGTTTTCCTGGCTTGACTGCTGGAGTAGCCACAATGCTATCACCTTTTCTGGAAGATCAGAAATGTGCTTCTTTAATAAAACTCACTATACATGCAAAGCTGGATTTGACAGACTTTATCATAAATTACATTAACTCTTTATATAGAGTCCTTTATCCAAGCAGTAAATTACTCGATTGATACTTTTCCACCATAAACAACCAAAACACCAGCTCTCATGATTCCACCACTTTTATCAACAGAGTCTACTCAGCAACAGCTGTTCAAACATTTGTTAAATCACTTCACAGCAAATAACAACATGGTGCAGCGTGCCTGTTCTTCATTTCAACTTAACCATAGCAATATTTAACATGCACTGAAAAACATATGCTGCACACACAAGTATTCACAAAAAAATATTTCATCTTAATCAACAGCATCCTGCAAGTCTCAGAGGATACTGTAATGTTCCATAGGTAAGTAGCATCTAAAAAGCTGAGAGAGAGGAATAGATTCATTCATCCTGAAAGCTAAGAATGTGCACACAGGAGTCCAGACAATCTGACTTAACACTTTGGTGCCCAAAGGCTGGGCCTGATTCTGCAATTTATTAATTTATTTTATATATATTGTAGCAGAACCCACTATCCATTAAAAATACCAGGAACCTGTTGTGACAGACACTCAGCAAACAGTGAAAAGAATGCCCAGCTCTAACATGTTAATGTGAGAAAACAGAGACATGAAGTGACTTGCTGAAAGAAAATCAGCTATAAAGTCAGGGAGCAAAATTCAAATTTTCTGACTTTTCTGTTAATGCCCAAAGCCCTGGACCCTTCTGGCTTCCCAAATGTGTCCTGATCTCCTAGAATTTCTTAGTACTGCACCCTTGAAGTTTAGACAAGCAAATTTGAATTTTTTTTTCTAAATTACTGAGCTCTGAGTAAGGAAATCATTCTTTCCCTGCATTTCTCCCTTTCCTACAGGGAGCTTAGCAAGAACTTTATTAATGAAAAAAGAAAAGAGGAGATCATCATCTTAACTTGCTGATGCCTATTTCTATGCTCCTGCTCAAGGACTCCAGAGCCATACTATACCTCCTGGAATTTGCCAAGAGTGATGTAATCAGCAGCCAACCCCACTCAAAGCCAAGACTGCAAACACACATTGTTCTTTCTAAACAGTTTTTAGATGGGTTGCTGCTTAGCAAAATATCAGGAACTATGGTACAATTTTACACGCAGGTGAAAGCTGAAGAATCCACACAGCCAATTTTCTTGCAAAGCTGTGTTCAGTCTCACTGATAAAGACCTAATGCAGCCTGCTACTGATAAAAGGAAAAAGTACAGATGCCTTCAACTAGCAGCACAGGACTACAGGTCCTTTCTCAGGACTGACTACCCACTTGGTGTCTTTGGAGAGTCCATGCCTACTTGATTCCCCTTTGTACAAAAAGTCACTGCTTTTACAGAAGTTTTCTCATGAAAACACAGTACTCCTAAAGTATTGGCTCCTGAAAATAGATAGCACAACGATTGTATACAAAACCAGATATCATATATGACACTGCAAACAGGCGGTTAACAGCCTTTGAAACACACTCATTCCCTGAGAGATGGACATGTCAAGGAAGTAGAATTACTGGGTTAATTAGTCTTTCAGGAAGTAGATCTGTTAAACTAGGAGCTCTGTCCAAAACAAAACAAAACCTCTCAGAAAAATAGGGGTTGCGAAGAGGTTAGTGAAAAGTCAGTGTGTCAGCAAAGGGAAGCTTTCCCAAGCAGGCTTGTGGGAATAACTTGCTGAAAGTCTGAAAGTATTGGGTTTGTTTAGTGCTCTGAAACAGGAGGTATTTGTGTAATAGTAAGAGAGTATTTTGTACTGTGTTGAAAGAAGGCTATGCCAATCAACTAATTGCTCCTTTGTTTTGCTGAGCAAATGCTTTACAGTCACTCTCCAACACTTTTAAGTCTAGTCAAATGGTTATTAAGAATAAAAGAAGAGAGCACTTTGGTTTGAGGGGGGTGGTTGTTGGTTGGTTGGTTTTTTTCTACATAGTGGTTCTACCAAGGAGTGGTAAGAGTCCCTTCTCTTGAGGAGTACCCTAGAATATCTGCTTATGAGAATGGAGTCTGATATCAAAGAAAAGACTAATCTTTTAATTGGCATATTTTTAAAACTAGCAGTGAATATATGAATTTATTCTGTTCAGAGTATCTTTAATCTAAAAGCATGTTTAAAATTTTGTCCACAAAAATTTAAGACTATTTCAATAGGTTATGTACCATTTTATTTTTCAGTTAAAGACAAAGAAAAGGATTTTAAAAGTATTCTGTTTTCACCAATTGCTATGGGTTTTAAATGCTTAATGATCTAAAATCCCAATTTGGCACATTAGTTACAGCCTTAGTTCAGAAAATGAAGAATGAAGCCGTAACACAGGACTGGCTTGATTTAGGCATATAAAAGAGCAGGATTTATTTAGCTATAAGGATAAAGGAATGGTCTTTTTATTGAAATAATTGGGTTTGTTCCTGTAGTTAATGTTCTTATACGGATGCTAATTAACCCATTGTTGAGTTTCAATAATTTTGTAATTTCAGTGCTTTTGTAACTACAAATATTTAAGGAAATAGGGGAGATGAGGTTGGCAGTAGGAGGGCAGATTGCTTATTAGATTTAAATGTGTAGGTGGGGAGACATAAACAAGCTGAATAAGGCTTTAGGTGCATAGGTTCAACTTGTTGCTCTATTTTTCCTTTTTTAATTTTCTGTTTATGCTACTTTCCCTAATAGAAAGTCACAGCATTTTTCAAATATCAAAATTAATTTTAAAATCCTGTTTCTAGGACTGGATTCCAACATGAACACATTAGAGAGACTTCCAACACAATTGTTACAAACAGCACTGGAGGGAAAAATTGTAACTGTGTGGAATGGGTATTTTTAAGCACTTAGGCTGTTATCTCTCACTGGAATTCAGTGTGACTAAATTCTTTTGAACCATCTTGAAATTATAAACCATACAATATAGTGTTTATCTATTAAAATAAAAAAAGAGTAGACATGAGCCCTTTTAAGACCACAGTGCCATCTGTGACCCCTTAACAGTTTGTTATAGAGCTATTTATTCAGTTTACAGTGTGTATTTTGAGTGTATACATAGCATAGAAACTAGATCTCATGAGTGATACAAGTTTGTTTCTGAAGACTTAGGGAATGTGACGCTGGAAGTTGTCTATGAACTGTCTGAAAAGGCTTTCTGAAGGGATTACGAAAGCTTGGGGGGGGGAAGCTAAACAGAGAAATGTGTAAATGTAGTTTGGGTGTCAGCAAAGACCAAGTCTATATCACCTTTTATATTTCAAGATCTCTATCTATTTAGAAACTTTATTTCCCAACCTCTAGTTTGCATGTCTTTGACAACCTTCATTCAAACCATATGCAAATACTAAATGTGTTACTGTTAGGGGTAACATGAGATGATTTAGTATTCATTTAATCAGATTAATCTGTTAATTCCAGAAGACTGTAGTTTTGAATTATATTGATATTTGCATTACCAGGAACTGGGAGTCAGCTAAGCATGTAGTTGGTTCAGCTATATGGAGGGCTATTAGAGGGTTTTTAGTATTTTGCATATTGAATGTAGACTCCTTTAGGATCTTTAAGGAGACTGCTGACTTTCTACTCTTCCCTTGACCACTTATGGCCACTGTTAAGAGGCAGGACACCGAGCTAGATGGACCACCAGTCCCGGTCAGTGTAGTTTATACACATATTTCATGTCTAAAGACCCTATAAGGTATTTACACTCTGTAGTAGGCGGGTCTCTGCTTCACACCGAATATCCTCCATTCTCCAAAAGAAGACTGGGGTCATACAAATATTGTTAAGTAGGTAAGTTAGTTGAAAATATGAGGTGAATTACTGTTGCCTCTCCAAGCACAGCACTTTTATGCTGGCTTAGAAGTATCCTCTACTTATTTGCTTGATAAACTCACAAAAGCATGAAGTAGTTCTAGCCAAAATAATCCCATAACAAGTACTCTCAGATTAGCTGGAGAGTGTGTACAAGGAGCTGCACAGCTGTAACAAAGCTCAGAGTAATGCTGGTTGTAGCATATCCACAACCTGAGAAGATGGGCTACACCCTTGAATGCGCCACTGCATTTCCATAAACATTCATTGTGTTCTTTCAATTAACAATACATTTTAAAGTTGAAAACCATGAACATATATGCTTGGAACATTCAATTTGGGAAATTGGGAAAGTGTGTTCATCTCCCATGGCTCCTTTTTCTCTATGTTCTTCCTTAATAAGGCCTTGGCATTTTGTGGCCACTGAAGAATTCAAAGAATGCCATTAACCAAGATACTACCCTGCTAATTAAAACTAAATACTTGTTCTGAAAGAATCCCATAGCAAATCTCAAGTCTTACACAGAAACTCCTTTTAAAGCCATAACATTAAAGCTTTCTGTTTTCCAGGTGATGCCTCGGCCTTTCTTTTGCCTTTGCATTCTTTGTCCGATAATTACTCCATCACAGTCATGAGACTGGAGGCTCCTGTATTATTATTCTTTCATAACTTATAAACCCCGGTTTTCAAGTTTTGGTCTCAAGAGTTTGTTCTCTGCTTGCTGGGTTGCTTTTAGAGTGTGGCTATACCTGTCTTTATCACAGGGAGAGAAAAGGAGAAGGAAAGAAAGGATTAAAATGGCGCAGGGGATGAAATAAATTGCTGGAATTTATGTTCACTTGGGGCAAGGAAAGATGTGTTAATGGCTGAAAAAGAGGAATAAACATCAAGAGTAGCCCACAAACACTTCACCTTTTTGAAATTTACATATTTTCTATAATTTTCTATTTTTCTGAACAGACAGATGAAAACTGCAGCTCTGATTATTTTTCTGTGAGTTGGCATACGTAAAGACTCTGAACTGGAAGTCTGCTTAGTGCCCCAGGGCTGGCAGGAAGTCTAAAAAGTCTTTTGGCTACCAACAGTGAAAATGCTGCTGCACTTGCCCTGAGAAACAAATGTGGGCAAAACACCTACATGTAAATATTTCAGGAATCCTGCCTCCTCACTTCAAAAATCTAAGCCATGCCTCATTGTTAATGTTAGGAGAAAAAACTTATTATATGTGTCATAAAACACCACTTACTTGAATACAAGAGAACCAAACAGCTCCAAAGTTGAGCACAGCCTGCTCAGAAGCAGCTGCTTTTCTCACAGTCTACTGTCTCTTCCATCACAGACAGATGTAGCTGTGAGCAGTAAAATTCAAGGCAACCCCTCAACATCAAGCAAATTTCTTGCATTGAGTTTTACCATGTACCTCTGTGCTTTTGGACAGGAGTATCCTATTTATCTCCATAATAGCTCTTCAAATTATTATTTAGTGACTCTTGCTTTTACACCTAAAGGAAGGGAGCTCACCACCCTGAGCAGCTGTAACTCAGTTGTAATTGAAAAAACCTACTTCACAGCAGCTGTGAACATGTATAGCCTGCTCTGCCTGTATTCAGCATTACAGCAGCTGTGTTACATACCCAGTCTCTGAAGGCAAGGAGGTTGGCAGAAGAGGTAGGTATGATTTGACACATTAAACATTTTCACGTCACTTCCAATATGCGTGCACATTCCACTTTCCCTCATATCCCCACCCAAATGAGATTAAATTGCTATTAGAGTTATTGATCTCTATTTACATGAAACAAATATATCCTATGGTATTGTTTTGATATACGTGTCACTACTTTTTGGCACAATAAACAAATTTTATGCCTATCTGAATATAAAGGGTGACTGTAGAGAAAAATAAATAGATAAATACAGCCATATTTGAATTCTTCAGTTCTGTGGATTGCCACAGAATTCCAGTTCTCAAGGCTTCTCCAAGCTTGTTTAGCTTTAAAACTTTTGAGAAGGAAAAGAGTTTGTGAAATAACTAAGCCTGGAGCTCAGAAACTGCTTCTCATTTAAAAAATGTTCAAATGTTCTCATTTAACAGTTTCTGAAATGAAATATAGCAGACTTCCAGGTCTGCAACATCTTGTCCTAATTTGCAATGCAAAGTTTTGCAAAAACTTAATAGAATTTAAGGCCCTTTTTTTTTTTTTTTTTTTTTTTTAAATGCAGAGAATCACTCTTCCAGAGTCTCAGAGACTGGCCCTGGCAACAAATAAGGAGGCTGAAGTACTTCATTCATGTTAGATACCATATCTCAGGGCAGATTAAGACACGGAGGAACACACTGGAACTTGCTGCTCATTGTCACAGTACAAAATGGTTTACAGTACTGCCCTTATACAGCCACTGACACGATCCTTCCTATATAACAAATTGTTTTACATTGTGGTAACATGGCATTTCAAAATACATCAGTTCGGTTTGTTGCATCAAAATGAGAAATGTCTAGTGTACTGTACTAAACTTTATGCCTTTCTAGTAGGTATATTAAGATCTAATCACATACCTGAGATAATGACTCTTCTTTGCATGCTAGCAATTAATGTTGAAACAGGCAAACTATACAAGAGAGGGAAATATGGCTTAAGATTCTTTTTCACATATTATGAAATACAGGACTCTCTCTTCTAATCTTACCCTTACCACAGTGCTGTAGGTGACATTGCTGTAAAATATGAGGAATTGTGGGCTTTTTAATTTGGTGGGGGTTTCTTTGGTTGTTTTGGGTTTTTTTTTCAGGGCAGCAAACATTCCTCACTAAAAACTACAGTGTTTCAAAGTTCTTAGGTGCAGATTACCAACAACAAGTTTTCAAAATGTCTGGCTTGTGCAAACTGAGAACATTGAGATTCCTATATAACAAGGGTTCAATTACTTCTGGTTTCTCAGCTTTGAGAGCTGTCTGCAGCCCGGGAAGCTTGTTGACACCATCACAAAGTTTTCAATCTAAATTCAAATCAGGGGCTCTAAAAAGCAGATACACAGTTGGCGCACTTTTGTTTAAGAAGAATTTAACAGCAGTAGCTGCACCTGAAAAGCACTACTCAACTCCACTTAAACCCCATCAGAGTAAAGCCCAGGTTTTGCTCACATTTGCTCTATAAAAGTGAACAGTGAATAATTCAAATGTTCCTCAATTTTATAGGAACAGCACAATGTTAAAAGAGCATAAGTCAATAGCTGAAATTGGATGATGCAGGCGCAGTACTGATGGCTTGGCCGAGGTTGAAATTCACCTCTTGGGAGCATGGGAGCTTTCAGTTCCCAGTGGAGGGATTTTGTGAAAGGAGGGAGGATAACACCTGGAGGAAGGTTCCCCCCACCTTGAGGAAATAACTGCAATGAAGGTGCAGCAGCAGAAGGAAGATGCAGCTTAGGGACATTCGGAACAATCTGCCCAGTGTTGTGCCACTCATCACCCAGCCAGCGGCAAAAATACCTTTTTCTTTTCCTCTCTCCAACTTGTTCTTTTACCCCTCCAGCCAGGAACTGCCACATGAAATAATCACAGTATTGTTTGAGGCATTCTATGCAAAAGGTGTGTTTTTTGAGGTGGATGGGCATTGCAAGGCTCATGTACGACCCTGGTGAAAGGCAGGGCTGGCTCTGTACCTCAGTATATGCAGCTAGGCTCGGAGAGTTAGAGCTGGCTTCCTTTCTGCTCCAAAACCGGCGCCGGGGGGAGGTGTACTCGGGGGTCCCGGGGCAGCACCTGGTCTCCCTGACAGGAACCGGTCACAGGCCCGGGGTGCCGGAGCAGCACCTGGTCTCGCTGACAGGAACCGGTCACAGGCCCGGGGTCCCGGGGCAGCACCTGGTCTCGCTGACAGGAACCGGTCACAGGCCCGGGGTCCCGGGGCAGCACCTGGTCTCGCTGACAGGAACCGGTCACAGGCCCGGGGTCCCGGGGCAGCACCTCGGCTCGCTGACAGGAACCGGTCACAGGCCCGGGGTGCCGGAGCAGCACCTGGTCTCGCTGACAGGAACCGGTCACAGGCCCGGGGTCCCGGGGCAGCACCTCGGCTCGCTGACAGGAACCGGTCACAGGCCCGGGGTCCCGGGGCAGCACCTGGTCTCGCTGACAGGAACCGGTCACGGGCTGGGAGCGGGGAACGAGGGGACCGTTGGGAGGGGGGCGCGCGCCGGCCGTTGGCGGGAAGGCGTGCTGAGGGCAGAAGGCACCTCACGCTGACTGGAGGGGAGGGCTGAGGCAAATGGCGGCTTTGGGGAGGGCCCGGCCAGGTGCACGGCTGGCACCGCTGTGCCGCGGGGCACTAGGCAGTCGGCTGCTCGTTCTCCTCGGAAGCCTTACGCCTCCCGCGGCTGCAGGGGCCAGTGGTGCCTGGAGTGGGCGGGGAGCGGGGCCCGAGTCCAGCCTCGGGGGACACCAGTAAACCTCCACAGCTCAGGGCAGGATTGACTGTACCCGTGTCACAGCCAACAGCTCTCGGGTCTAAATTTTCTTTGGAACCACAGTGACAGAGGTAACAGAACCTTCCTGGAAACCTGTTCTAGGTGTTTGCTACTCTTGTTACTTTATTTGTATTTATACATGAGGGGTTATACATATTTTGAGAATCGGCATCTCTTTAACACTGCACTCTGCAGAATAGTGCCTAAAGATTGACACGGTGTTTCAGGTGAGATCTTACCTCTCAGCCCTCATTTCCATCTGGCCAAGTTTGAAGTCTGTCTTCCACAGTACTTAAGTCCCCAAAGCCTTTTTGCAGTCCAGTTATGGGACAGTTACTGCTGTTTCGGTTATGATGGTAATGGTGCCCTGTCAAGAAGGCGGCAGTTAGACTGGTTTGGCATGACTTCTTTTCCTGACAAATTCAGGTTAGCTGTTACTTTCGCTTTAAAGTTTCTTGGCATTTGAAAGATATGTATTTGCTAGCACGGTAAGAGGATTTTTCTTGGAATTCAGTTTAGCTGGCTGACTTATGAAAGATTTCTCCTTTCCCTCTCTCTTAAAAAAAAAAAAAGGAAAAAAGTGTGTACTTTCTAGCCTTTGCAATGCTTCAGCCATTTTCTCTTGTAACCTAGAATGAATTGTGTCAGGTTTTATTAATTTAATGATTCATCTTAGTACAACCTAAGTTGCTCTTTCTTCAGATTAGTCAGTTTCTCGTATTTGATCCTCCTATGCATTTGGTAACAAAACATAATACAACCAAAGACCAGATTGGTAGGCTTTGAACAAGAGAACCTCTTCCAAAGAAGTAATTTTTTCTGAGTGTGGGGAAGAGTTTCTCACGGCTGCAAGCTGTGGTAAACCATAGCAACTCCCACAGCCTTCAAGTCTTACTCTTACACTGCCATTGTCAGGCTGTCCATTGCATAGATAAATGTCTGCTAGTTTTGTTATACCAGTGTTCTTTATCACAATCTCGGCGTTTTGGCTTCATGCAAATGAAAGTAACTCAGCAGCTGTAATCCATCTTGCTGGAGGAGGGCTGTAGTCAAAATACTGACTAAACTGATTAAAAATGGATACAGGGATCCCAATGGAAAAGTGAGGTTTGCAAGGGAAGATACCATGAAGGACATGAAGTGTGATCTAGGATAGAAGGGAGGGACTAGACTTACTTTATCACATAATGTCAGATGCAGAAAAATACTTTATAAGCAGACTTAAGATGTGAAATGGTGTGAAATGGTATGAACTGTTCACAGTATTGAAATGAAGGAAATCTGAGTTGCTGCAACAAACAGTGTTGTAGAGACTCTGAAAGTGGAGGCTGGGTAGGCTGAATCAATTCCTAGACCAGAGATGGACGGTAACAGGGGAAAAGCTGAAATTTTACTTTTATATGCATATAGTGATTATATGCAAAAACATGATTTGTGAGTGCTTCAGTATTTACTGCCTATCTCCAACTGAGCTTTACAGATCCTGTTGAGAATATCATAATATGTAACATTTTGCTGCTGTACAATAAACGCTAACTAGGAAGCAATTTTAATTTAAAGCCAGCTATGGTTTTGCTGCTTATAATAGTTAACAGGCAATGATTAAGTGTACAGTATCTATGAATGAGAGATTAAAAATAATAATAATGAAGAAGCATTAATAAAAGGATTGTTTTTCATTATATCACATGCCTAGCACGAATGAACACATCCTTAAATAGGTTTTACTGGTTTAACTACCTATTTCAGTTCCTAAGTGAGCAGCACTTGAAGTGATATCTAAAAGTATAGGAAATATGATTTGTGTGTTTGTAAAAGCAACTCAGCTTAGACCTTCCACAAATTTGCACATCAAGTGACTTAAGTGCGTAAGAGACTAGCAGGACTGATGAAAATAGTTGTAGCTATCTGTACAAGAAATACAGATTAGATCTAGAAAAAACATCTGCACTCTTGAAATTCCAGTGTCTGTGCATATACAAACCAGTTATGATAGACTGGAATTTTTGGGGTCTGATTTTCCTCAAAAAAACCAAGTGTTTCATTTCCCAGCTGTGTCAGTAACACAATTTATGATCTTCTTATAAGATCACTATCTTACTTAAGTGCATATGCTTGACATGGTCCCCCTTCTGCCCTGTATCGTTGTTTAGAAGGTCTCTCCTATCCACATCACCCTGCATCCTTTCAGAGCTAAAGATGGTGTGTCCTTTATGTTCCTACATCTAGGATGTCAACCGTACCAGGTAAAAAAACCCAACCCAACCAACCAACCAACAACAACAAAAAACCTGCTCAAAAAACCCTAGTCCAAACCCAACGAAAAAAACTTAAGTTTTATCGCAGACTAAAATTGTCTCGTGCTTTATAGCAAACTAGTGTACCTTGTTGCAGGAGCACCACATATCTCAGATACATAATGACTCAAATGACTCCTTTTTTTTTTTTTTATAGCAGTGAAGATAGGCTTGAGATGCCTCATGCAATGAATTCTTATTTTGATTAAGGCCTAGATTACCTTGTCCTGTCTGATAACTTCTACCAAAGCGCTAATTTTCAGAATAAATATGGGCTTTTAATCAGAAGTTTTCTACAGCCCCCACCCCAAACTTCTGATGCAGGCTTTATGAGGCTCACTAGCTGCCTCCTTCTGCATGCAGGGTAAGGCAATAAGCCACTTTGATCTGCATAGGAAGGAAATCCACTCTGCAGAAAGGATGCAACTTCATGGTTCTCTGTTGTCCTGTCCCCTAGTGACAGTTAGTCATTTCCTTACAGCTTGCTGTGTAGCAAAATTCACACTTGACCAACACCAATCTCAAAATTCATAGCAGAAAGACAACCTTCTCTCTAGTGAAGACAGACTGCTGAGAGCCTGTCAAACTTTTGCAAACTGGCTTTCCAGGAATGGTAACACTCATTTGACTCAGTTTCCTCTCTGTCAGGTGAGCCAAATAAAGAAAAATTGCCTGACTGTCAGTAAATCTTTAATTTAAGTTTCCTTATCAAACTCACTAGCTGTGACAGGAAAAGGTAACTGGAAGCATTATCTATTATGTTTAAAAATGCATTTTGAGGATGCTATGTGTAGTATAAATTATGTTCCAAATTTAATGAATGACCTGAAACAACTTTTCAGAAAAGTATGAGAAACACAGAACCTTCTATGACCCTCACCTCTTTATATTGTTTGGGAGATCCCAGAGAGAGTATCTCCTAGATTAGAGTAGCATGCCTGAAGAGGCTTACCTTCTCCTCACTACAGGAAAGTGGCACAAAGAAGTCATTGATGGTAGCAAGACCCTGGAGGAAGGCATATGGAGCAAATGTTGTTCTGCATTGACACACTGGCAGCAGGCCGTGCAAGTGTCATGCAGCTCTCCTGAAACAATGTTCCCATATAGATGATTTGGGCAAGCTCAGATTTCTGCTTTAGTTGTTCACTCATCTCTGATCTATGCCTAGTCATGCCTAGTCAACAATCTGTTTATATATGTGAACTTTAGCTTTGACTGGAACTTCACCTTGCGTTGCCTCTAGGTGGTTTAGACAGATTAACTTTCTCCTGTGCTGGTTGGTTTCTCTAAAACCAGTGCTATCTCACTGGAGCTTTGTGTGCTATAACATTACAATGCCCTAAGGCAGGGTTAGGCCATTTGTTTACATATAAACATGTGGCACACTCCACCTGCACAAGTATTTGTTTTTGCATAGCTAGCAGATAACAGGGCTGTAAATTTTATTGCTAAATATTATAAACATAGATCTATGATTTTTTTCCCCCAAGAATTGTGTTTGGGGCCTGATTCTGATCTCACTTTTACCAATTTTAGGTGGATTTAGCAGGAACCTGTGACTTCCACATGCATGAAATTAGGGTAAAACTCTGGTTTGCTTTTTGATAGCACTGATATTACTTGTGGGTTTTAACATAATATAAACAATTAAAAAAAGATTATTAGGTAATTTTACAACAAGCTGCAAACATAAATGATTAAAATAATATATTTCTTTCCATAATTTTCCATTCAATGCCGCCCTATATATCCATACTGTATAATGAACATGACATTTTTCTGACAGTGTTACAAGAATACTACTTCTATTTTTCTCTATTCTGTACATCACTGGGTTGTGTCTTTTTCCTGAAAATGTCTCTGTCTAAATGACTATTAACACAGATATTTTTCCCCATTGTTTTTCCTTCTACAGATTCAGAATTCATCACCACAGAGAGCTGCTATTGCTGCACGGATCCTTCTCCACATTGTCTCAAACTGCCCTTGATTTTACAAGGTAATTTCAGTACTGTCACATCACACTTGAAACAGAATATCTAAACCATGTGATTGTGTTTTCTTATTCATAGCATTAACGTTTTGTATCATTGACATATTTCTTAAGTTCCTGTAAAATGAAATACATCATACACTAGAATTGCTTTTTTTTGGAAGGATACTCAAAAGTCTTGGGGAAAAATTTGAACTGCTTATTTGTAGAAAAAACACATCTGTTTTAACTTAAAATTTGTTGATTTAGTTCCTCCAAAAATACCAGTGAAAACTTGAAATTGAATGTCTTTGTGGACTTCCTACAGGAAAAAAACCCATATGCAGACAAATGGGAAAGGCAAGTTTATGAGACATATTTGCATTTGATTTCAACCTTAAATTGCACAAGAATCGGAATCATTCCTGGACTGCTGAGTTTTCTTTCTTTCCTGAGTGGCTTTCTGAATTTTGGTTCCAGTTTAGCTGCAAAAACTAACAGCAGTATTGCAGCTGCAGTGGTGTGCAAGGGTTTGATCTGTTTGTGTCTCTGGATGCTATGAAACCCCTTTTCATACATGTTTCCTTTTCATTAAGAGCACATATGGGGATGGAATATCATGTGCTTCTTTGCATACTGTTATGAACAGAAGGTCAGAGACCTGCAATAATTTCAATTCAGATATGCCTTCTAAAGAATCTGTTTCAAGAAAGGAAACAAAAAGTAAAACTGAATGCAACAAATATTAACTTTATAATGGTTTCAGGTTGTTCAGTCAATATTAAACTGATAAAAATAATCTAAACAGAAGTAAATAATTTCAGAACACAACTTTACAGATTTATAAAGATATTTTCATGATGAAAATAATGCATAACTAAGAGTGTTTATTTTCGCATGCTTCACTGTGATTTTCCACTTTCTAAGATCATTAATATGCTTGATCGTATCTTTTTGTGCTTGGATTCTTAGGTTTCGTGTGCTGTTTATGTTTGTAGCAGTAAAAAAAGGTTTTTATTTGACTTATTCACTTGTTATTACTTAAGTGATCTTCTATTACAGAAGTGCTACAAATTGCATGGTGACAGAATTAATGCAGTCACAAACTATGTGCTATAGAGACTGGGAATTTGCAAATGCAGTTATGTTTGTATCACCAACTCAGACAGTGGAAAGCCTCTTTGTAAATGTGCATCATCAACACGTCAGGAATGTCCTAACAGGGTTCAGCTAGTCCATAGCTCTTCTGCTTTTACCTTACAACTGTTATGTGAAACATGTTGAATTAAGGACTATATTTCTTGCAAAGTGCACCTGTTATACCGTGGTAGGTGAAGGGTGTACCTGTTTAGCAGCACTAATCAGAAATAACTGCAGAATGATCAGTGCTGTTTAAATTTTGGTCCATTACAAGAGAAGGTTAAAGAGAAGACAGCTCCTGCTGAGTCTAAAAATCTGTATAATGAGGTTAAAATATATATACCTATTTTGTAATTAAAAGTCTGATGTTGTAATTATTTAAAGAGCCATCACAATTCAGTTTAAGTAGGTCTGTTCACTAGAAATGCATGTTTTAATTCCTTTCTGCAGAAAGGGTAAGGAGGGATTATTGTTTCTTTAGGGGGCTGCACCAAGGAGATAATTACATGCTGTAAGATATAATCACATGGATAGAATAAGGAGTCTAGGGCAAAGCAGGATGATGGTATTTCTACTAGTACCTTTGATTGCAGTATAGGGAACTGCATTGTGTTACTGTTTTTAACCAAGCACATAATAACCCAGGTATGCTATGTCCTTCTTGTCCTCTCGGTGACTGCCAGCTGTCAGGGTAAAAACATTGCTGTACAGGCTAAAGGGAAAAGGATTTTAAAGTCTCTTAAATGTGAGAAACAAACAGCCAGGCCCTGGGGGATATGTTTTGGGATAATGGGGTCCCACAATCAGAAGTGGGCACAGCAATTTTGAAATCTCTTCAAGATTTCTAGAACAGCCTTGATAACTGGAAAAGTTATTGAGAATTGTTACTTTTAGACTGTTGGTCTGCAAAGCACTTAGATACTCACTTCATAATAAAGTTAAAAGGCTTAAATGAATTAATGAATTCTGAATTTTTCAGAACGGTATTGTATAAATGAATATATACCCAAGCAGAATCCATTGCATTAGTGAACTGTTTTTTGTGATATCTTTTGAAATTGAGAAAATCCTTTAGAGGAGTGTTAGTCGAATTACAGCATGTCTTTGCCTTTCCCAGAAGGAATGCTTATTGTTCAGAATGACTGCTAGCATTACATGTCAAATTTAGGCATCTCAGCTGTAGATTTCTTTCAGTCTCATTTCTGTTCAACATACATGTTGAGCCAAATCACAAGTGAAGCAGAAACAGTACTTCAACAGATCATTCTCTTGCAATCCTGCTACCCCCAGTGATACCATATAGACCCTGATGTACCACGCATATAGACCACACTATTATGTACTGCTAATAGAAAGTTAATCTGACCCAGAACTATTCTGTTTCTAATTCTGAGAAATTCAGAACAAAATCTAGCTCCTCTAAGTTCTTTATTATATCTAGTTGAACACTGCTATAAAGTGCAGTGGTTCCTACAACTCAGGCTGATGACTGGAAAACCTTAGTCTTCTGCTGTTGATGACCGTGACAAATTCTAGACAGTAAGCTGCAGAAAAATGATGGATTTCTCTGTACTTTCCCAAGCTGCTCTATTGAACAGACAAGAGAAGCTCAATCTGGGCCTTTAAAAAGACACCCATAGCATAAGAAAAAACCCTGTTTTTTGATTCATGTAGGCTGTGCCAACTTACTGCCTCAGCTCAGATATGTCCATTCATTCCAAACCTCAGTTTTCAAATCAACAAAATGCAAATAAATGCATAATTTGCAGGAAACTGATATTTCACAGGAAAGCCTAATGAAGACAATTTTATCAAGCCTTTTCCTTCCTTTGGAACCAAAACATACACTGGACACAAAGGAAAATATCAGACTGCATTTAATACATACAAAATTATTCTCTGTCACATATTAGCAGTGTTCAAATGTAAGTATAAAGCAGACAAAGCACCAAGTTTGTAGAGCCAATCCACGTAATTACATAAGATTAATTGTTCTCACTGCAGTTTTACCTGGCAAATGGACTTTTCTGGATTCCTTTACCTTAGTTGAGCTGTGCTGCCAAGTTCAGGCCATCTCTTGCTTCAGTCCCCCCCTTCAATACAAGCCAGGCAGGTTCCTCTAGAGAAAGAAATACAAATAATTTTGTAAGACATTAATGAAAAGCTTGTGTATCTGAGCAAAAGATCGGACTGTTGGGCTTTATTAAATGGACTTTGTTTTTTCACAGTATGGGGAAAACAGATTCAGTTTTCCCCTCAGTTACTGGCATTTGTTTACTCATTTGGTTCAAATTGATTCCATAAGGTTTTAAACTTGGGTAAGACAAGTAAGATGCATAAAGCATCTCGTTCTTCTGTTGTGGTTAGGATGGCCAAGTTGATGTTTTCAATTTCTAATGAAAGATTTCATAGGAATAGTTGTTCTGCTTAGCAACTAGCTACCTGCCTGAACCAGGAAAGCTTACTGAACCATCAACATAGGCTTCTGTTTGGGCGTTGTGTGAGCATGCGGAATGGTTGTAATGGTTTCATGATACCTTCTGCCTACTCTCTCCTAAGAAGAAAGTACAGACTGACAATAGATTTCAAAAGTGAATAGTGGCTTTATTAGTGTTTCAAAATGAAATAGACTCTAAAAACTGGAACTTCTGGCAGATTTTTCAGTAGGTCACTCTCTACAATATCAGACAAATCACTTCTGTGCCTTAAGAGTGGGCAAATTTGGAAAAAGTAGTCCAAAAACTCTGTGATGAAAAACTGTTTTGTTTTCAGGTGCATTTTCTTTTTAGGAAGTAATTTAAAAAAGGAGGATTTTTTTTTTTTTTTTCTTTTCAACTGTGGAAGTAAATGAACCGTGTTATTGACTGAAGGGGGTGACTTCAATTAGGTGCTATAGTTAGTACAATGGACTCCATCTGGAGACACATCTGAGTGCCATTTGAACTGGAATCCGTGGAATTATTGCAGCAGGAGCAGACCTACTCCACCTAGATTTAGTCTACAACAAATATCAATTAGTGAAATACTACAAGTTCGCAGGCTCCAGAACTGTGCAGAAACTCTAGGCAACAGAAGTGGATGTCAGTGTATTTCACTGTGTGGAGTACAAGCAGATACATTGACTTTAGTTCACAAGTCTACCTTAAATTTGTAGCGCAGCTTCAGCTACACTGGGAGGTAATAACTAGCAACTGGCAAAAGCCTGCTTCCAGGAATAACTTATGGCCCCTTTTGCCAACTCTGATGCAGTTTCATAAGCAACATTTAGAACTGGGCTGTTGCATTATTTGTATTTGATTACACATGTACTTAATTTTCATTTTTAATTTGTGCATAGCTCATTTTCTCTGTTCTATCAATGTAATTATCCCATTCTCTTAAAAATAACTGCCAAGTCCACAGCACCAGTGACTCCTTTTCAACCCAAGTGTACATCTACAGTACATGGTTAAAGCTTGCAGAAGACCCAGAGGACTAGGACTGAGTGAATCTAGACTATAAGCTGTTCTGATACCGGGTAGGAATCTTCATTCAGTGTAAATCACACTCCTTTGTTCATCAGCTTTGGGAAAAAGTAGTGAGCAAGGAGGACCATGTTGAAAGTTGTGTAACACAGCCTGTCTCCCTTTCCCCAACACACACTTATTTTTAAAACTTTTGAGAACTTGAAACAGCTTAAAATTTTCATATATTCCTTCTTGGAATATAGGATGAAAGTGTACTATAAAGCAGTTTAGCTAAATACAGAATTTGCCTGTAATTATGTGAGCCCATGGATGAAACTTTGTGACAGAAGCCTTGGTGGCAATATTAGCGTAAAGACTTCCCGAGTTATTTCCCAGCCCCTGCCTATTCAGTCTCACCCTTGCTCCATGAAGTACTGCTCCTGCCATTAAATCCTCCGGTTTATTATAGGAATGTGCGAAGCAGTGAATGGACACAGGGGAAAATACATACCACCCTTGTTTTTCGTTTTGGGTTGGTTTTTTTCCTTGCCAGGAAAACATTGAGTTCAACAAGGACAACTTGGAGACAGCGTACTGGGGCTTAAAACTTAATTTTCATAGAACTTCAGGAGTACTTAAAGGTTAGCACTTAGTTAACTGCTTTACTTGATATGGTTCAAATCCAGCCCGTATGTATTTGCAGAATTCTTTGCACATAGTACACAGACCTGTGTGGTTTGTACATACAACTGTCCACTGAAATCCAGTATCAAACATTTTATAAATTTTAGGTGAAAAATGTCCTTTTCAGATATAATCTGCAAACCCAAACTAGTTAGCAGATTAATAATCTCAATAAATACACTGTAAAAATGTAGTAACACAGCAGACAGCTTTACTGTTGGATCACATAGATAAGAATAATGACACCCCCCCACCCAAGGAACTCTAAAAGTCACACAGAAGCCACTGTAACATTAACATTCACAAATTACAGGAGGTAGTTAGTACTTCTGCTGTCACTCGTGTCTAAAACAAAAACTTGGAAAATTCTCAAGTTGCAGACTTTTTGTTTGCTCATTGCTGCTCTGAAATCACACTCCAGGGTTTAGGTCAGCCCTTTCTCTGTCACGTTTGTAGGTGTTATTCCCCCTCTAAGCAATTATTTGGGATAACAGGCCACTCCAGCCATCACCTGTCCCACATGGCAACAAGGAAATAACAGCACTATTAAATGATTAATCTGACTGCAACTGATGGCTTCTGTTTCACTCATGTTCCAGAATTTTCATGTTTCTATCACTGCATTTCTAACTTTGCTTTTGTTTAAGTAGACCTGACCTATGCTATCCACAGCCTGCTTGACTGCTTCATTTTCATATTATCAGTTATCATCAACAGGTTTTTCCACAGCTATGACCTTATTTTTCCCCTTCTGCGCAGGGTTAGGAATGTTAAATAAACTTTGATAGACGGGGAAAAAAAAGTCCCGATTGACAGTAGTCTGAGGGCTTTCAGCCTTCAAGGGTTACCTTACTACCTTGCCAGGGAATAAAAGACCATGGCTCTTTGCATATATATTTGCATAAATACTAACATCCAAAATTGCATGAATTTACAATATTTGCTTTAAATAACATTCTATATGAAAACCAGAAATAACATATTGCACGCAAACTGCAGGTGACTTACATTGCCCTATCCTTGCTTGTGGGGAGAGGATTAAAGGTTGTCATGCTCTTTGGCTGCATTCATTTTATACCAAAGTGGTTTAAAAATAGTGAAGGCTACACATGGTATCCCAGAAAAACAATGACTGCTCTGCATGCTTGCTTATCATATATATACTTAAGGTGTATGGAGACAGGATTAGACAAATCCAGATTTGAAGAGTATCTTGCTCCATAACTAGCCAGAGTTAACTCATATTTGCCACTTCTGAACAGAACAGGAGAGGATTTTGTGGTCCTGCAAAATGTTCAGGTTTTTTAAGCTCTGTGTTTTTCCTTAGAACAAATCTGGGGTCAATAAAACTTCGTGCTTAGACCAAATAAGAAGTGAACATCACCTGTTTACTAATGAGGCCATATGTGAGATGTTATATATAAATATATATATATACATATAAAAATGTTAAAATAGTCTCAGTACATAACATCTTTTAGAGCTGTAACTCTGCACACTGTCTATCATGGTACTATGCGTGGAGATGTCTTTCAGTGCAAAGTGAGATACTTTTTCAGAGAAACAATTAAATAGGCATGCTAGTGCTATCAAAGAACCGGGGATTTTAGAACACACAAGGCTAACCCTGTAGCAACCCAGTAAGTTTTCTATAGGTTACAAGAAACTTCTCAGATAAATTTTGCTCTAAAGTTTTCCTGTTATAGAGAGGGAGAGAGATTAAATATTTGATGGAAATTAGTAAGGATCATGTAGCATCCCAGGAACTGGTAGTTTTCTATATTTGCATTTGCATACAGGACGCGTGTTTGTTCACCATCTTTTACAAGTGGTATTCACTCCACATAAAGAGACATATGTCTCCTTTAGCATGCATGCTTGTATTGTCAACCTGATAGAATTGCATAGGAATGAACCCAATAAAGTTAAATGAAAAAGAATGCTCATTTTATTGCTCATTGAAGTAGGTCTACCCAATTTAACTCAAAGTAAGATCTGTGATAAGGCCAGCTTATTGGTATTAATTTTAACTCATACTGTAGAATTTTGTAGCTAAGATGTTTTCTATTAAAATGTATAATATCATCCGAACAAAAAAAAAGACCCTAAAAACTTCACCTTTGTGGAAATGTTACCTATTTCACTGCAGAAAAGCAATCATCATGCAAGTTCAGGGGTTAAAGAAGTTTGAGCATCCCAAAGACATGCCCAATCTGGCCAAGGAACACTTGTTTCCAGTGCCAAAATTAAGGAACAGGAGAATTCCTCAGACCTGAGCTAAACAGGGATATTCACAGTTGCGGCAGGCCTGGGATAGGGAAGGATCTCAGAATACCGTCATTGCAGCTGAAGCCACACTGTCCCCTATAAAGCAACAGACAGGGAGACTGAGTATATCAAACCCCTCATGCTTTCTTCTTCCATGCAACGATTGTGCTGAACTTTCTTTTTTTTTTTAAATAAAAGTAAGACCTATAATTAGAGATTTGCCCATTTGTGATACACGTGTAAAATGCCCATATGTCTTACGGGCACGATAGTTTAAGTCGAGTTAGATGATGGCGTTCTCGGCATTAAATAACCAGGTTCTTAGTTGACAGGAAAAAAAGATATCCCTCCAACTTCTCTGAACTTCTTGCATTCTTAGCATTCTTTCCATAAATCATTTAATAGCTGCCCTATTCATAGGAAAATGTATTGCTGAAGCTAAATGGTGGGGTTTTTTTTCCCCTCCACTCTCATTGGAGGGAAGCATAATAAATTAAGCCTGATTTGCATGCAAGTTTGCATACACAAAACTCTTGTCATGAACTAGCAAACAATAAGGTGCTCATGTCAGAACACATTGTTCAAGCAACTGCATAAAATAGCTACTGAGCTGTAAGGCACATCAGTATTGCCTTACTGCTCTGTGTTACTGATACTTTGCCACAACAAATCTACACCTCTACAAAGGCAACAAAAAGAAATAAACTCAGCAGCTTTGTATCTCTCATTGTGCTGCACTCCAAATAACCTCCATTTCTTTGTTTCTTGACATCCTGACAAGAGGGAAATTCTGAGTCCTAAATGAACCTCTACACAGAATGTATAAGTATAAAAAGTTTTCCCTGATGACACAAATGTCTCTTTTCAATGTGCTGCCTGGAAGCATACATCAGGTCATTTATTGGGCAATGTATAATTAGCTACTATCTGTGTAATGTTGCCCTGAAACTTTTGATGTGATGATGTTGAGCAGATTGCTTCTGCAATTGGTGGCTTTGCAGGAGTAAAAGCATGTTATTAGTCCAGCTGGACATGCTGATATCATATGTCACCTAGACACAATTTCAAACACAGGGAAAAACTCTCTTGATGTGGCATGTAGTTACATCAGAGCTTCTGACAGCTCTTCATGGAAAGTATCAGCATGCCAAGGTTTAGCTCTTTTTACCTCTTGGAACTACACATGTGGAGTTTGATGCTAACACCTGCTTAGCATCTGCTTACCTTACTTACCTTCTGGAATCTGTCAGAGGAACAGAAGCAAGGAGAACTAATTACTGTAACTCATAACTTGTAACTGGGAGGCAGCAGGAGAGATTTTTGGCTGGAAAGGATTGAATGAGAGCAGTAGCAACAGTTCAGGGCAGTTACTTAACCAAAGCATGCCTCAGATTTGAAGAATATTGTTGGCAGTCTTTGTCACATAGTGAAAGCACATTTAAAAAAAATCTAAAAGACATTAAATGCAGAAAGCTTCTGTCAACCTAGAGTTAAGGTGCTCCCTTCAGATTGCCTCCGAAACATTTAGCAGAAATGAAGGACCACTTCCAACATTAAGAAACTGTGCAGCAGAGAGAGGTCACTATTTGTTTTGGCAATCATTTAAAATGCACTCAGCTTACACTGCATAAGCTATTTATTTTCCTGTGACCAAAATGCATGCATACAGAATTTCCTAGCCTCCTGGTTCTATGATTGTATGAACTGAGGTAGCTGATTTTGCACTGCCTCCTGTACTTTCCCTTGTGACTTTTGACTCTGGCTGTTTTGTGAATGTGCTGCCCCACTAACTGCAGGTCTGATCTGTTTCAGTCTACTATGGCAATCCTACATGCCCATGATGATATTTAAACTATACACGTTCCCCGCTTCATCTGACACTGAACTACAATTGCACTTCGTATGAAATGCATGTTTAACAGGTGAAAGCAATGCGATGTTATATTTTAAGGACATGAGGTTAATAAGCATAGCTCCTAAACTTAAATTTGGAAACCCAGCCGGGGAGCTAGAATACTGTTAGGTAAATTAAGATATGGCAAGGACAGTATAGGAAATTCATTTATATGGATCAGAAACTTTTAGCTGGTACCAAAATGATTAGGAGCTCACTTATATGGTGTTCTAGTAGTTTAGGATTGCATCACTACCTGCTCACACTGATCTTTTTGAGTCGGAGAAGAATATATACCTATAATACCTCCTTTTCTGTGGTTGTTGAAGAGATGTGATTCCATGGGATTACAAGTAACATGGGTACATCTGTCCTAGCAGAAAGGTTATAATTATACAGCATAGAAAGCACCACCTAAGAGCCTATGTACTAGTAACTGCTTTGCTGCTTTGAATTAAGAGGAGCTGGTTAGCAACTGTCATACATCCTATGCTAAACCTGAGACTAAAAATCAACAGTAAGAGAATGAGAACAATTAGAGGGACAGATGGGAGACAGATACAAATAATTTCAGAAAAAAATGTAAGCATTGTGGCATGAACCAAGAAGATGCTGGTGTAATTTAGCATGTCCTTAACAATTTTTTTTTCCTGGCATGTTTGTGTTTACTTGTGTGCTTATCTTAAAAATTGACTCAGGCTTATGCTATTCAGCTGTTCTGTTGACTGTTCCAGTGATGGTAAGAGGTTAAAAAATACTGTTTGTCAAGTTCAAAAAGGGATAAAAGATCAGATCAATTCTGGCTTGATATTTGTGCTACTAATTTAAATAAAAGCAGTTAGATGGCCTGCTTGATTCATGGGCATGCTAAGAATCAGATGCCTAACATCAACTGGAGACATAAAATTGTAAACTAAAAAGCTGGTGGCTGTAAAATTGCTGGAGCAAGAACACAAAAAGGAAGAGCAAAAGAAGTTGAAAATAAGATCTTATTAATGTAAAAAAAAAGGATTATGAATATGCTCTGCCACACACACTCACACCCTACAAGTGCTTTACAAACCTGTGAAGATTCTTCAGCTCTCCATTCATTTATTTTCTGCTACTACAAATAGAAAATTAAGTATCTGATTTCCATATACCATTTCCAACACTAGATTTTGGTAAGGACTACGCAGGCAACAGGTTCAATTTTTGCTCATCTGGTGGTCATTTCTGACAAAACACAGCATTTATCTCTCTGAGCGGAGAAAAATTTCAGTGAGTGGGAAAGCATTTTAGAGTGGTTTATACAAATATCATTGTAAAAGAAAAATCAGGAAAAACAATCCATCAGTTAATCACTGCATTAGGCCCCAGTCCAGCACACTACTGTGTACGTGCAGAGGCCTTCTGAAGCTGAAGAGCATTAAGAGGGGTTCTGATGCCCACACGTTGGTGGTGTACTGTGCAGGGTGAGATGCATCAGTCAGTCAGTGTTGGTTTAACAGGCAAGGAGCTGAGCTCTCCAGTTTCAGTTTAAATAGAAAGGAGTTGGAGTTCTTGGTGCTTTGCAAGACCACTCCATGAAAGAAGAAGAATCCAAGATCTTATCAGGAATCTTTGTCAAAGGAACAATTAATAGGTTTTTTTACCAATTAACTTGAATAGGAAATGAGTAGCATGCAGGTTAGAAATTAGGATTAGCTACTTGTAGAGTTGGCTTGACCTGCTGCCTTGCTTTTAAAGGGCAGCAGATATCATATGCTGCACAAGGCTAAAACCATAGTTTGATGCAAAGAGATTTGGAGAGGAATGCTTTTAGGATTTAAAAAGAATCAAAAACAAGCTGAGGTAAAGCATAATTTATATTGCAATTTAGCCAACACAAGACACACAAAAATTTGTTTTAGGGAGGTATTCTGAAAATTAATTTGCCCAGGATATCAGCAGGCAGTATATTGTGCAAGTCCACTCAGGAAGGGTTGTTTGGGTAGACAAAAGTCCTTACCACTTTACAACTAGATCTGCAATATAAATAAGAAAAACTTAAATGTCTTTCTGCCCAGGTACTGACAGCCCTGCGGGTTTCTAGCACATGACAAGTACCAACTGAGATGTACTTAACAGCAATACCTCCAGGACTACAGCAATACAGATTCTTGCAGCTGTCAGCACATAAAGTGGGGAAAGCTACAGGTTCGGAGAAGCGTACAGCAGGCTGTTGGATCATACTTTACAGATCTTGAGGTGTGGGTACGTAGGTAAAAAATCATATAGGTCTGGGTCAGCTGTTTCCAAGATCCATTGGAAACAATTGTAAGGATTGCTGTAAAGTGCCATAAATGGGCAGTGTTATGAATTGGCAAACCTACTCGGAAGAAGTTCATTATTTTCCTCACCTGGGAATGTTTTCACATGAAGCAACAAAGAAACTATTGACTCTACTAAACAGTGAAGAATTTCATAATGTATCCCATCACAAGAGAAAGGTTATTGCATTGTAATTTAGAATGTATCTGGCAAAATCCCCATTGCTATTTATTGGAGAAGTAAATACTGGCAGGACTGGAATGTGATTTTCCTTTACAGCATACCTGTACCACGCCTCTTGGTGTCATCTTTGAACAAGGAGTAACATTTAAGCTCTCATCAGTTTATCATCTGGAAGGTCAGGCATTCGAGAATCTTACAAGTTAAATACAAATCTTTAAGCCCTGTGGTCTAGCTTTATTCTTCTTCCACTTTGTAAGAATATTACAATCTTAGACGTTTGCTTTATAAGACAGGTATGAATGAAACTTAAGGTATGTGCAAACTCTTTTAATGATACTTTGCATAGTGTCCTGCAGTTTCTTTTTCAAATATTGTTTCATACATGATCAAAGAACTAAGAAGGTCATACTACATTTGGAAAACTAGGTAAACAATAATCAGACATTTATATTGCTAATTGTTTACCGAGCATTGAAAGAGTGTTCATCACTGCATGAAGAGTCTGCAGCATTTCAGATTTTTTTAGTGTGTGATTTAGAAGTCTCCCATTGTTTACAGAAAGCAACCATGGTTTGCAATAGCCACACCAAATTTTTCCTCTCTCTTACAAAATGGTTTCACAGGGCAGTGTGTGCTGGTTGTTACTTGCCACTGATGAAACGGGGAAGGTTCCGTTCCCCACCCCTGCAGTCTGTCACAAAGTACGATGCATCTGCACACAGAAGTCTCTTATCATAATCACCACAGAACTGATTCAGCACAAACTATTTAGGTTAATGTTAGCAAGTCTTAGTAGCATTTTTCTTGAGCCTGGTTCACTCTGACTGAATCAAAGTAAGAAATGATGACTTAAGCATTTGTGCAGGTAGAGTTATCAAGGCACTAACCACCTACAGGAGAGGGTGCTGAGTGGTGGAAAGTTCACATGCAGCCAGAACAGTGAAGCAGCAGCTTCAAAATTAATATTAAACCCTGCATTCATAATCTAGGCAAACCATTACCACTAATAAAGTACCAGCATAGAATGATCTTTGACTACTTTGCCTAATCCAGTAAAAAGCTCCACAACAAGCTTAGCCCTTAAAATAAACATGAAGCACAGAGTAAGTTGCCATGCAGAATAATTACATTTCCTGCATATTGACTGTAACAAGAGATTTAGCAGATCTTACTGCTAACAGCTCTCCATTGTATCCTCATCATTAGTGCAAACTTTGCATCTAATGTTGCTCCTGTGTACTCTTCTAAGCTGCCTGCAATTATCTGATCAATGAACTGGTTTGGATTTGGCAGATGAGTGAGTCTCACATTTATGCTACCTTGTTGTGGCTTCATTTTGCTTAAATCTAGTGGGTCTTTTTGTTTCATTGGGGGTTTTTTTTGTATGTAAAGATTGTTGATTACAAAACATTTTGTTCACAGAGTAACAGGTTTAGCAAAATTTCTTGAGTTGCAGATGGGGCTCTACCTGGACTGCTGGGGTATGAAGGACCCCGAAAGCTCTGTGTTCTCAGCTAAAGCAGCACCTTGTATTGCAGGACTCCACGGTTTGCAACTGATCCCATGACTAGGTGGAACAACCCTGAGGCTGTGGTACAAGGGATCCCTGTTTGCCCAGATCTCTGCTGTGAAACCCCAAATTGCTAACATGGTTTAGGTTTCAACACCCTCCCTGGTACTAGAGCCAGGGGCTGAAGAGTTACAGACTCCACTGCTGCAGACCCAGGACATGGAACCAGGAAACTGTGGAATAAGAACCCAGGGAAGGTGTTTCTAATGAGGTCAATGACAGTGAAGCAGCCCCAGGCATTCAGCAGCAGTATACCTCAGACATATGTAGGAACTCATTACTCATTTATCATTAGTCAAGACACACTGCCGACCAGTAAAGGCTTCTAATATTTGCAGTTTTACTGTGGCAGAAGGAAAGCAAGCAGTAACCTATTCTGACCACTTTAGGGCTGGATGTGTTTGTGGTAAGATGGGAGCAGCCTTTAAGAGTTAACTCAACATTTAAACCAGGAACAAATAATTGCAGAGTCATGGAACACAGTGTCCACAGTGGTATGTGAAGGTAGCTGCATCTCAGCATGAAACACACTCTAAGAATGAAATAATCAATCAATCAAGAATCTTTAAAGACAAAACTGCTCAGACTTCTTGTAGCCAAATTCACTTTTCAAGCAGTATCAGTCAGTAAGTATGTTTGTAAATCAGACTATAGGTCTGTACAGATCAGCAGTGTTTTAAATATATTTTAGTTAGAGATCCTAGTTTAACTGCTTCTTTAATAGCATACTTAAAAACAACAAAAAAAAGCCAAAAACCTACCCCTAAAAACCAGACGCTTTTGCCTCCAAAAGCCATATGTTTACTATATTGGTAAAATACACGAATAGGAGCATTACCTTCAACAGAGCAGTGCTGTTGCTCATGTAAGAATAGTAGTTAAGTTTCCTGGCAGGTGCTAGACTGATGTGCAGTAACTCCGGGAATGTATAAATATGGCTGGTTATCAAAACCAATTCTCTCTGAAAAACACAAAAATACAGATGAAGAAGAGTCCTCCTAATTTGTTTCATTACAAATTAGTTCTGTTTTGAGGAGAAATAAGATTACATTGTATGCAATCATTTTTCCACTCCTCCTTGAACACCAGCTTCACCAACTGAGCTGATGTGTCAAGCCAGGTGAATGGTTGCAGGGGAGCTAGTTAATCTCTGTGGTTAGGGAACCCACTGGAAAACTTACCTTTGTCTGTGAAGAACTGGCATTTTGGCAGCACTTCCTCATTATGCATAAGACAAAAGCCGTATTTGGTTGATAGCATCTGGGATGCAATGAGACACAAACTCTTGTCCTTTTGCATACCTGTATGGATTTCTTTTTATTATTCGGGACTGGAAACTAGGAGAGTCAAACAAAATTCTGAGTGACAAAGGAGTTGCTTTTTACTGTCTGCTGTTGTTTAGCAACATCATTCTTCTTAGTATAATTTGCACCTTATTTTTCCCCACACTTTTGCTCTGTAAGTCCATAACGGAACATTTTCCATTTCAGTACTAAAAAAATCAATTTCCTCTCAGTTTTGTGAACTATATACTCCACAGGAACTATATTTCTGGACAATTTGTTGTATGTCTTCTGAATCCAAGACATAACAGCACTGATTGAATGCGTTTCTTAGTTGTGCCATAAGCAAGTCTCTCTATAACAAATGCTGCCAGCTGCTGAGTTGCAGGGCATATTATGGCCAACCTACAGGGCTGAGATTCTTGGAAGGGCTGTAAAATTCTGAGGGCAGGAGTTAGAGCTCAGGCCTCAGCATGTGCCTGACTTCAGAGAAACTTACAGTCATAGCAGAAGGACACCACCAGAATGTCATTTTATTTTTTTCTTAAGCAACAATGTTAGCAATGTAGGTAGGTTTCATCTCCCAAGTGAGAACTTATCGTAGTGCGTACAAAACTATGAATAGTCAGGGCAGCCTTGATAGTGAAAATGTTTAAACATAAAACCCCAAAATAATAAATAAGAATGCAGAAAAGATTGCAGTCATATTGGCCAATTGGCATGTGAAAATATAGTCTGGTTTCTGAAATTTTAAATGATTAGCACCACTTAGCTCCAGCAGGGAAACTCTAAGGATTATTTTTATTTAGTGATAGTATTTTGCATAATAGCAGTCAATTATATTCCTCAGGCATGCAAATTTTGATTACCTAGACATATGCCATCTCAGTCTCTGACCTTCTGTGACTATTACACTACTCTTTCCTCATGCAAATTGCTCAAGTCAAACTATTAAGGAGACTTTTAAAGATATAAGTAGTATAGTACACACACACACAGAGGTACACACTATTCTATACAAATACTTTATTAAAAATTATTCTGGAGTGGCCTGTAACAAAACTATACCCATGTAGAGTTTAAAAAAAAAATCAAGACAAAATGGTATCTATTATAATGCATTTTCTATCATTCCAAAAGTCTGGTCAGTGCCCAGATGTGAACAGTTAAACTTGCTGTCTATCTATGTATGCTGCAGGCTATCCAGTTTGAGACATTAGTCTACATATATGTGGAACTTGACTCAAGTCTTGGTTTGAAAAAATATATATATTTTGAAATTTTGTTTGTGGCTACAGTAGAGTGTAGGAAAAATAAGCATTATTTCTAATATTTACACAAGGACAAACAGCATGGACTTTTACAAAATGAAAAAAAAAATACAGTACAGGGACTTTTCACAATATCTGCAATTGATACTTTGAAAGATCCAGCCTTTGAAATTGAAACTCAGAGACAGTTAAACTTTCTACTTCCCCCCCCCCCCCCCCCCCAATATTCAAATTCTTTAGTCAGTAGAAATGATTCATGTAGAATGTTAAGAAGGAACAAAAGTGTTTTCTTCTTAGAAAACACATGTAGTAAATATATCTATGTATATATTCAGGACAAATCCTGTTTTCCTTACGTGAATAGAATTGCATGTGTAAGGTGTCCCGTCCCCCCCCCCCCCAAAAAAAAAAAAAATTGACCCTGTAATTAGAATTGAAAACATTAAGATCCAACTGCATCAGCAGAAGACAATTCCATTAGATTTTTGTTATGCCTCCCTTCAGTTTCAGAATGACTCTTGTGTCCATGATGATGCTAGTTTGCTTCATAGCCATATTCCCCTTGGGGTTGAAAGGGGATCAAAATTTAGAAAATATACGCACTAGTATGAGAGAAAACCAAAAAGACAGCACTCACCATTCAAGTGTTGGTTGTTACTCACTATACAGTAGTTTTTATTATGGACCCTTCAATGTCTCAGAAGAGCTTTGGTCAAATAAGAACTTGTTAAAGAATGTCTAGTACAGGCAGCCTATATCAGCAAGAGAGGATATTTAGAGATATAACCACATTTATTTTAGCACTTTAAAAGCATAGCAATATTAGTACCATGCCAGAAAAAACTTCATGCCTAAGGCAAACAGTAACTTCTCAAGGATGTCTGTAGAGGACCATGCTTAGCAGCAATACAAGCACAGTGTCTCAGGAAAACTCTTCACTACTCTTGCTGTTATGATCCCTGATTTTTTAAGTGGAGCTGCCGAATGTGGAGTGTTTGTGATTTGAATAATTATAATGGGTAACAAGTTTGCGGCTGTCAGAAGGTAGGATGCAGTGGGGGTCCCAAAGACAACAGGCTAACACTAATCATCAGCCCATAGATAATTTCCTCTCATAAATAGCTACACTTGGGTGTCTTAGAATCCTTCATTTAAACCTCTGTTCCTTCCCTGGAATACAGCGTGTTGTTTGTGCTGATACTGCTGTAAAAATGACTGTTAAACTGGTTGAGCACAGAGCTGCTGTAGCCAAGGTGGCTAGAAGGCATGGAATTGGACCACTCTCCCACACCATGAGTGGGGATATTAGAGATTGGAGAGTAGGAATTAAAGCCTACCATATTCTGTCCCATTTTGTCAATGGGCTCAGAGTTGAGTCCTAAAGGCACTGAACGGCTCCCTGAGTTAGAGCCATTAACATATGCAGTCATACTGGAGAGGAAGTTACTGAGGCATGGGCTACTGGAAGATGGAGATGGAGATCCTTTCTCAGGTGAATTGTCAGTCCCAGGTGATGAGTTTTCCAAGATATCCTGATGCTCTACAGCTTTGGGGCTGCCAGCCAGTGCACTATCCTCTGATTTCTCAGATGCAAGAGTGGCAGCACTAGCCCCAATGTCAGACTTCCTTTTCCTCTTCCTGCGAAAGTTTCCATTGTCAAACATCTTTTCACAGTTCGGGTCCAGAGTCCAGTAATTCCCTTTTCCTGTCAAAGGGGACAAAATCACATTTTTAGTTTAAAAATATGCACACAGACTAGAAAGAGCAGTCTTCTAGGGCTTTATAATGTTTCTCTCATTTCACAGAAACAAAACAATTGCATGAGCAAAAAACATATGTATTTTTTAATCACACAAAAGCAGAAGTCTGTTGAATTCAGAAAAAAGTATAAAGTTTTGGGCTATATCCTTTAGCCCTGACTCTTCACACAGGTAAAACTACAAATGGAGCCAGTGGGAGGGCTTTATGTTTTCTTTTCTTTTCTTGGTGAGGGAAGAAAGTTTTCAGTACATAGCTGGTCCTCTGAATTTACAGCAGGGAGTAATCAAATCCCATACTGGGCTGCTCCTCCAGATTCAGTGGGGTAGGATAGATTTCTAACAAGACAGAACCAGATTTTTGGCCCTCTGTGGCAGCATAGTTGAATGTTTTTTAAATGCTCCCAATGGCTCTTAACAGCTATTGATAGAAAACAATAAATAAAGGAACAATCTGACAGCGTATCAGCCAAGGAGTTAGAAACAGCAGAGGTGTGATTCCAAGCAAAATGCTATTTAAAACAAACAAAATAAAAGCAGCCTGCTCTCCTCTTGAGAATTATTGTTGACTCCTTAAAGCTACTGATTTCTTTGACAAATCTGAGTTTGCCTTATCCCCTTTCCATTAATTCCCAGTTAAGTTCGACAAGTCATATGCATTACACCAAATGGGTTTTGAATGTGACTTGCTCAGTTAGACTTCTCCTGTGCTTGCTGAGCCTCATGCTCAGCACATTGATCCATTCTCAGGAAGACCTAGAGCAGTGGAGAATCCCCTTCCCTGCAGAGGTTTAATAGCAGCACTGATTCAGACCTCAACTATGCATAGCTGCCTTCTAATTCAGACCTATGAAAAAAGTAGAAGAGCTACTATGTATGTCCTGTATCTAGCCTATTATGTCTCTTTAAAATGTATTAGGTGTTTTAAAATTAATTAGGTTTAATTGGGGGGAGGAGGGGGAGAGATCTATACCTGGATCATCTTCGTCTCGGGGCACCTTCTTGAAGCAGTCGTTGAGAGACAAGTTGTGCCGTATGGAGTTCTGCCAGCCAGCTTTGCTTTTGTTATAAAATGGGAAGTTGTCAGCCACATACTGGTAGATCTGACTGAGAGTCAGCCGCTTTTCAGGTGCTCCATGGATAGCCATGGCAATAAGTGCAGAGTAGGAATAAGGTGGTCTAACCAACTTCATGAGCTCTTCTTGGGATGGGAGAGGAAGCCAGCCAAGGTCAGTTCCTCCCAAGCCGTGCATGTTAGGCAAGAGCTGCCTTTGCATCCCGTAAGACTGAGGAATGAAGGGACTGGCATTGGGTCCTGGGAGATATGGTGGTGGGGTAATAGAAGGTCCATTTAGCCAGAGATAAGGATTGGGAGTGGTGTTGTAATCCGTTGTCTCAAAGGTGCTCGGTCGCTGTGGACTAGGGATGTTCTGTGGATGGAAAAAGTTCTCATAGTAGATACTCATCTCTGGAGGTTCTTGACCAATATTTGGAAATTGTGGGCTGCAGCGTGGCGGAGAGTGCGTTTGTGGATCAAAGGAGCTCATGCTCTAACACAGGCAGCTGATAAGTTATGACACACCTGTGCTAGTGCTCCTTTCCTGAGACAGGTGCATCACCTGTGCCCTTCCCTACCTACTTATGCACCTGTAAATGTTTCAGCTTGTGCTGCAGGCTCCACCCCACCGCCCTGAATGGCTGCAGATGAGGATGATATCCTTTTTGGAATGCTGGCAGTCCCAGCCAGTCATTGATGTCACATCAGCCAAACGTGAAAGTTACAACTGTTTATCTTCTCAAATGAATGAAGGAATTTTCCACTATGTGATGCACATAAAGAAATCCTAAGGTGCCTTGAAGTTAAAACTCCTCATCAGAAATCCTCCTTTTTCTACCTTTCACAATGAGGCTCTAGCATTTAGTATTTCTTTCTTTTTAAAGAAAAGCCATTTTGTGATGCTGCTAGTAACACCTCAGAATGCAAAAGCCATTGTCACTTGCCAGTGAAACAGTAGGCATATATATACTTAGAACAAAAAAAGAAAAAAAGAAAAAGGTCAAACCTCCTTCTCTTTCTGTAATTTTAATTGCAGAGTTGCTTGTACTTCCCCCTAGGCAATCACAGTACTACAGGCAAATTCTGTAGCTGGTTACTCACGTGAGTAATCTTACTGATATAAATGGAATTACTCCCTAAAGTAAGGATTAATCTTGTGAGAAAAAAATTCAAGCTTAATCATCAAACCTTTCTTTAGACCTTAAATTGGTGAACTGAGATGGGAAATCATTATTTGCTGCTTCCTCTTTGCTGCAGGATTGGTGCAGAGAGCTCATAAAACCTCTTAGCAGAATTTCCAAGCAGTGAAGAGGCAGTGTTCAGCACAGCTCTTTTCAGCTAAGTTCCAATAACTTCATTTGTATCTATACAGATGAAAGTTAATTCCTTAAAATTAAGTAACAAGGAAAAACCTCTAGCCCTTTTATGACTGGGAAAAATACTTGCTACCTTGCATGGCACCCTACACTTTCGAAGGAGGAAAAAGCAGAGCTTCAATCTCACCAACATCTGTCTCAGAATGAAAACAGCTCTTACAACTGTGTCACTGCATGAAAGACTGCACTGTAGTTAAAAGCATAGTTGCAGTTCCCTTCAGAAGAGATATTTGCATATTTTTTTTAATACATACATTTGGAACTTGACTCAGCCTTAATAACCCATGCAATTAAATAAAGTCCTGGTATGACAAGGCCTTTAAGGTGGCCCCAAGTCCTATAATTTCTACAGAAACATGAGTTTCGACCTGTAGATTTGAATTCCTGGCTGTACCAAAGACTTTTTTGCTTTGTCACACATTCATCAATTCACTTAATCTTTTGTGCTGCAGCACCACCAAGATTTCCCCGCTAAACACTAGTGGTTCACCAGTGTCATGTTCATATTGTTGTTGCTTTGAAAGGTATGAAAAAATTGTCACTGGAAATACAACTGAAATATTGCGTACAGAGTGACAAAGCTAGCCAATTTGCCAGCTCAGAAATGCATCTCTACAGCTGTTATTGAAAAAATACATGCTTTCACTGCACATAAAGTGACTTGTACTGCAATTATGGACAAACAAGTTGCTATTTTAATTTTGAATGACTGAGAGTTCAGAGTTTGTAAATGCTAACTAGCCTATGCAGAGATACACATTAAACAGACAAAAGTTAAGTGGACTGGCTTATTTTCTAAGTGACAATTGCTGTGCCAAAGGTGACTTGGACAAAAAAAAAAACCAAATGATGATTCATTTTTCAGGAAATAATAATGTGAGTACCTCCCTCCTCAAGAAAGCTATCATCTGAAATATTTTTTTTCTTCATAAGAATCTGAGTTACATGCAAAAAGCTGTTTGAGCAACATTGCCTACAGCTTCCTAATTAACTTACTAACATATAGATATATTTTAAAATTATATCTGTAGTCCTGCAACTACTAATGTTACAAATATTGCTAATAAACCCCCCTATTATTTACAGAAGAGTCAATGGAACAAAACGTTTAAGAAATGCTCAAATGAGTAAAAACATTTACAATGAACTAAGACCCAGAATATAGTGTGAAAAGTAAACATAAATTTTTGATCCTCTCAACAAATTACATTTCTGTCAGAAAAACCCCTTGAAAACAAGAAAAACTTGCAAATTTATTATTGCGCAGGGTTCATTTATTCCAAGAAGTAAAAAGTCAGCTAACTGCATTGTGGACTTCAATGAGCGGCATCTAAATACTTATTCCTGAGTTGCTCTGCATGCATAGTCACAGTTAAAATACATTGAAGTGGGTGCTGAAGGAATACGTGCTTTGAAAACATGCCAGGCTTTACAGAGGCAAACAAATACTACTTCTGCAACCAGAGACTGATGAAGGTTGTATCTTTACAAAGTTTTGGTGCAGTGCATTTTAGCAAAGTCAATCCCTAGCTGTGCTCTGCAGCTGCCTGAGAATGGATGTTACTACCAGACCTACCTCAATGTGACATCTGAGCAAAATATCACACAGAACTAAGTAAAGCAAGAACCGAGGTGAAGAATGGCAAGTACCACTTTTAGAGCAACGAAGTACAAAGACAACTGTAGGCTTCTGCCTACAGAGCTCTGAAAGAGAGCGCAAAGGTCTGATCCCTCCCTGGCACATGTGTGCTGGCACAGCTTCTAGCAGAGACATGATCTGATCAGCAACATTTTTCTTCCACCTGTGCCTGATTTACTCAGATTGGAGTATAAACAATGCCGATAAAATGTACTTCATCAGTATTATCAGCACACCTTACTGCTTGAGAATTACTGCAATACATGTTCCTGTATAGCACTTCAGGTGCAGATGCTCGTACACAGGCAAAAGGCATCAAGGAAAGAATAAACTGCTCAAGCTGTGAATGCTGAGCAGGACTGGTCAGAACTGGAGTTAATTGAGTCTAGCCAGGAATACTGCCCTGGGGTCCTCACTACTGAGACTCCTGTTCTGGAAGGACTGGAAGGAGAAGGTAGCAATCTCAGAAGTGGAGAAAGGAGAGGGAAAAATGGTGAGGCTTCCATATAAAGAAGCTGGGAAAAGGTGATATGCTGACCAAGCTATGGTAACAGATCATGTTTAGGGCTAAAAAACTCTAGAACTAAAATGGAAGCTGGTGCTGGAGTCATAGTTTAGTTATCATTACTTCCAAATGCATTGAGTTTGGTGAGGTCTTTGTAGGCAGGATGCATCATGTTTTTAACACTTCCTTTTAATACAGTACTATACAGCCCTAAGTGCATGTCTCTACCAACTGGAAGCCTAATCAACCACAGATTGCTGTCAAACCAATGATTGTTGTCAACTGTTGTGTTATACGAGTATTTGCTCATCTTGATTTCTTAAGTGAAGCTCCAAAATCTGCACATTGAGGCCAAGCCCCTTCAGAACCATTGTTCTCCATAGGTTTTTTAGGTCAGCTCCTATGTGTTGCTCTATTCCAGCCAACAGTAATATTTCTTCACACATATTGACCTTTTACAAGGGAAACCGTAATTGTCTGAAATCTTTGTTATGAAAAGTTCAAACTATTTTCATTAAAACGGGGATTCCTCAGCATTTTCACTTGTACTCCAAAGTAACATATACATTCAGTGTTTCTGAAATGCAGTGACTTGGGAGAAGTGCGTACACACCAGCACACAGTAGGAAGCAAAAGCACAGGGGTCAAAAGGTAGAGAATAATACAGAGAACTCTGTATGCTTTTGTAATGTTTTGGCTGAGATACTCCTAACTAACTTCTTAACTGGATCCTTTAAAATGATAAAGCAAAATAAAGCATGATGCCTGCTAGTCACACAAACACCTTTAGGTCATCATGCTGTTTCACAATGTGACAGTTTTAGAGAATTTAGATCAAAAGCACCATGCCTGCATGATGTGAAGCACAACATAGTGCAAACCCACTCTTAATGGCTCAAACAGGTTCAAAATTTTATAGTAGTAACTTCATCCTGGCAAACCTTATAACATACTGCATACAATGTGTCGCTCATATAGCCAACATAAAGCACTCTGCATCATGTACTTTAGCTAATTAGTCAGAAATTAAATTGGTTGTTTACACTTGATCCAGATCATGATACATATTGCCAGATAATCTCATGGAGCAGACATCTATTTTAATGAATATGAAGCTTTAGGCTGTACTGTTAACACTGTGTATAACCCCAGTCCTGGTGTATTATCACAGTTTAACACCATGCTGAAGAAAAGTTCATACAAGCTATTCATGTGGTCACAAAAAAGAGGGAAAAATTGTTTTTAAAAGAAAAGAGTTCATCTACAACTCAGTATACCAAGCAATCCACTTTGTTTCAAACAATTCACACCATGAATTCAGAAACAGTTCAGTACCCATCAGTAAGACATTTTCACATAATGGCAAATTATATATATTCTTGGTTGTCTAGTAGATTACTTGTAGAAGTCTTCATGTCTTATTCCAATAATCATCTGCCCAGTGTATGCATAAAATAAACCACACCATCAGAAGAAACAAGGTGTAGCAGGCAAAACAATGTCATCTCAAGGTCATTACAAAAGCATAGGAAACGTACAATACAGTATTGCAAAACAAGGGAACTGAGCTTTATTTCTAGAAATGCAGGTTGAACATTAAATTAATGGAAAAGGCAATATCATTTGGATCTGTGCCATGAATGCTGCAATGCTAGAATGCCCTTAGACTTTTTAAGTCTTTCAGAACAAAACCACTGTGGATTTTTAAAGCAACTTTATAACTGGGGTTTTAGAAGACTGTAAAACCTTATAAGGCCTAGTAGCTGCTTTCTGCCCATGAGAACTATGATAATAAAAGTAGTCATAACTCCTGCTTCAACAAAAGCCTTCCACCATCTTGCCAACATATAATATGGTAGAGGGGATTAGGTGTCCCCTGACTTATGTATTAGTCATGCCAGGCTGTAGGCAGGCAAGACATCTATAGCTTCCATTTGGCTGCCTATGGCTCCCATGGGATCTGCTGCAGTTAGATACACAGACGTGCTCAGCCCTGCAACGGAGGAATACCTCAAGCCTAAAACAGACATGGAGAGATTCTGCAACAAATTCCTCTCATGTTAGAATCTGAGGCATCTCTCAATTACGGGAAATTAGTACAAATATAGATACTTCTATCAATCATACTTTGATAACCTGACTGCTGGTACTAGCTTCCGAACAGCTGAAATGCTTGTGTGTTTCAGATTATCTGCTTATTCTTCTATGCTTGCCACTAAATGTATGTTTATATGAGAAATAAACAGTGTTAAAATCAAAAGAGGTGTTGTATGAACATCAGTTGTGTTTACCAAGGAAATTAATCTGTACCTTTCCAAACCCCTTCAAAGTTTAAATTCATGTGCATTTCAATGTATAAATCCTGTTGTGCATCTCAAAGAAAAAATAGTAACATGCTAATATTTCTGTTTCAGTCAAATTTCAGCATCAAGGTATTAGCTTGTATGGATAAATCAGCTACTCCCACTCCACAATTTAAATGGAGATCTTACTGAAAAGACATTTTAGAACAAAGGATTTTTCAGAAAACATAACTTCCTCTTTTTTTTTTTTTTTAAATGTCTTGTTCACAGTGTTCTACACCCTTTGATACTTGCCCAGTACAAACACTTGGGGAAAATTAATTGGCAACTAAAACTGATAAGTGAGTCGGTACAAGTGCAGTGAACTACTCTATGGACACACCCAGTCATAGATAAACTTAAAGTTGTTTTAATGTACCCAAGGTTTAACTGCAGTAAACTAAGATCATGTAACTTGTGAATAGGTTGATTTACAGTGTTAATAATCCTTGCACTTCCAGTTGCTCCACTTTGGTTTTTCCCGGTATCCGAGTAGACAGATCAGTAGTTTGAGTTCTAGTATATGGGCAAAGTATTGCAACTACTTATCTCCCCCTAGTGACGATTTTTGAAAACATATCGAATTAGTCCTGATCTGCCCTAGAGATAACTTAGTAACAAGTTTTTATACTGGCTGATCACTGTTCCCTTAGCAATATTACATAGATCTAGATTTGTAATTCTGGGATCTGTAAAAATAACCAATGGTATATGTAAACATTTTCAACTTTTTCATATGAGAATCCTTCATTTGCTTTGAAATTCTGTGCAGAAATTCTGGTAAGTTTAGAGACATGTCTTTCTTTAAGGTTTGTTTCCTTTGGTCTTTTGTTTTCCATTACTGATCTCTAATAGTACTGTTTTATTGTCTTGTGAAAGAAGTCTAAATGCAGTTGTTAAGAAAGATTCTACAAATTCAGGCATTGTGCATTAGTCCTATTGAGTGTGTCAAAGCACTACTGAAGCATTGCTGAGCATGTCAAAGCAACCGAAGTCATGTAGTAAAGACTTCACATTCCTCAGTATTTGTAGAATCCAGGTATCGAACCATAACATGCTTTATTGTATGATTAAATACAATATTCCCGGCTAAAAGAGTTGCATCTAAAGCAATTCTATCCAGGGCTGTTTTCTTATGTATAAAAATGTACAAGCAAACATTCTGGGGAAATTCTTCCCTCAAAGTATCTGTCAAACAAGGAGGTTTTTTAGACTTTTTCTAGTTACAAGAGTGCAAGATTCCTACTACTTTACCTAGATAAGTCTCTTTTTTTTGTTTACCAGCCTGCCAACTCAGGATATAGATACCTTAAATGACTGTTTTCTGATCCCCATCACCTTTCCCATCCCTTTTGAATCAATCATAACTTAAACCCATTGTAACACCATTAACAGCCACCTACCATCAGCTGAACTAATTCAAGTTAATGGGAAGGCCTAGGAAGTGTTAACTGAATGAGAGATTTTTCATGCCTCTCACATTAACCTGTTAATAAATGCAGGTTGAAAACCCACATGCATAATGGGGCATATGGAGCTGCAGCACATACTAATACGCACAAAAAAAAAATCATTAACACAGAAACTATATTTGTTACAGCACAGACACTCAGAGTGGCTGTCTAATTCTAGGGTCAGCCATATGAAAGATCACTCATGGCATGGTGGAGCTTTCTGCTATCCTGGAAGACAAAAAACTACATGAAAAAGGATAGTTCTATCAAAAAAACAATGAGATCAAAATGTCCTCACTTTAAAACCATGATTAAATTTATCTAACATTTTAAAGTTTATGAAATCCATGGCCTACCTGAGGTTTGTTTGCAGAGCAATTACTCGTTTACAGTGTTAATCTTTAGCACACACTGCATCATGATAGCAAATCAGAATAGCAAATTACAGACTGAGTCAATAAAGAACTACTCTCCTCACCCCATAGCAATAAATACTGCCAGTGCTGAAGCCCATACAACTGCGGACAGCCCCTAGAATGTTACTCAATGTTCCCTCTCAAAAAGACCTTGAAATACCGAAGAACAAGTAGGAACGCAGTTCTGGGAGGGAAATGTAAATAAATACTAAAATACTAGTGACTACTCCAAGACATCCAGGATAGGAGATGGCTGCAAGATTTTTTCATGGAGGCTTCCATATGCCTCAGAAAAAAAGATTTATGTAACAAGATGGACATATCAACCTCCAAAAATTGAGGGAAAGAATCCTTAAATTGTTTATGTTTCCTCCCTCCTCAGAAATAGTTTTAAAAAAAGGGATGATACAAAAGATAATTTGGCTTTAAATTGGCTCAATTCTCTTGATTTCTACAGGAGAAGGATCCTGTGGTTTGCCTAAGTTATTCCTTTTATTTTCCTACACTCTGGAGAATTGACCTGTGCTATTTTTTTAAACAGAATGCCCTATGTCTGGACGATTCCCGTTGATGTTGGTATATGCGGAACAAGTCTCTGGGATAAATGTTTCATTTGTTAAATAGCATTGCACTGAAGCTGGAACACAAAAGGGTCTTCTGGTCTTTTCATGGTAGTTAAGCTAAAATCCTTTAAAATGAAAGAGCAAGTTAGCATAGAGAATTATGTGATTAGATGGCTTTAAACACAACTCCTGGACCTCAGCTGACTTAAACAGAAACCAGATTTAATAACAAACAAATCCATCTTCTTCTGTCCTACCCTGCTATTTTAAAAACATGTTTAACAGCTTTTCTTGTTTAAAAGTGCCCTCATCCCATGATCAGGGTGGAACAGACCTACCTGGGAGCTTGACAAGCTTTTAGTGATTTAAGTTATATCATTATTTCAAAGATGCTTCCATTGCTCTTACTTGGGCTGAAATAAAAATCCCTTGACAATCAGCCAGACATGATACAGCTGCTGCAATACTGTGACATTAGTGAGCAGCTTTGATTCAGAATCTGTATAGTTGTAAATACAATAAAATACTTATGGATTTATTCTACTCCAAAGCAGAAATTTATGCTCATTAGTGCAATCAATATAAAATCTTATTATGACTCTGGGCATAGATTATACTGTGTGATTTACCAGCCATCAGTTGTTGAATTGCTAAGAGACTTCATATTCAAACTGATCAAGTCAAATCATCCAAGTCCACTTCACTTTCTCAGCAGTTTCCCATCATCATTCCAGATTTTTTTCTTGCAGGATTCCTTGCACATACCCTCAACTCATTTTCAATAGAAGAGTCTACTCCATCATTGCCACTAGCAATGAAGCAACCAGCAAAATAGCCAAACAACAAAAGCCATGAATATCAAATGGGTTAAAGAGAACAACTCAATCTCTGGATTCATTTTGTCATTGAAATGTCAGTAACTTCAGTAACATGACACAAAAGCATTAACTTGTCTACCCATTCCCTGCTTTTCTAAGAGCTGTGAACAAGTGCTTGGCACAGGTTTATTGCTTTTTGCCAGTTCAAGTTAGGAACTGCTCTTCAGCCAGTTTTTACAGTAAAATGGCTGCTGCAAACACTGAGTAGAATATAGCAGCTGGTGCTAAAAACTCCTCATCACCACTCTGGCTACTTGATATCCTCCTCCAGACTGAGGAAAATTTTCCATTGTTATTCCATTACAGCTTCCTTGTGTTAGTAATTGTGGGAGCAAACTGCCTCTGCATATCAAATCTCATATGGAAAGCCGAATAGTCAACCAAGTTGATTATATGAGTTCTGTTCTTGAGAGACCAGGATGGCACATGATTCCTTCAATTCAAACATGATGAAATTGAACACATTCCAGACTCTTGAGTCTTTCACACCACTAAGGCTACTGTTCATGTGATGCATTAGTAACACATCCAGGAAAATCTGCTTACACAGTGCTGTACTGCCTTTAGGTTAACATATTGGGCTGATGTAATTAACTTGTTTGTTGTGACCTTCTATTAACAATGAACAGACTAGAAAAGGAGAGAATTGTTAAATTAAAATTGTGCACTTCTGAAATTATGAGGAAATCCAATCGTCTTTCTCTCGCATACAGGACTGTTGTTTCCCAACACAGAGAATGAGAATCCTGCCTTAATGAGTCTTTAAAGAAAGGTCAGGGACATAATGAAACAAATCTAAGAACTAGAGAAAAAGCCAAAAGCCAGACCAAACAATATCAACAAGGAAAATGAAACCAGAGATCCAGTGATGCCTAATGTGTCTGTGGACTCCGTACAGAATAACCAGTATGGCACCCATTACCCCCACTGGGGGTTGGAAGTAGATGATCTTTAAGGTCTTTTCCAACCCGAACCATTCTATGCTTCTACTTACCCACAATTTCCATTGTCTAATAAAAAAGATTACAGATTGCATATGATACAGATAAAAAGTTCGATGTCAAGCAGTACCTGCAACAAATACACAGGTCTATCACACATTATTTCTCAGTTCAAGAACACAATGCATTCCTAAGGTCTGTAAAATCTTTACTAAAACTTCTTCCTGCTCGGAAACTTGATCCTTATTGACTTATACTCTGAACACCTTCCTATAACTCACACTAGCTAATTTTTACTGTAATTTTAAGAGCATGACATTCCCCCGCAAATGAATAATTGTCATAATTTCATAAGGAGGACTTGGACAGTATCACTACATGGAACAAACAAAGGCAGGTTGGATACCCACAGTAGTTGAAGAATATTCCAGAATAACTTGATGTAGCAGAATGCTAACACTTGCTGCCTATGACCAGACCTTATGCTGCATTGACACAGCAGCTCTTCTGGAGCTAGACCATTATAACTAACATAGTGTTGCACTCCGTGAGAGATAAAGCCCAGGTGCCTGTGTCTGAAATTCAGACATCTAGCTAACTGAACATACATGGCATGCAGCTTAAATGCATCTTACACTGTTAGAGTGCAACAGCTTTCTACAGGTCAGCACATAAAAGCTTAGCTGCACATGCAGTCTTTCCTACCCCATGCCAAACAAATGATTTAATACAGACTCACACTACCCAATCATTATCTTAGTGCCATGCAATCCAGAAAGCCAGACTGTCCAGACTATTTGAAACATCTGAGAGAAATTAAATAAACTCTGGTACAGAAAGCACATGAAAACATTGTTGTGTCCTGAAATGCTTTTTCTGACCTTGCATGGTGAGAGGTGGTAGGGCTATACAGATTGCAGGTGAAGCCACCCCTGCTTCATTAATTCCCTGGGACAGTGGCCAAAGCCTGACCCTATCTTGGAGTAAATTTCTGCCCTCTGTGCTTCACCCTAAAGAATGTCAAATACATAGGTTCTATGCTACCTGAGCAGATCTTCCTCTGCTTACATGAACTAAAGGGTTGTTTAGGTTGTGACAGAAATGACAATAATCAGTGCTGATCTGCATTTTTAAACAGATGTTGCCAGATTGCCATACTTGCACTTTATTATCCCAGGGCATCACATGTTCTTCATGCTGCGTTGTTTATATGGACTAAATGTCAGTATCCACTGCTCCTGGAAACTTGTGAATGGCTGAGGCTTGTCGTCCAAACATCCTTAAAGTTCCAGTACCATGTATACCCTGTTCTTGGCAGTTATTTTTCCTTAGTTAATTTTGCTTTTCTGCTCAGAGTTGATTTACATGATTCCAGGCTTGAAACAGATCCAAAACTGGGCTGGCAAGGAGAACAATCTGTGATGTGGAACATCTAATAAGAGTCTTGCTGATATTCTGTAAATTAAATGCGAATCTGAACTTTTCATCAAAAATTATACTAAAACCTGAGCAAAACACAAGCATGAATCTTGAACCACTAGCTAAATGCTCAGCACCAAACTTCCTTTGGACACTCTGCTCCTGGCTTCCTGGTATTTGTTTCTGGGGTCTTCCTTCCCTTCCATTCTTTGTACTTTATTTTGAATCACAGTACTTTAATTATAATCTGTAATAACAGCTTGAGCTAAAACTACTCTTTTATTCTACTCTCACATGAAAACATAGCTGCTAGATACAATAAGCAAAAGATAACCTTTAAGAAGTATCTTTACAAAGATTAAACAGTTGCTAAATCATCCTTTTCTTACTCGTTCCCAGTAGAACCAAACCTTTTCTTTTAAAATACTTCTTGTTTTGTGATATCAATATTTCTTCAATGTATCTGCAAATAATATTGAAGGACAACCTGGGCACCCTCCAGCTTCTCCCAGGTTAGCAAGATGTTAAACATGCAGCCCTCAACCTTTCACTTTCTCCCACTCATAGATAACCTACTCTATTAAACTGATTTTTTTTTCTAGAAAAGCCTTGTTCTTCCTCTGTGCTTCCTCAGAAGCAGTATCAAGTGAAAACCAAATGAAACAAAAAGTCTACCAGTATCCATGCCAACAAACACTGTGTAGTTAGTCTTAAAACTGGACCCATTTTGTTTTTCTGTCTATGATTATTCTAGTGAAAAGTATTTCTTGGCACCATATTAGTTCCAATGGCAAATATTTCAAACTTCTCACAGAAAACAATCGCTAATTATTTCTGTAGAAAACAGCTTCACACTGACAACTTGCAAAGAGAGTCTAAATTCATTAAATAAATTATTCATGCTGAACATAAAAGTGTTCACAGAAATAGTTAGGCTTAGAAAAAACTGAAGGTGTCTTTCCATTGATTCAGCCACTCAGCAAGGAATAATTTGAATCTCTCTGTCTTTCCCATATTCATATAAATGGCAACAAGGCCAGTCTCTCCCATCCACAACACTATACATGGTCATATTTTATTTAATGAATATAAACCTATGTAATAAACCTAGGTATCTGAAACATAAAGGGATGAGTGAAGAAAATCAATTATTTGCCTTCTAGAAACCTTTACATTTGTATAACATACTTGCCTTTATTAGAAAGAACTGACATGTTATTAAAAAAAACAAATCCAAGATGCTGACCTGCAGTGCTGTCTAGCTTCATGCCAATAAGGCATTATCCTCCAACTCTACCTCATGAGTTAGACACAGATAATCAATTTTGAAAGCCGAAGACTTGGACTTGTAAAATTCCATTTGCTGTCAGTAAGAAACTATTACCTTGTATACAATGATGTCTAGAGATTTCAGGGAGAAAGGTACAAGGCAAATAAAATAAATTTTTAACATTTTATTGATGGATGGTGGAAAATGCAGCTTTTGTTTATCATACTGCTGGATTTAATATCAATTCATACATGTGTAAATAAACTTTTGCACTTCTTCAGTGTAATAGCTGGTGCTCAGAAAATAACTCAGGCATATGGTGTCAGTCACGGACATCACCCTGAGAAAGACTGAGGATACAGAGCAGTGTGGTGGGAGCAGCATAGGGATCTGAGGACTGTAAATCGCTACAACCACAGAGTAAATTGTCAGTGGCTATTTTGTGCTGAGCCATCTGTTGTCTTGACTACACTGCCAGCAATAGTTTAAAGATAGCTGGAGTGTGTCCATACAAGCTACACAAAATGGTAACTTCTGTGCTCTTTGAAAAGAGCAGGATCTGACTTACACTATATAGTAAGCATTGCAGATGGCCTCTTAATACATCTTTCTTCACAGGAACAACTTTTGTCAACAGGGAACACACAATGCCCTTTGACCTGTATAACCAGTGGCTCAATAAACTTCTGTTCCATATCCTGGCAGGCACATCCTGTATAATTTTCTCTAAATGTTATTCCTATATCTATATCACAAGTAACTTATAAAAGCCCATGAATATTGTTGTTCATATTCTCTATTAGCCATCTATGTTCTCAGTGCCTTTAGAGTAGACAGTGGTCTAAAATAGGATATATATGTCTATATAGTTATTTTTGGTTGAGAGGTGGCCTTGTAACAGGATGAATTACAGATCTGTAGATGAAGACTTGAAATGGTGCTCCACAGACTGCTTTCCATCTTCTAAAACTTTGGAAATGCGCTGCAAAAAAAGAGGAACAGAGTGCTGTATGTTAAAATGACTGCTGTATTGGATTCAGTTATATGTATATTAATGACTAGCTTGTGGCCTCAAGCTGTGGCTAGAGAAGAGACACTGACCAAATTCTGGATATTTTGAATTAATTTCTCTATCCTGCAAACCCATAAACCTGTATTTAAGCCTGTCCACATGATTCCAGTCATGCTGTGGAAGCATTATACAAATGGATTTTTAGCTTTATTCAGTCCTTTTTTAGACTTGTAAAATAGGACATTTTGTGCTCCTTATTTTATATGCTATTTAGGTTTAAATGTGAGTGGATGAGATCATGCTGAAAAACTGTTACTCCTGGGTCTGAAAAGAACAAGTATGTGATAAATTGAATATAAGTGAAATCCTACAGACTTCAAATTAATAGGTTATTCTTGTTCGTACCGGAAAAATATGATTATGAACACACCTAAATGCAGATTTTCCTAAATGCTGCTCCAAGGTCCCTTAAGGCACTATCTATATTTTTTAAAAGGCAGCAGAAACTAATGGATGAAAATGAAACCTATTCACCAGAAATTTTTTGTTTTTAAATTTTGTAAAATAAAATCAAACTTTGCTTTGAGAGAACAGCAGAGTTGATACTTAAAATATTACAAGTGTTACAGAATGCTTATGCAGTATGCATATCAGTAGCTACCAGCATTTGTATTAAATATGATCCTTCCACTACCTACAAAAATAAAAAAACTTCAAAACTTTTGAATCTTAATATCTGCAGTGAATATACTTTTTTTTTTGCTTCCAAACACTACATTAAATTCAATATTTTTAATTTTGTGAAATTACCACAGAAATCAGTGAAAGGTTTCCTACTTTGAAGGAGCAACATTAATGACTCCAGTGTAAACCAATTTCTACTTTCAAATAAGCACCTCTGACATCAGAATTTGACTCACACTGTGCATTTTTTACCATATATGCTATGATTACCTTACTCTGATGCTAGTGCTAACTCCCTAACATAATTAAATCGAACAAGAAATAATTGCTTTCCTCTTTTGCTAATAATGTTACAGAAAGCAAATCAGGGAAAATCAGTTGGTCAAATGAGACCTCTTGTGGTACAGATGCAGAACTGCACATCTGAGCCTTTTAAACACACACACAGATGTACATCCGTACTCCAGAAAGCACAGCCAGAGGCAAATTTTTGCCTCCCCATAGAACTTCCACTCCTCTCGCTGACGAGAGAAATAAGGGGGGGGGGGGGGGGGGAAGTAAAAAAAAAAAGGTAAGAGTTTGACTTATGGTTATGGTATTTTAAAATGACTTAATTTTCAGAGCATAGAATTTTTAAAAAGGTTAAATACTTTCTTTTTTCCCCATAAACACACAGAACTTACCATTGTTTTAAATAACTGGTTCACTTTCTTTTTTTTGAAGGTCTTCTTGTCACCATCTGAGGTGGAAGGAAACACTGGTTGACTCAACCTATGTGATGCAATTGTTTCATCAGGTGCCACAGGGCTGACGGACAGAGTTAATCCTTAGAATAGAAACATTCGTTGCACAAAACAAAACCAAAAAAAAGGAGAGTCAGAGTGTAAGATAAAGCAGAATTCAAAATAATGAACTACTGCAATTACTAGAAAGTAATGTGACATTTTTAATCTAACTATATCTGTAGAATACAAAGATAAGTAAAAATTTCCCCATTTGTTAATGGGGAAGCACTAAACTTCATTACACTGACACTGAATAGTGAAAGAAATGAACCGATCTGGTCAAAGAAGAAAAAACCCAGATAAATAAATACATGGAAAAGAACTGGGCCATGACAGTCTGTTGTGTTGTGCTAAACATCTGTTACAGACATCTGGAAAGATAGGGACAATGAGAGGGATAGATGAAGTGCAGGCTAAGAAATAGAATGTGCTATGGAAGAAGTGGAGGGTAAAGTGTGTTGATATAGGGCACATTTTCCCTACATACCCTGGCCTAGAAATGAGTTCCACCTTCAGTTATGCTTTCCCCTTCTCTATCATGCAACTGTGAGTCTTCTAGTGGGCAGTTATGTTATCTTGTTTTCCCTTCCTCTTGCTGTGAGGGAGGCTTACGAGATTCCTCTCTAACGTCAAAAGCAGAAGTGGAAACCCTACTATGGGGCAACCTTTGGGGATATTCATCTGCCAAAGCAAAGTACAGAACATTTCTCCCATGTCAAATGCTGCTCTCAGCTGTGAGGGCAGACTGCAGAAGCCCTTGCTTCTGCAAGTGAGACCCTACAAAGCAAGGAAGATGAAAAAACCTTGCCGCTTTCAAGGCAGGGGGAATGCCCACACTGCACAAGGAAGAAAAATTCAGAGCTCCAGAAGTAACACTTTTAGAACTTGCATGTTAGCACTAGGCAGCATGGTATTATCAAGCCATAGCAGCCGTCCAGCCTCACGTGCACAATACACACTTAAATTGTAATCTTTGTCTCAGAGGCACAGAGCCACAGAGAGAGCTACCTGCCCTGCTTGGAGCAAACCCTTTATTGCTATGTTTTCCTAACATAGCAATAAAGAAGTGCAGAACTCTCATCTTACTGTAAACAGCTTACCTGGGATAGTTGGCATAGAACGACTGACAGAACTCATCTGCTTGAGGATAGATGTTTTCTGAGGTGCCACTACATGTTCTGAGAGGTTGGTGTCACTCATGAACTCGTATTTCCTTGACAGCTGTTTAATAAAAAGAAAGAATGCCATTAATGATGAACTGAGATACGAGCAAAAAAGGTGTAAGCAAAATAATATTTTGTGACAAACCATAAAAGAAAATAATTAATAAACTATCATGCCTAACCCAAGTTCTCTATGGAATTGTTTGCTGAATAAACAATAAAAGTAACTAGAAGCAGTAGAACTGGGTCCACATACATTATTATACACTAGCTAAAGACATGTAATGATTTTGCAGAGGATTTATAGTTAGATAAATACTTCTCATTCCACAGATAAAAAACATTACTCTAAAAAAGCTAGCTAGAAGAGATTCTGTAATCTGGAACTGTAGGATGCTATTCCTACTATATCTTTGGAATAATACCAGCTCTGACTGTGATCTGCAAAGTAAAATGAAGTTTAGAAAACATTTCTGCCTATTGCATTAACATAGCCAGCTTGGCTGCTGTGAGGCTTGATACTATTTTTCTGAAGCAGAAGAAAATCCTGAAACACAATATGTAGTGAGATTCCCACAGTTAGGTATATGTGTTATCTAATTTAGTCAAAAGAGAAAGGTGTTGCTTGTTTTTGTACATTAACGCTTCTCAGAGCATGACTGTGCTTTGCATCTCTCTTTTGTATGAGGACATATAGCGTAAGACAATCATAACCCTCCGTAAGTCTCTCCTTCTTTCCCAAAAGAATCTTAGCTTTCCACTGAATTCAGTTTGCCTTTGATGATTCCTTCAAAAATTTTTGATCAAATGGCTTATGGTCTCTCCATGTAATTCAACAATCTGTTACTGTTATTGCCTGACATTTTAATTTAGGTAGGGCTTGTGTATCAGGAGGACATCTTTCAGGGTTTTTAAAATTTATTTATTTTTATACTAAAAGAAGAAAAGTCTCCTGAGAATTAAATTACACCACCCCACCCCACCCCCAGCCCCCGCCAAAAAAAGCACAATGTAACTTACATAAAATCATTCTAATGATCTAGCAGTGCAATAAAAGCACTCAAATGATCTATGGAGCGAGAGATGCCAGTGCTTCCAAACTTCAGCCTGGCACCATTTAAGGAACACTGTTTGCAATCTTGCAATTTTCTAACAGCTGCGTGTCCCATAACAAGGTACAAAATGTACAGGGCTCATCACTTTTGAAATAGCCCTGACTGCAAGGAGCTGCCATGAAATGTCAGCACAGTCAATTGCCTCTCCACAGGAAAGCTAGCTTAACCCTCCCAATATAGTACTCCATTTTAAGCTAACCAAGCTTCAGAATTTGCAACTTCAGGGCTATATTATCTGTCATCATAAGCAAATAGATATGTTCTGATTTTTCCATTGATTTGTTTCCTCCTCAGCATCTTGCAGGTTTCATTCATGGGAGGGCAGATTGTCGCTGCATCCTGCATATTTCCCTTTATGACAGCTAAAGTTCGATGTGATTTTTTTTTTTTCCTAAGCAAAGGAGTAATGTCCTCTTTTTTATGGATTATAAAATACTACACTAAATCAGTAACATACACATTTCATGTCAGAGATAGAAATATCAGGTGCTGTCTTCTCATCAGCAAACACCACACTGCTTCTTTTTGTTCTTTTTTTGGACCTTCTCATCTTTACTTCAGGGTGAGGATTAATTTGCAGAGCAGTCTCCTCTGATTCTGCTTTTACTGGCTTTGGTAGCACTACTTCCAGATCAAAGCTGCAGGAGCAAAAGAAAAAAGTACAAGTTACTGAGCGATATTTTAAAAGCCACTGGTATTCTGATGTCATCTCCCCATGAAATATAAATGCAGGTCATCCTTTCCTTTGACTTTCTATGCAGCCTTGCAAACTGTTGGCAAAAAGTATATTACGTGCTTCAGCTGGCAATTGTAGATACAAATAAGATGCCTTCAGGAGGTATAACATTGTCTTAAAATGCTGCAAAGAATGTAAAATATTAACATGAGGGCAAATCCCTTTTTAAAGATTTGCGCATTAGCTTAAGAACTTCTAAACTAAACAGAGTTAGAGCTCGCGTGGCAAGTTTATGCATGGTGATGATGGTGCTGAAAGCAAGACGTGCTATTTTGGTTGTTGAAAACAGCAGAACAGAGTATTACTATTTATTGTTTTAAATGCATCCTCCTATTTATTTCACCATAATGGACAACACCACACATACCCAGTGATTAAAAAAAAAAAAAAGTTCCTTGTCTCTTCCTCTAATTTTTATAGTTTAAAAATTGTGCTATTTTTCATTTAAAAAAAAACAAATATGAAATTGATTCTGGCTTTACTCCCTTCTCTGCTGATGTAATTAGCCTACTAAACATGGGGCTGAACTTTTATACAACATAAAAATTGATAAATCAAGTAGCATGGTAAATCTGTTGACCTGTGCTTCCTAGAAACAAATTAACATCGTAAGAACTAAAAATAGGTGCATGATTCAGCTGCTTAAGTGTAGTTGTCTGGTTCCATAGGAGGTGTCCTGCTTTATTAGAGACATGGGGCTGGCAGATATGACACAAATCATGTTTGTGTGCTACACCCTTCTTGTGTGGAAGCTGAAGGGTAGGAAGAGCAGCATGGGGCATCTCATAATGTGTGATACTACACATGTTTGTTAAACAACTCAAAAAATTTAAGTAGTGTTAAACAATGAACTGGCAGTCAAACATGCAAGAATAGAGGGGTATCTTAAGAAGAAATACGGCCAATTTAGGGTCATACACCTGGACTTTTTACAAGTGAACCACTCAGAAAGGGAGATCAGGTGTTTAAAAAAAAAAATCACAAACACTGCTCAGCAAGACCAATTTTATATGTATCTTGTTTGGGAATAAGTTCTATGTGCCCAAAGGATAATTTATAAAGCGATCAAAACAATTTATGGATGAAAAAGCTAATCAATACACCTATAACTGCTCTCTCAAACTTAAAAGTCTTTATGTTTCCCAGTGCTGCAGTTAAGAAAGCATATTAGGCAAAGCATTTTACATTACTACAGGCTTTACTAAAACATTCCACCTTCTTACCTGTAGGTTTGTAAGGGTTGTCCTCTTCCTCTCCAATTTTTACAAGCAAAAAGATGCTAATTAAATTAGAAGCTGTATAAAGAGAAACTTGCAAAAAACCCAATCTTGTTATTCTTTTGAAATGTCATTTAAATTTAAAAATACTTGTTTCCTGAAAATGAAATGTCACTTTTTTCAGTGAGAATTGAGTGTATTTTGTCTATTAAGGTTGAAATATTGTAGCTTTAAGGCTGGAGGAAGTGATAGCTACAGTTAAAAATAATTTTGGTATAGTCTGAAGGGACTGCTAGTGGTCTTTATGCTTGAATGCCTTTTTTTAATCTTTTAGTTTCATCCCATAAAGCTGGTTAAAAACCAGGACTGAAAGAAAATTTGCATTATATTCATAACCAACCTTTCTGAAGCAATTTTGTTTGGAGTACTGCAGTCTGAATTCATGGAAGTCAATGAAATAACTGATAACTGACGATAGGATCTCAGCATTGATCGTGGCCGTCCTACTCTCTTGTCATCGAAATCAGGCTACAGGATGGAAAAGAGAAACATATTCTATCAAACAACTTTGTGTGAACCTCATATCATCCCTTTTCACTAGGTCTTGAACAGGTGTGTTAACATTTGGCATGAAAGAAGTTATTTGCTACCATTAATTACTGTGATTGTATCTTCTGTCTGGATACACTCTCACTCTAAGTCCTCTCAAACTCAATGACACAGTGAGTAGCTAAATAAACTACAATTGACATAATTAACTGTATGTTTGAAAAAGAAATTAAGAGAAACAGTGTCTGCTGATTTTCTTTTGAACAGACCTGGGGCACACCATTGAAGTACTTCCTTGGGCAAATAGATTCAGTGAGTTCGTGCTCCAAGACACTAATCATGCTCCATCTTCAATACAACATGTTCTGCCATCTCTATAGGTTAATATAGCCTTTTTTCAGTTATATGTTTGCAAATGTTGGACAAACTTAATATTTCCCTAATAGCCAGACGGGAAGAACAGGAGGATTCTCCAGGTCATCATGTATCCATATTGCACAAAGCCATATATGCTGTACCATCTCTCTCTGCAAAGCGTGAAGTTGATATGTTCTGCAGTGAAGGACATAAAGGAGATACTGCTCCAAGTTTCTTTGAAGAAGATTTAGCTATGTTATTGGAAATATTCAGTTTAATGTTGATGGTTATTTAGGCTTTGCAGCCTGGTACAAAGTTAACTGAAACAATCTGACTGATTTCCAAATGCTTTCCTGTTACTCTTGTTAATAAGGTAGGAACAAGGATCTTCTTCTTGGCTAATTCGAGACTGTTTTCTTTCTTCAGGGGTGACTTCTGGGATCTACAATTGCAGAGTGCAGTTAGCTCTTCTCTCTTTTTCTGTTCAAGTATTTCCTGGGATGAGCATGCCTCCCCCTAATTAGCTCATCACAGTGTCATAATATGGGGCAGATTTTTGAGAATTTCCCAGTGTATGCATACTATAAACTACTTTTTCAGCTTGCTTCAATTTCTATCCTATAAACAGGATATGAACAACTTTTAAAAAACATTTCATATTAAAGCACAAGGTTTTGTTCTGGTTATCCAGAAAATATTAAAAATTTATGTGTAATTTCATATGCCAACTTCCTAAGTACTTTGCTTGTGATGTCATTTCTCACTAAGACTCTGATGTCTAGCAGAAGACTTGGAAACATTTGTAGCTTCAAGAATTATTTTCAAATGTTTTGCAGAGTTTACATGTCACTCATCCTTTGAATGGCCAGAATCTTGTGATAAAGACACAGTAGCTGCATAACTTTTTTTTTTGTTTCTTTTAATAAAAAAGCTCAGGCCAGCCATGAGAGAGAGTCAGACATGGTAAAATGGCAGTAGTGCCATTCACAAAGTACATTCTCTGCTCTTGCAAAATTTTAAATAGGTTGCTTTTTTACAGTGCTGATCTGTAAGAGTGCTGAAGGGTTCAAGCATTAGGCAAGATTGCTAACTGTGGATTACAGCCTCTTTATTATTGCAAGGATGGTGGCATGGGACTGAAAATAAGAAAAACATACTGAGATAAATACATAGAATTTTCATCATATACGTATGTAACACAGCACAATATAAAAAATTTAGGTTAGAAACTTGCTACTTTTCCCCCTACAATGGAAAAAATAAATCCTCTTATAAAATCATCAATGCTGAAAGAAACAACATAAAAAATTTCCAAAGCAACTGGTGTTTAATCACAAAACCAAGCCAACATCATTCTTGCCAGCCTGCACAAGCTCAGATAGACTATTTTAGTCAAGAATTGTCTGGAGAATTTGTGTTTAGAAGTTATCCTTCAATTCCCATATATTTCAGTTGGGTCTCAACTAATATTTATAGTATTATACACGATAGGTTTTACTTCACAGCACAGTTGGAAGTGGCTAGCACAGGGAGACATCAATTGCAGATCAAAGCCCTAAACCACTCAGAAAAATTACAAAGAGGAGAATTTGCTTTTACTTCCTTAATAAGGTGGAAGAGAACTGCAGTTTTAGTTGACATAATAAAATACTCCAAATCTTCCAGAATGAGGAATATTTGATACATCAGAGAATTGTGTCAAGTCTTTGAGACTATAAAACTCAGGTCCTACTACCTTGAGATCACAAGAATACCCACAAGCAACAAAAGTTTAGTATGTGTTTTTGTTTAGAAGAACAAGATGAGTATTAAGTAAAGAGAAATTGCAGGAGAGGTTAAAAGGAGAGCAATACCAATTCTCTGGCTCCATATTGTTTTTCCACTTTAACTTTTAAATGCTTGAAACATTCCTCCATACGGTCATGGAAAGGACGAAGATTATCAGAAACTCTTCTTTCATGAATTTTAATTCCAGCCCCAAGGAAAGGTATCTTGAAGAGGGGAAAAAAAAAAAGAAGGAAAAAAGTGAGAGTATTAAACTGGATCTGACAAACTCTCTAACTCCATTTAAAGTATGTGCTAAGTCAACTCCAAAACTCTTACTGTGATTGGCAGATTTGTCAGTTGATCTCAGCTTTTAGCAGCAGCTACAAGATGGAAGGGGCTCTTGAAAAATGGGTGTGCTCAGTAAATTTTTGAAGAATGTTGGCTGCCTCATAGTAACTGTTTTCTCTCTTGTATGTAATTTAATTTTAATCTCTTATGAGATTAAACACACCATGTGAGAGTTTAAAAAATTCTTAGACTACTAGTCCACCTGCTGATGAAGGTGCCTGCCACAGTTCACAAGAAAGAAGGTAGGGATGAAAAAATATCCAAGTGGATTCTGGGCAGGTGGTTTCAAACTCCTCTTTCAAACAGTGGATTAAGTGACAGGAAAAGGTTTAAATCAATCTGCTGGGGGCTTAATCATGCGATCACTTTGACAATTGCTGCAGCAATTTAAAGCGTTAATGCCTGGTTACTGAGGGTGACCTCTTCCTTTCTCCTCGATTTTACTCTGCAGAATGTACTACACGCTACTCTGTACTACCCACTTCTCAAGAAATATTCAGTAAGATAATGCTTCAATAGAAAAATGAACAACTCAAGCCATGAACACAGGCAGCTTGCACTAACCAGGCTGACTTTCCTCAATTTTATCCCTGTGCTTTTCTTTTTTGCTGCTCATCCTTTACACCGGGGTCAGTGACAAGTAACCAAAGGGGTTAAAATCTCTGATTCTTCTTACTAGAGTTGAAAGAAGTTATATAACAGTAGTTGTTAAAACCTAGGAGGGGGGGGAAGTGTAGATACCTACGTTCCCTTAAAGGAGAACACCTGATGTAAAAGGTTAGGAAAAGGTCTATCAGTTCATTAAATACCTCCCTCCACTTGAATTTCTTAAAAAAAATTCTTCTCCTTTGTCAGAAGGAATGGCTGGCTTACCAAATTAAAAAAAAAAAATTAAAAAATCTTATAATGAAGCAAACTTGATAGTAATACTACCTTTCTAACCCCTCTTGCCTACAATGCTTTCCTTTGCTATTATACTGCTACTATCATCTCTGCTGTTATATTACTGTACTAATATCCAGTTAAAGGCAAACAAAACAAATCTTATCTTTAAAGACAATGGACAGCACACTTTGACATGCTGTTTAATTAGTAAGAAGTGTACTCACAAAGAGAAACTTAGTAGAGCTTCTCTTTAAAATACGAAGACATTTCATTACTCTTCAGTCTTTGAAGATAGTGATTTATGAGATTTGTGCAACATACTTTTAGCTACCATTCTGCCAGTAACCTTTTCTAAATGCTTTACCATTCACTTGTAGCTATTTTGCATTGACGTTTGGGATTTTTTTGTAAGATCCACTTAGATTCCATGCTTCCTTTTTGTGTTCTGACTCTATAAATATTATTAACATTGTATACATCTGTCCCCCCATTGACCTGATCATATTTTATGGAAGTTCAATTTCAATATAACTTTTAAAAATATGGTATTAAAGCCCATCTATTACAGACAGATCTGTTTATCCTCTTTAGAGGGATTTACAGGGATAGATATAAATTACCACTTTATTTCCTAGTGCCAGATGGTATTACAGTCAATTTATACCACTACATCCACTGAGTACTTCTGATGGTCAGAAAGCAACCATATACAGAGCCTGTGGTGGGCCATGATACGGAAGAAAGCTGTGAAGGTTAGTGACTCAAACTAATAACCAAACTGAGATGAATCAAAATGAAACAGGAAGGAACTTCAAAAACATTAAGAAAATAGTACAAAAAAATTCAACTAAAACTATTTGGAAGATTCACTTCGAGGCTAAGAGAGGAATAGATGGTTAATCCTTGCTGTTTCTCATCTACAAAACAAAGATAGCATCATAGAATCATCGAACAGTTTGGGCTGGAAGGGACCTCTAAAGGTCATCCAGTCCAGCCCCTCTGCAATGAGCAGGGACATCTTCAACTCGATCAGGTTGCTCAGAGCCCCGTCCAGCCTGACCTTGAGCACTTCCAGGGATGGGGCATCTACCACCTCTCTGGGCAACCTGTTCCAGTGTTTCACCACCCTCACTGTAAAAAACTTCTTCCTTACATCTAGTCTAAATCTACCCTCTTTTAGTTTAAAACCATTACCCCTTGTCCTATCACTACAGGCCCTACTAAAAAGTCTGTCCCTGTCTTTCTTATGGGCCCCCTTTAGGTACTGGAAGGCTGCAATAAGGTCTCCCCAGAGCCTTCTCTTCTCCAGGCTGAACAACCCCAACTCTTGCAGCCTGTCCTCATAGGAGAGGTGTTCCATCCCTCTGATCATCTTTGTGGCCCTCCTCTGGACCTGCTCCAACAGGTCCACATCTTTCCTGTGCTGGGGACTTCAGAGCTGGACACAGTACTGCAGGTGGGGTCTCAACAGGGCAGAGTAGAGGGGCAGAATCACCTCCCTCAAACTGCTGGCCACACTTCTTTTGATGCAGCCCAGGATACTGTAGCCCTCTCACAAGGATAGCATAAGGTTAGATCAGTGAGGAAGAATTTTTTAGTGAGGTAATACAAAGAATGAGACATGGAACATGACGAGAAATACCTTGAGCCATTCACTTCTGATAATAAAATTCCAGATTAACTCACACTATTTCATAACATCCCTCCTGAAATGGAGATCACTATATTAAGCCTTGATATAGCAATTACTATGCCCATTCATGTACACAGCAAACAGTTCTTTCTCACTTAAATAATTTACATTTCAGAGGACTTAGTGGTTTCTTAACAAACTACCCATGTGCAAAAATGTCTCTTCTGTCATAGTCATTCATTTTGCCATATATTGATGGCAATAATTTCTATTTTGACTAGATAATGCAAATAGAATTGATCATTTCTGAGGTCATGTTTTTCTTCCCTCCATTATCGTAACAAATGCTTAAGTTAATAAAAGAGCCATTTTTCCATGAATCTCAGCAAAAATAGTTTTTTCTGCTACCACCTCCCATAGATGCATTTTCCTCTTTGAGGACAAGAGGGTTCTGCAGCTCAGTTGGCTTACTGTATGTACACTAAAAATAAAAAAAACAAATAACCTCAGTGCTGCTAGTATAGGCAGAATATTCAGTTTTCCTCTGGAGATACAGCTTAAAAATATTTACTAATGGTATTCCATGCTATTTGTCACAGAAAAGACATGTAGCAGCAATCTTGGAGGGTCATTGAGCAGGAAAACAACTCCTGTGAGCAACTAGCATTCCATTAATGTTTCTAATGCAACCACTCCCCCAAACAACAACAAACACCCACCTCTAGGAAGAGTTATTTCCCAAGAGAATTTCTTACATTTCTAAATGCTTGTTTTCCCAGCAATTCATGAAGTCCTTATGACTTTTGTCATGTTCTCAGTTTTGTCTCAAGGAATACAACCTCGGTTTGAAATCCTGCCCCTTTTAACCATAAATGTAGCCCACTACATGTGGCTTTTGATAAACCATTCCACACAATGTGTTCTACAAAGTACTTTTCTGGCCTACTGCTCTCTCTAGGACATGAAGAGATATATGGGTAATTCCCCTGATTCCGGTAGCATTTCAACTAACTTAACAGACACTATAATGATGATACTTCTCAGGAAATACGAAATGATTTTGTAATTATGCCATTTCTCCAGTTTAGGCACAGATTTAAAAAAACCTGCAAGATGGGATTGCTTAGATTGCCAAGCATGTTTTATCAATCACATGCCACATCAGAGGGTGAGGAATTATTGCTATGCTGTTTCATCAGTGATCTTATTTAGTAATGGAATACATGCTTCCTGTTAGGCACATTAAAATTGAAGGAGTTGAAGTCCTTTTTCCTACTTAAGGGAAACTATTAATACCTAAACAGGATAATAAATAGATAGTCCTTTTACAACTATACATACTTTGAAACAGAAGGTTTAGTCTAAGAGAGAATACTTTACTATGAGTCCCTTTTAAAAAAAATAATATGAATTTATCACAGAACTAGGCATGAAGTTTGTAACAACAATCTTCTCATTCTTCTAACCCTCTCTGCTTTGGGGAAACAGTAGAAAAAAAAATTTAAAAAAAACCACAAAAAACCTGACACAATCATCTAAATGCTATGCTCTCCTGCTAGAAAGGAACAGAAAAAAGGAATAACTGATGAAGCCTCAGATGACTGCTGTCAGTAAGAAGTTACCTGCCAAGCAATTAGATCTTTGAGTCTGTTCAGCTTTTCTTGATCCTCTGGATGGTCTCTGATGTATTCTTCTGTAAAGAAAGCCTTAGACCAAAAAAAAAAAAAAATCAGTCCATCCTTTTGACAGGTAAAGAAATCAGTGATTACTCCATTGACTCCAGATAGTGACCATAATATTGGTCATCAAATAAGAGACACATATGCACGCTCCTTTAACCAGATGCTGCTAGTGATAATTCCTTATTGTCTCAGTTGAGAACTGAGGTGCTTTTTTTGTTAAAAGGTATTCAGGCTTTATCCAACACTTCTGAGTTTGAGACCCTTACTATGAAACCCAATTATTGTTTGTTTTATTAAGCTTGCACTGAAACTAAGAAGGCACAAATTTGGAGTATTGTGATTCACATTGATAAATTATAATTTTATTCAAGTACCCTACTTACTGACATTAGCTAGTGTTAGACAATAAAGAAATTGAACGTTTTCATAGATAAGCAGAGTCAGATATTGCATACACACTGCCTTTTGCTGCCCAAAGATTTTATCCCCCAGGTACAAAAGAAGAATGTAGCTATTTGTCCATGGCTGCCAAATATCTAAACAAGTGATACTTTAGGATTAACATAGGGTAAGTCATACTCCTCCAGAATATGTCATGCTTACCACATATAATTTGTGTGTGAACATATATACATATATATGTACATAGATGGCATCTTTTCAGCACTACCCGAGTCTTATCTGACATGCTGAGCCTACTGAGCTTGGCACATGCTTTTCATCAAGAAATGGCAGGCAGAAATAACAGAGGTCCCACAGAAATAACAGCTGTGGGATAACCCCACATTTATTTTCATCCAAAATGTTAATAATTACTAATTTAGAATTTAAATTTATATGAGTTTAAGATTCCTGCTTTCTCTCCTGCCCTGCCTTTACAAGGTGGCCTTAGGGACAAATTTGCTACAGTTCAGTTCCTCAAGACAATCCATTTTCCATACATTGCCAGAACAGTTTATTTTTATTCCCATTTTTTACCAACAAAACTTGCTATGCAGAATAGCTCCAGTTACTGAGAAAACCTTATGATGGTTTAACTGATAACCCACATCTAAATACGCCAGACCTACTGTAGGATAAACTTGATTCATTTACTCCAGACCAAATCTTTTGATGTGTGAGAGCCTATTTCATTACAAAAGGGGTATCTCATCTCACATGTATATGAAAACCCTCATAAATGCAATTAATATTGAGCTGCAGTTACTGTAGTTTGTTAGTTTCTGCTTTCAAAGACAGATGTGACCATGATATGAGGATCTCTTAATTGGTGGAGTTATGGCTTTCATATTCCCAGCCCACATTCCACCACCACTTTGAATAAAGGATGTAGGAGAATTATGAAATAATGTATCTGAATATGTTCTTTGCATTGACTTAAAATCTCTTACCTTCTCATATTTAGCAAAGCCACCCATAACAGCAGGATCAACAATTCCATTCAGAAGCATAGAAAGTGGATTAATAGGAAGGTTCTCATCATTTTGGTATTGGTTAATCATCATCAAAATTTTTTCATTCGTCGTGGACATAGTCTCAATAGCATTCTCTAAAGGACTAATTGTAGTCTATAAAGCAACAAAAGACTTCTAAGGTTTATAAAGAGATAAAAAGCATTTTTGGTTTTATAAAACTTCACATATATGAACAACATTCTTACAATTCAGCAAAACAACACAGATTTATTCAATTCTCTTAGGACTTGGTCCTGAAACTATTTATCAGATGTAAGCTATATTGATCCCAACAGTAGAAAAATAAAACATAAGTAATAACAATTTTGTATGTATAAAAATTAGTAAATAACAATAGCTTTGTCTGATAAATTTGCAAACTATTTTGTACATGAGGATTCGTACAGATACATGTTTTACAGGTTCTTAGCATGTTAATACACACCTGTGACATGGAGACAACCTCAAACCATCGTAAAATTCCAGGAAGTTTGTATGCTGTAACAAATGATGTTCTCTCAATCCACATAGACTATTAAAAAAACATAGCAGGGAAAAAATGACACTTCAGGATTTAAACATATTTTCAGCCTTCTGAAATGTCAGAGTGAAAAGAATGTAGATGGAAAACATATGCACGTTTTTGCATAAAATGACACTGCAAAATTAATCTAGCACAACAATTTACACAAATCATTTTTCTGCTTTCAGATTAGGTCATCTTCAGGGACTAAGCCTGCACAAAGCAGAGGAAAAAGAAAATTACCCTTCAATCTTTTAGTATCTATTCCTATTTTTGCCGTTGCAGATGGAACGGCTGTGACTAAATGACCTACTCTCATGTCTACCCAGATTATACTTCCTCCCTCCACTTTTGAAATGTATTTCTGCAATTAAAAGCAGTAATAGCCCTATAACAACTTGCCAGCATGCATTCTTTTTTCCTTTCTTTTTCCTCTTCTGAACAAGACTAACTGTTGGTATTCTCAAATGCCACTAGTTCATTTACCCTACTGCTCCTTATTTTACCAATATCAGCTCATCTAAACTGCCAGTACTGAGAAACATAATAGTGAACGCAATGAAGACATATTCCAACTATCCCAGTTTCCAGCCATCTGAAGTAAGTATGCATACTGTCTATTGTCATCAGCAATGAAAACATTAATGATTTAATTTTTGTAACACCATTTCAAGGTATATTCATAAATGGTTTCAAAAATCTCCAGTTTGCAAAGGAAGCCAATGTGCACCATGAGTCTTGATAATACAGTGCAAAGCTGGGATGTCAGGGTAGAGTTTGTATCTGAAGCATTTAATTTAACAGCAGGTAAGAAGCTCCGTACATGAAACTGTTGACGCTACTGATCAGCACACACATAACTGAAATTGTACATTTTTTTAAATAAATGGCTTTTTCCCATCAGTATCCCAAGAGCACAGCTTTAGCCATAAAGACTGGATGGTATGGTGTTCTTGACAAACTATAAAATATCACTTATCTGTAAAATTAAAATATAGAAACTTACCACATTTTTATGCATGACAATGAAAAGTAATTTATGGTGTTGCACATTTCCTAGAGTATTTGAACAACGAAGACTATTTCTCAGCATTACACCATTATGCATGGGAATAAATATGACATAGGTAGTACTCTAGTCTGTCAAGATTTCACAGGCCTGATGAAAGCAGACAACACACACGTCTCACTGCCAAGCTGGTAGCTGACAAAAGTGTTATAAACTGCAAGAGGCAAACCATTTGATATTTATTTACATGTCATCTTGTTTCCTCATGAAAATCTGTACCAGAAAATGTTACTGCCTAACACAAATGTACTTAACTACATAATGTTTACCTGCAATTGAAACAGTGATGTATCACTAAATACACAGGAGTAGTGCTGAAAGAGAGAAATCCTGTGTTTATTTTTTTGAACCAGATCCTAAAGTTAGGGTGTCTGTAATGAGTAATCTGAGACTAAGAAAGAATCTAGATAAAAATTCAGTCACAGCTACCAGAACAGCATCCATCACCCTGTCTCTCATTTACTTACAGCAAATTCATTTTCAGGGTCAACAGATCCTTTCCTGACTGGTCTTGAATAGTGGAACCGGTGCACATTGTTGGACTTATAAAAACTGAAAGATTTAAAAAAGACTATTGTAAAATACAGAATTCAGAAATCTATGGATCTTCTTATCACAGTGAAATATTTCATTTTGAGTCAGTTGAGTTTTTAATTAAAAGCAAATTTACTGCTCAGAAAAAAAGCACTTTACTGAAAACTCAGGACACAACTACTTTTTCTATAAATCAGGGTCAACACACAGTATTTTACAAGTATTAAGCTTCAGCTTGTGACTGGCTGTACTTTCCAGGTATAAAAATTCCAGAACTTCCAGAATAATGTTTAAACCTACATAAAAAGGTCTAGAAAAGATTTTTACTTTCCTGTATTCTTGCTGGGGCATGCACACTGCTTGCCTGCTTTATAATGGCATACAAAATGAGTATATTTTGTTAAAAATAACTGAACAAGAGTGGATATATTCACCTGGACTGAAATAACATGTGATTTTTCATCCACGGCACATGCGAGAGGTCTTTAATGATGTCTCACAGTTCTGCTCACAATGCAGAACAACAGTTATTCAATAAACTAAACATCTGAAGCCATTAATAATTTTTTTGTGATAGATAAGAAAACATACACAAACACTTGTAGAGGGGGACAGCAATGTAAAGAAATCTATTGCAAATTCATGTTATGCTCTATTCTATTTAGCTAATGAATCATTCTCAATCACTGTGAGCACACATTTCCACTAAACTTGTAACCACTTGGCTTTTAGCAGTGGCTAATTTGAACAGAGATTGCACAGTTTGGGCTAAGTATTTTGCTGTCCACAGAAAAATCTCTCCATTTAGTTTTTAGTTTTTGTTTTAAAGATGAATTAAATTATAGCCATGTTAAGTAAAAGCTAATTTTGCAGAGCAAAAAAAAAATATCTTGGAAATACCTTACAGTAAAAGCAAGCCATATTTTGGAAGCCTAGAGAGACAAATAAATGGAGACACCTCAAACTTCTGGTATGTTAGTTCATAGGAACCTATGATTTCTGATCCAAACTACTAACATTATCTTCATCTTCAACAAAGAAAAGAAAGTGGAAAATACTGCTATACCAAGTCAGATCACTTTATACAGTTCCATCTGAAAGGACAGATATTTTGAAGCTCTTTGGTAGAATAAATGGATTGCTATCAACTAAGGTAACTAACAATTAAATGCCCAATAAAGTGCATTCATAAAAACAAATCTCTAAGACCAGATGAAATGAGCAGTTTGGTTGAATTCTGCGGCTGAGTCAAACAATTACAAAATCTTGCATATGACAAGAGATTGTACTTCATGTGGAGCACTTAGCTAAATAAAACTGTTACAAGTTCAAAATGTGGCTGGCACTACACTGAAATCTAGTCCAGGACCAGATTTAGCAGCTGTCTTTCAGTTACTGATTTTAAAATGAATTCAAGTTGAAATTGAGACCACAGTCCATTATTTTTTTATTTTTTAAAATCTTGTAGTACATGAAACTGTGCTTGTATCTGCTTTATTTATGTTGGTGTATGTAGGGAGGTGATTCTTATTTTTCCACTCTGAATCAACTGCTATTTCAGTAAAGGTTCTATAGAGAAGGCTGCAGACAAAGGTGACATCTAGGTTGAATCCAGCTGTGGAACAGTTAGAAATGAACTCATCTCAGCTGATAAACAGAAGCCTTCTATCTTCAGTCTCTTTTTGGAAAGTCATAATACAAGTGGTGTTAAAGGGTTTAGTCTGAGTTTTGTTTATTTAAGTGTGGAGGCATTGCAAAGCCTCTCTTGCAATAAAAATGCAAGTGCCTCAGATTACCTGGAGAAATTTTAGCTTAAGATGCCTGTTTTAACCAGTTTCAGTTAGGGAAATACAGTCATACCTTGTGCTTTCACAAGGCACTGACAAGAGTAGGGAGAAAATACGACCTGCCTTAACTGACGGTGCTTGTACTTTTTGCCATCCTTAAATTACAAGCTAACAAATACTATCTTGAAATTTTTCATTCAGGTGTTAGTGATATGGAGCGGCTTTTATTGACCATGTTTGCAACCACATAAATCATAGAATGGTTTGGGTTGGAAAGGACCTTTAAAGATCATCTAGTTCCAACCCCCCTGCCACAGGCAGGGACACCTTCCACTAGACCAGGTTGCTCAAACCCCATCCAACCTGACCTTGAACGCCTCCAGGGATGGGGCATCCACAGCTTCTCTGGGCAGCCTGTTCCAGTGCCTCACCACCCTCACAGTAAGGAACTTCTTCCTTATATCCAATCTAAATCTACCCTCTTTCAGTTTAAAACCATTGCCCCCCATCCTGTCACTACAGGCCTTGGTAAAAAGTCTCTCTCCATCTTTCTTATAATCCCCCTTTATATATTGATGGATTTGGAGCCCAAAATCTCAAAAGCCTCAATATTCCAGTAGGTACTGTATGCAGCTTTGGCATCAGCTATTAGAATGGACCATCCCTTTTCACACATGTAGTCAGACCATGTAAGGAGTTTGGAAATGTTAGCCAGTCTGTTCTCAATATACTTCGGACAATTAATTTCCTTTATTCCTTTACAAAATCTTGACCATAGTGCCAATGGAAAGCATTTTGCCACCATGTGTTTTGCACTCGGCAAGTAAGTCATAACAAGATTCTGTTGTACAAGAACCTGCAACTCAACCATTCTCATATTGCCAGTCACCTGTAAGACGACCCTTCTCTCCATCACTTGTCTAAGAAGTGCGTTGAAAACTCAATAACTTGGACCCAAAGGATGATTTCACCTCCCCACCCTGTAACCATATGCTATTCCTTCAGTGGTAAATGGGTAGATGTTCTCTCATGAAATTCCTTGGGAATACATAAGTCAGTAAATTGAGACAATAAAAGCTCTAAGATTCATTCGCAAATGACTGAGTTCACAAAACAATGGTTATCAACTTAGGAATACAGACTGATTTTCATTATATTAGCTATTACAGAAATTAACTTACTTTATAATTTGATCAGGTACTGCCTTATTTTTGAATCTAGGTTGCTCCTCCAGAACTGGTTGCACTGTAAAACACTGGATATCTGAAATCATCAAAGTTAAGGGCATGTTATTAACTATCAGTACGAAATACTGTAGGCTGCAGGGGGAAATTAAAAATAATAATAATAAAAAAAAACATTTCCTGATGAATAATCTGCAGGGTTCAGGATTTCATTTGTGAACCTTTCTTGGCCAAAAAAGGGAAAATCTGCCAGTAGTAACCAGGCAATATATATTAATTTTGAACTGCATATTTTTATTATTTACTGAGCTTGAATATCTGTAGCTGCATTTATCACACTGAATCATTCATTAAATTTTAAAGCCAAGCCAACTTACAGAAATAACATCAACAACATCCAATGTTAACAGTTTCAATATTTAGCTTTAGGCATGCATAATGTCATGATGTTTAGCGTTTCATCTTTGAAATCTGTAATTGAGCAGCCCTTTTACCTGAGATTTTGTTTTTCTGTGGAAGTGTTACTTTTTAATCAAAATACTATATTTGTAAGTAAATATATCATATTCTTACATATTTCGGTATATTTGAAACTCATGCCCTCGGTTAGATGCCATAGCTTTTTCTTAAGTCCATAAGTAGTGCATCTCCTGTTAGTTGCAAATAGACTTGAGCAAATTCTACTTTAAGAAAGGACTGAAGCATATGATCTCAAAAAAAAGTAAAATCAGTTAAGACACAAGACAGACTTGTGAGAGCTTGGCTCTGAAGCTTAACGTACTATTTTAGACAAGCCTATAATACTCTCTGCTTCGGTCACAACAGTGTGGAAAGAAAGTAGCATTCCTCTTCTCCTCCAGCAGGTTCCATCAGAACAGACTCAAGAAAGCATGTGAACTGTTAAAATATCACCTTGAAAATTAATAAAAGAAAATCAACATGTGAAAAAAATGGCTGATACAATGAGGTGATCTCATATCTGCTCAGCCAGTAATGATTTAAATCAGAACGTGAAGAAAAAGATAGTGCACTGTTAGAGTACTTCCAAACAAGAATAATTTAGGGCATTCTAAAAGGTGGTTAATAATGTTTATGAGTTAATTTTCCTAGGAAACTTTCTGAGAGTGACAAAAGCATATTTATGTTGCCAAGAAATACAGATGATACCCAAATGCAGTACCAGTCAGAACAATGTTCAAGGAAAACATGAATTTAAAACCAAGACACAACAGCTAGAAATGTGAGCTAACAGACAATTTGCAGCTTTAAACTTAGCTAATTCAAGTGTTCATCACTGGTTTTGCCATTTGAAGAAAATAAAGGTAAACCATGTCTGAACTTGAATGAATTTTCTTCACCAAAAGGGTTATCAAGCATTGGAACAGGCTGCCCGGGGAAGTGGCTGAGTTACCACCCCGGAGGTATTTAAAATACATGTAGACGTGGCACTTAGGGACATGGTTTAGTGGTGGACTAGGTTTATGGTTGGACTCAGTTGTAAGGGTCTCTGCCAACCTAAATGATTCTATGATGACTGAAAGAGACAGACTCCTTAGAATTGTGAGAAAAACAGGAGCAAGCATCTTGGGAACAAACCATAAAACACCTGCAGGTCATAAAAGTATAAGTGCAAGCTGAGTTGTCACATTAATAAACTTTCATCCTTTTTGGGAAATTATTGTTCCACACAGGTAAACTTGCTAACAACAAGATTTCCCCAACCCGCCTTCATTCTGTAATCTCCTGTGTGTTCAAGGATACATTGACCAGGAGAGTTTTTCACATCCTTCCCAGGTGCTGACGTGGTGTTCATCTTCTCTGCACTAGGAAACTGAGTCATCAGTTGTGCCTGGAAATCCTCTCTCCTCTCATATTCCTTCCCACGATAGATGAATACTTTGTTCTGCAAGGAATAAACAGCTGATTTCTTGGGCTGTATGATGCTGAGGCAGAAGTTATTGATGCACGTTTATCAGTACAAAGACACAATGGGGTCTCCAAATTTTGGAATGACTCTTACTGTTTTCTGAATATTAGTTAACTATAAAGCAAGACACCCCTTTCACCAGGTGCTGGAATGCAGCACTGACTCTGCAGAGACGATACTTTATGCTGTTAGACAGAATGAAGATAAACTGGCATCATCACTAAGGATGCTCCTGTAGAGCAGAATAAAATCAGAATGGGAGGTAAGAAAAGCACTGAAACTCCTTTTCTTCTTGTCTGTCAAGTAAAAGGATTTGCTTTCAAATACATTCTGGGTCCAGGTTTTGCAGCTTTCTAATACCAACATATAGGTTTCCTCTGCCTGCTCCTTCTTGGTATTACAAAATGTCCTATTTTACAATACAGTCTAACCCCAAATGTGCTCATTTGTGGTTCAGTTTGCTTCATTTAACAGGGTACTTCTGTAATACCAGAAACAAAAGGTGCATGCTTCCTTTGGCGTAATATTAGCATACCTTTTCACTTTTTTTCCCAGTGTTTTCAAGGCAACTTTGGCCTTTAAAACTGGGAAAGAGAGGTCTTCCATTGCTTTTCAAGTGTGAGAAAAGCTACCATATTCATTTTAGTATGTAAGAAAAAAATTTTTTTTTTTCCTACAAGAAAATATCAAATATTCAGGTTAGTTTTATGCTCTGAAGAGATGCACTACTGTGGTTAAAAGAAAGCAATGATCTTTTAAAAAACTAAAGTAAAAGCTGCTTGTGCGTGACTTCCTAAGTTTGTCAGGTTTCTTGAAAAAACAGACCCTTTGGAGTGTTGATTTCTCACATGGTAATAATAAAATGGAGAAAAGTAAAGAAAGCTGAGAGAGTAGATTCAGTGTATAGAGGTCTGTTCAATGAAAACAGTTCAAACTTACCATAAGTGTCTTAAGATACCAACTAGCTGATACCATTCAGGAAAAAAACACAAGTAATACAAGACAGTTGGTATGAACATGTCACCTCAATGCATATTAGAGATCAAAAAAGCGATCTGAACTTCAGTCATTACAACGAAAACAGGAAAACAAAAAAACCATCAGTATCACAATGAACACATTCATAGTGTATCCACATTTGAAACACTGTGTATGCTTCTTGTCCTACCATCTCATGAACTAGAAAATGGACAGCAAGGGAACCAGGATGTGAAAACATATGGAATGGTTGCTGTGGAAGCAATGTTTAAACAAACCAAGACTCTAAGAGAACAATATGTGATGAATGGCATGAGGAAGGTGATTAAAGAACAACTGTTCAGTCTCCCTGTAAGAACTAATGTGGAGAAATTATCACATGACAATAAAAAGGCAACAGTAAACCTACAACACACAGAGCTGTGTACTGTGAGGCCACAGTATGCTCTGGAGAGCATCAGTTCAGAAAGCAACTGCACAAATTCACTGTAGAACTATCCATGAAAGGCTAGAAAACAAACGTGTCACCTCCACCCCCGAAGCTGTTTATCAGGTAAGTATGGAATACATACCAGGTCAATATCACTACACACCTGCTCTATATTATACTCTTCCCTACCCTACTTACCTACTATTTCCTGCTGTTAAAGACACAATATTGGGCTAGAGAGTGCATTGGTCTGAAAAATATGCTGTTTCTACATTCGTAATGTATTTCTATTGTAGCTGAGAGGCAATATAAATCTGAGACTCTTGTCAGTCCATGACAAGGTCCACGTAAAATACCAAGCTCATGTGAAACAGAATTTTGGATTTAATTCGAACACAAGTAGTTAATGACAATCTACTAGTTATCAATAAACTGTGTGGGGACTCATCTGAAAAACAGGTACTGGAAGAGCTGCCCATACCAAATTACATCATATTGCTGCATTTGGCTCTCACATATCAGCTTCACTACCTGATACATCTTCTAGTTTCCACAAGCAAACCAAGAGAAAGAATCAACTTAAATACATCTGAAAACTTTTCATACATATTCTTACAAGTAACAATTCAGATTCTGACTACAGTCCTGCATCCAAGAAAAACTAAATCCCTGGCAAATATCCCCAGAGACTCACTTGCATTAGTAGAGTACACTCATATTTTTAGAAGCATGTGAAAACAGATGAAAAAAGTACGAATTTAAACAGGTTTACCCTTAGAAATGTGGGGAATCCTTGGCCATAATACCCAACAGCAAAATAGTCTGGTTTAGGTCTCAGAATTTTCATGATGTTTTCATAGAACTTCGCTTGTTGAATCTGAAAGCAAAACCAACTGCAATTACTTCTCTTTGTTGTTTTTTTTTTCCTTTGTTTTTTTTTTTTTTTAACCTCTGCAGTAGTACTATGCTATGTAGTTCAGCTATCAGTGGGTATGCAAGAGCTACCAATTATCAGTCGGTAAGCTACAGCAATAATCAGCTGGCACGCACATGACACTGCTGTGGTACATTAAATATTGTTTAATTTTATATGCAAATATAATACATAGCTAAATGTGTATGGCTTCAGCTTCAATTATTCGACCTCAGAATCGGGCTTACCCTTAACTTTCTAGCATGAAAAACACCACTTTACAGTTTAAATACTTAACTGATAACATTACTGAAATAATACATTCAGAAAAACTCCCTGCCTCAAATGTTTTCTGAGGTACGGATCAACTCAAGCTTTCGCCCTAGCATCATGCTAAGGACACACACTACGTAAAGGGCTTAGAACAATGTCTTCCATAAAATACTAAGTGCCATTTAGGTTTACTATTTTTATTTCCAGTGTTATAACTATCAGACATGCAACACTGCAACTTAAATGGGATTGGCAAAAATATTGTCTTTATCTTTTAGTTTATGATAAAAGCAGAATTGAGTGGGAAGAAAAGAAGTTTTCTTTATACACAACACTGTTCAAGAATGTCATGGATTGATTTCCATGGTTTCTTTGTGGAAGATTCAGGGATATCTGTTGAATGAGCCCTAAACATTTGTTAAAGATATGCAAGTGTGGAATCTTGAGGGTAGAAAAAAACAAGGTATGTGGTGGAGGGGATTCTTTTTGGATTAATTGAACTTTAATGAAAACAAATAATTGAACATTTAATCTTCCTTTAAATCTTCCTGCTAGTCTTTGGACCTAGATGTAATTCCTTGTGATGTATTACTTCCCCAGTCCCTGATTAGGACAGAATTCTTTAGGCTTGTCAAGATCTGAGTTCCTCAAATTTAAAGAAAAAGTGCAGGGAAAAAATGCATCCAGGTGCTTCTTCTACCCTAAAGCAGTACAAAGGCCTCAAAACCTTGTTATATTTCTTTTATTCATGGCCTTTAAATTGCACTATCTCAGAACATGTTTATCTTGTCTATAGAAGTTTCAAAACATCTTAATAAGGATATGTCCATGCAACTTCAACAAACAGTTCTTTATGAATCTCTACTTTACGACTGAAATGTTACAATACAACACAGTAACTCTTTCACAAATGAATTAAAAATCAATTGCAGACAACAAGCTTATAAGCAGCTCTATCATTTGATAGCTCAAAAGTACTAATTTCTGTGACTGAAATAATTTGAAGATCTGTAGATAATCTTACCAGATTTTGACTTAGAAGTTCATAGTCAAAAACTTCCTTTTCATACTGCTCTGCAAGTTCTTTGCATAAAGATATGGCTTCTTCCCACATCTGCAATGTAACCACATATTCAAAAAGTAAATCCAGTACCAACAGGTTTTTAAGGCATCACTGTTTGACTACATTTTTATTGATTATGCTATCTTTAAATTGCAGTCATTTATTAACAGCACAGAACGGAAGACTCAGTGCAATCATAAACTTTAGGAAAACAGATTAATGTAAAAAATGAAAGTGTTCTATGGTTCATTATAGGAAGGAATAAGTAAACCTACTTTATTCTTACAATAAAATAATAACAAATCACCTAACCTTTCAGATACATTAAAAAAGAAGAGTAAATAACTAATGTGCATAACATCCAGAATATACCCCAAGCATAGGAGCAGTGTATGAGCGGACCCGCACCTGCCTCTCTAAAACACACACACTTCATTTTACAGAAATTCTGAAGCATACATAATCATAGGTAGCCTTGCACATGACAGCTCTCCTAGTCAGCTAGGAAATTACAAGGCTTAGACTTAAATTGCCACTTGCCCAGAGTACCAGCTTGTTTCTTTCCACACAACTTAATAGCTACCTCTGAAAATTACTGTGAGGAATTACAGAGCTGCATTGGAAAGACTAGGACAGTTTTTCCTGACTGCTGTAGGCACTTGATGTATGGCAGCACAAAGGTGGTCTTAAAAAGAAAGAAACTCCCCCTCTTGAGGGTATATCTCAAATTCTGTCAGTCTTCTCATCTATTCAGAATAAAGGAGACAAAAGGGGTTTTCAGAGCATGATTTTCTACTGATGTAAGGACAGTGGTGGTCACACACATTGTGACCATTTTTACGTGGTGCCATGTACTCCTAGCCTAGGTAGTTCTGAACCTGACAGCTGCATTCAGCTGCCTGCAAACCTCCTCTATGTATCTGAGGAGAACCTGAATGCTAGGTAGGTCAGAAATCATGAGGATTTGATCATTCTGATACAGTGGGTGGGGACTATTACATTGTAGTTATGTCAGATGCCAACAAAAGAACCCTGAGAAGTTATAAATAGCACTGCATTTGCCTGCACGGTGCTGAAGCACCAAAAACTTTCTCCTTTTTGAATTACAGGAGGGACTTTCATGGGGGAGTTATGTCTTCATTTTGCAAGAAGCAGTAATGAATTGCCTTCCCTCTTCATACCTTTGGTTGCAGCTAAACAAGACATAATGACTTAAAGGCCTTATTGGGTCATAAGATTCATTTTTCAGCATTGCAGAATTTTTCCTGCTTTCTAGTCCTTTGCTTTATTTCCAAAAATCTCAGCTCTACTGTCATTGTATTGACAGGCAATTTTGTTAGCAACTTTTTTTAAAAAGCTGAACTAAACCCAGGTACTGAACATTAAACAACTACATTTTAAGTTTGGGATGCAGTTCTCAGACCTCTCTGAAACAAATATGTCTATTTTGAATGGTCTGGTTTTTTGGGAGATAATGACTGAAAGGTTTAGAAATGCAATCTGTGTAGTCTGCATTCTTTTCCTGGTAAAGCAAAGTACATTCAACATTTTTTACTATTTTATTACTGCATGACAGAGATGCTTGTGACTGGTATAAACATTAGCCCTCTTTCTTTGTGAATATGGTTATTGAAAGAACATGTTCATATAGAACAGATATACTCTGTGAATAAGCCTTCAGAACACAATTTTTACTTGACCCACATTTCAAAGAGGATTTCCTATGCAAACGTTCTGTACAGAGAATATTCATTAAATACTACTATACAAAGTAACACAGTAAAAAGAGATTTGGTAGGGGGAAGAACTCTACAGACCCACCTTTCCTTTGTCAAAGTATTCTATGATCTTCTCATACAAATTCTCTTTCAAGTGTCGATAGGTCTGTGAACACTGGAACTCTGTTGACATGACTTGGGGGGCACACTGTTCATCTGACCACTGAGAATAAAAACACATTAAAAAACATATGATTTTGGAGTTCCAACATTTCACACACACACACATCCCCCCTCTCCCAAAGTCTGGTCCCCTGGGCTCTTCTAAGTGTTTTTTTCCCAGTCTTTTTTACTTTCCACAAAGAAACTGGGAAAGGCACTGGGAATGTTTTCATTACCTCTTCAAACAAGCGCTGTATTTCATGTGATAACCAGGACTAGACATAACATTTTAAAAATCTGTGTTCCTTCCTTTGGTGAAAAGCCGAACTTACATGGTTCTGAACTAACAGAAATTCTGTAAGAAATCTCAAATTTTTGCTGAAGAACATTTACATTTTGAATTTTCCCTTGAAATGGAAATGCATCTTAATGACCATTTCTATTGATACATCAGTTACAATGAGAATAAACACTAGTTATAGTGAAAAATAATTACCAGCTACAAAAGAAAGGAAGCATAATTTGGCAGAGTGATCCATATTATTTAAAATGAAAAGTCAGATGTCCCCCTGTGATAGCTGGAAAAATTTGCATTTAATTTTCATCCTAGTTATGCTTGGGATAGTAAGAAATTAGCAAAATAAAAACCACATGGAAGCTAAATGACTTCAGAATTTGCACACAATGTTCTCACTATAAAGTAAAACTATTTTTACTACAAGACTTAGTTTTACCAATACATGGCTTTTAATCACCTATTGAAAATACAGTTTTAACAACTAATGTTAATTTTGTATGACCTGCTGCAGTAGTGTTTTTAACTAGAAACTTGAATTGCCCTATGGAAAATAACTAATATGGAGTAAATCAGAGGTTAAGACAATCACTTTTAATTTATAAATATGAAAATTGCAAAAGCTTACTTATATATTGAGTTTAGAAAATCTAACCTTCAAGAGCCACGTATGGAGTAGAAGGGTATATGCTGCTTCCGTGTAATTCTCACAATCTAAATGAAGATCTCGCAATTTATACAAATATCTGTTGGAGGAAAGAACAAGAATTAGACTAGATATTGACATGACTGGAATACTAAGTGTCAAAAACATTCTAGATAAACTCTGTAATGGAAACGTCATAGATGCCATGCAATCACTACCCAAAGAGTCTTTAAGGACACAGAGAGGTTAAAGCTCTCTGCATTTGTTCAGGCTTTTCTGTGTTTTCTTTGTACGCTGAAACATGCACAAAAGGAGGGGAAAGAGCTAACCTCCTTCTGCAAACTGCTGTCAGCTCCACCTCCAAGAGGAAGAGGAAGAACTACTAGACTCAAGGTCTCGGAGTCCATTATTTCTGGACTGTTACTAAAGATAGCTGCCTTTCTCTGTAGCACTTTTTGATTGCATGTAAACACTTTGCATGTAAATAGATGCAAGCACAACAGATAACACAAGGTAAAGGAGAAAATAGAAAATATCAGGCCAGAAAGACAAAGCAAGTCCCTGTACAACTTGGAAGACAGTAAGGGCAGAAGAGTTGTTCTATGTTGCCAGTGTTCTCCTTGATTCCTAGGGCAGCACTGCTGCTACAAGCACAACCACTGCCCATCGTGTGACTCAAGCCACATCTTTTCCAGCAGCCAGAAAGAATAAGTGCATCTCATCCTCCTCTTACACACAACAGGAGTTTTGACACAGGAACTCTGACACCTTGCTGTAGCAGTTCAAGGCATTACTACTCCCAGCTGTCAACCCAACTGAACACGTGTCCCCCTCAGCAATGCCCTCAGAGGGAACACGGTTTCTCCCTGGCTGCCCCAGCTCATAGCTCCAGGTTTAGCTCTGAATCACCTCCCGTGCTCATTTTAGCTGAGATTCTGGGCTTTGTACTGCAGTGGCTGAGGTGCAGGTGGTTCTGCAGATTTTGCAGAATGAGAGGAGAGGCAGGAAATAGTGAGCTTCTGAACAGCAAGATTTGTTGCAGCTCATATGCAAAACTCTTGGAGACAGTAAGAGTGTGACATGGCATCACATCTGAAAGAATTTGCCAGTATAGCTATAGCTCTTACAGAAAAATACTTTAGTAGTAATTCTGCATTGCATGTAGTGTTACATATTTAAAGAGACTTGGCAGACTGCACAGTTCTACAAAACCTGAATGTTTTTTCTGCCGTTCTAAATGTATGATACACCCTCCATCAAACCACAAATCTAGCTGCATTTTCTTTGTTTAAAATAATAGACAATGAATGTTGAGTGACTTGATCAACTAAAAGTTGATTCTTGGGGAAAAACAATGCTGCTGATGAATACATATGATAGATTCAAAATTGCAGAAGGCTAAGTAAACAATGGAGTAAGAATATAAATGAGGCCAGGGCTACAACAGAGTCATTGTGGATGGTGAACTAATATTAAGTAACAGAAATCCAAGTACAATGATAAACCAGAATTTGTAAGAGAATATTGTTGCCCTCTCCAAAACAGATCCAACAGAACAACTGCCATACCTGATATACATCTCTTCACGGTTAATGTCCTTGTAGAAATTCTAGGGACACAAACATTTTAAAGTTATCTCCTAATGTCTTTTATTAAAACACAGGAAAAAAAATACATATATTGAGGTTTAGCTTTTCTTGCTAGTTGGACCGAATAAGAAATACATTATTTACAGACTACCTTAAATTTAAACCTGGCACTACTATTTCAATTAATATTTTAATTAGTTATTAGTATGTGTTATTATTATATACACATATGTATACCTCTCTTAGTTCACTAATGAAATCATTAGTGAAAGTTTTTCTGTTGGAGAAGAAGAAAATACGCTTAACCAAATGCATTAACATAATAAACCACGTGGTCTGGCTACACTCCATGGCCAGAAAAGCAGCTGGTATTTATTGAAGTTGGTATGTAACATTGTTCCACAATAACTCTAAGGGGGCTAATTCCAGGAATAAACCCCTGTTTTTGTCACCATAACACTTTTGCAGGTGTATAAGTTGCTAAGACTGTGCAAAATATATGACAAGAATTGCCTCCTGAAGAGTTGCAGAAATTTATACGACATTGCTCAGCAGTTACTGAGGAACAGAGAGTATGTGAGCGCAATACATATTAACCATGTTCTCTTTCCAACCTTTAAAGTTGACAAAGGTTCCTCTCCAGCTTAGAGGAATTTCCTGGTGGAGGAATCTCTATATGTGATATCCTCATTACAAAATAGGAATTGGAAAAAAGACAGGGTGCCCTAGAACCAGATCAGAGACTCAAATCTTCTTGGCAGCTTACTGCAAGTGTATCTTGCAGATTTCTTCCCCAGATTTAAAAAACATAATTACTGAGTTGTTAAAGCAGCAAGTGGGTTAGTTCCTCATGCAAAACTTGACTCTGGCAAAAGCCCACCGTTATGTTAAGCCTATCAAAAGATAAAGGTATATGAGCAGTAGACTTCCTTATTTATCCACAGAATCAAAGTGGATAAAACATACAAGCAAAACTGAAGAACTGAGTGGACGTTGCTTTCGGGTTTATGCATATATCCATGCAAATAGATATAAAAATCTCTTGCCTCAGAGTTTAAATCACTACTGAGCATTGTCAACCACTCCTGTACCCAGGAAGATTTACCTTCATCTTTAGTAAATGGATTCTAAAGCTCTTACCCATTGTCACAGAAGAATTACAAGAAAGAACTTACCAGTAAGTTCACAGTGCAGCTCATGCGATTGTCCTTGCTTTCATCATTCATCACAGTTCGGTAATCCAGCAGTTTCTCCAAGAGGCCTTTAATTAGGCTGACAAAACCTTCAACCAAGTTAAAAATGCTGGGATACTGATGCGCACACTCTGTAAGACTGCAAACACAAATGTTTTTACAATACTGTGAAAATTAGCGGCCCATCAGCCTAAAAACTATTTGGTCCTGAAGGCAAATACTGAATTAGGGCTAAAGCAACTGCAGAAAGCACTGGAAATTCCCTTTCTGGGTTGGTAATTTAAATATCCAGAAGACAGATGGGATATAAATCAAAAGAAAAAAAAAATGAAACATTTCGTTTTCATGTCTGAAAATGACTTCAAATTCAAGGGTATACCCACAATTTCAGAATGGAGCAACCTGCATGTGTGGTATAACAAACTCAAGTCTCTAAAATGCCACACTATTGCAATAAATGCTACACCTTCCTTTCCTCTGTTACTGCACAACATGAAATGGAACAATTATTTCCTTCTCTTTGTACAGTTATGCAAGAGTAGAAAGCTCAAACTAACATAAATTACAATTTTAAGTCAAGAAAGACATTCACTGACAAGAACCTCACCTGAGCAATTTGCCCTTGAGAAATAAGCAAAACCAAACAATAAACTTTCTGCCGATTAAAAAACCCAGTTAAGTTCTCTTTTGAAAAAAATATAGGAAAGCGAGTTTTATACATCATCATCAAATTCCAATTTACATTTACAAAATATTTGCATGTGCTGTTTCTATGAAGTGCTAAAGTGATTTAGGAGTAGATATTTCACATTACTATCATCGCTTTGGTTTCAAAGCTTAACTGTTTAAACATTATGAAATGATTACCAGCATGTCATTAAGGATTATTTTCTCTCCTTGCTTAAGAGCTTGTTTCCTTTACTTAGCATTCTGGTTTTCCATTGGGATTCTTTCTGACAAACTGCATTTTTTAAATCTATTTAATATATATATTTATATATATATTTTTTTTTTAATATAGTCACATAAATATTTACAGATGCACGTATTGGGCCTGGCTGAGATGGAGTTAATTTACCCCGCAGCAGCCCTCATAGTGTTGTGCTTTTATTGATAGCTAGAAAGGCGTTGGTAACACACCAGTGTTTTGGCTTCTGCTGAGCCGTGCTGGCACAGCATCAAGGCTGGCTCTCCGATGTCCCTCTTGCCCCCAAAGGCCAGTAGGCTAGGGGTGGGCAAGGTCTTGGGGGGGGGCCATAGCCAGGACAGCTGACCCAAATTTACCAAAGGGATATTCCATACCATATGACAACTGCTCCGAAATAAAAGCTAAGATAAAGGGGTGGGGGTGGGGTGAGGTGGGCATTCATTATTAAAACATTTGTATTCTGGAGCAACCACTACACATACTGAAGCCCTACCTCCTGGGAAGTGGCTGGACTTCGCCTGCTGATGGGAAATAGAGAATAAATCTTTTGTTTTCCTTTGCTTCCATGCGCAGCTTTTGCTTTATTAAAATGCCTTTACCTTGACCCATGAGTTCTTTTCCATCTTATTTTCTTCCTCCCCGCCATCCCACTGAGGAGGGGGAGTGATAAAGCAACTTGATGGGCACGTGGTGTCCAGCCAATGTCAACCCACCACAATGTACATTTGGCATATTCTGTTAATAACGTATCAAAATTACCATGTATTCTCACAGGAAAATAGTAAAAACAAACTAGCAATTGCAAAATTATCCTTGAAACTATGCTGTGTGCTTAAGCTGAGCAGTTTCAATGACACGTTATTCTTAATTTTTGACCTGTTAGTGTTTCATTAACAGTGCTCAATTTATATGCAAATACATTTAATAATTTATTATTAATCTTTAAGTACACTATTGTTTTTTAAACTTTCATTATAAAGTATTAATTAGTTGCAAAAATAATTTTTTACTCTTCAGAATTATTTAAACTTTCTTCAGAAAATACATATTCATATTAACTTCAACTGCAAAGAAATCATTGAACTTTGGCCTAGAATGGGACCTCAGCAAAGTACCCAGTCTCAGAGTTCTAACTCAAGCAAAGTAAAACAAACCAGCACCTAATGTTTATTCCTCTGATTGTACAGCTCCAACAGAGTTATTTTGCTGAAACAGAAGGAGCATGTACATGCGTGTCTGAAAGAACATTTATATTGTACAAGATGAGACAGACGTTAACAGATAAAACCAGAATACTTTAATTGCTGTTGTCTGACTAGTCTGAAACAATAACTGAAATATTTAAATAAATTATTGAAATATAGCTTATGACATTAAACATATTGCAAATGGAATGTTAAGTACTAGAGGGTCTGAAGAGTTGACAACTGACAGAAAACGCTGGAGCACGTTGAATGGTATTTGCGGAAAAGAAAGCAAGAAAGCCTCAGAATCATATAGGAGACTAGAATACTCCACAGGAAAAATGGGGTTATTTTACATATGTAAGTATCAGAAACAGGATAAGACACTAACAAAGGAAAGTGCAGTCAACATTTAAGTGACAATTATGAATTTTTGTCATAGGTTTACTCGGAGTGACAGCAAACAAGGCAGACCTATGAACATTACATAACTGTGAAATGAACATGAGTCACCAAGACATCACATTTCTTTCCAATACAAGTAGAAAAACATTGACATAAAGCACAAGCTTTTGCTAGATCTCACCCAGGATATAGTACATAACTCCAGTCACTAAAGAAAGATGAACTGGAGTACACATAGAGGAGAAGTACAAAATGAACAGGAGAGAGGAATACCTGTCTCATGAGGGAAGATTTTAAAAGTTGCCTTGCTCAGCTTTATACAATAATCCCAATAAAAAGGGCACATAAAACTTCAGAAGATCCCCCCCCCAGGAGGGAGCAAGAAACCTTTGAATTTTTAAACAGAGCTTGAAAAAAATAGAAGTTTTAAAATAAAAAATATTTTCAATAAAGCTCGAGGAAACAACTGCATAGCATGGGCCACTGCAATGATGGGGAACCGGAAAGCTTCCAAATGCTATTTTCTGTTGCGCCTATATTAGTAACTATAACATGCCAGAATTAATTTTCTGAGACTGAGGACAAGTGGCATAGCACAACTTGTATTCATATAGCTAGATACTCCTCCATTTCCCAGAACAGAGTAGCCTTGTCTATTCTGCCTATTGAGAACAGCCTCTCATCTGTTCCGTATTATCCCAACTCTTCCTTGGTGCTGTCTAGGACAGCATCCATTAGCACAGGTCATAACCCTACCATGGCCCATGCTAACATTTAGGACTATGGACAAATGCAAGGCAGTGCTTAAACTTCTGCTGAACCTATTTAGTTTACTGGGCATGGGCAAGCTCCCAGCAACCAGTGTGGGTAAGTGTTGGTTGCAGAGGTGAGCATCAACACACAAGACAGTCACCGACTACTGCTAAATACCTGCATTCAGGTGACAACTGGAACAGTGCAGGAATGCAGACAGTTACAGGAAATTAGTTGATGAAAATATGACCAAATGAATAAATCAGGAGCCCAGTTTAACTGTGTCTCTTTCCAGTTGGAACAGGGAGTTGGGAAGAGAGGCTTGAAATCCCTGCTTTGAAAAGTGAAGGTAGGAAGATTTAAACCAAATCAACCAACTGAATAACACAGAAAAGAGAACAGGATTCTACCACAGACAGGTCACCAGCCTCTGCCTCAACTATCCCTCTACAGGCATCATTAAACAACTTCAAGGATGGAACAAAAAATATTATCTGGAGATAATATGAAGTGACATCTTTAGAAATGTGGAAACCTTGAAGTCTTGTAGAACATAAGACAGTATCAAGGGGGAAAAGCCAGATATGTCAAAGAAATAAGGGTTCCTTGGAAAGGCAGGAAGATCAAATGCTATGTAGTATGTTTGATGAGACCATTTAACTGCACTTCCGAAAGATGGGGTTTAACTGGATAGGTACCAGTTCTCTAGAAAAATTTTTGAATGCAAAAGTAAACTGCAAACAAGACAAGCAAACAAGCAAAGTTACACAACTCAGAAAGAGTAAGCTTCAAAGAGTCTCATACACAAGATCTGAAGGAAGCTTCTTCTCTTTGCATTGATTAAGTCTCAGTCTGAATACTCTCTCCAGCTTTAAGGCAATGTAGTATTATAAAACAGATGTAGACATTATAGGAATGTCCAGGAAACATTCCATATGATAAACTGAAATATTGGGGTTGTTTACCCTAACGAGAAGACTGAACGATACTCTACAGCAACTTTCAAATTTGTTAAAAGCTGCTGTAAAGAAAAACAGAATAAATGATTCTTTATGTCCCCTGTGGGTAAAACAAGAAATAATTGGCTTAAACTGAGGCAAGGAAGATTTAGTGTGGACCTTTGGGAAAAAAACCTTACTAGCAGCAAGGAAAGTTTAGTACTGAAATAAATGTCCACTGTGTCAGCTGAATCCCCAGTATTGGAGATGATGAATTGTAGTGACAGTTTAGGCACACATAGCAGTTTAGGCTTTGCAGCAGTGTGATTAAGAAAACTATGTACTTGCAGGCCTGTTTCCAGTCATACCAAGAGCTAGTCTGAACACCTCTACATCACCTCTTAGCTATCCTAAGACTTGAAGCTGAACAGTAAACACTCAAAACTGAAAAGTTAGTTTATTGCTCCCAGTTTACATAGTCATTGAATGTTAGGAAGTGAAAGAGACATTTTTAAAACTTCATCTGTCCTTGCCAGTGTATCAGTTTCAAAGAATAGCTTCATATTGCTTAAAAAGTGTCATTACTTTTACTTTTTTCAAGTCTGCCTCTCTTTATTTTATCTGCCTCCTCACATGACAGAAATTAAACTAACATAGTGAATATTTAAATTATATTTGATTTAAATGATGTTTCTTTTAAAATTTACTATTTAATTAGAACATAATTACATATTATATACATAAGATGACATTTACTTATTATTATTTGATTATATGATTCAGAATTTTTTACAAAACTATGTTTCACTGAAAGTAGACTTTTTTCTGTTGTGTTGTACACAGATTTCATGCTTCATGTGGTGAGGGATGTGACTTTGCAAAGACTGCTACCCCCTACACAAAAATACAATACATACAACGTAGCAGGCTTTGAGAAAGTAAAAACTTACACACTCAATGTCACAAAGCCTATATCGATTTTGTCAGGTAGCCAAAGTGCTACAGCAATTTTACACTTAATACCTATTAGGTTATCAATGCTTGAGAAGTGTATGATGAGCGATGTACTTTCTCACTGTTACAGTCTAAGGCACAAAGCTAGGAGCAAATTCTCAGAGGTAGGCACAAAGATCCCACCACTGCCCAATACATCACACATGGAACCTGCCACGAGTGAAGACACAGCTATTAATTCTGAGAATAAAACTGAATGTGGGCAGCCAAGAAGAGAAGGAGATGCTATATCAAGCTTTGGAAAGCTTTTTAGAAATACAGAAATATTTTTATTAAACTGTAGTACTTTGCAATATTCTCATTCCAGGATGGTCACCTTATGTAAGTTCAGAGAATAATCTCTTGGAGTCCAATCCAGACATTGACAAAAGCAAATAAGACATTTTAAAATACCTTCTTCTTATTAGTGTGAAATAAAAACAAGAAAGCTTATAAAGAAAAATGGGGAAAGACCAAAAAGTGAGGTGAATATTTGATTATCTTTGCTTGCAAGTTGGATAGGGAAATGCAGGTTAAGTGTTATTTCTTCATAACTTGGCTGGAGCACAAAATACTGAAAAGCAACCAGGAAAATAGTTTCAATGAGGAAAACTACAATTCCGAACAGGTTTCCTGAAACAGTATGCTATTTCCAGTCCCTTCATAAAAAGAGCTGCTAGGATTCTGTTTTATTTTTCAGTGAGGTTACCAACTTGAGAAGTGAGAACAATAAGATAAAAACACATCCTGAAGACATTTATTTTCACACACTACTTACATGGACTCAAACAACTGCATGTAGTGTTCATCCCCTCGTCCTCCTTCCACCTCATGGTCCAACTTCAAAATTATTTCATTTTCAAACTAATAAAGAAAGAAAAATTGAAACACTGAGCAGATATCCAGAGATCAAACACATTTCAATATGGCATCAAAAGAATGTCTTTGTATAGTTATATCACAGATTCCCGAGGGTTAAATGCTTGAATATATTCCAGTTGACTAAGGCACATCTGACTATCTCCAGATATCTGTTTCTTAATACAGACTGATAAAATAACCTGAGAAAACAGGCTTACGGTGTCTGTGTTATGGGTGTTCATAGGACATCTCTAATTTGAAATGCAGGATTTCAGAGTAAGTAGAATCACTTTCACCCATATAAGATATGAACAGTCCTACAGTATGCAATACCTTATTTAATTGTTATTTGTTAGGTCTGTCTAGACCCTAATGAGGAAACAGTGGCATATAAACAAACACAGCAAACAAAGTATTTTTTAGCTAAACACAATTTTTTCCCCTCTACTGTATCATTTCTTCAATTTTACTTTACAGTTACAACACCACTTCATTTGGAGCCATCAGCAGCCTTATTTCTCTACTTGAAAGGTCTAGGTAATTTCTAGGTAATATACCATTAATATACCACAGTAATATATCATTACCTCTTCAAGAAATGGAAGTACATGTTGGATTATTTTTTAACCCAGCACTTTGCAGGATCATACCTTAATTACATAAAGCCTCTTTAAAATGTTATTTTGTTACTGCAATATAAATATACAATTGTGATTTGTCGTTTCAAAGCCTTTACAATACATTATACACAGGAAACTGCTTTATCATTTGGAAAGGGTTAATGCAATTTAACATCTTTAGATCAGACTTTGTAATTCGTTTGCAATGCTTTTAGCATATATTATACAAACTGCATTAAAACCATGGATTCTATAATACATGCATACGGTTTGTTTGGGTTCTCCCCCAGCCCCTTTCCAAGCACCTTAAAGCATTAAGATTTGTATGTTCAAAAAATGTCCTCAAATAGTTGATATTTATGTATCATACTTGTAACAGAAATACAAAAGATGAGTTGGTTTTTTTGTGGGTTTTCTTCTTCAATATAAAATGAAATTTTACCAGTGGAAAATAAGGGAGAAAAAAGTAACTTAAGTCAGTTGGAAATTTACTGGGAGAGGGTTCCAAGGAAAATATACCCTCATTAATATTGTCCACTGTAGACCCAGGCATTTTGAACCAAATTACTGGGTATACTAGCCTATTGTTGTCCTTCAGACATGATCTGAAACAACAACAACAACAACAAAAAAGTGTTCAAAAAATAAGGTGTTTTAAAATAACCTGATTTATCAATCTTGGAAAACAGAAAACTAATTAAAATTAATGTAATATAAAAACACATGACAGAAAATAATTTAATTCAATAAGCTTAGCAGAAATAAATACTAATATTAAAATGCTGCTGGTTTTAAGATGTTAAAAAAATCACTAAAAAGCAGCCAGCCAATTAGCATAATTTCCCCCAAACTTCAAATATTACTTTGTGAAGCAGCAGGTATCTTTTTGCACCTTCAGGCTGGAAAGTCAGCACAAATATAGTACAACACCAATGGAAATCCCCTTCAAGGCAGAGCCATTCTTTTACTAACCAGTCTCTAGCTCTACCTACAGTGGGAATACTTTTTATACTCTCTGGTTGCCTAAGTCAGTTTGCCCTTGTTTTGTGCTTAGCCTTTACTGAATGCCTTCATTGCTTCTAAGCCTCTTGCCTGGTAATTTTCTTTGATTCTTCAATCTTTAACATCTCTTTTCGGCTTGTTATATGAAACCCCTAGAATTTATAAAAGCATTCCAAGATTCATCAGCTTGATTCATAATCTAGGCTTTTAGCAATGCTGAAAGCCTGGACAAACCCTTTCACTGACCTTCCATTTCATTTGGATATACCCTCTGAAAGGAAGTGTGATACATGAATCTCAAAGGCTTAGTGCAGCTATAATCATTCTTCTCAATCATCTAATTGTATCATGTTCAGATATCATCATATGAGAAAACAACTTGATATGGATTTGTAAAGAATCTGCATAGTTAGAGAATTACAAGTTTTTAATGCCAACACTTTTTAAAACTATTCTAATGTGATTGTCAATGTCCTCTTTATGCAGTCACAACACATCTCAATCCCCTCACCCCAAGGTATCTACTGAAATCTTTCAGTATCATATGAATAAATTACTCAGATGTGGCAAAATTTATATCCATATATATAAAAAATATATATTCATATATACTGAATGTTTCACATTGTTACATACAGTGTGGTGAGGCAGCAGAAATGAAAGACGGCTTGTTCACGTTGCCTGTTCTATTGCCCTATGAGTCACCTAGAGACATACTAAAAATGAAAGATTGCTGGTGCTCTGAGAGTAAGCACACACGCTAGTGAGAGAAGCATGCAGAAGAGTGCAGATAAGACATTTTGAGAAAAGCACGAAGCATGTCTAAAAGAGGCTTTTCCAGGTGCTAAAGAAAAATTTGTGCCCTAGTAAGATCTAGCTTCAGATAAAACAAACCTTGGCATAGTATTTTCAAGAAAAGGTGGAAAAGATCTACCACAAGGTTCTAGACAAGCCATTAACACATCAAGAGGCACAGAGAAAGCATTAGAAAAATAGGAGATCTACACTGAAATAAAGCTCTGTTGCTTTACATCAATATAATTATTAAAAGCACTGTAAAAATGACAGAATTCGCTACTGTACTAACACAGCAAGTTTTCACATTTTTCTTTCATGCAAAATTTCACACAATTTTCAGTATATGCATAATTCTGTTTTCTCCCTGGAGTGTTTCTGTGTAAGCGAGAGCTTTGGCAGACTGGGATCCAGACCATCCTGTCAGAGAACTGGAAGGCTTTCATGGTAGAAAGAATTACTATAGTACTTTATATACAGTACTATCAGATAATTGCAATGCAAGGAATTTTTCCTTACTTAAATATATCGTCATCAAAAAGTTCAGCCCTGAGCTGAAGAAGCCAAGCCCAAGGCTATGTATAAGAAAATAGTTCCCTCAGAACACCAAGCAGGTCATGCATATCTTCAGATTAATGTTTTGGAAGGGACAATTCCTTCAGTTACAGAAAACATGATATTCTAACTGAAAACATGTTACTACATGTAGTTTCTTCAAGTAGGTCATGATTAAAACTCTCCACCCAGGAAAATTACTCAGCATTTTTCAAGAACGAAGGACAAGCATTCCCCATTTTCCTCCAGATTATCTGATAGGCATTACTTTTGTCCTGAGCTTCAGCTAAACGGGACAAGCAATGTCAAAGCTAGTCCAGAATATAAGCCAATCAAAAGATTTTGCCCCTAAAATAAAAAAGTGCAATTATGTTGAAACAGATTTATAAACTACATAATATGTAAAATTCTCTGTTTAAACATCCTTAGATCTATCCCTGAGAGCAACCTAAAAAAAAAAAAAAAAAAAAAATCTACATTCTATTCAAATTTAAAGTTTTAAGATAACTCACAGATGTTGCATGCTCACTACCCATTCACTGTAGAATTTCTCAGGTTTCACGTTCACACAGCAACAAGTACAATTCCACACTGAGACGGAAAAACTAGCAGGATTACTCAACCAGTATTCATCAAAGACAGCAGGAAGCCAAGCATCCAACCCCAGATCTACTGGGTCATCCCGATGCTGCACACTGCTCTTTAGACAGAAGACTAAAGTGGGCCATTGCTTCTTTCAAGGAGGTTTGAAACATTGTCTTGAGTGGCCTAACTTCTACACTCATCACACAAAAAGCAAAAAACTAGGTGCAGAAAATTAGGCAATACCGATAACACTCCTCTTTTCTTTAGAAGGGGCAGGGAGAAAGGAGTAATTTCAGCCACTTCATATTTCTCAGACCAAGTCAAAACCACAAAACCACAGCTGTAAATGTGTGAAACCAAAATTGTCTGGATGATTATAATGCAGCAGCAGACATAAATGCTTCAAACAGAAATACTTAAAACACTTCACAGGGGGTTGATGTGATACACAAGAACTTGGATACAAGTTGTGTACCCACTATACAATGGCATAGACAGGGACTTCTCCAGGTCAGCACCAGATATAGCATATTTTAAGATGACTGAGAAGGAAAGTAATGTTTATGAAAACATGAATAACATTGTTTTAAATGGACATAGAATGGTTAAAATATTTTGCTGCCTGGATGAAGGGTAAAATTGAGAAAATACATTGCTATTTATTATCAGTGAGATGCCTACATATAAAAGGTCATTGCTGAATGTGAATTTGCAAACCTGTATAGTATGCATATGAGATACATTAATAGCAGTATAGGACTAACTCCAGCAGAACTGAGCAGCATGTAGTCATCCAGTATTTCAACAGAAGTTGGCAGTAAACGTTTCATCTCTGTGGTGTGCTGAATAGGCTCTACACTGCTTGTCAAAATACTTAATGACTTCAGATCTCAGATTCTCCATTTAAGAACTATGTCCCATAATGCTCTCGGAGAAAACTGTAAGTTGTTCAGCAGAAACAGCAATCTCATTTTCTGATTTGAGTAGAAGGAAAGGACTACTACATTAGTACCGTTTCTTGATTTTTATTTTTTTTTTCTGATAGGAGTGTCAAATAAAAGGGAACCCTATTTTTTCTTTAGAGGCCACAAAGAATTTTGGTTTGTTAGGAGTACCAATACTCTAATCCAGAACAATTCTTTGTCCTGTTACTTGCAGACTTGCTACTCTAATATTAGGTGTTTCTCTGTAACTAGAATACAAATTAAAGATTGCCAGTGGAACAATACATATATTATACCAATACTAGAGAATAAAGAGCTGTCAGTGAAATATAGATAAACAGAAAAAAAAATTACTTTGACTGATCCAGGCTGAAAAAGAAGTATAAAGGGCTCAGAATTAAATTCTATGATTAAGTAGTATATGTATCAGTGTATATATGTGTATTAGCAACATGGGTAACATAGGTACACAGCAGTTTCAGGACAAGGCAATATTAAGCAAAAACATCCAATCCAGTCATTTTCTAGAGCTGAAGTCTGTGGACTTACTGCAGTAAAGACAGAAATCTGTGAATATAGTGCAAGTCAAGCACCAGTTAAAAAGCATCCACCTCTTAAATCCTTCCTAGTACTTATTCAGCAGGTAGAGAATTGATTACTTCTCTAAGAGGCAATAATTTCACAGATGCTGGATCTGAACAAAAAAACCTCTTCCTAAGCATCTTTCCTGCAGTTTCTCAACAAGCTCCAAAAAAAGTCAGTTGCTTGAACCAAAATAAATAAAAAAGCTGGCAGAAATTAGAATAAAGTTTTAATGTGTCTGTGCCAAAATTAAGCCCTGGAAAGGGTATTTCTCCTCTAACTTAAACAGTGTGCCTAACTGTCATTGGCACCAATTTGGCTTTAAAACCACCTGCTTATCTACCTAATAGATCCAAGAAATCTTCATGGTTCTGAAGACACTTCAATACCAAACCACAGAACATCTCCATTTTTTTCTCATGGATCTGTCTGAAGCACCAAGCCATACAAACTTGGTTTCTGCTAATGGGATGATCTCACATGCTTCTGAAATCTTATGCATAATAAAATTTCAAGAACTGAGAGTAAGAAATATGGGTATTTACAGCAATTATAAATCATGCGCATCAAAGGAGCTTGCTGAGAACACCTATATTCACTCATTTAGTAACCTTTTAAAACTGTTAGCTCCGAAAGATACAAGAGTCCAATAGGTTCACTAAGAATAAACACCTATCCTCTAACCCTACCAATAGCTATGTAAGCCCAAGAATACACCATCAGTCAGCACTATTTTTTGACTCAGTCCAACAGTCAGGAAGGAAAGCAAATATAGAAAACTTCCCCAGATGGCTTCAGCGATTGGTAGAACCAATGAGAGACACTAAATTGAAAATACCACACACAAACAGAATGACTTCTTTGAACAAAAATATAAACACAGATAAAATAATCTTTCCTAAGCTAAGTTAAATCCTTAACATAGCTTGAATCCACATTTACTCCAATGATCTTTTATTTTTTTAATTTTTTTTAAGTTTGGTTTTGTTATTTTTTTAATTCTTTTCCAGCTTTTGGCCTCAGATTATCAGTTAGAACAAACAGTACTAGGTTGCGTGACAATGTGTCTTTCTTTGGGAAGCCTTCATAAAGTAAACAACCTGATCTTTCAAGGAAAGATGGGTTATCAACATTTGGAGGATGGGATTCTTTTAATATCCCATGTCCAACTGTGGTGGGTTGACCCTGGCTGGATGCCAGGTGCCCACCAAAGCTGCTCTATCACTGCTCTCCTCAGCTGGACAGGGGAGAGAAAAAATAATGAAAGGCTCGTGGGTCGAGATAAGGGCAGGGAGAGATCACTCACCAGTTACCATCACAGGCAAAACAGACTTGACTTGGGGAAACTACTGTAATTTATTGCCAATCAAACCAGAGTAGGGTAATGAGAAATAAAACCAAATCTTAAAACACCTTCCCCCCACCCCTCCCTTCTTCCTGGGTACAGCTTCACTCCCGGATTCTCTACCTACTCCCCCAGCGGCGCAGGGGGACAGGGATGGGGTTACGGTCAGTTCATCACACATTGTCTCTGCCGCTCCTTCCTCCTCAGGGGCAGGGCTCCTCACAGTCTTCCCCTGCTCCTGCGTGGGGTCCCTCCCATGGGAGACAGTCCACCATGAACTTCTCCAACATGGGTCCTTCCCACGGGCTGCAGTTCTTCAGGAACTGCTCCAGTATGGGTCCCTTCCATGGCGTGCAGTCCTTCAGGCACAGACTGCTCCAGCATGGGTCCCCCGCAGGGTCACAAGTCCTGCCAGCAAACCTGCTCCAGCGTGGGCTCCTCTCTCCACAGATTCACAGGTCCTGCCAGGAGCTTGCTCCAGCGCAGGCTTCCCACGGGGTCACAGCCTCCTTCGGGAACCCACTTGCTCAGGCGTGGGGTCCTCCCTGGGCTGCAGGTGGAGATCTGCTCCACCATGGACCTCCACGGACTGCAGGGGGACAGCCTGCCTCACCATGGTTCCCCACGGGCTGCAGGGGGATCTCTGCTCCAGCGCCTGGAGCATCTCCTCCCCCTCCTTCTGCACTGACTTGGGGGTCCGCAGGGCTGTTTCTCTTACGTGTTCTCACTTCTCTCTTCTGACTGCAACTCAGCAAGTTTTTTTTCCCCTTCTTAAATACCTTATCCCACAGGTGCTACCACCATCGCTGATGGGCTCAGCCTTGGCCAGTGGCAGGTCCATCTTGGAGCCAGCTGGCATTGGCTCTGTTGGACATAGGTGAAACTTCCAGAAGCTTCTAGCAGCTTTTCACAGAAGCCACCCCTGTAGCCCTCCAGCTACCAAAACCTTGCCATGCAAACCCAATACACCAACACATAGGCCACTAGCTTCCCTCTATATTTGAAGGAGAAGGGGATATATTTGCAGGACTAATTCTATCCACAGATGCTGAATGTAAGTTGGATAAATTGCCTTTCCAAGATTCTTAGCTCTCTGAGCTAATGATAGACAGAGCCTTGATGGATAAAATTAATAGATATTAATGGCTTCCTCCCTACATCTTCAATAAAAGTTAAAATTACAAGCCTATAACTTTTCTTCTGGGTGAATGGAAGTCACATGTGCAAGGTAAAGGAAGGATCGTGAAGAAAATGTCTTAGTATGCCATACATCCACGTACATATTCTGCTCCATTAAATATATATGTATAGTATGTTATTCTTGAGAAAACCAGAGGGGGAATTTTGTTTTCTCTGGGATTAGTTGATTTCCTAGAAATAGCTAAATAAAATAAAATTTATTTTATAAATAAATTACACAGCCTTTTGAGCTGGCACCAACACAACACGTGTGTCCACCCAGAATGGAGCACTGCCGCACAGATGTGTCAGCACAGTACCGCATCAAGTTAAGAAAAATCAATCTTTTTGGTAAAGTTTATTAAATCATGTGGGAGGGACCAGACAATCTCTAGTTCCAGTGCCGGTACAGACTCAACGAGTAAAGATGTCTCTGTGCTTTCTTCCCCTCTGTCATTAGAGAAGATTACATTGGAAAGAAATTATTTCTTTTTGAAGTTCAGCAAAATTATGTTTTAACTGAATGCCAGTCTAGGCTCCTGAGTGCCTAAGGCAGTCTTGAAATACCATGTTATCATTCTCAACATTTTACACTAAAGCTTTAAGCAAATATCCTATATAATACTAAATTCCAATTTGTAAATGAAAATTGTCCACTACCAAAACCTAGAGTTTACGTGTTTGTGTATCAAATAATTTTCCATTCCTATTAATTCTTTGCCCTTTCTAATTAAGATGGTAACAATTTTAAATAATAAAACTTAACGTGCCTTTCCTTAAAATATATTTTTTAAAAAACTTAACAGAATTGCCAAACTTACAGATGCAAGTTTAAGAAATTTATCTTAATTGCCTCATCCACAGGAAAGGAGAGAATAAAAACCACAATTCTTGACCAGTGAATGATCGTAACTTCTTAAGCAGAACATTAGAATCCAATGGGACTCATCTGATCAAGTATGAAATAGTTTTAGTGCCATCTGATAAAAATTACCTCTTATTTTTAAGCTGCAATAAAATGAACATCCTTGCTCCTCAGCACTGAAAAAATATCACCTGAAATTTATATTAGTGAAAGAAGTGATTTAAGGGTCACCTAAGTGTCTGGCATCTTCCAGGCTCCTAAGCTGTTGTTCTTGTTAATCGGTCAGTATGACTGATGAGTTTTCAGGATTTTTGATCTGTACAGATCTATGCATCTCTCCCAAGAGATGAAGTATAAGAAAAGAGCAGGAAAACATTTTTAAGAAGGCAGATATAGGACTATTAGGACATGGAGGGAACAGATGCATAGAAGCAAAGTGGTTTTTCATCTTGGCCTTGAACCAAAAGCTTTGCACTGTGAAATACAGACCAAAATGGAAATTCCATCTGCTTGTTTGTTCCACACCTAGTTGACACAGAAATGCCCCACATGATTTAAAGCATTAAACATAGCTGGGTATATGAATGAGATATTTATATTTACTTTCCTTTGAATGTCTAAAATGATGACTTTTTGTTTCCCGCTTACCATTACACAGATTGTTCTGAGTTAATTATTTGTGTAACTACAAAGCCTGAATCTCCAATTTAAAATTTACTGTGAAAGGTAGCATGCAAACACAGAATAAGGTGAGTCCATGCCCAAAGTGCTTGCATAGAATGGAAAAGTCAGCTAGGAAAGAAACTGACAGATACTCACTGCCCAGGTGGACAGGAGATTTAGATTACATTCCCAAATGTCCTATCCCACCATCCCTATTTCTATTCCATCAATCAAAAATATTTAAAACTTGTGATTTAAAAATCCTTTTCCTTTGCAAAAGTAATGTAAAAAATATTTTAGGCATGTCAGTTCTTCACAGTGGTTATTTTTCTCACAATAAATATTAAGAAAAATTAGAGTTTCCTGAGAAATCTGATAATATATAATTAAGTATTCACTGCTACTTCTGTCAGATATCCTGTATTAAAAATTGGAAGTTCTGGCTTATCAATATCTGTGCCCCAGGGAAGGGTTATAATGAACAATTTAGATTAGAAAGGACCCATAGAGGTCATTTAATTCTACCTCCTACTTAACCAAGGGCTGACTTCAATGTCATGTCTTGCCGCTCAGAACCTTTTTCAGTAAAATTCTGAAAATTTTGATAAAGATCCTGCAACCTCTCTGCGGCCCTATTCCAGCACCTTATTGCTGCTATTGTGACTGAAGTTTTACTTAAGTCCAACTAAATCACTCTGGAGAGCCTCACTCAATTGCGTAAGAGGTCTTCCTTTTATTCTTAATATTTTGGATTTTACTTTCTGTAAGCAGAAAAGCCCACACAACAAATATTTACCAGAAATAAACTGACCACATGACATTTTAATGAATTTTCATTCAGAGTATTTTTAATTACCTTTCTGAATTCTCCTGTCCTTTGATATTCACACAGCATCATGTCAAAGAATATTGGGATTGTGGCTTTTCGTAGTTCAACTTCTGGAATAAGAGTCATTTCCAAAATGGGTCCAACCATCCCCGGAATAAAGCAAATTTTATTCTGGCCTGAAACAGAAATGCAAATTGGGTATTTGAGAGGAAAGGAAAATAAGGTGGTTTTTTTACGGAAACATTTAGGACATGCAATCCTTTAAAGCAGTGTTTCAAACTATCTATGTTGGCAAAGTCTTACAACTTAGTCACTCATCTCTATTCCTTCTCAAAAGCTGAAAGCACATTAATGGATATAGTCTTATTCTAAGATGCCAGAATTCAGTGCCAGAAATAAGCATGTATGCCAGCTGAGTTGACATTTTCAGTGAACATTTCAGTTTTTCAGCTTTTGACATCTCTTTTTAAATGCTTGGAGTAATAAACCCAAGAATGCCCCAGGAGCAGGAGCACGCCACGTGTTAATGTCGCACTGTGTAACCTTTCTAGCTTATGAAGGTGAAAAAAATTACTTGCTTTCATTTCTGAATAGCATCAAACATTGCAACCATTAAAACAAACCAACCAATGCATCAAACATTGCAGTAATAGAAACACTGTCTATGCAAATCCTAAAACCACACAAAATTATCCCATAGCACAACCGCTACATCAGCTGCCAATGAACATCCAAATCTATAAAAAACTCAGCCAGGCCCAAGATGTTCTTCAAATGTTGCTTGTTTCTTGAGGAAGAAAAATGTGGTATGTGGAGCAGACCACCATCAAAATCCCATGACCTGCGTAAGAATGTCCATACCGCCTAAAGCTTGTAAGGAAATAAAATATTCTCATAAACAAATATGACTAGACTTGTTCCATAACTAAAAAGTAATCTGATTCTGATTTGCCTCTCACATGGGTGCCATACTAATGTAACTCTAGGCATAATTGAACTATGACTTCAACAGTTTCATGCAATATTATTTTTTCTTCCACTTATGTTGATTAAAATCATTATTAATCCTAGTTAAATCAGTAATGTCAGTAAGATTGAAAGGAATCTTAGGGCAACTGAATAACTTCCAATACCTATATTCATTAGACCTTACAGGTCTGTAACTTTTGAAAACCACAGAAATTCATGTATTACATAGCTATCCATTCACCTCTAAAAATCTTCACTCTCCCAAGAAATCCTCTTACATGAGTAGAAAAAAGAGAGAAACTTTTAGCTAAATGATAGCAATACCTATTGCCTGACCAAGAGACCTAATCTTACACTAAAACCCAAAAGACCTCAGCACACAACTTCAAATAAATGCATAAATAAAATTTTAAAAATTTAAAAATAAATTAAAAAGGCTTTTTGAAGACTATCCTGCCATCAGCAACTGTTATTTCCATTTCAGGAATCAAGAGTAACATCTCCTCAAACCTCAGAATGACTGAATGACAGAAATGGACAAAGGAAGATAATCTGCCCAAGACAACAAGGCAATTCAGTTTGTAATTTGAAAAGCACCCTAGAGTTCACAGTATGAGATTCTTTGACATACATTCGCCCATTTCAATCTTGCTGTATATGTATCCCTCAAATGTGGTTTATACTTAAGATGCCCTACTGCTTTTCAGAATGCAGATTCTTTCTTGTTAAAGCTACAGAAGGAGCCTGAAAATTATAGAAAATAAATGGAAGGGGCATTTATTATTAAGTGAGAATTATTGGCTATTAGTTTGAAACATTTCTCAAGCTGTATGCCTCACTTTTTCCATTGGGTACGTAAGACAACATTACTTAAATAAAATAATAATGCATTTGGATATTAGAAAACAAACCTTTAGTCTTCAACATTACACTAGGCAAAACTGTTAAAGGCCCTTAAATTTTTATAAAGCCATTGTGTTTGCTGTTTTTAATATAGACTCTCAGATTCAGCCTGAGTAGGATGTAAACAGCAAATCTTAAATACACACAAGTGGAAAAGCGCTTCTGCAAGATTTGTTGTACTGTGTAGTAAAATGAAAACCTGAAAGTTTATTTTAAGAAACAGATGTCAATGGTTCTAGAATCAAGAGTTCGTTTGAAAAGGATTAATTTCCAAATTACACCTATCAGTGTTAATGGATGACAATGGTGTTAAACTAGAAAATTAATGACTATGCTGAAAGCAGGTTTGAGAGTTCACCAATTAATGAGCAAAAGTATCAAATCCTTTAAAATCTTGACTACATCTTTTTGATACATCAGAGTATACTGATGCATTAAAAAAATTTTTTCTACTAAAAAATACTGAAAGAAAAACATTAAGAAAAGAAAGATTGAAAGGGCTATATATCACTAGAAGGAGTATGTACAAGGTGATGAAAACATTTAAAAACTCCAGACAAGCACTGATACGCTGGTACACCTAGAAAACTAGAAAGTTTAATAGAGATCATAAAGAAATTTCATGTCCTAAAAAAAGAACTTTGTCAAAAATTTCCAAGATGAAACAAATATTCTACATAAGTTCAGTTAATAAGAAATAATCCATTTCAGTGCATTTTGAAAATCATAGTTGGCTTCCTTGTTTAATAATATTCGGTGATATTACAGCCTCTCCACAGCTTATTTTACCTTGCAACATTGCTGTGTCAGAGGTTCAAATACAGTGCAGAACTTCCTTGACCAGCTCAGGGGTGAGAGGAAAGGTAAGTAACAGAATGTGAGCAAACTAAAAGGAGAAACATGGAATTACTTTTGCTTCTACAGCAGGCATTGACACCCTACTGAGGGAAGAAAATGTCCCCATTTTGAGATAATGTTTCTTTACAGTAAATATGGTATATCAGGGAGACAGGGAAGTGTGCTGCACTAAATAGTATTTATGAATAAAACAGTAGATTATATGAAAGAGTAGAGCATACAATGCACTATTCACATTAATTCTGTATGTTGAATTCTGTATGGAATAAGCTGTATGCTTATTCCATGCTCAAAGCTGAAGAGCTGTCCTTCTGTGATAACACTGACACTATCCCAGTGGACATTCCATTCTGTTATAAATTTCTGAATAGTTTTGTACTCAATAACCAATTATGGCTAAAATTTTAATAACATGTAAAAAATACTGATACTACTGGAAAAAAATGCTCTTTTATTGCAGGCACTGAGGAGATTCCACACTATTCTTAAAATATAAACTTCTGAAACACTGAGATTACACAAGTTTTCCTGGATGAAATGACTGCATTTTAGCTGAGTCAGAACCATAAGGACCTCAGGAAAAAGGGAAAAATGCTATTAGCTTATGATCAGCACTCCACTGAAGTGGCACATAGGAATAAAAGACCAGAACTGGCTTGTGGTCAAGAGATCTCAAACAGACAGAATGGTTGTAAAGCCTTTTCTTCTGTCTTCTCTCTGTCACTAAACTGATAAAATCTAGTCTTTTCATGAGTAACTGTCTGAACTTTGACATTCAGCTTGCATTTCAAAGTATAACTGTAGGTATCATCATAATTGTCTTCATTGTATATTTCAAAAAAACTCTATAATACATATTTTCATAGAACAATACACTGTTGTTCCCTTTATTATGAACTCTCAAAGAAGCAGTAGCACAACATGGCTATATAATAAATGTAAAAACATTTTGGAATTTTAACCTAAACAGATTCCAACTCTGAGCCTACTAATTTCTGGAACTGTAGATTCAGACTGAGCAGTAACCTTCTCAGGGAAAATTTTTCTGCTTCTCAATTTCAGCAAAGTAAGATTTCTGAAATCTTCTCATTTCAGCCATCTTTGAAATCTGAGAGAAGGTTGTGAGTTCTCTTAGAAATAAAAAATAGGCAGTAGTCGAACAGTATCTCATGTCAGTTCAAGCTTAATCACAGGAGTGAAAAGATATTTTAAGTTCAAATAACAGAAATATTTACAAAAGCACTTCGTGTGAGATATTTTTCAATGAAACAAGCAATATGCTACGGATTTAGTTGCAATTAAGTTCATTTGCCTACTCACCAAGTTTGTACCACATGTCACGGATAGCAAAGCCAATTAAACACCTCATATCTCCATATCTAGAAAAAAAAAAGTATTTTTATCATTATCATCATTTTACTACAAAATTAAAGACATAAGCTAAAGTATACATTTTTGCTTACTTGTTCTGGATTTTGTTGTATTTTGCATGGGAAAAGTTTTCTAGCTGTAGTGAATCTTGGGTAATAAAAGCCACAGCCAAATGAAAATAGTTGTTCCACAGCTGTAAATTGAATATAAGGAAATTATAAAATGTTTTGAGAAAAGCAGGAATAATATTAAACTATGCATAATGCTGAATAATTTATGAAACCAAATGATGCAAGCAATATGAGATTTTTATATTATGCAAAGATGTACATCATTGGTATTATGCAATTAGCAGAAAAGCAAGAAAGATGAATTTTAATAACCACCACTACACATTTGTTCTTAGTAACACAGCAGCTGACTAAATACTGCTAAAAAAAGATTCATATGAGATTCATTAGCTAACAACATTAAACCATGAACCATAGCAAGACTAGTGAAATACATTACATGCCAGTGAATCTTAACAACTTGGAGCTAAAGGCATCCAATATAATTACACTGTATCTGAAAACTACTTCAAAAGGCATCTACTGTCTTCTCTTTGGATTCTAATTCAACAATGATTTGTGTGAAATTTCAACATAATTTGTTAAGAGCTCTCTACATGAAACGAGGACAAAATACATCCCTAACTACTAATAGTACTGAGTCATGTACTTGAACTAGAAGAAAATCCCTTATATTTCCAGTGCACAACCCTTCATTTCTGAAAGTAAATTACTTGTTCTCCAGACAATCAAAATGAAGTACTTCTCTCACATGCTAGAGATGGAAAGGGAAAAAAGAACCTTCACTAGGAAACACAAATAAGTAGTAAATACTATTTTCAGAGCTTCTAAGCAGTCAGCAATGACTTTAGACACTTCCTTTAAAAACAGAATTGCATCTAAAAATATGCATGGTAGGTATCAGTGAGACAGTAGAAAGGCAATGGTCAATGTATTCGGTGGTAATTTAAAGGACAGAAACAAAACATATAACATTATTACAGAGCTCTTAATTTTATATGGTGAAATACAACCCTAGGTTGGGAATCTACACTAAATAGTCTAGAAATGTAATGCTTCATCAGAAACTTAACTGACCTCTGTCCTTTATAACCTGGAAAACTCTCTTATGCACAAATAACCAGCAAAAATAGATACCAACTCACAAAACCACACATAAAAATACAGACATTTCCTATAATAAATAAAATTCTCAAACATCCTCTATAATGCGGAGAAGATCCTACATTTAATTTATTCTTCCCTTCGAGGCCCAACTAAAGCTCTCCTTAGCAGACCTGCTTATTTAAAAGGCCTTAGGAGGGCTGTTTCTGTCTTTAAGTATTTACAGTCTAGAGACCATAGTTATCCCGGGCGCAGATGCACAGACTCAAGTAGCGTTTCACTGGAGAGAGTTATTAATCTGTTACATATTATACCATTCCAAGATGCTCTGAATTCACCCAAACCAATCAGAGCCTTATAAAAAAACTACATTTGAATATGAGCACTAGTAAGGCAGCAGCTTTTTTCCCCCCTTTAATACAAACATCTAAATTATGTTCATATCTATTTTTGACAGTATACTAATAGTACATACTAATCCAGAGCCTTTTTCCCCAGGATAAATCTTATTTATGTTTTCCCCCTTATCAAAGATTTTAGAAGATTAATTTGACCAATTTAGAGTTTTCAGTCCCTTGAGAAGCTGTATTTATTGATGTGTAGGGAATATACTTTTCATATGTCAGTTACGCCAGACATGGAAAATGTCTTAAATCATTCTAAATTATGGGGAGAAAAACAAAGTCTTATTACTACAGGTAATGGTCTATTTGTTCACTTAATAGATCCAAGTTCAATGCCACCTTTGTCAGAGACACACCCTAAAGACTCAATATCCTAATTTATAAAATACATTTCGTTTCATCCTCAGAGTACCCATGATGGCTGAAAAAATATGATCCTTTGCATTCCAATAGCATATTCAAGTTAAGGACTTGCAAGCTTTTAAGTCCCAAACCTAAGTTTAAAACCCTGTGAGGCAAAGTAGTCTCTCAGAAGTAAAAAATGGCAACAGCTGATAGAAACAGATTCTTAAAATGAAAAAAAAAAAAAAAAAGCTTATGAGACCAGTTTTGTTTTCTCTTAAGCCTACAATACTGTTCCAAGTTGTCTGACATTTGAACATCCAGTTATCTAGCATGTGGTAGAGCTGAAGTGAAGTAGCACAGTGACAGGAGAAGAGCTCTTGTGCTCTGATTTGTGTGATACGCTTTGCTGCTCATTGACGTGAACTCCAGCGCTGAGTTGTCAGCTAGGGACAGAGTACTGGGAGACAAAGCTAGAGCTGAGAAGTGACCCTTCTCTGTAATTAGTTATCAATTATTCATCGCAAACTCCTACTGAGAAGCAGCATCTGACAGTAACAGCACAGGCTGGCTTAATGTGTTGTAGCACTTCAAAACATGGCGACTGAATTAGCTGGGCATGGTGTTAACCACACATGCTGAGAGGGCTTCAGATCTCTCAATACCCCTCTATATAAGGGCTAAGGGAACTTAAAAGAAGAGGATCTCTCATTCCTTTTTTTTTATTTATTTTTTTTTCCTCAGAAAACACGATGTGCCTTGCCCCTAGAAAACGTGACAGCGGCCGAATTGGAAACTGTGGAAGTAATTTAGTAAGAAACTTCTAGCCATCTCACAAAGAAGAGGAGATCTGGATGATTTTTCAGGATAACTACCAAAAGGTTAACACTGCTGCCGCCTCCTTCGTACACACCTCTGAAACCAATGCTTCTTTTGCGCTAATGTGTACCTTTTAGCCTTCATTTTCTCTACAGACATCTTTGCTCAATTCTTTTTGATAATGTAGGAGAAACAAGTTGTCTTTGGAAGACTTTTGAATTTCTGACAAATTATTGCAGATACTAAATGTAGTCTAGCATTTCATAAAACAGACAAGATGACAGTTTTGTTTAATTTTCTTTCTTGAAATATTATGGTGAAAGCAAGCTCAGCCCCTTGAGACCAGCAGACATAATACATTTCAGTTAGATACTGGGTTCATTACTTTGATTTTGTAGAAAAATGGCACTTAGAAACTTCCTGCATGTATGCATAATTGCAAACTACATGTAGTTACCACAGCTATTGAGCTAGGTTAGCTAGAAATAACCTTTTTGAACCTTTGAATAATGTTTATAAAAAATGATCCATTGATTTCCAAGATATACAACATTCTCAATATGTGATGATTTTACCTCAGTAATGTTCTCTTTCACATACTGGAATACATTTCTTCGTCACTTAAAACTAAATAATTTAAGAAACATCTATTTTTTACTATTTTTGTGAGACTTCTGAGTACAAACAATTTTAAACAAATTAATAGCAACCTGTGTTTTAAATAAACTATTTAATTGGATCAACCACAGATACTGAAATTCAGTCACAAAGCACACATGGCTGCATCATGCAGTCTTAAAATTCTGAACCAACATTCATGAAGATTATTCTGTGCTGTCATTTAGAATATCTCACTAGAAAAATACAGGTTGCTAAACAGAGGCATAAGCAGAATGTGAAGGCTACAATTCAGAATAACTCACCAACTGATAAACATTAAAAATTAATTAAAGTAAGCATTGCATTCTGTTTAAGTGGAGTCTTGACAAATATAATTTTCAGAGTTACAACTGATTCATAAATTCTGGAAGTTACAAACACAATATTTAGGGCTTATTCCTATAGTATGCAGACTGGTTCATGACACGTGTAGTGTGTTCTTTGAGGTGGAAGAGAGAGTATTAAGCATCTCAAAGTAAAGAATTATGAAAATCCTTTGGGACCTCTGCCAAAATTTCTTTGCATTGGTTATGTACTTCAAAAGGACAGAACAAAGGTAGAAAATGTTCACGTTAATGAAAGTAAGTTTACAGAAGCTTTGAAGAAACACAGCACATTATATAAACCAACAAAAGCTTGTTTTATTCACTTTTAGTCTTTAAAGATTTTCATGGCATACTTCAATTCTCTCCTTGTTTTTGTCATATGCTTCTTACTTAATGATGCAACTTAAGAAAAATACTTCCTAATAGTTTCTACTCCACACATCTATGATTCCTGTGTTGGAAAACATCCCAAACCTCTGAAATAAGACATTCCCAAATCCAGTAACTTTTAGTTTCATGTATGCAAAGTTTTCCAGAATTTATATCCTGTGTATTTCTTTCCATCCTGAGCAATGAGCCCAAAGAAATTTGCACATGAACATTGAAAAATCAGTTACTTATCATAGGTGACTCTAGGAAGACCCAGCCATATGGTGGTAGAAGGATCAAAGATGAACCTTAAACTCTGAAGTTTGATAATTTTCAAATGCACGATATGATATATAAAAACATAACATTTCTAGTATTGCTAGTAAAGTTAATACAGCTAGCTAAATTTTCTAATGGTTGCATTATCTATTAAGTTCTGCATCAGCCATCTCCTAGGATTTTCTGAAATGTCTATCACTATCCTACATGTATTTTTGCACAATACAGTGCGTATTTTTCCCTGTATATTTGTAATGCAGTGAAGCTTTTGATTTTGGTGTTTCTAACTGAAGATTCAAAAATAAAAAATAAGGTGCACAACTCTGCCTGTGATGCTAAAATACATTTCATTACTGCTGAGTTATTAATGGTGCCTAGTGCATGCAAGAAAGATAGGAAAAACATGAAAAATAAGCATTTTCTTTTAAATCAGACTGATGTTATAATGGAATGTGGACTATGCCTTTTATAATAAAGTTCTGTAGCAGGAATATAGATGGTTAATATGAAATTATAACTGCTATAACAGTACAGATTTAGAAATATAATCCTTTCTAATGCCCTGTAAAAATACTGCTAACAGAGGGGAAGGAACAGGAATCAATAGCACTGTATTTTCCAGAATAGAAACTCTATGGTAGCTGTGCCTGACCACATCAAAATGGTATCTATTTGTTCACTCTTCCCCATCCCTAATATGTCAAAAGCTGCCATCTCCAATCAGAAACATTATAAAAGGAGTGTTGCACAAAAAAAGTCATTTCAATGAATTAAGTGGCATTAAGGGTGGCAATGGATGCTGACTGCATTATACTGCTGTTGTGTTCAGTCACTGAACGGAAATACTTACTAGGCAGAGCAAGATTTCTAAAACCAAAGCTGATGGACCCATGAGTTGACAGTGACAAGAGACTGAAAATACTCTGTTCTCCTAGACAAAGGTAACACCTAGCTAATGACATCAGCTACTAACAGAAACAAACAAAAAAATGTCATACGAGGTCTAAATAGGTTCTATAAAGGTAAACATGCACATTGGAAAATTTAATCGACATTTTGAAGTGAACCAGTAAACATTGATATCTTCATTTTTCTGCTGATGAAAGACTGGCTTGTGGTTCATTCAAACTAAATAAAATTAGGAGGAGAAAACCCATGATTTGCAAGTTGAAAAAGGGATTTCTGCTGGTGCAAAACCAAAAAGAAATAAAACCTTCTTTCCTAGTTCTGCATTCATAAAAATAAGGAAACTGCTGACGCTTAAGACATGTCTGGTAAATAGAAAGATCATTTAATTATTGTATTTTTATATAACAACAAAGAAAATGTTAATTCACATTTGAACTTCTTTCATACCTACAACTCTATATCCTTATGGACAGATAATATTTGGCTTCAAAATCGAACTACTGTCCAATATTTGCTTCATTAAAACTCCTTGTGAATTAAATAAATGGCAAATTAACTAGCTGGATGTTCTTCAGTATAAAATAGAAATGGGTGTACAATGACACTTTTTCTTTGGGTAAAAGTATTTAGACTGCTTATGGAAAGCTACGTTATCCCCTGATTATTCACCCTTATCTAACACCCTGCGGGCTACACGCGAGGTATGCATATAATATTTTGTCTTGAAACAGATATTTTCAGTCAAATGAAATCAGCATTTTTTGGTTGAATAAGATGGTACAATTACCACAAAAGGTAAAAGTGTACTGAAAAGTCCCAGAATTGTCCTATTTACAACAAATGAAATACACTTCTCAGACATTTATTGATGCCATGAATGGATATATTGCCCAAGTACGGAACCACACAAAGTTTTTGTTAGAATTAAACGCAAGAAACCAGGGTGGTTTTCAGGGAACATTTTTCCAAAATATATTGTACAATTTTTAATATTTTTGTTTGTTTGTTAAGTCTCTTCTGAAGAACCCATTTCAACTCATACACCCTAAATCCAGAATTTGCACATTATTATGGTGCATCTGTTCTCCTATCCTGCAAAAGCCCAGCTGCAAAGCAGTGATCTGGACAGGTTGTCTGATCTCTGTATGTGAAATTGGCAAATCCTTAAAGAATTGTTACTTGATCCAAACCAGCAAAAATGCCAACATTGCAATCTCCTTTAAAATTGTATGTTGAACACATCTGAAATCACCTGCAATGGCTGTATTTCCAAAACAAAATTGTCTTTATTAGTAGAAGCTGGTAATGAAAAAGAGCTAGCCCTACCCTAGACACCCACCCCTGCAAAAAATCCCAAACACCTAAGCCAATCCACAATACAAATCCTCTTACAACTACATGATCCTGGCTAGTGAGCACCAGTATGTGGCGAGTAGTGTGGATAACGGCTGGCTGATGAGAGAGTTCTGCAATCAATTAAGAGAATCCTTATGAATATTATAAAAAGTAAGTATAATACTCAGACAAAACACAAAAAAAAAAGAAGGAAAAGAGAAAATATAAGCAATTTGCAATCATGCAGATCAGACTTTTTATTGACACAAGATGCAACAAAGAAGTCAAAGAAAAAACTAAACACCATTAAGACATATATCATCATCGTCTTAAGAAAAAAGTCTAACCTCAGACCTGCTTTCCTAACTTAGTTTTTGTATTTTACTTGCATACCATCAATGTATCTCCTTACACTATCTTAATAAGCTCATTCTGAATAAAGATTTTTAAACTATTACACTTTCCATAGTTGTAAACCTTCAGTGACATGATTTACACTTCAGTGAATTTTTTCTAGTTGTAAACAGAACGTATATCTAGAAGGAAACCTGAGAGGTCAGCTAATCCAGCTCCATATCCCAAGGCAAGTTTTGCTAAATTGCTTCAGACAGATGACTGTGGAATCCATTCTTTAGAATCTCTAAGTGAGAAGTATTTCCTAGCTTTTCTAGATAATCTGTTTCAACACAGCTGTGTTTATATCTAAAAGCAAGTCAATAACCTATGTCAAATACAGAGACACGAACAGAACATAACCTGCTAAATATTGAAGTTTTTTACCTATTCCAATAATTCCTACTGAAACTCCAGATTCCTGTGTCTTAAATCTTCATGTTCCACTGTACTTTCAGTACTGAAGAACGCACATTAATGTATTATGCAAGATTCTTTCCCTGTTTGTAGGGTATGCATTCACAAGCTTAAGATACCATGAATATTGTGAGCCCTCGTTCATTCTTAGAATCATACAATCATTTAGGTTGGAAAAGATGTTTAAGATCATCGAGTCCAACTGTCAACCATGCCCACTAAACCATGTCCCGAATTGCCTTGTCTACATGCTTTTTGAATACCTCCAGGGATGGTGACTTTTGCTTCATGGTTTATTTTTGGTCAATCACTTAATGAAAATTCACTCCTTTCTCTCCTGTAAAATTAGTAAATATTGTATAGCAAATGCCTTTCAGCTGGTCTTTTCTTTTTTGTTCTAGGTTTTGCTGTATTATGACATCGGAGAATATCTGCTCTATGAAATCTCTAATTGTGGCTTGTTTTCTGAGAGTGACTGACGTACATCTGAATACATTCAGCATGTAAACTCTGCATGCAAAACTCAAAAAACCCTAAAAGGAAACCACCCCCTCACCCAGCAGGCATGTAATCTCAGACATCAGGTGACTATTCAGTTACTTCTAAGAATAATGATTCTCAACCCAAACAGCAGTTCTGGCACTTCCTGCCTGACCACTGCAATGACAACCTCAGTGTCAAAGCACTGGAATTTAAAAAAGGGCTCTCTACATAAATGGACTCAATGAACCAAACTTATTACACACAAAGGCAGAAAATTTAACAGCACATCACTGCTGTGCCGTGCATAGTTTTGGTATTTGTCTGAGGTATACAACAGCTTCATCATTGAACCTATGGCTTTAAGTTTATGCATAGTTTTAACCCTAAAGATTGTAACCACTGTTCATCAGATATACCACATCCCTTTACAGGTCCTAAATGATAACACTGCTTTCCTTTCTGCCTGAATCACATAATGAGTAAAGAAAGCAATTTTGCTTTAGAAACAAGAAAAAGGCCAGAAACTTTTTCCCCTCCATTTAACAAGCTTCAACAGAGTAGCAAAAATTTCTTCATTGCTTTTGTCTAGATTTAAGATACCCTTTTTTAGTTGCTCAATTACTTCACAGTCTGCTTGTTTTGTTTGGTTAGGTTGTCTGCTATATATTGTCACGTAATCACTCAGCCAAGTGAAAAATCCTCAGATCTACTTCACTGTGCTTTAAATTGCTTGCTTTTTTTCTTGTAAAATTTTTTAAATTAAGACTTCTTTTCAACTATTTGTTAATAATCAGATTTGAAAATACCATCCTACAACAGCATAAATCATTCATTCATTTACAAAGAACTTAAAGGTATAACATCACTTTTTTTTAAATCTTCACCAATATGCATCTCTATTTTCCCCATCCCAATATATTCTATTTCTATTGTTTAAATTACCCTTAATCAGGAACATTAAAATAGTTGCCTCTGGTTTAGTTTCCAAGTTCTTGAGACATTGTTCTTGCTGCATATGCTCAGTAATGATCTGAACTTTACACATCCCTTTTTCTTTGAAACCAGAAATCAACAGTACACATACCCCTAACAGGTGACTAGATTGCCTGGAGGCTGCTGCATACTAAATCACTGACCCTTGAACAAACAGTTCTTGTTTTGGGCTTTTTTTTTTTTTTTTTTTGAATGAAAATCTATTTGTTTCACAGAAACTCTGTACGCAATAATTTACTTCAGTTTTTAGATCTGTAGTAGTCACTTATGTAACACAGGCATACAGCATCTTTCAAAAGTTAGATTAAATTTAGATGCACAATTCCTATTACTTAGTCATATCAAATGAAACAGCTGGGCATTATTTGTAAAACACATTGAACGAGCTCACTAAAATCTGTGTCAGGTTCAGCAATAGCAGAAGCACGTCTCAAGATCACATTTTTTTCTGGAATTTGAAAAAAGATCGCAATGTAAAGAGCTGAGGTTAAGTTGCACTCCATGGCAGGCGATTGCCTCATTTCTGGTTTTAGGAAGCATATCCTAGATTTACTGTAATCAATATCTGGCCCACTGATTATAGTCGTAAAGGAACCCACTGGTGTGTACTGTGGCTCTTTTTCCTCACCTTGTCCTGTGGTGTAGCCTCAGGGACCTGACCAAAATGCACCCAAGGTTAGGAATGCATAGTGGGCTGCTCTTGCTCCATAGAGCTGCTATGGAAATGAACAGGCCATGTGGTTAACAGGCTGTAACTCTTAACAAAACTGAAAGTTGTGCTACTTCCAAATTTTCTGTCAGATCAAAATAGCAAAAGAAAGATTTTTGTCCCAATTAATAATTTTTCTATATGCATGCAAATAAAAACAGAAATATAGCTACACAGTAGCTATACTGTAAAGTGAACTATTTTATAAAGTATAGAAGTTTCTCATTTACTTTAAGTTAACCACTGCTCATGTTTGCTTACAGCCAAGATTATTGATATAAAAAATATACTGTCTCTCTTCTGTTATTTACTCATTTTCTAATGATGCAGAAAATTTTTCTTGGACTATAGCAAATTACTTCGGTATCCATGCTATTAGAGAACAATTCAAGTAAGTGCAATCCATATGAAAAATTACACATCCAAACCCAAACTTCCCACAGCCAGAAAGGACAGGGCAGAGAGAATTGGATTTATACTGCAGAGTAGGAAGACTTAAGCTATGACTTCTACAGAAATATTTTTTATTAGAAAAACTAATTGAAGTTACTCCTCCTTCCACGCCTTCCTATTTCCACTCTTTGTTCCTCTCCATTATGCTTCAATACTTTAGAGCATATCTAAAAAGCATTTAAAAAAAATTTTGTAATTTTAAGAATAATATAATATGTTCAGGAAAGACAGACTACTCTTACCAAAAAGGCACCAGAATAGTTAGGCAAAATTCTTGTCAGAAATTATTTGGATAAAGTTGATCCTTAGAAAATTAAGAAGGTCCACTAAAGGACCCCTCAGGTGTCTCACTTCGATTAATAACATTTTTAGTTTTAAGTGCTTCTCTATATTCAAGTTTTCACAGTCTGAATAGTTGCAAGACACTGATTTATAGATTCTTTCAAAAAATGTAAATATGAAAAACAGTAAAAGAACCTTTAAAACATTAAAAGCCTCAGCTATCAATGATCTGAATATGTATAGATAACAGTGGGAAATAAAATTTTAATTTTTAATTAAGTAAATTGGACAATATGCTTTGCATTATTCAGATCTTCTTTAGTCCAGTAGCAACTTTTTAAATGGGTATCATTAGGGTACTGTTAGGTTTTCAGAGCTTTTATTCATGGAAGAAAAGTAAGGTATCTCCCTGACTTGTAGCTTTAAGCCTCTTGTGAAAACTATAAGGGTACTACAATTCTTTAGATGGCACTACTTATTTCCTATAATGTTGTTCAGCTTACTCAAAGTGTCCAGATATTTGACAAGTCATGAATAAAAGAGCAAGCATTAATACATTCCCTTGAACTACAAGGTTCAGTGTTGAACTACAACATCCCTGGTTGTTTGATAACATTCTGGAATGCATAGAATTGCCACAGAAAACTTATCTGAAACAAAAGTTCCAGGTTTACACTGCTGGTTTAACATTTGAGAGGCAGTTTACACCTTAATAAGATTTTGACAGATACAGTCTTTATAGCAGTCTGCATGGTTTTGGTAGCCATTGTATGAGTATAAATTGCATGGTTTACCTTTTTACTATTGTCTTTTAAACTCTTCCTCTGTAAACACAGTCACTGACATGACTGCTCTGTAGCTATTTGTGACCGAGATATTTTATGTTAAGGATCAAGAGACCAATACCCAAACAGTTTTTAACATAGTAAGCCTAAACATTCACATGCAATAGAGTAGAATCACTTAAAACGGATTGTAAATTGCAAGATTAACCATAAACTATAAACCCCAAGAAATCAAGAAGGCCCTGAACTTTCTCTGAACTTCATGGTTAGGGTCAGAAAGTTATTATCTACTGAACAAATTCGATTTTTCTAATCAGGAAGCATTTTTGAACTTAAAACATTTACTCTTAACTGCAGTTAATATAAAGAGTGAAATAGAATAATTTTTCATACGATACTGTTAGTGTTTTCTATCTATAGCACACACCATAATCAGGCAGCAGTTACTGACAAACCCTGATTCTAAAACTATATTTACATTTTAATAACAGTTAGCGACAAACCCTGATTCTAAAACTATATTTACATTTTAATAACAATTTAGTGAATGTGAAAACTACAGGCACTTTCATTTTTATCTGAAGCAAGCCAAACTTATGGTAAAATGCACAACCAAATAATTAAGTTACAAAGAATGATATTGAGCAAACTAAAAAAACCCAACCCTAATATAAAATTATTTCAGAAAGAACACCCCCCCCCCCCCCAAAAAAAAAGGAAAATAAAAGACTTATCAGGGAAGACTAAAAGTTAAAAATAAAAATAAATGCCAAGTGCTAAATACTCTAGGAATCAAAAAAAAGTTAAGCTCTTTCTGCCCTACATAGTAAGAGTGACATTGTAAAGGCTACGTGCATTACATCAAAGATTGCCTTTCTGAACACACTTGGATGGCTAAGGAAAAAAAAAAAGTTTTCTGCTTGCCAGTTCTGAGAGACTCACAATACAAAATACTCTGTTTGGGTGCCTTATCACAAATAATCAAAGTAAAATTTTCATGTCATATCAAAGATGGCCTAATCCTGCCATGCTTAAATCAACAGCCATTTTGATACTGATAATGAAGTACCAGAATGGGCACTAACTGACCAAAATGACCATACCTGCACATACTACCTCAACTCAGCTAAAAAGCCCAAATACTTACTTGGACTTCAAAATCCATATTCTCCAGAAATTTCTGGTTCATTGTCTCTGCAAATTTGTTGATGGCTCTCAAGAACACCCTAAAAAAGAAAAGCAATGATACAGATGAATGAATGTTATCTCTGGGAATCTATTCCAACCATGTATGATATTGATGGAAACACATTTAACCACTGAACACACTAGAAAAAGCGAAGTTCACACATACATGAACACAGCAGATGACATTCTGTGCAATGGCATGTTATTTATAGTCTGTTATATATAAAAAAGATTTAAGCACACAATTGTCAAAAGTTTCTTGATCTCCATTGAAAAATTCAGACAATTTCTTTTCCTTTGCTGCACATGGCACTGCATTCCTGAGAAAACATAGAGAGCAATTCTTTCAAACACAACTTTACCTTCTATGTGACAAAACCGAATCATTTACAAGAGTGTTATTGCCGCCTCCTCATGGGTTTGACAGCTGAAAGAGTTCCTGTACTTATGTTATTAGTTAGGAGCTGGCACTGCATTTTCCCAATTAAAAGATATTGTGTGCAGCTTTTCAGTTTTCTCACAGGTGGTGAGGGGAGGATGACACTTCTGCCCACCTTTCTCCTCAGGTTGATTATAAAAACACATTCAAAGCTGAGTTAAGATACAGTTATTTCTTCCAAGAGGAAGACTGTGAATGTTATCCCTCTAGGTTGAAAACCAATACCTATTTACGCTCATTATTAAGGCAGCAAGATTAAGTCATGTTTCTAAAGCCAATTTCTTTGTCTAACTTTCCAGCACAGTACATTTGTAAAACAAAAATCAATTGTATCTCTAAATATTTATGAAGTTTATTTAAATAATTCAGTTTCATTCAATTTGCAATTTTGAAAACAAGTGATCCATTTCCCTCTGCTTCAAAGGTAAAATTTTTAAAAGTTTTAACTGGAAATATTTCTATAGCAAACACTGTGAGGGCAAATATACTTCAACATGAAAGAGACAAACACAAGGAAAAAAACAATCCTAACTGTTTAAATACAATGACTGACTGTCAACTAGCTATTACCAATCAGGAAAAAGATCTAACAGTTATAAGAGACAATAATTCAATAATTAGAATTACTGGCAAAAGATTAAGAGACCAGAGGATATCCATACGTTGCTGTCAAAGGAATGTTGTATCCTTGTGTTAGACCCTGTGTGGTGTTCTGGTCTCCCATCTCAAAAAGATAAACAAATACAAAAATAAAAAAGAGAGAAGAAAACAAGCAAACAAATGTGACAAAGAAACGATCAAACACATTTAATGGATCGTGCCTGAGTTTCTTTAGTCAGGGGACACTATCTGACTGAGGAAGGATATGGTAGAATCTATAAAATTGAAAGTACCATGGAGAAGAGAGACTTACTGTTCAGTTTCTCATACAAGCACTGGAGAGCACTGAACAAAATCAGAATGTGCATTCAAAATCAGCAGAAAGATATTTTTTATGCTAGTCTTGCGCAGCTATGTAACTCATTTCCACAGGATGCTGTGAATGCCTGAATGTTATCCTGTCTTAAAAGTGATTAGACACAAAGACAAAAATGAAGTGAGGACTACTAAATGTCACTGGAGGCTGGGAGAACACAGCAAACTCTGTTACTTCTTCCCAGCTCTGTTGTTATACTGTTCCTTAGGCAGCCATTTATGAGCCACTACCAGAAACAGAATAGTCAGTGAAATGAATTTTAGCCGCACCACCAAAAAAAAAAAAAAAAAAAAAATTTTTTTGGCAAGGGCTACATTCAGTTTCTTAATGAGGGAAGTAAAGCAGTTGTTCAGCTTTTGGCAGGCTTTTGACAAGGAATCCTATTTACCCACTAAGCAATAGTCCAAAGAAAGGCACTGCTTCATTAGGGCAACAACTTGACTGGCTAGATTGAAATCCCTTTTTATGACTACAGTTTTCCATGAGGAAAAAATTCTTTGTGAAAGCCTGAAGCAGAATATTTTCTTTCCATCCACGTAACATTTGTCTGTAATGTTGATATGATCAAGGAAATAAAGTAATTTATACATGGTGTTACATCTTGCCAAGTCTTTTTTTAATGTGATCAGAGGGACACTAGGGTTTTAACTACTACAGTGACATTGGAAGGTAACACTTCTATGGGTGCTGTGTTGCCCTACTGTATCATCCCACACATTCGGATAAGCTTCTTTCCAATGGTCTAGGGCATACTCTGATCTAATCTTCTAACACTAACTCAGCTAATCTTGCCAGCTGAATTAAGGGTCTAATCTGTGAAATGCTGAGTGTCAACAAATCACCTCAAGTTCAAGAAACCTGTTTTTGCTCAATACTGTTCTTGCAGGCTATGACCACTCTCCTAAACAACCTCTGTATAATCACAGAATTGCTCTGTGTATCTACTGCAATTTTAGCCTATGTTGGTCTGAACAGGCTATTGCACTTTCTTTTTGGCCTTTTATGTGATCAACTTATTCTGAAAAATGTGATTTCCTCTGCAAGCTGCCCCACACTACCTGCAAGAATAAACACATTCACCCCTAACGCTTCACTCGTATGGGTACATTTATCTCTACAAAACAGCCTGATGCTTGACACAAACAGTTTAAGATTTTGGAAAAAAAGGGGTTTTCTAAAAAGAATGGTCTACTTTAGACAGCACAAAAACCATACACAGCTAGGCAGAATCATGGACACCCACACGTTACTCTGTCTGTCAGCATCCCCATTACTCTTCTGAGTAGGAGTTATGGGTCCAGGCCTTTTTACCGTCATGTCTTTTCTGTAGAACTATATAGCTCTAGATTCTCCTTTGATTTACAAGGTATATTTCTTGCCAACTCACGTAATCAAGTTCTTCGGCTCCAGCTGCTCAGAGAATAGCATTTTCCTTCACCCAGAAAGCCTTTTTTTGCAGTAGGAGGGGGTATCCTCCATTTTTGAGACTTTTTTTATTTCCCAACTTCTGTGTATTAACACACTACTCCAACACCTATGGTGAAACATGTCACCTAAATATCCTGTTTGGGCAGAATCTGGTATGGTGCTGATAATTTGTCTTACAATAAAAAACCCCTGCACTTCTAGGTACTTTGCCTTTTAGCACAGAAATATCATGCAAGATACAGTAGAAATAATCATAACTTAAACACACATGAAATTCAATAATGTAAATCTATTTCATAATATGGACATATTTCTTGTGCGTCATATTTTACAATTTTTGTGAAGAGCTTGTAGTTTAATGTTAGCCATACATAAAAAGCCCCAAGGGCACCTGAGAAATACTGATATACTTAATGTCCAGTAAAAATTACTGATACTATTAAAAATATTTACAGGATTCTATACAATATAATTATATGTAAGCTATCTTCTGTGAATATTCTTTTCATTCTCACAGATATTTTTATCTGACATACTGGAATGACACATTTGCAGGAAGCATGCAATACTTCCAGGCTGTCAAGTTCCAAATATTTTCATGCATTTGTATTTTGCCTAAAGGGTGTATCTATTTCTGTCATTGGAAGTCACTTAGGCAGTATGTTTGAATTCTATTCCTGGCTCCTGCCAATGCCATGCTGTCCTACCTCAATGATTTCATTTCTATATGCCTCAGTCTCCCCTTTCAGCAAAAAGGGGTATTAATTAACTAGCCACAAGTATGAAGCCAAACAGATATTTATAAAACACTTTGAGATTCTGATGAAAACAAGAGAAAATATAATTTTAATTATTACTGACAACACGTTCCTATTTAAAGACTAAACATTGATCCAAAAGGAGAGAGTTAAAGTCATTTGACTGGAGAAGTCATCATTCCTTACATGATTATTCATAACATCAGTTATCATAGTTGATAGTTATCAAATATAATAGAGAAGGTACAGCTAGAAAAGAGATGGTAAAAACTTGTGCCCCAGAACAGCTCAGAAAAACACAATATGTACTGTCTGACTTCAGAAGTTATTGAGAAAAATGAAAGGGATTATCTTGTCACACGGTAATATAACTTAATTTCCCTTCTATAACAGACCATTGGAGCTTACCTTTTCTCTGAACTTGGGGACTGCTGCTCAGTTCTGCTTTGCAAAATTAGACTGATCTAGACTGACCAAAGGACAGGATCTTGATTTCTCATACAGATAACGTCATTAGGTGTTTTTTCTGTTTAACCTTCTGCTCTTGTCACCTTCTCCCTTAATTTTAATCATCACACAGGGCTACAAATATGTTCTTTCAGGTGTTTTAATTATGATAACTTTTCCACAGTTACTTAATATGGAATTAATTTCTTATCATTTTAAGTAACTGTGATCCAAAATTGTTGAAATTCCTTTATCCACAATAATTTCCACGATATTTCCTGAGTTTATGCGGATTGATGCTTCTAATTTACAGTTCATATCAATCTCCTGGGCCTGAAGATTTATGGATGATCTTCAAAGGCCAAAGTCTCTGGGCTTAATCTGGGTATAAAAACACGAGGTTTTGGCTTAGGACAGCAACAGAATCGCCATGGTTCAACTGCTGCTATCTCCTTTACCCTTCTAAATTTCCTGCTGCTTCTGCTTTGCTTTACTGTATTGTCAGAGAAATTTCTTTCAAATTTTGGCTTGAAAGAAAGCCCAATGAATAGAATCCTGTGCAATTGTACTTAGTATCAAATACTTAGACTTATGTTCTAAAGAGGGATAGAACAGTACCATAAGTAACATATATAAATACAGACAGACAAAGCTGAAAATTTATAAGTCATCCTAAGATAAAAATTTTATTTCAAACTGATTAACCCTCAAACAAAATAAAACATAGGGGCTGAGATGGAGCAAAGAAAGAATTTTGTATTCATAAACAACATGTTGTTAATCAAAGTAGGATTTCAAGGCTATTCCTTAGAAGATGATGACTCTATTTAACAGTAAAATAGGTCTGCACATTGTCCTTGCTTTTGAAGTGCAAATAGGTAATAAACCTAAAATACAGATCTGGAACTCCAAGTTATTTTTAGCAAACAAGTTGGAATTAGTGCATCAGCTCCTTGCAGCATAAAACAAAGAGATGATTACAGTAAAAAAACCCAAATTAAAACAAACAAACAAACAAAACAACCCCAAACCCTTAAATTGGCATCGCCTGTTCTTAGGTGGCTTTGCAAAAGCTGGCCTTTTTCTGCACCTAGTTGCACACATAGTATACTTCTGGGTCCACAAAATTATTTTGGGAAAGGTGCCTAAATCAGGTACAGAATTATGAACCTTCCCAAAATCATGAATCAACCTTTCCTCAGACTCTTACACATGAATTCTTTTAAAGTAGTGGTCCAACAGCAGTGAGATGCTCTTCAACGTCTTCAGGTTCACAAGACTAAAATTTGGGAGTTTACTGCTTCAACTTTGAGATGAGTAATCCAGATACTGAGGTGAAAGCTGCATTAATTCACTTAGGTATTTATGAGCATCAACTCAAACTCATTTTGCTATGTCTTCTAAAGCTGTGATTACACTGATGTAATGACAGGTGGAAAAAAATTAATCAAGTACAAACTTCTACTGGATAATCAGACACAAAAAATTAGAGATAAGCTTTAAAAGAATATAATTTCCTGTGTTGTTGTGAAAGCTCTTACTGAAAGAAACCATTAAAATGCTGGAATATATGTATTTTTAAAATCATGTCTGGAAACCGATGAAGATATGGACAGTTTTTAAAACTCAGAACTTCTTCCCACAAACCCTAAGTGCTTTTCCTTCAGAGAATTTGGTCCACAAATTAAAATCAGAAGGAGTTACACTAACTTCAGTTTGGCAGGCATTTTTTTGTAAATCACGAAGGCTGATCAATCAGCACTTTCATCAGTGAATCCTCTACTTGAGCAGATGAGGAATATGAGAGGAGTTCTTTCAAAGCCTAGGACATGCATTGACTTATTATTTTGAAGATCTTTTCTGAGTTCTGACAGACATGGTCTTGCCAGTATGCCAGTTATATGAACTCTGGAGTAGGGAATAACAGAGCCAAAATAATACTCCCAAGTAATTTATGTTGACTTGATAGTAGCATCCTCATAAAATGCTTTGCAGAAGACACCTGATATGTATTTTAACATGAAGCAAGCATAACAGAAAAGCTGCTGATTCTCTTGTAGAGAAAATCAACTGATTCTCTTGTAGGCTTCTGTCATCTTTCCTCTTCCTTCTTGTGTGCAGAGCTAGAAGGCGGCACGTTAAATAAAGAGCAGACTAGCAAAGTGGGTCAGACCCAATCCCAAATGCCGATCATTGTCAATGACCGAAAGAGGGAACAGCAATTATAAACTAAACCTGGAAGATATAAAATACACAGAAGAGAGATCAGACAAGCAATCAGTGTGACAGGAGAGATTAAATAAATATGCATTTACTATTTCAGTGACCAAAACAGAGCAGCAGGAGAAAGCCTGAGAAAACAGGTGAAAAGATAATAATGAAAAACTTTACAAAGTAACAGCAGAAATTATCTCCTAATAATGTGGCAAGCTATCATTGATTTAGAAATGAAGGGCACTGCAAGATGGAAACACTGTTTAAAAACCTTGTAGCTATGTGAAACCTAGTTATTAAGAGCACAGTAATGGCAACACTTAGGAAGCAATCCACTTCCATGGTAACTAGAAAAATATGGCCAGCAGTGCAAAGAAAGTAGTATAATTTAATCATATTTCTCCCTTGTGTCAAGTCAGTATCACTATAGACTGAAGAATAATTTTTTTGTACCATTCATATTGAATTCTAATGATAAAGCAATTGTCACTTTCCTAAATTCTTTTTTGATGTACAGCCAGAGAGTCTATCCAAATAGCATGGTCAGAAAATAACTGCTATCCAGCTTCTCTTGTCTCAGTTACAAATTGTTATTTACAATTCATTTTCTTTATTATTATTGTTTGAAAATTTACCTTGAATAGCTATGCCAAGCATGCAAAAATAATACACGCTATAATGTGTCAGAGTTAATTTGGCAGCAGTACAAAAGCAACACCTAAAGACAGGAATGAACAATTGCTTTGATGCTATACAAGCGAAGTTCCCATTTGAGATATCTTGACTTTTCAGCATTCTCTTTGTATGTAGCTTTTCCTTCAGCAGCTACCTAAAGCATGTTTAAAAGACTGCTTATCTCCCATTTAGGAATCAAAAAATGTTTTCAAAACTGCATTAGGTACACATTTATGCCAAACTCTTGAAAATCTAATGTTTAGCATGCTTTAAGAAAATTCATAGTTTGAAAACTAAGCCTACAAAAAGCTGTCATAATGAACTCTGATATAAGTAACTTCATTTGAAAGGTATTTTCAGTGATTTTCCTTATATTGTGAGTATCTTGTCACTTCAGTCTACTCTCCTTTTTTGCTCATTCCAACTAATTGCAGAGTAGAAACATTCTGAATTTAAAAAAATTTAAAAATCACATGGTGTCTTTGGTGCTAGGTAAGTCTGGGAGTAAGATACAAAGCTGAAACCCAGTTAGTATACATGAATGTAATGACTTAACATGGTTATATCAGGATGTCATACACCAATTAAAACTCTCATGGCCTTCACTTTGGAAGGAAGTTTGAACTGATATTGTGAAATTACTTGTTCATACTTCCACTGATTTTTTTTTTTTTTTCACCTGTTGGCACTAATTTACCCTTACTGTAATATTCGTACATATCATTTAGTCTTCATTTCTATAGATCTAAGAATGGTGCAAAGGTGATACTTTCGTAAACATATTTTCACGGATGTTTGTAGGGCCTATTTCTAGAAATATTTTTATTATTTCACACATCAAAGGACTAAAATTGGAGAATTACATGAAACTAGTGGGTAACACTGTGGATAATGCTATCTCCATTTTTGTTTTGTTTTGTTTTAAGTAGCTCTGTATTTTATTCATAATCTCACCATAAAACTTTAAAGGTAAAATGTAGTGTTTGGGCTTTGCTTTTGCTTTCCCCCCGTTACATAAGCTTTCTGTATTTGAAATCCTTTCTCTATACCTGCATTATATTTTAACATAGTACATGTACTTCTGATTTTTCAGATATTCTTGTTGAAAATATTTAGCAAGGAAATACCTTTTGTCTAGAATACATAATTTCTTTACTTTTAGGAACCCTAGCTTTTTCTGAAGCTAAGAATATAATCTGTAATTACAGGTACAACTATGCATCCACCTCTTGTCTAATTGCTGCTTACTTGAGCTTACTACTTTACGGCCAAAACTGTATCAATACAGAAGCAGTTGCATTGAATAAGCAGATTATGACTTTTAAAAAAGATTATGAAGCAAATGCATAATACATCAGCAGGGCTATTTTGTGATGTTGCTGTTTAAAAATATGAAAATAATGTTAAATACGAGAAAATTGTATACATTTAATTTCCTGAAAATCTCTTAAGATATGGAGCACTCACCACAGTTACTCATCAGAAAGGAGAACACAGAAAGATTGCTCAATAGCATTTCCAGCACCCAATGAAGATTATGAGTACTGAATTTGTATTTTCAGTCTTCTGTAGTGACATATTTAGAACAGTTTATGTGGGTAACCTCTTCATTATTTTTTTATTCATTTGCAGGTATGTTCTACAGAGTGGAAAATACCATTCATTGTTTTAATCCCCAAATGTTTTACTAAAATTAAAATACCTGAAAGCATACAAAACATTTTACAACAGGCCGCATCACAAAGAACCTTAGAGATTTCTATATGCAAGTCAAAGTTGTATCTGGAGAAATAACAATTTATCTTACTGACTTTCTGAAAACATCAAACTAACAAGTTGTTTTTCTGTGTTGAGTTGTTCTCTCCACTGAAGACATTGCTTTTAGTTCAGGAGGCCTCATACTCTAGAAGCAGGAGCATCCTACCAGTCGAGACCAAGAAAGATGAGATACTCTGCAGTGGGAGTGGGAAAGGGATATCTCACAGCATGTTTTCTCTCTGCATTTTAGATAAAAGACTAAATGACTGCAGTCAAAACGCAATAGGCATCCATTGTGTACCACAACCATGATATGCAATAGCCTATCTTGCTGAGCAGATGATCTGCTGCACTCCCCACATCATTAAATGTTTAGCTTCTTGGTAAGTAGATAATTCCACAACATGGGTAACAATGAGCAACATGCAGAGTTAGTGCAGAACAAGCATCTTGTAGTATTTGGTGCTAGAAAGATGCAAGTGATTGAAAAGTTACATCAGGCACGACCAGACTCAAACACCTACAGATGGAAGAGATGCTCTCTGCTAGGCTTGTAACTGACAGCAAAGCATTAAATGACTCAGTCAGACATATCAGCCACAGCTGGAAGTGTAACTCTCCATGGAAGTAAATTTACAACCCACAGTGAAACAACTGCCTCTTCTCTTTTTCATCCTTATTCCATTTTCCCAGGACTAACCTTATGCCATTTGCCCTATTACAAGTACTGACTTTTGTGGGGACTGGGAAAGACAACTAGGAAACAGAGTTACCTGGGTTTAATGGAAAGGAGATACAAATCTGAGAATACTGAGACACTGTATACCAAATATCCCAGCAAGAAAAACAATAAATAAATAAATAAATAAAATGTCCTTTGCCTCTCAAAGGGACTACGTATTAGCACGGAAATTGCATTTCAGCAAGGACATTTTAAGTCTCATAGCAAAAACAAACTGTCCAAGGACCCATCTTATTACTAGACATGATTAAAGCAATGACTAAACAGCACAAACTGTTTGAACTTGTTATAATACTTCATTTACCCTAGTGTGCACGTGTGCATAAAGGACTATTTTCATTAGACATTTATACCTGTTGCTTAAAATACTTTTTCATATATTAAAATAACAAAGTTCTGCAATATGCCATAAACCTATGTGTAAATGCATTCTGACCCCCTGAAAATTCAAGCCCTTAAGAAAAACAACTGCATTTCTGTCAAGTATGCTTAAGCCAATCAAAAGTTGCCAAAGGAAAATGAGATCAAAGAAAGGAGTTACTTGTATACAACAGATCAGCCTTCTAAATTCTGCCTTATTTGTACAAAATAACCTGCAACTTCATCATCCAACCTTAGTTACATAAATGAATCTTAACTCCCAATACATCTTTGAAAAACAGGAGTAAAACTAACCTAAACTACTTGTATTCTTTTTTTTCCCCTCTTAGGAATAAATTAAAAAAAGCCCCCTTTTTATTCTCTGCAAGACAAATAATGAGGCAGGCAATGTTTTAAGTAAACTGTTAAAGCATAGCTGGATAGAATAAATCTGAGTTTTCTTCTACATTTCCTATGGGAGCAGAACCACTTCATATTAAATAATCAAAGAATTAAAGTTAAGGAGGATTTTTTTCCTATTTTTGTAATTAAAATCATATTCTTAATTTTAAAATCTCATCACAACTTTTGTAAGCTGAACAACATATTACAGCACCAGCTGGAGTAAAGGATAATGGGTACTCTTATCAATTGAATTTGTGTACCTTGTGTATAGTCAGCTCCATTAGTGTTTGTGAATAGTCACAATACCCACTGACATCAATACATATATCACAGTATCAAATGTTTATAAAACATGAAAATATGACTAGCTTTCATTTCCACCAACAGACAGATGGAAGACTGAGAAGCAGTTTTAATATTTTAATTAATCTGGGGTTCTTCTCCCTTCCAACTTCAGATATTCTATGATTCTATGAAATCTAGTGAGTTGGTAGTAGCAATACAGCTTGTAGCATCTCTCCCATAAATACTTAAGATTCTTGCTTGAAAAAGGCGTTCCCTTACTTTCTGCCAACTGTGTCCAGTTTCCCTTCTCTCCCAAACTCTATTATAAATACCATTCTTGAATAATATGCTTAAATTGTGACTACCAGCTGTTCAGGTTTTCTCTTCAGAAAATTTAAAAGAAAAAGCAGTCCAACAGCCACTGAATTTGTTATCTGTGCGTGTTACTTGAAGATTGAGACTACAACTTCAAAAATGACATCTCCTCATAATGCACAAAGCCACATTTTGTTGAGTTTCACAGGACAATACTATAAGCAGCTACTTCTTCTGAAAAGACTTTTTCTATTCAAAGGTAGAGTTGTTCAGAAACATGCATATGTATAGTGTGGAAAACATGTTTTTCAGAAGTCATGTTTAACAGAGCCATTCACAGATGATCTATGAAAAAACCCAGGTCTGGAGTCCCTACTGTCCTTTTCTTGAGAAGAAATTCCTACAGTCCCTTGCTAGATGACAAACTGGAAATTATTCTGCCTCATTTTGCTGGTTGGTCAGGACCTAATGATATGAACAGAATCTATTGCTCCTGGCAGTCTGAGAAAATGGTGAGGTACTTGAGGATGCAGGTGGTACTGATTTGAAGCCATAATGAGATTTTGCAGAATTAATAATGCTGCTCCAACGTGTGAGCTACATGAGAACCAGGTCTTGAGGATGTTAAAAAGCAGTTCATCAGCAAATAAGCAGCTATTTTTAGTATGTATAATGAAAGACAATCGGCAATATTTCCAGCTCTTTTGCCAAATACCTGTAGTGCTAAACCTTTCAAGTTACACTTAGAAAGGGCTGGGGAACACTTGACTCCAACAGATGCCTGAAAACACTCAGATATACAGGTAATGAAAACATATTTTAGAAAAAGCCTAACTCCTGGTGTTAGAAAATAGCCTACAGTGTTATCTCACATGAGTTTTTCAGCAAATAGGACCTGACCTTGGAATATACTGGTGAAAAATGGTTTCCTTCTATTTTTAAATACCTAAACATAATGTCAACAAGGTTCAAAAAGCAACTCAAATGGACACACAAACAATGGAATTGCTTACTAAGCCACTTTAGACTGGACAACAACCAAAACTGATTCCAGGTATTAATTATGACAAGATCATAACTCTGTCTAAGCAATTACCATTTCAAAGCCCAGAGGAACAGAAGGAAGGCATGTGAATACTTTCCCTTTACTTGCTTACCCCTCTAACCATTTCTTTTATTCAGTGAATCTGACTCCCTATGCACTTCATGTTGACAATAAGGTACAGGAATTTCCTGGGAGGAACCGTGTGCCTCTAAATTAAAATTATGAACAGCTGAGAGATAAGCAGACTATACGGTATTACCTAAACCAGCAAAGCATTTCCCCACAAATGCCATGTACCTAGGAATTACTGCTTTTAATAAGCTAATAGCCAATAGTCTAAGTACCTTAAGTGGAATAAAGTGCACATACAAGCAGTAGCAACTACTAAGAAGTGTGCAGTAAGCAACCAAGCAGCCTTCATTAGAACAAAAGTTAATTAAATCTACCATGAAGGATCACAAAAATAACTCAGATATTATATCCTCATGACCTCAATGAGGATTTTACTATTTCCCAAAGTGTTCTGCCCCACCTAGCATGCCATAAAAAAGTGTTCTTCCCACCCTGCTGTTAATGGAGAAAAAAAAAGTAGTTCATGCCCCTTTTTGATTCTCAGTTGCTAATAGAATACTCCCAGTCCAGTGGGACCAGTACACACAGCCTCTGCCTCCTTCAAATGGTCTTTAGGAATCAGGACATGCTTTGAGAGCAAACAGCACATTATTTATAATAGTGACTTAAAGTAACCTGAGTTAAATCATTCCATCCTGATACAGGCAAAGCTTGACTAAGTAAGTTTAGTCAATAAAGCGTCTATTCCCATTCTTTCAACTTACGTACCACACTTTCTCCTGGACATGAATGTGTCCATTCTCCCTTCCTTTGGACTTTGTAAGAAGTCATTCTCTCATTCTTTTCCCCTTATCTATGCCAGACATCTAATACTTAGTAGCAATATTCCTGATATCATACATGCACTGGCTGTCTTTAATTAAAAGAGTAATTAGAGTGTCCCGCTCATTAGGAACACCTTTTACCCACAAACAGGACGAAACTTGCAGTTCTAGTTATGCTCTTCCCTTTCCTCTGCCTCTAAGTAAATGTACTCCGATTTTATGTTTCTGTATTGCAGTATATCCTACAGAAAAATTCCTCCAATGCCTGCTTTCCTTGCTAGGTACAAAATACAAGAAATCATCTGGGGGAGACTGTCAGGCTTTGCTGAATGCCTGTGGGGAAGAAGTGCCAACTACACTGTGCCATTGGCTAGGTTACACAATAGACATACCTTACAGCCTGTAACTAATATTTTTGCAAATTCAGAAAAGGGAGACTCTTAAGGTAAAATACCTCCTTCAGGGCATAAAAAAGCCTGCATGTAGCTTCCTGCTCAGAACAGGTGAATTAAGAATGCAAAACCTTAACTGTGTTAACATTTTTTGTGGATTTTTTTTTCTTTCTTCTCTCATTAAGACACCCCAGCCTGATCCCTTGTGACTTTTTCTCTGCTGCTTCTCTGATGAGTAAAGCATGTTAATAAGAAATCTAGAAACCTAAATTAGCCTTCAATTTATTTCATAGCCCCCTCAATCCCCCCCTCGCCAAAAAACCCCAAACCAAATTTCTATAAAGACTGATAACAAAAATCCCCCCTCCCAGTTGTTGATATAACATAAAATTAAAACATGAAAGTAAGATCAATAACTCATTTGCTTATGTAATCTTGGGAACAACAACATAATCAGAGAGTATAAACAGTGCCAAGTCAATTTAGGTAAGCAATGTATTTACAGAAGCACTGTTAAATAGCTTCTAAACATTTTTTTAATTTTTTTTTTTAATGCTGACTTTTTCTTTAAGTATTTTCATTTGACTTGTCCAATGCAGGATAAGGTTTAGAGCAACAAAGCCTGCCTGGACCAAATTGTCCCACAAAGTTCAGAGTCATTAGGAGGCATTATCAACAAATATACAGTACTACAAATTAATTTCTATTGTCAGTAAGTGAGGCAATCAATATATATACCACCAGGTGAATGCCCCAGCCCTAAGGGCATATTCTTTGAACAAGGACTGATGCTTCCCCCACCCCCATAGAATAAAAAAAAATCCTGTACTTGTGAATAATGCAGATGTTAACAGCTTTTTCTAGATAGGAGAAACAGTTTTACATATGAAAGGTTTGATATGCTTACATACAATAGAAGACTGTTAGTTTACTTTAGTACTAAGCTGATACTTTTTAAGAATAATCCTTGCTACATTAAAAATAATTGCAAATTGCAGCAGCAGCAACATAAGAATGTGCACTGAATTGGCTTTTACCTTTATAGACCAAAGACTGACTCAGAGAAACAAGTGGGATGAAACTACTATCATTTACAAAAATCTTACCTGGAATGAGCACATCCACCAGCATATATGTATCTGCCCACCTCAGAAGAGGGGTTAGCGATCTCTCTGCATGAACATTAGTGTACATGAGTGACAGAAAGTGAGGTTTGGGTACCTGAGGCCTCACTGTCATCATCACTACCCAATAGAACCATAATCCTTACTTTGAATCATAGAACATGAAAAAGAAAACCTTCCATTTAACATCATTCCATTAAAATTTTAGATGAAATTGTATCCAATGTCAAAATTTGATATCATAATGCTGTAAATTCTCTTAGAAAATCTTTTCCTCAAGACCAAACACTCCCAGTAGATAATCAACTTTAGTAAGTATCCTCTGTTCTCGCCTTTCCAGTATTATAAAACTGGAAGAGTAAAATTACAGAACTGTGACATTTCAAATAAACAGCATCTGTGGACTTCTAAGTTAAATGGAACCTATGTATCTTTGAGACTTAATTCTTAGACTAGTCTCTCTGTGACTTGTAGAAAACTCAATGTTACTGCCATTTCTACAAAACTAAAATGATAGTACAAGTGATCAAAATCCACCTCACCAACAGAAGTCTTGCTCAAAAAAAAAAAAAAAAAAGCAAGCATAATCACTTTATAATCCAATCCAGCATATAAACTCAAAGTGTTTCTTTGAGAACAAGAAGGAAGAATAAGTACAGCCCTGAAGGTAACATGCAAATAAATAAAAAAATGTAAATGAAGTTAATTTTTTTCCCCAAATCCAGATCCCTTTCAGTGAGATTTTTAGTGATGATTTCCATGAAGTATGAAAAAGAGGAAATTCAACAACAACAAAAAAAATCCACAAGGTAAGGTGGTCACATGCTCACAGCTACTTTTTTGATCAATTTCTTCTACACGTGCAGATGCTTGTAAAACTTCTACATGTTCAAATTTTGAATAAACTCTTCCTCACCTACAAATTCCACAAATAAACAAATTGAACCAACTAACTTTGTTTAGAGCAGCCATGTGTTTTACTTTGCATTCTCAGTCCAACTCTCCCTTGCTTTCCTCTGTTATAGACTAGAGACACAAAAAGAAAGAAGTCAGTACCTCAGAATGGCTAGGAACAATTATTAGGAAATAAATCCTCACAGAGCCCATCTTGTGTCCTATATACTAGCCTTTCCTTGTTGCCAAAAACATTTGTTTCTAACTCATTGTATTGGCTTTGTGTGGCAAGGTTTTGGTAGTGGGGGGGTTACAGGGGTGGCTTCTGTAAGAAGCTGCTGGAAGCTTCCCCTGTGTTCGAGAGAAAGGCAATACCAGTCGGCTCTAAGACGGACCCACTGCCGGCGAAGGCCAAGACAATCGGCGACAGTGGTAACACCTCTGTGATAACATTTTTAAGAAGGGAAAAAAAAGTTGGGACAGACAGAAACAGCAGCCAGAGAGAGGAGTGAGAACATGTAAGAGAAACAACCCTGCAGACACCAAGGTCAGTGAAGAAGGAGGGGGAGGAGATGCTCCAGGCGCCGGAGCAGAGATTCCCATGCAGCCCATGGGGAAGACCATGGTGAGGCAGGCTGTCCCCCTGCAGCCCAGGGAGGTCCACGGTGGAGCAGATAACTACTTACAGCCCGGGGAGGACCCCACGCCTGAGCAGGTGGGTGCCCAAAGGAGGCTGTGACCCCGTGGGAAGCCCACGCTGGAGCAGGGTCCTGGCAGGACCTGTGGATCTGTGGAGAGAGGAGCCCACGGAGCAGGTTTTCTGGCAGGACTTGTGACCCCGTGGGGGACCCATGCTGCAGCAGTGTGCTCCTGAAGGACTGCACACCGTGGAAAGGACCCATGCTGGAGCAATTCGTGAAGAACTGCAGCCCGTGGGAAGGACCCACGCTGGAGAAGTTCATGGAGGACTGTCTCCCATGGGACGGACCCCACACTGGAGCAGGGGAAGAGTGTGATGAGCCCTCCCCCTGAGGAGGATGAAGCGGCAGAAAATAACATGTGATGAACTGACTGTAAACCCCATCCTCGTCCCCCTGTGCCGCGGCTGGGGGGGTAGGTAGAGAATCTGGGAGTGAAGTTGTGCCCGGGAAGAAGGGAGAGGTGGAGGGAAGGTGTTTTGAGATTTGGTTTTATTTCTTATTACCCTACTCTGGTTGACTGGCAATAAATTGAGTTAATTTTCCCCAAGCTGAGTCTGTTTTGCCCATGACAGTAATTGGTGAGTGATCTCTCCTGTCCTTATCTCGACCCACAAGCTTTGTTATATTTTCTCTCCTCTGTCCAGTTGAGGAGGGGGAGTGATAGAATGGCTTTGGTGGGCACCTGGTGTTCAGCCAGGGTCAACCCACCACACTCATGCACGTAATAAACAACAAAACTCACATCTCAAAAGAAGAACATTTCCTTCCTCTTCAAACAAGCAATATTTCAAAAATACCCTGAAGGAATGCATCTGTGATAAGCTGGCCCAAGCCAGCTGTCTAAAACCATTATCAATGGTGGAGTTGCACAAAGATCACTTCTCTTTTCTTCCCAATTCCCTATCACATGATATGGAAATGATAAATTGCAAAGAGCCCATGTGGCAGCAAAGTCTATATGACGTGAAATTTCACTTACGCTACTTGCGATCCTAACACCAAGACAACAGTGGCCCTGTGTTTTAACAGAGATCAAGCAATACTTTGTTTATGCCACCATCATTTATGGTGACATCAAAACAGACAGATTATAGCTGTGGGTAAAGGTGTTACAATCTGCACAGTTTATGTTCACAAGATACTTCCTTCAGTCAATTTTATAATCTAAGAGTACTCAAAGATTTCTTATTAATAGCAAGCTCTCATAGAGCAAACAATAAGAAGCATGATAAATTTGATTATACAAACTTTTGCTTAGATGCTATCTTGATCTACAGAGACAATATACCTGAGTTTGAAGTAATTCATCATTATGAAACCTAAAACGATCTATAGTATAGCAATACATTTCCTCAATGATGTGAGCTACAGTAAGTACCATGAGTCCAACCTCCTCCTACAAATACTGCATTGAGCTCAAAGATTTGGTCTTTATCATCAGACCTTTTAGTAATCCAAGCAACTGTATCAGTTTGGAAAGAAAATTGTGTTTGATAACTCTTGCATCACAATGAACTTGCTGACATACTAGTGAGGACATTCTAACCCTGTGCAGAAATTGTACATTTAAGATTGTCGTGGTTTAACCCCAGCCAGCAACTAAGCACCACGCAGCCGCTCACTCACCCCCCCCCCACCCAGTGGGTGGGGGAGAAAATCAGGAAAAAGAAGTAAAACTCGTGGGTTGAGATAAGAACGGTTTAATAGAACAGAAAAGAAGAAACTAATAATGATAATGATAACACTAATAAAATGACAACAGTAATGATAAAAGGGTTGGAATGTACAAATGATGTGCAGTGCAATTGCTCACCACCTGCCGACTGACACCCAGTTAGTCCCCGAGCGGGGATTCCCTGCCCCCACTTCGCAGTTCCTATACTAGATGGGATGTCTCATGGTATGGAATACACCGTTGGCCAGTTCGGGTCAGCTGCCCTGGCTGAGTCCTGTGCCAGCTTCTTGTGCCCCTCCAGCTGGGCTTGAGAAGCTGAAAAATCCTTGACTTTAGTCTAAACACTACTTAGCAACAACTGAAAACATCAGTGTGTTATTAATATTCTTTGCATACTGAACTCAAAACATAGCACTGTACCAGCTACTAGGAAGACAGTTAACTCTATCCCAGCTGAAACCAGGACAAAGATTCAACAGGCCTTCTACGGTATGGCTCCTATTGACTGTCAACATGGAGACCAGCTATGTACTTCCACTTCACTGTTAAATACATTTTTTCCTTTCCATTTTAAGTGGACTTAAAGCACAGGCAGATAGCTATTTGATGTATTGTCAGTAAATTATTTCAAATGGTGACCTTTCTGGCATTCACCAAACTGGAATGATATAATCACCCTAGACTGCACTGCAAAACTTCTTGTAAGATACGAGTTCATGTTTCACAAGCATGTGGAACATGAACACTGATCCTCCAGTCCCATTTTACCTGTTCTGCACCATGCTCATTGCCATCCAGTCTGAAGGGTAAACATTCTTTCCAATGAGGTCTTTGAACATTATGAATGTTTCCATCAAGAAGTCCTAGAACAACAAAATACAGTAAGTCTGTGACTACATAACAAAAAGTTAAAGTGTTCCTGCTGTAATTAAAGAACTAAGATAGAGGGCTCCACTTTGCCCCCTTGCAGTCAATGGAAAAATTCCTGGTGATATTGGTAAGCCCAAGATTGGAACTGAAGTCCTCTAAAACAGCAGTCTCAGATTCCAAATGAAAGCTAAAAGTCATTACATTAAGCTCTTAAGGAAAAACAAGCCATAAATGAATGGAAAGAAAAAGTTGCAGTACTTTGGAGTAAAGCTGTTGAATTTTTTATTAATTAGCAAACCAGTCTCACTATGCATAAAGAATTAATAGATTTGAAAAATATAGGATTTTTTTATTTAGTCCATTTAGCCCAAATTTAGTTATCTAAATTAAAAACTGAAGGCACTGACAGGAAGTTTTCAAACAAAACTACTTCTTTTCCTAGAAGTATTTAGAGATCACTATATAACTAACTTAAATAAAATGAACATAATAATTTCAGGTCTGTTTCATGTATAGCACATATACGCTGTTTTACTCTTGAACTGCTGAGCAAGTCACCTAGAAGTCTGTAAGACTAGCAAGTTGTCGCTATTTATTACCAAACCCTCACAAGCACTCTGCAAAGTTTGTACTCTTTCTTATCATACTACTTACAGAGAACCAAGTGAACAATAGCTCTCAACAGCATGTGGAAATGGATCACCACGTGCCAAGTGGGGGGGGAGGGTTCAATTAGTTGAGGGTTGGTTTTGTTGTTGTTTTGTTGTAGAGGGTTTTTTTTCTCCTCAGAACAGTATAACACAAAGATCCCAGTACATATTCTTGATTATTATATTACCACCTCTGTGCTAGGGTCAACAACAGTGACATTTATGTCTTCCCAAATTTCTGATTACAGTATTGTCCAAGATCACCATTAGAAGAGGGAGGCAACACAATGACATAAAGGCAGAAAATGTACAGAAACAGACCATTCTAGGAAGAATCAGACAAGATACTTCAAAACAATACTACTGATTTTTCACAGGAAATAAAATACTTAGAATGATTTATCACCTCCATGACTATTTTGTACTTACCACTAGTTCTGAACTTGTCTGAAAAGTTTCAATGTAAACTGAGTAATGCTGGTTGTTCATCTGGTTTAAGATTGCTGTCATGCATGCCACAAAATGACTCTGAAAGAAAACCAGGCAGAAATCAACACATGGAGATTATTTAAGATACTAGATTGTATTCTTTCTAAAGGTGAACTACTCTAAATGCCTGACAAATCCTTTTATGTATGTAAAAATAAAATAATATTCAAGCTCTTGCAAGCCCAGATGAGACAAACATACTAAGAACTTGAAAGAGATAATTCAAAAGCTACCCTGGCAAGGGGTAGGCTCTGATGACAAAGTTGCATCATTTATGAAACACTGCATGGAAACACACGTTGTGACAAGAAAACTTTATATATAAAGTACAACTCACTATTGCCTTAAGATGCCTAAGAGGCATGTGATGTTGCCTAAGATTATTCCATTAGGAATTCATAGGAAGTAAATGTATTAGCATCAAAATTTTCTAATAATTCTAGAAACAGAGGCTGTTCACAGGAAAAAACATTACAAGAAAGGATATTTTTTACATTTTTACATTCTGCAGGTGTTTAAGTAGCTATTACAGAACTCTGTAAAATTTCTATAGAATACTATTACTTACATCTCTCAAAACTTTTCAAACTTCCTCAAAAAAAAAAATTATTTTTCTCAATTCCTAAAGTAGAAATGCTGAAAGGCATAAAATTATTTATAATCCTGTTTTCACCATAATTTACTGTAAGTCACAAAGACCTTTATCTCTGAAGCAGTAACAGTGAGCTTAATGATTTGCAGTTTTCCTTCAAGACAGTGAAGAATCCTCCTTATTGATGCCTTTTAATTTGCTGAAGTTTTAATTATTGTTTTAAAAGTGAAGCTGCTTTAAATGCTTTGCTTTTATTAAAATAAGAGACTATGAAGTAAATGAGCGTGCAAAATAATTTTCTAGATTTACTTGGATCTTTTCATCATACTGGTTTAGAATTGATACAAGGGACTCACCAGCCTCTCTGACCGGAATTTAATTTCCACCTGGTACTGATCAGATTCTCTGTTAAACTCTGATTCACTTTACACTTCTGTTACATCAGAAAGGCAACAAAGGCACATATTACCAAATTATCAGCTGCAGTTTGTCGTACCCAACCATTTTGTCTACCACTTAGAGAAGGGAAGCCTTCTAACTTCAGGTTATGGCCACTAGAGGTCTTTTACTTTCATATGTTAGCTGCTGTTCAGTTTGTACTGCCTTTTTTTTTTAATTATTTATTTATTCCTACGTGAGCAGACCCAGCAGACTTCTTGCATATAAACAGTGAAAATTACAATATAAAGGACCTATTATACCTTCTTTTGGAGTAACATTAGTGCTAGTGAGAGGCTTGCCTACTTTTTAAGGCTAAGAAGACACATTTTCTGCAGGTAAACCAAAAGCTTTCAGGTAAGGAATCGTGTGTTCTCGGGTACTGATGCTCTTCTAAAAAGAAATGCTGGTTTTCCTGCTGTAGTAGTTCACGTCTACAGTTATGGATCAAACAAATCTTTTCTGTGATGTTAAATGTATAGCTGAAAGTAATAATGAATTGCAAAGGATTCAGTAATGAAACTGTGTGGGGTTTTTCTTCTAATGTCTTGGTTTTGAAAAAAGATTACTGACAGAAGTTAGAGAATTGTACATGAAAAACAGCTGGTGTTTTTAGTAGTTAAGCATTCACCACAGAATGCCTTTCTGTACTTGTGTTAAATATTCACTTCTTGAAATAAGCAGCATTTCTTCACAAGCATTGAATAGATGTATTATGTGCTTAAAGGCATAAAGACTTCAAGAAGGTTATTTCTTTTGTTGAAACCAACTTCTAAAAACGTGTCTAGCTATATCTGTGATTATGGTACAGCATGAATGCCTCTTCTTAGTAACTGTGTATGGCGATTTTAAAATTAACAGATGATATGCCTTGATTACTGAAAAGAGCCATAAGCAAAAGTCACATATTGCTGGCCAGTACCTCGCACCAAACCTGTCAAATTCACATCAGTGGGACTGAATGATACATACTAAGGAAGCTGATAGTAAAGCTGGTTTGCTACAAAAACTTCCTCCATCATTTCCGTGTAACTGTAAAGCAGGAAAATACATGAATACTGTTTGATCTTTAATAATTTTCTTGCCAGCAATCTCAACTACTAGAAATTAACTAGCTAGCTTCTTCATAGGTTAAAAGCTTGCCCCTCCCTCCTAATCCCCAAACGCCAGCAATAAAGATTGGCTTCTCAGATGCAGCCTCAGATCTTTGAAGTACTCATGCACTCTCAGCATTACCATTCTCACTGGTAGAACTTAAGTGTAATATAGGACCGTAAAGACCTGCGACCAAATCTGCAAATACCTCTGTGTATTCACTTAAATCCTCCTATACTGTTTAAGTACCTCTTAGCAGAATGTGTAAAGAGCATGAACTGCTTGAAAACACAGTAAGTTCTGCACAAGAACAATCTATTACACTTTGAATGCAGACTGCATGCTCACTAGATGGACAGAAGAAAGTCAGAATCAAGCACTGCCTACAAACACAATAGTCTAATGCTTATTATTAAAAAATTTATTTCATTAAGTCAAGCATTGTACGTAGAGATTGAATAGTATAAAAAAGGTTGTGGCAGAGAAGGCAAAGTTCTTCAGACAGAATCCTAACAAGTCATTTCAGCTGTGCTTAGGCTTGTTAGGATTTATCCTGTGAATTACAGCAGAAAAGGTTGATTAGAACTAGGTCAAATGTATAAAAAAATAAATGTATCAAAGTAAACACTTGACTGATGAGACAATACTAACAGAGAAATTAACAGAAAAAAGCCTGAATACACTGCATTACTATGAAGAGATAAATAAAATATCTGTTTTCCAACTTAAAAACATTCATTTCCATTTAAATGTAAAAGAACCTGGAACAGAAACAGCACTGAATTCTATTTTTTTAATTAACAAGTGGCTGACAGCCTTTCAAAAAATGTGTAAAAAAATAAGGAAATTGATAGTATGAACACTGCACTTCTATCGGGAGCAGGAACACAAGTAAATAGGTAGTCAAATGAAAATGAGAGAGAGGAAAAAACATCTCAGGAAACATTTAAACTCCCTGTCCACTTAAAAAAAGCATAATATCAAATTTAGAAGAACTACAATGCTGGCTGGCTTTAGTATAAACACTGCAAAATAGTGGCTAAGGTAAAAGAAATGCTGTTTTGGTTAATATATACAAAGTACATCAAAAGGGATCATAGATGTATTCAGTAAAGAAATAGGGCTTTCTAAGGTCAAGCAGAAAGAATGCGGAATCTTTTCCACTGCTGTTAAAGTGCATATTGGATATGGATGCAACATGTACAGGAAAATAAACACCTGAAAAACATTAGGGTCATGTAAGTAACATGACAAACTTCAACACCTAGCAACTAAATCCCAGCATACTTCATAATTGCAGATGGTGACAGGTTGCCGTAGAAACTTCAAATAATACTAGCACCACAAGAACAAATAACGCAAATGCACTGGAAAAACAAATAGCAACAGAAATAATGTAGAATGAAGCTACACTTTAATCCTAATCTAGTAGAAGTATTTCAGTGGCCGTAGGGTGGGTAATCTTCATGCAGGTGTACTTCTGGAAGGACTAAGGAGAATATTTATTTCACGTGGGCACTTAAGTAACATTTATCCTCACTAATAGAACACTTTACCAGCATAGAGCCCGAGTGTAAATATATAACTACAGGTGCATCGTTAAAAAGAAGACAAAATAGAAACATTAATAATTCCTAATAATTCAAAGACTTGAATTCAAAGAAGGCCAAAGATGATGTAGTTATTTTTATATCCCCTTTTTAGCAGAATACTGGATGTTTTAAATGCTCATTTCACTTACCCTCACAATTAATGTAAGGTAAGAGGACTCCTTTACATACCACCATCATCACAATCTGTAACCCTATATTCACTAATGATGGCTTACATTTGATGAATGCACAGTTTTCTGTATTAGGCAAAGAATCTTATCCTGAAGATCAAACATTTTTGTGGTGTATGAAGCGATCATACTACATAGATTAGATTTAATTCTGAACTCCCTTTTAGGTTAAGCCAGAAGTTTCAAAACTCATTGTATGTTAGTGACAGTAATTGTAAAAACGGTGCACATAAAAAGGGTGACCAAGAATTTCTACAGGCCAAACAGTTCTCTCTCTCTCTTTTTTTTTTTTTCCAAAAACAGAAGTGCAAAAATCTTTCTGGAGGAAAAGTGATAAATATATTATCTTTAATGTAATTAAAGAAAAGCTAACCAATCAACTGTTTCAATCTAATGTTAAATTCATCAATATTTATGTTGTAGCACAAGGACATAATTGAGAAGGGCTCCCAAAATACTGTCTTCACAGAATTATTGAGTCATCGCACCTGTTTAGTGCCATGAGCTAAAGAGCAACATAATCACCAGAAAAAAAAAGTATGGAACATGCTCAGTGATACCATGAAGAACCACAGTGGTTTGAAGTCACAATTCCTCAGGAAACCACATTAAACCTTGAGAACCGTGGCATATGTAGAGGTTAGCAAAAACATCTTTACTATATTATGCAAACACTAAACAATAGCACTCTGAAATGAAAAAAACAACCAGAACTGGAAGTGAACTGCTAATGTAGTAGTTCTGTTTCTTCTCCAGAAATACGTCACTGCCAATGCATGTGCTATCCTAAAATGTACTGTTTCTAGCTGTAAAAGCACAAAATTGTAAATATTAGAATAAGCTGCTGCACAACAACCTAGAGTGTTCGTCAGATGCACAGAGTACATCTGAAATGGGAAATAGCTCCTAATCCACACCAACTTGTTTGTAGATTGCCAATCAGCACACTTCACTAATAATTAATTTACAATAGCAGATTCATCTACTCTTAGTAGGTCCAAGTTTTTTATTTTCCATACACACATTCATATAGTTCATTGGTTCTGTCTTCTTGTCTTTTATAGCTCACTGAACAGAAGCTTAGGCATCCTGTTTCTACATCTTACTGACAGCTTTTGATATCTGACTGAAAACATGCTGGGCTGTTTTAGCTTGTTATACTGTTTTTCTTACATTCGTATGATTTACCCAAAAGGATATACAACTATAAAAAGAGCAAACTACCAGATGGAAAAATATAGGACAATTTTATAACATAATGAAATAGTAATAGCAGCTGCTGTGTAAGATTTAAAGATATGTTACAAGTTAGAGAATCAAGGCAATTTCAAAATTATTTCATTTAAGACTTTTTCAGACATAGATAAAAGCAGTAAGCCAATGGTTTATGGTATGACAGAAATAGCATGATTTCTTCAGAATATATCCTTTGGCACCTATTCTTATTTATTTATTCTTAACTTTGTGTTGATTTCCCAACAATATTCTAAAAAGAAGATTTTTCATTCTGTGCAACGTTTTTGCTGCTGCTGGGTTTTGTTGTTTGGTTGTTTTTGTGCCATAAATCCACTCCAGAACTTCTACTACAGTACACTGTAATTGATTTAACTTGTGCCTAAATCTGTGCTAAAACACAGTTGTGTAATTTACTATTTTTCCCAGAATATTAACATTGTGTTCATCTTCAAGGTGTACATACAAATAAATTATGATAACATTATTTAGTATGAAGTGAGAAGGCAATCATTTGGAATGAGCTTGAAAACTGAACTAGCTTGTCCAGAGCACAGTTACCAAAAAAAGAAATCAGCTGTTTCACCTCCTCACTTAATCACTGCTGTTCACACTCCCAGTCTCAGCTCTGCTGTATCAGATGAAATCTTCCATCCTTGCCTTCAGGGATCTATGCACCTTCATGCTGCACCTCTTCCCTCCTCCTCTGCAATCCACTAATTGCTTCACCACAATTACTTTAGCTAGTTTCCAGACTGGTGTCACAGGCCAGAAGAAACTTCCTGCCCTGGTATGTAAGACAATCCCAAGTATCCCAGGGCTGTCAGGCTGCTTATTTCACTAATTTCTTATTCAAAGTGCTATTGTATCTCCCTGTTGCCACTAAACCAGATGGTCAGTCAAGTTGGCAAAGCATGGCTTGTCCTGCCAAGTGTCCCAATGCACTCATTCCCATGTTAAAGATGATGCAGTCAGTATTCCATAGAAACAAGGAAAGCACACACACAAAATACAAGCAAAGAGTAAGATTAAAAAATATTATCCCCCATTTATTTACTGTAGTAAAGCTTGGCCAGTTTCTTGCATTTAAAAAGACTGGAAACGAAACTGGGAACTTGAAGGAAGTGATACAATGGCTGGGATGAGCTGGAGCTATCCTCCTGCCCAGAGGTGTAATACTTAACAGCAGAAAAAAAAGACCCAGATGGAATTGTCAACTATATAGGACTACAAAGAAAACACACTAGCTGCAACGAAGATCAACAACAGGGTCAAAGAGAAAACAGTAGAACTGAGCAATTTAAGTTCATTAAAGTGCAGAAACATCTTTTATTTCTAAACCATATATTTTAAATTTACACATATTGTGAAGATGAATGTCTTAGATGCTGATTCACTTCCTTAAAACTAAACAGAACCACCTCCTGTAGTCCCAGAACTAAGCTACTCTTTATTTGATTTGGTTCTTTTTCAGCTGCACTCACTGAAGACAGAAAAAGTAAACTTCAACTACCTGATCAGAGATAAGACTAATAAAATACACTTGTGAATGGTTAAACCAAAGCTTTATCATAATAGTTCTGCTTAAAACTGCTGAAAGTCATACTGCTCCAGAAACTCTCCTCTTGCTTTTAAATTGATCTTACAAAGAAAGTAAGGCCCAATAAAAACAATTTTCCAACAATTTGCATCTATTACACTAACAAATCTACCAACTGTGTATGTTTAGGATTAATTAATAGCAATCTCTAAGGAATCCACCAATACATTTTATTGTAAATTATGTAAGATTTTATTTTATTATTTCTTTTTGAGCAATAGCACAGCTGCACTTGACCTTCTAAAAACACAATGTTTTTTGTCACCAGGCAATCAAAATCTCACCAAATCCTGAAGATATTAATGGAAAAACTAACTTTGTTTAGTACCAGACATTGTTGTTGAAAAATAAATACTAGTATTGTCAAAGTACGTGCAATCCAGTATTGAAACATTTCCAAATGCCAATATGCAGCCATCTCTTAGGCTGAGATTAAAATCAGCAAGGCCCTACCTGGTTGACAATCTCTCTGCTAGGTCAGAGTGTGCCCTTTTACTTAGGCATAGCTAAATAAGCCATAAGATAAAAGTTGTCAAGAAATTAAAATTAAATTTATTTAAAATCACTATTCCTTTTTTAGCAGCTGTAACAACCAGATAAACTTTTACATGAGGAGCCTGATACTTCTCCTGTATTTTAAATATACACTAATGCCAAAGTGCTTTTAATTTGACAGTTCCAATTGTCATCTGTCCCCTTCCACATTAAGAACATTGTATTGGTAGTCTGGTAATTTGTTTAATTTTCTAAAAAAATCCAAACAGTAAAACCAGGCTGGAAATGATAAGAGTTAATAAGCTACCATTGTATTTATAGCTTCTTTTAAAGAACAGTAATTTCTCTTTACCTCCATATTTTACAATTTTTTTACTACCGTTCTTGTGTGTTGAAAGCTGTCTAACTATGGTCCATTCTGGTCTGTGGAGGTGGTGAAGGGTAACTAAAAGACAAACTCAGCATACCCTGCAAATACACATTGACTAAACCCAGGAGAACTTTTAATGCTTTCCTTTAAAGCAATCTTTCACACTTAGCCTGCCTCAAAAAAAAAAAAAAAAAAAAAAAAGTAGTTCACTTGTCACTTGGTTCATCAGGAAATTAACCAAATGTTTATAAAGAGGTTTGTCCAGGACCTAGAAGATGAATATAAGGAGGGGCACCAAAAAAATCCCAAAACATCCTGAGCCTTTCACAAAGATCCTCAAGATTCTGGTAACAAAACAGCTGAAATAAATGGAGATGCAGAGGTAATTGCCCTGAAGCTGCCCTGTTACCAACACGACCCTGGTTAAAGGGACTCTCACTAGAATAAAGTTGTGCTCTGCTTTTTCACAGCTACAGTAAGGAAAAACAGAAGAATTGATATAGATTCAGGCATGTGTATACATAGAAGCTCCAATATATATATAAATTTACTCACAGAGTTTAAAAAGAATTCATACTAAATCAACAGATAACGATGTAAAATGCATCCAGTCCACATAAACAGGGACTTCTCTACCAAGGAAGGAAGATGTACTGACATGAATCTTGGTTAGTGTAACACAGCATGTATACAAACATTTCATATAATTTTCAACCTATATTACTCTTACAAAGGATAAAACACTATATACCTTTTAAAGCCAGCTAGGCTGTGCAAAAGTGTTATATGAACTTCTTCATTTTGTTCTGTCAAGTTGCTACTCTCTGCCACAGATGAAAGCAGGGACAAAGTGCACAGAAAACATATTTTCTTTTTAAAGTAAAACCAAAGGAGTAACTAGTAACTGTTGGAACAGTTTTATTTTGCATCTTAAATATGAAAAAATATTTAAATTATATGCAATAGCAGTTTATATTAGGTTTTTAATTTTATGTAATAGTGGGCTCCACTTTTAAACATGAAAAAAAAAATCTTGGAGTGTGGTTAGCAGAGTAACTGGCTAAAAAAGAAAGTTCATAGCAAAAAAAAAAGACAGAGAGCTTTTCATACTGAATTGTGGGTAAATTGGTTAATAGAAAGCATAGGGAATACTCAGTGAAAGCAGAAAACCCCATGGGAACACATGTATAAACATGGAAGGATAAAACTTCAAAAATTACAGAATTACCTGCTACTGGGTATTCCACAAACTACTGCCAAATAAGCATCCTTCTTAGGTGTGGCTCTTTTTAAGAAGTGCCACTTTTAAGATGTCCCAGTTGATTTAGTTTCAGTTATAATTCACAGAAACAAAGAATCCTGAAACTGTGATAATATAGAGAGAAATTTACCAAAATAGCATTGTCTGCACCAGTAACTTGCGCACATAGTAATCTCCTTTGTGGAGATTGTGTCATACTAACATATTACACCTGGGCTCTGGCAGAATAAGGAACACTCCTTTAATAACTCTGCATCAGCCCAATGAGAGCTGAATTTATTATGTACTTAGTAGATAACTAGGATGAAAATGGGAGTAGAAATTTCTTTGAATAACTAAATCAGGGAATATTTTAGCTCTTGGTTTTTCTTCCGTTTTTTAAATGATGAAAAGGGAAACCAGTCACAAGCCTATAAAAGGTAATGTCATTAGTACAGGACATGAACAATCACATAATTATACAGTTAAGTGTAAACACGTAACCATGCGTATATACAAAACACTCTTGTAGAAACACAGGAGAGAAAATATGTAACATGCACTGTGTTTCACAGCTATAGGTTAATAAAGAAAACTGCTGAGAATTTGAACAGGACATCATTTTTCTTAATACAAATGCTCCATTTAACAAATGGTTGGCATTTATTTTTAAGTAAATTACTTGTTTTGACTGCAGTGTTTAGGGAACTAGCTTAGTTCATATGTGCTCTGAACTGTTCTAAAACTGCATCTACTTGGGAAGCTTCTAAATTTGACTGCTAAAGCTGCTCTCTGAAGCTGGGACGGCAATTTTGCCAATGAAAAGAAGAGCACATGGAATTCCAGAAAGCCCTGGCTTATGCTCCATCAGTAGTGTGACTGTCTCTTAGCTGCTCAATGACTGCAGTCTAGGAGCCTCCGAGTCCTAAAACTGCAATAGGACAAGACTGAACTCCTGTTTCTGGTTTATTTGGTTTTTTGTTTTTTTTTTTTTCCTAACACACATAAGCATGCTTAAAGGCAACACCTCTGCTACCTTGGCATTAAATCCTTCTGACAACAAATACCCTCATTTTTAAATTCATCTCGCACAAAAGACCAACCCCAAACATAAATCCTCCTCAGAGTAAATGGTGAGTATAGATATAACAACACTGTGTTACAACAGGTCTTCCCAAACACAAACTGATTTTCAAGCTTTTTCCAGCATTTTAGCAAACACGAATATCAAAATATTTTGTGGTGCCATGTCACCCGACCATACGAACTCCTTCAGAGAATGACAACTATACGCCAAAAAGACACTGCTTTTTTTTCTGTTGCTTTACTGCCAAAATATTCAGGGCTATTTGCAGCATTTTATTTTTCCTAATCACTAAACTACAATTTCATCTAAATAAATTATCTTACTAACAAACCAGGGTGCTAACACCTTCTCCTGAACCTAGCAAACAGATAAATGATGAGTGTAGATTCATGTAAGGGAACTGCATTCCCAGCAAAAACCAAACAAAATCAGAATCACTCAAATAGAAGCAGACTTGATCAATGAGTCAGAGTGCCAGAGAAATGGCATAAACAAAAAAATATACTTTGTTATGCCTCTGACATTTAGTATATGTATCTCCTAAACAGTCTTATAAGTCTCTTATTTTTTTGATTAGTTGCTGCAATACAGAATGTGTGGGAGCATCAGTATAAATCTAATGACACATAAAGAAAAAAAGATTATGATTAGAACTATTGCAGCCTACACCTCCGCTAATTACATTTCTATATTAATGCTTTTAGATTTAATAGCAGTTTCAGAACTATACTACTGAAACTGTTCATAAAAGCTTATTAGGTCATGATATGTAGAATCACCCTTATTATACGGCTCCATTGAAATTATATAAAAGGACCTGTTTATGAAGCAAGTAATTTTTTGTCATTTTAATTTAGTAATGAATATACATATATATACACAATCACCTCTATAAAACTGAAGGACAGAAAAAGCATTTGGTAGATACTATATAGTCACATATTCAAAAGAATTTTCAAGATATTTTAAGAGGAATAACCTCTTGACAACATCATTATGGTAAGTTTATAAAGAAATCTTTTCTCATATAAGTTAGCATAAACCCATTGAGCTGAATGTTACATTACAGCTTCCTAAACCTGTATCTTGTGATCTATTGTGCAGCTTGTATTCAACCAAAGTTCTCTCAGAATTATGGTTGCAACCTTACAAAGACTAAGAAAAGAGTTTGGAAAGATAAGGGCAATTCTCATGCTCTTATTTAACTTCAAAGGGGACCGGAATAAAATTTCCCATTTGGATCATTATCAGTTTTCAAGATATGTTTTACTAAGAAGTAAAAAGTAACTTGTTCTGCTCAGTTTTTACTTTAAGGGATACTGCTAATATTTTATAGCTTAAACCAGAACTTACTAGACTGCAGAGCTTAGTGCCAGGAATTCAGTAATGTAGAGTATTTTTTCTTAAACAAAAAAAAAAAAAAAAAAAAGGACGAGAGCACAAGATGCTATACAGTCTTTCCCACAGAATTTCTTATATTTAAAAAACATCTTGCAAAAAAAGCACTTACTACTATACTAAGGCCATTTATATTTTTTTAATGGTACTGTAGTCACATAAGATAAAAGTGACTTTTATTTAATCTCTCCTTGGTACAACATCCCGACCTCTGAGATTGCTAAATATCACAGACATTTAAATATTGAAGTAATTTTAGCAACTAATTTGTAAAAGATGCAAGACAAAAAGGAGTTCATAACCAAACAAGAGGAGAAAGAATATCGTATATATGTTGATGCCAAATGAATAAGGCAATAGAGAAGGAGCAAATTTGAAATACAGGAACAGTAGTGGAGCTCCCTTATCCCTTCCAGATTATCAAAAAAATTCTAAATGACAGTGCTGCAGTTAGAGAGTTCCAGGACATTAGGCTGGACTTAGCAGGTTGTACAGCTCAAGTCACAGATGTTCTGAAAGAACAGATTAATCAAGCATGAAAACAGGAAACCAATAATACAGTCACCAGGAGTTTGGTGGATAGATAAAAAGAACTTGCATTCCATTGAATTCAAGAACATATTATTCAGGATTTCACAGCACTGTGTAGGGAAGAGGTTCTCTGCAAAGAAACTGAAGAAAATAAATGTGTAGGATATGGACAGTGGGCTGGCAGAGTAGCTTAGACTGCCCACTGTTGGCAGCTGAAAAAAAACCCCACACCTAGCCCTTCTTCAAAGGGCAGCATTTCTCTGTTGCTGGCTCTTCCTCCTTTATCACTGGTGCTCCCCCACAGGTTTGGGGCACATCAGCATTTCAAGACAAGCTAAAGGAGGGAACAAGCTAGTGTACAAGCCTATGTAGTATCATGGGGACAATGCAAAGTATATGAAAATAAGCCTTCACAGTCTGCTAACAAATCTTAACTATTGCACCAGACATAACTATGTGAATCCGACGGTTTTCTGGAAGCTATTAATGAAACAAGTAATACTAGAGACACAAACATATAAAATGTAAACAAAACAAAAAAAAAACCAAAAAAACCCCAGGATATTCCCACCGAACTAGGTCATTCCCGTTATACAAGGATATACATGCCTTCAGGCTGCCAGTTAGACAGCCTTACATTCCTGCCTTATAAGGCTTTTCCTGGGCTTATATTTAGGAGAATAACATAGCAATACAGAGAATAACATAGCAATATTGACAGATTACACATAGCAACATTTTTGTGGGTTCTACCAAATTTTTTAAAGTGTTGTGATTGGTTGTTTTTTTAATTTTACAAGACAAAAAACAAACAAAAGAAAGTGAAATTGATACCTAATTATTTTTGCTAATACAATGTAAGATAACCCGAGCTGCTCTAACAGATTCTAGGTTGCTTGCCTTGCCCAAATTTGTGGCAAGGTAGTCATTTGGTTTCTTCTTCAACTTTACCTGGAAAATATTGGAAAAACTACATGCCCAGTCAGGTCTGAAATGAGACAAAGAAACCATACCTACATGCTTTATGTTTTATCTGTCTTGTTGATAATGCAGGAATACATTTCAAAATTTTCATTGAATCAGACTGCTACTCACCCAAGTTAAACCTGAAGGTATTCCCCATGAGACCTTTCACAATGAAATTATTGTTTAAAATAAAAAACAGTACAATTTTGTGACAATAACCTCAATGAAGAGCCACTAAGGCAACACACTGCTTGTACAGCATAATGAAGAAAGGAACTAACTTCTATAAAAATCACTGACATCACAATAACAGGCCCCAGGAGAACATCCCAGGGGCACAAAAAACAAGAAAACTGTTCTTTACTCCAGAGACACTGAAGCAGGGCAGGCCATATCACTTATTATGTAGCCACTTAAGAGCAGAGATCACTGTCTTCTTCTCAAACTCACTAGAGATGCTACAATCATGTAAAATAATTACATGGGCCATTCTGCATTTTTATGCTTAAAAGAGCACCAGAAAGCACAGGAAAAAGTAATTTTATGGCAATATGCATTTACTTACATGATTAACTTACATATTAATTTTTAAGGATTACACATATTTCACAACATATGAGGAACAGGATTTTCTATTAATTGTAGAGCCTACTACATGTATTCTGTCTTCCTGTCTCCTTTGAAGTTTACCACCTTCACTTGCAGAAAACTAATTTCAAAATACAAGACTTTTTTGAGGATACTTATTTCCATGCAGTTTTTGAATTACACTTATTTCAATTCCCACATATAACTTCTAGACTTCTTCAAAATGCTAGCTTGAGTAAAGACTGAATAATAAAAAAACCCCCCAACATTGAATGACAAGCAAGTGCCACACAGCTCAGGACAGTGCAGATTTATTAGAGATGTCTATCAATGATTAACTTCTCTGACTATCTAATAACAACTTTGCTAGCTAAAAATAAAATTTAAATTTATAAGTTACAAAATCAGTTACAAGATACTGATATTAAGAAATATCTGACATGACAAAAGGCAAAGAAACAGGCTTTTGTTTTGCCCTTGACATCACTGGGACATTTGCTTATGTTGCCTGGAGAATTGACATACTGTTAATTTCTTCAGCAAGGTTCAGAGCCTTTGGTGTGTTCATAGATCTTCATCTTTCCTTTAGTGACCACATCAGTAGATCATTAAGAGATGACCTACTTTCCTTTGTGTTCTGTCATCTTAGAAACTCAAAAAGGTTAAGCATTGCCTTTCCCAAGGGAATAGTGAAATGCTTTTCTACACTTCTGTGATTATTTTTTTTTTTATGAGATTATTGCAGCAGCTCTGCTTTTTGGAGGCATTCCAGGACAGACTAGGCACAAGATCCAGTTGATTCTAAGTGCCTCCAGCAGAAGATATATATACATGATACTTTAGTATGTTTTGAGATCTCCCTCCCCACCCACCCCCATCTCAACACATACTAAAGTATCACCTCACTTTTTTCTGCCATTGTACTGGCTTCCTTTTAAATATCATATTGATTTTATTATCTCACTACATGCACTAAAGCCACTTCATCATCTTACTGTATTTTATCCTCCAAGATCATGCAGTTGCACAGAATTTGCTTCATCCTTTGTTTCTATATACACAGTTATGCAGTGCACCAAAAGACCCACAGCTGCTGAATCTCAGCCCTTAACTTTAGAACATTGTGACATCTCGATAATAACATCTAACTGCAGTGTCTCATCTTTATGTAGGTGTTTTAAAACTAATATTAAGAGATAGCAAATATTATCAAGATTATGAGCTGAATATACCAAAGCAATTAGTTCACAGAGGTGCAAAGTTGATAGAAAAACTGTAAATTAATCCTCCTAGTTTTTGTTCATTTTTAACGTCACCCTCAGCACTTCAGTCATCAAAGGCATTTGGGTTCCAGATAAGTGTCTAGACCCTGTGTAACTCAGACCTTTTCCAGCTTACTGCATTGACAAATAAACAAGCTTTGGATAAAGAAGATAAGCACACTTGTTTTCTAAATACCAAGGAACAAAGTTGTTTGGTTGTTTTTTTTTTTTCTTTTTGAACACTCCATATTCCTACATTCCTCAGTACCTGTTAGTATTGAGACAATTTTAAACTCTCATAACCTGTCCTAAGCCAACAATAATAATTAAAAAAAGGATAAAAGAATAGTATTTGAATACAGTGTGAAGAACAGATCATCCAGTTGTTTGTCTTACCCCAGTGGGACCAGATTTGACTGATATTTCATTCTATTGCTTTGAAGACTGAACAATATTTAGCCATAAATATATAAAACAATGCTACACATGGCAATAATGCTGTAACTTAGAATTGGTATCTCTGTCAAAGAATGAGCTGCAGAGAAGCATACATTCAATGCCTGGGGCTTTTAACACTGGGAGTAGTGCAAAGCTTAGAGAGCAACTGTAAGGTTACATTTTTTTCAGGCTGCAAGTAATTAAGTGAAGTAGGCTTTTTTCAAATCCTCTCCTCACAAACAGCAAGGCTTTTGAAAGCAACTGCTCTCTACCTTTAGAAAAGGTAGTCAGGCAATAACGATGCTACAATTCAATTTTAAAGGCACCTGCCCTGCATAATAACCTGTGCACCTCACAAGCAACACTGAACCGCAAAGCATTCAAATATACAGGATGGAAGTGGTCTATAAAATGACAGAATGAAGTCACAGAGATATATAGATAAGTTGGTGTACCAGACTGAACACATGACTGAAAAAAGTTGCCTTCAGAATACTCACGAAAGAAACTAAACCTGCAGCCTTTCTCATGGACTGAAAGAGAAGTATTGCACAACAGATCAGATGCAAGCAAAGCAAAATATACCAGTGTTGTCACTTCCCATTACTTATTAGCAACACCAAGCTGTTGGGTTGTTAAACAGCCAGTCAGGATACTAAGTATTGTGCTTTTTAACAAATTCTTGTAAGTCTTATAAATCTGAACTTTGAGTTTCCCTAATACCTACACTACGGGCAATATGAAATAGACCTAAAATTTGTAAACGCAAAGCCAAATGAAGAGAACAAGCATGCCCAAGGGCTTTTCTGTCCCCAAAATACATGTCGCTGAACTCTCCAACATCATCAGGTTGGTGTATTTTGAAGTAAAATTACTTATAGCAAGAACTCATAATAGAGGTTTCTCTCGTGCTCTACTCTTCCCACCAGTCCCCCTTAAGAATGGATAATTCTGGCTCATGGCAGGTTGATAACAGAATGAAACAGAATTTATACAAGAACCCAAACTACCAACCTTATTGACAATTATATCACTGGTTCATTTTGCAAACATTCAAAGAAGAGACATGCCAATACATTAGACTGCCTTAGCAGACTACACTGCAGAATGATAAAACCTAAAAAAAGATTCCTCTGATATTGAAAAGTAGGCATGATCACAATTGATACCAGATTTTCTCAGAGGAGTCTCCAGCTCATTATATCTCAACCTACATTCTTTCTCCACCTGCAGCTTTTCGCACCAGAAGAAGGGAGCTTATGGGAAATGTCATTCTCTGCATATATCCTGCCAAAGCCAATAAGCGTAATTTCAGTCTCTCCAGCGATTACTGTCAGCCAATTTCTTGTAACCCAGTCTCTAAACTGCCATAATTCAATTCCCTCACACTGAAAACGCTTTTCAAAACCAGCAGCTGGAAAGAGATACAGCAAGGTATATTCAGCTAAGTACACAAAATACATCTCATGAGGACGAAATATACTGCCAGTTGCATTTCTGATGTCATTCACTGCCCTGAAGGAATACATGTAAAAAGGCCTCAAGATGCAGATTTTAAATGCCAGCCCTGTTACCATGATGATATCTGGCACAATCTTTCCACACAGGTTTCAATATTTCCATAAGAAACCTAGAAGCCATGGGAGAAAGTATTTCAGCAAGAACCTGGCATGGTTTCTTCTCTCCCTGTCTCCCAACATATCCAGAAGTTTTTTGATATAAATGAGTGTAACAGAAGACTCCTTACGTTACTGAATACTCCCACACACTGAAGTGGCAAAAAAATAAGTAAATATTAAGTTATGGAGATCATGAAGAATCACAACTGAAAACATGATGCTTACAAGGCATTACATACAGCTGAAGCATAGCAGACTGCTAAATATTTTCAGACTCAGCTATGCCATATCATTCTTCTTGCTCTGAAGTAATAAATTCATTGAAAAAACAGAACACAGAAACCAACTGAAAGGGGCTGCAGCAAGTACACTCAAAAGTTGTTTTCTAAAAGTAAATAAATACTGTAATGATGACAACAACTCAAGTCAGCAAGTGCTTTATTCTGTTTTTAAATGGTTTAGGATAGACATAGTCTTTTCCTGGAATTTGAATCTCTTAGATACATCCCGCATTCTGTTGTGCAAAAGGGAAACGGCTCTTAATGTACAAAAGCAGTATTACTCCCATGGTCTTCCTCTCATATTCACCCAACAACTCTAATATGAAGAATGTATCATGCACTCTCCAAGTGGACAGGAATGGAAGAAATACTTGATCAAATACTAAAACATGCATGGATACAAGTAAATATAGCTATACTTTTAAAAACACCTAATACAGTAACTTCTTACTTGAGGAATTCAGAACAAATCTGCCTAGAAAATTAAAGTATATAAGCCTATACACAAGATATAATACTCTTTTTTGAATAACAATGTTCACTCTAGCTACATTTTGCACATCCATTTTAACAAGGAAGACTAATAGCAGAGTCATGGAACAAAGACAACATTTATTTTCCCCCAGTTGTCCATAAAGGTCTAATGCTGGACTCCTCTCTTTGCTGCTAGCATCCCCTGGGCCTTCACACTGGACATGAGAAGACAAATCACAATTGTTCTAGTCACATTCTCAACAGGTTCATTGAGAGGCAATTCTGACCTATAAATCATACTTTCAGGTCAGCTGGGAGCTCTGCAGGAAGAAATAACACTCTACCTCTCAGCCATGCTTAAAATGCACTGTTAATGCAGTGGCCCACATACTTGAAATGGAATCACAGTGTCCAGTATTAGGTCTTTATCCAAGATTCCTATATTCCCACCTAGAGTGCACTGCTGTACTAAACAGCCTATTTAGAAAAAGCAAAATTGTCTCCAATAATCAAGCGATATGTTGTGTTGACCAACAATTATTCATAAATACACACAATGAAAAATTCCACAACTTAGGGCAGATGGTATCATGTTACTAGGCATTCCCAATATATATAGTTACTGCAGGAAAAGATATTAATTTTATTATGATGTTTTCAAAATCCAGAAGCACAGCAATGAAAACAGTAGCATTTTGTAAAACTTGAGAACACTGTTAGAGAAGATGGCAAAATTTTTCGTGTTACATACTTAAATTCTTCCTGTACGCTGCATGGATATCTTTCTCAAGGGCACACAACCATCCTCATAACCCTTCATTAATGACTGAACTTCAACAAAGCATGCAACATCATTTTGCTAGTGTTTGAATTTCAGTTTGAGAGTAGCATATACAGTCAAATCAAACAGTTCTGCAGCTCACAAATGAAGACAGAAGAATCACGTTCAGTGTGTGAAAGTCTAGGCAGAGATTATGTTTCTTTTTCCTAAAAAGAGCTTTACTTAGAGGAAGATAAAATAATTCCAGTAAGGAAATAAATGGTTATTTGTCCAAATCAGTATGATTGAAAAGAAAGATACCTTTTTTCTGCATGCAATGGAATGGAATTCAAATTTGAATAATACATTGCAAAAGTTAAAACAAATGGAAATATTTCACAACCACAGTCTGGGCCCTTATTATCCCTCTCTATGCAGGTGGTGGCTTCACCTGGATACTTACTTAACTACACTGTGATGCATTTTAAAAGGTGAAAGTTATCACTGCATGTTACAGCCAACATATGAATGTAAAGAATACTACAGATCTGTGCATAACACATGACGCCCATATTGAAAGAATCCCTAAAAACAGTGTGAGCCAAGCACTGAAAAGTGAATTCTGTAATGAAATTACTTCTGTGCCATAACAAAAAAGTCCATTAATTTTTGTTGTTCTGAGGATAACAAGCAAGATCCTGTGGGATGATGGGAAGGGATTATGTTGCAGAATCACCATGAGACACTTCAGATAGTTTTGGCCTCTTCATCTTCTGTCTAGAAAAGATGCAGACTGCCTATGTTCAGAAATAATATGAGTGGTAAACACTGTAAAGGAAGAAGAAATTCAGCATATATATTATGAAGGAAGGTTAACTTTATGTAAGTTCAAAGGAGTAAAAACACACTTTTGGTGGTTTTCCTCACGTGCACTAAGGTTTGGGGTAAACAAGCCCCAAAATTCAAACAATAAACACATGAGATGACCAGATGTTGCTACTTTTAGTTATTGTTGATACTCTACTGGAAAAAACAACATACACTATGAAATAGGACTGAAATAACAAAGAGGATAAGGGACTGGCAGGATATAAAAAAGCAACTCTCCCTCCCCCCAATAGATGGAGAAGAATCTTTTGTTAATATATAAGCAGCTGACATTAGAAGAATAGCCAGAGCTCAAAAGTGTCAAGGTAAGGTAGAGGATAACAGAACAAAGGTGCCAAAACCCATATATGAAATACGTGGCATACATTTCCTGTAGCAGTCTTCTCAATGAAGACACACAAAAGAAAGGTGGTGGGGAGTGGCAAACTGTCACTATAGCAACAATGTAAATGTAGCTTTTAAGTTTGTTACTCAGGAAAAATATTAAGTTTGGTTGTTATGACAGGCATGGTTGTTATTATTAGACAACCAAAGAGAAAGTTCAAAAGGTAAGTTTCATGAACTGATACATCTGTAATCAAACTGCTACGGCCTGCAAAGCAGCATGCTCTCTCTCATAGACACACAGATGTTCATATCTGCCTATGCACAGGTTATCTATATAACTATATCTACATTTAGATATAGATATGTTAACATTTTATAAAGCCTGGATATAAATTTACAGTAATCTAAGGTATCATACATATGCATACTTTTACACAAACATCAGTTCCCAGTATTTTTTCCACCTACCAAGAAAATAGTAGCATATCAGATTTATACAAGAAAGACTACTGAAATTTTACGTTATGAACTATTTGGACACTTTGCAGCTCACCAACCTGTCACATTGCATAGCTTCCATCTCCCTGTAGGCATTCAAGCATTTCTTCAAGAGAAATTTCTCAGTTTTAAGCACACTTGTCTTTGCAAACTAACACTGAAATAAAAAAAACCCAACTTGTGTACTATATATAATGTGAGTTTATTCACTTAAAATTATCTGTTGTATCTTATCTCTTAACACTAAACCTTACATTAACAATTTCCAATATATGCTCCAAAAGAAATACTGAGATAGAAACGTTTTCTAACCCATGAAGCCTTTTGTTCTGAAACAGTCAATGGAATGTATCATCTCTTCGAAGATGATGCCTGAACTTTTATTTTTATTAGAGTAGAATAAAGGAAGTCCAAATACCATACCATAGTTCTGAAAACTATATTCAGAAATAAGATAATAATGATTTTATCCTTCAGTGCATCTTCAGCACTTCATGTGGAATGGCACTGCATCATCTCAAAGTATAGCCAAACCACACTCAATTTTCATTCCTAAAATTTGCTTAGCTAACTCCACTTTTCTGCTGCACTAAATATTGCAGCATCTTCTCTACCCAGTCTCACCAACCTGAAGTAATTTTCAAATCTTGCTGTAATACCACTCAGACATAAACTCTTATAATCTATTCCAGCATTGAAATGTTCCCTTTCTGAAGTCAGAAGCTTACATCCTACCCTGTATTACTTATCTGTGTTAGCCCCTTCTCTCCATCCACCTTGATCCCACCTCGAGGTGGTTCACAAAACCTGCTAGCAGGATTTGTAAAAAGTTCAGGCCTTCTTCTTAGGTCCTCATTTCGTAGGTGCTCAAGCAAGGTTCATTCAGCATTACCAAAACCACTGCAGCAGGGAACATTTGACCATGTACAGGAACATACACAGAACTCTTCCATGGCAGTGCACACAATCAGAACAGGATATTCTGTGTACTGGCCAATGAGAGTAAGTAACAGAAGAATACTACACAAGACAGCCTATGCACTGGAGAAAACTCAAGATACCAAACTACGCTACCAAATTATTCCGTCTCTTATAATAAACACATTCACCTTCATAAATAGCTTTTTGCTTTATTCTGTGGGACCCAAAGCAGTAAGACTCCTTGTTGTCATCAACGATTGGCCCCTGTACACGGAGACCATTTAAAAAGCTCTCTCAGCAGCTTCATCTTCTCTGGCAGTTTCTTCCTGTGTATCACAGTAAGCTGCAAATTTGTACTTTTGGGGGATTGTTTTTACTTTACAGGCTCTGCTTCTTACATCCACTTTCATCTGAAAATATTCCCTTCAGAAGCCTCCTTGCAATTCATCTGTAACTTTCAGTACATTTCCATCCACTTTCTTCTGCAAGAAACACTATCTAAAATCTGTTTGCTAAAACTTCTTCCTTCTAGTCTTAAAAGTTTTTTTCAAAAGAAAAAACCTTTTTGTTTCAGTGCCAGTAAGGTTCTGGAAGAAAATCTTGTGAAATCATCCAGATTTGCATACTAAGCCACTCACTGCATGACAGAATGCCCTTGCTGTGTTTTTTGCTAGCAACAAATACCTGTGATGGCCATGTGCTGCCTCTGAATGTTAGATTCATAAAAGGAAGAACTTGAGCTTCATTTGAGTCTGACATCCTCAACAAGTTTTGGACATTTGCAGGTTGAAGAATAGTTGTGAATGGAAAATAATTAGACTGCGGTGTTTCATGTTAACATTAGCACAGAAAGCTAGTGACTGTTCAGTAGATACTGCTTATATTGTATGTTCAAAAGCCACGGAAAAAGCGATATAGTTTAGAGTGTCTAAGTTGTCAGAAAGATACTATGTAAGTCTTCTGAACATTAAAACCTTGCCATTTCAGAATTTTGCCATTTTGAAATTAAGCCTGAAACTCTAACTGAACAAATACACCCACCTTTTTAAATTAGCTGAGGTATTGTGAATAAAATCACCACAGAAACATAAAACTTCACGCTATATTTAAAGAGGCCACACCAAGGAAAATAAAGCTGTACTTAGCTGGATTTTGCAAGGTTTGGGAACGTGCACTATTTTTCCTGTACAGGCAGATGTACTGGCTTTTTATGCAAGATTTTTAAAAAGTGAAGCTTTCATGTAGAGCAATACAAAAGGAAGCCAAAAAAGTTCTCTCTGACTTTGCCTTTTATTTCTCTTCACACTTCCTTTATGTTTTTTAAAAGTTCCAAGAAACTCATCCAGTTTCTACTCATGTTAGAAAGACACCTCCTGAAAACAGGTTTTTTTAACCAGTCCATCTGTCCTGACTGGGGAGAAATAAATTTGCATCAGCAGAAATCTTTTGGTGCATCTGTAGTGCTTGACTGGACCCTCAATGATCCAGTGGGAGCTCACCACAGATACCTGTTTGCCCAGGTGCTAAGCATAAAACCAGGGTACGCAGATGGAAACAGAGGACTAAGATTGTGCCAAATGTGGGCCAGTAACATAGAGGATATTTGGCAGCACAGATGTGAATAGTGAAACAAAACAAACTAAAAGAATTAGTTTGAGGACTCTCACAATCTGTTCTTACAGCAACATTATTAGTGGGGCAAGCATTACACAAATCAATTGTAAGAGTTAAATCCAAGAAACAAACCAAAGCATATCATAGAAACAGCCGTACTTCAGTAATATCATAATGAATAAAATCAGAAAGGAAATCTTGAATGAGAAAAGAAATGAAACATCTATGGAATTTTTGAGACAGTCCTTTGCAGACCCTAATAAAAATTTCGGGGCCAAAGTTCAGTTTGTTAGTATTAACGACTTTAAAATAATTCAACTGCTAATTATGTATGTGTCCTAGAGAATATAACTGGTACATCAGGTAACTGCAAAGTGGGATTTGTTTTTGTCATAGTTCCCAACTTCATTTCTCATGTGTGGTTCAGCACTTCATGGGGGTACTTTTAAGACTGACTTGGACTCTTAAAGGACTGCCACAAAATTAATCATTTTGGTTACCTCCAGTCTGGAGACTGTAATCCTGTGAAACTAATTGGTGAAAGCGCCAGATGAAAGATAGCACCTAATTGCAGTGTCCATATTACAGCTACAGCTGTTGATTGAACATTAGAATTAAATACTACCTTTTTCAAACGCAGACATGGCACCAACTCCAGACCTATAAATCTGTGGTGAAACCAACAGCAGCAATTCACAGACTCCATAGTACGGAAATGTTCCATCACTAGTTCATACTGGGGAAGCCTAGGGAACTGTCAGGACACTCATGAAATGAGTGGAGCAGAACCATGCCACAGATGCTATAAAAACATGTAACTGGATGTGGTATGGTTCAGATAGCAAGAATAGCTGAGATGTTATTCTAACTTAACCTGACAAATATCCAAATCCAGCTCCAACCCAAAATAAGTCTATGATAACATTAGAAAACACCTTGCAAACTGACACAGTGCAGGAAAATATGCAGAGGAAAAACCTATTCAGAAGCAATGTGATCTTTTTTTTCCTCATAAGATGAAAACTTCAATTAGAACTTTTATTTTTCCCCAAAACATTAACCTAGCAGTATGTACTGATAAGGTTACAAACTGCATTTAAAAAAATCTATCACTGATTAATTCAATAGTGAAAATGAATAATGTTTCAAAAATACTCAATAGACATTTTCGGATGAGAAGAACATCGGAATGCTTTTATGATGCAAAAGGGTAGGAACTTTTCAATGAAGTACGAGCCTTATTTACTCTATCTTTAAAGTTGCTTACATCACAAGAATGCTACAAGTTGCTTATACAATGGTATTCCATCATTCTATTATCATCATACTCCAGACTCTCAAAATCCCCCAACAACCTGATGCTACTATACAAAAGCCTGCTATAAACATGAAGATTACCTTAAATTAAAGGTGAAACTATTAAAAACCATTCTGCAGTCCACCAGACCGTGATGAACTCCTTTCTGGCCTTACAGAACTTAGAGGTTTGCAGAAAATAGGACTGTAAACTCCACTGACATTTCTTAGGTTATAAAGATTAAGATGTTCATGATAATCCATCCTAGAACAACTTACTGTGATTACTGCCTTAGAGGTTACCTTTGAGAGAATACTGAACAAAGGAAATTTTGGATAATAGCATTAAGAATTTTGACAGTTACAGAACCACTAATTTATTAAATTGCTTTATAGTTTTAAAGATTGCTTCCACACTAGATAGAGTATTTTTTGTCCCAGCTGCAAGTTTTACATCTCAAAAGAAAAATATGTAGCAATCTGTCTCATCATATTTTTTGCCAACATGCATGTTTTAAAACTCATGCTGCACTGAAAAGAAGAAAGAAGGCAAAGCATCTAAGCTTGACTCAGGTCTGCAGACAGAGGGAAAACAAAGACGGTCAACCTCAAGCTATTGTTTACATTTAGGCTTGGGGACAAGGAGAACCCAATGCCGTTCACCTAAGGTTATATTATTGCAACAAAAGGGCAGGAAAAGGGGAAAGGAGAGAATTTTTAGCATCATCCAATTCTAACAGTTTTAAAGCCATCTCTAGCTCTTCATGCTATCTGGTGGTGTTTCACTTAAGTCTGCAGCGATTTCAGAAGCATATCAAAACTTATCCTCAACATCTCTCATTATTTTGGGGAAAAAAGGCAACGCAAGCTTTGTAAAGTAGACACGTGGCTAAATTAAACAGCTTGGCCAACTTCTATTGTTGAAGTTCCTGACAGAGAAAGAAAACGAACACGAAGACAGCTGACACACAAACCAGTGCACTTAAAGCATGAATTCATACTTTTTAAACAAGAAAGTTTCATTTCAGACACTGATGAAAGGCAGGGGCGAACCTGGATATAGAATGAGTCCTGTGCAGTGTTTAGTCCGTCACCCAGCCATTAAGAAGCACGCAGTTCATAACGGCCACAACACATGCAGCCTCTTGTCCTGCCAATAGTTTAGGAATATCAGAGAGATTTGCAACATAAAGGGAAAGTGACAGTCACACAAATTTCTTAGAAATTGAGAATCATGATACTCCCACCTAGGAAACAGCTTATTATCAAACACAAACTGTAATTAAATAAATCAGGATGACTCTTTAAAATGAAAATGTCCATCTAGCTGCATATCAGAAAATCGATATTATATAGGATGAAACACAAATCAGACATGACCTAAAACTACTCACTCTGAATATATTATCTTATAGTTATTACAGCTCTGTCAGCTACCATTGTATCTATAATGCTTGAATTCATCTGCTGTTTAATCTTTGGTAGATAGATCATCTGGAAGTGGCAAAAATTTAGAGTGAATCAGGAAGTTTAAAGTGCTGATGCTCAAAAGGACAAGGTAAATTACACTAATCATCTTCCTGTTGAAAGCCCTCACAAAATGCTTTTAGCCTAGTGACTTTATTTATTTATTGAAGAGGGTCAGTCCAAAGTAGTTTTTCAAGAAATACTGGCTTTAACACATGCAGGAAAGAAAAGCAAAATACTACAAATATATGTCACACTTTCACTACAAGGAAAAACACTGCTTTTTTGAGCAAACTAGTAAAATGGAAAATTAAGGTGTCAAACTGCAACTGAATGAGTTTGAAAACCATGTCAAATATTTAACTTTTTCCACAAACTGCAGAAAACCCCCAGAACCACCACACACACATCTGCACTCTTCCAAAATCCCTACTGCCCTTAGCTACATACTTTTTCACTTCATGCAGTTTCCCATAATCTCCACTTATCCTTAACAGCTGCACTCCTCTACCCACAGCTTCAGTCATTAAACTGAAATATGAGCCAAGAAATGTGTTTGACTCTCTTCAAGAAATCACAAAGGCAAAGGGAGCAAAGATGGAAGAATAATTATAAAAAAATATAACTGTCTCCTGTGGTCAAATTTTTTCTGTCTGACTGGCTAACTAAACTGTGTGTGCATTTCTAAGAACTCAAAAACACAATCTTGAGGCTGGAAAACCAGTTCCATTGTTGTTTGAGGTGATAGGCTTTGCACCTTATTCTTTTCCAGGCAATTCACTTATTACACCCTGGGATACAATTACACTGGCGCTAGAATAAATTTTCACTGGAGAGTAACTATCACCATTAAGAAGTTTGTGCAGAAAGCATGTAGAGACTTTAAAAATCAAGGTTTGCTTTAACAGTTTAAGCCAAGCATAAAAGAAAAAAATGCGATGGTATCTATCAGTCAGATTCACATACTCAAAACACTGATGAGAGGAACATGAAAAATGCACCATTTCAAAATACCATTAACTATCAAGCACCTAACAGGCCACTTGCTTCAACAACCAGTGAATGAAGAGATTGGAACAAATCCACAGTGCTAATTAAGCAAAACAACCAAGGCACAAGGTGTTTCTGCAGGACTGATGAGCAGCTGCCCAGGGAAGAGATGGGGAGGAAGAGGCTGGATAGCTGGATATGAGGTCATGGAACCCTAGCAGACACTAAATCCTGTTAAATTTCTTGTACCAAAACTGTTGTTTTATTAATACAAGACATACATTTAAAACTGACAGAGGCTTTTCATTATGAGTGACATAAGTTAAATTAATACATTGAAAGCATTTCTATAAAAAAGATCCTTAGAATTTTTCATACTTCAGTCAATGTGAAATGATGAGCAAAACAAGACCTGTAAATTGCTGTGCCAGAAAAGAATGAGGAATTATATCCTGGGCAAGGGAAAATGTTATTTAAACTTAGTAAGTGGCAATGTTAGACTGATTTGTTAATCTAGACTCAGACACCTATAACTCATTGATATTCACTAGTTTGGGTTTTTCAATCCAAATATTTGAGCATTCCTATCTATATTTTTTTTCAGCTTGATTTAATATAAATAAGAGCATCAAAACTTTCATTACAACAATTCATAGGAACCCCGGACTAGCAGATGCCAAGGTAGCTAAAAATCACACACAGAATTAAAATAGCAATTTGCAAATTAAAAATGCAAGAATCTAGCTCATATGCTTCTATACCCAAAGTAAAGAGCTCTCCTAAAACCTTTATGGGCTTTGGACTTGTATTTAAAACACAAAGGATTAGATTTCTAAAGCTTCTTTCCAAATTTAATTGGGTAAGTACTTTTAAGGTAGTCCACCTGCCTGGAGCACAGCAGCTGTGATGGGAAGTCGAGAATGCTACAGCAGTATTTGGATAAATTCTCAAACAAAACTGTTAAAAGCCTCCAGTAATTAGTGGACGATATGAGAATTCAGAAGTTGGCACTGGAACTTAATTTGCAGAAACTGTTTGACTTGTTTATTGTGTATACTTGTTTCCAGTGAACGAGCAGTACAGTGATTTAAGCGACTTAATGCTAGCATATCATGAAAGTAAAATTTAGTATTAACATACATATTTGTTTCCTCGATATCTTATGCAACATTTCTTTCTGCAGTGAAATCATCCAACATTCATTTTCTTCTAAAACTTAATAATATCACATTACTTTGCTTAGATTATATTACATTGCCTAAATGTTACATGTGGTTACATAACAGTTTGCTATATTCTGTAACAAGATCTTTCCCACTGCACCCATCTCATCAATTCTTGTGAAATAAATATGGTAAAGTTTGTGCAATGCTTAAATAAAAAGTACACTAAGATAATGGAAGTAGTAAGGCTAATGAAACCATCAGTGAATTAACAGGGAACAGCATTAATAGTAAATTAACACTGTGCTGGGAATTTAGCCCCAGTCATAAAAATCACTGCAATCTGAAAAGTGAACTATGTTTGATTATTAAAAATCCCATAGAATATTTCCCATATTTTGCATGAATTTCTCCTCTTATCCGTAATCTATTTTAGCAGCTGGTTTCAGATTTAGCGTAACTTATTAAAAATATAGGAAAAATATTTTACATACAGGTACATCTCATGAGTGAATTTTGAAATTCAGGACTTAAAATCTGCTACTAGTCCAGCACTATTCATTGCATATACTGAATTTTGGCTCAAACTATTCTGGAATGATTTGGGTAAGAGAATTCACATTTGTAAGGAAGTCTATCACACACATTCTTTGGGTAAGAAAGAACAAATCCATCCTTACCACTGTACAAACCTGGAGTGAGAAGTCCTGGCTAAAATATGTAGAAGTTCAATATACATATAGGTGAGTAGATGCCACATCTCAGGAAGCCGTAACGAATCTAAATTTCTAACAGAAAGGTTGCCAACAAAATTCTATCAAAGTAACTTACCTTTTGACATGAAAATAACGAAGCAACCAGATTAGTCTTGGTGTATGTGATTGCTAGTCACATGCAAAGCTGTCTACTCACATGGGTGAAGTGCAAGACTTAGTTTTCACTTTTACTGCCTTTATTACTGCAGCTCTAGTACATCACATGTTCATTAGCAATGCATTATTACATGTCTTTCCCATACCCTGTTGTGCCACCAGCCAACAAATCATAGCACATGGGTTCATATTCCAGGAAAGAGGGAACAATACACTGCACAACCCTTCAATCAGTAAAACGTGCCACTAAACAGCCTGGGTGTGACTGCCTAGTTTAAAGGAATCATCCATGTGTACACTTGAGCACAAACTTATGAATGACCCACCCTGGTACTCAATGCAGGGGATGCATTCATCATCTACATTTGGAGTGACATCAATAGTAGTTCAGATTTCACCAATTACACTGTTTTTATAGAATAAATACAGACAACTTCAAAGTGCTCAATGCTCATTATACCTTAACCTATGAATAAAATGTCTCTGTGGCAAACATTCTCATAATTTAAGTGCCAGCTGTGACAAATCAGTCAAAGCTTTATTTTTGGGGGTACAAAAAAGATTAGTGATTATATTACACTTGAAAAAGACTAAGATACTTGCAAGTAAAATTTTGATGACAGCTGGCTTGATAATAAAATGTTCTCTTACTTTCCTCCAGTCACCCTAATGTAATACATGGTTGTTATGACTGTATTATTGTCCTAACTGTTTTTCAGAAATGTAAGTTTTAGTGGTCACTCAAAATGTTTAATGTTTGTTTTTTCATGATAAGCTCTTGACAAACGTGACAAATCACTGCTTTGCAGGCCAGTGCCCTGCATGCAAACTGAGTAGAACACTTTACACATACATGTAGCCAATTTCAGCCTTGATTCCCAAATAATTGCTACTGCACGGGAAGAGATTTCATCTCCCCAGAAAAGGTTCCGTTTGCATTAATCACATTTTAAAATAAATTTATTTTTCCTTGACCAAGAGTTGTACTCAAATCTGAACAATTTAAAATGAGCAACTCTAAAAAAATACAAAATTCTGAGTTTTGTTTGAACTTCAACTTGCCTCCAAATTAAGAACTTATATTTTTATTGTTCTTTTTTTTTTTATATATTCCATCCATAACAAGATTTAATAGTGATTTTCAAATCTGAAGATTTAAGTTTTAAGACCCATATTTGGGAAAAGATCCAGGCCTGCACATGAGTACTGAGCACAAAGAGAAAACTACTACTATGAATATTTTATATCTGGTTTTGGTGATTTGTATTTCATATGAAGAAAACTTTAAGCACTTCAAAATTATAAAAAATTTTCAGTTTCTATACAAGTATCTCACTGCCAAAGTTACAAAACCACTGAAGATGAAAAATTGTTAGGAGACAGCAGAAGAAAATTACAGTGCTTGGCTGTTCACCTACAACTGTTGTCTTTTTACTTTCAGGAGACATTTCCTGTTTTTCTGCATTTGGTGGTTATTCGGTCTGGACCACTCTTCTGATGCCAAAGTATTTACAGAACTTCCCAAATGAAACAGTCCCTTGGATATGATTGGCCTTGCATTTGCATGAACTGAAGCAAAAATGACACATCAATAACTTCTCTCACTGAAACCCACTGGATGCTGTATTTTTGCCTTGTCAGAAGTGGTTACATTTTGCTTAACTGTTTGGGAAGATTAGTTTCATTTGCAACATTAAAAAGATGGCTGAAGAAGAAAAGCTCTCTATAAAGAAAGCAATTCAGTTTGGTATTAATGGATATATTCCATCAGTAAAACTATTTGTGAGAAATGAAAATGCCCCCAAAAGTGATTACGCTTGTTGTTTAGACAACACGCAAATAAAACATATGTGATTAGTCCACCATTAAAAAAGCTGCATCACTAATGGAGAGCTGTCAAATAGAAGCCATCAGGAAAACCATAGACTCAACCTTACCTTTAAATTAGTTAACTGTAAGCATAACGGCCTGTTGCAATTTTGTAATAAGAAGATGGTGTCAACCTCAGAAGAAAAGGATTTCTGCATTTCCTAGCTACAAGAAATCTTTCCTTAAATTTGATACTTAATTTCTTTATCTTAGTGTTTGGTCTAATCAGCAATTAAATTTGAAAGAACATCCCTGAAGAGAGCATGTCAGTTAAAAGTATACATAATAACAACAAGAAGAATGAAAAGCTTAGCTTCTTCAGGGATAAGGTATTCATTTGCATCTTAGGAACAATCTTAACATACAGTTTAAATGACAAATGAAATGGGTCGCAAAGAAACACGTTACTTACAGACTTTAAATTGTGATTCAATGGCCCAGCAAAACATGAAAATGCGCCCAGTGCTATTGAAAAGGAACAGTCTGGATTCAGCTGATTTTATGAGACAGCCACATCACCGCAGGACCAAATCTCAGCAAGTTCGATTCAAGGATGATGGTGTGAACACAAAGACAGAACTGGATACTAATCCTGCCCAAGATATAGCATTCACAACTGGAAAAACAGAAATATTTAGGGATCACAATCTTTTGCTACATCAATCTCCATCTTTTCCAAGGGCTCAGAAGGGGCTTCGGAATATTGCCATACAAACATCTCCTAGCCTCAGGAAACACTTCCCGGTTTTTAAAAAGAAAAAGCTGACAGTAAGCAAGTCATTAACAGAAATGCCAACGGAGCCTGCAAATTCTATCCAAGTAAATGGCAATCTTTCTGAACGAGACATTATGTCTTCAGATCTCTGTTACTTAAGAATAACTAATGATTTGGAAGATGGATTTAGAAATAGTGAGGTGGACTGTCAGTTAAGTCAAAGACCATCAAAACCACAAAGCAATAGACCTATCCACTCAGATGATCTCTCAGTATCAGAGAAGACAACTGTTTCTACACAGGTGCCTGAATACATACATGTGAGTTTTCCACAAGACAGCAATGTTTCCATGGATGCACCAGACACAACCATGAATTTAAGTAATTCACTGCATTCTTCTACTGTCATAAATAGCAATGAAAATAATGAAAGCAGCATCCTGTCATCTAATTCTGAAAAAACATACCCTTGCCTAAGCAATTCTGCTAACTGCAGTGAATGTAATCCTCACTCTGACTCTTGTGAAGCAGATGAAAGTGATCCCGAGTCGCTTGCAGCCAGCAAAGAAGCAAGTAGTAAGGAAACTACTCCATTATCACCTCCAAATCACAGTTCATCTCCTTGTTTCCTCAGAGACTATCAACAGGCAGGAGAGCACAAAACAGATTCCAGCTGTGTGACATTAACAAATGATGATCACACAATAATGTCATTCACCAGCAGTAATGCATCAAAATCTATTTTGTCATGTAATACAGAAATCAAGAAAAATTCTACACAGTCAGATGTTTTCCAGTGTAACAGCTGTTTAGAAGGATTTCACATAAAGTCTTATCTGCCAAGGAATGAAATAAAACCACAAACCACCAAAGAGATTAGTGAAATAAATCAAATTCATTTGGCACATGGTGAACTCTGTGCCCTACAAGGCAGGCTGCAGTCTGTAGAGGAATCCTTGCAGTCGAACCAGGAGAAGATTAAAGTACTTTTGAATGTAATCCAAGACCTGGAAAAATCCAGAGCCCTCAGTGAAGGGTATGGTGCACTTTAATATTAGTAATTTATCAGAAGTATAAAGTAGATGTTACCAATCTTTAAACCTTTGCTACTGAAAGAATCTTTCCTGCAATATTTAAAGATGAGTTTGCAAAAACAGTATCTTACGCCCTTTTTCTAGTATTTGGGCCTCAACAGAGAAGCAAGTCTCTTTATAGTGTGGCTTTAGATGACACTGCCTTTACCAAACCCAGTATGAGACACAGTTTATTACCTTTTTTATTTAGATCTGTGGTGTTAGATACAAAGGCACTGACACCTGAGAGTTGGTAGTCTCCATCTAGCTAAAATCTGTATGCAGTAGAACAACAAAACCGAACAGTCTAACATAGTAACGTAGCATGATAGAAACCTATGGCAAGCCAACTATCTCTTACCAGCAAGGTCAGATATGCATTTAGTGCCAAAGCAGTCCTATTGCTGAAACAGTTTATATCAGCAAAAACATGCTTCTGTTCAATAAATTATTACTGCCTTCATAAGCAAGCAAAACTGCCCACATGCCTCAGGACCAGGTCTTTGCACTTGTTCCCACGTGGACAGAAGAGGTTTGCATGGCTGTGCAAAAACTGTCAGGATATAAATAACTGAAGCCACAATTTTATACACCTCAGTCTTCTTAAAACTTCTTCAAAATAGATTTGTTTTTCTTCAGAATACTTTCTTTCTCAAAGTATTTTATCTGGGAATTGACATTACCTTATTGCATTTCTGATGAATAATTCTCCAACTCACACTCCAAATATGAATTTACGCTCATTTAAAAAAATTGATATCAATTAAGTTAACGTGTAATTTTACTGTGTACACATTACCTTTTTTGTCTGGAAATATTAACCAGTAATGTTCATCTGGCTGTTAGCAATGAAAATACTTCTGTAAGTTTCCACTGTGCCCACATAAATTTTTATTCCATGTAACATTTTTCCCATATAATTCAGCTCCAACCAGCCTCTCTCAGAGAGTTGTTCTTAGTCATTTTTCTCTATCCGAAAGCCCATATGATTTTCTAGCACCAATTACATAATAACCTAGACACAACAGACAAAATCCATATAGACATACTGATAACAAAAATGGAATAATATTTATAAAGCACCAAAACCCCCAAAGTTCAGTTTAGAAGCTAGATCCAAGGCGGGGGGTGGGGGGTGGGGTGTGTGTGCGTGTGTGTGAGGGAATCCAAGTACATGTCAAGCTTAAGCAATCACTTGTTTATAGTATATTTCATACAACTACCACCCAACTACAGTTCTTTAGGAAATTACAGGAAAAAATACCCACTCCTTCTCCCCTGCATGTAGTTATATATGACAGAGTGGACAAGTTTCAATTATGTTTGAAAATCTGACCATTACAAAGAGTAACTTGCAGTGAAGCACAGTCAGATTATTCAGCAGTATTTACAGTCCATTTCTGTTCAGTTACCACATGGTCGAAAACAAAAATTTTGCCAAATATCTTTAAGTTTCACACTGAGATTCAATGATCAGCTTCAATCTATCTTGCTAGAATCATCTAGCAGTAAAACTGAACATTCTAAGTACTTGTGGAGGTAGCACAACAATGCATGTGGAGAACCTCCACTTAAATCCAAAAGCAATCAGAAAATTATTTTGGTACCAACTGAACTCCCCTAATTCAAATAAAACTTGTTAAATGTAAGTATCATGCATCCTTCAGATGTAATGAGCCACTGACCTCAAATTGTTTCTAATGCAGATCTATCATAAAATACAATTCAACTCGAGTTGGTGTTAAGTATGAAAGTCACTTCTCTTGTTTTCTTAACACTCCAAATTTGTATACTATCAGCAGTAAAAATCTGACTTGCTTCTACCCAAGTGGAAAGAGAGAAGAATAGAAAGCATAACGGTAGAGATCAAATTGATTCACCAAAAGCATGGATATTCAAATACTTTAAAGTGTGTTTATAAGAAGCAGTTGCATATCTAAGTGTTTTCATAACAAGTATTCATGCAAGAACCAACCACCAGAATCTTAAGAGCATGAGGTGGGAAAGAAGCAAGACAAAAACATAAATCAACATAGGTCTTTTAAAGCAACCTTCTAATATAGAATTTGACACTAGAATTTTTAGTAAGGATAACAGAAGTGCTGAACAGAATTATTTTTATACATGAAAGATTCAGAGGTCTGTTAATGTATCTATAAATACACATCACATGAGCTACTGTCTATTACAGGCGTAACTTCTATCACACTGGTCAAGACCTCAACAACTGCAGCACCTGTCAGAACACCGCATGTATCATTTACAGGTACTTCACACAATTTTGTATTGTCTGTATATCTCAAAAGTCTAATACAGTGTTTTGCTCACAGCTATAAAAGGTCTCTATTATTATTAATCCAGTTTTTAACAAAAAACCAAGTAGTATGTGTGAGGTGATTGGTTTGTTTCCCCAAGTAGAAAACAGTATTGGTGTTTTCTGAAAGAGGTACTGTCATTCTGAGAATTCATATAGAAAACTCCCACTAATGTTTTACAGCATTATTATTACTAGCATGCTTTGAAAACCTTTGATGCCGTTTCTGATGATGAAATTCCCTTTGTGTGTTACATTTTAAAAGCTAGGATTTCTGTAATAAATTTAGATCGTGGAAAAGACCAAACACTCAATTTGCCAAATGCCAGTAAGCTATAGCTACAGTTCATGTTCATGTGCAAAACAAAAACAAAACTCCCACACTTCTCACTTCAGTAAATGTTTATTTGTTATTATTTTAAGAGAGTGCAATTTGAGTGTAAGTTACTCCATGTTTAAACTGCAGTTTATGTTAAACTCTTATGACCAAAAAGCTTCGTAGTACTGTGTTCTGGAAGCTGTACATGATTCAAATGCTATGTCTATACAAACCCAAGTCTTCAGCTTGCCAGCCATTAACCAAAAAGCTAGCAGGTACAAAAGTCTTGGTTATACTACACACATAGCTCTTCTGCTCAGCAAGGGATTTTATAAGGCTTCCAACCAATTTATAAACACATTATCTAATCTCTGCAACCTCAGTTATAAGGTAGAAAACACACATCTTCAGTTATTTGATTGTCTAAGATTTATTAGGTTCTTCACAGAATATTAGTAACATACTGCGCAAACACAGCATACTCAAAGCTGGAGCTCACACTTCACCATTTTAGATCCTTTCCAGTACTACCATACACTGCAGACTTAAGAGAATGAAAAGGAAGAGGAATATATGGTCAAAATTTACATATGATACCTTAGGCCTCATTTGGGGAGATAGAGAATATATATTCAAACCAAAGGTAGTGGAGAAATTATAATACTGCTATATTAATCCTGTCTTTTTGCATTCCCTTCTTGTGAGGGACACTTTACTTAAAGGACTTAGCAGCTGACGAGCTTATTACTTATATTGCATGCTCGTTTTCCTTGCTATACCTATCACATTTCTGATGTGCTGTACTGTTTTAAAGTTTATTTTTTAAAAAAAAGCTTAGCAGAAAATGAACTTGTCAATCACATATTGTGAAGATCAGGTACTGAAGTTAGACGTTATGCTGCAAAATTAAGAAGTTGGTTTGAAACATCTCCTAGACATTTTTTATTCCTTCAAAGATATTCGTATGTATTAGTATTCCAGAGGTTTTAGATATTTAAACATGTTTCATTTACAAAAATAAAGGGTAAGAGAATTTATCTTTTAGGTTGCAAACTTTTCCTTTATTTCAAAGAATATGGCAGACCATTAGCTTTGCCAGTTTCTGAGCACTAAGACTTTAAATTTTTTTATGGATATAATGAATAGACTATATCCGCATAGAAGTGTTTTTCACACTGCATTTTCTACATGAGCCAAATTTATTAAAGAGCTGAATAAGCTCGTTAGGTGAAGTCAGGGTTGGAACAGCATTTGAACCTATTGTTCAACATACAACTCAGTCAAATACTGATGTCCTAAACCTCTGGTAATGAAATCTCAAAGTAATTGACATGTCACAAATTAAACACCACAAGTCCTCTGAGACAAAGTTGTTAGTCTTCTCCACAGTCCACTGGCTACTCCAGTAAGTTACATGACTTATCCAAAAGCACAAACTGAATCTGTATAAAAAAGGAAGATCCAGGACAAAACAGATTTCCTTTACTTCATCATTGTCTCAATCTCTGTGCATTTTTATTGGACTATACAGAAACAGAGGTCACTCTCTAGAATTTATGTACAAACTACCCTTTACCACAGGATGCCTTCTCTCTTCGGAAGAATAAACTATGATGCTTACCCTGGTTTTAGTTTACACAGTTTCAATATAGGAAAGATCCTGAGCAACAAGCACAAGTATCTGAAGGAAAGAACAGAGGAAGTAACAAAACATTGATGTGCCTTTTTGATTTACTACGTAGTTTATAATGATAACAGTGCCTGGAGTCTCACAGTGCAATGATGACTAGAATACATACAAGAGAACACGGTTCCTCTAAAGAGTTTCTAGTTTTAAGAGACAAAACAGGAGACAGCAAGGAAACAATAGTTTTCACTTTACAGCCATGTTCCACAAGACGGGGTTATGAAAAAAGCATTCTGAGGAACTAATACTTGAATGAACATATTCATTAGACAACATTCTGAAAGAAGTAATCGTTATCAGTTTTTGCTGTAGACAAACCCATGCAATTCCTGTGTTTTATGTAGCCTGAAAGATCCACGCAAGTATTTTTTCCACTAATGTATCTGTTCTCATTAATCATAGAATCAAGTGTTTCATCTTGCTCCCTGTTTTCCTGCTCTTAAAGAACCTAACTCATCAGTAATTCAAACACTGTGCAAGCAGAATGTTGGGTTACTGTCACTGAACCCTCTTTATCATGCACATTTTAAGTAGTCCCTGAGTCAAACAACATACTAATCTCATATCAATCCAAGTGTGGATTACACTGATTGGTAAAGTAATAAAGAGCTTTTCAGTCTAACAGTGACCAAGCATATAGTGGCTGTAAATTTATCTTTATTAACTATCCAGCAGGGTTATGTGAGATGACTTGGAACTTTCAATCAAGACAGATATTTGTATTATAATAAACAAATGCAAGTAGCAACCAAAACCAAACAGTTAGCTTATAAGGGACAGTATTAAATGGAGACTGAATTGACCTCTTGCCTCTAGAAATGATCTCTCCAACATTAAATTAGAAACTTTGAAGAAGGGAAGAAAAAAAGAACATGAGCAGATGCTATCCTTACATATGCTATAAACCGAACATTTAATTCTCTAGCGCTTGTGATCTGTGACTACTGAGAAGTATTAAGTTGCAGTTTTAGCAATAAGACAGTAAAATTGAAGACACTCTGATCAAATTTGCTGTTTATATCACTACCTTCTTGTTCTTTTATATTTATTACGTATTGCTCCTTATCAAGAGATCCCTCTCAAATTCTTCTAAATCAGAATAATCCTATTGCTTTCTTTTTGCCAGCTGAGTTACTTTATTTAATGAAAACCCCCAAAACACATTAATTATAAGGGAAACAAGCTTCTAGTTAATTTTAACATATTATTCAACAACGTTTATGGATCTGCATATACACACAAATACTCAAAATTAATACTGTTTAAAGATATACATATTTACTAATTTCACAGATTTCTTCTACTCAGTGCCCAAATCAGGTTCAGGGCCTTAATGTGACATCCCAACACCCCTATGATGATGCCTTTTTCCTCCCAAAGAGCTTGCATTATGGAAAATACAACCAGCTCCTTTCTACTCTCCCCTCCGCCTGCTAAAACCTCCACAGCAGACACAGCTGATAAAACTCCCAGTCTCTTGCCCAGACAAGATGGTTGAAAAACCATACAGCACTGCCTCTTTTTTTTTTCTTTGTTTGCTTTTGTTTAACTGTACTGCTTGCATCGGACTGCTTAATCACTGTCCACATCAATTCTTTGGAACCCTATATTTATTTCTGTGCACGTATCTGCTCTATCTAATTAACATCTTGGCTCTCATTTGACATCAATAATAATTATCAGTTTCAATGGAGAAAAAGAGTTACATTCTACTTTCCTGTCAACTAATACCACTTATTTCAAACACTTACATATTTGCTTAATTTCATATATTTTTGGTCCTAGCAGGAGTCCTAGCAGGGGACACTCATATTTCATGAAGTTAAGCATGTGAGAGTTTTGAATTCATGCCAAGCATATGACTGAGTTAGATTACAGTATCAAAACCTGACCATTGAATAAAATGCATTGAAAGATCATCCTAGTACATTTTCATTTTCTCTCCCTTAATTTTTGTCCCATTGTTTTGGGCACAATGCTGGAGTTCTTAACTCATATAAAAAAAAAGGTTTCCCTCAGAAAAGATTAAGAGATGAACTTATTTTCAAAGCAGCAACCTATACACCCTTATGTTTTAACCAGGCTCTAATACTGAATAATGCCAAATTATTCTAATGAGGTAAGCATCCTTTCCACATGTTTTTTAAAGAGGGAATTTCTCACTTACTAGCTTAAATCTCTTCATTTTTCCATAGTGTAGAATATGACTTCAGACAACAAGAAGGAAGATTTCATCAGATTTTGAAAACGCTGGATAAAGCAGAACAAAATCCAGCTTCACCGCAGAAGCTACCATCTGATCATCCAGCTCTCGACAAAAAGGAATTAAGAAGAAAAACAAAAAAGGTGAAAAGAAAATGCTTCTGGTGGATTTGACTTCCTTATGGATCCTTTTACATTTCAAAGACACAAGAACAGAAAAAGGCTTGAGAGCACACACTTGAAAATGTGCTATTATGAAATCACAAAGTTAAAGAATGTTTAGAGTATCTGAGAAATCAAAAGAATGGAATTTACTTAAATCGTCTCACTGAATAAAGGCGTATGAAGATACTATTTTCAAAAAGAAATTGTTTCTTTCAAAAGGAAGCTTTCTCATTTTTTCCAAGGACACTTTCATATGCTTTGTAAAGACTTTTTTTTTCAACTTTCCAAAAATAACAAGGTTTAAATCTCTACTTTAAAAAACAATGATAGACAAAGCTAAGGGCGTCACACAGTCTTCATTTCCTATTTATGAGAAACATGGACTAAAAGGAAGTAACTTCATTCATCTTTAAACAAACCACATAATCGAGAACAAATTCAGGGGAATCTACATTGTTCAAACAAATGTCTCCTTTGAGGAGACAATTACCATTATTTCACATACCTGCTGAAATATTTTTGTTGCTGTCATTTAACAACAAAAAAAGAATTTCAGGTTAAGTTTTACTCTGTCCTTTTATTGGTTCAATTAAAAAAGCAACCATTTAGAAGTTTCAGCCATTTAATAGACTTCTCTGAAAAGAATCATAAAACAAGAGAATATCTCACTAATTTGTCTTAACCCCCTACTCAAGCAAGGTCCAATTAGCTGAATTTGAGTTTTGAGTATCTCCAAAGACAAGAATCCATAACCCCCTGGGGCAAGCTGTTCCAAATTTTTTCCTAACATCTTATCTGAATTGCCTATGTTCTAACTTGTGTCCATTAAATTTGGCTGTATCCAAACACACCTTCAAGAAGAATTACACAGATCATGAGATGTCTCTCCTAAGCCTTCACTTCCTAAAGACTGAACAAATCCAATTTTCACTGCCTCTCTTCACATGGTATGTGCTGCAGCCCACAATCATCTCGGTGGTCTCCCTCCAGTAAGCTGATGTCATTCACCTACCTGGAAGCCTAAAACTGGACACAATGCCTCAGATGTCATCACACACAATTACTGAATAGAGGGGAATAACCACTTTGGCTACTGTCTTGGTAAACCACTTGCCCAATTTGTCCATTCGAGATGTGTATCACTATACCAAAATATCCCAAGATGTGGGGTTTTGGCCTTAAGATATATTTAAATTTATAAATGATACAAAATTGATCGTTAAAAATAATATTCAGTGAACGTATCTGTATCATATCAAAAAATTACATATGCTGAAAAGATTTTATCAGATGTCAATGCAGCTATTTCTTTCCTTCAAAAACAGTCAACGTAACAGCTAGCACAGGGTATGCCAATTTAACCTAATTTAGGGTTGATGATACTATTATTTTGCTCATGAAAACATGGCCACCTTTCATATGGGGGGCAGAGGGGAAAAGGTTTTCCAAAGCAAGTTTAAAGGGCACACTGTAAAGCCCGAATAATGTAGTTTATGTTTAGTGGAATGTACTGCAGACCTTTTCTTAGAAGTAACTCTGATTAATTAGTTCAAATGGTGCCAGGGTATTCAGTAGATTAACCCTTGGATCCTGTTTTTCCAAATCATACTTCATTAATTGTGCAATGTTAGTTAAAAATGTCTATACACTCTTTGTACACTTCTGTGTTCCCTGAATTCTTAGGGTTAACTACACATTTGAAAACACATTATAAACAACTTTACACAGAAGAATTTGGTCTGGAAGAGCTAAGTTTTTTGACAGAACTAATCTTCATTTAGAAGAGAGTAAGCTATGTCATATGGCTTAGTTTATCAAAATTCTAAAGGACTGACAGTTTCAAAAAACATATCCATATTAAATTCAGTCAGTACAGAAATGACAGACACAAAATTATCATTATTTTAGAGGCTTTTCAGAAGAAAAGCCTTATACGAATTTTTTTCCTAGCAAAAAGGATGCCTTTAGTGTGACAGAAAGGCTCCTCAGTAATATTTTGTGGGTATAACGATGGTAAGAATTAAATTATTACATCAGAACACATCATTATATTACACTCAGATACCTGTACTGCTTATGTTGGTATGCCAACAGCATTCCTGTTTTGCACTAGTCTCTATAATTGATAAAATGAAGGATTTTTTAGTGTATAAATGTTTCTTGTGTATTAAAATAACATTTTAAGATTAATATCCTCTGTAGTAAAGGTACAATAATAAGCAATGCCAACAGGTGTAACACTAGCAAAACCAGTAAGTTTTTTTCTGTAGTGAACTGTTTGTTATTATATGAAAGCAATCTTTTTGTCTTTTTGTTAATAAGCAAAAAAAAGCCCACTTTAAGCTTTCTGATTTTGGTTTTGCATATATAAGGAATGTGATGCCTTCAATATATTTGAAGATTATTCAATTTAAACAAACCACAGTATTTTGGTTCACCACATAGCACCAAACAATTCCTGAGGTCAGTAAAACTATGCAAGAACAGAAATACTCTATTCAGTTTAAGAAAGTCCAACCAAAGATAGTTATAAGTAAGGCTCCAAGTCTTTCTTATGACCTGAACAAAAACTCAATACTTCCGAAAAACTGAAATATACTGATTTAAATGGTTACAAGTTTTATATTTTCATGTCTGATCTTGATGGAATTCAGTACTGTAGACAATTTTTAATCCTTAATCTCCCAGTCAAAATTAGCCTTTGTTTCCATATGCCTCAGTCGGTTGTTTTTCAATTCTCTCTCAATCAGTAAAGTATGGATTATCCATATATGGTTATGAAATTCTCTTCTTAACATATGCACACACAGCAGTATGGAAACACTTAAGGTATGTAGGCCAGCCAACCCTCAGCTCCCAATGCTGCAATTTAAGAACATTGATTTGCTTTTCTGCCTATCTGTTTTCAAATTCACCCCCTTCAAGACATCTGTCTTCCTTGAAAGAAAACATGAAATTACATGGCTGCTAAAGCACTGTCCTTCGGAAAGGTTGCTCCTAGAGTTCTCTACTTCAGGACTTCAGTACAATAAATGAGATTTTTTTTGAGTAAGCAGTAGTAGCAACAGCCAGCCAAGTTCTAGAATATTTAAGATCCAAACAAAAGGCTTATCTGAAACACAGACAGAACTCCCTCAATTCTTCTTGCAGAGGCTCTGACTACCATGAACAAAAACCATGCAATAGCTTAACTGAAAATAAAGTATGCCAGAAGTAAATTATTCCTACAAAAGAATAAGCATCATATTTTCACAATAAAACCACACCTACTAAATGCATTAAGTTATTATACCCACTATTCTCCACAGTACGTCACACACAATAGGCTTTCTACACAAAATTTTAAAGACAATGTTGGAACAAAAGGCTATGTGTTACGTTAAAAGGTAACAATGAGAAAGTGTCAGTCGTGGTATGCATAAGCCACAGCAGGAGGCTAAGACTGCTTAGTTGCTATATGTTTTGTTTAGATTTAACATAGAAATTTGTATATCCTAGCAACACAGAATACCTAAAATTTAATAGCTTTGTAACACATAAATTGGACAATCTAAGCTATGTGAAAATGTAATATGTAAGCATTGCTTTTTGGTTTATTGTTGAATATTAATTTATTATTAATATTTTAAAATATTTTAGTAATTAATCATTAATTCATACAGGAAATTTAAAAATTGCCAGATACACACTATGCAATTTGTGATGTCAAGATTGGAAAAACAATAGAAATTGGCTATAAAAATTTCTCTGATTTAGAAGATTACTGTGTAATGCCTAAAATCAGCTCCCAGAGTAGGAAATAAATGTTAGAAATCCACACAAACATGCTCTTAAATGAAATTTTTAAAACCCACAAAAAACCACAAACCAACAATAAAAAGAGCCCCAAAACCACAGGTACTTGACAGCACTTGCATTCCAAATATTGTAGGCTTCTCTGAAAGACATATTTAAATGACAACTACAATATGCTATTTATAAAACATTGCACAGAACATGGCATATTCCAAAATTACTGTATTTGAAATTGCTGTTTTACAGAGTCAACCTAACTGTCTAAAAATTCAGAATATATGAATAAAATACTGATTTCTCTCTGTCATGTAACAGCAGTTCATGTAGGGCTTTTAATAGTTTTGTGTACTATAGCTCCTTTGAAAAAGCCACAATACTTAGTAATTATGCTAGCTTAGATAAAAAACATCTTCCTAATGAAATGTATTATCTAATGTACGTTTTGTAAGTTTCTAGGTTCTTTAAATGTGATGTTATCTTTTGCAATAAAATGAGGTATTTTTCTTAGGTTTCAGGAGTCAATTAATAAACAACAATTAGATTACAAAGGAAGTGAACAATTGTTCTTTGGCAAAGGAAAATGAATGGGAAATGAATACATAGGTCTTTCATGGAATCATTTTGCAGCTAGGTAGAGAAAGGATTTAAATTTGTATTTGAATACTGAATAAAAAATGCTGTAACTTTTACCTAGACCATGTGTATATTTGAATATATCATATTCTCCAACCACGGCAGCTCTGCAAAATGGTTTCTCTGGTCATTATTTCTCCAAAAAAGCACTATTTTTTTTGCAGAAGTATGCTATCTACAGTAGCTTTGGTTAACAGAGCACACTGTTTCCTTTTCAGCAAAGTCTTCATTTGTACAATATTTTATATAAATATTGTCTAAAAACTTTTCTGTGCAGCATAACTACACTCTTTTCATCATGCTAAACTGATACTGTGAACAAAATCAAGTTTAGGAGTACCAAAGGAAAGCTTTAAAATGTATATGGTGGATTTATGGTATTTTTGTTTAGCTAACCAAGCCAATACTGAAAACAAGTACTTCTGTATTCTGCATGCTCCTATATGTTTTACTGCTATAGTTACTGTAGTAGGACTTCACTGCATCACAACGCCCTCTAACTAAAAGTCTAAATTTCATAAAGTATTCAAGATAAAGCCTGAATAGCCAATGTCAGACAAACTTGTCCCTCGATTACAAGTTTAGAAGCACTTCTACAACTACAGTCAGGGCTTTTTTTTTTCTTTTTTTTTTTTTAATAGTGAAAATAAGCAAGCAGCTGTTAAAGCCTTCAACTGCCAAAACACCACAATGAAGGCAAGAGTGTCATTTAAGTAACTCTTCTCTGCAGTAGTTGCAGAGCGCCAAATTACTTTTCCATCACCAACACCTTCTCCTGAAGGGATTATGCCCTTCTTAGACTAACTCTTTCCAGTAATTAGATGAACAAAGCTCACAGCATGCTGTTACCCGCTAAGCACAAGGCAGCACCTTCCATTAGATTCAACTGGCATTGTAGCAAGAAAAGATAGAGACAACTGTAACCCAAAATCCTTCTGACTCCTTTGCCAACAAACTGGAAGATTGTGAAAAGGACACTTGATTATGAAAATTAACATGCTTATCCCTGCCAGAAAGCCAAAAAACTCAGGTAGATAAAATCTAGTACTCTATGAGGTGCAAGACATTTAAATTTTCAAGGAATTAAAGGTCTTGTAAATTGTAACCATGATTAGTATAACATAGTATTAGCATTGTTTTTCACACCATTTTCAATTTCTAGAAAATTATATGGCATAAGATAATAAAAACACTTGCAATATTCAGAAACATAGTAACAGATTTAAGAATCTAAAGAATAACCTTCTGTAATGCTGGAAGTAAATAACAGATGTAGTCCAATTTGAAATGTCACTCATATGCATATAACATCAGCTACATAGTCTGACTGCAGCTATTCTTTATGTCTCAGCTGTACTTGCAGAGTTCACCATACTTTTAGCAACTTTAGCTCACCTAAGCGTTCTGCAGAAGGTTGTAACTCCTGACTATCTGCTTCAGTTTTTAAAAGATTAAGCATTCAGGCTTTCAAATAGTTTGGCCTCTCAAGAAGTTTTAAAGAAAACCTGCAAATTAACTAAAAGTGGTACACAGAGCACAAAACGAGCTTATTTTGCCAGTTCTTTCTGAATGCAAAAGACTATTTTGTTCATTACAAACAATTTCTTCACAACGCATATAAAAGACTACGCTGTTAAGAGGTCTCGCCTCAGCTCTAGAAAACTATGTATTTTATTGGACTTCTGCTTTGAAAAACCTCTGAAATGCCCATTATACACATATGCATAGGTGCTTATGAGCATTATTAGCATTCAGACATCTGCATTTCAAAATTCAACTGGATTTGATCTTTTTAGGTAAAGTCAGCTGAACAAATTACAGTAGATGAGAAAAAAAGAAAAAAAGAAAAAAAATTTTCCAAGCCATTTCAATTGACTGTAACCAGCTTGTTTCCTAATGATTTCCTAATGTTTCAAATGTTTTTTGCAGGATTACTAGAGCTTCATTTTTCTTCTTCATTTACAGTTTAACAGTATCCAGAAATACTCCTTATAGATTGATTACATCATCCATGACACTCATAAGATGCTTTCTTTGCAAGTAGAGAAAAAATTTGGAAACACTGTAGAGAACTGAAAGGTTCACTGGGTCATCATTCAAAACCTCTGTTATGACCATGCACACATGCCAGAGGGTTACACACAGAAGAACAACAGACTGGAGTTCTGATGAACAGTTAATGATATGATTTCTGAAACTTGCAGATCTACCACCAGGAATTTTGAAGAAACCAGTGGCAAATATCTCCTCTGAAGAACTCAATTATTAGGAGACTAATCATTAGTAGACACACATGCTTTGACTGGCAATGATCTAAACCTGTTATTTTGGTTTTCCAGCAGATACGAACAAGGAAACAAAGCACATTTTGAAAGCCACGCAGTGTACCTCTTATGGCCAAAACAATCAAGTAAATGCTGCTCATGATTTTGCAGAATAATATAAATCCCTGAAGACTAACAATTAATATACACCTTCTCTTAAGCACACAGTCTGAAGGGCAAGTCCCATAATTGCCTCTGAACACAACTGGCTTGAATTCTCACAAATAGTCTAAATCAAAAGGATTACTCATGAGATATCTACTTATATCTGAATAAATTGCAGAATATGTCCTTGAATATAACTCTCGAAGCATGGATTCTCCACAAAAATCTCAGGTGAGTGCTCTGTGCCAGCACATCCCCAGGTGCTTTCCCTGTGCACCTAGGGCATCATCTTCCCCCTCCAGAAACAGAGCCAGGAACGGCAGCTGTTCCACAGCAACTCTAACCCACCAAAAAGTAAAGCATGTGGAAAAACAGGAAGAAACAGAGCATCTACCAATTATTTATATAAGCTATTCAGAATAGCTTTTTTTTTTTTTTTTTTTTAGTTTTACGCAGACACTTCCACTTTAGATTAGCAGAAACACTATTTTCAATGTGTTAAAGTGTGCCTTTCATGCAGGTTTGTAAAACATTCCTCTTTTTGCAAACAGCAATTAACTTTAGAGATAGTGTCTGATTTTTTTTAAAGAATGCACAAATCTTGCAGTATTCAACTACACTTCAAAAGACACTACAGTGGCACAGTTGAATGAAAAAAAGAGTTAAGCTCTAGACCTTTTATTTTACATCCAGAAACAAGTCCACAAACAAGTACTCCACAAATACTGTATTTGCATTTTTTCAGGATAACTATAAAATTACTTTCAAAGCATTAAAAATATAATAAAATATTACTCACAATTAAGGGATCATCTCTTCCCATTGTAATAACCGTTCTGTTCACTGTGCGTAATAACTGTACCATTATTTCTTGAATATGGTGATAAGTTGAGGCCTGTAAAAGAAAAAAAAAACTTTTGGTATTAAATCCATATCTCTTGTAAAAGAAAGAAGAAACCAATTATTTCCATGCTGACAGTTCAAGTTGTATAATATAACCACCCTATTGAAAAAACAACACTAATTCTTGTTCACACTGCTCCTTAGTTCCAGCAATTTCAGTGGAATACTCATTTCAAGTGGCACAGTCCAATTTTACCCCTAGCTATCCCATAACTGTTTGTTGTTTCAGTCACTTCCCATCCCTCATTCAAGGGACTCGTGTTTTCCCAGTAACTGAGTAACCTATAACTTAATAGCAACACTGTGGTAACAGATAAATGAGGCAAATTGTACCATAGTTCTCCACATCTGTCAATGGTCCTCAGGGTAGTCTAGAGCTCAGTAATGTTCGTAGCTTGCAGTCACATAGTATATAGTTATTAAAGGAGAAAGTTATCTTCATTTCGCTTTGCAGCTCTATGAGGGCACGAACTGAAGATGGTCTGCCCTTTGGCCCCATCACCAAAGTACTGGTCAATCTGTCTGACTGAGACTACACTAGAGACCCACCACCTGTCAACACCAAGTTTTGAGTGATCTTTGCAGCCCAATGGCAAATATTGACCAACTCACATCAAATGATAAGTACCTCTGGCATGTTGCCTGCAAAAGGACATTTAACGATTTATTTTAAAACACTGAGTAAAGTGGTATAACCGTATACTCACCAATTTCACTGACCTTACTCTGATCACTAGACAACTTTGGAAACTAGCATGCAACAGTCAAAGAAAGAAAAACTCTAAACAAATTTCTATTAGGGAAAAAAAAAGCTTACATCAAACAAGGTACCTCTAACGTCACACATAGTATGGAAAGAACACCACAATCACAGAACCCATCGTGATTTCTTAACAATATTTTACATGGCTGAGCTCCAATACCACCCCAGGCAAAACTGCTTCTGACTCTGTTTTTCCTCTGAGACATCCAACATTGTCTCCTTTCTTTATCCCATTTTGATTAATGTGGATCAGGCTAGCATCCCTTGCAACAGAGACCTTCCTCATATCTAGCCATTTATTTACTATTACCATTTAGTTCTATTGTGTCCTTGGACTATGACACATGCAAGCTTAAATGATCTTCTCACCTGTCACAGCATTTCAAGTTACTATATTCTATAAATGAACGATGTATTCACAGAATAATTTGTTTGTGGTTGGTGTTTTATTTTTTTTATTTAAATTTCTCTGGTACGGTCCCGTATTTATAAAAATACTACACCTGACAGTTGCTGCACAGAAGACACATTTGTTGAGCGCTTTCACAAAGCCGCTTTCTCTTCCATCTTCTCCACTTCCCAATATGCATACTGTGAGTTTTAAGGCTTATGCCAATCATATAATACAAAAACCATACAGTGCATTGGCTCTTTGTATTTTAAATGCAATGGAAATAACAGTGAAATTAAAAATAAAAACCTACAGTGCATCTCTCCCCATATCAACTCTAGTAATTAACCAAATACTCTTCTTGTCTTTATTTTTTCCTTCTCTTCTTTTTTTTAAATCACCTGAAAAACCTCTGAGAGAAAACTGCACTTTCTTCCAGTAAAACATAACCGTGCTTTGTCACACAGCAAAGCAAATTCTTCAGACTTATGCAAAGTTGTGATCAGAAAGACACTTTTCATTCAAAGAGAAAACATCAGAATCTTTTGGACTCTATGTTGCAGAAGCAGCATATCTTAGTCCTCCTAATGAGTGTACTGGCACAGTTGACCTCACAGTAGGAAAAGAAAAATCTAGCTTTGCCACTGGATTGTTGAACAGTGGCAACCCTTGGCACCAGAGTATCTTCACAAGCTTTTCACTTTTGGGGTGTTCTATTATACAGCTAGAAAGCAAGACATCATTTGAAATATTCTTTGTAGATCAGTATAAATTTTATTGGACTAACAGGCTACACAAGCCACTCTTACCATCTCAAGGATTTCTCTTTCCAAGACTGTACTAATGCAATACAGATGCATTTAACTGAATCACAGTTTCTTCACTACTGTTTTACCAAACAATGTAATAGTTACTGCACCCTGCTTGAAACTGAGAACAAGGGGCAGAGCATAATAGGAAAAAAATACAGAGAGGGATGGCATCTTGCAAGAAGCCATAAAAGGGAAAACAAGCACAGATGTTGACAGTGTGAGGAAGAGGGGACAAAGGATGTCAAAAAAGATGAGCCAACCATAGGTAAGAAAAATGCCACCAAGGTGCTTGAAATAGCATAATTTCTTGGACTAGAAAACATATAGAAGAGCTCTCTCTCATCCACTGCCTTCAGGACCTAAAATGCAACTCATTTTCAAACCCTACTCTTCTACTGCAAACCCTAGTGAAAACTACTGAAAAAAAATAATATTCCATTCAAGTATGTCTTTACTGGAGTTTAGACATTCTCTACTTAACAAATAGAGATTACACAGTGAAAAAATGGAGGAAACAGCAATATTGAGTACACAGACATGGAACTGTTTGGTAGCCTTACAGTGAAAACCATCTGCCTGCTACAGATGATTGCTTTTTTCATCAGGATTTTCTGTTTCTGTGAAAGGCATCCTATTTGTTCCTTGAAATTGAATGCTTTGCATATTCACTAGCATTACTGTAATGTCCAATGTGACTTAAAGGAAATAATTAGCTTTAAATAAACTACACTCTGGATAAGTTTTTGATACATCTCCAGAGTACAGTCTTGATGAATGTTGTTTTATTTACAGAGAGCTACACAGGTTTTCTGTTTTGTTTTCAAACCTTTTTTGTATATTCTTCTTGAACTTGGACTACAGCAATGTATTTTATGATTGTGCACTTCTGTCCAAAAGCAGTTTGCCATCTCTTATTCCAGAGTATTGCAGTTATTAAATAATTTCAAGGCTTGCTTTGAAGTGCAGAACTTTTGTTACCCTTGTGCATTGGGGTACCAGTCAAAATTTAGCATTTTGGTTCAAACAAGCATTCTTGACTGATGGAAGAATGCATCCTAGGACAGCAGAGGATCTATGGCAAGCCACCTACCATAAAATATGTAATTTTACCAAGCTACCAGTTAACAGGGCAGTAGAGGAAAGGTGAAGCAACACAGAGTACAACACATTTATACAATTATACACCCTGCCCCTGAATTTTTCATTTCTTATTGACACCAATTGGAAAATACAAACATCAAATTGATAAACTGCAGTATTCGTATAACTTCCTCTCAATAACTACAAAAATTAAATACAGTAATTATGTATACCTTTATCTTAAGCATAAATCAAGCCCCTTAAAGTTATATGGCTACGCCTATATCAGCAGTTTGGTTCAGAACAATTTTGAGGCAAATCCCTTGATCATTTCCATTTACCATGTACTGTGTCTGAGTGGTTTTGTTGCACACAAACTAGATTAACTCCAGATAAACTAGAAGCTCCTTGACAGTGCTAGAAATGAAGATATTAGGTTCTTGACCAATGTTTGGGTCACACCAACGTAAGGTCCCCCAGCATGTTTCTAAACTGCCTGCCTTCAGAAAGCTGAGCCATATGCATAATGGAGAGATTTGAACCACAGTATCAGACCATATCTTACTCAGTGTAAACTCCCAAGCCATGTACAACAGATTCGTCAGGCACCCCACGACGAACCACATGTAGCACTGTGACACACTCTTTGCTAATGCAGATATTACCAAAACATCCTACACAGCCAAGGCAAAAAAGCACCATTAATGAGGGAGCCACATTAAACAAAGTAAACATGGTATGCAGATTTTTTTTTTCCTGATATTTCTTAATATTCATTTGCAGGTATGCAAAGCTACCTGCTATAACACTAGCTACCTTCTGACAACAGTCTCTAAAGCACTAAAACTCACAGCATGTAGTTTGCAGAGTGTACTTTCTTTTCACCCAGGAAAGATACTAGGTCTCACTGCAAGAACAGCAACACTGAAATAGCTTTCTGGTTAGAACTCTGTCCATGCAGCTACCGTAACAAACCTAGAGATAAAAACTGGCATCTCAGCTGGCGTTGTTATCTGCAGTGCTGCAGAAATGTTCTATGATTTGGCCTCTGTTACAATTCAAGATATATTCATTAATCATATCTGTTCTTATAATATTGATTACCACTATAATTAAAAATACCCAACAGCCAAAAATTGTAAACTACATAGTAGCACTTCAGACACTTTCCTTGGGCACAGGAGAGTCACTTGTTCATTAGTTTGCCCTTTTTTTTTTCTTTTTCTTTATTCATTTCAAAGCTGAGCGCTCTTATAATCTAACTTCACTTCCTCCCACATTTCAGTACGTGCTATATACCGTTATTAGTAACGGTTTAGAACATTACATAATGGTTTTAACAATTTTCCATGACTCCATTATTAGAGATGAGCTCTATTCTGAATTCACAAGTAGCATGTAACACACCTTTACTGGAAAAATTGTGACATATGCTCAAGCATACAAAGGTTACTTTATGCTAAGCCTTTGAATTTCTAGAAAAATGCCAGCAAATGAATTAAAATGGTTTCTTTATGAAACTGAGAGTACCTTTCTTCTTGATAATCTAAGAAACAATTAGGTATTAAATACTGACATAGCTAATTTAACAAAAATAGTGTTTTCACACATTGCCTATACACAAGATTTCAGCTTTTAAGTAACAGTTTCTAGGTTCAGAAGACAGTCTAGCAACCCACTGTAACATGCATTTTCTTAGATCATATTTCACTTCACAAGGATGACCTATGGTTTTTAGTGAAACCTGGAAAACCCACCATTTGGTTGCAGTCCATTTGGGTAAGCATAAGACTTTTCAGAAGCTAAATTAGCAACTTGTACCATATATGAATGCTCCCTTGAAAAACATCAATTGTATTATTCCATTTCACAGATTATGGTAATCAAAACGTATGCTTGTCTTCATCAATGAAAAGGATTTCCTAGGTGACCAAGTGTCCTGGTTTCAGCTGGGATAAAGTTAATTGTCTTCCTAGTAGCTGGTACAGTGCTATGTTTTGAGTTCAGTATGCTAAGAATGTTGATAACACTGATGTTTTCAGTTGTTGCTAAGTAGTGTTTAGACTAAAGTCAAGGATTTTTCAGCTTCTCAAGCCCAGCCAGTGAGAAAGCTGGAGGGGTGCAAGAAGCTGGCACAGGACACAGCCAGGGCAGCTGACCCAAACTGGCCAAAGGGGTATTCCATACCATGTGATGTCACATCTAGTATAGAAACTGGCAGGGGGATCGCCACTCTGGGACTAACTGGGTGTCGATCAGCAGGTGGTGAACAACTGCACTGTGCATCATTTGTACATTCCAATCCTTTTATTATGACTGTTGTCATTTTATTAGTGTTATCGTTATCATTATTAGTTTCTTCTTTTCTGTTCCATTAAACCATTCTTATCTCAACCCACGAGTTTTACTTCTTCTCCCGATTTTCTCCCCCATCCCACTGGGGGGCAGGGGGAGTGAGTGAGCGGCTGCGTGGTGCTTAGTTGCTGGCTGGGGTTAAAACATGACACCAAGGCATGAAACAATCAAAGCCCATATACGGTATGCAGGTCAGCAGTAGGAAGTTCTCTCACAGAACTCAGATGCCTTCAGATTCATTGATGGGATGGATGGCACACGCTGGTATACATAAATTACTTAATAGAAAATCCAAACCAAACAAAATTTCACTCTTTAAAAATACCTGTGCTGAGTAATAGCAGTTAGTGTTTGACTTAGCTTTCATGTTCTGTTTAAATTCCTACAGGGTTGGGACAAAAATTAGAGTAATTCTGTTGTCTTGGAGTCAACCATGCACTTCAGAATATGACAGAGTGCTCACTTATTTGGACAGTGACAAACATGGACTAACTGAATGGCTCCTTCAGAATTATAATATTACACAACCTGTACTTGACATGGCCACTTGGAGATACTTCTCCGGTCAAGTAATTTCAGCTGTCCCAGCTGTGTACCCTCCCAAACTCTTGCCAAACTCTAGCCTACTTCTTGGCATGGGAAACAGAGAAAGCCTTGACACCGTGCAAGCACTGTTCAGCAACAACTAAAATTTTCACTGGTGTGTTATCAACACCATGTTGTCAAAAATTTAAACCACAGCACCGTTTGGGCTGCCATGAAGAAAATGAACTCTATACCAACCAGATCCAGGATACTCACTCTCTTATGCATCCAGTTCTCTAACTTTGTGCTTCCCCTCCGACACAAAAAAAGAGCACACATAAGAGGATAAAGTTTGGGTTTTTTTTTTAAATGGCATAGTTCATAATCATACATTGTTCTGATGGAAAATTGTCTGCAGAAGAACTTAAGGTAACTGGCCCTAAAAGAACATGCAGGTTCCCTTACTAAATTCCTTTGAAATTCTCTTTTGCTAAAGTCACAAGATCTGCCATAAGTTAGGCAAATGCTTTACAAATTTCCATACAACTCTAAAATGCTTCCAGACTTGTTTGCTAATATAATCAACAGCTTAAAATGCAGCTGCTGCCAATTACTGACTTTGTGAACAGAACCGGAAAATATTATACATCTCACTTCCACTTGTAGTCTCAAGCGAGATTTTATTTTAGATTCCAAAAGAAAGAGTTACTATTACATTTAATCATGTAAGCACTATAAATAAAAACTTGTTCTGGTACAGTAAATATTAAACTATAGGATATATGTCAGATTAGAGACAAAGTCATCTTATGATGGACTGTCAGATTGCATGCATCAAAGTTGTTGTAAAGGGGGAAAAAGGGAAATGTTTCCAATTAAAACAGAAACAAAAAGCCAGGGATTTCACCACAACCTTCGTGAATGAATGAATTACTTGCAGTTCTAAGCTTTAACTGTATTTCACAGGTGCTAAAAGCACAGAGTCTTAAGCTACAAAGCTGATTTTAGACATGATTCAATGTTATCTATGTGCAAAAGTTGTTTGCTGTGGAGGCAATTTAAAATCAAACATAAGCATCTCACCCAGATGCCAAACAATGACGGCCTATTCATAAAGTCCTTAACACAAACCAGAGTTCTTTACAATGTATTTGCTACCTGCAAAACCCCGCAGCTACAGAGCAGCTGAAGAGAAGAAGGATCTGATGATTCACATGTTCCTGCTCGCTAAACAAGGTAGGGCAAAACAGTAGAGCAGAGCTGATAATATCACAATATCTTCTTTTTTTGATAAAGAAAATACATTCTTCAAAAATTCTGTAACAACTTCAAAGATCACATCACAATATAAATTTTGATCACACAAAACATAGAACAACTACTGCTGCTTCTTTTCTGTCCTTTGTGTATATTCTACTTCTGATGATTTTCACAGAATAAATCCAATGCAAAAATATCAAAGCTAAGTTTACAAAAAGTTTTAAATTCTAATCCAAAACTGGATTTCTCTATTGAGTTGGAAAAACAGAAGAAATATGGACAAGATGCTGGTGTTTTCAAGACAGAGTTAAGCTTACAGTTAATACTGTAAAGTGAGTCTGCCACTAATGCCTGAAGTTTTCTTCTCCAGCAGGTCAAATCATCCATTTTCTTAGAAAGATGCTGAGAGATACAGGAAATAAATTGTTCAATAGAAAATTGCATTAATCTTAAGGTTCAAGTGCAATCCCATAAGAAATAATTTGGTTAATTACCAAAACAATTCTCTATATCTAGCTCACACTAAAAGGCATTCTGAAGGAGCCTACCTAAATACTACCATCATCATAATCTGGCCATATAGTGAACCTTTTCCATTTGCCTGTACGAGTATGGGATATGAAGTATTTCCCATTGCAGGTCAAAACTGTATATCCTTGAAACAAGATTTTTCACTTTAGCTGGAAATTAAACATCTATGTTACACTCCAGAAATCTGCACTGTCTCTTAAAGACAAATTACTGTCTGATGCCTTAGATATTGCTGTATTGAAGGTGTTACCTTCCTTTAGTCTTTTTTTTCTCCTTCAGGTAAGTCATCTCAAAAGCAGATTTTTAGTACTTAAAGCAGGACCAGTGTTTAGCACAGCTAAAATAATTTACCCATGGATTCTCTGTCAAGGAAAGAAAAAGCTACTAATGATAGTCATGCATTTGCTGTTGTAGTTAAAAAAACAGTCTTACATTAAATGACATATACCTTAATATATTCTAACATCCATACTGTCTCTGATCAGCAATTGTATTGCCAGAAGGCATGCCAGGGTACGTATTTTTCTCAACAGAAGCATCTGGTTCTTTTGTTTACATCCCAAATATTCTACAATGTTTCTTATACTCATGAATATGATGTCTCCAGAGGGGTAGTCACATGCTGGTATCACTACTGGATTTAAACCTACTCCAAGGGACTTTTCTCCTTACTTTAGAAATTCATCAGTATGTCGTGCAAATGCAATCTGTAGATAACTGCCACCCAAACATCTCATAGAGAACCTCCAGTTTGCAGATTACCTTCCTCAAAAGAAGCTATTGAAGAAATGCCACTTGTTTTAAACAAATGTGAATGTGTTTGGTTTTTCTAAATGCATGTGTTTTAAATTCTCGGCAACTTTCATGACATAGTGGGTTACATGTTGCCTAAAAAGCCATTGTTTGTCGTAAGGCAAAAAGGTTTGCCCGGCTACCTCCTTCAATAGGAGTAAAAGCACAGAATGCACTACATGCTTTTAAACAACATAATTCTATACAAATTACACAATTCTAATTGGATTGTTAAAAGACTGAAGTCCAAACATACGAAGAGTGCAACTACCTATTAAACCTCTGGTCTCCAGCTGTGTTTAAACATACACATCATACTGATTGGTGGAAAAAAAACAGCCAAAAAATGCTATTATTAAAGATAACATTCTCCTCAATGATAAAATGCATTTGATTTTAAATACAGCTAAGCATTTGCCTAATATCAAAGGAGAATACCTGAAGGAAAAAGAATTAAGAGCTTTTGAAAAGCTCTCAGCAACATCCCACTAATCAAGCAGTTTTCAAGTAAAGCGTTCCCAAATGAAGTCTAAAGTATTTGTCTATTTTTTTTCTTCAGTCCTCAAGCCATATGTACATTAACGCATTCACAGAACTGTCTAAAACTAGCAGTTACAAACCTCTCAGGCATGAAATTTATTGAAACAAACACTTGCTTTTCTTCAATCACCTTTGCACTTCATCAACACCTTATTTCTACAGACATTTCTATAGGAGATGTATCAGTTCAGATATAGGTCATCTTCTAGCCCTCAAGCTTTATGTTTTTACTAATATTGAGGAATAAAAAAAAATAAAAAAAGAAATCTATCTACAGTTTAAAATGTTGGGGGTTTTTCCCCGCAAGTTGGAGACTGACAAGCATTTCCAAAATTGAACAAAAATATTTATTACCAAGAATTCTACTTAGCAACTGGTTTTACGCCAAGTCACACTTAATATATGAATAAGACACAGGTTTTCTTTAGAAACAGTAATTTGAGAAATAAATAATAATGGGATGCCTTTTAAAAAACCCTAAATTTTCAAATGTTTCTTCTCTGGAAAACAGCCCGTTGCATTTCTACATCATTCTGGATATATCGGTTCCTACTCTTGGAAACTGGACAGGTTTGAACCTACAAAATAGTCTTCAAACTGCGTGGGGCTACATATATGCATACCAAGCAACAAGAATTTGACTTCTTCATGCTGTTCTGCATATAGCAATGTAGTCACTCATGCAAACATGAGCCACAAACCCTTATTTTCAGTAGGCACTAACAAGTCTTTGACATGTCAGCTACTGTTAACTATGGACAGCAACTGTTAAGTTTGAAAATAAAAATTCACGTGGTATACATGCAGAAAGTATTAATCCATCTTGCTTTACAACTGGTTCATCTTTTAAAGTATGCAGTAATGAAACTGGCTTACTTTACATTATAGCCCTATAAACTTACAACTTCACTCTTTGCCCTATCATGCTTTCACCATTTATCTTATAAATTCCATTGGAAATTCAAATATTCCAATATCTCTTAAGTATCACCTTGTATCAATCCCTCCTGAAGTGCTTATATCTAAAACAATGCAGAAAACAGCTCATAATGCACATGAAAAGATTGCCCCGTGCAAACAGACAAGCCCCTTCAGTTTCAAACTCAAAGATACTTATGCAACTTGCTGTAATGATTTCATTACTAGAAAATGATCCAAGGATCCATAGTGAAAAACAACTAAAATGACAACCTGCTTTTATCCAAAGCCTGCAAAGTTTGAATGCACGTATCAGAAAACTACAGCTCAGGAGAAATCAGCACATATTCATAGCAGAAATTACAACTTTCCTAATGTAATTAACTATGAGGATTTCTCAGAATAAATTCCTCAAATTATTGTGAAACTTCATCAAATAACCTAGTGCTCATTAAAAAGTGAGGGAGTAAAAAGTTGATTCAATACTCTCTCAAATAAGAAAAGCAACCACCCAGACGACAATTTCCACAGTGCAACAAAAATTCAGGAGCCTGAGAATGAAACTACAGACTCAAAATGAAGTATAGTAAAGAGTAATCTGTTTTGCACAGACATTGCTGAAAGCAGAAACCATAAGCTACAACATTTGTACACTGAAAAACATTTCTTTCAGAAACCACAAAGGTTTTTATAGGAGAAATGAGATCAAAATTGAAAATTATTCTGAATACTTGGAATAATCATAGAATCATTGAATAGTTTGGGTTGGAAGGGACCTCTAAAGGTCATCCAGTCCAACCCCCTGCAATGAGCAGGGACATCTTCAACTCGATCAGGTTGCTCAGAGCCCCGTCCAACCTGACCTTGAACACTTCCAGGGATGGGGCATCTACCACCTCTCCGGGCAACCTGTTCCAGTGTTTCACCACCCTCACTGTAAAAAACTTCTTCCTTACATCTAGTCTAAATCTACCCTCTTTTAGTTTAAAACCATTACCCCTTGTCCTATCACTACAGGCCCCACTAAAAAGTCTGTCCCTGTCTTTCTTATGGGCCCCCTTTAGGTACTGGAAGGCTGCAATAAGGTCTCCCCAGAGCCTTCTCTTCTCCAGGCTGAACAACCCCAACTCTTGCAGCCTGTCCTCATAGGAGAGGTGTTCCATCCCTCTGATCATCTTTGTGGCCCTCCTCTGGACCTGCTCCAACAGGTCCACATCTTTCCTGTGCTGAGGACCCCAGAGCTGGACACAGTACTGCAGGTGGGGTCTCACTAAAGCAGAGTAGAGGGGCAGAATCACCTCCCTCAAACTGCTGGCCACACTTCTTTTGATGCAGCCCAGGACACGGTTGGCTTTCTGGGCTGTGAGCACACATTGTCAGCTCACGTCCAGCCTTTCATCCACCAATAAGCCCAAGTCCTTCTCTGCAGGGCTGCTCTCAATCCCTTCATTCCCCAGCCTGTATTGATACTGGGGCTTCCCCAACTGAGGTGCAGGACCTTGCACTTGGCCTTGTTGAACCTCATGACATTCACATGGGCCCACTTCTTGAGCTTGTCCAGGTCCCTATGAATGGCATGCCATCCCTCAGGCGTGTCAGCCTGTCAGCTTGGTGTCATCGATACCATTGATACTCAGCTTGGTGTCGTAATATTCTAATTCATTTCAGTATGTATTCCGTTGAACTTGACCAGTCAAAACTAGAAGTATTTAAACCTCTGCTAGGAAAAAACACAGCAGCCTCACTGCTTTTAATAATACTATGGTGATTTACAGCAGCTGACTATTTAAAAATACAAAATTGAGAAATAAAAAAAGATAGCATAGATTTCAGTACTTCACCTTTAATACCTCAACTGCTCTTTAACTTAAGTTTATGAAAAATAGGAGAAAAGTTCAATTTGCCACTGACTTGTATTAAAAATTTCGATGAGATTCATCAGCATCAATAATTTACTACCTAATCAGCTCAGGCTTACTACAGACTTGGGTCATCTACATCACCATCAATACTTACAGCGTCTTGACAGCTCAGAACCTCCAGGATGCTATTGAGTAATTCAACACAGTACTTCTTCTCTTGGACCTGGAGCTGTTGATCATCCTTCTGTTCCAGTAATTCCTTCAGCTCTTTTGTAATCACAGGAAGCAGAATGTCCCTGCATTCTGAAAGAAAGGAAATTACCTTAAGAACATATATAAATTAAATACTACTTGCAAATAAACCCTCTTCCAAACAGTAAAACACAATATGCTTTAACAGCTACAGTCCCTTCCAACGTGGATTTGTTGATTTTTCCAATCATGCCTCAGGGATACAAAAATATCACACAAGTTTAAGTCAACAGTATTTCTCATATATTAAAAACACAACTTCCCAATAAAAGTAATTTATTTCAGTTAAATTCTGAAGGCTGTTTAGCTTGTCCCTGGCACTTAGGGACAAATTATTTACTTCACTTACAAAGCACCTGGTAATAAGCTATGTGGAAGTAGTAACAGGAGTTTAATGTAAGAAAAATACTATACTTATTAAATTATTCTTTCTGAAAATAAGACACAAATAGCAACAGAATTGTTCTATGTGCATAGTTTTGACACATACCTTCTAAGAACACATAAAAGAATGCAGACAAGGAAAAGACTCTAATGAAAGGCCTATCAAGCCTATGAGAGCGAGAGCTATGCATACATTCATCCTTATTTAAATCTAAGGAAGCTGACACAAATAGTAATTTACGTCTCAGTCTCACGTATATATTGACTTTTTAAGATAGAGCTGCTTTACAGGAAATGTCAGGAGGACAAGATACACAAATTTGAAATAACTTCAATGAAGGCACTGTCTATCTAGGAATAAAAGATGTAGAAGATTTTTTTTTTCCTAATTTAATTGATACATGCCACCGAATGATTTAAGTAGCAACTTACTTGTACAGTGAGTGCTATGTAATTAAAGAGAGTACAGCACAACAGGGTGAGTAACACTGAGCAGATGTTTCAAAGATTTGCTACATTTAGGAAAATAACCTGGGAAGAAAACAGAGCTAAATGTACCTTCAGAGGTTCCACCTCAGAATAAAATTTGTGTAGAACTACAGAAGCATTCTAGTCACAGACAGCAAGCTGAAGTTCTTACTCATTTCCATTCAACTGATTTCTTATTGCTTAAAATTGTCTGTCTTAACTCTGTGGAAAAACATTTATATTGCCAGTTGGATACTATTTTCTATCAATAACACGTATCACAGTTTTGGGGGGGGAGAAAAAGAAAAAATAACAAAACTAGAAAACTTCTTAATTACTGCAAACAAAAATGAAAATGTGGCTTTTTATTTTTTTCTTCCAAGAATTATTTAGAACACCTGTACCTGCACATACAGCATACTCACTGATAAACAAATGGAGTGTGAGATGTGGTGAAACTGTACCCAATGTGATTTAAAACAAGTCAGGGACTCAGAATCCCCCCAAAATAAAGGTGCTAGTACAGGAAGACAGGAGGGTAAGAAAGTAAGAAAGGAAAAAAATGGGAAGCAGATTATGAATTTCTGAATTTTACAGATGAAGCAACAGCAGCTATCCATACAGATTATTCTTATTTCAAGTAACATCTCCAAGCCATATAAAGCCAGGAACTTTTAATCACATCTAAGGGGCAGCATAATTTGTTCACTCATAAAGTATCTCTACTCTTGCTAATGCCAGAACATGAATAAAAAGCTATTTATCCGATTTTGTTTAACCCTTGTTCCAAGCTACAAGAGAAATCTTACTCAATGACTAAATTATAAACTCACTAGTGTAACAGCAGTTAAAGAACATGTACCAACACAAGACCTGTTCAAAGAGCAGCATAAAAAGGAATTTCACACAGCTTACACTTCATTTATGTGATCAATTCTGGACATAGACCAGCTTCCTGCACTTAATGCAGGCCACCAACTACCCCTCTGTTCCAGAAACCAAATTGCTGCACTTACAAAGCACTTGGTAGAGCATTGTAGCAGGGCATACTAACACTCCTAAAGCACTTCAGTGTGGATTTGTGTCCAGGAAGACAGAGAAAAACTCCCCTCCAAAAGTCATCAATACTGATAGATTCATAGTCACCAGCTGCTGACATCAAACACTACACAGTTTTCTGAAACTGAGATGTAATTTGATAATTAGCAAATTCTTTCTTGATTTGCTCATATGAACCACTTCTAATAACGAATTATAAACGCAACAAATGCAGTGCCATTAGCTTCTTGACCAAAAACTAAAGAATGTTAAAAATTGTATGCAATACCTTTAAAACTTGCTGAAATGTGATAGTACTTTTTTTTTTTAATAAGGAAAGGGTTGATACATTCAGTCAACAAATAAGCACAAGTTGTAAATTAGATTATTACCTACCTACTTTTGAAAAGCTAATAAACTTTAATTCTGTTTTCACTGCAATCTGTGGAAACTGTCCTTCAATACTCTAGGGTTATTCAGGGGAGAAACAGTTCATATTATGATCAGTTCAGTATTCATTCATCAAGGTTCTGACCACTCCAAAAAAATTTAAGATATTTTTTCCTTTCGACATAACATTTATTGCTAATCAAGTTCCACTTCATGACAATTATGAAAAAGACCATAAGCGTTATCAGTGTAAACACCTGCTAAACCCACTAGTATAAACACCCACTTCTCTAGAACAGCAATTACTGTTTCATTCCCACTGCAAAGTTGGGCTGAAAGAGTTATTTGTCAGCCTTTTAACTTCTCCATACAGTCCATATGCTGCCGGTACATGTATGGTGAGGTACATGCAAGGAACTTGCTTATGAAGTTGCAAGAGAGAAATTAAAACGGGACTGCAGTGGATTTCCAGTCTGTTACTGAAAGATGGCATGATTTAACAGATTTTAAAATAATAAAAAAACCGGACTCAACTGAAACAAGCAGTTCAGACTGGATATTACAAAAAAATTCTTCCTCATGAAGACAGCCAAATAGCAGAATGAACAGGATGCCCAGTCTCTGGCCTCGGAAGTTTTCAAGACCCAACTGGAGTAAGTCCAAAGCAACCTGGTCTGACCTCACAGCTCACCCCATTTTGAGTAGGAGATTGGACTCGACACTCTCAGGTTCCTTCAAACTTGAACTATTCTATGATCCTTTATTGCAAAAATCACTAATTAATGGTAGCATAGTAGTAGCTTGGTGTACTGCAAATGACCAGCTGCTAATCCTCAGAAACAGAAGATAGTAGCTGACTACTGATAACAAGTACCAGCACACAGCAAGAAATTTACAGGAGACCGCTAGATGAATGGAGACTGTCAGAAAGTTTGGAGCAAAGTCCACTGTTGTCTGTAACTCATTTAAAAACTACACGCACATATGTTTTGGTAAGAGAAATAAGTCTTTGACACAGTTCTTCTGCATAAAGCCATTCCATACTACTTAAACATTAAGAAAGCAAGACTTCTTGCGTAGACAAAATTTTCCTATTGTACCGAGAGGACAGCTGAGGCAGAAGGTACAACAATTTCCTCCAGTTTTAAGAGGCAATTACTCTGCAAGCATCATTACTCCCAGTTGTACGTTGCATTATAAATTAAAATTTGATCCATATTTGATACATACAGATTCTATTAAAAGGACTTAACATATACAACTGATCAGTTACAGTGCATTTTCAGATGTGAACAATGCTGAAGCGTCAAGCTATGTGGAAATTCAAAGGTCGGTTAACCAGCCTTAGCTATATTATTTCCTTTTGATAAAAAAAAACCCTGCAATTGTAATTAATGGAAAAATTGTTTAACATATTATTATAAGTAAACTGTATTTTTTTGTTGTTGTTGTTAATTATTTTGGTTTAGGCATATAGCCTGTTTTTTTTGACTGGCTGCTAGGTAAACTCAGCTCCGTAGTTAAGGCAATACAGGAGGATTACTTTATTTTGTGTGTAGTAAACAACTCGGATAATATACATCTAGGACATTATTCATAAACAAAAGACAATAGTCTTAGAAGAGGAAAATTAATTAGGTTTATAAGATCCCCAACAGCTGAAGTCATCCCATGAGAGGATGGAATTCCAAGATGTTCTGATGAACACATACAATCAAAGTAACTGAAAAAGACTAGCATTTGTAGCAAACAAGCCCTGGTCTCAGCCTGAGCCTGCAGATGGACTAGCCATGCCTTCTCGTCTTTAAAAACCCTGTTACAACCATTTCACTGGAACATTCTACGGAATATGAAATCCCTCTGTTATCTTGGGACAAAGAAAAGTTTATTGAATGGGTGTATAAATTTCAGATTATAATATTAATATCATTGCACAAGTTAAGTAAGCAAAATGAGCAAAGTGCTCATTTGAGCATCAACAACTCATTGGCTAGGGAAAAGGAGAAAAAAATTAAGAAAATCATAGAAGACAGTAATTGAGAAAAATAGCCAAAGCAAAACTTTCTGTTGTAGTATTTGATCATCTGGACTCATTACTGAGTGCACCCTCAGTAAGTTTGCAGATGACACCAAGTTGCGCAGGAGTATTGATCTGCTCAAGGGTAGGAAGGCTCTACAGAGGGATCTGGACAGGCTGGATCAATGGGCCGAGGCCAAATGGATGAGGTTCAAAAAGGCTGAGTGCCAGGTCCCGCACCTGGGTCACAGCAACCCCATGCAACGCTACAGGCTTAGGGAAGAGTGGCTGGAAAGCTGCCCTGCAGAAAAGGACCTGGGAGCATTGGTCCACAGCCAGCTGAGTATGAGCTGGCAGCATGCCCAGGTAGCCAAGAAGGCCAACAGCACCCTGGCCTGTATCAGAAATAGTGTGGCCAGCAGGAGCAGGGAAGTGACCATCCCCCTGTACTTGGCACTGGTGAGACCGTACCTCAAAGACTGTGTTCAATTTCGGGCCCCTCACTACAAGAATGACACTGAAGTGCTAGAGTCTCCAAAGAAGGTCAATGAATCTGGTGAAGGGTCTAGAGAACAAGTCTTACGAGGAGCAGCTGAGGGAACTGGAGTTGTTTAGCCTGGAGAAAAGGAGGCTGAGGGGAGACCTTATCACTCTCTACAATTACATAGAAGGAGGTTGTAGTGAGGTGGGTGTCAGTCTCTTTTCCAAGCAGCAAGTGACAGGACAAGAAGAAACGGCCTCAAGAGTTATCAAGCACTGGAACAGGCTGCCCAGGGTAGTGGCTGAGTCACCATCCCTGGAGGTATTTAAAAAACATGTAGATGTCTTAGGGACACTTAGGGCACTTAGGGACATGGTTTAGTGGTGGATTTGGCAACATTAGGTTTATGGTTGGACTTGATCTTATGGGTCTTCTCCAACCTAAATAATTCTATAATTAAGCAATCCACATGAACACATCTGCTCACCCCTGCCCCACAAAAGCTCAAGACAGATGGGGGAGAGACACGGAGGGGGGAGGCAGATGCCTGTTTAAGTACTAGCTGCTTTTTTGCTTGATAAATGATGTGATAACATTACCAAAGACAGATAACACTCTTAATGTTCAAACCCATGAAAAAACAACTGTTCTGACTGAGCTTTTTTTCTAGAAGCCAGAATAAAACATGTGCTGTCCCAAACTGTATTTGAACATATAAAACATCAACATACAGTTTGAGTATCTTGCATTTATTTCATCAAGGTCTGTCAAAAGACATACTGTTCTACATATTTATCAACCCCAAATTCCAACACACCTCTCAGAGAGAAGTTCCCTGGTAGCACCTTCCTGAATAAGGACAGGTAGATTCATTCTTGTAAAAGATTAAGCAGTTACATGGTTTTGGTATATGGTTTTGGTTATTCACCTTATTCTCCTTCAGAAGATATCTAATGATTTCTTCTGTACCAGGTAAGTGAAATTCAAACTCCAAAGTCATTAATGCAATAATGTCATTAAAAAAGACATTTGGGTCTCCTTCAGTGAAAATCACAGATGGGCTTCATTCCTGACTACCTCATATGTGCAGCCAAAATGGTAATAAAGATTTAACACCACTTTTGTCTCCCTTAGGAAACACTACTCTTGATTCACTGGCATGCCTGTAGTCATATCCATCTGTTAGGATGGCTTCATGCCCACTTAAAAACTGGCATGCCAATTTAATAAGGACATAGGTGTCATCTGAATACAGATTTAGAGCAAAGCCTTAAAAATAAGATCAGTGAACAACAGTCATTCAGTGAGGAGAGACTTCTGATGGCAGTCAGTGCTCTGTTAAAGCACCACGCCTCTTCACAAAGGACATCTGTTCACAACTGCAGGCATCTTTCTATTAAAAGTCTTCCCTCTTCGTTATTTGCCATTTAAGTCTCTGCTGGGAGCCCAGAAGTCATGAATTTAAAATTGGATGTATTTTACTCATTGCTAAATCTAAATTCAAATTTCACAGTTTAGATAAGAGCCACAGAAAGGGGAGGTACCATAAGTTACCTACAGACTCTGACAGCACTGTAAGATGAAAATTCTTTTTGTCTCCTAGAATATAGAGTACACAGGAAGGAGAAACACAGTGGTTGATCTGTGAAGACAGCACACAACACTGTTGCTGACCATTCAAAGCAAGTGTCAGCAAGTAAGGTCAGATACAGAATAGGTACAGTATTAAGAGTCACAGCACACCACTGTGACCAAGCATAACACTGCAGAATACATCCACTTCCCAACTTCAGTGAGTATCTTAAAAGTTTTGTCACTCCTCACAGGAGCTGAGTAATGCCACGTATTGTAACGCAGCCAGAGCAACATCTAACGCTATCTTTGCTGTAGCCAAAACAACAATGTAAGCGTTCAGTGCCTTTTCCAGCTTGCAATCATTACAGTCTGCCAGCCTGCCACAAATGCCTGTCAGCATATCCTCTCTGGCAGATCTAAAAATTTGCCTTGTGTTTGGATTATGGAATATTGATGAATTGCAACTTACATGTTTCCACACTTCATTTAATTGACACACAAAATTTTGCTAAAGTAACAGCTTCCTATCAACTTCTGTAGTATGTTTTTGTTCTCTTTTTCTACTTGAAGTAGTTGTAAACAGTTTTTACGCAAACATTTAGAAGTTCATTGTTAAAGCTAGTTCACCTAACTTGATTTAGATTTCCCTCCATATATCAAGATTTTTTAAAAAATATAACTGAAACAACTGCCAAAATGGGTCAAGTCTAACAAAAAGTTACCAGTAGCAATATTGAGCATGCCACCTACTCTTCCATAAACAGAAGAAAATAATGGCTTTAATCTACATGTGTTCATCACAAATGTATGCAGATAAAAACCTATAGATATGCATATGCCATCCTTATATATATATCAAAATATTGCAGGAATAGAACTGGCAAAAAATGAATACAGGATTTGAAGTGATGCTTTAAAGGTAATGTACACCTAAAAACACTACTGCATATTACAAAAAAAGGAAGGAAAAAACCCACCCTAATCTCATAAGTGTGTTTCTTAAATAAATCTTTTCAAAGGTAAGTATAAAATTCAAGAATGAATCCACAGGAAAGATTTTGTGTTTCAATAGAGAATAATTTTAAAGGAATTTATGAACAGTGAGTATTTTCAATTTTTTCCCAGTAACTAAAAATCGGAGAGTCAAATGCATTAACTATCTCCTACTTTCAAACATTTTTAAAAGTTAATAAGTTGTGTTGAAAACAGTGCAGGAAAACAATCACAGAAAAATGAGAAATAAAACTTTGGCTTAAGAACTCATATCAGTAGGAATACAATTTAAGACTACTAGAACAATTAAAATCAGTATCTATAACTCAATTCCGGTAATAATAATTAAACTGAAAAATGCTTAATTAGAAATTAGTGTTCCTTCTACCTTTTTTTTTTTAAACATTTTTCTTAACAGTCCTGAAGGTAAAAACAATACACGTTTTTCTAAATCTTTAATTGGGTTACATAGAAGACTGGAGAGAGACTTGATATTGATTATATGCCACCATTTTAACTCTAAAATTTTTCTTAGTTGACCCTGACTTGTGCATATCTGAAATCACAAGATGGACTTACAGCTGGATCTTTAAAAGAAAATAAATAAATCAAACATTACATTCCTGGTGAAACATAGGCATTTTAAAACACAGATTTGCATTTCCTGACAGATCATAGCCCACATAACAAATTCAAACCTTTAGAAAGAAGAATTCCGAAGAACATGAAAGTAAAAGTCATTATCTTCCTGTTTTTCTCAGACAGGAAAGTTCATTAGTCTAGCAGGACAATCTTAGATTGCTGAGGCTCTACTGTACAAAAACATAACATTACCAAACCCATTTACATTTACTTCATGCTATATTACACATGCCATATTACACTTCACTCATTTTATTTTACCGGTTCTGCTTGAATTTAATATTACAGTATTTAAGATCAGAATCTAACTGAAAAAATGCCACAGTTTAACCTGTATATAACAAATAACACACACACAAAATTCATAGCACAGGACCGACCAATTGACAGTTTTCCTCAGCTGCACCTCAAAAATTTCTATGTGCATTACTTTTTAAGGAACAAATCTCATCTCTGACTTAAATCTTTGCTCTTTTAGATCACCAACACATGAACTACCGATACTTTTCAAGCAGTGAAATGAAAGAATTGGAGTATTTCACAGGTGAAACTCAGTAAAGTACACATGAATGTTAGGTAACCAAATTATGGGTGCGTGCAAGTACCTATCTTCTTTAAACAATAGTACAATAGCAAGAGTTCTTCAGTTAGGGGAAAAAAAAAATACTACAATCTCAGCATTTCTTCTGGCACCTGGCAAATTAACCCCTACTGCTAACATATGTCTCTTGCTGCTGGCCTTCCAAAATCAGCAAGTGGTTTGCATATGCTGAACACGCAGTAGCTGTCTACAGCCACAGTGAGCAGAGGACCTGGATTTCAAGCCAAGAGACTGAAACTCTATTCCCACCCCTGCCAGTGACCATCTGTATGACCTACTTAGAGTTTATATTCTTTCGAGCAGATCTCACAGTGTTCTGCTACAGCACAAACTCCTAGTCAGGAGTGGACCTCTAGAGAATACGAAGTCAAAAGCATCAGCGTGAATACATACACATATATTCAAGCATTTTATATTCATTTCACACCAACAAAAAACAATTCTCCCAAGGCTAACTGATTTACAAATTTCAGCATAATATCAGTGATTATTCCATGGTCAACTTAGAATAAAAATCTAGCTCCAAATACTGTAAGTTCATAAACGCTAACTACAATAAAAATCGCACATAATTTGTAAATAGCTATGTCTTAACTTGGTGATCTCTCAAAAAAGGAGACATGGTCAGGGAATTTTGCCAATACGTTTCCTAAAAAACCCAGTGATGCATCAAAAGTAGTTTTACATGGAAATGAAGCAATTCTAACAAAATTTTTCTTTGGTAGGTCCAATAAAGAATTTCACGAGAGGGAGAGAATTATCTATTACATCCCACTATACAAAGGGAAAGATATATGAGAGGAGACAGTTTCTTACATCATACATGAGACACCGAAAGCCCATTAGGGGTGCTTATGCAGGACAAAACAATAATTTGTCTCCCTCCGATATTTTTAAATAATGAATTACCAAGTGATCTAAAAGGAAAGTATCAAAAATTAAGTTTAAGAAGATTTCTTGTCTTCTGATCAAGAAGGACATAATATTGTCTGAAGACAAAACTGGATAAATGTCTGTGCATGAGCTCACACATTCTGTTAGAATGTTCCTAAACATTACGGTGAAAGTGCACAAGCAGTTGAAAGCATCAGTCTTCCTACATTCAGCCACTCAAATACCTGAACCACCATAGTCCCTCTAAGCTGTATTATAGTTACAGAGTAGGAACAAGAAATCAATGCCTCAACAAAAAAATCTGTCAATGTAATTTAAGGGCTTGTAAAAGTGCTGTAGTGCTGTGGAGCTTTTGAAGATCAATTATAGCAGCAGTCAGCAGGACCATGCATCCTATCTGATGAAAGCACTCTGTTCCATGACAGTATGCAGTGAGAACTTTTGAATGCCTGGGAATACATACCAATAAATTCAGCTTAACCTCAAGGCTTCCAACTTCAGGTTCATGTATAACTTATTTAATAAAACCAAATTTCACTGGCTTTTTTTTATTTTTTGAAAAGACATTTTCATGTTTTCACAGGTCTACTTCCTTAGAAAATGCTGTGAACGTCAATGGGTAAAGGAAAAGAAATACCAATATATGAAATCCAATTAAATTTTAAAGACAGTACTATTGGGAATGGAAATAAATTAATTGAACTGGAACTGTAGTGAACTACATGGAAAGAGACTAAACACTAAAGCTTGGAGAAAAAATGGATAATTTGAAACACATGCAAATTAATAGACTTCATTGTAATTAGCAATGTAGTCAAATATATTCCATATTCATGGCAGAAAAAAATACCACCTGTTCTAGATAAATGTGAATTTTAGTTAATGATACTGCTGGCAATCTTACCTTAATTATCATGCTGCATCCTATTTTGTGATACACTACATATGCTTTCATTCTTGTAAATTACCTTCCACCTCATTGCCTGGAGTAATGAATCGGGCATTGTCTACACCCTGCAAACACAGTTGGTTCTCTACCCAATTAATTTTAGAATCAATTGTATTTAATGTAGAGCAAAAAAGGATCTTTGGAATTTTCTATTTTCAACCATGGCAATGTACGAGAAAAAGGACTTGTTTGTTATTTACTCTGCATAATATTACAATAGCACAGTATAGAAACTTTTTCATACTGCTCTAATATCAGAGATGCTTAATGATGTATTGATCTTTTCACATTCTTCATTGCCTGCCCCTAAACATGTTGTGGACTTTCCCCTATGGTAATTACAACTTGAAGGTTAAATCCAAGCAATATGAAAACAAAACACACATGCAAATAATCATAAAATATCTGTTAGATATGAACAGTCTCATGAAAAGGAAAATATACTTTTAAGAGTCTATTTGACCCTGACTGGGTTGCACTGAGGATAGTGAAAAGGTATGCCTGCCCCTCTCCCTGCACCCCCAAGAAAAAAAGAAAAAAAAAAAGAAGGAAAATCGTCAGTTTCAGGTATGTATAAATTTTAAACTCTACAATAACAGCAAGAAGCAGTTTTATTCTGCCACTTCATCAAAATACGCAAGTACAAAATCTTTAAATTAATATTCTCTAGTTAGCAAGAATATTCTCTGGCTAAAACAATATGTCATGATAAAGCTAAAATAAATCAGGCTGTTTTAGCTTTATTTTAAAATTACACCAACTTGATTTCTCTATTTTGGGCAACTGCTTCTTCAGAGGACTGTCTCTTGTTTTAAACTAATAATTTAAAAAATCAATCTATTTACTCAGGCTCCTCTATAAACAACAGCATCAAGTATTACTATATAGTTATACACCAAGTATTACAGTAAATGCATTTTACAGTAGATCTTGCATATGTTATCACCATAAGCATATAAACAAGCTGTTAATTTCTACATATTATCAAATGCATACACTTTAACTGTCAATTACTAGTGCAAGTTTGGATCACAATGACCTACTCAGATATACAGGATCCAGTGCAAAGCAGCTAGGCTGGCAAATGGTTTAAGTATTATATGCTGCCTTTACGGTCACAGCTGCTTGGTTTTGCTGTCAAGTGTTTGATATGTTAGCAAAAAATAGGACAGAGAGGTTTTGGATGTAATTTATTTCTTTAATTTACAAATTTAAGATTAAATGAATCCACTAACTACCTGTCTGGCAAAAATTAAAATGTATTGATTATCTGGTCAGCAGTATATAAAAACCACCATTTATTGTTTTTATAAAAGCTCCTCAGAATTAGAAATCCTCTTAGCAAAATTTCTTATTCATTATCACCTTAAAAATATAGACACAGAAAACATATACCCTTTTTAAATTCACAGCACATTCCGAGGTAGACATTTTCCATGATATACCAGCTATATATTTCAAGACATCAGAATAGCTGCATTTACAAGCAAGCAGTAATCTATTACTATTATTTATCTGCAAGCAGTAGAAGCTTTACAGAACACTTTGCATTAACAGACCATAGCTAAAGCAAAGGCCTGCTAAACACATGAAACAAGCACCACAATAAGCAGACTATGTATCTTCTTTGGAATCCAAACCCCCACTCTTTTCTCTTCTGGAGCATACATCGATATGGAAGAAAGAAGCTGTGGGATGTACGCTAAAAGGAGTAAGATGCAAGTCAATAGAACTGTGAAGCACATAGGTTATTGTATGCTCAGCTATTTTCCTTCTGGATCTTTATTAGGGCTTTATTCCTTATTATACGAGCATGGGATCTGCTGTCTTGACCAACACTCCTGATATATGAACCAGTAACAAATATATTTCAATAAGACAAGTTTCTTTAAAGAAAAATTATCAAACCATTGTTATTCCACAGCAATGCCTGCTCTCATTCTGTCTTCTAAAATTCTGAGACAAAACGATAAAAAGTTGAGGTTTTCTTCCAGAAAAATAGTATTTGACTGGAGACTAACATATCTCACTAAAAGCATAAAAGTTAGCAAACGGTAGATTAAAACAAGTAATATCCTTAGTACTATCAGAACTTGAACTACTCAGCTGCTAAGTCTCTAACTGTTCTTGCAGATAGCAAAGCAGCGGGTTTACTGCAGATGAACCAAACCTTTCATAACCTGAGAGTTCAGGCTGGTATGTTATATATCTACAGTTTGCACAGAAGATTGTTACTAATGCATACGTACACACACACAAAAAAAATCAGTATTAAACACAGTCAAGGTAACTGACTGAATTCTAATAAGATCAGGAGTTTAAGAGAGTGCATTATTTTAACCTAAGAGTCTTTCAGTTTTGTGAGAGGATATTTTTCCTTCCGGTATAAATGCTACTCACCACAAGGAGCAGAGATAAAACTAAGACTGGCACTTCTATCTTAGAAGCAGCAGCAGTAAAAGCAACTGGTAATGCAATGATATATCAGACTTTACTTGTAAAATCAGTATCTGCAGATACCCAAGCTATTGCTATTTTAAGTCCCACGGATTCAAACAACCTTGAGTCTTACACATAGTTTAAAAAAAAAAAAAATCACAGCTGATGACCAGAAAATTATTAACATAAATATAAATTAAAATGCTATCTAATTTAATCTAAACAAATCAACTATGTTATTTTCTTCATTTTGTCCAGGAAATCTATAATGGTCTCAAAACACAACACACAGAGCTAATTATTGTTATAGCATACAATATACATTTCAGTCTCCATAGAAAGCAACACGGGTCTTTAAATAAAGTTAAATTTTTATCTGTCCTAGCTAGCTAGAACTGCATCACTCTTCTGGCAACACAGAAGAATGAGATGAGCAGAGCAGTCCTCTCACTCCAACTCACGCTTAGTACTATTTGCTATCCACTGTTATAGTAGAATCATTATCTACAAATTGCCAGAAACTGAAATTCTGACAAAATGGACATCTATCTGAGTAGCTCATGTGCCTTTCAAAGTTCTGGAGGTTTTCTACACAACAGTAAGATGCTGAGAGAGAAGCAAGCCATCTGGTCCACAAGAGAGGAGACAAAACACTTAACAGTGAAGATGAAGTCAATCATGTAAAACTGGTCTTCTCTGCAAGGACTCCTTCAGCAAAAATTCCCTTTCTGTGATAATATGAAGGAAGACTAAGCACAAGGCCAATAAAGACATTTCAGTACCACTTATCGCTCCTGTTCTGAGAGTGGAGAAAGACAATAAGTTCTGATAAAGTTTAACAAACATCACAATTCCTATAAATGGAGATGCTGCATTGCAGCTGAGCTATACGACAGCATAATCAGACTTTTTTTCCTCTGCCCAAGCAGAAAACTTATATAACATAAGCTGCGTTCACAAGGTTTCCTTTCATGTTCCTATTTCACTATAGAGCTTACAAATTGATTGAAAGGATATATACAGCTCCATCCATCTAAGCATTATATCATAGGAAAAACACACAAAACTGTTCTTCTGAGACCCACCTGCTCCTTGTTCTAGGCTAGCAATCATGCTTTGCACAATAGCCGTCTTATAGAAAGAGGTGAATCCTCTCCAGAGGTCAGACTTCTGGCATTCACACTCTCTCAGTATTAGCTTTACTCAGTTTCAAACATGAATTGCACAAAACATAAGTCAACATTTTGACACCTGTTTATTTTAAGTCTTAAAGGCATTTTATATTTACCTTGTTTTTTAAAAAGGTTGCTGCGTACTATTTCCTTCATGGACTGCACTTTCTGCTTCTGTAGTTTCACTGGTGGAATGCAAGTGTAAAATTCATATAGTAGTTGGCTGCATGTAAAGGAAAAGTGTCATAAATACCGTACAAATTAATTCATCATGTGTTAATAAAGACAGACAGAAAGAGCAAAAGATCATATATTTCTATATATAGTTTTATTCTGCCACTTCATCAAAATACTCAAGTACAAAATCTTTAAATTAATATTCTCTAGTTAGCAAGAATATTCTCTGGCTAAAACAATATGTCATGATAAAGCTAAAATAAATCAGGCTTGTTTTAGCTTTATTTTAAAATTACACCAACTTGATTTCTAAGCATTTATTTCTTTTTAAGACTTAGATTTATTTACCATAGCACATACATTGACAAGAGATCAGTGGCAGGTTAGAAAGAAAACTTTCAAGGAAACAAGATGAGGTTGAACTAGATTTTGCCTATGTTTACAAACATTTGTTACTTTCCATTGTTTTCAATGGAATAGAGATATTCTTGTGGGTGGTGGAGGCAACTTATATTTGCCTGACAAATAAAGAAAGATACTTATTTCAAAATGCTAAAATCAGATTTGATTTTCTGGAATAGGGCTTACTCAAGGGAGAGGTGGGGAGAGAAGAAGAGGAAAAAAAAAAAGATAGATTGTTCCACTTGCTCATTTTATTCACCAAGTTACTGCTTAAGCATTGGGCTGGCATAACGAATTCTGTCATTATGTAAATGGGATGAGAACTCTCTGTTAAAAGCATACGCCCAGAGTTCCACCACTGTCTTGATCAGTACAAACCAGCATAGCTTTGTTGACTTCAACCGATCAATAAGAATTCATTGTGGACAGCAGCGATACATGGTATACACCACGTGATGTATCTGCTAAACCTTCAAAAGCAGCTCACCTTAGTAACTTGGCATCAAAGACCATTTCAACATCATGAAGAACTGATGGTATGTACTTCAAGGCAGCAACCTGATTGATATACATACATTGTGTTAATTTTGCACGTTTATGTGCTTATACAGCATACAAACAATACAAAGCACACCACTGAAACAGACACACACAAGACAAACAATGATAAATTTTGACTTCTTCACTGCGACTGAAATTTTACATGACATTTGAACATTAATTTTACCACAGAGTACTACTCACACAAGGGCTCTTGTGCTGAGGAAATACAGAAGAACTTAAATACAATAGTACCAAGTGGATCATATTCTCTTTGTAGACCACTGGAAAGGCCAAAACCATCTTTGTAGATCATGTTCTCTTTACAGACTAAGACTGTTGTTATGATGCAAATATGTAAACCAAGCATTGATCAAAGCAGGAGGTCTTTGATCATACTTTGGATCAATTCCATCCCAGAAATGTGCCATGCAGGAGGCAGAAGTCAGGGCAACGGTCATCTACCCAGCCCAAAAGCTACACTTTATGGAACAGATGAAATGCAGCATCATCTCCCTAACCACCTATGTGCAGGTAAGCTATCTGACGCTTTCTCTTATCCTATCAATTTCTGGAGGTATATTTTCACAGAGTAGTGGAATAATCAAAGCTTAAAAGATGACAAGGGTAAGAAAAAGACACATTACTCTTCTTACACTGTCATCGTTTAACCCCAGCCAGCAACTAAGCACCACGCAGCCGCTCGCTCACCCCCCCCCCCACCCAGTGGGTGGGGGAGAAAATCGGGAAAAGAAGTAAAACTCATGGGTTGAGATGAGAACGGTTTAAAAGAACAGAAAAGAAGATACTAACAGTGATAACACTAATAAAATGACAACAGTAATAAGAAAAGGATTGGAATGTACAAATGATGCACAGTGCAATTGCTCACCACCCACCGATCAACACCCAGTTAGTCCCCGAGCGGTGATCCCCTCACCCCCACTCCCCCAGTTTCTGTACTAGATGTGACGTCACATGGTATGGAATACCCTGTTGGCCAGTTTGGGTCAGCTGCCCTGGCTGTGTCCTGTGCCAGCTTCTTGTGCCCCTCCAGCTTTCTCACTGGCTGGGCTTGAGAAGCTGAAAAATCCTTGACTTTAGTCTAAACACTACTTAGCAACAACTGAAAACATCAGTGTTATCAACATTCTTCACATACTGAACTCAAAACATAGCACTGTACCAGCTACTAGGAAGACAATTAACTCTATCCCAGCTGAAACCAGGACATACATAGACAAGAATACTTAAGCAGATAATTTTCAGGCTCAAAATCATCAATAATATTTAAGGCTAACATCCGTAAAGACTAACTTGCAGTACGCTGTGTCATAAAGTTCCTTTGTAGATTGGAAGTATTTAGCCTCTACAATACCTGTTGAAGGCACACATAGTGAAAAATCTTGCAATAAAAAGCAAAAATGTTAAACATATTTAACACTTGCTGGGCCACTGTCCACTCATTTCTCTACTTATGCTTTAGATATTAAGAGCTGCCTACAGTGATTTTTACATTCACTAAATGACCTGTGACTTATCTTCCCACTAACTAGCTTGTATTTCTCAAATACTTTACATATCCAAAAGGATATGCCATACTTCTTGGCTGAGAGCTGTAACAAATGCCAAGCAAAAACAGACTCTGTGGTTTTCAAAGCATTTTTGGTAAAGTGTAACATAATTTGTCAAAAAGGAGAACCTGGCCACATTGATATAGGTTTGAAGCAGGACATCAGTCTCTTCCTTCCCTCCTATCTTCCTATTTCAATAGGTCACCTACAGTAGACCCTTTTCATGGAAGTTCAAATCTGTATAAAGATGCTGTGCAATCACTGATTGCAAAACAAAAAAAAAACAAAAAAAAACATTTTGCCTATCTAAAAATCTAACCACAGCATCAATTTTTGGTTATTGTGCAAAAATTCTTAGCAAAAAGCTAATCTGCTGCCATTATGAACTTAAAACTGAAGAAAATAGATTTAATCATATCAATTACATTCGCATGCTGCTATAAATCCAACCATAGTAAAGAGAATCAATTTACAACATTTGAGTTTCACTAACCTCTTCTTGGTCCAGATTATGAGAATTACAAAGGTAATAACAGCTTTACTTCATTGTGCAGTTGCAGGGTGTAAATTTCTACTAACATTTTGCTGAAAACTAAGTTACAGTAATGTGAAGTCTTCTATTACTGATATAGCTCTATTTTTCACAATAGGCCTGTTCCACCAATGATACATCCGGGGTTAGTAAAAAAATTAGAACAAAACCCAAAACTATGCATTACACAGATGCTTACTGTCTTTTCTTCAACAAAATATGGTATATGCTACAGGACTGATTAAACAAGTTATCCAATAAATGCATGCTGAAAGTGCACAATTTCTTTTCACTCAGAATAGTGGAGTTTACTGCCCACCTTGAAAACAGGAGTAACTCTTGGTTTATGTCATCTGTTTATAGGGACTGTAATAAAACTAAGTAAAGATCACACTTTCCATTTTACACTGGCAAAGCACAAAGCCCAAACAGAAGTATGTTTCCACTAGCCCCTGAAGTCTTTACACGTTTTAAACTACAATAAGGGGTAAACTGAATTAACTACAAGCAAATGTCATTTTTAATTATGAACTACCACTACACATCATAGGAAATCTAAAAACACTGTAAACCTGGAACCAATGGAACACAATTCTTGACTACTTATGTCTCTTAAATTCAGCATAAGGCAATTTAAGTTACAATAAGGTAAACAGAATTATTTAAACCTAGAGTAAGCCACTAATTCCAAAAATTATCAGAAAATTTTCTACACTGCACTCATTGAGGTAAGTTCTTGAATACTTATGCTTGCCTAGACACAAGCTTCGCATTGATTTCAACTGAAAACATTTCAGGTTTCAGTTACATGCTTTCAAAATAATACTATAAAAATCAGGTTACATCTCTCATACCAGGTTTCAGAAACCACTGCTGTAAAGTGATTTGGTAGTTTCTATGAAGAAACAGCAAAAGTCAAGGGTTTTAGCATGATAGGGCAAAAAAGCTACATCTTGCTAATAATCGCATATGGCCACATGCCACAAGAGATTCTCCTGTCATTTGAACAAGGCTCAATACTGCTCCTGTTTTAACTGCTAAGCTAAATGCTTCTCTCCTGTAGAAGAAACTCAAGAGGAAGTTTGCAAGTAAAGTCCCAAAAGCTTTCTTGTATCATGAGACCCACGTCTTCATCCTACAAAAACCTACTCAACAACAACAAAATCTAGATAACCTCCTGGAGTCCACGAAAAGTCACAGGACTAATTCTCCCAACAGCAGAAGCTCTATCAAGAGCTGTCATTGAATAATAAAACAGGAACTGGAAAAAAGTGCTGATATTCCATGGGAATGCTACATCAGCTCAGTCCTCCATCTGATGTAAAGCCACACTAGTCTGGATTTTGATGAAATGGAGTAATCAGGGTAAGGAATCTTATTGTGATATGCCCACTATCCCTTTAAAACAGACTAATTGTAATTTCTTGTACCACTTTCATCCCTTTCCTAACTGAAGAAAAAAAGGTTAAGCAACCCTGAAATGATATCAGACCAGAAATAATATCTCATTTTTGGCTCCTGTGCAGTAAATTCCAACTCAATGTATAGATATCTATCAGAACCATGTTGCATGCAGTCAATAAGTCCTTGAATTTCAGTCACAAAACATGATAAAACATGTAACAAAATATTAGAATCTGCATTTCCTGAGATTTTATAACTTGGTTTCAAACAACAGGAAAATCATTTGAACTATCGGACTGTCGTGGTTTCAGCCCAGCCGGTAACAAAGGACCACGCGGCCGCTCGCTCACTCCTCCCGCCCCCCTCCGGTGGGATGGGGAGGAGACGGAGGAGAGAAAAGAAAAAAACCTGGAACCTCGAGGGTTGAGATAAAGGCAGTTTACTGGGACAACACAAAGAAATTACAACAACAACAACGGTACTAATGAAAGAGTATACAAAAAGAGTGATGCACAGTGCAACTGCTCACCACCCGGGACCCGACGCTCCGCCACTTCCCCCCACCGAAAGTCAAGCCCACCCCCCGGCCCGCTCCCCATTTATATACTGAGCATGATGTGACATGGTATGCAATAGCTCCTTGGCTAGTTCGGGTCAGCTGCCCCGGCTATGCCCCCCACCTCCCAGGTTCCTGTGAAAATTAACTCTATCCCAGCTGAACCCAGGACACATACAAAGATTAGTCTAAACAAAAACTTTATAAACAAGCATTGCAAATGGACAAGATGAACATTTAAAATAAACACTAGTCGCCCCAGAGTATCAGTATTTCAGCTTGTTCAGGACATTAAATTCACGTACACGAATGAGAAGACAAGAGCTATGATAGAGTGTATTAAGACATACAACATAAAAGTAGAGCCTACTCAAATACTTCTAGTAAGAGAGAGTGTGAGGAACATGGCAAGGCCAACAGGAAACTGAGCACATCAAAAGTGCAATCAGCAGTGGGAGAATGTTAGTATGAATATACAGTTGAAATGACAAAGACCAAGGAAGAAGTATTTTTCTTTCCAGTTACCAATTTGAAATTTTAATATGTTGATGGTTTGACAAGCTTTTGGTCTTGTCACTAAATAAGAAACTGTCTACTGTTTCCTCAATAGCTATCAACATCACAGTGCTTCTATACTGAAACTTTCAACAAAGATGAAACTGCCACCCCAAGGAAGAGGCTTGGAATGAAGCCTATCTAGACTCAATATATCCTGTATCTCTACAGAGCAAATTCCTTGTTAAAAACTTCGTCTCATCTTTTTTGGGGGTAGGGAGGTTAGAATAAAGACAATCAGAGACAGCTTGCTTTGGCTCTCATTTAGACCTTTTAAACAACATAAAGCTATCATTCTATTTCCGTGAGCTTCCACTGTAGTAGCCAACTTAAAAAAAAAAACAAAAAACAAACAAAAAAAACCTATTCAGGTCTTGATTCAAAAAGAAAGTTTAGTCTGCAGCAAGGTTGTATAAAGTATTTCAAACTGGCTCAATGCTGGCTTAAGATGCATTCAGATGAAGTCATTCCTCTGCAGATCTTATCCCCACATTCATACATAAATCCAGGAAGGTCAAAGGAATGTTTAAAAGCTGCTACCACTTCAACAAAAAGATTATATCTTCTACTACCTTAGCCATTATTAGCTCCTTGAAATAGGTTGGGGAAAAAAGTTGGGGGTTTTGTTGTTTGGTTTTTTTTAAAAAAGAAACAAACACCCGTACACAAATACCTGTGGTGGGCTAGAAACTTGTCCTAGCCCCAGTTTTACTTCAGCAACGTGTTGTTCCTTGCTCTTCACGCAACAAATACTATACGAAGATGCTGTACAATAGCAGCGTCTGAATTTCATTTTACACCAATTCATAGTTACTGTGAAAGATGTTTGATAAAGGATAGGGCCACCAGTGGCCACAAAATATTTCAAGCAGTACTCCACTGACACTTGGTCTATTGTGCTGTCTGCCTTCCCACATATTCCCTATTCTGCACTTGTATGAGGAGGGAAATGGGGAGGATATGGCTACCATTTCTCTGCAGATCTGTAGTACCAACTGAAGTACAATAACAAGTACATGCCCTGCATTCTTTTAAACTCCGAAGTTGCATTCACAGTAATTGCTACAAATGATGCACTATGGACACAACTGAACACTGCCCTTAATGAAGTCATAAAAATCTCCTAGTAATCGGCACAAGACCTTCTGCATTCTTCAGACCTTAGAGATTAATTTTTTAAGTGGGATATAGATAAACCCACAGCATTGCAGAAAATTTTTTCTTACATACACAATATACTGTTAAATTTACTTTAACCTTTACTCCTGACCAAGCTTATTTTCTTAGTTGCCCTCTTCTGCAACATTACGTTACACATATTCATAAAATTCAAGTACCCATGAGATGAAAAGAACATTCAAAGAAATCATCAGTGCTCTGTTTCTAAGTCTAATTTTATTTGCTATCAAGGCAACTTTAACAAGTTACTATGCCATCCCCTATTGTACACCACAATCAAAGCATCACTGTCAGTACCTTTCTAGCATTATTCTCTCATTAGTAACCTATGCATCTCTGTACAGTTTTAAGTTCTTATAATCTACTGCAGCAGTACGGATGGGTCAAAAATGTGTGGGAAAGAATTATTTTCATACTTTTCAATACCACAGACAATTTCGTATTCCTATGTTTCTATGACCTTGAGAACATTTCATATAAGGTTTCTGAAAGCATGCCTAGAATTGGGAGTACCACTTTCTAAAATCACCACCTAGGAGCAAGCTGGGTATAGCTGACATTTGCAATAGACAAGACCATCTGAAGGTCAAATGTGATGTGTCAGTTGGGGGACAGAATAGTTTTTGGAAAAGACACCAGAGCTTGATCTGTAATTTAAGGTTGAGAGCACAAACTTGTCAATGAAAGGGCACACTCACAGACTACAAATCAGACATCAACAGTATGACTTTATAAAAACACATCATCTGAAATTTAAAAATAATTCATCAAATTTTATTCCCCAGAAATATAGGTTGATTTACACAGACACAAAACATATCTGCAGAAAATGATGTGTCTTCCCTGAGAGCTCAAGAAAGGAAAGAAGGTACTAACACCTCCCTACTCCTCCTCACCCCCAGATTCTCCCTTGACCAAACTATTTGTAGGTTCTGGAAATTTATTTCCAGGTTTCCAGATTTCAAGAAGTCTACCCTCAGAAGTACAGACTTTAAGAAAAACTATCTCTAAAAACTACAAAAATTCATCAGCAATGGCTACAGAGAAACAACTGATAAATGAAACAGCTATAACATCATCCCTGCCAAAATAAATTGTAAAAAGTTTTAAGTCTAGTATGTAGGAAGATCAGTGCCACCACCAATAAGTCAGTATAAGTTCTGAAATGATTGTTCTAAATAATTACAAGAAAAATCTGTGAAAAGTCTCTTAGAAGGAGGAATTCTTACCCTTCACATGCACACTGATACTTGCACTAGTAGATTTATAACATTCCCAATCTCGACTACAAGGGGCAATCAAAAAGTAACATCCCAGGACCTGAAAGCAGGTCACTCTCCAGTTCATATGGTTGCTTTCAAACATCAGCAAAGTTAGGATATTGAAATTATAATCCTAATTGTAGTAAAATGACTTCATGCAATGCTGAAGTTGAGAAGCATTTGGTCTGTCTGTTGAAACAAAAGGCATAACTTCAGCAATTCCAGAAGAAAAAAAAAGCTAATTTTGATTTACATGTAAATTTTCAGTTTACCAACAGTAAATTAACAATTCAGTCTTCAGCTGTTCAAAGCTGATATAAACAGTACTGCACAACAAACCAGATAGCTACCCTTCTCAAAGCTCAGGCAGTAAAATAAGTCAAAGCATCTATCCATTTCAGCCAACTTTAGAACAAGAGATTGAAAAGCTAGATTTTGAACTTTTGTAAATTTATACAGCATGTAACAGATTAGGAAGTAAGATATCACTCAGAAGATAAAGTTAAATTGAAACAATAAAGTGCTTCTGGCACTGACTAGGCTGTTTCATATGACATGTAATTTTATAAACAATCTTTTCCTGACTCAATTAATATTCAACACGAGTCTGAGTATGATTGCTATCAGTAAAAATGATTGGGAAATTACTACTGACTAAAATAGTGAGTTCCAAGTTTTAAAAAGTCACTAGCAGAGACCAAAGACATTTCAGGTTTCAAAATAATTCTTGAAATCTTCTAAAGCTAAACCTCATAGGTATTTGGACAACCAAGGGTGAAATAAGAGTTAGGAATTCACATTCCAAGGCTCTGCAAACTAGTTCATTTTAAATTTCAATATCCTGAGAAACCCAATTATTTTAACTTTCTTCAGGGCTCCTAAAACTTTCTTCTCTATTATCTTCAGAGTGTAATCCACTTGAACTCATTCAATTGACCCTACCAATTTGTGTTGCACTTTAATTCATATCAATGATAATTTCAGATGTGACAGATTTAAGACTGTTCTGATATTCTGATTATTTGTTTATTTTTCCAATAGGCTCTGTGAACTTTCCTCTCTGGGTATGCAAAGTATAAGACCTATGAAGTCCTGTGTGTTTGTAATACCTCTGAATTACCTGTCCCTTACCCTGCAAAGTTAACTTCGTACTACAACATCTATCACTGTCATCCCAAAACTTAATATGGGGGCTGAGGGGAGGGAAATCGGTGTTGGTTTTAGGCAGAGAGGCAGACTTATGAATTTATTACTACCTGTTTCTGCTCTGTCTCACGCAATGCAGAAGTCATCTCCACTTTTCTGGCCTGTTATGGACAACTCTACCTACCGGAGCAGGAGTCTCAAGTATCATAACTGAAGTCTCTTCCAAATAGGCACAGAAAAACATATTGTCCATTGTGAAAGCTACTATGACTGAGATGCCTATGGAGTTTATGATGGAGTGTTTATTTATTTATTTATTTATTCCCCCCCAGTAAACTTACTTCCAGCAGCAGGAACTAAACTACAGTGGGACACTTCTCATTCCATGCCTCTCCTACCAGAATTCTATAACATTAAAGCAGTAGTTTTTATTTATTGTATGCAAAGCAACCTCTTTGTAGGTTTCTTTGAGAAACACACCTGTATGAGTTAGCAGTAGTGGGGACAACAGCAAAATTATGATATAAACCAGTATCTCAGATCTGCCATGAAATGTTTCAGCTAAAAAGACAACTTAGAGTAGCTGGTGCAGATTTAGATACTTAAAAGCCCACTAGTGCTTCATGGTTATGAATAAATATGATCCATCTTTCACAACTGACAGCACTCAACAGAAAACCGAAGTATTCGTGCTTAAGATGGTATTGAGCAAAGCATAACTGTTAAAGAGCTATTCTATCTTTGAAACATGTTTACTTGCTCATTAAAATTAGCATAGACTTGTTTAGTCCTTGTAAGAGATTTCAGTTATATTTTCAAGGTTGTGCTATTTCTTAAGAGCATCAGCAAAGATATACTATATTTTTGCTAAACGTGTAATATTAAGAACTAGCATTAAATATGGAAATATGGGAATCACAGTAAGCACAATTAACATTTGTCAGTATGTCCAATGCCATACTGCCATTAGTGTTACAATACCACCTGTTTTTAAACACACTCATCAGCCTTTTCAGAGTCAGCATTGTGGCTTGCAAACCCATTAATGTGTCCCAGCAACAGTTAAACAAGCAAAACAGCCTTCTACAACTATTTCCTGTCACTCTCAAGAAGAAACTACCCTGCTTATTAGAGGAAACACAAACGGACAATCCCATACAACCACTTTGAGATTAAGGCAGGGAGGCATGCAGTGACATGACACGCCTCTCCTGAAGAGCATAAAAGCCTCCAAGATCTATTTGTTAAGTAGCATATTAATACAGTACAAATACCACATGAACAAACATCATTATCCAAACTATCTCTTTCAGTACTACTTTAGAGCAAAGACTTTTTTGCTTCTTCCAAAGTTTCTCCTGCTTCTGATGTAGTGTCTTTCAAATGTAGGAAATTCTGAGGAAGACCTCTACAAAACTGTCAAATAACGAGTATCTGAATCATTTTCAAATGCATTTAGAACATTACTATAATCACAGCATTATACAATTAAAGTAATATTTACTTCTTTAGCTCTTCTGCAGTTGCACATTAACACTCCATGCAAAATGTCAGACAATACAAATCTCAAGAACAGCCACCTGAGTATTTATTCAAGACAGACTTTTTCACTGGCTTCCACTTCTAGTGTAAGTCACAGCAAGAGGAATCAAAACACAAAACCAGAGGAAAAGTCAAGCCCAATTAAACACAATGACAATAAAGAATGTATGAAACATTGATGTTTTAGTTGTCCAATAAAAATCTTCTATTTCCTACTTTATAGGAAGCCTTGAGAGTTTTCTATTTTAATATAGAACTACATACCAATTATTTGATATTAATTATCTTAGTAGCTCCTTCTTTTCTAATTTTCTTAAAACATCAGATTCCAGAGTGTTAGAATAACTAAGATTGACATGAATGGGAAACCTTGATCCTATTTTCAGCTGTTTAAATAACATACCTCCAAAAGGCTGATACTATAATTTTTACTTTTCAAACTAAGATGGTGGAATCCCTGTTTAGCATTATCTGAAGAAACTCAAGAATTAAACATTCAGCTCCCACTGGAGGTTTCATTTAATTGGATTCCTTGAAAGATTCCAGCATCTCTGTTTTGGTTCTTTCACTCACTACATTCATAAAATTATATAAATGTATCTTCTCCTGACCTTTTCAATCTAGGCTTAAAACTTTTAGACAACTTAGTCTTCCAATAAAGGGAAATTACAAAACGAGACACAAACGATCAATTTCTTAAGAGTGTCTTTTCCTCAATTTAAAAAGAACAAAACCAAAAAGCATACAAACCAAAACCATACAAAAAGCCAAAACCAACTTCTTGCCAAGCACACACCAACCTGCAACAAAATGGCAGTTTTATGTTGGCTTTTCATCAGGTTGTTGATGGATTCAAAGAGTCTCCTCATTGATTCTTCAAATTCTGTTTGTTCTTTGCCTTCATATAATCTGTTGAGAGATGCAATGCGTTATCCTTTCAGAATCAGGAAGTTTCATAGCCCTAAAATGTACCAGATTTAACATTACCTTAAAAACACATTTCACAAGTTGATCCAATATTATGTACACAGATATTTCACCAATGGGTTCTATCTGCTACTTACTGTATTGTGTAGAAATTCTTCAGCTTGAATAAAACATAAGCATTTTCACTTTTTTTAACAGCCTCTAAAGAATGACACCTCCCAGATTTGAGCTTATAAAAAAAAAGTAATTTCATTTTCAAAGTAACTTACATGCCAAAAACAATTTGATTTTTTTTCCACTACAACTGAGATACTTTAGGATAATTTTCACATATTATCACTGTTTCTTTCTTCTGCTGTTACTGCCACTTTTTCAAATAGCTATTTTTACTTTCCCCATTAACCAGTCTGCTTTTTGAAAAAGTCTCAATGCTTAAAAGTTAAAAAGTGAATTTAAATTAAACTCACTCCATTATTTCTTCATTCCCTGTCCTAAAGTTTGAATCTCGCAGATTATCTCTCCTGTGTTGTTCATACTAGCTATTAATACGAAATACTGCTTACATAAACAGTAAAAAACACTGGTGACATGTTAAACTAGTTACCTGAAACAGCTGTCAAAAGTTAAAGAAAAACAACCTAAGAAAAAAGCCAAGGTGATAGAAGCCTGAAATGTGTGTAGGATACTGTGAACTAAATGCTGCACCTCCTGTGTACTGTTTTCTCTATTAGAAGAGAAAAATCCCTCTTCCTATATTCCTATATTCCTTCGTGTATTCCAGTGTCACGAGCTTTTCTTTTCAACTTGAAACTTAAGTCCTTAAGAGAACTAAAGGCAAATTAAGAGCTTTTGTCTACAGCAAGGAAAAATCAGAACTGCTATTAATACAGTGACTGGCAAGAAGCTTTGAGGAAATGAAAACACTGAGAGGTATGCTATTCAGGCTCATGGCCTCTGCACTGTTTACGTCAATGCTTGTCAATGAGATTTAAGTCAGTTACTGGAAAGGAACCCCAAGATCGAAAACATTAACTGGAGAGGAAAAAATTATATATACATGTATACAACATACACAATGCATACTACTTGAGGTATGTTCCTACTGAGGTGATTTTTTTACTGTATAAAAAATACATACCAGAAAAACTTCCATGTGAAAGCTATCTTGAAACAAATAAGTTTCAGCACAAGCACACTGACATAGAAAAGTTGCCCTATTTATTATCAAGTGGTATTTTAGGAGCTTGGTTTTTGGTTAAATGATTTAAATTCTTTTAACATAGTGGAGATCGTGGCATGTGGGGGCTTATTAAAAGTATTTTTCTATGGGAATGAAGTACATATAAATTGTAACAATGTGACTGTCTCAGTCTAAGTGTTTATTAAAGTTCCTTGGCTAATGCACTGATACAGTTTTTACTGACTATACAACATTGCTGCAAAAGTAAATGAAGTTTCTTAAACCTATTTTTTAATGCAAGTGGAAATTTGAAGCTTTCTTGACTAAACCTATGGTGCAAGGAGGGTGGCAGAAGCATCACACAACATGTATTAAACATGCTTTGTAAATTTACACCAGGACTTATTTAAGCCAGGTCGAACGGTAACTCTATTTCCTGACTTACCATCTAGCTTCCATTTAGAGACAATTTTCTGCATTAAATTTCAATTAAAATCACTTGTTCTGAAAGCAGTTTTTAAAAGATGACTGATTATTTGCTTGGAAACAACATCATCACAACAGTGTACATGAATTTCACCACCATAACCAACCTTAGGCCAGTGAAAGGAGGAAAGGAAACATTTCATGTTTTCAGAGTCTGTATTATGTAAACCTTTGGCTAATGTGTATGACCTTTCTACAAAACATAATCACTGAATAAACAGCTGCAAGACATAACCTCAGTTCAGCTGACTAGAGAAAGAAAATTTTTGCTTTCATTAGATCTCTATAGCTTCAACAGGATTGAATTAATGCAAATTAAAGTAGAACCTGGTTATCTTCAATGTATCTATCTGCCTGACAAGATAAAAAAAAAAAGTCTGCCATTTTACGTCTAACATTAGAAGTCATTATTCAACTCTTCCCTACACAATTTTCATTTTGTAATGTCTCTTACCTTTCAACAAAGCACCTCAGTTTCTTAAACAGCCCATCAAATTAATGAATGATCTAAAGATCTGTCTCAGCTCTACTAATTCAAAGTATTTGTCTCCAAGAAGGCTAATCTCAACCCTTGAAAGTGAAGTACTTCAATCATAAATCCTAACTTTTCTCATGGGAAGAAAATATATTAATCCATATTTTTCCATATTTTCTTCTTTTTCATGACCAGTCTGACAATAGGAAATTGACTGCAAAAAGTTAGAACACAACAGCAATAGACAGATGTACAGTACCAGATGACACTGTTCACTGTTTGGTAATCTTTGCCAGAGGCTACCATTTGGCAAGAGCTATTACTGCCTATAAAAATAATTGTCCAACTGAATTTAGAGTTTCAGACCTCTAGTTAAGGCATTTATAGGGAAAACTAAAAGGATTAGATATGTCTAGCTAATCACTTGAATATGCAACATATTGCAATACCCTAGTTTACCACAGACTACTGGTAAACTAGTGTCCAATGCACACTATTTGCTGCCAGCTTATACTAGGGATTAAAATGGAGACCGAAGTTCTCCCTGCAACAAAACCCTGCCTTATGACCTTCATCTGTACAAGAAATTTTCCACAATCCTCTACACAATGCTTCCTTCCCCAAAATTCTGAATGTCTCCTTTTGCCTTGACTCCAATTAAAAAATTTTATTTTAAAGCTTTTGAACTACTAGCTATAGTCTATTCTGATGAGCACCATCTCCTTCCTTATACAGCTTTTCACCTTTTTTAATCTGTATCCATCTATAAACAGTAAATTCCTAGAGACAAGACTATTTCTAATGGACTATCTACCAGCAGCAAGTAACTTCTCAATCTACTCCTACTTCAACCAAAATTTCATAATTCATCAAATATACTTAATTTTACAAAACTATAAACCTACACGGATTTTTGGGGGGAAAAAAAAGGGGGGGAGGGCAGTGAAATAACAGAGAAAAATCGTATTAGAGCTCCCACTGAGCAAAAGACAGATAAAATAGAACACCTTTCTGTTCTGTTGACTGTCAACCACAAACGTAACATCCAACCACTCGGTCTGCCTACAGTCCCAAGTTTGCCACTGCATTCCTTCAGCCATGCAGCAGAGAGACAACAAACAAGTATTAGGGGGAAACCAGCTAAGGATAAACGGAAAAAGATGCACCAGAAAAGAAGAGATAAAACAGAGGACATGGATGGGGTCTGTGGGATATGGTTACAGTCCTTAAGGGCTAGGGGAGGAAGTGGGGGACAGTTACTATAGCATAGTTTTTCTCCTTCCAGCTTTCATCTCCTTCATTCTCCCTATCTCCCTTTTCCCTAAACCTGAACACCACTTGTAAATATTACGACTCGTCTGTTTGGCTGAGCTGTACATATCTAGGCAATTGAGTCTTCCCTATAAATTCCTTAACTGGAGACCTGAAACTCTAAATTCAGTTGGACAATGATTACTGGAAATGACATTGTTCTATGCACAGTCTGAGCTGCTGAACACCATGATCTCAAGGACAAGCAACCAGATTCAAGCCATCTGTCACAACGTTTGGCCATTCATTGGTCTTGGGCCAAGCCACCTGACGCAAAGAATAATCACCCTTTGAAATCGGCTACTATTACTAAATACGTCTCTGGAACTTACACTGTGAATCAGAAAGCAGATTTTTGAAGAATCCCTCTCCAAAAAATCTCACAGCAATGTCTGTATTTTAGGCCAGTTGCCAGCTTTTATGTTTTATTCCTAAAAACAAAAAATACAGTTCTGTTCTGGAATAATTTTTTTCTGTTTCTCAGGTCTACTTCTATTTCTAATATTGGATTGCTAGTTAAATGGCAATAGTCTGGGTACTTACTGTGAAAATAATGTCCTTGATCTAACAATGAACTTGAAAACATATTCCAGTGCTTTCAGAGTTCTTAGGATAGGTTCACATTGCTCTCCTCGGCTGGAGGTATCCAGGTAAGTCTTCAGAACAGTCATTAATTTCCTGAAGTGAAAAAACATTTTTAAAATAATCTTTTTTTTAAAAAATTAATTTCTCTGACTTGTTTGGCTATTCCAAATAAATGTTTATGCTTAGTCAAGCACACATAACAAAATGTACTGCATGTATTTTTGCATTTATGTTGCACAAATTCTATCGGTATAAACAAATGAGGAGCAAGTTCTTAACTGCACAAGCAAGAAAGCAATCTGAAATCTCAAAACAGCATTTTACACAATCCTGGAAGCACTTTTACAGAAGTTTATAACATACATGCACAAGGTAACATAAAATGTTACTTCTGCCTACCTACATTAAGCAGTGATTAAATACCACTACATGCTCTAAATTAACTGCATATAAATAGTACAATATTCTGGTATACAGCAGTATCTGCTTAAAGTATTTATTTTATTTAACCACTTCCTTTCTTTGTATCCAAAGGTAATTTTTTGCTAAACACACAACCTGCTAAAAAAGTTCAAAAAGCTCATCTAAAAATCAGTCCCTTAATTTATCGTTACAGTTTCATCTTAAACAATTAAACCAATAATATAATCTTGATCTTAAGGTAGCCATAAGAAGAACTAAAATAAGGGTGGTTTGTTTTTTTTTTCTTACATCACTACAAAAATGGAAACCTACTATCCCCTACCCTGAACAAACAAAACCAACCAACCAAAACAACAAAAATCAAACTAGCACTTGCATGTTGATGAAACTTAAAAGTTCACGAACTGGACTGATGAAACATTAGTAAGTGATCACTATGCTATTTGGAACATACTTGCATGCAAATAATAGCTTCAAGAACTGCTTGCTACTGCACAGAAAATATGTACATATGTATAAGAGTGTATGTATATCTCTCTATCTGTGTAACTAATAGACACATTCTCAACCCCACTGCCCTAGCCTAACTCACATTTCAGGACCAAAATATCATGCTTTCATCCTCTCAGCCTTCTGGGCACATCCACTGTGTGTTTCCATTTACTCCTTTCTATAGCTTCTCTGAATTCACAGCTTTGTACTGAGTTGGAACAAAATTTATCCAACTTGTATGCAGGGGCAGTCCATTGAAGGTCCCTCAACTGTCAGTGTTAAGTCCTCTCAGAACTCTATAAAAGCTAGGTACAAGTGGATGACTAAATAGTAACTGAATAAATACCCAACAGTTTGGCCAAAATACCATATCATAATATGGTCATAATATGTCTGGGACACAGTATCTCCTTCCTAACTATGAGTTAGGCCACATACAGCTACTTGTTTATTTCATAAATGATTCTTGAAACAGAGTACATCTTCCATGATGTGCATGGAACCAACAATGCCAGGAAAACTCATGATTTGGGGAACAATCATAAACATTATTTTGCCACTGCCACTTCGATTAATTCATCAGAAACTCCCAGAAAGGTAAGTCTTAAAAATATTTTAAGCCAGTAAGGCTGTCCTGAGAGGTTCTGTACCCAACCATCTCCTCTTTCACAATAATATAAAGCATTAAATTACATATGCTTATCACATACGGAGTGACGTAGGATTAAAGAAGAGCATGTAGCTTGTGCTTGAGCTTTCTGAGCCCAGTAATGCTAACTTCAGCTTCCCTAGAATGTGAGAAAGGATTGATTGTGCACTCCTGCCTTTCAATTCTAGCAAACTCATGTTCTAATGCATGAACTGTGTGACATTTCCTGTTGAATTAGAACTGATGCAAATTCAGCACAGGACACTACAAGATATCCTCAGCTATTCCAAAAGTTCAGCTAAGGTCTTTCATCTATTATTCATATCCCAGATTAAAGTTCTGCTTCAATCTGCCATCCCATTAAGCTGCCAGAACAAGACTTCAGGTAAACAAGGAAAAAAAAAAACCCAACCACATCTATCCTGTTATAGCACTTCCCCAAGATCAGCACTAAGTGAAGATGTTATCTTTCTTCCTAATTCAAAGCAATTTTATCCTACCATCATTTGCAAAAACCTTTTTTAAATAAAGTAGGAATCCAGTATTAAATTTACTGCATAACATGTATCCACAATTTTTATTCTTTCCTATGAATCCATGTCTTCCCACCTGGGCATTATCTGGAAGCTCAACCCTCCCCCCCCCCAAAAAAAACCAAAAAAACCCCAAAAAAACACACCAAAAGCCTGTCCACCTGCCCACTGGCATGACCATGTAACAAATACTAAGACTCCAGTTCACAGCAGACCACATAACAAATACCAAAATTCCAGTTCATTGTGCTGAAACCCTCCTGATGCAACATCAGAATGTGAACTGCATATGAAGACTTGACAGTTCCCAAACCTTTTTTTTTCCCCGTGAGTCTGTTTGCTTAAAAGAATACACGGGAACCTATATAAATGGGTTAAGGCCATCCTCAAGTCCTCACTGAAGGCATTTCAGGTTAAGGCCAGGAATGTAAAGGGAGAGGCTTTACAGCAAAGTATCTTTTGACAAATTTGACAGGATACAGGTGAAGTGCTCAGACACAGCAAAATCCAGACAAGAGAAAATTAATGCCAAAGAATCATTTAACCCCGAATCAATTACTATCTGTTGATTAACTCTACTTATAACCTAAGTCTCTCTCACAGGCACGTTTGTTTCCAGATAAGCAAAGAGCATCATCAAAACAACAGTCACCATTAATTACATCAGAAAAGTCACAAACAGGATTTACTTTCTTTAACGTGATGGTGGAAGTTTAGGAAAAAGAGAGAGAAGAAGAGAGAACAAACTTACTTGTACGCCAATGTTGCACTAAAATGCTGTTGGATATATGCTTCCAAAACAGCGTTAAAATGTTGAAACTTACGGTCTGCAATGAGTCCTATGATATATATCTAAACAGACAGGGACATAATGAGCATTTTTCATAAAGTCACATTTTAAATCTAAATACTCGTCTTCTGAAATATTCCTGATAATGCACTATTTAAGAATTTTAAAGAAATTTGGTTTTCAGTAAAGCAGTAATATTCCATCTGTTCTGTAGAGATTTTTAGGGTAATTCCCTGAAATAAACAACTTTATAGCTCATTCAAAATTATAGGCTTCTTTACTTTCACAAATAAAATCCTTCGGTGCTGATTCTTACCAGTGCATCAAAGACAAGGATGTCATACTCATTACTGTGGGAATGTTCCATCATGATGTTAAACAGGGCATCCAGCGTATCTTGAAGAAACTATAGAACATCATGAAACGACAAACTGGCAACCAATTCAACTTGAAAATGTCACAAGTCAGTTTTCAGATAGTAGACTTGGTTTCTTTCAAGTTAGAATTTTAAAAGCATTCACTGAAACATCACTTAAAGTCAGAAAACATTTCCAAGGATTTAGGCTCTAGTTTCTTTAATTTTAAGAACCCACATCCTCAGACATATGAGCAATTAATAATACATGTTTAGCTTATAGAACAGCTAAAAATATAATATAAATGACATAACTATCTAAAACTGCATTCCTAGTTCCTTAGTGATACAGATTAGTAGTTGCTATTTTCACATATACACAATGATTAAAAACACACTTCATACTTCTGTGGTGTGATTCAAAGCCCACTTTAAATCAAAGGAAATTACCATTGTGGCTTGGGACCTAAATCTTTGATTGGTTAAAAAGATCTTTTTTGTTGTTGTTGTTGTTGTTTTAAAGTTCTCCCTCATCCTCTCCAGAAGGGCATCTAATGCTTATATATAAAAAGTAACACAAATATAACAGTCTGCCACTTTCCAAAATATTAACAAGTTTTTATTTATATTATACTTATTAAATTAACAAAGGACTTCATTGGGTACATAATGCCCTTCTTTTTTTTAATATCAACATGTAAAGTAATATTAAGAACTGTAAAGAAAGCAGTAGGAATTGCTTGTGATGTTTCAGAAAGACAAAAGCAAACAAACAGTTGAACAGAGGTTGTAGAAAACATTTTACCATTACTGCCTTCATATCCTATCAAGTTTTTAAATAAAGTTTTCTCTCCATGCTCAAAATTAAAGTTTACCTGTGACACATACATAAGCACCTGACCAAAGCAGCAATGGCTCCAAATAATATTCTTCATATTGAATTCTCTATTCATGCACGAATTTTCCAGCAATATAAAACAATAGAAAGCAGAAAATGATCCTAATAAATTAATTACCAGTGGAAGCAGGCAGATTTGACTAGTAATCTTGCAAATCTCCACAGCCTAACAGGAGCCAATACCAGAGATGTTTGGGAGCAACAAGTATAAAACGATGGCTAACACTATGAAGAATCCTGTCCAGGTGCTTGCTTCCTTGCTCCCTCTGATGAAGAGCTTTCCTCATGTCTTTTGCAAACTATCCCTAACAAAGGCATTACACTGTATGACGCTCATAAAAGAAAGTTTAATTGACAGGCTTCTTTAAGTTCCTATGTTTATTGCAACTGACCCTCCAAGTTTCTTTTTCTTTTTGAAACTATGTAGCATTTTTTCTGCCATGGTATGAAAGGACATTAAGAATAACTATTACTATAACAACTATATAAAGATATACCTTCACAACTTCCTCTCCATCCACAATCTTCAGTTTTTCCAGGTTCTCCTGAAGCAGCTCTGGCTTCATACGCCACTTCAAGAGACCTAGTAAGCCCACTAGTAGAAAATAAATGGACAGACGTTAAAAAACTTATTATTTGTGCAAATGTCTTCTTTCTAAAACTTCTACCTGTTTAGAAGATACATACCATTCTGAGTTAACTTTGTAGAGCAAACAAGAGTTGAAATATAAAATGCATCTCGTGAGCTTACTGAAAGCCCCCCTACAATACTTGAGTTCCTGACTATGGTTGCTCCTTTATTTTCCATATGTTGACGTGTAGAAGGTAATGTCAAATAAGCACTAGCATCCTCCATTTTTTTACTGTCCCCCTGAAAAACAACATCCTGTTTATTACGTATTTCACACCAGTGGATTTAAAATTAGACTTATTTTTTAATTTCTACACAAGTAAACAAAAAGCTATGTTTCTATGGATTTAAACACATGCACTAAAGGATAAGGAATACCCAAGTCCCAGCATGGCTCATACAGGTAAACCAAGAGTCAACGTTAGTCAGCAAACAAGTCTGCAATGAACATGTAGAGAAAATGCTACACTGAAATTATAACTGTATGTGTTTTAAGGTGCAGTAAGGAACTATGAGGAGTGACATTACTGGCAGAGTAAAAGCAAGAGCCGATTTCTCATTAAAATGTCAATAGCTATGGAACACAGTAGACTATTGAGCATCAGCTTGAAGACTGTACACAGGACAGACAACATGGTTATGTTGTCTGCATGCAATTTAAGAATCAAAAATGGGACTGAATAGGGAAAGAATAGCAGCACTATTTTGGTATGCCCACTGTAACTTAATACCTGGACCTTTAACATAAAAGGTCAGTACATGGTAAGATCATAATTTTAATTAGACAACATGCTGCAGTAACTAAGTGACACAGATATTAGAGAATTTATGCCTTTCAGTAGAATGAACAGTACAAAAACAGGGAACCAACAGGTATTTTTCCCTGCTGTACTTCATCAAGTTGCATGCCACAACCCTCACGGATTTTTTTTCTGTCTCAAATTTTGATTCATACTCCAGACAGGAAAGCAGTTTTTAGACAAAGACAATACAATCATACTCCTTACTGTTTATAGAATATAATTTTTCTTTAACAAAGCTACTCAAGAAAATTTCCCCAATGAGTTTATGAGCTCTGTCATTTAAAGCTACAACACCATGACAGAACTGACTCAGTTGCAGACCCTTAGTCTACAATCGTGCATAAACAAGGAGTTACAAAAAACATAATCTAGAATGATTTTCTAAATTTTGGGGGTTGTATCTGATTCAGTAACTGTAGGTGTGCAGTCTTTACTTCCTATCTAACAAGAAGGTTAAAAATCCACTATAAGGCGACCTACGCAGACAAAAGGCAAAATCCTTATGCAGCAAAACAGACAGCGTTACTAACTTCTATGATTATATCAAGCTTCCCAAATAATTACTTCTCAGAATTTCTGGAACCAGATGTGAACCTTAATTCCCCTTTTTTGAGACAAGTTAGATAGACAATGGGGAAAAGACTTGAAATTTTGATCCAAAAGTCTCTCAAAAAGATTCAATGCCTGAAGGCAGGGAAAATAAAGTACACTGTTTAAACTTTGTAGTTTTCAGATTACTTATTTTGAGAGGCCAGATGTACAACTGTTAAAAACACTTACAGCTTACAATTACTGTTTTTAATACTAGAATAGGCAAACATATGTCAGAAAATCTATTTCTTCCAAACATAGCATTTCTCATCTATGCTGCCACTTACGGAAAAATTACCGGGTTGATGCAGCAATGAATTAGATGGAATTTCATAACCAGCATTAACCACACAGTCATACAATGTGATAATTATTTTCCTTCTGGTCTAAGTATTTATCAATGCTGGTATCAATGAAGAGAAGATAAATAACTATACACTGCCATTAATCTTTGTTGGACTACCTAAACAACTTCATTTAGTTGTATGCCTCTCACTTGCCACTAATGTTACAGCCAACTAGTCTACTGAAAAGAGCAATAAGAATACCTAAAGTAAAATTTCTTCTGTAGTGGAAGTGATTTCTGGTTCTTAGTTCCTGCTAGACACTATTCTCCAAGGGACAAAAAAACCCAACCACATAAAAACCAACAAAAAACAAATCTTGAAACACCTGTTACCTGCTTCAGTTCACAAAGTCAAAAACACTACTTGTGTCCAATCAGGACTAGCCAAAACTACTCTTCATCCAAAATCAAATTCCTAAAACTTTCACTTTTTTACCTGAGTAACTACACAGAGCAGTTTCAAGCAACCAATTCCCTATGAATACATTCCCTGGATTATTCATGTGGCAAAGATTCTAAATGAATCAAAACAACACTCTTGCCCCCGATTCAGCTAGACAAGTAGACACAGGTACGCATCCAAGTGCTGAGCTTTAGCATGACTTCTTCTATACTACAGAAGGCCAAAAGCACGAACTTCAGTAAAAGTAGCAGGAATAGTAACCATCTCTCATTGTGCTTAGATAACGCCTCTCTTTAATTAAAATTTAGAGTAACGTTTACTGACCATGTTCTGGAACAAGTTACATCTCTTTTTGTTCAAAAGAAAAACATAATATTTATCTTTAATAGAATAATAAAATTAATCTACCATTAAGAAAATAAACAATGCAGTCAAAGACAACAGTGTAAAAAAAAAAAAGTGTCTCGTAGGGGAAAGAAAGGAAAAAAATTGATCCAATACCTTTAGGACTAACAAATCGTGGATGCCGTCTTGAAGAGTTGTTCCATCCTCCTTCATTAGTCTTATGTAGGCCATTGCAAAATTCTTTTCTCCTTTATCTTTAGCTGCAAAGCAAAATATTTTCAGTCAGCTATCCATCAATGAATTAAAATTCACTAAAGTAAAAATTCCCTACTTACACTCTTGAGATGACCTGTGTCTGAACGTGAAGCGCAGGTGTATCCTTTGCATATCTTCAATAGGGACTGCTACCTTTTGTAAAATCAGATAATAATCAATAGTTATGGGCAACAAGGGCGGAAGGTGGTTTCACATGTAATAAGCTCCTATTTTAGAATAAATAAGCACCACTTCTGCTGGCTCCCTAATGCTTTTCACATACCATTTAAAACTATTACGCCTGATCACAGTAGCAGAAGGGGTGGCTGATAAGCAATCATCTGTTAGACTTTGCTCAAAGTCTAACACAACCAAAGAAATAAAGCACTGAACCCAGTGAGTTAAAGCACACAGGTGCTTGTACGCTAGAAAATAAGTATATTGCAGTCTTATTATTTACCTTGTTAACCATATAGAATTACGCAACAACTCTGCACTATGAAATTTCCACATTTGATATACATGAATTGACAACCAATTTAACAAACAGGTGAAAAAGGTATGAAAATTCTAGTGAAATAAGTTAAGTACATTTTTGTGATTAAATTCAGTTTCAAAGCCTTGAGTAGAATCCCAGGAACTCATGAGTGCTTTATTCTTGAAGCAGCATACCTACTTGTAACAAATAATGCAACAAAAAAGGTCAACTGCATAAGAAAAAGCACATTTTTTTATATTATCAAGTTTATAATTCTAAAACCTTAAAGACTTATATTCCTTTGTGTTCATTCACAACTTCCCTTTACAAATCTGTGTGACACTCCTCCCCATTAACTACATTCTTCAAAAGGATCTACTGTTAATGATTCAGTATAAAAGTCTGAATTACAGAACAATTTTAAAAAGAAACTAGTATAGTAAGCAAAACACAGCATGGGTCAATGTTTTCAAAACAACCAATAAGCTTCTATTTCAAACCACGCTTCCATTCCCTCCCTTTCCTGCCCAACCTCAGCAACACTCCTTAGTGTAGGAATTGCAGGCTTGTCATACATGACATCATCTTCAATAGTTGTCTTCAAAAAAAAAAAAAAAATGCTTGCCAGCAAGCCTGAGATGTGCTTTGTAAGAATTACTTCTGGAAGCTTCTAAGTCTTTTCCAACCAAAGACATTAAAGCCAGATTAGATAATTATTGGTGTGTGTCTAAAAAAATTCAAGACAGTTTTTTCTCTCTAAAATTGCAGTATTTGGGGTGAGGGTGGGTGGGTTTTGTTTTGTGGTTTGGGGGCTTTTTTTTTTTTTTTTTTAAATCATGCAATTGAAGGTCCTCATCTCCATTGTTTCACCACAATAGAACAAATGTGGTATTTCGTTTCTGGTAAGCCATGTTAGGACATACGGTTGTCTGAGATGACCTCATTTGTTTTGCTAGACAAAATCTTAACATCGTTTTCCAGGCCAAATTTTAAGCCTCAGTAATCATACCTCTCTAATAACTGATGTATGACTAAAGCCCCACCCTTCTAGCTGTATTCTGGACCAAGTTATTTTTTAGAAAAAGCTGATGCTGTGCAACTTTTCTGCGTGAGATACCAAGAAACAAAAAAGCAAGTGAAAAGTATCTACACCATACCTTTAAAGTTTCCATCCAACGCGGCTGTTTGACTTGATAGTAAAGAACTGATCTGTATTCACTCACGGGTTTGTCCCCCGCTCCCAAGCAAACGGCGTTCTTCAGAAAGAAGGAAGAAACAGTGCTTAGCGGCTCATTAGTTTCTGTAAATTTTTTATGACTTGAACAAAACCAAACCAAGAAGCAAGGCACCGAACGAGAGCCGCCCCCGCCGCGGGCAGCAGCTTTACCTCAGCGCGCCGACCCGACGACCGTTGGCCGCCGGGCGCGAGCCCCCGCCCGCCTCAGCCCCGCGAGGCGGCGCTCGCTGAGGTACTCGCTGAGGTACGAGGCCATGGCTGCCGCAGCGCCCTCGGCCAGGCCAGCCCCCGGCTCCCCCGGGCTTCGCTTCCCGCCCTCAGCCGCCCAGCCACGGCCGCCCCGGGCGCCGCAGCGCCTTCGCAGCGCTGGTCCGCGCCTCTGCGTCCTCGTAAAACCGCCATGGCGGGTGGGAGCCCTGCGGAGGGCATAGGTGCTGCCTGTACGGCACCGGGGCCCTGGCTCAGGCCCGGGAGCTGAGGCAAACGGGTCGCCGGTTAACAGGCCCCACCGCTCGGGCCAGGCTGCCCCCAAGGCTCAGCGCAGCTCCAGCTCGGAGCCTTTGGAGACTGGAGACGCTCCGTGAAAGCTGCAGGTTCAGGACCAACATACGTCCTGCAGCATGAAGACCTGTCTTTAACAAGCAGTTTTGAATTTGGATAGGGTGGCATTCAAAATTAAAACAATGAAAGCACCAAGAAGAGAGGAAGCATTAATACAAAGATACTGTGTTTTCCAGGCCTCTGAACGTAATGAAAATAAACATTTTCCATAATTAGACTGGACCTACCCACAGATTGCATTTTACAGACGTTACACAGTAAAGAAGAGTGGCTGGGTGATGAACATATAATAGACTTTGTTTCTTTCCGCAAACTGATGAACTTAGGTAACCAAGGCATCATTCTCAATCAGTAGAAGAAACACGCAAAGTAAAAATAATCTAGCTTCATTATTCCGTTTATTTCTCCGTTTACTTTCAAATACTCTTATTCCAGCAGAATCTCAGAAGTGTTTGGCTGCATACCAGAGGTGACTTCCAAACTAAGCATTGCAGGCGCACTGACAGTATGCCCTCCTGCATTTTTTCAACATTGAGAATTTCCCGTTCTTTAATGACTATCAGAACTAGTACAGATCCAGCTTAAAGTTTTGATCAAGTTCAAAATTCGTTGTAACCTAGGAATTCAGTTTGTTTAGTGAATCTGTGAAGAGTCTTGGCCTACATCCATCTTTCCTAGCTGATTGCGGTTTAGGATTGTACATGCAGAGTAACTGCTAATGCTGGTAACAGAAGAAGCAGGATCACTGACACTAGGCATCAGACATGAAACTGAAGTGCAGGAAAGAAGCAAACATAATAAATTCTCTACTGAAGGCACAGATGAAACTAACACTATATAGGCTACGATAACTACTGCAAAGGCGCAATTTTCCTGCTGAAAATCCAGTGAATCTTAGAAGTCTGCTTCAAACACCAGATGCCTTGTGACAAGAAGGGTGTGATGCTGATACCTGAAGATGCTTTGTAAGGTCTGGTCAGAGTGATTTAACTGCGGGAAGGTATGTCTCATCTGCTCGAATGGATATTTTTCAAAGTTTATGCACAAACTTGTTTGAATGTATTCTGTGACAATCACTTGGAATAAAAGCCCTTTTAATTGAAACAGTAAATCTAGTGTTAGCTCTTCAACCGAAACTAGTTTGATACCTAAACAGAGCCAACCAGTCTTGTGTTTAGTGAACATATACCTGTTTTTATTCATGTATAATTAGAAACAGTGAAATTAATATAAATTCATGGATTTGAAAGTTTATTGGTATTTATTTGTTTTTTGGAGCCTAAAAGGGAAAACCAGTTACTTTTGTTAATACTTGCATTCAACAGTATTTCAATTAACTCCTCAAAATTGTTGCTTAAACATGTCTAAGGCATATTACCCACAGAAAGCAGGCATGATTTGGACACGTTTCAGATCATAGACAAAGTGACAAATCCACTTTCTCCTACTAGTTGGAGAAAGGATGCATCTGCAGAACTGAACATACATAACATTGGAATGCAAGGTTTAATGCATTACAAAAGGTTAATTTCATTAAGGAATACTTTGGTATCTGTATTTTAAGCACATTATTTGTGAATAGACAGACTAGAGGTTGCTGAGGTTGATTTCACAACAGAGTTAACTTCTGAACGTGCAAGTCATGATTAGGTGTTTTCACATGTATAGGTAGTGTTTTGTAATCAAGGTTAGTGTTTGTTGTATGGATCGTAAGCATTATATAGGTTTAAGATCTTCTTCATTCAAGCTGTAAAGTTAAATTTTAGGTCAAGCATTTAATTGTAGTTCATAAACATACTTCAGCAAGTCATGAACCACAATGAGTTACTCCATCTTTGTTTTATCTCAAAAAGCATCATTATAATTTCACCCTCATGATCACAGTACTGATTTAGTGAACAGTACAAAGCTCAGAAAAGAAAAGGCTAAAAATCCCCCTGAATACTGAACTGGTGTTAAAAAGCCCTAAGGAAGAGACAAAAATTTCTCCAAATGGAAATAGACAAGCAAAAAGGCACTGTAAATATTTATTTTGCATATGTACAGTGTCCACACTCCTCTGTTGTCACTAATTTAATTATTTGACATGTGCTTCATTCAAGGGACAATGACACAGTCCTGGCACAAATCAAGTGTTTGTTATGTAGCAGAAATGGTACTTCTGATATTTTAATGTACAAATTGCATTCCTCTGGGAATTTCCACAAGAAAAACCCTAGAGTAAGAACACAGTAATTGTTAGAAACAGCATTTGTTCCTTGGCACAGCTAAAATAGGTCATTCAGTGTTACTTCTCGTTACAGTTTTATGCAAGACATTTATAGGACTTGAACAGATATGTCACTTTAAACATCATAAAACTTATCAGTCACAAGTTGTCACAAGATGACAAGTGAGGGAACTGCAAGTTTTTGCACAATGGTATTTTATAAAAATTTATAAGAAGTTTAAGGCTTACTTCTATGATGTAACTCATGTTTCTACATCCATTATACAGGAAAAAGACGACTTACTGGCATCACTTTTCCGTCTTCATCACAGACACACATTATCACTTCTACATTTCTCTGAGTTGTTTTATTGTATTTATCAAAATCTCCATACAGCAATGTAATATAAATGTCATTTCTTATGTCTCCTAAAAAAGAAATGGAAAGGTTAAAAAAATGCTGTGAAAACATAGAGTCAACTGAACTTCACAAGAGTACCTCTTTTTCTGCAGTGAAAGGGATAAAAATGTCTTGTTTTCCATCTGAATTTAAGTTTTCATCTGTTATTCTTAGCTAAGAAAACACTACTGTGTGATGTGAAACGAACCAAATGGGAGTCCTCAAAGTCACTTGAAGCAATTCTCGTCCTGCACTGACACCTGCTGGTGAGGTGACGGATGAGGCCATTACTGAGTTTTCCCCAAATAGACAGCTCTCTTTCTAGAGGGAGCTTTATATTTTAATTTTCTCATGTGAACAAATTAATGACTTCTTTTAAAAGAAGTATCGCGATTTGATTGAAGGGTTTGGGGGGGTGTGGCATTTGTTTTTAAAAAAGGAACACTGCAGACAGTGAATTACTTTAATTAGAAAATATCTTACTGTAAATCCCACCCCCCAAAATCAAGATATTGTAAACTCATACATTTATTAAAGAACAGTGGTAAGTTACAGTAAAAATAAGGTTAATTTAAAATTCAAGTAAGCATACACCATAATCTACTTAGAAGACAAGAAAGCTATGTACAAGGAGCTTGGATTCTCCCTCAATTGTCTTCATTTTATTGTTTCTGTTTAAGTACTAGAAAATACTTTCCAAGGGTTTCACTATTTTATATAAGCTTCTAATATTGGAACATAACTTATTATGAAGAGTGAATTCTAAAGAGCCTCTGAGTTACTCATTACAGAAGTAAGTAAATAACGCTGCAGTTGATGCTCATTAACCTAGGAATGGATTTTTTTTTTTCATTCCCTATTACAGAACAAAGCACCTCCCACCTGGCATGATTATTTCAGGAAATCCTAGCTTTCTAGCAACAACCGTGGTTCTGTCTACAAGATGTGGATAGTCCTTCCTAGTTTGAATCACATCTCCAACAAGCATTTTCACAGTTACCCAAAGACCTATTAAGAGGGGAAAAAAAAAAAATATTACATTTATTGTAAGGAAAAAAAAAAATCTCTCTTCAGATGATTGGCCCTTCTACCCACCAAACAGTGATACAAATTTACTTCCCCCACTTCCTTTAGCCAAAAGTAAAAGCTCTATAATCCAAAACTCTAGCTACTAATTTAAATAGCCTCCAAGATTCTGCAACAAACTCATGATTCTTCACTTCCAGCTTCAATGTTGACCCACCACCATGGTGGTGTTACAGCCTTAACATAAAAGCCTTTCTCTAAAATGAAGTTCCACAAAAAGACCTTGTTACTTTACTTAAAAATAAAAAAATAAATAAAATCTACTTTACCTTGTCCACCACTGTCTCCTTTAGATGCAGTGACTTTGCTTAGGAGACTGTGTAAGAAGTCATTCTCTGCCGCTACCCTGCAGGGGAAAAAAAACAATGCCTACTAGCAATTAAGTGCTAGATATATCAAACACCATTCAGAACATAGATGACAAACAGCCTCAGTCCTCTTTGCTGTACTTGACCTTATTGTGATATGTTCTTAAATTTCATTATCTCTCACTTCAAGTTGCAGACCACTCACATTAAGCTTATTTGTACACTGCAGTGAAAAAGATTAAATCAACAACTTTAGGAATGGCATTTTGTGACAGACTGACAATATGGAAGCTTATCATTTTGTAGGAACACACAATGTGAATGCATTCACCAACATGCCAGTCCAATTCACTTTCCCTGATAAACAGCCTGGCAAATGAATGAACTTTGATTTTTTTTTCAGCTGCTTTTGAAATTAGAAACAAATTCTCACATAACAAGCATGTTGGATCAAATTGTAAACAAGTGAAATAATAAACCAGTGTGTCATATTTGGGTCTTTCAGAATTAAATTTATTCTCCATAGTACATAGCAGCAGTGCTACGTAGAATGCCCAAGCATGTTTCCAGTGAATACTGGCATCTATGCATTTAATCTGCGAGTATCATGTTTTTAGGCAGCTGATCTGGCATTTTTTTTTGAAGATAGTTAACGTATGACAATTCAACTACTTTTTAACTGAAACCCAGTTTTTACTCAGATTTTTCTCAAATTCAAACCAGAATCAAGCACATAAATTACTAGTTATCCATACTTGCAAAGCTTGCTGTTCAGTATGTATAACTATTTAACTTGGGTTTTGTTAAATAGGACACAGTACCAGCTGTCTGAAGGAGCACATTCATAGAAATACACATTCATTTAACGTGCTATGTAACCCCTGTCAAGTCTTAAATGCCTTCTAAAGTGATGCTTAAATAATTAGCACTATTGCAACATAAAATTATTACAAGGAAAAATTATTTTTTCTTGAAAGGTTTCACAGATTGTTACAGCCAAAGAGATATAGAAATATTTTTGTGCGTATTAAAAAAAAAAAGATATCTATGACTATCTTACGGGTGAAAGGGAATGAAATGCTGCTTTTCTTCATCACTTTCAGCTTTTCCTTTTATGATATCTGTAATATCCATAACTAGAAGAATAAAAGAAAAATAATCAAAACATAATAGCTTTGCAAATACTTCCTCTTATCTATGAATAATGTGCATTAATGTTCTTGTGCCTCAAGGTAAATACAGCTTTTTCACTAGCAAGAAGCGTAGCCCAATAAGGGTAGGTATGTGGGGCAGAACGTTTAGTGCAAAGTCCACGCTACAAACATGATGCTGTATAAAGGGAGAATTACTTCAGACTAGTTTTGGTCTAATCCTGTAAATACAGGTATGAGTGCATTGGTGGTGCTCTGGGCAAAAAATCATTAGTTTTTCTTTTATCTGCAAGGAATTTTATTATTATACCTGGTACTATGCTTGGGTTTTCACTGCATAGCACTAAGTATGAATTATTAGGAAATTAAATTCAAAAGCACATTTCTGACCTGAACTAAAACGCTATGTAGGCGCAGTCTTTATGGACTTAAAAGATTAAATATGGAAGATAGTCGATATAGCTATTGCGCATTCTGACATGTCTTGGTAGAGATTCTATGGTCCAGGGTTGGCAAGTATCACTGGGGTCCTGCTTCAGATGTAACATAGGAGACACCAGTTACCTGCCACTCCAAAAGGCCGCCTTAGTCCTTGTGTGTATTTCTTTGAGTTACTGTCTTTGAGATCCATCCTTCCAACTCGGACTATTTGACAAACTAAATAAATTTTGTCTCTGCTAAGGTCTTTATTTCCAAGATCCTAAGATACAAACAAAAAAAAAAAGAATTGAAATATTGCTTGGGGAAGAACCAAGTTGTGAAATTAAAGAGGTACTCCAGTAATAAATTGAGCCTCAGTAATGCATGGAAAAAAAAAAAACAACCAAACCCAATAACCAAACTGAGCCCACAGAAAGGATTAAAAACCTGACAGCTTAAAGTTTGAAGAAAATACAAGGTAAGATAAATAGAGGAAATAGTAGCAATCAAGAGGTACAGCAAACAAAAAAAAAAAGTCATCAGTAAATTTATGAGGCAGCAAATTGATTTGAAGAAGGGACATGAAGCATTGTCACTGCCTTAAAGCACTCAATGACTGGTCATCTTGCTCTGTTTCTAAGATTACTTCTGCTTCCTTTATCTTGCTCAATCTTCAGGACTTCTGATAGTGATCACACAGAAAAGAATTCGATGTGCAAATACATAGTAAGGTAAACTGGAAAAGACTTACTGTGAACACTACTTTAAGATTGTTGAGCATATCAATTTCCTTTGGAAAGCCTCTACTCCCCCATCTCACCAAGTAGTTCTCACTGTTTTGAAGATAAATATCTTATTGTCATGTGATTTAAAACTTCTTCCCTTTCACAGTACATTAAAAAACCACGGTACATAACAAAGGTTGCATAACAGGCAATAGTCTGTGGTGATTGTTTAAACCTAATACCAGACTAAAAAGTCAAGAAGAATGCTATACAAAATACCATCAGTACGTTTTGAAAAATAACTTGAACATAAACCAGAATGGCACCTTTTTTGTAGGAAACATTACCATCGTCAGTCTGATGGGAATACTCAAAAGAATCCTAATCTATCTTTGAATTTCTAAATTACTCCCATTTTGTCCTCTTGCCCCTGTTTCCGCACTTTACTCCAGACACCACAACATTCACCATCAAGAATAATCACTTAACTTTGAAGTGGTCTCAGGCGTCTCCAAAATTCTGAAATGTTCAATCCAGGAATTACCTATCAAAATATTTGGCATCCCTTACCCTAGAATTCTTTAGTAGTTGCCAATGACTAGATCTGTCCACACTTGCCTTTGCTTTTTGTTTTCTTCCTTTTATTTACGTATTCCCTGCATTACTAGCATCTTGGCAACCATTTTACTTCATTTTGGCTAGCTCCTTTTGCTACTTTTTGGCAATAAAAAAAGAAAGCTTACCTTATAATTGTTAATTTCTGTGGATCATATAGTGACATAAAGAGTTCTGCATCTTCTCCAATTCGGCAAACAAAATTGCGCACAAAGACATATAGGCTGTGGGTGGGGGATGAAGACATTCGGGAATACGATGCATAATCTGGTTGATCCTTTGACTACTCAGGAGGAAGAAAATCATTCGCTAGATCCATGAATTAAAATGGTGGGATACTACAAGCAATTTCAATTTTTATCATATGTAACAGTTAATCTTGAAAAATCATAGAAAATTTGGATAAAAATACTTGTTTCCAGCAAATAAGCATTGCCCTGTATATTCCTCTGAAAGACATTGCTTACTAATGCAGACATGACTACAAATAAGTTTCTGACCCTCCGCAACACTTTACCAGTATATCAGCATCCTTTTCTACTATTAAGCTAGCAAGTTAGCACCTTAGAAGGTGCAGAAGTGACATAGGTACGGAAGATCTCACCTTCCTCTCCAGAGCCTTCAGTGTAGGCAAGGAGATAAAAAGCTCAGACTGGGTTCTTCAAAACACTGTACCCAGACTAGGGAGCTAGCTCTGTGTGCAAATAATGAAAAAGCTGATGACTGAGATGCCTTAAATCCATCTTTTGCAGTACTTAGGGGACTTAGTAAGAGCTTCCTTTTTATGGGATTCTAAGCATATTATGCTTTCCAGGTAGGCATCACCTTTTAGAAATGGAACAGGGATTACTTTTATAAATATTTCCAAGGAACACAATAGTTCAGCTGTTTCTCTTCACTTCCCTTCACCTCCAGAAACCTTACTTTCTTGAAAATCTTACATTTACTTTCATTCAGGAGAAAAGAGCCAGCTTAACTTTCCCTCCTGTATATGAATGTATTCAAAAACTTACCTCCCAAGAAAATCAGGCTGCTTTCAGTGGAACTATTCTGAAGTCTTTTACTAAAATTTTGGTAAAAGACTGCACCTATAAGATTTGACAATGTTTGCTATGCTGTAAGAACTTAAACCCATTTAGGGGAAGGGAGCAGGGAGTTGGACTTGATGATCCTTATGGGTCCCTTCCAACTTGAGATATTCTATGATTCTATGACTTCCATATCTTAGGCCAGTTCTTCATCCACTGGGCAATTATGTAAAGGCTGAAACATTATCACCACTTTTAAAGAGAAGAGAAAGTATCAAGCTGTCACTCCAGAGGTAAGTCTACAAGTCTGAAAGCTAGGAACACTAGCAAAACAAAATACACCTCTTTGAAAAGGAGACAAATAATACATGCTGAGATCAGGACACAGCTGAGCAGGTTCACCGACTCAAAAATAGGCTCCTAATTTCTACCTACCTCTCGTTTTAACCACCTAGAAACAGCTACTTACCATTTGATGGCCTAAAGCTCTTTTTATCCATTGGTTGGCTCTATTTTTAAAACAAGTCAACAAAGTCTGTTGCAGACTACGAAGTTTTATTTCCCTTATATTGTCAGTTAATTACATTTTGATGTCTGGGAAGCAAGATTTATTTAGTGACACTTATGAGAACAACTCTTAAGGTGTTTTCCATTGATTTGTCATGGGCATTATTGAAGTGTCTTAACAGCCCAACCTTTTTTTGTCAAGTGTTTTACTTGCTTTATTACTGTTTATTTTCCCATGAATGAGGAAAAGAACCCAAGTACCTTACAACTCCCTGAACAGATTTAATATAGAAAAAGGTCAAGGAAGTGTAGTCACCTGCTTTGCGTTTTAAAAGATGAAATTTATGCATTCATCAGCTTTGCTTAGGCCTGCTAACTTCTGGTGTCCACAAGATTATGCTGAGTTCACCTGAGTTCCTCTTTAGTGAGCTTAAATTCTTCACCTCCATCAGACTGACTAATAAGCAGCAACACATAGCAAACAACTAGTGTTGTAACAAGACCTTCTAAAAAAGAGCTTTGGTTAGTCGTAGCTTGCAGTCTGAACTCCAAGTATGCAACTATTAACTATGTGAATGACCCTACTGAGTAGCCCACAGATGGAATGAGGAGACATATTTCTATTTAGGAATCCAAGAACAGGTTTAGAACCAGCTTTAGACACAGGCTTTCAGCCTAGCCCACAGTCTGAATCCAGGGCACAAATGCAACTAACTCAATTTGAGGCTTAACCACATTTATAACACAGGAATATGAATCTCCACTTAGTTCAGTCAGAGACAAAAGCTTCCACCAACTTTTGTGGTAGAAGGTTACATCCTTCAACTCTTATACTGGTTTTTCATTTTGATTTTAACAAAGGAAGCATTAAGGTTGGCCAGTCATTCCTACCATTTCCTCCTTAATTCGCTCGGTGATTTTATTAGTCGCTTCTTCATGTGCATGAAATAGGCTGATGACACTGGTTTTATCTGGATCCAAGATATTTCCATCTTCATCTCTAACTATCAGATCTAGTTCAAGTATCCTGTGAAAATACAAAGAGCATAATGGCAGGGTTATTTCCTTGTATAAAAATAAAGCTTAGAAATGTAACACACAAGTTGCTGCTTCAAGTTTTAAAGGAATAAAGTAAGTTTTAATATACGCAACAGTATTTGATTGAAGAAAAATTTAACTAAACCCCATGATTTTCTTTTCAAGCTGCTGAACAGTATTTATCAGTTTTCAGAATTTATAGTAATGTCACCAAAGCATTTAAATGCCTGTCACATAAAATAGATTCACCATGTTCAGTGACTTCAAGCGGTCTTCATCCGTTTTGCTTTTTAACATATAACCTTTGTAATCAAGATGCATAGGTTTTTCCTGTTACCTTCTGCTTTTACATTGCTCTCTTACTCTCCCAGTCCTGTTAACTAACTACTATGCTCTATTCTCCTTTGCTCTCATACAAATAGTGCCTTTTTTCCTTCCACACTTCTTTTTTTTTTTCCTCAAAACTCAAACTTTAAGTCTTACCTCCATACATCCTACATATTCTTGCCCACAGTGTCATGGTGTCATCTCAGCCAAGAAGTACCCTTTCTTGCCTATCTAGGATCTCACTCCTCCTATCCCCCTCTAAAATTGGTCTACTTCACACTGGACTATACCTTTCACAGTTTCTAAAATGTACTGGCTGCCCTTACGTCACTGTTAATGTTGTTTGAAGCAGTTTGTATCAGACTGCAAGGTGTCTTCATCACCTGACATGATTATCCACAACCTCTCCTGATTTGTTGTTCAATCTCCTCTCCCACAATGATCCACTCAGCCTCCATTGTCATTCCCCTTTATTACTTCTCCACAGTTCGGCAAGTTTCCTTCACGCGTCACAACTCAATCCCACACTTAAAGGCACTACCCAACTTGCACTTTTCCTCTATACAATCCCAAAACATTTTAAAAATCCCCTCCCCCCTGCTTCTCTAAAGGAAAAAGCTTACTATCTCATCATTTTGAAAGAAGAGAAGAGTGTGAAAACAAAAGTCTGAAAGCAAAGAAATGTTAGTGTTGACTTAATCAGAGCTAGGCTTCTTTGATTGGAGCATTTCCAAGTAAGATCTGTCTTGGAGTGACCATTCAGCTCCACATCGTGTAGCAGGACACATGTATTCCCATAACGTGTTGTGTAAGAATACAGTTTATCAGAAATCTCTGCATCCAAGTCACAGTGAACGAGTTAAGAGTTTCATAACGCATCGTGGTCATTGTTTATGCCTAGCCACAGCTAATTGAATACTTTCAGCTGCATGTAGGCCTTTAGGCCACAATAACCACAGTCACTTGTAATAGCTAAATACAGTTTATAAGCAGATTCCAGTGCCTATAAAACCAATACCATGAAGATTTGTTTACCAAGCTCTCTCTTCCCCTTTATCAGATGGTGGAACACCACTCAACCCCACAAACCCACATTTTTGCCAAAAATGAGTTGTGTTGCAGTGACTTTTCATTAGCACAAAGCAGACAATGCATTTTGTTAAATAACTATTCTATTGCTGGTTGTTTCAATTCTATTGCCAGAACCAGAGTTCTGCCTAGAAATTCCCTGGTAAATTGGGGGATGGAAGGGAGGGGGAGGGTAGCAATGTGGTGCCTTTAGCAAAGGCTGTATACACTTGTATTGGTTTTGTGTGGCAAGGTTTTGGTAGTGGGGGGGGGGGTTACAGGGATGGCTTCTGTAAGAAGCTGCTGGAAGCTTCCCCTGTGTTCGAGAGAGCCCATACCAGCCGGCTCTAAGATGGACCTGCCACCGGCCAAGGCCAACCAATCAGCGATAGCGGTAATGCCTCTGTGATAACATTTTTAAGAAGGAAAAAAGTTGGGATGGGGAGAAACAGCCACTGGAGAGAGGAGTGAGAACATGTAAGAGAAACAACCCTGCGGACACCAAGGTCAGTGAAGAAGGAGGGGGAGGAGATGCTCCAGGCGCTGGAGCAGAGATTCCCATGCAGCCCATGGGGAAGACCATGGTGAGGCAGGCTGTCCCCCTGCAGTCCATGGAGGTCCACGGTGGAGCAGATCTCCATCTGCAGCCCGGGGAGGACCCCACGCCGGAGCAGGTGGGTTCCTGAAGGAGGCTGTGACCCTGTGGGGAGCCCACGCTGGAGCAGGCTCCTGGCAGGACCTGTGGATCTGTGGAGAGAGGAGCCCACGCTAGAGCAGGTTTTCTGGCAGGACTTGTGACCCTGTGGGGGACCCACGCTGGAGCAGTGTGCTCCTGAAGGACTGCACACCGTGGAAAGGACCCATGCTGGAGCAATTCGTGAAGAACTGCAGCCCGTGGGAAGGACCCACGTTGGAGAAGTTCATGGAGGACTGTCTCCCATGGGTGGGACCCCACACTGGAGCAGGGGAAGAGTGTGATGAGCCCTCCCCCTGAGGAGGATTAAGCGGCAGAAAATAAGGTGTGATAACCATAAACCCCATCCCCGTCCCCCTGTGCCACTGGGGGGGTTAGGTAGAGAAATCCGGGAGTGAAGTTGTGCCTGGGAAGAAGGGAGGGGTGGAGGGAAGGTGTTCTGAGATTTGGTTTTATTTCTCATTACCTTACTCTGGTTGATTTGTAATAAATTGAGTTAATTTTCCCCAAGGTGAGTCTGTTTTGCCTGTGACGGTAATTGGTGAATGATCTCATATATCTATAATTAACAAATTAATATTTTGAAAAAGTCATTTGCTATGAGAAGCCTCAACATGCTATCTATTATTATCATCACAGGAATAACAGGGAGAAGCTTGAAAAGGCAGATTCAGTGTGTCTAGATCTCACATTAATGAGTTACAAAACTGCAAACAAGAAAACTTTATCGACATCTCTGTTCTAGATGGGTGCTTTAAAATCAGTCATGTTTTCCAGAAGCAACGTAGGCCACTTACTTGTTACCATAGTCAATTTTGGAAGTGACTTTCTGTTTGAGTTCTTTGAGCTCATCTTTTGGCAAAGTCCCGGACAGAAGCTGTGACCGCCACTCCATTAAGTCATACATCATAGACTGCACCTGCTGGAACCGCTCTTTCTTATTTGTCTAAGATATAGAAGAAAACAATAGGTTTCAAGCTTCAAGTTGAAGTGAAACATTGGTCTTGACAATTAAAGGATGTGTCATATTTAATGCTAAATTACTGCAGGAGCAAGAATTAGGCAAAGTACTGAGCCTGGCTTTCTTCCTCCTCTCATCCTAGAAATTGTTAAAGACAGAATCTCCCATGTGACCGTAAAGAAATGACATGAAATTTAAGCAGTTTGTATGGGGATAGGGAATAACGTTATTTTGGTTTTTGGTTTTCTTTAATTGTGCTGTTTTAAAGTTTCTTAACTAAGTCTCATCAAGAGAAAGCACTGTAGAAGCAATTTACTTCTGTATGAGAAACTGATAAGAGCATGCTGGGAACAACAACATTTGATTGTATTATTAATACATTTAAGAAAAAAGTGAAAGAATGCATAGAAGTCACTAAAGCAGTTTCAGCGTCATTTACTGAAACAAGAAAAGTTTCAATTGTTGACTTTAACAGGAGGAAGACTAAGAAGTGACATGTTTCAGAAAACAGAAAAAAAAAGCAAAATCCAATGGCTGGGATCCTGGAGCAGTCAATGCAAGTTGTTGAAACAGGTTATCCATTAGAAGAGACTACTCGGGTACTAGAGGATTCACCATCTTGTGATGTTTTTCCAGTCAACACTTTAACTGAAGTCTGATGACTAAAAATTCAACAATAAGTCACTAGAATCAGTAGGGATTAATGTAGGGTTATAGCATGCAAAATATCTGATTATTCTAATGTAAAAATTAGCCTTCTGTCCTTCAAATTCAAATTTTATCTCTCAAGAATCTTGTAGTCCAAGGACAGGTACAATATCATAAGAAAGGTTTGGTCTCTGTATGAAGGGTAGCTGAGGCCTGCAAAAACATTTCAGGTCCAATTAAAATAAAAAGATAATTTAAAAGAAATCATAAATCACTTCTACAGTTCTATACTACACTCTGGGCATTACAAGCATATGCAAAAGACCACCATGACTACTGGTTGCGAACTTAAAAGGAACACAGATGCTGATGCAGTGGCCATTTTGACTAATACCTCCGAATTCTTTACACTTTTATGTATTGGTAAAAGTGCTCACAGGAAAAAACTGCTTTCTCCAAAATGGAGGAAAACATGTTTTCCTTTAAGAAACGTAATATTAAGATGTTGAAACTAAAAAGACTGACTTCTTGAAATTGCCAATTGTTAATAGCTACAGGTTCCCAGTAACCCTTGAACAACTTTTGTTCTATCATCCAAAGAACACGGTTAATCTTTTTCAAATGCATCTTAGTTATGTTTGATACTCCTATCTTGAAACTTGTCAACTCTACAAAGAACAATTATGAAAAATTTATCGTGTACAGGATACTCAAGTTTGAAACTAAAGGCATGAAGTTACACCACTCCTCAGCAGTAAGTCAGCCTTTTATTTTAAAGCCATTGAAGAAAATGGTAATCCTTTAAGCAGTGATGAAGAAGTAATTTCTTAAATCCTCCCAGATCCTGCCCTGCATCTAAGACACAACACTAATTTGAACAAGGCCTCAATATGCATAAATAGGACTAATTAACAGGCCACACATGGCATGCAAAAATGTCATACCACATAGAGCTGTTTCCAGAGGCTTCCCCATTCCCAGAGAGTAGTGGTAACTTCTTGAACTAAAGGAATTTCAGCGGGTATTATATTTTCTGTATGTCTAGGAAAGAGAAGAATATTTAACACAATGAAAGTGAAAAAGAGTATCTGAGTTTCATGGGTTTATATTATAGTTACTATGTTTAAGGCATATAAAGGCCTTAAAACTCATTCTTTAGCAGACAAGATCCTTAATGTAATAAAACAGTTAAATTCAATACCTTTTCTTTTCAAGAGTAACTTCCTTAATGTGGATGAAAGACTTAGGAAATATTCCCTGTTGAAGAAGGATTAAAAAAAAAAAAAAAAGTGAAAAAATACAATGTACTCTTACTCTCCAAGAACATGTAAGTAACAAAAGAGAGCTTTTCAAAACCCACTTCTAAATTTTCTTCATAAAACTATGACTATGCACATAAACTAATCTCCAAATTAACTGCTGCCTATCTAGTTTTCTGTCCAGCTAGATGCATGTGTTTGACACACAAATAATAGAAGTTTTGTCATATCCTTTTCTGCAAACATGGAATGCATAGAATTGCATTTCTTCATAAGAAACACCATCTTCCACCCCCATCTGCCCATCTACTCCACCAGAAAACTGTACATACAGTGTAAATACAGTAAAGAAACATTTGTTCTGGGCATCAGCACATATATTTCTTGTTCTAGGAAAAAAACGCAGTCTAATTTAGAGATCAGCTTGATTACCAAACCAAAGGAGAGACAGTGATATAGGATCATTGCATCTAGTGAAAGAAATATTGATAGAAAAAGGAAGTCACTAGGGATGAACAGCAAAATGGCCACTGACATGAAGGACACTAAACTCAAAGTTTACTTTGAAGCATAAGAGCCAGGAACACTGTGCCTAAGACAAATTGCTTTAAGGAAAAAGAACAACCTTTCATTTGCAATGCATAATGAAGGCAGACACTTAGTAAAGCCATAAACTCTCAGCCCTCCTAGGTATTTGTGGCACCACTGCAACTGAGATTATAGTCTAATTTTGTACTACCTAGGACCATGCAGTAAGATGCCCCAGCACAAAGGAGGCACCAGCTTTCATTACATTCTCCACATTTATTTTTAATTGACTTGCATAGAAAAAAAAAATGGTCACCAGACAAAATGTTCTAATGTGATGTGTCCTTGCTCTACAACAGCTGAAATGTTTTAAGTCATCCTAAACAAATGTTTGTCTATCAATCTATCTGTGACAGTCCTCACATTAACTAGCAAATCTAGTCTTGGTAATTAATCTAGGTTCTTCTTGGATTCTTCTCTGTTCAATAACTGACATCCATATGTGGTACTTAACAAAGTCTTTCTCTCAATTAGATTTCAGCTTTTACAGCCATTTTCTTTTAGCACTGGATCTTAATCAAAACACAATCATGTCTTATCACTTCCACAGTTTTTCATTAAGATTTATGTTCAAAAGAATCCACGAAAAAGCAAAGTAAAAAAGAAGGTCCCATTAACAGTAAATTTAGTAAAGTCTTAGTATATGAAATTAATAATACTTCTTAAAACATGTTATGCATGTTGCCCTTGATGAAACCCTTTAGCAATATTAAGAATTAGTTAAAAGGATGGGGTTAGTTCTGGTAAATATTTTCCTTTTTTTAGTTTTAGAGTAAATTTTAATAAATTAAAATAAAAACTTAATTAGAACAAACAGCAATAGCATTTTGAGCCAAAAGAAACATCAAAGGAGTATTTAAAACACAATAATAGTGTTGGTCAGGATGGAAGGATGGTTAGCCATTCTCTCATATCCATCCTCAATTATTGCAGATCAACCAGCCTATAGTAACTATTGTTGGTGGCTTCCACTGAAACACTATGCTGTATCAAGAGCTTGTGAACTACCTTATCACTAGCCTGGCTTCCACCTCATCTGTGACGAGCTAGAAATGGAAGCAATCAAATGAGGTGTACTATGCAGAGCTCATAGAACATAAGAAACAACAGGTAGAATTCTGGATAAAATGATTATGCATAATTATCACAAATAATTATTAATTTCTCTGTCTTTTAGGATGTTCAGTCATTAAGCAATAAAGTGAAATAGTAAATCAAGCATCTAATACTTCCAAAAGAAAGCTATAACATTCTACTGTCATGTACAGTTTGAATACAGACAGCAATTAGTTGCTCTAAGTTAATGCAAATTCTTGCTAATACCTATGAGCCATTGAATACAAAATAACAAAAAGTAGAAATAGACAACTTAAGATTGTTCTTATTTTTTTCTGGTGGCATATTCGCTGCCCACAACTCTCCTTCTGCTCCCCAGATTCCCTTTTTTAAGTGGCTGTGAAGGTTTTATACATCCTTTTTCCAGGCTACAGGGAAGCAACTTCCACCAAACATTTTTATTGTAATATAGGCATGAGTGTTTAACTTCAAATGCCTTTGCATTGCTGCTCCCTAAAAAAATCCGATACCAAGAGCAAGTTTCAGAAAAACACTTTTCTTCTAGAAAAGTGCATTTGAAACTAAAAAGTAATTTTCTTGCTACCTAACTCAGGAATCATCATACCCAGGGTAAAACATATTCATTTGTGGGTTTCCATCTTTAGGTCTAAGAATACTGAGGTGTTTTTTATTAATATGATTTTTGTACATTAGAGATATATTTAAGAATTTAAGCCTAATGGGAGTTGTTTAGATTGAATGTAGCCTAAAGAATCCATAGAAAAAAGTGCAGAAACAGACACATTAGCAGTCAATTTTCTCAAATATTTATTTCAAATGATGTCTTCATCAGTCTGTTAACCTGAAGGCACCGTAATTTTTTCTTCATTGATCTGTTTCTCCCAGTCTTCACTTCTAATATTTACCAACATTGTCCAGGACAAATGCTGATCATTTTGTTCATCTCGAAAGGAAAGAGAATGGAGATAGCTGACTTCAGAGATCAGAATACAACTATCTGATAAGAGATACTAAAAAAAAAAAACCCAACACTTAATGAGTTGATTTTTTTAAAGTAGTCTCACAGGAATAAATAGCGTCATCTTACCTCTGATCCTTTATGTCTTACTAGATAACCCTTGTACCAATCTAAAAGGAAGAAAGAGTGCACTTAGTATGACAGAAGATATGCATAAAAAAACATATAATAAAGTCATGGGTTTTGTTTCACATAAGAACTATCTAGCGTAGGATGTTTAAAAATTAATAGTTGCTCCAAAAATACATAGATGAAAGTAAAGTGAATATCAGGAAGCATATTTAGCATGACTTGCGCATTAGCAAGTATGATTATATGGTCTACTTTCAAGTCTTGCATAGTAAGTACAGATAACATTACAGAGAATTTAACACCCCCACACTCACATAAAAAGGGTAGGATAAGCTGGTTTGTAATGTAATATATAACACACACATATGTATCTCTCTCAGCCAAGATCACTCATGATACTGGATAGCCCATGAAGCTCTTCTGATTGTGTTCTAGGTGTAGTATTAATCCAATATAGTACATGGTTGTTACATATCCAACTTCCTTGAATGGAGGAGGAGTAAGCCATCTTTCTGTCATGAGGAATTACAGCTTTTGTACCCAGCTCGAATAATAAGCAGCTTCCTAGTGTAAAATTCAAGTTAGAACCTCAAGAAAATGAAAGGTTATTATGGGGCTTCTGCTCCATTCATAACTAGAAACCTCTTCTGAAGGAAAAGAGTGCAGTATTGCAGTAGTGGCAATTAAAATACTAATTCAGACTTTCTTCCATCTATGCCCCTGTTAAGTCACAATAAACTTCTACAAAGAACATAAAATGAAGAGTTCAGTCTTACTAAGCTACAGCAGAAGCCACGTCCACTACACACATGTTCCATCATGAAACATTACCTGCACAGCAACAGTATTCAACTCTGTTGAATTAATCTTCTATTTCACCCCAAAGAAAGCATTTTATGACTAAAAGCATATGTTTTTCTGAGTATAATTTAATGAACAGATGTTATCTTTCCTACCACCTTTTGTCTCTCTCCTTTTCTAACACAGCACAGGTTTTTCAGCCATGCAACCAAAGCATGAAAACAACAAAAACCCCAAACAATGCTGTAAGAAAGGCCATGTTAAAAGTTACAGGAGAATCACTGACCTCGAAGACAGACTCAGAACAGATTTTTTCAGGTTTTTCAGCACTGGGATTTTTTCCCAGTATCTTCTCAACAACAGAATTTCAACTTCTAAAACTGCACATAGTCTCCAATTTACAACCAAACACGTAAAATTATTTCATCCCATTGGCTGTGACTGCACGTGTATGTTCTGTGCATATATTTTGTGCATGCAAAATGAACTTAAACAGCATGTAAAATGAGTGCAGGAAAAGAACTGTTACTGTTGGTTAGTCTTCAGATGCAGCTGGCAGCATATTTTTAAGATATCTGATAAGAGATGAACTTCCTCACTTGCAAAACACGAAAGATTCCACTTCTTCATTGACAAGCATATTTTTATAAAGCAAGCTATGACATAGCATGTTAAGGGCAGAGGATTCAGAAAATACTTTTAAACAGGCATGACATCACATAGTATGGAATACCCCATTGGCCAGTTTGGGTCAGCTGTCCTGGCTGTGTCCCCTCCCAAGTTCTTGTGCCCCTCCAGCCTTCTTGCTGGCTGGGCGTGAAAAGCTGAAAAAACCTTGACTTAGTATAAACACTGCTTAGCAATAACTAAACACATCAGTGCGTTATTAACATTATTCTCATACTAAATCCAAAACATAACACTATACCAGCTACTAGAAAGAAAATTAACTCTATCCCAGCTGAAACCAGGACACAGCTTCAGATTCTTTGCAGCCTTATGACCACAACATATGAAGTGTCTTTCAACACTAAGCTGTCTCTATAACTGAATAATGCAGCAGCTGGCCTTTCTTTTTAACATAACTGCAGTTAATAAGATACAACTGACAGACAGTAGAAGTAGATTAAAGAACATAATTTTACAATACATTTTGCAAAGGTTGAAGCACTTCATAATTATTTTTTAAAAACTCTTACCTGGTCAAGAGCATCACTGCATATTGAAAGTAAATTACTATTACAATGACATTTACAGATAACTTACTTTTGAGGAAGTAATAATAATTGCACCCTTGTTGCTTTATGCTAATAAAAACTTAAGTAGCTCTGGCAGACTTGTAAGAGAATTCAGGCAGATTATGAAAGTACAGATCAAATCAATATGGAGGAATACACTATCACTACAATATTGACAATGAATTCAGCTTCACAAATGTACAAAATTCTATGTTTACTTATTCTTCTGCTGCTTGTATTTATTTTACGCTTATGCCAGTTGATCAGATATTGCCACATACGACTACATAAGTTTGGACCAGCATATTGACTACCTATTGTGCAGTATTTGACTTGGACTTCTGCTGTTTAGCACGTTGAGTAAGGTGGATGGTTTTCGGAGATGTGCTGACCTACAGACTGCTTTAACATACTAGATTTCTATCTTATACTATAGGATGACTAGTGTGCTGAATATCTCCTAGCAACAAATATTTAGGTTAGAGATAAAAAAGTACTCCATTAAAACTTCTATCAAATCTAACATAACTTCCATCAGGTATATTACAAGCTGGCATGAACTTCACAAGCTCTACATTCACCTTGATGACTTCCTCATTTGGTAATGGCTTCCCCAAAAAACCCACATGTACTGTAACATTTCTGATTTTGGCTCTCTAAAAATGAATAGGTTCTTCCTCAAAATAGAACACCACCACCAATATAAGTAAGAGCATTAGACAACTACTTACGTAACATGGGAAATCACTGTGAAGTAAAAGAATTAAGTTATTCACACACAGAAACCCATAGCCTGAAGGCGACTTACCTTCACAGAACTCCAAGATATGGACCACATCACCAATCTGTAGAGGTAGTTGTGGTATTCCTGTGCCTTTGAAATTGTATATAGCTGAAAAATTAAAGGACAAAAATACTGTTTTTCAATACAGCCATACACTACAGTTAAAATGAAAACCATACATGGTTATTAAGATTCTGATACTAGGATAAATACACTAGAATAAACAAACAGAACCATAATTCTATCAGGAAGCTTCATCTGTTACCATTACTTAATCTCTTTTCCTGTGAAAATGCGAAGGTGTTGAAATCGGCCAGTGCTGAAAACAAAAAAATCCAGCAAAGGCATGAAAACAAACTATTCATAACAAGTGTTCTGCACAGGATTTAAGAGCACCTGTTTAGATGCAGGTCTTCAGCATAAACATGTTCATTGTGCTGGAGAATTGTTAGTTTCCTGGTCTAAGAATTTAAGTGCATAGTTTACAGAAATTTATGGCAACACACTGGTGAGAAGGGGTACAGAGATGCATATGAAAATTGAATTTACTGAATTCTTTCCTGGGTTTAGATGCTTCATCTTAACACAAAACTGTGTTTTATATGGGAACAGTAGAAAGTTTCATTATTTTCTGTATTTAATCATTCTGAAAAGAACACAGGAGCAGCGGATTTTAAAAGTGTTCTACTCAGAAGCTTATCTGTATGTGGTTAAGAAACAGCTAAGTTTCGGAGAGAATTCAAGAAAATAAGTTTCTTTACTAGTTCTTACATTCTAGGGCTACAGGATGTGGGCTGCTATGGCAAGCATTTTTTTTTCTGTATATTTTTTCTTCATAAGGTTGGTTATAGACTTTTGCAATAACATTACAGAGTAGAAGTTATTATTGAATCTAGTATCACACAGGGAAACTGATTAAAATATGTAAGCCTGAAACCACAATTAAACTATACAAGTAGGAACAGTACACTAGCTACTAACCATGACCTCTGTTGTGCAGTAAAGTTATCAGTCAGCAGGATTTTCTTCCTTTTCTAATGACAGTGTCCGAATGCATCCACACAGAGCATCCAAACTTGCAGTATTTTGGACTAGGGGAAGACGGATCTAGAAAGCTGAACCTACCTTCAGGATACTCCTGCATTCCTTTTGCTCCCCCCTCCAGGCTTCTAAAGCAGGATATTAATTTCTGCTAGGCCAAAATGTATACTAATAACACATTTTACTTAAAATAATGTTTAAATTCTCAAATTAAATTGCCTTTTATGAAAATGCCTTAGGTAGGAATGGAGAAGTAAATAGATTGATCCTCTTCACATTTTCGAGCGTTCCATAAGTTGTGGGTTTTGTTTCTTTTGCCATCATTATAGTCATTATATTTCTGGAACAGAAACTAGAAGGAATTTCAGATTTAGTTAAGAGGCTTACTGGACCTAAAATAAGTTCTTTTGTTGACATGAAGAGGCCTTCCCACCAGTTCCTCTTCTGCAAGGCTTTAATCATTAAACATAAGGGAAGAGAATGAAAAAAAAGCCAAACAACCCCCCCCCCTTTGAAGTGGGGCTCTGCTTTGCAGATTCAGCCATTTATTCAAGAGAATCTTGAAGTTGCTTCCTCAGTGATCCTCAGAGAACTACCTTAGCTCAACAAAAAAATTGAATTTAAGTAGTAGATGTGTAGTTATGTTCTGACTGGCTTCATTAGTCTTGAAACAGATTTCAAGAAATGGAAATGGCAAATGACCCTCCTGAATTACAACATTTAAAGAGATGTGTCCACCAGAGTGTTTGGGGGGGTGGTGATGGGGGTATGTGTGCGCATGCTCTTAATGTTTTCCTGAAATGTCCATGCAGATTAAGGTTACTTCTGACTAGCATATACTTTACATTTCAAAATACGCACTGCTCTACTTAACAATTGTAACAGTCTCAAAATATAGATGCAAATTACTGAGTCATATATTCACACTGCATATTGGGTTTGCTCTCTTAAAAACTTCATTTGACAGCAGTTAATATATTGAAAAGTGCAGTAACAAACTGACAAAGGAAGTGGCTGTATCAGCTAAGACTTTTCTAAATGACTAAGTGGAAACTTAGTGAGAGAGATTTTACTGTAGAATTTGGATTGTTTGGTAGGATGAGTTTAACAAATTCCTTTACAAAGTTTTAAGCTATAGACCTATCTAGACATTTTATAAGACATTATCTCCCATATACCATTGTAACAAACTCTATAAACAACGTAATATTATTAGCTACATCCACATGTATTACCTACAGCACCAGAGAGCTCAACTATCACATCTGCTAATTTCTGAATTATTAACTGTGAATGAAAATTTTACTATTATATTCAATTATATCTTCTGTCAGCTGTAACTGATATCATTTCCCTTATGAACTGTGACCCTCTTATATTGTGAGTATCACCTCAGAGTTCAGCAGCTGAGAGGAGAGTTCCCTTCCCTCCACCTTCTATTGAGATCTTTGGGGTTGTGTGTGTGTGGTTTTGTGTGCACAAAAACATATTTCATTTATTTTGCTCTTAAAAAATAGTACACGAAAACCCTGTATGGACTTAAAGGTTTTTTGGTAGGATACTCACAACAGGTTGGTTTTGGGAGGTTTTGGGGTTGGGGGTGTGTGTGTGTGTGTGTGTGTTTGTTTAATAAACTCTATGGCCAGTAGAAATAAAGGCCCCTTCAAATCACTCTGAAGAACTTTCTACTACTCCACTCCCTGGCATCCTCTATCCCAGCCATAAATGTGAAAGGAGACAGTATCCTCAAGGTGCAGAAGGTGGCCTGCTTGAAGACCCCAGCATTCATTCTAAATCCTAGTAGCAATTACTGACCTCAGAATCAACTGATGTCATGGCAATAAGATTGGTGGGAGAGATTTGGACAGCATATGCCCTCCCCAGCAGCCAGCATCAGACTAGGGTGTTCCCATCAATAGCGTGTCTGTACACAGATGCTGTCAGATTCTCCCAGAATGGCACAGAGAATGCCCAGAACTCCAGCCTTAAGACAGTGTTCCTAGATATGGACTTTACAGTTCATTGAGAAAACAGTTAGTAAATTCCAGCCCCCAGATCAGCAAAGAATAAACCCTATCTTTTTAGAGCTCATCATAATCTCAGTGGTAATTTTATAGCAGGACACACACCACAGAAAACAACCAAACAAAAACCACCCCTTAGATTCCAGGTGTTTGTTTCAGTGCTTTCAGGAGATGAGCTGAAAGCCAGCACACCACAACAATATTGCTTCAGAAAGCAAGGTTAAGAAATACCAGGTCAAACTGCTAACATAAAAGATTTTCCAAACTGAACTCTGCTCAAGTACAAATGGGCTCTGAATTGTACCTCAGGAAGATGGAAGTGATTGCCATCATTCCCACGAAGCATGCCCAAAGAATCCTTTCTTGTTCAGCTAAACAATACATGCTGTAAAGACAGCTACTGTAAGAAGCTTCCGTGTCTAATTCTGCTATCGCTCTCACACATTCAGCCACCCAGAGTATAAGTGAAGACATCTACCAGTGTTCATCCCACTAGCAAAAAATCAGGACGAAGGCTGAAGAAAATTCCTATGTTTGTCATTTAATTCCTACGTTTCTGTTAAAGACAGAGCTGTCGGATAAGATAAGCACATTCCCCCCACTAGATACATACGTGTGTATGCTGTTGAATATATGCCTGTTTCATTAAGCCACATAGGTATGTATATGTTTTCCAAAGTAGAGTAATGAAAATCTGTAGAGGACATTTCTCTTGACATTCCACAACACAAAGTAAATTAAACAGTCACTCTTTGTTCAGAGTAGGATTTAAAATATAAATTCAAACAACCACAGATTGAGACAGAAGCATAGTTAACATTTTTTAATTTAAATTATATGTCCTCAATTTAGAAGATGACAAGTGTGTGTGTGTGTGGGGGGGGAATCATACTTTGTACCTCATTTGGGAACATTCACACACACAAAACACTCTAGAAAACTCACAGTAATCCAGGTAACAGAATCCCTTCCTCAAAGATAGATTTCCTCAGTATTCATGTACTTTAAAAACCCAAATTCTTGCTGTTCTCTATTAGACTGTAAACTAATGCAAGATGGGAATGGTGAGCAAGGAAGATCCCACAGACCTGCAATACTGAAGCCATTTATTATCCTAATCTTCCTACTTGTCTTTCCTGTCTGTTTTCCTTCATGTGAAGTCCCTGCCCTGTTCTTTATAACAAATACAAGCATTCCATTGTTTCATTTTTCAGATTCACCTTTTAGTAATAAGCCATGTTTCAAGTTGGTTTCCTTGGCTGCTTTCCACTCTTCCACTTAAACAGAATTTGCAAAAAATTTCCAAGGTATTGCTTTGCTAAACCAGCTCTTAATTTGACTTTACCATAATGAGGACTACCTGGAATTATTTCTATGTAATAACTCATGAAGCTTTTTGCATATTCAAACAATTTCTAAATAGCCTTAGCAAGAATCCTGTTCCATTTTATTTTTTAAATATTACAGCTCTATTTTTATGAGTAGTAATGTAAAAGCAGTACCTTCTTTCCTTACAGATCAATTTTTGGTGTTCAGTTATCATTTTCTTCTCACGAAAACAGGGTGAAATTTCTCAGCAAGGACACTGACAAACCTCATGTGAAAATATTATGCAGTCCTAAAAGGATTTCTTGACTTCTGGAAGGAAACCTATACAATTTGTGTTACAGTATTCTGAGTTAAGGATCTCCCCTTAAATCTCGCAGAGCAAGTGTGCTATAATGAACATGACATGGATGCAGATCTAGTGAATATTTCACATGTCAGGGACATGTACCAAAGCTCAAAGTTGGTTAGAGACTAATTTAATTTATTGCAAATCATACTCAGCAAAGGGTGACTCTTCAGTTCTCAGATAACAAACTGTTATCGCAGATAACAACTGAATACACGTTTCCTCACATGCTTAACCTTGGGGCCAGATGGAGGTTTTAGCTGACTTGAGCTACTTATTTTCCTTCTTAAACACAGTAAAGCCAATATAAGAACCAGGAAGTTCTAACATACCCAGCTAGTTATATGGAGATACCGTTTCTGACTCTACCTTTTCACAGAAAGTATTAGCATGGTCATTTTTCTTAGAAGTCTTTATGAAGAACAGAGTATTTAACTGTCCTTTCTTCTTTTTTTGTGAAACATTGTGGATAAAGAGATTCCTTTCCCAGTTTTGTCTTCATCTTACTTCAGTTTGCCTTCTGCTGTTGTTTCCCAAGCAGCTAAACCAGTCTGTTGGGTTCAGGGGCTGCATTTCATGAAGGAGGCAACCTACCCTGACCAAAGCTATGCCTCCTTTACAGCTCAAACTACAGATTTCACATAGATGTAACATAATTTTCAGAGATCTTCAGCAGATGAAGTCAGACAAGCCAGTCACAGCCCTTTGCATTCAGGCTGAGCACATGCTTTTCTAGTTTCAAAGAAGTCACCTAGTCGTCTCCTCCTCCCAGCTGGTGCTTCAAATTGACAAATACCCATTTTCAGATTTAGCAGTACAGGAGTAAATCTGACGCTTGAATTTAGCATGCCAACATAATATTTCGCCAGCTCATAACTTTTTTACAAACGTGATAGTCTCTTCAAGGTCTGAGCAGATTTCAAACGCTTTTCATCTTGCACATTACTAGGGTACTGTCATCCAAACCCACTAGCCTACTGTGACTTCTCTGACTTGTACCATCCATAGAAGTAGCACACATTTATGCTGAGAGCGCTTCAAGACTAAGAACAAGCTTCACATGTAAAATCAGGAATATAGTTTCTAAGCACAAAGCTGAATATCAGCTCTCTGGAGTACCCTATTAAGTAAAAAACAAAAGTGGGCACATAACCTGCATTCTAGCATAACAAAGAATCCTAGCTAGGATTCCATGGTCTTACAAATCTATTCAGCACACTGCTGCTCATCCAAAGGTTGGGCCAAACACTCTCAAGCTGAAACTCTGCTCATCAGTGGAAACTGAAGACTTCAGGCATGATTCTAACAAAAGGCTTAGGAAATCAACATAAGAATCATTCATCAGAGACTTGAAAACAAAGATTTCTGAAAACATAGAAAACAAAATAGCCCTATATGGTCAAAAAAGGTTCCAGTCTATATTATTCCAAAACCTTGTCAACTTACACAGACTTTATGTCTCAATAGACTCAGTTTGCCCATATTTCTTGATTTTCCTGAAACACACGAGGCATGCTTACAACAGACCTTAAATTCAAAAAGCACTTTATTTATGACTATATTTGTCAATGCCCCATGTTCCAGGCCTCATTACTCCATGAGTTTTCTGTAGTTAAAATTTAGCAATTACACTATTTTTCCTCCCATTTTTCAGAGCATAAATTTATTTATTTTCCTAAAACCTCTTTGAACACCCTTCCAAAACTAAATCTTTAGTGTGACTAATTTCCTGATTCCCCCCCCCCCCCCCCCCCCCCTTTTGGGCAAGCGTATACAGGACAAGACAACTGGGTGTACTGGTTTCAGCTGGGATAGAGTTAATTGTCTTCCTAGTAGCTGGTACAGTGCTATGTTTTGGGTTCACTATGTGAGGAATGTTGATAACACTGATGTTTTCAGTCCTTGCTAAGTAGTGTTTAGACTAAAGTCAAGGATTTTTCAGCTTCTCGTGCCCAGCCAGCAAGAAAGCTGGAGGGGCACAAGAAGCTGGCATAGGACACAGCCAGGGCACCTGACCCAAACTGGCCAAAGGGATATTCCATACCATGTGACGTCATATCTTGTATATAAACTGGGGGGAGTGGGGGCGGGGGGAATCACTGCTCGGGGACTAACTGGGTGTTGATCGGCGGGTGGTGAACAATTGTACTGTGCATCATTTGTACATTCCAATCCTTTTATTATTGCTATTATCATTTTATTAGTGTTATCATTATCATTATTAGTTTCTTCTTTTCTGTTCTATTAAACCATTCTTATCTCAACCCACGAGTTTTACTTCTTTTCCTAATTTTCTCCCCCATCCCACTGGGTGGGGGGGGAGTGAGTGGGCGGCTGTGTGGTGCTTATTTGCTGGCTGGGGTTAAACCATGACACTGGGGGGGGTGGTATCTGTGTGTTTGGAGCTTGTTTTGGTTTGGTTTTTTGAATTATTCTAGGTGAAAGATTCTTCCACTATTTTTACCAACTTATATAATGAAAGAACAAACACATTTAGTTTCCAAGATAAAGGAAAATAAAACAGACTGTGAGCCAACAGCTTGGCTAAGAAAAGGAACTCCTGCATATAAGCTATAGCTTATTGAATTTGTAGTTATCTATTAACTTAAAGTAACTATGCAAAAGCAGAAATGGAATGCTCCCTACTGAAGATGACCTACAATAAAAAGTTACCTATATGAATACTTATACAACTAGTATTCTATTATTGCCGGAAAGTCTGTTTGCTTATTGTTCTCATTGTCGCTATTCTGCTTTGCAACAGATTAAGCGACAGACATTGCTACAATTGTGATTTTTTTATATACAAGTATAAAAAGTCTTATAATACAGTGTTTAACAGAAAAACCTTCTTTTAACCCAGGAGACGGACTTACTTGGGGTGAGCAGAGAAACAGCAAGTGGTAGTACTATTACCACACATGATGACACAGCTTGCACAGATTCTTTTTTATATCAGTCACATATGTGCTCGTAGCCTAGAACAGCAGGGCAGCAAGCACAGGGTAAAGGAAATAGCACCAGATCTGCAGTGTCAGTTCTTCCCAGTGACCTTCTCTAGATTTTAAATTATGATATTCTGTTTTGGACTTCCCATTGGAAACTACAATCATACCTACATTTCTTCAAGGAACAGTTCAATATGCATGGAGGACATCTAAAACAATTTGTAGAGCAGTGCAATAATCAGTTATGGCTGTGGTAACTACAGTAGAGGGAATTTATATCTAAAGTACATGTGACAACGTTAAAGAGCTACTGTTATTTTCCAGCTTTGAAATGCTTTATGTCATGGATTCTTTAAGATCCGATATCTGCCAGCTACAAATTTAAAAAACTAAATATATTTAACCTTAAGCCTCACAGCCATGAAACTTAAGGAATTATTTCTATAAACAGTAGGCCTAATCTCATTTGGCCCATTATTAGTGCTACACAGGCAAGGTTGTACAGTCTTTGTTCTTGAGCAAGTTACTTTGTGGCTAACCAGCTTTCAGCTTTACCTTTTTTTTAATGCAAAGGAAAAGGTATCATCTTTGAGAATTATCAGAGTGTAAAGCAGAAGTCTATCTGCTGCTTCACAAACTGGATATATCACTTCCTTTACCTATTTAAAGGAAATTTATCAAAGCTTTGATAAATTTGTTGTCTGCTTTTAAACACTAGCAAAGATCCTTGAAGATACAGATAATGAATTGCACCTTTTCCTATTTGGTGATCTTGGTAATCCCTTCTCATTATTCATGCTTTCTGCAGAATTCTTTTAGTCAAACAGTGGCTGTTTGCTTCTTTGAGCTAATCTCAACAGTAGGTCAAGTGCTACCTAGCTGCTTCTTAATTTGCATCAGGAAATGAATTTTGAAAACTTGCATATTAAAAAAGAGTTTTATTTGGTCCTCATCTTCACTATTCCTGACACAAAACTGCTACTGATGTCCTAAATGCTTGTATGACAGCAAATTTCTGACCCCTAATCCAGGAGTTACAGGTCACGGTGTTGGTACCTGGAAAATTCCCAAGTCTCAGGACTCCTCATTCACATGATACAACAGATTGCAGAGTATTTAGTGAAGTGACTAACATCAATAATCAAAATGTGTCTTTGGCACATGAACAGTTGTAACAATCAGACTTCTTATGCTATTAGACCTTTTTAAAGAATTCCAATCTGTTGTAAACCCAAATAACCAGACTGAAGGAGACAACAGTCTTGGGGATATAGGTGAGAGAAGGAGAAGCAATATTTCTATCCGACCACATTTCAGCAAGCAGTACCTGTACCTAGTAGTGATTGCACTGATATTGCCCTACGAGCTATACATAGTACATACACACCCTAAAATCAGAGTGCCATAGTTGTTAGAGCTGATATTTCAAGAGCAAGAGCACTAGTCCACTGCCAGATCAAATAAAACCCAGTCCTTCTGAGTTTTTAAAAATTGAATTTGTGTTGTCTCTATGGCAGTTTATACTTAACAGTATTAAAATAGTGCCATTAAATGTTATTTTCTATTATTTGCTTTCTTTTTATGTGCTAAAAGTATTAATAAGTGATTCAGTTAAAAGCTTACTATTTTGAAATAAATATTCTTAGATCAGAGATAGAAAGGACTACTGCTATACAAAATCACATACTCTGAATTTCGTATTTTAAGTCAAATAGTGCAGTGAATTGTTCAATCAAAATGCATTGTAGTCTTCATGAAAACAAACTTCACTGGATTAGCATTAGTTTATGAAGTAATATGTTTCACAAGTTTGTTTTTATTATGTGTGGCTTGCTGTACCTTTCAAATACCATAGAGACTGCTATATCATATTAGCTTTTTGTATACTTGGTTCTCATATTGGCTATGAAGTTACAAACAGGCAAAACTTCACTACGAACAAAACATGGCAGGCTGACTGTTGAACAAGTGACAGACCATAACTGAGGGCCTTTTCAGGGGACATGCACTGGTCAAACCCAGTAGGTTGGTCTACTGCAGGGGTATGTGCAAAAAATCACTAGCCTGTATCACACTTAACATCAAGTCAGGTTACATGGCCCCCATCTTAAAAATTATAGCGCAAGAAGAGCAAGCCTTTTTTTGTAATTACATGAAACTCACCCTGACCCAAAATGCTCCTTGTAAAAAGCTGCTACAAGTGAACCTTGTTTTATATTATTCCTGTGAATAATAGATTAGTATCGAGTACTTTTATCTATATGCAAGATAACTTCCATCACCGGTACAGGGATACAGAGACCACATCCAACAATCCTGGCATATTCTCCCAAATCAACAGCTTTCAGAAAAACAAGTGCAAAATTTAAGTACTTTCTACTATTTTGTAAAACTCAAACAGAAAATATTTACACCCTTTATTTTGTAATATAAACTGCCAGCAGAACAGGCTACTTCCATTTCACAATTCTGCCACTGCTGCACGTGGAAGTTGAACAGGAAGACATTCTTTCCCTCTTATTAATTCCTTGATGATTCATTTTACTTCATGAAGCCAGTTGGGTGGAGTTTTTTGTTTTTAATGCATATCACAAAATATTATGACCTTCTTAAAATAAAAGAAGTCTTTTAGAAGAATTTGGGGATTCCAGATTAATAACTATGCACTAGTAGGTAAAATAAAATATAAGAAGTAAAAGATTAACTGTCTTCTGCACTCAGAACCTGCAGTTAACTTCAGCAGAACATTTCTTTCAAGTGCTTCAGCTTTGATTCCTAATTTTAAAGCTTGCTTTTTTTTTTAAACAGCAGTTCAGTCCTTCATGTAAGTTAACGTAATTCATTTTAAGATACATTGATGTTGGAAGACAACTTTCCTTCCAAAAAGCATTACTTACCAACTCACATACAGGTTCTTCTGTAACACCAACCTCAACTGACAGTCTCTCAAGAAGCAACTGAAGGATTCCCCTTCCCCTACATTTGTTCCTCATAACTTCTATCTGCTACTTATTACACAACATGCTACTTATTCAATCTGTTTCTAAAATATCGAGGTGGGAAAAACTGCATCTGCATTACTGTGGGAGTTCAAGATTTTTAGAGGGGGGTGTGCGTGTGGTGGGGTGGAAAGGTTATATCTCCCAAGCTGACACTCATGTACTTCTTGTCATTCTGTCTGAAAGATTAAAAATTCGTATGAAATTGATCATTTCAATTAAGCCACTGTGGTAAAGTGGAGGGTGTTAACTCATCACACCAGAGAAAACACCTGCCCACATCCTGTTCAGAAGTTATGAAGACAAAACTCAAATGGCAGTTTAGTAAGTTACATACCCACACCACTCTTGTCCGTCTTGTGCCATCTCGCCATCATACATGAATCCGTGAGGCTCTGAGGGATGCCCACCACCAAGGAAACCAGGATTTATAGGACGCAGACTTCAAGATGCGTAACAAAGGCACTGGAAGCAAGATCCGTCTCCCAGCTGCTGTCACCGAGGGCTGGCGGGCAGGCTGAGGCAGCTGCGAGGGTTCTGTGAGATTTGCTGCTATTCTAAGCTTCCTTCCTCTTTTCTCAACTCAAGATATTGTACCCCAGTGTCATGGGGGAGGGGAATCCCAAACTGGGTGTTTCTGTTGCGTGACACTGGCTGTAACACATAAGCAGGCAAAAAGGAGCAAAACCACCCCGGTCCTGTCCCACACCACCCCTAAACTTAAGATCTAAGCTGGAAGGCTACCGTGCGCAAAGCCCAGCTACAGTAACAATCTCTGAACGGTCGGTAGTTCCGTTCTGAAGCTTCAAGGGGGCCTTATTTCTTCAGTGACGCCAAAACCAGTTTTTAAAGATTTGACTCCACAAGACACTACATCTTAAAAACTACTTTCTCCTAACCTGTCCTGGAATGGGGATTTGTTTTTTATAATAGACCATCCTTCACGTAAAAGAAACGAAGACAAAGCCACAACATTTCAAACCGCACCCATTCCTTTTTATTTCTGTTATTTTACCTTTGGAGGAAAAAGTAAGAGAGTTTCTCTTTATCCTCTAAACCAAGTAGCACTTTCTTAAAGACTTCTTGTCAAGACAAAACTTCAAAAAGCAATTTATTGTACATTTACAGCCTTTACTTTCACACAGGCTGCTGTGTGAGCTAGCTTACCTAACGACATTTTTGATGTGCAAAGATCAAGCCAAGTTGTTTGTAATTTGGATTAAGGACAACATACCGAATTGAAGACAAGTATGTCACCTTCAATCGTGTTCTTTACTTAAGTTTGGAATTAAAAAAACCCAAACAAAATGCTGTAAAAGATTTACTGTTTCTTGGTTTTATCTCCTGTTAAGTACAATAAATTCCTATGACAAACCTGTCCTCTGGATATTACATTGCAACTTAGCCATCGCTGTTTATCAAAACTGTTTAACAGTGCTGTGCTACATCTGTCAGGATATTTTTGATAACACGACATGTCAGTTCCTGATTTTAAGCAGCAATTGTGAGAAGCACAGACTACCACTCTGTCTCGTTGCACATGGAATTGATACCTGTTTCTGGAGGAAAACCACCTTAAATTTTACCACAGATTTGCTTGAATTGCCCTAGTGTTAACTATGTCTACATACTAGCTTAGCAAAAGGATTTAGCTAGTTATTTCCCCCCCAAAATAACATTGAAATTCACGTTGTTTAATAAAGTGAGCTAGATTCTGAGCAACTCAGATTGTCTGTAGACAGAGATAATCAGCTTCATTTACGAGTCCTAAATCTTTCTTTTCCATGGAACATCCAATTTATATTTGCTTATCTATCAAAAAAAGTTTGAGGCTGAACCATTTCATCTTTTAGTTTACTACATATTTTGAGTAATGACTTCCTAACTGGTGATAACTATCTTCCTTACTCCTCTGAATCCTCCCTACTGCAGCAAATGACCCCTTCCCATATACTATTTGGCCTAGAGATCACGACTTGCATTTATTTTCTTGTTCTACACTGCTCTTCCTCATTGTATTTCCCTGTAATCCAAAAGTCCTGAGGAAAATTGTTCCTTTCTAGCACTCATTTAAAAACATGCTTTGCCATGTAGGTCTAATAAATCTAATTAATACAATACTACTATATTTTGAAAATAAGTGATCCAAAGAAATGATAATACGGAAATTTCACCTCCAAACTGGGATCCAGTTTGCAATACTTTTCTGATGCCCTGAATCTCTTCCATCGCAGAGATTTGATTCTGCAAAGAGTACAAGACATCCAAATACTACCACACATTTGGACGCAGCCGTGTCCCCACCTCAGCGCTCGTGCCCTCCTTTTTACCCTCCTAACTCACCACAAATGCTCTGACTTGAGAGCCCAAGCTTCTGAAGTCATTACTGCTTCCTACCTGCCACCCCCTCCCCCACACATTGCACACATCTGCTGCCGCTTCCTCCTGTCACACTTTCTTGATGATGCTTTTGCAACTCATTAGCTACTAGCACCTACTACAAGTTTCCCTTAAGTTTCCTAAGACAATCTCCTCTTCTGTGTCTGAACAAGTCCTAGCTATAACTTCTAACAAATGGATTGAGCAACAAAGTCTTTCTTCAGCTTTAAGAGGAAAATATACCCAGGCCATAAAGCATGCGTGGTAACCCTAAAATCCTATGTTTCTACAGCAGAGGACAAACCCCAACACGAGTCTAGAGAATTAAGACAGATAATAGTTATGCCCTTTATCAGTGGAGGTTTTTATTCCAAGTTGGTTTATTTGTGTAATTACCATTCCACATGACTGTTCCACAGAAAATAGTGGACAGATAATCATGTCACCCTCACATACCTTAGAATCTTTTCCATAAGTCTTCTTCCAGGCAGAAGGTCTTAACAGGCAAGTAGAAAATTCCTTCCTTCCCCCAAAGATAAAAATCTTCCTGCCTAGCAAATTCACAGGTAGAACTTACCTTTTGGGGGGCAGGCAGGCAGAAGGGAGAGAATTCTTGCTTCCTTTAATACCGCTATCAATTCCAGAAAACACTATCTTGTAAAATGCTACCTAATTATAAATTTTTAGTTATACTAACTTCCATTATACAGAAGAATTTAAGCAGAAGAGTCACATTTAACTGGCTCTAAATTCCATTATGCTCCAAAATCTGTGAGCACAGTTACAGGAAAGCAACTGATGCAACAGAAGGAGAAAAGAAAATACAGAAAGTATTTATTACCAGTCTTATGAGGAGCAGCTGAGGGAACTGGGGTTGTTTAGTCTGGAGAAAAGGAGGCTGAGGGGAGACCTTATCGCTCCCTACAACTGCCTGAAAGGAGGTTGTAGCAAGGTGGGTGCTGGTCTCTTCTGTCAGGTGGCTGGAGATAGGACAAGAGAAAATGGCCTCAGGTTGTAGCAGGGCAGGTTTAGGTTGGATATTAGGAAAAATTTCTTTACTGAGAGGGTTGTCAGGCATTGGAACAGGCTGCCCAGGGAAGCGGTTGAGTCACCACCCCTGAAGGTATTCAAAAAGCACGTAGACAAGGCACTTCAGGACATGGTTTAGGGAGCATGGTTGATGGTTAGACTCAATGATCTTGAAGGTCTTCTCCAACCTAAATGATTCTATGATTCTATTTTCATGCACTTAAGGTACTGTCCTTTAAGTATCTTATGGCACAACAGAAGCGTCAATTCCAGACATCTTCCCACACCTGCTAGTTGTAATTCTGCAAAAGACTTGTAAGCATACATGTATTATTTAAGATGATAAAGACTACATGCTCTAAATAAACTACAGCAGTACAGGTAAAGCAGTAGTTTTTGGGGTAGATAACCCTAATCAGTTTTACTAATTTATTGAAATAACATTCTAGTTTTGTTTGTAGCATTAAGAAGTTATTTCAATTTAAAAAAAAACCTAGAAATTTCATATGCCAAGTAGCTCAATGGAAATAATTAACTGTCTTCGTAGACAATCTACAGTTCAGTACTCCCATTTAAAGTACCTGCATCCCATGTCAAATTACTGAAGGTTTTCCTTTAATTAAAACAATTACATACTGTAGTTGTTTTATGCTATTTGCATCTCAGTGCACAGTGACAGTAAACAAAGCTAACTTTAACCATCTGCAATAAAAAAAGGTTTTCTTCTAACATTTCGTAGCATGATTTCTCCAATGTAGTTTTAAGTTCACATGCGCAGTCAAAATCAAGAAGAATAAGAACTATTTCATGGATATGTGTTAGCTTCCTGTACTATCATGGGGTATCTTAAAACTTACCAAGAAATAAGACAGTCTCAGTTTATGTAGACTTAATTAATAAGAGACTGAAGGATTTGGATAGAGACTAATTTCTTACATTGATGAAGGGATACAATCAGATTCTGTGAGACATGGATTTATGATTATTTTGTTCAACTATAGCAGTAACAGCCACTAGGCTGTGCTTAAATTTAACTATATACAAGTGGACCGATAACAAGTTCAAATCACACTGGAAAGCAACAAGCCACATCTGCTCACTTAAGTTTACCACATCTTTAGTCACTTCTGTTGTCACTCAAAACGTTACAGTTCAGTATTTGAGATGAGTGACTGACAAGCTAAAGCCACTCACATGTAAGTCACAGTTAACAAAAGTCTAGGCACCATTTCTGAACTGGCACAACTGTAAACAAACATATCCAAACACTTGGACAAATACATTCAACAGATTCATAAAGGCACACAGTTAGCAATTTCTCCAAAAGCTACCTACAAAATTTTATGCAAGAGATTGTCTTCCCCCCTCACTGTAGACCTTTAACAAACACCATTACATTCCTACAAAAGATGACTTAAGACACTGTATTCGTAGGTGATGTACAAATGTACCTTACAAGTGTGGTGGTGGTGGTGGTGGTGGGAAAATTACAGCCAGCATCACTACTACAGTGTAAGCTACCAAATGAAACGGTGATTTCACCAAAGCGAGAATACAACAAATAAAAAATTCTTTATGTAGCATGTTTACTTTTACTGTCTTTTGGCACTGACTAGCAGTATCTGACATGAGCTTGAAGCTGCATCTGTTTAAATACAGAGGCATGTTAGGAGTCTTGGATTCCAAAGTACCAGTGGAAGTTAACATACAGCAGATCAAGCCATCAAATCTGAAACCCACTGAGTTGTAAGATTCTTCCTCAATATATTTTTTTCATAATGGATTTAAAAGGAGAATTCTTAAAGAGCTTTCATCTTAACTACTGAGCCTTACTTAGAAAGTGGCTAACCCATTCACTAGAGGGAGCTAAACTGTAATAATGAGTCAAATGAAGTAATCTTAAACTTCAATACAAATGCTGAAAGAAAAAAAAAAAATCAATGGAACTAGCTTGTGTTCTCAGAATTATTCTGCAATAAGTGTCATCAGAAAGTCACAGTAAGTTAAGATTTTTCTCCTAAAAACGACACACAGGCCATGCATTACAATTTCTTAGCTTTTATTGAATACTTTTTTCTTTTTAAACAAAACCCTTTCTACAAAATAGCTCACCTCTCAATCAAAAAATGGACAGCTTTAGATAAATGTTTTGTCTCAAATGCAATATAGACTACATTTGAGAAAGGAAGAGAAAGAAAGGTTTACTTTATTAGTACAAATACAAGAATTTCTAGAGTTTCAAAAGAATACTATCCCACAAAACGCATAAAAAAATTCACATGCACCTTCGCCATCAGGTCAGTCTGAATGTTGAACGTCTATATGTATGGGGAAAAAATGTTAAGAATTCTGAATCCAGGAACTGGAAGAAAGTCAGGAGCACATGATTTAGTCGAGTTCTGCATCAACACTGTCTAGTCTGCCTTCCTTAGGGTTGACCCCAGTCTTATCATATAATAAGACTTCTGTAGCAAGTACTTATCTTTCAGATTAGCACTGCATTTCAAACAAATAATGATTAACACATGTTTAGAGACTTAGCCAAGATTCAAGACAAGGCAGCACTTCAGGTTACATTGCCAGGGAACTTAACAGGTACCCACCAGGAAGTTAAGATATCAAAAGTGCAACTCTCATTAATGCGATCATACTCTTCATAAAACAAGGCAGATCAATATCTAAGTTAGGAACCTGTACATCTACGCGTGACATAAGTTTACTCAGTATTTCCTGCTAAAGCAGGACTCCGAATTGTTCAGGTTCCTTCCAGAAACGTAGGTTTTATTGCTGAGCACACTGTGTTTCAGACGTTGGCTTAGAAGATACATACAACGTTGTATATTTTTTCTTTTGTGTTTTCTTCTCAGTTGTGATTTTATTTTCTTTCTTATCTTCTTTTTCTGTAGTTTCAAATCTGGATTCAGCTGTTAACCTACAGGCAAAGCAACCATTCTAAATACATATTTAGTTAATAAAAAACAGGGCTAAAATAAGAGTTTTAAGCAAAATCAACAAGCCAACTGGCATACAAGACCATCCATATGCAAAGACAGAGCAAGCAGTGTTTAAGAATGAGACTAAAATAAAGCGTTTTTATATTGGTCCTATTCACATTTCATCACTTAAAATATAGCCTTCCCCCGCACCCTGCCGCCCCCCCCCCCATCTGCTGAAATGTTTGGTAAACAAAGTTACTGAATGTGTTAACGAGTTGGGATCAGCCTTTAAAAAAAAAAGTGACTGTGTCATGCACACAGAGGTGATCAAGTCCACAAAAGCACAACTCCAAGTGAAAAGTCCCAGCAACATAATATAAACATGATGAAATCAAGCATTTTGCTTTAATGCCACCAAAGAAAGGACTACACTTAAAGCAATATACTAGTTTCCAACCTAGTTCTGCACTACTACTGCCTTAAGATAAAGGGCTGAATATCTGAAAAGTTGTTGTTGGAAAAAAATTCATTTTCAGGCTCTAAATTACATCATTTGTCCACTGACATGTGCAGTTCTGCTGTGAATGTAAATGGGAATACAACTGCCACATTGCTGTTAAAGAGATAACTTAGAACCAAGATTTAGGCATCTGAGCACAATCAAACGTTTTGATTATTTAAGAATTACTTAATAAATGTGCAAGTGTGTCATTAAAACAAATTAAATAGTGGTATTATTTAGTGACTATTACCAAATCACCCACAACCAGTTGACTGTTACACATGATTACTTCCACAGCAAACCAAATTATGGAAAGTGAAGTTCCAAATTGAACATAGCCTTACATACCAACACAAATTCTATACTGATTCATCACCACATCTGTTAAAGCAATTCTGTAGTGACCTTGTGGATTTCTAGTGGTCTCAAGAGCCTCCAGTGAGCAACCCACAACAATCAACAGCTGCTTTCAATCATGGGTTTCCAAACAAGAATAGCTGCTACCCAGTTGTTAGAGATTAATTTGCAATATAGAGCTGAAGATGAGGACTATGAAAGGAGCTGTAACAATGAGAATGTTCACGAGAAACATCATATTGTTTCACAAAAGTAAAAACAACTATTAGAATTTATTTGAAGAGAGAAAAAAATCATATTTTTATGCTTCAAATGCACACTAAAGTGTTTATGCAAGTCACCATAAAGTAAGCTAACTTTGTCAGACTAGAGCTATGTTAATAAATACCTTAAGTAATTTATCAGAGGACTGACACTGACTTATGAAGGTAAAAATGAATGAGCCATTTAATGTCTAAGCTACACTTTTAAGTTAGCTACAGCTTTTATCTGGATCAGCAATAGATTGCCATAATTTGCTTCACTTAGGAAAACCTTAATTTATGGCCATGACGTATTCGGAAATGCCTGAAGATTCGAATAATTGAGCTTTAATGTGACAATGAACAGACAGTCCGAACAAATAAATTTTTCCTCTTTCATTCTTAGCGTCTTACAGTTAGCCTGCAAATGCTTCAGGACTGATTATATTATGGCCTACAAGTTGTTGAACCATGCTTGCATTACTATACTGAATTAAATTTTTTTGAAAAATACACATTTTACTAGTGTGTAATAGATCATGTCTCCAGGCTGCTACATGTAACAAGAAAAAGGATAAATGAATCAGTTAACAGATTCCAAAGTTAATCGCTGAGCATCATGTTCTGAAATTGTCTCACGGAGTTCAAAAAATCAGCCAGTCCCTTTTTTAATTCTTTTCTACCAACCTTCTTGATAACGAAGAAGTTGCAGAGACCCAGTGTTATGAACTAACTGCAACCTCCATTCCCCATCCCCCCCTGTACCACTTGGTGAGGAGGAGGTAGAAGTTGGGAATGAAGGAGTAGAGTTGAGCCTGGGAAGAAGCCTGGGCAGTAGGGGCAAGGTGGTTTTCTTTTTGTCACTGTTCCACTATTTTTAATTGACAATGAGTTAATCTTCCCCAAGTCAAGCATGTTTTGCTTATTTGATCCCTCTCTTTATCTCAACCCACAAGCTTTTTCCATCTTATTTTCTGCCCCATCCTGTTGAAGAGGGGCAGTGAGAGCAGCTGGGTGGGCATCTGGCAGCAAGCCAAAGTTAACCCACCACAGCCCTCATACCAAGCCAGTTCACAGACCACCCCTTACCACCATTGTCATATTTCACAAAGTGTTAGCACAGGGAAATGGATGGATCAGAAAGAAGGGACAACAGTTAAACACTTCCACTTAAGAAAAAAAAAAAGCAAGCTTGTGAAAATATGACAAAATTCTATCAAGCTTTGACTTTGTAGACTCCAAAACCAAAATGTAATGGGGGTTCTTTACACCCATTTAAGGAAGATCAACTAGTTCCATCAGATGGAGCTTTACTCCCTGAGGATGAATGCCATGCATAAAACACCAAAGAGAGTATTAGTTATCCAGATCTCCTGCTGAGCCAAATGGCTACAGGCATTTGAACAAAGTCCAAATGAGGTAGATTTGGTATACATAATCCAACTAAATAATTTAAAAGAGCAAATAAGCTCTTAGGCACACAAGCCCTTCTTTAGATCAAACTAAAACAATCTCAAATCTAAATGCAAACTAAGTTGGGCAGCAAGGGCTGGAATTTGCCGTTTCAGTTTCAGAAGTGAAGAACAGCATTTCAATAAAGAAGTTTATCTTTTTATTGACCAGTTGGCCTAACAAAAGATACCACTACATAAAACCTTTGCATTGCCTGAATTACAATAGTAACTAATAATAACTTAGATAGTTAAATCTTTAGTCTCAGCTAGTATATTCTGAACACTCACATGCCATAACCAAATCAGTACCATCACCTAATAAAGTATCCCAATGTTTACTTGCTTTAAACTTCTGTAAGCATACACACATGTGCTGCAGATATGTACACATGCTATTAGTTCAAAGTTACCTAGCTTTACCTTGCTAAATCACATCAGCAAGCAAGACTCTTCAAACAAGGAGGTTTGTCACCCATGTAAGTATGTACAGATCACTTCTGACCACTTCTTCTTTGCCTCCTAAACTAAGATGACAAAGCTTTTCAAACACCATTTTCTAGAAATTAAGTTTGCAGTCCTTTCACAGTTACTATGGCTCTTTTCACTGCCACATTTCATGGACCAATAATGACAAAGCTAGACTAATTATTTCACAAAAGCTACTCCAGTTACAAAAATAACCCCCAATGACCACAACAGCCTTTTCAGCTGGAGAATCACATTTTACTTAGCACAAGGTGAAAGACTGACAACTATCCACCATGCACATGCCAATTATTTTTATCTCCTCCAAACTCTCCATTTTCAGGTCCACATTCCTGCTCAAGGTGACAATATTTTTTTGTGCCTTTGCATTTAGCTGTATTCCTACGTAGGGTTTGGCCACATCCATCACAGAACTGTCCAGAGATTCTTTTAGTGTTTATAAATCTAACCTCTCAAATAATCAGATTTTATCATGACTTCCTATTTCATAATAAGTCATAACAGATCAGGGTTATGTAAATCCTCAGTAGTATCTTAACAACATTAATTGGGGATTTAGTAGTTCATAAACACAATCAGAAACATGAACAGAACCTTATGCCTGGATTTGCCTTTTACAGGTTCGTAGCACCATTGAAAACAACTTAAAAGCTTACATAGAGTTTCGTGGCGGTTTTTTAGTTGTTGGGTTGGTGGTTTTTATTTTTTAAAATCTACTGATTTATGTTTTGTTCCTTATTTGAAACAACAACGATGGGTGCAAGATTAGAACCCTCCCTCTGAACTATGACTTCATCTTCCTCTTCCACTTTTTCCAGTCACTCTGCTTTCAAACATCAACTTCATAAAATAATTTCCTCTCCTCACCCCCTCTCTGGTAGGTTTACCCCTTCACAGTTCACAAACTGCTTCCAATAAATTCCTGTTGGAAGACCCCGTATCTTCCTTTCCAAAGAAATATGAGGAAATAAGTTAAACTATTCACATGCAGGTTACATGCTATCTGTTCTCCTTTATGTGTACAGAACACTGTCAAAACACAATACCATCACTAAATTATCCAATCTTTCCTCTCAACGTTCACCACCCACATTTGACCTCCCTGGTCTTTCCTTCTCAGGAACCATCCCTGCATACTTTGACATAGCTACTTAAACTACTATTTCTGCCATATTCTTTCCAGACTGTTTCAGAACATTGTACTGTTTGGTTACTTTAAATCTGTTAATTGCATCCAACACAACCTTGAGTAATTGATCTGAGAGTCAAAACATCATCCAGGTACTTCTGAATGCCATTAGTTTTGGATATACTATACAGATTTCCATGCGTTAGGCCTTCCTCCATCTTTGAAGCTGCTATCATTCTAAATTCAATAAACTATTTTTACTAGCAGACATTAGCAAGTTGTAAGCTCAAAACACCTAGACTATCCCAGATTTTTTTCTTCTCCCCCCAAATACTCAAACGTGTTTATGAAGATTATGAGTATGAACAGAATACAAAGCATCAGTTGGGGAAAAAAACCTGCATTCCATTTACCAAGATAAAGAAGTTGGAGCTAATTTCTGTTCTAACTTACTTTACCATCTATCAAAAAGTAACTTAAATTCTAAGTTCAGGGGAAAAACTTGATCATAGTTTAGCAGTTGTGTTTCTAGTTATCATGCATCCAGATTATGGAGGTCAGTTGTCTGACAACACAAATAGCATAATTAATTGTCTATTCTTTTGTACAATGCAAGTTCTGTTAACCCAATTCAGGTTAATAATTACTTAAATAATTTTTAGGCTTTTAGCTAAATCTGAAAGTTGATGAGGGCTGAAATTAGGTATGAAACTGAAGCATGATACCTACTGCCTTTGTTACTTTGGTATGTAACACAGGTGCATGGCAGCTTTGAAGGGACCAAGAAAACAGTGCTATTTCTGAAGCCAGAGCAAACCGAGTGAGCTGTCATGCTATCTGCCCACCTTAAACATTTTCCAGTACTGGGAAAGTTATTTCAAAGATTGTTACAGTTTCAAGAGTCTTTTTCATTAGTCATCATCTTAGTCTTTCTAAAAGGTATTGAGGGGTTCAACGTAGGCAGTCGGAGCTGAGGAATTACACTGCATGCAACACTGAGGAAATAGATAAAGAAGTGGATAGCATAGTTCATGCAGCGAAAGAAAAGAGATGCAGGTCTGTGCTCATTGCCTTGACCATAGACAGAAGCTGACACTGACCTGGGGGCAGCTGAAGTCAAGGAATTACTTCCACTTCTGCTATACGAAGTAAAGGCATCATGATTCTCATCTTTAGTTTTAACTCTCTTTCTTTCTCTTTCAGGTTCAACTACTTTTTGCATTGCTTGAAGAGCTATATTTATTGGTGGTGCTTCAAGAGCATGTTTTTTTGGAGAAGCATCACTTGGCTCCAAGTTCTTGGAATTCATCTTTGTTTCTTCCTTACTTGGCAATTGAGCAAGAACGGCTTCTTTTACTGAAGTATTTTTGCTGTCTAAGTTTTCAGAAGTAGTGTCCACTGGAATCTTCTCCCTCTTCTTTTTAATTTTGGTGCCTTTAAGTAATTCTAGGAAAAAAAGAATATGCTTTTTTGTACACAAGTGAAGCTGGAGTTAACTTGTCCACCAACATTTTCATATTAAAACTAATAAAGAACATATCACATGACTAAAAACCTTGGAATAATTCTTAACAGACAACTTACATCCCTTAAAGAATGTCCCTTCGCATAATCTGTTATCAGCAAGTAACCGTTGCAATAGAAGTTCGCTTAAAAAAGAGACAAAAAACCCCCCACAACTTTCTCCCCATCCACTCTACCTTTTTACCAAGGCTTTTAATTAGATGCTCTGAACAACATGAGTATGCTAAATTGTTTTATCTCAATTTTGGAGACTGCTGAGGTAAGCTTCCACAACAAAGATTTTAAAATTAAATCCTTTGGGTATGCACAAGTACCAAAACCAATTTACCCATCTGGTTCCCCATTCATCTTCCTCCACAGGCTACAGCTCCCTTGTTTCTGCACATACCCAGGTATATCAGCTGTTTTTCAGGGGGGCCTCTGCTGTCAAAACTTAATCCGTACTGACTTGAGCTACTAAACAGTTTTTCCTCTAAATGCTTTGCCCTTATTTATTACAAAGCTCATCAGCTGCCTACATTCAGAAAGCTGATACTTCTCATCAACAGAGAGATATTGCTACTGTTATGAAAAACACCTCCTAAGAATTTGTTCCCACCTACTTCACTATGGTTATCTAACTATACTCTGTAAGGTCTCTAAACACTGTAATTTGTACTCTTCAGCCTTCTGAAATTAGTGTTAGTATACATGTTGAGGTAAGGTTGCTGAGCAAGGTAGGGCTTTACTATTTCAGTTCAGCAGTTTTTGGACCAGGTTATCACCAAAAAGGCAGCTGTTTAAACATTAGTTTACACCTGGAACTAACCCCATGTCTTCCTGTTTAATGTCATTCAACTTGTGAAGGCTGAGAAGACCAGATTATTCCTCGCCCCCTGCCCCAAAAAGTAGTATTTACCTTCAGGTTCATATTTCATTTTCAGCTCATCCAGCATAACTCGCAAGTTCATATTCTCACTCTGACAAGCTTGCAAATGCCTCTCATTTGTGAAGAGTTTCCTTTCAACTTCCAGAACCCTTTGGCTCTCATACAGAGCTTTCATCCTCTGCAAGGATAGTTCATTTTTCAAGGTTTCAGTTTCCTTGCTGGGGTGGGAGAAAAGTTATACAGTCACTCAGACTTGGTTTCTTTCCCCCCACCTCCCAGTAAAACAGCAGATAAAGTCAACTAAGCATTCAGTGACTACACATAAAATTTGTATTTATACACTAGTAAGAAATGAAAGAGACCTCTTCCAGTACAATGTAAGTTTTCACTTCAACTTGACATAGAGCAGTGAGTTTAGTTACCAGAGATAGAATGCCTGTTAAAAACAAAGCTGTATGCTGAACAAGGCACACATGCATCCATAACTGGTAAGAAACCTTCCCTGACCTACAAATTTGCTATTTCATTGGGGTTTTCTAGCCTGTGTATAAATTAATATGTCTATTTCTATAACTGACGATACAAGCTTTACACAAAGGTGATACTCTAAGCAACCAACACAAAAATAATTATGTTAATAGTCAGTGCATGTCCTTGCCTCTGTTTCAGAGACCATTAACTTCCACATCATAAGCACTGAATCACCATTCCTCAGTGATCCTAAGGTACTCTGATCATGCCAGTTTCTCATAATAGCAACAGCAGTGAAGTGACAGACTTCTCAGGAATTCCTGCAGCAGACCATTTGTGTTGCCTCCTGCTGGCAACACTTTCATCTGACAGCTTAAAAACAGTTCTGAGGCCAAACACTATGAAATTTCTAACTAACAGATATGGAATTCACTAGCCAAAGAACACAACTTGGTGTGTCCAAATAGGACATTTCAAGTGTCCAATAAGGCATTTTAAGTGTTATTATCTGACTCTTAGAAGAGAAATAAATTTATACAGCCTATAGACTTTAAGAAGCTTCATACAGACCCCTTACAGGTTAATTTTTAATGATTTTTTTTTTTTAAGTTCTAAATTATCTTGTATCTAGGAGCATTAACAACATTTCTAGGAGAAAGCAACAATATAAAATATTTCTGGTGCTATCTTTTGCAACAATAAGTAACATGACAAACAAAACAACTCTCAGTCCTATAACAAAGACAGGATGGTTCCACAGCATTAGAAAATGTGACAATGAGCATATTTCCACATACAGTTAATGGAATATATACTGTATTGGGTTTGTGTGGCAAGGTTTTTGTAGGAGGGGGGGTTACAGGGGTGGCTTCTGTGCGAAGCTGCTGAAGGCTTCCCGTGTCCAACAGAGCCCATACCAGCCGGCTCCAAGACAGACCCACCACCAGCCAAGGCTGAGCCCACCAACAATAGTGGTAATGCCTCTGTGATAACAGATTTAAGAACGGAAAAAAAGTTGCAGCAGGCAGAGAAACGGCAGCCGGAGAGAGGAGTGAGAACATGTAAGAGAAACAACCCTGCAGACCCCCAGGTCAGCGAAGAAGGAGGGGGAGGAGATGCTCCAGGCGCCGGAGCAGAGATTCCTGTGCAGCCCGTGGGGAAGACCATGGTGAGGCAGGCTGTCCCCCTGCAGTCCATGGAGGTCCACGGTGGAGTAGATCTCCACCTGCAGCCCGGGGAAGACCCCACGCCTGAGCAGGTGGGTGCCCAAAGGAGGCTGTGACCCCCTGGGAAGCCCACACTGGAGCAGGCTCCTGGCAGGACCTGCGGATCTGTGGAGAGAGGAGCCCACGGAGCAGGTTTTCTGGCAGGACTTGTGACTCCACGGAGGACCAACACTGGAGCAGTGTGCTCCTGAAGGACTGCACACCATGAAAGGGACCCACACTGGAGCAGTTCATGAAGAACTGCAGCCCGTGGGAAGGACCCACGCTGGAGAAGTTCGTGGAGGACTGTCTCCCATGGGAGGGACCCCATGCTGGAGCAGGGGAAGAGTGTGAGGAGTCCTGCCCCTGAGGAGAATGAAGCAGCAGAGGCAACATGTGATGAACTGACTGTAAACCCCATCCCTGTCCCCCTGCGCCACTGGGGTGGGCAGGTAGAGAATCCAGGAGTGAAGCTGTGCCTGGGAGGAAGGAGGGGTGGAGGGAAGGTGTTTTGAGATTTGGTTTTATTTCTCATTACCCTACTCTGCTTGACTGGCAATAAATTAAGTTAATTTTCCCCAAGTTGAGTCTGTTTTGCCTGTGATAGTAATTGGTTGAGTGATCTCTCCCTGTCCTTATCTTGACCCACGAGCCCTTTGTTATATTTTTTTTCTCTCCCCTCTCCAGCTGAGGTGTGGGGAGTGATAGAACAGCTTTGGTGGGCACTTGACATCCAGCCAGGGTCAACTCACCACACATACAAACAGTAACAAAAAAAAAGGAAGAATAAAAGCAAGTAGCTAGAAGATAACCAGACTACAACCAACTTCTAGGCCTCAGACCATTAAGTGCTTACTTTGAGTTGTCAAGTTTCATTTGCAGTAAATCTGCATAGTAACCATCTTCAGACTCTCCTCCTTTTGAGCTACTACTACCTCTGGATTCTTCCATATTCTCATATAAAGTCTGATAAAGAAAAAATGTCAGGTTGTCAAATAGTGACCTTTCAGAAGCACATTAGCTTAGTCCTTAGGTGAAATTTTCCATGCATTTCTATGGAGGAGCCTCACTGTAGAGGCATTTAAACATACAAGAGAGCTCAGTTGCTGAGTACTTCCTCATTTGTTACAAATGTCAAATAGCACTGAAACTGACAGTTCTCTCTCATTCATTGAAAGAAAAAAAAAAAGCAAGTTCTCAACTCCAGAAGGTTTTCAAATAGCAATGCAGAACAGTTATCTTAGTTTTACTTGAAAACACAGGATATTTAGTTAACCCAGAAGGAATTTGTTTCAGCCTTTATTTCTAGGATTCAGCAGCTGGACCCCAAAGGAATACAAGCCATGTTAATCGGTAGCCAAAATCTCAAGATCAATTACATCTTTTAGATTAGGAAGTTGGTTCATAGTAAAGATGCCATAAACGCAGTAAACTTTCTATAAAATACATCAGTAGCATGTGACATTCTGGGTTTTTTGTTCTGTGTTTTTTCTGAACAAGCAACACTCAGATTTAATACTGTCACACAGATCTCATAGGCTTCTGTCAGTAACTTGACTACAGGTAGTTTTGATGGTTATTTAAATCAATCATTTAATTTCATGACACTACTTATTTATGGCATAGAGACAGAAATAAATACTGATCAAGCTTATACATGACAAAACTAGTAAAGCAATCAAGCCGTCTCAATTGCTTACTAAAATGGGTTAAGCCTAGCTTTATGCCACTTCGGTTAAATGCAGAATAGAGGATGCTATCCTGGAAAGCATAATCCTAATGCATAAGCTAATACACCCAAGTTTACATTCCAAAGCTGTGATAAGAAACGGCTAAACAAGTCCACAAGTAAGAAAGGCTACAGTTTTTCACTCTGTATACGCACAAAAAAACATCAGTGACATTACAATAGTGCATACAGGTGTTCTCATGTATTTCTCACCTTCCCAAAATATTGACAAGATACTATCAAGTTGCATAAAAGGACTGAAGAAATTGTTTTACAAGGATGATTAAGCAATTCCGTTTTTCTAGAAAAGAGCATGCTTCAACTGCAAAGTTAAGATATATTAAGGAAATAAATATCCAAGCAATCCAATATAGCTGAGACTAAAAAGCAATAAAGCCTACACACAGGAAAAACATGAAATGCTTATGTCTTCCAAGAGGAAAAGAACCAAACCAAAACAAAAAACAGCAGATGTCATAGCTCAGTGACCTTTGACCAAGTAACTGAATTTAAACACTACAGGCAACTATGAAAAATATGAATGTGCTACACACAGGAACCCAGAAAAGATTGTTTCTCCAAACCGAGGCTTGGGTGGTGTAGAATTTTCTGCTTCTCTCAACTTCACAGGTATGTGATCTCCAGCTATAAAATGGAACTTTGGTCAAGTAAAGCTATGAGTAGCCTTTGGATCCCTTTTCAATCCCGAGCATGGGCTTCAGATCATTTTCATAATTCTTATTATCATGTTTTAGCTTCTGATTATGACTTTTCCACTTAATTACAGACCACATACCTTAAATTTTTCTAGCTGCCTCACTTTCATAAGAAGATCTTCTATCTCACCATTCTTTTGTTCTAACATTGACTGTAAACGTTCCAGCTGCTCAAATTCTGCCTGAGAGCCTTTCATCTGTAGCAGTGTAGCCATTTGTAGCTAGGGAAAAAAAAAAAAAAAAAAAAAAAAAAAATCTTTACAACAAATACTGGGTTAAGTGACTGAAAATCTCAGCTTCTTACCCAGAGGAGTTAGGGTACTTAAGCCTTGTAATTCTAATCCTGAATATTAGAAGTGCACTGGATGCTTAAACTCAGTAGGCTTCACAATTATTACCATAGGTTGGCACTAAAAATCTTTAGGACAGCTTAAAACTTACTGAACAGAGTAGTCCTGAGGTGCCATATCTTTCTCTGTACTGACTAAGGAACCTATAAATATACTGTTAAGGACACACACCATATTTCATATTCAAATACTAATCACTAAGTCAGCTAGAACCAAACTACAGTCCAGGCTTGTTTATCAGAGCTAAAATGCATCTATCGAGAACTTCTCACTTGGGAAGAAACACTCTAGTTCATCAACAAGTTTAAAACCTCATTTTTTGCAGTTCTGATTCTGAGGTATAGATAATACTAAGTTTGCCTTCTGTAATATTAATCCAAGAATTTCAGCTGCTTCTACTCCTTCTGTGGAATGCATCCTTTCAAGCAAAGGAAACACCCTTTGCCACTACAAAAGGAGAAGTTTATCAAAGAAAAATCTTGCATTTATAGAAGACTTTTCTGATGCTGTTAACATAATAATATCATAGCATGACAGCCTTAACACATTCAGTTAAGTGATACATCAGACATTTAAACAACTGGAGAACAATATGCAATGCAATAATGGAAAGACTTAACAGGGTGTTAGTGATAACTGTAGCATTTTTACCAGCCTGGGCATTATGGATAAGGTAACACTTACAGGACACCTGGAAAAATCACAGGGAAAGAATCAACGGAAACAAACAAGACTACAGATTAACAGAGAAAGGTAAAGAAGAGCTTTTACCCTACAGAATCTCCTACGTCAAGTAAAGGATATTCATGATTCTGTACACAAACTAGAGCTAAAGAAAGATTCAATCATGTCCTCCTCATAGCTTCTACAGGACATAAGGGAGGCAAAATTTTAACCCCCACTGGCTGACTAAAACTACCCTTACATTTTCTAAGCACATAGGCACCTAACCTTTTCCCCCTTCACTTAAAAGCCCACTTGCTAACTGTCAGAATTGCAAACTACAGTTGATCTACATAAAAAACAAAGAACAGAAACATTAAGAAACTGGAAGGGATACTGTGGGTTGTGGAAAATACACCAGACACGGTAAAACTTTCACAGGAGTACTGCTTACATTCTGTTCAGGAGTCAGATCTTCAGAAGTAAACACCAATATTGGTATTGGAAAAAATTTTATAGGGACAAATGAGTAAAAATTGAAATTCCAAGTTAAAACATTAAGTAGTAGAACAGGGTTACCAATTTGCCTCAGTTTTTGGTGAAAATCTTCAGCGTTAGGAATGTTTCTTATACCATTCAATCAGTATGACTGACTTAACCTCACATTACAAGGGGAAAATTTCTGAAGAAACTGATCTTATTCAACCATTTTACTCACTCAAAACTTTAGCTCTCAGGGTCAGATTTCAGTAAAAGAGCATTCCTTTCCTGCATTAGTAGTTCTTTTGTTGTCCTTTAAGAATGTTGTTTCAATTACTGTCAACCTACTTCTCCACAAAAGCTAGGTAACAGAAACCTGTATCTTCAGCATTACTAATTATCATCACTCTTGATGTTTAAGTACTTTCATCAAACTGCACAATCAAGAATTTGATCCAAATGAAAGGATCCACTCTTGTGTTGGAAAATCAAAAGACCAACATGAAAACAGTTGGCAGTTTTGCAGCATCCCCTTTACATTACCTTGTAAATCAGCTTCTGTTAACCAGTTCTCAACAGTATTAACCAGCAGGGTCCCATCCAATAGAACTGTAGTCTAATTAAATAGTTATGACAAAAGTTATCATACAATGGTTTGGGTTGGAAGGGACCTTAAAGATCATCCAGTTCCAACCCCCCTGCCACAGGCAGGGACACCTTCCACTAGACCAGATTGCCCAAAGCCCCATCCAACCTGGCCTGCAACGCTGCCAGGGATGGGGCACCCACAGCCTCTCTGGGCAACCTGTTCCAGTGCCTCACCACCCTCACAGTAAAGAACTGCCTTATATCTAATCTAAATTTACCCTCTTGCAGTTTAATGCCATTACTCCTTGTCCTATCACTACAAGCCCTTGCAAGAAGTCTCTCTCTGGCTGTCTTGTAGACCCCCTTTAGGTACTTATGACTTATTCTTTCACTAAAGATACAGAAAAGCAAGAAAATATGGACAAACGTAAAAACATGAAAGCAACCCAGAGGAGACGAAAAACCCATGTGATCAGAGGACGGAGTACTGCCCTTTTCTTTACATTCATTCCTGACAACCACAGTTAATACACAAATAAATGATTCGCGTAGTATGAGAATTAGATAAGAAAAGACAAAGCCATTGTCAGGACAAACTGAATACTAGTTCGACCAACAGGAGTTGTGTTTTACTTTTTTCCATTGAGATGGGTTGACCCTGGCTGGACGCCAGGCGCCCACCAAAGCCGTTCTATCACTCCCCCATCCTCAGCTGGACAGGGGAGAGAAAAATATAACAAAAAGCTTGCGGGTCGAGATAAGGACAGGAGAGATCATTCACTAATTACCATCACGGGCAAAACAGGCTCAGCTTAGGGAAAATTAGCTCACTTTTTATTACAAATCAGCCAGAGTAAGGTAAATGAGAAATAAAACGAAATCTCAGAACACCTTCCCTCCACCCCTCCCTTCTTCCCGGGCACAACTTCACTCCCGGATTTCTCCACCAAGCCCCCCCAGCGGCACAAGGGGGACAGGGATGGGGTTTACGGTCATCACATGTTATTTTCTGCCGCTTCACCTCCTCAGGGCGAGGGCTCGTCACACTCTTCCCCTGCTCCAACGTGGGGTCCCACCCACGGGAGACAGTCCTCCACGAACTTTCTCCAACGTGGGCCATTCCCACGGGCTGCAGTTCTTCACGAACTGCTCCAGCATGGGTCCTTTCCACGGTGTGCAGTCCTTCAGGCACAGACTGCTCCAGCGTGGGTCCCCCACGGGGTCACAAGTCCTGCCAGAAAACCTGCTCCGTGGGCTCCTCTCTCCACAGATCCGCAGGTCCTGCCAGGAACCTGCTCCAGCGCAGGGTTCCCACGGGGTCACAGCCTCCTTCAGGAACCCACCTGCTCCGGCGTGGGGTCCTCCACGGGCTGCAGGTGGATATCTGCCCCACCATGGACCTCCCTGGACTGCAGGGGGACAGCCTGCCTCACCAGGGTCTTCACCACGGGCTGCAGGGGAATCTTCGCTCCGGCGCCTGGAGCATCTCCTCCCCCTCCTTCTGCACTGACCTTGGTGTCCGCAGGCTTGTTTCTCTTACATGTTCTCACTCCTCTCTCCGGTGGCTGTTTTCCGCGTCCCAACTTTTTTTTCCTTCTTAAAAATGTTATCACAGAGGCGTTACCACTATCACTGATTGGCTCGGCCTTGGCCGGCGGCGGGTCCATCTTAGAGCCAGCTGGTATAGGCTCGCTCTCTCTCGAACACAGGGGAAGCTTCCAGCAGCTTCTTACAGGAGCCACCCCTGTAACCCCCCCCCGCTACCAAAACCTTGCCACATAAAACCAATACATCCATTTAACAACTACTGCCAAAGTAAGCAAATGTAGTGCCTTCAGCATAACTTGTAGTTCTAAGATGAAGTAGTAGCACTAGAAAAATGCTGATGTACCATAAAAGTCAAATAACATTATGACATCTCATTTGTTTTTTCTCCCATTTCCCTCCCCCCAGACTACTGTATCATATTTTAAAGATAATCAAATCCCCTAGCCTGTGTACTAAAGCATTGCCTTATCAGACCCCAAGGAAACCCTGGAGTATTACAGTAATGGTCATACCTTCATTCTTTGCAATTGTTCTCTAGTGAATGCATGCTGTTTTTGTAGTGACTGATATTTTATTTTCACACTGATCAGCTGTCGTTCCATTTCTGCCCTACGGTCCTCCACCTACAGAACATTGTTAACAATTATTATGAAAATTAAAACGCTTGTTGTCACTTGGATGATGAGTTTTACAAGGAGAAGTTGCCTAGCAATTGATGTTGCTTCTGCAAATACTGCTTTTCCAGCAACAGTACTTGAAAAATACACACTATTGTCATTACCTCTGGGATAAAAGCGAGTAGACAGTGCTGCAGCAGCCGAAGCCCAATCAGTAAAGTGCAACAGATTTTTTTTTCTTTTGATATCAAAATAAAGTAATATTTCATATGCTTCAGTGTTGCTATAGAATAGTTTTGTCCATTTGCATCAGAACAAATATTAAAAAAAACCCAAACAACAAACCAACTGTGTACCAATGTAACCCATTCCCCAGGCATTGTCAGAAAACAAAGTAACTTCCTATGCATTTAACAGCAGCTGAACTCTTACTCAAAAAGTAATTCAAAAACCCTCCCAAATGCTCAACCATCCAGCCATTTTCAGCACATTTTCAAAAGACAGCTTTTATCAGCATCTTTTAACATTTCACATAATATCTTCTGCATTAAAGAAGGCTTACCAGCTGAACAAAACTACTTAGAGCTAAGAGCTGCAGACAGAACTGTAATGAACTCTCAGTCCCATCTTCTATCTTGATAGCTAGGCAACTTTAAGTGATTGCATTAAGTTCACTAACTCCTCAACTTCAGAGCGTGCATAATGTTAGCTTTCCATAGGTCAGTTCCTAGACAGTACAACACTGAAGTAGTGTTTGAGGAATAGAGATTAATGGTGGCCAGATCAGGTGCAGATACCCTAATATTTTCCGTGCAATATAAGAAATAAAACTTAGGAAATATTTCTTCTCTCCTCTGTATATTCTCAGGTATCTGTGGCATAATTGTACCTCAGCAAAGAGAGAATTGCCTTTACTTGTAGGGTCCAAAGATTGTTGCACTGCATGATCCAGCTGAACCTGAAGCTCCTGATTAGCTTCACGAGCTTTCTAGATTAAAGCAAAGAGGATATTAGTCACTTAAGCATCTGATGTACTGCATATATGAATTTAATCAGGTAGTTTTACCTCTTTCATTTCTTATGCCTTTAGCGCAGATTATATTGTACTGCAGTCTTTAACTGCGCATACAGTTCTAGTCAGTAAGAGACAAATTTTGTTTCACTAAAAGGCTTAATATCATACTTATTCTTCAGGACAAGAGCACAACTAAAACCTTTAAAGGAAAACTTTTAGGTTTATCAAGTAGATTAACGGTATTGAAACTATTAGCCTTACTGTGTTATTTAGTCACAAATCTTCCACTCCCCAGTACAAAATTTTCCAAAGCATTCAGCAGGAACTTGAAATAAAAGTGAGAATTATATCAGTGACCTGTGAGAAGGTCCTGTTAAGAGGCAGAATACTGCAGTGCAAAGGATCTCCATACACACCTTTCCACAAAAGAATGCCCATATAGAGAGTATTTAGCATCTGTCCCCTTCTGCCTTATCTTTTTCCCCTCCCTCATCAGAACTTCTCTCAAAACTCCTCATATTTCACTGAAAAGCTAGCACTGCAACTTGTGGAATTCAGGGCCTTATCTACCACTGGTGAATAAAATTAAGAGAATACCTCTAATGCATTAGAGTAAGAAACAACTTCTTTTTCCCTCTCTTCTTTTTCTCCCTGTAGACGCTCCAGCTGATTACGTAAATTACTGTTTATGAGTTCTAATTGTTCTTTACTGTACTGCAGTTCATTCAGCTTTTCTTCAACATTGGCCTAAACAAACAAAAGTAGTATGAAATAAGCAGTTTTTAAAACAATTTGAAGAAAAGCAGGCCCAAATGAACCAGATTTGTTAGTAGTAATTACTTCTAATACAAAATATTATCTTGAAGAAGAAGCCACATTAAAGTCTAATTATTGAGGCTATTATTTTTTCTGTGCATATTGTCTTAATATTAAGCCAATCATAAGGTAGCAATGTACACAAAGCATCTAAAAATGAAATGAGCAAAAGCACAGAATTTTATCTTCAACTAGTCTACATTCCTGATAATTAAGTACTAGTCACACACCTTCACACTTTCTAGTTCAGTGAGTTCTATCTGAAGATTGAGCATTTCTGAAGACATGGTCTCATGTACACGTTCAGACATCATATGTAGTTCTTCCGATTTGGCAGCAATTATTTCCTTCTGATGATCCACTTTGTGTCTTAATTGTTTTTCTGAGAGCCGGGTTTCATCTAGTTCTGCTTTTAGGTTCTCCAACTTAAAGACAGTTGAGAAGTAAATAGTACCATTTTATAACAAATTCTTGAAGAGAACAATACTTTTGACTCTGTTCTAATTACAGAAAATGCCTTAGAAATACAACTTAAAGAGTAAACTTTTAAAAATAAGCTTTGAAATTTAATATAAAAACCAACCAAACAAGCTCCTACACATTGTAACTATTTACTAGATTTGTTCTGGTAGCAAGTGTGCAATTAGGAGTCAAATACATAGTCTTTAAAATGCTACTAGCAACATTTTAGCTGTATATTAGTTGCCAAACCTTGTTTTTAAGGTCACTGATTTCTTGTCCATAGACTCTGGCAAGCTGTTCTTTCTGTTTATCCAGTTGCATGTTTTGCTGTTGCTTAAGGGAATCACATTCAAAACTCAAGCTTTCCAACATTCGATTCTTGAGTTCAATTTCTCTCTGAAGAGAGTATTTCTCTTGTTCAAATTTCTGGAAAAAACAACATACTAATAAATCTAGACGTAATATTCATAAGTGTTTGGGGAACAATGTACTAAATACATGCTCAGAACCAAGACACTAAATGCCTAAAACTTGAAGCTCATTCAACACTTTGTTGAAGCCCCAATTAGGGAATTGACATACCCGTGTTTTGAAAAACAAATAAATAAAAAAACCCCAAACTGCTCTGAAATGTTATGACTTATTTGATTATGTAATATCCTCTTCTTCATGGAAGCTGTATATTGCTTTGCAGCCAACATGAAGGGTGTGGGCATCTTTTCTGCAAGTGTAACAAAGAAATTTAGTGAGAGCTTACATGTCCTTTCTACCACAATGGAACCCGATTATGTTTAAAAAATGTTACGGTCCATGAAGTATTCCCCTACTGCAGAACAGCTGGGTTCAATGTTTGGTAAAGACATCTAAATTGTCTACTGTTTTGTAATAAATCCCATGAACCCTTCCAGACTGAAGAATGACTTTTTAATCACCTTCCCTCTACGCCTGACTCTATATATTTGCTAATTATAAAAGGCAGCTTCATTTTACACTTCCATTCAGCTAGCAATTACGGAGAAGAAAAAAAAATTAAAAAAACCAGGAGAGTCTTGAAAGCAGAAGTAGTAAATAGCAAAACCAAACCAGTCTAAAGATGCAGGATTTTCTTTTTATTTTTTTCCTCAGTAACATAACTCTTAGAACACAAACCAGAATTTAAAAAAAGGAACATAAAACTAAAAGCTGTCAGGTATGAAATTGACCTCTATGGCCTACACACCAGCTTATCAAGGACAGTCTCAGCTCTCAAATATACAGGACAAGAATTGTAACTCAAAAGATAAAGACAGTGCACGGAAAAGGTTTGTGAATGCACTGCTGGCCAGACCCAAGAAAGGCAAAAATCTAGCATGATATGTCTACACAGACTTTTACAGAAGCATACAGAGATTTTTCTGAAAGACTTTTGTGCCTACTGTTAAAACTTACACTTGTGTTCACAGTAATTGCTTTGGCTCTCGGATTCCAAAGAAGAGAACCACAGACTCAAAAACTCAAAAGAATCTGTTGGATAACCACAGTTCCCACACAAGATGTTATTCTACTGTATGAACGCACACAACTCTTTCTCTCTGCCCTTGGAAACTAAGTCACTATTGATCTGGTTCACACAAGCTTAGTTCATAACTTTGCTCCAGCCTATAAGATAAGATTACAACCTATGGATGCAGCTTCACAACACAGTAACTACCATGTCAGGTTGTCTGCCGAAAAGGATGATCCTGCTCTGCTTTCCTTATCACTTGTGCTTTCCAGCTGCCCCTCTTGCACTAAGCTTACTACCAGTAAACTGTTCAAATTAAGTTACTAGGATTCATTCAGAATAGCAGGGTGCTACAACTCTCCAGCTGGTAAAAAAAAAACCAAAACCAAAAAAACCCCACAAACAAACCCCCACAAAACTACAATAAGGCCACAAATATTTCAACCCTATCACAAGAGAAGGGATGGATGCACAGCCAGAAACAGACTAAATGAAGACAAATGGTATATCTGAAGCACGGGCTGACTGAAAACAAACAAACATGAAAATTAAAGCGTTTATGAAAAGTGGAAGATTTTCCTGACTGGAATTTTCTTGCGTGATTCCTAAGAAAACGGGTTGATTAAACAATACCTCTATTTCAACACTACACTACTCTCTTTCCTGAGCTGTAAAGAACTACTACTAAATTCAGAATCCCTTGGTATTTAGAAAATTTGAAAACTCCACTACAGAAGAAATCAATTTTACTGTCCTGCTGCTAGCATTCTTTTTACAGATTTAAGTGATACAAAGCTTGCAGAGACAGCATAACATGAATGAATTGCTAAACATAGCCAAAACACATGCTCTAAAACATGTTTACTTTAGCACCTAGTGTTCATTTTACATTAAAGGCAAATAATCTTACATGGTACTGAACACTTGATGCATAATTAACTATGAAACCCTGTCCCATTTAGATAAAATCATGCTCAGTATCTTAGAGCCGAGATAAAAAGCCCCCTCTACAAATACTTAAACTAAAAGCGTTTATTAAAATTAATCTAGACTCTAAAAGGCATTCAAACACCTGTGACATTCAGAAATAGTTAAAATAAAACAAAGTTCTTGACTGCCTTTTTTTTTTTTTTTTACTTAAAGTTTAAAACATTACCTCAGTTTTCTCAGTCAATTCACGGCGTGTTTGATCCAACTGATTTTGAACTTCACTTTGGGATTCCAATAAATGCAACCCATATTGTGCTGCCTTTCTTCGCTCATTCTCTGCTTCCTTGAGTTGGTGTCTAAGACTTAAAATGGTCTCTGTCTCCATTTTTCTTCCTTTTGTTACTTCAATATTGCAAATACAAAATGATTAAAAAAAATATTGCAGTAAGTTACACTAGTTAATCTGAAAAAAGGTATTAAATTTCTTAAACAGGATACAAGGATATATTTTTGCATTAATACAAGACAAAAAAAAAGATAGCTCACGAGCAAACAGTCCTGTAAACAGTAAAATAATAGCTCTTTTTCCATAAATTTGGTTAACATCTTATTTCTGACTATGTCTTAAGTAATAGCATGCAGCAAAACAGCTACTGTGTACCCAGTCTGGTTTCCTAGCACACTAGAACCAGACTTAATCTAGTATATAGCTATCTTGCCATATGTGAGAGAAGGCTAGGAAATAACCTTGTAAAAACACTTTTATGCATATGGCTGACAACACTTTCTGTGGTATTATAAATAAAGCATTATAAATGTACATTATAAATGTACAAAACTACATATAGCATTACTTTTGTACACAAATAACAAGATTCATGTAGACAGCTGTATTAGCAGGATAGTTTACTCCTGATAACATTGTGTGGAATATGGAAACAGATAGAGGTAATGAAGGAAAGAGTCAAAAATAGAAACCCAGTTAAAATACATGAAATTTTAACACAAAGATTTTTATTTATTTATGTGCTTAATGGAATCTTTCATGACTGTTTTCCACTTTAAACTTTAGTCACTGCAGGTAACCTATTTGTTAATAACCATCTCCTTGTGACATGTTTTTGAAAACTCATCCATTTCTATCTTCATATCATAACAGAAGACACAAAGGTGAATTTTGCAAAATGTTTTGTTTGGGTTTATTTTGACTAACATTTTAAAAAATAAAAATCAAGTCAAACTAACACCATAAGCTTGTATAACTGCTTGCTCCCAAAAATCTACTAAATCAGCACACTGCAAAAATACCCCATTAAGACAAAACTGCTAAGCAACTCAGGCTTCTCAACAACAGAAGCCAAGAGTTCTCTCAGAAAGTATGCAGGAACAATGATATACAAATACAAAAAACCCCGGTGTAGTTGATTTTTCAAAGTCAGGGTTCATAATTTTTATGTAGTTTCAAGATTAAAGTAATTCTTCATTGAAGGTCCCATTCCGTGCTTTTTCTTTTTGTATAAACAATTTAGTTGCCATTTCTTACTGGCACATATATTATCCTTATGAATGTTAGCAAGATGCTGGTCTTCAGAGGAAATTTCACAGCTCAACACAGGAGAGTAATTTTAAGAGTCATTATTGTAATGTAATGCCTTCTTTTTTTTTTTTTTCTAACTTTTATTCAACATGGGTAACTCCACTAGGAGTTACCCAGCTTCCTATAAAAGAAAAAAATAATTTTAACATGCAAAAGTACATCATGCTAAAACTGTAATAATTCCTTTCAGAGATACGAGACAGAAATTATCAAATTCTGTTTTTCACGTTTTCCATCACTTGTTGTTATTCAAATTTAACAGATACAGACAGACTTCAGCCAGCCAGGCTCTGAAACCAGTTTTTCACATCTAACCATTGCAATGCCTGAAATACTAGTTTTGCACACTTATGCTAAAATAAGCCAGTGAAAGACAGGAATTTTACCTACCTGTAACTAAGAATCAACAATATTATTACTGGGGCAAGGACATGTACACTGTGTACAATTTAATAATAAAATGTTTAACACTAAGATGTAGCAATACAAGCGTACAGGCAACCACTCCTAGCATGCGTCTGCATTAGTAAAGGCGATGAATTAATCCTTATTAACTTCATAAACAGATTTTTAAAAAAAACCTTTATTTTCTGATCAAACAACAGTATAGAGGCAACATAGCAATTTGATTCACCTAGCTTACTAAATTAAATTTGAGTAACATTTTTAACTCACCTTCAGAAGTCCATTTAAGTCTGTCATGACCTTATTCTCGTACTTCACCTTTAAAAGAAAAGATAAAAAAACACGGAAAAAACCCCAAACCAAACCACACAACAGTTGTCTAGTCCGGATGAGTATAAGCTGCCATTATAGCACAGTCCTTCATAGCAGTCCTTTTCTAAAAAGGCTTAATGCCTGTGGCTGTCTCATGAAAATGCAGATCACAAGCTAAAACCCCATAGAAATGCAAATCTTATTGAAACCTCAGTTGAGGCAGCTGTCAGATAATTTAGAAACAGCCAGATCAGGCAATGTTGCCAAAGGATAGATACTCTGCAATTGGCCTCTGGGGCAAGTAAACAGGCTACACCCAGGGTCACCTTCTTCTAGCACATATATAATTTTTAAGGGTTGTTCGGGGATTTTTGCCTTGCTCCCTCCTACTTCTTCAATCTCTTTTGCATGCTCTCCTCCAGTTTCACATACAAGATCTTTGAGCTCTTAATAAATCATTTACTGGATAATATAAGAAAGATCTTAGGCTTTTCTTTAATTTTATAGTTGAAGTATGGAGGAAAAGAAATAGGTTTCCTATTCACATGTTCCTTGCTGACTATTGCAGAAAAGAGCAAGTACGCCTTTCAGGGCACAAACTTCCTCAACTTTTCATTGTCAGTCTTGGATGAAGTTAACCAGACAAGTCCAGGTAGCTTTGTTCATAAATCTGTATTGTTATATAGGTAAGTAATTACCTGCAATTAAATATTATACATGAGGTTAAGTAAACTACCCTGAAAATAATGTTTTAAGATAAATAGGTAGTAAGGTGAACAAGTAGGAGGGGATATAATAGAAATCAGTCTCCATTTATTCTACCAAGAGTTACCAGAGAGTTACTCACTTTTGGCTAATTACCTTCAAACATTTTATGATGGATTCTGTACCGAGGGCTCCAGACCTTAATTATTCAACCGTTTAAGTATTCCTTGAAAAAAATAACAGGGTAGAAGATAAAAAGGCACTGTCCGGGCATGCAAACTTTCCTCTCCCACTGTATAACTGTTCTTCTAGTTAAACTGGTATTCCCAAGGGTCATACGTAACAGCCGTCTACGTTCTGATCTATTCAGAAGTACCTACGCAGTTTTCTGATCACTAACGTAATTAGCAACACAGTTCCTCTCCCTTAAGCCAGGTATTCCCCTTACAGTTCAATACAGTTACTTAAACAAGTCCCTTTGTTTACCCTCCAAGTGGCACACTCCAGCCTGAATATTTTCAGGGTTAATCATATTCACCGAAGAATATGTTTTGTGCAAGAAGTATTATGAAGGAAAAAAAAAAAAGTCAAACTACAGGCTGATCCTTCAGTCCCTACGACGCACTCGGCAAGCCAGCAACTTCGCTTCTCCCCGTGGGCCCCGCTCTTCACCCCGGGACAGGCCCTGACCCCTCCGCACTTCGGGCCGCTCCCTCCACCGCCTTCTCCTCCCACACCTTCCCGACCCACGGCAAAGCGACACCGGCCAGCGACTGGCCCCAGCGCCGGGCTCTCCACGGGACCCTCCTCGACACCTTCGGCACTCGCAGGGGCCAGGACCGACCGGCGGGTTTGTTTCCCGCAGGACCCCCCCTCCCGTACTGTATATAACCCTAACGGGCAAACAGGGCCGGGGGGGAGAGGGCTCCCTCCCTACCTCACTTGACGCAGCATCGCCGGGGGCCGTAGGAAAGAAAACGGCCTTTCCCGCTGGAAGCCACAGGGGAAGGCGCTGGCAAGGCAAGGGCCCGAAGGCCACAGAGTCCCAGACGCTGCAGCACGAAAGGAGGGGAGGGAGACAGGAGCTCTCCTCCACCCTCCCCGACCCCTCGGCCCCACAGCCCCGCCGCCTGACAGCGCCCTTCTGCGGACAAGGAGCGAAGAGGCAGCAACAGCCCCGCAGAGAGGAAAGCCCCCCGCGCAGCTCACTCCCCCCCCCACCCCTCAGCGCGCTACCTCGGCCCAGCGGCCGCCCCGCAGCGGCGCCGCTCCCGCAGTTCAAACTCGCCTCCGCGGCGGCGCCGCCCCAACTCTCGCGACAACTGCTACTGCTGCTGCTGCTGCCGCCGCCCGCCGCCTTCCTCCTGCCCCTCCCCGCCGCCCGCTCCTTTTCCGCGGAGTAGAACAGCGCATGCGCTTAGGGGCGCGTGTCCCACCTGGGCGGGAAGCCGCCTGTGAGGAGAAGAGTGAGAGACCGGGGTGGGGGGGAGGGACGGACCTTACTCCTCCCGTACGTCTTAAAGAACAGTTGCTCCTTTAAGACCGGTATGGTATGGAGTAGGTGCCAGTGTGGAAGGGTGTTTGCGCAGAGACTACGGGAAGTTCTCTGAAAAGAAAGGGAAGGCAGTAAAGTTAGCAGCTCAGCTCTAGTTCTTCGGCCATACCTCGCCAGAACATAGGAGAGTGGCGGTGCGACGGATACGCTTGGCTCCAGAGCCACAGGCAATGCCACCTCCCTCAGAGAAAGCGTGCAGAGTAAGTGATGAGAGTCAAAGGGTACAGAGTGCCGCGCATTATCTAGGAAACCTGCAAAGGAGAGGGGCAGTCAGCTCCTCCCACGCGGTATTCTACAGGGCAGTTTTTGGTTTTGACAGGAGAATGCCATAAGTGTCTGGTTTATCCCACTACCCGCTTTCCTCATCAAGAAAATCCCCTTCCTCAGCAGGGACTGCTGAGGCTGCCTGCCCCTGAGGAAATGTCAGTGTTTTATTCAACCAAACCTTTCCTTTGATTCTATGGCGCTTACTGTCCAAACTTCAAGAGCTACACAGCAAGTTATAGTGCTTGTAGCATAGCTGTCAACTTCTAACTTCCTATTTTTCTCCTTAGCTTGCTTTAGTTTCTAGTCATCTTCACTTCCTGCACCAGGGAGGAGTCCCAGGGAGGGATTTCATAGTGTTAGATTGTCCAGAATTCATAGATTTCCTAAGCCAGTGAAGATCTGAATAATATCTGCAAAGAGCAAAATTCATCAGCTGGAGCATTTCATCATGCAATTCTGATGGTTATGAGTCCAAGCACAGTTGTCTATGTAGCATTTTCTCTGCCCCAAAAGAAAACCCAAGTAATTTTTACATTTTAAGCTGTGGTTATATTTTTAATCTGTTCTTCAAGATTCACATATTTTTGCACTTTCTCTAACCACATCAGTGAGAATGGAAGGTTTATTCTCATGTTTAATGTGACATACCTAACAAAAGCCACTGCATAGAAACATACGAAAGCAAATTCTGCCTTTAAAGAAACATGCTTCAAGTAATGCAAGGTTAAATTCAAGCAACAGGCTGTAAGTAGATGCAAGGATAGCAATCCTATTTGGAGCAACCAGGACAGAAATAGATGTCTTAAGATAAAAGGGGCTTGGAAAATAAGCATATAATTTAGAATTCTACAGAGAAAGCCAATAAAAGTACTACTACTACTGTCAAAACTATACTACTTCTACTCTTCTATCAAAATGTGAGTCTAGCTTTTGTCAATGGAAATGGGATTAAAAATTAAATACAGAATGGTCTAGACAGGCAAGAATGCCAAGTTGATTAAAACAGGGACAGGAAGCAAGAGAATCCTGTTCTAATCCTGATTCTGCTGCGTTCACCGTGTGATTAACCACTCCAAATACCCACAGCTAAAGCCCCTTGTTTTAAAACAAGGATAACAATGACTTAGTTAACAAATCCATAATTCTCCTGACAGTTATATGAGTAAATCTTGGAAAAATATAAAATACATTGTAAACATTAAGTAGTAACATGATTACTCCACCAGATCAGTTATCTGCCATAGCATGCTAAATCATAAAAGTTAAAATAGTTGCTGCTTCCCCCCCACCTTCAGTCCCACAGTCATGTATAACAGCTGGTGTTTAATACATGAAATAAATTAGCAAACTCCATAATATTGTCCTCAGCTTACAAATTCCATTTATGCCTTTAAAACAGATAGGCGCTTGGATACAAAGTAACCAATTCATTATTTAAAACATGCCATTATCTTCAGAACGGTTCTCTTTTTCTTACTGAATTGGCACTCACTAGGATACTGTTCTACAGATCACATCTAGTTCTTGTGAATATAAAATAAATGCATCAGTTGCTAATAACTTATTAGCAATACAGATTTGTCAAGTGGAGTGATCATCTTGTCAGAATGCTACAAGATCAGTCACGGGTGTTATAATATCTAATAGTTACATAATACCACTATTTACAGTTTGGCTATCTGCCAGGATTCCTTGAGTTATACTTAGCTTTGAAGCTAGATTTTACTTTAAGAGGTTGTAGAAGAACACAGAATGACATGGTCATTAAGTCCATTGTTTGTAGTAAATTTGGCGTTATGGAGACAAATACTTTTGTCCCACTTAGCTATGAGAAGACTCTCACTTTTCATGTTTCTTTTCAGCTTTGGTTGTATTTAGTCCCTAGCTTGCCACTGTAACCATATATTTTCTCTTAGAAACTTTTCTTCTGCCTGTGACCTCAATAACGGCTATTTTCCAGTAGTTACTGAAGCATAAACATTTCCTAAGCGTGTAGTTTTTATACTTTTGTTTGTTGACATTTTAGATCACTAAACTCAATTAAATCTGTGCACTGCTGGCCCTGTATAAAATGTAAATTCGTGTTTTGTAAGTCTTATCTATGCTAGCAGGCAAGAATTCCATATAAGTAATGGAGTAATTACAGAAAGTAGATGTGCTAGGTTTTTCTTCCCCTGAAGAGGAGGCTTGTTGCCTTTATCTGCATAAAAACAAATGACGTTAAAAAGCCCTCTTAGTCTATCTCTGCTAATTGCTCAGTGTAACACATGAGCTGACAAATGTTTTACTAACTGTGCTTAAGATCCCAAATGCTATAGGAAGCAAGTAATAGCAGCCTATTGAGAAACAAATGATTACTAGCTACGTTTAGTAATTTTGGAACAACAGATCGAGGGTTCATTAGAACAAAAATTTGTTGGAGCATTAGGAGGGTTTGTTGTTGTTTGGTTGGTGGTTTGGTTTTTTTCTTACATGGTCTCACTCTTCATTATTTAAGAACACTTAATTTTGCACAATTTGAAGTTATGTTACTTCATTTGCTAGTGCAACTTCCCAAAAGCCCAAGTTTAACTCCTTCCACATTTTTCAGTTGGTAAACATCAAACTGTTCTGCTTTTTTTGAGATGAGACACTTTCACTTTCAATTAAATAGAATTCACAAGTCTGTATGTTTTAATTTATTCCTGTGAATTCGAAGAGCAGTAATACTAATACCCAAGTTGTTTTGCTAGGAATTCAAGTAGCTCAGTAATTACAGCAACAGATTGAGGGCCAGTAACATACTGTTTCTAATCCTCTCTAAACTATTAGTGACTGACCTCATTGAAATCACTTCATCTCACTATTTCAGTCATCTTAGCTAAATAAAGATGTGTTTTGCATTTTTCTTACCAATCTAACCTTAACTAGCCTTCTGTGGCTTCACATGATTACTTGGCAAAACCTATCAAGTATGCGTGAAAGTCTCTTTCAAATACAAACTTCCAGGTACTCCCTTATGAAAACTTTCCAGTACTTTTATTTAGATTTGTTACCTTTTTTACTACTTGCTTGAATGGGTCAAAAGCCTCACACTAAGCTTCCTGGATTTATGTAATCAAGGGATCCAATTATCAAAATATATATTCTTGAGTGTGTAAGTTTAGAGCCAAGCTATGGTGGAAATTTACATTATGACTCAACTAGCATCTTGTAGACTATATCTTCCTTTTTCCTAATTTTCTTTTCATTTTTTTTTTAATAGCAGGTCAAATCGGATGTGTCCTTCAAGTGTTAAAAATATCCATGGTTTAAGTCACAATTGCAAGATTTTGCTAAAAACAACAAGATAATGATACAAGTTTTATGATATTAACTTCAGGGGGTTGATTTTTTTGTTTGTTTATACCTGGTAGCTCAAGAGATCAGTCAATCTCACAGCAAATTTATCAAATTGACGTATAATAGAACCTGGAGTGTACTGTAACTCAAATTAATTTTAACTTTTCCTTTGTTAAGCAGTACCTAGATAAGTCATTTTAACATCACACACTGTATAAGTTCAGATACCTATTATTATCAATCTGTGATTTAATGGTGGTTCAGAACCCCCACTACTTTCTTCCATACATTATGAATTTAATTAATTAACACCAGTTTTCATTCAACCTATTGCACTAATATATAGTTAATTCAGTATTTAAATGCTACTCTCTTCTTCAATAGGAAAGCATTTTGGTAACAGTATCAAATGAGTATTTAAAATTTACATTTTGTGATAAAGAAATATATGTATAGACATAATCTTTAATACTTCTAATTGTGCAAACATTAACTAACCCAAATAGTTTACTATTTTCTGGAACTACTTATAAATTATTACAATTTCTGGGGTTTTAATATACTCACTAACAGCAGAACTTCCCTAATACAGTCATCTCCTTTTTAACATCCCTGCTGTCATGGCAGTTAATATACCTGGTGTTCTCATAGCCACGTAGCTTTTACAACCCAGATTCTCATTCCTTTGAAGTGAATGAGAAATACTGTCGGGAGATGTATACCCGCGGGGCTTGCTACCCAGCTGTCGTAAATCACCAGCACCACCTTGTGGGTATCTCGCTTAATTCCTGTTCCCTGGTATAGCTTGCAGTCTCGGTGCAAGTGGGCCAGCACTCCTTTACTGTCATTCTAGAAGTTTTCACTGTGACAATCAAAGACAAGTATTATAGGAAGCAGGTAACAGCTATTAAATATTAACGAGAAACTATTATTTAATGAAGTAATATAGCTTCATTTTGATAAAAGGTATGTTTCAAATTAATTTACATGACTGCATTTTTTTCAATAAACAGTTGAACAGGGTGATTATCTTTCATTTTGATTAAATTTAATTTTATACAGATCATCAGCTACATTCTGAACAATAATTTTAGTAGTGCTACTGTGCATTTCTAATGAAATGGAGTAAAACTTTAATTAGTTTGGCAAGCTGGAAGTCATTAGCTTTTTCATCATCAAAACCAATTTATCTTTCACCTGGACCTCATTTCCGGCCTACTATAAAACATCTTCAGTTTCTCAAAGATATGGCAGGTTAGGTGTTCTATGCAAGTGAAAAATCAAAGGAATTTTTGGTTTTTTTAACCTTTACTATTAACCATATGTAGTGTTTATTTATGTAAAATACATTAAGCTGTAGGCTTTTTCTTATCTTAGTTATTCTTGTACAGTGTTTTTAAATGGATGGTATGATAACATTGGATTTCTTGTGAACTTACATTTCATTAATTTATTAGTTATCAAGTAGTTTTGAAACTGTTAATTAGGGATTATATAGCTCTGACACCACAATAAAGAAGAATAGAAACAAAAAAAAATGTGCTAAGTTATGAGAGCTGTATTTCAGTACATAAATTTTTGATGGTTCAGGGAGTATATTTTACTTTTAAGGCCTGCTATTACTTAAATATAGTGTCATAAAATGTTCAAGCTAAGATTATTCCCAAAAGGTCTAAATTAAGCCATAAATGTGATCCCATGTTATGCATAAAACTGGTGTTATAAACTCTGAGACATGGATAACTTGTAGGAATCTTACATGCAAATGCATGAAACATAATCAATGATGTTTTCATTGATTGAGGTTTATTGCTCAACAACTAACTAAAAGTTTAAACTATAGAATACTCAGTTGGGATCAGGACTGTGAAGCATTAGTCTATTTTTTTTTTTTAACCTTAGTTGAGTATATTTATCCTAGGTTGTAATAAGAAAGAGTAATGAACTGAGCTGTAGCTGTTAAGGTTTTTTTCAGTTCTAGGTTTGCCATTTTTAAGACTGCTTTTAACAAGTTTTTTACTTTGTCAGAGTAAATACTTGTGATTTTAGTTTTAATGCCAATCCCTGTTTTTCTCCATCCCCCTTAAAAGGTCAACTCAAACACTTTATTAGGTAAAACTAATGGATGCTTTCTTTTTCTTAAGAAAACTTACATGATACTGTTTGGGATTAAGTGGACCTGTTCTGATTGTAGAGCTGCATAACATGACACGAGACCATATGAATCAGAAATCGATGTTTTAAATGTTAACTGAGTTAACAGTATGATATCTGTCTGCTTATATGGGCAGCTAGCAGTCTGAAAGTTTGTTAGTTTTGAGGGGGTCTTGGGTACTTTATGCACTAACTAATTTTATTCTCAGGTGCCTGCTTGCCTATCAGTTTACAAGTGTATCATCAACCACAGCAACTGAATAGCGTCATTCCAGGACTGGCAGGCTGAAAATGACTTGACCTTTTGAAGTCTTGCCAGCAAGCAGACATTTTTTCTAAAACTTCTGGAAAAGGTTTGTAAAAAAACCCAAACAACAAACAAAAAAAACCCCCACCCAACCTTTTTGTGATTTTTTTTTTCTCCCCCCCCCCTACTGTAATTGCTTTCCCTTATACTTACTTTTGAAAACAAAATGAGAAATAAAAGCAAGGAGTGAGCAGTATTGAGTAAAATGGGACAATTTGGAAAGATGAAACAGAAGGGTCTAATCACTTGAATATGTTCTTTGCATATTTGCCTAGCCTGGTAAAATATTCTGACATTTTAGTCTCAACTTCATTTGCTACATAATTATACTAATGAATAGCTGTAGTGGCAGATCAACAGCTTAGAGCCTAGTTTTAATTTTAAAATTCTAAACACAGTCGACTTTTATTTCATTGTTAAATATTGATGCTGTGTCTTGAAATACAAAACCTTTTAATCTTGAGTGGAAGATCTGAGAAAATGCCTCAGTGAAGATGGCCTGTAACCATATTTGCTGCTTTGTTTATGATTACAGTATCTTTAGTAATACAATTAATCTTTTTTCCACACTCAAATTATGTTATTGAATGGCCTGAAATGTGTGGTGCACAAAGCTTTCTGACTGTGAAACTTATTATGTCATTTAGTTTGAAGCAGTGTATCAGCCTTTATGAAGCCTTACTTTAGCCAAACTTAGCCTAGATAATCTACTCAAATTTAGGGGGATTCATCTTGGGTTTTTTAGATTCAAATGTACCTCTTCAGAAAACCAATATCACTCTATACCAATTGTGATGTCATGCTAAAATATCAAGGTATATACATTTTCTTCCCTAAGTGTTAACTTGGGCAATGTTTACTAGAAAATACCAGTGTGGATTTGGGCCAATTGCCATAGAATATCTCAGCAGCAATGACAGACACATAAATGCTTCCTTCAGTTAAAGTAGAAATGCAAGCAGTTCTGAGCACTGAAACACACTGTTCTTAAAATATATAGGCTCCCTTCTAGGGATTAACTCAGAATTAGGAAAGCAGCAAAATGGTTATATTGTTCAGCACTCAGGACCAATTTTTGATGGACTGAGTCTGCCCCATTATAGAATGTCTTAAGACATAACACAAACTACTGCAGTGCTATTTTCTGCTAACTAGTTCAGTGTGAAGGGAAGCAGTAGTTCTAATTGAAAGATTCTCACTAATGAAGAGTAAGGTACAAGAGAAGTTAAAACATGAATGAATGCAGTAGAAAAAAAACCTGATCAAAGTTAAAATTTAGTGATTTATGTGGGTTCTCCTCTATTCCTTGTAACGATAGCGTACTTTGTGTAGCTGGAAAATAGTACTAGCAAAAGGTTGCTTTCAACGCTATTTCCCTGAGTTCTTACTGCTTTTGAAATATTTGCCTATTGCTTTTCTTGTATTTTCATCTCAGTAGTACCAGATTCATAAAATATGTATTTATATATTTTGAAGCTACTCGTTAAACATTTTGATGATCCTGGTAAACCCTACAAACATGATAACAGTCCTGTGACAGAAGTATTGCACCCTTTCTCACATGGTCAAACTAAAGCATTGAAGTTGCCTTTTCAAGTATAATTAAGCAGCACTGTGCAAAGCTTTTGGTTGTCTGGTCTTTTCCTTTAGCAACAGTTAATATATTCATATATTATTCCTATAATATGTACACATATAAAACTTGAACTACACATCAGCAGAAACTTATATGCATGTGTTCATTAAATAACCATTTATTCTTGATCATAGCAACGAGGACATAGTTAACTTCTGTTAGGCATTTGAGGTCAAATGTTCTTTAAGTGTTAACAGATTTTTTTCACGCTGATTATATCAAAGAATAGCAATATTAAGATTCCAATAAGCCTACTTTTTTTTTTGTCCTGTAGTATGCAGAATGTCCTTGTAATATCTCAGGATCTGTTTTAAATTAAGTGTGTGCTGATTTGAGCAGCTGGGATCTCACTTTGTTTTAAATGATGATATTTAGATGAATAATAGGACTTAGGAAATATTTCTGAAAATAGCTATTTTAAAACACATCACTAACTTATGAACCACTGGATGTCACTGTCTTTCTCCAAGTGCAAAGCTCAATTATTTTTTTTGTTTATATTATGATAAAGTATTAAGGTAGGCAATTACTGGTTTTGACTTTTCTGATAGGCATGGCTTTACATAGAAGGGGATTATGAAAAAGGCAATATGGTTAACAGTGGTTACAGACAAAACATTTCAACTGGTAAAATAGTGAAGAACCGTTCGTATTGTCTAGCCTGAAGTGCCCAATGTAAGGAACTGGGTCAGGAAACTAGAGTCTGTATAGGAAATAGTGAGACAGATTCCTACAGAAAGGCTGACTCCAGAACTGGACCTTACCTTTCTCCATTTCTTATATGAGTAGTCTACAACTAGAATACAAGTACCACTCTATTTCAATCTCTCTTGAAAATTTTGTATTTTATCATTAACATATTTTTGCATATCTTCTGTTCATGAAGTTTGCATTCATACTGTTTAGTTACAGTTGTAGTATCTTTTAATATCTTAGTGTTTATTGTGTGCTGGGTACTTTTAGAGTGAACTATTCTTATGACAGGTTTGTGCTTTGCCTTTAGACTTTATTTCATTCTATTTTATTATTCAAGCTTGAATGGGGGAAAGACTGTTCTGCCTGTGTAGTTCTATGCTACTCAGTTTTCAATAACTTCAGAGGCAAGTTTCTCTTACTAAAATTTTGCACAGGCAGCCTAATGATGCAAATGCAGTTAAATCTTGCTGCTTCTCATGCTGATTTAAAAAACGTAGCCTGTTAGGTCATACAAAAGAATTGCCACCTGAAGTCTTATTACAGTTTAAATGCTATAGAAACAAGACGTAATCACGAAGAAAGCATTCAACATGCCATTATTTTGCTGCAGAGCATATTATCTGTGCTAGATGCTGAAGCAGATATGCTTTCCCCAAAATACAGTGAAGTTCAGCATGATTTGGACCTCCAGTTGAAGATAGTGTTTGTTCTCTGTTGTGCCTCTGCTCTGAAAATATGGCAAGGTGGATTAATAGAATCAGTACCAATTCTTCTTGAATCAATTTAATTCCGTTTAACTTTTAGTAGGTTCCATGTCACTTTTAGTTGCACTTTCCCTTCTGTGTAGCTCTTCGAATCGTGCATGTGTTCTTGAAACACTCCTTAGCTTCACTAGCTTAACCAGTTTTTAACCTGCATTTTTAATATATATCCTTATATTAATTTCAGAAGAAATGTTTGATAAAGGCAATTCAAAGATTGTGTTCATATTCTCTGGTCTGCAGCCAAGATGCTTCATCTGTCTGCAGGGTTGTTTTGCTTGTGGGGTTTTTTTGGACGCTTTAAATGCTGACAGCTACAGATACAAAACAGTGTTATTTGCATGAGCAACAAATTCATTAATTTCAGTTTCTTGTATATTTATTTTATGATGGCATATAAGCTTTCTCTCTTGTATGTTTGGGAGATACTCTTGTACAGCTCTAGAGCTGGTTTTCCCCAGCAGTGGGAGGTACTTTCTCTTCCAACTTCCTGCTTGTTTTCACGGAACTTGCAGGCTTTGTTTTCTTACTGGTCTGCTAGCTGAGGTTATAGTCAGTAGCTGAGGCAAGGGAAGTAAAGGTGTGCTGTGGTTCTGTGAACTATTTAAGCCAGCATAAACCTGTGCTGCAAATGAAGGACTTGGTAATTTCTCTTTCCTGTCCCTGCCTGCTTGCTTTTTCAAGAATATTAGTGAAAGATTTCTGTAGCTCCTCAGCAAAATGAGTTACACTACCACTTCAGGCTGGATTAGTTTTAATCATAATACAATGTCAGGTTCTGTGTAACTGTAATGACTCCTTTTTGATCGAATGATTGTGAAGATAATGTTTTTTTCCAGATCATGCCTTTTTAAGGCATTTACCTTCACTGTTATATCATTTAGACTTAATTAAATGACTTGTGGGAAATCAGAATACAGTACAGGTGGTTGTCTTTCACGTTAAATAATTGTATACCATATAAACTTACTAGAAACTTTTCCTTTGACTTCTAGTGATGTTTTAAGTGAATTCAGGCTTCAACAATGGAAGGTCAAAGTTCCTCCATACAGGATCTTTATTCTCTATAAATCCAAGATGTGTAGAATGGTAACTTCCCTGAGCAGTACACTGTGGGGGTTTTTTTGTGAGTTGTGATATCTAAGTATTTTGTACGAGCTGAGTAGTGTTTTGTTCAGTGTGGCATAGCAGAAAATCACTACATGCTGTGAAGTTAAAGCTTTTCTATGAAATCAAACTGTCTTATCAGTTGAAGAGCTTTGTTTACAGTTAAGTTTCTGACGTGCTAATATACTTGTGCAGTCCTTTGAAGAGCAAACAGATATGGAAGCGAGTTTTACTAAACCAAAGCTGAACCAGATTTTTGTATGAGTAAATTTCTCCATAGGTCAGACGCTCTGAGTTAAATTTGTTGAGCTGTATAGAGCTCCAGGTTGTCCAGGGTTCTGGAAAGATAAGCTCCTCACTCTTTCCTATTAAGGCAGGAACCCATATAGCAAAAAGTAGGACTTAGTCATGTTCTTTCAGAATATTTGAAAACTGCTTATTCATTAGCAGATACTTCTATAGGCAAGCTACTTGCACTACAACTAAGTTCCATTTCATATTTCATGGGCCCAGACAATTAAATAGGGTGTAGTTTTATTGTCATCTAAACGGGCACTGCTGGTCTAGCTTGCATGTTTGTTTCAGCTGATCAGTGTAACACATTATCCAGTGAGGTTTTTCTTCCTTCTCTTCTGCAAGTAGAAGAGTATTAGACATCCAGTAAAGGGTGCTTGTCTGTGTCAAACCCACTGGAATGAGGCTGATTTAAAATACTGTTCTTGCTCCATCCAGCAGTTTATTGTTATAGTAAAGATGGATTCTGCAGAGGTAGAAATGACTGCTACAAATATTGTCAAAGCAAGAAATGAAGAACATTACATTAGTCTTCCTCCAGCATCTAGGATGACAGGCTCCTTTAGGATGACTTGTCCTTTAAAGCATAGAATTATATTGTCTTGGGGCATTTACCTCTTCTCGTGGAAGCTGACAGGTTTTTTGCTTTAAATTTTCCTGCAAGTATGGTTAGCTTTAGAGCGAGTATTGAAGTATATGACAGTTTACTTGCTGTAAATGTACCTTTATTTTTTATTTCACTAAATTATTCATACTTGCAGCATACAATAGGGCTGGCTGCACCTTTCACCTTGCTAGGTGCAGCTTCCTCCAAGGTGCCAAATTTCGTTCTGACCACACTGGAGTGAAATTCAACAGCTTCTTTGTGTTTATTTAGGACTTTGGACTGCTGTTCACTTGGATAAGAAGCAAAATTACATTGCTAAGCTAATACTTGCATGCTATAAAATATTGTAATATTAGTTCCCATTCACCCAGGATAGTAATTCTAGCAAGAGAGGACAATAGTGGATCAAATAGGATGTTTTACCCAAGTCTTAATTTTATAAAAGCTTCTCCTTCCCAAAGGTTTCCATAAGACATTTTTGAATAAAGGCCCTTTGGATATTACCAGTTGAATTAATATTTCCAGTACTTAATAAAATTTTCTGTAGTTACCATCAGCATTTTATCAGCCTCTTCACTCTCAGAAAAAGCTACATTGCCATCAGTAATTGGTCATTTTTTAAACCGTAATCTACTTTCTTAGTTATGAATTAATCCATGCTGCTAAGTCTGTGCATAATCAATACTTGACCCTTGCTTATTCTCTGTCTAGAGATCTCTTGATTCTCTAAATTATGTGCTGACACAGAAGACTCCTATAACCTTAAATCTGGTGGAAACCTGTTATTCAGCCGTAAAGCATTATGCCTATATATACACACACACACACTTTTCACAGTTAAGGTAGGTAATTAGACAATAATTTATCTGCCACTGACTTGTTTCAAAATATGATCTTCACAGACTAATGTGCTCTTTCTGATCTGCCTTTGGAATTGCAAGAGTGTACAAAAAAGAGGAGGAAGAGGGGATGAAAAAAAGTACATCTTGCCTAAAACCAATTACTACTTTTTTCATCATCTTACAAATATTATTGCATAGCAAAGCTCACTTCCAAGGCACTTCTGTTGCCTTGAGGTTTGTTCAGTGATGTAAAGTATTACTGTTTACTTTTAGTTGCATAATGAATTATAAGGCAAGGTTATCAAAATCAAAGATGTAAAGCTTTAATCTTCACACACCTCAAGCTGGATCTTTAGTATCCATCTCCTGTGAATTTAAGGTCTAATGAATTTTTTTGGAGGTTTGCTCAATCCTAAAATACAGTTCTTTGAAGCCAGATAGCCTTGTGTCAAAAGTTATACTGAAACTGTTTTTAATCTAGAATCTACAGTAGGACTGTTCCCAAAAGCTACTATTATGCAAAAAGTAGTGGTTACTTCTAAATATCATGACTTTATTCATATACAGGTGTGCTTCCAAAAAGTACATTTAGAAAAGACATATTTGCAACAGGCATCTACAATGAGCCCTAGATTTTTATTCAGCTGGCAAGAGCTTTTGCCAACTGCTGCACTCAGGGGGTTAAGTCTTCATTGCTTCTTCGGGTTTCAGTGGTATTGAATGCTAGGCTGTGCACCAAATTTGAAAGCAAAAACTAATTGAAGCCAGATCTAAAGGAAGAATGATAATCATTTGCTAGGTTTAGATGAAGAAATGATTAGTTTGGCTGCTTGCGCTACCCTATCTGGAAGCTGCTCATCGAAAAGTTCCCATCGCTTTTGGGGAGGAAAAGTGTGCAAGTTATGTAGTTAATTAGGGCAGACATCCGTTACCTAATGTCTTCTGCTGAGATTGTTTATTTTACACACTTATCAGATTTTAACATTAAGATTTTAACATAACTCTTGAGAGGTGTGGAGTCTTTACAGTTGACAACATTCATTTACTTAAGCAATTCACTAGCAAGACAGTGTGACTTTTGAGTATTGCAGTCTGTTATCTAGTTATATGCTATTCACTATTTTTCTAGCTTTGACTACAAGTTTTTTTTAAAAATGTGTATTTAAGCACAAAAGCTCTTTTGAAACCCTATGCATTTTATATCTGAATCTCTGTTCTGGCTCTCTAATTTACTATTTGTACCATATTGATGCTTAGTGACTACAGGAAATTTGAGGCCTGAAGAAATGGATGTGTTTAAAAAGTTCTTCATACTTAAATTTCTAACAGGAAAATTCAGTCCAGGAGTTTTATCTATTGTATTGGGTTTGTGTGGCCAGGTTTTGGTCATGGCAGAGCGAGGGGGAAGCGGGTGGGCTACAGGGGCAGCTTCTGTGACAAGCCACTAGAAGCTTCCCCTATGTCCAAAAAAGCCAGTGCCAGCCAGTTCCAAGATGGACCTGCCACTGGCCAAGGCCGAGCCCATCAGCGATGGTGGTAGTGCCTCTGGGAGAACGTATTTAAGAAGGGGAAAAAAACACTGCACGAGGGCAACTGCAGCTGGACAAGGACTGAGAATATGTTAAAGAAACAACTCTGCAGACACCCATGTCAGTGAAGAAGGAGGGGGAGGAGGTGCTTCAGGTGCCAGAGCAGACATTCCCCTGCAGCCTATGGCGAAGACCATGGAGAGGCAGGCTGTCCCCCTGCAGCCCATGGAGGTCCATGGTGGAGCAGATATCTTCCATCCACCATAGAGGACCCCATGCTGGAGCAGGGGGATGCCCGAAGGAGGCTGTGACCCTGTGGGAAGCCTGCAGTGGAGCAGGCTTCTGAAAGACCTGTGGCCCCGTAGAGAGAGGAGCCCATGCTGGAGCAGGTTTTCTGGCAGGACTTGTGCCCCCGCAGGGGAACCCGTGCTGGAGCAGTCTGTGCCTGAAGGACTGTAGCCCGTGGAAGGGACCCACGCTGGAGCAGTTCCTGAAGAACTGCAGCCCATGGGAAGGACTCACATTGGAGAAGTTCATGCAGGATTGTCTCCCATGGGAGGGACCCCATGCTGGAGCAGGGGAAGACTTGAGGGGTCCTGCTCCTGAGGAGGAAGGAGCAGCAGAAATGTGTGATGAATTGACTACAACCCCCATTCCTCATCCTGCTGTGCCGCTGGGGGCAAAGGAGTTAGAGAAAATCAGGACTGAAGTTGAGCCTGGGAAGAAGGGAGGGGTGGGGGGAAGGTGTTATAAGATTTGGTTTTATTTCTCATTATCCTACTCTGATTTGATTGGTAATAAATTAAATTAATTTTCACCAAGTCAAGTCTGTTTTGCCTGTGATGGTAACTGGTGAGTGATCTCTCCCTGTCCTTATCTTGAACCATAAGCTTTTCGTTATATTTTCTCTCCCCTGTCCAGCTGAGGAGGGCAGTGGTCAGCCAGGGTCAACCCACCACATCTACGACTTCAGTTACCTTTGCATTAGATTTTGAGCTACATCTCCCTGCTATAGTCTCACTTGTCATTAATGGTCTTGCTCAGCTTGGTCTCTAGCCATAATTCTGGAAGACAGACAGCCTAATTTGATCTTTCTGAATTGAATCATATCACTATACAAGATCCTAAAATTAAGTTCTTGGATATCCTGTACTTGTTCTCAATTCAGTGTACTCTTATGGTTCCAAGTTTTTGTAATGTTGCTCATTAGCTGGACAATTATTGAAAAGTATAATGAAGCTTGAACTTAAATTCATAAATTTCTCAGCACAAAATGTGAAACTCTAATAAAAGAACAGCTATGAACATTATACTGTATATATGATGTTACCAAAGTTTTTTAGCTCATGTTCAGTGTATTAGAAGCCTTCTGAATGAGAAGAGTTACTGTGCTTAGAGTTGGCTTGAATTCTGAAAGATTTATGCCTCTGCAAATACGGTGTATAGATTGAAGCAATTGCTCTGCTGACCACTTCCTATAGTGAGGGAATAGGATGGGTCTATAGAGCCAGCTACACTTTCACTGTAAGACTTTCACAAGTTGGTATTGGGTATATTATTTCCATTTCTGTCCTGTTGTCTTACACAACTATACTATGCTACTAACTAGAAGAATAACATAAATTACCTAACTCTTAAGTAATATGTGGGTCCTACCTTAAATTTAACAGCTTCCCTGAGCTGAGATCATTTATATAAGGTACTTTTGAATTTTTTTTTTTTTAATTTTTTAATTTCTAGCACAAACTGTTTTGGCAGTCACTTCCCCGTTTGAGAAAGCAAGACCCAATTAAGGCTTTTCCTTAGGCAAACTTTAAATGTGATGGGAGGAGTAGGAAGACTCATCCACTGAGTCAGTTGTTTACCACAGGTTTTATTTTATTTGAGAGTGCTTATGCTGACTCCTTATACACCTTTGTAATGATAGAGTTACTTTATTCCCACTTTTCCTTCAGGGGAATAGAATCAAATGTGCTTAATTTTTAGGCAGAAAACTGGCAAAAGTTTATGTAATTAATATTCCTTCCAACAGAATATGAATTAAAATGAATTGGAGCACATTGGGTTTAATCTCTTTGGCTGGCTTCTTCAAACAAGTGAAGTGTTTGAAATAGTTACATGTTGAGCACCTGCCCCTCCTCAGTAGTCCTGAAGACCCCAGCCTTTAGTATAGTCATTTAGATTCTGACATATCTTGGCTACCAGACAATTTGTTGTTTTCTGATTATTTTTTTTAAAGCCCATTATGTGCAACTAATCTCCAGCATAGAACTTGCATTAGCTCTTAGAGCTGCCTCCTCCTTTGTCTTTGCATATAGTCATCTTGCTTCTGGAATTACAGGTGAGTGAAGCAAGTTTAAAAAGTACAATGCAGGAAGCAGCCATTAGTAGCTGATGGACTTTAACTTCATTAGAAACATATTTTTGTTTTTCTTGGGGATAGAACTGCTGAGGGGAGGGACCTAAAACATACTTAATATAGCAGACTTGTCAGTGAAAGCCATTCAGATTATTAACAATTAGTTTATTGTGGAAAATGAATGAAAGGAAGATTTGTATTTAAATTACCATTCATAATTTGCTACACTGTTGCTTTTTTTTTTTTTTTTAGGTACAGAAACTTCTGTTGCTTTAGTACAGGTCTCAACAGACAGCTACTTAAAATAATCAAGATGTACTTTAGTTTGTAGGCATTTGGGATGTGACTCGGAATGACCAGAATGCATGTATAGGTCTGGTATAACTTTAATACCAAGTTGGGAAATACTGTGCTTACACTGAGTATAAAGCCTGTATTGGCAAACCTAGTTCTTACTAATATTTTTAATAGCTTGCTATTACGTATTTTTCCTCAAGCATGTTGTCCAAAAGGTTAATGAATAGCTACAAAGGGAAATGTAGCTATATGCACATGCTAAAGCTGTGTCTTGAAATTTTGCTGGAGTCCTACATGATGTTTATATTTATACAAGTACCAAATTATTAGGGATCAGTTTATACTGACAGTCTATAACCAGTCCAGATTTCAGTACAATAGTTGGTTGAATGTAAGTACTGAAGGTGGGAAATTAAACTTCCAATTTTCAAGTACTGTGAAATTGAGGATTCCGAATGAAAGTCAGGATTTGTGTCCGAGTCTAGTTGGAGGGTTTACTCAGGACTGGTGATGAGTTTTCAGACAATGAGCTTCACAATGGGAAGTGAAATGCATATGTTTCCCAGTGAATATGGAAATAGTTACCACCTGAAGCAGCAGCTCAGCTATCTTCAGAGTCTATAATTGATTGACTATTCTACAGAAAGCAGTATGGCTCTAGTAATTAATGTTAAGGTAAAACTTCTGCAGAATTTGATGGTCTTTTGCTCAAGCGTTCACAAGTACCTCATTTAAAAACAACTTATTTCTCAATATTAAATGTGCAAGCAAGGCAGAAGAACCATATTCAATATCCAGGAGCTTTGTTCTGCTGTCTTTTGGGGGTTTGTTTTGGGGTTTTTTGTTGTTATTCTTTACCTCCAGTGAAGTATATCTTTGTCAGAAATTTGTGTGCTGCGCTTTTTCTTACATTTGTAGTTTAGTTACGGAAAATAGAAGTCAGAGCCTGAAGTGAATATTAGATATTCTGTGATATGTGATCACATATTTGCTTATCACATACTGAATATATAGATTGCATTCAAATATTGTGCTATCACACCATTTCATTTTTTCAGCAAATGGGATGAATAAAACTGAAATTAAACTGCTCAGAAAGGTATCTTCTCCTTTGAACTACACGCTATAAACAGAAATGATAGCTGCACATAAAATATGATCTTGGTGTCATGTCATGAAGGTAATTGTTGATCTCAAGACTTCACTATGACCTTGTATCTCAGCATACTGCATGCTTAGGTGAGGAATGGGAGCACAGTTGCCATGGAAAAACAGGTTAAATTTGGAAGCCTCATCTGAGTAATGCTTTGCTTAGCTTTTTCAAATGCAACAGGTTTCAGAGGGAAGAATGTGGGTAAGACATTAAGGGGCATAGAGAAGTTAGATTTGTGGCAGAGAAAACATGTGTTACTCCATGGTGTACTCTACTAAGGGATTGCTTCCCTAGAGTTGTCGAATGTAGTTTCGTGAATGCTTTGAGCTGATGTGCAAGTTCATTTCTGGGCCTGAGCCTTTCAAACCATGAACGTGCATAACTGGAACTTGTTTTAGTAACCAGATTTTAAACTGCCATCTAACTGTCCCGGCTTTTGGGCTGTAGCGCGACTGAGGGACGCCGTTCGCCCCGGCTGCCCCGCGGGTCATGGGTGCTGGTCGCAAGGGGGGGTCCGTCTCCCCACCGTGCTGCCTGACCCCTGGCTGCCGTCCTCTGCTGCACCACGGCCGCAGGTTTTCACTGTGCCGCTGCCGCTTCCCGCCATTGAGACCGAGACACGTTTGCCGAGTAGTTAAAAAAATCTTTCCTGAATGGATTCCTTTTCTGCCACTGGTTCACAGTGCATTCGGCCAACTTGCAGATAACATCTGGCCATGCGAGCATTAAACCCACAAAACTTATGAAGAATTGATGCAAATTAGGGAACTGTCCCATAAAGGGGCTGTTCGATGTTGTCATTCAATATTTTCTTTGGCAATAAATAGGAATGCAATGTTTCACTATTAAACATTCCAAATATTTCTGCAGCTCAATCCCTTCACCTTTGTGGGGTATGCACGGAATGCAGTTGTTTAACCCACTTTGTCAAAAGAAGCTCCTATGCAAGAGCAGGAGCATCATGAGGGATGTTAGTCTCTTCAGGTTCCATCTAAAAACAATGGGCTCCTTCAGAGACTGATTTAGACAAAGTTTTATGCTATGGATTCACAGTTTATAAGTTGCGCTCGTTCTCTAAATCAATCTATGGAGGAGCCTTTCTGTCCATTGGTTATAGAAAGACAAGTACAGTAACTGTTTTGTGGACTATTGTGGTTCAGGACTTTTTAATACAACTTGGAATTGAAGATGTTTTTCATCTTGCCCAATGTGATAGTAGGGAGTTATCTGACTGCCATTTGGAAAAAAGGACTGCCCTGAGTGTAACTTGTTTGATTCTTAACTTATTGCTTAAGCCTTCAGCAATCCAGTTTCACTTTTATATGTACCAGCTCGCTATCAGTTATCCTTTGACATTCTTTCACTGTTAATTGCCAATAGATAAGGTCAGATATTCATCTCACAGTGGTTATATATTGGGACCATGCCATTTAACTATTGAAGTTAAGGCAGTTGACTGGCAAATTCCTATTTTTGTGTGAAGAAAGCTATCAAAACCTTGAAAGGTAAAAAAAGTCCCAGTCACTTCATTAAGGTGCTAGGTGATTTATATACTATAGTGTAGGTAGTAGTGATGTCATTTACAGATAAATTAGTCAAAAGAGATTTTTTTTTGTTTGTTTTCTTTTAAAGAAGGCCACAGGAACAATGAAGAACTGAATACAGATGGCGTAAGGCTGACAGTAGTCAGTTACTCAATCCATACAGCCTGCTTGAAATGCAAAATTACTTTTAACATTCAGTATCTGTACTGTATATCTATCAGTGACCAGTTTAGAATCTGGTGAGGAGTTAGAGGCTTTGTTTGGATATCATAGCCTTCTCATCCGTACAATTTTCATCTGCAGCTCTATGTTTGGATTGATTCCCTTGAAAATCTGTTCAGTTCTAAGTGTCTCCAAATGCAGTGATCAAGTCTGCTTACCCCAGGTTCATGTTCTGCCTTAACCTTTGTGACCAAGTTAAAGAAACTAAAAACAGAAAAGGTAGTCTGTTCATACTTGATAGAGCATTGGCATTTCTTAACTATCTATTAATGACAGATTCAACTAGGCGGGCATCAGTTTTCACAGAATTTCTGTGGTTGTAAGTAATGCAAGCTTGATTTTATGTAGCTGCCCACTCTATAAACCACTTCTTGTTTGTACAGTTCATTTCACAGTAGACCTCTCTGCCTTCCCCAGTTCATGTTTTTCCTCATTATCTGCTTGATGCACCAGAACACAGAATTAGAAGTGGACACTGTTAAAAGTTTGCTATGGCAGGTAATGAAGGTTATCAATTTATGTTATAAATGAATGCATGTCATGGCTCATACACAAGTTCTCTGAAGTCAGTAATCTCAACAAGTCAGCCTTAGGACCCATTGGAACTGTTGCCTGTGCTTTGATCCTGGGAAAGAACCAAAGCAATCAATCTTGGGGATGCTGGGAATGACAAGTTTAATACAATGACAGGTATATGCAAAAATACTCTGAGCCCAAGTTTTGTTTTTTATCACTTTGAAATTTACTTGTGGTGTGTTAACCCTTCACACAGGGCATGGTTTAATACTTAGCTTATGTATTCATAGGATAAAAAAAAAGTAAGTCCTTTTCATGAATGAAGGAACGTAGATTCTAAGAATTCTTGGAACTGTACTTGGAACAAGTTCATGGGGGCATCTAGATGTACATGAAAAAGCAGCCCAAGTAATTTTGCTTCAGGTCTTGATACTACCTTAGTAGCATTGATGCTGTCTAGACAAGCCTTGATTTTCTTCAGCAAGTGGTAGGAGCAAGCAGCTGTGTATTAACCTCTCACCCAGAGCATCTGAATAGGAGAGAAACAGGAAGTAACATAGGGTCAGATTGCTCACTAAGTAGCTCAGTTGCTTGTGACTTTGGCTGAATAAATGTATTTCTTACTTAGCAACTCAGGAATATTTGGGTGTAATTGCAGAATATTTTTGTTGTGTCTTGTTCAATGAAGGTATATGAAACTTGGGGTATGTTTACATCTTATCTTGCCTACTGCTGCACTGAGCTTTGTGCTGCTGCTACTTTACCTGAACCACCTTAAAGATGGTTTTGAAGTATCTACACTAGTTTAACTACATGAATGGTCTCATTGGACACACTCCAGGCATCTGCTATTGGCTACTGTTAGACACAGGACATGGGGTTAGATATCCTTTGGTTTGATATGGTACAGCTGTAAGCTATTGCCAGGCATGAGTGAGGCACCTGAAGTTTAAAAAGAAACAATAGAAAGACCCCCTGTGGTTAAATTCTAATTTTTCTTTAAGCTACCAGCAAAAATTGCGTTCCAACCACACTGCAAGAGTACTAGAGGTGAGTGAAGAAGAAAGTAGTATTGTTCATAGGTTATGTATAGTGGGCAACATTGGGGGATTAATCAACCCTCAAAAGTTTCATATTAGCTTTCAAAGTTTTAAAAAGTCTGAAAGCTTTCTCTGCAAAACAGCACAAGTGAGTCCATTCTTGGAGTGGGAGCAGCAAATGCTGTCAGGTTTTTCCGTTGTCCTCACACTTTTGGGCATTTAAGTATTTCTTGTGCAACAGTAACCCACATGCAGCCTTCAACATTTCTTCAAGAGCTGCTGTACGGTGAAGTATTGGCCCTATATTTATAAAATTCAGGAAAACGGAGACGTTTTTGTCAACCTATTGCACTTAAGTGGCTTGGCAAGTTAAATGAGGTATTTAGGGAGTGGTTACTTGTGGCTATCAGTGGCTTCTTTTACAGCACAGCCACCAGTTCAATATCAGTAAAGTGACTTTTCTGACCTTCTGACAGTGTGGGCCCCAGCAAGCACATTGTGTTTCTTTCATGTGTGAGAATATGCATGCATAATAGTAGTGAACATTTGCTCTGTGCTTGAAATAACGTAATGCTCATTATGAAGAACTGAACTTCACCTCTTCTACCTTTTTTTTTAAAGAAAAAAACAACATTCAAACCCATTGAGTGCACATTGTACATTATTTTTCAAACATATGTGCTACTTTTTTTTTCAAATGGCTATATAATGCTACCAACAAGGTATTCAGTACACTGTAGGAAAATGTTTAGCTAGCAGATTGCTGCTTCTAAAGGTCTGATAAAACCATGTTGAGCTCATTAGCTAAGACTTTTGTTAATGTTTTGTGCTTTTGTCTGGAGGCTAATCTGGAAGAAGGAAAGCAAGAAGAAAAATTAAAGATTTGGGCCTACTGCAGATATGGTGGACATATGATTTACTGCTTAGCAGCTGTTGGCCACAGGAGAACATGTAGCTATTGAAGTTTTTCCAGACAAATACTTCTTTTAACAGATCATTTTTTTCCATAAAATCACCTTTGGATCAAAAACTCTACAGCTTGCAAGAACTTCTCCTTGATTAAAACAGGATGCTGCTTCACATTCTAATTAGATGTGATGTTCCTTTGGAGCCAGTGCAACTGAAAGCCAGGTCTAAGTATTTCACACTTTTTTTTTTTTTTTTTTGTAATGTTGTACTGAAGTCCTGCCAAAAGATTCTGAGGGTGAAGAATCCTGGTTACTGCATTTGCAGTGTAACCTGATCTGCGCATGGGATGGGGTGACGGAGGCTTAGTGTCCTTACTTAAGAGTGGTTTAGGTTATTATTGTAGTCAATAGTTTTAATTCCCTCCAATAGATCTTTATACTTACAGCTAGTAGGTGACTGTTTGAATTGATTGATTCAAATGGATTCTAAGTCAAAAGGATGTTTTCAGAAATTCTCTTCAGTGTGGGTAGCCTTCATTGAGACTGTTCTCAACAGGCTATCAACTCTAGTGCTCACTTGAATTTTTTTTTTCTTTTTTCTGAAAAGGTGAGTATAAAATTGATTTTTTTTGAATAAAATTTTATGTAGGACATTTATGTAACGTATGCTGTGTTTGTAATTTTTTAAAGGATAGGGTATGCAATCAAATATGCAGGATGCAGCTGACTTTGTGAATTATGCTTGTTTGCAGTCGATTGATGATGGGATGAAACCTGAAGCCTCAAATCACAAACTATTCTTTTTCATCCTGCTCCTGCACTAGACACGTTTCTGAGAAACTGTGCCCTCTATCTGAGCCACAGTGTCTAGTATGTATAAGACTATACTCAAGAATGCTTGTTTTTAAGAAGTGCAACATTGGATGACCAAGAATGCAGGTTAGGCAGAAAGAATTGGCTGTACTTACCTTTTCATTAGATGTAGATGAAGCTTATGTTCATGGATTATTATGTACCAGGATTACAAAGAAGCACATTGTATTTTATCAAATCTTATCTGTATTCTTAAAAGGATCAGTTGTTAAAATAGTTAATCAAAGAAGGGGGGGAGGTGTCAAACTGAGAGGATGGGCCATTTTCCTTCTGTCCTCCTTTATGTCCTCCTTTAGCAATAAAGGACAGTGTATTCAGTGAAGGGCAGAAACTGATAATTTGATTTCAGGAAAATGAAAATATCCACATCGAGTTTTCAGCTGTGACTGTGGTGGGTTGACTCTGGCTGGATGCCAGGTGCCCACCAAAGCCATTCCATCACTCCCTCCTCCTCAGCTGGACAGGGGAGAGAAAAAATATAACAAAGGGCTCGTGGGTTGAGATAAGGACAGGAGATATCACTCACCAATTACTGTCACAGGCAAAACAGACTCACCTTGGGGAAAATTAACTCAATTTATTACCAATCAACCAGAGCAGGGTAATGAGAAATAAAACCAAATCTCAGAACACCTTCCCTCCACTCCTCCCTTCTTCCCGGGCACAGCTTCACTCCTGGATTCTCTACCTACCACCCCAGCAGCGCAGGGGGACGGGGAATGGGGTTTACGGTCAGTTCATCACACGTTATTTCTGCTGCTTTATCCTGCTCAGGGGCAGGACTCATCACACTCTTCCCCTGCTCCCACGTGAGGTCCCTCCCATGGGAGACAGTCCTCCATGAACTTCTCCAATGTGGGTCCTTCCCATGGGATGCAGTTCTTCACAAACTGCTCCAGCGTGGGTCCCCCGTGGGGTCACAAGTCCTGCCAGAAAACCTGCTCCGTGGGCTCCTCTCTCCACAGATCCGCAGGTCCTGCCAGGAGCCTGCTCCAGTGTGGGCTTCCCATGGGGTCACAGCCTCCTTTGGACACCCACCTGCTCTGGTGGGGGGTCCTCCCCCAGCTGCAGGTGGAGATCTGCTCCACCGTGAACCTCCCTGGGCTGCAGGGGGACAGCCTGCCTCACCATGGTCTTCCCCACGGGCTGCATGGGAATCTCTGCTCCGGCACCTGGAGAATCTCCTCCCCCTCCTCTTCACTGACCTTGGTGTCTGCAGGGTTGTTTCTCCTACGTGTTCTCACCCTTCTCTCTGGCTGCCATTTCTGTCTGTCCCGCAACTTTTTTTCCTTCTTAAATATGTTATCACAGAAGCGCTAGTACTGTCACCGATTGGCTTGGCCTTGGCCAGCGGTGGGTCCATCTTAGAGCCGGCTGGTATTGGCTCTGTTGGTCACAGGGGAAGCTTCCAGCAGCTTCTCACAGAAGCCACCCCTGTAACCCCCCTGCCCCCCCCCCAACCTTGCCACACAAAGCCAATACACCTACTGAAGTTGGTATCAACCTGCATAGCTTTGTGACACGGTTCTTTAAGCATGCTGTGAGACAGATGTGAAAAGATATACAGGATGACCTGAAGGCAGAATGAAAACTAAAACATCTAGGTTCAGCAAAGTTCTTGCCACGATAGGTTGTTTCTAATCCTTAGGCACTTTTAACCACTGCAGTTCTGTGTTCTGTGTCACGTGTGGCCATATTAATTGATTTGCCATATCTATTCATATAGCAGAATGAGTTGATTTGGTATTAGATGAAGCATACCTTAATACTTCAGGATAGGCATTTAATTCTCTATGCTTTTCATCCATATACTCGTTGTGAGGCCTTGAGCAAGTCATTTAATTTGTGTGTCTCCTGTAAGTAGGATAGAACTGTTTTTTCCAAAGTTGTCAGCTATCAGTATCAAACATATTGAAACATTAGTGTTTCTTTTTTGGCTATCTTGAACTTGACTGTCTTCAGCAAGAAGCCAAGAGCCAGTGAGTTGTTTGACATCATTGATAAACACCTGGCCCACCTAAACAGTGTTAGCCAAGTTCCCGTCTCTGTTCAAGTGATCTTGAATGATAAGCAGCAATTGCTTCCTAAATACAACACTTCAGAGCATTTAGTCACAGTAGTCAAGTTAGTATTGTCTTTGTACATCTGATAATAATTTATCAGTGGGAAGAAAGGGTGTATCCTAGATAATTCCTGAGAATATTCTGCTAAAAGTGGTGTCTGAGACATGTTTGACTATCACATATCATGGGGGAATACGAGAAAAAGTGGTAAAGCCATAGATGTATTCTGTCACAATTGGAGACATAAATATAACTGGGAAAAGCTCGTGTTTTGCATTACCCCATGATGTGATTTCTCCTTGATCCCATGAATTGTTGTAGTTTCCAAGTAGAATGTAATTAGAAAGCATGTGGACCTCCATGTGGAGTAGCTGAAAAATATGTCTAGAAAAATAAATCACTAACAGCTAGCTTTTTTAGCTGTTGCTTTGAAATTCTCTAATTGGATTATTAGCAGATGGTGCCATTTCTATTGTCTTGCCTCACAGCAGTTTTTTTCTGAAAAAGGAAGAAAAAAGTACTCTTTATTCCTAATTAGAAGATTGTTTCATCTGGAATATGTTGCCTTTAGTAATCTGCCTCATAGCTGTTGTCAAATAGTGGTAGATGAGATAATTTCACTGATTCATAGATCTTTCCTAGAGAATACGGATTGTAACTTGTTTCCAGTGAAAAGTAAAACTGTTACCTTGCTGGTTTTTTCCCTCTTGTAAGATGCCCCATTGAAAAATGATGCCTCTCTAACACATATTTGTGCTGAAGAGCCTTTGACTTATTCCTCTAGAAGTTGAAGTGTAATATTAATTTGCTTTGGGTTTGGTGAAAATGTATTGTCACAATGTGTTTTATGTAACTTATCTTAAATTTTTCCTTTTATCTACTTCATTAACAGGTGAAAGTACTCTTTCATTTGGGACATAAGCTGTGTGCCCCATTCAGTTAGTAAGTAGCTTAAACAATTTGTATTCTAATTTCTGTGCAGGTAAAAGTTTTGCTTGTAACTATTTAGTTATCTAGTTGATGAATCTTCCTGAATGCTATATAGCTAATAATTTGTTGTCTGGGTATAAATAATTAATCCTAGCAAGTGGAGCATTACTTTGCATCAAGACTTGGGATATATCCTCAGGTGGAGAAGAACTCAGTTTTAGTATGATGGAGCAAACAAGCAAAAATTTAGTCCTGAGTAGTTGAGTTAACTTTAAAGGGTGTGTGAATACACTATTTACTGATCAGCTTCCACTTACTTTGCCCTATAAGGCTTGATTTATTTTTTTTTTTTAAGCGGGTGTATTAAGTCCATTTTTACTATAGATGTTTAGGCTCTAAGACTCCTGTTAGAGACCGATGAGTTTACCTGTCAACTATGGGAGGAAAACTATCCCATCCTTGGATAAACTTGTGTTGTAGAATGCCACATTTATGAAAAACTTCATTGAAGTTTTCTCAGTGAAGCAGGAGACTACTGGAATTACGATTTACAAGAGTAGAGACAACACATAGTTGCCACTTAAGCGGCACATGAAGAGCAGACTTCAAGTTTCCCCAAATCTAGAACTGTCAACCTGAACTTTGTAAGTGTCAAGGTCTCTAACAGTAAAAATTGTTAGCTGAGCGAGTGTTTGTTAGTGTACGTGGATGGAACCTTTGGAGTCTTGACAGCATTTAGCAATTTACTCTCTGTCTTGTCTAAAACATAGCAGGACTTACACATTTTGTTTGCCTCTCCCAGCATCGATGCACATGCAGTGTGCCATTTTACACTGAAAAGGTCATGGTAACTCCTCTTGCCAGTTGAAAAATATCTTGGAAAACAAATGCAGCTTTTAGATAGTTCTGCTGTAGTTGTTGCTTACTAATTTGGGGAAACTTTTGACACACCTGTTCCCAGAAGGGAATAATTTAAGCTTTTCCTGTTAAGGATTTGACCTGTTCTGATTATATTTGCTCACCAAATTGGCCACCAAAACTGTTAGACAGTAAATGCAAATACTTGCACAAATTCATATTTCTCAAATCTAACCACTTGTACCGATCAACAAATGGATACAGCATGTACAGTGGGTTATTAAGAATTATACACTTAATCAGATGCACATAGAACCTCATGCAGTGTTTGAGTTTTCTGTAATGGACAGGAAAGACATATTTAAATCAACTATTTCTTTCATATCACTTACATGGATATATTTTGCAATGAAGAAGGCAACATTTCAAACTGCAGTTGTTTACTGAAGTATTAAGAACATCTGCGATAAAGCTGGAGACGAAGAGATGTAGTAAAGTTAAACTTAATGGAAGCATATCAAGCAGCTTGCCATTTGTGGTACTGACCAATAAATAATCTCCTTTAGGCTTTGTTACAACTTCCTAACCTCTGTGTTTGGGAATAGTCTCCAAAGGAAATATTTATTTTCCTTTAATAGCTCTCCTGTGGACCATGAACTATGGAGTCCCAGTGTCAGTGATTAAATGGTAATCACTATCTATACACTGGTTTTTACTGTAGACAGATACTGCTGTCACGTAACTTCTCTGTTTTGCCTTCTACAGTGCAATCTTGCCGCAAGAGGTATACCTACTCATAAACTTTCATACATCCTGTCTTCAGAAATAGTGGAATGGTGGGCCTGATCTACCTAGCATATGCACTATTCTGAATGCTATTGAGTAAAAGTTTGTTAGCAACAGTGCTGAACATGGGACAAAATAGTGTTCTGAATGATCAAGGTTAAGTAATGAAATGCCACATGAATTTACCTAAACAAAGCAGCTGGACTTAAGAGTCAGTCCAAAGATTTAGAACTCGGATAAAAAAAGTGATGTGCATTGTTGTACATTTGTGAGTTTTTATTGTTTGGAATTAAGAGTTATCTTAGTTTTACAGTGTTGTCTGGTCACTTCTGAAGGATACATTTATATTTCTGTTTTGGACAGCTGTAGTAGTGACATCATTACTGCAGCATGTGTTTATAGAAATTATCAGGCTTGAAACCTATTATGAGGTTTTTATGCCTTGGTTAACTATGTCTGGTTACAGATTTCAAGGTATGTGATGGGCTCTGTAGGGGTGATGCTGCTTGAAGCTACAAAACTGTATCTATATTGAATCCATATTGTAGATACTGATGGGTTGGAATGTTCCCTGATGTAACAGGTTGAGTAAGCAAAGTAAAAGGAAATCATGAACTTGCGTTGAATTTGTCTGTATATACTGGAGTTCCTTAATGTGTTTCTTCTTGAGGGATGGAAAGAAGGGCCTGCATAAAAGCCAAAATTGTACTAGTAGGTGTTAAACAGTGAATGCCACTCCAGTTGTGCTTGTATAGCCCTGCCCAACAAAGCTTGTGTACACTGACATCCAACTGAGTGACTTTTTGCAGTCCTCAAGAATCCACTCAAGGCAGCAGAAGTAAACTGAAAATGCACAGAATGTACTCAGCTTTTCTTTCAGGAGCTGGTAAGCACTTGTCAAAAACTTGACGGTTGAAACCCAAAAGAGAAAAGAATCCTCTTCTAGGTAGGTCCAAGGGATGGGTGGTGGGAGAAAGGGATATGAACATCTGGTGGGAAGAAAGGGTAAGAATGGAAGAGAGCAAAGGGCAGGCTCACAGCATAGGTAATTCACATATGCCCTGTCATGCGTGAGGCAGGGGTTGGGACTCAAGCAGTTGTTTGTGCAGATTGCTGTACAAAGAAATCTGCGAATTATAATCAGGGGAAAAAGATTTTTTTATCATGTTTGGTCTCGCACTGGTATTTTCCTTTTTTATGATGTACTGTTTATTAAATCAATTAACTTATCAATTGCAAATAGGGAAATTAGTTCACTCAGAATCATGTACTTTGCATCAACTTTCCCACATTTCAAGGTGGGGGCTTCACTGGTGTTTGGTAGCCTCTAAAATTTGAAAACTAGACCTTCTTGCTGTCAAATTTAGACTGAAGTTTGGGTTGGAATAATATTTTTGTAATGATAATACAAATAGAATGTTAGTTAATCCTAAATCTCACATGTACTTCTGGAACTTTGGCTGTTACTGGTAGAAGAACAAACCTCTTCTACTGCCTGATTCTTACTGAAGCTGTGCATTTCAGTAAATATTTAAACTTGGTTCATCAAGAACTACTCAAGAAAGTCAGGGCCCTCAGGGCACCAACAGGCTTTAATGGTCCAGACCAGCCTCACATGGGACCCACACTTAACACTAGCCATGTGCTCATGAGCCTCATCTAAGCTTATCAGCCTGGGTCCTTCAATTCCTGCCTAAGCTTTATCATAGGAGTGCCTATCTCTGGCACTGCCTCCTGGAGGGACCTCAGCCCTATTGTGTAGGTAGCTTGTCTCCTGCATGGGCCCCTGGCCATAAATCATAGCCTTATCTCCAGCCCTATCTCTGGCCCTGTCTCCCTTTGCTCCTGCCTGGGCTTCTTGTGTGGACCCTGGCTCCAGGCCATACTTTTTGTGTGACAGGTTCTGCTGCATTGTTTTTGACAGTAAGACTCTACCCCTGCGAGTCGGGAATACTTTAAAGGAGTGGCAGGGAAATGTTGAAAAGAGGAATTTATTTTTTTCTGGCAGGTTCATCAAACTTAATTGTTCCAGAACTGAACAACTTAACAAATTTGTGTTAATGTGATATATGGTCTATGATTAAGTTGACAGAAGTAAATTTCCTGGTACCTGCAGGAACCGCTTTTACTGCAACATGGGCAAAGTAGCCTTCAAATTTCATTAAAGGGTTAAGAATTGGTACCAAAGCTTGCTTAACACTATGCCGACCTAATCACTAGGATCAAAGACTAGCCTAAAACCTATTCTGTGAGCATCACTGAAAATGTGTGACTGAGTTGAAATAAAATTCTCAGCATTTCAAGTTCTTAGGCAGTTGTGTGTACTGATGTAAATATATGTGTTCTTGTATCTGCAACATTAATTACCACTGGATGAGGGATTTCTATTCATTTCTTAACAGCTACTGCAGTAGAAAAAAATTTAGTAGCAGAAGCATAACAGGGGTATAAGTTTCTTATATCTTTATGCTACCAAAAGCCTTCGTATGTACAATTTTTGGCATAAGTACTGATGCTGGCATCTTAACTCTGGCAGTAACGTGAAGAGGAGAACAATGTTAAACAGATATAATGGTGAATGGTTTGCCAGGGTATCTATGTCAGACCTTAGCTAGTGGGTATCTAGTCTCAGCCACTTCCTTTTGTTACTAAAATAAAATTTTCAAGTGCTGATTTTCTTCTTTATTGCTGGATTAAAACATAACTTCTAAGAGTTCCAAAAAATCCTAAATCAGAAGATTGTTACCCAGGCTGGGCCTAGTACTGCTACAAAGGGTAGCCAAATCGTACACGATGATGCCTTAAGCTATTATTTCTGCATAGCTCTTCCTGTGCCATGTAGATGTACCAGTTCATGTGAATCTTCATTCTAGAATCATTAAACATGTTTTCTAAAGATACAACAATCCCAATTTTTACCCAAGAGGACTAGCTGTCTATTCTTCACAGTTCACTACATTATTTCCAGTATCCTTTGAGCTGATACAGATCTGGTATAGCTCTTAAAGGGCTGAAGTCTTTTCACCTAGGAGCTTTCAATTATTTGAGTCCTTAATGGGGTGAAATTTTTTTTTCAGGCTATCCAAATTATAAGAGCTGAAAGGTAAATCATAGACAAACTGCAATTTCTAAGACAAAGACAGGTAAAGATATGGATATGTGCCTGAATGGAAAATTCTGCTGAAAGCTTATCTTCTGCCTTCTATGAAATTCTGCCAGTAACTTAAACAATGAAAGGTTTTCTTCCAGCAATGAAGTCATAATACTAACCTCCAGCAAAAATTACCTCTTCCAGGTTCTGAAAGCAATACTCAATAGTATGCTGCTAAGTTACTGAAAAGCTGGCTTTGCAAAATTAAGGTGTAATAACTGATCAAGCAGTTTACCACATCCTGAACCAAATAAAAATGTTCATGTTGGATGTTTCTGTAGCTGGCTCATTTACAAGCATGTGTGATCATGGGGAAGGGGTTAGAGTAGAAAAATGTGAAGGCAACATCACTAGCACCCATCTTGCTTATCACCGTTCATCTGGTGTATTTGTATGGGATAGCAAATAAGTAGCTGTATTTTAAAGGAAAACTTACGTTGCATTCATATTGCTTAAGTACTTTGTGGTGTTGCACCACCAAATATACCCCTATGCTTGCCCTGCATCCTGTGCTTCTATGTTTTCGCAGCTGGGTCTCTTCATTGAAGTGAAATTCAGGGAAAATGGCATAGTAACTAACAGATATTGTGCTGCTGTTATATTTAACAAGCTTTATTTGCCAGTTCCCCAAAGAAAAAAGTTAGAGCACCTGTAATTGTTGAAAGATGTTTAGTGTTTCTGGCAAGTTCTACTCTTCTTTTTTTCAGAGTGTATCCTTGCTTCCTCATAATTTTTTTTAATGTGATCAACTCCCATGGGACTGGAACAATTCTTTTGTAGTAGGCGAAAACCAATCTGGAGACAACAGGGTCTCATGTGCATCTGAACTTTTGTTTTAAGGCAAGGCCTGATAGATAGCAATACTTATGCTTTTGAAGCTTTATCTTGCTTAATCAAAATCAGGCAAGACCCAAATCTTTTTTTCAATGCCAGAGATGCACTGACTGGCAGATGTGTCTTGATCCTCTAGGGGCCTAGGTGGGTTTATTCTTTTTTTGTTGTTTTGTTTTCTTTCACAGACTCTTTAATCATAGCAAGTGTGACTGGGGTCTCAAACATATAATACAGAGGTGTTCCAATGCTTACGAATTTTTAAGATCTTATCCATCTTATGAAAATGTAATTAGGTCTGCCAGCTCCTGAATTTTCCTTCCTTCAAGTTTTCTTTACTGTTAGTGGGGGGTCCAAAGCCATTTGCCTTTGTGTGTCTGTGGAATGATCCTTTCATCAGAGTTGGTAGGTACTAGTTGTTATGCTTCATGAGACTGAAGCCTTGACCGTATTGAAAATTAATGCTATACTTATGGGTAGGACAGTGATATAAAGTGGAGATTGTAAGGAGCAGTATAGAGCCTGGAGCGGTAGCCTAGAGATAGTAGGGTGGGGGAAATAATGAGGATAAAAATAACAAGATCATATAAGAGGATAGCATGAATTGTATTAACATCATAACAGATACTTCACGCTAGAGCTGTACTAAGAATTTATTATGAATTCTTCAATTTCTGCTCCAAACTGGACACACCCAACAAATACTGTCAAAAATGCTGCACGTACCACAATACAATTACCTTAAACAACAACAGCAGCAAAAAATCAGCATCTTCTAATCATGTTTGTTCACAGCAAGCTTTTTGTTTTATATTCCATGTTTCAGGAGTGGATTTGTGCATGGAGAAAGTATTTGCAAATAGGCAGCTGGGTAAGGAAATAATTCTGTGCATTATAGCTGTGTTTAAGTCTGGAAAGATTTGCTAGCATCACCAGAACCTTATAAACAGTAAAAACTTCACAGTTCAGCAAAACTTAGAGAGTTACACAGTCCCTCTAAGACTTCTTTTTCCCCAGCTCCCCTTTTTCAAGCTATGCAGTAGATACCTGCAGTTCTTTTGCAAATATTAAACCCTGTGAAGGAACTATAACCTCTTCATCTGTTGTTTAATGTCTGTACAGTAAGTTTAAAACCTCCCTAGTATCTAACCTACCAGTCTTGAAAAGGTTAGGGCTCTCTGCTACTACATATAGCTGTCATAACATGTGCAGTTCAGTATCATGATTACTGGATGAATTCCGTAAGAAAGAAGTTATTTTAAGTCGAAATTGTTAAGGCTTACTGTTAAGACATTCACCTACAATCTTGTCACGTTGTTAAGAGTCAGTAATTTGAACACTGTAAGAATATATTGTAAGAAATTAAGAAACAGCAGATTATTCAGAAATGAGGGAAAGAAAATGAGGACACCTTTTTATTTCCACTGGATGTTATTGAATAGGAATCATTGATATAATATATGGAACCATTATGATTAATGCTTGTTACACTGTTCTTAAGTTTCCTTGCAAAAAGAAGGAAAATTTTGTCCTTATGTTAGGACTAATGAGAGAAACACCAATGCTTGTAGAACTTAAGAAAAGTATGTTAACATTATTCTCCTTTAAAGATGTGATGGCGTGACGGAAGTCCTCTATTTCTTTCAGCTTGACATGTTTTGTGTTCCCTCTGTAGTTCACCAGTTATCCTTATTTTATTTGTATTGAAAAAACTGGTGGTGGGGAGAAGCTAACTTTTTGCTTGAAAAAGGATGGAAATGCTAAAACTGGTTGGTTTGATTAATCTCTTGCTTCCATTCAAAATCTCTTCATCTTCACACCATCTTTCCCCTTGTTCTCCCTAGCTGTGTCTTGCAGGCAAGGTAGCCCTTAAAGCTTGTTGTGGGTTTTTAAGCAGAATAAACTGAAGCTTGATCAGCGAGGGTGAAGGCTGCTGCCTACAAGTATTTGAGGGGGAAGAGGTCTATGAATTCTACATCACATGGATATAAACTACCCATAGATTAACATCGGCTTACAATTATAAGAAGATTTTGATTAGACCATTCTCTGACCACTTTCCTGTAAGACTGTTGTAAGGCCAGACATGAGATGGATGGGTTTATGAAATGTAGCTATATGATCTGTTGGTCATCTGCAATCTCAGGAAAATGACTCATTGCATAAAGCAAAAAGACTGAATTTCATTTAAACTCAGTTTTGTGGCTAGTTGCTTCACAACGTTTCTTTTACATAATCTTCCTTCAGCTGTACTGGTCAGTTTCTAAGCTTGCTCTGATATTTCAAAGGTTTTTCCCTAATTCTGCCAACTTCTCCTACATTGGATATGCATATAAAAGGAGTTTTGTGGCTTAAATACTGCTAACTGAGTCATGACAAAAACTTGGCTTATATTAATGGATTGCACTATTCTTCTTGCAGCATGTCTACACTGCACTCTTGGCACTGAGGAGGAGAACAGGGAGGCAGTGGCTGTATGTGCTGAGTCTTCTGTATCAGCCAAATAATTCAAACTAAATTTCTTTGTTACAATTAGTAGGGTTATTTTGGTCTGAAACTAAGCTATATTTCTAAACGGTCATATTCCTAAATAAAATTACTTTATCCAGACATTTTGTTAAACATAGGCTGATGCATCACCTTTAGCCATTGTCTTACGAAGAGACAGACTTATTTAAAGGAGAAAGTTTGGTCACAGGTGGTGGGGAGCAATGCTTATAGCCTCTTGCCTTATATCTTGCTGATCTTGATAATCTGAGCTTTCCTCTTATCCTGGCACACTTGTGTGAACATCATTCAAATGTCATTTTGCTCTAAAACTGGAAGGTCACCAAGAAATGTTTGGAAACAATAATGTTGTTCATCTGTAGCTTCTGAAGGTAAAGCTGCTTTATAAATAACAATGAGGTTGATTGGCTGAAATGTAATCAATATATAAAGATGTTCCATTGAACTTAGCAAATTAGTAGTCATTAGTTTAGGTTTAAAGAAGGATGGGGGTGGGATACTATCAATATCCTTTAGTGATATCCAAGCAAATAGTCCTGTACACTCTTAAATGATCGAGGCAAACATTCCTCTGAAGAAGCAGAGAGTAAATTTTTTGTGTTGTATTTGGGTTTCTTAATCTTAGAGGTTATTCAGCCAAATTCATCTCAATGTGTTAGGCACTTGTATCACTGACTCTTCTCACTTTACATTAGTATGTGTCTTTGCTTTCAAGATCTATTGACATGACACTTGCTTAGTTTTGTTGTTGTTTTTAATTAAAATTCAGTAATAATAAGAACCTTAAGCCAATTTCCGCACTGGTTAAGTTTTACCTAACAAGTTCTAATATATATGGGGGGGAACAGAGCTCACATCTACCTACAAACATCACCACTAACTCATCTGTAAATGAAGCCATAAACTTACCACTTACCAAAAGGAAAGTTTGCTTTTCAGTTGTTTTTAAGCAGCCTACATATCAGCTTTACTGTCAATGCATCATCCCCTTGCTTCCCTGATCCCCTTTCTTTATACTACTAAGTCTGGAAAATTTGCCCACACTGCAATGCAAGGCATGCTACATGTATTTGATACACAGCTACGAAATGCTAGTGCTATGATATAAATGATGTGCTGCAACTTCTCTTCAAAATCTCTTGTCCTTAAAGGATAGTACTGGTGATATGAGATATCAATGTTGTAAAATGTGTCAATAACGTACAAGCTACTTATGCTGCAGGGTGAACTTGTCATGTACAAACCTCCTCCTTCTCCATAGCTATTTGATATGCACTGGCTAATAGTTCACAGTGAATCCCTTTGGAATAATAGAACATGTAGGCAAGTATGTTTGAGGGCAGTTCCTCCCTGCTTGGATATATGTTAAACTTGTGTGACAACACTGATTTCATAATGAGTGTCAGCTTATTTGACGTTGCATTACTACTTACTCAAGAAATACATCTTCCAAAATCATCTAGGTGATGTAAAGCCTGTCATCTTTACTGTGCAGAGCTTGTTGACAGTGAACAGAATTTTAAACAAAGCACGGACTATCTCAGATCAGGATCTGGAAGAAAATGTTTTTGACAGTTACCCTTTATCTAAAATGTTTTTGCCAAATACCAGTTAAATCGGACAACAGAGATTACTTAGTATACTATATTAGATCTTAATTTTGAATGTGAAGTGCTAAGCTCATTTTGTTGTTTATTCTAGTTAACATCTGCAAATCTGTATCTGGAAAATAATCATAGAAGTTAATGTACACATGTAACTGGGCTCTGTGGAAGGTTTTGCCTTGTATCAATGTTATCTAATATACTAAAGTATGTTCGCTTAAACTGCCATATGTTTTATTTCCCAGTTCATAGGCAAACATGAGACAGTTAATAGCTAATTGCTTTAGTTCTACTCTTCTATTAACTTTCATTTTTAACCACTGCCCCGCCCCCACTGTCTCCTTCCCCCAACAAAAAGAGAAAGTGTTCTGCTTTAAACTTCTTGTTGATTGTTTCCAAGAGAGGAGGATTGATCCCAAATTATTTGTAAACATGATTTAATCAAGGGTTGAACTTGTCTAAGGACAAAACAAAACTTAGGGCGTAGTGTTTCAACTGCACTCCTAAGAGGGCTTTAATTCAGAGAAATGTTTTCCTTTAATCTTTCTTGTCTCAACATGTGTCCCATTCTTCCTCCCATCAGTTTTTTTAACCCTGATATACACTTATATGCAATATACTAAGTTGTTAATATGTTTTGATGAAAGGAAATTGTGCATAAAACAATATGTTTTGGCAAGAGTGTGTGCCAGAAGTAGGCCCTCCCTTGATGTGTCAATGCAGAAATAAATACAGGAGAGGGGAAATATGCTGGAGAAACAAATACAAATAGAGATTGGACATGGTAACACTGTAAGTTTACAAATAATATCTATTAAGCAAACATTAAGACTGGAAACTTAAACAAAATGAAGTTCCCCAGACACATGAAAGCCCTCACTACTAAACCTTAAAATAAAACAGAAGATATGAAACTGAAGTGATGAGGTGATTGTTTCTCTTCCCAATTTGCTTTCTTGAAAGGCCTTAATACACGAGTGTTCTTCACATTGCAACAGCAGCTTCAGGGATCCCGTTTAGCCCATGATTATAATCTTCCTGTCTCGGCCAGCCACGAAGAAGCCTTTTGCTTTGTGGAATAGTTGGAGGACATGTTTTGGCTTGCTAGTTCGTTATCACAGGAGTGTGCTTGCAAATCAAGCTTTGTGAACTGTTACGTATATGGCTTCCTGACTTTTATGTATCTAGTGGGAGTCATATAAAGAGAAGTAGCTTCCAGAAAAGATAATGTCTTGGGTCACATCAGGCTCTTGGTCACCAGAACAATTAATATGCCTGCAGAAATCTTGGAGCAGGAGGTTGGCAGTGAACTGATCACTTACTAATCTGCAGTGAGCCAGGCTGAACTATGGTCTAAATGGGCTTGTCTACCTCATGCTTCACAAGTTTGAAATATATGGAGAATTCACTTCAGAACTATGGAGCCTTGTTCTGGCACAGGCTATAGCAGAAAACAATGCTTCTTACCATCACTCATCTCGGGTTATAATGTACTAAGTACAAGGTATCAGGGCAGCTGACCAGGTGAACACCTAATAAAAGTTTGTGCTTTGAGTTGTAAATAAATCTGAATACCAATTCTAGTCCTTGAAGTGCTTACTAATTCACTATCCATTGATGTAAATTATGAAAAACACAGAAATTACCCATAATTTAAGCACTACAGATATATGGGTTATCCTAATAACAGTAAAGCAGATAGTCTATAGGATCAACAGGTTTATTTCCATATTTACTGGATTAACTCTTTCAAGAACTAGAAAGAAAATTCTATTAGTGAACCAATGATGAAATTAAAGTTATCCTACAATAGATGCAGCTCTTCCATTCTGAGTTCTGTGAGGGTGCTTTCTTGTATAGTGTTAGGAAATGTACTTTTTTGTTTGAAGTATAGTAACTTGATCTTTGATAAGGATTAGCAAATCTGTCTGAAAAAAATGGTTATAAAATACATGTGATAGTATTGCACTGGATGATCCCAGTACTCTGGTAATTGATTTGTACTAAAAGCTAGTCAAATATTCTCATATTTAATAAATAAATAAAATCTATGTTCATCTTCCTTTAATTAACCCTTCTGACTAGGACTACTTGAATTTTGATCTGTGGCTTTCCTGGAGGTGCTGGGATTAAAAGACTGAGAATCAGATCTCTTAGGGAAAACTGCTGGCCTTTGTGGTTTGGATTAAAACTTAAATGTGAAACTAGTTTAGTCTGAAGATACAGAATGAAGGCAAATGAAAAGAAACCTGTTAAAAAAAAACAGTTGTGAAAAATACAATGGTATCAGATCAGAATCACTTTGTAATTTGAGCATTGAAATTAATCTTGCACTTAATGAAGCAGTTAGGGCTGGCAATGTTACTGGTATTTGTGATGTGCATGTAACACAGTTTGACATACTTTGACAATTGCTGGGTTTTTATGGAGCAGTGTGCTATGTCTTAGCCAATCTAGATTATCAGAAGACTTGGTCATGCAGTGGTGACAGTGCTCTAGGACGTGTTCAGCATTTCAGTTCTTTGCTTCTTTCTTCACAGTTCTCCATTCAGTGAGGAATTGAACTCTTACCTTCTGTAAGACCACTGCTAAGCAAATCAAAGGAAAGATAAGCAATTTCACTATGATGATGTTTTCTCTGCAGAAAGATGTAGTGCTGTCACTTGATGCCAGAGAGATGTAGTAAACCTTAGTTTGCCAAATGAGCATATTGACATTTATTATGTCGTGTCTTATAGAAATGTGTATTTCAAGTGACACCAGCTTTTCCAATTTTGAACACCAAATGATTGCAAAAAATTGAATCTTAGAAGAGAAAGTGCTAATCACAAATGTTAAGACCAAAAAATAAATCAGAAGCCTCGCTTCTGTCTGTATGCTGCTTGTGCAATGATATAACATGACTGATTTGGATTTAGCTCACTCAAGTTAAAGAAGAACCTTATGCAAAGATTTATATTTATCAAATGCTTTGAACAGGTCTTTAACTTGTATTCCAACAAGTGTGGCTGCAGCATCTTAACCTCTTTGGACAGACAAGTAGTCATGGTAAGTAGCATGTGACTGCTATGTGACCATCATCCATGAGAGCCTGGCTCTTTTACGTTGCAGATCATTTTTTACTAACTGATTCCAGATGTCTAGTAAGGATTTCTTCACCTCAGTCATTTGAGGAATTTATAGAATTTACACTGTTTCTTCCCTGGGGCCAGCAGTGTTGGGGGAGTGGAAAAGAGTTTTGCCTTTTGTCCTACATATTTGTTACTAAGATAGCATTTAAGCCACCACTCATGCTCTTGAGAGGAATGTCTAAGATGTTCTCACCTGTATTGCTTCTAGGGTAATTACATGTTTAGGAAATGAAACAGGCTGTTTGGCTAATTTAGGTGCATGGCTCCTTGGGTTACTTGTCTTTGAAAGCAACTGCTGGCTTAGGTGTTCTCTTACTGGGGAAATATTGGTGAAATTCTTGTCTTGCTTTCCATAGTGTCTGTACAACATGCTAGGAATTACAACAACAGAAACTTCATCTGTGTAAAAGTCCTGTGCCTGTACCAGAATAATCTCGAGCTGTTCTTATCCTGCACAAGAGGGAAACCTGTGATACTCCATGGTTTTATACACATTAATATATAACCATCCAAAAGCTCTTAGTGTGCCCTTCTCCCTGAAGTAAACTGAGTTCAAGTGCTTCAGTTAGGAGACTAACTCCAAGAGTGGAGCCCTCAAGGAATCTGAGGAAGGGAGACTTGCCTTCTGGGAGGTACTGTATCAGCAGAAGAGATGTGAGATCAACAGGAAGAACTGCTGCCGAGAAGGACCCCAAGGATGGATCAAGCAACCCATAAATGTACCTTGAGCAAAGCTTTTCAGTGTCACGTTCCATCCCCACCCTCCCACCACTTCTCACTGCCAAAAATAAAAGAGCTTTCTGGCTCAAGGTCTTATTAGAAGTGGTTTGGAACTATAAACAAAGATTGCCTGTTTTGACTTCTGCTGTGTTGAGGGAAATACAATAGTGTGCTATAATTATAAAGAAAAGGATGGCATCAAAGATGCCAGACTCCATTATCTTCCTAGTTGGAACAATATGTAGGCCCCACAGTTTTTGGCTCACTGGGTTGAAAGTGAGATGACTCATATAAAATCTTAGCCTTAGGAGTCTTGTTCATTCTGATAATTAGTAATTTAATTAACTCAAATCTCTGAAAACTAATGAAAAGCAAACAGAAATTTATTTGATTTACCACTCCTGTAACTGACTCTAATTGAGTAGAAGCAAGCTTAGTCAGTTCCATTGCAAGATGAAACAAGTTGGCTTGTGCCTTCAGAGAAGGTGGTCATTTACAGTAATAATGAGAATCTATTAGCATGATAACAGTCCAAAGACTTATCCAGTGATGATAGTGAGAGAAAGAAAGAATACACCTGTTAGAGCATCTGCTTTAATTTTTTTTTATGTATGTATATCTCATGGCTATAATGGGGCTTTTACAGCAGTTAAAATAGCTATTGACCTAAAAACTGTCAACAACTGACTGGGAAGATTTACAGGCTACAGTTGAATAGATATTCCCATAACTGAAATCTTCAACATGCTGGGTGTTGACTTACTCAATTCCCAGGAATTTTCAGTTTCTGATGAACTAGTAGTGGTAGAGGGAGGTATGAGGTTTTGGATATGGAAGAATGTTTGAATTTCTGCAGTCACCAAATTAAATGCAAGTTAGAGGTCTTCCTTATTTTTTGTTTTATTTTGAAAGCTGCTGTACTGAAAGTTCTTGATGCTGCACTACACTTCTGCTTCCACAAAGGTAGCTTTCAACTATAGAAAGAAAGAACTATGACCTTTGTACCTTAGGTTTGATAGGTTGATATAAAATACTCAAGAATCATTGTTTGGAAGACTGAAGTGCATGCTTTTCCATAAGTATCAAACATAATAAAATCTAGACAGATGATGTCACAGAGAGATAGTAGTTGGATAATTGAAATCATCATACTGGCTCCAGTAGTTTCTTTTTACCTGAGAATTGGCTGTTGACTGATCTTACCATGAGATACTTTTTTTTTTTTTTAAACCCACAATTTTTTAACCTCTATTAAGCATTTAAGTATATCAAATACACAGCAAATCTGTAAATCTGTGCATATCTCAAGGGGTTAAAATGTACTTCATGGGAAGTCAGGCCATCAGGCCCCCCACTAAAAAAGAGGGGAAACCCTTTTAGCAGTGGTAGAAAACAGAGGGGGTAAACCCCACATAATCTGTGGGAAAGGAGCAGTGAAAGCTCTTTGTCCTCATAAGTGTAATGAAGGATTGTCTATTCTAATGTCCTTTGCTGCTACTTCTGTCACGAAGTTTGCACCAATATAAAAACACGAGAGACACACTGGGCTTAAAACATAGGAAGCTATCTTTGTGTCTTCTGCTCTGCAGTTGAGGGATGTGCATATTACAGTAGGTAAAATATTACATCTCATAAATGAGTTGCACTTTAATTCCATTAGCTCTTTTTTGGCTATTAACGTAAGATAGAAAGTATACCAGCTCTGATGCTGAGTCAGAGAACTGCACAAATAATGTGGATTTTTGAAGAATTACTTGCAGTTGTTTCTTATGAGGTCTTAGTCCCTGCAAACCATACAACAGTCATCGCTTAAGTTAGTTTTGCAAACACCAAAATGTTATCTCTTGTATGGATCCATCGACTACAGCATTGCCAGAATGCTGATGTTGAGAATTCATTTGCAGAAGTGTTAGAGACAGTCAGTGGCTTCAGTGTCTCATATTTTGGTAACCTCTTCTCTTCAACATAAACAGCTCTTTTCTTTCATTTTTACTGTTTATCTTGTTTGGATACACAATAAGCTAGGGCCTGGACCCTGTTATAAAATTGCTGTACTAGATATTGACTGAGCCAATTTTTCTCCTTTTGTTTTCTGTGCCCCTAGTTATACCATTTCTAAGACTAATTTGTGTTTATTGAACCTCTGTGCAAGAACTGGTAGAGACCTTTTTCCTCCAAACATCAGTTGCACTGAAATAGATTCTGTAGATAGGAATATGAGCTGGTAAAGAACAGCGAACTACACGGTAATGCAAAAATTCTTTCTGTGTTTACTAGGGAGAGTTCATGACTATTTTGCAGTGTTATTATCAGTGCTCATCACTTTCCATGCTAAGAAACTGAGGTTTTTCAGAGAAGTAAAATGGCAGTACTGGTTATTTTCTTTGGCTTTGATACACTGATTTCAGAGGTTGCGTGTAGCTTTCAGAGTGTTGAATGGAAATACATTGCGTTGTCAGAAATGTTTTTTCTAAGCTTACAGTCTTTTGGGGGAAGGGGGACACATTCTTTCATCTGAAAGGTCAAAGTGGATAAAAACATATGTAAACATTTGAAGAATGTATACCTCACAGTTTAGTTGAAATTAGGGTGTGTTGTAATGCAGGATCATCCTTCAGTCCCCTTAACCCTCCCCCCAAGCTACATATCCAAGGTATGTGGAGTGCTTGCTTTGTTTGCAGTTTCTACAAACTATAAGAATGGGAATAAAATGCTAAAATTCTTCTTAGAATAGTAATTTATAACTTGATGATCAGGAATGCCACAGGAAAGGAGTGGGTTTATGTCATAGTAAAACTTCAACAGTAAAGATGGTGCTTTTAACTGCTGGAATTTGAGTATAGGTTGAGTAAGTTCGGTAAGCTTTAGTCAAATGGACAGAAAAATACACAGGTGCTAGTAATTCTATGGAACTTACTGATTTTAATGTCCTCTGATATTGCTCTCCTCCTCCCTCTCTTAGTAAAGGATTCAAAAAATGATTCATATTAAGTCTGCTTCATAACATTAGTGGATCATTGCAGTTATTGCAGTTAATTCATAGCTATAGAAACAATTCACTTAAAATAGTTTAAGATTGAGAAGTTCAGGTGTGAAGCCTTATTCCCAGAAGACTGAAATTCCTTCAGTGATTCTTGGAATACCCTTGGTGAAATAAATGCATATTAACTCCAAAAATAGAGATGTGGATCCAGTTGGTCACAGTGCTCTGAATGCTAAGCACTTAGTTATCAGTCTTTACTGCTGTTTAGAGAGGCTGAATATTGCAGTTTATGTTGAGAAAGTTGAGTTGACTCATTTGCTCTCAGAAAATCTAAAGATTTACATGACTTATCATCACATGCATTCAATAGGCTCCTAAAGGTCTTCCTCATGTCCCAAAATGAGCCATTGACTGCAGTGGGTATCTTTTCACTACAATCCAAAGATGCATCTTTTTTTAACTGTTTAAAAATTAACTAATGTACAGAATTACAATGCAGTTAATTTATGATGTTAACTGCAAATAAAATGAAGCTTTATTGACTGCTTCCATCGTATTCACGTAACTGAAACTTCTTTATGGGAGGGACAGGGATAGACAGTTGAGCTCTTTCATAACCTACCTTCTTGTCACATGTGCTGACAGATGTTCCTTCCCCTTTCCTCCTCCCAACCTATGCACCATCTGTATATGCCCTCATACTTTTAGGTTTCCACAATATTTAACACTGGAACTTTCTGTTTAGCTGTTGCAATATATGTCTTCATATCTAAACCCAATACATATCTTTTATTTCTGTGAAAAATGGTGTTGATGTAAAAGCATTTCAGTTTTAGCTGATGTGAATTGAAGCCTAAAAATGTTATCACAGGAAGTTCTTCACTGTAACTAGCAGTACAATTTATGAACTGCTAAGCTTAGTTTTTATATCGAAAGGAATGAGAAACAGTAAATCTCAACAGCTGCTGAGTTCAAGCAATTGGGTGAAATATAAAAGGTTATTTTAATATATGTTCTGTGGGCAAATTATCCACATATATCCCCCAAATATTTTTTTTCTGAAATTGATTTTCTAAGTCACTGACCACAACCCAATGCACACTGGTCAATTTTCAAGGAAGTATTTGGGAACTCTGCCACATGCACTGTAATGATGATTGCAGTGTTGGCAACTCCCATTCAGTAGAAGTATCTGATCAAGTGATCCTCCAAGGAGTCTGCTGCTGATGGCTCTGGGCAATATCCTTGGATTTCAGCACTGAGCTCTGGCTAGGCTCCTCTGCAGAAGAGTCATTTGCAATCCTCTCTTCCTTCATCACCTTCAATAAACTACCCAGTGTTCCAGAATTTTGGCTGTGCTTCATCTTTGTGTCTATTTGCTTTCTTGCAGTCTTCCACTTTAATGCACAGCAGTTAATAAAATAACAAAAATGTCAGAAAGAGAAATACTGTATGAGAGAGGTAGGTAGACTTCCTAAGAAAAGTTGAAAAACTGACTTGAGCAGATTCTAAACCAAACATACATAACTGCCAGCAGTGATTTGAACAAATACTAGGGAACTGGGCTATGTTATTGAAAGCTCAACTTTCTCTTTGGTTGTTTCTCAGAAAGTGTATTTGAAGCACAGCCACATTAGATGCAACCAGGTATGTTCTTTCTCACCTGCCCAGAACACTGATGAGATAGGGGTGTTGAAACATCACGGCACTTGGATTTGTGGAAGTTGGGAAGATCCTAGTTTTCACTGAACTCTGTACATACTGTGGTTCCTTACAAGTGTTGGAAGAACTGTGTCTTAGCAGATTTGTGTGCTCAGCAAAGATACTTTCATTCACTTCACCACTTTTTACCATGTTTAAATCAGTTTGCCACATCTTAGAGCAGAAGAACAAAATGAAGAAATGTTTTAAGCAGTTCAAATCAAGTATATAAAAAATTCCAGGTGCTTCTGACCACTGAAATTCTCAAATTTTGTGGCTCTTTAAGCAGAAATGGAAGATAATGGAGAAATGGCAATTTTGCTTATTTCAGGTTTTTGTAGATTATTCCTATCCTGCCCCAGTTTACAAGTCCATCAAAATAGCAAAATCAAGCATTTGCTCCTTCTTTGCACCTTCAGAGATATCATAGGTTTTTATTCCAAAGACAAACGGGTGGAGTTAAACCTTTCTGTATAACATTAAGGCTACAGAAGAACAATTTTCAGATTTTTTTGGTGGTTGAAAGCATCTGCAAAATATTACTGCAAGGTAGGCAATGAAAGCATTATTTTCTGCAGAGTTATGCTACATTGCCATAGTCAGACGTTTTAATAGCATCCCAACTGTAATTTTACAGGTTTTTTTTAAGCTGTTCATTACTTCAGTTTGTTGTGTTTTCTATCTTGAAGTTTCCACCTGTATAGTGAATGGATTGCTTTTGCTCAGTTCTCAATTTTTGGGTCTCTAATGTATGTCAAGTGACATGATGTCAAAGCTACTCATAAGAAAAATTATCTTTTTCATTTGTTTTTCTGAGCATAATATTTTTTGAAATAGGTGCTTAAAATGATTTCATTAGGAATTTTAAGAAAAATTTAAAACTGTTTCAACTCTAATCCAAACCAGAATGAACTCTATCACACTAATTTAAGTTTAACAATTTTCAGGCTAAACTAGTAGGCTTTCTACTGTGATCCATATTCTTTACTGGTATGTTAGTTTATGGTAGATTTTATACAGGGGTTATACTTCTGATGCGGTTCTATTACTTTGTATCATTTCAATTAGAAATGAATTTGCAAACTCACTAACTAGGAGGTGCAAGTCACTTGAATGTTCTTCATGTTATTTTCCTGCAAACAAAGGAAATCTCCTCTTGGGGAACACCTTTTTCACACTAACTCCTGCCTTTTTGTAGTGTTATGCACTGGCTCCTCAAGTGGCCTGTGTAGCCTCTGAGGGAGCAACTCAGCTGCCTCTGGACTATTCATATTATTGCACTGAGTTCTGCAAAGGTAACCAAATATTTGGGTTTAAATATTTGGGAATATCATAGGAATTTAATGCCTTATGATTTCATGGTAAGTGGTGCAGAATTGTTTTTAATTATGTATATTAAATTAAAAGTTAAGAAAAAATTGGGACTTAGTGATTGAGGACCACTATTGAGGATAGGTTGAATCAAACACAAATGTAACCCCCTATATATTAAATGCGTATCAAGAAAACAGCTCTCAGAATGCTTACTCTGTTTGGTAGCTGAGATCCTGTTCCTAAGAAGCACTTTTGTTGTGAGTATTTCTTTTAGGGAAGGACATTCTTAGATTTTTCCCCAACCCTGTAATTACTTGCATAAAGATCTCCAAATTGTATTCTTCTTTAATGATTCCAGCTTTATCAGAGTTTAGTCTGTATCAGAGCTCTTACTCATAGTTGCTTACCCTCATCTGGGCATTGGTACTATTATAAAGTAAGGTAAAGACTCTGAGGTTCTGGATGTTACAGTTAAAATTTGTTTTTCCTTTACTCTTCAAGATATAATATTGCCAGTAAATACTGAGGCACATAAACTGTGACTCAAATGCAACAGAGAAAGATAGGTAGGTTAAGAAATTACTCTGAGATAACCTGAGGTCAAGAACAGCCTAAAATGTTTGCTTTGGGGGATCAGAAATTGTGATTTATCATGATAGGAATTGATCCAGCTCTGGTTTCTTGAGGCCTTGGTGTATCGTAACTGAAAACGGACACACACAGCCAAAGTCTGAAAGAGGAAGCCCACCATTTTAGACATTAGCAAGGCTGAGATCAAACTTCTGTGTCATATGCTATGATTATGATCTGCTCAATGCCTCAGATGAAACTGTTAATTCCTGGAGTTTCCAGCTACTTGCGCTGGTGAAAATGGACATCTGCTTTGCTGAGCAGTGGTGCTGTTGCAGCTGTCCTTGCAACAGTGTCAAATTATCTTGCATACTGAGAAGAGGAATTTGGGTGACGTGTAAGTGCTGTCTGCTGCTTGATACACCTTTATAACTAATGATGCTTGGTTATTACTTAAATAAGGCCATCTAGTGGTGAAATTCGGGTGGTAGCTATGTCTGCTACAGTTAATAGCGCTGAGTTTTAAAAAAACTGTGGCTAGGTTTGCAAAGTTATACTTAGTTTTCAGGTATATTCTAGTTTGCACTAATTTTCACTTCAAATATTGATTGGGCAACAATTGTTCAAATTGTATTGTTCACCCTCAAATTTAGTACAAGGCTAGAAATGGAAGGAATCACCCAGAACTTACAGGGCAAACAGAATTAAAAGCAGACTATGCAGTAGAATTAAATAACTTCTATATGTCCACTGTAATGTCCTCTATATATGTGCAAATAATGTAAACAATAACAACTAGTTTATGGTTTATGTGGTCATTTGTTACTTCTGAAACACTGTTTTTTCTTACTTTATTCTGCATGTTCAGGAAGGGCCTCACCTGTAGCCAGACATACGTTTTAGTGACGTATTCTCTCCCTTCCTTCCTGTACATTAGTGTTATCTATATATATGTGCTTCTGGTTCAGCTGAGTGATGGCTTAATCTATCCTGTGGCTTTGCACAGATGAAGCAAAATGGGAGAAATATATTCTATATCCAGAAAATTACTTTATCCATGAAATGGAAACCATCAGTGTCACACTTCTGGCACCTGTTGTTTAAGCTAACCTTCATAATCTTTACACTGGTGACACAAAGTTGTGGAACTTCACATGACTGTATGTTATGTAAGAAGAGCAGCACTGGCAAAACTGGGAACTGGTTTATTCTGGGACGTGTTAACTGAGAGCATTGTCACCAAGTCACTTATCAGAATTTGTGTGATTTATTGTTTTGCCTGCAGAAAAGAAAGATCTCAAGTTGCCCCTATGATGTTCTCATTCTTCTCTAACCTTTTGTTTCCTGGGGGTTTTACACATGGATATAAGGTTTTAATACTTTGCGGATCAGGACACAAGCTTGGATATAGGTACAGACTTGACTGAGTGAATTAATTCCTTTCTGCTCCAGTCAAATGCAGAAAAAAATATGCCTCCCCCACCACTTCCTGAGACAGGAACTGCAGTACCCCATACTTCTGGGAAACCTATTTTCAGCTACATTCTGCTACTGCTTACTTGCACAACTGAGATGTCTGCCTGTGGAGGTAGGCTGACATCTGAGCAGTAAAGAGTTTCCGGGGCAGAGGGGATTTCCAACCAGTCTCTGATGAAACCAGAAATCATATAAGAATAGCGACTGATGAAGCTTTAGGTGGGTAAAACCATGCAGCATAGTGTATTCTTTAGCCACAGATAATATGTTGGTGGTTATCCTGTGCCATCTACCCTGTTGCTGTTGCATTGTTGTCGGTATACAGACTAGTTAGTCCAGTGCTATGTTTAACTGGAAAGTATGACTACAATGGTCAGCTAAGAGCATGTGGCTGATGCCATATTAACATGAAAATATTTTATTTTTTTAAAGGAAAATGTGCTTTATTGAGATCACACGGAGAAATGTGGGGTTTACTCTGGCTGTTCTTGGATTTGTAAATGAACAGTTTTAATGGTGATTTGGGTCTTGAAACTTTTCTATACGTTAATGGTGTTATAAGTGTTAAGGCTTAGAGGGGAAACAAATAATGTGTTGTAGAAGGTCACTACTGCTATCAGTAGAGTTCATCTTAAAAAGTCCCTATATAGAAGGCAAAACCAGTCTGTTGTAAAGTCATGTCAAGCACAGTGACAACACAGTGGGGTTAACCAAATGGATTTCCTGGAGCAGGGAAGATTGCTGGGTTTTGTCCAACTCTTAAGAAATTTTTATTATATCAGAGAAGGGAGAATTGAACTGAAATCAGTAAGGATTAAGGATTTCATACACTGCACTCCTTTCAGTAATCTCCAGTGAGCACAAATGTCAAGTGTCACTATTCTTTTCTGAATGACCATCTAGTACTAAACCATCCATGGGCAGTACTGTTGAAAGAGGTTTTTAACAGGAGCAGAATCTCACGATAAGTTAATAAGCTTCCCTGCAGCCAGATTCTTTGGTAGTTGAGAAATGAAAAGAATGTTTTGGTATGTTTGGTATGGTGATACTTTTTTGGAACTAACATGAACAGAATTTCCTTAAAGATGCTTGGAGACCATCATGTAGGAATTGATGGAAGACGAACTTCTTTTCCCCACGTACTTCATGTGTTCTGTTTTGTTACAGAAAATAGTTATTTGCTGTTTTTTACTTTCTGATAACTGAGTAATTTGGAGTAATTTGTTCAGCTTATGAGCAAGTTATTTCAACTAAAAACATTATTTGTTTGAACTGTTAGGCTATTGTGCAACAGAAGCGTGAAAGTCTGAATGCCACCCTCATCATATATGAAGGGAAATATCTGAAAGAAATCTCTTAAAGCTTTATTACAGGTGTAATTTTCTACTTTCTGCTCAAAGCTGCTATTGACTTAAATGGATGTTTTTCACTGGCTAGAGCATCTGGGCTTGGCTGAAGATAAACATAGCCACTGATGGCATGTTTAATATAACCTAGCTTCCACATTATCTATTTAAATACTTTGTTGAAGATGCTTAATGTTTCTGTTTAAATGTTTGTTTAGAGAAAAGATGCATTTACAGGGGATGTACGTAATGTTATGACAATTACTGGAAGGACAACAGTGTGCTTTTTCCTTACTTCCCAGCAGTGCATAGTGTTGAATACTAAAAACACTGTGCCTCTCAGGCACACTGAAGGGTTTCTTGAAATATTTAAAAGTTTATTACCTCGGGCTTTCCAAGTTTGAGTGATAACAGAAAGTTCAACCAGGGTGTCTTCTGAATGTAATTTTGTAAAAGGCTCCAGCTTTCTTAAACGTCTCTAAATCTGGAAAACTCCATAGATAATGGCAATGGCTTAACAGAAATAGCACGTGGTCTATCAAAATAAGTTGTTCCTCAAAAAAAAACACAACAAAAAAAACCCCAAACCCAACAAAACAAACAAACAAAACCACAAACAAACTAAAAAACCCCAAACAAACCATATGTCTTAGAAAAGTCTTCAGATTCTTAGATTTCTCTGGGAGTAGTAGTTGGAAGCAAGCTGCATCCTCTGAACCTCTGGTGATTCTTTTAGATGTTTTAAGTTTTTGTTTGTGGGCTGGGTAGAGACTAGCTGCTGTAATTGGAAAATGAAAAAATATGCATTTTGTTGTCATAGAATTTGCTGCTTTCCCACTAAACTGACTAATAAGATATCTCCTACATTTTCCATTCCTCAGTTCTGGTCTGGTATAGTCATGCTCAGTACAAATGCTGCTAAACTTTTAAGATATTTGATGCTATTTTCAGTACTAAAAATTGACCATATACTTTAACAGTTTTGCTTCATGACTTTGTAGGATTGGATCTCAGTCCCTAAATCAGAGGTTGCTGAATGGCTAACAAAATGAAGAGATTATCTGAGAAATGAACTAGGTGAGGTTATATACATTTGTGTTTCATGGTCTTCAGCTGGCAGAGGCAACCTTATGTTTGGGTCTTTCACAATATCTGCTTTTAAGCATGGGTATTTAAGTATAATTCAGAAGATATAAAGTGTGAATTATATAGTAAATGGATAGAGCCACTTCCATAGGATGCGTGAGAACAAAATTAGTCTGAAAATGGATGTGATGGCTTGCTTTATGAACAGGCATGTGTAATCTCTCTGGTATGTTGAATGGAAACTATGTAGCTGTGGTTAGTACAGAGCTGAATTCAAATTAATTCTGCTGAGAGTTTGGGCACATTAGCTGGGCTCAGTGTTGTATTAACTGTGGTTACAGAGCTTTTGGTTGGGTCCAAATATAAGCCAAACTCGGCAGAAGACTAGATATACACTGAAATATTATTGCTCCATTGGGAGTGAAATTTCTAAATAAATTTGAGGATCTGGGACTGGTTAAAAAGATCAGCAATGGTGTATATATATATATAGGTGTCCAGAGGGACTTAGGTTTCTAATTAACTTTATGAATATGGCATTTCCTATATAGAAAGTTAAATGCTTAGCAGCTTTCAAGAAAACTGTGCAGGCACAGTGTCTGACAACTCAGCTGTGGCATGGTGTAATTGTCTTGTATGAGAGCTGACACGCTGGCTACGTAAGAACCAAATTTATTTTATTAAAATAGCTGTATATGAATGACATCCAACTCTTTTTCTGTGGAATGGAAGACTCGGTGACTTAATAGATGGAACATAATACCAAATAGTGAATAGTGAGAATTTAAGTTTTTTTGTAAACAGTGAGCAATACTTTGAAAAGGCAATTTACTACTCCACTGAATATTGATGTTAGTAGTATTATTTTAGATCATTGGCTTTATTGAAGTGGAAACTGACAATCCATTTAATCTGTTTATATTACCCTAGTAGAAAAAGCCTTATTAACTAATCTTCATCTTCATCTTTTAAACTATCCTCACGCCAAATAGTTCAGTGCTTCTACACTTGCACCAGTTCACTCTTATAATCAGTTTAAGATAAATAGAAAGCAAAAATGTTTTTATGAGACTTAGCTGTAATGACTGGAAGACCCTGAACTGGTCAAGTTAAATGGTACCAACTGAGGCCAGACCATGTGAAACAGCTATGGCAGCATTTGATCAAATTTCATTTAACATAGACCTACATAGATGAAAAGCAATTAAGTACTAGGCTTACTTAGGGTGAAAATGTTACAGCTGAGAATTTCTCATTGACTGGAAGTTGCAAATGAAGTTTATGTTTGAGAAAGGAAAAACAAAGGAAAAAAACTCAAACCCCCATCCATGCTGTAGGCAGGATTTGCCAAATACTAATGCATCTCATAGCCGCATAGTTGGTGCTGACTGTCTTGAAGATGACTTCAGAACCAATTTTTAAGCATCTTGGGCAGAGATTGAATGTCTCAGTAAAGCAGTGTACTGATCCACTCTCAAGTTGGGGATATAGGAGAACATTTAAACATATTGCTTTATTTCACATGTACCAATGCCGCTGCCTGAATTGGAAGCTCAGAATTTTCACCTGGACTGTAGGCTAAGGTGTTTTCATGAAATCACCCTCAGTTTTAACTAGTATATATACTTAGTTATGGCGACAAAGAAGAAACAGCTTCTTGGTTTCTTTGTACTACCTGGCATGTAAGAAATGGCAACTAATTTGAGATACTTTATTATTATTATTATTATTGTTATTGTTATTCTCAATTTCAATACATCCATTAATTGAATTTGACTATTCTACTGGAATTATCCATTCTTCATATTAAAATTTAAGCTTTATAAACTACTAAGAAGCTGAAATGATTTTGTAGGGACTGACAGGTTTTGTAAAGTCTTGTCTGATAGGTTCCATTTTCTAGCTTTCATTTTTCCATGATTATGGAAAATTATCCAGTTCTTTCTAAGGCCGGTATTAATGGTTTCATTCTGCCATGTCAGAATAGCTATAGTATGTATAAGTCTCCTTAATTGCATGATGAGCAATCTGTCATTCCAGCAAAGATGTAAATATGATACTTAAAATCTGGAACGTTATTGCCATTTGGCAAATTAGTTATTAGCATAGTAGAATGGATCATGAAGTGTAGTACAGATGAAGGTTCAAAAGATTACCAAAATTCTTCATCTTGGGATTTGGTGGAACATGTGAATAAGTAGCTAGCAATTTCACTGCCAAGCCTGACGCAGTGCTAAATAAAAAAGTATTTATGTTAATAAAAAAATACATCAAAATCTTTGTGTTCATTATCCAAAGGTTTTATTCATTCTCTTATTTTGCTCATGCAAAAAAGGAAATCTTGCCCCTGGGCAGTGACAAAGCTTTGTGGCAGTATCCTCTGAAGTTCTGAGCCTTGAAACTTTGAACAAATGGTGAGCCAAACCTCCATTTCAAACTTTTGTCTCAAAAAACACTTTATTGTGATCATAACTGATATCAGTGGTGCACTAAGAAACTTTGTGGAATGAACATTACAACATGGAAGTGAAACATTTGTAAAGAATAACCAAACTCAACCATTTCTGATGGCAAAACCAGGCGCCGCTTAAGGGACAGTAGATATTTTTTCATCTACCATAATTTCAGTGTTTAGTAATACCCAGGAGGAACGAACTACCTGTCTAAGGTTTTGTTATCTGCCATACATGAAAAATTGCTTTGAAACTGTGCCAGGAAAATACAAAATTTGTTTGTATAACACAGATTCCATAGGTAAAAACTACAGGGGGCAGCTGTAGTTTTGGACTTTATTTTATTCAACTTTGATTCTGCTTTTTCAGCTGGGTGTAAATGTACACAGTACCACTTGGTAGGTCTGCTTCCACCTTTTATCTCTGAAAGTTTAAGTAGGTTTTTCTGAACTTAAAATGCAAACACAAAAGATTTTTGTAAAAAATACATGGCCATTTCACATGCTGGCCAATTTTTCTCATTTTCTTTTTACTGGTGTGCTCTGGATCATAGATAGAGACAGACTAAGAAAGAATTATTGAACGTTTATTACCACATTAATAATAAAAATGAACTACAAAGACAGGCAAATCAGTATTTTAAGTAGATAGTTTAAGTAAGTTGAAATAAATATATTTAAGAATTTATTTCTACTAAATTCATACTGGTATCAGTATGAAACCTTTAAGCTTATGGTCTTTAACTTCCAAGTTGCCTTTAAGTAACATAATTTAGAAAAAATTTTAATTAAGTTTCATTTATCATTATTATTATGCAATCATTTATCATTATTATTATGCAATACTGTTTAGAAAAAAAAAATTGAAGGTTGTAGTAGTAGTAATGTATTAGCTACAAGTTAGGATGTTGTGTCACGTTCTGAAAATTAATAATAAAATTAATCATAAATTTTAATGATAATCATACATTCCATTAATCATGGAATATTTACCATTAGTGCACTGTTACACTTTAATATTAATTTAATGTAAAAATGTTGTCAGTAACTTATGTTTCACAACTGTGGTGGTGAATTCCTTTCCCCCTCTCGGGGCTGATTTTCGAACTCGGGAAGGCTCGCTAGGCCTTAGCATAAGTGTCATGAGTCGGGCAGTGAAGTGACCCTTGGCCGTGCCAGGGACTCTTACACAGCAAGACAGGGAGATACGCTGCGCGTCCCAAGGACTCCTGCTGCCCGGCGGAGGCGGGACGGGAGCAGGGATGGCCAGTTCTCATAACGACCTGCGGCCAGTTCTCTCTCAAAACAACCTTGAGACATTACGGTCCTCCCCTGACAATCTTGGAGCATCCCGTATCTGTGTTTTGAGTTATTCTCAGTCTCGGAATTTTCCAGCGCAGCTGGGATTCTAGCAAATTGTTGATGACAAAAGTCAATCATCTCCCGAACCTATAAAGAGCGGTACTGAGTGAGGCCCTTTGAGCTCTCCTGGACCGCAGCGGGCTGCGACCAGCATCTCCCTCTGAGCGGGACGCCTCTCGGAGCTCGCAAACTCTCCTGTTTGCGAAAATCGGAGGTCTGTCGCCGAAAGCTGACGTGACCTGGGCTGATTCTCTTCGCTCCTTGAGGCTCGAGCCTTCGCCCGTTGAGACAAATGCCAAGGCATTCGACGTGAATATTTTCACTGACCTCAAGGGGAACTTTTAAGAGGTAGACCTCTTTTTCTCTGTCTTTTATTCTCTTTTATTCTCTTAGTGTCTTTATGCACACGTGTGTACTAACCCGAATAGTCTATAGTAAGTAAGTTACAGCAAGTGTATTATAAGATATTAAGTATGTTATAGCAAGTATATTATAAGATGTATGATAAGTTCATACTTTCAAATTTATACTTAATTTACTGTCATGATTTTTATTCAACTGTGAATGAATTTTAGGCTGCGATTACACTCATAATCCCTTTAGATATAAACCATAGACCAAGTCTGGGTCTAGGAGTCGATCCAGCCGCACCTAGACTCCGACAGGAATTTAGAAAGCAAGGGGGTCTTCTCTGAACCTTGTGACTCAACGGGAGGGTTTCCCTACCCTTTCCTACATTCCTGATCTTTGCACAAATCACAAGAAATGAATTCTTTGTAACATTTCCTTTTACCCTATTACGATTTTGGTCCCTATCTACATAAGTTTTTTAGTTTGATTCTAATTTAATTTTCCTGTGTGCATTTCATCCGTGTACTAAGTAATAGAGTGAACCTTGCCATTGAATTCTGTGAAGTCTCACTTTCATATAAATTTCTATTAAATAATTTTTCTATTGCTAATAAAATTGGAGGTGATCCTTTAAATGATCCAAACCCCTTATTTCTCATCCCTTCTCATTTTAAATCCCCCCCCAATAACAAACTTCTAAAAATGTGATAGACCATTCATTTGACATATTACCAGTGACAAGGGTGACAAAAATTATATTTAATCCCTTTATCGTGCTTAGTGTACTAGCTTGCTTCCAATTTCCCCCCTTGATATTTTTCCTATGACCACAGTTTTTCATTAGCTGACCTGTTCAGCTATGTGTTCGTCAAGGTGGGGAAAAACATATACTGGGCCCGCATAATAGCAAATTTAGTCAATCAGAAGTAATTCAAGCCTTTCTACAAGCCAGTTCAGAACGGATCTTTTCTTCCCTACTGGGTCTTTTAGCTTCTATTTGCCAACCCAATAAAATCAGTTGTCCAGCTGAGATGCTGTAGTGTTATTTCATTTTTGTTCTTTAAGTCAACCAGTTAAGCTAACAAGTTGTTTTGGCTAAAAGGATAACCCTTTGGAGTTACCTTTATTAACCTGCATACTATGACTAGAGAATTGCTGTGTGATATGCAAATACCACAACTGTAAATCTGATGGGGGGCTCTAAAACAAAAAGTCCCAGAAGATTTTGGACAGCTGCAGTTCAGAAAAGATCTGTAGTTTATGGTCAGTTTACATTATCTGCTCTACCAGGCATCAAACTAGTTTTCATGTGGGTGTTTTAGTAGGTCTGAATTGTTGCAGTTCTTTCTGTGGAACCACTGACAGTTTTTGTTTGTTTGTACTGTTTTTTTGGTGGTGGGTTTTTTTTAGAAGCACACTAATAAACAGGAGGGCATTAAATGACTTTCCTTCAGGACAGGCTATTGTAATATGTAAGCTCATCAGGAAATCCATTGCTGAATTGTTTTTCTAAAAGAGGTTCTGTGTGAAGTCAGCAATACCAGACAACAGCAAGCCTCTGCTAATAAAATGTTATGTAGATTTGGCAGGTATTTGGACTTATTAAAACACTTTTAGATAAATGCAGTTGAATTTTAATTGGTACACCTTTAGAAGTATTGACAATTGAATAAGGGTAACTTTAATTCATTGGAATTAATAATACCTTTCAGAAATAGAAATTACCATGTGGGTTATTCAAAATTTGCTAAATGAGGCAAATGCCAAGACTGTTGAAGAATACTAAATTTGACTTAACTAAAGTTATGGATATCTTACTAATAAAAGTTGTTCCATTGTATCACAGAGCTGGAATAGACTACTCTATGCCTTTGCCTGATTTTCTATTTCTAAACCATTCCAGAGGTACTTACTGTGTGCCTAAATACTGTTCCCTAGTGATAAATAACTATTGGAAGTAATTAGCATTTCACTACCCATGTTAGAAATATTTTCTTAACATCAGACAAGAATTTCTCACTGCAGTGGCAGCAAGAAGTAACTGTAGGTCCAGTGTTAATTCTCTATCCACCAGGCAGAGAAGCAACTCCTCTGTTCTTTCCTGAAATACAATTGTTTCTCATCTTTTTGTTACTTTTTTGTGTACTTAAGTTTGTCTCTCCTTAACTTTTTTAACCTTAGCTACTCTCCAACTCTTACCTAAGTAGTATTTTAATGCCTCTACTCATTTTCTCTGTCCTCTTTGGTAGTGGTTCTCATTTATCTAATGTCCTGGTTTCAGCTGGGATGTAGTTAACTGTCTTCCTAGTAGCTGGTACAGTGCTGTGTTTTGAGTTCAGTATCTGAAGAATGTTGATAACACTGATGTTTTCAGTTGTTGCTCAGTAGTGTTTAGACTAGAGTCAAGGATTTTTCAGCTTCTCATGCCCAGCCAGGGCACCTGACCCAAACTGGCCAACAGTGTATTCCATACCATGGGACGTCCCATCTAGTTTAGGAACTGGGAAGGGGGGGCAGGGAATCGCCGCTTGGGGGACTGGCTGGGTGTCGGTCGGCGGGTGGTGAGCAATTGCCCTGCGCATCATTTGTACATTTCAATCCTTTTATTACCACTGTTGTCATTTTATTAGTGTTATCATTATCATTATTAGTTGCTTCTTTTCTGTTCTGTTAAACCGTTCTTATCTCAACCCAGGAGTTTTACTTCTTTTCCTGATTCTCTCCCCCATCCCACTGGACGGGGGGAGAGTGAGTGAGGGGCTGCGTGGTGCTTAGTTGCTGGCTGGGGTTAAACCACGACACTAATGAGCTTGATTGGACTATATTCAGGTTTGGGTGTCTGTATTCAGCAACATCCTAGTTCCTTTGCTGTTTTCTCAAGAGCATTATCTCAGGGTTTGTAATCCACTGTTGCCCCTAACTATTGTTGCCTTACTTTGCCTAAATTCCTGACTAATGATCTGCAGGAATCTGGATTCATCATTTCTGAATGCCATTCTATTTTTCCAGACTCTCTGATTAATTTTGGGTTTTAGTCCTATTCTCCAGCATTCTTTTACTTAATCCCAGATGTTGCCAGCTGCATGCTTATGAAATACATTTGGTTCCACAATTAGTTGAATGAAAGTAAAAATGACTACACTTAATAATAATGGAATTATCTGGAGTTCTAAATAATAGAAATAAATAAATTACAATGTTAGTGGAACGATATGTAGCTAGGTGAGATGTAGGAGCTGTAGGCTTAATTGCACAAGGTCAAAATCCTTAAACTTGGAGAATAATCTCTAGGAGTTAGTATCCAAGGTAAGTTTCTGAAGGATATTTTGTGCCTTAGTAGTTTGCAGTATGATGCCTGGTCTGAATCTTAATAGATCCTCCCCTAACTTCATACAATTTCTTTATTTTTAAAAATATTTTCTCTAGGAATGAAATAGTGTTGCCAGAAAGCTTACTTCTTTTACAGTTCACAGTTTTTTATGGTTTTGAAGGTCTAGTCCACATAGTCTCACTGAAGAACGTGGAATAGATGTTCCACAGTAGTATGTAATTTAGCTACAATCCATGAAAGGTGAATTGTCACCATAAAATGTGATAGTGGGAGAGCAGATATATGGGTTTAACAGGCTTGGTTCCCTGAAATCTTTTTGCACTAACAGAATTTGTAGAGTTCTAACATGGTTAGAATAACATGGTTGCTTTGTTGTGACTTGTAAAGCAGTTTGTGATGACGAAAGACTTTTTTTCTTTTTTTTTTATTTCAAGCTAATGAGTTCATTAGATTTTAAAAAATTATTTTCAGCCTAGTTTAGTTTGTGTCCTAAGGCCGCAGGAAGAAGTGCTTAGAAATCAATGTATTGGTTGCTGATTAGCATACACCCTCAAGTGTAAGCAAACTTTACCTATTTAGATCTTTCAGTTACTTAACAACTGATTACAGGATAAGTTGCTATTCCTCCAAGTCACTTTTGTTGCTGTTTGAGGATTTATGAGTTTTCTTGTGTTATCTTCCTGGTAGTCAAGTTCTCAGAACAGAATATTGTGCTTGTACTTGTGATCCTATTAAGGTGCCTTTTGAAAGAATAGACATTTCCTCATCTTTGTCGAGATTTGCAGTTTAGAGTAATGATTGGTTGGGGTTTTTTTTCTTGTTAGGACCCTATTAAGGTTTACATTTGAAATGCTATCAAACCCCAGTATATATCAGTTGCTGGCCCTTAAAACAGTTGCTGCCAACCATGTGTTACTGTCTAGTTTTGGTAGTTACTGACACAATTGGTAACCTAATCCACATTTCTGTGAAGTATCGGTAATTTATTCTATATGGACAAGATACCTTTAAAAAAAATTGGTTTTTGAACTCTTAAACTCTCCCTGATGGATTTTTACTCTAATATTCTAATTATCTAAAACAGACTACGAGTGCAAACATAAACATAATCCTGTCAGTTCTGAGTTCCTGGGATTTTGATGAGCCTGTGTTGAGTAGAAGAGAATTGATTACTGAGTGAACTGAAAATGGTTAAGTTTAGATCAGCTGAGAAAAAAATTTTAGTATACTCCTTACTGTCTTGAGCAGAGACTATAAGAGACAGTTATCTAGGCATACCTTCAGTTTTTTATTTAAAAAAACCCAAACAAACAAACCCCCCAAATCTGTTAATCTTGTTTTATTTGGTTCTATTAATTGATAGAAATCCTAAATCAGAAAAGAGCAATAAAGAGGAAGATAACTCAAAAAAGTCTTATTCTATTTTAATGGAATTGTTTTAGTTACAGTGGCAATATGGTGATACAAATGAAAGGAACATTTTAATATTTTCAGATATCTATTTCATTTATTAGAGCATTTCAAAGTGAACTTGTGACTCTGTAGAATGATATTGCTGCATGCAGTAGCAATACATCTAGTGTTGTCTTATCTATCAAAACCAAGTAATTTTCAGGATGAACAGAAGAGGAAGACTTGACTGACAGCTGTAAACATGAAATGCGTGAAAGAATAGAGTTAACTACAGAAAAGGTGGCTAAATAGTTTTGCTGTAGAGCAAGAATAGAAGCATATATATTGTGCCTCCATATCCCAAACCAAGCCTTAAACCGAAAAGGTAAGGAAGTTATGAAAATAGGAGGTGTTGGAAGACCAAGGAAATTGTTGTAACAAGCTGGCACGTATCAGGGGAAAAGGAAGCAATTGGCCAAGGATCAAAGTTTCTCAGAAACTGTTAGCCTTAAACTGTCAAAAAGCCATAGAAGAAATACTGAGTGTGAATAGTTTCAAGGTTTAATATTTTGGGGTGCTTTTGTCTTTATTGACCTTGTAAATGTATTCTCTTATAATATGTATAAAATCAAACTATGCTGTTTTGCAGCTGCTTTTGGATATAGGCTTACTCTCTTTCTGGTACAGGACAAGTGTCTAAGAGTTGGGAAAATGAACTGGAGTGTATGTGTACATCAGTTATAAGATGATATCATATTTAAGATGGGTATACCTTAGTAGAAATCTATTCTCTGTTAATGTCTTACACTAAAAAGCAGTCATCTTTTTTTTCCCATCCCTTATGGAACATAAGTTTCCTATAGCTGGCTTGGAGTAGCAGCTTATGATCTCAAAGCTGGATAAAAGAAGGTTCTCAAAATTAGACTCCCAATTATAGTAAAAGATAGGGCAATAGAAGTCTTTTCAACATTAGATGATGGTCATTTCTTCATGACTATTAAGAAAAACAAAAAAGCCTATGTCTATTAGAATAAGAAGTAGATTGACTGTTCATATCATGTTAGGAAAAAAACCCCACACTGACCTCTGAATCAGCACTGAGTGTTATTTAACTGCAATACAGTAGTTAAATTCTCAAGTAGTTAATTAACACAAACTTTATTTTTCTGTTTAGTGAAATCTAGCATGCTACCTAAGAAAAAATAAATCAGAACTCAATTCTAGACTGACTTTCTTGTTTTTAGCTGATAACTTAGTGTCCTAAAATTGGGTCTTGATTGTTTTAATCAAGGTTACTTTTTTTGATTTCTGCAGGAAATTGCTTTTGGTCCTGGTATTAAGCTGTCACTGATGTGCTACTTTAGCACTCCATAAAGGAAGTAAACATTTGTCTTGAAATAACTAGTGAGAGTTTGTGAGTGCCAGCTGGCTTTTCTGGGAGTTCCTCAGAAAGGAAAGGGAGCTTGAAAGAAACAAGATGATTTTTTTTTTTTTAACCCAAGATGTACCAGTAACATGTTCAGCAGTAATTAGAAGAATGTAATGATCTGAGAACTTCTCTACTCCCCTTATCACTGAAGCTGACGAGAAAGCTAGGTATCTTAAAGTTATTTCCTCTTTATGGAAGAAAGGGTGTATAGACCAGTTATATTTAAATGTAAATGCTGAAACAGTTAAAAAGAAAACTTACCAATAACACACACAGAAAGTAGGAGTCCAAGAGATGCTCGACTGTCTTTGTTTGATTGTTTTGGATTATTGACCAAAATATGTTACCAAATGAATGATTTCATCAATTAGTGCTAAGTGGATAGCAGAGGGGTTTGGAGGAACTATAAATACCTCATGCCACCTATAGTTTCTGAATTTCTATGAACTTCTGTGTTCACTTCTGGTAATAAACTAAAAGCAATTCATGTTTCCCCTCCCCCTGTGTGCAGTCTTATTCCACAGCAAAAATGAGGGAACTTTGTACTGCACCATAAACACAGTGAAGCTGATATGTCACAAAAAGAAGAGCACAAATGCAGTAATAACTACATCATGAATGATGAGCTAAAACCATGCATTAGCCTGCCTTTTACAACTCACCAGGGTATGTGTTGTCAAAAAAGGTGCTTCAGGTTTCTCCAATAGAATGTGCATGGATGTGAGACTGAGATGTAGCCCCCACCATCAAACTTTGGTTGTTGGGGACAACGTAGGGAAAATCAAACCAGTAATTTAGCAGGTACATCTTGGTCTCTGTCACAGTAGGATTAAAGAGGAATGATCATTCCATAACAGTAAGGCTTGGGGTATAGGGACCTTAATTTTTATTGGAATTCTTTTAGGAAATTCAGATACAGTTATGTTTCAACTGCAATAGAGAAAGGGGAGGAGCAGGCAGCGATTGCTTCTCCTTGTCACTATTAACAGGTGTGAAATCCTAGACTAAGATAGAAGAGCAACACCTATACAGCCATTGCTTCTAATTCAGGACCCATGTTACAAACCTAGTGATGGTTCTGGGAAGTTAATCAGTTGGTGAAGCTATCTGCAGATCTGTCAGACATGATGTGAAGCAAGAGGAGTCTGTCCCTCAGGCAGCTGCACAGGCTTTAGTCTGAAAACAAAATAGTTTAAGCCAAGTGACGAGTGGAGACATATCTGTGGAGGGATTGTGCCAGTCAACAATCAACTTTGCATGCAGTAGGTTGTATGGATGTATTTTGTTAGCAGAAAGTTTAGATTCTGCTGGATAAGAGTCAAATTCCATTTCTTGCTACGAAGTAGAGACTGCCAGACAGACGCATGAAAGTGGGATTTCATTATGAAGCAGGTTGTCTGGCATCTGAATTAGATACAGACATAAAAAAATATATATTCACAGTACACAGAACATATCAACACCTCTGATTGTCATATTTTGGACCATTGTCACCACCTGTTGTGTTCCCGCACTGTTAGTTCCAGCATCTTTGGTGTGGAACCAGAGGAATTTTAGGCCCAGCACTTCTGGAGTTCTTTCATTCCTTACTTTGATTAGAGGTACGTTATTCAGATGCAATACTTACGGATGGAAGAGACCCTAATTTATACTGTTACTAGCAGAAATAGAATGACTATTCACAAGCTTGAAACAGTAGCTCTTGCTGTCACTTTCTTCTGCAATCTTTTGGGATAATTTCTCTTACCCAGACTATTGTACAAACCTTTTTGATGGAAACATCCATCTCTCATCACTTATGTAGGTGTTGCTAGACATCTAAAAAACCAAACCAAAACAAGCTATTTTCCCTAGTAATTAATTAGAATCTGTTTAAATCCTAAAACATTGGAAGTTTATTAAAGTTGGTGCATGTCCTGCAATGTGACACAATAGTATTGTCTTTACAAGCATTTTTCAGTCTATAGTAATCCAACTGGTTTTAATTTTAAGCTGAAATTTCACTGTATTAGTACCTTAAAAATATAATGGACTCCTAAAGATATACTTCAGTACTAACGTAGATGTAATCCCATATGCAGAGTATATCTCTCCATAAATGGCACCAGTGATCCTATTAAATATTTACATTGCATAAAATATGTCATTATTTGGCCCCAGAATTGATAAGCACACTAAATATATTTTTCAGTGCAGGAAGGGACAAATATTTTTAAGGAACACCTACCACAGTTTTACCTTGAGAGTATTCTCCGATAGCATCAATAACAAATGATCGCACATTTTTTCAGTAACACCAGAACTATTATATGTTAACAAGAAAACATGACAATAGTGTGGGGTTTGGGGTTTGTTGTTGTTGGGGATTTTTTTCCAAAATGAGAATCTTAGATTACCTCTGTTGTGGTTTAACCCCAGCCAGCAACTAAGCACCATGTAGCCGCTCACTCACTTCCCCCCGCCCTCCCCCTCCAGCCCCGATAGTTATTTTGACTTAGTGTGATGTGTAGAAGTAGTTTAAGGCTAAGATATATGCAAGATAAGAAATGTTTCCCATCCTTAGTTCTTTTTAATAACAAAACTGAAGACAATGCAGACATGCTTCATATTTAAACATACTTCTTGATGAGTGGTTTTGAAGTAGCTGTTTTAGGGGGTGAAGTCTGATACCTTAGTGGCTTAATAACGGGCTTCAAAAGGGAAGTCAAAATATTCTGGCAAGTTTGTCCTCTGTACAGCAAATGTGTGTACCTCGTTCATCCTGTTAATGTATATTTTCTGTCTACTTCATGGGGATGTTTCTGGAATATTTCCCAGACTTGTCTTTTTGATATGTCTGTGGGTTGTCAGTAACAATTGTTTTAGACTTCATGTATGTATTTAAATCTCATCAGAAATAAAAGTCATGTTTTGATTATGCCAAACATTCATTTGTAACTACAAAAAAATTCACATCTGAAATGGGAGAAAAAAAAGAGTCAAGTCAGGAAGCCCATGACAACAGAATGACAGAACTAATTTTTGGCAGCCAGCTGGTGGCCAAATCCTAGAATATAACAGTGAATTAACAGGTCTAATTTCTGGTGGCCAAAATCAGTATGAAAGGGTTCTGCATAGCAGCAGAGCAGAGAAGCAGGACTTTCAAATCTTATTAGTTGCTTTGGTTTAAGACTCAAAACCAGAATGGGTATTTCCCCTAATATTGGCTGCTTTAATGACACTAATATTGTCTCTTAGGAAGGTGACAGGTTGCCATAAAGTGTTTTGAGAATACAAATACTTTTATTTTCCTGTAAAAGTACCCATGCTTATAGGTTGCTGAACTAAAACAGCCTCTCCTCCCAGGCTTATCAGAGCTGCAAGACCTCGTTTTGCTTGCACAATACTAATCATAATTTTGTAAAGTGTTGTTAATATGGCATCCATAAACTTTGCCATAATTTGAACTAAGATAACCAAGGTCGAACAACAGAATAATTTAAAGAATCACAGAAGCTCTTAAAGATCTCTTTGATTAAATGAACTTGACTCTAAATTAGTTAGATAAAAGAAGAAAACAAACCAACAATCAACCAAAAACAACCCCCCAAAACCTCAACCACCTTTGGTATTAGTTTTTCTTTGCTGATGGAAATCAGACTTTTTTTCAGGTACCAGTGAATACTTGAGGCATTTTACACATTGCTGATAGCTCTGTGTGGCAAAGTTCCTGATGGTCTAGCATGTAACTTCTGGTAGAATACTTTGCTATGTTGTAACTAGAACTTCAGCTCTTTGTGCTACAACTTGCACTTCATGGGCTATGCTTGAGGGTATTACATGAACTTTTACAGCTGCTCTGAAGGATTACTCAAATCCAACCACTTGAATAGCTAATAAGTGAAGAAAGCTGGGGGCGGGGGTGGGTGGGAGGAAAGGAAGGCATGGCCCAATTTTTTTTATGTCAATAGCCCAGTGACTGAGCAGGAGGCCTGCTAATGCCATTGATCCAGAACAACAGTGAAACTTGCAAGGGCAAGCAAGAGCTTTCCTTTGAATGTAATTCTGAGTGGTTTAGTTGCTGATGCTAAACCATGAACAGTACGCAGATAAAGCTAGCATAGTAAAAAGAAATATTTAAATTTTTGTTAATGTGAAGTATTTGTTCTGAAATTATCTAGTTTTGGATTCTGACAGTAAGGTGGAAGGGAATAGAACTTGGAGACCTTAAAGAGCTATGGAAGAACTTGTCACTTCACTATAAGTCTGTGCTTTCAGAAAATTTCTAGAGGAACATTTGAGAAGTGATTTTAATAAACAGTGTTGAAGGTTATAGGAGAGAAACTCGGGAAAAGTTATGGTATGTGACTGTTTCACTGAGACATTTACTATTGTCTTAGCTTTATCATTCTTACACAATATGTTGTATGTAAGCTCAACATTTTTCTAAGCTGAGGTAAAACATAATGTGACCAGAGAACAGCTTCAGTGCTGTGTGACTGGGACATCTCTTTCTCCTTCTCCCTCTAGTTTACTGAAGGGTAAGCAAATAAGCAATTTCTGGTATATCTTTTAGCATTACACTGTGGGATCTGATTCATAAGGATGTTCTTCAAGGTCCCCCAGTTCCAATGCGTATCACGTGGTAGCAACTGGAAACAATGACAGACAGTGAGCTGTTATGATAGGTCTTTCAGGTGTATTAATCATTAATAAATAACTTGTTAAATACAGGTGGATAAATTCCATGCTTGATATCCTTTCATGCTAGCTAGTTACCTCAAGCTCTCCCATGTCTTCCTTGAAATTCAACATTAATAATTTTATTGTCTTTATTTTCAGTTAAATTAATGGTGGCAAGGCCAGTTGTAAATGAAGAAAATAAAGCTCCATCTGCATGTCTCTAGAGGGTTCATTGCATATATTCTGAGTATCAGGATAACGTATTCAAGCATGTATTCAAGCATATGTGTCTGAATAATTTGACAGGAGTATGAATGGACTACTAATAATCACAAGAAAAAGTGTTTTTGTTAACTTGAAATTTCCAACACCTACTCTGCCAAATTTAATGTCATTAAATGAAGGTCTACTGAATAGCTAGCTCCTTCTCCTCCTAAGTTTTTCTTACAAGGATAAGTAAATACATCTGAAGACATCAGAGTCTAGGCTGAAAGATGTGTGTGAATAATGAATGTGTAGCATGTATCTAATCTATTTTGAATTGAGTGTTTGAAAGAAAACACCTTACTGGAACATTTTTTTTTCCCCAAGAGCGGCTACTTCATTGCAATATTTAGCCAGTACAAATGTTCTCTTTCAGAATATCATTATCATGATTTTGTTTTGGTGGAGTTGTTATTACAGAAGATGTGGCCTTTATTAATATATTAAGTTAATTTTATCCTGGGCCAAGATTTAGTGCTAAAGCTGAGTCTTTCAGTAACTGTTTTCTGTTATTCAACTGTAAGAATAATGTAATTCTGAAGGTCTCTCCTTGTATGATATATTTTCTTTCAATGGTAGTTGCCACAGAGAACCAATGTGCAAAACTCCTGCTGTGTGCTTCTTGAACTTGTCATTCTGCGTGCTTTTATTCCACTTCTTCACTTTGAGGCATCTCTGACCATTTTGTAAGTCTCTAACCTCATTGGTGTACTACCCAGGTAAGAAGTGAAAAGGCAGTTGACTGTTGTGCAGCTTTGATCAGGACAGATTATTTTGGTTTAAACAGCATTTACACACTAAAGCAGTTTAGCATCATTTTCTCCTATACCAGTTGTCCCCTGAACATGAAATCATCTAGGGCATAAAAGAGCTCTGTGTTATTGTAACATGTCTTACTCTTCAAAAAGAAACTGGAATGATGTAAGAAGACATCAGTCAAACAGCTTGTGTTCATGGAGCTGTGACGTTCTTCTGACTGCAGGCTAAAACTTTATAGATGGGATGCACGCAGTAACACAAATCATAATCTTGTGATCGGAAGATACTGAGTTGCTTACATCTGGAAAGTACTTTGCCTGTATATTTCAGCATATTGAGCTGTTACAGCTATCTTCTAGAAATTTCCTGTTCCAAAAATGGATTTGTAAGATCTGAATTCACAGACTAAGTGCTTTGGGTCTGAACTGTGTTAGTATTTGTGCAGATGTAGAGGAGCTGCAAAGGCATAGTGATTCCAAAGCTCTGAGAGACAGATGGGCATGTGTGTGCACACTCACACTCTATGAGCAATAGCTGCATAATGTGTCATAATCACTGAAATTTTGTAACAGTACCTTAGTGGATGATGACTAACCTTGTAATTTCTAAATTCAGAATGGCAAGTCATGTATAATGAACTGAGTCTCAAAAAGATTTGTGGCAGTAAGACCAAAGAATTAGCAAATGTAGGCAGAGAAGAGAAACACGCTGTTGGCAGCATATCAAATGCTGCATTCATTCCGGGATTTTGTGGTAACCAAAACACTAAAAAGGGAACAAGCTTGAGCTGGGAGGGACCTATGTTGTGGTGAGAATAGCTGTTGGTCTCAGGATTTGAAAGGAACTTTGTTTGAACAACTATTTTTTTTCCTAAGTTCAGTGAGCATTATTGATAAACTGTAAAGGATTACTAAGTATCTGTGGAGAGGGGTGCTTGTTGTTTACTAATTGCTAGTATCTTGTCATTCCCTTCCATAAGCCTTTAAAAGCCAACTATCAGGTGCTTTGAGTCTATATAGTTTCCTGTATATTTTGGGTCTTCTAGTGTGAAGAAAAATAATCCTAAATTTCTTATATTGTATTACTGTGATGAGCACTGTCCACAAACACTCTGTACTGAGCATGACAAAATAAATCAAAATTATCATTATCAGGGCAGTGAGTGAATAAATTCAGAACCAAGCTGATATTTCTGGTTCCCCCCCCCCCTCCCCTCATATTGGGCAAAAATAACTTGGTGGAAAGTGTAAAAACTTCTAGTTAAGATATTGATTTATTTTCTCATAGGTGATGCTTTTTTTAATTTTACAGTGACTCCAAGGACTTTGGTTTGTACAGTGAATAAATCCAACAGTAAATATTTAAAAGGTAGTTTAACAGTAAGTAGTGAAAATTGCGTTAGACTTTTTCCATCCATGGAGGCTTCCAAAGCTAATCTTGATGGGTGCTTAAATAACTGTGCAGACTTATATTGGTTAGCATATAATGGTTGAAGTTTTGTTCCTTGTGTGTGTAAAAATAAATAATGTGCACAGGGAGGAATTCAGTAGTTTGAGCCTAAAATTTCAAAGTCAACATACTTATGAAGCAAGTAATTTAGATGCAGTAAATTTTAAATATATTGTTCAAGGAATGCTTTTGGTATTCATTACCTGAATAGGAATTTGCAGTAATGCATCTACTTTGACAGAAGAACAGTGAACTGGTAATCAAATTATGATAAAGAAACTTTAACAAGGTAAAATATTACTTCAATATTTAAAAAACAAAACAAAAAACTACCACCAAAAAAACCCCCATAAAGCCACAACAACCCCCACAACTTTTAAAAACTATTTTTTTGCTTCTTAAAAGTATTGGCATTTTGGATAAAGGCAATCTTGTGGATATAAGAGTTCTTAATATTATTTTAAAGATGTTTAATGAAAATATGTCCCCAAGAGCTGAAAAAAAGTCAAGTAGGCAGTAATTACAACCAAAATGTTTGCATTAAGCAGATCCAGAACACTTAAGAGATATTTTGGCAATAATTCCATGGAATGGGTCAGAAGGCCTACTACAAAATCTGCGTATTTCTGTATCCATATACACAAGTAATACTCAAAGTATACAGCTTAACATATTTGATCATGGGGAGTCTTCTTAGACTAAATTTCATAACTGTGCTACTCTCTACATTCTTTGTGATTTCTTGGAGTAGTTTTATTGCCAGGGTGCTTGAGAATTTTAAATGAGACTTTATCAACGAGAAGAACAAGTCTTTTCCTTGATCATAACACTGGAAACTTTAGGGTTAAAAAAACCCCAAAACCCAACCAACCTTACAGTTCTAATGCATATTAATTTGAAGGAGTGATTTCAGAATTTTATTTTACATGATTGAAGTTCTTTCTAGAAAACTTTTTGAGGTGGGGCTAAACAAGCATTAATAAGATGGCTGAACAATGTTTCCAAACATTGATTAAAAAATTAGTCTTCATACAGTTGCCCAGATTTGAGGGGAGGATTCATCCAGTTCCTTCTTCCTTTGGCAGATGATGGTTAGAATAGTAAAAAGAAAACTGAATCTATGTAGTACATCCTGATCTTAGCCATGATGTCTCTTGTGCTTGCTGTCTAGATAATTCCTCTTTAATATATGTGTACGTATTGAATACACTGCTCAATTTTCATTTATCTTTTTGAGTTTTCTCCAAAGGTTGACAAAGCCTGTTAGAGTATCAGAATAATATAGGTGGCAAAGGATCCATCGATATCATCTCATCCAACCCCTGTCCAGAGGGGACAAATTAAATCAAAGTATCCAGGTTGTTATGGAGCAGTGGAGCATTGTGGGCCACTGGAACAATTCCAATAGTCCTGTTCAGGTACAAGGAGATCTCAGGAAAGATCACCAGGGAGAGAGCTGTGGACTGTATGAATGTTGTGCATTGATGACTAGCTGTTCGTGTTCTGCAACATATTGCTGCTTAAAGTCTTCTATGAACATTCACCAATCATCTATTACTATTTCTTGGTTATCTTGCAGCTAACTTTTGTGTACAAATTATGTTGTATGCTTTGAGCTCAACTTGTAAAACGTGTGTGTTCGTTCTCAGTACATGGACAAATTTGCCAGGCCGTTGTGCTTATTTATTATATTAGGAGAAAAAGTTGTAATATTCATTTCACCACTGAAGTGAACTCAGCATGCCACTGTAAGGGTTTTCTGGTGCTTGCTGAAAAAAAATGTATAGGCATGCACTTAAGTTTTAATATAAAACATTTTGCAGTGCAGACAAGCAGAAGTGAAAAAATACTTGGACCCTTTCTTGGTGGAAGAGACTTGTATCGTCACAGCTCACTTTCACTGTTTTGCCTTTCTTATTATGTGAATATGGTCTCACTAGATTTGTTGATGCCATGCCATCTTGTATCTGACACGATGAACATTTTCTTAAGTTTCTATTCAACTCTGTTCTGTCCTGTTACTGTGTGCATGTGCAGGTTTTTTGCTCTTGTCCTCAGACGGGGAATCATAGCTCTTCTCGGTATCAGTGTAAAAGGTTAGTTTTTTTTCTGTGGCTGTGCTCTTCCTTGTAAAATTTACCAGTTCGAGCACATAAGCAGTAATTTGATTTTTCTTTAGGGGAATATTTTGGAGGTTATGTTGTGCTGTAAGCCTTCTAAAACCTTAGTGTTTGTGCTTGTTTATGAAAACTGAAAAATTTGATTGTTCTTTAATCCCCCACTTATAGCTGGTTTTGATGCAAGGAAAGTATTCTTACCCATGTAAATTCTTCGTAATTTTCTACTTGCCCTTAATATTTCCTGCTAATTAAGGTTATCTTACATATGGAAAAACAATGCTGTATGTACAATGTTTCAGGTTTAAATATATGTTTAATTTAGTACTTATAAAAGGATGTACATAAAAGAGAATAGCACTCTGCCATGAAAATAAGCAAAACCAGAGTATTTCCTCTAGCATAAAAAAAGCATCTCTACTGTGTAAGACCTGTCTAACAGACTTACAGTTGCTACAGCTTCAATTTCAGTAACTTTTCTTTTTTGCATTGCTAGCAGAAGGGTTCTGTAATGGTAAACAGTTACATTATTACAATGCTAATTTGGATAAATGAGATTTAACAGATGAGTAAGTTTGCATATACTGCCAGTCAACTATGAAGCAACCATTTCTGAAGATCTGGACAAGCATATAATAAATAATTAAAAAAAAAAAGTCTCTTCTTCTTTTGCCCAGATGTAACTTAGTAAGATATCACTGTCATGGCATTGATTTGTTCCCGAGTCTGTTGATTGACCTTAAAATTACTGAATAATCTGTAGTTTATTTCATGTTTTTATGTTGACAAATGGTCCATCTTATGTTTGTGTGAAATTGAGAAGTGAAGAGTTTAGACTTCCAACTGGAACGTAAAAGCTTTTGTCTGGCAATTGGCTAAATCTGTGCCCTGGCTGTTTTGGCTTCTAAAAATGCTACCTTAATAATTAGCTTCTCTGAAAATTTCACACTAGCCAGATAAAATTATACTTGATGGCATGGGCTTGAACCCAGTCAAGGTTGCATATTTACAGAAGACAAATTCTGTCCTAGTTCCTGAAATCACTTACATTTTGGCACAAGGAAGCAGTCATATCACAATTAATTGGTGGAGAAATCTTAGTCATAAACTGAAACTGATAGACTGAGCAGGAATCCAGGCTTCCTACAACAACTGCTTTCTACTTTCTTAGTTCATTTTATTATCTAGTAACAGAGTAACTTTATTGCTTTCTTTTTGTGGTCATATATTTTTTATTTTTCTACCCAGACGAAAAGCTAACTTGCTATTGTTCCCTCAAATCTTCAACTGGTTAATGCTTGTTTAGTCACTTGCCTTGATTATAGCCTCCTGCTCAATCTACTTCAGATAATTAAATATCAAGAACAAGTGGACCAGCTGGTATTTTACTCACCACCTGGTACAGAATAAAGGCAAAGCTGTTACAACACCAACAACCCTAATCCTGGAGCTGTGCAGTATCTTAGTTTGGCTGTTTATCAGTGGTGAGCTGTGTTCCCTAAAACACAAAACAGTTGTGGATAATAGTATGGGAGGCATGTGCAATGAATCCTGCAAAGTGCAACCAAAATTCCCATTGGCTGAGATAAAATGAGAGAGAAGAATAATTAAAAGCCAGACTAACAATGCAAATAAAAATGATTGGTTATGTTGTGAATATCTGTTTACATTTGACATGATTATGGAGGAATAAGGCTATAGCAGCTATAATCATACTGAAGCTTAAAATTCAGTAGTTGATTGACCAGCACAAGATGAACAGATACATGTTTTTTATTATAATTTTTTATAGGATAAAAATCATTTAATGCTTAAATAATTCCATAATATTAAGGTTGCCCTCAGACTAGATTTTCTCTCCAATTTTCAGAGTGTTAAACAATCTTGTAATGAACCCATGAAATCACTGCAAAATTACTTGGGTTAATAAGCCCCCCCCCCCCCCCCCCCCCCAAAAGTATATGAAGTTGCTTTCAAATGATCTGCATAAAGCCAATGGAATAGACTACTGAATTTAATATTTACAGCATAAAAGTAATGGGAAAAAGGTTGCTTTATAATAAAGCTGTGGCTTGGAAAAATTATCTTAATAGTGTCCAGTGAGTCTGTAAAAACTGCATTATTTTCAATATTAGTATTAGCAGTTTTACATGTATGTGATCTGACTGTGTTTTTTTGTTTGGATCACTTCTTCATTTGTGTCGTTCTGTTGTGTGTATGTATATTCCATTTAAAGTAACCAGCAAATACTAATTCTAACCTACTGGACTGTATTAACTAACTTATCTTTCTTTATATTTTTCTAGACAAAATCTCAATTTTTATTTTTAAACATACATGGAAACTGAAGCATGACCTTACTAACATAATTTCCTGCCTTAGCCCTTAATTGTGAGGATAATGTTCTGGCAAGGGACAAATACATTCTCTGCACAGCATCTTGGAAAAGAATCCATCTGTGATGTGAATTTTGTTTTTCCTGGTGCTTAAAGGCACATGATTATATATGACAGCCAGTAAAGAAGGCACAAGGTCCAGTAAAAGACATTTTAAAGAAAGGGAACAATAAAGTAAATTTATTAGCCTATTCCTAATGAAAGAGTAACCTACAATAGCATTAGACTTCTTTTAAATGATATATAGTTGGTATTTATTCTAAGGCATAAAACCTCAAGCTTAGAAATCATCCTGGATATGAAGCCAGGTTTTAGAGTCACTGTAGGTCAAATTTCTATTTTGGCATTCAGTGTCAATTTTCTAGTAATAATGTAAAGAATTAAAAGGTTAATTGCATAAGGCCTTTTTTTGGTGATTTGTATTCTATTTGTGAAGTGGATTGTTGAAGGTGAATCATAAAGTGGTTCAGTAAATCTTGAAGAGAAAATGATAGAAAAAGGAATTAGATTATGAAATCCTGAGATAAATCCTGAAATTATATAACTTTATACATTAACTATCTGCTATTTCTTCCACAGTGACAGTGAATGAGGTCATATGTGCATGAATTAAAATGTGTTAGGCCTGCTAGATGCATGATAGATGCGCACTATCTTTTGGACTTCTCTGAAAGGTGTTTCAAGGGTAGGATCATGGCATATGATAATTTGAAAGGTGTTCTACCCTATTTGCATTCCACAGTACTCCAGAATTTGGAGATTGATCATAACACTCCTGGATTAGTGGATTGGTTTAACTTGGACTATTGGTTCACTTGGACAGTGCACCAACGTTTATATCATTTCTTGTAGCGTCATCTATGTGCTAGACCTTTGCTGGCATGCAATATTTAGATTCCTAGCCTTGCTACTTCATTCTTCTGTCATTTTCTTTCCCTTCATCCTGTTTTGTACTTCTATACATTCTCCATTTGTTTGATGTGAGACCCATCTCACCTGATGTGAGTCACGCAGGACTCCTTTTGTGGAGCATAACTTTGAGCTTATGATCCCAAAATGCACTCAAGCCATGTTTTCAGTAGTTGCGTGCTTCTACAAGTCTGGCAGATCTGAGAGTGGCTAACAGGAGGAGATACGGTTCTTTTTTTTTTCCCCAGTACCAAGGTGAATTTTAAGAGTTGCCACTAGAAAGAGAAGCTTCATTTTCTAAATTTGTTGTTTTGTTTCCATATGTTTGCATGTTGATTAAAGAAAACTCAGTTGCACTTTAAAAACAATGTTTCTAGACAATTTCAAGTGACTTCTCTTGAGAAAAGACAATTATAACCAACAGGAAGACTGGCAAATAATGTGTTTGGCCTAAAAATAACTATCTTTTTTAGAATGGGGAATGTTGTTAATATTTAAGGCTTTCATTTGTAGTTTTAAAATGTTCTAACTCTCTTAAAATTCCAAAAGTCTGAGCAGATCATCCTTTGTGTCTGAAAGAGCAAACAAGTGTCAAAGCAATATTTTCGAGTCATTTTTTGAGTTCATTAAATTAGCAGCATTTGGCTTTCCAAATAGTAAACATACTGGACAGAGAGTGCTTTCATTCCAATGAGTGTAGTAATCTTCTATAGCATGTGAAAGACCAACCTTGAAAACTTCAGTGCAAATAATCTGGTAATAAGCTGTTACGAAGTTTTGCAGTTTTCTTTCCAAGTGCTGGCTTGAAAGAAACTATGCAAGACAGCCTCTGCGACCTAGAAAATCAGATAAGTCCTTTTTGCTCTCTGTCCAGTGTGGCTGGTCAGCTTATTGTCCTTATGTTTGCAGTTTCATTGTGAAATTTCTTGTACTCATTTTGGGGTAGGGGCAAATTAGGAAGCCCAAACAAGCCACAAAGTTTATGAACTAGATGTTAAATTTTCCACTTCAAAAAATTTGCATAACACATTTTCAGATCTTTCATTCTTTGGCTTTCCATCCCTTTTATACAGTATGCAGAGTAGATATTGAAGAGTACTGTTAAAAATACTATTTTACAGGCATCCAGATCAATATACATATGCATGTAAACACAGGGAAAATTTGAAATTGAAAAAAAATCTGATGTCAAAGACCACAAAATGTTCACATTAATAAAAATATTGCATATTTACAAAATACTTCTAGTTCTTGATATTTAATGAAGACTTCAACTTAGACTGAAAATAATACTTGAAACATGCTTTGTAAAGCTCAGACTGCTATATAACCTTGTGTGTATTATAATTCTTTATGAACTAGTAAATGGAGGTCAGAAGGCTGGCTTGCCAAGGTCATAGCCTGTAAGTAACACAGAAACAAAATCCAGGTTTTCTGGTTCCTGCTTTAAGCACTAGATATTTCCTTTCTGTAGTCAAAAGAATTTTTTAATGTTAGTGTGTTGACATAATGGGGATCTAGCTGCCTAAGCTTTACGTTGAACATATTTCTAAACTTCTGATATGTTATTGAAAACTTTTCAACATTGGGGTGAGGAACTGCTATACTGTGAATAGATGAAGACATGAACATCTGATGCCAGCACATGCTAAATGATACTTTATTTCTATTGCTGCATCTTTGAAGGAAAAATTCTAGGCAGCTACTTATGCTTCAAAACAAGACAGCTCTGTTTTGACACATTGAGCAATGTGAACCATCCGCAGTTGCAATAATGAAATATTTCACATTGTGGCAATGGCATTGCTCCTTCTACATGCAAGTGTTATTAATATTCAATAAAATTATCAAAATACAGAAGTTATTAATAAACAGCTTTGAATGCTTTATTTTCTCCAAAGCTGCCAAGATTTTCAGGTTAGCTTTGTCCTCCAAGACAGTGTAAGGTAATAAATATCTTTTCAATGTGAAAAGACCTCATTTAGAGTAATGGAGATATATTGCCCCATCCTTCTTTCTGATTTGGGTTCCAAACTGAGGAACTAGTCAAATCTTGAAAACTTTAAATATTTGTTTTAGTTTGTGATGATGATAGTCTGTACCTAAAGGATTGCATTCTCTTTAATTAATGGAATTGTTAGCTCTTGTCCAAGAGTATTTACTTCTGAGCCTACTGCTCTGAAAACTTTTGCATTTAATACACTTCAATGGCTGAGCTAGAAGCCTGTATTTGAATTTGTTTTCCTGGGTGCCTTCTCTGTTTACCTCTCAAAGACCTTTCTGGGGTGATAAAATGGATATGACTTCTTTCTGAATCCATTATTCAACGGGAGCTTTTGGGTTGGATCTATGTGCAAGTAGCCACTAAATGTAAAAAACCATTATGGCTTTTTTGTGTGTTAAGTTTATATTGTTATGAGCAGTGCATCTTCAGCATATTAATCCACTAATCTTTCTCCTAAATTGTACTATTTTTAATCATTTTCCACCACTGAAACTACTGTGCATTGATGCATAGGTGTAAAAATTCTTAGTATTCTGTATGCTGAAGTACAAAGAGAGAAAGCATATTTATACCAGAAACTGGCAATGCCTTGTGTATGAAACAGTGTTTCTAGACTGTCTTAATAGTTGATGGTAAAGTGTAGCTATGATTGTGCCCCTTTAACTGATTTTTTTTTTTTTAACAACTGCTGGTGTAGACAGCTACGAACTATGAATTATTATACCTTGAATTAAAAAAAAAAAAAATCCAACCTAAATTTCCTCTGATGCAGAATGTCTCAAAATTGCTTAATGTCAGATTCTAGCTGAAAGAAAACAACATAAAGCTATGGAAATACTGTTTCATACAGTAGTGAAGGTCATGGATTATTCATTTTGACCCTCCGATCTCTCCTGTAACCATTGCCAAAACTTGCTATGCCTTGCATCAGAAGTAACACTCTCAAGCCTGAAAGGATCCTTAACCTTTCTTATATTCCACAAATATTTTAATTATTTAGATTTTCCAACTGATTCAGTACTTCCTTACAGAAGCCTGTATGCCCTGGAAACAGAATGAAATGTATTGAATATTGCCTGCTATGTGCAAGCTATGTCTTTTTGATTACAGACCTTAATTTAAGAAAAAAATGCTCATCTATTAGGTAGCTTTTGTGCACTAAAAGCACATAATAATAGGCCTTGTTTTGCATTTTTTCTCCTTTTATCTAGTATTTACTTAAATGCTGAGTATGAAGCAGACAAAGCTATAGAAAGCTGTATGTGGATATAAACTGTGTAAGACAAAGGTAACTCAATAGTTAACACTCTATAGTTGATGGAATATATAGCACAGTAAGTAGCAGAGGGAATATAATGTAGAAGGCTTTCTAGGTTGTTTCTGTTGTATGATACAAATCTAATACAAAATAACCTAATTTAATTTACTAAGCTTTTAGTGTAACTACCTTTTTGTTTTCTTCATAAGCTGTAATTTAAAATTCGTTAACACATTTAAAATGTTTTCAGCAACAGTGAAGGTGCATGATCCCTTCTCGATGTTAGTCAATTAGCTTTCTGCTACTTCCCAGTTTGACTTCAACTACCTGAGCAATAGGATATTAGGAACTAGAATAAGGAGCAGGTAAATTCCATAGCATCCATTATTAGAATTAAACTGACAGAATAAACTAATTCCAAATTTCAAGGACAATTGCAATTCTGTGTCTGAATCTAAGCAAGAGAGAGACTAGATGGTTTATTAAGTTTTATTCATGATCATCTACATAATTAACATGATTGGGAGCCCCACTCTAAGCGGAAGAAATCCTGTTTAAATTCTTCACTGCTTAAAGTTACTGCTCTTTTTGTGTACTGTGTGGCAAATCATGGTATGCCGGGTGACACAGTGACATAAGCTTTCTTGCATGGAGTCAGCATGGAGGCATCTTCCTTATTACCACATCTCAAAATGGGAATGGATCTGTGAGTAAAGATGTACGGATTGCTAATATTCATGGTTTTATTCTGTTTGAGGGGAATATAAGGCTAGCTTCAGTTGCTAGACTTTCTAATCCATCTGATGTTTCATATCAAGTAGTTGCCTTTAGTAGTGTCTTAGATCTGATGGTTGCTTTCATTTCATAGTTTGACTGTTTTAAGAGCAGCTAATGCTTATTTCAGTAAGCATAGTTTTTAAAAACAAAGGCACAGGTGAAAACATTGTTTGCTCAGCCTAATGCATTTTTAACAAAGAAAACAGAGCATTGTTTTCTTAGTTAACAAAAACAATTAACATGAAAATATCTTTATGAAAGCCTATATTCACTGTTTAATTGACAATTAATTTTCATCTTGAAATGGGAGTAGAAAAATACCAGTATCTTTATGCAACTTCTGGCATTAAACCTCTGAGGGCTCAGATAAACTTACAGTGAAAAACATAGTCTGATTCAGCATCAACTGAATCTATTTTTCTTCTCTGTGGTGCTACCACCTTCCTATTGTTTATTTTGACCGCAGTTTTGACGGCATCTGCGCATGCATTTTAAAATCTCACAGGTTCAAAGAGTATTTAACCTCTTCAGATGACCTGTGTGCAACAGGGAGTGAACCCCTCCGCACGAGATCCGTGCGACAGACCTTCACAAGGTCGCGAAGGAGTGTCTGCAGGGGACCCCGGGGAGCTCAGCAGCCACAAGAGGGCAGCGGGACACAAGTTAGGCTCTGCCTAAATCTTGGGGATGGCAGAACTCGAGTCCTGTTCTTGCCTTTAAAATAGGTGTCTCGTAGTTCGTGCAGCGGTTATGGAGAGCATAACTAAGTGCTTAGATGTTAGATGCTCTGAAATAGCGTGGCAATATTGACAACTGTCATAGTAAACCTATGTTCTATTCCTAGCTTCTAATAAAAATCAAGTTCAAATTCCTTAGCATTGACAGGCTTCTCAAGCCTTAGCTTTATGTCCTTTTTAGGTAATGTACTGAGATACTTTATTTAACTTGGTATATGTCACTGCTTCCCAAATGATTGCATCAGTGACTTTAAAATTAGGTGGAGTTTGAACTTAGCGTGTTTAAAATGCACACATCAGCTTGATCATGTGACAAAGCATTAAGCTATGTGGTGGATGTGCTTGAGAGCTCCTCTTAGGGCTGTTCAGGGAGCCTTGTGACTTAAGTGATAAGATACAAGGAAGGCTTGATTCCTTTGAAGTGATCAGAATTACTCATTTCCTCTCCACCCTCCTAGTTACTGCTAGTGATGGTGGAGGCTTTGCTCTGTTGTGCAGGTAGTCCTGCAGTATGAGGTTCTGTGATGGTCTTTTGTTGCTTGAACCAGAGTACCATATGTTTGGATTCCTTAAAAGGGTCTTATTTTTTGCCCATAAACTTTCAGATTTCAGGACTTCAGCCAGCTGACCAGGCCCTGCTACAATTCCCATCAGGCCTCTAGACAACTGACTATTGTGCATGCAAAAAGTATGAGCATTTGGGAGCCATCAGATTTACTGCACATGTGCAGGCCACATGGACAACACAAGTGCAGTGAGTCCTATGTTTCTCAGACGTGTCACACTTGCTACACAGCATGTGCACATGCATAACTGCCCAGGAATATATGGTGACGTTATGCATGCCACACCATGTAACGTGTCTTGAAATTAACTCTAAAACACTTCTTGTGCTCGCACGTTTTGTGAAGAAGGTGTTGGAAGTCCAAAATTGTCTAGAGAAGTGATTTTCTTTCACTTACGTCTCCCCAAGCAGCTGCCATGATTCCCATGCCAAGATACATCTTCTGGTTTTTTCTACCCTGGCTTTCCGCTGCTGCCAGAACTCGGCTCTCTTCTAGACTGTAAGAAGTGTTAAGGGTACTATCGCAAGGTGGAGGTAGTGGTGGAGTCACTGGCAGGTTCAAGAGAGGAGGCAGCTACAGAGCTGCTAAGGTGACAGCATTGCTGGAATGTAAATATACTCTGATCATCTGTTTAGTAAATGTTCTTCCATACCAAGAGAAAAAAATCAAACCTACTTTTTTTCTTACTTGAAAACAATTCGATTAAATAAAAATATTTATGTATAAAAGTCAGTTTCCAAATTGATGCAAAGATGTTCTAAATACAGTGAACTACTCATTTTCTAAGAGAAACAACTATATTTCTTCTTGCAGAAGCAGCAAGATAAAGATTTAAATCCCTGCTGAGTAGACAGCACACCTTTGATAATAATCTTGTTTGTAAGGAGTTTTGCATATATGGAAATGTTGGTTGTTTCTAAAACTTCAGGGAATAGTATGGATAAAAACTGTCCAGCTTTAGGTACCTTCATAAAAAATAACTTAGTTGTTTAAATTAATATAAATACAAATAAGAAACACTTCATAGATTCAGATTATTCCATATTCTGTTGTTTTGTGCAGTTTTGTGTAACACGTGCTGTGCTGACCTCTGCCAACTCCGTACTAAGAGATGAATAGTGACTCGTCTGCCAGCTTCTAGCACTTGCCAGGAGCCAGAAGCCATAGTAGATTTGCGAAGGAAAAACAGCAGAGTCAACACTCTGCTTCACTGTGGCATGCCTTGAGAAAATGTGACCATTGCCTTTTAAGAGCTACGTCAACTGGAATGTAGGAAAACATGCCCCTTAGTTTTTATAATATTTAAATGTATTTCAAGGATAAGCTTGACTTTCGTCTCATCTATTTTTCTACCATTTTGTCTGGTTCACTTGTCCTTTTCAGGGAAATGTGAGGAATTAGCAGTGAAGCATGGAATATGCTGACTGCCATGGATGACAGTGTTGAAGAGGTTTTAGGGAGTTTTTTCACAATTTCGTAGAATTTGAAGTTCATCACAAGTGAACATTAGTAACTTAAAAAAAAAAAAATACCATTAGGCTATGACGTTTGCATTGCCTGTGATCATATTTACTTAGTATCCAACAGCTCCTGTACTTCCATCCTGAGGAAAGGGGTGCATGCCTCTCCATATGGCCATCTTTGTAGCTGGGAAGATGCTTGCTAGTAAACTAGAACAGGAAAAAAACCCTTTTGGAATGATGTTGCCTGGCTGCCAAGGAAAGTTAGGTTCCAACAAAAGTATTTGCACTGCTTGAATGAGCTAAGGATGTATACCTTCAGTCTGCATGGAGGAGACTTCAGAGATTTCAGAGTACTTTGTCTTCCTAAGCAGTGTAATTTCTGTCTTGTCTGTCTGAACCAGCTGTTCCTTGTTCCAAGAGCTGATCTCTTGTAGACTAACACTTGATTGAGGGTGCTTGCCTCAGAATAGATAGTGATGAGTGTCAGTGACAGGCCTGGAGCTGTCTGTGCTTTTGCCCTCTCTAGAGGGTAAAGGAGAGGGATCAGTTCAAGCTCCTGCAGTTATCATTGCTGCTTTGGGTACTGTAAGGCTGTAGATGGGTTTGTTGTGGCTTTGCCCCTTACTTCATCTGTTAATGCTGGAGGTTAAAGTGATCTTCCTCTGCCTTTTTCTCCAGGAAAGGAGAGGTTTATTTGGGGATCCAGACAGAATTACAGGCACCTTCCCAAGCTTTTGGTTTGTGTAGATTTGGGAGAGGTGGGAGAATAGTGTTTTCTAATCTTTTCTGAAGCAGCGTAAAGCAGCCACTTAAAGGGGTGACAGCTGAGTCTCTCTGTGCATTTTCAAACCTCGTGTCATTTGTCACTGAGTCTTCTTGCATTGGATACTGCTATATAAGGACCACTTAATTGAGCTTTGAGTCTAGTCAGGTAAGTGGTTCAATCTTAAGGCTTGATCAAAATGGCTTCTATGTAAAAAGGAAATTTATCCTGTAAATAATTCGCTATGAGAAAAATCACTTCATTGTTTTTTCAGACAAAGACCAAGAGAGGTGAAGGTTAACTTGTGGTCTTGCATGTGCTCTTTGGCAAATTTCTCTCCACAGGGAAATGCTCTAGAGTGCCAAGTCTTAGCTTGTTAGGGAGGTCAGTAGACAAGGAAATGCTTTGCTGGCTGTAAAGGGGGACGTTTCACTGGTTTGGGAAAAAACAACTATCAAGGTGGGCAGGAATGCTGCAGGTAATTACAAATTTCAGTAATGAAAGCATGAAGCAACTGTTGCCAGAAATAAACAGGTGTTTAAGATGTGCTACTGCACACTGGAATGCTGTGTCCGTTATCTTATGGTGAACACCTTACAGTGGTTTTTTTTTCCTACAAGCCCTCCACTTAAAATACTAAATTTTTTTTGTTTGTGGAGGAAAGCTGAGAACACATTTTGAGCACAACCTGAGAACTTGAGTCCTAATGTAACTTAGCCTTACCAAATCTTTGGAGGGGTTGTGGGAGTTTGGTGGTAACGCTGGGCACGATCCTTGTTGAACGGTGAAAAGGAAAACTTTTCCCTACCTGCAGAAAGAGAGCCTAGACTCCATAGTCATGGACCAAGAGTTTGTGATGTAGATGAAGAAGGTATTGTCTGTGTTCCCAAGTATGTTATGCGTAAACGTGCCTTCTTTTTAAGCGTGCAGAATAAGGGACTCGGTATTTTGAAAGAGACGGGTTTTCATGATGTGCATACGCCAGCTTTATTTTGGGTCAGGAGGTCACCGTAGGTGTGTGGTGTCCTACAGGGAGAACCTTGCTGTTAACGGGCTAAGACGTACCTTAAAAAGACGCCTTCTCGTGTGTCTCCGAGGACTCGCGGTTTTCCGAGTAACCTCTCGGCGCCGCCACGTTTTCGGGGTGCGCCGCGGTGTTCGTTGTGCTTTTTCCGTACACTTCAGGCAGAACGTTCCGAGCCTCCAACTACATCGGCTCAGAACCGCGTTAGCCCGCGAAGGCGGCCCGCCCGGTCTCTTTTCCAGAAAACGTCGCCCAAGTCCGGCTCAGGCCTGCCCTGGGGAGCTGGGGGTACGGCGGCGGGGAGCCGCTCGGGGCCGCCCCGGCCCCCCCCGACCCCCGCGGCCGGGGCTCGGAGCGGGCGGGCGGGCGAGGCCGCCCCGTCCTTCCCCGGCGGGCGGGTGAACGTCCTCCTCCGGCCGCCAGAGGGTACTCGGGGAGTGGAAACGCGGCAGACAAAAGGCGGCGAATTCCCCTCCGAGGGGAAACTTGAGAGCGTGTCACGCAGCGCCGGAGCGCCGGGCGGCGGTTCCCGTGCCGCGGGCCCGCACATTCCTCTCCGAAACCCGGACCGGGGGAGGGGGCGGGCTCGCCCCGCCGCTGGGGACCGCGGCGCCGGGCGGGGAAGGGGCGCGGGGTGCCGGGGGGGTGCCCGAGGGGTGCCCGGGGGGTGCCGCCGAGCCCCGCTCCCTGCGGCCGGGGCCGGCGCGGCCCCCAAACTTTCACCCTCCCTCCGCTCCGCTCCGAAAGTTCAGCAGTTGGGTGACGTCAGGGCGGCCGCAGCCAATGGGCGCTGCGGGTGATATTTTGGGAGGGGGGAGGGGTGGCACCGTGCCGCGGGCGCTCGCCCGGCTGCCATGCACAGTGAATGGAGAGCGGGCGGGCGGCGAGCGCAGACAGCGGGTGGGAGCACGGCCGCCGCCTCCGCCCCCTCCGCCTCCCCTCGCCGCCTCCCGGTCCCGGCTCCGCCGGCCGCCAGCGCGGGGGTGCGGGCCCGCGGCGGCAGCGGCAGCCGAGCGGCGGGAGGGAGGGAGGGAGCGAGCGAGCGCCTGAGGAGCCGGCGGCGGGGCCGCTTTGAATCGCCCGTCACCTCCTCCGCGGGTCACCTGCCCGGCCCAGGTGGGGCGATGCGGAGCGGAGGAGGCTGCTGCGGGGATTGCCGCCGCTTCTGACGGATGTTTGGCGTGCGTTTGCCTCCGCTCCCGGTTTCTCTTTCATCTGAGGACGCCTCTGGCTGAAGCTCTGTTAAACTCTCTGCCTTCTGGTACCGTTCGCAGATAGCAGAAAGAAACCTGAGCCCGAAAGGCAATTCCCCACCTTCTTCCACCTAACGTAACCTTTTCGGGCGCCTTTGAAGGTTTGCTGGTGCTCCGGCGATGATGGCAGCGGTGGGTTCCCTTGGGCTGTACTAAGAGCCTCTTGTTTTCTTTTCCCTTTCTTCTTAGAGGCATTTCATCTTTAAGGGCCGGCTGCTCGCACGCACTTTTATACCCACTGAAGCGATCGAGAAACCATGTTGTCTGGTGGAAGATGTGCGTTTCTGTGCCTTGGAATGATCTTGAGCTTTTGGAGCTCCGTGAGTTGGATGCCCGTTGGAGGATGCCCGCATAAATGTACATGTATTGCTTCCAACGTGGATTGTCACGGACTAGGACTCAAAACTGTACCGAGGGATATTCCCAGGAATGCGGAGAGACTGTAAGTAAAAACCGTTAAGGGCTCCTCAAGTACTTGTAGAAGCACCTGGGATGAGTTTCTCAACACCTGCCTATCAGTGCAGAGTACATCCTAACAGCAGTTTCAGTAATCAAACATGGATTAATGTTTTCAGGAGGGAAGGGGAGGAGCTTTTCAGAAGTTACAGCTATCTTGCTGCTGTTCCTGCTTTAAAAAAAAATAAAAAATCAGTCGGTTTCAGAGTTTCACGGTTTTTTTGGTGGTTTCGGTTACCATCTGATTGGGTTTTGCAGTGACTTGTTTGTAATGGAGTTTAGAGCTCTACCTGGAGTGTCAATGCAAACACCAATTTAATGTGCAATTAGAAACTTGGATGTTTTCACCTGGTGGCTGGTAGCAGTTTCTCCTTACTTTCGCAGCATGGTGACTTCATCGCCATGGAAAAAATCCGTGACTGCCATAAACTAATTCAAATGGATAAGAAGTCATATTAAAGCAGTGTCTAATTTCTGTCTTAAACTGCTGTGGGGAAGCTGGTTATTTAATTTTTAATCTACTTCAGGGTTTATGACAGTAGTGTAATGTTGCAGAGTGTTTCCAACCTCAGTACGGGAGAATGTAATGAATGTGTTCATAGTAAATATTCTGTATCATATGTTCTCATGAGTTTTTTTAGTTGATTCTTTTTACTTAAGTTTCTAAGGAGAAAGCTGAAAGCAGACTTCAGTTCTCTGATACAGTTCTGGCACTCGCTTGGTGCAGAGGACGGCATCTCTGACGTTGCTTAATGCATAGCATATGGCATATTTCAGAGAATGGCCGGTGCTAGATATGAAGATGTCCAGAGTGGAATGTTAAACAGAGCTTCAGCATGGCTCTGTGCTGGGCTCCATGAATGACCTCGGGAAAGTGCAGTTAGTTGTGCCTTATGTCGATTAGCTGATAATTTAAAATGTTTCTGAACTTGTAAGAAAATGCTGTAGATTGTATAGCCTGACTTCCTATTTTGTACCCTTCTGGGTCGTAGAGTTGGGGAAACGTCAAACTCTCAAGCAATATTTCCTCCAAGAAGGAAAGCTGGATGAAGTTACTACGCAAACAAAGTTTTTGTGCATAGAGTCCTCTTAAAGGCTAAGTTCTGTCCCAGAATGAAATTTTATAGCATTTTTGAATGTTTCTAAATGCCTTTTATAGTGCTGAGAGTTCTTAAATGATAGCAATATGCAGATTTCTTACTACACTATTCTACCATCTTTAATGTTTTGTGGCTGTATCGGCCTTCCTTTTAACGCCAGCTGTGTGAACAATAGTTTTCAGATGTCAGTTTTCTAGAAAGCTTAACTTCTGTGCACAAAATTGTGTACTCCCTAAAACTGATGGGCAGCAACCTGGCAGATTAGAGACAAAAAAACCCTAACCCCAAAACAACAAACCCCACAACAAACCGCTACCAAAGTAGTATACTAAGCCAGTCAGAGTAAGTATGTGTGATAACCCAAATGTTTTGTGTGCTTCGTTGTGTTTGCGTGGATTTAAGAGTCAAAAGCTAGAATTGAGCTTACAAATTTCAGGTTAAAATGATTCACAAATGCAAGGTTAGTTGGCCACCTGAGAAGAATTTAAAAATGGTGATTTGTTTTTGCCTAAGTTTTAGGGGGACTGAATTGATTTGGTTACTGCGTTTCGTTTGTGGGAATGTACTTCATAGAGATCTTAACTTTCCTTGCCTTTTGTAAGAAGCTAAGCCAAAAGAGTATGTGCCTTGGCCTTGGTATGTTGTTAAGTGTTAAAAAGAATGAAAGAGGGTGTAACCACTGTGCTCTCGGTCCTGATAATTTTTGGTGTTATTTACAGATTTAAATTTTAGATTAATGGCTGAAGGAAGAACAATGGTAGCTATTTCACAATATTCGGTTTGAGTATTTAACCTCAGAGATACACTACTGATAAATATGAAATGTAGCTGTGTTGGATGTTTTGTTTGTTTGGTTTGCTTTTTTAAAATAGTGTATTATTGGAACATTCAGTGGCTGAAATCTTGTGGAAATAGCATACAGAGGATCGTGTAGTAACACAGTATTCCATGTTTTTAAATAGTCTTCACTTTTTATTGCTAGTCCATCATGAGCCTTTTGCTGTTTTTACAGTGTTCACTGTCATCTTTGTTACAACTGTGCTTTAAAGCTTGTATCAATTCTTTCAAATCTAGACTTCTATTAATTGCACTAACTTGAATTTTCTAATGTAAGCAGTAGAGAGAGAAAAAGACTTTATATTTCTCTGAGTCTAAATTCTGCTCATAGGTGAAATATCAGTCAGCCACTGGATATATCGGAGTATCTCATTTTTCTCTGTGGTCCACAGCAACCTGTAACTATTTATGACATAACACTGTGTTGATGTGTAGTCTTTAACTAGTTTGTTTAACTTGTAAATAAAACCAAATGATTATATCTGAAATGACAAAGATATTTTTAATCTCAGAGAAATGTTTATGTGTTGGGAAAATAATTTTCCCGAGTTTCTTGATGGCCACATACCAAGTGGCTTTTTAGACTCTTATGCTGTGAAAAGGTCTTCACTTCTTTCTGCATTCTCTTGAGCTAAAAAATCTGCATACCTGTTCAAGCTGGAAACTTTTTGCTTTAATTAATAAGACATCTAATGGCACCACTTAAAATAGTTTGCCGCTAAGCTTTGAGTTATGTTTGTACAAATGTTACAGATTGTTTGGGTTAGTGAAGCCAAGTTAAATATTATTTAAATTTGTGTTAATATGAAACCCCAGGAAATCTGAAAATATAACATTAAGGAAAAAATGGGAAACCTCTGTAGTTCTATTAAATGAACTAGTGATCGTTTCCTGATACGTCAAGAAATGGGCATCACCAGAGCCTTGATTACTGATTCTTCATGAGAAAAGTGATGAGTGCTTTCTTCTTTTTTTTTTTTTTTTGAATGCTTTGAAGGTGTAGTCTTTGTAAAGAGTTGTACCTGTGATTTCTGTCTTGAGGGGAATTCACAGATTAAGCAGTGATCACAGAAACAGAGTTGTAAAACTATCTTAAACTTTTTTTTACACAGATTCATCTTTAATAGTAGCTTTACAAATATAGCAAGTAGTACTAGGTTTGTGTTGCAGTTTACCTTGTTATTACATTCTGTGATAGTCTTTTAATTGTGTGGTATAGATTGAAGCTTTTGCTCAGTTAGGTTTTGTGAAGAGCTAAAAAGAGGTGAGTGTTGTATACTACTGCACAAAGAAATTATTCGGTCTGGAGAAAATAAGTGTTGAAACAAATATTTGTCACTTCCAGGAGTAACTTCCATTTACCTTTGCTCTAGAGAAGGAACCCTCGGAATAGCCATCATTGCACACAGGAAGACACAGATGTGAAATTAGGTCTAAGACATTTCCCCAAATTGCAGGATGTGATGCTCCACAGAGGACTTTGTACATGAGCAGGATGATATAGCTGACTTTGTGGCTTGTTGTTAGTATTTACTGATCCATTCCACCTTTGTGAAGTAACTTAACATCCTAACAAAAAAAAGAAGTTTATAGAGCTTTTGTGTTGTGGAGAAAACTAATAAATTAATAGTCAACTTTTGAGGATGGACACAGCGATTCTTTTATTTAAGCTATGCTTAAAAACTGATAAGATGTTTTGTGCTAATAAAGGAAGCAGAAGTTAGGGCTTAGAAATTAAGAATATGTAAATACCTCCATAAAAGTATTGAATCTTTTACCTTTCTGAAAAGTTCCTTAGGATCGCTTCATCAGACTCCTCTAATCAGAGTTTGCTTAGCAGCGCTTCAGTTTTTATATGTGATTCTCTATGAAATGTTCTTCAGTGGAAATGTTTTCTACAATATGTAAAATATTATACATGTGGCTTTTTATAACACTTAATAATGCTGATAGTCAAGTTTAGTTTGAGATGATGTGTAAATGCAGTGAGCAGATCAAAGCCACCTGCTTGACAGTTGTATTCTTCAGCTCTGAAAGGAACAAGTGATATGAAGAAGCTGCTCAGGAGTCTTCTGGGTCAATATCTGCTTTCTGTTTGATTATGAAGCATGAGCCTTTGTGTTTTTCCTTCCATTCATATCTAGTTATCTCCCTGTCAGTTAGCAGCACATTATGCATGTATAAAAGTTTCTTTGGAGAATTTAGCCACGTTTGAGTTCATGATGAATTTATACTTGGTGGCTTTGAATCTTGTTTAATTGATAGCTCTCCTATGTTAATTGCTGTTTTGTTTTGTCTTTTACTTTGAAGGATTCTTTACCTTGCTAAATTGATAAAGCTTGCAAGACTAATCTGTTCTGTGCTTTGTCTGAGTAGCTAAATTGAGTGTGTCCACATTTAGGTGCAATTTAGAAGCTTAGTCATCTGCTTACTCTGGAGTTTTTTATGTGGTCTGGGGTTTCTGTTATACAAATATATTATTATGGTGTTTTTGGCCTAGGTGCATGTAGCTGCTGAAGTTGCACTGGCTTGTAATAAGTCTTCAACTTCCTCAATTTTGTCTCCAAATTAAATCTAAGCTCCTGTCTTGAATGCTTCCACATTACTGCAGAACGCAATGTTAAACACACGGAAATATAATTATACTGACTCCTACATTGACTTTCTGTTTTTCTAGAATTCTTCCCACTAGGGATTGCCACTCATTTAAGTAATAGTCTCCAAAACCTTGCATGGAGCCTCTGCCTGCCCCCTCCCCCCCGTCATGTGTCAGTAAGTAGACATCCACAGCTTTGGCTTCGAAGAGTTTGTTCTCAGAGGTACTGATCCTGGGAAAACTTGACTGAGTTGCTTAGTTTAATTTGGATATTTCCCTTTACTAACTTAACGCTGACTACTTGTGCTTGACTGGATGTTGACATGCACTTGTATAGGATCAGAGTCTTGCGCTATTAAATTTGTTGCCTCGTTTTGAAGTGATGGAAACAGGAAGAAGGATGAAATTAGCTATTGTAATTTGGTAGCTACAGAAGCAAATAGTGGCTGTTGTCACGTTGTCTGTATTTGCACAAATTTGGATTAGATTCTGAGATCAAAGGGACCAGGCTACTTACTGCAGAATTTCTTAATGAGTTGCTCTGAGACTATTCACTTTTTTCATCTTCTTACTTTTTCAGCTGAGTATTGATTCATGCAAAAGAATTAGGTGAAAGTAAAGTTCCTCCTCTAAAGAACAGCTGTTGTCTTTTAGGAAGTCCTAAAATATAGATGATTAGTATTGCATTTTTTCCCCTGGAATTTGTGTGTGTATGAGTTTGAGGAAGTGTGTATCAAAGGTGGTATAACTTACCTGTATAGATGGATTGTGAGGCCAGAACTAAGTAAATCTTAATACTGCATTCATACAGTAATCTATAAAAATCCTTGTGTTGTACACTGTCTGCAACTTCTAAGTTGACTGCTGTGAAGTCATTTGACCTTCATAGTGAGTACTGTCAGTAATCTTTTGGAACATCGCTGCCAAGCATTATTTTAAGTTTGTTTTTTAATATTTTTTTTTTTTTTTAGTTCAAGCATTTCTAGTTATGTTTAAAACAAAAATAACCTGTCCTGCACAGACTTTAACATCTGATATGATTTGTTGTCTGCATTTCAGTACTATCTAAGCTATTCCTCAGCTTCCACAGAGCAGAAAGAAAATGGTTTCCCCACAGAAATCTCACAAGGTGCTTGAAAAGTTATAAGGTTGATAGGGGAAAAGAACTTGGCTCTAATAAGGATATTCAGTGAGTAAGTTTCAGCCATTGTATGTTAAGAAGTGAGGTTGTTTACTGGAGAGACTGTTCAGAAGACTTAAATCAGGATGTGTTCCCTCCCAGGAGCTAATAGCTCAAATGACTTGAAGCTTGATTTTTCTAGAATTCTTGATGTAGTTCTTGCGGTGCCCACAGTGCTTGGTTTCCCTTGGCTGCCTGTTGCTGCAGCTGATCTTTTAAAATGATTATCTTTTTTTCTGGTGGTGGTCCAGTGGGATCCATTCTTCCTTGATTAGAAGATTTAATTATTCCTGAACAAAGGTGGGGAATAGAAGCCATTGGTTAGTACTGTAGTTGGCTTACACTTGATTCATTAGAAATTAATGGAAAACTGTTTTGCTCCGAGTTCAAAGCTGAAATGTGGCAGGATCCTTTCCTAGTCACAGCTGTGTTACTCTTTGTTTTCCATATATTACACCTGCTAAGGATGGTGTAATGTTCAGATAAATTTTCCAAAGACTGAACTTGAATTGAGCTCTCTTTCACCTTTGGCTGAGGACTGCAGCTGACCCCTCAAGTAATTTTTCAAGCAAATGAAATAATTTAATTTGTGGATTTTTTAAAAATATATCCAAGATGTAAATAACTTCCCCCCCACTCCTCAGTAATTCCTGATTTCCTTTATCTTCTTTTTTTTTTTTTCCTTACTTGCCTCTCTTTCTCTAAATTTGAACCTACAAAATATAACTAAGTCTTGTTACTGAAGTAACATAACTAGCTCTTTCCAATTCAGAATGATCGTGAGCTTGCAAGTTCTGGAGCTTCTTTTGCCTTCAGAAGTGCCTCCAGCCTTATGAGGTACTACACTGTAGCAAACCCTTTGTGATTAAAGGGATGAGTCTTCCTTTCTAAGTTAACCTGAAGCACTCAAATGCCTTATATAAATTGCAGATCTGCTGCTGGGCTTCGGTCTTGATGTGAGCTTCACTGTGTCTTAGAATACTACAACTACTGAATTATCTCAAATGTTGTGTTAACCTCAGGAAGAGGTTGTGGAATGTTTTTCATGAGTAATGTGGTACCACTTAGTTCTTTCACCTGTTTGCTCTCTGCAACTACAGACAGATACTGGGTCAGGTAAAGAATTTCTGTGGCTCAGTATTGAAACCCCTTTCAATACTAGCTGATCTTCTATGCCTGGGGAGAAAGTGTGACTGTGAAGAAGTATACTTCTTCAGCGCTGGCAGATCATTTATTAGTTTTATGTAGAGCCAACTTTCTGTTGGAGGCTTGATGATGGCAGCTGTAGGAATCAACATGCACATCCTCCGTCTTGCAGTTCCACAGCTCCCGAAAGGGGCTTCTCTTTTCCCGTTTGGCTTATTTTTCGCTCCTGCAAGACAAAGCAGTGTTGTTTGTCCTCTTCAAGTTGAGACAAAGCAAGATTCTAACTTCAGGTGAGGAAGGAAGGAAGGAGTCAAGGTAACTCTGGGGAGAAAAGCTGAAGTGAACTTCAAATGGCAAAGCTTTTTGAAGAAAAATCATGTTGGTGATGTCATGAAAAATGACTAGAAGTAATGCAAGGCAAGGATTTCTTCAGCTGATTGCCTATCCCTATGTTCCTATTACAGGGACATATAGATGAGCAGTGGTGTTCAGAAAATATTATCATGATAGAGGTAAATTTTGTGCCCTGCCCTCTAGTAAAGTCTTTGAGATAGGCTGGTAGAATGTGCCTCCTATCCTTGGCTGCTTTCTGCTCCTTGGGTGACAGGGAGTTTCTCTTAATTCTTGTTGAGTGCGTTGTTATAATATATGTTTTTTGGCTTGGGGCTGCTGTTGTCACTCCCATCCCTTTTATGTTCATTAAGAGGTTTTACTTGCCAGTGTAAGGCTGTATCGGTTTGACTTGTTTGATTGTTTTTAAGTAATTTTCAGGTTAAGAAAGGGCTGGGTTCTAGTAATGTTCTGATTGCAACATGGCCCAAGCTATTCTGTTTTCAGTATTTTTAGTCTTTTTTCCAGAGGTCCGTAATGTTCTGTCTATTTTCAAATCTGTTTTCAATGTTGTCCAGTCAGATGTATCATTTAAGATCTTGAATGTCTCTTATCAATGGCAAGAACTACTTCTTCCTCATTGAGAAATGACCTTGTAAGCAACTGACAGTGCTTTCTAATGGTACTAAATACACAAAAGATTTATCTACCTATTTACATAAGGGGAACAGATCTATGGTCTTGTACTCGGACTAAATTTCAGATGAGTTGAGGGCCATCTCTGTAGAAAAGAGAGTTTAAGAGGCTGATTCTTACCTCTGCCACTTATTTTCAGCATTTTTCTTTCTTTCTTTCTTTCTTTTTTTTTTTTTACCCCAGCTGAATCTGGTCTGCCAGTTGTCTTTGTCAGAATAAATTTGTCTTGTATTTCGGTTTTACACCATCTGGTTGCAATATATGTTTTTAATCCTGTGATTGATAGATTTCTGGAGCTTTTAATCAAATTTTACCTTTCTATCTGTGAGTTGCTTCTTTTTCTGAGACTTTAATTTTGTCCCTCAGGTGGAAATCATTTTAGCCGATGGCTATATTCTTTCCTTTTCTGTCAGTGATGAAGGGAGCATTTTCAATAAACATCAGTTCAGTTAAAATGAGGAAGACTTAGTGTTTTAAAACACTTAGTGTTTTTTAAAAACTTAGTGTTTTAAAGCTGGTCTTGTCTTGACTTTTCATCAAGTAATCTGCAAAACCTACCTGAAATTTATGTTTAAATTGATTTCAGAATTTGTATTGCTCACCAACTCACTTTTACCTATGCTTTCCTGAAATTGCAATACTGTGGCAGAAATGATTCTTAACTTCTTAGGTCAAAGGGACTTACTAGGAGAGCCCTCTATGCTTCCTGCAGAGAGGTTGGTATGACTGCCTTCCTACTTCAGTTGCATGGTGAAGAATCAACGTTGTGGAAGTAGTATCAGGTTACTAATGAAGACCCTCAAACACCTATTAAATGTATTTAGAGTCCAAGCACACTGAGAATTTTGGGAGATAGTGTTCTTATCATTGATGCCTCACTGGCTGCTCTGTGGGCCTGTGTTCATCCCAGTTTGAGGTGCAAGGCTTTTAGCAGTGATGCTATATTTGGAAGTTTAATTGGAGAGACTTTAACCCTCTTCTCTTGTGTGGGGATACTGTAGTGACATTATGCTGTGACTGTACATAGAGGCAATCACCCAAAAGAACAAGACAAATCAGTTGCCTGCAATTTTTCAGAATGTTTTCTCTGTGTGCCGTCATTCCTGTCTATGTAGACAGAAGATTGGTGGTTCTGTTTCAACCAGGGCTCCATGTAGGTGGAGGTATAAAGTGCTCTGGAGATTAATGATTTGGAAATCAGTAACCCATTTTAACAGCCTGTGAACATGCTTGTAGAAGGTGGGGGGAGATGGTGATGAACTCCATTTCTGATAGATTTTTTTTTTTTTCCTTCTGTTTTGATGCTCTTGCTTAGGAGGAACTGTCCTCATTTAAAAAAAGGAAAGGTTGCTTTGCAAAATTTAAAATTTACTGTAATTTTCATGATATCAGTTGAAAATATGTAATGCAAGTTGGGCTACGTTAGAGTTGAGGATGGTGCCTGCTGTACTGGTCAGTACTGTTTCATCTGCTTGTCTTCATCCCTTTGCTCTTTTTGTCCTTGTGAAAAGCTCTTTGGGACTCCTTTGGTTGTACAATGCTTAACATGAACAAATCTTGAGTAAGGGTGCTCCTAGGCATGATAACAGAGATGATAATAAACTTCGTATTAGTGAATCTGAGGTTCTGATCTCCAAAATCACAGCACAATAAAACGCAGTTTTTAATGTCTGGCTCCAAACTCTTTTCTGTCAAGGTTGGCTGCTTGACTGGAGGCCGGGGGTGGGGGGGGCGGCGGCGTGGAGGGGATTAGTATGTGAGTGAACATTCTCATGAAATGTTTCAAAAGATAAGCATTTAACTATTACGGAAATAACATGCTGAAAGCAGAGGCATAGGTGCATTCTTGTGCATACTAATAGTTAGAGGACTATTTGTTAATCCTTGTTTTTTCAGTTGGTCTTTTCCTTTATTCCTGTGGCTGGTAATGAATGTGTTATTTAACTTGTACCACATAAATGTATTAGTAGATCGTAAGGTATTACTGGTGTGTGTTGTTATGGCACCCAAATAAATAACCTTGACAGTTTCAAAACATACAGACGGTGAGTTGTGAGCCTTACGCACTTTCTCAGGTCATTGTAAAACCAAATGTTTTAAGTCAGTTCAGCCAAACTGTCCTACTGTATTGTTTGCACTGACATTTTCTCTGGGTATGCACTGGTGAATAATGAGCTGCTCTTCAGATATTTTAGCAGCTTTTAAAGTTGAAGATGTATTTGGTTGTCTGTCTGGCAAAAATGTTTATTAGCATTAGTAGTAGATCTAGTTTCATATATTACGTAATAATGACCTAATACAAAAACTTGACTGGGAAAAGCTTTTTTCACAGACAACTTTCCCCAAAGCAGAAAAGATTCCAATTCCTAACTTCAGTTTTTCTTTAGCGATTCCAAAAAGCTCATCCTAAAGTGGAAGACATTTCCCTAGAATTTTGTAAAAGATGTCTTGTCAAAGATGGGTGACCAAAGAATTCTCAGTTGTTGCTTAGAGCTCTATGTAAGAATATAATTTAGCTTTACATTAATGATTCCCCCCCGCCCCCTCCCCTTACAATAAGAAAATAGCAAACAGCACAGAATCCTTGTCTGCCAAAGGTTTGATTGCCCATTCTCTCTGTTTTAGAATATAATACATAGCATATAAAGCTCATATAACAAATGTGGTCACATGACATCAAGCCCATTAAAATTAATCACTGCATATATGTGTACTGGTCATCCACAGATGTGGAGACAGTAATGTTTTAATTAAAACAGTTGTATTCTTTAAATATGACTCTGAGAAATTTTAGCAAGAAAAAGCTGCATCTTGAAAGCAGTTCAAATGTCTCATGCCTTCCTGTTAGTCATAAAGCATGTTTTGCCTGGACTTTAGTGGGACCTTAATTTATAGATTTTCTCCAAATTTATCTTTTGTCTGTGCAACGGTTTTGTTTCGACTGGGAAGGCATTATATTAAGCACATTTTTTTTGGAATGTTGATTTCGGAAAAACCTGGAGGTAACATCTTTGCTTGGTGAGGGTGGCAGTGGTTACAGCATCACTTAGCAAGGTGGGAACTTCTGGGTCATGAGCTTCTCTGAAATATTTGTAGAGTGATGAAAAGAGGCTGGCTGTCTCAGCCTCTTGAAGTGGTAGAGCTGGTTAGAGATGGTGTGTTAAGAATATAGCTGGGGAGCAAAAAAGATAACTCATTGTAAGGAAATAGTACAGGGAAGCAATTGTGTATTTCTGAAATGCCTAAATAAATGCAGTGGGGAGGTAAGCTGGAGACAACAATAAAGTGGTGAAACAAATAATGGAAGTAAAATTCTTGAGCAAAGAGAACTTGTTTTCCAGAAGTGGAAGCAGATACTGAGAAGTAAAGCCGTAAGGCAAAGGCTGGTTCTTCAGAGTGAAAGATGAAAACACATCTGGATATAAGTTTCTCAGATAAGAATATGAAAGTATAATCAACAGCCCAGTGATCCTTTGGACTTGTGAGTTTTAATAGATAACATATGAAAAGGCAGCAAAAGATAAGGAGCAATCAAAAGTGTTTCATGGATTTTTGGGGGGTTGTTTGGTTTTTTGGTTTTTGGTTTTTTTTTGGCCTGGGAAGTTCTTTAGCTAATTTCTTATGAAGTGTTTTTGAAGTTGAAAATGAATTTTTCCCAGTTGACTTGAACTTTATTTTATAGAGTAGATATTTTCCAAGGTTGTTCTTCCATAGTTCTTGGGTATATAATAGACTTAGTGCAAAGTGGTTTTATAAGCATGAGTAGTTTCAGTACTTGAAACATCAAATATGTGTGCCAAGTCTTCTTTAGAAAAACTTGAGTTTTGTGTTCATTTAGCAAACATTGTGAAATCAATTCAAATTCAGCAAGTCAACTGTTGAAAACCAAAAGTTGGAGGAGGACGGGGGGGGCAGGGAAGGTGGGAATCTACTTGAGAATGAAGAAAATTGCTTGTGGTTGTAACATCTGGATGCTAACTTGGTCACGTCATTACACAACTTCCTTCAAAATTTCATTTTGCATATTAAAACTGTCCTACATCTTTTACTGCAGCTTCTTGGCTTAATCTGCTCCTTAGTGGCTACGGTAGACATGTACGCTCAGTGTGGTACTTCTTGGAAGGGATATAGAGTTGGCAAAACTGGATGCTTGTTAAATTAAAAAAAATCCCTGAACAACAACAACAAAAAAACCCCGAACACAAAGACTTCTATTACCTTTCCAGGAAAAGATCTCCTGGGAAGAATTTCTAGTCTGTGCATGTCTGAAAGTGAGCAAGGAGATGAAATCAAGGCTTGATTTTCACATCAGGCTTCACTAAAATAATTTGTTTATTGGTAGAATTTTTTCCCCAAGTCATCAAGATTTACAGCAGTCAGAAGCAGGGGTGAAGTATTTCAAGTCCTAAACATCAAGTTGTCTGTATTAGTAAAGAGCACCTAAACAGATAGCAGTTTTTTCACTGTATTATATTCAGTCATGTACCACATAGTTAAGTGAAAGACTTAAATGCAAACATCAGCTATTGTCTCTATGGAATAAAGTAAAGTGAATTTTGCTGGAGTTTATATGCAGTGTTGTTTTTTTTTTTTTTCCCCCACATGATCCTGTTCTGATTGCTTGTGTATAGAATTAAAAAAACCAAAACCAACAAAAAAAGACAAGTTTGTAGAAGAGTTGGGGCAAAACACAATCTCATGAAAAAGAGTAATTTCTGTCAGACCTTGTTTGACACTTCATTTATTGCATTCTGTTCTGGAAGTCCTCAATTAACATTAAATTAGAATTAAACACACTGGAGAAATTATTAAAATTTTGGGAAGGTATAAGTGTTTGCCATAAATTGTAGTAATGATGTTAACTCTGAAGAAAGCTCATATTTCTTAGAAGATTTTTCTGAAGTTCAGTTATCACAAGTTATATTTTACATTAATTTACAAGGTATTCCTATTTGAGATAGTGAATATGAATTAATTTGGGTAACCTTTGAAGTCCAAAAGTGACAAAGGTTGAAGTGCAGGCACATATCTATTCATATCCTGATGAGATTGTCCATTTGATAGTTGAGTGAAAATATGGCCCAAAGAATGTTTGATATTGTCCGATTTCTACCTGTATAACTGCTTGGTCCACGTTGGAGTAGCAATGGGCTGATATAACCACCTAATGTCCATAGAACCAGCCAGCTGGTGCGTGTTACATATGAAAGATGACCTACAGTTACAGGAGTTAAATAGGAATGGTTAAATAAAATCAAGAATTGAAAAGAAATAAATAAAACATGAAGTTTTTTGTGTATGCAGCTGTTAATCTTGTTTTTTTTGTTTGTTTTCTGTTTTTCGTTTTTTTTTTAATATGAATGAAAATGATGCTTGAGCTAATACAATGTAGTACTGTACTTCTTTCTCTTTATAAGTGTGTAGTCAAGTGCCTTGATCATTTCAGTGGTATTTTACTGGATTTGCTCAAGTTTATTAGCTTCTTTCTTGGACTGAGGGGCCCAAAACTGGACACAGTTCTTCTTTAATCCACAGATGTTTCAGCACAGAAGGCAGTCAGGTTGGTCAAGCATGATTTAACTTTGGTAAATGTGTTGTCTGTTTTCAGTCATCTTCTCTTCTTTGTGCCCAGAAATCGCTTCCAATAGTATTTGCACTGATTTTCCAGGGACCAAAATGAGGCTGATGCTGACCAGCGTGCACTTTGCTGTATCATTCTTTTCAACTTTTTTTGAAGACAAATGTAATATATACCTGTATCAGAGATGTCACAGCAAGGCTGCACTTTATCAGCCAGATCTCTCTGCACCAACAGATGCATCCTATCTGTTCCTACAGCCTTGTATGGGTCAGGATTTCTTAAGAGATGCTTGACTTGATCCTCTGCCACTATTAGCTGTTCCTCTCCTCCTTGAACATTGTCTTTAGACACAAAGACTTGGGAGACTGTGTCAGTGAAGATTTAATGCTAAGAAGGCATTGAGCACCTCAGTCTGTCACTAAACCATCATATCTTCCTTATTCTTTTCTAGCTAATGTACTGCTAGAAGCTTTTCTTGATGACCCTTGCCAGTTTCAACTCTTATCTGAGCTTTGACTTTCCTAATACCAACTTAATGTTTGGGCAATGTTTCTGTATTCCTGTGTACCATACCCTCTCTTCTGCACTGGAGCTCGGTCATGAGATGCCTGTTTAGCCAAGGTGGTATTCTGACACACCTGCTTATTTTCTTCAGTATCTGGATGGAGCGTTCTTGTGCTAGGGTTATTCTAGGCTGCTTCCCACAGGATGTCCCCATCAATCCCCTGAATTCTGAAAAATTTCAGAATTCTGCAAAACTGAATTCTGCTTTCCTGAAGTCCAGGGTCTATGCTGTGCTACTTACCCTCCTCACACCCCTCAGCATTTTGAATGTCATTGTTTCATGATCACTAAAGCCAAGGATTCTACTGAAAATCTCACCCCCAACCACTTAATCGTTTGTGAGTAGCAGATCAGGAAAACTTAACCTATGGTTAGCCCATCTAGCATCTATTTTAGGAAGCTATGTCTGACAGTCTTTGGAAACCTTCTGTCTTGTTTGCCTGTCCCTGTGCTGCCTTTCCAGCAAATGTCAGGGAGATTCAAGTTCCTCATAAGAACCAGGGTCTGTGATCTGGAGACTTCCTCCTATTACTCAAAGAGGAGTGTCGTTCCCTCCTTCACCCTGAGTGGGTGGTTGGTTACAAACTCCTATCATAATGTCACCTTCCCTGACCTCTCCTCTGATCCAGACCTGCACACTCAATGGGACTCTCGGCCGGTCCATACAGGAGCTCCAGACATTTGAGCTGTTCCTTCACATGAAGGGCAGCCTCTCCTCTTCTTCCTTGCCTGTCTTTACTGAGAACCCTGTATTCAACCATCACCAAACATACATATGACTACAAGTGCTTCCCCATCATGTTAGTTATTCCAATGGTGGTGTATTTTTGCATCTGTAGTCAAAACATTAGCTCTTCCTGCTTGTTTTGTAGGCTCTGTGTTTGTGTACCAGCACATGAGGTTGTGCCAGTACAACCGCTTGACCTATTTTATTCTTCCTGCAGGCTCTTTGTCTTTCACAAGGGCACAGATGACACTACCAAATGAGATCTGGAGCATATCAAGAATAACTATAAAACTTGGGACAAAGTTGAAGGGCATGGGAGTGTAAAATATGCTGTTACAACATTATTCTGCCAACATAACATTTCCTTTATATATAATAAAATCTGAAAACTATAATTAGTCAGGAGTTCCTGCAGGCTGGGACAAATATCTATTTCCTTGGAAGAAACTAAGTACTTGAATTACTCAGTCCATTATGCTGCTTTCTGCAGGTCTGAGGTACAACTTTCAACAGCAATCTGCTCAATAGGGAATTTAGCCACTGCACAAGTTGCAAAAGGTAGTTTTTTGTTGGTGTTTTTTAACACCTATAGTTTGCCAAGTCATTTTTCTTATTTTTATAAGGATGAGGACAGAAGTGTGTTGCCTGCAAGCAGTTCCAGATCATTTGGACACTTAGTGTGGGTTATTAACCAAGCACTACTGTAATGGCCTTAAGAATGGATAGTTTATTCACAAAATTAGGGCACTTAACCTCTAAGATCAGTTTTCTCATTGTTCCGACAGAAAGAAAACAGTCTGAGTCATACCTGAAAGCCTTCTGTAATCAGAAGGAATGATCCAATTTTTTTTTAAAATAAAAGCTGTATCGTGTAGGTGTGTTACAAAGTATGATGGACTGCAGCACAGAACTTGTACATTCTAGCTATTGTGTAGCTATTTAATTACTATTTAAATTATTCTGGAGACTGAAACTATCCAGTGTCATACATGTGGTGCTATCCAATGACAAAAATTATTAAATGTTGGATTGTAAGTTTATCGTTGTTCTGGTTTAATATGGGTAGCAAGCAATATCAGAATTATTGTATCCCAATATTACTGTGTTAATACACTCTGTGCAGTACTTGTTACTGAAGCTATGCAGAGTATTTCTGAATCCTTTCAAGAACTGGTGGTTGTGGCAGGGATTGTTTTTTCTCTACTAATGTTCCTTCCTCCACGTATGACTTGATCTTATTACGGATCAGAGAAGGGGGTTTATATTCTCCTACCAACCAGGTAGTTGTAGACTGCAGTAAGACATCCCTTTAACCTTTTATTTAAGTTCAGCAAGCCCAGCTCTCTCAGCCTCTGTTCATATGTCATATACTACAGCTTCCTCATAGTCTCAGTGGCCCTTCACTCTCCCCCATGTACCAATGCCTTTCTTGTACTGGAGAGCCTGAAACTGGATGCAGTCTTGCATGTGAACTGTCACAAATCCTGAATACAAGAGATGAGTCAGTTCTTTCAAATTCTGAAACCCTTCTGGGTACGCTCTTCCTAGTACAGTCTGGTCAAGGGTGGCCTTCACTGCTGCAAGGGCACACTGCTGATGTTTTGTGGTCCGCTGGGACTCCAAGATCCTTTTCTGCAAAGCAACTCCCCGGTCAGTCAGTGCCCACCTGTAATTGTTGCATGGACTTATTTTCTCTTAGGTGAAGGACTTTACATTTTTTGTTGTTGTTATTGTTCTATTGAACTAGATGATGTGAAATGTTTAGAGAGTACCAGTCTTCCCAGAAGTCAGTGTAAAAAAACCAAAACAAAGAAAAAACCCCCACTCATGCTCCCTTACAAAGTCAACTGTTTTAAGAAAAAAAAAAACAAACAACACTTTTACAAGTCTTATATAGAGATGGAACGTACCATCTTCCTTTTAAAAAATGAAATTACTTCAGCTGAACATGATTTTGAAGTTTTTTGTCTCTCTCTTTATAAGTGATGTTCATACTTGCCCAAGTGCTTTGGAAACTAATGGAATTTGTGTATTTCATAAAATCCAGTCCCAGGGCTTTATTTCCTGCATTGCAAAAGTTGAGATGGAAATATGTTAAATCTGAAGATATGCAGATTGTGCTGCCAGAGGGCTTCAGGGTAGTGTTATAATTGAGTAGTTTATCATAGTAACTTTGAAGTTCTTGGACTGAAGGCATAAGAGAATTGCCAAGCACTTCCTATAAGGAATTATAGTCATTTAAGGTTAAGAGGCTAGTGGCAGTCCATACCCATTAAAGACAAATTAACTCCGTAGCAGAAATCCTGGGAAATGGTTAAAAGAATAAAACAGATACTGGGTGTGTAAAGACTGCAAAGGGTAGCCAAAAGCTACTCTATGGCTACATTCACACATGGGAGTGGATTTTTCTCCTTTTCATGGTTATGGTTGTTAGCATGTTCCCAAACTAAGAACAGAAGTACTTGTAAAGAGAGGAGAGCTTTACTGAACAACCTTTTGCCTCCAACCCTGCAGGTAGCTTTCATAAAAATCAAGAAGGTATTCCTTGTGGCTTTAAGCTTCCCGAGTGCAATAGGTAGCCAAGTGAATGGTTAACTCACCTGTGAAAATGCATGTTTCCTCCAGTTCAGGTGTTGTGTGTTTGTGTTCATGGTTACCTTGCATAGTGATTGGGGGCTGGGAAAACAAATCAAATAGGAAAATTTTAAAGGGATGACTCAGCTGTCATTCTAGCAGGTGGTTTGGATCGACAAAGTCCTTTAGCAGTGTAATGGCAAAACAATAAAAGCCTTGTTTCCCAAGAATGTGTGCTGCTTGAGTTATTTGGAGGAATTGGGGTAACAAATAATATCAGTAACTCTTTAGATTCAGGAATCTGGACTCAATTGTTATCACTTGAATTTTACCTCCCACATTTTGAATGTTACTGCCAAGTTGATTTATCATTTAAAATAAATCCTTTGGAATGTATTACAAATTAATAATAACAAAGAATGTGTGCTATTTCCTCAAAACAGTTGCTCTTAAATTTGTTGAGAAATTATTTTTCTTCTGTTCTTCATGAACTTTTGGAAGTTCCATCAATTGTGTCCTAGCTGAGGTTTGTTTTGATGTGAGTTCTAGATGGTGTGTTGGATCCTGACCTGTTTTGTTCTTAGGGGACAAGAGATATTTGTATTAATTCCTACGTGCATTGTTTGGTGTGACATACAAATGTTATGCATCCCTTGTTGGAAAATACCAAAAAAATGAGATGAAGATCAATGCATCTTCCCTGTACATGGGGTTTAATCAAGATTCTCTTCAGAGTATTGGATTTTATGCTGATTTGTTTGTCCCAAATGTGACACAAATCTATATAGCTTTGAGCTGGTATGTGGTAGCCACTTTGAAAACTTAGCAGGAACAGAAACTAAATTTTGTGTTTGAGGTTCTGTGACTAGAACTATGTACTAACCTTCCTTATGAAGCAGTTGGACAGGAAAGAATCCTAGTGCTGTGTAACTTGGCTAAGAGCTGTCTTTTGAAGTGTATGGCAGTTAATATTCTACAATATGCAGTTTCTCTACTGCTCTTATTGAATTCTTTGTTTATTAATATAAATGAACAAACATCTGAGGACTTGAATGAAGTTGCAACCAGTGCTCTAGATTCCCTTCTCCCTTTTTTTCCCTTTGTATATATTTTCATTTGGTGTAATGTCTTCCTAGGTTAAAGACAAATGGATTAATAAGTATTTTCTGAAATACTGCCCATCTAGGACTTGTGTTTGTCACTGAGATGTAAAATCAGCTACTGCCATGGAATTGTTGGACATCAGAGATGATCTTCAGTTTTGCTCTTAGGAATGCCACTCTGTTTGCCAGGTTGGCACCAGAGAGTTCTCTGAAAAGGAGGAAAACTTTGTTGCTCTAGGACATTCATTGATAGTGAATGGCTTTAACCAAATGAAATAATTGTGTTTTTTCTAGAAAGAGAACTAACTTTAAGCAACTTCTTTTCTGACCAAAAGCTAGCATGGTTAGGCCTGGAGTCTGGTGGTTTTCCAGATCAGAAAAAAAATTGTAACTTAAAAAAATGCATTAAGTAGAAGCTTGTCTTAAAACAAATACACCACTTGCAGTAAGACCATTGGGCTGAGAGTCTTTTGTGCACCTGTGAACTTGTACAGTGCCCATACCTCACAGGCTTAAAAACCAAACAAAACTGTTAGGGAGTTGTACTGAGAGCTGACTGGTTTTTATGCTTTAGTAAGGCTTTTGACTTTGGCTTCTCTGTGCCTAGAAAAGCATAACTAGGCAACCAGAGCTAGCTCCAAAATGGGCAGCTGATTTAAAAAAACCCCAACCCTATAGTCGTGGAAGAGTTGAGGAATTAAGTTAGGGATTCACCTGGGTATGTTCAAGACTCACAACTATGATAAGGGCCCAAACTTTGGATTATCTTGGAGACTACAATGCATAGGGGGTTCAACAGGTAGCAAAATGACATCTGAGTAATAGGAACTTGCAACAATCTAGTAGTGTTGTTTTGAATTTTTGCATCCTTGTATATAAAAGGATTTGAATTTTGTATAGGGATTTTTCATTTATATCCGAGTATTGAATTATTGATTTGAAGATTGTTACAGAACTTCAACATCTGATTGCCTTTGTTATTGGCTCTTCTGCAAGAGTTGTAATGTTTATTGTGGTGGTGATGTGTTGTCAAACTCAATTCTGATCTTGTATATTAGAGAAGTATAGGCTCAGAGCTGTCTAAGATGGGTGTTTATATTTGCCAAGGTATGTGAGTCTAGGAGACAGAAGCTTGTAGTGCTAAGTGGCAAGTGGATTTACTTCTGAAGTCATAAACTTTATACAGCCCAAGAAAGAGGGTGGGGATTGAGAACAGCATCCGGATGTTTTGGAAGAGTTGAATGGCTAAGCAGAATAATTATAAACTGAAATTTAAGTAATCTAACAGAGGAAATCCGTGCACTCCTAGCGCTCTTTGAAGCTGCATAATGACATGCTCCAGAGAATGTTGATGCTTTAAAACATTAAAGTCTGTCTTAAGTTCACTAGGTTGTCTTTAGAGAGGAATGAAAGGTGAAGCAATTCAGAGGAATTCTTGCTATGAAGCAGGATTTTCTCCAGTTGCTCCAAGCATCCCTGTTTGTAATAAGCATGTACATTGTGTGTCTTAGTCTTCGACATCAACAAAATATGTATTGAATTAAACTGTTATTGGAACATAGCAGGATATGTTTATGAGTAAAGCTTCCTTTAATAGTTCATCTGAACTCACTTCTATGTCTTGTACCATTCTAGTCCAATTCATGTTTCTATTCCCACTGAAGTAATTCCTTCCATGTCTATTTTCTTAAAGCTGCTATTATACCTGCATTGTCCTTAACAAGTTTTATGCTAAAAAGAAAAATACATTGACGAGAGAGACCTGATTCCAAAAGCTTTACTAAAGCTGATATAGGTGACAGTTTCAGTTTCTTTTTAAGTCAATGGTATCAACTTTGCTGCTGACACACCAGAAGAGGCTGGGATTCCTTAATGGAGTTTTCATAGATGTCTTGGACGATGGGGCAGTATTTTCTGAACGTGATATGGCAAAGAGTAGTAGCTGTGCTTGTGTACGTGTGGGGTGAGATAAATGTGTTGAGTAAGATCTAAAATCCACTTGGCCCCACATGCTATGCAAAATGCAGGAATTCTGCACAATAAGAATTTTATGTAGAATGAATGTATCTGCATATAGGTATTTTTCAAAGTTAAATATAAATTCACTTTTACAGTAGAATTTTCCCCATGTCTCTGACCCAGACGATTTCTTTTCAAAGCTGTGTTTCCTTCCAACAGCTCTTGTGAACACCGATGTGTTTGAAAGCCAACCAAGATTAGAAGTTAAGGTTTAGCTTTTCGTAGTTGAAACCCACTAGTGAGCCCATAATCAGCTGCCAAACTTTATAAAGGAAACATAAAATATTATGTTGCCCACAAATACCAGCTGTAAACCACTAATGTCTGCATTAGTTCAGTAACTTCACAGTCACAAAGTTTAATTGACTAATGGGGTAACCTGTGGCAACCTGCTACTTTGCAGCAGTGTTAGACCTACTGTGAACAGGAGGAGGAAGTGTTACATAGTAGTTCATCAAGGTTTTAGTCTGTTTTTCTTCAAATGGCAGATCAGCCTTGAGGGAGAGCATGCTGGAACAGGCAAATGTTCAGAAGGTAAATACTGCTTTTTAAAACAGAGACAGAGGCAGCAGTTATCAGTTAAATCCTAAATGGTTTAAGGAAAGTGAACTTCATGAAGAATGGTTCTCCTGAAGTTAGAGTATTGTCCAAGTAATTTTACTTACAGAAATGGAAACCTTTGACTTGGATACTAGCCCTCAGAAGGGATTAATAGAGTGACTGGTATTATGTATACAATTTCGGCTGTGCCAATCTGCAGGAGTAGAAGAAAAAGCAATCTCAGGATACGTATTGATCAAGGAATGTTAAAGTCTTTTTCAGAATAAGGAGCTGCGGATTTCACCAGGGGAAGAATGTTGAATAGCGGGAATGTTCTTGAGGCTGAAAGTAGAGAGGAATAGAGCTGATGTGTGGGACTGGTCTCACAGACTGGGCAGGAGGAGTGGTGTGGTGGAGAGATTGCTGTGTATGACAGGAATGCAGTTCTGCATACAGTCATTCAAGCCAAGTAAAGCTGTGCTGAGAATTAAGTCTTATCAAAATGGACAAAAAGTGGGGCCAATGACACTGTGTTGCTCCGTATACCTTAGCTGAGTCCCATCTGCCTTGGAGAATTCTGACCAGCTTAATGCTGTGCTTTGCTAGACCTGTTCTGAGATACAGGCAAGGGAAAACTTCTGAAGGAATGACATGAAAAGCAGATGGGAAACAACATGCAAGGAAAACACGAGCTATTTATGCATTGCTTACTCCAGACTTAATTCTTTCCAAAGCTTCTTGCAATCGGGTCACGCTGGCGCACCAGTGGGTAGTTAATGATGCACCAGGGTGGAAGAACTGAACTGCAAACAGAAGAGGAAATTAAGCTGGAAAAATCTAAAAAATGTAGGCAGTGATTCAAAGGTATTCATGGAGAAAAGCATGATTCAATCAACAGGATAAAGGCAAATGGAAGAGAATGGCTGGTACATGCAGTGAAAGTGTGCTGTAGTTGTTTTGTGGGTTTTTTCTTTAATGGACCTTTTTAAAATATAGTTGACATAAGTCAAGCAAGAATACTGTCTGTCTTGTTCATATAGCTGAAATGTAAGGATTTTTTTCCTCTCATCTCCTTGTCATTATCCTTAGTTCCCATCTGTGCTAAAGAAAATGGTTTCCTGACAGAAGAATGTGTTTCTGCTATTACTTAAATACGTCCTGTGCTAAGATTCATAAACTAACTCTTAAAAGTTTATTCTATTTGTTTTTAAATCATTTTATGACTCAAGAATTTTATTAGTATTATTCTGTCATTTATCAATAACCATCAGAAATAAATTTCAATATTATAAAACACTTATTTCTGCACTCTAATGTATCTCTCCTATTGCTTTAATCCTGTTGATGTCTTGGTTATATCTTAGAAAGATTCACTATAGGATCAATGCAAATGCTTGAAGAAGATATGCAGAAAATATTGTGTATTCTATGCTTATATGGCTTCTATTTTTAATGGCAGAATTCAGTAAAAAATTCTCATTATGGACAATTTTTAGAATTATTGGTCTGAATTTCAGGATTTGGGGTGGTTTTTTTTAAATAGTCCTTAATCTGTTCTTTCTTCCTGTTGTCTGTGGCAAATTAAGATGCCATGGAGAAGATGGAGATCTTAAACTGTAGCTATTTTGTTCCTGGTACAAATCTTGTAGATACACAGGCTGGGATTTTTGTCAGTATGAACTGTGAGCTTAATCGTTGTCTTTGCAGACTTCTAAGTACCAGGCTACCCTCAGTTACAAAGTGGCTCATACTGTATCGAGTTTAGTTTTTTGTGTTGGGGGGTGGGGGTTGTTGTTTTGGTGTTTATGGGGTTTTTCTTTTTTTTAGCTTTTCAGTTTCAGTAAGTGGATGCACCAGCATGTGAAAATGGCATTAAAAGGAGCTTAATTCCATATCTGCTTCCATCTGAGATTTTTGGGAACACATGAGAAAACAATTATCTATGTTTAGGAATATGAAGAGTTATTTCCTCAGATAAATGAGTGCAATTACCTGTACTCATCTAAATATTTACATTTTTGATAACTGGAGGATAGTATTCATATTAGGAAAAACCTCTTCGTTATCATGGTTAGAAGCATTTGGGGAAGTTAGTAGATAAACTAAAAAATCAGTCCTGTTTCTTCTCTGAATATTGAAAAATGTATCTTTTAACAAGCTTAAACTTCAAAATGTGTAGCTGCCTTTAATTGAAAATGTGGTTCACACTGGAAAAATGAAACTTGTTACCATGACAATTGCTTTTCATTTAATGCCTTAGAATATTGCTTCATATTGGCAGAAAAAAATGATCTTGATTCAAAGGAAATTATCATTTATGCTTGATCACTCACATATTTCTTAGTAGTAGTTCTATCCTACTAACAGGATCTCATGTAAGGTGAAAAAAGACTGGCTTAAGTAGCAGCCGTACCGGAAGGCTTGAATGGAACTGCGTGTATGATAGAAAATTACTGGAAATTGTGCCAGCCAGGAGTACTGCCCCCCTCCCCCCCAGGATGGTATATGAATGATTACAAATGATTAAACCGTTCTCAATGCTTCAAGAGCTTTAACATTTTGTTTGCAGTATTACTTGCTAGGCACTTAGAAGCCATCCTAGACAACCATCTATGCGGCATTTTTCATAATACAAACATGATAGTTGAGGCGTTCCTGGAAGTTCTGACTTCTACTCCTTCCTTGAATTCCTTTTTGTACCTAGAACTATAATCAACTTGAAACAGCACTTAGGAACACCCATCCGATTTTCATAAATTATTTCAGGGTCAAGGTTTGTGCAGGTGTCAGGTGATTGCCACATGTACTTAAAAGTAATACTGTAATCTTGCTTTTTGGTGTTCAATTTTACTAGAAATGGGAGAGATATTGAACCTTCTAAATACAAAAGAGGTGTATCCCAGTGCACATTAATGCAGGAACTATAGTAAAAATTGACTGCCTAGGAAAAGCCTCTACTTCCTGCTGTGGATTTGTGATCTCATATGCTCTTTTAGAAAACAGATGTCTAGCTTCATGGCTAATTTTTCATATTAGATTGTTTTTGTTCAATGGCAATAGACAACAAAATTTGTCAGAATGTATTGTTTACAATCTCATGATCTTTAGAAAAATACTGAATGCTTTTTTTGGCATGAAAACTGTTAACTCAAAGGCTTGTATTTTTGATATGTAGCAGCTTTTGGTAGACGTAAAATGTGACTCGGAAGAAAAAAGTTTACTCCAATATTAGAAAATTTATTTTTCATAAAAGGCTTCTTGTATCTAGGAAACTGACACTCAGAACAAATTTGTGGTGACATGCAGAGTATATCTGTTGTTATTAATTGTACGTTTGCTGCATATTGCTTATTACGTTAAAATAAGCACAGCTGAAGACCAGGAAGAAAGACTAGCTTGTCCCTGTTGGTTAGCACTAGGTCAGGTAGAACAATCTGGACAGAAAAAAACTAACCAAACAAACCCCAAACAATGGGACATGCTCAACCACGAGAACTTCAAGGTGCCTAGCAAAGACAAATCTAGAGGAGAGAAAACAGCAACACAGGACCTATAGCACCAGCAGGTATTTGGTATACTCTTTTAAAATGAAATGACAGAAAGACTGTTTATGTTGGGAAACAAGAAGAGTTACTCTTGGTTTGTTGTGACTCTGAAGGTGCCAAAGTTAGTGTACTGAGAGCTATCCTTAAGTATAAGATGAGTCTTACAAGAAGGATTAGTTTATAAATTCATTTATTTTTAATTTGACTCAACTTTGAATTAAATAGATTTTGTCTCAAACTAGTGTTTTATTTTGATATCTATTCCATTAAGATACAAGTTTAGACATGAAATTCTGCTGTATTTTTGTGTGCTCACTCCAAAGTAAAGCTGCAGAAAAGCAGGCAGCTCAAGCTCTGGTTACAGTGGAGTTTCCCTGTCGTGGAAAAAATGCCAGTTACTTATTAATTTTGAATCTAGAGCATAAATTAGCACAGACTGAGACAGAGTGCAGAATGTAATACTTGGTATGTGACCACACGAGGAAAATGTGTTGGCACATAACAGAGGTGTTAGGAAATTGAGAGTTTAAAGACAGAAGGTAGGAATTGGCGAAGGGTGAACACACATGGGAAACAGGTCAGTATGATTAACAGTATCTTCTGAAAAACCAGCATTTCCAAAAAGCTGGGATCAGGAGGCTGCCCAATTAGGATAGTTGAAAAAACCCCATAAGCTGTTCTATAACTCCGCAAATCTTCCAATTGTCTGGGTAGGACCACACTTAGGAGTCCCTACAGTAAGTTGTTCTTTCCTCAAGCACTATGTAGCCTAAGTTTCTGTGACAGGTTAGACTCACTTGGGTTTAGATAACACCAGAGTTTGATCTTCATTTTGGGGCTGAGTACTCCGTTTCAGCTGTATTATACCAATTGGGTCTTGAATATATTTAGCCTCTTACAAGACTGTAGTCTTGAGGGAGAAAGAGGCATATAGTGAGCACGAATATTAGAAATAAAAATGGAAGAAACTTCTTGTATGAGAGCAACGTACTGAGAGGAGGAGGCAAAATGCATCAGGATTGATGACTTGCTTTTTGAGATTTTAATGGAAAAATTAGTTTGTACAATTTGAGCAGCTGATAGGTGCTCCACTCATGGAGATACTTTCTGCTAATGGGTTTTTGGATGTCAGTTATAGTGTCTGAATTCTGGTTTCTTTTTCCTCTGCAGTGATCTAGAAAAAAATAATATCACAAGAATCACAAAGACGGACTTCACAGGACTGAAGAATCTCCGTGTCTTGTGAGTATAACACAAAACTTGTCTTTCTTTACAAGACTATTTTAGGGTGCTAGGACTAAGAATGTCCATAATTCTAGAGATAAAATGCTAGTAATTTCTGCACTTTATTCCGTTATTAGTTTTCTTTTAAACCAGGCAACTGGAAGAGTTTGTGATATGAAACAGTAAATTTTAGTTCCATGCTAAAGTCTGAATGCAGTTTCAGAGCTATTTAATTGTTTGTGTTTACTGGATTTTAAGAAATACTGTGGTAAAAAATTTGGTCCACTTTACAATCACTTATGTATAAGTCAATTATACTGAAACATTAGCAAATAGGACTTTCAGATTTTGGTCACTTTAAGGTACAGTCCCATTAATAGCACTTTTGCAGAAGATAAAGCAGAACTTGATTAAGGTAGCAGTAGAAGTTGTATACAAGGAAGTCTGTGATTTGTTTTCTAGTCTAATGTGAAGTAATAAATAAATTTTAGTTGGTGCTGTCTCTTGATCTGGAAGTATCAGTCAAGAGCTTAACTGTACTTCTAAATGAACCTTGAACATCAAAAGGGGAAACATCAGTCTACAGAATTTGTCCTTCCTGATTTCCTATTTTGTCTTCTATGAACCTCAAATGGCCCCACTAATTTAGTGATGAAAATTAGGGCTACTTCATAGACATTTATTGTAGTTACACACAGACCTTTTTTTCTTAAGAAAATAATCTTGGGTTAAAAGAACAAGAAATAGATTTTGAAGCTGTTTCAGTCCTTTCAGGAAAAGTTGGAGGTTCTTTCTATTTAAAGTGAATTCATTTTTCCCCTTGACATTTCTCTAACAGTTTTTCTGAATTACATCAAGTAGTTTAGATCCTCTTCACATCAACGTAGATGGAAGCAGACATAGATACTGATGCCTCTGCCATAAATACTGTGGGGATCTGGTATTTGCTTTGTGGAAATTAAGTTAATTACATTATTTTTATATGTAAAATAAAATATATAGCTTTAAATATTTGGGCATGTATGGGGTGGGGCAGGGGAAGCCAGATAAGAGAAACAAAATAGTTTTGAATGTAACTGAGGCTAAGCTCTTAGGTTCTTAGTGTTTCTGGAGCTCTCATTTAATGTAACCGTTCATTTCTGCCTTCACTGGGCTTGTATTTGGGCACTGAGTGCTGCTGTAGCAATGCAACTTTGCAAGTTTCTCGGTGAGAAACATTGCTATGTTATGGGGAAGATCATATATGCATGTGTGTAGAGCTGTATGTTTAAAAGCAGTGGTGGAGATGTTTTTACTGAAAGTGTTTCTGAAACGTGAAAGGTATTTATTTATGTTAACAGTAACCAATGGATAAAGTTCAAATTTCTAATTTTACTTAACTAGATATCAAATCTTTTTTTTTCTGTTTATCAAGAGCCATTTACATAATAGTGACTGCATTCTCTGTGTGTGTGCCATCTAGTTCACTAGCAGTATTTTACTAAACTGTTACGCCTAATTCCAAGTTGTAGTGACCAAGACAAAAACCTGATCTTGAGTTGGTCCCAGCACTGACAGAGGCAGCTTGGTTTTACCACTCTGTTAACCTCTTCTTCTGAAACAAACAGCTATGAGAAGTTAAGAAACACACAAGTAATCTCACCAGCACCCCTTGAAAATTCCTTTCTGTAATTCTTAACATTGCTCTCTGCAGTCAGTGTTTTCCTCTGAGTATCTTCTTTTAGAAGTCCTTAAAACTGCAACTGTTGAAGTGTTACAGTTTTTTAGTGATAATTCAATCAATGAATTAATAGAATCCTGCCAATGATAAGACAAATCTTTTGTCCTGTTACCTTAACACTTTTGAACAAGTTATGATATACTAAGAAAATATTTCAAGTGTATTGGAGGACTTTTCGTTCCTGTGGTGTTTCTCATCTCTAGCAGTGGAGTCATTTAGATTTCCTTGGCTCTCATCCCAGCTGTCAACACCATTTTGGAAGTCTATTAAAATACATGTACTATACTATTACTAATGTCAGTAGTTGTTTTGGTTTGGTAGGTTTTGTATGGTGTCAGACATTGCCGAATGCCACTATAGTAATTTATACTGAATGTCCTTAACGATAAGCAAAATATGCAACTGCCATCTTTATGTGAATTTTTTGTTCTGTGTTCATTACAGATTTACGTAACACATTTGTTCAGCCTTTGAGTAGTGTGGTGGTTGCCGCAGAAGTCATTAGGAAAAAAACCACAATACGCCTATTAAAAATACATATTTTTTTATATTGATTTTGTCTTCCAATGTATTAAAACCATTTGAATCCCAAGACATGCCGTTCCATTGTCTGCTAACTACCCATTTTTCTTCATTGTTGTGTATTTCCCTATTCTACATGTTGCTGTCATATCTGGTATGCGTTTGTGGTTTTTCTTATTTTACTTTGTGCAGTTTTTTTTACTTTGTGTACTTTTGCTCTCTAGAAGTCCTTCAGATTTTTTTCTTATTTTTTCTTTTCTTTCTCTTATGGTCTTTTCATAATTCTGGCTATTCTACATTACTGACACTCTATTTTTTCCTCTTTTTTCCCCCTCGTGTGATGGCGGTATAGGGGAAGCACAGAAACATGAAACTTGTCCCAGAGTTCTTAGAAAGGTAGTCTAGTCCTATTTTCAGACATCAGAATGAGGACAACAACAAGTGATCCAGAAACTGGTAGAACAGTACAACAGAAAAAAACTTCCAGTCTCAAGCTGACAACACACATGCAAAATATTCTGTTGTGCACCTTTTCCTTTTATCCCTTATAACTTCATCTTTATATCCCTTTCTTCATGCAGTTTTTCCTTCCCCTCCTTTTAGGAACATGCCTCTCTGGTTCACATGTTTGTTTGTTTGGTTTTTTTTTTAATTTTATTTTTTGATCTTCATATGTGGTCTTAGCTGTGGAATACTCTCTTGCTGTCTGTCTTCTCAACTGCTATCCAGTTGAACAGGTCTGAGCATCTCCATAGGATTGAGTGCAGAGGAGTGGCCGTTGAGAACAGGCAAGAAGAGTGCTTTTTCACTAGTAAGTCTTGGCCTAGCCCAGACTTACTATATGTTAAGTTCTTCCTTTCTGTGTTTTAGCTAAAGCCACATAAAATGTTCAGAGAGCACAGAGGTTTAGTCCGTGCATCTAAGTGCTCTTACAGAAGCAGAAAATGGGTGTGTGCTGGAAGGCAGCACTAAGAGACGAAAAAGTTCAGCTTAAATGGGACTATTGGTATCTCTCTTCCTTGGCTTCCACTTTACCTATAAAGAGTATTTCTGCTGTGTAAATGAATAGTCATTTCCTACACACTGTAAATCAAAGAGAAGTCAGTCTCCACTGCTTACAATTTATCCTTGTCTCAGTCTCAGGGGGTGAAGAAAAGCAGGGTCAGACACAGTGGAAACCTGGGACTTTTCCCTTGCATTTTTGCTCCCTGTTGTACAGCGAGGCTGTGTACAGGTGTCACACATATTGGCCATGGCTGTAGTTCTGGAGGGATTGAACCCCTTTGGATTACTTGCAAGTGGTTTACCCTGGGGCAAGCCTGAAATCTTTGCAGAACATAAAGGCTGGACAAAAAATCTATGTGGGTTCCTGCTGTGGGCTGTAGGAGTCAGTTATCTCAATTACATTACACAAACTATATAATAGTAATATACCAAGGATGTAACAATCAGCCTCTAGACTGACATCTTTCTGAGCATAATGCTTATGGTTATAAAAGTTTAGGAAAAAAAATGTTTACCAAATCCGGCAGTCAGGAGGCAGTTTTTGAATTGGTTCCCTGTTAGCGACCAAGAGTGCTGCTCTGTCCAGATTTTTTTAAAATAATCTCTAATTATAACTGTACTTCTGTGAAAAGCAGTTTTGTAGCATGCGTGAAGAGAAGTGGGGAAGCTTTTTTATTCTGTTGTCATAAAATTAATTGGTATTTCTGGAATTGCAGACACTTGGAAGAAAATCAGATTAGTGTGATAGAACGTGGAGCATTTCAGGATCTAAAACAACTTGAACGGCTGTAAGTATCTCTACATACCTATGGAAAATCTGCAGTTTTTCTACCTCATTGTTAATGGTCATTCATAATATTTCATGATCATAAAATTAACTTACTTTAAGAAAAAGAGATGGGTACCTGCCTAAATAAAAGTATGCTCACAGTTGAATTTATATTGTATGATAGCTAATACTTGAAATAAAATGTACAATTGCTTGCCAAGAAAATAGAACTGTCGGTGACACTGGATTCTTAACATTATCAAAAGGACATTATCTGAGCAACTCTAAAATTGAAATGTAGGTGAAAAAAGATTTGTTTATAATAATTTCATATTATTTTATATATATAAAATATTTGTATTTTTATATAGATACATAAATCTATGCTAATGGAAGTTGCATTTGTCTCCTTTGAGAACCACAGTATTTCTAAAACTGCCTTTAGACTTAATTTTCTGATTAGCTTAATTTCCTTCAAAGTTGCATAATGCCACTGATACCAGTGGATTCCAGGGTATCACACAAGACTTGGTGGAGAAAAGAATGTAGATTTCCTCTGCTTTGGATACCAATTGAATTTATTTTTGTTTAAAATGATGACTGTAAGAGGTCTCTTAATCCGGAATCTGATTTGTAGAAAGCTACTGGCCCTGCAAAAGTATAAACATAAATATCAAAAAGTAAAAAAGTAATGCTATATCCAATTGCTACTCTTAGTTCGGTGTACTGTTTAGTGTTATCATGAAGCTAGGTTAATTCTGTCTGCTTATGATGGGAGAAGAACAAAATCTCTGTGATACTGAAATACTTCTGGGAATTATTCTTTGTTAGAGGTAGTTGACTAGAACGAAATCGCGTGCTGGTTTGGAATGCCTGTTTGTTAAATGGAGAAGCAGGGGGTTTTGTGCTTGATTGTTAACTCTGTTATCTGCAAGGCATTTGTGGTAGGACTTGGTATTTTCTCATTGATATTTTCTAAAGCAGCTTTTAAGAATTAAGTTTCCACTAGCAGTTGTTCAAGAGAAGTCTGGAGTATTGAGCATATGCTGTACTAAAACTGTTTCAGGTGATTTTAGGATTAGATTTGCATTTAAGTTCTCTAACTAGTGTGTTGAACTTTTAAAATTAATTTACTTGGGATTTTTGTCTTGAATTACAAAGCTCCATTTATGGCAATAAGGGAGATGAATTTTAAATTCTGATTATAACCCATTTTTACCTATGTTCAATTAGAAAGCACTTTCAGGATGAGAGTTTTGCCATAGCTGATTTATTTCTGGGGAAGTAAAAAATAATAAGCAGCTTAATTTTCTGAAACTAAGCATAGTCTGACACTGTAGAAAAAAATTTTTTCATGTTATATCTCATCTTTGAGACTCAGTATCCTAACTAGTTTGAAGCTCATTTTATATATATATATGTGTGTGTGTATATGTATATATAAAAATAAATCTTTCTCATATCTCTATTTAGGTAAAGGCAGATTTAGTTAAACTACAAAATGAGTCTTGAAAAAAATCTGGGAGAAGGGCTAGCTATTAGTAACCAGAAATGATACTCAAGTGTTGTCTTAGTGTGTTGTTGTTCTGTACAGCCTGCTCTGTTAGCAAATGAAAATGTATTCTGTGAAACCAGAAGTTAGGAAATATGATACCTTTAATAGTATCTCTAAGTATGTGATGTTTGAAAGTCATACTTTTTTTCCTGTGCGAACTCTTAACGTGGCCTGTTAAACATACTGCATCTCTGCTTCTCTTTTAGGGTTGCCTGTCATTAAAATATTTCCTAAATTAATGTAGTATGAAAGGGAGGCCTGGAAACTTGCAACTTTTTGGTATTTTAGCTTAAATCATTTTTAGGACAAAACTATAAATCTGGGTTTTTTTTGTTATGAGTCAGTAGGCTTTGGAGAATGAACTGTGGAAAGTTTGGCGTAACTTATAAAGGCTAAATTGCAACATTTTAGGTAATATTAAAGCTATTTTATTAAGTATTGTCAAACATTGCAAAATGTTAATGAAGAAAGTATGCTGGTTGAATTTTAAAAAACTGGCTTTTTTCCATTTAATTTCTTTCAAATAACAAATAAAAATTGCTTATATTGCTTCGATTTTGGAATAATGTTCTTTTTTGATCTATTGAAGTGGATGCAAAAGTAATCATTAACTTTTTAAACAAAGCAGCTGCATTTGGTCAGGCTTTAAAAAACAGGAGTAATTTCTGTTCCTGGCAAAATACCATATATAAAGGTCTTTCATTCAAAGTAACAGTGGAAGTATATTGTTCACTCCCTGCCCCATGGTAATCATTTAAAGGGCATAACCTTAGGTGAATATTATTTTAGTTCAATATATTTTCACTTGTCTGGATAGTGAAGCAAATCTGTCATTATTAACTGAGTAAATGAGCAGAATTTTGTTTGAAATGTCCTGCATAACAGTCTAAGTAAATTTTAAATAAAATGTTTGTACAGCTCTTAGCCACTGCTGCCAAAAGCACCATGATGGTGGCTCTCTAGCTATTTGGGGTCTGATGCTTTTTTTTTTTTTGTGGGTGGGATTAATGATCACAATACCAATGGAGCACCTAAAGGCATTATCTAGATATAGGGCAGAGTATCATCAAAATTGTGTATTAGCTTAATAAAGTTTGGCGATATCAGTTGAAGGCAGCACATAATGCAAGGTACGTTAAAATGGCAGACAGTTCAAAGTTGAGAAATGAAGCGATGCGTAAGGTAGAAGCCACTTCTTACTTTGGCATACATGTACTCAGCTTTCCAAATATGCAGGAATTTAAACCATTGCCTCTTAGCAAAATTCAGTGGGTTTAGTATAAGTTGTTCTGCTGAGTCCTAAGATTCAGAATTCTTGAGAATGATCAGCAGTACTCACCACAGTGGAAACCCAGAAATGTTTCTAGTGGTTTTATTCCAATAAGTTTCTATAGTTTTATTCCGAAACATAAAGATTAGTGGTGAGGTAGCTGACCACAAAAAGCCAGGCAGTTAAGAGACAACATGAATAGATATAATCGGTGCATACAGCTTACTACCTTCTACTTGTTGCCTGTTGTTTAGCTGCAGACAAACCAACAGGGCTCTTGTGCAGTGTAATACTGTAAAGCTCGTAGAGCCTATGTGTCCATGCGACTTGTATGTCTGAGGTGACAGAAGGACTTCAGTATGCTTTCTCTCAGGCTTGTCAGCTTCTCCCAGGCTTCTCTAGCTATCGCCTTTCATTTAGCTCTGAAGTGCTTCTTTCCAAAAAATACTACTAATTGAAGTTGAATGATAGACTTTGCAGGGGAGATACATGCATCTGTTCAATAAGTGTTTAGAAGCTATGGAAATGTTCTGCTAAATCTTGAAAGTGCCAGCTGTAAATTTTGGTAGTCTGCCCTTCTTGCCAGTAGCACGGTAACAATTTTAGAACAACACCTGTGCCTGTTGGTGTATGGAATGTTTCAGAAACTGTGGTTCTTTTTTTCTAGTTTTCCTCTGCAGTTTTTTCCTAATAGTTAACTGTAAAAGGTCTGACTTTGATCCTCTGGTTTTGTTTTTTATGGTTTGAAGTAGCATGCATATGCCCATAGAAACACAGTGCTATACTGGCACAATGTGTTACACCCAAATTTAGTTTTGGATTTCAGCATTTCAGCTGTATGCTTTGCTATTAACCCCGTGTATGATTTTAAGATAAAATTATTATGAAATTTAATATGCAAAAAGTATCAAGAAGAAAGAGGTATACTGGTGGGCCTAAAAGATGAACTGAGATTTCTTCCAGAGCCAGATGTATGTCACACATTTATGTGAAAAATGAGGCAGGATATAAGACACCGACCGATCCTGACTTTTCCACGGCCAACTGCCAGATATTGTCACGTAGCTGTATTATCTTCAAAAGACTGGACTTTGGCTGATGGCTGGTTCCTTCTACTCAAATTAGTGTCTTTAGCTAGCATAAAAGATCTCAACATCTGAAAACACTAAAAATGTGTTTTTGTTGTGAAGGGGGGGGTGGGGGTGGGGGAATGTATAAGCATGGCCAAATCAAATCTTTTCAAAGTTGGGAAAAATAATTAGCTTAAAAAAAAAAAAAAAAAGGCTAGAATTCAGATTTTTAACCCTAGCATATACATGTATGGTTTTGGTTTTGTGCATGCTAAGATGGGGTCAAAATGGAAATTGTATTTGACCTTTAACTGCAGAGATGCTGCTGTGCATTGAGTCTTTGTAAGCAGCTTCCTAAATGCTTGATTAAGGTATCAAAGTATATTTATTTGGCATAGTGTACTGTAAAATTGCTATTAGTGACCAAGATGCTAAGGAGAAGAATAAATGGTTATGTGATGCTTCACAAGATTGAACAGGCTTTAAATAAATCATGTAATACAAAAAGCATCTTCCATAATTAACATGCTGAGTGGAAAGATTGCTAAGTGCTTCAGAGTAGCAGGCAAAATAATAAAAGCATTGGACAGTTCTCTGCTGTTGTAAACAAAATCTTCTTGTAAATCTTTGGCAGCATGGACAAATCTGTAGTGTTATACAAGGGTTGCAGTGTGTGCAGTTTAGATGTTTTTCTGGAACTGCATACACTGCACATATTTATGAAGCCATATGGATTTGTAAATATGTAAGACAGTTTGAATGTAACCTTTCAGAAAAAAGCTTTATTGTTTTCTGTCTACATTTCCCTATGACATTATGGATAACATATCTAATTGGAAATCAGTCATCATAAAATGCTTATCTGGAAATGCTGGAGAACAAAGACAGACAAAAACGGATTTTGAGCTGTGATCTGATATTTAATCAATTTTATTACTTGCATACTTCCCTCTTCCTTCTCAAACTACAGGTTTGCTATGAAACTCCGCAGGAACAGGTGGTACTGGAGGAGTGAGAAATGATAACCTTTGCCTGTATTCTGTTCCTAAGACAGCTCTTTACACTTGGCCTTTCCCCTCTAAGGAAGGTGTGAATGGTAAATTGGGGCCGTCAGAGGCATCTTGAAGCTAATGGTGTCTTTGCATTTCGGAGGGATGGATTTCTTTGCAGTCATACCAAAGATGGTAGCATTACTCATTGACTCCTGAGGAACTGGGTGTAGCATATGTCAAAACTTGAGTTAATCTTTCATACTGGGCAGAAATACTGCTGCAACAACCCACCATCAACAGGGGTAGAATGAACCTGTGCTGTCTAATCCCAGATCACAGTCTGTGTGTCAGTGATGTAATCTTTTGTAAATGGGGGAAACCAGTTTCTGACAGAGACCAGTTGCAAACTTAACTACTCTTTGCGGGAGCTGGCAAACAATATAATAAACTGAAATTCAGTTTGTGACACCTTCAGGTGTGTTCTTGTTCTCCTGATTTGACAAATAGATTCGTACTTAGTCCTTGCTCTGCCTGCATCTGTGAGCTAGCAATATGAGGCTCCTTGCTGCATTGGCTGATGTTCAAGTAATATTGATGTTGGTTAATATTTAATTAATATTGTTGATAATGTTTGTCCCGTATCTTCTGAGAAATTATTCCAGTTTAAAAAAAAAAAAAAAAAAAAGGAATCCTATAACCAACATCTCAAAAAGCAGTCTCTTTTACCTTGCATTTTCAAGGCAAGTTTAGCATTGCCTTTCAAATGAGTGCCTGTGTGACTGTTTACATTGTGAGAAGTCCAAAGTGAAGAGCTAGAATGTTTTGGGTGTGAGTATCTGGAGGGGTGTTAGTGGTTTTATTCATGGATGCCAATGGGACAATCATGGAGAATGGAGCATGCTGTACTGCAGAATCAGCACAGTATTGTTTGGGTCACTTTGATTCCTTTTTACTCTCTTGTTTGGGGTTTGGCCAAACCTTCCCTTTCAGATAATCTCTCTGAAAAATACATGGGAAAATTATGCATTTATTTGGAGGGGCTATTTGGTTTAACTTGCATGGGTACAGCCTTACTACTTTCTTCAAGAACTGTGTTGTTTTATAGTGTGGGTCTTAACCTTTCAAGTGGCCATAATGTAGTTTTTACTTCTTAAGTGAGGACCACATTTTTATAAGTACTTAATCTGCATAATTCTCTGACCCTGATAGCAATAGAGTAGCAGCAACACCCTCACAGAGCAGCTTTCTAAGTTCATGAGTTCCTTCATCAACTTATTGCATGAAAAAGAGTTCCACAGTTTGATCCTGCTTCTGCCTCAGAACCAGAAGTCTAGAGGAAGACTAAATCTCTACATCATTTGTACTCTGGAGGAGTACGCACTTTACTCTTTCTACAGAGTATAGGAAATCATACTCCCTGTCTCTACCTTTTGTCTTGGTCTCAGAGAATGACTTTCCCAAGGTGACATCATGAGAGCCATCTCTGAGTTCTAGTTCATCCTGTGTGGCAGAAGACAAGCAAAAGCTCTTGGTTTCTAATGTCCATGTGAAGGAAGAAGTCGAGTCCCTAAGTGTTCATGTGTTGAGGCTGTGTGCAAATTCATCAGAGTGATATGGTGCATCTTCCTGTGGTATCATGCAGTTCTTCGGGCATCTGCACAAGATGTGCCTTCCTGGGTTTCTTTTCTGAGACTGGATTACTACAGATTTTACTGGTCTCTGTCATTATTTTTGTTTTCTCATTATTCGACCATGCTTTTTGCACCATGCAGCACTACTCTAAATGCTGTCATCTCCTATCTTGTGCCATCTTCTCATGTATTGTTAAAACAGAGTGATTTGCTGTTACCCACACAGCCAATGTTGTACCACAGAGCCATTCTGCCATCTTTTGTGTGTAGCTAAATCAGAGCTAGTCTACACCAATGCTTTTCCTTTCTTCCAAGGGGAAAGAGTCGTTTCTGTGTGCTCGTGGGCTGGGTAACACCTTCATTTTAAACCTGGGATGTTTATGACTCATTCTTGGAGCTGATGGACTCTTCTCTGAATATAATCTTGGAGCTCTCCATGAAATCTTTCCAATTACTGGTAGGTAGATTCACCAGTCCTCCAAACCATAGGTATCACTTCCAGCCAGACAAAAGGTTTTGGAACTAGCTTGACTCATTTGGCTGGGTAAACTATGAGCCAAGACCTCAAGCCTTATCCTTTCTTTCCTAAAGACCAACTTGTATGAATTTGCTTCTTGTGCTGTTGGGGTTATTTGTAAAATAACCTGCATGATAAAGATCAGCTCTTGTTAGCAGAGTGGCTGAGACCCAAGCCACTTGATCTTTTATCACCCTTATGTAACCTTTCAGAAAACTTTTTCATGGGCAGTTTTAATCCAAATGCCTACTCTGAGGAATTGTAGAAGCACCTTATGAAATTGAGTGACTGAAATAATGCAGTAGATGCAATTCAGGGTTGAAGAACAGGGAAATGGGGAGCAGAAGGGGGATAGAGAAATCCTAAAATGTTGGATCTCATAAAAGACTAAAATAGAAGTTTACAGATGGTCATCAGAAGGCTGGCTGTGTTCGTGAAAGAGATATCCATTGAGGGCCACTAAATATGCAAAATCTTCATCCAGCTAAGAAGTCTAGCTGAAAAAGGTTGAAAGCTAGCAAAGCTGCTAGAGCAGTATCATACATTCTTGCCCTGTGCTTATGCCTCTGTATGCATCTGCATATTGGCACTGTTGGAAATGGGATACTGATCTAGGTGGACTATAAGTACTAGATGTTTTCTGATTTTCATCTTTTGCAGGAAACTAAACTGCTTATTGTCTTTTCCATATCTTATTCTGTTGCTACTGAAATAGCTGCCTACAATTTAGGTATTAGGGATATGCTGTCCTTTTCATGGAGAGGGCTGAGACACTTCAGAAAGTTCCACTGCTTTTTCATGTCTGGAGCAGAGGTATTCAATGGATTTCCAGCTGCCCTTCACCCCACTAAGAAGCTCATACTGAATATCTGACTTACAAGGAGTGCTGTCAAGTCACCAGTAAGAAATCCCTGTTTCCTATAAGACTTGCTTGACAAAAACCCAGGCAAAATCAGTAGCTTCCCTGAGAAATGTGGATGATAATGAGAAGATAAAATAATAGGTACAAAATTTCTTCATGAAACATGATGGAAGCTGCTATACAAGATGCAAATGGTGGATTACTTAGCTGCGTGGTTGATACCTCAGTTTACATTTAGAAACACACAGGACAAAAACAATAGCAAGAACATGGTAGTTCTTGGTATATGTATGGGGGGGTGTGTGTCTACCAATAAAAAATAAAATAGTAAAATATATATTGACAGCTTGAGTGTGAATAGTACACTTCAGTAAATCATTGGGGAGGAATATAAGTACTATATCTTATCAAGTCACATCTTGGCTCAAGCTGACAGCTCATCTTTATTAATTCTTGGAAGGAAAGAAGGAAGCTCATTAATTTTGTATTGCTTTTGATTCAGCTTTATGTGTTGCTCTTGGCTCAAACAGCCAAAATAAATGTTCCCATGATATGGCTCACATACTTCATTTATCTGTCAATACTGTACACTACTTAACTGCCAGTAATTTAGAGAAAGATTAGTCATTTGTGTAAATGACATACCAGATATGGTCAGGAAAGATTTTTTTAATTTTTTTTTTTTTAAATTCAAAAGAACTCTTTCTTTGCTGCTCCCACAATTCAAATGTACAGTCAATGTAAAATTGTTGTGGGGGGAGGGGAACTTGCAACTATTAGTCCCAAAAGTTGTTCTTGTTGGAAAGGAATGTTGTAAAATCTCCAGTACATACATTTCCATATAGAGTCAAGCTTCTCACAACAGTTAAAGACTGAAGAAAATAGTCAAGTATGGCCTATTTCATGCAGATACCCAGTGCATATAGTGAATAACGTATTCTATCATTTATAGTAAATTTTCAGGAAAACATTACTTTTTTGACTGTAGTAGAATGATACTGTCCAGTAATGATAAATCATTTTTCATATGTATTGTAAGTAGTAAATGCACATCCAAAATGAAGTGTACTTAAAGCTTTAAGATCATCTTAACATTTTGGAAGTTAAAAACACATTAATTTCCTTCTGAATTTTGTTGATTTCATATGTAGTGCAACTTTCAGTTTTAGCAGTTCCTTGAGAATCTTTTGCTGTTAATTGTTACAGCATAGTCCGGTTGTGTGTGATGTTGATTGCTACGGTCCTCATCTATTAAAGCTTTATAACAACTAGCAGTTGGCTACTTTAGGAAAGCAGTGCAACTTCTTGCAACTGTGAGAAGGTGTCTGGTCCCAAGTGCAAGACAGGACAATGCAAGTTCAAAAAAAAACCATAGCCACAAGGTTGGTCAGTAGTTATTCCTAAGAACTCACTGAATTTTCTTCAAAAGATGTACCACAGGGCTGAGGTATCACTATAACTTTGAAACAAAAGAATTCACACTATTTTTTGGAAAAGCTAAATAGAAAGTGGTTTTGGGGCAAGCTACTAAAATCCTAAGAATATATATTATATTCAAGGTTAGAACTTGATATTATGTAATATTATTTATTATACAACATAGTCAGTATGCAATATATATACATGCTTCTGCAATGTCCATGTCTCAGTATTTCAAGATTAATTAGTGTTTACCTTCTCATGTCAATAGAGGCTTGCAGGTAGAACTCTTTTTTTTGGGGGGGGAGACACAGTGGTTCAAGTATGGATCACTAGTGTAGTAAGACTGTGGTGGAAAAATAATAAGCATGAAACAACTTGTAGAAGCGAAATCTGGTAATTCTGAGAGGTACCCAGTCTGCATTTTGCCTATGCAGAAAGTCAGTTGCCCGTTTACTGTCTTAATACAGCTGGCTACATTTCTGTTTCGAAGTATTTAAGTAGTTTAAGCCATGTTTGTGAAAACGTTAGAAAATTTTTAGAAACATCACTGGAAACATGACTCTTATAGAAGGGTGAGAAAAAGCTTTAATAGGAAAAAAATTATTTGGGGCTTTTTTGGAGGCATACTTTGTCATTTTGTGGGCATTGCATACTTGAAAAACAGTAGTGCTTAGCTATGCAATATACTCTGATCATGGTGTTACCTCGGATGAGAAGCATCTGCAATTTGGATCTTGATGTTGTTTTTTTTTCCTTATTTTAAAGCATATAACTTCAACTTTTATTGAAATTAGTTAAGCATTATTTCAAGCATTGAAATATGTGTAATTGTCTTTGTACACAGATGAGCCATTTTTTGACGTGCATACAGGTTATATACTTGGAAATAGTTTATTTTTCTTATGATCTTCTGAGAAAAAAGCAAAAATTGCCTCGTCCTTTTCTATTACCCCATAAAAATTATGGCAAAGTGTCAGTTTGCCACAAAATTCTGTGATTGCTGTGCTTGAAGTTTCAGGACTGAAAAAGTAGTTGCAGGTTAATTTGGTAAAGAAGTCTATAGTCAACTTGGTAAAACTTGCTCCGTATCCATCAACAGTAGGTTTGATAATGTGTGTTTCTGTGCACATCAGAAAGACAGGTTTTTTTGGAACTGTAGTTGATGCGAGTGGCACAAACATACTTAAATGGTACAAATTTCATTCTTTGCCTTCTTCTGTTGATAAATAACTTGCATGAGCTAGATCTTGTGCATGCAATCTGAAGATGAGATGGAAAGGACAGGTCAAAAGGAACAAGTATATGCCTTGATCAACTGATGGCTTGAGAGTCCTGTGCACTACCTGCTGCTTTGAGTTTCTACTGGACCATCTTTATTTAGCAAAAAAATTCTTAAGCCTGTAGTAGTGATAAACTAGTTCACAGATTAATCCTTCCCACTCTCTCTTGTCCACGAAAGTCAAGTGAACAAGAACTATATTACTTTCTGTTTATTTTTATGGGACTCTTGTTGGAATATTTTTTAAAATGATGCAGTAGCTGTCACCTACCCTTTGGGGACTACTCGGTGAATAAAGTAGTTATGAGAAATCACTTTATAATGATTCTTTGAAGATGTACAGATTTGTACATGTGTAGTGGTTATATCTTCTAATTGGGTATATGCATTTGGGAAAATGATAGTTCCTGATAACTGTGTTTATGTACGGTGGACTCCTAGAGGGCACTAATAGCCTCAGATTTCATCGTTTACTATGTCTGCCTGTAGCACATAATTATATAGTTACATATTACTCAGCCATTGCTGGACAGCCAAGCTTTTTTTGGTTATTGCTGATGCAAGAGTGAACCTTTTATTTCTTTTGTAAACATTTAAAAAAAATAAAGAAGAAAGGCACCTCTTTTCTGAAGGAAGCCATTAGCAGCTCTGTCAATAGGTCTGCACAGGAGGAATCCAAACACAGGAAAAGTGCAAGAGAGGCAAAGGGCAGCTAGCAAGAAAGCAGGATGCATGCTTCAGTGAATTGGGTTTGGTTTGCATTAGTACATCTGACCAGGGCTACAAAACAAAGAGGTTTATTTTAACAACATGAAAATAAACGAGCCTGATTTCATCAAAAACATTTTCATAGTAGGTCACTGACCCATAAGAACCCATGGAAAAACAAATTTGGGTCTCGTTTATGTAGACAAGAGGTTCTATAACCACAGGATTCTTAAGCTTCTGAAAGTGATGGTTGCAAAGCAAATGGAATAATGACACTTCCACTACAATGCAACCATAATTCAGTTGGAATAGTTGATCAGCATTGAATATTCCATTAGAGTTCTTAAACATTATTCTTTTCTGTGGCTTGTTTGTTTGATTTTAGCAGTTTTTTATACTTGATGAAGATTTATGGGAGTATTTGCTTAAACAAAACACTTAAGGATTTAACAGTCATTTCTCCAGGATCTGTAGGAAATACTTAAAGGTCTGTCTTACTGTTGCATAAGAACTGCTACATCGCTGGTCTGGAATAATTTGGATGAACTTTGTTTAGCTTAAATAATTTTATCAAAAGGGTTTTGCTTCTTTGAGCTTCCTCGTATTAGGAGGATTATACTGCTTGCCATCTGAGAAATACTGTGGTGTTGGCTGAATTTCATGCTGTCAAGCACAGCAATCCTTAAATAATCTGGTTCCTGAGTGGAACAGCAATGAATTCAAAGTACTTAACATCTTTTTGTTCTTGGAGAATATATGAATATGTAGATCTTGAAGCCTTTCTGCCATTGGTCAGACCAACAGAGTCTTGATCTTGCTTTTCCTGTGGCAAAACTCCATTTTAACTGTTTCCACTGAACTGGAGCTCACCTGAAGCTGCAGCCTTTTGTATGGAACAGAATAAACTAATTCATGTTGGCTTATAGTTAACTTTATGTTAGTATTATGTTCTCAGTTGCTTGGAGATGATCTCTTCTCGTGATCTTTCTCTTTGTCTCAAGATATTACAGTATGAGGATCACAAGAGGAAGAGAGGATTCTAGGGTTCATGCAGATGTTATGGATATTATGTATACATTTTAATTTTTGTCTATGATAATTCTGAGTGGGATAGGTGTGATGCAGTATGTTAGGAATACAAGAGAGAAATGGGAACTGTTAGGTAGTGAAGCACTTCAGAAAAACTGAGCCCCTGCATTTCATAACTTGCTGGGAAAGTGGAAGTGGATCAGAGGTAATTATCACAGAAATTGGGTGCACTCGATTTTTAGATAGAAGCTGCTTTAATGACAGCATTTTTTTTGTGGCTGGTTACCCCTTGTGGCTTCCTAGTGAGAAAATGTCCCTTGAATTGTGATAGGTAATTCACACAGTCTTGTGATAAAGCAGTCACAAGAGCTGCTTTTCCATTCTCAGATTTAATTCAAGTGTACAGTGTGCTCTTTGTTCCACTTAATTATTTTCTTATATTCATTCTGTTGGCTTTGGAGCATGCATCCTTTGTTAAGCATCCAGTTTGATTTCAGGCAGGAGATGATTCTGCTAGTCTTCCTTTTTTTAATAGTTCTGCTTGGCATATAGCCCCAGGGAGGAAGGAGTAACATGTTGCCACAGAAGCATTCTTTACTATATATGGAGAGGCGTGGTGAGCTGGGCTGGTATCGAGTCATTAAAACGGATCAAATAGGAACAGTATTCTATTTCTCCTGGTAAAAATTGCAGTAATGGTTGTACTTGCAAGTTTTCTTGCTAATTATTCTCAGCTATTTCTGACTTCTGGAAATGGTTAGTTTGATTAATGTAAACTTTTAAGACTTGTCAGCAGGGGCAATGTGGCTTGGAGATGTGCACGCTAAAATTTACTTTTTGCTTTCTTCATAGGGTTTCAGCCCTGACCTGGAGAGATTACTCTCTGGTGTAAGAAAATGTTTTAACCATGTCTATTTTACTCTTGATGCCTTTACAAAAATTGAGGAAGTATTAAAAATGGTGGACATTTAGTGATACTGCAATAGATTCTTTATGTTCCTTGGATAAAATCCTATTGTTTTCACGTAGTCTGTGAGGAATAATGAGAAAGTAACTGTGTTTTTTCTCATTCTGTATTAAGGTTTTGAAGATAAAACAATTGGAAGATTTTGTGTGAAGTTCTAAATTTTTTTAGATTTGAAATAAAGCATTGCAGAAACTGAGAAACAGATAGCTTCTGCTGATAGTGTCTCTATATTAGGTTTACTGATCAAGATTTTGGATTTATTTGAATTACGAGAAATTGTAAATTCTTGTATGTTAAAGGCTGATAAAGGCAGATATAAACTACCATCCTGCATGAACATAACTGGTTTCATAAATACGCTGCTGAATTAAGAGATTGTCCATGTACTTTTGCTTGCTACTTCTGGATTTACAGGATTTTCTTACTGTTGATGTTGTCATTAATAAACGCTCTCTGATACATAAGATTCTCTATGCCCTTCTACAATTAAGTTGGTACTAACACTTTTGTCCATTTCTGTATGATGTAGGGCGTTAATCTCAGTCTTTAATACATACGTGAATGTTACGAGGCCTTTTTTGTTTCTTCATGTTGGCTTTGGGAAAATATTGAAATGTAAACCTGTTCCTCACACTTTTTTTGCTTATGTTACTAATTTGTTCCTAGCCAGAGGAAATCCATATATAATGCTTACATATTGGCTCTATCCTCCTTCTTAAGGTTAGATGTTTTCGTATGAAGAGATCCTAAAAAAAAAAAAAGAAAAAAAAAAAGAGGATTCTTATATTGAAAACTAAAAAATGTTATAGAGCTACCAGTTCATATGCTGCTGCTTTGTACAAAGAAATGCAGTCTGCTTCTGATAGAGGGTAGATAATCTTTTTCAGTCTAATGAAAAGTTACTAATAAAGGTTATTACTTCTGACAGCTTTGAAAACGTGAACCAGGACCACCCAGTCTGCTATGTTTGTAATAAGGGAGCTCAAAGTTGTAACTGTTGTAAACAGTTTTCCTTCAAAAAACAGTGCCTTAGCGACATGCAGTGGTATCTCTCTCAGTTTTTGGAAGAGCTTCTGTACTAACATGTCATGTAAATAAAGAAGTTTACTTATTCCACACCATAATCCTGTAATATGGTTGTACTGAGCTTCCTCATAGCAACCTTATTGAAATTCTATCACATGTTGTCTGGCTTTATTTCCTGGTGTAGTAATATAAAGAGGTGCTGACAGAAAGTAATGGACAAGGTCGACTTTTTTAACAGGTGCCGTATCTTGACTGCTTTCCCTTACAAAAAGGCAGTGATACAAAGCAAAGGAAGTTATGTTAATGACCACAACATCTTTCTTGATGCTAATAGGATTTTCTGATGAAACCGTTGAATGAAATTGACTGTGCTCCTGCTTTACTGTTTCCCAAGTCAGTGCTGTTTAAAAGAGAAAACTTAGTAACTCCTTAGAGTTCAATAACTCCCCTCTTTCTGTCTGAGTCTCCTGTTATGCGTTAATTCATTTTTATTACTTCTTGGTTACACCCAAGCTTGTGATGTAACCGCTTCTCCCTTAAAGTAACTCTTAGAAACTACTTCATGTTCCCTGAGGCTGTTCTCCAAGGACAATGCCATAGAGCTCTTAATAACAAAGGAGAAGAAGCTAGCTTGTTTATTGCCAAAAATGAGACCCAGATGTTTTGAGTGTGAAATAAAATAAATGACCAAATTGGGGAGTGAACCCAAAGTTACGTGGATAATTTCAGGATATTAAAGGCTGGAGTACCAGGCCTTTTCCCTTAAACCTACCCATTTAAAAAATCTAAAAACACTGAAATTTTTATTTTCTGTTGGAGAATGAGTTGTATAATAGGTAGCAATGCGAATATAGATGTTAAATTGAATTTGAAAGTTGTTGAAGTTGTGTGGAAAGGAATGGAATACTACTTATTTCATGACAAATATGCAGTATTTTGATTTGGTAGTAAAGCTGTTGATGCTCAGTAGAAAAGCAGAAACAGAATTTGGAGACCAATGGATATCACACACATTCATAGGGTTAAAGCTGGGTAATTGCTATATTCAAAGAGACAACTGACAGTTTATATTATAGCCTGTGTATCAACTTAAATTCTGGGTGGAATGTGTTCAGTAATATACAAGAATAGTATTAGTAAATATAATACTGCAAGACATTTTAAATAGAAAGCAGAGATGTGTATAAGAGCTTTTTGTTGTGAGATCTTCTGGCAGAAGCCAGGTCCTTTCCTTTTTCCTCCATAGCCATGTAACTTCAGTGATTTCTGCTCATGCCTTGAATATTTGCCGTTTGCATGAAGCATGTTTTACTGATATTATGGTATTCAAAATTTTCAAACCAAGTCAGTAGCATAATGAGAAATGAAGTTGCCTTGGAAAATAGCATGATTTCCCAAGTTTGAATAAATAGCACTTGCCTTTGTTTTATGCTGGGCTTTTGAATTGATTGCATACTCTATGGGAAGGAGGCGAGTATCTCTTGGGGAGCTTTGAAGAGAGCATGGAGGAAATTTCTCATGTAGTTAGTGGGCATCCCCTCACTGTAACTTGGCAGAAAAGGAGTTTTGGGTTTTCCTTGGTTTGCTTCTTACTCAGAGTAAAACTGTTCTGCAGCTGTAAGAACAAAGCTCGAAGCTGAAAATGTTCCTTCTCAAAATACTGGATTCAATTGTATTTGATATGATCTGTTAACGTTGCTACTGTCAGACCCACGCTAAGCATGTATTTGTTTATTTTGTGTGTAAATAAATGAGAGAAGCCACTATAAAAATAATACCTTAAACCTACCTGTGCAATATTGCAGATTATAAAAAATTATATTCACTTACAGGGAAATAGTGATGCATGAGCTGAAAAATACCAAGAAGGAATGTGATTACATTAAACTGCTTCCAAATTTCAAAATTAATTGTATGAGGAATGCATAGGTCTCTGAGATTTAAAATGTTCTTTTACCCATTTATTTGACTTCTGAACCCTGAAATTCTTCTGAACTTTCTGAAGTCTTCCAATGGTGATACAAGCCTTGAGAAGGAAGGGATAGTCTGCATGTAAGGGGCATTACGCTGCATGATTGTTGAAATTGTTTTCTCCTACATAAATTGCAGCAGCAAAGAAACTGGTTTAGATTCTTCTTGAAAAAAGATGGTTAAAATGGTTGCAAGCTGAGCAAGTTAAAGGCTTTAATACACGGGGCTGAAGTGACAGGTAAAAAAATAGTCATTTTACTGTAATGCAAACTGTCTCCTGTGGTGGAGAGGGTAAAAAGACCTGGGAGGTTGCTGGCTGACTTCTTGCTGTGTTATAGTTGCGTTTTCATATGCATCTTGTTCTTTTCCATCTATACTGATCATGCCCTTGATATAGATTAGATCTGGCTCTTGTTTGTTTTTCTTGTGAGTGGAACTCCATGAGACAATGTACCTGAACTGGTTGTGACCCTTCCAATTGTGTGAACTTGAGGGATGCAGCTGAAGTCAGTACCCCAAAGTAAGTTGCTCCTCCAGGAAAACATGGCCTCTGGCTTGAAAACAGCTTGAAAACAACTTGAAAAGTTTCCAATCAAAATTGAGGATCTTTACTAATCCGGAAATCATCCAGAAGCCAAGAAAAGGAATAAAACAAGAATATAATAAAGGTTACAATTACTCTTTTAAAATGTGGGTTTTTTCCTCCATTTATTTCATAGAAGGGTCCTGACAAATGTCTTCAATCTACCTCTAGGCTGCTAGCATTGTCTCTTTCCAAGCTCCAGTGGTTGTTTCTTACTCTGGTTTTTAATAGTCAGGGGAATCTTAATAGTTAAGTTTCTCTCCTATCCCAGCTTCAGACAGAGGAAGAAATATTATTAGCCTGGTTGGAGCCAGGAAGGTAGGAATTTCACAGTTAATAACTTCTCCATTGTTTTTTTAAGGGCCCTTGATAGTCTGTGATTGACATTGATGTTGTTTCTCTCTATCCTGTTGCCTTCAGGACATGGGAACCCCCAAATGGGCAGTAGGCTGAGGGAGGAAGGGAGGAAACTGGCACTTGCTATGTATAGGAGCAAAATATTTTTGGGAGGCGAGAGGGAGTGTTTGTCCTTTGTTGAAACACTGTGTTTGATACTGTATGTGGCCACACTAAAGAAAACAATAATACACTGGAGGACAATGTCGCATGTATACTTCTTGTGACTTTTAAAGGTCACAAATTCCGTAAGTATGCATTTTAGGCCATCTGAATCATAAATAAGAAAATGCAGTTTGTAACATGATAAAGCTGTGAAGTATAGACATTTATGTATTTACATTATATGAGAATAGAAGTCAACATCCAATATAACTAGGAGGAGCAAAAGAGCTTACTAGGAGGAGCAAAAGAGCTTACTAGGAGGAGCAAAAGAGCTTACTAGGAGGCACGTGTTGGTATCAGAGCTGGGATGCAAGGGCTTTGGCTGCAATAAAATGAGAAGGAAGTAATGTTCATAGAGATGTATGCATAGATATATGGATATGCCTATGTACGCATATACCTATCTCTTGATTGCAACTGTAATTATGAATCTTTTACTTTGCTCCTTGATGTTCAAATAGTCTTTTTAGGCCTTACATTAGGAACACGTTGAATTTGTGCAGCAGGAAAACTTCACAGTGCAGAGACTTTGCAGAGGTGCTTTGAATAGAGGCTTAAAATCTACATTTGTATTGTTTAGTATAAATTAAAATTTCTAGTAGTGAGTTTAAATTCTTTCGTGATGAAACTGAACAGAAAAAAGGAATCCGTACCAAAAGCCGGAAGATAATGGCCATACTAGCTCAGACCCGAAGTATGAGTAAGCCAGGATCGTGTCTCCAGTTGAAACTCTCTAAGGAAGAGCACATGAAGAAAAAGCAAATATATAAATTATATTGTGACAGAGATCACTTGAATCATCAATTGGGTCTTTGTAATTAATATTACTTAGTATTTTTTCTTAGTTGTTTGTCTTCTAAACCCACAAAAACTTAGCAACTAATGATTTACAATCAGATGTTACACAATTTAACTGCATGTTGTGTGGGAAAATTAATTCCATTTGTTTTCTGAAGCTACCATCAACAACATTTGATACTTCCAAGTTTTTTCTTGTATTACAAAAGATGGGAACAACTGTTTCTTATCACCTTCCCTTGCTTCATAATTGTACAGACCTTTAGCATATTCTCCCTCAGCTGTTTTCCTTGTGGGGAGTCTCTGTCTACTAAGTTGTTCCAATATGGAAGCTGCTCTGTAACTCCGATCATCCTTGCCATCTTTCTCCAAACCTTATGGGATCCTTTTTGAGGTGTAAATTCCAAAAGTTCTCAGTCTTCAACATGTGAATACACCATGGATTTACACAGAGAAATAATCGTTAGCCATTATTCTTCTAATAATCTGTAACACTTGCTTTATGAATTGCTACAGAGCAGTGAGTTGATGTTTTCATGGGTCTACTTCCCGAGAAGTGATTTTCAGGTTGGAGACAGCTGTTGTATGCATGAACTTAAAAATCCGTTTCCTTGCATATCTGTTAAATTTTACCTGTAATGAATTATATATGCCATTTTGGGCACTAAATACCATTAGTTCTTTCTGGAGTTTATAATCAGCCTTCACTTGATATCACCAACAAATTGTGTCATCCCCTACAGCTCTACCTTTTCAGGTCACCCATAAGTATGCTGAGCAGTTTGGGCCCTGATAGAAGTCCTTTTTTGCCTCTGAAGTTGCCCTTCTTACTCTTTCCAGTTCCAACTGCAGTTGATGCTTTTAATACAGTCTTTCACAGATCTAAATATTAGCTGGGTAACAGATTCAGATTGCTCCTGTGAAGTAGAGTTAAGAGGTTAGAAAGTAGAGGAAGGTTTAAAAATAGTTGGGTTTATGTGCCTGAGTCCAACTTGCAGCCCAGCACTGGTAAAAACCTGAAGTGACTTAAGCTGCAACATACGCTCCCTGACAATGCTGTGGAAGACTCTGGCTGTCTTTGGAGAAGAACAGGCAAGTCTCTTGGGTTTTAATTTTTTAAAATGTTTTTCTTTGTTTTCTGATTTCTTGGTCTTCCCCCCCCCCCCCCCCGCCCCCGTCCATTTTTAGGTAGGTTAGTACTGTTTCAGGAAAGTAGCCCTTTTAACCAGACTGTTAACAGCAGTCTTTCTCAGTGCATAGCTCACCAGTTTCTTTTAAAGGTATATTTAGTTATCTTCTTGGAGGTAACCTATCATTGTATTTGTTTTGTTTAATGGCTATCTTAGTTTATATCTGCCTTGAAAATAATGTCACGTAATATCCAGAATAATAGTCAAGAAGTAACCTGAGGTATATATCTTACAAAATAATGCTGACACGTCTTGTTGTCTGCAGCTTGGAAGGAAGGAGTTACTCTTCTTTTGTTAAAAACTTGTGGGCACATTTAGTAAGTATGAAGTTTTATTACATAAAGCTATCATTCATAACTATTGTGGTGGGCAGAGATATTATGCATATATATGATGTTATGAACATTATTATATGTAATGTTGAACATTTTATAGAAGTGCTCCTGCAATACCCCAGTACTTCATACACTGAAGTTTTAACTCTGTATTCCTGTGTAAGGTGATTAGAAGAGTTGAACCACTTATATGCCTGGTTCTATATGAGGGATTTTAAGAGGATGAAACCATATTGTATACAAACATAATTGAACTCTAGATAAGCTTATACCCGAGATGGAATTTTGCAGTTTACTAAGCAATCTTAGTTACTAGAAGTGTGCCAGTGATTTATAATAATTTCAGAAGAAACAGTAGTTCACTTCTGTAGTGAATTCCTGCAAACAGAAATACAGGTTTTTAGCCTTTACTGTTTAGAGCTCCTTAAACATCTTCCAACAGAAGCATAGGTGAATATACATTTGAACCTAGCGAGGGGACATTGTGCTAGGGTGGTAGTCTTACATGGATGTCTTGGAGGTGACGTATGGACTCCTGGAAGTCCATTGCTTACACATTGAGAACTATTGTTCGTGGTTGGTGGTTGGTCAGCTTTTATGGGTCACTTATGGGGATTTGAGCAGCAGACTAACAAAACAGAATGTGCAAGTTCCCATGCATAGTAGTGGTTAAAGTAATCTGGAAGATGGCAGGAGTTGCAATGTATGGAGATTGTTGACTGTACAGTCAGCATGTGTCTAATCAGACTTAATAACTTTGACTCAATGCAGGTATTGCCAGAGCTGATATGACTCCTGGAGAGCCTCTCTGCACAGTTCCTCAGCTTCCAGGAGGTTTTATTAGTCTGGGCTCCATGCTGTGCACATCCAGAGTTGCTTCTGATCCAGCACTGGAGCTAATCTGTTCTGTGGCATTAGGTGATTATGCATCATTCTGCCCAGTGCTCCAAATTCCAGGAATACTTTGCAGGTCTTATTAGCTGTAGAACATCCAGTTCAAAATACTTCAGAGACTGAACAGCTGCATTCTCATCCAGCAGTCCCAGGTGAAACAACGTGGACCAGATCTTGTCTGGCTCTGTGCCCTAGATTCCTTCCTCTGGGCGTACCTCAGTGTCGATATGGTGGTGATTGGTGCTATGCGTGCGCACGCATGAGCATGTACATGTGCTGGTTGCGTGGTGGATGCGTTTTGAACATGAGAGAAGAGGACAGATCAAAGTTCTTAGTCGTAGTGTGCTATGAGTCCCAGGTGGCGCTCCCAGTTGGAACAGTGCAAAGGATTTGGTGTGACAATGAAAATTTGACTGATTTTTTTTTTTTTTCCTCATGAGAAAATGTAAATGATATTTTCTTTAATTCTAGTCTACTGTTCAGATTCACAAAACTGACATCATTCCTTCATGGTGTAGCTAGTTGCAGTTGCAAAAATGGCTTGGCTCTTAAATCCAATTTCCAGGTATCATGTCTTGATGTTACTTCTATTTTAAGTCACTAATTTAAAATCCGGAATATCTATATCTATTAATACAGTGCAGTCACAAGAACAGTGTCCACAAAATCACTTTACAAGATTTTGGCTCATTTTGTTTATGAACTTTTTGCAGACCATTTTTATTTTATTGTAATAATATATGGCTTCCCCCTTTCCAAGGTATTTGTTATAAAATCAGAAATACTGTTGTAATTAGAATTAAACACCTGACAGGATTAAGATTTAGGCAGTAAAATGATGGTGAAAGGCTCTCATAGGTAACAGGCTTAAGCAAGCATAGGGTGTTTCTATACTGCTCTGCAGGTCTTTCCGTGTGTGAAGGGGCTGCTGCACAATGGATTCCTTAAAGCGTACTCTGCCTGTGCTTTGAAGTTCCCCTTAGGAACAGCTACGTTAAAACTTATCCTGCCCTGTGCTGGCATTCCTAATGTTTGCTTCACCTTGCACTTGAAGTTTCCTTATTTGTCCTAGAGCTTACTGATAAATGAGGATAAACTGAAGTTCTTGTCAAATGGCATGTTAGGAGCTATTCCATAATGTTTCATTCGTGTTTGGCACTTCTCTGTCAAACCAGAGGAAACTGTTTATAAATGACCATTCAGAACATTTGCTCTTTTCATTAAATAATTTTTAAACACTTCTTTGTCTCTTTTATAGGATTTAAAAACATTCTGTCTTGTACTTTGATACTTCTGTATTGAGAACTTTCTTAATAGCCTTTCTCTCAAGCCCAGGAAGAGAAATAAGAAGAGTAATTGTGATTTTCCTAGGCTATTGGTGGCTTTCTGGCACATAATAAATAAAACCATGTTAAATGTATCCTATGTCAAGTATGTCTGAGTTTGTATAGGCTGATCTAGTCTTATATTTAGCTGCGTATTGCAGTAGAAGTTATTTAAATACAGTAGGTGATGTTCAAGAGAAACAAAACCCTGTTCATTCCCTGAGTTCCCCTGAGAATCAAACTATGAATAAAATTACTTTTGGCAGAAATTCCAACTTGAAGTAAATCTTAGGAAGGGATGTTTGGAGAGTCCTATAGCTTGAACCAAGACATCAGTAGCCATGGACTCTTCAAATGTTTGTTGCTACCTCAGATTCGCTTAGTTATCAATTAATAACGTAGCCTTCCTTGCCTTACTAGCTGCAAGCTCTGTTTGTGACAGAAGTACTGTGTGTTTACACTATTCTGAGGATGGTATGTGCAGTACAGTGCAGGAGCACTAACCTGTATTGATGGGTTGTTTTGAAAACCAAGCTTACATGAGTTAAGGCAAAGGAAGAATGTCATTAAGTTATTGGTCTTGATAGATGGATTCAGCTTGCTTACTGCTGCAGAATAAAAAGGCCAACACTTTGTTTATAACAATATAATGTTAAAAATATTAAATATGTCTAGACCAATATGAAATGTCTAGTGCTAGTGAACAGTAGGTCACAATGTGAGCTTTTCAAAAGTGTGCTTTTTGTGGACTTTACTTCATATGATGTTTGAAAGAAAATCAATACTAAGGTAATGTCAGGATGAAATCTTAAAATGCTTAGGACAATTTAAAAGAGCAGCTGAGAGTTTGGTCCTTTATCCATCACAGGTACAGTGGTGTTGGCCCATAATAGGAAACAATTTAAAATATTTGATCTTCTTGATTAATTTGATAATAAGTTAGGAAAAAATATTTGTTATCTTTTTTTTTCTCCGGGAAGTTGTTTGTGTCACTAGAAATTGTAAAGATTTGACTTCTCAGATTGCAAACTTTCTAACCTTGAAAACACAATTTTTTGTTACTACATATGTTTTCTTGTCTGCTTGTTGGTGTGGAACCTCCTATTCTAGAAACTTAATCTCATTTTGCTTAGATTCTGTGGCTTAAAACAGTAAGCATAAAAGCGGCATTTGTGAAATCCTTGCAAGTAGAGATAATATTCTTAAAGCATTCCTTGGACATTGCTTTGAGATAAGTCAGATTGGATTTGCATGTACATTGTGAGACTGGAATGATGATCAGACACAGTAATAAACATTAGACAACTATGTGGAATAGATGACTCACTGGCAGTCTTTTTCATTTTGATCGATAAATAAGTTCAACGTTTAGTGTTTCTCAAGAACTAGTGGTAGTCTTGATGAATGAGGATGGAACTGAGGAGTTCTAAGGCCTGTAGTATCATAAGTAATTTTTTGCATTGTATTTCATCTTACTAAGTAGATGAACTATTCTAGAATATAAACATGCTTAACTGAAAACATGATTTTGAGGAGGATTAAGTAGCACATTACTATCAACCTTAAATTATACAAGATTAAGATCAAGTTTAATTAGGTATAAAAGTGTGAAATTTCACATGGGTAAGGGAATCCAGTTTAAAATCTTCCCATGTACTTAATGCAAACTAGTGCTTAGTATCTCTCATGTTCTTGTTTAGTGTTTCATTTACTGGTTTGTTCATTTCTCTCAGAAATGTAGTTGGGTAGTCAGTAAAAGCACAGTGAAATAACCAATTTTTTTTTTCTGCTTAAGTTAGCATGTGGCGTGCGTAATGCATGATGTTTAGGCTCTGTAAGCGAGCTAGCAAAAGCTGCCTTTTGATCTGTTCTAGGTGTCAGAAAGAGAAGTTAATATTCCCCTCTCCTCCATCGCCCCTTTATCTTGCAAGACATGTTCATATGGTAGCCATATGAAAACTCTGCCATATGAAAACCCCACAACATTAGTTTGATCTCTGAGGAAGGCCTTTCAATCAAAAAAATTCTTGAATTCTGATAGTGAAATTACTCAGTGCGTAAGAAAATTGGAAACCAGATACTGCATGCTAAGTATCAGTAGGTTTCTAAAAGTTCCAGGTGTCTTCTGAGATCAAAACTTTAGCAAAAATAGATCTGTTATCAAAGTTAACTTTTAAGGTAAATTGGGATCAAAGGAACCATAAATACGGGCTTATATATGAACATACATTAGAAGTCAGCTTCCTGTTTAGAACAGTGGAGTTATATGTAATTGGTTTAGGTCAACTTCATTATGTAAATAACATTCATTAGGACTGTGGAAGCAAGGGACAGTTTTTATTGTCAGACAACAGAAAAAGGATTGTAGAAAAAGATTGTTTCTTATAAGTAGAACTGCTTTTAGATTTTGCAGAGCTGGCATGCATTTTACAAAGGAGAGGAAGCTTATGCTTTTTATAGCATATGCTAAGCTGGAGTAACTTCTAACAGTTGATTTCTTACAGTTGACAAGTTGTGGTCATCAGTGTAAAACTTTTCATGGTGAGTGAGTAAAATGGACTAATGTATAAACATTAAGCAGTTCTCTAAAACATTTCTGGAAGAATCTTAAAGATTAAGATTCTATTTCAAATCACCATATAATTGTCTGGTTACCTGTATGTTCATATGTTCTACAACAGCGCTCATATTTTCAAAGTGAAATTTTAAGAAAATTCTTAAAAAAAAAAAAAAAAAATCTTGTGTGTATACTGTAGAAATAATAGCTAATCTGGAAATAATCTTGGTTGGTCAAGTTACTTAATTTACTGTGCCTACATTTTTAGGAGGAGAGAGAAAATCCAGATACCTCCTGGTAACTATTCCTCAGAGCAATAAAAGCTGACCATGGGGGTTATATGATTCACTGTTAGTAGGCATCCAGAGGAAGATTAAAAAAAAAAAAAAATTGTGTACTCATCCATATTAAAACATTCAAACTTTATGGTGACTGTCACTTGACTCCCTATCTCAAGACTGTAAGCAGGTGCTCTCCAGATGGTATGATCTGTTTGGCTTGTGTATGAATAACATACACAATGCATTCTATGCTGAGTTCGTGGCATGAGGTTTAATACAATAGGAGCTTCGTGTGTTTATGCATAATAGAATAAGATTCTTAAATTGGAAGATAATCTAATTTTTTTTTCATTCTGATTGTAACTGTTTAGGCGTCTGAACAAGAATAAATTGCAAGTTCTTCCAGAGCTGCTTTTTCAGAACACACAGAAGTTAACTAGATTGTAAGTATTATCTGATTTATGTTTCTATTGTATGTTCCTTATTATACAGATTTGTACGTTTGTGTTTTGACTGTGGCGAAAGGTTTAATTTTTGTGACATTAGAACTGCTAGATAGTAAGGGTTCTTAAGATGATGTGTTATGTTTGCATGTGTGTAGTTGTAATTCAGTAGAGCATAAATATCAGAGAAAAGTAAAACCACAAAATTTTTCTATTCTTCATATATTCACCATGATGACTTCAAGGTGAATTATTTTCATCTCTCTATGTAGAGTTATAGAAACCATGAAAAGTGGCAACTTCACATGTCTAGTATAGTTTACACATCCACAAAAAGAGATTGCATACTTTTATTTAAAAATCAGCATGTTGACATAATACAGACTGTTATAACTTTTTCAGTTTTAAAAATTATCTTTTTAAATAAGTCAAGGCATTGCCAGGCAGACCAGCAAAGTTATGGCTGCTGCCTTGTCAGTCAGGAAGATGAGGAAATACAGAGAGGTAAAGAATTTTTCATCCTTTTGAAATATAAAAATTGCGTTATAAGATGTTTAGATGGCATCAAGACCAGTTTGAACAGCAAGAGAAGACTAACATAAGCTTGGCTTTTTTTTTTTTTTTTTTTTGGTGGGGGGAGGGAGAGGGTGGTGTTAGCACGATGACTGGATGATTTATAAAATATATTAAAAAAAAAAAGGTGAATGGAGATAAAATGGATGAACAGGTGCCTGCACGGTTACTATCAAGAAAAGAATCATCTGCCTTTTTAAAGGAGTAGTCAAAAGCTGTTCGAAATTGCTTTCTAGATCCTGCCAAAGTTAAACTCATGATCCAGACTGTCTTTTTGAAAGATGTGCTATATGGTAAAACTGGTTTTTTTTATCCTTGAGTTTGTTTATGGAAGACTAGATAGACAGACTTATGATTTGGCTAGTGAAATTGCAAAGTTACTACAGGATGGCAGAAAAGTTGTTACATCCATGTGGAGTTTTTATAACAGTTTCAATATCTCTATATGCAACCAAACAAACCATTTAGGCAGTGCAGTAAATTTTAATTCCTGTGGAAATACAAAACACATGGTGATGGTGAAGATCAATTTTGGAATCAGTTGACTATTTAAAAAACAGTAGGCTCTTTGTTGATGTTTTAAAAGCAGACAAATTGAACAGTGTTGTGAAACGAGTAATAATGATACAGTTTTGGAGAATTTCTGTTATGAACTTTGTTGTTGTCCAAACTTGCTCATGAAAAACTGTACAAGTGAATGACATCATTCTGGAGATTAAAATATATGTATAAAAATATAAATAATTACAAACTATAGCTGTCTTTTAGTCTTAATCTGCTTGAATAATCTTCGTTGGACTTGTTTTTGCAAGCTTTGTCGTAGCTTTTGAGTGCACTAGAAAATATTTGCTCAATGGATTTGCTAGGGCTGAGTGATTTGGTTGTATTTCCTAGTGTTCTTTGCATGTTTTTGAAATTTTGTATCTTGAAACTCCCCTCAAGTATAAAGCGTGAGCTGATACTTACTTGCAGATACCCTGATCTGGTCTCCAGAAGATGCTAGTTGTATTTATTTCATAGAAGAGTTGCTTTATATAAGTTGGTCGTCTAAGGAAATGGTGATGCTTTCAAGAAAATTTTTTTTATAGTGATTACATGTATCCACTAATACAAATTCCAGTTTAACATGTTGAAACTTCTGTGAGTGGTTGCGTTGTACATGGCTATCATTAGGCGGAAAGGAACTTTATGGTAATTTGTGGTTTTGAGGGAAGGTTGTGTGTGTTGATAACTTGTGTGCATCTGTCTTAGGGAGCCTTGCACAAAGAAACTAAGTGAAGTAATTGAGGCTTTTCAATACCAGAGTGTGTATTTTTTAGTAGATCATGTAATCATGATACATTATAGTCCTTAATAGCAAAAGTAACAATTTTGCTTTTAGAATATAAAGATTGTAATAAAATTACATAGAATAGAATGATTAATATGAATGCTGTTTTCTGTAATGACTCCCAACGGATGCTGTTGAAACATTTGTCTTTATTCACTGACATTCATTCAAACTCTTGCTTACTGTTTAATAGTGTTTTAGATAGATCACTTTAGCACTGTTTGTCAGTGGAAACTTGCTTTTTCTTTTGAAGATACAAGTGTTATATAAATATAGTGTATATTTTAAGTAAATAAATCTTAGCTAAGTGAACTGTTATGGCTCCCAATGCAGTTTGGTTGTATGTTTTTCAGTGATGGGATAAAACCAAGAAATTTGCTACCTACTAGAATTTGTAAAAATACACACACACATATATCTTTAATACTTTGAGGAAAAAGAAAAGTATGTCCAAGGTGGTTACTTTCTATTTTTTTGTGTTACTGTCTTGGTCCTACTGCTAGTAGATTTCAGAGTTGTTCTTTCTCGCTTCTGTTATGACTTGTCTTAAGTCCAGCAGTACCAGTCTCCGTTGGTCACAACTAGCTTTCTGGGTAAAACGCTTCAATGAAGAGGCATGATGCTTGCATTCCTTTCCTGCAGCTGCTCTGACCTAGACTTTCAAGAAGAAAGCATAGCTGAGAAAGTGATGAAAGGGAATAAAAGTAGTGAAGCAAAAATTGATAAGAGGGACTGATACATGGGTGATGTAGATTCTGTGGCCTTTACGAGGAGTGAATTAAAATGAACGTTAAAAAGTGTAGATAATTGTGATCTTAATTTTAATTTTCCATAGTATAGGTATATATTTTCTGCTGCCATGGTTTCAAACTGTTGACTCTGGGCTACTAAGCTATTAGTCGATTACTTTATTCTATTTTAATAGTTATAATCCTGATAAACTAGAAAGTCCAAAATAGAGTATTTTAATTGTGTAAGCGTGCTACAGCTGAAATGATGCAAAATTTTAAGAACTAAATATTGCCCTGCAGTGTTCCACAAATGTAAAATTTGGTGTTATTAGTTGAAAACTAAGAACTCAGTCTTGTCCAAATACAGATGAAATGAGCAGTGATTTTTCTAGCTGCTCTCTTTAGCTGGCATGCAGTGAACCATAACAGCCTACAACTTTGTTAATGAAGGTCCAAACTCAATTTTTTAAAAAAAATATAAACTAAACACAAAGGTGGCGTTTTAAGTTTGATAACTTGGTAATAGTGTGAAAGTTGGGTATATTTATTATCATTAATAGAATTTGGTGGAGATCAAGTGACTGACCTGTTTAAACATGCAGGAATTTTGTGTGCTGGAGGGTTTCAGGGAGGAGCTGTTAATGTTTCAGGAATAGTTAAAGGTTGCAAAACAAACGTGAAGACTTTTCTCAGTGTTCTGTCAGCTGGGCTGAAATCTGCCTGTGAGTTTACTGGAGAAAGAAAGTTTTTTTTATGTAGTTCAGTATCAGCAGAATCTCTTCAGTCGTATTGCTGGTGGAAATTAAAATGTAGAACACTAAGCTTTCCTGTCAATAATGTGCTTGAAAAGCTAGAGGACAAACCTGTTTGGCGATGTTGGATTCTTCTTTTGTTTCATATGCATGCTGTTTGTGTAGTTTGGGACAGCTATGCTCTTGTTGCAGATGGCTTCCTTGTTTGTCACCATAGGGTACTTATGTTGGGGCACTGTGCATTTTCACTGAAATGCAGTCTTTCTGACAACTAATAAAATTTAACTTAGAATGCTTCTCATTATAACTACTTCTTCAATCACTTACACTCCAGGTACCTTTGCCTTTTTTCTCCAAGCCTCTCCCAAAATGCCAAACTACAGGATATCTTTGCATCTTTTACAGTGCGGCTTAGACTTCATTGTCACATCTGGTTGATATTAGAAGCAGGAATATATATATAGGGGAATAAACCTTAGATGGAATGTGAAACGTCCAACAAAACGAGTTTCTCATAAGGTTTTGAGCCTTTTCTTCTAGAAAGAGGGGCTTTTGAGACTCATGGATTTTGCTTGCTTTAGTTTAGATAAGAGTTTTAAGTTTAAGTTGGATGGTGAATGAACCCTTGATTGGATTCTCTAGTGGAAATGTTTGCTGTTGCTCTGTTGCCTTGATTTCCTAGGTTTTAAAGCTTCTTCAATGTTTTATCTGGGATAAATAATTAAGTATTTAATAATTCAAACTGCAGGCACTTTTAGTGAGAAAACTGAATGAAGGAAAAGGCACTTTCAATAAATTGAGGAATGGAAACAAGAAAGATATTTTTCGTATAGTTTCAGATATTATTTACTAATATGTAGCCATAAAGAAAAAGGTAATGTTAATCTTAATACAAGTGATTAAAGGCACAGAACAAGTATAGTAAACCAAAACATGTAATTTAACAGCTATAAAAACAGGCTTTGATTCCAAGGTAATTATTTTCCAATATCCAAAACAACTTGTGAAATTTATCGGCAAAGTTTGCAAACATAGCTTTGTGCATGCTGGAATCATGAGTTTCCTTTGTGTGCACAGCTGGTATATAAAATGATCGTAGTGCATCTGCTTTTCACTAAAGGCCTAGTATGCTAGTGGTCCATGAGATACATAAATATCTTTAAAAATGAAGTAGAAGTGGGAAACAGAACCCCCCCCCACCCCAACATGTAACAGTATATGTTTTGTTGTTGAAACTTCCATACATAAAGCTAGCTGCTAAGTATACAAGGTAAAGTTAAGTTCCTTTGTGTGGATGAAGAAAACTCGTAAAAGTGCTCTGAACTCAAGTCTTGCAGTGAGAATTAATACCTCCCCTGAATTTATAGCCATGGAACATTTGTTGGGTCTATTCACTTTTAATGAACTGTCTTAGTTGTCGCTTGACAAAACAAACCAGGCTCTGGAAACTTAAAGATACTGAAATCTGATAGCAAAAGTATCAGATTAGTGGAAGTATCCATAAGACTCTGACATTCAGTAGTTTACTTTTTAGGGTAGTATCAGAATCTAGAATTGAGACTAACGCTGAACATTGTGGTGTGAGAGCAGAGCCCTGGGATCCTGAACTCTTGAGACAAAACCAGTTCATGGATGTGCATGCATAATACTTTTTAAATCTCAAGGTATTTGCACTTTGCAGTTACAGGTGTCCCAATGTTTTATCATATTCATCTGTAATTATTTCCAGAGGAGATTAAAGTAGCAAGATCAACAGGAAGGAGATATTGTAGACAAATTATTTGTTTTAATAAAATAGGACAGCCTCTTAGTATCGGGAATAGCCATTGTATAACACATTGCTTGTTGTTAACATGGTGTAAATATTTGTAGCACAGTGGAATCTGTCAATAAAGATGGATTAGCGGGACTGCTTTATTTCTTGTATAGTGGAATATTTTGAAAGGTGATTATGATACATGGGTGGTAACCGCAGGTAAGTACTTGTAGCATACAACACAAAGTCTGTGAATAGTCTTAAAAAGAGGCAATATTCTAACAGAATCACAAAATTGTTGAGGTTGGAAGGCACTGCTGGAAGTTGTCTTGTCCAACCAACGCCCTGCTCAGGAAGGGTCACCTGGAGCAGGCTGGTGCTGATGTCCTGATGGCTTTCGAATATCTCCAAGAATAGTGGTTTCACAGCCTCCCTGGGCAACCTGTAGCAGTACTCAGTCACCCTCACAGTAAAAATTGTTTCTTTATATTCAGGCAGAAACAGGAAACTGGTTTGTTGCATATGTGTACAACATGTCATGCCAAATAACTCATGTGTAGTGAAGCAAACTGAATTTTAGACAGAGAAAAACTTTTTGCAGTAAATATATTAGGAGCAAAGCTCGGATGCTGTTATTTGATTTCTTACCTTGAGGTCATGCAACTTCGTGATGAAAACGTAAGATTTTTATAGTAAGTCTTATAGTTTCCCATTGATGTATGTATCTCTTAATTGTAAATTAATGTTTCCCAGGGTAACATTAGTGACGGGTAGTCACTGATAGTCAGTGACTATCAGTAATGTTGTTTTGCTTTTTAAAGAGCTACTCAGACGTTAATTAGGTAATAGTTCACTGAAACAAGTTGGAAAGGTAAATGTATTACTTGAGTGTTCAAAGATGGAATAAGCAAAAAGAATCAAAAGGGGAAGAGGGGCTACTTAGCTAACTGCTAAAATAGTATGGGGAATCTTATCCTCAACCCGCTACATCATGCTGTTCCTTTAGGTTAATGGTTGTCAGGAATTATCTGGCATCTACCTCATTATAGAACTGCTACTTTTGGAAGGATGAAAGAGGATAGTATGTGGATCTTTGTTAACTTGCATTGATCCACTGTCATTGGGAATGAAATTTAAATTGTGTTTTATCTGATTATATTTAATTTACTTCTGAAATGTTTTCTTCCTGGAATAAGAAAAATGTGTACCTCCCATTTTATTTATAATTTATTTCAAACACTGATATGAACCTCATCTGCTTTTTATAACCACAGCTATGCGTTGTATTAGATCATCTAAGTTTTCTAGTTCAATATGCAGTAAATGGACATTAATGGCTAATAAGGTACGTATATCACTGTAAAACAGTCAAATAAGTAAATGTAAGTGTAATACCTGTAGGAGCACCAGTAAAAATCGAGTATCTGTTTGACCTTTGTTGTTGTTGTTGTTATTAATTTTTTAAAGGTAGATTAGAAGCAAGAAAGGACACACGTGCAAATAGACACAAAACATACCAAATGTTTCTAAAACTTTGCATGAAAAGTCTTCATAATTTTTCCTGGCTAACAGAGCCTTCATCACTCAATTTTTCTCCTTGAGCAAGGTGTTGAAACCACATTAAAACTACCCAGAAATAATGGTTTATCCTGTAATTCATACGCTTTGAAGATGCTGGTGAGAAATGTGTATTATTGTGTGGATGTGCACACTTAAAAGCAATTTTAATGATAAATTTATTAGACATTGAAAACCTATGTAGTCTGTTTAATTTTTTCATACTGGCTTTTAGTTCTGTTTTCACACACTGCTGTTTGTCATCTCTGTTCTTGATTTGTCTGCTTCCTTACAATTTTAGTGTTTGTGCAGTGTGTGTATTTGATTTTGTGCAAGCAGTTTCATTAGATAATTCCTAGTAGGAGTAGCTGGAACGATTTAGTTACTGTGCTACTTATGAAGCTGAACTTCTTAAACATAAATAGAAAGGTGTACTTAACTTCTAGATTCACTGTGCAATATTATGTCATTCTGTTGCACACTGTGCCTGCAGTCAGAAGTTGGCCCGGGTGAGTCAGTGTCTCCTGGTTTGAATTTGACAAGTGTAGTGTGTATTAGATTTTACCAGTGTCTGCTTTCCTTTGAGTGCATTTATAGCTAAGATGTTTATTGTAGCTAGGAGGTTGTTTCACATGTGTATGATTTGCCAAGAATTTGCTGCCGAAAGCCTTACTACAACTGTCACTTGTAAACCCTCCTTTCCAGCCTGATCCTTAGCAAGCTTGAAGTATCAAATCATGACTCCTGATCAAATTCAGAGTCTTTTATCTTGTGGATGTCATCAGAAGCTGTGTTTGGAAAAGCAACCAGTTCATAAATTTTCTTAGTGTCCTCTTTATATTTCTGTTTGTTCTCTTTCTAGAGAGAAAGATCTCACAGATTGCTGGCTTAGAGCTCCATTATCATTTCACATTAAAGCAGGATCCTGACAATTCAATTGTTACATGCGTTTGAGTTATGGTGTTACCATGACAAAATAGCATGGGCTTGTAACAGTGTGTTTTTGTGGTTTTATCCACATCCAATAATTGTAGTTTTACTGTGTATAGATCGCAGCAGGTCTTTTTAGAAGATAGTAAATAATTACAGTAAGTGTTTGCTGGTCTCTAGGGTGCACTTCTGGCTTGAGAAAGATGTGCATTAGGTCAGAGGCTTGTGCTGCAGATAGCTGGATGACATTTACGCCATTTATCAAACTGAAGTAATTTTATATTTTCTTTTTGGCTCTGGTTGTAAATAATGTATTTAGCATTTTTTTTTTTTTTACTACAAATACACCAGTTTTATTTGGAGAGCCTAAGGATTTTTTCCTGTCTAAATTAGTGCAGAAGATTAATTTTTAAAAATATGACTGAAGGCTTTTTTTATGATTGTGAGAATAGAAAACAAATGAAGACATGTCAAAAAGCCAGAAGGCTCCCTCCTCAATGATACTTTTTCCCCTGTGTGAAATTGGTTATTTAAAATGATACTGTGCAGATGTCTTGTTTCCCTTCTTAGGGGGAAATAGGCCTGATTGGAGAAGAAAGGGCGCTTTTTGCAAAAATTACTTTCAGGCTTTAGTGGCGTCTTTCTTCTAAGATGATATCTATTGCCAGCTTCTGTGATCAGGTTATCTTATTACTAAGCTATTTAAGGTAGGTTGTGGCAAAGGATTATACTTTTCCAGAAGAAATACTACACATGCAGATGAAGCATAAGTCTGCTTTGGAAGTAAGTTGTTTTACTCTATTAGCTGAGTACCTGCTGTTTTCCATTTTCACTATTTTTTCCTATGCTATTAGAAAGGTGACATGCTCTTTTGGTTGGTGTTCAGCTCAAGAAATCAGGAGGCTCCCAGTTTGTGAGATTAACTTGCCACTAAGTTATTTGGTAGTCTTAACCATGCTGCTGGGTGTCAGTTTTCCTGAATGTAGGGTTTTTTTTAAAGCACTCTCAAACATATTCTAGTTTCAAATCGCATGTCTTGGGAATTACATATTAAAAATTATTATACTGTTATTGCCTTCTCAACACAATCCTGAACTGGAAAATGCTTGGTTTGTTCTACTAACACCAATAGTAGCCTTGTAAACTTACTAAGTCCAGCCCAGGACTTTACATCCACATGGCTGTTGTAAATAGTTTCTGATGCTTCTTCTTATTCTTCTTATTCTTAGTATCAAAAAAGGAATATTGATAAAATTCTGTATGTAGTCACTTTATCCAGTTAGACATGAATTCCCATCAGAGTTTGTTCTTTTCTCCACAACCAGGATATTTGAGAATATCCTGGAGGTGTTTAGCAAAATTAGGCTTTTCTGAACTTCGAGACTATTTTGTGGCTTTAAGGGAGTTACAACAAAGACAACTCGATCAGGACTCCATAGTTAGTCATCACCTGGATGGTTTCTGAGGGTGGTCATGTATGCTCTGCCAATTCTGAAATGCATCCTTTTTAACAGGCTTCAACTTCTGTGTTTAGAGTGACAAGTTAAAACTGGGGGGAAAAACACAGTGAGTCAACTTCTTGTTATGATGGCTTTCACATGACTAAGAGCTATTACAGACTTCTCAAAATACAATAATTGTGGGTGGGCATTATTGACTTACCATTTTCTTACATTAGTCTTCAGAACTTTGGTCTTTTGCTTCTGTTAGCACCAGTTCAAGCGTTGTAGCTCTCTACAGTGTTGTATTCTGGTTCCTCCGGCTTGATTTGTGGTGATGGTGAGGCTGAGGAGGCATTGCTGCTGGTGGCCTCTGCAGAGTGGATATGTCTGTTGAAGTCATGGCTTGCTTTTGTTAAACTCCACAGAGGTTTGAATAGCTGTGTAGATGCAGTCAGAGAATAGTTAGGTTATATCTGCAAGTATATTATTATCATAGGTATTCCGACCTGACGGTTTATAGGCAGTTACTTTTCCAGAAACTGAATAACCCTGTTAGTCTGACTGTGACCGTTCGAAGTTTGGCAGTCAGATTTACTGCGTGTGCTTTAACATGGCTTTTTGGCCTTGCTACTAGAGCTAGTCTGCAAATATCAGCACATCGTGGTGTACTTGCCCGTAACTTATTGCTGTATGGATATTGCTTTTCTTGTTTAAAAACTTCCATTTAATTGGTTAATTCATATGTGAATATTTTTTGCACTTTCCCCATTGGCTATACGTTGAAAGGAGCTGAAAAGTGTTTTGCTGAATGCTCAGTTTAGTAAATGGTCCAGAGCTGCTAGAGTCCTGGCCACAGTTAGAATGAGCAGTGGCAAATTCACTTGTAAATATTCATTACTCCAACTAGGAGAAAATGCAGAATAAATATAACTTTTTTTTTTTTGTGAACAGGAGATTAGAAATAGGAGTGTTTAGTGTTATTTTCACATTTGAGGCCATTTCCTTACACAAGGTGAATATAGGAACAGATTGAACTGGTGACCTGAAGCACAGACATCTCATCTGCATAACAGGAAAAATACAGTAATGATAATGTAAAAATTTCCGTTGCTTTCCATAATAGGCTGTCATCCTGAGGTTAAAGATTAGTTTACATTCATTGTCTTGTAAAAGTCCTTTCAAATACTTTGGAAATATGTTGCAAATAATGAGATTTTCTTCTCCTGCGTGAGTGGATAGAAGTAGTAGGGGACATGATCATTGTTCTAGAGGCACTAACGAGGGTTAGATTAAAAGTGCAGCACATGAAGTCTTGATTTTGATCAGTGACTTCAAAAATGAAAGGCCTGTTCCCGTCACCAGTTTTCTGGCATCTAGCTCTACTGCTTGCTGTTTCACAGCGGCAGAAGTTGGCTTTACCTGCAGGGATTTATTGTCTATTCAGAGTGCCCCATGATTTAAGGTTATTGTGGGTAAAATGATGCAAGACCAAATACTTCCTTGTTTTAATTCTCATTTGGTTTTCTTCTCAAAGTCTGTAATGTGTACAATGGGAAGCTTAAGTTAGGCTTTCTGGAACTTTTCAATATGTTTCACAGGGGTAATAGGGCATACCTGTTTAGAGTATTTCAGACACTTAAAGGTCACCCAAATGAATACTGCTATTACTTTTAAATGCACCACGTTTGCTTTTGAAATACAGTCATAAATGATACAGGATTTCATTATGATTCAAATCTCCTTTAGTTGAGAGAAGCCATGGGGTTGTAGCCTGAGGCATATGTGTGCCTGTCAAAAGGGTCAACATGGAGCTGAACCAGGAGGTATTTGATCTAGAGTCTGATGCAGTTTCACGTCCCAAGTGCAGTCTACATTGTAAAACTTAGAAGAGTAGAAACTATTTATGAAACAAAATTAAAATAACTCGTGCAAGTCATTAAATGTTATGGTGCTACAGGAATAGATTGGCAAGGGCGGTTTATTATCATCTTACTCTTATGACTAAGACAAGGATGTCATACAAGGTGTGCCTTTGAGCTGCTTTTATTTCTTAACTCAGTGTAACCGAAAATGAAGGCTTATAGCACCTTGTGTTATAAAAATTCCGTGAGCTGATTTTTAATGTTTCCCTTGCATAATACTTTGGAATTTAGTGAGATTATTCAAGTGTACAGTAATCACCACTGTTGAAGTTTGAGATGCTCTACAATGAAAATGCAAATACTATGGAGAAAGTTGAACAAAGCATATTTGGAATTAAGTACCTGTCTTTTGCTTTGCTCTGTTAAACTCCCTGATGGGCTGTTACTAGAGACATATCTATGAAAGATTTTCTTCAGGAAACAGCTGATACGGATTTACTTCAATCCTATTGATATATGAAAGAAGTTAAGTTTAATGTTTTGAGTGGTTTCCATGCAAGGTACAACGTCAACACTTAGTGAACTGTGAGGGGAAAAATGTTGAAAAATAAGGCATCCAATATGAAACCGAATGTTATGCTTATACACTTAGTTTCTTTTGTTGAGAGAATAATCTTGTAGCCTACCACACAATCACACGAATAGAACTCCCCATTGTGTTATTTCTGATAATTATCACTGGGTCAGTCCTGCCTTAACATCTTTTCTGTACCACTGGAAGCAAAGAAGTTTGCTGAGTGCACTAGAATGTTATTAGTTTCCAAGCCCTAAACTTATTTTTCTACAACTAACCTGTGTAGATAGTAACTGTATCTTTGCAAATATTAGAATGGGATTTCTGCTTTTTTTTTTCTTGAATCCCTTGTACTCATACCATCCTATTCTACTTTTTTCCCAATAATTGCTTGAATAATTCCATACCTTACATTCCTTTACTGGGAGCAGAGCTGATGGGATCTTGTGCTAAGTTTTTGTTAGCACTTAAGCTTTTTCTCCAGAAGTGTAGAAGTGGCAGCTGTTCCAATGTCTGATCTTGGTGTTATTTGATCTGGGTACTTGTTGGTCAGTAGGAGGTACTTCATTTAAACAACTTCCCTTCCTTTACTCTGGAGGCCTCATGTTTCTGCTGCTGTATTGGGTACTTATATGACTGCCAGTGACTACACTTGAAATACCAGTCCCAGGATTTTGCATTGCAATAAAACACATAAATCTAGCAATGTCATTTTACTGGGTTTATTGAGAAGATGTAGTGGCACATCCGTGCCTGAGTGAGAGTATTGCCCCAGAAGGCAATGACTTACCTAAAGAAATGATTGTCTAGAGAAGCTCCATTGTTCTTTCTTGGTGTTAGTTATGTGACTGGGAAATGTATGTGCGTGGTACGGCATTTTCATTTCTACTAGTCCTTCCTATAATGAGAACAGGATTAGACTAATATTGCTCAGGTAGACTGTTTAGTTTTGACTTGCAAGGCAACATTTGTCAAGTATTTTGATAAAGTGTAGTTTCTATGCATCAGTAATTACAGGTTCCAGAGGGACCATAGCAGTAACGGTATTTTTTTCCTGACACAATAGGAAACAAATTTCCCATAAGCCTGGGGAATGCAACATGCCACTTGCCGCAGTTGGCGGTGAACTTCAAAGGAAAACAATGTTTCTTTTTACTAGCCTTGGGTTTTTCGCTATTTTATCTTCAAAACTGGTATTTCAATTGCTTGAAGGGAATTATTTTTCTTCACTGCTTGTTACTCTTTTTCCCAAATGCATTGCTAGTTTTTAAAAATGAGGACCACCTCATTGTCTTGCAGCTGCAGCATACTCCAGTACCTATTTAATGAGGTAAACCAATTTCATTGTGTTTAAATAAGTGTGTGAACAAAGAGCCAATCACTAGATTGCCTGGCCTGTGGATAGCAGTGGCTTACAACAGGCCTTGTGTCTGCCGTCAAACTTTGCAAAAATATGAGCTAGATTATTTTAAACTTTGTAGTTAAGGTTTGTAAATGGTGTATGTAAATAAATACAATTTCATGGAAAGTGTAAATGCTATACCTTTAAAAGTTGAGACTTATTTATTATCAGTCTGGTTTCTAAGATCTCTTAATTCACTTTGTAGAGTCCTTCTTTTCAAAATAATGGACTGAAAAGGGGAAAAGAATTTCTCTCTTCCTTGAAGGCACATTGAGCATACCAAGATGTATGGAAAAGTGAGGACTTATGACTCTAAGCATGACTTTGTAGCCTTGTCCTGAAAATGAGAAAGTTCAGTTAGTAGAGAATTTCTATAGCATTTCTTTTTTGTGTGTACACCAGTGTTTGAATCTCAGTTTGGAAGGAAGAACGCCAAAGCAAGCTGTTCTTGATGCTTTCAGCCTGGCATCTCCCTTACGTAAGGTGACCTGAAAAGATAAAACAGTTGAAAACTGTGGGGAAGAAATTTTTATCTATGAAAATTTCAGGTATTCATACTTAAACAAGCTCTTTTAGTTACCAGTGAGTATTCAAATGCTAGAGGAATGCTAGGGATGCTAGAGGTATTGGTGACTACAGTGAAAATTTCAGCCGAGTTGAATAGCCAGTGACAATACTTCTGTGTAACTTTAAACTGCTTTTTGAATTACGCAACAGTTAGATACTTAACTGTTTTTTTCAAATAACTTTCCACGGAACACAACTGACTTTATCTGTACAGGTTGTGGGGATTAGATGCAGAAGCAGAGGTAGTGGCTTGTCTTGAATCAGCAGTCACTGGGTTATTTAGGTTTTTTTCCTCGCTAATGTGCCTAATTTTTAAGGATTTCATATTTAGTATTATGTTGGCAAGGTCATTTCTTTCTTTCTCCTGTAGAAGGAGATTTTTCTGGTTTTCTTGCTGTCATTTAAGAAAGAATGGAGCATATAAACCTCATCTAGCTTTGAAGCTGGCTGTGCTTTGGGTGAGAATTTTAACCATACGACCCACTGAGGACCCCTACAACCTGAAATATTCTGTGGTTAAATATATTATTTGCAGTATTTAATGCTAGGGTTTGGAAGCTTTTAGCTGGTTCAAGGTTTGGCAGTTACTGTGGATGGGATACTAGATTGTGGTTTTTTTTCTGTTTTTTTTGGTGGTGGTTGTTTTGTTTTGGTTTTGTTTTGGTTTGGTTTTTTCCCCCTCTTTCTATTCCAAATTAAAGATTAAATGCAGTAGAGAGGGTTTTTGTGGGTGCTGGAAGATACTGTGCCTAAGAGGTGCAAGATAGTGCTCATCAGCAGGATCTTGCGGGAGTGTGAGATGAGGGTTCTCAACTCCTACAAAATTTGAAAGTCAGCAGGAGCCAGAATTGATGAACTGCTGCTAAAGAAAGTAATTTTTAGCTGTCTCCTACCCTAAACTGTGCTGTTCAGATCTGCTTGTAATGTTGGCTTTGGTATCCTTTTCAGAGGTAGGATGTGCCTTGGTGTTCAGTATTTTTACATTTTATCTTGTAGCATCTCATTGCGGGAGAAAGTTATTTGCTATATCCCTTTCCTGAATGTGACCCAATTCTGCTCTGCTTAAAACCACCTTATAAAACCAGAATGACTTACATAGTAGGCTGTGTTAGATTATATAACATATACATGTAGGTGCTTCCCAGGTTCACCTACAAAATAGTAAAAAAAAAAGAAAAGAAAAAAGGCAGTAGATGGCTCATACCACGTCCTCAGAGTTTTCTTACCTGAGAGCCTTTACAGAGCGGACTGGGCATGGAGGCTTGAAGTGTTCCTATGGGGGCAGACATTTCCAGGTTTTTTTTTTTTCTGGAGGATACATGTTTTCCTGCCTTGTACAGGAGGAAAAGTCCATGCGATCCTCCGAAGTGTGTTGTTTGGGGTTGGTACTGCTCATACAATTTGTAGCCTCTCATTGTGGTAAAGATGGCAGCTGCAAGTTGGCTACTGGCCCATTGCAGTCCCTGGCTGCAGTCTGGACGCTCACGGCTGTATAAATAATGTGAGTATGCAGGTTTTTTTGGAACACACATTATTGAATCTGCAAAGGTTTTCAGTTCTGCTTTGTGGCATTTTTGTGTATGTATCAAAGGGCAAATTGGTCTTAACCTCACAATATCTAAGAACATAGCTTTTGAATTTAAATTACATTAACTTAGTTTCAGGTTGCAACTACAGAAATAGGATTGTTCTCTTTCTGATCTTAAGCTGATGATCTTGATTTAATTTTCAAGTTTATTTCCAAACAGCCTCAAAAATAATCTTACTACAATGTCAGCAGTCTATTTAAATTGCATAAACTTCACAACTATTTTAAAAGGATGGTTAAAAGGAGATGTTATCTTAATATCTGCTGGGTTATGCTGAGTCTCAGACACATTTTAAGCTACTACAAAATTATGCCCATGTCACAAGCGGGCTTGGTAAGTGAAGTAAAAGATGAGCAGATTCAAATAGGCCCAAACAATATATAAAATGAGATGGTGAAGTGGCAGAGCTGAGATGGCGCTGTGGAGACAAATATTGTTGACTCTGTAATCTTTAATATCATGTGTGTGTATTAAAAAATATAAAGTGTATTCCTTGGTTATTTTCAGCACACATATTTTGAAACTTGTGGTAAAGGTCCAGCTAAGGAAAATAGAACACTATTTTTTTGCTTCATTATCAATTCATCTGATGCTGAAAGGAATGACTACTTGGTAGTGCTTCCAAAAAAGGCTCAACTTTAGTTGCTCAACTTAATTCAGTTACTGAGTTACATACTTTTACTTCAATGTGTAATTCAAAAGATTTTTTTTCAAGTAGTGTTTTTTTTCCCCAAAAAAATTCTTATGGAGTTTGTGTGGGAGCCATGTGTGTACAAAATCATCAAAAATATTCCAAAATCCTAACACTGGTGTCATGCAATTAACTAATTAGTTTAGAGCTCTCAGCTAGTCAGCCAAAGTGATGAGTTATGCTGCTTAGACTGGTATGTCAGTGACAGGTAGTATGTGAAGTAAATAGTTAACTATGTGAATGAGACAGGTACTTGAATTTTAGGAAGGTTTATTTTTGAAGACAAAATTAAATATCTGAAACGGTTTTCTCTTTTAAAGATTTTTTTGTAATAAAAGACCAAGTCAGTTTGTGAGTTGAGTAAAACCATTTCATATTATTTAGTGGCTCCTCATTTTACATATTCATAGACTGAAATCAAGCATCACCTCATAGCCCTGTAGCTCTCCTCCCCACAAAGAGAAGTGGATAATTGTCAGGGTGGTTGAAAGCTGTGGTACTCTGCTTTTTCTCAGGGCATATATGTGAACTGCCTTGTTTGGTTTTTTTTTTCGTTGTTTGGGTCTTTTTTTTAAAAAACAAAAAACCAATCAAAAATAGAGGCTTGAACTGGTCCGCTCCATTTACAAAATGTTTGCTTTCTCTTCACATTTCCCTGTAACAGAATTCAATGTCCCTATTACAGACCTGGGTTAGATCTTAGACAAGTTGTTGTTTTGTCAGTATATGCATGACTAGCTATTGAAAGTAGCGAGTGTTGATATTTCAGAAACTCTAGTCAATGTTAATTTTATCTTAAATAATTCCAGATAGCAGAATTATCCTTAATTAGTTAATTCTTAAATTATTCTTTACTTGGTTACTTTGAAGCAGTTGCAAATTATTTTGTGAGTCCTTATTTTACCAAGTAATTTTTCATGATTCCATGCACCCCATTTTTTAGCATGTAGCTGTGATGCTTATTGAAAATAATAGTACATTTAAGTATTAACATTTCATAGGGTAATACATTTTATAATTCGTAAGAGAAGATGTGGAAATGGCATTTGAGGGGCAATGCTCTTATTTCCTTTGAATTGCCCCTAATGCCCTTCAGTATTTGAATAAAAGGATAGGTAATGTATTTTTTTGCTTATTGTCAATTATCATCACTTACTAAAAAATATGTTTAGAGACTTCTTATGGGAATTGGGGCTCTTTTTTTGCAGGATTTTATGTAGGTATGAAAAAATTGGTAGCTTTTATTTCAGTTGTGCCTGGACGTAAAATATTAGAGGACAAAAGAGCAATCCGTATACTGAAAACTGTAGCCAGAATCAGGGCCTGACAGCCTGGAAGAGGCAATCACAGGAGGATCTTGCAGCAGTGGTTTTATTTTAGTATTGCAGTTCTGGTGTCTTCAAACTAAATAATAGCCAGTAGGAGCCAGGTCAAGGGCCCACTGGATTTCCAAGTAGGAGGCTCCGTGCAGTGTAAATTTGCATTATTACTGGTCTGGGATAGCGCCTGCTGATTTACTGCAGCTCTGCGTTTATGGGTCACGCTGTAAACTAATATGAAATCATGCATTACTTAACTACCTGAAATAAAAAATAGCAATAAATGATATCATTATAAAACTTTGAGAAGACATGTAGTCCTTTTGAAACTTTTACTAACAGACTGTCAAAAAAACCCAAACAATCAAACCAACCCAACCCAGACAATTAAAAAAAAAAAAAAAAGTTGTCTTATATTATGTTGTTTTTACACAGCTTGGAGTCAGTGTTCCAAATATACCTAGTTACAAAGGGTCAGAAGAGCAACTGGGGCTTAAATGCTACCCTTGTGCAGAGTTGCATTTATACTTGCATATTTGATTGTATGTCATTGCACTGAATTTGATTTAGGTGTCTGCACAGTCTATCTACTGTAAATCTACACATTGTTCTGCTCGGCATTTCTAACTGTATTAGGTAATAACTTGGGAAAACAAAAATCTTGTATGGATAAACTATTTATTCAGAAACTACCAGTTGAGTGCTTGGACTGATTTTTAAAGTCATGTTGGTAAATATTAATTACCAGGTAATAGAGCAAAGAATTACCAGATGAGGGCAAAGAATTTTGGAATGTGGTGAGCAAGACTCAGTGTCCTGATTGGAATTTTCAGTTGGTGAAGCAAGTGCATTATTTAAACGGCTTGTGTTCTAAAGAATTGGATGACATTTTTAATTGAGTAACTTTGTGTGGATTAGTTTACTGTTGGATAGTACTGGTGTTAAGAGTTAGTGATTTTTTTATTATTTTTTTTTTTAGGTGGCCAAACATCTTTGTGTGCTGGTTGTTTCACATATGCATATATTGTACTGACCCTCTTAGTAGTTATTTTTTCCCATCACTGATGTTGCATGCAGAGTTCATCTTGGAAACCATTCCTTAGTATGGACATTCAGACTGTTTTTCAAGAAAATGTAATGCTTGATGAAAACAGTGTGTAGTGCAACACCCTATAAATATGCACACTATTGTAGATTTCATCAAAGTGTTACAATAATCCTATCGTTTGCCTAGGGATTGTTATGTTATTGGGATATTATATAAATAGCTAAGTATTGAGGTACTTGAGAGTTTTTGAATGAAAGCTTTCATAGGCTTAAAAATTGCTGTTTCTGGTTTTTAATGGGACCATTAGGAAAATCAGACACTACTTGAATTGTCTTATATTGTTGAAGAATAAGTAAATTTCAGAAAGACTGAATTATGATCACTCCTGTTCCTGTAGTACTGACGGTTTTTCATCAGTTGTAAATCTTAATTTCATACAGTGCTTAAATACTCTCTTGGTATATAGACAGGAAACAAAGTGTTTAGCTGTGCCCTGCCTTGAAAAGTCAGGGAATTTCTTCAACTTAAAACCACTGTGAAGTTAAAACGGTGAAACCTGAATGAGTCATCTAAGCAACTTTAAGTTTTGTTGTAATTTTCTTCAAAGCTACTAATACTGTCTGCTTTTTATGGCATAATAGAAAGAATGGACAGGTCAGAAATTGGGTTGTATCTTTCCCATGGTTCCTGATATTAACAGAAAAGAATGAAATACATCGGAGCCATTTTTATGCACCACTGAAGAGAATGTGTGATAGGTTAGGTGAACCTGGAATGTCAGCCAGGCTGTTGAATAGAAACAGGCCTTAGGTTTATTAACTTGAGATGGAAATTTAAACATTTCATTTAAGCTTGTGTAGCAAGTATATTTTTTATATTTCAGTTTCAAAATAAAATGTTTGGTTTCCTTTTAAAGTGTGTGTCAGGTAAGAGCACCTGCTACTTCTGCTGTAACACTGCAGTTTGAACAGCAGGTCTGCAGAAGTAGCTTCCCTGAGGGCGTTTTGACTTCTGATTGCTGGTTAGTAATAAGCGTGGAAGGTTTGCAGCCCTGACACTGCAGGCCGTAGGAAGCTGGGCTATTGCAGCAGAGAGTCTAGGGAATGGGTGTTGTGATTGACAGCCTAAGGATACAGCAAATAGTTTCAGTATGGCGTGGCTAGTGAAGTTGAGGGGGCAAGTTTTGGAGAATTTCAGCTATGTCATGGGAAATGGCCACAGCCAGACTTCTGATTAGCAGTAGAGTGCAAATCCTCTGGGTCATTGCCAGAGTTCAGGAGGGCAAAACACTGCTGGGCTATCAAATTGTTGCCATACTTTGTTTAAAAGAGAAGGGGGGAAGAAGGAAAAAAAAAAACCCAACAAAAATGCAGATTACTTTTTTGGTGTCAAGCATGCCATCATTTTAATGCTGCTGACATGTATATCCAAAGCAATGCCTGGGATCAAAGAAGGGCTGGAACAAGTGCATTTAAATACTGAAGATATTGAGGAAAACTGAAAAGTTAATAGCTGCTCAGCTGCTTTTTCTCTGGATTAAAAGAATTATCTCATGAATCAACACTGATTTTTGTCTTATAAAATTTACCTACAGCAAGGGTAGTTTTTATATATTAGTGATCACAAAATGGTTTTAAGCTGATTTTTCTGAATCCTGAATTGAAAAAAATCATGTGGCATTTGAGGGAGTAGGGAAAAGTATTACCAATTTTTTTTTTAAATTTTTTTTTACAAATATCAGAAGTATGTTCTGCAAGGACACTAATTGTGACTGTAGGCTAAAAAGCAAAGTAGAAAAGTGCAACTATTCTCAATACACTAAAATGCATTGAATTTTTCTTGTGTGAGGCAAGCTGTTGTAAATACCTGCTATATTGGTCAGACCTGCTGTGAGTGTGATTTGTGAGTGCACTCCAGGAGAAGTTTCCTGGTTCTGGGACATTGCAGTTTTCCAAGTCAAACCTCTTTATTCATTCACCTCAGTTAAGTAAACAGAGGCGTTTTGTTTTGCACTTCTGTGGTTGCTTCCCAAACCACAGTGCCATGCGTCTTGGAACAGCTCTTTTGCAAAGGTGTGAGGAGAGTGAGGTTGTGCCGCTGGTCCCTGAGACAGGTGGTGGCTGACCACAGGTCTTGCCGCAGTCCAACCCATTCATTTACCCCTCACCCCATTTGTCTAATACTTCTGAATCGCTCCAGGAACAGGCTGTAGATTGGATTGATTGTGCCAGCTCGTTTCACGATAGGAACCCGCAGGGTAAGGAGTTAGGCAGGCCCTTTCTGGATCACTTCCCTGAAAAACAATGAAATGCATGGGTGCTTTCTGTAAAGCATCCCGAAGTGGTGCCAGAGCTCTAGACTCACTGGCATTCTTCTTATCTGAGGTTTTAGTCTAAATGAGGGTGTTCACGCTGCCCTTACTGCCAGTCAGCCTGGTGTGCTATTGTGGTAACTCTTCTGGCTGTGGTTACTGAGCATCAGGATGCCCATAGCTGGTTGTGGAACTTGCTCTGCTCCATGGTTACCAGAGGGAGGAATTGTCTGGGGCTGAGGGGGGTAAGCCCTTTTACCTGGGTTAACTCTTAAGGTTACCCAGCTTTGTTTGCTGATCACGTGCGTAGTTACTTCTAGCCTGCCAGCCAAGGCAGGGGCAGTTGAAGTGGTGAAGGCTGATTATGCCAGCTGAAAGAAATGCCCATCAAATTCTTTCCAAAGAGCCCGTGTGTCAGGCCTCACCTAGTACTGTGATTTATTTTCTGATGACTGGACTTCTTTCATTTATTTCTTGTTGCCTCCCCTCACAATACTAATGACATTTCCAGTTGATCTTCCTGATTTTTCATTTCCTTATATGTTTCAACTTTCAGTAAATACAATTCCACACTCTTTACTCATGTGAAAGTTACAGAAAACTTACCCTAAAAGTGAGTCCCTGCAATTTACATGTCAGTAATTATATTTTGCTGTATTAATCTGATTGTTTGAATTAAACTATCCAGCCTATTTGATTTAGTAGTTGCAGAGCACTTACTGGTTAATGTTTCAAGAATAATACTGTAAATAAGTAGAGGTTTGCAGACTTTTATGCCAAACGCTGTCTTGGAGTTTTTTCCCACATAGAGCTGTCCTTCCCCCACGTCTCTGCGCAGAACAATGAGAAGCAGCACTATTGTCCATGACACAGAGCTTAATATCTGCTGTGGAAGCTCAGAATTTTGTTTGCCACAGTGCTGCTTTTCAACGAGGGACTATTTGCTGACCGATTACATGAAGCAGGAAGCATTTGGCTGGAGGACACACTTTAAATCTTCACATTGATAGTACTGATGCGTTTGTGTTGCTTAAAAAACCCAGACCTGTGGAAGTGTAAGTAATATATAAAAAGAATTCAGAATATATCTGTGTTGATTTTCATATAATATTTTTGCAAGGTGAGGTTGAAGTAATATCAGCAGTCTAGAAGTCTGTTGTTAGTGCTTGAGATTCATGCATTGTCTCATGAAAAACATGGATTTCCTAAATGAGAATTTTTTCACTAAAAAGTAGCTGAACTAGAAGTAGGAGTAATAGCCAGGACCTGTGGTGAAATAAAGTTGTTAATCTGTGACGACTTCTAAGTCTCTGGTTTGGTGGGAGACTCTGGATTTTGGGCATGTCTCATTCTTAAGGGATGAATAGATTTGATAAGCATAAAATGCAGATATGTTCTGTATTGTCAGCAGTGTCCTCCATTGTGGACTCTGTTTGCATAGAGTGATATGCAGGATCTGAAAGGTATTTCAGAAGAAATCTTAACATCTTAATAGAGGTATTAAGAGGTCACTGCAAGAACTTCTAGCCACATAATACTGGAGTCAGAGGAAGAGGCAGTGCTATGCTGTGGCGATGAATATGCTCCAGCGTAACCGACAACAAAATATACTGGTGCTTCTCGCAAATTTTTGGGGGTGGAGTGAGGGGGAGAACAGGTAGGAATTGCAGGACAACCTTCAAAGGGTGGAGAAGCAGCAGAGCCACCTGGCAATGTATATTAATAGCTCCAAGTTTTCTGCATTCTTAAAACAAGATGAAAGCCTAAAAATGCCCAGATGTGTAAAAGAGATTTGTAGTTTAAATGTATGAATACCATAATGATTGGCACACACAATGACCTTGAAGTATGTTTTTAATTACATTGTTTTCATGTAGTACTGTGTGTGAAATATTTTGATCTCACATAGGAAGAAGAGTTAGGTCTATAACAACTGTGTGAATGGTGTGAGAGAGCTTTTCAGTATATTTCTGTGCCTGGAAAAAACTGGCATGTTGTTCCCTGTCATCAACTCAGACGTGAAAAGGAAATGTACAACTGCTGAAAGTTGTGCAAAGAATATGGTAAGGAATCTTCTGTCTTTGAAGATCTCCATATGTACTCATGCATGTTTTGAAGATGACTTTGTTCTTGGGATCTCTGAAGGTATTAAGGGGGAATAAGAGGATGTATGTAGCAGTTTAACAGCACAAAACAAATCATAAAGCAAATGCATAAATATGGTAACTTTTGCTGTCTCAAAATTTAGCACAGTGACAAAACGCTGTCGTTTTGTGATCTGTGTGGTCTGTCTTCTGGCAATTAACATACTGGAAGCATAGAAGCTAATGTTGCAGAAATTTATTTGTAAAGAACTGTCTTAACCCCTGATGGGCAAGGCTTGTGTTGTCAGAGATCAGATCATGTTGTTCTAATAGCAAAGCGTAGTGTTTTTCCTATTGGCTGCCTTATTAAAGCAAGGCTAAATTGCCAGACTAATGTGTTTTCAAAGTCATGTGATTACTGAAGTTCAGTTGCTGGAGGAAGAGGTGTGCTTGAGGAAATATTTGATGTGAGGATACGTGGCTTGAAACTAATGAAACGTTTCAAAAGGGAGAATGGGAAGGAGCAACTAGTTCAGAGAGAGAGAGAGAGAGGGGCTATAAATTGCACGTTTAATGAAATTGCATGCTGTGCTTAGAACTAGACCTATAGAAAACAGATAGCGTACCACTTAGTTCTAAGAAAAATCTGCTTCTGTTTAAATACAGTCTTACTTGACTTGTAGCTACCTTGCTGTACTTGCAGTTGCACCATGCAGTACTTCCCAGTCGGTCTGCTCAGCAGGCTTGTTGCCAGTGTCCATCAGACTCTTCATGGAAACCCTGCTGGTTTATGGCATATTCATTCCAAATACTCGCAATTTCTAATCACTTCTGGAACCATAAACAGCTCGTTGTTGTAGTTCATGACCTACTTCCATATCAAATCTGATAAAGGTATTTTCAATTTTCAATAGCAGTTGCTGCAGATCATGAGAACTGCTTTGCATGTGTGGCTTCGAGGAAGTAGTCTTAAGCACAGAAGCAGTGTATGATGAAAAGAAAGAGATTCCCCCCTTCCCCTCCAAGACAACATTATTAAAGATGGAAGGAAGGACCTTAAAAAGAGAGGCTAGAATCAGTTTCCACTCTGAGATAGGTGGAACAGGACTGTTGAATGAGCATGCAGAAAAAGACTCCATAATGGTGAGAGAGTTTGTGATTTCCACCTGGACGATGTCCTTAAGGGCTGGCCAAATCAACTTGTTAGCCAGGGAATTGTGTTTCTGTAAACAGGATGCACTAGATTTTTTTTTTTTTTTTTGACATTTACTTGTTTTCATACTTTTACTTATTTTCTAATCTTGTCTTGATTTTTCTGGGACTGATTTATTGCTGTGTTTTGCTTTGCACTTTGTTCTTTAGGACATACTTATTTGCATTGCTGTGCAGGTTTTCTGTATGGCCACTGAAACAGGGTAGCCAAGGTTGCCACATCAAAGCTGCTATCCAAGTAATAGCTGGCAGAAAGGAGGAGAGCCAGTGATAAGAGAAACTGGCAGGGTTTTGGTATCTTAAATGCATTTGCCTGCACTTTCATATTATGAACTGCAAGGTAGTTGTGTGGGTTTTCAGTGGCTTTATTCTAAACTAAAGTGAGTGGTTAGACATGCAGATTAGAGCCTAAATGTTACTTAGTTAAAGTGCTTCTGGTGGAGTTCTGCTGTTTTGCCACAAAACAGATGGAGCTTTACTAAGGTGTTCGTAAAAGTTCTGGGAATGACTTTAATAGACAAGATCAAGAGGACAATTTAGCACTCAGATGGCTCTAAGCTGTCCCATGAAATTATAACCAGAATTTTCTCTCTCTGGTGATTAAAAAATCTCCTGAGAATGGGGACTGTGAATGTTGAATTCAGAGAAAAGTCTGCTGCTTTTATAGTAGCAAGACATAATCGAACATAGTGTTTAATTCACATGAATGTTTCCTGAGTGGTACTTGGCTATCATCTCTGATATTTCCATTGTAAGTGTTATTTATCCTGACTTCGACTTAATTGTAATATTTGTTAATGTTTTCTAATGTTTAGTTTGGACTCTGAGATAAAGCATACATTGACTGTACCGTAGAAATGCTAAGTCAAAGCTGCAGTTACCATAGTGTCTTACTTCTGTATTGGGGAGTGTGCAACATTTATTTTGACTGCTTAATTTTTAAGTAATCTGTGGCCGGATAAACTTACCATTTTGCTTCATACATTTTGGTGTAAAATTATTTTCATGTGCCTATTATATGAATTTTACAGAATATATATAAGTCTGTATCAAACAGATTCTATACACAATGTGTTACTTGATTTGTCTGTTGGTTTTTTTTTCCCTAAAATGATTTTTTAATTGTAATTTCATCCAATGGAAGAATACATTGCTAATTGCTGCATTTTTAGATACAGACTGTATGATTAAAAAAACCTCTTTGCTTCAAGAAGAGATTATGCAAAGAAATAGAAAAGTAAATATAAATTTAAAAAGGAGATGAGATTAAGTCTCTGACATGCTTAGTCATTTTAGGAGGAGGACTGCTCATCAGCCTTCAGAATGGATTTACGCTGTTAGTGTACTTGTGATGCAGAAGGCTTCTGTCAGTCTTTAAATAGAAAAGAGCATACAGCTGTTTGTTTTGGGCTTGTTTTTGTTTTTGTTTTTTTCTTTTTCTTATCCTAAAAAGGCATACAGACTTTAAAGCCTAGTTCTGCAGCTTCTCCTTTGTTTGCAGAATTATCAGAGGGACAGATAAGAACGAATTTTGTCTATGCCACTTATCAGTGACCCACAATTAGCTTAAATGCCCTTTTTAAATAGCTGAGAAGGCTGTATTCTATCCAAATGGAAGAATTTGGATAAAACTGTACAAGTTATTTGCAGTTACTGATTATTTCTGCAGGTGCCTATAGGCAATGAAATCTTTCCTCTGCCTCTGCCAGCCGAACAATGAGGATAAATGAGCTTGTGCTATTAAGTGATGAGCAAATGCTTAGAGTTGTCTAAAAAAATGACTATTGTTCAAAGCCAGCAAAGAAGTGCAGAGATGTGTGTAAAATAGTGACATCCAGGGGTAGTTGAAATGGAGAATGGTAACTTAATGACCATTCCTCAGAGGCGAATAGGGTTGTGGAGCCATGTTACGTAAATATTCTGAATACTTGCTGTTGGAAACCTATGTATGTTTTTCTTCTGGGCTTTTTCAAATCCAGTTAGCCAAATAACCCAAACAATTTTTTTGTACTTATTTAGGCAGGAAGCCAGCTGTTAAATTTCTCTGTATTGACTATCTGAGAAGTTAGAAGAATAAATATTCTATGTACTTTTCATTCTCTTGAAGTACAAAGCATATTAAAAACTAATTCCCTTTAAGTGTAAAGTTAGCCTTGCTTTTGTCTATAGATCAACAATTTCTAATTGAAAAACTGCCCCATTATAGGATGATTAATTTAGCAGCTCAGAGCAAATCAATGATAATTGTAACCTCTGGACAAAAGTGTTTGATTAAATGTAATTATTTTGTGTGTAAAGATGCAAAAACTATTGCTGATGATGGAGAGCAGGAAAAAAGTAAGCATATTTTGCCTAGACTATTTTGAAAAACTCTTAGTTCGCTGCTTCTTCCTTTCTTGTACAACAGCTGCTACTTCTGTCACCTTTTGACTTCATAAAAGTCTTTCCCAAATAAGAGAGCAGAGGTATTTATTTGAAAGGTAAATGTGGTGCTCAAGCTGTTTATTTTTGTGAGCTCCAGAACCTGCTTAAGGACAGGATGTGTTCGTTCCTCCTGGTGGTGTAGGAGGGGAGGGGGAAGTCCCAAAGTCTGACTTTGTAGAAGTTGTCACAAGGTTTCAATCTAAACAGAATCCCTAAAAAGGGAGTGGCTGATCCCATGAAGTGAACCTTGTTACTTTTGGCTGCCTAATGACAGGTAGTAACTACAGCTACTTGCTTAATACAGGGCAGCTGTGTAACCTACATGTCAAGTTGTAGTCAAAAATATGCTGCAATTTATAAGGTACAGAATAGAGACACATCAGAAATCCTGTTCCAAGTATAAGAAATACCAGAATATAGAATATATAAACTGCAGATGCAATAGGTCTTACTTCTCAAAGATTTATTAGGTGAACAGGAAAGTAGTTGAAAAAAGTTTGTAAAATAATACCTGTTAAGCTAAATATAAACTTCTTGGTTTAGGTGTGGGTAATTTCTACAAATAAACAGCTGTTTTTCTTGTCAGCAGGAGGTGCTGTCATTTAAATAGTTAAACCTGGTTTTTTTTGCCATGGAAGATTGCTTCTGCTGCTTGTTTGATACACTTAGGGGTATACCACAGTAGTGAGAAAATTGCCGAGTTCTTATTCAATTAGAAATAGCACAGTGCCCACCAGCTTGTTGTTGTCAGTTCTCCTCTATATCAGTCGGAAGAGTTGCTGGACGTGACCTAACAGCATTCGAGGTTTGAGAAGACTACAAATCCCCTAGCAAACAAAATGAATGCATGGAGAGGATGGAGCCGGTTGCATGGAGAGGAAATGGTGGGGTTTTGCTTGTTTGTTTTCTAATAGCAGAGTTATAAATGTGTGTGGGTATATTTAACTGCTTTCGGTTTGGGGGTTCTTCTGAATCTTCAATATTTGTGTAATCTGGAGGTATGTAGGCAAGCACAGTTTTATCAGTGATTTTTTCAGTATAAATAGTATTCAGGAGGTCAATATTCATTACATAATTTGCTGTAATAAGCAGCTACTTCCTCTGGGCTTTTCTTTCTTCCTGTTTCTGTTTTTATTATTGTTTGGTTTTTTTTTTTTTGTGAGAGAAACTCACTTTTCTATTTGCTGTCATACCAGCTTCTAGCCAGAGCTTTAGCTGCAAACAAGTCCCATTAAGAAGATTGGGACCTTTCTGTATAACCTCACACAAGCTGAAATGAAAACCAGCCACTTTAGTTGATTGTATTCAATTTACGTAAATTGTTGGGTTATATGACACCTGAAACATTGATGTCTAAAACCTCCTTGTCTTTGGATAAAGCACAAAGAACAATTTATGGTGTATAACTGCTTCAGCAAAATTTATTTACTATTATCAGGCAATGGGTGCATTTTTTTTAATTTGTTCAATTTGCATTTTATTGATTTTTTTTTTTTTTTTTTTTTGCTTGGTTAGGGTGTTGTGAATATTTCAAAAGCCATGTCTGTGATATTTGAGAGATCTGAATTGTGAAGTCAGATATATGTCGTGAATAGTACGTAACTAATTCTTACATTTCTAAATACTTATCAGTATTTATGTGAAGCTACCTGTCTTTGTTTCTATAAATACAATTATTATAGAATTCAGTTAATTCAGTAATAAGATTAATTCTCAGGTATTCCAAAAGATTTTGCAGGTCAGTTCAACCATAATGAAAAATCTTCCTTTTTTACAAGTTATGAGTGAAATTAAAAAACTGGACACTAATACAAAGATGAACTGATGTATAGGTTAGAGTTGAGTGAAAGTCCCCTTGAAAATTATATAATGAGAACCTGGCTCTGAATGAGAAACTAATTCTTGCATTTAGGAAAGGACTGATAACTAGGCCATTATCTGAATTCAGCACTTGTTTGTAACTAAATCTGTAATTCCATTGAAGAATAATTTTTGTTATTCTTTTTGTTTCACAAATAGAACCATTTGATAACACAATCCTACTTTTTTCTTGTTTTATAGAATCTTTATTTAAATATTTCTGTAAGTGAAGAACTTAGTTGTAGTTCCTCTTCTTTGCAGACAAACCAAATCTCTGCCCCCCCCCAAATAAATAAATATCAGTCATCACTTAATTAAAAATTTTAGCTATGTAAGGTGGAGACTGACCTATTTCAGGTAATAAGATCTAGAAATACAGCATAGGGTTTAAGAAGTTTGGATATGCAGAAGGTGGTGCTTTCCTAGGACAGCAGGTGCAGAACAGGATGTGAATTTAAGTAATTTCTGTGTGTTGAACTATTGCTTGGCTGCGTGCTGAGTTAAGTGATACTCTATACTCTATGTATGAATAGTTTCAATAACTGCCTTTTCTTTCCTCAGAGGATGATGAATGTAATACTGTCATTTGGTATCTTTGAAATTTAAATTCTAATTGAATTGAACAAAAATATAGAAGTACTTTTAGGTTTTTTCACTTCATTGTAGGTTATGCCTGAAAGAGTAGAAGGGTGCAAAAGGTAAGAGAGAAAATGATACATGGATGAGTTATTAGATTTGTTCCCATCGTTTTTGAAATGAAAGTCAGTAATTTGCAAAAGGCTGTACTTAAATAATCATTAGAAATAATGCAATAGGAACAGAAGTGGCTAGTGACTTGTCTTAGCCAGTAATGTGTTTACAACAGTCGATTTAAATAAGTTAAAAAAACAAAAACCCAACACAAATCGAAACAAAACCCCTCACCAAACCCAAAGTCCCACAATGGAAAATAATCTCTGCATGACTATCTCTCATCCAAGCCCCATGCTGTGTATACCTTCCTAATGGTTTTTTTAATCTCACCTGTTATAGTTATGGATGCTACAATTTAAGAACACTTAAGAATCTGTGCATTGGTTGGTCTTCAGATATCCAATACAAATTTTTGGAAATTAACTATGAGCTATGAGAGAATACATATGGATTGCAAAGTTGCATCTTTCTTTATTTGCCTCCCTTTTCAGAGTCATACAATTAACTCCATGAAGATTCTGAATATTGATGGGGTTTTAAAATGAATGGAAATTCAGTGTTTGTGACTACTTGTAAACAAATCTTGAAAACATTGTGAAACTTCTGCATGTGGACTTTGCCAACTGCAAATCCCCTTCAGCAATTTAGTTGAACTCAACTACCTACAACTTTACAAACCTCTTCAAATACAGTTGACAGTTAACTTCTGACAGTTAGGAGATCTCACTTGGTCTCTCCTAGACTTTGTATTATATAGTATCGGTTTTCTCCCCAGGTGTTACATACACTCATAGGAAAGGTACTGTCCAAAGAGAAAAGATAAGTACTGAGTAATCACAATGAACACAAATGGGTGGTGTTGCCTCTGTATCATAGAGACATGGCAGAATTGGAAGAAGAGTTTGTCTCCCACCCAGAGTTTAGTGCCTGCTCTTCAACACTCTGCTTATTTGTAATGATTGTCATAGGAACTGCTTCTGACATAACTTCGTCAACCAATTTTAATAATAAAAAACAGAGTAAGAGAATATTTGAAACACATGATGTTACAAATTGTCTTAAAAGAAATAGGGGTGAACTCCTTAACTTTTAACCACTTAAAAAATTTAAGAATGAGGTATTGTTTTGTGCTGTTCTCTGAAGGAAAAATTGTTTTTCACTTTTAGACTTTTTAATATTAATGTGTAATAACAGCTACTGAAGAAAAATGGTCCTTCAAGGTTTTACTAACAGCTTTTTTGATTGTCTTGGCATCACCATGACTTGCTTGACTCTCTTTGATTTTCTTTGCTGATGCATTGTTAGGATGTCACCTCAGATGAGCCGTGATTGTATTTGTCTGTTTTCTTAGTCTGAATTATTGGAGGTTAAGTGATTGCATTGGCATCACGGTTTGCATACAGTTAGTAAAGCTGACATGCTCTTGTTAATGGAAAAAGAGCTTATCAAAAAAACCCCAACCAAGCCCCACAAACAGACAATGGATCCTTATATTATACTTGTAATAGTATTATTATTATATTTTCTACTTATAATAATAATATTATTATATTTATAGTTAGGGTAAACAGCTTTTATTTATCATAAGTTTTTAAGGGAAATGCTCAAGTTGAGAAGTAAGAGGCTAGAGGGAATCCCAGAGACTGACTGTGTATGAAGGCACCATGGAGTCTGTACATGGTATTGGTACATAGGTTCATAATGTGCAGGAAACATGTCATTTCACTCAGTGTTGTAAAATCAGTGGTATAATGCATTTTACTCACTGTAGCATGACAAATCAAATAACTATTTGAGAAGATCTGCTTCTTGGTGGCTCTGCAGAGATGAAATTAAGTCTGAATTCAAGGACACGTAAGAATAATACTTTAAAAAAATGCCTGGAGATGAGAATTAGTTGTACTAAAAGAAGTTCAAATGTTTAAATTTTAAAGGAATATTTGTTGTGTATAGTTCAATGAGTTAATGCTTTCCATATTGTATGTTCAAAAAAAAGAAAAAAACGAATGTGTGTTCTTAAGCAGTTTCTTGACAAGGGCTAGTCCCATTTCTGTCATTAACGAAGGATAATGTCTGGAGTGGCAAATGTCCAGAAAAAACAATCCACTATAAAGGCATATTTACTTCAGTCAGAGAATTTGAGCTGTGGTTAAAATATCAATATTAGCTTAAGAAAAGTATTTGGCAGAGAGAATGTCCAAAACACAACTGGTTACCTTACTTCGCGTCTGTGTGTTTAGGTGCTTTTCACTGGTCATCACAAAGTCACTTTTAAGCATGTGGATATATCTTAATCTCTTCAGTCTGCAAGCGCTTTGTGCAGCTCTAAAGAAGAGGTTTCTTAACAATTATTTTTGCAAAGCCCTGGTGTTTAGTGTCTGAATTATACACAGTTAGAATGAAGAGTTTTGTACTGCTGCTGTAATTGGTTTATAGGTGAAGTCCGGTGAGTGAGGAGGAAGCTGACTTTCATACATTTAGCAGTACGTGGTTTACCAGTTCCTTCCTGTAATATGAAATCGTCTGAGCAAGCTGCATCACTAGTGGTATACCGTTTCACATTCTGACCATTGGTAACTCCCTGTAACACTCCTCTTCGGTGATTATGGGTTTGCTGTAAATTCAAGGCTATGACATCTGTGCATGAACTGTTTTCTGGAAGAATTCTGTCCCTTTTATTAATATGCTTGTATAACCAGTTTCAAGCTATCAACACTCCTTCACACCCTTCCCCCATATAGATATTTAAAAATAAAAATGAACTCAGTCTTGAAGTGGGAAGCTTAAGACCTTTGTGGCTTATTCAAAATATAGGAATATATATGGGGCATAAGTATTGGTCAGATAGGAAGCCTAATTTCAGATTACTCCTTTGGGAATATCATTCTGGAGTGGAACAGTACTCTTCTTGATTCAGCTAAGTCATGTTCACTGTCAGCATTGCTCATTTTCTATAGATGTATTTTAAATTATTTTGATATTTTAGCCAGGCTTTCCCTTAGTTCCTCAGCTACAAGAGTGTTAATGCATCTTCCATTACTGTAGAGTTGAACTAATTACTTTGTGTTCTGCAATCGAAACATTTTCTGTCTTGTACAGAAACTGACTGTTCTGACACATCCTTTGATATTTTCTAATTAGAATTTCATGAAATACAGAGATTTTCTCTTGTAAATAGTTTATATAGTCTGATACAGGCAATATAAGAGTAATTGGAAATCCGCTTTAACAACACAGGATGCATGAGTGTCACGTGTCCTTTCTCACATTGTAATTCTCAAGAGTTGATTCAGTGGTGAAAAGTCAAGAAAGGTTAATCTTTTCTTAAATGAGATTAAGACTACGTAGCAACATGGTTCAGATTCCAAATATAATTAGTGATAAATGCATAGAATTCAGGACTAATTGCTTTGACTGTGATGAAGAATAAGATTATTTTTTTAAAGTGGGATCAGTGCAAATTTTGGAATATATTCTGATGCAGAAATGCTTTGAGTAGAGCTAAAAACAGGTAAATGCTAACTTGATCACATTTTGCAATAATTAACCAAATTTTCATTTTTGTAGTGGTGGATCTTGAAGCTTGGGTTGTGGGTTTTTTCTTGTCTGAATCCTTACCCCTGAAGACTTGAGGTTTTTTCCTTGAATAAAGATTTCCGATACTAATTTCAAGACCATTGGTACTCAGTGCATCTTCTATAAACATAAGGATGCTTATAGAAGTGTTTCCTACTATTTACAGGTATTGGTATGAAATACTTTGGGCTTAAATGTTAAAAAAGTTCAGTTCTTGAGTGGCTTGGAGGAAAGGATGTTTTAATAATGTAAGAAGGGGGGTATTTGGAACAATACCAAGACCAGCAGATTTCCCTTATATTTTCCCACCTCCATATAGAGAAATACCCAAATCTCTTTTCAGTGCAGAAGGTTTTGGGGAACCCAATTAAATTATTAATTTATTAAGCTCATAATTTTATTTGCCCTTTTTTCATATAGTGTTACCTCTCTTTAGGAGATCCTAATAAGTGGATACATATTATTGCACTGTTATCTTGACTTGATTATTTTGTGATAAATGGCTCTGGCATTTTCTAGGTTCATCCATTCCAAAGTATTTTGAAAGATTTTGTATTCATAATAAACATCTTCTCTCAGAAACTGATAATAAAGGTCTGTTATAAGTAGAAATTAAAAATGTCAATTTGTTTGAACAGCTTGTGTTGTTTTAGTACAAATTGTTTGGTGAGTACACAAGGCTCCAGTTCCATCTGAATGGCACTAAATTATGCTGAACTAATTATATTTTTGCTTTTTTAACCTGACGTTTAATTACAGAAATTAAGTTCTATGTGCACACCTCACCCCATGAGCACATGACATGTAGCTCTTTCCTTTAGCTATTCTTCACCTACTTTATCTTCCTGTTGACTTTTCATTTGCAATAAAAATGTATTTCCGTGACAGCTTTTACCTGAGATATTGCCTTCAAGTTGCAGATGATAAGCAATGTAAACAATTGACATAAATGCCAGGTTTTTTTATTATTTTTAGAGTGTGTGTATCAGTCTTAACTGATAGAGTTGAATTCTTTTCAATAAATTATGATTTGACCTTTTTTGTTCTCCATGGAAACCATCCTTTTATTAATGCTACTGTTCTCCAGCAGCTATTATGATGTATCTGAATCCATAAGCAGATATTAAACAAAAAATAATCCCACACAAACACTCCCTTCCCCCCAAAGAATACCATTTATATATTGTGTTCTAAATTGTATTTTCAGGTTTGAAAATTTGGATGAAACATTAGATTAAATGGTAAATATATCAGCTGAAACCTTTATCTAAAACATGGGCTGGTGTGATAGAATGGAGCAGTCAGCTAGCAAAAGATTGCTGTGACTATAAAACTTTGTCACTTTGCTGTCCAAACCTGTGAGATACAATGCGTTATATTGCATAAAGGGCTATCGCCGAATACTCACAATAAAAGCTATAAGGTGTGATTTTTTTTTTTTACAACTTGACACTGGTAGCTCTAGAACTGCTTGTTGGATCTTGCCCTTGCATTGGGTTCACATGTGAATAGTGGCTTTCTGCCTGATTTGCACCTGCAAGGGGCAGTTAAAGCACTAATACTCCAGGGCATCCCTGCAGTAGAATTAAGCCAGGGCACAACTATAGAAAACGCGTGTGCAAAACATTGTTTTGATTATGTTTTTTTCTTAAGGCTAAAATAGAAGGTACTGCTGAGAAATTTTTCATTTTCCCGGACAACTGCTGCATTCAAGCATCTTTCTGTTCAAAGTATGTGCAGGGCTGGTTCCTGAGATGCCTCTATGGTTTACTGCCCCGGGCAGAGAAGGCACAGCTTACCTGGGACTGTGACAGGAGGCAGGCAGGGGCTCTGCTGAAGGGCACTTCTGTGCAATTCTAAAAGTGGGTGGGAATTATTTATTAGTACCTTTTCCTAAAGACTCAAAGTATTTTTAAAGCCAAAAAGTCTCACAGCATAGAAAAAAACCAGTAAATGGACTAAGTTTAAGACATTAACATGCTTAAGTGTGTTAAAATACAACCAGATCATCAGAAGACTAGTTTTAAATATTTAAAATATTGCAAGTTGTGTAAATTTTAAACTGTGGTAATCTCTGGGCTGAAAAACCTCTCAGAAAATTAAAGCTCTTAGTCTTTGTTATGATGTTGCATTTTCGTTTGCAATATTAAATTTCAGATTAAGTTTTCTAGCTAGAGCAAAGCTGTAAAGTGTATCTGGAGATCTGCGTGGCACCTGATGATGTCCTCTCTTTCTACCTGGAGTCACTTTACAATATGATCAAAATCTTGTCAGATAAGTTTTTCCTGACCTCACTGATTAGATATCTTGCCTTTGTTTTTTTGGGTGATGCTGTGTGCTTTTGGAGATGTCTCAGACTCTTCTTGTAGTCTTTAAACTAGTCTCCTGTATAATCATGCAAAAAAGATGATTTGTTGTTGTGTGATTGTGAAGCTAGCCAGAGGATAAATTTAGTATTTTTTTTATTAGATATTGATGCTTAAGAAGCTACTGATATTCTCTAGCTTTGTGCTAGAGTTGAAGTTGTGGATGACGTAATTGATGGGAGCATATATATTGGCATTTCCTCAGGTGTGCATGGTATGTACAACTTTTCCAGTGTAACTCTCCCTTCCTTTATGGCGACCTATAAGCTAACATATGAAGTCTGACCTTCAAGTGCCATGCAAACTAGATAAAACAAGTGTCTGATTTTCATTGAGTCTGTTACTCTGCCATTGAAAGAATATATTTTTTCCTTTGTTGTGATCATTTTGGATCAGTGCTAAAGGAAGGGCAAAACTGATGTTCATGAGAAAATAGCTGTGCTTCAGGTTTCTGCTGTTTGGGGCTACAGGGAGATGAATAGATTTTCTTCCAAGCGGTAGTCATTTTGGAGTGAAAACCATGAATGAGGACTGAGCTGTTGGTCTGATCAACCGGCTTGTTAGTTTGTAAATGAAGAAGTAATAAGATTGTTACAGAATCATGAACTTTATTTGGTTGTCAGTCAACATATCAGCACATCGTTAGCTGTAAAATGCTGCCCCAAAGTAGATCTGTAGGCGTTATAGCTGCTGCTGTAGGGCATTTGCATTTGGTTGCAAAGAAATGAAAACAGTACCTGCAATTTGGATAAAAGCTGAAGAATTTTAGTCTCTTTTAAGTCTTCTTTTATTTCAGAGAAAAGCTTTTGACACATGAGCTCTTCTATTCAAAATCATTCTAATTATGGTCGTTCTGAGGCAAAACACCAGAAGATTTTTTTTTTTTAAATGCTGCTGTAAAATTAATAGCTTCTCCTTTTTTGTCTGTGGACTTTGAAGGAAATGAAGTGTTCTGTGATCTAACATACTACATTGCCAATTAAAAAAAATAAGCAAATCCCTGTATCATGTCACTGAGTACTTTGGCGAAACATAGTTTTAAAAGACTGTACCGTACTATGTCAAAATGCTGGTCTTTGGAGTGTATAAAATAGAGTGGTTTTCAAGCCTTTTATTTTTGTAGATTCAAGATCATTTACATTTTGGAATGACTGTTGCACTCTCAAAAGCAAGAAGCCTGGAAAGCACTAGTGTCAAAAGTCTGTTGTCATTAGGCTTTATCAAGTTAGAGAATAACCTGAAACATAGTGACAGCAAAAACAGAGCAAGGTAACTATGGGCATGATGAGTTTAATTTGTAACATGCATTGATTTTACAACACCTCAACATGATGCACAGTGATCTTTTCATTGAGTTGCTCTCTTCCATGTTTTCTGTTGTCTTGACATAGGTGTAAAAGACCATGAAGCCTTTTTTTTGTACTTTGCTGATTGAAGTTCATTTGACAATAACTTGTTGTGCAACACAAAATTTGCAACGCAAAACATCCAAAGGTCCTTGAGGTACTAGCATGTGAGTGAAATGTCAAAAGGCAATGATGTTTAAATAGATGTGTTTGCCTTATGTATTGAACATGCTGAGAAAGGCAGCTGTGGCAAGAGCCACAGTTTGCTAAGAGGAATGTTGAACGCAGCTAACTACCCAGCAGAATGATGTGATGATTACAGAAGGCTGGTTGGTGAGTGCTATGCTTGTATAGCACTGTAGATGCATCTAGTTAAATTGTGGAAAAAGCTGAAAAGTGAACACGGTGATGTATCTTCTTGAAGAGCTTGGATTGTAAATTAAACTATAAATTCTGAGAAGGTATGTATTTGGCTGTTGATGAATTTGTGAAGTCAGTAAGGTGCTTGCAGGTTTGAAACCTGATTTCATAGCTCCATTTCTTTTAGATGTTACTAAGTCCTGTTTCTTGTGGCTGCTTGTTCTGGCTTCAGCTGGGATAGAGTTAATTTTCTTTCTAGTAGCTGGTATAATGTTATGCCTTGGACTCAGTATGAGAAGAACGTTGATAACACTGATGTTTTCAGTTGTTGCTAAGTAGTGTTTAGACCAAGTCAAGGATTTTTCAGCTTCTCATGCCCAGCCAGCAAAAAGGCTGGCAGGGTACAAGAAGTTGGGAGGGGATGCAGCCAGGACAGCTGACCCAAACTGGCCAACGGGGTATTCCATACCATGTGATGTCACATCTAGTATAGAAACTGGGGGGAGTTGGCCTGGGGGGATTGCAGCTTGGGGACTACCTGGGCATCGCTCAGCAAGTCGTGAGCAACTGCATTGTGAATCACTTGTTTTGTATATTCCAATCCTTTTATTATTATTACTATTCATTTTATTATTGTTATTATTATAATTATTAGTTTCTTTCTTTCTGTTCTATTCAACTGTTCTTATCTCAACCCATGAGTTTTATCTTTTTCCTTCCGATTGTTTCCCCCATACCACTGGGCAGCGGGTAAGTGAGTGAGTGGCTGCATGGTGCTTGGTTGCTGGCTGGGGTTAAACCATGACACTGCTAAAACTCCATGGAACAAAAATGTGCTAAGACCAAGGAAAAAAAAGTGTAAATTTAGGTGGTATTTTGCAGGCAGGTATGAATTTGAGCCACCCATGGTCTAAGCATGGCATGTTGATTGTCCTGAGCATTGGACTGACTGTACAACTTCCGTAATGGACCTGTGTAAATAATTACAATTAATAGCTGTAGTTGCATCAACAAATATCACATCCATTTGCCTTTCTAATGTTCTTTACTAGTACTATGTACTAGCTGATTAATCCACTTCATAGCAACAAATCAACATATTTAAGCTGAAGTTTAGGGTCTTTTGTGATCATATTGCTAGGAAGACCTTAGTGATATTGTCTTCAGTTTATTTTATTCTTATATATGCCTTTGAGTATGCATGTTGCTTGGGGAACAAAGTATGGACTAATGTTTTAAGTCAAAGAAACTGGTAAATAATGAGAGAAATACTGACTAGCAGAGAAATAGCAGAAGTTTAACAAAATGTTATGAATCTTCTTCAAGGGATTATAAATTCCTGCAGTCTATCAAAAAAACCCAAACAACCCCAAACCGCGCCCCCCCCCCCCCCCCCCCCAAACCTACAACATTTGAAAATCAATAGTATGCTATAACTATAATCAAATTCAGCATCTGTGTTGTCCTTTTCTGTTGTGTTGCCTACTTTTTAATAAGGGACTCTTCCTTTTTTTGATGGCTCCAATTAGAAAGTTTTCTTGTGCTAAAGATTGGTTTGGGGGAATTTAGATAACTTGAGCTCTTCAGTTCAAGTTACAAAACATACAAGGCTGTTCAATAATTACATTTCCTGGAGCTGCTGCCTGCAGTCGATGAACAGGTTGGTGTAGAGTGGGAGGGACTCTGGAAAACCAGTGTCTTGAAAATGTGGCAATTCAGTGCCACAGTTATAAAATTTCACTCTTGACTTGGAAGGATCATAACCTCCCTATGTCAGAAACTTCAACTGATATTACTAAAATGAATGAAAGATGCTAAAAACTTCTCGCAAAGATGCTGTGGTACTCAAGAGAGATGACGACATTATGGCAGAGCACTGAGTTAGTTGACATTGTGCAGGAGGGGCTTCTGTGCTTAATATAATGTAGGATATTACTTTTGTGCACAGAATATCCCAGTTCTGCAGTTAATATTGAAGGAAGGTTCTGCCAGAAAGCCTTATTTTAAACATTTCCAGCAATTTGAAAAGAAACTAAATTTTTGAAATATCTAGTGTTTTATTTTGTTTGTGATAAGTTTTTCAAGGAATTTGATAGAACTCATGAAAATATTATAGATACTGCTTTGGCAGTGATGCTTACTTAATTTAAAAACAAAATCAGGTTATTTAGATATGTTCAAGTTGATAGAAATCTTAGCATAATTCCAGTAGTGGTTAAAAATCACAAGTATAGTTGGCTTGACTAAAAGAAAAAAAAAATGTTCTTTGCCTTTCAGCAGAAGGATTTTAAGGAGGTATCTGTATGCATTATTATTATAATATGAAGAACTTGTAGGTTAAACATTTTAGTGATAGAGCCTGACTTTAAGCCTTGATGCTTAAATTTAGAAGTGCACTGTATGATGTAGTAGTAGGCATAAATACCAAATCGTACTCTGAGTGGCAGGTGAGAGCGGGGCAGAGGCAGGGATTAAAGGCACAAAGTTCTTAATACTGAAGTCTAGAGAGAGAAATTGGTCAGAAGGCCAGAAAAGGTGAAGGATGCCCAGGTAAAAGTTAAGTGGTGAGAGAAATTGCAAAGTGTGCATGAACAAAGAAACAAAGTGACAAAAGCCATTGTTAAAGAGGTCTAGCTAGAGCTGAGTATCTGATTCCTTTTTTTTTTTTACAATTAGCTTAGAGATTTGCAATGTAACGTCATCCTTTTTTTTTTTTTTTTTTTAAATAATTTTTGTGAATAATTTTTTGTTATTTGGGTTTGTAAATTACATGTGATTATACCTCAGGTTGGTTTAGAAAATAAATAGACTGCAGGGCTCTCTTGCTTTTCTTGCCACCACTTCAAAAAGTCTTCTACTTTTTCTTTAGATCACTGAGACCATCAACTAATTCAATTTGGTATCTCTCAAATATCCAATTTCCAAAGTATTTTTATTAAATGCGACTTATATTTTTCTTTTTATTATACATTTTTATGGTTCCTTAAGTTGCAGAAATTTAAGAAAATTGCATTGAATGAGAAAACCTAGGTTTAAATGATGTTATAAAGAAATGTTAGCTACAAAAACAGTGATACTTTGCACTCAAGTAGCTTTTCCTTTGGATGATTAAGTTTATGCTATTTAAAAGTGTCAAGGTTTTAGCCTGCAAATGTTTGAAGTATTTGATAACTGAAGGGAGCAGTATCAAAATCTGAGAATAAGATTCAGAGGACATCTTTATGTGAAGGCAACACCTTGTAACGAAGAGAATACATCTTTCAGGCTGACTTTTAAAACCTCAGATGATGCTAAAATATACGAATTGTAACAGAATAAATCTAATCTATGAGAATGATCATCTCTCAAGAGACACCATTTGGTGTCTGAATGCTTTGTAGTTTTATGGTGCCTGAGACCCTGAGGTACTATTTAACCATCTTTATTTCAATTTATATATATGCCATGGTGTTACAATTCACCTAGATCCCACTTAACTAAACCCTAAGTTGCTGCAGCTAAATGTTTTATTGATCGTGAAAAGTATGCCACAGGCAGAGACCAGCGCAGCACCAGTTTGCAAGGTCTTAGAGACATGCATGAAAAGTGCTACATCGTCCTTGAACTAGTTATGCCTTCAGTTACAAAAAGAGGTAGAATGAAGTAGAGTCCTGTTCTTGTTTTACAGGCAGGAAAAATTATTCAGAAACGATGCCTACTCTTTTTATGGGAGTAAGTTTACTCTGATGATCTGAGAAAAAAAACATTGTCACGTGTGATCTCAAAGCAGCGATCTACACCTTCTGTTATTCTGTCACTAGTTGTGGCTAATACGTAATAATTAAGAAGAAATTAAAAAAAGAATTAATTAAGTTAAACTAAATTAATAAACTAAGAAGAAATTAAAAAAAAAAAAAAAAAGTTGGATCTAACTGGGGTTCAAGAGGAGGAAAAAAATACCACTTCTCTTCCAGATGACCAACTGAAGCCTTAGAGCATGAGATTTGATTTTAGCCATTGTGTGAGTGTAGGCGAGCAAGTGTTGACAGCTAATTGTAATGTTGAACATTTAGCTATCTCATGCTTCCCCATAGGGCTATTATATGTTAAATAGAAGTCTCTGGGTGCTACAAACCAATTTCTTTTTGATCGAATGGAATAATTAGCTGATTTATGTGGTTGGAGAAATCAATGACGTAAAGAAGTCCTCTTTAGTGTAATCTGTTTATATGAACACATCTCAAAGTGCCTGTTTTTCTTTGAAAAGCAGGTGTTTATATTGAAATAGTTAACTGTAGATAGCAATCCCACTGCGAAGGTTAAGGAAAATCATAAAAAAAAGAAATCCAGTTTCTGTGTTAAATTCTTTGATGCTTTTGAGAGGCTATTCCTGCTAGAAATATTGGTGCAGTGATATACTCTAAGGAACCCTGCTGTACGCTTACATCTTAGATGATCAATGTTAAAGTCCGTTATAATGTTTAAGGTCACAAGGGTTTTCTCCTGTGGTCTCTACTTACTCTAGATGCTCCTTTGAGGCTTTTGAGTGTGAAGTGGTGGAAGAAAACATACAAATCCAAATTTCAGGTTGTAGGAGGACAAATAGCATACTACAGGAAAATTCCTTTGATAAATGTTCTCTGCCATGGATTTAACTGTGACATTTTGGGGGAATATTTTATCCTTTGAAGCCGTATGCCTCATTCTCTCTGTCTTTTTTTTTTTTTTTTTTTCCCCATGTGCTATATACCAATCATCAGATTGTATTCTAGATTCTGGTTTTACTTTCATTACATGGCAACATGCTTTCTCCATTTATCTTGTTAAGCACTGCTCCAGACTGTGAAGAAAGGTTGCTCATGCAAAAACTATGCTGAAGTGCAAATCTGGACCTATTCAGAAAGCTGCTGGATTCATTTTCCTCAAGCTTTCAATTGATTTTAAGGTATGAAAACCTGGGCTTTTATCCAACTGGCCAGACCTATTACACCATCTGCTTTTGCAGATATTACACCTTTCTTTGGATCTGCTAGTGATATATTTAAGGTATTCACAACACTGTGGTGATAGGTACCGTTTCGGATGTCATCAATGATGAGGCAGTGGGAAAGCTGACTTCAGTCAAATTGGATCTGGTGAGGTTAGATGTGGCTGTGATTCTTCATGAAGTCAATCCCCAAAGAAAAGGATGGTTTAGTTCCTGTTCAGGATAAATGTGTCATTAACACAGAGATCTAAGTATAAAAATGAGTTTAAATGTTTCTGTCATGTTAGGTAAACTGATGCTGTTTTACAGAAAACAGGCAATGTTTACTGATGCATGTGTAAGAATAAAATGTTTTATGATAAAACCCAGGAAGTTACCCTCAGCTTGATAATAATTTTTTTCTTTGCACTTTTTATGGGTCCTTAGGTGAAAAATTTAAACTCTGATTTTGGGCATGTAGGTTTCTTCTTGTTGGGCTTGCCACCTTAAAGGTTTGAATGTGGTGGCCTGAGAGGATTCAATTTTGGATCTGTGCTCATGACTGAATGTTAGGTGTGATTTGACAGGGAAATTATGTTAAATATCATTCTCCCTTCTTTCTTTTCCCTTGCCTCACAATCTTTGCACCAAAATGGTGTCTACTGGCAAATGTTTTTACATTTCAGGGAAAGTAAATTTAGACTGATGTCTCTGTACGTGGACATGTGGTTCACATGGTTACATGATAAAATGTTTTCTTCCAAGGACTTTTACATCCAGTAATATAAAACTACCTTCAAAACATAGCTCTGGTTTATTTGTGTGCAAAATCCTTGTGGAATCAGACTGTGCACAGCACAGATGGGAAATATGTGCGCCATAAAAGGGAAGTTCAGAGATTAGGTCCTTGAAATTTTAAGTCATTCAATGAGCAGCAGGATAAAGAGTACCAATTTCCTGCAGGTTTATTTGCAGACTGATTGACTTGTGTCTAAGGATGCAGTTTCTTGAGACGTTGGCTTGAGAGCAAGAAAGCTGCTTGCATACATCATCACCCTTCCTTTTGTTTTCTCATTTCTGGTAGGTTGGACCTCTCCTGGTTTTGTTGATACACTTGATTGTGGCCCTCGCTGAAGTCATCTGCATTATTGATAGTCTTTTTTTGGTTCTGGAAAACCAATTCTCCTGTCAATCTGATCATATGAATTCAAGCTGAATCCCCCCCCCGCCCCCGCCAGTCACACTGGCACAGCTGAGGCAGTGCTGAACCATGGTGCATGGGCAGGAAAAGGCACAAATGTTTCCCGAGCTGCGTGCGCTTAGGAAAGCTGTTTTGACAGTAGGGCCACTACCTCCACTGTGCCCGTGCAATATTTACAGGAGTACGTGATGAATTGCAATGGGAAACTGACTTTAATATTCTTTTAATAAAATAATAATGAAGCCCAAACTTGATCTAGTTTATAGCACAGTTCCACAAATGCCTGTGCTGGTACAAGCGCAGGGCGTTATACCATGCTACAAGGGCTGAAACAAACAGTGGAAGATGACAACGAAGTCCAGCAGAATTTGCCTTGGGTAATGGTCGTGATCTGTCTTGATTTGTTTGAACAGAGTGACTTGGTCAGGTGATGCCCTTCAGTGGCATGAGAAATTTGTCCATCTGTGAGAGCAGCTGAGTGTGGTGCAGGGAGACTAACTCCCAGGTGTAGCAAGAGAGGACAGAAGACAAAAAAAACCAAAACAAAACAAAAAAGGGAGCCACAGCTGCTCAGAATAGGTACTTGCAGTAATTCTTGCCAGTTGAATAAAATATATAATGATATCATAGGGAGATTCTAAAATATGTTTATGGAAAAACTCAACAGATTATCAGTTTGGATTAATATTTAACAAAATATCAGATTATTCTTTTCTTTAAAGCTTTAAACTGTTTTGAATTGAAAGTAAGTGGAAATACAGACTTTCAGATGCATGAAGGCAAAACTGCTGTTAGATAGCCTTCACTGAAGGAGCAGTCCGGAGCCAGTGTGAAGCAAACACTTCATTAATGAACAATCTGGATTGAAAAGAGTAATTATGTGGATGATTATGTAGAAACAAACCTGATATATGTTGGTTTAAGAGAGAGATGCGAGAGCTTATTAACTGTGGTTTATCAGGCAAACTAAAACTCATTCTCCTGAGGTGAATTTGTACCATCTAAGTAGCAGCCAGTATTAAATACAGGCTTCTCAGGAGAGGCCCAAGCTGTCCAAGGCTTTGTTAATTTACAGACTTTAACACCAAATGAGTAAATTAGTTGGCTTGTGCATCTGCAGCACCAGCATGCATTTTTGTTTGTGTACAATTGAGTATGATTTGCAGTCTTCCTTAAGTAAACACAGACACCTTTGAAAAAGGGGAGTCATAGCATCAGGCCATGCACACACACATCTGAATCACTCCCAAATATGAGCTGCTTTTAGTTTTGGGTTTTTTATCCTTTGAGGAGAGTGCATTTAGCAAAATGGAGAACACTTAAGCTCAGACTACAAATAGTTTTGAAAATGACTGCTATGAATGGATGGACAATAATTGTGATAGACCACTTTTGTCAGATTTGGCAAAATGAAATACTTATGAAATGGGCTTTATTTCACCAACATTTTTTTGCTTCAGAAATGAATGTTGATGGACACTTCAGTATTGTCACTTGCCCGTGTTTTGACATTCTTACCAGCTATGTGCTATTTGGAGGGTTGTTTGCTTTCAAATTATGTTGCTTTTTTGAAGAGTTCTGGGTTTTTGTTGTTTTTTTTTCATTTAAATGTACGAGTATTTTAAAATGTTGGTTTATAGGAATTTTGGAGGATCTCTAAATATACAGGTTTCACTTACATGTAAACAGAAGTTCATTAGAAGATATTTAAGTCCTTTTCTAAATGGGATTTCCTTCTGCTACAAAATTTTACAATATATCTTCCCCTGTATAATATGGTTAGCCATGGTTTTCCTTTGCGATTGACAATAGCATACTGCCTGTGGATTTGGGTAAAATGTAATGTTCCAGAATTGAAGTTCCTGTCTTTGAGAGGCATCTTATTTGTGCACATTTATTCTTTTCCAGCTAAACCACTATGAGCCCTTTAACAGTTAATGACTTCTTTTAGAAGTTCCTTTAGTATTATGCAGGTGAATTTATCATATTTTAACATCTACAAAAGCTTAAAAATTACTTTTAAAATAGGGAGACAACTTTTGGAGGGAGTGATTGATTAATTAGGAGCATCCATTGTTTTTCACACATGCAGATTTCTTTGATTTTTAGTCTATTCTCTCAACTTTGGGAAAAGCAGGTCTGTTAAATGAGTTTCAGAAACTGATTCCAGGCCTGATTTCTTCAAGCAAGGAATTGGTATGGGAGGAATGCAGTTATCCTGCATTCTGTGGCCTGGAAGCCTCATGAGGATTATACAGTCAGAGGGTGCTTTTTTTTCTTTTTTAAATGTTTGCGCACTTCTCATTTGGCTTCATGATTAATATTGGGAAAAGTTATTTACTTGCAGATATTAATTTCTCCTGCTTTGGCACAATGGCAGTGTTAGTTGATGCCTGATGTTTATGGCTTGCTATGTTAACGGCATGTTTGCGTAAATTCTCATAGCCTTAAATTTCTCTAAGATTTGTCTGGTTCTTCCATAGCTATGATGATGAACAAAATCTCACTAGTACAACCAAAATCTAAGGGGAATCTCTAGGAACTCCAGTTCATTTCCAACAGTGGACAGTAAAACATTACCCAGGTTGTGCTGTTGCATCTTGCAAAGATTACTTATCAAAGAAAGGAAGATGGGGTTTGTCTGTGTGTGTGAGATTTGAGTATGAAGAAAAGAAGCTCCCAAAAATACTGCAGTGAATGCTAAGGGAGTCTTGTTTTAATTTCAGTGGTTGGAATAATAACCACGTAAAGAGCATAAAATAGGCAGTCTGAGTTGAGCAGGGAAAATTGTGGGGTAAGACCTCTGTTTCTGTAATCAAAGCATGTAATAGAACTCGATTGTACACAAATTTATACTTACGACAGCCTTCATTTTACGTTCTATTTAAGAGGATCTCTATATCTGAAAATGAATAACAGGCTAGCCCAAAATAAAACAAACTTCAGATGTGATGCTGTTTTGTAATGCATTCCACAACCAGCCTAATCAGAAACTATAAATCAATAGGAAAATAGGACATGCCACTAATTAGTTAGTAGAAAATTCTACCAATCGGCTCTCAGCACAGACCCGTGCCAGAAAATCCCCCACTTGTTGAAGGCATCTTTTCAACTTCAATGTGTAAAAGACAGATCTGTTTTTAAGAAGAAAATTTATGTAAATGGTATGAAATTTGTTTCTAACTTGAGTAAACCAGTGTATCACTAACTGAAATCAAATGTTTGTAAAAGTGTCTCTGGGATAAATCTAATCCAGTCTGACTTCTATTAACTGATTTGTTTTGTAATTTAATGGCTGTCAAATTTGGCCCTGAATGTCAAAATCGTATTTAGCCAATGTCATTGCCAAGGCAATCAAAAAAGCAGTGTTCTTGATAAATAAAATTTGGCAGAAAGTTTACTAGTGCATGTCGTGCCTTAAATCAGCTCCAGTCTGAGTATTTCACACATCTGTGTGAATTCTTTAATGCATATTACCTTTTATAAAATAAGCATATTTTAGTTCATGATTACCAAGTTTTATGAAAATTGAAATGTCACCTAAAGTTCAGCTCTGCAGCATGTAGGATGGAGTCCCAAATACCTGCTCTAGTTTTATGCTTGAAAGCATATGTAGGCTTTGTAGATGCCAAATATAAATCTAATATTGAAGAAGCTACAAAGTAAACATTCCTTTTATTTCACAACTGTTATTTAAATCTTTTTATTCTGCGGTACTTTAGTATCTGCATCCAGCTGTTAATTAGGACTTTTGACATGCACTGCTGCAGGGGTGATCCCTGAAGAAAATATTTTAAACTCTTTCGCTTTCTAAACACAATTTATGTCTTTCCAGTTTAGATATTTGCATATAAACTGCTATTCTGATACATTCTTGGTGAGTTGCTTCATAAGTCTTTTAGGTTGTTCCACAAGACTTAATATGTGCAATCTACATAAGAAAACTGATGCATGTGGTGAAAAAAATCTGTTGAATGAATGATTTTTCTGGAAAGAGCAAGCATTAGGAGAAGTAGAAAGTTTTGCAAGACGTGAGTTAATTTTAGAGTATAATTTTCCCTTTATTTTTTTCCTTTTTTTTTTTTTTTTTTTTAAGTTCAGGTACAAACGTCTCAAATATTGCTCTTTTAGCTCTGCACAGGAGGATTTTTGTGTTTTGGAAGAAGAGTGAAAATTGCATCCGTACTTACGTAATGTTATTGTGAGATGACAGCATTGTGCAATATAGGAGACAGACACCAATCTGTTTCACAAATACTGGGTTTTATCTTCACTGGTGCTGAATATCAGGCATACCCCAATGGAAGATGCATAGGGCACTTAAGTCTTCCAGGAATTCAACTGTGTCACAAAAAGGACAAGTAAGACTCAACAGAGCCTGAAACTTGCAAATCAAGTAATTTGGTCATTAGAAGTCCATCTTTATGCATACGTAGAGACAGTGCTCAAAATGCATTGAATCCTTTTAAGCTTGCCATTCAGACTTTTAAAGGTCATGGAAGTTGTCTCTTCATGTAACTTCAGGACTATGGATTAAAACCAAACACACAGACAGCCCCCCAAACAAACAAAAACCCAACCCAAATCTCAGATCCATGCTAGTGGACTGACTAGTTTCTCAGTCCAAAAAGCAGAGAAAATAGCTTGATTATTTAGTACGTAATGTGGGTATTGTATTTTACTTGCATAAAATTATTTTTGCCTGACTGCAACAAAAGTTCCGCAGGCAGACATGAGTATAGCACTCTGAAAATCTGTGATGTATTAAAATGATGACTTTTTTTTTTTTTTTTTAAATGGTGAATTGGGGTTGCTTCAACTCCAGGAAGGAAGGAAACTGGTTCAGCAGAAGACACTTGCATTTTTTTGTTTTGTTTGTTCCTTCTCAGTCCACCTCTGCTGTTTTCCTTGATGCTAGAAGTCAGAGGTACTTTCTCCTCTCATGACTTACCCACGTGACTTGTGGAGTAGGTCATTGGGTAGTTGCATTGCTCTTGTTATTTTTAGAAGTTCTATTTAAATGATGTAAAATACCATAATGTAGGCATTGACACAGAATGTTGCTTGTGTCAGTATGTGTTGGTCAGTCTATGCTAGTAGGCATGTGAAGTCAGGTGTGCCATCCAAAATGCCCTAGTAGGATAATATGAGAGGACAGATCCCCACGGAGTGCAGCCTTGCTTCCTTGGACTGAGTACTGCTCAGTTCAGCATCAGCTTCAGTAAACAGGTTGTGCAGGGTACGTATAAAAATGGGAATCTCTGTGCTTGTTTTCCTACAAGTGAGGATTCTTTGAGAGTTTCATTCTTCTGCTTTTGATAAAATGATTCTTCAGTTTGTGTAATCGTTATGCAACCCAGGCTTTTGTAAATGGATTTTTTTTTATTGTAAGGAAGGAGACAGATGTTTCTTGTAAGAACTTTTTTCAGTGCTCTATAACGTAAAAACACAAACTTTTTTACTTGGTGCTTTAATCCATGAATAGTCATTCTGTTTATAACTTTGTGCTCCAGTTACTTCACCAGTTGCTTGCGCTCTTCATTGAGAAAATAAAGAAATAGATACTGTCATTACTGTGAGCAGTGCTCAGGAGTTAGCATAGTACTGTTAGGAACCTCTATTGTGAATCCTGAAAAACATCCTGAAGTATTTTGAACTGTCACCTTGGCTACACTGTTGGATATTACTCCCTGCACGCCCTCTGCGCTTGTTGGTTGTACTGTCCTCGAAAATGTAGGAATGGTGAACCTTGAATTGCAAAAATGAAAGAGAATAAACTCCGCAGCTGGTTTTAGGGAGAAAAACCCCCCTGATTTTCATAAATGGCTCTTGCAGTGTTTGAAACCATTATCTCTGAGAAAATGATGAGGGTATTTGCAAGGCACCCCTGAAGTGCTGTTACCGGCCTCCTATCCCCTTCCCATGGAGCCTGTCCTTCCCTCACCATGCCTGTTGCACAAGCAGTGAGCTGAATTGCTAAATGTTTACTCGGAGCTGTTAGGGCTGCTTTGAACAGGACCAAGAAACTCCTCATCTAGTGAAATAACTTCTCCACCTATTTTAGCACTAATATTTTGGGGTGGATGAAGTTCCCCTAACTGCTTAATTGGGAGAATTTGCCTGTAAAATTGCCGTATTGCTCTTTTAAAGAGTGCCAGGAGCAGTGGTTGCCAGTTGTCATGTCAGTGGCTTAATCAGAGCTTTGCATCTCTGTACATCTGGGAGATGTTCGTTTGTTTTCAGTCTCCTTTCCAGGTGGCTAGGCAAGGAACCAAGCTCCCTGTGATCAGAAACCACACATACAAAAAAGGCTGCAAACATTGATAGTTTGTTCCCTTGATTGTTCACTCACCAAGCAAGGGTAGTTAGAGGCGAAGGCTATTTCTGGCATAACAAGGGTATAATTTGGAGGAATAAACTCTCGCTGTATGTTCTAGCCATTTTTTTAAATGCAGTTTGACGTTTCCCTTAAATACGACATGAGAACTTAAGCTCTGGCAGAAGATGAATACTATATTCTTCTAAACAACATCAGATACATATGCATCCCCGGATGTGGTAACACTCGGATTTCCTCCCAAAAATTTCTTCTTAGCAAGCGAATGTACAGAGTAGGAAGTGAAAAATATCTTCCAGTGAAAGATTCCTGACATCTTTCTTGCTACTAGTGCAAAAAAGGAATGATCTTCAGTCACTGCATTTCCTGCTCGTACTGCAGCGAACATTTAAGGCGGTGATGCTTAAAGTAACTTCTAGGGAATAAAGAAGAAAAAAGATCACATATGTTACTGTAAAAAAAAAAAAAAAAAAAAAGTCTTCAGAACATAGAGTTGCAAGGTGTGGAGAGGTGTATTTAGGACTGTGAATATAAACTTTAAATAAAATGAATACATAGAAATGAAGTGAGAATGTGAATGACTGCAGAGCTTATCAATCTTATTTTTAGATTATATAATTGCTCAGAATATGATTAATATATGGAAAGTATGTTGCAGAATGGGCAGATAGTGTGCTTCATACTGGTAGTTTTTTCTAGTTTCATAGTATTAATTTTAAAGTTTGGTGTGTCTATGTTTTGTCTCTCGTGTGGTTTTATCACTTTTGTTAATTATTCTGTGCAGTAGCAAATCACCAAAAGACTCAAAGCAAAGAAAAAATTGTCACTCAGTGTAGAATTGTGTAAATTAACCTGCGACTATTATCTGCTGAACTTTATTTGACATATTTTAGTTGGATTAAGAAGTGTATGTGATACAGCTGACAGTTTTGTTCACATATTTTGGGAAAGGGAAGGTAAATTCTTGACTAATGCAGAGAGATATACGTAACAAAAGTGAGCTTGGTCAAGATTGCCAGGATGTGAAAGCTTAACACATTTGATTCAGACTGCGATGCCCTTGGCTTTAGAGAGACAATGCAACAGCGAAGCAGAAATGTTCTGGGTAAACCCCCAAACTGTATAGTCCTATTTCAATGCTTTTAACATGAAATGCATTCAAATGCATTGCTGCTTGTTATTCTGAAGGTGCTGAGCCGGAGTTATAATTCTCAGAAAGTTATTACGGACAAAAAGGATGCTTCTTACATGGTGAATGTTATCTACTGCTCATTTTTTAGACTTTTCTTCCAAACAAGTATTACTGGTTGTCTAGCAGAAATACTGGCTGGTCTGTCAGTCTGCTTTACAGAGCAGTTTTACTGCAGTGGGTTGGTAACTGTATAGCATCTTTTTTGCAACAGTTCAGGAGCTAATAAAGGCTAGAGTCTATATGCTTACCTGCAGCCTCTCTTCAGGCTGCCTGGGGCAAGCTACTCTAAATTCTTCTTGACAGATTGCTAGGATATGTGTTCATTTTCCATGTATGCTATTTTGCTTCGCTTGACTCTAGAGCCAAAGTTGTCCTGCTAGCATTCAGCACTCCTTTTTTGCCTCCTGAAGTGTAATAAAAAGGAAGTTTATCATTCAGCTGAGTATTCAGTTATGGAATTTCCTATACTCAGTTACTCATTTTTAATAAAAATTTTAAGGAAGGTTTGAACCTAAATCCTCTTGGAGTGAAGGAACAGTTTCTTGGATCTTAGGTTCTGAAGTCAAGTTGAAGGGCCAAACTTATGAAATAAATTAAATCAGTGAGTTTTCTTTCAATTCATAGACTTGTAAAGACCTTCACTGAAATCAATTAAAGGGCGTGTGATCTGAACTGTCTTTAAGAACTTTCCCACTGCTTATCTTCACGTTTTTATTGAGAAAACAGAGTTCAGACTTTGGATTGTTGATTCGCCAACACCTGTCTTCAAGCAGTCTAACACAGGTGTCTGTGAAGAATATTTTAAACAACAAAATCATATGTTAGCAACAGAGTGCATTGTATTCAACAGGGCTTGCAGTTCAGTATTCATCCTGAGATTGTTTCATGATCAGGGATCCTGTTCTCTTTCTGAATGAGTAAGAGAGCTCCAACGTGCTACAGTAGCAAACACGTTGACTATAGTCTTCACTGTGGATTACATGTAGACTTTTAAGATACACATGACTAGTCTGGAGCTTTTTGAAGGTCTGGATCAAGATTCTGAGCTTCATTCCTGATTCTCCATGGAGGGAATTATCAGCTCTAGGACATTCTAATTTTTTTTCTTCCTTTTTTTTTAAAGCAATACAGTGGTAGGACCAGTGAGGATTTAATACTGCTTTGTTCTAGCCTTAGATTGCGCTTAACGTGCTAAGAACAAGCAAGGAAGACAAAGTATTATCTAAATGTACTACTAGAGAGATTATTGTGTGGGTCTGTGTGTTGTGGAATGATGCCACACATTATGTGGACACAAACAGTGTGGTTCTACTTAACTAATAAGAAAAAACAAAAAAAGTCATCTGAGGGACATATCGCCCATGGTAGTCCAGAGAGCTTTCCCTGAAGGAACAGAAGAGGAATGATTGAGAATATCACATCTCTTTGAGACATGTGCTAGTACAAATTTCTGAGATATGTCATGTTTCATAGCAGCTGGAGTTGGTTTTGTTTTTTTTCACAGAGTATTTCTCTGCATTTTCCATCTCCTTCCTGCTTTTTCTTAATGTTCTCTTCGTTTCCCATTTGCAGAATGCAAGTACAGTGAAAGTTAGAATTTAGTTTTCAAAATTACTATATTCAACTGAGTATAAAATTAGCAAAAAGAAATGTGTTTTTTTCCCCTGTCCCACAATGTTTTTGCAGGGGGAAGAATAATGTTGTTACATGGGAGGATGGGAAGACAATTAGAATATGAGGAAATCCGGCAGTTCAGAATCGTAGAATAGCTGAGCCTGGCAGGGACCCATGGAGATCTAGTGCAACCTGCCTGCACAAAGCAGGACCAAATCGAGCAGCTTGCTTATAGCTATGTCCAGTTGGGTTTTGAGCATCTCCAAGGATGGAGACTCCATAGCCTCCCTGGGCACTGTTTAACCACTCTCACATGGTGGGGGGGGAAGAGGAGGTGTGTGGAGGACTTCAGAATGGCTGCTTCTGTGCAGTAGATGAAACAAGTTGTCTTCTAGAACCAGAAATGGTGTAGTTATGAAAAAAAGTGGGGGAGAGGGAGGGAGTTCCAAGGGGCAACTTTTCTTTATTTTTAGAACACCTACCGCAGCTGTTTATCATTGCAGATGGCAGCTAGCTTACTTCATTGTTGGTCTATTTCAGAAAGCACAAAGTTTGTTTGTAGACAAGACTTCGTAGCAACTTTATTATGAATACAGCATAGTACAAATTCTGTCCCTTTTAAATGAATTAAGTACAATTGGAAACTTAAACAGAAATTTGTATTTATCTGTGGAAGTGAAATCTGGGTGCAAGACATTTTTAGTCCAACATTAATTGGTTTAATAAATGCTTGAAGCTTAATGAGAACATAGTTGCTTACAGCTTTAAAAAAAATAAAAAAAAAACTGTGCAAAGGATGAATAAATGAAAATTAGTTTAGCAGTATTTAAGTATTTTTAAGGTTAACAAGCATAATAATGTATTGAATTATTTCCTTTATCTGTTACTTTTCTTTTGGAAATGAAAATAATTACAAAAAGCTCTTATCTATTACGTATTTTTCCCCCATAGTGTGTCTAGTGCTACAGCAAAACTCTTATGTACAGAACAGTAATTCAACAAATGAGGTGTTAAAGGCTGCAAAATGAATGATAGGAATTCAAAGCATCATGTATAATAGCTGAATTAAGCACAATGCAGGGTTATATAGTAAGACCAGTGTTACTTTTGGAAGATGATCTTGGAGAAACAGAATACATGACAAGTTATGAAAGTCTGTCATTTCATCATTCAGACTATAAAATATCATAAAAATACTGAAATGTCAGTTGTATCCTGTTCTGAAGACTGTGTACATGGGCTCATAGAAGAAAACTTTGCTTTTTCCCCTCATCTTTCTTTTGCTCTTTACACCTGTCAGAACTAAATCGGTTCACCAAAAAAATTTATGGAATGTCTTCCATTGGTGTAACTGAGCAGTGACTTCCAAAACAAATCTGAAGTCATGTCTCCTGTAGAAAAGGAGGTAACATGTATGCAGTTGGGTTGTCCTTGGATTGCACAGTTGACTATTGAGTCTTCCAGCTGAAGAAGAAAGCAAAATGCAACAGCCGCTCTACCCTGTCCAAATTGCTTCCTAGATTTAGAAGGAAATATTGTTAGAAGTGAGGGGGGTATGAGTATGGTTTTTCTCCCTGGTAAAATAGACTTTAAAAAGGTACCAAACCACTAAGTACGTTGCAGCAATCTTCCCCTCTGTTTTTGGTAGGTGGGATAGCGAGAGGAACACCCGTTCTAGAAATTTCATTCATATTTCAGATGTGAAAATAAAAATATATAAATACAGTTGTGGACTCTAGGAAGATTTATTTGTTACAAAACTGGGAAATAGTAGTCTTAAAAAAACCCAACAATTCTTTAGCAAATTACTCTTTGGTAATGAACCAGGGATGCAAGCGACTGGGAACGTGCCTGTGGATTGTGAGGCTCTTTGGTTTCTATGGGATTCCTAAGGAAGGATTATGAACTTCTTGCTGTCAGAAGCCTGTAGTTTTATTCTGGAACAAAACCAAGCCCCCCCCCCCCCCCGCCCTGTTTTTTGAACAAAATAGCAAGATATTGGTAGGAAGTGGAGTCTAGGATCTCTTTTAAAGCTGGCTATTTGGTGCCTGTTTGTACTGTGCAGGTAGCTGTTTCTATGCATAGGCTTACTCCTGTTGGTCCCCTTATGAACCCGATGTTTTCCTGTTGTATCGGTATGTTTATTCAATTACTCATCGAGATGATGGATTGTTCTAGAGAATTTTTGCTGCTTAAAATTTGTTTGTTTTTAAAAATTGCCCTGTAATGCAGATATTCCTTTTGCAATTTCACAATTTCTTAAGCTGCTTGAAAGTATACCAGAGTTATGTTTCAGCTTGGCAAGATTTAAATTGTAGTACTGCCACAGAAGTTTTTGATAGCTGGATTAAATAAAGTGGCAGTGTAAAATACTTCTCTCCTTCCAAAACAGCAAGGAAAAGTTAGCCATACATTGAATGGCAGTTCTTTTGCAAAACAGTTCATCTTTATAGTGTGTTGCTTAAAAATATGTAAATGTACTCAGAAATTGCCAAGTGTAAATTTAGTGGTGATTAAGTGAAATCATAAGTTATGCTTATAATATCTTTCAATCTCTTTTTTTGCTTTCCTTGGGCTGTAGCAGAGTTCTTTTCTAAGGTGCCAAGTTTAGTTTATAAATTGGAAATCTGTAAGGAAAGAATGCTATTTGCACTGACTCACTCTGGCGTCTGTTCTTTATTCCAGGCCTTATTGATGACAAAGTATGCTATGAATTTAGAAAATCTACAACCCTGTAGAGGTGGCAAATTGCTTTCTGGTTTACCTCCAGTGTTTGTATGTGTGTCAAGCTTGCCTCTTGACCTTTTCTACACCAAGCTTCTCGTGCACAGCAGAGCAGTGGCACAGGTGTGCGCTTTCAGGCAGGAATGCAGCCTTTCTGGGATATCATTTTGTAAAACTCTCCTGCTTTTCTCCCTTTACATTCAAAAGTATGTGTTATCTCTATTTTGATTTTTTTTTTCCATTAGCCCCGAAAGCTTACTTAGTTGATAAACCTTTAAAATAACATCTACAGACTGAAAAAAAATTGTATGTTTGTGATTTTTATATGTTCTTGTTTAATATAAACTGCTGGCTGATCAGAATCACATTTGTTAAAATGTGAAGGAATGTATACTAGCTTCATTTCAGCTTGTGCAGTTTTAACAGGTAGTAAAGCAGACTTGTCTGAGTCTGGTGTGTATTTCATATGCATTGTTAGCTGGGACTCCTGAACATTATGCCCTAAGGCTGGTTCAATAGCTGTTGAATAATTATAGTTTACATACCTTGTGCTCATCTCTGGATATCAAACCTATGAGGTGGTATGCATCTGCAGGTCATGAAAAAGTTAGATGCATCAGTAGACTGATTTATAGTTGATTAAAAAAATTAAAACATGAAGTAAGGTATTTGAATGGTCTTTAATCTTAAACCAGGAAGCCACCAGTAGGAGAAATTGGAAGAAAAGCCACATGTGCGCTGTTGCATCTGACCTAATGCTTTGTTCCTTTTCTTCCTTGGGAACCAATCCATTCACGTCTGCGGGATGTACATCAATGCTCCATTGTAGTAGCAGGCTTAGTAGCTTCAGTCACATTTTGAGGTTATTTTATGTGACTGCAAAAACTGGTTTGTGTGTGTAAATGACAGTAATAGTTGAGGATATGGGGGGTGGGGAGCAAACCAGGGACTACCAAACTTTGATGGCACATGCATTTTTCTTTTCTGTGCTGATTTTTGGTCTTTAGTAAATGGATGAGTGGAGCCCTGTTATCCTTAGACCATGGTGCATCTGAGACTGCATCTAACTTGACTGTGCATTACTACATTTGTGCTCTGTTGCGGTCCTTATGTTTATGACTTCATTCAATGGGAGTCAGTATTGGTTTAACTTTTTTGATTATTCAGTTACCTTTTTTTGTGTGTTACAGGTACCTCCAACTAATTGGGCTTCATTTGTTTTCTGCATTTCTTTCCATTAGCAAGCTAATGGACATAATGCTAACTCTCAGGATTCATGCAGCTCCCTGTCCTCATGTAGGACATTCCAATAACCGATACCAGTGTGTGGGGGGAAGAGGCTTTCTGGATCTGTCACTTGATAAGTACACAGACAGTCTAGTAAGAAAGTTTCCTTCCCTACTTTAAAGTTTTATTTTTCTTATTTGTGCAAGGAATTGAGTTAGTCAGTTCCTAAAATAGGTGGCTTGGGTGTTAGACTCCAAGTAGGTCTTTGAAAAAAATCAGGTCTTTGTCATGCACGATGATGTGCATAAGTGCTCTATATATGGGATTTGGTTATGCCAGATGGTGTATCAATGCCTCCAAGAGCTATGTAATTAAGTTGTTTTGCTTCCTTCATCTCTCTTGAATAGGGCAACTAGATAGCAATCGCTTCACTGTCAGTAGTGAGATTCAGTACTAAATGAAACTCTCCTATTAAACACCGAGGTCAGCAAATGATTTCCACAGTCATCTACTAGTGTTTTTTCTTTTCAGTAGCCAGGTAATGAGTATAGGAGAGGGAAACGTCTCTGCAGAGAAGCTGCTGACAGCCTTGGTGTCCCTTATGCAGTTTTAGAATGAATAAACTCCCAGCAATAAATCTGTCAATCTTGAACTGGAAATTTGTTTTTGTTGCTACATAAACATGGTTTGGTTTAGAGTTGTCATTAACTTTGCTCTGGGTAATTGTCTACAGATCTATCAAAATCCTAAAAATAGAAGCTGATAAGATATGGGACATGCTCTTCATTTTTTGTAATCTGAGGTGATGCCATCAAAGTAGTAATTACTTTTGTCTGGGCTAATTCTGTGGAACTTGAGTCTGGAGATTTTTTTCATCTTTCACCCTCACCATTTGCATACGGGAAATAAGTTTTAATACTTTTAGTAAATTTAATTCTTTTGCTGCTACTTTTTAGATTAATTTCTCTGTAGCTTTGAAAACATTCTTCATCTCTAGCATGCAGTTCAATTGTATGACTTTTTGCAAACTTTGGAAAAAATTTTAGGATGATACTCGAGTTTTTTATCCAAAAGTTTTTTATATTTTTATCCACTAAAATACATTTGTGCTATTGGAGTAGTGTTGCCTACCACAAGACAGATCTGTACAATTTTTTTTTGCTAGTCCAATACAGCTATTTTAAGCTCATAATGTCTCTTACTGACATGAAATTTTGCTGTTACTTTATCAACTAATTTCTGAACTGAAGATCTCCTGCTGCTGCTGAGAAGAGAAGAAATGGAGTTGCTGCTTTGCAAAATGTTCCTGGGCAAAAGAGACAGAAGCTTAAGTACCTGGCAATTAGTATTAGAGCTCTTGGGTTAGTCACATTATAGATACATAAAATGTTCTTTTCCCTTGGTGCATTTGTTACATAATCAGTTGGCATTCTACTTTTAACGGAAATCTTATGGATTTAAGATGAGGAGCATGGTGTCTGGGTTGGAGGAGTTCATAGGTATCGGTGGAATAGCTGAAGGAACGGGGGTCTGCCCTGTTGGAGGACGAGGAGGCTCTATCAGGCTGTGTGTTCTCCGATAACCTCTGATATTTCAGTGCAATCTTGACAGTGTTTTGTCTTCCCTGCTGTGCATGGATTGAGTGCATATAGGCGGGTAATTAAACTTTGAACCAATAAACAGGTTTGAGAGACTGGTGCTTTGAAGAACAGGAGATCACAAGAACAATTTCCTGTTAGTTGCTTTGCTTCAGGTACAGCTTAATGTGGAGGCTCGACTGTGTTAACTTAGACTAAGCCCCCTCCTGGCATCCAGCAGCAGCTTGATTGCTGTGTGATGAGCAAATATGACACTTAAGCACACGTTTTCATCCTTTTGTAACTAGGGTCAAATTCATTAAGGATTTTTCCTAAATTGAATGGGGTGATTTGTACTGCAATGTAATATGTTCCCTTTTCCAATGATCTCTGGTTTATGTTTTAGCAAAGACTACAAAATGAAATGTGCCTATATTGCGTCATTAGGATTAACACCTCTAAATTCATCGTTAGTAGAACCCGTACCCTTTCACTATTTTACCTTTGGATACAATTGGGAGCAAATCAGAGTAAAAATATTAGAATGCAGTCTTACTTTTGATACTAATGTAGCTACTTTAATCATACAAATGAAGCTCTATATATGAAAACATTGCCTGACAGTGACTTAGCAGGTAATGTAATGATTTCCGTCAAAGTAGACAGTCTACCATCTGAAACTCATTACTTTTAATATTTCTCTAGTACTGTCATAGAGAGTAATTGCATGGAGTAATTGCACAGAAGTGATTCTCTGTATAGACAGTAATACACTTTCAAACATACGTACGCACTGTGTGTATTTTTATATGTACCATGTGTGTGCACATGTACACACACACGCTTTGTAACAACTCTTAACTGAAAATACCAGTACTGAAGGCCAGTCTGCTCAGTGTAAATGCACTATAAATTATTTCTGGATCCCAGTGGAGAATTTTTGTTTACTATTGTGAACTTTGAGGTTATACTAAAGTTTTGTAGTATTCAATGTCAGGAAGATCGTTCTCCAAATAATAAATAGATTTGCCAGAAATTTTTCTACCTCCCTTAGAAATATGTTATAATCTATAAATGTCTTTATAGATTAACACATGCTTCCTGCTGACTTTGTAAAGGAATTTGAGGGTACACAGTAAACTTTCATTAAGAATTTATAGTTTCCTGGCTCACATTTACTGTATATAGATAAGAATAATCTCTTTGTTTTAACACAGCTCTATTGGCTTGTATTCTTTTCTCTTCTACCTTCCATGGGTGGTGTTTTGGTTTTTTGGGGGTTTGGGTTTTTTTTGTTTGGTTTTTTTTTTGTACTGAATCAAAAAGAAACAATATCCCTGGGGAGGACTCGAGAGCAGAAGGTAAAGTTCAGAACCAGAAAGTTGTTTTTTTGTATGGGACAACACCTGGCTGACCCTTTGTTGTTTGAATGTGGCCTGAAATTCTTTGTGGTTTGAGTGTAAAACCTATGCCTGCCATTGCCCTCTGGCAATTAGCAAGTCAGCACGAAGCTTGAGTTTTTTTGTTTCAGAAAATGAGCAAGTGGGTGGTGGTGGCTGCCAATGTCCTTAGTATAATCGCTCTGAGAAGTAAGCAGAGGAGCAGCATCAAGCAGATGAGAGTGACAACATTAACAGTCTCAAGGTCATACCACATGAAATATCTTGCGCTCAAAAAGTGATTACTGTAGTGCCCACTTGCCATACTGTACCCTCGGTGTGTTTTATTTAAAGGATTGATTCAACTGAAAAGATCTGTTTTCTTACTGTATGGTTGAGATAATTGATTAATATCTGAGGTGGAATGAGAGAATTTCATAGCCCAACTGAATGTTGGGGTTTTTTTTCTTGTTTTTCTTCCTTTTTAACTTTAAGGCAAGATGTGACGGCCTAATGCCTAAAGACTTTTTAACCTCTGAGCACTTTTTTCGCTAAAAAGCAATTTACTGGCAAGCGGTAATTAACCTGAAGAGAAATGCATCCTTAGGTTTTATTGTGTCTCAGTATATGGGTCAAATTATGAATACTGCAGAGTATCATCCATGGCATTTGAAAATATCAGTAGGAAAAAGTCAGCAGACAATTCAAAATTAGTATGTTGAAAGATCTAAGAAAACTCATTTAATAGAGCAGTGGTGTCTTGGATGCTTAAGCTTTTTGGAGTTTTTATAATACAATTTTATTCTTTTGAGATGGCAATGGGCAGTCAGATGAAGGTTTGGAGTTCTTTAGGTTTTTGTTTATTTGGTCAGTATGTGATTTCTATTACAATTCCTTTGTAATTTTTCAGAGACAGCTTGTTAGTGTAATATGACTTTCTTCTTTTGTATGTATGAATGGAGGACAAAGATGCCATTACTTGCCAAGGATAAGAAGCCCCCAAAAGGTGAATCACTGAACATCTAAAACCTAAGATTTTCAAAGCCTATTATTAAGTCCTCAGAGGAACTAACATACTATCCTCTACCTGGCTTTGTGCTTAAGAAGATTGTCTTAGAAGGAAAAAATTTTGTGAATCAGAAGGTAGAGGTTTAGTGAAGCATCTTCTTAGCTTTTAAAATATCAGCTGTTTAACAGCTTGAAATCAGGCACAGGATTTGTCAGACATAGAACTAGTGCCTCTCTCTGAGGGTGTCTAATGTATCTATTCTTGGGTTTTGTTCTTTGAAGTACTTTGAAATCACCTGTGATGCCCAAGCAGGTCGTCTGAAGATAATGAAACAACCGATCTTTTAAACGACTGATCACCTTTCTAACAGAGAGAACTAGAAGAAAAAGGTGGTGGGAGGGAAGAAAGAAAACTGAATTTCACTCAGTGGTTTTTACTACCTGAGAACCCTCTCCCAAGCTATTTATAAAATATTAGGTTTGCATTACGCAGCTGAAGGAATTCACAAAACTTTAAAGCTGTGACTAAAACCAGTCAGTTAGGGTTTTTCCCTTTGGTGCTCGCGAGAAATGGGGGTTGAGGGAGTTGACAATGAAACATTGCAAGTTTTCTGCAGGAACATAGCTAAGAATCGATATTTTCAATGAGGCGGAAGGGAATTAAACCCAAATGCAAACTACACTGCCATTACCCAAGTAAAACGTATGGAATGCATTACTCTGGGAGAACTCCTTCCTTCTTGCCCCCCCATGCCATCCCCAAATCCTGCAGCACTGCAAAGCTGAACTCAGAAAAGCTGGGAAAGACGGTAGGAAAAAGCCAGAGCTGGAAACTCTGAAGAAAGGCCTTTGAAAGGGGATCATATTGGTTTTCAAGGCCACACAGCATTAGGAATTTCCATAACAGTAAAAGAATTTACAATGTGCAGCCTATACATAACTAGCTCTTGCAGCCTGTAAAACTCCGCGTGTTTTTCCAGTAGTGAGGCTGGTACACGCTCCTGCAGGTATCCCTGCTTGCCTTCGTACAGTGGCTGGGATGTTGCACTACTGTAACCCTGGCAATCCAGTGCTGTATGAGATCCTGGAGTGCCCGACCCTGGTAGGAGTCCCTGTGTTGGTACACAAATTTGAAAACTTTCTGTTGTGAACTGTAATAGATTAGTAAGGGTGGTATGAAATGCTGACTAAATTCTTTGCATGTGCACATACATCACCATGCTTCACCATAACATAAGCCTCTGTCTGAAGCTGAGCACAGCAATATTATCCAAGTTCACTGCTAAAAGCAGGTTTTTTTTTTTTTTTTAATTAATGCATGGTTACTTTTTGATAGCTGAGGAATGCGTTTAGTTGGAAAAAAACCTTTTTTTTTAAAAACATTATTGAGACATCTAAGTAATTGTAGTAGGCATGATAATAAATTATCCTTTACTGCAATGGTGTTTCCAAGAATGAATTAAAGGCAGAAAATATTTGAGGTGAATTTGTCCCTCGGTTTATAGAAGAAATCGCTGTCCTGATTTCAAATCTGCTATGTGCCCCTCTACTCTTGATGATAATGGTAATGCCAGCTGCTCAGGAGATCTGAATGTTTGGCCTGAAGTGTTGTAAAGGTCATATTAAGATTCACAGACATAACCAGTAATATACCCTGGAATGTTATTTCCAGAGCTCCATTTAACTTTGAGACCAAGGCATTTTTCTCCTGTCACTACTTATTCCTAGCTGAGTGGATCCTTATCTCCAGTAGTTGTGTCAGAGAACTCCTGCCTTTCCACAAATGTCATGTAATTCTTTCTTATCCTTTAGAAAAATTTCCTCTTCTTGATCAGCTCTAATAGTAGATTTTAAGTTTAGTCTTTTGAGTTAGGGTTATTAGAAAGGATTTAGATGGTCCTTCAGGATTCTTCTAATATGTATTTGTGCTCCAGATCTGTGCCTTCTCGCTGTGCCTTTCTTTGTCTCCAGAAGGCTCAGGGCTTTCCCTAGAAGGTTCCCACTGAACCGGAGTATGGCAGCCAAGAGATCATGTTTTCTGCTGGCCAGGCCCACTTCTCCCCTCTCCACTTTTACAAAAACACCCCAAGTAAATAAACAGAAGGGCATAGCCCCTTGTCATACACTTACTGTTTGAGGATGGCAGAAAAAATGATCCTTCATTAGCACATGTTGGAGGTGATAACTTACTGCAGAATTATCCATCCATGGTTTTTGTTTGGTGGAAATAGGGAAGATTACAGTCACAGATAAATATCTGCTTACCTTTTGATTAAGTAGACCAAAGCATTGTCCTTTTAAAGACACTATGTAACATGGATAGGTCCAAAATAAAAGCACTAATTATTCAACTCACCAAAATACAAAGGTCAGAATATTTTTGAGTTCATACTGTTCAGGTGCTTAAATGCTTTGTAGTGAGCTGTAACTGTGGTTTCAGAACAGAGCAGTTATTCAGGTTTAGTAACATGAAAAGAGTTTTATGGGATTGAGTATAAGGAAGTGTTTCCAAATTATGCTAGGAAGGCATATATAATTACTTTTGAGACTGTTCTCAAAAAAAAAATTCATTTGGAATACTAGATTGATAGAATATACCACTTCCCCCCCCCAGGTAACACCCTTCTGAAATAAAAGTGCAGTCAGTTGTTTCAGTGATTAAATCTCTGAAACTGCTTAAAGGCTCTGGAATGACTTTGTATTAGGAAAAATAACAGTCATGCATGGGTAAGTTCCTGCCTGTTCACAAAACTTGTTTTGGATTGCTCATATTGATAGCTTCATTAGCTTTACTGTTTATAGTAATTTGACTACAGCACATGCCAATTTGAATGATGTTGAAACTCAAGACTGTAGAGGATATAGACTGCTGAAGGCATTAAGTCAGTTTACAGGATTGAGGTGCTGGTTTTTCAGAATGTGAAGAAATTTGCTGTGTTTAAGAGCATTTCATAAATTGGAAGACACTGCTATGATGGCTATTGTAGGTGAATACATGATCATATGAGTCTTAAGTCAGAGATGATATTAATATTTCCAAAATGTAATTTTTAATTCTGCAGTCTTTGGGGATTTTCAAATTGCAGAATATTTTGCAAATATTTTTTTTCACCAGAAATTTTAAGGAGAGAATATTCCGTTGCCCAAAGGAAACTTGATTTCAGATCTATGACTTCTCCTGTAGTAAGATTAATTAAGAACACAGTAATTTTGAGTTTCCCCATCCGCTAATGCATTTTTCAGTGATACTAGAAGTGTAAAGTGAGTGATGTCTGTCACATTTCCTTTTGGTGCATAGGAGTGCTAAGAAGTTCTAGGACGTGTAAAAGTGGTATATATGACTCCATTTCAGCTCTTGGGATTTAATTATGTAAGAGGAATTAAAAACATTGCATTGGAATTATCGGACCGTCTGATTTGAATCAAAGTAGTCCTATATGTAGTTAAAAGTATGCTGGAAAGAAAACGGGAGATAAATCTCAGTTAAGAAAAAAATCTGATACCTGATCCTGCCTTTAAATGTGCTTAAGTGATGTATTCATCTTGAACATGGTCTTGCTTCTGATAGTTTTTGTCCTGTGGTTTATTTTTCAATTGCTAAAGCTATTCCAGATGCTAGAAGTGTCAAACACACAAAGCAGTGATTCCAATCGACTTAAATTCAGATTATTGATTTAAGAGGTCAGTAGCAGCATAAAAATACATTACATATTTAATGTGTGAACTGACATGAAGTCTTTCAGTGGCATTATTTTGGTGATGGGCAAATATTTAGCACAGTTTGAATTAAAAATCTATCAGTTCTTAAGATAAGGGATGTAGAAGTGTTTGTGAATATTAGTTTAAAAAAAAATCTGAAAGGACTATTGATTGTCAGGTTTTGTTACAGGGATTTGGACCATAAGAACCAGTGTGCTCCCCAAAAATTCATCTTTTCAAATCAGATTTTTAGATTTATGTTCAAGAGAAAGTAAAACACAAGTTAGAAGATGATTGGTAGGAAATTAGGCTGTGACTGTAGTACAAGCATCACTGGTGGCTAAGTCTTTTGTGAATAAAGTTTTTCACCATCACATGTATTCCTTTTCTTGCAGGTACATCTAGCTGAAGATTATTTTCTTTCACTTGCCTTTGCTCTAGGGTTTTTTCCCCAGTTTGTATGTTGTCAGATGTAAGGTCATTAGCATTGCTACCCACTGTAATGTTGAGTTAAAGTCTTTGGGGTACAAAAATAAAGTACAGAATGACTACAGTATTTATTTAGAAAACATATCTAAAACTGATCATTGTTACGTCCTGAGAACCTAAAGTATATGAATATATTTTGTATGAGTGGTCTGTGGATTGAAAGCTACTACATATAGGTTGTCCACCTGAGGATTTATTGATATGAGTTGTAAGCATTGAAGTAAAGGCCTTTGCCTAAGGAATCAACTAGCGTGGCCATCGCCAAGTACAGCTTATGCTGCAAGTATCTCTAGTTGTATGCAAAAGGTTTTTGAAGATCTACTTCAGCGTAAGTGGTGGAAGTATTTTAACGCTACCACTACTGAGAACTCAGTCTTTTGATTGCATCCCCCACCTCGCTGCCCCCCAAAGCTTCAGATAGAATAAAACAAATGTCTTTAGCTTTAAAATATAAACCCACAAAACTATGAGTATAATGGTTGAAGACCCCCTCCCCTCCCACCACACACACTTTTAATTAAGTCACTGTGTTGTTTCCAGATGAGAGAAAAGATTTGGTGACTCATTTGGTGACTGAGAATGTTCTTTATTTTGTATTCAAAAAGTAAAAACTCAATTTAGAAGAATCACTTAAAGCTGCACAATTAGCACCTGCATCATAATTGCATGTACTATATCAGTTCTCAAACTAAAATGTTTCAGTCTGAATATTTTTGGTAAAGCTTAATTTCTGGAGTCTGAACCTAACCTTTTAGGTTTAATGAAGTTCTAACCTTCTAAAAGTGGGGTTTCATCATGGAAAATGCCTGGCTTCCACCAGGAAAGTGTACTTACACCTTCCAGTACCAATGTAAGAGGTATTAGGAGTCATGAGTCTTATAATATAAAGTAGGAAGCAACTTGAATCAATACAAAGCACTGTACTGGGATTCAGAGAACTTGTCTTGTTTATAGATTTGCTGGTATTTAGCTGTGTAGTCACAGGCAAAAAATTGTTACTAATAATTGTTGTTGCATCATTACTTAATATTCTTCTATCAAATACTTAAGTGTAAAGCATGCCTTTGGCTTACACAAATTTTAGTTGGAACCTCTACTGTTGGTAAAATAAAAATTGTGACCACTGGCAGCAAACAGTGAGCATGAAACACTGCAACCTGCTGCAAAGCTGCAGCTTTTCTTTTGGAATACAGGGAAATACCTGGAAGCAAGCATTTGTTTCTGTGAACAGCACAGAATTGACTGTATGCCGCTGCATAGATTTTTTTTTTTTTTTTTTTTTTAAATAAAAACTTGATGCTTTTGTTGCATCAAAGATCCAGTAGGTTTTTTTGGTTTGGTTTTTTTTGTTTGTTAGAAACTAGGGAAAAGCTTAAATCAACTTTTACTTTACAGCCTTTAATCTTTGTCTTTAATTAACCTTTGAGGGTGGTTAAACACCTATGTGTAGTTTGTTGGGTTATCTGACAGTTGCTTATTTGTCAAGTGCAATAGAATGGCAAAACATTAAAAATCTGTATTAGATGTTATGACTTTGATAGGTGCAGAAGGATGTGTCTGTTAAATTCAGTTTAAAGAAGAGGCGTGTAAAGTGTTTATTGCACCCTGAAATTGAATTTTTGCATTAGTGATGGTATACTGAACTTACTTTTCATGCTGTGACTACAGTTAAAATAAAAGCTTTAACTAAAACCTTTCAGTAAGTAGATGTTTTTATATGTGTAGCACAGTTTTATTCTTTGACTCCTTGGCCATGTTGCAGCTAAAGGAGCAGGGGGGACATTTCAGAAAATGATGAATATTTCCTGAATAGAAATGAGATGTTGTTGGGAATGTACAGAAAGACAGACTAAATCTCTTCTGTTTCCAGCATACTGTCAACTGGACTGAGTAATAAATTCTTCAGTCAACAGTAGTTCTATGAATGCTGGGAACAGAAATGTTAAAGTCTTGTACAGAGAGTAAAGAGCTGAGACTTGTAAGTGAACTGAAAGGACTATGATTCATTAAAATCTGAGTGAAGTAGAGGTCCACAGGTGAGAACAATATCCTCTTGTCATGTGCCCTTTCAGCACAGCATAGTCATTCATCATTCTGCTTGTTGCTGTAACCAAAGTGTTAGGAGCTATGTTTTCCTTCTAGGCATCTTTTTTCTTCCACCCCGCCCCCCAAACTAGCAGTGCAATTTTGCTCAGGTATTTGCTTCTACTTTTCTCATTGAATCTTCCATAAATCTTTATCTGTCGGGTCAATTACAAGTTATTACTAAAATAATTCATTATAGGCTTCAATAAAGTTAATATTGTTAAATTGTGAACAACCACACGTTGTTTTCTTTCTTGAAGTTTTCCTTCTGGCTGGCAAAGCCATATGAATGGGCCACTGGGCCTTGAGGAAGAGCAGTGCTGAAGTGTTGATGAGAGGGTTGGCTAACTTCTAACTTACCCAGTTGTTTGGCATTTATCTTCTTTGCGTGTGCAGCATAGGTGTTCAGCAAGTAAGCACGAGCACAGTGTGTGTCTTTATATACTTTTAATTACACCTCTCCTATTTTTATTTTATTCACACGTAAAATAGAACAAAATATTTTCCCGTCTCTTGTTGAAGTAGAAGTTTTGCTTAAAGCAAAATTTATTGTGGTTTTACACGCACAAAGGGAGTGGTGCTTCCCAGCCTTGCTGGCAGAAATTTTCCAAGTGCACAGTTCACTGGTTTGTGTGACCTAATAGGGAGAGAAAAAACCATGACTCTTCTTAAAGACTGTCTTTTAATTAGCTTTATAATGGATTCCCATTGACTTCCTCTGCGTGAGTACTACTCCATTAGCTCATTACTATGATTTAGAAGCAGCTAATTACAGTCATAGCTAAATAATTGCATTCAGGTATTTCAGCACATTTTGATTCTCATAGCAGCAGTTTCCAGACAATGCATCTCACTTGTGTCTCGTTTATAGCCTTTTTACAAATGAACTGATAGTAACTTAAATGTCTTCCTCTCTATTGATTTTCACTTTTGGTTTATTATGTCATCTATAAAGAATATAAGTGTACCGGCATTGAAAATGAAGTAATGAGTATGAAATTTGTTCTTGTCCATTTCTGAATGAGAATATAGTTCTCCTCTATAGCCGTTGGTATCTTCAGATTTACTGGCATGAAAACCAAGAAACAGAAATACTTGGTAGATTTAAATGCCAGTTTCTCAGCTCCTAAAGTCTGTCTGGTACAGAATGGCAAACCAAGGTAGAAATTAAATGACTCTATTTTCATATAGTGGACCATAGATAAATGAAAAGTATTTCAAAAGTGGAGCTGATAATGTTTTTTCTGGGTGTGATTGTTACTAAGAGTTCAATAATAAATTATCATGTTTGTGAAAGTAACATGGCAACTGAGCAAGGACTCAGTGGAAGGGAGTGGGTCCAGTGGAAAGGCAAGTTTGCAGTAGCAAGGGAGGTTTTTGTTGATATGGGGAAGAAACTGATGCTTCATAGATAAGTTGTGAGAGCAGGAAAAAGGTTGTAATCTTAGTCGTGGAAGAGCTGTTCCCGAGGCTTCCCCACCCATCTGTTGCTGTTCTTTCTTACTGTGTGTGTACGCGCGTGTTCAGACATGCCACCTCAAGGTTGAGATTGGGGCTTTTAAACACATTGGTACTAAATTTGTGTAGTCTGCAGATTTTCTGAGAATAATTTCCTTGTGAGATTTTGTAGTTTCAAGATCTGCTTGGATGGAAATTTGGTGCTGGTTACCTGAGGTTAATAAACTTCTCCCTATTCCAGGTTCCCTGATGTGCATAAAGTATTGTTAGGCAGGTATTGAGTGCTGGTGTTGACGTATTCTAAGTGTGTAGTTCTTTATGATTGTAGATGTGATAGGGGTTTAAAATAGACTCAAGTCTATTTTGTATTCTCCGTGATTTTGGTATGGGAGGTTTTCCAGCACTAGTATATGGTGAAAACTCAGAAGGCTTAACTGGGAGAAACCCAAACCATTGCAAAGTGTGATTTGGCAGAGTTGGTATCAAAACTGTAATATTAAATACACATGTATAGCACAGTTTTCTGTACTATTATTTTGAGACTTGATGCTCCTCGAAAGCTTTATACATGTGAATGCAATAGTTCCTTGGAGTGGCGTAAGGTAGGTTCATAAATCTAAACCAAACTACTTCTAGGTTGCAAATGTGTCTTCAGATCATTTTCCAGTTATGCAGAAATAACTGTTGCTGTAACTGGGATAGTGCATATCCTAACACCGTACTGAAATTCACTTTGGCTTTTGTACAAATTTTACAGATGACAGAGTGAGAGCAAAGGTTTATAAAGTGACTTGTCTCCTGAGTTTCTAGAATTAGACTGCACCTGCAGCCCCCTTGCCCCTGCTGTCACCCCAAACTACCCTGGAATGTTTTGGTGCTCCAGCGGGAGTGTTGCAATCTTCACCCCTCTCACCCTAGCCTTCTAAATCGTGATTTACGTGGTTTACTCTGTTCAGAAACTCTCACTAAAATACCGAAAGAACAGGACAGGGGTTTGTATTTTTGAGAAAGACATTGCTTGCTATCATCAGCTGCAAATTCTCCCTTGAGTTCAAGTATTTAGTAAGGTTTCAGGTAAGGGACGAGTGGCTTGGGTTCCCTGGTTGGCAGTCTTTCTAACAAACTTTCAGCAAAGAATGATTGGGGATTTTTTCCCCCCAAAACCATGCTCTGACGAAGTTGGTAAATAAGAAAAGAAATACTAGAGGGAAAAGGAATTCAAGTATTCCACTGCAAGTGCTCTGGATAGTGGATGAATTAGTCTGACTGGTGTGACGAACAACAAGGGTATAGCTGGTATTAGAACTTGAACCTCCATATTCATTGAAGTAAAATCTTAATGAGTAGACGCAGAATGGTTTGTGGTGCACGCACATGAATTTTCACCGTAATAGCAGAGGCATGCAAATTCCTGACTACTTCATGTGGGATATATGCTGCAGTTTATTTTCACTGTGGTTTATCCAGGACTATTTTTCAAAACACCAAATTGTAATGTTATAGAATGTGCCACATGTTTTTGTATTGCAGTTGTAGTACAAACTTGCACAACTTTCATTTTTAGTGTATCCATCTTTCTTTTTTTGATGTTGTGACGTGTCTCCATTTTGTGAAAAACTTAACTCCTTTACCCCTTGTCATATCAATATGAAGGATAATGTCATCTTGAACACTGTTGAATATTTTTTAAAAAATGAAGTTAATTTTTTATGAAACTTGAATAAATCTTGTGTAACTTACTGAATTAGTGTTTACTTTTAGAGTAATACTTAGTTTTAGTATTTTTCCTTTCACTGTAGCTTATTAGAAAACCTGACCAGCTTATTGAAACCTTGTTTTATATTTTCATATATTTAAAACCTTGTACACCTTTTCTGATTTTACAGAATAAGTTGAAGTTAAACCATGATTTCTTATTACTGTACATCATTATTTATAGTTCTTTTTCTCACTCTATAATCCCAGTGGGATTTTTTCTATGCCCTTCAGTGGCATATGCAATAGCCACTAAATGAATGAACGTGTTGCCTTTTGGTGGTAGATAATAATTAAGACGGTGCCTCAATATTTCTGGAGTTGAATTTCAAGAGATTTTCTTAATTTTCGCATGCAATTTTCTATTTTTTGATGAGCTATACAGCCCTGTTCTACTTACAACACTTAAAGAATGTGGTCTGCTAAGAACAGATGGTGTCATTTAAGTTTTATACTGATTCTACTTAAACTTTTAAATGAAGTCCTTATGCTTTTAAACATTTAGTTAAGACTTACTGATTGTTAGCAAATTGAGAAAAGTTGGTCACAACCGATTACCTGTTTAGAGACTGAAAGAGGTAATTGTCTCAATTTTTAAAACTTTGTAGTCATTAACATCATTAGTGGATTCCTGTCATCTTCCAAAGGAAACAGTGAAGTTGGTTCATACGCTGGGAATCGTAGGTAGACTTAGGCTTTTCCAAAAGGCAGGAAGTGGTAAAACACGCATGTGGTTTTCTTTAGTTAGGAAATTAACTCTGATTCTCCACCAGTGAAGCTGATACAAATGAGAACTCACTAATGTATGTGTTCTACTGTGACACTGTCAAAACAGATTATTTGAAAGTACAAAAGTGATATGTTTTTGTCAGCTGTTTCACTCCCTTTATGCAGCTACAGAAGCTGTTGTTTGTATAAACTGCCTTTCATATATTTCCTGGGTTTTGAAGTTACTAAAGAATATTGTGCATCATTTACACTCACTATTTGCTTGACAACTCCAATAATTCTGTTAGTTTAACTTTCATTTAGGTACCTATGAAAATTCTTTAAAAAAAAACCAAACCCAAACCCAAAATAGCAAAAACAAACCCTCAGAAACCCTGAGTATAGAATGCTGGGTGAAAAGTCATCTGCAAAGAGGTGAATGAATGATCACAGGATAATACTCCGTAGTATCTGTGTGTTCCCAAATGAAGTGCAGCGTACATGCGATTGCTTTCTCTGGGATGTTACTGATAGCAAATCTTGTGATGAAAGGAAAAAGAGGATTGTTTGTCAACAGTCATTCCTGCTCTTCTAATACAGCATTTTTTTCCCTCTCAAAATGTAGCCATCATGATTAAGACATTGCAATTTCTGTTTTCCATGCCAGGCTCAGCAGAGGCAGGACTTTTTGCGTGTTCCTTACTGTGGTTCATTGGAAAGTCAGTCAATAAAGAGGACTTTATAAAGAGGACAAACCCAGTTGTCTGTGCAGTGGAAGGGATTATGGAGTGCTCCCATGCTAATTTTTGTTGGCAGGGCAGGGGAAAAAGGACAGTATATCTAAGTGCTGCATATTATTTCCAAAGGGATCAGGTGCTCAATCCCTCCCATCATCATGAATTTGTACTTCTTTCCTAACTCATAGAAGTGCAGAGGAATTTAGGGGTAGCCAAAAAATTTCCTTGGTCAATGAAACATATCTGTCAGCACGGTTCTGCATGCCCCTAAGTGTAAAGCTGCTGCCTACAGGCTTTCTGGCTGCAAAATATGTCTGCGTTATTTTTTGACAATACCAGTTGAGCACTAGTAAGGAATGCTGCTCTGAGGGTTTTTCTCCACTGTTTGTGACAGTTTTGCTAATTTCAGATTTGGATGAAAAATGCATTAGCAACACCCCTGTGTTTACACTGTGTTACTACGTATGAACCTGTGTGTTTTGATGTGTTTGTCTGAGAGGCTTGCAACTTTGTGTGCTACTTGGTATTACCAAAGACTTTTTAACTATGGTGAATTTGCACCTATAGTCATAAGTGTAGGATTTATTTCAGTAAGGGGTAGAAAAAATTATTTGGGGTGACAGAATATGGACCATTGCATTGCCGTGGGCATTGTGTGGTTTTTCCAATTAAATGTCCTTTGGTTACATGAGTGTACTTGACTACCCACCAGTATAGTGTGATTCCTTGTGGATTAAACTTGGCTCAGCCTGTTAGATGGGAACTGAAGGCTATGCTGCTAATGAAGAAGTGATTCCACTTAAGGAGATGCAGATGTGCCACAAAGTCTCTGTGAAGCAGCATGTTCTGTGTTGTCTGTTTGTTTAAATAGAATATAGTTGCCTTTTGAAATATCCACATAAACTTAATCGGCTTTGGGAAACTAATGAACTGACGCTACCAAAGGGGCAGAAATATTGATTCAATCACTAATAAGAAAAACTTAATAATGAAATGTAGCCTCCTATTAACGTGTAAATTAAAAGCAGATGCTAAAGAAGAATGAATGCCTGGATTAATATTGTTTTTTGTTGTCAGAATTTATGTTGATGGGAAATGGAGGAAATGTACCCTTACAGAAATATTTTGTAGCGGTTGTTAACACCTTATATTCTTTTGTAGTGCTTTGCTGTTTCATGTACTGTAGTATAAATGTGTAAGCTGTTAACAGCAGGATGAATATTCAGCAAGTTGAACAACCACCTGCTCCCATAACTGAATCATTATTTAAATTCCCTCTGCATTTCACAGGTTTAAACACTGACAGGGATTCAGATTTACAATGCAAGACATCATACAAAACTTTTAATGCAGTACTCTCACTAGTTCTTGCATGCCATATGTATCCAGTTTGGCTGCAAGTGGATTTTACTGTAAAACAAGAAGTCCAAGGCAGTGTGCAATAGGGTTGGGCATCAAATGGAGCGGAAAGTAACAATTGTCCTAAAGTTATCAATACTGAAATACCTAAATAGCATGAGAAATTCCACCCTGGCTTGCCCCAGGAAAGTGTTTGTAGGAGCAAGAAAACTATTTGAAGAACTTCAAGTAGTAGTAAGGCTGAGCCCTTCTGATTTTTATTATCTCCTAATCTTTGAAGTTGATGCTGTTGATCTTTCCAAAATAAAGCGCTTGTTACTCTTAAGCCAATATATTGTGAATGTAAGTAGTTTTAGAATAATAAATATATGAAGTATTTGAATAAAAATGAACTGTAGGCTGATTAAAGAACAACCAAAAAACCGCCCACCCCTCTGCCAAAAAAAACCCCAATGCTCAAGCCATTTAAAATATTTCAGTTTGATATCAAAGTTATTTAAATCTTCGAAGCACTGGATTTGACAAGCTGCTTTGTCAGTCGGCTCTTAGATACAACAGTGGTTTTGTGTCATTTACAGTGTATACCCACCTCTGCAGTGGGTCCCACTCTTTCAAGACTTTAGCCATTTTTGACTTTTATGAATTCAGCTGTTGAGCATTGTCTCTATTTAGTAGGCCCAAATTTGCTAGTCACTTGAGAGAGGAAATGTATTCCATATTTGTCGGACAAATTTCTATGCTTTAAGAGCCACAATCTGACTCAAAGAAATAAAATAGCTTTTTCGGCTGTTTTAATGACACTTATCGTTGTCTAGTTTACACATTTTCCTCTGTTATGGTTCCAAAGTGTTGTTTTGTGTCCAGCTTGGCCTGTTGTGTCTTGCTTTTTTAACTAACTCATCATTGTTGAATTGGCGGGAGCAGAGTACAAAAATGAAAGTAGGCAGTGAGTGAAATCTAATATTTGGTTGCACGTTGTCATGAATAACCAGGTAGAAACATGAACAGTTAATGTTGTGGTTGAACTGTGGCTAATAAAATAATGATGTGCATGCAAGAATTCTGTGACTACTTAAGCCACGCTGAAAACTTTTTTGTTTTTTTAACCCTCTTTCAGGCCTTTGCATCTAGGTAAGGAGAAGGCATCTGGTTTTGACTGGATGATGAGTGTATCAGTAATTGGATAGCATAATTTTTCTCTTTTAGTTCCTTCTTTAAGCACAAAGTGTAATTATTGCGGGTTTGGCCAAGCAGCTTCTACAAGACATTCATGTCTTGGCTCTACGGGATCCCAATCCTGGTATTGGAGTTAAGCATTTTTCAGCAGTAGTCCTAGGACATTCTAGATCAATTTTTGCCATCAATCCATCTTTCACAGAGAAATTGTGCCTGTTAAAGGGAACATAACCCTAATGTATGTTATTTCAGGCTGACTAGACTTGGAGAATATTTAGAGATAACAAAACTAGATCTCATTGTGATAGGGCAAGCATTTGTCTGGTTTACTAATCCACAGGAGATAAAACAGTGTCTAAGCTAGGATTTGTCAGACCAAAAGCATGTAGAAACTGGATTTGCCACAGGCACATGATTCTTTTTTGCCTGACAGTTTTCCAGTCTGCGTTTCCAGCAGTTGGCTTCTCTCTCCCATACCAGGTATTGACCCCCCCAGGCCTCCCAGTGCAAGATGGCTGCTCCATTATCTTTGTGTTGCCCCAGCATCCTTGCAGGAGCCGAAGCCTCAGTGCGTGTGCTGAAGCCGCACTGTCTTGCAGGCGTGAAGAAGCCAGCCTATGAGTCCTTGAGGGTGCAGAAAGGTGATTGCTACTAACTGATGTTACCACGCAGGCAGATTTTCTCAGTGGTCCTGTTCTTTACCAAGAACTGTTAATTGAGTTTACGATTGGAATTCTAAATGCTGACGTCTTGCATTTGTGGATTCATTTACTAGATAGGCTTGAGCTGCTGCTTCTGCTTTTCTTCATTTTCTGTCTCTCTCCTACCAGCTCTCAGTGCAGTCCCAATTAGCTTTTTTCCATGGAATATTGCTGTTCCTCATCACTGCTTCCTGCAGGGCTCCCTGTTTGAGGAATGTGTTCAACTTTTACTTTCAGAAGTACCTTACCCTTCCCCGAAGACTGTTTTGTCTGTTTATTACCTACCTGACTGAAGAAATTTCTGTATGGCTTTTTTCTTTCTAGGCCGCTATCCCTTGCAGTTGTCTTTCTGTAAAACTTGGTTTGTAATCTTGACAGAAGAGAGAGGGTATAGGAAGACTGATACTGGTGTGGTGTGGCTGAGTCTGTTGTATTCTGGACTGTCAGTTAACGTTGTTTCTGTTTAGCTTCAGTTAATATGGGGAAAGGCAAAAATATTTGAGAGAAACTTTGTAATCCCCAAAGAAGAACTAAAGATAGGATTTAATGAAAAGACAACAGACAAGCCCCCAAATCCTGACAATACTTAACTGATGATTGATTTACTGTGTTTCTGAAACATATAGCCAGATGTATTAATGCTGAGATAAAAAGAAATTTTTAAAAAAGCACTTTAGGGCATGTGATCTTTGTAATGCTGATGCACTGTAATCTGTAAGAATACAAATAGTATACACTTGAATTCCAGGTAATCCTGTACTTTGCAGCTCTTCATACTTGAGCTGTTTTCTCATATATTTCAGAACTAGAAAAACAATATTTGGGTTTAGTTGTATTGCTTTTATTAAGATAATATTTAGAGACTCTAATGAAGAATGGAGCACCGTATGTGTTCAATAAAAATATGGTTTGTGTCTCAAGGAAATAAATTAGGAATAAAACCCCAAAGTTCTCAAGTAAGCCGTCCCATGAACTGTTTCAATGGGAAAGCTCTTGTTCCTTTCAGCTTTAGACCTCAATCCTATGTTCATCTTATTGATTAAAAAGGTAACATCATGATTTTTCCAAGTTGCTCAGTTTGAATTAAATGTAGTTGTCTGTTATGTGGAACCCCTGAAGAAACAGTGCCTGGTTATAGTGTTTAGCAGCAGCGGCAACACTGATTAAGTAGTGTTTGCCAGTTTGCTTGCATGATGCTAGTACCAGCCCTCTTAATGTTATTCCAGGAAATATCACATTCAGGTATGTTCTTGCTAGGAGACCCTGCCTTTATTCATGTTTACAGCCTTTTGTGTATGTGAAATAACTTAGAATAACTTTGCCAATTTTTAATTAAATGTTTAACGTACTTTGTATTAGTGGCTGCTCATACTGTGTGACTTCACTTAAGAAACATGGCTCCTCTAATTGGATGCTTTTCAAGCTTTTTTTTTTTTTTTGTGTAGGAATTCCTCAGTTAACTGCTTTTGTGTGATTCCTATGTCAGTAACAGGCTCAGTTCCTCCAGAATGGAACATCAATGCAATTATAGGCCAGAGGTGCAAATGTCCCTTGCCTTGGGAGAAACAGGCTTCGTCCATCAATTAGAGGTATTTAACAGTTCCCAAGGTAATTTAAATGTTTGCAGCCAGTAATGACAGTTAATTCCCACTCTTCCAGTCCGAAGGAGCCAGGGTACTGCTTACCCCATAGGTCTCTTCACATCTCTCCAGGTGGTCAAGACCCGTAATGCTGATCTAGGTACTCTCAGTATTATGCCAATGTGTATGCAGTTAGAGTTAAAGTATACTTTGCTGGAACTAGCTTATCTTCATCGTGCATAAAACATTCATACCTGAACTTGCTGTAATATTAAAATGCTTTGTATTAATCCCTTCCATTTAACGGAAACCAACTATAGAAATAGTTCTAAGGTTTATAAATAAAACTCTAGGTATGATACAGTTAATATAAAAATGTATATGCTGTGAAAACAAGAGACGAGTTTTGACTGAAAGGATTTGTGATGGTGGAACAAAAGTCCTTACCATTTTCTGTAAGTCAACAAATATCCCTTAAGTTCAAATATATCTTCTAGAAATGAACTGCAATAGATTTTTGATTAGTAAATTATGAAAATAATACAAAAATGTATCCTATGCTCATACTATACAAATGTTGTGTTTAATTTTTTGTTCATCCACATATACTTTTAATAAAGTATTCCAAGTTGAGGGCTAAAATGCCAGAACATTCCCTTAGTCTTTATTTGTTTTAAAAGAGAAGTTCATTTCTTCAGAAGCTAGCTGAAATTCAAATTATGTCTCTAATTTGTTATTTCTGAAGCTATTAAATTTGACGGTGTATCACATGCAACTGATCTATACTGCTGTGCTGTGTCAAGACTACTTCCTTGGTCTCCTCTCTATTTCTAGTTGAACTGATATTGTTTTGAACCATTAATGTAAAACCGTTGAAAACAGGATCTTAATTTTTTTTTTTTTTTTACTTGATACTTGAATTGCTATGGGTCTAAGACTTGACTGGAGATTTAACCCAGAATCATACAGTCCCTCAGTTTATATTAAGTCGGCTTGACTTGTATTTGCAATGGCTATCCTTTGGAAGTGAGCAAGCGTCAGTCAGCATGCCAGTATTAATCAGGAAATAACATGGCATACACAGGACCCCTGCATTTGAGTACATCAATAAGGAAATGGAAATTCAGTGGGTCCTGCAGCTTGAAAATGTGTGTCCACCAGTGAGCACAGGGGCTGACAGATGTTTTTGAGTGAAGGCATTTGATTTTCTTACCAGCATATAGAGTGCCATTTGCATCCAGGATCCCATGTCTGCCGTAGGGATTTCAACATTCTCACCATAGAGAATGCTACTTGAATTTTCATACTGCGCTTGATTATCATTAATCAATCATCTTTGCTTTGCCTATCCCTGGGATAAAGAGAGGGTATAGGATATAACGTAATGTTTTGCATGTGATCCTATTAGAGTGAAATGCCTGAAGATTTTATGTTAGTTAGGCAAATACAAGAAACTAAATTGGCTTTCTGCAGGAGGAAAGAATAATTTTTTTTTTGTTCTTTTCACCCAAAGGAGTGCTAACAATATCAGTCCAGCTACTTTAACTTACCAGATCACTTCTATTAGTTGATGAAAATAGTTATTAAACTAAAAGGATAGAATAAGTAGTGTGAGTATTAAGACTCTCCCATATTAATTTTGTCTGAAAGCAGATAATTTGCTGAAGCCAATGCATCGTCGTCTATACTTCATTTAACCAGGGGAAAAAAAAAAAAATCATACCAGCTATGCCAATACTTACTTAACAGTAATCTTGAGAAGTGTCCAACTATCTGCTTTGTTTGCTGGAAGTTTAAGACTGTAGTGAGGTGATGAAATCCAGTCAGTGTTGTTATATTATACCCTGTACATTCAGTCCTATTATATAGCCTGTATAGGCAAGTCTTTTGGTTTGACATCTGAGTCTTCCCTTGGCAAGTGTTGATGCTGTCTGTTGTTGAGGTAGTTGATGTGGGAATGTGAATAAAATTAAGCTAGATGCCCAAAGAAATACAGTGCTGTAATGTCTGGTTTACATTCAGATATTACTGTTGTGTGGACAGACCTTTTTTTGTAAGATATGGATTAAGTACAACATTTCTTTTGAAGATCATAAACTTTAAAAAGTATTTAGCTGAGTGTGGTAATTTTAGTGTTTTTGTATGCAAAGAAACTGAAAGTCAAGAGATAGTATGGCCTTTCACTAGATCATGTAGTGGGTTATTCTGGCCAGAGCACTCGGACATCAGGCCAGACACCATGTAATACCAGCCTGGAAACCCTTTTCTGAGGAAGACGTGGGGTAATTCCTCATGGGTGCTGGGCCTGTGCGGGCTCTGCCACACTTTGTGTTCATGTTCTTACTGAAGATAGAACCATTTTCAGTAAAACACCCTGGCACCTTAAATTAAGTAAATAGTATGATTAAAGAAAAGCTCAACACCAGATCTGCTGCTGTGCATAAAGTGGTGAGGGAAGACTACTTCCTAAGAAAAGCCTCAAGAACCCAAAGTAGTCCAATATTTGGTTGGAATGTCTTTCACGTGCATTGGGTTCATCTCCTAAGGCTGCTATTCTGATACACCGTTTCAGAGAAACAGAGGACACATTGATGCGTAACCCCAGTGAACTGGGAAATTATGTTTTTAAAGTTCTCAAAGTGCAGAGCGATATCAGTAAATCTTTCTTTGTAATTAATTTAAAACAAGGTTTCATTGCAATGTGCACATGGCTTTGAGCCTGGTAGCTTGAAAAAGCCACTTTCTCTGCATTAGCAAACTGAATGTATGTCCTCGGCTTGTTATCCAAGTGAGCTTATGGTGGATGGAATGACACCATCATCTACAACAGGACTGACCCGCGCGACGATGGGGTTGGTATTTTAGCACTGGCAGATGGCAGAATCTCAGAAGGCAGAGCTGTGATCTTGAAGGGGAAATCATTAGGTTTTGTTCACTTAAGAGCTCTTTTAACAGCTTTGGGCTCTGCAAAATATGTTTATTTGCAGAGGGGGTGACTAGTTGTTGTTGACAGTAAAGAATAGGATGCCCTTATTTCCTTTCCTTTTGCTGCACTTTCTAATGACAAAGGAGACTAACAGAAAACCTCCCACCTTGAAGTGCTTAACCAGATTTCACGAAGTCTTTGTCTAGGTCCGAGGACCAAAAAAACCTGTGATCTTAATCTGTTCACTTAATTGGTTAGGCTAGGTTAAGTTTAGTGGGAAGGATGATAGTATGTAGATGGCTACAGATTTTATATAAATCTGTTAAATATGATTTGATGCCTTTGTAATAACAAATAAAATACCCTGGTCCTATCTTGGTGATATTTGCTGTAGTTCAGAATATGAAAACATTGCAATAAAACATCTGGCATTCATTTCACTCCCTAAAGGAGTAAAGATACAAAAGCCTTTGGCCAAAGGTTAATTTGCTCCTTTTTCTATTGTGTCATGTTTAAAAGGCTAAGAAAAAATTGTCTTGTGAAGGTCAAATTCAGTGGTATTTTGTATTCTAAAAGAAGATACATTTTCTTACAGGTGCATTTTTGTCTTACTCTTGTGTTGAAACAGATTTCTCACTTCATATCGAGGTTATGCAGCAAGGATTGACATCTGGTGTATCATACCCTTGTGCCAGTACTAGGCTGTGTTTTGAGGAAGGGTAACTAATGGTGCTACGGACAGGACTGTATTTTTCTGCAGTTGGTGAGATCTATCCAAGAGGCTTTTCTGTGTGCAGTGTAGCACTTAGACGTGTCTTGTTCCGATCAAGATAATGTGCTGGATTGCAGAGTGGGAGGAAGAAGGCATGGTGCTACACTGTAGATGCAAGAGAAAGAAATGCTTGGGATGCGACTATTCTAATGGGTGTCCCAAGTGATTTCTCATTGAAGGAGTAGAAAATCTTTGGTGTTTTGTTGCTTTTTCATCTTGTGACGTATTACCACTTTTGAAACTGTGCGTTGAATTTCAGCCTTAGGTGTACAATAAAATTGCAGCTGGGCATAATTAAAATTATCTATGGCAGGATTTTAAGACCTTAACTTCTTTTTTTTATTCTGTGTAAGAGTTGGATCAAGGATTTCCTATAAGCTTTTCTGGGAGCCTAATTTCTCATTTTACTCCTTTGACCAGTTTAACATTGACTTAATTTGTAATGACTGTTTCCTTTATTGCTAGATTGTAAGCTGAGTGTTGCCAAATTATCTTTATTTGTGTGTTAAATTGGAATTTTAGAGATGCTTTGCATTCCTTTGCAGGGAAGGTTTGTCACATGCCACTGTAAGTTGTTAACAGATAGCTTATTTTAAGAACTGATGGGCCTGTCGCCCTGCCCTGCCTGATTATCCCTGTGCCCCCTTAACTGGTGTGTATTGATTCCAATTAACATGACTGACATCCACCACTGTGGGTGAAGTTAATCAACTAGAGGATCTCCTGTTGTGAATTCATTTCCTCCTCTGAGCTTGTCCGGTTCAGTTGAGCATTTAAAGAGACTAATGCAGACACTGCGCAGACATGTCCAGTCTGTGCAACAAGTCTAAGCCTTGGAAACTAAAAGAGCTTTTTAAAAGCTGTCCTGGCCAAATAAAGTTGATACATTTTTGAAAGGTCAAACAAACCACCTTTTCCTTCCACCTTGATTATTGACTGCTGGAAATGGTCCTCAGACTTGGTCAGATTTCAGCAAATATGTTTTTCAGCTAAGGAGTAACTCAAATGAAACAGTGCGAGGTTTTGTCCGTGATGGTGGCACAAATTTTTGTATTTGTGCTTTGGATGTGAAACATGAATGTCTTAGAAAATTATTTTTGGGGTGGTAGAAACGTAAAGGTTAGCAAAGTAGAGACTTTCCTAAGTCATTAGTATGTATGATGGACAAAATGTTTACATTCATAGACTGAAGTTGGTGACTGTTGTTGAGATGACCGAATATCCTACCAAGTACGAAACAGTTATGCCTGGCAGCAGTACGTCTTCAGCGCTTGCTCGGATTGTCTGAAGCAGCCATCCCTACTTAGATCACTGTATTTGGCCCTAGCTTTAGGTATGAAAATTAGCAACCATGGGCTAAAATGTCTGTATACGTTGGCTTAAATAGTTAAGATAGAAATAGAGAAGGAATGGGAAACCTGAAATAATAATAGTGAATTGATAACTATCTTGATTTCCCATGCCAATTTAGCAATTTGTAGCCGTTAGAATGTGAGCTACCATCTGGCTTCATAGATCTTTATCTCGTACTAAATTACCATGACTGGTCCAGTTCCTTACTGAAAGTTTGTAATTGTGACAAGCAGCAAATAAAGAGAAAACACTGCTGAGCCCACAGATAAGGCTGATGCTCCCCTCTGGAGGTAAAAATTGCTGGGTTTTAATAGTTTCCTAATTAAACACGAAGCTCAGCTCCTTGTATAAACTACAGACCTGCACTGTTTGTTCTTCTGACTGCCGAGCTCTAGTGTACTCTTGTAGGAATGATGCTCACTACTGTAGGACCTGATCTGTCAATGAAAATGCTGTTTTCAAGTGATTTTTTTCCTTTACCTTATTTAAGCAGTTTCATAAATCTTGAGCCAAGTGGCACTGTGTGAGAAACAAATCCAGAATGTACTGCCAGCCTAGTTACCATTGATGTGGCTTTGTGCGTTTTAGTTTGCTATGTCTGCTATGTTTTTGTCTTCCCATCACATCATGACATCCACAATAGCAACAAGCATAGTAATTTTACTTGGCTTGTTTTTCCTTCTTGACCATACTTAGTATGTATAACAGATATACTATAAACTATTATGAGGACCGCATTACACAATCTGTCTCCAAACTGAGTCTTCCTAACTAGTTGTTCTGCTCTGTCTCGCAGTTTCTTAGAAAGTTGTTATAAATTATTACCTACAAGCCCATTTGTCTCTGACTTCCATGCAAAAACTCTGGGCTGCAAAAAAATAGGCTATGGAATGGTTGCTCGTGTTTCAAGAGCTGGTAAAATTCAAGGTGAATTTTTTATTTGGACTAAGTGCGGTCTTGCGTAAATTGTAAGTTTTGTTATTCCCAGTTGAAAACTGAAGTTAAATTGAACAAAGACATCATTTATCTTGAAACCAGATTTATGCCTAATCTTGAATGGTTGTTGCATCAGCATTCATGAATTAAACACTGTGATGGGAGATAAAGGCTTTCTTCTTCCTGAATGTCGAGCTCAATACCTGGATATTCACAGCCAATCCTGCAGAAAATATTCATGACACTTCGGTTGCATTTGTTACTCTTAGCCACTGAGCAGTGAAGGTGTGAATATTGAAACATTCGAGGACTCTGTATGTTTAACTGAAAATCTTTGTAGTCTAGCTGTTTATTTTAGTTTCTAGCTTATGCCATGGTATTTCATGACAGAAGGTACTGCACTGTCTATAGTAGCTTATCCAAGCAATGTATTCCATAGTAGTAGCAAACTGAGGATAGGGAGTTAGCCTTTAATTTTTCCTTTCCTTGTTATTTTTGGAGCATGACTGCAATTATTATGGCTAGGAAACTTTGATAACAGATGTTAAAATAAAGGCAGCCTTTATTGGAGCTTTCCAATTCAGATTGTAGCTACCAGAGAACCAGAAAAAACAGGCTGGTAATATTTGGAGAAGGAGCTGTTGTTTAGTATGAACTTAGGAGAAAATTTCTTTATAAACGAGTAGACATTAACACACTTGTCATTTCCAGGTTTATCTCTACATACTTAGTTGAGGGCCTATATTGTAATTAAAACCATGTTATGTAAAAACTTTGCAGTCTCCTGTCATTGTTGCATTCCTAGCATTTTACTTGTAGCTAATTATTAGGAAATTGAATTACCAAAGTAAACAGATTTGTGCACACAACTCCAAATTAGTAAGCCTAAATTTATCAAACTACAGTTGCCATTTTGATTATCTGCCTGTTCTATTTTAAAAACAGATTATTGCAATTATATTGTATTGGAAACTTTAGCTTAATAGTTACTCCCTGTTAACATACATAGCAGGACTTGTCATGACAAAGTCTTGTTACTCTGTTCCAGAAATGCCAACATTTCCTAAATGGAAGGAGAGACTTCTTTTTTATGGTTATTGTTTTGGATGGCTGTTTTTTTTTTTTCTTTTCTACATGTTTTTGGCTTGCTATCAGCAGGTATAATACATGATCTAGCATTGTAACAGTGGGAAATGGCATTCCATTTACCAACTTAGATACTAGAAGCACACTCTCCCTAACTGAAAGGAGTATTTTCTGTCTTTTGATGAATGGATTCACATTTCATCTGGTTTCCCATAGTTACTGGGAAGCGATAGCACAGTTAGCAAAGCAGCAAGGGAGGTCTTATGTTATTTATAGGTCCAAAACCTCATCATAAAGATTTATATTAAAGTATTTCACGAACAGTAGACTCTCAGAATTACATCTTTTAAGTGGAGGCACGTACAGATGGCGGGATATTTAAAGGAGCTGTGCAGTCCATTGTGGAGTACTTTAGTAGCTAGATGTGCTTTTAAAAAAAGAGAGAAAACTGGAGAGACATAAATCATATCAAGTGATGACTTTTTTTAAGCAGAGTCAGAAAACATGGTACATACTGTGAAGCAGTATGGTCTTATAAAATAAAGTTGCATTTCTTGGTATGTAGATTACACGTAAGCAGAATCCATAGGCCAAATGTCTACATTAATTTTCTTATGGTCTAATCGGGGGGTGTGTGTGTGGGAATTCTTTTGTTGTTCATTTATTTCTTTTTCCAGTTGGGTATAATTGTTTAAATGTGGCTCTTTTTGTCTTTATTTTCTTTCTTCCCCCCCGCCCCTTGTTCTTTTTTTTTTTTTTTTTAATTTGACCTCTTATGAGCAGAATGTGAGAACGGGGCGGGGAGGGGAGAAGTGCGGTACTGAGAAGCAAAGCTCTCACACATTCTGATTCTTTGGTTTTCTGTATGCTTTCTGAGAAGAGGCGTAGGAATCGGCTTCAATCCTCAATTATTCTCATTCTTACCTGAGCATGGTGCAGAATGCATGGCATGTGTAGCATAGGCTTCCTTGCATGTGGGGAAGAAATTTTTGCTGGTAAGGGGAGGAGTGATTTTTCACTTTCAGACCTGCCTTCATGTTTGATATTAGTCTTCTGGAACCTACCTGAAACTGTTGAAGGGTGTATTTTGATTAAAGTTGTTGGGTATGTACAGTTTATTTTGTGTGCTTCAGGTTACATTTTTGGCTTAGAATAGAGACTAAATGGAATCTGATGGTTTATATCAAAAGTTTAAAGAAATATGAACATTATCACAGTAAGGCGTTTGTTGGTATTATCAATCCTGCCATTTTCTGTCTTTAACAGGCTTTGCAGCTGTCTTATATCTACATTTAGATAAAAATAAAACCACAAATGCATAAAATGATCATAAGCATTGCAATTATAACCCAGTTGCAGTTATAGCAGACGGGCACTGTGCTTGATAAAGACTCCCTTTAGATCATGTGTCTTTGATAACTTCTAATGCAGGGAGTCAACCCTTTGAAATAAATTGATCTTTTAAGCAATGATTTTAATAATGTAGCTGAGAACTTTTTTGTTATGTAGAGCAGTTCTTCCTAGTCTCAGCTTTGACGATTAAATTCATTTTTCATGAATTCACAATGCTTCAGGCTCCTGTGAAACCTCGCTTAGCTTCTGAGGATTTTTTTTTTTTTTAATGTGTGATGTGAATTGTGTAAAGCCTTTCCATAATCAGAAAGGTAATTTAGGCCTTTTCTGACCCCTTTTTTTTCCCCCTTCCTCTGAAGAGGGAAGTTTCAATAGAGTTGGAAATTCTCCAAAGACTCTTATACAACTGGTGCATTCTGCTTTAACATAATGCAATCTTTCCACATTTTCTGTTTTTCCTTAATTAACGGGCGGATGGAAGGGGTGTTAGATTCAGTTTCACAGAAAGATTTTATGCAACCACACAAGACTGTGAAAAAAAAGAGAAGAAACTTTGTAGGCAATAGTATTTTTGAAAAGTCGACTGCATTCTAGCACAGTAGTTTACTCCTGCTGCATGTTACACAGTATTGCTGGAAACATTTGTGATTTGGTGATCTTACTGTCTGTTATGGATTGCCTAAATAAGAAATTTTCTGTGGCTTATTAAATAGGGCATTCTCTGCTGTGTAGTGGAATTTGGGCTGCCCCAGGCTCCCATTACTGAATTTAGGTTGGGCTGCAATGTTGCTGTACTGCAGCTTTGGATACATGCTTGTATAAGGAGAAAAAACTTCCAGCTTGTGAATTGTAGACCCTTTAGCAGACAGGTGCAAATGTGGAAACTTTCTTGCAAGACATCCGTTCATAAACTGATAGCTTAAAAAGTAGGGTTTATACATGTATAGTAATGCATGGCTTGCAAATGTAAGGGAAATGGTTGGAGACAGTAGAAATTTGTGAAGTTAGGAAGCATCAGGAAAAGGAATATTTGACAGCTTTAACAGATACTAGTGATACAGAAGGAGTGAGAGGGAGGGAAAATCAAGACTGGATGGGTGAAATTTGAAGTTGCCTGTTTTTTAAAGGAACAGGTAGTTCGTAGAGCTTAATTGGGGAATAGGAATGTGTGTCTGATAGTCTTTGTGTTCTGCATAGAATATGCTGTAGCCAGTCATAAAATAAATGTTAACTAGATTACCACTAACCTCTTTCCCTGCAAAGCAGAAATCTGTTAGTTGAATAACTGGGTGTTGCTAGATGTAGTTCTACTGTGTCTATAACAGATATTCCTTCTGCAGACAACTGGAAAATGTAAAACAAAAATCCCAGATGGAAGCTAGACCCAAAGGGAGACTTCTCAGCATAATCTTATTCTAGTGATTACACGTAAGTTGAGTGGTTATATGAGTGAATTTAAGCTTAAGGAAATCTTTCATTTCTGTGAAAGACATTCTGGTAGTGTGTAAGGGATATATGTTAAGCTGCAGACTACAGATTTACTTTTCTTTAACAGGGCTTCCCCCTAGTTTGTGAATCTAACTTTGCTTTAGCCTGAAATTCAGAAGGAGAAAATTTTGAGATAGAGAACTGAGAGAAGTGGTTGATACACCAGATGGTTTTGCTACCGTTCAGAAGGACCTCACCAGCCTGGAGAAATAGGCCAACGTGTTCATGAAGCTCAGCAACATCCTGCACCTGGGGAGGAATAACACCCTGCACCAGTACATGCTGGGGGCTGGTCAGCTGGAGAACAGCTTTGCAGGTAAGGACCTGAGGGTCCTGGGGAACAAGATGACCGTAAGCCAGCAACAAGCCCTTGTGGCAAAGGCAGCCAACAACATCCTGGACTGCATTAGGTAGGGCATCGCCAGCGGTTCGAGGGAGGTGAGCCTTACCTTCCGTTGAGCAGTGGGGAGGCACATCTGGAGGGCTGTGTCCAGTGCTGAGGTCCTCAGTACAAGAGAGACATGAACTAACTGGAGTAAGTCCAGCAAAGGGCCATGATGTTGATTAAAGAATTGGACTGTCTGACACATGGGGAGAGGCTGAGAGATGGGACTGTCCAGTCTGGAGCAGAGAAGGCTCAGGGGATCTTATCAGTGTGTATAAATGCCTGATGAAGGGGACTAAAGAAGGTAGAGCCAGGCTGTTCTCAGTGGTGCCCAGTGACACAAGAAGAGGCGATGGGCACAAACTGAAACACAAGAAAATCCATTTAAATATAAAAGAAAGACTTTTTCATCTACAAGGGGGGTATTAGAACACTGGCACAGGCTGCCCAGAGAGGTGATGGAGATCATCTTGGCAATATGCAAAACCTGACTGTACACAGTCCTGAGCAACATGCTGCAGCTGCCCTTGCTTGAGCAGGGTGTTGGACTACATCTCCAGGGGTCCCTTCCAATGTCACCCACCCCGTGACTCTGGAAATTGCAAGGATGCCAAACTAGCAAGAGAAGAGAGAGGATGTGACAGGCACAACTGCTAGAATGAAACCATTTGTTCAAAGTTGAGAATGTGCAGATGTTTGAGAGATTTTTGAGAAGGGACTTCAATTTTTTTCTGGACACAGAGAGGTAGCAGAGACGCTTTGCACTTGGGTACCCTTTGTCCTTAGAGTAGACAGCTGTGTAGATGATTGATATCTTGGCTGTGAGATGTGCTACTTTGGCAGCACAGGTTAAAGAACATACAGCTTTTGAAAACTGATGTTTTAATGTAATTTATAATCCACTTACGTGAGACTGTAAAAGGCTTGTAGTTCTGGGAGACAGGATGAACTAATTTCTGGTTGAGAACTTTAACTGGGACTTGTTTCTCCTGTGCTTCTTGAAATAATTAAATAGGTCCACCCTGCCTTTAGTACTCCTTACTGCCACCCTGCGATGGGTACATGGGAGAGTTGAGTGCTATCAGTTTGTAAAAGTTGTTCTTCTGTTTGTGATGTGGTAGGGTAAATATTGGCAGGAAAAGAAACAGAGCTTCCTTGTGCTTTGCTGTGTTACTGCTGAGCTTTGCATGAGGGGATGTGGCTGTGGTGCCTGTTTCAGAGGATTTTAGTGACAGGCGGTAAAAACATAGGTATTTGTTTTCATCTTCATAAAAACATGTTTTGCTGTTTCAGAAAGTTCAGAGAAACAGTTCTCTCAACTATGAATTAAATATCAAAACATAACAAACTGGTAAAAGCTCAATTCCCTTTTAATGCATTTTTCTGTAAAAGACAATTCCTGAGATTGGGCAGAGCCGTAACACTTTTCACTTTTTATCCCTTAATAAGGGGTAACGTATTGAGATCGCAAGTTTTATAGGGTCCTTTGAGATTTTTCAAGGCAACACCTTTCTGCAAAGCTCTATACATCAGAGACTTCTCCCATAGGAGAGAGAGGAGCAGTGGAGATGCTCTACCAGCTGGACTACAGATGAAGAATGCACTGGGAGCTTAATCACAGTCATGCTCTACATTAAACATTCATTTTCTGTCTCAAGTGTGCAGGAAATGACAGTGTTGAGGGAAAGGAGGTTTTGCATGGAGAGAAAGTGTATACCTACAAAAACACAGACTGTGGCTATGTGAGGAGGATCAAACAGCTCAATTGCAAAGTAATTTTTTTTTCCATTTTAATTTATTTTGAAACTTTTAAACATTTGTGTCATTCATCATCCATATAAGTTCTAAAATTAAGCGTTCCTGAAATGTGGGTGTATTATTTTGAGATAGAAGGCTAACATTCTTATTTAGATTAACTACTGTTTTATTAAACCAATATACAGAGATGGTGGAGGTATACACAAACTAAAAGAAATGTTCATTTTGTTGAACCAAGCTGACAGTCCATGATTACAGATCATCTATTTTTGTGATGCAAACTGGAAATTAATATAAACAGTGTGGACCAAACCACGCTTATGTTTTGCTTGGTTTTGATAGGAGCTGTGTGGAAGGGATGTCTCTGTAAATCAGCTCCCAGATTTATTCAGTGATGTCCTGTGAAAATAGTCCAAGTCACTATTCATTTCTGAAAGTGTAACATTTTGCTCTTTACACTTTTTAACTTTGAAATAGGGAATACTATAGCAGCTTGCATTAGTTGTTGGATGTGATGGAGTGTACGCTGTGTATAAAACCTGGTGTTCCCTGAACATCATATCAGATAACAGATAAAATTCCAAATATGTAAAGAGTGGGCAAACTTTCTGACGACAGTCTGATAAATCCTGTGGTAGTTACAGCTAAAACAGGATGCTAATATGCATCTGAGCTCAGGAGATATTAAACTATATATAGATTCTGCTGTTCCTAACAGATTGTTGTTGAGATACCTGACACATTTTTTGATGTTACATGCATTCAGAAGAGCTGAGCTTTACATAATTTCTGGTTAGTGTTAGTTATGTGAAAACATATTAAAATGTGTGGCCTAGTTAGGAAACTTTGTCACATAGGCAGAAAAGGCAGGTTTGAACATTTCTGCCAATGACACAGAAACTCTCTTGATACGTGGCATTCTTTTCTTTACATTTCTTTTGAATTCAGTATGGTTGCAAACTACAGCAAGAGGTAATCTGTCATAGCGGCAATCACTGGAACGAGAGCAACGGAAGCGTGTTCCCTGTTTGCAAGTGTTGTCTGTCCAGCCGATGCTGGCGCAGCTCTCATGGGCACTGTAAAGGAGAGCAGAAGGACCAGGGTCCTGGAAACTAAACATCAGTCCCAGGAGAAGTCACACTCATTTTAGCAGCCTTTGGCTAAAGACTGCCCAGTGCAAACAGCCTTCAGAGCATTCCTCAGACAAACGCCAAACAGATGTGTGAACACGTGTACGCTGAGATCATTTGAGGCGCAGCTATTTCTTGTATTTGCTAAGTTTAAAGGCAAAGAGAAAAGATGGTGCTGAGGCGGGGATTCTCTCGGAATTTATGCTCTGGATTCCAACATGAGGATAAACTTGGATGGGGTGAGGGGAACAGGACATAAATGTGCACTGTTAATATGACTGATGGACTATGTTCTCTTTCTTCGTATGGTTCTGTTACTCTGGGAGGTGCACAGGTCCGACTGGTTCACATCAAAACAGTTGTAGAAGAACGAGTCATATGTGCAAACTATTTCTCTCTAACAACCTGATGGGAAATTCTAGAATCACTTTTGCTGAAGTTGTTAGCTTGTTTTGCAAAAAAGAAAAGCAACTGAAAATAGGGTTATCTTATTCAAAATATTGGGCATTGTCCCTTACCTGTTTTGCTGTCATTTTTGTCTGTAATTTCCAGTATTTCACAAACCGTGGCTAGTAAAGCTGAAGATTATTTTTAATATTGTCTTTAGAACAGCGTATTAGGACTGTGCTTACAGCCAAAGGATTACTTTGGATTTTCAACACCTGAAATGTGTCTAAGTTGACCTTCCTTTTCTCTTTGGATCTTTAGTTGCATGTCTTTGATAGGTGATGTAATAGGTCATATGCTGTTCAACGATTTCTAGGTCTTTATGTTTATTTATTACCTTCTAAATGCTAGCTTGGTGGTTCTGTTCTCCTTGTCAGGGGCTATTAATCATAGTAGTTTGGATCTAACCTTTAGCACAAAACCAAGAATGTTCCGTATTTTTCTTACTTGCAGGGAAGTACCCGAGGCAAGTGCTCCTAGCCACTAGAGGAGTCACATTACTGAAGCAGATGGAGCTTTGTTTTTCCTCCTGGGTATCTATGTCTGATAGAAATGCTTTCAGAGAACTACTGCGATTCATTTCTTGTTTGCTTTGTACACCCATTTACCATTTGGGGATGTATGGGTTTTCCGGTTCCTTACTGAGGCTTTACTCGGATTAACTGCTCCAGTGTCCTTTTGACATCTCCTATCTTTCACTCTATGGGGGGGAATAATAGAGTCATTTAACTCTTGAGAGCCACCTGACTTCTGATCACAGAACTGTGTGTTTGTAATGATGTAACAGTGACAGCAATTTGCTGTTGAACATTTTCACTGTTAGTGTGGTTAAAGATTCATTTTCAGAGAAAAGCATCTGCAAATAATGCAGTGTAATTATGAAGCCAGCAAGTAGCAGCCTACTCTGCTAAACAGCTCCAATCCTTTACTAGGATATTACAGGAGATTTGTTCAATTTTAGCCACCACAATAACTGAAGTACCGGAAAATGGTAGTCACAGAAGGTGTTTTTGCCAGAGAATGCTTTTGATTCGCTAACAGGACTTTTAAGCCAAAAAGCAGTGACTATGAGCCTTGAATTTTTAGGAACCATTTAATTCAGAAATTGTTCACAAATGTTTCAGATCTGGGAGTGGATGATGCTGAGGTTGGGACATTGCAGTTTTTTATCTGAGCTGAACGTAGCTGCTTAAGGAAGCCAATGCGAAGGAAGAGTCTTTAAGAGTAACTGTTAAAGCTACTGGAAAGCTGTTGTGTCCAGGGGCAGGCGGCTGCGGTGGAAAGCGCAGGGCTGGGACCCCGTGCTGGCTCCTGGCGTAGGCCTGTCCCTCTTTTGCACGCAGCAAGTCTGCTGTGTGCCGCGGGCTCATCGAAGAAAGGCCGAAACTTTCTCAGAGAACCTCTCTACTTGCCCCGTGTAGGTGCGGTCACGCTCAGGTCAGCAATGTCCTGTTGTGGTTCTGTATCTCCTTAAAGCTGGTGTGTGGGTACGGGAGGCGGAGGGGGACTGCAGCGGTCAGGGTGAGGGCTCCTGGTGGTCTCTTCACCCACCTGATAAATACACCCCTCTGAAGAAACACCTTAGGGTCGTCCTGAGAGTCTCTTTGTAGAGGAAAAGATGCTGGCGGTTGTTTGATGGATGACATTAAAGATCCTGAGCTTCTCTCATTTACCTGACTGATGGCATTTTTGTGAAGGTGCCGTTCTTAACAGAAGCGGTGTTTGAGCGTGAACTTGTAGGGTGTCCCACCAGGGAACAGATGGAGGTTTGTCTGAGGAGAAAATACTTAGCTTTGTGTTCATTGCTCAGGATTGCCATCTCTAATCTAAAGCCTTTCTCTAATCTACGTTCCCCATTGAAACAAGGTAGGAGTGTGAGTTGCAGTTCTGTTTTCAGAGTTGGACAATTCCCTGATGGGAAGAGTTTTTCCAGGAACCAGTTTAAAGGGTTGTTGAAGAGGCTGTAAAATAAAAACACGTACACACGCACTGGCTCAGTCTGTGGCAAAGACCTGAGGGAGCCAGCGTTCGACCTTGGAGCCCAGAGCAGTTGGGCTTGCAAAACTGTCTCCTGCCCCAGGCATTAGCCAGGGAAGCCGAGTAGGTAGCCAGCCTGCGTCCCAGTGGGATGCGGGGAGGCCCAGGAGCACCTCCGTCTGCTCGGGTGGAGCCCAGGCGAACTTGCCTGTTGATCTGTGGTGTGAAAGAAAAGCCGAAGAAAAACCAAAACCCTAAACAAACTGGAAGGCGACTTGTTTAAATGCAGCCCCCAGTTCTGTGCTAGTGTGTTGACTCACCGTATTGGGAGCCTGGGACTCGGGCTGTACCCACTGTGTCTCAGAACAGCCCTTTTGGTCTCACTGTGACAAGTTAATTAAAGTGTCCTGCTTAAACTCCTGCTCCCATCTTTTGTCTGGCCTGAATGTGCTCATGAAATATTGCTAAGCGTGTTTTGCATGACCATTTTAACAGGAAAAAAACCAGTTGGCTTTGACAGTTTGATGTTTGCAGTTAGCAGGAGGTTTGTTTGATGTTCTGTGGTAACGGCAAACTCACTGGAACTATTTTCTACTCAGCTTGTTGATGTGTTTACTTGGGTTGGGGGCATACAAACGGTTTGCAGTACCATTTGTTGGGATCAGCTAGAAAAGCAATACATGCTCAATGCAGGCATAAGGATGCCTGCTTGGATGCACAGGCTTTTTTACAGAAAAGGCTCACATTAAATTTGATGTTGCATAGGGTGTAACGTTGCTTCGGAGAGTATTTTCTCTGAGAAAGAAAAGTAAGCAGTGTAAAGACTGTCGTGGTTTAACCCCAGCCAGCAACTAAGCACCACGCAGCCGCTCACTCGCTCCCCCCCCCGCAATGGGATGGGGGAGAAAATCAGGAAAAGAAGTAAAACTCCTGGGTTGAGATAAGAACGGTTTAATAGAACAGAAAAGAAGAAACTAATAATGATAATGATAACACTAATAAAATGCCAACAGTAGTAATAAAAGGATTGGAATGTACAAATGATGCGCAGGGCAATTGCTCACCACCCGCCGACAGACACCCAGCCAGTCCCCCAGCGGCGAATCCCTGCCCCCCCACTTCCCAGTTCCTAAACGAGACGGGACGTCGCATGGTATGGAATACACTGTTGGCCAGTTTGGGTCAGGTGCCCTGGCTGGGCATGAGAAGCTGAAAAATCCTTGACTCTAGTCTAAACACTACTGAGCAACAACTGAAAACATCAGTGTTATCAACATTCTTCACATACTGAACTCAAAACACAGCACTGTACCAGCTACTAGGAAGGCAGTTAACTCTATCCCAGCTGAAACCAGGACAAGACTCACATGACTAAGATGCTTATCTTAAGACTTCGAACGTGTGGCCTCTGGCACCCTTGAATCTTTTGTGAGAACGCATCATTTAGGATTTCAAAGCTGCGATTTTCACTATTTCTGAGTATTGTTCAACTGTACTTCAAGTAGCATTAAAAAGACAGTAATAAACTGAATTTATTTTCAATGACGAAAACTGTGTATAATTAAAGGAACCTGATTTTGAAGAGGTAACCAAGAAAAAAAAGGTCTCATGCCAAAATATCCCATGACGCTTCAAGAAAACCAAACATAACTAAGGATTGAGTTATAACCTATTGTATCTTTAATCCCTGCTTAACATTTCAATAAAAAGTACATTTCTCTATTGAGAAATTAAATGCTCTATATTTACATTTTCTTTATGAAACGAGAAGGAATGAAGTCATTCCACTGCATTCTCTTTTGCATGACTGACATTTGATTTAACATTCCTTAGTCAACTCTTGAGTTGTATTTTCCATAATAAAGAGATTTGTTTTCCCTTGCATGTTTAAAATCCATTGCTTCCCTTGGATCTTCAGCCAAGGGTTGATTTTTTTTTTCTTTTTAATTTTTTTATTTGTTTTTTTTTTTTTTTAGTGTTACAGGCTCTTCAGCCAAGGTTTTTTATTTTTTGTAGCGTTTTTCTTACTTACACAGACTCTAAAGTTGTGTCAAACTGTACACTAAATGGAGGTTTTGAGAGCGATTGAGACTGCCATCTTTAAATTATCAGAGCAAAAAGAGAGAGTAAGCAGATGTTATAAAGCACTGTGATCTCTGTTATGCCAAGAAATTTGGTAGTGGTGATCTAGGCAAGGTCTCTGAGAGGCCCAAGATGCAGTTTTGAGATAGTTTGGAGTCCAGACCAGCACTTAGAGCATCAGAATCTGGGAGGCAACTGCATTTTAGGCTGGGAAACCCCACCCAATTATTTTTTAGCTTTTTTTTCTCCCAAGTAAGTGTTTTCAGTTGACCCTTATGTTGTGGAGATTTTTCACCTATTGTTTTAGATCAGAACTGTCAAAACTGGCACAGGTACAAGAGTGCACAGCCCAGAATTTCTACATCAGAGGGGGTCCTGTTTCTTCATGTAGATGAGCATGTTATTTCTTAAGGTGTACCAAACACACAATGTGTAACACCCTGCATTTGATGTTTGAATGGTGAAGAGGCCAGAAGTGAAAGCATTTTATCCTACTCTAAGAACTCTCAATGCCTGTTGACATAAATGAGTATTGAGGGTTCTCAGCAGTACTGAGCTGACTCCACCACAGCCAGAGGCCAACTTTAAACAACTTTATTTTATTCCTACTTATGTCCCAAGCCTGGAATTTGGATCGAAGCTGTTGTTATTTTATAAACCATATTTAAAAAAGGAAGCTTCCTTGCTTCTGATTTATTTAATCTTCATGTCTGCTGTCTTCATAAGGGCTTCAGCAAACCATTCTCATAACTGTTTTCAGATGATTTCAGAATGTATTTTATTGTCATTTCCTCTGGTGAACCAGGAACACAATATTCTTAGCCTCTTTGGAGGAACTTTATGCAGAGTAAATAATTCATCTCTCTGCAGAATCATTTTATTATTGCTTTTATTGCAGAAAGTTACAATTGCCCTATTTTTAGAAATGACATAAAGAAACTAAATCTGAAGAGGTTTTCATAGAAGCATAAAAAAAAGAAGGAATAGATTTGAAAACGAATATTCACACACTAGGAGAAGGGTCGTATCTTTTTTCTTTTCTAAAATTATATGCTGCAAAATATGTTGAGAATCAAGTTAGTACAAAATCTCTTCCACTGTATTCACGTGTTTTGGTTAGACTGTAATAATCTATCCCTTTTTGTGTTTATATACTTGGAGAAAACTAAAATCTATTGATACCACTGTAGAACACAATGAATTGATTTGTTTCAGTGCATCAGTATTTGTAAAAATAGACAGTAGAAGGGATTCTGTGGCATGGGTTGTATTTTCATGGAGGAGGTTCATGTGGTCACGCATTTTTATAGAGCTTTCATGCAGAAATACAAGAACAGAAAAATAAAATGTTAGTGCTAGTCTTTGGACAGAGTCCTCGGTGCAGAAGAGTGGCAAAACTGTAATGTAACAGGAGTGAATAAAGAAGCAGCTGAAATGTTTCTTAGAGTCTATTGGAGAATCTGGGAGCGTTGGGAAGAGATACCTGAAGTACAATCAACGTGAAACCAGCTGTAAGCTGCTTGTGTTTACAGCAGTCAAACAGCAGCTGAAAAAAACACCTGGTTGTTGAATTTGGATGTCTCTGCTTATTTTAATAGCATTTGGCCAGATCAGAGGCTTCCTGTCAGAGAAGTTAAATGTAGAATATATGAGTAACAGTGCTGTCTTTGCACAGATGAAAATATTTGAGCGACACAGAAGTGGTCCTGTTAGAAATGCTGATAAAAATATAACAAAACTTTTATATGTTTCTCTTCTGACTCCTTCTTGGTATTGTGGTTTGAACAGAATGAGTAGGAAATATATGTGAAGGAAGTCTTACTGTGAAATTGTTTTTTCTGCTGAAGTAGTGTGGGGTACTGTCTTGGACTGCTTCTTGCCTGGAGTATTCGAGGAAATTTCAGTGCTCATTGGGATTTCACAAATTGTGGAGATTTCCATGAGATGCTTATAGTTCTTACCTATTTAAGAGCCATGAGACAGCATAATACAGGTTATTTCCTTTCTCCTGGTCTTATTATAATTGTATAAGAATATGTGTATATAATACTAATAATATATATAAAACCATCTTCATTGCATATATATATATATTATGTGGCTTTATATAAGAATTGAATAATTGTATTGGAACATATTTTAGAATGGAAAGCACAACTTTGTTATTTGATCAATAAGGACCAGAAGGCTGCAAAATTTAACTGCTGTAATATTGGAGGATATTTTAGGAAATTCTGGATGTTTCTGGGAAATAGGGTAGAATGAGCTCCTAGCTTTTATTTCTTAACTGTAAGAAGCATGTGATTAATTAAAATGTTATGTGTATTTCCACTACTTGTAAAAGTGCCAGTGAACAACCAGCAATGCTTGCAGAAGTGTAACTGTATTTTTTACCATGGAATATAGAGGAACAAAGACAACTAATTAGAAAGGTTCCCATGTTAGAGTACATAGCAAAAGTAATGAGAACGAAAGGGTAATTGTTTGTTCTTCTTGTTTGTCTTTTCCTTCTGTAGCATGTGATGTGTAAAAATTTCTATTGTTATCAATATTAAGAAGTCTCAGCTGCGTATAGACGAATGCTTAAGTGATGACCCCAGTTTTTTCAATGTGTCTATACATTCAAGTGGGTTTCCCATGTGTTAGCAGTCATAAAAATGTTATGCGTGCAAATGCCTAAACTTGTTTTCTCATAGAAAGAAACCACTTGAACTCTTCCTCCTGCACTTTGAGTCAGAGTCCACAATTTTACAGTAAATGGTTGCAATGGCAATCTCTTACTCTTGAAAGTAAAGTTTCTTTATTTTCTGTTACATGTACATGAAAAAACATCTTCATATTGATATCTTCTGATTGTGTTCCTCCTGTTGAGAGGCGGTGAGTGCTCTCCTTTCCTGTTCCTATTCCAGTTTTGCTTCTCATAGCCTGGGGCTTCCCTGAGGTCAGCTAGAATTGTGTCCTGGGGTGCCCTTGCTCTTGCTCCAGGCTATCCGTAAGCATTATCAGAAATTGCAGGAAGGTACTGTTTATTACAATTTTTTTAGATACTGCATAAAATGTACTTAAAAAGTGATTTTCCAGATTGATCAAAACAGTACCTTCTGAGAATGCCTGATAAGCCGGGAGCTCCCAGATCCTTACAGGGCCAGTAAGCATCATTTTCAGTGGGCAGCTGCAAGTGCTGCAGCATCCCCAGGGCTGGCTGTCACCTAAGCAGATTTCCAAGGCCTTTGGGACTCTGCCTGGGGCTTTAGAAACATATCCCAAACTCAGTGTTTTAAACGAAGAAGTTTGTAACTCAACCCACTACTTTCTTTTTTTTTTAACAAAGGCTTGTTTTCTATGGAAATTTCTGATGAGCTCCAGTTGAATGGCATGTGTTGGGCAGCTGGTTGAACAAATAGATCTTCTTCCCCGTCAGGTTGAAGTCCTGCTTCCCCAGCTAATTCTCTCTAGCCTTACTGCTAGAGGCTTTCTCTGGGGTACTTTGCTCTCTTAGCCAAATGGCGTAGAGAGCTCCTAGTCCCGTCAAGCAACTGCCTGCTTCTCCTTCTTCCAAATATCGCTTGTGAATGATGCATTAGAATATGTAATTTTATATGCTTTTGACTGAAAAATGCAAGATGTAAGTGGTGAATCTGAGTTAAGAGATGTAAATGAGTAGAAGATGCTCACAGTTTCTGATTTGGTTGCCTGGAAGCGTAACAGGGTAAAAAGATCTAGTTTTCTGTGAGAAATTCTCATCATTCAGATAATGCTGTGGATTACTGCATCCCTCTAAATCCATGGCAGGAGACTGGCAATACAGACGTTCAGAGCAAGGTAAAATTGCAAGAGGTCAGGCACCACAAGATGATAGAGTGTTTGTCAAACTGGTGTAGCTGCAGTTCACAAAGCAGTAGCGTTAGGGAACGCTCGCTCCTTCAGTGGGCTTTGAAATTAATCTTGACTCTTCTTCCCTCTTGCTCTTTTTCTTTGATCGTTCCACAGAATTTAGGACATGTGTTCTGATCTCTTAACACAAACCCTCTGCTGTTTTGGCGTTGAGTGTGAAATGGCTGTTTAATTCCTGTAACCCTAGTGACGCAGCCGAGCCACGATCTTTTAGTTTTTGCTTATGCAATACCCTATTACCCAGCTTTCTTTAGTGGACCATATCTGCTCTTTCGTGAGCCGTATGGTGACAAGAACTGTAAGTAGTGTTTTGTGGGAAGTCTCATCAGCGTCTTTTACAACAGCACTCTTACTCTTGTGTCCATGTGGGGGATCGACGCAGAAGCTGTAGTTGTTTGCTGCAGAGAACTGGATGAGTTCACCCACTTTCTGTGGTGGGACACAGACATATGAACAACCACACTTTGGTTGAAACCTCTGTTTAAGTGTTGAAACAAACTAAATCCAAATCACACAGCTTTATTAGTGAGAGTCAGTAAACAACAATTTCTCCTCTGAAGCAGTCTAATGTTGTAGGTCCCAGCTGTATCCTAGCCCCCTCGTATCCTGAATCATAGTATCACTTATGATTAATAGATTTTGTGTTAATTTTATCTTTAAGAAAACAAGATATTTTAAAGAAAAGTAGTTAAGTAGCATCTGGTATCCATTTATTTCAGAGGACAAAGTAGACTTCTGAAATTGAATCTAATCTGAACACCTCTGCATTCAGCAAGCAAAGGAAACCCAGCCCTGTTTCATATTGCCTCTAAGTGAGAGCAGTAGTAATGAAACTAAGATACCTTATTCATTTGGGGCCCTTGTTTGAGGGAAATGTGATTATGTTGCACGGTAGCACACATTCAGAAAGGGATATTTTGAACATGTTTGACTTATCACAGCGTTCACAAGGCAGGTAGCAAAGCGGGCAGGATGGTGTGGTTTGTCGATGTGCGTTTGAGAGCCCCAACCTGCTGAGGGCAGAGGCTGCTCGCGTCTTTGCCCATCGGAGCCATGTTGTACCGATGCAGCAGGGAGAGCAGCTGAAGGACCCTGTGGTACCTGCGTGGGTGCTCTGTGTCACCAGGCGACCGTGAGGAAAAACTGGCAGCTTCCCAATGGAGGGGTCTCTCCTAGGGTGTAGCGATGCATTCCTTTTGCCCTCTCGGGGCTGATTTTCGAACTCGGGAAGGCTCGCTAGGCCTTAGCATAAGTGTCATGAGTCGGGCAGTGAAGTGACCCTTGGCCGTGCCAGGGACTCTTACACGGCGAAGACAGGGAGATACGCTGCGCGTCCCAAGGACTCCTGCTGCCCGGCGGAGGCGGGACGGGAGCAGGGATGGCCAGTTCTCATAACGACCTGCGGCCAGTTCTCTCTCAAAACAACCTTGAGACATTACGGTCCTCCCCTGACAATCTTGGAGCATCCCGTATCTGTGTTTTGAGTTATTCTCAGTCTCGGAATTTTCCAGCGCAGCTGGGATTCTAGCAAATTGTTGATGACAAAAGTCAATCATCTCCCGAACCTATAAAGAGCGGTACTGAGTGAGGCCCTTTGAGCTCTCCTGGACCGCAGCGGGCTGCGACCAGCATCTCCCTCTGAGCAGGATGCCTCTCGGAGCTCGCAAACTCTCCTGTTTGCGAAAATCGGAGGTCTGTCGCCGAAAGCCAGTGTGACCTGGGCTGATTCTCTTCGCTCCTTGAGGCTCGAGCCTTTGCCCGTTGAGACAAATGCCAAAGCATTCGACGTGAATATTTTCACTGACCTCAAGGCGAACTTTTAAGAGGTAGATGTCTTTTTCTCTGTCTTTTATTCTCTTTTATTCTCTTTTATTCTCTTATATGTATTTCTCTTTCTGTCTTTATGCATGCCTGTATACTAACCTGGATAGTCTGTAAGTAAGTTACAGCAAGTGTATTATAAGGTATAAGGTAAGTTATAGAAAGTATATTATAAGATATATGATAAGTTAATACTTTCAAATTTATACTTAAATTACTGTTGTGATTTTTATTCAACTGTGAATGAATTTTAGGTTGTGATTATACTCATAATCCCTTTAGATATAAACCATAGACCAAGTCTGGGTCTAGTAGTCGATCCAGCTGCACCTAGACTCTGACAGGAGTTTAGAGATCAAGGCGGTCTTCTCTGAACCTCGTGACTCAACGGGAGGGTTTCCCTTACCGTTTCCCACATTCTCTTTTACCCTATTATGTTTTCAGTCCCCATATACATAAGTTTAGTTTGATTCTAATTTAATTTTCCTGTGTGCATTTCATCCATGTACTAAGTAATAGAGTGAACCTTGCCATGGAATTCTGTGAAGTCTCACTTTCATATAAATTTCTATTAAATCATTTTTCTGTTGCTATTACAGTTGGAGGTGATCCTTTAAGTGATCCGAACCCCCTCTCTCTCTCTCTCTCATTTTTTTTTTTTTTTAAATCCCCCCTGCAACACAGGGTGAGATGACTGAGCCAGGAGCTCACAATGCAACAGTTTGTGATATATTCCACAGCTGGATTTTTTTTGAGCTTTATATAGTCTGTTGACAGTCAGAAATAGTATCTTGAGTTCAGCATTCTCTCAGGTTTATGTAGCTTAGTAAAGACACTTAATTTCTGAGATGCTCAACAGGGCGAGTGGGGGTTTGCAGACACAAAAGATGAGAGTGTTTTGTTTGGTTTTTTGGGAGGGGCTTTTTAATGTTTGTAGCTTTGGGCTATGAAGTGCTGGAAGTGCTGCAGAATTCTTTTTCTTATTTTTATCTGTGCGCCAGGCACTCATCCATGCTCTCTGCCCTGCCAAAACGACTTCAGCATTAATGTGACAGACCACCCTGCCCGTGGGTGAGGTGTGTAATTCTTTCTCAGAGAAGAGATCTTGAGCAGAGGCTGCTTATTATGTCAAAGTGCATGTGGTTTTCTGACAGGAGTTACTTGGCAGTCCAGAGAAAATATTAAACTCCACTTAACTTGGAAAGACCAGAACGACTTAAATGCATAGTAAAAAATGTCTGCGTTTCATTTCTTCTCTGTCTCTGTGTTGGAAAGTCTTGGTGATGGTGAAGAGTGGTTTTCCCTTGCTCTGAAGTATGTCATCTTGTTTGAGTGTGCTAACCTGTCTGTGTTGGGAACAACTGCTGGCATTTGTGCAAGGACGGGTTTTTTTCCATGGTTGCCTATTGAATTTATAAATGGGAATTAAAATGACTGGTATTAAAATGGAAGTAAAACCCCAAACCCAACAATTTGGAGCTGGGAATTTCTGCAGTCCGTTCTCCATTTTTGCCGATGGCTCTTGGGCATTGCTTGTGCCACACAACTTTTTAAATTTTTTTTTTTTTTTTTTTTTTTTCATTTTAGAAGTATGGCTTTTTTTCCATCGCTATTACTATTGTGTGAGGGTTATTTTTTCATTTAGTAACTTCCATTTAAGGTCATAAATTAGAGTTGTAAAAGTCTCTCTCCCATTAAAACAAACAAACAAGTTTTGGACTTTAAAACACACTTTTAATTATTGGAAATCATTAGAAATTATCTCTTCTAAGGATTTAATTCCTTTAATCAAGTTTGCTACTGACAATAATGGAAAATTTTCTTCTTTTGTGGATAGCTGTTTAATGTTAAACAAATGCTGAATATTTATTTTTTAACTTTTTGTTTGTATAATAATATTGACTTTAGAACCTAGTTTGAAAAAGTGCTCAGTTCAGCAGGGTGTTTTAGATCGAATTATGCCATTGTGCTCCGAATACTTGTGAGAAAGCAACGACTGTTTACATTCCCATTTCTGCCCATCACCACGCTGTGACCCGATAAGAAAGGACTTGGGGTTTGCACCTGTGTACACGCCTGCACGGTGCCAGGAGGTGCCAATTAGGCCCGATGGGATGGGGATGTCGATGTCTGTGTGATGGATGTGGGGCAGCCTGGAACGGAGGTGAGAGAAATTCAGTTGGCACAGGCGTGACAAAACATGAAAGCAAAGGAGGGTCCGGGGGAGGGGTCAGGCAGGTCCTTTGACTCTTCAGTAGCCCAGCAGCTTCCAAGGAGTTCACAACTACTAACTTAAACACGAAATAATTACGGGAGCAATTCTGGCACCTTCTTGCTAGTCTTGCGTTGGTAGCCTGTTACTCAGCAACTGTTTTCTGTGTTACCTTTCCCAGCGTGCCTGGAAAGCAGTCTTAACATACATCTCTAAATGTTTAGAACAAAATTGCTATTTGGTGCATATGCAAAGCAAACAAACAAACAAAACCCACTTTGAATTACTGGCTATCAATAAAGCTTCTCAAACCAGGCTACCACTGGGTTTCTCTTGAAACTAAATACTTCATGCCTTGATTAGTTTTTTGTATGTTACATTTGCTTAGAAACTTCTTCTCCTGCCAGCCTGGTGTTGCAATATTTCCCCCCCTCAGACCAATAACAGCCACAGATAAGACTCTCCGAAACTGGCTTCTGGGGCTCGGTGTTTAAAGCTTCACTGCTGATCAGCCTAGCAGCTGCCTTTGTGACACCTATGGTTACAATATACGGAAGGCTTAAGAAGAGAGAGCTCGTGATCGAAGTGCTGTTGGATTTCAAAGGCCTTTAGAGGCAAACTTAGCAGGGAACGGAATTCTGAATCTCAGGGAGAATGATAGGAAAAACAGCTGCAGAATTTCCTAGCACTTTGTGTATAAGCACTCTTTTTTAAAATGAAAAATTACCATTTCATTGAACTGACATAAAATTGGCTTGTCAAGCACTGAAAATAAAATGTGTTTTTGCTTTATTTCTCATTCCTTTTATTTTTTCATGATTTAGTTCAATTTCCAGCTTTTCCATATAAAAAACCAACCACACCTAGAATCTTTCTTAAAATGAAAGCCAACAATTTCATGTGAATTCACAACTTCTGAAACTGAAGTTTTAAGCCATCATATGCTATGAGACTTGCAGTAGAATTGCTGTATGTAACAGCAGATCTTGGTACATGCAGTCTAGCTGTGGGCTCTTCCTACTCCTGATGAATCAATCCTAATTCATTTGAACTGTTAAAAAGCAAACAGCTTCAAGATGCATTACGAAGCCAACAGTACATAGCACAGGAATTGAAATGAGCAAATAGCAAGCAATTCAGCTTTGAAGTACCGAGATATGCCTCTAGGAATCTACAACTGCCTCTGAATTCGGTGTTTAATCTACTGTCTGTGTTTGAACTTATGCAACAGCCTAAATATTTGGGTGTTGTATTTTAACCACCCTGTTTTCACCGAGTTTTGGAATATACGTTTTCCTATAAAGTATTTGAGCATAAAGTGCAGGCATGTTCTTGCCATGTTGATTGGAAAATGAATTTATAATCTGACATAGGAATAATGATGTGTCCAGACATGGATATCAAATGCCATTGAACTCCTGCTGCGTTGTACGAGCTCAAAACTCAAGCGCTGCTATGGAAATGAAAAGCATCATGTTTGCAAACAAGTTATTCCTCCCTCTTGGCCTGCCCGGATTGCGCGGTCAGCGCGCGCGTCCTGCCGCATCCTCATCTGCCGCATCCTCATCTGCTGCCGCGTTGCCCTGGCAACATGCCGAGGCCACGGCAGCCGCACGGTGCTGTCTGGAGGGGTCCTCAGGACCTTCACCAGGATGCTTGCAGCCGGAGGTGTGCAGGACACGAGGCTGGACTGGGGCATGTCGGAGATCACCATTTGGTACCTCAGCACCTGAATTCGTATCTTGGGCCAACACTTAATTTCTGACCTCCTCCTCCAAGCAAACAAACCCCTGTGCTCAGCTTTGGAGTATCTACATGTGGAAAAGTCCTTAATAAAATACATCCCTTTATAGGGGATCCTGTTTCAGAATGGCTCTATACTTTTTAGGGATGAGCCAGGTTATTCTGTGGTTGTTGAAGATTTCTTGAGCAAAATGGTAATCTTGTAAAAAAAGCACAATTCATGCAACGTGGAGAGTGTTAACCTGAGGGGGTGCCCCATGGCCCTCACCAACTGTGGGCTGCTAGAGTGCTCACCTTGCTGCAAACCTGCGAAAATCAGTCCTGATCTGTTGCCATCAAAATGAATTCATAAGGACTTGTTTGCAACCTTCTTCATATTAGTATTGATGGGATTTTATACAAGCATTTCCTGAAAATAGGGTGTTGTTTAACACTGGGTGGTCTAACATGGAGGCATATGATTTTCAACTCTTCCTAGGTCTACTGAAGTTGAAAATGGTGCTATTTGCTCTAAAGCGATTTTGCTTAGGTTTGGCGAAGGTATTGAATTTGTTATGATTATACTGCTAAACAGTGTTAAAGAATTCCAGCCAACTGCTGTGTTTGCAGAAGTGCTTTTTTTGTTGGAGTAGAATTTTATTAAATTTACGGAATAAATTTAATTAAAAGCCAGTAATTTCTAACATCTTATTTACAGTGAATGTACAGATTTCATGCATTGATAGCTTTGCATATTTACTTGGCAATTTGTTAAAGTAATTTACTTTGTAATTATTTCATGATTACTAACGCTTTGGTGCCATGCCACTTTCTGTTAAGTTAAAATTTTGTTGTTGGCTTTGTGGCTCTCTGATCTTTGCGATCTTCGTTCCACTTTGTATATGGTAGTTCTTCATACCAATCCTCTAATCTTCGACTTTGTTCTAACTTCCTTTGCTCTACTTTTGTCTCTTCCTGATCCATGTGCGTGTGGCCGGCGTAAAAGAAAAGAAGCTTGTTAAGATGTCCTTCTGGTCCACCAAGGTACACCAGTGTATGGTCTGTTTAGGTGGACATTCTTTCTATGTGTTTTTTACATAGAAGTAGTATTTCTTATGCCATAGGTACTTTCCCACCACATATAAAGAGCAGGCTTTTGTCCCCAGAGCGTTCCTAATAGAAGTAGAAAGGACACCCATGTAGCGAGTCACCTGAGTGATTCAAAGTACACGTTATGTCTGTATTTTGTCACCTTTTCCTCATGACAAATGCTCTTCTTCGGCCCTTAACAATTAACTCCCGTCATCTTAATTCCATGTGTTTTTTTAGCTTCAATTCTGGGCTTCTTTATATAGCAGCAGTTTCTGACTTAAACCACAGTTGATACTGGATTAGGCATTTTTTTTTGCGCCTGGAAAGAGAGAAGCGGTGGAAAGGCTTACACGTGTACTCTTAGGGTGAAACGAAGCCTAGATGAAAAGTGAAGTAAGACCAGATGGAAGTGCTGTTAAATATCCCTAGTAGCCCAAGTCTTAAAAGCTCTGTTTTCTTTGTGAAGCTTTCCTGCCATTCATTCAGCTTGGGGAATGTATCCCACAGTGTTATTTAGTGCAGTCACAAGTAACAGATGATGTGTTTGCAGCGAGAGCCTGGTATGGCCCGTGGGGTTGTGTTCTGGTCCGTGGCAGTGAAATGTTTGTATGCGCTTTTGATGAAGACATGTCTTCCTGTGTTAGACAAATGAAGAGTGTCATCTGGGCAACCCTGGGACTTTTCAGTGCTTCTTACCTCAGATAGCATTCATGCTCCAAACCTGGGCTGGATTATGTTTATCTGTTAGCTTGCAGGGTGCTTTTTACTACTGTGCCTGCTGCTTGTCTCGAAAAGAAAACTTGAAGTGGTGTTGCTTGGTTTTCCTTTGGCTCCCACTTCATTCTTAGACTTGTTATTCTTAAACATACTTCAGAAAACTGCTAGAAGATTTCTACAAATCTGAAATGGTTTGTGGGGTAATCTGGGATGTATACTTTAGTTAAGTATGTGAGATTTCTGCTTGGCCATTCTCTGCTAGATTTAAAAGTTATAGCTTGAAAAACGACTGTTGGTAATGGCAATTTATAACAGCCTGTGTCCTGGAGTGTAATTTATGATGAAAAAAAGCAGAGGATTTAGCAAGTCTGAAGCCTCCCTGTCTGTTGCTCTGTTTTAAGCATTGTGGGATAATCTAGCATATGCTTAGTTAGTCACTGCTTCAAATGTAGAAGTATTTTAACTTTGATACCTAATGTCTTTTGCAGACAGCTTAGATAATGTTGCCGTGTGAGAGGTGTGGTGCGTTCTTACATTTGCCACGGCTGCAGAACAGGAGACAGATACCTAATGGAGATAGAATTTTTTTTTTATTCTTTTTTTTCCCCCTGTGCAACATAGATTACAGTTTAGCTGGTTTTGCTTGGAAACACGTATGGGAATCAGATTAAGTGATGTCTTCTGTCCAGCTTTTTGGTCAGTGTGGGATGATAGGGTGGATGTGACATCTTGGGGCTCACTCATTACACCATAGCAAGCCCTGCTCTCTTCTGCTCTGGTAACATAATGTTTGGAAGAGGTTTGATGTGCAGCCTGGATCCTGCCTGGCTACCTTGGGGACCTGGCCTCTTGCTGTCCTGCTGCATTTTGTCCCTGCACTGGGAGGAGCCCACAGCTAAATGTCAGGTACTGGCATCGCCATGTGTGACTGCAGCTTTGTCTCCTGCCCCCTGTGTCCTTGTATTTCTTGTCTCTCCTTCGGTGTGCTCCGTGTCCCTCCCCGGTAACACTGGGTTTTGCTTTGCCAGCTGTTTTGCAGAGGTTGACAGGGTCGGCCTCTCGCGGTGTTGCTGACTCTGGACAGGGAACTGGTTTCGCAGAAGTCGTTCCTTTGATACAATCTGAGAGGAAAGCAGATTTGTTTGCATCTCTTTAGCGATCGCTGCTGTTGAGAACTGTTGACCTCTACATTAGCCCAGTTTACAATATTGAAATCTCATTCCGTGGGTTATTGCTTTCCTTTAAATATCATTATATTAAACACAGAGTTACTGTTGTGGTGATTTACGCTAAGATAAATTGCTAGTGTGATACACAGGGATTTAGTCTCTCAGTTTATGAATCTGCTTATTCCCTGTGCATTAAATTACTGCATCCTCTGAATGGAAGCATCTGAAATTCAGTGTGTTTTATTATTTCTTGCACCATTTTGACAGACTTACCAAGGTAGTTCAAAGAGTGAAGTTTTTATTTAAATAATACAGATGTGTTTGTTCAACTTTACATTTAATAGTCCTGGCTTCTTTCAAGTTCGTGACCAGCTTTGCCTCAGATTTAAATATTTTGTTTTCCAGACACAGGGAGAGAGAACGGATACAGGTTTCTGCACTTAGAGACGTCATAGGTCAGAGTGAGCCGGCAGGAACAGAAGCTTTGCTAGGGCTTGCAGAGCAGCACCCCATACCAGATTCCCCATAGCATAAGAAATTCTGGAAGGCAGTGGGATTTTTCTCAATGCCTATGCTTGCTCATCCACCCAACAGCTTGATAGAGAAACAGAAGTTCAATAAATAAAACAGCTAGAAAAATGGTAGATAAATGCTCCCCCACCTCCCCACCCCCATTTTGAGGTGGAGAAATCCTTCTATTCAGTTTGCGTAATTTTCGTAACAGAGCTAGGATTGAGCTGAGGTGTCGATTTATAAAGATGCTCTGATATAGTGGATGCTTCCAAATGACTCCTAGTTCTGTAAATTAAGTCTGTCTTTTTTTTAATTAGAATTGTCAATGTCTTTAATTTTTCATCTTCTAGTATAAACACTTTAGCATCTGTATTTCTGTGTAATAATTCCAAGCTTTTTCCTCTTGCCCACATTTTACTGGACTTCTTGTTAGCTTGTTTTATTATATTCCTAATCATATTTCAGAATTCATGTGGCATGTGACTTCCTTGGAAAGTTAAGTGTTGGGTAAATGGCATTGCTTTGTTAATTTAAATTTAATCAATAGAAAATGTGCTGCAGCAGGAACACAGAAGAGCTCAGCAGGTCTCTGGAGAATTTTGGGATGCTGTGTACCAAATGGATGCTTAATATTTGGCTGGGAGATGCTGTCACAGGAATTCTCTGAAGTCAGTGATCCACTTTCAGTTAAAATTAATTTAGTTAGTGTGCATGTACTTTGTTTTATTATCTTCTTGTAGTATTTTCTCTTCTGTGTTTTTGCCATGACTTATATGTCAATGTTATAAATAAAGCTACTGATGAGTGCAAGTTAGCTTGTAATTTGGTTTGGAGGAAGGAACTAAGCATGTTAACTTGGTGAACAACTGCAAGTATGGCTTTCATACTTATAAGTATGAAATGCTCACAAACCGAAGGACAGAATATTTATTTAATTTGGTCTGAGGGTATAAAATTGGCTAGTACCATGGCTTTTATTTGAAAATAGCCATTGGCCTATACAGAGAATAAGGGACCTAATACATGGCAGCATGTAGCTTGCTAGATGCCAGAGTAGTTGCATGTTGTCTGGGATTTTGATCTGCTTCTGTAGTATCAGATTACTTTTTGCCTATTTTTGATGTAGCTACTGGTTCCTTTTTAATGGCAAATGAGGAATGGATAAGGGTATGGTAGGATGACTGTAAGTATTTGCACTTGAGACAAGTGCCAGTCTGGGGGGAAAAAAAAGCGAGTAGAGTAACGTATTTCAGTTGATAATGTAAAGAGTAAAGAAATAAGAAACGATAATGTGCATAAAATAATACAGGAAGAATGCAAAAAAAAAGTGCTCTCCTGGTACAACTTTAGAGGTCTGATATTGATGGGCCTGGATAAAGCACTGCTGGACTTTACACCATAAGGTTTGCCAGAAGCACGTAGCTTTGTAGGATATTGTGTGTTCCCTGACATACAGTTGGGAAAAGCAAATGGTTGCTAAAGGTATGGCCCAACCGTTCCTGAATGCAGCAACTAGCAGGTGATCTTACAACTAGCAAAATGAATCAAAACAAAAGGAAGCTCTCCTGACTTGACTTTTGCTATGTGATGAACATGTTATAGGAACACTGTCAGTGAAAGTAACTCCTCGGATTACTTTCATCTCCATGAGTTGACTCAGCATATGGAAGGAGGTATGGCTGAGATCATCTCTGAAGTTTTCTGTTTAAAGGTGTAGATTTAGATGAAATGAAGCAAGTTAGCTGGTGAACTCAAGAGTCACGAGCTTGCAGAGCTGGTATTTCTTCATTGTAAAGGTTAAAAGAAAAGCAGAAAAGCTGTAGCAGAGATCTTGAGATTTAATTGGATGAATAACTATATAAAAGGCTAGGACTTGGACAGAGCCAATTTAATAGGACCAGGCTGAGTAAAGATGCCGATACATTCTAGAAGGTTTGGTACTGAAGTCACAGGTATTTCTATACTGAAAAGTGCCAATATAAAGTCAAAATAACAAAGCATAGAAATATGGTAGTTAAATACATTCTAAGAGAATCTGTTAAGCTTCTTAGAAGTATTTTCCCTTCTGCTTGTTCTGCCATGAGTTTGGCACCTTGTTTTGTATTTCTTACAACAAAACTGCCTGTTGATGTAAAGAAAACTGAATTCCTTATTTGCTGGTCCCCAACAACATCCTTCGTAGCGTAAGGCTTAGAACTGGCATAGATTTCCACCCTGAGTCATGTATTTAGTAAACATTTAATTCAATTTGTGTATTCACCTAGGGAGGAGATTAAATGAGAGAGGTCAAGCAGCTGCTGAGTGTTGAGTAATTCAATACTTTGGACATGTTGAGATTTTAATAAACATCAAGGTAAATGGTTTGAAACTGGAGCTGGTAGTTGAGACTCCAGAAAGAAAGGGTTCGTCTTTCAATTTTAATTACGAAACCAGAGACCTCTATCCTCATGTTTTGCAAGCTGTAGGAAGGTATAATGAGCTCTGTTCAGCTTTGATTCTGTATGTGAGAATATCCTTCAGGTACAGATTAAAAAGACAAATATCTAAAAATATTTTAAAAATTGTTGTTTTGGAGGCTACTGACCTACTTCTTTAAAGAGCATGCAGTGCAAGTAGTACGTGTTCAGGATTTAGAGACTGTCTATGTCACCAAGTCAGAAGAAAAGAGCAAACAAGACTTGGATGCTGTGCCTGTGATATCCTTAAGCCTGATTATGTGTGCGTATTATTTTTAAATTGAGCCTTTTATTTAGGTTCACATTCATAAATACTGATTTGGACTGAGATTTCCATGTTTATTAATTCATCGTTCATTTTTCTAGGATTGAAAAATACAATTTTGCTTTCTGGTGGCAATCCAGGATGCTGCTGCAAGGGTCATTTTCAAAATCTGTTGCTTCACACGTGACAATTTGTTTGCTGTGACAGGGAGGTGGAATCCTTGGACGTGAGTGACGCAGAAGCTGTTTGTCTTCAATTGCAGAACTCATCCTCAAAACTGAGGGTGCAATCCATCATCCACTTAGGTTGTGATACAAGACTTGGTCTCCTTCAGTTTTGAAGTTTTTAAACAAGTTGCATCCCCTTCTGCCACTGCTCTTACACTGAGAAGGAATTGAATTCCCTGCAAACGCCTGCTAAGCCTGTCACTTTTGCACCTCCACATCTACCCTTTAAATTCTTTCTTGTTGTGTTTTCTGATGAAAATATGTCTGCAGCCGCCTGCTAATATGCTAAAACCACTTCCTGTCACACTGACCTGTGTGAGTCTGTTGTCTCCCTAGAAGTCCCTCAGCTGTCTTCCTTGTATGCATTTGATCTGTCATCTTTTTCACTTGTGCTATGGAGAGTCTTGTGCCATCTGAATATCATCTTTGTCTCTCTTTTTATCTTTAGCTGCTTGGAGTCTTGGTGTATAATTTACAATTTTTTAAGCTACAGTGATGATGGATAGTCTTGCACCTCACATCCAAGAGATCAGAATGGTGCTGTAATACAAACTGATAGGAAAATCATTTATTCTCATTTTCCCCCACATCGTGAGATTTATGTGCACTTCTAAGGTGTAACAACATCTGCCCCATGTGACCTTCAAATGGAAAGTGAGTCTCCTTCGGTTTACAGTTCAACCTTGAATCTACATTTTATTCACTTCTGTAATATTCAGGATAACTCATCCCATCATGAAAAAAACCAAATTTTTGAATGTGAGGTTCCCTCTGCTATGCGTTTTTTCTGCTTGTAAATCCACTGTGTAGGTGACTTGCAAGTAAGAAAAATCTTAGAAATTTGTCCTTGCTTTGAGTTACACACAAAATGTAAGCAGAAAAGATGTCAGCTTTGTTACATTTTTGTGTATTTTGGTTTGTTAATAAAACTGTTATGGCATCTCAAGAATAGCTGTTTCAAAGAATAAAGTAGTCAAAATGCACTTGCCTAAATTTACAAAGTCTTTTTCAAGTGCTGACTTTGAAGTATTAACCTTAATTACATTTCAAAGTATGTAGTAATCAGCAGGTGATTTGAACTTTATTTTGTTTTGCTGAATTGATCCTGTTAAAATATTGCTATCAGGGATGATTTGTGTGGCTAAGGCTTTATTGAGCAAACAAAACGGCAAGCATTGTCCAACTGGTCAGACCAGAGATCGTTCTGGTCCAGCAAGCTGAGTGCCATGTGTTCAGTGTGTCAGAATGGGGCACCTGAGCGCTGTGTTTACCTGGCTGCTGGCTTTGCTGGCATCCACAAGCACGATACTGAAGATACTCCATACTCATAAATAGTAGCTGCAAGTTTCATTGGTTTGGTTTGGGTTTGGTTTTAAGTTTTCATTGGTATACTTTTTTCCCCACAAATATTTGCATTCCTGGTTTTGAGAAGTAGTATTATTTTTTAATTTTATCTTTACAAGGTCTTCCAGCAAGAAGTTCCACGCTGCTATATGCTGTATCAAAAAGTACATCTTTTTGGTTTCAGATGCACTTCCTAGTAGTTTTACTTGAGAAGCAGTAAAAAATTGTTCTCATTTTCTGCTTAATATTTCATGCAATTTCAGTATATCCACTCTTTAACTCTTTTCCAAGCTGGATGTCCACAGCTGTTTCTGTCCTCGTTCAGAGAGCTTTTCATGTTTCTGAGCTTTCTCGTCATTGTCTTGGGTTTGGATGTGTGTTACATTGCAATTCTCAACTTTGATAAACGCATCTTCCACTTTATCCTTAGCCACTTCGTATGAGGAAGCTTCCTGCTGCCCTTTGCAATTAACTTGTTTTTACAACATTGAAAAAATCTGAATCATCTGCAAACTTTGTTGCCTCGTATACTCTTCATTTCATGAATACATTGACCAGCACTAGGGCCTTTGGAACCATACTGCAAACGCCCCATCATTGTTAAAACTGCCCATTTATTCCCACCTTCTCTGCCTTGCTTTTTTAATATTATTAATGCACACAGAGACCCTTTCCTTTTATCCTGTGACTACTTAGTCTTTGTAGGTGTCTTTGGTGAAGGACATTGCAAAAAGCTTTCCAGAAATTAAAATGTGTTGTAACAACAAGGTCACCCTGAATAATACGCTTGTAGACTACTTCAGATAATTTTTTTAGTTTGAGGTAAGGCTGACCTCGATAGAAGCCATGCTAGTAGATCTGCACTGTATTAGGTCAGTATATGTCTATTAATCCTGATTCATATTAATCCCAATTAAATATGAAGATTTTGGGAGTCCATCTTCTTTCCTCCCCTAAACTGCTTCTGAAGATTGTTTTGCATTTGTTACCTTCTGTTTGTTTTATGCTGAAGTCAGTCTTGCTCTGTAGTTGTTAATGGAGAGATTTTATGCTAGTTATAAAGAACTGAAAGCAGCTGGGTGGAGAAATATGTGAACCTTATGCTGAGGTAACACAAAAAAGAAGAAAAGGTATTTTTCACTTTGTCAGAACTGCTCTTTGACTGACACTTATTCCAGGTGATTTTTCTGTTAATTTTATCGGTTGTTGTGAAGCCTCTTCCCCTGCCTCTTTCATTTTTGACAGTTCCTCTGACTCTCGCCTAGTTTAAGGAAAAGTTCCAGAGTGGGAGCTTACTGAGCTCCAGTGTTATTATTTATACTCAACTTTTCTGCTGTGGACTTAAGTCTCAGGGGCATATCTATTGCATCTTTATAATCTTTTTGCCCTTAATTCTCTATGGCAGTTTTCTTGCTTTTGAAATCTATGAAAATAAATATAATAGTACTTTTTATACCTTTGGCAAGTTGTTCCTCAAAATCTGTCTTTGCTTTGGAAATTTATTATTGGAAAGGTGGTATTTCCCTTCTGACTTCCTTATATGTCTTTAATCAATCCTTATGCTACTTGAAACATCTATTTTTTTTAAATTTATGATATCTAAAAATGTATAGTGTCTAAAAATTACTTCCCATCACAAAATGTAACAGATCTACATTAGGATAATTTCTACTGCCAGTATACATATAAACATGCTTTTGATTTCGGTCTGGTTGCTTGTGGTAATTTTACTCTTCTTAAATGAGCAACTAACTGGTACTTGCCTCCAGTCTCCTCTGTTGCTTATTTGGTTTGGCTATACATTAAATTAGGATGCTGCAGAATTACAACTGAAATGTCCATTGGTCAAAGAAATTGTTTCAGTGGTTGAAAATTTCAGAACCTATTAATTTAGGATGCTTAACATTTAGAATCAATTGAAGAGTGTATAATTATTTAGATAATTTCATGATCCTATCTTTGTTATTTCACTAAACAGACTTACCCTAAAAATATCTCTGCGCCATCTAGCAGTGCATATAAGATAATAATTATATGGGCTCTGTCAGTATAGCACATGCAGATCTGAGGATCACATGCACATAAGTGACTAGACCATGCTACCTGCGAGTTGCAAAGCTTCTGGAAAATATGTCTGTAAGGATCAATTTTGTGCTATTCTGCTTCTGATCTCTAGTACCAAGATAAAATATTTTAAAGCAAATTTGAATCAAGTGCTACTGCTTGGTTCAGTGCATCCTGTAGATACTTTTGGTTTAAAAACAAACTGCAGAAAAGAATTTTCAGCTGCTTTTTCCTTTCTCTTGATGTAGCTGATGTAAATTTTAATGAAACTCTTGTCAAAACCTGAGTATACTTTTAGTAATGGCTCTTCATTTAAAAGTTACCTGTTGCTGCCTTGGCTTCTAGCTACAGCTTTTCTCATTCTAGTGATACGTTATTACCTGTTGACCTTTGCTAAGGTCAGATTAATTTGACCTTTATATCTCCCATGCTGGAGGTTATGTTTGTGTAATACACAGGTAAAATTTCATTGCTATGTCAACATTTATTTTCAACTGTGCAAAAAGTAGTTGTTTGCCTATCAAATAAATGAGCTCAGCAGCTGAGTTTCGTAAGCAGTGTAGTTACAATTTTCCTTTTTACTTACTGAACTCAGTGTGTTCTTCCATCTGATGCTCAAACCAGCTCCAAGCAACATTTAAAAATAGAAGGTTGTGCCTTCCTGTATTTTCATGTTTGTTTTGACTAGTAACTAAAGTACCAAAAACTGGAGATGTCCAAGAGCAATAGTCATTTCCCTTTAATCTCAGGTGGGCGACTAGCTGTAATGAGACATGAAGCTGTTGTGTTGTTATTGCAATAGCCATCTCCTGCACAGACCACATGAAATGGCCGTAACACGGATTTCTATATTTTTCATTATAGGAGGGAAAGGTGTTTTTCTGCTTCCTACAGGATTACAAATTTCTCTGTGTGATCCCCTGGTGTGCATATGGCAAATATCTGCTGTGATTGCTAAAACAGTTCTATCAAGATTATTAATTGCATAATTAGAATGTATAAATAAAACTGGTCACATGACTTCAATTCTCTTGCTGAAATTTTAACATATGATGATGTGCTATGGTAGCATACCATAGTAAAAGCAATAATTGAACCATCAGACCACAGTTTCCTGCTACCATATATTCCTTATAATTATATTTTTCCATGCTTTAAGAGAAAAGTCACAAGGGGACAGTCTCACTCTTTGCATGTCTTGGTGCTTCATAAATCAGTGTCAGCATTTTAACTTAGGGGCTTGTCAACCAAGTGAGCTTATTGTCTCTTAGCGGGTGTCCGTGCTACAGAAAAAGATGATGAACCAAAAAGAGTAGTCCAACAAGTTATGCTTTTTCCAGAAACAACAAGGAATGAAGATATTCTAGGGGTCTTATGGCTTTGAGGTTCATTTGTGTTTCTGGTTCACTCACCAAACTGCACAGTAGAACACTAGTAGAATGCAAAGCTTTGTGTAGCATCCCCAGATCTCAGGTTTTCGCTATTATAAATGTACTGGTTTTGAGCTTATATGTGCAGCCTGTGTTAGCAAGAAGATAACAAATGGAGACAAGAACTCAATTACTCTTGGCCTACGTGAGGTCTAGGATTGGTACTGCTTTATTCTTCAGAAATGAAGTCTGCCAGTGGAGGCAGAACTATGATGCCATTGGAATGGCATAAGAAGGAGGGTAGCTCGTGTGTTTGGTGCTGGGTGGATAGAGGATTCTTAGTAAAGGCAGGTGGGGAAGAGGAGAGTTTGCCCTTCATGTGGAGGAAAGGCTTCACTGTGGACTGGGCGAGAGGCTCATTGGAGAGAGAGGGTGCACAGGTCTGGATCAGAGGAGACGTCATTCCACTTCAAGCATTTATAGGCATGTGAAAGAGGAAAAGGTGGTTGGAAGTAACCACCACAGATTCTCCAAGAGTAAATCACACTTGACCAACCTGACTGCCTTCTGTGCTGAGCATTACTGGATCTGTGGTGGGCAGTAGACATTGTCCAGCTTGATTTTAGCAAGTTCTGCACCTGGGATGGCATAATGCCCTGCACGGGACCTGGGGAGCAGTTCTGCTGAAGAATCCGGGGGCCCTCTTGGACACCAGGCTGGATGGGAGTTAGTTATGGGCCCTGCTGGCAATGGAGGTGACAGCGTATTGAACAGCATCAAGAGGAGCATCGTCAGTAAATTGAGGTGATTCTTGGCCTGTATTTGGCACGTGTTAGACCAAGTGTAATACTGGGTCCGGTTTTGTCCTCCCAGTACAAGAAAGATGTTGCTAATCTAGAGAGAGGGTGATGGAGACCCGTGGGATGGCTGAGGCTGGAGCATTTGCCCCGGGAAAAGAGGCTGAGGGAGCTGGGCCCATCCAGCCTGGAGAAGAGATGGCTTCAGAGGCCAAACACAGCCTCGCAGTTCCCAAAGGGCCAGAGCCAGTGGCTTTGGTGGGAGACATGGGAGGAGAATGAGCTACAGCAGTCATGAATTGAAATGGGGGAAGATTTGAACTGAATATAGGGACAGAAAATGTCCCCGTGAGGATAATTAAGCTGGAACAGCCTGTGCGGAGAGGCAGGAGATTCCCCCAGATTGGAGGTTTTCCAGACCAGACTGGACCTTGGAGCTGACCCTGCTCTGAGCATGAGCTTGGACTAGAAACCTCCTGAGCTTTTATGTCCAACTTCAGTGATGCTCTGAAAATACTGTGATATACGTCTGACATTGCGTGAGGTTTGAGTGCTGGTAAAGCTTTTAGTAGTGATCACAAGGTTGGTATAAATGAAGAGACAAGGGACACTGTGCAGTAAAAACGAAACAAAACAGAAAACCCAAAACAAAGAAACAAACAAACAAAAAAGCAGAACAGAGGAAAACAAAGCAAAACAAAAAAGAAAATAAAAAAGGCAAAAATTATATAACCTGTAGAAAAAAGTGGAGCCTTTATTTTTTTTAATTACAACACGAATATCTAATGGCAAGTATTGGATCTGTCAATGAAAGTATTTCATTGTCTAGTCAGTAATAAAAAATAACTTCAACTGCAGTTCAGCTTGCAAGCCTCTTAGAATACCAATAGTAAATATTTAATAGTAAAGGAGTGTTATTTCTCTAAGTGGTGAATGTTTGTTTTCCCCTTCTTCCACTTATGGGAATAGGTGAGCTGTATTGATCTTACACCAACTTTAAAGATGAGCAGTCTTTTGGATTACAGATCAATTTAGAATTTTTCAGTATGTAAAAATACATTGGGGGAGATTGGGAGAAGGAAATGCTGAGTGGAAATGGAAGTCATGCGAGAAATCCATGTACGTACTTACCTAGAACAGTCCTTACTTTATCTGATGGAAAATCATTATAATCTCTATGATTTGAGTTATAAATTTATCCTGTAAATTGCCGTTCATTTTCCAGATGATTCAGCATTTGATACTTAAATCTGAAAAGATGTATTTATTTATTTATTCTCCTTTGTCAAATTGACAGAAAAAACTATGGTGAATGAAGTCTTGGTTTTTTGTGGCTTTGTATTTATTAAATATTTAGACTGGAGCCCTTTGTTTTGGCCATTTGCACCTGTGCCTTCAGGGAAATATTTTTCTAAATATCCTTTTAGACTTTGTTGCCACAGCCAGATGAGTCTGGATGCTTTAATAGGTACGTGTATAGAACAAATACAGGGAACGGTAGTTACTCAGTGAGCAATGCATTTTTTTACTTACATGATTTTTAAGTTATCTCAAAGCATTTCTGCTGAGGGGAAAAAGACGATCATTTTTGGAATTTTAACGTGGAAGTTCTGGCAAATAAATTAATCTTTCAGACTTAAATGAGGATATGCACTGTAAAGTGGCTAGAAGTGAGTACGTATACTGCCTTAAATGAATTCAGAATAGGGTGTTGCTTGCCATTACTGCAATTTCAGACATCTTCGCTCTTATACCATTAAAACATTTAAATGCCAGAATATTCCCTCTGAGTTAATGGGCAGGTTGTGATTTATGGAACCACTTTTGTGCTCAGTGGCTTACAAAGCAGTTGAGCGCACTGGGCTCCAGCAGCATGTTTGGCTTTCCAGCCCCAGCCTCGGGATCTGACTGAGAAAAGGCAGTATCTAAATTACTGCTGGCTGGGTAGAGACTGCCTGAGATCCTCCTGTCAGCTTTCACAGCCCTTTTAAGACAGCTGATGTGTCTATAACAGTGCCTCAAGCAAATTTCATCAGCTGGTTTGCTCTCCATTGTGCCTTTTAAATTTTCTGAATAATTGTTTTTTACCTCCTTTGACCTTCCGCAGTGCATCTTATCCAGGTCAGCTGTCATGGCAGTGGTTTCAGCAGCATCTGTAAAAGATTTCAGTATTATGCCACTGCAGTAGCCCATGGTCAAATATCTGCCTAGGTAATAGTGTGGGATTTGCAAGCCTCTAGTAGCCTCTTTATACACTTCTAGAGAAGGCAGTTTTACAGACCCTTTTTGCTTTATATGAGGCTTGAAGACTGAAAGCTCATAGATGATGGTAGGTTGGTTTTGGACCATCCTATAAATGCTGTGTAGTGGCCTCTGTGAATCTTGTTGTTTGTACAGTGTTAGTCTTTTCAGTAATGAGATGCAAATACATCTGGATGAAGAAAATTTTTTTACATCAGTTGGTAATTTCATTGACAATAGAGTTATGATGAAGACTTACGTTTGTTCAGTTGTCCTTGCAAAAGATAGTCATTACTAAATCTGAAAGTACAGTTTCGTGAACAAAAATAAAAGGTTTGAATGTGAGTGTAGAGAGAGAAAAATGATTTACAAGTACATTTCCTCTTCCCTTCCTTTCCTGCTTCCAATAGGTCCTTTGCCTTATTAAAGAGATCAGTGATTCACTGAGCATATGGCAACAAATCTGTTGAGCTGGTAATCCATGTTAAAGCAGTGGCAATTTCCAAAAGTTAGGTTCAGTGATTTATGAGGAAAAAAGTGTTGCTTTCTCCTTTTCTCCAGATACTTACATCAAACTGTATCTGTACGAGAATGCTTCATTTCATCTTGAACATTTTGAGCCTGTCTTCTCAAGGTGCTAAAGCAACACATATAACAAGAATCAACTCTGGCAGCACATGCTTTGCTTGGAGCTGAGTAATATGCTCATGGTTCACACAGTTGTTGCAATGAAAATGTGTTATCACTCACCCACAACAGACAAAGGTCAGGAATCGGTTTGAGCCATTCTTGCACCTGCTCCCCCGTTGGTCTCGGGCTTTTTTCCTTCCCATTTCTGAGCAGGTTGCTCAGTTTGGTGGTGGGAAATGTAAGCAGCTTCTTCAGATAAAAGAGAAATTAGAATCTATTTATGATTTCCATGTGAAGTCACCCCACCCAAATTGTTTAGTAACTTGGACTGATAAACATGGGTGAGCAGTGACAGTGATACAGATACTTAATGACCACCTTTTCAGACCAGTGAATACGCATTGCTCAGTAGCTTCAATACACCATCTCAGCTGAAGCAGAGGTGTCTTCCAGCTGCCGAGCTACTGCATTCATTGTTTTTTCACAGCAGTGTATCAGTCTCAGCATCTCCTGTGCAGCCTGCTCTTGAGGTTTTCAGCTGGCAAATGCTATTTATATGAAAAGTAGTTTAGGTTTGGTTTTGGAGTATGGTTTTTAGAATAATAATAGAAAAACCTTGTATGAAGTATTTGAATATAAGTGTTATTGGCGATATGTGGTCCCTCAGAATTGATGTGTTCTGAGGTGGGTTTTTTTCTTTCTTTTTATAAATACTTATTGCAGTCTTTTAATGGTAAGCCGTAAGTGCTAACCTGCAAGACATGGCTTGTACTGTGATAATCACATTAATGAGCCTTTAGAATTGCAGAATCCTATGTTAACATCATATGTTTGTGTGCAGTTGAAACAGTCTTGTAGTTAGAGTGGTAAGGTTGTAATTATTTCCAAGTAAAAATAGAGAAAAGTGTCTGTGATACTGAGTAATGAAGCCAGAGTCAGAGTTCCTAATGTGACAACTCCCTTCATAAAGGCAGGCATGAGCGTGTTATCACAGTTCCATACCTGTGATTTCAGAAATAATCCCCGCTATCTTGCCAGGAATGCAGATAGAAGACAGTCCCTTTCCACTCCATGCCACAGAAGGAAGAAAGAAAGAGCAAAAGCCAACCAGGTGCTTACGAGTGTTGAGGGCAGTATCTCCTACGGTCCAAAGTCTGTCCTGCTGCTGATGCTGGCTGTGTGACATATATTGGCTCAATGATATTTTGACACAACTCTCTCTGCATTAGAGTAGAAAAGGACAGTTATTGCTAAAAGCCATTTGGTGATCTTAATTCTATTCTCACAGAAGTAGTTTTCATAAAATTCTTCTTACTAGAATCAAATCATTACTTATGAATAAAGCTTTCATTTGGAAGAAAAAAATGAAGCTTTAAAGGTCTAATGGATGTAAGAAGCTTGAAAACCTGAATACTTACATGTGCCAAGGTTAAAAAATAATTTGGTGAATAAGATGGCATAAAATCAATAATAAGACTTTTTCCAAGGGGTCTAACTAATAGTTTTTCAGTCCTGGGTTTGATACTGTTGAACCATTAGGTGACTATTATTATCTTTGATAAACAATACACAAAGCCATTTGTGGCACTTTGGAGATTCCTAGACCAGGATTTCACATCGGCTGCAAGCCAGGATTGGAAGAGTATCTAGGAGAAATGTTTGCTAAACATGAATGTGCAATTACAAGAACTTTTAAATGTAATTTTAATGCATTATTGGAATTTATTTTGCAGTTTATTTTTTGTCTGCATCATGCATGAAGCTTTATCTAAAATATTGATTGCTTGGCCTGCTGTATGAATTTTGGGTTTATTTTTCCTGTGTGGGATAAAGAGTAAAAGTGACTTAATCCTTAAAGGCTGCAAGGAATGTTGGATCTGGCACTGGGAAAGAAAATAGTTCGTTTGCAGTCGGAATGGTATGGAAACCAAATACTTCTAATGCTTCCTAAAAGAAGAAAAATGAGCAGCTGATGCTGATGACTTGCAACTTTCAAACTTTTGTCACAAATAACTTAATAAAAGTGCTTATGTATTTTGTCAGCCATTTTTGCAATAGTTTGCGCTATTACTGGAATAATACATCACCAGACTGGTTCACTTTTACACAGAGAAAACACAATTTGGCAGGTAGCAAAAGCACAGATAAAATTTGGCAGTATGTGGCCTCACAATCATGAGTGTGTAAGTGGGCATAATGACACCAACATGTCTGTATATAAACCTACGATATTGCTTTATGTTCTGGATTGACAGCTGCTGCTCTACATATATGGTAGTGCCTCACTGTAAAATGCACATGCATCCATCAGTGCAAAACCCTACAAACACCAGTGCACCAGAACACACGGGTTCTGTCTGAGAAAATGTGGATTTTTCAAGTCCCTCTGTGGAGAGGGGCTTTAAAGTTGGGATTGGGGGAATTTGCTATCCTTTCAGTTAACTTGCTCTAAAATGTACATGTTCCTTTGCAAAGCTCCTTCAGACAGTATCACAAGTCGTGTGAATTAAGTTTTATATAAAATTGGACTGGTTTGCTCCCAAGTTTTTATACAGTTATGGTAGGATTTGGTTTGGCTTAAACATATGTTTGACATTTGTGGTAAATCTAATTGATGGTTACTCTTTATGGTAGATATCCTAGCCCATTTTAGAGCAAAATTTAATGCTAGTCTGTATACATCGTTTCTAATCTCACTTTTGTACTCCTACAGTATTATATGGATTATGATTAGGGTGCTTCCTGAAAGTGGAATGCTTGAAGGTTGTATGGAAAGAGATCGATCCCTGCTGTTCTTGTATTATTGTTTGAGTTTCTGCACCACTGACTGCATAATGTATTGCATCTTTTTCTCCCCTGGTTGTATATGATGTTGTATTCCTACCAGAAAAGTAATGAAAATATTTTTTTTAAATGTATGAAAGCAAGTGATTAATGTTATCCTTGTTAAGTATTACTACGCTATAACTGTGATAGTCTAAAAATACAAGCTGGGAAGCTAGTACTGCTGGGAAAAACACAAGTTTTGAGCTTCAGATACTTTGAAGGATAAAAGTTGTCTGGGTTTCTTTTTCAGTTGTGTCAGTTACTAAGTAAAATAATTGTATTTTTCTATAGACATGGCCTCAATGAAATGTTATTATAGGCCATAATCAGAGCTAAGATGTCATGAGCAGGAGCTTTCAATGTAGTCACTCATTTGCTTGTCACCATAACTTGTAATATGTAAGAAGCCTTGAGACAGACAGCAGGTAGAAGCTTGGGTAGCTCATTCCCAGCTAGCGAAGGTCTGTTTGGAAGCAGGGAAAGAGACGTATGTTTTCTGAATTACGGATATGACAGACTAATCAGAAGAAATCTATGTAGTATCTGGTTAGTTTTATTTTTTGTTGAGGCGATTCAGTGCTTATATACATGGCTGAACTAGGCTGTACCTTACAAAGAAGTAACTGTGAAATAGTTTGTTTGCTTAAAACAGGTAAAATTGCATTTTTTCTGTATTTTGGTGGTAAGGGGTATGCTAGTTGATAGCAAACTCTGAGGGAAGTGTAGAGCCCTGGTTAGATCTGTCCAGGAAACCTCCTGGTCATAGTCTCTGGACGTGGTAGCCCCATGCAGTTTAATCCCCTTGGGCTCCTCAAGACCATGTTTTGTGTTACTCCAGCTATAACAGGCAAATAAGCTAGTTTGTTGTGGTATCACAAAACAGCACCTGCATTTCATCTTACTGTGCTCTTAGGTAATAGATCTCCGAGAGGACTGCCAGCACCATCTAATTCCACTGCCTGTTCTCTGGGATCATTGTCTATAAGACTTCCAAAGACTGAGATTAAAGAATGTATTAAGAATGTATTAATAATGTATTTGGTCTCCTTAAAAATGCATATATCGTTAACTGCTGTGATTTCTGCCTTCCTTTCCCCTCTTGTATGCGTTCAGTTATGATCTATCCTTTGCCTTAGTCTAGTAAGTATTACCCTATGCTACTATCTGTTCTTTGATTGAAAACTGTAGCAGAGGTTCTGGGAATAGGTTGTGGGCAGCTAGTAGTGTGTCAGTTGTGGGTGAAGGGTAAATGGCTTCACCGTTAAGACACCTTCCTAGTTCTTTGATGTAGAGTGATGAAAATCTTTATAGAACTTCTGCTTACTCTAAGGTCTTTATTTGGGAGTTGAGTATTTGAATGAGACTGTAATTCAATTTAAATGAAGAGGGGAAGTTCAGATTTTAGATTAGAATAGGCCATGAACAAGGAAGGCCACTTTTACAGCTGGTCAAAAGCACAGTAATTCTGTCACTGGGCTGCTATCATTCTGCTTTCACGTTAGTGTCTTGCTGACTTGGGTCCTTTTGCTTTTTTCCAGAACTGTATCAGTTAAATCAGTGGTATCTTTTTCCAAGCTATGCTTTTCTTTAAAGCTTTGTTTTGTTTCTTTCTCATAATATTTTTCTTTTTTGAAGTTGTCATATTTAGAACATTACTTTGGGCAACAGCTTAAAAGTGAAGAAAATTTTATATGAAGCCGGCTAAACCTGTTCCTTTGTTATGATCTAACCTGTTCATGGTCTGTGTCAGTGATATACGCTAGTGGGATGAGTCTGGACTGGTGTGGAACCAAGCAAAATATAGGTCTTAAAGTGAGGGTCAGCCCAGACTTTAAAGGACAGCTGACAGGCAATTTCATTTGGTAACTGGAATAAGATCACAAAAGCTAGCTGCTGCTACCAAAAATAAAGAGATCACAGAGTTGTTCAGGTTGGAAGGGACTGTGGGCATGCCATCAGGTCCAATCCCATTTCTCCTTTCTTCCTCGTATTGGTGAGAGTCTCAATGCCGAGACTATGCTCAAAGTAGCACGATAGCTACCGTGTGCAAGAAAGAAAAAAATAAAGAAATGGAATTTTGCAGTGCAAAAAGGAGTCAGTCCTTATTATGTTCGTAATCTAGCAGTTTTGTTAAAGCAAGGAGTAGTTACAGGCTGCCATGGCTTTTTGACCGAGAAATCTCTCCCAGAGAGCAAGATGTGGTAACTCCAGTGGAAGCAGCCTTCCAGGGAGAGGGCAGGCTCCTTGTTCCGCGCAGTGGGTCTGAGGCTGGTGAGGTATTGGGTATTTACTGGTTGCAAACTTGACACTAGTTCATTCCTGGAATATTAAACTTTTCATATTTACTCTTGTTGCATCTGGCAAGGGGCCTTAAGCAGTCCGCTGTCGGTGCTGCTCCACTCCAGTATCTTTATAGTTCCTTTGGTTGATTTGACAGAGCACTCACAGGCCTAAAGCCAGACCGAGCTCTTTTCTCAGCAGCAAAACATGAGACTAGGAAAAAGATATAGTCAGCGTTTCAGTTGCTTGCTTTTTTTCCAGTCACTATATGTTAATGTGCGAATTAGTGTGCACTGTATACACAGTGGTGAGTCCCCACAGAATGTAAATCAAACAAATGTTCTTTCTCAGAATTTCCTGAATCTTTGTAAGTGGAACAAAAATTACACCTTTGCTTTGGAATGATGAAATGGTTTCAAGATGATCTGTAGAAAATATTGGATTATGGTTGGGGTATTTAATAATTTCTGTAGAAAAATATGTATGTGTTATCATTATTTTTCCATCTCCCTTGCCTAAAAGGCAGGTAAGGTTTCTGGCACTTCCTTTCATGCTTCTCATACAATGTAGGAAATTCAACTGCAGAAGCAAGGAGGAATGAAAACTAAATGACACACATGGTTCTCATGTACCTTATGGCCCAGTTCATTTGGCAGTTCTGTGTTTTCTTGTGCGCTTCACAGGGCTAAGCTTCTTGTAAATATTGATTTGTAAGATGAGTTGCTGATCAATTTGCACCTGAATCACTGGCTGCAAGGATGTTTACAAAGAAATGGTGTCAACTCCATTGCATGTATGACTTGAGAAAAAACTAGTTGCAGGGAAGAGAGAATACACCAGGTTGGTTTCTGTAGGAGAAGAAATGCTTCCAAAACTCACAGGACTGATTCATGGCAGAAAAATATTTCTGTGTTGTCATTTTACTTTTCCATTGATTTTGGACAGTGGAACTCAAGTATTAGTGGTGTTGATTTGGAAGTAGAATAATTTGGCAATCCTGGGTTGCAGAACCCACAGGAAGATGTCATTCAAATCATATTATCAGTCAAAATCCAGCCAGCTGGATTGGGTTGACTGAGGTCAACTTCTCTGTGTAAAAAGGAAGTTCTTTTTAGTTTGGTGTTTGTTTTTGTTTAGTTGGTTTTTGGTTTTGTTTTTTTTTTAAGTATGGTGAAATATGTGTTGAGTGAGCTTTTAACTTCTTTTTTTTAAAATTTTTTGAGAACTTTTTTCTTTCAGAAGTCAAATGTAAAATTCAACACATACTTTTCAGTTAATTCTCATCTAAAGTGTCAGTTGTTTTAAGTATCTCAAGTGTAGTCAAGCTGAATCTCCTTTGCTTGAACTTAAAATCTGTTTTGCTTGGCTGAACCTGTTGTTACCACAATTTTTGGTTTCTTTTTCCCAGAATCTTCCCACTTTATTTCTGTTCTTGTATTTCATGTTCTCCCTGGATGGGATTTTCAGATGCAACTGAGGAACACAGAGAGGGCATTAAAAATACTGGAACTTGGCTACCAAATCATACAAGGTTCTTTGCCAGCCTTACCGTCTTCTGTTCACTGCATTTGGTGTATTCTCCTCTTTGAAATATTGCCCTTCTCTGTGACTTGGTGAATCTGTCGTCTTTTACCATCACTTTGAGTGGACGTCCCTCCTCCCGCTCGCCTTTAAATGTGGTGTGAAGACACTACTGAGAACATCAGAGGGATTGCAAATGCAAGCTCCTTTTGTACTTGAAGATCTTAGCTGTCCTGAGGTTTCATGTAGTTAGTGTAATTTATATGAACTCGGACGTGTACCACTGCGTCTAAACCTATAGTCACAGTGACGATACAATGTGGTAATGCCTAGAATCCTGAGCAAGTGAGAATTGATTTTTGGGTCACGTTTTTATTTGAATCTCCTCTCAATATGTGGTTAGCACATTGAGGTTAGCCCTGCTGGGGTTTTTTTAAGAGCTAAGAAAGGAAGTGTGCGGTGTGTCTGTGTAACTATAAAGTTTGTGCTAAATTACTTGGCTTGTGATAAAGATTAACTTTCTCTATACGTTTTTTGCTATTACTTCATTGTAATGCAACAAGATCACAGGAACATTGAAGTGATAGTTCTGTCCAACTTTGATGGAGTAGGTAATGTAGGGCAGTCTTTGTTAATACTTCTTTGCTAACTAAGCCTCCAGTGCGAAACGTGTTTCAGAGCAGATAGGCAAGGCCTCAGATGCTTTAAGATTTTATTTTTTTTTTTGTCCTTTTCAGAGGTTGCCCAGTCAAGTATGTAAAGCAGCAGCAGCCACTCCACTCTAACTTAATGACTATTATGTAAAAATAGGTCAGATCAGAGCAGTGGTTTGTCAAGCTCATCGTCGTGTTTCTGTCTGTGGTCACGGTAGGTGCCTGGAGATGCGCGTAAGGGGCGAGCAGGAATGTAGTGCTGACAGTCCCTGCCGTACGCTGCCGGTCTCCAGCCCTTTTGTGTCCCAGGCTCCTGGAGGCAGCAGGTGTCTTTATAGTTAATAATAATTCCAGGAGAATTTTCTTCCATTAGTTTGACTGGTGTCTGTTTAAATTCCTGTTAACTTTTGCATTTAGATATATTTCAGCAAGAAGGTGTCACAGCGTCACCATGTTTGAAGAAGTGCTTCCACTGTTTATTTTTGCCCTGACTGCCTTTGGTTCAGTTGATGGCAGCTAGTTCTTTGGATAAAAGGCAGTGAATGTTTGCACCCTATCAGTCTGTGTCACACATGAATTTATAGATCTCTGTTGTATTCCCTCTCAGCTGCTTCTTTTCCGTCTCTAATAGTCCTGGCTCACTTCAGCATTCTGATGTGGAAGCTGTTGTTCCCTGTTGCCCTTCTCTGAACCTTTCCCAGTTCTACCAGTAGGATCTTCCCCAGTTGTTTTTCAGCTCTTCCTGTAGCGAGTATAACAATACTAAAGGTTGCATTGAAGGTGGAAAGCATACCTGAGATTTAGAGAGTGATATAATGACTTACTCTTTGTGTTTTTGCTTTACTCCCAATAATATCTCTTTCTTTTTTTCCTTTTTTTAAAAATAAAATGCTATTGAGCTGATGTTTCCATGGCTTTGACTATTTAATCCTAAAAACTCTTTAGAATTTTAGGTAGATAACCTCTCTTCCTAACAGTATCTTGCTGTTCACTTCATTGATATCTTCCATAGTTTAATGATGCTTCTGAGGCATTCCCCAAGCAGAGCTGTCCTGGAATGAGAACTTCCCTTCAGCAGGAGCATGGATAAAAAAAGTTTTTTCTGGTTTTGTTCTGGCATTATCTCTGAATGTTACTTGTACGCTTTGATTATCTCATGGTCCTTTAGGCTTTCTGGCAGGGTTCTCGCTTTTGATAAATGAGTATATTACTGGTTTTGAGGACTTCTGTGAGTTCTCTTTTGCGAGTGTTGGTTTTGTGGGGTTTTTAACCCCACCTAATTGTGTTTTCGCACTTAAGCTATTGGAGTTCATGATCCTTCCTGTGTCATTTGGACCTTTTGGTGCTTTTTGAAAAATGTTTTCTTTTTTTGTGGTGTCCTTTGTCATATTTTCCAGCTGTGATGGATTTCTCTTGCTCTTTCTAAAGTTCTTTTTGATAAGTGATATTTTCTCTGAATCTTCAGTGTGGTATCTTTAAATAGTTTCTGTGCTGCCCACCACGGGCTTAGTGTGTCGACTGCCTCTTTTAACTCCTTTTTAAGAATTTAAGAAACTCCTTTCCTTACTTTCCTGCGGTTTCTGCTTCTGAAGTTAACAAAGAATCCACTAAGCTACATTCTTGCTGTTCCTACATGGATATTGCATTTGAATATGCTGTGGTCAGTATTGCAGAGGAGTTCTTTGATGCTGACATTTACCCAGGTACCACACGCTGCTCAGGGTTAAGTGAACTGTTGCTTTTCTGTTTGTGTTTCCTGCCTAGCTGCTCAGTGCAGCTCCTGCTAATCATACCCTTGGATGTAGGCTTTGCAGTGCCTCCTGATGTGACGTTCTCTAGTTTCTATGGAGGTAGTGGAAGGCTCCCATTACTGTTGTGTTTTCATCCTTTGCAACGTTTCTGCTTTCTTCCTGTCTCTACTTACATGCTTCTATTTCTGTGCTGGCTGTTGCTACCGCTGGCACAGCAATGTCAGATACTTTTAAGAAATATCCAGAAAAAGCCATCTATGACTTGAACCTCTGGTACAACCTCTGGTTGCATTTCAAGGAGCTTTCAGAAGATTTAAATTTAAGTAAGAGACAGTGCATATTAGCTAAAGCTAAATTAGGGGACACATTCATACATTCTTCCTAAGATAGGCAAGAGCATGTCTAACTAGTGATTGCTGCTGTGCTTCCCCAATCTCATTCTACTTTTGTTGCACGTCCATGTACGCCAAACTTTGCAAAGTGCTGTCATTGCTTGTCAATCAGCATTATCCAACACTGCAACTGCCAGTAAGTGTTTCCTGTAATAGTACTCGGCAGTGGTGCCGCGGAGCACAGGCGGGTTTGGGGGAGTTCAGCCTCCTTCCTTTTTGGTCTTGGGTTGGGAGCTGTGGGTGATGTGACAGCAGGCTGGGTATGAGGCACTAAATAAGACACATTAGAAATCTACCAAGAAGTTAATAGAAGTGTGATGCAGGAAAAATGAGGATGGGGAGGGAGGTGAATGGAGGAGGAGAAGGATTTCCCCCAGTGTAGGAAGCGGGGTATAGAGCCACCTCCTCTCAGTGCCGGGCACCCATGGGTGCGCGTGTGCAGTACGTGCTGGGCAGAGCAGTTTGTACTGCATAGGATATTGTTTAATTGGCATATTATTTAATAAAGTCGATGTTTCCCCTACGTATTTGTGAAAAGATTGGATACGTGTAATGCTGTGTATGGATTTTGATTTACATTTGGTAACAGGGCTTTCTGTGGAAGCCAAGTTTACGCTGCCGTATCCTCCATTGTGTGGGAGGACAGTGGCTGATTCTGATCACCTCCCAGAGGGACTGACATCTCTAATAGAAAATAGCCTGAGAACATGGAGGTAGCTAGAAGACAGGCTTCAGAACCAACCAGCATAGGGACAGGGCTATATCAAGGCTTTGGTTTTCTTAGAGCAACAGAGGATCTACTTTCTGAATGGCACAACTGCTGAAAAAAAAGTTTATTTGAGTCTGGCTTGCTAACACAGCAAAAAGTCAGTCAGGAGGGACACAGTCATGGCCAAGAGAAGAGGTGTTTTAGCTTCTGTTACTCACAGAAATATGCTTCCTTTGTTTCTGCTTTGCCTTGTATTCCTTCTCAGAAGATAGGAGCAGTAATTTACTCGGCTTATTTTTCTGTGCTGTTTGCAACTCTTTCTGAAGCTGGACAAACTTCAAGAGGGACAGACTAGGAAACACAGAATCTGAACACAGGTTTCCTTCCATAGACAGATGAAGGAACTGAAGAATGTAATTTGCAATTAAAAGCAGAATAAATTACACTTTCTGTTCCTGATGAGCTCAGCTTTGTATTTACTTTTGAATTTTTTTCCTTAAAAAGAAGACAAAATCTAAAATTATATTTTTCTATACAGCATAATTAGTTTTAACTGGTTTTACAGAGGCAGACACTTCAGCCCTATGGTGTAGCCTGGACAGCACTCACTGGTTACTACCATTACACTTGTCTGTCTTCCCTAACAGTATGAAGTGGAGGGAGCAGCAGTCATAGATAGCTTTGCTGATTAATAAAATCCGTATTATGAATCTCAAGTACAAGATCAAAGTTTGTAAGGGGGGGGAGCACAAGCAAGAAAAGAAGCTGAGATGAGACTCATGCTGAAGATGTCTGTGCATATCATTAATTTTTATAATATGAAACTGTTTTATACTTGTGAATTTTCTTTGCATCAAATTTGTTGCAAAAATTATTTTCCTTTACCCCACTAATATGCTAAGCTGTTCTCAAAATATAAAATTTATTTCTTTATAACATGTTTTTTCATGCTTTTTGTTTGTTGGGTAACTTCATAATGCTGTTTATGTAGTTTGTTTGATCTGCTGAGGTAAAAGCAAGATGGAAAAATGTGAAAGAAGGCTTGGTATTTTAATCTTCTTTGCTACTGAATGTGATTTGCCCTTACTGTGCTTTTATTAAGAAAAGCTATGCTGGGAGAAAATTACTAGTAACACAGATTTCCTGGAAGCTCCTCTACCTCTTTTAGTTTCTTTATTCTCACTAGTTCAAAAAAAAAAAAAAAAAAAAAAAAATTATGTGTAAACATCAGCAGCTTTTGTTCCATCTAGAGCTTTGTTTTTATATTTATTCACATACATCTGTAATAGCCCTTTCTTCTCCTTCAAAGATCTTTTTCTGAAAGTATATTAGTAAATTTGGAGAAAAGACCTGTTTCTAAAGTAGCCAATGTCTCCTTGTTTTATTTTTAATGTCTTCTGGAAATGAGAGTAAATTGTTCATCAGGGCATTCAGGAGCAGTTGCCTGGAAGGAAAGGTATTAGAGGAAGAAAAAAGAAGGAAAAGTAGAACTGAACACTATTTTTTCCTTGAGATGTGTATAGCAGTTCCTTGGAAATTATTTGTGTTTTCATTCTTTCTTATTTGAATGTCTAGCTGATTTAAGTGTGGAGAAATATTTAATTAGGGATTAATGAAAGACCCTTTTATATCACAAATGTTTGTGGCTTCAAGCTAATTTCCTCTGTTTAAAATCCCACATTGCTGAACTTTTAATTAAAAGTTTGAAATAAGTAAAATGATTTCTTTATGAAAAAACATATATCTAAATATTAAGCTGTACACATCTCTGCATCCTTACCATCCCATTTTAGCAGAGGTAGTACAGTTGTTCTTCAGTGAATTTGTGCTACATCTGGCTTTTCTTTCAACTTGCTGGAGTCAAAATCAAGGCCCTCTCACTCTTGAAAAGATTCTCTTGTTTTGTAAAGTTATTTCCATAAGTCCAGTTCCCAGTTTAGAAGTCAAACTGTAATTTGCTCCATGCTGTCCTCGTTGGCCATGCTTATCTCAAATGGCCTTTTGGGGGGAGAAAAATGCCAGCTCTCCCCCCAACCCTTTACACTTCTTTGAACCAAGAAAGAGCAACACAGGAATGGAAGCAACAACCGTGAGTACCTGTGCATTAATTTCCATTTTGCCTACCTTTACTTGAGATGATAAAAGTAATCGGCAAGGACTGTGTCATTTACTCTGCTGGCAGGCCAGCTGAAAGTCAGATATTCTGTCGCACAAATCTTTTCTGTTTTCTCCCACATATCTTTCTCTTTATTTGACATTGAACAGTAATGGGAATTCAAGTTCCAATGAATCCTGTATCACTGAAAAGGAATTTCAAAAGAATTTTTTTATAGTCAAAAGAGCATTCCACAGCATGTGAGCTGTGATTGTATGTATGCGCAAGCACCGTTCACAGCCTTGGTCTTCATAGGTCTCTGGAGGAATATAAGTAAGCCTCAGCAAGCTCATTAGTTAATTCTCTCCGTACAAGCATTTATTTTCCCTGCCCCCTTTTTCTTTCTTTTTGGTTGGTAGGGAAACCCTAGCATCTGACAGTGAACTTTTGGTCTCAATAAAGCAGTTATACAGGGTTTGGGTGGAATTTCTCTGAACTTCACTAAGAGGGAGAAAATGTGGAAAATGCTTCCTCCAAGCAAAATATGAACAAAATGTTGTGATTCATTAAACTGCTTCCTATTTGCCTGCAAGTGAGAACCTTACGGTTATTCAGCTGAATAGTGCATGGCCCTGAGGGGGCAGAGCCAACAGAAAAAGAGATGGCATTAGTCCAACGAGCAAAATGCATGTTTTCAAGAAAATTAGGAAATTTTGCTTCAGGCACATCCCTACTTGCACAGTGAGTTTGTTATATTGGGATTTTATACTGCTGTTTACTTTGGTTTTAAATAAGAAACGAAAGCCGCTTTTTAGTGTCACATGATATCTGGAGGGTGCTCCACACAGTAGACCATCTGCTTTAATGGTTCCGTATGCATTTAACTTTGCTAGTTGAAGTCTTTTGAGTTGCACTGACTGGCCCAAGGGCCGGTTACTTTGGCTGGTTTTGGAGAAAGTTTGTATCAACTTCCTGGTACTGCGTCTTTGTTTCTGAAATACAAAACACTGGTTATGATAACCTATGAATAACTGCATGATAACCTATGAATAACTGCATTGTTATCACATTGTTTAATATTAGTCTAGTATCCAATCTGTATACTGCTGCTTGGAAAATTCAGATCTTTACCAATTTTAGAAGAAGAAAAAAAAGTTGAAGGCTGATCATAGAAGTCTAAGGACGTGCAGTTGAGCTGCTTCCAGGAGAGGGCAGTAGTGTCATACACAGCATTGATGGCAGCCTTCAAGTGCCAGCTGCTTGGGGAGGCATCATGAGTTCTAGCATCTGTATTGTCCTCAGTGCACAGAGGAGGAGATCTGTAGGGTCCCTTTCTCTGTATGCTCCTGTTCGTGGCATGCATGTGAAAACAGAAGCTCGGCAGGTCCTGTCTTCCAACACAATTAAAACTCTTGCAAGGGTAAGATTTGCTTGGGTACCTTGTTGTACAGAAGTGAACGTACGTTTTGCCTGCACTGCATGAGTAACTTTAATCCTAGTTGACATACTGGACTTGTGGTAGCGTGTTCATCTTTGCTGTAACTTGTGTAAAAGTCCTCGCCAATAGAACATAGTATGTGAGGTGCTAGCTGGGTAGCAGAGGTCCCTAAACCTGGGAGTACCTGATTTGGACACACGCCCGTTCCATGGCCTGGAATAATTCCTGTAGTCTCTTTCTGTGCATTTATTGCATGTATATTACTATGCACAGTGTGTTGTTTACAGTGTATTTTTGACAGTGTTTCCTTTTGAAGTTACTGTTGTGTATTTACAAATACAAATCCTGTTTTGTAAGTGAATTACTTTTCACTTTTGGCATATTATGTTCAGGTGTCCATGTAGTTGCCCAGGTCCTCTTATATCCCGCAGAACTTTCAGAGGAGAAGGCTGCGGGAATGTCTCTCCCTCCTGGCAAACAGGAAGGTTCATGTTGCCATGTCACTGCCAATTTAAACACTCTGGAAGCTGCTCCTGCTCACTACCTCACATTATCTGTCCAGATGGCAAATATTGCTGAGCTATAGCTAGTTTTCAAACCACATAGGATTTGATTGCTTGTGCTCAGTGCCATTCAGAGTATTTAAGAGCTGAATATATGGAATACTTTACAAGATTTCACATCTTACTACCTCATTGTGTGTACTGTCTGTGTTATCTATTAGACAAACAGGGGAAATGATAAAATAGTTGCTTTTCCCTTACTATCATTTAGTTGTGGCCACAACTGCTTGAATGCAACTGCAGACTAGACTGTAGTGGTAAGAGGAAATCTAGGGAATGTGACATGGGGGAGAGATAAGTGGTTAAAAAGATGAACTGTGAGCTTAAAACCTCTAAGTAGCCAACAAGAACAGGACTATAATAGCCCCTTCTGTTCTCAGCTTGTCCCGGTGTGGGGTCTTGGTGCAGTAGCCAGGGAGCCTTACTGGGGAACATATTGAGGAGGCAGTCCAAATAAATCACGGCCTCTGAAGTGGGATACTTGATACCATGACACTCATTAAGTCCTTGTTCTTCACTTTCCCTTTGTGCCACTGCACTTGCAAGTGAGGTGTCTCGGAGCAGAGCTGTGGCACCTTTGTCTCCAGAGCCCTCCCAATGTATCAGCCATAGCACATCCCCCCTCCTGCACGCCCACTGAAAGACATTCTTTGTCTACTAACAAGAGGCACAGGATTGTTGTTGGAGTAAAGAAAAAAAAACAACAAAAACCCAACCCAGTAACCGAGACCAACCTTATCCTTATCCAAGGAAAGGCTGTTTCTTGAGGCTACCCTGTATTTGTTTTTATATAAAGTTCTCAGCTGTTTCAAAAATTAAGCGGACCGCCTACAGACGAACGTGGTAAATTCCATGAGACACACGCAGAAAAACTCCTGCAGATATCACCACATAGAGATTTTACATAAAAACTTAGAAAACCAAAGCTACTGGCTGCCGAGAGGAAATGGAAAAAGAAATACTGATGCCACATGGATCAACTCTGCATTGTGGGAAAAATGTTGACTTCGCCCCAAATGGTGAGGAGAAAAAGGCACGAGCGCTCCAGGAGCTGCGGCGCCACAGAAAGAGCTTACAGCAAACCCCAGGGAGGGAGGCAGGGGAAAGCTGGGCAGCATACAGCCCAGGAAAAGCTGATCTGCTGTAGCTGGGCTCGTGGCCCTTAGGTACGTGACAGTAATTTAAGCCCCTGTGAGTCTGCTAGTGGTGTGAAGGAAAAACTTGGCCAACCTGTAGCTACGCACAGCGAGTGATGGAATTTCTGTTGTCTCTCTTCACCGGGAGATGTGTGATAGACGCTGTTTGCCTTATGCAGCTTTTTTAAGAAGCAAAGAAAAAAACCTCATCCTTGTTTTTTCATCATTCCTGTGTCTGCAGGTGCTGTCAATGGAAGCATCTTTGAGGAGCATCCATAGTCAGGTCATTGGATCACTCTTAGTCCCAGGCAGATGGGAGCTCTTAATTTATTTTAAGCTTTTGTTTTCCTAGATGAAAATAATTGTTCAGCAAGTTGAGCTCAGAGTTTTAGAATGACTTGTCTTGAGTACATTACAGCACCCACATCCTATTGAATCACACTGTGTGTAGGCTCTTGGCAGGAGTGACTTCACATCTGTTTTAAAATTTTTGAGTCTCTCTTAATATAATAAAGATAATGTTTATGAGCCTTTAAAACTGTGGTGTGGGAAAGGGTCGGCTGACTGCTGAAAAGCTGGTGTGATGATGAAAATGAAATAACAAGAATAGACATGGTCTATATTATAAAAACATGTCTGACATGAAAACAATGGCTTCTTCTAATCCGTTAAGGCTGTGACTATGGTTTGTCCTGTAGATGCTGCCTTCAACTTCATTTAACTTTGGCTTGGAAAGGGAAAGACTATATAAATACAATAAGTTGATCTTTGGTGGGATAGCTTGTGGTGCCATGCTACTATCAAAGGAAACAAGCAACTGAGAGCATAGCTGTAGGGCAGCTTCTCAGCACTGCAACTGCTGTGTGTCTAGACTTTGCTGGTTTAGCTGTTAATCAGGTAGAGCAGATGAAGACGCTAACCTAGACATTCAGTGAGGAGTGAAATGATAATTGTCGAATCATTTCACTATGGGTTTTTGAATAATCTCTAATATTTGCGGATGAATTGTTATGAATTATCTATGGCCTCCTATGCTGATGTGCATGAAGAAAATGTTAACTGGGTAATGCAAAACAGACAGGTATAATTAGCATGCAACTAGACTTCATTAAAACACATGTGAAGTAGTTACTTAGCTTAGTAAATGAAAACAGTTGTTTGTTCAATAACTATTTCAGCAGTCCTCCCTCTACTTAACAAGAAAATCTCTTTCCCTCCTGTGTTACACTTTCAAGAAAATATTGGGAAAACTTAATTGGGAAATATTGGGAAAACAAAGTTAGTTACACCTATACAAAAGGAAAGACTTTTGATTAAAGTCTGTGTTTGGCAAATAAATGCTCTTTATTGATGAGACATCTTTTCTAAAAAGAGGGAAATAGTGTGTTTTTATTGAGAAGAAACATTCAGTAAAATTGTTTTAACATCCTAATACTTCATGCCAGAATCCATGTAGTTTTTCCAAGGATTTTTCAAGAGCAATTAAAGTGAGTACTGGCTGTAGCACACTTGGCTGTTGAAAATTGCTGCCAGACCTTGTTTTAAAGTTTAGAACTTTTAGTCTCAGTTGCTATCAGTTACCAGGCTGGTGAAGCAACTAAAAGTTGGATCCCAGAGTGGGTTCAGGGACAGTTCTTTTCCTTCCTGCGTTCAAGAATCTCTAAAAAAATCTAAAATGTGTGGAATAATCTAATAAACTGTTTTTCTCTGCACCTGTTGAAGATTTCGATCTCCTCGTGTAAGTAGATTGGCAGATGTGTAGGAAGGGTTTTCCATGAGAGAAGTGGAGCTGTTTTCACAAACAATTTTGTATTCTTTTCTTGTATTTTTATATCTGTCTCCTTGTCTGAAAAAGGTATAAGTAACATCAATGCTTTGGTTTTAAGAAAACTGAGTCAGGAAAGCTGTGGTTTGCCGGAATGATTTCTTTCAGGAATATGTTTTTTAAATTACATGTTTTTTCCTAAAGGAAAAATAAAACATGGTTCTGAATATAAAAGAATGGTTCATATGAACTGTGAAAGTCATTTTGACACTGGGATTTCACATCCTGTGGCATTGCTGCTTGTGAAGCATTTTGCTCAGTGTTGCACTGGCTTGGCTGTTTGTGCAACCATATGCGAGTGTGTATCAAGGAATAGATCTGCCCTACAGAAACCCCAGGGGTTTTGTTCTTTTAAAAAAACCTGTGGAACCAGAGCTGAACATGTTTTATGTCAGGTGCTTTCCACAAATGTGGTCCACACTTGGATACTATTTTCTTCCCCTTTTGAGAAGGGTAGATGGAGTACTGTAATTATTGTAGTTCTGTAATTATTATAGAGTACTGTAATTATTATATGCTATAAGGGGTCAAGATTTTGTTATAAACGTAATGCAGTTGGAAAACTTATTTGTTTATAGCAAAGTATCATGAGAAGGATCTTAGATGCATTTAAGGTAAACAAACAAAAATGAATCTCTGAGGTTAGCCTGTGGCTCGGAGTCATCATTTTTCCTTGGGATTGCCCAAGTTGTTTGGTAAATTTAATGTTCTTTCATGTTATTGGCTCAATTGAAAAGTTGAGAAATGTGAAACTAGAAAGATGTTGATGTTCTTGACATAATAAATGATATAACTCAAAGGCCAAACCAAGCTTAGATAGCAAGTCTGCTCATGTAATTACCAGTAGTTTTCTGTTGGACTTGCAGGCGGTTACCTGGTCATTTCACAGGTCAGTGTCAAGTGCCTTGTTCTGTTGTGTAGCTTCTTACTTAGGTGTGAGCATAAATGCCTCATTGCGACAGTTTCAAGAATTTTTGGAGCACAATTATCTGTTTAAATTATTCTTTCAAATATATACACTTGCTACAGCCACAGTATAAGAGCCTGAATTAGGTGTCTTCAGGTCGTAACAGTGAGTTAGCAAGTCCGGCGTTTGAAATACCGAGTAAGCAGAACTAAATAATTGCCAGCTTCTGGTTCTGACAGAAAAGAGACCATCTGTCTTTTCTGTGCAAAACATTGCATTTATCAGGAGCAAGCTTGCTGCTTCCAGAGGGGCTCCAGTAGAGAAAGATCCGTAGCTGTCAAGTGATAAATGTTACTGATTAACAGGTGGCCTTCAACATTTGTAGTCATTGCTGATCAGATGGTCTATTGCCCACGTTGTGCCATGGACCACCGTGTGCTAGAACAAGGAGGTAAAACCAATAGAAACGTATCATTTTTTGCTTTCAGTGATGGCAATAGCCTTACTAAATAAATATTGAAAGAAACCAGACACCAATACTTCTCTGCATGGAGACCAAAACCTAATGTTTTGTTGGTTCAATTCAGTTAATGAATAATTCTTGGTGAGTTAAGAAGGATAACTCCTTCATGTGATTGTGCTAGAACTTTCTCTGAAGACCTGTATTGCAGTCACTGACCAGAAATTTCCATTGTTCATGAACATTACTCATTTTTAGGCTCAAGACATGAAACATCTCCTTCAGAATGTGACAAATGGGGGTGGTGGGGAGGACTGTGCGTTACCCTCAGGAGAGCAGGGCTCTGGGAGAGCAGGGCATTGCCCTTGGCAGGACCACGGAGCAGGGCAACACAGCTGGCATGTGGGTGGATTGTGCTGGCTTGAAAGGCCTGAACACGAACTGACTGCTTCAGCGTTTTATTAACTTCTTACGGACACTTAGTCTCCTATAGAGTTGGGCAAAGAGGAAGGCTATCCCAACTTCTCATGCAAAAATCTCAGTAAGAAATTAATGATGGTACAATCAGTTGGCTTTTCTTGGAAGCACAATAAATAGATGGAGATTCATGCCTGCATTAGCAAGGAAAATCATCTCCTGAAACCTAAAAGAAAGTACATATCCTGAAAGTGCCCCTCACGACAGGAAAGACATTGAGGTGCTGGAGCGTGTCCAGAGAAGGGCAGCCAAGCTGGTGAGGGGCCTGGAGCACAAGTCTTATGAGGAGCGGCTGAGGGAGCTGGGGCTGTTTAGTCTGGAGAAGAGGAGGCTGAGGGGAGACCTTATCGCTTTCTACAACTACCTGAATGGGGGCTGTAGCAAGGTGGGTGCTGGTCTCTTCTGTCAGGTGGCTGGAGATAGGACGAGAGGAAATGGCCTCAAGTTGTAGCAGGGGAGGTTTAGGTTGGATAGTAGGAAAAATTTCTTTACTGAGAGGGTTGTCAGGCATTGGAACAGGCTGCCCAGGGAAGTGGTTGAGTCACCATCCCTGGAGGTATTCACAAAGCACGTAGACAAGGCACTTCAGGACATGGTTAGGTGGGCATGGTTGACAGCTGGACTTGATGATCTTAAACATCTTTTCCAACCCAAATGATTCTATGATTCTAAGTGTGATGACCCTATCCACTACTTGGTTTGTACTGCCTACGGATGCTCTGTTAAATTTTAGTGAGACAAGAGTGACATCCAAAATTAAATAGATTATTTGGCACATCTTTCCTACTGTATTATTAGTGCATTTTAGTTTTTCTATTGTAAAATGTGTTTCATTTGTAGAATACCTTACCTAGCTTTAAATAATTTCTGTCTAGTTAAAACGTGACATAATTAATATCACTACAGGAGCATTTGTGTGAAATTTTCAGTTAAACCAAACAATTACTATAGAACTGTTTGTAAATGATAGCAGCAGCAGCAGAAAAATCCATTAGATACTTGTTGTAAAAATCATTACATCAATTGCATTTGATTTTTTCTTTCTTTTGCTTAATACAGAACAGAGGTGACAAGAATATCAAGCTACCAATCTAATAGTTTTCTCTAGGACTAACAATTATATTTGTTACCAAAATCATTATAACATTCACAATTTCATTATTTTAGATTGCAGTACATGCAGCCAAATGCAACAGCTATGAGGATTGTGAATTTATGGTCACGGCTTTCCAGTATCTTGCTGTATTTTAATTATTTTATTTATTGATTCTAAAATGGTGAATGTTTTCAGGTTTTGGTAGCTACTAAGGGGAAAAAAAAAAGAAATGCTTCCTAGTTCATTTGGACATCAGATTTTAGCATCTCAAAAGAGTTTGAAAGAAAACTGGAATGCCATTTAAACATATTTATTATATATACAATATATGCAATAAATTTATAAATGTATGTGTAATATTATGGCAATAACCACGTGCTCCTGAATTTCCTACCCCTTCCTTCTCCTTAGTGCTAGTACAGATTTGTGTGTGTTTCTGAATGACTGAAAAGGGTATGATATTCATCAGGCAACTCTGCTATTCCTAATGGTATTGAAATCTCTTGGGTACGTGGTGGATATTTCTTGTTCACATGCTTAGGGATGGACAGATGTAACAGATCTGGGGTTTGTACTCTCCATTAAGCCATGTGAAGAGGTCAAGTAGACCCAAATTAGTGCTAATTCAGCTCTTATTACTACACCAACTGTTCTCAGTCCCAAATTGCTTCCAGTCAGATCTGGCACCCAAAGACTCACATGAGCAGCTTTTCTTGATGTTATCAACAAAAGATAGATAACAACAACTTTCTGTAAGCAGCACAGCATAAATATTGTTAGATGTTAAGTGAAGTCTTCAGTTTAAAAAACAGCTTCTGAACTTTGCTACAAAAACGGACTCATCTTCAGGATGCTTTGATGCTCTGTATGCTACACCCTGTATGTTGATACCTGGATGTAAGGAGGACCTTGTTTTCCATTACGACAGTTGAGCAGCAGACCTCATAAATATTGTTAGATGTTAAGTGAAGTCTTCAGTTTAAAAAACAGCTTCTGAACTTTGCTACAAAAACGGACTCATCTTCAGGATGCTTTGATGCTCTGTATGCTACACCCTGTATGTTGATACCTGGATGTAAGGAGGACCTTGTTTTCCATTACGACAGTTGAGCAGCAGACCTCAGGCTGTCCAGACAGATTGTATAGTCTCTGTCCTTGGAGGTTTTGAGGACCAGACAGGATAAAGCCATCATCAACCATGTCTGACCTCAGAGCTGGCCCTGTTTTAGACTGGGGTCAATCCAGGCTTCCCTTCCAACCTGAATTACCCTGTGACTCTAGGGTCTTGGGTGAAGAGAGCGAGGAGACAGAGACCCTATTTCTACCCTTGTTAGCTGCAGTATGCAGAAGAAGATACTGCTCTGAAGACTCAGACATTGCTTCTGGCATAACTTTTTTTACTGGTCCAAAATAATTTTCCCATATACTCCTTGTGATTTAGTGTTATTTCTGTCCCTGTGAATATGCTTAGTAGAAAGTCATGCAATTAACTGAGTCATCCACATTAGTCACTCCATTTTTATTGTATGAAGAGATTTCCTTACATTTTCCTTTGCTTATTTTGTTGTGACTCTTCTGAAATGACACGTTTTCATTCTGAGGGAAACAGAGAAATGGCCAGTGAATCTGGGTTTATAATGCACTGGGTTTTAAATTAGTTTCTGAACTAATTAATTTCTGAACTGATTTCTAAAGCAGTCCCTTTCAGTAAGGATATCTGTCTTGCCTTCTCAGTATGTTTGGCTGTCATTATGAAACTAGAACTCTAATTTTTTAATCCAAACTTAGTAGGATGATAAATTCTTTTTTTGGGAGGGAGTATACTTCCAAAATAAATTTCACTTTTTCCGTAAGTTGTCTGCATCTGTTTTGTGGATTTTTTTTTTTTTAAGAATTACTCAAATACATGATGGTTATCTGTTCTGACTGATTGCGTCAGTGTATCAAATGCACAGGCACACAATTAGAAGGAACGCTTGCGCTGGAGATTGCAATGTTGGAATGGCATGTTTGAACACTCACGCGTAGCATGCAAACTTCGTACTTCATACCGTGATCATTTTGTCGGGGCAGTGCGGTCTGTATCATTTAGAACATACCAGTCACTTGGAATTCAAACAAGTATCTAATTCAGTGATTGATTGTGCTTAAGAGTAGGGAAACAATAAATAACTCCAGGCATTATAATCTGATTAATTTTTTTACTTGTTTGTACACTCATAATTTCCAATGAGATTAAACGGAGAGATGTGTGAATTTGTCATATTTGGGCCACGTTCCTGTGTGTTAATGAGACACCTTAATTACTTTTGCTGTAATTGCACTTACTTTTAAAATATTGTTGTTATTCTGTATGTTACAGCCTGGTACAATAGGTGAAGATCAAGAGGAGGCAGTACAATCAAGTTTTGCCTAATGAAAGGGTAGAACGAGTGATTTAAAAATGAGGTTTCATTGGAGTGGCAGTTTGGTTTGGTTGATGGGGGGGTTGTTTTGGTTTTTTCTTTTTGTTTGTTTTTGTTTGAGGCGATGGGCATAGTTCCACAGAAAATCCCATTTGAATTTTAGTAATGTTCACGTGGCATCAAGACCTTGGCTTTATTTCCAGGAGCTAGGTTGAATGATAGCATAATACTACTGATACCACTATCACCTTTGAAAGCAGCCAGTCCCATGACCGAGACCTTTCAATCTGGTTAGACTAAAGCTTTCCATAGTTTAGATGTTAATATTTCTGGCCACCTACGAGCTGGGGTGCAATGCTCACTTGAGGGTACAGTTTAATATAGCATAAAAATATCCGTGATCATGCACTGTTTATCTGGTGTGTATGAATGATCATTTAGTGTTCAATATAGAATGTATATCCTTTTTAAAGGCTCAGAATATATACGTTGTAGTATTAATAACTCATATAATTTAGTAGTAGATAAGTCTCATCTGTGTTATACAAGAGATCAGACTTCATGAATGCAGTAGTCCATTCTGGTCTAAAAGCTATGGATAGATTCTCATTTGGTTTCTGGGTTTTTGGTTTGACTTAGTGTTAGCATTTGTTCTCCTTTCCCCTGCCCCTGTAATCTGAGAATTCTTGCATCAAAAGATCCGTTTAGCCAAATATTTATAATGCAAGGAAAAATTAGTTTCATTTGCTCGTGTTTAAAGGAAACTATGATTCATTTCACAGATTCTGCCATGAAATAGGACTGGGGGACTTGGTCCTGGGAGGTGCAGAGGGGGTCAGGCATGCACTAGGACTGCTGTCCTGATTTGTCTTTTCCTTTGATATAATTCTGTAGACGATTCTTAGTATTCCTCTTTTAACTGACAAAAAGAAATATGTCAGCCTTTTTCTAGTTCAGACAGAACTGTGTGGTGCTGCTGGATTTGTCTGGATAGGGACAGACCTTGACCTTAGTATGGTTCCCACAAAAGTCCCAGTTGGGTAGATTGCTTTAGATTTCTCTTAATGTCATCTTATTTACATTTACAGTAGATGTGTTCAATTCTTCCTGTGCTCTGAATACCTATGAATCTCTTTGCATAGAGCCTGTGTGGCTTTTTCCACTGAGCATAAGGCTTATCAGAGGAAATCAGAAATGTGCTAAGAGGATCTTGACAAAGTTGCTCAGCTGATCACCCCAGCAGCACTGGAGCTTGCTCAGTGTGTGTGCGCGCCTTTTTTGTATGTCCCCATGAATATTTCTATGCAGATGTAAGCGTCTGCTGTATATTGCATTGGGAGTAATTTACAGATGTCTGGTAGATCAGTTTACTTTGTAGCTCCATATACTCTTTCACCAGATGACTTGAAGCCTGTTTTCAAAGTGATGCTCGAGTACACAAAACAGAGGGAAGCTGCTTGCTGTGTGGCTTGTATCAATAGAAAGAAACAAATGTATTTTTGGTTACTTACAAATGCATACGTGTTTGAAGAATGAATTTCCAAGGAGCGGGAAGTTGAATATAGATATAATGGGTTATGCAGGCTTCTGGCTGGAGATGTTTAGGCTTTGTTATAGGTATATCTTCTTATTTTCATACACGTGCAATGAGAAGAATACAGAATTTTCTGTTTCTGGAAAGTGGTGTTAAGAGTTCATTGAAAGTGAATCTATGAGTAACACTTTATCTGTCTGTCATTGGGGTAACATTACATCTATTAGAGATCAGTAGAAACATTGAAAAGAAGTTATGGATTCAAACAAAACCAAAGCTAAACAGAAAATAGAGCGGGATTCTTTCCTTGAATGATTTTGTTTGTTTGTTTTTAACCTGAACTTGTTACGCAGTGATTGTTTTAGAAGTAGATTTCAGTAATAAAATTTTGCATGTTTTACACGGTGAAAATACAGTGAACTGAAATGGTAGGGTGCAAGTTGAGGGAGTAATCATCTTAGAATTAATTTGAGGAAAAAATAGTCTAAGTGAGGATACTTTTATGGCTAGGAATGGTTATCTTAACCATTGGTAACATGAAGACTTGCCAAATGTGGTGTTTGTGATTCCCATACCTTCCCCACCCAGAGTCTGCAGAGAAACAAAAAAAACCCAAAGTGAATAAGAGAAGGGTTTGCAAAGAAACAGTTGTGCAGCTCGGGACTGTACAGCATCAGCAATGCAAGACATAGCCAAGAAGGGCATTTAGTAGCAGATGCTGTGAAAATCAACTGTTTTAAGTGGAGGTAGCTATTTAAACATCTTATTATAGAACGAGTATTTGCAACAGATCTCCAGATAAAACAATTAAAAAAGCCTCTCTTAATGGTGTTGCCCTCAATTTAATAACAAACTGACAGCACACTCTGTTGGTGAAACCAAGCTCTTTGCAATTTTTCTATGCGTAAAAGATGCTACATCAAGGCTCTTCTACACAAAAACATGCAAAGGGCTGAGGTTAAGTACCTGATGGGGTATTTTTATAACTTACTGCTAAAGGAAGAAAACACGAGCAATCTTGGAGATTGAATCAATCAGTGATTCTAAGGGTACTGCATATTGTACTTGTGATCATTGAGAAATATTTGTCCTCCTTGGTGATAGAACCATCTTAGAGCCCACATAGAAGAAATATTTCTAGCTGCACCACTCTGAAACTGCAGTCTCTTCTTGTTATTTTGGTTTTGTCACAGTGTGTCTCTTTCATGCAATTAAGTCATACAATTAAATTTCATGCAATTAAAGGGAGGGAAAGGGAGGATGAGGGCAAGACTGTCTTTTTCTACTGGAACGTTTTGGGAATCCCTGTCTTTGCAAATAATTTCATGGAGTCTAAAGTTAGACTAAACAGTGTATTAGAAATGTATCATTGTATGGAAGATTGCTTCTGCCTTGGTAAACAAAAACGGGATAGAATTGCTCTTTGTTTGATGTGCCTTCTAGCTTCACATAGTACATTTAATTCTTCCCAGAAAGTACTCCCATACTAATACAGCGCTTTTGAAGGTTTTCTTCAATGTCTGTATCCAAATTACAAAGTGGTTACTAGGCACACACACACACACAAATACACAAAAAGAGCTCACCACCAGGCTTTCTGCTGTTGTTTAAAGCAAGCAAAACATTTATCCTGCTTTTCTCTTCTGCCTAACAATTCAAAGCACAGCATGGTTTTATTAGTTGGTTGATTGCAGTTGTAAGTCCTTTCCCTTCTACTCCCATCACTTCTTGTTTTTCTATGAGGTTCATGCACCATTGAGGGTCCTAGTGGGAATGAGACCAGAGGGCAATGCTGTTGGGGAGCTTGGGGGATAGGGTTGTAGAGGAAAGGAAAGGGGATTTAGTACTGATAGAGAAGAGGATCTTGGGCAGCAGTTTGGGGGGAGAGTTAAAAGATTAGACAATAAATTTACTTAACAGAGACTAATCTACTGGGACTGAACTTCATATCCTGTTTGGGGATAATATATTTCCTTCTGTGCTCTGGAATGAATCTGTCATCTCAAGTCTAATAATGAGAGGCAGAAGATTTTTAATCTCTGACCCCCTTCCGTATAATTTAATAAAGGCTGGTTTCTTTATTTTATTTGGAAGCTAACTTATTAAACTTGTTCTTACTGTTCCTCTGAAAAACACAATTCAGGATTTTGCATCTTAAGGTTTTTAAAAATGGATTTGGGGTTTTATTTGAGTTGGGGACAATAATGTACTTGCAAAGTATTTGTTATAGTCCTCGTTTCAGAGCACAGTTGTTTATCTCTCAGCATCTCTGTTGAAATGCAGAGATGAGAAGCAGAGTCAGGCATGCTGTTTGCACATTCTTGGCTCCGCATCATCACCGGATTCCATCTGACTGGGGTAGACAGAGGCGGGAGACCTAAAGCTGGCGTGTGACTTTCTGTAGCAGGGAATGATCGTTATGTGGGATGCTGAGTAGGGTTTTAAATGTGGTAACCACATGCATAATTAGCTATAAAATCGCAGAAGTTGTCCTCCTCGCTCCAACTGGCTGCTTCTCGTGTGGCAGTAATTACAGCTGCTGTGGAAGTGCCACACCACTGACCTGACACATTGACTTTGCCAAGCTACTTGGTCCTCTGCAATTTCTTGGAAAAAGCTCTCCTCAACTCCTGGGGAGCCCCAAAACACGCTTTGATTATAAATCACTCTGTGGGCCTGTGAAAAGTTGTTACTGCCAAGGAACGTGGTAGCGGGTCACGCTTAGATCTCTCTTCTTGCTATACCTGATTAAAGAAGAGTCAGTAAAATACAGCAAAGTACAAGGCTGGCCTTCTGACAGCAAATTTAGAAACAAAATACAAAAGGAAATAAACCCAAGCCCTTTCCTTAAAGGTCTGTCTGAAGTTTGGGTCTGTGTTAAAGCAGTGTTAAGGACTGGCATCTCCTAAGGACCTCTGTCCAAAGGACGTCTCCAGCAGCAGTCAAGCTCCTTCAGTGTAAACCGACCAGTTTTGCCGACCAGCTTATCACAGACGTGTATCAGGGATATTCAAAGCACTTCTGAGATTCTGCTTCCTACATAAGCCTGTTTACCGTGCTTTTTCTATAAAAAGCCTTTTCATATAATTATTTTTAGCTTCAGAGTTTTCAGTTTGGGTTTTTTTGTATTGCAAAAGGATCAAATGTGACAAGGGATGAATTTCAGATATGTCACAGTGAATTTTAGGACTGAATTAGAGAGAGTAATGCAGGTCTTGCAAATAGCCGTGCAAGCAAATTCTTAGATTTCTGTCAAAAATAGAAGTATAGTCTTGACAGTGATTAAGAACTTATTTTCACACCTCCCAGAAGCTCAAAGCTAAGCAGGCATCTCTTGAAACTATTAAGTGTTGAATGGTTACCGTCTTTTTAATCCTCCAGGTTCCTGTATCCTATGTTCAATTCATGTTCTGGACACTTACGTTGGCTTTGTAGATAACGCCAAGGTGTGGGAGTTAAGTACCTTGTAGCATGATAGCACACTTTATGCAGTGTGTTATTCAGTCCTTTTCAAAAAGGTGCTTTAGAAGACCTGGGCATTCCTAACACAGCACATTATTCTGAGAGTTAAAATTACCAGTATTAACATAGAGGACAGTCCTTTCTTTTTGAAAAAATGGAACTCAAAATTCAGCATAATCATATGCTGGAGTCCAGATGCTCAGTGCAGCTAGTGATGGCTTTGGAATAACTGAAGTGGAACTGTGCTACTTGATACTGGCCGTTTAGTCTCAGCTTTGTGTTATCAGGCATGCATGAACAAGTGTGGCTCTTCTGTGACTTTCTCGGTGACTTTTTTGTGGTTGATATTGGATTGGGAAATTAACAAAATCTTGGATTTAAAAATAGAATTAATTTAGGGATGTCAGTCCTCTAGGGAACATGATTAAAATGTGAATATTTTGTTATAGTCACTGATTTCCATAGTAACAGCGAGTCAGACTCATCAGATTCCACAGTCTCTTTTATATCCTACTGTTACCTTGTTGTTGAACAGCTTTCCTCTTCAGAGCAAAACCCAATAACTCTTATTTTCCATTAGCTGTAACAGGTCCGGTAATTAGAACAGTAAATTTTGTCCAGTAAATACAGCATGTACTTAGTTGTGATACTGCTGGTTTTACAGCAGAAGAAAAATGGTGACAATGGCACTTTTAGAACTGATACTAGTATTTTCATATAATTTAAACAGCAATTATGAAAAAAAAACCCCAAAACCCTGTTTTGCTTCATCTTGATAAATTATATATTATGGATGTCTCTATAGTATTTTTTCTTCAGAGAGACTTTTATTAAAATGTTTTATATACAAAGTACATTTGCTCCTTCCCTTTGATTGTGTAAGTGGAAGAAAAAAGATAGATGAAAATTGACTATTCATGAGTGGTAATGGGAACAAAAGTGCAGGTTGAAAGAAAGATGCGTTTTTTTCATTGGGAAAGGTGATTTTCTGTAGCGTAGAGACAAGAACACTGGATTAGAACATCTGGAATGTTTGGCTTATCCCCATTAATCTTGAAAGTCAATTTTGTGACTTCTGTGGATTTATTTTCCCCCCTTTTTTAGCACTCTGAGTCATTAAATCGTCTGCTTCATTATACACATTAGTACATCACACTCCATAAATCTAAATAGTAACTGCTATTCTTGTGAATGTAGCTATTATTTCTGGGTTTGCTGTCTGTCTGTCTGTGTGAATTCATATCCTATTTTTTTTTCCCCATTTATTTGAAGGTTCCAAAGTTACCTGTTTGCTTAGTAACAAAGACCTAAAGCCACATCAGTGACCTCAAGGAAGTCTGATGCTTCCTTCAAAGTAGGCAGAATTTCAAATCATGTTTCTGTAGAATTCTTTGAACTGTTGCTAGATGGTAAACTTACTTTTCACACACAGTCTCTCTTTCTTGAAAAAAGAAAAAAATAAAAAAGGGGAAAAAAAAATCCCAGGTGGAAAGGGAGGCGAGGCACCCTGTTTCACCTCTGCAAGTTGTCTCTCCAGGTCAGGTCCAAGGGGCTTTTAACTGGGCTCCTGGGGCAGGTGCTTGTCTAGTTTGTGCTTGTTCTATGGGTAAATAAATGACTTCAGTCTCCAGGACTGTCTCCAAGGCCTTTCAACACCACCATAAATTCTTATTATCCAGACAAAATCAAAACCTATTTCTAATAGAAAAAGCAGGTCTTTTGTTTCCTTTTTTTTTTTAAAATTATTTTAAGGCAAAAGAAGCAAGCACAATTGCCTAAAATATTAAAAACTTCAAGCAGATTTTGTTCTGCTCCCTTGCTTGGTTTTCTGTAGTTAATTGGGTAACACACTGAAACACGAGGGGTTTTAGAAAAGGGAAACAAATGCAAGTGACTCGGCATTCCTGATGTACCCTACAAATACTATGGAGAGCTTAAGAAATGTAGTTTGCAGTGTGTTTTCATAAGCTAGGATGTCATTTTAGCATTAAGAAGGTTTATTTGACTGATTCTACAGCAGGAGGGGTGAGCAAAGTGGTTTATGCTTTATGGTTTTCCCCTTACTAGGAAGTAGAAGCAGCACAGGGTAGGCTGATGTCTTCCTAATGTTAGATATCACTTGGCAAAGATTTTCTCTGTAAGACACAGTTTTGGGCTATTCTGTTCTAAATTTTTAAGTTAGTGAAACTGTTTAAATAGCAATAAATAATTTTTCAGACTGGCCAGAATTAAAAGAGGTCATGGGCTAAACTGCAAGTACTGGAATGGTAAACTGTTTTGAATATCTTTACAAACGTTTTCTTCCAAAGTTTATATTTGTTGTATTCTGGGTGTGTTAAAGCTGAAGAGGTTTTAACATTTTGATCTCTAAGTCTAGAGTTTTAAACAAATCTAAAAGTCTGAGAAAAATTGTTACTCATTTCACTAGTGCCACTTGGAAAGGATTTTTCTAGCAGTAGTTACCATCCACACACTGTAAAATAATACCTGCAGATTGGATGGCCTGAGAGCAACTCGTTACCTTTGTCTTTTGCCCTGTTTTGTCCCTGACAAAGTTGCCCATAAGGAGGAGTTTTCTTAACAAGCCCCTTTCATAATTCTCTGGCAATGTGGAGTAATCCTACTGTAAAAGTAAATTAGGCCCCCAAATTAGGGAGTTTTTTCTATGCCATGTGAAATTACCACATTTGAACAGATGGCTGCTAAATATTCACTTTCTAGGAATAAAAAGAAAAACAAAAAGAAGTTATAGGGTTTTTTCTACAGAAATGCCTATCTTCAGCAAGGTTTAAAATGTAAAGGTAATTATTAGCTTTTACAGAGAAGCTGGTCTCCTTTAGAGAGGGCCTTTCCGTTTCACCAGGGTAATGTATAGAGCACGATCTCAAACTTTATTAAATGCATGGTTGATTTTTGCTTTGTGTCAGTTCACATGTGTTTGTGACATTATTTACAGTGCCTGTCACATCCTGAGCACTGTAAACATGATTGAAATTCAGAGTGTGATTTCTTATTTAAATTATAGAATAAATGGTTTGTGGTTTTGTTTCATGGATAAACAGGGACCATTAGTTTTGTGAGCAATAACTATTGCATGCAACAGGCTCTTTAATCCTCAAGTTATCATCTTTCTTGAACTTCACCTTGCAAACTGAAGAGCTCTCCTGAGAGCTGGGATGGAAGAAGGTAACTGCAAGTTTTGAAAGTACAGAGAGACTGACCTTACTTTTGCTAATACTCTTAGCCATCCAGTCAGTCAGTTTTCCTCACTGAATTTTTCTTTCAAATCTTTTATGGGACCACTGCATGGACTTGATTTAAATTATTTTTGTTAAAACAGTATTCTGTGTTTATACTAGTAATGGGAAACATAGTGCAGAGTGTAAATAACCTAGGAAGGGGAAGGAAAAAGATGGAGAGTTATGGCCAACAGTGCAAGGCAGGCAGAGAATAAACATTTTCTTGGTGCAAGAAAAATTGTAATTAGAAAAAAAGAGATGTAAACACAAATAGCATGTAACAATGTAGTCGCTGTAGATGTTAGATTATTTCAGCAGTTAGATTATTTCTGCAGTGAGTATATACTGAACAGTGAACCTATGCTCTCTGTGAGAACTACCTGAAAAATATTTCAGTTTTAATGATGTGTTTCAGTCACTAATATGAAAAAGATGCTTTTAGTTGCTTTAACGTGGGAAAAATATGGATTTGTTTCATACCTTCACAACTAGAAGAGTCAGTAAATTTCCCTGAAACAACACGCTGAAAAACTTGATAGAAAGTTTCCCGTTGTGGTTCACCTTCAAGTATATAAAATACAAATTATAACCGATGTAGTACTTCTCAGCAAGTTTGGAGGATGTGATATCTGTGTGTTATAGGCAAAGTTGCAATATGTCTATCTCTGTCACTGAGACTTCTCCATGTAGCTTTATATAGTCACAGTTGATCTATTAGAAACTATAGTTGCTGGAAAGGTTATGAAAACATTGGCTAATATTTTACAGACTTGAGTTTATTTTTCCAAGGATTTTACCTTTCATTTATCCCAGAGCCTTTAACAAACTGGGTGGTGAAAATATCGTATTATGTTTGAATGATGGTACCTTGGACCCAGCTTTCTCCAAAATGTGTGATGTATGAAATGGAAGTATGTGGGCACTGACTCATAAAATAAGTATAGACGTGTCCGGTGTGACCTGAGCTTAGTTTCTTCTCCATGTGTTGATGCCCCAACAGGTATGCTGAGGCTGGAGATGAAGGGGGTGGCATTCTGCTCAGCTAACACAGCAAGGCTGCTTCCTTCACCTACAGAACCTAAAATAATAGCAGTCCAATCTAAGTACCATTATGCATACGTGTTGTTTTAAATGAATCTCAGATACTTATTTGCAGGAAGCATGTGTTGGATTTTTGTTTGTTTGTTTGTTTGTTTTTCCCTTGGCACAGCAAGCCAAATCATTATCCATGAAATTCCACATACTGTCAGTTTTTTTCAGGCAGTGTAGGTAGGTAAAGATTGTGTTTTGTTCAGAGTGAGATTTCTAATAGCAACATTGTATATTTATGGTGATACAAATAGTTATACAATAATCTCATGTATTTAAGCGTTCTAGTTACAGAAGCAAACCCAAAATGTATTAGAATCCTATTTTTAACTCTACCAATGGTCAAGACAATATATGACAGTCTCTTTTTTAAATGGCTCTGACAAAGGAAACATGTGGAATGCCTTTCTTAACCACAACCAAGATGTTGTAGAAACCTTAATTTGAGAGTTAGAAAAAGAGATGTTCGCTTTACACAAGTATCCTTAGATTAAAATTCTTACTGTGAATATTTGTGTGAAGAACAGATGTTAATCGAAATTAGGAAATGCCTAAAGACAAACATTAAAGAATTTATAAATGTGATTATTTGTTCTGAGAACCTAATTTCAAAGGACATGAACCAGTTTTTGATCATGGAGCCATTCACAGGCTCCAGCCAGAATGGTGTATGGATTAAGTTTTTAATATTTGAAGCACTTGATGAAATGCTTTCAATATTTAACAATGTCAGTGTCAGAACTATTATTTATGGAATGTAATTGGCAGTTTTTTTCTGTTTGATAATCTGGGCGTATAGAAATGCTTTATCAACAAATTTATTTGTTGTCAGGGCTGATATAGGAACCTTTATAACCTACTGCAATGGAACTGTTTGTTCTTGAGAATGAAAGAGCCCAGTCCTTGTAGATCATGAGGTCTGAAGACATTGCCAATTTAATACTGTGAATACAGTGGTTTGCATTTTGGTTGTTTAGCCTCAGGAAGGAGAATTATCTGTAGAAGAGAGTAAGAGCTTAAAAATATGTTGGTTTATGGCTTTTGGATTTTGTTATCTTTAATTCACACCCTAGGTGCCAGTAGCGACTGTGAGTAATGAGTCTGTCCGAATTTCAATAGTGGATGAAAACTGAGAGCCCTGCATTTGATCAGTTGTCCTCAGCGGTGTACAGCGGTGTACTTTAATGAGACTTCATTCAAGTTCTTTACCAGGGAAGGAGCCCCAGCATTTTGCTGGCAGAAAAGAAGTGCAATACAACAGCAAGTCAGGGTCGTTCTTTCTGTGAGTAGCTGCAGGAGGCCAGCGCTGCTCCAGAAATAGGCTGCTCTGTCCTGGTAGTTGGAACTGGGCTGCTTTAATCTCCTTTTGCTCAGCAGCGTCTGAAAGTGAGGAGGACTGGTGGGGACTTGCTGGAGGATTGATGCCTGCCATCTCCGTCTTTCTCGCTTTCTCACCATGAAAGCAGCAAGGTGCACAAGGTTCCGTGGCAGCCGAGTGATGTGAAGGCGTGTATCTGGACCATTACAACTTGTTTTAAAAGGACACCAATTCATGTTCTGTGTGCTTGAAGCAACTAGAAAAACAACACATTCTCCTAGGCTGAGATAGTCAGTGATCAGCAGAGGGCACCATATCCTATCGACACAGCTCTCTACCTGGGTGAAAGATAGGAGGAGTTCAGGTTTGCCTTACTACATTTTAAGAATTGCGTTATGACTTTGGTCTTCAGCAGAGATTGAAGTTCAATGATCTTAATGCTTTCTACATGCTTTCATTTAAGGCTTTTGGACCCTAAACACTATTTCAATCTTACAGTATATTGTTAAAAAGAAAATTTCAGGTGAGCAACCTGCTCCAAAATCCCCTCTCCAAAGGCTGTGGGACTTTTAGCCATGTGTGCATAGCATCTGGAGGCTCAGCTGATCTGCTCTGTGATTTCAGAGGGAATAAGATTATTCAGTTACGACTTAAAATTCTAAAACCAAGAAAAAGCAGTACTATTTTTCTTTTTTTTTTTTTAACAGAGAAAGGTTGGAACAGGCCAACAGGAGATGATTATTTGGAGAGTGAGGATGGTATTAAATTCATATTGCCAGAGTTGCTGCGTGAGGAAAGGTATCAGAAAATTAATCAACAAAGCTTTTCTAAAAATAACACCAGCTTCTGGCTTGCTTTTCCATAAGAATTGCAAAGAAACTTAAGTTTCGTGACATTAACCCCTGAAAGAGCAAGAAAAAAGATTGATGAAAACAAATACTTTGATTAGGAAAACAAGTATTTAATTAGTGAAACTCTCACAGGTTTTATTGGAAGATGCCAGCCCTGCAGTGGCACAATCTTTCCTTCCCTCTCACAGTATGGCAAAATGTCCTCAGCTCCTTCTTACTATTGCAAGCGTTTAACTGACATAAATTACTATTTTGGTGGAACAAAATGTTGGAGCTTTTCTAATACAAGAAAGAAAAAGAAGAGTAGGCAAGTAGGCAGTGAAGCTACAGACATCAACTGTGTTTTTCAAACTATACAAGTTAGCTTTAATGTTTTTACCAGAGTGCATCACCTCACATAATTTCTCAAGCTTTTTATAGCTTTACTAATGATGCTCTCATTTCTTCTATAATCTGTTGCAGTCCTACACATTAGATTCCGTGATGACTTTGCAGAAAACATAGAATATGATGTTGGCTGGGATTCCCTTCCCTGGAGGTACGAGACATTTGAGTTAGGTGAGAGAGGGCAAAGAGTTTGCAGTTTTTCCTGGCAGTGGTTCAGTGCATTTCTGTGTTTGTTGTGACTCTGAAAAAGCCTTTTATTTAGTCTTTGCATGAAATGCTTCGTGCCTTTCTTTTTGGAGTTAGTGAAAGTTGAGAGCATTTTATATCCTCAGAGATTTTACATTTTTTACTAGTGTATGTCAATGTGGCAAAAAACTTTGATGAATAATACCTATGGCAGGGGGAATACAGGGTCTGAGAGATTTTCAGTTTATTCAGGGAGAGCAAGATGAGGGTATCAGTTGCTAATCTGGCTACTGCTACAGGAATAGAGCAATCTATATTTAATTTACTTTTTCTGAGGATGATATGAAAAGGAAGAAATCATTTTATATGCCAGACAAATGTGAGTATGTTATTTGGATGTGTTGTCATGGAAATGTTTTAAGAGACCAAACTAAGTTAATAATACATAATGTTGTAGATAATGCATTAGTTAAATCAATGAGTTATACAGGTCAATGAACTGAAACTGGTGTTAGAAGGAACTGAACAGAAAATTAATAATTTAAGCGGTACTCTGTGTATTTTCTAAAGCTGAAGATAAGCAGAAGAAGAGATGGTTAAATACAGTCTGATGGATAGAAGGAAATGGAGAGAGACAGATGATTTGTGTAATTCATCCAGCTGTCACTTAAAGTAAATATGGAAATCCGTTTTCTGTCCTAGATCAGCCTTCTTTGCTTATAGGTTAGCTTCTGCTCTGCCTTTTATTCCTCTCAAAAGATTTTTCAGAAGGTTAAAGCCCCCAGGAATTTAAAAATCCCCATGTAAACTAAGTGTTTTTTAAAGAACTTGTGTGTTCAGTTGTGGGAAGTACACATTGTCAGCTTCCCTTCCTTCACTGCTGTCACTTAAGGATATATTTTCAGCAGTGGCATGGATTCATATAGGATTTGTTGAGCGTCAAGTTTCACGATGTGGAAGAGCGGGCCGAGTCCTAGCGCAGGAGGGCATTGGTAACGCATGTGATGTTGGCACTGGAGGTTTACGGGAAGTTGAAGACTACAAAATCTTTCACCCTGTAACACTGGCCATTCAGCATCAAGTATGCTGCATCTGTAGAGCTTCTAGATTTATCCTAAAACAATTTTATTTGTTCTTCCCTGACTGCTTTGAACAGAAACAAGTCAGTGACTGAAATACGTAAACTGCTTAAGGTACCACTACATAATCTCCCCCACCCCCATTATATAAATAATGTTTAAAAATTAGTATTTGCCTACCTACAGCAGTCAGGCCATTGAAGTCTTGCCCAATGAAATTAAACAGTGATTAAAGTAGCTGGGGGACCACAATATCCTTCAGGGTTTCACGTGAAACATCAGTAGAGCCACATGGAGCAGATCAGGTGCTAAATGTTACTCTTCAAAAGGGTTCTGTGGAGCAGCTATAGAGAGTTAAGTCTTGCAGACCTTTTTTTATGAACTACTTGTTTAGGTAAGCACTGAGATATTTTCTGCTGTAGTCTGCACACCAACTCTGAATACCAGAGATCAAATTAAAAAGTGTTTCCTGCCTTCTCAAAGGAACTACATTACCTATAAAACTTGTTTACCTTTGGGCCATGATTAACATTTCCCCAGAAGAAAGGATTTCGGATAGCCTGGAAAGGAAATTGCAGCACAGTGATGCATGTGCTTATAGTATCAATAAGAGAAGAGGGGAAACAAGGAAAAAATATTTTTAATCCTGTGATTTCTTGTTTGATTTTTTTGTTTTGTTTCTTTTTTGTTTGCCACTTATCTAGTAATGGATGGGATGAGAAAATACTCATGCTGTGATTTTCAGTGGAGAATAACAATAACAGTCAGGTTTCTACATATTTCCAGTGTATTTTTACTTTTCTGTTAACCCATGTCCTGGTTCATGTGGCAGCAGAGAACATCTATACAAAAGGCAGTTGTTTTCAAATATGAGAGCATCCATACTTTGTTTCCTACAGGATATTGCCCCCCCTGAGGATACAATTGCCTATCCTGGACTGTGAGTTCCATGTATGGTAGCACTGAGGTTTTTTATGTGGTGGTAATGTGGAAGGAAAAACGAAGTCAGTGAATGAGGTGGAGAAAAACATCTGTTTGTTCAAAGAGAGGATCATGTTGTGTAGGTGTGTATGTCCTAGACTTGAGGAGAAGGCAACTAAACTTCAAACTTACTCTATCCCATGCTACAGTAATTCACACCACTACTGCCTGTGTGGAGAGGTCTTAATGAAGATCACCCTCTCTATGTGTTCAGCTGCTGTGCATTTTTTCTCTCTTAGTGATGTGCTGCATTAGCTGCATTTAAGGGCAGAGCCTCCCCATGACATTTCAGCTTCACTGGTCATCTTAAGTTTGGTATAGTGAGTCTGGCATCTTGTCTTTCTCTGTCAGAGTATTAAGATCTTTACAGATCTGGACTCTCAAAATCAGCAAATACTGGAGTGTTATGTTAAAGACGTGATTCAAAATGGAGGGGTTTTTTTGCTTTGTTTAGGATCCCCCAAATTGGTATTATTTACTAAGTGCCCACCATTTAGGTAGCTGACATGAGATCAATTGTATCTCTCTGTGCTGAATTCCAGTGACTCATTAGAAAGAAATGGCTTTGACAGCTCATAAGCTTGAGCGTACAGTTTAGGATCCGTTCTTGCTTACGGCTTCCCAATAAATAGCGAAAAAATCTACCAGCGTTCCAGTTCAAAGGGTAAAGCATATGAGTAGTGAAAAAATCTTTGCTGAAGGCAAACAGTTTAGATCTTGCCAACAAGCTTGTGCAAATGGCATTAATTATTAAGAGCATGACTTCCATGTCATATGGCATTTGTGAAATTGAAAACTAATAGACAATGTACTGCCTTTTTTAAGAAATCAACACCAGTGTTTTAGACCTATTGGCTAGGTTAGGTCTTCTTCAACAGAAGCGTTTTTACCTTTCATTCTAATATGGCCAGCCCATATAAAACAAAAACCCCCATGTGAACAAGATACAAATCAGCACCGAATGACAAATGGGGCAGTGTGGTCTTTCTCATAACCAGGTGCCAGAAAATGGAAGAGACTTGATTATTTGGCAAGTGTAATTTAACATTGTGCTAATATTTTAAAGTTAGATTCTAGAAACTTTCTACAGGTGTCGCTTCAAAGTAGTATGTTTTGTAAATAGAAATACCAGTAGTTCTGCTGAATGTTTTTTCTGTAATTTGTGGTTTGTGTGCATTTGAATAATATAAAAATGTCCCATGTAAACCGATAGGCCAGTGGTATCAAAACATCACTGCTTGGAATCAAAAGTAACAGACAAGAAGATCAGTTTCTGCGTGTGTTTTTGGAAAGGTTTAAGGAATTTGAAAGTTAGTGGAAACAGCATCTGTCAACTATTACTGTAGTGTTGCTCTTCCTCGTGTAGCAAGCTGTCAAGCAGTAAATTGTCAGAAAATCAGGCAAATGTATTTTTGTATACAGGCCTTGTCAAGTGGTGGAGGCCCATTTGTGTCTTTTCTTGGCAATGATATCGTAGGTTCATGTAAAAAAATCTAAGCAACCTATTACTTCACTGAAAGATGTTGAGTAAGGACAACTGAAAATACTTGTTTTCTGCTATAATAAATATTTAATAACTCTACTGTAAATAAGAACCAGTTGGAAAATAGAATTTAGTAGCAGGATACTTCAGATTTCTCTGAAGTGAGCTAAATGCTCCTTTTAGCAGTTAAGCCTTTACAGATGTCAGCTGAGGAGAACAAACATCTTCATAATTTATTTATCACAAGTGAAAGCTTATTTGCTACTTGTTCATCTATATGTTACTTTCATTTAACTGTCTCCATCATGTCCACTTCAAAGAAAATAACAAGCTGAGATTCTAAAAGAACTTTTTTACAGATGCTTTTCTTCCCTCAAGGTAGATCTTATGCAAGAGAATCTAATAAAGGAACGACTCGGTCAATCTGAAAAACTTTTCCAGGAAATGCTCTTTTTTCATGAATTTGCATATCATTTTGTTTATGTTAAAGTCAACCATAAATATGGTAGGAAGTTGTTATGTTTGTATATGTGTCTCCTTCAGAGATTTCAAAACCCCAATTTTAGAACTAGATGTTTGCAAGAAATGTTTTCAGACCTATTGAGGTAGAGGAGCTTGGCCCCAATCTTTTGGATTGACCCTTTTACTATGTCTTTGAAAACTTTTTTCACCATATGTGACTGAAAAGTATTTTTAAATTCTGGGATTTTAAGACTGAGTGACGATTTAATGCTAACTGCAGGAAGGATCATAGGAAAGATTGCTTAAAAATGAAAGAGGCAGGGGGAGGACAAGCTCCAAACTATTACATACTCTTTTGTTCCCTCCTAAGACTCTGAGCTGATACTGCAATGAAATTTTTCTTCCAAAAGTAATGTTTACTTGAGGAAGATGGTGTTAAAGAAAAAAAATCCCCCCTTTATTTTAGCTTTGACGTTCTTAGGATCACTCAGCTGCTAGATTGTGCTGTGCACTGTTTGAAAAGAAGCAGAAATTGCAAGATAAGATCAACTGCTCACCTGGGGAGACTTACAAAAGTTTCATATTTGAAGCACATGTTCAAAATGCTAGTCAGGGATGGATAGCATTAAATTCTTACATCTGGTGCAGAACTGCTTTCTTTTATGTTGGTTTCTTTTCTTGTTTTATTGTTTAAAAGGATAATAAAACCTCACAATAATATCTCATAATCAGTATAGCATATCTCCAGGCACCTTTTGCATGTTGCATTTGCCAAGAAGAACATACGTCCTAGTTTATTTTGCCTACAGAAATGTTGAAGGTTTGCATCTGGATCCCTTTGGAAATAAATTTATGATTTGTACCAGTGCAAAAAAGGAAGAGGAAAATATTCTGCACTGGATGAATATATGGTAATTCATTTTGGCTGGGTGGTAAACAGAATTAATTATCTAAGCAAAAGATACACCTTTTGGCATGGCTTCAGCTGCTGCATATTGCCATAAATGTTTCAAAGCCAAGGTTCCAGTCATTTTCATTTGGCATTGGTATTATTTCACTGACATGAGTTAGTTCTGAGAAAACTGAAGATACAGAGAATAAACTCAAAATCCACCCTAAAATGAACAATAACTCCCAACTCTTAGTTTTTCAGTGTATTTTAAAGCAAATCTTAGCTGTGCTTTGCACATACTGATTTTCACTGCTTGTTTTTAGGATTGTAGAGAACACACTAAGAACAAGGAAAGGGTTGGACAAGGAATGTTCAGGTGTCTTCACGAGAGCATTCTCTTCAGAATTCTTTCCAAATAATCCACTTTGTTTCCTCTAATTCCTTTTTATTCTTAAATCTAATTAAATGAAGTGTTGATGTCAATGGACTATTTATTTTATGTGTTTGTTTCTTACAGACAAATGGGTGTTAGCTGGATAAGTATCACTGCATGTGTGCCCTGTTCATACACTCCTGTCTAGCTATCTGCTGTGTAAGAGACAGGTGTTTCAGGTCACTAAAGCTTTTTCTGACCGCCTACATTCCAGACTGTTCTTATATTTCTGCTTCTGTGGATTCTACTCTAGATTTTTTTTCACCTGTTCAAATTCCTTTATAATTTTTGAAAGTGACTGTTTCCTTCAGAACCTGAGGGAATCAATATCCATCCACCTTTGGAAAATCCAAGTCAAAATGCTTCCAGCTGGTGATTTAGGATCTTTTCTTCTCTCCAGTTATTTAAAAAGGCTGAGGTTAGTCATTCCTACAGATATTCTTTAATCCTACCCTTAGTCCGAGGCAGCTACTTTCAGCTTTCTCTAAGGAAAAAGTCCTTCTGAAGGTGTCAGTTAGAACATTATCCCATGAAAGTCTAGATGGTGTTTCCAGTAGGAGGAAAGCCATGCTTTAACTAGTGCTATTGGGTCACATTTACATGTTTTGATATCCTTCTTTACTGGAGCCAGAAACTGGACAATGATTACATGGAATTCTGCATCCCCTTCATCTGCATCTTTTTAGGCCTATTCAGTATATGGCTAAGGGAAGTGATTTTATGTGACTTGTTTTATCCAGACTTACAGCTTCATCAGCTTGACTTAGATGTTTTTGTCTAACCGCCTAGAGTAGTTGTGCACTGTTTTATTTTTATGAATGCATTATAAACTTGTCTATATTACTAAGGGTTTTTTAACTCTCTTTTTTTAATAGATGAACTGTCTGAAAACATTCTATGTATATGCTGCTTTTCCTAACAGAGTTCTGATTACTAAGCAGTTTATTTTTTGTCATCAGCAAATGACCATTCACTTACTAATATAATGAACCATTTTAAGAGAGTTTGTCTTGTTTGTCTTCTGTTAGTGTTGGTTATAATCAGTTGTCTGATTCAGTCTGATAACTCCATGCAAATTGTTCCCGTCAAATTATATTTTTAAACTTGACAATGCTAAATCCAGTTAATTGTTTATGGAATGTTCTGTAGCATAGTTATAGAGACAATTTTGATAAATTGGGTGGTTACAACTAAAGCATACAGATCTATTACTGCATCACTATATTTGAAAAATCATTAGTGTTGCTTTGAAAAGTGCTAGTCTTAGTTAAAGATGTCAGCAAATTTAAGGAGAAAACAAAAAAAAATCTATTTTAAAATCTTCATTTAATTTAGGAGTTATTTCTGAAAAGTGTACAATTGGAATTTTATTTTCCTTATATTACACCCACTGATGACTGTCATGAGAGCAATAGGCTAGACATGGGATTAAAATTGTGTTAGTTAAGTAATTTACCAACTACTATACTGCAGTTCTACTCTTTCTTCAGTCTGCTGGCTTGAACTATAGACTTGAGAATTCTTACACCTTTAAGACATTTTGCTAAACAAATATTAATTTAATATTAGGAGTTACAGAATGGAAACTATAGCCTATACAGTACTTAGAGTATTTCAAGGACTGAATTTAATATAAAATGCAATCTTTCATAGAAACACATAAATTGAATCCTTAAAGAAATACTTTCCTACTAAATCTTTTGATATAGACAGGCATTTTCATCAAATGTGCTCTAAATAGATAGTGTGAATGTCAAGGTGTGAACATGTCTTGAAACAATGCTTTAATTTGCCACAGGAAATTATTATGCTGACTATAAATTACATGACTTCCGCATGCTAGATAAATCCAGAATGAAATCTAGACCAGTCATGAAGGAAATAAAGCATTGGTTTAATTCCATTGTATTCCAACAGTGAAAACTGATTATTTTTCTGTAGATGCTCAGATATATCTACTTACACTGAGCTGCCAGCAAGATCCTGTGAGGGATGTTTGCATATCAACCAGCCTTTCCTAGATCCTGATCTTGAATGTTCACCTGGTATTATGGATCAGAAGCTCATGCTTATGAAACAGTCTGTGTCTGGGTTATTTTTAACCAGGACAATATATGTTGCCCTTTCCATGCTGTGGTTCCCTAAAGATCCCTGGAGAAATACATTTGGTCCGGCCTGTCTTTGATATAGGTCTCTACTAGTGCCTGAAGTACTTGTTTATGAGGAGTAGGTCAGATTTTACAAGGGCTCATGTCAGCCGCCTTAATCTTGTACATTCATTTGGTGAATGTACATTCAGAACTTGCATAAGGTTTCAGTCAACTTAAGGGTGTCTGGTGTAATTTTTTTTAGCTTTGATTGGATTCCCTTATTTGATATGTGACTTCCTCACCTACGTTTTAATTGTGCTGGATCAAACAAATAAATAAATGTGATTATTTTTAAAACTTCAGGTTGAGATTTTAAAAAAAAACTCTACTCACATTGAAAACGATGGGAGGAAAACAACTTGGAGATGTCATTTGTATCTTTTAAATACTGTGTTGTCTGCTGCATCACTTAGTTTCCTTAAACATTGCAATTTATGATCAGTGAGCGTAAGAAGAGTTGTGGAGAAGTAGAAGCCTCATTTTCATTCCACGACATATATTTGTCTTCTCAACTTGTTCAGTAACAAGAGCAAGCTGCAGTCTTGATATTGGAGAAGCTTATACTTGGGAGTTCAAATCCTAGCCTGCGCACCTCTGACTTAAGAATCACATATGGGAAAGGGAAAATCTTTTGTTCCTGATAAGTTACTTGTGTTTTAAATAGTTTTCAGATTGGTTTTTTTTTGGTTATTCACTAGAAAACTTAACATCATTAATGAAGTGATAAAACTCCCTTGCCTTGGGATTCTTGGGGTTTTGTCTCTCTAAACAACAAAAAGGAAGCACTCGTGCCGGGTAGAACTGAGCTTCCTGGAATACTTCTACACTGTTATTAATATGTTAAAATCACTTGGCAGTTTTGATAAATAGTTATTATATTAAAAAAAGAGGCTCCTCAAATGCTTTATTGATTAGTGGTTAACCAGGGCTATGCCATCTGTCATAAAGAAATTCTAAAGAGAAATCGAGCAGATCTTACGTCTCTGTCCATTAGGAACCAATATTAGTCAGCTCAGGAAGAGCATCCAGGGTCGTTAGCTGCTGCTGTGGATGAAGCACTAATGTGTGCCTCATGCATCAGACTTAACGATGCCTACAGTTTTGTGTTTGCATCCAAACTGTCTTCAAAAGTTGGACTTCCTTTTTTCTTCTGTGAAACTGTCTGTTAAATGGAGAACTTTATGTGGGCTGTTTGTCTTTCTTATGTACTTAGGAACTAAGGAGTGATCTTGGTCTTTCTCATTTAAAAAAAAAATAGTTCCAAAACTACCTCCTGTTATGAAGCTCAGCTGAAGAACAGGAAATTTCTCCGAGTTGGTATTTTTATTTTGCTGTTAGAGATTTTTTGATGACTGGAGTATATATTTTAGTCTGTTTTCTATGACTACTGAAAGTAGAAAGCCCTGAGGCGTTTTATTTGTCAGATATGACCAACCAAACCAAGGGTTAAACAGAATCCTTGAAAAATGTCAGGTCATGTAAAACCACATGCCAAGTGTTTCTAAAGTTGAAGGCATGTGAGAAAACAGGTCATAAATCACTATGTCTCTAGAAGATGAAGTGTCCAGTATTTATTATTTACACACCATTTTGATTTGCCAGTAAGGAAGCTCCTTGGCGGGATAAATACTGTAATTGTAGTGATAACGTACTTGGAGCTGCAGCATCCACCAGTGGGGCACAGCTAAGAGAACAAGCATCTTGCTAACATGTTTCCATCTATGAAGGTGAGCATTTGTCTCATAGTCTCATTTTCTTTTTTCATTTGTTTCATTTTCTTTCCTAATTTTTCCCATTTTCTTTCTTATGGGAAATTATACACAAATCATTGAAGAAAAAATTAAAGAAAGAGAGGAAAGGGAAAGGAAAGAGGAGTTGTTGAAGTGCCTCAAGCAAAGATGCATACTTTTTTTCCTCGTGTATCCTTAATAGCAAGGAAGAGCCAAGAGTCATTTGGTTTTTTGTTTTTAAAAAAGAGCTTTTGAAAAAAGGTTTTAATTTTCTTTTCTGAAGGCATCATTGCACATGCATCTATATAAAAATGTATATATTTCTTTTTTTGTTTGTGTATATACGTACGGATTTGGATCTCAATATCTTTATTGCTCTGGCTAGAGCCAAACAACTGAAGGCAGGCATAATGTGAGCTTTCCCACCGTACCTCTGTCTAGACCCACACATGCTTGCCTGGTTCTCCAGATCCTTTGAGAAGAGGCTGCCAGATGGAGCAAAGTGACTCCACGTACATGTATCTCAATATGTAAAAATTACAGGTTTGATACATATCTAAAAGGTTTCCGAGCAATCTGAGAATGTTTTAAAGGTTTTCATGAGATCACCTGTTTGATTTTAATTTGTTGCAGATACCAGCTTTTTCATTGTGATCTGCTGATGCTGCAGATTAGCTCACTGTGCCGGTTAGTTCTGGTTTAGTCCTCTCTTGTGCTGTATCTTTCTGGCATTGAAAAAAAAAGTGCTATTCAGGATCATAGTCACTGAAGAAGAGACCATTATTTTGTGACATAAAAGTGTGTGTATCTCCAAAGCATGTTCAGCAGTTGGGAAATAGTGGCCGTGTTCTCAGCACGTCTGCACCTTCTATAGAAGGTGACATATGGAGAGCTGAAATTGTATGACACATTTTTTAAAATTATAGTGACTATTCTGAGATACACTGGCTGTGTGATTTTTCTGGTTTTGACTTGCATTTTGTTTACAAGTTTTTAATAATCGAGTGAGCCTTTTTTTTTTTTTTTGAATGACACAGTCTGATACTTCATACGAGAGTAGTTTATACACTCCAACCAATTGCAGTTAAATTTCAAGTAAAAATTCCAGACTTTTTTGTTGCTGTTGTTGTTGTTAAAGAAAGGCTTAAAATCAGTGTGGAAAGTTTAGGCTTGCTTCTTTTTTTTTCAATGGTGTTTATTCCTTTCTTCTAATCTGTTAGATATTGGTATGTTCCTTGGGGACAGCACACTGAACCAATACTGTGACAGCTTGGGTTTTATCCCTAGTCTATTCTTTTCTGGTTTTCTCCTGAATAAGTCACTTTATCTCTCTGTGTTTCTGTTCATCTCATGTATAAAGTGGGAATAATGATACTGTGACTTCCATTGAAATAAAGGAGAAATGTCTTCCTGAAAAGCAATAAGTAAAATCTATGTGTTAGTGAACTAAGGTGCATTCCCTGTTTTCTTTCTCGAAATAAGTTGTCTTGAGAATTTTCTCCTCCACTTGGATAAGATGCCTATGGAAGTATCAGATATCTTGTTGTCAAAATAGTAAAAAATGCTGTCTGAACTGAAGGTATTTTGTAACTTTCAGAGACAAAAAATGACTTTAAGAGTTTTCTGAGAGATATGCGATTTCTCTCAGCAGGAAAAGAGAATTTTATTCTCCGACCACATTCATGGAAGCTGTTTTCATACATAATTTTTGCCAGCAAACACCCTTCCCCTTCACTGTTCCCTAATTCTACCTCTCATAGACAAGGATGGCTTCCTTTGAATAAGCTTTTCCAAAACACGATGTAGCAAACCTTTGGCACAGAAAGTTTGGTGTCTGGGATTCATTCTCTGCCATTTCAAATATGTCTCCATCTCCATCTAGTATGGCTCCCTACTGACAGCACAATTCCTGTGAACTCTGTCAAAGACGAATGTGAAAGCATACAAACTGCAGCAAATATGGGTAGAGAAGACACGATGAATAGCTCCTGAGGGTGTACAACACACAGGAAGACAAAGGAGATAGCACTTCAGCTCACAGGGAAGAGGCATCATTTCTCAGCATGATTAAGTGCTTCCACAGAGCTGTAGCAGCTACGATAGCACTTACATCTGGTAACTTACCTTTTATAGAATTCTTTTGCCAGATTTTTCAGTATTTCAATGAACATATGTATGTTTATATTGAAGAAAGGAGTTTGCTTTAATGTCATCCCTTCTGAGACAGACTTGGTAATAAACAACTCCAGATCACGCCTTACATTTTCGCATCAGGAGCGAACTCAAAGTGTTATGCTGAATTTCAGACTAGCGCTATTTATCAGTTGAGAATACACCTGGGTTTCTGAAAAAATGTGTATCCCAATACAGGATTAGTGTGTGAAATTCAGGTGCCCCGAGTTTGTTATTTTCTTAATTTTAGGTCCTGATGTCTTTTGATTTTTGTCACTGAAGTGATCAGAGTTGAATGAAGCTTCATGCGTACAGGTTAGGGAATGTGAGGAATCGGTGCCATGTGTTTCCCATTGCGGGAACCTTTATGATATCATCATCGGAGAACATGCTCAATATGCCTTCCAGACTTGGCATGCTCTTTAGATTGCATGATCCGTTGGGACTGTGTCAGTACAATATCCATATTCCCCTGGGTGCGTAAATATTAAGATATTTAAAACATTTAATCTATAAGAGGAAAGATCCCCTGCCCCCCAAAAGAACCTTTATATTCCTGATGAAAACGTATACAGTATCTCATTTAACATCTTGACCTCATTTTGCCATGGGGACTGTAAGAAACTTCCTATTCAGTAGACCACTAATTCTTACCTATCCCTCCTTAGGTACTCACAGAAAAACTTATTTTTAGTCCCAGTTGCTAGAAACAAAGTCCTCCTTTTGTCAGCATATGGATAGCAGCTGTCGTTACCACTAGCCAGTTATATTGTCTCCTGTCCCAGTCCTTTATCTGTCCAGCTCCAGACACTAATTCAGAAAATAAGAATAAATAATCAAGGCATGTGGAACTGAGGCCAAGCTTGTTTTATTTACAACACCTGTTGCCTTTTATAGGGTTGGCACAGTTAGTCTAAGCCACAGTGGCTTTCTAGATTTCATGATAACTAGACTTTCTGAAAAGTGTCTTTGCTGATTTTTTGGTAACTCTTACTTTTTATTTTCAGTGGAAGGTTAAAGTAAAACAAAAAATATCACCACACATCTACTGCAAAGCAATGGGGGAAAAAGTTTGAAGGGCTCAGAAGTGTGCACATTTTTACATTGCAAGTTGAATAGTTGCATTCAACTGCAGTTTGGGAGTTTCCCCATCTCTGTTGGTGCCTGTGCCAAAGCAGGGGACATTGAACACCTCACAGAGAAAGCTGTCCCAACTGTCATCCTCCTCTTTATTCTTTTTCCTCTTTCACTGATTTGCATACTCACTGCAATTCTCTTTAAATAGTCCTCGATTTTCTTGTCTAGATTTTTTGGGGGGCGGGGGGGGGAGCCCATCTTCCTATTTCCTCAGTTGTTTCAAAAGTTTCACTTATCTGTTTCTTAATTTCTGCTTTATGAAACCATGGTAATTTAAGCTGAGATTTTTTTTTTATGTTTCAAACTAAGCAGAGCTTGCACATTTAGTATTTGAATGCAAGATCAGGCAAGTCTGGGCTGACTCCCGGTAACAGGGCCAGCAGCTCGGTCAATGGTGTTTTGAGGCATCTGGTCTTTGGTGTTTTGAGATTGTACTGACCCAGAGCTGCTCAACACAGCCGTGTACAGCTGTGCTTCTTTAGGTGTGATCTTGGAAATAAATCCCTTATGTGAGTTTTAAAAGGCACACTTAAGTTTCTTATTTTTAGATTAATTGGTAGAGCTGGAAGTAGGTACACTTTGGAGAATGCAGACCTTTCTTCAGGTCAGAGAAATTACCCTGTTTTCCTGACTATGCTAATTGGTTTAATGAATAATATTTTATCTGTGTAGCAACATTGTCTTACCTTTGTCCTTAAACTGTCACAAAAATTAAACTTGGTTTATTTTAGGTTAGAATTAACATCAGTTTTGTGTGTTGAAATTTGGAAAGCTAGAAAGAAGACAAAATGTCTGACAATCTTAATTAGAATTATAGAATAATTTAAGCTGGAAGGGACCTCTGGAGGTCATGAAGTCCAGTGCCCCTCTAAAGCACAGTCAATTATAACAATTTTTGATAAAAAATTAATACTATCTCCCTTTTGTCACAGGAAAGCCATAAACTTGAACCCTGAAAAATGGAACATGTTTCTTGCAAATGCATGTATATTGATCTTAGCATCCAGTTCCAACTTCTGGACTACACAGTGTCCCCTGTATGGTATGGCTGGCTTTGCTACCTGTATCAAAAGAGGCAGAAAATTATGTACTTGAGTTCCCACTATTGGTGATTTTATGTGCTATTTAAAAAATAATTAATTGCTTTCTTGAGAACTGATTAGTCTCTAGGTTTACAGGTACATAAATACAGAATATATAAGAGAAATGTAAATACATCCTCTTGATCAGCTATATGCATATTTTTATCTTAATTTGAAATAATTATTTTCTTGCAGAGCTGCCGATGATTTCTCATTTCTCTGTGTAAACAAAACTTATAGAGTTAGAAAAGAGAAAATACATTTTTGGATGAAAAGGCAGCTAAAAATCTTAATTGAAACTAAATTGATTTTGTCATTTCTATGTAGAACCACCTTTTCTGCACTGTAAATTTTTGGAGGCTATGTGAAATAGCTAATCATGCAGGGCTTCTATGTGCTTGGGGTTTTTTTTCTTGATCATTTTAGCAAGGGTACCATACAACATGTATTATATATAGTGTGTATATAATATCTATGTTATAAACATACATGTTATGCTCAAAACCAAAATCTATACAACAAACCTTTGAATCTTCAGTTTGCTGGTGAAACGCCTCAGTTGAAAATGAGCACAGCCACAGTTAAAGTGACTTCAGTGCAGTGCAGGACTGACAGCCTGAGCTTGCACTCATTTCAGTGCTGCTGGGGTGGAAGGTGTGCGGGTAGAAGGAAGAAAACAGGGAGCTGAAGGTGTTGTAGGAGTCTACAAACATTTCTTGATCCAGAAGGAAAAGCTGAAAGTCCTGTTCCAGTGCAAAACTTTTTCATAGGTGCACAGTTCCCATTTTCTTAAAACATACCTTTTTTGTAAACCTTGGCGCTGGAAAGTGAAGTGATCACTATGCTTTTTACACCTTCTTTTCCTGTGTGAGAAAATGGTTCTTCAGAGGTATCAGAGAGCCAAAATAATTTGTGGAGAGACAAGAAAATGCTTGGAGCCAAATTCTCGCCAAATAAGCATAATTATGTTGTATGTAAGCAAGAAAAAGCATTGTTCTTTGAAATCTGTTATGTTTTGGCAGCACGTGTCCAACTTTAGAAACCATATATATCACCGGACGCAATGTCTTTCTCGTAATTTCTTTTTCTTAAAATCTGCATGTCAAAATGAAATAAAAACCACCTGCCTGTTCTGACATGTCTTTTCAAAGACCATGAGTGCCTCTAAGTGGCAGGAGTAAATAGGGTGTCAGAGTAAAAACTTTATGTATTGCACTCTAAATAGGATTAAACATCAACAAATCTGCGCTGAAAAGATCTCTCCATTTGTAATTTCCCGAGTTGGAATTACCACACTTCGGAGGAAAAAAAAAAAACCCCAAAATGCAGGCATTGACTGTGACACTAACACAAGGACATGCTGCGGCTTCCTCAGGTGGAGTCATCTCCTCTTCACCTTTCAAGACTTCCTCAAACATACCCATTTTTAGCAAATCTCTGTGAGGAACCATACCTGTGTTTTTTAGTGCCCTAGAAATACTCGTATTCTTTGACCTGTAAATACTGTGATAGACCACATCACAATGTATTAACAAAACTATTAACCTTTCAGTTGTTAAATTTTTTTCCTAATTTATGGCCCTACTCTCCACTCAGTACATTTTATGTAACAGACAGCTCATGTGGGGAGGTTGGCATTGAAGTCAAGTCCTTGAAAAAACTCTGTAGGCTCAGTAACTGTTACCTTGACAGGGTACATCCTTTGTATGAGAATGTCTTTCGAACAGGGTCCTTCTGCTTGGTGCTTATTGCACAGTGGAGTCCTTCCCCTTTACTGCGGCTCCAAACCTCCACTGTGACATAAAGACTTAGTTTTGTGATGAGATTACTGATTTCATGTGCTGATGCTATGGTTTCATCCATTAGCCACCAAATCCAACCTTTTCCAACAGCTACAAGTCCATCCCAAAGTGACAGTTCTCTTTAGACAGTACCACAACCATCCCAGAAGAAAGTATCCCATTTTCTGTAGTCTTCTAGAGAGCATTAGAAGGTGTTTTTTTCCTACACAGTGGCTTTAACTAGATGTCTTTTTCCTTAACAGAATAAGTATCTATTAGATGCCTAAAAGGACAGTAAAAGAATAACAGTTCCCAAATTTAGATTTGTTGCCTTCTTGATAGGAACTTTCCTCATGCTCTGTCCCTGACAATTCCTTTGGCAGTTATGTAATTCTCATTTTGCTCGCTAAGATTTAATTTCATTTTCCTGTATAAATGCTGGTGTAAAATAAGTATTTTCTGATCAATTGGGACAGTTTAATTTTTTTTTTTTTGCCAGTAAGTAAACTATATTCAATTATAATGACAAATTTGATTCCTCCAAACCTAAAAAAATCCGCAACTTGGTTTTTCATTAATAGCAAGAGTGGAATATTTCTTCAGGTTTTAAAACTGTACTTAAGATAAAATTTTTTTTGTATGTTCTCAATTAGTTTGAAAATGTACAAATGTCACAGATTGTTAATTGCTTGAAACTAGAAACATGGAGGAAGGGGAGGAGGTCCTGTAGTTTTTCTTTGATGTGGATGTGCTTCAGAGGATGGCAGCTTCCCTATAACTCAGTGCAGAATGAAGGACGGGGGTGTCTCCCAGGTGATAAATTTGTATTCTGTAGCCTGCAATTTATTTTAAGCTGTGGAAGCTGAGATATTGGCCGTAGGGTCAGTTTAGTAAAACACTGCCAGCAAAACAGTTATCTGGGCCTGGTACTACCAGCATGATATAATTAAATATGTTGTTTGGCTAGCAGATCAGAGTGGGAGTTGGAATTAGGGTTATGAGAGTGGAGCTAGCACAGCCAAACAGTCAGGCTGTCAAATCAGCCCTTCTATTTGCATTCTTCCTTATTTCAAAAAAAAAAAAAAAAAAAAGACTGGAAAAGATTTGTTCATGTTGTCATTACCTCTTGAAAGAAGGTCTTAGAAAGTATGACACTTAAGAGGAGAAGGTAGGAGGGCAAGATGGGGTGGAATGGCAAGGCAAGATTGATCCTTGAGAGGCTCAGGGAGTGGGGGGAAACACGTTACAAATGGTAATAAGGCAAGTTAAGAAAAATGATACCAGATGTGGCTGTAATGCCAACAATCAGCAAAAAATGTAAACATATATAAAGCTGTAGTAATAAAGCTGTTACAGCTGTAATGTTCAGGATGGAAAGAAAAATGAGGTCTCTCTTTTTAACTTCAGCTATATCAGGCTCTGGCCTCTACTTATATTTATTTTTCCCCTTGTCCATTTCATCCTTTTAGAATAGTGATCCATCTTCACTAAAATTTATTAGAGACTATTTCCAACATTTTGTATAGAAATAAAATACAGTGCTGCCAACATCTTTTGCAATAAATAATTTAATTTATATCAAAGAACACTTTTGAACTCTTCAGCATATTTCACAACCAATTAAATTTCTAAATGCATGGAAGCATTTGAAGATTCATCCCATTCAATTAAAGAAAATGTAAGGCTTAAGACTAGACCTGTGCACCCCTGCAAACACATGTGCATGCATGTGCTGTCTGTCCTTCCCTACTGAATCACAGTTTCTTGATCTGTAGTGTTCTCTAATGCTGGATGTAGGTCACCCAGGAGGCCACAAGTCTGCCAATGAATCTTGTTCCAGTGGATTTGTGGCTCCCATGGTCTACCTGGCCAAGACTTTAAGTTGCTTGTCTTCTATTCAAGATACACAGTACTCTGCCCGGACAACACTGTTAAACCTGTTGACAACAGGGTGACCATTTTAAGGGCAAACATTATTTTCCCATCAACTGGAGGAACTGGGAGTCCTTATACTTTGTTTGTTTGTTTATTTTTTGTGTGCAGCTCTACCTTACAAATGTAGTTTTTCAAAAGGCCATTCAGTTTGTGTATTCCTCCAGTGTATGGAGTGATCCATGCCTGCAGAAAGCTTTGTTTTTCACTAGTTATGAATTTAGTGATTCAGTATTTGATAATTAGGGTTTGTTTTCTGTTGGATCCCATGGCTCTTTGTAGCTTTAATAATGTAATAGTGTTTGGATCATTTATTATTAATGATGAAAATTTTCAGGACTTTCAATTGTTCCCTGACCAATAGCTTTTTGGGACTCCCTAGTAATTACAACGTATCAGGCTAGTGAGTTAGTGCAGTCCTAATACATCCTGAGTGTGAATGACTAAAAAGTCATCTGGCTGTTGTAAGAGCTGTAAATTGTGTATGTAACTGTACAAAAAAGTATGCCCTTTTATGGTTTTGCAGGGTTGATTCACTAAGTTTGCACCACATGTCTCTTGCTTTATGGACTCTTGTATATATGATTAAAGGGAAATATTTTTTAATAAGCTGTTTTGTAAAACTATACTCTGAACTTACAGAGAGTGGATACGTTGTAATACTGCTTGGAATCTCCAGTCCAGATTATTATACAGTGTTGTTCAGTCCTTTCCTTATTTAGTAAGGAAGCTTGTAAGATTGTTATCTGACAGATGCTGTTCCACTCGGCTTCAGCATTTCATTCATGTATTCTTCCAGTCCTTATCATGGCATAAATACTTCCTATCTTATTTTGTTCTGATTTGTTGACTGTATCCTTTATTTGCATTCAAGTGGGAAATATCCTGTACAGGCAAAATATTATGATTGTTACCATCAGGAAGGATTCAGCTTTGCTTTTGGCTATATTAGCCGAGATGACTGTGTACCATTAGCATGACTGCAGCAGGACTTCACTCCTGCAGTAAATGAGAAGTGTTGCTGATAAGAAGAGATGTAGAGAGCAGCAAGATTGTGTCTGCTTGCTTGTCAGTGTGTGTATGTTAGGTGTTGGTTTTGCCAGTGACAGTTTGATTTGCTGCTACGTGTAACCACATGGTCGCTGTTTCTGAGATGTACTCTTCCCCTAAGATGAAAGGAGATCTGAAATTTGTGACTGCTACAGGTATATCAATACATTAGTTCCAGTAGATTTCCTTATTCTATCTCCTCTACACTGATTACATGAAACATGCTCAGTAATTCAGATTTCTTAGTCATGCTTCAGAACCAGTCAATTTTCTCATTAGTGATTTGAGATTACTTGCTATTACTGCTTCAGGCAAAATAAATTCACTAATTCTGTCTGGGAAAACTTTTTGACTACTTGCATTGGTTTCTGCTTCCTAACCTTAAGTATATAGAACAGGCAGTCTTAAAACAGAAAAATGATCTTTAGGCGATGCAAAGGCTTTTGCGCATTGCTGCTACAGCAGTAAGTAGCACAACCTGTCAGGTAATTCCAGCTTTATGCAAGCATCGATCTTTCAGTAGCTTCCTCCTCACACTTCTCTTGCTCATATTTGATCCTATGCCATGGCCGATCCTTCCCCCAAGCCCTGTGTGCCATAAGCACCTGCGGTCAGGCTCACCTCTCCTCTGTGTCCAGCTGACGTGGCTGTGAAGGGGAAGAGCTGCAGCACTGGCTGGTGGCTGTGGTTGTTGCTCTTAGAGGGGTCCTCTGCTCAAACCCCTTCTGATGTCATGTAATGCAACTTGAGCAGCACCATAAACCTGCCCTGAAGTGCTGATCTTATGAGTTCATCTAGAAAGAGTTAATGCTCTGGAGTTGCAGAATAGTGTATTTCTGCAGAAAGGCAATAGCAGAATAGTCATGTGAGGGAGAGGAAATAGGTGTTGGAGGAAAAAAAAATGTTACAGGATTGTAATGAGCCACTTCTCACAAGTGCTTGTACAAAAATATTCTCCAGAAGAGTTTGAAAAAAGTAATGGCTCCTGAGAGCCATTTGGTATTCACTTGAAAATAGAAAAACAATTAAATGCTTTATGCAAAACCCCTGAAACAACATAGCTTTGAGCTATGGACACCAAATGAAGTCAGAGAGAAGGAAACTGCTGTTGTCACTTACTACTGAGCAATTTGCTATGATTTTTTTTAATGAGATTTCTAGTAACTCAAGATAAACATGTGAGATGACAATGTGTTATCACAGGTATCTCTGCAATTCATTGGAATGCTGAAATAGTCGTTCAAGATCTACAGTTTATTTTCAGAGAATTAGACCTTATCATCAGGGCCACCCACAGAGCGAAGCAGCTCCTGTGAGTAACTGGAACTGCTCATTCACTCTCTTATTTCTAACGTGTGTGAGGCCACAGAAGCTGCCAGTGCCCCACCAGGGTGCCCAGCCTGCACCAACCACAACAGCACCGTAGAGAGAGGACGCTGCTAAGATTCCCATCTCCAAATCTGGTGAAGCTGCTTTGCTTCCTCCATCACAGTGGAGGAAAGTGGGGAGGGGGGATAATTCAGTGCAGGCAGGAACCCTCTCCAGCCCTTTGCCCTGAAGATAAGAATGAATAAATAAATAGTGACACTGTGGTCAGGGAGGCAGGTTGTTCAGAAGGGAGGCAAGAAGTCAAGTGTGGGAGTTGAGAAGCTGGTGCAGATTGGGAGGAGGGAAGAAGAAAGTGTGGGAGGTCATTTATTCCTTTGTTGAGTGCACCATTAAGTTTGCATTTTCACTCTGTAGTTAACACAAACTACAGAGTTTTTCATGGGGATTTTTACATCCCTGAAAAAAAGTTTTTAAAACTCTCATTCTTTCTTTGTAAAATCTTATTATTTTAGTCCAAAATGGTACTATAATTCCTCTCATGGCTCCTTATTTCCTTTTAAGGAAATACGTTATCCTGAAAGGAATCTTACACCTGTAGTAAGTGAAGTTTAAAATTCGCATTACCAATCGTAAGAATACAAATATCTGTGTGCTTTTCTTATTTGGGGCATGAAACAGTGCTGGGTGACCTCACTGGCCCCTCACGGCAAGCCAACACCACTCAGCAATTGAACACAAGATGCTCAGACCCATTGGCAATAAACGGATAGCCAGAGCTTAAAATTGAAGAAGTTAGTTACGTTTCAAAAATGAGTTAGAGTTCCTCAAGGGGTGAAAGGCCCGGTGTGTGGGGTGAGTGGCCGGTTGCAGACGCTCTGCTCAGCTGCTCCTGGTTGGTACCTGCGGGCAGGGAGGGAGTAAGCTCTGCTCATCCCGCCTCACTCTCCCCCAGGTGTCACTGTTGGTCCACAGGAGCGAGGACCGGCCACCACTCCTCTGCCTTCATCACCCCTGGCCTACCTGTGCCCGTGGCATAGAGACAGCTGTTGGTAGGGATCTGAGACAGGGCACTTCGCCTGTTAGCCTTTGGGTCAGTATTAGGTGGTAGACGTGGAGATGTTGCAGGCTGTTTTATTATACGTTTGAAACAATGCTTTTCTGCTGCTCAACAGAAGTGTTGTTTTCCATTCCTGAATGCTCTCGCTGTCCATCTGCCCCCGAAACTGCACTTCCGACAGAACTGGTGGGAAGGTCAAGGTCAACTGGTGGAAAAGTACCTGAGTCCAAGGTGGGACCTCGCGTGCCCGGCTGTGCCCAGGCCGTCTTCGCTCTCCTGTACCGATCCCCTTGACAGGCCGGGCGGCTGTGTGGCAGCACCACGCAGGGCAGCGTCCTTCCCTTTCTCAGCAGAGACCCGGTGGTGCGGAGCAGGGCCGGAGGGCTTTGCAGCCGCTCTCATGGCTGCTGCGGGGGCAGCGGGGTCCCCGGGCAGAGCTGCTCCTCCCCGGGGAGGCCCCACCGCCACCCCGCTCCCCTCGGGTGCCAGACCCTGGCGGGGTGCTGGCTCCCGGCACTGCGGCCGGGGCCTTCCTCTCCTCTTTGCTCTCAGCTGTGTCCCCTCAACAAGGGGACGAAAAGGAGGGAAGGTGAACTGGGGAGCCCCAGGGCTGCTGAGGAACCAGAGCTGGAAGAGATCGCAGAAAACGCGAGGGAAAGACAAGTCTATTGGGATATCCCGTAGTGTCCCAAAGCCAGTAAGCCAAGCTACTTGGCTTGCAGTTAACAAAAACGCAACGCAAATTAGATTTGTGCTAAATACGGTTTTAATTTCTGTGAGGCCGCCGGTGTCCTTCTGCCAGCCGCCCTCAGGAGCGCGGGCAGGGAGCGGCCGAGGGCCGCCGTGGCTCGTCAGTGCTGGTGGGCGTCCCCCGCTTCAAACGGTGTCTGCTGCTGTAATGAAATAATTACAGAATCTCGGGCTGTTATCCAATTACTCTGACATTTCACCGTTCTTTGCCGTTAACTGGATTAAGTTCATTGTAAAAAGATTAGCTGTGGAATAGAGCTGAGCGTAACGGAGCGAGGCGCCCGTGCCGCACGGGCCTGGCGGTAGGGAGGGCTGCTTGCGGCACCCTGCCATGGCCGGGTGGTGAAGTAACTCATTACACAGAATAACACACAGTATTTAAAATCTGTGACAGTGTTCTGGAAATCTTGTGCATTCCTGAGATGGATTTTTCTAATAAATAATTCAGGGTAGTCGAGAAGAGAAGTGTTTCTCTGACCATTTTCCCTTTATAACTGCTGCCTGTTGCCATGTACATTGCCGCAGTAGTTAATGTCCATTTTCTAGGGTAACGAAACATCCTAAGTCTTTCTATATTTGAAACGTTGGAATTCATTTTACATTATCATAGTTGGTGCGATGCTGTGCCTTCTCTCTGAAAGATCTGGTTTTACAAATATTAGACTGATTAGTAATCATTTCAGTTACTTACTTCACAGCAGGTTTGATACTTCCATAACACACAGTTTTTAACTTGCATTTTTTTTCCTTTGTTTTTCTCTTCTTGCTCTCTGATTTGGATCAGCATAAACGTTATGATTGATGGTTGTTATTAACCAGTCAGACTGTGCAGATTTCCATTTCCAGTCTTACACTTCACTCACATTAGCTACACTGCCACTAAATACATTTTTACTTTGATTATTATCATCTTCCATGCATGATGGGCCTTGGTGCATTTTCTCTGTACAAAATCCAGCGTTTCAGAGGCTGCTGAAGAACCACTTTCTCTACTGAAGTACAGGAACTGCAACAACAATAAAAACAGAAAAGAAAAAAAAAGAAAGGAAATGGGCTTGTCAGAGTTGAGAAAGGGAAACAGTGTGTTAAAATTGTTTTGAAACTATTTAATTCTGCTTGTCTCTTTCCTGCCAAATCGTACAAGTCAATGGGATCTTTGCCACAGAATTAAATAAGGGCATAATGGAACATTGCAAACATCACTGCCCTGGCTTTTCCCCTCCTCTTCCTAAAATGGTTTTCTTCCCTTCTTTCATTTTTATTTTTTTCTTTCAGTGAAGGCAGGCATAATCATTATCTGGAGCCATATTTAGTGAGTGTAATTATAGTATCTTTTTTCATATATATTTACTCTAAAACATTCAATCTGATTTATTTTAGTTCTGGATAAGACTTAATATTCTGTAGGCAATGCTAGATGATTTTTAAATTACATGAATTGTTTCAGCATCTTATAAAGTAAGTATTACGCTTTGTAAAAAAAAAGGTTAATAGCTGCGCATGAAATTTTTGTGCACGTACCAGAGCCACGGTTGCCAGCCCACAGCCTTCCTTCCCAGACCTGTGCTGTAACTGGCTTTAGTTCAAAACAATGTTACTTGAATGGTGAAGTCTGGCTGGGGAAAAAATGTAATTGTCTTAGAGATTTCCTTGGTGATAGTGTTTGGATTTGATTCACTACCAAAAATGGCTTGTAAGCTTTCTTTTCTGTGAAATTTAGACATTTCCAAATCTTTCATTCCATTTCATTTTTTTGGAAATTTCTAAGTAGGTTTTAAAAATGCTTCAACACTTATTTTGTTGTTTAATGAAAAAGTTTGCCAAAATGAAACCATTCTTGTTGTATCTTTTTTTTTTTTTAAATGAGAAGCTTATCCTATTAGGAAGATCTCAGATCTATTACATTTCAGTTTTCCAATTTCTGCTATGGAGACAGGTTTCAAGCTTAACTAAGCGTAACCTTTTAGTCTTTCTAAATGGGGCTATAGTTCAGTAGTTCAAATTTTGGAATTTATAAAATTTACTGTGAAAAGTGCAGCTCTTGCTTATGCTTTAGTAAGGCAAGTTCATTTCGTGATCAAAGCCAATCAGCACTGAATTTATACATATTTCTTCTTTTCACTAGGTGTATTGCTAAAGGACTGAAACTGTACTTCGTTTTAACTGCTGTAATAGAAAAGGCATAGGAAATAAGACATGGAGAAAGCTTTCTGTTGAAGTTTTCCCAGATTCAGCACCTAATTTTCCTTTAAAGTATACAGCTTAAGCTGCTACATTTTTCCACTTCATGCAAAATAACCCTGAAGTAAAGCAGATTTTGACAAATTCCTCCTTGCAGTGCCAACCAATGGCCAATAGCTGTAGCCTTTCCAAGCAGGTTACACTTGTCCCTTTTGTAACTTTTTCCCTACCTTTCTCCTTACCTTTCCTCTGCTATCACTTCATGATTTTATGGGTCCTGTCTTCCCCGTTTCCTAATTATGTCCGTGGAACTTGATCATTATATGAGTAATTGGAGTTCTGATACAGGCTTACAGCATGCATTACATTGTAATATGAAATGTAGACACTTCTGCTCTAAGTGGAAGTGACAGATCAGAGCTTACAAATTGCATTCATTCACTTAAGAACCACTTGGGACCTCTAAATTGATCACATGTGTTGTATGGATTATGTAATATTAATTAGGGTGGTATCCAATAGTGCAGCTGTGGTCCTTTGATGGTTCTGTTAAATCTCTGTTTTCTGGGGATTGTAATTCAGTCCTGCAAGTCTTTTATTTCAAGGAAGGAAAACTTGAAGAATAATTCTTTCTTCACTGAAATTGAGAAGGGTTAGCATAGGTATTCTTAAATTTAAGAGTGAATCAAAGAGAAACAGTATTCGGGAGGTCTCAGAATTCCAGGTACTTTTGCACCTATCCTCAACTTTTATATCTTTACAATGAACACTTTTCATCTCAAAACTGAATATTTTCTGTTTTAATTAAAAGTAATAATGTACTTTGTTGCCCTGCTACTATAGCATTAACTTTTTACATAAGCTGATGATACTTTTGTGTTTCTTGAAGTATGTTGACAATTGTTACTGTGTATTTTATGGCATATATGTACAACGTACCGTATGTGATTGACGTACGTGATCATTATTAGAGAAGGATTAAACTGAGGCATAAGTGCCACATTGTTTGTCCAAAGCAACATAAAAAAATTTTAATCTTTAAGAGTAAGGTCACATCTTTCTGACTCCTGTGCTCAGTCTTCTTAACTTCAACTTTTCAGTAGTATTGACTTAATGTTAAAATATTTTTATGAGGATATGAACATGCTGCAATTATTTTGTGCAATATTTCTAGTTGCTCCTGGGTTGGATGCTTATACTGAACCATATATAATGTTAATATTTTGAAGTTAATTAGAATTACTCGCAAACTTTGCTCTGAAAGTTAACCTGCTAAAACTCAGAAGCAGCATTCTAGGGCTGATTTTATTTGCAGTATGAGTAGTGTATCTTCTGATTTCACAGCTTTAAGCTCTAGTCTTTCGAACATAAACTAATACTGAATAGTCATAAACCAAAGAAATTAAAGGACTGTATCCACTTCCTACAGATTATTTTAAGAATTAAAAAAACGTATTAGAGCTCTGTAGGCTAATGAGCCTGACTGGCTGTGGGCGATTTCATCTGCAGTGTGACTGATACCAGTAAATTCATATATGTCACCTTTTTCCCTTCATGTGTAACTTTCAGTTCAGAACAACAACAAACTGCACCAGGCAGGATGTTCACAGCACTTCCCAGGTTATTGGAGTATTAGGACTTAGGCGGTATAGTCTTACAACTTGATTGATTTGCACTGTTTTCCCCAGACACTATGTGCAAACCTTATTATTTAAGGCCTGCATAAATGCTTTTTATATATTAAGAAGTTTCCTATTTTAGTACGTAGTGATAAAAATCTGTCATTATGGAGTTATTTGGGATTCCTTGTATTTTTTTTCTCAAACCAGACATTAATATTCATATTGAAATTACATGCTACAAGTACCATGACTCCTTTTGTATCCTGTTTTAAAGGAGCAGTAGCCCATGTCCTCTTTCTTGTCCTTTTCCATCTTTACTCGATGCTTTGTTTGCTCTGAAGTTTACAGCAACTTTTTATAAAGCACTTCTCCTTATAGTTACTTTTGGTATCTTTCAGCCCCGAAGAGCTGCGCTGCAGAGTCTAAGCCCACGTACACGTTGCATTTCTCCCATGTGCAGTACTAGTTATTTCCTTAAAACAATGATGCTTTTTAAGTTTGCAAAAGCATTGCAAAGCAAGGTTCAAAACTATCTGTATCAACCTTACTCTAGTGGCATGAAAATAAGGTGGTTTTTTTTCCTGTTTATATGCCACTTTAGTTTTCAGTATGTACAATATCATGACAAATGGTATTTAATTTTTTCTTTTAAAAATACACAAGAAGACTTTGGAATCATCCACTAGAGTGGGAGAAAGGTAAAAGTTTTCTACTGGATCACTTAATTTTCATCATATTCAGAGATATTTGATCACAGGATATCAGAGATGTTACATAATGTTATAGTTGGTTAATAATCAGATTTCTTGTTATCTGCAAAATAAAAACTACACGTGAATACATATGCCTTTTTATAGGGCATTTTTGTTGTGAGAACTGCATTTATCCATTGATGCACAAATTTATATTGTCAATCTTTGTAGCTGATACAGAAAACTAATTTTGTTTTAATCTTTTGCTGAATGCAAATGATTATCCTTGTGTTAAAAGGAGCTCCTTGATTCTGAAGTAGAATTGTATCACCTGCTGAATTAAATTTTAGCTGTATCACAAAAAGTAATTGGAAGTAGAATGAGTGCTTACCATGCTTTAGTCCTCATATCCTTCTGCATTTATTTTGGCTTAGTTATATTTTATATATGAACAGATACCACCTTCGGCTTTTAGAAAATAACTTTTTAAAAAAACACCCCATTTGAAAATGCTTTTTAAAAAAAAATAATTTAAAACTCTACATTAGTATTGCTGCCAATAGTAAAATATCACTTCTGCATGCAAACACAAAGTATTACCTTATGCTTATTCGAGAGAGCAGTGTTTCCAGGACTGTTTTTGTTGAAGGATGTACTTAATGGATTTTATTTAATGGAGTCACTACAGCTCGCTGCTTACCCAGTCAGCTGAAAGTCTGAATTCTACTTGTTACATCCTGAATATCTTTTCTTTTTTTTTTTTTTTTTAATAATCCTCTCTTCTGAAAAACAGATAGTAGCTTTTATTATTTCTAAAATATATTATAAAATGCTGTCTTGGATAACAGTATTTGGATGTCTCAAGGCTGTGGTTTACAAAGCGTTCAGAGCAGGATCTTTTCTTTTCACCTTAATGGTTTTGTGCTCGTTTAAAAAATAGGCTGCTGTCAGGAGGCAGCTACAGGATGACTGGCGCTTTGCTCCTGGGCCAGGTGTTTGGTAAAGGCCTCCTCCATCCTCACCCCAAGTCATATAATTTGCTGGCTATTTTGTGCCATGTAATCTTATTGCTGTTGTCTCGTGACTATGTTATAGAATAGTCAAGGGGAAAGCAGCAGCCCTGCCACTGGGTGAGGGGGAGTTGGGTAAAGATTTAAGGCTGGGGGGAAACCTGCTCTGCTTCTCACTGGCTCTTCCCAGGCCAGCAGGACCCTGCAAGGAAGAGGTAGTCATCCTTAGTAGACACTGGTGCAGAATTTCAACTCTTATGTGTCAGTTAATTTCCTGTCTTCTTGTGGATAAACTTTTCATCTCCATGAGGAATTTTCATTTCTATGAGAAACTAGCAACTAGCTTTTTTGTCTTTGAAAAGTTATTAGTTGGACAAGCTGGATGGCAGTGTTTTGCAGCTATTGGTATGCTGTACGATCTGTAAATGTGTGGAAAAGACTTTTTCCACCGGTGAAGAAGGGCTTTAGTGAGCAGGTCCTCCTTTCTAATGCAGTACTTGATGTCATAGGTTCCCAGCATAACATTACTGCAGTATTTTGCATTACAATATTATGTGCTATTCTTCTGTAACTTTTTCTTCAACTTATGCATGTCTGAAATGAGTATAATTGTGTGCATTCGAAAACCTTCTTTGTCTTTTTTTCCTTTGTACTTCTTTTCATCAGTAATGAAGTAATTTTATATTCATCTCTTCCCTAAATTTCAAAGTACTGAATGAGTAGGGAATATGCCAGTTTCCAGAACAGGCATCGCTGTCTTTTGTTTCACTGTTGCCCAGTGTCAGAGGCCTGCCAGCAGGTATCCTCTCAGGCTGCTCAGTCTCAGCCAGTTGTATGGAGAAGGTTACCTTCTGGGGAGTCATTAAAGCATGTTCTAAAACTGTTCTGTCTCACTCCATTGCTGGTTTTGCTGCAGGTCTTAAAGCAGCTTTGCCGTAAAATCTAGTGGATACGTACATGTTTTAATCATCTGGCTTAATAGAATGGCTCTTGTATTAAATATGCTGCATGGCTGAATGTTTGAACCATATTGTACTGCTGGAAAATCCATCTCTAATGAGATTTCACTGGAAGTTAACACAGTCATATAAAGAAATGAAGTTAAAGGGCAATTTAACAATCTACTGTTTATATGAAATCAAAACTTTTTGGAAGAGTAAAGACTTTTAACTTGAGATGCTGAAATCAGAGAAATGAATCACATAACCTTTTATTACCGAGAATTTTACTTATTCCTTTTTGGTATCTCAGCAGTTTCATTTTCATAAAACTTTTCCTTTATTGCTAAGCACTGAATTAAGACATTCCATGATTTTTCTATATGAGGGACTTTTGTGGTATTTTTGGAAGAGGAAGTATGTTGATTGTGAGGTGTCAATGGGATTTGCAGTCTATTTACCTGGGTTTTGGAGATTTTCCTTCAAAATGACATATTTTGAAGGATCCCAGAAGCATCTAAGTCCTTTAGGAGACACATCTTTATTTTACTTAAAATAACAAAGAAACCTTGATAGATTTGATCAAGACTAAGACTTCTTTGAGACATCAGTTTTTATTTTTTATGCCAACAGCTTTCATTCAATATAGTTTTAAACTTTGAGCATATTGAGAATTATGTTCCATCATCCAGCATAGATTTAATACCATGATTTTAGTGCTTAAGCTATAGACAATTTTTAGAGAATGACATAAACTATGAAGTAATTTTTTGTGTCCCTTCCTAAAGGCAGTAAAGAGGAAATGAAACAAAAGAAACGCTGTTATGCATGACAAATCAGCGAGCGAACACTGTTAAATAACTAGACCACTGGTAGTTAATAAGCAAGCTACAGTGGATATTAATATGATAAAGCTAACAATTTTATTAATATTATTTGGTTTTCTCACTGTAACCGTTTGAGTTTTTAGTCCAGGAGTTCATAGGCTGCAGATCATGTTTTACTATGTGTAATAATAACATTTGTTTTGCTGTCTCTTGTTCAGGGTCAGTTCAAATGTTTGCAAGTTTACCAACCCATTCCTGTACCTCCAGCTAAATGTCTGACACTGTCATTATTTATTTCTGTTCTCTTGTTAAGCATGCTGGAAATGTGGTACAGGTGATTCAGTGATGTAGCCCCAGCTGACTATCAAGTTAGTTCTATTACAGTAATAAAACCTTTTTTGTGTTTTTGTAAGCCAGTTGTGTTGATAAGGTGAAAGCCTCATATCTTCAGCCTTTTCCTGTGACCAAGTTCTTGATTTTCTGTAGCTCATATACAGAGTTTACATCAGTCAGCTAGGACAGTCAGTGCTGTACCAACAACTTTCTTTTCATGGCATGTCTAAACTCCTTGCTCATAGTAATCTTTCTCAGGTCAATGATACTCAGATAAATACTGAAAAAAGAGACCAATGGTGATAATTTCCAATGTTGTTACTTGGCTCCCTGATAGAATTTATAATTTTCTGTATCATGCTCCTCTTGGCACTTAGTGTCATGCTCTGTCTTTTCATTTCCCTGAAATGAGAGTACCTAAGCCCAGCGTTGCTCCAAGGTGAGCTGGATTCCCTTATTGACAAATCCTACCCATTCCAAACAGTACTAAGTTCTGTTTACCTGATGGGCTCTTAGTATCCAGACAGCTAAAAAACAATCTGAGATACTGGGAAGTACTAAACTTAATGTGTCTTCTGCTTGACAGGAGTCCTTGATTAGGTAGCATTGTGTGAATTATTTATTCAGATACTATACACAAAACCTAAATAGATTCCATAATCTTGCAATAGAACAGGTCATTCATGTAGCTACTAAATAATACAATTACAATTATATTCTTTTATAATTTGGTATGAAAGTAAATTTTCTGTTAAATATGTCAATCATATATAGTCATGTTACACTGTCAGCAGCTCTGTGGAAAAATATCTTTGTAAGCTGAGCGATGTTCACCTTACAAAGCTGATACCTGATCAATGATACACGACTTCCTTGGGTTGGCTCCAACTGTTTCTTGTGTACAGTTGTGTTAACAAATGTTAACATACTAACACAGTGCCTTTTTAGTCACCAGCTTTATTCAGGCATTTGAAACTACTTGAGAATTCGACTTCATTTTAGCAGAATTTTTCAGACTAGTTCTTCCTTTTAAGCAAAAGTCAAGTGGCTAGGGCACTAATGTAGGGAGTGGGACATGCACATCAGACTTCCCTTTGACCGAGCAAGTTTTAAAGCACTTCTCCTACCACCAAGGAAAGTGCCCCACTATGAAATGACCTGCAGCCATTCTGCTTGGAGGCACTGCTCCATCCTATGTGAATAATCAAATGTAATTTAGTGATTTCTCATTAAGTAACACTCGGTATAAATACATCCCAATCAAACTCCTGGTTTTCTTTGTCCCAGCAGTAATAGTGAGAAAAAGACCTTAAATGCTTATGTATCAGCATAAGTGGAAACAATCCAACTTTTTTCCTACATGCACTTGTGTCACGTAAAAGTACTTAAAATTACAGAGATGCTGAACCAGGCCTGCGATAACGGATGGTTTTGCTCTTTTCATCTTTAACATTACGCAGAATCAAGTTGAGTGGAAGGGAGTGATAGCGCTGAAGAATTATGTGGCAGTTGCCAAATGATGTTTTGCATCCTTGTCTACCATTTGCAATATAACTAAATATTAGGAAAATTCTTAAGCTGTGGATGTTGGGAAGACAGACTGTTTATTGGAACTCTGGAAATACACCTTCCACCAGACTTTAGTTAAGCTACATTTTTTAATGATTAAACTAATAGCACTTATTAACTTGGCTGCTAGTTATAGTATTTATACTAAATAATACAAATAGTATTTATACTATAGTAACAGTATAAATGGAAGTCTTCATCTTGAAAGGCGTTGTCTTTTGTAAGCAGGGAGCTCCCTGTTTATCCAAGTAAAATGAGTATTGCAGACTCTTCTGCTAGGATGAAATCCAGGCTTCTTGGGTATTTGAAAACTTAGACTAAAAGTCAGTTCTCCAAATCCTTCCTTCCTTTTTAAAATCCAAGAACAGCATTATAATATAGGATCACTGAAACATCTAAGCGTTCACTCTAATCTACACTTTAGCTTTAAACATCATCAATTAAAGTAATTAAGACTAGTAGAATTCAGTTCTGAATAAGACAAGGCATGCAGACACTGAACTATTGCTTGTATCTCCAGTAGTCCAGTTTAAGGAATATTAAGAGTACTGCATGGTTTTCCATGAAAAAAACATCTGTAGTTGTGCTAACTACTCTTTCGCTTCTTTTTGAGAGATTTTCTGAGCAGCACAGACTGTTTTAGATAACAGAAATTACTGTGAAGGGCAGGATATTAATGAATGTATTAAAACTGAAATAATTGCTTTTGCAAATGATTATTTTGCAGGACAGTTTTTATATCTTTAAAAATATATCTTTTTTGCTTTAGCAAACTATCAAATGCCGCTTAGCATGAGCATTTTGTAGTGTTAAGGAGAAATTTGGGCAGGTAGAAGGTTTATTGTTGCTTGTTAGCTAAAATGTATCCCTTCCCATGCATGGAAAAGTACAGGTTGTGACAAATTAAATTTCTAGAAAATGTCATGAGTGGAGAGATGACAGAAAAGTGTGGTGGCATTAAACAAAAGTTTTGGCTAATAAATATTGGAGTTTTTCCCGCAACATTGTTATTTTCAAAACATTGTTATGCATAAACTGTATGTGTACGTTAATGCTAATGTTAAAAGTGCTGTAGTGTGATTTTATCTCATTGTTGATGTTGCTTATGGGAACTGACTTGTGCGCATGGTGCATCGTAGCATCTTATATATGTGATGTTAGAGGGCCCAGGGTTTTGCTGTGAGTAAAAATGGTAGCTAGCCCATCCTCTGACTCCTGTAGGATTCAGAAATCCATTGGATTTTTGAAAATACGGTTCCTTTCAAGTGGGAAAATGAGCAGAAGACAATGACAAATACGATCCTTTTTTCCTAGGGAGAACACAGGGCAGTTTGGTGTTTTTCAGAGAGGTGGATTAAGGTTCTCACTGAAGAGTTTGGGAGTGTTTTCACAGATACATTATGGAAATTATGTTTTGCCGTGTAAGATTGACAATGACCATCTAAGTGTTTTGTATGATTTGGGCCTGTTGGATTTCAACAGCAAATCCCAGCTATAACAGTGGCAGGCAGAGTGCTTCTCTGCTTCTCGGGTTATGTTATCGTATCCAGAAGGCAGGAGGTGATGCTCAGTGTGTAGAACTGGTCAAAGAGCTCTCGGGATCAGAATCATCCACAAAATGCATACATTCATCGCATCCATCGTATCTCCCAGGCAACCCCCATGCATGCCCCACGTGAGGAGCCCTGCCTGCCATGTGTTTCAGAGAGCCCCTGGGGAACTGCTTGTCATTTCTTAAAATGAGCATAGATATGGAACACCTCCGATTTCACCCTCTTCACCAAGCTCAGAAAGCAGAGCCCCTCTTTTATTATAACTAAGCATTCATGCTCTTTTGAACTCTGAGAAAACAGCTTTTGTTCCAGAGTGGAGCTGTAATTTTTGTAAAATCTTCTCCATTATATGAGGTACTGAAGAAAAGAAATTAGGAGGAGTAGTAAAGTGATGATGACTGAACAAATTGTTGGGGTCTGTACTTGCTTTTCTCTCATCTTCAGGCTATTACAAAGTCAATTTAAATGAAAAAGTAAGCACGTAGCCAACTGTTATGTATGTTGAGAGAAAATTGTGTGTGTATAATACAGATCACCACAACAGTCCTTTCTGATTTATGGGACTTTCAGGAGTGGGATAAATCTGTATCTGCCTGTGTTTCCAGTGAGTGCTGCAGAAGTGGGTCAAAGAACAGCCATGTTACTATTTCTGTGTGTTGCTGTTTTTTCATTCACCCCTTTGTGATGGTACAGTGGTATTATAGGGAGGGAGGTTCCTTCAAGGCTCTGGTGGGTGTTTGAAACTACTTTTCCAGTGTTCAGCTCACTCCTTGGATTACATAGGGACTTAAGATTTTCTGTCCTGTTGTCATACTTTATTGTAAGACTGTACTGATTCATAAGAAAAACCTCTATTATAACACAAAAGGGGTATTAAATGAATTTAATATATGGAGGTGATTTTTTGCCTGTCTTGTGGGACCAGGTCACAGCAAAATTGGCAACTCAGAAAATTAAGCTGTGTTAATAGCTGTACGTACTTATTGGGACTCCTAAACTGAGATACTTCAATGTAGGCAATATTTTTTAATTAATGTAAGGGGGAGAAAACATTTCAGAAAATCAGTGTTGGATCTTTGGGAGCCAGGACTCCAATGTACTTTTCCTACCTCTGCCAGTGGTTTGGTGTGCTGTCACTGATAATTCAGCATCTGGATCCATGATATGTGAAGAACAATTCCCATGAATGTCATAAAGTTTATTTTAATATTGTTACAATATTTGAATGCATTAAATTAGTTGCCTAGGATGGCAAGGTATTATAATTATGATATTTTGATTCTTGCATGTCTGTACACTGGAGAAATCCCTATTAGCAGGCACAGTCTTGTAGTAAATAGTACTGAAGAATTGCAGAGAAAGTAGATGTGCAATAGCAGGAGTGCCAATGTAATTATATTTTGTTCTAGTGCATGGTTACTCCTAGGGGAGAAGGAAGTTGGTAATTGAAATGATTGGGTACCAATATTATCGTGGTATTAGCTGGCACACAGGCAGTACTCAAAGCTTTGTCACTTTATAGTGGAGCTTTCTATATGATTCACTCAAGGTAGAAGTATTTAGAGTAATTAAGGGAAATAAGAGCTTAGCTGTTTAGGGGTAATGATGACTACAGAAGAAGTAGCAATAGTAATGAGAATTTGAGACACCTGGTGACAATCTGACCCTCTCATTATTTCTGCAAGGCTATCGTTAGAGCCCTTGGTAGTTTTGAAAGCAACTGTATTATTTCTCGAACTGACAGATTTTATGCAATCAAGTGCCTTATGCTTAATCTCTGGTTGTATTTGCCCTTATTTTTTCCTGACCTTGAGTAAATGATTGTCATTTTATGTTCTAGCCAAAGTCCTTGAAATGTTCCTCTCCAGAAAAGGACTCAATATCGCTGTTCTGTTCCCAGAAGATTGCTGGGTACTGTGAGGGTGGAAACCATTTGCTATTACTTAATGAAAAAATGTCCTCCATAAATCACCTCTTCAAGTGGAGCCCACAGTGAAACAGCATGAGTCTTTAGCACTGCCAGCACTCTAATAGACTTATATATCCTGGGTACTCATTATTTGCTGGTTGTTAATTATAGAGTGTGTTTAAGACAGGAAATCTGGTGTGCTTCTTAAGGAAAAAGCAGCATGCCCTATCCTACTCTTTTAAGGGAGAGGGAACAGGCAAAGGAGGGGAAGGAAATGTCTTTTGTTTTAATTTAAAGGCATGGACTATGTGCTTCACCTACAATGAAACACATCTGATGTTTTAATACGGGTAACTGGCTGGCGTTTTTACTTTTTAACCCTGAATACTCATGTTAGAGGATTTTAAGACCTCTAGAGAAGTTATTGCTGAGGCAATTTGGGTGCATCTTTGGGAGAATTTGTTTGTCATTACGGTAAAATGTCCCTTTGGGTACGTGTGTGAAGGATGTCCCTGCGGGAGCAAAACTGGAGCTTTAAGATCTTCCTGCAGCTCCCTGCTTATTAGATCAGTTAATCTAATTAAGTGATTTACTCTGACTTCATGCAGGCATGAATCAGAAGCAATTCATCTTTAAAGTCAGTTGTATGAAATCATTATACTGGTGGTCGGGAGATGAGGGCTAAATCCAGTGCCTGTCGAACCACTGGCTTCTACTCTCTGCTCCAAGAGATCACTTTCACATTTTACTTTTGCATGTATGTCACTGGATAAAAGTATATAAATAGCAAGGATTGACAATCCAGGTTTTTCTTCCTCTAGGCAACTCTTTCAACTGCTGCTCTCTAGTCCTGCTTCTTTCTGATTCTGTCTTTCTGGAAAGTTTATTTTTCTGTCTGTCGATGGCATAACTTCAAGAGGGAGGCTAGAAGAGACTGCTCTCCCTGGCATAGCCACTGGTTTGGTGTTAAGGACTCCCTCTTCTGATGGGGAGAGGCAGGTTTTGAACCCACTCAGAAGAGAATGTCTGAGGCTAGTCGCCTGCTTATCAAAGTGTCTTACAGAAGTGAAGAGTGGAAAGCTTCATTTTCCTTCTCCTCTGGCTGAAAGAGTGCTTGCTCCTGTTTGAAAGGGAAGATGTGGAGGGTAAATGTAAAAGGAAAAAACAGGAAAGGTGGTGCACAACTGGAATTTGTAACCAGGCTTTGTTATTCACTTCTTTTTATTCAGGTGTTATCAATAACAATAAAAAGCCATGGGCCAGTTATAAATAAGCTCACAGGTGATCTTTGAAATAGTGTTACATTTAGATATTGAGGAATGGAAAACTGACTGCTATATTTTAGATGTTCTGTGTGAAGCTGTCGTACCCATGGGAGCAAAGAAAATAATTGTAACAACAGAGGTTTCTCTTGATTTCTTGCTAGCTAATGATCCTCATTTGTCAAAATGCGGGAGGGAGAGATAGCATTCTTTTCTTCATGAAAAATCTTTTTGTATCTTAATTTCTAAAAATGTATATACACATTGTTCAGTGCACATTAACTCTCAAAATTTTATTCTATATGTTCTTGGCTCCTCTCAGATGTCATTAAGCATGGAAGGTGCTTAAAAACTAACTTTATTCTGTGGAGTAGTCTTTGCATCCTGTCCAATACATGTGTGTTGTCTTGCAGCAGAAAGGAGCTGATATAAAACTGATGACAGACTGTCTCTATGGACAGATTCTTGTCTTCCTGCAGGACGAGGACTGTACATAGTCAAATTGTTGTATGAGACCAGGAAATCTGCAAAAGTATGGGTTATGACTTAAGAGTGCTAAAGACAGCATAGTGAGTTCCTTCACGTAACAGCTTTATTGTACTATAGGTTTTAATAAGGCTAATTACATGTGATTTATATCAATAATCTTTCAGGCTTTAAGACCAACAGTATGAGAGAACCTGTGCCTTTGAAGACATTCTTGTTTTGAGTTAATTGATGTAACCTAGCAATTATATAATTTTTATTGATGTATAACTGTATATTTATATTGATAGGATATAAACTTTATTAATAATTTTGTAGGAGGTGAGTGACTTTACAAAGTCTTTTTAGTAGAGGCACTGGCATAGTTGGGGATTAAAGTTGAGACTTGCCTCCACCAGAAGTGGTGGAAGAAAACCTTTTCAAATTACTAAAACAAAATCTAAGTATGATGAAAAATCTGACCTGGAATGTTGCCTGGAATATGTGTCAGTATCTCTGAATTACAGCACATGTTTGTTTAAGTAGAGACTTGAGCAAGGTTAGTAGCACAAGTGCCAAAGACATGCTGTGCTTGTGTACTGTGGTGCATTGTGCTTGAGGTTTTAAGAGAGTATGTTTCCTAAGGCCATACAAACTGGAAAACTGTGTCTGAAATTTATCTGGCTTTTAGAGAAGGGGATTCCCAAAGAATAGCAGGGTCGCTGATAGAACATATGCGATAAATTTTTGAGCATCAACACTCTATTGCTTTCTTGATCTATAGAGTTGGATGCCTACGTGGACATCCATACCTGCAGGAAACGTGTGATTAGAGGACAGCAAAGATATCTTGGCCTTTAGTTGTTGGCAGAAACTGGAACCGCTGGTTCCATTTAAAAACACACATCTGTGTTCAGCATTGGCTCAGAGGGCTGGCCCTTGCTCTTATTGTGCCTTATGAAACTTTGTCCCAAGTACAAAGATCCTACCATAGGAAAATTAAGTGACATTCCTACTAGTAACAGAACGCTGTCTCCCATAACGTTCTCACAGACAAACCAATGAAGTATGGGCTACAGAGTTGGGCAGTGAGGTACTTGAAAACCGGTTGAACTGCCAGGCTCTCAAAGGCTTGTGACCGGCAGCGTAAAATCCATCTGGCAGTGGTCAGCCTGTGGCTGTACCCCAGGAGTTACTGCTGGATCCAGTACTGTTAACATCTCCATTAATGATCTGGAAGGTGGGACAGAGTGCACCCTCAGCAAGCGTGCAGGTGATGCAAGGACTGGTGTTGTGGTTTAACCCCAGCTGGTAACTAAGCACCACGCAGCCGCTCACTCACTTCCCCCCCCCCCCCTCAATGGGATGGGAGAGAGAAGGGGGGGGGGGGAGTAAAACTTGTGGGTTGAGATAAGAACAGTTTAATAGAACAGAAAGGAAGAAAATAATAATGATAATAATAACAATAATATAATGACAATAATAATAATAAAAGGATTGGAATATACAAAACAAGTGATGCGCAATGCAGTTGCTCACCACTTGCTGATCGATGCCCAGTTAGTCCCCAAGCAGCGATCCCCCCTAGGCCAGCTCCCCCCAGTTTATGTACTGGGCATGACATCACATGGTATGGAATACCCCTTTGGCCAGTTTGGGTCAGCTGTCCTGGCTGTGTCCCCTCCCAACTTCTTGTGCCCCTCCAGCCTTCTTGCTGGCTGGGCGTGAGAAGCTGAAAAATCCTTGACTTAGTACAAACACTACTTAGCAACAACTGAAAACATCAGTGTTATCAATATTCTTCTCATACTGAACCCAGAACATAACGCTATACCAGCTACTAGGAAGACAATTAACTCTATCCCAGCTGAAACCAGGACAGTGTGATACATCAGGAGTGCTGGGTCTGGTTCTGGGTAACCCTGTACAAGAGAGAAATGGACTTACTGGAGAGGGTCAAGCAAAGGGCCACAAGATGGTGGACTGGAGCATCTGACTTGGGAGGAGAGGCTGAGAGCTGGGACTGTTCAGCCTGGAGAACATAAGGCTAAGAGGGGGATTTTATCAGTGTGTATAAATACCTGATGGGGGGGACTAATGACGAGGGAGCCAGGCTCTTCTCAGTGGTGCCTGGTGCAATGGGTGCAAATTGAAATACAGAAAATTTAGCAATTTGGAAACTGAGCTGACCCTACTTTGAGAAGGGAGTTTGAACTAGATTATCTCCAGAGGTTCCTTCCAAATTCACCTGTGACTGCGATGATTCCCTATTCTGTGGCTGTGTTTCTAGCTCTCTGTAATGAATGCAAGAATACTTTGTAATATTTTTATGTTTCCTTTACACCTGTCTGTTTCTTCACCTTTCAGTGCTATTTTTAGAGAGAAAAATGTGTTCAGGTCATGTTCTGGCCTAAGACTGTAGTAACATGCTGCTAATCGGAGTTCATCCATATCTCCTGCCCCAAAGGCTTGTTTTTCTAAGGAGCCATCCTCTAAATATTTTTATTGCTTTATGGCCTTGATGAAGAGTGGGAAGCTTGGTCTGCCAGTTCAAGAATGGTCCTTCTGTGTTCAGACAGCCACCAGCTGCATAGCTACTGCCGATTGCTTAAGATTTCTGTAAAAAAAAAAAAAAAAAATCCTAATTTTGTAGTAATTTTATGACCCTTGCTTACTCTTCATCTCAAAGTCTGTTTGCAGATGCCCTTTAGGGTGCATTTGGGTCCACTGGTTAACCTGTTCCTGGAATTTGTCTGTTGCCTGATTCAGCACCGTTAGCTTAACCTATATAAATAATGGCACTGCTAACTTGGCTTATTTCATTGGGCACGGGTCTGGGTTGCTTACCTGTACCACCCTGGTGGCATTCCAATAGGGGCAGTAATCTCTGATGGAACAGCAATGGCGAGTAGCACTGCTGCTGTCGAAAAAACAAACCTCATCCTGTGTCCGTCTTCATCACAACAGTAATCACTGCAGAAAAACCTCTGCTTACCTGTCTCGTAACGAGGTGCAGTGGTCGTGGCAAATTTATGGAGGTCAGAATTGTCATAAAGCAAGTCGGAAATTTTGACAAACAACAAGGGAAAGATACTTAATGCTGAGGTTGGCAGTAGGCTGTGCTGTGGATGCTATTAATTAATACCTCTGTATTAGTTAAGTTTCAGTGGGAGTTATTCAGACCTATGCCTTTGCAGTGATCTTTCATAGTATTAAAAGGCATTGCTCTGAAAAACGCATCACTACGGTTACTGCAGGACATCATTGTGTTGTGCAAAGGAGGCTGCTTAAACCTGTGAACTCCAGCTGTGACTTCAGCACATTAGTTACTGCCAGGAGGTGGTGACAGCCCTGCGAGGTTGTTGTGTGGCCAGGGCTGTGAGGGTCAGGGGCCACCCCTGTTTGGAAAGCTATGTCTAATAGTTGGCAATCCGTAATAGTCTTGTAAACCAATCCTTCTTGTGGTGTTTGTGAAAGGACTGTTATTTGCAGTCTGATTTCCTGAAGGCATGCTGAAGATAAGGAGACTTGAATAATCAGATAGCATAGGGAGCCACAAAAAATAAACTCTCCTCTCCAGTGAATGCAAAATGTGGAAAGGAAAGGCCAAGTCAGGACTTGAAAAAACACTGCAGGGAGAGAGGATGGAGAGGAGCCCCGTGTCCTGCAACCCTGCTGGAGGAAAGTCTGCTGGCTTACATTGACTGTGGCTCTGCTCTGTTTCTGTCCTACCAACCAGAGAGGAGCTTGGTTACCATCCCAAAGCAGTATGTTACTGAGTTGAAGGGCTTAGATGAAAATTATTTGGCTTTCAACTTATTTTCTGTTTACAAAAATAGCATCTGACTAAGGGTTTACATAGATAATATAATCCATCTTCTTCCATTTCCCCTCAATAGAAAAGATTAAAGAAAGGTGTCTTGAAATATTTGGGGTCCAGGCAGTGAAGTACTTGGCTACCACCACAAGGAGGCTGAGAGTCCTTCTATTTTCCCATGGGCTTTGTATTTGTCACAGCCTTTGGATAAGGAGCAGATACTGGTATGTCTGGTGTGGCATATACTACCTCTCTGCAAACACTTTCTTTAGAAAATAAATAATTTGTTATGTCAAGCCTGTCCTGGCAAACTCACAACAGGCAAATAAGAAATGTGTATTTTCTAACTAAAACCATCCTAACATCAGCTAAAGTCCAGCAGGCTCAAGTGCTGATTCTCCTTTTTAAATTTTCCTCAGAAGAAAAAGGTATCATGAATAATACCTTTTTCTGTCTCCCAGTGAAGCAGACATTAGAAAAAAAGCCCTATCTTTCTTTTTCCATAAACTCTTCCTGAAACATGCTTGAAGCATTGGAAAAATTAGTAGGCATATGATAAATTGGCCACAAGCCGCAGATGCAGTATTCTGTGTGCCTTTCTAAAATAACTGTCTTAAGGGGAACTTTTATGTCATTATTTCTTAGCTACTCTGGTTATCAGACTAGCTTTGCACAGTGGCGTATATCATGCTTTTATTTTAATTAAAGGTATCTCGAAGAAGAACTTGTAAAAATGTAACTAGAGGTATTTTATAGGATTTGAACTTGAGGTCATTTTGTTCTATCGATCTCATTTGCATTCAGTAGCTTCTTCACATTCTTTGAGTTAAGGGTACTAGGGCAAAGGATGTTGGCGTGGGTAAAGGTCGTGGGTTTTTGCAAGGTAGCAGTTTCTACTTCAGTAGACTTCTTTGCAATGTAGCTTCTATATGATGTTTATATAGTCTTTTACAGAAGAAGAGTATTTGTTTTAGGAACTTTACCCCTTCATTTTCCAAAACAGGTTAATGTACTTTCTCACACATCTTTGGTCTACAAAGTGTGTCTGTATTTTCCTTCATGAAAGTCTTCTTGAACAATGAAGCGTACAGTTTTGATTATGCTTGAACTGTAATATTCTTAGAATCACCTTTTAAAAATGTTTTCTGTTTTACTGCTTAGTAGCAAAGAGGTAGATGAGCAAAGTGCCCAGTTCCTGAGAATTATCAGAAGACAGAGCTGAGGGCAGCAGTTTCAGTACAAGGTAATATTAAAGTAGATCAGCACAGTGGAGTTTTAGTGGAAAGAGCATGCATAACGAGATATGTGAGAGAGTATATTAAATGGACTTGTGTCAGGATTCATTTGTTATCTTTACTAGGGATTCGCCTGCTTGCTACACAAGTACCCTTTATTACTGTTTTGAATTTAAGCATCATTTACTCCTTGGGAAGATATCTTCTTTCCTTTTGTGTGCTGCAGTTTAATTTTAATTATTTTCCATCTAATAGCAAAACCACAAATTATATACTTCATTATCAGTGTTGCGGTACTGTAGATTAAGAAGGTATTTCAGTGCAGTGACTTCTGCACAGTGTATTGGTAATTTGGCTGCCTCCCTTGGAGAAAACCAGGTAACATGTTACAGTAGCATTGTTGGCTGACATTTGTGGTATGCACTTGCTAGGACAGAAAAGAGTGATTCCATTGGAATTCTCGAATAAATCTTCTAAACCATCCATACTGTGCCGTTATGTAGGACAAAGCCATTTCTGTTGCTAAGTTATGTAATCTGTAACAGAGAAACTTCCTACAGACCTTGTATTGGCTTTTAAAACAATTCTTGCAAAAGACACCAAGTGGTTACTGCTGAGGTGTGAGCTATCTGTTTTCCATGAGATATTTCACTTAAATACAGAGAAGAGATTTTTTTCTTCAAACTACAGCACTGTGCAACCACTGCTTAACTTCATAGGGCTTTTATGGTAATATCAAAGGCTAGGAGATCAGCCACTGTCGAAAAGAAGCCTCATTCTGGCAAATATATTTTAGTTGATTTCTAAGTTTGCAAGTTACAAAATGAATATACATTTTAAGAGCGTTTTGGGTGTAGTTGTACAGTACATGAGCCAACTGATACACATTTTTGTCCCACTACAACCACAGATATCCTTCCAACCTGTATTATTTTAGTTGCCTAGTATTATAAAATGTGAAAGAAATCTGAAAAAAACTGAATTATTTTTATGCATGAAACCTGATTACGAAGTGGATGGTTCAGGTATCAAAATTCTGAATAACCCAGTGGTTCCAGTATAGCAGAGCTGAATTTTTACATGGACATAGTTATATCTACTCTGAAATCTTACAATAATGCAGTATGATTATTCTAGATTTAAAAAATTATTCTCCAATGATAGTAATAATTCAAACTTTCATAGGATCTTCAGGCTTAGACCTGCAAAGTTAGTAATGAACTGTTAGTTTTTCTAAATAATGGTTGCTCCTTCATGAAATGTAGCTGTTCCATGTTTAGTTTCAATATGTTATAGGTGTATTTTAGATCTTCTGCAACTAATTAATCAAATGGGGTCTGTATTTTAGTGATAGCATTTGAAATATATATAGTTATATATGCAATCTAATAGTTAATACTATGTTTATGTATGCTCACACCTGCATATATGTTACAGGTAGAGAGGGAAGATGTGAGAGCTGAGCTGATCCAATCCTGACCTGAATTTAATCATCTTGTCGCCATCTAATAATGTTGTAACATACAGTGGAGGGCTTATATTACTGAGGTTTGGTGATTTGGGGCAGTTTAAATTCTGCCCGCATCTTCCTCCCAAAGCAGGAGGAAGTTATACATTACTGGTGTCATTTATCCTGCTGCTGAGTGTTTCATTCTAAGCATTGGCTACTGAGGTGGTAATGATGGTCCCTTTTAGTTTTGCTACACTAGCAGTGGGGTTGTTGATTCAAGAAAGCCCATATTGGATCAACTCAATCTAGTAGAATACGTCAGTGTAACATTCAGCAGAGCCACCTCTCTTCATGTAAAGAGAAGCATGGCTGTGCAGTCAATGTTTGAAAAAATTTGTATTGCTCCTTGCAATATATACAGTATATATTGTTTCACTGGCTATTTTCTTTCAGGTACTTATCCACTTCTAACTAATGTCTATGAAAAAGGATTGAAAACATAAATAATTTCAGATAGCTCAAGCTGAAAGAGTAGTGAGTTTTTCTGAACTGTTAATACTTTTCTTGATAGAGGCTTATCTTGCACTTGGTTAATAATGCACATCACAACACTCCTATTGTTTTGCGGTTTGTTTAGCTTCTGTTAGCAACACGGTTGGACTCCTACATCACTTTTACCTTGTTAAAAAAAAAAATTAAAAATTGGTCATTAAACTGCATTAGCATCTGTAATGAGCCCAGGTATCCCTTTTCTGCTCTTTTCTTGCCTGTATTCAAGAAGCCTCTGTAGGCCTGTTTGATGCGAGCATTAACCACACAGCAATGTAGTTAAATGGAAAATTTTGTTCTAAGAAACAGTATGATAAAATTTTAATTAATCTTGTCATTTATTCCAATCCCTCAACAGAAAATGAATCCTTTGTCTGGAATATGTACTGGTGTATGGATTTATTTAATGACCCAGTGCTTCCATGTTAAATAAATAATTTTTTACTTACTAGAGTAAAATGCATAGGTATGATAAAGGCAAGCAATATATCAGTCCTCATGTTTAGAATCTCTCTACAACTTGAATGTTGGGCCTTTTTTACTTATTTTAATATATCTTAATTTTTCTTTCCTGTCATTACCTGATTTCATGTGAAAATTTCTTTGTGTGGTTCTCTTTTTCTTAATTCATTAGATTTGGCATGGCTGTTTATTGTATCAGCTTGGCATCTGGCTAATGTAGTTCATTTGAAACAAACAATATGCTTGAACAAACCACTATAAAATTAACCCTTATGGTCTAAACAGACTGTATATATACAGTATGACTGCAGTTCTTGCTCTGTAAAAATTACTTAGCCAAATGAAAACCTTTCTGTGTTCTCATGTTAACCTGTTCCCATCCAATGTGTGAAATGTTTAACAACATTTTCAAAACATTTTTAAATTCAGTATTTTTACATCTTCCAGTACATTCTGCTGTCAAAAGAAGTTTCTTTCTTACACTGAAGGGAAAAAAAAAAACCCCACACCAAAAACAAACCCTAAAAAGAGCTTTGCAGATCTGCAATATAGATAAAGCAGTTTCAGTCTTGTTTGGAAAAGTTGTAAATCCCTGTGCTATAGCTTATATTCTTAGGGAAGTTACAAATCCTTATGCAATTGGTGATGTTCTAAGTATCACCCAAACTGGTCAGACTTCTGAATATACTGTAGAGGAATATGGTATGTTCATGCAGAAGTGACTAGCGTCATGTGAAATTAAGTATTTATACCTATGATCAAAGGCTGAGTAGCACAAAAGTGCTAGGGTCTCTAATTCCCAGTTGCTATGTGTTCTGGAACTGGACCTTCATTATTCTTTTGGAAGTAACTGACCTTGGGGTAAATAAGTGTAAATAGTGAAGATAATGACTAGAAAAAGGTTATTTTGTTTGGTTAAGTCTTCTGTGAGAAGGGCTGCAATTTGATAGATGAGCATTCAGGAAAAATTCAGGATTATATTTAATTCAGTGTCCATTTACAGCTTTCCTCTTGTATGTTGTCAGCTAGTATCATTGTTTCAAGGCATTCTCAAACCCTGTGTTGCAACCTCTGCTAGCAGATTGCTACTTGGCCTTCAAATGGGCAAAAAGAACTATACCAGAAAGTCTCTTTATCCTATGGTCAGAGCATGGAAAGTTCTGCATATAATCTCATGCCCCTTTTATAAATACATAAGGTAATGTGTCAGCATATGAATGGCTGACATTTGGGCTGACCCTCCCATCAGAAGTGCAGATAGCATTGGGTTTTTTCCCATTTAATTCTAGGATGTGCCTCTTTTTTGGGTGTGTGGTTTTGGTTGGTTTTGTTTGTTTGTTTATTTTAGGGTTTTTTTGTAAACCTGTCTTTTCCTAATCTTGTGTTCTGGCATTGGTAAAATATTCCTTCTTCATTTGTTTTTGAACTGGCTATCTGCTGTAATGGCCTCATGCTCCATCAGAGGGTCCATTATCTGGTGCTTTCCCACTTCTCTGTTTCTGTTCTGCAGAGTTTAAAGCCAACTTGTTATTAAAAGGCCCTTCTTTTTGAAGGGAAGATGAGATAGCTACTCAATATCACTTTCTGTTTGGTACAAAAATTTATTTTCATATTACTTATTTTCAGTTAAGTGGAGAAAACCAGCATATAGTTCTGTCCTGGCGATCTGTAACTTTGTTCAGTTCTTCCTTCTTCCCCCTGTTCCAGAAAATCAGCTCCTCTCTATGATAACAAAAACTTAGGAAACATTTAAGACAGCAGTTCATTTTGAACATCATCAAAATGAGTGCTTGTTAGGACCTTGGGTTGAGTTTCCATGTTGCTTAGCGCACAGGACACATTGCTGTATCACTGCTGATGCTCCGAGTCTATCCAGTGCGGCAGCTTTCTGAGCAGAAGAGTTTGGGGGCAGAGGGGAAATCTTTTGGGTTTTTTGTGGGTTTTTTTGTTGGTTGGTTGGTTTTTTACTTTCTCTGTCAGATCATCTTCTTTTTTCTTCTTTATCTATGAATTCAAACATGTTATTCATCCTGTCCGATGAGGATTTGGGGGTTATTCTTAATGACTTACAGCTGTTCTGTGTGAGAAGGGAGAGACACGCAAACTTAACATACAAAAGATATATTTTTTTAATAACAAAATGCCAAAGAATGTTACAGCACTGTTATCATACCAGTACTCCCACCAGAGGCCTCATACATATGCATGATAGGAGACCACCACGTGGGAGAAATACTATGAGCATGGGGGAGAGAAAATGAATATTGATAAAACATGTCACAAACTGTGAATAGCCCACAGGAAATATATAATCTCAGTGGGTACACTTAATTGAAACAGATTAAAATCTAAATCTATGCAGCTGATAATGTTTTTTATCTTGAAAGGTCAGCTGCATTTTTGACACTCCTAGTCTTACCAGAAACCTGTGTAAAAGACATTGGGCAGGGTGTCTTCAATACATTTTATTTAGAATGGACATTTATGACTGGTCGTTGACCTTGAGATTCCATTAGCAATAATGAAGGGCAGTCAGTAATGCTTTGTGCAGAGTACAGTAAATGATGCATATACGCAGATGAGAACACGTCCCCTGCTCCATGCTGTGTTGGGATATACCGTAGCACTGTCACTGCATTCGTAGTTCCGGTAAGATGAAAGGAAGCAGTGATATTAACAACAGCGAGACTCCTTCGGACATATTTTTAGTTTGCAGTGTGCTGGAGTTCCACATTTTCCGTTTCTCTTCTTCCTTCCTCTCCCTTTTCTCCCTCTTCTCATTGGTAAAACATAAGCCAAAATTTCTAATTCTTTACAGAAAAGAGGACAAACTCTGTTTGCCTAATCACATAAGGAGTTTAGTCGACTGCTGTCAAAAAGAGATATTATCAAGAAATGAAATGCAATAAAATGTTTCTAGAGTGCCCTTACATGAAAATGTTTTAAACTCCAGTTAATCAAAAAGTTTCAGACTGGCTCTGGGTGACATTTAGTGTACCAGAAGCACAATGTGTTGATTCAAGGATCATCTTCTCCAAGCTCAACTAGTTCACCACAATGAGCAGGAACTCAAGCAGAAGTTGCAAGTAAGAACAAGGAGTTCCTGAAAAAAACTGAAATATAAAAAAAGAAGTATACAAGAGGTAGAAGCAGGGAAAGGTGACCGGAGAGGAATACATAGATATTGTCCGAGCCTGTGGAATGCGACTGAGAGCCATGTCTGTGGGATGGGACTAAGAGAGCAATCCCTGTGGCTCTCTTAGTTATTGTTATTGTTCCTCTGTGGTGGGATGCGAGGCTGGTTAGAGCCCAGAGAACTTTAGAAGCAAATGAAATCAACTTCATTCTGTGGCTTCCTCAGCCCCATTACGTTGTTTAGTTTCTTATAATGAGAAGTCCCAATGTCTTAAGTTAAAAATTATATTGGCAATGATTGGGCTGGCTTATACATGACAGAAGCACAGGAGGGAAAAAAAAGGCATATTGTAGGCTGCAGACATTCGATCTAGGATAATGATCATTGAGAATAAAATACTGCATTCCTTATCAGTCATCATAGTTGGATTCAACCTGAGACAATTTTTAATTCTCTTGATTTTCTTCCCTATTCCCATTAATTTATTATTAACATGGCAGTGAGGTTTTGTATGTGTGTAGGGTATGGGTGTGGTGGTGGTGTTCTTGTTGGTTTTTCATATAATGAAGTATTTCTAATTAATGTATCCCAGAACATGAAATTTCACTTATTTAATTTCAGTTTATTAAAAATGTGTGTATGTACAGCTGCATGTACTTCAAAGAATATTGACTAGATAACACTTCAGTATAATCTTCCTTGAAAGGATATAAGGACCTAACTTAAGCATGAGAATGTAAGCTGCTTTTAAATTATGGAGAACAAATGAAGTTATGAGTTTCATATTTGAGTGACTTTTATTCATTGTTTGTTTCTCCTGCCTGTACTTGGATAATATTTGTCTAGAGAAAATGCCTTCAGCAAAAATTTGTTTAGCCTAAAGTGCTAGGTAAATGCATAGTCCTAACAAATTCACCTAAACCATCCATTATTCTTGCCCTCCTTTCCATCCTTGCTATGCAAGAGTCATTTAGAATGAAATGATAATTTTTGATAAATCACTAGAAAAGCCAAACAATTGGCATTATCAGCAAATGAAAACCATAAAGATAGTAGGCATTCAGACTTTAGAACGTACATTGTTTTCTTAATAGAATAGGTTGCAAATAAAAACAATAAAAGTTGACCGCTGAGATTTCATTGAGCTGTGGCAATGTTGGCAAAAGGATGGAGGTTTTAGAGGTCATTTTGGATAAATCTTATTTTTAAATGTAAAGTCACCTGAAAATCATCCATTTCCTTGAGAAGAGAAAGTTTGCTTTTTGAAATGAGGCTTGCCAACCTTTGTCATTATACCAAGCTGAAAAAGCAATTGCAAACCCCCTACAGACTCGTATTTTTCCCTTTCAAAACAAAAAAGGGAGAGAAAAGAAAAGCAACCATCACCCAAGCATCAAACTTTACCCATTCTCTGTTCTCCAGCAGTTACCACCAAAAAGATCTTTTCCTGAGACACGGGGATCATTTTTTCTTTCTTTTGGAGGCTTTGTAGCATTCCTGATGTGATGTGCTTCTGCTTAAAGCAGGCTGTTGGTGTGCAGAGAGCTGAATGAAGCTGCCTAAGCCTGAGCTGTCCGTAAGGCAACAAAGCTCAGGACCTTAAAGAACACCATCATTAAACTAGGCCTGGAGCATATGGAGGTTTCTAGTATTATGGCTGCAGTGTGGGAGACAGCCTTGCCCTTAGAAAATGCGTTGGTTGATTTCTAAGCACTGTGAAAGAAAGGGTGAGAAGACAGAAAGAAGTGTGAATGCTGACCTTTTCCACCAAATGTGGCAGGTCAGTCTGCTATAAAGACCTTTTTTTTTTAATTTGGTGCACTTTTTTATGCCTTCTCTCGAGGAAGGAGCTGAACCTTTTCTAATTCAGGTCTGCTGTAAGTATCTTAGGAAATCTTTTCTGCTCATAACGAGTAGCTCATGAATAAAGGACTCTGGTAACCACTAGATGTATCTGTCTAGTATTTTGTAGCCTCTTTATTGCATGTTTAAAAAAAATGATACATTGAATTTTAAGGTACCCTGATATATACTGCTCTAATGCAAGCTAAGTAGTACTGGGCTTGCACTTCTGGCTCTGGTTTAAGTGCTGAAAGTTCCCATTTGAAGTGGAAAATAAGAAATGCTATCCAGATTTTAGATGTGCTGTGCTACTGTTGCGATGGCAAGACAGAATGAACTTCACTTTGGCACAGGTAGGCAACAGTTGTACCTGTGTTATACATGGAGAAACTCTTTGACGTATACTGACTGTGACCAGACCCACCAGAAAGGTGGAGCGTAGTGGGTAATCATCTTCTTTTTTACATTAGTAAGCATTAAGTTGATCCCTTATCTGATAGGTCTTGACTGAATGCATCTTTGGCTCATTTAATCTATAAAGTATTTAGTGTTACTATTACACATTTAAAATATTTTCTTTGTTTTAGACAATCTTTGTAATATGTTTTCTATTTCAGCCTACAGAACGCTAGTTAAGTGAAAGAATAATAGAGCATTATATGCTAACAACCTGTATATCACTGCGACTTTCTTTTCTGTAGAATAGCACACTTAGATTTGAAGAAACATCTTTATTATTTTAAATATAAATATATTCACAAGATATGTATTCTCTAGTTATTCTCCCTTGGCAGGTATGTTTTTAATAATAATTTGGCATTTAAGTAAAATATACCTCTTCATCTTATAAAACATAAAGTAATAACTAATTAAAGCAGTAGTTCTGTTTTATTTGAAGAACAGTTATTTCTTTTGGCATGTGTTGTAAGCCTAGTTTTAAAGTAAATTAACCATGTTCTCTCTTTATAAAATGCAAGTGTTCCATTCTGAGGTCTTAATTTCAAGTTTACTGCTGCAAAGTTGTTGAGTGGTATGAGTGGTGATGCACTGGGAAGCCAGGGAGGCCAGTGAGACCTGGGGGGGCAGCTTGCAAATGGAGTATCATGTTCTTTTGAAGATATGTGGTGGATTAGTATTTTTTCTAATATATTGCTGATGATTGCAATTGCAAGTTAGAGTACTGTGAAGCATCAAAGGACTGGAAGAACTTCTCCAGAAAATATTTTCTGACACTTCTGCACCAAGGATAGTGTATTTTTGTGTTACAGCAAAACCAGGTTTCCTGCAATTTGTCATTTGCAGAGAATACTACATTAGAGATGCTAGCATAAAATATTATAGCATCTAAGTAGTTGACTTTCATGTTACAGTCATGTCTGCCATTTGAATTGTCAAAAACCCCCTATAACTTCTTCTATTTATTAAAAAAAAAATCAAAAAAATCCTGAGCAACTTCTTTTGTAATGAGAAAATTTGCTCATTAGGGCATTCCAGCTTTGATTCTGTAGTTTCTGTGGTTTGGAGTCAGCTATCCAAATCTTCAGTCTTATTAACACCGAGGAAAAAACAATCTTCCTCACAAATGATTAGGTATAATCAGTCAAACATTTAAATAGTCTAATATGACTTTCATGTTAAGGATGACTGATGGTTTGGTTCTGCATAAGGTCTTTTGATTAGATGTTTTTCTTTGAATACATGTATCTCTCTGTGCATCCTTTTCCAAGAAGAACACAACATATTTTATAACAAACTTGTATAGTTGGCTTAGAGCAAATACTGTGAAGAAAAATTGAATTTATTCTCTCATAACCAATCAAATCCCCCCCATTATTCATCAATGTAGAACACTTCAGTAATTATCAGGGGGTTTCAGCTTTGCTTCATAGTATTGCTTAAGCTGAAACTAGTGCCGCTTTTCATTTTTAGTAGATAGAAAACTTGGGAAATAATTTTTTTTTTTTACTTTTGTTTAAGAGTTACATATAATGTGTCAATTTGTTATATTCTGTTTCTTGGGTTCTGACATTCCCTAGGAAAGCTAAAAATTAAAGTAGGTTTTGATAATCATGTAAATACTGCTATCTCCTAATAGCGATATATTGAGATGTCACATCTGTCAGCCGTTTTACATGAAATGAAGTTTAGTCTTAAATGAAATCAAGAGTAAAACTCGTAACAGTTTTTATTTAAGTTAAAAATATTACCCTTGTATCTGCAGTTTCACAAATGACTGTGAGAATGGAATTTAGGCATAAGTGAAAGGAGATATTTTGAAGAATGTACCATGAGCTAACAAACCAATTTAATGTCATCAGTGCAGACAAATTAAAAAATAATGCAATTCTGAATATTGAGAAAGAACACATTCATCATGGTCTGAGTTTTGGAAGCAGTATTTAAAATAGTGTATTAGGGCTTAAAGTAAACTATTAAAGAAAAGAATTAACTTTTTTCCTTTATAAAGCATGAATCGCATTATACACAAAGTGAGAGTGTTTTCATTTTTTTTCATTCTCTAGCCCAAAGCCTCCAGCAACAGCATAGCACATAAACTGTTGCTGCTATTGACAAATCTAATGACACTTTACTCATCTGTCAAATTTTGCATCTAAGTAGGCAAGTAGAATATCACAATGCTGCTCTTCATTTGCAGAGAAAGCAGACCCACTCTGAAAGTAACCAAGAGTGTAAGACACCAATTCTAACACACTGGTGTCTCATTTCTGCTTAGGTGTAAAACGGTTGCAACTATAGACACATTCACACACATATTGTAATGAAGAGACTCTGCTTATGGAGGGGTCGCAGCAGATAAATCAAGTGGAAAAGCTTTGACTTTTTCGTATTATGACATCTTATTTAGGCCATCAGCTGGCTAGAATGGGTTATTTTTTCCTGAAACGTAGTTTATTAGATATAAATTTAAAAATGTATGGCGAATTAGTGTTTGGTATTTCTATAGCCTTACCTGTTGACTACTGCAGTAGAGGGATAAAAAGCTGCACTGAAATGATTAGCTGTGATGTTCAGAATATAATTGAACACTCTAAATGGAATAGTGTAATTTCAACAGAAAACAATTGTTTGTAGTTCAACTATGTGAAGAAAGCAGTGGGTACCCTACTCAAATAAGAAATTATTTTCTATTTTATTTAAATAGTGGTACTTTGGTATATGAGAAACATTGCTATAAAGGCATGAAATTCTGCTTGTGTTAACCAACTAAAAATCAGTTCAGATCTTAAATATTTGTAAGAATAGTGGAGAGAGGCAGGATGAAGCTTTTACAAGTTATTCTTGTCTTCTTTCCTGACATTTCAGCCATCATTCTTAAGATTTTTTTTTTTTTTTTAACCTAACAAACTGATTTATATCAAGGAGTTTATCCTTCACTGTCACAGAAGATGCTGCCATGGAATTCAGCTAAAGAAATCGATTTAATGTTTTGACAATGGAGAAAAATTAGATTGGCATTACAGAGAAACATTTAATAAGGATAAGAAATAAAGTCAAAGCATTGGTGTGTCTCTTGCTGTTTTTCAAGTGTCTCATTTAAAATACTCTTGGTAACTTTGGAGTGGGGAAAGTCTGGGAAAGCCGACCAGAAGTAAGATGTTGGTTGGCATGAAAAAGCACATAGCTGCTACATTTCTTGGTTCTGAATGACCATTGACAAGTCATACTTGGCTTTTAATTACAGTTTAGTAAGGGTTTTTACAAAACCCAGTACTGATCATAGAAAGACTGTAAAATACTTTCTTGAAGTATTTACCAGCAAAATCTTCCATCTTGAGTGTAAAATATAGAAACCTGAAATTTAAATTATGCAAAGGCTTGAGCTAGACATTATTTTTCTAATAAGATTCAGCAAATCATTCAGGTGAATGGAAAGATGAAAGAATAATAAATGCTCTTATTTTATTTAAGGTGTTTGCACGTGAAGCTCCCCTGGGACGATTTTTGTTATCTTCAGTTTTTCCTTTATTTGTTACTGGGTAATGATAGAAAGAATCACGTGTGAACAGAACTTTTTCCTTAGTCTGTTTTTGCCACAGGAAAAGGTGCTTTGTGTTGTCTGGTCATCTGCAGTCCTGCTGGGGGGGGTTCTGCTGGCAGTTGCAGGGAAGGCACTCTGTTACACTTCTCACTTGAGAATACATACACATTTTTACATGTGAGTCAGGTATGTCTCACCTATAAAGGCACGCATTCCTTGTCACATACTAGGGAACTGAGTCACTGAAACAGATGATGACTTTGTCAAGGTTGCAAAAATCCATTTAGTTAGGATGGAGCTGGGAATTATGCCAGGAAATGCAGCATCCAATGCTTTTCTTTAACCCCTAGATGAGAGTTGTCCATCCTTCTGACTGCAAGAGACGTCTGGTTTGATTCTGTCTTTTTCTACAGCTGTGTTGTATATTTTTGTACTTCTGACCTGGCAACATGCAAAATTGGGATTCATCATTCTAGAGTTTCCAATACAGCAGGTGTTTCTGATCAATGTTACTTAGATTTGCCCTTCACTGGGAAGCTAGTGAGGCCAGTGAGGCTTGGGGTGGCAGCTTGCAAACTAAATATAACTTTCTTTTTTGAGATATGTTTTAGTAGTAGTGGTGGAGTATTTTATTTTATTGATGCTTGCAATATCAAGTTAGAGCACTGTAAAGCATCAAAGGACTGACAATTCTGCACAACTACTTTGGTGTGGTCTAGATTTTGGAAAGTTGTGTTTGGCCAGAGATGGTGCATACAAAATTGAAACAAGTCCAGGATGGGAGTAGAAGTCCCCACTGCTGGTGGGGTAAGATCCATACACTTCAAGGCATTATGCTACCATAGTCTGATACAGAAGTCTTTGTAGTAACTGCATGTCTGGATAGAAAAGTTTTGCTTCCTTTTTACTGGGAGGAAAGGCATAATAGTGAGCCTCAAAGGGGAAAAAGACCTATAATCATTTAGGTTGAAGTGCTTCTTAATTCAAATTGTGTGCTACTTAGAGAATTTGATAAGAAGGATTAGAACTGGAAAAGAAAGACATTTTTAAAAGCAAAGCTATTACAGGGTTCATTACTTTATTTATATGTTCTCCAAAATCACATGAATGAAGGAAAAAAAATGAGAGAAAAAAATACTGGCTTCAGTTCAGAATGTCAATTACTACTTTTTTAATCCTCTTTTCACAATTTATTTGACATCTTGAACAGTAGCCAAAAAAGCTATTATAACTATAAAACATATTCATTGGTATAAATCTCATTAAGTTGAGCAATTTAATTAAGGTATTGACATGCTTAATTGATACGTGCAAGGAGAGACCATTTTCATATCTAATTTCCATACACTTTCTGCTTTTAAAAAAACTAGCTCCGTAAAAATGTTATAGATTCAGCTAAGCCCTGTCATCCCAAAGGAGCACTTGCTACCATTTACCTTGATTTAGAGCCAACTACTCTTCTAAGTGGAGCTCCATTAAATGGATCTGATGTATGCCTGACTCAAACATGCGTCAGCTTCTCTTATGATCAATAGTGGAATATTTATATTAATAAAGCACCAAGTTAATTAAATAAAATAGTCTTCTGGGTAAACTTAAGATACTAGGGGATGGGCAGAGAATCAATATATTCTGCCATTTGAACATTAACTATGTGCTCTGAAATTTTATGTTATCTTAGCAAAGATGCTTGCAGTGTGGAAGTCTCAGATGCACAGAAACTCCCAGTGCAGAAAGCTCTTAAGCATCCTGTGCAGGATTTGCTTATTGAGTTAGAGAAAAACAAGCAAACAAACAAATGGGGATCTGTTTGGCTTCTCTGACTTCATTCCTACAAACACATTGGAAAGCCTTTCTTTTGGATTAGGACTGGACACAGTCAAGTAGGTATTTTCCCAGTTGCCTGAACTACTCCAGCCTTGCTAGAGAAGGAGCGTGTGTGAGAAACTTGCCGAGTAAGGGTTTATCAGTGATCGTGAAGGGTCATAGGTCATCTATTTTGTTTTGGAAGAAAATACCCTAAAGAAATTTTTTTAATTACCTTCAAAAACAGTTGGCCACTTGTGAGCATGTCTAGTTCTAGTGTATTGTATATTCCAGCCAAAAGGACAACTGTTCTTCAGCCTTTTCCAGCAGCGTGGCTTGCAGCCGCTCCCATGGGCACAGGGGCAGGTGGTGGAGCACGCAGGGGCCGTGCTGCCATGGCTCTGCTGAAACCCTCTCACCCAGAGCTGGGAGAGATATTTCTACATGAGTGGGGGACTTTTGACCACTATGGAAACCTATCCCTGTTAGAAATGTAATCATAAGTCTCAGGCACAGATTCATATCGTTATTTTGCTCTGATAAGAAAACTCTGCTGTCCTTCTGGCATTGATGTTATTTCTATAACATGCAGATGGCCTTTGAAGGAAGCAACTTCCCTCAGGTACTGTTGCAATGCACTGATACCACTTCATCCTACCTTTTATCTACATTTTAAGACCTCAGTACTATAAAGTGAAAAATGTTTCTGTAAATAATACTGCAGCTTTAAAAGAATGCCTGACTTTGATAACCAAAGGAGATGCATGCAAGGTAAAGAAAATCTTAATTCAATATTAATAGATTATTCAGTCAGCTTAGAACTCATTCTGTGTAAATATGCTACCATTTATTTAGTCAGGGGCACTGTGGCATTGCTAAAAACACCGACACCTCTGGTCCAGAGGTGAGCGGTTGTGCGCCAGAGCCCTCAATGAAGATGGAGAGCAGAGCGTTCCTGCTCACAGGCTTCGCTGGCCGGCACTGTGCTCCTTCCTTCTCCCCTGTTGCACTTCTCTGGGTTGGTTTAAAGGCAATAAGTTAAAACTGAGGGAACTAGAGCATGCTCATTTGGGCCTTCTCGTTTTTAAAAACTCCAATGTGCTGAGCTGACCGCAGTCATTGCTGAGCACGCAGTGATTACCGAATGCCTCATGACCATAACCCGGGGTCGGTATCCGAATGGAAGATTTCAATGAGACCGTTGTTTGCTGACTTCTCTGTGAGAGATGCTGTCGAACTGAACAAAACCGTCCTGTAAACCCACAGGGAGGTAGTATATAGATTAATGTATAGAACTTATTAAAATAATCAGTACTAGTAATTCTGGGCTATTGCAGGAAAATGGCACTGATATTTTCCTCTGATGTGTGATTTTGACCTGGTTAAAATATTTCTAATTACCAGGCACAGTGGAAAAGCTGAAGGAATAGTCTCCCCTGTCTTACAGTGAATTTTGTCTTCCAGTAACTAATACCAGCATTTCAGCATTTACTGAAAAGTCTTGGGTTTGTTTCTATTCTTGTATTAATATAGAACCTTCTGAAGAAGACATATACATTTGATGTGTTTAATACTTCCAAATATGCTTCATATATGGAGAAATATACTTTGATTTTTGTGTAATATTAGTAATCAAAGCACATATGTTACATGTGAAAATTCAAAATATTTAAGGGACGTAAAACTATACTGCTGTATTATTGTCTTTGGTAAAGTGTTGGTAACGCATCCCACCCCTACCATTTAGTATTTGTTTTGTCTTTCTTCTCTTATATCATTCTTATGTTCTGTGATTTAGAAAGACTGAACAAAGAGTGCAAGCTAGAAACAACATTGGAACCATATGTGTTATAGTTGTATATAATCTATATCATAATCATATAAATTTAACAGGGTGGGATAGGTTTAGTTAGAAAACCACTTTCTTGGTTAGACATAGTTCCCAAGTATTTAGAGCTGTCTTTCCAGAAATAACTGTTCAAAGAAAGGGAGAGTGATTGCATCTGAGCTGGGAAAAAAACAGATTCCACCATGAATTACTTTCTGGAACCAAACAAAAACCTTTGTGTATGGAATTGCAATGCAGAAATTATGGTGGGTTTTTTGACTGACTCTTAGTTTCTGCCTCTTGATTGTTGGTTTACTGTATATACATTTGGGAGTAATGATATGAATAAATAATGTCAGAATGTAAACTTTCCAAGTTTTATAATGAATTTAAATTTTTTTTTGTGATAAGATAGAACTATTTGTGTCATATGATACATGACACCCCCTTAGCTAATTGTTGGTGGGGTTTTTTTTCAGAAGCTTGCTAAAGTAGTTGAACAGAGGTATCATAAATTGAAGAAACTTTTGGGGTTATTGAAAATCAAGTGTTATTGTCAGGCATAGTTTCTCCTGGAGACCTGCATAGCTGTAGTGGACTTTGAAGAAAGTCATCATCATTCCCAGCAGTGATGAAATCAAATCACTCTGGAATTTGATATTCTTTGACTTGAGAGTGCTTCAACAATGAAGTAGCAATGTGTAGACTTCTTCTTGTTTCCCTTTGGAGTCTGTTGTGCAGGAGGCCCTCCTCCCTCTTCCCAGTCAGCTTTTTTACATTTAATTTAATTTTCTGAGCTGACATTGTCAATCTGAAATTCAGCAACATGCTTGACAGTGAGTCGGAGGAAAGCCGAGTTCATTTTTGGAAGTGGCTTTATGCAAATAAATCCTTGTGCAGATCGCTGAAGCAAGGCATTTGCTGATGAATCAGAGTAGTGCCTTTGTTTCCTTGTCGTCTTCAGGAATAAAGCTCAAAATGTGCCACAGGAATCTTTGAGAGTTACTGTAAATGATTCACACATGTCCACATCTTCCTATGAGTATTTTGGATGTTTGGGGATAAAAAATGAATAAAGAAATAAAGTTTTAGCTCATTGGTAGGTGATATACCAAAGCATTAAAATAACAAAGTACTCAATAGGCTGAGTGACATGATTGCAAGTTTAACTTCTTTTTTGGAAGAAATTATCATTTTGTGTGCATGTTAGCTGAAAGGTAATTTAGGTTTAGATCTATATTAAGTTACGTTAGTACTTTTGTTCTACTAGTATACTTTATTTTTATTTTCTGTATTTGAAACACCTATATTCTATTTCAATGCCTTTTTTTCTAAAGTGTAGCACTATTAAATTATAAATTTTCTGTGCATGGAGTGGGATGCTTGAAGGTGCTTTGCCTACCTGGAAAGTCATTGAAAAAAAGAAATTATTTGGTTATGCTGAAGTGAATCTTTTATTGTCTGTGTGGATAAGGTAGCAGAATGAGGTTTGTAGGTATCATTCAGCTGTAATGGTCAGTGTGGACCTGCTCTGAAATAATTGAATAATTTGTGGGTTTGTGGAGCCTACTGTAAAAAGGAGAAGCTAGTATTACTTAAGCAGTTGCATCTTGCATGAATATCCCCAATGGAGTTAACCACTTTGTGGTATTACATCTTGGTCTAATAAATCTAGATGTCATATCCACATAGAAAAATGAATTAAGGCTACAAACCAGTCTGAAGTGTATCTTCTTACATCTGCAGTGTTTCACAGGGGCTTTCAGGGACTAAATGATTCATAGCAGGAAAGATATATAAAGGTGAAATTGTGGAAGAAAAATAGAAGCTAAAATATTATGAAAGAAGGAAGGGACAAGATGCATTAAACTCTTCTGTCCTTTTTCTAGGTCTTCAGTACCTGTTAATGGAGTACAGAGTGCTGAATATCACTGCAAAAGATATTACTGGCCCAGTGTTATAATTTATTTTTAAAACTTCTATTACAGCTAAAGCAATAGCGTGCCCCTCTTACACTGGTACACTTTACCACAGAATAATAGCCTCTTGATAACCTGGGCTTAGCTATAAACAGAATGTTGTTTTTCTCACTGCAGTGCATTCAAATAATTTGCAATTCATTTCTACCTCACTAGAATAAATGGAATGTCACTGTAGTTGTTTTTACTATCCATGGATTATGTATAATTTTTATTACTTTTATATAGCCACAGAAATGCCTACGGTGATCATGCAAACAAATTAAATAATTGGCCTCTTTCAGGAGAACTTCATAAAAAATAAAGCCTAGATCTTTACACATGCAATTGCTACTTATTCCTATGAAAATAGTCTGTTTTCATAGCTAAAGTACAGGACCACAGCCTGAATTAAATAAATACTATTATGACCATCGTTTTTATTCTACTATGTCACGGTTAGGTGTAACAGAATATAACTGGTCAGGGAGGTATTTTTCCAAATATATCAGTAAAGTGCAAAAAATTCTTTACTATAAAAATCCTCATCATTAACAAAGGTAGAATTAGGTCAAGAAAGATCATTAAAGAGCGAGTCTTCCTCCAGATGTTGATCAGTTACCCACTGATGGTGCTGATTTATTACCTCATGTTTCATACTTTATGATTTCAGGTTTATCTCCTAAACTAAAAACTCACCATAATTTAAAAAAATATAACTAATAAACTGCAAATATCTTTTTGCTTATTGATCAGGCTGGGCTTAAACAGGGACTCATTTTTGGTCTGTGTTGATCAGAGGAGGGTAATATTGCCTACTGATTTTTGGAATTTGCAAATGCACAGGATTTCTTTCCAATACAGCTCAACAGAGAAAAAGTATAAAATGGAATACAGGTCAACAGCATAAAACTTGGGGGTTTTAAAATTTGCTTAAAATAAAGGAGCCTCCATATAGCTGAATTTCCACTTCAGAAAATATTAACCTTAATAAGCAGCAAGAGGGCTTTTTGAATTCACATTATTTTAACAGCAAGCAAATATTTACAAAACCAGAAAATAACGGTGAGAATAATTTCTTGTTACTGCTGTTAGTGCTTTGATCTTTCCTCTTTGAGGTTTATTTTGTTCCTACTAAAACATTTTAGTGCCTCGCTGTTGTGATCTCACTAGGTTGGAGAACAGCATAATAGAAATGCATTGGTAGGCTTTGGTATTGCGTAGGAACAGCATCACATTGGGATCATTTTGTTTTGTCACTGATCCCGTTGCAAATGTATAGTAGTACTGGATAATTCCACAGTAAAAGATTTTTCTATCAAAATGAATCTCTCTTAAATACATTGTCAGAATTGTGCATGCTGTTTCTCTGTTGGCAGGCCAATCTCACCACATGTGGTAAGACTTGGTGTATAAATTGCATAAAGTGGAATACCTAACGTATATGACTTTCAAGGGGCTTTTTTTGGTCTCTTCCCGCACCCTGCTAGAGTACCTCGCTCTAGTCATATACTGCCTCTCATTGTGGCTCATTGTCTCTTGATAAAAAGGAAGGATTAATTATATTGATACCATTTTGTAAAGCACTAAAACCCTACATTAAATACTACTAATAAAGAAGCCTTATTGTCATCTATTAGTCAGAAGCTTTATCTTATTTCTAGAGGGGTACCTTTCTTCAAGTGTTGCCATTGTCAGTTAACTTTCCAATGCCTGCTTCTGGACATATCCAAAGATGAGTCTAAAGACAGTCAGGTAAAATTTAATTTTTGTGTGTATGTTCCAAAAGACAAAACAGATGCTGCTTTCTGAAATGAAAACTCTGATCTGTCTCAAGATGGGTGGTTTTAAAATAAAATGCTGTCTGATCACTATTTGCTCAGCACTTTGGAAATGGCAGGAGGAGGGAGGAAGAATTGTAGAAGTCATAAAGACAAATGTTGCCTTTAATTGTGCATTGACGTGTAGATTATTTTTACAGTTCATTTAAAATAATAGAAAAATATTTACTAATCTTGTAAGAGATATTCTGATGGATTTTTTTTTCTCTTTTTGTGTTGTGTGCATTGACTGCCAAATGTTGTAGCGCTGTGTCTGATTTAGTGAAATAGAGTAGGATTTTTTTGTTTGTTTGAAGTGATTAAGAAATTTTAAAAAATCTCTTATGAAGCATGCACAAATGTGTATCCTCTGTTCTTTTAAACATTTGGAAAGACTTCACCATGTGCTGAGTGATGCCGATAGTTGTGTCAGGACAGAAGTCATGAGTCTGTAAAAGTCCATGCAGGTCGGATCCCTTGAATGGTCTTTATTAACAGCTGATTTTTAATTTGGCCTTGGAGAAGGTGGAAGATGATGCTAAAATAATTATCTACTGCTGAGATCTTTTTTCCTCCTTGGTTGCTTAGTGAACACCCTTCCCCAGTCTTTAAGCTCAGCCTCTCTTCAGTGTCCTGTTCTTCAGAATGAAGGTATGTGTATGTGATGGGTTAATTAGACTATGTGAAACTTTGAGTGGATGTTGAAGTACAGAAGTATAGAGTTAGCATCTATCACCTCACAGTAAAACCGGATCAACAAAGAAATCGTGGTGTTTATCTTTTGGGAGCTTAGCAGTAGTACTTGTGCAGTAGTGCATGACTGTGTGAAAGCAGCGAGGACTGGTTTAATTGGAATTTTTGAGCTAAATTCCCTCCCTTAAAACAAACAAAAACCCCCAAACTAGAAAGAGTTTCTCAACAGCTCCCAGAGCATGAATTGATAGCCAGCTGTATTATATTTAGCAAAAACACAGTCACCTTGCATTGTTCAGGGTACAAAACATCTGTAGAACCTGGTCTTATTTTGCAGAACTTGGATGCTGTCAACATCTACACTTTTATTGCAGTAGTAGCAGGAAGACATTTTTTTCCTTTTAGAAAATCAGAAGCAATGCCAAGTTTCCACAGGGTAATGCTATACAATACTATTGTTCTTAAGCTCTTGCCTTGTAGCCCATCGGCAACAAGACTTAACCATTTTTCCTTTTAGACAGAGAGCTGTAGCTACTACTTTATGGTAAATACCATCTTTTACACTGAACATACAGAAAGGCAGAAGCCATTGCTTCACTGAGTGCAAAAGACCCTCCTGAGTATAGAGGTGCTGATGTGTGTGTCAGGCTTGCCACAGCTTGTTCTTATTACTATTGTAGTGAGCTGATTTGGTCAATGCTTTTCCCACCTGGAAGATGATAAATATCTTGAATGTATCTTGCATATTTGCAAGGCTCAAAGTTACCAATTTTTCCTTGACAGCTAACTCAGTTATTTGTTAATCCATCTATAGAACAGGAAAAACTGTAATATTGAACAGTTTGGGAAATACTGGGACAATAGCTCCTAGATAAGAACAGTATTTAGCTGTTGAAAATGTTAAATATTAATTTTAACCATTAAAAAACTGCCACACAATTTTGGCAGAGCAGGAGAAACTTCTGTTCTTTGCTGCAAATGAAATGCTAGCTTAATGTGATACAAAGACATTTTTTAAAAAGTGGTTGCATATATTTACAGAGTCTGTTTTGGTCTGATTTCAATGTCTGCATCTTTGAGCTTGTGTGTACTGGCACCTCTGCCTCCAGATACATTTACCACGCAAGTCATTCAGATCCATTTCTTGCATACCTCAAGCATGGTGATTACTCTCTTGGCTCAGTCTTCTTAACACACTTTTAAGGCACAACAGCCTTTGCAAGCGCACGCTTATTGCAAAGGAGTCAGATCTGCATCCTTCTGCACTGCTTCCTAAGTATAAGCAGCTGGAGCTGCACAGGAGGATGTGACAGCTTAACTGTAATATTGCTCGCTTCTTTGAAGGGTCATTGTATTGATGGGCAAGGAGAAATTGTAGCAATTGGAAGGGAATCTGTGCTGCAGCCGTTTTGCTGCTGGTTTTATGATCCTGGTTATGTCATGCTTGAGGTTAAGCAGCGTTTGAAGCATTGCGAGTTGTTGTGGATTGTAATAGAAACTCTGGGAGACAGCAAAGTTTCCTCAGGAATGTCAAGCCTTTAGTTAAAAAGACACTGTGAATATTAATATTCTGTGCTGGAATTGTTACAGGCATAATTGAGTAAACTTCTTTTTGTCCCTATGGATTTCGTTGGTCTTTCTACCTCTTTGCATGTTACCCATTTTGTCTTGCAAACTCTTTCCTTAGAAAGCATGGTCCCTTTGCCCTCTCTCTTCACCGGCTGTAGAAGTTACCTTCTCTCCAGCTCTTGCTCTATGAAAAAGCTGACTTGTATCATTCCCCACTTCACTGACTTGCTTATCTTTTATTATGTGTTACTTAGAGATACCTATTCTCTTTGGGTTATACTCTCTAATTTTCCCCCATCTGTTACTCTTTACCTCCTTAATTGTGTTATTTAATTCAGTAAAACATTGTAGGATAGAGTTTATGTGTAACATGCTGTACAGATTAAAACTAATTCTAATGAGACAAATTGCAGTGACCAGATTGTGTTAAGTATGTGACCTTTTGAAGAGTAGTTCAGTCTGGTTTTAGTTCAATTGTAAAGAAATGTTGGGTTGAAGAATAGTCACTGAACTTTAATAGTGCACAAAACCTCAAGAACTTTTTATTTTATTTTATTTTGGTAAATGCATAAGGCTGAAGTGTTTTTAACCCAGAAATCCTATTTGGTAGAAGAATGTAAACAAGCTACCGACATGGATTAACTAATTCTCATTTTTCTCAGCTGCACATTCTGTAGCTGGAGTGAAGCTTGTGGGCAAAGTACTTACTTCTTAGCATCGGTGGCAGCTGACGCTTTCTTAAAATCACCATTCATACCTTTCCGTTAGTTTTCTTTTGCAAAGCAAGCAAACAACATAAACTTTCCCGTACTATTGTGTCAGGAGGAGATGATGGGAAACAATTGGTTATTTTGCACTCTCAAGCCCCATATACAGTGGTTGTCTTACGGTTTTGTATCAGCTGCTACAGAAAGAGCTGTGTGTGAGCTCTCCTTTCTTATTCCAAGCAGCAGCTGAATTGTGGATAAACTAGAAGGTGCTAGAAGATACTTGAAGGAATCAGGCTAGTTGTTCTGGATTTTTCCTTTGTTTTAGCGGAACATTGGTTCCATGTGTTAATGGTTAACTCTGTGAGTTTACAGCTTTATTATGGGATCAACATACAATAACATACTGGGAAAGATACATGTTTGGCTGTGAAGCATTTGCTCTTCATGACTAGTTCTTTAAGTCTTGACATGAAACTTTTCACACGTTAAAGGCAAGTCTAGTTCTTTACTGGAAAACAGTGAATGGTGCTCTCTCTTTTAGCCCATTTGAGCAGGAGAAATAATAAGAGAGTAGTATTCAACCACAATAATACTTCTTAATCAAGCTGCTTTTCAGGCAGTTCTTTGTTTAAAAATAGTCTTTTTAAATTTTAGAATCTGTATGCCAAAAAAGATGCTGAAAGGGGTTTTTTTGTATTGTTTTTGAAAAAGGAGGCAACCTAAGCATAATGTTATCGGTGTCGATTTTTTGTTTTTCATATAATACATCTTATTTTCAGTACTACTGTAACTTTGCAAGTTGTATTAAAGTAGCTATTTCAATGTTTTAGATCTGTACTTCAAATGAAGACTCTTATTTTATGGATGTTCACAGGGTCTATGTTCCAATTAACTGATTTATGTTCTGTCACTGGCAAAATTATAAAGAAGAGTCTTAATGTTAGATAGTTGAAATTTCACTTAGGGTGCAATAATCAGCCTTAAAGCAGGAAGCTAAACCCAGCATTATAGTGAAGACTGCAGAGGCACTTAGAAAATGTCAGCAGTTTTGGGTGGGGTTTTTTTGCTTTCCAGTCCTTTTATCAGTAAGGCTCTTGCAATTCACATTTGAAGATCAGGAAAACAATATTAGACTTGCAGAGGGAGTTAATCTGTGTCCAAAGCATTTTAGTTAAATTAAAATAAAAACTAAAAAAATCTACTGACTTGTGCCAACTCTTGTTTGAGTCTGGGTTAGACTAATGTGTGGTCTGCTGTGCTGTGAGGGCATGTGAGCCACAGCTGCTGCATTTTTTTAGCTCCTGTGTCTCTGCTCTATGCAAACTTGAAGTCAAAGTTCTTTAATATCTCTGTGGCTCTGTTTCCCCATCTCTGAAATGAGAGTGCTGTTTCCTTAGGGATGTTCACCACACACTGCTGGCAGTGGAAGCTGTTGGTGGAACGTATCCAGTATCGTTGCCTGCTGTGCTTTTCACCTGGTTGGTTCCTCTTGATCTGCTGCCCAGGTGTTTTCAAGCATGTTTCCTTCAGACAGGACCCCTCTATGAAGGAGGCAGGGGGATGCTTCCAAAAAGAGACTGCACTTTATTGAGGCTGGGGCTGGTTGCAGAATCTCTGTGCCATTTGCAGTGCTTGAAAGCTGTGTGGCAGATTGAACTGGGTGAAACTTGCCTGTATTTATCAAAATAACAGAAAGAATAATTTAATCTAAAAACATTGGTTTAGCTCAACATGTCTATTTTATCAGGATGCAAATGGAAGTGTTTCCATTGTTGGGCTTGCAGCTTTCTGCAGAGGAACCTTTGTGAAGGAGGGTGCTGCTGAGGTACTAGCACATTTTAGTTTGTCCTTAGGTCAAGTGCTTTTGGTCAGCTCTCTAACATTGTCTGTTAGGGTGAGGATTTTTGGAAGTGTATATTTCTCTAAAGCTGGGACTTTTCAGATTCCCTCCTTAGGACCAATCATGCACCCAGGCATTGAACTTGTCTTCCGTTACAGAAATAGGTGGCTTGAAACATGTAAGAAATAGGAAATGTATTCATAATAATAATAATAATTTATTTTTCTTCAGATTCGTTGTTTATTTTTTCTTGACTACCCCAAATTCTTTTTTTCTGTCTGTTTTTTTAGGGTTTTGTTTTGGCCTCACACTAGTTTATCTGGTTTTCTGCAGTTACTATTAATAAATAATATTTATTTTATATAGTGTCAGTGAGAGCTTCCCATTATGTCTGTTGTAAGAAGTAGGGAATGAAAAGCTAAAACTTTAAGATAAACTATGTAGACAAGTTGCTTGTCACAACCTTCTGCTCCCTCAGAGTAAATTTTGTGAAGTGCATCGGCTGAGCCTCTTTGGTGTTTGCTTGGTTGTGAAAGATGCTCAACAAAAGTTTGGCACAGTGTTAGGGAGCAGAGATGAACACTACTCCTAACCATCTCAAAAAGGGATGATTATAATTGTGAGAAGGCAGTTACGGAAAATAAAGCATGCATTTATGCATTTTCTTCCATGTTGCGTCACTAACGCCAAGCAAGCTGTCATTTCTTCAGACCACTAGAGATATTTATGAAATCAGTCCACGATCCTGGAGATTTAGAGAGGCAGTATTGTTAGCTAGATGAAAGTGCCTAAATGGAAAATAAAATTAATACAATTTACAAGAAGATTGTCATAGAAAATGGATGAATTTCCTGCAGTCCCCTGTTTTTGCCTGACTGCAAGTGAGAGCTGAGCATAAAGACAAAGCAGAAAGCAAAAATATAATTTAGCCCTTTTAGACCACAATAATATTAGGAAAAAAGACTTTAAAACCTATTTTGTTTTTAAACCTGATTTGAAATAATGCAAAATAAAATGCGAGCCAAATGCAACTTGAGGTGTTGGTGGGTTTAGTGTGGTTTTATTTGATCACACAATTCTACTTTTTCAAGCCCTTTTTGTTCTGCTTTGCATGTCACTTGCTTTCAGATCTCAATAATTTTTGCCTTCCTAAGCCATTTTGTCACGCTTTTACCATTGGCTGTGGCTCTGCTGTGCCTCACTGTCACACCAAAGTGACTCCCTGTCATAAAATTGGTCTTCAGCATAGGACTTCCTTCTTATAGGTCTGAAATACACTTTACTTTTGACTCTTCTCTGTCCAGGTTGCCTGATCATTTGTCTGGGTTGAAGGTCTGTCTTTAAAGAACTAATATTTTGTTGCTGGCAAAAGAAAGGGGAGGTGAAGGAAGGGTCAGGGTGTGGATCAGTGTTAAATAAATTGTGAAGGTCACAAAGAATTTTAATCTGGCTTGAAAAAGAGACTTGTATCCAGCAGCACATTTTTGTTTGTGATAGTCTGAATAGACAATTGTGGCTACTTTGAGAATTTGGTGTAGACTGCATGACTGGTATAAATTGAATTAGTCTCATGACAAGGACATAGTCCCCTTTTTTTTTCTATCTGCCTGATGGAAAGCAGAAGAAAGCCCTGCGTGACATATCTTGACCTGCAATGTCAATGTGCGCTTTTGTGACAGGCTCTGATTTCTGGCCTCTCATTTGATAAAGCCAATTTGGTGGAAACTAGAAAGAAGGCTTGCTGCAACACAAAATGTACTTACAGAAAGAGTGTCTGGTGGTGAGTACAGATGACTGCCATTCAGTCTCAATAATCATTAGAAAGCCAGAGTTTCTTTCTGAAAATGGGGCAAAGTCTTGGGCTTGTATGGCATAGGGATGCAGTCACACCAAATTATGCACTGTTTAATATCCTGCACCATGGTTTCATGTACCTTTCTTTGTCCTTTTCTCTCAGCCATCCCTGTGCCTTCCATTTCCTCTATTTGCTTATTTATTCAATTTTTCTTTCCCATTCTTCTGCCTTCCTTTCATCTTCCTATGTTTCTCTCTTCCTCCCACTTTGTACCCTGAACCGGAGTGAAATCACTCCCTCTATTCCATGCTGGCAGGGCACCAGCAAAGAAGTAATTGTGAATGCTGCTTTTCCTTAGTCTGAAAACATCCCAGCTTTCTGATTTTGTGTCCATTTCCCATTCCTGATGCCCTCCTTCCTGCCTCCACTGGCATTGGTAGAGGGGTTGTAAACTTGGAAAATTCCAGTGGAAATATTTATAGTGCATCAAAGGAAAAAGGAACCGAACGCAGGTTATGTAACAGAAAACTGTAACCTGCAGTGTTCGTTGCTCTACCCGCACTCACAAGGCAGATGTAATGATTTAAATTGAAATATTTGTTACGTTTTAAGTACTAGAAAAACATTTTGAATTGCTGTTGTGTTGGGTTTTTTTAAACAAGGTTAAAAATTCTGTCGTTCCCAGTGATACACAATGCAGTGGGTTTTTTTAATGCAGTGGCTCAAGATCTTTAGACTATAAATTTGCAAAACTCACAAAAATTGATTGTCATTTTTTCCCTAAATATTAATTTCAAATAAGGGGCTGTAATCTGAGCAGGGGTAGCCAAGTATTTTTGCAGTCTGTAAACAAACAGAAGCATGATGAGAAAATTACATTTACACTACAGGGCTGCAATTTGAAGGCATAAGATTTGGCTGCAGGTACTCTGACAGCGAATCATTGGCATTGGGCCACATGGTCATGACCACATTTGAGCAATGTTTTCTGGAAGTTCTGTCATTTGTATCATGAATTCTGGTGGGTTTTGTTGGAGAGTCATTTCAGCTCATGCCACAGATCTCTAGAGGAGATAAAGCAAATTGAAAACATCGTGTGGTGTAACAAATCCAGAAACATCTACTTGTATATGTATATATTCCATTATCTCATGTAGAATTGAGAAATATGTTCTTTTTTTAATGCAATGTATTTTTTTTTCTCTTCCCTTATTTAGAGACCTGAGTGAAAACCAGATAAAAGGAATCCCTAGAAAGGCCTTTCGAGGAATCATTGATGTGAAGAACTTGTAAGTGACAACTTCATTAATATTTGTTGTGAAAAACATTCTGCCTAGGTTACATCTGGCTGTTACTATTTGTTTGAGTATCGTGTGGTTAGTTAACTCTGTGCAACACAAAAGGGAGCTGTGGACACTGCTCTGTGCAGCAGGTTATCGTCAAGGACCTCACGTGCTACTTTGGTCCACATGTACACTCTGCAACATACCTGGGGAAGTTTTGAGCAAAGAAAAAAAAATATACTTAAAGACTTTACCCCTCCCTGCAGCATTGTCCTGCAAAATCCAGTTCAATCACAGTCCAAGCCTTGAAGCAAGATATGCATAGGAAAAGAAGGGGTAGAGTTTGGGGGTGAAATTGAAATATTTCACTTTGATTAAATTTTCTGTCCCACCACTTGGGTGGGAAGTAAATATGGCAAAATGTGGCACACAGGCACAGTAGTTGAGCACAAATATCAGAAAATGAAAAAATAATGTGGGAAAATAACTGTGCATGCTTTGACAGTTTGTATTGAAAATTAAAATAATTTTTTAAAGCTATTAAAGATAGAAAGGTGAGTTTTGCTGTTTGTGTTAATGAAGCTAGTCTGTCCTAGCCATTTCCTATAACATATAGTCTGAAATAATGTGTAAATAAAGACTTTCAGTTCTATATTTCCAGAGCTGCTAGAGGGTCCTGCATGTACCAGAAGTGCATTTTTGTGCACACTCACACACTAACACACCATTGGCATCATTAGTCAACACAAGGTGAATTCAAAAAGGAAATAATGGCCCACAAGTTGGCAGAGTCAGGATTTCCTGAGAAAACTTGCAGCCACCCTCAGAACCATTTCAGAGCCATTAGTATTAGCACTGTGTTACCCCGCCAGTAGCTGAAATCTGATAGCCCACGGTGTAAACATAGCGTAAATAGTGTGGATTTTTTGTTGTTGTTTAGCTGGTAGAAGAATCAGCTAAAGGAGATCTAAAAAGATGAACTGTTCTACAGTCTTGCAATATACCTGTGCTCTGTTTTCATTTCTTGCCCCAATGAATGACCTCTTTAAGCATCGAGACAAAAGTTTTTTCTATAGGCAGCCTGGAAACTGTTAAGGGCAGTCAACATGAGTCAGAGCATGACCACATCTGCAACCAAAGGCAAAGCACAGTTCTTCTACTTCCGCTGGTGATGCTGTTGCAAGGAATATCACATCACTGCGGTTTGGGCAAGGGAGACAGTACTGCAAAAGACCAAAGCAGGACTTCCCCCAAGCTGGAAAACATAGGCACAGGAGCAACGCTGTGAGGTGCCCCCTGCGCTCTCTGAACACTGTGTAAGGTGCCTTTGGAGACTTTGGGATAGACACAACATAAAGACTTTTACACATCATATAAAGTTTACAGCTGTTTCTGCAGGCATTCAGCATACTAACCTTGTGTTTCTTCAGTGGTTTGTTACTTACTTTGTGTATATTCAACAGTGACTTTAGCTTTTCAGGTATGAGGGCTTTTTTACCTGAATGTCAGCCTGAGGAAACACATTCTGAGGAGCCAAACTCATCTAAGCCTGTACTCTCATGTTGCTCTTCAGTGCAAGAGCATCAGAGGACCTGTGTGAGCAGGTCTAGTTTTTAAGACACAGGAAAATACTGGAATATAGTTTATAGTGGGAAGAAATTTGTGGATTTTAGTCAGAAGCATGGCTTTTTTTGTCATGTTAGCATGAACTTTACTTACACTGTCTAATCTTGAGGAACAATAGATAGTGTTTTGTTTCTGAAAATCTAACTTTCCCATCTATAATTCACTGTTAATTGTCTAACTTCATTTAAAATAGCAAAGGTTGCATTCAGAGTTGATTTCACCTCTGGCGAGCTGTCAGAAAAATCACAAGTGTTCTTTGATTTATGCACCCAGTCTCATTGCAGAAGGAAGCAGGGTGTCACCTTTACATGAGCCGATATCAAGGGATAGATGGCTGCAGTGCTTACAGGAACTCTGTAAATGTTGGGATCTAAATCTCTAACAAAAAAAATGTGACTGTCAAGTTAGGCAATATCTATTATTTTGCTGTAAAAGACAGTAACAGAAGTACTTCCCTGTACTGTTTCTGTCTTTCAGGAATACTGAAGTTATCACAGAATCAAAATAATTCTGGTTGGGAGTGACTTCTGGAGGTTATCTTGTCCAACCTCCAGCTCAGCAGGAGCACAAAGCTTAGTAGTCTTATTAACAGATGTACTGATGTGAGCCAGGAGTCCTGATTGTTTGGATAAATAGCAGGAGAAGCAGACTTTTCGCTCAGATCTATAGTCATTTTTTCTTGATAAGGAATGGATGAATTGTGTGCCCAGGGTTGTTCATTACATCAGATGACTGTTGCTTCCAGACACAGACTACTGCCCTACAAGTTGCTGCGAAAAATGTGACAAAATCTTCAGCCAACTTGCTGCTGGAAATGCATTAAAATTTCTGCAGCAGTAACTCTAAGGTTGTGATGCAAGTTGAACCAAGTTAATATTTAAAGCTGTTAAAGCTTTAAGCAGTAAGCTTAAACATGCCAATTCCCATTCTCAGTCTAGATTTGGCAGCCAAATTGCTCCCTTCTGAGTCACAGAAATGACCATGCCAATGAGCGCGAATGTTCAAGCACCTAGAGGAAGAGAATGAATCTTTGCCTTTCAGTGCCATTCAGCTGTTCGAACACCTGCACTGCTAATCGCCTGGTGACTCTCTGACACATATGCGCTAATGTGATAGCAGCAGGGTTGGCCGTTTCTATGGTTATCACTTTGCAGATTTATTGTACTATCTCAGAGTTCTTCCACCTTATAAAAAGCGTATTTTTGCAGGATCTTGCAGACTTTTAGACATAAGAAATAAAGTTGCATATTCTCCTACACTCTCCAACCCTTTCCAATTTATCTTTAAAATTCACGTAGGGAAAGGCTGCCATGATCTGACATATAACATGGTCTCAAATCCTTCCAGTTTCTACGTAAAGTGTCCAAATGTCGTGGCAAAAATAATAGCTCTGTAGATGTTATAACAGGGACACAGCAAGAGCTAGACCACGTGAAAGTCTCCAGATGAATGCTGTCTTTAACAGCAGCTTGGAAAGCTTCCCTCAGGAAAAAATGCAGAGAAGTTGATGCAATAGACTAAGCCAGGGCATGAATTCCTTTCGGATACAAGCTCTGAAATACGCAGCCTAAGGGCTTAATATAAATTACAGTGGGTGCCGTTTGGAAACCCTGTGAGAACTACCCTATCTCAGCATGGTCGTAGCAGGAAACAACACAAAGTGGCAAGCTGTGTCCAGTTGGACCACATTGGTGTAAAAAAAAAAAAATATTCCTGACTTTAAGGTAAGAGGTACTGCTGCATGTGCTAAGTGATGAGAGTCTTTGATGGAGTCCCTCGAGCACCAGGACTGCAGAACTGGCTTGGTATTGATACAATTGGGGTCATTAAAAAAAAAAAAATTAAGATGATAGGAAAGAAAAAAAAAGTTTTATAGACAGCAGTGTTTCAGGATATTTTTCACCATGTCCTTCTTTTTAAATGGTAAAAGCTTTCTATCTTTTGTCATTCTCTTAGCAGAGCAGTGAGCCCAGGAAAATGGGCTCAGATAAGGGCTTTGCTAAAGAAGAGCTTTTAAATGTCAGGGAGGCCAACGTTTCTGCATGAGACAAAGCCAAAGCAGAGGCTGGCAAGATGAGGTTTTAAAACTCCCAAGTGCAGGGAATTTTGTTGTTTGAATTATTTTCATATGAAGTATTTTCTGCCGTTTGACTATAAAATCAAAGGAACAATATGCATACAAAGAATAAGTTAGTAAGTTATTTCTAATTAAAATATAGAAATAATTATACAGCTTTTAGAAAGTTTCATGAACACATAATGTCCATTGCCAATAGTAAATGAACTTATATGGGAATTTGGCATCAACTGACACTTTGAACATATTGTAGAATAGGTGCATAAATGCTACTCAGTGGTCCTAAAAGAGTTGAACGAGAAAGGGCAAGAGAGGGCCAGCTTGCAGTGCGCACCTGTATTCAATTTCTGTTACTTAGAGAACAGGAAATGTTTCTTGCAGGAATCTAGCCCCAAGTAAGCACATTTATTTCAAGAATTAAAGGATATGGATTTGGGTCTTGTTGAGCTTTAGGCTAACTCAGTGCTGTCAAGCCGTGGCCTTCCATCATAAAAATATATAGAGCAGCTTCTTGGATTTCTGCATGTTTATACTGCTTGTATCAAGATAAGTGTTTCTCTGGTGAGGCATTCCTGCAGTTTCTGTTGAATTAACCTGCCCAGCCCACCTTATTGAGGGCAGCCAGATTCCCAGAATAGGAATGTGCGGAGGTTGACTCAAATAAAGATCCTGTAACAGCAGCAACCGTTCTTTTAAGGTGTTGCTTGTGGTTATTGACAGTATGCTCCCGGCTCTTCCTCTTGCTGTGCTCTCTTCAGGGCTGTGAAGCTGAACATAACCAATAGAGCTGCGTGGGCATCACAGAGCATTGTAGGAATGTGATTCTTGGAGGCATGATGATATCACGGCTTGTTGTGTTGCAGTGATCATTCCCCTGTAAAAAATGCACAGGACAGATTTCAAAGAATTACTCTTCCTGGCACGTTGCTGCCCTGAGTCCTTTTGCCACCTCTTGACAGAAGTTTATTCCTTTGTTTTGCAGCATTGCAGTACGGAAGATCAATAGCCCAGGACTTACCAGCAAGCAGAGATCTGCCTGAGACTAAAATGGCAAGACTCTGGTTGTGTGTTTCCCTAAGCCTTTGCTCCTTTGTCACCCATTCCTATCTTGCACCTTTCAGGCTGACGGAAAAGCTACTTCTGCAAGCAGTGAGAGTGCAAACGTACATCTTGCGTATATACAGAGTGCACAGACTTGGTGGCTATGTCAGTGCTGCCTCCATGACCCACATCAAAGAGCAAGTGCTGGTGGCAGGGCTGGGTGGTAGGAACTCCCCCATGTCCATACTATCTATTCACATCAACATATCCCAGGCCAGGAAACTAAATGAATCACTGAAAGGAAAACATGAATACCTGTGCAGTGCGGATGTGTGGGGAGAATGACAGAGCAGCAGAGCAGAGGGGGAGCCAACCTGATGGTGTAGACACCCTGTTAGAACACCACGCAGAGCTAGAGCCACATGAAATTACACAGTTACTGCTTTTTCTGTGAGGAGTTGCTGCCATTTCTTGTTCTTGATTCACTGGAACTCAGTTCTGTGCATATTCAGCTTCTGTCTTTTTCCTTATGTAGGCTTTGACTACAAGACAGAATTTTGTAGCATTGGGATTCCGAAAAACACAAGCTAACAGGTTCATCTGTCATGATAATACAGGCTCATTGCATTTCTGTCTAAATATTTCTCAGCCGCACATAAGATAATAGCTCATATTACTAGACCTGCAAGCTGCTTTCCTTGTGTCCCGGGGCAAATTAGGAAATTGTGGGTAATATCCTTCTTTATAGCCCTAAGGGTTGCTTTGGAGGAAGAAATTAAGCATTTAGATTTTTTTAAAAAAATACAGACGTACTTTAGCACATATGTAACATTTAACACTTCTATAAGTCAGTATACATTTATTTTCCTAGTGGTTACATTGCCTATGCAATGTAAAAAATCAGAGCTGTGTGAGTGCTGTAAAATATTTTTGTGACTATTAGTTTCAGCTTCTTATTTTTTAAATGGCTTTTCTTGGAAGATACTCTTACTTTTTCTGCATGCATCTACTATTAGTATTGATCCATGTGACTTTTACAAAAATTAAACATCTAGATTGCACATTCAGGTTTTGGAAAGAGCTGAACTTGCTCTTTATGTTGAGAGGTATTTTGCATTCACCTACACAAAATACAACAGCATTCCTATGTCATTGTTTTATCCATCAAAACCAGCACTGCAGAGCATATTTGTAATTTTTGCCATTCAGCCATAGAATAGAAATAATTAAACATACCTGTCAAGGTAAAATAATGAATAAACCCAAGGAAGTAATGATGGATTTGTGTGTAGCCATTTCACTAGCAGAAAGCAAACAATTGTGAATTATTTGCCATACATAAATATGCAGTATATCTTAATGAAATGTTACACTAGAAAACTTAACTCCTTTAGTCTGGGCTCTCAAGCAGAGCTATTATCCAGAGCCCTCTGAAATTCCTTGCCTTAGTTTCCTGACACTTGTGTACAGTACTCAGTGTTACTGTTGCAGTCTGCAGTAAAATAAAACAAAAGGAGGAAGATAAACAGCCAGATTTTCCACTGATTTGGTATAAAATCTGGAATAAGTCTACTGAAGTCAGTGGTTGGCCTCAAATAAAAGCAATGAAATGGCTAGAGGAGAATTGATTATCGCATGTTGGCTTGTGTATTTGCTTACGTATCTTTCAATAGACTGAACAATATGTGTCTGTATTTGATGATGTGCGTGAAAGGCGCAGTATATTTTAAATATGAATACATGAAAATTTAAAGAAAGGATAAATTTCTATTATGGAACAGATTTCAGGGTGCTTTGATCTCAGCTGGTATTTTTGAGTGTTTTCAGAGCTGGCAAAACAGGTCAGAAGTACTGAAACAGTCAGCTATCTGAAAATACTTGTTAGAGACATGCCTTTTGCACTCTCTAGGGGGTGAAAAGATCGTATTACCTCAACCTTAAAAATTTGTAAATAATTTTCCTTCTCCTTATTCTTAAATTCACACTGCACTCAATGTATTCCAACAGTGTATTCCTTTCTGTCTCCTTTAATTGGTATTCATTGTGATAGTGACCATAATGAATTCAAGAGATATCTCTGTGGCCATCACATTTGCTTTCCTAGAAATTCCGTTGTAATGTAGCATTATTATAACATTAAAATAACACATTACCAACTTACCACCTTCTATGGAGAAACATCACCTGCAGTGTAAGTTAATTTTATGAATATATTAGTTTGAGCTTTTGCCATCTGTTCTACCCCTTATAATAAATGCAAAAACCATATATTTCACAATTAACTCATTAAAAAGATATGATTGATTGAAATGCACATGCATGTTCCCTACACAATGCAGAACGCGTTTTCGTTAGCCCCGAGCTGAAGGTGCCTTACTGCTCGCGCTGTCTGTTTCCATCAGGAACATCATAGCTGCTGCAGCCATAGCCAAGAGTAAACCTGTTAGGAATGTAAAGATTAAAACTTTAAATTTAATCCAGAAACCGTATCCTTTTAATCACAGTTTCTTTTCTGCCTACAGTGAATAAGCATAGCCTTTTTTTCTTTTTATTTGTGCTGCAGTGGGAAGGGTAGGCAACGCATACACCATCTGTACTTCCTGACGGTGTGTAGAAGTACAGCATCTGGGGCACAAGGGTGTGTGCCCTGTCTGTGGGGAAGGTTTATATCCCTTCCCTCGCAGAAGAGCCTTGTGCAGGATGGCTGAGGCTGAGCAAAGTGTCTTGAGTAAGGAGTTAATTCTGCATTTTTCTAGAATATGGTACACATAGGCAGTGCCTTCTGAATAGCTGTGCTCTCTACCAGTTTATCATGATTGTTGAGAAATATGGTGTTGATTTCAAGTGTCATTACCACCCTGAAACTTTTGCATATATGTCTTTTAACGTCATAAGGAGTAGTCATTCAAAATGACCTTCTTTGGAATAAAGTTTTATGGGATTTTTGCATTGTCCACTGATGCTAAAAGATGCCAGTTCAGCAGTAATCTTGCTAGCTGGTGAGCTATTGCAATCTTGATAGTGCATTTTTGCAAATGCTCGGCAGTAGTTTTATGTCAACTTTTCACACGGTGAACTGCAGGGTTTGGTCCCAACCTGCAGGATATTCCTGTATTTTATGAGAAGAGCTGCTAAAGGGAATGCTGCTTCCTTGCATCAGGGAGCAATGGCAGAAACATGTGCAGACTAATAATCTGTAAATTCTGCAACACACATGATAAATACTGGAAAACTCCAGAACCATTTCACGAAGTATTTAAATGTATGTCATATTTGGTAGTGTGATTAGACTATACTTGCATTTTTTAAACACATTTTGGTTTATGTAATCCCCTTTCCCATGTCCCTCGCTAATAAATAAAACACCAGGTGGAGTAACCAGCACAGAATGATCTTAAATCTGTTGAATGTGCTAAACTACCACTTGTACTTCACTTGAGATTGATTTCACAGATTGTAAATGCACTGCTGATTTTTTTTTTTTTTTTTTTTTTAATGAAAACATCTGCATTCAGTAGAGTGGATGTCTGTGCTGTTCTCCTGTCCAGTTGCATTTCAGGAAGTATTTGTTTCATGGATGCCCATAGTTGTGGGCTCAACTGGCCACAGAGATCTGTCACCGACAGCTCATTAAAAGCCAAACCATCACTCCTGAGAAACAGATTTCTTCACTGTAAAGGTTGCTTTTCCCTGAGTAAAATGTCAGATAAATAAAAGCTGAAATATCTCTTAAGTGTCCTCTACCTATAAAATAGAAGTACATAAGCCAGTAGTACTTAGTGGTGGAGGATGTATGTTTGGTGGCATTTAATATTTTTAAAATTTTCATTTTTCTGATGTGAATCAGAGTTGACTACCTCCGTAATAAGGTTATACATAATTTTGATTTACCTGATTTCTGTATGCAGCATATCCACTGCAATATATATTGTTTTCAATATCAATTTTTGGGCAAACCATAGATTTTTAAATATTTCTTGTAGGCATAAGACAAGCATAAATACCAATTGTTTTTTCCTTTTCTGGTAATGTATTTCAAGCGTCATTTAAAGATGGCACTTTCCTTGTTCACATGGTAAAATTCTAATGCTGATGACAAAAAAATGAAGTGTACCATGTAGGCCTAAGTCATCCTTTCCATCTACTTCAAATTCTGTTCTGATCTTCCTTGTGCTTTGTATTTTGCATAATTTATTGCCTTCTCCTGCCTGAGAGGGCTTCTTCTAGAGCCATTACTAATGCAGCTCTGTAAGTTGGTCATCAGTGGGGGTTTTGAAGAGTGGCATGGATGTGCTGTGTCCTGTCAGGAAAACAGCACATCTGACACAGTGATGTGAACCGTTTGCACAGGAGACTGAAAAAGTTCAGTATTTGAGTGTGAGAACCCTAGGCTCGATGGTCACTTCTAAAATTTGTAGTGAATTTTCTGTTTGATTAGGTGAAAAATAATTTAAAAAATCAGTTTGGGGAATCTGGAGATTTAAGTTGTATGTAATTCACTTGCCTAACTGTGATGTTGGTATAGATTTTTAAATGAGGCCACAAGCTCCATGTCCAGAGCTTGACAACAGAAAACCTTACCCCTAAGTTTGAATGGGATCCATTATCTGGGGTTTGAAATCTGCTACAAAAAGTCAGGGTGACTACTGAGATTTCCAGCGATTACTTATCTGCTTACTTATTTCGCTGAGCTCTGCTCGGTGCTTTCTGGGCTCATTATTCTTTTATCCTAATAAAGCATAGATAAATTTTGATGTAGCACCCATGCTGCAGCACTGCTTTTTGTACGGAGAGTAATGAATAGCAGATTTGGCCCTTTTCTGGTTTAATAGTCTTACAAAAGTCTCTTTGACAGAAACAAAGTGCAGAAAATACCATGATTTAAAAACAGGCTATGTGGTATTCTTACTGTCCTTTTGATATAAAACTTGATTAAAATGGGATGTGACATCAGTTGAACAAGTATGAAAATCGAATTTTCTTTATTTTGTACTTTTTTACACTAACCTATGCCTACAGTTTATCCTTGTATAATTTATGCTGTCTTTGTGCCATACCTTAATTTTGAATACATTTGTTGAAAATTTCCTGTAGTATTCATCTATGATTGTCAAAAGGAGCTTTTATTCTGAAAAAAAGATAGTGCTGCTTTTAATTATAATTCTAAATAGCTTCATAACCACTGTGAACTCTGAATTTACATCATTTTTATGATAGCCACACCATTCCAGGTTTATTGATTTTGTCATTTGCTTCATTACATTTAATGCAAACCTTTTGTATGGAATTATTCCGGTGCTGTGCTGGGCATGGAGGGGTCAGCATATGCAGTCTCTAGCCAAAACAGCATAGCAATATCATTTTAGTGCAGACTCCACGAATAAATGGGGGTTGTAAATACTGTCCACCAGCAGAACAAAGTTTGCCTTCTCCTCTTGACCTTTCCAGCTGGACAAAGTTAAAACCATAGCTTGAGTCTGGGGTTTTTTTTTTGCCTTCTCTCCCCCTGTGTTTCAGCTCGGCTCTTCAGTCAGCGCAACACATGTCTGTTAGCTAGAGAGAACAAGGGTCTTTTGGCACAAGAGCAGGAGTCGCGGGCAGTGCCTGCTCGTTCTGTGGCAATGCCACGCTTTGCCGCGGGATTTGTCTGGCAGGACCAGTTCTGTGCAAAATGGAGATCTTGCCTACAGCGAAGAGATCTGCAGGGAGTGCTCACCTGCTGCTCAGAATCAGTTTTGAAGAGCCAATGTGCTTTTTGGCTTTCAAGGCAGAGATACTGTGGGTCTCTGGAGTCGCCAGTTGTTTTACCATTTCACTGGGATTAAATTTTGATATTTCATTTTGTAAATAGGCAACAGTGTTCCTGGATTCATTGTACCTTTTCAGGTGAATAAAACTTCCTCAGTTCTTAATTAATACTGCATCACTTTTTCTGGATAACACATTTATTATTTTTAATCTAGCTTCGTTAAAAAAAAGTGATGAAAACACTGGTGCAAAACAGGTAAGTAAACGGATTCTTGTTTTCTCCAGAAGGCAATGACTTAGGCTCAAAAATTAATTTCAGTAATTGATTGGGGGACTAGATTTCCTGCACCGCTCTTCCTTGACCACAAAATAAGATGGATGTCCCCCGTTCTTGACCCCACCTCAGCAAGGCTGCTGCTTGGCTATTGTCCGTCCTCAACTCAGCTGCAGCTCTCTGTGCGAGAGCAGAACCAGGTATTTAAAACGACGACAACGACGACAAAGCCTGTATAGTTTCTTGCCACATTTAGAGCACAGAAGGGAATGATTATGTTTCTCATTCAGTGATTCAGTCTGTTATATGGCTGCACTATCTTGCAGTTGGGTGGCTCCATGAGATAAAGTGGCCATAGGAAAATGAAGCCACCTGCAATTCAGTTCAATTCAAAATTGTTATGCCTTGAAAGGAAAACATTTTTGGAGGAAAAAAAGAATTAAACTGTAATGGTATAATTGTATTTTACAGTCTTTTCATCATAAATTGGTTTTACATGAACATATGTTCTCTGTGTTTATACAGCAAGGGATGTTATACAGTCGTTTTAAACAGATAAATCGCTGCGTCATTTGAAAATTTCCTCAAAAGAAGCTCAGATCATGTAAATCCTACATGGATATTAAGAATATCCTGTGGAGGATCCTCGTTTTATTTTTAAAAATCATGTTTGTGCTTGGATCTGCAGTGTTTTCCTCCAATGTAAAATAAGGATCTGACTCTAAGTGAAGCACAGAGGGAATCCTCAGGCACTCAAATATCTGTTATGAGATTATTAGAAATAGTGTAAAGTTGATGATCTAGGTGCAAATCTGAGAATGGCTTTAGTAACATAGCTTCAAGGTAGGCAAGAATAAGAACCCTTTTGTTTAAGACCAGATGACATAGGGTGAATGCGAGATAGAGGTATTGGAAAGGGCCGTCAGATGATGGTCTCATTTGTACAACTGATTTCTGTTACCGAATATCGTTTTCCTCCACTTTTTTTCCTACCAAAAGCCTGTGGGATCTAATTTTGTGTTTGTTTACCCTTTGGTAGTCCCATAAATGTCAAAGAAACAAATGTGAGAACTCTATCTTCATGTGGAAGTAACCTCTGCTCCAGTCCTTTGTGGTTTTTTTTAAAGCTCTTTTTGGAGTTATTTTTCCAAATCATTGAACAGTAGTACAGTAACGCTACAATAATATGCATACACAGCTTGTCCAATGTGCTATTTTCACACTTGGAATTCTTCTTCCTTTCTTTTGTTTTACTAGGGAAAGTGAGGATTTCTTAGTTGTTCTTTTGAAGGAACATGAGACTTCCAAGAATGATCATTTCCCTATATAATTCTGCCTCAATATCCTGTCAATCAGAAGGCAGTCATGATATGTTAATACTGGAATATAGAATGCTGCTTCTCCAAAAAAAACCAAACCCCAAACCCCACCAAACCCTAGAATTTAACTCATTTAAACAGATAAGATAATGGGCTATATAAAACTGTGACGTGATGCACAAGATTTCTTAAGGCAAATGGTTTGCATTAAGATCCCTGTAAGCAGTTCTTGCTGCATTTCCAGGTGCACAACATACGAGTCACCGCATCCAGTCTACTCAGTGCAACAAAACATTTTTCTTTTTCATGCACATTAAAACATGACATGCTTGTCATAATGTGTGGTGGGAAATGGATCTTTCTGGTGTGAAAATTAGCTTTAGAAATTAGATTTTTTTTTTCTTTTTTTCTTCTTCCTTCTGCTTTCTTTTGTGACCCCTCAGTAGCCCTGTACGTGAGTTTCACCCTTGAACCTGCTTTATTTTGTATTTAATTTATACGCTTAAGCTCAGGTCATATGCAGCATCAGGTATTGATTAGGTCCTGCTTTTAAAACCAGTCTTATAAGGAAGATGACTGCTGTAAGGAGGTCAAGTGGTTTTCCTGGAATGATTCACTGAATAAGGGGGCTCGCATTTATCTGAACCGTTTTGGTGGGGGTTGTTTTGTTGGTGGTGGGGTTTTGTTTGGTTTTTAGCTCTCTGCCTTGAGCCCACATTGCTTTTCAAAGATGTGGCACTCTAACTTCTTGTGGAGCAGCTGGAAAGCATAATTAAGGGTTAATGTTCAGGCGCGGTGTGGGGTGGGGGGGATAAGCAGCAAGCTCTTGCCAATAAGTTAGGCAAGCAGCACTCTCAGGAGAGTGACTGAGAAGGATGGGAGAAATGTACTGTGAAGCCAATTGTGCAGGTATCCTCTTTACCTACTTACAAAAGATTTGTTGCTTTGATTGCAAGAAAGAAAACTGTGGGGCAGGGCTTTTCTCTGGCCATTTTATTTAAGTGCTGTCACATTTCAGTATGAATTAGATGTTTGAGATTTTGTTTAAAGGGTCAGGTAAAGTAACTGGTATGCTCTTTTGATCCAAACTTGCTGCTTAATCCTACTAGAGAGTAAAAGTTTTCTTGCACATGACTGCCTTTTTGTTATGACAATCCTGGCAGAGGAAGCAGTTGGCTCTGCTATGAATATATTTATGGACTAATGTCAGGAAAAAATACTAATAAAAACCCACCACCTAGCAAGACAAAATTCAAAGTCATATGGATTAAGTTAACTTTTAAGATTCTTTGTTAATGGCTTCAATTTTGTAAGGCTTGTAGAATCATTATTCAGTGGCTTGTAAGTAAATGTGAATGAACGGTTTGGACATGTAACCATTTATATTTAAGAAATCACAATGTCTGAGATAACCTGAAGGTTGATGTCTCATTAGTTTCAAAATGAAATATTTTTCTTGAAAAAAAATTAAAAACTTAGCAATTTGTGGAGAAAAATATCAAAGTCTGTAACTTCTAGGAAAGTCTGTATATAAACCTGCCTCTACAATATTTCCTGTTGATGTTAGATGTAATGTGTAAAAATTCATTAATAACACTAACTATATTTCTAATAATGAGCCATCATCTGTATATATCTATTTTCCTGTCTTTTTAAATTGGAGATGCAGTTATTTCATGGTGCTGTTTTTACCAGTTTTAAACGGAATAATTCTTTCACATTTCTGTTCATTAGAAGTCCTGCATTTGAGATAAATACACACTTTTAAGTTACCTTACTCAAGTCTCCTGCAATTTGGGATAAAGCCCTTTGGAGGTGACCTGTCATCCTGTTTTTGCAATGCGTGTTGTCTTGGAGATTATGGTTGTCCCATGGTACTAGGATTTCTAAACTGTGAAGTTTCAGATCCAGGGTCAAGTTATTCCTTGTCCAGCAGTTAATCTCTCCAAGTGAATAGTGATCCAGAAGGAAAGCTGAAAGAAAGATTTCACCACCTTTTAGGCTGCTTTTAAGTTCTACCCAAGAACTAAGCTTATCTGAGGAGATCGGGTGCCAGTAGGGTTTTCAGTTATATTTTACTTTCAAGTACTGCAATTCAGTAAAACACTAATGCTGTTATACATGTTTTACCTATTATCTTTATAAAATCTACTTTGTGACAATAGTAATATTACCAATAACTCTATTGCATGTGAGTGGTATTCAGCACTTTTGACATAAACTCTCCCTGTTCTATGTTTTAGGTTGGTACTTTACATGTCCTGAGGCCGGGGAAGCATGTTTTAATTTAGAAATGATGTAGGTTAGTGGAACTGGAAGTGTTGCGTTCAGTTCCTGACATTTTGTAAAACCTCGTTATGCTGCTGACAGCTGTGCGTCTGCAGGCCGGATGAATAAATATATTAAAGAGTGAGGGACTCAAATACTACAGCAATCACATAAATACCAAAAATAGTTGGATGCTATTTTCTTTTATGAATTAAAAGAGATAGACCTATGGTTTCATGCAGGTGGAAAGAAGCACTCCCTGGTGAATATGTGGAAGAGTTGTCCCATATGCTTTCTGCCCTGTTCCTGCAGGATATTTAGTAGTGCCACATTGATTTAGTAAAACATTGTTCAGAAAGTTAAAGACCTGCTAACAAAAACTGAATGTAGTGATCCAAACATTTTGGGTACTTATGGTTCATATGGGTGTTCAAATAGGAACATTTGTTCCAAAATGCTTGTAAACATAAATCCGCTGGATGGATTGCTATCCTTACCCTGGGTGATAAACATTTCACAGATGACATGAATTTGGCTGGCTTGAAAACAATAAAACAAAATGGCTTTTTTGTCAACTGTGATCCAGTTTGCTGTGTATTTCCATAGCACTTTTCAAAGTATTTAAAAATTGATGTAATTACTAGGTCCCCAGATAACCAAGAGCAACATTATTTTTGGTTCCCATTTAATATATCAGGTCATTTATTTCCTTTCCCCCTTCCCCCTTCCCCCTTCCCCCTTCCCCCTTCCCCCTTCCCCCTTCCCCCTTCCCCCTTCCCCCTTCCCCTTTCCCCCTTCCCCCTTCCCCCTTCCCCCTTTCCCCTTCCCCCTTTCCCCTTTCCCCTCTCCCCTCTCCCCTTTCCCCTTTCCCCTCTCCCCTCTCCCCTCTCCCCTCTCCCCTTTCCCCTCTCCCCTCTCCCCTCTCCCCTTTCCACTCTCCCCTTTCCCCCTTCCCCTTTCCCCCTTCCCCTTTCCCCCTTCCCCCTTCCCCTTTCCCCCTTCCCCCTTCCCCTTTCCCCCTTCCCCTTTCCCCCTTCCCCTTTCCCCCTTCCCCTTTCCCCCTTCCCCTTTCCCCCTTCCCCTTTCCCCCTTCCCCTTTCCCCCTTCCCCTTTCCCCCTTCCTCTTTCCCCCTTCCCCTTTCCCCTCTCCCCTCTCCCCTTTCCCCTCTCCCCTCTCCCCTCTCCCCTTTCCCTTCCCTTCCCAAAACTAGTTATTCTTTCCTAACGCTTCTTGTTCTGTAGATGCCCTGTTAAGTGTTTGGGGCCTTCATTTGTTATGTGCAGGTGTTTCACTGACAGCGTAGGTGAGTTTTGCAAGTGTTCCAGACCTGGTATAGACTTGGACAAAGGAGTTGCTGGCAGAGGAGAACACAAGTCACAGAGGCATAGTTTGTGTGACATCTTTACGAAATATGTCATGGGACGATTAAGTTGAATATGGACAACTACTGGAGGAAGAAGAATGGGTCTTCAAATTCATGTATAACTGTCGAACAAACATTTCACGTCTGTGAGTGGACTTCGGCAATGCTGGTCTTGAGAAGTCACCTTTAGGCTGGCCTGCTCAGGACTCTTGCACACAGGACTCTGAATGCACACAGAAATGAGGTTTCCTCCCCCATGGACCTCATCATATAGCAGACAGGATAAGACAACACTCACATCTGTGAGTGAAAGGTTGTAAGTTTGGAGAAGGCTGTTTGGTGAAAGTTCAGCAGTTAAAGCAAAGTGTGTGCAAGTGTATGGCCCCAGAGCAGTCTCCAGTTGAAAGTCTTCCGTTCTGCAACTGCTCACAGCTTACCCACTTCCCTACACAAATGATTTCCTAATGTTTTGGGATCGCTGTGACAAAGGTGCTTTCACATTGCTAGTCTTCTAGCTCCCTGGTAAGGCAGTGACCCAGCACCCTCCCAGTCCTGAAGCCGCTCTCAAGACAGTCACTGCTTTTTCACTGAAGGATCTTCCCTGATTCAGAAATGCTGGTTTCTTTTTTACACTCTGTTTGTCAGATATACCCCACTTTGTAACAGTAACAAAATAGCAGAATTTAGCGCCTATCTGAACCCCTTACTAGTCTTTTCAGAGTAAGCAGAGTGTTATTTGCTTACTTGTATGTAAGTACATACACAAGTACTCACATATGAGTAAGCAAATGTACTTATGTAACTATGTAAGTTACACATAAAAGCACACAGAGTGCCCAGAGAAGTGCAGAGTACTATTATTATGAACACAGTACAAATATAAATAAATATATAAAACTGCACAACAAGAGCCTACCCTTTCATCAAAGTTTTTGTAGCATAAGTGGGTAATGCAGAAATCCAGAGCTCATATTATCTTAACTTACTTGTTTGAAATCACATAGGAGAACAAGCAAATTTGGGGCAATGAAGTATAGAGTCAGACCATAAGAAGTAATTCCAGTGGGAATTTGGATGTGGAACTTGAAGTCATTGCCTTGAGTAGTGAGAATAAAGTTTGATGTAAATGCCTTAAAAGCTCAGAAACTTCAGGCTGAATTCTAATGTCTCTCTCCCACCCTTAACATTGACTCATCTAAACTTGCCCATATGCTTATCTAGTATTGATTACAAGTCAACCACAGACCTGACTTGCAGAATGAGATGTGATGCTAAGAAATGACAAATATAAAGACTCTTAAAAACAGAGAATCAGGACGTTGCAAGTGCATTGAAGCAACAACTGGAAAACAATTTTCAAACATTTTTATAGTATCCATTGCTGGCCTTATTTTATATCAGTAAGAGGGCAACAGCCTTAGGAGCATAGTTATATGATGTACTTGGGTCTGCTGCTCTTTTTCAGTAGGCCTGAGAAGTCACACACCTGCAAAGCAGAGAAACATGTAATCAGAGTGAGGAGTCAGAATTTGGAGCTGCATGTGGACCTCAGTCATTTAGGAGCGTTTGCGTGTTAAAAACAAAATCTCTGACTTTGATAATGCCCAGAGAGGTAGGCAGTGAACAAGACAAAGCTGTAGCTAAGCCAGATTGCTCCTTGTCTTAAAGTAATTGAAAACACTTATTTTTCATTGGTTATTTTTCAGTGGACAATTTTACAGCAGAAATTACTAGAATAATTTAAATTTGATGTCTCAAAGGTGAGTTGCTTTTGCCTCATCCATATAAGAGAAAAGGGGTAAAACCAAACAAAAAACCTGGAAGTAGTCCCTCATACACCTTTCATCATCTAGAGTGCCACTTACCCTAAAATTGGAGCCCACGACTGTATTAAAGATGAAATGGCCTGGTCTTTGGAACACCATAGAAAAGCTTCCTAGCCTGTGCTAAGCAGGATCAGTACTGGAAACCTGTATCAGAGTGATTTAAAACTAATGGAGCATCTTGAAATATGTAGTGTTCATTAACCATGCTCCAGTGACTGTGGGTTTTAATTATTATTTTAGCACTTCTTGGATGTTGAGGAACTGAATACAACCACGTTAAAAAAAAATAATCCCCCAAACCAAAATGGGGCACTGAGATATTCAAAACTGTTCTTCCTTCTCCAGCTTTAGCGGGCCATTTTTGGTTTTTTTTTTTTTTAAAAGCGTGATAAACCAGGATCTGATTGAAAAATTTATTGGTGTGTTATACTAAGATACTACAGTTCATAATTGCAAGATGTTAATTGCTTGGGTATTGATCCACTAGGTATTAATACTAATTTTCTAATTTAAAAAAAAAAGTCACCAAAGCACAAGAATCTTTACTGGTTTGCCCAAATTTAGCAGCCACGTAACAAGGTTGACACTCTGCTGTGACTTTACTTACAACATTTACTGTTTTGGTATTATTTCCTTCTAATTTTTGTCTTAAGAGCTAGAAAACATAAGTCATTGTATGACTGCAGGTGATAGAATTAATCTAATGTAATATGTGATTTCAAAGGGGACAGATGTCTGGAGATTGAATGTCAAGATTCCTTTTTGCTCTGTCATCTTCCTAACTGTGTAAAATAGGTGCTTCTGGTGTCTGGCCCTCGGGCACGTTTACCTTTGCTTAATTGCCAAGTTCTATTGCATTTGCTCTCTGCCACAACCTCTATCTTGTCATGTAATTTTCATGTTTGCTGAAAAAGTCTAAGCCTCTTAGAGGCATGAGAGCCCCAGCTTTCCTCTCAGAGCTGAATTTAGTAAATTATTAATAATAAAAATGTGTAAACAACGAAACACCAGAATTAAAACGATTTTTGCTAAGCGACCCTGTTAAATAACCACCTTGCTTTCCTACATCCCACCCTTTATCCTGGCAGTACACGTGGGCATCGTTAGCCCCTTCTCCCGATAAGCTCTGCGCAGCCCTGTGCTGCCTGAGCTCCCGCTGGCAGGAGCCGGGCGCCCAGGCAGCCCCAGGGAAGCCCTTCGGTGGTGTCCTCGAGGCAGCAGTAACGTCATCTGTGTCCAGAACGTCTCCTGTCCTGCGCCGTGGATAAGAACCAGCGGAGCAATAACCCTGCCTCGTTGCGTCACTCTGTAGAGCTTCTTACCCTCCTCTGGCCTACTGAAGCTGCGTTTTAGAAATACTGGTAGCTCCAAACAAATGTTGTCTGTCTTTGACAGCTGACAGCTTATACAAATTTTAATATTAAGGGATGGAGCATTCTGTATCTTTCTCTTTTAAGTTTTGATCTGCAATGAATTTGTTACTACACAGAGCATATGCACTGACTCATTTTCAAGGGAAAAATGCGTGCTGCTATATTGATCTGCCGTAACAGCTAGCCTGTGGAGGCTTATTTGGTTTTCCTTCAAAATGAGCACGACTTATGTGCTATTAGTTCCATGTAAATAATACCATGATGGTACACGAGCCTATATAAACATTGACCTTGCTTATAGTAGGCATCTTGATGCATGCCTCAGGCAGTGGGGCCATCGGGGGCTGCCCATGGTGCAGGTGCAGCCGTGCGGCTGTCCTCGAGGAGGGGTGCGGGCATGGGCAGCCTCGTCCCTGCAGGGCTGCTGTACCTGTGTCTTCCTTAGGGCACCACACAGGGACGCTGAAGGGGAGGAAGGGGCTCAAGGTTTGATGGAAGTGATGGCCACAAACATGTAAACAGAGGTAACTTCCAGCCATTATTGCAGGTCAGGGCTGGAAAGTAGCAGTTACTTCATGATCCTATTCCACCTGCAGCAGCTAGGTGGATGCTAACCTTCTGCACCTCCTCTACCTCATGCTCTTTGTAAATTACACGTTTCTACTAATTATCGAGATTAAATATCTGTGTGTTGTTTTCTATTTAAGTGCCTTAGTTTCACATTTTCCACAGTTTCATAGTAGCATCCCTAATGATATGATTTCCTATTAATATTCCTAATATGATTCCCTAGTATGATTTCCTATTAATAAGGTGAATGATAGTAACCTTTTAGAATTAGAACTTTCCTTTACATGTGCTATTTGATACTTGTCAACTGAAAATAACAATAAATAAACCAAAAATTTAATAAGTGCAAACCTGAAAATGTAAAAAACTCTATAGTAAATAAGTTTTGTATTCTCTAACACCCATTTTATCTTCCTCATTTCTTCCCCTTTTCCCCTTTGGGGCTATAGCAGAGGAGAACAACAGATGGTTATCAGTCAAGAGTAACTAGGGAAACCGCAAAACCTGCCCCAATTGCTATGGAGACAGCCATTTCTGTGCTTGGTATGCACTATTTGTTACATCAGCAACCAGAGAGAGTTAAAAAAAAAAAAAAATTGTTCTAAACCCCTTGATATTGAAAGAAAATCTTGGATTTGTGTGTATTTATCCATGTCGGAGGAGGCAGGAGTAGTCTACATGTTCATTTGCCACTTAAGTTTTGCATTAAGCTAATATGATGTCTACTTTTGACAGCAACATTTTGAATTGTGAGTTAATATCATAAAAAGACTTAGAGTAAATACTTAATAGTTTTGAATAGTCTGGACAGTAATTATTTACAAACAGCTCTTCCCCTCCAAATCAGATATCCCTCCCTCCTTATTTAACAACCTGGCAACATAGGTCGGGTATGAAAACTGAAGACAGAGACTATGACACTGCCCAACTATTTCATGCAGATGAGCTGTTTCTGCACAATGCTTCAACCATAGCTTTTGGCAACACCGCATCTTTAGGAAACAAAACAAAACAAAACAAAAAAGAGTTTTGGAACACTTGTAAAAATCCCAGAGGGAGATTTCAGCTTGATCGCAGCAGCTCTGTCATTTATTTTGCACCACCAATTTACTCCACTTGAAAATTATTTAAATGTTGACTTCAATGTATCAATTCTTTAAATTTTCTAATACAAGCAAGCTCTTATAGAACGATTTTAGTAAAGCATCAATAAAGAGTAAAAATTAAACATGAAAAATGCATTAAAAGCTACTTTGAAACAACTTTATATTATTTCAATTTAATTGAATTTAGTATGACTTCAAAGGACCATCTATTACCATTTATGGTGCTTCCTTATCAATTTAATTTAAGGATAAGGACTTTAGGTTAGTATGTGAGAAATTTTACATAGATGTATTGGTGTTACTTTCCTTTGAAATTTTAATATTCTTAACATTATATAACGACTGGTTTGGAGGCTGGACAATAAATGTTATAGAGTGTCTCTCTAATTCTTACAGATTATGGAAGAACTTCAGTACTAGGGTATAAACTTTATGGGAAAGTGATAGCATAAACCCAGCAGTTTATATTAGAAGAAAGAACTGAAAAGGTTTGGGAAAAATGTTGTCCGAACTGAGGTTCTTTTGGAGATATAATTAACAAAATTCATTTTTTTCTAACAACAATTCTATAATAAGTTACAGTGAATTTACCTTCCAGTGAAATGGCTATTGAAAATTCCTTTAAATACTTTAATAATACAAAAACTTTAATATGGATACTTCTGGTTAAATATGCAAGTCTTTTATTAATGAGGAAATGGCTCTTGCTTAATCTCAGATCTATAACAGTAGATATTTGTAACAGTAGTAATTTCATATCTGTAACAGTAGAGCTTTCTTAAATATGCAACTATTCTAACACTTTTTTTTATGCTAAATGTGCTAAACGTAAAATATAAGAAACAAAGAAATCTGAAAAGTATTTATTACAGTACTTATTAATACGGGCTTTTATTTAAACATTTAACTGGATTCTGGACAAAATATAGAAAGAGGTTATAGTAATTAAAGTACCATCACAGTATAATTAAAAACCAGATTAACACTTGAGCTCTGCAGTGGCCTCGGTAGTGTTTGTAAATGGGAAAAAAAAAAAAAAAAATCCCTCTGAAACAAAGTACAAAACACTGATTATGTAGTTCATTACTGTGAAATGTTGATGCTTGAAGGACCTCTTCTTCATGAATGTAAGTATGGCTAATTGCAGAAAAAATATTGAAAGCTTTTATATATGGCATCAGCTTAGTTGGTGTACTATGAAGAAACATTGCTAGTAATATAAATGTAGGCTTTTAAACATTAACTAACTTCTAATGTTAGTAAAAGATTAGATAATTTTGGTATTGGAAAATTTCACCCTGGATGAATTAAATTCTTTAATGTTTCAGAACAGTTTGGGTTGTTTGTTGTTTTGTTTGGTTTTTTTTAAATCTTCAATCTAGTAGCTTGATGAAAATTATATCAGCTTTGTTGCTGGGGATTTTTATCTCTCAAATGCATTTGAAAACTAAATATTCCTTATTGTTGTGAGCAAAACCTCCAAGCCTCAGTAATTAGAGGATTATTTCAAATAGCAAAAGAATATCAACATTGTAAAATCCTATTCCTTCCAAATGTTATTTGAAATTTAACTTTCATGTATGATAGATAATGTACAAATCTAAATGGATAAGCTGGAGTTATACTCTGTCAGAGGAATTGTGTTTTAAATAGTTAAAGCGGTGTCTTGGCCAAACCATAGACTGTCCAGTGATATAAATCTATTAGGATGCAATGTTATTTCTCATTTCATAGAAAGGTGATTTGTGTCTAAGGTTTTTTCTTTAAAGCATCAATTTTAAAGATAGACAAGGATCAATCAGTTGCGTATAATTTAGTCACATAATTTTCCTGTTTTTTAATAAAAACTGAGACTAGCTATTGAGTCATGGTTAGAGTCAGATTATAATAATACATACGGCATTATGTATTATAGCTCTACCATATGAAAGATGCCTTTTTCTCCAAATAGTTTTATAAATTCTCGCATCATTTATAAGCATTTGTCTCTGTCACGCTTCACCTAAATCCCATATACCCATTCAATATTTTCCTTGCTTGAGTGTTTTGCTCCTTTCTCTGCGATCTTCCGGTATGGCTCTTTGTATCTATTAGTATTGTCTGGTTGTTAATTGCCTGTCACGGAGATCTCGGATCCCTGGAGCCTCTTAGGTGAGGTCAGAGTAGGTAATTCAATCACACGCGAGCCGCTGGGTTTCCCAGGCTGGGATCTCAGCTCACTGATGTTGGAGCGAGAACCCTTCGGACAACATCACCGAGCCCAAGTCCAGTGCTTTGTGTCTAATGCATGAGAGATTAGGCATTTAACCCAAACACTTTCACCCAAATAAAAGTTAGATGTCTATCTAACTTAGCAAAAACTTGGAAGTTCAAAGTTTGGTAGTGTTTATTTGTTTGTGCCTTGGCTTGTAGCTCTTATCATGTGCCATACGTATCGTATGGCTATTTCACACAGCTTGGTTATTGCGGTTTCAGTCATCCTTTAGCCTCTTAATATAGAGGCTCACTTTTTCTGCGTGAGAACACTTATTTTCTTCAGAGGCAGTTGAATCACTTGGTAGTTTTAGATAAAGTCTGAGCTTAGTGCTGTATTCTTTCAAAAGGCAGGAATGGAGGTATAAAAAGTGACTTTGTCCATTTTAGAATGGTGTCTTAAATGTGAGTTTGTGTTGTCTGACCTTTTTTCACCATACATTACACTGTTACATGCATAACATCCTGTTTGTAATATTGAGGAGAAAAAGATCTTCTGGAAAGGGTATGAACACTGACAAATAGAGATGGCATTTAAATCTGAATAAATGCTTCTGCTGACTGAGACCATTTTTTAAATTTACCTGTAAGCCTGGAGCAGCTGATCTGTGTCTCAGGTAGCAGTGCTCTGGGGGTGTGTGTGTGTGAGTGCTCCAGTCAGAAGGCAGCGATGAAGAAGTGGGAGCAGTGTCGCATGTTCCTCAAGGAAATACTTGTGCCACCTATTCTGAACTACTGATTTTGCTAAATTTTTTTTAAAGTTGATTTTTTACTTTGTCTGCATATGATGCTTTTTATTCAGGTAAGACATTCTTCTCAACAAATGTTGCATGTACAGCTTACCCACTTTGAGTATGTGATCTGGCTGCTAGCCCACATCACAGGATTTTTGTTTTGTCTTCACGGGTATAAAAGTATGTGTTGAACACCTGTCTTTGCCTTTCTCTAAGGCTTTACCTGAAGTTTTCTCAAAACTTTATAAAGTAACGCATTGTCTTGGAAGGACGGCATCGTTTAGACTTTAAACTCTCAAATCTCTAGTCTCTGCTTAACCACTCACCAAGGTGCTGTACAGAAGCAAAGAAATAGAATTTCCATCTTTACCCATGGAGAAATAAACGGGGAGGCGGAGGGTCTCAAAACCAGTCATGCCTAATTTTAAGACAACTAATAGTTCTTTTCAGAAGAAACTCTTATGCTTAAACACCGATGTGAATGTTTTGGTCTGACAGATATCAGGAAACATAAGCTCTGTTACAAAGAAACATTAAACATGTGGATGTCACCCAGAGACTCTGCAGATTTAGTTTATGGGGCACACAGAATCAGGGTGTATCTCTAATGAATATTTTCCCCATTTACTGACTATCCTGCTAAGTGTGTGTCTTCTGGGCATCTAGAGGTTTCCCTTGCTGTTGTCCTGTGGATGAATCACACAGACTAAACTTGGTTGTTAGCATTAGCGTGAGTGGACCTATAGAAATATGATTAAGATTGTCATTATGCTTTTTCAACAAAAACCAATCTATGAGAGTAGTATTTTTTAAAAAACCCAACACACCGCATATGAAGCCCTTTAATCAGAAGACTTTGTGACTAGCATACTGGGTTTATTTGCTTATTTTAGTGTTTTTGGCAGAAAAATCAATATTATAGTATAACTCAAATAAAAATAGGCAATATATAGTACTTCCCGTAGAAGAAGATATGTGATTCTCAAGTTGCGCCTGATTTCTCTTCATCGTGCTAGCATGTGCCAACTTTACGCTTAATAAAGCCAACTGAAGTGTAAAGTACTTAGTCATGCAACCAGCATTATATTTAACTCATTTTAAGTTCATTCTTCCTGAAATGCACCGTCCTTTCTGTTTGAGCAACAAATTTTTAACAACCCACACAATTAAACAGGGATCTTGGGAAAAGCCACTCAGCAGCCGCGGGTCCTCCCAGCAGTCAAAAATGTATAGTTTTTAGCAACTTTGCTAGGTGGTGGGAGTAACGGAGAGAACATAAATAAATATGTATGTATATACTTATATACATATGTATATATACTATGCATCAACTCTTATGGTACAGAAAAATCCATTTTGGATGATTGCACATCCTGGTATCTGTCAGTATGGGAGACATCGCTGAAGTTTTGCCAGATTCAGCATATTCTCCAAAAGTACAAGAGCTATGAGAAACCTTAGCTGGGCTTTACGCTTGCTAAGTTTTTTAGTAGACCTTATAGCGTGCCTGGTTTTTCATGCACTGTAAATCCTAAAAAACATGATGTTCATCAAGACCAGGCTGCATTACAAGGGTTAAGTTTCCCATAGTCTTCAAATATACACATATTCAAGATGGTCAATATTAGTAGATCAAACTCAGTATTTAAAGGGGTGCATAAAGGTTTTATTTGCTCTGTCTGTACTTTATTGTTGTATAATAAGAAAGCTATGAAAAATGTCTATTTCGACCAAATATTAAGTACAGCAAATAGTTGAAGTTGGTAAAACTATACAAATATATTATACATATATATATATTGTAATATATTTGCTATCTCTGCATATATATTTATTATTTTTTAATAGCAACCAGAAACTGCAATGCAATCTTGGTATATTTGTTCATGATAATTTACACACACAGAACAAATGGTCCCTGCCTCACCAAATCTAAAGTTTATGGTGGGCAAAGGACAGTATGATATAGTCGGGAGCCTGCATCTATTTTTTTACAAAATGCAGATATTGTACTTACACGTGGGCAGGTACATAATTTTATTTAAGGGATCAGGTGTCAGAAAATGTAATCACTGAATTTTAAATTACAACTTACAACTTTAATTTTCTAAGGAAAAGGGACAGATGTAGCTGTACTGCTATATCCACACATATATTGTAAAATATATTTAAATCATACGTATGCAGGGAGACAAATGAGAGAACTCCACCGTCCAAATATTAAATTACGCATTTTGAAGCAAAATAGTGTTTTAAGTGTATGTGTGTATAATGCTTTCTGTCACTGGATTGCTCTCCCTGATGCAGTTAGACAGAATCTGTATTTAGTCAGAAATCTTTCAATAGAATGGGCTACCAGATGGGGCCAGTAACAATGCAGAGAGGCATCGAACCACCACAGACATTTGGTGCTTAGAATAATAAAAAGACTATAAAATTAGATTAGTTGAGTCTAATTTGGAATTGGTATATTCCCTATGCACTCTCACAGCTCTTGGGCAGATAAAGCCTGGAGATTTAGTACTGTCAGGACAGAGGACTCCAACTTCCAGTAAAAGAAAAAAGGCATTCTGGGAGGTCACGGAGGGCAGCACAGTGACCTCCAATGATTTACAGGCCTTTAGCTTAATGAAATTGTTTCAGTGACATGACGGTAAAAGCTCATAATGGATTGGATGCCCTAATGTAATGAAATTACTCCCTTCTGCCTTTAAAAAAAAAAAAAAAAAAAGGCGCAATTAATATTTACTGAGACCTGACAGGCTTCAGTGTGCGGTAGCGTGCAGCGCTGTCAGACAGCAGCGAGCAGAGCCAGAGCAGCGTGGCAGCCGAGCAGCCCTGCGCCGGGTGGCGAGCAGGCGCTGCGAGGGGGTGGAGGGACACCTCGGTGACGGGGAAGCCCCCAACCTGGCGCTCCGAGGCAGTTCTGCCCGTACCAGCCAGCCTTCATCCTCTCCCTTCCTTTCTGCAGGCAACTGGACAACAACCAGATCAGCTGCATCGAAGATGGAGCCTTCCGAGCCCTGCGCGACCTGGAGATCCTGTGAGTTGACTTGGTGCTGTGCCGGGGCGGCGGGGGGGCGGCTCTCCCCGTGCTGCAGTGCTGGGCGAAGCTGGGGGCTTGATATCCTTCCTTCCCACCTCGGAGCGGTGGTGTAGGTAGCAAAGTGGAATCTCACACTTCCCCCAGGCTGGGGTTACTGCTAATTAAACCACAATAGACGACTTCTCTGCTGTCGCTCCTGAGGAGCAGGGATATTGCCGTGCTCGCTGCCGTGAGGAACAGATGGGGTTCAGCAGTATTCAAAGTGCGTCCGATGTATGCTCTGCAGCCAGAAACCTGGCCGGGTCTGCGTAATGTCGAGTGGCGGATAGGTAACAGGTTCGTGGGGAACAATATTATGAGATATCTGACAATTGCCCCAGACAAAAAGCTGTTTAAAAGGTGTTTGGTATGTAAGAGGGAGGAGAGACGGGCGTTTGGCAGGCTTGTTCAGTGCAGTCATTGGCTTTTGGGGAGGATCCTTCTCTGAGGGCTGAAATAACACCACGTTGTGCTCTTCATGTACCACAAACTTTACACATTGGCTGTTAAAGCTGCAGCACAGACCAAAAAAAGAAAAACAGGATTTGACAATGAAAGCTGACTCTAACAGAGAAAAAGCACGTTAGATTTAGAGCACCGTCATTGTAATGTAAAATCCAATATTACCCAGAGCTCAGTATCTGAGCAGATAATTTGCTTATTACTAATAGTTACTTGTTCACTTAGAGACCTTTTCTGGAATAGGTTTTGACTATATGAACTGATATAAAGCTTTCTGTGTTACCTGAAAGTTAATACTGCAAAGCTGAAAGTGTTAATACTTGTGAAAGCACACAGTCCTAAGCCAAAATGGAGAGGGAGCGGGGAGGGGGAGACACGACCCCTCCAAAATTCCAACCCTCAGCATCCGAACTGGAGTTAATACTGGTCCAGCACTGAAACAACATACACTCGAACACAGCAGGGAAGGCCTGCTCAGACTGCTGAAAAGCTTGCCCTTAAATAACATGGTATGAAACAGCAAATGGTAGATGGTTGAAGTAAGCACCTGCCTCACAGTCCTGTCACCTGGAGGTTCAGCAGACTTAAGACACTGTCTTTGGCTTCTGAGAACAGGCAAAACAACAGGCTTTATAGACGGTGCTGTGCCACGCATCACAGTGGTTTTGAATACATATGTGATAATATAGGGAATTCTTCCCCAAGGGCTCTACCCACCTTGTAGTGATGCTCAAAGGAGTTTTGCCATCAGTTTCAGCAGAAGCAAGTTCAGCTTTCTGAGGGACTTGGGAGTGGTGGCTGTGCATGTTTGTCTGTCACCATCAGCTGAGATACCTTTGGCCCCTCTCTCTCCCAGGCTGGAGTATTGATATTGATCAAATAGCGTGTATTGCTTATATTGAGCTAACAGTATGTATCTGCAGAGTTTCTTATCTGGGAACTTATGCTATCAAGAGTATTGTTTGAATTCTATATTAATAGCACTTTTCAGGAAAAGTCATGTGTTACCACTATAAAGTTTTACTTGTCTGTCAGATTGAAAAGTCTACTGTGCGGTGAAAGAAAGGAAGAAAAAAAACCCAGGAACTCCTACAAAATTGACTTTTTTTTTTTTTTTTTTTGATGGACTGATTTTCCATATCTGTGGAATCAGTCCTCCACTGACAGTAGACTGTGCTATAACTTTCACTAAAATAGGCTGGACAATAAATAGAGCCTTTTTTTGTAATATACTGAGTTCTGCAGGCTCTGAAAAAGTTGCTGGGAATGCATGCCCTCTCCCCAGGATGTAGTAAATGTTGAATTAGTTTATTTACCTCTCTGAGTTTAATTGATTAATTCTATGCCAGTTATTTGTGAGTGGGAGAAGAGGAGGATATATAAAATACATCATAATCAGTTCTGTAATGCATTTTTAATTTTCAGCACAGACATACTGCTACAGGAAAAATCAATCTTAATTCTAACAGATGAGAAAATATCTTGATAGTATCTATTTCTAAAGGTATTTTTCTTGCAGTCACAAAATCTGAGTTTTATACTTCCAACCTAATCAGAATTTTTTCCCAAGTTTTTCTTTGAAGAAAGTTTGAGCATTTAATCTATCAAAATAAATTTGCTCATGCCCTAGAGAATATCATATCCTCAGGTGTAAAACAGTCATAAATGTTAAAAAATTAAAGCTATTTGAACCATCAAAGAATATTAACAAGTGAAACCAAATTTCATCCTTTCATACCCACTGTGTAGTTTATGCAGATATGTTTTAACCTGTAATGCAATACGTAGAAAATATTTAATGATTCTGACAAAAATTAATCTAATTATCTGTTTGAACAGTTTGCAAGGGTACCAAATAGTGTATTTTTTCTTTATCTTACTGAAATCTTGCGACCTTTCTGATATCAAATGTTTGCATTTCTGCACCTTTTCTCTGCACTCCCGCACGTCTACAGAATTCTAAATTCTGTAGACAAACTCGGGGCAGATACAAAATGCTTATCATTACTCAAAAAAATAAATTAAGAACACTTTCTTTAAAAGCACTTTGGTTTCTGGATTGCAGTTTTCATTCACCTTGAATTCCTCAAAAGACATGAGTGCAAGGAGCTTGGTGATTTGGTAGATGTAGGAAGAGAAGGAAGTTGTGCAGTTATCCTTCAAAATGAAGAGCACTCCATGGACCACGTTACTTATTTCTGCTTATCAACAAGCTGTTTTCATTTACTACTTCTATTTTCTTTTTCTGTGTTATGAATACGTTCCTGTACCAACAAATAGCACAAGGCAGAGATGAAAACAAGACTGAAATTTGTGACTAATTTCAATACTTGACATGATGCAATGAGTTGCTAACTTCAGCTGAAGCTTGGATCAGACCAAGGCACTGACAGCGGCTCCCAATACAAACAGTCTTTTGATCACTTCTTTTATGAGCTTCCGTGTTTCAAATGTCCCAAAAGATGTCCCTGATCCTATGATCTGACCTATGTAGACCATAATGCAGTGCCAAGTGCTACTGGTGACTGAATTTTGGGTTAAAAAGCTGCAAAAATGTTGAGTTTAAAGTGCTTTGGTGCCTTCTGCTGATTGTCTTTGCCCCTGCGGCAAGGTGAAAATAATGTCTGAGAAATTACATGCAGAACTGACACGCTTACTTAGGCATTGTTTCTTGGTAGTTTTGCACTGGGGCTGCTTTTGTTCAATTTTGAGTCAGATTTTTTGTATGGCTTCCCATAAAGTTTTTAGTTTTAATTTGTTGATAAAATAGGGATTTTTCTTGTTGACATACTGCCTTTCCCCCTTTTTGCGAGATGATAAAGCATATTTTAGTGGGTTTGTTCTTGCGTTCCAAGACACAGAAAGGTGTGTGTAACCACTGAAAGAGCAATAAAATGTAAAAGATGCATGTATTTGTAAAGGGGTGGCAAAAGTTATTAATTAACTTATGACCTGTTGGAATAGAAATGCACAGGAAAGTTGAAGAAAATTGGTGTGAAACTTTCGCTAACTAACTCATCATTTTCAGTAGGAGAAGGTTTTCTCCTCTGCTTAATTTTTAGTTATGTCCTGTAGCAATATCTGTCAATAACAGTTATTATTTAGAAATATGATTAGTGTAGCTGTAAGCACGTTTAAAGATTATTAAAAAAACCTCACAAAACAAAACCAAAAAAACCCCCAAAGAAGTCTTCAAAATAATTGTCTAGTATTTCTTATGGTGTGTGGCAATACAACGTTCATATCCTTTGTAGATTAGAAATTAGTCCATAGCTTCATTTCCAAATGTCCAAAATTACGAAGCATGGGATTTAAAACTCTTTGAGGGCTCAGAATTTCACCTTCAGTCTCTTAGGATACATAAATAAAAGGAATTAATTTCAAGGTGGTTCAACAAGCTCAGTCAAACGGGTTAAACTGGTAACATTGAGTGAATGAACATGCTATTGTCATTAGACTGGAAGTGCTGAACAGTACTCAGTAAGATACAGAACTCAATTTAGCAAAAAATCCTTTTAATTTATTTATTATTGTTTTGCCTCACTAGGGTAGCTTGAAAACTGTGTGGTGACATGGCAGTTGTGCCATGTGGACAGGACAGAAAGAATTATGAGTCACTGTTGGCAACTTAGGTGGAGCATTTTCCTTGTTTTATATTGTAAAAGCTGTTTTTCCTCCTACTTTATAATGATAGCCAGAGGGACTGGAGCTTGAACACATTTTGTTCATTGCAGATTTTCTGTAAAAAAAATTCCCAAAGCCCAAAGATTTTATCATACCCAGAGCTAATCCTAGGAGGTCTGTGGATAGTATTCTATTACAGAAGGCAAATGAGTTCGTGCTGTACAGAGCTATGGAATGATTTTGGGTTTTGTTTGTTGTTAGTCATGTTAATTGCTGTAGGTCTTTCATAAAATATCTCTGAGCCTGAAAATCCTCTTTCCTGAGTTTCACCTGCTTTTTGAAATGAATGAGCACTGACTCTGTCATTGAGTCTGTAGCAACAAACTATGCACGCAGGAATCCGCCATTCAACTCTGGGCACTTTAGTGTGAAAAATCATGATAATTCACTCACAAGTAATACTGAAGAAGTGCAAGTACAGTCACCCAAATATTCACAGCAATTTTAAGTTGTAACTTTCATTTCAAATGAGCCCTAAATATTTGATCTTAAAAAAAAAATATTTAATTTTTCAGATAGTAAAGTGTAAACATAAGTTAAGACACACCACCCTTCCATCCCTGAAATCTTAAAATGAAAATAATAGGAGTCTTAGAAATTGAAATTGTTCTGTCAGCATTTGTATATATATAGCCTTTTCTCTCCAAACATTTGTGCCTCACTCTTCTTCCTGCCCCACAACAGATGCCCAGAAAAGCACACAGCTACAAGTGCCACATGCTGGTTTCTTTCGAACTCTCATTTGGTGCTGAGTCGTGTTCAGTGGGACACAGCATGATCTGTCAGACCAGTTGTGGTCCACATCCCCTGTTCTTCTGTATGTTGTCTGACACATCCAGTCATTGCAAGCATTTTACAAGTGGAATAGGGTTATTCATGCTTTCCTTTTTTCAATCCAATCCGTTCCTTTTATAAAGGATTCTGTTTCATAAAAAAATCAGTAATCTGCAATTTCTGATAGAGATGTCATGGATGAGTGTGCTTATAATACACACTACCTTTTGTCCTAGCAAACTTTTAAGAACTTTTCTGAACATGAATCATTATTTTTTGCTACAGCCAGGATTTAATTGTTCCTACGGTTGTCTTCTGTATGCTGAACACTCAGTTATATAGTCAGTTTTACTTATTTGCAAAATGCTATTCTGGGCATATCTTAACTAGATAGAAGATTTTTATTTGCTTTCCCAACCTGAAGAGTCAGGGAGCGAAAGTCATGACATAATTCTAAATATATGAGATGTCATTGCTTAATGAAAGCTTGAAAATGCCACACAAATGTGATTTCCTCCTCTGTCTTGCTGGAAATTATGATCGGTTGAGGCAATCAGGATAAAATTTGAACTCTGTAAATTGTGTTCCTATAACTGATACCAAAATACCTACATGCAATAATGAAAATGAGATTTCTATTTAAAATGTGCATAGCTGTTTTAGTACAGTAGAATTAAAATGATTGGGGGTTTTTTTGGTGTTTTGTTTTGTTTTCTTTTTTTACCCAAGGGTATATGTTAGCTCAAATGTATGTAAATGAATAAAATGAATTTACAATTGTTAGTTATTTCATCAGTCTGCATGTACATAATACGTGTCGTAAGAACAAAACTGAAGGGAGTAACCATTGGCAGTACATGAGTAAATGAAGTATCTACTAGTTAGGTGAAATTAGGTGAAAAACAAGGAGTTTGGCTTTTCTAAGAGTATCCTCAGTTTTCCACGTTGAACTTCTATCACGAGCAATCAAGTTATGCCAGAGGAAGAACAAAAGTCAGTTTGGCAATTGAGAAGCAGTGCACCCAGAGTATAGAGGTATCAGTGGACAAATGATAATTTCTATTTTTCTTTACTCCATTACTTACTAGACTGTCCTGTAGTTTATACCCGTCCCATTCTTCCTGCCTCCTGTATTGCTGTAGGTCTTTAAGGGAAGGAGGAATGCTGCTGAAGAACCTGGCTGGTGTCATTAGAAAGGTTTCTGTTATATAAATCAGTTGGAGATAAGATTAACTACAGAAATGCCTTTTTCTGGAGAACTTTTAGAAAAATACTGCACCCCTAATGGACCCTAGTGAAATAAGGTACATAATTACCATAAAGAATTGATGGAGGAAAGATGGGGTGCTTACATGATTGCTTGATAAGAAATGTCATTATTTGCTGATACATGTCGCTGAGAGATCTGGTGTCATTGCTCAAGATATGGAAATGAAATCTGAGGTAACCTCTGTTCTATAACATATTACAAAATGTGAGGTTGGAAGTACAGCATAGTGAAAGGAACACTATCCAGATGGCACTGTGGTGACAGGCTTTATATCAAAGACCAGCTGAGATAAAATAAGAGCGGGCAAGAGAGGGCCTCTGAAAATCACTGATGCCTGTTACAGATGTAATGTAACTCTCTCTTTATGGGGAGAATATATTTGCATAAATTCATTGATCAATGATTTTGCTAATCCTGCAGTATTCCAGGCACGTCCCAGCAAATTGATGAACATTTCTATCAATCCTCAGTGTGGATGCCTAATTATATTACATATTTAGAAAAGATGGATTTTCCCCCTCCTGGAGCATATGTAGTAGTTGAATGCTGTGCTCATTCTCCTTTCCTGCTCCCATTAGGTTGGAGGGTTTTTTTCCCTTTAAGAATAGCCTGGAGCCGTGCGGGCTGCAGAACTTATCAAGATAAGAGCAGTGCCAGGTTAGAATTATTAGTTTCATGAATCACTGACCAATATGCTTTTTGAGGAAGCCCAGTTTTATGGCTTGTGTAGTGTAAGCCCTTTTTTGGTGCTGCAGTCACTGCTCTGAGAGACTCCAAAGTCAAAACTCCAGGAGACATTCTGGCAAAGCTTCTCTCCCATGATATTGTTTCATTTGCATGCTCTGTTCTGCTCATCTTGTGACCTGCCCTCCCTCCCCTTTGACTAATATAGTTTCCTCGTCAGTAATATAAAAGATGTAGAACAAGCATTTTGACTGTTGAAAGTCAAATGAATGTGAACGACTTAATCCAGAGGACACTCAACTGTGTATGTAATGCAGACGCGCGGCTCAACACCTTAACCAAAAGCTGAGCTGAAGACTATGATGGGAATAAAAGATAAAGTTGAGATGATGACAGAGTTCTTGAGGGAAAGTAACAAGTTCAGGGTAGATCAGTAGTCATTTTATGCCATAATTTGCAATTCATTGTTTAGGTGACTCCCCAAAGCATCTGGATGATGATACTACGGTAGCTGGATGTACTGGTGGTGAATGTGGGAACTCCTGCTTGCTGTGGGGTCAATCGCCACAACAGCAAAATATGTTGATTTAAGAAATGTTTCAAAACACATAACGGTTACCTTCTTTTTTTTCTGTGTGCAATTAAAGGTATTGTTTATAACCAGTAGTGGTATAAATGATTTGTCTTTTTCAGAGGTAGCTTTTGTCCCTCTGCTGTGCTGGTAGAACAACATAGACAAAGGCTCTGCGCTGTAGCCAGTCTTTATAAAAGAGAGGACTCAAAATCCTGGTTTCTCTGCAAAGAGAGAGTAAAATTATGATGGGAGCTCTGTATAGCAGAATTGTTGATCTACCACTTCAAGCACTGTGTCAGATATTTAACCTTAAACTGTAGCTGCTGGGATCAGGATACTATGCATTACTTGTTATTACCATTATCCAATGATTTTAGCGGCGACAATAATATTGTATCTATAGTAAATTAGAAATCAAAACAGTAATATGTAGACAGTTAGCTTGTAACTGAAGTAGATAATTACATCTGCACCTGAAAAAAATGCATAGGTAGATGCTTCTGATCTAAAAATCAAATAGTGTCTTTTTTTTCCTGCTGTTGACAGGGTTATGTATATAATGTAAGTATATATGATGAAAAAAGCAGGTATGTTATGGTTAAATCAGGAGAAATAATTTTTAAAACTTTAAAAAAAAAGGCATATGATTGGTGTAAATTAGACTTCCTTTATGCAGCATATCCAGTTCTCTGTTTAAGAAAAAAGAAAATTTAAGGGCTGCATTAAGGGTGGAAGTATGAAACAATTTTAAAGTAATTTGAAGCCAAATAATCACAATTTCTATGTTAATTTAGTTATCATAAATGAAGCAATTTCATGTTAACTGGTTCAATACTTCTGAAGGGGAATTACATTTCTTAAGTTTCTGTTTGGGGTGAATAATCCAAATGCATTGTTTTAGTATGTACGAGTGATGGATGGCCACGCTTAGGACATCTGCAGAGCCTTAGAAACAAATTTTAAAATGCTGTAAGGTCATCCAGAAACCTTTGTTGTGATATACCATGTTGCTCTTGAGTACTTTAGAGATACCCCAGAAAATAGCTTGGTTGGTTGAAAGAGCATCAAATGAGGTGGCTACATAAAACCATTGAGGGAAACAACGAACAGTAGTGCAATTAATTTTTAAAAATTGCATGCATCCCTCTTGTCTTCACGGTGCTAGGTGGCATGAGATGTCTGTGGCTTGAAAGTGCCAGACTATGGCTGAGATTGGGATTTATTTGAGGGTAAAATAGAAGACAACATTGTGGAAGACAAGGTGATGGCTGTGTTAAAGGGATGTAGGAGCATGTACTGAACAACGTCTTTGTTCACCAGATTGCTAATTTAGATTTGCTTTTGCATCTTTTGCCATTAGAATCTTAGATGGTATATTTCACCAAAAATGCTTTGTTGGGAGAAGGGAGGGTGGGAAAGTAGACCTTGTTCATGGCTTTCAGCTTTGGACTTGGCTACTGCGATCGATAAATTGCCGCAATGCAGCATCTCTGCGACGATGCTCGAAGGCCGCTGAGAAGCCCCCGTTGGTGCAAGAGGAGGTTGCGGGCTGGGCGGGCTCTGGGGAGGGGGGTAGTCCTCTCTGCAAGCACCCAAGCTTCTTACTGGCTCCTTGGGCAATTTCAATGATGTCTTAAAAGGGTTGGGTCCATTTTATCTGCAAGACACCCTGTCTTCCCGTCCACGGCTAGGGCGTTAGAGATCAGGTGAGGCACTTCAGCTAATACTTAGGCTGAAACAGTTAGGACAGACCATCCACAATGGCAGTTATATTTTATTTTGTATGCATGCAGATATTACAGAGAAACAGCTGTGTATGGAGAACAATTGACTCCTTTTATTTAGCTACTTCTAGCGCTTGTAGAATATTCCTGAACAGATCATGAGTGCTTCGATTTTTTTCCTGTGTGTATTTTTTTTTTGCACTTTTTCACTCTGTGGACTGAACGCAAATGAAACACTGTGAGTATTTGCTATTCAAATTGTTATGGTTTCGTAGCTGTATTGCATACGCATGCATGAATATAAGCAGGTATTGCTGCTTCTCATGGGCAGGTGGTGTTTGGGAGAAATTTAAAAATTGGAAAGATAGGTGTTTTTAAACATATTGACCTTTTTCTTGTGTGATGCACACAAGTGCTGCCTAATGTATTACTAAAAGAAAATCCTGATGGAAAGCAGATCCCTTTCCAGCTTCACCAAGAAACATGCAATTGCCCTTGTCTAGGAACTACGTGTTGTCTTTGTTCTTTCAAAACATTTGTTTCCTCTGTAAATGTAACTTTTCCTTAACAACTGTTCATACATGCAACTCTAAATTCACAGAATGTGTATATCACACATTCCCTATTTCATTCATGTGCGTTTATATAAGCCTATATATTAGCCTTAATTTCTAGCATGTATGAATTGCAGGTAGGGGCATCACATACTGTAGAATACAAAATTATTCCACAAATATGGTCTGCGTCTCTTGCATTTTGAGGGTGCACTTTTGGCAGTAAAGGTGAAGCTCCCTCTTTAAAAGATTTGCTTCTTTTCCTTCCTCTGCTGTCAAAAATTGAGAATTGCCTTTGCGGTTCTGTGCCACACCATGCCCATTGTCGTGTTGCTGGAACTATGAAAGATCTCTTCCCACTGCCTTCTCCCAGTGTTAATGCCAATGGCCTTGGGAGCCGAGGGGCAGCTGAGACACCAGGCTCCCGAAATCAGGGGGGCTCCTCCGGCAAGAGGATTAAAGGGCATTATTTTGCCTGCAGGACCCGATAGGTCTGTCATTGGAAGGAAATGGAAACCAGGGGTTCTGGCAGCCCACTCTCTATGGGTGCCAATTGCCTGCCTCCTAAAAGGCTTTTGTAGAACTTTTTGCACTGACACACAGACGCTCCGGCTAAACTGTGGCCACTGTCATTTCTATTCATTGTTATATTTATGCTTCTCAAGCAGCTGCCTGCTGCATACATGGGGTTTGCCAGCTCACCCCTCCTTTGGTCCTAGTGGTCAGCATGGGACTTGCAGGAATCCGCAGTCCCGCAGGCAGTGCCGCATTGCGGCAGTTGATGAAGTGGCATCAGGCTGGCACAATGACCGTCCCAAAGAGACTGAATATTGTCACGCAGCCCCTTACAATGGATGTAGAAGTCCGTTTTTTGTCACTTTCTCTAGCTCTGAAAAGACAACTAACTTCTATCTGCCACTTGGAATAGCGTTTCTGTTCCTGGGTGTGTTACGCCAACAAGTACGAAAAGGATATGTTCATTATGGTAGGGAAGTCTATCAAAATAGAGGCTTTTACCATGAGGTTATAGCATTAAGGTTGCAGTGTACTCAGGATGGGGCAAATTAAAACACAGTTTTGAAGAATGAGACTGTTCCTTTCTGATCCAAATTTAATCAGTTTCTTTAGAATTTCTTTCGGTGGAGTCCTGTAAGAAAACCACAGCACTCAACTGACTGGATGCTGAAACCTTTTACCTTGGAAATCTCTTTCATTAAATGCCTTCAGCCTGAACAAATGGCAAATGTTTCTTGCTCCTTTCAAGTTGTAGAGTTGGACTGCAATAGTTTGGATTATGTTTATAAGACTGCTTTAGCTTCAGAATGGACTAAACAGAAACAACCGTTCAGGCAGGAACATGAAAACTGTTTTATTTTGCTGAAGTACTGATGCGTCAAACTTACGATTCGTATGATGTGACTCTGTCTTGTTGAATCTTTTTCATCCTTTCCATAAAGACAGTTCAGCAGGCTTTCAGACCTCTGTATGCAGCGAGAACTCAATCCAGTTTCCACTGATTTTGGCAGGAGTAACACAGAATCCATAAACTGAAGTAGTTGACATACATGCAGTTGGATAACACCAAGAGCCATATTTAGTAAGAGATATCTCTGTCTAACCTTAAAAAAAAAAAAAGTATGTCTTTAACAATTAATTTATATTAAAGTAATATAATTCTATTAGTAATTTCATTATATTAATTCATTAAACAAGAGATTTTCAAATGAATCTATAACCCAAAATTTAGGTGAGTTGAAATTGAATACAATTATATTTTCATTCACTATGGCTCTTGTGAAAATCTGCACCTAAATAAGTAGATTGCAGGGACTAGATTCACACTCTGCTGAAATCAGCAACAGGACTTGCACTGATTTCAGTGGACATTGGTTTGGGTATTATGATAATTGGACTTGTTCCCAGTGGTTCTAGGCAATAATATCAGCCCTGGAAATTAGATACCATAGAGAAACATCAAAACCACCCTGATGATGTAAAACATTTATTCAGTATTTGCAGAAATTCTTTTCTTTTAATGAGTCCAAATACTTACAGAAAATCATGGATGTAATTGGGACTTAGAGCCACAGCAGTCATTCCCAATACAGTGAACTGAAAAATGTGTAGCCTTTGGGCAAAGACTTGAGAAAATTTCTTGATTCAAAAAAAAAAGTGAAGGCAGTGTTTCTTGTGACATTTTTGAGTTTAGAAAAATAACTCATTGGAGAATCCTTAATTTAAAAATAAAGCAGTGGCAGAATAATTTCAGCTTACATTCTTTTGTCTTTGCACCAGTGCTTTTATAACTAAAATTTCCATTCAGGCTGAATTGAATTTGTATTTTCTGCCTAGAATTAGAATGTCATGTAGGAGATTGAACAGCTGATTGAAATTTCTCTAAAAAGCTTTTTCAACTCTCACTGGGCATAGGTGTTAGAAAGAATTGGGGGTTGCAACTGGTACCTGTATTTTGTACAGTGGTGATTTGATTGTGTGCAAAAATAGATATGGTTTTCTGTATATAGAAAGAGCAGTCTTCCTTAAGGGCAAGTGATAAAACGTTTCATGTAAGACCACGCGAATGACGTTCTTGACATAACATCTAACAAAAGTCCACAACCTAGATGAATTGTGTACCCTCATTCTCTGTATAACCTTTATTATATGTTATTTTACCTTATCTTGGCTTATTCTATTCTATTCTGTTCTTCTATTTTCTCCTTTATCTTGTTTTAGCATGTTTTGTTTATTTGCGTGTTGTTGTAAGTAAGTAAATTCAGGCATAATGATACGTATGTGCACATACAACATAAATGCAGGGCTAAAGATAACACCAGAAAGGTTTGAGCATCAGTCACCAAACATCAGTCACCAGGATCCTTAATTTTGCTCCTGCTTGTATACATACAATACAATCTTTGATTGTACAGGCCTGTATGATATTTTTCAGCCTCTTTTACCCATTTGCACTGATTCCTAGTCCCAATCTCTTTACCCAGATAGCTTGCCCAACCATTTTCTTAGCTGCTGGTCCTGTCTTTCCCTCTCCTCTGCTCTTAGCCTCAGCTCCTGACCTCCCCAGTCTCAGAGACTCCAGCTAAGGCACAGCCAGTCTCTAGGGAAAGTTAATGCAGCAATTACAGGACTTAAGGTAATATGCCCTAAAGTTATTGCTATAGGCAAATGTGGTCACCCTGGTTCTTGCTGGGTGACAACAGAGGGATTTTAAACAAAGAATTTTTTATTGTAATAACCCAATTTCCCCAAAGCCTGAGGTTTTTGAAAGTAATCTCACTCCTTCAAGGGGAAAAAAAAAAATCTGCCGTAAACATCTGGCCTTTATAATAAGTTTAATAGTTAAAATCTGACAGTTATATGCAAATTAAAATCAGCCGCAGAATGGGAAGAATCAGGCAATTGTAGCAGTAAACACTGCTGGCACTTTTGTGCATAATTCCATCTAAGCTTATTTATTTTATTTTTTCATACATTTCTAAAAAGAACATTTTCTTTTCTCTGTATCCTTGAGACTAGTCATATTTCTGATGTCAGCCTCCCAAGTTAACAATGCTAGAGCCTCTCATGTTGCTGTGATGAGAACATTTGTGAACACATCAGCAAAAGACTAATACAAGAACAGAAACCATAAACTGGAAACTAGTTATTTTTATTTAATTCAGTGGATTTTATGTGTCACCTGGAGACTATTTAGAAGATTATTTGCCTGGGCTAACATTGTGTTTAAAAATAGCACTCGTAGAGTGCCAACTCATTTTAGAGTTGGGTACAAATATTGAGACAAAAACCCAGCTGTTATTGCTTTTGCTGCTAATTTGAGGTGTCAGATCAGAGCTCTACTGCTGTATGTCAATGAATAAGGCCCCTTGTGAGATCATTATGTTTTCTAACAGTTGAGAGTAATGGATTAATCAGTGCAGCATCAGTTGCTTTCATTATATGCCCACATGGTAGTTGTGGGCTTTAACTTAAACAGTCTGTGGGGAGATCAAAGGATTGAGTACAAGAAGCACTCAGGACTCACCAAAAATCTGAAGAGATCCAGTTGAGTGTTGGACCTTGCCTAACGAGCAAATTTTGGATGCCTTGAAAGTCGAGGGTGAGGACTGTGCTCAGTGTTGAGGGATAGAGTGCCAAAGCCATTTTGCTTTTTCATCAGAGGCCATGCGAAACAGTAAATATTTAATTTAATGCAAATTCCTTCTGACCTGTGTGAAAAATAGCTCTTTACAGCAATTGAAAATAGAGCTCCTTTTACCCCACAATCGCAGTTAATTACAAACATTAATTATGGCAGTGTATAAAATTCAAGGCCTGGTTTTATTACTAAAAATAGATTTAGATTTACTTTTTGGAATTGGTAAAATGCCCCTGCTGTTAGTTATATTAGGGGGTACGTAAGGGCTGGAAGGGGTCTGAAGTTGTCATCTGCTGTCCCACCTTAGGGCAGGACCATCAAGTCCCATGCCATTCCTGCCAGGGATTCATTTAGTCTTTTATTACACGCTTCTGCTGCTGATGGCTGCACACTCTGTAACAGCTCTTTTCTTAATTTTTCTGTCCTTATTGTAAAAACCATTTCCCCCATATCTAATCAAAATTCCCCTTTCTGAAATTTAAACCTGTTACTGCTTTGCTTAACCCTTGTTGAATACAAGGAACAGAGAATTTCTTTTCCCTTTGCGATGGCTTTTTCTGTAGTTGGGGAGAGGTTTAAGAGTAAGTGATATGAATCTGCTCACACAGAGGTCTAAGGTTCTGTTAGTGTTAAATTTTGCTGCTAATGCAGTCACCCAAATTCATGTTTCATCTCTAGTATTTCAGGCAGACCCCAAGATCCTCTTCTTTAAGGGTATAAATACTGATGGAGATGTCTAATCTTGCATCGATTCAACTGTTTCAGTCCACATGTACACTGTGAAAAGATTCCTTCACATATTTTTATTTACTTGCTCCACTCCCTCTGCAAAGCTTTGGGGTCTTGGAGAAGTTGTCTTTCTGTCACTGCCAGGGCTGGACTGTTGTGTTCCTTTCTGAGCTCTACTGGCAACTTAGGGTGAGCCGCTCAGTCTTTTTTTGGATCAGTTCACCCACTTCTGAACAGAAATAACATTATCAAGAAAACTATTTACGTGAGAGGCCTAATTATGTTTGGAGATGCCTTGGTTAAGTCTTAATAAATTTTCTGGTCTCATTTACTGGATGTGTAGTTGCACTGGGGATAGGAAGCCTGGAAACCATGGCAGTTGTGGGAGAAGCAGTAATCGGGGAGTATGACAGTAATTCACTCTTGGGAATGTTACAAGCCTGCAGATGCACCATTTGTAGCTATCCATTGCATGCACATAGATAATAATCTTGCATTAGGCCCAATTACATGGTGTTACGGACACACAACACACAGATTACATACACAGCCAACGAGCATACTGTGATAAAGCAGTGGTGTAATTGAAGGAGACAGAAGGAAATGTTAGACTTGTTAGTGCTACCAGTGCTGCAGTGCCTGATATGGCTCTTCCCCACCAGCCTTGCCTGTTTGCTTTTCTGCTCCGTTTCAAAGTCTCACTTTCAAAATACAGGTTTATCACAGAGTGAGGTAACAGCACCTTGTTCTTTCCAGAGTGTGTTGAGAGAGTTTTGAGCAGGAAAAGGAAATTAACATCATTGTTTAACTTAGAGTGAAGCCCATAGACACATAGAAGTATGTGCTGCCAAATGAGGACTGTTGTTTGCAGGATTCCTGCTGTCAAATCGTGTATGTTAGAAGCCTCTAAAGAATCTTTAGTGCCCAATCGTAAAAGGCATTTAAAACTAGAAATATAATAAATGAGCTGGTGCCTTTTCAGATCTCTTTCTTCATTTACCTATCAGTAAATGGGTCTGAATATTTCTTTCTAACAGAGAATTTTGCAAATGCTGCAATGTCCCGTTATCAGCCAAATGTGACACAAAAGCAGCCTGGCATGTATCAAAAACCTGAATGGCCAGCACAGCAGACCTCTAGTAACTATGGTAGATGCTTATTAAGGCTTGGGGAAAAGTGTTAATCAAAAATTTAATCTACCATATAATTTCTCAATTTGATTAGCTGTTTGTGCTAATCAGCTGCAGAAATGGAATGTGAAAGGAAATCAGTGTCTGTAACCGTCAAAAACCAAAGGACGTCTTCAGCATACGACATGTTCTCCCCTTCCCCTTTCATTTTAATCCATTCAGATTGTAAACAAGAAGCATCACTGTGTGTATTGTACTGATGCACAGCTAGTCATCTATGTACATTATGAAAATGCCTCGTACTTCGAAAAATGGACATTTGCATAGTGGATTTTCCTTTTGCCAATGATAAAATAGGATACCATAACTTTTTTTAAGCTGGGATCTAGCAGGCGATATTGTTATCAAACAACCTTGTGTATGTAACAAAACCCCCAACCCTCCTGTGTATTTTCCCACTTGAAGTGTGACTGGAAAACATTAAGACAATTACTATTTTACAATGTAGTTATTGAAGTACTAACTGAAGAAATTAAATAGTTAATATTTCAGATAATTTTGTTATGTTGTATAACTTTTTCTGACATCATTGCCAGAATATCTTTTTGGCTCATGCCTAGTACTTAACTGGAACAAAGGAGGTAGATATATTGTAATGAAAGTATTATTACCAGATGAATAAGTCACCACGCATTCTAATATTCGTTATACTCTCTTAATTATATCATTAACTGAACACCAAGTAAGAGAAACAAAATCTCTGTGTACTCTGTACTTTGAGAGTGTTTGACTATTGATCTGACAGCCTGGGATTTCTACTCTCTGAATTAGTCCAAGGAACATGAAAGGATGCTTACCTGACTTTTTAAAGTAAAATACTTGTATTATTATTAGGGTTCAAAATCTAAATCCTTTCCTTTTTTTCCAAAGTATCTTACTTAAAAATTGTGTGATTTCTTCTAGCATTAGAGTATAATTTTTTTCTGACTCTCATCTAGTCCTGAACACCTGTATTCCTATTCAAGAGGGTGGAGAAAGGATAAAGAATAATGCATAAATATTATTTAAAAAACCACACACATGACAGTCATTTTTACAGGTTAATGATTTTAAAGTAATTACATTGAGTCTGGAATTAACAACTCTGTCAGGGAGCTACAGTGGTGTACATGAATTTGGAGCAAGTCAGAAGAGAACAGAAATGCAACTGCATGTAGTTAAATTTGCACAAAAAGTTTGAAGAAGGAGATAGGTAATTGTTTTCAAATCGTGACAGGATTGCAGAGTGAGTGTTCTTTCCTTTAAAATAATTCTGATTAGTAGGGACTATAAATCAGCTTTATTCTTCAGAAGGAAGAAAGCAGCTCCATGCGTGCCTCTAACCAGTTTGGGCAACTGGCAGAGGAGTGAGTTTAGTAGAGCAGTTCCTCTGGGGTTGTAAATTGAAGTCAATGGGACTATGACAGTTCATACCGATGGAGGATGTACCACCTCGAAGACTGCTGATCCCATGTTATGCGTCTTCCAAGTAGTCCTTGGAGGATCCTTAGGACTGCTGCAGTCTGCTTCTGCTTAGCTTGCAAGATCTGACAAGGATCACGGCCCAAGGTGGGAAGTTTGCTGGCATAAATAATATTGTCTATAACCTCAGTTTCCTGATTCAGCATTTTGAATGTGAACAGTTTTACAGGGAGAGGACTTCTAAATGAGAGGACAGTGCTTTTTCAAGGGACAAGTGTATATCGGGTTCTAGAAGAGGTGGGAGGTATAAGGTTGGGGAGAACCCAGCAGGATACAAGTTTCCCCATATGATGTTGGAAGAGTCAGAAGATTCTGGAAGTTGTCTGTTTATTACAGCTTCCTTGTGTTTGTGCATCTGTTTCTATGGATCTGAATCTTAGTTGGATCAAAATGAGACTGGTGCCTTGGAGCAGCTAGCAGATGACTGAAGCAGAATTTATTTTTTCTCTTCATGTGTTAAAAATGCCACTGTATTGTGTGCTTACCCCTGTCAAGACACATACTTTTAAAAATCATTGCTGGGAAGGCTTCATGTGCATGACAGAAAGCTTTGCGGAATGCCTTTAGAGCATACCTCTACCTGAAAACGTCCCCATTCGAAAGCCAAATAGTTCCTACAGCAGTGGGAGCTGTGTGCTCTGCACAACCAGAGCAGCAGGGTTAAATTCCTGCAGCTACAACTGGGCTGTAATGCAGACAGTTCACTGTCAATTAGTGGCCGTTGCAGTGTTTGGCCTTCTTTCTTCTGAAATAATTGCTGTTATCATAGATGTTTTATTGCCTTCATTATGGTTAACATTTAAATATCAATGAAATAGTATGCTAAGTCATCTGCACAATAGCTATCTGCTAGAGTTATCCCTGAAATTTGTGTTTAAGGAGTATATTAATTTAGCACTGAGGATTCTTAGAAGGATGGTTATATATTTGTTGATGAATTATGGGAAACCTTTGCTTATTAGGGGCAAAACCTGAGCCACTCTCATCTGATACTTTGTGAGTAGAAATACTGTGTGATTGGAATAATGCTTTGTCTTAAACAGAAATATTTTAAGAAATTAAACAATATTTTTGAATCATCAAATCAGAAGTAAAGGCTGTCCTTTCTGCATCCAGATGAAGAATTGCACTGGGAGACAGGGATGTGTTCTCTACCCTCAGTTAGCATAGAAGGAAGCTCGCTGTCACGTCCTGTTCTGCCTGAATCCAATCCATGTCCTTTTGAAATCAATAGAAAGTCTCCCTTGAATTCCTATGGTTTCCATTGACTTCTATAGTGCCATGTGTGACCTATTCAGACATCAGCTATGTATGTGTTTTAATTTTTGTGAGTTGACTTTACATGTGGCTTTTATTTATCAGTGTATACCTAAAATCTTCCAACCAAGCACATAGCTCATTTTTATGTAACAGGCAACTGAGGCAAAGGGTGAATTATATTTTCAAGTTTGTGGAAAATAATGGTGGTGCAAGTAGAAATTCCCTTTGTGAGCCCTGTTTGAACTTCCCAACATGCATGTGCAAATGCAAATAGCAAATAAATATAGATTTTGAGAGGTGGCTGTGTTGATGTATATATGTATGCACCCTTCTGAGAGGTTTTCTTCACTTTCTGAAATTGTTATACATACTTGTTTTGGCTAACTGTCCACAAAAGACTTTGGTTTGTATCACTGGCTAAATAAGGTAATCAAGCAGTAGCAATTACATGACAGAGAAGTTCATTTTGCACCATATAAACTGCCACAGTGGGACATTCGTGTTGTCATCATGACGTTAGCAGGAATTCAAAGGTAGAGCTTTTCAGCCCTGCAGATGTACACTGATACTCGTGTTCACTTCCACTGCTGAAGCCACAGTAAGGCAGTGCACGTGCAGACTGTGATGCACAGCTGATGAAATGACATGGCTGATAGCTGAAAGAGCTTACTTTCAGGTTTACTTCTGAAGTTGACAGTATTTCCGTCTTCGTCTTATCCAGTAAATTTCTAATAGACTGTGTTTGAGTACTGAGAAATTGCATACACAAGCCCATAATTTTGTATACCCATTGATCCCAATACTTAGCTATGTGTTTCTTGTCCAATTTTTGGCAGCATCAAATTTTCCAGAGGATCTGGAATGAATACTATATATTTTACTATAAGCCATGATGCACTAAGGCTTACAGCTCTTATCAGCCTGGTGTGTGAACGTGTGTGACTTGACTGACACAGATCTCTGGCAACAGATCTCGCATGCAGTTTCCAGATTTCCAAAACTTTGCTTTTACTGACATGACTCACTTTGCTCGCAGATTTGGAAGGAAGGGTAATTTTGCTCTGTTGGTGCGGTTTGCTGCCATGGGTATGTCAGCCCCAAGCTGGCTCCAGATCAGTAGTGTATCCATCTGGTGCAGCACTATGCTGAAATACCAGCTACGATCCTACTAACAAAGTGGTCATGTTCTGTCCTGTCTGTTCTGCAGTGCAGCAGTAACACAAACACGCTGCTGCCAGTGTCAGAGCCTGCTCATGCACCTCTCCTGAGTGTGCCTGCACGTAGCCGTGTTACCCTGCAACCTTCTGGCTTTGCCAGTATGCCTGTGCGTCTTCTGTGTACCAGAAAAACAGTCTTAATAGGGTATAATCTAATTTAGCTTTAATCTGCTGATGTTGTAGATGATGGTTATGCCAAAGGATTTCTAGCCAGAATTGTAAAAATGTTTTTAAATTGGCAGGTGACCAAGAGGGCTAGTTAACTTCTGTAAAACTCTTCAACAGCTTTTGATTAAATGTCCTATGTAAATACATAACATTGGAACAACTAAATAGTTCAGGGAAGGGTAGTGTGCCTTTAGGTTGCTTCAGCAGGTATTTTCTTCAACACATAAACAAATGTACAAAAGCACTATCTTCTACCAAAGTGACCCTGTGGAGTGCTGTGCCCTTGTATAAAGCAGAGGTTGCTCCATGCTGTAGTGCTGTGGACACCACACGTTTCAAATAGGCAGCTGCTACCGGCAGCAGGACTGGCCACAGTGGGACATGGAGTCATCACCGGTCCCATCAGATCTTGTGCCAAACTGGGCTACTGTATTTGCAGATTTGGTGCACTTGGAGCACGGCACTTATGCCCTGTTGGAGTGCTTTCCATTTCCTGTGCCATCTTGATAATCTTTATAGCTTCTAATTTGCTAGAGAGTCATTGATATAATTAGGAGCTACATAAATGGGAGCAGCACACTCAGCTGATGATAATCGAGTTGGTTCATTTTTCGTAAGAAGCACTAAGGGGGTCCCTACCAGCAGCTGAGATAATTTTCTCTTTAAGCTCTGCTTTGATAGAGCAGCAGAAATCCTTACATGCCTGGGTCATGACATGTTTTATTACAATCTGTTCCACTACCCATATATTTTTTTCATAAGGAAACCAAAGAAAGGGTACCCATCCATCTGTATGTTTTCAAAAGGGCAATTTGAGCTGTCTGTCCATGTAAGCTGGCTGTGTTAACAAGCCTGTGAGAGTCAACAGCTCTCTTTTGGTGTGAGAGTGAGCGCTTTAAGCGCAAAGCTTTCCTATTGCAGTATGCGAGCTTGATGTTCCTCCACTCAAGTTGCACCAGGTTTTCAAGCAAGTGGCGGCTTAACCAAAAAGTTGGGGTCCATTCCAGTAGTCGATAAAAACTCATCTCCTGTACTCCTTGGTACTCAAACATGGTAAATAGTAACCTTCATCCATTCTTGTGCAGCTGTTGGTTGCTCTGCCCTAACAGTATCTTTCACGATATGTCACAAATTGTCTGAGGTATCGGTCAGCATGTCTTACTGTTCGCAGCCTGGCAGATTTGTTAAGAAGAGTTTTAGCAGCCTGTTTCTGTAAATAGTGTGTTGGTAAAGAACTGTAAATAACTGATCAATCTGTTATTCTCTTTTGTCTCTTTTTTTTTTTTCCTAACAGTACTCTCAACAATAACAACATCACCCGCATTCCTGTTACCAGTTTCAATCACATGCCAAAGATCAGGACTCTGTGAGTAACGTATTCGAATATTATAATAATAATAATAATAATAATAATAGTGATGATGATGATGGTGTCAGCCATCTCTTTGGATATTTGTCGCCTTGTGGTAGTCTTATTTCAGTCTCTTCCCAAGGTGAACAATTCACCCTGGTCTCCTGAGGAAGACAGTCACTGAACAAGGCTGACCCTGCGAGGGCCATGGCGGGCAGGGACCCCCCTCCGCGGGGGCAGCCTCGGGCCCATCTGTGGGGATGGGGACAGCTGAGGACCCCCCCGGGGACACGGGTGGGGACCAGCTCCAGTGGGGCCCACGGCCGGGCAGGGTGGTCTGGGGCAGGGCTGGAGACCCGCGCTGCTCGGCACCGCTGGGGCAGGGCCTGAGAGCCCCCGGCTGGGCCGTGCGGGGATCCTGGGCCCTGGCAGGGCTGGGGGAGCCCGGGGAGCCCCCGGGGAGGCTGAGCAGGGTTGCGACGGCGGCTGGTGCTCTCGGGGCCCTGGATTTACCCCGCGTTAGGGAAGAGTCAGGATTTTGCATTTAGCCGGAAGTGAAACTAGCATTTTTTTCCCCATGGGAAAATCCGTAATGTGAAAAGTGTTCCAAGCTGGAGCATCATCAAAATTATGAAAACTGCTTAGATGGATCAAGTTATTTAACTTTGTTAATGTCCTGTATTTAAATCCTATTTCTTCTTTTCAAATTCAGAATACTAATTTCTGAAACAAGAAATTTTTTAAAGAACTTGAAAAAAGCTTCTTTTCCAGATACTTTCTGAAACAAAATGTCACTGATTCTGATGCATTTTTTATAAAAGCTTCTCTTACATCAAATCCTGTTTTCTATAGCTGGGCACCATTCCACTGGAAAAGCTCTGATTGGCTTTAGTAGACCAAAATACAAAGACCGTGAAATTAGACTGTGTGCATTTGTATAATTTAGCCATAGCCTACCAAAAACATTTTCTTTAAATAAGTTATTCCTTTAAATTCCTTCAGGATATACACACAACTTCAGGAAAAGTCATGTTTAAACAAAGTCTCTCTGTTTTTCCTCCAAAATATCAAACTCAACCAAAATGTATTTAGTCCTAAAAGCAAAGAAAGGGAAATAGTAGCTAGCCTGAAAATTGTCTATGGCACTGAAAAGATAAAATGCTTCAAGGACGCTCCATATTTATGTGTAAAATCATATTAAATAAGTTAACAAAACTGAAGAAAAATGGCTCTCACTCATGTGAATCTATATAAGATAACCTCTGATTTAAATTTACATTCTTCATTAAATGGTGACATTCATAGATCTTAATGGAAGTAATTAAATGGAAATTAGATGTTTGTCTTTTAGAAGAGAATGGATAAAGAAGATAAAGGTGTAGGGTTAAGGTTTCTGGAGTTTTGCCTTTTCTCATTCAGTCACAGTGGTCCAGAAAATTTGCCTGGCTTCTTCAGATTAGTCAGTCTCGTCTGTTACCAGAGCTCAATGCCTTCTGTCATTTTCCTTTTAGTTTAATTTTGGAGATGGCTTTGTATATAGCTCCCTGGAGACTTACACTGACTAATCCCCCTCTGCTGTAATTAAGGAGAAAAAAAAAAAAAAAGAAAAAAAAAAAAGGAAGGAAGTCATAAATAGGATTTATAAAGGGAAGCTTTTATATTGAATTCTGAGAGCCACATTTTATAGAACATGAATGCTGACCCACTCTAAAAGGATTTGCTGGAAATTTAATTTAGGGTTTATGGCTAAAAGGTCACCTTTGCAAACTTGCATTCGTATTCATTCACCTCATGTTCTGTAAAAGGTAGTTTCATCAATATCAGGTGGCATGTTTCAGTCTCCAAAGACTGCCAAATAACACACAGTACCCTTGTTAGCTGTTGAATATAGGAATTGAAAAATCCTACATAGACAGATGGAAATACAGTAAAATAGTTTAGTTTTCTATGTTTCCTTCCATCTGTTTCAGCAGAGGCAGAAAAGTCATCAAAACAGTAATTAATATAAGATAAATACAGGAATCAAATAGCATTTCATAATTTCTTCTGCTGCTCCTTCATATTAAAAATTCTTCCTCTATCCCCAAGTCATCTTAGCACTTTTCACAATTAATATTTTATTAATTATAATTATTAACAAAACAAGTTTGCATAGCTACATATTACTCAATATTTTCTGAATATCTTCTATTCAGAATTTAGGCTAATACTGTTTTGATTTAACCAAGTTTTGTGTAAACAGATAGTAATACCCTATCAACTAACATACACCTGAGCACATGTAAAACTGATCAGTTTTTCACCTATGTCAAATATTTCTGTAAAGATATTATTTGGGGGGAAATGTTAATATTCTCTCTAGTTTCCTGAGCTTTATTTCACTTGATAACCTGTTCCTCCTGTGTTAATATACAACCTCAATGAACAGTTTGCTCAGAAGGAGAAAGCTGTCTGAAGCATAATGGCTGAATAAGATCTGCTATTTACTTAATCTCATGGTCGTTGATGCAAATTCAGTCCAAATGGAGAGTGAATGATGTTCATTACAGTTTGGTGACTCTACTGTTTTCTCAAAAAATGATCATCAGTTTGTACACCTTCTCAAATATCTTCACACTCAGACGTGCTTTTTTTCAGAAGCTCTTGCAGGGAGTCCCTGGTCTGAATATTACTTAAGTAGGGACAAGCCCTATTTTCCATCCAGCTGAGGCCTAGTGTGGTGTGGATAGTGTTTTTCCTATGTGTCTCTTTTTACACACTAGTAAGATCCATTACCAGGACATTTGGGGCTGCTTGTGCTGCAGCTGCAGCTGCTGTGATAGTTTTGTGGATAAATAGCTTTATCTTCATGAGTCTCAAAACAATCTGCTCATTTAAGAACAGAGAAGGAAAAATAAAAGGGATATTCAACTTGAACATGACCTCTCAGGGGAATAAAGAAAAAAAAAAAAAGAGAGAAAATTGCTAGTAAGATTTGGAGCACTTGAAGAATTCTTTTAAAAAATCAGCTCTTCTGTGCTAACCTTTTTTATTTAACTGTCTTTTCCATTGCTAAGTTTCATTGATCTGTTAGCCTTGATTGGAAGTGACAGGAATTAGTTTTTATTGATCTGCTTTCCTTTGCTTGAAACAGCTTTATTTATGTTAGAACATGTCCCCCATACCTATTTGCTTAATGGTAAGTGTCCTGTTGTGTCTGCAGGTGTGAGTGACTGCTGAGATAGGTAATTGCATAATTTCTTTTAATTTTTTTATTTAAGGGTAAACTGAAAATGTACCAAATCACTTCAGTGCTTTTCATGTTCACAGGGAATTGGTGTATTATGCTTCTGAAGTACTGTGAAAAGTCTTTCTGTGGCTGTATTCATTAATATAATTATCAAAAATATATTCTAACAGGCTGCTTTGTTAAGCTTTATAGGCTCTCTAAATGGTGTCCTCTCAAAAGCAAACTGTAGAATATCTACACAAAAAACTTTAACGAGGTAGGGCTCTGCTGAGGCAGGTGAGCTGGCAAAGAGGTGACAGTTTGCACTACTAAAATGGGAAAACCCAGAAACCAGCTATACAAATTTAGTAAGGAAAAAAAAACAACTCACAGAACTGGAAAGCTACCCCTTTTTGTGAAATTGCGGTTTTATTAGTTCTGCCTACCTGCATCCATACAGGGGATGCAGGTCAGGGCATGGGATGAGCTCTGCTTCGGTTCCTGAAGGAAGATGATTCTAAGCATCGACTGCTGTGGTGGTGGGAAGGGATAAGACTTGGAGGATTTAAACGCAATGCTTAGTCTCTAAGTTAGAACAAAGTCTTACTTAGGATGATTTCTGGCTAGATGATATTTGTTCTCTTTTCTTTGCAAATATATTTTTTTGTTCTTTCAATCAACAAAAAGTGTTCCAGGCAGATTAATGGTTCATAATAAGAAAACATTTTACTAGAAATCTAACTTACTGTCAATTAAATGGCTTCATAATCCCTATACACAAGGTCTTCTAGCCATCCTTCTAAAACAATTGCATTTTACAGTGCTCCCAGGAGACTAGCATCTTCCATCTCCACAGGATAAACTCTCAGTTCCAGATTTGTAGTCTTTTACTGTGACTGCCCACCCCAGACATACAAATCTGGGGACTGTCAGCCTGGGCGCCACTGCTGACCTGCACTGCCACTGTGCGATATGAAGATCTCACAGACAGTTAATTTCTTTGGTGGATGGACAGGGCTAAATCCTGTGCACACCAATTGTGTGGGTTTTTTTAAATGTAATGCCTGTAATATTAGTGAATAATGCTTTGTCTAACCATTTCTGACAGGACTTTCAATCTGTTTTATCATTTCAGCTTTGGTATAACACTGCAAATGTATGACTCATTACAAGGAATGAAATAATTAATGTCCTGGGCTTTTCTTTTGACCTAAAGTTTGGTAGCTATTAAAGTTACCAGATTTGCTCCCTGAACGCATCGTCATTTTGCAGACTTCCCCCACAATGTGACAATGCTTCTGCAAGTCTCTAGTGCCAGGCATGAAGCAGGCTGAGAAGGGAGCTGTGTGGCTAGATCTTCCATTACAAAGAATGGCCCCTGCATTGCTGTGTGGCATGACCCTGTCGTGGTCGCCGCCTTCATCATTACTTGAAAATTCCTGTCTAGAACCTGCATACTTGCATTAAATTGCCACAGTAAAGAGCATTGATGAATTTGTTCAGGCAATACAGGAACATACAAGGTATCAATAGCCTCTGGTGTGTGGGTTTTCTCTCTCTCTTACTCTCTGTCCCTCCTTCTTCCCCACAAAGGAGAGAGAAGAGGGAAGAATCACCTATCATCCTGTTTTTCAGCCCGGTCCTCATGTTTATACAAGCTACCCTTTGAATTCACTCAAAGATATCACATTCACACAGTTATTTCTGATACGAAATCACAGGCAAAGTGATTACTTGGAGGAATCTTAAATTCTTCATGTTCTTTTCTCTAGAATGGCCAGCTCATGATTACCTGTAGGCAGGTAATTATTTAACTTCATTCTTCCAAGACATTATAAATAATAGCACTAATTTATATGCAGGCACATATATTATATGGCAATGTAGACGATCAAGACCTGACTCAGCTGTAACAGATAACCTGCAGTGATCCTACTTACACTGTAGTGAAGAGCCAGACAGACTTGTACTTGATTGCTCTGGTTTGTGTCTTCTGTTTAAAAAACTACTAACAACTTTAGGGTTGTTCTGTCTTTTGTAGGCGGCTTCACTCCAACTTCCTGCACTGCGACTGCCACCTGGCTTGGCTGTCTGACTGGCTGCGGCAGAGGCGCACTATCGGGCAGTTCACCTTCTGTTTGGCACCTGTAAACCTGCGCGGTTTTCTTGTGGCGGAGGTTCAGAAGAAGGACTTTGTCTGCTCTGGTAATGATGCCAGTTACTCATTTGTCTAACAGCTGATGGTTTTATATTGATATTCACATAAAAACAGTGAGTGGAAAATTACTATGTTGTGTTTGAACGCCATTCTGTAGCAGTCCTGTTTGTTTCTGTCATTACTAAACTGTATGGGAGTAGATCAAACTATTAATTTTTTCAGCTTTATAAGAATTATTGGATTCCAGTTAACATTTCAGTTCTCAAATTATTTTTTCTACTTTAGCATTGCCAATGATATCAACATAAGAAATCAATTAAGTGTGGATAATTTGGTATTTCTCAAGGGAAGAGCTCTACAGCTGACTGGAATACAAAAGAAAGGAAATAGAAAATGCTAATCTGAGTCTGTTGATAAATGATTGGACTATAGAACACGAGGAGCAGATTTTATCCCAGGGACTGAAACAGGATTCGTAAGGAGCCAATGCACTTTGCTGTTCTACAAGTTTCCACCCTGATAAATGAGGCTGATGATACATGGCCAACTCACAAACCATGTGTATATATGTTGGGCCTATTCATCAAGTCTCTGGAACTACACTTGGCTCTTTTGTGATAGAAACACATTTTCTTAAAAGAAGAAGAAAAAGAAAGAAAGAAAAGAGAGAGAAAAACATAGAAAAAATTGAAAAAGAAATGTCTGAATTTGGCTGACAGGAAGAGATCTGGCAGAGGAGATGCATGGCAGTGTGTATGCTGTGGAAAAAAAAAAAAAAGATACAAGACACAAGTTTGGAAAGAGCTTTGCAAGCCAAATGGTAACACAGGGAGCTTGTTCTGAAGCCAATGTGAGTCCTAATCTTGATAGACTGAGTCTTGTATTGTGTTCTTTATCTCTCACAGCTTGTGAGCCCTAAAGCTTTATTCTCTTTCTTTGTACATGGGTTGACTGATGGAGATACAGTACAAGTGCTTGTGCTAGAAATGTTTTTAGGAATGCCTTTTTTCTATAGTTTCTTCTACATGTGACAAAGAAAGAGAGAAATGGTTGTACTTAGAGAAGAAGCGTTTGATCCCCTTAGCTGTATCATGGATGGTAAATTAATGCCCAGCCCTGAAGGTATGCAGGAAGTGTTATGGACACATGGAAAATGAAGTTGTGCACCAGTGACTTTTATCACGTGATTTTCAAGAGTGCTGAGCAGCTTCTACGCAGTTGTGGAGATTTGATGATGCCCAGAATATCTGATAAATCACATCAAAAGTTTAACTAAAAGAAAAGTTTAGAAATCTAACAGTCTTGGGAGAGGAAGGATAAAAGAAATGAATAAATGAATTAAACTATTAGCAGAATCTAATTTTACTTTTTTTCTTTTTATGAAATGAAGTTTCAGATGGGGCGTGAGTTCAGCTATTTGGATTTATGATATAGTGAAGTGAAGGAAGAAGAGTTGTTTAAATCAGGAGAAGAGATAATAATTGCTGAATGAGAAATGTGACGTGGACAGAACTCATCTAAACGGAATTTTCTGTGCAGACTATGACTTCCAAAAGAGAAAAGGTTTTTAACAGTTGCCTGTGGGACCAAGAACATATAAGAGAACTCTCAAGATTGGCCTGCCTTTTTTTTTTTTAGACATAAGTTAATAAAAATTAAAGGAAAGAAGCTTCCAGTGAGAGAGTCCATCAACTGTATCCCCTAATCCTCATTTGGGAAATGAAATATACTGAAAAAGAAATGCATTTGAAGTGCTCATTTTAGTGGAGGATTTAGCAAAGAACTCAACTTAGTACGTGCTAGTTCGACAAAAACCTGCATGGACAGCTAGTTTAAAGAGGATATAAATCTTCCCTGCTCCTTATTACAGTTCTTATTCCTGATTTTACAGCATAATTTGTTCGTGTTTGACTATGAAGTCAAACTAGGACAGCAGGTGAATAGTGAACTGAACTGGTCCCTCTGCAATGGAATTTTATACAATTTAAGCTTATATGAATCACTGTAACTAGCCTCAAGCTGGCAGTGAAAGCCACCTTTGCATCATAGTTATGAAGAGCTGAAATACAATGTAGTGAACTACCCTGTTTAAGTATAGGCTCAGCATTTCAAGCACTTGTGTTTTTATGGCAGTGGGAATATCATCACAGCAAAAGAAAACTCAGCTTTTCCTCCACTGTAAAATGGGCTTCAGCAGAGCATTCCAGGTCAAAGCTTGTGCTGTTGCATGCTTCAAAGCAGAAAGAGTAGAATCAAATAATTTGGGGAAAGAAGAAAAGCATCCTTGAAAAACTTCTGGTTATTGTTTGAACCCTATGCAAAATTTTTTTTTTTAAATAATTTTATGACAGATGTTCCTTTGGAAATAAGTTTTGCCTGCTACATACCAAGGAATAGCATAAGTTGGAAAAGAAAAAGTGAAACACTGATAGAGATGTGCCATAACTGGAATCCAAATTGCTTGATTCCTTCTGGACACTCTGCTACCAGTCCTGTACCATGATGTTTATAAGCATCAGGTGCAAAGTCTCTCAAGATAATGTTGCTGAAGTCAGAGTTATGTGCAGATTATATCTGTGTAAACGGAGTCATACCTGTGTAAACTGAGAGTCAGACTTTCAAAAACTGTTGTTCAGCTTCTGCACATAAATTATAAAAATGCTAATTCAAATGGCACTTGTAGACAAATTGTGAGCAGCGGAAAAGCTATTGCAGGTTTCACTTGTTCATGCCCATGAGCATTTGGCTCAGAACTGTAGGTAAATGTGTAGGATCAAATAGTGTACAGTTGCCTGGAGATAGGTTTGCAAATATGTCTCATTGGATTTGTGTTACTGAGGCGGCAGAGGAAAGGTTATTAACAGAAATGAGCAGGGTTGGGACTAGATGGCCCCTCACCATCGGGGGAGAGCGCTGAGTACTGCTGGCAGTCCTGTCACCCACCAGGGCCTTCTGGCTGGCTGCTTCAGCAAACTGTCCCCTTCTCATAGCAGAGTCTCTCCTCCAGAGCCACCCCTGACAGAGCAGCCTTCCTGGGCCTTTGCCTTAAAGCCATCTGTTCCCAAAGAAATCTCCAAACAGACTCTTCCTCCTGCACAGCCGCTTATTGAGCTCTGGGATGTGTTTGGTGAGGCAGTCTCCTACAAAACAGTATGTTGTAGAAGGCGAAATTGTGTGGCACCAGAGGATGAGTGCCCCTGTTGATGTGCTGCACATAGATAGCATGATGTCTTTCTCCTCTCTCTCCACCATAACCTTGCAATTCACTGCCACATTGCCGGGACAAGAGAAAACAGTACACTAAGCAAAGACTTAATGTCAGCTGAAATACTACCTGCACTCTGATCCTTGGGAACTGTTTATTTTTATATTCCCCTAGCTAGCAAAGAAGCCTCTGGGGGTGCTGGCTTATGCTTGGTACCTCTTAGAGCCTTCCAGTCTTTGCTTGCATCAAACCCAGCTTCCTTTCCGTGTTCAGACATTTCACTGTTGAACTGGCTTCTCTTTCTCTAACTCTTTCTCTCTAACTCTGTCCCCCCCACCCCTCATCCTCCTCTGACCTCCTTAGGATAGTAATTTTATTTCATTTTCCTCTCATATAAGTTTTATTATGGTTCTTTGATTTTTCTTCTACCTGCTCTTTAGTTACTGAAGTTGAAATTACTCCACATATTGATCAGTTATGTCAAGTCATTATGTGTTTTCTCACCTCCATTAGCATGGCTGTAAAGCTTTGCAAACTGCAGCACTGGGTTCATGAAGTTATACCATCAGCAACACCTTGGTCTTTTCAGTGCTCTGTGCAGAACCCACTGAGTCACCCCATTTGGATTTTTTTACAATAATGAATCATTCTGGGTTTTTTAAGTATATACATGAGAAAATAAATATGCATCTGAGCGGCACATCTAAGAATAAAGCAGATGCATTCAGGAGCATTGTATCTCATACTGTGGTGTGTAGCATACTTCAGCCACTGCTGTCCTCAGCTGTCAGAACAGCTCAAATGTCATCAGTTCTCAACTGGTTGCTTGCAGAGGAGACTATCTGGTAGATAAGCAGGCAGAGACTGTGGGTTGATTTCAGTGGGTGGTGGGAGGAAGTTGATTTTTCTCTTGTACTGTTGCTGCCAATTCTGAGGCAGTATGTTAGTCCTTGGTGTTGACTCTGAAGGTGCAGGTTGATACAGATTTGTTATAGTTTTGGCCAGTAGCTTGAGGCATTTTACAGTGGACAGCATTTACAATGGAGTATGAAGATTGGATGAGATTCCTTAGCACAGACCAGAGACTGATATTTCTAACAGTTAATGGATTCATGCTTTTCTTATGTATGAAGCACCAGATACTAAAATCTTGACATTAATTTGGAGCTGATTTGTTCTGTATGTCTTGTGATAGGAAATTTAGCAAAGCATAAGTGTAACAGATGTGATTTTTAAGTACTTTCTTAAGATAGTTTTCTTTAATAATGAAACAAGCATTGTAGAGAAGGAAGTTGGATCCATATATCATTCTCTTTTTCAATAGAAACCGTTTTCTCAGATTCCTGATCCTTAGTTCCCATTTGAAGGATCTATGAGAACCTGAAGAAAATCAAGATTTGGATTAAATGTGTTAAAATTTAGTCTGAAATTGATGCAAGAGAGAAATCATTACCAGATCCAGTTGTCTAGTGATTTCTGGCTAAATAAACTGATACTGATTTTAAGAAAATAGTGGATTGATCCCAATCTCGGTTGAAGACCTAGAGTTTCTGATCCGTACAGTGAGACTGCAGCTGAGGTATAATAAAGAGGAAAATATGTTAGCTTCCTGCTGCTTAATGCAGACTGGAAGCCCTAATGAGGAAGCAGATTTATTTGTTTAGTTGAGGTCAAATGGTCTTAAAACATAGCTGTTACTCTTTGGCCCAGACCACAAAACTCAGTAGATTGTCTTGCTCCTTTTTTCTCCTAATAACTTCCTAGCATATTGTTGAGGAGGCAACCAACAATGAGTAACTAATAAAACGGCACTCCTCAGGCTTAGTATCTTAATGAGAACATTCAGAAGATGCCAAAGGAAAAGTGTGTGGGGAGAGGAACTCCCCCCCATCTGCTCCTTTAAGAGACTCTGTGCAATAGTATATCTGCATAACTAGCAGCAGGTCTGCTGCTTTCAACATGGGATGTGAAGGTACTGCTAGCACGGAAGATTGGTGCTCCCTGGAAACTCAAGAGGGACAAGGACTATTTGCTAATGATGCAAATTTTGCTAGTGCTGGGCAGTAGCAATTGCTCCTGACAGAACAGAGCGGTTTCTCTCCATGCAGTCCATCCCAGTTCATGCAGAGAAGGGCTGCTGATGGCCCACAGTTTTAATGGTCACAAGAAGCTGGATAAACAAAATGGGAGGAGGCAGCCTTTTTCTCTCTGTGTGTGTGTGTGTGTGTGTGTGTGTGAATGGTCACTTTCTGCTGTGCAGGATATCCTCATTGTACAGCTGTTTTATTGCTTTTAGAAGTGAGCTTAACCATTTCTTCTAACTTTGACTTCTTTCCAAAAGAGTGACCTGTGAGTCATATTTGAGAAATAACATCTTTTTTCTCACTGTTAAGTTGGTTCATGCTTTTTGTGACCATCAACAGACCCAGTAAGTGCTCTTACAATGGAGTCTATGCAGGACTTTCAGTGTTGTATGACTTCAAAACATTTTGGTAAAAATTGTGTTTTAAATTTGGCCTTAGAAAATTTTTGTGGAACTCCTATAGAATTTTTACCTCCTGTTGTAATTTTCTACCACAAACTAACACTGACATCTAGTCTAAATAAAAATTTCAATACTCAGCATTTGTTAGTTGCTCCTCAAATGAAATCCTATAGGAGGTTTGGAGAGATACTAATTGCTATTTATCACTTTGCTTTCTGTTTCCATTAAGTTTCTTATTACAAATTTAAATTTCCTCTAGCACTAGCAGTTATGTTGTTTCATACTGTAAGAATTTATTTCTTGAATTCCTTTGTATGTAAGGTGCCACATACGGTGTTTTTTTATTTGGGAGACCATCTTGCAAATCTGAGGGATAAATAGGTATTTATTAAGGCACTTAATATTTCTTTGAAGACCAAAGTTGAAAATTGGCCTTAAATTACAGTAAATTTAGTTTTACTGTTCAAAAATGATGTCTTACCTTCTCAGTATTATTACCTTTTTTCTGGAATTCTCTTTTCCCCAAAGCAGTATGTGTAGGTCTTTAATGCTTATTTAATGATGGCAGGTTGGGATATAATTATTCAGACACTGAGCTTTTGAACCGTTGCTGTAAGAATAATAACATGATTAGTTTTTATGTTAATGTCCAAAACCAGTGGCTTGTTTTATTACTAGTATGTTGCTAGTATTTTGGTATACAATGGCAATGCATCGTGGTGGTCTGTCCTGCCACAGATCAGTACCACAGCCTTGTTCTGAACTAGTTCACAGAGAGCAGTGATGTTAAATACGAAGGAACAGGGTTGACTCTGAGTATGTGGCCAAACCTTTGTATGAAATCTGTAGACTTTTTCTGTTTGATACCTGTATGTGATTAGCAACATATTTGTGGGTACTCAAGCATAGAGCTGCTTATTAAAAGACTGCAGAATTCCATAGGTGGCAAATACAAAGTTGCATACAGTCAATATCAGGTTCATGTGAATTTCTGTTTTATTGACCATGAAATTTAGTGATGTCATATAGTTGCATTAAAACTGTGGTGGGTTGACCATGGCCAGCTCCAGATGCCCACCCAGCTGCTCTCACTCCCCCTCCTCAGCAGGACTGGGGAGAGAATAAGATCTGCTCCAGCACCTCCTCCCCCCCTTATTCTCTGACTTTGCTGCTGGCAGCGCTGTTTCTCACATTTTTTTCCTCACTCCTTACTGCCTGGCACCATTTTGCACGTTCTCAAATACACTTTCACAGAGGCGCTACCAGCTCCTCTGAGAGGCTCAGCTGTGTCCTGCAGCAGGGCCGCTGTGCAGCTGGCTGGAACCGGCTGGAACTGGCCGGAACCGGCGGGAACCGGCCGTGCCCGGCACGAGGCAGCCCCGGCCTCTCCTCACAGAGGCCCCTGCAGCCTTGCTGCCAGTGCCGGAGCACTGACACCCCGTCCCAAAACTGAAGGGATTTCCTGGCTCATTGAATTAATTCCTTGTAATCACAGGCAAACGTGTTTAGGTCAGAAGATCCATAAGAATGTTATTCTGTAGATTCCAGATACGAGAAAGAGCTTGAATAGATCAGAGGTCTCTTGCAAAAGACCAAAGGCAGCAACCTCAGCCTGTCCCAGGAGGAAGGCAAGAAAAGTCGCTATTGCCCTGCATTCCTTAGCAAGTCCCAAATGCCAAAGAATTTGGTCCAAGAAACTCTGAGGTGGCTCTGGGAAGGGGATGATGCCTCACTCTTCAGTCCTTGCCCACTTATCTGGAAAAAACTGTCTCCTCGCTCCAGATTTGGCCATTGGGTGAGCTTGTGACCAGGCTGGACCCCTCAGGTGTCATTGTCAGGACAAATGTCACATTCTGCCCAACACCCTCTGAATGCCTGTGTCAATCTGTAACGCTTCTGACCGAAGTGAATCCCATCGTCCTCCTCTTTGCGCAGAGAGCAGCTTTTGTGCCGAGGCAGGGAAAGTCCTGTGTTAGCTGTGGCAGGATGTGGGGGCGTGGGCAGGCAGAAGGGAAGACAAACGTGTAATCGAACAAAATCAAGTCATGTTTAAAACTCCTTTTCAAATACCAGCAAATCAAACCCCAGGGGCTCAAAGCATAGTCTTAAACTATTCCTATCCCTTCCATAACTTTATGAAACTTCATTGTGAAACATTTCAGGTTCTTTAATGGATAACCTGTTTAGAAGGCCATTCCAGAACTATACTCCCTTCATAGGCTTACAATTGATCATGACCATTATCTATCATTTAACCTTGTACAGGTGGTATCCTTTCACTTAAATAATTTATCTTCCTCTTCATTTTTATGCTTGAATATATTTATAAGTTCAGTGTATTATTTCTGGACCTATTTTTAAATGTCACTTCATATGCACCTTCCAGACTGCTGATACAAATTGTGAAATTGCCGTTAATGAGATTACTGTACATAGATGTCATTTGAACTGCAGAAACACTACATCTTTTAAGACTTTCTAGTAGCATTGTTTTTTTAGTCTTTAGCCTGTTTTAGAAGAGCAAATAGTATACAAACCCAGAGAACCAAATACATGCTAACAGCCTTCCTTATGGTACAATAGTCAGAAAGTTAAGTTCTGGCTGCTTTGGGGAGAAAATGCCTCTGTTGACAAGGCTGGAGAAAGACCTTGAAAGAAAGGCTCAGAGTGGGTACAGGGCATAGGAGACATTCAAATGCTGACTTTTCAATCCCTCCTATGGAAGACTTAGATGGAATAAATTTACCTGAGAGAAAAACAACTTTGTCAAAATTTTGAGAGGACTCAAGTTGTCTCACAGATTCTGTTTTATTAATCCTTCAGAAGAACAAATCTACCTATTAAACCTCAGTTGTTAAAGGTGAGCCTGCTTCTTTGTTCTACTTTCTTCCATTTTGTTTAGAAGTAATCCATACAATTTTGTGCTATTATTGTTAATTAAATAATTGCAATATTACTGCTTTTAGGATAAGACAATGTGAAGTAAGGTTGGATTTTCGATGGTGTTACTTTACTGATATATTTTGAAACATGCAAAGTAGGTTTTTGTAGAATAAAGTTCATTATGTCGGACCTTCCTTTCACTGCAATTAGATATTTCCTTTTTTATTCCTCCATATTTGTTTGTAAACCAATTGATGTTGACTTTGCCTACAGAACAGTTGTGTTCATGTGCCATGAATTTTTAACAGATAAATTTAGTGTTTGGGAATGTTCAGCAAAACAGTGAACTTGAATCAAATAATGAATATTCATGATTAGCAAATTTTTGCATACCATGAACTTGATGGTGTTAACATCATCAGTCAGGGGCTCAAGTCACTAATCATCAGTTCTTAATGCTGTGCTCAGCAAAAAGCTGTTGAACAACCATAGATGGAAATAGTTGCATAAACCATTTACTGCACATTCCTGTAGAATAAACACATTTGTACAATTTTTCTCCATTAGTGGAATATTTGCCATCAATGAGGAATGTTAACTTGCAGATAGTTAGTTGTGATTGACTTGCCCATATCTCTGTGCAGGACTATGCACACTCAAGTGTATTTTAATACTGGCATGTAAACACCAGTCAGGAGCATTACATCTGCTTTAGGTATCTTTTTGAGATTGTATTACTGGGAGTCTAGTGAAAACTGTAGCTCATGTAGTAGTAATTGATTTCAGATGACCCAGCATTGTAAGAAGTTCCAGTGGATTATCTAATTAAACCACAAAAGGTCATAATATATCCACAGATCTGCAATACTTATAGTGTTTTGTTTATTGATCAATAATTTCATGTCTGCTATGCTTAAAATGATTTAAAGTTACCACAGATTTTTAACTGGTAAATCCTGTCAGATTTATCTTAAAATCCATTAATATTTTTTACAAGTAACTAACATTTTGCTGGTGGAAAATAACTGCTGCAAAGGCAATTAGACAGGTGAGGAGGTAATAAAGCACACTACTTAGTGTGCTGTAATTGGGTGTCAGTGCAAATGAGATTATTTAGTTTATTTAGTCATTGCAAAATTTATTTAAATGCCTGTGACATTTAAACTGTTCATTTATACACCATAACCATTCTATTCTAATTGTAATATCAGTCTATTTGCTGCTCTTAAAAGGCTAGAGGCCAATGAGATGCTTATTTGAAAAAAACACTTAATTTCTCTGTAAACTGCTGGGTCCTAAGGCTCTCCCCTCTCTCCTCTCTTCCCCTAACCCATAGTCTGAGACTGTAAAATAAAGTGGTGCAGGCTAATGGCATGCCAGATATTAACTACCATAATCATTGAAGCTGTCATTCTATTACATCAGGCACAAAAAGCATAGTAATTTTTGTTAATCACGTTCCTATCCTAGCTTCCACATTTTGTTAGTGTTGGGTTTTTTTACAGCAAAATGTATAATTGAGTTGATGATTTTTATCTCTTATAGAAAAATATAATTAACATGGTGAACTAGTGCTGCTGTGTAACAGAAAAAATCTGAAATGACAAGATGACAGATAGTAAGAACAACTTCAGAAGGGAAAGAATGGCTGGCTTGTCTATGGCCATTTCCTTTTGTTGCATCCATGCGGTAAAGAGTTTACTGCACTTGTGAAGGACACAAACAGGAATCCTGAAATATTTTTGCTTTTCCTGTGTCTTTTCTTTTGAAGAAGTATTGGCATCAAAGAAAAATTCATTTTTAGATTTCAAATATCCTTCTTTAGAGGGTGTATTACCTGGGGTTCTTATGCTTATACTTTGCATACCTATGAAAATTATACCTAAATTTTAATTTTAAGAGCTTTAAATTCCATAGCCTACCTAGACTTGTTTTCTTGACCAGTCCTTTTTTTACCAGCTCTCCACAACTATACAAACATCTAAGCGATTAAACTCTCTTGGATTTTTTTGTGCTTTAATTCTATAGATTTGTTATGGAGCTAACAATAGATCCTTATTTAATTGAAGCAGTTAAATCCAAATCAGATTTGAAATTCTGTTTATAGCATTGTTCAAGAGAACTTCACCGTAACAGATGACTGTTTGTCAAAGAGCTGATGGAATATGTGCTAGATGCCTGTGGAGCGTGCATGTGTAATACAGTATTTTGTTCTTTGCAAAGGAGAAACATAAGCAAAAGCATTTGATAATAATGATAGCAATTTATGCACAAGGTCTTTTTATTTCATTAAAATTCTCAGAAATCTACAGTCTAGATCTACTTTTGCTCATGAAGAAGGAGGAAATTCACCAAACATAAAGGGCTGTATTCAGCGTGGAATCAAAAGTATTTTTACTCTAAGCACAAAATGTCAGTGAAAAGTGGCAGGAGTACCGGCTATTTTGGGATACTCAGAGAATTCAAGCTTATAATGAGGAATTAAGTTTATAAAAATACTCCTTTTTCCATCCTATTTTGAGTGAAATAAGAAAACTGATCACTCATTATATGTGGAAAATAAAGAGTCTGCACAAAGACAGCCTCTTTCTTTACTTTTTATTTTACTTTACTTTCGTTCAGCATAAGCTATTATTTTTTCATCCCATTTCACTTGCATCTGTGCTAAGAATAAAGACATATTATTGTTTTTTCTCTATATTTTGACATCATGTACCTCCCTGGTTAACTAATTGGTTATTTGTTTTACTCACTATCCATAAATCAAAACTCTGTTCACATAAAAGTTCCTCCTTCATAGTGGAAAATCACAGGTAAATGGGTTTTGGTCCAAATTCAGGGTAAATAAAAGGACTCCTGTTGGCTTCAGTCAACTATATATCAGGTGTTTGTTTGGAGAGGATCCGAAAGGCTTAGTGGGCATCACAAATAATGTTCTGATTTACCTGTTGGCATTTCCATTCAAAAAGTTGCTGGAAAGTTCCATGATATTTAACTGAGTATGATATTAATTATCACCTTGTTACTGTTGCTGCCCACTTTTTCTGCAAGGAAGACTGGTGTTTCTGTCTGTCTTCTCTCTTTTCAGAGTACTTTATATAATAACTTCCTTTCAAACCATTCCTTTAGCATAGAGCATGCTGCAATACTGCGTCAGACAAAATGTGGAGGTGATGAGCTGAGTTCCACTGAATCTTCTACTGTTGATTTAGATGCAGCAGAGTCAGGAACAGAGTCTTGAAACTCCAACTGGCAATACGTCAGGTTTTTTGATGTTGTGCCCTAATGAAAAGGGAGTGTATTACTGCTTCTGTAACCCACAGTGTTGTGTTATAACTGTGCAAAATGCATTTTCCCCTCACTACAAAGCCTCTTCAGAAAGCACATCAGATGTGTGATGATAAAGGGTGTGTGGAAGATTTGACCTTGCTGCCAACTTTCTTTTCGCCTCCCAGAGAGCAAGGATTGCTCTGAAGTGTTTCTTCTCAGTTAGATAATTTCTCCCTATCCCTAAAAGCTTGCAATAGCTCGTTTGCACTTCCCTCATTCCTCATTTTTGTTTTGGGTATTGCACCACAAGGTAGGCAGACAAAGAGAAAATGTAAAATGTATGTGATCAGGTTGTAAGAACACAGATTTTGTTATGCAAACATAACAGAGGCCTGTGTGCATTTTGAGGCAATATAAGCTACTTTTGGAAGTAGTCACAGTTAAAATCTTACAGAAACCTTAGACTTCATGAAAGGCAGAGCTGGCAGTGCTGTTGGTGATATGCAGCAGAGGTCCATTAATTTTGAAGGAAATCTATTAATTCACAATGATGGTATGTCTGCCCTGCATTTCTATAGCCAGAAGACAGACCCAAGAGAGCTGCTTGTGCTGCCTGTTATACATGTACATGCTTAACTAGTGAAGATTTTGTTTGTTTGTTTAGTTCAAATAGCTACAACTTCAGTACTGTATTACACACATGATCACATATGTAGACTATGTTAAGACAATGTCTAGTAAGATTTTGAAACCAGAACAAGTCAAAGTTCAGGTTGCCTGATAAATATGAATTTGATTCCTTGGGCCATATGCATTAGGATTTAGATTTTAATTACATTATTGAATTATTTTTTTATGGTAGATTTTTGCCCAGTTGTTTCTGTAGGGTGAAGCTGCTGTAGTACTGAAACCAGCTCTGTGTTGAGATAAAAGACTGTTGGTAAAATCCTTATCTGCACTGTCACAGAAGTTGGAAAGTGGGATATAAATGAGACAGGATATTTTAGCAAAGCGAAAGGATCATTAGGATCATCTCATGATGAAAGCAGCTGCGCACTCTCATAAAGAATGAATTTGACTCCTACCCATGCCACAAATGTCCTGTGAGACCTGTTTTTTTCAAGATGGTCACTACCTCTGAAAATCTGATTTCTGGATGCCTGAATTGGAGTTCTGAGGTCTGGTCTGCTAAAATACAGTTGCACACAGCTCTGATTAGCATCACTGAAAACTATATTTAAAACACAGTGCTATGAAACCCACATTTTTCTCCTGCTGTCCTGACAGAAAGTCAGGTGATGACCCAATACAAAAATTTCATACCCAATGCTTTATTTTGGCAACATTTTGTACACAGTTGAAATGGTGATCTTATCCTGAAACTTGGCAGTATGCTTTAATATAAGGCAGCTCTGTCATCCCTGGCTACAAAATAATATTTAAAGCAGATGACCGCTTGCTTGAACTAGGGGAAATTCAGACAAACAGAAACAAATTCACATTAGAATTCAATACATTTCTAACGGAAGGCATGATTTTGCAGTAACCGTCTTTTGCTTTCCAGAAGGTCACCCTCTGCAAGTGTGAAGTCAGTCTGTAGAAGTTTTCAGCTGCCATCTTTTCAAACTGTATCTGCCTATCAAAATAACGATACTTAGAGGTGCCACTGAATGTCTTTCTGATGGTGACTTCTCATTGCTGTTTACAAGTCTTTGAAAATAGGAACATATGTAGGCTTGCTATACAAGTTGATGTTGTTGTGCGTAGTTAAGGGCTAAACCAGAGGGTATGTAGGCATAAATCAAGAGAGAAAATTTATAAGAATGTTGCACTGTTATAAAATTTTAATTCTCATAGTGATATTGGATTGCAAATTGTTGCAAACAAATATTTCTGGACTTCTTGTTACCTGCAGTTATAATTTATGAAAGTATCAGTCATGGGTCTTTTCCAAGACAAACCCCAAGAACGTACAGCTTTGTGTATAGTTTTCCATGTTTCCACATGTATTTGTGATTTGACAATTATAATGTTTTAATTTTTCCAACCAATACACCAAATATGTTTTCTGATTATAATCTACTGTAATCTGGGAAAATACCAGTTTTTCCTGTTTCTATTATGTTTTTGTCACTTCTTACCAACACAAGCCTTCACATTCAGCCCTCTGTGTCTGGTCAAAAAGATACTGGGGTTTCTTGTGTTACATGTACTTTGGAAACATGACTCACCATAGATTAGTCAATAACTGCTACATCTTGATAACCTCAATTAGTGTAGCAAAACCGTTTTATCTGTAAGTGTATGTATATATCAAAATTTTAAATGTAGGAATCATAACCATTTGAGTAAAATTGACATAATTGCTACAGTTTCAAAAAAACTTAATGACACTTAATTAAACCTGAATCTAATGGATTGACTGGAATGTATATAGAGCAACGTGTTCATGCTGAACATTTGCTCTGTAAGTAGCTTCTTGTCCTTCAGTGGAATTACTAGATTAAGCAAGGATTTGAAGGTTTGAACTCACATTTTTCTAAATTCTTTTTGTGTTTCCATTAACTGCATTGTCTAATCTTGAAAAAAATAGCTTTATATTTCCAGTCTTTATGCCATAATATGTAACCTCATTTCAAAAACATAAGTCATCCTTGATGACAGTCTTCTCTCAGTATGTAAAAATACTCAAGGAGTGGTTGTGCAATGGAAACTTCTAGGCAAAGATAACTTTTAGAAATACTACTTGATCTTAAGGCTTATTTTAAAAGTCTTTGAATAAATTGATATGGCTGATCATGGAGGGGACCAAAGAAGTGTTGTTGAGAGAAAGAGATTGACAGAGTGGAGACTGAGGAAGAATAAGAACACAGTAATCTTTTACACATTTTGTCTGCAGTTGATTTGTAGCATAGTATATTCACTGAATCCAAATAAATTATTACTTAATATAGTAAAAGGACCCAGAAAACTCAGACACTGATGTATTTTGTTGTTAAAATCTCAGGCAATCATTTTTTAAGACTAACATTTAATGTTTTCATTATGCCTCAGGTCCCCAGTCTGAACCTCCATCGTGCAGTGCCAGTTCCATCACTTGCCCATCTGCCTGCACCTGCAGCAACAATGTAGTGGATTGTCGAGGAAGGGGCTTAACAGAAATTCCAGCTAACCTACCAGAGGACATTTGGGAAATGTAAGTGCCAATGTAATGCACCATTCTTTTCCATGTCTCTCCATTTTTAGTCCGTGTCATAGCCCCCTGTGTGGAAGAAAGGCATATGTTTTGAAAACTGTTCTGAGCAGTTACCAGGTATATTGTAGTTGTCCTCTTTGCTTTTCTTCTTTTGATCTAAGGGCTCAAATTGTTCTTTAATGTAAATTAAGATATTGTTTGAAGTTGCCCTACCCTAAACCAAGATGAAGTTCTTGGCGTGTTATGTTCAGATTGTGTTTACATCTGACAAATCTGGGATTACAGTTCTATAGTCAGGAAAAGGAAATACACAGCCCTTTTTTTAAAAATGGGATTGTTTTGGGTTTAGTTGGTGAATTGCACAAGAGGTGGAGGGTTTTCTTGTTAGCTTGGCAAGATGTATTTGTGATGAAGTGAAGCATGACATCAGAACACATTGTCCTTGGTGATTTTTTCTTCTATTTCTTGTCTCCCAAATTTTGTTACTCCCAATTCTTTAACACTTTTGTGACTTTTTTTTGTGTTGTGAAATCAGATACTGGTTTTACTGACTTATTTGTGTTTACTACTTTTAGGAATTGTAATCATCTATTTTTGTGTCCATGACTTCATACTACTGTGGTCCTGAAATAGTTACATTAAACCAAGTTGCTTTTGGTTAGTCCATAGGGAAAGCAGATCAATTCTTTTCCTATTTAGATGCTTGTACAGAGGTTACTGACATCCAGCCAGCTTTTACAGTCTACATAGTATGGATTCAAATATGTGTATAGTCATGGGACTCATTCAGCTTCTCGTTGCTGTAGAAATACTGCTTTATAGCAAAATTCACTAGGATAAAGCATAAGTTGAATTGCTCAAATGTAGCCTGGCCCACTATGTTATGCCAGGAATGTGACAGTTATGGCCAGTGAAGATGCTGTGCTATATTGTTTGCTGGCGATCTGCTCTACACCACCACTCCTCTAAGTCACTTTGTCATTTGCTTTTATAATTTAAGATTCATCTCAAATTTGTTTGGATTGCTATCAGTACAACAGTTCAGAGGTAGCTTATGCTCGATTGTGCATCTCCACAGAAAAAAATATATTAGAAATGAAAAAATAAGCTCAGTAAGTGCAAAGAATAAACAACATCTGAAAATTAACATTGTTGACAAAGTATCTAGAGCATGTAAAAATGTTTACAGGAAATATAAACTCTTATGCAAGCTGTTCTGAATTCCCATTACCTGCCTGCTCACCTCCTGACAAAGTTCAGAATGCATTGGTTGTGTTCATTTCCAGTATATTGTGGCACACAAATTATGCATGTAATACTTGTTTTTCTGTGCATGAAAGTCAGTTAAAATTATCCTGAATATATAAATTGTGTTTGGCATACTAAGAGTATTCAATGTTTAGTCCTGTTTCCAGTTCTGTCAGATGGAGTACAAATTTTCAGGAGTGGCTGGATTGGTTCAGTAATAAGAGACAGAGGATGAAATTGGTCCAGACTTGCTCACAAATTAGGGTTGGGCTAGGAGAACTGTAAAACTTTATTTTGTAGTGTTGAAAATGCCAGCAGAAATCAGGTGATCTTTGTGGCTCCATGCCAGAGTCACATGGAGAGCAGTATCTGCAGGAAGGCTGAGATTGGTGTGCTCCAGCACTATCCTTACAGCAGTGCACCTCAGTGTGAGAAAGCAAGTGAAAATGTTCACCTTTAGTGTGGTTATAATAGCATCGAGTATCCAAGTCCTGTCTCTGTTTTGATTGCTCCAGTCCACAAAAGTAGCCCCTGTAACCTGTAGTAAAAGCAACTTAGAAGATCTACTTAGAAGAGCAGAAAGTGAAGAAAGACTTGGAGAGCCTTTAAGTTAGGTGGTGAGGTAGTGAGTCAAGAAGCACATAGCATTTTAAGAAACTTTCATAACCTGGAGGTTATAAACCTTCTAGATCCATAGAATACCACAAAAAGCTCTTAGCACACTGTTTAATGATTTAGATGTCAGACTTCTTGCATTTTAGGCAGTACTTACTTGAGTCTTCATCTGCAGATAAACCTCTTGAATTGTTCTAATCCTGCACATACCCTTTGCAATTCACAGGCACTTCAGGTAGGAGTAGTTCTGCAGAACTTCAGAGTGTAACCCTCAGGAAAACATTTATTGCTCCCTTTCTGTGGGAATCGATCCTGTGAAGATTTCATTTTTATGGAATATATATATATTAAGAAATTTAAGTAGTTCTATCTATTTATGCTGAGGGTGGTGAAACACTGGAACAGGTTGTCCAGAGAGGTGGTAGATGCCCCATCCCTGGAAACATTCAAGGTCAGGTTGGACGGGGCTCTGAGCAACCTGATCGAGTTGAAGATGTCCCTGCTCATTGCAGGGGGGTTGGACTGGATGACCTTTAAAGGTCCTTCCAACCCAAACTATTCGATGATTCTATGATTCTTTCTGAATAAGTCTTAATGAGTGACATCGCTTCTGTATGGTTTTTCCTACTGGTAAAATGGTGTTTTCATTTCGTAAAAGTACTAGTAAAAAAGAGCAATTAACCTTATATCCAAGGTCATATTCTTACACAGAGTAAAGGTTATAGTCATATAGCAAAAGGTTTCTGGAAAGATGGAAGAAACTGCCATAGTGTTTTCCCAGAAAAATCCTGACATAAATTCTTTTGACCAAGATAGCCATTCTGGTTTATGCAGAAGTCTGTCATACTGCTCACAAATTCAGTTTGTCTGAGGCTGCTCTGGGCTTATTCAGCATAAAATCCCTCCAGAGGTCTAGTTCCAGCTACACATGGAATAATGACTGTCTTTTGATTTGCTGTGATAGGCAGAATAATACTCTTTTGCTGTAATGTTATAGCAATGGGGCCAAGTAAATTCTCTCAATGTGCTGCAACCCACCTTTCTTGCTCTCATGCAGCAGCGCTGTTGGGTTTTTTTCACTTGCCCCCATGGTTGGCATTTAGTCAGACCGTTTTTATAAAAGGTGGCTACGTAGTGGTGCTGCCTGAACACTTCTTTCTGGACTCTGTAATCCTATGGTCTGATCCTCGTAATCTTTGAGAGATCTAACTCTTACTAGAGATGAGATTCCTCCTATGGAATATGGGGTAGGGACAAACTACATGGCTGGGTTGCTACTACATAGATCCTAAGGGATATTACTTGAGATGATGTATTTTTCATTCAACTGTTTCTTTTCTATCTAGCATTGTAAGTACTCATTTCACTAAAATACATTTCCCCCTATAGACTGTAGTCCATTCATAAAATTTATATGATAGTATTAAAATGCTGTGCCTACCTCAGTTCCACTTGGGGCATTTCCAAGTTCTTTTGCTTGGTTATTAGTTGTATTCAGTTACAGCTTTCTAGTTTTTGTATTTCCCCTTAACTCAGTATGTCTTTGTAAGCCAAATTGTATCCGATAAGAACCCTTGACTGACAAACTGTTCTACAAAAATGAAACACACAGCTGTTACTCTAACATGGTTATTAAAGGTGACCTACATTTCACTCTGTGTTTCAGTATTAATTAAAGATCTTTTACTCAGCCTTCCTGCCTTTCTTCATTAACACAGGCAGGCAGAACCTTCTCTGACAAAGCTGCCAACAAGGCCTAAATTTGTTTTGTTGATAAAAACCTGTCACGAAACAGGCAACTCGCTTGTCACGGAACATAAAACAAGCATCATACGCCACTAATTTTCCCTTGCTGCTGACCTCTGCCACATGTGACTTAGAAGTCTGTTGTGTTACTCTATTACAAATCTCCCTGAGGTGCATTATCCTGCAGGCCCTCATTGCAAGAATGTTTATTATTAAATAAAGGAATTTAGGAAAGCTAGAAATCTGTATCCCAGCCTTGCTTTTTCATAATTTCATAAAATAGGTAGCTAGAATGTACAGAATGCAATTCATTTTTTAAAAAAGCTTCTTGTTCAGTGGGGATCTGACATCAGCAGCCAAATTGAGGAAAAATGAGTTACAAGAAACTGAAGCTGAGGACTACAGATTGTGTTGAATGTTATAAAAGATTCTCTGCTTACAAAGTGGTTCTCTTGTGTTTTTCAGAGGAGAAATGAACAGTGTATGTTATAGAGAAACACATGAGAATAGGTACAGAAGAGTTTTGCGTGAACACTTGGATGAAAACAAAAGTCATTAAGCACCTGGAGGCATTTACTGAAAAAGAAATACCAGAACAAATATGGCTTGATGGTTTGCTGGTAAATGAACAGTATAGTCATTTCACTACATTGGAACAGCATCTACAATAAAAGGAGAAGTTTGCATTTATTTAGAAAGGGTGAGAGAAAATGCATGCAAGATAAATAGGGAACACAGTGTGAATGCAGGATAGACTTCACCTTGGAGGGATATAGGGTGGGAGGGATGACCTACAAACTAGTAGGAGACAGTCTCCAAAGAATCTGTTTTTTTGATCAGACTTGGTCGCAACCTCACAACAAGTGCCTGTCAGACTGAATGACAGCTCAGACCATAAAGACAGCAAAGCCAGGATATAGTAGAGACCTGTTGAATCCAAAGCTAACAGCTGTGCTTGCGAGAGTCACTACCCTGCAGCTTGTGGGAGCTTGGAAGTGTGTTGTGAGAAACACGCTTGCCACAACAGCGGATTTCACTCAGCATGTGGTTTGGGCTGTTGTTGGTTCAGGACATTAGGCTGCATGGATCTAAGCTCTGGTGCTGTCTGCCCATTCTCAATCATTAGTGTTTGGCTGGTTTATGCCAGGGAAAGGACAGCTTTCCTGCACTTGCAGATGTGGGACACTGGGAGTAATGGCATTGCTAGCCCTGTCTGTAGTGTTTCAACCAATATTTGCTTCAACATGCTGCCTGCCATGTTCGTTTGGTGCCTTCCAGTACTGGAGAGTGATCAGTAACTCTGTATTCATCTTTTCCCCACCTCACTACACTTTTCCTCTGTCCCTTCTTTAGAATGAAGTTTTCACGCTGTTTGTCTATCTCAGACTGATCTACTTAATTTTTTTATTTATCGCTGCAAACAAGGCTGTATTTTAGGATATTGATTCTGGACAGCTTTTGTCTGAGAATTTGGTACACCTTAAAACAGTAGTGCAGGGACTACTACTTCTGCCTTTGTGTTTCATAAAAGTTTGTGTAAGATCTTTCTGAGTGAAAGCAGGGAGCAGCCCCCCAAAGGCTGGCCCTCCTGCTGCTGTCTGGTCTGGAGTGCATGGTGGAGGGTGCTCATGCTGTGGTGCCCAGGGGCAGGCAGGCTCCTGGGCTGCCAGAGCAGCAACCACTGGCACCAGCGCTGGCACTGGGTACTGCTTCTCTGAAGGATCTTCAAATTGTGTAAAAGAAGGATTTGATTAATTGCTAGTGCTAAGGGCAGGATTGTGGGTTGGGACAGACACTTGAGAGAATAAAGACTAGCTGGGCCTAGTACGGAAACTGTTGGGAAAAGAAGGCTGAACTCAGATGAGGAAACAACAAAACATATGCTGAGAAAGGTTGGGAAGAAAGGAAATCAAGACAAGTTGATAAAAGTGCTGAGTCTGAGAAAGTGAGGAATATCTGGTGATAAGACCTGAGATTGCTGGGAGTGAGCCTGGGACACAAGCTCTGCAGGGTGGGCTTTGGGATGTGGCAGGAGGGCTAGGACACTGGGTGGCATGGATGGGGGCTGGGCAGGCTGTGGGGCCAGGACAGAGTGGCGCAGGTGAAGATGGAGCTGAGGAGTCTCTTCCCACCAGAAAATACATGTATCTTGCAGAGCCTTCCTGCCTTGTCTCTGTGTACTTGAGAAACCCAAGAACACTTTATGTGTCTTTGTCCCTGTGCGCTAGTGACCATCTACGCAGAGATAAGCTATTAGACTACCTAGGGATTTACTGTTTTAACTTCTGCTGTTCACTTAGACATCAGTGCAGAGGTCTGGGTGGTGTACTTTTGTTACACGTGAGTTTAGCTGTGATGGAATTAGTTAATTCAGCTTTTGTTTTTGAATCCACTAAATTAAATATATTATTCAAAAAGTAAGAAAAAAAATTTAAAAAAATGCCAAAGAGTTAGTGTTTGTAGCTGCAGTCTTCATTCAGTGTTTTTGTATATATTTGTTGTGGTATGCACTTTAATTACAGCATAGTCTCACGTTGCTGTTAAAAGACCGGATTTGTTTCTTGTTGTCTAGGGATGCATCAGGCTTCTATAGTGAGGGAGCCTATGTGTACAGGATTTGTTTATTTGTTGCAGAAACAGGAAAATTCTCAAATGGGGACTTTGGGGAAGACAATCTCATGAGTGCTGTTCAGAGAATTGGGTTGCATCTCTTCTTGCCAGTGGTTTTATTAATTGATTCTGGGCAAGTGACTTGCACAAACTTTTCATGGGTGGTCACTAATGATGTAATCCTCGGTTTCTGGCTGACTCAGCTGAGATATTCAGAAGTGCTGAGGACTCACAGCTGCAGCAAAAGTCAATAGGAGCTGTTCTTTGAACACGTTGTGCTGTGCAACGCTAATTACTTTGAAAAGCCAAGTCCCAATCATCTGCAGGCTTATAAATCAAACTCCAGAATCTGAAGTATATCCTTAGATCTTGAAACTACTCTTAGATTTCAAACCTGTGCTTTTTCATATCAAGCTTGCTTTATCACTGTTAGTTAACCTTTACAATACTCTCTGTCTGGTGAGATTAAGAGAAATATAATCGTATAAACCAAGAGTAATGCTGGATAGGACGTATATAAATCAGAAACGAGGAGGTTTTGTTTAAATGCTAATGTAATTGCTCCAGACAGAGTAAAGAGGCTGACAGTCCCTCAAGGAAAAGTGCTGCTTAGGCACCCTTATCTGGTGAGATAATAACCCCAGCTTCTCGTCTGGCTTCTGAGCAGAGTAAAATAGGATGGCAGCCCTTCTACCAGCATCTAGGTTTGGCTTAAGGTCAGTTTTGAGTCACTTGTTCTACATTGGTTTAGTTTATCATTCTCACTATTGATAGCTGAATTGGTGACTGATATTTTCGTAGGTATGAGTAGTGCTTGATTTTGGTGCTTAATTTCTACTCTTAGGAAAAATGCTGGAGTTTGAGCACTAAGGAAAAATCTAATGCACTTAACTGTTGGTTTTCTCATGATTCTGTCAAAATGAAAACGAACCTACTTTTCTGCAAGAGCGTCACTTTGAAATGTGATGTTCTACTTGCCCCACCTTTAATTAATGCTTTTCTGACAAATTTAATATTTAGAGAATTGCTGTCATGAAGGTACCACTGTGTTGGGCAGTGTTGCGGACAGACCTGTAGATAAAGACGTTTGTGCTTTTGTTGCTTCAGTGATTCTCTTGGGAAGAAATTACCTCCTCTGTTCTACAGTACCTGTAGGAGTGAGTACTAAAGGAGAGCTGGGACTTCCTGTTATGAATCTTGATGAAGCTTTTGTGATTTGAGGAAGGTGATCAACAAATTCTAGGCATTTAAATTACTAGTATGTTCAAAATCAATTTTCCACTGATTAAAATAAAGTCAGAAAAGCTATTATAAAAAGATTGAGCACTGGTAACTATTTATTGTAATAAAATTAATTCTTTCTTATATAAATTATAAATTAACTGCACCATAACAATTTCATATATGTTAACAATTGGCTTTGAAGTTCTCAGCTTCTTAAAGGCAAGAGTTTTTTCTTTTTTCAAGAATATAAGTGTGTAGAAACTATAAACTTTGGGGATAGAGGAATGACAGTTCTGCATTTAACATTGTTCTTCCTCCTAAAAGAAAATTATAATAATTTTCCCAGGCTTCCAGTAAATACTGTAGCTGAAGCCAGCACAGTATTTTTGAACACTGTAATAAATGTTCCATAATTGCCTCTGGTGGCAAGTTCCTTGGCTAGGGAATCAGGTTGGCTCCTGTAGTTGAATCATATAATATGATTTTCATTCACTGCTGTAAATTGGCTCTGGACAGCTTCACATGTCAAATTTGACTACTATTTTCTGGATCTCACTAGGCAAACTGTCATTCAATCCTTGCATTCAATATAAAAAAGAAGTTTCTATTGTAAGGCCAAAAATATGTAGAAAATCTTCTATTCTATGAGGGCAAGACACAAAAATAATAAAGAAATAATAAAGAAAATATTTTAGATTGAGAGCCAGTAGAGAAAATACAAATATATGGGAAATGTTAAGAATAAAGGTGTTTTCTGTGCTGAGACAGATTAAGGAAAACAAGAAGCTATGTTTCACAGTTTTAGAAACAAGCAGTCATGTCAGGGAATTTCTGCTGTAAGCTCAAGGCAAGGTTTATTTCTTACGTCTTTACTTTTATTTATAAAATTAAGTGTAACTAATGTAATCTATAGGCATAAGAAGATGTTTTCATTTTGACAAATCTAGATTTCATACACGTGATAATTTTCATTCTGGCTGTATCATTTTTTACCACCTTCTTTCCTCTTTGTAGTAGTGCGATTTCTTTAATTAAAAAAAAAAAAGTTATGTGCAGGTGAATTTTACTCAGGCAAGCTGTGTAGGAGTTAGTAACCTTACAAGGTTTGTAGGTTTGGGGTTTGGGGTTTTTTTGTTTGGGTTTTTTTTGTGTGTGTTCTTTTTTTTTCCAGAGATATCACTTCAGTCTAGTAGGAACATAAATTTAGCCTTATTAATAAAAATGAATGGTATGAACAGAGGCATATATATTTTTTTATCCAATACAAATGTCACTCAAAAGCTCCTGTTTTGCCAAGCAAAATGAGGAGATTGTAATGTGTAATGAGTATATACATCCTGAAAGCTGATTATGAAAGTGTAGAAGAAATCACAGAAAATAAAATAGGGAGCATAAAATCATATCTTTGCAATAAAATATGCTAATCAGTTTTTTTACTGCATGAAACACTAATTGTCTTTTGGCTTACATGTGTTCTGTTTATTTTGCTAAAAAAAAAAAGGTAAAGAACAAAGGATTTGATGAATGTTTATATTCAAATGACAGAATCTGTTTTGTTGACAAAATATTACAGGTGGCAGAACTTTGACTACCAGAAGGCTATTTAATTTCCCTACTTATTTCTTGTGTGTTGCCTTTTCCTTGTCAGTATTTGTAAATGTGTACTAAAAATAGATGTTACAGAATGTACAGAGCTCTTAACAGTAAGTTAGATTATAGGTTAAACAATTACTTTTTTCCCCTTTCTCTCAGTTTACTGCTTCCATTTCCACTAAGTCTAAAAATATATTTTTGTGTTATAACTTGACAAATATAATGCTAACTAACTTGAAATCCTCAGATCCCTGAGCTAGTTATTGCATTGTTAGAAAATTTGGAAAGTGATCTGGGCTGGAACTTTCCTGAAGTAACTGGAAGTTAATAGAGGGTGGGTAGGACTGACCTACTAAAGTAATAATGAAATAGCAATGTGACTTGTTAAGGGGCTAGTCTTTCTGGGACCTAATGGAACAAAAGCTTATTCTCAGTAAAGCAAACATTCTGAGTCTGGTTTGTTAAAAACCATTCCTACTTGTTTACATTTATGAAGCCAACTATTGCTTTCCAGTAAGCAGTGTAGAAACTGTGTCTCCCAAGTATAGACTTCAAGTTTCAGATATAAAAAAACCAAAAAACCTAAACAAACAAAAAGCAAACTCCCCAAAACACATTCAAAAATTAACAACAAAAAGTGCTCAGCAGAGGTCTAAGGTTGAGTCAGCCTCAGAGCAGATGCTGTGCTGTTGAAGTGAATGCAAGAACATCGTTGTCTATGTAGCACCCTCCAGGCTGGTCTCCTTGGAGCCTTCTGAACTGGAATCACTGGGTGTCACAAAAGTCCAGGAGTGGGATCCATGTTTCTGCTGTGTTTGCTATACCACAACATCTCGGAAACACAAACACGCAGGAACACATGCACGCTAGTTGAATGAAGTATGCAATCAGGCTGCATTTGCACGGTAGGGAGTTGGAAATTACCAAATCTCTCCAACCTAATGGCTCTCTCTTTCCTGGACTTGTGTTCACAACCACATGCCTGTATACAGGTGAAATTCTTCCTGCAAACCCAAGTCCATGTGACCCAATAAAGTCTTCTGAAAAGGGAAATTATCTCTGTCTAGTCTAGAATAAGAGTGGGGAGAAATTGTTTTGTATTCTACCCCGAAACAGCCTCTGTTTAACTTTTAACATCCTCACTGATTGTACCCGCTGATGATGGCTCACAGGGGAGCACGCCTGAAGTCTCTGCTTTTACATCTGGGCACAATCCATGAACAATTCATGCAATTGTGGCATTGCAGTGAGAGGGAGCTCAGGCACCAGCAGCATGCTTGGTGGGTGCCTGCACTCTCACTCCAAGGATGAAGCAAGGAAAATAAATGAATGAGACTGGCAGGAGAAATAACAATGAAAAGTGATGATGAAGGGCCAAAAATTCCACTGAGGAATGTGGAGTATCACAGTGATAGATGGAGAAACCTTGAGGTTTGACAGTATATTACTGTATTCTGGCTGTTTATGTTGATAAAGACATTGGTGTTATGTTAAAAACTGTCTTGCAAAATACCAGTCTACAGATTTCTCTGGTGTCTTCCTGTTTGTACCACATTTGAGCAAAATTAACATATCACAACAGAGCTGGTGGATTCATAATGTGACTGCCATTACAAATTCAGCATTTACCAGCAGATACCTGACCAACTGCTCAACTACAGAGTTGTGTCGGCTTAAACTAAATTCACTGTGGTATGTCAGAAGATCCAATATCACTAGCACTACTTTTAGATGAACACCATGGTAGGATAGAACATATCAAAACATCTGGTTTTATTCTGAAAGATGTCTTTTGGTGAGTAGAATTATCTATGGAGCTTCCTAGGTAGATTTATATTGAAAAGTCACTTCATTCTTGATAAGATTGTCTGTTAAAGATCTGCCCTTAGGTGAATAGTTAAGAAACAGTCCTTTTTAAAACTATAGCAGGAGTTCAACAGCTAGATCCTGAAAATCAACACCAAATGTCAGAATATGAAGGGAAACTCTAGTTGTCACCTTGCATTAATACAGACGGACAGTTTACTGGCTCTGAGCTCTCCAGTTCCTAAGGCAGGCTTAATGAGAGGGATTTATAATACATATTATTAATTTTATTTGGAAGTCATTCAGGTACTGTGTTGAAAGGCGGCACTATAAAAGTCTTGGAGAACTGTACGTGTTTAGCTTTTTTATAGTGGTGGCAGTGTCTTTGGCTGAGGTAGAGATTGAAGGCTTTAACTGTCTGTTAAAACAAGCAGTAAGCACAGATATTTAAAATGCTGAATGTCCTGCCATCCCAATGCACTTTCTTTTCTACCCATCAGAGAACTGAGGGTTGAGAGACAGAGCCACAAAAAGGCTGTTCCTTGGTAATGTAGGTCCATAAACACTTTCTGAAGCAACAGAACCGCAGGTTTTTTACCTTGCACTTTGCGGAGAAGTGCCCTGTGCAGTACTGCAGTGCTCTGGTGTAAAGGGTGGTGACTGAGGCTTCTGCACTTTTCACTGCAGAATAAGCCACAAGTTCTGACTGCATAACTGCAGGGCACGATTCCTTCCCTCTCAAAAAGGGTGCCTCCTACCCAGGGCTGTCTTTGGGTAAATACTTCAGTGCAGCTACCTGAATCTGTTGTGCATGGTAGGAATAAAGCTTATATTTCATATGAAAAGGCAAGAAAAGGGTCACGACAGGGATCAGATCTAGCCCATATTTGTAATAAGAAGACCAGATTTTAAGTATGATTTATTCCTCTTAAATACTGAAAATATATCTGTGGACTTTTCTTCATCAGAGTCCAAAATGTACAATAACATATGCAAGTCCAAAATATGAGATAAATTTAAGATAATGGTCCAAGCAGCTTTTATAATCCAGTTGTTCTCACTCCTTAGCAAGGAGGAACAGTGTCTCTCTTGATTGTTATGGGCTTTAGAAGTTTCCTCCTTCCTAATATAAATGGTTCTCCCCAGCCCTGGGCTTTGTCACTGTGGGGGATGCACATGCTGCTCATTTCCCCCAAACAGTCCTTAACCAACTCCCTGCAAATCCCTGCTTATAGGGCAGGAGAAAAGCGAGGGGTTTGCCCTTCCCAACAACCTTCACACAGGTTGTGAGTGTCCTGCCAGGTGCGAGTGTGCTACATGTTACTGCTGCACGCTAATCTGATTTTACGCTTTCTCTTTCTTGGCGATTGCTTTTGGTCATTGGCTACCTGAGTGATACAAGCCCAAAGAGCCCCAGCGCTAGGAGCAGAGCGACGCAATCCAGGGAGCAATCTGGCTCATTCGCTCACTTTCTCTCCCAGCAGGGAAGTTCATGACTGCCCCATGCAGAGGGACGTTTCTGACACGTCTCAGGCAAGAGCTCAGTGGCACTGTTAATAGAGCATGGCTGTCTCATTTGTAGGCTCTATTCATCTGACAGCTAAGAATTATCAGTACTGATGCTTCACTACCTCTCTTTTTCTCCAAGCTAGTGATTTGTCTATGTTATGGGTAGGTAAGCTTGACAAAACATTACACATTAGCAGCTGAGACGGTGTTTGAAATGGGAAAATTGCTAGCAAACTGCTCTATTAGAGACCCAAATAACAAATTCTTTCTTTCCCTCAATGGAAGAGAGATAGTTAAGGCCCAAATTAATACGTCTGTCTCCCTGACTCTGCAGGGGGAATCACTCTTCAAGACAAATGGCTTCATCACTCCTGAGAGTGTGAGCTGGCTCTACAAAGGCTGCATTAGGCAGAGTTTTTTATCCTTTGTGTTTTGCCATCCTGGGTGTGAGCAGTGCAGGCACCAGATGAGGAGGTGATGAAAAGATTTGCACCTCAGTGAACTTTGAGATGGATTAGCATGGGAATTTGAGTGCTTATTCTTTACTCTGGGATAGCTTTTCATATTTAACTGCATAGTTTCCCCGTTTTTTTTTTTTCTTTATGTTTACTTTTTGCTCTCATTTCTGCAAAGTCATTTGAAAAGTGGGAAGAAGGAGGACTTTATCCTGTCTAGCATCATGTTATTACAAGAAAAATGCATCTGAATCCTTTGGGCCCTCATACTTTCCAATCTCTAACAATATATTAGAGAAGAGAAAGGAAATTGTTCTTGTCCTTTGATGCCGTTGTCAAAGACTCTAAAATAAAGCTTCGAGAGGCAGACAGAGAATTGCTGCGTGTCAGAAGGGAGGGAGATATGCTTCAATTCATCTAAGCAGTACAGCTGGCAGCAGGCGACATGGCACAGTGAAATGGGTAACTGAAAGGAGGAACAAAAGCCCCTGAGAGGTTTGAACATGGCCAATTTATTTTATCAATTTCATGAATTCTGTTTGTGGAGTCTTTTAAATAGATCTTATTATGAAATATTAGATGAAAATCAAGGAAAATTTTATTGAGTTGTAAGCAATCTTAAATTTGGAGAATAGTAGTTCAAATGATCAAAATTTAGCCTTTTAGGACTGTGCCTCTTGTACAGAGTTCTCAAATGTGTTGTAAAATTATTTTATAGTGTATTCTGGTGATACACAAAAAAAATGAACTCACTGATGTTGCTTTGCACTAGCACAGGTCGTTTTATAGTGTATGACAGCACTTCATAGTACGCAGGGATAGACCATGAAAAATACAGGTTTCCAGAGGTCATGTTCTAGGTAAACTAGGTAATTTTCTCTGAAATAAAATGTGGCTGTAAAATTCAGATTACTCTTTCACTTTTTAGAGAAAAAAATGACAACACTAGGCGAGAACTCTGTTTTTCACTTTATTTGAAAGATGGCACCTCTAGCAGCAGTTTCCCATTATATCATGAATAACACTGGTTTATAATTAAGCCTTCATCGCCTTGAAATTGCCAACACCCCTTCTGGCAAAACCTAGTGTTTCCTAGAGATTTTTAATTCTGTACTGTCCTTCACGTGTCATTTATGAGCTCAGATGAGGTGAAAGCACAAAGTATTAATACAAATAATTTGTTTTCTACTATTTTAGTTGTGTAACTGCATTGTGATTTTCAACCTATGCCTGCCAATCTATAATATGCATTTATGAAAAAAATAAATGGAAGTCAGATTAATACTTCATACTTTTAAAATACTTGCTTATTTAACGCTGCACTTTATTTAATGTTCCAAGATCAATTGCATTTTGTGCCCAACTTGGAATCCACCAGCAAACAAACCCTGATCAGAACACACGGTACTGCTTGTTGCTTCTCTGGTAGCATCTGCAAAATGTAGTGCGCTAAGCATAATGTGTTATGTGCAGTCTTTAGTCCTTCATTTACAAAGAGCTTCATACAACAAAAAAACATGTAAGGTGCTAAGGTGAAAATATAGCAGCAGATGACAACAGCCTTGTCCATCTATTTCTGTACAGGCCATCTGCTGCAAATTTTTTAGGAAAGGGTGAAGAATCAGTACTGCTTGAGAAGGTAGCTCTCTGAAGCAACTCTTTTTCTGTATTCCTCTCCACCTTTTCCAGAAATTTCATTTTTTCTTATTACTCGGGATCTGTGGCCATTCCAATTTTGGCCTTTTTTGCCCTTTAGGGGCAAAATTTCTCTGTATATTTCCACCCTTGAGTCACTAAAATTTCCTTGGAATTTTAAGTGATTATAAAAAGGGGCTATGTTTTCCCCTCATCACTATATTTGAGTTTCCCTGTAAGGACTGCTATGCTGCACCTATGTGCAGCATGTGTGAACCCCCCAGTCTCCATCCATAAGACAAGGGAATTGAAGAGCCATGCCATGCCCTCTTTTGTTCCTAGAAGTGTCTTGCATAGAAATACTTGGGAGAAGTTAAACACCAAACTGGCAAGCTGACGAAAAGCCTTTATGGGAAGAATATGTGTACTGCTAATTCTGGTGACAAACACCCAACAATAGTAGCATGCTGAAGCTTACAGCAATTTATATTTCACTGTGTACTTGCCAGAAATGAAGCATGTTATATTTAGACCAACTGGAAGGGAAATCTCAGACACTAACTCAAATCACAAAACAAGGAGTAGAATTAACTCTGATCACAACCTTTAAAATAGATTGCTACAGAAATAAGAGTGCATGCACATTGACTGTTGTCCTGGTTTCGGCTGGGATAGAGTTAATTTTCTTTCTAGTAGCTGGTATAGTGTTGTTTCGGATTCAGTATGAGAAGAATGTTGATAACATGCTGATGTTTTCAGTTGTTGCTAAGTAGTGTTTATACCAAGTCAAGGATTTTTCAGCTTCTCATGCCCAGCCAGCAAGAAGGCTGGAGGGGCACAAGGAGTTGGGAGGGGACACAGCCAGGACAGCTGACCCAAACTGGCCAAAGGGATGTTCCATACCATGTGATGTCATGCCCAGTATATAAACTGGGGGGAGTTGCCCTAGGGGGATCGCTGCTCGGGAACTAACTGGGCATCGGTTGGCAAGTGGTGAGCAATTGCATTGTGCATCACTTGTCTTGTATATTCCAGTCCTTTTATTAGTATTGTCATTTTACTATTGTTATTATTATCATTATTAGTTTCTTCCTTTCTGTCCTATTAAACTGTTCTTATCTCAATCCATGAGTTTTACCTTTTTCCTTCCAATTTCCCCATCCCACCGTGTGGGGGGAGCGAGTGAGCGGCTGCCTGGTGCTTAGTGCTCGCCAGGGTTAAACCACAACAACTGTACAAGTTGACTGTGCAAGTATCACAATATTCATACTTAAATAGCTTCTTAGAGTATAACTGAGCTGGCAAAATATCTTATTTTCAAGGGGATTTTTCTTTTGTCTGTTGAAAGCACAGATCAACAGAAGGATATGCTGTGCAATAGAGGGCTGATGGGCCTTACACATTTTCTCTACATTATTCCCAAGTCATTTAAAAAACATGATTTACTTCTCCCTGCATATCAGTTTATCTCCATTCCTGGTTTTAAATTTTTTTTCTCCCCTCTGCATTGCTGCAGCAGCTCTAAATGACTGGAGTGATTCATTCCATCATTCCAGTATGGTTTTGTATTTCAATTCTAAACCATTTCCAACCACAGATTTTTGCTATTGAAACTGTTTCTTTTTATGACATTTTTGGAAAAAATACACGATGTTTGAATAATAAGAGCTAGGTAAAATCAAATTTTGCTTTCAGTTCCAACTCTGATTGTAGAATTTTAGCTGATGTGGTCATTTGAATTCGTTTTATGGGGGCCACTTTTACATTCCTAATTGAGATGAATATTTAGGGGTCATCTGAGGAGAAGACAGTCTTTTTAGCAGGAATTTGGGAAACTTGCTGACAAAGACTTGAAAATACGTCTGGCAAGGAACAGAAATCAATCTTAGTGGTTACTATATGCAGTATCTTAAAGCTGCTTACATTTTAGTGATAACGTGCATTTATGATGCTTCATAAAGAATACTTCTTTCAAACCAAATCTCAGAAATGAAAACAACAGCATTTTCATGCAGTCTGGACCATATTTTAGAATACCTTCAGTATTTGGTAGTTAAAATACGAAGATACAGTCCTGTTTTGCTCTGCTTTAACATAGACTCTACCTCTCCCTTGAAAATCTGGATTTATCTTGCAGTGAATTCCACTTTGGTTTTCAGCATGTTCACACAGATTGTTGCTCCTGAGTCACTCTGATAGTATTATTAATCTACTTATTAAGCTGTCACAACGTAGCATAGCTTTTAGTTTAGATAGCTACGTTCTATTTACAACTGCTAGTCAAGGAAAGCATCTGTATTTTCTACCTTACCTTTGGTTAAGTAGTAATAAAATTTGCCTACTATTTTTTATTAATTCCATGAGCTTTAAAGGTGCAATTTCTATAGCCTGTGACTTTTTTCTATACAGATTTAGTGTAATCAATGAGATTATTTTATTTTCTAAATTATTTTCTCAGTATTTTCTACATTTAGTGGCTTTCAAAAGAAAAATCTGATGTGCATAAAAATTCTATAAAATTATTTTATGTTTATATAAAAATTTGCTATCATGTTTAATGTTATTCCTGTCCTATATTTGTGTAGTTAACATGTATATTACTTTGTTTGTTTTCAGACGTTTGGAACAAAACCTCATCAAAATCATTCCCCCTGGAGCTTTTACGCAGTACAAGAAGCTTAAGAGAATGTAAGTTTTAATAAGACCAACATGCAAGAGCAATCATGAATCTTCTAGCTTCAATTTCAGTATCTGTATTTTAGAAACATATTGGCAATTTCTATGTTGAAATCACTGGGGATTGCACAAATAATCTCCTCAAAGTGTAAGCAACAATGGAATTTGGTTCAGGATGCCTAACAGTGCATGAAATCCTTACTAATGCTTAATTTCACTTCCTATTATAAACAATGTGAACTAATTAGTTGTTAGTCTGTTCAAACTTCAAATCTGCTTCCTCAGAAAATATTTTAAGTTCAGGTTTTTTTTCTCATTAATTCTGGTATCTGTTTGCACCACTTCAATTTAGTTGACCCCAGTTATAGCAGGAGTGCATGTTCTTGCGGAGTAGTTAAGATTTTTTTGTAGTGCATTCAATGTCCTGATGTTGAAATGGTTTGACTGTTTACAAGAAAACAAAGAAACCTGCTGGAGCTTGTTTTCTCGGTTTCTTAATCACCAGTAGATACCCAGACAATTCTTTTCTTATTAGCTCTTGTTTTCTCTTTGGATTTAAAAAAAATAAAAAAATCCTGATTTGTAGCAGTGCTCTCGTGCAGATAACCTGGGCATTCCCCCTCGTCAGTCTTTCTCTTCATTTTTAAGTGATACATGAGAGATGTTGTGACAGTAGTACAATGACACAGATATGGTAAAACAAGTTACTCCTGCTTCACCATAGTACCGAGAATGTTGATGGGTGCCACTGGACCAGTAACTTCCAGAAGTCATTCAGGCTTTGTAGCTCAGTGCTAAGGCTGCCTTTACAGTTCTTGTTTTCTGATGTGAACAATACTTACTGGAATTAAGAAACTGTCAGTTCATTTCACAGAAGACACTGGATTATCAGATAGTTAATGCTTTGGGAAACTGAAATGATCTTGCGCTGTACCTTTGGATTTAAGGGTAAAATTCCTATGTTTGCCAGGCCAAACTTACCAACTTCCTAGAGCTGAAGAGCTGTAAATATGTATCTTAATATTTAACAGGTCAAATCATCAATCTTATAGAGTCTCTATTCTTCTGTCTCACTTTCAATATAGCTGTATGTATTTTTAAAGAAGTACTGTATTAGATAGCAAGATGGTAATTTCAGTGAAAAATGATGGATCCCTTTTCAGTGACCTAACTTGTAACTTTTTCATTATTAAAGTCACTACTTAGTCCTTTCTGAGGTATGACTAATTTTAGATTTTGGCAATGTTTTACTGTGCTTTCATTTTTCATGACTGGTGAACTCTACTTTTATGGGAGTTGACCAAAATAATGTTCTTTAACTTGACTAGCTGCTCAACCCAATGCTGCACTTAGTATGTGAAATGATTAATGTTAGAATTTCACAGCAGAATTCCATTAGCAAGTTGTGTTAAGAGCTTTCTGGAGTATAATTGGCATACTCATTGAGATCTGAATTCATAGTTAAGTAATAAGTTATTGTGCCAGATGATCTGTATCAAAGCTTAGTTAGTGTGACAGCATGTTGTGGAAGAACTTGGGATAGATAGCTAGGCTGCAGAATGTCCCATAACAAACATGATGTTTTGCTATTTGGTTATTGACCTGTCTCCTTGTTAAAGTTTTATTCCTGCTGGACAGTGAGGCTCTAAATTGGGCATCACTGTTGTTACATAAAGTTTAATTGAGGATATTTGTTCCACTATTTGAAGAGATTATTGACATCATCTTTTCAGTGTGCAAGATTCCCAGTATTGTTAACACAAAAATATACTTTGGTCAAAAGACTACCTCTTAAAAGAAAAGAATTATCCATCCTTTTCCTTATAGAGGAAGGACATGTTTGGTATCACTGAAGTTGTCAGCCTTTCTTAATTTCAGTCACTTTGATTTCAGTGAGCAGTGATAGCATGATTTAATTAATTGATGCCCTACCCAGGGTACAAATGAAGAACGTTGTTATTATTATTGTTGTTGTTACTATTATTATTATTAACTATTATTTATAACAATTCTTTTATATAATTCAGAGGATAGTATTACAATAACATTGTGAATTGTATTGTATTTTTCTCCTTCTGGTGAATAAATATGCAAGAATGCTAGGGATCCTAGACTGCTCACTTGTAGTTCTCTCAGTATTTTGATTGTTTACTGAGTATTTCCTGCAAGATTATGCAGTTTTCTTTTCTTAAATGATTGGATAACTGAGATTAATTTTTAGGTAAAAGCCAGTTGTCCAAGATAATCTTTATATGACTTGATATTAATAGGTCAAGATGATAGCAGAAGATGCATGTATATTAATTCAAGTGTTACATTTGCATCTAGCAGAAGTTTGATGTTTAGATGGCCTCTTCAATAGCTTGCAAGATGGGAGAGTTATTATGGTGATTGGGTTTTAGCAAAGCAGCTGAAATCTTTTGTCTTAGACTTCATCATAATTGCTCACATCTTTTCACACAATTAATTACATGAAGCTAAATGTATCTGTCTCAGAAGGAAGATATGGCACCTGTAGGATTCAAATATGCAGTTGAATGATATAATTTGGGATGATGGTTCCCCTGATTTTAGGGTGAATATAACAGGTCCTACCTCTGTGCTCAATTATTCAAGGGTTTTAGAAGAGGTTTGAGGGGCTTGGAGGAGATACATCACATCTTCAGAGACAGAAGTTGTTGTCATTATTACATGAAGTATCCAGGCCCAGACATGCGATTTTGAATTAATTTACATAGCAGTTGAGCTTGTACCATAGGTCTGTAACTTCTAGCCTATGAGTTCCAAAGTTTATGGCATTACCTCCCATTTTGTCTTTGCTTTTTCTGAGGCTTTTCACTAACAAGTTTGTAGCACAAGACTAAGAGCCAACTACATAGATCCACTTTGAAAGATGTGGTTGTACCTCTCTAGCCCTGATGCTTGCAGGGAATTTCATGTTGTCAAATCAATTTTACCATATATTAGCAGAAAACACGTTGAGATTTCACAATCTCCTCAGTAGCTCTGTGGCATTGCTACTTTTGTTAAGCAGATTCTAAAAACTAAACCATATATGACAGGGATTTTTGCTGAATACTCTTGTCAAATGAGAACAGTCCATTTTACATGTTAGAGATAATCAAGTGATCTGTTTCTAATAATATTAGTCGACAAAGAGAATATTCATCCAATGCTATTAATAGTTTTGCATTTGGCTACGTCTAAAAATAAATCTGTTTTGTTTCAAAACCTTTTACAGTAAAGACATTTAAGCCATACAGTCATATGTTATACAGTGACTCACAGGGTATCCTTGCTCCCCTGGTGCAAAGTCAAAAACAGTTTATGTCCCTAACTGGTAACTGAACAGAGACGCCCTCCAAGGTGTCTTCAACAACCTTTTGAAAGAAGATCTCTACCGTGCTGTCAGAGGTGCAGGGAGACTAGTATGAGATGACTAATGTATTCCCTGCCTGGGTGGAATCCTGATAAGTTTATTACATTTCCAGCTAAAGAGCTACATTTCCACTGAGTGATTCAGAGATACCCCAAACTATGAAAATGAGCCTTAAGCGATCTAAATTGACTTAGCTGTCATGCAGGTTAGAAAAACCCATATCTCTGTCTTGATATAAATCAAACACAGAATAGGATGATCTTACCAAAGCAGACCAAAGGAAGGGAACAAAAGTACAAGGACATAATCGAATCCCTTTGCCTCAGTCAAGTCAGAAGGAGATGGAGCCTCCTTATCCAACAGCAGTGGAGCTTGGGCTCTAATGGAAAGGAAATAATGTGTCTAATTATCTTCTAATGCTGATTGTAGTGCATCTGCATGAAGTGAGTGAGTGTCATCACCCAGCATGGCATTTATGCACGTTCAGGCACCATTAGTTAGTTATACATTCATTAGCATCCGGACATGGGGAGAGAGAAAGGATGGAAATGTTGAAATGTAGCAAATCAATAAAATAGTGCTGAAATACTTGTTTCAAAAACTAGATGCCCCTTTTCAGATGCTCGCCATTGTTCAGAAAACTCACGATTTCATGTCATTGTAATAGGTTTTAATATGTTCCTCAATAAATAGATAGCATAGAATTCACATCAGAATTCTGCATACATAAGAATTACTAGATAAAAAGCAGCAAATGCTACCAGACAGTCTAAACAAGTTTCACAGAAACCTGTATAAAAAATAAATATTCCTACTTTCATTGTCACAAATTTGGCTGCTGTGAGTTGAGCTGAAGAAACCTTCACTGAATGCTGTCCTTGTAGGCAGGATGTTGTAATAGAAAACATCAGTAGGTTGCAGACCAGTTGTTTCATGAGCCTTACAAAAGAACTGAGCCTCATAAAAGAACCAAAGAATATCCTATTTTATATGGCTAGATTTGAAAACAGTTAGAGGACTTAATTAAAATTTTAACCAACAGAATTTGTAGCTCGAAACATGTACAGAATAGAAAACTCTCTTACTTTCTGATTCCTTCTTGTTCAAGTGATGTTTAGAGTCTGACTGGGTTCCTTAGCATGTGCCCCAGTGGAAATAACAGTGAAGATGTACATGAAATCCTGCATGAGTCCAGCTATCACTGAAAAGATTTGATGCTACTGATACAAGCTGATACCAACTGTCAGCCATGAAGGTGGCTGAAAGTTATGCCTGTAGCTAAGCACCTGGTTGAGCTGACTGACAGAAAGATTGGATTGCAGTGACAGTCATGATAAGGCACCCAGTTCTGATCATCTGGGTCCCAAGTGTAGTAATTTTGGCTCCATATATAAAGAAATTGTGGCATAGTCTGTATTTATCTTCGTGTACTTGGTTGGTTGTGATTAAAATTGAAAGGTATTTTCCAAACCAGGAACATGCTTCCCCCTGAAAATGACAGCAGACTATAACTGAATTCCACTCACATCATAGCTGAAAGGGTGGAACTTGCTTGGGCTCTCTGACAGGGTCTGCAGCACGCTGGGTGTTCCCCACAGTGCTGCTGGTTTCAAAGGTCCACGATTTCCATTCAGATGCTCAAAGGCTTTCCTTAGTGTCTGAAAAGTCTAGGCAGACCTGCCAGTGCTGTGTCAACCCTCTTCTCACCTGCTTCACCAGATCACGGTCATTGTAGAATTTTGTACTGCTTGTTTTCTCTAGGCCATTAAAAACCAAACATCACCAGCAGAGTGCCAAACTCCTCAGTGGCACTGGTGCCTCCTTTGGGATCAGGGGCTGGGTAGTCTGTTTCCCATGGCTTTTCCCATTGATATTAAACAGAGATGGTGTGGGAAAAGTCTTACCTCAGAAGAATTTTATCATCCTAAGAATTACTGATATCGTTTCATATAAATTGAGACAAGCCCTCCGTGGAATTTCCTGGGGTTTTGATGGGAAATTTGTTTGACTATACTACATGTTTCTGGTATTTATGCATATGTTCATCTTTACATCTCATTTACCACAAGGCTTCTTCTCTTAGACAAACACAGTCTTGCTGCCACCTCAGAAGCCGTTCCCCTGGCGCCTACACCATGCTGACACCATTAATCCCACCATCTTCCTTAATGCATGTCCAGCTACCTTAGAAAACCTCTCCTCACCTTATCTATGATTTCACTTCTAATCAAAATATGATCTTCTGCACTGTTATAGAGTGAGCTTTCCATGCCTGCATTTAAACATTCAGACAACTGTTATGCCTTGTCATAGGCTGCTCCTCATGCTTGAGGGCCACCCCACAGAGTCACAATGCAATCTCCATTATTAATACTTCTTAAGATGGTTTTATCAACCATTTTTTTTTCAATGGCCTACCTCACTGTTGTTCTTCAAAGCTCTTCATAAAACTCTTCATTTCAATATCCATAAAATGAAAGGCCTTATTAACAGGGGAGCTGCCAATTTATTGAGGCTATGGCCTGTCATGCTGACTGATGTTTTCTGATCATTCCTGGAATTTGCCTATCTGTGTCTTTACATAGCTCATAGTTTCTCTGAGGTAATATGATCTTATAGTTCTGTGTTTGTATCAAGTATATTCTTCCAATAAACTACAGCTAAAATATTTTCATCAAATTCCTGTTTACGAATATTTTTTTAATCCTCTCTTCTCTTTGCAGAGATATCAGCAAGAATCAGATATCTGACATTGCGCCTGATGCATTCAAAGGCTTGAAATCTCTCATTTCATTGTAAGTAGAAAATAGAACTGAATGGGCATTTGGGGAGAGCTTGCATGTAAGAGAAATAAAAATGATAATGTGCTGTCTGGGACAACTTATGTTTCTGTGTGCAATTGCCAGCTTGTGTGAAGCATCTGATCTTTTGTAAATGAAAAATTGGTCATGAAGGTTAGAAGAAGGAACTGTTTACACATCTCTAGTAAGTTCTTTTATAGATGAACCCCAAGGTTACTGACTTGTTCATTTCTTTAAATCAGTGCACTAGTTGATCTACTGTACCTGCAAGCTAATCCATGCCCCCCAACTCATCATGGCTCACAAAAACCTCATCATAGCTCAGACACTGTTTGGTGGTGCTAATCAGGGAGGAGTTAAGAGGAAATACTTCCATACTGAATTTTTCTTCTCTATTAAAGAACTGAGATTGCACTCACTTGTGAGTTTTTTGGTTTATTTGGTTTTGGGGTGTTTTTTTTTCAAACTAGGAAGGAAGAACCTAAGCTCTTAAGAAAATGTTTATTTTTCTCAGCTATAATTACTACTTTATTAAGCTGGAAGGGGACTAAAATATGACTTCATACAGAAGATAAAAGGAAGGTAGTATCTCTTGACAACCATTCATTTCTCTTTATAGAACACAGAAACTGTTTTAGCACCAAGTTGAATTAAAATGTAGCCATATTTCAATCTAGCTACCCGCAGCACTGTTAACACAGTGGAGCTTTTAATGGGTAAAAGGAGCAATACAAGGTCAGAAGCTGCATATGGAGAATGAACTGGAATAGAGTGTTAGAAAGATCCCCAGGTTGAGAGAAGAGGGTAAGCTGAACTGGAATGATATTTGCCTGCATTAATTTTAAAGACAGTTTTAAAACATTTAGCTCATTAATATTCATATAACACAGTTTGATTTTTAAGAGTGTACTTTATTTCTAAAAGCTGACATAAATTTATTCTCTGAATACCGGATAATTCTAACAACCTATATAACTTGTTGACTAGTACTAATATTAGAAGGTTATTCAGTACTAAACTTATATGTTGCAGTAGACTTCTGAGCCAGAATGCAGAAGGATGGGCCTTTTTTTGTGCCCTGAATCCAGCTGGGAGAATGCCAGAAATACATATTAAGTGTTGCTAGCCTTTGTTGAATAGTTAGAGTGGTGTTATTCAACATGCTGTGGAAATGGTCAAATCCCTCAATGCTGTCTGGAAACGATTCAGTAGGAGAATGACATTTACTGAACACTACAGTTTTGGCTTAGTATGAAACTACTGCTGATGCTGCAATGCTACAGCTTTCTGGTCTTGGCAAACCTCCTGGCTATGAGCAAGCTGGACAGGCAAGACATTTCTACTTGGGTTGACTTCCCAACTCAGAATTTATTCGACTTTAGCTATTAGCTACTTCAGATGCCCCCAAGTGGCCTCAGGAGTGGGACAGAACACATCAGAGTGGACAGAGAGGAAAAGAGAATATAAACTGGGCAGGAATTTATAGTGTTTCGACTTGCACACAGAAGCAAGTGAAATGCCTGTGTATTCCTTGCCCAGTCATCCAAAATGATATTTTAAGTAAATGATGTTTAAATATGTTTATATCCAAGTGGGTAAAATAGTGCTTAAGTTAATGGTAGGAGGTTACAAGGGGGAAGAGAGAGGGCGGAGAGATGAGATGCAGCACAGAAAGGGCTATAGTAAGGGAACTGCCTCTGAGCAGTCTTTCCTTTGTTCAGCATTTGTCTCTGCCTCAGTTTCCTTCTACTGCAGCCACACAAAGCTGTTGTAACGCACAGTCTGTTTCTCCTTTCTTTGGCAGACTGGTGTCTAGGACAGTATTGACTCCAGCCTTGAAATTGTCAGCCTCCTCCTCTAAGTTCAGTTGTCCATTGTGCTTGCCATTGGCTTTTACTTTCTTTTGAAAGGTTTTATTCTTGCTGTTCATTGCAGGTAGGTCTTACAAATCTTTTCCCTATGGCTGATAGGCAAGAGTTAGTTTCCTGATATTTCATGACCTGTCACCTAGACCTCTGGCAGGTTCTTCCCTGTTGGTCACTTCTGTAGTTGTTTCAGTTTCTGAGCCCTAGATATCTTTATGGAACAAGATTATCTGCTGTGCTGCAGAATCTGGGTTTCTCTGAAGAAACCTCCCCCAGGCTTCTACTTCTGAGAAGTAGAGGATCTTCTTTCATCTGATCTCTGCTGGAGCCACCAGTACAGTTCTGTCAACTGCAGAAAGACAAGTAAGTGCAAGAGAAGAAACTTCCTTTGAAGTTTGCCAAGCCTCCCAATGAAACTGCCAAAGGGGAGAGAACAAGGAGGTAGAAATGAAGTAAAACAGTTTGCTTACTAGTGTTTTCCCTTTTAGGCGGCTCAGTCTTTTTGGTGCCTGAGGCCCCAAAAACTTTAGTCAGCTGTGTACCCTGAAGGAATACTGCTCTGCACACAATGCTTCAGCTCATCTGAGAGTAACTTTTATTTTTCATATATGTAACTCAAATGTGATCAGTGGCATACATTTTAATGAGACACCATCGAGGTTTAATCTGTGCACAGAGCAGCTGGACTTTTCAGCTGGCTAAGTTAAACAAGAATAAAGGAGGGGAAAATATTAATGCACAAATGAAAGTAAGCAACTTTGTTTCCATTAAAAATGGAGCTCTGCTGCACTGCCTAAAATCCTTGCTTTTTTTTCCTCTGCATTATTCCCATTTTCTGCTCCTCCCTTTACTCCTTGCTTCCATGCAATTGCAGTGCTCTCTATGGGTCTAAGAGAGTGAAAGTGCTTATCTGGAAGACAGCCAACATTGTTAGTCTAGCTGGCTAATGGAAGCCTATATATAGTGGGTTGCTACACTACTTTCTTCTGAAGTTAACTTAGGTTAGTGTTTCCAGGCAGAACTGTTTCTCAGAGTACTCTGCCTATTGTACCTATGTAGAGATGGAAAAAAAATGGTGTATTATAGTTTTCAAAACACAGGAATGTTTATTACAGAAGCAGTTTCCCCTAAAATGTATAAAACTTAAATCTTTTAAAAGAGCTGAATGATCCATATGCTAGCAGGTTATAGGTTTTTATTTTAAATCTATATGTTTTCTCTAACAAGAAATCCACCTATGGGAGTCAAACAGGTCACAAAGTCTTAATACTTTAAATAAGCCATTTCTACCTTAGGTTTTCTCTGCATTTAACAAGAGAAAGGCAAGCTTGTTCTTGTAAGGACTCAAGACTTCTCCATTCCCCACACACAGGAAGAAAAAAATTGTTTTCTCCATGCCCATTTTTCAGTGGGATTTTGTCCCTTTTCATATAATGACTCTGTGGAACAAGGAATTCCTACTCTGTTTTTCTTAGAAATATTTGGGTATGTACATAATTTTTTTTCTTCTTCACAGAGTTTTCTGGCTTTTCCTTTTCCCCTTGTTGTGTCACATGCAGGTGGCACTGTGAATCACTGGTCACCTCTGGGTCTGTATGTTCTGTGGATTTAATTCTGTTACAGTGTCTGAAGTTCCCTTTCAAAATTTAGGCACTAGGGCTTGGATCCTTAGCATATTTTGGTATGAACCAAACTTCAAACCTGTTTATGGACAAAACTGAAGATACAGTAAGATCCACCCTCTGGTTTTGAGAGAATAGAGCTGTGGAGAGATTGCTATAAAGCCATTGTGGAGAATGGAGGGTGTTGTGAATCAAGGCCTGAGAAAAAGGATCTTTAGTCTTAAAGATGCTACTCTGAGTTCTGGGAGGAAGAAGTTATGTTGCGTAATTTCAGTGACAGCTGTTGGACAAATAAACTGATTGCCTCTACCAAAGTCTCCCCTCTTGAAAAAGTGGAAGTATTTCTCTGTCTCAAAGAGATGATATAAGGGTGTATACATTGAAGGCTGTGAGATGTAGTGATACTGCAGTACTTGGGACCATATGAAATATCCAAGATGAGAAACAAATAATTAGAAGATTTGACTCTCAAAAAATAGTAGGCAGCACAGATATAAGTGAGCCATGATAAGATAGCCATGGCTTTTGTGTTGGAAGGATTAGACTTGCCATCCAGTACTTCTTTCCATATAAACACGAGAGCAAGTAGTATCCTTGCATTGAGAAGTGTGGCAAAATTGGTTGCTGCAAAAGAATGTGTTATCTTAATTTTAAGCAAAAGTTTGAGAAATGCTCTATTTGTAGTACACTGTGTTTGTGTTACATACTTAGAGTTGCACTTAGCTGGAGTTGGAGTGGTTAATAACTCAGCGCAGAACATGGGGGCTAAGTTATGAATAGTTTCATGTTTCAAGATTGCTGCATGCACTTTCTGAAGTAAATTAATTTTTCATTTAATCAACTCAAAATCTGTCTAATATCAGTGAGAGGATTGTATCAGCATTTGGTTATTGTTAAAAGTATCGAAGATAAATGTTATTCTTGGGGTCAGTAAACTTCCCACAAATGTAGGTTTGGAAGGCCATATCCAGACTGTCTGGGGACATTTTATGAGATATGACAAAATAGTCTAAGCCTTCAGTGTGTTAAACTGAATGAATAAATTTTAGACCACTGCAGACAGAGAATTCCTTTGCTTTTGTTCATATACTGAATTAAGCTAGTGAACAATTTAAAAGCTTAGATCAGCCTGGGCACAAAGACAAGAGACAGCTTAGATTTTGACATAGCAGTCCCATTTAGACCATCATCTCCTGGGTGATGATGTATGTGGTGTCATTCATGGTGATTTGAAATCTGCAATAAAACACTGTCTATTGCAATAACTGCCAAACTTATTTTAAGGTAACAAATTGCTTTGGATAGTTCTACTGTGATTTATTTAGCCTAACTTGTTCTGAAGAAATATGAAATAGTGCAGGGAAAAAAAATTACATGTCTAAGTGTCTTTCAGATATTAGAAATTTATTGCTGTTTTTACCCCTATCAATTCCCCCTCTTTTGAAAACTTGAATTCTTATTGAGCCTGTGCCATTGTATGCAGCTTGGGAAATATAATTCTTCCTAGCAAGAATTGTTTTCACAGTCTGAAGGCAAGTTAAAAGCATTCTGAGGACTGAAAAAGACATTGCATAAAGTCAAAATTTGACACTTCAGTAAGAATGTTTCAGCCAAGCCAAAATAAAGGAACTCTTAGCTGGAAACCATATGGTCTAGAGTAGGGGATTCTGTGCTAGGCTTTCATACCCCCAAAAAGTTCTGTGTCACCTTCCAGGGAAAAATCTCTATATTCTGGGATCTGACTTAACAAAGCAGCTAAATTGCAACTACATTTGCAAGTAAGGTAGGCTGATGAACTGTAAAATAAAGGCAACACAGCAATTATTGTTTCACACCCTTAGAAGGTGGTATGCTAAACTTCAGTGTATATGAAAGGCCATGTGTTAGTAAAGTCTTTGCAAATTCCTTAATTTTAAAATTGTTCAAGAGGTCAGAATGTCTAGAGACTATGAAGAATCAGTGAGACTTTTATATTTCAAGACCCTGCCGCTGAAGCCATACAGGCCACCACAGGGGTGGAATGTATTGGGTTTGTGTGGCAAGGTTTTGGTAGCAGAGGGGGTTACAGGGGTGGCTTCTGTGAGAAGCTGCTGGAAGCTTCCCCTGTGTCCAACAGAGCCCATACCAGCCGGCTCTAAGATGGACCCACCACCAGCCAAGGCCGAGCCAATTGGCGACAGTGGTAGCGCCTCTGTGATAACATATTTAAGAAGGAAAAAAAGTTGCAGGGCACACAGAAACGGCAGCTGAAGAGAGGAGTGAGAACATGTAAGAGAAACAACCCTGCAGACACCAAGGTCAGTGCAGAAGGAGGGGGAGGAGATGCTCCAGGCGCCGGAGCGAAGATTCCCCTGCAGCCTGTGGTGAAGACCCTGGTGAGGCAGGCTGTCCCCCTGCAGTCCAGGGAGGTCCACGGTGGAGCAGATATCCACCTGCAGCCCGGGGAGGACCCCACGCCGGAGCAGGTGGGTTCCCGAAGGAGGCTGTGACCCCGTGGGAAGCCCACGCTGGAGCAGGCTCCTGGCAGGACCTGTGGCCCTGTGGAGACAGGAGCTCACGCTGGAGCAGGTTTTCTGGCAAGACTTGTGACCCCACAGGGGACCCACACTGGAGCAGTCTGTGCCTGAAGGACTGCACGCCATGGAAGGGATCCGTGCTGGAGCAGTTCGTAAAGAACTGCAGCCCGTGGGAAGGACCCACGTTGGAGAAGTTCATGGAGGACTGTCTCCCGTGGGAGGGACCCCACACTGGAGCAGGGGAATAGTGTGAGGAGTCCTGCCCCTGAAGAGGATGAAGTGGCAGAGATAACATGTGATGAACTGACTGTAAATCCCATTCCCTGTCCCCCTGTGCCACTGCGGGTGGTAGGTAGAGAATCTGGGAGAGAAGTTGTGCCTGGGAAGAAGGGAGGAGTGGAGGGAAGGTGTTTTGAGATTTGGTTTTATTTCTCATTACCCTACTCTGGTTGATTGGTAATAAATTGAGTTAATTTTTCCCCAAGTCAAGTCTGTTTTGCCTGTGACAGTAATTAGTGAGTAATCTTTCTTGTCCTTATCTTGACTCACAAGCTCTTTATTATATTTTCTCTCCCCTGTCCAGCTGAGGAGGGAGGAGTGATAGAGCAGCTTTGGTGGGCACCTGACATCCAGCCAGGGTCAACCCACCACAGTTTGTTACATGCTTATTTACATTCTCACCCAAGATAACATGCTTGTTGCTATGTGTGCTTCCAATGCTTTCTTTGTCTAGTATGTCCCAAGCATTTAGATGAATCTATTCAGGGACTATTTTCACTGTTTAATCTTTATTTTTAACTACTTAGAACATCAGTTGGATTAATCTGCAAAACTTGAAGTTTAGTAGTAACAATAATTGTTTAACTGGAAATTTAATATTTAATTGTGTCTTGGAATAGATACATTTGGGGGTGAATATTAAAATGTGATGCCAGAATCAGGCTGAAGAAACATAACATCTCATTATGACTTTTATATATTTGTATAATTTCTTATTGCAGATCCATAATAACTCTTCAGCTGAATAGGGTGCTGCTTCCAGGGATCTCCTCCAATGCTTGCAGTGCAGCCAGGGGTCTGTGCTTTATGTGTGCTGTCCTTCCCATTGTTTGGAAGGTTGATGGCAGCCTGAAAACTGCTGCAAGTTGTGAGCCAATCTGCCAGGTACTTTTGAAGAACTGTAGCTTGTGGTTTGTGGCCATGCTGAAAGCATTTAGCTGTGAACTGGCAAGCTGATGGCTCTACGTGCCTCTAAGAATATAGCCCTCAGATGGTTCAGCTGCACCTGTGCCGTAACAGCAACTTGCTGATGTTAGAAAGCCACCTGCAAAAAATTTGAGAAAAATTTGCTTGAGTTAAAAATACAGTGAATGATTCTTCACACTGGTCATTCTGGTATTAGATACACCTGCCTTGTGGAAAAGACAAGAATAAAATTCATGCACTGGCAAGTCTGATGTGTTTGCACGCCTTTGTGACTGTTTTCTCCATCTTTGGTTTCCATCTTTGTAAAAGAGACTCCCATGTGTAGTGAGAAGAGAAAGAAAGGAACAGTAAGAAAACAGATACTTACTTGTCTCTCAGTCAGTTTTGACTTAGTCTTTAGTTGCCACTTTTAAGATTAGCATTGTGAATATAGAATTAAGCTATAGCTCACTTTTCTCTTTCTCCCCAAATGTACATCATGTTTAGGGTGATATCTTCTCCACCTGACAGTAAATGGTATTCGTCAGACCTGTGGCTAACTTGGTCTCCCAGCAGAGTTGAGAAGCAAATGAACAATCAGGAGCACACGATAAAAATTTTAATAATTTTTTTGTGTTCTAATAAATGTCATTCTGATTCACTTATTCACTGTCTATTGGCAGGAATTACTGAACTGATTTTATTTTTATTACATATTAACTTTGTTAGTGTATTTTTAACAAAAAATATTTGGGGTTTAAATTCCAGATGCTAGGTGATAAAAGGAGGGTTGTATTCCTGTGCCAAGCTTGCACAGGAGCCAGGACACCTGCATGTCCTGCAACATATGTGAGGGATGCAAGTGAACATACATTTTTAGAACTCATAATGCCATAGGCAAATCTCCTAAAATTTATCTCTGTTTGTAAAATCATGGGAGATTTAAATTAAGTTCTTGAATTGTCTTGGCTGAGTTTCCTGTTATATGGCCTTTTGAAGGTTTTTTGTTGATGTTTGGGGTTTTTGTTTTGTTTCATTTTTTTCCCAAAGCCGCTATTCTGTAAACATTGTGGTGCGTGCTAGTGAGATGGGCAGAACAAGAGGACGTAGAGGAAAGTGGCAGCAATAATGGAGTGTATGTAACCTGGCCAGTCTTTTCTGCAGGCTGACTCATTCATAGTACTATTAGGAGTGCAGCAGTTGATACATTCAGAACAAAAGCATCTTGGATCAAGAACCTGAACAATATTCATATTTGTTGGTATGAGTATGCTTTCCTGTCTTAAACAGAAAAAAATGAGAACTCTGAGGAAAGCAAAAGTTTCTGTGGTTTTTATTAGAGTAAATGGAAATAAGGAAGTCAAGAAATGAGATGCAATACCTTACATATCTCCTCTTCCCTCCTCTTTGCTTCTTTCTGTAGGACCATTTGACTTCAGCTCTGGCATGGCATACAGACAATGGCATTAGCTAATTTGGCTCTGTAGTGCTGAACATGAATATGAATTAGAGACAAGTGCCTGAGCTCTCATACTGACTTTTGTTTAGCTGTTAATTTGTTCAAATGTTAATGTGCCACATGCACATAAGCCCAATTAGGTTTGAAAATGCTTATTTTCTTTTCATGGCTTCTAAAAATTGAAGTTTTGTTTTATTTTATAAGTTATTTTAATCTTTTTTATTTGTCTCAAGATAATAAAGAGGATGTATAAACACATCCAAGGTTTAAAATTCAGTGGAACACTGCACTATGACCTTCTGACTCTTAAATTAAAAGTAAATGAAAAATTACTATAATAAAAATCTTATTTGATATTTGCATTTAGTAGTACCATACCTAACAACGGCACTGGGTGCGAGTGTTGAGATTTCTTTAAGGTTTTACCTTACATAAGTGTTTTTACCTCTACAGCCAGAATAACCCTTAGTCTGGAGTGGGGATTTTTTTTACTTCTTTCTATGGGCATTTTGTAAAGCTTAGCTTCTGAACTCTTTCTTATATACTGTAGTATTATGCATTATTGATCAGCTTTGATGATCCTGCTACTTCACAAAACTAAGGAAGATGTTCATCTAACATCACAGGGCTTATAATCTAAACTTTGTATAGAGATGATGCACTTGCTAAAGAAATGTTGTTCAGAAAGAGTGGAAACTGAAACGGAAATATACTGGATTCTGTGGGCATTAACTTAATATTTTAAACTTTTCTAAATATTTTATTTGCAGAGGGTTTGCTTTTGCTTCCTGATACAGGTGCTTAGATCAGTTACTTTATTCAGAAAGAAGTCTGAGAATCAGCGATTTGGATGTTGGTTTAGAGCCCAGTGAAATTCAGTGACTTGAATATTATCTCATGTTTTGCAACTGCTATCTAGAAGGACCTGCTAGACATTTTAAAGTTCAGCCATCATTTTTCTGTCTAGTTTAGGGTAGAGTATAAAAAACTACGTACATTACATGAAATTTTGTTGAAGTAGGAAATTGTGTGTGTCTTCTGAAGCTGAAATTAGGAAACAATTAGAAAAAATTACTGGTACTAGCATTCATGATGCACAAAAAACACTAACTGTAACAGCACATTAAAAGCCAGCCTCCTGACTCTGCAGTAGATAAAGAGAAATTATGTTACGTTTGTTTAGAGAAAATATGATGCTAGATAATCATTAGTTTCTTGGGTAGCAGTTCAGTTCCTGCTAAACTACAAAAGTAACGAAAAATGAAGTTTCAAGTTTAGATTTTCATATCTAAGTGATGTTATTTTATTTAGATACATTTTATTTAGGCTCAGAAATGAGCTGATCTGGGAACTCTCCCACAGAGGTGATATACTTCCAATGACTGATGAAGAGTAAACTGAAGTGGCGATACTCTAGGAAGGCCAGAGGGTATTGTAAATGGTCCGTCATGCTAAGTGTTTGTTTTTCAGTATGTTCAACTCACCATACTATTTTAAATGTTGAAAGACAGAGTAAGCCAGAATTTCAGCCAGCATCCAAGCCTCACATTGCTATTTGATTCATTGCTAGCATATTATTCCACATTAAAAAGTTAGGGAATTAACCAGTTTAGTGACACATAAGGAACAAAGTTTTGGCATGCTTCTATGTAGACCACAGAAATTACATAAACACTGTTTTTCACAATTTGAAGTCTATTAAAATGTTTAGGTAAGACGTAGAATTTGCAGAGGGAGCCTAATCTTCTACTCTTTTACCAGGACCCATATAAGCTCCTAACTCACTTTCTGGTTTTGACAGATTTTATCAGCTTGCAGAAATGACATGAGCAAATACTTTAGTGGTGATTGAAATTCAGGTGTTCCTGTCATGTATGATTTTGCTCTGATCCCTAGGTAATGCATCTTAGCATAATGGCGGGTTTGTCTGTTTTTCCCTTTAGTTAAATTTCTGAGGATAATATAATAATTTTTCCATTAAAAAAGGAAATATTTTTAATATTAAAACTGAATCATGGATATCAGGTTGTATATATTTATGGCTGAATAAATATATCGTGACTTTCATTTACGTTATTAAATCTTTACTGATTTTTATAACTAAACTATACCTAAAATTATTTTTTAGTTTCTGAAATATATGTCTATTTCCGGTTCAGGCTAAATTTCTTTATATTAGCTAGTTGAAATGGTAACAGCAGCTGGTGAAGCCATAATATTTTATCCAATGATGCCTGTGTCACATTTCATGCCAATTATTATATCTTAAGAGATTCAGTTATATGAAATTTTATCTACAACCAGCTTGTGCTCCCTAGCTTTTAAATTCAGTATCACTGAGCACAATTCTATGTTTTTGCATCACACTATGTGCCTTTCAATGGTTAAAATATTTCTAAAAAGGGTGGGAAAAAAATCCCTCAACAGAATGAAAAATATTTCAGATACAGCTTTTGGATCATGTCCAGATTCTACATTAAAAATGCTTTCCAACACCAGACGAAGCCTGAATCATAACGACTCATTTAATACCATGTGCTCTGTGAAAAGAAAATGAGATCAGTAGTTAAATGAAATGCCCACAGATCCTGGGCATGGTGCACAAGATCAATAAAGATGATAATACAGAGATGTGGGAGGACACTAAACTGGTCTGTTACTTAAGATTTATTTTGTCTTCCTGAATCTTTCAGAGTGCTCTATGGAAACAAGATCACAGAGATTCCCCAGGGCCTTTTTGATGATCTTGTGTCTCTGCAGCTGCTGTGAGTATGATCCCTTCCTCTATTTTACAGACTAGCTAGATTTACTGTTTTTTCAGCTTCTGACATTAATATGATCACCTTTTCCACTGAAAACTCACTGGATGTGCTAGTCTGTTGTTTCTGTCAGGCATGAGGGAGGCAAGGGCTGAAAAAAAAAAAAAAAAAAAGGAAGGTGCCAACAGTTTTATAGCACCATGTGTATAATGGATAATAGACACAGAGGATTTAAGTGTGGGGAGGAAATGAGGGACTCAGTGAAGTCCAGGAAAGGAAATTTGGTCACCGGCTGATGTGCGGGTGGGGATGCCATCTGATTGTTTTTACACATTTAGCATTTGTGGTTGAATAGCTAGATCCTTGAGGGCTACTGTGTTGCAAGTACCTGCACATGCAAGCAAAATGGCATTATGAATGATCTTATTGTTGCGAGCCATGCTCAGTTCCGTATTTTTATTATGCCAAATGTGGCTTAGTTGCAAGAGAAATGTTTTCAGAATATATTGTGTATTGAGTATTTTATGCCATGTGTGATTTAACATACAGTCATGATCAGGAGTAAGATACATATCATACCCTCTTCAGTATTTATTAATATAGCATAAAAAATTTCCTAAGCCAAATGTAAAATTGCAAATTTCACTCACTCTTGTCTCCATAATCACATTGAGAACCAGTAACTCCTTCAAAGAGAAGGAAATCAGCTACTGTTTCAGCCAGTCAGTAGAGGGAGCGGACATGAAGTGAGTTTAATGTGTATTCCTAACGTTCTGATTACCATCATGGATGATGCACTCAGAAAGTAAAGGTGATATATGACAAATTAATCAGTTCTGGTTTATATCACACACAACCCTCTACCCCAAACAATAAATTATTTAAAATATGAAATAAAACATAGCTTTTAGACATATTATTTTAAGCTTTTCTGACTGTCTTGACATAACCAGAAATGAATATCCAAAAGTTCATTATTACCATTGAATGTGTCACTTTACGATTGCAGTCTTTATAAAAACAAGCATAGATTCAGATTAGAAATCCATGAGCAAAGCCAAAGAACTAAAATATGAAAGAGTTGAAATTGCTCTATATGTTAAGTGAAGGACTACTCAGACGTGTAATTTATCCCCAAGATCTTAATTGCAAACATGGACCACCCTATTCTAGAGAAGGACAAGCAAGAGCACATGTGGTTTGGTTATGACAATTCTTGAGCTGCGATGGTGGGAAGTTGTTCATCTCCTCCTGCACACAGCTGATTATATTGTCTTCACCTTTTGTACATACCTCTCTCTTGTACCATACCTCACAAGTTTGTTAGTACTTCCATGTCTTCATGGCCAGCTTGTGCAGTAAGAGAAGACTGTGTATTTAGGGGGGACATAGTTTGCCATGTGTGAGAACAATAAGCATGAAAGTGCTTAGAAGCTGGGACTCAGTACATGTTGATATAACTGGCATGTTAGTCATTGTCAGACTCAGGTTGTGTTCAGTACAATGAAGACGCTGCAAGCAAAAGGAGAGCTAAAACGTAACTTGTCACTTTGACTTCTGAGAAAGAAACTATATTAAAAAAATCTGAGCTTTATCATAGTCCTTCCTCCCCAAATGTTTTATGGTTACAAGTCCAAAGTGATACGCAGTTGCTCTAACCCAGGACACTTTACAGATAGGATCTTTCCCAGTAGGAAAAAAAAACCAAACCAAAACACTCAACACATGGCTCACAGTGTCCTATAAAAATGTATGTCTAGAACTTTTGCATAAAGCATTAAGCAGGTTTCAATACCTTTATACTGTAGTCCTTGTGTGCATGTAGTGTGGGCTTTCAGCGAATTACATATTTAAGCCTGGATACAGTAATTTTCCAGTCTGAATTAGCTCAAGTGATGCCTTTTTGTTAAGGGCACAAAATCTATACACCAGAGAACCATTAAAAGGTATTTTACTTCAACCATTTAAACATTCTCAAGCTGAGAAGATGTAAGTAGTTTGCCCTGTTATGGGATTCCCAGAGTATTGTGGCTGTGGACCTTTCAGGGTCTTCTTGAATGTAAAGTAGCTTTTGGCAAGGAGAACATTGAATGATCATGCTTTAAATGCAAACAAACATCTGCACACTTTTCTGATCGTGGCTTTGAAGCAGCTATTATGGGATTGCTTGCTTGCAGTATTTTAATGGATACCAAAAAAATAAATGGCATTCGTTGGTTTTAGGCCTGCTGTTGAATAGTTGGAAGAGTGCCCTATGATTAGATCTAATATAGTGTTCAGTGGGCTCTAGATTGGATTTCTTCCTATTAGTCTGGAGACACACTGATAAGAACGCTCTGATTAAGGTATTCTGGTAGCCAGTGTAATTTCCTAAGCTTGAGCTGGAGCATTTTTGAAAATACACTGGCATTATGGTAAAGCAGGACACAGTCAGGAAAAAAGGAGTCACTGTGGGTCCTGTATAAAATTGTTGAGATTGTATTTAGAAGGAAAAAATAATCACTGTGAAATTGCAGAGCAGATAATATTGTTATTTACTGTTTTGGATAAAACTCAACAGAGTTTATCAGAAATGTCATTATCCTTCTGTTTAAATATACTGTCACTATATAGGCCCAATTTATTCCACTTTTATTTTGGCAGAATTGTTTTGTATAAGTGTCTTACATCTGCAGACAGTACCACTGATGTCAGAAACACTGTAGCTGGGTAAAGTAATGCTCAGGTCAGGCATGACAGCATCTTAAACTGCCCCATTTGACTTTGGTCTATAGGAAATTAAGAATTCAGAACAAGTTTTAGACCACCTGGCTAGCATTAGAATTCTGTATTTCTGTCATATAAGACAGAGGTGGTTAAGCCAATATTATATTATATTTGGCAAGAAAATAATAAGTCATGGTTAGATAATAAGGTTTTTTTGTTGGGGTGGGGTGTGGTGTTGGTTTTGTTTGGGTCTTTTTTAACCCTATTGGTTTAATTTAAAACGTTGCTTCTGAAGTCTTCATTATAATTAGCTATCTTAAGTAGTCAACATTCCCCACATAAATAATCACAATTGGATTTCTGTTAAATTGCTGATTTCACAAATCTTATGTCTTCCTAAATATGCAACTGTAACCAACACAGCAGCAAACATTATGACAGAAGTCCAACTACACATCTGTTCCGTGGAACAGAAGCTTTTCTTGGACCGTGTTATTTTCCTTATCCTGTTTGAAGTTGCCAGGAGAGACAATGCTAGAAAGCTACTGTAGCTACTGTACCCTATCCTCATACATTCTTCTCTTCAGCAGTCTGGATCAAGTGTCTCTGAGAATTTTAGGTCAATTTGGATTTTAGAGACCTATACTGTTTTCCAGAATGGGATAACTGGAATCAGATTTTTTTAAAAAAAATTTTTTTTTTCTTTTTACAGTAAACTGAAACTTTCATTTCATTGGGACAACAATCCATCCAAGCTGTGAAATAGTGTTTGATTAATTATCGTTGTTTGTGCATCTTGCATTTGAATATCAAAAGAATAGAAAGGGTTTCAGTTCAAGGTGAAAGTTTTCAAGTAATCATTCGCTGTGGCCAGTTTGAACTGCTGTCCAGGAGGCCCTAGACTAACCTTGGTCTGCCAGTCACTGCATGGGGAGTGCCACATAACACTGCGCAGTTCTCTCTTTTTCAGCAGCCCTGTGACAGATAAACCTGATGGTTGCTCTGCTTGCTCCCAAATGAGCAAATGTGCAGAGCCAGTCTGCAGTGAAACAGTGAGTCAAGTGGCTCAAGACAGTGAGCTGTGGATAATGGGCACCAAGTTTGTTAACCAGTATCTTTCATATCTAAGTAATACACTTTCCTTTCTGCAACCTTATTAAAACAAACATTCTGGGAGCCTTTTTATTACAGTTATACAGTGTGTGCTTTACAGTGCTCTGTTTCCTGGAACAAGAACGTATCATAAAATCTCTACTGTTTAAAAAGATTGTATAGCAAAATAATACAGGGGGATGAAATATTTTTCAAATTTCTGGCAAGTATCAGTTTTCAATAAATCCTTTTCCTTGAGGAAATTTGCTTTGCATAGTTACTAATCATACAAGTGCTTATGTGTGTTGATCCTAAATCTTATGGTTGAGATCCCCATGGCTTGCTGGGCAAGAAAGAATCCCTATAGCAGACTCCGTTTTGATGTTGCTAGAAGTAGATATACTCCTGGGGTACATATATATTGAAATCAGAGGTTTGTCATAGTCCTCTTTCATAAAATGAAGCCAAAAGCTTACAGTCTTTTCCTCCTTCTCCTAATGTCTGATCATTAGGGAAAATTCAACACTGTAGTTGGAAAAGACCAGTAATCATATTGGTGCCTGGAGTTTGACATATTGACAAATAAAGTAACATCAGAAGTGGTGAAAAATTAGACTTCCAGATCCAATCATCTAACTTAGCTTAAAATTGGAACTAGATCTAATATTTACAATTTCAGCTGACCTTTAATTAAAATAGACTTGTATGAAGTGACAAGTCCTGTGTGTACTTTCAGAAACTGCTATTACCAGTCTTCCCAAAATTCAACCAGTCAAATTTTACTTTGAGTGGTTCTCCTTTTTAACCTGCTTTTTACGCTGTTTGTCCTTGGATGAATAGTTGAGCTACTTGGTACTCCCATAGCTCTTCTGGTGAGGTTGCTTGGAAAACATCTCCATGGCAAATTTGCCAAGTTTGAAGTGCTTGTGTTGATTTGTAATTGTAAATTGAATCCCACTACCTAAGAGCTTAAAATAGTATCTACCAATTATTTATTGTATACTTTTGGAGCTTGTTAGAAGCTCAAAGAAAATCCAGTGAAGCACAAACTCACAGAAAGTATTTAAAAAAAAAGAAATACAAAATTACTCTAAAGAATGTACATCAATTCCAATATTTGTATTGTATACATTACACTGTTATATACATAAGTATCATTAAACAGTGATGCAAACAGTATATAAATGCCAGAATAAAGAAATTAGTTTTCCATTTCCAAGTCTTTATAGCACAGTAGTCTCTCCTCCTCCCCATAGCCATCTTCTGGGCTTTAAGTGATGTACAAAATCTTCTTGTTCTATGGAGTTGTTCATTTTTTTCATGGAGAAGAGACAAGAGGCATTAAAAAAAGAGACCTTCTGACTAGATATAAGGGGAAATATTTTCATGATGACAAGTCAAGCAGTGGAGCAGGCTGCCCAGAAAGTTGTGCATTCTCTGTCCTTGAAGATTTTAAAGACCAGACTGGATAAAACTGTAAGCAACCTGGTCTGACCTTATAGCTCACCCCGTTTGAGGCAATCTAACAGGACAAGAAACCTCTCAAGCTTCCTGCCATTCTGAATTATCCTGTGATCTGATGAAATAATTATTTCTCAGATAAAGCAAATACCTGCATTAAGTATCTAAAATTGGTCATGCTTTGAGTCGGGTTCAGACCAGATGACATGTGGAGGTCCTGTCCAACCTATGTCATTTCTGGGTTCTGTGATTCTCAATTCTTAGCAAAATGACATATGAACTTTTCCCTTGTTTACTCAAAGTATTTCTGGCTACAGCAGAGATACTATGCAACCCTTGTCCTTCTAGTCCAGGACAGAATACTCTCTGCACAGACCTGTTTAATAGCTTTAGAATTGTTTTCAAGCCATTTGCCTCGAGCTTTTTTCCTTCAGATTTCTGCATTTAGGCTGCTATTGTGATAATATTACTAAACTCAATAACTGCTGTTAAAGTGAGGGAGCAGCATCTGCCAGACACAGAAATACAATTACAGTCAAGCATCAATGAAAGACTGCAACAGCATCTGCCTTTCCTGTGTCACTTCTGTAGCCTGTCTGCATGCAGCTTCCCAAAACAACCTGTAGTTTGTACGTCAGTGTGCAATTCATTAGCTCTTCTGACGCCATTGCTCCAAGCTGGACTCACCTAACAGAAACTCTGCTAGTTATTATTACACAAGAAACTAGCTTTCTGATAGCACAGGAAGTTGAGAAAATAGTTTATTCTGTTGTGCATATGAATTATCATGTAGTTATCTAAAATCAGCTGTGACCTTATCTGCAGGCGTAAGTTAGACAATATTGAATTCTGAAATAACAGAATTCCAGATGCTATGACAACACGTGCTTATAATTCTCCAGGTAGTAACACGAATACCACAGGATTGTTTTATGGATGGTGTTCAGCTGGAGTTGCAGTCTTTGGGATCAGAAAAGAAAGGAGACCTTTAAAATCTCTCCAAAACAGGACTGTCAGACTGTGCTCTGTGCTTCCTTCTTCACTTACTATCAGGTCGTGACTTTTTCATTTTAATTTACATTGAATAAATTTGTCATCACCATCATCCAGTTTCCTGAACATGGGGAAATACTTGAAGCTGGTTCAAACAAGCACGATGATGATTTCACACTGGTTATTATCAGTTGAAGCACTGACAGACTCTTCAGTGGTCAGTCATCACATTAGAAAATGTAAATTTTAGTAGACACCTAAATAATTTGACACAGTGAGAGTCAGATTGCTCCCCTACACTCCAGGCCATTTTAAAACATTCTGGAATCTAATATAATTATTTTGCCAATAAGTAAGCAGGGGCACACACAATTCTGTCATTAGACGTTGCTTGTCATTGACTGCTGGGAAGGCAGTATACTTGACTAGATACTTCCATACTGGCACTTCAGCTGTTCTTCTGTGTTAAGCTGTGTTAAAACAAAGATGATGCTTGATTCCCTATAAATTTCAAGAGAAAATGCTGAAAAAAACATGCCAAAAAGTTTTTTGACTTTTTACAACAGGTATTGTATATCCTAAGGAACGCCTTCTGCCAAGAGTCCTTTCTTCACTGCCCTATAGTGCCTTTGAATGTAGGTGAAGCTTTTGGCTATTGATATTCTATAAAAGTCATGTATATTCAATTTGTATTCTGCTGTTACCCATGCAAAACTGTTACCCAGTTCTCCTCTTCCATACAAGTCTCCTATGCATTTTGCATCTGCCTTTTTCTGGTGAGTTCTCATTTTCCCCAGTGGAGTCTGGCATGTGGGATGTGCCAGCCGGTTCATGGGATGCCGAACATTTTCATTCTCATCATGTTGTCGCTGTCAAAACACAAAGCTAGTGAAAAAGAAAGAGAAGTTTTCCAGTGGCTCTGTGTGGCTTTTCTCCCTGACACTTTACTTTTGGCTTATTAATGCACCTAGGATGATTTCTGGTCCATCCTGTAGCAGCAGAAACCAACCTGCAGTCTCCAGCATGTGTTAAGGTTGCTAGGCTGCTGTTTCATTCTCTCAGTTACGTAGATATTTGTTGATAGTTCAATTACTTGATTTCACTGAGCTGAAAATACGAACATTGCTAAGGATAAAAGCCATATAAACATCCCCATTTGCTCTTAAAAAAAACAATTTTTTACAATCATTTGGGGTTTGCAGTTCAAAATGATATTTAAATGTTAATCACTTGAAACTGTGGTTGGGCATATAATTCAATTATGGGACCATCTTAATTATGCAGATGGTGCTTATGAGCATCTGATACAATTACAGTGCCAATTCAGTACACATTCGTTCAAAGGGTTTAGCTGAAACACATTATTTCAATGTGTGTGGACAAATTCACTTTTTCAGGAAATGGGTTCATGGAATTGTAATACTGCTCTGCTCTGCTCATTGCTTTCAATGGCGTGTAAACCACAAGGTCTTTAACCATTCTGCTGTGTTCTGTGGTGGTCCTAGGCTTGCAAGAGTTTTCTTCATGTTTTTAGCATATCCAGAGGGATGAAAATGGAGACTTGAGGTAATAATCCATCATCCCTCTGGGTAGCCGGCGGTTTTATTTCTACTTGAATTTTTAACCTCCTTCTGAACGTTGCACCACATCTGGAGGCCAGGCATAAATCTCATCCAATCAAGCTGATAACAAAATAGGAAAATTAGTGGAATTTACTTTCACCATAAATTGGTGCAAAATAAATACAATGTAATTCTTGCTAAAATAAGACTCAACTTTTAATATTGTCCCTCCTTTTGGTGTGAGTCCAATAAAAGAAACCCTTATATGTTTTACAGCATGGTTCAGTGTTTAAGGAAGATCAGTGTTTCTGCTTCCTAGAATATGTTTTTTTCATCTGCCTTTGTGTTAGTTTAAAAAAAAAAAAAAAAAAAATCTTATAAGCACTCCATGTGAGGCCAGCCTTGTATACCTAATTAATAATTAGATGCCATTAGGGGGGCTGTGATAGTGAAGAAAGATTAAGCAAAGAATTGGAATTCATACAGGGGAATATTCAGGAGGGGATATTTTAAAATGACTGAGAGTTTTGAAATGAATATAAACCTTAATGATTCTGGCCAAAAGTCATCCTCTAACTCATAGTAAGTAGGAGGAAAAATTTTTTAGGGATGATTTATTCTGCTTTCTCACAGTTTTTCACTTCCACTCCACCTCCTTTCTCACTGATTCTGATCAGAAATAGGTCATTAATCTTTCTCATGATCCACTGAGTATGGCCACATCTGTATTACCATTGAGCACATTATCTGTCCTCTTTAGATTTAGGCACTGCACGTATATTGCATAGATGATATACAGAATAGGTGTTGTCACTTCAGAAAAGCTGTGTAGTACCTGAGTTCCCACTTCTAAACAGTCCGCACAAGCACTTTCCTGTTCCAAATTACTTGCTCTGATAGTTAAAGGAGAGACTGTGCCTCTATTTGTTGCTGTGTATAGGATCAGTTTCTCTCATTTTTGGCATTTCGCTCTTACAGAAATGTCACAGATTATATCACCATGAATCTAATAATGGAAAATTCATGCCAGAAAAACTTGTCACATTGTAAATTCTAATTTCCAGCATTGGGTTTATTCATGTTTTGTTGAAACTAATCAGAGAATGGATTCAAATCCTGTGTATTCAGTGCAGTTCTAGGTCAGAATTGCTCTGAGGGTTTTTTAAGTGGGATCAATGATGGTTAGACTTCAAGCCCACTCTTCACACAGGAGCTAATAGAATCTGCAGAGTGCAGCTCTGCTGTGTGTGCACTTCTTAAGCATCACAAAAAGACATGCTGCTTGTCCACACAAACAAATACAACTGTAGTTCAGTTGTAAATTCTCTTATTACTGAGATTATTTTCATTTTTGCTTTATGCTTTGTTAGAAGTACTGCTTGCAACATAAAATATTACTATAATATTAGTTAAAAATTAACATCTAGCAAAGTAAATCAAAGTACATACTTGCTTTCAGTTTTCTTCCTGTGTAAGTTAGGTACCAAGCCTCTGTGATGGAAGGACCAATCTAAGCTAATGTGTGTTACCTAAAAACAATGTGGGACCCCAGTGCAGAAGGACGGAGGGTAGAAACCAAAGGATTTGTAATGGCTAAATGCATGTCTTGGGATATTGTTCAAAACTCAGCAGCTGATTCTGCCTTCTAATAACTTGTTAACCTGTTCTTTATGGAAAAGATAATGTACAAGCTTGAAAGAGAAATGCATAATGCACAAGAACCAGGAGAGAATGAAGATTGTTTTGCCTTAGACATACAGATGGCTGTAAGAAGCAAATAGTAAGAAATGACATTGATGTTTACTTTTGGAACAAAATCTCAGAAGTTGAATGCATCAGAGGAACTGTTCCTGCAGCCTAATATGAAAATTATCCTGTTACTTCTGGTGGAGTCAACAGGGGTGTGGATTAGGTGCCACATAATTATCAGTCACAGAAATACAGATTCCAGAGGGGTCATACTAGTGCTGCTTATGATTTCATAACATTTTTTTAGCTATTAGTTCATGCAAAAATGTCACCTCATTTTTCCATCGTTGCCTTCTATGGGACTTCCTCTTATCTAATGTCAAACTTCATTTTCCACAATGTATAAAGAAGAAAATTCGGGTAAATTGATATTGACTTTTCTGTAGGCTAGAAAGGTGTGTTCTGCTCTGGCACCCTGTCATTCCAAAGCACTGCATTCCTGTCCTCCTTGAGAAAAGGGCTCTACTCAAGTATGCATCCATCTTTTATGTATCACTGTAGCCATTTACAGCAGTAATGAGACTCTGCCAAAATGACAGTAGGACCAGAGAGGTGTAGTGAGTGTACAATGTTCCAAAGGTTTCAGCAATGCAAAGGCAGGGTGCTATGCAGAGGAAACACATTCTGAAGTTATTTTTTGGAGCAAAAGAAAAGCATCATGTGCAGCTAAGAAGCATGCGTTTCTTCCCTGATAGGTTGCTCTGTTGTCCATAGTTATGTATGTGCAGTTTGTTGAAAATGGAAGTTCCTTGAGCTGTTAGACGTGTATTTAAGATGGTATATTTGCTTGCTGAGGAATGGACGATGTCTTTTCCTTTTTACCTATAAACACATTTGTTTTCTGATTTAGTATTAGTGTGGTGCCTCACAGAGAGCCACAATGTTGCAATATTAAGACCTTCAAACTCATGGACAAAGTAGCAAGAATTTTGAGACCAAGAGAACTGAGTTAACATCATATACTGTTTGCAATGTACCATTTTTCTCAGGCTGATAGTAGTCAAAAGATGTGGATTTGGGCTTTTGTAAGAGCAATAGGTCATTTCCTGCTATTTTCCTTCTAAGTGTAAAATACCACGTATGCAGATGGCAATGACAATTTAACTGTATTGGTGTTTGATTGTCTCAGAGATCCAGCTTGTTGTTGGGATTGTATATACTTGTTATATGTGACAGAACTCTGGCTGGATAATCTAAGAGAACTTGCACAAGTACTGTCCAAGATTTTCTGGCTGAACTGATTAGTTCTGCCAACTGGCTGCTGTGTAGATGTGCAAAATATATATTTAAAAAAAAAAAAAAAAAAGATGCAAATTGCCTTTGTGCTGCTTTTCCACAACTGCACAGGAATCTCGTGTAACTGGAATGGAGTAGGTTCATAGAATTGTAGGACAGTGGAGGTTGGAAGGGACCCCAGGGGATCATTAGCCAATGAGACTGGACAACCCTTCCTCAAAGCAGAGCCACCTTGTTAGGTCAGAGCAGGATCCTCATGGCTTTATTCAGTAGCATCCTGAAAACCTCCAACAATGGAGAGACTGCACAACTCCTCTGAGCAATCCAGTTCACTGCTTGACTATCTTCAGGTATGATGTGAGCTTGGCTTTCCAGAAGTTTTAGTCCAGACCTTCCACTTCTCTCTTCTTGTCTCTGAGGAGAACCACATTTTCTTTCCCTCCATGATCAAATTAACCCTGCACTCCTTATCAAAACATGTCAAACTTCCAGAATTTCAGTTAGACTTAAGACAGCTGCTGGTAGAGAAAATTGGAAAAAAAGGTTCTTCTCATTGTGGACTATGTTTATGAGCGTGTGCATGGAATAGCAAGGTGGGGAGTATTTGCCATTTCCATGTATATTAAGCTGAAGACTTCTTTCAATATTTGTGTAGAATTTTGAACAAAGGGCGGGGGGCATAAAAAACCCCAATCTTTTAACTATTTTAAGATAGGTAGCACTGTTATATGTCTGTGTACTCCCCAGCTATGAGTGTACTAACATTCACTGTGGGTTTTTTCACCTTTTTAATGTAACAGGTAAATGAAGACCTTTAAACGTGGGTTGGCTTTGGTGACTAGGTTAATATTTTTTTGGATTTAAACCCAAAGTTCAGTCTTATCTTTATTTGATTATTACAAGATTAATGAATTATAAACCTTTCCTCTGTTTTCAGGCTTCTCAATGCCAATAAGATCAACTGCCTGAGGGTAAACACGTTCCAAGGTCTGCATAATCTCAAACTGCTATCTCTTTATGACAACAAGCTGCAGACCATCAGCAAGGGGCTCTTTGCACCTCTCCGATCGATCCAGACTCTGTGAGTATGCAGTTGTATCATAAATGACAGCACTCTTGTTTTCCACTAAAGGTGTTGCCTGTCTTTGCAAAGGCTTTGCATCTGACATTAAGACAATTTGGAAGAGACCCCAAGGTAGTAGCCCCTCCATTTCTTACAGAAATAAAAGGAGGAAGAAAAAGAAGTATTGCATAAATTCAGCACACCAGCGATCGGTACAGCCTGCCCATAGTGACATAAATGTCATAAGTGTATTAAGCTCCCAGAGCTGTTTGTTGGGAAGATAATACGTAAATTTGACTCTGTACAATATATGAAGAGCAGATTCTATTAAAACCATTGCCTAATAGTTTTCAATGAGCTAGTAAGTTGGTATCTCTCCTTACTGGGTCTTAGTCCTGCTGCACCTTTTGTGACTTCTGAAACTGTGTTTCAGCTGACATTCCACTTAAGGGCAATGATACATTGTATTGTTTGATCCCTTAAGAAAATCCACTAAACATTTTCTGAGAGTCTTTGTATTGGAGGTATTAGAAGACAGGTCAGAAGCAAAATTGGAAGCAAAAGTATAGAAATGACTCAATATTTTACAGAAGGAGGTTTCATGCTAAAGCTGTGAGTAATAAGGTAAACAGTACTCTTTCAGAGCTGGAGTTGGCAGTCTGGTACAAATGAAAAACAAGGAAGACCCCCCCCTCACCCAATATTGTTTGTGTGTGTTTATATATATTTGTGTGTGCATATATAGATATAAGGCTCTGTGTGTTTATGTAATATGCAAGTATATCCATTTCCAGTATTAAAATATATATGTGTATGTGTATATAGATGTACTGGAATATATATGCACATTATATATGTATATACATACACATACTATAGTACTGGAAATATATATATACACATGCACATATATATTTTAATACTGGAAATGTATTGGCCAAATTAGTTTTATAAATGTTTTAATTCATATAAAAGTGAACTAATAGGGATGGTTTCTAGCAGCAGGGTACCTGCTACTCCTCAGGCAGCCACAAGCACAACCTTAATTTCCAACAGATATCTGGCCAGTATGTGTTGCTGCAAACCATTAAGGCATTAGAATAATCATGTACAAACCCCCCCAGTCCTGCCCGTCCTTCCCCCCCACCCCGTGCTTTCTTCTGCTGCAGCATGCTATGTATGTACATAGATATGTATGTAAACAAGGGCAACAGAGAAGGTTCATTTACAGAGGTCTATAAGGTTTGTCAAGTTCAACAACAGGCAACACCCTTAAGGCATAAAAATTTCTCCTTGGTTTCCATGGGGTTTTATTGGCACTCCTGGCGACTATTACTTAGAATGGACTTGTTGCTTCACATCAAGATGGTTTTTCATGAAATGTTTTGATTCATTCTCCATTTTTAGAACTCCAAGTGATTGCCATTTTCTGCCTTTTTTCTAGAGCTACAAAACCAGTTCCATATCCTGTCTTTATATGCTTGCTTGTTCTTTGGACCTTTCACACCAGGATTGGCTCTACTACAACAGTAATCTTTAGTTTCTTTGGGCACTTTCTGCTATGTATGCTTTCACTTCCCGCTCTTTGACAGCCCCTGAAGTGACAGTTCATAAATATAACTGCAAACAGAAAAGAAGAGATGTTTCTACAGGTGGAAAAACCACACTAATAGTAACAGAGCAGAGTTCTTGTGAGGCTATAACTTTACACCTCTGTCCAAACCAAATTTAAACATCTTTCTTTTTTTAAACTGTCTTTGCAGTTATCGGAGAGCTGTGTCCTGCTCACTTGGAAGTTAGAGGGACAGGTGCAAGTTAACTTAACTGAGATCAGAATCAAACTCTGAGAAATACCTGACAAACTCTTCTGATAGAGTGCACAACTTTGTCGAGCAGAATGAATCATAACAGCAGCAGAGAAATGCTGTTTCTCTCTAAGATGCTCCAGCAGATTTCTATTAACAAAGTCTAAATAAATATCCAGTTAAAATCAATGCCTAATAGTACCTATCTCCAATTGTGTGGGAAATATGTTGTGCAAATTTTGCTAAAGGATAGAGTCAAGTTCTATCTTGCATAAACAGTTCAGTCTCAAATGTAAAAATTTTTGCTCCAGGAAAAAATACATATAAGGGAAATACTATTACACATGGTGTATATACGCAAATATCAATTCCACTCTTGAGAAAAGAGCTCTGGATCACTTCTGGCTTTGCCCACAGATCCAAGGCACTTTACTAATTTGCATTTTGATCCCTAGGAAACTGAGCTTGCCAATAAAAATTTTTTAAACCAGGATACAAAATGATCATCAGGTCAGGTGCACCTAAAAAGGTGCATTTCTCTCAAAAGGCAGCATATCAAGCTCTCAGGAGAAAACATGGGACTTTGTAGACAAGAGGTCTGTGTCCTTTAAAGCAGGCTTTGCTATCTTAATTTTTGTTTCCTCTGTGAAAGGACTTGCAGCAGGCTTAATGAGCTATGAAATGTGATAGCTCACAGAATTCTCCCATTCATGTGCAGCTCTGTGTGGTTTCCGCCAGGCCTGGGTTTTTGGAAGATTATTCAATTACTCTACTCTTCAGGTTTGCGTTTGTGAAAAACAGTGATGGAGTACAGTGTCACAGGTCACTTCTGATTAAACATCCCATCCTTCTTGCAGACATTTAGCTCAGAATCCATTTGTGTGCGACTGCCATTTGAAGTGGCTGGCTGATTACCTGCAGGATAATCCGATAGAAACCAGCGGCGCTCGATGCAGCAATCCGCGTCGCCTTGCCAACAAACGAATCAGCCAGATCAAGAGCAAGAAGTTCCGCTGCTCAGGTAATTAATTTATCCAGGCTGTACTGCACTTTCAATTCAGAAATAAGCAGGTCCAGAGAGCCTACTAATCGAATCTGCAGGACAGTGTTTGCTATAATGGATATTATGGAGCATCTTTTAAAATTAAATTTGGAAAATTCAGTTAGTTCTCCAGAAAGCCAATTATCTTATGGATTAAAAAAAAAAAAAAGGGGGGGGGGGCAGTCTATAGCTGTCTTCTGTGTGTCTCTTAGAAACAAAGAAAAGAGAAAAGCTTGTGACATTTAATTTTAAAGAATTACTAGGTTATAAAATGTCTAAGGAAAACAATGAAAATGTATATGAATCCATGTGGCAAATATCATATTTTGAAGGGGTGGAAGGTGGATGGTTCGTCATCTGCATTTGGGCAGAACTTTTATTGACCTTAATGAGAGCTGAGCTCAAGTAAGTTCTCAGACATAAAAGGCTGAGAACAGTATGAGTGAGATTTTTACACAACTGGCAATGGGCATTTCTGACCTAGGATGTGAGTGAAGCTGAGGGTGAGGGTACGGCATCGATTCACATACTTTCATAGATTATTTTTTTTTTACATCCACAAGTAACATGCAGTAATTCAAGTAAAACTGCCATCGAAGTTGGTAAGATTTTTGGTTTTAGTAAGTTTTGAATCAAAACTTGCATCATAGTTTAGGCAAAGATTTTGTGCTGTGAACTAGATGGAAAAATGTTTCCACCCAAAAAAACCTCCCAAGTAACATAAACACGTTTTTTCTCAACCCTATCCATTCTTTATTTATGGTCCAGCTATCAGTAAAAGGACCTTTATTGCCTTATACAGCACAACTAAGTAGACTGCTTCTTCATGTGTTTTTTCTATTGGTTATATGTATTTTAGATTACTGATTTTTGTATACTGTAAAGACAAACAGGTTTCAGTGAGCAAATCTATTAGTGTGTACTGAGAAGAAAGATGACTGTTATTGATGGAGTACCTTGCAGTGTTTTCTATAAAAATTACTATGATTTTTGTCTTTCCTCTGAAAAAAAAACCCACACCATGATAAATTGTGTTCTTGGTGGTAAAAGATTAATGACTCTAGATGGGGATGCAGCATGAAACTGAATGGCAGCAGCCCAAAACAAGCTGTTGTTCTTTGTGTATCTCTGCAAGCAATATGCTGAGCTAAACCTTCTCTTTATGGGGAAAATAAAATAAAGATAACTTCATTTGCAGTCAGGTTTTCTTGGGCATGCTTGTTAAAGTCTTCAATCACTTATGACTCAAGCCACAAAATTTATAACCAGAACTGAAATTATGACATACTTTTATCTAAGCTTTTGGATTGTGTCCATCATAGTAACAAGATAATTAGTCAGTAATATTCATATTTAAAGAAACTAGAAATGAAAATGCATAAATATAATTTAAAAAGAAAAGTAGACTGCAGAAACAGATCACTATAAATCTGTACCCAATTTGCCGTTATTTTCTTCTGCTTTTATTAATAGGCTAGAGAAATTAATGTTTTGTATGTGCATGCATGCCTTGAACAATAGTACAGGCTATTGGATGAGGCAAACACCATCTGATGTAATTTATGAAAGGTCATAGCTAAGAAGAGCAACAATGGAGAACACAGTACCTGGTGATGTTGAGAATAATATTTTGTGTGAGTTCTTATCTTGGGGGTCCTTTCCTTGAGACATTAGGCTGTTTTTTCCTTGGTCTCCAGTTCTACGAGTATATCAAAACCACATGGAAAAGACATAAACCTGACTTATGAAGGAGGAGAGCAGGGATTGTACAGCTTCAGAACAAGGATTTCAGCTGGATGAAAGCTAATTCTATTCAAAAGCTCAATAGAGAAGATATGCTTTCCTGTAGAGTTTCCAGATGGCGATGAGATGCATTGAACTCGACTCACTGTCTGCTCACATGAGACAGGGGGAATGTCTAATGGTTTAGAAGAATCTTAGTTTGTAAATCAATCCAGAGAACAGACATCCTTGGCACCTGTTCTGCTCAAGTTGTCCCTTTGAATCACGGCTGCTTCAGACTTGGCATTTAGCAGGAATTTTCATGTTTGCATTTTGAGGAATATGTTTCATGCCAGGATTTAACGCAGCACGTTTCTGTGCAGAAAGGTCCATGAGGTATGAAGCTTCATCATTCAAAGTCCGACTATCGAGCAGTGCTTTGTGTTATCCAGAGATGAGCCTGCACAATCCCACTGGGATGGCAATGCTTAGTAACTTGTCAGTGTCCTTACTGGCTGTGGGATTCTCCCTGTCTAGTTTTTACATCTTTTGCTCAGTCTATGAGAAAAGAAATTTTATTTTAAATCCTTTTGTAAGTGTGCATCTTTTTTCTCAAAGGGTTCTTGTTTCAGGATCCTGATACTTTCATGCAGTTTGTTTAATATATTTAGTATATGTCAATGGTCAGAAAGATGGTTTTGTGGAAGAAAGCGCAGTGAATTAGGGGTTTGTTAAGGAAGCAATGTGAGAGATTTTATCCAGACCTGGTCTTTGACGTTTGAGAAGTGACAAGGATGCACAGAAAGTGTGAGCTCTGTGGGAGTAGAGGTACTCAGCCAGTGTCAGGATCATACCCATGAGTAGTTAAACTTAGGTGGGCTTAGTATTTTGACATGAAGGAAAGGACCAGTTCTGAAGTCATAAAATTCTGAGGTTGTCCTGAAGCAATCTTTGTGTTTTCCACATTCATTTGGATTCTACAGAATATCATAAAGGGGACTTTCAGGATGGACCTGGCATGAGAAAAAATGTGATTGTTCAGTAAATTAAGAGAAGAAAGGGAAGTGCTTTTTGTATGAGGATAGGAGAGGGGAGTGGTTAGCAGGAATGGGGAAGAAAACCTGAGATGTTTGAAGTTTCATCAGTCTTAAATGGTAGAGGAACATCAAGAAGGTAATGTCAAGAGGACACATTCAGAGATGCAGATGGGCTAAATAGAACTGTATTTGATTAATTAAATAAAACTGTGAAGACAAAATTATGCAGCATAGTAAAAATAAAAAATAATTTAAAAAAAGCAAACCTAGAAAACTTCATTCTGCATATTGTTTCCTTCAGTTTTTATTTCAGCTCCCCACCATCTTTTTAGATAGTATTTAGCAAGGAGAACTTGCCTTCTTTTTTTAATTCGTCATCAAGGCACTTTTCCCAGATGCTATTTCCTCCCTGTACCAAATGACTCAAGCTTTTACTGATAATGACGGAGCAACATCTGCAAAGCTTATGAGTGGTCATAGGAAGGAGATTCTGTGCAACAGGTAGATAATGTGCATAATTCTTTTTAAAAGGAGAATTGGAAGCATTATAGCATGAAATGAAGGAACAGCAGGGAAAGGGGCATGTTTTTGCCTGGGGCTGTGAGACAGGCAAAGTTGTTGAATATACTATCAAATATGTTTAAGCCTCAGATTGCAATAGATACTATTTCCCCTGTATTTCTGCCTTCTATTTAATGTGATGCACCAAAATAATAATAAACCTCCCCCTTGCTCAACTCTCTCCCCACAGCTATAGCATCTGAGACTAAAAAAGGTTTTTCTTGAGAGAGAAATTGGAGGAATAGGCTGTGACTAATTCTCTCTCTCTTCTGTTTAGAAAAGGAAAATAGTGTCATTTTCAGTGGTAACAGTGAAATTCTGACGATCATTTTCTTCTTGGCTGCATCTGCCCACTATGGCCACCTAAGGATCCAATGGTACTTGCCAGCCTTAGGTCACTGGAGGCTCCCATTCTTAGTAGGAATGGGGGGGGAGAGAACAACAAAAATCTTCTGTCCAGTAGCATTTGATCAAGTTCACTACACAGCAGTTTTATTTTCTAAAGCAGCACTGGGCTTTAGGAGGGGGAAATGAATCTATGAGCAGATTGTGTTGTCTCTGCGGTAGCTTATTGTCACTTCAAGAGTTGGCAGGATCCTTGATTGCTGTGTGACACTGTGTATGAAATGGCTTTTGCAGAGAGCTGCCCTTGTATTCAGCTGTATATCTTTTTTTTTCCCTGTGATGTGTTTGCATTTTTCAGTATATTGTGTATTTCAAAAGCTGTGAAAGTTCCACCTACCATACTATTTCTGATGATGATCAAAGTGTATGTATAGCTACGAGCATCAGATCATGAAAGCTTTTTATCTTCTAATTCTTAGAAATAAGAATCTTAGAAATAAGGTTACTATTTGAAATACTGTGAAGTAAACCTGTCTTCCTGCTTCCTTTTGAGTTGGGCCATACATGTATCTAACTGACTTTAATTAGTTACTTCAGTTCCAGATAGTGCTGTACAAATCAAAAGCACATGGAATAATAGGAGGAGGACAATGAACCATCTGCTAGCACAATTCTCTCCTTTTTGGTCTTGTTAACCCAACCCAAATCAAAGTCAGCCTCTGTCGTACATATGGATCCAGAGCTTGCATATTTAGGGCTAGTGTCATATCTCTTGTGTTATCCCCTGTTATTAGAGAGTAATGTAGTTGCTGTTTGTTCACTCATAATTTCTGAAGGCATTTGATAAAACCTCTTCTTATTAATTGCAGTTTTCCTCCTAATTCTTTATGTGTCTTTTCTAGTCTCTGTCTTCATACATATTCACCTTTCTTGGATTACCTGTCTACTTTGGAACAGAGCTCATATTACTTGTGATCACCTGTAATTTCCTTCTCTCTTCTCTGCATTGTTTCAGCCTTAGAAGCATAGAACTGCAGTGGATGGAGTGTTCCCAGTCAGAACGCAGGCTACACATCAGGGCTTTTTGTCCAGTCCCTACGGTAGTTCATACGTTTCCTGTCCCTTGGTCTCCCTAGGTTATCCACTTCTCTGCTCTTAGTGACATGTAAACACTATTTAAGCTCCTTGAGCTCTCAAAATGAAAGATGCAATGTACTGTTACTCCTCAACCAGCACTTAAAAGTCATGAAAGGCAAGTGAATTTAATCCAGATCTTATATAATTTATCTGATTGAAATACTCTCCAGTTGTTCCTGTAATTTGCCAGTCACTCTGATGACAACTTTGCAAATTCCTTCAGTATTTGTAAGCAAATAGTCATTTACAGACTGTGTATTCATATTCCTGCCCTTAGCATTTTCTATCTGATGAAAAGCACTGATATCCACCTGCTCTTGTCTGCCTTGTTACAGTGCTGCAGCGACGTGCTCGGGCATTCGCGATTATGCCTGCCCTTAGCGTACTGGTCTCCAGCAGCTCCTGCCTGAGCAGGCACCAAGCCCTAACAGCTCATAGGTTTGTCCACGCTGGAGATGACAGTGGTGGGGATTGGCAGTCCTGCACAGGATGCACTAGGCCTGGTCACGTTTGTGGGAAATCTTGTCTGAGGCCAAGCTCCAGAACTTTTGCCCACCAGGGCTTTTGCTTGAGCAGAGTGAGGGAAAGGAATATGAAGCATTGCCTATGATCTGGACAACTGGAAAATTAACCCCATTCAGACTTCTTTCTGCGGATTTTTTTTGTGTGTTTTGCTTTGGTTTTATTCAGTTAAATGCTGCGTGTTCTACTTTTTTTCCCTTGAAAGACACAAAGACACAGCAAAAGTACCTTCAGAAACTCTGGAAATAGCGAAACGGAGGATACCCATTTTTTGTGCATAAGAATAATTCTATCTGAATGGAAGTTTGTTTAACAGCAACAAATCACCTGCAGATTAAATCCTAGACTGAATTCATAATTATGAACCTGAAGTCTTCACTGTACACTGTAAATGAGTGTATTTGAGCTTTGGTTTGCATAAAGTTTTTCTGAAGTTGAAGTCATTAGAGAGCACAACACGACTGCTATGACTAATAGTAATGGAGCTTAATTCCCTGGTACTGTAGAAATGTTCCTGTTGAAAAAGTAATTTGGCTGTACTATATACTGATTGTAGCCCTCCCTTTTCTGTAAATCTTTGATAGTAATTCAGATTTATGTCAATATTTGTGTCAGTTACTCTAACCCTTCACTAGCTCATGATGAACACTGCGGTGAAGGTTTCCTGCACTGCAGTAGGGGGAAAGTAGGCAGAATGGAAACCATTTTACTCAAGGAAGCATAAGCTTAACATAGAGCAGGTGGTTCTGTTTGGCACAGAGTATGGTTCTTAATTGGAAAGTAAATTGACGTGTCCCCATTAAAAAGTTTATTTTAAGGCTGTGCCTCATTTTATTTTTAAGTTGAAGTAGTCTTCAAAAAAACTAAACATCTGAACTGCTTTGTTACTAGCCAACATCCTTATCTGCAATTATAGTAAAGAGGCAATGAAAAGAGGGAGAATTAATGTTTAGTCACAGATACATCCATATCACTTAGGCATCCAAATAACATAGTTGTCCTAGATTCTCCATGTAGGCAGAGTACAGAGCTATATAGACACCTCACTTGAGATCTGAGTTGTCCTCTGGAGGTGTCTTCATTAGCTATAGCAGAAAGCTGAGTGATTACTCTTGTAACTCAGATAGATACCTCAAAAACTAAAGTAGGACAAAGTTTGTTCTCTTCTCTCATATTGCCATTGCGTGTGTTGAGATTAAACTGAACGACACTTACCAGAGATGCAAAGTTAGCACTTTTTTGTGTGTACAGCGGTCACTTGAATAGGATAAAGAAAATAATTGGAGAGGCATTGGCATGAAGAGAGCTAGTCAGCTAAAACCAGTGCAAGAATGTTTGAGCCTGCAATTGGACAATAAATTTTCATCTGACTATTCTGAGACTGCAGCAGCCTCCTGAGGTGTTACAGCTTGATGGGACTGTTAAAAATAGTGTCCTATTTGCAGATTCTTAGCAAACTGTGGATTCAGTGACTGATACACAAACAGGTCTTGGATTACCACAGATGAAATAACACTAAGAGCAAACCCTACAATGCTGCTTGGATGTAGAGTATATCTAAAGGGTAGGGTTTTTCATGAAAACTGGCAAAGATCTGGAGATATGATCATTTCTTTTTCAACTTTTTTTTTTTAAATGTAGTTTACAAAATAGTGTGCTTCCCTCTTTTTTTTCTATTCTATTTTTCAAAAAAAAAAATGGGGTGGGGGGGAGGAGGCTATATTCCTGCATATTTTTGTAATAGTGTGCAACAATCAGAAAGGCCAGGATGTGCCTGTGGAGTGTTTTAGCTCTCATGTATTCTGGGGACATAAATTAAGGTTTTGGCAGACTTTGTGTGCTGGTACCTCTTGTTCATTGTAGTTGATCATTAGCTTAGGCAGTTATTGTAAGTGGTGTTTAATTAGTGCAGCAGAGGAATAGAGACTTGTTCAAAATATTCTCTAGGGGTTTCTCAGGAAGACGTTTGCAGGGCTCTGACTGCATTTGTTTCCAGTAGGATTGAAAGAGTTCATTGACACTGAAATTACTGAGTTTATTACAGATATTCCATTTAATACTGAAAATCAGTATATAATATAAAAGCCTTTGGAAGATATGAACCATTACTTCTCACTGCTGAACAGAGTACTGTGGATGAATTTATTTGAAGAGCCAATGCCAGAATTGCTGCATTATTAAACCAGTGTAGGAAGAAGGATATGGAACTCTGCATTCTTCTTCACTAGTACCATACAAAATTATTGGCAGGAATGCTAGTTATAGGTATAATTGCTAAATAAATGAGGTGGATTCTAGGGTTATGCATACTTTGAATGAATCATGGAAGAAAATTAATGCCTCTTTGTGCCATGTTGCATGAGTCACAAAAGAAAATTAATAATCTAATTTTTGTATCAGTTAGGACTCTGGCTAGTTTGGCAGCTTGTGGGGATTGAAGGTTTATTGTGTTAGGTTCCCCTAAAAAGCTGCTTTAGTTTCTTTCTTAGAGTCTAAAGATAGACAGTAAATCAAATTGTCTTACTTTCACTGCTGCATGCAAACCCACAGTATGAGGTGACTAAGTTAACACTGTACTTATTTTCTGGAGTTCTCGAGTAATTGTGTGTTGACTTTCTGCATAATAATGCTGGTTCCTAGCAAAATGGTGAAGCAGAGGCCCTTGCTGTATTATGTGTCATCTCTGCTCAAGTACTTGTGTTGTTCTCCATGTAGGCAATGAATAATCTGCTTGATGCTGACTTTGTTCTTTGGGCAATGCAAACCCCTTACTAAGGAAAGTGGTATTTTTTTTAAAAGCACAAACATTGACCTTCACTGAAGTCCAGCAAAATGTTCTGAGCAGTTGCAGAGGACAGTCACTTCCTCTCTCATTCGTGAAGCCTGTGAGAACATTGGAGATGTGACTTTCAAAAGCACTCTTCACTGGCATAGCTCTGCAGGCATTAAAGTCAATGGGAGTTTTATTTCAGTGGGAGCAGTCAAGCCAGAACTGAATGCCCTACATTATATGTCAAAGTTGCAGGAATGAGTTACAAGAAGTAAAGCTGTTTGAAATAATCTAGGATGTTGGAAAGAGAGAATGCTTCCACCAGCAAATGATTTACAAAACCCAATAAATATTATGCCAAGAAACAGAACAACAAAATACTCCTGTTTGCCTTAACACGTCTGTAGCAGCATCTGTGTGCTACCTTGCTGTAAAGTGCAGTTGAAATAAATAAAAAAAAGCAGCGGTAATTACAGATTGTCAGTGTAAGTGCCACCAGCATGAAAGGCCACTGGGAGCTGAAAGCAGGCTCAAAAGGAGCTTGGGGAGCATTTAATGCCAGAGCTTGGCCATCAGCTCAGAATCTACTATTAATATGAGCTGCGGTATTTCAAAACTGCATTTAAATAAATGCAATTTGGACCAAACCAAAATGGCATTTATACTGAAAGGAGACACTGGGAGAGAGTAAGTAGCTAATAAAGAGCAGTGTAGATCGGGCATTCAGTATGTGGTGGAAGTTGTACATCCTTCCTGGAAGGAGCTGTTTGGTAGTATTTTCTATCATATTAGTTCTGTCTCTGAATTCGCCTGGGCTCTGTTCTTGTACACTAACCCCAATTGTGCTCCAGGGTGTTCCTGCAGTTGTAGCGTAAAGGATGACCTCTTGTATCCAGCACCTTTTTGCATGGGTGGAGTGGAGAGCAGCTCTCCGTGAACCTTCAGCTTGTGCTTCTCCATGCTGCTTCCTCTCAACGCTCTCCTCTCTTTGGCGCTGCCTAACTCTGACTCTGGCTGTTCATGGGGTTTTCCTTTGTGCTTGATCTAACCATGTGGTAGAACAATACAAATTGAACATGGTTCTGTCAAGCACCATGGAAGGCTGCATACTCCCTGCCGCATGGCATGCTGGGATACTTCTGCTGTTTTCAGAAGCACCAAAAGGTGAGAGATTCCCCCTTTTCTCACAGGAAAAATGAAAAAAGGTGAAGTGTTGCTTAACCAGTCTCCCGGGCACTGCAGAGGGGAGCCCTAGTGATGTTTTCGACAGACTTTCCAGAGGGCTTGCATGCAGAATAATCATTTCTAAGTCATTAATCTGTTTAATTGCTCTTAGAATGAAGGAGTTAGGCATCCTGTTGATTAATATGATTCAAGGGTGATTCCAGCCATACCTACAGAGATGAAAAATCATTTTTGACTTCTTACTTATAAATAATGTAAGCTACATCCCTCTATTTGAGCTGTCCAGTGAGCCCTTCTACTTGAGGTACACTTTGGATGCTGTTTCTGTAACAAGATGCCTGCTACTTAATGTAACTTTGGACCTGATCTGAGCAATCTTAATGTGCTGGCATTTTATTATGAAGGTCTATACTGCAAAAGAACTGCAGAAGAGTCTGCAAAGCATTACCTTTTATCTCTCAAAATTATATGGGTAACATGGCCTGTATGAAAACAGTATTATCCAATAGTTCCATAGCATAAAGCTGAGTCAGCATACCCAAATGGGCCATTTTAGCTTTGACAGCTTAGATAAGATCTTTAACATATTTCTGCCTAACTTCCTGCTGCCCCCACCCCCCAACCCTGATGTAAAGTAGAGATAATTACACCTATTCATAAGTGACTTTGAGAGCCTCATATAGAAGTTTCCTTATACAGAAATACTGCCTCATCTTGCAGATTTGTTACATATCTGTTGTGGAGACATCAGAAGGACATCTGAGATTCTTAGATTTTGCCTGTAATTAGTGATAAGAATTAATACTAGCAATGTGAAATCATGACAAACAATGTACCTCCTTTTTTTCCTGAAAGCCTATGAGAATTTCAATCTAGTGGTTACAAGAAGAAGTGATTGTCGGGATTCCTGGGTTTTTGTCCAAGTTTTAGACCAAGTGATCTCTGTGATCATGTTTTTGTTGCCAAATTTGAGGATGCATCTTTTCTAGAATGAATTTATCAGCTCAGCATCCAAGCCCCTCTTGAGACAGCTTGATTTTTTCCAGAACAGTTCATCCAGCACTCCTTTTAAGTACTTTAGGCAAAGCTAAGTTTTAAAAACTGAAATCAGATTTGCCAAACAATGCTTAAAAAGAAGAATAGGACAAAAAGGTATTTGTCTCAGTTGCTTAATTTCTCCATGTGGGTATTAGAAAGGCACCTAAAATTTTTGAGCACTTGGAAATGTGGTGTTTCTTTATCTCAATATTGCTGTTTTGTAGAATTACATAAGTGTTTGTTTTATGATACTGAGGAATTGTAATATCCTGGTACCTAATAGTGGTATCACATAGGTTCTGAAATGAAAATGTTATCAGACTAACTAGCAATTCAGATAAACAGAGTTGCCCTCAGTTAAACACAGGCCTTGCTGTTGCCTTGGCTACTCATTTTATAGCATACTTAATTCTTTTTAATTTTGGAAATTCCTAGAAACTCCTAAGTCATGTTTTACATTCAGCCAAGCTTCACAGATTTGTCAGCTACAGTGCACACATGCTTTCAGGTATAATAATATGACCAAATGGCTGGTCTGGAATAGTAAAATGAAGCCAAGTGTTTCTTCTGTGCCTGTCCTGCATTTCTTTTCCATGGCTTTCCACAGGTTATTTTATAGTGTGCCAGAAGTACTGCATGCATGTGATGGTTAATTGTACTTCCTGAATCCTGTCATGTTCGCTCAGAGCCCTGCAGTAGTCCACTGATAAAGCCCTGTGTGTAGAAACAGATATACGCACTTAAATAGTTCTGCAAGCAGATGGCTGAATTTCACATTAGTATCCCAGATGGGCATATCTTAATAGAGCAGCCACCTGTCCAAGTGATCTCAAGGCTCAGGTCAAAATAGTAAATTTTATCTAGTCTTTGGCAGGTGATTCCTGCTGTCTCACAGTCTAATGGATGACCAAGTACTTACTGAGCATATACATGCTATTGATTACTTTTGACTCAGTGCTTACCTGGGTAACTCTTATTTAAACTAATTTAGAAGAAAAAAAACAGAAGAGGAAAAAAAAAGAGAGAGAAAGAAAGAAAAGTACTAAGGTGATGTTTGCTCCCTTCCTCTCCTGTTGAGCTGAGAGGGCTTCCCCCTGTTGCAAGCATGGAGGCAGTGGACTGATGCCCAGGCAAGATCAACTTCTTATAGCTGATGCAGTGTGGAAAGTTGTATGCCATCAAGAGAGTGAGACTGCTAAATCAAAATGTGGTAAATATTCTTTCTTTCTTTTGCCAGAAAGCTCGAGAGAAAACCAAAAATTGATTTTCACCCTCTAATGTTACACACCCCTTTTTCTCCTTCATAAAGCATTCCACTTACTTTCTCATCCTTCTTTTTTCCCATAGGAAGATGAATCTCTTGTATCCACCAGTAGACTAAAAATTATGCTTAATAAATTTTTACCCTGTGTAACTTCATGACATTTGTGATTATTCTTTCAAAGAAAGCTTTTACAATGAAAATTAGAAGTGCTTCTTCAAGGGTTAATTTGGGGATTTCCAAGACACTTTCTGATCACTGAAAAATTTCAGTGGGTTTTTCAAGGCGTACTGTAATTGTAGAAGTTTTAATAAACTCTGGTCCTGATAACTGTTCAACTTTGGCATTATTTCCAAGGAATCATAAACAACCCAATGTACTGTGTCATAGACCTAAGAAAGAATAGCTGTATGTTCTTGTAATCAAACCATAATACGCTCGTCACTTGACATTGTAGTCTGACTACCAAGCCTGCAATTTTTAGGACTGGAAATCAGATGGGGTTTTTTGAAAGGATAAGAGTTTAAATGATGGCCATGTGGGGAAAGGCTTAGACTGTATTTTTATAATATTTTAAAATGTGCAGTGGTCCTAATATTTTAAATGCTGTAGTGTCAAGCTACAATACGGAAGCAAAGTCTCACCTTAGAGGTACAATTTACAATAATCATGATAACAAAGTATTTAGCACCACAGAAGTGGTAATGTACAAAGCCGCATGTGATGTTTCTCATAATCTAGTTTGGAATTACAAAACTAAACCGAAGTGTGTCTGTGGAATCAAAATGTTAGATTGCCTGCAGAATTGCTTGCTTTCACTGCATCACCCTGTGGAGGTAATGTGTAACATAAATTAAAATAATAGTGGATTTAGGTGACTTCTTTTTTCTTCCAGAAAATAGCATGCAGTCATAAAATGAGCAGTGGTGTATTTATCAGTCTGGGAAGGGGAAGCAGGTGATGAATGTCATCAAGTCTCTAAAAAAAAATTTCAGCTCAGGTTTAAGTTTTTATTGACATTTTCAGGTTCTTAAAAGCTGAACTTGCTCAGATCATTCCTGAGAAAGACTTGCAATTGACTTTTAAAACTCTGGAAAAGTTAAAAAATACTTCTTGGTAGTTATGATCACATAGCATTACACAAGGTTCCTGAGACAATTCTGGTGCTTCCATCATGAAATATGAAGTGAGTGGGCAGGTATTGCATGGTGGGATCTTGGCAACACTTTGCTTACATACACATTTATTAATACTCCTAGTTCCTTGAAGCACAGAGATCAAGTTTCCAACCTGCTGTTATTAAAAGAGAAAAAAACAAACCTGAAAAGGACAGATTAGTTCACTGAACCTAATTGGAAAAGCATTTCATTAGAACGGGTCAAAAACCTAGTCAAAGAAGTCTGTTAATCATGGTATAATGGTACATTAGGGAGTGCTTCTCACTAAGTATGGTCTACCCATTCCTTAATTAAAATGAAAATGATTTAAACTGCTATTACTTTCCTTTGTTGTTTGTTTAACATAGTTAATAAAGGTATCTAGTTGTTGGAAAATTGACAAGGTTCTTTCATAAAAGATTTCTCTCAAAAATAGTTCTAATAGCTGAGATCTGAAAATTTCAGGCTTTTTAATGACATCTTTAAAAATCCTTTGTCATTTGAATGCACCAAGATAGCTCCTGCTTTCAGGAGATCCCTTTTCCCTGTTGCTGGACTAAGTTCCAAATGGGAAAAAGTGACTTTGCTGGAGCTCATTTGAAGCAGACTCCAGCAGCTAACTAGACGTGCTTCAAAAAATACCTTTAACAGGTAGGCTTGTTAGACAAGGAATTAATCTATCAAGGGAAGAGTGGAAAAACAGAGGCTAGTCTTGGGACTAATTTGAAAAATTGCTGAACAAAATTTTTTGGCAGGTATTAAAATTGTGTGCAGGAGCTGGGAGCTGACAGGAGGCGGTGTTGAGAATAGATTCCATAAAATCTCTGATAGCTGCAGTTATCAGGAACTGTTTGATGAAATATATTTTCCTTTTATTGCAGGGTCAGAGGATTACAGAAGTAAATTCACCGGGAAGTGTTTCATGGACCTTGTCTGTCCTGAGAAGTGTCGCTGCGAGGGAACAATTGTAGACTGCTCTAACCAAAAACTCATCCGATTACCCAGTCACCTTCCTGAATATACTACTGATCTGTAAGTGCTGGCTCTCCAAGATGTGCTCAGCAGGGCATGTTGGTTTTCCTGGTTTTTAAAGGCTGTAAAAGGGACTCAGACCAATTCAAGGCACCTTCTACTTTAATCCCTGTGTGAAAAAGGGGAAGTTAATTTTATTTCAAAGGAGCACCACAACTCTCTTATTTCCTTAGCATTCATGCCAACTGTGGGGATGAGAAAGGAGCCACGGCCCTGTGCATCAGCTGCCTGTGTGTGTCTTCTTGAAGTGTTGACCTGTTATGTGGCCCAAGCTGCATGGTTCCTTTCCATTCTACCTTTGAGTCCTTTGTCTTTGCATCTGGTCATTTTTATTTAAGAAATGGATTAACCCTTTTTGAGTTAAATCTGTGATCAGGAGCTCATTCCATCTCAGCAGTGCCTGCTATTTGGATGAAGTGGCTCTCACTAAAACTAATGTATTGTTAAGCTATAAGTGATTTTATGAAATTTATTTGCTTTTAGAGATTCTTCAAAATTAGAAACATAATATACTGCTAAAGAGAGTATGAGAAAACATGTTTATTACTTAGTAACTGAAGAATCTGGTTCTTTTGTTATATTAGTAGCCCCTTCAAACACAATTCTCTTTTTGTGTTAGTATTCTATTTACGGTACTTCAGATACTCTGTTTAAATCCCCACAAAAATTGTTGATCTGAAGTTAAGATAGAAAAATATGAGAGAGCCATATCCAGAAACACAGCAAAGTTTCTACATAGAATAATGGAGCTACATGTAATCAGGGAAACAGTTTTGCACCCAAGCCTGCCAAGACAGTGGCCTTTGCATTAATTTTGAAGACCAGTAGACTTTGATGGGAAAGGACCTGAAATGAGGTCCCTTCTGTTTACATGGACCACATCTCCAATTGCATGTCTTCTGTAGCAGAATGCGTGAGGGAGGTTTAGTCACACAAACAAGGCTGTGTAATGGTTAAGGTTAATAATCCCTTATCCTGTGCACTGGAAGAAGGCAGCATTCTGACACTGTCCTTTGGCATTATGCTCTTAAAGGCATCCTAAGCTTTTACTGTAGATACTCTTCTGTGTTCCTTTTCCTTCAAAGCTAAACTCTTTTCACTCTAGGAGTCTGCGAGAGATGGCAGATAGTGTCTTGCTCAACAAAGGTCATAGTTCTCTGTGTGGCAGCCCTGTAAGTCACAGACATATATCTATAGACATCTGTGAAGTATTAAATGCCTCTTTGTTTATTCCTATCAGGCGTCTGAATGACAATGATATTTCTGTTTTGGAAGCTATCGGACTCTTCAAGAAATTGCCCAACCTCAGAAAAATGTAAGTTTGCGTTACTTGCTTGTTAGAATACATGCTGCCTTGGATTATAAAGAAGGAGGAAGGGATTATTTTTTTATAGTTTAGTACTGCAGTAGCAGAAATCGCTTTTTTAATGTGAATTTAAGGAAACTGAATGAGTTGCCTGTTAAGTGGACAGGCCCAGTTAAACCACAGTGACAGATGGAGATCCCTAGGCTGACATTTCAGTATTCTTTAGGCTATATTTCTTAAAGTCTTCAACTCATGGAGACTGAACAGAATTCTGTCCTGTAATTTATTCAGATGTATGCTTATTGTTAGAGATGGCTACAAAGTTTAGCATTTTGGTTTTGTCTTTTGAATGTATTGTGCAATTCCAACTAGTGTGATTGTTTCAAATAGTCAAGGGAAAAAAATATTACAAGTTATAGATGATGGCAGCTTCTTTTGATTATTACTGTTTTAGAGAGGAGAATCAATTAGCTAATTTAGAGATCAGTCATTCAAATATATCCGTATAATTCTGTTAACAGCCTGAGTGCTGGCACTGTACAAAGTATACATTTAATAAGAGCTGTGTTTTGGAAAGAGGATAATATGTTAGATACCTCCTGATAGTATTCTAAATGGATCTTTCTGAAGTTATTGAAAGTTTTAATAATTGGCCCCCTTGCTAATGTCTCGTCTAAGTGTTTATTTTCAGAAAGATTTTATTGCTAGAGTCAAGGTAATTTAGGGAAACCAACCAACCAGGCTTTTTGTTCTGCATTCATTTCACATGGTTTCTGCCATCTGGATCTTCCTAGCCATTTGAATCCGTGTAAGATCTCGGGGGCTTTGGAGGCAACTGTAGTGGGATTCTTACGTCAGTTATATTTCTGCAAGAGTTTCAGATGCAGCACTGCAGGTTTGGGAGCAGGGGTTGTATTTGTGCAAGTACAGGCCACCAGGTTTGGGGAATTAATCATATACATTAGCCTCGTACTTTATGAATCCGTAAGTTGTAGCTACAGTGCACTTAGAAAAAGTCATTGACATTGTTGAAGTTCTCTGTTGTCTATGTAAGTAGATAGTAAACGGGAATGAAAAATGCATGGTATATAAAAGTACAAACAAATTGAAAAGCATGTGTCCTCATCAAACCTTCAGGATTTATGTTTTGAAAACTGGAGAGGTGTGATAGCTGGAATAATGTCTTTCATTTTATTTAAAACGTATTGTAGGCAAGTTATGGTGCTGTCCTTCCTGTTCCCATTAATCACTCGGGGGGGAGGGATGCCTCGAAAGGGCTGTGTTGTTATGCATAAATGCAGCATGAAACAGTTACGAGAGGTTTTTTTAAGCATTTGTTTCCTGTGAAACAAAAAATCTTTCTGCTCTGTTCTTGGTAGGCAGTGAGAACTGAGGTGTACAGGTGCAGTTCAAACAGATGGCAAAAAGAAGTTGTGCCCTACACCTCTTAAAAAGTGTCTTTCATATGGATTTTTAGTGGCAGCCTCCAAGCAGAGGCTCTTTAGGTAATATTTGTAGTTGAGCTAATTTCTTTTGTTCTACCTGATGTTGTAAAGAAGTATCTCAATTTGAGTAAAGGGATTGTCTGAAAAGGGTGGGGGTTTGTATAAGCAGAGCAACATTTCAACCATAACCTTAGTATCTTGATCCTTTAAAAGCCAGATTAGACTTCTTTTTTTCTAATTCTCCTAGGTCCATTTTGTGAAGGGAAGGGGTTACCAGGAAAAAAACAAACAAGCAAGCAAACACTCTTTTCCTTCTATGTTATTATTTGGCCTTTACTACATATCCTTCTGCTAATAATAGACACCTCTCCATCATGCAAGAAGGGAAATGTAGGTAAATACCAGTGGATGGGATTGCTGCTGCTAATGGTCCTAATGCAGCAGCTGTGTGTGTGTGGCAGGAATGTGGTGCATGTGGTCTTCATTAAGTCTTACTGCTGCTATTAAATTAAGGAGGAATAATATTGATCAAATCCCCATTTTTCAGTGCCTGTAAGGGACAAGAAATTTTACTGTTATTTGTTTGGCAATATTGACTCTGTCTCATCATATTCCTTGTCTGTTCAAGTGTTAAAGGAAAACAGCAGGTGGAAAAATCTGTCTGGAAATTGCATTGCTTCCTAGGCTTAAGAAAACAGTTCAGAGCTTTGCAGTGGCAGACCATTAGCCTAAATCACCTTTTTTTTCTTTTTTTCTTTGTTTAATCTCTGTAATTCTTTTTCTTCTGAAATGAATCTGAATATCTGGAATCTGGATATCTGAATGGGCATTTGAATCATTGCCCTCTGATTGTCCTTCACTTCAGTTTAAGACTAGTGACGGATCTGTGTCAAGGAAATTTGCAAAGAGACTACTTTAAGAGTACTGCAGTTCCACTGTGGCTAGTAAAGCTCCAGCATAATTCCAGAGAGAGAAGAATTAGCTCTTCCTTCCTTTTGATGGGTGTTTCATCTTGGTGCCTCCTCATCTAACATTATGCTTAAGTGTAGCTTTGGTTTATAACATAAACACTCTGAGGTGGTCTGTAAATTGGACCTTGAGGAGGTTTCAGATTTTACTTGCATTCTAGGTGTATGCTCACATTTTCTGTTTTGTCACTCAAACTCCGTCAGTTGTCTGTGTCTGTGTGTGTGTTGTGGTGTATCACAGCCTCTTGGGTTTTCTAATAAGATTCCAAAGGGAAGTAGTCATAGATTTGGCATTGACATAGTAGGGTTACTCCAGTGTGTATATGTGAAAATAGTCTTTAATTATGTATTCACATAATAATTTTCAGTTGCACGATTGTCCCAATCCCTTGCTAGGTTCCTCGTCTCCTGATTCAGTGCGGTTTCTGTTCTCACCATGTTTTGCTTCAGTGTAAGGCCAGTGTCCTGTCCCTCTTCTCTCTACCTCTCTCTAGCCACTGACAAAACTCCTACTCTTCTCACTCAGGCTCCCTTCCTAGCCCTCACGCACAGTTACTCCGCTGCATTGCCTTGAGCTGTTTTTATAGCCTTCACAGATCTCTCTGGGGCCCCCTTTCTGTCCAGCCAAGGACATTACTTCTTAATACTACCTGGGATTGGTAGAATAGTAACTTGGATAAAGAAATGTGCCCAGTCCCACACTTTGCAGAGTCTGTAGCTCAGTGTCGTGCACTGTCTTGAGAGACATTGGAAGGTGTCATCTGAAAAAGAATCTGCAGTCAAAAAAATCTCTGGAAAATTAGCTCCTAAAATTCACATTTTCCAAAATATTTGCCTTGCAGTCTCCTTGGACTGTGGCAGGAATCTTAAATCTCTTTGTTAAAGACTAAGAATTCAGCCAAATCCTAACAGATTCTCACAGGGAAGATGTATCCTTTGAATAAAACACCTACATCATAGTTACCAATTAACAAATTTGAAATCAGAATTTGAGTGCTTTGAGCTTTTCACAAAAAGATTATCAGAGTTTTGAGATATGAGAAAAATAAAAATAAAATGTATCTACCTCTAAACATGAAAAGGATATCTGACAGTTCATTCTTTTCAATCTTACCAATGTTATAAAGTAAACATTAAAAAAAAAGAGAGACGTGTCAGAACCCCTTTGCAATAGGTGGTACCGCCAACCTCACCTCTAATATAAAATTAGCTTTTGGGGTGTAATTTGTCTGTAAATATTCCTTCTAGGCTGAATCTTATTGTATGATGTGTCAGCCCAGGATTTAATACATTTTAATGCACAACAAAATTGAAATCTTCATATAGAAATTTAAAGGTCATAGATCCATATGCAAAGTTATGCCACATTTTATTTAGGAATTAAATTGCTGAGATTACCCTGCTGGTTTTGAAAAGGTTAACATGTCTGCATATGCCTTTTTTTTTTTTTTTTTTAAATCAACTTCAATAATTAGCTGCAAGATCCCATATACGTAATGCTGTTTTCATAACCTGCATTTTAATCCATCTTTATGTTTAATGCTTTTTACAGTAGAATAAAAAGGTTGATGTAGATTCCTGTAGACAGATCTAACTGGGTCCAGAAGTAATTTACTGGGTTCTCCAGTGGGTTTTGCAAAATGCCCAGAACGCTGTGATGCTTTCATTGCATTCTTACCATATTACCTCACCTGATCTTGCAAGTGTAAAGGGATGACTTGTCTGTGAAAACTAAAGTCACATTACAGTGACTTCCAGGCTCCGAGAACTGTGTTGCTAGTATTTTTCAATTTGAATCTGCTTGAAGTGCAGGAGAAATACAAGGGTGTGTTTCTGAGCTCCATAAGAGTGGGAGCAGCTCCATGACTTGGGTTTTGGGGGATATCCTATCCCTGCGAGATAGAAAGGCTCCACGTCCTGCTGCCCTCCAGCCCTGGGAGCTGGAAGCTTCTGCCTTTCACAGAGGAGTATGTTGCCAGTGGGAGATGATCTCACTCAACACAGCAAGATCTCGCATCAGGCTGGGGTGAGAGGCAACACTACCATTCACAGAGGTAAGATTTTGACTTTTGTGGAAGGGAGCAGTTCTTTGCTCGCAGCAACTACCAAATTCAGCATGAAGCAAACACTGGGTATCCCATGACTCCCTGGGACTACCTCAAGTTGTTAATCAGTGAAAAAACCCTCCAGTGCTTGGGGACTCCCAGGGCAGTGGGAGCCTGGAGGGGTCTTCTGGCCATGGCAGACAGGTTCAAGCTCCAAAATCCCGTGGGTACTTAACTCAGTGGGAGCACGGAGATATACTTGCTTGCTGAAAATGGGATGCTGACCCACAGGGAGAAGCTGCAGCTCCCAGATGTCAGCTCCAGAGCCTGCCCACTCCCCGGTGCGTACAGGAAATCAGTGGGAATGGCCATTCCTACTGAGGTCCCGACAGCTGTTTCTGCAGAGAAAAAATTGGCAATGAGCTCACATTCAAAATAAAAAGGTGAGCTGCCATACTTTATGCACTGCTGGGGAGAAAGGGGACTGACCTTTTTTCTCAGGGAACAAGAACAGTAAAAAATACTTACGTCAAAACCTGAAAGGGACATCTAACAGTTCATTCTGTTAAATCTTGCCAAAGTTACAAAGTGAACATAAAATATGGTCTTATAATAGGAAGTGTCAGGCTGTCTCAGCAATAGCTGGTACTGCTGACCCCACCTCTAGTATATAATTGCCTTTGGAGGCTTAATTTGTCTGTAAATATTTCACCTACATTGAATTGTATGGAGTGTTAGCCCAGGATTTAACACATTTTACATGCAAAACAAAATTGAATCATGACAACGTTTGCAGACCAGAAGTCAGTTTCAAAACAAAATCTCAAGTTTCTTGGGGACGTAAAAGTAGTTTGTGTCCTTGGAAACAGCTGTTACCTGCTGTTCTTTTCCCTAAGCATAAATTTTGCCATGGCAATTGAGGTTGCAGTCATCTGTTACTTGTTATACAGAAATGGACTTTATTTTCTGGAAATAATATTGTAGACAGTGTTGTGGTACATGGCATTTGGGCTTGTCATCTGCCTCCCTTTTTTTCCAGTGAGGCCATCCGTCTGCTCTGCTGAATGAATGTAGGAGTGTCACTGGGTGTACTTCACTGTCTGTCTGTAGTATTTAAGACTTTCAGTGCCATCCTGCTGCTGAGAACAAGACACTCTATAAAAGCCAGACAGACTGCTGGTAAAAGCTGTAAAACCTTCTCAGCCTCCTGCAGAAGAATGCAAACAGCATTGGGATTTTCCTTCTAACATATACTTAAAAATTCCAAACATGTCACCAACCGACAGAAATATTTTTAGGGAAACCCCCACTCAGAACAGGCTGTTTGTATGATAAAACTACAAGGTTCAAGGTGAGACCAAGCAGAGCCTTTGTAGTTGGACTGCACTCTGGTGGTTGCTCTTGTGGGAAGGTGTGTCAGTAACACAGCGATAAATAGCATGCTGGAATGTTAAAATTGATCCAGCAGGTATAGCAGGGTGAGTGGTTCTGTTAAGCCTGAATAGACTCCAGCTTGTTCTGTGTTGAAGTTATAAGATCAACAGAAATAATATTATTCTAAACTTTAGCCATAAAGTAAGTAAAATCTGACTGAAAAGTGAGCTGTGTGAACAATGTCACCTTGATAGCTTCTTAGATCTGTTAATTTCCTATTCACAGTCCCACATAAAGTAAACCCAGGCTTTCTGAAAATTTCCTTTGACCTCTTGCCCAACATAAAAGTCTGGAAATAGGATTAAACATTATCACCAGGGTAAATCACGGAGTCCTTATGGAAACAATAACATTTCTTGAGTGACCAGGTTGACTATAGGTTCGCATTTGGGTCTTGCCAGAGGGCATAGGTATCTTGGGAAATAGTCAAGACTCATTTTCTTTTCCACCATCTTCCAGTATTTCAAGAAGAATTCCTTACAGAAGCTTAGCGTTCCAAGAGGATGGGGCTTTTCTGTAATGGGAGTTTGCTGTAAAGGCTGTCAGAAGTTTTTTTCTGATTATAAAAAAATAATTCCTTGTCAAGTGCTATGATCATATATGAAAGATTCTTTTAGTGCTGGGAAGGATGGAGTAGAGCTCTCCGAGTTGCAGAGCAGGCAAATGTTTCACTGTTTTCATTTTTCAAGGCTTATATCAGCTGATTATTTTTGCTGGTAATTCTAGACTGAAAAGTATGTAATTTCTCATGTTTATTTTTCTAGTAGGTCAGACTTTAAGGAGAATACATTTCTCTCTTTTTTTAGTGAATGAGTGCTGTCATCTACCATTTTTGTTTGTTTATTTCATTCTGATATGGGAAGCTTTAATTCAGGAAGACAAATAAAGAAATCCAGGTTGGCAGAACATCTACTTTAACAATACTCCAAGTGGAACTGCAGGGCAGTGTCGTCTTTACCTATTTATTATTGTAACGTTTGTCTTTTCTCTGCCTTGCAACTTTGGTTTCACCAGAGCATTTAATCTTGGATTTTCAAATCTTTTGCATGGGAAAGGTATATATAAATGGCTTCTTCTGAAACTGCTAGTATATTTTTGGATAATTTCGTGTTGTTGAAATGATCAGGCACTATTAACTCAAATGAGTGAGGTTCCCTATCTGCAGAAGTTCTTTGGCAGCAATTAAAATTCAGATGGTCTGGATTGTATAAGGGTTCCAACTCCTTTGCAAATTATGGCCAGCCTTTTTCTCCAATATTTGCCCTTTTTTGCCTTAAGCATCCAGTAATCCGTTAAAATTGCACCCATGCTTTAATATATGTGACTAAATATCTTTTAGATGATAAACACTTACTAAAAAAACTTTGTAACTACAAATATAGGTCAGTTTGCAATTTGTGAATTGAAAGTCAACCTCTTTGTGTATTATAGTAACTCACCCTCCCTTCCCACAAACATTTTCTTATTTATTTTTGTGCAAATATGCATCACGGCATGATCTTTACCAGGAGAGGGATCATTGAGAGCATTTATTTATGCCAGCATTCAAAAGAGATGCTGAGCTATAAACATTTCCACTAGAGAAATAGCTGAGCCCCAAAATTAAATGCATATGTCAGAATATCCTTCCTTGACTTGCTTTGACACTGAACATAAACTCTTCATGTGAGTGTTAGCACAAAGCACTAAACTTCTGGAAAGCAAAATCTGCGTGTAAGTATTTCTATATGTTTTTATGTTATTTTTGGCTGATTGCTAGCATACTCCTTTTCTTTCTGATCACAGAATGCACAAGAGGTGATGGGCCACATGCTGTAGGGCCCACTATCTGACAGTTGTTCAGCGGACATAAACCAGCATACTCAAGTTTCCCACATGAAACATGTCTCCAAGACTCAACTTTTTTTTTTTTTTTTTTTTTTTTTAATTATGTGATGACGTCTGCAAAGAGCAAGACCCACATTATTTCTATCTGAGGCCAAGCTGTCCTGTTGCCATATCTTCTGTCAACTTTTATCCCAACAAGATTGCCTGTTCTTCTGAGCAGAGTAGCCCAGGTGTTAATCTGATACCTTGTCATTTGTTTTATATCACCTGGAATTGGATTTTGAAACTATTACTCATGCTGTGTGTGTACCGGGATCATTTCTGGAATAATGTGCTATTCAGTATGAGTAATAGTGTTGGAATTTGGCGTCTTCTTGGGAGCAAGAGCATATCTTTTACTTTCCCTTTTTTGTTGTAGACAGTAAAACAAAGAATAGTGTTTCCTGTCATAAACCTAAATAAATAGGATTATCCATCATAATCTATACAGGGCATCATAGAAGATACTTGAAGGACTGAGGCCCAAGGTTTTAATGTGCTTAAGGCCTTTTATATAAATGTTTTAAATAATTAAATGCCATTTATTTTTATGCATCTCTAATGGCATTTTATCATTCAGAAGTTTTCACTGGGTTTTTCACAAATATGAAATATTCACAAGATTAATTTTGCATTTCATCAGAACTTCATTTGACTTTGTAGATTGAAGTTTTCCAATGTTGATCTATAAGCAAACACCTTGAGACTGTATAGGCAGAGTAAATATTTAGAAAATAATGCTGTATATTGCAGTAGCTGTGAATTGAGAATTAAGTGATACTCATTTCGAGTGGTGTGTTAAATTTATGTGCCTGGAAGTTCATGAGTGCACATACTAAAATTTGTATCAGATATATGCAGTCACACAGTTTTGTATGTTATTCCAGTGTTGAGTTTAAAGAGAGTAAAGGTCCTGGTACACTATAAAAAAGTGGTCCATATTTCAATGTGTGGTACCTATTTCAATAACAGTAACATTAACCGATTCTTGCCAGACGAGCACCCGGTCCCAAGCATGGTCCATAACTTCATGGACATAAATCAGATGTTAGAAACCCCCACTTTTTGTATCCCTGAGACCCTTATAAGCAAGAAGGACATGAGGTGTAAGAGCTGGTAATTCTGTTAATTTAAATACTCTTGATATATCTGATATAATTGTGGTTTTGATGAGTGAAGGGGAGCTATTTGTAAGTACAGTAGGTATACTTTTGCACTTCTGTATGCTCTCCTTGCTGAAAGAATGTCTCTCTAGATAACCACTAAAAGGCACATATTCTTCCTATCTTCCTCCTTCCAGTGTGATGACATATGTTTGGAATAAAACGCTAATAATTTTCTTATTGTGACTGGTTGTGTTCTTCCAGAAATCTAAGCAACAATAAGATCAAGGAGATCCGAGAAGGCACATTTGATGGAGCTTCAGGAGTGCAGGAACTGATTCTGACAGAGAATCAACTGGAATCAGTGCATGGACGAATGTTTAGAGGCCTCACAGGGCTAAAGACATTGTAAGTGCAAAGACCTGTCTTTCTCTGTTCCTCTGTAAGTTGAGTGAGAGTGGTCAAGTTGAGCAATGCCTGCTAAAATATCTCTTACTAGACAACAAGCTCTAAGGCAGGGTCTTGTATCACTGTCATGAAGTCTTCAATATATTTCTAGTCCTGGATAGGTTTGAGATTTATCTGCTATTTCTGTGAAAAAAACAGCTTTTCAAGAATTTCAGGAGTAACATGATGGTGAACCTGTCATGGGTCAAATTTGGGCACTTTTAATCATTTAATGCTTTTGTTATTTCCTATGGAAACAAGGCATTTAGGAACATGTTTGCTATCTATCAGTCCATCCTCCTGCTCCGCCTCCACCCAAATTGGAATTGTTGGTCTGCTCAAACCAAGCCTCAGAGTAGGCTATGAGCCTAAAAGATTTTTAATATCCTACGAACTATATGAAATCAATAGGTAGGGAGAGGAGAATGACTCAAGTTACTGCTGCCACCAAAACAGGTATAGCTAAGCAACTTTAAGGCAGGCATAACCAAGCTGTCACAGGTCCTGCTGACAGAAGGTAGCTGGCCACATACTCTGCACCAGGTGTAGTTGCTCATGAGCACAGGCATGGCTTTGGACCAGCCACAGCATACTCTTTCTTGCCCGCACTGAGTACCATAAAAATTATATGTGGGTATACTATTAATGTGGTCATGTTTGGGGAGAGTGTGAAGGAGATGTAGAGTCCAAATGCATAAGAAATCAGTTTGGAATTACTTCTGTGCTTAGACAACAGTTTTAATTTATTTCTGAGAACTAACACTTAAACTTATAGTACCTAACACTGATTTATTTTTGTGTTAAAAGTTATACTGGAAGAAGGATCACAGACAAGATTTCAAGATGGTGTCTAATCCACCCCATCCACCATCCTGAGAAGCAGTCAGGGACTAGGTTTCTGGTGTCAGCAAAGATTCATGCCAGATGATATGTATGAGCTATATATGAAAAACACCTCTCTTGCCTAGTCTTCCCTGCTGTAGAAAGAAAGCACTTGACTAGGTGGACGCTGTCAGTCCATAGACTCTAGGAATCAAAATGCAATTTAAAATCTGCAATTTATTAATCAGTAGCAGATACTTCTTATGTTGCAAAGTATCATGGCACAATTACTTCAGTCCTTACTCAAGTGTAAAAAGAAAATCAAGTTTCACTTCAAGGACTTTGGCCTGTAATGATGAATAGGGAACTTTTCTTTTGCTATTCCTTTAACATTTTTTCTTCTGTGGTTACAGCCATCTGTTCCTTAATTTCATGTATGCACTTTGCTAAGGGATTTGAAAATACTGTCCATAGATACTAAATTAATTTTTATACTGCAAAGCAGCCTGTGGCAGTACTCCTAAACAGAATTCAGCATTTTTTAATAAAAAGATGCTTAACATTCAAGCTATCCCGCTGACCTAACCTACATTTCCCCCTAGCTGATAAAGCAGTCTAAATATACACAGCATGATATGAGGATCTGTAAGTATAAGTTTTCCTTCAGGAAGGGTACACAGTGCATGGTGAACCATGATACAAACCCAAAGGTTTTGGCTTGAGGGACATATATTTCTGTCCATTAATTGACTTTCTTCGAGCATCAAAACTGTGATCTTTTACAAAGAGGCCACATTGTCATGTCATGACCCATGACAGGGTCGTGGTCCATTTTTTAAAATACTGTATGTTTCCTGAAATGTAATAAATTGCTGTGCAAAATATATTGGCATCCAAATTCGGTCATCACATCTTACAGTACAACTGCCTGATACTTTACATACAGAATTGAGACAATGTTTCTTACTGCTACTAAGCCACTAAGGGCCTTACTTCTCTTATTTACTGCCCTATTCACTTTACAGCTTGTGGTCTTGATGTGGCTTTCAGGCAGCTTAGTACTCCATGTGTAAGGTGTGTGTCTCTGTGCCCTGTGACTCTTTTCTGACGCATTTTCACCCCAGTTGCAATACCAAAACTATTGAGACCATAGTGCCTGCGATGGTAACTGTACATAGAGAACAGTAATGCAAAAGCAATGTAATGTTCAGATCTTAAACACTGAGTGTTCATGATTACACTGTGAATGTCTTCCCAGACATATCTAATCTCTCTGTGGTGTTTCTCAAGTATCTATTGATGTAGCATCTAAATGCCCAACTGGCGGATACAAATCTGAGATTTAAATCCAGACTTCTAAGGGAGTCTGAATTTTCATTGTTCATTGCATGAATTTGAATTAACCCTCCTTGATTTGGAGAATCAATTCACTGGACAGCAGCATGAGCTGCATATATTTTGTGGATTTGTGGTAGTATGCTTTAATTACTGAATAATTTTTCACCTAAGTAGGAATATCACCACTGTGTAGTGATGTTTACAGACCCAGATGTTGACTGGCATGCAGTGTAACAAATACACATGAGCCTTTTTTGCTATGGAGTGAAACAAGATACTACAGTCTTTCAGATTAATTGGGCTTTATCATTGAGTTCATTGTTACCATAACAACTCAGAGATGTATCTTCCAAAACACAGCACTGATTCATCTGGTACAAGCATGGAGCAAAGACCATTTTATAGGATGGTTACTGCTTTCTGTCTTGTAAATTAATTATTATAATGACATTTCAGAGCTTGTGTTTGGTCTGGAAATCTTTCCTAAGCAATTCCTTGATTTCTGCTGAGGATGATTTTTCCCTCCATACTTTTGCAGTGTGAGTTACAAAAACCATCCATGATAGGAGTAGAAGTAATGCAGATAGTATTGTTAGTGTCACACGTTTCTGGCAGCCTTTCTCTGTTGATCTCTGAAATACATCTTCACTTACTCTCAGATATTTACTGAATTAAGATTTTAGTTTTTATTTCAGGTTTGCTACTAGTCATAATTTTAATTTCATACTCCTTTCAGGTGTGGCGCTCCCATCAGCCTCTAATGTTGTGTGGAAGAAATGCATTTTAAATTCATGAGACAATGTTTACATGAATCTAGCCCTCTTTTAGCTGTGCTGTACTTCAGCAATCAATAAAAATAGAGCACAGTGCTTGCCGAAGCATCTGTTGATGCCCTAGGTAAAGGACCTCCTATCCTGAAGTTATCCCCCCTCCCAGTAGTTCCTAATTCCCTGTTTTAAACCTTGCAGGATGCTGAGGAGCAACTCTATCAGCTGTATAAACAATGACACCTTTGCTGGACTGAGCTCAGTGAGGCTTCTTTCTCTGTATGACAATCACATCAGCACTATCACCCCTGGAGCCTTCAGCACTTTAGTCTCTTTGTCTACAATGTAAGTTATCTTTTTATGGTATGAACATGTCATGATGCTGTTATTCCATGCTTTCCTTTTAAGAAGACAACATTTGAGTTTCAAAAGTAAACTACTTATTGTTCATATGTGGAAAGCATCATTTAGGGAAAGAAAACCCCATCCTACTGAAATCGCAGGTTTGGAGGATTCAGGATGTGATTTAGAAAAGCATTTGAATTGCTTCAGCTAGAGTGCCGGAAAAAACTTTGAGGTTCCCAGCCTCAGGCAGGATGACTGCATGTTTTGCCATGTCATAGCTTAGTGCAGTACACAGTAGAAGTTCACATAAAACAATCTCTGCAGATTCGGAAGTGCATAGCTTATCAACTTTAGCTCCCTGAAGCTGCTTCAGATTCAGTAGATTCTAATTTTGTAAGAACAGCTTTCTTGCATTTCAGTTAAATTAGTTAAATATCAGAAGAAATCTACTAGCTAATAGATTTTCAGAAGAGCCTAAGAGGACAAAATATTCATGTCCTACAGAATATGAATTTGAAAATTCCAACCTAAGCATCTCTGATAATTCTCTTATATTTCTCAGTCCTCCTTTGAAGTATTTCCCTTGCTTCTTAAATATGTTTACATACTTTTTGTAGTGTAACCTTTTTAATAAAGTGCAGACTGATAAATATGGAAAAAAAGTCTGCTCCTTGTTTCCAGCTGTGAATGAGGACCCTGATGTTGCTGTTAATGGAAATTGTCTGGTTAATTCCCTTCACGCTGCCCTGTCCGGTCAAAATAAACTATTGGTGCTATTGCATTTCAGGTTTTGAAAGCATTCTCCATCGTGTTTGGGGGAAGAAAGAAGTGTTGAATCTCAGCTGTTTTGTTGCTCACACTTTCATTTTGTTGTTACAACTTTTCACCAGCAAATCAGTTATCATTTTGGCGTTAGCTCCACACAGCATAAAGAACCCAGACTTTTCTTCTATTCACTTTCTATAGTCCCAGAAGCCTCCTTGAAATTGATGGGCAAAGAGAGAAGCACAACCAGCTTATTTTCATTGACTCTTTTCAAGTCACTGGTCAAAGCGAGTGGTGCTTGCCGAAAGCTTGTTCTCACTGTGCTGCAAGCAATGCCTGCTTGCTTCTCGCGCAATTGTCTCCGAGCTTCCTTCCATGGATCCCTTAATAGCTGTGACTCTGAATCAGCCTATAAAGTCCCTACCTTGTTTGCCTAGAAGCGTCTTTGTCCTGTTTTGTTAGAAGATAGCCCATTTTCTTCTTTTTTCAGCTGTGGATAAAGATTGTTACAATTTCTAGCAACAGCAATTAAAGCTGCTGCTAATTAGAATGCATTGCTTTGGCACTGACTTATAATGATGTTGGTCATAGGAGGTTCCTACCTGTGTCTTGATGAAAAAGTTTGTTCTTTGACACGTTTTCACTCTATACTTGTTTTACAGACAGGAGAAAGTGTGCTTTTGACTTCTTTATACATTGGTTTAAGGTCATAGTGATATTTCACATATAAATGCAAAATTCAGATGTGTTCATTTCCTAGCAGTACTCCACTGTAGGTGGATATATTAGATGACAACACTACTGAAGATAGATAGTATGAGTGCTTTTCCTGTTCAACCCACACTTTGTAAGTTAATCGGATATTATAATGACTTATTTTTGCATCTATTAATGTGAGCCAGAATTTCATACAAAGTTTAACATTTCCATTTTTGTCTTGGCATATTTACAGCACTAAAAAATATTGCTCCTTTTGTTATTACTCTTTGTGAATCAGCCTCATTGATAGTACCAAAACACGGACAGCTCTGAAAATAATGCCCTGACTAATGGTTTTCAACAGAGGAAGAACTATTTTGCAAGTTATTGGTAAAAAAAAAAAGCAGTATTTTATTTGTTACTAGTCAAACTATGTACTGTAGCATCCTAATTTGAAGTGTGCTTGCACTTCTGCATACGGGGAGTTCTGTCATGTCTTTCAGTCCTTACACAGTCAAGTGGGCATATTTGCAAGCAGAACTGGTTTTCCATGAATTATTACTATAATAGCTGCATGGAGCTAATGCCAGTAGGATAACTGGTTCATCAGAATGACATGCAAACTATTCTAGTATAAACTTATCCTAAATTCCAGGATATATTTGCAACCTAATTTCAACAATGTCTAGATGGGTTTCAGCATGTTTTTCTAACAGGTCACTGGGATCCTTTTAAACAGTTAATATTCTATGGCTTCTTTGCAATTTTTAAGAGACGCTTGTAGTAGGTTATGCATATTTCATTCCTCAAGACTTCTGTTCCCCCTTGATTTTAAAAATATGTCTATGTCCTTGAGTAAACACTTCTGATTTTAATGTTAGTATGACATCTTTGCTAAAAGCTTGATTGCTTTGTTTCTGTTTGAGTGGTTAAATCACTGTCTTACGTGTTGGAACTCTGATTACTAATTATGAATTTTTATAACAATTTGTCTGCCCAACATTGCTGTTTGTGATTTGAGAACTCCACTTGAATAGCCAGATTCCAAAATAAAGCTTTTGCAAATAAGTGGCCTTTCCAGACTTTCAGTTGCTTTTCCAGTGAAGTAGGGAATCTCTTGTCTCATGTGATACTTATAGAGAGCCTTGATCTTAATTTTTTTCCAAAAGTTGCATCACAGTCTTGCCATGGAAAGAGCATGTATGTAGGGACATGTATGAACTTAATACTACATTAAAGGAAAAAATCACTGCTCTGCAGTTGGACAAAGGACAAAATTCAGGTGTTGCTAAAGTGGCAGGAGCATGTGCGTAACGTGTGACAAGATAAATTTGTCCTTTTTTACCTAGAGCTATTTGAATTTCAAAACAGTAGATTTGTTTATTTATTAATATGTAACAACTTCTTTCTTAGTTCCTAAGAAAAGCATAATCCAAATTCTAATCCAAGGATTTAATAAATTTTAGGTCATACATTAACCTGCGTTTGCCAAGAAGAAAATGAGGGTTTGTGAATAGTTACTGCTGCTCAGCTAGTGAGCAGTAACACATTAAGTCAAAGAAACCTCTCCTCTGTAGAAAGGGATAATTACTATTTTGATGGGAGCATTTTGTAGATTGAACATTTGAATGTTTCTGAAAGTTTTTGATATGTGCTGGTAAGACGCTCTCTAGACATGCAAAATATTCTTTACATTCAGAGCTGCTGGCTTTCCAGAAACCTGATTATATACACCTGCTGTTTGTTTCCAATTGTGGATTATTTAATTCTAAGGATTTGTGTCACGGAAGTTGTTCTGTGAATATGATCTCACTCTTCCATCAGTGGAACAAATGGCCTTTGAAGCATTGGTTCACTTAGCGTTGGAGGTTTAAATGTTTGGTTTGAACACTCTGTTCATGCCAAAGTATGTCAGTATGGAAAATATACAAGGCATCCTGCATGTGGTCCCATTATGGATTAAAGAAAATGGGAAACAACTCAGAAGGAAAGTAACTAGAATTAGAGTAATGCTTTCAGTGCTTTTCTGCACATTCTGTCTGAAAGCTCATATGTAACCTGTTTGTTTTCTCACCTTTATACAGCAAGTTAGCCTTGCCTTTGAATCCTAGTCAGCATGAAGTGGGTTGAGTATTTTTATTATGGAACATTATGCTGAGTTTTCTCCTCCCCCCCCAGTTCTCCCTTCACACAATGTACAATAGTCTGTGCTAGATCCACATGTAATTACACATCCAGAGCTCCAGGCTAGCACAGTGATTGAAGTATGCTTTTTTTACAATGCAGAGAGCAGCTGTAAATCATATTGTGGGTATGTGATGTTGGCCTAGAACCTATATAATTCAGGAGTTGGTTTGGGGTTGTTTTCTTGCTGCCACACCTCAACTGTGCCATATGTTTTTGTCTTCAGCACTATAGTTTTCTGAAGGAATTGCTTGGCTGAAAACCTAATTGTGATTTTGACTACATGTTTAGGTTTGTAAAAGTATGTTGCAAGTGAAGACTTACAAGGTCTTCAGCTACTACACCTGCATTTGAAGTGCCTGTTTCTTTAAGGCCTTAAATTTTTTTGTCTTTAAGCTATGCTATGCTTTAGAGAAATTTCATTATCGTCTATTTTTCTGTACTACCAAAATAATAACTCTTGGACATATTCACAGATGATGTGAGAATTCCATGAGTGTTAGTTTAGATACTTCATTTTCCATACATGGGGCTCTGACAGCTCATTTTTCTTCGATAAGGCAGCCTCAGACTGAGGCTATTGATTCTTCCTGTGCTTGTACATAAGATAGTCAGCCTTCTTGTTTTACCAGGGATATCAGCCTCTTTCCTTCATCTGAAGTTTAGTTATAAAAACGCTTACACACAAATTATGGATAGGCATTTCAGTACAGGACTCCAGAGAAAGTTTTTTTTTCCATGATTCTCAACACTAATTCTAGTTATCTTAGAAAGATGGTTGCTTAAAATAACTGTCACCTTACACTCCTTTCATTCAAAGGATCACAACCTATTAAGAAATAGAAATTAATAATATCTTTTCCATACTGACTATCTATGTTACAGGTGCTCCACTGAGAAATTGCTATGTATCTGTTTTCATGTCTTGACAACAGGATGGATAGGGCTTTCCTTTTTTAAACACTGCTAACCCAAGCTACGTTAAGAATACACCCCTCTGATGGAGGCTGTCAAATGATTGCTTTGGGTACTGTACAGCACAGTACCGCAGCTAGGCTGCAACTGTATTTGAAAGATATTTTGGGAGCTGTAGCAAGATTTGATGCAAACCTCACAAATTTCACAAGGCAGTAGAGCAGATGCTTTTCACTACAGATACACTGACCTTAGAAAGCTTCATAAGAGGTGGCTCAAGCTGACAGTGGTGCTTTATATGTGTACATAGAGAGTGCTATCCTTACCATTTCAGTAGGAAACCCAAATTCAGGTTGCCAGTTGGCTCCCACCTGGCACTGGTTTGTGTGGGCCGTAACACAGGCGAGTGGAAAGCATGACCATACTGGGGCAAGGAACGGTGTGCTAAGCCAGCTTGGCTGTACACACAGGGAGTGGTACCTGCAGGTCTGTGCTAAGGCCTAGCAGTGCTAAACTTTTGCTTGGCATTACTTGAAATAATGATATTGAAGATCATGCACGTGTGGGTAGAGTGTGTGAGGTGAGTTTAGACTTGGGTGTGAGCTGTAGCTTGGGTTGAAATCCACTATGAATACAGCCCTGGTAGTGATATAAGTATGTCTAAAAAATAGTTGTAGCAGTAAGTATTTTGGTTTATAAACATATATATCTACATATGCATATACGTATATTTTAATTACAACCCTAGTCCTAGTATAAAACCTGCATAGAACTTTCCCAATCTGTAGAACAGAGGAGAATCTCACAGAAACAGATGGCAGGAAAGAGCTTGGACTTGGAACCCATCATCTTCCTGTAGTTATGTCAGTATTTCTGTATGTTCATATTTGATGCGATTATGTCTTGTTCTGTTTCAGTAATTTGCTGGCTAACTCCTTTAATTGTAACTGCCATTTGGCCTGGCTGGGAAAATGGTTGAGGAAGAAGAGAATTGTCAGTGGAAATCCGCGCTGCTTGAAACCCTTTTTCTTAAAGGATATTCCAATCCAAGATGTAGATGTCCAGGACTTCACCTGCGATGGTAAGAAAATTCAATTCAGTTTGGCATTTATGATAATGTTGGCACCTCTGTGAGGACCTCCCTTCCTATCAAGCAATACTGCATGGTAAACATTGCAGTTTAGTGATGAGGAAGACAGCTGTTTAGAGCTGAAGTTCATTGTTCCCTATCAGGAGTTTGTTTTTATTCTTGATTTCCAGTTTCTGAATTTCTACTATCTACATCTAAATATAAGAATGAATTTATTCTAGACAAATGCTCTGCTTTGTATAATGCTACTATAATCCTGGCCCTTGCTCCCACTTCTTTATTCATACACTCAGATAACACTCTGGGGGAATGGTGCTTGCTTGGAAAGTCTTTTAGTTTTGGATAGTGTTCAGTTTCACAAATAACAGGTATGAATAAAGGGAAATAAAAGCACTTAGATATTTGAAGTGACCCAGTGATTCTTAATGCTTTGACGGGTCCATATAGGTTTTAAAAAAAAACTTCCTGACATTTCATTCATTCTCCAGCTAGTTCTTTGCTTTCTGATCAAGCAGATTTTAGAGAAAATAGTAAGGAGAAAAATTGACTGATGAATGCACTGCTAACTTGACTTGTAGGCTGCTGTTGCCTGTTAAGACCAGATATGCTGGAGCTGCAGTTAGTCATACCTCTAAAGAGACCATAAGAGTGATAGAAGTTTCCTACTTAGAGTAGAAATTAATTCCTGTCCTAGCCGAGCAATCTGGCAACAGGCCCAGGTGCTTGGGCTCAGAGCTCAAGGGACCCAAGTTTAGTCATTAAAGAATAATTTGCTTTTAGTTCAGGAGGAAAAAAAAAAAAGTCTGCAAAATGGCATTGCATACGTGGGAGCTTTCTCTATCATACAGTCACTCAGACAGCTGTGGTGAATGGAAGGTAGATGGTGGCAGGGTGTAAAACACAGAACATAGGGGGAAATTGAATATGCTGAAGAAACATGGTCTTTCTGCAGGTTTATGAAAGACTTTGAATTTTGTTTCCAGTCATTAAGCCAGCTGGGGAGAGAAAGAAAAAAAATCTTCCCTGTTCTTCTGTAGGCTGGTCATCCTTCTCCATCCCTCTGAATACAAATTATTCCCTACCCATACATTTATGGGTAATTTTGTTATCTTGTATCAGGATTTCCACTCTTATTCTTTAATCTCAATGCTCATGGGTACATCCAGCAGAGAGAAGAAAGAAACAGATCTTTCTCAATTAGTCCTTGCATCAGTTTGAAAAAAAAAGGCAGCACATAATGACAGCTGGCTGTGCGCTCTTGGATTGCAGCACTGTGTCTCCGTCCTGGTCAGCTCAGGCTGCCTGTACTCACAAACAGTTGTGTGATTCCTCTCACTGTCATCTAGAGAACGTGCCACTAAGTGTTTCCTTTCATATACATCGTGATACTATAGCATGCATTTGCCTCATATTCTGCAAAGCCTGTTGCTTTTGGGGAAAATCCATCCTTTAATGTTCTTAACTTCAAAGAGTTGGTTTCTTCTGCAGAAATCCTATTGTTCTTCAATTACAAGATTTAATCTGCTGTTTATGGACTTTTGAAACCATTTTTGGAGAAAGTAGATATTTTTATGTGTGCACAGATAGATCACGAGCAGTTGGAAGTATGCTGCTCAGTTTCTTGTTTGCCTGGTTATCCTTGTCAAAAACAATGAGGTATTACAATTCAGATGATAAATGAAGTGCCAGGCTGACTTTAAAAAGTAAAAAATCAACATCTAAAAGCTGAATTTAAAAAAAAAAAAAAAGTTCCTAAAGCAGAGTAGGTAGTGAATATCATCTGTCTAGATGAATTTAAGGGCAATGTTCTGGTCAAGTTCTCTATTTCAGCTAGTACATCGGGGGTGGGGGAAGGATTTGGGATTCACATAACTGATTTTACTGTAATTTGCAAAATTACAGAGAAGCAGATACTCCTTAGAAAAAAAATATTTATTCAAAAATATTGCTATTCAGTTTTTGCGCTGTTTTTCATGTTCCCTAAAGAACCTGTATGAAGGCAGGTTGATCCAAAGCATAGGATCCACTTTAAAATATTGTGATGGTTGCCATGGATTCAGGGATGTCCCTCCTTAGTCCTTGTAAGCAGTTATCTTCAAAGTGCATGACTTTGGGCTCTAAAGCTGACTTCCTAACACCCCAGTTCTCTCCCTCTGCAGGTAATGATGAAAGCAGCTGCTTGCTTTCACCTCCTTGTCCTTCCCAGTGTACCTGTGTGGACTCGGTGGTACGCTGCAGCAACAAAGGGCTGCGGATATTGCCCAAAGGAATTCCCAAAGACGTGACTGAGCTGTAAGTTACCTTTTACATAGCTTCTTTCATGAGAAGTTCATGAAATTACATCATAGTGAGGCTTTGTAGGTCCTTGGGGGTTTTGCCTTTGACTTCGGTGACTGGTGTTTTGTGCTTTGGTGCTTTCCATATGTTTTGACTGTTATTTTTATACTTATTTGTCCCTTGACTGAATACATTGCTCTCTAATGGGAACACAGTTTATCTATCCTTGTACCCATTAATTCTGTGTGTAGGGAACAAATGCATATAGTAGTACCAAATAATCCTGTAGTGCTTCTGAGAAGCCTAAGCTCACAACAGGCAATTTGAAAGGATGATGAAAATATGACTTATGCATCTGTGAGCTAATTATCCTCTGAGGAGATTTAAAAAAAAGATAAAGAAAGCCAGTGGTGGAAAGAAACAATGAATTCTTTTCTTCAAACCTCATGAAATGGCTAAAATAACAGATAATTTGATTAAATTGTAAAGTAAATTCATCCTAGTTGAGAACCATTTTTCTAGTCATCTTTCCACGTACGCCTTGCTATGATTTTACACTGAATTTGGTTCTTTCCATGGAAAGAAAATACACTGGTGGAACTGCTTGGCTTAAATGGTTGGCAATAGAAATACTGAGCTTTTCCCCTTTAGGTCCTTATTCAAATCTATCCCAGGTGAGTCATTACTGAAACTTGTTACAATCTCATCAACATTTCTATGCGAAAGGAATTGGCAGAGTTAGCTGGTATGTTCAGTGAATTTTGTAATGAATTAAAATGTGGTTTGCACTGGTTTTACCAGTGTTGTAGTCAAATACAAGACTTTGTTTCTGAGTGAGGAGTGTACTGAAAGTGTATGTGGTAATTCAAATTAACATGGAAATTTTGCATTAATGAATACATCCTTGGAACACTGTTAACCAGGGGTTGGTTAAATAGTGGTTTGAATTAAAAGCCAAGTCCTGGCCTGTATTCCCTTATATATTGCCATCAGTGATAAAAAGTCCGCAAGGTGGTTTCTGCTCTATTCTTGTTCAGGTTTCATTGCATTCAAATGTGACTTGCCAACAATAAGATATCACAGATGTTACTTTGATTTCCACTGCCACACTGAGGAATTTTATTTTGCATATTGAGTTTTACTGATACTATCTGATACACTGACGACATAACTTTCACAAAAAGAGTGAAATTAATCTCACATTCTTGAAAACTGCTATATTTCTTAAGCTGTTTCTTGGCAAATGAGGCAATAGCCTGGAACCGAGCAGTTTGAGTTCATAGGAGTTTACGTGACTGTCTTCTTCAGTAGGAGCCTCTTGGCTGTGCAAGCCTCTAGTTTGGCTTTCTGCTTTCAATCCAGAAATGTGTCAGCAGAACACAGTCAGCCACGGACTGGCTGGCTCTGAATATTTCATGTTCTTGAAATATAACCTTGAATCTGTCCCAGCTGCCTCAAAATTCAATCCTGATCTCACTCTCCTCTCAACCAACACAAACTGAGCTCCTTATTTGTATCTATACCAAAAGATGAGCTGCAGGTACTGAAGCTAAGAATTTCATGTAGTTGTGGAAACCATGACAAGAAAGAAATAAATAATTTTTTGAAAAAAATCAATCTTACTTGCCTTCTGTTTCCAGATTGAGATGAAGATTTTGCCCATAATCTAGAAGGGATTATATCATCTAGGTTCCAAGTTGCAGGCATGAACTTAAGTATTTTTATTGTTCTGTGAGAATTGTCATTGCTGCTGTGCTAGACAGCATCTCCTGTGGCACCCCACCTCTTGCCTCATTTTGAGGACAGTGAAAACTTGGCAGAGAGAACCCAATGGCTTTCTGGGCACAGGGTGAAAGAGATTTATCTTGTTCAATCTATTTACACTTCTCACACCAGAATACCCCCATTTCCCTAGGGCAGTCCTAGATCCCTTGAACTGTGTCCTAAGGCTGGAGTATCTTCTTAAAGCTGTTTTGTTTCTGTGGTAGCAGTGGGTATCTGTTAAGCACTAGAAACCAGAAAGTGCAGAAGTTACCTGCTACAGAAGATATAATGGCTTTTGCATGGCTAGAGAGAGCCACAGCGGTCTCCGGCGCAGGGATGCCTTCACCGTTCTCACTGGTACAGCGGGCACAGGTGCTGAGGTAGATTCAAAAATCCTTGCCCCGTGTTACCGCAACCCGCGCTGCCTTTCTCCCCTTCCACGCTCTCACGTCAGAGACCTCTGGGCAGTGTGCTGGGGTCTCTGTGCTCCCACCAGGCACCTGCACAAAGCTGCGGTCACCAAGGACAGAGCTCATGCCAAGGAGAGGACAAGGGTGTAAAGAGCCTCTTGGCCACAGCTCCCTCCCTGCGGGAGGCCTGAACAGTGGTATGATGCAGGGGAGCGTTTTAGTGGAATTGTTATGAATGCACCAGTCCGGCTTTTATAAACTTCCATTATTGATATATGGATTTACAAGGCACGTTAGCTGCAGTGCTTTTTGTTAAACTGCAGTGTGGTTTTATACAACATGGTTTAAGAAAAAGAACTACCATGTATCTAGATAAACCAGTCTGATACGGCTGAATATAGCCTTCTCAGAAGTTCTTTTAAATTCTTTTAGAGGTCTTACAATGGTCTTAAAGCAGGAATTTTTTCATTGTAACAGGTATTAAACAGCAATGTGCAAATATGAACACACCTCTCGCACAGGCACATAGGGAAAATGTTACCCCTTGCTGGGTCAAATTTCACTGTACCTAAGCTCAGCGAAAAAGATCACCAGCAATGTTTTACTACATGGTGGACTGGATACACAGGCTCTCTCCTTCCAACTTTCTTCATGAGTTTCTGTTTTGAATGTGTATATAGACAAAACATGTGAAAACCATTATCTCCTTCATATTTAGAGCTTGGAATGACAGGAGACATCCCTGTGTTTGCTTTGTACCACCCTTGGGAGGAGGGATTACCTTGGCAGGGAAGGCTTCCATCTAGAATAGAGTTGAAAAGATCACTAAGTCTCCTGGCTTTTTAGAGGGATGATGATGCAAGCAATTTCTATTTCCCAGCTATTCCTTCACAAAACCCTGTCATCATGGGCAAGTCTTCTTTCAGTTTCTTGGGAATAGGGAAATATTATGTTGTTTCTTGCAAATTCCTTTGCTGTCTATTTACGTACTGCCTAGATTTTTTCCCACTATTTGCTTGTTCTGAAGAGAAGCCTTGGGTTTTTTGAACGTACTCAGTTTTCTAGTCCAGATGTTCAGAAGTAAAATGTTCATGCAAATAGCTAGTTTGGAACTTAGCCTCGCTGATGCTTAGTGGTTTAGGCTTTCCTTTTCTTCTTTTTTTTTTTCCCCCAAATCTGTTTGAACTAAGTTTCCCATGCTCTTTTTCCTTTTACATATTACCTCAGTGCATGAACACTAGGGTTTTTTTCTTTTTTTTTCTTTTTTTCTTTTTTTCTTTTTTTTTTTTTTCCACAAAAACGTCGTCTATTTCTAATAAAGTCTTATCTGACAGTATCCAGCTGCTTTTATGGACCTACAGCGAATAATATTTTGCATTGGGGAAAAACATTGGAGGCAATTATATGGATGGCGTGTGCATAAGCTGTAACATAATGAACATGGTGTATTTTAGAATAAATATGTACTAATCATGTCATCTCTAGACTCCAAATGTTGTCATGACACTGAGCTATATGATAGCACTGATGGGATTGTTAGGAAAACCTGCATCCATACATCATTGTGAGTGATTGTTTTTCTTTCCATTTATATTAATACATATTAATATTTGCATTACTTTTGCCATTTCTCTTTCTCTCCTCACAAACCTTCTCTCTCCTGTTTGTGTCTTTTGTTCTGCTTGTTAGGTTCATTTAGCCTGCAAGCTCATTCAGTACTTGGCACAACAGTTTGCACAAGTGGCTGACCTGCTTACTAGCAGAGGGATCCCACTGAACTGTCTTTTAGCTCTTTATTGCGCACCTCTAGTTTGCTGCCTGTTGCTGCCTCAGCCTCAGCATGGCACCTTTATTCAGCTGCATCTCCAGTTGCCAAGACGATTTTGACACTTGCTTCCCATACATTTGTTGCCACATCTACTTGGAGGTATTTACCACCAATCTCAACCCTCCTTTCCATCTTCCGAGGCACTTGTGATTTCTTTTGACTTGTGACAAAAAAAAATGGCTCGTACGCGTGCCATGCAAATTGTTGCAATAAATATGCCCTAAGCAGGTAGTTATGATACATGTAGAATATCGTAACAATTTAGTGCCATTTTTCAGTATGCCTATATTGCTGTTGATCAAAGGGATAACTCTGAAGTGAGATACCTGATGAAAATCATCTGCTTGAGAATGCAAATGCTTTTGCTTGTCTGGTAATTTGCACTACTTTATACATTGACCCTTAAACGCAGACTTCGGTGAATTTTCCTTTGATAATGAAGGAGAGAAACAGTTTAGATCAAAGCTTGGGCTTAAATGGTCCTGTATAATAAAAGGTTTTACAGCCTGCTTAATTCACTGCGGAGGAGAATTCTCCCGTTGAGAGAATGGATAGTTCTGTAGAAGGATATTTTAGTTACAGCTGAAATAGAGGACTTAAACCTGCATTTCAAATCTGACATTTAGAAAAAGTAAATAGTATCTATACTATCAAATAATGTGTTCAATGACCGATGAAATTTGAGTACATATGAGAAAGGTAATGTTAGCACTAATAGAGACTAAAGACAAGTTTCACTTCAGGGCCTTCACTTTTCTCTCAAACACAGCCATGTCTCTGTGTGTCAGACCTGTAAGCTATGGTCTGACATACAAATGCAGCAAAATCCAGAGTCCAAACTTGCCAAAACGTAAGAAAGTCCAAGATCCAGATTTATACTTAGATCCATACTTGAATTTTGTTTCTCCTCAAGAAAGTGTAATTGAAGCTCTTAAAGTTTATGCCTTGTAGATCTTTCATCTTTCACAGCCCAATTCTCTCTCAGAACACCATTTTTAGGAAATGAAACTTGCCTCAAAATTTTAGGATATTGGGTATCTGCATTAAAAAGTTGAGATTATAACTTAATTTTAGAGCTGCATAAAATTGTCAAATATCTTTTTTTTGTACTGTAGCATTCTATATGAAATATTTAAAGAAATTAAAGGAGGGGCTTTGTGCCTTTTCAATTACTGCATGAGAACTGATTTCTCTCTCCAGTTTCTTCTCCTAGCACAGATTGCCGCTGTGAGCTTGACTTTATGGCTGAAGAGACATGTCAGTACAAAAAAGGTTCCAAGTGATTCAAATTGTTACATGATGCTTTGGCACCTTGTGCTGGTTATATCACCTCCAATCCAAGTGGTTTCAGTATAAAAATAGACAAGTTGGGAAAAGAACAGCTGTCATCTTTTATGCATAGTTTTAAATTTTTTATGTGTGATGTTAGTGTGTGTGGAAGGTGCTGGATGAGCCCCAGGGCTGCTGCAAGCACTGGGCTCCGAGAGCCGGCGCGGTTGGTGCAGGCATGGAGCGAGGCGTGACGTGCCCCACAGTGCCAGCCATCCTGGCCAAACAGTTACCTGTCTCCAGCACTCAGTCATGTTTTAGAAGAAGCCTTTCCTGATAGGTAGTTGGTGGCATTTTATGAGAACATGAACTCATGTTTTTAGGTTTTTTTCAGTTTTGTCTCTGGTAATCGCTTGTTGATTACAAGTCATTATTGAGATTTCAAGATTCCCAGCAGCATTCATGGGGTAAAAAACAATTTCCAATCTGATATTTAAACTACAGCATCTAGACACTTTAGGAAGCAAATGAGGTTGTTTTGGATACTAGTCAGTGTGTCTATATTAAGGCAGCTGACACCCACTGTGGACTGTGACTATAATTAATAACTTGACTCTGATAATTAAAATTAGATGTACATTTTTTTCATTCATGCCAGAATTTCTCTGCATACCAGATGCAAAAAAAATCTTCCGTTGGCTAAGGATTGAAAATAATTAAAAATACCATCTTCCCTCCACATCATTCTGTTAGGGCTTGTTTTGTTTTGTTTGCGCAGGGGAGTCTGTAGCTTCATCCATGGTTTTTTATTTATATATATGTATACATAAATACTCAGAGTTTTGTAACTGGACTCTGCCCTTTCACCCTCAGAAATAATTCTGTTATTCACTGTGTCCAGCTTCCAGCCCTCTTGTAGCCCCCACACATCACCTTCAGCCCAGCAAGGTGCAGAGCTGCTGCCCCTGCATCCCCTCCCTGCTCTGATGGAGGCCTGGCCTGCAGTGGGCAACAGCTCATCTGCAGCACTTGGTTTCTTCAAATGTTGCATCTCACATCCTCCTGATTCTTGGCATGCCTTTATGCCCTAAAAGCTCTGGTTATTTCAAATTCATTGCACTTAAATGTGCTTTCAAAATGAATGATTTTTTTGCTTAGAAGATACTGCCATTCTTTGTATAATGTGGTGAAAGGTTTAACAGTGGCGAATTGTTCTTACGTATGCATGAAAAGTATATTATCAGTAATTTTTCAGTGTAAAATTGTGTTTATTCAGAAATTATACCACTGGTATAAGTATTGCAGCTTTCTGCTAGCACATTTATATAACCATCAAATTGCTTGCAGTACAAATCCAAAGCTATTGAAAGCAGATATTCTGTAGGAGTTTAACTCCAGGGGTCTGTGTGTCTATGTTAGTCTGAATAATGAAGCACTGGATTAAAATGTGCACCCTCGACTTCTGATTGCACCAGAAAGCAAAACACGGGGGAAGAAACTTTGGCTAGCCATCATCAGTTTCTTCAAATTGCAGGCTGTTTCATATTGGGATCAACAAGAGAACATCCTGAAAATATATTTCTGAAGTTTTCAACACATTGCTAGAGTTGAGACTCCTTTCCTAAAGGAAAATCATGTATAGCTTCCAAATACATAATACACGACCTGCTTTTGATTTCTTTTGGAAATCCTTTGGATTTTACATTGGGAATAAAGACTGGAACCTTAAACTACTGTCATGCATGGGTTTAAGATTTGCCGCTTTCTGGGATGAAAGAGAAGGTGCAGACTCCCAGCAGCCTGCTGCATCCATAGCACACCATGACTGGGGAAATGAGACATGATTTCCCTGTTTAATAGTAACACATGTGGTTGAATTCTGAGGATCTTCTACGTAACAATTTATGGTGTGAATTCACCAAGGAACTCCATTTTCATAATAATCTATAAAAAAATTTGTCAAAATGAAGCAAGGGACTTTACACTTGCTGAATACAAATATCCACAGGAGGTGTAAATGTGGCATAAATAACCCATACTCTGGTTTGTGATAATTTGCATCAGCAGAGTGGCTGTCACTACTTTGCAAGGGCTAACTTTACTGTGCAACACCGTCACTTGATGATTGTGATCTTTGTGAATGGAGAGATTAATTGGCGCAATAGTTTTTTTCATTAAGGAAGGATTTTGCTTTTGGTTAAAATTCAAAAACCTGTAGTCCTGCTTGTCTAGCCTAATCCTAGCAGGAGCTAGGTCAGGCCCACCGCATGCTCTAAAGTAATTCTGCCTTGATGGGATCCTATGCACAGGCAGAATGGATAACCAGGAGGCTGGGGTAGTTCAGTTGGAGTAGTTTAGTTGAAAAGAGAGCTGAAGCAGCAGAAAATGGTGAGAAGGCATTATGCTGGAATAGAAGGGGCCAGGGGGCAGAAATGTGACAGTTATAAAGTATATTATGTAAGAAATTCTGTTAGTGTTTATAGATTTTATTTTTAAATAATGTAAAAATAAAGTTTGTGGGAAAATTTTCTTGGATTTAGTTTACACAAATATCTCTGCTGTTACAGTTAACATAGAGAGGGAACATACAGCACAGTAATAATCTATTATTGTTGTTTGCTATAGTAAACACAGAATAAGGAGGTCTGTTGCCAAAGAAAAGGAAATTGTATGTGTGGGATAAAAATTCTTAACATTATTATCGGATTATATTTTCAGCAGTAGAGGCAGCACATTAAGTGTTCTGGTGTCTGTGGGCTGCATTTCCTGGCTACACTTGATTATCTTTCAAAAACATACCACATCAATTGCGTTGCCCCATGTCTACCTTAAGAAAAATCCCCTGAAGTGTCTTGTAAGGAGGGGAAATATTATTTCATCTTTTATCCTCACCTGTGGAGGGAAAAATGCCTTCCTCCTACACAGTACTTTCTGAGAAAGTTGGATTTATTTCCCAGGTAGATATGGCTTCTCGCAGATGTCTGGAGGATCACCTTGAGAGTGTCATGGCACCACAGCGGTCAATTTCCATTGGAGCCTTATTACTTTGGTATCTTCCAGGCATGCGGTTTCACCCAAAAGCCAAGGTTAAGGAAAAGAACTCCAGTTCTGTCTCTATTATTTTGTAATAAACAGGAAAATCTCCACATCCCATTGCTACCACAGGTCAGCTGTGGAGTCTTGAGTACCCGTGCTTTCTTCTGGGCAAACTGGGCAAACTTTTGGAAAGTATTTGTTCGGGGTTTTTCCCTTAGTTACTTAATGTTCATGTTTCTTCAGTGGAGAAAAACTTCAAAATACCGGTACTATATGCCTGTATGAGGACATAGGATTATCCCAAAAGGCTTTAGCCCTACTGTGCATGCGTCTGAATAGAGACACATTCAGTGGTGTCTCAAACAACTTCTACCCTGGAAACACAAGCTATTCTATTAAATACACTTAGTGCTTATAGGAGGAGCCTGTATTCAAAGAGAACTTGGTCTTTGGTCTTCAATTTGTACCAAGTTTTCACCCTGCACCAGCATACTTTGAAGAGGAAAGGTAAGGATGTGGCATCAAACTCGTGGATGTTTGTGTTGACACTAGAGTAACTGAGACTTTTTGCAACACAGAGACCTGGCAGTGCAGCTCCTCTTCCAGTTCTGGCTGTACAAGGAACTTACATGCACAAGATAAAAACCTTCCTAACAGGATCAGTCAGCACTCAGAGTTCTTACAGAAACTTGTTAAAAGATAACTTTAGGTTCAGGGCACAAGCTATATAATTTTTCTCCTTTTTTTCAGTTGCTGTCACAGAAGAACCAACTGGTCATTTCTGTTCGCTGTAGGCCAGAGATCCTTTATTCACTTCTAAGTCTTAAAAAAAGAAATTAAAAAAATAAATAAGCTACTGTCATCCTTTGCATGTGGGATAATTCACTTATAAAGGAGAAACTGTTATAGTTTCAAAGCAATGAATCAAAGATAATTTCCTTAGTGACTGACTTTTTATTTTCCTCTTTCATGGTGCAAATTGAGTGACAGGAGTTCTTGTTAACATGTTTGTGTAATTGTCAAATCTGACTTTTTTTCAGTTACCTGGAGGGAAACCATCTGACTGCTGTGCCGAAGGGGCTCTCCACTTTCAGACACCTGACACTGATGTAAGAAACACGTGGTTTCAATGTCAAGAAAATTACATGGCTCTTTCTGCACTATGTTGTAGGTGGAACATAAATAATTAGTATTTGGAGGAAAAAAAACCCACAAGACCCAAAAACCTTCTGTAATTTGAATTTGGAGAGAATTTCACAGTGGTCACTGCTGCCAATAAGTGTTCATAAAGAGCAGAGAAAGAGTGAGGTGACTGAGAGCACCAGAGACCCTTCCTCTGCAGGAGCTTCCAGGCTCTGCGAGAGGACTAAACTCTCACGCAGGCTGCTACAGTTTCACTTGGCAGATTTATCTGTGCAAAGCTGTAAAGGTCATTAACAGAGGAGACAGCATTAATTTGTTCTAGGTGAGGCAGTATTTATAATGCTAAGGCAATGAAAATTTGCATAGCTGTTTCTGCTATGAACAGTCATACAGATAGAGACACAACTAGCCTTTGTTCAGTAAATTGCTGCCTGAAATACACAGGAGTGAAATATCTTGGCTGAACTATTTATCAGAAGTTTTCAAATGCTGTTGGAATCAGCTGTGTAGATACTCAAGTCAAACGGGCAGAACAAACTCAGACAAAAGCAACATGGAGGGAAAACTGCAATCCTCTGTTTTAAAAGAGTGTTTTATTTGGAAACATCTCTAATTTTGTTTTTCAAGGGAGAACAACAACAAAACAGAATGTTCTGTTTGAGCCTAAAAGACTTGTTTGAAAATGAAAAATGTAATTTTTTTTCTAGTAGCTGTCAATGTGAAGAGCATATGGAAACGGTATGCCTGTAATACATTACAAAGCAAGTTGGTTCAGTAAATATTCACCCGTGCTTGTATCATTTATTAATTTATCCTCCTTCAAAACTTTTGCTTGTATTCACTGATTTTTTTTTTTTTTTTGAATGCTGTATGCTGGAGATATGCCTTAATATTTCTGAGTCTGAGGCTTTTTAGGGGGCTCTGATGTGCTTTGCTTCTAGAGCTTATTCAGGGTTGGTTAGAAAAATGTCAATTGATAATATGTGACTTCTTAATTGCTTCAAGCACTTTGCTGTGCAGATATTATGTAATCTTTTAAAAAAGACTTATTTCACAGTTCATACATATAAATGATATTTTCTCTGTGTGTTTCTTCAGTGATTTGAGCAACAACAGCATAAGCGTATTGGCCAATTACACCTTCAGCAACATGACTCAATTATCAACACTGTAAGTAGTCCAAAGTTTTGATAACAGTTTTAATTGCTTTTCAGACATCACCTTAGGTGTTGAACAATTAGTGTATGTCTTGTTACTTAGGCATGTGGATTTCCATGCTTCTTCGTGGTTGAATTAGTAGTGAAATAATCAAAGAAAATACAATGTTGTAACTCTTTTCTCTCATTCCCCCAGCATCTTGAGTTACAATAGACTTCGGTGCATTCCAGTCCACGCATTCAATGGGCTCAGGTCTCTTCGAGTGCTGTAAGTACCACTTCTTCAATGCAGCCAAGTTGCAGCTGATTAGAATGCTGTTGATGGCAGGGAGTTTTTTAATGAACAGATGGCTTTCACTTGATCCAGTAGTCATAAATATTTTCACACAATTAGCTTCAATGTACTTGTACTTAGGTGCAATATGTCCGGTAATGACTAGAGCAGGTGAATGCTAAACTTTGAAAAGAAGCAATTACATATTTGCAGGATGAATGACTTTCCTCTGATAGTTCAGGGACAAGAACTCTCATGAAAACAGGCCTCCGAGAGACTACATAGAATCTGTTTGTCTCTTCTACTTGAACAATGTTTGGGTGCCCCACAGGAAAGGACTTTTCTCTTTGTCTGTGAAAACTTGATTGTATTTTAGAGTGTAAGTTTCCACTGGATGCTTCAGCAAGAGTGTCTTTACTGAAAACTTGTGCATTTTTAGAATATTGTCTATTAATTTAGATTTCTGCAGGCAAGTTTTTACATAAAAGAATGCAATCTGAAGGGAAGTTAGAAGTCCCCACACTAAAACAATGAGTAAGTCAAGCCAGTGGCTGGGTGTCAGTAATGCTGAGATGCCTGTCTCAAGTGTCTTTAAGTCATGAATGAAATTTCACCTCATGTTGACTGGTGGCACACTCAAAAGATGTCCATGTGTGGTTTCTTTCTTTGGAGATCCTTTTCTGCACTCTTTCTTTCCAGTGTAGCTGCTTTCAGCAGCTTTCTGGATTGAACAATTTGCTTACAATCTCTTCTGAAAGTCATCTTCTTTATATTGTCTCAGAGTGTGGGCTGTGGGCCTGTTCCTTGCAGCAAGCAGCCCCCCCAGCTTTTCTTAGGCATCTGCTAGACTGACTCCTGCTTCAGTCTCGTATTTACTGTCTCTCACTCCCCATCTGCCCCATCAGAAACAAACCCTGAGTTAGGTTTGCTCAGTTGTTTGTGTAGACATATGACCCCATGTGCAGCAGTCAGGACAAGGTGGAGAAGCCACCTTTCTCCCCATGGCCCAGCAACACAAGTAGCTTATCATTACTTGCATAGTAAACTGAAAGCAAATAAATTAAATAGCTTATCTGTGATGAGATTATTCAGTGTGCTGAAGAAGAGCAAGCTTGAAACACCAAAAGGCCGAGACAGAGCAGTTGAAGAATATGTCCTGAGTGCTTTGAAACTTCACATTAGCATTTTCTATTTTTTTTTAAAAAGTTAGATGTCATTCACATGCAGAAGTTTCTGTGAATTTAAAGAGCAATGGTTGCTGTGCACTGACTCCGTAATTAAGCTGTCGACATGGACACTACTGCAACTGTGGAAGGCAATGGTGTTTGGCTGAGCTCTTTCACTGTGGTTTGAGTGGTAAAATAGATAGACATCTAGGTTTCAACCTCCTAACTTGAGACAGCTTTAGCATCCCAGTTTTCATTAGTAAAACCAAGAAAGATACGTGATTTGGATTTGTTGTTTTACATTTGGATTGGGACTCTGTTTTCTAGCGCACTAGGATGGTCACATTTGAGCTGTTACGTGAGTCCTGAAATTCAGCCACAGACGAATATATTCTGTTTCACGGCCAAATAAATTATTCCATATGGAGCTGTCTTCTGGCCTGCTTCTGATATGCAAGCTAGCTTGATTAAAGCTAGTTTGGGTCTCTCTACACTGAATTACAGTGCAGAGTAAGAGAGCATACGATGCCTCACTCTTTCCACCAGCTACAATTTGTCTTTTTACTTCTGTTCTCGCAGGCCACGTATAGACTGAAACAAAGGGCAATATTTTAATAACAACTGATATCTTTGGGGTTTTTTAAATGATCTGCTAATCAAATTAAAAAAATATCTTCCTCCTTCAAGGGAGAAGCCCTCCCTGTCTTGCACAGAGCAGCACAAATGAAATGAAGCCTAAATGGGAATCTCTGCCTCTGCTCCATGCATTTGGAAGCCTCCAGATTGATTTGATTTGTTATGGCCCACAAAACTCTGGTATCAGCTACAACTTTTGCTACGTGTCATCTATGTTGTTATTAAAAATCAATTCTCCAGAGGGAAAATGGCTTCCGAGTGACAGTGTGCAATCTGTTATTGTCAGTTATTTATTATCCATATTCTCAGGGGAATTTAAAAGAGAAAACATCAGCAAAACAATTTCCACATTTTTTTTTTTAATAAAAAGAATGTAGTGATCTCATTACCTTTGACTGTGCATGCCTTTGAAGGTAGCAGACCCTTCTCATACAGGCTTCTGTGTCTTCCAAATTCCTTATGTTTTCTTTACTTTTTGCCTCTTTATAGTAAATAAAGAAAACATGTATTTGAAAATCAGAAAAATTATAGATGTATGATGAAGTTGATCTTTGACAGGTATCTGGTTCTGTCTTCTGTCTCTTACACTTTTCAGCACAAGCCCAATTGAGAAAACTGCAGAGTCAACATATTTATACTGAAGCCTGAATATATATCAGTGTTTACACGATCAGGCCTTTAATCTTCAGTCTTCACATGGCTTATCCATAATGGCAGCCAAAGTGTGCTGGGGAGCAATTTCAACATCAAGTATTAAGAATTTTTTTAATAAGCGAAAGTTGATGTCGGTAATTTTTGCACCAAAGCTATTGCAGTGAAAAATTGTGGGTTAGTTTTTTGGTTTTGATTTGGGGTTTTTTTGTCCAAAACTAGTCTTTTTAGAAGCTAAATGTAAACAGAGTAAAAAAGCTGAGATTGAGACAAAGTAATTATAAATATTAGAACTCTCTGGTAGGCCTGAACTGATTATTTTAGAGATTATTTTTATCGTGTGACAATGTTATAACTTCTGACATTTTGTCCTGATTTAATTAAGAAATAAAAATACTCTCTCAGATCACTAAACCATTTTCCATGTTATATTTATGAAAAAAAAATTATAAAATGAGCTACAGAATATTCTACTAACACGTTATATTCTAGTTTTACTGAAAACTGATGGATATTTACTGCAGTTCGAAGCTCACACAAACAGTAATATGTGTGATGGTAAAGCTACCACTAATACTCTTCAGGCACAACCTTGGAACCAATTTTTGCAATATGCTTTCGTTGTTGGATGCTGCACTCATTTGGCCTAACAGAAATATTATTTGGCTTTGTTTCTTTGGTTTGTTGGGTTTTTTTGTATCACAGAATGACTACTTGTACTTATCCAGTTAAATCTGTAAAAGGCGCTGTTGTTACGAGCATTGAGCAATGCCACTGTGGCTTCCCACTTCCTCTGACATCCGAGTTGTGTTGGTTCCTGTAGGATTTGGCATCCTTCAGAGTTCGTTGTAGGTGTTTGCCCTTGATGGGATGTGGCTTTGTTAGCTCAGCCAAGCTTTTAGCCACATTTTGTCATTACAGGGTAGATCATTGTTTACTGAAAAAGCATCCCCTTTGTGTCTATAGTAACTTAATGTTATGAGACAATGGGCTAGGAGACTTGGGAACAGCTAGTAAAAGAAAAAAACAACCAAAAAAAACCCCCAACCCAGAAGGATATGTTTAGTTCATTTCCTTATCTGAAGACAAGGTAATAAGTTCGTGAGATTACATGTAAAAGAAAGTTTTTGTTTCAAGAATTCAAGTGTTTTGTTACTCTGTGCTCTGAGAAGAGATCCTCATCACCTTAAATTCATAGCCCAGCTGTTTACCAACATTTAGACAAGAGGATACCTAGAAGTTGTGCTTTTGAGGGAGAACACACACATCAATGTGTGTGTTTTAACTGTCCAAATGTTTAAGATTTTATTTGATCATTTGCTTAGAAGGCTTTTTGGTATAAAAATGTGTTTCTGTTGCTGATCCAAGAGGAAACAGATTTTATTGCACTGTTGAATTCTCTTGCCTCTACTTATTATTGTGGGTTTCAAGTTTTTTAGTGTTTATCATTACATTTTAGCTGCACGGGTGATGATGTTGCTGACGTGATTTTTTTATTAAAATGCAGGCATTTGCATCCATGAAACGTACCTCAATGTTTGAGATATGTAGTCAAGCCATTCACTGCAAATGTTTTTATATTTTTGATGGTTTTACCTTCTTCCAGATAAATGGCTTTGTCATTCTTCAGCTTCTCTTGGAAGAAGTTTCCACACCCCTTCACGGAATAAACACAACTGATATGACATGTAGATAAATATAAGTTCTGTTGTCTGTTCAGAGAGAATTGTCTTGCACATCTTTAAGTGATTTAAAAGATCAGAATATAAGCTCATTATGAGTGGCTGCTTATTTAAATATGCTCATTTTGTTGAAGGAGGGAACATTTTGATGACAAGTTGTTGACCAGGCCTGACCTTGCATCCACATACCAACAAAAATACTCCTTATTTAATAGCTGTGGGGTATGTCTCAGTGAGTTGGTCATTCTGTATAGAATTAGCGAGTGTGCTTTGTCTGGAGTTACTGTGTGGGAGCTCATATCCCTTCTGTTCCTGTTCGGATTAATTGCTTGGAGATCCATCCTTATATATGCCAAGTATTATTATTATTAATAGGCAAAACCTAGGTATGCTTCAAAGAAAATTTCAGAATCAGGATGTTTGAAGGGGAAGGTTTTGGTGTACTGGCATCAAGAACTGGAGAGAGAGGCCAGCAGGATAACTCTGCTCTAGTTTTTGTGGTTTCAAGCTCTGTAGAAAAACTTTGCAATACAATAAGACAGAAACTGCAGCTGCAATGAGCAGCTGTGAAACGTGATCATGGTAACATTGCTTATGCTCACATAGTTCACAGCCCCATGGTAGGGCCCAGCCTCATAGGAGAGAGGACAAGGTGTATCTTCCCCTCACAACTTTGACTTTCCTTGCTGGTGTAAGGCACAGTGTAAGGGTGAAATTCATAAAAGTTATAAGGCACCATGTAGATCTTGGTGAAGCTTATAGTGGTATTAGGGAAGGGAGAATGCAAAAAGAGATGCATTTGTTTCATCTGGGGCTATTGTGTATTTCCATGGGCCCAGATGTTTGGTTTGTTCTAAATAAACTCCGTGTGCACCATTTCAAGAATCTGTACAGTCACAGAATAAAAAATAAGATATGATTGCTGTGTTCCCCAAATCACAAGGTAAATTAGAAAATAAATGACTCAAGGGAAAGAGCTGCTACAAAACTGACACAGCAGGTTTCTGTTTTCCACCCTCCTTTGCCACATCTGGAGCACTGACAGTAATTTCTAGACCTGGGAAAGAGGACATAAAGAATACAGCAGTTTGTTATAACTGAACCAGCTCAGGGGAGAACTGCAAAAGAAAATATAATTTTAAAATATTGATGTCTTTCTCCTTTGCAAGTTTTCTACCAACTTCTGTTTAAGAAACATCTAGTGAGATCCAGCAGAATCGAGTCCTATTGGCTCCTTATGAGTTCTTAACTGTCTGTTACTATGTGAAGGAGTAAACTCATATTCAGTGACATGCAAACTAGAAAAGTTAGAATAAACTATAAATATTTTTCTCTATGCTATTTTTTGCCAGATAATTATCTAGTGAGGCAGAGGATGCAGCAGCTGAGTAGCTGATTTTATTTATAAAAAAAAACTTACATGATTGTGTATCTGCTCTGGTGCATTTTCTGGATAGTTTTTATGCAATTGTCACCCCCCGCATCCTGTGCCCTCCCGCACACTCATTTGTTGCTGGATGTTTTCCTGTCTGATCATAGCCTTGATGCTGCAAGAAGTGCTCTGCCTCTCTGTTTGTCTGTCACAACCTCTAGTGGCAGTGCCCTACTTCGTAGCAGGGCCTTCAGTTGTAATTGCAATGAAAACCACAAGTAATCACAAATAATGATTTTTACTCTTGTGTCTGCTACTTTGAATGCAAGTATTGTGCTCTACAAGCTGCAAGAAAAATCTTTCCATTTATGCTTGCCTATGTAACACACACATAAATGTATTTCTTAGAAGAGAGATAAAGTGGCTGCTTAAATTGTCTTGGAAACAGTGAGAACCCTTTCGAAAGGATCCTGAAAAGCCTGCTAGAAAAATGTTAGTTTCTTTGCGCAGGGCGAATAATGGCCTAAACCAACTAATTTCAAGTATTTTCCTTGGTAGCATAAATGTATTTGTCAAACAGATTTTAAAAATACTGCACAAAGAGGTATTTCCTACTGTAAGAATGCGAAACTAGAATGTGAAAGTGCAGCTATATTTGCCCTCATGGGCCCTTGTTCTCTCCTAGGATCTCTCTGAAGTCAATATTTAATTTAACTTTCACAGTTCCTATTTTCCCCGTTCTGTTTTTCCTGTGTTTCCAGCTAATGGGATTCTATAAAAGAATACAGGTCTGTATGTGAGGGTCTGCTTGTCATCAATACCCTTTTAATAGCATAAATAGTATGTCACCTTTTTAATTTAGAACATTGGTCACCAACAGTTCCAGTTGTATCATTACTTTAAATGCCAACATCTAGAAATAGAAGTAATAAAGCATGGAAGCTCATGAATTGTGAAGCTTAAAGCAACTCTCAAAGAAACAAAATTAAATATCCTTCTTAAGCACCAATTCCTTCACCTGTAGGGAGCAGATAAAATACTGGCTTGATACCTTCCTGCTTCTCCCCTCTTCTAGGACACTCCATGGAAACGATATTTCCAGTGTTCCCGAAGGTTCTTTCAATGACCTGGTATCCCTGTCCCATCTGTAAGTACTTCTGTCTGGGTTCATCTGTTTGATTGACAGTTTCAGATTTATAAAACAGTACATATTATTACAAATTTAAGATTGTATAGCTTTTCTGTTTTTCCTGATCACTTTCCATATTCTACTCTGAATATTCATAGTGCATCTGTTCAAAGGAAATAAAAAGATACTAGAACCTGTTGTTATTAGTTACCAAAATATTTTCTTAAGGGAAACCAAATGAGCAAACGTGACAGTTTCCTCTTCTGTGGAGTTTGTGTTTAAGGCTTTCTTTCAGCATTGTCTATTTGAAATGCAGAGTGTGTCATGGTCTAGGGTAAGACAGGAAACCTCCCACAAAGAGCAAATATTAAGCAAATGTGAATTCTTTGCTTAATAAGTGTCATATGTTTTGCATACTGAAATGTTGTCAGTATATGAACCAGTTGATGAATCAGTACTTCAGAGATATATATTTAATCATATGGGAATTGGTCATTTCACAGCACTAATACTTCATTCCATAATTTGCAAAAATTATTAGACATTTCAGATTTTTCCAGAAATTACTATTGTGTTGCTGGATGTCCAGGATATTTTTAAAAGCAGTTCAGCTGATGAAAAAACTGTAAAGACAAATAGCTGCAAATGTTACAAAATAAACCTGAAGTGTAACAATTGGTGCTTGTTGTGGTTTAACCCCAGCCTGCAACTAAGCACCACACAGCCGCTCAATCACTCCCTCCACCCAGTAAGATGGGGGAGAGAATCAGAAAAAAACCCAAACAACTTGTGGGTTGAGATAAAGGCAATTTAATAGGTCAGAAAAGGAAGAAAATAATAATAATAATAATAATAATGGTGGTAATAATAATAATTAAGAAAATGATAATAACAAAAGAATTAGAATATATAAAACAAGTGATGCACAATGCAATTGCTCACCACTCGCCAACCGATGCCCAGTCAGTTCCTGACCAGCTGTCCACTGCCAGCTTTCCCCCCAGTTTATATACTGGGCATGACATCACATGGTCTGGAATACCCCTTTGGCCAGTTTGGGTCAGCTGTTCCAGCTGTGTCCCCTCCCAACTTCTTGTGCCCGTCCAGCCTTCTTGCTGGCTGGGCATGAGAAGCTGAAAAATCCTTGACTTGGTATAAACACTGCTTAGCGTCAACTGAAAACATCAGTGTGTTATCAATATTCTTCTCATACTGAATCCAAAATGCAGTACTATACCAGCTACTAGGAAGAAAATTAACTCTATCCCAGCTGAAACCAGGGCAGTGCCAAAAAAGTGAGCAGAAAATGTTTTTTCACTGAGATAATGTGTGGTACTTCACATTATTAGACAACAGACGTAAAGGAAAAGTAATTTTGTGTAGCATGTTTCTTGATTACTGTCCTCAAGTAATCAGAGGGTTGGTGTTGGTCATTTTGTGAAGTGACTAGTTTCACAAGCTGACACAAATATTTTTGGCTCTGATGCTGCCCTCATGCATGTGAGTTGATGTTGATTTATACAGGTGTCAAGATATACAATTATGTGTGCATTTAACATAGCTTTTATATATCTATTTCTCTCTTTGCAACCTTAAATGTGCCCTCCAGAACACTTACCTGAACACAAAGTTCAGTTCATATTTACATATTTTCTGGATAGCAAATATGTCCTTGGACTGTTTATTTCTGTGTAACAGCTTTCTGTCTCACTTTCTCTCTGGACAATAAAAAATAAAGAAATCTTAGATGGGTAGGGACAGAAATCATATGTGAGCAACTTAGGCAATTTCACCTTCAGCTGAGAAATAACCTCTCTTTCAAGCTTACACCTTGGTATCTAAGTCAGAGAAAATATTCGTTTTGCACAAAATGTATGTCTTCTTCATGTTCCCAGTATAGTCAAGTTATTTGGTGTGTTATTTTGGAATGAAAGTCTGAGCTGAAGCCCTGTACCTCCTTTTGGAAGCGCAGTGACACCTCCCATACTGGGAATCTAGCTTCTGAGGGTATTTTTAGAACTCAAGAGATAAACATATCATGCCCCATTTGTTTGGATTTTCCTCGGGGTTTACTTTAAATGAAGTGCAGATACAATTTTTCTGGGTAAACTGTTCACCTTCGGGAGTGATAAAAACCCCTTTGGCCCAATACAGTTACTGCAGTCTATCTGTTTAGATGTATGTGCTGCCAGAAATGTAAAATACACAAAGCTCAAATGAACAGTAATAAATAGGATCCATAAAATAAATAAGACCTGTCTGGGGTGTAATTTGCAGAGTTGAACAATTGAATTTTACAGTGCTGTTGTGCTCTCCAATTTCTTAAAGAGGATTCTGAAACTTTTAGCAACCACAATGATTTTGCTCTTCACGTGCCAGAAAAAGCTGTGCTTATTCAAACGAAGTCATACATAATTTAAAATAAATTCATTTTGAGCTCTTCCTGATACATAGATCTTCAAGGAGAAAGCATGCACTTGGAAAAATGGTTTAAGGTTTGAAAAATGATACAAGGGGTTGCTACTCATCAAACTTATAATGCATGGGAGAACCAAATTTTATGTTAAATTTACAACCTGTGTGACTAAGAGTAGGATAGGTATTATGGCTGGAGAAAGCTGCCTACCAAGGTGCTGAGCAAGATGTTCAGCCTGGGCCTTCTGCATCAGTTTGGCAGGGTGTGTGGGTGTGTATAAAATTAACCTTTAGAATTGCAAAGATATGTTTGTGTAGCATAGACAAAACTATTGATTTTAGTTAGTCGTTTGTAATAGCTTTAAGTTGGTCTGTAATTGGAAGAATAAAACTGAGATTTAGAAACTTTTTGCATAGCTGTTTAAAGTCTACAAGAAAATGTTCACCAAATTTCCTTTACATTGTAAACATATTGTTGTAATGTAACTGTTATAACAAACTACGTAGCTAATATACCTCACTAAAGACAGGGGAAGGTTTGTGTATGGTATACACATGCAGATTTTGTTTACTGTTTATTACTTTACTTGAATCATATAATCATCTATTTAAGCCATGACTCTACTAAATTGTTTAGTCCAGGGCAATGACAGAAATGTTACAGCACTACTGAAGGATCACATATATTAATACTTAAAAAGAACCCAAAATCCATTAGGGTAGAACTGAGACCTTCGCAGTTAGGTCGGTTCCTGCATTTGCTGTCCTTACTGTTCACTGACACACAACTCTGTAACTGATTCCATTTCCCAAGTACTGCCCACACATAAACTGACCCCTCAGCACTCCAGGGACTCTACAAAGAAACCCTTGGTGATGGATGCTGTGTACAGCAGGTATTTCTGTCAGACATATTTCCAATAAACAGCTCAGATTCCTAATCCTGGTGAATCACCTCATCTTTACTCAAATTTATGTTAGTTACCTATAAAAATAAGCTGTCCCCTCCTCTGTTTCACTACATTATCATGGCTAGAGTCATTTTAATTGACTTTATTCTAAGGTGCCTCAAAAACAAAGTGTCTGAACAGAAATATCTGCACAACATTTCGAAAATGCTGCTGGTGGTATTTCATTACAGCACTAGATATTTTTACCTTCTGGAAATATTCTGCTACAACAGGCAAAGAAATAGAAAGACTGTGTTAGAACTCATGAATGAAAATACAAGAATTCACTATAGTTCTTAGAAATGAAGAAAAAAAACCCCAACTAAAACCACAAACAAAAGAACAGAAAGATACATGTGATAATTTCTGCAGTTGTACAACAACGTTGTTGGTAATCATTTCTAGTGTCTATAGAGCAGTTTTATGTCTAATGTGGTTTATAAAGATTAATTAACATGGTAACTAGCTTTCCGTTGTCCTCCCACTCCCATTTTATATATTACAATTGCTCAATGCTAAAGTTAATTTCTCGGTCCAACTTTCACTGCTGCATTTCATTTGACCTTGGACAAGTGAGCCAGTTGATCACAGTTACAGGGTCAAAAAGTCAACCCAGTAGTTTTTTTCCATTGTGAGCAATGGATTTACAGAAGGAATGGATGGATATTTTTTAATACTGTGCTGCAGTACACATTTAATTTTGATGAATGAGCCCTAGACAGGGTTTGAACCTATGAACTCTCATTATGAATCTGTCTAGGGCACAGTGGGTTCATTAGTCTCTCCAATAGAAATGTATCAACAAATTTACTGAGGTTTCTATCTTAATATCCTGTCTGATATGTTTTTATTTGAAAGAAGCTTGAGTTTAAAATACCATCTTAAAAATAGTTTATAACATTTGCAGAAATAGTAAAGTCTAAAACCCAATTTGAATTATTGGTTTCTTTAGTATGTCTTCCCCATGCTAATCTTTATTTAGTTGATTTTCTTCCCGTGGCAATTCAGGTGTTGTACAGCAAAAGCCTTACATTTACTTTCAACAAAATAAATTCAGACTTCCAATTTCTTCACACTCTCAAAAATTAATTATTTTTAAACTGACTTTTCTGAAGCCTGGACTTTGTTTGTAATTGACTGATTGCCTGAAAAGACACTTTCTTTAAGAGAAAAAGTAGTATAAATTAGTCAAGAAAGCACCTAAATTTAAGGTAAAAAGGTTTGTTTTCTTTTGGATAGCTCTCCATGAATAATGAAAAAGTTCTGTGAATTATAATTGCACTATGTGAATGCATCTACATCAACCATATGACCTAACTCAAGCGATGGGTTAACCAGCAAATGTATTTTCAAAGCCATGAACAAATCTAGCAGACGTCAGGTTACAGTTTTGAAAACAGGGGTATCCTCTGTGTGTATGTTTGATCTAGTGAGAAGACATTGACATGAGTCATCAGATCCAAACTAAATTACACAATTCACTGTTAGAATATGCTCATTAAGGCCAAAGACTTAAATGACAGAAACCTGTGTGATAAGTTTGATGAAAGCAATATGTCTGGCGACATTGCTCAAGCACAACTGTTTGAAAAAGTGATTTGTTGTTAGGTATTTATACAATCTCCCTAGCTAATGATGGGAAGAAAGAAAGAGAGTGGGAATACTGGAGGAGATAAATCTAAAAGACCTCCCAAATACTCAGAAGATCTTTCCCACATTTTGAAGTACAGCATTCCTGTAAAACATGCCTCAAAGAGATCAGGGATGTTTTCTTTGCTTGCAAGCCAAAATAACTGCTGTTAATTGTTTTACACCACCAGGGCTCTAGGTACCAACCCTTTGTATTGTGATTGCAACCTCCGTTGGCTTTCCGAGTGGGTGAAGGCAGGGTACAAAGAGCCAGGGATAGCCCGCTGCAGCGGGCCTGACGCCATGGTGGACAGGCTGCTGCTCACAACGCCGACTCACCACTTCCAGTGCAAAGGTAGGAGCAAGCTGGGAGGCCTTCTGTTCAGTCCTGTTGCTTTTCCTCATATACAGTGCTTTATTTTTATACTCTTGGAAGCTGTTCGGTTTTAAAGTGAGTTTGGGGGGGAGTTGGGTTTGGCTTTGGCTTTCATTTTCTGAACCATCACTTTACATTCAAGTTGCATTTTCAAGTGTTCTTCCACAAAGTGCAGTTAACTGCACCACTGGAAGGAAAACCAGCAAACCTCAGAAGAGTTAGTATTCCTGTTGCTCGCACCAGATTATATAATGGCAAGTTACCATATAGGATGTTGGTAGAACTTATCTGAGCAAATAAATTGGGCTGGGCCTTCTACCTACCCCAGAAAACTGGTAAAATAAGGGTTATTTTAAAAATATAGAGCACTAGTTATTATGTACATTTACTTGAAAACTGAGAAACAGAATTCTTCTGCAAAGCAAATATTTATCAAAAGTACATTTTCATTTGAAGATCTGGAAACAGTCCTCATCAGGTCTGTATCAGAACTGTAGATTATGGGAAACGTTTCTTGTCTGAATGCAGTGTACATTCATTCAGGGGAGGGTTGAGGTGCAGCTATTAACGATTAGGGCTAATCAGTGATAGGAGTATGCTGCATTAGAAAGCAGTTAGACAAATGACAAGGGGCACACTTGTTTGTGGATAAAGTCAGTAGCTTATTACTGACTGTAGATTAGGATATACTTGTATGTTCTTATTGTAAAAAAGGTTTTGGAGGTTCGCTTAGGTTACCAGTAAGTACGTGAAGATGGAGCTATATTTGTAGTGGAAAAGATGGGTCAGTAGCCTCTCTTAGAAATGAAAATAAGGGCATAAAGCCTGTTTTTGTGTCTCTCAGAGTGCCATGCACATTTACGGTACTGCTTGACAGCATGATTTTATAGAGGCTGAGATTAAACTGCTGAACAAACAAATGATGGTGTTGAGGTGGGTTTAGAAAACAGGTTCCCAAGCCTGAGCTGATTTTTATGTCCTTTCAAATATATTTTAATAACTGTAACCTTATAATTTAATTACTTTGAAATGTCAGTCTCAAAACTATCAGAACTCTGACTATAATTATCAGAACTACAGACTTCATAATAGTCTCTCAAATATGAAGTACAAATATACCCTAAATATCAAATAAAGTACTTGTTCACATATGGTGAAACAAAGAAAATGATCGTATTTACCTATTAAACAGGGTCTGAAAATTAATCCAGAAAGAGAAGCTAGATGATGCCTTCATTCTGAAACTGTGATATATCAATAGTTACACTCACTCTCTCTCAAAACTAAGCAAGCAACTCTTAGGCAAGAGACAAGTAAACCTCTGATCCAGACTATTAAAAACAGCTGTATGGTTTTTATGTAAATACTAGTTTGGTCCACTAGAAAGCTGATGGGCTTTCTGCTATCCCAATTGTCTCCATGGCTTACTTTATCTGAATAGAAAAGGAGAAAAAAAGTGTTGATTCGGAGGTGGTCTTTGGACAAGCAGAAACTGTGGATGGTTTGGACGAGTGGCAGTATACTCCAAGAAGGTCCAGGCCCTAGAAGAATTCACCTTTTCTCATCACAGTACATATGTTTTGAAAAAGAATGCATGATTTGGTAGTCTAACTGAACCCATTTCCCATGTGCATGTTTGAGATCCAATGCCTCGTGCTATTCTGTCTGGACATCGATGATGCTCTTTTATGGTAGAGCAACAGGATTTATTACAAGGTCAAGTGCAGGTTTACCCTTGGGTGGAGCCATGTGCGTGGCCTGTGGCAGGGTACAGTGTGGCTTCGGTTTGTCCTGCAGCTCCATCACCTTCTCATCGCTAAGCTGTAGCTGTGACTTGTGCCTGTCAGGAGAAGAACGAGACTGGGATGACGCGGTGTCCAAGGATATGTCTGTACTTCTTGCCTGCGTAGATTCAGTCCTAGCTCAAGTACTGCTAGCACGGAGCTCAGGGTGGGCTGAACCCTCTGTCCCCCTAAAACCCTGAGTTATTGCTGCAGAAGTCAGCCCATGCTGAGCTTGGTACTTTGAGATGCTTGTATAAAGGTAGTGCATAGATATCCTCTGTGACCTCCAGTAACTTTTACATTTTAAAAAAAGTAGAGTTTAACTTATTCTTGTTAAAATTATGGTTTTAGCCTGTGACTGAGCAGAAGGTTATGTCTCAGCAGAGCCAAGAAAATAAAAGTATGTAATGTGCAAGTCATGCAAACTCAGCTCTGCTTTTTATTAAATTGCCCTCCTAGTTATGCAGTAGAGGAAAGGAATGTGCTGGGCTGAGGGCATTTTGCTATGTGGATTTATAAATCAAATCCACAAGGGCAAACTGATGAACTACTTAACTGCTAGGAACTAACACTGTTCTTATTAGCTCCTACATTAATTAGCGTTGATCTATGCCATAGGAATAAATGGAAAATGTACGCATGTGTATTATGATATAAATAAATAACAGAACGAATTCTGGCTTAGTGACCTCTAAATCTAGAAGAGCAGCACTGCAGCCTGTCTCATGAGCTCTCTGAGGAGCTACCTTCGTATATTCTCCATATATTCTACCTTCAAGACAAAAGTAGCTCAGATGTGTCACATTCCACCCCCTGTCAGTGCCAGAAATTTAGAAGTTATTTTTTCTTGCTGTCCTAACTCCATGTATGGCATTTAGTTAGACATAAACACAAAGATAGAAGAGGACGACAACGATCTTTTGTTTCATTTTTTGGATTTGTTACTTCTCGTCTACTTTCTCCTCGTTATCGCATGTTGCACTCTGCAATCAACTGTGCCCCGTTAACAGACCGTTGCATGTTGCACTCCACAGTCAGCGGCCCTCATAACACCACCATCAGTATAGGATCAGGACATAGCCTTTACATTGCAGGTGCTTTTCAGCTGAGAGTCCTTGGCACACGTTTCTGTAATGTTCTTACCCCCTGTTGGTGCTGTGCAAGTATTCAAAGTTAATAATGAAGGTTTTTGTATCTCATACAGGACAGTCCAAAGCACATCCTTGACTGGAAGGGTTTTATTCATCCCTAGTTTTGGTAGCCTTCTAGAGCTCCACCTCTTCTGTAGCATCAAGTATAAGCTTCTTTTCTTCACTTTTGGATGTTTCACAATTTACTCCTCCTTATCATTTGTCATGCAATAACAGAAGCTCTGTGCCCACTTCTGATTAGCACAGGACCATTTTTAAGTTCTTTTAAAATGTATTTCCTTAAAAATGAAATAAAATTATTTTGGGGTCTTAACTGCCTGATATAATTTAAGCCCTGTTAAAATGTTAGGGTTTATTTTTTACATGTAAAAGCTGTCAACTTATTAATATTTGACATGTAGTCATTTCAAAATCACCATTTCTTTAACCGTAAATATAACTGTCTAAATTAGCTTTCTGTAAAATCTCAACAATAAAATATTGATTGACTTGAAAACCCAAATGTACTTAGTATTGTTTTGGTCTGTGTTCGTTTTCCTGCTCACCCACAAACATCACTAGTTCTCTGTAAGAGTTCTGTTAAAAAATGTGGTTTATTAAATGGCTTAAATACAGCCACGTGTATTCACCTGCATACATTTACATCTTTGCATATTTGTCTTTGTTGCATTTTGCTGAGATCGCTGAATGTTGATAATCATTCTTCTGGGCAGAACAGGAAGAAAATAAGTTTTGAACTCTGTTAAAATTAAGGATGGTAGAACACTTTGCACCTAAATATTCCCATAAGCCTCTAACTAAATCTTTCTTATGCATGTTTTTTATTTTTGCTGTTGCATCTGCACTTTCATTCTTGTTACCAGCCACAGAAATGTCATGTTATAGTTCCCTAGGGGTTGCTATTGCAGAATTTCCAGCACTGAGAGAAGGAAAAATTGCTGAAAGCCATATATATATAAGCCCACTCTCTGGAGATTCCCAACATGTTTTTTCAGAGCTGATGTTTGCATGTCCAGGAGAATATAAGCATCATTGAGACTTGCTTAGCACTTGATTTAAGTACTTAAATCCTCTCTGATCCCTGGGAATCCCATGCTGTTGTGTAAAGCTGCACCTGCAGCATGTGCATTTGTGCCAATGCAGGGTGAATACTGCATTAGGGAAAAATGTATGTGTGAGTACGGGAAGTATTAATTTTGTAATCCAGTTCTCTATTAATACACTGTGTTTTGCCTTTCCAGAGCCAGTAGATATCAGTGTTGTGTCCAAGTGTAACCCCTGCCTCTCCAATCCATGTAAGAACAATGGGACATGCAACAATGATCCAGTGGAGTTTTATCAGTGCACTTGCCATTTTGGCTTCAAGGTATGACTACAAATGAACTACATGAAAAGCAATAAAGCGTTCCCCATGCCTTCTGTTTTCTTAATTATTGTACCATGAGAAGTCAATTTTACAGGGAACTGAGCTCAAAAGATCCCTTACTCAAGCAGATTGTAGGTGACCTTTCAACTGTACCCTGCGACAAATCTTATCCTGTGCAATGGGAAAGGCATTTCTTTCTCTCTGCGCTGTGGCTATACAGATCATCCTGAGCAACTTGCTGTAGTTGACCCTGCTTTGAACAGGGTGGTTGGACTAGACGATCTCCAGAGGTCACTTCCAACCTTGGGCATTCTCGGATGCTCTGTTGTAGACATCCATATGAAATGGCAAGTTGCTTTTATCTTCCTTTTAATTTCTTTTCTTTTGCCAGAAACATGATAACCATTTCATAGGCTGCCAAGCCAAAGAGGAGGCAAATCAGATGAGAATTAAGGGCCAGTTTAGTCCACAGTGACAGAATGTTGATACCTGCTAGTTTACATCCATCTTACACAGACTGATTAGCAGAAAGGTGATAACTGATCAGACAGAACCACTAGCTCAGCTGTCTCTGCCTTCTAAGCCCTAATGTCCATAGAGGGATCTGCAAATGTGGAATCCTGTAGATGCCAAGCATTGTGAGCATGCAGTGTCAGTATCTTGATAACACCTTTTAAAATCGGAAAATCATGTCATTGAGCAATGCAGTTTCTTCAGGAGTGATGTATAACTCCCATTGTTAACACTGCATCATGAGAACTTAAAGCTACCAAGACTTTGTTTCAGAGTTGATATAACTGGAATCCTAGCTCAGTAGTCAGTAGCTGAAGGATTACGTATAAGTGATAAGTGAGGCATATGATCTGTTCACAGCCGGGATGGGGATCGGATGTTACAGCCAAAGAAGTAGGTTGTATCCTGTAGACTGTGATTTTATTTGCCTCATTGGATATTTCTTACGGAGTCTTGGTCAGTTGAAGCAGATGCTCATAAAACACAGAGTAATAAGAACTTTAGGGAAAAAAATGAAGGGCAAAAACAGACATACATGTGGGAAGTAAGCACAAGTATCCATGTCTTACATTTCAGGTAAGATTTAGGAATTAGTTGGTTCTGATATCACTATTTCCCTTCTCTGTTTGCCTAGGATACATCCCAGGTGGTAACAGAGTAATGGTGGTAGATCCCTGAAACATTGGAAAAGGGAGGATGTAAAGCTCATTTCTTCTATTTCACCACAGTGCCCCCACGCCTAGTACTCAAGTGTAATAACAATTCTCCTAAATAATTGAAAAAAAATTGGAAATTTCCTCTCATTAAAAATCCTTCTACCCATTAGCATATCAACCAGCAGCTTTTCTAGGACCACATTGTCAAAAATTCATTTAACTGAAACTAACCACTTGGTAACAATTGATTTGTCTTTGCAATGCGGGAAACTGTGGCTGTTTATTTCCTCAGGTTAATAGAAGAACAGTCATTTTAATTTGATGTTTAACATAAACTAGGTTGAATTCTTCAGAAGGGACTAGGTGACTGTTAGGATAACTTGAAAAGTAAACACTTTCAAAACTAGCAGGAGAATTCATAAATCTTTGTATATGCCTTACTGCATAAGGCATATATCGTGGAACAGGTATCAAGGTTATTCAAAGCAGAAATTTGTTCGTTATGAGCATATCTTTTTTTGCCCTTAGGTTTTTGCTTGTTGGGTTGGCTGGTTTTTACATTATTTCTGTATTAGCAAATGTACTAATATATACATGTATTTATATGGCTAGAAGACATGTTTACAAAGGGAGGATTTATTAACAAGAAAATAATCAAGAATAATCCTCTAGTTATATTAGCAATCACTTTCTAGTGTGCATTAGACCTCATTATGCAGTGTTTTGCTTAGAAAGGTTTTGATAAACTCTTGAAATGACTCAGTTTAAACATCTCACAGAGCATCCAGCTTTTCTCCTTTCTCACACACTTTCTCAGGTAACATTCAGTGTGTGAAGGCAAAACCTAAAACCACTTGTGAGCTTGTAAGCACCAAGATGTCATCCAAGCATGGCAAAGAGCAAACAGACCCAGGCATGGCACTTAGAGCAGAGTTTAAAAATACTGACTGGATAACAGTACAGGGAGAATTGGTGGAAATTTAATAAGCCAAGAAGAACTGTGTGTCTTTACCACAGGTTTTTGAATAAAAATGAAATATGACAGGTCCAAATGCAAACCATATGAAAGGACCACTCTATCTACCATGCAGTTCTCCACCAGAGATTCATGCTAATTCAATAACAATACCTTGCTTCCTTCTCACCAGCCAGCACCAAACAGCTCTATCCATCTGGAAGCTATTTCCCAGACCTTGATAAATTGTCCTAAATCTGCCCTCTCAGCATTTGTTTTTCCTTGTTTGATGTAGGTTTGAAAAAATCCTGTGTGGAAGAGTGCATCAATAAAGTGAAAAACCCACCCTTTTTTCAAATGTAAGCTCATTCAAATAAGCTGACGACTTTATAATCTTCCCTGGAAAGGGACAGTTACAGACCCCTTTCTGGGGTTCCTATGCTCATGCTAGCCTTCGGGGAAAAAAACAGTGAGCCAACTAGCAGAAAGCCACCTAAGTTACCAGTGGCCAAACTGGTGTCTGATGGAATTGGGAACTTCCACCAGTTAACTCCAGTTGCAAAAGCCTATAGCCTTATTTTTCATTACCACACTGATGATGACTCAATCTCTTATTTTTCATATCACAAAAATGTTTTTGCTCTTGAATGTATACCTTATGGGGCTTTTAGCAATGTGTAATGCTGCCCATGATGGGTTCGAGTAAACTTAAAAGTGAGATAACTCATGGACCACCTGAGCTGAGAGGCCAGTGGGCTGAGCAGTTGTATTTGATGAGGACAGAAATACAGATTGCTCACTTAGGAATGGAGGCGGCTACGTGCTGATAGCTATCTTTGCTGCAGCTCTTTCCTTAAAATGGGTGATGAATGTGTTTGCTATACATAAGCCATGGTTGAAACAGTGCTTTTGTGGTTGTTCTTTGGGGACAAAGCCCCAAAGACAGTGGGAGATGGTGTAAGAGTGCCACCCACGGCAACTGGCGGGCTGCAGAAGCCTGAGCTCCAGGGTGCCACCAGTGCTGGCAGGAAATGTCTCTTAATGTTATGAAACTTGTGTTTTCATATTAAACACAGACATAGGTGTAATTATCCAGCAGGGGTTTTTTTCTCTTCTCCATAACATTCTTTGAAAGATTATTTAAATATGTGTGGTTTAGATTGTGAAGTATGATTACAAGTAGAGAAACTAGGCTTTCTTCTGCTTTAAATGCTGCTGGCCACCTGCAGTGCAAGTGTGTGTGAGTGCAGCCGGTGGCTGGTAAATAGATAACAGTACCATGCTAATTCATTTATCCTGCAGAGCGTGTGGCTTTTATGTATTCCCATTGATATTATAAAATCGAGTCTATGGATGTTAGAATTCAAGAGAATAATCAAACTTGCAATCAATAAGCCATTGAGGAAGGATTTACTTGAATAGCTGTAGTAAAAACTAAGGTGAGTGAAAAAAACACTAAGTGTATTTTGTTGTTGCTGTATTCTGAAAACGCCCTTTTGGATTTTTTGGCTGATTTTTGTGTCTTTCATACTTTTTTTCTTACAACTGAGGTAACAACAAATGAAGGAGAATAGTTATCTTTTTTTCCAAATAGAGTTATTTGTAGAACTGGGGAGAGAGCGTTTAAAATACATCTGTGTTTTATCTAAAATGGAAGAACACTGCCAACCTGGAATATGAAATGCACTACCTGCCTAGGCATCACCGCAGCCTCTTTGGGTGCTCAGATAAATGGGAGCCTGAGCTGTTGGGATGTGGGATGTTTGTCAGCTCTGGGTTCTGCTGTTACCAAAAGCTGTCTGAAATGGGAAGTGAAGATAGGTAAAATTAGTACAGCACATATCCCACACTTCAGGCAGCAGATGCTGATGTGTGTCTGTGGTCGAGTTCCTCTGTAAATTTTATCCAACTCTATTCACCTCCCTGTTGAGTTCAGCCAGTGCCCTGACTTTTCTAGCAGCACTGCAGTATCTTGAGGGTTCAAGCAATTTCACCAGTCATCCAGAATGACAGATACAATTGGAAAAATCCCGGGTAAAGCTCTTGGGCTTTCGAGAGACGGTATTATTTGCAGCCAGACTCTTGTGGTGGGAGGCATTATAGTGAAGCCAGAATGATATTTAGTGAGGAAGCTGGCTCCAAAGTTCTACTAGAAATTTGGCTCTTCCTCCTCCCTGCCCCCCGTGCCAGGTTTTTGTCCCTGGAAACAGGGTTAGAAATTGAGAATCTCAGAGCAGAGTGTCTCTGGGATATGTGGGATTTGTGTCTACCATGCTGTACAGAGATACAACTAATGTGCCAGCACCTAAGCAGATAGATGTAGCTGAGCAGAAGCTGTGACTGCTCAGCACAGGGCTAATAAGCAGGTTATACCAGTACAGACCCCGTACCATTGGCAGGGACTCAGTGCTTCACTGACTGTATCGTTCACTCACGCACATGGCCTTGCATTTGCTTGGAGCACAGGCAAATGAAGTTTGCTGTATTTGCACTTTGCCATGTAGATCTACTTCTGTAGCATTACATGAATAATCTGTCAGAGCCCTAGTATAATGGCTGTTTTGAGGAGTATTCAACACAGAACTGATCCTAAAATGTAGATATGGTAGTGTTTGCTCATGTACAGATATTCTGGCCAGCTCTTACAGCTCAAGGCTGAGACAGTGCAAGTTTATTCCAATGGGCCAGTTTCACAGTTACGCTGATTTGGGTGGGGTTATATGAATGTAACCAAGTGTAGAGTTTGGCTGCTGATGCATGCCAGCTGTGTGAGAGTCCGTGCCTAGTTTGTGAGGCTAATACTGGTTGGAAATGTAACTCCGTGCTTTTGTTTCTTTGGATCTATTAACATATGCATATAAGTCCCCATATACATCATTCAGTGCACAAATAAATCCCTGAGCTGGAATTGCAAAAGGAGGAGAAACTGGAAGGAGCTCTTAAACCAGCCTGCCCTCTTCCATGTGAGACAGGAGAGCAAACATCTCTGCCTTCACGTGTTACTCTGTCTTGGCCTCTTTCCTCTCCCAGTGTCAGGGTCGGGGGGACAGGCAGTGGAATGTAAGCTCAATGCCAAGTTTTCATATAAAGAAATCAGTGCAGCAAAATACTGTTTGTGTGAGGTGGTTCTGCCTTGAACTTTCATTCTAATAAATTTTCCTGGAGCGTGTGTTTATGTGATCTGGGGTGTTTTATTTTTTGTTTGTTTGTTTTAACCATACTGAAAATACTTATTAATGGATGTTGAAGAAGAATTTTCCACTCTTAGTAAAGTAAAGCAGAAAGCCTTTAGGGATGAGAGGTAATGGGTGGCCACGTAAAATGAGTAGACCTATATTTATGTATGGATTTTTAGGGCAAACACCACTGTCAGCAGTAGGTAGTTATAATTTCATATAATGCTCCTAGGGCAGAAAAAACTGCAGAAATCACAATATTTTCCTGTGTATGCTTATTCCATAAAATTTAACATGCATCAGTCAGACTTGTGTTTCTTTCTTTTTGCCCTTTCTGTTATAGCAGGTCTAAAGAAAATGGAGATTTTCATCTAGAAGAGCATTAAAATGAAAGGCTTAAGGAAGGATTACCGCCACAGTTGCTGGCTGAAGGTAGTGAGGCATGCATACACCCACCACAAGCCCTGTAAAAAACATAGTAATGTATTGTGGCATGCCCTAATGAGGGCTTTTAACAATAAAGCCAGCTCTGAAGAAGTATTTCCATTTTTGTTAGGCCAACAAGGAAGCAGATGTTGAGCAGCTTTAGGCATTTGCTGTGTTTGTTCAGTGCTGCATCAGGAGAAGTAGCTGAGCAGTTAAGGTGAATAGTAAGCCATACCCACAGGTGGGCACCGTCATATTCATTCTTTTGTCAATGTGAATTATTACCCCCCACTTTGTTTTTACTGCTGTTTTTCTAGTCTAGTTCTAAATGCCTTAAGAGACCAGACTTCCAATCTTTCTTTTCCCAGGGTAAAGGAGAAGTTTTTATTGGCATTGAGTCTGAATTTCAGGCTCTTGTTCTTATGTTTGCCTGGTCCTATTACACTAAATAATAATTTTTCTTCCTCTGTGGTTTGTCTGTCTTTCAGGTGATTGCTGATTGCTATAACTGTGCTTAATCAAGTTCTGTTTAACCAGCTCTTAATTTTTTACATCCCACCATTTCTGCATAATTGAATCAGTTGAAGTAGTTGGTCACAGCTGAAAATCCGTATTGTTAGATTTTCTTGTGATTGTCATCTATTATCCTTGAGGCTTTCTTGGCATTGACCGTACTTGATGATATGGCTTCTGGGTTTCTTTTGTTGTCCAAGAACATGAACAGAGATTGTCCTAGGAGGTTAATTGCCTTATTTTCCCCTTTCCTTTGGGGATGATGGAATTGGTGAAGTTGCTGTAAGCAGGCTAAGCTGAAAAGAAAACTTTCTCATGTGTGAGTAGACTCTCGCCTGTTAACAGAAGTGATATAATGCCAGACTAGCTGGAGAATTAGTAGATTACTGCTTAGGGGTAAGTGCACACACACCACAGGGAAAGTTGTACCAAAGCTCTCTGCACTCCATTGCTGACAGTGTCAGGCTCCAACGCTGAGGTGGTGCCGGGCAGACGCCTGTCTCCATGGCCCCCTGCGGGTCCCCTCCTCGTACTTCTGAGCGCCTCTGAAATAAATGTTGTGCTCTTGCTCATTATCGTAGTGGGCATGTTTGATTTCTTTAGTAGTCTGAAGAATTCATTTGCATGTTTGATTCTGAAAACATTGCTGCCTGCCTGGGTTACCTGTCCCAGTTCAACCCCCTCTCAAATTGCAGCCTTGGTTTGTGCCAGGAAGGATTGCTGGTATTTCTGAACTGGCAGCTCTTGTAGGGGAAGTGTTACAGAGCTTCCACAAGCAAAACAGATTATACTGGCATTTTTGCTGATACGACGTGTATTTTACTGTGAGACCTTTTATCAGTACAGAACTGTTCCAAACCAAAAGCCTGCATTCTTAACAGACATGGATACACCAGCAAAAGTTTCTTCAAATGGACTGTGACTCTTCCAGCATCTTTAGCTCTATTTATTTCAGAAATCTAATGAGTTCTTTGGAGGGACTTTTTAATCACATAAGCCCTGCCTCATGTTAGGTTTCACTGGGTTCCTGCATATAGTTTGTCCCTCCCGTCTCGTGGAGGCTTTGTTCAATAGCTTGAGTGTTAGGCATAGGTTAATTGCCTTGAGCAGTAAGTTTAAAACACAGCAGTTAGATTTCTTTTATTTCTTATTAATAAGAAGAATTGTGTTTTCTATACAAATACCCAGTCTTTAGAACTTTCTCTACAGTTTTCACATTAAGGAGGAGGCACTGGCTTTTGATAGCCTGAGAGGGAAAGTTTTGTTGTCACTGCAATATGTATTTTAAAATAAATAGTCCCTTAAGTGTTTTGAAGGTACTGAAAACATTATTCTCATTCATGAATATTGGTTGAATTAGAGACTACATGTAAAATATTCAATTTTATTCAATTTTCACATCAAATATTTGGGGTTGGATTTCATGTACAGAGGCAACCCTGGGCAAAATCAACTATTTTCAGTGTCCCTAATTTTCTTCTACATCTCCCAAAATATTCACACAGTGATCTGTATCAGCCAGTTGATCAGGTAACCTTGGAAGCTCTAGAACACCTGCCCCATCCAGTTTGGCACCTCTGGACTCAGTTCAGATATGTGCTACGTGAATTGACTCTGTGATGGATTAATGGCATATCTTCTGTCATTGATTAAAAGCCCAAAAGACCATTGAAACCCAAAGTGCTTATGTAAGGAGAGGTTTAGAAGGACAATCAGGATTTACATGGTAATGAATATAATTGCAAAATAAACCTCAGATGTCCACTGAGAATTAAATTTCATACTTGTGGGAGAAGAACTAGGGTTTTTAAAAAATAATATGATGAATCCTTACACTTTGACTTTGACGGGCATATTCTTGATTACTAGCTACAGAGGTAATGGAAGGTGTATTATACACTGGAGGATCATAAATCTTTCTGATTTAAATAAAATGAGGCTTAAGAGAGCAGAGTTCGCCTAATTTGGTATAAATTGACAATTGTGATTTATTAACAAGGACAAGGAAGTCACTAAAAAGTGCTGCTGCCATGCCCAATTATTGTTTAATCAGGTGCCAAATGAAGCTAGACTGGCATAGAAGATAACTATACAGTGCTGAACATGGTGAAGTATAAATAACTATTATCTGTATTTTTACTTCAGACACTAACACTGTGAAAGTTTTCAGAGGGAGTTAAATCAGCCAAATGGCAGGTGGAGGGCAGCAACAAAAACAATATCAATGTATCTTCTTTTCATAATCTAGCTTCTATGCCATTTAGCAAATATTATTTCTCATGATGCTTGTGAGCAGCGGGCAACTTTTTTTTTTATTGTTTTGTTGACGTAAGTATAGCTGTATAAACAATGATATTGACCTAAAAAAAGAAATCGGAATTGTCTAGGTAAATTCAAATTTATTTTAAAACTTTTTTCAAAACTAGAAATGGATGAAAGTAATTACTTTTTCATGTTAAATTAATTGGCTTGTAAACAGCAATCCTCAGAAACTATATTTTTGTTACCCCATTGGGACAGATGACTAAAGAGAAATAGTTAATTCTTCACCACTGTGAGTACCCTAACCTAGAGGCATCCATGGCGTGGATGTCTGTAGCAAGGTCTGCATTCAGAAGGAGGAGTCACAGCATTTTTGTGAACAACAGATGATCAAAATCTTTCAACTTCCACCTGGCAATCTAAAAGCAATCTGATCCAAAATTACTGTGATATCATCCATGCCTTGCCAAATAATTTGTATATATGCCTAAGCAGATGGATCTAACATACACCCTGCCAGCTCTTGTAGTTGTTTGACCTTGCCAATGAGCGTCATCTACATCTTTTCCAGATTGAGGCTTAGCCATTATGTCCATGGCCAGAAAGAGCGTAAACAAGGAAACAGTATCACCTGGATCTGCTGAAGAGCTTCAGACTACTGTATATAGATATCAGTGTGTAAGCTGGCTACATATATCTTAATATCAGTGCACTCAATTAGGAAATCAGTTTCAAATGGTTCTGTTGGTAAAATAACAGAGTAATTCCCAATGCCGTATTTTTTAGCCCTTCCTGCAAAAGAATTTAGATTCATTTTATATTTTAAAGCTAGTTTCATTCTTCACCCAGTTTGCAGCATCTCTAATTATTTGATAAGTAAGTATTCCCTTCACAAAGCTGAGTCACTGTGTTTGTAGCGATCGCTGAGGTGTCCATCAAGTCCTTCATGCTGCAATTAGCATAAGATGGCATGCTAACTTTCATAACTTGCTTTAAGATTTGCAGTACATGTAAAGCTTTTCCTTGTCATGATCTCATTATAGCAAATAGTGGCTTTCTTTGCAATGAAAGGCTCTGAAATACACAATCGTGCATAGAACCTGAGAGAATTTTTCCTATCAAATTTGTAACTGGGTGTATTAGCTGTGTAGCTGAATTCATGGCATAGTGTTTCCTTGGTCAATTATGCAAAATTCTTCTTGTTTCTCCTTTGTATTTATGGCTGCTAAATATATTTATTACAGGGAAACTGCTGAATACCTCATTCTTATTTCCTAGCTTAATTTTCTAGTGGAATTGAGGTTTATGTGATAAAACTTTGTTCGTGAGACATCTCTTTCCCTTCCTGGCCTGGGAATAGTTCAATTTACTCTCCGATTTTGACTATTTATAACCAGAGGCATAAAGGTTTCAAATGATGAACAAAGACACTGGGAAAGAGGCCACTAAGTAAAAGACTGTAGCATCAGTTCATACCTTATTGGATAGCTGTATGCCATAACTTCAGGAAAACCTTTGATTGTAGTTCTCACTTTACTAAGCAAGAAAGAAGAAAAACTCAAGTAAAAAATCCCTTCAAGAGTTCAGACTGTGCTGAGTGTCTGTGTTTTCTATTTTTTCTGGATGCTTTTTCCTCCTCTCCTCTCATCCCATCTCATCTCATTCTTTTATATGAAGCATCAGGAATCATGACTTGTTTACACACCACATTTAGCCCTTCACTCTATTAGACCTTTGCAGGTCTGAATATACGAACGAGTCCCACTGGCACATGCAGATGTAGTTTTTACACACAAGCAATCAGCATATGTCAGAATTGTTCAGAAAACTGTGTTTCATAAAATACTTCCCAAGCTGTGTGGAAGCAGAGCAAAGCTACACACAGTGGCTGTAAGTGTCCATTTTTTCTTAATTTCACAACATTAGGAGGTTAAAAATTTAAAGCTGGCAGATAACTTGTAAGTTTGAATAACATACCTGAACACACTCATAAAACACAGTGCACTTCTCAGTTTATCTTTCTGTGAATTTTCCTTCAAGCCTATCATGAACTGGAAGATTTAGTTAGCCTTTTCCCTTGACGTAATGATTGCTTATTAACTTCTGACCAGAACACCCATAAGGCAAGTGCATTAACGTTTGTGAGACAGAGTTGGATGTGGATGCATTGCTTCCACTATTAGCAATGTAAAGGACTAGGTTTGCAGTACAGTATCTTTGTAGCTGATAATTTTGTCTGTTTTCCGTAAAAGTTTTAGCTGTATTTAGAACTTGATAATTAAGTTATGAAAACTTCCTAGTTCTTAATTTAAAGTCTCTATCAACTATATTTGTCTTCGTCTAGTATTTTTACTAAACACATGAACACTACCATCTGTTCTCTACATATACCATCTAAATAAAATTTATTATGAACATGTTGTTTATTGTTAACAACTCGAATAAACTTTGGTATTTCTTTTGTATAGCTCATTTTTCCAGCATACTTTAAAACATTGTAGTTGATGAACAAGGCTGTAATTAGCTGGACAGAGGTCTCCCTATTCACAAACCATTGAAGTTGGATAGACTTCTGCCTGTCTGCAGGTGTCTTCATCACTGGCTGGATCATGTTTCTACTGCAGTCAGCAATGATGGTTTTATACAGCAAAAGGTTTCTACCTTGTGCCTGTGGCAAGCTCCATGCTGCCACCTCTTATCTGTGCCCGCTGCTGTTAGAAATGGGTGAAGAATCACACTAAAATGGACAGAGGTCAAATCTCAGCCATGCGATCTTGAATGAAGCTTTCAGTCTCCATAGCCAATACTAATTTGTGAAAATTAATTAAAAAAAAAAAAATTGCAGTGCTTGAAACAGTGTCAAAGCAAATGAGTGCTTTTTTTATTGTATTATCTTTTGTTCTTCCTGCTGAGGTCCTTATTAGTTTTTGCTACTTGTTCTTGGGTGTTTAACTAATCATGATGTAATGTTTTCCAGTATTGGATACTTGTAAAGGCTAGAATTTGGCACAGCAGTACTGAGGAACAGCTTGTATATACACTAATGCCCAATACAGTTAATTACTGTTGAGTATGAAATAAAGAACTGACACTTTCTAAGTACGGTGGATAGTTTCTGTTCTCATTCAATGAAATATGGAGCTGGAGCAGCCAAGATAAAATCTGGACCAGCTGAGGTACTTCAGATTTAAAAAGGCAGCTGGACTCTGAACATATATGTCTTCTGATTAGTTGCAGAAATTTTATGTTTCAACACCTAATCCTTTCCTCTTCTACAGAAAATGAGAGAAATTACACAAACATGTTTTGGATCTCATGCTTTCCTATCAGACTAGACAAAAATTTATTGCAGCTTAAAAAAGCTCTAGAAATAAAATATTACACACAGAGGGACCTTCATCCTCTTTCTGTGAATTGCTGAGAGAGTCATATCTTCTTGCCCGTCCTTGAAACAAAGTCTGCACCGCTTTTTCTGATCCAGACTTCATTAAAAGGCTCTTTAGTCTTGAAGCAAATATACAATATTCTCCTTTGTAACAATAGTTCTTCCAGGGAATGTAATTCAAAGAGTTTTTCCCAATTCACAGATAAATTAATTTTAGTGATGCTTGACAGCAATTCCATTTTTTCCAGTAAGAACAGTCTTACTGTAAATTGAGACTAGAGAATTGCATTATTCATTTGAAAGATGTTTCTAGAATGTCTTCAGGCTCTTCTGGGTAGTGACAGTCTTATACAGAAATAAAATGGCCTTGCTTTGCTGTAGATTTATTAGTACCAGTATTTCCTGCAGCTTCCCTCCTTTCAGAATTCTTTGTTCTTCATAGTCTTCTGTGTTAGAGAAATTGTACTTGTTTTGTGGGCTCTCAATGTGCTGTTGATAAAGTCAGCTCAGAGAAGATAATCCTCAGAGAAGGATTAAGTGCTGTTTGCCCATTTATTACAATGAGTAAACTGAGTCAGAGAGACTCTAATTTTCCTAAAGCCACATAGCAACTTAGTGTTGTAATTAAGTCTGATTCAGCAGCACATACTAAGCGGTTTCCATGGTGCCTGAGGCCCAAGAAGCCAATAATTCAGCCATGTTCTGTACGGAAATGAGAGCTGAGTCTAAGTCATGAGAAATTTCATGTGCCAGTGAGAGAGACTGAAAATGCCTTGCTCTCATTTTAACATTTATCTTTATTAAATTTTTACAAGAACATCCAAAATAATCTGAGTAATTACAGTAGAAGTGATGGGACTGTTTTACACGGTGTTCAACTGTGACGAAAACCTTCAGAAAAACAGATGCTGTGGTTTCTGCTTTACTTCTTGCTGTGCTTAGCTGCACAGGGTTTAGTATTTTAGTGATACAGGGATGAAGAGTTCATGTGAAACAGAAGTAGCTGACATTAGTGAACTATCTATAAAACAGTCCATTCTTCAGGGACACTGGAAAAGTATTTGTGATCTTAGAAATATAAAAAATGGCATCTTCCAGCTTCACTAGGATAATGTGGTAAACACACAGGATTCACAACACAGATGGACAAAACACAGGCAATGTTGCAGAAGGGTGGCAGCGGATTAGTGTTAATGCTGCATGGCTCGCATCCGTGAAGTGCTGCGGACCACATGGTGCCAAAATAAAACCTGCATGAGCTTCCCTCGGCGCTTTCCCAATTCTTCCCTGAGACATTTGGGGGCTCAGGATTTCAGATGGAGAAGGACAGGCTGTTTGGCAAATGCAGCATGGATGAAGCAGAAACCCTCTCTGCCAGGTCTTGGGTGAGGTCTTCGCATGCTGCCTGCACTGCTGTCTTGGGGGAATGAACTCACAGAGAGGCAGGGGGTTGGCCAGGTCTTCCTGTTGTTCTTTGGAAATGTTTCTCTCCTGATTCAACCAAGGAAATGGATGTCCCTGTTCCCTTGGTTTTGCACAAATTTTAAAGTGCAAAGCTGCTGCTCCTTTCTCTGGGGAACACTGGGGACAGAGCCTCAAGAAATACAGCTTTGTCTCCCATTTCTGTAACAAAGCTCCTCTATGGTGTTGGACAAAAATATAATTACTGTGTGTCTCATTCTTCTCACAGCACAATGGCAGTATGTCCTACCTGAAAAAATACTGAAGATTTCAGTAGTATTTGGAGGACTGAACTGTATGACATGTGAATGGGAGAGCCTAGCACCATGAGTGGACAGACCAGAGCAGATTAACTCTGTAGAAAAGTTCACACTTATAAATTGGTTTGGGTTTTTTAATGCCTTCATTAGGCTTAATTGAGACTGCACCAATTTCAGGATAAGCACTCCAGAGACAGATTAAGATTGCTACTATTATTTATACAGTACTTAAAGCATGAATGGAGCTTGAGCTGTCACAGAACCAGCACGGTCCTTGTCCTGCTGGCTTGTCACCTCCAGGCTGGGCACACTGCTGGAAATGGACACACCAGTCAAGAGCTGTGCATGAACTTCTGATCAATGTAGGATGTAAGAGAGAGGTGGGCAATGATGAAAAAGGGTTAGAAAGATGTGACTAGCCTATTTGTTCTTCACTCAAGAGTGAGATTTCCCAAGCAGATATGCAGCCAGAGACAAACTGATCAAACCCATCCTGGTGTGGTTCTCCTGAGAAATCTGTTCCTTTATAATGCACAAAACCATGTAGTCTCGATTCAGGGAGCAGATAGGTTCTTTTGAAAAAAAGGTAGGGAATATTTTCCTTGTTGAGAGCTAAATAAGCCTTTCAAACAACTTTGATATAAGAACATGAGAAATGCCATAATGGGTCTGTAGTGCTTTTACTGCAGCATTCTGTCTCTCAGGGCTGCAGCAGCAAATCTTTACTGTTTGAGAAGAGTACACAAGCCTGCCACCACTTCTCCAGTTCTCCCAGTGCTCACCAGCATCCAACTAGGTATGCTGATGTCTGCCTATTGCCTTTCATATCTGGTTTGGATCTATTGTACGTTAATTTCTCTAATGACTTTTATACTATCTGACTTCATAGAATCATAGAATCGTTTAGGTTGGAAAAGACGTTCAAGATCATCGAGTCCAACCATCAACGATAACCACTAAACCATGTCCTGAAGTGCCTTGTCTACGTGCTTTTTGAATACTCCAGGGGTGGTGACTCAACCGCTTCCCTGGGCAGCCTGTTCCAATACCTGACAACCCTTTCAGTAAAGAAATTTTTCCTAATATCCAATCTAAAACCTCCCCTGCCACAACTTGAGGCCATTTCCTCTCGTCCTATCTCCAGCCACCTGACAGAAGAGACCAGCACCCACCTCAGTACAACCCCCTTTCAGGTGGTTGTAGAGAGCGATAAGGTCTCCCCTCAGCCTCCTTTTCTCCAGACTAAACAGCCCCAGCTCCCTCAGCCGCTCCTCATAAGACTTGTGCTCCAGGCCCCTCACCAGCTTGGTTGCCCTTCTCTGGACATGTTCCAGCACCTCAATGTCTTTCCTGTAGTGAGAGGCCCAAAACTGAACACAGGACTCTAGGGGCGGCCTCACCAGTGTCTCACAACCTCCTGTGGCAAAAACATCCCAGAAGCTCATACTTTGGAAGAAGCATTTTCTTTTATCTGTATTAAGCTCATCTTCTAACATCAGTAAGTGTTCCTCTACCGCTGAGGAATTTAGTGTGTGACAAATTCTGCATTCACCACCTCCATGAGTTTGTAAACCTCAGTCAGGCCACCCCCATCAATTTTCTTTTCTCCAGACTAAAAAGTTGTAGGCTTTATATTGTCTTCTTCTAAAATAGTTGCTCATCTCCTTGAACATTCTGGTAGTCCTTTTCTATGCCTTTTCTAACCCCACTGTATTCATCCCGAGGCAAGCAAATCATTGGCAGGTGTCTGCCAAGTACTGTGTTAGGCTTCTCAAAGTCCATTCTTAATTCTAATGTAATAGTATATCTTAAGATACAACAACAAACAAAGTCTCAAAGCTAGGTGGAAAAACAACTAACAGTTGATGCTCTCACGTGCAGTACATGGCTGAAGCATCAAGATGCTTCATTTTGACAACATGGCCATCATAAAAACATGAGATGATAGAAACTATCTGAGTGTCCCTCATTCCAGTACATTATACCAGGTATGTGAAGTCTGAAAAGGGTTGGAAGCTGTTGCAGATTCAGTGGAGAAAGGAGTGACTTCTGATGAGTGTTGTCAGCAAGGGAAGTTGGCAGTGGTAGGCTAGTGTTGAGTACTAATACACAAAAGTTACAGATGTCACTAATGATGTCACCAGCTGACATCTGCCCTCTTTGTTTAGAAACTCACAAATGGATATACCACTGTTATTCCTCTAAAGTGCAATGTAAATAATAGTTTTTAAACCAAGGCAAAAAAAAACCCCAGCAACCTTGACAGAATTAATGTATCTCCTGAGATATTTTTCTCATCTTGATTGCAGTCATGTATCAGCTTTCCAGTAGATGAGCTGGCAGAGGGCCACTGCTAACGGGATCTTCGGTAGGAAGAGTAGAGCGATCTCTTGAACTTCTTGTGGTTGCACAGATCCTTTGAGTATTGAGGCTTTCAGGTGTCTTTATTCCACCCCACTGTGTGAGTAACTGAAAAGCAAGACCAAACTCTTTAATGTTTTTGCCCATTTTATAAATAGCTTGTTCTAATCAGCAGGATATGATGATCAGAGAAATATGTCTATGCCTTGAAGAGCCAATAAAAAGTCAGTTGGTAACAGTGGAGGTTGTTCAAGGTAGTGAAGTTCAGTTGTTACTGATGTATATTTAAGGGCAATCTTTAAGAAGGGAACTGATTCAATGATGATGTCTCAAACAGGATTCAGTGTGTTCTGTACTGAAATTCAAACTAAGCTCCCTCGATAAAAATGAATTTTCCCCTTTAGGTTTTGACAATGTATAGTGATGAGTATGGTGTACTGTTGCAGTGTTTAACTGAGCACTTGGTAAATGCGGCTGAATGAGTACTGACTCTATGTGGTCTTGTGCTGACTGTGTGTGTGGCCTTCTGCTTACCTTTGGCCATGATTAATTCTTTTCATTGTAACTAACATTAGAGGTTAAAGTGGATTAGAGTAATGATGAAACCAGCTGTTTCCTTAAAACAGTCAAACGAAGAGTTAACTAAAATCTTGAAACTGAAATGATACCAAGATACCCACCAGTCCCGTTGGTCAGAACAGTTGCCCTGCCCAAATTCTCACTTAAGTGATGAATATATCTGACCATCAATAAAGAACATTAGGTGATGTGATGGGTCTGAAGACCACAGGCCTCCTGTAAATGGTGCCACATGTAGGGTGGGGGAGCAAGAAACATTGATTCAGATGGCATGAGTCTTACTAACCTTGTTTCTTTTGAATTTTCCCAAATAGGGTCGAGACTGCAGTGTGCCCATTAATTCCTGCATTCAAAATCCATGTCAGAATGGAGGGACCTGCCACCTCACTGAGGCAAATAAAGATGGATTCAGGTAATAACACAAAGTTCATAGAAAATGAGATGATAAAATTAAATGTGTTTCTATCTTGCATTAATGAACTATAATGGCTACTTTATAAAAGCTGCTGCATGTGACACATCTATTTGCCATACAAAATAATTAATCTGGTTTCATTGGTGTGACATATTGTTTCCTCTGAAACAGGCCTCCTTATTTTCTCATAATGGAATATACTCTTAAGGGCTATTTTGAGCGGTCTCCCTGATCTGCATTGTGTTATCTGTATGCTAATTTTCCTTGGGGCATTTCAAATTCACATATACCTTTTTTGTATTTGTAAAGTAAGCATCTGTTGCTTGACAACCAGATGCAAAATGTTTTCATACTGAAGAATCTTTTAGACAAACAGGCTTTAAAGAAACAGTTAAAAAACATGGAGAGATTGCCACATCTTGAGCACTGTGCCTGCAAAAGAGTAACCTTTACAGCTGGACATTATGAATTTGGTTCTGCCATATAAGAAAGATGTAGCATAGGTGGGAATACACCAAGAGAAGTCCAGAAATTTTCATGAGGTAGGTGGGAGATTTGTGCTGCTACAGGCACTACTTTACAGCTAAGAAAATACAGGTTTGAGGCTTTGGCCACTAGTTGTCATTAAAGTTGATACTATTATTTTTTTTTTAGAAACAAGTTGCTGAAATTTTCATAGGTTTGGTCCTCAGTGTTCGTGCTATTTCTTGCACAAAATACGTACAAAAGTACACCGTGCTGTTGTTTCAATTGCATATACGAAACCCTCGCTTCTAAAAGCTTTTATACATTACTGAGGCTGCTGCTTTGTCTTCTATATATAGCTTCCTATCAGTGACAGCTGGAGGGAGACACAGAATTGCAAGGTTTATAAGTGGTGTAAACAGGGAGTCAAACCAGTACATTTTTTCAGTTTGATTCCAGTTTGGTTTCAGATGTGATTAAGACTGTTCCAGCTGAGGTTAACTCTTTGTCAACTAAGTCAGTAAATCCATATCATCTTATGTCAGAAAATAGGATTTTTTTTTCAAAATAGAAAGGGCCAGGTGAAAGTCTGAGTGACTGGCAGGACTTTAGGTGCAGTAGGGAGTTAGCAACCCCCTCCTGTTCCCCTACCAATGGTAGGATGCCCTTTATATTTCCAGAAAAGTATTGTGGCTTCTTTTTGACTCCCCAAATCCCTCATGTGGGAATGAGGCACAGAAAAGCTTCCATTTTGCCCTGTGGGTAGGATGAATGGGGAAGCAGAACGCAGAAGAAATGCCCCAGAGCTTCTCTCTGTCTCTGTGCCTGCCCACCCTCAAGAATTCCCCCCTTACAGAAACAGATCCAGCACATGCTGGACACAGAAGGACACTGATGATATTATAATGGTAAAGTGCAGGTTGATGGGAATGAAGGGACACTGTGCAAAGAACAGCCTGAGGCTTTCCAACATGGGAGAAGAGGAGTAGAACACATGGCCACGAGGGGCAGTTTAGATCTCAGCTTGAGCGTGTGTGACAAGGCCCTGAGCAGAGCGGAAAGTGCATCTCCTGGGTAGAGATGCATCTGTAGGGTCATACTGGTGCATGGTGGTGGGAGAGGATGAGGAGGCTCTGCAGATCATAGCATGTGCAAATGGTCATGCTGCTTGACAGACCCCCTAGATTTTGGTGAAACCACTACTCTGATCTGATATACCTCTTCTTGATTCAGATTTTAGGAGGCTCAGCAATTTTTGGAGTAAAAGTTCAGGTTCAGCTTCTGCTTGAGAGAAATAAAGGTCTGGTGGTCTTTGGTTGGGTTCCCTTCTGGTCGCCCTCACGTGATACTGTTTAGATAGCTTTTTCCAGCCTGTGCCAAAGCAAAATTGTACCATATTAGATTATCTGTTTTCTGTCACTCAGTACTCATTTTTCGAAAATCTAGCTGATGCTAAAAATGTGCTAGTAAAACATTTTATAATACCCATAATACTAGAATGAAAGGCTTCAGCTTATATTTTGGATCAGGTTTTTCTTTAGCATTTTTGTTTTGTTCTATGGTAGAAAGTAAAAAGTTTTGAATGACCTGAAATGAAAGCTACTTCTGAATTTTTCTCATGAAGAATTTTACAATTTCAGAGGCTTTGCTTCAGTTCCAAATGAACGTCATTTTTGAGATCCTTTATAAAACTGCAGGGGTGGTTTTGTTTATTAACCACATTTGAGGCTTTTTAGGGATGGTTTCTGCTTTTATAGTTATTTATACAGTTTCAGTTGATCTAATAAAAAACACATAAAACCATATCTCGTCAAAAACTTGCTTCATAAAATTGAATGTTCAGCTTATACATTGCTCTATTTTCTCTCCATGTTTTTAATTCAGTCAGCCCATAGCCCCAGCTACTCTGGAGAAGAGGAGTGTAGAGCTTTAGCATGTCGTAGACAAATGTGGTGTGGGGATGGAACAGTCAGTGATGGGGAAGATAAAGAAACATTTTGAGATTGAATTTGGTTGGTTGGATTGGGTTTTTTTGGTGGGAAATCTCCTCTCCAGTGGATGGCAGCAGTCAGAGTTATATGCATATAAATTGTGTTCATCAAGATGGGAAAACGTTGCCTTAGATTATATGCTCTGAGGAAGCGGATGTCAAAAACATTTTCATGAGAGGCCTCCTTGGATTTTTCTGTTGTGTGGCCTGTAAAAGAAATTATATCTTCTGTATATTCTCTTCCCTAGGGAAATATATTCATACACAAGCTCTGCTGCCAAACTTGTCAAATCTTTACTCTTGTAAAAAGGAAACTTAAGCCAAAGCTCTCCCCCTATGAAATGCCAAGCAGTTTAACTCTCAAGTTTCTGTAGCCTTAGACAAGAAAATTACCTTTTAAATAATGCTAAGGTGGTGATGTTCCCCAGGCAAAGGCAGGAAATTCATAGTTATGACTGAGATTCCAGCCTGACTCGCCCACTGTGCCTGGAACCCACAAGGGCTCGCAGCAGCAGGGGACTGAGATGCTCAGACTTGTTGTAATAGCAGGTCCTGGTGGGGCAGCTGAAGGGCAAAGGTTCAGCTGGAGTTCTTCAGTCCTTCTTGGCATCTTTTATTCTTGCATTTTTTCAATTCCGAGTAATTTTCACATTCTGTTTTTTCAGGTAGGGACAACTTCTGTATTAAAGAATAGTCAAGTGACATTGTGTGGCTCAGGGGATTAGAAACATGAAGTTCTTCCTCCCTTTGAATTGCTCATTCTAATCTAATCTAATCTAATCTATGTCTTCTTTGACAAAGGGTTGCCAAAAAAAGGTGCTTATTGAGAGTGATAAAAGAAGATGGTCAATCAGACATGTCCTGGTCATTTAGCGTGCCTGTAAGTGAGACTTTGACAAAGGAGTCAGAGCTGTCAGCTCTGCTTCAGTTAGCCACAGGCAACCAGCTGATCATTGATAACCTACAGTGTTGGGAAATAACGTCTCTGGATTATTTTAATTTTTCTCTGTATAAAACCTCCTCCATTTTCCAGAGCATTTTCTTTAGCATTTTCCACAAACTTTAAGTTTCCTCATAAATGTAAAATCCTGGAACTGATTAACTCCCTAGTGTTAATTCTGCCTAGCTCAAGGAAAAACACTGTACTTCCAGATTTACAGGCTACTCCATTGGGATGTAGATGTAAAAAGCTCCTTTACCAAGAAACTGTAATATTCGTGAAAGAATTTACTATCTCTATTAAAAAGTTGATTTTTTTTGAAATGTGATACTCTGTATGTATGCCTATTTTAATAAACAGATGCTAAACTGTTTCATTACAGTTTATGAAAAAAAAAATTAAATATAGTAAACTTACAAAATTGTTAGTATTCTTCAGCTCCAAAAGTTTACCCCCAAAATGTTGTCATTAAGCTCTGTGTTCCCTTGTGTCTTCATGACGATAATGGGCTTTTATTTAGAAAACACAACACTAACAGAAAATCCCTAAACTGGAGGAATAGGGTATTTGGACCCTTATGATCACAGCGTCTTAGAAAATAGTTCTTTCCTGCGTGGCCCCGTTGTTTCCGAGGTCCAAATGAAATGCTGTCTCACACTGCTTCACTATTTAGTCAGTACAAAGTTTTCATCGTTGTCTCTGGAATTAATTTTCTCTCTCAGTCAGCTGGAACCCAAGTTTGATGACCTTCCAGTCACTCTGCAAACTTCATTTTTCTTCTAAGCTTTTTCTGGGAAAATACATACAAACAGTCCCAAGATGCAACTCTTTCAACATATGGTTCAATCCGGGTCCCAAATTGTATGTTTTATCTTTTAATTTCAGTCCTCATATTTGGCACATTTGAATGCAAATCAAAATAAAGTATCATACGTAAGCAATAATGTAAAGACTCCCTATAATACATAGGGACCAGTAGCCAAATGTCATTAATTATGCTGACATTTCCTTCAGTATGGAATGTGTCCTAATACTGAGCAATTGTATGTTAACAATCCCATATGCATTGTTACTAATGGTAACTCTACTGAGTTGAACCATTACAGTGATAGTATTTAATAATGTCATTTTTAATTGCATACATCCAAGCTGTCCCAATCCTTTTGTGGAAGGAAAATGGTGTTACATTCACATAAAAATAACCAGCACAAAGCCGCTCTTGTTGCTTTTCTTTAAATGGAGAGAAAAATTTGTGCTCCCAAACTGAGACCTTGGATGCCAAGCTGCAGCCTGGAGCATATTTTTATGGCTGAGTTATAAACCCCTGAAAATGGGGTTTTGTAATTGAGAAGGGAGACATGATGAATGTGTCACTGTATTTAATTGGATGTCTTTAAGCCCCTCCCCAACGCTTGCATTGCCACAAAAGATGGTGGGCCAGCTCTTCTTTCTTATCTGCCTCCTGTGATCCTCTGGATCATTGCAGGGTCAGCAAGAGGACATATTTTATTAGCAATAATGAGCTTGAGACAGGAAAATAAAATATTTCTTATTGATTTATTGTGTCCTAAATTGGATTTATTTGAGCAGTTTGGTTTTGGTTATTCATGGTGAAGGTTTTCTAACTCTCATGACCTGTGAATGGTCCCTGCAGAACTGAATGAAGATGACGGGTAGCATGTAACCTATATATGCCTGTTCTGTACCCATCTAGAAGATCGTACTGTTGTGGTAGCTCAAGACACAGTCCCTACCCTTTTTTCTTCCTCTTTGTTATTCCCTTAGTTTCTGAGGTTGCACATATCATGAAGAATCTTACTTTATCCTCAGGGTCCAATATAGGACCTACCAAAGGTGGATGCAGCGCTCTGTGCCATCCCTCCCTTGGGAGTCCCTGCCCTCTGCTCAGCCTGTGGCACACCGGAGGAAGACAAGCAAATGTCATGCTGAGAGCAACCAGCCCAAAAGTGCTTCAGTTTTCTTCACAGATTCTGATGATCTCCTATTTCTCCAGGGCATTCCCCACCACAACCCCATGACACCTATATAAAGCAGGATAACCACCCCGTGTCCATTTTGTCCATCTGAGCTGGAAAAAAGTACCCTGCAGCTATCTCTGCACTGGAAATTCTCCTGGTTTCAGACAGCTGTGGATGGCGATTAGTGTGACTGCTCTGGTGCTTTCTGTTTTTCATTCTCATCAATCAGTACTGCTTCACATTTGTTCAGTTCCTTTTCTGCCACCAGAACTTGCATGGGAAAGGAAATGAACAGCTGAGTGAATGTGTAGTTTGGACTGGGACTCGAAACAACCCTTCCCTTCCCACACACACTTTCCGTGACTAGTGAACAGCAATATTGACACTTCAAAACTGACTCTTCAAATATCATTGCTGGCTTCTTAGAAGCCACTGAAATGACTGGAGCACTTAACACATGTTTTTAGACTCTCTTTTAGGAAACTGTGGCCTCCACCTCTTCATCGCTTACAGCTAGTTTAAAATATAAAGGTTCTGTTAGCAACCATAACTTCTAGATCTGGAGAGGAAACAGAGATTGAAAAAAAAATTAAAGTCATTCTTCAACCGCTTAGTTTCTCACACTCCCTCTAGGGACCATACATCACAGTGTTGTGAGATAAAATATTTAGTGCAATTATTCTTCAATAGTGTCCACATCCTCACAGAACCATTACTAGCTCTGCCATTGTTTGTTTGTGTTTTAGTTGAATTATCTAGTCATCATCAGCTCTTCTACAAATAGATGTTGGAGGAGCTGCAGAAGCACTGAAACCTTACTGCACTTGTAAAAGCAATCATTCCCAAACATTTCTTGTTTGGACAAGTGACAAAGTGGTAATGAAAAGAAAATGTTCATGTCTGTAAACTCAATTCAAGCCGTTCCTCTTTAAAGAGATCGAGCTATCTAAAAGCTGCCAAGTTGCCCTGCAATTGTGCAGTCCTCACTAGGCAAGTGTCCACATACTCACAAAATCATTAACAGAGAAGCCAAGGGTTTGAATATTGTGATGAGTGTTTACTCTCCTGCCCTGGAGTTGCTTGCTTCAATGCAGGGCTAGGGTTATCAACAAAGAAAGCAAAGGGAAGCGTGACAGAGGCTGTCTCCTGCTGATGCTTTTATGTGTCGTGTAAATAATTACATGACCCCATGAACCATCAGACTGCATCCTTCACCAAACACATAGGGTTAAAGTACTCTGTACTTCACAGCAGCAGTGAATTTGGCTCCAGAAACTCACTTTTATATGTTTTAATTTCAGTTTTGTACCTCAAACCTCCTGTCCCTTCAGATCCATGCTAACTTTTATTAATTTTTTTTCTTTCTCCAAAGCTGTTCTTGTCTCCTTGGGTATGAGGGGGAGAGGTGTGAAATAAACCCAGATGACTGTGAAGATAATGACTGCGAGAATAACTCTACATGTGTGGATGGGATCAACAACTATGTCTGTCTCTGCCCTCCTAATTACACAGGTAAGAAAGGGCCACAACCGAAGGACAGGAATCCATGAAGAGTCCCTTCAGTGCCTGAAGGGAAGGGTCCAAATACGTTTACTTTGTCCGTGAGTGTAATTAACCAAGAATCTAGTCCCATTTTAAAGCAACCTGGATGTCTTACTGGAGACATGTTAGTTCTACCAATATTGCAATACACTTGCTCACAAACATGGCCACTTTTCTCAGTCAAAATACTGACAGCTCATTGTAAAATGCATTAAAAAATAGTGAAGTTTAAGTTGTCAGAGAAATCTGTACTTTTGCACGCACATTCTCTAAATGTATTTCAGAAATACTCCCAGTACTGAGCTGAGTCTGATATACACATCTGTTCTGAATCTTGCAAAATAAAAACAGTTCCTGTTTAAATTATGGTAGGAAAATAGCTTTTGGGGCACAGCTTTCACCTGAGATCTCAGAGGTCTGCATTTATTAAATAAAATGAGCTTGACAATGTGCTGTTTAAATTCATTATCTCCATTTCACAAGCAGAGAAGCAAAGGCTCTGTAAGAAACTGTAGGCTCAGTTGTAGTCTTCAGTGTGCACCCATGGCAGTTAGCCCAGCTCAGCAGATGTGCAGTCACCTGCTAAGTCCACGGTGACAGAAGTTGGTAACTGAGTTAAAAATGGAATTAGTATCTCCAGCGCCCATCCTGCATTTCAGATAAATTCCTTCCTAAGCCTTCTGCAAGAGCAGAAACCTGGAATCTAAAAATGGTTTTTCTCAAGTCATTACTGGAGCATACTGTTGACTCATTCAAACTGTGTTAGCATGGCCTTCCTGGCTCAGCATGGAGTAGTAAGGAAACACCTGCAATAGTTCCTACTTCCATCCTTTGAAATGGGTTTATTACCTTCTAAGCATGGAGAAGTAATGAAGGGCTTCTTGTACACTGGAATATATTACATGTCAGGGGATTTAATGAGGATCAAGCTTGAGTGGCTGAGTAAGGCAGGAGGAAAGCTTCTAGAATTTCCAAACTCTTAAAATACTTTTGTGGCTGATACAAAGGAGGCCCATGTAAATCTTTAGCTGAGAAAAGCCCTATGACTTGAATGTACATTTATTGGAGTTCTAAAATGATCTTTCTGCCAAAAACTGAAAAACTTCAGCTTAGCAAAGAGTTTTGCTTATAGGATGTTGAGCCCATTGTGCTTACTTATCCACTGATTATGTGAGCTATTCTTGGGTGGTTTCAAACAAAATTCTATACAAGGAGGCAGAGTCTTTACATTTACAAGAGGAAATATATTTGTCCAGCCAAGAAAAGACATCTCTAGTAAGGAACTGAATCCAGTATATATGCAAATGCACTTTCCTTTTCACAGGCATATTGCAGATTATTTTTTTTTTTCCAGACAAAACAGGTAGGAAAGAACTAGATTGGGATTTCTTCTCAAACAGCAGTCTGGATAGGGGCCAGAGCATTCATATGATACTTTAGAATCAGTTCTGAAATAATTTTAATCCACTTCCAGCTTTTTTTTTTTTTATGTGAATATTGTCTGTGCTGGTCTTATGCTTATTAGCAGGAGTTTACCAAATACTAGACCCCAGTCTTGCAATGTGGAATACACACAATTGTATATACCACACAATAAGCATTTGCTGTCACAATGCAGGCAACAGCTTTGACTACAGTTGCAACAAACTGAATTTTTGAAGTAGAGCAGGAAATACTTCTGGAAAAAATAATATGAATCATAAGTGAAAAAGGTTGCAAAAATAGGGGTGTTGCTTAAATCAGAAAGCTGAAGAGTTACAATAGTTCATGTTGCTTAAAAATAGGAAGAGTTTAGTGAACTGTGATAAAAGAATTGCCTTAACCTGCTGGACCTCCATTTTGGAGTGGGATATTTCATCAAACCTGATCAGTCACCTGGAAGGACTCACTACAGTGCAGCTGGCTGGGCCGAAATATCCCTCTGAGGTACACCTGGCCCTCAGAGCAGAAAGGCAAGGAACAGCATAAAATGGCTGGAAGAATTGAAGCCATCAGCCAAACAAGTTACATGCAAGCCAAGTAAATCTGAGCCATGTTTTTGAGGGTCCTCTAAGAGTTGAATCTGAACACAAGAAATTGGACATCATCTGAAGTTGCTTGACTGAATGAACAGCAGCTAAGGAAATGCCATGGAAGCACATAGGCAAGTCATGAAGAAGCACTTTGAAAGGATTTGTGTGCCTGACCTGAAAAGAGAGGGATCTGTTAACCAAAGAGTTTGACTGAAGTCTCCTGTGACATCCAGGGCATCTCTGTGTATATTCTTTTTAAATAAACCTTTGTATACTGAAGCAATACCTGAAGCTACTATGGCAGTATCTATTAAAAAAAAAAAAAAAGAAAAGAAAAAAAGAAAAAGAAAAAAAGTAGGTGCAGATGACTTTAATATTGTGTTGAATATGCTAAGAATAGTGAATGCTAACATTTCAGAGAGAAAGCGGGTCACTGGAGGAGTCAGGAATACTTATTCTTGTGCTCAGAATTGTGCATTAAGGTACCTCTCTCCATCTCAGGTGCTGACTGTGCTTAACATTGTGTAGCAAACTGTATGTGCTTCAGAGTTGCCAGGTGTATGGATTTTATCTATGTTTATATGAACAAAGAATGGATGACAGGGTACTTTCCTGGGAAGTAGTTTTTCTGTGAAGTAGTCTGGGGGACAGTGAGCTCTCAGTGCAGTACTTTGCCTAAAAGGGCAGTGATATCCATAGGCAGGACGTATCTAATAGGACAGAAAATGGAGGTAATACCTCTTCGTGTTGTGCCCGAATATTATACTTCGTTCTGTTGTTCAGAATTCAAGGAGCAAGTTGAGGTATGAGAAAGAGGATTAGAAGTGAAACACAAAAAAACATTGGGGGATTGAGAATAGATCTGGAAGAGCTCAAGAAAAATCTTATTGGGCTTAACAAAGAGTAGGCAGACAGAGCAAGGTTGGGGGTTTTTTTGCCCCCCACCCCCACCCCAAACACTTGTATGGAGAATAGAAGTTTCTTTTAAAGGTGCATTGGCTGACCTTTGTTGCTGAACAAATCCAGACCATACATTTTTATCAGTGTAATTATGCAAGAGTTGTTGTTTCTAGCTACAAACTGGATTTCTCAGCAGATACTGTAGCTGAAACACAAATTAATTTGACAGAGGTCTATGTTACACTGGAGATCAGACTAGATGTTTCTGTACTGATAATCTGTGATGTTTTGAGTAACATTCAGGCTGTTGGTTATAGATGCCCAGGTCAACTATTGCAGATTCCATCTTTTCTCGACTGTAGAGGCAGGCAGGCTCTGGTAGCACTACGAAGTAGGTAGTCTGAATCCCTCATCACACTAGTGCTCTATGAAGTAAATGTACATTGTAATAAAAGCATAGCCTGAATACAGGGAGGAAGAAGATCCAAGAACGTGGATGTGTGTTGTTCTGCAAGAAATATTTAGGATCCCCCTCGGTTTAGTTGACTAATGGTTAAATCATGATAGTAAATCTTATGTGCCTAAATGAAATGCAAATTAAAAATGCATGTGTTGGAAATGTGGACTATTGACAGAGTTACAGTATCTAGGGTTTGGTTTTTTCCACACCTTAGTATTTTCCTACTTTATCTTCTGTCTGTCTAGTTTTACTTGTTATAGCCTTTTTAGGAAACAATATCCCAAATAATGATGCATAAATTTTGCTTTCATTGGTTGGAATAATGAAGGCCAAAGATCTTTCTTCAATTAATAACTTTTTGCAGTGTTTTCCTTTAAAATTCTTTTGACAGTCTTTTCTCCCACTCAAAATAGATGAAAAATAGCCAATTTGTTAAGTGACTGCTGAGGGAAGGAATTTCCCACACTCCAGCCCCATTTCACTTTCATTTGAAAAAAAAACCCAACACACCAAAAAACAACCCACACTCACACAATAACATCCTTCCTAGTTCCTTTCCACATGATAACTTTAAAACAATATACAAATACAAATGGATTGTATGGAATAGGTAAACATAAGTTAAAGAAGACAAAACTGAGAGGGAGGGTAGGCAAAGAGCTGATTGCCATAAAAAAGATTCAAGCCCTTACCGGCACCACCAGGTTTCCTCACCATTCTTAAAGTCAATATTTTCAATATTTGTTGCCTGTATGTACGTAACCAAACCAATACTCATGCTGTGTAGCAGAGTCCTGATGGCTTTTATTGTCAGCTGATGTCTTATTTTTCCTCTCTCCAACTGGTTATTTTAATCCTGAAGCTAAATTATAAGCATATATTTTCTCCAGGATAATCATGTACCCCAAGTCAGCGAGCTCTAAAGCCTGAAGTCTGTGGGCTGGTTTACAACCTGGTCGGATCCCTTGATGGATTACAGCTCCTCCTTACAGTTTTGTAGGCTTTCCTCCTCTTCAAAAAGAAACTTATATAGGAACATCGAAAGAGGAAGTAATGAATTAGATCAATCACCCCAGTTCTTTTCCTTTTTGTAGTTTTCTAATTTTTGTCTTTTTTGCTTTAACATGACCTATCTCCAGCTATCGATATAAACATTCTGCTGTCTTCCTGACTTTGTGGTTTAGAAATGTAGGACAAAATGAATACAATTTTTCCCTTCCATTCCTTTTTTCTATTCACTGTTGTCACAGACTTTCTTGAGAGCCATCACTGTTTTGCTTATAGTTCTAGATTAGCTGTAGAATTTCATACCTCCAAAAAGAGATCCTCTCCTCAGTCTCACTATTCTTTGTGCTTTCACTTGAAGAGGTGTCCAAACATACGTAAAGGGCCAAATTCGCTGTACCAAACATGTACTATGTACTTTGAATGGTTTTATGCTTTACTTGCTAGTTCATTTTGTTTTGTTTGTTTGCTGTAACTTTTCCTTCCTCCTATCTGATTTTAGCCAGAAGCAGAAATTTGTAGCACTTACACACCAAAAATTCAGGAAATATTTCAGTTTTTGCTAAGGATCCTAAAAAGCCTCAGCAAATAGCCGCACCTCTTTGTTCTGAAACCTAAAAAAAAAAAAAATTAGTGGCTTCTACTACTGAAAATAGGTCTTTTCTAAAATACATGGCATCCCATGGTGGGGAGAGAGGGGGACCAAGTGTTTTAAAATAGTTTGTTTCCCTGGGAAAAAGCTGCGAGCAGTTTGTATCACAGACAAAAAAAAAAAAATATCTCTCTCAAACAAAAAAAAACCCAACTAGAAACTATTTCTGGTTGTATGTGTTTGGAAGAGAAGGCTAAGATCTATTTTACCTTAGGGGACCTTGTGGTGTCCTGTGGTAGATGGTATCTGAGATTTTTGCAGTTACGCTGCTTTTAGACAGAACCCTATTCACTGTTAGTGATTATGGTCCCTTTTTCTGGCATATCTGATTGTGGTAATGTTGCATGGCCAAAGCCAAGCACTTAGTCAAGCCAAACAACTCTGGAAGAAAGAAGTTGTGTGGTGACTTGTGGCTGACACTCTTTACTGGAGCTCTCCAGCCCGTTTCCCGTCACTAACCATTGCGAGGCTGATTTGCAACAATCCCTGACATGGGCACCAGTGACAGCTGAATGAAGTCGAATTGGATCATTGCACTATAGGTTGTTGTTTTTTCCCCCTTGCAAGTTTTTAACTACGTGTTTGATATAGGAACAGGAAGTTTTTAGGTAACGTGGTTCAGCCTTGTGGTTCCACGAGAATCTGGACTGCCTAATAAACACTGAAGGCTTAAACAAGTACTTAACTATCAGCCTCTTTTAAAACCCTGGAATTTTAGCATAATTTCCCTGAGGCAAATGGAGAAAATTGTGGTCAAAGTTTGGTGTAGTTTCTTCCTTTTATTTGAAGGAGTTCTGCCTTACATGGAAGTTTCTCAGTTTTAGTTACTTGGCAAATGTGAAGTGTGGGTGCCTTTTTATTTTTTGCACAGAAAGCAAACACATTTCCCACTTGTATAACTACGAATGAGAAGTGCTGGAAGAGCTGGAAGTTTTTAGCTTTGTTCAAGAGCCTAAGCCCACCAGCCCTGTTTTATTAAGAGAGAACCATGTCATTGCTATCAGATTGGACTCTTATCTCATTGTACTGGGACTGAAGAAGGAAACAGCACAGTAACTGGCAGTTCTGCAGCCTGTCTTTAGTCTCAGTATGGGTGTCCTGTCACGTTGGAGCTCTCAGCTCCAGGATTTCTTATGGTCAGATTCCCATTTGTAAAATGTAATGCGTCACATTTGGGGAACCAGATATACTGGAGAATTTCTGCTTGTTCATCAGGACCCCAGTGTATCTCTAAGAAAATGTAATCTCAGCTACTACTGTCTAAAAGTACGGGTGGAGTGAGTATCATCCACAAAGGGGATTCATGATTCATTAAATCCAATCTGTGAAGAAACACATCAAAGGATTAGAAGTTAACCACAAGCCCATTTTTTTAGCTGCTTACTGGCGGGTGGTGCATACTGCACAGTTAATAAAGCTGAGAGGAGCAGAGTCCACCTATGGACAGTCAGTGTATTCAGCACTCCGACACCACAGTGATGGCCATGGTAGAACTGCCAGCAGGAAATAAGAAATCTTTCTGCATGGCAAGTATTCTTAGAAGACCCCTATTGGTTCAAAGACCATATTGGGTTTATGTGGCAAGGTTTTGGTAGCAGGGGAGGAGGGGTCCGAAGGGGTGGCTTCTGTGAGAAGAGATCAAGAGCTGCTCCCCTGTCAGACCTGCCACTGCCCAAAGCTGAGCCCATCACCAATGCTGATGAAAAAGTATGAGAGAAGCAATTATGCAAATGCCAAGTGAAGTGAAGAAGAAGGGGGAAGAGGTACTCCTGGTACTGGAGCAGAAATTCCCCTGCAGCCCATGGAGAAGACCATAGTGAAGCAGCTTGTCCCCCTACAGCCCATGAAGGACCATGTCAGAGCAGATGTCCACGCTGCAGCCTTGGGAGACCCCATGCCGGAGCAGGTGGATGCGTCTTGAAAGAAGCTGCAGCCCATGGAGAGCCCACACAAAGAGCAGGCTCCTGGCAGGAGCTGCAGCCCACGGAGAGGAGCACATATAGGAGCAGGTTTCCTGGCAGGAGCTGTGTCCCAGTCTGTTCCTGAAGAACTGTATCCCATAGAAGGGACCCACGCTGGAGCAGTTCTTGAAGAACTGCAGCCTGTGGGAAGGACCCGCATTGAAGAAGTTCATGAAGGGCTATATCCCATGGGAGAGAGCCCACGCTGGAGCAGGGGAACGGTGTGACGAGGAAGAATTGGCAGAGATAAAGTGTTACGAACGGACTGCAACCCCCATTCCCCATCCCCCCAATCAGACTGGCATGAGTCTACAGTGTGTCTGGTGCCCTATCTGCCAGCTCGAAAAGGACATCTCAGAAAATGTATGGCATCTCAGATGTGACTGGATGCACTAGATTGTGTGAATAACTGAATTGATCCCTAATAGACTGCAGATAAATCACATAATTGGAAAACACCCATGTGAAGTAATACGGCTCAAAAATGTAGGGCATCCAGCAAAATTAGGATCTATTCCAGACACAGTGGTTCTGAGGCATAATGCTATATGCAGATTACCACCTGGTAAGAACACTGGAAATCGTCTGGTTTAGTTAAAGTTTTACATACTGTGTTGTTGTGGCATTTGTGACATTGAATATGACTTTTTGTACTTTAGCAGTGCATAGAACTGGAACATATTCCTTCTTCAAGATTCAGAAATAGTGAAAGGATCATTATTTCTCTACCCAGATCTTGTTTTTTAATCAGTTATCCCTTTGTTTAACCTCAAGATTAGAGATAATTGCTCCTTAATTCTGAAGAACTTAATAGGCCAAAACCTGATAGGTGAAAACTCAGATATGAGGTTTTAAAGCATTAACACAGAACAAAAAGCATAAAGTAACTTCTAGTTCTTTGCTTACTAAGTATTGTGGGCAGTGTTCATCAAGCAAGAGCAAACTTCACTAATAGTGCAGAAAGAGAATTATGCTACAGTGCATTCCAGGTAATTTCTTTTATGTTTTGGTATCTAACATGGGAGCTGAGTGCATTTGCTGCTGAAGGATTTTCACCGAGTTTCTCTTTTCTCCTTTGCAAGTTGAAACAGTTTGGAAGTAAAAAAATTCATTTTTATATTTTCTAAGATGAGCCTCAATTCTTTTTCATCAAACATCAACAACATTCCAAACGGAATTATTTTCTTGGAGGAACATCCTATGTCTGTTCCACCCAACCATTTTTAGGTTCTGTGTTCTCCTGAATTTTCCAATTGGCACTGACTTCTTTTTAATAACTGAAGAGAGAGAAGGGGAAAACAAAATACAAAAAACATTTCTTCCGATACAAGTTATTAGATACAAAATGAGTAATCTCTTATGAGAAAAGCAGTACGGTATTTTTTATTAGCAGTAAAGAGAAGAGTTCCATTCTGACTTACCTGGCAAAGTTCAGAAAATCCCAACATACTATTTAACCACTCAAATATATATCTTCTCCCTGTGCAGCCCGTAAAAGTTTTCTCTGTGGATAAAGGCCAAGCTTTCTTCATCCTTTCTTCACTGTAAGCGCTTTCCTTTTCTCAAGTAATATTGTGAAATTCTTGACAGCATTTTTGCTTTTAGTCTTCCAGGCCCTACAAAAGTTTCTCTCACATTAAGGATGAGAATATTTTCTATGTTGCATTATCAATTATTACATGAATACTCTGAATGAGAGAACAAAGTATCACCCAACTGACATATGAAACAAAAGAAAAATTATTGAACTCATTGGTTGCAAATTGGTGGTCTAGATTGTCTTTTCAGAACTGGAGTTTTACTTACAGATAAATAAGTAAAATACTATTACTGCATCCAATTTCTCTTTTACTGATTAAGGAGAAATAGTGTAACTTGGATCCTGGTTTTAAAAGTCTAATGTGGCATGAAATAAATAGCTCTCATGACAGCACAGAACGGAAAAAAAGAAAGATTATTATTAAACTGTGTGTAAAAGTCATCTTTATTGCTCTATTGTTGTTTTGGCTTCGCCCTGAGATGTGTGGAAGGCTACAGAAAAGCCTAAGCATGTTTCTTGGCAGCTCTTCATAAGCAGTGAGCCCTGTGAAAAGTGCATGTGGAAAGCCCCATGAAATTAATGATTTTGCTGAAAAAATAAGACCAGGAAAATGTTGCATGAGACAAAAAAAAATGTTTTGCTGGGTTTTTTTAAAAATAACAACCAATGCTGGTGAAGGGGACAAGGGAAGCAGTTTCAAAGGGGCAGAATACCTTTTCTATTGTTTTGGGATTTTTTTTCCCTCTCTTTTTTTTTTTTAAATGCATGAGACAGCAGCAATGGCAGATCCACCTGTTAGTGTTCCACCTGTCAGTACAATGTGGTTCTAATCTGAAAGTTGCGGGGTTTTGTGGCAGATCAGACTGCCTCCTTCATCTGTCTAATGCTTCCTTCTCCTAAACAAGTACTAGCTACCAGCACATTACCACCGGCCTTAAGAAGTTTGAAATGCCGTGCCCACACAGCTGAGGATGTGCCTGTCTTGATAAAGGTACCCTCTTCATATCATACCACAGTTCCACAGACCGCAGACCATTAGTGACCTAATACCTCCGACTACTATGAAAAGTAAAATCTGATGGCATAAGTGGTTTTTCTCTTGTAAATCTGACATAGTCTTAACCTGTTCTTCATTGGGGTACATTGTATATTGATCTATTCTCTTTGGCTTTGATGAAAGACAGTTAAGTATGCCTTGATGAAACAAAACCTGTTATTTGGGATAAAAAAAAATGCTGAACTGATTAGAAAAAAAAAAATAGTTGTTGTTTTCCTGTCTTATATAAAAGCACTTCAGAAACCCTTGTGTACCCAATTGGACCTCTGATTTGAGAATATATAAGAAAGAGGAAAATGGGGAGGTTGGATTGTTTTCTACATTTGGGAAAGCATTACACTGAAGTTTTCTGGTTTTTTAGCATGATCAAATATCTTCCACAAAGAGAATCGGTGCTGCTAGAAGTTGGCCTAAGATTAATGTCCGGTTTGTTTTTAGGTTCACATAGCTATCCAATGAGAAATTTGGACTAGACCTTTAATTGCTGCACAGAGAAGCAGCCCTGTGTCACTCCAAAAAAAAGAGGATCAGATTTTTCCTCTGATACTGACATTAAAGCAGCCAATGAATATTGCACTTTCAGGTCTGAGGGCAGATTTTTTGGCCCAGATATTTTCTGAGTGGATAAAATATGAGAAAGTCTTTGTGTAGCTGGTGCCTTGAGTTTGCTTTTCAGAAAGTGTTTTATTTCCCTGGCATGCTTTCTGCAACATCTAGCGAACATTGGTGGAGCCTGAAATAATGTATCGAGAAGAATTTTCTTCCTGAGATGAGGCTGCTCTAGTTGCAAGGCATTCCCCAGTGAGCTCCCTAATGAGTGATAGATGGGAAAAATAACAGGAAGGATCCTTAAATGTTCCAAGTTTTGCATGAAAAATGAGAAATTTTTTTGGATCCTATGTTTGGTACCTAGCCTAGAATTCTCCTACACTTTGATAGTGGTGCCTTCAGAATGACACAGTGAGTCATAATATTTGACATTTGGGGAGATTTTTACTGGATCTCTAAGCACTTGTCAAGGCTGTTGAGAAGAATACTTTAAGAATAATTATGACTTCCTTTGAGAGTTTATGAAACTGTTCTTATTTTTTAAAATCCTGTTTCCTTTTCTTCAAAACAAACAAACAAAAAAATGCATAGAAACTTCAAAGGTATGTATTGACCATTTTTAGTGAAATTATAGTTGAAGGCATCCATCCACAATGTATTCTGTTATTAAATGGTCTTCCAAAAATATTTCCAGCTTTAGGTCATTGAGTTCTTTTAATGTCACCAGCCAGTTACTTTTTTTTCATGTCTATTTTCACATAAGATTTGTAGCACACAAGGGACATGAGGAATACCAAGATGATGAACTGGCAGCTGTCCAGGCATCGTAGCAAGTTCTGACCTGCTCATGTTCATGTCTGCCCAAAGGCCGAGGGAGTCACTTTGCTTGTTAGTATTTGGGAAGGTTGGTGGGCTGTGGATTTAGGGATTGCTTAGTAAGCAGAGCTATCTCCAGTTCTGCCACCTCAAAAATGTGTTAATAGCTGTCCCTGATGACAACTGTGTTCATATTTGTAAGACTTGAAGGTCTCTAGTTGCTTTTGAGGAATAACAAAGTACTATGGCAAACCTCAAGTCCAGTGAATGATCGGTTTCCCTGGTTCCCATGGATTTGCAGCATTCAATTTCATTGGCAGTCCCCCTTCCTGAGCTGGATACATTCATTACATTTGCCCAAGATTTGTCCAGGGCTGTAAAAAGACTTGGTAGTATTTAATAGTGGTGGCTTCTTGGGATTCCTTGGCTCCAAATGGAATTGGTTGTCTTTTAACTGATACTATGAACAATAAACTGTCCACCACAGATTGCCATACCAGACTTCTCCGGTATTGCCAAACCCAGCCCACTAAAAGTCATGAGGGTATGTATGGCACATGAATGCAGGGTGTATGCTGATAGTACCCTCTCTCATGCCTCCAGGGCTTGTATTCTTGCTCCACTTTCTCAGGCTTGACAACTTTCAAAAGTAGATACATTAGACATTCCATGTTTGAAAATAAAAATTGCTTAATTTTTGCAAATACTTATTATACTTCCATTCCAATATGAAGAATCAAATAAAGAGCTATGCAGCTTGTACTGTAGGGAGGCTGGAGATGTGGGAGAAATAACCTGAAGGAGTGAGCTGGGGGTGTTAACAGCTTAAACCATGCTTGTCACCACCAAAGTCATCCTCAAAATTGTGCACTCAGTCATCCCTGCCAGGTCACAAGACTGATAAATGATGGACGGTTCTGATTTGCATTTTCCATCCGAATTTTGATCTTTGTGATTTGCTCGGCTTGTGTTTGCAAGTGTTTCTCTGTAGCCACTAGAGTCAGAAGTGTAAGGATTTTTGAAAATGGAGTTTCTGCTGAGGCAGGTGGAGCTGCAGCTTCATGAAAATACTGCTAAAACATTGCCAGCCCACCAGTGCCTTCCACATTATCCTTTTTCCCCACACTATCCACATGGCTTGTTGTTCATGTGATGGCACGTATCGTGTATAGGCCCACAAAGTATGCAAAACCTTGAAACCCTGCAGATGTGGTCTTCTGATATAGCTGCATAAGGGACTTTGGGACTGCAGCTTTTGGGGGTTTCTGTGTTGAGAGTACCTGACCTTTGCTTTTCCTGCAAGGGTTTGGGAGGTTCAGGGTAGGTTTCTGTTGGTTTCTTGGGAAGGGAAAGATTTCTGTGGTCTTTGGCTGGATCTCAAATCCTGGGGTACTGAAGTGTGACCTAATAATTTAGGACTCAGAGAAGGGTGGTATTTAAATAAACTATCTGGGTTTGAACATTCTAGAACTATTAATTATTAAAATTTATACAAATCCAGGGAAGTGCATGGCATGTAACACACCATACCTAGAAACAGCTGAGCTGAGCTTACATGTGATGGATTTTTTTCTGAAAAGACATCATCTCCTGTGAGCACAATAGAGCTAGTACTTTTCTTATAAATAGTGAATGTTTTATAATTGCATGCAGTCGTAAAGCTGGTTCCTATTATTGAGAGTCGCAGAGGTTTGGGGGGGAGGGTTTGTGGGTTGTTGTTCTTTTCCAGAATGACGTCCAATCAGCTTCTTTGGCAGAGTATTAACTGCAGCTAAAATATATTTCAGTGTGAAAATGTTACGGTCTAATGAGCGACTTTACTTTTGTGTCACTTTCTTGCTTTGATATAAGAGGTTCTGGGTCAGGAACTGCCCATTTGATCCTTAGTCTGTCTCCAAGTGGAGTTTATATGTCAGTACTTTTTATACCAGCCTTTCAAATTCATATGATAGAAACAGTTCAGTCACTGTAGGTCAAAGGAGCCCAATCTAATGAAGTCTCATGTGCCCTCACAAGCAATACTGTCGCTTCCTGCTGAACTACCGAGCTGTCTCCATTTAGGGAGATTTGCCATCCCTGAACATCATGGTTGGAGCTGCTTCAGGATTGTCCAAGTTGTGTTACAGCTTTATCGCTTTTCTTTTGCCTCAGGTGAACTGTGTGATGAGGTGATTAACCACTGTGTTCCTGATCTAAATCCATGCCAACATGAGTCCAAATGTGTTCCCCTTGACAAAGGAACCAGGTGAGTGTGTGTGCATGTTGGTCTCTACACACTGGGCGGATCCATCCATTGGCTTGACTAGGGTTGAACTGGCAATGAGTTTGGGGTAAAAATCATCAAAATTAATGCAAATAGTGCAAGACTATATATACTTCAGACCATACTTTTCTAGCTTTCTGTATTTTCCTTGAAAATACTGGATTTTTAGAGCAGAAAAATTATTCTGGAATAGAGCATGGCAAAAGGAGTACTTCTGGAAGAGTTACTGCAAAGTATCTTATCCTGCATTCAGAAACTAAGGACAGTTTCCTTATGTGTTCCTTAGGGCATCCATCAATTCAAGCAGCATAACAGGAGCCTTAACAGATGTAACTCAGCTCTCCTCAGCCCACGCTGGCTCAGTGTTTAAAATCCAGTCTCCATTCTAACTACCGAGAAGGGAAAGATAAACTTGTGGCTAGAGCATAAAGCTGCAGATCAGGAGTTTTCCATTGTATTCCCACTTTAGCTGTTGTCTTCCAGGATGGCTGGCAGTCTTGGGGTGCACTGGCAAAGGCCAGCCTTGACCACAGTGGGGCTCCTCTCCCCACACTTCCTTACCTGGGCAGCAGCAGCAAACAGCTGAACTGGATGGCTCTCGCTCGCCTTCTTCTGTTGGCTACAGAGGCGAGCCTTGCGCGGCTCATGTTAGATTTTGTGAAGTCTGTGTTTGCATTTGCATATTGGGAATGACACTGACTGTTTCACAGGGGCAAAATAAAGCCTTGTGTTTTAAATGGCAGTAAAACATCTGGAGATTTGGGGGGTGGGGTGTTTTGAGAGGTGCATAGTAGCAGTGTTCATCACTTGTCTGAAGAGGGAATTTCAGAGCAATTTAGCAAATAGAGACAGTCAACTGAAAAGTCAAGCTCTATGGAAAGCTTGTCAAGAAAAGATCTTTGAATCAAAGAAGTGAGGAAGACAAATTAAGACAGTTCAGTGCAATGTGAGCTGCGTTCTGCACTTTCCCCTTACGCTGTTTTCACAGCCGCAATGCAATCCTGGGTGCTCACTGATTCCCTCTTGGGAGGGAGGGCTGGGATTTTGGCAAGGGACGCCCTGGCCCAGCACACCCAGCATGTCACAGGGGAGAGACGGTAGCACTTTTTGGTCTACCTGGTAACTTGCAGGTGGGGTCAGATTGTGTCCTGCGACGCAACCGGCATGTCAGAATAGTCTAATACACAGAGCATTTCAGGATAGTTAAAAGGAAGTGAACCAAAATTTTAGAGATGCTGGCTATCTCAAGGGCAGCTCAATCTGTGCTAGACAGTCAATCTGTACAACTCAAGCCTTTCTTTTGGGTGAAAAATCTCCAGACAGAAATGTTTCCAACTCTTCAGGAAGATGAAACTATTAAATGATTAGGACAGTTCCTGAAATGGTACACAGGGGCTGGATAAGGAGGTGTGTACCAGTACATAAATAGTCTCTGATGTTCTTTCCAACTTTCATTCCTAGTTAATCCATCATTCAGCTAATCCAGTAGCTACATCGTGTTACGAGGCAAAGGCTTGTAACTCAAATTACCTTATGTTGCTAGATGTATGAAGGGATAGAGACAGCTGTGATCCTGAATGGTTTTACTCTTGCTGGAAGCATTTTCATACCTGCCACCCAAATAATTTGAGTAAATAAGACACTTTTTCTTGGTTGCTTGCTAGAAAAGTGTTCTTCACAGTGAGGCCATTAACCCTTGAGGGGAGCGTAAATAACTACTTGTAAGTATTTTCTACTACTGTTTGTTGCATTATTCTTCCCACTCTTCATAGAATTCTACACAAAAATCCAGAATTTCTTTACTTCTGTCCCATTTTGCTTTCTAACAGGCCAGGCATGAGAGGTGAAGGAGCCTGCCAAGCCTTGAACATACATTTGTCCAAGTATTGCTTTTTCTTTCATACTTCAGTTACACCAAACCATTCAGAAATGGGCTGAGAGCCCTCAGCAGCTTTTGCAGTGGTGTGTGGTTACTGCTGGGTCTTACTGAAAACAACCACCTCTGGTCCTGTGCTGTTGCTGATCCCTTGAGCAGTTTGATCTCCTGACCTGTGATGTACCATACATTTAGCACATAATGGTGCAGTATAATGCCACGTGCAGAATGAGTCAGGCTCATGCACCAGTCCTCCGCTCTGCTTACAGAAGCAGGGAATATTAATGGCAGGGTTCAGGCTTGTTCCTGAGCTGACCATCCACTTGTCAGGTTTGTGCCCTGGGCACATGAGTAGGACACACCAGTGAAGAATATCATAGTAGCAAGGACACCACTTGATCTGTCTGTCCTGCCTTCAGCTCTAGTTGGTCTGCAACTCTGCAGAGGGAGGAAAAGATGACAAAGATAGGGAAAAAAATAGGAAGCCAAGTTATTTATTGATATGGGAAGGGAATTCCATTCTGGCCCTGCAATAGAAGCCATGATTCACGGCTTTAATACAATAGACATTGAGTGCATGCAGATGCAAATCCCCTCGGATAGGCCAACATTTTAAATACCACTAGACATGTTTTTAGGCTCTCTCTGATACTGGGAATGTTGCCATCACTACAAGGCTGTAGCAGAAAACAAGATTTCAACTGTACTGGTGTCAGATGGTCACTGGGAAATGAGATAACTGATCTAATCATGTAAATTACTCTCTTACCAGGATTTGAATATGAAAGTTTCTTTGCCGCCTTCTTTACTGCATCATACTTTTGCTGATACTCCGTCACTTGCTGGCACTATGCAGGACAGGGATGGAACTAACAAGCCATCATTCCCTGGTGGGGGAGACCTTGGGTTTCTAGGAGGAGGCTGGGTGAGGCACTCATGTGGCTGAGTTTCCCACCTGCTATACTCCAGGCATGCATCTTTTGGTAGCTTCAGCGTAGATGTGACACATTAAGAGCTCAGAGATGACTGACCCAAAAGGAATTCCATGTTTCTAAGGGGAAAGCCAAGCGTGGAAGCAAATGGGACAATTTTAGTGTGTGTTTGGCTGCACAGAGCTCTTTGCTTTCTAAGCTAAAAATGCAGGTGGCTTTCCTCATTTCCAGCCTCCACATCTTTACTGTGCTGTTACTGTAGTAGAAGAGTAGCTTTCTGTATGCCAGAAAACAAAACAAAACAAAAATCAAAAAAATACCATTTAACACAATGAAATGACTTCTAAAAAAACAACTTCAGGAAAGGAGCATGTTTTTCCATTCACTGTATTGATCTTGGAGCATGGTATAAATATACTTTATTATTCTAAAGCTTGGAATTATTACCTGACAGCTTAAAATGCTGATTTAATGCAGCCCTGCAGAGAAAAGTGGTGGTTCTGTCATTACTGAGATAGCCAATACACATCATAAAATTGATGCATGGCAGCCCTGAATAAGGAACTGCACATCGTTCATTATTACATCACTTTATATTAGGACTGCAGGGATCAATAAAAAGCAACAGGATTAAATGCTGCCAGTTCCCCCCACAAAGTCTTTTGATTGACATTATTTGCTTGCAGGTGTGACTAAAATGTTGCCAAAAAATGTTGCCCGCTTCTTATGGTTTGGGGAAGGAACACTTTTTGCTTTTTGCTCTGTTTTGTCATCTCCGTTATGTTAATCACAGCATTCCCTGAGCGGCCAGGGTGAAAAAAAGCAATTCAGGCGTGCAGAGCTGGAACATCAACCATCCTGTGGCTGTGGAGGGTCATGATGGGGCCTCTCCTGTAGGGAGGATGGAAAAAGAAAGTATATGTATCTACATAATGTTATCCATCCTACAGCCCACAGATTAATAGGCTTTGCCCTATTTCCTCCTTTTTTTAGCCAGTCACAAGCCATGTTTTGAAATGGAGACTGAAGGTCACGTTCTTCTCGGTGCTTGAGCTAGGTGGTTGCTGAAGCCCCGATGCTGCGGCAGCCTTTCACTGCTCGTTAGCACACACAGGACCTTGCCCTGACGAGCTGAGGAGTGGCCAGGAGCCAAAACACACTGTCACTCGGCACCAAATTCAGCACAATGACTGCTGCCTGGAAAGTGGAACTATCTTTCCTCATCAGCTCCCATGCATCCAGTTCCTCTGAAGAGATTTTCCACAAGGAGCCTCCTCCTGCACTTACCCCGCCAGGCTGCCAGCAGGGAGGAGGAGGAGGCCAGCAGAATGGGTCGGTGGAGCTGTAGTTTCCCTCCTGATGCCGCCTCCCTCAGCTTTATAATGCTTCTCCTCTTCCAGCTCTCGGTGGCAAGCATGCTGGGTCCAAACAAGGGCCTCTAGCAAGAGCACAGACCTATTTTTTATTGCTGAAGTTAACTGTAGCTCTTCCCTTGTTTCGGTTGAAGTGATATGCCTTTTGTTTTCCAGATGTGCGGTAACATCCAGCTGGGAGGAGTAAAACGTGTTTTATGGACTAAAGCGTGTTCATGACTAAACATTGTCTACACTATAGATTCAAAAAGAGGCTGTTCAGCGTTCCCAAAAGATCTGTTCCAAGTCAGAGACTTTGGGATGTATTTTCTCTTGTCAGGTTATAAACTTCTGCAAGGCTTATAATAGAAATGCTGATGCAGCCCTTGTACAACAAACTTGAGAATTGTCTAAAGTAAAATAAAAAGCCAATATCTGCAAGTTTGGGTGCATCCCATTGTGCTGCTCCTATGAATGGCATTACCCCATAGCAGCAGGTACACGCTTTGCCTGAGCGTCACCACAGGAAAGGACAGGCTTCAAAGACAGCTTTCTGTGGTTGCAGCAACATTAGCTATGCCTTGCAAATGAACGGCAAACAGGTGGTCATCTCAAAACTGATGGTCTTTTTCTTTAAATTTGCTGACTTTTATGGGTTGCTTGCAGATTGCTTCCATTTGGAATGTGAAACCTTACTGCGCTCCGTGTAGCTGTGCAGGGCCAACCTCAGACACTCAGCAGTGCGCAGATATTGGCAAAATCATAGTCTGAGACATCAGAGCAACTGCTCTTGCAGAATATTGCCCTTTGCGTCTGTAAGGTTAGGGAAGACGTTGTCATCGTTAGCATAACTGAGAGACCACTATATGAGTACCTTGCTCCACAGGCTCGGCTGAGGAAAAGCATTACTACGGTATCGCTTTGCTCAGCTTGAATTTAAGCAGATTGCAGAACCTCAGCTGCAGACACAGAGGAGGGACTTGAGCATTTCTGATGGCAAGAACTGTGCTTGATGTTTCCAGGAATAATTGCTAACACCTTTCCATCTCAAATCGGATTGGTGCTAAGCTGCCTGTGTGTGCTATTGTTGTGAACGTTGAAACAAGCTATTAACAGCAATCTTGTATTTCAGATGTGAGTGCTTGCCAGGTTACAGTGGAAAACACTGTGAAATGGATGATGACGACTGTGTGGGCCATAAGTGTCGCCATGGAGCTGTCTGCGTAGATGCAGTCAATGGCTACACCTGCGTCTGTCCTCAGGGTTTCAGGTACGTGAGAGTCAACTCTTCCCCCAGACTGTCTTCTCTACATGGTGTTGGGGCACTTTCTTTAATTGCTTTCATCCTTAGAGCTAATCAGCCTCTAGATACGGTATCGATCTGTCTTTCCTATGTGAATGGATGGCTCAGTACTTCCAGTCTTGTAGCTGAAGTAGGTCTTACTGAGTTAACTGAATACAGGGTGTTGACAATTCTTGCTTTGAAAACAGCAATTTGCCTTTTGTGCAGTGCTGCGTTAGTTTGCCTGCTTGCCCACCCCAGCCTTTCCTGATAAAACACTAGGTAATACACTCACATGAATTATATGGAGATAAACTCTGCATGTGCGAGAGTGAGCAAAGGATAATACAATTACATATATGAACCCTCAGGCCTGGCTGCAAGAAAACATGAGTCTGAAGATTTTGTGCCAGTGTCTCTGTACCTGTTGGTGGATGGGCTCAGTACAATTTGGGCTGTAAATTTCCAGTCTCTGATTCTGACAGTGGCCAATATATCTGACTCCTGGAAATCTCTCTGTCTGTCAAAGATAAGTGTGCTGCTCCAAATGGATTCACTAATCATTGCCTGAGGCTGGATACTGCTTCCTTCCAGCTAAACCTTTTCTGTGTTTGAAATACACACATGAGACAAAGAAGGAGTACCTGAAAAGATCAGTCTTGACAAAGCAGAAATTGCAGGAACACTTATAAATCATTTTCTCTGCTTTCTATCTGCAACTGTTTTCATTCTTCTTGCTTTCATCCTTGCTGGTTTTGGGGTTTTTTTCCCTCTCAACACACATTTTTATTGCAAAGCAGACAGCCTTCCCTGAATAGGCATTGATATATAACATGATGTCAGCCCGTGGTTTCTCAGAATCAGACTTGTTATTTACAGGATATCAGATATCCACTGAATTTCAAATTCATAACCTTTTCTCCATGTTTCATTCTCCACTTCAATCCCTTTGATGGCCTTAGGGATCTTGCGAATTGGTGACTGGTAAGAATAACAAGTGGCTGTCCCACAGTGGAATTGTAAATGCTCAATGTTATCTAATTGTTCAAGTTGAGGAATGGGATTGCAAAGCCATATCTGGAGTCAAGGGTAACTCGAGCCTGTCATCAGATGGTAGTGACTGTGAGACTTCTGCTGCAGGTCCCCTGATTTTTAAGACATGTCAGTACTAGGCAGTGATGAATGTGAGGGTTTTTTTCCCGGAAGGCAGGGTCACAGTGTTTGGCAGATGTTTTGAGTTGTGACACAGTTGAGCGGAGCAGCAAGAGTAGGTGGGAGACTGGTCTGGGTCCCTTCCCGTGTACCAAGCAGCTCTACTGGCAATTTAGGCAGTGCCCTGGGTTGGCTGATCTCACACCAAGGACTTCAAGAGCAGAACCTGGAACAGCCCAGCCTGCTCCCTCGCTTAAATGAGGGGCTTTCATTCCAATAAAAGTCCTCCAAGAGAGGAAACGTCTTTCTACACAAAGCTCCAAAACTCAACTACTGGCTTAGACAGCACTTCATAGCCCAAGGTAGACTAGGGCAAGCAAAGTAATCCCGCTGCCTGTCAACAGCAGAGCCAGGATTAACTTGAGGTCTCCTGTTTGCTTTCTTTTTTTCACACTAGTCCATGCCAGCTCCCTAAATTTCCTGTGCAAGATGCAAGGGAGCAAGGGTCTTTTAGGAGAAAAACATCACAGTGGGCACTAACAGGCTCACCGTGCCAAGGCAGAGAGCAAGCTGAAGCCCTTTGTGTTCTCCATGCTGAATAGTCCCTGATCTTGCTTGATTTCAGGATTAAAATTCTGCTAACAAAATATGATCTGCTCATTATTCTTTTCATGACTCCAGCCTTCTGTAGTTTAAAGGCCTGCTGCTCTGAAGGGGGGTCTGATTTTTTTTTTCCCCTGTTAAGATTGCAATTGCAAAGATTGTGATTGATCGAGTTCAGCCTTCTGATGTTCAGGATTATAGACTCAACTGTTCAGAAAGTGTGCCTCAGGTGCTGGGCTGTGCAGCAAGGAGATAACTTTGCAAGTATTTGAAGGCTGCAAGTGTTGATGAAAAAGAGAGAACACAAGGGGTGGTCTGACAACGGTAACTAGGAGACCTAAGATGATGATTAATAAAGTTTTTTTGGCTAAGTATCAGGAATTATTTCCCAGCAGTGAGTTTGCAGAGTGACCTCCCAGTTATCTGGAGCTCACACTGTTGTAATAAATGCATAGACCTATAACAACTTTATGGTTGTCACTGTGCTATATGTCAGAGCCACTTGGAGTCACACATTAATAAGGATGTTAAAACTTACATCCTTGCACAGTTGAACAAGCGGTACTGCAGTAGTTCTTAACAATTTAGGGCCTCATATGCACGATGACACACCTCTGATGACAGCACCAATAAGCAATAGTACCAACATGCCCACACCTGTTTTCCCATCTTAGCATCTCCTATTCACTGTTCATGTGTAGTTGGGCTCCATGCAGCACCTCTCCTTATCACTCATACTTTCTTCCTGAAAAGTTTTCAGTGTTTTCTTCCCAAAATAACATTTTTTTACCCCCTGCAGATGAAAACATTTTTGAGAATTTGTGAGCACCATTGGATAAAACCTAACTTATCAAACCTTCCCTCTAGCAATCAGCCTCACAGTGGTGGTGTCCTGATAAATGTTGCTCTAGTGGGGACGCACACATTAAGGCTGCTGAGCTCGATAGAAAGCACTGTTCCTCCATTGTGTAGATGCTTCAGTGTTCCCCACTGGGAGAGTTTGCTGCAAGAAACTCAGCAGTGATTATTTAAATAAATGAGATCGTACCAGGCAGAATGGTCTTGGCCAAGCTATGCAAGTCAGGCTGTGCTCCACATTCCACTGCCAGGAAAATAAATAGTACTAATTATTTCTAAAAATATATTTTAAATTAAAAAAAGAAAAGGCCTTGACAGACACTGTTGCTAATGTAACTTCTAGGTGCCAGTAGCAGAACAGCTGCACTTGTAAAGCCACCCACTGAAGGGGTTTCACAGCAAGGAAGGATTGTGCAGGAGCTGTACTAGGAGCTCAGGGGATCTTTCAGAGCAGCACCAAGCACAGACACACTGGCTTCTTGCAACATTTGCTTTCTGTTAGTGGGAGGCTGTGGTGGGTCACATGGATTTATTATTATTATTATTTTTAACTTCCATGAAATCAGAATTACATACACTGACTTTCCTTCTGCTTTCTATTTGATGCTCACAGACAAAACAAAATGATTGCCATTAGGTAGAACAAAGCTAATGGGCTGGGTTAGGAGTGCTCCTTTCTGCTAGTCGCCTCTGGAAAACAATTACACCTGATGTCAGGCCAGGGGTGACAGCCATCTGTGGGACCGACCCTAGTTTGATCCCATTGCTGCCTCTC